>NC_072004.2:30690000-35690000 GCF_028885655.2 Pongo abelii | reverse complement strand
CTGGCCTATGGTGAAAATGGAAATGTTTTCACATAAAAAGTAGACAGAAACTTTCTGAGGAACTTGTTTCTGATATGTGCATTCATCTCACAGAGTTACACGTTTTTTTGATAGAGCAGTTTGGAAACAGTCTTTTTGAGGAATCTCCATAGGGGTATTTTTGAGCCCTTTGAGGCCTATGGTGAAAAAGGAAATATCTTCACATAAAAACTAGAGAAGATATCTGAGAAACTTCTGTGTGATGTGTGCATTCATCTCACAGAGTTGAACTGTTCTTTTGATTGAGCAATTTGGAAACCGTCTTTTTGAAGAATCTGCAATGGGATACAAGTTGGCATTTTGAGGCCTATGGTGAAAAAGGAAATATATGCAGATAAAAACTAGACAGAAGCTTTCTGATAAACTTCTTTGTGATGTATTCATTGCTCTAACAGAGTAGGTCCCTTCCTTTGATTGAGCAGGTTGGAAGCAGACTTTTTGTAGTATCTGAATAGTGATATTTGTGAATGCTTTGAGGACTATGCTGAAAAAGGAAATATCTTCCCATGAAAACTAGACAGAGTGATTGAGAAAATTATTTGTGATGTGTGCATTCACCTCACAGAGTTGAATCTTTCTTTTGATTGAGCAGTTTGGAAACAGCCTTTTTGTAGAATCTGCAAAGGTACATTTGTGAGTATTTTGAGGCCTATAGTGAAAAAAGAAATATCTTCACATAAAAACTAACAGAAACATTCTGAGGAACTTCTTTGTGATGTGAGCATTCAACTCACAGGGTAGAACTTTTTGGTTGATTGAGCAGTTTGGAAACACTCTTTTTGTAGAATCTACATAGGGATATTTTTGAGCCCTTTGAGGTCTATGCTGAAAAAAGAAATGTCTTCACATAAAAACTACACAGAAGGCTTCTGGGAAACTTCTTTGTGATGCCTGCATTCATCTCACATATTTGAACCTTTCTTTTGATTGAGCAGTTTGAAAATAGTCTTTTTGTAGAATGTGAAAGGGATATTAGTGATCCATTTCTGGCCTACGGTGAAAAAGGAAATGTCTGCACATAAAAACTAAACAGAAGCTTTATGAGAAACTTCTCTGTGATGTGTGCATTCATCACACAAAGTTGAACCTTTCTTTTGATTGAGGAGTTTTGAAACAGTCTTTTTCTGGTACCTGCAAAGGGACATTTGTGAGCGCTTTGAGGCCTGTGGTGAAAAAGGAAATATCTCCACATAAAAGCTAGACAGAAGCTTTCTGAGAAACTTCTTTGGGATATGGACCTTTACTTCACGGAGTTGAAGCTTACTTTTGATTATGCAGTTTGGAAACAGTCTTTTTGTGGAATCTGCAAAGGGATATTTGTGACCCATCTGTGGCCTATGGTTAAAAAGGACATGTCTTTACATAAAAAAAAACTACAAAGAAGCTGTCTGAGAACCTTCTTTGTGATGTGTGCATTGATATCACACAGTTGAAACAGTTTTGATAGAGCAGTTTGGAAACAGTGTTTTTGTAGAATCTTCAAAGGGACGTTTTTGAGCCCTATGAGGCCTATCTTGAATATGGAAATATGTTCACATAAAAACTAGACAGAAGCTTTCAAAGGAATTTTTTGTTATGTATGCATTCATCTCACACAATTGAACCTTCTTTTGATTGAGCATTTTGGAAATAGTCTTTTTCTGGTATCTGCCAAGGATCATTTGTGAACACTTTGAGGCATACAGTGAAAAATGAAATATCTTCACTTAAAAACTAGATGGAAACTTTCTGAGAAACTGCTTTGTGATGTGTGCATTCATTTCTTGGAGTTGCAACTTATCTTTAATTGAGCAGTTTGGAAACAGTCTTTTTGTAAAATCTGCAAAGGGATGTTTGTGATCCCTTTGTGGCCTATAGTGAAAAAGGAAATGTCTCCACATAAGAATTAGACAGAAGTTTTCTGAGAAACTTCTTTGTAATGTGTGCATTCAACTCACAGAGATGAACCTTTCTTTTGATTGAGCAGTTTGAAAACAGTCTTTCTGTAGAATTTACAAAGGGATATATAAAGGCCGTTTGAGGCCTATGGTGAAAGAGAGAATATCTTAATATAAGAACTAGACAGAAGCTTTCTGAGAAACTTCTAATTGATGTGTGCATTCATCACACAGAGTTGAACATCTCCTTTGATTGTACAGTTTGGAAATAGTGTTTTTGGAGAATCTGTAAAGGGATATTTGTGAGCAGTTTGAGACCTATGGTGAGAAAGGAAATATATTCACAAAAAATTAGTCAGAAGCTTTCTGAGAAACTTCTTTGTGATGTGTTCATTCGGCTGACAGAGTTGAACCATTCTTTTGATTGAGCAGTTTGGAAACACTCTTTTTGTAGAATCTGCAAAGTGATATTTGTGAACGATTTGGGGCATATTGTGAAAAAGGGAATATCTTCACATAAAAACTAGACCGAAGCTTTCTGAGAAACTTCTTTGTGTTGTGTGCATTCATCTCACAGAGTTGAATCTTTGTTTTGATTGAGCAGTTTGGAAACAGTCTTTTTGTAGAATCTGCAAAGGGATAAATGTAGGCTGTTTGAGGCCTGTGGTGAAACAAGGAATATATTCACATAAAAAATAGACAGAAGCTTTCTGAAAAACTTCTTTGGATGTGCTCATTTGTCTTGCAGAGCTGAACCTTTCTTTTGATTGAACAGTTTGTAAACAGTCTTTTTGTAGAATCTGCAAATGGATACTTGTAGGGGGTTTCAGGCATATAGGGAAAAAGGAAATATCCACAATAAAATCTAGACAGAACATTTCTGAGAAATTTCTTTGTAGTGTGTGCATTCATTTCACAGAGTAGAACCTTTGTATTGATTGAGCAGTTTGGAAACTGTCTTTTTGAAGTATCTGCAAAGGGACATTTATGAGTGCTTTGATGCCTATGGTGAAAAAGGAAATATCTTTACATAAACACTAGACAGAGGGTTTCTGAAAAACTTCTTTGTGACGTGGACATTCATCTCACAGAGTTGAACCTTTGTTTTGACTGAGCAGTGTGGAAACAGTCTTTTTGCAGAATCTGCAAAAGGACATTTGTGAGCCCTTTGAGGCCAATTGTGAAAAAGGAAATAAATTCACATAAAAACTAGACAGAAGCTTTCTGAGAACCTCTTTGTGATGTGTGCATTCATCTCACAAAGTTGAACATTTCTTTTGACTCAGCAGTTTGGAAACTGTCTTTTTGTTGTGTCTGCAAATGGATATATGTAGGCGTTTTGAAGCATATGTTGAAAAAGGAAATATCTTCACATAAAAACTAAACAGAAGCTGTCTGAGAAACTTATTTGTGATGCTTGCATTCAACACAGATTTGAACATCTCTTTTGATTGAGCAGTTTGGAAACAGTCTTTTGGAGAATCTGTGAAGCGATATTTTGGAGCAGCTTGAGGGCTATGGTGAGAAAGGAAATATATTCATGCAAAAACTAGTCAGAAGCTTTCTGAGAAACTTCTTTGTGATGTCTTCATTCATCTCACAGAGTTGAACAGTTCTTTTGATTCAGCAGTTTGGAAACAGTCTTTTTGTAGAATCTGCAAAGGGACAATTGTGAGCACTTTGAGGCCTATGGTGAAAAAGGAAATGTCTTCACATAAAAACTAGGGAGCAGCTTTCTGAGAAACTTCTTTGTGAAGTGTGCATTCGTCTCACAGAGTTGAACCATTCTTTTGATTGTGGAGTTGGAAACTGTCTTTTTGTAAAATCTGCAAAGGGATATATGAAGGCAGTATGAGGCCCATGGTGAAAAAGGAAATATCTTCACATAAAAACTAGACAGATGCTTTCTGAGAAACTTCTTTGTGATTTGTGCATTCATCACACAGAGTTGAACATCTCTTTTGATTGACCAGTTTGGAAACAGTCTTTTTGGAGAATCTGCAAAGGTATATTTGTGAGCGGTTTGAGACTTATGGTGAGAAAGTAAATATATTCACCTAAATACTAAAGAGAAGCTCTCTGAGAAACTTCTCTGTGATGTGTTCATTCATCTCACAGAGTTTAACTGTTCTTTTGATTGAGCAGTTTGCAAACAGTCTTTTTGTAGAATCTGCAAAGTGATATTTGTGAATGCTTTGAGGCTTATGATGAAAAAGTAAATATCTTCACATAAAAGCTAGACAGAAGTTTTCTGAGAAACTTTTTGTGATGTGTGCATTCATCTCATGGAGTTGAAGCTTACTTTAGATTGAGCAGTTTGGAAACAGTCTTTTTTGTAAAATCTGCAATGGGATATTGGTGATCCATTTGTGGCCAATGGTTACATAGGAAATACCTTCACATAATACCTAGACACAAGCTTTCAGAGAAACTTCTTTGTGATGTGTGCATTCGTCTCACAGAGTTGAACCTTTCTTTTGATTGAGCAGCTTGCAAACAGTCTTTTGTGAAATCTGCAAAGGGATATTTGTGAGCACTTTGTGGCCTATGGTGAAAAAGGAAATATCTTCATATCAAAACTAGACAAAACCTTTCTGAGATTCTTGTCTGTGATGTGTGCATTCGTCTCACAGATTTGAACCATTGTTTTGATTGAGCAGTTTGGAAGCAGTCTCTTATAGAATCTGCAAATGGATATTTGAGAGCAGTTTTTGTCCTATGGTGAAAAAGGAAATATCTTCACATAAAAACTAGACAGAAGCTTTCTGAGAATCCTCTTTTTGTAGTGTGCATTCACCTCACAGCATTTCACTTTTATTTTGATAGAGTAGTTTGGAAACAGTCTTTTTGTAGAATCTGCAAAGAGACATTTTTGAGTGCTTTGAGGCCTACAGTGAAAATGGAAATATCCACAAATAAAATCTAGACACAGGTTTTCTGAGGAACATCTTTGTGATGTGTGCATTCATCTCACAGAGTTGAACTTTTCTTTTGATTGAATAGTTTGGAAACAGTCTTTTTGTAGAATCTGCAAAGTGATGTTTCTGAAAGCCTTGTGGCTTTTGGTGGAAATGGAAATATCTTCACAGAAAAACTAGACAGAAGCTTTCTGAGAAACTTCTTTGTGATGTTTGCAATTCTCTCACAGTGTTGAACATTTGTTTTGATTGACCAGTTTGGAAGCAGTCTTTTTGTACAATGTGCAAAGGGACATTTGTGAGCCCATTTATGCCTATTTTGGAAAAGGAAATATCTTCACATAAAAACCAGACAGAAGCTTTCCGAGGAACTTCTTTGTGTTGTGTGCATTCACCTCAGAGAATTGAACCTTTCTTTGGATTGAGCAATTCTGAAACAGTCTTTTTGTAAAATCTGGAAAGGGATATTTGTAGGCCGTTTGAGGCATGTGGTGAAAAAAGAAATTTCTTCCACAGAAACTAGGCAGAAGCATTCTGAGAAACTTCTTTGTGATGTGTTCTTTCATCTCACAGAGTTGAACCAATCTTTTCATTGACCTCTTTGGAAACAGTCTTTTTGTTGTACCTGCTATGGAATATTTTGGGGCGCTTTGAGGACTTTGGTGAAAAATGAAATATCTTCCCATAAAACTGGAAAGAACTTTTCTGAGAAACTCTTTCTTGTGTGTGCATTCATCTCACAGAGGTAGAAGTTTCTTTTCATTGAGCAGTTTGGAAAATCTGTTCTGCTAGGATATGCAAAGTGATATTTGTGAGTGTTTTGAGGGTAATGGTGAAAAAGGAAATATGGTCACAGAAAAAATAGACAGGAGTTTTCATAGAAACTTCTTTGTGATGTCTGCATTCATCTCACAGAGTTGAATCATTATTTTGAATGACCATTTTGGAAACAGTCTTTTTGTAAAATCTGAAAAGGCATCTTTGGGAGCACATTGAGTCCTATGGTGAAAAAGAAAATAATTTCAAATAAAAACTAGAAAGAAACTTTCTGAGAAACCGTTTGAGATATGTTCATTGATCTAACAGAGGTAAACTTTTCTTTTCATTTAGCAGATTGGAAACTCTTTTCTTCAAGAATCAGCAAAGGGATATTTGTGAGCACTTTGAGGCATATAGTGGAAAAAAATATCTTCACATAAAAACTAAACAGAAGCTTTATGAGTAACTATTTTGTGCTGTGCACATTCTTTTCTCTGTGTTGAACCATTCTTTTGATTGAGCCATTTGGAAACAGTCTTTTTGTAAAATCTGCTAAGGGATATTTGGGAGGGCATTGAGGCCTATGGTGTAAAAGGAAATATCTTCACATAAAAACTGCCAGGAATCTTTCTGAGAAACTCCTTTGTGAAGGGTGCATTCATCTCACAGAGGTAAAAGTTTATTTTCATTGAGCAGTTTGGAAACTCTGTTCTTCTAGAATCATCAAAGAGATAATTCTGAGCGCTTTAAGGGCTATGGTGAAAAAGGAAATATCGTCACATGAAAACTAGACATAAGCTTTCTGAGAAACTTCTGTGTGATGTATGCATTCATTTCACAGAGGTAAATGATACTTTTCATTCAGCAGTTTGGAAATTCTGTTCTTCTAGAATCTGCAAAGGGGTATTTGTCAGCGCTTGAGTTCTATGGTGAAAAAGGATATATCTTCACATAAAAACAAGACAGAAGCTTTCTGAGTAACTACTTTGTGATGTGTGCATTCATCTCACAGAGTTGAACCTTCCTTTTGATGAGCAGTTTTGAAACACTCTTTTTGTAGAATTTGCAAGTGAATATTTGGAGCACTTTGTGGCCTATGGTGGAAAACAAAATATCTTCACATAAAAACTATACATAAGCATTCTGAGAAACTTCTTTGTGATGTGTGCATTCATCTCACAGAGTTGAACCTTTCTTTTGATTGAGCAGTTTTGAAACACTCTTTTTCTAGAATCTGCAATTCAATATTTGGAGTGCTTTGAGGCCTATGGTGGAAAAGGAAATATCTTCACATAAAAACTAGACAGAAACATTCTGAGAAAATTCTTTGTGATGTGTGCATTCAACTCACCCAGGTAAAACATTCTTTTCATTGAGCATTTTGGAAACTCTGTTCTTCTAGAATCTGGAAAGGGATATTTTTGAGCACTTTCAGGCCTATGGTGAAAAAGAAAATATCTTCACATAAAAATTTGGCAGAAGTTTTCTAGGAAAATTCTTCATGGTGTGTGCATTCAGCTCACAGAGTTGAACAATTCTTTTGAATTAGCAGTTTGGAAACAGTCTTTTTGTAGAATCTGCAAAGGGATATTTCTGAGTCGTTTGAGGCCTATGGTGAAATAGGAAATATCTTCACATAGAAAACGATTAGACAGAAGCTTTCTAGGAAAATTTTTGTGATGAGTGCATTCCATCTCACGGATTTAAACCATTATTTTGATTGACCAGTTTGGAAAGACTCTTTTGTAGAATCTGAAAAGGGATATTTGGGATCACATTGAGGCCTATGGTGAAAAAGGTAATATCTTCACATAAAAACTAGAAAGAAGATTTTGGAAAAACTTTTTTGTGATATGTGCATTCATCTCACAGAGATGAACCATTCTTTTGATGGATCAGTTTTGAAACTCTCTTTTTGTAGAATCTGCAAAGGGATATTTGGGAGTGCATTGAGGCTTATGGTGAAAAAGTAAATATCTCCCCATAAAAATCACAAAGAAGCTTTCTGAGAAACTGCTTTGTGATGCATGCATTTATCTCACAGAGGTAAAACTTTCTTTTCATTAAGAAGTTTGGAAACTCTGTTATTCTAGAATATGCAAAGGGATATTTGTGAGGGCATTGAGGCCTATAGTGAAAAAGGAAATATGTTCACATATAAACTACACAGAAGGGTTATGGGAAAATATTTTTGATGTGTTCATTCATCTCAAGGACTTGAACCATTCTTTTGATTGAGCAATTTGGAAATATTCCTTTTGTAGAATTTGCAAAGGGATATTTGGGAGCACACTGAGGCCTTGCATGAAAAAAGAAATATCTTCACATGAAAACTACAAAGAATCTTAGTGAGAAATGGCTTTGTGAAGTGTGCATTCATCTTACAGAGGTAAAGGTTTCTTTTCATTGAGCAGTTTGCTAACTCTGTTCTTCTAGAATCTGTGAAGGGAAATTTTTGAGTGCTTTAAGGCCTCTGGTGAAAAAGGAAATATCTTCACATAAAAACTAGGCAAAAGCATTCTGAGAAAGCTCTTTGTGATATTTTCATTCATCTCACAGACTTGAACCATTCTTTTGATTGAGCACTTTGGCAACAGTCTTTTTGGAGTATCTGCTAAGGAATATTTTGGGGCGCATTGAAGACTTTGGTGAAAAAGGAAATATCTTCCCATAAAAACAACAAAGAACCTTTCTGAGAAACTGTTTCTCATTTGTGCATTCATCTCACAGAGGTAAACCTTTCTTTTCATTAAGCAGCTTGGAAAATCTGTTCTTCTAGAATCTGCAAAGTGATATTTGTGAGCGTTTTGAGGATAGTGGTGAAAAAGTAAATATGGTCACATAAAAACTAGACAGAAGCTTTCATAGAAACTTCTTTGTGATGCCTGCATTCATCTCACAGAGTTGAATCATTATTTTGAATGAGTAGTTTGGAAACAGTCTTTTTGTAAAATATGAAAAGGAATATTTGGGAGCACATTGAGGCCTATGACGAAAAAGGAAATAATTTCACATAAAAACTAGAAAGCAACTTTCTGGGAAATGGTTTGTGATATGTGCATTGATCTCACTGTGGTAAACTTTTCTTTTATTGTGCAGTTTGGAAACTCTGTTCTTCTAGAATCATCAAAGGGATATTTCAGAGTGCTTTGAGGGCTATGGTGAAAAAGGAAATATCGTCACATAAAAACTAGACATAAGCTTTGTGAGTAACTTCTTTGCAATGTATGCATTCATCTCACAGATCTAAATGATTCTTTTCATTGAACAGTTGGAAAATTCTGCTCTTCTAGAATCTGCAAAGGGGTATTTGTGAGCACGTTGAGTTCTATGGTGAAAAAGGAAATATATTCACATAAAAACTAGACAGAAGCATTCTGAGAAACTTCTCTGTGATGTGTGCATTCATCTCACAGAATTGAACCTTTCTTTTCATAGAGCAGTTTGGAAACACTCTCTTTGTAGAATCTGCACAGGGATATTTTGGAAGGTATTGAGGTCTATGGTGAAAAAGGAAATGTCTTCACATAAAAACTAGAAAGAAGCTTCTCAGAAACTGTTTGTGATGTGTGCATTCATCTCACAGTGGTAAATGTTTCTTTTCATTGAACAGTTTGGAAACTCTGTTCTTCTAGAATTGGCAAAGTGATATTTGTGAGTGCTTTGAGGCCTATGGTGGAAAATGAAATATCTTCACATAAAATCTAGACAGAAGCATTCTGAGAAACTTCTCTGTGATGTGTGCATTCATCTCACAGAGTTGAACCATTCTTTTCATAGAGCAGTTTGGAAACACTCTCTTTGTAGAATCTGCACAGGGATATTTTGGAATGCGTTGAGGCCTAGGGTGAAAAAGGAAATATCTTCACATAAAAACTAGAAAGAAGTTTCTCAGAAACTGTGATATGTGCATTCATCTCAAAGTGGTAAACATTTCTTTCCATTGAACAGTTTGGAAACTGTTCTTCTAGAATCAGCAAAGTGATATTTGTGAGTGCTTTGAGGCCTATGGTGAAAAAGGAAATATCATCACATAAAAACTAGACAGAAGCTTCCTGGGAAAATGGTTTGTGATGTGTGCATTCATCTCACAGACTTGAACCTTTCCTTTGATTCAGCAGTTTTGGAAACAGTCTTTTTGTAATATCTGCAAAGGAATATTTGGGAACGTGTTGAGGCCTGTGGTGTAAAAGGAAATATGTTCACATAAAAACTAGAAAGAGACTTTCTGAGAAACTGCTTTGTGATGTGTGCATTCATCTCACAGAGGTAAATGTTTCTTTTCCTTGAGCAGTTTGGAAACTCTGTTCTTCAAGCATCAGCGAAGGGACATTTGTGAGCACTTTCAGGCCTATGGAGAAAAAGGAATTGTCTTCACATAAAAACTAGACAGAAGCTTTATGAGAAACTTCTATGTGATGTGTGAATTCTTTTCTCAGTGTTGAGACATTCTTTTGATTGAGCCGTTTGGAAACAATCTTTTTGAAGTATCTGCAACTGGATATTTGGAGTGCTTTGAGGCCTATAGTGGAAAAAGAAATATCTTCACATAAAAACTGCCAAGAAGCTTTCTGAGAAACTCCTTTATGAAGTGCATTCATCTCAGAGAGGTAAAAGTTTCTTTTCATAGAGCAGTTTGAAAACTGTTCTTTTAGGATCTACAAAGGGATATTTTTAGCACTTTAAGGCCTATGGTGAAAAAGAAAATAGCTTCAAATAAAAAATTGGCAGAAGCTTTCTGGGAAAATTCTTCATGATGTACACATTCAACTCACAGAATTGAACAATTCTTTTGCTTTAGCAATTTGGAAACAGTCTTTTTGTAGAATCTGCAAAGGGATATCTGGGAGTGCGTTGATGCCTATGGTGAAAAAGGAAATATCTTCCCATAAAAACCAGAAAGAAGCTTTCTGAGAAACTTCTTTATGATGTGTGCATTCAACTCAAAGAGGTAAACCTTTCTTATCTTTGAGCATTTTGGAGACTTTGATCTTCTAGAATCAGCAAAGGGATTTTTTTTGAGCACTTTGAGACCTACGGTGAAAAAGGAAATAGTTTCACATAAAAACTAGACAGAATTTTTCTGGGAAAATTTTTTGTGATACATGCATTCCCTCTCACAGAGTTAAACCATTCTTTTGATTGGCCAGTTTGGAAAGAGTCTTTTTTAGAATCTGCAAAGGAATATTTGTGAATGCATTGAGGCCTGTGGTGAAAAAGGAAATATCTTCACATAAAAACTAGAAAGAAGCTTTCTCAGAAACTGATTTGTGATGTGTACATTCATCTAACAGAGCTAAACGTTTCTTTTCATTGAGGAGTTTGGAAAATATGTCCTTCTAGGATTGGCCAAGGGATATTTTTGAGTGCATTGAGGCCTATGGTGACAGAGAAAATATCATCACATAAAAACTAGACAGAACCTTTATGAGAAACTTCTGTGTGATGTGTGCATTCATCTCACAGAGTTGAAACATTCCTTTGGTTGAGGAGTTTGGGAACAGTCTTTTGCAGAATCTGCAAAGGGATATTTGTGAGCACTTTGAGGCCTACCATGAAAAAAGAAATATCTTCACATAAAAACTAGACACAAGATTTCTGAGAAACTTCTTTCTGACGTGTGCGTTCATCTCACAGTATTGAATGATCTTTTGATTGAGCAGTTTGGAAGAAGTCTTTCTGTAGAATATGCAAAGGAATATGTGGGAAACCATTGAGGCCAATGTTGAAAAAGGAAATATTGTCACATAAAAACTAGACAGAAGCTTTTGGAAAAATTTTTATGTGATGTGTGCATTCATCTCACAGAGATGAACCATTCTTTTGTAGATAAGTTTTGAAACAGTCTTTTTGTAGAATCTGCAAAGGGATATTTGGGAGCACTTTGAGGCCTATGGTGAAAAAGTAAATATCTCCCCATAAAAACTACAAAGAAGCTTTCTGAGAAACTGCTTTGTGATGTATACATTTATATCACAGAGGTAAAAGTTTCTTTTCATTGAGAAGTTTGGAAACTCTGTTCTTGAATCTGCAAAGGGATATTTGTGAGTGCATTGAGTCCCATGGTGAAAAAGTTAATATCTCACCACAAAAACTACAAAGAAGCTTTCTGAGAAACTGCTTTGTGGTGTATGCATTTATCTCAAAGAGGTAAAAGTTTCTTTTCATTGAGAAGTTTTGATACTCTCTTCTTCTAGAATCTGCAAAGGGATATTTTTAAGCACATTGAGGCCTACATTGAAAAAAGAAATTTCTTCACATATAAACTAGACAGAATGTTTATGGGAAAATTCTTTGTGATATGTGCATTCATCTCAGGGACTTGAGCCATTCTTTTAATTGAGCAATTTGGAAATATTCTTTTTGTAGCATTTGCAAAGGGATATTTGGGAGCACACTGAGGCCTGGAGTGAAAAAAGAAATATCATTACATGAAAACTATAAAGAATCTTTGTGACAAACCGTTTTGTGAACTGTGCACTCATCTGACAGAGGTAAAAGTTTCTTTTCATTGAGTCGTTTGCTAACTCTGTTCTTCTAGAATCTGCAAAGGGATATTTTTGAGTGCTTTGAGGCTCATGGTGAAAAAGGAAATATCTTCACATAAAAATTAGGCAAAAGCTTTCTGAGAAACCTCTTCATGATGTTTTCATTCATCTCACAGACTTGAACCATTCTTTAGATTGAGCACTTTGGAAACAGTCTTTTTGTAGTATCTCCTAAGGAATATTTTGGGGCACATTGAAGACTTTCGTGAAAAAGGAAATATCTTCCCATAAAAACTAGAAAGAACCTTTCTGAGAAACTGTTTCTGATGTGTGCATCCATCTCACAGAGGTAAAGGTTTCTTTTCATTGAGAACTTTGGAAAATCTGTTCTGGAATCTGCAAACTGATATTTGTGAGCGTTTTGAGGATAATGGTGAAAAAGAAAATATGGTCACATAAAAACTAAATAGAAACTTCTTTGTGATTCCTGCATTCACCTCACAGAGTTGAATCATTATCTTGAAAGTGTAATTTGGAAAAAGTATTTATGGAATCTGCACAAGGATTTTTTTTAGCACGTTGAGGCGTATGGTGAAAAAGGGAATATCTTCACATAAAAACTAGAAAGAAGGTTTCTGAGAAACTGCTTTGTGATGTGCGCATTCATCCCAAAGATGTAAACGATTTCTTTTATTGAGCACTTGGGACACTCGGATCTTCTAGAATCTGCAAAGGGATATTTGTGAGTGCTTTGAGACCTATGTTAAAAAGGAAACATCTTCACATAAAAATTAGACAGAAGCTTTCTGAGAAACTTCTCTTTGATGTGTGAATTAACCTCACAGAGTTGAAGCTTCCTTTTATTGAGCAGTTTGTAAACAGTCTTTTTGCAGAATCTGCAAACAGATATTTGGGATCACGTTGAGGACTATGGTGAAAAAGGAAATATGTTCACATAAAAACTACAAAGAAGCTTTCTGAGAAAATGCTTTGTGATACAGGTATTCATCTCACAGTGTTAAATGTTTCTTTTCATTGCAGAGTTTGAAATCTCTGTTCTTCTAGGATCAGAAAAGGGAAATTTGTGAGCACTTTTGGCCTATGGTAACAAAGGAAATATCATCATATAAAAACAACAAAGAAGCTTTCTGTAAAACTTCTTTGTGATGTCTTCATTCATCTCACAGAGTTGAACCATTCTTTTGATTGAGCAGTTTGAAGCAGTCTATTTGTAGAATCTGCAAAGGGATATATGTGAGTGCTTTGATGCATATGGTAAAAAAGGAAGTATCCTCACATAAAAACTAGACAGAAGCTTTCTTGGAAAATTCTTTTGATGCGTGCATTCCATCTCACAGAGCTCAACCATTCTTTTGATTGAGCAGTTTGGAAACAGTCTTTTTGTAGAATCTGCAAAGGGATATTTGGGTGTGGGTTGAGGCCTATGGTAGAAAATGAAATATCTTCATAAAAACTAGAAAGAAGCTTTCTGAGTAACTGCTTTGTGATGTGTGCATTCATCTCAAAGAGGTAAACGTTTCTTTTCATTGGGCATTTTGGAAACTCTGTCCTTCTAGAATAGGCAAAGGGATAATTGTGAGTGTTTTGAGGCCTATGGTGAAAAAGTAAATATCTTCATGTAAAAACTAGACAGAAGCATTCTGAGATACTCCTTTGTGTTGTGTGTATTCTTTGCACAGAGCTGAACCATTCTTTTGATTCAGCAGTTTAGAAACAGTCTTCTTGTAGAATCTGCAAAGGCATATTTTGGAGCGCGTTAAGTCCCATGGTTTAAAAGGAAATATCTTCACATAAAAACTAGGAAGAAACTTAATGAGAAACTCTTTGTTATATGCACATTCATCTCACAAAGATAAACTTTTCTTTTCATTGAATAGTTTTGGAATTCTGTTCTTCTAGAATCTGCAAAGGGATATTTGTGAGCGTTTTGAGGCCTATGGTGAAAAAGGAAATATCTTCACATAAAAACCAGACAGAAGCTTCTTGGGAAAATTCTTTGTGATGTGTGCATTCATCCCACAAGGTGGAACCATTCTTTTCATTGAGAAGTTTGGAAAGAGTAGTTTTGTTGATTCTGAAAACGGATATGTGGGAACACCTTGAGGCCTATGCTGAAAAATGATATATCTTCACAAAAAACTAGAAAAAAGGTTTCTGATAATCTAATTTGTGATGTGTGCATTCATCTCATAGAGATAAATGTTTCTTTTTATTGAGCAGTTTGGAAACTCTGTTCTTCTAGAATTGGCAAAAGAATATTTGTGAGTGCTTTCAGGCCTTTGGAGAAAAAGGAAATACCTTCACATAAAAACTAGACAAAAGCTTTCTGAAAAATTTCTACATGATGTGTTCATTAATCTCACAGAGTTGAAATGTTCTTTTGATTAAGCAGTTTGGAAACAGTCTTTTTGTAGAACCTGTAAAGGGGTATTTGGGAGCGTGTTGAGGCCTACGGCGTAAAAGTAAATATCTTCCTATAAAAACTACTAAGAAACTTTGTGAGAAACTGCTTTGTGAGGAAAATGTTTCTTTTCATTGAGAAGTTTGGAAACTGTGTTCTTCAAAAATTGGCAAAGGGATATTAGTTAGTACTTTGAGGCTTATGGTGAAAAAGGAAATACCTTCACATGAAAACAAGACAGAAGGTTTCTGAGAAAGTTTTTTATGATCTGTGCATTCATCTCACTGGGTTGAACCATTCTTTTGGTTGAGCAGTATGGAAACAGCCTTTTGTAGAAACAGCAAAGGAATATTTCTGATGGATTTGAGACCTGTGGTGAAAAAGGAAATATCTTCACATAAAAACTAGACAGAAGCTTTCTGAGAAACTACTTTGTGATGTATGCATTCATGTCACAGAGTTGAACCCTTCTTTTGATTGATCAGTTAGGAAGCAGTCTTTTTGTATAGTCTGCAAAGGGATATTTGTGAGCCCATTGAGGCCTACGGTGAAATAGGAAATATCTTCACATAAAAAATAGATAGAAGCTTTCTGAGAAACTACTTTGTGATGTGTGCATTCGCCTCACAGTGTTGAACCTCTCTTTTGGTTGAGCAGTTTGGAAGCAGCCTTTTTGTAGATTCTGCAAAGGGATATTTGTGACAGTTTGAGGGCTATTGTGAAAAGGGAAGTATCCACAAATAAAATCTAGACAGAAGATTTCTGAGAAACTTCTTTGTTATGTGTGTGGTCATCTCACAGAGTTGAACTTTCTTTTCACTTATCAGTTTGGTAACAGTCTCTTTGCAGAATCTGCAGAGTGATAATTGTGGATGCTTTGAGGCTTATGGTGAAAAAGTAAATATCTTCACATAAAAACTAGACAGAAGCTTCCTGAGAAACTTCTTTGTGATGTGTGCATTCATCTCACAGAGTTGAACCTGTCTTTTGATTGAGCAGTTTGGCAACAGTCTTTTTGTAGAATCTGCAAAGGGATATTTGTGATCCATTTGTGGCCTACAGTGAAAAAGGAAATGTCCTCACATAAAAACTAGGCAGAAACTTTCTGAGAAACTTCTTTGTGATGTGTGCATTCATCACACAGAGTTGAACTTTCTTTTGATTGAGTAGTTCAGAAACAGTCTTTTTGTAGATTCTGCAAAGTTATAATTGTAGATGCTTTGAGGCATATGGTGAAAAAGGAAATATCTTCAAATAAAAACTAGACAGAAGTTTTCTGAGAAACTTCTTTGTGATGTGTGAATTCATCTCACAGAATTGAAACTTTCTTTGGATTGAGCAGTTTGGAAACAGTCTTTCTGTAGAATCTGTAAAGGGATATTTCTGAGGGATATGAAGCCTATGGTGAAAAAGGAAATATCCACAAATAAAATACACAGAGAATCTTTCTGAGAAACTTCCTTGTAAATTGTGCATTTATCTCACTGAGTTGAATCTTTCTTTTGATTGAGCAGTTTGGAAACACTCTTTTTGTATAATCTGCAGAGGGATATTTTTGACCCATTTGTGGCTTACGGTGAAAAAGAAAATGTCTTCACATAAAAACTAGTCAGAAACTTTCTGAGAATCTTCTTTGTGATGTGTGCATTCATCTCACAGAGTTGAACCATTCTTTTGATAAAGCAGTTTGGAAACAGTGTTTTTGTAGAATCTGCAAAGTGACATTTTGGAGCGTGTTGTGACCTATGGTGAAAAAGAAAATTTTTTCACATAAAAACTAGAAAGAAGCTTTCTGAGAAACTCCTCTGTGAAGTGTGCATTCATTTCACAGAGGTAAACCTTTCTTTTCATTGAGCAGTTTAGAAACTGTTTTTCTAGAATCTGCAAACGGATATTTGTTAGTGCTTTTTGGCCTATGTTGAAAAAGGAAATATCTTCACATAAAAACTAGACAAAAGCTTTCTGATAAACTGCTTTGTGATGTGTGCATTCAAGTCACTGAAGTAAACGTTTCTTTACATTGAACACTTAGGAAACTCTGTACTTCTAGAATCTGCAAAGGGATATTTGTGAGCACTTTGAGGCCTGAGGTAGAAAAGGAAATATCTTTGCATAAAAGCAGGAAAGAAGATTTCTGAGAAACTTTTTTGTGATATGTTCATTCATCTCACAGATTGGAACCATTCTTTTGACAGAGCAGTTTGGAAACAGTCTCTTTGTAGAATCTGCAAAGGGGTATTTGGGAGCAAGTTGAAGTCTGTTGTCAAAAAGGAAATATCATCACATAAAAATTAGAAAGATACCTTCTGAGAAACTGCTTTGTTATGTGTGCATTCATCTAACACAGGTAAACATTTCTTTTCATTGAGTAGGTTTGAAAATCTGTTCTAGGATCAGCAAAGGGATACATGTGAGCACTTTGAGGCCTATGGTGAAAAATGAAATATTTCCACATAAAAACTAGAGAGAAGCTATCTGAGAAACTTCTTTGTGATATGTACATTCATACTACAGTGTTGAACCATTTTTTCAGTTGAGCATTTCGGAAGTACTCTTTTTGTAGAATCAGCAAAGGGATATTTCAGAGTGCGTTGAGGCCTATGATGAAAAATGAAATATCTTCACATAAAAATTAGAAGGACGCTTTCTGAAAAACCGCTTTGTGATGTGCACATTCATCTTACAGAGGTAACATTTCTTTTCATTGAGCGGTTTGGAAGCTCTGTTCTTCTAAAATCTGCAAAGGGATATTTGTGAGTGCTTTGAGGCCTATGGTGAAAAAGTAATTATCTTCACATAAAAACTAGACAGCAGCTTCCTAGGAAATTTGGTTGTGATGTGTGCATTCATCTCACAGAGTTGAATCATTCTTTTGATTGAGCAGTTTGGAAACAGTTTTTCTGGAATCTGCAAAGGGATGTGATCAATTTGAGGACTATGGTGAAAAAGGAAATATCTTCACATAAAACTAGAAAGAAGCTTTCTGAGAAACTTCCTTGTTATGTGCACATTCATCTCACAGAGGTAAAAGTTTCTTTTCATTGAGCAGTTTGGAAATTCTGTTCTTCTAGAATCGGCAAAAGGATATTGGTGAGTGCTTTGAGGCTCATGGCAAAAAACGAAATGTCGTCAAATAAACACTAGACAAAAGATTTCTCAGAAACTTCTTTGTGATGTTTGCATTCACCTCACAGAGTTGAACCATTCTTTTGATGGAGCAGTTTGCAAACAGTCTTTTTGTAGAATCTGCAATGGATATATGGGAGCACGTTGAGGCCTGTGTTGAAAAAGGAAACATCTTCACAATAAAACTGGTAAGAAGCTTTCTGAGAAATGGCTTTGTGATGTATGCACTCCTCCCACAGAGGTAAACTTTTCTTTTCATTGATCAGTTTGGAAACTCTGTTCTTCTAGAATTGGCAAAGGAAAATTCAGAGCACTATGTGGCCTATGGTGAAAAAGGAAATATCTTCACATAAAAACTAGACAGAAGCTTTCTGGGAAAATTCTTGCTGATGTGTGCCTTCATCTCACAGAGTTGAACAATTCTCTTGATTGAGTAGTTTGGAAATAGTCTTTTTGCAGAATCTGCAAAGGGATAATTGGGAGCACTTTGAGGCTTATAGTGAAAAAGAAATACCTTCACATGAAAACTACAAAGAAGCTTTCTGAGAAACAGCTTTGTAATGTGTGCATTCATATACCAGAGGTAAACCTTTCTTTTCCTTGAACAATTTGGAAACTCTGTTCTTCTAGAATCAGCAAATGGATATTTCTGAGCACTTTGATGCCTGTGGTGGAAAAGGAAATATCTTCACCTAAATACTAGACAGAAGCTTTCTGGCAAACTACTGTGTGATGTGTGCATTCAACTCACAGATTTGAATCATACTTCTGATTGAGCAGTTTGGAAACAGTCTATTTGTAGACTCTGCAAAGGGATATTTCTGAGCGCCTTGAGGTCTATGGTGAAAAAGGAAATATCTTCACATTACAAAAAGACAGAAGCCTTCTGGGAAAATCCTTTGTGATTAGTGCATTCATCTCACAGAGCTGAACCATTCCTTTGATTGAGCAGTTTGCAAACAGTGTTTTTATAGAATCTGAAAAGGGATATTTGGGAGCCTTTTGAGGCCTGTGGTGAAAAAGGATATCTTCACATAAAAACTACAAAGCAGCTTTCTGAGAAATGGCTTTGTGATGTGTACACTCATCTCACAGAGGTAAAAGTTTCTTTTCATTGAGCAGTTTGTAAACTCTGTTCTTCTAGAATCTGCAAAGGGATATTTGGGAGCGCTTTGAGGCCAATGGTGAAAAAGGAAATATCATCACAAAAAAAATGAGACAGAAGCTTTCTGAGAAAATTTCTTGTCATGTATGCATTCATCTCACAGAGTTGAACCATTCTCTTGATTGAGTAGTTTGGAAATAGTCTTTTTGTAGACTCTGCAATGGATATATGGGAGTTCATTGAGGCCTATTGTTAAAAAGGAAATATCTTCTCATACAAACTAGACAGCAGCTTTCTGAAAAACTTTTCTGGAATGTGTGCATTCATCTCACAGAGTTGAAACATTCTTTTGATTGAGCAGTTTGGAAACAGTCCTTTTGTAGAATCTGCAAAGGGATATAAGGGAGCACATTAAGTCCTATAGTTAAAAACGAAATTTCTTCTCATAAAAACTAGAAAGAAGACTTCCGAGAAACTTATTTGTGATGTGTGCATTCATGTCACAGAGTTGAACATTTCCTTTGATTGAGCAGTTTGGAAACAGTCTTTTTTTAGGATCTGCATAGGGATATTAGGGAGCACGTTGAGACCTATGGTGAAAAAGGAAATATCTTCCAATAAAAACTACATAGAAGGTTTCATGGAAACTGTTTTGTGATTTGTGCAATCATCTCATAGAGGCAAATTTTCTTTTCATTAAGCACTTTGGAAACTCTGTTCTTCTAGAGTCTGCAATGGGATGTATTTGCACTTTGAGCCCTATGGTGAAAAAAGAAATATCATCACATAAAAACTAGACAGAAGCTTTCTGAGAAAGTTCTTTGTGATGTGTGCATTCATCTCACAGCCTTGAAAGACATTTTACTGAGCAGCTTGGAAGCAGTCTTTTTGTAGAATCTGCAAAGTGATATTTGGGATCGCATTCAGGCCTAGGGTGAAAAAGAAATTATCTTCACATAAAAACCAAAATGAGCTTTCTGAGATACTGCTTTGTGACGTGTGCATTCATCTCACAGAGGTAAATTATTCTTTTCATTGTGCAGTGTCAAAAGAGTATTTTTGAGAAATCTGCAAAGGGATATTTGTGAGGCTGTCAGGTATATGGTGAAAAAGGAAATATCTTCACATAAAAACTAGACAGAAGCTTGCTGAGATGCTTCTTTGTGATGTGTGCATTCATCTCATAGAGTTGAACAGTTCTTTTGATTGAGCAGTTTTTAAAGAGTCTTTTTGTAGAATCTGCAAACGGATATTTGGGAATGCATTGAGGCTTATAATGAAAAAGGCAACATATTCAATTAAAACAAGACAGAGGCTTTCTAAGAAGCTTCTTTGTGATGTGTGCATTCATCTCACAGACTTGAAACTTTCTTTTGATTGAGCTGTTTGGAAATAGTCTTTTTATAGAATCTGCAAAGTGCTATTAGGGAGTGCACTGTGGCCTATGTTGAGAAAGGAAATACCTTCCCAGAAAAATTAGAAAGAAGCTTTCAGAGAAACTGGTTTGTGATGTGTGCATTCATCTCACAGAGGTAAAGGTTTCTTTTCATTGAGCACTTTGGAAACTCTGTTCTTCTAGAATCTGCAATGGGATATTTTTGAATTCTTTGAGGCTTATGGAGAAAAAGGAAATATCTTCACATAGACACTAGACAGAGGCTTTCTGGGAAAATTCGTTTTGATGTGTGCATTCATCTCACAGAAGTGAACCATTCTTTTCATTGAGCAGTTTGGACACAGTCTTTTTGTAGAATCTGCAAAGGAATATTGGGGAGCACATTTAGGCCTATGGTGAAAAAGCAAATATCTTCACATAAAAACTACAAAGAAGTTTTGGGAGAAAATCCTTTGTGATGAGTGCATTCATCTCACAGACGTAAATGTTTCTTTTCATTGAGCAGTTTGGAAAATCTGTTTTCCAAAATCTGCAAAGGGATAATTTTGAGTGCTTTGAGGCCAATGGTGAAGAATGAAATATTTTCACATAAAAAGCAGACAGAAGATTTCTTGGAAAATGCTTTCTGATGTGCACATTCATCATACAGAACTGAAGCATTCTTTTGATTGAGCAGTTTGGAAACAGTTTTTTTGTATAATATGCAATTGGATATTTGGCATCACATTGAGGTCTATGGTAAAAAAGGAAATATCTTCACATAAAAACTAGAAGGAAGCTTTCTGAGAAACTGCTTTGTGATGTGTCCATTCGTCTCACAGAGGTAAACATTCCTTTTCACTGAGCAGTTTGAAAACTCTGTTATTCTACAATATGCAAAGGGATATTTTTGAGTGCTTTGAGGCCTATGGTGAAAAAGGAAGTATCCTCACATGAAAACTAGACAGAAGCTATCTGGGAAACTTCTTTGTGATGTGAGCATTTATCTCACAGAGCTGAACCATTCTATTGATTGAGCAGTTTGGAAACAGTCTTTTTGTATAGTCTGCAAAGGGATACTTGGGAGCACGATGAAGCCTATGGTGAAAAAGGAAATATCTTCACTTAAAAACTAGAAAGATTTCAGAGAAACTGCTTCATGATGTGTGCATTCATCTCACAGAGTTGAACCTGTCTTTTGATTGAGCAGTTTGGAAATTCTGTTCTTCTGGAATCTGCCAATTGATATCTGTGATTGCTTTGAGGCCTATGGTGAAGAAGGAAATATCTTCACATAGAAAGTAGACAGAAGCTTTCTGGGAAAATTATTTGTGATGTGTGTATTCATCTCACAGAGGTGATCTTTTGATTGAGCAGCTTGGAAAATTTATTTTTCTGGAATCTGCAAAGGGACATTTGCAGGCATGTTGGGGCCTATGGTGAAAAAGCAAATATCCTCACAGAGAAACCAGACAGAAGCCTTCTGGGAAAATTCATTGTGATGTGTGCATTCATCTCATAGATGTGAACTATTCTTTTGATTGAGCAGTTTGGAAACTTTCTTTTTGTAGAATCTACCAAGGGATATTTGGGAGCCCATTGAGGCCTAGGGTGAATAAAGAAATATCTATACATAAAAACTAGAAATAAGCTTTCTGAGAAACTGCTTTGTGATGTGTGCATTCATCTCATGGAGGTAAAGGTTTCTTTTCATTGAGTAGTGTCAAAACAGTCTTTTTGTAGAATCTGCAAATGGATATTTTTGAGCACTTTGAGGCCTATGGTGAAACAGGAAATATCGTCACATAAAAACTAGACAGAAGCTTTCTGAGAAACTTCTTTGTGATATGTGCATTCATCTCACAGATTTGAAACTTTTTTTTGATTGAGCAGTTTGGAAACATTCCTTTTGTATAATCTGCAAATGGCTATTTGGAGTACTTTGAGGCCTATGGTGAAATAGGAAATAACTTCACATAAAAACTAGATAGAAACTTTCTGAGAAACTTCTTTCTGATATGTGCTTTCATCTCCTGGAGCAGAAACTTTATTTGATTGAGCAGTTTGGAAACAGTCTTTTTGTAAAACCTGCAAAGGGATATTTCTGAGCCCATTGAGTCCAATGGTGAAATAAAAAATGTCTTCACATGAAAACTAAACAGAAGCTTTCTGAAAAACTTCTTTGTGATGAGTCCATTCATCTCACAGAGTTGAACCTTTGTTTTGATTGAGCAGTTTGGAAAGAGTCTTTTTGTCGAATCTGCAAAGGGATATTTGTGAGCAGCTTGAGGCCTATGGTGAAAAAGGAAATATTTTCACATAAAAACTAGACAGAAACCTTTTGAGAAACCTCATTGTGATGTTTACATTCATCACAATGTATGAAGTTGAACATTTCTTTTGATTCAGCAGTTTGTAAACACTCTTTTAGTAGAATATGCAAATGTATATTTGGAGAGCTTGGAGGCCTGTTGTGAAAAAGGAAATATCTTCACATAAAAACTAAGCAGAAGTTTTCTGAGAAACTTCTTTGTGATGTGTGCATTCATCTCACAGAGTTGATACTTTCTTTCGATTGAGCAGTTTGGAAACAGTCTTTCTGTACAATCTGCAAAGGGATATTTCTGAGCCATTTGAGGCCTATGGTGAAAATGAAATGTCTTCACATAAAAACTAGACAGAAGCATGATGAGAAACTTCTTTATGATGTGTCCATTCATCTCGCAGAGTTGAAACATTCTTTTGATTGAGCAGTTTGGAAAGTCTTTTTGTAGAATCTGCAAATGGATATTTGGAGCTCTTTAAGGACTATGATGAAAAAGGAAATATCTTCACATAAAAAGCAGACAGAACCATTATGAGAAACTTCTTTGTGATGGGTGTTTTCATCTCACAGAATTGAACATTTCTTTTGATTGAGCAGTTTGGAAACAGTCCCTTTGTAGTATATGCAAAGGGATATTTGGGAGCTCATTGAGGCCGATGGTGAAATAAGAAATATGTGCACATAAAAACCAGACAGAAGCATTCTGAGAAACTTCTTTTTTATGTGTTCATTCATCTTACAGAGTTGAAATTTTGTTTTCATTGAGCAGTTCGGAAACAGTCTTTTTGTAGAATCTGCAAAGGGTTATTAGTAAGCCCTTTGAGGCCTATGGTGAAATAAGAAATATCTTCAAATAAAAACTAGACAGAAGCTTCCTGAGAAACTTATTTGAGATGTGTGCTTTCATTTAACAGAGATGAAACTTTCTTTTGATTGAGCAGTTTGGAAACAGTCATTTTGTAGAATCTGCAAATGGATATTTGGAGTGCTTTGAAGCCTATTGTGAAAAAGGAAATATCTTCAATAAAAACCAGACAGAAGCATTCTCAGAGGCTTCTTTGGGATGCGTGAATTCATCTCACAGAGTTGAACCTTTCTTTTGATTGTGTAGTTTGAAAGCAGTCTTTTTGTACTATCTGCAGAGAGATATTTCTTAGCTCTTAGAGGCCTGTGGTGAAAAAGGAAATATCTTCACAGAAAAACTAGACAGAAGCATTCTGAGAAACATCTCTGAGATGTGTGCATTTATCTCACACAGTTGAACCTTTCTTTTCATTGAGCAGTTTGGAAACAAACTGCTTTTGTATAATCTGCAATGGGATATTTCTTAGCCCATTGAGGCCAATGCTGAAATAGGAAATATCTTCACATAAAAAATAGAAATAAGATATCTGAGAAACTTCTTTGGGATGTGCACTTTCATCTCAGAGAGATGAAGCATTCTTTTGATTGAGCAGTTTGGAAAAAGTCTTTTTGTAGAATCTACAAATGGATATTTGGAGCACTTTGAGGCCTATGTTGAAAAAGTAAATATCTTCACATAAAAACTAGACAGAATCATTCTGAGAAACTTCTTTGTGATGTGTGCTTTCATCTCACAGAGTTGAAACTTTCTTTTGATTGAGCAGTTTGGAAAGAGTCTTTTTGTCAAATCTGCAAAGGGATATTTGTGAGCTGTTTGAGGCGTATGGTGAAAAAGGAAATATTTTCACATAAAAACTAGACAGAAGCTTTTTGAGAAACCTCCTTGTGAGGTTTGAATTTGTCTCACAGAGTTGAACCTTTCTTTTCATTCAGCAGTTTGGAAACAGTCTTTTTCTAGAATCTGCAAGGAGATATTTCTGAGCAGTTTGAGGCCTACGTTGAAAAAGTAATATCTTCACATAAAAACTAGACAGAAGCATTCTGAGAAACGTCTTTTTTATGTGTGCATTCAACTCACAGAGTTGAACCTTTCTTTTCATTGAGCAGTTTGGAAAGAGTCTTTTTGTACAATCTGTAAAGGGATACTTGTGAGCACTTTGAGGCTTATGGCAAAATATTAAATATCTTCACATAAAAACTAGACAGAAGCTTTCTGAGAAACTTGTTTGTGATGTGTGCTTTCATTTCACAGAGTTGAAAATTTCTTTTGGTTAAGCAGTTTGGAAACAATGTTTTTGAGGAATCTCCAAATGGATATTTGGAGCTCTTTGAGGTCTATGGTGAAAAAGGTAATATCTTCATATAAGAAATAGACAGAAGCATTCTGAGAAACTTTTTGGGGATGTGAGCATTCATCTCACAGACAAGAAACTTTATTTTGATTGAGCAGTTTGGAAAAATTCTTTTTGTACAATCTGCAAAGGGATATTTCTGAGCCATTTGAGGCCTACAGTGAAAAAGAAATATCATCACAAGAAAACTAGACAAAAGCATTCTGAGAAACTCCATTGTGATGTGCACATTCATCTCACAGAGTTGCAACTTCCTTTTGATTGGGCAGTTCAGAAACTTTCCATTTCTAGAATCTTCAAAGGGGTATTTCTGAACCCATTGAGACCTAAGGTGAACTAAGAAATATCTTCTCAGAAAAACTAAACAGAAGCTTTCTGAGAAACTTCTTAGTGATGTGTGCATTCATCTCACAGAGGTGAACCTTTGTTTTGATTGAGCAGTTTGGAAACTATCTTTTTGTAGAATCTGCAAATGCATATTTGGAGTGCTTTGAAGCCTATGGGGAAAAAGAAAATATCTTCACATAAAACTAAACAGAAGCTTTCTGAGACATTTCTTTGTGATGTGAGCATTCATGTCACAGGATTGAACATGTATTTTGATTGAGCAGTTTGGAAACAGTCTTTTGGTAATATCTACAGAGGGATATTTGTAAACTCTTGATTGCCTTTGGTGAAATAGGAAATATCTTCACACAAAAACTAGACAGAAATTTTCTAAGAAACTGATTTGTGATGTATGCTTTCATCTCACAGAGTTGAACCTTTCTTTGATTGAGCAGTTTGGAAACAGACTTTTTGTAGAATATGCAAAAGCATATTTGGAAAGCTTTAAGGACTATGGTGAAAAAGAAAATATCTTCACATAAAGACTAGACAGAAGCATTCTGAGAAAATTCTTTGTGATGTGTTCATTCATCTCATAGAGTTGAAATTTCTTTTGATTGAGCAGTTTGGAAACAGTCTTTTTGTACAATATGCAAAGGGATGTTTCCGAGCCTTTTGAGGACTCTGGTGAAAAAGAAGTATCTTCACATAAAAACTAGACAGAAGCATTCTGAGAAACTTCTTTGTGACGTGTGCTTTCATGTCACATAGTTGAACCATTCTTTTGATTGAGCAGTTTGGAAACAGTCCTTTCGTAGAATCTACAAAGGAATATTTGTGAGCCCATTGAGGCCTATGGTAAAATAGGAAATATATTCACATAAAAACTAGCCAGAAGCTTTCTGAGAAACTTCTTTGTGATGCGTGCTTTCATCTCACAGAGTTGAGCTTTTCTTTTGATTGAGCAGTTTGGAGACAGTCTTTTTGTAGAATCTGCATATGTATATTTGGAGCTCTTTGAAGGCTACATTGAAAAAGGAAATTTCTTCACATGAAACTAGATAGAAGCATTCTGCAAAATCTCATTGTGATGGGTGTATTCATCTCACAGAGATGAACCTTTCTTTTGATTGAGCAGTTTGGAAAGAGTCCTTTTGTAGAATCTGCAAAGGGATATTTGTGAGCTGTTGATGGCCAATGGTGAATTAGGAATTATCTTCACACAAAAACTAGACAGAAGCTTTCAGAGAAATTTCTCTGTGATGTATGCTTTCATCTCACTGACTTGAAACTTCCTTTTGATTGAGCAGTTTGGAAACAGTCTTTTCATAGAATCTGCAAATGAGTACTAGGAGCACTTTGCAGCCTGTGGTGAAAAAGGCAATATCTTCATATGAAAACTAGACAGAAGCATTCTGAGAAACTACTTTGTGGTGCCTGCATTCCTCTCACAGAGTTGAACCTTTCTTTTCATTGAGCAGTTTGCTAGAAGTCTTTTTGTACAGTCTGCAAAGGGATATTTCTGAGCCATTTGAGGCCTAAGGTGAAAAAGAAATATCTTCACATAAAACTAGACAGAAGCATTCTAAGAAACTTCTTTCTGATACATCCATTCTTCTCACAGAGTTTAACATTTCTTTTGATTGAGCAGTTGGGAAACTCTTTTTGTGGAATCTGCAGAGGGATATTTTTCAGCCCTTTATGGCCTATGGTGAAATAAGAAATATCTTCTCATAAAAACTAGACAGAAGCTTTCTGAGAAATTTCTTTGTGATGCATGCTTTCAACTCACAGGGTTAAACCTTTCTTTTGATTGAACAGTTTGGAAACAGTCTTTTTCTAGAATCTGCAAATGGATACTTGGAGTGCTATGAGACCTATGGTAAAAAAGGAAATAACTTCACCCAAAAACTAGACAGAAGCATTCTGAGAAACTCCCTTGTGATCTGTGCATTCATCTCATCCAGTTGAGCCTTTCTTTTGATTGAGCAGTCTGGGAACATCCTTTTAGAATCTGCAAAAGATAATTTTGAGTGCTTTCATACCTAGGCTGAAAAAGGAAATACCTTTACATAATAACTAGACAGAATCTTTCTGAGAAACTTCTCTGTGATGTGTGCATTCATCTCACATACTTGAATGGTTCTTTTGATTGAGCAGTTTGGAAACAGTCTTTTTGTGGAATCTGCAAAGGAATATTTGGAGCACTTTGAGTCCTGTGATGAATAAGGAAATATCTTCACATAAAAACTAGACAGAAGCGTTCTGAGAAACTTCATTGTGATGTGTGCATTCACCTCACAGAGTTGAACTTTGTTTTGATTGAAAAGTTTGGAAACAGTCCTTTTGTCGAATCAGCCAAGTGATATTTTTGAGTGGTTTGAGGACTATGGTGAAAAAGTAAATATCCACAAATAAAATCTAGACAGAACCTTTCTGAGAAACTTATATGTGATGTGTGCATTCATCTCACATAGTTGAACGTTTCTTTTAAATGAGCAGTTTGGAAACAGAGTTTTTGTAGAATTTGCAAAGTGATACATGTGAAGGCTTTGACGCTTATGTTGAAAAGGGAAATATATTCACATAAAAACTAGACAGAAGCTTTCTGAGAAACTTCTTTTGGATTTGTGCATTCATCTCACAGAGTTGAACCATTGTTTTGATTGAACAGTTTGGAAACAGTCTTTTTGTAGAATCTGTAAGGGGACAGTTGTGAGAGATTTGTTGCCTATGGTAAAAAACGAAATATCTTCACACATAAACTAGACAGAAGGTTTCTGAGAAACTTCTTCATAATGGGTGTGTTCATCAAACGAAGTTGAATCTTTATTTTGATTGAGCAGTTTGGGAACACCCTTTTTGTAGAATCTGCAAAGGGACATTTGTGAGTGCTTTGAGGCCTCTGGTGAACAAAGAAATATTTTCACATAAAAAGTAGAAAGAAGCTTTCTGTGAAACTTCTTTGTGATGTATGCATGCATCTCCTATAGCTTAAGCTTCCTTTTGGTTGAGCAGTTTGGAAACAGTCCTTTTGCAGGATCTGAAAAGGTATATTTGTGATCCCCTTTTGGCCTGTGGTTAAAAAGCATAGGTGTTCAAATAAAAACTAGACAGAAGCCTTCTGAGAATCTTCTTTGTGATGTGTGCATTCATCTCACAGAGCCAAACCTTTGTTTTGATTGAGTAATTTGTAAACAGTCTTTTTGTAGGATCTGCAAAGGCATATTAGTGAGCAGTTTTTGTCCAATGTGAAAAAGGAAATATCATGAATAAAATCTAGACAGAAGCTTTCTGAGAAACTTCTTTGTGATGTGTGCATTCATCTCACTGAGTTGAACCTTTCCTTTTATTGAGCAGCTTGGAAACAGTACTCTTGTCAAATCTGCAAAGGGATATTTGCGAGTGATTTGAGGCCTATGGTGAAAAAGGAAATATCCTCACATAAAAACTAGACAGAAACATTCTGGGAAACTTGTTTGTGATCTGTGCATTCATCTCACAGAGTTGAACCATTGTTTTAATTGAGCAGTTTGGAAACAGTCTTTTTGTAGAAACTGCAAAGGGATATTTGTGAGAGGTGTGAGGCCTATGGAGAAAAAGGAAATATACACAAATAAAATCTAGACAGAAACTTTCTCAGAAACTTCTTTGTGATGTGTGCATTCATCTCACAGAGTTGAAACTTTCCTTTAATTGAGCAGTTTGGAAACAGTCTTTGTGAAGAATCTGCAAAGGGATATTTAAATGCAGTTTGAGGCATATGCGGAAAAAGGACATGTCTTCACATAAGAACTAGACAGAAGTTTTCTGAGAAACTTCTTTGTGATGTGTGTATTCATCTCACAGAGTTGAAACTTTCTTTTGATTGAGCAGTTTTAAAAGTCTTTTTGAAGTATGTGAATGGGATATTTGTGAGCTGTTTCAGGAATATGGTGAGAAAGGAAATATATTCATATAAAAACTAGACAGAAGCTTTCTGAGAAACTGATTTGTGATACGTGCATTCATCTGACAGAACCAAACCATTCTTTTGTTAGAGCAATTTGGACACAGTCTTTTTGTAGAATCTGCAAAGGGATATTTGTGAGCAGTTTAAGCCTATGGTGAAAAAGGAAATATCTTCATATAAAAACTAGATAGAAGCTTTCTGAGAAATTTCTTTGTGATGTGTGCATTCATCTCACTGGGTTGAAACTTTGCTTTGATTGAACAGTTTGGAATCAGTCTTTTTGTAGATTCTGCAAAGGGACATTTGTGAGTGCTTTGAGTACCATGGTGAAAAAAGAAATATCTTCACATAAAAACTAGACAGAACATTTCTGAGAAACTTCTTGTGATGTGTGCATTCATCTCACAGAGTTGAACCTTTTTTTTGATTGTGCAGTTTGGAAACAGTCTTTGTGAAGAATCTGCAAAGGGATATTTGTGAGAGGTTTGAGGCCTATGGTGATAATTTAAATATCCACAAATAAAATCTTGACAGAACATTTCTGAGAAACTTCTTTGTGATGTGTACATTTCCCTCACAGACTTGAACCTTCCTTTTGATTGAACACTGTGCAAACAGTCTTTCTGTTGAATCTGCAAGGGGATATTTGTAGGTGGTATGAGGAATATGGTTAAAAACGAAATATCTTCACATAAAAACTAGACAGAATCTTTCTGAGAAACTTCTTTATGATGTGTGCATTCATCTCACAGAGTTGAAATTTGCTTTGATTGAGCAATTTGGAAACAGTCTTTTGGTAGAATCTGCCAAGGGATAATTGTGAGCGCTTTGAGGCCTATGGTGAAAAAGCAAATATCTTTACATAAAAACTAGACAGAAGGTTTCTGAGAAACTCCTCTGTGATCTGTGCATTCATCTCACAGAGCTTAATCTTTCTTTTGATTGAGTAGTTAGGAAACAGTATTTTTGTAGAATCTGCAAAGTGATATTTCTGAGTAGTTTGAGGCCAATGGTAAAAAATGAACTATCTCCACATACAAACTAGACAGAAACTTTCTGAGGAACTTCTGTGTGATGTGCACATTCACCTCACAGAGTTGAACCTTCCTTTTGATGAGCAGTTTGTAAACAGTCTTTTTGTAGATTCTGCAAGGGGATATTTGTATTTGGTTTGAGGCATATGGTGAAAAAGGAAATATCTTCAAATAAAAACTAGACAGAAGCTTTCTGACAAACGTCTTTGTGATGTGTACATTTATCTCAAAAAGTTGAACCTTTGTTTTGGTTGAGCAGTTTGGAAACAGTCTTTTCATAGAATCTGCAAATGGATATTTCTAGGAGGTTTGAGGTATATGGTGAAAAAGTAATTATCTTCACATAAAAAATAGACAGAAGCTTTCTGAGAAACTTCTTTGTGATGTGTGCATTTCTCTCACAGAGTTGAACCTTTGTATTGATTGAGCAGTTTGGAAACTGTCTTTTCGTAGAATCTACAAAGGGACATTTGTAAGCGCTTTGAGGCCAATGGTGAAAAAGGAAATATCTTCATATAAAAACTAGACAGAAGCTTTCTGAGAAACTTCTTTTTGATATGTGCATTCATCTCACAGAGTTGAAATTTTCTTTTGATTGAGCAGTTTGGAACAGTCTTTTTGTAGTATCCGCAAAGGGATATTTGTGAGCCCTTTATTCCTATGGTGAAAAAGGAAATATCCTCACATAAAAAGTAGAAAGAAGTTTTCTGAGAAACTGCTTTATGATGATCGTATTCATCTAACAGAGGTAAATGTTTCTTTTCATTGAGCAGATTGGAAATGCTATTCTTGTATAATCTGCAAGGGGATATTCATGATCTCTTTAAGGAATATGGTAAAAAATAAATATATTCATATAAAAACTATACAGAAGCTTTCTGAGGAACTTTTATGTGATTTGTGCATTCATCACACACAGATGAAACTTTGTTTTGGTTGAGTAGTTTGGAAACAGTTTTTTTCTAAAATCTGCAAAGGGATATTTGTGAGCACTTTGAGGCCTGTGGTGAAAAAGGAAATATCTTCACATAAAAACAAGATAGATGATTTCTCAGAAACTTTTTTGTGATGTGCATTCATCTCACAGAGTTGAACATTATTTTGATTGAGCAGTTTTGAAACACACTTTTTGTAGAATCTGCAAAGAGACATTTGTAAGTGCTTTGAGGCACATGGTGAAATAGGAAATATCTTCACATAAAAAATAAACAGAAGCTTTCTGAGAAACTTCTTCATGATGTGTGCATTCACCTCAGAAGTTGAACCTTTCTTCTGATTGAGCAGTTTGGAAAACGTCTTTTTGTAGAATACACAAAGGGATATTTGTACACACTTTGAGGCATATGGTGAAAAAGGAAATATCTTCACATAAAAACTAGACAGAAAGCTTCTGAGAAACTTCTTTGTGATGTGTGCATTCATCTCACAGAGTTCAAACTTCCTTTTGATTGACCAGTTTGGAAGCAGTCTTTTTATAGAATCTACAAAGGGACATTTGTGAACGCTTTGAGGCATATGGTGAAAAAGGAAATATCTTCACATAAAAAATGGAAGATTTCTGAGAAACTTCTTCATGATGCGTGCATTAACCTCACAGAGTTTAACCTTACTTTTGATTGAGCAGTTTGGAAACAGTCTTTTTGTAGAATATGTGACGGGATATTAGTAGGCAGTGTGTGGCCTATACTGAAGATGGAAAACACTTCATATAAAAACTAGACAGAAGCTTTATGAGAAACTTCTTTGTGATGTGTGCATTCACCTCACAGAGTTGAATGTTTCTTTTGATTGAGCAGTTTTTAAACAGTCTTTGTGTAGTATCTGCAAAATGATGTTTGTGAACGCCTTGAGGATTACCATGAAAATTGAATTATCTTCCAATAAAAACTATACAGAGGCTTTCTGAGAAAATCCTCTGTGATTTGTGCATTCATCTCACACAGTTTAACCTTACTTTTGATTGAGCATTTTGGAAACAGCCTTTTTGTAGAATATGCAAAGGGATATTAGTAGGCAGTTTGAGGCATATGCTGAAAAATGGAAATCTCTTCATATAAAAACTAGACAGAAGCTTTATCAGAAACTTCTTTGGATGTGTGCATTCTTCTCACATAGGTGAACATTTCTTTTGATTGAGCAATTTGGAAACAGTCTTTGTGTAGTATGTGTAAAGTGATGATTTTGAACGCTTTGAGGCTTACAGTGAAAAAGGAATTATCTTCACATAAGAACTACACAGAAGCTTTCTGAGAAACTTCTTTGTGATGTGTGCATTCATCTCACAGATTTGAACCTTTATTTTGATTGAGCAGTTTGGAAACAGTATTTTGTAGAATCTGCAAAGGGACATTTCTGAGTGCTTTGAGGCCTATGGTGAAAAAGGAAATATCTGTACATAAAAACTAGACAGAAGCTTTCCGAGAAACTTCTTTGTGATGGGTACATTCATCTTACAGAGTTGAAGTTTTCTTTTCATTGGGTAATTTAGAAATGGTCTTTTTGTAGAATCTGCAAACTGATGTTAGTGAACGCTTTGAAGCTTACGGTGATAAAGGAAATATCTTCACATAAAAACTAGACAGAAGATTTCTGAGAAACTTCTATGTGATGTGTGCATTCATCTCACAGAGTTGAACCTTTATTTTGATTAAGCAGTTTGGAAACAGTCTTTTTGTAGAATCTGCAATGTTACAATTGTGAGTGCTTTGAGGCATATGGTGAAATAGGAATTATCTTCACATAAAAACTAGACAGAAGCTTTCTAAGAAACTTCTTTGTGATGTGTGCATAGGTATTTTCTTTATCACCATAGGCCTAAAAGCACTCAAATATATCCCTTTGCAGATTCTCCAAAACGACTGCTTCCAAGCTGCTCAATCAAAAGAAAGCTTCAAATCTGTGAGATAAATGCCCACAACAAAAACGAGTTTCTCAGAAAGCTTCTGTCCTGTTTTTATGTGAAGATACTTCCTCTTTCACCATAGGCCTCAAAGGATTCAAAAATATCCCTTTGGAGATTCTACAAAAAGACTGTTTCCAAACTGCTTAATCAGAAGGAAGTTTCAGCTCTGTGAGTTGAATGCACACATCATGAAGAAGTTTCTCAGAAAGCTTCTGTCTGCTTTTATATGGAGATATTTCCTTTTTCACCATAGGCCTCAAAAGCCTCAAAAATATACTTTTGCAGATTCTACAAGGACAGAGTTTCCAATCTGCTCAATGAAAAGAAACGTTTACCGCTGTCAGATGAATGCACACATCACAAAACATTGTTTTGGTATGAAATGTTCTTCCATTTGTTTGTATCCTCTTTTATTCCATTGAGCAGTGGTTTGTAGTTCTCCTTGAAGAGGTCCTTCACATCCCTTTAAGTTGGATTCCTAAGTATTTTATTCTCTTTGAAGCAATTGTGAATGGGAGTTCACTCATGATTTGGCTCTCTGTTTGTTTGTTATTAGTGTATAAGAATGCCTGTGATTTTTGTACAATGATTTTGTATCCTGAGACTTTGCTGAAGTTGCTTATCAGCGTAGGAAGAATCAATATCGTGAAAATGGCCATACAACCCAAGGGAATTTATAGATTCAATGCCATCCCCATCAAGCTACCAATGACTTTCTTCACAGAATTGGAAAAAAATACTTTAAAGTTCATATGGAACCAAAAAAGAGCCCACATCACCAAGTCAATCCTAAGCCAAAAGAACAAAGCTGGAGGCATCACGTTACCTGACTTCAAACTATGCTACAAGGCTACAGTAACCAAAACAGCATGGTACTGGTACCAAAAAAGAGACATAGATCAATGGAGCAGAACAGAGCCCTCAGAAATAACACCACATATCTACAACTATCTGATCTTTGGCAAACCTGAGAAAAACAAGCAATGGAGAAAGGATTCTTTATTTAATACATGGCGCTGGGAAAACTAACTAGCCATATGTAGAAAGCTGAAACTGGATCCCTTCCTTACACCTTATACAAAAATTAATTCAAGATGGATTAAAGACTTCAACGTTAGACCTAAAACCATAAAAACCCTAGAAGAAAACCTAGGCATTACCATTCAGGACATAGGCATGGGCAAGGACTTCATGTCTAAAACACCAAAAGCAATGGCAACAAAAGCCAAAATTCACAAATGGGATTGAATTAAACTAAAGAGCTTCTGCACACCAAAAAAACTACCATCAGAGTGAACAGGCAACCTACAAAATGGGAGAAAATTTTTGCAACCTACTCATCTGACAAAGGGCTAATATCCAGAATCTACAATGAACACAAACAAATTTACAAGAGAAAAACAAACAACCCTATCAAAAACTGGGCAAAGGATATGAACAGACACTTCTCAAAAGAAGACATTTATGCGGCCAAAAGACACATGAAAAAATGCTCATCATCACTGGCCGTCAGAGAAATGCAAATCAAAACCACAATGAGATACCATCTCACACCAGTTAGAATGGCAATCATTAAAAAGTCAGGAAACAACAGGTGCCAGAGAGGGTGTGGAGATAGGAACACTATTACACTGTTGATGGGACTGTAAACTACTTCAACCATTATAGAAGTCAGTGTGGTGATTCCTCAGGGATCTAGAGCTAGAAATACCATTTGACCCAGCCATCCCATTACTGGGTATATACCCAAACGACTATAAATCATGCTGCTATAAAGACACATGCACACATATGTTTATTGTGGCACTTTTTACAATAGCAAAGACTTGGAACCAACTTAAATGTCCAACAAGGATAGACTGGATTAAGAAAATGTGGCACATATACACCATGGAATACTATGCAGTCATAAAAAATGATGAGTTCATGTCCTTTGTAGGGACTTGGATGAAATTGGAAATCATCATTCTCAGTAAACTATTGCAAGGACAAAAAACCAAACATCGCATGTTCTCACTCATAGATGGGAATTGAACAATGAGAACACATGGACACAGGAAGGGGAACATCACACTCTGGGAACTGTGGTGGGGCGGGGGGAGGGAGGAGGGATAGCATTAGGGGATATACCTAATGCTAAATGACAAGTTAATGGGTGCAGTACACCAGTATGGCACATGTATATGTATGTAACTAACCTGCACCATGTGCACATGTGCCCTAAAACTTAAAGTATAATAAAAAATAAACGAAAATTATAAAATAAAATAATATCTCTAGTAAAAAAAAAAATAGTGTTTTAGAAACCTTCTTCCTAGTTTTTATGTGAACATATTTCCTCTTTCACCATGGGCCTCAAAGGGCTGAAAAATATCCCTTTGCAGATTCTACAAGAACAGAATTTCCAAACTGCTCAATCAAAAGAAAAGTTCAACTCTGTGAGATAAATGCACACATCACAAAGCAGTTTCTCAGAAACATTCTGTCTAGATTTTATGTGATGATATTTTCTTTTTCCCTACAGGCCTCAAAGGGCTCACAAATATCCCTTTGCATATTCTACAAAAAGACTGTTTCCAAACTTCTCAATCAACAGAAAGTTTCAACCCTGTAAGATGAATGCACATATCACAAGGAAGTTTCTCAGAAGCTTCTGTCTAGTTTTTAATTGAAGATATTTCCTTTCTCACCATAGGCCTCAAACCACTCACTAATATCCCTTTGCAGGTTTTACAAGAACAGAGTTTCCAGATGCTAAATGAAAAGGAACGTTTACCTCTGTGAGATGAATGCATACATCACAAAACAGATTCTCAGTAACCTTTTGTCTAGTTTTTATGTGAAGATATTTCCATTTTCACTGTAGGCCTCAAAGGGCTCACAAATATCCCTTTCCAGAATCTACAAAAAGACGATTTCCAAACTGCTTAATCAAAAGAAAGCTTCAATTCTGTGAGATGAATGCACACATCACAAAGCAGCTTCTCAGAAACCTTTTCTCTAGTTTTGGTTGGAAGATATTTCCTTTTTCACCATAGACCTCAAATGGCTCACAAATTTCCCTTTGCAGTTTCTACAAGAAGAGAGTTTCCAATCTGATCAAAGAAAATAAACATTTAGTTCTGTGAGATGAATGTGCACATCACATAGCAGTTTCTAAGAAAACTTCTGTTTAGTTTCTATGTGAAGGTATTTCCTGTTTCAAATGAGGCCTCAGAGGGCCCACAAATATCCCATTGCAGAATCTACAAAATACAGTTTCCAAAGAGCTCAAACAAAAGAAAGTTTCAACTCTGTGAGATGAATGCACGCATCACAAAGAAGTTTCTCAGAAAGCTTCTGTCTAGTTTTTATGTGAAGATATTTCCTATTTCACCATAGGTCATAAAGGGCTCACAAATATTCCTTTACAGATTCTACAAAAAGACTTTTTCCATACTGCTCAATCAAAAGAAAGGTTCAACTCTGTGTGATGAAAGCTCACATCACAAAGAAGTTTCTTAGAAATCTTGTGTCTACTTTTTATGTGAAGATATTGCCTTTCTCATCATAGGCCTCAAAGCACTCACAAATATCCCTTTGTAGATTCTAAAAGAACACAGATTCCAATCTATTCAATGGAAAGAAACTTTTACCAATGTGAGATGAGTGTGCACATCACAAATCACTGTCTCAGAAAACTTCTTTCTAGTTTTTATGTGAAGATATTTCCTGTTTCACCATAGGTCTCAAAGGGATCACAAATATCCCTTGGCAGATTCTACAAAGGGACTGTTTCCAAACTGCCCCATCAGTTTGGCTTAACTCTCTGACATGAATGCACACATGAGAAGGAAGTTTCACAGAAAGCCCCTGTCTAGTTTTTATGGGAAGATATTTCCTTTCTCACTATATTTCTCAAACTGCTCACAAATATCCCTTTGTGGATTCTACAAAAAGACTGTTTCCCAACTGCTCAATCAAAAGAAAGTTTCAACTCTGGGAGATGAATTGTCACATCCCAAAGAAGTTTCTCAGAAAGTTTCTGTCCAGTTTTTATGTGAACATATTTCTTTTTTCACCACAGGCCTCAAAGGGCTCACAAATATCCCTTTGAAGATTTTTCAAGAACAGTGTTTCAATCGGCTCAATGAAAAGAAACCTTTAACTCTGTGAGATGAATGCACATATCAAAAGCAGTTTCTCAGAAACCTTCTGTCTGCTTTTTATGTGAAGATATTTCCTTTTGCACGATAGGCTGGAAACCGCTCACAAATATCCCTTTGCAGATTCTACAAAAAGCTTGTTTCCAAACTGCTCATTCAAACGAAAGTTTCAACTCTGTGAGATGAATGCACACATAACAAAGAAGTTTCTCAAAAAAATTTCTGTCTAGTTTTTATGTGAAGATATTTCCTTTTCCACCATCAGCCTCAGCGGGCTCCCAAACATCCCTTTGCAGATAATACTAGAACAGAGTTTCCAATGTGCTCAACTAAAAGAAACATTTATGTCTGTGAGAAGAATGCACACATCACAACGCAGTTACTCAGAAACCTTCTGTCTAGTTTTTATGTGAAGATATTTCTTTTATCTCCATAGGTCTCAAAGTGCTCACAAATATCCCTTTTCAGATTCTATAAAAAGACTGTTTCCAAACTGCTCAATCAAAAAAAATGCTCAAATCTCTGAGATGAATGCACACCTGGAAAGAATTTTCTCAGAAATCTTCTCTCTACTTTTTATGTGAAGATATTTCCTTTTACACCATTGGCCTCAAATGGCTGACAAATATCCCTTTGCAGATTCCACAAAAAGACAGTATAAAAAGCTGCACAACCAAAAGAAAGGTTTAATTCTGTGAGATGAATGCACACATCACAAAGAAGTTTTTCAGAAAGCTTCTGTCTAGTTTTTATGTGAAGATAGTTCCTTTTTCAACATGGGCCCCAAAAGGCTCAAAAATATCCATTTGTAGATTCTACAAGAACAGAGATTCCAAACTGCTCAATCAGAAGAAAGGCTCAACTCAGTGAGACGAATGAACCCATCACAAAGAAGCTTCTAAGAAAGCTTCTGTCTAGTTTTTATTTGTGCATATTTCCTTTCTCATCCTAGGTCTCAAAGGGTTCACAGATATTCTTTGCAGGTTCCACAAAAAGACTGTTTCCAAACTGCTCAATCAAAAGAAAGGTTCAACTCTGTGAGATGAATGCACAAATCAGAAAGCAGTTTCTCAGAAATCTTTTGTCTGTTTTTTATGGGAAGATACTTCCTTTCTCACCATAGGCCTCAAAGGGCTCACAAATATCCCTCTGCAGATTCTACAAGAACACAGTATCCAATCTGTTCAATGAAAGGAAATGTTTACCACTGTGAGATGAATGCACACATCACAAAGCCGTTTCTTAGAAAATTTCTGTCTTATGTGAAGATAATCCCTTTTTCACCATAGGCCTCAAAGCACTCACAAATATCCGTTTGCAGATTCTACAAAACCACTGTTTCCAAACCGCTCAAACACAAGAAATATTCAACTGTGAAACATGAATGCACACATCACAAAGAACTTTCTCAGAATCCTTCTGTCTAGTTTTCATATGAAGATGTTTCCTTCTTCACCATATGCCTCAAAGGGCTCACAAATATCCCTTTGCAGATTATACAAAAAGACTGTTTCCAAACTGATCAATCAAAAGAAAAGTTCAAAACTGTGAGATGAATGCCCTCATCACAAAGCAGTTTCTTAGAAAGCTTCTGTCTATTTTTTATTTGAAAATATTTCCTTTTACACCATAGGCCTCAAAGGGCTCAAAAATATCTCTTTGCAGATTTTCAAAAGAACTATTTCCAAAATGGTCAATGAAAAGAAAGTTTCAACTCTGTGAGAGGAATGCACACGTCACAAAAAAGTTTCTCAGAAAGTTTCTGGATAGTTTTCATGTGAAGATACTTACTTTTTCACCATAGGCCTCAAAGTGATCACAAATATCCCCTTGCAGATTATACAAAAGACTATTTCCAAACTGCTTAATCAAAAGAAACATTCAACTATGTGAGATTAATGCACACATCACAAAGAAGTTTCTCAGAAAGATTATGTCTACTCTTTATATAAAGGTATTTCCTTTTCCACCATAGGCCTCAAAGAGCTAACAAATATCCCTTTGCAGATTCTACAAGAAGAGAGTTTCCAATCTGCTCAATGAAAAGAAATGTTTACATCTTTGAGATGAATGCACACATCACAAAGCAGTTTCTCAGAAACCTTCTTTCTAATTTTTATGTGAAGCTATTTCATTTTTCACCAAAGGCTTGAAATGGCTCACATATATCCCTTTGCAGATACTACTAGAACAGAGTTTCCAAAGTGCTCAAGGAAAAGAAATGTTTACTTCTGTGTAATGAATGCACACGTCACTAAGCAGTTTCTCAGAAACATTCTGTCTACTTTTTATGTGAACATATTTCATTTTTCACCATAGTTCTCAAAGGGTTCCCAATTATCATTTGCAGATTCCACAAAAAGACTGTTTCCAAACTCTGCAATAAAAACAAATGTTCAAATCTGTGAGATGAATGTGCACCTCAGAAAGAACTTCTTCAGAAACCGTATGTATAGTTTTTATGAGAAGATATTTCCTTTTTCACCATATGCCTCCAAGGATTGAAAAATATCCTTTTGCAGATTGTAGAAAAAGACTGTTTCAAAACTGCTCAATCAAAAGAAAGTTTAAACTCTGTGAGGTGAATGCACACATCACAAAAACTTTCTCAGAAAGCTTCTTTCTAGTTTTTATGTGAAGACATTTCCTTTTTCAACGTACGTCTCAAACGGCTCAGAAATTTTCATTTCCAGATACAACAAAAAGACTGTTTCCAAACTGCTCAATCAAAAGAAAGGTTCAACTCTGTGAGATGAATGCACACACCACAAGGAAGTTTCTGAGAAAGCTTCGGTCTAGTTTTTATGTGAAGATATTTCCTTTTTCACCATAAGGCTCAAACCGCTCACAAATATATCTTTGCAGATTTTAAAAAAAGAGTGTTTCCAACCTGCTCAAAAGACAGGTTCAACTCTGTGAGTTGAATGCACACATCACAAAGAAGTTTCTCAGAATGTTTCTGTCTAGTTACTATGTGAACATATATCCTTTTCCAAAATGGACCTCAAAGTGCTCAAAATATTGACTTGCAGGTTCTACAAAAAGAGTGTTTCCAAACTACTCAATGAAAAGAAAGGTTCAACTCTGTGAGATGAGTGCACACATCACAAAGAAGTTTCTCAGAAGTCTTCTGTCTAGTTTTTATGTGAAGGTATTTCCTTTTTCACAATACGCCTCAAACAGCCTACATTAATCCCTTTGCTGATTCTACAAAAAGACTGTTTCCAACCACTCAATCAAAACAAAGCTTCAACTCTGTGAGATGAATGCACACATCACAAAGACGTTTCTCAGAAATCTTCTGTCTAGTCTTTACATGAACACATTTCCTTTTTCACCATAGGCCACAAAGTGATCAAAAATGTCCCTTTGCAGATTATACAAAAAGACTGTTTGCAGACTCCTCAATCAAAAGAAAGCTTAAATTCTTTGGGATGAACACAAACATCACAAAAAGATTCTCAGAAACTTTCTGTATGGTTTTCATGTGAAGATATTTCCTTCTTCACCATAAGCCTCAAATCTTTCACAAATCTCACATTGCAGAGTCTACAAACAGACTGTTTCCAAACTCCTCAATCAAAAGAAAGTTTCAACTCTGTGAGATGAATGTACACATCACAAAGAAGTTTCTCAGAAAGCTTCTGTCTAGTTTTTATGTGAAGATATTTCCTTTTTCACCATAGGCCTTAAAGTGCACACAAAAGTTCTGTTTCAGATTCTACAAAAAGACAATTTCCAAACTGCTCAATGAAAAGAAAATTTCAACTCTGTCAGATTTATGCACACATCACAAAGAATTTTCTCAGAAAACTTCTGTCTAGATTTTATTTTTAGATATTTCATTTTTCACCATAGTCCTCAAACCACTCTTAAATATCCCTTTGCAGATTCTACCAAAAGACTGTTTCCAAACTGCTCAATCAAAAGAAAGTTTCAACTCTGTGAGATGAATGTACACATAACAAAGAAGTTTCCCAGAAAACTTCTGTCTAGTTTAATGTGAAGTCATTTCCTCTTTCACCATGGTCCACAAAGGGATCACATTATATCCCTTTGCAGATTCTACAAGAAGACTGTTTCCAAGCTTCTCAATCAAAAGAAAACTTCAATTCTGTGAGGTGAATGCACACATCACAAACAAGTTTATCAGAAACCTTCTGTCTAGTTTTTATGTTAAGATATTTCCTTTTTCACCATAAGCCTCAAAGCATTCAAAAATATCACATTGCAGATTGTACAAAAAAGACTGTTTCCAAACTGCTCAATCAAAATAAAGAATCAACTCTGTGAGATGAATGCACGCATCACAAAGAAGTTTCTCAGACAACTTCTGTATAGATTTTATTTGTGGATATTTCCTCTTTCACCATAGGCCTCAAACTGCTCATAAATATCCCTTTGCAGATTCTACAAAAAGACTCTTTCCAAACTGCTCAATCAAAAGAATGGTTCAAGTCTGTGAGACGAATGCACACAGAAAAAAGAAGTTTCTCAGAAAATTTTGTCTAGTTTTTGTATGAATATACTTCCATTCCCTCCATAGGCCTCAAACTGCTCACAAGTATTCCTTTGCAGATTCTCCAAAAAGAGTTTTTCCAAACTGCTCAATCAAAAGAAAGCTTCAGCTCTGAGTGATGAATACACACATCACCAAGAAGTTTCTCAGAATATATCTGTCTAGTTTTTACATGAAGATATTTCCTTTTTAAACATAGGTGTCAAACCACCTACATGTATCCCTTTGCAGATTCTTCAAAAAGACTGTTTCCAAACTGCTCAATGAACAGAAAGGTTTCACTCTGTGTGGTGAATGCACACATCAGAAAGAAGTTTCTCAGAAAGTTTCTGTCTACTTTTTATGTGAAGATATTTCCTTTTTAACCATAGGCAAAAAAGGAATCACAAATATAGCTTTGCAGATGCTACAAAAAGACTGCCTCCAAATTGCTCAATCAAAGGAAATGTTCAACTCTGTGAGATGAATGCACATATCACAGAGAAGTTTCTCAGAAACTTTCTTTCTAGATTTTTTTGTGGATATTTCCTTTTCACCATACACTTCAAACCACTCACAAATATCCCTTTGCAGATTATACAAAAAGACTGTTTCCCAGCTGCTCAAACAAAAGAAAGGTTCAACTGTGTGAGATGAATGCACCCATCATAAAGAAGTTTCTCAGAAAGCTTCTGTAAAGTTTTTATGTGAAAACATTTCCTTTTTCAGCATAGGCCACAAAGGGATCATAAATATCCCTTTGAAGATTCTCCAAAAAGACTGTTTCCAAATGGCTCAATCAAAAGAAATGTTCACCCTGTGTGAGGAATGCACACATCACAAAGAAGTTTTTCAGAAATCTTCTGTCTAGTTTTTATTTGAAGATATTTCCTTTTTCACCATAAGCCACAAACCTCCTACATATATCCCTTTGCAGATTCTACAAAAAGACTGTTTACAAACTGCTCTATCAAAAGAAGGATTCAACTCTGTCAGATGAAGGCACACATCACAAAGAGCTTTCTCAGAAAGTTTCTGTCTAGTTTTGATGTGAAGATATTTCCTTTTTCACCATAACCTCAAAGAGTTCACAAATATCACCTTGTAGATTCTACAAAAAGATTGTTTCCAAACTGCTCAATCAAGTTTGAAATCTGTGAGATGAATGCACACATCAAAAAGAAGTTTCTCAGAACGTTTCTGTGTAGATTTTATTTGTGCATATTTCCTTTTTTACCATAATCTCAAACCACTCACAAATATCGCTTTCCACATTCTACAAAAAGACTGTTTCCAAACTTCTCAATCAAATAATAGGTTCAACTCTGTGAGGTGAGTGCACACATCCCAAAGAAGTTTCTCAGAAAGCTTCTAATTTTTATATGAAGGTATTTCCTTTTTCACCACAGGCCTCAAAGAGCTCATAAATGTCCCTTTGCAGATTCTACAAAAAGACTGTTTCCAAACTGCTCAATCAAAAGAAAGGTTCAACTCTGTGAGATGAATGAACACATCACAGAGAAGTTTCTCAGAAAGCTTCTTTCTAGTTTTTATGTGAAGGTATTTCGTTTTTCGCCATAGTCCTAAAAACATTCACAAACATCATTTTGCAGATTCTACACAAAGACTGTTTCCAACTGATCAATCAAAAGAAAGGTTCAACTCTATGACATTAATGCACACATCACAGAGAAGTATCTCAGAAAGATTCCGTCTAGTTTTTATTTGAAGATATTTCCTTTTTCATCATAAGCCTCAAAGCGTTCACAATTATCACTTTGCAGATCCTACAAAAAGACTGTTTCCAAACTGCTCAATCAAAAGAAAGGTGCAACTCTGTGAGATGAAGGCACACATCACAAAGAAGTTTTTCAGAAAGTTTCTGTCTAGTTTTTACATGAAGATATTTCCTTTCTCACTATATGCCTCAAAGTGCTCACAAATTTCCCTTTGCAGATTTTATGAAAAGACTGTTTCCAGCCTGCTCAATCAAAAGAATGTTTCAAGTCTGTGAGATGAATGCCAAGTCACAAAGACGTTTGTCAGAAAGATTCTGTCTAGTTTTTACGTGAAGATATTTTCTTTTTCACCACAGGCTTCCAGCCGCTCACAAATATACCTTTGCAGATTCTACAAAATGACTGTTTCCAAGCTGCTTATTCAAAAGAATTGTTCAACTATGTGAGATGAATGCATGAATGCACACATCACAGAGAAGTTTCTCAGAACGATTCTGTCCAGTTTTTTTGTGAATATATATCCTTTCTCACCATAGGCCTTAAACCACTCACAAATATACCTTCACAGATTCTCAGAAACACTGTTTCCAAATTTCTCAATCAAAGGAAAGGTTCAACACTGTGTGATGAATGCACACATCACAAAGAAGTTTCTCAGAAAGCTTCTGTCTAGTATTTATGTGAAGATACTTCCTTTTTCACCATAGGCCTCAAACTGCCTACATGTATCCCTTTGAATATTCTACGAAAAGACTGTTTCCAAACCACTCAGTTAAAAGAAAGTTCAACTCTGTGAGATGAATGCACACGTCCAAAGAATTTTCTCAGAAAGTTTGTGTCTAGTATTTATCAGAAGATGATTCCTTTTTAACCATAGGCCACAAATGGATCACAAATATCCCTTTGTAGATCCTATAAAAAGACTGTTTCCTAACTGCTCAATCAAAAGAAAGCTTCAACTCTCTGAGATGAATGCACGTGTCACAAAGAAGTTTCTCAGAAAGCTTCTGTCTGGTTTTTATGTGAAGATATTTCCTTTTTCACCATAAGCCTCAAAGCACTCACAAATGTCCCTTTGCAGATCCTACAAAAAGACTGTTTCCAAACTGCTCAATCAAAACAAAGGCTCATCTCTGTGAGATGAATACAGACATCAAAAAGAAGTCTCTCAGAAAGCTTTTGTCTTGTTTTTATGTGAAAATATTTCCTTTTTCACCATAAGCCTCCAACCATTCAAAAATATCACATTGCAGATTCTACACAGACTGTTTAAAAACTGGACAATGAAAAAGAAGGTTCAACTCTGTGAGATGAATGCACACATCACAAAGAAGTTTCTCAGAAACCTTCTCTCTAGATTTTATTTGTGGATATTTCCTTTTTAACCCTAGGTCTCAAACCGTTCATAAATATCCCTTTGTAGATTCTACCAAAAGACTATTTCCAAACTGCTCAATCAAAAGAAAGTTTCAACTCTATGAGATGAATGCACACATCACAGAGACATTTCTCAGAAAGCTTCTGCCTAGTTTTTAAATGAAAATATTTCCTTTTTCACCATAGGCCTCAAAGTGCTCACAAATGTCCCTTTGTAGATTCTACAAAAAGACTGTTTCCAAACTCCTCAATCAAAGCAAAGGTTCAACTCTGTGAGAAGAATGCACACAATACAAAGAAGGTTCTCAGAAAGCTTCTGTTTAGATTCTGTTTGTGGGTATTTCCTTTTTCACCATAAGCCTCAAATTGCTCACAAATATCCCTTTGCAGATTCTACAAAAAGACTGTTTCCAAAGTGTTCAATCAAAGAAAGTTTCAACTCTGTGAGATTAATGCACACATCACAAAGAAGTTTCTCAGTAATCTTCTGTCTAGTTTTTATGTGAAGATATTTCCTTTTTCACCATAACATTAAAGTGTTCACAAATATCACCTTGTAGATTCTGCAAAAACACTGCTTCCAAACTGCTCCATCAAAAAAACGTTCAACTCTGTGACATGAATGCACACATCACAAAGAAGTTTCTCAGAAAGCTTTGCCTAGATTTTATTTGTGGATATTACCTTTCTCACCATGGGGCTCAAACCACTCAAATATATCCCTATGCGGAATCTACAAAAAGACTTTCCTAACTGCTCAATCAAAAGAAAGGTTAAAGTCTGTGAGATGAATGCACACAAAAGAAAGAAGTTTCTCAGAAAGCTTCTGTGTAGTTTTCTCTTTATTTTATTTTATTTTATTTTTATTATTATTATTTTCCTTTAAGTGTTAGGGTACATATTCACAACGTGCAGGTTTGTCACATACGTATACATGTGCCATGTTGTTGTGCCGCATCCATTAACTCATCATTTAGCATTACGCATATCTCCTAATGCTATCCCTCCCCACTCCGCCCACCCACCACACAACAGTCCCCAGTGTGTGATGTTCCCCTTCCTGTGTGCATGTGTTCTCATTGTTCAGTTCCACCTATCAGTGAGAACATGTGGTGTTTGGTTTTTTGTCCTTGCAATAGTTTCCTGAGAATTATGGTTTCCAGTTTCATCTGCATCCATGCAAAGGAGGTGAACTCATCATTTTTTATGGTTGCATAGTATTCCTTTGTGTATATGTGTCACATTTTCTTAATCCAGTCTATCATTTTGGACATTTAGGTTGGTTCCAAGTCTTTGCTATTGTGAATAGTGCCACGATAAACATACATGTGCATGTGTCTTTATACCAGCATGATTTATCATCCTTCGGGTATATACCCAGTAAATGGATGGCTGTGACAAATGGTATTTATTATTCTAGATCCCTGAGGAATCACCACATTGACTTCCACAATGGTTGAACTAGTTTACAGTCCCACCAACAGTGTAAAAATATTCCTATTTCTCCACGTGTAAAAATGTTCCTATTTCTCCAAATCCTCTCCAGCACCTCTAGTTTCCTCACTTTTTAATGATCACCATTCTAACTGGTGTGAGATGGTATCTCATTGTGGTTTTGATTTGCATTTCTCTGATGGCCAGTGATGATGGGCATTTTTTCATATGTCTTTTGGCTGCATAAATGTCTTCTTTTGAGACGTGTCTGTTAATATCCTTTACCCACATTTTGAAGGGGTTGTTTGTTTTTTTCTTGTAAATTTCTTTGAATTCATTGTAGATTCTGTAAATTAGCCCTTTGTCAGATGAGTAGGTTGCATAAATTTTCTCCCATTCTGTAGGTTGCCTGTTCACTCTGATGGTAGTTTTTTTGGTGTTCAGTAGCTCTTTAGTTTAATTAGATCCCATTTGTCAATTTTGGCTTTTGTTGCCATTGCTTTTGGTGTTTTAGACATGAAGTCCTTGCCCATGCCTATGTCCTGAATGGTAAGGTCTGGTTTTCTTCTAGGGATTTTATGGTTTTAGGTCTAGCGTTGAAGTCTTTAATCCATCTTGAATTAATTTTTGTATAAGGTGTAAGGAAGGATCCAGTTTCAGCTTTCTACATATGGCTAGCCAGTTTTCCCAGCACCATTTATTAAATAGGGAATCCTTTCCCCATTGCTTGTTTTTCTCAGGTTTGTCAAAGATCAGATAGTTGTAGATATGCAGCATTATTTCTGAGGGCTCTGTTCTGTTCCATTGGTCTATGTCTCTGTTTTGGTACCAGTAAAACCACAATGAGATACCATCTCACACCAGTTAGAATGGCAATCATTAAAAAGTTCAAAACAACAGGTGCTGGAGAGGATGTGGAGAAATAGGAACACTTTTACACTGTTGGTGGGACTGTAAACTAGTTCAACCATTGTGGAAGTCCGTGTGGCGATTCCTCAGGGATCTAGAACTAGAAATACCATTTGACCCAGCCATCCCATTACTGGGTATATACCCAAAGGACTATAAATCATGCTGCTATAAAGACACATGCACACATATGTTTATTGCATCACTATTCACAATAGCACAGACTTGGAACCAACCCAAATGTCCAACAATGATAGACTGGATTGAGAAAATGTGGCATATATACACCATGGAATACTATGCAGCCATAAAAAATGATGAGTTCATGTCCTTTGTAGGGACATGGATGAAATTGGAAATCATCATTCTCAGTAAACTATCATAAGGACAAAAAACCAAACACTGCATGTTCTCACTCATAGATGGGAATTGAATAATGAGAACACGTGGACACAGGAAGGGGAACATCACACTCTGGGGACTTTTGTGGGGTGGAAGGAGGGGGGAGAGATAGCATTAGGAGATATGCCTAATGTTTAATGGTGAGTTAATGGGTGCAGCTGACCAGTATGGCACATGTATACATATGTAACTAACCTGCACATTGTGCACATGTACCCTAAAACTTAAAGTATAATAACAAAAAAAAGTAAAAAAAAACAAACAAACAAATGTTCAACTCTGTGTGGTGAATGAACACATTACAAAGAGGTTTCTCAGAAAGCTTCTGTCTAGTTTTTATGTGAAGATATTTCCTTTATCACCAAAAGCCTCAAAGCATTCACAAATATGACTTGGCAGATTCTATAAAACGACTGTTTCCAAACTGCTGAATGTAAAGAAAGGTTCAACAGTGTGAGATAAATGCACACATCACAAAGAAGTTTCTCAGAAAGTTGCTGTCTAGATTCTATTTGTGTATATTTCCTTTTTCACCATAGGCTTCAAACCGCTCACAAGTATCCTATTGCAGGTTCTACTAAAAGACTGTTTCCAAACTACTCAATTAAAAGAAAGGTTCAACTCTGTGAGATGAATGTGCACATCAAAAAGAAGTTTCTCAGAAAGCTGCTGCCTAGTTTTTAAGTGAAGATATTTCCCTTTTCACCATATTCCTCAAACCACCTACAAATACTCTATGAAAATTCTAAAAGACTGTTTCTAAATTTCTCAATAAAAGAAAGGTTCAACACTGTGAGGTGAATGGCCACATAATGAAGAAGTTTCTCAGAAAGCATCTGTTTATTTTTTATGTGAAGATATTTCCTTTTTCATCATATGCCTCAAAGGGCTCACAAATACCCCAATGCAGAATCTACAAAAAGAATTTCTCCAAACTGCTCAATGAAAAGAAAGTTTCAACTCTGTTAGCTGAATGCACACATCACAAAGAACTTTCTCAGAAAGCTTCTGTCTAGTTTTTATGTGAAGATATTTCTTTTTTTGCCAAGGCCTCCAAGCACTCACAAATCTCAATTAGCAGATTCCACAAAAAGACTGTTTCAAAACTGCTCAATCAAAACAAATGTTCAACTCTGTGAGATGAATGCATGCATGGCAAAGAAGTTTCTCAGAAAGGATCTGTCTAGTTTTTATGTGTAGACATTACCTTTTTCACTATAGGCCACAAAGGGATCACAAATATCCCTTTGCAGATTCTACAAAAAGACTTTTTCCAAAGTGCTCAATCAAAAGTAAGGTCCAACTCTGTGAGATGAATGCACACATCAAAAAGAAGTTTCTCAGAAAGCTTCTGTCTAGTTTTTATATGAAGTTATTTCCTTTTTCACAATATGGCACAAACTGCCTACAAATATCCATTTCCACATTCTACAAAAAGACTGTTTCTAAATGTCTCAATCAAAATAAAGGTTCACCAATAACAGACAAACAGAGAGCCAAATCATGAGTGAAATCCCATTCACAATTGCTTCAAAGAGAATACCTAGGAATCCAACTTACAAGGGATGTGAAGACCTCTTCAAGGAGAACTACAAACCACTGCTCAATGAAATAAAAGAGGATACAAACAAATGGAAGAACCTTCCATGCTCATGGGTAGGAAGAATCAATATCATGAAAACGGCCATACTGCCCAAGGTAATTTATAGATTCAATTCCATCCCCATCAAGCTACCAATGACTGTCTTCACAGAATTGGAAAAAACTACTTTAAAGTTCATAGGGTACCAAGAAAGAGCCCGCATCACCAAGTCAATCCTAAGTCAAAAAAAAAAAGCTGGAGGCATCACGCTACCTGACTTCAAACTATACTACAAGGCTACAGAAACCAAAATAACATGGTACTAGTACCAAAACAGAGATATAGACCAATGGAACAGAACAGAGCCCTCAGAAATAACACTGCATATCTACAACTACCTGATCTTTGACAAACCTGTCAAAAACAAGCAATGGGGAAAGGATTCCCTATTTAATAAATGGTGCTGAGAAAACAGCCTAGCCATATGTAGAAAGCTGAAACTGGATCCTTTCTTTACACCTTATACAAAAATTAATTCAAGATGGATTAAAGACTTAAATGTTAGACCTAAAACCATAAAATCCCTAAAAGAAAACCTAGGCATTACCATTCAGGACATAGGCATGGGCAAGGACTTCATGTCTAAGACACCAAAAGCAATGGCAACAAAAGCCAAAACTGACAAATGGGATCAAATTAAACTAAAGAACTTCTGCACAGCAAAAGAAACTACCCTCAGAGTGAACAGGCAACCTACAAAATTGGAGAAAATTTTCACAACCTACTCATCTGACAAAGGGCTAATATCCAGAATCTACAATTAACTCCAACAAATTTACAAGAAAAAAACAAACAACCCCTTCAAAAAGTGGGCAAAGGATATGAACAGACACTTCTCAAAAGAAGATATTTATGCAGCCAAAAAACACATGAAAAAATGCTCACCATCACTGGCCAACAGAGAAATGCAAATAAAACCCACAATGAGATACCATCTCACACCAGTTAGAATGGCAATCATTAAAAAGTCAGGAAACAACAGGTGCTGGAGAGGATGTGGAGAAATAGGAACACTTTTACACTGTTGGTGGGACTGTAAACTAGTTCAACCATTGTGGAAGTCTGTGTGGCGATTCCTCAGGGATCTAGAACTAGAAATACCATTTGACCCAGCCATCCCATTACGGGGTATATACCCAAAGGACTATAAATCATGCTGCTATAAAGACACATGCACACGTATGTTTATTGTGGCACTATTCACAATAGCAAAGACTTGGAACCAACCCAAGTGTCCAACAATGATAGACTGGATTAAGAAAATGTGGCACATATACACCATGAAATACTATGCAGCCATAAAAAATGATGAGTTTATGTCCTTTGTAGGGACTTGAATGAAATTGGAAATCATCATTCTCAGTAAACTATCGCAAGAACAAAAAACCAAACACTGCATATTGTCAATCATAGGTGGGAATTGAACAATTAGAACACATGGACACAGGAAGGGGATCATCACACTCTGGGGACCGTTGTGGAGTAGGGGGAGGGAGGAAAGGATAGCTTTAGGAGATATACCTAATGCTAAATGAGGAGTTAATGAGTGCAGCACACCAGCATGGCACATGTATACATATGTAACTAACCTGCATATTGTGCACATGTACCCTAAAACATAAAGTATAATAATAATAAAAATAAAAGGAAAAGTTCAACTCTGTGAGGTGAATGCAGACATCGCAAAGAAGTTTCTCAGAAAGTTACCGTCTAGTTTTTTTGTGAAGATATTCCCTTTTTCACCGTAGGTCTCAAAGTTCTCAAAGAAGTCCCTTTGCAGTTTCTAAAAAAAGACTGATTCAAAACTGCTCAATCAAAACAAAGGTTCAACTCTGTGAGATGAATGCACACATCACTAAGAAGTTTCTCAGAGAGATTCCATCTAGTTTTTAAGTGAAGATATTTCCTTTTTCACTGTAAGCCTCAAAGCGTTCAAAAATATCACTTTGCAGATTCTACAAAAAGACTGTTTCCAAACTGCTCAATCAACAGAAAGTTTCAAATCTGTAAGATGAATGCACACATCACCAAGAAGTTTCTCAGAAAGATTCTGTCTAGATTCCATTTGTGGATATTTCCGTTTACACCATAGGCCCCAAACTGCTCACAAATATCCCTTTGCAGATTCTACAAAAAGACTGCTTCCAAACTGCTCAATTAAAAGAAAGCTTCAACCCTGTCAGATGAATGCACACATCACAAAGAAGTTTCTCAGAAACCTTCTGCCCAGTTTTATTGTGAATATATATTGTTTCTCACCACAGGCCAAAAACCACTCAAAAATATCCCTTTGCAGATTCTCAAAAAGACTGTTTCCAAATTGCTAAATCAAAAGAAAGTTTCAGCTGTGTGTGATGAATGCACCCATCACAAAGAAGTTACTCAGAAAGCTTCTATCTATCTTTTATGTGAAGATGATTGCTTTTTCACCATAGTCCTCAAACCGTCTATATATATCCCTTTGCATATTCTACAAAAAGACAGTTTCCAAACCACTCAGACAAAAGAAAGTTCAACTCTGTGAGATGAATGCACACATCCAAAGAAGCTTCTCAGAAAGCTTCAGTGTATTTTTCATGAGAAGACGTTTCCTTTTTAACCATAGGCCACAAAGGGATCACAAATATTCCTTTGTGGAACCTATAAAAAGACTATTTCCTAACTACTCAATAAAAAGAAAGATTCAACTCTGTGAGAAGAGTGCAAGCATCACAAAGAAGTTACTCAGAAAGCTTCAGTCTGGTTTTTATGTGAAGATATTTCCTTTTTCACCATAGGCCTCAATGTGCTCAGAAATGTCCCTTTGCTGATTCTACAAAAAAACTTTTTCCAAACTGCTCAATCAAAACAAAGGTCCAACTCTGTGAGATGAGTGCAGACATCAGAAAGAAGTCACTCTGAAAGTTTCTGTCTAGCTTTTATGTGAAGATATTTCCTGTTTCACCATAAGCTTCCAAGCATTCCAAAATATCACTTTGCAGATTCTATGAAAAGGCTATTTCAAACTGGACAATCAAAAGGAAGGTTCAATGCTGTGTGATGAATGCACACATCACAAAGAAGTTTCTCAGAAAGCTTCTGTCTACATTTTATTTGTGGATATTTCCTTTTACACCATAGGCCTCAAACTGCTCACAATATCCCTTTGCAGATACTACAAAAAGACTGTTTCCAAACTGCTCAAACAAAAGAAAGGTTCAACTCTTTGAGATGAATGCATACATCACAGAGAAGTTTCTCAGAAAGCTTCTGTCTAGTTTTTATGTTGAAGATATTTCCTTTTTCACCATAGGCCTCAAAGCACTCACAAGTGCCCCTTTGCAGAGTCTACAAAAACACTGTTTCCAAACTGCTCAATCAAAGCAAAGGTTCAACTCTGTGAGATGAATGCACACATCACAAAGAATTTTCTCAGAAAGCTTCTGTCCAGGATTTGTTTGTGAATATTCCCTTTTTCACCATAGAGCCTCAAGTTTCTCACAAATATCCCTTTGTAGATTCTACAAAAAGACTGTTTCCAAACTGCCCAATAAAAGGAAAGTTACAACTGTGTGAGATGAATGCAAACATTCCAAAGAAGTTTCTAATAAAGCTTCTGTCTAGTTTTTATGTGAAGGTATTTACTTTTTCAACATAAGTCTCAAAGCGTTCACAAATATCTCTTTGCAGATTCTACAGAAAGACTGTTTCCAAACTGCTCAATTAAAAGGAATTTTCAACTCTGTGAGATGAATGCAAACATCACAAAGAAGTTTCTCAGAAAGTTTCTGTGTAGATTTCATTTCTGCATATTTCCTTTTCTACCATAACCTCAAATCACTCACAAATATCCCTTTCCAAATTCTAAAAAAAGGCTGTTTCCAAGCTTCTCAATTAAAAGACCTGCTAAACTCTGTTTGATGAAGGCACACATCACAACAAAGCTTCTCATAAAGCCTCTGTCTAGTTTGTATGTGAAGATATTTCCTTTTTCACCATATTCCTCAAACCACCTACAAATATCCCTTTGCAGTTTCTACAAAAAGACTGTTTCCAAACTGCTCAAACAAAAGAAAGTTTCAGCTCTGTGAGGTGAAGGCACACATCACAAAGAAGTTTCTCAGAAATTTTCTGTCTAGTTTTTATGTGAAGTTACTTCCTTTTTCACCATAGGCATCAAAGCACTCAAAAATGTCCCTTTGCAGATACTACAATAAGACTGTTTCCAAACTGCTCAATCAAAAGAAAGGTTCAACTCTGTGAGACGAATGCACACATCACAAAGAGGTTTCTCTGAAAGCTTCTTTTTAGTTTTTAATGTGAAGATATTTCCTTTTTCCCCATATGCCTTCAACTGCTGAGAAATATCCCTTTGCAGATTCCACAAAAAGACTGTTTCCAAACTGCTCAATCAAAAGAAAGGTTCAACTCTGTGAGGTGAATGTAGACATCATAAAGAAGTTTCTCAGAAATCTTCTGTATAGTTTTTATGTGAAGATACTACATTTTTCACCGTAGGCCTCCAAGCACTCACAAATGTCATTTTGCTGATTCTACAGAAAGACTGTTTCCAAACTTCTCAATCAAAAGAAAGTTTCAAGTCTGTGAGATTAATGCATACATTACAAAGAAGTTTCTAGGAGAGTTTCTCTCTAGTTTTTTTATGAAGATATCTCCTTTGTCACCATAAGCCTCAATGTGTTCACAAATATCACATTCTAGATCCTAGAAATAGACTGTTTCTAAACTCCTCAATCAAAACAAAGGTTCAACTCTGTGAGATGAATGCACACATCACAAAGAAGTTTCTAATAAAGTTTCCTTCTAGATTTTGTTTATGGATATTTCCTTTTTCAACACAGGCCTAATACTGCTAAAGAAGTTTCTCAGAAAGCATCTGTGTAGTTTTCATTTGTGGATATTTCCTTTTTCAACATAGGCCTCAAACCACTCACAAATATCCGTTTGTAGAATGTACAAAAAGAGTGTTTCCAAACTACTCAATCAAAAGAAAGTTTAAATTCAATGAGTTGAATGCACATATCACAGAGAAGTTTTTCAGAAAGCTTCTGTGTAGTTTTTATGTGAAAATATTTCCTTTTTCACCATAGGTCCCATACTGCTCAGAAGTATCCCTTTGCAGAATTTACAAAAGGACTGTATCCAAGCTGCTCAATCAAAAGAAAGTTTAAACTTTGTGAGATGAATGGACACATCACAAAGAAGTTTCTCAGAAAGCTTCTGTCTAGTTTTTTGTGAAGATATTTCCTTTTTCAACATAGGCCTCAAAGGGCTCAAAAATATCCCTTTGCAGATTCTAGAAAAAGATTGTTTCCAAACTGCTCAATCAAAAGAATGGTTCAACTCTGAGTGACGAATGAACACATCACAAAGAAGTTTCTCAGAAAGCTTCTGTCTAGTTGTTATGTGAAGATATTTCCTTTTTCATCACAGGCCACAAAGGGCTCACAGTTATCCCTATGCAGATTCTACAAAAATACTGTTTCCAAAAGGCTCAATCAAAGGAAAGTTTTAATTCTGTGAGATGAATTGCACACATCACAAAGGAGTTTCTCAGAAAGCTATTGTCTAGTTTTTATGGGAAGAAATTTGCTTTTAAACCATAGGCCTCAAACTGCCTAAATATATTCCTTTTCATATTGTAAAAAAAGACTTTTTCAAAACTGATCCATCAAAAGAAAGCTTCAACTCTGTGAGATGAATGCATGCATTGCAAAGAAGTTTCTCAGAAAGCTTCTGTCTAGATTTTATTGGTGAATATTTCCTTTTTCACCATAGGCCTCAAACCACTCACAGATATACCTTTGCAGATTCTACAAAAAGACTGTTCCCAAAATGCTCAATCAAAAGAAAGGTTTAGCTCTGTGAGATGAATGCACATATCACAAAAAAGTTTCTCAGAAAGCTTCTGTCTAGTTTTTATCTGAAGATATTTCCTTTTTCACCATAGTCCTCAAACCGCTCACAAATATCACTTTGTAGAATTTCCAAAAAAACAGTTTCCAGACTGCTCAGTCAAAAGAAAGGTTCAACTCTGTGAGATGAATGCACACATTGCAAAGACGTTTCTTAGAAACCTAATGTGAAGTTTTTAAGTGAAGATATTTCCTTTTTCACTATATGCCTCAAACCGCCCACAAATATCCCTTTGCAGATTCTACAAAAGTACTGTTTCCAATCTGCTCAATCAAAAGAATGGTTCAACTCTGTCAGATGAATGCACACATCACGAAGAATTTTCTCAGAAAGCTTCTATCTGGTTTTTATGTGAATATATTTCATTTTTCACTGTAGGACTCAAAATGTTCCAAATGTTCATTTGCAGATTCTACGAAAAGACTCTTTCTGAACTGCTCCTTCAAAACAAAGGTTCAACTCTTTGGGATGCATTCACACAACACAAAGAAGTTTCTCAGAAACATTCTCTCTAGTTTCTAAGTGAAAATATTTACTTTTTCACCATAAACCTCAAAGCATTCACAAATATCATTTTGCAGTTTCTACAAGATGACTGTTTCCAAAATGCTCAATCAAAACAAAGATTCAACCCTGTGTGATGAATGCCCACATAACAAAGAAGTTTCTCAGAGAGCTTCTGTTATCTTTTTAGGTAAAGACTTTTCCATTTTCACCATGGGCCACAAAGGGATTAAAAATATCCTTTTGCAGATTCTACAAAATGATGTTTCCAAACTGCTCAATCAAAAGAATTGTTCAACTCTGTGAGATGAATGCACACATCACAAAGAAGTTTCTTGGAAAGCTTCTGTCCAGAGATTATTTGTAAATATTTCCATTTTCACCACAGGCCTCAAAGCAGTCAGAAATATCCCTTGGCAGAATATACAAAAAGACTGTTTCCAAACTGTTTAATCAAAAGTAAGCTTCATCTCTGTGAGATGAATGAACACATCACAAAGACGATTCTCAGAAAGCTTCTGTCTAGATTTTATTTGTGGATATTTCCTTTTTCACCATATGCCTCAAACCACTCACCAATATCCCTTTGCAGACACTACAAAAGACTGTTTCCAAACTGCTCAATCAAAAGGAAGTTTCAACTCTGTGAGATGAATGCACACATCACAAAGAAGTTTCTCAGAAATTTTCTAATTTTTATGTGAAGATATTTCCTTTACAACCATAGGCCTCAAAGAGCTCACAAACGTCCCTTTGCAGATTATACAAATAGATGGTTTCCAAACTGCTCAGTAAAAAGAAAGGTTAAACTCTGTGAGATGAATGTACACATAACAAAGCAGTTTCTCACAAAGCTTCTGTCAAGTTTTTATATGAAGATATTCCCTTTTTCACCATAAGCCTCAAAGTGTTCACAAATATCCATTTGCAGACTCAACCAAAAGACTGTTTCCAAACTACTTAGTCAAAAGAAAGGTTCGACCCTGTGAGATGAATGCACACATCACAAAGAAGTTTCTCAAGAAGGTTCTGTCTAGATTTTATTTGTGGATATTTCCTTTTTCACCATAGGCCTCAAACCATTCACAAATATCCCTTTGCAGATTCTACAAAAATATTGTTTCCAAACTGCCCAATCAAAAAACGGTTCAACTCTGTGATATGAATGCAGGCATCAAAAACAAGTTTCTCAGAATGTTTCTGTCTAGTTTTTATTTGAAGATATTACATTTTTCACCATAGGACTCAAACCGCTCACAAATATCCACTTGCAGATTCTACAAAAAGACTGTTTCCAAACTTCTCAATCATAAGAAATGTTCAACAGTGTGAGATGAATGCTCACATCACAAAGAGGTTTCTCAGAAAGCTTCGGTCTAGATTCTATTTGTGGATAATTCCTTTTCCACCAGAGGCCCCAAAGCACTCATAAGTATCCCTTTGCAGATTCTACTAAAAGACTTTTTCCAAAATATTCAAACAAAAGAAAGGTTCAACTCTGTGAGATGACTGCACACATCATGGAGAAGTTTCTCAGAACGCTTCTGTCTAGTTTTAATGTGAAGATATTTCCTTTTTCACCATAGGCCTCAAACCACTCTCCAATATTTCTTTGAAGATCCTTCAAAAAGACTCTTTCCATACTGCTCATTCAGAGGAAACTTTCAACCCTGTGAGATGAATGCACATATCAAAAAGAAGTTTCTCAGAAATCTTCTGTCTAGTTTTTATGTGAAGATATCTCCTTATTCACCATAGGCCTCAAAACACTCCAAATATCCCCTTGCAGATTGTACAAAAAGACTGTCTCTAAACTGTTCAATCAAAGGAAATTTTCAACTCTGAGAAATCAATGCACACATCACAAAGAAGTTTCTTAGAAAGATTCTTTATAGTTTTTATTTGAAGATATTTCCTTTTTCACCATAGGCCTCAAAACCCTCATAGTATCTTGTGACAGATTGCACAAAAAGACTTTTTCCAAAATACTCAATCAAAATAAAATTTCAATTCTGGGAGAGGAATGCACACATCAAAAAGAAGTTTGACAGAAATTTTCTGTCTAGTTTTTATGTGAAGGTATTTTTCCTCTCACCATAGGCCACAAGGAGTCCCAAATACCATTTGCAGATTCCACAAACAGACGTTTTCCATAGTGCTCAATGAAAAGGAATGTTCAACTCTGTGAGATGAATACACACATCAAAAAGGAGATTCTCAAAAATCTTTTGTCTAGTTTGATGTGAAGACATTTCCTTTTTAATCATACGAATCAAAACACTCCTAATATCCCCTTCCAGATTCTACAAGAAGATTGTTTCCAAACTGCTCAATCAAAAGAAAAGTTCAACTCTGTGAGGTGAATGCAAATATCACAAAGAAGTTTCTCAGAAAGCTTCTGTCTAGGTTTAATGTGAAGATATTTCCTATTTCACCATAAGCCTCAAAGTGCTCGCAAATTTCCCTTTGCAGATTGTAGAAAAAGACTGCTTCCAAGCTGCTCAATCAAAAGAAGGATTCAATTCTGTGAGATGAATGCAAACATCTCAAAGAAGTTTCTCAGAAAACTGCTGTCTATTTTTTATGAGAATATATTTCCTTTCTCACCATAGGCCACAAACTGCTCACAGATATCCCTTTGCAGAATCTCCAAAAGGACTGTTTCCAAACTTCTCAATCAAAAGAAAGTTTCAACTCTGTATGATGAATGCACACATCACAAGGGAGATACTCAGGAAGCTTCTGTCTAGTTCTTATATGAAGATATTTCCTTTTTCACCATAGGCCTCAAACCACCTATATATTTCCCTTTGCAGATTCTACAAAAAGCCTGTTTCCAAATGCTTAATCAAAAGAAACGTTCAAATCTCTGAGATGAATGCATCAATCACAAAGAAGTTTCTCAGAAAGCTTCTGTCTAGTTTTTATGTGAAGACATTTCCTTTTTCACCATGGGCCACAAAGGGATCACAAATATCCTTATGCAAATTTTACAAAAACACTGTTTCCAAACTGCTCAATCAAAAGAACGTTTCAACTCTGTGAGATGAATGCACCCATAACAAAGAAGTTTCTCAGAAAGCTTCTGTCTAGTTTTTATGTGAAGATATTTCATTTTTCACCATTGGCCTCAAAGCACTCAAAAATGTCCCTTTGCAGATTCTACAAAAAGACTGTTTCCAAACTGCTTAATCAAACCAAAGTTTCAACTCTGTGAGATGAATTCACACATCACAAAGAAGTTTCTCGGAATGCTACTGTCTAGTTTTTATGTGAAGATACTTCATTTTTCACCATGAGCATAAAAGTGTTCACAAATATCACTTTGCAGATGCTACAAAAAGACTGTTTCCAAACTGCTCAATCAAAACAAAGGTTCAACCCTGTGTGATGAATGCACACATCACAAGGAAGATTCTCAGAAACCTACTTTCTAGTTCTTATATGAAGATATTTCCTTTTTCAGAATAAGCCTATAACAGTCTGTATGTATCTCTCTGCAGATACTACAAAAACACTGTTTCCAAACTGTTCAACAAAAGTACGGTTCAACTCTGTGAGATGAATGCACACATCACAAAGTAGTTTCCAAGAAAGTGTCTGTCTAGATTTTATTTGTCAATATTTCCTTTTTCAACATTGACATCAAATGGCTCACAAATATCCCTTTGCAGAATCTACAAAAATACTTTTTACAAACTTCCCAATCAAAAGAAAGGTTCAACTTTGTGAGATGAATGCACACATTACAAAGAAGTTTCTCAGAAAACTTCTGTCTACTTTTTATATGAAGGTATTTCCTTTTTCACCATATGCCTCAAACCCCCTACTTTCCAGATTCTATAAAAAGACTGCTTCATAACTGCTCAATCAAAAGAAAGGTTCAACTCTGTGAGATGAATGGACACATCACAAAGAAGTTTCTCAGAAAGCTTCTGTCTAGGTTTTATATGAAGATATTTCCTATTTCACCATAGACCTCAAAGCACTCACAAATGTCCCTATGCAGATTGTACAAAAAGTCTGTTTCCAAACTGCTCAATCAAAAGAACTGTTCAAATCTGAGAGAGAAATGCAAATATAACAAAGAAGTTTCTCAGAAACATCTTTCTAGTTTTTATGTGAATATATTTCCTTTCTCACCATAGGCCTCAAACTGCTCACAAATATATCTTTTCAGATTCTCCAAAAACACTGTTTACAAACTGTGCAATCAAAAGAAAGGTTCAACTCTGTGTGATTAATTCATGCAACACAAGCAAGATTGTCAGAAAGCTTCTGTCTAGTTTTTATGTGAAGTTATTTCCTATTTCACCATAAACCTCAAATCGCCTACATATTTCCCTTTGCAGAATCTACAAAAAGATGGTTTCCAAACTGTTCAATCAAAAGAAACGTTCAACCCTGTGAGGTGAATGTACACATCATGAAGAAGTTTCTCAGAAAGCTTCTCTCTAGGTTTTATATGAAAATGTTTCCTTTTCACCATAGTCCTCAAAGTGCTCAAAAATATACCTTTGCAGATTGTACAAAAAGACTGTTCCCAAACTGCTCAACCAAAAGAATGGTTCCAATCTGTGAGACGAATGCACATATCGCAAATAAGTTTCTCAGAAAGCTTCCTTCTGGTTTTTATGTGAATATATTTCATTTCTTGCCAAAGGCCTTAAACCGCTAACAAATATCCCTGTACAGATTATACAAAAAGATGGTTTCAAAAGTGCTCAATCTAAGGAAAGATTCACCTCTGTGATATGAATGCACACATCACAAACAAGTTCCTCAGGAATCTTCTGTCTAGTTTTTATGTGAAGATATGTCCTTTTTCACCAGATGCCTTAAAGTGCTGGCAAATGTCCCTTTGCAGAATCTTCAAAAAGACTCTTTATTATTATTATTATTATACTTTAAGTTTTAGGGTACATGTGCACAGTGTGCAGGTTAGTTATGTATGTATACATTTGCCTTGCTGGTGTGCTGCACCCATTAACTCGTCATTTAGCATTAGGTATATCTCCTAATGCTATCCGTCCCCCCTCCCCCGACCCCACAACAGTCCCCAGAGTGTAATGTTCCCCTTCCTGTGTCCACGTGTTCTCATATTTCATTTCCCATCTATGAGTGAGAACATGCGGTGTTTGGTTTTTTGTTCTTGTGATAGTTTATTGAGAATGATGATTTCCAATTTCATCCATGTCCCTACAAAGGACATGAGCTCATCATTTTTTATGGCTGCATAGCATTCCATGGGACTCTTTCAAAACAACTCAATCAAAGGAAAGTTTCAACTATGTGAGATCAATGGACACATCACAAAGAAGTTTCTCAGAATGCTTCTGTCTAGTTTTTATGTGAAGACATTTCCTTTTTCACCAAAGGCCTCAAATGACTCACAATTATCCCTTTACAGATTATACAAAAAAAGTGTTTCAAAACTGCTCAATCAAAAGAAAGGTTAAACTCTGTGAGATGAATGCACACATCACAAAGAAGTTTCTCAGAATGCTTCTGTCTAGTTTTTATGTGAAGATATTTCCTTTTCAGCTATAGGCCTCAAAGCGCTCCAAATATCCACTTGCAGATTCTACAAAAACAGTGTTTCAAAACTGCTCAATCAAAAGAAAGGTTCAACTCTGTGAGATGAATGAACACATCACAAAGAAGCTTCTCAGAATGTTTCTGTCTAGTTTTTATGTGAAGATATTTCCTTCTCCACCAAGTGCTCCAAATATCCACTTGCAGATTCTACAAAAAGAGTGTTTCCAAACTGCTCAATCAAAAGAACAGTTCAACTCTGTGACCTGTGACATGGATGCACACATCTCAAAGAAGATTTTAAGAAAGCTTCTCTCTAGTGTTTATGTGAAGTCATTTCCTTTTTCACCATAGGGCTCAAAGCACTCGAAATATCCCTTGGCATTTTCTACAAAAAGACTGTTTCCAAACAGCTCAATCAAAGGAAAGGTTCAAATCATTGAGATAAATGCACACATCACAAAGAAGTTTCTCAGAAAACTTCTGTCTAGTTTTGAGGTGAATATACTTCTTTTTAACCATGGTCCTAAAATGATCTCAAATAACCCTTTGCAGATTTTACAAAAAGACTGTTTCCAAACTGATCAAAGAAATATTTGAGTCGGTGAGAGGAATGCACATATCACAAAGCAATTTCTCAGAAACCTTGTGTCTAGTTTTTAAGTGAAGATAATTCCTTTTTCTCCATAGGCCTCAAAAGACTCACAAGTATCTCATTGCAGATTTTACAAAAAGACTCTTTCCAAACTGCTCAATCAAAAGAAAGGTTCAATTATGTGAGATGAATGCACATAACACAGATAATTTTCTCAGAAAGTTTCTGTCCAGTTTTTTTGTGAAGATATTTCCTTTTTCACCATACACCTCAAACACTAACAAATAACCCTATTGAGATTCTACAAGAACAGAGTTTCCAATGTGCACAATGAAAGGAAATGTTTAGCTTTGTGAGAAGAATGCAAACATCACAAAGCAGTTTTTCAGAAACCGTCTGTCTAGTTTTTATGTGAAGATATCTCCTTTTTCACCATAAGCCTCAAAGAGCTCAAAATATCCCTTTGCAGATTCTATAAAAAGACTGTTTCCAAATGCTCAATCAAAAAAAATGTTCACCTCTGTGAGATGAAAGTACACTTCACAAAGAAGTTTCTCAGAAAGCTTCTGTCTAGTTTTATGTGAAGATATTTCCTTTTTCACCATAGGCCTCAATGGTCTCACAAATATCTTTTTGCAGATCCTACAAAAAGAATGTTTCCAAACTGCTCCATCAGAAGGAAGTTTCACCTCTCTGAGATGAATGCACACATCACAAAGAAGTCTCTTAGAAAGCTTCAGTCTAGTTTTTATGTGAAGATATTTCCTTTTGCACAGTACACCTCAAGGGGCACAAAATATCATTTTGCAGATTCTACAAAATGACTCTTTACAAACTCCTCAATGAAAAGAATGGTACAACACTGTGAGATGAATGCACACATCACAAAGAAGTTTCCCTGAAAGCTTCTGTCTAGTTTTTATGTGAAGATATTTCCTTTTTTACCACAGGCTTCAAACCGCTCCAAGTAACCACTTGCAGATTCTACAAAAAAACTGTTTCCTAACTTCTCAATGAAAAGAAACGTTCAAACCTGTGAGTTGAATGCAGACATCACAAAGAAGTTTCTCAGAAAGCTTCTGTCTACTTTTTATGTGAAGATTCATCCTTTTTCACTATAGGCCTCAAAGCACTCCAAATATACATTTTCAGGTTGTACAAGAAGAGTGTTTGCAAACTGTTCAATTAAAAGAGAGGTTCAAATCTGTGAGATGAAAGCACATATCCCAAAGGGTTTCTCAGAAGGCTTCTGTCTAGTGTTTACATGAAGATATTTCCTTTTTCACCATAGGCTTCAAAGAGCTCAAAAATATCCCTTTGCAGATTCTACAAAAAGACTCTTTCCAAACTGCTCAATGAAAAGAAAGTTTCATCTCTGTGAGATGAATGCCCACATCATAAAGAAGTTTCTCAGAAAGGTTCCATTTAGTTTTTATGTGAAGATATTTCCTTTTTCACCATAGGCGTAGAAGCGCTCATGAATATCCCTTTCCACATTCTACAAAAAGACTTTTTCCAAACTGCTCCATCAAAGTAAAGATTCAACTCTGTGAGATGAATGCACCCATCACCAGGAAGTTTCTCAGAATACTTCCATCTAGTTTTTATGTGAAGATATTTCCTTTTTCATGACATTCCTCAATCCGCTCAAAGTATCTCTTTGCATATTGTACAAAAAGACTCTTTCCAAACAGCTCAGTCAAAAGAAAGTTTCAACTCTGTGAGATGAGTACACTCATCATAAAGAAGTTTCTCAGAAAGCTTCACTCTAGTTCTTATGTGAAGAGCTTTCCTTTTTCATGGTAGCCCTCAAAGCGCTCCAAATATCCCATGTCAGATTCTACAAAAAAATCTGTTTCCAATCTGCAAAATCAAAGGAAATTTTCAACTCTGTGAGATGAATGCAAACATCACAAGGATGTTTCTCAGAAAGCTCCTGTCTAGTTTCACTGTGAAGATATTTCCTTTTTCACCATAGGCCTCAAACCGCTCACAAATGTCCATTTGCAGACACTTCAAAAAGTCTGTTTCCAAACTGCTCAATCAAAGGAAAGTTTTACCTCTGGGAGGTGAATGGACACATCACAAATAAGTTACTCAGAAAGCTTCTGTCTGGTTTTTATGTGAATGTATTTCCTTTTCCACCAATGGCCTATAAGCACTCAAAAATATCCCTTTGCATATTCTACAAAAAGATTGTTTCCAAACTGCACAGTTAAAAGAAAGTTTCAACTCTGTGAGATGGATGCACATATCACAAAGAAGTTTCTCAGAAAGCTTCTTCTTAGTTTTTATGTGAAGATATTTACTTTTTCATCAAAGGCCTCAAAGTGCTGCAAATATCCCTTGGCAGATTCCTAAAAAAGACTGTTTCCACACTGCTCAATCAAAAGAAAGGTTCAACTCTGTGCAATGAATGCACACATCATAAAGAAGTTTCTCAGGAGGCTTCTCTCTATTTTTTATGTGAAGATATTTCATTTTTCACCATAAGCCACAAAGCGCTCCAAATATCACTTGGCAGATTCTACAAAAAGACTGCTTCCAAACTGCTCAATCAAAGGAGATATTCAACTCTGTGAGAACAATGAACACATCACAAAGGAGTTTCTCAGAAAACTTCTGTCTGGTTTTTACGTGAAGATATTCCCTTTTACACCATAGGCTTCAAAGCGCTCCAAATATCCCTTGGCAGATTCTACAAAAAGATTGTTCCCAAACTGCTCAATCAATAGAAATGTTCAACTCTGTGAGTTGAATGCACATATCACAAAGAAGTTTCTCAGAAAGCTTCCATCTAGTTTTCATGTGAATATATTTCCTTTTCACCGTGGGCCTCAAAACGTTCAAAAATATCCCTTTGCTGATTCCACAAAATCACTATTTCCAAACTGCTCAATGAAAAGAAAAGTTTAACTCTGTGAGATGAATCCATGCATCACAAAGAAGTTTCTCAGAAAGCTTCCATCTACTTGTTAAGTGAAGATATTTCTTTTTTCACCATAGGCCTCCGAGCATGAAAAATAGCCATTTGCTGATACTACAAAAAGACTGTTTCCAAACTGCTCAATCAAAGGAAATTTTCAACTCTGTGAGATAAAAGCACACATTTCAAAGAAGTTTCCAGAAAGCTGTTGTCTAGTTTTTATGTGAAGATATTTCCTTTTTCACTGTAGGCCTCAAAGCGTTCCAAATATCCCTTTGCCAATTCTACAAAATTACTGTTTCCAAACTGCTCAATCCGAAGGAAGGTTAAACTCTTTGAGATGAATCCACGCATCATAAAGAAATTTTTCAGAAAGCTTCTGTCTAGTTTTCATGTGAAGTTATTTGCTTTATCACTATAGGCCTCAAACCACTCAAAATAACCCTTTACAGATTCCACAGAAAGACGGTTTCCAAAGTCCTCAATCAAAAGAAAGGTTCATCTCTGTGAGATTAATGCACACATCCTAAAGAAGTTTCTCTGAAAGCTTCCTTCTAGTTTTCATGTGCAGATATTTCCTTTTTCACAGTAGGCCTCAAAGTGTACCAAATATCCTTTGCAGATTCTACAGAAAGACTCTTTCCATACTGTTCAATCAAAAGAAAGGTTGACTTCTGTGAGATGAAAGCACACAACACAAGGAAGTTTCTCATAAAGCTTTTGTCTAGTTTTCATGTCAAGATATTTCCTTTCTTACCATAGGCCTCAAAGCTGTCCAAATATGCATTTGCCGATTCTACAAAAAGACTGTTTCCAAACTGCTCATTCAAAAGAAAGGTTCAGATCTGTGAGACGAATGCACACATCATAAGGGAGTTTCTCAGAAAACTTCTGTCTAGTTTGTATGTGAAGGTATTCCCTTTTTCACCAAAGGAGTCAAAGCGCTCCAAGTATCCCTTGGCAGATTCTATGAAAAGACTGTTTACAATCTGCTCCATCATAAGAAAGCTTCAAGTCTGTGAGATGAATGCACACATCACAAACAAGTTTCTCAGGATGCTTCCATCTAGTTTTTATGGGAAGATATTTCCTTTTTCACCATAGGCCTCAAACTGCTAAAAATATCCCTTTGCTGATACTACAAATGACTGCTTCCAAACACCTCAATCAAAAGAAAGGTTCAACTCTGTGAGATGAATTCACACATCAAAAAGAAGCTTCTCAGAAACATTCTGTCCAGTTTTAAAGTGAGGATGTTTCCTTTTTCACCCTAGGCCTCAAACTGCTTACAAATATGCCTTTGCAGATTCTACAAAAACACTGTTTCCAAACTGCTCAATCAAAAGGAAGGTTTAACTCTGTGAGATGAATGTGCACATCACAAAGAGGTGTCTCAGAAAGCTTCGGTGTAGTTTTTATGTGAAGATAATTCCTTTTTCATCATAGGCCTCAAAGGGCTCACAAATATCCCTTTGCAGATTCCACAAAAAGACTGTTTCCAAGCTGCTCAATCAAAACAAAGGTTCAAGTGTGAGTGATGAATGCCCACATCACAAAGAAGTTTCTCAGAGTGCTTCTGTCTACATTTTATGTAAAGATATTTCCTTTTTAACACAGGCCCCAAGCCACTGAAAATATGCCTTCGCAGATCCTACAAAAAGACTGTTTCCAACATGTTCAATCAAAAGAATGTTTCAACTCTGTGAGATGAATGCACACATCATAAAGAAGTTTCTCAGAAAGTGTCCATCTAGTTTTTATGTGAGGATGTTTCCATTTTCACAGTAGACCTCAAAGTGCACCAAATGTCTTTTTGCAGATACTACAAACAGACAGTTTCCAAACTGCTCAATCAAAAGAAAGGTTCAGCTCTGTGATATGAATCCACACATCACAAAACAGTTTCTCAGAAAGCTTCCATCTACTTGTTATGTGAAGATATTTCCTTTTTCAACATAGGCCTCAAAGCCCTCCAAATATCCCTTGGCAGACTCTACAAAAATACTTTTTCCAAACTGCTCAATCAAAAGAAATGTTCACATCTGTGAGATAAATGCACACATCACAAACAAATTTCTCAGAAAGCTTCTGTCTAGTTTTTATGTGCATATCTTTCATTTTTCTCTCTAGGCCTGAAACCACTCAAAAATATCCCTTTGCAGATTTTACAAAAAGACCGTTTCCACACTCCTCAATCAAAAGAAAGGTTCAACTGGGTGAGATGAAAGCACAGATAACAAGGAAGTTTCTCAGAAAGCTTCTGTCTAGTTTTTATGTGAAGATATATCCTTTTTCACTGCAGCACTCAAATGGCTCACAAATATCACTTTGCATATTCTACAAAAAGACTCTTTCCGAACTTCTCAACGAAGAGAAAGTTTCAACTGTGTGAGATGAATGCACACAGCACAAAGAAGTTTCTCAGAAAGCTTCTGACTAGTCTTTATGTGACAATATTTCTTTTTCACTCTAGACTTAAAAGCAGTCCAAATATCACTTGGCAGATTCTACAAAAAGACTTTTTACAAACTGCTCAATGAGAAGAAAGGTTCAACTCTGAGATGAATGCACACATCACTAAGAAGTATCTAAGAAAGCTTCTCTCTATTTTGGTGTGAAGATATTTCATTTCTCACCACAGCCCAAAAAGGTCTCACATATATCCCTTTGCGGATTCTACAAAAAGACTATTTCCAAAATGCTCAATCAAAAGGAAGGTTCACCTCTGTGAGATGGATGCACACGTCACAAAGAAGTTTCTCAGAATGCTTCTGTCGAGTTTTCATGTGAAGATATTTCCTTTTCCACCCTAGGCCACAAAGCGCTCCAAATGTCCACTTGCAGATTCTAGAAAAAGAGTGTTTCAAAACTGCTCAATCAAAAGAAAGGTTCAACTTTGTGAGTTGAATATACACATCACAAAGAAGTATCACAGAATACTTCTGTTTAGTTTTTATGTGAAGATATCTCCTTTTCCACCATAGGCCTCAAAGTGCTCCAAATATCCACTTGCAGATACTACAAAAAGACTGTTTCCAAACCGCTCAATCAAAAGAAAGGTTCAACTCTGTGAGGTGAATGCACACATTGCAAAGAAGTTTCTGAGAATGCTTCTGTCTAGTTTTTATATGAAGATATTTCCTTTTCCTCCATAGGCCTCAAAGTGCTCCAAATATGCATTTGCAGATTCTACAAAGGGAAAGTTTCCAAACTGTACAATCAAAAGAAAAGTTCAGCCTTGTGAGATGAATGCACACATCACAAAGAAGTTTCTTACTAAGCTTTTGTACAGTTTTCTTTGTGAAGATATATCCTTATTCAACCAAGGCCTCAAAGCGCTCTCAAATATCCCTTTGCAGACTCTACAAAAAGACTCTTTCCAAACTGCTCAATCAAAAGAAAGGTTCAACTGACTGAGATGAATGCAGAGATCACAAGGAAGTTTCTCAGAAATCTTCTGTCTAGTTTTTATTTGCAGATATTTCCTTTTTCACCATAGGCCTCAGAGGGCTTACTTTTATCCATCTGCAGATTCTACAAAAACACTGTTTCCAAACTGATTAATCAAAAGAAAGTTTCAACTCTGTGAGATGAATGTACACATCATAAGGAAGTTTCTCAGAAAGCTTCCATCTAGTTTTTATGTGAAGATATTTCCTTTCTCAGAGTAGGCCTCAAATCCCACCAAATATCCTTTTGCAGATTCTACAAAAAAAACTGTTTCCAAACTGCTTGATCAAAAGAAAGGTTCAACTCTGTGAAATGAATGCACACGTTTCAAAGAAGTTTCTCTGAAAGCTTCTGTCTAGTTTTTATATGAAGATATTTCCTTTTTCATCATAGGCCTCAAAGGGCTCACAAATATCCCTGTGAAGATTCTACAAAAAGATTGTTTCCAAACTCCTCAATCAAAAGTGTTTTAATTCTGTGAGATGAATGCACGCATCACAAAGAAGTTTCTCAGAAAGCGTCCACCTAGTTTTTAGGTGAATATATTTTCTTTTTCACCATAGGCCTCAAAGCACTCAAAATCATCTCTTTGCAGATTCTACAAAAAGACTATTTCCAAACTGCTCAATCAAAAGAAAGGTGCAAGTCTGTGAGATGAATGCACACATCACAGAGTTGTTTGTCAGAAAGTTTCTTTCTAGTTTTTATGTGAAGATAATTCCTTTTTCACCACAGGCATCAAAGCACTCCAAATATCCATTTGCAGATTCTACAAAAAGACTGTGTTTAAACTGTTCAATCAAAAGAAAGTTTCAACTCAGTGAGATGAATGCACACATCACAGAGAAGTTTCCCAGACAGCTTCTGTCTAGTTTTGATTTGAAGATATTTCCTTTTGACCATAGGCCTCAAAGGGCTCACATTTATCCCTTTACAGATTCTACAAAAAGACTGTTTCAAAACTGCTCAATCAAAAGAAGGTTCAAATCTTAGAGATGAATGCATACATCACAAAGAAGTTTCTTAGAAAGCTTCTGTCTACTTTTTATGTGGAGATATTTCCTTTTTCACCAAAGGCCTCAAAGTGCTCCAAATATCCCTTTGCAGATTCTACAAAAAGACTGCTTCCAACCTGCTCAATCAAAAGAAAGTTTCAAGTCTGTGAGATGAATGCCCACATCACAAGGAAGTTTCTCAGAAAGTTTCTGCCTAGTTTTTATGTGAAGATAATTCCTTTTTCAACATAGGCCTCAAGCCACTTAAAATATCCCTTTGCAGATTCTACAAAAAGACTGTTTCCATACTACTCAATCAAAGGAAAATTTCAACCCTGTGGGATGAATGCACAAATCATAAGGAAGTTTCTCAGAAATCTTCGGTCTAGTTTTTATGTGAAGATGTTACCTTTTTCACCGTAGGCCTCAAAGTGCACCAAATATTCTTTTACAGATTCCACAAAAAGACTGTTGGCAAACTGCTCAATCAAAACAATGTTTCAACTCTGTGAGATGAATCCACACATCACAAAGAAGTTTCTCAAAAACCTTCCATCTACTTGTTATGTGAAGACATTTCATTTTTCACCACAGGCCTCAAAGTGCTCCAAATATCCCTTTGCAGATTCTACAAAAAAAAAAACGGTTTCCAAACTGCTCAATCAAAAGAAAGGTTCAACTCTGTGAGATGAATGCACCCATCACAAAGAATTTTCTCATTAAACTTCTCTCTAGTTTTTATGTGAAGATATTTCCTTCTTCACCAAAGACGTCAAAACACTCCAAGTATCCTTTGGTAGATTCTACAATAAGACTTTTTCCCAACTGTTCAAACAAAAGTAAAGTTCAACTATTTGAGATGAAAGCACACTTCACAAAGAAGTTTCTCAGAAATCTTCTGTCTAGTTTTTATGTGAAGATATATCCTTTTTCAAAATAAGCCTCAAATCACTCACCAATATCCCTTTGCAGATTCTTCAAAAAGACTGTTTCCATAATGCTCAAAGGAAAGGTTCAACTATTTGAGAAAAATGGACACATCACAAAGAAGTTTCTCAGAAAGCTTCTGTCTAGATTATATGTGAAGATATTTCCTTTTTCACCATAGTCCTCAGGGTGCTCCAAATATCATTTTACTGATTCTACAAAAAGACTGTTTCCAAAATGCTCAATCAAAAGAAATGTTCAACTCTGTGAAATTAATGAATACACCCAAAGAAGTTTCTCAAAAACTTCTATCTAGTTTTAACGTGAATATATTTCCTTTTTCACCACAGGCATCAAAGCGCTCCAAATATCCCTGGCAGATTCTACAAAAAGATTGTTTCCAAACTGCTCAATCAAAAGAAATGTTCAACTCTGTGAGATGAATGCACACATCACAGAGAAGTTTCTCAAAAATCTTCTGTCTATTTTTAAGTTGAAGACATTTCATTTTTCAACATAGGCCTCAAACCATTCACAAATATCCCTTTGCAGTTTCCACAAAAAAACAGTTTCCAATCTGCTCTATCAAAAGAAAAATTCAACTGTGTGAGATGAATGAACACATCACAAGGAAGTTTCTCAGAATGCTTCTTTCGTGTTTTTATGTGAAATTTTTTCACCATAGGCCTCAAAGGGCTGACAAGTACCCCTTTGCAGATTCTACAAAAAGACTATTTCAAAATTGCTCAATGAACAGAAAGGTTCAACTCTGTGAGATGAATAGACACGTTACAAAGAAGTTTCTCTGAAAGCTTCTGTCTAGTTTTGATGTGAAGATATTTCCTTTTTCACCATAGGCCTCAAAGGGCTTACGTATATCCCTTTACAGATTCTAAAAAAATACACTTTCCAAACTGCTCAATCAAAAGAAAAGTTCAACTCCATAAGATGAATGCAAACATCACAAAGAAGTTTCTCAGAAAGCACCCGTCTAGTTTTCATGTGAAGATATTTCCTTTTTCACCATAGGCCTAAAAGCTATCCCAATATCACACTGCAGATTCTACAAAAAGACTGTTTCCAAACTGTTCAATCAGAAAGCAGGTTTAGCTCTGTGAGATGAATGCACAGGTCATAAGGAAGTTTCTCAGAATGCTTCTGTCTAGTTTTTTTGTGAAGATCTTTCCTTTTTCACCACAGGCCTCAAAGGGCTCACAACTATCCTTTTGCAGATTATACAAAAAGACAGTTTCCAAATTGCTCAATGAACAGAAACGTTTAACTCTGTTAGATGAATGCACACATCACAAAGAAGCTTCTCAGATAGTGTCTATCTAGTTTTCACATGAACATATTTCATTTTTCACCATAGGCCTAAAAGTGGTTCAAATATCACTTGGCAGATTTTACAAAAAGACTGTTTCCAAACTGCTCAATGAAAAGAAAGTTTGACCTCTGTGAGATGAATGCAGACATCACAAATAAGTTTCTCAAAAAGCTTCTGTCTAGTGTTTATGTGAAGATATTTCCTTTTTCACCATAGGCCTGAATGTGCTCACATGTATCCCTGTACAGATTCTATAAAAAGACTGTGTCCAAACTGCTCAATCAAAAGGAAGATTCAACTCTGTGAGATGAAAGCACACATCGCAAAGAAGTTTCTCAGAAATCTGTCTAGTTTTTATGTGAAGATATTTCCTTTTTCACAATAGGACTCAAAGCACTCACAAATATCCCTTTGCAGATTCTACAAAAAGACACTTTCCAAACTGCTCAGTGAAAAGAAAGTTTGAAATCTGTGGGATGAATGCACTCATCACAAAGAATTTTCTCAGAAACTTTCTGTCTAGTTTTTATGTGAAGAAATTCCCTTTTTCAAAATACACCTCAAAGGGCTCACAAACATTCCTTTGTAGAGTCTACAAAAAGACTGTTTCCAAAGTGCCCAATCAGAAGAAAGGTTCAACTCTGTAACATGAATGCACAAGTCACAAAGAAATTTCTCAGAAAGCTTCTGTCTAGTTTTTATGTGAAGATATTTGCTTGTTCACCATAGTCCTAAAAACCTTCACAAAACATCCCTTTGCAGATTCTGCAAAAAGACTGTTTCCAAACTGCTCAACCAAATGAAAGGTTCAGCTCTGTGAGACGAATGCACACGTCAGAAAGAGGTTACCAGAAATCCTCTGTGTAGTTTTTATGTGAAGTTATTTCCTTTTTCACCATACCCCTCAAATGGCTCAAAAATATCCCTTTGCAGGTTCTACAAAAAGAATTTTTCCAAACTGCTCAATCAAAAGAAAGGATGCACTCTGTGAGATGAATACACACATCACAAAGAAGTTTCTGAGAAAGCTTCTGCCTAGTTTTAATGTGAAGATATTTCCTTTTTCACTATAGACCTCAAACCACTCACAAATATCCCTGTGCAGATTCTACAAAAAGACTGTTTCAAAACTGCTCAATCAGAAGAAGGTTTTAACTCTGTGGGATGAATGCACATATCACAAGGAAGTACCTCATAAAGATTCTGTCTAGTTTTTATGTGAAGAGATTTCCTTTTTCACCATAAGCCTTAAATGGCTCATAAATATCCCTTTTCAGATTCTAAAAGAACAGAGTTTCCAACCTGCTCAATGAAAAGGAAGGTACAATTCTGTGAGATTAATGCACTCATCACAAAAAAGTTTCACAGAAAGCATCTGTCTAGTTTTTATGTGAAGATATTTCCTTTTTCACCATAAGCCCCAAAGTGCTGACAAATATCCCTTTGCAGATTCTACAAGAACAGAGTTTCCAATCTGCTCAATGAAAAGAAACCTTTAATTCTGTGAAATGAATGCACACATCACAAAGAAGTTTCTGAGAGTGTTTCTGGCTAGTTTTTAAATGAAGATATTTCCTTTTTCACTATAGTCCTGAAAAGGCTCACAAATATCCCTTTGCAGATTCTACATAAAGACGGTTTCCAAGCTGCTCAAGCAAAAGAAATGTTCAACTCTGTGAGATGAATGCCCACATCACAAAGAAGTTTCTCAGAAAGATTCTCTGTAGTTTTTATGTGAAGATATTTCCTTTTTCACCATATGCCTCAAACCTCTCAGAAATATCCCTCTGCAGATTCTACAAAAAGACTTTTGAAAACTGCTCAATCAAAAGTAATGTTCAACTCTGTGAGATGAATGCACACATCACAAAAGGTTTCTCAGAAAGCTTTTGAGTAGTTTTCATGTGAAGATATTTGATTTCTCACCATAGACCTCAAAGCACTCACAAATATACCTTTGAATATTATACAGAAACAGAGTTTCCAAACTGCTCAAAGAAAAGAAACGTTCACCTTTGTGAGATTAATGCACACATCTCAAAACAGTTTCTCAGAAAACTTCTGTCTAGTTTTTATACGATATTTCCTTTTTCACCATAGTCCTCAAAGCGCTCACAAATATGACTTTGCAGATTGTACAAAAAGACTGTTTCCAAACTCCTCAATCAAAAGAAAGCTTCAACACTGTGAGATGAATGCATACATCACAAAGAAGTTTTTCAGAAAGCTTTTGTCTAGTTTTTTTGTGAAGATATTTCCTTTTACACAATAGGTCTCAAAGGGCTCACAAATATCACTTTGCAGATTCTACAGGAACAGAGTCTCCAATCTACTCTATGAAAGTTTATGTTTATCTCTGTGAGATGAATGCACGTATCAGAAAGAAGTTTCTCAGAAAGCTTGTGTCTAGTTTTATGTGAAGATATTTCCTTTTTCACCATAGGCCTCAAAGCACTCACAAATATCCCTTTGAAGATTCTAGAAGAACAGAGTTTCCAATCTGCTCATGTTTACCTATGTTAGATGAATGCACACATCCCAAAGCAGTTTCACAGAAAGCTTCTGTCTAGTTTTTATGTGAAGATATTTCCTTTTTCTCCATAGGAGTCAAAGGGCTCACAAATATCGTTTTGCAGATTTTACAACAGTGTTTCCAAACTCCTCAATGAAATGAAGCATTTACTTCCGTGAGGTGAATGAAAACATCAAAAAGCAGTTTCTCTGTAAGCTTCTGTCTAGTTTTTATGTGAAGATATATACTTTTTCACCATAGTTCTCATAGGGCTGAAAAATATCCCCCTGGAGCTACTGCAAAAACACACTTTCCAAACGGCTCAATCAAAAGAAATGTTCAACACTGTGAGATGAATGCACACATAACAAAATACATTCTCAGAAAGTTTCTGTTTAGTTTTTATGTGAAGATATTTCTCTTATCACCATGTGCCTCAAAACACTCACAAATATCCCTTTGCAGATTCCACAAGAACAGAGATTCCATTCTGCTCAATGAAAAGAAACATATATCTCTATGAGATGAATGCACAGATCACAACGCAGTTTTTCACAAACCTTCTGTCGAGTATTTGTGTGAAGACATTTGCTTTTTCACCATAGGCCTCAAATGGCTCGAACATATCCCTTTGCAGATTCCACAAAAAGACTGTTTCCAAACTGCTCAATCAAACGAAAAATTCACAATGTGAGATGAATGCATAAGTCACAAAGAAGCTTCTCAGAAACCTTCTGTCTAGTCTCTATATGAAGATATTCCTTTTCCCCCATAGGCCTCAAAGCACTCCCAAATATCCCTTTGCAGATTCTATGAAAACACTGTTTTCAAACTGCTCAATCAAAGGAAAGGTTCAACTCAGTGAGATGAATGCACACATCATAAGGAAGTTTCTCAGAAAACTTCTGTCTAGTTTTTATGTGAAGATATTTCTTTTTTCACTGTAGTCCTCACAGCACTCACAAATATCCCTTTGCAGATTCTACAAGAACAGAGTTTCCAATCTGCTCCATGAAAAGAAACGTTTACCTCTGAGGGATGAATGCACAAATGAAAAAGCAGTTTCTCAGAAACATTCTGTATAGTTTTTATGGGAAGATATTTCCTTTTTCACCTTAGGCCTTAAAAGGTTCTCACATATCCCTTTGCAGATTCTACAAAAAGACTGTTTCCAAGTTGCTCAATCAAAAGAAAGCTTCAACTCTGTGAGATGAATGCACACATCACAAAGAAGTTTCTCAGAAAGATTCTGTCTACTTTTTATGTGAAGATATATCCTTTTTCTCCATAGGCCTCAAAGAGCTCATAAATATACCTTTGCAGATTCCACAAAAAGACTTTTTCCAAACTCCTCAATCAAAACAGTTTCAACTCTGTAAGATGAATGCATACATCACAAGTTTCTCTGAAAGCTTCTGTCTAGTTTTTATGTGAAGATATTTCCTTTTTCACCACAGGTTTCAAGCTGCCTACATATATTGCATTGTAGATGCTATAAAAAGACTGTTTCCAAACTGTTCAATCAAAAGGAAAGTTGAACTCTGTGAGATGAATGTACACATCACAAAGAAGTTTCTCAGAATACTTCTGTCTAATTTCTATGTGAAGATATTACTTTTTCACCATAGGTCTCAAAGTGCTCACATATATCCCTTTGCAGACAGTTTCCAAACTGCTCAATCAAAAGAAAGCTTCAACTGTGTCAGATGAATGCACACATTATAAAGACGTTTCTCAGAAATCTTCCCTCTAGTTTTTATGTGAAGATATTTCCTTTTACACCATAGGTCTCAAAGTGCTCCAAATATCCCTTGGCAGATTCTACAAACAGACTTTCCAAATTTCTCAATCAGCAGAAAGTTTGAAATCTGTGAGTTGAATGCACACATCACAAAGAAGTTTCTGAGAAAGCTTCTGTCTTTTTTTTGTGTGAGGATATTTCCTTTTTCACCATAGGCCCCAAAAGGGATAATAAATATCCCTTTGCAGATTCTACAAGAACAGAGTTTCCAATATGATCAATGAAAAGAAATGTTTTTCTGTGTGAAATGACTGCACACATAACAAAGCAGTCTCTCAGAAAGCCTCTGTCTAGATATTATGTGTAGACATTTCCTCTTTCACCATAGTCATCACAGGTGTCACAAATATCCCTTTGCACATTCTACAAAAAGACTCTTTCCAAACTCCTCAATCAAAAGAAAGTTTCAACTCTGTGAGATGAATGTACATATCAAAGAAGATTCTCAGAAAGCTTCTGTCTAGTTTTTATGTGAAGATATTTCCTTTTTCACCACACACTTCAAATGGCTCAAAAATATCACTTTGCAGATTCCAAAAAAGACAGCTTCTGAACTGCTCAATCAAAAGAAAAGTTCAACTCTGTGAGATGAATGCACACATCCCAAAGAAGTTTCTCAGAACGCTTCTTTCTAGTTTTTATGTGAATATATATCCTTTCTCATCATAGGCCTCAAACCCCTCACAATTATCCCTTTGTAGATTCTTCAAAAAGACTGTTTCTAAACTACTCAATAAAAAGAAAGGTTCAACTCTGTGTGGTGAATGCACACATCACAAAGAAGATTCTCAGAAAGCTTCTGTCTAGTTTTTATGTGAAGATATTTCCTTTTAACTATAGGCCACATACTGCCTACATATATCCATTTGCAGATTCTACAAAAAAGACAGTTCACTAACTGCTCAATCAAAACAAAACTTCAACTCTGTCAGATGAATGCACCCATCAAAAATAAGTTTCTCAGAAAGCGTCTGTCTATTTTTTATATGAAGATATTACCTTTTTCACCATAGGCCAAAAAGGGATCACAAATATCCCTTGCAGATTCTAAAAAAAGACTGTTTCCAAACTGCTCAATCAAAAGAAAGTTTCAACTCTTGAGATGAATGCACACATCACAAAGAAGTTTCTCAGAAATCTTCTGTCTAGTTTTTTTGTGAAAACATTTCCTTTTTATTCATGGGCCTCAAGGTGATCACAAATATCCCTATACAGATTCTGCAAAAAGACAGTTTCCAAACTGCTGCATCAAAAGAAATATTCAGCTCCATGAGATGAATGCATACATAAAAAGAAGTTTCTCAGAAACCTACTGTCTAGTTTTTATGTGAAGATATCTCCTTTTTCACCATAGGCCTCAAAGGGCTCACAAATATCTCTATCCAGATTATACGAAGAGACTGTTTCAAAACTGCTCAATCAAAAGAAAGCTTAAACTCTGTGAGATGAATTCACACATCACAAACAAGTTTCTCAGAAAGCTTCTGTCTAGTTTTTATGTGAAGATATTTCCTTTTTCACCATAGGCCTATGGTGAAATATCCCTTGGGAGATTCCAAATATCCCTTGGGAGATTCTACAAAAAGACCGTTCCAAAACTGCTCAATCAAAAGAAAGGTTCATCTCTGTGAGATGAATGCACACATCACAAAGAAGTTTCTCAGAAAGCTTCTGTCTAGATTTTATTTGTAGATATTTCCTTTCTCATCATTGTCCTCAAGCCACTCACAAATGTCCCTTTGCAGTTTCTAAAAAAAGACTGCTTCCAAACTGCTCAATCAAAGGAAAGGTTAAACTTTGTGAGATGAATGCACACATCACAAAGAAGTTTCTCAGAATCCTTCTGTCTAGTTTTTAAGTGAAGATATTTCCTTTTTCACCATGGGCCTCAAAGCACTCACAAATTTCCCTTTGCAGATTCTATAAGAAGACTGTTTCCATACTGCTCAATCAAAACAAAGGTTCTAATTTGTGAGATGTATTCACACATTACAAAGAAGTTTCTCAGAATCCTTCTGTCTAGTTTTTATGTGAAGATATTTCTTTTTTCACCATACACCTCCAAAATTTCACAAATATTACTTTGCAGATTCTACAAAAAGACTGCTTCCAAACTTCTCAGCCAAAATAAATGTTCAACTCTGTGAGATGAATGCACACATCACAAAGAAGTTTCTCAGAGTGTTTCTGTATAGATTTTACTTGTGAATATTTCCTTTATCATCATAGGCCTCAAATCTCTCAGAACTATCCTTTTGCAAAATCTACAAAAAGACTGTCTCCAAACTGCTCAATCAAAACAAAGGTTAAACTCTTTGAGAGGAAAACACACAGCACAAAGAAGATTATCAGAAAGTTTCTGTCTAGTTTTCATGTGAATATCTTAACTTTCTCACCATAGGCCTCAAACCGCTCACAAGAATCCCTTTGCAGATTCTCCAAAAAGACTGTTTCCAAACTGCTCAAAGAAAGTATCAATTCTGTGAGATGAAAGCACACATCAGAAAGAATTTCCCAGAAAGCTTCTGTCTAGTTTTCATGTGAAGGCATTTCCTTTTTCAACATGGCCACAAAGGGATCACAAGTATCGCTTTGCAGATTCCACAAAAGACTGTTTCCAAACTGCACAATGAAAACAAAGGTTCAACTCAGTGAGGTGAATGCACACATCACATACACGTTTCTAAGAAAGCTGCTGTCTAGTTTTTATTTGAAGACATTCCCTTTTTCTCCATAGGCCTCAAAGGATTCACAAATATCCCTACACAGATTCTACAAATAGACTGTTTCCAAACCACTCAATTAAAGGAAAGGTTTAAATCTGTGAGGTGAATGCACACATCACAAAGGAGTTTCTCAGTAAGTTTCTGTCCAGTTTTCATGTGAAGGTATTTCCTTTTTCACCATAGGCCTCCAAGTGCTCACAATTGTCCGTTTGCAGATTCTACACAAAGACTGTTTCCAAACTGCTCAATCAAAACACAGCTTCCACTCTCTGTGATGAATGCCCATATCACAAAGAAGTTTTCTCAGAAAGCTTCTGTCTAGTTTTTATGTGAAGATATTTCCTTTTTCACCATAAGCTTCTAAGCGTTCACAAATATCACTTTGCAGATTCTACAGAAAAACTGTTTCCAAACTGCTCAATCAAAAGAAAGTTTCAACTCTGAGAGATGAAAGCCCACATCACAAAGAAGTTTCTCAGAAAGCTTCTGTCTAGATTTTATTTGTGGATATTCACTTTTTCACCATCGGCCACAGAATGCTCGCAAATATCCCATTGCAGAATCTGCAAACAGACTGTTTCCAAATTGCTCAATCAAAAGAAACTTTCAGCTCTGTGAGATGAATGCACACATCACAAAAAAGTTTCTCAGAATACTTCTTTCTAGTTTTTATGTGAAGATATTTCTTTTTTCAGAAAAAGCATCAAACCGCTCACAAATATCCCTTTGCAGATACTACAAAACGACTGTTTCCAAACTACTCAATCAAAAGAACAGTTCAACTCTGTAAGACGAATGCACACGTCACAAAGAAGTTTCTCTGAAAGCTTCTGTGTAGTTTTTATATGAATATATTTACTTTCTCACTACAGGCCTAAATCCACTCACAAATATCCCTTTGCAGATTTTTCAAAAACAGTTTTTCAAAACTGCTCTACCAAAAGAAAGATTCAGCTCTGTGTCATCAATGCACACATCAAAAAGAAGTTTATCAGAAGCTCTTTTAGGGCAGGCCTGGTGGTGACAAAATCTCTCAGCATTTGCTTGTCTGTAAAGTATTTTATTTCTCCTTCACTTATGAAGCTTAGTTTGGCAGGATATGAAATTCTGGGTTGAAAATTCTTTTCTTTAAGAATGTTGAATATTGGCCCCCACTCTCTTCTGGCTTGTAGGGTTTCTGCCGAGAGATCTGCTGTTAGTCTGATGGGCTTCCCTTTGATGGTAACCCGACCTTTCTCTCTGGCTGCCCTTAACCTTTTTTCCTTCATTTCAACTTTGGTGAATCTGACAATTATGTGTCTTGGAGTTGCTCTTCTCGAGGAGTATCTTTGTGGCATTCTCTGTATTTCCTGAATCTGAATGTTGGCCTGCCTTGCTAGATTGGGGAAGTTCTCCTGGATAATATCCTGCAGAGTGTTTTCCAACTTGGTTCCATTCTCCCCGTCACTTTCAGGTACACCAATCAGACGTAGATTTGGTCTTTTCACATAGTCCCACATTTCTTGGAGGCTTTGCTCGTTTCTTTTTATTCTTTTTTCTCTAAACTTCCCTTCTCACTTCGTTTCATTCATTTCATCTTCCAGGGCTGATACCCTTTCTTCCGTTTGATCGCATCGGCTCCTGAGGCTTCTGCATTCTTCACGTAGTTCTTGGAAAGGCACAACTGGTACCAGCCACTGCAAAATCATACCGAAATGTAAAGACCATCGAGACTAGGAAGAGACTGCATCAACTAACGAGCAAAATATCCAGCTAACATCATAATGACAGGATCAAATTCACACACAACAATATTAACTTTAAATGTAAATGGACTAAATGCTCCAATTAAAAGACACAGACTGGCAAATTGGATAAAGACTCAAGACCCATCAGTGTGCTGTATTCAGGAAACCCATCTCACGTGCAGAGACACACATAGGCTCAAAATAAAAGGATGGAGGAAGATCTACCAAGCAAATGGAAAACAAAAAAAAGGCAGGGGTTGCAATCCTAATCTCTGATAAAACAGACTTTAAACCAACAAAGATCAAAAGAGACAAAGAAGGCCATTACATAATGGTAAAGGGATTAATTCAACAAGAAGAGCTAACTATCCTAAATATATATGCACCCAATACAGGAGCACCCAGATTCATAAAGCAAGTCCTGAGTGACCTACAAAGAGACTTAGACTCCCACACATTAATAATGGGAGACTTTAACACCCCACTGTCAACATTAGACAGATCAACGAGACAGAAAGTCAACAAGGATACCCAGGAATTGAACTCAGCTCTGCACCAAGCAGACCTAATAGACATCTACAGAACTCTCCACCCCAAATCAACAGAATATACATTTTTTTCAGCACCACACCACACCTATTCCAAAATTGACCATATACTTGGAAGTAAAGCTCTCCTCAATAAATGTAAAAGAACAGAAATTGTAACAAACTGTCTCTCAGATCACAGTGCAATCAAGCTAGAACTCAGGATTAAGAATCTCACTCAAAACCACTCAACTACATGGAAACTGAACAACCTGCTCCTGAATGACTACTGGGTACATAACGAAATGAAGGCAGAAATAAAGATGTTCTTTGAAACCAACGAGAACCAAGACACAACATACCAGAATCTCTGGGATGCATTCAAAGCAGTGTGTAGAGGGAAATTTATAGCACTAAATGCCCACAAGAGAAAGCAGGAAAGATCCAAAATTGACACCCTAACATCACAACTAAAAGAACTAGAAAAGCAAGAGCAAACACATTCAAAAGCCAGCAGAAGGCAAGAAATAACTAAAATCAGAGCAGAACTGAAGGAAATAGAGACACAAAAAACCCTTCAAAAAATAGATGAATCCAGGAGCTGGTTTTTTGAAAGGATCAACAAAATTGATAGACCGCTAGCAAGATTAATAAAGAAAAAAAGAGAGAAGAATCAAATAGATGCAATAAAAAATGATAAAGGGGATATCATCACTGATCCCACAGAAATACAAACTACCATCAGAGAATATTACAAACACCTCTATGCAAATAAACTAGAAAATCTAGAAGAAATGGATAAATTCCTCAACACATACACACTCCCAAGACTAAACCAGGAAGAAGTTGAATCTCTGAATAGACCAATAACAGGAGCTGAAATTGTGGCAATAATCAATAGCTTACCAACCAAAAAAAGTCCAGGACCAGATGGGTTCACAGCCGAATTCTACCAGAGGTACAAGCAGGAGCTGGTACCATTCCTTCTGAAACTATTCCAATCAATAGAAAAAGAGGGAATCCTCCCTAACTCATTTTATGAGGCCAGCATCATCCTGATACCAAAGCCTGGCAGAGACACAACAAAAAAAGAGAATTTTAGACCAATATCCTTGATGAACATTGATGCAAAAATCCTCAATAGAATACTGGCAAACAGAATCCAGCAGCACATCAAAAAGCTTATCCACCATGATCAAGTGGGCTTCATCCCTGGGATGCAAGGCTGGTTCAATATACGCAAATCAATAAATGTAATCCAGCATATAAACAGAACCAAAGACAAAAACCACTTGATTATCTCAATAGATGCAGAAAAGGCCTTTGACAAAATTCAACAACCCTTCATGCTAAAAACTCTCAATAAATTAGGAATTGATGGGACGTATCTCAAAATAATAAGAGCTATTTATGACAAACCCACAGCCAATATCATACTGAATGGGCAAAAACTGGAAGCATTCCCTTTGAAAACTGGCACAAGACAGGGATGCCCTCTCTCACCACTTCTATTCAACATAGTGTTGGAAGTTCTGGCCAGGGCAATGAGGCAGGAGAAGGAAATCAAGGGTATTCAATTAGGAAAAGAGGAAGTCAAATTGTCCCTGTTTGCAGATGACATGATAGTATATCTAGAAAACCCCATTGTCTCAGCCCAAAATCTCCTTAAGCTGATAAGTAACTTCAGCAAAGTCTCAGGATACAAAATCAATGTGCAAAAATCACAAGCATTCTTATACATCAATAACAGACAAACAGAGAGCCAAATCATGAGTGAACTCCCATTCACAATTGCTTCAAAGAGAATAAAATACCTAGGAATCCAACTTACAAGGGATGTGAAAGACTTCTTCAAGGAGAACTACAAACCACTGCTCAAGGAAATAAAAGAGGATACAAACAAATGGAAGAACATTCCATGCTCATGGGTAGGAAGAATCAATATCATGAAAATGGCCATCCTTCCTAAGGTAATTTACAGATTCGATGCCATCCCCATCAAGCTACCAATGACTTTCTTCACAGAATTGGAAAAAACTACTTTAAAGTTCATATGGAACCAAAAAAGAGCCCGCATCGCCAAGTCAATCCTAAGCCAAAAGAACAAAGCTGGAGGCATCACACTACCGGACTTCAAACTATACTACAAGGCTACAGTAACCAAAACAGCATGGTAATGGTACCAAAACAGAGATATAGATCAATGGAACAGAACAGAGCCGTCAGAAATAATGCCACATATCTACAAGTATCTGATCTTTGACAAACCTGACAAAAACAAGAAATGGGGAAAGGATTCCCTATTTAATAAATGGTGCTGGGAAAACTGGCTAACCATATGTAGAAAGCTGAAACTGGATCCCTTCCTTACACCTTATACAAAAATCAATTCAAGATGGATTAAAGACTTAAATGTTAGACCTAAAACCATAAAAACCCTAGAAGAAAACCTAGGCATTACCATTCAGGACATAGGCATGGGCAAGGACTTCATGTCTAAAACACCAAAAGCAATGGCAACAAAAGCCAAAATTGACAAATGGGATCTAATTAAACTCAAGAGCTTCTGCACAGCAAAATAAACTACCATCAGAGTGAACAGGCAACCTACAAAATGGGAGAAAATTTATGCAACCTACTCATCTGACAAAGGGCTAATATCCAGAATCTACAATGAACTCAAACAAATTTACAAGAAAAAAACAAACAACCCCATCAAAAAGTGGGTGAAGGACATGAACAGACACTTCTCAAAAGAAGACATTTATGCAGCCAAAAAACACATGAAAAAATGCTCACCATCACTGGCCATCAGAGAAATGCAAATCAAAACCACAATGAGATACCATCTCACACCAGTTAGAATGGCAATCATTAAAAAGTCAGGAAACAACAGGTGCTGGAGAGGATGTGGAGAAATAGGAACACTTTTACACTGTTGGTGGGACTGTAACCTAGTTCAACCATTGTGGAAGTCAGTGTGGCGATTCCTCAGGGATCTAGAACTAGAAATTCCATTCGACCCAGCCATCCCATTACTGGGTATATACCCAAAGGACTATAAATCATACTGCTATAAAGACACATGCACACATATGTTTATTGCGGCATTATTCACAATAGCAAAGACTTGGAACCAACCCAAATGTCCAACAATAATAGACTGGATTAAGAAAATGTGGCACACATACACCATGGAATACTATGCAGCCATAAAAAATGATGAGTTCATGTCCTTTGTAGGGACATGGATGAAATTGGAAATCATCATTCTCAGTAAACTATCGCAAGAACAAAAAACCAAACACCGCATATTCTCACTCATAGGTGGGAATTGAACAATGAGAACACATGGACACAGGAAGGGGAACATCACACTTCGGGGACTGTTGTGGGGTGGGGGGAGGGGGGAGGGATAGCATTGGGAGATATACCTAATGCTAGATGACGAGTTGGTGGGTGCAGCGCACCAGCATGGCACATGTATACATATGTAACTTACCTGCACATTGCGCACATGTACCATAAAACCTAAAGTATAATAATAATAATAATAATAATAATAATAATAAAAGAAAAAAAAGAATAAATAAATAAATAAATAAATAAATAATTAAATAAATAAATAAATAAAGAAGTTTATCAGAAAGGTTCTGTCTAGTTTTTATGTGTAGATATTTCCTTTTTCACCACAGGTTTCAAGCTGCCTACATATATTGCATTGTAGATGCTATAAAAAGACTGTTTCCAAACTGTTCAATCAAAAGGAAAGTTCAACTCTGTGAGATGAATGTACACATCACAAAGAAGTTTCTCAGAAAGCTTCTGTCTAGTTTTTATGTGAAGATTTTTCCTTTTTCACCATAAGTCTCAAAGGGCTACAAATATCCCTATGCACATTCTACAAAAAGGCTGTTTCCAAACTGCTCAATCAAAGTAAGGTTCAACTCTGTGAGATTAATCCACACATCACAGAGAAATTTCTCAGGAAGCTTAAATCCAGTTTTCATGTGAAGATATTTCCTTTTTCACCACAGGCCTCAAAGCGCTCACAAATGTACCTTTGCACATTCTAAAAAAAGACCGTTACCAAACTGCACAATCAAAACAAAGGTTCAAGTCTGTGGGATGAATGCACACATCACAAAGAAGTTTCTCAGAAAGCTTCTGTCTAGTTTTTATGTGAAGATATTTCCTTTTTCACCATAAGCCTCAAAGCGTTCAAAAATATCACTTTGCAGATTCTAAAAAAAGACTGTTTCCAAACTGCTCAATCAAAAGAAAGGTACAAGTCTGTGAGACGAATGCAAACATCACTAAGAAGTTTCTCAGAAAGCTTCTGTCTAGATTTTGTTTTTGAATATTTCCTTTTTTACCATAGGCCTCAAACAGCTCACAAATATCCTTTTGAAGATTCTACAAAAAACTCTCCAAATTACGCAATCAAAAGACAGTTTCAGCTCTGTGTGGTGAATGCACACAACACAAAGAAGCTTCTCAGAAGTCTTCCATCTAGTTTTTATGGAAAGATATTTCCTTTTTCACCATATGCCTCAAACCGCCTACAAATATCCCTTTGCAGATTCAACAAAAAGAGTGTGTTTCTAAACTTTTCAGTTAAAAGAAAGGTTCAACTCTGTGAGGTGAATGCACACATCACAAAGAAGTTTTTCTGAAAGCTTCTGTCTAGTTTTCATGTGAAGCTGTTTCCTTTTTCACCATAGGCCTCAAAGCACTCACAAATATCCCTTAGCAGATTCCACAAAAAGACTGTTTCCAAACTGCTCAATCAAAACAAGGTTCAACTCTGGGAGATAAATGCACACATCAAAAAAAAGTTTCTCTGAAAGCTTCTGTCTAGTTTTTATGTGAAGATTTTTCCTTTTTCACCATAAGCCCCAAAGCATTCATAAATATTACTTTTCAGATTCTGCAAAAGGCTGTTACCAAACTGCTCAATCAAAAGAAAGATTCATCTCTGTGAGATGAATGCACACATCACAAAGATGTTTCTCAGAGGTCTTCTATATAGACTTTATTTGTGAATATTCCCTTTTTCACCATAGGACTCAAACCACTCACAAATATCCCTTTGGAGAATCCACAAAAACACTGTTTCCAATGGCTCAATCAAAAGAAAGGAGAAGCTCTGTGAGATGAACGCATATATCACAATAAGTTTATCAGAAAGATTCTCTCTAGTTTTTATGTGAGGATATTTCCTTTTCAACATAGGCCTCAAATGGCCTACATATATCCCTTCACAGATTCTACAAAAACACTGTTTCAAACTGCTCAATCAAAGAAAGTTTCAACCCTGTGAGATGAATGCACACATCACAAAGAAGCTTCTCAGAATGCTTCTGTCTAGTTTTTATGTGAAGATATTTCCTTTTTCACCATAGGCTCAAGGCGTCCTCAAATGTCCCTTTGCAGATTATACAAAAAGACTGTTTGCAAACTGCTCAATCAAAGCAATGGTTGAACTCCATGAGACAAATGCATTCATCACAAAGAAGAAAGCTTCTGTCTAGTTTGTATATGAATATATTTACTTTCTCACCACAGGCCTCAGACTGCACACAAATATCCCTTTGCAGATTCTACAAAAAGACTGTTTCCAAACTGCTCAAACAAAAGAAAGGTTCAATTCTGTGAGATGAATGTACACATCACAAAGAAGTTTCTCAGAAAGCTTCTGTCAATTTTTTATGTGAATATATTTCCTTTCTCACCATAGGCCTCAAACCACTCACAAATATCCCTTTTCGGACTCTCCAAAAAGACTGTTTCCAAACTGCTCTATCAAAAGAAAGATTCAACTGTGTGTGATGAACACACACAGCACAAAGAAGTTTCTCAGAAAGTTTCTGTCTAGTTTTTATGTGAAAATATTTCCTTGTTCACCATAGGCCTCAAACTGGCTATTTATATCACTTAACAGATTCTACAAAAAGACAGTTTCCAAACTACTCAATCAAAAGAAATGTTCCCCTCTGTGAAATGAATGCACACATCACAAAGAAGTTTCTCAGAAAGCTTCTGTCTAGTTTCTATATGAAGATACATAGTTTTTCACCATAGACCTCAAAGGGCTCACAAATATCCATATGCAGATGCTACAAAAAGACTGTTTCCAAAGTGCTCCATCAAAAGAAAGCTTCAAATCGGTGATATGACTACACACATCCAAAAGAGGTTTCTCGGAAATCTTCTCTCTAGTTTTTATGTGAAGATTTTCCTTTTTCACCATAAGCCTCAAAGTGTTCACAAATATCACTTTGCAGATTCTACAAAATGATGGTTTCCAAACTGTTCAATCAAAAGAAATGTTCAACTCTGTGAGATGAATGAACAAATCACAAAGAAGTTTCTCAGAAATCTTCTGTCTAGTTTTTATGTGAAAATATTTCCTTTTTCACCATGGGTCTCAAACCACTCAAAAATATCCCTTTGTAAAAGCTACAAAAAGACACTTTCCAAACTGCTCAATCCAAAGAAAGGTTCAACTCTGTAAGAAGAATGCACACATGACAAAGAAGTTTCCCAGAAAGCTTCTGTCTAGTTTTCATGTGAAGACAATTCCCTTTTCACCATTGACCTCTTACTGCTCACAAATATCCCTCTGCAGATACTTCAAAAAGACTGTTCCCAAGCTGCTCAATGAAAAGAATGGTTCAACTCTGTGAGGCAAATACACACATCAAAAAGAAGTTTCTCAGAAATCTTGTCTAGTTTTCATATGAATATATTTCCTTTCTCACCATAAGCCTCAAACGGCTCAAAATTATCCCTTTGCAGATTCTCCAAAAAGACTGTTTTCAAAGTGCTCAACCAAAAAAAGGTTTAACTCTGTGAGATGAATGCACACATAACAAAGAAGTTTCTGTGTAGATTTTATTTGTGGATATTTACTTTTTCACCATTGGCTTCAAACTGCTCACAAATGTCCCTTTGCAGATACTACAAAAAGACAATTTCCGAACTGCTCAATCAAAACAAAGGATCAACTCTGTGAGATGAATGCACATATCATGAAGAAGTTTCTCAGAAAGCTTCTGTGTAGATTTTTGTGAAGATATGACGTTTTTCACCATAGGTCTCAAAGGACTCATGAATATACCTATGCAGTTTATACAAAAAGATTGTTTCCAAACTTTTGATTTTTCCAAATCAAAAGAAAAGTTAAACTGTCAGGTGAATGCACATATCCCAAAGAAGTTTCTCAGAAAGCTTCTGTCTAGTTTTTATGTGATGATAAAAAAAGCTTATGGCTTTTTCACCATAAGCCAAAAAGTGTTCACAAATATCACTTTGCGGATTCCACAAAAAGACTGTTTCCAAACTTCTCAAACAAAAGAAAGTTTCAAATCTGTCAGATGAGTGCACACATCACAAAGAAGTTTCTCAGAAAGTTTCTGTCCAGATTTCTTTTATGGATATTTCCTTTTTCACCGTAAGCCTCAAACCACTCACAAATATCCCCTTGCAGAATCTACAAAAAGACTGTTTCCAAACTGCTCAATCAAAACAAAGGTTAAACTCTGTGGGATGAAGGCACACATCACAAAGAAGTTTCTCAGATAGCTTCTGTCTACTTTTTATTTGAATATATTAACTTTCTCATCATAGGCTTCAGACTGTTCACAAAAATCCCTTTGCAGATTGTAAAAAAAGACTCTTTCCAAACTGCTTCATCATAAGGAATATTCAACTCTGTGTGATGAGTGTACACATCACTAAAATGTTTCTCTGAAAGCTTCTGTCTAGTTTTTATGTGAAGATATTTCCTTTTTCACCATAGGCCTCAAACCGCCTACATATATCACTTTGCACATTCTACAAAAAGACTGTTTCCAAACTGCTCAATCAAAAGAAAGGTTCAACTCTGTGAGTTGAATGCACACATCACAAAGAAGTTTCTCAGAAAGCTTCTGTCTAGTTTTTAAGTGAACACATTTCCTTTTTCACCAGAGTTCACAAAGGGATCACAAATATCCCTTTACAGATTCTACACAAAGACTGTTACCAAACTGCTCAAACAAAAGATAGTTTCAACACTGTGAGATGAATGCACACATCACAAAGATGTTTCTCAGAAAGCTTCTTTCCAGTTTTTATGTGAAGATATTTCCTTTTTCACCGTGGGCCTCAAAGGGCTCACAAATATCCCTATGCAGGTTACACAAAAAGACTGTTTCCAAACTGTTCCATCAAAAGAAAGTTTTGAATCTGTGAGATAAATGCACACATCATAAAGAAGTTTCTCAGAAAGCTTCTGCCTATATTTTATTTGCGGATATTTCCTTTTTCACCTTGGGCCTCAAACCGCTCACATGTATCCCATTACAGATTCTACAAAAACTCTGTTTCCAAATTTCCCAATCAAAAGAAAGGTTCAACTCTGTGAGATGAATGCACACACCACAAAGAAGTTTCTCAGAAAGCTGCTGTCTAGTTTTAATGTGAAGGTTTTCCTTTTTCACCATAAGCCTCAAAGCATTCACAAATATCACTTTGCATAGTCTACAAAAAGACTGTTTCTGAACTGCTCAATCAAACAAAAGGTTCAACTCTGTGAGATGAATGCACACATAACAAAGAAGTTTCTCAGAAAGCTTCTGTCTAGATTTTATTTGTGGATATTTCCTTTTTCATCATAGGCCTCACACTGCAAAACAAATCCCTCTGCAGATTCTACAAAAAAGACTGTTTCCAAACCTCTCAATCAAAAGAAAGTTTCAATTCCTTGTGATGAATGCACACATCACAAAGAAATTTCTCAGAAAGATTCTGTCTAGTTTTTTTTTTTTTAATATACTTCCTTTCTCACCATAGCCTTCAAATCGCTCACAAATATCGCTTTGCAGATTCTACAAAAAGACTGTTTCCAAAATGCTCAATCAAAAGAAATGTTCAACTCCTTGAACTGAATGCACACATCACAAAGAAGTTTCTCAGGAAGCTTCTGTCTAGGTTTTATTTTTTGATATTTCCTTTTTCACCATTTGCCTAAAACCATTCACAAATATCCCTTTGCAGATTCTACAAAAAGACTTTCCAAAATGCTGAATCAAAAGAAACTTTCAGAACTGTGAGATGAATGTACACATCACAAAGAAGTTTCTCAGAAAGCTTCTGTCTAGTTTTTATGTTAAGATATTCGCTTTTTCATCATAAGCCTCAAAGGGTTCACAAATATCACATTGCAGATTCTACAAAGAGACTGTTTCCAAACTGCTCAATCAAAATAATGGTTCAACTCTGTGAGATGAATGCACGCAACACAAGGAGGTTTCTCAGAAGTCTTCTGTCTAGATTTTATTTGTGGATATTTCCTTTTTCACCATAGGCCTCAAACCACTAAAAAATAAACCTTTGCAGAATCTACAAAAAGACCATTTCCAAACTGCTCAATCAAAGAAAGCTTCAAGTCTGTGAGATGTATGCACACATCACAAAGAAGTTTCTCAGAAATCTTCTGTCTAGTTTTTATGTTAAGATATTTGCTTTTTCATCAGAAGCCTCAAAGGCTTCACAAATATCACATTGCAGATTCTGCAAAGAGACTATTTCCAAACTGTTCAATCAGAACAAAGGTTCAACTCTGAGAGATGAATGAACACGTCACAAAGAAGTTTCTCAGAATGCTTCTGTCTAGTTTATACGTGAAAATATTTCCTTTTTCACCATAAGCCTCAACTGGTTCACAAATATCCCTTTGCAGAATATACAAAAAGACTGTTGCCAAACTCCTCAATAAAAAGATAGGTTCAACTCTGTGAGATGAATGCACATATCACAAAGAAGTTTCTCAGAAAGCTTCTGTCTAGTTTTTATGTGAAGATATTTACATTTCACCATATGCCTCCAACTGCCTAAAAATACCACTATGCAGATTCTACAAAAAGACTGTTTCCAAATGCTGAATCAAAAGAAAGGTTCAGCTCTGTGAGATGAATGCAGACATCACAAGGAAGTTTCTCATAAAGCTTCTGTGTAGTTTTTATCTGAAGATACTAACTATTCAACATATGACTCCAACTGCCTGCAAATATCCCTTTGCAGATTCTACAAAAAGACTGTTTCCAAACTTCTCAATCAAAAGAAAGGTTCAACTCTGTGAGGTGAATGCACACATCACAAAGAAGTTTCTCAAAAAGCTTCTGTCTAGTTTTTATGTGAAGATATGTCCTTTTTTACCATAGGCCTCAAACCACTCACAAATATCCCTTTCCATATTCTCCAAAAAGACTGTTTCCAAACTGCTCAATCAAAAGAAAGGTTCAACTCTGTGTGATGAATGCACACATCATGAAGAGGTTTCTCAGAAAGCTTCTGTGTAGTTTTCATGTGAAGATATTTCCTTTTCCACCATAGGCCTAAAAGTGGTCACAAATATTCCTTTGCAGATTCTACAAAAGGGCTGTTTCAAATTGCCCAATCAAAAGAAAGGTTCAACTCTGTGAGATGAACACACACATCACACAGAAGTTTCTCGGTAAAATTCTGTCTAGTTGTTATGTGAAGATATTTACTTTTTTACCACAGGTCTCAAAGTGCTTACAAATATCCCTTTGCAGATTCTAGAAAAAGAATGTTTCCAAACAGCTTGATCAAATGAAATGTTCAACACTACCAGATGAATGCACATATCACAAAGAAGTTTCTCAGAAAGCACTTGTCTAGTTTTTATTTGAAGATATTTCTTTTTCATCATGGCCTCAAAGCACTCAAAAATATCCCTTTGCAGTTTCTACAAAAAGACTGTTTCCAAACTGTTCAACCAAAGAAGGTTTCAACTCTGTGAGATGAATGTGCATATAACAAAGAAGTTTCTCAGAAACCTTCTGTCTAGTTTTTATGTGAAGATATTTCCATTATCACCATAGGACTCAAATTGCTCACAAATATCCCTTTGTAGATACTACAAGAACAGAATTTCTAACCTACTCAATGAAAAGGAACATTGCATTCTGTGATACAAATGTACCCATCACAAAGCAGTTTCTCAGAAACCTTCTGTCTACTTTTTATGTGAAGATATTTCCTTTTCCACCATAGGCCTCAAAGCACTCAAAAATATCCGTTTGCAGATTCTACAAAAAGACGTTTCCAAACTGCTCAAAAAGAAGAAAGGTTCAACTCTCTCAGTTGAATGCACAAATCAAAAAGAAATTCCTCAGAAAGCTTCTGTCTAGTGTTTATGTGAAGATATTTCCTTTTTCACCATAGGCCTCAAATCACTCACAAATATTCTTTCACAGATGCTATAGAAAGAATACTTCCAAACTGATCAATCAAAAGAAAAGTTCACCTCAGTGAGATGAATGCACACATCACAAAGAAGTTTCTCAGAAAGTTTCTGTCTAGTTTTTACGTGAAGATATTTTCTTTTTCACCATAGGCATCAAACTGCTCACAAATATCCCTTTGCAGACTCTAGAAAAAGACAGTTTCCAATCTGCTCGATGAAAGAAAACGTTTACCTCTGTGAGATGAATGCACACATCCCAAAGAAGTTTCTTAGAAAGCTTCTAAGCTTCTGTCTAATTTTTCTGTGAAGATATTTCCTTTTTTCACCACAGGCCTCAAAGGGCTCACTAATGTCCCTTTGCAGATGCTACAAAAAGAATTTTTCCAAACTGCTCAGTCAAAAGAAAGTTTCAACACTGTGACATCAATGCACACATCACAAAGAACTTTCTCGGAAAACATCTTTCTAGTTTTTATGTGAACATATTTCCTTTTGCACCATAGGCCTCCAAGTGCTCACAAATATCCCTTTGCAGATTCTACAAAAAGACTGTTTCCAAACTGCTCAATCAAAAGAAAGTTTCAACTCTGTAAGATGAATTCACACATCACAAAGAAGTTTCTCATAAAGCATATGACTAGGTTTTATGTGAACATATTTCCTTTTTCACCATAGGCCTCAAAGCACTCAGAAATATTCCTTTGTATATTCTACAGTAAGAGACCTTCCAATCAGCTAAATGGAAAGAAATATTTACTTCTGTGAGATGAATGCACACATCACAAAGCAGTTTCTCAGAAAGCTTCTGTCAAGTTTTTATGTGAAGATATTTCCTTTTTCTCTGCATGACAGAAAGGGCTCACAAATATCCCTTTGCAGATTCTGCAGAAAGACTGTTTGCAAACTGCTCAACAAAAGAAAGGGTGAACTCTTTGAGAAGATTGTGCACATCACAAACAAGTTTCTCAGAAAGCTTCTGTCTAGTTTTTATGTGAAGACATTTCCTTTTTCACCATAGGTCTGAAACCATTCACAAACATCAATTAGTAGATTCCATAAAAACACTGTTTCCACACTGCTCAATCAAAAGAAAGGTTCAACTCTGTGAGACGAATGCACACATCACAAAGAAGTCTCTCAGAAAGATTCTGTCTAGTTTTTATGTGAAGATATTTCCTTTTCACCATAGGCCAAAAAGGGTTCACAAATACCCCTTTGCAGATTCTACAAAAAGACTGTTTCCAAACTGCTCAACGAAAAGAAAGGCTCAACTCTGTGAGATGAATGCACACATCACAAAGAAGCTTCTCAGAAGGCTTCTGCTTATTTTTTATGTGAAGATATTTCCTTTCTCAACATAGGCCTCAAACCGCTCACAAATATCCCTTTGCAGATTCTACAAGAACAGACTTTCCAATCCACTCAATGAAAAGAAACTTTTGCCTCTCAGAGATGAATACACACATCACAAAGCAATTTCTCAGAAACCTTCTGTCTCGTTTTTATGTGAAGATATTTCCTTTTTCACCATAGGCCTCAAACTGCTCACAAATATCCCCTTGCAGAGTCTACAAAAAGATGGTTTCCAAACTGCTCAATCAAAAGAAAGTTTCAACTCTGTGAGATGAATGCACACGGCACAAAGAAGTTTCTCAGGACGGTTCTGTCTAGTTTTTATGTGAAGATATTTCCTTTTTCTCCATAGGCCTCAAAGCACTCACAAATATCCCTTTGGAGTTTCTACAAAAAGACTGTTTCCAAACTGGGCAATCTAAAGAAAGGTTCATCTCTGTGTGATGAATGCACATATCACAAAGAAGTTTCTCAGAAAGCTTCTTCCCAGTTTTTGTTTGAAGATATTTCCTTTTTCCCAATGGGCCTCAAACCATTCACAAGCATCCTCTTGCAGAGCCTACAAAAATACTGTTTCCAAACTGCTCAATCAACAGAGAGGTTCAATTCTGTGAGGTGAATGCACACATCATGGAGAAGTTTCTCAGAAAGCTTCTGTCTAGATTTTAGTTAAAGATATTCTCTTTTCACCATAGGCCTAAAAGGGCTCACTAATATCCCTTTGCAGATTATACAAAAAGACTGTTTCCAAACTGCTCAATCAAAAGAAAGTTTCATCTCTGTGAGATTAATGCACACATCACAAAGAACCTTCTCAGAAAGCTTCTGTCTACTTTTTTTGTGAAGATATATCCTTTTTCACCATAGGCCTCAAAGCACTCAAAAATATCCCTTTGCAGATTCTACAAAAAGACTGTTGCCAACCTGCTCAATCAAAAGAAATGTTCAACTCTGTGAGATGAATGCACACATCACAAAGAAGTTTCTCAGAAGGTTTCTGTCTAGTTTTTATGTGAAGAACTTTCCTTTGTCACCACAGGCCTCAAATCACTCACAGGTATCCCTTTGCAGAATCTACAAGAACAGGGTTGCCAATCTACTCAATGAAAAGAAACCTTTCCTCTGTGAGATGAATGCACACATCACAAAGAAGTTTCTCTGAAACCTTCTGTCTAGTTTTTATGTGAGGATATTTCCTTTTTCAGCATAGGCCTCAAAGTGCTCACAAATATCCCATTGTAGATTCCACAAGAACAGAGTTTCGAGCCTTGTCAAAGAAAATAAACTTTTACCTCTTTGAGATGAATGCATACATCACAAAGAAGTTTCTCAGAAGGCTTCTGTCTAGTTTTTATGTGAAGATCTTTCCTTTCTCACCACAGGCCTCAAATTGCTCACAAGCATCCCTTTGCAGAATCTACAAGAAAAGGGTTTCCAATATACACAATGAAGAGAAACCTTTACCTCTGTGAGATGAATGCACACATCACAAAGAAGTTCCTCAGAAACCTTCTGTCTAGTTTTTACGTGATGATATTTCCATTTTCACCATAGGCCTCAAAGAGCTCCAAAATTTCCCTTTGCAGATTGTACAAAAAGACTGTTTCCAAACTGCTCAATCAAAAGAAATTTTCAACTCTGTGAGGTGAATGTGCACATCACAAAGAAGATTCTCACTAACCTTCTGCCTAGTTTTTATGTGATGATATTTCCTATTTCACCATAGGCCTCAAAGCACTCAAAAATATCCCCTTGCAGATTCTAAAAAAAGACTCTTCCCAAACTGCTCAATCAAAAGAAAGCTTCAACTCTGTGAGATGAATGCCCACATCACAAGGAAGTGTCTGAGAAAGCTTCTGTCTAGTTTTTAGGTGAAGATGTTTCCTTTTTCACCATAGGCCTCAAAGCATTCACAAATATCCCTTTGTAGATTCTACATGAACAGAGTTTCCAATCTGCTCAATGAAAAGAAATGTTTACCTCTGTGAGATGAATGCACATATCACAAATCAGTTTCTCAGAAACCTTCTGTCCAGTTTTTATATGAAGATATTTCCTTTTTCACCATAGGCCACAAAGCGTTGACAAATATCCCTTTGCAGATTTTACAGGAATAGATTTTCCAATCTGCTCAATGAAAAGAAACGTTTACATCTGTGAGATGAATGCAAATCTCACAAAGCTGTTTCTCAGAAACCTTCTTTCTAGTGTTTATGTGAAGTTATTTCCTTTTGCACCATAGGCCTCAAAGCACTCACAAGTATCCCTTTGCACATTCCACAAAAAGACTGTTTCCAAACTAGTCAATCAAAAGAAAGTTTCAAATCTGTGAGATGAATGACCACATTACAAGAAGTTTCTCAGAAAGCTTCTCTCTAGTTTTTATGTGAAGATATTTCCTTTTTCACCATAGGCCTCAACGCACTCACAAATATCCCTTTGCAAATTGTACAAAAAGACTGTTTCCAAACTGCTCAATCAAAAGAAAGTTTCAACTCTCTGAGATGAATGCACACATCACAAAGGAGTTTTACATAAATCCTCTGTCTCGTTTTTATGTGGAGATATTTAATTTTTCACCAAAGACCTCAAAACATTCACAAATATCCCTTTGTGGATTCTAAAAAAAGACTGTTTCCAAACTGCCCAATCAAAAGAATAGTTCAAAACAGTGAGATGAATGAACACATCCAAATTGTTTTCTCAGAAAGCTTCTGTCTAGTTTTTATAGGAAGATATTTCCTTTTGCACCATCGGCCTCAAAGCACTCACAAATATTCCTTTGCAGATTCTGCAATAGGCCTGCTTCCAAACTGCTCAATTAAAAGATTGGTTCAACTCCCTGAGATGAATGTCCACAGCACAAAGAAGTTTCTCACAAAGCTTCTGCCCAGTTTTTCTGTGGAGATATTTCCTTTTTCACCATATGCCTCAAAGCACTCACAAATATCCCTTTGCAGATTCTACAAGAACAGACTTTCCAATCTGCTCAAGGAAAAGAAACGTTTACTTCTGTGAGATGAATGCACACATTACAAAGCAGTTTGTCAGAAACCTTCTATGTAGTTTTTATGTGAATATATTTCCTTTTTCACCATAGGTCTCAAAGTGCTCACAAATATCCTATTGCAGATTCTACAAAAAGACAGTTTCCAAACTGCTAAATCAAAAGAATGGTTCAACTCTGTGAGATGAACGTGCACATCACAAAGAAATTTCTCACAAAACTTGTATCTAGTTTTTATTTGAAGATATTTCCTGTTTCACCATAGGCCTCAAAGTGCTCTCAAATATCTTTTTGCAGATTCTGCAAGAACAGTTTCCAATCTGCTCAATAAAAACAAACTTTTACCTCTGTGAGATGAATGCACACATCACAAACAGTTTCTCAGAAACCTTCTGTGTATTTTTATGTGAAGATATTTCCTTTTTCACCATAGGCCTCAAAGTGCTCAGAAATATCCCTTTGCAGATTCTACAAGAACGGAGTTTCCAGACTGATCAAAGAAAAGAAATTTTGACCTTTGTGAGATGAATGCACACATCAAAAAGCAGTTTCTCAGAAAGTTTCTGTCTAGTTTTTATTTGAAGATATTTCCTTTTTCACTATAGTTCTTAAAGTGCTTACAGTTATCCCTTTGCAGGTTCTATGAAAAGACCACTTCCAAACTGCTCAATAAAAAGAATGGTTCAACTCTGTGAGATGAATGCCCACATCACAAAGACGTTTCTCAAAAAGCTTCTGTCTAGTTTTTATGTGATAATATTTCCTTTTTCACCATAGCCCTCAAAGCACTCACAAATATCCCTTTGCAGATACTACAAAAAGACTGTTTCAAAACTGCTTAATCAAAGACATGTTTCAACTCATTGAAATGAATGCACACATCAAAAAGAAGTTTATCAGAAACCTTCTTTATAGTTTTTATGTGGAGATATTTCCTTTTTCACCATAAGCCTCAAAGTGCTCACAAATATCCTTTTGCAGATTCTACAAAAAGACTGTTTTGAAACTCCTAAATCTAAAGAATGGTTCAACTCTGTTACATGAATGCGCACATCATGAAGAAATTTCTCAGAAAACTTCTGTCTAGTTTTTATGTAAGGATATTTCCTTTTTCATCATAGGCCTCAAAGCTCTCACAAATGTCCTTTTGCACATTCTACAAAAAAACCGTTTCCAAACTGCTCAATCAAAACAAAGGTTCATCTCAATGAGATGAAGGCACACATCACAAAGTAGTTTCTCAGAATGCTTCTGTGTAGTTTTTATTTGAAGATATTTCCTTTTTCACCAAAGCCCTCCAAGCACTCACGAATATCCCTTTGCAGATTCTAGAAAAAGACTGTTTCCAAACTACTCTATCAAATGGAAATTTCAACTCTGTGAGATGAATGCACAAAACATAGAGAAGTTTCTCCAAATGTTTCTGTCTAGTTTTTATGTGAGATTATTTCCTTTCTCACCATAAGCTTCAAAGCACTCACACATATTCCTTTGCAGATTCTACAAGAACAGAGATTCCAATCTGCTCAATGAAAAGGAACATTTACTTCTGTGATATAAATGCACACATCACAAAGCAGTTTCTCAAAAGTTTCATTCTAGTTTTTATGTGAAGATATTTCCTTTTTCTCCCTGGCCTCAAAGTGCTTGCAAATATCCCTTTGCAGGTCCTACAAAAAGACCATTTCCAAGCTGCTCAATGAATTGAACTGTTCAATTCTGTGAGATGAATGCTCACACCACAAAGAAGTTTCTCAGAAATCTTCTTTCTAGTTTTTATGTGAAGAAATTTCCTTTTTCACCATAGCCCTCAAAGCACTCATGAATATCCCTTTGCAGATTCTACAATAAGACTGTTTCCAAACTGCTCAATCAAAGGAATATTTCAACACCGTGAGATGAATGCACACATCACAAAGAAGTTTCTCAGAAAGCTTCTTTCTAGTTTTTATGAGGAGATATTTCCTTTTTCACCATAGGCCTCAAAGCAATCACAAATTTGCCATTGCAGATTCTACAAAAAGACTGTTTCCAAACTGCTCTATCAAAAGAATGGTTCAACTCTGTGAGATGAATGCACACATCATAAAGAAGTTTCTCAGAAAGCTTCTGTCTAGTTTGTTTTGGGAAGTCAGGGACCCCAAATGGAGGGACTGGCTGAAGCCATGGCAGAAGTATGTGGATTGTGAACATTTCATGGACACTTATTAGTTCCCCAAATTAATACTTTTATAATTTCTGATTCCTGTCTTTACTGAAGTCTCTCAATATAAATTGTATGGATTTCATGGACACTGATCACTTCCCCAATCAATACCCTTGTGCTTTCCTATGCCTCTCCTTACTTTAATCTCTTAATCCTGTCACCTGAGGAGGATGTATGTCACTTCAAGACCATGTGATAATTGAGTTAACTGCACAAATTGTACAGCTTTTTTCTTTGAGCAGTATGAAATCTGGGAACCTTGAAAAAAGAACAGGATAACAGCAACTGTTCAGGGAATAAGAGAGACAACCTTAAAATCTGACCACCAGTGAGCTGGGCAGAACAGAGCCATATTTCTCTTCTTTCAAAAGCAAATGGGAGAAATATCACTTAATTATTTTTCTCAGCAAGGGACATCCCTGAGAAGGACAATATGCACCTGGAGGTTTAGGCTTATTAACAGCACCCCTAGGTGTGACCGTCTCTTATGGTTGACACTGCCAGGGTGAAATATACCCCAGTCTCCCATAGCACTCCCAGGCTTATTAGGAAGAGGAAATTCCCACCTAATAAATTTTGGTCAGACTGGTTGATCTCAAAACCTTGTCTCCTGATAAGATGTTATCAATGACAATGGTGCCCAAAACTTCATTAGCAATTTTAATTTCACCTGGGTCCTGTAGTTCTGTGATCTCACCCTGCCTCCACTTGCCTTGTAATATTCCATTACCTTGTGAAGTACCAGATGTCTGTGACCCACAACTTTTTGCACAATCCCTCCCCTTTTGAAAATCCCTAATAAAAACTTGCTGGTTTTTGTGGATTGCAGGGCATCATGGAACCTACCAAAATGTGATATCTCTCCAGGATGCCCACCTTTAAAATTTCTCTCTTTTGTACTCTGTCCCTTTATTTCTCAAGCTGGCCAAGGCTTAAGGAAAATAGAAAAGAACCTATGTGAATATTGGGGCAGGTTCCCCGATACTTGATTTTATGTAAAGATATTTCCTTTTTCTCCATAGGCCTCAAAGCCCTCACAAATATCACTTTGCAGATCCTACAAGAACAGAGTTTCAAATCTGCTCTATGAAAAGAAACATTTACCCCTGTGAGATGAATGAACACATCACAAAGCAGTTTCTCAGAAAGATTCTGTCTAGTTTTTATGTGAAGACATTTCCTTTTTCAAATAGCTCTCAAAGCACTCACCAATATCCCTTTGCAGACTCTACAAAAAGACTGCTTCCAAACTGCTCAGTCAAAAGAAAGGTGCAACTCTGTGAGATAAATGCACACATCACAGAGAAGTTTCTCAGAAAGCTTCTGTCTAGTTTTTATGTGAAGATATTTCCTTTTTCACCATAGGCCACAAAGCGCTCACAAATAATCACTTTGCAGCATCCACAAAAAGACTGTTTCCATACTGCTCAATCAAAAGTAATGTTCAATCTGTGAGATGAATGCCCACATCACAAAGAAGTTTGTAACAAGGCTTGTGTCTACTTTTTATGAGAAGATATTTCCTTTTTCAGCATAGGCCTTAAAGTGCTCACAATTTATCCCTTTGCAGATTCTAGAAGAACAGAGTTTCCAATCTACTCAATGAAAAGGAACATTTACCTCTGGGAGATGAATGTATCATCACAAAGCAGTTTCTCAGAAACCTTCTTTCTAGTTTTTATGTGAAGATATTTACTTTTTCACCATGGGCCTCAAAGCACTCCCAAATATCCCTTTAAAGATTCTACAAAAAGACTGTTTCAAAACTGCTCAATTAAAAAAAGGTTCAACTCTGTGAGATTAATGCACACATCACAAAGAAATTTCTCAGAAAGTGTCTGTCTAGTTTTTATGTGAAGATATTTCCTTTTTCACAATAGGCCTCAAAGCACTCACAAATATCCCTCTGCATATTCTACAAGAACAGAGTTTCCTGACTGATCAAAGAAAAGAAAAATTTATGTCTGTGAGATGAATGCAAGCTTCATGAAAGTTTCTCAGAAAGCTTCTGTCTAGTATTTATGTGAAGATATTTCATTTTTCAACATAGTCCTCAAAGCACTCACAAATATCCCTTTGCGGATTCTACAGAAAGACTTCTTCCAAACTGCTCAATCAAAATAATGGTTCAACTCTGTGAGATGAATGCAGACATCACAAAGAAATTTCCCAGAAAGCTTCTCTATACTTTTTAAGTGAAGATATTTCCTTTTTCAACATAGCCATCAAAGCGCTCAAAAATATTTCTATGCAGATTCTACAAAGAGACTTTTTCCAAGCTGCTCAATTGAAAGAAAGTTTCAACTCTGTGAGATGAATGCACACATCACAAAGGAGTTTAACAGAAGGTTTCTGCCTAGTTTTTGTGTGAAGATATTTCCTTTTTCACCATAGGCCACAAAGCACTCCCAAATATCCCTTTGCAGATTCTACAAAAAGACAGTTTCCAAACTGCTCAATCAAAAGAAAGGTTCAACTCTGTGAGTTCAATGTGCACATCACAAAGAATTTTCTCAGAAAACTTCTGTCCAGTTTTTATGTGAACATATTTCTTTTTTTGCCATGGGCCTCAAAGGGTTCACAGTTATCCCTTTGCAGATTCTACAAGAACAGAATTTCCTGACGGATCAAAAAAAAGAAATGTTCAACTTTGTGAGATGAATGCACACATCACAAAACAGTTTCTCGGAAACCTTCTTTATAGTTTCTATGTGAAGATATTTCCTTTCTCAACATAGGCATCAAAGCACTCACAAATATCCCTTTGCAGATTCTACAAAAAGACTGTTTCCAAACTGCTGAATCAAAAGAATGGTTCAACTCTGTGAGGTGAATGCACACCTCACAAAGAAATTTTGCGGAAAACTTCTGTCTAGTTTTTGTGGGAAGATATTCTCTTTTTCACCATAGTCCTCAAGCACTTAAAAATATCCCTTTGCAGATTCTTCAAAAAGACTGTTCCCAAACTGCTCAGTCAAAAGAATGTTTCACCTCTGTGAGATGAATGCACACATCCAAAGAAGTTTCTCAGAAAGCTTCTGTCTAGTTTTTATGTGAAGATATTTCCTGTTTCACCGTAGGCCTCAAAGTGCTCACTAATAACCCTTTGCAGATCCTTCAAGAACAGAGTTTTCCAAATGGTCAAAGAAAGGAAACCTTTACCTCTGTGAGATGAATGCACACATCACAAAGCAGTTTCTCAGAAACCTTCTTTATAGTTTTTATGTGAAGATATTTCCTTTTTCAACATATGCCTCAAAGCACCCAAAAATATCCCTTTGCAGATTCTACGAAAAGACTGTTTCCAGACTGCTCAATCAAAAGAAAGGTTCAAGTCTGTGAGATGAATGCACACATCACAAAGCAGTTTCTCAGAAACCTTCTTTATAGTTTTTATGTGAAGATATCTCCTTTATCACCATAGCCCTCAAAGCAGTCACAAATATCCCTTTGCAGATTCTATAAAAAGACAGTTTCCAAACTGCTGAATCAAAAGAATGGTTCAACACTGTGAGATGAATACCCACATCACAAAGAAGTTTCTCAGAAAGGCTCTGTCTAGTTTCTATATGAAGATACTGCCTTTTTCACCATAGTCCTCAAGCACTCAAAAATATCCCCTTGCAGATTGTACAAAAAGACTGTTCCCAAACTGCTCAGTCAGAAGAATGCTTCACCTCTGTGAGATGAATTCACACGTCCAAAGAAGTTTCTCAGAAAGCTTCTGTCTAGTTTTTATGTGAAGATATTTCCTGTTTCACCATAGGCCTCAAAGCGCTCATTAATAACCCTTTGCAGATTCTTCAAGAACAGAGTTTCCCAAATGATCAAAGAAAGGAAAACTTTACCTCTGTGAGATGAATGCACACATCACAAAGCAGTTACTCAGAAGCCTTCTTTATAGTTTTTATATGAAGATATTTCAGTTTTCAACATATTCCTCAAAGCACCCAAAAATATCCCTTTGCAGATTCTACAAAAAGACTGTTTGCACACTGCTCAATCAAAAGAAAGTTTCAAGTCCATAAGATTAATGCACACATCATAACTAGGTTTCTCAGAAAGCTTCTGTCTAGGTTTTTGTGAAGATATTTCCTTTTTCACCAAAGCCCTCAAAGCGCTCTCAAATATCCCTTTGCAGATACCACAAAAAGATAGTTTCCAAACTGCTCAATCAAAAACAAGGTTCAACTCTGTGAGATGAATGCATGCATTACAAAGAAGTTTCTCAGAAAGCTTCTGTGTAGTTTTTATGTGAAGATATTTCCTTTTTCACCATAGGCCTCAAAGCACTCTCAAATATCCCTTTGCAGATTCTACAAAAAGACTGTTCCCAAACTGCTCAATCAAAACAAAGTTTCAAAGCTGTGAAATGAATGGACACATCACAAAGAAGTTTCTCAGGAAGCTTCTGTCTAGTTTTTATGTGAAAATATTTCCTTTTTCACCATAGGCCTCAAAGTGTTCACAAATATCCCCTTGCAGATTCTACAAGAACAGAGTTTCCTGACTGATCAAAGAAAAGAAATGTTTAACACTGTGAGATGAATGAAACAGCACAAAGCAGTTTCTCAGAAACCTTCTTTATAATTTTTATGTGAAGGTATTTCCTTTTTCACCATAGGCCTCAAAGCACTCACAAATATCCCTTTGCATATACTACAAAAACACTGTTTCCAAACTGCTGAATCAAAAGAAAGGTTCAGCTCTGTGAGAATAATGCACACATCACAAGGAAGTGTCGCAGAAATATTCCGTCTATTTTTTGTGTGAGGACATTTCCTTTTTCACCATAGCCCTCAAAGTGCTCACAAATATACTTTTGCAGCTTCTAAAAAAGACTGTTTCCAAGCTGTTCAATCAAAAGAAAGCTTCAAGGTCATGAGATGAATGTACACATCACAAAGAAGTTTCTCAGAAAGCTTCCGTCTAGTTTTTTTGTGAAGATATTTCCTTTTTCACCAAATCCCTCAAAGCGCTCTCAAACATCCCTTTGCAGATTCTACAAAAAGACTGTTTCCAAATTGCTCAATCAAAAGAAAGGTTCAACTCTGTGAGATGAATGCACACATCACAAAGAAGTTTCTTGGAAACTTTCTTTCTAGATTTTATGTGAAGATATTTCCTTTTTCACCATAGGTCTCAAAGTGCTCACAAATATCTCTTTGCAGATTCTACAAAAAGTCTGTTTCCAAACTGCTGAATAAAAAGAATGGTTAAACTCTGTTTGATGAATGTGCACATCACAAAGAAGTTTCTCAGAAAGCTTCTGTCTAGTTTTTATGTGAAGAATATGATATACATTTGTATATAATTATGTGAATTATATATATACAATTATATAAATGTAATCATATATGCAGAATATTTTATACATATTATGTACGTTTTTATTAAATTAACAAATAGAGACAAGGACTCAGGAAATAAATGAGTTTTGTAGGACAGCATCCATGGTCCACTGGATGTTTGGGCTTGATAATTAAATGAGGCCAGAAGGCACGTGTGTTTCTCTCTGGCTGTGCTCAGCCACCTGAGTGCAGGAGCAGAGGGAGTGTGTGGCTGGGTTTCAGTGGAGTGTGGTTTTGCCCTGGGAGTATAACCAATAGTGGGGTAAGAGAGTGGAGAGTGTTAAGAGGGTGGATGGCAGGCTGGACCATATAGTCTCAGCTGGGAGGAGGGGAAATTTTCAAGAAGGTGAGTGAGACACAAAAGTGAAAATTTGGAGTCATTGAAGTGTGTTCGAGTTGGGAGGCAGCTGGAAAAAGGAAAGTGGTGGTCAAAAAAATGATGGTTGAAATTCAGGGTCTGGAGTAGCTACAGTTTCTGCAGTGACATGGTCAAGAATATACAGGTAGGAGTGGGTGACTCAGGGAGGGTGGAGACAAGGTCTCTAGGGGTGGAGGGACCAAGAGCCAGAGCATGAGAAGGGCGCTGTATGTGCATGTTGGCATCTTCCCAGCAGGAGAAAGTGCCCATGAACTGGGAGCTAAGTCTTCAGTGAATAGGGATGTGGCCCTGGGTGCAATCTGAGAGCAAGAGCTTCAATATTGATTCCCTTCATGTGTCACCATCTCCTTTGGTAATTTTTCTTTGTGCAAACTTCACAGAGTGTGCTTACATATCTGAATATTGTACCTACTGCACACCTAGGATCTATGGCACAGCCTACTGCTCTCAGGCTGCACACCTGGGCACAGTTTACTGCAGTGAATACTGTTGGCAGTTGTAGCACAATTGTCAGTACTTGCACATCTAAACATATCATGAAAGGTACAGTAAAAACAGAGTACTGCACTATATAAAAATATAGTATGGTACCTAGACGTGGTGCACTGGTCTAGGACACTTACCATGAATGCAACGTGCAGGGCTGGAAACTTCTCTGGGTCAGTCAGTGAGTGGTGAGTGAAGGTGAAGTCCTAGGGCATGACTGTGCACTACTATAGATTTTATAAACACTGGAAGGTTAGGCTACACTACGAGATATATATTTCTTTTTCTATAGAATTATAAATCTTTTTAAATAAATATATGTTTAAAGTAGCTGTGCCATAATGTTACACTTGTTATGTCACTGGGCTAGGCAGTAGGTGTCTTTCGGCCCCATTGTAGTTTCATGGGTCCACAATTGCACATGCGGTCTGTGTTGACCAAAACATCGTTTCGTGGCACATGAATGTCTTTTTATGGGAGAGAATGATGAGCTAAAAGAGTAAGGCAATGAGAAGCAAGGAGGACCTATCCTTCTCAGGCCCAGGGAAGGACTGCAGCAGAGGACAGCAAGGGAGCAGTGTCCTCAGGGGATCGGGCCTCTTACTCACAGCAAGGAAGAAAAGGAAGAGTTCCCTGAGGCTGCTGAAAACCAGGGGGCTGCTGGTGCTGGAGCAGGATTTTGAGGACATGCAAAAGGGTTTCGGCAAGGGAGGGAGGGAGGAAGGAACTGGGGAGTGAGGGTCAGCCCAAGATAACCAGGCCTCTCTCAGGAATCTTCTGGCCACTCAGAAGCAGTGGCCATGCCCAGTTGGGCCCACAAACTGCACCTAGTGCCTAGTGCAAGAAACTGGCCTGCCTATTGTCCAGCCCTGATACAGCCCAGCCATGACTGGCACCTGCTGTAGCCCCTAAGATGGATCAGCCTGGCCCAGTCCTCAACAGCCTGCACTGAGGCAGGTAAAACCACAGGCACCTGTGATAAGAGGCAGGCAGAGGCAAACCACATAGTAGGGACAGACCAAGTGCTGCAGGAGCCCAGTCAGATGGGCACTGAATCCAGGCAGGCTTTCTAGAGGCGGTGACTTAGGATTTGTGTTCCAGTTGTGATGGTGGCACATCCAGGAAGCAGTGCATGGTCCAGCTGGGCACATTGGTACTGGAGGCTGCTTTTATGTTTTTGTTTTTGAGATGGAGTCTCACTCTGTCGCCAGGCTGGAGTGCAGTTACATGATCTAAGCTCACTGGAGGAGGCTGGTTTTTAATGAGTCTTGAGGCCAAGGCAAGGGTCATGACCAGGGTCCAGCCTCAGTAATGCATTCACCCCTTCACCCTGGGGCACTGCTCCTGGCCCACCATCACCAGCCTACACTTGCTACCCTCCTACTCTCTCTTCCCAGGAAACCCCTCACCTGTCACTTCCTGAAGAATATGGAAGCCAAGGAGGTCTTCTTCAGGCATTCCTCTCTGCCCATGCACTTCCTCCCTCTCTGCCAGCTTCAAAGGAATTGATGTCCAGAGAGACCCTCCCCAATTACCCTGCCTTTCCGTCAGCCTCTTCCAGGAACTGTCCTCTGACATCTCTCTGTCTAGGTCTCTCTGTCACTCTTGTGCACACCAAGACTGTTCTTCTTTTTCCTGTCAGCCACTGAGTCCACTCAGATATCTTCTGCTTCCCAAAATTAAAATTACAAACCAAAACAGAAAAAGCTTCCATGACCTTACACATTGTAGATGCTTGGCTACAGCAGTGAATGACACACACAAAGTCCCTTTCCTCATGTAGCCCTCATGCTAATAGAGTGAAACAGGTAATAATTGAACTAGTCAAATGTTCATCATGTGAGTTGGTGACGAGAGGATGATACTTCGTGCCTATAATCCTAGTGCTTTGGGAGGTCGAGATGTGAGGATGGTTGAGGTCAGGAATTTGAGACCTGTCTCGATAACATAGTGAGACCCAGTATCTACAAAAAATAAAATAAAATAAAATAAAGGAAAAGTGAAGGAGGATAGAATGTGTCAGTGGGAGAGGGGGAAGGGAGAGCTACATTTTAGACAGGGTCATCCAGGAGGGTATAGCTCCAACCACCATTCCTCTGGCCCATTCCACATCTATCCCCATCCCACCCCCTGCACAGTGCTTGGGTCAAAGCCTCTCAGTCCTGCTTGTATTTCTCCAAGAGTGATCCGGGGACCAACTGCATCAGAACTGTGGGGCGAGGTCACAGCCCCTGCCTGTGAGAAGTGCAGATTCTTCTGCCTGGACCAGAATCCCTGGGACCTGGACCCAGGAATTTCCCAAGATCTCTGGGGGATTCTGAGACAGCTCAAAGTATGGGAAATGCAGATTTCCTCCTAAAAAGGGAGCACTGCCTCAAGGGGTCCAGGTCACCCAGCTCTACCCTGCAGCCACCAGATCAGTCTGAGCCTTGGAGAATGCTGCTCTTTCCTCCTGGAATGCCCTTCCCAGCATTCCTCACCTGGTAACTCTTACACATCCCTCAAGGCCCAACTCAAGGGCCACCTCCTTCTGATGTCACTCCCTGAAATTTTTCCTGTGCTTCCACTCTCCTCTACCAAGTGATGTTGACATTTCTACGGGACCATCTCTCTCTCTAGACCAGAAACACCTACAGTTGCGGCCCCCTGTAGTGCAATTTGTGTCAGTCTGGGGAGGGTAGATTTGGAGCCCAACCACCATTGAGGAAAATCCATCTGATGGACATGGGGGGCTCCAACCAAGATGCAGGGGTCAGCGAAAAGTGGTGTGAGAGTGAGCACAGGCTCTGGGTGGTGGTGACAGTGGCTGTCATGGGGAGAAAAGTAATGGAAAGGGGACCTCATGGGAGCAGAAAGACAGGCTTTAGCTGCAGATGGGCCAGAACCCTGGCAGGAATCCAGAACACGCATCCTAATCCCAGCTCCACTATAAGTCCATAGCGGAACCCTGGGCAACGACTTTCCCCTTTCTTAGCCTCATATTACTCAACAGTAAAATGGTGACAATAACTCCAACTTCACCAAGGAAATGCTAGGCTCAATGAGATGATGGATCTGAAAATGCCTTATGTTTCATGGCACAAAGGAGAGGGATTCCTGACACGTGACAAGCACAGGGAGAGAGGAAGGATGGGGTCTGTAAATGACCAGATGGCAGCCCCACCCCTCCACACACATAAACACTCACCATATCACCCACAATGGCGATTTTCCCAGGAGGACTCCTGGCCTGAAATTAGCACTACCAGATGGGCAGGGAGGACTGCAGTCCCCTTATAGGGGTGAGGAAACAGGCTGTGGATGGTCCCACAGGGAATAAGGAGCAGGGTCTAGCTCCCCATGGCAGACAGGGAAGATTGATGTTGCTCCCTGGGAAGAGGAAGGGAGGCATTGACTGTCACTCCATGATTTAGATGAGAAGCTCAGGCTCAGCCTGGTGACTTGAGCTTTCTGATGTAGAAGGTGAAGAATGCAGAGGAGGCACAGGGCAAGAGGAAGAAGATAAGGAAGAGAGCATCAAACTGGAGTCACTACAGGACACTAGCTGCTCGAGGCTGCTCTGTCCCATTCTAAGAGAAAAGGAAAAGTGGGAGAGGGAACTACAGATCGCGTCCCGATTCCTCACTGGCGTTGACACTGCTATGGAAACATCCCTGATGGTCCAGGCTTATGGTGGGAGAGATTGCAATATTCTGCCTCCTAGAAATCTGTGTTTACAGGCAACAGAGTTGCTGCCAGAGACAGCCCCACCTGAGGACACCAGAGCTGCCACAGCTTGCCAGACTTCTCCTCCTCCTGTTATCTCCCCATGATGCTGAGAACCTGCCTGGCATGTTGCCCAGCCAAAGCCGAGGCCTAATCTCAACTGAAACTGACATGTCCTTGTGAGGGCTGAGGAACATCCTCTCTCCCCACAGAGCCTCACTCAGCTTCTCATCTACTTTCCTGGGGTCTGCCCCGCCTCCCTCAGGAGTTTGAAACCACATACTGTTCTGGACGGGACCTCTCACTGCTGCCGAACCTGTCCTCCAGGAAACCCACAAGTGTTCTTCTCGGTTGTGGCTAATTAACTTATCATATGGTAGTGAACTACCTTCTGGGCCTCAATATTTTGTTTATTTTTTAAAAATAAAATTAGTACCATTGTTTATTTTCTGAATGTACAGAAATATTTTTCTGATTATTATTTACACGCCCTTTGGGAAAACTTTATAAAATAAAAAATATGAAGGAGAATCCTACCACACAGAGATAATCACTTTAATTATTTTTCTATTCATATTTGCACATACAGGTACATATGGGATCATGCTCTGTATCTGTTGGGGGTGTGTTAATCTGAAATTTCAGTCACCTAAACAAATATAGGTTCATTTTTCTTACATAGTTAGAGTATCTATGGTCCCTGGATATGGTTCACTGATTCAACAATGTTAGGCCCAGCATCTTTGTGAGTCTATTGGAATTTAGCTCATGGTTGTAAGACCGTTGCTGCAGCTCCAACCACTATGTGTGTTTCCAAGGCCAGCAAAAGCAGTCACTTCTGCATTTTTATTAGAAAAGCAAGAACTTCAGAAGTGACCGCCAGAGGATTTCTCTCTAGGTCTGGAAATCTGTGTTTAGATTGGCCAGAACCTGATCTCATGGCCATCCCTAACATCAGAGAATACCATTGTAATGATTGACTTTGTGCTACAGCTAGGCAAGGGGCAATCATAATTTATTGACTGAGGGTGCACATGTGGTCCCCAAAAGAAGATCAAGAAAGGCAGGAATTTGCAGTGTGTACTACAGCATGCCTGCTGCTTTATAATCTGCTCTTTCTCTTAATTGAATATTTGAAGCATCTTTCCATACTAAGAAATATAGACTCAGTCATTCATTTAACAACAAATTGTTGAGAGTGTACTGTGTTCCAGGAACTTAGCTTGGCATGGAAGACACAATAATGAACATAGTATACTCCTTGCCTCCATGGAGCTTAGCATCTAATGAGGGATACAGAAATTCATCAAAGAAGTTCACAAAGAAATGTAAAATTATGATTGTAATTTGTGCTGAAAAGGAGGGAGATGTGTGGTGTGTGAGAGCAGTGACAGGAGATTTGACTCAATCAGGAGGGTCTGTGTTCTGAATGGCCATAAGCCAGCCTCTTGCCTAGCTGTAGCACAATTATTTAGCCGATCTCTTATTGCTGGACATTTACATTCTTCCCACATCTTACCGCTATCATCAATGCAACAATAAATACCCTTCTCTAAGTACCACTTGGCACACTTGTCTGATTATATCCTCAGGATAAATTCCTAAGGTAAAGCCAGGCACCACTGTTCATGCCTGTAATCACAGCTACTCAGGAGGCCAAAGTGGGAGGATCACTAGTGGCCAGTAGTTCACGGCCTGCCTCGGTAACATAGGGAATTCTTGACTCAAAAAAAAAAAACCCTAGAAGAAATGAACAATTCTCAGATGTCAAATTGCCAAATCAAGGGGTGCACCATCATCATCCCCATACTCACCATCAACATCCTCATTATCATCATCAGTCTCACCCTCACCATTCTCACCAGCACCAGCAGTAGCATCCTCACCATAACTCTCAGTATCATCATCACTTTCACCATCACCATCCCCACCATCACCATCATCATTATCACCATCACCATTTTCACCATCACCATCCTGACCATCACCATTATTATCACCTCACCATCACCATCCTTATCGTCACCATCACCATACTCACCTTCACCATTCTCACCATCATCATCATCACCATCATCCTCAGCATAACTATCACTATCGTTATCACCACCTTCACCATCACCTTCCTCACCCTCACCAACATTATCACCATCACTATCTTCACCATCGTCCTCAACATAACTATCACTATCATTATCACCACCTTCATCATCACCATCCTCACCATCATCATCATCATCACAACCACAATTATGAAAATCTTGGAGGAAAAGGAGAGGAGGTAGCATATTAAAATACAGGTACTTTGATGAGGAGGAACAGGCAGAGTTGAAGCTGGGGAGGGGATATCAAAGAATGCAGACCCCCCAGAACATAAAACTAAGAAGCTCAGGCTTTTCCCAGAATCAGAGGCATCCTTGAAGATTTATCAGCAGGAGAGTATGCCATCAGATTTGTGGTTAGGCATAACTTTGAGCAATCCTCAGAAGGAAGAAGCAGAGGGAGGGAGGCCCACAGGGGAGACAGAACCTTCAACACCACGCAGGGTCCTGGTCCTCGGTCCAACAGATCTGGCAGGAATGAGGAACTGGAGGTTCATGGGTAAGGGCTGCAGCCAGGCAGGGAAAGGCCTCACTCTCCCTTCCACTCCTTTCCCTGCTCCCCACTTTCCTGTCCCGTCTTGGCTAACAGGCTCAGCATCTCCAGCTGCACCCACCCACTAACTAGATTTGCCTAAATTCCTTCTCCTCTCTCATGCCTGAGGCCCAGGTGGCTTCCAGAGCTGACCAGGCCTGCTTTAGAATTTTAATGAAATAACTTGGGTAGAAGTTCTGGTGCCCTGCCAGCCACAGCAGGTACTCCACATATGGTAAACTGGAACTGTCTTCTCAGTTTCTACAGCCTTGGGTTCAAATTCTCCCTAATCCAGATGACCACCATCTCTCACCTGAGCAGAGAAGCCTCCCATTGGTCTCTCTGCCCCAGACCTTCCTCTTTCCAGATATCAGCCTGATAATTTTCTCAAACTGCAAACCTGGTCATGTCCCTCCCTCGTCCCATCGACTAAAGGGTAAGATCCAAATTCCTTAGCATGACACCCCAGACACTGAGGAGCTGAGGCCCCTCCATTTCCACCTTGACTTGTTCCCCTCCCCCTCTAGTAGCATTGCTGACCCACTTGCCTTGATCTTTCACCACATGGCTTTGATCCTGTTGCTCTTCTGCCTGAAGTATCTTCCTACATCTTCTCTGCCTGCTAAATTTCTACTTAACCTACAAAGCCCAACTCACCTTCTCTGTGAATCCTACTTCCTCCCCATCATGCCACAAATTCTCTCTCTCACTAGACCTCCAGCCCCTAACAATCAGGGACAACTTAATGCATGTTGGAAATGGCTACTCCTCACTTAATTACCCTAAATAGCTAGTTATATTCCCTTATATTTATGTTTCCCTATTTACTGAAGCTTTCCACAAGCCAGGCACTGAGATCTAGGGGAGGACCCTGAGGGTAGGACAAGCATGAGCACTGAAGGCTACAATGGCACAGGCACCAAGAGGCCGTGAGGGGTGCAGGAAGCCTCATCTCTAGAGTGTCTTCCTGGTTTACCATGCGCTTTCCTCCCTTCCCTTATTAGAGTCAATTTGTGCTGGTTTGAATAGCCTGTGTCCCTGAAACATGCACTCCCACACACACAAACAGACCCACACCTACCCACATGTACCTGCCCATACATACAGAGACCTCTGTGTGTATCCCCTAGAGCTACAAATGCCAATCTTGAGAATGAAGATTTTGCAAGTGCTCTGTGCCAGGCATGATGCCAGGTCCCTGACAACACAAGACCCTTCTGGTTTCTCCCACTCAGCTGTGCAAAGTTCAGAGTTGAGGAGCTCCCCCTGCCAAGGTCACAGACGTGGAACATGAGGTAACAGCTATTGGCAGGTAAGCCTGTAGGTCACCAAAACACGTGCCATCTGCAACCCACCACACTGCCTCCACAGCACATGAAGACATGAGTCTATCAACTGACTCAGTACCCAGCAATATTTCCACTTCCACTTCGTTTCCCACTGCCACTCCAATATCTCTGCCCAGAGCCCCAGAGCCACCTCTGGTTAACGGGGAGGTCAGGACAGATGCTCCGTTCCACCTGATGCCATCTCCCAGGGTGCACCCTCCTCACGGGAAAGAGGACTACCATGGCTAGTGGTGACACGGTTGTCTCTGGCCCCCAGGACTTCTCCCCGGAGCCTCTGCTCAGGACACGGCATGGACAGAGGTGAGGCGACAATACACTGCCTCGGAAATGACAACAAACCAGCTCAGACCATTCCAGCACCTAACACGCTGACAGCCTAGGGTGGGCCCAAAGAAGGGGAAGGGCTAGAGAGTCCAGGGCCACAGAAGTCCCCCCTCCCTGAGACCTTGAGCACAGTCACCCAGGTGTAAAGGACAATATGGTTGTTCTGGGGATTCCCAAGCCTGGGCCCTAGAGGTGAGCTCTAGCAGGTCCCTCTCTCCATTTTCCATCCCCTCATCCTGTCTCACATATTGTACAAACAAGGAAACTGAGGCCCAGAGAGGGAAGGGGCTTGAGCAGTCTCCCAGGCAGTTAGAGACAAAGCCCAAGTTAGAATCCATGTTTCTCTTCTTTTTTCCCCTAGGTCTGTCTCTGACTAGCTATGTGACCTTGGAAGAGTCACTCCATCTGTCTGGGCATTGAAGGTTTACAATTTCTGACATCTTCATTCCAGAGGTTTGTCAGGATCTGACAGCCCTTCACCTAAACAAAACACTCTACAGTCTACAAATATTCATATGTCTCTTCTCTTCTCTGACCTCTGAAACATCCCTATGAGGCTATGAAAATTGGTGCTTGTGTCCTATTATGCAGATGCAAATACTGGGCTCAGAAAGACAAAGATCACAAAGCAAGTTTGGGACAGAACTGGAACTAGAACCCAGGTCTCCCAAAGCAGGGTCCTTGCCATCACTAAGGCTAGGAACATTAAGACTCCAAAATATGGGGAATGGCTCAATGCATGCCACCAAGGTTAGAGCTGACCAACCTCAGAATGCTCAGCAGCTCTGAGACCCTGGAGTGGAAGACTCAAGGCAGAGGGTGATCCCTAAGTTACACACATCTGAGCTCCAATCCAAACTCCACTATGCAGCTGAGTGACCACACTTTGTGAGGCTCAGCATTCTCTACTACAAAATGAAACTATAGAAGGTACCAAAAAGCTCAGGATGAGGGGAGAACTGCACCCTCAATGCAGGACTGCCAGGCAGGTGGTAAGCACTCATTAACTTTTGTTTCAAGCACACAAATCATATGTTGTTTTTCATCGTGTCTCCCCATGGTGTCTGGTCCATGGCTCCAGAACCAGGAGGCTTCTGATCAATCCTTATGCTAAGTGATGGACAGATGGATGGATGGGTGGTTGGATAAATAAATGGACGGATGCATGGATTGATAGACTAATGCTGGGATGAATGGAGGGATGAATAGATGGATGAATGGATAAATGAATGGATGGATGCTCAGAAGAGAAGATAGACTAAAACAGGGAGTCAAAATGAAAAGAACAAGAAGATAATTGAAGGATGGAGCTCATACACGGAAGAGAGGAACAAGATCCAGCCCTTCTGGCTCCACTCAGCACCACCACCATATGCCTTGGGGTAGCACTGGCACATGCTACAGATTATACCTCTGGACACCATGATGCTGCCACAGAAGGTGTCATTGAACTGGGGCCAATCATGGCTCAGGAGGAATGTACTGAGAGCCAGGAGAAGACTCATACATTGAAGCTGAAGCAGAAGATCTTCTCATCTGCCAAGGTCTCCTCACCTGCCATGGCTGCCAGCCACACCCTGGCCTGTGCACCCTGCCAGAAGGAGCCCGTGACATCCAGCATAAACATCCAGACAGGCTCACAGGAAGAGGTGAAGCTCTTGGATCACTGCAAATGAAGGCTTAAAGTTAAAGGGAGAGCAAGACCCCTTCAGTTCCAGGCCCATTCCCTGGACCCACCAGTTTAGCAGGGCTGGAGGCAGCATGCTTCAGTGGACCAGTGAACCCACTCCCCACCCTCTCTCCTTCCCTCGGGGCCCAGAAGACCTGGAGTGCATGTGTGAATCTGGGTGAGGGAGCATGCAAAGGAGGGACAAGAGGAGGTTACAGGGGCTGGGCCCCAAACAAGCCTGTGGCAAAACTTTCTTTGCCTACTTTGGGGCTGAACTGGGTGAGCAGGTTATCCCACACTTCTAGCCCTGGGAAGCAGGGTACAATTCTGCAGTCAACAGATGTTAGAATGCTGCCAGAGGATTTCAGGATCCCACTGCCAGGCATTTCAGGATCCTGGATTTTAGACCCTTCAAGGATATGTGTCCATCTGGGATTCAGGCATGATGGTCCATAAGTACTGGATGGTGATGATGCGCATGGCACAATTCTAAGCATGTTACAGCTATTAACTCACTTAAGGGACTCCATGAGGCAGGTACTGCTACACCCACTTTATAGAGGACACTGAGCACAGACAAGTAACTTGCCCAAGGACACACACCTTGAAATGGTAGAGCAGCTGAAATGTGAACCCAGAGGCTGTGCCCCTGGCCACAGGGCAATCCTGCTTAACAGCAGCATGAGGTTATGTGTGAGAGCTCTGATAGCAAGGCAGGCTGCCTGGGTTTAGATCCTGGCTCCTCTACTGTGGGGCAGCATGGTCTTGATCATATTACCTGCCTGTGTCTCAGTTTCCTCCTCTGTAAAATGGGGATAATGACAGGACCTCCCAGCATTGGTGCTATCTCCAGGCCTAGGTGTCCTGGATCCTTCTGCCCCCTTTACACTCTGTGCAGCATCCAGACCTGCTTGTAATGAGCTCCTCTACTCCCCCACCAAAGCTCTGGTGAATTAATGCCCCTGTGGGGTATAAGTGACTGACAGTAACTTCCTCAGTCTCCTTGCAGCCTAGTCGAGGAAGATGCCTTCTAAAGAATAGCATTCTAATGTGAAAATGTAGTCCTATGAAAGTCTAATGGGAGAAATCAGATTCCTTTACAAGATTACAGAAAAAAAAGATGACAATGAGTATCTCTAAAAGAGAATGTTCACTTGGAGTGTCGATGGGGTTAGGTGGCTGATACAGGATGAAAGGCTTTCATTTGGCTCCCTGACTTGCTGGGTTTGGGGATTTCCCTGGTCCTGGTCATTACCTCTTCCCTCCTGCCAAGCATGTGCTCACACTAGCCCCTCTGCCTGGTAGTCCTTCCCACAGGCCCTTTTTCTTATATTTTTTTAGACAATTAAGGTAAACTCAGAGGGACTTTTAATATGCCAATCGGTGTTAATAAAATGCAAGTCAAAGACAAGTGTAAACATGCTTTCAACCAACATTAATGAGGAAACAAACAAGGCACAAATTCTTTTAATTTTTATATTTTATTTTATTTTATTTTATTTTATTTTATTTTATTTTAATTTTTGAGATGGAGTCTCTCTCTGTCACCCAGGCTGGAGTGCAGTGGCGCGATCTCTGATCACTGCAAGTTCAGCCTCCTGGGTTCACTCCATTCTCCTGCCTCACCCTCATGAATAGTTGAGACTACAGGTGCCTGCAACCACGCCTGGCTAATTTTTTGTATTATAGTAGAGATGGGGTTTCCCCGTGTTAGCCAGGATGGTCTCGATCTCCTGACCTCGTAATCCACCTGCCTCAGCCTCCCAAAGTCCTGGGATTACAGGTGTGAACCACCGTGCCCGGTCATTTATTTTATTTTATTTTTGCAACATCTTTTAGCTGGTATTATTAGTCAAATGACTAATCGCAAATAAAATATATTTTGTGAAAAACCTGGAATGTCAGAAATCATTCTGGCATTTCAAACAGCCATGTTCTGGATCACCAGCATCAATTTATATACATGAATATTCAGGAGAAACTGTGTAAAACATTTAGAATCAGACTAACCGCACAGTCTAGTATAACACTTGGGAGGAGGGAAGGGATATTTTTAAAGAGTCAGAGAAGAACATTACCAGAAAAAAAATAACAAAACCAGTAATTATTATACTTCCTTAATATAGCATTACAAAGGAGGGGAAAGGAACATTTTTCAATGAACTAGCTTCAAAGTTCCTCAAGAACAGCTGTACATTTCACATAATTGTTTCAAAGAGAAAGCCTATTAACTACAATGTTTGTTTAATGTTACAAGCTTACTGCAAAGACAGCAAATTCCCAAGGCAATGTTTCCATGGAATTATCATCTCAGGCTTCACGCAATGCTTACAAAAGCACTAACAGTTGGACCTAAAAGTATATTTTACAGTTTTTTTATAAAAAAAGAAATATAAGATTGACACACAGGTGTATTGAAGGCTGAGTAGTAATGAGTCTTTTAGCTTTTCTCTTTTTGAAGGGAGAATAATTTTGTAACAATGCCCTTGAGTTCTTCTTACAAATCACGACAGGGAAAGGTATCTTTTATTACAATGCAACAGCAAGCTATAAGCAGCACACCACCACAGTGGCTAACTCTGGACAGGATGGTGTAATATCCAACAGTGACTGCCATCCTACAGAGGAAAGACTGGTAAGATCAGATGAAAGCCTGACATAGGTAAAAATGTAGCTTTCAACTGTAATTCACAAATAAAAGTCCCAAGCAGTAAAACTACTGACACCAATAGTGAAAGTCATTACAAATGGGATTCCAGCAGTGATTTCAACCTAGCTTCCTCTTGTCACAGTTTCTGGAGGAGGTGGGACATGAGTAGCTGAGTATGCAGGAAGGTTGATGGAGCAGCTCATGTGCCTTCCACTAGGCTGAATGGCCCATTACTCTGGGTGCTGGACACGATGGCTGTCCTACCAGCAGAGCGCTCTGCTTCAGCTGCAGCCTCTGCCATCTGTGCTTCCTTGAGTTATTCTTCTAAAAGCAAATTTTTGAACTTTCCAGGCTTCAATTCTATTTGTTACTGTTCTGCTCTCTTTCTAGAAGCAGACAGCAGTACCGAATGCTTACCAGGGCCATTGCTGAAGGTCCTCTCGGGATCTGGAGGAATCATAACTTTTATCAACTCGGTAAACTCTCAGGAAAGCACTTGTGCTATCAGGGTAACCTGGCCTGTGTGAATCCATGCATTGGTCTCTTTCTGGGAAGAGGTTCAGCACCAGGAGCACATCTCTTTGGGTAGATGGGTATAATTCTCCTGTAAAACTTCGTTTGCAGGAAAACGACTATCACCCTCTTCAAACTGTGGACTAGAGATCCTTGTTACACGTCCAAAATCACCTGTGCTTAACATAATTTTGTTGGATCCCCAGTCGTCTTCCTCTTCTTCAGAGGCAGCATCTGGGATTGAGACTCGAGATGTAAAAATACTACTAGAGTTTGTATCCCTGTGAACCAAAGACATTGAATGAATATAGGTCAAACCCCAGCTACCTTGCAAAAGGAGACCCTTCAACTCTGCTTCTGTGAAGTAACTCATGATTCTGCAGTTTCCACTTCAGCACAGCTAAACTTCCACTATGACAATATTCATCCTGTGTAAGCATAGAACCATCTTCTGCCCGTGTAGAGAAATATGGAACTGCATGAGGAAGCCACCCAGGCACTGCAGTAGAGCCTGTGCTCTTCTCAGAGTGCTTTGCTCACTGCAGAATTGGCCTAAGGCTTTTCTGATCACCAAATGTGGTGCATGCGTCCATCCTGCCTCTTCACACAGTAAACACAGAACCAAAACCTCCAGAGCAATTATCTGCAGCTCCTGAAACTGCTGTGCGCCGTAACCTCACGTTGCTCTCAGTCACTGCAGTTCTCTCAGCAGGCCACGTTTCATCTCCCAGCTCCTGAGTACCAGCTTCCATGTCTTCATCACAAGAATCATCCCCATGACCCCAAAAGAATCCGGAGTGAAAGGATCCGAATTCACTTGGAGTCTGTTGCACATCCAATTCCCCTTTTCCTGACTTTTCTGCATCACGAAGAAGAACTGTTCCAGAGTTTAACAGAGCTGGGATTAATTCCTCCAGCTCTGGAGAGGAAAACCGGGGGGTGAAACTGGCGGGTGGCAGAGCAGAAGCTTTCAGGAGGTCCACTAGGGCGCCCGGGATCCCTCAGCGCCCAGCAGAGCCCTCCCCATCTGGGGCCCCTACACTCCCGCGACGCCTCCCCCAGGCGCCCCCAGAACTCGCCAGAACCAGTGGCCCAGGAAGCAGGTGCCGCTGGCCACCAGAAGCCCAAGCACCCTCCCCTCACCGGTCGCACTGGGACCCGCTGCCAGGCCGGTCAGCGCTGGGCAGGGTCCCAGCAGCTCCTCAGGCTCCAGTTCCTGAGGATGCTGAGCCTGAAGTGCAAGATTCCGCTCACCCCGCCCCCGGAAAAGGAGACGAAGACTTGAGGAAACCTCAGCCGGTCTGGTGCTGGAGCCTGGGCTGCCAGAATGCACCTCAGTGTTGCGGCCAGCGGCAGCCTCGTGCGCCCCCTTCTGGCCGCGGCCAGAATCTGTCACACCCCATGGGAGGGGGCGCTTCAGACCAGCAAGGGGAGGGCTGGGGATGCCACCCCCATTCATAGACCAGGAATCAAAGCCCTCGGGTAGCAGGGTCTGGTCAAGATTCGCCCAAACTGAGAGGGAACGGAGACCAACTCAACCCCAGCCGCACTGTATGCAGTGTAGGCAGATCAGGACTTCAGCCATTCCTGAGACCCCCCTTGCCTCACCGGTACATGCCCGGTCCACATTTCCCTTCCTCTGCAGTACTCACAACCCGCACTCTGAGTCGCTTATTTCTCTTAAACAAATAGGAGTGATAGCGGGTAACACATCAGTAACAAGAAACTAGCAGGTACTCAGTAACATGGTCTACGCTGGCCTCTTCCACAGTCAAGGTGAGCGTTAACGGGGAAATGAATCCACTTCCCAAGAAGTGGACAGTCACCGGCAGCCCCTCCGCCTCCCTCCGGCTTTGCCTTCCCCCAGCACCAACTGGGGCATGGAAAGAGTGTGGGCGAAGACGCCGTCACCTTCCAGCAGAGGGCGCACTGCCCTCGGTTTTCAGTATCCTGGGCCTGGTGCCCTCCGCATAGGACCCTCAGAGGTGGGGAGGAGAAAGAGCACACCCATTTGACAGGTGCAGAGACTGAGGTCCGTGGGGACGGGGTGAGCGGCCCAGGGCGGCCAGACCTGTGAATAGTAGAGCTAGAAGTCCAACAGGTCCCCAGCCAGTCACTGGGTGAGCCCCTGCTGTGTGGGGATCACTGAGGTGCAGGCATTCTGATAAACACCGGGTTGAGGAACTCATGGCGCTCCATCCTGAATTCTGGGGCGCTTTCTGGGACACAATACAGTAAAGGCTGTGCAAACTGTGTGAGGTCCAGCATGTGCACGAAGCAAAGAGGGATAGATAGGCGTGGAGTACAGGGACAGAATCACAGTTGGGACCCTTGAGAAGGCAGTTGGAGTTTTTCTGCCAGGGCAGGAGAAGCCTTCTGGGCACCCAGGCTGGCATGTGCAAAGGCATAGAAGCAAGCTCCCCCTGACACACGGCTGGAGGGGAAGCTCTAAGTGCTGTGCACAGGCTGTTCACACTACATCCTTCTCCCTGGACTTGCTCCCGCGAAAGCACCTCCATCCTTCCAGTGAACTGCCACCAAGCCCACCCTGTCACACCCACATCCTGTGGGCCCCACATTTGAGAAACAAGAATTCAGTTGCTTCTCATTCCCCCACCCCACGGCTGCTCATCACCTGGTCTGAGTCCCCATCCTCTCTCTCCCACCACTTGGTCTCTGCTTCCATCCTTGACTCCTGACGTCTCCTTGCAACTCAATACTAGGTCAGATCATGTCACACTTCTGCTCTGGTGCAAGAACTATGTGGTTCCTTCAGTTCAGTGTCCACCAGGATTTGATATTCCCAAGGTATGTCTCTCACTCCTTTGTTCTCATTTTGCCTTTACACAGGAAGACACTTTTTCTTCTTGAAGTGTACTCTTATGTAGCTACTCTTGGTAATGAAATCTCTGCTATTACTTTTGAAATTATTTTAATTGTCCTTACCAAATAAAGATATTTAGCTATATATTCAATACTAGCTTGAATAATAATTTTTCTAAGCATGCTTTTTGACTTTTTAAAATTTAAGATGACATTGGATGATTTTTATTATGTACATCATGATGTTTTGAACATTCCACATATAAATTGTTGAATGGTTAAATCTAACTATTAACAAATGCATTATCTAACATCGTTATCATTTTTGTTGTGAGAACACTTATCATCCACTGTCCTTGCCGTTTTCTAGAATGCAATATATCATTAGTAACTGTAGCCACCTTGCTATACAATAGATTTCTTGAAATTTATTTTATCTATCTAATTTTAATTATGTGTCCTCTGACCAACATCTCCCCATCCCGTTCCCCTCTCTAACCACTCCAGCCTCTGGTAACCACCATTCTGCTCTCTACTTCTATGAGACCAACTTGTTTAAATCCCTCATATGCATGAGATAATGCAGTATTTTTCTTTCTGTGCCTGGCTTATTTCATTTAATATATCCTCCAGGATCATCCATGTTGACAGTAACGACAGCATTTTATTCTGTTGTATGACTAAATATCATTCCGTTGTATGTGTTTATGTATGTATGTACGTACATATATGTATACAAGCATATGTAGACATAGCATTCTTCAAATATGTTATTTTGCATTTATTTTTATTAAAATTATATGTCTCCCTTATCTAAATACTGATAAAAATATGAGGTCTTTTCAGTCCTTCCTCTTAATAAAAGCCAAAGTTAAAGGGCAGTTTCCCCATTTTTTAATGATTCTTTTTTCTTGCTGATTTTTTTGAGTTCCATGCAGAGCCTACATATTACTGCTTAATCATAAGTATAGTTTGGATTTTTTTTTCACATTCTGTATAATGTCTGTTTCCTCTGTGATTTATTGTGAGATTTGTATTAGGTTTTTCTTCTAGAATTTTACTGTCTCAGGTCTTAGATTTAGTCTCTAATCCACCAGGAGTTAATCTTTGGATATGGTGAGTTTCATTCTTCTACATGTGGCCACCCAATTTTCCCAGCACCGTTTATTATGTATGTGTATGTTTTTGTCTGATTTGTTAAAGGTTGTTATTGTTTGGCTATATTTCTAGATTCTCCATTCTGTACCATTGAACTATGTGTTTATTTTTATACCAGCAAAATGCTGTTTTGGTTACTGTATCCTGGTAGTATAAATTGAAGTCAAAGGAAAGATAAAGGAACGTTTTTGTCCTTCCTTTATTTTGAAGGAGAGTTTTAGCAAATATAAGTGTTCTTAATTAGAAGTTTTTCTTTCAATACTTTGAATATATTATCCCACTCTGCCCTGTCCTGAGAGCTTTCTTTCCAAATATTTTAGAATTTATTCATTCTACTGTTGACAAACATTTGGACACATTTCCTGTTTTAACCATTATAAAGAAAGCTGCCATGATTGCAAGGATGCATTTCTATGGTATATATATTTACAGGAAAGTTGCTTAGTCACAGGGAGAGCATCTGTTTGGCTTAAATAAATACTAAAATACAGTTTTTCTAAATGATTGCAGACATTCACTATGTTTTGAGCATGCTCCAATTGTCCCACACATTCTTCCATAGCATAATTTGAAATAATTTTATTGAGGTTCAATTTACATTCTTTAAAATTCATCAATTATAAATGAATAATTTGTAAAATTTTACACATTATCATTTCCAAATATGTTGCATGTGACTGTATAATCACTACCACAAACATGATGTAGAACATTCCCATGACCATGAAAAGCTCAATCTGGTCCTTTTCATTAAATTTTCTCCTTATACATGATGCCCATCACAAAACTATTCTATTTCAGCTACTATATTTGCCTTTTGAAAAATTTCACATAATTGTGATTTTAACATTTATGTAGTCTTTAGTGTCTTCTGTTAATCCATAATAATTCCTTTGAAATCATCCAAGTTGTACATATCATTAATTTCTTACTTGTTATTGCTGAGAAATAGTTCATCATATGGGCATGCCACAATGAGTTTACCCATCAGCAGCTAATGGACCTTGCCCATTAATGTTTGTCCGGTCATTTGCCTTCTTTTAACTGAGTTGTATGAATTATGTATATACAAATCTGAACACCAACATTTATCAAATATATGTATTTCAATATTTCTCTCAGGCTATGGTTGTCAATTTATTTTTTAACAGTGTCTTATGAAGACTCAATTTATACATTTTATTTTATGTTTTCTGCATGTGTAGCCTATCTAAGAAACCATTTACTATCCCAGGGTCACAATAAATGTCTCCTATGCTTTATTCATACAAAATATATAATTTTATCTACCACACTTACATCTCAAATTCATTTGAAGTTAATTTTTCAGATGTACTTTGATTAATCAATGTTAACATATTTATATATGGGTATTCAACTTCTCCAAGAATATTTATGTAAATTTCTATTCTTCCCTTTGAATTGTCTTCATGCATTCCTTAATAAAAAATTATATATGTGTGTAAATATATACATCTATATACACACATATGTATGTGTGTGTTTATGTGTGTGTGTATATATATATAATCTGAGCTTCCTATATTATTACAATTATTTACAATTATTTCCTCAAGTAACAACACACTGTTGTGAATACTGTAGCTTTATAGTATTTATTTCTGATATGCCTCTAAATGTGACTGTTTTTCATTATTGTTTTCACTAATTTAGATTATTTATATTTTCAAAGTACTTTAAGAATTAGCTCATCAAATTTTACGAAGCCCTTTGTTGAAATTTTACTGAATTGTGTTGATGCTGCATATTAATTTGGGGAAAATTTACATACTAATTATATTGAATATTCTGATATGTGAACATGATAGCTCTATTTATGTAGGCATCCTTTAATTTTCCTCAGTACTTCGTTCAGGTTTTTCAGGGTAAGGTTCGATTTTCACTGCCAGTCTATAAAAATACACATTGACTTTTTACACATTTGGCTTAGATACAGTGGCTTCACTCAACTCATCTGTTAGTTTTAGTAATGATTTCTAGACACTAGACATGTTTGGATTTTTCTATTTTACAAATTACTGAGAGATTGAGAGATGGAAGTGGTTAGATGTAGAGGGAGTCTGGTAAGATGGTGGAATAGTAGGTTCCCAGCCCTGATTCCCTCAAAGAGACATCTATTTGGCAACTACCCACAGGAAAGAATGCCTTTGTGAGAACTCCAAATACTACTGAGATTGCAAAACCCAAAAAGAGCTCAAAAGCAAAGAAAGACTCATTAAAAAGGATAAGAGGAATGATTTTACTTTATTTGCTTTACGACTTCCATATCCAGAACAATACTGTGCTGAGAAGTATACCCTCAGCCCATTATTTTTCCAGTGGGAGAAAAGTAGATCAAAGTGGATATTCAACATCTATTTGGGGAGTCCTGCCTGATGGGCACACTTCTGCTTTGTCTCAAAATGAACACTGGAAGAATTTTAATACTTAGACCACTTGAAGATAACTAGCACCAAAGAAAGGGGGTGAAACACTCAGTGACTGGTACATGCAGATCTCAATGTGCCCCACAATGCTTCGAGTGGCCTCACCCAACAAACCTGCCAAACCGGGGGAGTAAAAGCAGCAGACATTTCTGACCATGAAGCACCGCCAGTCAGCCAAATCCATCAGCAGGCTCAACCACCTGACCGAACAAGAACACCAGGCCACACTTAATGGTGAAGAACTTTTCCTGCTGAAGCCAACCTGTAAAGACTAGAAAAAGTGACCACTTTCTCAAAAATATGTATACCAGCACAAGGTCACAAGAATCATGAAGAATCAGGAAAATATGACACAATTTAAGTAAAGCAAAAAAGCTTCAATAGTAGACCCCAAATAAATAGGAATTCACAAAGTGCTTTTAAGAATTGGAAGTAATTGGACATTTGGGTTGGTTCCAAGTCTTTGCTATTGTGAATAATGCCCCAATAAACATAAGTGTGCATGTGTCTTTATAGCAGCATGATTTATAGTCCTTTGGGTATATACCCAGTAATGGGATGGCTGGGTTGAACGGAATTTCTAGTTCTAGATCCCTGAGGAATCACCACACTGACTTCCACAGGGGTTGAACTAGTTTACAGTCCCACCAACAGTGTAAAAGTATTCCTATTTCTCCACATCCTCTTCAGCACCTGTTGTTTCCCGACTTTTTAATGATTGCCATTCTAGCTGGTGTGAGATGGTATCTCATTGTGGTTTTGATTTGCATTTCTCTGATGGCCAGTGATGGTGAACCAACCCAAATGTCCAACAATGATAGACTGGATTAAGAAAATGTGGCACATATACACCATGGAATACTATGCAGCCATAAAAAATGATGAGTTCATGTCCTTTGTAGGGACATGGATGAAATTGGAAATCATCATTCTCAGTAAACTATCGCAAGAACAAAAAACCAAACACCGCATATTCTCACTCATAAGTGGGAATTGAACAATGAGAACACATGGACACAGGAAGGGGAACATCACACTTCGGGGACTGTTGAGGGGTGGGGGGAGGGGGGAGGGATAGCATTGGGAGATATACCTAATGCTAGATGACGAGTTAGTGGGTGCAGCGCCCCAACATGGCACATGTATACATATGTAACTTACCTGCACATTGCACACATGTACCATAAAACCTAAAGTATAATAATAATAATAATAATAATAAATAAAAATAAAAAAATTGGAAGTAATTATTTTAGATACTAAGCTCAGTGAACTATATGGGAACACATATAGACAACTAAAAAAATTAGGAAAGCAATACATAAAGAAAATCGGAAGTTACACTAATAAATAGAAAAGACAAAAATAAACACAGAAATGTTAATTCTGAAGAATATAATGACTAAACTGAAAAATTTAAAAGAGTGTTTTAACAGCAGATTCAGTCATGAAGAGGAAATGGCAAAGTGGGAAACAGGTGTCTTGAAATTATCCTGTCAGAGGTGCAAAAAACAAAAAAAAAAGCAAAAGATAAAGAGTAAAAAAATCTATAAGACTTATGAAACATCATCAAATAAAGCAATATATGCATTATGTGGATACAAGAAGGTGAAATAGAGGAAAGAATAGAAAGCTTATTTTCACAAATACTGACTGAGAACTTGCTGAATTTGAGGTGGGAGGTGGACATCCAGACTCATGAAGTTCAAGCATCCTTAAGTAGCTTGAACATGAAGAACTTTACACCAAGACATATTTTAATAAAATAGCCAAAAGTTAAAGAGAAAAATTGAATTTTAAAAGCAGCAAGAGAAAATCTACTCATCACATAACTATCAGCGCAATTCTCAGATTCTCCTTTCAGGCCAGGGCCAAGTGGGATAATATATTCAAAGTATTGAAGGAAATATTGCTGTTTAGGAGCACTTATATTTGCTAAAACTCTCCTTCAAAATAAAGGAAAGACAACGACTTTCCTTTGTCTTTCCTTCAACTTCAATTTATTCTACAAGGATACAGTAACCAAAACAGCATTTTGCTGGTATGAAAATAAACACATACAACAATATAACAGAATAGAGAATCTAACAAATACACCCAAACAATAACAACCTTTGACAAATCAGACAAAAACATACACATACATAATAAATGGTGCTGGGAAAATTGGGTGGCCATATGTAGAAGAATGAAACTGTGTTTGTATCTCTCACCATATCCAAACATGAACTCCAGGTGGATTAGAGACTTACATCTAAGACCTGAAACCATAACAATTCTAGAAGAAAAGCCTAGTAAAAACTCTTCCAGGCGTTGGCCTAGATAAATAATTTACGACAAATACCCCAAAAGCAAATGGAACAAAAATAAAAATAAATAAATGGGACTGAATTAAACTAATAAAAAGATTTGGCAAAGAAAAGAAATAAACCACAGAGGAAACAGACATTATACGAAAGGAAAGAAAATCCAAACCATACTTACGATTAAGCAGTAATATGCAGAATCTGCAGTTAACTCAAAAAAATCAGCAGAAAAAGAATCTTATTAATAAACAGGGAAACAGCCCTTTAACTTTGGCTTTTATTAAGAGGAAGGACTGAAAATACTTCATATTTTTATCAGCATTTAGATAAGGGAGAAATATAGTTTTAATAAAAACAAATGCAAAATAATATATTTGAAGAATGGTATGTCTACATATGCTTGTATACATACATGTATGTATGTCTGTACATAAACACATACAATGGAATGATATTTAGTCATACAACAGAAAAAAATGCTGTCATTACTGTCAACATGGATGATCCTGGAGGACAGTATATTAAGTGAAATAATCTAAGTGCAGAAAGAAAAATACTGCACTATCTCATTCATATGAGAGATCTAAACAAGTTGGTCTCATAGAAGTAGAGAGCAGAATGGCGGTGAGCAGAGGCTGGAGTGGTTAGAGAGGGGAACAGGATGGGGAGATATTGGTCAGAGGGCACATAATTAAAACTGGATACATAAAACAAGTTTCAAGAAATCTATTGTATAGCAAGGTGGTTACAGTTACTGATGATATATTGCATTCTAGAAAACTGCAAGGATAGTGGATGATAAGTGTTCTCACAACAAAAATGATAACGATGTTAGATAATGCATTTGTTAATAGTTAGATTTAACCATTCAACAATCTATATGTGGAATGTTCAAAACATCATGATGTACATAATAAAATCATCCAATGTCATCTTAAATTTTAAAAAGTCAAAAAGCATGCTTAGAAACATTACTATTGAAGCTAGCATTGAATATATAGCTAAATATTTTTAGGGCATAAGGACAATTAAAATAATTTCAAAAGTAATAACACAGAGATTTCATCACCAAGAGTAGCTACATAGCAGCACACTTCAAGAAGAAAAAGTGTTTTCCTGTGTGAAGGTAAAATCAGAACAAAAGAGTGAGGGACATGCCTTGGGAATATCAAATCCTGGTGGACACTGAACTGAAGGAACCACATAGTTCTTGCACCAGCGCAGAAGTGTGACATGATCTGACCTAGTATTGAGTTGCAAGGAGACGTCAGGAGTCAAGGATGGAAGCAGAGACCAAGTAGGGGGAGAGAGAGGATGGGGACTCAGACTAGGTGATGAGCAGCCATGGGGTGGGGGGGTGAGAAGAAACTGAATTCTTGTCTCTCGAATGTGGGGCCCACAGGATGTGGGTGTGAGATGGTGAGGGTGGTGGCCTGGATAGCTAACTGGAAGGATGGAGGTGCTGTGGGGGGAGCAAGTCCAGGGAGAAGGATGTAGTGTGAACAGCCTGTGCGCAGCACTTAGAGCTTCCCCTCCAGCCGTGTGTCAGGGGGAGCTTGCCTCTATGCCTTTGCACTTGCCAGCCTGGGTGCCCAGAGGGTTTCTCCTGCTCTGGCAGAAAAACTTCAACTGCCTTCTCAAGAGTCCCAACTGTGATTCTGTCCCTGTACTACCACCCCAATCTATCCCTGTTTGCTTCGTGCACATGCTGGACCTCACACATATAACACATCCTTTACCATATTGTGTCCTAGAAAGCGCCCCAGAATTCAGGATGGAGCGCCATGAGTTTCTCAACCCGGTGTTTCTCAGAATGCCTGCACCTCAGTGATCCCCACACAGCAGGGGCTCACCCAGTGACTGGCTGGGGACCTGCTGGAATCCTAGCTCTGCTATTCACAGGTCCTGCTGCCTTGGGCCGCTCACCCCTCCCCCAGGGACCTCAGTCTCTGCACCTGTCAAATGGGTGTGCTCTTTCTCCTCCCCACCTCTGAGGGTCCTGTGAGGATGGCTTCACGCCCAGGATCCCGAAAACCGCGGGCAGCACGCCCCCTGCTGGGAGGTGACGGGGTCTTCGCCCACACCTTTTCTGGGCCCCAGCTGGCTCTGCGGGAAGGCAAAGCCAGACAGAGGTGGAGGGGCTGCCGGCGATTCTCCAATTCCAATGAGCATTTTCCGGTTAATGCTCACTTGATTGTGAAAAAGGCCAGCGTAGACCATTTTATTGAACACCTGCTAGTTTCTTGTTACTGATGTGTTACTCGCTATCACCCCTATTTGTTTCAGACAGGAAGCGACTCAGAGGGAGGGGTGTGGGGTCCTAGCGAGGAAGGCAAAAGTGGGCCGGGCATGTACGGGTGAGGCAAGGGGGGTCTCAGGAATGGCTAAAGTCCAGATCTGTCTACACTGCATACACTGCAGCTGGGGGTGAGTTGGTCTCTGTCCCCGCTCAGTTTGGAAGAATTTTGACCAGACTCTGACAGCCCAGGGCTCTGATTCCTGGTCTATGAATGGGAGTGGCTCCTCCAGCCTGCCCCTTGCGGGGCTGAGGCGCCCCCGCCCATGGGATGTGACAGCTTCTGGCCGCGGCCACCAGGGGGCGCACGAGGCTTCCGCCTGCCGCAAGGCGGAGAGGCATTCTGACAGCCCAGGCTCCAGCACCAAACAAGCTGAGGTCCTTGTGGGTCTCTGTCTCCTTTTCTGGGGGTGAGCGGAACCTTGCCCGCCAGGCCCAGCAGCCCCTGGAGCTGGAGCCTGAGGAGCTGCTGGGGCCCTGCCCAGCGCTGACCGGCCTGGCAGCGGGTCTCTGTGTGACCGGTGCGGGGAGGGTGCTTGGGCTCCTGGTGGCCAGCGGCACCTGCTTCCTGGGCCACCGGTTCTGGCGAGTGCTGGGGGCACCGAGGGGAGGCTTCGCGGGACTGTGGGGGCCCGGGCGGGGAGGGCCCTGCTGGGCGCTGAGGGATCCCGCAGGCCCTAGTGGACATCCTGCAAGCTTCGGCTCTGCCACCCGCCACTTGCACTCCCGGTTTTCCTCTCCAGAGCTGGAAGAATTTATCCCAGCTCTGTTAAACTCTGGGACCGTTCTTCTTCGTGATACTGAAAAATCAGGAAATGGGAATTGGATGTTCAACAGACTCCAAGTGAATTCGGATCCTTTCACTCCGGATTCTGTTGGGGGTAAGGGGATGATTCTCGTGGTGAAGACATGGAAGCCAGTACTCAGGAGCTGGGAGATGAAACGTGGCCTGCTGAGAGAACTGCAGTGACTGAGAGCAACGTGAGGTTACGGCGCACAGCAGTTTCAGGAGCTGCAGATAATTGCTCTGGAGGTTTTGGTTCTGTGTTTACTGTGTGAAGAGGCAGGATGGACGCATGCACCACATTTGGTGATCAGAAAAGCCTTAAGCTGACTCTGCAGTGAGCAAAGCACTCTGAGACGAGCACAGGCTCTACTGCAGTGCCTGGATGGCTTCCTTATGCAGTTCTGTATTTCTCTGCCTGGGCAGAAGATGGTGCTATGCTTACACAGGATTAATATTGTCATGGTGGAAATTTAGCTGATACTGAAGTGAATGAAAACTATAGACTCATAAATTACTTTAAAGAAGCAGAGTTGAAGGCTCTCCTTTTGCAAGGTAGCCAGGGCTTGAGGTATATTCATTCAATGTCTTTGGTTCACAGGGATACAAAATCTAGTAGCATTTTTACATTTCGAATCTCAATCCCAAATACTGCCTCTGAACAAGACGGAGATGACTGGGGATCCAACATAATTATGTTAAACACAGATGATCTTGGACACGTAAGAAGGATCTTTATTCCACAGGTGGAAAAGGGTGATAGCCGTTTTCTTGCAAATGAAGCTTTACCGGAGGATTATATCCATCTACCCAAAGAGATACTTTTTCACTTGCCCTCACAGTGGTATGTGCTGCTGGTGCTGAAGCTCTCCCCAGAAATGGAGACTAATGCATTAATTCGTACAGGCCAGGTTACCTTGATAGCACAAGTGCTTTCCCGAAAGTTTACCGAGTTGATAAATGTTATGATTCCTCCTGATCCAGAGAGAAGACCTTCATCCCGGGCCTCGCAGGGACTCCTGTTCTCAGCACAGCTCTCTGAGAAGGCAGGAACCACGACAAAGGCAACTCCAAGGTGCAGCAATGGTCTCACACTTCAAACTGGCCTCTCACGGGTTCAGATGAGGTTGAGAGAGTGTCTCAGAGGCCCTCTGGGGCAACTGCAAGCCTGAAAAGGGTGTCCACAAGTTCTGTTCATTGGCGCTGTGGAACCCCCGTAAAATCACAGAAAAATCAAGGCCCGCCTGGGAGAACGAGCGGACTCGTGCTTGAATCCAACCCACGTTCAAGGATTCCAGCTAGAGGACCCAGATGCCTCCCGCAAACTGCAAACCACCCCAGACCCCACAAGGAGACCACTAGGCATGCCTGAAGCGTCCTGCAGTTCCTTTTGGATCCTTAGGAATTACACGATTTATTCCTGAGGCTCCACTTCATGTTTCTTTAGGCTGGCTTCCCCTTGCCAGTTCCTAGAACCGGGGGACTATCCCGTGGATCCCCCAGAGAGCACAGGCGAGAGTCCAACACCAATGCATGTCCACAGAGGTCTCCTCCACCAAGCCGCAGGGAGTTGTCTCCAGGCAACGGTGGCCACTGTGACATGAGCCATGGCTCACCACTGGCGCCTGGTACCTAGAGACTGACGCATTCGCATTCGTGAAGCAGTCTTGGGCGCCCGGTTGTCAGTGCTGTCAGCCTACCTGAGCAGAGGAAAATGGTGCAGGCAGAGCGCACCTGGTCTCGGGAAAATGCTGCCTGCGACAACCCACTGCGGGACCCTAATGTCTCGACAATAAGGCCTCCTCGGGAGGTCTCCGAGGTCGGGGCCCGCTGGAGGAGGAGGCGTTTCGAAACTGTGAGGTGGGTGCTGGAAATTGCTCTTCTGACTCTGTTCCAGAAAGAGGCTGTGTGCAAGAATCCGGTCGCATGGGAATAGAAATACAGTCCGGTGAGTTGTTGACGGGTGTCCAGGTGATGGAATAATACCTGAGACCCCAGAGGCAGGTGTCAGTGGAAGATGGCTGGGACCTTGAGATCACTGTGTCCCTTCATTCTGGGCCTTGCAGGGGCTCCTGCTTCTCAGCACGGCGTTCTAGAAGGCAGGAACCATGACAAAGGCAAGTCCGAGGTGAGGCAGTGTTCTCAAACCTCGAACTAGCATCTCACGGATGCAGATGACGTTGAGAGAGTGTCTCAGAGGCCGTTTGGGGCAACTGCAAGCCTGAAAAGGGTGTCTAGGAGTGCTGTTGAGGGGCACTGTGGACCCACCATGAAAGCAAAGAAAAATCAAGGCTTGCCTGAGAGAACAAACGGATTTGTGCTGGAGTCCAAGCCATGTTCAAGGATTCCTGTCAGAAGACCCAAAAGTCTCCTGCAAAGTGCAAACTAACCCAAGCCCCTCAATGAGACCGTTATCCACAACTTGGAGCGCAGCCAGCCTACCTGAAATGCCTTTTGCTCTCTGAAATCCCTGACAGACAAAAGATCCCCAGTGTGAGGCAGTCCCAACCCAGCAACAGCCCAGCGAAAGACCCCCTCTACAATGAGAAAGGATGGGCAGATGAAACGAAACAGCCTAGATACCAGGTAAAAGCCAGACATGGCTGCTGTTTCTCATCCTACAGGAATCACGCAGCCCTCCGATAGAAGCTGGGAGAACAAGAGTTTCCTTGTTGGGGGATAAGGTGAAAATTCTTTAGGGTGTGTGGATTTGTTATACAGAGTTAAACGTTTGTTTTGATTCAGAAGGATGGATACACTCTTTTTGTACAATCAATGAAGGGACATTTCAAAATTTTTTGAGGCCTATAGTGTAACACTGAATATCCCATGATAAAAACTACAAAGAAGCAATGACTGAAAATGCTTTCCGATGTGTGGTTTCATCTCACAGAGTTAAACCTTTCTTGTGATTCAGCCGTTTGGAAGCACTCGTTTTCTAGAATCTACCAGGGGGATTCAGAAGCCAATTGAGACTATAGTGAAAAACAAATTATCCTGCGATAAAAACTTGAAACAAACTATTAGTGAGATGCTTTATGATATCTGGATTAATCACACAAATCTAAATCTTTTATTTGATTCAGCAGCCTGTAAACACTTTTTTTGTAGAATCTATGAAGAGACGTTTCAAAGCCCATTGGTGCCTATAGAGAAAAGCAGAATATCCCACAATAAAAACTTGATGAAAGCTATCTGTCAAATGGTTTTACTGCATGTTGATTTATCTCACGGAGTTAAAACCTTGTTTTGATTCAGCTATTTGGAAGCACGTTTTTTGTAGAATCTAAGAAGGGACATTTCAAAACACATTGAGGTCTATAGTGAAAAACCGAATATCCTGCAATAAAAACTACAAACAAGCTATCCATGAAAATGCTTTGTGATGTGTAAAATTATGTCACACAGTCAAACATTTGTTTCAATTCAGCAGTTTGGAAACAGTCTTTCTGAAAAATCTTCAAGGGGACATTTTGGAGCCCATGGAGGCCTAGAGTGAAAAACAGAATATCTGGCAGTAAAAACTAGAAGCAAGCTATCTGTGAAAATGCTTTATGATATGTGGACTAATCTCACAGAGTGAAACCTTTCTTTTGCTTCAATAAGTTGGAAACACTCTTTTTTTACAATCTACAAGAGAAAATTTTGGAGCCCACTGAGTCCTATAGTGAAAAACCAAATATTCTGCAATATAAACTAGAAACAAGCTATCAGTGAAAATGCTTTGTGATGTGTGGATTCATCTCAGAGAGTTAAAGTTTTTTGTTTGTTTGTTTGTTTGTTTGTTTGTTTTGATTTAGCACGTTGGAAACACTCTTTTTGTGGAATCTATGAAGGGACATTTTGAAGCTCACTGAGGCATTCAGTGAAAAACTCTATATCCCGCTCTGCATGGTGGCTCATGCCTGTAATCCCAGCACTTTGGGAGGCCGAGGAGGGCAGATCACCTGAGGTTGGGAGTTCAAGACCACCCTGACCAATATGGAAAAACCCCGTCTCTGCTAAAAATACAAAATTAGCCAGGTGTGGTGGCACATGCCTGTAATCCCAACTACTCGGGAGGCTGAGGTAGGAGAATGGCTTGAACCGGGGAGGCGGAGCTTGCAGTGAGCCAGAGATAGCGCCATTGCACTCCAGCCTGGGCAACAAGAGCAAAATTCCGTCTCAAAAAAAAAAAAAAAAGGAAAAGAAAAACTATATATCCCACGATAGAACCTAGAAAAAACCTATAAGTGAAAAAGCTTTGTAATGTGTGGATTTATCTCATAGAGTTAAACCTTTGTTTTGTTTCAACAGGTTGAAAACACTTTCATTGTAGAATCTACAAAGGGCCTTTTCAAAGTCCATTGAGGCCTATAGTGAAAAATCGATTATCTCATGATAAAAACTAGAAAAAAGCTATTTGTGAAAATGCTTTGCAATGTGTGTATTTATCTCATAGAGTGAAACCTTTGTTTCCATTTAGCAGGTTGGAAACACGTTTTTCGTAGAATCTAATAAAAGACTTTTTGAAGCCCAATGAAGCCTATAGTGAAAAACCAAATATCCCACGATAAAAATTACAAACAAGCTTCCTGTGAAAATGCTTTGTGATGTGTGGATTCACCTCACAGGGTTAAACCTTTGTTTTAATTCAGCAGTTCATAAACACTCTTTTTGTAGAATCAACACTTCAGAGCCCATTGAGGCCTATAGTGAAAAACTGAATATTTGCAACAAAAACTAGAAGCAATCTTTCTGTGAAAATGCTTTGTAATGTGGGATGCATCTTACAGAGTTGGAAACATTTTTTTTCATAGAATCTAGGAGAAAACATTTCAGAGCTCATTGAGGCCTACAGTGAAATACAGACTATCCCACAATAAAAATTAGAAGCAAACTATCTGTGAAAAGGCTTTGTGATGTTTGGATTTATCTGACAGAATTAAACCTTTGCTTTGATTCCACAAGTTGATACACTTTGTTTGTACAATCTGCGAAGGTACATTTCTGAGCCCATTGAGGCCCATAGTGAAAAAATGAATGTTCGTCGATAAAAACTAAAAAGAAACTATGTCTGAAAATGCTTAGAATGTGTGATTTCATCTCACAGAGTAAAAACTTTGAATTTATTCAGCCAATTATGAACACTTGTTTTATAGATTATATGAAGGAACATTTAACAGCCATTGACACCTATAGTAATAAACCAAATATTTCATGATAGAAGCAATAAAAAATCTAACTCTGAAAATGCATTGCCATGTGTGGATTCACCTCACAGAGTTAAACCTTTGTTTTGATTCAGCAGGTTGGAAACAATATATTTGTAGAATCTAAGAAGGGACATTTCGGAGCCCATTTAGACTTATGGTGAAAAACCAAATATCCTGTAATAAAAACTAGAAGCAAGCCATCTGTGAAAATGCTTTGTGATGTGTGGATTTAGCTCACAGAGTTAAACCTTTTTTCTGATTTAGCAGGGTGGAAACCATGTTTTTGTAGAGTCAACGAAGAAACATTTTGGAGCCCATTGAGGCCTACAGTGAGAAACCAAATATAAATATATATAATATATGTAACAAAAAGTAGAAACAAGCTATCTGTGGAAATGCTTTGAGATGTGTAGATTCATCTCACAGAGTTAAGCCTTTGTTTTGATTCAGGAAATTTGCAACACTCTTTTTGCAAAATCTACAAATGGGCATTTCTGAGCCCTTTGAGGTCTATAGTAAAAAAACGAATATCCTTCAATAAAAAACTAGAATCCAGCTATCTGTGAAAATGCTTGGCAATGTCTGAAATTCATTTCACATAGTTTAACATTTACTATGATTCCACAGGTTGGAAACACACTTTTTGTAGAATCAAAGAAAAGACATTTCAAACCCCTGAGGCCTACAGTGAGAAACTGAAGTACACTATCTATGAAAATGCTTTGTGATGTGTGTATTCAATTTCACAGAGTGAAACCTTTGTTTTAATTCAGCAGTTTGTAGAGTCTACAAAGTAATATTTTGGAGTCCATTGTGGCCTATATGGAAAAACCAAATATCCCATGACAAAAACTAGAAAAAAGCTATCTGTGAAAATGCTTTGCAATGTGTTGATTCATCTCACAGAGTTAAACCTTTCTTCTGATTCAACAGGTTTAGAACACTTTTTATGTAGAATCTACAAAGAAACATTTCAGGGCCCATTGAAGCCTATAGTGAAAACCCCAATATCCCGCAATAAAAACTAAAGGCAAGCTAGCTGTGAATATTCTTTGCAATGTGTTGATTTATCTCACAGAATTAAACCTTTGTTTTAATTCAGCAGATTGGATACACTCTTTTTGTACAATCTACAAAAGGACATTTCAAAGCCCATTGAGATTAACAGTGAAAATTTGAATTTCCTATGATAAAAACTACAAAGTAGCTGTTTCTGAAAACTATTTGCAAAGTGTGATTTCATCTCACAGAGTTACACTTTCTTGTGATTCAGCAGGTTGATGAACAACTGATTATCCCACGATAAACACCAGAAACAAGCCATCAGTAAAAATTCTTTGCAATGTGTGGATTCATCTAACAGAGTTAATACTTTGTCTTGATTCAGCAGGTTGGAAACACTCTTTTTGTAGAATCTACAAAGTGACATTTTGAAGCTCATTGAGGCCCATAGTGAAATGCCAAATATACTGTGACAAAAAGTAAAAACAAGCTATCTTTTTAAATGTTTTGCAATGTGTGGACTTATTTCACAGAATTAAACCTTGTATTTATTTAGCAGGTTAAAGACACTTTTTTATAGAATGTACAAAAGGACATTTCACACCCATTGATGCCTATAGTAAAAAAATGAATATTTTGTGATAAAAACAATAAAAAAATCTATCTCTGAAAATGCTTTGTGATGTCTGGATCCATCTCAAAGAGTTAAATCTTTGTTTTGATTAAGCACATTAGAAACACTGTCTTTGGAGAATCTAAGAAAGGACATTTCAGAGCCCATTAGGGCCATTAGTGAAAAACTGAATATCCCACGATAAAAACTAGAAACAAGCTATCTGTGAAAATGCTTTTTAATGTTTGGATTCTTCTGATAGAGATAAACCTTTGTTTTTATTTAGCACATTGGATGCAGTCCATTTGTACCATCTAGGTGAGATGTTTCAGAGGCCATTGAGGCCTACAGTGAAAATCCAAATATCCCGCCAAAAAAACTAGAAACAATCTATCAGTAAAAATTCTTTGCCATGTGTAAATTCATCTCACAGAGTTAATCCTTTATCGTGATTTAGAAAATTGGAAACACTCTTTTTATAGAATCTGTGAGGGGACATTTTGGAGAAAATTGAGATACATAGTGAAGAACCAAATGTCCTGTGACAAAAAGTAGAAACAAGCTATCTGTGAAAATGCTTTCCAATGTGAGGATTCATCTCACATAGTTAAACCTTTGTTTTGATTCAGCAGGCCAGAATCACACTTTTTGTAGAATCTATGAAGGGAAATTTCATAGCCCATTGAGGCCTACAGTGAAAAACTGAATATCCTGTGATAAAACTAGAAACAAGCTATCTGTGAAAGTGCTATGTGATGGATGGATTCATCTCTCAGAGTTAAACATTTGTTTTGATTGAGCAGATTAAAGACTCTTTTTGTAGAATATACAAAGGGACATTTTGGAGCTCACGGACCAGTACAGTGAAAAACTGAATATCCCATGACATAAAATAGAAAAAAGCTATCTGCAAAAATACTTTGCAGCATGTGGATTCATCTCACAGAGTTAAACCTTTGTTTTGATGGTGGAAATGCTTTGTGATGTATGGAAATGCTTTGTGATGTATGGATTCATATCACAGATTAAAACCTTTGTTTTGATTTAGCATGTTGAAAACACTTTTTGCACAATCTACAAGGGGACATTTTGGAGCCTATTGTGGTCTATAGTGAAAAACCAAATTTCCCACGATAAAAACTAGAAACAAGTTATTTGTGAAAATGCTTTGCAATGCGTGGATATATCTCACAGATATGAACTTCTGTTTTGATTCAGCTGGTTGGAAATATTCTTTTTGTAGACTCTATGAAGGGACATTTTGGAGTCCACAAAGGCCACTAGTGAAAAACCAAATATCCCATGACAAAAACTGGAAAAGTTATCTGTGAAAATGCTTTGTGATGTGTCAATTCATCTCATGGAGTTAAAACTTTGTTTTGATTCAGCAGGTTGGAAACACTGTTTTTGTAGGATCTAAGAGGACACATTTCAGAGAACATTGAGGCCTACATTTAAAAACCTTATATCTCAAGACAAAAACCAGAAACCAGCTATATAAGAGAATGCTTTGTGATGTGTGGATTCAACTCACAGAGGTAAGCATTTGTTTTGATTCAGCATGTTGAAAACACTCTTTTTGTAGAATCTACTAAGGGACATTTCAGAGCCCATGAAGAAGTGTATGAAAAAACAGAATGTCCTGTGATGAAAACTAGAAAAAGCTGTCTTTGAAAATTCTTTGCAATGTGTGGATTCATCTGTCAGAGTTAAACCTTTGTTTTGATTCAGGAGGCCAAAATCATTCCTTTTGTAGAGTCTACAAATGGACATTTTGGAGCCCATTGTGGCCTGTGGTGAAAAACTGAATATCCCATGATAAAAATTAAAACCAAGCTATCTGTGAAAATGCTTTACAATGTGTCATTTCATTTTACAGAGTTAAACCTTTGTTTTTATTCAGCAGGTTGAAAGAACTCTTTTTGTAGAATCTATGAGGGGACATTTCAGAACTTATTGAGGTCTATAGTGATAAACAAAATATCCTGCATTAAATACTAGAAATAAGATATATGTGAAAATGCTTTGCAATGTTTGGATTCATCTCACAGAATTAAACCTTTGCTTTGATTAAGCAGGTTTAAATCACTCTTTTTGTAGAATATAAGAAGGGACATTTTGAAGCCCATTGAGGCCTATAGTCAAAAACTGATTATCCTGAAATAAAGCTAGAAACAAGCTATCAATTAAAATGCTTTGTGATGTGTGCATTTCTCTCACACAGTGTTATACCTTTGTTTTGATTCAGCCCGTTGAAAACACTCTTTTTGTAGAATCTACAAAGGTACATTTTGGAGCCCATTGAGGCCTATATTAAAAAACTAAATATCCCATCATAAAACCTAGAAACAACCTATTTGTAAAAGTGTTTTGCAAAGTTTGGAATGATCTCTTAGAATTAAACCTTTGTTTTGATTCAGCAGGCTGGAAACACTCTTTTTGTAGAATCTACATAGGGATTTTTTGGAACTCAATGAGACTTTTAATGAAAAACAGAATATCCCACAATAAAAAATAGAAATAATGTATCTGTGAAAATGATTTTTGATGTGTGGATACATCTCACAGAGTTAAACCTTTTTTTTAATACAGCAAGTTGGAAACATTTTGTAGAATCTACAAAGGGATATTTAGGAGCCTATTGAGGCTTATGGTGAAAAACCAAATATCCCATGTTAAAAACTAGAAACAAGCTGTCTGTGAAAATGATTGCAATGTGTGGATTTATTTCACACAGCTAAACCTATATTTATATACAACAGGTTGGAAACACTCTTTTAGTAGAATCTAAAAGAAGACATTTCTGAGCTTTTTGTAGCCTGTAGTAAAAAACAGACTATCCCCCTATAAAAACAAACAATTTGTGAAAATGCTTTAGATGTGTGGATTCATCTCACGTAGTTAAAACGTTGTTTTGATTCAGCAGGTTGGAAACACTCTGTAGAATCTAAAAAGGGAAATTTCAGAGCCCATTAGGCCTATAGTGAAAAATTGAATATCATGTGATAAAAACTAGATAAAAAACTATCTTTGAACATGTTTTGTGATGTGTGGATTTATCTTACAGAGGTAAACCTCTGTTTATATTCAGCAGGTTAAAAACCCTCATTTTGCAGCATCTACAAAGGGACATTTTGGAGCCCTTTGAAGCCTATAGTGAAAAACAGAATATCCCGTTTAAAAACTAGAAGCGAGCTATATCTGAAAATGCTTTGTGATGTGTAGATCCATCATACAGAGTTAAAACTTTATTTTTGTACAGCATTTTGGAAACACTCTTTTAGTAGAATCTAAGAGGGGTCAATTCTGAGCCCAGTGAGGCTTATAGCAAAAAAACAAATATTTCGCGATAAAATCTTGAAAGAAGCTATCTGTGAAAATGCTTTGTGATGTGTGGATTCACCCCAAAGAGTTAAACTTCTGTTTTGATTCAGCAGGTTAGAAGCATTCTTTTTGTAGAATCTTTGAGAGTCATTTCTGTGTCCACTGAGGCCTACAGTAAAAAGTTGGAAACTGTTTTTGCACAATCTATGAAGAGACATTTCAAGGAACATTGAGGCTTATAGTGACAAACCAAATATCCTGCAATAAATCTATATAAAACTGTCTCTGAAAATGCTTTGCGATGTGTGATTTAGTCTCACAGAGTTAAACCTTTTTTTTGGTTCAGTAGGTTGGAAACCCACTTTTTGTAGAATCTTTGATAGGATATTTCAGAGTAAATTGAAGCCTACAGTGAAAAACTGAACATCCAGCAATAAAAACTAGAAACAAGCTATCTGTAAAATATGCTTGGCAATATGTAGATTCATCTTACAAAGTTAAACCTTTGTTTTGCTTCAGCAGCTTGGAAACTCACTGTTTGTATAATCTATGAGGGGATAATTCGAAGCCCATATTGGCCTGTAGTGAAAAAACAATATCCTGCAATAAAAACTAGAAACAATCTATGAAAATGCTTTGCAATGTGTGGCTTCATCTCAAAAAGTTAAATGTTGTTTTGATTCAGCAGGTTAAAAACATTCTTTTTATAAAATCTACAGAGGGACATTTCAAAGCCCATTGAGGCTTTAGTGAAAAACCCAATATCCTGTGATAAAAAGTAGAAACAAGCTATCTGTGAATATGCTTTGTGATATGTTGATTTATTGCACAGAGGTAAAACTTTGTTTTTATAGTGCAGTTTGGAAACACTCTTTTAGTAGAATCTAAAAGAAGAAATTTCTGAGCCCTTTTAGGCCTATAGTAAAAAAACAAATATCCCACAATAAAAACCAGAAACAAGCTATCTATGAAAATGCTTTGCAATGTGTAAATTCATCACAGAGAGTAAAACTTTTATTTTGATTCAGAAGGATGGAAATACTTTTTTTGTAGAATCTATGAAGGGACATTTTGGAGCCCATTGAGGCCTATAGTGAAAAACCAAATATTTTATGATGAAAACTAGAAACAAGGTATCTGTTAAAATGCTTTGTGTGTGTAGATTTATGTCACAGAGGTAAACTTCTGTTTATATACAGCACATTGCAAACACTGTTTCTGTAAAATTTAAGAGAGGACAATTTAGAGTCCATTGAAGCCTATATTGAAAAACAATATTCTGTGAGAAAAACTAAAAAAAAATTACCTGTGAAAATGCTTTGTAATCTGTGGATTCATCTCACAGATTTATCCACTGTTTTTATTCAGAAAGTTGAAAACAGTCTCTTTGTAAAATTTAAGAAGGAACGTTTCGAAGCACATTTATGCTTATATTGAAAAATCAAATATCCCACAATAAAAACCAGAAACAAGCTATTTGTGAAAATGCTTTGCGATGTATGTTTTCATCTTACGGAGTTTAACTTTTATTTTAATTCAGCAGGTTGGAAACACTGTTTTTTGTAGAATCTATGAAAGGACATTTCAGAGCACACTGAAGTCTACAATAAAAAAATCGAGTATCTTGATAAAAACTAGAAGCAAGCTACCTCTGAAAATGCCTTGTGATGTGTGAGCTGATCTTGCAGAGTTAAACTTTTGTTTTGATTCAGCAGGTTGGAAACACGTTTCTTGTAGAATCAGCAAAGGAACATTTCCGAGCCCATAGTGAAAAACCAATATCCTGTGACAAAACTAGAAAAAAACTATCTCTGAATTAGCTTGCAATGTGTGGATTTATCTCACAGAGCTAAACCTTTTTTTTTTTTTTGATTAAGCAGACTGGAGACACACTTTTTGTATAATCTATGAAGGAACATTTCTGAACCCATTGACGCCTCTAGTGAAAAAACAAATATCTTGTGTAAAAATCTAGAAACAAGCTATATCTGAAAATGTTTGCAATGTGTGTATTTATCTCACAGATTTAAACCTATGTTTATATACAGCAGGTTGATAACACTCTCTTAGTAGAATCAAAAAGAAGATATTTCTGAGACCTTTGAGGCCTATAATGCAAAACAAAATATCCCCCAATAAAAACTGAAAACAAACTATCTGTAAAAATGCTTTGTGATATATGGATTCATCTCATGGAGTTAAACCCTTGTTTTGATTCAGCAGGTTGTAAACACTCAGTCTGTAGAATCTACAAAGGGCCATTTTGGAGCCAATTTAACATGCAATGACATTATAACTCAGTAATTTCACTCCTGAGCATTTACAGCAGAGTAACTTTTAAAAAATCATGTTAATTCAAAAACTTACACAAATATTCAGAGCAGCTTTATTTTTTAATAACCCCAAACTGGAAACAACCCAGACATTTTTGAAGGAGTGAATAAGTTTAAACAAAATGTATTACATTCATTCAATGAAGCACTACTTAGCAACAAAAATAAACAAGTTATTGATATAGGCAACAACCTCCATAAGTCTTCATAGAATTAGGCTGAGTAAATAAATCTAATCACAAAAGATTATGTGATGTGGAATTTCCCTTACATAACATTACCAAAGTGACAAAATTATGAGAATGGAGGAAAGATTAATGGTTGTCAAGGGTTCAAGACGAGGTGAAAAAGAGAAAAATGGATATAGCTAGGAAAGAACAACATGAGGGATTCCATGGTAATGGAAATATTCTGTATGTTGACTATATCAATCTCCATATATTGGTTATGATATTGTGCTATAGTTTTGCAAGATGTTACCATTTGGGAGAATGAGATAAGGTTACAAGTGATCTCTCTATATTATTTCTTACAACTGTAAGTAAATCTACAATTATATCAAAATTTAAAGGTTACTTTAAAAGGAGAGTTGATAAATTAATAATCCATTCTCCCAACTTTAGAAATTAGAAAAGGAAGACTAAAGTGAGCACAAAGCAAGAAAAATGAAGAAATAATACAGATTACAGCAGAAATCAATCAAATAGAAAATAAAACAAAAAACAAATAAATTTAATGATCCAAAATCTAAATCTTTGAAAAGTTAAACAAAATTGAGAAATATTTAGATGATGAATAATAAAAAAGGCCGAGCATGGTGCCTCACACCTATAATCCCAACACTTTGGGAGGCCGTGGCAGATGAATCACTTGAGGCCAGCAGTTTGTGACTAGCCTGGCCAACATGGTGAAACCTCATCTCTAAAAAATAACAAAAATTAGCCAGGTGTGGTGGTGGGCACCTGTAATCCCAGCTACTCAGGAGGCTGAGGCAGGAGAATTGCTTGAACCCAGGAGGCAGATGTTACAGTGAACCCAGATCCTGCCATTGCACTCCAGCCTGGGTGACAACGGCAAAACTCTGTCTCAAAAAAGAAAAGAAAAAAGAGATAATGTGTTGGTTACCAAAATCAAGAACAAATGTTACTACCGCCAATTTTCCCCCATCCTGTCCAAATATATGAATTATAAGGGAAATACTATAAATTACTTTGTGACCACAAATTATACAACTTATATTTATGGTGGAAAGTCTTAAAAATGTGTAAATTACCACAGCTGAAACAAACATGAATAGAAAATCTGAATAAATATGTTGAATTAACAATTAAAAGTCTTCCATAAGAGAATATACAGGACCACATGACTTCACTGGTAAATTATTTCACATAGTCAATGAAGAAATGATACCCATACTCAGAAAATAGAGAAAGAGAAAAACTTCCCAATTGATGTTATAAGGCCTATATTCAAAAGCAAAAATTAAAGAAGAAAGAAAAAGAAATTTTTAAAAAGAAAAAATAAAAATAAAATTAGAGATCGATATACCCTACAGATATAGACATAAAAATCTCAAATAAAATATTATCAAACTAAATTCAACCATGTATAAAAATGATTGCACTCCATGACTAAGTGAAATTAATCCCAGAAATGCTGGATTGTTTTAGTATTTAAAATGTAAATAATGTAATATACTATGTTGTAAAATAAAGAACTAAAATGAAACGGTTATCTCAATGATGCAGGAAAATGATTTGACAGAATCTAACATGAATGAAAAAAATAGAATGGAATTTCTTCAACCTGATAGAGGACATCAGCAACAACCACCACCAAAAACTTTGTATTTTACCACACATCTAATGGTGAAAGACTGGATGTTTTCCCCTCAAAATTGGTGACATGCCAAAGATGTATATAATGTTCACTCTCACTAATTCTATCCAATATTGCACTGGAAGTTATAGTTAATACAATGAAGAATACATTGATAAAACCATCAGGAAATGGAAGTGGCTGGGCTCAACAGCTCAGGCCTGTAATCCCAGTGCATTGGGAGGTCAAGTCAGGAGGATTACTTGAGGCTAGGAGTTCAGAACAAGCCTGCGCAATAAAGAGAGATCTTCTTCTTTACAAATTTATTTATTTATTTTTAATTAGCTAGGCTTGGTGGCATTCACCTCAGTCCTAGGTACTCGGGAGATTACCTCAAGGAGGATTGCTTGAGCCCAGCAGTTCAAGGTTGCAGTGAGCTATGATTGCAAGATGCTGCACTCCAGCCTGGTAGAGCAAGACACTTTCTCCCTTAAAAAATAAAAAAAAAATTAAGAAATAATTATATTCACAATACTATAAAAATAAACCCTTGGAAATAAATGTAGCAAAATGTGTGTAAGATTTGTATGCTGAAAACTAATAATCTAAGCAAATGGAAAATCATTCCACGATCATGGATTGGGAGACCTACTATCATTTTTCTAGTAATTCTCCCATCATAGATCTATAGATTTAATACTATTGTTACCATACATTAGCCATATTATATGAACATAAATATTTCCTTTGTGAGCCTCATATCTAATTATTTGCTAATTACATATAAAGTAATTATTTTAATATGAGCTCTTTGAAAAGCACATTAAAAATTGTTCCCCAAGACCTTGGCTTTCAAGCTTAGATGGAACTATTCAATATGAACTAGAAAATTTAGTAAACAAGGTGTCATCTTCTGCCTCATTATATTTTTATTTGGAAAACTATGTTCTACTCTAAGGTATTGAGTTGATAGGGAGAGTTGAGGCAGAAATTTCCAGTCTCTCTTTACTTCAATGTAAGAGAAGTAACCAGTTTAATTGTTCAGAACCTGACATTTATTTAGTCATGTCTTCTTAGTGTTCAGGTTTATTGTCTTCAATGATTAGATACCAGTCTGCTTCTGTTTTGACTTTCCTAGGCTTGGATTCATCAGATTCTCTATTTGTGTCATTTGGAATGGAAAGACTTTCCCACAGAGTAGAGGTTATTAATTCTCTTTCTTCCTTCTCTCTCTCTCTCTCTTTCTCTCTCTCACTCCACCATAATTTTTACCAAGAGCAAGTCAGGTTTTTGGTCAAGCTAGGTTTTTACTACATGCTTTCCTTCAACTAAGTATGAAAGAAATCTATTAAATAATATTTAATTTGGTCTCAAATGTAAACCATACTCTCCAACCTAGTATTTCTACCAAATATCCATGAACTGAAACTTACTTCATAGTTTTGACCTTCATAAATTGTTTGTTTCCCCATTTATCTTCAATTTTTATATATTTTTTAATCATTGATATCAATTCTGGAGAAAATAATAAATCTTACACCCTGCATAACAACAGGTACAATAAAAGAAGTATGTTCCTTAACATGAGAAGAATGTTAATCCATTTCAATCACAAGTGTTTGATTTTTCCCATGAGTGACACTATGCTATGCATTGTGGAGTTTACAGAAGAGTTAAGATGTGATCCTGACTTCGTGGTATATAATTTCATTTGATAGGGCAAGGCATATGTGGTACTATAAAGATATAGATGTTATTGATGTACATGACAGCCTTGTGGGCTGAGTTCCCTTATAGAAGTTGACTTTGTGCAATCTTGAAAATCAGTAGCATCTGGATAAGAAAAAAGTCAATCAAGTAAGAGAAATGCCCCAAAATTGCTTCTACAATGGTAGAACAGCTTCCTTCAGAAAAAGCTACATACACTTTTAAATTTAAAATCATAGCATCTTACAAACAAATATATAAATACCATTTACTTTTATGTCTAATAGATTTCGGGAAAGTGTCTAAGTCAATGTTAAAAATTATATTTCAAATCCTCTAATTAAATAATAGTGAACTGTGTTTTGAAATCAGATACTTCAAAATTAGTTTGCTTTTCAAATAATGCAACTTAGTAAAATATGGACTTGCAGAGTTCTTATTTTACCGTAATTCTTCTATGAAAATAATATAAAACGGTTTAAAAATTTTGCTTACATTTTTCACAAGTGTAAAGTAAGTGCAACATCACAAGCAATATTTGCTAAATTATTACAATGTATTATACGTCTTTTACTTAATATGAGTTATATATTGAGAACTTTTTTTCAAATAATAATTCTCCAAGATGAAGATAAAGTGCATGAAAACTTGAAGTAAAGATGTATTCTCCCTACAAGATTTAATGGTGAGACTACAAAGAACTCAAGATTGCATTGGCCAAGGGATTAAGGAGGCAGAGCAGAAACTGCTTCCAATGTTGTTTCCCAATCAATAAATCAATAAATCAATAAATAAATACATAAATCTTGTCAGGTGTTTTCATCCAAGGAGAGAGTAACACTAACCTCTATCTTCATGTATATATTATTCCAGGCTTCTGGAGCTTGTCAATGGTTCCTAAACTTGGCTTTATATTCACTCACCCAGAGACCCATTAAAATCCCAATGTCACCAGGTATGGTGGCTCAACACCTGTAATTCAAGCTATGTGAGAGGCTGAGGAAGAAGCATCCCTCAAGCCCAGGAGTTCGAGGCTGCAGTGGGATATGATCATGCCACTGTACACCAACCTAGGTGTACAGAGTGAGACCCTGTCCCCTCCTCCTCCAAAAATCCTGATGTCCAGGTTATCAAATTAGAATTTTTGAAGGTATGATTGAGGCAGTGCTATTAAAAGCAAAGACAAAACAAAGCAAGGAAGCAAACCACTTGATTCTAATATGGAACAAAGTTTAAGAACCACCAGATAGATAAAGAAAACAAATTCATTAATACTGATTGTCTATTACCTTTAAATAATCCAGATCTCAGGAGATCCTAATATACAAAACCTTTGGCTAGGACCTGAGAACCTATTATAATTAGCATTTTCATTAATCTTAATATCTCACTCATATCATCCACAAAATTCAATGTAAGATGGATCACATACCTAAACATGAATGTTAAGCTTCTAGAAGAACACTTTGAGGAACATCATAATGATCTTGGGTGAGATAAACAATGATTTTTTTTTTTCTGGAGCACAGAATGTATTAAACATAAAAATAAAAATTGTATTAATGTTTTTACTATATTAAACTTATATTCATTTATTCTAAAAACCTCATTACATATATAAGGAACTCCTTCAACAACAGAAAAAATAACTTAAAAATGGGGGCAAAATGATTGAATAAACTTTCTTCAAAGACATACAAATAGACAAAAGGTATATGAAAAGATGTTCAACATCCCCAATGATCAGAGAAATACGAATGAAAGCCACAATATGATATCACTTCACACCCATTAGGAGAGCCATTATAAAACAAGACAAGACATAACAAGTGTTGGCAGTGATGTGGAGAAAGTGGAATCCTTGTACACTCTTGCTGTAAATTGGGATATAAATTGGTTTAGTCACTGTGAATAACAGTATGGCGGTTCCTCAAAAACACTAAAATTAGAACTACTCTATGATCCCCCAATCTTACTCTTAGGAATATGTCCAAAACAATGGAAATCAGGATGTGGTACAGGTACCTGCATACCCCTGTTCTTTGCAGCATTACTCACAAAAAACAAAATTTAAAAACTTAAATGTCCAATACTGCATGAATGGATAAAGACAATGTGGTGTATAAATACAATGGAATATTTTCAATTTTAAGAAGGAAGGACATTCTGCCATTTGCAACAACATGGATAAACCTGGAGGATATCATGTCAAGCATAAGTCAGTCACAGAAGAACAAATTCTGCATGATTCCACCTCTATGAGCTTTCTAAAATAGTCAAACTCGGCCGGGAGTGGTGGCTCAAGCCTGTAATCCCAGCACTTTGGGAGGCCGAGGCGGGTGGATCACGAGCTCAGGAGATCGAGACCATCCTGGCTAACATGGTGAAACCCCCGCCTCTACTAAAAATACACAAAATTAGCCAGGCGTGGTGGCGGGTGACTGTAGTCCCAGCTACTAGGGAGACTGAGGCAGGAGAACAGCGTGAACCTGGGAGGCAGAACTTGGAGTGAGCCGAGATCGCGCCATTGCACTCCAGCCTGGGCAACAGAGGGAGACTCCGTCTCAAAAAAAAAATAAAATAAAAAAGTCAAACTCATAGAAATAGAGATTAGAATGGTTAGGGGAAGGAGGAAGAAGGGTTGCTGTTCAATGGGCATAAAATTTCAGTTGTGTAAGTTGCATAAGTTCCAGAGATTTTCTGTACAACATCATGCCTATACTTAACAGTACTATATTGTACATTTAAAACCTTATTAACAGGATAGATCACAAGTTATGTTTTTATCCCAATTAAAAATGAACAGAAATGTCACAGTGAGACAACATATTTGAAATACATAGACTTGACAAAAAATTTCTTTGGAGAGTAAATAAATCCCATAAATTGTTATGCAGACGATAAATCACTCAATTAAAAGTGGGCAAAAGACTTGAACAGTCAGTTCATAAAAGAAGACAGCCAAGTGGGTGATCAGGATAAACAAATGTGCTGAACACAGTTGGTCATCAGAAAAATTAAAATAAAAACCTGAATGAGATGTCATTACATGTCCAAGAGAACTGGTAAAATTAAAATGGCTAAATGCCTGGAGACCAATATGGGAGGAGAGCTTGAGCCCAGGAGTTCAAGGCTGCAGTGAGCTATGATTGTGCCACTCCACTCCAGCCTGTGTGACAGAGAAACACCCCATCTCTTAAGAAAAAAAAATGGGAACTGAATATAGCAATTTTGAAGAGGTTATGAAACAAAGAAAATCTCATACATTTGTGGTGGGAAAGTAAATTGTATAGCTACATTTTAAATAAGTTTGGCTATGTCTTATAAAGTTAAACTGTGCACATACCCAATGACATCATAATTCAATTTATAGGTATATTCCAAAAATAAATGAGGTTGTGTATTCACACAATAGAGACAGATATACATTTATTCATAAAAGTTTGTTTTTCTTTGTAGGCAAAAACTGGATGTAACATCTATAAAGAGGAGAAGAGATAAACATATTATGATATTGACTTACAGAGTAATACATAGAAATAAAAAATAAAATATCAACACATAAGTCAGCATGGATATATCTCCAAAACATCATGTTGAGTAAAATAGGTCAGACACAAAAGCTTAAAATCTATATGACTCCAGACAAACTAAGTTTAGCGAGAGGCAAAAGAAAACTATGGTCATAGTAGAATATCCTTTGACCTGTGTTTGTTATTGACTGGAATAAAGCACCAGAAGATTTTCTGTGGAATAAAGCACCAGAAGATTTTCTGTTCTTTATCTTAATATGGGTGGTGTGAATATGAGTGTATAAATATATAAAGTTAAGGTATACACCTTAAATTTGTCCATTTTATAATATATAAATTTAGTCTTGGTAATGTACCTCCAAAATTACTTCTCAGCAAACCTACCTTCAAAACATTTAAATGATTTTTACTACTGCTGTTATCCACCAAGGCTAAGCCAACATCATGTCTCCTCTGAATTTTTATCTCCCTTCCTGCTTCTGCATTAGCCCTCACCTTCAGTTTATTCTCAATATCCAAGCAAGAATATAACATAATATAATAGAGATCATGCCACTCTGCTCACCCACTTTTAAGGACTTCTAATTCCACTCTGGGTCATTGTTGTGCAGATTATACAGCTCTACTGATGCTCCCCACCAGGCACACCTCTTTGATCACAGCCCTGTTGCTCTTCCCCTCGTGGCTCTGTTCCAGCTTTACTGTACCCAACACTTCCTGATGCTCTTTGGGCAGGCTGGGAATTGTCTCTGTGTTAGTCCATTTGAGCAGCTATAACAAAATATCATATACTAAGTAGCTTATAAATGACACAAATTTATTCTTCACAGTTCTGGAAGCTAAGTCCAAGATCAATGTGCTCACATATTCCATATATGATAAGGCCCTATTTCCTAGTTCATAGACCCATCTTCTTCTTCATATGGTGGAGTCATCATATGGTGGAAGGGACGAAACAACCCCTCGGGCATCTTTTATAAAGGCACCAATCTCCTTCATGAAGGCTCTGTATTGATGACATAATCCCCTTCCAAAGACCTTAGCTTTTAATAGTATCGTACTGTGAATTAGATTTCAACGTATGAATTTGGGGGGGTTGTCAACATTCAGATTATAGCACTGTCATATTAGATGCTTTTTACATGGTTTCTGTGACTGAAAACACCTGTCTTCAAATCCCCCCTTGATTGCTTTCTTACCTTCTGTATTAATTCCTTCTCATGCTGTTAATAAAAAACATATCCCAGATTGGGTAATTTATAAAGGAAAGAGGTTTAATTGAGTCACAGTTCTGCACAGCTGGTGAGACCTCAGGAAACTTATAACCATGATAAGGGGAAGCAACACATCCTTCTTCACGTGGTGGCAGCAAGAAGTGCCAAGCAAAATGGGGAAAAAAACCCTGATAAAACCATCAGAGAGCATAAGAACTCACTCATATCGCAAGAACAGCAGCATGGGGTAACTGACCCCATGATTAAATTAACCCCCACCAGGTCCCTCCCATGACACAAGGGGATTATGGGAACTACAATTCAAGCTTTAGATTTAGTGGGGGACCCAGTCAAACCATTTCACCTCTTTCAAGCCTTTCACTCTTATGCTACTGTCTCTGTCATGCCTTCCTTTTTTCCCTACTTAAAATTGTATCCCCTCCTCATGTTATTTGCTTTGTTTTTTGTTGTTGTTGTTTCGTTTCTTTTAAATTTTTAAAATTATTAATTATTTATTATTTATTTTTTTATTATACTTTAAGTTCTAGGGTACATGTGCACAACATGCAGGTTTGGTACCTATGTATACATGTGTCATGTTGGTGTGCTGCACCCATTAACTCGTCATTTACATTAGCTGTATCTCGTAATGCTACCCCTCCCATCTCCCCTCACCCCACAACATGCCCCAGTGTGTGATGTTCCCCTTCCTGTGTCCAAGTGTTCTCATTGTTCAATTCCCACCTATGAGTGAGAACATGCAGTGTCTGTTTTTTTGTCCTTGCGATAGTTTGCTGAGAATGATGGTTTCCAGCTTCATCCATGTCCCTACAAAGGACATGAACTCATCCTTTTTTATGACTGTATAGTATTCCATGGTGTATATGTGCCACATTTTCTTAATCCAGTCTATCACTGATGGACATTTGGGTTGGTTCCAAGTCTTTGCTATTGTGAATAGTGCCACAATAAACATACATGTGCATGTGTCTTTATAGCAGCATGATTTATAATCCTTTGGGTATATGCCCAGTAATGGGATGGCTGGGTCAGATGGTATTTCTAGTTCTAGATCCTTAAAGAATCATCACACTGTCTTCCACAATGGTTGAACTAGTTTCCAGTCCCACCAACAGTATAAAAGTGTTCCTATTTCTCCACATCCTCCCCAGCACCTGTTTTTTCCTGACTTTTTAACGATCGCTATTCTAACTGGTGTGAGATGATATCTCATTGTGGTTTTGATTTGTATTTCTCTGATGGTCCGTGATGATGATCATTTTTTCATGTGTCTGTTGGCTGTATAAATGTCTTCTTTAGAGCAGTGTCTGTTCATAACCTTTGCCCACTTTTTTATGGGGTTGTTTTTTCTTGTAAATTTGTTTAAGTTCTTTGTAGATTCTGGATATTAGCCGTTTGTCAGATGAGTAGATTGCAAAAATTTGCTAGCATGCTGTAGGTTGCCTGTTCACTCTGATGGTAGCTTCTTTTGCTGTGCAGAAGCTCTTCAGTTTAATTAGATCCCATTTGTCAATTTTGGCTTTTGTTGCCATTGCTTTTGGTGTTTTAGACATGAAGTCTTTGCCCATGCCTATTTCCTGAATGGTATTGCCTAGGTTTTCTTCCAGGGTTTTTATGGTTTTAGGCCTAACATGTAAGTCTTTAATCCATCTTGAATTAATTTTTGTATAAAGTGTAAGGAAGGGATCCAGTTTCAGCTTTCTACATATGGCTAGCTGGTTTTCCTAGCACCATTTATTAAATAGGGAATCCTTTCCCCATTTCCTGTTTTTGTCAGGTTTGTCAAAGATCAGATGGTTGTAGATGTGTGGTATTATTTCTGAGAGCTCTGTTCTATTCCATTGTTCTATATCTCTGTTTTGGTACCAGTACCATGCTGTTTTGGTTACTGTAGCCTTGTAGTATAGTTTGAAGTCAGGTAGTGTGATGCCTCCAGTTTTGTTCTTCTGGCGTAGGATTGACTTGGCAATGCAGGCTCTTTTTTGGTTCCATATGAACTTTAAAGTAGTTTTTTCCAATTCTGTGAAGAAAGTCATTGGTAGCTTGACAGGGATGGCATTGAATCTATAAATTACCTTGGGCAGTATGGCCATTCTCATGATATTGATTCTTCCTATCCATAAGCATGGAATGTTCTTCCATTTGTTTGTGTCCTCTTTTATTTCATTGAGCAGTGGTTTGTAGTTCTCTTTGAAGAGGTCCTTCACATCCTTTGTAAGTTGAATTCCTAGGTATTTTATTCTCTTTGAAGCAATTGTGAATGGGAGTTCACTCACGATTTGGCTCTCTGTTTGTCTGTTATTGATGTATAAGAATGCTTGTGATTTTTGCACATTGATTTTTTATCCTGAGACTTTGCTGAAATTGCTTATCAGCTTAAGGAGATTTTGGGCTGAGATGATAGGGTTTTCTAGATATACAATCATGTCATCTGCAAACAGGGCCAATTTGACTTCCTCTTTTCCTAATTGAATATCATTTCTTTCTTTCTCCTGCCTGATTGCTTTGTCTGCCTTACTTTCCTCCATAGCACATATCAACACTTAACATATTATATAGCTTAATTACTTTTGTTATTATATATCTCCTTCCAAGAGAATATAAGCTCCAAAAAGGCATATATGTTTTTCTTTTTTTTCACTGCTATATCCGTAGTGTCTACCAGAGAATGTGTTACAACTTAGGAGATTAATGTGAATGAATGAATGTTAGTCTTATTATCTTTTAAATTTACCTTATTTTTTTATTTTCTAGATTTTTCACCTCCTATGTCTTTTCCACCTTTCTAGATCCTTTGGGAAGTGCATACAGAAAGCAGCAATACGAAGGTAAGAAGTTTTAACCTTTGGATTAATATTACAATCTTGAGACAGTTTTGCTTTTCTATTGCTGTTAGCAAAACCACATTCCTGCTGCTGTCAGTTATGATGCACTGAGAAAACTTCAGAGACCTAAACTTTTTCCAGAGAAGAGAGGCTTTACTGGTGTTCCTGTCCTAAGATGAGACCACTTATGCATCCTGGTTTATATTTTATTTAGTTGCCTTTATTCTCTTTCTCTTTATTTTTCTTTTTTTCTTTCTTACATTTTATTTCTTTTTGGAAAAGACCATGTACAAACAGAGTAATATGTGGATCCGTGCCCATCCATCTTAGCATAATCGTGTATTCATTGTACTTTATTGTATACATTTGGTACATATTCTATATATGGACATACACTATGTATGCTATATATTATAATATACATAACTATTTATTGATGGACTGTTACAGTACTTTCAATTTCTGATAACAGCAAAAATGATCCTTAAGTTGTTATTATTAATATTTATTTGTACATATCAATGATCATTTTAGAGGATTAAAAACTTAGAAGAAGAATTTTTAGGGAAACCATATATTTACTTTTCACATTGTCATAGATAAAGAGCACCCATATTTTTTTCTCCACTAAGAGCAACACAAGATGACTGGAGAAAAATAAATCACCAAATATCATAAACATAGTTGCATGTTTTATAAGTAATTAATAACTACTTTCTTATAACAGTAAAAATGATTTTGTTTTGTATGAGATGACTTTTCACTCTAACTTTTAAAAACTCATTACATACAAATATATCACATCAAACCCAAAAGCCATTGCTAGGACAATGGTTCCTGTCTTAATATTAAGTATGAAATAAAAGGCCTTTACCTTCCAGAAAGTTGTTTATAACATGCCAAATATGTGAATACCCAATAGTCAAAGACATTATCTCTGTAATGCAATTTTGAAAGTTGGTAAAATATTTTTCTATCAATTTCATCCTACAAGCACAGGATTTAAACCATTCTTTTAAAGTGGATTTTAGAAGATTGGAATAGGAAGCTTTAGAAGTCAATCCCTCCACAAAACTGCTGTTAAACTGGAAAAAATAAGAATTAACATTTTTGGAACTCTGGATCCTAATCAGATAAATAACAACCATTAGTAGAGTGCTTGATGCTATTGGTCTTTAGTAAGAAAGTGGCTGCATGCACATGCCAGATACCATCACTCATTCTTATTCACAAGAGTCAAAAAGTGAAAACAAACTTGTCTGTGTGGGTAAACCAAATGTGGTATGTACATACAAGGGAATAGTATTTAGCCATAAAAAGGGAATGATGTTCTGATACATGTTTACAACGTGGATAAATCTTGAAAACGTTATGCTAAATAAAATAAGCCAGATACAAAAGGACAAATAGTACATGATTCTACTTATATGAAAGATCATGAATAGTCAAATTCATGCAGAGGGAATGCAGATTCCATGTTTCTAGGGCAGGGAGGCTGGGGCAAGGGGAATGGAGAATTTTTGCTTAATGGCACAGAATTTCTGTTTGACATGATATAAAAGTTATGAAAACAGTGTTAATTACACAACATTGTGAATGTATTCAACATCACTGAGTTTTAGAATTTAAAATGATTAAATTATACCTTTTATGTTATGTAGATTTACCACTGGGTGACAACATTGTATTAATGTAGGCAAGTCAATTTTGACAGTTGTACCACTCTGGGGGAGGATATGGATAATGAGGGAGGCCATGCATGTGAAGGCAGGGTGTATATAATATATACATACATATATATATATATGTACGCAATATACATACATAATATATATACATATTATGTTATATACACCCTGCCTCCACATGCATGTAATATATATATATATATATGCATATATTCATATCCATGACTCACTCTAAATTCAGGAAGATCTCACCCTGAGATCTTTAACTTTATTATATCTGTAAAGCTCCTATTTCAAAATAAGATGATATTTACAAGTCCTTGGATGGGAGAGGGTCTAGGACTCAGACACTCCTCTCCAGCATGTTCCATGAGCAAATCACTAGTAGATGATTGCTAGCAAGGTGTTACTATTACAACAAACCCCTAAATGTCAGAGACAGAGTTAGTTTGGGGAATATCCTCTCCACCACAATCTTAGTCATTTAAGCTACAGTCTTAGTCATTTAATTCAATTTAACAATATATTGAAATATCTTTCTTAGAAGTTTAAAGCTGCATTAAAGAGTAACAATTACAGAAGTTATACAAGTGACATCTCAAAAGGAAGATGATTGATCAATTTCAAACTTTCCCTGCAAGTAATACTGGATGAAAATTAAATTGGCAAACATAATTAATAATCATGGGTTATTAATTACTTCTGCAAAGTGGGTGTGCTGATTTTAAAAGGCTTGAATAAAACATAAATTTCCTTAATTTGATACTGCAAATGGAGTAATTTGGTTAATGTAAATGGTAATATTTAACTGATTTTTGCCTCAGATCTTACAACTAAAAATACTTTTCTAAAATTAGATTTCATACCATCTCTCCAGCATGTTCCAGCCTATATCAGTCAGTCCAGGCTTCTATAACAAAATATCATGGACTGGATGGCTTACACAGCAGACATTTATTTCTCACAATTTTAGAAGCTGGAAAGTGCAAGATTAAGGTGCTGGCAAATTTGTTTCCTGGTGAGGTCTTCTTCCCGGCTTGCTTTTTCCTCATATAGCAGATACAGAGAGAGAGGGAGAGCACTCTATAGACTCTCTTCCTGTTCTTATAAGGACACTAATTCCATTGATGAGGGTCCTAAGCTCATGACTTTGTCTAAACCTAATTAATTCTCAAAGACCTCACTTCCCAATACTGTCACATTGTGGGGTAGGGCTTTAACATATGAAATTTGAGGGAAAAGAAATATTCAGTCTAGAATAAAGCCCCATAAATTTCAAAAAGTTGTGGGACAGGAGGGAATGGGGATGGTATTCAATGGTACCACATCCAAGCAAGTCTTGTATGGTTAAAACAAAACAAAATCAATATAATAACATGAAATTTTACATAGAAAATGATCTGATTATAAACTGTTTTCTTACCATAATCAACATTGATATACATTGTTTTAAAAATACTTAATAGTGTTCTTTGTTTAACCAAATAATAGACGCATTAACTAGTTTCCTAGTGCTGTCAAAAGAAATTGCTGCAAAATTTGTGGCTTAAAATAATAATAACAATAATAATTATAATATCTCTCAATTATAGGGCCAAAAGACCAAAATCCAGGTGTACACAGGACCATACTTCCTCTGATGGCTCTAGGGAAGAATCCTTCCTTGCCTCTTCTAGTTCTGGGTGGCTCCTGGTACTCCTTGGCTTGTGACAGCATAACTCTAACCTTTGTCTCTATCTTCACATGACCTCGCTTGTGTTTCTGAGTCCCAATATCCATGACTCACCCTAAATTCAGGATGATCTCACCCTGAGATCTTTAACTTTATTTTATCTGTAAAGCTCCTATTTCAAAATATGGTGTCATTTACAGGTACTGGGAATGGAGAGGGTCTAGGACTCAGACACATCTTTTTGAGGCTACTGTGTGACCCATTACAAGGCACAAAGTAATTCCCATAAGCGAACTGCTTGTGAGAGCTCCCTCCAGTTTGGAATATATTCATGTTTCCATCTAAGAGAAAAATTCATCCCTGCTTCAGTTCATCTTGGCATCAGCACAAGGGTGGGATTCAGAGACATGTAAGTGCGGAATACCAGACCCCACCACACTTAAAAAGCTGGCATACTAAGTTCATAAACAATGTGGAGTGTAAAGTTGAGTTGAGAATGCTTGCATCATACAGTTTATGTATCTTATAATAGCCTTAATCACACTTTTAGTAATTTTCCCCTCCATTGGGTGCAAAAAATAAAATTAGTTAAAAATTAGATAGAATAAAAATTATATATATATCCCTTTGAGTGGAAAAATGCTGTCATCACATTTTGTTATTTTATTCCATTGTATAAAGTCTCAGTAGTGCTCTCTTCATAAATGTATTGAAGGCTTGGCTAAATTGTATCAAATTTGTGATTAAATACAAATGTGAATACTATAAAATATTACAAAGGACAATCCTAATACTATGCTATACCAATTGTACAATGGCTTACAGATGCCATAAATATTTACTTTAAGGGAGTAAAATAAGTTATAAAATATATTTAAGAACACCTAAAATCCTTGAAGAAGTTTAAAATGGTATTATTATTTGCAAAAAGTTACATATGAAGTCAGCTGACTATTGAAAATTTTCAATAACAGAAATATATACATTATCTAAAACACATATTCCAGTATTTTCAAGAACCAAAATACTGAATTAAATCATCTGTCTTTAAATGTTCATTTATTTTGGTTACAAAGGTCCATGAAAATGCTTAAAATTGGTTTATTTGATCTAAAAAATTAATATACAATTTTTATTTTTAATGTATCATTTTTCCTATTTATTCTTTTCTAAATAAAACTTTCATCCAAAGTAGATGACTGAAGAAACAAAATGCTGTTTTCTTTACGAGCTTGTAATACATTTCAATAATATTAAGATACTGTTCATAGTGTTGAAGTGTACAATAAAACAAATTGCAGTTGAATAGTAGTAGAGTAGAAGCTGAAAAAAAAAATGTATAAAAGTAGCTTAAAACAGATGATAGCAGAGCAAAGAGTTTCCTGCCAATACCCTCTAAAAATCAGCCCTTTCAGGCTTTTGTGCTGGTATTAGATTTAAGTTATAGACAAGACATATATATCTGACTTTTCCTTTCCCTTTCTACACCGTGGGGTCAACATTTGCAGCAAGTATTTTCAGCTGGGGTAGGAGGAAAGAGCAGGAATAGCAAGCAGAGTAGTATGATCACTTCTTGCTCACTTGATTTGCAACTATTGTGTAGTAAAGAATTTTGCTATACAAAAATAGTGTCTTAACTGGATTATTGTAAGACAAAGTATGCATTTTTCATGTCGTGTTAGTATTTTGTTAATAATCCAGTCCATGACATTTTGTTAATAAGGCTAGGGAAACCTACTAAATCCCTATACCAAAGTGAATTTGATTCTCCTGTAGAAACTTAAATCCTCAGGGTGATACAACTCAGTCCTTCTACTACAGCAGCTCTTTTATAAATGCCTCCCAAAGCTCCAAGAAGGAACAAAGAATGTGACCCAGTAAGCTCACACCATGAGTCCATACTGCAGAAACCTTTGTTCAACAAAACTGCAGATGCTCTATTGATTCCACTGGAGAATGTCCTGATACTACGGACAACTATATAAGTTAGTGATTTTATTAATTTTAACATTTTTAAATGTTTTCCTTTGGGGAATTCTAATTTATATATCAATATTCTGGTAATATTTGCTGAAAACACAAACTCTGAGAGTCAAAATGATCTGCGTTCACATTCTCATTTTCTATTATAACATAAAGACAACTACTTTATTATCTTTTTAGAAACTTTCACAACTACTTTAGTTTCTTCCTAATTTTATAAATCAATCTCAAAAAACTTTGCCCAAAAGAGTTAGTAATAGCTATCAACTTCAGAAAAACTAAAACTTTAAAAATAACTTTTAGAAGGAAAATGAAATAAATAATACATCTCATTTACACTTAAAAATAATATGAATTGTCACTATTTCCTATGAAAACATCTCATGCCAAGTTCTTTTATTAAGCTTGGATTTAAAATATTATATTTCAGTTGTAACTGGTAGAATCTTAGTAAAATTATAACAATAAGAAATTGTTTATATTATATTTAATATAGAATAATTACATTTAATTCCACTTGTTAGCCTATTCTGATTATTTAGCAGGTTGATTCATAATTTACCAACTTGGGTCAGAAATATTTTCTATTCTTAGCTTTTGCTGTCAGCAGAGATAATAATAATATAGAGCCTGAATAACAAAGGATTCTGTATTGTTTCAATTTAATTAAAGTTGATTCCCTGCTTTAAGAGAGACTCACATTCTGAATATAAATCTCTTATCAGAAAAAAAAAAAGAGAACCTAGATATTTGCTTTTCCAAATTTCCCATAAGAAAGACTTGTTTTTTCTTAATAACACCCTTGCTAAGTCACGCTAACTGCCTGACCTTAGACAAAATTCTTAACCTCTTTGTGTCTCATTTTCAGTAACTGTGAATTAAAGATAATAATTATATATTCCTCAAGGGATTATTGTGTGAATTAAATAAAATAATCCTCTAAAATGCTTAGTACAGATTCTGGAACATAATAAGCAGAAAAAATTAATAACTATTATTATTTTTATTTAAGATATTATATGACATACTTTTTCTTTATTATCTTCAGGAGAATTTCTACTCATCTTAAAACCATATTTGACTAAAAAAATTTTAAAACAAAAATAAAAATATTGCAGCTGTGTTGATTTTAACCATTCTAAACTGATGAAATTCACTTTCTGTTTGGTTTGTGACTAGGAAGCTAAACATTATTAGGACTAAAAATTTCTGGTGTCTAAAAAAATTCAAGAGGAAAACTGTTAGATTCTATTACAAATGGGCATATTTGAACTGTTAAGATTTAATTGCGAGTATGTAGATAATGCAAATATATCTTAGGGTACAACTTTTGTTCTCATGAAGTTACCCATTTTACATTTTGAGAACACTAACATAAATTCTTGTAAAGCGAAGATCCAAGATGGTTTAAAGAAAATACTAAATGAAATCAAACTTACTTGTCAAGCTCCACAGCACAACTTACAAGTCATAAATCACACTCTGTATGACAGCTACAGGAGGGATCTGGGTAGCAAAACAAAATTATGGATTTTATCCTTCTTGTTTTTGAGTTATTAAGAACTAGTTGAACTATAGAATGACGTGAAAGATTCACATCAGGGATGGGAGGTTATTTGCAGAAACTCTCCTTTATCACATTAATGACAATATTTGACATTTCCGTATGACTAATTGTTGAACTAATTTTTGGTTTCTTATGCCAACTATTAATAATCCTCCTTTCATCTAGAAAACAATCACTTTTTGTCTATCTGTAAATTGATATTTGTTGTTAATTTATTTTTGCTTATTACAAGGATTACCTTTCATTTAAAACAAAGCATTCACAGATTTGTCTTCAATCGAATCTCATAAAAGTTAATTGAATTATTGAAAGGAATTTGTAAATTATTGTTTTTTCTAAAATAATAACAGCACGTATATTACATTAATTTTGTTTACTGTTTTTTGCTTCACATTAACTATATTTAACTGATTTTAGCAGTCTTAGATAATTCCAAAACATCAATTTTTTTACTTAGATTTATTAATTCATTCAAAAAAATACATAATGAGAATCTATTATTTGTCAGGCACTGGGCTAGGCAAAGGTAAGTGTGAATGGCAAAATCATGTTCTCCCTGTTTCCCTGTAATATATTGCCTGGCTAAAGGTTGTGAAGGAAGAGTAATGTGAAGGAAGAGCAATCGAAGGATGTAAGAAAAGGGCTCACAGAATTAACTGTATGTAGGCTGTTCTTAGGGAAGACTTCTAGAGGTGGTACTTGGCCTTCAGTAAGAAGTATGATTTGATACTTGATGTTAACTAGGTAATTGAGGGGATAAGGTGCTTTCTCAGCATAAAGGACATAGTAGGCAAAGTCTTTAAGATAAAAGCATAGTGAAAGCTCAAAACTAAAAGGAGGCTTGTGTGTCTGGACTCCAGAGACAGGAAGAGAGTTTAGAGAGTCTAGCGGAGATAGCAGAGAAGATTTTATCTTTTTTTCTTTTTCTTTTTTTTTTCAGTACCAACCATCTTTCCTGTGAAAAAGCCCCTCTCCTGGTACTTTAGTTCTGTTGATCCAAAAATTATAGCATTTTTCTACCACCATGGGGGTGAGTATATAATAAATAATGTCAGTTATTTGAGCATGTAAGAAACTTGGAAGTCATCACTCCCATCCTTACAACAAGAAAAATGCTGTACAAACAGACTATCAACGACTCATTTAGAACCGTTAGAGGACTGAGGCCACAGAACAAACTGCTGCCCCCACCCTAAATCCCCACTTAATTAGAGAGATGGGGAAATGCAAAGAATTGTAGCTTAGTGGAGCAAAAGCCCAGGAGCCCCCATGGGAGTTAGTAATGGAGTAGAAAAGTTTAACATGTAGTTGATTAATTTCTGGAAGCGCATTGTGAACAAGCTTGAGAGTTAACTTCGAAAAATATATAACATGATAATACTAATTAAAAGAAAGGTGGATTAATATGTTAATTTCCAACAAAAAGACTTCAGAGCAAGAACAATTATAGGGGGATACAAAGTGATATTACATAGTAAAAAGGGTTTAATTTTCCAAGAAAATATAACAATCCTCAATGCACTTGCATATAACAGGCTGTCAAAAACACATGAGGTGAAAACAGATAGAACTGCAAGAACAGACAGATAAATCTACTATTATAATTGGAGATGTTAACATCTCCCTATCCATAATGAATAGAACCAGCAGGTGGAAAATCAGGAGGGCCATAGTTCAATTGAATAGCACCAAAATCAGTGAGTCCCAGTCTCTCTTCCTGGAAGTTGATTCTTGAGCAGAGACGTCAGGAGTAGAGTGATGTCCAGGCCATATCTAATAACAAATAAATTAGAATCTGGACATGATATTTAGGCATTTGTTTCTTTAAAAAATTGCCCCAGGTTATTCCATTGTGAATCTAATGTTGAGAAATAATATGCACAGTCATTTTCTTTGAATTCATTCTGCCTGAGATATCTAGAGTTGTTTTGGTTCTTCACATTGTTTTGTTTAGCAATTCATTCAATTTTGTGAATTAACTTTCAAGAAATGCCTTTTCCTTGCTGTAAAATTATATTGTTTTATGTTATTATAATTTTTAAATTGTGATAAAAGTTGCTATTTCAATGTTGGTCAAAGGAAACAAAATTTAAATTGACAGGAGAAGTAAGTTTCAGAGATCTATTGTACATTATGTAGTAGTTCTATAGTGACTGTAGTTATAGCGACTATTGAAATAGTGACTATAGTTAATAACAATACTATATAACTTAAAATAACTTAAAAATTATTGAGAGTAGATTTTAAGTATTCTACATGTTATTTTCTTTGTGACATGTGCATCTTCTGTCAGCTTCCATGGGAAATTTGACATTGCAACCTCACCTGAGGCCATCACTTTTTCCTTGATGCTACAAACCATCCTATCATGTGTTTGTACCATATCAATAGTGAAACTGACAGTGCTCTGATAGGGGTATACTCTTTTATCCCAATCTACATCCCAATACCCAATAGCCCAGTATTCTTAGAATCCAGTTGTATTCATACTCTCCTGGATCATTTCTGTTCCTTTGTAATGTAGTCCCTTTCTTCCCTTATGGGCTTATAACAACATTAACAGACACTTTTCAGAAAGGCAGGTAAACAATCTGTTCAAATATTACTACTGTTGTTTAACAGAAACATATATATGCATGTGTATGTGTGTACTGTATGAAAAAAGTGAAATTAGAGTTTATCTAGAAAAGAAAAAGTTACCTCATCTAAGTGCAGAAATGAATGATCCTTAAACAAAATCATACAATTGTCTCTATCATATTTCCACAGGTAAGTCAAACATTTTAAAAATCTTATTTTTCTTGCATAAATGCAGAAAACAATACATCTAGGATATGTTTGTATTCTATTGTACTTTAACATAAACTGTTTGATTCTTAATACTATGGTTATTAAGAAAATAATAAATCTTTTCAATGGTTTTGGAACTAAATTTTCGTGTAAAAATGATTATGTAGATCAAAAAAGGTTGCAATTTTCTGGACTCCTGATATTTTAAATAAAAGTAGTTTCCAAAAGTGATTTATTTATTATTTTAATTTTTAATGTAAATTTTTGCAATATAATCATGCTATATAATTTTATTTTTCAACTATTGTTTTTGTCAACTCATTATTTATTAAGAAACAATTACTTATAAATATTAATTTATAATTCTTATGTTATAATTAAAAATCACAGTTTGTTGAATGAAATATCTGATTTATTATTCCCTAAGTCAACATTAAATTATTGTATTGCTATATCATGTATTTTGGTGGTCATAACTCTAGGTTTATATAGTAATTTCACTCCACTTTCATTTACATACTTAGGAAAGCTGCAGTTAATTCCAATTTGAATAATATCATTGTAACTAAATGTATCACGAAGCTCAACATGACAATTTAGTATAGTTAATCTCCATTTCATTTTACTTTTGCACAACTTTTCCAATGAAGTGATCCTCTGAGATTAGGACTAGTTGAAATCTTAGGGCAAATATATGAATTGCTTAAAAGGAAGTCTTAAGATGCTTTAACTCATGCATTGAATTTGAATATAGAAATGAGAGGAAAGCTTGGATAATTTTATAATGAAATGCTAAGCATGTTTTCCCCTCAAAGATACATTTAAAGTCAGCTTGCAAATTGAATATTACTCAAACATCGATCATTTAACTGTACAGCATACGACATTTTGGGCATGGTAAATTCTAATGGAGGAGACTGCTAGAAATTCTCAGCCACATAGAAATCTGACTGCTTAATTTTGAAAGCTGCAGAGATGTTAGTAAATTTTTTTATCTTGTTTTTACATATAACTCAGAAATTACTTTGAAAAATTCTCTTAATAGTTTTTGTGGCTGGGTGCGGTAGCTCATGCCTGTAACCCACGCATTTTGGGAGGCCGAACTGGGTGGATCACCAGAGATCTGCAGTTCGAGGCCAGCCTGGTCAAGAAGGTGAAACCCCACCTCTATTAAAAATACAAAAATTAGCTGGGCATGGTGGCACATGCCTGTATTCGCAGCTACTCGGGAGGCTGAGGCAGGAGAATCACCTGAACCTGGGGGACAGAGGTTGCAGTGAGCCAAGATCACACCATTGCACACCAGCCTGGGCAGCAAGAGAGAAACTCAATCTCAAAAAGAAAATAAAGAAATAAATATAAAAATAAACAAATAAAAGAAAAAAATAGTTTTTACTTTATTTCTCCCAAAATATGTCAAAAATGACATAATGGCACACTTGCTTTTTCTGTAGTCAAAATCATTTGTAAATAAACTTGAAATGTACAGTGTAGAATCCAAGGGCAGAAAATAAAGGCTGAACATAGAACTAAGAACCTGTCCAACATCAAGGCAGTGGCTTTTTATCAATTTCTCTCACTCCAGCGCAGCATGTGTTCCCTTACTCTTGTACTCTTTGTATCCCCATTGCTTGCCTGTGGCTCAATATTATTCTTTATAACATTATGGAGGCTATTTGGCATTGCTCATCCAGTGTGCATACCTATTATATTCTTCATCTCAATTGGAATTCTCAAGTGAAAGAGGCTTATTGATTTCCAATCAATAAATGGATAACTTCCACCTAAATCAAGTGTTCATTCATTGTCCAATCCACTGGATCAGGTAGGCCTGAATCATACATGGAAGGAAACTTCCTAACGTGCTGAATGGATTAGCTCTCACAGAAGATGTTCTTGAGTGAGCAGGTTTCCTTACAAAATATAATATACTAAGACTGTGGTATTCGGACAGCTCTTCAATCTTTAAGGGAACTGTGGAAGTAAATGAGGGGTGACATGGATTATCAAATATTGTGGACCAGGTGAGCTCTAGGCTTCTCAATGTCACTTAAGGTAATTACTTGCACTTTCATCTATTTCATACTACATTTAATTTTTTCCATGAAAGAAAGTTAGGTTTGGAAAAACAAGAAAAACAAGCTTAAAATTCTTTCTCTAGTGAATTGGTTGTGTTTCTAAATCTTTAGCTTAGCTTCAGTCCCCGTTTGTGAAATGTATAAATCCTCTTGGTACATTAACAAACACTTGGAAAATGACTTAACTTATTAAGTTGAATTATCTAATATAAGGGTTATAAGTGAAGGCTTAATTACTCAGCATTACTGAATTCAATATACCTGCCTTTTCAGTTTGCCTAGGGTGACAAATACATTTACCATTACAGCTTGCCAGTGTAACACAGCCTTATTTCATTTTTATTGTAAATAAAAGCACATTCTAATATGTTTTAGCTGAATACAGCAATGTATATATTCAACTACTTCCCAACAGGGAAAATAAAAAAATGTTATTTATTTAGCCCAGAGCTTTATTTTCCTTTTACATAACCAAAAAATACTTCGTGTGAAATAAAACGTTTTTACAGGTAGTGAGACCCCACAGAATTTTAATGAAAGACAATTGAAGACCCATTTTTAAATAAGCCATTGGGAAGAATTAATATAATTAAGAATAGAAAGAATTAGATAAAGATATAAAAACAATTAACCTAGGAATATTTCTGTATTTCTTCCTCATTTTCTTGAGTTTTAAAAGATGTTGAAACATTTTGACAGCTATAGAAAATGACCTAGGAACCAACATACTATTTCTGACATAAAATGATATGCTTTTTGTATTTCTCTTAAAACTCAGCTTAAAACTACATACCTAATAGTCATCTAAAAGGAGTTCCTAAAAATAAATATATACATTATTAATATGTGACATGTGTGAGTTACTTTTGAAAAACTACAAAATTATTCAATATATTTTAACATATGAGTATCGATCTGGTATCCATTTCTTGATTCTGTTTTTTCATATTGCACTTAAATATACATGTTAATACTTTTGAATAAGTGATTTATTCTATGAAATGTTTTAATGAGAAAAATAAATCTATATAAAGCAACTTCATTAATATTTTGTTCCTGTCATGTTACATTGCTGAAATTTTGTATTACACTGGACATGACTGATTTTTAAATATGTAATAGTATATGAAGTTCTCAATGTTAATGTCTGGAGGATACAGAATAAAAATAGAAGAAAAGTTAAAAAAATTAAATGTAAACTATCTTTGCATATGAATAAGAATATTACAAATACCATATTTATATACTATGTTTATATATCTTTACACTGCCAAAAGGTATATATGGCAGATAGAGAATAATATCTCTGAATAAATATAAAATCAATATGCATAATATTTTTAAATGTTTTTCATTGAGGTGTAATTGACATAAACTGAACATAATTCAGTGTATATTATTTTTAAAGTTTTGGCATATTGGTACTAAGAAAACACCATGGCGATCAAGATAATGAACATATTCATTTCCCCAAAGTTGCTTTGTGTCTTTAGTAATGGCTTCTTCCCCTCTTCCCTACTTAATCTCTGTTTCTACTAATGCAACTACTAATCTATTTCTGATACTACAGAATGGTCTACACTTGGTAGAATTTTATGTAAATGTAATCACACAAAATCTATTCTTTTTTGTCTGTCTTTTGCACTCAACATAACTACTCTGAATTTCACCTATGTTGATACTGGTAACAATAGTTCATTCTTTTTTAAATTAATAGATTTTATTTTTAGAACAATTTCAGGTTTACAGAAAAAACTAACAAAGCACAGAGAATTTCCAAACACTTTCTTCTACCCTCCATATTCTTTATGATTAATATCCTGCATTATTGTGGTACCTTTGTTATAACTGATGCATCCATATTGACATTATTATAAATGAAATTTCATATATTAGTTTTATATTAGGTTTCACTCTTGGCATTATACATTTCATGGGCTGGGATAAATGCATATGTCATGTACCCACTACTATGGTATTATAAGAATAGTTTTACTTTCTTAAAAATTTCTGTGCTTGATTTATTCATCCCTTCCCTTGGAGACTACTGGAAATTCTGATCTTTTTATAGATTTTCCCCTTTTTAAGAATGTTACATCATTGGAATGATACAGTGTACAGCCTCTTCAGATGAGCTTCTTTCACTAAGTTATATGTATTCTAGGTTCTTGCATGTTTTGTATGGCTTGATAGCTTATTCTTTTATCACTGAATATCCCATTTTATAGATATGCCAGTTTATTGAGCCATCACTCACCTGTTGGGGGCATCTTAGTAGCTACCATGTTTTGTTATGAGAAAAGCTGTTTTAAGGAGTCATGTGACATTTTTGTTTAGAAATATTTTTGACTCATTTGGATAGGGGTGAAGTTACTGGTCCATGTGGTAAGACTACATTTAACTTTGTAAGAAATGCAAAGCTATCTTCGAACGTGGTTGTGCCATTTTGCATTCCCACAAGCAATAAATGAGTTTCCCTTGCTCTTTATCCTCAACACAATTTAGTGTTGTCAGTGTTTTGGATTTTAGCCATTTTAGTAGGCATGCAGTGGTATCTTGTTCTAATGAGCAATTCTCTAATAATATATGATGTTGAGCATATTTCATTTACTTATATGCCATTAATATGTTTCCCTTGGTGAAATGTCTGTTCAGATCTCCTGCCCACTTTTTAACTGGATTACTTATCTTTTTTTTCTTTTTGAGTTTTAAGTGTTCTGTGGGGTGCTCATACCAGTTCTTCATTGGATACATGTTTTGTAAATATTGTCTCCCAGTCTTGGCTTGCTTTTTAAGTATAAACTATGTCTTTCTTAGAGCAGAAGTACTAACATATAAAATTCAATTTATAACATTCTTCTACAGTCTCGCATTTTTATATTTAAATCTATTATCCATTCTTGTATATTGTGTAAACACAGTGTCTAGGTTCTTTTTTTGGATGTGGATGTTGAATTGTTCCAGCACCATTTGCTGAAAATATGCTTTTATGTGTGTGTGAAGTTATATCTCACGTTATGAGCATACTGTGTTGGATTTATTTATTCACCCGTTGATAAACTTTGGGTTGTTGACAGTTTAGTGTTATTATAAATAAGTTTGCCATGGACACTTGTAAACACATTCTTATATGTATATATGCTCTACTGTTTTCTGCTTAAAGAACAACAGTAGAGTAAGTAGGTAAAATGGTGGGTGTCTATTTAACTTTGTAAGAAACAGTCCATTTTTTCCCCAGAGTGGCTGTATCATTTACTTTCCTACCATCAGTATTTGAGAGTTACAGATTTTTTAAATCATCACCAACACACAAGATGATGAGTGAGTATTTTTAATTGTATTTATTCTAGTAGGTGTGGAATGGCATCTCATTTAATTTGTATTTCTCCAATGGCTAAAGATATTGAACATCTTTTGATGTGTTTATTTGCTGTCTCTGAACTTCCCTTGGCAAAGTATGTGTTCAAATATATTATTTTCCTTATTGTTTATTATTGGACTGTAATTTGCCTTATAATTGAGTTTACATATTTTGGATACACATCGTTTATCAGACATAATTTGGCAATGTCTGTTCCAAGTTTGAGTCATTTAGGCTAGAAATATAGAATTTTTTGTTTTTATGAAGTCTATTTACTATTGTTGTAACTGGTGTTTTTGCTTGTTCTCTAGGTTGTTCTTTGGGCCACATTTAAGAAACCTTTGTCACAGATAATTTCTCATTTTTTTGGTTTCTGGGAGATGTACAGTTAAATTTTATATTTAGAACTGTTATCTAATTTGATTAAATTGCTCTCTATGATATGATATTTGAATTGAAGAAAAATTAGTAAATATTAATATTTTTTAAAGTGGCCAAATCTTGCAATTTACATCTAATAGAGAAGACTAGAAAATCCCCCATATTTATTTCCTCTTACTTCATACTATTAAAATTTGTATTTAGGCATTTAGTTTCTCAGATAAACATTATATTCCCCAGTGTATGGTTCTATCTGGCTTGGTGACAACATGATGAACATTAAGATGTGAGTAGAAGTAATACATACACATTCTTTTCAATGTCTTTAATTCAATGGGATATTGGCCCATTTTTTCTTCCAGTTTATTACACTGAATATTGACATGTTATTTTCCAATATTGAGACAATCAGACAATGACAAAACTTTAAGAGTAACAATGTAAAAATTATAGAAGTTGTCTGGGTTTATCAACAATCCCCTGGATTAGAGACCCCTACCAGTCCTAGGCCATCTAATATATGGACATTTTGTTCAGTAGAAATAAATATATATTTTTATTGTACTTTAAGTTCTAGGGAACATATGCACAACGTGCAGGTTTGTTACATAGGTATACATGTGCCATGTTGGTTTGCTGCACCCATTAACTGCTCATTTACATTAGATATTTCTCCTAATGCTATCCCTCCCTCTCTGCCCCCACCCCATGACAGGTCCAGGGGTGTGATGTTCCCTGCCCTGTGTCCAAGTGTTCTCACTGTTCAATTCCCACCTACAGGAATAAATTTTTAAATCACTTTTAAAAGGTTTTATTACATTCTGATTGAACATTTTCAGAAAGAATAATTTAATACAAGAAGTGGGCCACTTCATGTAACAAAACAAACCACCAATACAAACAACAACAAAAAACACTAATGAATGTGGCTTTATCTTTGCAACAGCATGACAGACTAGCAAGTTAATGACATTTGTTATGCGATAGAAAATATTTGTTGAATTGCCACTCTAATGACTTTGTATCAACCAACTCGTTATCGACACTAGAAAAGATGATGAAAAAATACTTCAGTACATTCACATGTTGGCTTGTTAACATTTTTAAGAGTCTAGAAGAGAAAAATGCATCCAAAGTCGACAAAAATATTTTTCAAGTATGTTGTATGTACCTACAACTAACTACTTTGTGAACAAAAGTCACTATATAAGTATACAATTTCTGACACTTAAAGAAGCTCCTTGTGCAAAAGAATATATATGTTCTAATACTAAATCCACTTATAAAATAATTGACTTATTTAAATAATTTGATGCTCTTATATATTTATATTAAAAACATGACAGCGAATAAAAAGACATTATACAGTATACAGGCTACTTATGGCTTTTTTTTTTTTTTGAGACGGAGTCTCGCTCTGTCGCCCAGGCTGGAGTGCAGTGGCGCGATCTCTGCTCACTGCAAGCTCCGCCTCCGGGATTCATGCCATTCTCCTGCCTCAGCCTCCTGATTAGCTGGGACTACAGGTGCCCGCCACGATGCCCGGCTAATTTTTTTGTATTTTTCGTAGCGACGGGGTTTCACCATCTTAGCCACAATGATCTCAATCTCCTGACCTCATGATCTGCCTGCCTTGGCCAAAGTGTTGGGATTACGGGCTTGAGCCACCGCGCCCGGCCCTACTTATGGTTTTTGATGTTTTGGTCTACAATATATGTATCAAAGATTGTGGAAATAAATCAAACAATATATTTAATTGGACTCAATTGCATTATTGCATGCCAAGTGTCGTATATCATCTGTTTGCACATAACACTTTTTAATTTAAGTAAATTATCATAAAGTTATATGAATTTATTTTATTCCATGTTATTATTTATGCAGTTAGGAACATTTGCTTAAAAATTATATTTGGACATAGTAAGTATCAGATACTTTACATCTTTGGAATCATTTATTTTATAACAGTATATACTAAACATCATTACTCCTTTTCAAACTTAAATAATGCAATACAAATTGGACAAAAAATTCAGGGAAGATGTGGGATCAAAAAGGAGGTATGGAAACATCACTTGTACTCCATAATTATATACAAATATTTTCTACCCATAATATTTAAAATACAAACAATTAAAAGGTACATTTTCCTCAAAGTGCATGTTTCTTTTGCTATGCAAAACTGCAGGATATGGAAAGAAGTGTTTTAAACCACTGAATCATTTTATGTGGAGCATAAAAGGGATGGTAACTTTCACGTGCGTCCGTGTGAAGAGACCACAAAACAGGCTCTGTGTGAGCAATAAAGCTTTTAATCACCTGGGTGCAGGCAGGCTGAGTCCGAAAAGAGAATCAGTGAAGGGAGATAGGGGTGGGGCTGTTTTATAAGATTTGGGTAGGTAAATGAAAATTACAGTCAAAGGCGGGTTGTTCACTGCCAGGCAGGCGTGGGGGGTCACAAGGTGCTCAGTGGGGGAGGTTTTTGAGTCGGGATGAGCCCGGAAAAGCGATTTCACAAGGTAATGTCATCAGTTAAGGCAAGGACCAGCCATTTTCACTTCTTTTGTGGTGGAATGACATCAGTTAAGGCAGGAACAGGCCATTTGGATGTGTACATGCAGGTCACAGGGGATATGATGGCTTAGCTTGGGCTCAGAGGCCTGACAGTACCAAATGTCCCATTTCATGTAATGCACTGATATATTCAATATGAACAATGTATTAACTTCAAGATAACATGAGAAAGTTAAATTATTTAACTTATTTCAAACTAGGGGATAGTATGTTCCCATTATTATAAGCCAGAATTCTGCTTATCCGTTTCTATTATTAGAACAAAAGCATATTTTTTATTCTTGTCTTAAAAAGACACCTTAATTCTCCGTAAATGTAGCATGATAGTCTGTTTACAGAGTTTATATCATTCCAAGACTGCATTTCTAAAGTGAGAAAATATTAAAGGATATAAATTCACTCCCCTCCACAAAATTCCATATTTGTTATGCAATGTCTTGAAAATGTATGGAAGGGGAGTATTGAAACACTCCGTACCTGGAAAGCATTCTATCTATGCCTTTGAAATAATGGTTATTTAGTACTAGATTCTCGTCAGTGCCTAGCTATGTAACGTGTATAGCTTAAGATTTTTCAGAAAGAAGGATAACATGTCAATATACATTATTTCTAGCACTTTTATTGGAATATTGAGTCATAGATTTGCTTTCTGTAAGTCCTTTCATCTATAAAGTATTAGTTGAGAAAGACAAATTGTAGGGTGGTAAATGAAAACCAAATTTTTCATTCACCACATTAAATGTAAACGGATACATACTCTAAGCAGCAAAGTTGCTTCTTTATTTTATTTTTTTTTTTTTTGAGACAGTCTCACACTCTCACCTGGGCTGGAGTGCAATGGTGTCATCTTGCCTCACTGCAACCCCTGCCTCCCAGGTTCAAGCCATTCTCCTGCCTCAGCCTCCCGTGTAGCTGAAGATGTAAAGATTTTTAAATTAAGATGATTCTTGGGATGAACCATCTTGTGTTGGTCGAAAATTTTTATTTACACATTTTCATCATTTTTTTAACTTTTATTTTCAGTTCAATGGCACATGTGTAGGTTTGTCATGTGGGTAAACTAGTGTCACAGAGGTTTGTTGTGCACATTATTTCACCAACCAGCTATTAAGCCTAGTACCCATTAGTTGTTTTTCCTGATCTTCTACTTCCTCCCACCCTCCACCCTCCCGGAGACCCCAGTGCCTGTTGTTTCCCTCTATGTGTTCATGTGTTCTCATAATTTAGCTCCCACTTGTAAATGAGAACATGCAGTATTTGGTTTTCTGTTCTTGCATTAGTTTGCTAAGGATGAAGACCTCCATCCAGCTCCCTCCATGTTCCTGCAAATGACTTGATCTCACTCTTTTTTATGGCTACCTAGTATTCCATGGTATATGAACCACAAAATAAAGATGGTTCCTAACTTTTAAATTAAGATTTTTAAATTAAAATGAATCTTGATTTTTAAATTAGGACCATTTTAAGATAGTTTCATAGATAGATTAGATAATCTAGAGCTAGATAGGTAGAGATATCAATTGATAGATACCTATCTAGATATAGATAGATGGTTCTCTATATAGACCTATCTATATATCTATATATGTCTACACATAACTCTATACACAGATATATATCTACATTTCTACATGTGTATATCTATATATATACATAGTTATCTATATATGTATATTACATGCATATCTATATCTATCTATATGTATATAGATATCATATACACACATAGAGATATATAGGTGTGTATATATGTAGATATACACATATAGATATCTACATATATACATCTATATAGAGACATATATATTAATATATCTATATATGTATATATACATATACATATCTGTATCTGTAGAAGACATATATTATATTCTATCTATATATCTTCTATCTTCTATCTATAGATCCATCTAAATTTGAAAATTTCATATATGTATATAAAAGATAATCAAACACAAGCCAAATGAAAATTTGTTTAGCTATGTTAATATCAGACAATAGAGATTTTAAGGCAGAAATTATTACCTGAGAGGAAGATGTATACATCATCCACATAAAAGAATCAATTATTGAGGAAGTTGTCAAACTCGTATGTTTATATTCACGCACACACAGTTAACGCACGTGCATAATTTATAGAACTAAAAGGAGCAATAGGCACATCTTCAATCATAAAGACTTTAATATACATTTTTTGGTACATGATAGCAAAAAGGATACAAAATATCAATAATACAAACATTTAAAGCAGTAGGATTAAATACTTTGACATAAAAACTCCACTCAAAAATAGCAAAACATACAATGTATTATAGTGTATTTGGAACATGTTTCAAAATTTACCATAGATATCTATAGATATCTCTATCTAGGTAGGTAGGTAGATAGATAGATAGATAGATAGGAAAATAGATAGGTAGATAGATAGAGAGAGAGAGATAGATAGATATAGGCTGAGGTTAGGCCCCAAGCAAGAATCAATAAATACCAAAAAATTGAAATCTTTGACAGTGTTTTTTTGTACAACAATGTTATTAAGCTGGAAATCTATAGCCAAGACTTCGAAAGTTAACAAATGTTTGGAAATTAAGCATCACATTTCTAAGTTATTCATGGATCAAAAAAGTAATTACAGTGAACATTAAAATATATTTTGAATTTAATAAAAATGAAAGTAAAAATACTGCTTGTTAAATGTTGGGAGACTTAGGCAAACCTCAGCTTGGAGATAAATGTATACGGTTACATAAATATGTTAAAAAATTAAAGCTCGAAAATGAATAATGTAATCGTCAATCTCAAAATTTTTAAATGTAATGTCAAATTAAATCCAAAGAATTAAAAAAGAGAAGATACATAAGAAGCAGGAGAAAAAGAAACAATCATAAAATAAATGAAATCAGCAAAAGCCAAAGTTACTATGAAAAGACTGATAAAAATATACCATGATTATGCATGAAACTAAAAAAAAGAGTATCCACAAATTCAAAATATCATGAATAATAATGAGGAAATCATTATAGATTCTATAGTCATGAGAGAGAAAAAGAGAATGTAATAAGTAACTTTAAGTCAAAAATTTTGAAATAATTTGATGAAATAGATAATATTTCTAGAAAATCGTAAATAGTGACACAAGAATAACAAATCTGAGTAGCTCTATATCTGTTAAAAGTAAAATTATAATTGAAGCTTTCCAAATGTAGTGAGTCTAAATCAAGTAAAATATTAAAAATCTGAAATGTTTCCAGGAAGAAACATTGAATTCCTAATATAAAATATAACATATTATATGCAATCCCTTTACTGAAAATCGTGAAATATTAAGAGAAATTAAAGACATTCAACAGAAATAAAGATGTACCATGTTTCTCTGTTATTCCTAGTATTAGAAGAAAGATTCAGTATTTTAAATAAATCTATATTTGTAATACACTGAAAATCACAATACTGTGATTAGTAATAGTGTAATTTGCATTATATTTGGTGGCAACTGAAAAACTGCAAAATGCAAATAAAAACGCAGTGCATAAATAACTTTGAAGAAAAAATATAATGTGAAGACTTACACTATTAAAGCTTTTATAAATGTATATTAATCATGACATTATGGAAAAGGTGCAAGTATAGATATTTCAATGAAAGAGAATGGAGAACTCATAAAGAGAACCACACAACAATATATTTAGCTGATTTGTGAAAAAAATAGTGCTTCAGTACAGCAAGGAAAAGATGTATTTTCAATAAATTGTGCTGTCTTTCATAAATCCAGAGAAAAATGAATATTAACATCCAACTTCACAACATACACAAAAATTATTTCATATAGAAGCCAATGTGTAACATAAAACAGTACAGTTTTTAAAAAGTAATATAGAGGACACTTCTATGACCTTAAGATTTAAAAAAAGACTCAAAAACTAACCACTGAAAGCTAATAAATAAGATAAATAAGTTAATAGTAATAAAATAACATAAACAAGGATTTGGAATCATAACTCACTGAGAGTGAAAAGGCAAGCAACAGAATGAGTAATGAAATTTGCAACATAAATACAGTAAGAACTCTTAAAACATACTTTTTAAACTCTACAACTGAATTTTTTGAAAAAATAAAAACGTGGTCAGGTATGGTGGCTTACATTAATCCCAGCACTTTGGGAGGGCAAAGTGGGAGGACCGCTTGAGCCCAAGAATTTGAGACCTGTCTGGGCAACATAGTGAAAGAACTCTGCCTATACAAAAAATTTAATAAATTAGCCAGGCATAGTGGCTCTGGCCTGTAGTCCCAGCTACTCCTGAGTAGCTAGGCTCTTTTGAGTTGGGGAGGTCAAGGATGCAGTGAGCTCTAATCAACCACTGCACTCCAGCCTGGGTGACAGAGTTAGAACCATCTCCAAAAAAAAAAAAAAAAAAAAATTTAATAAATAAGAAATAAAAGTACAACCAAATGAAACATCAAGAAAGGCCTTTTCAAAGCACTTTACCACACAGAATTTAAAAAAAATTAAAGAAAAAAATAAACAAAAGGAAATCAAGCTACTTATTATTAAATACAAATTAAAAATAAAAATAAATTCTACTCTATAATTACTAAAAAGCTAAACTTTAAAAAATAAAGTGTATTTAGGGTTTCTATACAAGCTGCACAAATGAAATTTGCACGCCCTGATGAATGGAATGTAAATCACTATGACTCTCAAAAATATTTGACTTAATCTTGTGATGAACATAATGAACGTATCCTTTCAACCTCACTGCCCAAATCCATCTTGACTATATATGCATACAGGTGTTTGCATGTTTGTATGTATTCATGTATACAGTGTGTATATATATAGTGTGTATATAGAAATACATACATAAATGTGTACATATACTTCCTCCTAAAGATATGTATAATAATCTTTCTAGAAACATAATTTATATTAGATCCAAACTGGAAAAACAGGTATCAAATATGGAATAAATAAGTACAATGTGTTGCGTTTACACACAAACTGCATGTTAAGTGAAAGAAGTAGCTGTAAAGTATCAACAGATGTGAGGATAATGGTGAGAGGGAGAGTTACTACTGTGTAGGGGAAAGAAGGAATTTCCTAGGATTCAGCTCAGATTTTATTATTTCACATGAGTCATCTTTACAATGCTGTGCTCACTTTTGGATAATTTTTCAGGCTGTACATTTGATGTTGGTACATATGTATTATACAATAAATATTTTAAAAATCAACTTTCCAGAGTGTTATGAAGTGGATAAATTCCTTTAATTTGAAATCATGTTTCTTATATTTTAATTAGAGCTGCCTTCCTAACTGCCTGAAATTAGGCAAGTTAGTAACTTGTCTGTTGAGTTTACTCACCTGAAAACAAGGAATTAATAAGAGTAGCACCTTCACAGGTTAATAATGAGACTTAATCAGTTTAATACTTATAAAAAGCTTACAATTGTACAGACCTACATTAAGTTCCACGTAAGTGTATAATAAAAATTATCAATTATTAAATTAATACTACTTGTCCATCCCTATAACAGGTGCTAGGACAATAAATGTTATTCATTCCTTCCCTTAAGGAAAACAAAGAATGTTAGAAAATATTAATGTGAAAAGTGGTAATAGCTACGGAACAGTGTTCTCAGAGTAAGATACTTGAACTATTTGTGTAAGAATCTTCTTAGTGTATTTTTGAATTTATTCTAAAAATTATTGTGAGCCAATTTAGCATTGAGGCTAGAAAGTCCATTTAAAAAATAATGTCAATTTTTTTAAATGCTAAAGGTGAAGAGCCAAGGCTGTATATTATGAAAAAAATGACACAAGAAGTAACAACACAGGTTTGCTTATGAAGGTCAAGAGAAGCTTTCAAAAATACTGAGATCCAGGAATGGGATCTTAGAAAAAAATAGGAATTTTCCAAATGGTCAAGTAAAGTAAAACTATTCCAGGAAAATTAAACCATATGAGCCAAGGCCAAGAAAACTAAAATTATATGTAGTATTTCAAACATTTAAAGTTTGATACAGCAGGTATCTAGGTGCTAATGAGAAGCATTTAGAAATAAAGCCAAAGCCAAATTGTCATAAGATGTTTGAACACAAAGCAGCAATGAGAAAATGAGTGAAAAGATTTAATCCCAGAAGAAAAGCACATATTTATTTCATCCTAGAAACACACACACACACACACACACACACACACACATACACAGCATCATTGGAAATAAGGCTTAGAATAAATTACCAGTGAAAATGAATGTTGATTTTTTATTATATTTTTATGAAAAGGTTTCATCCCTTTCATATCATTTGCATATATCCATATATGCAACCTTCAATAATGTAATTTTTATAATGATCATGGTATTGTACTCCTCAATATTTTGATATTTCCCTCTCAGTCTTCCTTTTATATAAACTCCACGAAACTTGTTCAAGTCTCTCCAGACTTTATTATCTTCTGAATTGCTGCCTTGATCAGCCAAGATCTTTTTGAACTTGGAGTAAAGATGCATTTTATCAGCCACCATCCAGTCAGATCAATTTGTTGGTGCCAAAATTGAGATCTTTTTTTATGTCCATTTGATTTACGTGGAGTCACAAATACCAAGGCATTCATTTCTCAGGGGACTCACCCACCAAACATTCACAAAAAACTGTTTTCTTTTTTCTCCTTTCAAGCATTTTGTTGCTTATTATTTTCCAGTTTCTCAGTTGATATTCATTTCATTCACTTGTGCACTGCTACAATAAGGATTGCTCAAAGCGTTTGTGATAATAACAACTTTTATCTTGGAACACGGTAACTAATTTTTAACAGCCCAACTACTCTAAATCACTAGACATCAGCATTGCTATCAGAAAATTAGTTTTACAAACACTTTCAAATAAGATAAAGGCAGAAACTAAGACCGTGACAGAAGATGGGTAAGTATAGGGTTGTTAATTAAGTAGAACTGACACATTTCATTACCAAATGAGAAGAAAAAGGCAATATTTTTAAGTAACTCTGTGGTGTGTCTTGCACACATTAATCTAAGAAGGTAATATAGAAAGGAAAATTAAAGAAAAATAATTAAGTATTAGGTACTGGAAGTACCTGTTAAAAGTTCAGAAGTTCTCAGTAGACAGATGTATTTGTAGAAATTTTAAAGAAATAAGTAGTAACAAAAGTGATGTGTGATCACCAAAGAGGACCAATTTCAGAACACTGGTGAAAATATTTAATGAGTGAATCAAACAACAGAAGTGTATAATGTGTTCTCCAAAGACTTGTACATAATGTTCATAACAGTTTTCATTATAATACAGTAATATTTGGGAAACAACTCAAATGTTCATCAAAAGTAGAATGGGTAATTTGTGTTTACTCACACAAAAGAGGTAAGAAAATGAATGTACTATAATGATATATAACATTGAAGCAATTTTCCAAACATTAGATTTATCATGCTGAGCAAAATGCCATACATAAAAGAATGCATACCGTATGATACATTTATATTAAGCTCAAAATCAGACAAAACTAATTCAGTGTTAGAAGTCAAGGTAATGACAAACCTAGATGGTCACTAACTGGAAGAGGTCAAAATGATATCTAAGGTGTGGGAGCTGCCCTATTTGTTGATCAATGTAGTGATTATATGACGTTGTTCTATTTGGGAAACTCATTGACCTACACTCTCATAATTTAGGACCATTTCTGTGTCTATATTATGCTCCAATAATACAAAGTAGCTAAAAATATAGAAGTAGAATCAGGAGAGGCTATTCCATGAATCCAAATGGAAAAGCAGATCGGGCATGGTGGCTCACATCTGTAATCCCATCCCTTTGGGAGGCTAAGGCAGGCAGATCATTTGAGCCCTTTAGTTAAGACCAGCCTGGGCAACATGGCAAAACCTTGTCTCTACAAAAATATAAAAATCAGCTGGGCACAGTGGCTCACACCTGTGGTCTCAGCTACTCAGGAGGCTGAGGTGGGAGAATTGTTTGAGCCTGGGAGGCGGAGGTTGCAGTGAGTGGAGATAGTGCCACTGCCCTCCAGCCTGAGGGACAGAATGAGGTCCTGTCTCAAAACAACAAACAGAAACAACAACAAAAATGGGAAAGTATTCTGGAAAGAAAGATGTGACCAGTGAGTCCCAGACTATGAAATCCATGAAGACGAGTAGTCTAGGTAAACTTCTCAGGTGCCAGGAAAAGCTATTCACAGTGAATTGCTTCACAGAGTAGATATGCTATAAAAAAAGGCCACAGGTCTCTTTGGGGAAGGCATGGGGAAAGACTTACTGTGAGTGGTGTGTCAATAGTGCAGAGTCCTCCAAGCACCCTATTTAATCAAAGGGCTCTGAATCAGAAAATTAACATAGAAACTTGGTGGGAGGCTGTATCTCCACAGTGGTGACTGGAGTCAAGTTTTTGGCTCCAGACCTGAAGAATTTCTTGTCATATGAGTTAAGCAATATTCTAAAAGGGTCTCTATTTTGTTCTAAGGATGTCAAAATCATTTAGCCACTGCCAAACTCTTCTTAGTCCAAGGCACTCTGATGACCTGTACAACTCTACCAGCCTTGATTGTAGGTATGCCCACATTTTGTTAGGTGGTTAAGTGCTATAATGTTGCATCTGATTTTCTGGAATCACATCATTCCTATTGAAATCTGTGAGCATTTCTCAATTGTGGCCTCTTTTATAGTCATATCTGGCCCACAGAAGTGAGCAACCAGAGAACTTTCACTGATGGAAAATCTCCCCTCACCCATGTTTCTTAATCCCTTAGTGAAGGGAGTCTTTTCTGGATCTTCTCATCGAACATAATAGGGAAGCGTGTGTGCAGAACACACATGAGAATCCATTCCATTGTTAGATGGTTCAACCTGTGGGAATGTTTATGATTAACTGGCTCTGAGACAAGGGCACTACTAAGTAATGTAATACTGTTTGTTGACTGAACAAATTCTGTAAAGTTAGCACAAAACAATAGCTACAGAAATTATGTGTATTTTCATCTGACATGGCTCGGTGATATTAGAGAAAGTATAGGTTTTGGAAATGTTACACTCAATGTGTATACGGGTTGAAATAGCCATTTTCACACGTTATCAGATAGGTAAGTAAGTAGGACAGAAAAGCTCTTTCCTCTCTAAGCTATTCATATTTTCAAGCATTTATTCTGAATGTGTTAATGATTTGTAAAACACACATGGTGTGACTTTGATTTCTCCACTATGAATGGTGTTTCAGCACCTGGGCATCACGTAGTTTCCTTTATAAGTCTACATTTTGTTACAGTCACTCATTGTCATTACTTCAAAATGTTCACTTGTATAATTCTTGCCTCTGAACTGAAACACTTTACTCTTATTGTCAATAAGCTCTGTTTTTGAGGCAAAAAGAAAGATAATGCTGGCACATGAGTTTTACAACATTTTCTGCAAAATTAACTGGTTGAGACTGGACAGCATTGCTGGAGACCAACAGAAGCAGAGCTATTTATGGAGGTAGACAAAACAATAGAAGCAACCACTGTTGGATTTCCAGGACATATCCCAGCAATAGGCAGCAGGTAAGCACTGAAAAAATATTTGTTTAATAACTGAATGGTTGGATAAATGTCAAGTGCCTGGTAGAGACAAGAACAATTAGGAGTATGACTAGGAGAGCTTTAAATGAAGCAATGTGTTATGACTTAAAATAATATTAAATGAGGAATTGAAAACTGGGAGTCAAAATTACTTTCAAGAAGCTTGGTTGTAAAGACAGCAAATCAAAGTTGCTACAAGTAAAATCATGAGTGTTTGTTTTAAGATTCACTTGTACATGAGTATAACATAGTGTTACACTTAAGGCTACCCACTTAGCAAATTTCAAGTAAACAATACAGTATCATTAACTATAGTTCTGACTTCTTTAAAACTTAAAATCTTTCTCTTATGGCAGATTTTTGATATGACTAGATTTTATTTGTAAAAAATTTTTGCAAAATCTCCCAACCTTCAACAACAGAGAACTAAAGTTCTAAAGTGGCATTGTCTTGAATCGTGCTGTGACGAAGATGTGTTAATGTGTTGTATAGAGGTGTCAGAATCTGTTTTATAGTTATATTTCTTGCAAAATTAATATTTGGGCCGTACTTCATACCATAAGCTTCAATTAATACATGCAAGACTGATTCCCTTGCTCTGAGACCAACAATTGATCAAACTGAATTTAGGTTTATAATAGGATAAACAGTATTGTGAAAAGATAGAACTGATTATGATAGCTAAGTCATCAAATATTATAATAAGCATATATTGCCTGTTTCTATGAAAGAATGATAAGATAATTAATTTTATGGTCTTATGTATTATTTCATCCTCTATCTTCTGCAATTCATAAAGTTATGTGATACAAGTTTGCAACTTATTATAATCTAATAAATATTGTATAATTTAATTGAAATAATTGGGTCATCACATTTAAACTCTCATTACATTGACATTTTGTACTCAGGAAATAATTTGAGATTATTTCAGTTTTCCAAAAGATCATGAAACATAGTCTGAATTCATTAAAACAATGTAAAAACAGTGTCTTTGAAATACTTTTTTTAATAGATAATACACTAAAGCTGAAAACTTTCAGCATTTTTCTCTATCTTCCTGTTCCAACATGACCATTGACCTTAAGCCAAGGAAACAATTGTATCTGTGAACTCACCATTAAATATATCAAATGAGAAAACAGGAGTCATCTTCCTATATTCAAATAGCAAAATCAATGTTTAAAAATCTTAATTTAGAGAAAGATTTCTCTTCGTTGTCTGCATGTCTGTGCTCTAGCAGTACCATGTTTCCTATCTACCACGTTGTTTTCCTTAGAAACTAGTGGACAGAATTTTGAGAAGAGGTTTTGTTTTGTTTTCTTCACAAGTGATTCATGAGGGTCCGTATAATTATGTAGAAGCAGAACTGTGTTACTGTTTTGGTTCTTTTTCCTGAAATGCAATCCCAAATTCTTCTCTTCAGTGACTGACCATCAATTATACAGAATGAACAATTTCATCCACCTTGTTAGTTATATGCACCAGATTCACTCCTTTTGGGATCATATTTGGGTCATTGCAATTGGTTAATAGGGAGATTCTGTATTGCAATATAATCATTTTGATACTGTATTTTTCTCACATAAAAGTGCAAAGGAAACTCTTTTCAGAGTGAAGGCAAACCTCCCATCCATGGTTATAATGGAGTAGATCCTGCTAACACCTTGAAGTGCCTTTTTAATGGCTCTTGTATATTAAAATGAGTGCCTAGAGGTCACTATATGTCTTTCATATTGAAAAATGAAATAGTTCAGTGTCCTGAACTCATATAATCTTTTGATTCAAGTGAGTGTTCCCTTTCACTCTATATCTTTCCATTTCTGCTATTTTTTTGCTTCCTGATATTACTATTAATTTTATGTCACTTAAACTTTATCATACCACATGCCTTTCAAATATCTCTTCCTGAATTGTTTCCAGAACCCTTTCTGTTTATCGTTAGTTTTCTCATTTTTAATTGCTAGCCTTATTTTTACCAAGTTTCTTCATTTTAACACTCTATATAGTCTGGTTGCCATTCTAGAGGATGTTATTGCTCAGGTTTTATCTTGGTAAGTTTTTAGCAAGTACCTAATTACGTTATCAGTTCAGCCTTATGAGTATTCTGCCTGACATTCTTTATTTTAACAATTCTCAGCTCCCTTGGTGACTTCATCTTCCTCTCGTAACAATTTTTTATTCTAGTTTAAATGCACCATGAGGGGTAATAATGCCATATTTTCTTAAGCGATTTATTTGTATTTACTCAAACCAAAAGTAAGTACTTTATTATAGCCTGTTCAAAGTGAATTTAATTCAATTGGCCAGATTTGCAATATTTTAAATAGAAAACATTATCTTGGACAGCCTAAAGCTTCACTACATCGATTTCTGTGTTTCATCCTTTGAAGTGATTTGCACCCTCTGTTATTTATGTAATTATGGCCTATCTAGAGCTAGAATTCTGTAAGAAGAGTAACATTTTATACTAGCCTTACAGAGAAGCCAGGTATCTTGGAAACAATTAGTAAGAGGAAATAGAAAACAAAAATTCTCTCACCACTTGATGATACTAAAATTTCTTTTATATGTTTTATGAGGTTAGGGTAACATTTGTAACATTATTTAACAAAGAAAGTAGAAATGTAATACCATAGGCCAGTTTTATCTTGGACTCAAAGTGAGACAGAGGAAAATGTTAATGCCACTAAATCAATCAGTGGTTAGCCCAAACCCAGGGTATATTAATAAAATTATGACAAAATTGTCAGTTTATTTCAGGACTGTAAAGTTGGCTGTGCATTATAAAATCTATTTTTTCAATGCACCAAAGTAGTTAACTAAAGTAGAAAAATATATGGCTAGTGTAATAGATAAGCAAAAGTTCAATACTTGGTTTTAATAAAAACTCTTTGAAAACTAGGAATTAAAGTAACATTCTATCCTGTAAACAGTAACAAAATCTATAATAAAAGTTATCTTTAAAGGCAGGGGATGAGATAAAGATTCTCACTATCAATATGAAAAATATGATTACAGGCAACAAGTTGGTAAGAACAATGTAAATTAGTTTGGAAACCTGGAGATGCAAAATATCCACTTTGGGCAAGAAAATAGCCATTATTATCCTTAAATATTTCTTGTGCTTGGCTTCTTGAATATAGTAGTACTTAAAATGGGGAAATCCCCCATTCAAGAATAAAAGTTGAAATTAGGTAGAAACTCAACTCAAATTTTAGTCACTCCCATCAACAATGGAGACAAGAAATTCTGTATTAACTAGCTCATAGAAGTTTAGTATATATACAGTTTTTTTCATGTATTTCATCAAATTTTCCATATTGATCTTATAAAGAAAAGACAGTTGGGACTGTTAGTATTGTTTGAAACCATGAAAACTATACCTCTTGGACTAAAAGGCAAGCATGGGACAATGTCAAAAACATAGAATTAAATAGCTACTTTGTAGTCTGAAGGCCTCGGTCAGAAAATGGGGAAGTGAAGAGCAATGGTTGGTCCCCTCCAAATCTCATGTTGAAACTTAATCCCTAATGTGACAGTACTGAGACATGAGGCCTTTAAGAGGGCTCTGGCCTCATGAAAGGATTAGCCCATTCATAGTTTCCTGTATTTAAATAGTTAATTAATTAATTGGTTATCATGGGAAAGAAACTGGTGTTTTTATCAGAAGAGGGAGAGAGACTTGAGTACAGCATGTTATCGTATGTGGCATTTTCATCATGTGATGCCCTGTCCTGGCTCAGAAGTCTGTACAGAGTTCCCATCAGCAAGAAGGCCCTCACAAGATGTAGCCCTTAACCTTGGAATGCTCAGTCCCCATAACTGTCAGAAATAAATGTGTTTTCAATATAAGTTACCCAGTACAAAATATTTTGTTATAACCATCAGAAAACAGACTAAGACAAGTAGGATTGTGAGGACAATGGAGAGTTGGCCTGACTCTGAGATCTGCACTAGACATTAGCACACAAATGAGGTACAAGTCACACTTCCACAAATGTATTGCAAATTATCAGTGATTATTTTTATCACATGAATATATTTCACACATTTATTTGACAGAGTTTGGAAATTAAATACTAATGTGTATTATTAATGGAGAAGGAAACCAGGTTAGAAACACATGCCACTGTCCAAGGTCAGAGAAGGATGCAAACCTGTTGGGTAATATTCCGATGAAATGGTCACTCGGCAATACATGGGTAGAACAGATAACACTGTGAGGAAAGAAGATTACTAAAAACAAGCATGTTCTACTAAATAATATTTGTTTAGGCTGGTGCTATTAAATATTCATCACAAAAATGTATTCTCCAAGAAGTCTGTAAATACTTTTGAGATTCTCCCAGTTCCCATAGCAATAGTAAAGTGAGAAGATGCTAGCCAGAGAGCTCTCAAATCTCCTTTTTCATCCCTATTTGCTTTTGCTGACCTTGCTTCTTACTACACTGTGAAAAGAAGAAAGTGTCTACAGACTCTAATTACCATATCTGCCCTCCTTCTGGAGCCTCTACCCACATGCTATGTTTTTCACCATCTCTTGTGCATTAACTATATATTTCCCTCTCTCTACAGACAATTCCTTCATTAGTGCCTTAGATCTTATTCTCTCTCATCTACTACAGACTGCTGTGGTCTTAATTTTTCCTTCTTTCTCCTTCATTACCAATTTTTACACCCTACTTCCTTGAAGCAACTTCCATGTCAACTACAGACTAACCTATTTCTCTGCCTCTTCTTCCAACAAAATTTCTTGATAGAATGGGCCATTTTCACTATCTACAGTTATTTTTTTTTAACTTTTATTTTAAGTTCAGGGACACATGTGCAGTTTGTTATATAGGTAAACTAGTGTCATGGGGGTTTGTTGTACAGATTATTTGGTGCCCATAACAAATGTCATTTTGAAGTCATGAAAATGGAAGTTTAGTTACTGTGGGTTTAAAAGAAAATGAAAATAATGTGTACAATTTTTTTTCATTTTCTTTTAAACTCAACAGTAACTAAACTTTCATTTTCATGACTTCAAACTGACATTTGTCAACGTCACCACATACTTAGCGTTGCTAAATCCATTAATCGTTTTTCAATACTCATAAGCCTTAAACAGATCAGAAACATTTGATATACTTCCTCCACTTTGATACACTTTCTCTACTGCTTACAGCTAAGCACTGAAGGACATTTACCTTGGGGGCATTATAATCTTAATACAGTTTTTAGAAACATATTGCAGCAGATGGCAGTACTGTGCCATGAGGAAAGGACACATTTTTGATTTGCACAAAATTACCATTTGTGCTTCCTAGAGCTGGGTATCACATGGCTTTTGATTTTTCTTCTGTTTTATTTGCAACACCATCTCAATCTCCTTTGGTAGTTTCCTCTGCTTCTCCCCAAGCTCTTTACATTGGAGTATTCCAGGTATCAGGCCTTAGACATCTCTTGTGTATTCATCCTACTGCTTTTGATGACATCACTCATTACCATGCTCTAAACACTCTTGAAAAGCCAGTAACTCACATATTTACATCTCCATCTCAGAACACTTTCCTGACTTTCCAACTCCTATTTACATTCCACTTGAATATTCAATATACATGTCAAAATTTTAAAAAGTCCCAGAACCTGAATTCCTGGCTTCTTCCTACTTATTCACACCTAAACCTGATCCACCTATAGTCTCACCTATCCCCCATGATGGCAACTATAACTTTCCATTAGCTCAGCAGAAACTTTGAGTTATTTTTAACTCATGTTTCTTCCCTTACACCCATATTTAATTTATTAGGAAATAACATTGGCTCTACCTTCCAATCATAACTCCAATCCCCCACTTATAACCAAGTCCACAGGTGCTACTCTGGTCCATGCTGCATCTCTCACTTGTTTCACCAATCTTCTGACTCATCTGCCAGTTTCTCTGCCTTCAGTCTTGTCGCCTTTACTCTATTTTCAACACAAGAGTCAGAATAAATATTTTGTAATGGAGTGAGTTTAACTTCTTACAAAAAGTGATCCAGTGTTTCTATACCTCACAAAGAAAAAATTCAAGGTACCTACCATGTTCTACTAAGTCCTGTTTTCGCTGATCTTTATTCCATTAAATAATAATTCCTATATCAAAACCTTTATTTTCTTTCGTTACGGTTTTTTGTTTTTGTTTTTTTTTTTTTGAGACGGAGTCTTTCTCTGTTGCCCAGGCTGGAGTGCAGTGGCACAGTCTTGGCTCACTGCAAGCTCTGCCTCCCAGGTTCACATCATTCTCCTGACTCAGCCTCCCAGGTAGCTGGGACTATAGGCACCTGCCACCATGCCAGGCTAATTTTTCATATTTTTAGTAGAGATTGGGTTTCACCATGGTAGCTGGAATGGTTTCAATCTCCTGACATCGTGATCCGCCCACCTCAGCCTCCCAAAGTGCTGGGATTACAGACGTGAGCCACCGTGCCTGGCTTGGTTAGGGTTATTATGTCATCAACAAATCATCTCAAGAAAAGATGAATTTTAAAGTCACTAGACTCTGAACCTGCACACCAAAAAAGATTTTTTTAATACAAACATATTAGAGAGATGTGATATTCATCAGTAGAATTATTTACATGCTACTCCTAAGAAACCACAGGAAATGCTCTCTGAGTAACTACCACAAACCTTTTGGTAATTGAGTTTCATAGAACTACATGTAAAAGGTAAGAGCTTTGTCTGTTTACTGTGTGTATGATGTCTGGATGGCCTGAGGCCTTACCCTCTTCAAAAAAAAAAAAATGAAACAAAACATGAAAACTGATTTTCAGGCAATGGTAAAGACTCTCTTAAAAGCCTTAGTTCTAACTTTTGGAATACCACAGTATTTTAATCAGACAGAGAAAGTTATTTTATTTGTACCGTTGCCTAGGTTTATGCAAATGTGTACTGATTTCCATAACGTATCATACACCTTATATTCCTCAGTCCTCCAGATAAATAAAGTAGATAAATCAAATTTAAAAAAAATAATAAGCTAAGACTCAGCTATGTACTGGGTTAAAATCTCCAGAGTTTTATCATTAGTCTTTTTCCTGCTGCCTCTGCAATCAAGCACAGAATCTTTTCTTTGAACCTACATTTGGCAGGCCCATGAATTTGGGTCTAAGAGCACATCCTGTGCCTGATATAAGCAAATCCTGTTCTAACCATTTCCAACACCTAAAAGTGTTTATCTCTTCCCCAGAAACCCTAAAACTTAAAGACAATAGGATCTGGAAGGAAACACCCGTGGAAATTGGCTATCTCTGTGGACCAGGAAATTTCATCTACAAAAAGGTATTCCAGAAAGAAAATACAGTCACCATGCTGGGAAGAAGGCTTTCAAGTGCGGCTGATCACTCATTTGGCTATCAGACATTAAAAAAAAATAAAGCAAAAACCAAAACCAGAACAAAAGAGAAAGAATTCAGCTGGAGTCATGCTTCCCACATGGAGACAGCACCTGGGGAAGACTTGACTGTGGTTCTCACAAGGCCTTGAAATTTAAGTTTTCAAGAGTAACTGATCATGGTATTGAATTCAGATGAAAAGGTACTCTAGAGAACAAATTACATATTACATTTTAGATGGTCTTTCTGTCTTATTTCCAGTGGGTTATTTTGACTACTTTAAGAATCACATTTTACTAGGAATCAAAAGTTATTTGTTACATGACCTTTTCTTTCTGTACTCCCAGTAATGGTTCTCACAATGTCGTTTCCAGTTAGCTCAAATTGTCCTCCCAGCAGAAACAGCACCTGGAATTGTATAACCAACAGTTTTATTATTGACAGAGTAAAAGTGAGACCATCTTCTTTATAATTGTTGATAATAAAATAAAACTAATATGCATCCAAGTATTCAAGCCTAGCTATGGTTTGAATGTGTCCCCAAATTCCATGTGTCAGAAATTAAATTCCCAAATTTATGCGTTGTTGCTATTTGGAGGTAGGGCCTTTGGGATGTAGTGATATATGATGTCATAAAAATAGGGCCCCCGTGATGAGATTAGTGGCCTTATAAGAAAGGGAGGAGAAATCTGAGCCATATGGTGCTTTCTGCCATGTTATGATACGGCAAGCTGACCTCTCCAGATGTAGCTCCTCAACCTTAGACTTCCCAGTCTCCAGAAATGTAAGAAATAGTTTTCTTCATAAATTACCCCATCTTAGTATTCTGCTATCTCAACACACAATGGACTAAGACAAGCTCTACTTGTAAAACAAACAAAAACAATTAATTGGCTTAATTGAAAACAAACATTCCAGTTAATAGAAAAATAGAAACTTGGCATTGTATGATAGCCACTACAAAAAACAAGTCTATTGTTACCTCATTAACTTTGTGATGTAACTTCCCTCCCATCTAAGTATAGATTGATACATGAAACTAAATTTCTGTTACTCATTAATATTTTGTTGACTATTATAATGTAGAGCTATTGGTTTAGATCCCATGCTGGAAAAAAAAAATACCCATAGGCTAGGTTTGTCTTCAAGACTTAAAATAATAATAGCTATATACATTAAACACTCAAAGTTTAATCTCTGCCTTTCAGTTTGTACCTTATAATAAGACTTTTTTTTTCTTTTTGGTGACAGAGTCTTGCTCTTGTCGCCCAGGTTGGAGTGCAATGGCATGATCTCGGTTCACTGCAACCTCTGCCTCCCAGGTTCCAGCAATTCTCCTGCCTCAGCCTCCCGAGTAGCTGGGATTACAGGCCCCCGCCACCACACTCAGCTAATTTTTGTATTTTTAGTAGAGACAGGGTTTCACCATGTTGGCCAGGCTGGTCCCGAACTCCTGACCTCATGATCCACCCGCCTCGGCCTCTCAAAGTGCTGGGATCACAGGCATGAGCCACTGTGCCCGGCCAAGACTTCTATATTAGATGATGGCCATGGATGTTACTGAGTTGCAAAACTGAAAAAAGCTATTTAGGAAGATTGAATAATTACTAAAAGGTCTACGTAGTCATGTGCTGCATCACAATATTTTGTTCAACAATGGATCATATTATGATGGCGGTCTCATAAGATTATAATGCATATTTCATGTACTTTTTCTATATTTAGATATAGTTAGTTCCACAAATACTATTGTGTTATAGTTGCCTACAGTATTTGGTAACATGTACAGATTTGTAGCCTAGGAGCAATAGGCTATACCATATAGCCTCTGTGCTATACGAACATCCAAGTTTGTGTGAGTACATTACATCCTATGATAATCTCACAACAATGAAAAGGTGTATGCAATAGGTTGTATTTGTTTGGCTATATAAAAGGGTGAGATTCCTTTCTGTCTGCATTCTCTTTAGTGGATTGCCTGTGATGTGCATCACATTCTGGTTTCATGCTTATTCAATAATAAAATTGCTTTTTTTCTCTTCTACCTCTGTAGAGAGGTTTTCAAGGTTGGAATAAGACTGTTTTTAACTATATTTTCTCAACAAAACCTAAGTTGCTTTAGGATAACAAAGGTAGCTTTCTGATGTTCACACCATCCCTGATATTAGGAAGTTAAATATTTCTTTTATGTTCTACTCAAAAATATTTGCAAATCTAAAAATGTACTATAGAGTGAACACCTTATGCTCTATGAATATATGAATGTGAAAGAATGTTGTTATTCTTGAAGATGATGTTTCTCAAAGCCAAAATGTAATTTTTCCTTTATTAAAGGATTTTAAAATTACTAAAATGTACTACCAGTAGGCTTCCTATTTTCAACAAATTAAATTATGGAAGGACATAGTTGATTGTAAACTTAGAAAAACATTGCATTTGAATTGAAATATGTATTCTGATATAATAGCTACATTTAAAATCTTATAACCAAACTAATCTCTCATAAAAAATCCAACAGAAAAAAATTTAATAAAAATAAGACACAGCTAATAAGAATAATAGCGGATAATGGATAACATTGTCAACAAATGTTGATTTAAAAGAAACATTGTCTGTATATTGTCTACTAAAGTGTACTTTGTGTATATAACAGTAAGTTAGATCTTGTGATATGTTTTTAAATTAGATTTCATTTCTCTTTTGTTTATTCAAAATAATGTAGCCCCACAATATCTAGGTCTCTTTTTATAAATCCCATCTATCTCATGTATTTTCATGGTCTGCTCTGAAGAAAAGACCGAAAGGAAAATACATGCCAGAAACCATTAGGTAGATTATATATTTGACTCAGATGTGTGTATGAATAATATTTCCAATCAATTTCAATGTATTGTAAGTGCAGAAAAAGTGTTCCAATTTTAAAAATAAATAGCCTCTTGTCTCAACATAATTTCTATAAGCTTGTGCTTCTTTTCCACTTTGTTTTAATTCTTTCCTTGATGTTTCCAGATGACCTTTGGCAAGTAACTCAATTTTCTGTGCATTTTTCACTTTTGTCTAATAAGTATTTCCTGCTCCTCTTGATAACAAATAATCTTCTGCTAAATCTTTTCTTCATTCATTCATTCATGTATTTATTTTCAAGCTATTAATAATAAACTTTAAATGCATATTAAATGCTGCATGTTTTCCTATGCACTTTCACATTTCTACTTGGGTGTGTAATTTGCACTCCACGTAATTTCCTAGCGTTTTCCACTGTTAGCAAATAATTCATGCTCACTTCTTCCTAAGGACATTCTGCCATTCCTTTTCTTCCTAGAATGAATTTATCCCTTTTCCTTACCAGATCAATTTTCATAAATTCTTAGTTTGATTCATTCAAATTCTCCCTACAAAGCTTTATCAAAATCTCTAGATTTGTCATATCCTGTGGCTTATGCTTTCATAGCAACTTATAATTTTCTCAAACATCATTTATTAGTATTTAATAAACTAATTCTGTAGACAGAAATAAACTTTGATTTCTGTCTCCTTTCAGATTCCAAGCTCCAAGCTTCTTTGGCTTTTTCATAGTGGTTAACACAGTGACATGCTTAGCACCTTGCATACTGTTGACAGTCACTGAATGTATGACAAATAAGTAAATGAATATAAATATTTGTCATATATAATATTATTATGTTATGTATAACATATATTTATATATGACATATTTATGTCATATATATTTATACATCAATTATATATAAATTATACACAGATACTCACACACATACACACATATGAATATAAAAGGGAATGTGACCATAGAATGAAAGACTTCCCCTCTGAGCAATTACGTTGGCACCTTCTAAGTATATGGCTGAATCTACACACAGTAATTGCTTTATTTTCTTTTCTGAATTAAATATTCATTTTTCTAAGTAAGCTATTTGATAGTTTTAACAAATAGATGAAGTCAAAATGTTTAAAGTTAATTTTAATGCAAGCAGGATCTAACACAATAAAAGCTTTTCTTTCCTTACTGGGAATACTTGGGTCAACAATAGAAATAGATTTTTCACCATACAAAACCACTGTAAGATTTTTTAATTTCTAGATAAGAAACAAGTATGTATCCATCAGGTAATTCACAAATGCCAAAATTACTGAGTTGGGTAAAATGTTTAAGCTCAATTTCTTTTAAGTTGATTTTCATTTTAGGTCAGGGAAAATGCCCCTCCTTCCCTGAAAAGGGCAGCATTTTACAGCCACCTTGGAAATGATTGATGAAAGAGTGCTATTTTCCTTTCCTGAACATCCTTGGTGCATCATGCAGTGGATTGAAGGGGCCAAAAGCTGAAAAATGGTTGGTATTCATCTGGGATTTTGTGCCCACTGATGTGCTCCTGCCTTCTATCCTGTGACCCCCCAGATTTTTACATTTTGAAAGAACTTGGTTTATTCTCTCTTGGTTGTACTACTTTACCAAATGAGAATAAACACAAGGGTTAACAGTATCAGAAACAATATCTAATATATGTGTAGATAAACATATATTTGGAAAAAGTGGAATTATTACTAATCCTAAAGGCATGTTGAAGACAGCCAAATTCATGGAAGTGGTCAGTAGCTAAACCCATGTGCTTTATTAAGAGATGTTCTCTTCTTTCCCCTTTCTTAATGTTTCTGTTTCAGTTGTTTGTTCAATATTTTGTTGGCAGATTCATCTTCATTCTTCTCTGTTTTTTTTTTTCTTTTTGAGATGGAGTCTCACTTTCTTGCCCATGCTGGAGTGCAGCAGTTCTTTTCTTGGCTCACTGCAACCGCTGCCTACTGGGTTAAAGCAATTCTCCTGCCTCAGGCTCACAAGTAGCTGGGATTATAGGTATGCGCCACCACACCCAGCTAATTTTTGTATTTTTAGTAGAGATGGGGTTGCACCATGTTGGCCAGACTCGTTTCAAACTCCTGACCTCAGGTGATTTGCCTGCCTTGGCCTCCATCCCAAAGTGCTGGGATTACAGGCATGAGTCACCGCACACAGCCCATCCTCCTTTTAAATATAAATTTTTTATTATCTTATTATTTCTTCTTTCCTTTTAAAGATTTTCTCTAGAAAATGTTAACCATGTCTGTATTTTGAACCTTTATACTTTATTTCTCACTAATTTGTATCTCCAAAAATGATGTCCCTGTTGACGCCTAATATTAGATTTTTAACTGTCTCATAGATATCTCCTCTTGGATATTTCATAGTAGATCAAATTCATTACATGACTAGATGATTTCTAATCAAGAATAGGAATTTTTAAGGCGGAGATAAAGTTAGGAAGTTATCTCTACTTTGGTACTTTGACATTTTGGACAGATAATTCTTTGTTGTGGGAACCTGACCTAGGCATTGTAGAATATTTAGCATATTCTTCAGCGTATTAGTATTGGCTACAATTTAGCCAATATACTTGGTCTCTACCTGCTACATACTACTAGTGCTCTTCCCCCACTTGCGATAATCAAAAATGTCTTCACACACTGCCAAATATCCTTCATGCATGAAAATCACCCTTAGGTGGGAATCCCTGATCATGTTGACATGAAACTTTATTCAGAAAGTAACACAAATAGAGACAAAGTAATAAGAGGCATTTTGGAGGAAGACTCAGTAAGGTTAATGATGGTGTATAAATGAAATTAAAAATAAGGAAGAATCTCAAGTTGTTTTCTAGGTTGGTTATTAAAAATTTCCTAAAATTTCTTGTATTTTTAAATTTTTATCTTCTATGCTTCTCTTCATACTATTTCATTTACGTAGATTTGTTTCCCCTTCCTCTATATGCTTAATAATGTTCTATTTATGTTTAAGGCCTAAATGATCTATTAGTCATCATCATTGTGACTATTTCCCCAGCCTGAAACTATAACACAGTCAGAATATTTTCTTTCTTTTTTAAGCCATTAGATATCATTTATTGTGATAAGTTTATTCCTCATGTCTTTAATGATAGAATCTTGTGTCACCTTATACATCCTTTCACAACATATCACACTGCAAGGCATATAATACGTGCTTTAAAATGGTGAGTGATTTACTTAGCAATTAGATACAGGATAGTAACATTTTTTTCAGAATGTACAGTTATTATCATCACAGGTATTCAACATACATTAACATTAGTATTAATTTTGAAATAATATGCTGACTGCAGTCTCCATGTTTTTTTCCAAACATTTTTTGAATAGACAAAGTAAAATATAGATGTAAATTATAATTTTATTTTCACAAAGTATTTGATATTCAGAATGGTTATACTTTTATGTATGGAAACTAGAAGTTTATCAAGTAACTCAATAACCATCTCATATTAAACACAATAGATGGTCAAAAATGACTTTGAGGAAGGTAAGTGATTCTCCAAGAGACAGAAATCCTGTTTGACATGAATTAATATCATTTTCTTAAAGTTATCTTTTAGATCAGGGAACGTGTTCTTAGTCTCAAAAAAAATTGGAATATTAAGAGAGTCTGTTTTAAGCCTAAAATTTCAATCTATAAATATTCTGTTCAATTGTTTAGAAAATATATGAGGGGTTAAAATTGTACTTCAGAAAAGTCTTTATAAAATTAAGTTTAAAATTGTAATAAAAATATTATACTCAGAATAAAGAATTAAAATGAACTTTCAGAGCCAATGTATTTAAAAGTAACTGTTAGAAAATTTTGTATGTATGTATCTGAATCAAGTGAATTATGTTGCTTCAATCTTTTAAACGCCACCCCTACTAGGTTATTGTAAATTATTTCACTAAGATTGAACTTCTTTAATAAAAAAAAATTTGCTTTTCACTTGTAGGAGAGTGCAATAGTATTTTGAGATTGTGTAATTTATTCCAAGAGAGTCTGAAGTTTTAGTTTAAAAATAAATCCTGCATTTTTAAAATTTAAAACACAAATAAAATGTGATTTTTATAGTGCCATCAAACAGAATTATGGATTATCAATATATATCAAGAGGTAGAAGATTTTACCTTGTTTAAATACCAAGATTAATTTAAGAAAAATTAAAATCTGAATATTTGGATGTCTATTTTGTTTGCAAGACCTCAAAAAAAACTAACTTGGACATTTGTACAGAATTGGAAAAATGAAATGATATAATGATCTTTTGTCGGAAAAAAGCCTTCTGTTTGCTACTCAGACACATTATTTAAAATAATCAGATAACAGAAAATGAAACAGTATATATTTGCATTAATGCTTAAAAAATAATTTTCTCTTGCCAGTTAAGCAGAACCATATTCCATTATGCAAATGCAGTTTTTGTGTTCTGTACTCTGTTCATCTGCCTTCACATAAAACTCATTAGGTAAAGTTCAACATACAGATTTTAAAATCAGTCATAGGATTTCTAGCTCTGCTATGGCAAATCTAAAAGCTGGCCTGCCTTATAATCACCTTCTTATAATTTTTACATTTCACTTTACCACATATTTGATACTTGTCATCTCTAAACTACCCGGAGTCACCAGTTGATAGTTTCTTTTTAATCAAAATTGCAGTTTGTTGTTTAAGTTTGAATTTCTTCTTTAGTAATTAACCCTTGCAAGGGAAAGGCAGTTTCACATCTATTGAAGCAGCCATTTTCTCAGTTTTGTGCCAAAGGTTATATATTTACAATGAAAATAACATGAAGTTATTTTTTTTTATTTCTAGAGAAAGTTCTCACACTAAAAATAAAAAAATAGAAAAAGTTTATGCTATGTGAAATTTAACCTCCTTTGTTAATCACACTTAAATGAATGAGACTTGCAACAATAATTTCACGAAATTGGTTGTTGTATAATTTTTTAGTGATCCAAAGTTTTCACCAAATTTTGACTTTTCAGGATTCATAGCTAGAACTTTGACTATTTCTACAAAACACTCATAAAGCAATAGCACCTTATTTGTTGATATTTGACTAAAATATTACTACGATTATAAGAATAATATTGTTAATTATACAATAAATCTTAACCTTATATTGGGGCAACACTCATCACTTGATATTTATATTATTAAAGGTGTAAATAGATCTAAAAACCTCTGTACTGGGACACACTTAATGTGCAAAACATTATAGTAGGCACTTTAAGTAATATATTATTCATTTGATCCATTTGTGAGTTATTATTAGTGACTTTATAAAAATCCCATTGAGTAAGACCTAGTGTTGAAAGAACAAGATTTCAAAAATACTTTCAGACAATCAATTTCAAGGGCATATGATCTGTGCAGTCACATGGGGTCCCACACTCAGAAGGGCTTTGTGTCTGAACTTACAATTCACTCAAATATATGTATTTCTTTTCTCTAGGCTTAATTCTTCATATGGGTTTGATTTTTTAAATACATTATGTTTCCTAGGTCTTGAAATAGCTTTAAAAATAAAATCTGGGTTTTGAAAAATTGTGGACAGTGCTTTCAAAGAACAGATTTTCCTTGATATATATATTTAAATTTACTCTGTTGAAATAAAATAAAGAATTCCTTTCCACCATAGGAAAGGTAGGCAAAATCATGACTTGGGGCCAAATCCAACTATGCCAATCCATTTACCTATTGTTTACAGCAGGGGTGAGTAATTGTAACAAAGATCATGTGGTCTGCAAAGCCTAAAATATGTATTATCTGGTCACAGAATAAGTGTTCTGACCCTGATTCCTCCATTAGAGCATAATAAATATTCTTTTTTGTGTATAGGTGAATACTAAGTGGGAATTTTATTGATTGCAGGACACTGACAAAACAGGGAGAAGTCAGCCACATGACTTACAAGAACATTAACACCTTATATTGGTACTGGGTTAAATAGCAACCCCTGAAAACTCATGCCCACCCAGAACCTGTGAATGTAACCTTATTTGGAAATAGGATTATTATAGATGTAATCAAGTTCACATAGAGCCATATTAAACTAGTGCAGCCACAAAATCCATTATTGAACTTAGGACACTGGATACTAGATAATTTCCTTTCCCTAATAAGGGAGAAATTTGGACATAGGAACATACACAGATGAAAGATGATGTGAATATACAGAGAAGGAAGATGATGTGAAGAGATGAAGACATGAAGACACAAGGGAGTCTTGTGTCTTCTTTATCACATGGTGATAAAGAAAGTAGAGATTTTAGTGCCACGTCTACAAAACAAGGGATGCTGAGATTTCACAGCAAATGCCAGAAGGGAGAAGATCAAGGAGGCATTCATTCCCAGAGCCTTTGTGGAGATCATGGTCCCACAGAAAGCTTGATTTTGGATTTGTAGCCTCCAGAACTGTGAGAGAGTATGTTTCTGTGACTTTTGGTCACCCAATTGTGGCATGTTGTTATGACAGCCCTAGCAAAAGAACAGTATTTTAAATAATTTTGATGAATTGTTTAAATATATTAAAGCTATTAAACCTTTTCTAACATTTTCTTGATTTAAAGTAGAAGACTTATGGCTATTAGTATTATAGCAGAAAGCTTATACTCTGAATATGCTTTTACCATTTGGCAATTTTACAAAATACATAAATATTTTATTTCCTTTCGACAAAACAATTTGTATTGCATTTTAATTATAAATTATGACTTCATGATTCAACATATTCTTCAAAGATAATATAGATTATATGAAGGTTCATCTTGATATTCATTTAATAAAAGACCAATCATCATTATGATTCTTAAGAGCATACAAATTAAAGTTATGATGAAAAGTGTAGCTTAATTTATTTTTATTACTTATCTCTGCTAATTTTATAACCATTAAATCATGTAAAGCAATTATTGCCAATCATCACAACCCAAGAGCAATAACTGTTTTATTTCTTAATTAAATACTTATTTAGAGCACTTCATTTCAAGTGTTACCAAATACTTACTAATTTTTTGTTAGGAATAAACATTTGTAATTCAGGAGGATAAGCTTGGATATCTAAACTACCAGGGATTTTGAAAAAAATAACTTTGTCAAAATTACATAAAGAAAAACATGAAAGCATGGGTAACTATGAGTGGCTTAGTACCCATTTTTTTTGTAGCAATTTATTACCTTTACTTGTTCATAAGCTTTCCTGGTACATTCCAGGATGCTCTACACATTTTAGTGCTATTAGAGACCACTGAACTTGTGCTGCCACATTTATCACTGTGTAATTTGTAGATCCAAGTGCTGTTTTCAGAACCCCAAACAACATTTATTAAATTTGCTAAGTAATTATATTTACTCATGATAATTTCAATTCCACAGTGAGAATCAGCACAGGTGTGACTAGCAGTTATATTTCTTCATGCACAGCGCCCCTGCTGTGCATAAAGCATCCAGTAGTAATTTTCTTTAATTAATTGCTTCGGCCACCCTGAGCCACTCTTTTCCCCTAATTTGATGCTTTCCATTGTGTTTCACAGAAAACCGAATAGTCTGAAGTGCGGCTACTTGTAATTACAAGAATTGAAATACAAACACACTTGTGTCTAATATAGTCTTGGAGTCAACCCTGCAGCGTTTACGTGGGCATCTATGTGATACAAACAATTTGAGAAACTCTAATAGCCCAGAAGCAGAGAGAGGGAAACAAGGAAAGGAAAGAAATGCAAAGTAAAACAGATGATTGCAGTTCTCAAAATGATTATGAAGTTTACTTCTAATATAATGATACTAAAATCCAAACCAATCTTGTGACAATTCACTTTTTTATTGTTTCAGAATTTAAAATTATATTCATGTGTTTTCCAAAGATGTGTTACAAATGTGCATTCAAGTGTTATTGAGCTTCTTGGAGTACATCAAACATACTGTGTGTGTGTGTGTGTGTGTGTGCATGTGTGTATATGTTTCTACTGACCTTACCTGTGCACATTCTGCTTCATCTAACTAAAGTGCAAGGGAGCAGATTTATTTTGTGCTTTTAGGTACACCCAGTTTTTGTCGCATATGTTTTAAACAAATGAACAATTTGATGGATGAATAGTGCTTTTAGTACCTTTAAAATGCTAAATGGTGATCACTAAAAGTTCTTGCAATGTAATATTTTAGCTTTCAGCATCACAGTTAAATAATAGTCAATGAGTTCAGTTCATTGCACTTGCGCAGTATATAAAAAGGTAAACTAACGTTTTAAAGTGTTTAAAGAAACAGAACTCTTCAAATATTTTGAAGAATTTCATTCAATGAAACACAACTGAAGAAGCAGTTTCCTTTTGGGAAGCTCAATTACCATAGAAAATAGAATGCTATTACTGAAGAAACAGTTTTCCCTAGAACAAAGCAAATGGCTATACAATTTGAAATCTAACTTGCACCTGCATGAGTGAGAGATAACTTTTGATTCCATTAATCTCTGTCACTCTTAGCAACATTGTGGGTATTGTGTACAATTTGAGGAAAGCAACATTGGCTCATGTAAATGGAAGACACCTGTTTAATAAAATCATTTTTGTTCCATTCATGTTTTTTATTTTTTATTTTATTTTATGTACTTATTTTTTTGAGGTGGAGTCTTGCTCTGTCACCCAGGCTGGAGTGCAGTGATGCTATCTTGGCTCACTGCGAGCTCCACCTCCCAGGTTCAGGCCATTCTCCTGCCTCAGCCTCCCAAGTAGCAGGGACTACAGGTGCCTGCCACCACACCTGGCTAATTTTTTGTATTTTTTAGTAGAGACGGGGTTTCACCGTGTTGGCCAGGATGGTCTCGATCTCCTGACCTTGTGTTCTGCCCACCTTGGCCTCCCAAAGTGCTGGGATTACAGGCGTGAGCCACCACACCCGGCCCATTTATGTTTTTAAGTATGATATTTAGATGATGGGCCTGAATTTACCAGGAAGTTGTGTATGCCCAGAGGAATGTCTAAACATACTACCTCTATATCATTATTGGAATAGCTGAAAAATCACTCTCGTCCAACAAAGAGATGCTCTTCTATTAATTTAAATGGGTTTGTTCTTAAGATTTTGAAGATTTAGTCCATTGAGAACTGACTTAAATAGAAAACTTCTTGCCCGGAAAAATACATAAACATCACAAAATCTCCATGTTAGTTTGGGAGGAGACACATATTTATTTCCTAAAGCTGTCCTTGAGAATTGACAGATCTTAGGAAAAGACACCTTATTCAAATAGCTACCCCATTAACAAAGCTATTTCTCATTGTGTGTCTAGCACACTGTTACCTCATATACAGGTTTTACTCTTGTTAGGGCTGAGAAAACCATACCCCAAAGTATGGCACTTGGGCATGCTGAGTACTTTGAAATACAGGAAATGGAAGTCTCGGAAGCAAAGTCTCTCTGACCTTCTCCTGTACTCCTGTCTCCTGCTGCCTTTCTCTCCCTGAAGTGATTCATACAAACCAAGGTTTGTCTTCCTCAAAGCAGGTTACATAAGCTAGAACTACCTTCCCACCAAAAAGCCATAAAACCTGGTCAAGCCACACTCATCCTTCTCCCTTGACCACCTTTATTTCCTCCAGGTTTGTTGCCCCAGGTATGGAGCAAGAGGTGTCTTGCCTCATATTTGGAAATAATGAATGCTACGCAGAGAGACCAAGAAGTATCTGAAAGAACAAACCTTGTAGGTACAGTTCTATTTTTACTAAATTAATAAATCTAATGTTCTATTACTAGATAATACCCTTTTGTCCATTTAAATTTTTTACATGGCTACCCATTTTTCATCTAATCTAAGCATAAAACAACACTTTTCCCTGTGTCCTTGGGCCTTCATTTCTGAAATCTCACATGTCACATAAATATTTGATTAAATTTGTTATGCTTTTCTCTTGTTAATACATCTTTTCTTATAGGAGTGTTGGCCGTGACACCTATGATGGGTGAGGAAACGTATCACATGTTTTCACCCTTACAACTCTTCTTGAGCCTTCAAAATCACCCACTGCTTAATTTCTTTAGACATGGTTAGCATATGGTCATAACAAAACTCTTTCTATTCCCAATTGGCACTAAAAATAACAACAATAAATATATTCTATTAAATATTTTACCAATAATATTTGATATTTTGCAATAAATTTTCTTCTAGATATGATACATTTTAATTATACGTTATTTCATTGTTTCACCTTTGGGAACATTTTTGTAAATAATTACATAAATCTCTGAGTAGTCTCTTAGTGCACATTCTTAGTTTTGAAATTACTTGCTCAAAAAGTGTGAATGTGAAGAAATTCTTGAAACACATTAAGTTGCTCTCTACAAAATTATAACCATTTATATTCTTACCAATGTTGACAAAAAGAGCCAAAATCTGTAAAATACTTGAAAAGATTGATTCTTAGCCAAATATGAGTGAGCAACGGCCTATAGCACAGCCCTCAAGAGATCGTAAGAAAATGTGCCTATGGTTGTTGGGACACAGATTGGTGTGTTACATTTTAGGGAGACAAAAGACACCAATCAATACATATAGGGTGTACATTGGTTCACTCCAGAAAGGCATGAAACTGGCTTCCAAGTCACAGTTAGACTCAAAGATTTTCTGATTGGCAACTGGTAGGAAGAGTTAAGCTATTATACAAAGACTCAGAATCAATGGACAGGAATTGTCTGGGTTAAGTTAAAGGGTTGTAGAGACCAAGGTTTTATTATGCAGACAAAGCCTCCAGGTAGCAGGCTTCAGAGAATAGATTGTAAATGTTTCCTATCTGACTCAGAGTCTGTTCTATCAGCAATTCCAAAACAGAGGAGGGTATAATGAGACATGGCTGGTTTCCCGTTCCCATCATGGCCTCAACTAGCTTTTCAGGTTAACTTTGGAATGCTCTTGACTGAGAGGAGGTGGTCTATGCAGATGGCTAATGGGATTTAGAATTTTACTTTTGGTTTATACCAGTGATTTGGCACTCTTAGGGCTCAGGATACATCCGAGCCTAACTCTCATATGACTGCTGGAGGGCAGAATGTGCCACTGAAAAGTAGATTCGTTTGGTATATTTTCAGCTGGTTATCCTGAGAAACTGCAAAGGAGTAGCTCTGAAAACTGTCCTTTTGTAATCTATAAAGAAAATCTACTGAACAAAATAAAAATATTTTATGCTGTACTAGTTCGTTTTTACAGTGCTATAAAGAACTGCCTGAGATTGGGTTATTTATAAAGAAGAGAGTTTTAATTGACTCACAGTTCCACATGCCTGGGGAGGCCTCAGGAAATTTACAATCATGGTGGAAGGTGAAGGAGAAAGCAAGCACCTTCTTCTTCACAAGGGGGAAGAAAAACAGACAGCAAGGGGGAAACTGCCACATACCTTTAAACCATCAGATCTCATGAGAATTCCCTCACTATCACAAGAACTGCATGGGGGAACCCTCACCATGACTCGATCACCTCCAGGCAGGTCCCTCCCTCAACATGCAGGGATTACAATTCAAGGTAAGATTTGCGTTGGGACACACACCCGAACAGTATCATACCCCAAAATACGGTTATTTGGCATACATGGAGATGGCTGTTCAGAGCGCCAGCAAACAGATGTAGCCTTACAAAGCTGTCTTTTGTGGCAGAGATTTGCTTCTGTGGACAATCTGCATTGATGCAGCCAGGACTTCCCTTTCCTGGATCTAGCAAAGGGTAACTGAGAGTCTGACAGCTTTAAAGGCCTGAAAGAAATACATGCCATCTATTCTACCTGAGGGCAGCTACATGCAAGGTTTCATTTACATTACAAAGTCACCTTTGTTAGCCAAGCCTCCACTTCTCTTCTATCCATAACCTGCCTGCTATAACCTACTATTCTATAACCTGCCTATATAACCTACTATAACCTGATTTAGCACCATAACCTATTTTCACCTGGGCTCTGAGTCCCCATTCTATCTGTAACCTCAAGGTGGTATATAAGCCTCTATACCCCACTAGTGGTTTGGGTAATCACTCCGGATCTCTCCATGTGCACCTTAATAAATGAGATGGCTTTTCTCTTATTAATCTTTCTTTTGTGAGTTGAATTTTCAGTGAGTCTTCCAAGGGGGAAGGGGAACTTTTCTCCTTGCCTCATCACTGCTTTAGTAAAAGTACTTAATACAGATGTCCAATACAGAAAGATATCTCCTCTGAGACAATTTTATTACCTGAGATATTTTTCATCTGCAGAACAAGACAACATTTATTTACCATACATCTCCACCCCCTCACCCTTATAACTTGTCTTCACCATCCTTCACAAACCCCAAGCCTGAAATATTTTTCTAAAGCTCAGAATGCTATATAAGCATCAATCATCTGGCTTTTCATTGAGTCTCATATTTCTGTTGGACTGCTGTGCATGTACATAGTTAACTATAGTTTTTTTTGTCGGTAATCTGTTTTATGATCATTTAATTTGTAGTCTAATGAAATAATCTAGGAAGGTAAAGGGAAGCCACTTTTTCCTCACTGATAATGAAAAGTCCATTTCAATATATCATCAATAACTCAATAACATGAAGTTTATCCATTGAAAAAACAATAAAAAATAACATTTACTGTGATCATCCTATGAAAGACATTTCCCATGAAACAGCTGGTATAAAGGTGGTATCAGCAAACCCCCAACCAGCCCGCACACTGGGATTGGTGTGCACTGTGGTGGAGCCTCAGGAAGTCTGAGCCATTTGCAGCACGGAGGAGCCAGGCTCCTCCTTTTCCTGGGCAGAACCTGGTATTCAATCTGCAAGACAGGAAGTGAACAGCAGGGGACTCTGCGTTTGTGGAGGGTCCCTTTTTCCCTTTTTTCCCAGTAAATCCCACTTTCTTCACCCTTCAAATTGTCTGCAAGACTAATTTTTTATGGTTATGTGACAAGGATCCCATCTTTAACTGAACTAAGGAGAGAATCCTGTAACACAGAGACCCTCAATCACAAAACAAGTTAATAGACCAAGTCAGTGACTCATGCCTATAGTCCCAGCACTTTGGGAAGCCAATGCTGGTGGACTGCTGGAGTTGAGGAGTTCGAGACCAGTCTGGGCAACATGGAGAGACCCCATCTCTACCAAAAATACAAAAATTAGCAGGCATGGTGGCACACACCTGTAGTCCAAGACACTAAGGTAGGAGCATGGCTTGAACACAGGAGGTAGAAGTTGCAGTGAGCCAAGATCACTCCACCGCACTCCAGCCTAGGTGACAGAGTGAAACTCTATCTCAAAACAGCAAAAACAAAGTCCACAGGTAATAGATTTTATAACAACTACAGGGTAAATGAAAAATCAATTTGATATGACTAATTTTTTTAACTATTGTCAAATCAAAAATTGCACTGGATAAAGTTCAATAGGCAAGGAATACTTCATTCAAAGCCATTGCAGTAGATGTTAGAGGACAGAACTCACTCTGAACTCAACTCAGATGAAACAACAAGTGGGAGAGTTTTTATATACTAGGGTAAGCAGTTTTCACTGCAAGATGTTAGAAGGGAGGCTGATCTGTGGGATGTATGGAGCACATTTAGTTATTCCTGAGTTTTCAAAATGTTTTTCTTTGAGATTATGTCATCCATCTGTGTGTGCTAATTGGTACCCATTGATGTTAGGAGTCTGCCCTTCCAAGGAGATTGGAAACTGGGGTGCTATCTCCTCAAATATTTACATTTCAAAGAGATGGTTCCCAGATCCTTTAGGAAGATATTCCTAAATTCTAAACTGGCAAGATGCTTTTAACAAGATTTGCATCTCAAAGGGGCAAAGAGGTAATATGGAATGGTAAGTGTTCCAATGTAAATGTTCTAAGAAAAGAGAGGTCAGAGGCCTAGAATAAGAAGAATCCTATCTAAAGATTAGTCATGCTGAAGGGAATATTAACATCCTCTTGATATCTTGCAATAATAGTTTAAGGCACAGCATTAATATCAGAGGCACATGAACCAGGACAACTCCATCTTGAATAGGAACTGTGTAAAATGAGGCTGAAAACTAATGGGTGCATTCCCAGACAGTTAAGGCATTCTACGTCACAGGATGACATAAGAGGTTGGCACAAAATACAGGTCATAAATCCTTGCTGATGATACAGGTTGCAATAAAGAAGCCAGACAAAACCCACCAAAACCAAAATGGCGATGAGAGTGACCTCTGGTCGTACTCACTGCTACACTGCCACTAGTACCATGACAGTATACAAATGCCATTGCAACATCAGGAAGTTACCCTATCTGGTCTAAAAAGGGGAGACATGAATAGTCCACCCCTTGTTTAGCATATCATCAAGAAATAACCACAAAAATGGGCAACCAGCAGGCCTCAGGGCTGTTCTGCCTATAGAGTAGCCATTCTTTTATTCCATTACTTTCTTAATAAACTTGCTTTCACTTTGAACTTACCCTGAATACTTTCTTGTATGAGATCCAAGAACTCTCTCGTGGGGTCTGGATTAGATCTCTATTCCTATAACATATTTCTGGTGACTACAGAAGGGACTCTAATGCAGAAACCCTGACCCAATCGCCACCTTTGGGTAAGTGTTGGTGTCCTGTGACATTAAGGCAATACTTTAAAAAATTAAGCCAAACTAGCAAAGCATTTGCCTTTATGATGGCAAAAATGTTATGCCGTTGAAATTTAGATTAGGTAAAAGTTTAGACTTATTTCCTTAAATATCACATTTACCAGGGAATCTTTGCTGCAGCATGGTTTAGAAATTATACTTTTTGCTAAGGCTCTTATTTTGTCTTTCTATTTGAATGATCATTAGCCTTTGGGACTCAGATGTTTTAACACAGAGAATCATGGGGAGAGACATATGGAAGTCTTTTCTGAGCTGGATTTTTAAGTTCAAGAGAACCTCTAAGTGACAACCTAGACCTAGATCAGGAAATATTCTCAGGCAATTTATATGTGTTGGATCTGGATGTTCGCATAGACCCTAATTACAGAATGTGTTTCTGAGATCTGAACCCCAGGACAGGCATTCTAACAGGAGATGTCAGTTATTTTAAAATGAATATATTACAGATTCTGTTCTCATGTAGTTTACAATCTAGCAAAAGTGGTAAGTTGTGCATATAAATGCACTCAAGAAGCAGATGATCTACAGATGTTACATATAGATATGTATTGATAAGTTTAACATTTTAATAACCTGTTTTTCTTATTGCCATCGTTCTATTAAACTCAACTTTCCTTTCACTTTTTCTGCATACCTTACTATGTTTCACAGTAATTGCTTTTCTGTGAATATTCTATTGCTCTCCTCCCTCAAGGGAAAACATTCTGTTGTCTATTCATATGTTTTTGTCTCTTCCTTCAGTTAATTTACTGAGCTCTAGCTACTATTTACTCTCAAGGTGAACTTCCTGCATTATTAAAAAGTGGCATCATGTAACAGTTCAATTCTCTAGGTTATAAAAGACACAGGTATGGTGTTATTATAATGTAAATGTATTATACTCTATGGCAAAAGTAAATGCTTTCTTCTTCCCCAAAGAAGATTGCTGACAATGTTTTCTGGTTTTATTTATTATCAGATTTTTAAGGTATTACTGCATTTCAGTCCATATTGAAATATGCAAAGGAATAATGTTCTTATCTCATGGTTTATTTCTTGTGTTTTTTTTCATAATCACTTCCAATAACGTCATTAAATAATTCTATTAATTTACACTTAAGAAAAAAACAAACTGGCACAATAGATGTTTCAGTTCTTAAATTACCAATATTCTAGTGAAATTCATTATAATGCCTGTGGCATGAAACATTTATGATTAATACCAAATTTATTTAAAAATTATATATAATTTGTTAGGTTATGTGAGATTTCCTGGCCTCATCAAACAGATTTTAGTATTGGCCAGGCACAATGAGGAGAGAAGTGGATGTGGAGAGAGAGCAAGCCAACACAATTCAGCTTCCCTCTTCCTGTGCTAAGCAAGTGAAATTGGCTGTCACTGCAGTAAGCATAAGCCTGGCTAAAGGGGAACCATAAAAATATGTGATGGAGGTGACTTTTCTGTCTCCTGCCAAATAAAGAATGATACTACCTCCCTCCAAACACAAAAGAAAGAGAGAACCGAAAAAGCACCAGATAAATGTTAATGCTTGCAAGTCAAGAACTCCTTTGAAAAATCTCTCCTAAAGGGGGAAAAATAAACAAAAGAACACACATTCATATTTTTTCTACCATTTTTGCAGCTGAACAGACCCTTGCTTTCAGCAACAATTTATGGACCCTAAGTTAAAACTTTTCTCATATAAGAAAGTAAAATGTTAGAAAGGAAAACCTTACATTTTCTACCCCAGATCTAGATCTCTAGTGAACGCATAAGAAAAGACTGAAAGAAAGAAATTGACTTTCTTGGATGGAATTTTACTGGGTCACAGTCAATTGATACTTTTTAAAAATCCTTAAATTCATTTGTTAATAAAATAATTCAGCGAAAGTACAACTTAAAGTCAGACTGTTAATTTCACATACTTTAAACAATTTTGCTTGCTAGAATTTAGAAATTAAAGGTGCAAACCCATTTGCTCTTAACCTCAGCTACGGTTTAGGCTACTCTTATCTATCCAAAGTGACTCTGCATGAGAGGAATTAGATTACAAATCTCAGATCTCGCATCATGCATACGTTAGGCAGAGAAGCCACTTGTTTATTTTAAACAATAAAGTCATGCACCACACAATGACTTTTCAGTCTAAATGACAGAATGCGTATACAACAGTGGTCTGATAAGATTATAATAGTGTATTTTTAGGTACCTTTTCTATGTTTAAATATGTTCAGATACACAAATACCACCGTTAAAATTGCCTACAGTATTCAGTTCAGTAACATGTTGCACAGGTTTGTAGTCGACGGGAATAGGCTCTGCCATGTAGCCTAAGTATGTAGTAGGCGATACCATTTAGGTTTGTATAAGTATACCCAATGATGGTTGCATAATAACAAAATCACCTAATGGCACTTTTTAAATTTTTATTTATTTATGTATATTTATTTTATTTTATTTATTTATTATTTATTTTTGAGATGGAGTCTTGCTCTGTCCCCCAGGCTGGAGTGCAGTGGCGCCATCTAGCCTCACTGCAAGCTCCGCCTCCTGGGTTCACGCCATTCTCCTGCCTCAGCCTCCCCAGTAGCTGGGACTACAGGAGTCCGCCACCAAGCCTGATTAATTTTTTTGTATTTTTAGTAGAGACGGGGTTTCTCCATTTTAGCCAGGCTGATCTTGATCTCCTGACCTCGTGATCCGCCAGCCTCGGCGTCCCAAAGTGCTGTGATTACAAGCGTGAGCCACTGCGCCCAGCCCTTATTTATTTTTTGAGACGAAGTCTCGCTCTGTAGCCAGGCTGGAGTGCAGTGGCATGATCTCGGCTCACTGCATCCTCTGCCTTATGGGTTCAAGCGATTCTCCTGCCTCCGCCTCCCCAGTAGCTAGGAATACAGGCGTGCGCCACCACACCCAGCTGATTTCTGTATTTTTAGTAGAGACAGGGTTTCACCATGTTGAATGGCACAATTTTTAGAATGTACCCCCTTAGTTAAGTAGTGCATGCCTAAGTATTCTATATAGTATATATTCTATATAGTATATATGTATTTTTTAAGCTTGTTTACAACTCATTATTTATGTGATAGTACCAAAGAAGTCTTATCATTATAGTTTCTTCTTGGCTTCTTTATGCAGAAGACTATATGTGCTAAGAAAAAAACTTCTAATATACAATTAAAAATATCCGCTATATAAGATCTATGCTCACTTTAAAAGTATAAACATTCTTAAAAAAAATTTTTATAAAATACAACCGATTTCTTTGGTGATGTTAAGTGGAAGCATGGCTTATTAAATGAAAACTCCATAAGAGAAAGGAAGCTCTCCCACTTGGAGTGATTTTTGATGCTGATGCCATTAATGATCTTCCAATAACTAACACTAATTATCTTGGCAATAACTTTCTGCCTTACTCAGAAATAAAAGCTTATGATCCCTTAGGGATATGGACTCGACAGAGTTGCTGCAACTCCACAGCAACTGAGCGTGCAGACTATGTCAGAATGTCAGACTGAACTTGATGTAAGAATGTTAAGAGGGGGAGATCACTAGTCTTTGTGATTTTGTGGCCATTAAGTCACTTTTAGTATGAGAGCTGATTTCACAAATTACATATGACACTCAGAAATACCTTCACTAAAAAAAGGAAGACACATCCCTCTATCAGATTGTTTCTCAACTTCATTTTTTACCTTTTCCTAGGAGCATTCATGAACTTTCTTTTTCCAAGTCATTGCCTTCCATTAAATTTTAATGCCACAGTTATACTGTGTATTTATTTACTGTATTTATATCCGTACTTTATACATAAGAGTACAATCTTATTATTATTATTATTTTACGTAGCCAGTTTTGGCCCCTGAGGGACAATATAACTCCCATTACTCAACTGTTGCTTGACAGAAAGAAAAATTATTCCATAGGGAAGTAATACTTTTTTATTTAGATTCTAGATACCCACTCTTTTCGCTTCTTAGCTAAAGATAACTTTTATTGAAAATCTATTTCTCAAAAAAATCATTTCTAGTCAAATACAATATAGTTACTGTGAAGTGGGTAGAGTTTGACTACTAACTGTGCACTGAAAATTGCTAATGCTATACCTGCAGCATAAAATCTTGTTAATTCTATTATCTTTACTCTAGAATTTTGCTGTATATTTTAGTGAACGCTAAACATCTCTACCCGAAGGACCCTCAGCTACTTTAAGGCAAAATGTGCACTGCACCTCTTCTTTCATAGAAAATTGATCTTTGTCAAACTACTTCTTCTTATGCATCCACCACTTCTATTTGTCCTGTATGTATACTGACTCCAGATTCATAATCTCTGAAATTTATTATGATTTCTTATATTTATTCTTTGCTCATCATTTCCACTATGCCTGTATTAAATTGACTCTCCTCCTCCCATATATACATGATTGAATTATTCTGTTGTCTCTCCGACTCCAGTTTTGACTACAAACTCAGTCATCTTCACTGTTCCTTGGATAATTTCACTAATACAGAAATCTATTTATATAATTCCTCTTTTTTTAAATGACTCCCCATTTCTCAAGAAACAATGTTAAACCTCTTTAGCTGAACATATGGACCTGACCTTTATCTGACATATCCAGTTTTATATGTAACCACTTCTATGCAATTTCAAAGCAATATTAAATTAATTATGTCAACTTCTGCAATTACTCCATGTGGTTATACTTTTCTGAGGCTTTGTATATAGCTGCCAACCCCCCAGCCTTAAGTGAGCCTCCTCAACCTTCAAAGTTGAGGAGTTCATGCCCTGCTTTTATGAAGCCTTCCTCTACTCTCTAGGTGAAGTTTAAGCTCAAACTGTGCTACTTTGTTATTTAACAGTGACTTCGACTGTAACAATTATAATATTTGTCAAATATTTTTATGTCTGCCTCAATTATGCTTGATGGCAAGAAAAATTTAATTCATTTTTATATCTACATCAGGTGGTCCAACTCAATGTTTACTCACATAATAAATGAATTAAATAATGAATAAATGAATTAATAAATATATTATCAATAAACGAATGAAAAAATTGGGAGGAGAAAATATGGCTAGAATGAAGGAATTTAACAGCAACCACCACCACCACAAAATCAAAATAGCAAAAAGTCACTAAGCAATTTAAATAAAATTATTCCTATAGCAATAAAATGCAAAGCAATTTTATATTCATTCTCTAAGTTAATATAATCTCTGGGCTTTCAAAAAAAAGGCATACTATTCTATCTTGTCAGTGACAAATGAATTATGCTTTCTTAGTGAGGTATATAGTAGCCTTGTAAATGTTTGAATCCATAAGCCAATAACTCTTTACACAAAATTTAACAGTGTGTTTGCTAGTGTGCTGATGTTGTTATCATATGCTTATAGGTACTTATAAAAAAAAGTACCTTAAAAAATGAAACGCCCCAAAAGATGTACTGGAAATATTGAAGTAAAATTATTTTCTGTTTTCTAGAGTTAATTTTCGTATCTCATGCTATCCCAAAGATAAATGAGCCAATTTTCTATAAAATGAATTATCAATCCTACCAATTATATATAAAATACCAAAATGTCTGATATCAGCATTATCTGCTTAAACTAGAATGAGTGACTCATTCAACTAAAAGGATTCGCATTTATACTTGAAGCTTGTCACTAGAGTACTTGGACCCAAGGATTTGTTATTTCTCTTTTTTTCCCCCTCAGTCAGTCTGTCTTAAACATATTCCCCCATCTAAGCCTCATTTTGATAATTATGAGACATTTTGATTATTCTTTTGAAAATAAAAAAGTATCCAGTGCTTGTCAAATCTCTAAAGTTTTAGTCTGATGTGAGTTTTAAAAAAGAACTGAATTTTTAGTTGTACAGATGATTAATGAGAGAAGTCTGTGCACTGAAACACAAAGGAGGAGGTGGTTAATGGGCCATACACACTTAACTGGAATATTATGGAGGAACTGGAAATGTCACATACTGAACAAATGTTGCAGTAATCCAAGCTTCCCTGAAAGTTATCCATATAGCACCTTTTAGGTAATAAAAGAAAAATAAAAGGTATAAATTGAAATAGATAAAATTTAAAAATAAGATTAGTGATATAAGGAAAAGAAGAAAACTTCTATTGATAGTAGTATATATACATCGTTTTGCCTAGCTAGATGATGTAAGGGGATCAACTGTTATTTGTATCATCTGTTCCTCTGTCAGACCTGAATTCAGAGCAAGGAAAACATTTGAAAAAATAAAAGCAATTATGTGAGCACACTATGCAGTTCGCAGTCTCATTTTATTAAACTATTTGTATTCAATCTGAATGTCAAAATTACTCGCTCGACCAAATTGCTAGTTTACATATCAAGCATGCTTTCATCATTATCCACACCACCATGACCTAGTTTGTTGAGATTTAATATCTCGATGCTAATTATCCTTATTTCATGCTTCTCCTCTTCTGAAAGTTCATGTCTTCTCTCAATTCATATCCTATTTTTGTTGTCCACGTCTTTCCTGTTCTATTTTTAGAAGTGAATACAACAGAAACGTATGTGGTCAAATGTCAAGACAAAATTCAAAGCAGAAAAAACCTGAGATGTAAACAATTTATTACACTTGATATAGATTCATTTTTTTATGTGTTTCATGTATTTGGACTATTTCTCCCAATTCGTTTGTTAGGACTGCCTGTGAAACTTTCAAGCTATAACTTACTTTTAAAAATATTTAACCAAATATTTTCTTCTGGAACACCTTGGCTTACCTTATCCACTTTCAATATAAAAAGTTTGATTTAATATACAGCAAGCTATCATGGGACGTATGGTTGTCTGTGGAAAGGATTAACCAAAACCATCAATGTATGTAAGGGTGAAAATGTATCCAAGGAAAAACAAAGATTGTCAGTAATTGGCAGCCCGTGGTTGGTTTTCCTGTACCAAACAATCTAAGTGATTTCTAAAATCTCCACAGCAAATGTGAACAAAATTATGAGGCAAAAAAAAAACCTAAGAATTAGACAAACACATCTGCTAGTGACTGCCAGATAAAGTACCTTAAAGAAGTTGTGAGGAACTGTAATCACATGTATACTTAACTTTGAAATTTTAAAATATGAAAAAATACTTGTATGAAAAATATAAAATAAACACATCATTACATTAACTAGAGTCAATTTTATTGAGTTTCATTTTCCCTATGGATTACCTAAAACGTTGCTTCCAGTTTTACAGTATTTCATACTGCCATTCCTAGACTTACATCTGCACTGTTTCACAGTATCAACTTTAGAGAATATAGAGGGATAATCTTGGATGTAGAGAAACAATATTTTTCATTGATTTTAAAATTATATATATATATACAGTCAAAAAGTCATTTTAGCCAAAATGAATTCCATGTCAATGAAAATAAAATAAAGAAATGATACCATCAAAAAGAGATAAGAAAACGGAGGAAATGAATATTGGAAAATAGAGTCACTGACTTAATTGTTGGATTTCTGGTGAAGCAGGAAAACAAATTAAATTCTCTTCTGTAGAGTTATCCTATCTAGGGCCACATGTCTTCAACCTGGCACCAACAAAGTACTAAAAACATATAACAACATTCTTTTATTAATTCCATATTCATCAAATGATTTTCTAGTATACATTTGGGGCCTCATGTAACTTTGTCTACCTAGAAAGAACACTTGTTAATTTAAAAGGAATATTTCGGTTCCTACAGCATTTCTCTACATTAACCGGTTTAAACAACGATCTCCGTTAGTTAATGTTAGTATACCCCTAACAAAAACTGGATTAATAATCAGGTATCTGGGCAGGAAATGCTGTGCCGCAGGGTCTACTAGCAGTGAATGAGTAAGGAAATGATTGTGTCTTTCTGTAGTAAGTCATTCATAGCTTCTGTTTTACAAAGCATAATTATAGCTACCAATATTTTGGAGCCATAGATCATCAGTAAAACGCTATGTTTGTGTGCAAAATATCTGATATAAACAGCTAAGGCTTCCAGTCTATTTTCTGTGATAACTTTTCTAATTACATGGTATTATATTTTCAGATATGAGTACACACAATGAAAACAATTAAAAAACAAAATTACCATTCACAGTTCGCCTTCTTTCCATCAAATTGGTCTGATGTCATATAAACGTAGTATATTTTGGAGATGCAGTGTTCCTTTGTATTCACAGCATCATCACTCAAGATGGTAATTAATATGGTGAACATTTGGGTCATTAGACTGGCTTATAGTTTAACAGATTGCTATGAAATTGGATGTCATCCTTTAAGCTCCAACGTCTCTTTGGCCCTGATAATGTTGAAAATGCAGTCCTCATTGTATCTAACCTCAGAAAATGAATAAATGGCTATTTGGAGTCCTGGCTCCCTTTGTGCTTTTATATTCCTGAGGGCATGGTTTTATAATACTTCACAGAATATGTCAAAAACTCATTGTGAAATATTTGGATGTAAGTTGTTTTGGATGTCCCTGATTACACAACATCTGCATGTAAGATAATACACTATTTTCAATTATGATTTTGTCAAGTTCTCAAAATACAGGATTGACTTTTAACTGGAACACTTTCTGTGTGCTGGCATAATACCATTTGTGCTATTTTCTTATATTCATTCTGTATATTAAAAAGGGATATTAATTAACTATAAGGGTTTTTGTGCTTATTTTAGACAATAGAGAAATGTATTATGAAAGTTTACTCATAAATATACTGGATAGTCATATCATAATAAAGTATGACATTCTTTTATGTATGTCTCCCCAAGGGTAAAGATCATTCAAGCAGAACTATCTCCTGTATCAGTATTTATTCACCTAAATAGACTGTTTTGGTTAAAAATTTTAATGAAAAGTCATGCTTATATTACTGCATAATTTTGTATATGCATGGATATTTATCTGTTCAAAGTAGAGATGTAGTTTACATAAAGGGATGTCTGCCCAGTTCACAAAAGTATGACCATGAAAATATCATTTCTATGATACTCCCTTGTTAGGGAGCTATCCCTTTCTCACTCCAAGCTTGAAACTGTAATGTCAGAGACTATAGTATCTACTTTCCTGTGCAGTACTTTTTGATCCAAGTAATAGATCCATGATCTGAGAATAGTCAAAGTGCATCTCAGATTTTTCAAGAGTTGGAGAGTGTGAAGGTTTCACTTTCTGATGGTATACGTTGTAAGAATGAGTCTGTATCTGTCAGTGCCAAATTAAGTAAGATGGAATAAGAATAAAGCTGATGCTCAGAGAAGGGGGAATGAGAGTTAGAGGTAGTATTGACTATTTAAATTCCGTCCTGAGGTCAAACCCACAAATGCATTTTCTGTTATTTTATTTCAATACTGATAAAACCTTCTTCTTATGGTTAGTTACTTCAAGTTCTTTTCAATTTCAATTGAAATAACAGGTGTAAAAAACCACAAAAGTACCCCGTTTCTCCTTGCTAATGTATTATTCTGAAGCCAGACTGATGTTGAAATACTCGAGGTCAACCTAAAATGATACTGTTTTACTGATACCTTCATTTTTAGTGTATTTTCCTTAGATTTTTACAAGAGGTAAAAACATCTACTATACATGTGTTACTTTTTGAGGTTGCTTGTAGTCTTCATATCTGGTGTGCGTGTGGTTGGGACAGTGGAACACGATGGAAAGACTGAAATGATACAATTCCAAAAAGCTGTTTTTACAGTGTGAAGCCTAGCCTCGGAGTAAAATCCCAATACTATCATGCAAAAAATTACCAGGTTTGCACCAAGTATGAATAGGTTGGAAAACTAAAAAGACCTATGAGGCCCTATAAGAACCACCTTATTAGTGTTTAATAAAGGTAAAGGTAAAGTACAACAAAAATAAAATGCAGGAAATCATTGAAAGTCTGTCTGTCGGGAACAGAGCCTTTCTCCCTAAAGATCCTTTCTCAGTCTCACGGACACATTTTATCTGTATATTAACCTTCAAGATTTGAGCTTACTGTAATAATTTAAGGGAAGTGCAGAAAAATCTTTATAGCAGGCTCTCTCATACATTGTTGGTCATATACTTCTTAAACCAAGTTGTGTAAACCATCAAACTAAACATTCTCAATGATGTAGACCAGTTGGCACTAAACTTCAAGCAACATATTAATGAATCACTAACTAGCACATGCCATTTTCATCTTGCTCACGGGTCAGTGTTATGTTTCCAATACATCTCTAGATATAAATATCAAGCTGTTCCAGTCCAACTGTAAGAGTCCTCTCCTATGTAGTCATACATGAACATGTATGAGAATATAAGATGTGTTGAGTAAAAAGTATCAAAGGATTGAGAAATCTACATTAATTTTGAAAAGAATTAAGAGAAGGCCAGGCTATATTTAATGTCACCAAAGATAATTCTAGTGCATTGGCATTATTTTTTCACATGCATTTTGTCTCTTTTCCCCTTGACTGATTCTCTCCTAACTAGTTTTAATCAATTTTATAGAATTATAATTTGCATATAAGGCACACATTTTAGTCCAGTTCAGTTTTACAAATTCATAAATCTAGATAATCACCTACACAATCAAATATAGAATATTCCCTTCACCTACACATTTATTGCATGACCTTTGCCAATGAAATTCCCCACTTCAACCCCAGAAAAGTTTTATTCTGTCTTTATATAATTTCAAATTTTATTTACATGGAAGCATACAGTATTTATTATTTAGTATCTGCCTTCTTTCTTCTAGCATATGATAAAAATTCACCTTTATTTATTTATTTTCTTGTATAAAGGAATGACAATCCTTCAATTGTAAAAACTACAGAACATGCCACCCAACTAATCACATGCCTTACGGTATATTTCTGAAAAATAAGATACATATTTTAAAGGCAACTTTATTAAAACTCAGGGCTATTAAAGTATATATACAATACAAAACTAAAAAATAAAGTTATGTTTCCAGGCCAGGCACAGTGGCTCACGCCTGTAATCCCAACACTTTGGGTGGCCGAGGCCAGTGGATCACCAGATCAGGAGATCGAGACCATCCTGAATAACACGGTGAAACCCCATGTCTACTAAAAATACAAAAAAATTGTCCGGGCATGGTGGCAGGCGCCTGTAGTCCCAGCTACTCAGGAGGCCCAGGGAGGAAAATGGCGTGAACCCAGTAGACAGAGCTTGCAGTGAGCCGAGATCGTGCCACTGCACTGAACGTGGGCGACAGAGTGAGACTCCGTCTAAAAAAAATTAAATTAAAATAAATTTTTTAAAAAATGAAGAAACAACCCAGAAAATGGAAGCAGCTATTTGCAAACTATGCATCAGGCAAGGTGTTCATACACAAAATAAGGAACTCATCACAAGCAAAAATACAAAAGATCTTATTTAAAAAATCTATCCCAAACCTTTGTCCCCCAAAATTATTTCCCTACCTTCTTTTCCTGACCGCCTTTGGCCCTCTCCCTCTCGCCAAACTTTTTCTTCAGCCATCTGCCCCCAAACTTCACCATTTTTTGCCCACCCACATTTCACAAACCCTTCTCTACTCTCCTGCTCAACACCCTTTTCCCCATCCATCTACCCAAACCCGTTCCCCAGTTTCTTCCCACCGTCTTTTCCCCTTATCCCTAGCCCCCCCTCTTTTCGCCCTCCCGCTCTCATTACCCTCTTTTGCTCCTTCATCCAAGCAAAAGCATTTTCCCCCCATCTTTTCCCAAAACCTTCTCCCCACTCCTGCTGCTCACCACCCTCTTTTCCCCCTTCATCCACCCAAAAACTGTTTTCTTCATCATCTTTCCCCTCGTTCCTCCTTGCCATTCTCTTTCCCTTCTCCATGTACCCAAAAACATTTCCCCTCCGTCTTTTCACAAAGCCTTCTCCCCACTCCTGCTCACCTCCGTCTTTTCCCCCTCCATCTACCCCCCAGAACTTTCCCCACCATCTTTTCAAAGTCTCTTCCCTTTACCACTCGTGCTCTTCTTTCCCCATCCTGCTTGCCACCCTCTTTTTTGCCCTCCATCTACCCCAAACTATTTTTCCGTCATTTTCCCAACACTCTATCCCTGCTCCCTCTCACCACCCTCTTTCCTCCTCGTCACCCTCTTTCTCCACTCCATCTATCGAAACACATTTCACCCACCGTCTTTTCTTTCTCCACGCTCTTTCTTTTCTGCCACTGTCTTTTCACAAAACCTTGTCTTCCTCCTGCTGGCTACCCTGTTTCCTTCTCCCACTTGCTACCCTCTTTTGCTCCTCTACCCAAAAACTTGTCCCCCCCACTGTATTTTTGCCCCACCCTTCTTTTCACAAAACCTTCTCTCCCTACTGCTCGCCCCCGTTTTCCCCCATCACCTCCCTCTCTTTCCTCCTCTTACTTGCCACCCTCTTTTCCCACTCTATCTACCTTTAAACTTTTTACCCACCCTCTTTCTGCAAAACCTTCCTTCTGTCCTGCTTGCCACCCTGTTTTTCCGCCTCCATCTACCCAAAAACACTTTTCCCCACCATCTTTTCACCACCAACTTTTTGCATCTCCTTCCCCAACTAAGCTATCCTTTTTTCCCTTTGGCACTATCTACCCTCTTCACTCCCCTCCATCTATCCCAAAACTGTTTTCCTTCTCCTACCGCTCCAGCCTCGCTGCTATCTCCGTCGCTGCCAACCACCGCAGCGAGGCGAGCGGCGCTCCCGCAGCTCCGGCCTCCAGCATACGAGGCCAGTGACTCCTAATTCCTAGTCCTCTACACTTCGCAGTGAAAAACCCCACAAGAAGATGAAAGAACCTGAAAAACCCTCTTCTCGCTTCAGCATCATTTATATACTGCAGTTATGCCCATGGAGGTTCCTGGGCTGCATGTTTTGAGTGGATGAGAAAAAACCTCCAGGCTTACTCTGATTGGACTTTATGGTCATGTTCTGATTGGATGAGAGCAATTCTTAACACAACCAATCACAGCATGAAAATAAAGTCCAATCAGAGTAGGCCTAGAGGCTTTTCTCTCGTCCAATCAGAACGTGTAGTCCATGAACCACATTTGCATTAACCTGGGTATATAAAGCATGCTGAGGTCCCATCACCTCATTTCAGGGTCTTCTGTGTGAAGTGGAGGAGCTACTCTGTGCCCAACTTACAGAATTGGAAGAGGCCGCAACCTTTCGCCTGCTGGAGGCTGGAGGATGGATGGAGCCTGGGACACTACTTTGCTGTGGTTGGTGGTGGCAACAGAGCAGTAGGAGGGCAGCCGGCAGCAGGAGCTTCTCCTGCCAGGCTGGAGGACTAGAAGGAAGAGGCACCACCACGTGCTGGAGGCTGGAGCCTGTGCCACCATGGCTCACCTCACTGTGGTTGGTGGTGACATCGGAGACTGCAGCTCGGCCACAGTGGTAGAAATGTGATGGGGTAGGTGAGTTTTCCAGGGATGCCCTGTACACCTCTGGGGACAAGGGTTGGGTGTCCTATTGGGGCTCACTGCTAGAGGCTACCGTGCCTGTGGCAGTGGTCTGGTTGGGGGCACTCTCTGGTGTTGCATTGCTGGTGGTGGGGCAGGTTGGCTGGCTATCTGGGGCTATACTCCCCATGGTGGCAGAGATGATGGGAGGAGGCAGATTGTGTACACTAATGTGTATTGCTGGTGGCTGGGGAAGGATTAGGTGCACTAACTTCTGCTGCACTGCCCACGGCAGGTGGTGGGTTGGGTGGAGTTATCCGGAGCTACAATGCTGGCAGTGGGCGGTGGTTTAGGGGCGCTGTTGGGTGCTGCACTGCCAGTGACTGGGGGGGTGCGTCATCAGGAGCTGAACTGGTGGGTGGCTGGGTCGGATTGTGAGCACTACTGGGTGGTATGCTCCCTGAGGTGTGAGGGGAGTGCTTTGGGGGGGATATTGGGTTTACATTGCCTGAAACTAGGGTGTGTTGGATGTGCTATCCGGGGGTTACACTATTAGTGACGGGGGCAGATTAGGGGTGCTATGGGGGCTACACTGCCAGCGGCATTGGCGGGCTGAGGAGGTGGCAGCAGCAGTGACAGCAGTGGCCTCCTTCTTCTGGTTGTCTCCAAGTAAGGGATTGTTCTCCTCTTTCCAGACTCCAGATTCTACAAGGCGATTTTCTCCCACCCGAGCTAGATTGCACGGCAGGGCCCCCACACCCACTGTGGTTTCCCGGCCCACCCTCATGCTCTGTGTTGGGAAGACCATCTGGGACTAACGGGCAGGGAGTAGTAGGCACCATGGGGGAAGTGGGGTACAGGGCACTTTCGGTGGGGGTGGAGGTGTCAGGAATGGGAACCAGCCCTTGGGTGGGAAGGGCTGGCTGGGTCTGAGTTTCTCCTACTCGGGCTCCCTGAAGAGGGCAGCCTTGGTGGGCCCAGCAATTCCTGGACAGCTGGACTTGGCCAGTGGCTGGTTTCAGTGAAGGCACTCACTCCAACCGCAGGCCCCAGTTCCTGGCCAGCTTTAGCCAGAAGGAGAGGCTGGACTTTGGAAGGTGGGTGTGAGTGCCTTCAATGAAACTGATCCCTGCCACCCAGTCACCAGCGTGACAAGGTGATGCTCTAACTATTCCACTGCCTGAGTCCCGTTTTGGGCTTTTCTGGCTTTGCCTGCCTGGCTGCTCCAAGCCAGGCTGCAGGAGGAGGAGGAGGAGTCGCCAGTGGTATGGTCGAGCAGATGACATGGCTCTGCAGCTTTCCTCATGCAGTTGGTGGTGGAGATGGAGACTGCAGCTCCACTGGAGCGGTAGGAGGACACCCACGGGGACCAGGTGGTAGGAGCCTGGTAGGGTGGGCTGGTTCATTGAGGGTGACAGTGGTTGTATTGGCATCGGCGCTAGTGGTGGTAGCAGTAGGAAGTCTGGGGGCCGGGACGGGGGAGTAGGAGCACTGCAGGGCCCATCTCATTCTGGGGTGGGGAGGAAACTGTGGGTGGTGTAACGAAGGCCTCAGTGGCAGTGGTGGTGGTACTTCTAGGGCGAATAGTCCTCCTCCTTCTCCTGCAATCTCTGGAGGGTGCCCTCCTCCTGCTGGTGCCTCAGCTAGGTGTGAATGGCAGCATTATCTCATTCTTAACAAAATTTAGGGGGTGACCATTTGTGTATCCTTTTGCTTGTTTTTTGTTGTGATACTCTTGGAGTTACTCAAATTTTATGAATCGAGGAGGGGATAAAAGGTATCATAATAGGCCTTTTAATTCCCACACCTGTTCTTTTTCCTTTCTTCCATTGTATATTTTCTTCTCATTTCATTGTTCCTCTTCATTTTCTTCTGCTACTGCTTCTATTTCATGTTTGTATTTTTGTTTCTCCTCCTGTTTTTGTTTTGTTTTTTTTTATGCCAAGCAATGGCCTTAACAAACCAAAACTGAGTTAAAAATAAAATACTTGTCACTGTATTTTTTAAATAACTGATCCCTTACTATGTTTTAGAGATGAGGAAAAAAAAAGTTGTATAATTAGTTACTTGAATAGCTATGCCTTAATAATTGTGTTAATCTACTTATGCCTAGTGTTCCATGCTAAGCATGTGGGAATTACTTATATCCTACTGCTAAATGTCATCGACAAGGTCTGATTTTTCACTTATGCAAAAATTCAAAAAATTGTAACCTCTGGCATAAATAGGCTAATGCATTGTGTTATTCAAGGAATCAAAAAATGAAACATCACATAAAATATTGGTAGCAAACAGCCATTTCATGTCTCTCACATATTTTTTTCTGGAGCTATGCAAGAGTCACAGGAGTAATAAGTTGTAATTTATGAGATGATTAAGTGAACCATAATCCCTTCATTTTTTTTCTCTGCCAGGATTTTCAAGAGTATTGTCATCTGCACGAGCAAACCTGGTTCATCACCACATCTTTGCAAGAGGAAAAAAGTGGGGAGAATTATGTGTATAATGTTGTAAGGCAAAGATTCACAACCAAAAACAAGGTTTTATTAACTTTCACCTTTAAGAACCTGCAGTGTTTAGCCCTCTTTGATTCCTAGTATTACCACCTTTGGTATGAACTCCTTTATTAAACTGATCACTCTAGAAGTTTATGCATTTTGTATCATTTTTTCAAGCCAACAGAAATGTGTAAGGCCTATAATTCTGACACTTTTTCGTTATTTTTAAGGCTATGAGCATGTAAGATATTGTTGATATATGGAAGAATGTGTATAAATACCACTAGGCAGCTTATTTTGAAGAGATTGTATCTAAATTTTTGTCCAGAGTAGATTGGTTGCAGTTTCTTAGGTGTGTTTCTTAACATGTTGCCTCAATGTCTTAAAACATGTAGAAATTTGAATACAGTTTAACTTCATATAGTCCTTTGTTTATAGGTTTAATATTTCTAAAGACTAAAGACATCTTAAAGCTCCCTTTAAGATTCAGTAATATTAATAAAATTTTAGAAATATAGGGTTAGAATCCAACAAATTCAGAGGAAAATTGTTAAATTATATAGCTGTAGAGCAGGAATGAAACCCAGATTCTAAGCTCTAAGGGGGCCATGAGGTACCATACAGGTGCATCAGTGACTGGGCATAGATTAGGCAAAATTACAGGATGGTTAAGAGAGTGAGCTGTGGAGCCCAACTCTATGTAAACATGAATTTTTAAACTGCATGGTGCCTCAGTTTATCCATCTTTACAATGGGGACTGTAGTAAGTTTTTCTCTTTCTGCTCAGTTGTCTGTCTTGTTGCCAGCTGTTCCCTAGTCTGTCTTGTTGCCACTCAGTGCCCACATGAGAGGAACTAAGGTAATTTCTGACAGACTGGGACTCCTTAAAGAAAAACAGAAGGTGCTACAAAAACCCATTTTAGGAGAAACCTCTGTTGTCGTCATGGAATCCCAAGAACTTCAGGCAGACAGGTCTCTCTCAAAATCTAAGGCTCTTCTCTGTTTTGCTTTGTGTTATCTGACCTTTTAGGTGTGGGTGGGCATCAGAAATCAGCCAGGGAGAGAGATCTAAAGAAAGTTGTGGATATGAAGATGTATTTATGGTAAGAAAAGTTATGAAGGAAAGAAATGTTATGTGAGAGAGGATCTTGTATGGCAAATTCTCGTCCTAAAGTGGAATGACTAATCATGAAAGAGGGAAATACAGGAAAAGTCAGAAAGTTCATGTCATAGATGGTCTGTGGAAGTTGTGTTAGGGTTCATAAAATGAGAAAGAAAAACTTACAACTGCTAGATCTTTTCCTGTCTAGAAGTGTTGTGTATGTGATGTATATACAAAGGAGCCCTAATTACTTGGCTTAGAAGAAAAGGAAGGCTCTTAAATATTTTGTCAGAAAAATAGAATCTCCAATGATTTCACATGCCTTCAGTAATCTTTGGGAAATAAAGACTGTGTTAAAATCATTGGTAAAGAAAAATCGTCAAAATTTATCCATTTTGTCTAATTTAAGTCAGAAGTTAAATTTTAGAAGTGCTTTAATGTCATAAATTGATTGACTTTGGAAAATTGTTGTGTTTACCTGGTTTGGAGCTGTTCAACTTCTACATAAGGCCTGGGGACAGGTGGAGTTAGCCATGTCTCCTAGCTATGCTGGAAAGGGTCAGATTTTCCCTACAGTTCTGTCTTGTATCCTATACACCGCACCTGGTATGTTATTAAAACTTCCTGCTGCTTCTAATCTCTCAGTTCCACTTAAAATTTTTCCATCACATGAATACTATCCCCTGTACTAAATTTTTCGGCAATTAAATACTTAGAATCATTTTTGCCCACTTGACCCAAGCATTAGTGATATATCTTTAGAATACTTATAATGTGTCACAATATATTTAGCAAATGTAGCAAATGGCATTTTTACTTTTGTCAGCATTTACATAGCATTTATGTAGCAATGCTATCTCAAGTATTTTTAGTCATTTGCATGTTACATAATATGCTTTTGATTCCTTTGTTTCTATGTAAATAAATATGAGATAGTCAATAAATAGTATCAATTAATGTTTCATTTCTAGAATATACTTATTAGGATTATTTTTAAACACTGTCATATTTACTTGTTGGCTTTATGATGTTAGAAATAATATTTTGGATTAACTGTGTGACTCATGAGAGGGAGTTTGTGCAATTACAATCTTTACAAATTTTTACTTGATTTTCAAGACTTTCACTACAACTGTTAGAACAAGGTAATAAATAAGCATATCTATTAATATCAACTCTTGGCTGGACCCAACGATAGTGTAAGAATTAACATAATTTTTCCTACTAAAGGTATTGGATTTGTTTTGAGAGACCACAATTTAAAATCATTGACATAGAAAGTTTAAAAATTGTTAAATTTTTAAAATGCCTTTGAAATTGTTTTATAGAAAAATAATTATTCTAGTTTAGATTGGTAGGTTTTTTTTTTTAATAAGGACTAGACCAAGAGAAAGGGAGAGTAGTGATAAATGTCCAGGTTTTCAAGTTGAAAAGTGAAAATCAATGTATTACAACAGATGGATTTGATGTCACATTACAAATGCTGAAAACATTGTATGTGATCTACTAGCCAGAGTAATTATACAAGGCAAAGAAATGAAAGGCATCCAACTAGGAAAGGAAGGGGTGAGATTGTCTCTGTTTTGTGAAAATGTAATCCTAACATAAAGAAAATCTTAGACTCCACCAAAAAAACCCGTTAAAGCTGATAAACACGTTCAATAAAGTTGAGAGTTACAAAATTAACATACAAATAGTATTCTTGTTTCTAAACACCCATGACAAACTATCTGAAAAATAAATTAATAAAGTAATTACATTTATAGTAGCATCAAAACAAATATATAAGTAAATAAAATACTAAGGAGTAATTTTAATGAAGGATGTGAAAGATGTGTATGCTGAAAATTATAGCACATTGATGAAAGAAGTTGGAAGTGACATGAATAAATAGAAAAATATCCTATATTTATGAATTCAAAAAATAATATTGTCAAAATCTCAGTGCTACCCAAAACAATCTACAGATCTGATATTTGATAAAGCAAACAAAACATAAAGTGGGGAAAGGACACTCTTCAATATATGGTGCTGGGATAATTGGCAAGCAACATGCAGAAAAATGAAACAGTTCTTCAAAAGGTTAAGTATAGAATTACCACGTGACTCAGTAATTCACTCCTATGTATACACCAAAAAAATTAAAACAAACGTCTACACAAAAAGTAGCATAAAAGTATTTATAGCAACAAAAAGTAGGAAACAACAGAAATGTTCATCAATTGAGGAGTAGATTAATAAACTGTGGCCTGTCCATAAAATATAATATTACTTGGCAATGAAAAAGAAAAGTATTTAATACATGCTCCAAAAAGGATGAACATTGAAAACATAATAAGTGAAAGTAGCGAGTCACATGTAACTATATATTATGATTCCACTTACATGAAATGTCCAGGATAGGCAAATCCTTCCAGAATAGGCAAATCCTTAGGAAGAAGATGGATGGTTGCCTAGGGCTGGGAGGGGTTTAAAGAAAGAGTGGGGAAAATGAGGAAAGATTGCTAATGGGTGCAAGCTTTCTTTTAAGGAGCATAAAAATGTTCTAGAATTATACTGTGGTGATTGCATATTCACCCACTTAATGCACTAAACAATTGAATTTTATACCTTATATGAGTGAATTAAATAATATATAAATTATGTCTCAATGAACCTGTGAAAAAAGTTTAAAAATATGTGGTATGCATACAGAAAATTTCTTCATTTTGTTTTATTTCCATAGGTTTTTAGGGAACAGGTGGTGTTTGATTATAAGAATAAGTTCTTCAGAGGTGATTAGTGAGATTTTGATGCACCCAACACCTGTGTAGTATACACTATCCAATTTGTAGTCTTTTATTCCTCATGCCCCACACCCTTTCTCCCAAGTCCCCAAAGTCCATTGTAGTAGTCTAATGCCTTTGCATCCTCATAGCTTAGTTCCCAAATACGAGAGAGGGCATACAATGTTTGGTTTTCCATTCAGACATTACTTCCCTTAGAATAATAGTCTCTGAGTCCATCCAGGTTGCTGTGAATCCCATTATTTTTTTTCGTTTTATGGCTAAATAGTATTCTTATATATTTATTTATTTATTTATATCACAATTTCTTAATCTACTTATTGATGGGCATTTGGGATCGTTACATGTTTTTGCAATTGTGAATTGTGCTGATATAAAATAAGACATGGACAGGATGCTGAGGAGGGTATCAACAAACTTCTACATACAAGTATTTTATAGCATTGCTTTGAAATATTTGATTCTCATATTTATTTTAATGGATGAAAAATTGTTGGGCAGTGTTCAAAAGTAGCTAGTATGAAAAAAATAATTTTTGTCTTATATTCCAATTTTTTCCTTTCTTGTGTAATGATAAACAAGACAGAGATCTTCATCAAATTTTGTACTTTTTATCTCTACCGACTTCTGATAATATATATTTTATTTATTTATTTTATCATTTTTTTCTTCAAGGTAGGTTGAGCTGATGACACATACAAAGACATACACTCATATTCATACGCACACACATCCCAAACAAAACACTCAAAAGAGATCTAATTAACCTATTGCCCAAATATTTTCAAATCTAAAATAAGTGTAAGATTTTGTTTTGTATAGAATATAGTCAGTTCATTCACAGTCTTTATTATTTTGGTGTGAGTTACAGCTTGGAAGCATGTTTGGCTTATATAATCATACATATAATCTTGACAAGGTAAAGCAAGAACTGGCATAATTCACTGAAATGAAAGTGCTAATGGTTTGTATGATCGCATCACAACTGGAAGTAAAAAGGTTATTCACTTTTCATGGCAAACCTTGCCTTTTTCTCTATGGTTCATGGTCTAAGGCTTTTTTTTAAGACACTTTGATATTTATTCAATACTATTTGGAAAAACCTTTATTATTGACAAAGTATTGAGAATCAGCCTGCTTGTTTCATATAATTGCGTAGATATATTCTAGAGAGTTAAATCACGTATTTTAGATTTAGATTTAACTTTTATGTTTTAGACCTTAAACTCAACCATACATATTATTAATTTCCATATTTCGAGTAATATCACTGCTAATTCTCTGCCCCAGATAGATGGTTCTTTCTTCTATTTTTGTATTATCCAGGCCCTTTCTCTATAATCTCTTTTCACAGTAATTATAAAATTTGACCCTTTGTCCTTCATTGTCACTGAAAATAGAGAATCTTAAATTGAAATAGAGACTTACTATGATACCTTTCTAAATATAGTGCGTTGATTAGTGGTAAAGTCTGGAAAGGCCTCTGGATTTGGACTGAGCCATGCTAACAACTCTCTTGGTTCTCCAGCTTGCACATGGCCTATTATGAGACTTCTTAGCCTCTGAAATCAGATAAGCCAATTCTCCTAATAAATGTCTTCTCTTCACCTCTTCTCTCACTCTCTGTCTCTCTCTCTCTCTCATATATACATATATATATATATGTATATATGTATACACACACAGACACACATCTTCTATCAGTTCTGTTTCTCTGGAGAACCTTAACTAAAATCAGAGTTCTTAACAGTTTTATTTCCTCTGGAGAATAATATATGTACATCTTATATATGTAATTTAAATTACTACCCATGCTACTTTTAATGTTACATTTATCAAAAAGCATGTAAAGTCTAAGATTATATGGGTCACCATTTAATGTTTTCCAAAAGGGAATTTTGAATAAAGTGAAATTGATTTTTTAAGAATAAGCTGAAAAATTAAGGACACTTAAAACTCTAAAAACACAATTAAAATGCTACATTTTGGTTAGAAATGATTTTTAAAAAATTTAAATGACATCTTATGTATATCTTTTTCTGTATTGAATTCATAGACTGAGTAAAGTAGACTTCCCCAATGATGTGGGTGGGTCCCATCCAATCAGTGGAAGTCTTGAATAGAATAAGGCTGACTTTCCTAGGAGTAAAAAGGAGCTTCCTCCTACCTGAATGCATTGAGATGGGACATTGGTCTCTTCCCACCTTTAGACTCAAACTGAAACTTTGGCTTTCATTGAGTGTCAAACCTGCCTGCCAGATTTCACACTGGAGCTATGCCACCATCTCTCCTGAGTCTCCAGATTGCTGACTGCAGATCTTGGGATGTCTTTTCCCCCATAATCATGCTAAACAATGCCTGATTTCATCTCCCTGTCTCTTTCTCTCTCCTATTGGTTCTGTTTCTCTGGAAAACACTGACTAATATGATCACCATAACTGAACTCCAGATTAAAATTATGAGAGAAGTATGTAAAATGTATTTACTTTTAGTAAAACAATAACATTTCTACTTAATTTTTTTTTTTGGAAGAAAGTAGCTAAGTCTTGTTTTCCTGTAAAAGCATGTAAATAGACATTTTCACTCATTGCTGTTTTTTTCTTGTCTCAACCTTATTACTTAGAAAATATTGCATTTGTTTTACTTCTGAAAACATAAATGTCTTGTTTTACTTCTGAAAACAAATAGGCAAATAATGTCCTACCTTCTCTTACTAGCAAATACAATTATTTTTATTTTTTTCCAAAAGAAACAAGTAAATTTAATCAAGGGATGTACTTCAGAGCATATTTTTGGTTAATGCTAGTTTGTAATTTTATGTTTGCCTTTTTATATAGGGCTATTTAGATGCCTATATTATTCTGTTTTTACATATATTTATTGCACATTTTTAATTTAAAATTTTTCCTGACTACAACTGCGTGTTATAAACTCCTTGGGTACATAACATTTTTGCAAACAATGCAAATGACTTCTTAGAGAAAAGCTAAAAATGAAATTATTAGGTCAAAAATATTTTACTAATTTCATATGTGAAGTCTCCATTTTGATGCATTAGGAAATAAAGTATATTTTTAAAACTTTCTTGTTTGGTATATTCCTATATTAGACTTTTTAAATTACAGAGTTGACTATCATTGAATTATAATATGCTTTCATATTTAATATTTGGATTTGTTTCTATTACTCCTGGACAAATTACCAAAAATGTAGTATACTATTTTGGTACGTTATACCAGTATATTAGTATTAGTAAATCATTAAAATTAATATAGTATTATTTTCTGTTCCTTTATTGTCCTGCCTCAGTGCCTCATAAGAACTTTGAGCCCAGAATTATCTCAGGATTCTTTGGCAAACTACTGTAATCAGCAGATTAACATAGTTTCTAATGGTCTCCATCTCCTGGGATTCCAACCCTTGTCTAATACCCTCCCCATGGGTGTCAGCTGGATCCATAGGCTTGCTGCTGTTGCATAGAATACAGCAAACATGGTGAGAGGTTGATTCTGTGATTAGTTGACAAAAGATGTGACTTCTGTCTTGGACTCTTTTCAATGGCTCTTTTTTTTTTTGGCTTCACACATTTTGATGAAGAAACCTTCCCATACTGAAGGGGCTCACATTATATGGAATTCTGGACAACAGCTGTCAAAGTACTGAATACACCATCAAGCATGTGAGTGAGATTGATTATAACTTGTGAGAGTCTCTGAATAGAAGACCCAGTTAAGCCACGCCCAGATTCCTGCACCACAGAAACTTTGAGATAATAAAGGTTTTTTGTTTTTTTTGTAGTGAAGGATGTGTTTCTCATCTTTTTTTAAATTTTATTATTATACTTTATTTTGGGATAATTTGTTATGGAGGAATTGACAAATAATATAAATACTTTTGAAATGTAATTTTTTATCTTAATAAATATTTAACAAATCATTTGAAGATGGATAATCACAGATATCAATTTTTACCAACATAACCAGGACTTTTCTTGTAACTTTGACTAATAGATGATGTTTTGAACATTACCACTTAGTAACTGCATTTCAGACTATGATTTAGTTGAATCACCCAAAGTGTGTAATGTCTTTTAATGTGCACTATCAATTCTCTTCTGCCATAATGACCTCATTTTGGGTTCTTCACTATATTCTTCTCAGTCTTGTGGGGTGACTCTCTCAAGAAGAATGACTGGTAATACCAAGAACTTCTGTTCTTTCCATAAGTAACAGCCAGATTACAGCCAGAAACTCAAGTTTGAGCACAGCTGCTCATGTTTGGGATCCCAGCCCTTTGGGATTAATAGGCCTAGACAGGAGGATCACTTGAGGACAGGAGTTTGAGACTAGATTGGGCAATAATGCAAGATTTTGTCTCTGAAAAAAATAAAATAAAATAAGCTGGGCATGGTGTCACATGCCTTTAATCTTAGCTACTCAGAGGCTGAGCCTGGAGGATTGCTTGAGCACAGCAGTTCAAGGTTACAGTAAGCTACGATAATACCACCACATCCCAACCTGGGTGACAGAATGAGACCCTGCCAAAAAAAAAAAAAAAAAAAAAAAAAGCCAGACTTCAGGATTTCCATACATTTTGCAAAATTCCATACAAGCTGCATGCAAATTTTGGGCATTTACAATTTTTAAAAAATAAAATTCATGGGTCCTATCAGACATTCTCAAATATTAAGGACCAGAGCCTAAGAAGACTTAGATCAGAGCAAGGGGCCAGGCACGGTGACTCACGCCTGCAATCCCAGCACTTTGAGAGGCCAAGGCGGGCGGATTACGAGGCCAGGAGTTTGAGACCACCCTAGCCAACGTGGTGAAACCCCATCTCTACTAAAAATATAAAAATTAGCTGGTGTGGTGGCATGCGCCTGTAATCCCAGCTACTCGGGAGGCTGAGGCAGGAGAATTGCTTGAACACAGGAGACAGAGTTTGCAGTGAGCCAAGATTGTGACACTGCACTCCAGCCTGGGCGACAGAGGGACTCTGTCTCAAAATAAATAAATAAATAAATGAAAATAAATAAATAAGAAATCAGAGCAATGTATATTTCATAAAGTCAGTGAGACCTTTCATACGTTTTAGGGAAGCTGTTTATAAGATACAAACCAAAGGTCTGTGTTTTAAAAGTTATTATTGATTTATTTATAGATATACTCAATACATACATACTTGTTGACTAGTATGTATGCTATGCTAGCAAATCGAGATACAGCTAGCATTGTAACCCAAACCCTAACTCTACCCACTTTAGTCTTTTTATCCTAACTCTCCCCTAACAGTTCTTACTGTGTAACAGGTTAGCTATGTTAGTAAGTGTGGCAACACATCGCAGTGGAGGAAGTGCTATAAGAGGAAATCAATGCCCAATGGGAATATCTAGGAAGTGCAGCCAATGTAGATTTCCACAAGAAAGCTAAGCCTTAGATGATCCAAGAAAGATAGAAAGATGCTAAGCCATAAAGTGGAAGAAAGAAGGCAAATTATATGAACAGAAAATTGCAACTGCAAAGATGACGGAGTGTGTTACGATACAAGCACAGAAGGCAAAGATTTAGTATGATTTCAACGTATTTTGTATGGAGGGAGAAATTAGAAGTGACATGGAATGAGTAGGCAGAGAATACATTATGAAGGGTCCGTCATGTTTTTGAATTTAAATTTATTTTGTTTTACATTTCTAATAGAATCAGGGGAAAAGCTGAAAATCCCTAGTTTCTAATTGAATGTTTTAAGAATCCTCTTATTTCTTTTAATTAAAAAAAGGTCATTCAAATGGAAATATATACGTTCTACCTTTTATGCATTTTGCTTTTAAGATATTTGAATGATTTATTATAATTTTACAGGCATTTCTCTTTTTATTGACACAATTATAATATGCCTTGTATTTGTTGTAATAATAGTTTTAAAATTATCAGTTAATATTTTGTCCACTTTTATTTCATATAAAAATAAAAATAATTGTTCCTGAAAATATAATCTCATACAGTTTAAGTGTTGAATAAATGAAAAATGTTCTCAAACTGGAAAGTTATAATAATTCAAACTGAAGCCCTGAGAGATTCAAGGCTTGAAATGGCTCTTCGAGAATGGTAAGAGAGACTTCAATCTTAAAAATAGAACTTTATTTACAAATCATAAAACATTAATTGCTGTTTACTATATTTGTTTTTAAATTTCTTCCCCAACATAGAAAAATAAATTACCAGCTACCTCAGTTTTACCATGGACCAATCTAATTACCACATAAGATTTACACTCTTTGTTAATTTCAGGCAAAACCTGTATTTTAATGTTTTTGAGAGTTTAATTTGCACTTAAATCACAGCACTTCAATGTATTGTATTCATTTTGAGTTGCTGCTCTTTATTGAATGTTATAATATTGCAGAATAGCTCACCACACTAAGAAAATTGCATTCCCAGGCTCTTCCCCATTCAAAGCACTTGTATCTGCACAAGTTGTCAAGAAGGGGCCAACTCCTTGTTTCACCATATGCTTTCCTCTGTTGCAACAAAACTGAGATATGTATGAGGACAGGGATACAGAAGATGTCAATACATATTTTCAAAGAGTACATAAATTAGTGAATAAATAAATTAGGATCATTTGATGAGGATAGCCATCAAATATGTTGAACACTGATACTCAGAATTATAAAAATAACAGTCATCAAAGTAAAACCCTAAGCCTGTGGGTCGTAGATCTCATGGTAATTAGTTTACCACACATCAGGATCTGACCTTCCTTTTGGAAGATATCAACGCTGCTTTGGTCAAATTTTGAGTGGCTGAATCATGCTTAAAATACACATAAAATGCAGTCTTATAGTATGATAAATAAATAAAATATAGAGAATAGTAATTGGTTGAAATCAGTAAATTGTCTCCCTCTGATTACTCTATATGAGAAGTCAAATTATAATCAGAAACAGGTTGAAAGTATAAAGGGGGAAGGTCAAGCTACTAAAGACAAGGAGGCAGCGTTCCCTGATGGAAGCTAGAACCACTTAGAGGACAGGTAATGGTGTAGATGTCACCGATAGCAGAGGCAAAGGAGGAGGAACAACCTAGCTGTTACCCTTTGGGCACGGCCAATTTCTTACACACCAGCTTTCATTGACTGAACCTGATCTGAAGCCAGTTGGCAAACGAACTTGAAAAAATAGAATTTGCAGTTAATAAAGGGCATCTGAGTATGCAAATCATCTTAGAATGCAGGGTAATGGTCATTTGAAGACACTTGAATACTTTCATCCATTGTGACTGAGGTAGGAAGTAGACAGTGGGGGTTAAGGAAAGATTAAGTATTATCTTGATTGGAATTTCAGGACGAGAAAGTCTAATCCCTTTCTTGTAAAAGACATCTCGATGGATTTCAACTAACTTTGAGAAACGAATCAGAATACTGATTCAAACCAGAGCTAAAGAGAAAAGTGTTTTTTTCTAAAAACCAGGTGTTGAGCTCCTTGGTAACCCAATATTGGGTGCGCGCGCGCAGAGTGGCCAGACCTCTCTCCACGCAGCTCTGGCTCTGTTCAATTCGGCAAGTGCACTCACAGCAGAACTGCCACCAGTATAACGTCTTGACGATGGGCTCCAGGATTTGACACTCCGCAGCGCCACCAGCTCTGTTTTCTCCCCAAGTAAGCCACTCTCTATCTCGCGAGCAGTAGATCGCCCTGTGCGCGCTATCCTTGGGGCGGGGAGACCTGGCGCTCACCCAGCGAGCTCGAATGGTGCTGACGTCCGTTCAGGCCTTTAAATGTCACTGTCTCTGCGCAGGAGGGAACAGACTTTGTAGCAGTCACTTTGCCCGAAGGGAGACGCGTCTCAGCTTTTGCAGACTGCAGCACACCTGGCTCTTCCCAGCGTTGCGTTTGCCTCTGTCTTTGCCTCGAGTTTCCTGCAGCCTTTCCAGAGGGAGGTGCTGTTGGTGTTCGCACCCCGGGCGTGAAGCAACAGGACTCCCCATGCCTTGTGCTTTTTCAGTGGGTTCGAAGATCAGAGATTGCGAGGTGCGCTCGGTGATCGCTCAAGGAGCAGGAAGCTTCCTCCCCCTGATTTTGGTAGGGGGTGATTTCCTTTTTTTTTTTTTTTTTCTCCAAGCTGGCGAAAGCGTCCTCCCCGCTCCCGAAGCTGCAACTTGTTTTGGTTTCTTCCCAGTCCTGTGTGTGGTTACAACATCAAAGTTTTTCTCCCTTACCCTTCCAAAAATCTATCCTTTTAATCCACCCTCCTTCCCCTGCGCTGTCTCCGCCAGGCCTTCTGGGTGTGCGGTGAGTGGATAGCGGGGGCGCAGTGTGGCAGTGGCGGCGAAGATTGGTGCTATCAGGAGGAGCAAAAGGGAAGGATCTGCTGCTGGGGGCTCCCTGGGTGACCCTTTGCCAGGCGAAAAGAGCTGGGTAAGGGCGCAGAAGAGGAACCGGAAACTTCTGGGACCCTGGTGCCTGACACTGGATTTTGATCACCATCCTTGTGTGTCTCTGATCTTTTTTTCTCAATTGATAACTAGTCGAGAGAGAAGCGCTTGGCAGGAGCTCTCGGCGGGACCTAAGCTCCCTGGCTACTCGGGATCCCTATGTCTGCTGCTGCGGAAGGAGCAGAGGGGAGGACGCCAAGCGGTTGCTTACTGGCGCCTGGCGGTAGGCACGGGGGTGGGATCCTGATTCTCAGCCTAGATTCCAAAAGGGTGTCTGGTTTCATTGAAACATTCTTCTCACCCTCATTTGTCATCGCACACCCCACCCTCGCTTTTCGGATTCAGGTTCAGGAATAACCAAATCCTTGGCACCCTCACAATGTGGAAGTACTTTTCACAGCTCATCGCCTGAATGTCTCGCTCCTTACATATATGTGTGTGTTTTGGGGGAATGTGAGCTTCTCAGGGAAGTTGATACCTTGCAGATTATGAGAATGTCAAACTTGATTTTATTCAGTTTCTTAAAGGATGTGTTTCCTGTGGGCAAGAATTATGGGAAATAAATGTCAGTGTCATATACAACTGCAGTAGCAGCTCGGAAATCACCTTCATTTCCCCCCAAAAGTTTTCCCCATGCAAGTTTTCTTACTGTCCACACGTAGTGAATGTACATTTGGCTTGTTCCACTATATGTAAACAGTGGGGGGGGGGGGGTCACATCCTTCTCTTTTAAATTAGGGGATATCAAAGACATTAGAGTTTCTCTCTTTTATCTCTCTCATCGTTATCTCTAGCTCTAGCTCTCTTTCTGTCCTGACTTCTTTCCTTCCTTATCTTTTCTTCTCTTCTTTCTCTCCTTCCTTCCTTCTTTCCTTCCTTCGTTCCTTCTCTTTTTCTCTGTCTCTTTCATTTTCTTTCTTTCTATGTGCTGCTCATTAATAAATATAATGTGAATTTAGAAAGAATGGAACACTTTTGCAATATACAGCGATGATAAAAGACTTCTTTCCTACCTTGCCTGAAGTTTTTATTTAAGTATCTGATCCTTTTTGGTTGTGAGGATTTAGTTTAGAAGGATGACAGAACTAATATCTTGGGTGCAATTCAGCACGGTAAGATTTTGTATACAGTATGTTTAATTGTTCCCTACTCTTAACACATTAGCTAATAACAGGAATTACATGAATTGTTAGAAAAGGCCCTTGATTTTTTGCAAACAATATTTTTGAACTGTGGGGAAATGTTAAAAATCAATGTTACAATTTACGTGGTAAGCATATGGGTTCATAGGTGAAAAGAGAGCCAAGTTAACCTTAAGAGAGTGGTTTAATGAAAAATCAGTGCCTGGAATTTCATATCTGCATACAGTAATCAGTGAAATAAATGAAGCCATTAGTATTCAGATCTTGTTTAGTGCCTGAAAATGCTTGACAGTTGAGATTTACAACTCCTAACACACAAGATACTGGTTCAAGAGGGTCGAATTAATTGCATTCTAACAGGATGGGTGATTCCAGTTCTTTTAGTTCAAGAAGTATTCTATGAAATTTACAGGCTTAGTGTTAATGAACTTGATTTTTGTGAGGGAGGGTATCATACTTGCATGTTAATCTAAAAACCTTCCCTAGTATTTATCTTCTTGAAATTTTCTTGTTTTCTTCTATCAATGCCATTATTAATGTCATGGCTGTCCTATTAGTAGATGGTTATTCTCAAATACCAAAATTTTATCATTTGTATATTTGCAGCCTTGGATGGTGGCCCTTTGAGATTTAAACAAGGAAGCACTAATACTGAGGTGACAGAAATGCTTCAGCGTTATTAAAATCTCAAATTAAAAAAAATCAGTGTACTGACGGGTTTGGTTAGATGATAGCTTTAACTAAACATTATGATTACCACTTTCTTACTGGAGAGATAAAAAATTTTTATTTATTCTCACCTTTTAATTTCATATATTTATCTTTTTCCCTACTAATGCTGCAAAGCAGTTCAGGTCACTTTCATGAAATTATACAAAGAGAAAGTAAACTTAACAGTGCCTACAATCATTTTTTCTAGTAAATTTCTTCATTTCCATTAATAAAACTCCACAAAGGTAACATAAAAGTGAAAGAGATGATTGATCACATTCTGAACCCAATGGTGAGTCTGGTCATTTTATTGAGTCTATTTTTGAAAATAACATCTCCATGAAATTCTTAATTTTTCCCACTCTTTGCAGCCTAATGATGTTGGTCATTCATTACTGTGATCTTCAATCTGTGTGATGTTCATTGACACTGTGGTGTCAGAGTTCTAATCTCCCCCTTTTGTACTATTTTCATATACAGTGCTGTTTTACAGAACATGCTTTTGTCGTTGTAAGCATTAGAGTTTTCTATTAATTAAAAAGTTTGCCCAATAACAGTACAGCATCACATATCAATAGACAAAAAGAATATTGTGCTTGCTTATTTTCTTTAAATAACCACTTTAGTCAACTGACATTTCCCAGTTGTCTTATGCTATATCAAAGTGTTGGCTGGCTTCTAGTTTAAATTATCTACATGTCAAAATTTAAAAAAAATGCAGCTTGCATGCTTTAATGAAATGTCCTGTCTAATAATGCGTGTAATGGAATAATGTGAATTATAAGCTTATTCTTTAATTTTATTTATTTTATTGAAACTCTAATAATCTCTTTGATATTTGGTTGGTGTTACACTAAGAATTTGGAAACCTGGGGAAAAAAATTAGGAAACTAGTTTAAATCTCGGAAAATATACTTAACCTAAGAGAAGTTTGTTTTTGCTTCATATTAACCCCAAATCACACGCGTTATGATTGATACATTGAGATTGACACATAGTGACAGAGCATCCAGAATTTCTGCCATAGTTCAAGGGCTTCTTTGTAAAATAATTACATCACTGGTAGCAAACACAATCAATTTCTATGTAAAAAAAATAAAGAATTTTGTTTTGCTTCTCTAGAAATTCATTTTCCTTTCACATAGCCCCTGTCCCCACAGGGTGAGAGAGAGAGTAGTCTACAGGATGGCACTATTGCGATGCATAGTATTTTGAATAATTTTACCTTTGAGCCATCTTTAGCCACATTAATACTAATGGAAACATTGACTTTTCTCCAATGATAAATTTTCTGACACTTTTTTTTCTGCAAGCCAATGGATATCTATTAGAAGGTGTTAGTGCCCATTTATTGCCAAAAACTGCCTTTTTAAAAATAATCCCCCAAGAGGATCTAGTAGCCACCACTCCTATCTTTTCTCTTCTCTCTTCATCCTCTGTGCTCTGATGAAAATCATATCTATAAAATATATATATGTAATCTCTTAAATTGATTTCACATAAATCAGAAATACATATTTTCATTAACTATAGTGTTATATATATTCTCATCCCTGTCCTATGTTCATAGAATGAGAATGACTCTTCTTCCACATACTGCATTTGCATTTACATTGAATTCATCCATTCTACCTAAAAAAGTCCATTCACACTAATAGTAATTTAATGGATTCCTTAACAGGATTGATTTGTGTTTTAAAAGCAGATCACTAGAAGAAGAGAAATCTTAACACACATCTCCCCTGAAGGTTTTCAAGTCCTTAGACAAAATGAAAAAACAAAACAACAACAACAAAAAAACCACTACATCCTAGTCTCACAAACCACAGCCACTTTTATGTAAGTCCAGTCCTATGACCTACTTAAGGCCTGCATCTGTTTGATATCCCATGTCTGGGAGTGCCAGAGCCTATTCAAAGTCTTCAGGTATAAATAAGAAACAATTTGTGTAGAAACTCACATTTTAACAATGAAATGGGACATTAACATTACAAAATATATAGAACAGGAGGTGGAATCCAGGGACTAGCGATACTTTGGAAAGGTCAAACACATGTTAGAGAACATGTTTGAAAACACGGAGAACAGGAGGTGGAATCCAGGGACTTGAGATGCTTCAGAAAGGTCAAACAAATGTTAGATCCTCTGTCTTCGTATGCCATTTCTTGGTATGCCATTTGCTCAGCTTTATGAGTGGGATTAGACTAGAAGACAGCTCTGTGGTACAGAGAGCAAATCCAAGGGGCAGGAGACATCATGGTGCCTCCGTCCAGCCCATATTTTCTTTAGGAGTGGGAGTGGGGAGAGGACAGTTGCCTGCAGGTTCCTGGAGGTATTTCTTTTGCCAGTGTGAGAAATTATTTTATGCTATGTCAACTAAAAGTTTGATTCCTGGTGAAAAGTGATTACTTTTTCTTTAATTCTTAAAACTATTATTTCATGATTGTCTTGTAAGAATTGTACTTCTTTGGTTACTTTACAGTGGAATTCTTATGGTTGATCAGCCATTCAATTTAAATAAAATATCTTACATTTTATGAAAAAATACTCTTACACTAAGATGTTTCTGGACTGCATCCTACAGCTGAGGAAAGTTGGGTAAAATAGAAATATTGGCCTATGTTTTAAAGATGAACAAATCATTGGAAATGATTTATATAACTATGTTTTTTCACTTTTCTAAAGTTCTTACTTGTGAATGACTCAGTTAAGTCTCTACCTCTTTTTCAGTGTTGAATTCCTTTCAAGAATGAAGCGAGGAAGAGAAAGGAAGTATAGTGATCAGTTTTGACTTAAGACAATTTAACTATGGGCGCCAGGCACAGTGGCTTATGCCCGTAATCCCAGCATTTTGGGAGGCCAAGACTGGATCACTTGAGCTAGAGTTTAAGACCAGCCTGGGCAACATAGTGAGACCTTGTCTATATGAAATGTATATATATAATTATATATAAAATATGTATTATATATTATATATATATTATATATGTATATATAATATAATATTATTATATATTATATATAATATAATATTATTATATATGTATATATAATATAATATTATTATATATGTATATATAATATAATATTATTATATATGTATATATAATATAATATTATATGTATATATAATAATATTATATGTATATATAATAATATTATATGTATATATAATAATATTATAAGTATATATAATATAATAATATTATATGTATATATAATATAATAATATTATATGTATATATAATATAATAATATTATATGTATATATAATATAATAATATTATATGTATATATAATATAATAATATTATATGTATATATAATATAATAATATTATATGTATATATAATATAATAATATTATATGTATATATAATATAATAATATTATATGTATATATAATATAATAATATTATATGTATATATAATATAATAATATTATATGTATATATAATATAATAATATTATATTAATTATAATTATTATTAATATAATTAATATAATAATATATTATATTAATATAATATAATAATATGATATGTATATAATATATGTATATAATACATATAATATAATATATAATTATATATAATATATACATATATAAATATATATTATATAAAATATATAATAATATATGTATAATAATATATTATATATAAAATAATATATATAAAATAATATATGTATATATAATATAATATATAATAGATAATATATAATAATATATGTATATATAATATATAATATATTATATATAGTGTAATGTATAATATATTATATATTATATATAGTGTAATATATAATATTATATATTATATATAGTATAATATAATATATTATATATTATATATAGTATAATATAATATATTATATATTATATATAGTATATTATATATAATATAATATATAATAATATATATTATATAGTATATATTGTATATATGGTATATACAATATATACTATATAATATATATTATGTTATATATGTATATAATAAATATATATTATATATTATATATTATTTTAAATATATATAAAATATATATTTTAAATATATATAAAAATTATATATTATATATACTATATATTATATATACATATATAGAGAGAGCGAGAGTATATTTAACTATGATCCTTAAAAAGGTTTTCAATGTCATTTTCTCATTTTTCATACATTCTTCAAATCAGAAAATCATGTATATGTAAGTATATATGTCCACATATACATATGATGTTAGAGTTTTTTCCTATATTTATTGATCTTTTTTTTTTACAATTACCACATGTACCCTTTTTCACCTTAACACCACATTCCCCAAACTTTTTGGCACCAGGGACCAGTTTTGTGGAAGAAAATTTTTCACAGACCAGGGATGGCTGGGTGAGTGAGATGTGGGGATGGGGGGTATGTGAAACTCTTCCACTTTACATCATCAGGCATTAGTTATTAGATTCTCATAAGGAGTGTGCAACCTATATTCTTCACATGCGCAGTTAACAGTAGGGTTCCTGGTCCTATGAGAATCTAATGCCGCTCTGAGTTCTGACAGGAGGCGGAGCTCAGGTGGTAATGCCACCCAGCATTACCTGTCCCGCAGGTCACCTCCTGCTGTGAGGCCCAGTTCCTAACAGGACATGAGCAGGTAACTGGTCTGCAGCTCCTGGGGTGGGGGACCCCGCTCTATGGTGCTTTCCACATTGCCAACAAGGACAGACTTTTTTGAATAACTAATAACTTATTAAATAATCTGTGGGCTTCACTCAAAATGCTTCTATAAAGAAATTTTTAAAAGGACAACTAACAAACAAATAGGCATGTTAGAAACCCATAATATTCCAGTTTTTATTTCTTCTTTGCTAAAACATATAAGTTAAATTCTATTCAAATTATTATCTCTACTGTATATTCTCATAGATTCCAATATGCTTAGGAGAGTAAAAATTGAGTTTAGCAACGTTGTGATTTAATAATTTGATGAATCAATAGAATCTAATCGCTGTTTAAAAAGTTTTCTAATGTAAACATAATATATGTATACAGAAGTTTTTACTAATGCATTATGTATTAAATTAACATTTGTATGACATGTTATGTTCTTTAAAATGGGTTCATAAATGTATGACAAAATTTTTAATTATTTTTAATTTTAAAAGACTAACTGCAAAGATGAATACATGAATTTGAGCTGATATCATTTGAGTTGTACTTTATATAGTATTATTTAAAAATTTTAGGAGCACTGAGTTCTTACAACTTAATATAATTGAAAAATATATTCATTATTGTACCACTGATAGATTATATATTATTTATGGCTTTGCAATATACTTGAAAACCTAGTACTTCATGTTTTTAATTGTCTTCTTATTTCTCTAAGAAACATTCTACTAAATTATTGAAAATGGAATTGGAAATTTTTAGGGTGCAAATAATCAAATTTCACACTCAGAATTATTGTTTTCCTCCTAAAATTCTAAAAGTTATAATAAGTAAATGTAATAATGTAATAACTAAAATGTGACATTATAATCAATGGGTATTATGATTTGCTCTCTTTAAGGTTCTGAAATGTATTAACTAAAAAAAAAAGTAAATACTTTAAACTTCTGTAGATGTGTATTCTTGCTATTTTGTACAGATGTGAGGGAATATTATTTATTCTCTATTTTTATAACTAGAGCTATAAAACATATAACCTATGCAAATGCTTGTAACACAATGCAAAAAAAAAAATTACTTTTCAAGAATGCCCACAATCCCCAGGCTTCTCACAGTTGTTCACTTCTGTGAAATATGTTTTGTGTTCTTAGCTTTAAGAATGTTTTTCAGTTGGTATTTAGAATACATCTGGACCACGATATACTGATGACATTTGGCATGTATTAAGGAATAACAAACCCATTTTTAAACAAAAAATGGATTTAAAAAAAAAAACCATTTTTAAGCAAACCCTATTTCCAAAAATAACAGGTTACATTTGGTGAAACAGTACAGTGAATCTGTATTATTAACTGGGGGCATATGCTTAGGCAAGGGCATATTGGTTATTATAATGAAAATAGAGGAAGGGATGGGCAAGAAAGGAACAGTACTCCCACCCATCTCCAAATGGGAAAAGAAAGACTATTGATTTGGGAATTAAGTCTTAGAAAAGGAGATTAACTGTGCTAGGCAAAAATTTCATTAATAAATTAAAAGTTGGCCAGTGCGGACTTACTTTAATGAGCTTCAAAATAATTTAAAATGATAGCATTCCAGTTTAATAAATATTATTTGTGACTTGTACGTTAGATACTATATTTTCATCTGGAAAGCTATATTTTTCTACATGATAAGTAATCAAAAACACATATTAGAAATTTTAATTATATATATATATCTGTTCAAAATAGCTACAAGCTAGAGAATTTAGATATTAAAAAATAATAATGAATTATGTTATAATTATTTTGTGCCAGTTATTACTTTAAGTACATTACATTTATTAACTCATTTGATTCTTGTAACTTTACAAACTCCTAGTATTTTCTAAAGTTATTGCTCGCTAGACATTTTATGTTCAGGAAAGTTTAAAACTTTGTCCAAAATTTCCCAGTTAGAAAGAGATTGAGTGTGGATTCAAATCAAGGGTCCAGATACTGTGTTCTTGATTTCTAAGAGCTCTTGAGAGTATTTAAAATGAATACCACCTGTCATAATTTTAAGACTTTTGCTTGACATTACTAAAATTACCTCCAGCAGAATGTGATTGCTTATTGTCAGAACCAATTATGCCGTAGATTTTTTTTAAAATTCTGATGCAGTTTTCACATGTATTATGTAAAAAAAAAAGGCTTAATTTGTGTTTCTATATTTTACATTCTAAGACATTAATTTTGTTACTCCTTGATGCCTGTGTTGTTTTCTTCATTACAGGAAGGAATTCCTGTTTTTAGTATATAAGCCAAAAGAAATATTGGGTTTAGTCATCAACATATGTGGTTGCATTTTTTTACAAGTTATACAAGGTTTAGCTAATCCTAAAAAGAAAGTTTCACCTTCATAGTACAATGTTGACACAGTTTATTTACGATCACTCTTTTGTTATGTGCACATGAACATATTTAATTTTCAACTTGGTTCCAAAGTCCCTTATGTTCCTTTTTGTTTTGTAAAGTGCATTCACAGTTCTTTCTTATTTTTTTGTCATCATGCTTAAGCATATTCTCTTTATGTGCCTTCATCCAGATTGGGATATTGTAGGACAAACAATTTTCTTTATGCCATGGATCTTAATGGGTTGATATCTCATAGGCCTTTTTAGGTCAGTTCACAATACTGAGCAATGGTACAAGGTCAGTAACTGGGCTTCCATACTCTACTGTTCAGTTGCTCTAAAACTGGACATTTTACTTGAATCTTCTGTGCTTCAGTTTCTTCACTGCTAATACCACATGAGTATCACAAGAGTTTAATGAATTAATTCAGGTAACATGCTGACGTCAGTGCTTGACAAACAGTTCAGACCCTTTAAAAGTAAACTTTTTGAACAAGAGTTTGGGGGAAGGGTAGTAGTAAAGCACAAAATCAGATATGACTTCTTGGTAGTCTGATGTATATACAAAGACCTTCTTATATAATCAAAGTGTTTGTTATGATCCTGAAAGGTAAACTATATGAATATTTATTTAAGTGAAAATACAGCTGAAATTGTTAATTTTTCTTTCTTATTAGGACACTCCTAGGAATGTTCAGTTTCTTAGCATTAATAGATTCATAGACAAAAGACTATAACAAATAACGTGCGTTAAATGCTATGAAAGGATAATCAAAAAAGTTTACCTGAGTAAATTTTTTTCTGGTGAATGACTAGTTGAATTAAAAATGAAACAAGAAAACAAAACATATTAACAAAAGAAGGGCAGTTTTACTGGTGTTCAATTTTTCAAAGCCTTCAAGTAGCTATAATTTAATAAAAAATGCAATAGAAAAAAATCCTGGATTCTTCTGGAATTGTATTTATTCTACATCACTAACTTGTGAAAATTATTTGAAATGAAAGTACAGTTATTAGAAATAATTGTATTTCATTTTATAAACACTATATCTTGATTTCATTAGAATTACATTTACAGGATTTACATTCCTTTCTTTCTTCATTTTTCAAAACAAAGCAGTGTCCTTCAGGTTCCTTTGCTGCTCAGTAACATCAATTAATAGTTATAGTAAAATTAACTGAAAAGTTTAGATGGAAAATAAAATCTTAGAATGTTCTGAAAGCTGATGACTATGAAAGAGTGATTTGTCTGAAGCCAAAATGTCTTTACCCAATGCTACTCTGAACTGAAGGATGTAATGTAATCAGAGTTTTACCAATTTTAAAGATCATTTTCAGACGTATAATTAGGATAAAAATTAAAAGAAAGACTACTGAAGAAGTTATTAGGTGATTTCACTCTAAGATAATGTAGAATCAATATAGTTTATCTGGATATGCTTGCACTAATTGTTAGAAAGAGAACGTAAATGCAGTTTATTGCCTTGCCATGGAATTATTTAGTTATGTCAGATCTTACATTCAAGCTCAGTGGAATGTTTGATGATAATTCTACTGATACTAATTGATCTACTATTCTAGTCATTTGCTTTTGTGTGGTTTTTCAACAGCAAAAATATTAGCATGTTATTGACCTTTCACAAACACACTGCATATTATTTTACAGTATTTTATTGTTTGCAGCAATTACAGTGATGAGTATATCTTTTTATAAGACAAGTATTACTAATATGAGTATTCTGTAGTGTTAAGTCTTAACCTGGGATCTGGTTACGCTCTCTTGATCTAAAACTTGTAAATTAAATCTCTCTGCTCTCCCACACACTCAGTGTGTAATGTGATACAGGAACAGGAAAACTATAGTAAACACTCCTATTTGGAAAGAAAAAGAAAGTTCTGTTTTTCTTTCATATAGGCATTTACAAAAAATACCTGAAGTTTTGTTTATGTTTGCAAAGCAAGCAAGGTTGAGAGGCTGCTTATGAGGTCTAACTGGCTTTGCTCAGGGATTCGTCAAGGTTAGTTACCATTTTAATGTGTTAAGTAATACTATACTAAGTACTGTATTAATGTAATGATGTCTTTAATATATTATAATGTGTTACATTATAATACATGTAACATAATGTATTTAATGTATATTCTACAATACTATATTAAATAATACTTTAATAGGTTTTACTAGCTCTCTAGGCAACCCCTAGTCCATTCAAGTTGACATCTAAAATTAACCACCATACTCACTATTGTAGAGACCAAATATCAACCAGTGCTAATATTCAGTGTTCTTACCTATGTTTTATGACACTGGAAATCATTAGGTACACAAATACTTCCGAAGTCAGCTCAGTGCAGTGTTATCAATATGTCACTGCCACATATCACAGGTTCCCATTCTCCCCGACTGTGATAAAAATTTTCTTGCTACCTTCAAACTGACTCATAGGTGGGTTTGTTAGGGACACACCTTACTTCTCATTACAAATTTCTGTATCAGTCAGATAGTTACTCTTTTTTTTTTTTTTTTGCTAATTTCAGCATAATACATCACAATAATGAAAACAAAAAATAAAGAAAAATATATCATTAATTCTAAAATTGAAAAGTATAAACTTAATTTGTAGTTGTCTGCAATTCATTTAGCTCCTTTTTATTTAAATAAAACAGACTACTTTTTCCATTTATGAATTTGCTATGAACATTTTTATGCCAGTATTTTTCTACCATGCAATTGTTTTACTAATATTATGCAGTTTCATTGTATCTATTGGTACAGCCTGGTATCAGGCTGAATTAGATTTACTGTTATATTGTGTTGTTACTGTTTACAATTATTTAAAAGTGATTCTTCTGTCAATACTTGGTAACTTGATTTTTGTCTTAGAAATTGGATTTTCTGCTTTTCTTTAAGAATGTGGAAAATTCAGAAGTAATAGAGCAACTTTGCTGCGTGGTAATGGTAGGCTGCAGCAGAGAAACTGTTGTCCCACTTAGATACAGCATTCTGACTGCAGATTTCAATTGTCACTGGTGACTCTACCTTAATCTTGGTACCCCTGTCTCAATGTGGCATTGATTTTGCAGTATTACAAATGCAGCTTTCAGAAATATCTTTATATATTTTTGTGCACATTCTGAATTATTTTCTTTTTTGTGTGTGACAGGGTCTTGCTCTGTCACCCAGGCTGCAGCAATGGAATGATCATAGCTCACTGCAGACTTGACCTCCTGTGCTCAAATGATACTGCTGCTCACATCAGCCTAGGTTCATATGAGTCTCCCAAGCAGCAAGGACTCAGGTGCCAGCCACTATGACTGGCATTTTTTTTTTTTTTTTTCGGTAGAGACAGAATCCCCTATGTTGCCCAGGCTGATCTGGAACTCCTAGGCTCAACTGACATTATTGCCTCAGCCTAACAGAGTGCTGGTATTATAGGTGTAAGCCACCATTATTTTCTTATGATAAATTTCCAGTGGTAGAAAGCTATTGGGTTAAAGTATACATTGAAGAGAGGGTGCTAGTACACAATATATATATATTTGCATTTTATTGCAGTAATATAAATTATCCCATTTATTGCTGTTTTACACTGTTTCTTAAAGGTGAGGTGAGACTGAATTTAAAACTATGATTATTTTTCATTAATGTACCTTCATTTCTGAAATGATTTCATGACATTTTGCAGTGTTTCCAATGAGTAAGTGATTTTTATTGTTTACTACTGTTTTTCACAATTTGACAGCTTCAAGTTTTGATGGCTTATTTTCATATATGTAAGTTATATTGTTTAAATGTTGATGTCAAATCTATTAAACTTTTTTATTATAGTCACCGTTCTTAATTATTTGCATACAATTGTTACACTGTACAATCATTTGAATATTCACGTTATGATTTATATTTTCTTTTTTTTTTTTTGAGACTCAGTCTCACTCTGTCAACCCCAGGCTGGAGTGCGGTGGTGCGATCTCGGCTCACTGCAAGTTCTGCCTCCCGGGTTCACGCCATTCTCTGGCCTCACCCTCCCGAGTAGCTGGGACTACAGGCGCCCGCTACTGCTCCCGGCTAAGTTTTTTTGTATTTTTAGTAGAGACGGGGTTTCACCGTGGTCTCGATCTCCTGACCTCGTGATCTGCCCACCTCAGCCTCCCAAAGTGCTGGGATTACAGGCGTGAGCCACCATGCTCGGCCATTATGATTTGTATTTTTAAGTCTTGTTTAACTATTTCCAGCTGAGTTAATTATTTTAAAGGATATTGTCAGAAGTTTGATTTTTTGCAATTTTCCAGATAACCCAATATCTAATGACCATTTATTGAATTATCACATTATAAAATTAAAATGTGACTCCAAATTAATGTTGAGAGCTTCCTATCAAAGGAAAATTATGTTCTTAGAAATAAACAATTTGTTGCTATTTGTGTAGAACATCTTGAGTATTTTGATCAGGTGGTATTAAAGGGTAAACTGTCACCCTCCTACCAAGTAAACCTTGGTTGGCCAGTTATGACTATATATGAATGACTGGTATACTAGTTATTAATCAAATTAGACAAAAAGCTGTAGAAATAAACCAAAGACTTTGGTTCATTTAAACACCTCTGTGGTTTGACGTCGATCGTACCCAAATAGTGATCAAACCACTTTAACAAACTGTATATTATCAAACTTTTAACATCAATAGAAAATTTTATTTAAATTTAGATCATGGTAATGTTACAATTTTATGTGGAAATAACCTTCAGAAGTAAGGGTATTTTGAATTATTTTACTGTAGGTCATTTCTGTTATAATAGAAAATACTATTAAAATGAAATCGTCTAACAAAAATATTTCTAAGTCTTGCTTTATCCCTTATGTGCTTAAAACACTAGAACAAATTCCTTCTCATCAACTACTTAGATAGCTACTTGGTTTTCTTTCCATTAAGATAGAACTTTTTATGTTTCACTGTGAAACCAAAATAACTGCTATAAAGTTAATGAATAGGTTTGAATTCATTACAGTCTCGGAAAAAGAAGCACTTTCTCTGTCTACCTCTATTTTAGAGATGAGTATGAGAAAACGAACATCTCTGTTTTAGGTAATGTCAGTTCAGAGATTGAGATTACTACACGCTTCCTGACTGTTAAGTGATATATATCTCACTTTTCAAACCTAGAATAAAATTTAAATCATAAAAAGGAGTAAAAGAGTTTTGTTACTTTTTTTTTTTTTTTTTTTTTTGAGACGGAGTTTCGCTCTGTTGCCCGGGCTAGAGTGCAGTGACGCGATCTCGGCTCACTGCAAGCTCCGCCTCTCCGGTTCAAGCCATTCTCCTGCCTCAGCCTCCTAAGTAGCTTGGACTACAGGCGCCTGCCGCCACGCCCGGCTAATTTTTTGTATTTTTTTAGTAGAGACGGGGTTTCGCCGTGTTAGCCAGGATGGTCTTGATCTCCTGTTCTTGTGTTCCGCCTGCCTCAGCATCCCAAAGTGCTGGGATTACAGACGTTACTTTTCTTTTAGTTTTAAATGGCTAAAAATATATTTAGTAATTAAAAGTTGCCTCAACACTTGTCCTATGAATGATTTGGATCTTTTCTATTTTGCTTTGAGCTACGTGGCTAGGACTTTCTAGAGAGTTAAAAAATAATAATACTAAGGGACTTAGATGAACTTTCACAGACTCATTTAATACACTTTGTAGGACATTTGCAAATTCATAAGAGCAGGAAAAGAAATAGGGATCATTGTCACCATTATCACAAATAACTATCCTTGTATGTGAACTTTGCATTGCATCTTTTTGTTTTCCCGATGTCCCTTGAGTGAAAGGGAAGGAGGATGTTGGTGTTTAATACAGAGCATACCTGTTTGAAAGTTGAATGTCTAGAAGTGAATAATCAGTTCACACATTATAAGGTGGGGCATGTATTCGAAAGTCTAAAAGTGGTGTATATCCCAATTATGTTTTCTGTTGGTGCTGCCTCCATGGAGTCCAGGTAACCTGATGTGAATATTCATAGATAACTAGGAAGCCTGGATCACAAGGTGGCACATAAAGAAAGGCTATGGTGTCACCAGTTACCTTCAAAGGATTTGGAGAATTGAGCCAAGAATAGTAACCTTTATTTGGGGCTTAAATAGAAGGTAAAGAGAAGGTGGTTAGGGCACATGAGGCAAAACCAATAATGGATTACTGACTGCACATGGTCTGGAGATTCCACAGTTAAGATCTGGGGAGTGCTTGCAGTGAGCCAAGATTGTGCCACTGCACTCCAGCCTGGGCGACAGAGAGAGACTCCGTCTCAAAAAAAACAAAAAAGGAAAAGATCTGTGGAGTAAATATGTATTGGAGAGTCTCAGATTTTCTGACAGGAAGATAGTATCCTTATAGGGTAGATGGAGAATATCATCCCACAGCTTATTTAATAATAAAGTTGTATATTGTTTCAATTATAAAGTGTGAATATTTGAAGTTTATAAAATGATATGGGAACCATGCAGATACATTAAAGGCAGTGTTCAGAACTTGTAGGAATTACACTAGGTTGCTAAGACATAGATTAGTAGAGCTGGGATGAGACTTCAATAATTTTTATGTCTTTTGAAAGATTTTTTGCAATTGACACCATTCTGCTATTCTGCATAGTACAGTCTAAAACATATACTTATGTTTTGCTACTTTGAAAGATTTTGTTTAATAATCTCAATAAAAACTTTGTGTATATATGATTCACTTTTAAAAAAACTATATTTTGAAGGTTTTAGGTTTGCCATAAAATTTCAGTATTACAGGAGTTATAAGAATTTTCTTAAAGTATCTGATTTTCTTCTCCTAATAATATCTTACACAACTGACTAAAAATATGAGATTATATGCAGCAGTCCCCCCATTCCTGTCTTCTTATGACATATTCTTTTGGACATACCATATTCGATTTTAATTTTCAGAAAACACTTTGGCATAATAGAAAATGAAAAATCTAAATTCAGAGTCTTGGATTCTTGGCTCAGCTCCATCTTAACTTTTTATTTGATAATTAAGTATTGTATGTATTTATGGCATACAATATGATGTTTAGATACATGTATGTATACGTTGTGGAACATTTACATCAGGTGAATTAACATATCTTTCAACTCACATATTTATCACTACTTTATGGTGAGAGTGCTTAAAATATACTCCGCAATTTTGAAATATATAATACATTATTATTAACTATAATTACCCTATGGCTCAATAGATCACTAGGACTTATTTCTCCTATCTAGCTGAACCTTGTACCATTTAACAAATTAATCTTCTTTCTGTCTATCCTGCCTCCTCCAGCCTCTGGTAACCATCATTCTACTCTTTACTTCTCTGAGTCTGACATTTTTTACTTTTCACATGTAAGTGAGATCATGATGTATTTGTCTTTCTGTACCTGACTTATTTCACTTTACATAAGATCCTCTAGATTTTTCTTTGTTTTCACAAATGACAGAATTTTCTCCTTTTTAAAGGCTGAATAGTATTCCATTGTGTGTATACACTATAAATATGTATATATAATCTTCTTTATCCATTCATCCCTTGATATGCACTTAGATTGTTTCCATATCTTGGCTATTGTGAATAATGCTGCAATGAACATGGAAGTGTTGATATCTAGTCAACATACTGATTTTAACTCATTTGAGTATACACCCAGAAGTAGAATTTCTGGGTCATATAGTAATTATATATTTTTATTTTTGAGAAACCTCCCTTCTGTTTTCCATAATGGCTGCACTAATTTACATTCCCACCAACATTTTACAAGTGTTCTCTTTTCTTCAAATCCTCACTAACACTTGTCTTTCATTTTTTTTGTAATAGCCATTCTAAAATGAGTAAGGTGAAATCTCATTTTAATTTGCATTTCCCTAATCAATGGTGATATTGAACACCTTTTAATATCTCTTCTGGCCATTTGTATGTCTTCTTTGGAGAAATATCTGTACAGGTCTTTTGCCCATTTTTTAACAGGGTTATTTGTTTTATTTTTATTGAGTTGAATTCATTGTATATTTTGTGTATTAGCTCTTTATCAGACATATGATTTGCAAATATTTTTTCTCAGTCTGTGAGTTGTCACTCTTCACTCTGTTAATTGTTTTCTTTGCTGTATAGAAGCTCTTCAGTTTGATGTAATCTCATTTGTTGTATGTGCGTTTTTGGTCACATCTAAGAAATCATTGCCCAAACCAATATCATAGATCAGCTTTGTCATTTTATTAGCTGTTTAATCTCAGCTTCAGTTTTGAATTTAAGAAATGAAAAGCCTAACTGAAATGATCTCAAATATTTCTTACAACACTGAGATTCTTTGATTCTACAAATGTACTTTTTTATTAAAGAATATCTGCTCTTTTGGTAACTTGCATGAAGTGCTTAGGTACAAGTTCACTCTTTTTAGCTGAAATGTCATATTGAGTTTAGGTGTCTTAGACAACCACCCAATTGTTCTGTTTAGATGTTGTAGTGACAGATTTCTGGCAAACTGTTTAGTATGGGGTTTGTTATTACCCCGTAAACACTCAGATTTTTAGACATTTTGATGACGGGCAAGTTTGACTCTGGGGGTATAATTGAATTTTCAGTGAGCACTGTCAAAATAAATGTCTAACCACACCCTACAATAGATTAACTGTTAAATTTTCAACAGTATCTTTTAAGCTCTTAAGTAAATAAAACAGAAAAGTCTTAGCCCTTTATTTAAATAGCTTTAAGATTTCAAATAGCCTGCTTTATTTAATGAAAGCTTCAACAACTTGAAATGACTCGTACTTATCCTTTATCATCTACCAAAATGTTATTTCTTCCAGCTTTAACACTCTCTGTAACCGAGATTGGAAGTTAAAGTGAGATAAAAACCAGTGAGTCAAAGCAAAGCTAAGTCATTAGAATAGCTTTTTCTCCTTTCTGTCAGCTGAACATGTGAATAATCACATGGAACCTAAGGGTATATAACCTGTATCACAGTGAATAATGAATGATTTAGTTCGAATTAAGAAGTTTCCTTTTTAAAAAGAACAAATTTAATGGCCCTCATGCATAAATTAAAGTTAGTTTGAAAACATGGTTTTGTTAAACAAATTTAAACTGCTTTTCCTTCACTTCTGAGGAGTTCCTGATATTGACTGGCCTTCCAGCTTTTAGAGCTTGCAACTTCCTCTTGATGTAGTCAGCCGTGAAATCTGCAACTGATGGATTCAAGTTAGGATTTTGTTGTTGTTGTTGTGCTTGGTCTTATAATTACCTAAGATATATCTCTGGAAGTTTTCAGTATAAAATCCACAAGGTTTGAAGAACACATTCTATTTTGCCTGTTATTTAAAAATACCCTGTGTACCAAACATGTTCAAGTGAATGAATGGTGTCCAGGACAAAACCCAGCAGGTGTCCAGGCAATGGCCTCCCATCAGAGATCTTGTCAGCATGCCGTTCTGAGCACTGTGTGCCTTAGTGTCTTTCTGTCCTGGTTTCAATGAAGTCTTTCTCCATGTCAGTTTTTATACTTTTTGACCTAGTAGGACATCATGTGATGAATTTTCATGTGATATTAATTCAGCCTAGGTATGTCTTAGGATTGGTTTAGAGGGAAGACTGAAGCAGATGAAATGGCAACCCCTTGAATACATATCCATAATAAATTGAAAAATATTCAGCATGATTTAATGGTATCTTTTAAAATGGGAAACAAAATCTTTCTTGTTCATTAGAATCATTACATCAGCTAAAGTCATTATAACTAAAGTCATCATTACATCAACTAAAATACAAAATATGGAATCTGATCTTCAGCAGATGTTGGCATTTCTTTTAAGTACACGTCTTCACTTCCTCAGTGCACTAACAGAGACTCAAGAATGACAAAGGGAAAAAAAGGCAAAATTAGGAAAAAGAGAGACATTTTGTAATTGATGTTGGATACACTGGATGGACTATCCATTTGATACACCTTCTCATTGATAGAACAGGAAACTTCAGATTTCACAAAGGCAAATCTCATGTTTCGTGAGAAAAAGCAACAGAAAAATATCGATAATCAGAATATTTTAGTGTTTTATGAAGAACTGTATTGTAGCTTGAATCTTTAATTAAATAAATGTTTTCTTTTGTATGTAAAATAGAATTCAGCCTTTCCTAACTCATGACAGCAATGGGCTGAAGACACTGCTGGGCCCATCCTGCCACCTGCTGGGAGGACTTGTGCCCTCAAAAGCCTTGGTTTGGAAGGATGATTGGAAAATAGCTTTACACACCCACCCTTTACTGTGTTTTATTCACAAAGCCTTAATATACCGCCATACTTCATGTAGTTGATTTTTCATATCTCTGATAAGTTTTTAAATGTCAGCATTCCTACTAAAGTCTCTCTCTCTGTCCTATGTTCTGTGTTCTAGGGTGTATGAAGAAAGGGCTTCAGCAGAAACAGAGGCTGAAGCCTGCGTGCTGGGGACCGAGAGGCCAGAGGAGAATGTGATGAGACATAGAATTGGTAGTGCAGGAAGTTGGAAGATCGAGTACCATGATGTTGGTGCTGGCTGCTTGTGTTAAACTGCCTAGGTTTTAATCTACGGTAATTTTCGCCCACCTGTGGGGTTCCCCTGGTGCCCCAGCCATGATGGGGTAACTGAATTGCCACTGGGGCCAAGCTGCCAGCAGCCCAGGATCTGGCACTTGGAAGAGTTCTCAGAAGCACCCCTGGATCAAATGAGGAGAAACAGACTTCATCCATACCTATTCCCATTGTATTTAAAGAAGTGAATATTCTCAGGGATTTCCACATTTTTAAAAACTTCTTTTAATTAAAACATTTAAAATAAAATACGGTTGAGGTAACAACCAAGTTACAGTTCTTCCAGCAGCACCCAGCCAGCAAGAGCCCTCAGATTTTAGAATTTTAGAAGAGAAGATTGCGGCCAGGTCTGGAATTCAAAGAAGAACCAGTGAGAAGAGCTTGATAGAACTGATGGATGCTAAAACATCTAATATTAAAATAGAAGGGCAACCTTAAATGATAATATAAAATTATAATATTAATGGTAGAGTAATTAAGGAAGCCATTAATGTTGAATTATGTATGTGTATGTTAAACGTATAAACAAAAATATCATGAACATTATACTGTCTGTACTGGTTTCATTAATGCTGTCATAAAATAATTATTAAACTGTATGAATGACATTTAATAATATAAAATTATAAATTGCTATTTTGAATAGAACTTTAAAGTTGAATAAAAAGAATATATAATTACTAATATGTTAGACTTTGAAAAATATGAAATTTAAACATTTTAATAAAATGCTAAGTTTCCCAGTAGTATTTGTATGAAGTTATTTAAGGCACCGTTTGTTCAATAAAGAATGTGACCACTACCACCACCCCATCATACTCCTTCACTCATAAGACCAACCCCGCCTCCATTGCTAATCCCGCTAATACGCTCACCAAGACTTCAATTCCTGCCTTCTCAGGATACTCTTCAATAGCCATTGCAGTAGTATATACAAAAACAACTATCATAGCCCCTAGATAAATTAAAACACCCATTACACCCATACAACCTCCCCCATAATTCAGAAAAATAACACACCCAACTACACCACTAATAATCAATATGATTAGTTCTGTGGCCGTGAATGTTATGATCAGGGAGATTTGAAGGGTGATTAGTACAGACAGGTAAAGTTTTTTCCATAAGGGGGACTTGTTTGATAAGTGGCATTGACTCACTATGATCATAAGAGGTAGAAGTCAGCCTGCTAGTATTAGAAGGGGTGTCGTCAGGGGGTCAGAGGAGAAAGACAGAGAGTAGCTAAATAGAATGACATTGGCCTGGTTGAAAAATAACAGCGGGATAGAGCTGATAATTAGGCTGTGAGTGGTTATGTTAATTCAAATGATATAGTTTTTAGAGAGTCATGTTGTTGGAAGTAGTATGATTGTAGGGATAATTAATTTTAACATCGGAGTAAGTTTAAGTTATGTGTGTAATCTAGACCATATGTGTTAGAAATTGAGACTAGTAGGGCGAGGCCCACTGCTGCTTCGCAGGCAGCAAAGACTAATATGGTGATAGGGATCATGTTAATTAAGGGAGAGTGTGTGTTTAGGGTTATGAGGTTGTTTATGATGAATAGAGATAATATTATCCCCTCTAGGCATAGTAGGGAGGACATTAGGTGTGAGCAATAGATTAGTATTCCTAACAGTGAGATAGTAAATGCTAATGTAATGTTTATGTAGATGAGGGGCATTTGGTAAGTATGACTGTCATAATCTAATGAGTCAAAATCATTTGTTTTTGTTTAAACTACTTACCAATTCGACTCAGCCTAACCCTTTCTGGGATCATTCATAAGTCAAACTTAGGATTAAGATGGTAACTAATATGAGTGATGATACAACTGTTAGTGGTAGATTGGTTGTTTGGAGGGCTCACGGTAGGGGTAGTAATAGGGCAATTTCTAGGTCAAATAATAAAAAGGTGATAGCAATCAAGAAGAATTTTATGGAGAAGGGAATGCGAGAGGAGGATAGTGGGTCAAACCCACATTCATAAGGGTTAGACTTTTCTATGTAGACGTTAAGTTGTGGTAATCAAAATGTGATAGTTATTAGTAATAGGGCCAGGAGGGTGTTGACTGTTAGGGCTAGTGCCAGGTTTATTACTCTTTTTCTAGTGCTATCGAAACTAGTTAATTGGAAGTCAACGGTACTGTCTATACTGAAAGAGTAAGATCCTCACCAGTAGATAGAGACATATAGGAATAGTCAAACTACATCTACAAAGTGTCAGTATCAAGTGGTGGTTTCGAAGCCGAAGTGGTGCTTGGATGTAAAATGATATAATAGTTGGCAGATAAGGTAAACAGTAAGGAATGTTGACCCAATGATGACGTGGAGCCCGTGGAAGCCCATAGCTACAAAAAATGTTGAACCATAAATACCATCGGAGATAGTAAAGGGAGCTTCAAAGTATTCTGAAACTTTTAGGAGGGTGAAGTAGATGCCTAGTAAGATTGTGATAAGTAGTGCTTGAATTGCTTGATTACGATCGTTCTCTATTAGGCTATGGTGAACTCAAGTAATTGAAACTCCCGATGTGAGTAATACAGATGTGTTTAGGAGTGGGACCTCTAGGCGGGTTGAGTGGAGTGATGCCTGTTGGGGGTCAATGTCCTCCTAGTTGAGGGGTAGGGGCTAGGCTGGAGTGGTAGAATGCTCAGAAGAACCCAGCAAAGAAAGACTTCTGAGATGATGAATAAAATTATTCCATACCGAAGGACTTTTTGGACGGGTATTGTGTGGTGGCCTTGGTATGCACCTTCTCCTACAACATCACGTCATCATTGGTATATGGTTAGTGCATTGGTCAGTAGGCCTAGTGTTAGTAGGGTGGTAGAGTAAAAGTGGAATCGTATAGCTAGGCCAGATGTCATTAAGAGGGCTGAAAGGGCCCGTTAGAGGTCATGGGCTGGGTTTTACTATGTGATAGGCATGTGATTGGTGGGTAATTATATATTGTCATGTAGATAGAGGCTCACTAGGAGTGTGAAAACATAGGCTTGAATCAGGGCGACAGCGATTTCAAGAATCGTCAGTAAAATCAAAATTGTGAAGATGATTGAGGTTGTGGGGAAGTTGATAGTTGATAGTGCTAGTGTGGCGCTTCCGATTAAGTGTATGAGCAGATGGCCTGCCGTAATATTAGCAGTTAGGTGCATGGCTAGTGCTATCGGTTGGATAAATAGGCTGATGGTTTCGATAATAATTAGTATGGGAATGAGGGGTGAGGGTGTGCCTTGTGGCAAGAGATGGGCTAAGGTATTTTTGGTTTTAAAGCAGAAGTCTGTAATTACTGCACCTGCTCATAGGGGGATTGCCATGGCCAGGTTTATGGATAGTTGGGTAGTTGGTGTGAATGAGTGGGGCAAGAGCCCGAGGAGATTGGTTGTAGCAATGCAGATAATTAGGGATATTAGCATAAGGGATCAGTTTCATCCTTTAATGTTATGTATTGTTGTTATTTGTTTTAGGGTGAGTTGAATTAGTCACTGTTGAGTGGTAATTAATCGGTTGTTGATAAGGTGTTTGGAAGCTGGAATCAGCATGGGGGGCAATAGAACGATTGGCACTGCAGCTGGCAGGCCTAGAATTGTGGGGGCAATGAATGAAGTAAACAGATTTTCGTTCATTTTGACTCTCAAGGATTATTGTGATTCTGCATGTTAATAATTTTTAGTGAGGTAGGCAGATGATAGTTTGTGTTTAGTACTTTTAGTTGAATGATGAGGAATAATGTGAGGAGTATTGATGCAATGATAGTGGGTCATACGGTGGTGTCTAGTTGAGGCATTTCACTGTAAAGAGACAGTGATTCTCTTAGTCTTTAACTTAAAAGGTTAATGCTGGGTCAGCTCTACAGTGAACCTTATTAAGAGAGTGGGCGGTAGCCTATAAAGTGGATACAGGTCCTATTTCGAAGATTTTTAGCGGGATTAGTTCTAGAACGATGGGTATGAAACTATGGTTAGCTCCGCAGATTTCTGAGCATTGACCGTAGTATACTCCTGGTCGTATGGCGGTGAATGTGGTTTGGTTTAGGGGTCCGGAGATTACATCTGTTTTTAAGCCTAATGTGGGGACAGTTCATGAGTGTAAGACATCTTGTGATATAATTATTATATGAACAGGGGCTTCAATTGGAAAGACTACTCGATTATCCACTTCAAGAAGTCGAAGGTCACCTGGGTCTAAGAATAGTGGTGGAAGTATATAGGAGTTGAAAATTAATCCTCCATAATCGGTGTATTCATAGGTTCAGTATCATTGGTGTCTGATTGATTTAATGGTAAAAGAAGGGTCATTGATTTCATCTGTTATGTACAGGATACGTAAGGATGGAAGGGCAATTAGAACTAGGATAATGGCGGGTAGAATCATTCAAAGGGTTTCTATTTCTTGGGCGTCTGTGATGTTAGTGTTAGTTTTGTTGTAATTGTTAGGAAGAGGGCATATAAAACTAGAAAGCTGATAAGAAAGATGATTACGAGGGCGTGATCATGGAAGGCGATTAGCTCTTCTATGATAGGGGATGTGGCGTCTTGAAGACCTAGCTGGGCTGCGTGTGCCATTAAGATATGCGGGGTTTAACCTGCAACTTAACCTTGACAAAGTTATGAAATAGTTTTTCTAATATCTTGTTGAAAAATTTGTAGGGGTTATGAGGCTGGCTTGAAACCAGCCTTAGGAGGTTCAATTCCTTCCTTTTTTGTCTAGGTTTTATATAGACTGGTTCTTCAAATGTATGGTAGGGTGGAGGGCATCTATACAGCCACTCTAGGTTAGTGGAAGGTTGCTCAATTATTAGGACTTTTCGCTTTGAAGCGAAGGCCCTCAGGTTATGAAAATTATTAGCATTACTGCTGTCAGGGAGATGAATGAGCCTACAGATGATAAAATATTTCATGTGGTATATGCATCAGGGTAGTCGGACTAACATCGGGGCATCCCAGATAGGCCGAGAAAGTGCTGTGGGAAGGTTAGATTTACACCTAAAAATATGATGGCAAAGTGAATTTTGGCATAAGCTTGGTCGAGTGGGTAGCCTGAGAATAAGGGAAATCAGTGGATGACGGCCCCCATGATGGCGAACACAGCTCCTATTGTTAGAACGTAGTGAAAGTGGGCCACAACATAATAGATATCATGTAGTACGATGTCTAATGATGAGTTTGCTAGTACAATGCCGGTTAGGCCGCCCACTGTAAAAAGGAAGATGAATCCTAGGGCTCAGAGTACTGCAGTGGGCCATTTGGTGTTACCCCCATGGAGCATAGCAAGTCAGCTAAGTACTTTGATGCCAGTGGGGATGGCAATAATTATAGCGGCGGAGGTAAAGTAAGCTCTTGTGTCTACGTCTATCCCTACTGTGAATATATGATGGGCTCATACAATAAACCCTAGGAAGCCAATTGATATTATAGCCCAGACCATACCTAGGTACCCGAATGGTTCTTTCTTTCCGGAATAATATGTTACGATGTGAGAAATTATTCCAAAGCCTGGTAGGATGAGAATATAGACTTCGGGGTGACCAAAGAATCAAAATAGGTGTTGTTATAGGATAGGGTCCCCACCTCCGGCCAGGTCAAAGAAGGTAATATTAAGGTTGCAGTCTGTTAGCAGTATAGTAATGCCAGTGGCCAAGACTGGAAGGGAGAGAAGGAGTAGGACTGCCGTGATTACGACAGATCAGACAAAGAGGGGCGTTTGGTATTGAGATATGGCAGGGGGTTTTATGTTAATAATTGTGGTGATGAAATTAATAGCTCCTAGAATAGAAGAGACACCTGCTAGATAAAGGGAGAAAATGGTTAGGTCTACAGAGGCCCCTGGATGGGAATAGTTTCCTGCCAAAGGAGGGTAAACCGTTCAACCTGTTCCGGCACCGGCTTCTACCATAGCAGATGCGAGCAGTAGTAGAAAGGAGGCGGGGAGGAGCCAGAAGCTTATGTTATTTATGAGGGGAAATGCCATGTCGGGGGCGCCAATTATCAGGGGGACCAGTCAATTGCCAAAACCTCCAATTATGATAGGCATTACCTTGAAAAAGATTATGACGAATGTGTGGGCTGTGACGATGACGTTGTAGATGTGGTCGTTACCTAGAAGGTTGCCAGGTTGACCTAGTTCAGTCCGAATAAGGAGGCTTAAGGCTGTGCTCAAGACTACAGCTCATGCACCAAACAATAAATATAGTGTTCCGATATCTTTATGATTTGTTGAGAATAGTCAGTGGTTGGCGAACATTAGTGGGTAAGGTGGCTGAGCAAGGCATTAGGCTATAAATCTAAAAACAGAGGCTGAACCTCTTTTTACCAGCCCTTAGGTGACTTTCGTGTTGAACTGCAAATTCAAAGAAGCAGCTTCAATCCTGCCGGGGCTTCTCCCACCTTTTTTCCCTTGCGGCGGGAGAAGTAGACTGAAGCCAGTTGATTAAGGTATTTAACTGTTAACTAAATTTTTGTGGGTTTAAGTCCCATTGATCTAGCAAGGGCTCAGCTTAATTAAAGTGACTGATTTGCGTTCAGCTGATGCAAAGTAGGGTTTTGCAGTCCTTGGGTGCAGCAGAAATTAAGTATTATTAACTTACTAAGGGCTTTGAAGGCTCTTGGTCTGCGTTTAACCTAAGTTTCTATGAGGTGGGTAGTGTAAGTGGAGAGATTGGTAGGAGGAGGGTGGTAAGGACAGTGAGTGTGGGGAGGAGTGGTGTGGATTTTGTATTTTCAAATTGTCATTTTATTTTTACGTTGTTGGATATGGGGAATAGTGTAATTGAAGCAGAGTAGATTAAGCGTATGTAAAAATATAGGTTAAGGAGAGTAATAATGGCTATGGTAGTGGGGATAATGAGGTTGTTATTTTTTGTGAATTCTTCAATGAAAATTCATTTGGGTAGAAAGCCAGTTAGTAGGGGAAGGCCTCCTAGTGATAGTAGGGTAGATGGGATTACGGGTATTAGTCACGTTAGTTTATTTCAGGTGTGGGACAGTAGTAGGGCTGTAGTGCTAGAGTTCAAGTTGAGTACCAGGAATGTGGTGGTCGTTAAAATGATATAGATGATTAGGTTGAAAATGGTGATATTTGGGTTGTATGCTAGTACTATTATTCAGCCTATATGGGTGATTGAGGAGTATGCTAGGATTTTACGTAGTTGGGTTTGGTTCAGTCCACCCCAGCTACCCACTATAATGGGTAGGATTGAAAGGGTAAGGAGAATGTTTATGTTTATTAATGGGGAGATTTGATATATAATTGAAATAGAGGCTAATTTTTGTCATGTGAGGAGAAGTAGGCCGGATATTAGAGGGGTTCCTTGAGTGCCTTCTGGGACTCAGAAATGGAAAGGGGCTATTCCTAGTTTTATTTCTAGGGCTGTTGTGATTATTAATGATGAGTATTGTTTGGTGGTGTTGGTTGTGGTTCATTGTCCGGAGAGTACATTGTTAGACAGGATAGCTATTATGAGGATTATAGATGAGGTTCCTTGTGTGAGAAAGTATTTGATAGTGGCTTCTGTAGAGTGGGGGTTTATTTTTTTAATTAAAATTGGGATAAAAGCTAGTATGTTTATTTTCAATCCTGTCCAGGTAAAAAATCAGTGCGAGCCTAATATTGCAATGAGTGTACCTGAGAAAACGGTGGAGTAGATGACAGGTTGGGCCAGTGGATTGATTAGTACTGGAAGGATATAACCAACATTTTCAGGGTATGGGCCCGATAGCTTATTTAGCTGACCTTACTCTAGGATAGGGTGTGACAAGTGGCACGGAGAATTTTGGATTCTCAGGGATGGATTCAATTCCTATGGTCCTAGAAATAAGAGGATTTAAACCTCTATTATTTACTCTATCAAAGTAACTCTTTTGTCAGACATATTTCTTAAGTTTGGGGGGGAATGTTGGAAATTGTAGCGGATATTGAGATGTATCATATAAGTAGTGCTAGTGTAAGTGGTAGGAAATTTTTTCATAAGAGATACATGAGTTGATCGTAGCAGAATCGGGGGTATGCTGTTCGGGTTCATAAAAATAGAGAGTTTAGGAGTAGGGTTTTAATGGTGAAGCATATTGTGTAGAGTTGTGGTAGGTGAATATTATGTATTGTACCTAGGAGATTATGGCAGTTAGGGCATTTATTATAATGATATTTATGTATTCGGCTCTAAAGAATAGGGCGAATGGGCCTGCAGCGTATTCAATGTGGAAGCCTGAGACTAGTTCTGATTCTCCTCTGGTAAGGTCGAAAGCAGCTCAATTGGTTTCTGCTAGTGTGGAAATAAATCATATTATAGCTGGAGTTCATGATGGTAGGAGTAGTCAGAGGTGTTCTTGTGTTGTAATGAGGGTGCAGAGATTGAATGGGCCGCTTACTAGTAGGATTGATAATAGGATGATAGCTAGGGAAACTTCGTATGAAATTGATTGGGCAACTGCTCATAATGTGCCGATCAGGGCATAGTTTGAGTTTGATGCTCATCCTGATCATAGGATAGAGTAGACAGCTAGGCTGGATGTAGCCAGAATGAATAGAAGGCCTAAGTTAAGATTAACTAAGAGGTTAGGTATAGGGAGGGGAGTTCATAATAGAAGGGCAATAGAGAGGGCTAAGGTTGGGGCAGTGATGTAGAGGGTAACGGTTGATGTTGAGGGTTTTGAGGATTCTTTGGTAAAGAGTTTTATGGCATCGGCAAAAGGTTGTAATAGTCCTACAAAGGGCCTACAATATTGGGCCCTTTGCATAGTTGCATGTAGCCTAGGATTTTTTGTTCAGTTAGCGTGAGGAATGCCGTAGATCTTAGGATAGGTACAATAAGAAGTAGAAGGTTAGTTATGGACATGTTGTTAAGAAGAGGAGTTGAACCTCTGGTTGTAAAATTTTAAATTTTATGCAATTGCCGGGCTCTGCCATCTTAACAAACCCTGTTCTTGGGTGGGTGTGGGTACAGTATTAGGTTGAGATAATATCATCTATGGGGGAGGGGCACTTTATGAAGTGGGCCCCATTTCTCTTATCCTTTCGTACTGGGAGAAATGTAGAATAGATAGAAACTGACCTGGATTACTCCGGTCTGAACTCAGATCACATAGGACTCTAATCGTTGAACAAATGAACCTTTAATAGCGGCTGCACCATTGAGATGTCCTGATCCAACATCGAGGTCATAAACGCTACTGTTGATATGGACTCTAGAATAGGATTGCGCTGTTATCCCTAGGGTAACTTATTCCGTTGGTCAAATTATTGGGTCAATTGTATGTGGATATTCGCCTTGACTGGTATAGTCTCAGCACATGTTGCTCGGAGGTTGGGTTATACTCCGAGGTCGCCCCAACCGAAATTTTTAATGCAGATCTGGTAGTTTAGGGCCTGCGGGTCTATTTGGTCTTGTTTGCATTGGTAAATTAAAACTCCTTAGGGTCTTCTTGTCTTGTTGTATTATGTCCGTATCTTCACGGGCAGGTCAATTTCACTGGTTGAAAGTAAGAGACAGCTGAACCCTTGTGGAGCCATTCATATAAGTCCCTATTTAAGCAACAAGTGATTATGCTACCTTTGCACGGTTAGGGTACCGCGGCTGTTAAACATATGTCACTGGGCAGGCGGTGCCTTTAGTACTGGTAATACTAGAGGTGATGTTTTTGATAGACAGGCGGGGTAAGATTCGCCGAGTTCCTTTTACTTTTTTTAACCTTTCCTTGTAAGCATGTCTGTGTTGGGTTAACAGTGTGGGTAATAATGGTTTTATTGATTATTTATAGATATTGGGCTGTTAATTGTCAGTGAAGTATTTTGGTCTGATGTAGGCTTATGCGGAGGAGAATGTTTTCATGTCACTTATACTAACATTATTTCTTCTATGAAGTGATAGATTGGTCCAATGTGATGTGAGGAGTTCAGATATGTGTTTGGAATTTTTTGGGTGGTTGGGCGTCGAGCTTGAATGCTTTTTTACTTGATGGCCGCTTCTAGGCCAACTATGGAAGTTATATTTTTTACTCTCTCTACAAGGCTTTTTCCTAGTGTCTAAAGAGCTGTCTCTCTTTAGACTAACAGTTAAATTTACAAAGGGATTAGGTGGTTCTGTAGATAAATTTAAAGTTGAACTAAGATTCTATCTTGGACAACCAGCTGTCACCAGGCTCGGTAGGCTTGTCACCTCTACCTATGAATCTTCCCACTATTTTGCTACATAGACGGGTGTGCTCTTTTAGATGTTCTTAGGTAGCTCATCTGGTTTCAGGGGTCTTGGCTTTGGTTCTCTTTGTAAAGTTATTTCTAGTTAATTCATTATGCAGAAAGTATAGGGGTTTGTCCTTGCTATTTTATGCTTGGTTATGTTTTTTCATCTTTCCCTTGCAGTACTATGTCTATTGCGCCGAGATATACTTTCTATCGCCTTTACTTTATTTGGGTAAATGTTTTAGTTGAGGTTATTTGGTAGTAGAATTAGTTGGGTTTGGGGCTAGAATTAGCTCAGGGTGGTCAAATTAAATTGAAATCTCTCAGGTGTAAGCAGGGTGCTTTATGTTAAGCTACACCTTGGTTTATCCCAGTGCTCTTTGCAGTTCACGTACCATGTTACAACTTATCTCCTCTGTATAAATGCACAGGGGTTTTAGTTAGATAGTCCTTGAAATATACTTGAGGAGGGTGATGGGCAGTGTGTGCGTGCTTTATGGCCCTATTCAATTAAGCACTCTGTTCTTAATTTACTGCTAAATCCTCCTTGGACCCTCAGGTTTCATAAGGGTTGTCATAGAATTTTCTGGGGTAGAAAATGTAGCCCATTTCTTGCCACCTCATAGGCTACACATTGACCTAACGTTTTTATGTAGATATTTGTGCTTACTTTGTGGCCTTTGTCAGGGTTTGCTGAAGATGGTGGTATATAGGCTGAGCGAGAGGTGGTGAGGTGAATCGGGGTTTATCGATTATAGAACAGGCTCCTCTAGAGGGATGTGAAGCACCGCCAGGTCCTTTGAGTTTTAAGGTGTTGCTCCTAGTGTTCTGGTGAGCAGTTTTGTTGATTTAACTGTTGAAGTTTAGGGCTGAGCATAGTGGGCTATCTAATCCCAGTTTGGATCTTCGCTATTGTGTATTCAGAAATATTAAAGCCACTTTCATAGTTTGTTTTATATCAACTAGGGTTTTCTACAACTTAGGTGAAATTTAGCTTTATTGAGGGATAATCTAAAGCACTCTTTACACCGGTCTCTATTAGCTTGGGTTAATCGTATGATCGTGGTGGCTGGCACGAAATTAACCAACACTGAAGTTAGTATAGCTTAGTTAAACTTTCGTCTATTGCTAAAGGTTTATCACTGCTGTCTCCCGTGGGGGTGTGGCTAGGCAAAGTGTTTTGAGCTGCATTAATGAGTGCTTGATACTTACTCCTTTTGATCGTAGTGATTTAGAGGGTTATTTCACCAGGGCGGGGATGCTTGCATGTGTAATCTTACTAAGAGTTAATAGAAAGGCTAGGACCAAACCTATTTGTCTATGGGGCAGTGTAGGTCCATCTAGACATTTTCAGTGTCTTGCTTTGGGTAATTAAGCTACATAGACTGTGTGATTTTGCAGTGTAAGCAAGGCTAGGGGATGGGCGTACAAGCAATGGGTAGGGGGGAAAGCCTTGCCTTTGGGGTTGGGTTAGTTTAGGGTGTCGGTCTAGCAGTCGTTGGGTGTGCGTTGAATGGGATGGCTGAAAAAGGGGTAACTAAATTTGTAGAGTCTGTGAAGTGAGGCTAAGAGGGAAAAAGACGTGTTAGTTGAGGGGTGACTGTTAAAAATGCATACAGCCTAAAGATAAAAATTTGGGCTCTGATCGAGTTGGATTAAGGCCTTTTGTTTTTGGGGTTTGGCAAAGATGTGTTTTCCTGGGTTGATGAGGCTAAAGATGGGGGAGGGGGGATTTGCGGAATTTTATTGTAGAGTTGATGTGAAAAGCGGCTGCGGGTGTGTTTACTGATTGTTGTTATGTCCTACAAGCATGAATTAATAAACACCTTGTGATAGGTATGCTCACCTGGGATATTGAATGTAGGTGTGATCAATAATGGGATGGGGCAGGAATCAAAGACAGAAACTGCGACGTAGGGTGCTCCGGAGCCAGCGTTTCACAATGCTATCTCGTGCACACCCCCCAGATTAAAATACCAAATGCATGGAGAGCTCCCGTGACTGGTTAATAGGGTGATAGACCCGTGATCCATCGTGATGTCTTATTTAAGGGGAACATGTGGGCAGTCTTGACTTTATGGCCATGAGGTAAGAACCAGATGCCGGATACAGTTCATTATAGCTACCCCCAAGTATTATGGGCCTGGAGCAAGGAGAGTAGCACTCTTGTGCGGGATATTGATTTCACGGAGGATGGTGAACAAGGGACCACTCTCTGAGGGGGATATCCGTATTGACGAGGACTTGTTTAACTGGAATGTGCTGTGTACGATGAACGATTAGATATACTATGTTCTGTTAAGGATATATAGTATTTGTTGGTATGCTTGTGGTTGAGAAGTTGCTTTTGGAGGGTGGGTTTAATGTGTTAGAGTTAGTTAAGGTATTCTAGTCCTTGCTTGTAAGCGTGGTGGGGAGGAGTTGTTGTTGAGTTTGGTTTGATATGTACTATGTACAGTTAAGCAATTATAGTCCTATATAATATTCATGGTGCCTAGCAGTAATGCACGATATACATAAAATTACTGTGGGATGGGTCGATACTTGGGTTGTACCCAAAATGGCTCCCTCATGAGAATACAGAGAGTAGTTTAAATTAGAATCTGAGCTTTGGGTGCTGATGGTGAAGTCAAGTACTTTTTCTCTGAGTTGTCCTTGGGAGAGAGTCTCCATTTCTGGTTTACAAGACTGGTATATTGGTTTATACTACAAGGGCAGGTCCATTTAAGTATTTTGTTTTTGATTAGGGAGGCAAGCGGTATCAGGGCTAGAATTGTAGCAAAGTAAAGTACGGATGCTGTTTGTCCGATGGTGATGAAGGGGTAGCTTACTGGTTGTCCTCCAACCCATGTGAGGATAAGGAGATCTGTAATTAGGAGTCAGTATAGGAATTGGTTTAGTGGACAGAATATTATGCTTTGTTGTTTGGACATGTGAAGTGTGGGAATTGCTGTTAGGTTGAGGATTGATAGTAGGAGGGCCAGTACACCTCCTAGTTTGTTGGGGATGGATCATAAGATTGCGTAGGTGAATAGAAAATACCATTCGTGTTTAATATGGGGTGGAGTATTCAGGGGGTTGGCTAGGGTGTGGTTATCTGGATCAGTTAGGAGGTCAGGTGAAAACAGTACTAGTGTTATTAGGATGAGAAGGAGGAGAAATAGGCCTAGTATATCTTTGGTTGTGTAGTAGGGGTGGAAGGTAATTTTGTCGGAGTGGGAGGAGATTCCTGAGGGGTTATTTGATCCTGTCTCATGGAGAAATAGTAGGTGTAAGGCTACTAGGGCTGTAATAATGAAAGGTAGGATAAAGTGGAAGGTGAAGAATTGTGTGAGAGTGTCACAATTGTCTACTGAATGACCACCTCAAACCCACTGGACCAGGTCTGTTCTGACGTACGGAATGGCGGACAGTGGATTTGTGATTACCGTGGCCCCTCAGAAGGATATTTGGCCTCATGGGAGTACCTAGCCTATGAAGGCTTTTGCTATGGTTGTGAGTAGGAGAATGATGTGAATGTTTCAGGTTTCTAGGTAGAGAAATGAGCCATAGCACAGGCCTCGGCCAATATGTAGGAAGAGGCAGATGAAAAATATTGAGGTGCCACTGGCATGGAGGTAGCAGATGATTCAGCCATAGTTTACATCTTGAGTGATGTGGGCGACTGAGGAGAAGGCGGTTGAGGCATCTGGTGAGTAGTGTATAGCTAGGAATAGTCCTGTAATAATTTGAAGGGTTAAGCAGGCACCAAGAAGTGAGCCGAGGTTCCATCATATGGAGATGTTGGATGGGGCGGGGAGATGGATAAGTGAGTGGTTGACTTACTAGTGGATTAGTTTTATGTGTTAGGGTCACTGGTGTTCTTATAGTTGAAATACAATGATGGTTTTTCATATCATTGGTCATGGTTGTAATCCACGTGGGATTAATCACATATGCTTTATTATCATTAAGTGTGGCTTTAGTAATAAGGTTTGTAGGGTTTTCTTCTAAACCTTCTCCTATTTATGGGGGTATAGTATTGATTATTAGTGGTGTAGTTGGATGTGTTATTATTCTGAATTATGGGGGAGGTTACATGGGTTTAAAGGTTTTTTTAATTTATCTAGGGGGTATGATGGTTGTTTTTGGATATACTACTGCAATGGCTATTGAGGAGTATCCTGAGACATGGGGGTCAGGAATTGAAGTCTTGGTGAGTGTGTTAGTGGGATTACCAATGGAAGTGGGGTTGGTGTCTAGTGTTGGCACTATTTGATTAACTGGTGGAAAAATAAACATTTGCAAGAAATGGGTTATTTCAAGTTATATTTTAATGTCTTTTTATTTCCACATAATAAAATCTTTATGCTGGGCATGGTGACTCATGCCTGTAATCCCAGCATTTTGGGTGGCTGACGTGAGAGGCTCGCTTGAGCCCAGAAGTTCAAGAATAGCTTGGGCAACATAATGAGACTCTGTCTCTACCAAAAAATAAAAAATAAAAAATTACCTGGGCCTGGTGGTGCACGTCTGTGGTCCCAGTTACACAGGAGGCTGAAGTAGGAGGACTGCTTTAGCCCAGGAGGCAGAGGCTGTAGTGAGCCACGATCCTGCTGCTGTACTCCAGCCTGGGCAACAGAACAAGATCTTATGTCAAAAACAAAATGAAATCAAAAAGTAAAATCATTATTATTCACTTGATATTCCTGAAGAAATTGTCAATATTGATTAATATCCTCATCTGAATTTTAAGTGATTCATATAATGGCAGACTGTAAATATATTATTTAGAGATAAAGAGGACTTTATTTAAATATTCAAGTTATTGTCAACTAGACTATTTTAATGTAAATCTTGTGGCTCATGTCATATGTTGTTAATATTAACTTTAATTCTCATAATAATTGTGTGCATTTCAATGTATACATTTTATTTTAGGTAATTTTGCAATTTTTTATTTTTATTTTTATCTTTTTAGAGATGATGGTTCACTATATTGCCCAGGCTGGTCTTGAACTCCCGGGCTCAAGCGATACTCCCACCTCGGCCTCCCAAAGTGCTGCTGGGAATACAGGCATGAGCCACCGCGCCCGGCTCCGATTTTGCAATTTTAATTGTTCTGCAAAAGTTTCCTCTGAATATTCATCATTCTGTAGTGTGTGAATGAGCACAGCCTGAAATGTTGAGAGACTTGAGATAGAGTTTCAAATATGGGTGATTTTCTTCCTCGTGTGTCTTCCGGGTGAGAATCCACACGTTATCACATGAACCAGTGATGTGTGTCATAAAGAAATTAAGAAACAAACCTATATTATTTTTGCTACCCTTGTTCTCTGGAAAATGAACTGTAATAGATTTCTAGAATTAATTTTTGATACTAAAAATATTATTCCAATTCAATAGTGAGAACAGCGCCGCGTTCTGTGCTACGCTAGGGGGAGCACCCACTTTGGTAATGAACATTGTTCCCTGTTAGTCTTTAGTGAATTAAGGGCCGGATGAGGAAGTGGGAAATTGGAGGAAGCTGTGCCTCCCCGGAGGAGCACGTGCCCAGCGGTAAGGCAGGAGCAGAGGCTGCCCGAGTGTGTAGCGCGACCCCAGGGGGCTTCCCTGGGACTCGGCGACCTCCCTGTGCGCTGGGACGCGCAGGCAAATCCCCGCTGGGCTGCGCCTGGTGTGCATGGAACCCTCCTACTTGAGTCCTACGCCGCTTATCCCTTTATCTGCATCCTAAAAGCCAGCGTTACTTTGTTTCAACTACTTTTCCAGTGCCACGGGATTTCATGCAAAATGCCTTAGACGGTAGAAATGCCTACTCCTCTCGTTTCCGTATTCCTGGAATGTGCTCACATGCCATTGGGCCACGCAGTGACCCGGGACGCTCAGTCCTTTCTGCGCCCTCGCCCTCTCCAGGGCGGCATCTGGCAAGGAGGGTGGCCCAACACTGCAAGCCTGATCCCAGGGGCTGACCTCTGGACGGTCTCAGAGACTGACTAGGGATGCACCCGCGGGAGGGGGCAGCCCAGCAGGGAGAGGACTGGGGGAGGGGCGCGGGGTGTGCTCTTGGGGCAGGGCGGGGCAAGGGTGGCGCCTGGAGGGACTGGGAGGGGTTGGCCCTAAGAGAGCGGCTGGGCTCCCTGGCTGCCTGAACACTGGTGCTTTTTTCTTTGCTAACGCCCTGGATGCTATCAGCCCAGTTTGCTCATCTCGCCTGCAGCCCCATTGTGATTCCGTTATTTTCTGAGAGATTTTCCCTTCCCTTCTCTTTTTGCCCTAGACCGGAACTGCGAGCAGACACCCCTAGCACCCGGGAAGATGGACAATGGTTCTCCGGCCACCTCCTGCCCGTTTCTCATTAAAGCTTGAGAAGGAGGAGGGTGGCTGTGTCCCAGGAGCTGGGCTGGCACCCTCAGTGAAGTTGTGGAGCTCTCCTGGAGGACAGAAACCATCCCTCAGGACACCAGCAGCAGGCAAGACCCCAGATGGTCCGATCAAGACAAAGACAAGCCACTCCAGAATCCTGTCTGAATACAGACAGATGGGAGCATCTCTCAGGCCAGGAGTGCCAGCCGTGTCCTCTCCCAGCCCACATGGTGACTGCTGCTTTGGCCTTGGTGACAGCCTGTCCTGCCCGTGTCAGGCCTCCCGAAGGATGAGGTTTATGAAGATTCCAGTGCATACATACCTCCTCCTGCTTCCTAACAGTGCTCAACTGAGAGCCAGCCCCTCTCCAGTTAGTCCACCCATGGCCAGCTGGCACACACACACAGCCTGTGGCAAGGCTCTTCCAAGCCTCTCACTGCACCCTTCACAGCACCATGGCATATTCTTGCAGAATGAAACAGTAAATCCAGTTGTAGTTTAACAACAGGTGTGTCTCTGGTAGGCACACTAGGCAGCAGCTCATTGGCCTGTATTTAAAATACGAACATGTGCATGACTGCAAAGGCCTAGATCCTCAGTTTTTCCTAGAAACCAGAATTGCCATTCTCAAAGTTTAAACTACATTTGCAATACATGAGATCCACAGCCTGAGTGGAAGGAGCCACATGCCGGGGATGGGCAGGGCCTGGGGGCCAGGCCACCCTTGGGCAGAGAATGTGGGTGCATGGAGAGGGTGTGAGGGGCAAGAAGGAACCCTGAGTGGTTTGAGCTAAGAGGAGTGTGTGATCCTGCCTGCCTTTGGTGCCGTCTATTGGGGCTGGTCAGTGAGGTGGGGACACATGGCAAAACTAGAAGCCCTGGGGGAGCTGGGCAAAGGGAGCAGTTGCCCATTATGCTGCTGCTGCAGTTTTCCATCAGTTCTATAACTATTTCAAAATAAAATATTTTAAAATGACCATGTCCCTAAAGGAGGGATAATAGTAAGCTGCACAACAGAGATTAGTCTGTATGCAGATCCACTTCAGCTCCAGCTACGAAGCTTCTGCTCTCCGATTCCAGAGCCTGATGGTGTTAAGGAGGCCCCTGTGGATGTTACAGCGATGTGGATGTTATGCTACAGACATCACAGTAATGACCCTTTGGAGCCTTGGGTGTTTCCCTTGTGCTATGCAGGATTTTCAATTTCCCTTTTCCCACACGAGCCCTTCCCTTACTGGGCATCTGGAGACTGACCACCCTTTGCCCCAGGCTGGAAGCCACAGAGAAGGCCATCCACTTGTGTTTCTCCCTCCCATGGAGCCTCCCTGCCTCTGGTCATCCCCTGGGTCCCTCTCAAAGACCACAGAGGCTGCTCTCCGGTCTAATTTTCTGTCTTGGTTGTGCTGCCTACAGTGAGTTTTACACATGTTTGTTTCAGGCAGATAGACGCTTGCACAGAGTGTGGGGATACCCTTGGTGGCTCTTTACTCTCTAGGATTCTTGTTCTTCCTTCTTCCTTCTTTCTCCTTCCTCCTCTTGTTCTTCCCCTCCTTCTGTCTCTCTCCCTCCCCTGCCCTCCCCTTCCCTCTTCTCCTTCTGTCTCTCCCTCCCATCCTTTCTCCTCCTTTCCCTCCCTCTCCTCCCTCCTCCCTCCCTTCCCCTCTCCCTCCCCTCCCCTTCTGTCAGCCAGGCTGGAGTGCAGTAGCAAAATGACTGCTCACTGCAGCCTCGAACTCCTGGCCTCAAGTGATCCATCTGCCTCAGCCTCCTGAGTAGCTGGGACTACAGGTGTGTGCCACCACTCCTGGCTACGTTTTTATTTTTTGTAGAGATGGAACCTTGCTATGTTGCCCAGGGTGGCCTCAGTCCCTCTGGGTTTCTACTGGGGAGTTACAGTGTCTCTGGGGCACAAGGGATTGACTTGATCATGACTGCCATTTCCCAGATGGCGACCCAGGTGCTTGAGAAGCTCATGCCTTTCCAGGCCCATCTCAGAGGCAGTGGGGATGATCATCAAGGGTCTTTCTTGTGACTGATGGGGAGCAGCCATTCAGGGGCCCTGGTGGGGGCCCTGGTAGGGCACAGCCTGCCACACCATTCCAAAGGTTGAGACTGTGACCTGCACACTGCAGGTGTCCCTTGTCCATCCCTACAGGGAAGAGCATGGCCATCTCCGTTAGGCAGTGCCTTGGGTGTCCAGATGGCTTCCGGGAGTGACACCACAGGTCTGAGAGGACTTGGATTGGAGAAAGGAACTGGAGGGATGGAGCAAGATTGGGCTCACAGGCTCAGCATCCCCAGTGAGCCGAGGTGACATGAGCCCAAGTGGGAATAGGTGTCTCTGCCTCTGTGGGGGTCCCAAGTTGGTGCCTGGGGAGGGCAGGGCTGAGGGGTTGCTGGGAGGTGAGTGTTGAGAGGCCTAGGAGGCCACGTCCATGAATGGGTCTGGAGACCCGGGGGGGCTGGGTCTTAGGGGAAGGGAGCAGGTATAACTGAGGGAGCTGGTGGGAGGACTCCAGCCCAGCTGCTCAGGGGAGCTCTGAGTCACTTCGGGGGTGTGAGGAGAATGGAGGAAGTGGATGGCCCTGGTGCCGCAGGTGAGGGGTGGGCTGCAGGGGGCCAGCCTTGTGAAGGGCAGATCAACTTGGAGGTGCGCTCGGGAGCATGCAGGTGAGGACCCAAGAGACCAGGGGGGTCCTGGGGCAGGTGGGGCAGAGAGACCAAAGACTGTGGCCCAGCAGGATCTGGGGGAGAGAAGAGAGGGTATAGGGAGGAAAAAGGGGGCAGCTTCACCAACTCATCAACGAAGGGATGGTTGGGGTGGGCCAGGAGCTAAGCAGGGGGTGGGGTGATGGGGGAGATGGAGACCTCACTGGGAAGTGGGGCCCTGGGCACTGGTTTATGTATGAACAGGTGGACAAATCCTCTAGAGTCGTGGAAAGTAAACATGAAACCCACAACTGCACACGTCTTCCCTCGTTTTTGTCATGGCATTAATCTCCAAGTGGCTTTGGTTCTTCCCCAGGCACAGAATGAAGTGACCCAGGTCATCGCTGTCCTGGAGCTGCCCCCGCCGACTTTGTCTTTTCTTCTTGGCTGGTATCTATGCCTGACACACACCGGTTAATTTACATGTAGTTCTGTATGTTTATTGCAGCACTATTCACAATAGCAAAGACTTGGAACCAACCCAAATGTCCATCAGTGATAGACTGGATTAAGAAAATGTGGCACATATACACCATGGAATACTATGCAGCCATAAAAAAGGATGAATTCATGTCCTTTGCAGGGATATGGATGAAGCTGGAAACTATCACAAGGACAGAAAACCAAACACCGCATGTTCTCACTCATAAGTGGGAATTGAACAGTGAGAACACTTGGACACAGGTTGGGGAACATCACACACCAGGACCTGTCGGGGAGATGGGGGGCTGGGGGAGGGAAAGCATTAGGAGAAATACCTAATGTAAATGACAGGTTGATGGGTGCAGCAAGCCAACATGGCACATGTATACCTATGTAACAAACCTGCACGTTGTGTACATGTACCCTAGAACTTAAAGTATAAAAAAAAAAACATTACTTGCAGGTCAAGCCAGGGGTGTGAACTCTGGCTCCGTCCTGCACAGAGCTACTCCTAGATCTTGGGATCTTGGGCGTGTTCCCCTCCCGCAGGCGCCTGGCCCCTCCCCTCCCAGCAGGCGCCTGGCACCGCCCCTCCCCGCAGGCAGCCCAGTCCGGCCCACATTGGAAGGCTCAGGGCAGGCGGCGAGCGGTTCCCGGGTTAGTCAACAGGGGGCGCGCGGGGCGGTCTGGTCCGGCGGCCCTCGCTGAAATCAGCACAGCAGGAAGGAGGGTGATACCGCCCTCCTTTGCAGGTCAAACTACAAACAAATGATGTGGCTGGAGAATACTTGACAGCACGATGACAAAACACGTCAGTATAAAATAAGATCATGAAGCATGCTGTGCCCAGCTCTGCGGTTAGTTCACAGTATTTTACAGAGCGTTGTCTCCAAATGCTCAGGAAACACCAGCTACCTGTAATAACACGTGACACGCACCTTTGTCAACACTCAGCACAGCTCTGCAATAATGGCCCAGCCTGATCTTCACGTTGGAGGTGAGGACATAGGCCCTGGAGGGTTCAAGTGGCAAGGTCACAGAAGTGGTCACAGGGGACCACAGCCCCCACTGCCTGGACTGCCGCAAGCTCTGGATCTGTAACCCCTGGGTTGCTCCCCACTTGCCTGCCTGACCACAGCTTCGAGGCCTCTGAAAAGCCTGGAAAGGTGGGCAGAAGGTCCCTGTGGTGTCACCCCCAGGGCAGGGATGGGCCATGGTGCTTAGCTTGGAGGGAGGATCTGGGACCTGCTGGAGGAAGCAGAGCCCTGGAGAGGGTGCCTCTCTGCCCTCACCCCGGTGGTGTGGAGTTGGAGAGCCTTGACTGTGGGGGCTGGGGAAGGTGGGCAGACCCAGGGCAGTGGGGGAGCCACCTGCTCAGCAAGAGGGTCAGAGGGAGAAGTGAGCTGTGTGCAGAGAGGGTGGGCAGCAGGCAGGGGCAGGCACAGGAAGTAGGGCGCTGAGCTGAGGTGGCCCAACTCAGGAGCTGGGGAGGGAAACCGAGGAAGGGAGCATGGAGGGGAGATGGGGGAAACCGGGCAGGTGCAGAGAGGGAGGGCGGGGAACTGAGGAGAAGACAAAGCAGGGGAAGTCAGGGAAGGGGAAGAAAGCACACGAGCAGAGGGAGACTGGAAAGGAAACCCAGATGGCTCTCCGGACAGGGAAGAGGGAGGGGAGGGGAGCTGAGGGACATGGAGCCAACCGAGGTGAGGTGAGGAGGGTGGGGATGGCTGGGAAGGATGGCCTTGGCAGGAGAGTGCAGGGGACTGGGAGGGTGGAGAGGTCAACAGAGGCTGAAGGAAAGGGGGAGGGGAGCATGTTGGAGGAGATGGAACGGGAGAGAGAAGAAAGGAAGGGCATGAAGGGGAGGGAGGCAGGAGTGGTCAGGTGCATCCAAGGAAGGTGAGGAGAGGGGAAGGGAGGTAAACTGAGGCAGGGACATGGACAGAGGGGATGGGAAGTGAGTTTACCAGGGGAGTCAGAGTGAGGAGAGGAAGGGAAGGACTGGAATGGAGGGTGAAGATGGAGTGTGAGTGGAGGTGAAGTGGGGAAGGGGGAACCAGTAGGGGCTTTGCATGGGAGGGGAGATGAGTGAGGGAGAGGAGGAAGGTACAAAGAACTGGGGAGAGGGAGTAAGATAGAGGCCACAGGGGCTCAGGAGGAAGGGGAGGTCCTAGAATGCAGGGAAGAAGCTTGGAAGAGCTGCAGTGGGTCGGTGGGAGGGCAGTGGGGGACAGGAGGGAGCATGTGCCTGAGACTGTGCTGCTTCTTGAAGAAGTGACAGAGACAACACCCTTAACAGAGCATTTCTCCTCCCCATCAGCCCTGTCACCTGGTCACCCTATGACCCCACACCCCGCAGCTGCACTGAGCTTCACTGACCTTGGGTGGGGATGCCTCCTGAGGGCTCTTTCTGTTGTTCTGACATCTCTCCAGCCACATACTAAAGTGACTCAGACCACTTTGATGACCCTCCATTCCATGTTGTAGGTGACACTGGTTATCCATATCCAAATCACTTCTTCCCCAGCCCTTTGGTGTTTGGTGGATTAGAACAGCCCTTGTCTGAAACCCTAGTCAGGGAGTTCACTACTTTTGACATCACGAAGAAAAATGTTGCCAAAGATTGAAAAAAAACCACACCCTGTTGCTGGATCTCTCTTGCCTCATCCCTTTACCTCATATGCAGGAGTTGGTTACATCCTTAGTTCATAGACACTTAGAAAGAAACACCAACTGTATTTGCACAAACTTTGAGAATCGATCCATAGAAAAACGCAGAGATCAAGATTTCTAACTCATAGGGAAAAAACTTTTATTTTTCTAGCAATAATAAGACATTTAAGTTTTAAATTTTCTCCTTCTGTGTCCACATAATTAAAATTAATGTCATGCAGAAAGCACACAGCACTGAATTTCTGGGACCACTAAATCATATTTGCTGCCACTTGCCTTATATTTTCATGACAACATACATAGACACCTCCATTATCTGTAAACCCAACCGTCAACACATCTGGACAGGGAAGAAGCCTCCTTTACCCTTAGAAGTTCGCCCCTAGCTCTCTGTGCCGGGATGGCAGATGCCTGTGGGGCTGTTGTGTTTGGCTTCGAGGTCCATGGACACCAAGGATGTTACAGATTTTTAGTCTCTGGCCTCCACGTTGGTTATGCCATGAGATTTTACTATGGACCCAGTGGACTGCGTCTCTGGGGACACACTCCTCGGTGCTTTTGGAATCGCCCATGTCCCCAGAGAATCCATGTCTTGGGTATTTCCTATCCATGGTCCAGTCCTCCTGGAAGACTGCAGAGCCTCCTCACCATGGCCCCATGCAGGGATGCCAGGAGAGGGCACTTGCCTCCGTGCTCCAAATCCTGAAATCTGCTTTTGCACTGATACTTTTTCCCTTTCCAGCACTGTATCCTGTGTCTTTGATATCCCTACGGAAGCTGGATAAGATGTGTCGTCAGTCACAGGTGCACTGGGGATGATGCTGACTTGCCAGCTCTAGAGGGTCATCCGAGGTGGATTCTGGGTCAACACCTTTTTCAAGTAGAAGGAATTATTCTTCACTTTTCAAGTCTTATTCAGGTAAATCAGGATCTTTTTATTGTGAACTTTGACTTTTTCTTATTTTGAGTGGCTTAAAATATTACTATTTTAATTACTATTTTAAAGAAACTATAGATAATTTTCACTTTCTTGCTCAAGATAAAGATAATTCTATGAAGCAATGAAAGGTCCAACAGTCTTAATAATGGATACCAATAACAGTTAAGATACTGTACTGTTCACTAAAAAAGATGGACATGGAGGTCAAAGGAAATAGCATTTATTTGGGAAACAAAGAATTGCAACTCGGGTACAGTGAGTCAGGGTGGCCCTGAAGAGTGTCCTGTAAGGCAAGCACAGGAAATATTTTTGAATCGAGGATTTCCACAAAAGTTATTTTTAAAGGCAGTTGATTTGTTGGGCAGAAATCCGAAGTTGTAAACTCGTTCTGATTGGTCAGTTAATGAGGCTACTCCCAGCTGAAAGATGCTGAAGGCTGGTGGACATTGGCTTCAGTTGTTTATCCAAGTCTACTGGAACATTCTGTGGCTTGACCTTTAGCGGATGTGAGTGACTCTCCTGCTTCCATTTTAGAAAGCCAGAAGCTTAGTTAATTCATTTTTTTAAGTTTAAAGATTTGATGGAGTCATATATGAAAGACATTTATTATTAAGCATGAAATTTATAATGTTTTAATCATTAAATTGTATATGTTCACATAATCAGACGTAAAATATCTAACAATTAAAATTCTCAACAGATTAAAAGTGCCCAAAAGATACCAGGATATCAGATATCTCAGCCTTAATTTTCATCTATATCTTCAGCCATAACATAGATCAAAAGGGCTAAGAAATGAAAAAAGTTGGTGTCATCTTTGCTCTCCTCCTGCTATGTATTCTCATGCATGTTCTAAAAAGTAAAAGTACTAGAATGTTTTAAAGAAGGGCAAAGATACAGAAAAAAATCAATATTCTATAATAGGTAATGAGCACGGCATGTTTAATAGACAATTCTGTAACTTACATTAAACACATCAGCTAAGCAGTTACTACAAAATTCCAATACATGGATAAAGAATATGAACAAGCAAAGGACTAGATGACTTCCCAAACATCTCCAGTAAACACATAGGAGGAATCCAGGGATGTACTACATCCAATCCAGTCACTGTGCTAGGTGGCTACATTCTATTTGGCACATGTTTATAAATGTGCTGTCTCAAAATTATACTAAAATTATTTTAATTTGTAGGAATGATGGGATATTTGTGACATCTTGCTTATGAACATTCAAGTATTGATCCTACAAATATTTTTAGTACTTATCTTTCCATTATACACAATCGATGAAATCCATTCTTAGCCACACAGCATGAATGGAGTAGTATGTACCTTCCCTAGCCTTGATTTCATTCTACGTATAAAAAAGATGATTTATTACATGCCATGTTGCTTCCCAATAATAGTAGTGAAAATTTATGAACAATTTACTCATTATCTTAACACTGCATGTGAGGTAATAAATGACCAGCTTTAATAGTTAAGTAGATATAACATGTACAAAAATGAGTATCTTATCACACTGAATATTTAGCTTAAAATTTGGAAAATAGTCATGTGACTATACTGTAGTTATAACTATAGAGAATCTAAACTCCTTTTGAGGTGTAACATATATTTTCCTTTCATGATGCTTCAAATAAATGAACCTAAAACATGTTACTATGCCTGGAGTTCAAGAACACTTCAGCTCCCAAAGATCATCAATAGTATCTACACACTAAGCTCTTTAAAAACTGAATTCTGACCCTATCACAAGAGGGGGTCTGCAGGCTCAGCCTGGGGAGAGTCTGTGAGTGAAGGATGTTTTTGCTTTGCTCATAGCACATAGGAGCCCCCTCTGGGTCTTCTGGATTGTCCTAACAGTTGAAAACAGCGCCCTGTGGGGCTTGGAAACTATGAGCTGTGCCTCTGGGCCTGGGATCCTGATGTCTAAATGAAGTTGAACTGGAAGACTGCTAGATCCTCTTCTAGGTATGCCTCCTTATGCAGCTGTTGTGAAAATGGGATGGCTTCATGGGTGTAAAATACTTGCACAGTAGTTAGTGCCCAACAGGTATCAGGAGCCACTATTATCATTATTATCCCAAACCATCTTCAGCCACCCAGGGTGAGTGAGGGTTCACACCAGGGCTGTCCAGGAGCGTGCAGGGTGATCCTTGGTTACAGAATATAAGGAACTGGTTAGATCCAGGGGTGGGGTAGGAGAGGGAGGACTAGATGGCTGCATTTGTTTTCTGCTGCTATGTAACCAATTGCCACACACGCAGCAGCTTCAGAAACCTTCCTGGAGGCCCTCCACACAGTGGCAGAGCGGCAGAGCGGCACAGCAGCACAGCGTCACAGTGGCACAGCAGCACAGTGGCACAGCAGCGGCACAGCGGTGGCACAGCTGCACAGCACAGGAGCTGGCCTCTTCAGGGCCTCCAGGAGACTGTCTGCCTTGCATCACGCTGACCCCCTCTGCTTCTGACCTCCACCCCACTTTTTTATTCTTCTTCCTTTTATTTTTTTTGAGACAGGGTTTTGCTCTGTTGCCCAGGCTGGAGTGCAGTGGTGCAATCACAGCTCACTGCAGCCTCAACCTCCCTGAGCTCAGGTGATTCTCCCACGTCATCCTCCCATGTAGCTGGGACTATAGGCGTGCATCCACCACTCCCGTCTAATTTTTATACTTTTTGTAGAGATGGGTTCAAGTGATCCTGGGCTCAAGTGAACCTCCTGCTTTGGCCTCTCAAAATGCTAGGATTACAGGCGTGAGCCACCATGCCCAGCCTCCAGCCCTTCTTTGAAAGGGATCACCTGATTAGACCAGGCCTCTTCAGGAAAATCTCCTTTTTGATGACCTTACAGTAGACTGATTAGGTGTTGTAATTACATCTTCAAAACCCCCTAACTACAATGTAAAGTCATGTAACTTGGGGAGTGAGATCCCAAAGTATTCAGAGGTCCAGGCCACCCTGGTGAAAAGGATTCTATATACAGGACTGTTCCCCAGGGGGCAGAATCTTGAGGGCCAGTTTAGGATTCTCCCTGCCACTCAGCCTGAGGTGCTAAGGTGCAGGCAAGAACAGCTCAGCTGAGACAGAAAGCTCAGGAGGGAAGAGACAGGACCCAGGCAGGCTCCGAGTTCAGGGCAGGGCTGGGCTGTGTGCCCACAGGGCCTGTGGGAACCTCACAAGGAAGTGAGGCCACAGAGGCACCCCAGCTCTTCACACCACTTCCTCCCTGCGTTGTCCATGTGGCCATGGGATCCTCTAGACTATGAACCTCTTCTCTGAAAACATGACTAAGGTGCCACAAAACCAGGCTCCTAGAGGCGCCTGGCAGTGACTGATTTGCTGAGCTCCCCCTCCTCCCTTTTTCTCCCTCATGCCTCCATGTCTTGCTTCCCCGGGTCCCCACTTCCCCTGGCTGATGAGTTGGTCTTTTCCTGGCCCGACCTTGACACCCCTCATCTCATGGCCCTGTCACCCACATGTCCCTTGTCACCTCACCCCCGTGCCTTATTTCCTCTGAGCTGGGTTTGTCCCTCGAACAGTGGCTCGTGGCCCCCACCCCCTCACTGTTTCCTTGTCCCTCCCCCGAAAAACGTTGGACTCAGTTCTGGGGGGACTCAATCCCCTGCTCCTCACCCAGAATCACCAGGGCCCTTTGACCTCTCCACATCTCTCTTCCCAGGCCTCTTTAGTCCAGGCCTCCCCGAGACCCCTGGACGCCGCCCTGGCCCTGTGCTCAGTGTCCCCCAGGGTCACTGCTCCGAAGTCCCCGCTCCCCCGCAGCCTGGACGCCTCCCCATGCTCTGCCATCGCTCGGCCTCGCTGCCCCAAGTCTTCATGGCTCAGCACTCTCTGCACCCCGCAACCCCAGCCTTCCCCCATTTCTCCGACCCCGCTCCCGCCTCCCGCCTGCCTGACTGAGGAATGCCGAACCTGCAGGTGGGAAACAGAACCGGATGCGCGCCTTAAGTTTTGTTTAGCAGGAGGTTTTGAGCTCTGTCGAGCTTCTTCCAAAATTCCAGGCACCGGAAACTTCCTGCCGGGCGGCTTGTTCCCAGTTCCCGCTGCCTGGGCCCCTCCCTGCCTCCTCCCGCTCAGGTCTCCGCGTGGAGAGGGGGTCATTCCGCACTCGTCCCAGGGTCAGGTGGGCGGCCCCAGGCAGCTAAAAGCCACTGTTGGGGGAGGTGGAGGATGAAACCTACAGGAGCAGGAAGGAGCAGGAGAGGCCCACCCGGCTGCACGGGGTAGAACCTGACACTCCGTACACCAGCGAGTGGAAACACAACTTAGGAAACTGACAGACAACATTTTCAGGGTTGTTATAAGAGGAAAAATAGAATAGATCTGGGATATCAGGGATGAAAGGGGAGGGAAACGGTCCAAGGGCAAGGGTCAGGGCAGAGGCTGTAACGGGAAACTCCGACTCCCAGGAGGACAGGAACATATAGGAAGGGAGACTGATACGTGTGAGGAATATGACTTCGAAGGAACCGGTCACCAGCAGCCCCCATACTACCTGAAAACACCATTCCTGGAACTCCGCACCGCGCTCACTAAGACCCTGCTCCCTCCCTGGCCAGGTCCTCCCAAGAGCACACCTGTCTGCGGCTCACCTGGATTCAGGCCCCAGGGAGGACCTTCCCTGTCCTCCACAGCCCTGTCTTTGCTCCAGCTGGGAAATTCTCTCTGACTGGCAGAGCTCCTGCTCTGCAGTGAAGCTGCAGGGATTTGAATCCTATGCCAGAACCAAGCATGGGCCTCAGGTTCAGGGCAGGCTCCTGAGGAAGAACGAGGTGGGCCTCCAAGGGCAGCCAGGAAAGAACACCCTGACCCTGAGGACGCCAGTGTCCCTCACAGGACAGGAGGGAGCCCTGACCCGGAGGACGCCAGCATCCCTCATAGGATAGGAGGGAGCCCTGACCCCAAGGATGCCAGTGTCCCTCACAGGACAGGAGGGAGTCCTGCCTCGGATCCCCAGGCAGTGGGAGCTCATGTTGCTGGTTTGCATGGCCAGGCTCAGAGCAGAGTGAAGGAAGATTCCACAGCTGGCTGACCTTTATTTTCATAATAATCCAATCAATGAAAGCTCCACCAGCACAATCTCAGTTTTGCAAGAAAAAGGCAAGGGCCAGTTATTCTTCCTGCTATGCTCTCAAACGCTAGCTTCGTGCTCAGAACAGAGTTGTTGCTTGGTAAAAATTTAATCTAGTGATTTATTTTTAAAGATAGCCACAGTGTTCTGGGTATTGGAGATCTAGCCGCCAGAAAGGCATGACATTGCAATGGGAAGATGATGCTCTGGTGGGTGACAAGCCAGATGTAGAGACATTAACAAGCTTCCTTCAGGTAGTCCTTTGTGCTGTGAAAGAACTAGTGTGACTGAGGGCTGAGAAAGGAGGGGTGTGGCGAGGCTGTCCTGGACACTTGTTCAAAAAATAAATCAGAGTTATTCACGATAGCAAAGACAGGGAACCAACCTAGCTGCCCTTCAATGGTGAACTAGATAAGGAAAATGTGTACATATACACCATGGAATACCATACAGTCATAAAAAGAACGAGATCACGTGCTTTGCAGCAACATGGATGCAGCTGGAGGCCATTATCCTAAGTGAATTAACTCAGGAACAGAAAACCAAATACCACATGTTCTCACTTACAAGTGGGAGGTAAATGTTGAGTACACGTGGGCTTAAAGATAGGAACCATAGACACTGGGGAATTCAAGAGGGCGAAGGAAGACAAGAGGGGAAGGGTTGGAAAACTAACCATTGGGTACCATGTGAACCTGTTACTTTAGTGACAATATCAATTGTACCCCAAACCTCAGCATCACACGATATGCCCATGTAACAAACCTGCACATGGACCCCCTAAATTGAAAAGAAAAGTTGAAATTATTAAAGATAAATGAATAAATCAATCAGTGCTGATAGACTCACCCACTAGGCCCAGGGGACCATTGTTCTACAGCATGGCATCTCTGGGCTGGGCCTTACAGGGCCTACTGTTCCTGGGTGACATCCACAGTAATGTCCTCAAAGGTTACTGATACCTAAAATATCTGAAACATTCTGGGCCAGCCAGGACTTCCCTCCCAAGGGTCGGGGAGGACAATTGACTTCCCAGCACCAAGGAAAGAGCTATGTGTAGAGGGGCTCAAACCATGCTGGGATTCCAGGTGGATGTCTCTGTGCCCACCTGGCATGTGCCTCATGCCCACTCAGAGATATGTGTGCACCCTGAGCACACAACCACCTCATCATAAACAGATATCACATGAGCTCTAGTGTGGTGTCACCTGGACAGTTCCCAGTAAGATGGTAATTCAGACTTCCAGATGGCGATGGTAAGTTTTGGGAATACATATCTAAACTCCCCTCTTTAGAAATTTCAAGTCAATCTACACACTCATCCCAAGGCAAGCCATCCCCATGACCTGTGGCCTATCAACCATGACTCTGGTGAACTATTCCTTCACAGAAGCCTCAGGTTCCTCTTCTGTGAAATGGTTCAACAATCTGTTGGGAGAGTTGAGAGATCCAATGGACTAATATTTGAAGGGCCTTCTGGAGAGCGAAGTTCAACAAATACACATGAACATTCCCTTATGGAGTGACACAGAGTGATGAAGCAACGCCCAGCACTCCACAGGCCTGGGCTGGCAGGTGCAGCTTCCCTCATTGCGCACAATCCTGTGTGTGCGGGGCTAAGGACAGAGCTCAGAGCAGAAGCTCAGCCTGCTGCACTGCAGGGCAGCTCATGCAGACCCCTCCTGCAATGGGGCCTCTGTTATCAGTGTCCTCTGGGGCCTTGCAGCATCAGTCACCATTGCTGCTCTCGTGTCTTTGTCCTGTGTATCCGCTAATGGGTTATAGAAGCCTCACGATCAAATCTGGTCTCTCCAGTTCTTCAAAATTGCCACAGAACCCTACATTTTGCTCCATCTACTACACTCCTTCTCCTCTAGAAACGTTAAAATTAAGGAAATAAAGCTCTCCATACATCATTTTCAGTTTTCAAATTTGATCAAAGGATAATTACCAAGAAAGAACTGGGTTTTGAGGACAAGGATTGTAAGGAGAGTTTTATTTCCCTTTTGAAATGATCAGACTGTTCAGGTCTATCCTATAAACATTTTAGTAGGTTTAAAACTGGGGAGCATACATAAGTGATTCCTCCATGCCCTCTCCAACCCAACCCGCTCTTCTGCTGTCCTTGAAGGCTGCCCTGCCCTCCACCCCACACCTGGAGTGCTGGCTGACAAGACTCCCCTGAGGACACACCTGCCACCAACTTCAAGGCGAGTGTCTCATGCAGCCCCAACTCCTGTGGTCACTTCATGCCCGGGCCCATGATAGCCACTGATATGGGTGATCCCTTGCTGAGGCTGTGGGCTGGATGAGAAAAAGAAACCTCTCCCATGTCTTCTGAGAAGACACAGGCGTCATGGAAGTCGGAATTCATAGAGGGAAAGGTTGGAAAGGAGCTGATCTCCCAATCAGCCCCTGAACTGCCACAGCCTCCCAGAGTCCTGGAGAAACAACTGGCACTGAGACTTCTTGGACACATTTAGAAGATCCAGGCTGAGAGACAAATGTGCCCATCTGCTGGCTAAAGAGGTACCATTCAGGAGAAGAGGCAGGTCCTCACTCACTGCATGTGGGCTGTGGAGAACTCGGCCACCACCTGTGTTCATCCAGATTCTCCCCTCAGGATAGTCCATAATGATGCAGGCAAAGCAGAGCAGAGACAAAGAAGCCATGGGAATGGTGGTTCCAAGTTGGCTGAATAGGAACAGCTCCAGTCTACAGCTCCCAGCATGAGTGATGCAGAAGATGGGTGATTTCTGCATTTCCAACTGAGGTACCGGTACTTGGGCTTGTCAGACAGTGGGTGCAGGATAGTGGGTGCAGCCCACCGAGCATGAGCTGAAGCAGGGTGAGGCAGTGCAAAGGGTCAGGGAATTCCCTTTCCTAGCCAAGGGAAGCCATGACAGACGGCACCTGGGAAATCGGGTCACTCCCCCTCTAATACTGCTCTTTTCCAATGGTCTTAGCAAACGGTACACCAGGAGATTATATCCTATGCCTGGCTCGGAGGGTCCCATGCCCACAGAGCCTCACTCACTGCTAGCACAACAGTCTGAGATCGAACTGCGAGGTGGCAGCAAGGCTGGGGGAGGGGCGCCCGCCATTGCTGAGGCTTGAGTAGGTAAACAAAGCAACCAGGAAGCTTGAACTGGGTGAAGCCCACTGCAGCACAAGTAGGCCTGCCTGCCTCTGTAGACTCCACCTTTGGGGGCAGGGCATAGCCGAGCAAAAGGCAGCAGAAACCTCTGCAGACTTAAATGTCCCTGCCTGACAGCTTTGAAGAGAGTAGTGGTTCTGCCAGCACAGAGTTTGAGATGTGAGAACGGACAGACTGCCTCCTCAAGTGGGTCCCTGAACCCTGAGTAGCCTAATTGGGAGGTACCCCCCAGTAGGGGCAGACTGATGTCTCTCACAGCCAGGTACCCCTCTGAGATGAAGCTTTTGGAGGAACGATCAGGCAGCAACATTTGCCGTTCAGCAATGTTCGCTCTTCTGCAGCCTCTGCAGCTGATACCCAGGAAAACACAGACTGGAGTGGACCTCCAGCAAACTCCAACAGACCTGCAGCTGAGGATCCTGACTGTTAGAAGGAAAACTAACAAACAGAAAGGATATCCAAACCAAAAACCCATCTGTACGTCACCATCATCAAAGACCAAAGGTAGGTAACACCACAAAGATGGGGAAAAAAACAGAGCAGAAAAGCTGAAAATTCTAAAAATCAGAGTGCCTCTCCCCCTACAAAGGAATGCAGCTCCTCGCCAGCAACGGAACAAAGCTGGATGGAGAATGACTTTGATGAGTTGAGAGAAGAAGTCTTCAGACGATCAAACTTCTCCAAGCTAAAGGAGGAAGTTCGAACCCATCGCAAAGAAGCTAAAAACCTTGAAAAAAGATTAGATGAATGGCTAACTACAATAACCAGTGTAGAGAAGTCCTTAAATGACCTGATGGAGCTGAAAACCATGGCACGAGAACTATGTGATGAATGCACAAGCTTCAGTAGCTGATTTGATCAACTGGAAGAAAGGTATCAGTGATTGAAGATCAAATGAATGAAATGAAGTGAGAAGAGAAGTTTAGAGAAAAAAGCATAAAAAGAAATAAACAAAGCCTCCAAGAAATATGGGACTATGTGAAAAGACCAAATCTACATCTGATTGGTGTACCTGAAAGTGATGGGGAGAATGGAAACAAGTCGAAAAACACTCTGCAGGGTATTATCCAGGAGAATTTCCTCAATCTCGCAAGGCAGGCCAACATTCCAATTCAGGAAATACAGAGAATGCCACAAAGATACTCCTCAAGAAGAGCAACTCCAAGACACATAATTGTCACATTCACCAAAGTTGAATTAAAGGAAAAAATGTTAAGGGCAGCCAGAGAGAAAGGTTGGGTTATCCACAAAGGGAAGCCCATCAGACTAACAGCGGATCTCTCAGCAGAAACTCTACAAGCCTGAAGAGAATGGGGGCTAATATTCAACATTCTTAAAGAAAAGAATTTTCAACCCAGAATTTCATATCCAGCCAAACTAAGCTTCATAAGTGAAGGAGAAATAAAATCCTTTACAGACAAGCAAATGCTGAGAGATTTTGTCACCACCAGGCCTGCCCTACAAGAGCTCCTGAAAGAAGCACTAAACATGGAAAAGAACAACCAGTACCAGCCACTGCAAAAACATGCCGAATTGTAAAGACCATTGATACTAGAAAGAAACTGCATCAACTAACGAGTAAAATAACCAGCTAACATCATAATGACAGGATCAAATTCACACATAACAATATTAACCTTAAATGTAAATGGGATAACTGCTCCAATTAAAAGACACAGACTGGCAAATTGGATAAAGAGTCAAGACCCATCAGTGTGCTGTATTCAGGAGACCCATCTCACGTGCAGAGACACACATAGGCTCAAAATAAAGGGATAGAGGAAGATCTACCAAGAAAATGGAAAAGAAAAAAAGGCAGGGGTTGCAATCCTAGTCTCTGATAAAACAGACTTTAAACCAACAGAGATCGAAAGAGACAAAGAAGGCCATTACATAATGGTAAAGGAATCAATTCAACAAGCAGAGCTAACTACCCTAAATATATATGCACCCAATACAGGAGCACCCAGATTCATAAAGCAAGTCCTCAGAGACCTACAAAGAGACTTAGACTCCCACACAATAACAATGGGAGACTTTAACACCCCACTGTCAACATTAGACAGATCAATGAGACAGAAAGTTAACAAGCATATCCAGGAATTGAACTCAGCTCTGCACCAAGCGGACCTAATAGACATCTACAGAACTCTCCACCCCAAATCAACAGAATATACATTCTTTTCAGCACCACATCGCACTTACTCCAAAATTGACCACATAGTTGGAAGTAAAGCTCTCCTCAGCAAATGTAAAAGAACAGAAATTATAACAAACTGTCTCTCAGACCACAGTGCAATCAAACTAGAGCTCAGGATTAAGAAACTCTCTCAAAACTGCTCAACTACATGGAAATTGAACAACCTGCTCCTGATTGACTACTGGGTACATAACAAAGTGAAGGCAGGAATAAAGATGTTCTTTGAAACCAATGAGAACAAAGACAAAACATACCAGAATCTCTGGGACACATTGAAAGCAATGTGTAGAGGGAAGTTTATAGCACTAAATGCCCACAAGAGAAAGCAGGAAAGATCTAAAATTGACACTCTAACATCACAATTAAAATAACTAGAGAAGCAAGAGTAAACACATTGAAAAGCTAGCAGAAGGCAAGAAATAACTAAGATCAGAGCAGAACTGAAGGAGATAGACACACAAAAAACCATTCAAAAAATCAATGAATCCAGGAGCTGGTTTTTTTAAAAGATCAACAAAATCAATAGACCACTATCAAGACTGATAAAGAAGAAAAGACAAAAGTATCAAATAGATGCAATAAAAAATGATAAAGTGGATATCACCAAGAATCCCACAGAAATACAAACTACCTTTAGAGAATACTATAAACACCTCTATGCAAATAAACTAGAAAATCTGGAAGAAATGGATAAATTCCTGGACACATATACTCTCCCAAGATTAACCAGGAAGAAGTTGAATCCCTGAATACACCAATAAGAGACTCTGAAATTGAGGCAATAATTAATAGCCTACCAACCAAAAAAAAAAGTCCGGGACCAGACGGATTCACAGCCAAATTCTACCACAGGTACAAGGAGGAGCTGGTACCATTCCTTCTGAAACTATTCCAATCAATAGAAAAAGAGGGAATTTTCCCTAACTCATTTTATGAGGCCAGCATCATCATGATACCAAAGCCTGGCAGAGACACAACCAAAAAAGAGAATTTTAGACCAATATCCGCAATGAACATTGATGCAAAAATCCTCAATAAAATACTGGCAAACTGAATCCAGCAGCACATCAAAAAGGTTATCCACCATGATCAAGTGGGCTTCATCCCTGGGATGCAAGGCTGGTTCAACATATGCAAATCAATAAATGTAATCCAGCATATACACAGAACCAAAGACAAAAACCACATGATTATCTCAACAGATGCAGAAAAGACCTTTGACAAAATTCAACAACCATTCATGCTAAAAAGTCTCAATAAATTAGGTATTGATGGGACATATCTCAAAATCATAAGAGCTATTTATGACAAACCCACAGCCAATATCATACTGAATGGGCAAAAACTGGAAGCATTCTCGTTGAAAACTGGCACAAGACAGGAATGCCTTTTCTCATCACTCCTATTCAACATAGTGTTGGAATTTCTGGCCAGGGCAATCAAGCAGGAGAAAGAAATAAAGTGTATTCAATTAGGAAAAGAGGAAGTCAAATTGTCCCTGTTTGCAGATGACATGATTGTATATTTAGAAAACCCCATCATCTCAGCCCAAAATCTCCTCAAGCTGATAAGCAACTTCAGCAAAGTCTCAGGATGCAAAATCAATGCGCAAAGATCACAAGCATTCTTATACACCAATAACAGACAAACTGCCAAATCATGAGTGAACTCCCATTCACAATTGCTTCAAAGAGAATAAAATACCTAGGAATCCAACTTACAAGGGATGTGAAGGACCTCTTCAAGGAAAACTACAAACCACTGCTCAACGAAATAAAAGAGGACACAAACAAATGGAAGAACATTCCATGCTCATGGATAGGAAAAATCAATATCGTGAAAATGGCCATACTGCCCAAGGTAATTTATAGATTTGATGCCATCCCCATCAAGCTACCAATGACTTTATTCACAGAATTGGAAAAACTACTTTAAAGTTCATATGGAACCAAAAAAGAGCCCGCATCGCCAAGACAATCCTAAGCCAAAAGAAAAAACCTGGAGGCATCACGCTACCTGACTTCAAACTATACTACAAGGCTACAGTAGCCAAAACAGCATGGTACTGGTACCAAAACAGAGATATAGATCAATGGAACAGAACAGAGCCCTCAGAAATAATACTACACATCTACAACAATCTGATCTTTGACAAACCTGACAAAAACAAGAAAAGGGGAAAGGATTCCCTATTTAATAAATGGTGCTGGGAAAACTGGTTAGCCATATGTAGAAAGCTGAAACTGGATCCCTTCCTTACACCTTAGACAAAAATTAATTCAAAATCGATCAAAGACTTAAATGTTAGACCTAAAACCATAAAAATCCTTGAAGAAGACCTAGGCAATACCATTGAGGACATAGGCATGGGCAAGGACTTCGTGTCTAAAACACCAAAAGCAAAGACAACAAAAACCAAAATTGACAAATGGGAGCTAATTAAACTAAAGAGCTTCTGCACAGCAAAAGAAACTATCAGAGTGAACAGGCAACCTACAGAATGGGAGAAGATTTTTGCAATCTACTCATCTGACAAAGGGCTAATATCCAGAATCTACAATGAACTCAAACAAATTTACAAGAAAAAAACAACCCCATCAAAAAGTGGGCAAAGGTTATTGTGGCACTATTCACAATAGCAAAGACTTGGAACCAACCCAAATGTCCAACAATGATAGACTGGATTAAGAAAATGTGGCACACATACACCAAGGAATACTGTGCAGCCATAAAAAAAGGATGAGTTCATGTCCTTTGTAGGGACATGGATGAAGCTGGAAACCATCATTCTCAGCAAACTGTCACAAGGACAAAAATCCAAACACCGCATGTTCTCACTCATAGGTGGGAATTGAACAATGAGAACACTTGGACACAGGAAGGGGAACATCACACACCGGGGTCTGTCGTGGGGTGGGAGGAGGGGAGAGGGATAGCATTAGGAGATATACCTAATGTAAATGATGAGTTAATGGGTGCAGCACACCGACATGGCATATGTATACATATGTAAGAAACCTGCACGTTGGGCACATGTACCCTAGAACTTAAAGTATAATATAAAAAAAAGCAAAATTGGAAAAAAAAAAAAAAAAGAAGCCACGGTACAACAGTGCTTCTCTCTGTTCTGCTCCCAGGCTCACCTGCCATGAATCCCGCCCCTGCCCCCTCTTGTAGTCTCCCTGGTCAACCTGCATGCAATGCAGGGAGGTCTGAGCTCTTGCAAATGGAAAGACTTTGGCTATGGCTCCCATCAGGAAGATGTTTATGTCTCCATGTGATTGGCAGTAAAATGGAAATATAGGGTTTTATTATTTATTAGCCCTAATGTTCAGGAATGGTGTGTGCCACCACTCCCGGCTATGTTTTTATTTTTTGTAGAGATGGAACATTGCTATGTTCCCAGGAGAACCTGACTCATCTCACATGAGGATTCTCATCTCCCTAACAATAGATGCCATCTGAAATCCCTGATTTAGTGATTTTGGGTTAGCTGCACTAGTGTCGGTTCTCCAACATCCACCCCAGCATTTTCCTGCCCCCACCCTCTGTATGCACCCACCTCAGTCATCTGGACCCCTCCACCAGAGGGATCAGGGAGCATCAGTGCTTCAGCTCCCCCTCTGTCCCCCACACCCTTGGACATGTGGCCAGGCTATGTTGGAATCTATTCAGTGGCAGGGGAGACAATTTAATGACTCACCACACATCGGAGGGTTCAGCGATTCTCATCACACAAACTTAGCACTAAAAACTCCAACATATAACGTGTCATAATGCTTCTGCTCTGTCCACAATCCCCACTGGGCAGACAGGCTCATTGAGTGCAGATGAAGGAGTTGAATTTAGTTGATTTTTTGGGATTTTTTATTGAAATGGCAGCTGGAGCTCTGTCCTAGTAATGAGCAGTGGGAACACCCTAGCATCTCATGAAGGCATCTGTAAGCCTGACAGCACCCCCAAATGGGGGTTCGGAATTAAATGTACTGCATGGACACACATTGATCTTGTGTCGTTGAACACCAGTGGGACTACAATCGTTGGACCCTGAGATTCCTAAAAAAGGAAAAAATCTAGTTGCAGCAACTGGGATGCTGTGACCTAAACCAAGGTGTCAGCTCTTTTCTTCTGCCTGATCAAATGCACTGGTGAGCCTTCCATTGAATTTTGATTGCAGTTATTGTACTTTTCAACTTCTGAGTTTCTTTTTATAATTCCCGTCTCTTTGTTAATATTCTCTATTTGGTGAGATACTGTTTTCATCCTCACCATAGTTCTTTAGAACATGGTTTCTTGTAGCTCTTTGGACATACTTAAAAGAGCTGATTTTAGGCCGGCAATGGTGTCTCACGTTTGTAATCCTAGCACTTTGGGAGGCCAAGGTGGGCGGAATGGCTGAGCTTAGGAGTTCGAGACCATCCTGGGCAACATGGTGAAACCCCATATTTACTAAAATACAAAAAATTAGCTGGGAATGGTGGTGGGTGCCTGTAGTTCCAGCTACTTGGGAGGCTGAGGCCTGAGAGTTGCTTGAACTTCAGAGGTAGAGGTTGCAGTGAGCCGAGATTGTGCCACAGCACTCCAGCCTGCGCAACAGAGTGAGACTGTCTGAAAAAAAAAGCTGATTTTAAACCTTTGCTTGGTGATTCCAAATGTCTGGCTTTCTCAGAGGCAGTTTCTATTGATTGCTTCTTTCTCCTGTGTAAGGGCCATTCTTTCTTTTCTTTGGCATTCTTCTTACATTTTTGTTGAACTGTGGACATTTTGCATATTATAACATGGAAACTGGAAATTCTTTGCTCTCCCAGGGGTTTGTTGTTGTGCTTGTTGTAGTTGTTTGTTTAGTACATTTTCTGAACTCATTTTAAAGTTTATATTCTTTGAAGTCTCTGTTCCATTAGTTTAGTGGTCAGCTAACAACTAGACAGATATTTCCTTAAATACTGGGATTCAAAAAAATCTAATCTTGGCCATCACGGTGGCTCATGCCTGTAATCCCAGCACTTTGGGAGGCTGTGGTGGGTGGATCACGAGGTCAGGAGATCGAGACCATCCTGGCTAATACAGTGAAACCCCGTCTCTACTAAAACTACAAAAAATTAGCTGGGCATGTCGGTGGATGCCTGTAGTCCCAGCTACTCGGGAGGCTGAGGCAGGAGAATGGCGTGAACCCAGGAGGCGGAGCTTGCAGTGAGCCGAGATCGTCGCATCCCACTCCAGCCTGGGCGACAGAGCGAGACTCCGTCTCAAAAAAAATAAAAAATCTAATCTTGGCCAGGTGCGGTGGCTCTTGTCTGTAATGCCAGCACTTTGGGAGGCTGAGATGGGTAGATCACTTGAGGCCAGGAGTTCACGACCAGCCTGGGCAACATGGTGAAACCCCATCTCTACAAAAAATTCAAAATTAGCTGAGTGTGGTGGCACACACCTGTATTCCCAGCTGCTGAGGTGGGAGAATCACTTGAGCCCAAGAGTTTGATGCTGCAGTGAGCTATAATCATGTTACTGTACTCCAGCCTGGGTGACAGAGCAAGACTCTGTCTAAAAAAATAAAATAAAATAAAATAAAAATCTAATTTTTGCAGAGGAAGTCTTTGCATTTTGAGGTCATTCCTTCAATGCTCAGCCAGGTGGTTTCCAACCAGTCTTAACCTTCACTTCCTGCCTGTGCTGAACCTCATGATCAGCCAAGGGTGAGCTTAGGGCTGTCTGAGCTCTTCTCTGAGGGTGCACAGAGCCCTGGGCATGTGTGCAGCCTTCAAGATTCCCAGGAATTTGTAACAATTTTCCAAAGCCCTTGTTGCCTAAAACATCTTATTCCCAGACTTTTCTCCCAGTAGGTTTTGGTTAACCTGTTGTTTTCCCCAGCAACTGTCCATTCCCTTTGGCAGCTGGGCCTGGAGCATTTGCTGTACATGTTGTCAACAATTGCTCTGAGGTGGTGCTTCAGTTTGGGGTGAGTTCCAAGGTGGACGAGAGAATGGCAATCCTTTGGAGCTGGCCTTCTGGGGCGCAATCTGACAGATCAAAATGAGCAGTTCCAACTCTCTGAGAATATCTTCATTTCTGATCTGTGCAGTACCACACTGGCAACAGCAGCTGTGAGTTTTCAAGGGAAGCAGGAGATGGAACCAGGATAAGCTAAAGCACCCTGGAGCAAGCTTTTCTTATTGGTGTCAGCAGTTTTTCTTGGATATGTGCTCTACTGCTTGCTGCTTTTCCAGAGTTCTATAAAGAGTGGTTTTGACAGTTTTTTGCCAGTGGTTTCACTGTTTTGGTGGAAGGCAGGCCTTTGGAATTCCTAACTCAGAACTTTCCCATGGATGGTTTTAAAGAAATTAATTTTCAGATCTTTAACTTCTACCTGGACTGTTTCCAAAATATCATCTTCCTAAGATCTAGCATGAGATCAAAGAGTCCCTATTTAGAATAGCCCTTTTCCCACTTCACAAGAGGTTCCCTTTCAACAATCTTGCATCTTACTATAGACCGTAGATCCATATCTCCAGGGATTAACAAGGGGATAATTTAAAATACTGAAGTAGGTATTTCAGGTGAGACTGTCTTTAATTCCTGGATATCAAATCCCACTACAAGTCACATAAGTTTCAATTCTTCATTTGAACAAACTGAGGGTGGAACAAATCCAATTGTCAGCAGATGGGTCATTTACAATAACTTTTATTATATAAATCTGTGCTTTTTGGTCTATAACTTTGAAAGAGTTCAAATAATTGCATAAAGACTCTTTCCATTCCTATCTGCTTATTTATGTAAGCAAGGTTTCTCAAGGCTTCCAACTGAACAAGTGAAAAAATAGGTGTATGACTGATGTTGAACTCTGTCACATTCTAGCAGGTAACTGTTCATTCACAGATTCATGGCAAAGCCGGGACAGAAGTCCATCTGTCTCATTAAGAGAAGCATTCCAAAAATTTTTAATTTTTATATTTGCTAATCATTTACCAAAATTTATAGTGTAGCCACATTTTATTTGGTTTTCTATTATATTATTTTGATGAATAATATAATGAATAATTCTAATAAAAACTGAATCCATCTTAAGTGATAACAAAGCCTTTGGTAAAGTCATCACTTGCAGTTACTTAGATGGCAGATTATGCACCTGCTGCTGAACTTGTGACTATAAAGGAAGAGTTTGATAAACAATGTTAGTAGTGTGTGTTCTATATTGATAAATGCATTTGGCAAGTAATTGGAGAAAGATGAGTTCAATAATTTTCCCAGTATGTAAGTAGAACTAAAAAGAAATCAAGAGAATCCAGAAACATCAGACTTTGTGAGGTGGAAAAACCTTGCTGCTTCTGGACCCCAAGTAGTAAGAGAGTATTTTAGAAGTCCAATCTACCAAGGCTCAGTCTTGAGAATTATGTCCAAGAAAGGCCTTTGGGGTGTGGTAATTGGCTCATGGAACTGACTGGAAACACAGGGATGTGAGTTAACCAAGGTTTGGGGTGGCTTGTGAAGCTATGAGCCTTGTCTAAATGCAGAGCAGGATCTAAAACGCTTGGACCCATAGGCAAGTCTTGGTACCATCTTTGCAAGGAAGCAGGCTGCTACACTTGCAGCTCCCACAGAGAATTTTTCTCCCAAACCCACTTCAGAAGTGACCAAGATGGTAACAGACAATGATGAATTCCTTGGAGAGGAGAACCAGGGACAAGAAGAGAAAACAAAATGGAAATGGACTTAATTCCAGAGAGCAGATTTGATGTCCAATCAAGGAAAACATTCTTACTATCTTCCCATTGCCAGCCCCATAGGCTACACAAATTATTCTGTGTTTCTCCTTGGTCCATGTTCTGCATGTTCTGAATGGGAATTAGGTTATTTTTCTGCCTCCTGGCTGCACAGGGCCACATCTTGCTGCTTTGGAGAGGACTCCGTGTGAGCCAATGGTCCTGAGCTTTGAGCAGGATGGAATTACTAGAGAGTCCTCTGTATGGCCACCTTGGAGACAGAGTGAGTTTCTGTTTTATTGGTGTGTAGTGACAACAGAAATATGACGATCTGCCGACCTGAAGGCATGCTGGTGCAGTCAGTGCCATTGCTCACCTAACCCATTCATGTTCCTCTTGCAGATCAGGGAAACTTCACCTCCCTGCCCATAGCAGGAGCCACAGGACTGAGTCCTTGTCAGTATGATGTGGGCAGAAGCTAAGGCTGCCACTTTGGGGCTTGGCTCACTGAACCATCTCCTGTGTAATCCCCATTTCTTTTCTCCATCGTGGCAGCCTTGGAGGCCCCTTGTTGAAAGAAAGGGCACAGCTAAATGGAAGAAGCCAAACCTGTGGGTTGACTTTAGAGAGGCTCTGTCTCACCTGTGGCCCAGGGAAGCTGGAATAGGAATTTTCTGGGATGGCAACTGCTATAAAATGCTTTGTCTTAATGAGCATGAATCCCAGGACATGCCCTGGAATACTAGCAGCAAAACTCCCATGGCCAAAGTCCTTTGGGATTTTCCCTTTTCCCCTCCAAGATTTGAGCCAGGAAGTCAATCTTAGTGAGTCCACTGCTATCCTCCATCATCCCTCATCTATCTGTCTCTGCTCCTTAGTCCTACCCAGAACCAGAAGTTTGTAACCCACTTACTTGTGTGGCCTTCTCCTCCTGTGTTTAGCATGCTATTAATAGATGGATGTGGGGAAATTGTATTTACTGAACATGCCAGTCATTGTTCTAAGGTCTTCACATCTAGAGCCCAGTTTATCAGAACCATTCTATGATTTAGCTACCTTTCTTTCTTTCTGTCTTTTTCCTTTGAGACAGGGTCTTGCTCTGTTGCCCAGGCTGGAGTGCAGTGGTGCAATCATAGCTCACTGTGGCCTTGAACTCCCGGGCTCAAGCAATCCTCCTGCCTCAGACTCCCAAGTTGCTTGGACTACAGTTATGCACCACCGTGCCTGCTAATTTTTATTTTTTATTTTTGTGGAGACAGGGACTCACTGTGTTGCCCAGACTGATCTTGAATTCCTAGCCTCAAGCAATTCTCCCAAATCTGCCTCCCAAAGTGCTGGGATTACAGGCGTGAGCCACCATGCCCAGCCTAGCTATTTTCTTAAACCCACTTAAGATCTGGATAGCATATACCTAGAGATGTAGGGTAACTTTCTCTAGGCCATAGAGCTGCATAGAGCAAAACTGGGATTGAAACACAGGTGCCTGCCCAGAGCCACCTTCTTCCTTATACAGCAACTAGATTCTGTATTTTGTGTGGTAGGAATAATCTAGGAATAATCTGAGCATTTGAAAAAATGGATAGCCTATTTCCTCAACAATACTCAATGAACCTGTGAGCCATCCCTCATTTCTTTTGAAAACAACCTTTGTTCTGTTATCAGTTCCTACATATACATGAATATTTGGCAAAGACCTTTGGGCTATTTTGTTTATTTTTATGACAGTATCAAGTTTTAAACTGTCAAACTCCTTTTCTCTCTCAATAAAAGGTTATAGCATTTACCTTTAAAAATTATGATTTCATTATACTGAAACACAATTCCTGTCTTTTTTTGGAAACAGGTTGGAGTGCAGTGGTTGATCATAGCTCACTGCAGCCTTGAACTCTTGAGCTTAAGTGATCCTCCTGCCTCAGCCTCTCAACTAGTTGGGACTATAGGTGTGTGTCACACCATGCCCGGCTAATTTTTAGTTTTTTTTTTTTTTTTTTTTTTTTGCAGAGAGGGGGTCTTGCTATGTTGTCCAGGCTGGTCTTGAACTCCTGGCCTCAAGTGATCCTCCTACATTTGCCTCTTCAAGTTTTGGGATTACAGGCATCAGCCACCATGCCCATCCTGAAATGCAATTCTAATCATTATCGAAATCATAATCCACAATCAAACTTCTTGAAACTCATTTTTCCAAGTCTCCTTCATCTGAATTCTGTCCCCCCACCCCCAACAAGTCTCCCCAGGGGCTCTGCCCAGCCCTGAAGAACTCTACAGAACACACACTCCCTGTTGCTTCTTTCTAAGGCCAGAAAGGTGGTTTTGGTTGTTAGGACAGTTGAGAAACCCCATCATTCTCTGCCCACCCACCCCAGCCTGGCTGGCTTCCCAGCCCTCCTCTCCTCCTCATACAGCATCTGTTGGTTCAGGGAAGAGATCTATTCCTTCACAGTCAGGGAGCTGGCCCCGCCTGCTGCAGTCCCAGAGTTCAAGTCACTATAAAACCAACCATGCATCCAGCACCAAGCTGGCCCCTGTAGGGAGGGGACTGCATCTCATATAGCCCCTCCTTGCCTCAAGTTCCTCCTGTTCCTGTGTAAAGAGATAAACGATGGTCGTAGTCTATCTTGTACTCACGTTAGACTCTACTTCTCCCTGTCTGTGTCCTTTGGGCAAGTCTCTCTCCTGCTCAGAGCCTCACAGCCCCTCTCAGGTTCCAACCACAGTGCAGAGGACAGGACTCCCAGAGTGTGTGCAAAACCCTCTGCCTAGCCTACCCAGAGCCTGGTGGCGATTCTTCTACACACCCAATTGTATTGAACTGGGCTATTGTTCCTGCTTGCCAAGGGATTTTTCTTTTTTTTTTTTCCTGTCATCTCAGCTTCTTGAGTAGCTGGGACCACAGGTATGCACCACCACACCCACTAATTTAATTTTATTATTATTATTATTATTTTAATAGACAGGGTCTTGCTATGTTGCTCAGGATGGTCTGGAGCTCTTGGACTCAAGAAACCATCCCACCTTGGCCTCTCAAAGCACTGGGATTACAGGTGTGAGCCACTGCACCCAGGCAGCCAAAGGGCTTTTCGCAGCGCAGTTCAGTGTTTGAAGAATGTGGTTCTACAGGGAGCTTCTGCGTGGGACCCTGGCTCTGCCCTAAGCAGTGGGCACCTGATCAATAACCAGTGTCTGTGCTTCCAGCTTTCCATCAGCAATGGGAGAGAGTGCAGTGTTTATCTCAGAGGATTACTACGAATGTTAGTTGAGTGAAAACACAGGAAAACTATAAAATTGTTCCTGGAAAATCATAAGTCAGGAAAGTGTGGTGGGGGGGGTGGGGAATAGGTGATGTCTTGAAAGGGGCCCTAGAGAGGCTTCCAGGTCCTGGGGTGAGCCCATTTTCTGGGGTGAGTTCAACTCTCATAGTGTACTGTTTGTGAGAATCCATTGCATTGTAGGTTTAAGATATTTGTGCGTTCCATCTGTGAGTTATACTTTCAAAAAAATTTGTTTTAATGCCTGAGAATTAGAAAAAAAATCCTGGAGATCTTCAGACCTCCAAAGCTGGGATCCAAGTCTGTTTCTCTGAGGGAATCCCTGCTAATGTCTGGGTCATGGACAGAGTGAAAAGGAACTTACAGTAAAGTAAATTTGGAGACAGAAAATACGTAGAGGCAGCAGGGTGGTGGGGCCTGGAAGCTGGGAGGGGTGCTGGGCCTGCTGGGGTGGGAGCAGGGGGAGAGCTGATTGTTTTGTCCCCTTCTGAGCACAAGAGTAATCTGTAACCCTTCCACAGCCTGTGATGCATGCCTGGAGCTCTGCACTGAGCAGCATGTTCTCTGCACCCAGCTGCCGAGGCATCAGCTCACTTCAGATGATGGAGATGCAGAATATTTGGTGGCTTCTTCTGTGCTTGGAGAGCCCTGGGACTTTGGTTCCATTTCTCATTATTTTGTGTGGGGTTGGGATTTGCTTTCTGTCATGCAACTGCATCCACTGCCATCCATATTTACCAATCATCAGTAAGGGAACCCTAAATCCAGCCCCCTAAAAGAGATAGTCTCTTTGGATGGGCTCTTAAATTGACTATTGGACCCCAGGGGCCCCAGGAATGAGAATGCTCAGGAGAGACTAGAACACTATCAGTCCAGAGGAGCAGCTTGGGCAGGGCAGGAGGTAGAGTGGAAACCGGGGCTTCTCTCCAGTGCTCACACCCAGCTACTTGGGTGTGTTCAGGATGCCAGGGTAAAGCCCCAAACACCATGACATCGGGGCCATGGACTGGCTTCTTAACAGAATTAAGAGCACCCAAAAAGAGCAGTCCCCCAGCACCTGGGCACTAGCCACCCTCCCTTCTTGGGCATGCCTGGGCCGAGGCTCCTAACTGTGCTGGGCTGGCCTGGAGCAATGCTGACCCATGAAAGACTCTCATCAGACCGTGTTCATCTGTTTCCAGAAGCGACATTTGCGTCCCAGCTGAGATTGTGCACTTTTCCTCAGCAGAGGGCTCCTCGCTAAAAGATTCCTTGATAAGCTTGTGCAGAAAACCGTATTTGCTGGAGCTTTATAGAGAATAGGATAAATATTTTATCACTTTAATAATCTTCATGAAGTCAACTTTTTCACGTCTGCTGCTCCTTTAGAAGTCAGCACCAATGCAGTGGCAGGAGGACACCCAAGTTGGGAATTTTTAAAGGTGAGGTTTGCTGTCCAGCACTGGTCCCTGCCAGGTGTGATCTTCACATCTTCTTTCCACGAGGTCCAGGCCCCCATTTGCAGAGGCCGACAGTTCCCAGAGTGACTTTCATCAGAAAACAGGATCTTAGAGGAGACAGTCAGAGGAGGGGGCTTCATCCTCCCCCTGCACAGCCCCTTGTAGGAATTGGAAAGTGAGGGTCTCTGCCCACGAGGTAGCAGTCACCCTAAGCTGTGGTGTGGGAGGAAGTCTAGGGAATATAAGTTGGTGCTGGGACAGCATTTCCTGGTCCTGACTTGGAGAAGGTGTTAAAATCTGGACATTCCTGACTCCTTCTTTGTGGGAGCCCCTGCCCTGAAGATCTCATGGGGTTGTTGTGAGGGTCACCTGGGGCGATGCATTTGGAAGTGCTTTGTGAATGACACAGTAGGCCTTCCTATTCCTGTCACTGGCCCTTTGACCTTGAATACTAATTGCCTGGGATCTCCAGGTTTCAAGGTCTAATCCTGAAGGGTACGAGGTGTCCCCAGTGGAACATTCTACAGCACTTCCTGGGAGGTCCCTTGCTTCCACCTTTGCCCAACATAACCCCTGCTCCTCTTCCCTCAGCTGGAGAGCTTGCCCAGGGGCACAAGATGGTACTGGACTGAACTTCTCTTTGGAGAAGGTGATTACTCCTCATTTCAGCTGTCCCTCTTCCTAACTTGCCCTGTGGAATTCCAGGGCTCTATGCAGCATTTGCTGGACATGAGAGGGAGAACTTCTAGGGTAGCGATCTTCCCTGGGTGGGGACAGAGGAGTATTCTAGAGTCTGGGTGTCAGAAGTGTGAGCCCTGCCCATGGGGGTGATGGAGTATATCTGGAGGCCAACATGCTGCTGTGTGGGGAGCCGGGGAAGATGCTGCTCTTCCCCATCACCTTTGGGATCTGTGGAGTTGTCAACCCCGACCCCCGGTCTCCTCACCAGTGGCCTCCACCTTCCCCCTGACCTGTGCAACCCCTCATGTGAGGTTTTATCACCTGCACCAGTGCCTCCCTCTGTGCCTCTGGAACCATGGCTCATGGCCCTCTCTCCTCACCCCTTCCATGCCTGTTCCCTCTTCCCCTAGAGCCCATTTCCATCCATACCCCACCGTGTCTTTCACCACATCCTCACCTGACCCCACACCGCCCCAGCCCACCTTTCTCTTGAAGGAGTGAATGCCATCCCAAAATATGCCAAATTGGTATATTGATAATTTTATGTCAAAAATATTGGAGAAAATGTAGTTTTAGAAAGGGTGAACTGACCTGCCTCTTCCTGCACGTAGCAAGCCGTAAAGACTCCACTGGGGGTGGCACCCCCACGCAAGGGCAAGAAGAGAGCCCTTAGCACCGGAGACTGGGGATTGGGGTCAGCAACGGACCCGAGTAAATGTACTTCACGAAGTAAGCCTTGTTGTCCACTGATTTTATATTCCCGCATATCACCTAGAGGCTCCCATGGAAATTTACTGCCCCTAGCCAGATTCTGCTTGGCCTTGTCATTTCTTCTCAAATTTATTATTCTTTGTCTAAAAAGTACAAAAGCATCTTGCTTTGGCTACTTCTTCAGACTTCACTAACTTGGGAAGATCCCCATGTACCTTTAATACTAATACAATTTGTATGCTTTTCTCTTGTTAATATGCTTGGTTTCAATTTGGTTTCTAGATCCAGCTGAGGAGCCCACGTAAGAGCTAAGTCAGGTTGGAGGTGATCTCTGGTCCCTACAGAACATGACACAGAGTCCGGGGCCCTCCCTCACTGACTGGGGCACTGCTTATTCTGGAGATACTGCAGCTAAAACCCGGGACCTCTGACCTAAGCCGGCAAATACAGGATTCTTACTGCCAGCCTTCCAGGTCTCTGCTGTGGGGCTGATCTAGGTGAGAATGGTGAGGTTTGTGTCTTTTTCTCTCTCTAAATTGGGGTTGACAGGATAAAACATTGTGAACTAGTTCTTTGGGTAAAAAGGGACATTTAGTGTTTTTGTGAGTTCTCTAGATTTCTATTTGATCCTTTTGATCTCAGAGTTGGTCTTTGTTTTCCTTTGTCTCTGTCTTTTTCTGCCATTTGTCATAAGGAGAGGAAGTGTTTGGTAGAGAACACAGGTACAGGTCCTTCAAAGCCTGCTGTGTTCCCAGCACTTGGGTTTGTTGTGCTTGTCAGACCCATGTCTGTCTAAGCAAACTGTGCTGTGGGTCCATGAAACAAAAAAAAAGGGATGGGGTTCCCCTCTCACCTCGTTTTATGTCCTGAGAGCTTGGCTGTGTGACCAAGGAGGATGCCTCTCTGGTCTCTGCCATTGGAGGGGCACAGAGTGTGGCTCTGTGCCAGGCAGCAGTCTGACCAGAATGGGGACTCAAGACACATGAGACCTGGGTGGCACTCTTTCTGTCTGTATGTGTCAAGCGCTGACGGAGTTTTGTTGTAAAATGCCAATTCATAAGGGCTTTTTTCATCTTATCCTTGTTGCCCTGATTAGTGCTGGAGACTCCTATTCCAGCATCACCTGCCCAGTGTCACAGTGAGTGGACCTGAGGCTGAAGGCATCTCAGCTTCCACGGGAGACTGGAGGCATGATCTGCACAAACACTCTCCCTAACTGCACGTGGCAATGTAAGTCTTTGCTTTCTTCATCCATCTCTGAGAGTGAATTTTTGGATCACGGGCTGCCTTTTCTGCACCTACTGCAGGAACACTCCTTGCATTCTGGTAATGATGAAAGCTACCTCCTGGCCTTCCCCTGGAAAGGCAGATTAAGGCACTACTGGAACATATGCACCGGTGCAGATCCGAATCGGCCATGGCCAGAGACGGATCTGTGTTTAAAACATGTTAGAGAGTACTCGTTCTAAACAATTGATCTGCTGGCATCTATGGGAAGATCACACTGACAGAGGAACATAGAACGTACTATGGTTAGTCTCAAAACATCCCTTAACAAAATTAAGGAACCAAATGCTGACCTAGAACAGACGTTGAAATCCACTCCCACCATAAATCCTCCTTCTCCACCACTTATACCCCCAACACCCCCAACTCTCGTCCCTGACCCACCAGAGGATCTAATGGATTTCTGGATCTCCAGTCTGAACCTTCCTCCCCAACACACAGCCCCATCTCCTCCACCTCTCTCTCCTCAACAAAACCTGTGACTCCCCCAAGCTTACCCCAAACCCCTTAGACAGTTGCCTGCTTAACCTCGCTTTCCTGGCATGACCTACAGAAAGCTGTCAGCCTGATCTGAAAGTGCGAGGTGCACATAGCATTTGTGGAAAAGCTGGCAGCCAGGAAGTAGACCTGGCACAGGCTCCAGGGACACAGAGTGAGGCTGGCTTTGCTGTGCCCTGCGCCCTCTCCTACACCCCAGGGCCTTGTCATCAGACTCCCTCAGCTCCAGACCTCCTTGTGCAGTAACTCCCTCCTCAAAGAATTCACATCCCAGGACAGTAGTGGACCTTTTAAACTATAAACCCATTCTACTCCTACTTTTAGAAGACCCACCGAGTTTAGAGAAGAAGGTATCTAGGATTGAAAGTACAACCTAAGAAGATAGTCAGAATACAACAGAAGCTGTTCTAAGAGAAAAAATGTGTAGCTGTATAGTTTTAGGTGCATTGTGAGAATAATAAGAAATTTAAATCTTTTTAACCTCCAAAGATTACCATTTCCTAAGAAATTTAACATTTTAATAAGCTAACTTTAACTGAAGAAGTTAGGTAAATAAAAAGCGGAACAAGACTAAAATCTGTTAAAAAAAAAAAAAAAGAAAAAAGAGAACAAAAATTCATAATGATAAAATGGCCAGGTGTGGTGGCTCATGCCTGTAATCCTAGCAGTTTTGGAGGCCAAGGTGGGCAGATCATGTGAGGCCAGGAGTCAAGACCAACCTGGCCAACATGAAGAAACCCCATCTCTACTAAAAATACAAACATTAGCTGGTTGCGGTGGTGCACACCTATAATCCAAGCTACTCAGGAGGCTGAGGGAGGAGAATCGCTTGAACCTGGGAAGCAGAGATTGCAGTGAGCTAAGATGGCACCAGTGTACTCCTGCCTGGGTGACAGAAGAAGACTCTGTTTCAAAAAAAAAGTAAGAAAAAAAAGAATTCATAAAGATAAATGATAAATTGATTAAAACATAAAACAAATTAGATTGATGAGAAATAAATCTGCTTAACTAAAAGGAAATATATAAGGGACAATGTTGGGAAAATATGAACAAGATAAAAGAGAAAATAACAAAAAACCATTTATGGATTGTTGAAAAGAAAGCTCACTTCCAAATTTAAAGTAAATTAAGAGTAATTAAAATGAGATAACTGTGCAAAAATGTAGAAAAAGTATTAGGAAACAAAAGACATTTTAAGAAAAGTGTTAACTAGTATCATGGAGATGTTAATTTGATCAGTAATTACAGAAGATTTTAAACTTGAAGTCAAACATCTGCTTCTAAAAGGCAAATGATCCTTCTGCTCATCAACCAAGTATGACCAGGCCTCCAAAAAGAAATAATCCTCATAGCGTGCAGTGTGTTCCAGTGAAAACAGGAACAAGGCATGCCACGGAACTCATTTCAGGAGTGCACCACAGACAAAATGTCAAAGCCAGAAAAGGAGGGTATAACAGACCACAGTACAGTGTCACTTGTACACTGTTGGTGGGAATGTAAGTTAGTACAGCCACTGTGGAAAACAGCATGGACGTTCCTCAAGAAACTAAAAATAGAGCAACCATGTGATCCAGCAACTCCATTACTGGGTATATATCCAAAGGAAATGCATCCAGGGTGTTGAAGAGTTGTCTGCATCCCCGTGCTCATTGCAGCATATTCACAATAGCTGAAATACTGAATCAACCCAGGTGTTGTGGGGAGGAAAAGCTTTCCCTCTACCCTCAGAGGGCTCAATAATTGAGTCTGTGAAATAAATGGACAGCAGGCAGATTAACAGGAGAATAAGGCTTACAAATTTACATGTGGGCATGGAGGCATCACGTGAAAGAAAAGTGAAACCCAACACCCAGTGAGGCTGGAAGTTTATGTACTTTTCTGCAAAGGGGAGAAAGAGAGGGGACAAAGGCAACCAAAGAGAGAGTAAATTATTTGGGGGAAAGATAAATTGATCCCCGGAAGAATGAAGGATGAAAAAGGGACAGCTGTGACAAGATCTGTCTGTGCTGCTGTGACATGAACAAATCTTCCCTTGTTGATGAGATTCTCAGGAAGGGGATTCATGCCAGCTGAGCTCCCTTTGGAGGATCTGTCTTTTGACAGATGAGGGAGGTCCAGAGAAAACCCTCCCTGCATTTGCTCCTCCACCACTGCCCTCAGTTTGAAGCAATCAACACATCAAATTGGCGTATTCTGGGTGGGGGGAAGGAATTTCCTGAACTTCTTCAGTGTACACACATGGATGAGTGGAAAAAGAAAATGTGATGTACATAATAATGAGATAATAGAATATCATTCACCCTAAAAAAGAAGGAAATCCTGCCTTTTGTGACACTGTGGATGAACCCAGAGGATGTTATGTTGAGTGAAATAAGCCAGACACAGAAAAGCAGATATAGTTGACTTTTGAACGACAGAGGTTTGAACTGTGTGGGTCCATTTATACATGAATTTTTCTCAAAAAAAGTTACAGCAAGGGGGCCTGCTTCTCCTGCCTCTTCCCTTCCACCTTCTCCACCTCTTCCACCTCTGCCACCCCTGAGACAGCAAGACCAACCCCTCTTCTCCCTCCTCCTCATCCTAAAGATGATGAGGATGAAGACCTTTATGATGATCCACTTAATGAATAGTAAACAGATTTTCTCTTCCTTATGGTTTTCTTAATAACATTTTCTTTCCTCTAGCTTACTTTACCATGAGAACACAGTGTATAATATGTATAACATAAAAAATGTATTAATCAATGATGTACGTTAACATATAAGACTTCCAGGCAACAGTAAGCTACTAATAGTTAAGTTTTTGGGGAGTCAAAAGTTATACATACATTTCTAACTGCGTGGGGGTGTCAGCACCCCCAACTCTCACATTGTTCAAGGGTTGACTGTATTGCACTATCTCCTTTACCTCCTGTTTTTAGATGTGAAATCTAAAAAAATTGAACTCACAGAAGTGGAGAGGGCAATGCGGGTTGCCAGGGGCTGGGAGTGGAGGGGATGGGGAAATGTTGATCAAAAAGCACAAACTTCTGGCTGGGAGTGGTGGCTCACACCCATAATCCCAGAACTTTGGGAGGCCAAGGAGGGCAGATCATCTAAGGTCAGGAGTTCAAGACCATCCTGGCCAACATGGAGAAATCCCGTCTCTACTAAAAATATAAAAAGTAGCTGGGCATGATGGTGCACACCTCTAATCCCAGCTGCTCGGGAGGCTGAGGTGGGAGAATCATTTGAACCTGGGAGGTGGAGGTTGCAATGAGCCAAGATCATGCTACTGTACTCCAGCCTGATGACAGAGCCAGACTCTGTCTCAAAAATAAATAAATAAATAAATAAATAAATAAATAAATAAATAAATAAGCACAAACTCCCAGTTACAAGACGAATAAGTTCTGGAATCTAATATACAGCATGGGGACTATAGTTAATAATACTTGACATTTGCTGAGAGCGTATCTTAAGATTCTCATAACACACGCACAAGGTTACTATGTGAGGTGACAGATGTGTTAATTAGCTTGGTTGTGGTAATGAGTTCACAATATATACATAAATCAAAACATCACACTGTGGTCATCACATCACCCTAAATGTACACAATCTTAGACAACTATACTTCAATAAAGCAATTATAACTCACTTTGTCAATTATACCTCAAAAACCTTAGCAATGTGAAGCTGATAACATTCAGAGGGAACATGGAAGAAGGCAATCTTTTAACTAGGTTTAAAAGGATTAAAGATAGGTAAGAATGGCTGCAGTCACTAGAAAATACCACATCGCCATCACAGAAGACAGGCTTGTTTGAAACACCAAGGGGAAACTTCTGGAAGTGAATAGTGAAATCAGTGAAGTTAAAAATTAAAACACAACAGACTAGCCTCAGATGATGATAGAAATTATAAGAATATCCATATGTGGAATTGTCTAGAATATATAGCAATAAAGATTTGCAAACTGTGAAAGATCATCAGGAGACTGGAGAATTGAAATGAGAATATGCAAAACACACTTGACAATAATTACAAAAGGAGAAAATGCAGATAATGAGAGAACGGTCCTATTCAAAGGGATAATGGCTAAGGAATTCCTGGAATTGATGAAAACTATTGATCTTTAGATTCCAGAACCACAATGAGTTCCATGAATAAATGAAAGTAGATAATATGCAGAAGTATTGTGATACTGAAGTAAATCAACCAAAACTAATGTTTAAGAGACCCAGAATCTCAAAAGTAATCTTGTACTCAGAAATGGAAACTTGAGAAGGTTACAGTGGAGAAAGGATAATTTTATAAAACACACTTACCCAGGTGGTTGCAGTCCAGGGAGAAAGCCCACCTCACCCTCACAGCAGGGGAGAAACTGGCTTCATGTTTCTTGTGAGCAGTTGCACTGAAAAAGCCCAGCATCCCCTCTGTAGTGTTCCTGCTGAAAGTGCAAAACCTGATTCTCAATGTGAGGACGTATCAGGCAACCAAATGGAGGGACATTCTATTAAATGACTAGCCTGTATCTGGAAATACATCAATATCAAGAAATCAAAGAGGTTGCAGAACAGTTCCAGATGAGACAACTGAATGAAGGCATGGTTCAGGGCCTTCTTCCCCTATAAAAACAATATTGGAACAGTGGCAAAATCTGAAGAAGATCTGAAGGTCTGAGAATTGTATTTTGTCAGTGAAGATTTCCTGTTTTTGATCACTGTACTGTGATAATGTAAGAGTTGCCCTTGGTTTCAGAAACACACGCTCAATACTTGTAGGTAAAGGAGCATCATGTCTGCAACTGACTCTCACAGGGTCTAGGAAAATAGCTATAATATTCTACATCTGCACCAAGAGAAGAGCATTTAGCAAATGTAATTGAATGTTAATATGAGAGGAATCTGAAGGAATCATGAATGGAATTTTTTGCACTACTATTGCAACTCTTTTTTTTTTAATTTTTATTATTATTATACTTTAAGTTTTAGGATACATGTGCACAATGTGCAGGTTTGTTACATATGTATACATGTGCCATGTTTGTGTGCTGCACCCATTAACTCATCATTTAGCATTAGGTATATCTCCTAATGCTATCCCTCCCACCTCCCCCAACCCCACAACAGTCCCCAGAGTGTGATGTTCCCCTTCCTGTGTCCATGTGTTCTCATTGTTCAATTCCCATCTATGAGTGAGAACATGCGGTGTTTGGTTTTTTGTCCTTGCAATAGTTTGCTGAGAATGATGGTTTCCAGTTTCATCCATGTCCCTATAAAGGACATGAACTCTTCATTTTTTATTCTCTGTCACCCAGGCTGGAATGCAGTGGTGCGATCTCAGCTCACTGCAAACTCCATCTCCTGAGTTCAAGCAATTCTCCTACCTCAGCCTCCTGAGTAGCTGGGATTATAGGCGCCCCCCACCATGCCTAGCTACGTTTTGTATTTTTAGTAGAGGTGGGGTTTCACCACGTTGGCTAGGCTGGTCTCGAACTACTGATCTCAGGCAATCCACCTGCCTCAGCCTCCCTAAGTGCTGGGATTACAGGCACGAGCCACAACACCAGGCCGCAAATTTTAAAATATCTAAAATTACATCAAAATAAAAGATAGGAAAAATTAGAGAAATAAATGTAGGCAAGGCAGATATCTTAACATCTACACAACCACGGAAAGATTTATTTATTTATTTTGAGGCAGAGTTTCACTCTGTCACTCAGGCTGGAGTGCAGTGGCGTGATCTCAGCTTACTGCAACCTCTGCCTCCTGGGTTCAAGGGATCCTCCCATCTCGGCCTCCCGAGTAGCTGGGACTACAGGCATGCACCACCACACCCGGCTAATTTTTGTAATTTTGGAGAGACAGGGCTTTGCCATGTTGCCCAGGCTGGTCTCAAACTCCTGGGCTCAAGCTATCCACCCACCACTTTGGCCTCCGAAAGTGCTGGGATTTCAGGTATGAGTCACTGCACCGAGCCAGGTTTCTTTAATATACTGAGGAAATATAGCTGTCAACCAATATTTATCTGCCTACATGGTGATCAGTCAAGATTATTAATTGAATCAAAACCTTATCAGGCAAAAAAAGACTTAAGAGTTCATGGCTAAGAGAAATTGCATTGAACTAAGTAGTAAGGATGTAGTTGAAGAAAACCAAAATAGTTCACCCCACAATATACCTGGACATATTTTGAGATGGCTGTTTAGAGGGGCCTGCAAACAGAGGCAGCCCTGCAAAGCTGTCTTTTGAGGGGAACGTTTACGTCTGTAGAGAATCCACACCGACACAGGCAAGTTTCCTCTGAAGCCTTCCCTTGTCTGGATCTAGGAAGGAGTCCCTCAGAGTCTGACATGTTTAGCCATCAGAAAGAAACGTTTACCATCTATTCTCTCTGAGGACTGCTGTCTGTGTGGTTCTGTCTGCATTCTGAGACCACCTTTGCTAGCCAGGCCTCCTCCTCCCTCTCCCCTAACCTGTCTTGCCATCGTCCCAGCCCCTGTTCCTTCTGTAATCTCAAGGCAGTAAATAAGCTTCTGCACACCACTGCGGGGTTGGGATCATCGCTCTGGTCCTTCTCCATGTGCACATTAATAAACGTGCATGCCATTTCTCTAATTAATCTGAGTTGATTAATTAATCTGAGTTGTGAGTTGATTTTTCAGTGAAACTTTCAAGGGCAAAGGGGAGGTTTTCCCTTTGCCCCTACAGTTATGGTGTCCTGAACAGAATACCAAAGCTGCTTTGTTCTTCTGGAAGCTTCAGTCAGGGGACCCAGGACCTGAGAAGCTGGCAGAAGGGTAAGAAATTCTTACCAGCCAGGCTCCTGGCTGTTCTTTCTGTGGAATCCGGGTGAAAATCAGTCGTTTTTCCTCCGCAAGATGTTGATTAGTGTGAGAAAGGATCTGTGTGAACAGTGTTGGGTGCAGTGACTCTGGTGTACTTTTTGGTGTGAATACTTATATTGTTTAGGGCCCTTCCTTCCAGGAGGATTCTTCTCCTCTGTCTTGGTCTTCCTGTGTTGTTCTGTCCTGAAAAGGGGCCTTGTAGGGTAGAATGGGGGCTGAAGATCCTGCCAGCCCATTGTTCAGGCCGGACCTGAAGAGCAGCCAGTCTGCGGCTGTGATCAGATGGGCATGCAAACTTTGCTGTGGGTCCTCAAAATAGAAGCCAAGCCAGGTGCAGTGGCTCTCAGTCCTTTGGGAGGCTGAGGTGGGCAGATCACTTGAGGTCAAGGATTCAAGACCAGCCTGGCTGACATGGTGAAACTCCCTCTCTACTAAAAATACAAAAATTAGCCAGGCATGGTAGTGAGAACCTGTAATCCCTGCTACTCAGGACGCTGAGGCAGGAGAACCACCTGAACCCAGGAGGCAGAGGTTGTAGTGAGCCAAGATCACACCACTGCACTCCAGCGTGGGTGACAGAGTGAGAGACTAAGTCTCAAAACAACAAAAACAAAATAGAAGCCAGATGAGGACCCCTCTTATCTTGTTTTATGCCCTGGAGAGTTTGACTTGTGACAAGTGGGAGCACTGTCTCTTGTTTCCCCAATCTAGGGTGTGATTTTTGGGTCACATCAGGTGTTTAGTCTGAAGATGCCTGGGAACCTGAGATACAAGGTTTTAGGCAGCAAACTTTTTGTTCTGAATGTGTTCAGCTGTTGGGAATGTTTGTCTTAATAAGAAGTCCCATCCATATGGAATTTTTGTGGTCTAGCCCTTGTTGCCTGGTTAGTCCTGGGAAAGTCCCATCCTAGGAGAGCTGTCCAGTGTCATGAATTAAGGGGTCTGTGATGGGTGTCCCCAGAAATGTGTGGGTCACCAGAGGCACTGTGCACACAAACACCATCCTAACCATGTGCGGCAACAAGAGTCTGTTGCTTTGCAGGGACATGGATGGAGCTAGAAGCCATTATCCTCAGCAAACTAACACAGGAACAGAAAACAAAACACCACATGTTCTCATTTATAAGTGATAGCTGAACAGTGAGAGCACATGGACACAGGAAGGGGAACAACACACACTGGGGCCTGTCTGTGGTGGGGAGGGAGAGTATCAGGATAAATAGCTAATGCATGCGGGGCTTGATACCTAGGTGATGGGTTGATAGGTGCAGCAAACTGCCATGGCACATGTTCACCTATCTAACAAACCTGCATGTCCTGCACATGTATCCTGGAACTTACAACTAAATTAAATTAAATTAAATTTTAAAAAGAAAGAAAAACAATAGACAAGAAGTAGGAAATAAGGCGCTAATTTTTATTTTATTACTTCAACCAATAAAAACTGTGAGTTAAAATTAAAAAAGTCTCTTGCTATCTGAGCCTGTTTCTAGGCATGAATTTTACTGGAGGAATCTTTGGAACTGCTTATTCTATGCCCTCTTCAGGAAACAAGTCTTTCTTAAATGGTAATAACGTACTCTAAGCCTGGAAAACCACATCCGGGGCTTTCCATGAAGAGGCTGTGGGATAGAATTGCTGTTAGAATAAGAATATCATTGGAAATTCTAGTTATTAGCAGCCAAAAGATGGATTCTTTAAGTCGAAAAGACCTCTAAATTACAAAAAATAGTTTAGAGACTTCTTATTCTAAACAGCTGCCTTATTTATATTCATTGGAAGATTAAATTAAAAGACACATCATAGTGTCATGGCTTGCCTTAGAAATCCTCTTGATGAGATTAAAGAGCAAAAGTCTGACCTGAAACAAAGCTAAAATCCTTCATATGCTCCAAATGTCTGCCCTGGGTCCCTTGTGGAATCTGCAGTGCCAGCCATTCCACCTTGCAGTCTATTTTTTTTTTTTTTTTTTTGAGACAGATTTTGCTCTTGTCACCCAGGCTGGAGTGCAAATGGCACAATCTCGGCTCACTGCAACCTCCAACTCCCAAGTTCAAATGATTCTCCTGCCTCTGCCTCCAGAGTAGCTGAGATTACATGCATGTGCCACAACGCCCAGCTAATTTTTGTATTTTTAGTAGAGACGGGGTTTCACCATATTGGCCAGGATGGTCTAAATCACTTGACCTCATGATCTGCCTGCCTCGGCCTCCCAAACTGCTGTGATTACAGATGTGAGCCACCGCACCTGGCCCCACCTTGCAGTCTTGTTGTTAAAATTCCACACATTCACTGCCATGGCCTGGGTGCAGGTCCCGGTCGGAAAGCCAGTTGTTTTTGGTTTGATATTTGTGTGACTTTTGACTTTGTGGCTTACCCACTTGTCATTGATCCTTTCCTCTTCCATAGACTGCTTTTGGTTTTCTGTCATCTCCTGTTTGAGGGATTACATGGGGCTCTTAGGTTTTTGTGTGTAGATGGTCAGCTGAAAGGCTGAGACCCTGGAAGATATGGCTGGCAGATGTGGTTCATAACCCATTTGTGGCTAGCAAAACTTTCCCTTCTTTGAGCTGTCATTGAGGTGGTTCTGGATATGGTGAGTACTGCTGTGCACCTCTCTGGAGACGCCTCATGTGTCCTTGATTAAGTCATAATCTTGATTAAGCCTTATTGGTTTTGGTGAGCCACTTGAGGGGGTAACTTTGTTGAAAAAAAAAAAAAAGATCCAATGGTACAGTCTCCTGTAATCCCAGCACTTTGGGCGGCTGAGGCAGGAAGATCACTTGAGCCCAGGAGTTCGAGACCAGCCCTGGGAAACAAAGTGAGATCCTGTCTCTACAAAACTACAAAAATTAGCCAGGTGTTGTGGCATGGGCTTGTAGTCCCAGCCACTCAGGAGGCTGAGCTGGGAGGATTTCCTGAGCCTGGGTAGTTGAGGCTGCAGTGAGCTGTGATCATGCCACTGCACTCCAGCCTGGGCGACAGAGTGAGATTCTGTCTCCAAAAAAAAAAAAAAAAAAAAAAAGTTTCTCTTCTTTTTTTCTTTTTTGAGACTGTCTCACTCTGTCACCTCTGCTGGAATGCAGTGGTGCAATCTCAGCTCACCGCAATCTTCACCTTCGAGGATCAAGCAATCTCATACCTCATCCTCCCAAGTAGCTGGGATTACAGGTATGTGCCACCACTCCTGGCATTTCATTTTATTTTATTTTAGTTTTAGTAGATGCAGAGTTTCTCCATGTTGGCCAGGCTGGTCTTGAACTCTAGCCTCAAGTGATCCACCTGCCTCAGCCTCCCAAAGTGCTGAGATTAAAGGCATGTGCTACATGCCGAGCCATAAAGATAGTTTTTCAGTTATTGCTACAGTAAAATAAAAGGGTCAGACATGGTGGTTTACATCTGTAATCCCAGCACTTTAGGTGGCTGAGGCAGGAGGATCACATGAGGCCAGGAGTTTGAGACCAGCCTGGGCAACATAGCAAGACCCCAATCTCTACAAAGAAAAATTTAAAAAGTTAGCTGGTTGCAGGCCTGGCACGTGGCTCATTTCTGTAATCCCAGCACTTTGGGAGGCCGAGGTGGGCAGATCACCTGAGGTCAGGAGTTCGAGACCAGCCTGACCAACATGGAGAAACCCCGTCTCTACTAAAAATACAAAATTAGCTGGGCATGGTGGCACATGCCTGTAATCCCAGCTACTAGGGAGGCTGAGGCAGGAGAATCACTTGAACCTGGGAGGTGGAGGTTGCAGTGAGCTGAGATCACGCCATTGCACTCCAGCCTGTGTGACAGAGTGAAACTGTCTCAAAAAAAAAAAAAAATTTAACTGTTTGTGGTGGTGCACGCCTGTCATCTCAGCTACAACCCAGGGGTTGGAGGCTGCAGCGAGCTGTGATTGCACCACTGTACTCAAGCCTGGGTAACAAAATGAGACCTTGTCTCTGAAAATAAATAAATAAATAAAAAGAAAAGTAAATAAAACAGAAACATCTTCAGAATTTAATTTAGACATTTTTGCCTGGGTCTAATTAGGTAGGTTTTTACTGTCTCTGTTAGGTGTTTTACAGTCATAAAACTGAATGGATAGCTGGGGAAAAAAGAAAATAGAAAAAATGCAAGAAGTTATAAAAGGTTTATGAAAATCTTATTTTATGTGATCAAAACTGAGATTGAAGGGATCTGTTTATAAGATTTTATTAAAATCAGCTTTAGCATTAATACACCATTGCAAAGGTAGAATTTGGTCTTCTCTTTTAAACACGATTTTCCTGTAGTATTAATAAGAGATAGTAAATGATTTTTGTCTTCCTTGTAAGTAAACTGAACAAGAAAGAGGGGAGAGATGCATTTTGTTTTCTTCATGCTGTCTTCATTAGGTCTTTTGATTATTTGGGAAACAGAGTCTCCTTTCTATCAAAGAGTAAAAGTTTTTGGTTTTTAAAATCTTTACATTATCACTTGGGGTAATCATCACTAATGAATGACTGTTACTTTATAGTTGCTTGTGATTCATCTGTTTTTTTATCAAGTGTTTTAAACTGTTGATATTTGGAAAACTTCCCAAAATCTAATTTCAAATTATAAAAGTATTTTCATGAAGAACTGAAAGTCCAAGAGGGACATATTAGTCTTATTTGGTATGCAAAAATCATATGGAAAGACTGGCCATATAAGAAATTGTATTTAAATGTCTTTGAGTTGTATTTATAAAAATGTGTTATTAATGTGTGTTCCTAAATGGTATGGGGTTACTAAAATTCTGATATGTCTTCATATGTGTTATCAGTAATAATTATGATTATTATATTAAATTGCTGAATGTCACAGAAATAACCAAATTTCCTTGTCAATTGTGTCTCTAACCCTGGTTATTTTAAGTCTTTTGTCATCCACAGATAAATTTTGTTTTACTTTGACTGTTCTCAGAAAGCAGTTTATGATTTACTATAGTCAAAAGCTTGCTTCTTCTTCAAGGAAATTTATCAAAAAGTCCTTGACAAGTACTCTTGGATACAAATTTATGGTAAGTTTGGATATCATACCTTTGGAATAGGCAAAAACTTCCAGAACTCTGATAAGAAAAGGTGATGGGTTCCTGAAGATTGCTAACCCAATATCAAGCAGAACAAGAGTTAATTACATGGGACTGAACTGATAGAGGACAGAAAAATTTTTTTTGACTCTTTGGTTTGAAACATTGTGGATTCTGTCTATGCTTTGCTTTCTAGAATCAAGAAAACTTTTTTCTCTTAAGCCATCTATAGCTTTTAACAATTGAACAAAATTGAAACATTTATCTCTCTGTCTATCAGATTTCTCTAGAATTTGGAAATTATTTGTAAGTATTTTTAATTTATGTCAATATAGTTCTTTGCATAAGCTTAGTAAGAATTGGGCTTTTTTAAATAACAGGACATAATTGGAGACACTGGTTATTTTACCAAGGTTTTGACAAGAATGGCATCTTTTCAGATATGATGAGCCTATTTAGCAGAACTAAAGTTGATTTTATAGATCTAATAAAAATCCTTGTGGAAAGACTGGCCAGGTACCTTGTCTACACAGTTCCCTTACAAGGTTCTGGACCTTGCAGTAAGTATAGAATGTCACTTTCTGAAGGGCCCAAGAACCTCAAGATATATTGGGGCCTCAAGAGGAGAGGAATTCACCGAATTTGTACAGGCATTACAGGCACAGTCTGATGGCAAACCCTTGGCTTGGTTTCCTAGCTTTTAGAGGATTTGAAAAGTCTAATATGAAATTCCTTATAAAAAATTTCCAGCAAGGCCAACTTAAAAGAATGGCCAATCGCCATTTTTTCTGTACTTTATTCAAACAATCAGACCAATTATAACAAAATGAAAACTTATTTTGTGAATAAATTGGTCCTATTGTGATTTGTCTTTGTTAGAAATGGGGAACTGGGGAGAGAAAATTATGTTTCAGAAGAAAACTATAGTATACCCACTATTCTATTCTAGCCCTGTCCATTGTTTTTCAGTTTTTATTATTTGTCTACAACTGGGACTGAATTCTGAATTCTTTTCTGGCTACACGTCTCCAAGCTAATGTTTTCACATTTTCTCACATTTTTATGACTTGGAATCACCAGAAATTAAAAAAAAACTGTGCTTTTCTTAAAGCCCTGCAAATTGACGCTAGAAAACCTGATATAAACTTTAGGATAAATCACTATAGCAACTTTACATGTAAACAGTCTTTGTACCTGTTGATGTACAGACTACTCAGAAAGTTTGCTGGAACACTTGATTCCAACTAATACCCAGAAAAATCTGTCAGATTACCATCACAATTTGAAGATACTTCAGTGACTCTGGAAAAACTAGTCTATACACTATTCCAGACATTAACCTTTGTTTTTCTTCTGTTTCCATAGAAATGTCTTAAGAAGATCTGAGACAAAATATTTAAATTTTTTCTTTTCTGCTCATTCAAATTTGACATTTCTCTTCTTTGCCTGTCTCTTATTTAACAAACTCTAACCTAAATCTTTCCAAAGGGATTAACTTGCCTTTTTATATGTGAAACATTTGAAGTTTCAAAGAGGGGAATGGAGAAAACCAAAGATATTTTATCTCAAAGTATACTTTGGTGCATTGGAAAAAAGGACTCTGGAAAAAAAGAAAAAGGATACTTTGGCATATTTTGTGATGGCTTTTCAGAGGGCCTGCAAACAGAAGTGGGCCTGCAAAGTTGTCTTTTGTTGGAGAGATTAGAAAGACAAAAGCACCCCACAAATACAACTTATTTATAAAACATTATGTGTTATCTTAGTCCATTTTGTATTACTACATTAGAGTACCACACAGATGGGGTAATTTATAAAGAAATTTATGTCTCACAGTTCTTGAGACCTACAGGTCCAGTATTAAGATGCTGACATCTGGTAAAGGAAGGCTTTCTTGTTGCATCATCCCGTGGTGGAAGGTCAAAGAGAGGGGGAGGGAGAGAAGAGAGAGCGAGCAAGCGAGAGGGAGAGAGATAACCACTACCATGATAACTAACCCACTCCTGAGATAAGGGCATCAATCCATTCACGAGGGTACAGCTTCCATGGCCTAATCACGTCTTCTTAAAGATTCCACCTACTTCAGCTCTTCCTCATGGATCCTTTTTATTTTAAAAAATAAAAGGTCCCACCTCTTAATGCTGTTGCACTGGGGACCAAGTTTCTAACACATGCTTTTGGTGGCCACACTCGGACCACAGCAGGTGTCTAGCCCCACTGTGTCTTGTGGTCAAGCAAACAAAGCCAGGAAGGAGTCGGGAGTCCTGAGCCACGTGGCCTGTCAAGGAATCACATGGAAGTTACGTCTGTTTCTCATTGCTGCTATGGCTGAATACCACAAACTGGCTTAAAATCACACACATTTGTGCTACATTTCTGGAGGCGAGAAATCACAAATGGGTCTATCTGGCTAAAGTCACATTGTCTGCAGGGCTGCACTCCTTTCTGGGGGCTCCTGGGGAGACTGTTCCTCACCATCTCAGCTTCTAGAACCTGCCCACATTCTCTAGCTCACAGCCACATCACTCCAACCTCTGCTTCCACGCCCACCTCTCTTTCTATGACTTGGCCCTCCGGCCTCCCTCTTTAGGAACCTAGTGATCATCTTGGGCCCACCTGTGAAATCCAGGACATCTTCTCCAGAGCCACACCTCAATGCAGGGGCACATCCTCATTGCCACATATGTTACATGGCCGCTTGTTTCATGGTCTGGGATGGGAATAGCTTTTGGGGGCATTACTCTGCATACCGCAGTAACAAAGAGCTTGGGACAGCTGCACTTGTTAACATGTTGGTCCATGAGAACTAAGGCCCTAAAGGATTTGACTGCCTCCCGCTCCCTTCTCCTGACTCCAGGTAGCAGTGAATCCACAGGAGAGAGAGGGATCAGTTGACCTTAGGGTGTGTCCGTTGTCAACTCTAATTGGACCAGTAAGGGAACAGAAGCCTTGAGAAAGTACCTCAACAGTCTCGGAGTCCTCAGCCAGCCAGTGTCTGTGACCATGCTGCCATTCAGGTTTCTGCCACTTGTTTTCCAGGCTGCAGATTCTTCAACACATGAAACCAATCACGTGACGGGACACTCAATGGTGCTGCTTGCCCTGCTTAGTTTGGCCTGGGATTCCTTGCTGCAAGGCAAGCTCCACCTGCAACTCTGATACCGCCCTTCTCTCAGGCTCACTGATCTCGCAGGTGGACAATCTGGAAGGTGTCTCACTGGAGTTGTGAGGAAGGCAGAGGCCAGAACCAACAGCCATGCCTGGTTAGAGAATGCAGCATCCTAAGCAGAGGCAAGGAGGAATCTGGCTGTCCTCCAAGTCTCAGCCTCTTCAGCCGGCACCACAGGCTTCTGTGCCCATGCACCTGGGCCTGCAGCTGCCTGAGGTCCATATCTATTATGTATACCAGCTGGGCCAGGGCCATGTCCCACTTCTCCTGGCTGAGTCAGTGTCTGAAAAGCAGACCTGATATTAATCCTTATGTCTAACAGGGTCCTTGATATCAACACACCAAAAGGAGGAAGAACTCGTCAAACTGGAGTGTATCCTCAATTTTTTGTTGGGCTATGTCTTCACTTGTCAAAATATGATGACAATAAAATAAAAGTTTTATAAGATCTCTCAAACCCAAGGGTTCGGAAACAAATTAAGCCTCAAATGAGGGGTTATATGTGCCAGACAAATTATAGGCCTGGAATTTGGAGGGCCAGCCCCACCTGGAGCTACCACTTGGCAGCCCCTTCACTCCCATAGCAACCAGCACAAACTAAGCAGAGGTGGGCACCTGCCAGGGCTGTGTTCCTCCCAAAGCCCACCCCACACCAGGGGTGACACCCTGAGGGTCCAGTGCTCAGTCCAGTCCTGCAGTTAGCCCAGCCCATACCCAACATCCTGATTTGCCTTCCAACAGCCTTTGGCTGGTGAAATCTCACCCCAGATTCCCAGCTGGAAAGCTACTCTGGAACCAACAAACTCAGATTCCAAGGTGAAGAGAGAAACTCACAGGAATTGCAGTGTGGAGAGGGTAAGCTCACTCCATATCTTGATACATAGACCAGTAAGATCCAAACTGGTATGCAGCCTGCAGAGGCATGTGGCACACAGCACAGCTTCCTATCAGAGTTCTTATACCTTTGGGCATCTCATCTGAGATGTCCCTGTCTCTGCCATGGTGACTTTCCCCTCCACTCGTGCCCTCCATCCTTCCTCCCTGCAGTGCGCTCAGCCTTGATCCATCAATTACCTCTCCCTCTCCTTTAGATAAAACTCAGTTCTTCATCATCCACTTCCTGTCAGCCTTTGCAAAAGGTGAACTCTCACACGAGAAATAACCGAAGTTCTTCTATACACGGCTGACGTGAGTGTAGCGGCTGGAATGTGAAATGAGAGCTGCAAAGGCAGGTGGACCAGTGCATATCTCCAGTGGGTGATGGTACATGCATGTGCATTTCATTATAATTTTTAGAGTATAAAAATAGACTCTATATCCCCTACTGAGTATAAGATGTCTTTTCACAGTAATGAGAAATAAAGAAAAGCAACCCCTCTCCCACATAACCAGTGTACATTTGGGCTCTTATTTAAGTCAGCTCAGGTTTGAATTCTAGCCAACTGGTAAGAAGCAGCATGATTTTGGCCAATCACTTAACTTCACTAAGCCTGTTTTCTACCTAAAGGATCAAGCACTTGCTCCAAACAAACAAACAAAATATCAGAAGGTAGAGCTGTGATCCAAGCCCTCTTTTTAATGTTCAGAGCATACATTCTCCACCTTCATCCTACAATAATAACCCAATTAATGGAAATAATTATTTCTATTTTTGATTGCTCATGACCTTTATAGCAGCCATACATGAGGACACCCTCCACCCCTACCTTTGTTACTAACACATACAATTGAACTAAAAAATATCAAGACATAATACTTAACAAACAGCCCGGTCCCTGCTTCTCATGTTAGTTAAAGGCACACCAACGGGTAACTGGGAGATTCATGATGTGTAAGAAGCAAATATTCCAGGCCAAATATTCCTTGTGAGAAGGGCAGTGATGGTCTCTGCTGCTCTCCATGCAGTGGGAGGCCTCCCTTGGATTGGTCATTAGTGAAACTGCTTCACACCCTCCGCAGCTCTTCCTTTAGTCTTCTAAGGCTCCCAAACTTGCCTCATCCCCTCTCACAGGAGTGTCTGTCTGCCTGTTGATGCTAAAGGTGCAGGTGGGAGCTTCTCGGGCCATCTGCTGGGGTCTCTGTCTCCTTGGATCTGCTGCAGGAGAGCATCTTCCTGTAACCTCATCCTGTGTGTCTGCCCATTGGCTCTGCCAACTCACGGGGCGGCTGACATGCTCTGGACAAGACACCCACCAGCACGAATTTGCCTCTTCATCACGGCAGTCAGGCTTTGTTCTAATTGTGTCACAGGAGGACATTGAGGAGGACAGAAGCAGCAACTGTGACCTCCCCCTTGGCCATCAGAGGCACAGCTCTGCCCTGCTGCAGGCCACCTGCGAGCAGACCATGGCTCTCTGACACTCTGCATTTGAAAGCAAGTCTACAGTTGTCTTCCAAAATGCTGACTCTTTTGAAACATCATCAAAAAGAAAAGAGGAGAGATTGGAAGAAAAGCTGTGAGATGATGGAGGCCTGAGAGGGAGAACTGAAGAAGGGTGGAGGACCTCAGGCCAGGGCTGAGAGGGGACGTTGCCGCCCCCAGCATTCAAGCCAAGGGTGGGCAGGAGCAGGGGCTTGTGGATGTCCCAACTCAGACAGTGCTGCCCTCTTGCACCATCCCTCAACATACAGGTGGGGAGTGTGACTGCCTGTGCCAAGGTGGGCAGGAAGGGGAACTGCCTCCTATCAAGGTATGGGAATTTCCTCCTGTGTAGGGAAGTGGAGAACCTATTATTTTTGCTACAACAATATTGTTCCTTCTCATCTTGTTTCCCTCAAATAGATGCTGGGATCCTGGCCAAGAGGTGCTGTCTTCTGGTTTTCTGTCTGTCCCTGGGCTGGAGTCTCAAGTGACAGGACAGGACACCTGGCTGACTCCTGAAAAACCCTGGCATGCCTGCAATGTGCCCTGAAATGGATGCTGCCTTCCCACCAATGGGGACACATGCTCCTTTCTTTAGAGTTACAGTGCCGTCAGACTTTTCATCTTCATGGAGGTCAGTTTTTACCTTTAAGTTATTAATTTTCTTACAACATTTAGCATCTTGGCAGCAGGCTGTGATGCTTGAGTGGTGCTCACACACTGAGTTCTTAGACCTGATAATGCTTGTTTTAAAGTTGCAAGGTCTATTAAACTGACCCAAGGAATAAAGATTAAATCATAAGTTTCCCCAACTGACTGATAGAACCCTCTCTTGGCCAAAGGGACCCCAGAGAAATCTTAAAAACTGAGCTCCTGGCCAGGACGGGATGGGAGGTCTGACAGACTTCAGCATGTCCCTTCCATATTAACCTTTAGCCAGAACTCTTTCCTAAGGAGCAAGCAGAAACCAGCTCTGGCAAACAAGAAACACAAGACTCATTCCTTTATCACCTTTAGCCAATCATCTGAGGCTGTGGCTGGACTCACCCTACCTCTTTGCAGTTTTGGAGTGACAGTCACCAGCTTCACAGTGCATCCTTCCTAAAACAGACCACCACCTCTGGACCAGTTCTGGCTGGCTCACAGAGGACGCACCGTGAGTGGTTTGTGGCCCCTGCTTCACCTTTTGATGTCAGAGGCTAAAAACTACACCCTCGGATCATGCCAACGCATGAACACGTGACCCATGAAGAGGCATGAAACTCAATGGCACATTCACATTTCTCCTTTCATAAATATTCATTGCTCCTCGTATAGCTTATTGAATATGTATGTTCTGCCACCCTATTCAGCATAAATTTCACACACAATACAGTCACTCCTTCATATCCATGGGTTCTGCATCCATGGATTCACCCAACCTCGATTCAAAAACATTTGAAAAAAAAGAATGATTGTGTCTGTACTAAACATACAGACTTTTTTCTTGCCATTATTCTCTAAACAATACAATATAACAACTATTTCCACAGTATTGACATTGTATTAGATATAAGTAATCTAGAGGTGATTTAAAGCAACCTTGTCCAACCTGTGGCCTACCCTGCAACACAAATTCGTAAACTTGCTTAAAACATATGATTTTTTTTTTGTTTGCGATTTTTTAAAGCTCATCAGCTATCATTAGTGTTAGTGTATTTTATGTATGGCCCAAGACTATTCTTCTTCCAGTGTGGCCCAGGAAAACCAAAAGATTGGACACATCTGATTTAAAGCATGTGGAGGATGTGTGTAGGTTATATGCAAATACTATACTTTCCTATATAAGGGACTTGAGCAGCCAGTAATTTTGGTGTCCAAATCACCAAACCCTTCCAGAGGGGGAGTTTTGGGACCAATCCCTTTGAAGATACCAAAGGATAATTGTATTTCTCTGATCACTGGTCACTAAAATGTGTAAAGCTTTCTCCACACCAACCACTCCTTCAGCAGGTAACAGCTGAGTGTCTCCTAATTCAATTCCATTCTGAAACTCTCTACTCGGACAGTGTCAGACCTCACAGGTTAAGGGCTCAGTCCCACCAGACTGTCCTCGCTTCAGATGCCAGTCACAAGTAGTAGGTTGTGACCTGCTCTTCTGCCCAACTGGCTGCAAATCAGGATTCCCAGTATTCCCTCCTCAGGTTTGATGAATCTGCTACAGTGGCTCACAGAGCTCAGGGAAACACTTTACTTGCACTTATTTATTTATTACAAGGGATATTTCAAAGGATGAAAATGAAGAGGCAGAAGGAAGAGGTGCACAGGGTGAGGCATCTGGGAAGGGGCTTAGAGCTCCCACACCTGCTCCAGACACACTGCCCTCCAGGCTCCATGTATTCAGCTATCTGAGAGTTCTCCAAACCCTGTCCTTGTGGGTTTTCACTGAGGTGGCATTAGACAGGCATGATCGATCGACCATATCATTGGCAATTGGTGATCAGCTCAACCTTCAGTCCCTCTCCTCACCCCAGAGGTTGGCAAGTGGGGTGAAAGTCCCAACCCCCTAATCCCACCTCTGTCTTTCTGGTGGCCAGCCCCCATCCTGAAGCTCTCTAGGGTCCCCAGCCACCAGTCATTTCATTAGCACACAAATAACACTCTTAGTACTCTGGAGATTCCAAGGGTTTTAGGAGCTTTTTGCCAGGAAATGGGGATGGGGATGAAGACCAGATATCTATTTCAAAATAATACAGGAGTCTAAATTCATAACAGGCTTTCTAATAAACAATTTGTTAAGTCATTGCACTACTTAAAAATAAGCTATTTGAAAGCTTTAGAAAGCCATTTGGAGGGAAAAGTTGGTGGGTGTTCATGAAAGATATGGATGAGGCTGTTCATTTCAGCCTTATTTATTTGTTTATTTATTTACTGTTTTTTGAGACACAGTCTCACTCTGTTGCCTAGGCTGGAGTGCAGTGGCACAACGATGGCTCACTGCAGCCTTGAAATCCTGGGCTCCAGTGATTCTCCTGCCTCAGCCTTCTGAGCAGCTGGGACCACATGAGTGGGCTCCTATGCCCAGCTAATTTTTATTTATTTTTATTTTTTGTAGTGACGAGGTCCCTCTATATTGCCCAGGCTGGTCTTGAATTCCTGGGCTCACACGATCCTCCCACCTCGACCCTCAAAGTGTTGAGATTACAGGCATGAGCCACTATGCTTGGCCTCAGCCTTATTTGTAATGACAAAAGAAAAACAATCTGATCCATCCTATAAACTAAAAATAAAATCCTAAGCCTCCCCTACTGCCCCTCTTGACCAAGGGGATCCCAAGCCTTGTTACACTCCCTCCCTTTTGGAGTTTAGGTGCAACTCTCCAACATTAACATTAGAGATCCTAAGACTGACAAGGCAGATTCTGTGTCAATAAAAACCAAATTATAAACAAGACCTAAGGCCATGCCAGGCGAGGGTTTAGTCAGGCCTGCAGGCCATCAACCTTGCTACATAGCATCCTGAGCTTAAAACATGCCTTTCTCCTGACATCAAATTTCAGACAGAGCTTGCTCCTTTAACCAACTGCAAATCAGAGAATCTCTGAATCCATCTATGACCTGTAAACCCCTGCTTCAAGATGTCCCACCTATTCGGGTCACACCAATGTATACTTTCCATGTGTTGACTTATGTCTTGGCCTAGAACTCTTTCCTCCTTAAAATGTATACAATCAAACTGTAACCTGACCGCTTCGGGAACACTTCCTCAGGCCCTCTGAGACTGTTTCCTTAGGCCATGGTCACTCATTCACTCACAGTAAACCTCTTTCAAATATTTTACAGAGTTTGGCTTTTCCATCAATAATCCGTGTCTGAGAATTCTCAAATCAGCGTTCCTCAATTTAGATTATTTATTTGCTCCTGTCACTGTTTTTGACACACCCTGATATAACCTATGCTTTTACCTAATTCTTCTTGCATGTTCTGTCAGTGTCACCTCCCAGGTGTATCGTGCATCCGTCCACTTGCCATCATCTCTCTGCTACCCCCTTACTGGGAGTCCTGTCCCTCTTACTTGATGGTAAGTGCTTTGTGCTTCTTGCTTCTTGACAGTAAGTTCTTGTGAATGGTGCTTCTTCCAGCCAATTCTCTTATGCAGCAGCCAAAATCCTGTTATGGAAAATCCAAGCTTGTTTCCTGACTCACAACTTTTTTACTAGCTGCAAATTCAGGACAGCCAGCGTCTCATTAATTACTCAGGTCACAATTCCTATTTTTACATCAGAGGACCCTTCAATGGCTGATGTCTGGTGCAGTTCTGGCACCTCCACACACAGCCCCTCCCCTGACATGTCACCCTCATAATCCTGATAGCCATCTGCCATCAACTCATTTATTTCTTAATAAGAGCTTTAGTGAGATGTCATTTGCGTTTCAAACAATTCACCACTGAAGTGTACAATTCAGTGGTTGTTAGTATATTCACAGAGCTGTGAAGCCATTATCCAGTCAATTGCAGAACATTTTCAGCCTCCTGAAAGGACTTCCCATGCATCTCAGAGGTCATCCCACTATGCTCCTCATCCCTTCCAGACCTAAGCAACCACTCATCTACTTTCTATTTCTATGAATTTGCCTATTCTGGACATTTCCACGAATGGAGTCATTTATCATGGGCTTCTTTCACTGAATGTGCAGTTTCTGGTGTTCACCACGGTGCGGCATTCCTCACGTGTGAATGTCGCGTTGTGTGGATGGAGCACGTTTTGTTTATTCATCAGTCGGTGAACATTTGGGTTGTTTCCTCTTCTTGGCTATAATGAATGATGCTGCTAAGAACGTTTGTGTGCACGTTTCTGTGGGAACATGTTTTCAAGAGTTGTGCTCTTAATACATTTGAGGAAGTTTTGGTGGAAGAGACCACAAAAAATGGTATACACATCTCAGCCTTCCATTTATATAGAAAATATTTCTCGAAGGATGCATTAAAAATTCTAGCAGCTTGAGTGTCTCTGGATAGTGGGCCTTGGGCTAGGTATTATTTAAGGATTTATTTATTCTTTGCATTAAAGAGAAAATATTACCATTCTAATTAAAAATATTATAAGGAAGTAACATGCCACACTTTGCCTAGCTTGGTTTGCTGGTTCCACGAAGTCACTGGCCTGGCATGCTGGGCCCTGACCCCTCCTGCCTCACTCTTGGATTTGCCATAGAAGTGCCTGTCATTTGCGCTCCTGCATATGGAAGCTGTTTGCTCCAGCTTCAAGCCTTGTGCATTTGTCTTCTGCCTGGACGACACTTCCATCCATGCCTCTGAGAGACTGAACACTGCTCACCTTTCCCGCTCGCCTGGGGAGCCTTCCCTTAATCCTCGAGACCAGATTCTCTCAGACACCGCATGTCATCACTCTACTCATTCTTACCCTCATGTTGACTGTGTGTGTGTGTGTGTGTGTGTGTGTGTGTGTGTGTGTTAGAGCTGTGTGGTGCTCCTCTTGGAAACACTTTCTGAACCCATCTGCAGGCTGGCTACAGGAGCTTCAGAAGGCACATAGGGAGAAGGATGCTGGAGTGAAGAAGGTCTCTTTATTGGATGTTTTCTTCTAATTTCAGGTGGTGACTTTATGCTTGGTGGATCTGAAGCAACATCCTCAAGCACAAAATCATTTTTATGATGTAAAGATCCATCTGGGGGAGCACATGGCACCTGTCAAACACCACTCAGCTCCACCTAGAACCTGGCTGTGTTTGACCCTGCTCTCTCCTCAGACTGTGCTCCATGTGGACACCTGTGGCTAGCTGGGTGAGGAGGAAGACTGCGGGATAAAGAGAGAAGGAGGAGGCAGGAGAAATGCACCTGGGCATACTGCCACCCCAGGCACGCATGTGAAGTCTTTGTGGATGGGCAGGAAATGCCCATCGTAGTAGCATGGGAAGCAGCATGGAGATAAGCAAAGACCACTCAAATGAGAGACACAGAGGCCCCAGCAAGGGAGTCAGCCATCACCAGTTGCATTTTGGTAGAAATTTCCAAGCAGGCAGAGGATGGGAAAGGTTCACAGTGGAAAAAGGGGAGGCTCCAGGTGCACTCCAAGTGGAGGCTGTTTGCTTGGGGAAACTGGGGTGGCCGACCAGAAATGGGGCCTCCTGTGTGGTCGGTTAGGGCAGCAGATTTCACTTTTTCTGGTTGGTTCTAAGTTGGAAGCCGGGACAAAAATTAGGGAAGCTGTTATTAGTCAAGTTCTGGCTGTTTTGGGCTGATTGTTACAGGGCAGTGTTAAGCTCCCTGGATTGACTGGAGATAGCGGGCTGGCTTCCTGCACGTCTGACTTCAAGTGGGCTGGATTCCTGGGCTGTTGCTGCAGATCTCGGGCTGGCTTTGGGGCTGGCTGCTGCAGATTATGGCTCAGAGTTTGAATTTTTATGTAGTCTGGCCGCTGTCATTGTATAATCAGTCTCTCACAGGTCAGATTATCAACACCTGCTGGGCCACTCCAGGGCTTGCTACTTCAACCAAGGGATAGGTCTTGCAGATCTACCTTGCTAGCCCCCATTTCAGATGTGACACTTGAGTCCTAACAAATGAAGGGCACATGTGTGGAGGCAGCTAACAGCACAGAGCCAACTTCTAGGAGAATAGAACGAGGGAACATAAAGATGTATTGAAAACCGTAACTCTTGAAAACCATAAAATCTCAATCCTCAGGCAGTGTCTGAAATAATTACAACAAAAAATTCTTTAGAAGTAGAGAAAACTCAAAAGGAAATAATCTGTAAAGAGGCAAAACCAGCAAAATCAAGGGAGAGACTGAGAAATTCGAACCACAGCAATGGGACCCCACACGATCCTAGGATTGAGACCTTAAAGGGACCCTCGAGGACCTATGTCTAACCACCCGCCTATAGGCTGAACCTTTCTCACTGCCTTGGGGCCCTGACGGCACTGGGACCTGTGCACGGCTTAGCCCCTGCAGGAAGCCCAGGGCATCCTTCTGGCCTCAGTGCAGAGTCCTTGGATGGAGCAGTGGCTGTGGCTGACTGCAGATGGCGTGGCCTCATGCACTTTCTGTGTTAAATGCATAGGTGGTGGAATGGAGAAGAAAGTGACAGGCAGAGAATGACAGATGCCCCTTCCCTGGTCTGCTGCTTCTCAGGGGAAGGTCTGCTGGGGTGACTAGGGGAGGAGGAGGCATGGCTCTGAGGCCTCCCTGCCGGCCACTCCAAACCCTCCCGGCCCCCTGGCCTCTGGGTCCCACAGGTCCCTGAGCACCTCGCCGGGAGATCCCTGTGTCCTGGTGGCAGTGACAAAGCTCCTAAAGCCTACCCGTCAAAACTCCCAGCTCTGTGTTCAAATATGTTTTTCAAAAAACATTGGAATGAAACTGGTAGGGTTTGCATGATCCTTGCAGTGGAGAAAAACGTTAATGACATTGCTGGTTGGAGCCTGTGAGTGCAGCATCCTCTGCTCAGGACACACAGGCATTGGTGCTGCTGTTGCCAGTCCTGTCCCAGCCTAGCTGTCTTAGAGATGTGCCAGAGGCTTAACCTCTGCAAAACTGCAGTTTGCCACTGGTGGGTGGTTCAGGATTCAAGGCTAGCCACCAGCCCCAGTCCTACAAACCTTCCCCGCAGACTTGGCCTGACTACACCCGTCACACCCCCACCCGCTGGGAGCACTGGGGCCCAGTCCTGGCTGACACACTCGCTGTCTCCTTGCTCCCCCTAGCCAGAGGGAGGCCCAGCACCTCATGGACGCTTTGCGTGTTGGGGGCCCCATGTGCCTGGGGGACGTGTGTTCAAGCAGAAATGGTGCACCCGAGGCCCCAGCCGGCCAGTCCCAGCAGCGCCCCCATTTCTCATGAAGGCTGGCAGCTACAGTTCAGGTGAAGTTAGCCGGCTCATCTGCACCTGAGCAGTGATATTGGCCCAACAGACTCCAAATGCCTAGGTTTGCGGTGCTAAACCTGAAGGCCTTGCCCTGCAGATGCAGAGGCCGCCACGGTGGATCGCAGCGGGCAGAACTCCAGGCTGCTCTAACAAGTCAGCGCTCTTCCCTGACACCACACCAGATGGGGCTGCTGACCACCTGGGTTTCTGCTGTGCCACACTGAAGACCATTTCTCCAGGGGACACAAACGCTTAGCATTGTCTACTGAGGTTTTCTCTTTTACGTTTAACATTGAAGTGTGCGATTCATCCAGAGTGCATATTTCTGTACACCGTGAGCTGGTGCCCGCAGTTTGCTGGCTGGGGGCCAGGTAGGCAGGCATGGACAAGGAGTCCAGCACTTGTGGAGGAAGCTTTGGCAGCTCACTGACCAGGCAGCAGGTGCCCGACCTGGGTCCCTCTCCCTGCGCACCCCTCCCATGTTTCTCCTCCCAGGGTCCTCACTGGTCTTCCACACCCTCTTAGGGCAAATTTCCTTTCCTCCTGCTGCTCGCCCCTTGCCTTCACAGAGCATGTTGCATGTGCAAACCTGGGGCTCTGACTCCAGCCCACCCTGGGACCCAGCAGGAGTAGGTGGTCATTCTCCAGGAACATGTGTGGAGGTCTCTACCCTACCCTTTCATCCCCCAAGGTTAATAATAATAATAGTTATTGTTGCTGTTGTTCATCATTATTGTAATGATTACCATTATTATTTGTTATTGTTATAAAAACACTGAATGAGATTTTTCCATCCACAAAGGGTGTCTGGTTGACTGAAGTTGAGGAAAGAGGAGTTTCAGGCTCGGAAATATTCTAATTCCTGCTGTAGCCCAGGGTCAGAGGTCAGGGGGAGTCCTCGGCCCCAGAGGTGCTGAATCAACCCTTCATGCACAGCAAGTTCCTGTGTCTCTGGGGTGAATGCCCAGGGGTTTGGTTGCTGGGTTACATGGTCCTTATGCAGGGAAAGCAAAACTTTACCTCCACTGTTAGTGTCTCTGGCTGGGCCTAAGAGGTAAGTGGACATAAAACACATTAACAGGAGAAAAGCACACAGATTTGCACATGTAAATGGAACCCTGTAGGAAAAAGAGATCCAAAGAAGCAGTTAGGCCTGAACGCTTATATACTAGGTTGGACAAAGAATAAGTTGTGAAAACGTGCAAGACAATGGGGTCTGGGATAGGGCAGTTCATCATGGAGAAGTGGTGAGGCAGATGAGGGTTAGTTTAACGAGATTTGTTCATACAGATTCCCCTCAGCCCCAACTCCCTGCCTCTGGTGCTAAGAATGTCTTCCTTCCTCCTGGTAGAGGGAGGCCGCCTTTCCCATGGGAGATTCACCTCCTACTTTCAGGAAGAAAAAGGGGAAGTCAGGACATCTTCCTTGTGCCAGCTGTTTTTCAAGTGCCTTTAGCTCAAAATAACCCTTATGCTAAAGTGGCATATTTTGGGGTGGCATATTCTGCCACGCTTCACTTGCACGTTTTTGTTGTTGCTGTTTTCTTTTTTGAAACTGCCACACTGTTTTCCAGAGTGGCAGTACAATATTACCTTACCACCAGCAATCCGTGAGAAAGCCCGTTCCACCACAGCCTCACCTGCTTTCCTATATTTGATGCTGTTCCTATATTTTGTTGAAGACATTTGATGGATGTGTCATGATGTCTCACCGTGATTTTAATTTACACTCCCACAAAAGGCTAACGTCTTCTCATGTGCCGACCTGCTGTCTGTACATCCTGCTCAGTGAAATGCTAGTTCATGTCTGTGAACTAAGTTTTCTGAAAAGGAATGTGGAAAGTGACTTTATTTCCGTGAACAGTTTGTAAATGGGGAAGTTGCAGCCTTCAGTGTAAAAGGAAAGTAAGTTCTAGAAAACTAAGAAAGGGTTTGGGTTCTATGGTGAAAGTTTCTGTCCAGGTTTCCAGCTACTTTCATTTATGTAAATGAAGGACTGAAACTCATGCTGTCCTGATCAGTGGATGTAGCTGAATCCTGATTAGTCGATACAGGTGAACCCTGATTGATTGATGCAGTTGAGTCCTGATTAGTCGGGGCAGGGGAGTTCTGACTTGTTGTTCTTTAAGCCTTAAGCAGAAGACTGTCAGAAATTTCTTATAAATGGCTGTCAGGGGTCCAGGGGAGTGGTGCTCAGGCTACAGTTATCTTGACACTGACAACAGGAACTGGTTTGGTTTGGTTGTGGAAGGGAGGTCTTGTGATACTTTTATAACATCTTTCTAAGAACACAGAGTACATGAAGTCTCTGTCACCCAGCTACGGCTGCCTGGTTCCATTTTAACTTTGAACAACTCAGTTACTCTCCTGGGAGTCATTTTGTCTTTCTGCAGGGGGCATACTTTAACATGTCTTTCGTCAATTTTGTAATTGGATTTTGAAGAAAAATACCGTTGCATTTTGAGTTTTTTTTTTACACATTCCTGTAGAATATATGGTTTGTAAATATATTCTTCTGATCTATACCTTGTTTTACTCCTCTTAAAAGGACATTTCAGCTGGGTGTGGTGGCTCACGCCTGTAATCCCAGCACTTTGGGAGGCCAAGGCAGGCAGATCACGAGGTCTGGAGTTCAAGACCAGCCTGACCAGTATGGTGAAACCCCATCTATATGAAAAATACAAAAATTAGCTGGGAGTGTTGACATACGCCTGTAGTCCCAGCTACTTGGGAGGCTGAGGCAGGAGAATTGCTTGAAGCTGGGAGGAGGAGGTTGCACTGAGCTGAGATTGCACCACTGCACTCCAGCCTGGGTGACAGAGCCAGACTCCTTCTCAAAAAAAAAAAAAAAAAGGACCTTTCACAGAGCCTGGGATTTTAACTTTGATGACTTCCAATTTATCCATCTGTATTTATGAATCATGCTTTTGATGTCAAGTATAAAATCTCATTTATTAGCCTAGATCCCAATTTTCTCTAAGAATTTTTTTCCTAAAATTTTAGTTTTACATTTTACATTGAAATGTGTGATCCATTTGGAGTTAAGGTTTGCATGAGGTGTGATGGTAAAACCCCCACAATTTATCCATTTAGAAACGTGAGGAGACTTTATTTCTCATAAGGATTACAGCCTTCAAGGTGGCCAGCTCAGCCAAGGGACCAGAAACAGGCACTTTGAAGGAGGAGGGGTTAGGGTAGGAGCTTTATGCTGGGCAGGTTGGCTAAACATACATATTCAACAGGTTATAGGAGGAGCTATGAATATTCATGAAGGTGGTCCTGACACATGCATATTGAACAGACATGCATGTAGCATGTGACCCATGTTCACTTTGGGGTGGAAACTTAACATTTAAATGTATTACAGTTAGGTCCCATATGTCAACAGGTCTTTTCAGGGCATGAAGGCACACAAGCGTGCAGCCTCTGTAAACCAGCCAGAGACAATCCATGGTTGGTGGTCTTATCAGGAAGTTATGGCTGGTAGAGCAGGGGTTCAGTAAGTCAAGTGGGTAGTGGAGCTGGAAATTGTTTTAATCATCTTGTCTATCTCAAGGCCAGTGGTTGTTTAGCTGCTAGACAAAAAGAAAAACCTTGTAGTCCTTAGAACACAGTTTATTCTTTAGGCGTAGGGTTAGTGACTTAACCCTTGCCTGGCATGGCCTTAGGTCCCGTTTATAATTTGGTATTTTATTGCCTCAGAGTCTGTTCTCTCAGTCTTCTGATCTCTATGTTAACATTAATGCTGGTCTAAACCCCAAAAGGCAGGGGGTATAATGAGGCATGTTTGACCTCCGACCCCATCATGACTAGAACTAAGCTTTTAAGATTTTCCTGAGGTCCCCTTGGCCAAGAGGGGGTCCATTCATTTGGTGGGGGCTTGGGATTCTAAAGTTGACGGTGTTTAGGTCAAGGGTTTTGATTTGCCTGCTTGTTTGCTGTGCCTGTGATGTGCAATTGCCCTACTCCCATTTGATGGAAAGGCTACCTTTCCTCCCACGAGGTGCTTTTGCATGCTTGTCAAAAACCAGCTGGGTGCATTTGTTTTGGTCTCTTTTCTGTTCTGTAGATCATCTCCCTCTGTCCACACCACACAGTCTTTACTAGCTATTTAATGTGTTGAAATAGAGATAACTTAATTCTTATTTTAAATTATTCATTTAACATTTCATCATCAACATTTATCTCATCTAAAACAAACAAAACAAATTCACACAGTGTACGGTGTGGATGCACTGGAGTTTATTTAACCTGACCCCTCTTAATCAGTGGCTATTATCCCCCACCCCAGTTTTTTTGTTATTATAGTAAATAATGCTGAAATCGTTTTAAAAAGATTTTTTAAAGTTTATTTTTAATTGACAAATCATAATTGCATATATTTATGGGATACAATGTGATGTTTTGATATATGTATACATTGGTGGAACAATTACTTGAAGCTAATTAAGATATCCATCACCAACACATTTATTTTTTGTGGTGAGAATATTTAAAATTTACTATTTTGGGGATTTTGACATATAAAATGCATTAACTACATTCACCGTGTCATGTGGATCACTAAAACGTATTCCTCTTGTCTAACTGAATCCTTGTACCCTTTGACCAACAGCTCCTCCCTCCTGCCCTTCTCCCGGCCTCAGGTAGCCACCGTTCTACTCTCCGTTTCTATGAGTTCAACTATTTTCAGATTCCACAAACAGGAGAGACCAAGTGGTATTTGTTTGTGTGCCTGGCTTACTTTGCTTAGTACAATGACCTCCACGTTCATCCATGTTGTCGCCAATAGCAGGATTTCCTTTTATTCAAAGGCGGGATAGTACCCCGTGGTGTACATACACCACATTTTCTTTATCCCTTCACCCACTGGTAGACGCTTAGGTTGCTTCCGTATCTTGGCTACTGTGAATGAAATCAATATTCTTATCTTATGCATAAGTGATCCCCACAATCATTCGTTATCTTTTGACGTTGCTTGTGAAACTTCATGTTGTCAAGCTGATCGATCATTTCCTTGATGGCTTCTGGGTTTATTTTATGCTTTAGAAACGCTTCCCCACTCCGAAAAGACAGAATAAAAGCGATTCACCCACGTTCTGCCTTTCACGGTTTCAACTTCACGGTCTCTCCCGCCGCCGGCGCCCCGCAAAACTTCCGAATCCTCGGGGAACCCGGGACCCCGCTGCACTGTGAAGCCGAGGCAGAGCGCCGGCCTGCCGGGGTCTCCGGAAACGTTCCCAGTTCCCGCGGAAGATCGCCAGGCCCTGAGCTGCGTGGGAGGTCTGTCCCAGCAGGTAGCAGTCCCTCGGAGCGAAACGGTTGTTAGGAAAAATTTTCAAGTCCCCTTCGGCTGCGGGGTCGCGTCATTCCAGGCTATGCCAACTGGGAGCTCCTCCACCCGCCCCAGGCCAAGAAACGCGATCCCAGGTGGTCTGGGACTAGGAGAGGCCTCGCCCGCTGGCGATGCCCATTCTATCCGCGGCTGCTTGCGCCGGCTGTCGGGCGCCACCTGGCTGCACTTCGAAGGTTTTCTCTCTGGCGCTCTGGCGAAGCAGGCAAGAAAGGGGATTTGGCCACAGGGCGCCATGCAGAGTTCAAGGGGACTGGCGGCACTGGCAGCACTGGCAGGATGAGCCTCGCTTTGCCGGGTGTACTCTTCGTCCTTTCGTCGGAGATTAAACCTGCGGGTCAGCGTTGGAGGCGCACTCTTGAGCTCGGCGTGCTGTGGCCTGAGCGGGTCGACTAGTACACGCAGGAATCGGTGGAGTCTGGCTTGGGCAGTTCGAGAAAAAACGGGGAAGGCACAGTGGATTTAGCCACGGCCTGCAAAATGGGATCTTGTGGATGGACTTTGGGGCCCCACCCTCCCCACTGGGGAAGAGCCTACAGCCTCTGGCTCCGAGATAGAGGGGCAACCAGATGTCCGATGGATGATCTTTGTTAGAGTTGCTGGGTCGATCAGCCTCATTTCTGCAGTTTTGATGTGACCTCAGAAAGTTGATCAGATCGACCAGCAGCCCAACCCAGCAGATGGGCAACTAGAATTTGGGAGAGGAGAAGGGGGCAAGGCGAGGGGAGAAGGGCATGGGGGGAGGCCTGCGGCGAGGTGCGAAGGGGAGGGTAGGGGCAGGGGGATGGTGGAACCTGAGGTTTATATAGCAATAGTAATTCTTTTAAGCAAGTATTATAAACAAATAATAATTTATTTACATTTACAAACTATATGAATACAAATAATATAAATTTGTAGAATTATAAGTATAAATTATACTTTATAAATAATAAATCTGCATAAATAGTGATTAGATATAAACAATTATAGTTCTGAAGAGGACGCAGGAGGGGCTTTCGGTCCGCAGAAATTTCTAAATGCCCCTGGGGAGGCTGAGGCAGGCCGACCCCTGTGAATTTTGAAGTCCCCTCTGGGTGGGGCGCTGTCCCGGGAGGCGCTGCGGAGCCTGTCCCCTGCCCGGCAGCTGTCCCTGGCCCAGGGCGCTCCCCCCCAAATTTTCCAAGGCTTCTTTTGGCTTCCAGGGATCTCACGGTTCCACTCATGCGTGCCAGGGAGCCCCGAGGTGGGAATGCGACGCGAGGTGGACACGGACGAGGCCTGGCGTCCTACCTGCCCACTCGCCATCCGGATCCGCTCGGCAGGCTTTTTAGCTAGTTGTCTGGCGACACCTGGCGGCCGCCTTTATATATAGCAAGCTCGACCAGCGGGGCAACGTGGGATTGGGTGGCTGAATGGTAAAAGGGGGATATTCTGTAATGGTGGGCGGCAGGGGGAGTCCTGAGGCTTATAGTAGTAGTAGTAATAATATTCTTTTTGTATTATGTAATTTATAAATATAAATTGTCATAAATACACTAATAATATACAATTATGTAGATACTATAAATGTCATGGTATAAATATATGTAATATATAGATTATATATTTTAATAAATATTTATGTATAAATATTAAATCAGTAATTATAATTATTTGGTCCTTGCTGGGATTCATCATTACTGTAATTATTACCATTATTATAAATAGTAATTGTAGTAGTAGTAATAGTAGCAGCTTTTTTTTTTAAATAACAACACTGAATAAACTGTCTATCAAAGAAAGATGTTCAAGTGACTAGAGATAATAAAGAAGGGTTTCAGTCCGTGGGATTTAAAAAATCCACCCAAGAGCCTGGTGACGCTCTGACCCACAGTCAGTGAAGCAACCAGCTGGGAACTGCATACAGCAACCCTAATGGTCAGGACTGCACTGACGGCTTCCCTCCTTTTTGCCCTTGCTTCGAACTTAGGACCAACAGGGAGAACAAAATAGGCACCCTCTTACCAGTCAGGTAGGATCCCCTCTTCCAGTGATACAGGAGATGGAAATAAATTATTTAGGCAGATAGGACAAAAGAGTCCTTGGCAGAACTTCTAACAAAAAACAGCCCAAGAAATCATTTCTTTCTAACAAAGAGCAGCCTGAAAAATGGAGCTGCAAGCATAGATAAGGAAGCTGGAAGCCTGCCTGGGAGGAGGCCTGCAGCCGCACTGATAAAAGGGACTACCTGGGGCCAGGCATGTCCACCATGGGGGGTTCACCTTCCCTAATTTTTTGTTGTTGTTGTTAACACATGCACAGTAAGAAAGAAATAAGCAACATGGAGTAGCTACTCACCTGCATAATAAATAGAAGATTGGTGTGGGGGCATCCAGAGATTCATGCCCTATGCAGATGGCACACCTGGTCCTGTTTTTTTGCACCCGATGTAGATCAGACACTGCTCCCCACTAGCTCATCTATAAAAATCTGCATTTCACTGTGCATCAGCAACCTATTTTTCCGGGACCCCTCTCTGTAGCAGAGAGCTATTCTCTTTCTTTCACCTATTAAATTTCCACTCTTAACCTCACCCTTTGTGTGTCCATGCCCTTGATCTCTGTGGCTGTGAGACAATGAACCTTGGGTGTCACCCCAGACAATGAAGCCACTTCACTAGCAGCTGCCTCTGGCAGCTGGCAGTCCCATCAGGACTCCTCTTCCTCTTTTCCACCACACAGATTTCCCATTCCTCTCCCTGCCTTTGAGTTTCTGCCAAACACTATTGAGCTGCATGAAAGAACCTTCAATGCATATTACAACTGAAAGAAACTGATGTGAAAAGGCTGCATACTGTAAGATTCCAACTCTGTCACATTCTGGAAAAGGCACAACCATGGAGACAGTAAAAAGAGCAGTGGTTGGCAGGGGTTGGGGGAGAGAGGGATGAACAGGCAGAGCACAGGGGATCTGCAGGACTGTGAAACTACTCTGTATGATATGACAGTGGTGGATATGGCATTAGACATCTGTTCAAACCCACAGAATGTACTGAGGACTAAACTGACATTTTTTCTCTCTTGCCCAGATTCCTATCTAAGGGGCCTGGGGAGTCATACCCTAAAAACTAAAATCTCAACAGATGGGCTTTATTTAACCTTATATATAACACAGCTTACTTTCCCACTGGACTCTCGTATAACATCATATGACAGATAAAGAAGGAAATAAAAATATTTTAGCCCAAAATAGGATTTATTTGCATATTTTGAAATGGCCCTGCAAAGCTGTCTTTTGTGGGGAAAATTTGCATCTGTAAAGAATCTCTATTACCATAACTAGCTCTTTTCCCTTCCAGGCCCTCCCAGGCCCTCCCAATCCTCTAGAGATTAGCTGAAAGTCTAGCACCTTTTAAAAGTCTGAATAGGAAACATTGGCCATCTATTGTCTCTAAGGGCGGCCCCCATGAGACTTCATCTACATGGTAAGAACCTTGGTCTCCACAACCCCTTATCTTGACCCAGATACTCCTTTCTATTGATTGCAGGTTTTTAGATAATAACTGTTTCAATCAATTGCCAATCAGAAAATCTTTGAATCCACCTATGACCTGGACACCTTCCTCCCACTGACCCCCTTCTAGCTGTCCCACCTTTCTGGACTGAATCAATGTGCATCTCACATGTACTGATTAATGTCTCATGTCTCCTTAAAATGTATAAAACCAAACTGTAAAACAACTGCTTTGGGCACATGTTCTCAGGGCCTCTTGAGACTATACCTTGGGTCACTCATATTTGACTCAGAATAAATCTCTTCAAATATTTTACAGTGTTTGGCTCTTTTCACTGACAATACAACACCAAGAACGACCCTAATGTGAACCACAGACTTTGGGTGAAAATGATGTGTTGGTGTGAGTTTAGCAGTAGTAAGAAATGTGCCCCACTGATGTGGGACATGGACAGTAGGGCAGGCTGTGTGTGTGTGTGTGTGTGTGCGCGCGGGCTGGTGAGGGGTGCATATGAGAGCTCTCTGCACGCTCAGCTCAATTTTGCTGTATAGGTGTAGAAAAAATCTTACCTCCACCCATCTTAGGTTTATTGCCTTGGCCCCACAAATTTAGACCAATGAAAGCCAGGTTAACAAGAGAAAACAACACATTTATTAATTCATGCGTTGCAAATACACATGGGAGAGCTCAGTGATAATAACTCAAAAAGGCAGTTAGAACTTGGGCTTATTAGCACCCTAATGAGAGAGAAATATATTTGTAGAGAAGTGGAAAGACAAACGAAGGGGACCTTGAGCTTCTTTGGATAACAAGTTGTGGGAAGGTAGATATATGGGGGAAGTTGACAGATAAGGTTGATTTGGTGTGCTTATGATGTTGATTTTTCTGGTGCCACCTCTGGGCTGGTAAGAGACATCCTGCCCTTCTGGTAGATGGGGGCAGGGCAGAGAGTTTGTCCTGTGTCTACTTGGTCTCAGTTGTCTTCAGCTCAAAATAATCTTTATGTCAGAGTGGCATATTTTGGGATGGCATACTCTAAGCCCCTTCAGCTGTGAATTCAAAACAACTCTGAAAAAGTCAATTAAAAATTATATTCCTATAACATGGCCCTTGCTGCTGGGGCTCAGGACACACCACCCCAAAATATGACAATACAAAACTAGATATGTGAACACAAAATATACTTCTTAGGCAAATTTTGATCTGTTATTCTAAGAAATTGCAGACACAGGAGTAGCTCTGAAAAGCTGCCCTTTTGTGAAAGAAATTTATAACTATAAAATACATCTACATTAGTGAATTATCTGTATCAGGAAGAGGGCTGGTTCCAGACAATTCTATCACCCCAGAGAGTTTTCTCTGCAGCACAAGACACCTTTTATTCACCAGACATTGCCTCCCCTCACCCTCCCAGAACTTGTGCCCATCCCCGGCAAGCCCCAAGCCCCTGTTCCTTTCTGTAACTCAGGACACTATTTAAGCTTCATTCATCTGGCCCTTCTCCTGGTCCATATTTTGTGGGACTCCTGTGCATATAGACGTAATTAAAGTGTTTTCTTCTCCTATTAGCCTGTCTTATGTCAATTTAATTCCTAGCCCAGCCAAAGAACCTAGAAGGGGAAGCCATTTTTCCCTCCACTACCTGCTTTTCAAGATCCCAGTTTGTTGGAACCACTTCAGAGTTAACCCTCTGTAAATACTTGTCAGTCCTCATCTTTTCAATGTTTTCACCTGACATTCACTCTTTATTTCACTCTTATGTCTCCCAGCAGGTTGCTCAAGAAACTCTCCCTTGCTGTGGACACTGCTGACTTCTGTAAAATATATTTACAGGAGGCCATTGGTTTGGACTGAACTTCTGCACTAGGCCCAACAGACTGAGATGGAGCATGGACCCCTATTAGAGGCCTGCTAGGCCTCCTCCAAGCATGGAAACAAAGGAAAATCTTGATTTCTTTCAAGGGAAATTCCAGGTACCTAGCTGGCATTGAGAAGTAAATGAGCCACCTGATAAGCAAGAAGGGAATAACAGCTGCAAGTAATAGCCACTCGAGTAAGTCAGAGCGACAAGGTGTTTTGTCCCCTGTTGAAACTAAAGATTGCATCTTAGCATATGTCCATGAATGGTTTTTCAGAAACCCGGACCCACCTCAGATGGAAAATACTGACCATCATCACAGAGACCTCAGATGTCAGGGAGATGAGGGCTGCACTCTGACAGCTGCTCTTTGTTGTAAATTTCTTTCTCAGCGGCCTGGAGAGAGTCATGCCCACAGGCCAGAACTTAACATTCCTTTCTGCTGATCCCAAGTTTTAGACAAAGCCTGGCTTCCTTAACCAACTGCAATCAAAGAATCCTGAAGCCGCCTATGACCTGTAAGCCCCTTGCTTCAAGAGCTTCCACCTTTTTAGGCCAAACCAGTGTATACCCTCTGTATCGATTTATGGTTTCCCTGTAACTTCTGCATTCCTGAATTATTCCCCTGCCTTTAAAATCCCTTGCTTGTAAGCCATCCAGGAGATTGGGTCTGAAGCATAAGCTGTCCCATTCTCCTTGCTTGGTGTCCTGCAAGTTAACACTCTCCTTTCTCCTGCTGCAAATCTCGGTGTGGGTGTTTGGTTTTACCACACGGGGCAAGCAGACCCAGGTTCATTTCAGTAACAAAACCAGACTGGATTGGAGTTTCTTGCGCTAAAGTTCCACTTTTCCAAACCAAAACTGAGTTGTTGATCTGACCTTCTGAGAAGTCAGGACACAGAGAGATAAAAGGCAAATCCCCAGCAGGCCAGGTTTAGCCAGCATGATAGGCAGTCCCTCCCCTCTGCTTTAATGTTTACAAGGAAAGTAACTTTGCAACCAATCCGTGTTTTTTTCTCTGTTTCTGCTTCAGCCTTTTCTATCCATAAAGCCCATCTCCCCAACTCTGCTCGGAGGAATGCTCAGTCTGTTTTATGGAATGAAGTGTTGCCTGATTCTAGAATAGCAAATAAAGCCAATTAGGATCTTTAAACTAAATCTGTTGTACTTTTGTCTTTTGACAGTTCCATGATGGAAAATCTAATGGCCACTTTCCATTTACCATGTTAAAGGAACAGTCCAGGTAAGTGGCTCCTTTTTGTTTCTGGGGTCCATCTTGCTCCTGGCTCCTGACGCCAATGCTTCTCCTTCTCATCCTGCCTTTCTGGATGCTCCTCCCCAAGGTTTGCCAGTGTGCTCAAAACCCCTGCTTGGGATTTAAAATCTGAAGTGCATCATAACTCACTCCTGGACTCTGCTATTCTTTTATTGGTATGCCAGAAAAAAAGAACCCCAAGCCCTCTGAGGGACCAAACTGATTTTTAAGGCACTAATTATTAACCCTATTCTTACAACCTCCAGATTTTATCTCCACTCAGAATTATATGTACAGCTGCCTAGCTGATTTCCAGACCGAAATGCCTCTTTGACATTACAGATTAAAACTGATCCCACTCTATAGTCTAGGTCATCTTCCTGGACTTGGCTGTGACCCAGACTTACTGTCTAAATAAATGGTGTGACAGCTCACCTAGGGACTCCATTCCAGACTCTAGAAAGAGTTTCTTCAGCCTGTATCTCCCCACATCATAAACAATCCATTACTGAGTCCTGTTCATTCTTCCAATACACCACAGGCTTCCCTTCATTTCCACAATGACCCCAACTGTTTTGCCACTCGCTCCTGGAAGAACATCTGGATTTGTTTCTGGCTTTTGCCTACGAGGAATAAGCCTGCTGAGAACATTCAGCTCCAGGATTTTGTGTGAATGTAAGTGCTTTAGTGGTGGGGTGGGAACCTGAAGGCCATCCCTGGGTTGGGTGATTCTCTAGAGGGACCCAGAGAACTCCACCAAGCTGACCTAAGCCCTTGAAAGTCAAACAGATTACTTCATGTCCCAATGCCTGCACTATAGCTCACTTGTTGGAATAAACTGCCCAAGAAAAATGGGGGTACATGGTTACATTATCAGAGGCATCCCAGGTGGATCCTGGAGACATGGACAGTACCCATAGTCACGAAGCTGACAGCTGGAAGAAGCCTGTCTGGTTCAACCACTGTCTTGCATATTCCTTCCTTCTCCATCCTCACTTTCTACCCCTCACAGGGACAGAATTTACAGCTTACCAAGCCAGGCCATTGCACTTTTGGACAACTCTGCTAAATGGATTTTCCTCATGCCATCGCATAACTGCTACCTGCCACCAGAACCTTAGAAATACATGGTTTTCCATCAAGCACTCATGGAACATGTCACTGTGGGCACTTCTAGGGGGGATTCATGATGGATCCTTCATGATCAACTAAATGTAAAACAAACTCCCAGGTAACAGAACCATTTCAGCTATTAAATAAAATCATCTGTATTAACCTAGTTTAATTATGAGGGACATCTCTCCCAACATTATATACATATATATATATATATTTTTTTTCTTTTTCTGAGACAGGGTCTCACTCTGTCACCCAGGCTGGATTGCAGTGGTGCCATCACAGCTCACTGCAGCCTCAACCTTCCAGGGCTCCAGCAATCCTCCCACCGCAGCTTCCTGACTAGCTGGGACTATAGATGAATGCGACTATGCCCGGCTAATTTTTTAAAAACTTTTTGCAGGAGCAGGGTTTTGCCATGTTGCCCAGGCTGGTCTCCAACTCCAGTGCTCAAGCAATTTGCCTGCCTTGGCCTTCCAAAGTATTGAAATTACAGAATAAGCCACTGTGCCTCCAACATAATCATTTTTTTTTTTTAAAGAATAGTTGGTATTTGGAGGCCGGGTATGGTGGCTTACACCTGTAATCCCAGCACTTTGGGAGGCAGAGGCAGGTGGATCACTTCAGGTCAGCAGTTCGAGACCAGCCTGGCCAACATGGTGAAACCCATCTCTACTAAAAGTACAAAAATTAGCCAGGTGTGGTGCACACCTGTAGTCCCAGCTACTCGGGAGGCTGAGGCAAGTGGATTGCTTGAACCCGGGAGTCAGAAGTTGCAGTGAGTGGAGATCGTGCCACTGCATTCCAGCCTGGGTGACAGAGCAAGACTCCATAAAAAAAAAAATAGTTGGTATTTACACCTTTCTTTCTGAAAATCATTGATAGTGGCCCCATTCATCTGTTGAGGTTTTATATGAAAACAAAACCTTATACCATTGTGTGGGGAGAGGTGCTAACTGTCCTCTTTGTGGTGGGGTGAATATAGCTTCAGCACACACAGCAGCTGTTTTGGGTTCTCAAGAAGGGAGGCCCAAAGTAGTTCAATCGTAACCTATTACGATTTCTCTCAGAAACGCAGCCCAGCTGCTCCCTTCCCTCAGGGGAGTTTGTGACCTTGCTACTCACAGCATGGTCCATGAACCAGCAGCACTGGGGTCACCTGAAGCTTGTGTGAAATGCGGCATCCCAGGCCTGCTGCACCACGTGCATCAAAAGCACACATATTCTTCCTATTGCTGAGAGGGAGGAGGGACGGCAGCACAGGAGCAAAGCCATCACTGTGACTGCTGTTAGGGACAGTGCCAGAGCACCCAGCCCCGAGCCCCACCACCACCACCCCATTTCCTTAATTACAGAATTTACTTGAAATTAAAAATCCCTGCTCCCTAAATACCCACCCTCTCCTCTGGCTTTCTTTTTAGCTGAGGTGGCTGTTCTGGCCTCTTCTTTCCCTCATTCCTGGCAGCACAGCAATCCCTGCAAGTTACTCAGGCCCTCAGGACTCCTCATTCAAGTGTAGTGGAGGATGATGCAGATGGCAGGGAAAACCAAAGAAAGCTCAGGTAGCCCATCATGGCTGCCATCAGTGAAAGAATGTCTCTATTTAACACTGAACCTTAGTAATGACATGCTCTCTCCTTGTCCCAGACCTTCATTTTAAAATAGAGCACTCAGGTGGGAGCGGAACCACAGGGGCACTTCGATCCTGAACCTGCTCTGGGCGGGCGGTGGCTCTAGCCTTTGGGATTTTGTCTTCATTTACTTTTTTTTGAGATGGAATCTTGCTCTGTCACCCAGGCTGGAGTGCAGTGGCATAATCTCGGCTCACTGCAACCTCCATCTCCTGGGTTCAAGCAATTCTCCTGCCTCAGCCTCCTGAATAGCTGGGATTACAGGTGCATGCCACCATGTCCAGCTTTTTGTATTTTTTACATACAAATCTCCCGAAGTGTTGGGATTACAGGCGTGAGCCACCATGCCTGGCCTGTCCTCATTTATTTAAAGAGCAGTTACTCATCCCCAATTCCCCATAGATAGTGGTCAACTTCTTTGAAATCCAGAGACATTTTATAATGCTCAACTCTTTTTTCACCAATTCTGTTTCTAAAATAAGTGTCAGTCAGGATGGATGTGCTTTTAGAGAAACACTGTGACAAAGACCGTTTGCTCCAGAGGAAGGACCTGCAGTGGCCCCAGGCTGTGGCTCCAGCATCACTTGAGACAGTGTGAACATTTGGACACAATTAAAAAGAGGACACTTAATCAAAGAGCACACTTACCAAGTAAAGGGGCAGGAAAGCAGCGAGGCGGGAGGTGCGGGACCCCACGTGGAACAGGCGACTGTGTGTTGTTGGTACCACGTTCCTGCCATGGCTTTCCTACACCAGCAGAGAGAAAGCCCATTTCTGCTCTCTGCTGCAAGGCTCTCTGGATGGAAGGTCTAGTTCCACAGGAAAGAAATCCTGGTGGCTGAGGCGTGGCTGTGCACAGCCTGGATGGCTCAGCCTGTGGCTGGCCGGCACCCAGGGCCCCTGGTGGGGGTCTCACCTGCTTGGGATGGCCTCAGCTCCCAGGCTGCAGCCACCACTGCCATTTCAAAGGTGAGAAGGAACTGTCTGTGTGGACCTCTCATCCCTCACAGTGAGGGAGGCAGGAGCTGGGTGGTGCAGGGAATTAGGAAAGGCAAACCTGGGACCTGCTATGCCCTGCAGTGCCGTTTCCAGAGGAGAGCAGCCCGGGGTGGCAGACGTTTGCATTTGGAGGTTAGAAATGCTCTTCCTGGCCGGGCATGGTGGCTCACAGCTGTAATCCTAGCACTTTGGGAGGCCGAGGCGGACAGATCACGAGGTCAGGAGATGGAGACCATCCTGGCTAACACGGTGAAACCCCGTCTCTACTAAAAATACAAAAAATTAGCCAGGTGTGGTGGCGGGTGCTCTAGTGCCAGCTACTCTGGACGCTGAGGCAGGAGAATGGCGAGAACCCGGGAGGCGGAGCTTGCAGTGAGCCGAGATCGTGCCACTGCACTCCAGCCTGGGTGACAGAGCAAGACCCTGTTTCAAAAAAAAAAAAGAAATGCTGTTCCTGACTTTTCAGAGCTGACTGAATCACCCGGTTCTTGGCCTGTGTCTTTTCCTCACCTATATATATTCAACTATATTCAATCAATCAACAAGCTTAACATTGAGAATCAAGAGAAGCCCAGGACCTGGGGAGCCCGGGACCCCCTTCAGCATCCACTGTGCTTGGGATGGGGCTACCAACCCCGCTTCAAGTCACCTCTTGTTCTCCTGTCCCAAAGGAGCTGGCACACCAAGTGATGCTTCCATTTGGCCACTGCCTTTATGGGAAGGGACAGCGGTCTCTCCTTGGTGCCAGTGTTAGAAGGAAGAATTGGCGCTCACTCAGTCCTGCTGTGTGTGGGAGTCTCCTCTGCACCCCGCCCTATCTTGTCACTCATCACCACTGGGTTGAGCAATACCAGACTTTGTTTCCAGGCTTTGTTTCTTGGCCCTTGACAATAAACAGAACAGTCTCCCTCAGCTTTTCACACCACATAGACCCCTCAGGATGAATTGCTCGAGCAGCTCCTGCTGATGCTGGGCCTTGGGAAGAGAGGGCCAGTGGGGAGGGCCCGCCCCTGAGCTGAGATGTCCCTTTATAAAGGCAAGTCCGAGCCCCAGAGATTTGGGGGTCAGCAAGGGAGACAGCAGGGCTGAAGGCGTAGAGGGGGCACCGTGCACTTTATATCTGGGGCAATTCAACAACAAAGATGCCATGTATGTGGACACACACCTAGAGGAAGAGTGCTGTGCACCCTCAAAGCCTGGTCTGAGGCTCAGCAAACCAGCCCTTCTGGGAAGCTTGTTGGAAAGTCCAACTCTCAAGCCCCTCCCCACCCCTGGTGCCCCAGAACCTTCAGTCTGACCTAGCCCTGGGTGACTCCCCTGCTCCTGAGGTCTGGGACGAGCTGCCTGCAGCACTGGCTCTCAATCTGCCTGATTGTCAGCACCACCTGGAGAGCCAGAGAAGTTCTGAAAAGACAGATCTCTGGGCGCTTCCATCCCTGGGATTGTGACTCAGTAAGTAAGGGGTGAAGCACAATAATTCATATCTGTTTTTAAAGCTCCCCCAGAGTTCTGGATGCTTAGCCAGCCTGGGGACCCTCTCTCAGCTCTTCGGGTATCTTACAGGTAAGAAAGATGTCATTGTAAGCTTTTATCCTTGGAAACACATTCATTCCAAACATATCAAAAGAACTTACTAGGCCGTGTGCGGTGGCTTATGCCTGTAATCCCAGAGCTTCGGGAGGCCCAGGTGGGCGGATCACTTGAGCCCGGGAGTTTGAGACCAGCCTTGACCTCCTTGACTTCTGGGGAGTTTATGAGGGACCTGGAGGCTGTCAGAGTGGTTTTTTGTTTCCCTTTGTGTACAGTTTTGGGTTCATTGTTTATGTATTAGGGCTTGGAATAGGATCCTATAAATATTTCAGGTCCTAAAATAGCTGTGACAGTGTCACTAACCTGCCCCTGAGCTGAACATCCACCCCCCCACTGCCATTTAATCCTCCAGTCATGTGAGGGAGGATGGGAGCCTGTGTGAATGTCTTTCTCACTCATGTTCAAAGATCATATCTGCCTGTCTCATCTGTCAAGAGTGTAGAGTTTGTTGTGATGGTGTATTCAAAATAGATGAAACGTGTGGTCATTGTACTTGGCAAACAGCTTTTCACGTTGGGATGCTTCCGCCCCCGGCTCAGGGCTGGTCCAACTGTGTGAGGAATGCAGCTCAGTGCAGGTGTCCGGTCTGCCACCCTCAGCCCCGCAGCTGCAGTGTTAGAAAAACTGTGCTGTGGGCACCCAGCGCCGGTGACATGGGGAATGTGGAATAATGAATACTTAATTCACATGTGCTTATAGAAAAAATTTTATACAATAAAAATAACCAATTGTGAGATTTACATCTTTTTCTGTCACTATATATAAAAGGAATCAAGAATTTTCATGCAGCTTCCAGGTATTCTTGAGACTGGTATATCGTTTCTTTTTGAAAAGTGCATTATTGCATAACAACACCTAGATAAATATATTTTTGTGTATTTATAAGCATATTTTAGCTCAAAAATATCAATAGTATACACAGCTTACAGCACAGTTTGGGAAATGCTTATGTATATGGTAATAATGTGTTGTTTGGGATGATTTAAAATTATATCAGGCTATTAGGAGCCCAATATAGTGATCCAAATTGAGATCATCTTGTCTAGTATTCTTTAAAATGGCAAAACATCAAATCTAGAAAATAGATAAGAAATGAATTTTAAGATAAAAGTACAACTGATTTTCTATTTTTACAAAAATCATTATTGATTTTCAAAAATATATTTTAGAATTCAATCTGTTAATTTAAAAAGTGCTTATTTAATAATATATTGAACAAAACTGGCTATAAGAAAAAATGCCTCGTCTTGCTGTCCCCAAATCTTGCATCTTTTCAAAGTTTCAGAATTTTGTAAAATATTTTGAATAGCCCAGACTGTCTGAAAATGGGTGTAGCCTTTCAAAGTATTAGAATTGAGAAGCTTTTAAATGCCAATCTTATTTTATAAAGTGTTGACTTTTCACTGTAGACTAATAGCGAACAGTTTGTAAAGAAATGTAAATAAAAAATGTAAATAAACAAAATAGGCTTATTAGTTTTCAAAAAATTTATTTAAAAGGACGGGGCAATGTTGATTGGAGTAAGGAAGTATTTGAAAATGTGTTTTGTGAAAGAAATCAACACACACACACACACATACACACGCCTCAAAAGCGAAACTCCAACAATGCAGCTGTTGTTCCTTTGCAGCAATATTTATCTCACCTTGAGTGAGTGAGGGCCATGCTGCTTGAAAGTGTAATAACTTCAACACCTTGCCTATGTCTGTGATTAAAAACTAAGCGCTACTCAGCTCTTGTAATGCCCCTGACCTCCACCAGAGAGAGATTCTTGGTTATTCCTTGTGGGCAAATATGTCCATGGATCAGTGGATCAGGGACTGTTGAATCAGATATGTGTCCCTCTCTACACGTCACGGTTTGTAGAGATCAAAAATTTCCCTGAAAACACCCAGGTTTAGGAAGCCAGGTGATCAGCCAGCACTGAGGCCTAACTAGGGAAGCCAGAATCCTGCTCCCAGGACAGGGCTGGGATGGGGACGTCTGTGCTGATGTCATCTCCAGCTGTGAGCTCCAGAGCAATGCTGTCTGGGATGAGGGTCTGGGGCATCCTGAGCTCCGGGAGAAAGCTGGGTGCAGTTAAGGGCTCTATGAAGATTGTATGTGGTGGCAACGCTGTTGGGATAACCCATGGGTAGCCTAGAGAAGAAGTACTGTGTCCCACTGCAGGTGAAGGTGAATTAAGGCAGAGAGACTATTGAAATAGGCACTGAACAGAACATGATAGCCGAATCTATAACAGCAAAATATTTACCAGTTGTTGATTGGATGGGGTCAGTAAGTTCCATAATACTGGGTGTTGGGGTCTTAATGAAAGGATTACAATGTTAAGGTTGTAGTAATCCACCGTGAAGCACCATTTATTTTTTTCCAGGCTTAAGCAGAGGCAAGACTGAGCTGTCAAATGGAGAAGCAGTAGAGAGAATCACCCTTTTATTAATTAGGTTTTATATATTAAGTTTTAAACTTGAAGGTCCTGTACATCTGAATTGTGTCTCTCCCAAAATTACATACTGAAGCCCTTACCCCAGTACCTCAGAATGTGCCTGAATTTACAGATACAGCCTTTAAAGGGTGTGGTTAAGTTAAAGTGAGACCATTAAGGTGGGCCCTAATCCAACATGACAGGTGTCGCTATAAAAGAAGAAATTTGGAGACATAAAGAGACCTCAGTGCTGGGTGCGCTCATAGGAAAGGTCATTTCAGGTTGGGAGAGAGGCCTCAGAGAAACCAAATACCCCACACCTTGGTCTTGGAATTCCAGCCTCCAGAACAGGGAGAAAATAAATTTCTATTGTTAAAGTCACCCAGTGTCTGGTAGCCCTAGCAGACTAACACATCTTGCTATAACTTACGTAGAGTCATATTAACTATTTTAACTGGGGACCTGCAAGGTACAATTTGTCTCATAGTTATAGCAATATTAACTATTTTTACTGGGGACCTCCAAGGTCCAAGCCAATTTGCAAGTGCCAAAGACTTAATTGAATCATATCTATTATTCATTGTGTTAGAGCATGTTTTAGGGCAACGAGTATTATGCCTATGCAAAATTTAGGCAAAACTACAGTTAAAATAAAGCATGGCTATTTTTCCTCTATAGTTATTTTCCCAGGATTACAGGCATTGCAGTGTTTAAATTTAGTGAGATTCGCAGGTATAACTGTAACTTGAGTCCCAGCATTGACTAAGTTCATGAAGCTTTGTCAATTGGTGCATTTTAACATTTGTTAATCTGGAGCCCATGCTGCACAGGCACAAAAGCCAATCATGGCCCCTTTTATCCCTTTGTCATATAAATCCTTATAGTAAATTTTGTGTTTCCAATTGGGTCAAGTTATGGACCTTTGTTTTATTACATATTTATGTTACTGGGAAGGGGCACTGTTCCAGGCCCCAACAGAGAATTCTTGGATCTCGTGCAAGAAAGCATTCGAGGCAAATCCATAAAGTGAAAGCAAGTTTATTAGAGAAAGTAAAGGAATAAAACAATGGCCACTCCAGTGGCCAAGCACGGAGGCTCATGCCTGTAATCCCAGCACTTTGGGAGGCCGAGGAGGTGGGTGGATCACCTGAGGTCGAGAGTTTGAGATCATGGAGAAACCCTGTTTCTACCAAAAATATTAAAATTAGCTGGGTGTGGTGGCGGGCATCTGTATTCCCAGCTACTCAGGAGTCTGAGGCAGAAGAATCACTTGAACCCAGGAGATGGAGGTTGCAGTGAGCTGAGATCACACCATTGCACTCCAACCTGGGCAACAAGAGTGAAACTCTGTCTTAAGAAGAAGAAGAAGAAGAAGAAGAAGAAGAAGAAGAAGAAGAATAAAAGAATGGCCACCCCATAGGCAGAGCAGTGGAATGGGGTGCTCAACTGCTTGTACTTATTGTTACTTTTTGATTATATACTAAACAAGCGGTGGATTATCAATTAGTTTTCCAGGAAAGGTGTGGGCAATTCCTGGAATTGAGGGTTCCTCCCCCTTTTAGACCGTATAGGATAACTTCCTGACGTTGCCATGGCATTCATAAACTCTCATGGTGCTGGTGAGAGTGTCTTTTAGCATGCTAATGCATCATAATTAGCGTGTAATGAGCAATGAGGACAACCAGATGCCACTTTCATCACCATCTTGGTTGTGGCTGGCTTCTTTACCGCAACCTGTTTTATCAGCAAGGTCTTTGTGACCCGTATCTTGAGCTGACCTCCTATCTCATCCTGTGACTTAGAACGCCTACTTTCCTGGGAATGCAGCCCAGTAGGTCTCAGCCTTATTCAAGATTCTCCAGGCTTGAGGGTGGGGCCTTATTTACCCAGCCCCTATTCAAGATGGAGTTACTCTGGTTCAAAAACCTCTGGCATTTATATTAAAATATATGGAATATATGAAACATTACATGTATGTAATTTTCAATATTCATTTTATTTTCATCCCTGGTGTCTAGGCCTGCCCTCTCCCCCATTTCCAGGCTTCTGGCTGCCCAAAGCCAAGGTTTTGAGTTACTGTCTCTGGCTGACAACTCAAAGTGTGGACCTTCTAGGGGGCTTGTAGGAGGCAGGGTGTGGGGTGGGGATCACAGGCAGCCCAGCCTCTTTCCCAGGCTCTCCAATCCCCTCTAAGGGGGTGGGATTTACCCTTGGAACCTAGACACCTCCCTTTCCGGCTGCACACACCCCCGCCTGCTGTTTCCTCTAGAAATGCAAAACTCCATCACTGCACACTCCTAGATCCCTGCCGCAGAAGAAATCTTTGAAAAATGAAGTGGCTTCCTTTCAGGACAATATCACCATTTATAGTTTCCTGCTATTTACATCATATACAATTTTATCTGAGTTGGGCAGAGGGCAAATGACACTAAAAACCAATGCAAAAGAGAATCAATCACAAGATTTTTTATCACAGTATCAACCAAAATGCTCAATCTTACATGAAAGAGATATTTTTCCACTTTGTTCTTTCATAATTGTGACTTCTTTTCCTCTGGGTGTATATGTCACACATTTGTTTGCATTTTCAAATGGGCTACAATTTGTAATTCCAACTTGGCTTGAAAATGCAATTCCATATCTAGACATGTAGTTAGGTAATATTTTTCAGGAAATAGAATGTATTTACTATCTGTATCCAATGATTTCACCCACGTTCATTCATGGGCACTCCTGCTACCTTGTGGGGGAAACCAAGAGGGATCGGGGCAAGTGGTGCCCTCAAAGGAGAGACAAGCTCCAATTATTAAAATATTTCAAATCCTCAGGTCTTTGTATACAAAATAATTTAGGACATAATTACTTTTTAGTTTAAATAGCCAAACTTTTTACTTGTGCTATTTTTTAAAACTAAATTTTATTGAGGTATTGATATGGAAAAGAGACAGGGAAATACTGCATAGAAGAGGGTGGCTCCCCAGCAAAGGCCCCACCCTCAAGCCTGGAGACCCATGGCCCTAACTGGGAACAGGCATTTCTGTTTTCGTACCCACAAGTTGCCCTTTGGCCCACCACACCCCCATATCCTGTACCCATATAAACCCCAAACCCCAGGCTCCAGGCGCAGATGAAGAGATGAAGAGATGAAGAGAAAAGCAGACAAACAGCAGAATGGTGTGGCAGAGAAAGCAGGAAGATGAGGAACACCTGAATGCGAGAGGAGTTCAGCTGGGGGTGGTCAGAGAGGATTTTGGCTGCTGGACGGCCAAACTCCAGGGGAAGATCATCTTCCCACTACATCCCCCTTTCCAGCTCCCCATCCATCCCTACTAAGAGCCACTTCTACCACTCAAAGAAACCCCTGCATTTATCCTTCAAGACTGTGTGTGACCTGATTCTTCCAGGATGCTGGACAAGAGCTTGGGATACAGAAAGCTGTCACAATGACCCTCTGCTTTTGCAGAAAGGCTGAGGGTCCACCGAGCTGGTTAACACTCAAGCCATCCACAGATGCCAAGGCTAAAAGAGCACACTGTAGCACACACCCACTTGGGCTCCTGCACCTGTCCCTGTGCGTGATCCCCCTCCCGTAAGGGGTTTGAATAGGCAGAGAGCCACACTACCTTGTCACACGTCCTGTGAGGGGGGCCAGGGAACTCTCCCGCTTCAGTGTAATTTGTGTTTACTATAATTAAAATGCAGTTTGATGAGTTATGAGTTTTTTAACCTTATTTTTATAGCAAAATTTATTAAATATACAATAAAAATATGTTTAAGAGGCACAGTTTGACTATAAGCATCTTAGTACATGGAATGGTTAACAGTTGTTAAAATCTCAGTTTCATCAAATTGGGAAAATATCCAGTGTGACTGAACAGGAGCAATACCAAATTCGAGAATATTTATTAAATATTTTATTACTCATTAGAAATCGAGGTATCCCAATGTGAAATCAGTGTGACCTAAAGCAAGCAACTCACATCACCTTGGAATCATGATTTCTTCTTCAGGATAGATAAGGGGATTAGACTAAAAGATGTCTTAGGTCCCTACAGTTCAAAAGTGCTACGACTTCCAGTCCATGCCCACAGAACACCGACTCCTACCCCTCCCTCTTGGAAACCCTCCTCCTGCACCTCCCATCCCTCCACACCCTCCTGCTTTTCCTGCTGCTCTTTCCTGATCTCCAGCGGCCTCTTCCTAAATGCTGGCATTCCCCAGGCTTTACCCTTGGGCCTCTGATCCTGCACTGCCTGCTCTTCACAGCTGCAGCAGCTGCCTGCCTGCTCGTAACTTCCAGGTCTGTATGTTGCGGCCCCACGTCCTGGCCCCAGCATCCCGGAAGCACACCAGACGGCTGCTGGACATTTGTCCATGGAAGTCCACAGGCACATCCAACTCCCCATGCCCAGATTCCCCCCCTTCACACCTCAAATGCTGCTTCTTTTCCCATTTTCTTTATTTCAATAAAAAGCACCAGCACTCATTTTAACCTCAAAATCACTGAGTTATTTAATATTCCTATGGCATAGTAATCTATGTATTGGACATGAGAAAATGGACGCTTAGGGAAGTGAAGGAACATGTCTAAGGCTACACAGCCAGTCAGTGGTGGAGTCTGGATTTGAACTCAGGTGTGTCTGACTTGAAGGCTAGGGCCCCGAACCCTGTCATCCACCCTCATGTGCTTCAGGCGGGAACGTGGGTGCTGTCCTAGATGCCTCCTGTCACCATGCACGGCCACTCCGCCAGGACTCACAGGCACACAGGGCTCTTGGATCAGCCCCTCGGACCTCTGGCCCAGCTTGGTCAATCCACCCCCATCCTTGCTTCACCCCTAACACAGCCATCTTCCAGCCAGTCTTCCATCTTCCTCTCTTCAAGCCATACTTCACATTGAGAAAAGGTGCTTTTGCTACAGTACAAGTGACACCACTCCCTGGCTTACAAGGTGCTGGTGGCAACCAGAAGCTCCAGGGATAGGAGCAAACCTCGCACTCACAACAGCCTCTGTCTGCAGCTCCCGCATGGGGGTGGTCCTCACTAGCCACCATTTCATATTTGTGAACTTGTCTGCTTGTTAAAATGTATTTTTAACCCCCAAATCAATACTCGTGTTGCTTTCACAATCACAGGAAAACATGTGCAGAGCAGGGCAACAATTTGAGCCATCGGCCTCCCAGCTGAGGCCATGCAGGGCCCCATGCTGCCTTCTTGTTCCTACTCTCAACCTGCAAACCAGTCTTCTCATGGTCTATATAGTACCACTTTTTTTGCAGTTTTGAGCTTGTTGTTGGAGATTTCACAGTTTGAAACGGCCTCTAAGCATAATGCTGAAGCGCTGTCTAGTGTCCTTATGAGCAAGAAGGCTGTGATGTGCCTTACAGAGAAAACGCTTGTTAGCCAAGCTTGGTTCAGGTGTGGGTTCTAGTGCTGCAAATTGTGAGTTCAACGCTAATGACAAGCACTACAGTGCATCCAGAAAGAGGAAGGGGAGCTTCACCAACCTGTACACGAGGCTGCTCGGGAAAGTGCAAAACTAACACCACTGGTGTGTGGCGAAACCATGGAAAAGCAGCTACCTTTGTGACTTCATGAGATGATGACCAATGAAAGCACAGCGGGCAGCACTGTTGTGAGGAGAGCCAAAAAGCGGCCTTAGCTAATGCTGCCTGGCTGGCGCCTTTCAAAAGGCAGCATGGCATGGAAAGTGTTAGCTTTTCAGCAGCGGCAGCTCTGTAGATCAGGAAGTACTCTACGGGAAAAGGGTATGTGGAGAGCAGTTTTCAACACTGATGGGACTGGCTTGTTTTACAGGGATGTTGGAAAATGAAGCCATGGAACATGAATGGTGCCTTGGCAGTTGAAAATATTGCAACCAGAGGCTTGCAGGAACCTTACCCTGTGTTTCCCCAGAAGCAATACTTCAGGACCCGGAGGCAAGTTTGCAGAACATCACCACAGCAAATCACCAGATAGGCCGTGCTCCTCACACTCCTGCCGCGACGGCTGCAGCTCACTGAACCACAATTGCCTGAAGACGCTTTTCCTAGGGGCCCTCTCCCATCCGTCTCATCACCGACGCTCATCCCTTAAACCTCAGCCCCAGTCATACATAGGATATGTCTCTGGACCCTGCCTCCAGGGCACTGAGAGTTTTCTTATATAGCACTTTTATTTTATTTTTAAATTTGACATACAGTACCCACACCATATTTGATTGACGCTATGTTTCTATGTTATGGTATCTAGCACAGTGCCTGACTCATAGAGAGGAGCAGAAAATATTTGTTGAAAGAAGAATAAAGTTTAACAGTATTCATTCAATTTATTCATTCTTCCTAAATGAAGTTTCTTGGGCCTTACATTTTTAATTGATAAAATAGTCTTAAATTAACATTCAAATGATAGCTGTTCCCTGAAATAATCTAGAGAAGCCCTGTTCCCTCTCTTTTTGAGCTACCTATAATAACATTCTGCTGAGCCAACATGGAGCAGTTCTCCCGGCACATCCTACTTGGGGAAACCGTGGCAGTGACCGTCATTAATAGGAGTCACAGAGTCCCTCCAGCCTCTAGACTATGCTGCCAAGTCTGTATGGTGAAGGCCCTGAGTCGCCACAACACTGAAATTGTTTGAGGTGCTCTGGACGCAGGAAACACTGCCTGGCCATGGAGCACTCTAGCGGAGGAGAGGTGAGGATTACCCCTGGCCATGGAGCACTCTAGCGGAGGAGAGGTGAGGATTACCCCTGGCCATGGAGCACTCTAGCGGAGGAGAGGTGAGGATTACCCCTGGCCATGGAGCACTCTAGCAGAGGAGAGGTAAGGATTATTCCTGGCCATGGAGCACTCTAGCAGAGAAGTGAGGATTACCCCTGGCCATGGAGCTCTCTAGTGGAGGGGAGGTAACGGATTACCTGCTGGATCATGGCCATATGAAACAGAAAGGTGTGGGGCTGTAGTAAACCACCAAGTTAACTGAAACTGGGAAAGAGCCAGGTTGGCAGAACATGGACCTAACCCAGTCTGCAACCCTTTTGTGTGAAAAACCACAGCCGTTATCTTGCAACTTCAGAAATGAAAAGGCGTGTGGGTTACAAGACAGCTAAAAGCAGCAGGGCGTTTCCCTCAGGCACCAGAAGAGGAGACCCCTGGCAGTTAAAATTATTCCAACATATTCTTAGCATATAGCATAAGCTCACCTGCACATAGCCACATCCAGCACAACCTTAGAAAACTTCCCTCCAGCCCTTTATCTTTGCAGACAGCCCCTTCTCTGCTGTGCTGCATGTTGCATTCTTGCAATGTATTTTCATAGTTTCTGTAATAAACTTGCCATTCTTTACTCACAGTTGTCTTGGTAAATACCTTTACTACCCACGACAACCCTGGCCCCAGCAGTCGCACCCACAACAAAAGGGGCCCATGAGGAATTCTGCCGGGTGATGTCGGCAATATAGAGCTCAGGCTCTAACCGGAGGCAGCCAAGCTCCAGCCATTCCATCTTGAGCTTCTACCATAATAGGAGCAACCCAGGACATCAGTAGCCTGGGAAGGAGAGAATGGCATTGTCCACAGGGACCTAAAGCCAGAACACCTGTTTCTGGCTGCTTCACCTGAACATTAAGGTTGCAGACTCTGGCTTCAGTAACTGTTGGCAACAAGCTGAACACCCTCTGGGGCAGCCCCCTTGTGCTATCTGGGAATTCTCCTAAGGCCATAGGCACACTGGTCCACAGTGGTGCTGTGGAACCTGGAGTCACCCTCTGTAGCCTGGACACTGGGTCCCTGCCTTTTAACGGACACAACTTCAGGAAGCTGCAGCAATGAATACTGACAGGAATGAAACACAACACCTCTTACATATGTGTGGAGGGTGAAAACCCACTGAAAACATTTCTCATCCTCGACTCCAGCAAGAGGGGCACCTCAGAAAAACCCACAAGGGCCCCATGGAGGAACACCAGCAGAATTTCAGCATGAGAAGGAACCAGAGCCACCCGGACGCTAAGCTCTCCCTAACCCCAAGAGTCCTGGCAAATTGAGCTCATGTTGTCCATGGCTTGCGAGTGAGACTGAATCCAGGACTCGCTGATGGGCCACCGAATTGAACCTGGACTGTATGCAAACATCCCAGCGTGGACGGCTCCAGCATCACAGTGAATCCCCTGCCTTCAGCTGATGCCATCACCATCTGCAATCCTTTCCCTTTCTGCATGACACAGCTTAGGGTCTCTGCGAATCCAAAGCTGAGGTTTCAGCCATTCCCACCTTTACTTCCTCCTGGAAGAGCAGCAGCCCGGAAAATCGGCAGCCTGGGTAGGACCAGGGTCAGGGCAGAAGCCACAAGGACAGCCAAGGTGCCTGCCAGTCCCTACCTAACCTGGAAATGAAAACCACCAATTCCAGAACAGCCCCCAGTGTGGCCCTGTGGCACCCCCATGGCAGCAGCAGCAGTGCAGGCACCATAAGAAGCCAGTGGCTGCCAGGGCGCGTCCTCCAAGGAAACATCCTCCCCAGGCAGCTCCATCAGGTGCCACACTAGCAGAATTTGCCTGCAGGCATGACCTCAGCCACTCCCTCCTACCAACACCCATGCTTCAGGCCAGTGCAAAAGACCCGGCATGAGCTCAAAGGAGAGTGGGGGTGAAGAAGCCTCACAGGGTGGACAGGTGAGGGCCAGGAATAAAATGAAGGATGTGTGTGTGGGTGTAGGGGGTCAAGTGCATCCTGGTGCTTTCCACGGAGCATGCAGACCCCGAGTTCCACAGAGCACACAGGCTCTGAGTACCACAGAGCACAAGGACTCTGAGTTCCATGAATCACACACACCCCAAGTTCCATGGAGCACAAAGGCCCTGAGTTCCATGGAGCCAGGAGACTCCAAGTTCCACACAGCAAGAAGACTTTGAGTTCCATGGAAAATGAAGACCCTGAGTTCCATGCAAAATGAAGACCCTGAGTTCCACAGAGCATGCAGACTGTGGAGTTCAATGAAGCTCAATGAGATGATGCAGGAGATCTGCCAGGAGTGGGATACAAAGAGCTGCTCTGTGTGCACAGCATGTTTGGGCATGCAGCACTTCTGCACACTCAAAAGCATGCTGGGCGGAAGGTTAAATGACAGCCTGTAGCTGGCTGGGCAACCAGAGGAGAGGCTGGCTGGCCTGGGCCCACCTGGGCAAACTTCAGAGACTGTATGATTTTTTCTGGGGCACTTCTCCCCTTCTCTTCTGGGGTGCTTCTCTTGTCTTTTCTTTCATGTTTATGGGGCAGGGGTGATGATTCTGTAGAAATAAAGATAAGAAAACTTAATGGCCAGGCATTTAACATCTTATTTTCTGAGCTTCTGCTAATGATGGGTTGTGACTACTGACTTGAGTGGTTCTCATTAGGTTCATCTTAGAGAATACAGGATCATCATTTCCTAGAGCAGGTTGCATAACAATGATATCAACACCAACAGGCACCACCACAGATGGTTCATTTTTAAATTTATTTTGTAGAGAATAGGTCTCATTATATTGCCCAGGCTGGTCATGAACTCCTGGGCTCAAGCAGTCCTTTCACCTCAACCTCCCAAAGTGCTGGGATTACAGGCATGAGTCACTGTGCCTGGCCTGGCAGTTCCTTATAAAGTTAAGTATACACTTATCATATGTAAGCTGACAACTTATATCCACACAAAAACTTCCATGTAAATGTTTATGATAGCTTTATTCATAACTGCTAAAACTTGGAGGCAATCAAGATGCCTTTCAATAGGTGAATGGATAAACTGTTGTGGATTCACACAATGAACTATTATTCCTTGATTTAAAACTGAGCTAACAAGCCATGAAAAGACACACAGGAAACTTAGATGCATATTGGTAAGTAAAAGGAGCCCACTTGAATGCTATGTACCATAGAATTCCAACCACATGATATTCTGTAAAAGGCAAAACTATGGAAACAGTAAAGAGAGCAGTAGTTGCCAGGGTTGTGGGAGGGAGAGGGTGAAAAAAAGGAACAAGTAGCTGAGGAACAAGGGATATTTTAAGACAGTGAAACTATTCTGCATGCTGCATTAATGATGAATACATGTCATGTCATTACACATTTCTCAAAATTATAGAAGGTACAACACAAAGAGTGACTTCTAGTGAATTTTAGTTAATAATAATGTTTCTACATTGTTCATCATCTGTAACAAATGTACCACAAGGCAAGACTGTAAGGGTAACAACAGGGCATGTGGGCAGGAAACTGGATATATGAGAACTCCCTGTACTTTCCACTCATTTTTCATGTAAATCTAAAACAGCTCTAAAAAAAAGTCCAAAAATTAAAAAAAATCCAAAGGACCATCAAGGGCAGAATGGATAAATAAATTACAGTATGTTTATACAATTGAATAAAATGAATAAACTTGCAAGTTAAATGTAATCTCATGGTGGTACACAAACACACACACACACACACACACACACACACAATAGAACATATACAAAAGGAAATGAGGAAATTAAAACATTTCATTACCAAAAATCAATTAAATACAAAAGAATACAGTATGCAGGAAATGAAGAACAAAAAAGCTATAAAGCATATAAACAACCAACAGTATATGACAGAAATAAATCCCTCCTTATCAGTAAATAAACAAAACCAAAAGTTGGTTTTTGAAAAGGTGAACAAAACTGACAAAACTTTAGCTAGATTGACTAAGAAAAAGAGACTCAAAGCCAAAAATAAAAGTGGGGCATTATTACGAATTCTACGGAAATAAAGAATTATAAGAGGTGTATTATAAACAACTGTTTGCCAAGAAATAGGACAGTCTAGATAAAATAGACAAGTTCTTAGGTATACAAAACCTACTAGGACTGAATCATGAAAAAACAGAAAATTAGAATAGACCCCATAACTACTAAGAAGACTGAATCAGTCATCAAAAACTTTCTGACAAAGAAAGGCCCTGAATCAGATGGCTTCACTGGTGAATCTTATCAAACATTTAAATAACACTAATCCATCTCTTCTAAAAAACTGAAAATCAGAGAACATTTCTAAACTCATTCTATGAGGTCAGCATTACCCTGATACCAAAGTCAGAAAAAAAGTAGACAAGAAAACTAGAGACACGTATCACTTCCCTGATGCATATCAATGCAGAAATCCTCAACAAAATACCAACAAACTAAATTCAGCAGCATATTAAAATAATTATACACTATGACCAAGTAAAATTTATTCCTGGAATGCAAGGATGGTTGAACATTCAAACATCACTGCATTAGGAGAATGGAGTGGTAAATCACATGATTATCTCAACAGATGTAGAAAAAGCATCTGACAAAATTTAAATACCCTTCCATGAAAAAACACTCAGCAAATGCAGAGGGGATGGAAGCTACCTCAATATAATAAAGATCATATATGAAAAACACACACTAACATCATACTTAATGGTGAAAGAGTGACAGGTTTTCTACTAAGATAGGAACAGAGCAAGGAGACCTGCTTTCACCACTTCTATTCAAAATGGCTTGGAAGTTCTAGCCAGAACAATTAGGCAAGAAGAAGAAACAAATGGCATCCAAACTGAAAAGAAAGAGGTAAAATTATATTTGTTTGCAGATGATATGATCTTAGATGTAGAAAACCCTAAAGATTACACACACACACACACACACACACACACACACACACACACACACACACTCCTGTTAGAATAAACAAATTCAGCTGAATGGTAGGATACAAAATCAGTGCACAAAAATCAGCTGTGTTTCTAAATACTAATAATGAATAATCTGAAAAGGAAATTAAGAAAATTCTATTTACAATAGCATCAAAAAGAATAAAATACTTAGGAATTAACTAAACCAAGAATGTAAAAATCCCAATGATGTCCTGTGCAAAACAGAAAAATTCATCCTAAAATTCATATAAAATTTCAGGATCCAGAATAGTCCAAACAATCCTGAAAAAGAACAATGTTGGAGGACTCATACTTCCTGATTTCAAAACTTAGTACAAAGCTACAGAAATCAAAACAATGTGGTGCTGGCATAAAGACAGACATATAGACCAACAGAATAGACTAGAGAGCCCCAAAATAAACTCTCACATATATCGCCAAGCGATTCTTGACAACTCAACAACAACAAACAACCCAATTGATTCATCTGTGTTGTATATGTTCTACAATTCTGTTTATATGATATTTTAGAAAAGGTAGTATTATAGGGATAGAAAATGACTAGTGGTTGCCAAATAATGCGGTTGGGGAAGGGGTTAACTACAAAGAGGCGTCAAGAATAGAGAATCTTAGAGGTGATGAGACAGTTCTGTTACTGTGAACGTGAATGTATAACTCTATACAGTTGTCAAAACTCATGAAACTGTATGTTACAAAGAATGAGTTTTATTCTATATAAATTTAAAAATCAACAAAGATGGTGGGTGGGTCAGATGGAATGCAGTTGGTGACAAATGAATTTTACTGAATTAAAAATATTGACTAACCCATATTGAAGAATGTGGGGGAAAAAAGTCTTCACCTAAGTAACCTTGGAAAATACTGTTTTGACTGCATACTGTAAGACTCAAGAACTGCACACAAACATAGTGTATTCTGGTTGGCAAATTTGTTTCAGGATATGGGTTAGCAATTCTGAAATGATTTTCCATGTTAGCAAATATATTTTAGAAAATTAGAGCCCAGTTTCTCTCTTTAGGTGAAAGAGATATAAATAAACAAAGGGAGAATGCTAGAATAAACCCTAAGGTGCTGTACTGGACTTAGGAATGTCAGTATGAACCCATGTCTCTTTTAATGTATCTGTTTAGATGGACAGATGTAGATAGGTAGATGCTGAGTTTGTATTCATGCATACATGTTTGGAAACATTCACGTGTTTCCAAACTATGCTGAGAGGGCCTCGAAGCAGTGATATCCCAGTATTAATGAGCACACCCAGTACCCAGATCCTGGTTTCTAAATACCATTCTCCTATAAAAGAAACCAAGGCTTCTTGGAGAAATGACTAATTCTAGGCCTGCCATGAAAAACACGAGATGAGATTAGAGCAACTTGCAGTGCCAGAAAATAAGAAAGTGCTTTTAAAAAACATAAAACGGTGGGGACATGTCAAAAGAAGCCAACCTGGAAGAGCTATGACTCAAGGTGGAACAATGTGAGTGGCAAACAACTATGACAGCACTAAACTGTAACCAAGAACATAAAATAAATATCCACAAGTCCATACTGATATAGAAAACATTAAATAAATCAGGAAGGAAAGACAAATCTTCCTTGCAGAAGAATTCCAAGTAATAAATGTTGAAGGAGCACAAACAGAAAACTACCACTAGAACACCACAGTAATCATTACTGCAGGAAAGAGTCATCAACGAATGCAAAAATTTTGGATGAAGAAACAGTATGTTTCTGTGGCCTCAAAACATCTCCCTCCAAATATTTATTATATATTTTTCTTTTTTTTTCCTCTTAATTTCATCTAAAGATCTATGACTAAAGCAAATATAACACTGTGTTATGGGGTTTATGCCATGCAGATGTAAAATTTATGGCAACAACAGCACAAAGGATAGGAGATAAATGGCACTATTCTGTAGCAAGTTTTTCTATTTTACATTCACTGTAATAGTACAATATTAATTCTAGACTGTGAGAATGTTAATGATGCACATTGTAATCCTTGGAGCAACTGCCAAAAAATGAAAAAATGTGTCACTTCAATGCTAATAAAGGAATAAAACAATACAAAAAAGTACTTGTATAAGAATGTTCATAGACCTTTACTATTATGATAGCCCAAAACAGGAAATAACCCAAATATTCATCAACAGAGAAATGTATGAACAAACCACGGTGCATTCATACAACAGAATACTATTCAGCAATACAAAGGAACAAACTACTAAAACACACACTATGGAGGTGTTTCACAAATATTATGCTGAGACTGCTGGACATAAAAATGTATATTGTATGATTTCAAGTAAAATGAACTTACGGTTAAAAAACCCCCACAACAGTACTTTCCTCTGGGGAAGTTAAAAATTGCCTAGGAATGAACATGAGGGTGTTTTCTGGGGATGATTGAAATATTCCATTCTGAAAAGAGGTGAAGGTTATATGGGTGTATTTATTTTTCAAAGCTGTACAATTAAGACTTGTGCCTTTCAATGCATGTGTATCTTACCTCACCAAAAAAGAACTAAAAAAATAAAATAAAATGAAGGGTAGTAGGGAAAGGGCTGTGGTACAGAAGAAACAAAAATGGCACATGATTATTAGCTGTTGAAGCTGGATCACGGCTCTATTATACAATTTTGTTCAATTTTTATATATTTACATTTTTCTGTAACGAAAAGACTTGCACAGAAAGACAAAACTGATCTGTAATGTCAGCTGTTAAGACACTGGTACATTTGAAGAGGAGGGAGGGAGAAAGCGCTTGTGGGCCACATGAGTGAGGCTGCTTCTATTTGTTGGTTACCCACGTGTATCAATTTTGTCATAATATACATTGAGCTTACGGGAATGCTTTATGCATGTATTTCTACATGCATGTTATATATCAACAAAATATTTAAATACCATGTATTTGCACACAAAACTTAGTATCTCAGAGTAACAGCAGCGTTTTTTGTTTCAAAGTGGAACACTTCCACTCACAGCATCAGCAGATGAACTGTAATATTCTGATGTATCTATTAGTGTCCTAACCCTTGGGTGAGACCCCCTAGGTCTTCCCATTTTTGCCTCAATTTGGTAAGTAGCAAGACTCTTATTTCTGACGATGTGATTTTATTTCCCAGCAAAGTCCTCCCCAAACCAAGGCCACAATAACTAGCACGGTGTTCTGCACATCATATGCACTCAGTACTTGTGAAATTGAGTTGAATCAGAAACAAAACAAGGAGCAGAGGTCAAGTCCTGCAAAAGATAGTATGTAAATAATGTAAATAACGCAAGTAAGACTGAAAGGCTACAGCTCAGCAGCAAAGACTTCACATTCGTTTGAGAAACCATTTGCTACTAGTTCATCAAAAGACGTTGGTTTCACGCTGTGGTTCTCAATTCTGGCCACACATTGTAACCAGTTGGAGAGCTTTAAACAGCAAGGATGTCTGGATCCTACCCCAGGGATTCTGATTTCACTGGTCTGTTGCAATTTGGGTTTTGGGAATTTTAAAAGCCCCCTGCCACCCAGGTGATTATAAGGTGCATCAGGGGTGAGAACCTTAGCTGTGCCTGGTTTCCTTGTGTGCTGCTGGGATTTGCCTCATTGCAGCATCTCAGCTTTGTGGGGAGGGGTGGTGGGCCGTCTTAGAAAACAGCTCTGCCCTGTTAAAATCAAAGGACGGCTTCAAGACGTGCTCAGCTGCTTGAATAAAGTGCAGCAGGAGGAAATGTCTTTTCAGCAGATCTATCTTTACATCACTTGCTTTCAGAGTAAGAGGTTGTTTTGGGCACAGCATTTTGATTTAGTCTGTGTTGAAGACCAGTAATAGCCTACAAATACCAAAATGGGATGAAAAGAATTTCCAAACATGTGGAGTGCTTTATACGTGTTTCTTCAACCTTCCCTGTGTCTACACCCTTTGCAATGCGCTTTTACAGCTGCTCCCATCCAGAGTTAGAATCTGTTTCCCAAGACTTGGATCCAGCTGGCAGTTTTGGGCCCACTCTCAAAACGTCTTGAATGCTTCTTCCTTTTCTTTCAGAACCCTGCCATCTCCATGACAACAAGCCCAGGTTAGCCTGCTAGAGGATGAAACACTTTGGGGAAGAGAACCAAAGTTGCCCACTCCACAGTCAACTCACTCTCAACAGCAGAGCTTCCTGGTCACCAGCAGCTGACCCCCTTCTCCCATACACACACATGAAGATTGCTATACCTTACAAAGGTACGGCAGGTTTTATATGTATAGTAAGTAATTTATGGCAGGAGCCTGTCATAAATTGCTGACTTGCTCAATCATGAGCTAAATAAGTTTTGGGATGGCTCATTACACAGTAACAGCTAACTAACACACCCAGAGCTGACAGGATGCCAGGATTAACAACATGCTGACTACAAGTTAGCTGGCACACTATAGGGACTGTCTAGGTACTGAATTCCTTTTCCCCTTATTAGAAGTTGGGTCCCTTGAATTATAAAGAAATGCATGTAGACGTGTATGTGCTTAAAACTCACACAGTATCGCACAACACAGGAGGAAATAGATGACAGCCTGACCACTAGGGCAAAGGCCAAATAGCAAGGTAAGGCGTTTGTCTGGAATCTATTCCCTCCAAATCTAAACTCTGGAGGTCAAGGCTGTGGACAGGTCCCACCTCCTGGGACCCTGCTGTCCTCTGATCTCTGGCGGGGAGAATGGCCGCACCAAGCAGCAGATGGGCAGCAGTGGCCTACCTGTGGCCACCTCCTGCTGGCAGCCCCTGCTCTCTCAGGGCACTCTCTCTTCCTTTGGGACTGGGAAGAGATGTGGGTAGGGAGGGGGAGCTCCCTCGCTCCTGGCAGAGAAGTGGGGTTCAGGCCCTTCACCTTCCTGAGTTCAGGGAGTCAGAGCTTTCAGAACATCTTGAATCTGGCTGCTTTGAACAGAGATATGCTAGAAGTGTAAAATATGGAGTGAGTTTTAAAGATTTAGGACAAAGAAATGTAAAATGTTTCATTAATAATTTTATACTGATCACACATTAAAATATTTTGGATACATTGGGTCAAATAAATTATATTATTACAAATCACTTCCACCTGTTTCTCTTTAGTTTCCTTAACCTGGCTAGTAGAAAATTTAAAACTACAGGCAGGCATAGCTCATATTGTTTATATTTGACACGGCTGTCTTAAAGGACTGCCTCCCTTCCGAAGCTCAGGCTGCCTCCAGTCATGGTGGAAGGGGAAGTGGAGCAAGGAAGAAAGGAGGTGGGGTGCCACGCGCTTTCACAACAACCAGCTCTCATGTTCCATAGAGCAAGAACTCACTCACTACCACCGGGACAGCACCAAGCCATTCCTGAAGGATCTGTCCCCAAGACCCAAACACCTCTCACTAGGCCCCACTTTCAACATTGGGAATCAAATTTCTTTCTTTCTTTCTTTCTTTTTTTTTTGCTAGAGGACAGGAAGGTTATAAAATCTGAAAATTTTAAATAATTTGTCATTTTGTTGTTTCCATTTGTGAACAAAGGACTTAATAAAAAATTTAAGATTTAACATTACAATAAAATACATTCATTTCAATATCACGCTGGAATTCAACATTGTTTTGCACGGGGGCTGCAGAAACAATGCAGAGCTTCTTCCTCCTCCAGACCCTCACAGCTCAGCAAGCCTCTCAAGGGCTGGTTGCTGGCCACTGCGTTTCCAGTTTTTGTAGGTCCTCTTCCTCCCAGATGATTAAGGAACAAGGCCAAAGGTGTTGGAAGCTTTCAGAAAACACAGGATTTTTCTTTCTGTGGCTCACCAGCATTTTCATTTCTGTTTCAGCAACACCATATGCAGGCCACAGCTGAGCCAAAACACATCATGAATTGAGTCTGAAATCAAATTGTACCTAATATTTACAGCCATGTGCATTACTAAAAAGGGACATATCTTCCAACAATTCCAGTAAGTTCCCAAGACTTAGTTCACACTGGGTACTAGCCTGTGATGGTGCCCCTGTGCTTGTTACTGGGGGCAAAATGGGACAGTGTTTGCTGAGTTCATGGCTGAGGGGCTGCGGTGCCATGCAGGGAGCAAAACTTCCCACTGAATAACACTCCTCTGTGAGAGCGGCATGGCGGCTGAGGTCAGCTGGCTCAAGGCAACTGCCTCCTTGTTTCCTAACAAGCAACATTTTCAGGGAAAAACCCCAGCTTCAATGTAGGAAGGTTTTGATGGTGGCTCAGGCCTGGGACTGAATTAAAAAGGAATAAGGAGATAAAATCCACATTTTAATTATAAACAAATGTCTCACTGAAAAAATTCCAGACCCATAAATCCATCTATGTATTAGTTATTGGAGTAATTTAAAATGTGAGGAAATTATAAAGTGTGTGTCCCTTATTATATATTTCTTCCCCCCCACCACTTTTTAAACATCTAAAGTTCCTAACACATAGATACTCTTTATGAGGAAAAAAAAACCTGTTGACATTGATACAGTTTGAATATTTGTCCCCTCCAAATCTCATGTTGAAATTTGACATCCTAGTGAGACCCTGTCTCTACAAAAAATTGAAAACTTAGTTGGGCATGGTGGATTGAGCCTGTTATCCCAGCTACTCAGGAGGCTGAGGTGGGAGGACCTCTGGAGCTCCAGGAGTTGGATGCCACAGTAAGCTATGGCTCAGCTCAGCCATGGCTTCTATAGTGAGCTATAACTGCGCTACTTCACTCCACCCTGGGTGACAGAGTGAGATTATCTCTTTAACAAAACAAAACAAAACAGAAGAAAGAAATTTGATTCCCAATGTTGAAAGTGGGGCCTAGGATGGGTGCGGTGGTGCAAGCCTGTAATCCCAGCACTTTGGGAGGCCAGGGCAGGCGGATCACAAGGTCAGGAGATCGAGACCATCCTGGTTAACATGGTGAAACCCCGTCTCTACTAAAAACACAAAAAAATTAGCCGGGCATGGTGGTGAGCACCTGTAGTTCCAGCTACCCGGGAGGCTGAGGCAGAAGAATGGCATGAACCCGGGAGGCAGAGCTTACAGTGAGCTGAGATCATGCCACTGCACTCCAGCCTGGGAGACAGAGCGAAACACCATCTCAAAAAAAAAAAAAAAAAAAAGAAAGAAAGAAGAAAGAAATTTGATTCCCAATGTTGAAAGTGGGGCCTAGTGAGAGGTGTTTGGTCTTTGAGGGCAGATCCTTCAGGAATGGCTTGGTGTTGTCCCAGTGGTAGTGAGTTCTTGCTATATGAAACATGAGAGCTGGTTGTTGGAAAGCATGTGGCACCCCACCTCCTTTCTTCCTTGCTCCACTTCCCCTTCCACCATGACTGGAGGCTTCCTAGGGTCCTCACCAGAAACAGATGGTGGTGCCAGGCTGGTACAGCCTGCAGAATCATAAGCCAAATAAATCTCTTCATAAATTACCCAGCCTCAGGTGTTCTTTTATAGCAACACAAAATAGACTAATACAGACATCAATGTGAATATTTAATATTGGAAGGTTTTTTTCATTTTCTATTTTGTCTGTATAGCTAACATTAAAGAAGCCAAAGATATAGAATGCTACATCTCAGATATTGCATTTTGTAAAAAACATGAAGGTGAAATCTTTGTTTCTTCAATTACTAATCAATGATAGTTGCACTTTGCCCATTCTATGCAGAATACAGTTCCATGAACCATGGGGAGATGGAAAATAACCATGTCCCAGCCTTCCAGGCAAGTCCCTGGAAGGAATGGCTTGGTGCTGTCCCAGTGGTAGTGAGTGAGTTCTTGCTCTATGAAACATGAGAGCTGGTTGTTTGAAAGCGCGTGGCACCCCTGGTGCCTGGAAGGCTGGGACAGGTAAGATTGCATCTCTGTGCTCTGCAGTGTCTGTCACACAGCAGGCACTTAATGAGAAGGCTGCTGAATGAAAGAATACTTCCAACCAGCCTGGAGCCCAAATGCAGGTTCTCCCTGAAGTTCTGACCTCACGTTGTGGGCATTGTGGGCTTCCATGCACATGTCCACACCACCCGTGCACCCACTTCCTTCCTGGACCTGAGCAGCGCCCCACTTTCCAGCTCCTGCCTGTGAGGGGATAACCAGGCCCCTGGGACCCACAGCTCCAGCAGCTGGAATTCAGAGTTTATGACCTGCTGTTTTCCACATTCCCCCTCTCACCCCCTCAGGACCTGCACCCCGCTGCACTGCACCTTCTATTCTGCTGTCATGGCCCGGAGCTCTGTTCATCTGCTTCAAGCAGCTCTCCACCCCGCTTCCTCCCTCCCCTCCTGCTGGATCTCTTTCTTTCATTGGTTCTTGTCCCGTTCCCTCAGTAAAAGAACTCTCCTTCCACTCTGCCTCATTCACATTCACTTGGGAACCAAAAATTCACCCCACAGCTTAGCATTCCCGGTTGTGGAAAAATTCAGGCACCTTCTGGAATGAGACAAATGTGAAGAAGCCAGACATGAAAAAACACTTATATGGATCGACTTATATGAAATGCCCAGAGAAGACAAATCTATTGAGATGGAAACTGGATTTGTGGTTGCTTACAGCTGGGGTAGGTGGTGGGGGGAACAGGGTGATAGCTAAAAGGTACAGGACTAATAAAAATGTTGTAAACTTAACCACGGTTTTGGTTGCACATATCTGTGATTATACTAAACCCTAGCAGATCATAAGGTATGTGAATTTTTCCTCAATAAAGCTGTTTAAAAATAAAAAAAAATTAGGCTGGGCACAGCAACTTACCCTGTAATCCCAGCACTTGGGGAGTCTGAGGCAAGAGGACTGTTTGAGGCCAGGAGTTCAAGACCAGCCTGGACAATAGAGTGAGACCCGATCTCTACAAAAGATTTAAAAAATTTAGCCAAGCATGGTGGTGTGCACTTGTAGTCCTAGGTAATCAGGAGGCTGACGTGGGAGGGTCACTTGAGCCTGAGAGGTGAAGACTGCAGTGAGCCGTGATGATGCTACTGCAATCCAGCCTGGGAGACAGAGAAACATCCCAACTCAAAAAAAAAAATTATTATGAACTATTTTATACATACAAAATTACACACACACACACACATACACAGACTCACATAAAAGTAAAATAAATAATTGTACCCATCACCTACACCACTACATTTGAAGCCGTCTGCATGGTTGGCCCTTCTGAAATGTAACCCCATCTGGGACAATCATTCATCTGAAGCTTTACAAAAAGTATTATTTCCCTGACTTTCATTATACTTTTATTACATAATAATATCTCTAAATAATATATTGTTTCCCTAAATAACATACTGCTTAACTTTGTAAGTTTTTACACTTTCTATAAATGTGCTGTGTATCTCTGTAACTTGCATTACTCATTCCACATTGTATTTTCGAGAGCCTTCTATGTTTTAAGTAGTTTCTCATTCAATTCTATATATTGCTTACTAATTAGCCCTTAAATTGAATATACTAAGACCTGCTGGAGAGAGAATTCTTGTGGGATAATGAGTATAAAGTGCTTAAAGCAGTGCCCCATTCATTATAGGTATTCAATATATGTAATACTATACATAATATTTTAATACTGAGTAATTATATACATATTATGATTGCCCCTTTCTTTGTGGATGCATATTATTTCATCAGCTGCACTATGAACTAATAGTTTTCTTTCTTTTAGGGGAGGTGGCAGGGTCTGGCAGTATTGCCCAGGCTAAAGTACACTGGTGCAATCACAGCTCACTGCAGCCTAGACCTCCCAGGTTCAAGGATCCTCCCACCTCAGCCTCCTAAGTAGCTGTATCTATCGGCAGTGCCACCACTCCCAGCTAATTTTTTAATTTTTTGTAGAGATGGGGTTTCACCATGTTGCCCAGGCTGGTCTCTAACTCCTAGCTCAAGTGATCTGCCCACCTTAACCTCCCAAAGTGCTGTGATTACCGGTGTTAGCCATTATGCTGGGCAAGAGTTTTCAAACTACGGTGAAATTCAAGTTACAGAGACCTTTGGGAAATGCCTCATTCTAGGTATTTGAAGCTTCCAGATAGCTAAGATTAAAAATTTTTACATACTAACTTGTTTCTAAGTGTATGCTTTTACATTTAAACAAACTAAAAACATGAGCTTTATAAAAAAATTTCAGCCATTTCCAAATTCTCTTCCAAACTTGTTTAGGAACATACATGACAGAGCTTTGGTCGGATTGGGCAAACTGTTGTGAGTTCTGTTTTTAAAATATTACTTAACTTGTACACTTCCACACATTGGCATGGCACATCATTGCCATTTCCAATATGTTCCTGTGCTTCACCAATTTCCATAGCTGTCAGAGGGAGAGCAGCCCAGGTGACAGGAAATGAAGTTGTCTGGCTCCAAGTCCTTACCAGGAGGACTTCTGGGATCCAGAGTCTTTGCATGGGGCAGATGACATATTCTTAGAGGACGTTCATTTTTTCCACTGTAGCTGCTAGTGCCAGTTTCCACTCCACTGCCTGAGGGTAGGTTGATCTTGAAAGCCCTCACCGATGGATTTGTGGTCACGCCTGGAACCCTGTGCCAAAAGGACTGGGAGGTCCCGTTCAGGAGGGAATCCTCTGACTTATTACTGGCATCTGAGCATCTCCCAGCATGGCTGTTCCTACTTGTAATAAGGTGATGTCAAATGACTTCAGGGCAGTGCTCCAGTTCCCATGAACACATCTGGTCACTCTGGGAGCTTCTGAGTCAGTGAGCTCTCTCCTTACATCCCGATACACTGTTGTTTGCAAAAATATATTTTTATAGGCAAGGTCTTTGTGTTTTGGATTTGCACCCTGATGTAGGCATTAATTTGTTTAAAAGGATAATTTAATATTTTCAGGAAGCTGAACATCTTTAAATTCTCTTTTGACTATTTCTAGTTTTATTGCATTATGACCCAGAAATGTGTACAATTTTTGTTCTTGTATACTCACTAAGGATTCTTTTTGTTTTCAGAGTAGGACCAAAGGTATTTCTACTTGTTTGCAAGTCTGTTGGCTCAGTTTCTAAAGAGTTCATTTTGTTACCATGTTCTTTTAAGTATATACATACAGGTTAGTTATGTTTCCAGTTTCCTGTGCTTTTTTTTTTTTTTTTTAAACAAACTTTTCTGGCCCTTCATTCTCTCGGACTTTTCCTTCCATGCCTTATGCTGTAGATACAGTCTATGATCTAGCGTTTGTCAGTTAAGATTGTTTTCAGCTCTGCAGACCAGAAAATCTGACCCACATAGCAAGAACAAGCAAGGGTAGGAGATGAGGTTGAAGAGGCATGCACCAGGTTGTCTGAGCTTTTATTCACTGCAATGAGTAGATAGTGGCAGGGTTTACACCGGGGTGGGGGGTATGCTTATATCATGTTTTAACATTTTCAAGAGATCACTCTGGATGCTTGAGTGGAGGCTGGACTGTAGCAGGGCAAGACAGGATGCAGGGAGGTTGGACGATCTTTGGCAGTAGACCAGTAGGAGAGGAAGGTGACTGAAACTGGTTGTGGAAATGGAGATGGTGAATCAGGATGCTGGTTGCGCTCAAGAGCCACAGGACTTGCCGTGTGGTTGCATGGGGGTTGGGGGAGAAGGGAAAAGAGTCAGGGATGACTCTTGGTGCTCCCCTCAGGGAAGAGGCCCCAAGCCTAGTGGTTATCAACAGATGGATGGTATTTAAAGCTATGAGACTGTGTGGGATCATTCTGAGAGGATCATTAGAGATCTGGTGGAGGAGGAGCAGGAGGATGAAGATAAAGGTGAGAGGGAATCCAGGAGAGAAGGTCCCTAAAATCCAGAAGAAAGGGTGGAAATCCTCAATTGTATCATCTGTGTCAAATGCAGCTAAATGACTGAGATAAAAGTCATTTCAGCAAAGTACCCTGGAGGAAAGCTCGAAAGGAGTGGGTGCAAGAGAGGATATGAGGTGAGGTAGTTGCATGGAGCAGAGAAACAGAATGGTAAATGGAGAGAAATCTGGGGTTAAAGAAGGTCTATTTGTTTAACACACAGCATTAAGGAATGCTTGTGTGTGGACACTAGCAAAAAATCGGTACAGAGAACCCCAGAATTCTGGGGTCATAGCCCGAAAGGACTCCTTAGCTCCAAATTTACTTGAAGTTACAGCTTCCATCTTTAAATTAAATGGGATTTTTTTTTTTTTGCCATCTATTTCATAACACAGGATGTGACACAGAATATATCCGAAATTATTACTTTCCTGGAAGAACACATCTTAGTTTTTAATATCGAAACTGTATAGCAGCTATTTATCTCACAAATCTTTTTTCAGGCTGGGTGCGGTTGGTGACTCATGCCTGTAATTCCAGCACTTTGGGAGGCCAAGGCAGGAAAACTGCTTGAGTCTAGAAGTTCGAGACCAGCCTGGGCAATGTGGGGAGATGTAGTTTCTACAAAAAATTTAGAAATTAACAGACATGGTGGCGCACACCTGTGGTCTCAGCTACTGGGGAGGCTGAAGCAGGTGGATCGCTGGAGCCCCTATCATGGTGCAGTTCCGGCAAAAGAGCAAGAACCTGTCTCAAATTTTTTGGGTGATGGTTGTAGACATAATGTTTGAGCTTTCAAAAATTACAACATTTTAAACTAAATAGTTTGCTGGAAAAAGCCACATGTTGCTTCCAGAAACAACTGGTAGACCATCAGGATCATGACAGTCACTTAAAAAGCTTTGATGTGTTGACAAAGGGGAGGTTCAGGTGACAAAGGGGAGGTTCAGCAAAAGGATGTTGCTGGTCTCAAGCCACAGCTACTGCATCTAAGGCAACTGCATGTTAACAACCATATCAAATGTGGGTGACCAAGTGGCAACATTTAAGCATTTTACATCCTAACTTATGTGCAACTTAAATCTACTGCCACACTGTGAGTTAGGAAATTGGTAGGTTTTTTTCTATTGACTTGCTGTGCCCTATAATTTTTCCTATTTAAAATAATGGGAAACAAGTTTTCAGTTTTTTTCTCAGAAAAAGTCTGACATTTCAGGCACAGATATGTCTGACAGTTATTACCAGCCGAAGAGTTTCTAGCCTTTTCATCGTAAAATTTTAATTACTTACCTTGGAAATTACTTAACTTCGTTCCTTCCAAATCTGGTAGTAAAATGGGTGCTCCAGAAAGCTTTGCTCGTCTCTGCACAGACCTGGGGCTTGAGGAGCCTGCAGCCACGAAGTATAGGACGTCATCAGAATGGAAAAGTGATCCAGATGGTCCCGCAGGCGCAGTGCTGGGGCGCAGAAGTGCAGCCTGTGCACGGAGGGTGGGAGGCCTGCGGGCTCGCCGGGGCTCGGGACTGTGTTCTTGCGGCCGAGAGGCCCACGCAGGACAAGGAGGCCCTGACCCAGGTTGTTGGAGCCCGCGAAGAGGGAGTGAAGCCCCAAGGGGCGTAAGGGTGATCAGACGTGCGACCAAGCTTCCCGTCTGCATGGCAAGGGGCTGGGCCTTTCCATTGTGATTTTTCTCCCATTATGCCGGGCGCATAGCGGGCCGTGGGGCGGAGGGACCGGTGCGGGCGTTCTGTCAGCCCGGGGTCCTGGAGGCCGGCGGGGGGATTCGCAGCAGCCCGAGGGACGGAGGGACGGCAGAAAGGAGTCTCTACTTCCAGGTTCCCAGTGATCGCTATGTTCCTTACAAGCAGTAAACTGACGACTTCAGACACCGGCCACGGAGCTCCACACGCAGTCCTCAAACAACCAGCCCCGCCGGCCAGGCGCACAGCGCATGTCTCGGGGGCGGGGCAGGCGAAGGGGACGGGGCGGGGCGGATCAGAGCGGAGGAGGCGGAGCCGGGCGGGGTTGAGGGGACGGGGCGGGGGGCGGAGAGGCAGGGGGCAGGGGGCGGGGGGCGGAGTGGGCGGGGCGGAGTGGGCGGGATGAGGCGAGGCGGGGGGAGGGGACGGGGCGGGGATTGGCGGGGGCGGACCCGCCCAGCGCTGAATCCAAATCGTATCTAAGCTATTTTCTAGCTCTGACATCCTATACATCACTGCATATGTGCATAGCATGCCAAATACTGTATAAACCAATATTGGTTTTTTTTCTTCTCGGGAGGTACTATATAAATAAAGTATGTACATCGTATCTAATATCAGAACATTCAAATCCCATATTGAAAAGACTATAAATTGACCATAATCCTATGATTCTGTTTAGCAACAGTGCGTTCCTTCTCAGTCTTCACTTTTAAAATATCTAACAGGCTCGATGTCTTGAGGCTTTTTCTTTTTAAACCCAACATCCTTTTTCATATTTATTAGTTTAGTACTTTGGTTTTACTCAATAAAAAGGCGGGGTTAAAAAAAATCTGAATTATTCTGCAATGTTTCAGGCAACAGAGGCTGAAAACAACATTGTTAAGGCGGGGGGACAATTCTTATACTCTGTGAGGCTTCTTGTTTAATTTTTATTAAATTTCCAGAATAATAAGCGTAGGATAGCTAACGTTTGTCTGTGCGGGGTAGATTAGTTAACCTTTACTGAATTCACAATATGGCATCAGAGATTTAATCTGTATTTCCTAATTCTTATAAATTAAAGCTGAAGTTTAAGCTTCATTTGCACGTCAGAAATACCACTTGCCATGAATAAATAATGTTTGTAGAAGTGAGCATTCCTGATCTCCCTGTTTGTTAAGAATTGTCTTCTTTTTTCAGCTGCTACTCTGCTAAGACAGAGTTAGCCCCTGAGCTATGTTATCAGTTCAAGGCTTTGCAGATAGCGCTGTATTGTGGGGGAAAAATAAACATGGTTTTCAAAAAGGAGGAGAACATTTCTATAACGCTGAGACTTTTAGTAATCAGGGCTATTGATGTCAGATGGCTGTTGGGACAAATGACATCATAAAAAATACAAAATTATGTTTGTTTATGTTCATTTATTTTCAGATTTCTTAGTAGTAAAGGGGCTGTGCTTTCACTCAGGCTTATATGATGATGTCATTTCTCAGACCAGCAGCTATCTGCTAGCATTCTGTCCTGGACTTGGGGCGCATCTGTGACAGTAGCTGGGCCTGTCATCCAGTGAATAGCTCATAGTTGACTCCCCTCCATCAGTATAAGCATGGGTGTGGGTGACTGCATGGTAGAGGGGGCCGGGGTAGCCAGGGACCAGAGGTTAGTGAACCATTGGGTAAGATGTATAACTGTTACTCAGGCTCATAATTTTTCAACTTTTTCAGATAGTAATAACAAGAAAGTCCATCCTTACCAGTGTCAGTCTCTGTTTTAAGTGTTATTCATATATTACCTCATTTAATTATCACATCAACCGTATGAGAAGCTGAGGCTCAGAATGTAAATAGGCTACTGAGGTCACATTGCTGGTGGATCTTAATCTCAGGCCAGCTTGGCTCCTAAGTGTGTGTTCTCACTCTATTGCCTCTGAAACAGGAAGGAATATATGGATACTCTAAACTGTTAAAGAACAAGTTGAAAGAATTTTATTTCCGGCAACATGGGCTGACAAGAACCAGAAAACAACAAAAACTTCTGGAATACATATCAAGAACCATTTTAAAAAACGTGTCAATGAGCTGCAAAATAATTAAGAGTTTGCAAAGGCAAAAAAATTAAAATTAAAAAGTGAAAGTAGAAACCCAAAGAAGTAATTAGATGCCATTTTTCACCCTTAAGATAGTTGCCAAGTGTCATACTGAAACTCTCTTTTCATAGTCTGGGAAGAGGATGGGGCAGCAGAATAGCAGACAAAGTTTAGATCCTGTCCAAGGTAGGAGGGTTAGGAGAAGACATCAAAAGTAGGACACCGGCCGGGCGCGGTGGCTCAAACCTGTAATCGCAGCACTTTGGGAGGCCGAGGCGGGCAGATCACGAGTTCAGGAGATCGAGACCATCCTGGCTAATACGGTGAAACCCCATCTCTACTAAAAATACAAAAATTAGCCGGGCGTAGTGGCGGGCGCCTATATTCCCAGCTACTCGGGAGGCTGAGGCAGGAGAATGGCGTGAACCCGGGAGGCGGAGCTTGCATTGAGCCGAGATTGCACCACTGCACTCCAGCCTGGGCGACAGAGCCAGACTCCATCTCAAAAAAAAAAAAAAAAAAAGTAGGACACCAAAAAGATAGGTTTAGTGTAGGAGGGAACTATGAATCAACCTGTCTGCCTCCCCTGTCTCCTGACCCCTCAATCCCTACAGCCCCTGGAGCAGCAGACAAGATTGTCCATCCTGAGGGAAATCATCTCTCCTGAGAGTGAGGATACATTAATATATAACCATGGGCAGCCCTTCCACTGGTGGCTTCACACGCAAGCTGTATAATCTAAAAAGTCTCAAGCTGCAAATTTAAAGTGACATCAGGTTTTTAATGCCTTCCAGGTTCCTGGCAAAAGCAAAATGGAAGACAGCTTCAAGGAATGTAAGTTTTTAATCAAAAATCACAAACATGTATAATGGGCAAGAGCCAGCAGAAACAATGTACAGAGGAAACAACCTACAGAGACTTAAGATATTAAAGTCACCAAACATCACATGAAGTGTGTCTTACACGTAAAGAAACCAGGGGATTAAAGAGCATGAGTATGAAAATAATCAAGTATATTGGGAAGAATTACCAAATGGAAATCTAGATTTGAAAAATACCATAACTGAAATGGAAAGTTTAATGGATTAGTGTCACAGCCAACTAGATACTACCAAAAAGAGAATAATGGATATGAAGAAATAAATACATATTCAGACTTGTAAAGACTTAAGACTTTCTTACCTGGAGACCTGCACTATAAGAAAAATTAAAGGATGTCTTTTAGGCAGTAAGAAGGATACCATATTGAAATCTAGATCTGCACAAAGGAATGAAGAGCACTGGAAATAGTAACAAAATGGACAAATATATGATTTGTTATTATTACTTAAGCCTCTTTAAAATATAATTGTTTAAACAAAAATAATAAAGTACTATGGAATTTACAACATGTAAAATAAAATGGATGATAGTCATAGCTTAAAGACTAGGAGGGAAGAAGTATACTGATGTAAGTTTCTTATACTAAAATGACATATTATCATTTGAAGGTAGACTGTGATCAGTTGAAGACATGCTCTATAAACACTAAAGCAACCACTAAAATAACTAGCCAAAGAATTGTAGCTGTTCAGGAAAAAACAATCTCATCAAAAAGTGGGCTAAGGACATGAATAGACAATTCTCAAAAGAAGATATACCAATGGCCAACAAATATATGAAAAAATACTCAACCTCACTAATTATCAGGGAAATGCAAATCAAAACCACAACACGATACCATCTTAATCCTGCAAGAATGACCATAATAAAAAAATCAAAAAATTAAAATAGGTGTTGGTGTGGATGTGGTGAAAAGGGAACACTTTTACACTGTTAGATGGGAATGTAAACTAATACAACCACTATGGAAAACAGTGTGGAGATTCCTTAAAGAACTAAAAGTAGATCTACCATTTGATCCATCAATCCCACTTCTGGCTATCTACCCAGAGGAGAAGAAATCATTACATGAAAAAGATGCTTTCACATGAATGTTTATAGCAGCACCATTCACAATTGCAAAAATAAGGAACCAGCCCAAATGCTCATCGATCAACGAGTGAATAAAGAATATACACACACACATACATACCATGGAATACTACTTAGCCATAAAAAGGAATGAAATAATGGCATTTGCAGCAATCTGGTTGGAACTGGAGACCATTATTCCAAGTGAAGTAACTCGGAAATGGAAAACCAAACATTGTATGTCGTTACTCATAAGTGGGAGCTAAGCCATGAGGATGCAAAGGCATAAGAATGATACAATGGACTTTGGGGCTTGGGGGAAAGGGTGAGAGGGGGTCGAGGGATAAAAGACTACACATTGGGTACAGTGTACACTGCTCTGGTGATGGATGCACAAAAATCTCAGATATTGCCACTAAAAAACTTATTCATGTACAAAACACCACCTGTTCCCCGCAAAAACCTACTGAAATAAAAATAAAGAAGGATAAAGAGGAACCACAAAAAGAAATTGAAAAGCAACCAGTAAAGGAGAGTATGATGTTCACAAAGCCAAAGGAAAACATTATTTCAAGAAAATGGTGGCCAACTTTATCAAATGCTGCTGAAAGTTGACATAAAATGAGACCTGATAGTCAGCCATTGGATTTAATAAAGTGGCTAGCCCTGATGACCTCACAAGAGTCCTTTGGGTGAAGTGATAAGGAGAAAGCTTGACTGAAAGGGATTTCTGAGAGAACAAAGTAGAGGGGTTGAATGCGGTAAGCACAGGCAACAATTTCAAGAAGGTTCACTCAAAAAAGGAATGGAGAAAAGGTAAGTAGTTATAGAGGAAGTAGAGTCAAGATCACTGTGTTTAATGTTCTATGAGATGAGAAAAAATAATATCATGTTTGCATGCCAATGGAAATCATCCACAGAGAGGGCAAAATTGATAATGTAGGAAATACAAGGAAGTATTTCTGGAATAATGTCCTTGGATTGGAAGTTAGGAAAAAGAAATATTGACTTTAGATGATAGATCATTCCATTCATCCATAGTAAGTGGGATATGAGTATATGAGCACAAATACAAGTGGATGGATAGATGTATTCCTGCCAATTCTTAAGGTTGCTTTCATGAAATAAAGGCAACATGGTACTTTTTCTCCACTTAAAAATTTACAATAGTTAATAATGTCATATAGAATTCTGTGAAATTCTTGAAATATTCAGTGATTAAAAGATTATTTACTGAAGCATGCATTCTGCCACATATTTTTCTAGGCATTGGAGTTAAACCAGAGACAAGGTTCATATTTTTGTAAAGTGGGGACAGATATATATCACAGGGCACATAGCAAAGCCAGCTTTCATAGGGAAGTGAGGAGTTAAGCTCAGAGAGAGCAGGCCCTGGGTCCACCATTCTTTCAATATCTACAGAACTGGGGTTGTAGGGGGGATGGTTTGAGGTCTTCTAGTGACTAATTTGAACTTGCCATTCCAGATTCATCTCTCATTCAGTCTTTGCCTACATACTTAGCTTCAGCGACTGCAAATCTAACCACCCCAGTACAAAACTACACCAACATTCCCATGTGTACTGGTCTGTTTTTTTTTTCATACTAACTCCTTAGCCTCAATGCCCTTTTCCCCTTCTCATAGCTTACCATTATTTTAACACCCTACACAAATAACACCTCTTCAGCACCTTTCTTCAAATAAAATGTATTATCTTAAGGTTTACAATTAAAAAAAAAAGAATTGTAGGTTGGGCTCAGTGGCTCATGCCTGTAATCCCAGCAGTTTGGGAGGCTGAGGCAGGTGGATCATGAGGTCAGGAGATCGAGACCATCCTGGCTAATACCGTGAAATCCTGTCTCTATTAAAAATACAAAAAATTAGCCAGGTGTGATGGTGGGCACCTGTAGTCTCAGCTACTCGGGAGGCTGAGGAGGAGAATGGCATGAACCCAGGAAGTGGAGCTTGCAGTGAGCCAAGATCCCGCCACTGCACTCTGGCCTGGGTGACAGAACAAGACTCTGTCTCAAAAAAAAAAAAAAAAAAATTGTGGCCGTTTAAGAAGAGAGATAAAATGAGATAAAATGGTATGATAAAAATACTTGATTAATTCAAAGGAAAATGGAAAAAGGAATTAAAAAACAGATGAGATGAATAGAGAACATATGCAAGGTGAGTGGCTCAACCTAAACATATCAGTAATCACATTAAATGTAAATAGTCTAAATACCCCAACTAAAAGGCAGAGAGTGTCAGATTACATTGAAAAACTAAGACCCAACTATATTCTGCCTATAAGAAAGGCACTATAAATATAAAGACACAAATAGGTTAAAAGTATAAAGATGGAAAAAGATATACCATGCTAAAACTAGTCAAAAGAAATTTAGAGTGGCTATATTAATATCAAAATAGATTTCAGAGCAAAGAATTATTTCTAGGAATTAAAGGTTATTTCATACTGACAATGTGGTCAGTGAAGAAGATATAACAATCCTAAATGTTTTTGTACCTAATAAGGCTTCAAAATGAATAAAAGATAAACTAATAAAACATCAAAGAAAAATAGAAAAATGCATAACTATGAGATATTTTAATAGCCTTCTCTCAATAATTAATACAACAAGTGGGCAGAAAATCAGTAAGAATGCAGTAGATTTGGCCGGGTGCAGTGGCTCATGCCTGTAATCCCAGCACTTTGGGAGGCTGAGGTGGGCAGATTACCTGAGGTCAGGAGTTCAAGACCAGCCTGGCCAACATGGCAAAACCCTGTCTCTACTAAAAATACAAAAATTAGCTGGGCATGTGGCAAGCGCTTGTAATCCCAGCTACTTGGGAGGCTGAGGCAGGGAGAATTACTTGAACCCAGCAGGCAGAGGTTGCAGTGAGCCGAGATTGTGCCACTGCACTCTAAACTGGGCTACAGAATGAGACTCCATCTCAAAAACAAACAAACAAACAAAAAAGAATATAGTAGATTTGAACAACACTATCAGCTAACTTGACTTGATTGATATTTGCAGAACACTTTGCTCTACAATAGCAGAATACAGATTTTTCCCAAGTGCACATGGAATATTTATGAATCTATACCACACTGTGGCCCATTTTTAAAAGTCTCCATAAATTCAAAAGTATTCATCATACACAGTGTGTTCTCTGTGAAACATACTGCATATGATGAATTAGAATTAAATTAGAAATCAGTGACAGAAAGATTCTTGAAAATCCCCAAATATCTGACATCTAATACACTTCTAAATAAATCATAGGTCAAAGGAGAAATCTAAAGGGAAATTAAAAAGCAATTCAAAGTGAATGAAAATAGAAAACAACATAGAATATATGCGCTGTCACTAAAAGAGTACCTAGAGGAAAATTTATGTCATTAAATATTATATTATTCACAATAGCAAAGACTTGGAACCAACCCAAATGTCCAACAATGATAGACTGGATTAAGAAAATGTGGCACATGTACACCATGGAATACTATGCAGCCATAAAAAATGATGAGTTCATGTCCTTTGTAGGGACATGGATGAAATTGGAAATCATCATTCTCAGTAAACTATCGCAAGAACAAAAAACCAAACACCGCATATTCTCACTCATAGGTGGGAATTGAACAATGAGAACACATGGACACAGGAAGGGGAACATCACACTTCGGGGACTGTTGTGGGTTGGGGGGAGGGGGGAGGGATAGCATTGGGAGATATACCTAATGCTAGATGACGAGTTGGTGGGTGCAGCGCACCAGCATGGCACATGTCTACATATGTAACTTACCTGCACATTGGGCACATGTACCATAAAACCTAAAGTATAATAATAATAATAATAATAATAATAAAAGAAAAAAAAAAGATTTCATAACCTTTTAAAAAAAAAAAGAAAAAAAGAAAAGAAGAGAGGTCTCAAATCAGTGACTTCAGTTTTCACTTAAAGATGGAAAAAAAAGCAAATTAAATCCAAAGTAAGCAGAAAAAAGGAATAATAAAGATCAAAGTGAGAATCAGTGAAAGAAAATAGGTTAGAGGAAAATCAGTGAATCCCAAAGCTTGTTCTTTGGGAAAATCAATAACATTGATACATTTTCAGCCAGATTGATCAGGGAAAAAAGAGAGAATTACCAGTAGAAGGTATGAGACAGGTGACATCACTAAACATTCTACAGATATAAAGGGATAGTAAAATAATATTAGGAATACTTTTATCTCAATTAAATTCAATGCCATGGATAAAATTGACAAATTCCTTCAAAGACAAATTTCCAAAGTTCACCCAAGAAGAAACAGATAACCTGAATAGCCCTGTATCTATTAAATAAACTCAGATTCGTTTTTTACACTTTATCTTAGGTAAAAGGCCTAGAAATGATGAAAATGTTGTTTTAAGACCTCCCTATAGGCTAGGCACAGTGGCTTATGCCTTTAGTCCCAGCGCCAGCACCTTGGGAGGTTGATGTGGGCAGATCACCTGAGGTCAGGAGTTCGAGACCAGCTTGGCCAACATGGTGAAACCTCATCTCTACTAAAAATACAAAAATTAGCTGGGTATGGTGGCAGGCACCTGTAACCCCAGATACTTGGGAGGCTGAGGCAGGAAAATTGCTTGAACCTGGGATGGGGGGTGTTGCGGGAAGTCAGGGACCCTGAATGGAGGGACTGGCTGAAGCCATGGCAGAAGAACATAAATTGTGAAGATTTCATGGACATTTATTAGTTCCCCAAATTAATACTTTTATAATTTCTTACGTCTGTCTTTACCGCAATCTCTGAACATAAATTGTGAATATTTCATAGACACTTATCACTTCCCCAATCAATACTCTTGTGATTTCCTATGCCTGTCTTTACTTTAATCTCTTAATCCTGTCATCTTCATAAGCTGAGGATGTATGTTGCCTCAGGACCCTGTGATGATTGCGTTAACTGAGCAAATTGTTTAAACAATATAAAATCTGGGCACCTTGAAAAAAGAACAGGATAACAGCGATGTTCAGGGAACAAGGGAGATATCCATTAGGTCTGGCTGCCTGAGAACCAGGTGGAACAGAGCCATATTTCTCTTCTTTCAAAAGTGAATAGGAGAAATATCACTGAATTCTTTTTCTCAGCAAGGGACAGCCCTGAGAAAGAGAATGCATTCCTAGGCGGAGGTCTCTGAAATGCCACTCTGCAAACGTCTGTCTTTTATGGTTGCAGATAAGGGATGAAATAAGCCCCGGTCTCCCGTAGCACTCCCAGGCTTATTAGGAGGATGAAATTCCGGCCTAATAAATTTTGGGCAGACCAGTTGTCTGCTCTCAAACCCTGTCTCCTGATAAGATGTTATCAATGACAATGCGTGCCCGAAACTTCATTAACAATTTTAATTTTGCCCCAGTCCTGTGATCTAACCCTGCCTCCATTTGCCTTGTGATATTTTATTACCTTGTAAAGCATGTGATCTCTGTGACCCATACCCTGTTCGTACACTCCCTCTGCTTTTGAAAATCACTAATAAAAACTTGCTGTTTTTGCGGCTTGGGGGGCATCCTGGAACCTGCCAACATGCGATGTCTCCCCTGGACACCCAGCTTTAAAATTTCTCTCTTTTGTACTCTTTCCCTTTATTTCTCAGACTGGCTGACACTTATGGAAAATAGAAAAGGACCCACACTGAATTATTGGGGGTGGGTTCCCCCGAGGTTGCAGTGAGCTGAGGTCACACCTCTGCACTCCAGCCTGGGCGACAGAGTGCGACTCTCCCTCAAAAAAAAAAAAAAAAAAAAAAAAAAAAAAAGTCCTGGCTCCGTGGCTCACCTTTGTAATCCCAGCAATTTGGGAGGCTGAGGTGGGCAGATTATGAGGTCAGGATGAGGTCAGGAGATGGAGACCATCCTGGCTAACACAGTGAAACTCCTTGTTGACCAAAAATACAAAAAATTAGCCAGGCGTGGTGGTGTAAGCCTGTAATACCAGCTACTTGGGAGGCTGAGGCAAGAGAATCACTTGAACCCAGGAGGTGGAGGCTGCAGTGAGCCGAGATTGCAAGACTGCACTCCAGCCTGGGTGACAGACGGAGACTCTGTCTCAAAAAAAAAAAGAATAACATAAAAACCTCCCTATAAAGAAATTCAGGCCCAGATGGTGATAGTAGTGAAATTCACCAAACATTTAAGGGAGAAGTAATAACAATACTTCACAAACTCTTCCAAAAAACTGAAGAGGAAGAAATACTTCCCAACTCAATCTATGAAGTCAGCGTTACCCTGATACCAAAATTATCCTTGTACCCTGGCCAGACAAGGATATTTGAAGAAAACAAAACTACAGACAATATTCTTCATGAACATAGGGCAAGAATTCTATGCAAAAGTTTAGCAAATGAAATCCTAAATATAATAGAAAGGTAATAAATCATAATTAAGTGGTATTTATCCTAGAGATGCAAGATTGATTTAAAAATAGAAAATAAATCAATGTAATTTACCACATAAACAAACTAAAAAATTGTATGATCACCGTAATCAATACAGAAAAAACATTTGGCAAAATCCAACATCCATTATTGATAAAAACTGAGGCAAATTAGGAACAGAGGGAACTTCCTCAAGCTGATAAAGGGCAATTCCAAAAGTCCTTCAGCTAGCATCACACTTGATTGTGGAAGACTGAATACTTTCCCCTTCACATCAGGAACACACTAGGGATGCCTGCCCTCACCACCTCTATCCAGCGCTGTATTGGAGACTGTGCAATCAGCCAAGAAACAGAAATAAAGGACATTCAGTTTGGAAAGAAAGACATAATGGTCGTTATTCACAGACGACATGATTGTCTGTGTAGAAAATTCAGTGGAATGTACAAGAGGTTAATAAGTGTGTTTACCAAGGTTTCAGGACAAATTACTGTACAAAAATTGTTTAATGAGAGCTTTGTAACTTAATTCAAAATTAAAATGTAATGCATATATTATTGGTTGGATTAACCATCACAAAATGTACACACATTGCAAAATATCATATTGTATACTATGAATAGATAAAATTTGTATTTGCCAAGTAAAAAATAAAGAAATTAAAATAAAAAATTAACAACATTTACAATAGTATGAAAAATGTAAAGTACTTAGGAACAAATCTGACAAAAAATGTAAAAGGCCTGTACACAGAAAACTGTAAAACATTGCTATGATAAATTAAAGAAGCCATAAATAAATGGGGAGATATATGTTGTTCATGAGTGAGAAGACTCAATATTGTTAAGAGGTTATACTCTTAAAAGACAGATTCAATATAGATTGACTACAATCCCAATCAAAATCCCAGCAGGCTATTTATTAGTGTCTAGATCCATTCCATCAAAGACCTGGCACCCACAAGAATCTGCCAACCCATTTGGGAAATAAGAGTCATCCCTGGTGTGCCTGAAAAGCACCATCAGCTCCCCAGGTCACCAGAAACAGAAGTCTTAACTGGCTCTGAGTGTTGGACATCAGATTACACTGGTTTCAGCATAACGTACACTCAAGTTCAGCTGAAACTGAAGCTGTCCACAACTGCTGCTTTATGTTGGCTTTGGGACCTGGCAACCACCATTCTACTTTCTGTCTGTATGAATTTGACTGTTCTAGGTATTCATGTAATTGCAATCTTGCAGTATTTGTCTTTTTGCGACTGGTTTATTTCACCGATGGCAATGTCCTGAAGATTCATCCATGTTGTTGCATGTATCAAATTTCCTTCCTTTTAAAAGCTGAATAATATTTCATTGTATGGATATACCACATTTTGCTTACCCATTCATCTGTCAATGAACACTTAACATGGCTTCTGCCTTTTAGTTATTCTGAATAATACTGCTATGAACATGTCTCTTTATGTGTTTCATGCTATTGTTTTGGGTATATACCTGAAAGTGGCAATGCTGGATCATATGTTAATTCTGTGTATGGTTTTCTGAGGAGCCATCAAACTGTTTTCCACAGCAGCTGCACCATTTTACATTCCCACCAACAATGCATGGGGGTTTCAATTTCTCCACATCCTTGCCAATGCTTACTATTTTCTGTTTGTTTTATTTTTGGATAATAGTCATTCTAACATGTGTGCAGTAGTATCCCACCATGGTTTACATTTGCATTCCCCGATGACTAATGATGTCAAGTGTCTTTCCATGTGCTTTTTGTATATCTTCTTTGGAGAAATGTCTTCTCAAGTCCTTTGTCCATATTTAAATCAAGTTTTTTAAGTTATTTTAAGGATCAAATAAAATAGTGTATTTAGTACACTGACTGGATCATAATAAACACTCCACAAAATGTTAAAAAATTGAGTTTTTTTTGTTGTTGTCATTGAGTTGATTTTTTTTAACTGAAGTATGTCTGTACAGATAAGCCACAAATCCCAAGAAAACAGATTGATGAATTATCACAAGGTGAACACATCTGGGACACCAGCCCTTAGATCAAGAAATAAAACATTACCAGAGCTCCCATGCAAACACTAAGATGATCACTATGCTGACGTATAACACTATAGGTTTGTTTTGCTTGTTTTGGAGTTTCACGGAAATGAAATAGTGTAGCACACATTCATTTGTATCAGGTTTCTTTCACTCAACATTATGTTGGTGAGATTCACCAACTGTGCATGGCAGTTATTAATCTATTTTCATTACCATAAAAATTCCATGATATAATATATATTTGTCCATTATTCCATGATTAACATTGGGCTACTATGAAGAGTGCCTCTATCAGGATGCATTTCTTTTGGGTTTTCAGATTGGAGTGGGATTTCAGGATCATAGGGGTGCTCACCTTTAGCAGTATTCCCAAATAATTTTCCAAAGTAGTTGTGCTATTTCACATTTCCACCAGCTGTGTATAAATGTTTCAGTTACTTCACATTTTCACCAACACTTGGTATTAACAGTCTTCTTAATTTTAGCCATGCTGGTCGGTGTGTATTGGCTTCTCATTGTGGATCACATTTGTCTGATGGTTTATGAGGTTGGGCATTTTTATATGCTTTCTGGCCATTTGGATGCTCATTTGTCTTTCCTTACTTCCTTTTTCTTTTCTTTTTTTAAAAAATGAAGTTCCTATTCCTTTCTCTTGTTCATTTTTCCGTTGGATTCTTTATTTTATTTGTAGAAATTCTTCATGCACTCTGGACATGAGTCCTTTGCCTGTCATATTGTGACAAATATATTTCCCATTTGTGACTTATCTTTTCCCTCTCTTATTGAATTTTTTGAGAGATTCTTAATTTTACTATCATCCAATGTATTGATCTTCTCCTTTTGGGGTAGTTTTTTTTTTTCTATTGAAGAAATCATTCCCTGCCTTCTGAGGAGCTTTTAAAATATACATATGCCTACTAAACCCCACTGCTTTGATACATATTTTATGCCAGAAAATGTACTAGGCACTTTCATGATGTTATTGTCTATTTTGTGGGAAAATATCATCATCATCACTTTCCCAGGCCAGGACATGATATGTGTGCAGGATAATGCCATAGCTCCCCAACATCTGGAAATCTTCCTGCATTGGGGAGGGTGGGCCTGATGACACAATGGGGTCAGGTGGGTGCTAATTCCCAACTCCACAGGTGCAGGGCTTGGAAAACAGAGGAGAGCCAGGTCAGAGCTTGGTCCTGCAATGGACAGAAGATATAGAAGAGTCTGTTCGTATTGCCATGGGGGTCCAGGGACTGCAGGAGGTGGAGAGGAGCAATCAGAAGATAGATCCTGTGTGAGGAGGAGCAGAGCACAAGGGATGAGGCCCCAAGAAAAGGGCAAGAAGGGAGGGACCTCTTGCTTAGCAGCTCAGTATTACACGCATCTAGAGGTGAGGGCACAGCCACTGGCTCCAAATGTACTATCTCTGACACTTGTTATTTTGGTGCAAGGACTGGGAGAAAGTTCTGCACTGTACAGATCCTGCCCAGGAATGGTAGAGGATACCACAAAGCTTGTGGATGAGCAGTCAGGGCTCTCCTGTGGGCAGAGGCTCCAGGGCATGTGAGCCACACTGGAGCTGTGGATAGCGCCAGGCCTCCCAGGAGGGGCCCACACCAGCCTTTCTCTCTTACTCTTTCTGAATCAAGAATGTTGAACACACAATGAAAAGCCCAACTAACAAAAAGAAAGTATTTGCCTGATGAGGTTAGAACTGGTATTATAAGTAGTTTGCCGATCTATATATTGTGACAGAAAGCAGATCAGTGGTTGCTTTGGGTGGAGCATGGCAGGAGAGGCAGGAGGAAGGGATCACAAAGGAGCACAAGAAAACCTGTGGGGGATGGACATGCTCGCTGTCTTGATAATGGTGATGGTTTCATGGGTGCACAAGTCCTTCTATTATATGTCAGTCACCCCTTAGTGAGGCTGTTATGCATCCTCCTGACACATACACACACACACACACACACACACACACACACAGACACACACGTAGTTGCAATGAAATGGTTTAAGATACACTTGAGTTTCAAAAGTACACGCTCTCCAAGCCTGCCCGTTTGGCTCTTCCAAGCGTCCCAGTCACGAGGGAGTGAGACCAACATTTGGCCTGACTCCAGCTGCAACATGGCTGCTGACACTACTTCAGGTTCAAAGTTCTGGGACTCCATGAAGCCCCAACTTGAGGAGAGAGGCTGCCAGATGTACAGAGAAGGAAAGACTACCAACCACACATCTGTCTTGCCCCTGACTACTACACACAGGCAATCACTGGAGCTTCCGACTTGAACTTCAAAATCTGTGGGCCCAAGACAGGAGATGTCCCTCCCAACCCCTCTCCCCCCATTCATGGGAAAAGTGGCAATTGAGAGTGGAGGAGAGGATTAAAATACTAAGAGAATGAAACACATCTGAGGGTCCTCAGTTCATTGCTGAGAATGGCTGTTGGAATGATAACCACGCAACTTAAGAGAACAAGAATTGTGGGTAATTTTCCTTCCTGCAAACAGTATGTCTCTTTACTAGTTTCTTACTGCAGGAGGCTTTAAAGCTCCATAGAATATCTTCAGTAATAAGGAACAAAATGAAAAATAAAAAACAATGGTAATTGTCACAGCTAACAAATTGCTATTAGCAAAGATTTTCAGCAAGGTGTAAAAATCAGCAGGCTATATTTTTACCTAAATGATCCCTGCAGTCTATGAAGAGGTGCCTCAAAGGTAGCTAAGACACTGATCTGCCATCACAGGACATTCCCCCCCTGGTCCGGGAGGCCTGAGCTGACCCCGTCCACTCAGCTCCTCTGTGAGGTGATCGACTCAGGTGCTGATCACTTATTCCCTCTGGTAATCGACAGCTGTTGCCAGGCAGCTAACCAAGGACATTGCTGAGGACCAGACAGGGGCAAACAGGCTCCCACCCTGGGACCATTAGCACAGGGCTCTCACCATCTGAGCACCAGCTCCAGAGAAAAAGGAGAAAGAGTTGGTAATGCTACCAGGAGGTGTGGGGTCTTCAGTTCTTGTCTTTTTGGAGGAAAGAATTCAGCCAAGAAGTGAGCAGTGACAGTGAAGCAGCTGCAGAGTTTATTTAAAGAGAGAGTACACTCTAAAAGCCAAGTCAGAGTGGGCTGCTTGGAAAAAGAGACAGCGTAGATCGGCACTGGGGAAGCTCCCTTATGAGGGTCTTATATGATTATTCATGAAAGGGGTTGGGAAGGGGTGTTACTAGCAAACACGTTTTGGGTGGTCTCCTGGGAGCACATGCTCTATGGTGATACATGCTAGTACATACATCACACGTCTTAGTAATGACTGAAATCTCCACCCAGGGGCTTTTTTTTTTTTTTTTTACCATTATAATGAGTAAATGTTACCTTCAGAGCAAGCCAAGTTGAAGTGTGCATGCTCGCTATTAGGCAAAGTCCCTACTGAAGTTATCTCCTGTCAGGGTCAGATAAGTCCCAGTTAGGACCAGAGAAGCCAAACCTCAAGTCCAGATGTGGACTTGGGTGAATGAGGGTCTGAGGAGTGAATTGTTTGCTTCACAGTAAAATCTGAAATATTTATGCAGTATGTGAGTCGATGCATCTCCAACACAGGAGTGTCCAGCCTGGCAAACCAGGGGCCACCCTAGGGAAAGATCCAATGACATCACAATCTTTAAATAGCAATGAGAGGAACAAGGCTGGTGGACATCTCTCTGAGGGCATTACTTTCCAGATATTTGAGCAAGGCCTCCTTTGCAAATCTGGGTGATGGTTATCAAGATAGAGACAAGAGGTATCCAGCAACAGGTGTATTTTATAAAAATTAGTTGTGTAAACATGCTTGTAAAAATTAAAACACTACAGCAATGTATTTGAAAAGTAAACATTTCTCATTATTACACCTACTAGAGATAACTAGCGATGGCTAAACAAAAAGTTCGGTGCATGTTCTGTGTACACTGACTGCCTGAACCTTCCAAGTCTATTTGGCTTCTGATTTGGATAGGGAGAGTCAAGCACCAAGCTTGACTCAGGAGGGAGAGCACTATCCAAATGAATGTAGCTCCAGTATGAATAGCAAGAATTTATATAGAAAGGGACTCACCTAAAAAGTTATCTGATTTTATTCAATTATTGAGCTTGATAGTAAAAGGTTGGATAACAAGGGATAGCTGTAATAACACACACGATGAGAACACAAACTGCTTCTAATATTCATAAACAAGTAAGTGTCTGAGACAGGTCTCAATCAATTTAGAAGTTTATTTTGCCAAGATTAAGGACAAGTTGGAAGGAAAAAACACAGAATCATAGAAACAATCTGTGGACTGTGCCTTTCTCCAAAGATGATGCTGAGGCTTCAATGTTTAAAGGGGAAGAGTGTGCTGGAGGGGAAAGAGGAAGGGTATGGTCACATTACTGAATCCACACATTGTAAAAGAAAAGGATAAGGCAGGGGAACAGTCAATTTTGTATTCATCTTATGCTCAGTAAATCAGCACTTCACATAAGGTAAGATGAGGACAGAGCACCAACCTGTGGGGATATTTAACCTTCTATCTGGAGCTGTGTGCTTAGGAGCAAAAGGAAAGTCAGCTTCTTGCATGACTCAGCTTTCAGCTTAACTTTCTCCTTTTGGCAGAGTGAATTGGGGTCCCAAGTTTCTATTTTCCTCTCACACATTTGAAACTAGACTTGATTTTGCTTAGAAATGTGACATTTATTTATACTTCTAAACAAAATCAAGGCTAGTTATCAATTGCCCATCTTCAGAGAATGAGAAAGCCCAAGAGCTCCGTGACTCCTTCCCATTTCCTTGGGTTATGGATACCAGGACCCTGGGTTCTGCAGAGCCTGGGGACAGTGGATGAGAGAATGCTGTTTCTGAGCATGAAATGGTTGCTGTCAGATCCCTGCTCCTAAACTTACTAGGGAGTGACTGGTCAACAAAAAGAGTGAAACTCTAAAATATTTGAAGAGATTTATTCTGAGCCAAATATAAGTGACCAATGGGCCATGACACAGCCCTCAGGAGACCCTGAGAACATGTGCACAAGATGGTCAGGGCCCAGCCTAGTTTTACACATTTTAGGGAGACATGAGACATCAGTCAATACATGTAAGGTATATATTGTTTCAGTCTGGAAGGGCAGGACAACTTGAAGTGGGGACTTCCAGGTTATAGGTAGATTTTAAAATTTTCTGATTGGCAATTGGATGAAAGAGTTATTATCAGTAGAAAGGAATGTCTGGGTTAAGATAAGCGGTTGGAGAAATGTAGATATTATCAGGCAGACAAAGCCTCCAGGTAGCAGGATTCAGAGAAAGTAGATGTTAAATATTTCTGATCAGACTCTTAGGTCTGATGTTGATGTCTTAAGGTCTGTGTTGATGTTAATGCTGGAGAAATATAATGATGCATGTCCAATGCTCTCTTCCATCATGGCCTGAACAAGATTTTCAGTTTCACTCTGGAATCCCCATGGCCGAGAGGAGGGGTACATTCAGATGGTTGAAGGGCTTAGAATTTTATTTTTGGTTTACATTCTTCCCTTTATGGCCGATATTTGCCAGCGTCAGCATCAATGGCTATTAATTTTTTTCCCCCAGCACTGCTTGGGTGGCCTATCTGCCTGCCCTGTGTCCATCCTGTCCTTCAGTGAGACTCCCTATGGTGGAGGAACTTGAAGTCAAAATACTTATAGACAAGTAAGTGTTCTAGGAAAGATAGGAATGGACTCGGGCAGGCATTCATTACCCCTTAAAAGATTTATTTAAAGTAAAGAGCCAAAAACAAAAAGCCAATGGCGAGTTTACAAAAATTGACTTTTCTTTCACTTCTATGCGTTGAGCTACTATAATCTTGGTTTTAATTACAGACTTACGGTGATTAACTATACAAAACATATACATTTTTCTAAAAAATAATTGTATATATCTAAATATCTATATCTGCAAAACTTATAACTGGGAGTATTATGCCCAGGAGGCTTGGTCATGAGGTATCTTTATCCTCTTAATAATTATTTTCTTTTAATTTCAGGAAGCAGGACATTTTTCATGGTTGGGGTGGATAAAAAGGTGCCACATAATAACTGAGAAAGCAAAGTTCTTTGTTTTACAAGCTGTTTAGGCACCTATGTACCCTCCTTGATTTGGAGTGTCTGAGCTAACTGTATCCCTCAAAACCAGCCCTTACAATCTCATGCAACCATCTCTTCTGCAACAGTCTCTGGGCCTAGAGGGAGGGTCCTTGCATAGTATTAGCAGTAGGACATTTGCAATGAAAAACAGATCGGGTCCACTGGGATGCCAAATAATGGAGATTTGCTTCTCTAATCTTCAGAATGCCATGATTCTGGTTTCCTTTGAAGTGAAACAAGGAGAGATAAATAACATTAATATTTTGACCATCAGAAGAGTACTTGTGTGTCAAAAGACAAAAAATAGCCTATTTCATTAGGTCACCAACTGAAAATATGAAGAAAAATGATAATCTTGTACTCATTAGAAGATTATTATAACTATGAAAACTTTCAGGATTCTTAGGATCATCTTGGCTACACGGGGTCCTCTTTGGTTCTGTATGAAATCTAAAGTAGATTTTTCTAATTCTGTGAAGAATGTCAGTGGTAGTTTGATGGGAATGGCATTGAATCTATAAGTTACTTTGGGCAATACAGCCATTTTTATAGTATTGATTTTTCCTATCCATGGGGATGGAATGTTTTTCCATTTGTTTATGTCCTCTTATTTCCTTGAGCAGTGGTTTGTAGTTCTCCTTGAAGAGGTCTTTCACATCCCTTGTCAGCTGTATTTCTAGGTATTTTATTCATTTTTTTTAGCAATTGTGAATGGGAGTTCATTCATGATTTGTCTCTCTGCTTGTCTATTGTTGGTGGAAAGGATTGCTTGTGATTTTTGGACATTGATTTTATATCATGAGACTTTGCTGAAGTTGCTTATCAGTTTAAGGGGTTTTGGGACTGAGATTATGGAGTTTTCTAAATATAACAGCATATCATCTGCAATCAGAGGCAACTTGACTTCCTCTCTTCCTATATGAATACACTTTATTTCTTCCTTTTGCCTGATTGCCCTTGCCAGAACTTCCTATACTACGTTGAATAGAAGTGGTGAGAGAGGGCTTCCTTGTCTTGTACCAGTTTTCAAAGGCAATGCTTCCAGCTTTTGCCCATTGACTGAGATATTGGCTGTAGGGTTGCCATAAATAGCTTTTATTATTTTGAGATATGTTCCATCAATACCTAGTTTATTGAGAGTTTTTAACATGAAGTGGTGTTGAATTTTATCAAAGCCTTTTTCTGCACCTATTGAGATAATCATGTGGTTTTTGTCTTTGGTTCTGTTTATGTTGATGGATTATATTTATTTATTTGTGCATGGTGAAACAGTCTTGCATCCCAGGGATGAAGCTGACTTGATTGTGGTGGATAAGTGTTTTGATGTGCTGCTGAATTTGGTTTGCTAGTATTTAATTGAGGATTTGTGCATCAATTTTCATCAGGGATATTGGCCTGAAGTGTGTGTGTGTTTGTGTGTGTGTGTGTGTCTTCCTGATTTTGGTATCAGGATGATGCTGGCTTCATAAAATGAGTTAGGGGGAAGTCACTCCTTTTCAATTGTTTGGAATAGCAAAAAGAACAAAGTTGGAGGCATCACACTACTTCAAACTATACTACAAGGCTACACTAACCAACACAGCATGGTACTGGTACCAAAACAGACATATAGACTAATTAAACAGAACAGAGACCTCAGAAATAACACCACACATCTACATCCATATGATCTTCAACAAACCTGACAAAAAGAAGCAATGAAGAAAGAATCTCCTATTCAATAAATAGAGCTGGGAAAATTCACTAGCCATATGCAGAAGATTGAAACTGGAACCCTTCCTTAAACCTTAAACTTAAGACTTTAAACCTTAAACATAAAACTTAAATGTCAAGCCCCAAACCATAAAAACCCTAGAAGAAAACCTAGGCAATACCATTCAGGACATAGGCATGAGCAAGGACTTCATGACAAAAATGCCAAAAGCAACTGCAACAGAAGCCAAGATTGACAAATGAGATCTAAGTAAACGAAAGAGCTTCTGCACAGCAAAAGAAACTATCATCAGAATGAACAGGCAAACAACAGAATGGGAGAAAAATTTTGCAATCTACCCATCTGACAAAGGTCTAATATCCAGAATTTACAAGGAAATTGAACAAATTCACAAGAAAAAAACAAACAACCCAATCAAAAAATGGGAAAAGAATATGAACAGACACTTCTCCAAAGAAGATATTTACATAGCCAACAAACATATAAAAAAAGCTCAACATCACTGATTATTTGAGAAATGCAAATCAAAACTACAATGAGATATCATCTCACACCAGTCAGGATGGTGATTATTAAAAAATCAAGAAACAGTAGAAGCTGACCAGGCTGTGGAGAAATAGGAATGCTTTTATGCTGTTGGTGGGCATGTAAATTAGTTCAACCATTGTGGAAGACAGTATGACAATTCCTCAAGGATCTAAAACCAGAAATACCATTTGACCCAGCAATCCCATTACTGTATATATACCCAAAATAATATAAATTATTCTAGTATAAAGATACATGTACACATATGTTTATTGCAGCACTATTTACAATAGCAAAGTCATGGAACTAGTCCAAATGCCCATCAATGATAGACTGGATAAACAAAATGTAGTACATATACATCATGGAATACTATGCAGCCATAAAAGGAATGAGATCATGCCCTTTGCAGGGACATGGATGAAGCTGAAAGCCATCATCCTTAGCAAACTAAAACAGGAACAGAAAACCAAACACCACATGTTCTCACTCATAAGTGGGAGTTGAACAATGAGAACACATGGACACAGGGAGCGGAAAAGCACACACCAGGGCCTGTTGGGGGGTGAGGGGTGAGGGAATAGAACTTAGAGGATGGGTCAATAGGTATAGCAAACCACCATGGCACGTGTATACCTACTTAACAAACCTGCGCATTCTGCACATGTATCCTGGAACTTAAAGGAAAATAAAATAAAATATAAAAATTTTATGATTCAATTTGTACTCCATAAAATAAAAGCCAGAGCTGACATTTAGTAACAAGCATTACCCTTTTCCCTTGAAACAATCTCTCTGTCTCTCTCTAGCTTTCCTTTTTTATTAAAGAGAAGTCATAGTGAGAACAATTTGTGTGAAAAATAAGTTTTAGGCTTATTATGGTTGGCTTGTGATATGGCTTGACTCTGTGTCCTCACCCAAATCTCATTTCAAATTGTCATCCCTCCTGGTGGGAGGTGAATGTATCATGGGAGTTGTTTCACCCATGCTGTTTTCATGATAGTGAGTTATGAAATCTGATGATTGTATAAGTGTTTGACATTTTATCCTTTACACACACACACACACACAGTCTCTCCTGCCACCTTGTGAAGAAGGTGCCTACTTTCCTTTCTATCATAACTGTAAGTTTTCTGAGGCCTCCCCGGCTATGCAGAACTGTCAGTTAAACCTCTTTTGTTTATAAATTACCCAGTCTCAAATATTATCTTTATAGCAGTGTGAGAAGGGACTAGTACAGCCTGAGTATTCACTTAAAGTGCAGAAACAATTAATTGGTCATATAGGCTTCTCTTAAGTTGGGTTTGTTGGAATTTACCTAAAATTAAGTTATTCTAGTCAAAGCCTGGGTAAAATAACCAGTGTCTCCATTTGTCTCATTTTACAATAAAAGATGTACTTAAGCAAATAACTATATTTTCACCTAATCAGAATACTCACAGCTTTCAAATTATGGATAAACTAGGGAAAAATAAATTTGCTCACAAAAACACACTTCACCCAATTTTTCTAAACTATAAATAACTCAAAATAAAAACATTTGCTTGACTCTTCTTTAATAAGAGCAGTGGCTTTCAAACATGATGTCATTTGTTAATCTTGGAACTGCTATCCACAAGCCAAACAGCTCCTGTCAGATGGGAACCGCCTATCAAGCACTGTAGAATATGTAGCAGTTCTTCACATAGTTAGAGTCAGTCCTATGGGAAAACAGAGGCTCTTTGCTGATGAGTATTATTCTCCTTGCATTCCTCAGGTAGAAAGATGCTATATCAAAAGGATTTGGGTCCCCAGCAGGGTTTGGGACAAAGGACTCAGGGCGTTTGGTTGATCTTCACCTTATTTGTCTCAACATTGCCCCAGGTAATATTATCTTCCTCATTATAACTTTTGCCTTTTGATTAAAAAACATTTTCTATCTGGGGCAAATAATGAATAAGTATTCAAACATATCTATGATTCTTCTGGGGCAGGTCCTTGGACTTCCTTTTCCTTTCAATTTTGTTCTTATTTCCCTAATCATTTATCAAGCATCTTTAAGAGCCCTGAAGGACAGCAAATTTGATAAGGCTTCTCTACCATACGATTGTGCTGAAGCGATGTTACCCAGAGTGCCAATGAAAAAGGGGCCCTTTCAACCCCTAAATTTCTTATTGCATGAGTCCAAGCCACATTTTGAAAAGCCTGCTGGAGGAGTAAAGAGGTTTCTGCAAAGTTCAATCCACCCCCAATCCTCCAATGTCCAGGTAGTCCTGACGGAACCTCCCCTGCATCCAGCTCCAGCCCCAGCCCAGTCCCATTGGATCCCTGACATTCGTTAGAGCCGAAAGATTCAAGGAGTCAGTCCACCCACGAGCAGAGGGGAGGATGTTTCTCAAGAATGAGACAGGAAGTGCAGAGGAAATGCGACACTGTGCCTGCCCTAGAAGACAAGGCCAGTCATGGTCACCTACAGCCCATTCTAGGCAATCCACTCAGCTATGAGGTGAAACACGGAGACCAAGATAGCTTCCCTGTCTGAGACACGTACGGAAGCCAAGAGCCCCAGGATCATCAACCCTGGCTAATCAAGCAGAAACAGGTTTGGAGGGAGAAACAATCATGACACGGATCTCCAGGAAGTGTCCCCTGGCAGACTGGGAAGTGATCTTTGTTGAAGACATTCAGACAGACCAAGAAACATCAAGGTCCCTCAGAAACAGGAGAGACAGAGCAAGAGGGAGGACAGAGCACAGGCCAGAGCCCAGGCAGGATATAGCACCATGCCATCGGTACAGGCATAAGGGGAGGGGTGCCAAACTGGTGACTTGTCCAGAGAGACCAGTGTTCCAGTGACAGGGATTGTTGCCAACTCCCATTCCTAGCTTCTTCTTCAAGATTGTGTCGTTGTGTGGCTTCGTTCTCAGAGAAGAGCTGTGAAAAGATACAAGAATCTTCTTTGACTTTGGTTGGCTCCACCCCTGCAGAAAAATGACCTCCTGTGAGGATTTTGTTCTTGGCTGGAGTGTGATCATATTGATCCTAGAAAAGAGGCCGCTCAAATTGGGGATGAGATTTCAATTGCCCCGGGACTGACGCATCTCGTCACGTGGTCGAGGCCTTCACGAACCCAAAGTGGAACCGCCTTGGAAACGATAGACAACCGGCCACATGACCCAGGCAGAGACCCAGAAACAGGCTCAACAAAGACCAGACGACATGCAAAAATAGCTTTTTTGGCGCACAAGGAACATTCGTCCAAACAAACACGCACAAGGACACAAACAAACCGACAGAGAGAGGGAAAGAGTAAGAGACAGAGAGAGAGGAGAGAATAGGAGACACACACACACACACAAAAACACATAGTCATACAGCAGTGGCACAGAAACACTCCACACCCCAAGGCAACCTCTGAGGCAGCGGGGTTTTGCTCTACACGAGAACGACCCTCAGGTGAGAGAGCAGCCCATAGGCACACAGGCAGACCTGTCCTTGAGATCACGGGGGTACGATTTCTGGGGAGACTCACCCGAACACCGTCCGGGCAGGTCTGAGGCTGGCATGCCAAGCCACTTCCCCCGGACTTCGCCTGTGGTTTCGTCATCCTGGTCGGCCCTTTGCGACTCCTGGCAGCCGGAGACGTTCCTGTCGACCCCGTAGAGAGGTCAGGACGGAGCCTCAGAGCCCCGACACCCAAGCACTGCCACGGAGGGCTCCTGCTTTGCCAAACCTCAGGGAAGGGTTTCTAAGACAACTGTGGGAATCACTGTGACAAGCATCCCCTCGGGCTTTTGCGCATGCGCATTGGCGGGGCCGAGTAGCGCTCCGCTCCTGGTAGTCAGGCTGCCTCCGCTTTAAACAATGGCAGCTACGTGGAGACAGGGCGGCTCGAGTTGCAGCCCTGGCAGTGGCTGGATCAGGGGTACAGTAGGGGGCGGAGAGGGAGAAGAGGTCACAGGCGTCCCAGGGCCAAACCCCCAGGAATCCTGTATTCAGGACCTCCTTAAGCCGAATTCCAGGGGTGAAGAGGGAGTTTCTGGGCGTCTGCTGGGGTCCCAGGACTCCTCTTGAGATCCCATTTTGGACCCTTCTGGGTGAGAAAGCACGGGCTCACCATGTCTGCCAGGAAGGCAGGGCCTCGCTGCATCCCAGAATGATCTCATGGGCCCTAAGCTGTGGTGTCAGCGGAAAATTCACTGACCCAAGAGTCCTCCGCCTCCCTTCTCCTTTGAAAGAGGAAAAGCCCTGGGGCACTTGCAAGCTGATACCACTTTCCAGGACACGTGCACACAGGGACAGGGGCAATTCCGAGGTGGAGCCAATGAGACGACGCGTGGCACGGCGAACCCCAGAGCAGATGGTGTGAATGTGCGTCACCACGGGCGTATGGGGCGACGGCGAAAGTAACATTGGTGTCCAGCCATGTGCCCGGTGGAAGCAGGGCAAAAGTGACCATTCCATCAATGCCAAGGAAAATCAAAGAACACCTGGGATCCAGGAAGGGACAAAAAGATTCAAGGAGTCAGTACACCCAGGAGCAGAGGATAGGATGTCCCCAAAGATGAGACAGGAAGTGCAGAGGAAAGGCGGCACTGCTCCATTACTAGAAAACAAGGCCAGTCACGGTGGCCTAGCAAACATTACAGGCAATCAAACCACATGAGGTGTAACACGGAGACCTAGGAAGGCTCCCTGACTGAGACACGTATGGAAGCCAAGAGCTCCAGGGTCATCAGACCTGCCCAACGCAGCAGAAACAGGTTTGGAGAGAGAAACAGTCACGACACGGATCTCTAGGAAGTGAGTGTCTCCCTGATGGACGGGGAGGTGATCTTCGTAGAAGATATTCAGCCAGACCAAGAGGCATCTAGGCCGCTCAGAGACAGGGGAGACAGAGCAAGAGGGAGGACAGAGCAGAGGCCAGAGCCCAGGCAGGATACGGCGCCGAGCCACCGCCACGGGCATAAGGGGAGGGGTGGGAAGCGGGTGGCTTGTCCAGAGAGGCCAGCGTTCCAGGGACAGGGATTGTTGCCGTCTCCCATTCCCGGCTTCCTCTTCAAGATTGTGTGGTGGTGTGGCTTCATTTCGCAGAGAAGAGCCGTGGAAAGGTACAACCGTCTTCTTGGACTGGGGTCTGATCCTCTCCTGCGGGACCATGTGCTCCTGTGGGGCTTTTGTCCTGGGCTGGAGTGTGGTCCCCTTGATCCTAGAGAAGAGGCCGCTCAGGATGGGGATGAGACTTCCATTGCTCCGGCCCCAAGCATCCCCTCACGTGATCGAGGCTTTCACAGACCCAAAGTGGAACCGGCGCCAAAGCGATGGACAGCCGGCCGCAGGACCCAGGGAGAGACGCAGAAAGAGGCTCACCAAAGACCGGCCGACATAAAAGACATCCCTTTTTGACGCACAGGGCACATTCGTCCAAAGACACACACGCACAGGGTCGCGTGCGCGCGCGCACACACACACACACACACACACACACACACCGACAGAGAGAGGGAAAGAAGCACACAGAGGGTGAGACAGAGAGAGAAGCGAGAATGGGAGACACACGCACACACACAGTCCTACAGCGGTGGCAGAGAAATACACGCCCCCGGGCAACCACTGCGGCTGCCGGGTTCTGATCTCGACCGCAAGGAAACTCGGGTGAGAGAACAGCCCTCGGGCACGCAGGCGGGCCTGTCCTCGGGATCACGGGGGCACGACTTCTGGGTAGACTCACCCGAACACCGTCCGGGCAGGCCTGAGGCTGGGATGCCATGCTGCCTCCCCCCGACTCCCCGTGTGGTTTCGTCACGCTGCTCGGCCCTTTGCGACTCCTGGCAGCCGGAGACGTTCCTGTGGACCCCGTGGAGAGGTCAGGCCGGAGCCTCGGAGGCCCGACACCCAAGCGCTGCCACGGAGGGCCCCCGTGTTGCCAAGCCTCGGGGACTGGTTTCTAAGACAACCGTGGGAAGCACTGTGGCGGGAGAATGGGCGCGCGCCTCGCGCATGCGCATTGGCTGGGCCGCCAGGCGCTGGGCTCCTGGCAGTCAGGCAGGCTGCGTCCCCTTTAAATAACGGCGGCTGCGCGGCGGCAGTGGGGGCTCCTGCTGCAGCCGCGGCTGCGGCTGGAGCCGGGGTCCAGTTTGGGCCGCGTGGGAGAGGGGGCCGCAGGTGTCCCAGGGTCAAGCCCCCAGGAGTCCCGTCTTCAAGACCTCCTGGAGCCGACTTCCACCGGTGGAGGGGGAGCTTCAGGGCGCCTGCTGGGTTCTCTGGACTCCTCTTCAGAAGCGATTTTGGACCCCTCCGGGTGACAAAGGATGGGCTCACCACATGTGGTGAGGCAGGCAGGGCCTGGCTGCCGCACACAATGATCCCATGGCCCTCAAGGCGTGGTGTCGCTGAAAATTCACTGATCCGTGAGCCCTCTGCTTCCCTCCTCCTTTGAAAGAGCAGTGGCCTGCCGCGCTTCTAAAAGCCCTGGGGCTCCTGCAAGCCGACACTGCTTTCCAGGACACGTGCAGACGGGGACGGGGCGAATCCGAGGTGGAGACAATGCGATCACGCGTGGCACTGGCGTATCCCAGAGCAGATGGCCTGAATGTATGTCACCGGAGGCATATGGGGCGATGGCGAAACCAACAATGGGGTCCAGGCATGTGCCCGGTGGAAAGGGGGAAAGTGTGGCCTTTCCCTGAGTGCCAAGGGAACTCGAAGAAGACCTGGGAACCTGGACGGGGCCTGCGCCTCGGTCCAAGCCACATTTTGAAAGGCCTGCCCGAGGAGCACGGAGGTTTCTGCAACATTCACCCCACTCCCAACCCTCCACCGCCCAGCTAGCCCTGACGCAACCTCCCCTGCACCCAGCCCCAGCCCCAGTCCCCGCCTAGTCCCTTTGTTTCCTGACATTCGTTACAGCCAAAAGATTCAGGCAGTCGGTCCACCTTTGAGCAGAGGAGAGGATGTCCCTCAAGAGTGAGACAGGAAGAGCAGAGGAAATGCGACACCACCTGTCCTAGAAGACAAGGCCAGTCACGGTGGCCTAGCGCTCATTCTAGGCAATCCACCCAGCCATGAGGTGAAACACGGAGACCAAGGAAGCTTCCCTGTCTGAGACACGTATGGAAGCCAAGAGCTCCAGGGTCATCAGACCTGCCCAACGCAGCAGAAACAGGTTTGGAGAGAGAAACAGTCACGACACGGATCTCTAGGAAGTGAGTGTCTCCCTGATGGACGGGGAGGTGATCTTCGTAGAAGATATTCAGCCAGACCAAGAGGCATCTAGGCCGCTCAGAGACAGGGGAGACAGAGCAAGAGGGAGGACAGAGCAGAGGCCAGAGCCCAGGCAGGATACGGCGCCGAGCCACCGCCACGGGCATAAGGGGAGGGGTGGGAAGCGGGTGGCTTGTCCAGAGAGGCCAGCGTTCCAGGGACAGGGATTGTTGCCGTCTCCCATTCCCGGCTTCCTCTTCAAGATTGTGTGGTGGTGTGGCTTCATTTCGCAGAGAAGAGCCGTGGAAAGGTACAACCGTCTTCTTGGACTGGGGTCTGATCCCCTCCTGCGGGACCATGTGCCCCTGTGGGGCTTTTGTCCTGGGCTGGAGTGTGGTCCCCTTGATCCTAGAGAAGAGGCCGCTCAGGATGGGGATGAGACTTCCATTGCTCCGGCCCCAAGCATCCCCTCACGTGATCGAGGCTTTCACAGACCCAAAGTGGAACCGGCGCCAAAGCGATGGACAGCCGGCCGCAGGACCCAGGGAGAGACACAGAAAGAGGCTCACCAAAGACCGGCCGACATAAAAGACATCCCTTTTTGACGCACAGGGCACATTCGTCCAAAGACACACACGCACAGGGTCGCGTGCGCGCGCGCACACACACACACACACACACACCGACAGAGAGAGGGAAAGAAGCACACAGAGGGTGAGACAGAGAGAGAAGCGAGAATGGGAGACACACGCACACACACAGTCCTACAGCGGTGGCAGAGAAATACACGCCCCCGGGCAACCACTGCGGCTGCCGGGTTCTGATCTCGACCGCAAGGAAACTCGGGTGAGAGAACAGCCCTCGGGCACGCAGGCGGGCCTGTCCTCGGGATCACGGGGGCACGACTTCTGGGTAGACTCACCCGAACACCGTCCGGGCAGGCCTGAGGCTGGGATGCCATGCTGCCTCCCCCCGACTCCCCGTGTGGTTTCGTCACGCTGCTCGGCCCTTTGCGACTCCTGGCAGCCGGAGACGTTCCTGTGGACCCCGTGGAGAGGTCAGGCCGGAGCCTCGGAGGCCCGACACCCAAGCGCTGCCACGGAGGGCCCCCGTGTTGCCAAGCCTCGGGGACTGGTTTCTAAGACAACCGTGGGAAGCACTGTGGCGGGAGAATGGGCGCGCGCCTCGCGCATGCGCATTGGCTGGGCCGCCAGGCGCTGGGCTCCTGGCAGTCAGGCAGGCTGTGTCCCCTTTAAATAACGGCGGCTGCGCGGCGGCAGTGGGGGCTCCTGCTGCAGCCGCGGCTGCGGCTGGAGCCGGGGTCCAGTTTGGGCCGCGTGGGAGAGGGGGCCGCAGGTGTCCCAGGGTCAAGCCCCCAGGAGTCCCGTCTTCAAGACCTCCTGGAGCCGACTTCCACCGCTGGAGGGGGAGCTTCAGGGCGCCTGCTGGGTTCTCTGGACTCCTCTTCAGAAGCGATTTTGGACCCCTCCGGGTGACAAAGGATGGGCTCACCACATGTGGTGAGGCAGGCAGGGCCTGGCTGCCGCACACAATGATCCCATGGCCCTCAAGGCGTGGTGTCGCTGAAAATTCACTGATCCGTGAGCCCTCTGCTTCCCTCCTCCTTTGAAAGGGCAGTGGCCTGCCCCGCTTCTGAAAGCCCTGGGGCTCCTGCAAGCCGACACTGCTTTCCAGGACACGTGCAGACGGGGACGGGGCGAATCCGAGGTGGAGACAATGCGATCACGCGTGGCACTGGCGTATCCCAGAGCAGATGGCCTGAATGTATGTCACCGGAGGCATATGGGGCGATGGCGAAACCAACAATGGGGTCCAGGCATGTGCCCGGTGGAAAGGGGGAAAGTGTGGCCTTTCCCTGAGTGCCAAGGGAACTCGAAGAAGACCTGGGAACCTGGACGGGGCCTGCGCCTCGGTCCAAGCCACATTTTGAAAGGCCTGCCCGAGGAGCACGGAGGTTTCTGCAACATTCACCCCACTCCCAACCCTCCACCGCCCAGCTAGCCCTGACGCAACCTCCCCTGCACCCAGCCCCAGCCCCAGTCCCCGCCTAGTCCCTTTGTTTCCTGACATTCGTTACAGCCAAAAGATTCAGGCAGTCGGTCCACCTTTGAGCAGAGGAGAGGATGTCCCTCAAGAGTGAGACAGGAAGAGCAGAGGAAATGCGGCACCACCTGTCCTAGAAGACAAGGCCAGTCACGGTGGCCTAGCGCTCATTCTAGGCAATCCACCCAGCCATGAGGTGAAACACGGAGACCAAGGAAGCTTCCCTGTCTGAGACACGTATGGAAGCCAAGAGCTCCAGGGTCATCAGACCTGCCCAACGCAGCAGAAACAGGTTTAGAGAGAGAAACAGTCACGACACGGATCTCTAGGAAGTGAGTGTCTCCCTGATGGACGGGGAGGTGATCTTCGTAGAAGATATTCAGCCAGACCAAGAGGCATCTAGGCCGCTCAGAGACAGGGGAGACAGAGCAAGAGGGAGGACAGAGCAGAGGCCAGAGCCCAGGCAGGATACGGCGCCGAGCCACCGCCACGGGCATAAGGGGAGGGGTGGGAAGCGGGTGGCTTGTCCAGAGAGGCCAGCGTTCCAGGGACAGGGATTGTTGCCGTCTCCCATTCCTGGCTTCCTCTTCAAGATTGTGTGGTGGTGTGGCTTCATTTCGCAGAGAAGAGCCGTGGAAAGGTACAACCGTCTTCTTGGACTGGGGTCTGATCCTCTCCTGCGGGACCATGTGCTCCTGTGGGGCTTTTGTCCTGGGCTGGAGTGTGGTCCCCTTGATCCTAGAGAAGAGGCCGCTCAGGATGGGGATGAGACTTCCATTGCTCCGGCCCCAAGCATCCCCTCACGTGATCGAGGCTTTCACAGACCCAAAGTGGAACCGGCGCCAAAGCGATGGACAGCCGGCCGCAGGACCCAGGGAGAGACGCAGAAAGAGGCTCACCAAAGACCGGCCGACATAAAAGACATCCCTTTTTGACGCACAGGGCACATTCGTCCAAAGACACACACGCACAGGGTCGCGTGCGCGCGCACACACACACACACACACACACACCGACAGAGAGAGGGAAAGAAGCACACAGAGGGTGAGACAGAGAGAGAAGCGGGAATGGGAGACACACGCACACACACAGTCCTACAGCGGTGGCAGAGAAATACACGCCCCCGGGCAACCACTGCGGCTGCCGGGTTCTGATCTCGACCGCAAGGAAACTCGGGTGAGAGAACAGCCCTCGGGCACGCAGGCGGGCCTGTCCTCGGGATCACGGGGGCACGACTTCTGGGTAGACTCACCCGAACACCGTCCGGGCAGGCCTGAGGCTGGGATGCCATGCTGCCTCCCCCCGACTCCCCGTGTGGTTTCGTCACGCTGCTCGGCCCTTTGCGACTCCTGGCAGCCGGAGACGTTCCTGTGGACCCCGTGGAGAGGTCAGGCCGGAGCCTCGGAGGCCCGACACCCAAGCGCTGCCACGGAGGGCCCCCGTGTTGCCAAGCCTCGGGGACTGGTTTCTAAGACAACCGTGGGAAGCACTGTGGCGGGAGAATGGGCGCGCGCCTCGCGCATGCGCATTGGCTGGGCCGCCAGGCGCTGGGCTCCTGGCAGTCAGGCAGGCTGCGTGCCCTTTAAATAACGGCGGCTGCGCGGCGGCAGTGGGGGCTCCTGCTGCAGCCGCGGCTGCGGCTGGAGCCGGGGTCCAGTTTGGGCCGCGTGGGAGAGGGGGCCGCAGGTGTCCCAGGGTCAAGCCCCCAGGAGTCCCGTCTTCAAGACCTCCTGGAGCCGACTTCCACCGCTGGAGGGGGAGCTTCAGGGCGCCTGCTGGGTTCTCTGGACTCCTCTTCAGAAGCGATTTTGGACCCCTCCGGGTGACAAAGGATGGGCTCACCACATGTGGTGAGGCAGGCAGGGCCTGGCTGCCGCACACAATGATCCCATGGCCCTCAAGGCGTGGTGTCGCTGAAAATTCACTGATCCGTGAGCCCTCTGCTTCCCTCCTCCTTTGAAAGGGCAGTGGCCTGCCCCGCTTCTGAAAGCCCTGGGGCTCCTGCAAGCCGACACTGCTTTCCAGGACACGTGCAGACGGGGACGGGGCGAATCCGAGGTGGAGACAATGCGATCACGCGTGGCACTGGCGTATCCCAGAGCAGATGGCCTGAATGTATGTCACCGGAGGCATATGGGGCGATGGCGAAACCAACAATGGGGTCCAGGCATGTGCCCGGTGGAAAGGGGGAAAGTGTGGCCTTTCCCTGAGTGCCAAGGGAACTCGAAGAAGACCTGGGAACCTGGACGGGGCCTGCGCCTCGGTCCAAGCCACATTTTGAAAGGCCTGCCCGAGGAGCACGGAGGTTTCTGCAACATTCACCCCACTCCCAACCCTCCACCGCCCAGCTAGCCCTGACGCAACCTCCCCTGCACCCAGCCCCAGCCCCAGTCCCCGCCTAGTCCCTTTGTTTCCTGACATTTGTTACAGCCAAAAGATTCAGGCAGTCGGTCCACCTTTGAGCAGAGGAGAGGATGTCCCTCAAGAGTGAGACAGGAAGAGCAGAGGAAATGCGACACCACCTGTCCTAGAAGACAAGGCCAGTCACGGTGGCCTAGCGCTCATTCTAGGCAATCCACCCAGCCATGAGGTGAAACACGGAGACCAAGGAAGCTTCCCTGTCTGAGACACGTATGGAAGCCAAGAGCTCCAGGGTCATCAGACCTGCCCAACGCAGCAGAAACAGGTTTGGAGAGAGAAACAGTCACGACACGGATCTCTAGGAAGTGAGTGTCTCCCTGATGGACGGGGAAGTGATCTTCGTAGAAGATATTCAGCCAGACCAAGAGGCATCTAGGCCGCTCAGAGACAGGGGAGACAGAGCAAGAGGGAGGACAGAGCAGAGGCCAGAGCCCAGGCAGGATACGGCGCCGAGCCACCGCCACGGGCATAAGGGGAGGGGTGGGAAGCGGGTGGCTTGTCCAGAGAGGCCAGCGTTCCAGGGACAGGGATTGTTGCCGTCTCCCACTCCCGGCTTCCTCTTCAAGGTTGTGTCGTGGTGTGGCTTCATTTCGCAGAGAAGAGCCGTGGAAAGGTACAACCGTCTCCTTGGACTCGGGTCTGATCCTCTCCTGCGGGACCATGTGCTCCTGTGGGGCTTTTGTCCTGGGCTGGAGTGTGGTCCCCTTGATCGTAGAAAAGATGCCGCTCAGGATGGGGATGAGATTTCCATTGCTCTGGCCCCAAGCATCCCCTCCCGTGATCGAGGCTTTCACAGACCCAAAGTGGAACCGGCGCCAAAGCGATGGACAGCCGGCCACAGGACCCAGGGAGAGACGCAGAAAGAGGCTCAGCAAAGACGGGCCGACATAAAAGACATCCCTTTTTGACGCATAGGGCACATTCGTCCAAAGACACACACGCACGCGGGCCCGTACACACACACACACACACACACAGAGAAACCGACAGAGAGAGGGAAAGAAGCACCCAGTGTGAGAGACAGAGAGAAGGGAGAATGGGAGACACACCCACACACACAGTCCTACCGCAGTGGCACAGAAATACACGCCCCAGGACACCCTGCGGCTTCCGGGTTTTGCTCTGTACGGGAACGGTCCTCCCGTGAGTGAACAGCCCCCGGGCATGCAAGGAGTCTTGTCGGCGAGATCACGGGGGCACGACTTCTGGGTAGGCTCACCCGAATACCGTCCAGGCAGGCCTGTGTCTGGGTTGTTGCGCTGCTTTGCCAGGACTCCGTCTGCTTTTTCTGCTTCCTGTTTAGCCCTCCTTGTATCGTGGTGTCCTGAAACTGTTTTTTCGAACGCCTGGGTTGGTCAGGCTGGAGCGTCAATACAGACGCACTGCTCCGAAGGGCTCCTGCTTTGATAAGGTTTAAGGAGTGGTCTCAGCCAACCGGTGGAGTCACTGTGACAGAATGGGCTGGCGCCTCGCGCATGCGCGTTTCCCATGCTGACTGGGGCTTTGCTCTTCAAAGTCCGGCTGCGGCTCCTTTAAACAGGTTCTGCGATGCGTGGACGGGCCTTTCTGTTGCAGTCGCGGTGGTTGCTTGAGCTGGGATGTAGTAGAGGGCATTGTGGGAGAGGGGGCTTCGGGACCCCCAGAGCCGGAGCCCCGGGAGTCCTGTTCTCAGGACCTCCTTGAGCCGATTTCTACAGGTGGAGGTGGACCCTGATTCAGGGTGCCGGTTCGGGTCTCCGGACTCATAGGCTGGCGTGTATTGTTGTGATCACAGCTCACTGCAGCGTCAGTTTGCCAGGCTTAAGCAATTTTCTTGTCTCAGGCTCCCACGTACCTGGACTACAGGCATGTGCCCCCACACTCAACTACTTTTCTTCAAAAACATTTTTGTACGAATGGGGACTTACTATGTTGCCTGGCTCATGTCAAACTCCTGGGCTCAAGCCATCCTCCTGTGTTGGCCTCCCAAAGTGCTGAGATTACAGGTGTGTGTTTGCTCCTGCAGCTAAATTCTTATATCTTAAATCCCTTCCTCCCACAATAAGCAGATGTTAGGCACACTTATTTTATAACTTTTTGCTGTTTATGTCTCTTTTTGTCCCTGGACACAGGGATTAGCAGCCCACTCTCCACCAATTTTCAAATCATTAGGGGCATTATGCTGTGTCCCAGGAGTGGCCGAGGCTTCAAGGACCTGCTGCTCTAACATAGGCCTGCTGAGGAGTACAATTCATCTTGTGTTTCTATGTTGTTTAACTGCCTTCCTGAGCTCCTCTAAGTCAGTCCATCCTGCCACAACTGGGAAGAATCAAGAAACTCTAAAAGAAAATGTTTTTCAACTTTCCTGTTGTCAAGTATAAGACAGGTCTGCTGACCATGGCAGGAATGGCAGCGCATGACAGTGAGTGCCCCCCACCGTGTTTGCTCTTCACTGCATGTTCCACCTGAACTTTCCCGTTTGCTCAGTGAGTCTTGATAGTGGGGTAAAGCGGACTCATTCTCAAAGACCAAGGCTGACCCTCTCTGAATACAATGCCATGACCTAGTTACTGTCACTGTGGTTTTGTCTTCAGGGACTAAAGGATACAATAAGAATTTGTTCCTTTAATTTTCCTGTTGTTGCACAAAATACTTAAATGCTTCTACATAGGTCTGCTCTATTTTGCCACAGAGCACTAAGGGAAAGTCCCCACAATAAAGGTGCTTTTCACCTGAGCTGCTACGTATGATAGTTAAGCAGCTGAAGGTTAAAAAAAATCAAAGCTCCCCAAATGTTGTGGGTATGACAGCTGGTCCAACTTCATGGTCTGTACTTTCCCTTTGTAACAGCATGGATAAATACAGAGATAACTAGCAACTGATACCCTAGTGTGCCAAGCAATCCATGTATCTGTGTGATTAAAAATCAGCATTTAACCATACTCTAGATACATTAAAAATCAACCCCACACTCATAGACTGTAATTCTACTTTGCTTTCAGATGGCAGTTACAATTGGAAAGGAAACACCTAGTTTACAGGAGGCATTAATATTTCATTGTTGCAGAAACAGAAGCCTTAAAAGAAGGTATTCTGGACTTTCTGACCTGGATACTAACAAATAGTGGAAAATATGTATCTAAGAATACACTTGGAACAGAAATGTGAGAAACCAAAAGTAAGAGATATTATGAAGGGTCAAATATAAAATGCCCCAGTGCTAAAGAGGCAACAAAGAAAATTTTAGAAGAAAATGACAAGAGGCATTACGCCTTAATGAGTTTGTGCTAGTATATAAGAAAATACACTAGGCTGGGTAATTTCTGAAGAACAGAAATGTATTCCTCATAGTTCCATAGGCTAGAAGTCCAAGATCAAGGCGCCAGCAGGATTGGTGTCTGGTGAGGGCCTGGTCTCTGCATCCAAGATGGTATCTTGTGCACGGTGTCTTCAGGAGGTGATGCACCGTGTCCTCACATGGCAGAAGGTGGAAGGGCAAAACAGGGGAAGTCCATTCCCTCCAGTCCTTGTGTAAGGACCTAAACCCAGTTGTGAAGACTCTCCCTTCATGTCTGAATCACTACCTAAAAGCCCTCCTTCCTAATCCTATGACATTGGTAATTAATTTTAGGAGGACACATTCAGGACATAGCGCCCTATATTCAATTTCTTAAAAATTATTTTGTTGTTTTGCTTTTCTGTTTTTCAAAGGGCTTAAAGTGCACAAAATTGGATTAATCATAATCCTTGGCTCATAGCACACCTTGGCTCCTATTTCATCCTTGTCTGTGCCTGGGCCTCTATGTAAATGTATTTGAGCAATATGGTAATCACTTGTGAACCCAGAACACAACCCAAGAACTAGGATTCTGACCCTAACATCTGCTCCTCCTCTGTCCTTTCTCCTGATTTATACCCTTCAGCCCGAGGTTAAGTACTACCCTGAATTTATATTTAGGATTCCCTTCCTTTAAAAAAAACATTGTTTTATTGCATACATATGATTGCCCTAAATGACATACTATTTAGTTTTTAAGGGTATAATTTATTTACCCATTCTTCTATCAATTTACCCATTCTCCTATTAATGAACAAATGTTCATTCATCTGGCTTATTTCCAGATTTTTGCTATTATGAATGGCATTACATGAGCATTTATTTTTTTACTACTTCTGGTGCATATGGGCAAGAGTTTCTCCAGGGCCTATATTAGAGGAATTACTTTGCCATAACATATGAGAATGCTCAAATTTATAAGATAATCCAAATCGCTTTCCGAAGTGGTTGTTCTAATTTAAACTCTCACCTGCTGTATTAGTTCGAGATGATCTTGTTGAGCCACAGTCTCTCCATATTTGGTGATATGGTTTAGCTGTGTCCACACCCAAATCTCAGCTTGAATTCTATCTCCAGAATTCCCACATATTATGGGAGGGACCCAGGGTGAGGTAATTGAATCACGGAGGCCAGTCTTTCCTGTGCTATTCTCATGATAGTGAATAAGCCTCATGAGATCTGATGGGTTTATGAGGGGTTTCTGCTTTGGCTTCCTTCTCATTTTCTCTTGCAGCTGCCATGTAAGAAGTACCTTTCACCTCCTGCCATGACTCTGAGGCCTCCTCCACCATGTGGGACTGTAAATCCATTTACAGTTCTTTTTCTTTACGCCTTTTTTTCTTTTCAGACTTGGGTATGTCTTTATCAGCAGTGTGAAAATGGACTAATACAGTAAATTGGTACCAGTGGAGTGGGGTGCTGCTGAAAAGATATCCAAAAATGTGCAAGTGACTTTGAAACATGGTAACAGACAGAGGTTGGAAAAGTTTGGAGGGCTCAGAAGAAGACTGAAAAATGTGGGAAAATTTGGAGCCTCCTAGAGACTTGCTGAATGGCTTTGACAAAAATGCTGATAGTGTTTTGAACAATAAGGTCCAGGCTGAGGTGGTCTCAGATGGAGATGAGGAACTTGTTGTGAACTGGAGCAAAGGTGACTCTTGTTATGTTTTAGCAAAGAGAATGGCAGCATTTTGCCCCTGCCCTAGAGATTTGTGGAACTTTGAACTTGAGAGTGATAATTTAAGGTATCTGCTGGAAGAAATTTCTAAGCAGTAAAGCACTCAAGAGGTGACTTGGGTGATGTTAAAGGCCTTCGGTTTTATAAAGGAAGCAGAGCATATAAATTTGGAAAATTTGCAGCCTGACAATGTGATAGAGAAGAAAATCCCATTTTCTGAGGATACATTCAAGCTGTCAGCAGAAATTTGCAACAGTAATGAGAAGCTGAATGTTAATCCCAAAAATAATGGGGAAAATGTCTACAGGACATGTCACAGGTCATCACAGCAGCCCCTCCCATCACAAGCCCGGAGGCCTAGGAGGAAAAAATGGTTTTCTGGGCTGGGCCAGGTTCACTGTGCTGTGTGTAGCATAGAGCCTTGTTTCTCTGCGTTTCAGCCCCTCCAGCCACGGCTGAAAGGGGCCAACATAGAACTCAGGCCATGGCCTTGAGAGTGCAAGCACCAAGCCTTGGTAGCTTACACGTTGTGCTGAGCCTGCACATGCATAGAAGTCAAGAATTGAGGTTTGGAAACCTCCACCTAGATTTCAGAGGATGTATGAAAACACCTGGATGTCAAAGTGAAAATTTGTTGCAGGGGTGATGCTCTGATGGAGAACCTCTGCTAGGGCTGTGCAGAAGGGAAATGTGGGGTTGGAGCCCCTATACAGAGTCCCTACTGGGGCACTTCCTAGTGGAGCTTTGAGGAGAGGGCCACTCTCCTCCAGATCCCAGAATGGTAGATTCACTGACAGCTTGCACCATGAGCCTGGAAAAGCTGCGGACACTCAACATCAGCCCATGAAAACAGCCAGGAGGTGGGCTATACCCTGCAAAGCCACAGGGGCAGGACTACCCAAGGCTGTGGGAGCCCACCTCTTGCATCAGCATGACCTTGATGTGAAACATGGAGTCAAAGGAGATCATTTTGGAGCTTTAAAATTTGACTACCTTGCTGAATTTTGGACTTGCTTGGGGCCTGTAACCCCTTTGTTTTGGCAAATTACTCCCATTGGGAACAGCTGTATTTACTCAATTATCTGTACCCCCATCGTATCTAGGAAGTAACTAGCTTGATTTGGACTTTACAGGGTCATAGGCAGAAGAGACTTGCCTTGTCTCAGATGAGACTTTGGAAAGTGGAGATTTGGGTTAATGCTGAAATGAGTTAAGACTTTGGGGGACTGTTGGGAAGGCATGATAGGTTTTGAAATGTGAGGACATGAGATTTGGAGGGGCCAGGAGCAGAATAATATGGTTTGGCTATGTCCCTACCCACATCTCAACTTGAATTGTATTGCTCAGAATTCTCACACGTTCGGGGAGGAACTCATGGGGCAGTAGTTGAATCTTTGGGGTCAGTCTTTCCTATGCTATTCTTGTGATAGTGAATAAATCTCACAAGATCTGATGGGTTTATCAGGGATTTCATCTTTTGCTTATTTTGCTTCCTTCTCATATTCTCTTGCCACTGCCATGTAAGAAGTGCTGTTCATCCACCGCCATAACTCTGAGGCCTCCTCAGCCATGTGGAACCCTTAATCCAATTAAGTCTCTTTTTCTTCCCCATCTCAGGTATGTATTTATCACCAGTGTGAATATGGACTAATACCTTTGGTATTGTCAAACTTCTTAATATTTGTGGAGAGAATAGATGTGAAGTATCTTGTGCATTTTCCTGATTACTAATGAGGTTAAGAAAATTTTTATATTTTGTGGGCTTTCTCTTTTGTGAAATCCGTATTAATGTCTTTTCCCAATTTTCTGTTGGATGGCTATTTTTAAAACTAATTCATAAGAGCTCCTTATCCAAAATTAATTCATAGGAGCACTTAGTTGATATGATATTAATCTTTTGTAGGTTTTAGGTACTGCAAATATCTTCTTCTAATTTATAGTTTATCTTTTCACTTTTTTACTTTTATTTTTAATTTCTATTTTTTTTTTAGACAGAGTCTCACTCTATCATTCAGGCTGGAGTGCAGTGGCTCACTGCAACCTCCACCTCCCTGGTTCAGAGGATTCTCATGCCTCAGCTTCCCAAGTAGCTGGGATTACAGGTGTCTGCCACTAATGCCTGGCTAATTTCTTGTATTTTTAGTAGAGATGGGGTTTCACCATGTTGGCCAGCCTGGTTTCAAACTCCTGACCCCAAGTGGTCTACTGTTGGGATTACAGGTTTTAGACACCATGCCCAGCCTATCTTTCCATTTTTTGATGTAAAAAGTTCTTAATTTTGTGATAGTCAAAATGTCTAATCTTTTTTAATGGTTAAGTGGCTTTTTGTGTCTCATTCACTTACATTTTCTACTAAAAGTTTTGAAGTTTTGTTTCTGACGTGTAAGTCTTTTGTCCATCTGGAATTTAATGTTTGTATATAGAGTAAACTAGGACTATAATTTCATTTTGTTTCCTATATCAATAACCATTATTTTTCTATTCTATTTATTGAAAAGTCCTTTCTTTCCTTGCTGATCTGCCATGTCACCTACATCACATATCAAAGATGAAATTTGTGGAGATTTGCTTGGGAGCTCTCTATTCTGTTTCATTAGTCAGTTTATCAGTGAAGACCACACTGTCTTAATTACTGTAGCTTTATAAAAGTTCTTATATTTGGCAGGACAAATCTTTCCTCTTCTTCAATAATGTCTTTGATATTCTTGGCCCCTTTCCTTTTCCATATATATATATACACAGAGAGAGAGAGAGAGAGAGAGAGAGACAGGGTCTCACTTTGTTGCCCAGGCTTGAGGACTGTGGTGCAATCATAGCTCACTGCAGACTTGAACTCCTAGGCTCAAGAGCTCCTCCTACCTCAGCCTCCCAAGTAACTGGGACTCTAAGGCATGCACCACCACATCCAGCTAATTTCTTAAAAAATTATTATTTTTTGCAATTATGAGGATCTTGCTATGCTGCCCAGGCTGGTCTCAAACTTTTGTCCTCAAGCAATCCTCCCACCTCAGGCTCCCAAAGTGTTGGGATCACAAGAGTGAGCCACCACACCTGGCTTCATTTTCCATATTTTAAGACTATTTTTAAAAAGCTGCTCAAGACTGCTTTTTTCTCTTGGTGTTACTTGCAACTCCCTTGCTTAGCCTTGGAAATACTGTTAGTGAAGAAAATCTAAAGAGTCAAAAAATAAAATATTCTTTCTTTTCTTCCAGTTGCAAAAGAGCAGACACCCTCCTGAATCATAAAGCTGGTTTTGATAAATTGGTGAACTGAGAGCATACACAGTATTATTAATTCTGTTCTAATTTCTACTTCACTGTGGAGTGTCTTCACAGCGTCTTAAAAGATTATTGCTATGAAATATTCTTATACATGTAACACATAACCTCTACAATTCTGCAGTTGTACTTGGCTGTCTTACCTAATAATCAGTTGCTTTGCTTCATAATATTTAAATTGGCATCTCTAATTTCCAAAAGGCATAAATACTCATATAGATTTTTAGTTAAGCCAGAAGAAAGTAGACTTTATTTACTAACATAACTTATACGTAAAGATTTAATAAATCTCCCTGCTTCTTTTCTTTTGCATCATAACAACCACTGAAAATAATATTTCTATAGAAGTTGGGTGTAAATGAACAACGACTTTTGTGGCCAGAGGTGAATGGCCCAGGGGCTCCTGCACTCCAGGTCCCACTGAGCCTGCCACACAGCTGAGGGCATCGGTATTTCCACACACCTATAGTGCACACTGTCCCAGAACACAGATCAGATGCTCTCCTTTATTTAAATGGATAGATTAGAGTATTGTCATTGTAATTAAATTAATAAATACATATTTATACACTGTTAAAATCTGGTTGGATTTGTGTCCCTTCACAAAACAAATTACTTAAATGAAACCACAGAGTTAATATAATTGAGTACCTTTGCTTCTATGAGATGCTCTTTTAAATGGAATTAGAATCTAATTTGAAATGTCAGTTAAAAGTTTAAATATTCAACTCAATTACATTTAGATTTTTGTTTTGTTTTGTTTTGAGGTGGAGTTTAGCTCTTGTCACCCAGGCTGGAGTGCAATGGCGCAATCTCAGCTCACTGCAAGCAGATTCTCCTGGGTTCAAGTGATTCTCCTGCCTCAACCTCCCAAGTAGCTGGGATTACAGGTGCCTGCCACCACACCTGGCTAATTTTTGTATTTTCAGTAGAGATGGGGTTTCACCATGTTGGCCAGGCTGTTCTCGAACTCCTGACCTCAGGTGATCCACCCACCTCGGCCTCTCAAAATGCTTGGATTACAGGCATGAGCCACCACACTTGGCCTTTTTAGATTATTTTACTTTATTTTAGTTACTTATTTTTATGACTTTATTGTTATAAAAATGATAATTTAAAAATCAATCAATATAACAAAGAACATAGAAGGTGATCAACAAGCATTCCCACCTCCGTGACCTAGAAATAACTGTCATCAATCCAAAAGCTTACTCATGGTGAATCCCTTCACACCAGTTCCCAGTACAAAGTAACCCCTTGCTTGTAGAAAACATTATTATTATCATTATTATTTTTGCGATGGAATTTGTCTCTTGTAGTCTAGGCTGGAGTGCAATGGTGTGATCTCAGCTCACTGCAACTTCTGCCTCACAAGTTCAAAGGATTCTCCTGCCTCAGCCTCCCAAGCAGCTGGGATTACTGGTGTGCACCGCCATGGCCTGCTAATTTTTTGTATTTTTGTAGAGACAGTTATTCACCATGTTGGCCAGACTGGTCTCAAACTCCTGACCTCAGGTGATCCACTCACCTCAATCTTCCAAAGTGTTGGGATTACAGGCAAGTGCCACCACACCCAGACTAGAAAACATTATTCAATAGCAAACAATAGCAGTATGCTTGGGGGTTTTAGGATTGATTATTTTCAAATCTCTAGAAAAGCTCAATGCATTACTTTGGGCTATAATCTCAGGGCAGAGTCTCATCTGTTAATGGTGGGCTGGTCTAAGAGACCTTCCAGCTCTCAGATTAATGGTTTCCCGTGTTGAACTGCTCCCTGCCACCCACCCATCCTCGGTTTTGTTTGTTTGTTTGTTTTTACAGAGACAAGGTCTCACTATATTGCCCATGCTGGTCTTGAACTCCTGACCTCAAGCTATCATCCTGCCTTGGCCTCCCAAAGTGCTGGAGTTACAGATGTGAGCCTCTGTGCTCAGCCCATCATTGGCTGTTCAAGTGTGGAGGTAAACAGTAGATGCCAAATTTACCTCCAGGTCAGAAGGGGCAGATGTCCCAGGGCAGAATCATAACCCTAACCAGGCCTCCCACTGCATGAAGACATTATGTTCTGAAGCTTAAACCTGGACAAAGGTCTGACCAGTAGCACTGTGTTCATGAATATCAGGTCAAAAATTTAAAACTGGGACTATCCAGAAGAACCTGGTAGATGCAGGTGCAGTCCACAGTCCAATGATCAGCCATGATAACAGGCCACCTGTACTTTCTCTTTATCATGGAGTCCTTGATGTAAAAATTGATGACACTTTCTTGCTTCTGGTAGGCTTCCCTTTTTCATTTTCCATAAGTAGCTTCCTCCATCCCGCCTCCCAACAGGCCACAGTCAATTCAGGACATTTTAACCATGAAAATGAGTCTCCATAACATGAATTTAGAGGCCAGGCAGGGTGGATCATGCCTGCAATCCCAGCACTCTGTGAGGCTGAAGTGGGAGAATGGCTTGAGCTTAGGAGTTTGAGACCAGCCTGGGCAACATGGTGAACCGTGTCTCTAACAAAAAAAATAAATAAATAAAAATAAGCCATGTATGGTGGTGCATGCTACTAGTCCCAGCTACTCAGGAGGCTGAGGTGGGAGGATTGTGGGGCCAAGGAGGTCAAGTCTGGGGTGGGCCAAGATCATGCCACTGCAATCCAGCCTGGGCAATGGAGTGAGACATTATCTCAGGGAAAAAAAAAAAGATTTAAAAGACAGGCTGACTTTCTTGTTACAAGCCAATGCTCATTTGCCATTCCATAAATCCTAGGACACCTCTTAAGAATTATGCTAAATCTACTCTACCTGTGCTCTATAAATGGAACAACAACACTTGGATGATATCAGAGCTGTTTACCACATGGGTTACTGAGTATTTTAATCCCACTGTTGAGACCTACAGCTCAGAAAAAAAGATACATTTCAAATACTTTAGCTTTTTGACAATGTACCTGATGACTAAAGAGCTCTAATGGAGATGTACAGGGAAACGCATGCTGGTTTCATGCCTGCCAACACAACATCTATTCTGTAGTCCATGGATTGAGGCATCATTTTGAGTTTCAAGTCTTATTATTTGAGAAATATATTTTATAAGGCTGTTACTGCCATAGGTCATGATTCCTTTGATGGATCTGGGCAAAGTAAATTGGAAACATTCTGGAAAGGATTCACTATGGTAGATGCCACTAAGAACATTCATGATTCACCAGAGGAGGTAAAAATAGCAGCATTAATAGGAGTTTGGAAGAAGTTGATTCTGACCCTCATAAATGACTTTGAGGGGTTCAAGACCTTAGCAGAAGAAGTAACCACAGTTGTGGTGAAGATAACAAGAGAACTAGAATTACAAGTGGAGCCTGAAGATGTGAGTGAATTGCCGCAATCTTTTTTTTTTTTTTTTTTTTAAGATGGAGTTTTGCTCTTGTTGCCCAGGCTGGAGTGCAATGGCATGATCTCGGCTCACCACAACCTCCATCTCCTGGCTTCAAGTGATTCTCCTGCCTCACCCTCCTGAGTAGCTGGCATTATAAGCATGTGCCACCACATCTGGCTAATTTTGTATTTTTAGTAGACATAGTGTTTCACCATATTGTTTAGTCTGGTCTCGAACTCACAACCTCAGATGATCCATCCGCCTCAGCCTGGGATTACAGGCATGAACCACCGCGCCTGGCCGAATTGCTGTAATCATAATGGAAATAAATGGAATTAGATGGAAAAAAGTTTAGCCTGGGGCTCAGGATAGGCTCTCCCTTTACTACCACATTCCTGTGCAGAGCACCAAGGAATCAGAGATTTCTACACACGACTTTGGCCTTGTGGGTTATTATGGCAGTATATTTATTGAAGTAGGAGAATAGAACATATTTAACTATTTGTTAGCTTCATTTATAACTCATAATTATTTAGACATAATGCAAATGTGGGCTGGAATTCATGTTCTGATTTTTTGTGGCCTTGACCTAAGGAAGAGGGAACCAGGGAAATGGGCTTTATATGCTTGGATGGCTTCATGGAATCCCCAACTTCTTTAGCCTCTGTGACGACTCAAGATTGTTACTAAAATCCACTTTGTATTATCTTTAAAAACCAAGCGATATTATTTTTGCTTATATTATATCACATATCATATATTATTATATATAATGTTATAATAGATAATGTAATATAATTAATATATAATATATAATATGTATATTATATAATTATATATAATATGTATAAAATAATGTATTATTATTGCTTATTATGAGTGAGCAAAGAAAGTGGTTTCTTAGGATGGAATCTACTCCTGGTGAAGATGCTGTGAACATTGTGGAAAGAACAACAAAGGACTTAGAATATTCCATAAACTTAGTTGATAGAGGAGTGGCAGGGTTTCAGAGGATTGGTTCCAATTTTGATATAAATTCTACTGTGGGTAAAATGGTTCCAAACTGCATAGCATGCTGCAGTGAAATCTTTTGTGAAAGGAAGAGTCAGTCAATGCAGCAAACTTCATTGTCATCTTATTTTAAGAAATTGCCACTCCCTCTCCAGCCCTCAGCAACCACCACCCTGATCAGTCAGTAGCTATCAACGTTGAGGCAAGACCATCCAGCAGCAAAATGATGATGACTTGCTGAAGGCCCGGATGATGGTTAGCATTTTTTGGCAATCACATATTTTCAAAGTAAGGTATATATATTAAAATTTAGACATAATGCTATTGCACACTTAATTGACTACAGTAGTTTAAACATAACTTTTTTTTGAGATGGCATCTGGCTCTGTTGCCCAGGTTGGAGTGCAGTGGTGTGATCTTGCCTCACTGCAAACTCTGCCTCCCAGGTTCAAACAATTCTCCTGCCTCAGCCTCCTAAGTAGCTGAGACTACAGGCACTCACCACCATTTTTGTATTTCTGGTAGACACAGGGTTTCACCATGTTGGCCAGGCTGGTCTCGAACTTCTGACCTTAGGTGATGCACCTACCTCGGCCTCCCAATGTGCTGGAATTACAGGCGTGAGCCACCATGCCTGGCAACATAACTTTTATATGCACCAGAAAGCAAAGAATTTTGTGTGAATTGCAAAAAATTTCGTGTTACCTGCACTGTTGTGACATTCACCTTATTCTGGTTACCTAGAATGTGTAATATCTCCAAGGTGTGTCTGTATCCCTAAAAGCAGAGCTGGAGTAAAGACTTGGGTGTGGGTGGTTTATTTGGGAAGTGATTCCAAGAAGCAGGAGTCAGAAGTGGGAAGAGTGAGCCAGGCAAGAAAGAAAACCCAAAATAATGGCATGCTATTGAGGCTCCTGCCATGCAATTTTTTCTGCAGGACCTTCCTAGAGGCTCCGGAAAGTTATCCAGAACTGTCCACCTGAAACATGAGCCTGGAGCATTCGTCCATCTGTCCCACACTGGTTGAAGTCTTCCCCTGAGGCTGTTAACCTGCAAGTGTTTCTGGGCTGTATTTGTGCTCAGGAAAAATCCTACAATAATGGAGATGCCCTAGGGCAGAAAGTGTAGCTTGAGTTTGCTGGCAGCACAAGGGAAGCCTGCGTTTCCATGGAACTTCCCATGGTGGCTGAGACTGAATGAAAGGTGAGCTGAGAAGACATGATGCAGGCGCCATTGCACTAAGCAATCATAGCCTTCGATCTGGGCAAGAAGACCCCTGCCCTGAATCCTGCGCTTGAGAAGGTGCCTCTCTGGTCCTCCAATGACTGTACTCCGGCCCACTCAGAGCTCTCACCCTGTCTTCTAGGGCACACAATGGGCACTCAGGCCCCTGGCCAAATGTGCCTGAGCCTGCATGGCCTCTTCCCTGGGTCCATTTCAAAGCACAAACTGTGTTTGTCCAAATGGTGCCCAAGGCTCTGCTGTCTGAAGGGGTGAAAATTGTGAATGGAGCTTGCATGGGGCCTAGGGATTCCCCCACACAGGGGTATGCAAGGCTTCTCAAGAGAGGACAGGGCTAGCTATGATGAAAGAAAAAAGTTTAGCTTGGGGCTGAGGATCGGCTCTCCCTTTACTACCACATTCCCGTGCAGAGCACCAAGAAATCAGAGAATTCTACACTCGACTTTGACCTTGTGGGTTATTATGGCAGTATATTTATTGAAGTAGGAGAATAGAACATACTTAACTATTTGCTAACATCATTTATAACTCATAATTATTTAGACATGATGCAAATGTGGGCTGGAATTCAAGTTCTGATTTTATGTGGCCTTGAGCTAAGGAAAAGGTACCCAGGAGATGGGCTTTAAGTGCTTGGGTGGCTTCATGGAATCCCCAACTTCATTAGCTTCTGTGACACCTCAAGATAGTTACTAAAATCCACTTTGTATTATCTTTAAAAACCAAGGGATATTATGTAGGTCAGTAGTTAGAAGGCATTTGACTCAAAATATCTATGAACCAAAGGATATAAATGACTAAAAGCAGGAGGATTATTACCTGAAGGGGTGGAGGGTTGATCTCAGGATATGACCTGTGAGATCCTCCCTGCTGGCTGAGTGCTCGCTAACGTGGGGTAGGAGAGCACCAGGAACAACACATATCTTGGACAGGAGGGAATGTGGGGAGTAAGGAAAGAGAAATAGGCCTTTTAGTTTTTATTGACACATGACAATTATACATATTTCTAGGGTACATGTGATATTTTGATACATGCATACAATGTGTAGTGATCAAATCAGTATAATTTGCATATCCATCACCTCAAACATTTATCATTTATTTGTGTTGAGAACATTCCACATCTTTCCTCCAGTCATTTTGAAATATATGTTATTGTTAATGATCGTCACCCTACTGTGCTATTGAACACTAGAAAATCTTCTGTTCCTTCCGTCTAACTGTATTTTTGTGCCCATTAGCCAACTTCTGGGAAGGGCAAAAGAGTGAGTGGATGATAAGGGCCCTTTTTAAGGAAAAGTAAATTTTATGAGAAGCGAAGACATTTTAGGAGGAAAAATAAAAAGGTGGACCATGGACTTAGAGTGGGGACTGCAGAAATTGAAAGGCAAAGAGAAAAAAACAACTTAGCTATGTGAAAATACATCTCAATGTCATTCCTTTCACAGGTCCAACGTCTGATATTCTTTTGGGAAGCTGGATATGAGGTAGGAATCTTTCTTTGAGTCATACATTTTTATCATTATGATTATTGTTGAATGATAGCTGACAATTTTTGAGAGCAATTATAGAGGACAATTATTGAGCTTTGACAAGCTCTTTTCAAAGGACTTTACATATATTTTCTCCACTTCTAATTGTTAGATATTCTTATTATTCCCATTTTGTAGATGAGGGATGCACAGGCATAAAGCCTATGTGGAGGCAGAGAGCAGCTAAGTAACCTGACCATGGCCCAACGGCAAACAAATGATGGGGCCACATGCAAATCCAGGCAGAACCCTTCTATTATATGAAGCTCAATGTTTTCTTGTTTTCATCTTGTTATGAAAACACCTATTTGCAAAGGGGTTTTGAAGCTACTTTAAAACATTCTGTGGCTGTGTGTGGTGGCTGACACCTGCAATCCCAGCATATTGGGAGACCAAGGTGGGCAGACTGCCTGAGCTCAGGAGTTTGAGACCAGCCTGGCTAACATGGTGAAACCCTGTGTCTCCTAAAAATACAAAAAAATTAGCCAGGCGTGTTGGTGTGCACCTGTAATCCCAGCTACTCTGGAGGGTGAGGCAGGAGAATCGCTTGAACCGGGGAGACGAAGGTTGCAGTAAGCCAAGATCGTGCCACTGCACTTCAGCCTGGGCGACAGAGTGAGACTGTGTCTCCAAATAAACAAATAAATAAGATTGACCTTTGAGCTCCTGATCATGTCCCTAGATTGTACTTGTACATATTTTGATGTCTAATAAGATTTATTCTTAGTGCATTTTTTAAGTTAAAGTATTTATTGAGCATCTACTGTATATCATGTGCTGAGACAGGCAACAGTGGTGCAGGGAACATATGGCACAGTCTCTGACCTCAGGTAACTTTCACTCTCATACATATGTATTAGGACACAAACACATGTGTGAATATAAGGTAGTATGATATACATTGCAACAAATAATTATTTACTGTAAACCTATTTTATAGGATTTTAAACTTAAACTACTTTCACCCTATTTCCAAAAAAGTATTGCATAACTTTAAATGGATTCTCAGTTTGAAATCATCATACAAACTGCAGTAGCATCTGCTGGTGAAATACTGCTTTGTATCTATTAGAATAGTCCAAACAACTGGGAGAGAACTGCATTATTAGAGCTGTAAAAGTTATTGTCTAGAAATCTCAGAAAATAAGAGGAAGTTCTATGGTAGATGAATAAGATGACATCTAAACTGTTCTCTTAAGCTACTGAATGAAGTCCTGTGGATATCTCACAGCACAAAGTTCAAGTGTATGCCCACAACTCCTCATGCCACAAGATGTGACACCTTTCCAAACTCTTTTTGCAAAAGTTTCCAATTATGTCTCTTATAAGAGTAATTTTTATACCCACATATTCCGGCTTTTGTAGTGCACGCAAAGACAAGATGGGAAGGGGCTTCCATTTGTTGGTGCCAGCTGCTCTATGGACCAGGCCCTGCCCATGCATCCATGTTGGTTCTTTTATCCCCACATCAGCCGTAGCCCATAGGCATTAACCTCCATTGTACAGATGAGGAAATTGAAAGTCTAAGAGAATATGCAATCTACCCAGAGTCATGCAGCTTGTGTATGTGAGGGCTGGAATGAAAATCCAATCTGTGTGAGTCCCAAGTCCCCTTCCACCATATGGTGTCCATTTCATTTTGCAATCAGCTTGGCTGGGATATATCTGCCCTAAAAGACAGTAAGTAGGAATACTTGTCTCTATACCTTAACCTAACATCCATGGGCTTGCTTTTTGTATTTGGAGGTGTCATAACATTATAATAATAATTTGATTTTATTTGAATAGTGAATATTATACTACTCAGTCTAGAGATTTATGACATCCCAGTCTAAACTGGGTGATAGCAATGAAGCTTCTTCAAGGAGACAAGTATGAGTAATAAGGTAGAAATAAGTTGAATTTCTATGGAGTTGCTACTTCTGAATTTAAAGCTAGCTGAGGTTAAGTAGATATTCAAAAAGATCGCTATAATCTTCACTTGAATAATATAAACATTTATTATTTTTTACATATGTATTTATTTATGGAACATAGATGTAATTTTAAAACAGATTTTTGCAAACTGTATTAAAATATGCTAAAAACATAACACATTATGACCCAACAGAGTTTTTCAAAGTAACTCAGTGTTAGTTTAAAATGTGAAATTTAATCGATATAATTCACCATAGAATACAGTGTGTATGTCAGTATAATATATATCAAAATTGGAAAGAAGTATATTTATCTTTGTTTTTTAATAAGATGAATTTACAATTTTAATGAATTTCAACTTTCATTTTAGATTCTGGAGGGTATCTGTACAGGTTTATTACATGGGTGTATTGTGTGATGCTGAGATTTGGGGTATGAATGAAGGTGTGAGTGCCTGTCTTGAACTTGTACCAAGATCAACCTCCCCTGATCAGCAGAGGGTAAACTAACTTGAATTACACTTGAATTTTTTAGGAGAGCAGGTAACAAAGGGCAAATGGTGTCCAGAGACAAAAGTGCTCGATGGTCTAAAATGAGCCTGCCATATCACTGTGGGTACAGGTCTTCACACAAATACATTTCAGAAAGGGGTCAAACCCTTGTTTACACATAAATGTAAGCTGGGTGTGGAGGCACACGTCTATAATTCCAGCGACTCAGGAGGCTGAGGCAGGTGGATCCCTTGAGTTCAGGAGTTTAAGACCAGGCTGGACAACATAGGAAGATCCCATTTCAATTTTTAAAAATGAGAAAAAAAAATAGATAAACTTAAGCATATTAAATTTTTAAAGAGTTTATTTGAGCAAACAGAGATTCATGGATCAGGCAGCTCCAAACTGAAAGTGGTTGGAGGATCTACCAGAGGTGTTTGTAGGGAAGGCTTTTATAGGGTGAATATAGAAGTAGATTAGAGAAATTGTTTGATTGGCAAAAATTTGGGCAGTTGCATTATTTGAACTATCCTGGTGGTAGGTCTCTCATTACACAGCTAATACTCAGCGGGCCGCTTGTTGATGGGCTAAGCTTTTCATTTTGTCTATGTAGGAACCCAGGCCATGGGAGCTATCTCAGCCTAATGCTCTCCCATTAAGTTATTTTACACCTTCTCTCTGTATCAGAGTAAGCGGGGGTCTTCCCCAGGAGGCTTCTTACCACCCTGTTTCCCTCAGCAAAATGAAACTGTCCCTTTTGCCTCTGTAGGCAATCTTCTGAACAAGGCTTTCCTAATATTTTTATATCATCTTATTTTATCTTATCCTTTTCTCTGTACCTTGTTTACACGCTTCTGGAACACTTGTACACTTTGCACCCATCCCCTGCATTATTTAGGCAATCCTAAAAGAAGACTTCTAGGATGGATTGGTGGAGAACTGCTGGCATATTGAGCCCTCTCTCTTTGTATCTGGAACTTTCATAATTACCTTAGTTCTCCATGCCAATTTTGCAATTATCTTTGTTCTCCACTTCAAAATACATTTACCTCTGACAGAAGCTGAGTACATAAAAGGGACCTTGCCCAGTGGTACTTATGAGGCAGGAGATGTGATATATTTAAAATTATAAACTAAAAGCTTTCTGACACCAAAAGCATAAGTAAAACACAAAAAAATAAGTAAAGTGGACTTCATCAAAATTTAAAACTTTTGTGCAATCAGAGGACAACCGGCAGAATGGAAGAAAATATTTTAAATAATATCTTTGATAAGGGATCAATATCCAGAATATATAAAGAACTCCTACAACTCAGCAATAAATAAACAACCCAATTAAAAAATAGGCAAAGGACTTACATAGAAATTTTCCCAAAAAAGATATACAACTGGCCATCAAGCCCATGAAAGACGCTCAACATCACTGGTTACTAAGGAAAAGCAAATCAAAACCATAATAAGATACCACTTCATACCCATTAAGATGGCAATCATCAAAAAACCAGGGAATAATAAGTGTTGGTGAGGATGTAGCCAAATCAAAACTCTTGTGCATTGCCGGTGGAATCTACAGGGGTATAGTCATGGTGGAAAAGAGTACAGCGGTTCCTAAATTTAAAAAAATATGGAACATAGGCTGGGCTCAGTGGCTCATGCCTGTAATCCCAGCACTTTAGGACACCAAGGTGGCCAGATCACGAGGTCAGGAGTTCAAGACCAGCCTGACCAACATGGTGAAACCATGGGGTTTCACCCCATCTCAGCTAAAAATACAAAAATTAGCTGGGCATGGTGCTGCGTGCCTGTACTCCCAGCTACTCAGGAGGCTGAGGCAGGAGAATCCCTTGAACCTGGGAGGTGGGGGTTGCAGTGAACCTGGGAGGTGGGGGTCACAGTGAGCCGAGATCACATGACTGCACTCCAGCCTGGGTGACAGAGCTAGATTCCATCTCAAATAAATAAATCAATAAATAAAAATGAAACATAGAATTACCATATGAGTCAGCAAGTCCACTTCTGGGGTTAAACCCATAAGAATTGAAAGCAAGGACTTCAACAGATATTTGCAAATTCATGTGCATAGTAACATTATTCATGATAGCCAAAAGGTGGAAGCATTCATTGACAGAGGAATGGATAAACAAAATGTGGTATAGATATACAGTGGAGTATTACTTAGCCTTAAAAAGGGACATTCTGACGCATGCTACAACATGGATGGACTTTGACATAATGCCAAGTGAAAGAAGCTGGATACAAAAAACTAATACTGCCTGATTCCACTTATGTGAGGTATGTAGCATGTAATATTCACAGAAACCAAAAGTAGAATGAAGGTTCCCAGTTAATGGGAAAAGAAATTAAGGAAGGGCTATTGTTTAAAGAATGCAGAGTTTTAGTTTGGGAAATTGAAAAAGAAAAATTTCTAGAGATGATGGATGGTGGTGACAGTTGTACAATCAGGTGACTGTATTTAGTGACACTGAACTATGCACTTAAAAATGGTTAAAATGGCAAATTTTATGCTATGTATATTTTGCCAAAATAAAAATTACAAACTTTTTTAAATTAAAAGCTTTAGAATAATTAGTTAAAATAAAAGTAATTAAATCTATTTTAAAACTAAAGCTAAAATGAATTCCCCTTCAATCCCAATAACTATGTGCCAAAAGCGCTACTTCTGCTCTGATCATTCTACCTACTGTGAATATCCATGTGCGACTTTTGGCTAGTTCATAAAATAAACTTGAATGAGCATTAATTTTTTTATAATTCTCTTTCTCTATCCACTAGCTACATTCTACATCCTACAAGTTGCAGACCACACCTGATAAAGATGAATCATTTTTCTGCTCCCTCTCGCAATTCCCTCTAGTATCTGTGATTTATATACGCCCTCCTGCTGCTCTAGGTCCAATCTCTGTGCAGTTGGATGTCTCGGTATTGGTAACTCTTGACCTGGGTAAGCAAGAAACACAGTGAAATTGATGTTTTCTCTTTGAAGTTGACCCTGAAATAGGAGAATCTTTGGGTGGTCCATCCATGTCCATTCATTCCTGTTAACAATGTTAACAAATATTTTCTGGCTTAGGACATTACAGAAGGAAAATTTTATTTATTCATTTTTTCATTATTATTTTATTGAGACGGAGTCTCCTTCTGTCCCCCAGGCTGGAGTGCAGTTGCAGAATTTTGGCTCACTGTAACCTCTGCCTCCCAGGTTCAAGCGATTCTCCTGCCTCAGCCTCCCAAGTAGCTGGGATTACAGACGCGTGCCACCACGTCCGGCTAATGTTTTGTATTTTCAGTAGAGATGGGGTTTCACCATGTTAGCCACAATGGTCTCAATCTCCTGACCTCATGATCTGCCCGCCTCGGCCTCCCAAAGCGCTGGGATTACAGGTGTGAGCTGCCGTGACTGGCCTAAAGAAACAGAATTTTATTAATTTATCAGCTGAGTTTGCATTTCAGCAGCTTACAAAGCATTTGCCATTGTTTGAGGTTGCAGTGAGGACAACATGAAACATCTGATGAAAAACTTTCACAAAACCTGGTCTCTTTGCAACAGCTTAGCTATGTGAGAATAGCTTTTATAACATGACAACCCTAAAAATAAAATCATTTTAAAGTTAAAGCTGTCCTTCCAGTTGCCATTTCAAATTTTATCCCAAGAACTGAGGTGCCGTTCAGTAAAAGGCAACTACAGGCTTCTCAGCAGTAAGGCTAAGTACTTGTTTTATGTTTTCTGGTGATGAATTTATTTCTTGTCTTTGAGTTTGCAATGATAACTATAAAAGTGATTGTCAATAGTATTAGTATAATTTAATTTCTAATAGAATGAGTTTTCCAAGTATGTGTTAGTCAGAGCTATGACATTCCTAATAATACCAGAACTTATTTTGTGCTCTATGATGATGATATTAGTCATCTGTTTTCTCAGCAATATTTTACAGTGCTTCAGACTATTAATACACTAATCTGTATTTTTGGCTGGGTGCCGTGGCTCACGCCTGTAATCCCAGCAGTTTCAGAGGCTGAGACCGGTGGATCACTCAAGCTCAGGTGTTCAAGAGAAGCCTGAGCAACACTGCGAAACCCCCTTTACTAAAAATACAAAAATTAGCTTGGCGTGGTGGTGGGTGCCTGTAATCCCAGCTACTTGGGAGGCTGAGGCAGGAGAATCATTTGAACCTGGGAGGCAGAGGTTGGAGTGAGCTGAGATCGCACCATTGCACTTCCGCCTAGGCAACAAGAGGGAAACTTCATTTCAAAGGAAACAAAAAGAGTAAATAGTAAGATTGGGCATGGTGGCTCATGCCTATAATCCTAGCACTTTGGGAGGCTGAGGTGGGCTGATCACCTGAGGTCGGGAGTTCGAGGGCAGCCTGACCTACATGGAGGAACCCTGTCTCTACTAAAAATACAAAATTAGCCACGCTTGGTAGTGCATGCCTGTAATCCCAACTACCTGAGAGGATGAGGTAGGAGAATTGATTGAACCCGGGAGGTGGAGGTTGTGGTGAGCCAAGATCATGCCATTGCACTCCAGCCTGGGCAACAAGAGTGAAACTACGTCCAAAATAAAATAAAATGAAATAAAATAAATAAAAAATAAATAAATAAAGAGTGAATAGTATTCCTTTGTGTGTGTGTGTATATGTACACACACACATATATATATATATATATATATATATATATATCACATTTTCTTTATCCATTCATCCAATGCTGGCCTCCTACGTTGCTTCTATATCTTAGCTATTATGAATAATCCTGCAGTGAATATGGTAGTGCAGTTATCTCTTCAGTTTGCTGATTTCAATTCCTTTAGCTATACACCCACAGGAGGGATTGCTGGAACATACAGTAATTCTATTTTTAGTTTCTGATGAATCTCCATATTATTTTCCATAATGGCTGTATTAATTTACATTGGGAAATGTAATTACTTTTGATGCTGTTGGGAATGGACTGGTTTATTCAATAAACCGTGTTAGGTACATTAACTAATAGTGTGTAGGTGTTAAGTTATATTTACTGAATTCTTTACATTAAGGTATAGTTAAAACAGACTGAATAATTAAATGTAAAAATGATCTGGAGAAAACCTTTTGTTTTGTTTTGTTTTCTTTTCTTTTTTTGAGATGGAGTCTCACTCTGTCATCCAGGCTGGAGTGTAGTGGGGAGATCTCAACTGACTGCAACCTCACTCTCCCAGGTTCAAGTGATGCTCCTGCCTCAGCCGCCTGAGTAGCTGGGATTACAGATGTGTGCCACCATACTCGAATAATCATATATGTTTTAAAATAGGAATAGATTTTCTAAGCTAAACTGAAGGGAAGTGCTAAGGAAAGACTGAGAATTGACTTGATAATTATGTGTCTGAATGAATCAGCCAATTAATAAAATGAAAACAGGCCGGGGACAGTGGTACATGCCAGTCATCCCAGCACTTTGGGAGGCCAAGGTGGGCAGATCACTTGAGTCCAAGAGTTTGAGACCAGCCTGAGCAACATATCAAAACCCCATCTCTGCAAAAAATACAAAAATTAGCCAGGTGTGGTGACTCATGCCTGTAGTCCCTGCAACTTGGGAGGCTGAGGTAGGAGGATCACCTGAGCCTGGAGATGTAGAGACTGCAGTGAGCTGTGATTTTGCTACTGCACATCCAGCTTGGGCAACAGAGTGAGACCCTGTCCCAAAGAACCTCAACTAAAATGAAATGAAAACAAACACAAGATAAAAATTGGTGGACTTATTTTAACACATAGCATGATGAACACACATAGATAACAATACTAACCCAATGGATTTTTGTCAATCAAACTCATGGCCACTAGTCTAAAGGAAATAGGAATCATGACTATGAGTTCACAACCATTTGCAACATTAGAAATACAAATTATCATCAGATATATCAGACTCACAATTATTTGACCTTTAAAGAATTCATCCTGCTCTCCATAATGAATAAGAAAATATTGATAAGTCTTTTTTCCCTTAACTTAGCCCTTTGTGCTCCTGAATCTCTGAATTTGTGTTTACATCTTAACACTCTTTTTTTGTAATTATTTTCTGCAGCTTTTTTCTCTTCACTTGAGACATCTCCTATATTCTCTTTACACTTTTCCACAAATGACTCAATTTTTTTCATAAGCTTCATTGATGAGTTCCATGTATATGATGATAGTGTAATGATAAATTATCCATGTGATTTCCCTCCAGTCTTGTTCATTATTCAAGTGACTCTCCTTGGTTTAGCAACAGGCTAGGAGGTATCTATGACATTTTGTTCAGGTTAAGCAGAAAGAAGAAAACAAAATCTACATTCTCTTTTTCGTATTTTAAACACAAGCCAACAAATAATTTGGAAAGACCCATGATTAGACAGGGAGGATTTTATGCTCCTTCAAGAGTAATTGAGATTGCTTAATTGTATGGAGGAATGAGCATATCTCAAGGGGAATCGAGAAGATATAATATTTGGATGACAGAATCATTAAGAAGTGGCTTTGTACCCTGGCTACAACACTGCACATGGGAAATATTCAGGTGCAGTGGTGCATGCCTGTAATCCCAGCACTTTAGGAGGCTGAGGCAGGTGGATCACCTGAGGTCAGGAGTTCAAGACCAGCCTGACAAACATGGTGAAACCACATCTCTACTAAATACAAAAAAATTAGCTGGGTGTGGTGGCACATGCCTCTAATCCCAGCTACTTGGGAGGCTGAGGCAGGAGAATCACTTGAACTTGGGAGGCGGAGGTTGCAGTGAGCTGAGATCACGCCATTGCACTCCAGCCTGGGCAACAAGAGCAAAACTCTGTCTCAAAAAAAAAAAAAAAAATCACAGCCCCACCAACTTTTTCACATAGGATGATTAAGAATTCCAGAGCCCACGCTACCTCTAGGGGCTCCTACCCCTGTCACACCACACATATATCTTGACAGGGCCTGTTACAGAGAAGAAAAGGCCCAGTAAATTAATATCACAGTCATCCCACATACCCACCAAAAGACTCAAATTAAAATTTTGACAAAATTAAATGTCAAGAAGAATGCGAAGATTTGGGAATTATCAGACATTGTAAGACTGTCAGTTGGTGTGCTAACATTGGGATGAAACCAATAATACCTAGTAAAACTGATGATATGTTTATCCTGTAACCTATGGTTTCACCTCTTGTTTTATACTATACATAAATACACACTAATGGTAACCAAATAGAAATACAAACATGTTCACAACAGCATCATTTGTAACTGACAAAAATGAACACAACCCACATGTCCACCAACAATGAAGGAAAACACACTGGTGTACTGTATTTTCATTTATTTTTATTTTTTCATATTTATTTTATGTATATAAATATAAATGCATATTTTTTTTGAGACAGCATCTTGCTTAGTCACCCAGGTTGGAGTGCAGTGGTGCGATCTCGGCTCACTGCAACCTCCGCCTCCCGGGTTCAAGCAATTCTTCTGTCTCAGCCTCCCGAGTAGCTGGGATTACAGGCATGTGCCACCACTCCCAGTAAATTTTTGTATTTCTAGTAGAGATGGGGTTTCACCTTGTTGGTAAGGCTGGTCTCAAACTCCTGTCCTGAGGTGATCCACCTGTCTCGGACTCTCAAAGTGCTGGGATTACAGGTGGGAGCCACTGCACTTGGGCTTTTTTTTTTTTTTTTTGAGACTGTGACTTTATTGCCCAGGTTGGAGTACAGGGCACGATCTTGGCTCACTGCAACCTCCACCACCTCCCAGGTTCAACTGATTCTCCTGCCTCAGCTCTCAAATAATTGGGATTACAGGTGCACACCACCACACCTGGCTAATTTTTTTTTTTTTTTAACGAAATCTAGTTCTGTCACACAGGCTGGAGTGCAGTGGCTCAAACTCGGCTCACTGCAACCTCTGCCTCCCAGATTCAAAAGATTCTCCAGCCTCAGCCTCCCGAGTAGCTGAGACTATAGGCATGTGCCACCACACCCAGCTAATTTTTTGTATTTTTAGTAGAAATGTGGTTTCACCATGTTCACCAGGATTGTCTCCATCTTCTGACCGTGTGATCCACCTGCCTTGGCCTCCCAAAGTGCTGAGATTACAGTCATTAGCCACTATGTGGCCTAATTTTTGTAGTTTTGGTAGAGACAGAGTTTCACCATGTTGGCTAGGGTGGTCGGGAACTCCTTACCTCAAGTGATCTGCCTGCCTCGGCCTCCCAAAGTGCTGGGATTATAGGCATGGGCCATCATGCCTGGCTGGTGTACTGTTTTAATAGAATGCAGAAACAATGCTAACTGTGAATCTTAAATACTTAATATTGAGTAAAAGGGGCCAGATGCACCAGGATACAGACTTTTACTCCAACTATGTAAGAGAAAAACCAGGCAAAATCAGACTTTACTTTAGGCATATAAAAATGCATAATAAGGCCCGGCATTTAGGTCAGGAGTTTGAAACCAGCCTGACCAACATGCAAAACTCCAACTCTACTAGAAATACAAAAATTAGCCAGGCATGGTGGCACATGGCCCGTGCCTGTAATCCCAGCTACTTGGGAGGTTGAGGCATGAGAATCACTTGAATCCAGGAGGCGGAGGTTGCAGTGAGTCAAGATCATGCCAATACTCTCCAGCCTGGGTGACAGAGTGAGGCTCCATCTCCAAAAAAAAAAAAAAAAAAGAAAGAAAATACATGATAAAATTATAAAGAGAACCAAGGAGAGGACGGCAGATATCCACAGGTGGATATCTGTTGTATCTGTTACTAATAAGGGGAAGGAAGACTTTAGGATCAGTTAGGGGCATACAGAGGATTTCTCGGTGGTGATAGTGCTCTATTTCTTCATCTGGATAGGTATCACATAGATGTTTCTTTAATAACTGATGTATCCATATCTTTGTTTGTATATGTTAAAATAAGAATGAAATAGAGGAAAGGAAGGTGAATGGAAAGAGATTTCCCCATTCATCAAAATTTTAAAGTCATGTTTTTCTTCATGTTCTTCTCCAAGCTCAGTCTGAAATGGTGAAAGCAGCCAAGCACGGTGGCTCACGCCAGCAATCTCAGCATTTTGGGAGGCCGAGGTGGATGAATCACCTGAGGTCAGGAGTTGAGACCAGCCTGGCCAACATGGTAAAACCCTGTCTCTACTAAAAATACAAAAATTAGCTGGGCGTGGTGGCAGGCACCTATAATCCCAGCTACTCGGGAGGCTACAGTGAGCTGAGATCACGCCACTTGACACAAAAGAGTGAAACTCTGTCTCAAAACAAAACAACAACAACAATGACAAAGGGAAACAGGAAAACATCCTAAATAATAGAGGACTTATTAAACTAGGGTGCAGCCACTCATACTGTGTATTGATTTGTAGATTAAGGAAACTATGACCCTCCCTAGGTACTGATTTAGAGTGACATTTCTGTGAAAACAAATACTTATACATGCATAGAACACATATATGTATTTAAAATTGTATATGGGTATGACATATACATACATATTTGTGTGTATGGCAACTGCAACTTTGTACATGAAAATAACTTCTGTGTTCAGCCCTAAAAAAGAACTACATCTTTCCATTTGCCACAACATGGATGAACCTGGAGGGCATTATACCAAGTGAAGTTGGCCAAACACAGAAAGAAAAATATTGCATGACCTTGCTTATATGTGGAATGTTAAAACGGTTTTCACATACAAAGGAATAGAAGGCTGGAAGCGGTGGCTCACACCTGTAATTTCAGCACTTTGGGAGGCCAAGGCGGGAAGATCACAAGGTCAGTAGTTCAAGTCCAGCCTGGCTAACACAGTGAAACTCTGACTCTACTACAAATGCAAAAAATTAGCCAGGCGTGATGGCACGTGCCTGTAATTCCAGCTACTCAGGAGGCTGAGGCAGGAGCATCTGTTGAACCAACGAGGCAGAGGTTGCAGTGAGCCGAGATCATGCCACTGCACTCCAGCCTGGGCAACAGAGCAAGACTCTGCCTCAAAAAAAAAAAAAAAAACACAGAGCGGTTACCAGGTAGAGAGGAAGGGAGGAAATAAGAACATGTGGGTCAGAGCTACAAAGTAGCAGATATGTAGGATGAACAATCCTATACATCTAATATACAACATGAGGACTATAGGTAACAAAATTGTACTGTGTGTGGGATTCATGGTAAATGAGTAGATTTTGCCTTCCCTTGCCACACTAAATAAAATGTGGGTATCTGTGAGATTATAGATATGTTAATTTGCTTCACTATAGTAGCCCTTTTACTATGTATATGTATCCTATAACACCATATTGTGTACCTTAAATATAGACAATAAAATATATTTAAAAAAAGAAAAAGATTGGCCAGGCATGGGGGCTCACACGGGTAATCCCAGAACTTTGGGAGGCCAAGATGGGCAGATCACGAGGTCAGGAGTTTGAGACCACCCTGGCCAACATGGTGAAACCCCGTCTCTACTAAAAATACAAAAAAATTGGCCAGGTGTGGTGGCACACACCTGTAATCTTAGCTACTCAGGAGGCTGGGGCAGGAGAATTGCTTGAACCTAGGAGGCAAAGGTTTCAGTGAGCTGAGATTGTAGCACTGCACTCCAGCCTGGGTGACAGAGTGAGACTCCATCTCAGAAACAAAACAAAACAAAACAAAACAAACATAACAAAACAAAAAAACAAAAAGAAAGCATTCTGGCCAGGAGTGGTGGCTCACCCCTGTAATCCCAGCACTTTGGGAGGCTGAGGCAAGTGGATCACGAGTTCAGGAGATCGAGACCATCCTGGCTAATATGGTTAAACCCCGTTTCTACTAAAAATACAAAAAAAAAATTAGCCAGGTGTGGTGGCGGGCGCCTATAGTCCCAGCTACTCAGGAGGCTGAGGCAGGAGAAAGGCGTGAACCTGGGAGGCAGAGCTTGCAGTGAGCCGAGATGGCACCACTGCACTCCAGCCTGGGTGACAGAGCAAGACTCCATTTAAAAAAAAAAAAAGAAAAACCGAATATCCCGCGATGCAAACTAGCAATAATCTATTAGTGAAAATGCGTTGTGATGTGTGGATTCATCTCACAGAGTTAAACCTTTGTTTTCATTCAGTAGGTTGGGAACACTCTTTTGGTAGAATATACAAAAAAGACATTTTGGTGAACAGTGAGACCTAATGTAAAAAACTGAGCACTTTGGGATAACAACTAAAAACTATATATCTGTAAAAATGGTTTGTGATGTGTGGATTCATCTCACAGACTTAAACTGTTGTTTTGATTCAGCAGGTTGGGAACACTCTTTTGTAGGATCTATGAAGGGCCATTTTGGAGCCGACTGTGGACTATAGTGAAAAACCTAATATCCCAGGATAAGAAGTAGAAACAATCTATCTGTTAAAATAATTTGCGATGTATGGATTCATCTCACAGAGTTAAACCTTTTTTTAAATTAAGTTAAACCTTTTTTGTTGTTGTTGCTCCCCCGCAATTTGGAGTCCTTCAACTTGGGCACTGGGCCATGTTGTGGAGAGCTTGTGCAATGAAGGGAATGCAGGGATGGAGTTGGTAGCAATTTCTGAGTCATCTGTCTGCAACTTTTTTGCAGCTGAAATTGTGGGACCCTATCCACACCTCAACAGATTGTACCCTCACCTGTATCTATCTTAACAGCTGCTCACTCTCTTTGTACCAGAATGAAATCACAAGATGATGGCAGAGTGCCTACCTCACGAAGTGAAGCACCTGCTTGGCTGAAAACAGAATTTGAGGTGGATTCAGGAAGTCCTACAGACAGGACTGCTAGGGTCTGGCACTGAGTTGGCTGCAGGACAATGAGGCACTGGGAGGTGTCTGCTCTTGGGTGTGATATGCTCCTATTCCTTATTGAAGAATGGCTGCTTTGTATGGGAAGGTGATTTGGATCCCTGTTGGTCTTAGACCGCAATTCACCGCAGATTCAGGAACCACGGGAAAACAAAAAACACGCAGCCCCATAGCCCAAGCGGAGCCACACAGACAGGTGCACCAGAAGGTGGCGTGACTCGAAAAAAAAGGGCAGTGGTTCATGAGCCAAATATGCACCAGAAGGTGGAGTGACTCGAAAAGAAAGGGCAGCGGTGCATGAGCCAAATATTTTTTAGCAGATGACACTTATACACACACACACACAGACCCACAAACACACACATACAGCCACACACACACACGCAGACATCCAAAACTCAGAGCACTCATACAGAAACACACAGCTTGGCAGCTTCTGAGGCTGTGTGGTTCTGCTTCGCCAGGAAGTCCATCCGGCAAGAGCGCAGTCCTGAAAAACACAGGCGGACTTTACCTAGAAATCAGTGAGGGAACTGTCAAGGAGACACCCCCACACTGAGCAGGCAGGCCTGACGCAGCCTGCGGATCTTTTTGGACCTTAGGGATTTCGCAGTGTATTTCTGAAGCTCCGCTTGAGGTTTCCTCAGGCTGAATCCCCACTGCCATCTGCTGGGATTGTAGGACTATCACTTGGATCTTTAAAGGAAAACAGGTGAGACTCCAACGCAGACGCACGTCCACAGAGGCCTTCCTCTCCGCCAAGCCACAGATACCTGCAGCCAGGCAACGGTGACATTCACTTGACGCGAGCCTTCGCTCACGGCTTGTGCATGGTGCCCCGAGACTGTAGCGTGCGCATTCGCGAGGCAGCCTCAGGAGCTGAACTGTCAGGGATGTCAGCCTGCCTAGGCAGAGAAAAATAGTATAGGCAGAGCCAGCCTGGTCTCGGGAATAAAGCTGTCTGCGACAACCACAGCGAGACCCTGTAAGTCTCCACCATAGCGCCTCCTGGGGCCATATCCGTGGTCAGGCACCAGTGGAGGAGGAGAAGTTTCTAGAATTTAAGGTGGGCACTGGAAACGGCTCTTCTGTTTCCATTGCCGAAAGAGGCTGTGTGACGGAATTGGGTCCCATGGGGATGGGAATACAATCTGGTAAGATGAGGGGTCTGCGGGTGATGAAATCATCCCTTATACACCGGAGGTGGTTGTCACTGAAAGATGGCCTGGCCCTTGAGCTCACTGCCACACTTCATTCTGGGCCTCACAGATGCTCGTGCTTCTCAGCACAGCAGTCTGGGAATGGAAAGAACCAAGACAAAAAGAAGTCCAATGTGGTACCAGGTCTTTGAAGTAGAACTGGCAACACACAAGAGCAAATGAAATTGAGAGATTGTCTCAGAGGCCATCCGGGGTGGTAACAGTCCCGAAGACGGTGTTCAGGAATGCTGCTGAGGGTCATTGCTGACACCACAGGGAAGCTAAGAAAAATCAGTGCTCGCCTAAAAGAACCAGAGGGCTTGCGGTAAAGTCCAAGCCACGTTGAAAGATTTCTGCTAGAAGACCCAAGAGCCTCCTGCAAAGTAAAACCAACCCTAGCCCCTACAACTAGACCACTACCCACCACCTGGAGTGCAGCCAGCCTACCCGAAGTCCCTTTTTCTCCTTGAAACCCCTGGCAGCCAAAAGATGTGTGGCAAGAGTCAGGTCCATCCAGCAACAGCCCAATGATAAACCGCCTCCACAATGAGAAAGGATGTGTAGATGAAATTAAACACAGCCTAGATTACCAGGCAAAAGCCAGACACGGCTGCACGCTCTCATCCTATAGGAATCATGCCGCCTTCCGATAGAAGTGAGAGAAAAGGCCGGGCGCGGTGGCTCAGGCCTGTAATTCCAGCACTTTGGGAGGCCGAGGCGGGCGGATCATGAGGTCAGGAGATCGAGACCATCCTGGCTAACACGGTGAAACCCCGTCTCTACTAAAAATACAAAAAATTAGCCTGGCGAGGTGGCGGGTGCCTATAATCCCAGCTACTCGGGAGGCTGAGGCAGGAGAATGGCGTGAACCCCAGGGGGCGGAGCCTGCAGTGAGGCGAGATCGTGCCACTGCACTCCAGCCTGGAAGATAGCGAGACTCCGTCTCAAAAAAAAGAAAAAAAAGAAGTGAGAGAAAAAATAAGTTCCTGGATAGTAGATATAACACGAATTTACGATTACAAAAATATCACAGCTGCCCAGTCATTAAAATGTGACAGTGTTTAGAAGGAAACACTCATGAAATGGATCTCCATGAGTGTCGTTTTCTGGCGACTGGGAAACTTTTACTGTGGAAGACTTTGAGGCAGACCCAGCAAACCCTAGACCCATGAGGAACATGGAAGTGAGGAATAGAGGAGGCCAGGGTGGAGGCCACATCCCACCCAGCATCAATCCATCCCACTCCTATGTGGCTGCGTGAAGGAAAGCCAAAATTGGGAGCTGGCCCAAATGGCCCCAGTTTGTGCTCCAGCTGTTCCCCTCATGTTGGAGTCCTCCCACCTGGGCACAGGGCCATGGTGTAAACATCTTGTGCAATGAAGAGAGCAAGGATGGAATTGGAAGCACCTTCTGCCATCTCTCCGCACCTTTTTGCAGGGAAAGGTGTGGACCCCACCCACATTTCACCAGATTATATACTCACTCCAATCTGAACTTACGGCTGCTCACCCCTCTGTCCCGGGATGAAATCCGAAGACTATGGAGGATTGCCCACCTCATGACGTGAAGCACCTGTTTGGCTCAAAACCGAATTCGAGTTGGATTCAAGCGGCCCTGAGACAGGATTGCGAGGGTCTGGTTGCGAGGTTTCGACGATCGGTTGGTCCCAGGACAAAGAAGTCATGGGAGGTGTCTACCCTTGGATGTGGTGTGCTCCTCTTCTTTCTTCAAGAGTGGCTCTTTTGCAGGGGAATGTGATTTAGACCCTGGCGTGTTTCGGCCAGCCCTGCAATTCACCGCGGATTCAGGAAACACAGAAAAACAAAGGACATGAAGCGAGGCAGCCCAAGCAGAGTCACACAGACAGGTGCACCAGAAGGTGGGGCGAGATGAAAACGAAAGTGCTGCAGTGTGTGAGCCACATTGCTTTCAGCAGACACCACTTAGACACACACAGACACACACACACAGCCACGTACACATGGAGACATACAACACTCGCCACACTCCCATAGCAACACACAGCCCGGCTGCTTCTGAGACTGCGCGGTACTGCTCTGCCACGAAACCCTACCGGGAAGAGCAGCCCCAGAAAACACAGGCGGGCTGTACCAAGAAATGACAGGGGGGCAACTTTCAAAGAGACTCACACTCACAAGATCTAGGCAGGCCTAACGCATCCTGCGGGTAGATCCTCAGGGATTTCGCGCTGTATTTCTGAAGCTCCGCTTGAGATTTCTTCAGGCTGATTGGCCACTGCCATCTCCTAGGATGTGGGACTATCACGTGGATCCTTCAAAGAAGACAGGCGAGAGTCCAACGCGGACGCACCCCACAGAGGTCTCTTTCTCCGCCAAGCCACAGATACTTGTCGCCAGGCAACAGTGGCAGTCACTGTGACGCAGCCTTCCCTCACTGCTTTCGCATGGTGCTCAGATTCTGGCGCATGCGCATTCGTGAGGCAGCCTCGGGAGCTGAACTGTCAGGGCTGTCAGCCTGCCTAAGCAGAGGAACATGGTTCAGGCAGATCCAGCCTGGTCTAGGGAGGTGTCTGTCCTTAGGTGTGGTGTACTCCTCTTCTTTCTGCAAAAGTGGCTTCTTTGCAGGGGAATGTGATTTGGACCCAGGCGTGTCCGGCCAGCCCCCCAATTCACTGCGCATTCAGGAAACAGAAAAACAAAGGACAAGAAGTGAGGCAGTCCAAGCAGAACCACTCAGACACGCGCACCAGAAGGTGGGGCGAGTCCAAAACGAAAGCGCTGCAGTGTGTGAGGCACACTGCTTTCAGTGGACACCACTTACACACACACACACAGAGAAACATACATCACTCGCAACACTCCCATAGCAACATACAGCCCGGTAGCTTCTGAGACTGTGCGGTACTGCTCTACCACGAAGACGCATTGGGGAGAGAGCAGCACCAGGAAACACAGGCGGGCTGTTCCTAGAAATCACAGGGGGCAACTTTCAAGGATACTCAAACCAACACCGTCTAGGCAGGCCTGACGCATCCTGCAGGCCCTTTTGGATTCTTAGGGACATCGCGCTGTATTTCTGAAGCTGCGCTTGAGATTTCTTCAGGCTAACTCTCCACTGCCATCTCTTAGGATTGTGGGAATGTCACGTGGATCCTTCAAAGAAGACAGGCTAGAGTCTAATGCGGACGCAGGTCCACAGCGGTCTCCTTTTCCGCTAAGCCACAGATATTTGTCGGCAGGCAACGGTTGCATTCACCGTGACGCAAGCCTTCGCTCACCGGTTGCACATGGTGCCCTGAGACTGGCGCATGTGCATATGCAAGGCCTGAGACTGGCGCATGCGCATATGCGAGGCAACCTCGGCCCCTGAACTGTCAGGGCTGTCAGCCTGCCTAAGCAGAGGAAAACGGGACAGGCAGAGCCAGCCTGGTTCGCGAAAAAGCTGCCTGCGCCAACCACTTCGGGGCCCTCGGCAGTCTCCCTGGTTGCTTCCCGCTGGAGGACGAGGAGTGTCAAGCATGTGCGGTGGGCGCTGGAAACTGCTCTTCTGATTCCATTTCCGAAAGAGGCTGTGTGCAGGAATTGGGTCCCATGGCGATGGGAATACAGTCTGTTGAGTTGATGAGGGGTCTGTTGGTAATGGAATCATTCCTGATACCCCTGAGGCGGATGTCAGTGAAAGATGGCCGGCCTTTGAGCTCACTTCCTCCCTTCATCCTGGGCCTCCCAGACGCTCCTGCTTGTCTGCACAGCTGTTTGGCACTGGAAGGAACCACGACAGAAAGAAGTCCAATCTAGTACACGATCTTGGAACTGGAACTGGCAACCCACAAGGGCAAGTGAAGTTGAGAGAGTGTCTCAGAGTCCACTTGGGGTGATTGCAAGGCTGAAGAAGGTGTCCAGGAGTGCTGGTGAGGGTCACTGTGGAACTCTGATAGTAGCTAAGAAAAATCAGCGCTGGCCGAAGAGAACCAGAGGGGCTGGGCTGGAGGCCAAACCACGTTCAAAGATTTTTCCAGAAGACCGAAGACCACCCTGCAAAGTGAAAACAACCCCAGCCCCCACAACTAGACCACTACCCACAACCTGGAGTGCAGCCAGCCTACCCGCAGTCTCTTTTGTTCCCTGAAATCCGTGGCAGCCAAAAGATCCATGGCAAGAGTTAGGAGTCAGCTAAAAGCATAATTATTAAGTCCCAACAATTGTCTGTGGATGGCAAAAAGTTTTAGGACACCAACTGTTAAAGCCAAAATTAAATAGAAAAGTTTGTTACTTCTGTTCCATACAAGAATTTTACATAACAGTTATAATTATTTATAATGTACACTAAGGAATATTACAATTATAAGAGTTTCCCATAACTTTGGAATATATAATGATAACCTATTTTTACAAATATAGCACAAAGAAATTCTAACACCATTTCATATTTGATCATGCTTCCTGTATGATTTTTATATTATATAAATCAAATATGTCATGTTTGGACTTTAGGAGACCTAATAGCTAAAAGTTCAATTAGGTCAGAAAAAGACACAATTTATAATATGATTATGGAACATTTGTCAAATATCAAAGGTTTAAATCATTTTATATTATAAAATAGAATTCTAGGTTACCATAAGTTATCCATTTAGTCAAAATGTTAACTCAAAACTTTTTAAAGGATAAAACCTATACTCATTAATAGAGGGAAAACTTAGCTTTCTAAACAATCTCTTTCTTTTTCTTCTTTTTCTTATAGCTTATTCAAAGGCAAACAAACTTTTCATCATTATTGAGTATCACATGAAAATGTTCTAGAGGGAGAGCCAAATTTCACCTTTGCATCATGGTACTATTAATGTCAAACTCAATTCTTAATATAACTTTATAGAAAAATCTATCCAAGTTTAATGTTTGACCATGAGGTAAGAGTCTCAATAAACTTTCTTATAACCCTTTACAATTTTCTGTTAAAGAGCAGATCAATGTTCCAAGAAAATCACGTTGTGCTTTTATTTTAATGTTCAATTTATGAAAAATCTGAATACTTTTTTAACTTTAGCTAACATAGACATATAGATACACACAGAATTTCTTCTATAATGTTAAAATGTTTTACAAACCTTCCACAACTTGCTCAAACCTTCAACTTTATTCTAACTTAAAACAATCCTGTAACCCACTAAAGAAGCCTGCCCGCCCTCCCCCACTGCCCAAATTTGCCTTCTTATAATCTTTTACCTAAACACCTTGGATGTAAAACTGTTTGTTCAGAAGTCTCAATTACATGGAACAATGCTAACTATTGGCAACTTTTAGTTTTGGTGAAAAACTTGGCAAATGTAAACCTAATATGAAATTCTAAGAACCTCCCTCCCCATCTATATGAATGAACTCCTCTTCTTGGCCAAGAGCCTTGCAGAGTTAATCAGAAAATCTAGTTCAGGCATTGTGGAAGAGGGGATTAGACATGCCTCACTATATCCCTCCAGTATTAACATTAACACAAACATTAAGTGTGATAAGAAACATTTACAATCTATTTTCTCGGAAGCCTGCTACCTGGAAGGTTCTTCTGCACAATAAAACCTTGGTCTTTACAACACTTTCTCTTGACTCAGACATTCCTTTCTACTGCTAATAACTCTTCTAACTAACTACCAATCATAATATGTTTAAATCTGGCCGAGTGTGGTTGCTCACACCTGTAATTACAGCACTTTAGGAGGCTGAGGAGGGTGGATCCCTTGAGCTCAGGAGTTTCAGACCAGTCTGGGCAACATGGTGAATCCCAGCCTCCACCGAAAAAAATACAAAAAACTTAGCCAGGCACTGTGGCATGCATCTGTGGTCCTAGCTACTTGGAACACTGAAGAGGTAGGATCACTTGAGCTCAGTGGGTAGAGGTTGCAGTGAGCCAAGATCACACCACTGCGCTCCAGCCTGGGTGACACAGTGAGATCCCATATAAAAAATAAATAAATAAATAAATAAAAATAAAATAAAAAGGATATGTTCAAATCTCCCTATGACTGTGTCTCTCCAAAATGTATAAAAACAAGCTGTGCCCCAACCACCTTGGGCAAATATCATCAGGACCCCTGAGGCTGCGTCACAGGCATGTTTTTAACCTTGGCAAAATAAACTTTTTAAATTGACTGAGACCTGTCTCTGATATTTTGGGTTCCCAACTAGTAACCACAGAGAGATTCTGAGTGCAGGTGCCCCTGATCTTTGACAAATCTCCTCTCAGTGCTTCAAACCAGCTTGATCTATCCTTATGGCTCAAACCAATGAGACAATTTGCTGAGGCCTGAGGGCCCCCTTCCTCAAGAGAATCCCTAATATCCCCAAATTTGGTTGACATCTAAAGTTTATTTTGCTGTACAACTTCTTTTATGGAGTTTTGCTTTCTTCCAACAGTGAAGTCAAGTTTTCCTCCTTCCATACTGATAAAAGGCAGGTAACTCCTTTCTGGGGTTTCAGCTCACCTCCAATAGAAAAGGTGAGTTTGAGTTTCTTCTTTCTTCTAAAATGGCAGAGAGCAGTCTTCAGCCAGGGCCCCATTCCTAGATATCTAGCTGAATTGGGTTTTATTTGTTTTGTGAATTCTCCTTAATGACTAAAGGGTACAACTGACAACCAGCTGGTCTTAATTTTCTCTTACTATTAGAGTATTCAGTGATCATATTGTTGGCTTTTGTTGTTATTTTTCTAGTCTTTCTCCCATCTGATTTGACCAACTCTACTGGACCTGGTCAAATCCAAATGAAAATTCCAAATTATAGAGAACAAGGCCTCTGAATTGTCTGAAATTTCTCACAGCTGCAAAAAGAAAAAACCCTGCACTTGGTTTCTGTGTTTTCTTCTTGTCTTTCTTTTCTTTCCCCTATTTCTCCTTCTCCTTTTCAATCTTTTGTACCAAGAAAAATATCTATAGCAGGCTTCTAATGACTTGAACTCCTCAAAGAACTCAAAACAAAGATGCCACTCACCCCTTTTTGAAATGCTGTGTTTTCTCTGTGGAGTTTCAAGAGCCACGGGCAGATTCTTTTTAGGTCTAAAGCTCTGCTTTCTGGTATCACATTATTTTACCTTTTTGGTTTTGGGGAGTAATAGAGATTCCCTTGCATTGTGAGAGGATTTGACCTTGGCATGTGTAATGGCAGATGAGAGCTAAAAAGTTAGGGGTGACTGAGGACAGTATACAGGAAGTGGTCTTAGCTATATATATATAGCTAATGTGTATATATATATATATAATATAGCTAATGTATATATATATATACAGCTAATGTGTGTGTATATATATATAGCTAATGTGTATATGTATATAGCTAATGTGTATATATATACAGCTAATGTGTATATATATATATTTATATATATATATATGTATTTCCCCTTGGACGTTGTTTGTTTAGCATCCTAATTCTAGTTCAGAGGTGCATTCTAAAGAGTCTTTTCCATTGCCTTTTCTCTTCTAATTCATCTTTATTGGCTTGTCTGTCCATTTGGGTGAGAAACTGAAGTGTCATTTTTTTTGATAAATGAGAGACTGAGTTTCCTCAGGTCCAAAGAGAAAAGGCATTTTGATTCTCCCAGCTGAAAGTTACCTTTGGGTGACTGAGGGCTGATCAGGAGTGTCTAGGGTGTTGATGTCCTGCAACGTTGCCATGGCCCTACAGGGAACTCCCAACAATTTAATTTTAAAAAGCTTCATCCAGGAAACACATATAGGAGCTGCTCACTCCACATTGTGAGCTCTTTTGCAGATGGTAGACCTTCAGAGAGAGAAACTGAGGCACATAAGAGGCCAGAAATCACTTAGTGTTGACACACTGTGGAGTCCCATCCACAATCAGTACCTTTTGATCTACTCCACTAAATCCTAGGCCGCAGCCCAGTTCTTCCTTTTAAGAAAAATCATGGGAAACAAATTAAGAATGAAGAAAGACAAGGAGAACAACCTCTCTTGGGCACCCTGTTTGGATTTATGGTGTGTCTACTTACAAGTGGTTGTGTAAATGGAAGGGCATGCCAGGTTTTCTAATACTCCAGATTGTTACACATGAGGTATGATCTTATGCACATTTTAAACTGACAGGCAAATTACATCAAGGAAAATTCAGAGCTCAAAGGTTCACCTGCAACTATTAAGTTCTCTACTTCTCGGCTTTTTTTTCTGCCTGTTTAAGTCTGCTCTGACTTTAGACTATCAATAGTTTACTTTAAGACTTTACTTTAGACTGCTAATAGTCTAAAGTAAACTAGACTTTACTATCAAAGGAAACTACTGAGATAAAATCTAGTGTTTTCATCCAGCTTTTTCTGTTATTGTTTTTGCTAACCAATGAGTTTGTACTAATATCTCATCTTAGAGTTCTGATGTAAAAACTATAGGCTACAAATCTTTGTTTGTATGAGTGTGTATGTGCGTGTTTATGTGTATGTACACTTTTTTATGTATTTCTGGCCACAAAGTACCAAATTTGGCTTAAACTTAAAGAGTACTCATGAATTTAATAATCAGCCCAAATGCTTTTCAAGCTCACAAGACTTATGCAAAACCTTTAATAAATAAACTAGCTTTAAAATAATTGGCAAATCAATATTAGAAATGTCAAGAATTGGCAGCATACATTTTTGTTTGTATTTATTGATTAAGCCATTTCATACTTATTCTTGCCAAATACTATATAAGACGTCAAAAGTGTAAACCCAGCCAAAACTGGAATGATCTTTGCTTGTATAATTTTTAAATAAATAAGACACTAATATCATTATTACTGAAAATTGAAAGATATCAGTTTCAGAAAACTGAAAGATTCAAGTTAAATCTTAAATAATTTGTAAAGTAAACATATAATTAATCTCTTTATTTATTTATTTATTTTTTTTTTGAGATGGAGTCTCACTCTGTTGCCCAGGCTGGAGTGCAGTGGCATGAATTCAACTCACTGCAACCTCTGCCTCCCAGGTTCAAGTGATTCTCATTCTTCAGTCTCCCAAGTAGCTGAAATTATAGGCGTGTGCCACCACACCTGGCTAATTTTTGTGTTTAGTAGAGACAGGCTTTCACCATGTTGGCCAGGCTGGTCTCAAACTCCAGGCCTCAAGTGATTGACCTGCCTCAGCCTCCCGAAGTGCTGGGATTACAGGCATGAGCCACCACACCTGGACTATATTTAATCTTAAGGTTCTTACTTAGGTAATTACCTGAAATTCACAGGCTATAAAAATGGTTGAGAGAAAAATAACCTTAAATGTTGACGATCACAGTTTTTATAAATAATCTAGGTAAACTATTAAAATAATTAGGTGATATGATTTGGTTGTCTCCCTACCCAAATCTCATCTTGAATTTCCACTTGTTGTGGGAGGGACCCAGTGGAGGTAATTGAATCATGTGGGCAGGTCTCTCCCCTGCTGTTCTCATGAAAGTGAGTAAGTCTCACGAGATCTGATGATTATTACAAGGTGCAATCTTCCTACACAAGCTCTTTTTGCTTGTTGCCATCAGTGTAAGACGTGACTTGCTGCTCTTGCCTTCTGTCGTGACTGTGAAGCCTCCCAAGCCATGTGGAACTGTAAGTCCAATAACCCTCTTTCTTTTGTAAATTGCCCAGACTCTGGTGTGTCTTTATCAGCTGAGTGAAAACGGACTAATACACTAGGTAAATGTAATGGAATAAATATTTGAAACAAACTTGTCATAATTTAGGACCTAAAGTTATGTTAAATATTTTATTAAATGTCTGAATTTCTAGGTACTTTCTAATTTAAATGTATATGTATTAGTAAAACATTCTTGTTTTACTAATGTAAAGTAACATTCTTGTTACTAATGTGTTTTTAGTAACAAATTTTGGTCTAATTCTAAACTTATTTAGATGTTTTGTATAAAACAAGGTAAAAAAGGAACCAAGAAACAAGAGCAATGTTTAAAAAAAGGTTGAAAAAATAAGGAATTTTTTTGTAAGAAAGCTTAAACAAAAGTAAATTTATGTGAGAGTCTTGTATGATAAATTTTTTCCTAAAATAAAATGACTGGGTTTTGCAAGGAAGATAAATATTTATGACCAGCCAGAAAATCCAAGCATTTTCTGAATGACCTAAATTATATCAAGATTAGTAAAAAACAATAAAAAAATTTTAAAAATGTTATGTGATTAATTGGCTATAATTAAAAAATATAATAAAGTTTTTCTAGAAATTGAACTTTGATATTATAAATACACTCATACAAAACTAAATAATTGGATAAAACACAATTTCATTAAAATATTGTTAATACAAGAAGTTTTTAATTTTTAAATTCTATAATCTATTTCTTTTTGAAATTATTCAAATTGCTATCTCAGAAGCTGTACCCTGCTGCTTCATCTTTCCTCTTTTAAGAAGGCCTTGGATGGTAATTCTCCTCTTTAGCATTTGCTGTAGCTTTTTAATTAATAGTCTGAAGTAAATGAGATAATTTTTGAAAACAGGCAAATGAAAAATCTTTTGGGTCCTCTTTTGTCTGCTTGTCTGTTATATCTACTTGTTTATATGTGTCATCATGAAGTGATATTTCACTGTTAAACTGCATGAAAGATCGTGAATCAGTTGACCTAAAGAAAAGGGCCAATCAGATTGATAGAAGCTAGCTCAGATGCTTTTTAATTCACATGACTTCAGTAATCTTTGGTAAGATTAATCTGGTAAATTTAATCTTAAAATTCTCTTCATTAGTTTAAAATCTTAAAGCCAACGTTAAGTTAAAATCTCAGTTTTTTACACTGGGAATTTCGGTTACTGAAAGTTAAAATAGCAGGAGTGTAAAATGTGTTTTTGGTGAAGTTTATAAAACACAAAATGTGCATTTTGCTAAAGAAAATGTAACTTTTTCCTAGTTAGAAAACTATTTAAGAGTCACTTTAAAATAATATATATTATTTATATGTAATATATATATTACATATATATACGTATATGTAATATATATATACATATACGTATATGTAATATATATATACATATACGTATATGTAATATATATTACATATACGTATATGTAATATATATATACATATACGTATATGTAATATATATATACATATACGTATATATATACACACACACACATATAAAACTAAATGGATGAAAGAAAAAAATTAAGCACCAGGGTACACCTGAGACCTGTGGTTACCAAGAAGATAGTCAATGTGGGGTTAGGGCAAAATCAAGTAACTATTAAACCATAGGGTACAATGCAAAGAAGTTGTTCCATATTGTAGGTTAGTATCAGTTTCTTGAGCTTTATTATAATAAATTGCAAACACAATGACTTTAAGAACAAAATCCTTAACTGAAAAATGCTGCAGAATAAAAGAGATTGTTTGGGTTGATGCAGGACCTGCAGGTCACTATTAAACAATTGCTGATGAGAATATGTGATCCAAGTGCACAGGAGGGTATTCCTGCAACCAGCCTAGGGGACCAGATAAATACCACTATAAGGTCTATTCGCTCTGAGAAGGAGACTGCCCAACTCTCCTTACAAAATATCAAATGGAGCTCCCCAGATGAAGCAGTTAATATGCTTCACATGCAAGCCCTGTGGGACTGGCTTCTATGATGTCTGGGATATTTCCCCACCAAATATGACTATTTCTTAGGTCATAATAAATATAGGGGTTAAAAGGGCCCCTTTTTCATTGGCACTCTGGGTAACATCTTTTCAGCACAATCATGTGACAGAGAAGCCTTATCAAATTTGCTGTCCCTCAGGGCTCCTACAGATGCTTGATAAATGATTAGGGTAATAAGCAAAAAAATTGGAAGGAAAAGGAAGTCAAAGGACCTGCCCCAGAAGAATCACAGATATGTTTGAATACTTATTCATTATTTCCTCTAGATAGAAGTTTTTTTAATCAAAAGGCAAAAGTTATAATGAGGAAAATGATATTGCCTGAGGCAATGTTGAGACTAATAAGATGAAGATCAACCAAAGACCCTGAGTCCTTTGGCCCAAATCCCTGATGGGGATCCAAATACTTTTGATATAGCATCTTGCTACCTGAGGAATGCAAGGAGAATAATACTCATAAGCAAACAGCATCTGTTTTCCCATAGGACTGACTGTAACTATGTGAAGAACTGCTACATATTCAACAGTGCTTGATAGGCAGTTCCCATCTAACAGGAGCTGCTTGGGTTGTGGATAGCAGTTCCAAGATGAACAAATGACATCGTGTTTGAAAGCCACTGCTCTCGTTAAAGAAAAGTGAAGCAAATGTTTTTATTTTGAGTTATTTATAGTTTAGAACAATTGGGTAAAGTATGGTTTTTGTGAGAAAATTTACTTTTCTCTAAGTTATCCAAAAGTTGAAAGCTATGAGTATTCTGATTACATGACAATATAGTTGTTTGCTTCAGTAAGTACATCTTCTATTATAAAATGGGACAAGTAGGGACACTGGTTATTTTACCCAGGCTTTGACTAGAATAACACAATTTTAGGTAAAGTTCCAAAAAACCCAACTTAATAGGAGCCTATGTGGCCAATTTCTTGTTTCTGCACTTTATGTGAATACTCAGGCTGTACTAGTCCCTTCTCATGCTGCTATAAAAATACTACCTGAGACTGGGTAATTTATAAACAATGGAGATTTAATTGACAGTTCTGCATAACTGGGGTGGCCTCAAAAACTTACAATTATGATGGAAAGGAAAGTAGGCACCTTCTTCACAAGGTGACAGGAGAGACTGTGTGTGGGGGGGGTGTGTGTAAAAGAGAAAATGTCAAACACTTATACAATCATCAGATTTCATGATAACTCACTATCATGAAAACAGCATGGGTGAAACAACTACCATGATACAATCACCTCCCACCAGGAGGGATTGCAATTTGAGATGAGATTTGGGTAAGGACACAGAGTCAACCATATCACAAGCCAATCATAATAAGCCTAAAACGTTTTTCACGCAAATTGGTCTTACTATGACTTCTCTTTAATGAAAAAGGAGAGCAAGGGAGAGAGATACAGAGAGAGAAAGAGAGAGAGAGATTGTTTCAAGGGAAAAGGGTAATACTTGTTACTAAATGTCAGCTCTACCTTTTATTTTCTTGAGTACAAATTGAATCATAAAATCTTTCTATTTTTTTTTATTTTACTTAAGTTCCGGGACACATGTGCAGAATGTGAAGGTTTGTTAAATACATGTGCCATGGTGGTTTGCTATACCTATTGACCCATCCTCTAAGTTTCCTCCCCTCTAGCCCCCAGTCTCCGACAGGCACTGGTGTGTTTTGTTCCACTCCCTGTGTCCATATGTTCTCGTTGTTCAACTCCCACTTATGAGTGAGAACATGCAGTGTTTGGTTTTCTATTCCTGTGTTAGTTTGCTGAGGATGGTGGCTTCTGGCTTCATCCATGTCCCTGCAAAAGACATAATATCATTCCTTTTTTATGGCTGCATAGTATTCCATGATGTATATGTTCCACATTTTGTTTATCCAGTCTATCATTGGTGGGCATTTGAACTAGTTCCATGGCTTTTCTATTGTAAATAGTGCTGCAATAAACATATGTGTGCATGTGTCTTTACAGTAGAATGATTTATATTCTTTTGGGTATATATCCAGTAATGGGATTGCTGCATCAAATGGTATTTCTGGTTCTAGAACCTTGAGGAATCATCATACTGTCTTCCCCAGTGGCTGAACTAATTTACATGCCCACTAACAGTGTAAAAGCATTCCTATTTCTCCACAGCCTTGCCAGCTTCTATTGTTTCTTGATTTTTTAATAATCACCACCCTGACTAGTGTGAGATGGTATCCCATTTGTGGTTTTGATTTGCATTTCTCAAATGATCAGTGATGTTAAGGGTTTTGTGTATGTTTATTGGCCATGTAAATGTCTTCTCTGATGAAGTGTTTGTTCATGTCCTTTGCCCATTTTTTGATTGGGTTGTTTGTTTTTGTCTTGTAAATTTGTTTAATTTCCTAGTAAATTCTGGATATTAGACCTTTATCAGAGGGTAGATTACAAAGTTTTTCTCCCTTTCTGTTGTTTGCCTATCCACTCTGATGATAGTTTCTTTGCTGTGCAGAAGCTCTTTAGATTAATTAGACCTCATTTTTCAATTTTGGCTTCTGTTGCAATTGCTTTTGGCACTTTTGTCATGAAGTCTTTGCTGTGCCTATGTCCTGAATGGTATTGGCTAGGTTTTCTTCTAGGGCTTTTATGGTTTGGGGCTTGACATTTAAGTCTTTAATCCATTGTGAGTTAATTTTTGTATACAGCTTAAAAAAAGGGGTCCAGTTTCAATTTTCTGCAAATGGTTAGTGAATTTTACCAGCTCCATTTATTGAATAGAAGATTCTTTCCACATTGCTTGTTTTTGTCAGGTTTGCTGAAGATCATATGGATGTAGATGTGTCGTGTTATTTCTGAGGTCTCTGTTCTGTTTCATTGGTCTATATGTCTGCCTTGGTACGAGTACCATGCTGTTTTTGTACTGTAGCCTTGTAATATAGTTTGAAGTCAGCTAGTGTGATGCCTCCAGCTTCGTTCTTTTTGCTATTCCGAACAATTGAAAAGGAGTGACTCCTCCCTAATTTATTTTATGAAGCCAGCATCATCCTGATACCAAAAACCAGGAACACACACACAGAAACACACACACACACACAAACTTCAGGGCAATGTCCCTGATGAACATCGATGTACAAATCCTCAATGAAATACTAGCAAACCAAATTCAGTAGCACATCAAAGCACTTATTCACCACAATCAAGTCGGCTTCATCCCTGGGATGCAAGACTGTTTCACCATACACAAATAAATAAACCTAATCCATCACATCAACAGAACCAAAGACAAAAACCACTTGATTATTGCAATAGATGCAGAAAAGGCATTTGATAAAATTCAAGACCCTTTCATGGTAAAAACTCTCAATAAACTAGGTATTGATGGAACATATCTCAAAATAATAAGAGCTATTGATGATAAACCCACAGCCAATATCATAGTGAATGGGCAAAAGATGGAAGCATTGACCTTGAAAACTGGTACAAGAAAAGGAAGACCTCTGTCACCATTTCTATTCAACATAGTATTGGAAATTCTGGCAAGGGCAATCAGGCAAGAGGAAGAAATAAAGTGTATTCAAATAGGAACAGAGAAAGTCAAATTGTCTCTGTTTGCAGATGGTATGCTGTTATATTTAGAAAACTCCGTCAACTCAGCCCCAAAAGTCCTTAAACTGATAAGCAACTTCAGCAGTCTCATGATACAAAATCAACGTGCAAAAATCACAAGCATTCCTTTACGCTAACAATAGACGAGCAGAAAGACAAACCGTGAATGAACTCCCATTCACAATCACTAAAAATGAATAAAATACCTAGAAATACAGCTAACAAGAAATGTGAAGGACCTCTTCAAGGAGAACTACAAACCACTGTTCAAGGAAATAATAGGACATAAACAAATGGAAAAACATTCCATCCTCATGGATAGAAAAAACCATATCATAAAAATGGCCATATTGCCCAAAGTAATTTATAGATTCAATGCTATTCCCACCAAACTACCATTGACATTCTTCACAGAATTAGAAAAATCTACTTTAAATTTCACATGGAATCAAAGAAGACTGCATACAGCCAAGACAATCCTGAGAATCATGAAATTTTTCATAGTTATAATAATCTTCCAATGATTGCAAGATTATAATTTTTCTTCATATTTTCTAATGGTGACCTAATGAAATGTTTTTTTTTTCTCTTTTGAAACAAAAATACTCTTGATGGTCAAAATATTCATGTTATTTATCTCTCCTTGTTTTACTTCAAGGGAAACCAGAATCATGGCATTCTGAAGATTAAAGATGCAAATCTCCGTTATTTGGCATCCCACTGGACCCGATCTGTTTTTCATTGCAAATGTCCTACTGCTAAGACTACGCAAGGACCCTTCCTCTAGGCCCAGAGACTGTTGCAGAAGAGATGGGTGCATGAGATCGTAAGGGCTGGTTTTGAGGGAGTTAGCTCAGACCCTCCAGATCAAGGAGGGTACACAGGTGCCTAAACAGCTTATAAAACAAAGGGCTTTGCTTTCTCAGCTATTATGTGGCACCTTTTTATCCACCCCAACCATAAAAAATGTTCTGCTTCCTGGAATTAAAAGAAAATAATTACTGAGATGATAAAGATACCTCATGACCAAGCCTCCTGGGTATAATCCTCCCAGTTATAAGTTTTGCAGATACATATATATATATATATATATATATATATATAAAATTATTTTTTAGAAAAATACTCATGTTTTGCATAGTTAATTGCCATAAGTCTGTAATTAAAATCAAGATTATAGTAGCTCAATGCATAGAAATTATTGAAAAGTCAGTTTTGGTAAACTCGCTGTTGACTTTTTGTTTTTGGCTCTTTAAATAAATCTTTTAAGGGGTAATTAATGCCTGTCCGAGTCCATTCCTATCTGGCCTAGAACACTTACTTGTCTATAAGTCTTTTGCTTTTAAATCCCTCCACCACAGGGAGTTCCACTGAAGGACAGTATGGACACAGGGCACGCAGCCATGCCACAGAAGCAATGCTAGGGGAAAAAAATCAGTATCCATTGATGTTGACTCTGGCAAATATTGGCCATAAGGGGAAGAATGTAAACCAAAAATAAAATTCTAAGCCCCTCAACCATCTGAATGTACCCCTCCTCTCAGCCAAGGGGATTCTGGAGGGAAGCTGAAAATCTAGCTCAGGCCATGATGGAAGAGAGCATTGGACACGCCTCATTATATTTCTCCAGCATTAACATCAACACAGACCTTAAGACATCATATCAGACCTAAGAGTCTGATCAGAATCATTTAACATCTATTTTCTCTGAAGCCTGCTACCTGGAGGCTTTATCTGCATGATAATATCTAGGTTTCTACAACCCCTTATCTTCACCAAGACATTCCTTTCTACTGATAATAACGCCTTCAACCAATTGACAATCACCTATGACCTGGAAGCCCCCACTTTGCACCCTCAGATCAAACTAATGTAAATCTAATACATGTATTGATTTGTCGATGAAAACAGTCAAACTCATCCAGGCACAGTGGCTCACACCTGTAATCCCAGCATTTTGGGAGGCTGATGCGGGTAGATCACCTGAGGTCACGAGTTCGACAGCAGCCTGGCCAACATGGTGAAACCACGTCTCTACTAAAATACAAAAATTAGCCCAGCATGGTGGTGGGCACCTGTAATCTTAGCTACTCTGGAGGCTGAGGCAGGAGAATTGCTTGAACCCAGGAGGTGGAAGTTGCAGTGACCTGAGATTGTGCCATTGCACTGTAGCCTGGGTGACACAGCAAGACTCCATCTCAAAACAACAACAACAACAACAAACCAGAAAAACAGTCAAACTCTGTAAAATATTTGAAGAGATTTGTTCTGAGCCAAATATGAGTGACCATGGTCCATGACGCAGCCCTCAGAAGACCCTGAGAACATGTGTCCAAGGTAGACAGGGTGCATCTTGGTTTTGTACATTTTAGGGAGATATGAGACTTCAAATACATTTAAAAAAAAATACATTAGTTTTGTCCAGAAAGCCAGAACCACTCAAAACAGGGGTTTCCAATTAGTTTTGTCCAGAAAGCCAGAACCACTCAAAAGAGGGATTTCCACGTTATAGGTAGATTTAAAATTTTTCTAATTGACAACTGATTGAAAGAGTTATCAGTAAAAAGGAATGTCTGGATTGTGATAAGTGGTTGTGGAGACCAAGGTTCTGTCATGCAGATGAAGCCTTCAGGTAGCAGGCTTCCAAGATAACAGATTGTAAATAGTTCTCATGAGACTTAAGTTCTGTGTTAATGTTGATGGTGGAGAGGTAAAATGAGGCATATCTGACCTCCACTTCCAAAAATATCTGAGACAGGTCTCAGTTAATTGAGAAAGTTTGTTTTGCCTAGTTTAAGGGCATGCCCATGACACAGCTTCAGGAGGTCCTGACAACATGTGCCCAAGGTGGTGAGGATACAGCTTGCTTTTACATATTTTAGGGAGAAAATGCATCAGCCTGTAAACAAAGAATAAAATTCTAAGGTCCCTGAACCATCTGAATGGACTTTTTTCTAGGCCAGGACACAATGAAATTGAAGAACCCAAACATTCCTTTCTATTGATAATACTTTCAGCCAATTGAGCCCATTCAGACCACAGCAAGGTGCCAGGCCAGGCAAGGGCTGACCGGAGACACCTGCCAGATGAGCCACTGGCAAAAGGTGCAGCTCCCTGGTGAGGGAGAAACACCAGGGACTAGGAGAGGTCCAGAAGGCCCTGAAGGAGTTTTGATCGGGCTGGTCATCTGCACACTTAGTGTGATGAGCTCTGACATGGCCTTGCATGGATGGATCAGGCAGGACACCCCAGTTGAGGAGGATGACAGGAGTGATGGCACAAGGGAAAGGGTGGGCACCCCCAGGTGACAGCTCCTCACTACCTCCACTCTGCTGCAGCTCAGGGGCTGGCTCTTCTGCTGCAAATCAGCTCCTCTGTACCAGCCCTGGCCTCATTCCCTTGGTTCCAGCTCACCCAGCTGACCAAAGGGACTCGCCTGTACCCCTGTACCTGGGCCTACACCTGGCTCCTGGGTTGTCAGAGATGTTTGTTGGGCCAACGAGTGCACAGATGGAAACACAGACAGAAGAACAGATGGAGAGATGGTGGGTGGCCAGACAAAGGCGCGACTTGGTGAGGAATGTGCATTAGGGAATCATGGAAGAGCAGAAACTGTTTGAAGATTCCAAGTGGGGAAAGTGAGGAGGCAAAGCAGGGCTGAAGGGCCTCCCTCAGAGCCCTCTCCCACCCTGTGGTGTCCCCAACCCCTTGGTCCTCCTTGTGGGAGGCACTCACTTTTTTGCCCAGCCTCTTGTGGCTATAGCCCAGCAGGTCCCAGGTGGCACCAGCCAAGATGAAGGTGGCATTGAGTGCTGAAGGCTCCCTCGCCATGAAGGGATGATGAGTAGTGGGTGGGGCCTCAGGAGGAAGAAGGCCACCAACCCTACCTGGCCCCTAACCTGCTGCCTGGGGTAGGCAGGTACCAGAGGCATGGGGTGAGGCATGTTGCAGGTCGAGGACCAGGGCCACCTCCCTGCCTGAACCCATGGACTGGCTCAGGGGCCTGTCAGATAAATCTAGAATTGAGTTGGAGGTAGGGGCAGGGATTTGTTCCTGGGTTCAAGACCATGAAAGGAAGGGTTAAGAAGAAGGCCAGCAAGTGGGGAGGCAAATTAAAGTGGCTGGCAGGAGAGAGAAGCCAGGACAGGTGGCTGTGGCCCTGTCCCTGAATGCAGACCCAGGAAGGACCTCAGAGGCAGGATTCATGCCAAGCCAGCCTACCCAGCACATCTCTCCCTCACGGACATGAGAGAAAACCCTCCAGCTTGGCCCTCACATCTGTGAAACCCACAGTAATGGGGCTGACATCCTCTGCCCTATGCAAGAGAGGTTTCCCGAACACTGGCAGCAAGCGAGTCTGCACAGGATGGTGAATCCACACAGAAAACGCTGTTCTCATGCTCTTTGGAAGCACCAATTTACATTCTGATGGTTTTATGGGGAGATGAGACCAGTAACAGCCAGGGGACCCTGCTCATTAAGAGAACCCTTGGTGGTCTCTGATTGGAAGCAAGGCTGCAGAGGAGGGTAAGATCAAACCCATGGCTGTAGGTGATGGCTCAGGCCCTGGATTCTTCAGGAAGGACCCCCATGAATGCACCTTGAAAGGTCAGCTCCATGGGTCTCAGCTGGCTGGGCCCATTTGGGAGTTCTGTCTTTGGGGAAGGATGCTGTCCTAGGCTCTGTTCCACACTGGCCCTAAGCTCAGGCAAGGATTCAAATCACAGTCAGCTTCATGCCCAAGGAGGGCATGGCACCGCCTCCTCAAGGGCCACGGCGGGAGGGTGGAGGCCTTAATTCCATCCTGCAGGATCCCAGGTCAGGGACAAGACCCGGGGATGCTGCTTCTGGGTCTGAGCCCCAGGTATGGGTCAAGAGGGCTCCAACTTCAAGGATGAGGTTATTTGTGGTAGAAGAAACTGTAGGTCTCCTAGGACATTCCCTCCTTGTAAGCAGGAAGCTGCCCCTTTGCTTCCAAGACAAAAAGGTATGAGGCTGATTGTCCAGCACGGACCCATCCTAGGGCTAGAAAGGCTGGGAGGGCAGGTGGGCACATCCCCAATTTGAAGGAGCCAGGTGTACTCCAGGGCACTGGATGAAAATGCTAGCGTGGGCCTGTGATTAGGCCTGAGAGGAGGTTTGGCGGCCATCAGTGGAGCTGGCAATCAGAGGATGCCTCCCTTTGGATTCTGGCCTTCAGCCTTTTCAGACCACGATGGTTGGGTCCACCAGGAGAATGATCTCGGCTCTCATCCAGGCCTCTGTGTAGCACTGCTCCGAAAGGCAGCATTGCCCATGACACAGAAACACCTGCGCTGTGGGGGCCCATCACAGAATGTTCTTGGCCAAAGTGAGAACCAGCTGAAGGGCCTGGGCAAAATCCTAGTTGCACTCACCTTTTCGCTCAGGCTCAGCAGCAGGCAACCCGAAGAGCAGAAGTCTCCCTCCATCTTGGGAGGTCGTGGTCCCCTGAATCTTCCTGGAGTACATGGTCCAGGTCCGCAAGGGCTCATCCAAACACCTGCAGCTTGGGCAGGCAACCAGCAGATGAAGGTGACAGGCCCTGCTGCCACCAGCCAGGATGGCCAACCATCAGTAGCCAAGTGCCCTGCCCAGGATGCCCTGCATCCAGGAGGGTGCTGGCTTCCTGGGCAGTGGCCTTCACAGAGGACACAGAAGGAGGGAGGGAACACAGGGTCAGCCCAGAAAGGCCATCGTTCCCTCACTTGCAGAGCTCCTCTCTATAGCCAGCCTCTGCTGGCTCCCTGGGGAGTGTGAACTCCTGGGCTGCAGAGGGGCTGCCCACTTCTTCCAGAGGGCCTGGCCATGGATGAGGGCCCCGGGTAGAAGACACACTCCCTGCAATGCCCACTCCCCTGGAAGCTGTAAAGCCCAGCTTATACCCTTGGAGGGTAAGTGGCCAACTCAGAGCCTGGCATCCTTGTCCACTGCTACTCTGCCTGACCCCAGATCAGGCACCTGGATTTACTTCCTCATGCTTCTCCCCCAGCTGCCCCACTGCTCCACCCACTTGATCCAGCTTCCCTTGCCTGGGTGACTGCCATGACCTCGTTCCTCTGCTCCTCAGCAAAGGACTCTCTCCAACAGGCCCTATGATAAAGCCAGGCAGCGAGCTCACCTCATCTACATTCCACAGGCTGCCCCAGCCTTTAGGACAGTGGCAAACATGGCCTCTGTCCATCCCGGTCTCTGAGCACCCCTTCTTACCCCAAGGTCAGTTGCTAACCAATGAGCGGCTGGAGGGCATCCTTCTCCCACTCCCACTGCACTGTGTCCAGAGTGGCCAGCACCAGCCCCAAGTGTCAGGGGTCAGTGCATTTGCCTCGGTGGGAATGGCAGAGTGGGTGCTTCCTGAAGGGCTGTGCTGGAATCGGCCCGTAGCCTCCGTGTGTCCCATGGGGCAGGGCCAAAGGAGGCAGTCAGCAAGCGCCATCCACCCCAGCCTGTCTCTCCCTGGGGACTGCTGGACTGAGGGTCCAGGTGGCCCAGCTCTGAGGCCTGTTGCTGGCCAGGCCTGCCCACCTCCCCTCTGTCTCCCAGGCACTTCCCTTTTCAGAGTCACGTTTGAAGCTGACTTTTTGCATCAGGGTTCAGGCAGCTGCCCAAACACCTTATCTCCTCATCTCTGACCATTTCTTCAGAGTCGACTATGAGCAGAAATCACCCAGACACCCCACAGGTAAGTCCACTTGCCTCACGTGGCTCTTCCTCTTCTCAAGAACCTACAAAGTCTCCCAGTGCCTGAGGAACAACATCTGTTGGAGACCCTGCCTTTCTTGCTGACCCTCTCACCCTCTTCTCCAGGCAGCCAGGTGATCCTCAACACTCCTCCCCTCAAAGGAAAGCAGAGTGCACCCCAGGATTGAGCAGGGGCGCTGCTGCAGGGAGCAAACCCCACACCACTGAGGCCTGCTGTCCCTGCTGAGAGGGGGGGCAGTCCCAGGGCCCCACCCAGGTCCAGGGTCCTGGCACTATTCTGCTGGGCTCCCACGGGGAACAGTGATGGTCTCTTCCCACCAGCCTGTGAGTGACAGGAAGGAAGGACTGGGGCGTGAACCCCAGTACCCCACCTTGCTGTGTGACCCTGTGTGAGCTTAACCTCTCTGTGCCAAGCTGACCCCTGATGCAAAGATAACCACCCAGGGTGGTCACGAAGTCTCGACCAGCACAGGCCTGGCACATCTCAGCCAGGTCCGTGGCAGCAGGAGGGCACCACCTCGGACATCTATCAGCCCCGCAGGGAAGGGCTGTCCCTCTGACCTCAGGACGACCCTCCTGTTGCTCGCGGGGAGGAGCCGCCGGCAGCACAGTCACACTGCCACCCAGAGGGGCAGCCTGTGGTCAGGGCGCAAAGCAGAAATGTGGGCACAATAACTTCCGTTTATCTTACAGGTCAGCCGGTGTGGCATGGTGACTGCTACGTTTCCAGTGTGGTTTCCTGTCACTTTCAAAACGGCTCCAGACAGTGCTGCCCAGCCCCCGCCTCTGAGCTTGGAGACCCCATCTGGCTGCCTCCTGTAGACTAAGAAACCACTGCCCCAGCTGGCTACGCACCCTGCCAGGTCCCTCCTCCCAGCTCTGAGACCACATCTGGGCCCTCCTCATGGCTCAAGGATCCCCAGTACCTCCTCAGAGCTCTGAGACCCAGCCGGGCCCCCTCCCCTGAGCTCCAGGTCCCCATAAACTTCTCTCAGCCCTTTCTCCTCCACATGGGCACAGCTGCTTCTTCTGCATCACGGAACTGATGCTCACACTTGTCCAGCTCAACTCCTGCATTAAATCCCTCTGATTCACCTCACGTGGTTTCTGTTTTCCTAAGTGCCCCCAAGTGATAGAACGCACTGGAGTCACTGAAGCAGAAGCAGGTGAAATCCTGCCCCAGGTCCCACCAGGGAGTGATTTTGAGTCCTTTGGACCCCAAAACCAGCTGTGCTCTTGGGCTTCCCTCCCATGCCTCTTCTTGCCTGACTTGGGGTGGGCCTCCTACAACAAAAAGGTGCCCCAGGCTGGCCCTACCCAGCTTTAAGGGGGGCCATTCCCTCTCTGGTGCCCGAGCCACCTGAGGCTTATACAAATAAGCTGACGGGTAGGTGGCGCTGTTGGCACTAAGCCTGCCAGAGACCATCTTCCTGGGTCTTACTCTCTTACTCGGACCTGGGTGCCTCTTACTCCCACCCCGTGCCACCCCAAACCCAACTGAAATCAACCCACTGCAGGGAGTGAAGAGCTGCCCAGGCAGTGGGCCCAGGGGTCCCATGCCCGTAGTGTTGGGGAGGGGCTGGGATTGGAGATTCTGTGGGGTGCTGTGTGCACCTGGGCGAGGCCCTGCGGTTTCAATAGCTCCACGAGACATAACAGGAAATGCTGAGGTCCTGGGCGTCCGTCTTGGTCAGGCATCACAGGTCCCAAGCAGTGGCCCATTTTTCTTCTTGAGCTTGAGCAGGAACAGGGTGGAGCGGGGGAGGGAGGGGGCTGCCTCTGAAGGTGGGGCAGGGTGCAGGGTTTTCTGCAGACAGGTGCCAACAACCTTACAGCTGCCTGTCAAGGGTTCAGGGAGGACCAACAGTGGGTGGGTCTGGGGCAGGGCTTGCAAAAGAGGTGATGAACAGGCGCAGCCCAGGAGGAAGAAGCTGGGAGCAGAGGCCACTGTGATTCCAGGCAGGTCACCATACATATCCTCATTATTAACTGTTATGTAGAATAGCATAGTGAGGGTATAGTTTATTTAGCTATTCTTTTTTTCATGGAAATTATGATTGTTTCCAGTTTTTTGCTATTACCAAGAGTGTTGACAATGAACATTCTTGTACATACCTCTTTATACATACATATGTGTATTATTTGAGAATAGAGAAGTGGGATTGCTGAGTTGAAAGATATGCTTTTTTTTTTTTTTTTTTTTTTTTGAGATGGAGTTTCGCTCTTGTTGCCCAGGCTGGGGTGCAATGGCGTGACTTGGCTCACTGAAACCTCTGCCTCCCTAGTTCAACCGATGATTCTCCAGCCTCAGCCTCCCAAGTAGCTGGGATTACAGACACCCGCCACCACGCCCAGCTAATTTTTTTGTATTTTTGGTAGAGACAGGGTTTCACTATGTTGGCCAGGCTGGTCTCCAACTCCTGAACTCATGATCCACCCACCTCAGCCTCTCAAAGTGCTGGGATTACAGGCATGAGCCACCATGCCTCGACAAGTTTTAATTTTTGATGGAGTCAAATTTATTAGTCTTTTTTTTTTTTTTTTTTGTCTTAATGGCTCTCTGACTTGGGTTTTCTGGGTTTTTTGTGATTTATTTCTTTTTTCTTTTCTTTTTTTCTTTTTTTTTTTTTTGAGATGGAGTTTGTCTCTGTTGCCCAGGCTGGAGTACAATGGCATGATCTCGGTTCATTGCAACCTCCATCTCCTGGGTTCAAGCAACTCTCCTGCCTCAGCCTCCTGAGTAGCTGGGATTAAAGGCTTGGCCACCACGCCCGGCTAATTTTTGTATTTCAGTAGAGACAGGTTTTCACCATGTTGGCCAGGCTGGTCTTAAATTCCTGACCTCAGGTGATCCTTCAGCCTCAGGCCTCCCAAAGTGCTGGGATTACAGGTGTGAGCCACCGCATCTGGCTGTGATTTATTTCTTGTTTGAAAATATCTTTCTGGACTAGGTGTGGTGGTTCACACTTGTAATCCCAGCACTTTGGGATGCCACATGAGGAAGGCCACTTGAGGCCAGGAGTTTGAGACCAAACTGGGCAATACAGGGAGATCTCATATTTGCAAAAACATTTTAAAAATTAGCTTAGCAGGGCCGGGTGCAGTTGCTCATGCCTGTAATCCCAGCACTTCGGGAGGCCGAGGCAGGCTGATCACGAAGTCAGGAGAATCAGACCATCCTAGCAAACATGGTGAAAGCCCGTCTCTACTAAAAATACAAAAAAATTAGCCGGGAGTGGTGGCGGGCTTCTGTAGTCCCAACTACTTGGGAAGCTGAGGCAGGAGAATGGCATGAACCCAGGAAGTGGAGCTTGCAGTGAGCCGAGATCCTGCCACTGCACCCCAGTCCAGACAACAGAGCGAGACTCCGCCTCAAAAAAAAAAAAAAAAAAAAAAAATTAGCTTAGCAGCGCAACGGCTCACGCCTGTAATCCCAGCACTTTGGGAAGCTGAGGCGGGTGGATCACCTGAGGTCAGGAGTTCGAGACCAGCCTGACCAACACGGAGAAACCCTGTCTCTACTAAAAATACAAAATTAGCCTGGCGTGATAGTACATGTCTGTAATCTCAACTACTCGGGAGGCTGAGGCAGGAGAATTGCTTGAACCCGGGAGGCAGAGGGTGCAGTGAGCCAAGATTGCACCATTGTACTCCAGCCTCGTCAATAAGAGCGAAACTCCATCTCAAAAAAAAAATTAATTAATTAATTTAAAAAATAAATAAAAAATTAGCTTAGTGTGGCACATGCCTGAGTCCTAGCTATGCAGGACGCTGAGGTGGGATGATAGCTTGAGCCAAGGAATTCAAGGCTGCAGTGAGCTGTGATCAAGACACTGGACTTCAGCCTAGGAGACAGAGCAAGACCCTGTCTCAAAAAAAAAAAAAAAAAAAAAAAAAAAAAAAAAAAAAATTCTTCCTTACCCAAGCTTGTAAACATATTTACTTGTATTTTCTTCTACTACTTTTACAGACTTTTGTTTGTTTATTGGTTTTGTTTGTTTGTTTGTTTAAGATGGAGTCTCCCTCTGTTGCCCAGTCTAGAGTGCAGTGGTGCAATCTCAGCTCACTGTAACCTCCACCTGCTGTATTCAAGCAATTCTCCTGTCTCAGCCTCCTAAGTAGGTGAGACTACAGGCACATGCCACCATGACTGGCTAATTTTTTGTATTTTTAGTAGAGACGGGGTTTCACCATGCTGGCCAGGCTGGTCTCAAACTCCTGACCTTGTGATCCATCCACCTCAACCTCCCAAAGTACTGGGATTATAGGCATGAGCCACCACACCCGGCTATGTGTTTTTTAAACATATAGTTCTTTGATCTACAAAGAAATTTCCCCAAACTTGCTAGAGAGGTTGACATTCAAATTCAGGCAATTCAGAGAACTCCTGTCAGACAGTGGAAAAGACAACCATCCCCAAAACGCATAATCACCAGATTCATCAAGATCAATGTGAAAGAAAAAATATTAAAGCAGCTGCAGAAAAGGGTTAGGTTACTTACAAAGGGAACCCCATCAGACCACAGCAGACCTTTCAGTAGAAACTCTGCCACCCAGAAGAGATTGGGAACCTATATTTAGCATTTTTAAAGAGAAAAATCCAACCAAGAATTTCACATCCTGCCAAACTAAGCTTCGAAAGTGAAGGGGAAATAAAATCCTTTTCAGATTTGCAAATGCCAAGGGAATTCATTACCACCAGACCAGCCTTGCAAGGATCCTTAAGGAACCCATTATATCAACCACACTCTCAAACCACATTGCAATAAAATAGAAATTTATACCAAGAATCTCTTTCAAAACCATATAATTACATGCAAATTAAACAACCTGCTCCTGAATGACTTTGGGGAAAATTTAAATTAAGGCAGAAATTAAAAAAATATTTGAAACAAATGAAAACAAAGATGCAACATACCAAAATCTTTGGGACACAGCTAAAGCCATGTTAATTTGAAAGGTTATAGTGGAAAGCACCCATATGAAAAAGTTAGAGATCTGAAATTGACAACCTAAAATCACACCTAGAGAGATGAAAATAACCAGTAGCATATTAAAAAACTAATCCACCAGCTTTATTCCTGGAATCCTAGGTTTCTTCAATATATAAAAATTAATAAATGAGATTTATTAGATAAATAGAAATAAATATAAAAACCACATGATTATCTCAAAAGACACAAAAAGGACTTTTGATAAAATTCAAAAACAATATTAAATACCCTCAAAAAGTTAGGCATTAAAGGAACATATCTCAAAATAATAAGAGCTATCTATGGCAAATCCACAGCCAACCCCATACAGAATGGGCAAAAACTGGAAACACTCCCCTTGAGAACTGGGAACAAGACAAGGATGTCCACTCTAACCACTCCTATTCAATGTAGTACTAGAAATTCTAAACACAGCAATCAGGCAAGAACAAGAAATAAAAGATACCCAAATAGGAAAAGAAGAATTCAAACTCTCTTTGCTGATGACATGATTCTATTACAAAATGCTAAAGAATCTACCAAAAGGCTCCTAGAATTGATAATCAATATAAGTAAAGTTTCAGGATACAAAATCGATGTGTAAAAATAAGTAGCATTTCCATACACCAACAACATCTATGCTAAGAGTGAAATCAAGAACACAATTCCACTTACAATGGACTCAAAGAAAATGAAATACCTAGGAATACAGCTAACCAAGGAGGTGAAAGATCTCTACAAGGAGAACTATGAAACGCTGCTGAAAGAAATCAGAGGTAACACAAATAAATAGAAAAAACATTCCATGCTCATGGATTGGAAGAATCAATATCATAAAAATGGCCACAGTGCCTAAAGCAATTTGCATTGCTATTCCTATCAAACTACCAATGTCATTATACATGGAATTAGAAAAAAATGATTTTAAAATTCATAAGGCACTAGAAAAGAGCCCAAATAACCAAAACAATGCTAAGCCAAAAGAACAAAGCCAGAAGCATCACATTACTCGACCTCACATCGTACTATGAAGCCACGGTAACCAAAATAGCTTGATGTTGGTACAAAAATAGACACACAAATGAATGGAACAGAATAGAAAAATCAGAAATAAAACCACACACCTATAACCATCTGATCTTCAATGAGGCTAACAAAAACAAGCAATGGGGAAAGGACTCCCTTCTCAATAAATGATGCTGAGATAACTGGAATTCAGTCACACACATGTTATAAAGGAGTTTAAAGTGTTACTGCAAATACATAATAATATAAATAAATTAAATTGTTCTCTATTTTTAATGAGCTAAATCAGGTAATTTTAGTAAATGTGAATTTCCAGTTTGAAGCCGTTGCTTTAAACACAAACATTTGCATCTGTTTCTTCTGAGAGTTAGAAGGGGAAATAATAGCAAAAGTATTTTAAGCAAAGAAAAAACAGCCTAATGGTAACTGTCAATTGGCCATAATAAGTAAAATCCTAAAGTGGCAGCATGGACAACTGAGCAGCAAAGTGACGTGCACTGTGGAACATTTACAGGGTTCAGTAACTGGCAACATGAGGTAGGTTAGGAGAAAGGGTGAAACTTGGAAGATCGCTTGAAAGTTGGATTTTCTACTTCAAACAATCAGAAGAGGCTGTCTCTCATCATCTTAGAAAATTGAAATTTATTACCCAATCAGGTAGAAAAAGTATCTGGACCACAATGTTTCTGGCCACAGTTCTACCACAATTGAGAGGAAGAATACCACACCAAAATAGGAAGTAGGGGCAGCTAAAGAGTGAAATATTTATATTTTCAGAAACCTGATTATTCCCTCAAAAATGACCTGGTACATTGACTCTGGGTATTTTGCAGTAATATTGTCTAGCTAGGTCACCACATGTGCAATCCCCAAACAGCATGCCTGTGTACATATTCTCAAATAAGATTTAATTACTCTCTCTGAAACATGAGTCAAGATCACAGACACGAAATGAATGTTCTAATATTAAACAGAGACACTTAAAGAAAGCCACTTGGAAAAAACAGAGACTATGAAGGGAGGTAACTAAAAATAAAATAGAAACAGAAAAAAGCAAAAACTTTCATCACCATTTCCGAGATAAAAGAAATGCTATCATGTCTGTGAAACAAGATTATGGTACTACATAAATACTCAGAAGACAAAAGAATTTAAGCAGAGAAATGAAATTTAGTGGAAAAACTGAAAGATATTGTTGTGACACTCTAAGAACAAAAGTGAAACTTAAAATTGCAAACCAAACCAGAACTTTTGTAGACCATATATACATATATAATATAGACAAATTATACATGATAAGTATATGTATATTGATATATGCTTATATATAACTATATATAAAATTTGTCTGTTAAAGTGTAAAGAAAAGCACAATAACACTACACTTAATTGTAGCAAGCAGTGATTCATGAATAAGGCTGCTCTAAACCAAAAGTGGCTGTGCTGAAGGAATGCCAGGGGAAGGCTTTTACACAGAGAACATGGAAGTCAAGTAACGACAATTTCTGACTCATTAAAGTCAAATATATTAACATTATCATCAATACAAAAATAGACCAATAAGGCCTTATTAGGTCTATCCTGCTGCGACATTCATAATTAACTATAATTAACTGATGGCTTTTGATTGGTTAGCCTTAAATATTAGTTTTCTTTAATATGGGTATGTTGGAGAGATAGCTCAAGTTAAATTATGTTTACAAACCAAGCAAGATTAATATAATATCACTAATGAGGCCTTAATAGCAAGATTAATATAATATCACTAATGAGGCCTTAATGGGTTTGTCTACTCAGGGGTTCTCCAGTTCTGGTCTCCATTTTACTTTAACTACATATATGTACACATATATGCACACACACACGTATATACATGTTATACATATATGTATATGTATACATATACATTGTATAACAAACATATATATTTAGATATATGTTATACATCACAATTTTAATATACATTAATAAAATACCCCGATGTATATTATATAGAATATAATAATGTAATGCATAATATATATGCATTGATAATAATGTTAATATATATTTTAATATATTATTGAATATATAGTTAATTATTGTAAATTTAATTTAATAATATAATACTTAAAAAGAACATAGATATAATAGAGAGTAGACAATCATTGAACAAATAATTTAAATTTCTAAGTTGCAAGGCCCCATTGAGAGACAAAAAATGGATAAAAATAGACCCATCCTGGGGCAAATAAGCATGAAATTTAAGATTACTTGGGAAAAAAGAGAATATCCTAGGTGAATTCAAAGAGGAAAAGCTAATATAGTAATGATAAAAAGTTAAATTGACATTGGATTTCTCAACAGCATCTCTGAAGCTGAGGGAGAATGATGCAATGACTTTAACTTCTGAAGCAAATTTGATTTCCAAACTTAAATTATGTCCCATGCTGACAATTATTTGAAAGTTAAGTGTAGATTTCAGATGTACAAGGTCTCAGAAATCTTAACTCCTATGGACTTTTCTTTAGGAAACTACAGTAGAGCATACAACAAAACAAAGGAGATACCAAGAAAGGAAATAATATGCAATTCTGAACAAAAGGTGATCCAGCACCAAAGTAGGGAATGGGTAGAAGCCACGTGACACTGTCAAGATCCTCCTTCACTACAGGATTATGTGTTACTCCCAGTGCTGGGAGGGCCACCTGCAAACAGCCCTGAGCTGCCAGCCTTTTGAGAGTGCCTTAGCTGAAGGGAGGAGCTGGCCACTCACCGTACCTTGGGATAGCTATGTACTTTTGTATATAATCTCTATATTTCTAAATGTCATGCTTATACACTCATTGCTCCTTGGTTTTTCTGTTTTTGTCATTAAAACAGAGCTAGGGTTGGCTACTGTGTGTGTTTTTTTTTTGTAATAGATAAATTTTGTAGGTTATTTGATTCTTCTAAATGTATGTATGTTTAAAAATCAAGCTTACAATGTAATGCATTATCGTGATCAAATTGGAGTCACTGGGATATATATCACCTCATGCATTTATAATTTCTTTTTATTAGAAACATTCCCATTTCATTCTTTTAGTTATTTTGAAATATACAATAAACTATTATTAACTATAGTCACCCTATTGTGCCAGAACACTAGGTTGTATTGATTCTAACTTTATTTTTTACCCATTAACCAATATCTTCTCATCTTCTCCTCTCCACAACACTTCCAGCCTCTGGAAACCATTATTCTATTCTTTATTCAAGATTTTAACCTTCTTAGCTTTCACATATAAGTGAGAACATGCAATATTATAAAATTAAAATAAAAAATTAAATAACTTATATCAAACAAGTATAAAAATGGTGACCTAAGTGAAATAAGTCATGAGGTAAAAGGCATTTTCATCCCTTTTGCATTACTAAAAAGTGTGGCTATTCTAAACATCACTAAGAGTAAAGACATTTCCTGATACAAAGATGTTTCCAGAGTTTAAGAATTAGAAAAAAAATTATTGCTTCATACCTGCTTTATATATTTACAGTTTTCATAATCATTAATGTGATATATCAGAAATGAGTTACTTGCCTAAAAAAATTATAGACAGTTTTGTTGAAACAGCAGCATAGCATATTATTTGTAGCAACTCTACAATATGGTAATAATTTTATTATTCCTTTAGTCTTCTTGATGATGTAAAACACTTTTTGGTGAGTATATGCTCCTCTAGAAAATCAAACACATACAACTATACTATTATGATAATAGTTTCAGAGACTAAAATTTTTATTATAGATGAAGAAAAACTCCTTAAATTATAAAGCTAGGTAACTGACAATGTTTTACAGAGTAAATAAAATACCTTTGAAGTATTTATTTAGTTCAGTAATAAATTTACAATCCACTATTTAAGTATTAGAATTGTTGAAGTATTTAAATATTTACTACTGGGAAGTCACTCACTTTCATTTTTGAAGGATAAAATTCATTACAAATATAATATACAGCTTGCATTTTCCAAATTCTATTTTGTTTTAAAAACATAAAAAGAAGCCAACTGATCAGATAAAGACCTTACAGATATTTCCAAGATGCACTACCACAACGCTTTGCTTTCTTCTGCTTGTAATGACAAGTTGAGTTAACTTGAGCGAGGTCTTTTGTGTCCGTGGTTTAAGGGCACATTCCTAAAAATGTTTATAAAAAGTATCAAAAACTATCAAATCCAGTTGTATAAGAGTGTGTGTGTGTGTGTGTGTATGTGTGTGTGTGTATGTGTATGTGTTTGGACCCAAATATGAAATGCAAATTTTGTGATAACTCTTTTTGTACCATCTGTCCCTGACCCACTGTACTTCCTAAGTTCTTCTGTAGCTTCTGCCCACACCCAATACTACGTATCCCGGAAGATTTGTATACTGCCTGATGATATGCTCCTTTTTAAATTATTTTATATGCAGTATCAATGTATTGGCCCGTATTATATTCAAACTCTGAATTTATAAAAGTGAGAAAAACACGCCCCTACTAAGCGGGCAACTTTCATTGCAGTACTGTTTGGATTTTATTCTTTATTTTAACAAGCCAATGGATAGCCCCATTTTTTAATATTGTCTAACATAAATATGCTCTATAAAATAAAATAATATATCTAAAATTTCAGGAGTCTGATGGCATACATATATATATGATGGCATCATATATATATGATGGCATATATATATATGATGGCATATATATATATGATGGCATATATATATATATATATATGAGTAGCAACAGATTAACTACTGGGAGTTTTCCTCATTACACAAGTAGCCAACTCATTCTAAAGATAAAGATGTTGAACAGAAGATGAGTACAAAAGCTGATATTTTATAATTTACCTATTGTACAGCACACGTTTATTTAATGTGTTTTTCCCTGAAGCTCTGTACTCATTTTTTTTTGCATATATCTCGAGCCAAACAATTTATAAAAACCAATTAGTTGGGATTTTTATATATTGTCTGATTTAGAGCCATTAACCCATTTTAGTGTCTCAGGTTCACAATTTCTAAGACAAGGGTAAAAATAATCACACACTGAGTGATATTTAATGGCTAATAAAAGTACCATTTGAAAAGAGAATTAGTAGTATAACCTTTAAGCTCAGGCTCTCTTAGGTGTAATATACAGCCTTAGGAGAAAGAGTTTGCAATTAATTGTGTAAATTCAAGTTTTGTCTTTTCATCACTGTGTTCCCTTTTCAGAGAGTCAGCTATGTAATTACCGACTAAGATGAACACAGATAATTGTAACAAGTAACTATAACCAATAAGCTCCAGAAAACTGCTTTTATATCTTTTACTGATTTTTCTGTGTTTTGTCTTTCTCATTCCCCAAGAAAGGTGAGAGTAATTTATTTGTCCCATCAGAGTATTTTATGTCATTATTATTTCAGACTATCATGACTAGCAGGCTAGAGGTTGAGAATTAGGTTTGAATAAAGTTTGAAATGACATTATAATTTTAATTAAATAATATATTTGATAAAAATGACAAAATGTGTTCTCTTGAAATGAGCATTTTTCATAAAATACAAGAACAACTCACTTGTGTTTAAAATTCTATCAAAAGACAAACTTTTTTATTTGGTTATAATAAACATGGCAGATAATGTATTAATATGTAGTAATTTTAACCTTCATTAGTAAGACTTTTAAATAATCTGAAATATTTGCATCAAAAGCATACAACTGTGGACAATGGTATCAAAACGATATAGAAAAGCAGAGCTGAGCACTTTCAAATTATAAATAAAATTTTTTACACATGGAAACATATTTGAAAAAAGATTATTATGACCATTGATCTCTCTATTAGTCAACATAATAAACCAAGGCCAATCACTGTTTACTGTTCATTTAGACCAGGTTACATACATGACAAAGTTACTTGCCTATCTGAATATTAGGTACAAAGTTACAGTTAGACAGGAAGAATAACTTCTAGTGTTTTATCACATGGTAGGTGACAATAGCTGACAATAATGCTTTGTATGTTTCAGGATAACTAGAAGAGATGATCTGGAATGCTATCATCTCAAAGAAATGGTAAATGTTTAATGTTAAGGATAAGCTAATCACACTGATTCAATCATTATATAATGTACACATTACTGAAACATGATACTTTAACTCACAAATATGTACAAATATGTGTCACTTATAAGTAAAATGAAACAACAAAATCCAAAACTGTCTGTTTGTTTAAAAGCAAAAAAAAAACCCACAAGATGAATGTTATGAGTATTACATATATTACAAATGATACAATCATTATTTTCAAGGGTAATATTTCTTCTCATATTCTATTTATATGCTGATTATTTTCTCTAATTCCAGATTCATATATCATTGTGTTTTAATTAGGTTTTATAAATGTGTATTTTGTAGTTTATTTTTGTCTACCTCATGAAAGTTCTTTTCAAAAGTCACCATCAAACAATTCAGAAAAAAGACTTGTTTTAAGTGTAATGTTGGAAAAATTAGCTGATTTTATCTAGTGAATAGGCTGTTATGACTTTGAGGGAAAGAAGTAGATACTAATAATACTTTAATAATAATAATAATGAAATGTGACAGACTCATTTACTAGCTGAAAACACTATACACTATTTCTAATGAGCAAGCTGATTAGATATGATTGAAATAGATTTTACACTTACTAACAAAAAAAATTATACTACTTAGAATACATTTTGGAATCTGGGGTCTTTGAATTGCTATTTGATTCTATAATCTCACCATACAGAATATTCTTGATTTATATTTTACATGTTTTTAAAGTTCATAAGGTCAATAGGGTATAAAGCGTTATAACAATAAAATATTTATATTTATCTTATTTAAAGTTGCATATTCTTGTTTGTCTTAATGTTTTCTCCCTCCAGTCTTACTCTCTGCCAGGACTTTTGTTTCACTAACAACGACACTCATTTTATTATATGAGCCTTTTTGGAAATCTTTACCGTATTGCCATCCCTTAGAGGATAAATCTATCTACCAATGTTATGTTCACAGCTGCTCTTCACCCTGTTGTAGTTTTTCATCCCAGTGTTATCACTTCCTTCTCAACACTTCTTGGCATTAATGCTTTATTCTTCATTTGCTTCCTTTGCCTAGAATGCTCTCCCCTCCCTCCCACGTTATGCATCTAGTCTAGTGGCACGTCCTTTAACTTTTACAGCATAGATAAGGCTTTGCCTTTTCTACAATAACTTTTTTGAAAAATGTATTCAGTGTTAAGTGACTTTGTGGCTTCTTTTCTATTTACTCATACTTTTTTTACAATTAACTGTGCATATTTAAATTATAGAAGTTGGTAAGTCTTATACGTAAAAATGCATTGTATTAATACAGTGAACAAATCCATTACCTTCAAATGTTTTCTCATGTTCCTTTCAGTCTCACTCTCCTAATGCTGCCTAGTTTTCATCCCCAAGGAAGCATTGCCCTGATTTTTGTCAGTATGGAAGAGTTTGTATTCTCTATAATGTTACCTACATGAAACCATTTAATATTGTCTTTTTTGGAGGCAGGTAATAGCTTGACTTCTTTTACTCAGTATAATTCTTGAGATTTATCAATTTTGTTGCATGTATGAAGAGTTTTTCTCTTATTGACAAATACTCTTCCATTGTATGGATATGTCCATTTTTTTCACCATTCCCCTATTCATAGACATTTGAGTTGTTTCCAGTATTGGGCTACTAGGAAAAAATTAGTTATGGAGATTAGTGTACAAGTTTTTGTATGGACATATATTATCATTTATTTCTTGTTAATATCTAAGGATGAAATAGCTGGCAGGTATTATATTCAATGTATGAAGATGCTGCCAAACTATTTTCCAAGGTGGTTATAAAGTTTGATTTTTTACCCAAATGTGTGAGAATTTTATTTGTTCTCCATCCACAGCAACACGGGCTACGATCAATTTTGTTGATTTTAGTTCCAATAATATGTACGGTTTTCTCATGGTCATTTTAAGTTGTATCACCTCATCCCAGTTAAAATGACTTGTATGCAAAAGATAGGCAATAAAGAATGCCGGTAAGGATTTGGAGAATAGAATCATCTCATACACCATTGGTTGGAATGTGAAGTAGTATTACTACTATGAACAGCTTGGAGGTTTTTAAAAAAAACTAAAAATAGAACTACCATATCATCCTGCAATACCACTAATGGGTGTACATCCTAAAGAAAGTAAGTCAGTGTATCAAAGAGATATCTATACTTCCATGTTTACTGCAGCAATAATATTGCAGCAATTGTTTATTGCAGCAATAATATTGCAGCAATTGTTTATTGCAGCAATATTCACAATAGCAAGGTATGAAATTGGCTTAATTTTCCATCAACAGATGAACGGACAAAGAGAGTGTACTATATATACACAATGGAGCACTATTCAGCCATAGAAATGAATGAGATCCTGTCATTTGCAACAACATGAATGGAACTGAAGAACATTATGTTAAGTGAAATAAATTAGGCTCAGAAAGACAAATATTATACCTCTTCACTCATATGTGGAAGCTGAAAAAATAAACTCATGGAGATAGAAATTAGAAAGACGGTTTTCAGTGGCTGAGAAGGGTAGCAGAACAAGGGGATAGAGGGGAAATGGTTCCAATGGGCACAAAAAATACAACTAGAATGAATAAGATCTAGTATTCAGTAGCACAATAGAGTGACTGTAGATAACAGTTGTTTGCTGTATATTTTAAAATAACTGAAAAAGTAGACTTGGAATGTTCCTAACACAAAGAAATAATAAATAATTGAAGTGATTAATATCCCAGTTACCCTGTTTTGATAATTACACATTGTATATCACTATCAAAACATCACATGTACCCCATTAATATAGACACTATTATGTACCCATAATAATTAAAAATAAATTAATAACTTTAGCCAATGGAAGGGTTTTATAATTTGTACTTATATTGTTTAAATTAAAAAAAAAACATGCTTTTCAAAAAACATAACAAAAAATTAAGCCATAGACAGAGACAAAGTTTCAAGTAATATTTCTAATAAAAAATTCTCAAAATTCAATAATTATCCATTATTTTGATATAGGCCTTCCTCTGATGAATTTGATTCAACTTTTCACTTGCTTGCCTCTTAAAAGATTTACATTCCTTGAAATTAGGGAGTTTTTATATTCTAAAATTTTTTGAGTGATTGTAATAGCCCTCTCACGTAAAAGCCTCCAAAAGTTTGATAAATGCACATATAATTTGGTGTTGGTTATATAAAATCTATATTTTTACTTATATATTTTTATTCTTGTAGTCAATAGTATCAATGAATGATAAAGTTAAAAGGTATATATTCCTATTATGTTTTTTTAAAAATTGCCAGCTAATAGGTAATGGCTTACATATGTAAATATGTATAAAGGAATAGAAGATTGTCTTATTTTTCAAATAATATTTGTGAGTAAAGATATACAAACTTAAATACATCATTAGAAATAGCTCTGATATATTTAGGCATTTGAGTGTTATTTTAAACCAGGGGAAAATTTTATGTAATTTCTTCATATTCTTCACTGTAACATTTTAAATAACAGTTAACAAGACTATAATTTATTATTTGAATTGAAATATTGCTTTCTATGGAACTGACTTTTCAATGTCAGTGTAAAATATGGAGATAGGTTAAGAAGTTATTCTGATCATTGTAATTTGATAGCACAACACGGTGAATACAGTCAGCAATAATTCATTGTACATTTTTAAATAACTAAAAGAGTATAATCAGACTGCTTGTAACACAAAAAAGAATGAATGCTTGAGGTGATGGATATTCCATTTGTCCTGATGTGATTTTGGTGCATTGTATACTTATATGAAAATGTCTCACATATGCCACAGATATAAATACCTATTATGTAGCCACAAAAATAAAAAACAAAATGTTAACAAATGCACACATGAGTGCATTTGAGTTAAAATTTGGATGATTAAAGTCATACAGAAATTTTAAAAATCTGTCAAAAGTGGCCAGGGGTGGTGACTAATGCCTGTAATCCCAGCACTTTGGGAGGCTGAGGCAGGTGGATCATGAGGTCAGGAGATCAAGACCATTCTGGCCAACATGGTGAAACCCCATCTCTACTAAAAATAAAAAAATAAAAAAAATTAGCCGGGTGTAGTGGTAGGTGCATGTAATCCCAGCTACTCGGTAGGCTGAGGTAGGAGAATCACTTGAACCAGGGAGTTGGAGGTTGCAGTAACCAAAGATCATGCCACCACACTCCAGCCTGGCAACAGCATGAGACTCCGTCCAAAAAAAAAAAAATTTCTTCAAAAGTGAGAAGGAACTAGTAACTCTAAGATACATGAAATAGGAAGACCAGTGTTGAAGTCTTCAATTATACCAATGGTTTATTACATAACTCCTGGAGCCAAGATTAAACATAATTCCAGGGCAAATAAATGTTTATTTATTTTCAAATAAAATAAGATAAAACTCTGACTAAATGTATGAGAATTCTTCACATGAATCACAGGTATCTGACTATGAAAATGAAGCAAACACGCTATTAGCCATTCTTGGAAAATGTTACAAAAAATTATTCAAAAATGTTACCCAAAGATGATTAAGAGGTTCTTAGTTTGATTTGGAAAGGTGTAATCACCTTGTATTAAACTCTTACTACATCTTAATACTTATTGATAATTGAAATTAGTAATTTATATTAGCTCCAATGCTATTCAGTAAGCATTTTTGATAAGCATCTGGGACTAAGCTACATTTTGTAGCATCTTTCAGTGTCGTTGAATTTTGCAAATGAAAATATTTTAAGACAAATTGCTCTAAACTTCCAATGCCAGCCCAAACCATAGTGGCCGTTCTGCCAAAACTAAAACACCGGACAACATATGCGAAACAGTAGCTTTCAAGACATTCACCAAAGGTTGGTAAATACTTTCCTTCAGCTTGCTTGACTAAAAGAACAAATCTACAGCTGAAACCTTTGAGCTTCCCATGGCCTTTCCGACTCCATCTATATCATTTCCCCTCAGAAGCATAAGAACCAGTCCACTGAAGGTTCCTCATTAACCTAATTAATGATATTTGATGTAGGTATCTGCTTCCTAGTCTTTCTGTAATACCTCAGTTCCCGAGTTGGAAACTTCCTAATATTTACATCGCGTGAGCATTTCCTTTTCGATTTTTTAGTATTATACTTTTCAGGATTTTCTTGGTCAAGAATAAATGCAGACAGTGTATATTTTGCCACTTTTTTCCCTATAATTACAAGTGGAATTTAAATTCTACAAAATTAGTTTCGCAGGGAAAAATATCTTTGTTTGTGTCTAACTAACCTTGTTGATTTACCCAGAAAGTATGACTTCCATGTGTTTCTTCCACATCATCAAAGTTCTATAATGCCAACTATTGTACCATCTCCTTATCAGTGTGCAAAGATCCACTCACAGAGGATTTTTCACTGAGTGAATTTGTTTGTTTCTTGGGGGAGAATAGAACAAGTTGATGTTCTCCCGTGGGACCTAATAAAACCTTATGAACCTCTCTGCCCTGAAACACTGCACTATTCCAAACCATCTTGGCAATGTTGATGATTTGTAAAAAGCCAGACCAGCTCTAATTCTTAATGAGAATTGTGAGAGAAATATTAATTAAAAGCTTGACTATATGCCATAGTTCAATTTAACACTCATTTCCTGAGTTTCTTAATTCTCGTAAGATTGTGCAATTAACATAATAATATTTAACTCTGGATCCACATAATTTTTTTTTACCTTTAAATTTAAAATATCATGCCTCAGTTAAGCAAGACTCTAAGGTTATAAATTATTTCTTGATACATATCTAAAAATTGAAGATAAATCCACAATGGAAAGTTTTCCATAGCTTGAATTTTTTTATATATTTCCAACTGAATTGTATCTTTTTTATATATAAAGATTATTTTATTACAATATTTCGCTTTATTTAGTTTTCTCTATTTCTTATATCTTGGATATGTATTAGACATAAACAAAGATATGCTTTTAGACATAAATTGATATTTTACATTTCTGATATTGATAGGGTTTTTAAAATCATTCTTGCTAGTATTTGGTACTGATTAGCTTCATATCTTTATATATATTACTTTATGTTTTTATTTCTTTATCTCTAAAATAGAAATAATGGTGGTATCTGCCACAAGATAGTCTACAAGATTCCTGCTTTTCTTGCATTTCACTTTACTTTCCTTTGAAATTTAAAACCACGCTTATTTTAATAGCCATTTGTATATATTTCCATTTATAATATTTTAAGTAATAAAACATTATAAGCATATTTTAAGTAAATAAACTTGCTTTCTATTTCTTCTTGTTCCCAAATGCATCTCTTCTACCACTAGAGTTATACTGACATAAATCATAAGTTACAGGAAGAGTTTATATTCTTACTATAGAACTAGAACAATCAGCTGTTCCTCTAGGTTGCTTGAGGCAGATGTCATTCTAACTGACTTGAAAAGGATACTGATCTTCCGGGACCTTGACACTGATTGTACAACCCAAATGAAATATGTCTCTTGGGAAAACTCTATACTTGTCCAATATTGGAAAGTAACCTTCTTGTAAGAAAGTTAATGCCCAGATCCCCAAATGACTTGGCCTCCTCACTTCTGTGCAGCAGTGAAGTGTAAAATGGTAGCAGATAAAATGCTACCTTTGTTGTTTATAAAATACTCTAAAGTTTGAAAAGCACTTTTTCCTCAGCCCCAAAGGAATTTTATGAGAAAAAGGTGAGCTAAAAATATTTAGTATCTAGAGAAGAATGTCTATTTTAAAAAACATTAAAATTGTATATTAAAACTGATGAAAATTATAGTAATAAGACAAGATTCTCCTTTGCAAAACTCAGGTAGGAATTATTTTCATTGAAATTTATTATTTTAGTTTTGATGGAAATGTAGGATGGAAACTTTCTTCCAAAATTTTTAATATTATGTTATTAAGCATATTAGTGAAAATAGTTGCTCTAATATTTTTATTCTCAGAGCATTTTGATAGAAAAAGTTTTTTCCATTTCATACAGAGTATGCTGGATTATATAAAATAGATACAAATTATTTATTATTCTTATGTTAAAAACCACACATGTTAAATTCTTCCCATCCCACTGATTTAACTCACAATATTCCTTGCACGTAAAATATTTTTTCGTCTGATATGTGTCTTTTAAAATAATTGCGGTTCTCAAATTCTAACCTTTTTACAAACAATCCTTTGATTCATCATCTTATACCAAAATAATATCTTTTTTCCTCTGAAAGTGTATCTATAGGCCAGGTGCAGTGGCTCACATCTGTAACTGCAGCAATTTGGAAGCCTAAGGCAGGCAGATCACTTGAGGCTAAGGGTTTGAGACCAGCCCAGCTAACATGGTGAAACCCCTTCTCTACCAAAAATACAAAAATTAGTCAGGCATGGTGGCTCACACTTGTAATCCCAAATACTCAGGAGGCTGAGGCAGGAGAATCGCTTGAACCCAGGATTGGGAGGTTGCAGTGAGCTGAGATTGCACCACTGCACTCCAGTCTGGACGACAGAGCAAGACTCTGTCTCCCAATAAATAAATAAAATGAAAGTGTTATCTACAATTTTGTACATATTTCCGCACTTAATACATTTTAATTTACATGATTTATACCACTGACCAAAATATAATTTTTTTGAAGACAGCATGATATTCCTGTTTTTATTTTCTAAATAATCTAACAGAATAAAATAGAGGAGCGTATAGGAAAGAATTTTATATTTCATTCACTTTCTTCCTTCTTATTGTAATTAAAGAAACTAATCGCTTTGAATTTTTTCTTATTAATAAATCAATAATTTTAACGTGTGTCTCAAAGCATGTTTCTAAATACAATAGCATTTCTGACACATAAAAGTCAGTATTTAATTGTCTATTCCTTTCCCATAGAAATATACCCCTGATATATATACTAAATAAATGGATAATAATATTGTCAATATATATCACTGTTCTTGATCAGGTACAAATGTTGTTATGGGGAAAACACTTGAAATTTCAAGATCTTATTGAAAATTTGGGAGAGCAAGATGATTTTTTGTAAATTGAAGATTATAATATGAGGATGGCAGTTGTTTTTCATCTTCCCTCAAAATACAATGAACATAATGAGTTGATTAATTTTCTGGTAGTGTTACTAAAAATGTAAATGAAGTTGAGATTTCAAAATGAATTATACATTAACAAAACTTTTGCAATTCAGCATTGGTTTTCCATTTTTTTCAAATATCCACCCTTCCCAAAATCAACGGGTTTTGTCAATCAAATTTTCTTCCACTCTCCTATTGAATATATGATGTATAATTAAAGCTCATTAATTAGGCTTATTTCCTGGGAATCCCACTTTTAAGGAGACAGAACAAAAATTCTAGCTTATTCTTTCTTGCAGAAGAATTAAGAAAATGATGTTCAATATACCTACAAACTCCCCACTACCTTTTCTAGGTTCTTTTCTTTGTATAATATTCCCTTGACTTGAAAAACCACAGTTTATTATTTCAAGCAATTTTTTTTACTTAAGTTAACCTCATTCCATGTTTGTTACTAGAAATAAAAAAACTTAAAGTAACAATATAACTTTAAGGAAGACTTTACAAAGCACTTACCAGTTTCTATTCATATTTCCTGCAGATATTTCTAGGCTTGTTTAATAAATAGACTCAGTGATTCCAGTATAAAATTAGCCTTCTCAAAAAATGTGTCACACCCTCATAATAAAATTGTATGTTTTTAAAACTCCACTTATCACTGAAAAGTGTTTTTTAAGTATAGTTTTAAATGTACTGCCATCACTGAAATACCCCGCATTCATTCTTCAGCACACTAGGTTGTGTGAGAATTCTGAAAAAACTGGCTCAAAGTTGTCAAATTCAAAATTAAATGTCAAGTGACCAGTTGCTATACATATTATTAATAGACTCTAACCCTCTGCAAAGCTGTCTGTTGTTCTAGAAAAATATATAATCAAGGCATCACATCGTCTTTAAACTGCTATGTCCATTGCACAAATAAAATCATCTGTTTTGGGAGGGGTTGATTGGAGGAATAAAATAATGAAAAGAGTGGTGAGCTGCATGCAGGTAGGTATTATACTAAATGTGCATGTGATTTTTTTCATTAAAGTACATAATATTTAATAGATGTTTATTATAATTAATATTTCCGTAAACATCTAATATTTGATTCAGTTCAAAAACAACTCTATTTTCAATAATATTGTATATTACACATTGTTCAATTACTGATACATGTAATATACTTTTGAAATCCAAGATTTAAAAGAAAGATAAGTATATGATTACTGATCATTTAAGTACTTTCTATTTTTTAATTTTTCTATATAGAGTTAGGCTGTCGACTGCATATAATTTCTTTTTTACTCAGACTAGACCTGTGGGTTTCGACCATAAATTCTTGTTAAGAAAATAACAACTCAGTAAAAACATGTCAGAAATTTCATGAAAATTGTTTATAAAGTTTAACACTTCAAGGGAACTTTTATGAGTATTAAAATTCTATATATAATTAAAACAATATTTCCAAAACAACATTTGTTGGTGCCATGTAGTTGTATTGAGGTAAAAAAAAACCAAAGGAGTAACCAGGTATTAGTGACAGTACTACCTTCTCACTGCTACAGATTTGTATTCTTTATATAAGTTAAGACATTTCAATAAAGAGTGTAAAAATTAGATGATCCTATGTTGTAAGTTGCTCACTTTTCTGCGACAGGCAATATTATTCCCAAGGTAAAATCATTTGTGTGATTTATGGTGACTTTCAACTTTATTAAACTGTTCTTTATAAAAAACAGCCTGAATAAAGAGGACAAAGGAAAGAAAATTTAAATACAGAAGGAAAGGTTCAGTAAAGAGAGATGTCAGTTTATAGGTAAGTGGACTTTAGTTTCTAATAACTAAATCTGTCTCCAGTAGTTTTTATTTAATCTAAAGAATTATTAGTTAAAGCTGTAAAATTATTCAATAAGCTGATTTAAAATTTAAAGTGGAGTATATTATTCGGTTGTGCCAAATTTATCAAATCAATGCAACAATTTAAAAGAACAGTATATATTTTATTTTTTATATTTATAAATCCATTTGTTACTTAGCACTAAATTTAATTTTTATGACTTGTCAACTTAATATTATCCTTGAAAGCTACCATATATAATATACTTTTAGTTTCAGAGACCAAATAATTTGTCACTGTGGACTAATGCATGCAACCTCAGAAGAAGACTCCCATTTCAAATGGCACATTTCAAATATTATGTTTGTGTTGCAGGTTTCTGAATAAATTCTGTTTTGAGAAATAATTATTTACTAAAAATGTTTGAACAGCTCATAGATAATAGGTTGATGACAGATAGATAGATCTATCATATAGATTTATGGATTTATTATATTTTGAATTTAATCATTGTACTTTGATAATAAACATATGTGCATAATTTGGGGAAGAAAATTTACAAGCTTGATTTCAAAATGAATTGAATTTCAATGTAACTTGAAAGAATCTTATGCAAATAGATCATATCATTGCATTGTCTCACAAGGATCTACATACACATACACACATGCTCATGTATACAGTCATGCATTACTTAATGAGGGGGATATATTCTAAGAAATGTGTCATTAGGCAATTTTATCATTGTGTGAACATCATAGAGTGCACTTACACAAACCTAGATGTTATCACCTACTACACACCTAGGTTACATGTTATACTCTATTCCTTCTCAGCCACAAATTTATACAGCATGTCCCTATATTAAATACTGTAGCCTGTTATAACCCATTGGTATTTGTGTATGGAAGCATAGAAAAGATTCAATAAAAATACAGTCTTATAATCTTATGGGACTACTATTGTATATGCAGTCCATCATTGACCAAAATGCTGTTATGTGGTGCATGACTCTATATAAACATACACTCTGTGCACATAGATATGTATACATCTATAAAACTAGGTTTTCTGAGAATATACTAGCTTCATATTTCATGTTTCTTTATTAGTCGATTATTACATATCACTATTTTTCTGAGTAAATAGTAGGCCATGTTCTTTAAAGTTTGCCTTATATTAGCTCTGAAGAGACTTAGGCTCATGACATGGAAAGAAATCTAGAAGATTTAAAGTAAATAAATAGTACACACTGAGTGATGGAACCCACAATTCCACATTCTGGAAATTTTTTTGGTAACTTTTACTGTATATTTTGTTTGTGGTTTGGGATATTTTAATTTTCTTATTTATTCATTTTGTTAGTTAAATGATTATAAAATTAGCATATGTTATGTGATACTCAGACAGTTAAAACATATTTTATTTTAGGAAAAAAATGGCATGTAAAATACAAGCACACATACATCTTGCGAAAAGTACTTTCTCAAGTTTTAGTTTATCTTTTATATTTCTGATATCTCAAATTCCATTAGAAGAATTATTATTCTCCTCCACCTCTTTCTCCTTATCCTTTCTCTTCTCTCTTCCTTTTCCATTGCAACTCCTTCTCCTCTACTTCTTTTGCTTCTTCACAAACTTGTTGAAAATTTATGTTACATCAATAAAAAGGTCCTTAAAAAACTAACTCCAGGATATAAATTTTATAGAGAATATCTCATTTAATCTTGACAACACATATTATTTTAATATTATTATTGTCTCATTATTTGGATTAAAGAAAAACAGCTTTGGAAAATAAATTTGTCAACTATGAAACTGATAGTATATAGCAGAGAAAGGATTGTAGTATAGGTAAATCTGACTTTAGAGACTATGTGTCTTATAGTGACACATAGAAACTGTTTCTGCTGTTAATTCTATGGTAGGAAAAAAATTGATGCTATTACCTGCATATTAACGTGATATATAGCTAATATAAAATTCAATTTATGGCCATGAACATTTTCTAAATCTTATCTGTATATTGGTAAATATATTTCTCATGGAATTAATCAATGTCATGAAGAATACGACTTCTTGAAAATCATTGCCTCAGGATTTGATCATGGTGACCACATAGTAAAGTCCAAGGCAAGGAATTTTCTGATGACTATGTCTTGTGACAGCTATAAATGTCTTAAGCTACAAATTGGATTGATACATTAAGATCTATTTTCCCTTATATATAAAAAATATAAAACATAGATAAATTATATATGTTGTATATATATAATATATATAAATTATGTATAATTTATATGTAATATATAAATATTAAATATATTTAATAGAAATATATTAAAATATTTACAATTTAATTATAATTTAATATATAATTTAATTATAATTTAATAAATATTTATAATTTAACCCTAACCCTAACCCAAACCCTAACTCTAACCTAATAATCCTATATTTATTTAATTATATTAAAAATATTTATAATTTTTAATCAGTCCCGTAAAAATTGTGTTAAACTAGCTTGAAAAAGAATTCTATAACTTATTAAGCCAATAGATATATATTTAGTAAATGTTATGATTGCGTATGAATCTTTTCTCCCTGTTTGTCTTAAATAATGTTTAAAACCATTGATTTTTTATTTCACGCTGTACACCATCATGCTAATAACCACTCTATTTGGGGAAACATTAAAATTTGGCAGATCTAAAACTTTTATGACTATGTCCATGTGGCAATTCTTAAATTATTATGCAAAGCCCTGATAATTTTACAATACATTTAAACAACCGATTTTCTACACTGGCCATAAATATCAATCAGGCAACAATTAGATCTTCTATGAAGCACACTCTTATGATGTGTAACTATCTTCGGTGCTTGCTCTTTATACTCCCAGAATACACATACCATGTAAGCCTACAGAAGATACTTAAAGTCAGGTATATTGGAGCTATGAACTAAAGTTTAATTAAGCTCATGTTTCCCTTCTTTCAATAATTATTGTCTTACATAGTCTATTGTTCAATGTCTGAAATCCTTTGCTTCATATAGTACTTTAAGTTTTATAATTTTTACAACAGAAATTGCCTCAATACTTGTTACTCCATCACAGTTAAACTGTAGTATATTTTTATGGAATTCAGCTAGAATATTTAGTATCCTCATATCATTAGTTTATATTTAAACAAGTACCTACATTTACATGGATATAAACATGCAACTAAATTAATATTGATTCATTGATATGATTATCAACATGAGCCTGAGGGACAGCCAGGCCATATTGTACTTTGTGCCCATTACAAATGGCAGCCCTTACAATATCATACACCTGTGACAAAGTCTTTGGCAAGTGGACAGGATGTCGTATTGTGTGTGTGTGTGTGTTTACTGCCTTTAAGCTGTTGTGCCTGTGCCAGACAATATGTATATTAACTTTTACGGCAATAATTCCACTGGCATATAGAAGAAATCACTTGTTTTTATTTGGTATCCATCTTAGGAAGTTGTATTAGTATGTTTATAAGTAGTTAATGCTTTCTACTTCCAATTGGCTGATACAATAAGGCTTTATTGTAACCTTTTCCAAAGGTGTTCTCTGATACATTTTTCAACAAATCATATTAACAAGGGAATTACATACATTTTAATTTTTTCTGGAAGCTTACCCAGAGAAGTTTGTTAATGTTGAGTGATGTGTAAATATCTAAATTTATTCATATCTACATCAATTCCACAACTAGCAAATACAGCTTTAAATATTATCTGTAGAAATGTATATTTTCTGAAATAAAAATTTTTGTGATTTTACAAGTGTGAATCAAAACAATGTGAGATTAAGGTTTAGCTTGCTTAAATTTAACTCTCTGATGTTACTAGAGCTTTGGAAAGAAACGTAACAACTCCCCTTTTTAGAATATTTCAAATCAGATCCAGGAGATATTCTTGCTCTTTCACAAAGCAGATAATGGTTTCAGGTTTTTTTGATATTATGGACTACTAGCCTCAACTGAGAATAAGCTTTCCTTTTCCCTGTCCCCTAGTTTTCTTAATTTTTCCCTATTTATACTATCTGTTCTTTTATTTCAATATAATTCTTCCATTAGCTTTCAGGTCTACCACGTAAGACTGCAATATGTATCCTTAATATTTTACCACTTCACGAAAAACCTTGGAGCACTATAATTGTCCTGTCCACAAATATTGATGGTAAAGTATCTTTAAAACACAATGTGGATAAAAATATAGAAAGTTCTTTCCTTCTCAAAGGGGTGATAAACTGCCTTGGAGGGCAAATGTAATCTGGAGTCATTTTATTAAGGCAGTGTTTAAAAACAAACACAAATTGAATGGGTTTAGCCCTAAGACAGAGCAAGCAATTTCCTATTTGTGACACCAATTCTTAATATTTTATTACACACAGACTGATCATATATTCATATAACCTGCAGGCAGGAATCTGATTTTGTGACACCTTGCAAAAGACAGTTTCACTAACAGAAGAAATGTGGAAAAAATATTAACAAACTAATAATAAGACATATAAGATGAAAGTAAAAATAAATATATAAGGTTTGAGGTAAAAAATCTGTTTACATTATGTTAAAAGACTTTGAGATGATAATTTTACAACCCCGTATGTTAGTTTTTAATTAAAAGATAATGAAACAGAAAAGTTAAAAATGAAATTATGCACAGGCAATGTAATTGAAGTCTTGCAATTGTCCAAGCTATTATCCAAGAATTTCTGTCAACTGGACTTTATGAACCAGAGAAATCATTTGTTCTGTCTGTATTTGTGAAATATAAGGTTATATGCAATCTGTTCCAAACCACAAAAGAAAATCACTATAAACATCAGTAAGATTTTGAAATAAATCCTTGCTTTTTGGTAAGCAGTTTGTGAGAAACAACTCTTGGCTTGCTAATGGGCCATAATATACGCTGAATGGATACGAACATAATAGTTAATCCAAAGTGCCCATTAAAAACTCTAAAATACCTCTTCAACTTTGTTATATCTGCTGTGCCCAGAATAATTTATTCCATTAATAAATGTAGGTATCACTAATGCAACTTGGCTTGAGGATGTTCTGAATGCATTCTAATTTACATAAGAAAGTTTCAACTTCTCGGCATGCCATCACTTGGCTGCATTGCCAGCTCTCCCACATCCACACTCATGACATCATCAGAATTCCCCTATGACCTGTTAACTGACAAGAAATACATTTCATCCTGTTAAATACATGGCGCTACAAAGTATGGTAGTTATTAATTGGAAATAGACAGTTGTGATGGTAATTCTTATATTTCAACTAATTTATTTTTCCTCCCTCTCCCTTTAAAATATGCATCATTTGAAGTTTTTCAAAGCAGATGCCTTGACAGAATTAGAAATTTTCAAGATTTATTAGGGGAAATTCTGAAGAGAATGAAGTGGGAGATAGCATCAGTAGGCAGTGAGAGCATTCACATTGTGATACAGGTCTGACAGCTGTGAAAGTGAGAGGAGAAAATGTCTGGGAAGAACTTCAGAGTGCAGATCAGCCAAAACTGTATGGTTTCTTGAGACAAATTTTCCATAGGAGGAGTTCCCTGTTAAGCAGAAATGGTCTGAACCTAGTACTCTCACCATGTTCAGGATGTGAACCATGTTCATGTGTGAATGTGTTGCTGGAACTAAAGCAGTTAGGTTTGTCAGTCAACTCTCCTCACTGCAGTAGGTTCCACTGAAGGAGATCTGAGCTGCACACTTCCATAAGCACCATACATAAGCTCCTTTCAGAAGGATGAAGTTGGTTACTAATGCGAGACAACGTGGCTTACCTGCTTTAAACTTCAGTGTTTTCAAGCACATCATCCAAGATCTTTTCTTCACAAGTATCAGTACATCACCCCTTTCTTATCTGAGCTATGGCCATAGAGTAGATACTTGCCAAGGCTGTAACTAATTATCTTTGTAACACTATTAACTCTGACCATTAGATCCCCTCTGCGATTTTCAGCATTTGTGTGTTCTTGTTGGACAAAATTAAGAGATCTTCAAATGCTGCCATGATGGCATTCTGACTTTCATATTCTGCCCTGAGCTGACAGCTGGGTACCCTGGTATGTTTACTTTCTAGAGTTTCCATAATTTACAGTAGTAAACTTTTTCCACATTGCTTCATTGTCCCTCATATCTCTCAATTGTTAGAACTATTGCATAAGTCAGTGAATCCTAATTTAGCTGGAGCTTATCCCTATTTATTACAAGTAGGAGTCTCCACAATTGTGAAGATACATCATGAGGAGTTATCAATACTCCGAATTTCTACCAGCAATTATTTACTACTTTATCAGTTGTTTTGTTGATAAGTTATCTAATTCCAGAATATTTTACAGAATCTTTGTCTACTTTTTTAGATTGTTTCTTATACCAAATAGACCATCTCTTATTGTTTAGATTCCCACAGAAACAGGACCAGAGACAAAAATTCAATTGCAAGTGGGTTATTTGGGAAGTGATGCCAGGAAATACTGGTAGGAGCGGAAAAATGAAAGGAGAGAGATGTGTGCATTATCAAGCTAGTTACCCATATGGGCAACTAGAGCTTGATATTCCTAGGGAGTTAGAGGGCGGTGTACAATAAGGGCTTTCTAGTTATTCCACCATAGAAGTGAGGAAGCTGTGGTATTATTTACCAACTCTGTCTGTAATTGTTCATTTGTAGCTACTGCCATTGTCTATACCACTTCAGCATTTTTGACACTCATGTACTTAAAAAACATCTTTCTGTGACCAGAAAAATGACTTCAGGAAAAGCATTACAAGAGTTCGTATCATAAAACTTCTAGTGTGCAAAAGTAAATGCTAATGAGAATGTGCTGAGCACCAACAGAATTGTCAACAGATTATGATAAAAAAATTTAAAAGTAATGTCTGTAATACAGAAAAGAGAGGCAAAATAGTAAAAACTGAAATGCATGCATGCTTCATCTATTCCAAAAGTTGGAAACATTATCGTAAATAAAATAAGCCAGACACAAAGGATAAATATCATATGATTCTGTTTACATGAAACACCTACAACAGGCAAATTCATAGAAGCAGAATATAGATTTGAAGGTACCAGAGGAAGGAATTGGGAGTAATTGCTTAAGGGGTAGAAAGTTTCTATTTTAGATTATTAAAAAAACTGAAATAGATAGTGGTGATGGAAACACAATATTGTGGACTTATTTAATGGCACTAAATGATACACATAGAAAGGCTAAACTAGCATTTTTTAATGTTATATATGTTATAAGAAAAAGTCAATATAAAGTTCATGACCAGCCTGGCCAATATGGTGAAACCCTGTCTCTACTAAAAATACAAAAATTAGCTGGGCATGCTGGCAGGAGCCTGTAGTCCCAGATACTCAGGAGGCTGAGGCAGGAGAATTGCTTGAACCCAGGAGGCGGAGGTTGCAGTGAGCCGAGATCGCGCCACTGCACTCCAGCCTGGGTGACAGAGTGAGACTCCATGTCAAAATAAATAACTTAATTAATTAAGATAAATAAATAAAAATAAATAAAATAAAAAATAAATTTAAAAAGAAAAAATGATAAAGGTCATCACAATTCAAAGGACAGGAAAACATAAATGAAAGAGTACATGTTGTGAATGAGGAAAAACAATTGGGATTTTCAATATTTTGGATGGTTATAAAATAACAGTGTGACACTTTATGAAAAGAAATAGACATCTCTGATAAAGGAAAACCTCAATATCTCATTTCCAAGTTTGTATACAAGAAACCTTTGCAAAGAGTTATGCAAGGAGAAACTTGGATCTGTACTGTTTGCAAATTTGTTTCTGATAGTGCAGACTGAAAACAACCTAAATATGCACTAATATGGGACTGAATATTTTATTTTTGGTTCATTCAAACCATGGAATTGTTTAAATATGTTGAAGTGAATAAGCTTTGTGAATAAACCTCAGGAATATAATTAAGTGAAAATAGCCAGAATGATGAAAATCATATTACAATTCTGGGAAAAATTAAATATTTTGAAAAATCTTATAATATAATTGATAAATAGGGTTATATATGTCAAATGTTTTAAAAAGTGACCAAAAATTAATTCTGACTACAAAATAGAAATACAAAGATTCAAAGAGGCTCCTTTATACTGCAAATGTTCATTTTTAAAATAAAGAATTTAAAACAAATAGGATTACATATTAATATTCTTTTAATATGATGTTGGTTAATGCATGTTCTTTATACTTTAAAGTTACTTTTTTCTGAATGCTTGCCTTTTTTATAAAATAGATTTTTATATTAATTATAGCCTGTACTTTTAATCGGAATTAATAACCCCCTTTTCAATTAGTTTATTATGACTTCAATTACATTGCCTTTGCATAATTTTATTTTTAACTTTTCTGTTTCATTATCTTTTAATTAAAAACTAACATACGGGGTTGTAAAGTAATCATCTCAAAGTCTTTTAACATAATTTAAACAGTTTTTTACCTCAAACTTTATATATTTATTTTTACTTTCATCTTATATATCTTATTATTAGTTTGTTAATATTTTTTCCACATTTCTTCTGTTAGTGAAACTGTCTTTTATTTGCCTGTGATAGGCAAAGAAGACGGGCACGTCTTCATGTCTTCTTGAGATCTGTGCCATTTGTAGGGCTCAGAAATTGTCACTGCTCCTGAAAGCATGATGAGAGGCGTATGCTATATAATCTGTGCCTAACATGGGTATGTTTCTAATACTTGTGGTACTTTTTCTTTTTTCTTTTCTTTTCTTTTTTTCTCTTATTTTCTTTCCTTTCCTTTCTTTTCTTTTTTTATTTTTCCCTTTTCCTTTCTCCTTTTCTTTTATTTTCTCTTCTTTTTTTTTTTGGTAGAGTTGTAGTTTCACCATGTTGCCCAGGCTGGTCTTAAACTCCTGAGCCCAAGCGATCTGCCCTCCTCGGCCTCCCAAAGTGCTGGGATTACAGGTGTGAGCTACTGTGCCCAGTGTTGCCTGTGATACTTTTAAAATTTGTTTCAGCTAACAAGGAATACATTCTGATTTAATTTACAATATTGTTTCCTATTAATGTTTAAGGATTTTTACCTCAACTGTGAGTAAGTAAAAGTGTCCACTTCTGTAGTTGACCCTTAAGCTGGTATTCATCTTTATCATCTCTTTCCCACATCATTCACTGTAGATTTTGCTTATTCTCACACAGCCTTTTATGTAAATTAATTCACCTACAAGGTTGGATAATACAGCCCTGTGCCATTGTTTCCAATGGTCTCTTCAACGGCCCCGTAACTTTTAACATTCAAATAGAAGTGCCAAGAGACACCCCAGAGAATAACAGGTTTCAGACATACTCCTCCCTATGTACATTGTTATCATGAGTGCGAGCTCCGCATAATTACCAGGCCTGACTCCTCCCATTGATAAATAACTCTTTTTTATCCCTCCTTGAGCAGCAGCATGAGGATTCCATGTGGCAGTTATTGCTTCACCACATTCTGCCCCCGCCGGAAGTACCACTGACTTCCCCAGGAATCAGGCTTTCCAACTCACCAGAGTATAAAACTGTGAAAATATGAAGCATAGTTGCAATACTGCTAAGAAAAGCCATTTGTACTTTCTTCCACCCCTTCCTTTTTAGACTTACATAATTTAACTCTGTGGAACACAACACATAAAGTGGCCACTGATTCAATGCAGAACGCTGCCTCTGAGGTGATGCCTTAGCTGAGCAATCCATAGGCCATTCCAATATTCTATCAGAAGAGCTCCTTCCAGTCATAGAGTATTTAATACTTCAAGTGATCTTTCACTCACTAAGCACCTAATTGACTGTGAAAAAATATTACTCTGAGGCAATGCATGTAGGGTCCCATGTTATGAATTATTCATTAGCTTATTAGAGGTTGTGTTAGAAAAATGCAAAACTCTCAGATAGCGATACTGTCAAGGAACATATTAGGGAAATAAACTCATATCCAGATTATGCATAATTTCTGATAAGAATAAATAACTCATCCTCCAGGGTAGAAGGGATTGATTATTATTATTATTTTTTTTTTTTGAGACGGAGTCTCCCTCTGTCGCCCAGGCTGTAGTGCAGTGGCGCGATCTCGGCTCACTGCAAGCTCCGCCTCCCAGGCTCACGTCATTCTCCTGCCTCAGCCTCCCCAGTAGCTGGGACTACAGGAGGCCGCCGCGAAGCCCGGCTAATATATTTTTGTATTTTTTAGTAGAGACGGGGTTTCACCATGTTAGCCAGGATGGTCTCTGTCTCCTGACCTTGTGATCTGCCCGCCTTGGCCTCCCAAAGTGCTGGGATTACAGGCCTGAGCCACCGCGCCCAGCCAAAGGGATTTATTGTAATCAACATAGCAGTGAGTGATGGGCATATCTTCTTGAGATCTGTGCCATTTGTAGGGTTGAGAATTGGTCACAGCTCCTGACAGGATGATGACAGGAATATGCTATGTGATCTGTGCCTAACATCCCTCAACATTAGCATTACTGCACTCTTCATGAGCCTAGAAGATTAAGTCTAAAGTGGCAGAGGATAGAAACTAGTTGACATCATTGGCTATGTTCCTAACAAGTGTCGAGTGCCTCCTCTGATGCAGATACTTTGTGGGGTCCATTGATGTGAGACCCAAAGTTTTGCACATTTTGTGCTCACTTCCTGTGTCCATCCAGATGCCTCTTCCCCAGACTTCAATATATCCTATTTTCTAATGCTCTTTTCATGACTCTTATCAACAAGCCAAGCCACTTAATGCTTTACAGCAGTCCGCATACCTGGGCCAGATTTCTTGGGTCACTTTACACCTTTTTACGCTCATATCAAGTGGACAACAAAGAGTAATGCTTGTAACATTACTTGCTGAGAGGATTCACTTCGTTAATGTATTTCAGAACCACATCCTCTGACTTGTGCAATATTACAATTGCAGTCTATTTTCATCTCATTCCAACATATCAAGTTGACCCATATGTAAACTGGGACCAATTATATTTCCTCTTCTATGAGATGATTTTAAGAAACATCCCCTCACCCATAAGGTTATAGACATGAGCTGAGAGAAGTGGTCAATGCAACAATAGGCAATGCATGCAGGGTCTCATGTTATGAATTATTCATTAGGTTACTAGGGATTGTGTTAGAAAAGTGCAATGTGCCTTCTTAAACCTGATAGCAAACTGTCATTTTAGTTATTTGATAGATTGCTACTGTACCTGATAAGTTTAGCAGATTCAATAATGCTAAAGGGTAGTTCCAGTCACATCATCACTCAATTTCTACAGGTACTCAATCGCTGTTAGTATCAGGTAGTTAATAGAATTCTAAGATAACCTTCAAGATTCTTGTCTCCAACCCTGTACACACCCTGTACATCTTCTCCCCTTGGTTGTAGGAATTCCCTGTGAAAATGATGGAATTTCATTTCTGTGATAAGGCAATGTTATATGGAAAGGTGAAAGGATTTTGCATATGCAATTAAAGTCCCAAATCAGTTTATTTTTAGTGAATTGAAAGGAAGACTATTCTGGGTGGGTAAGAATCAGTTTGGTGCAAGATGTTAAAAGAGGGGCTGAGATCATTGCTCATCTGAGAATGGTTATCCTGCTGGCTTTAAAGAGAAGTTTCTATATTGTGAGGGGGATAGATGGATAGGAATAGAAAATGTCCTTTAGGCATTGTGAACAACCTCCATGAATGGCCAGTTAAGAAAATGGAGACCCCAATTCTGCAATCAAAAGAACTAAATTATACCAACAGCCTAATGAGCTCACAAGAGGGCTATGAACTCCACATAACAATGCAGCCTGGCTAACACCTTGATTTCTATTTTGTGAGACCCTGACCAGAGAATCTAAGGCAGTTTATCTGGACTTCTGACGTACAGAAATTGAAGCAATAAATAGGCATAGCTTTACCCTGAAAATTTGGAGAAAGTGTGTCTTGCAGCATATAAAACTAATATAGATCATTAGCACACTAGAGGCTTCTTTTCTAATATCATGGAGTCTGTTCACTATTGAAGCAGATATTGCCCAGGGGATGAAGTTTTCATTTAAAAAATTCTCATTATCACATCTTCTTACTGTCACATTGCTTTTGCCCAGTTCTCTATCATCTTCCTTCCTTCTTTTTGTTCTATATATCTCTTACACTTTACTTTGTATTTCATTTTCCCTTGTTTGAGATAAACTTTTTGATTTATCTTTCAGCTCACTAGTTGTATTGTTTCTCAATTCATATATTTGAAGCTACTTACCAGATACCAGAGATTACATGGTATCTCTGAGACTTTTATTTAAAGTGAATCACGTGGTGTAGCAATAGAAAGAGAATGAAGGCAAGCAATGGAGATCCAATTGGTAACTGCAGCATAAGCCTTCACTTGGGCCAGTCTTACAAGCTGCACTGTATTGAGACTAGCTTGAATGATCAATATTTATGTAAAGAATCTTGGATTTGAGAGAACACATCTAAAAATCTCTCTCATTCACTCCGTGGTCAAACAGGCTTATTAAACTGAATAGGGTAATTACAAAGCAACAGTAAAGAGACTGACTAGGTGTCACAAGAAAAATTTCAGACATTGAAAAGTATACCATAAATGCCACTGCCCTTATCTTAGCCAAGAATAAAACCAACAAACCAACAATCAAACAAAGGTATCTAGGCATCCCCAGAGAAAGAGACAGAGTTTTTGTCAGCCAGCCTGAAATTAGTTCTACTTCTATATTAATCCCCCCACCTACCAGATTACTCTGCTCAGTCTTCTACTAAACTCATCTCATAGTTGTATTTTGCACTACTTACTATTGATATTTTTAATTGCAATTTTTTGTCAAAACTTTCCAAATTATTTCCCTTTTGGTGTGTCTTCTCTATTATCTTGAACATATTAGTAACAGTAATTTAAAATTCTTTCAATTCTCAACAACCCAATCTCCTGCAGATGTGCTTTAATTAACTATTGTTGCTCTTCAGTTTTGGTCAGTAGAATACATCTTTTAGCATGGCTCATAATTTTTTATTGCATAATTGGCAGTGAAGATGAAAAATTGTATAGAATTTGGAAAGTGATGTTTCCAAAAAAGACACTTTATGTTTTAAAGCGGATACCAGCCTATCTTCCCAATTTTGTACAAAGTGGGCATTTGGGTTTGTAAGTCTGTTATTTTATTCTTTTTTTTTAATTAATTAATTAATTAATTAATTATTATACTTTAGGTTTTAGGGTACATGTGCGCAATGTGCAGGTTAGTTACATATGTATACAAGTGCCATGCTGGTGCGCTGCACCCACTAACTCATCAAATAGCATTAGGTTTATTATTTTTCTTTTTGCTTCATTTTTTCTTTACATTCTTAACCATACATCTTTCAAACTCTTGGTCAGCAAACTACAGTAGGTCAATTTTTTTTCTCCTGCTTCTGATGCCTTTGTTACTTTTATACAAATGTTAGGCACTGAGTTTAGAAACATGACAGGAAATTTTGAGGGACTTAATGATGTTAATTTACTCTAGTAATAAACTTTTGCTTTAAGCAAATTGTTGTTGTAAAGGTGTTGTATCCACCTGAATCTGTGATTAATCTCACTGTGAAGATTGGATATTTCAAGTATACCTTTTACAAGATGTACTCCTGATGAGGAACAAATGAAAGCCGAAAATGCTAGTTAGGTCTCATGTTTCTTAGTGGAGATTGAAGTCCAACTTTTTCACCCTTGCCAGCCTCATATGAATACCAAGAGCTACACTGTCTATCTCAGCAACTCTCATGCTATTTTCCAATAGTCACACATTGTTTGGGGAAAACAGACAAAAAAAAATGTGCTCACTTCTTTAAGCTTCTCTTCTTTGCTTTCACCTTCATCATAAACCCTTGTTGCTTCCTTTGATTGCCAATCTCTTTATACAAATTTAAAAATATTTTGTATACATAGTCTATTTACCTTGAATAAGTGTTGGTATAAAACAAACTATACTTTCATTTATAATTCATTTCATTTAGAAAATGAATAAACTATTAATGACCTTCAAGAAAATGTTATCTATTATACATGTACTTAAAGCCCTAAAAATAGAAAAAAACAAAGTAAATAAGCAGAAAAACATTTGAAAATATAGTGGCCAAAAATTTCCAAAATATGTTGTAAAATATAAACCTACAAATTAAAGTGTACACAAATCAACAATGATTACACAGAACTCCTTAAGCCCTCCAAATGGCTGAACATAAAACATGAAAAAGGCATTTTAGGAGCAGTCAAATTTTTTAAATGATGTTTTACATAGAAGATAAAAATAACAAACATTATAGTTGACTTCTCATTAGAAACAGTGGTGGTTGGAAGATGAAATAATATATTTTTTTAACTATGTAAAGTAATAAAATACATTATCCACTCAATTTCACGTCAACATAAAATCCCTTTAGAGAAGGGCATTTTAACCTAAAATGCCAATTTTATTAATTAAATTTGAGATAATTTACTAACTGTAAACCTATACTATTGGACATAATAAAGGAAAATTATCATGCTGAAGGGAATCGACATAAAAGAAAACTTGAATTGACATAAGAAAAAGAACATCTTATGTAGTAATGTGTCAGTATATATAAAAGATCATATACAGATAGAAAGATAGGTAGATACATAGATAGATAGATAGACAGATAGATAGATAGATGCATAGATACATAGATAGACAGATGATAGATAGATAATCTTTCCGTTAGTTCAAAATCAAGACATAAATTAAAAATATACATCACTGACTTCTGGTTCCAAAATGGTAGCAGAGAAGCAGGTTGGCTTCACTCCCTCCGACAGAAAACCAAAGGCAAATCTACATCACAGACACTATCACCAGTAATATTTCAGAAGCCAAATATGGTTCCTGGGGCTACAGAGAAGTTAAAAAACAAACAAACAAACAAAAACCCCCAAAACTCTGAGCAGATAGTAAGAGAGAATCAGACTTCCAGATTTACAATGATGCTTCCCTGACTCTTCGCTACACAAAGTGTGTAAAAATTTTCCATCAACTTATGGTTTCTATGTGAATAAAACAAACAAAAAACACTAATAGACAAAAATATTTGAAGGTATAAAACACATTGGTAAAATTAAGTACATGGACAAACCCAGAATAGTCTAATACCATAATTATGATGTGCAATCCATTTATAACTGTAGTATGAAGTGCAAAAGACAAATCTATTACAAAATAATATTTAATATTAACCTATTCAGAGATAGACAATATAAAATATATAAATTGAGGCAAAATAAACTCAAAATGTGAGGGGAATGAAGATAATGTTTAGAGGGTATTTTTATTGTTTTTGTATTCTTATCTGTGTTATTTCAGAAAAGATCATCTCTTTAAAAACTTTAAAAAAATTTAATAGCTTTGTGGGTACAAGTGTTTTTTGGTTACATAGATGAATTGTATAGTGATGAAGTCTGAGATTTTAGTGCACCCTGAGAAGTGTCCATTGTACACAACATATAGTTTTCTAATCCCTTACCCCACTTCACCCTCTCCCTTCTGAGTTTCCAAAGTTCATTATATCACTCTGTATGCCTTTGTATACCTATAGCTTAGCCCCCATTATAAGTGAGAACATGCAATATTTGATTTTCCATTCCTGAATTACTTCACTTAGAAAATGGCCCCCAGCTACATCCCAGTTGCTACAAAAGAAATTATTTTGTTCTTTTCTATGGTTGAGTAGAATGCCACAGTGTATAAATACTACATTTCCTTTATCCACTTATTGGCCAGTGGGCACTCAGATTGGTTTCATATCTTTACAATTATGAATTTTGCCAAAAATTACATGTGCAGATGTCTTTTTCATATAACTTTCCCTTTTGGTAGATACCCAGTAGTGAGATTGCTGGACCAAATGATAGATCTACTTTTAGTTCTTTAGGACATCTCAGTACTGTTTTCCATAGAGGTTGTACTAATTTACCTTCCCACCACCAGTGTATAAATGTTTCCTTTTCACCACTTCCATGCCAACATCTATTGTTTTTTGACTTTTTAATAATGGTCATTCTTGCAAAGGTAAGGTAGTATCTTATTGCAGTTTTAATTTGCATTTCCCAGATGATTACTGATTTTGAGCACTCTTTCATATGTTTGGTGGCCATTTGTATTTCTTCTTTGGAGAAATGTCTATTCATGGCATTTGCCTACTTTTTGATGGAATTACTCGTTTTTGTTCTTGCTGATTGTTTGAGTTCCTTGTAGTTTCTGGATATTAGTCCTTTGTCAGATGCATAGTTTGCAAATATTTTCTCTCATTCTCTGGGGTGTCTGTGTACTCTGATGATTATTTCTTTTGCTGAACAGAAGCTTATTAGTTTAATTAGGTCTCATTTATTTATTTGTGATACATTTGCTTTTGAGGTTTTAGTCATGAATTTTTTACCTTGGCCAATTTCCAGGAGAACTTTTTCTAGGTTTTCTTCTAGAATTGTTGTGATCTCAGGTCTTAGATTTAAGTCTTTGATCCATCATGAGTTGATTTTTGTATAACATGAGAGATAAAGATCCAGTTTCATTTTTCTACATGTCACTATCTGATTTCCCCAGCACAATTTATTAAATAGGGTGTCCTTTTTCTAATTTATGTTTTCATAGATTTGTCAAAAATCAGTTGTATGCATTTGGCATTGTTTCTGGGTTCTCTATTCTGTTCCATTGGTCGATGTGTCTACTTTTATATCAGTATCATGCTTTTTTGGTTACTGTAGCCTTTTAGCATAGTTTGATGTGAGGTAATGTGATGTCTTCAGATTTGTTTTTTGTTTTTTTTTTTTTTCATTAGGATGGCTTTGAATATTCAGAATTGTTTTTGGTTCCGTGCAAATTTTAGAAATATTTTTTCTAATTCTGTGAAAAATGATGTTGGTATTTTGATAGGAATTGCATTGAATCTGTGGATTGCTTTGAGAAATAAGATCATTTTTGAGATACTAATTTTTCCAATCCATAAGCCTGGGATGTGTTTTCATTTTTTCATGTCATCTATGATGTCCTTCCTCTGTAGTGTTTTGTAGCTATCTTTGTAGAGACCTTTTACCTCTTTAAGTGTATCCCAAAGTATTTTATTTTATTTTTTTTGCAGATATTACAAAAGAGATTCAGTTCTTGTTTGACTCTCAGCTTGGTCATTGGTGTATAGCAGAGCTAGTAAATTATGTAAATCAACAAACAATAATATTGGTGAACAGTGATATTTTGTCTTCCTCTTTTTCAGTTTGAATGACCGTCATTTCTTTCTCTTACTGCATTGATATCGCTAAAACTTCTAGTACTAAGTTGAATAAAAGTGATGAAAGTGGGCATCCTTGAATTGTTCCTGTTCTAAGGGGGAATACATCAACTTTTCCTCTTTCAGTATAGTGTTGGTTGTGGGTTTGTCATATATAGCTTATATTATTATTATTATTATTATTATTGTTATTATTATTATTGAGATGGAGTCTTGTTTTGTCACCCAGGCTGGAGTGCAGTGGCGCGATCTCCGCTCACTGAAAGCTCCGCCTGCTGGGTTCACGCCATTCTCCTGCCTCAGCCGGCGGAGTAGCTGGGACCACAGGCGCCTGCCACCACGCCCGGATAATTTTTTGCATTTTTAGTAGAGTCGGAGTTTCACCGTGTTAGCCAGGATGGTCTCTGTCTTCTGACCTCGTGATCAGCCCGCCTCGGCCTCCCAAAGTGCTGGGATTACAAGCGTGAGCCACCGCGCCCGGCCTAGCTTATATTATTTTAAGGTATGTCCCTTCTATGCCTAATTTGTTGAGGGTTTTTATCACAAAGTGATGCAGAATTTAATTAAATGTTTTTTCTACATCTACTGATATGATCATATAGATTTTGTTATAAATTCTGTTTATGTGATGTATCATATTTATTGACTTGTGTGTGTAAAGCCTTCTCTGTATCCCAGAGACAAAACCCAATTGAACATGGTGTATTATCTGTTTGATGCACTATTGGATTCTGTTAGCCAGAGTTTTGTTGAGGATTTTTGCATCTATGTTCATCAAGGATATTGGTCTGTAGCTTTATGTTGTCGTCGTTACATTCTTTCCTGATTTTGGTATCAGGGTCATACTTGGCTTCATAGAATGAGTTAAGGAGGACTTCCTTTCTCAATCTTTTGGAATAGATTCAGTAGAATTGGTAGCAATTCTTCTTTCAGCGTGTGCTGAAATTCAGCTGTGAATTTATCTGGCCCTGGGCTTTTTGTGGTGTTGGCATTTTTTATTTTTTTTACTACTGATTCAATTTCACTGCTTGTTATTGGTCTGTTCATGGTTTCTGTTTCTTCCTGATTTAATCTAGGAGGGTTGTATGTTTCCTGAAATTTACTTATTTCCTCTAAGTTTTCCAGTTTGTGTGAAAAGAGGTGTGCATAGTAGTATCAAATTATCTTTTGTATTTCTGTGGTGCCAGTTGTAAGGTCTTCATTTTCATTTCTAATCGAGTTTATTTGAATCTTCTCTCTTATTTTCTTGATAGAGCTAGCTAATTATCTATCAATTTTTATCTTTTCAAAAAATCAACTTTTTTATTTTATTTTTGTATTTTTTGTTAACTTTTCAATTTCATTGCATTCTGCTTTGATCTTTGTTATTTCTTTTCTTATGCTAGCTTTGAGTTTTGTTTGTTCTTCTTTCTTTAGATCCTTGAGGTGTGATGTTAATTTGTCAATTTGTAATCTGTTTTTGATACAGGCATTTAGCGCTATAAGCTCTCTTCTCAGTACTGTTTCTGCTGTATCCCAGAAGTTTTGATAACTTTTGTCACTATTATCATTTATTTCAAGATATTTTTAAATTTCTATCTTGATTTAATTGCTTACCCCAAAATCATTCAGGAACAGAACGTTTAATTTCTTTGTGTTTGTATAGTTTTGATAGGTCCTTTTGCAGTTCATTTCTAGTTTTATTCCACTGTGGTCTGAGAAGATACTTGATATGATTTCAATTTTTAAAACTTCATTAAGGCACGTTTCTTGACCTATCATATGGTCTATCTTGGAGAACGTTCCAAGTGCTGATGAGAAAAATGTATATTCTGCAGTACTTGGGTGGAGTATTCTGTTTATATCTATTAGGCCCATTTGTTCTATAGTGTAGTTGACATCCATTGTTTCTTCATTGACTTTCTGTCTTGAGGATCTATCTAAAGCCATCAGGGAGTGATGAAATTCCCCACTATTATGTGTTGCTGTCTATATCATTTCGTAGGTCGAGTAGCATTTGTTTTATGAATCTGAAAGATCCAGTGTTAGGTGCATATACATTTAGAATTATAGTCTTGTTTGATTGATCGTTTTATCATGATTTAAAGACCTTTATCTTTAAAAAAACTTGTTGTTTTAAAGTCTGTTTTAGCCCATTTAAGAATGGCTACTTCTACATGCTCTTGATTTCCATTTGCATGAAATATTTTTTTTTCACCCTATTACCTTGAGTTAATATGAATCCTTAACATTTTAGGTGAGTCTCATGACCACAGAAGATAATTTGGTTTGTGATGTTTTTTATCCATTCTGCCATTCTGTTCTTTTAAATGGAGCATTCAAGCCACTTGTGTGCAATATTAATATTGAAATGTGAGGCCCTCTTTCAATCATCATGTTAATTGTTACCTAGACATTTTGCTTGCTTCATTGTGTTACTGTTTTATAAGCACTGTTTTATGTTTTCAAGAGGTTCTCTGCTGGTGCATACCATCCTTTGTTTCAAGATTTAGAACTCCTTTTAGTATTTCTTGCAGGGCTGGTCTTGTAGTAACAAATTCCCTCAGCATTTGTTTCTCCAAAACTAAGTATATTTCTCTATCATTTATGAAAATTAATTTTGCTGGATGCAAATTTTTGGCTAATAGTTATACTGTTTAAAGAAGCTACATATAATCCCTTCTGGCTTGTAAGGTTTCTGCTGAGAAGTCTGGTGTTAGTCTGATAGATTTTTCCTTTATGGATTACCTGATACTTTTGTCCCACAGCTCTTAGAATTATTTCCTTCATGTTGATGTTAGATAGCCTGATGACTACAGGGCTTGGTAATGTTCTTTTTGCAATAAATCTCCCAGGAGTTCTTTGTGCTTCTTGTATGTGGGTATCTAAGTCTCTAGCAAGGCCGGGGACTTTTCAACCATTATTCTCTTAGATAAGTTTTCCAAATTTTTGCTTTCTCTTTTTCCTTGGGAAATCGAATTATTCTTAAATTTGGCCATTTTACATAATCCGGTATTTTTTGGAGACTTTTTTTCATATCTTTTGGTTTTATTTTCTTTATTTTTGTCTGATTGGGTTATTTTAAAAGCCTTATCTTTGAGTCCTGAAATTCTTTCTTCTACTTGGTCTAGACTATAGTTAAAACTTTCCACTACATTTTAAAATTTCATAAATGTGACTGTTGTGGGGTGGGGGGAGGGGGGAGGGATAGCATTAGGAGATATACCTAATGCTAAATGATGAGTTAATGGGTGCAGCACACCAGCATGGCACATGTATACATATGTAACTAACCTGCACATTGTGCACATGTACCCTAAAACTTAAAGTATAGTAATAAAAAAAAAAGACTTCCTGATGGAGACAACAATGTGGCTTTCAGGCCATGCTCCTCCCAGTCTGCCCACAAAGCCAGGGTGCCTAGCTCTTATGCTTTTGGCTACAGCAGACTTCCCACTTGACCCTGGTTCTGGACAAGATAATTTTTCCCCACTTGAGGCTATATTACATATTTCCATTGGAAGCTTCTCTCACCCTGAAACCGCTGCCTGAGTTAGCTGGCAGACTTCTGTGAGTTTCCCTGTAATGCAAAATCAGAAACAGCTTCCCTCAGTTTGTGCTAGATACTGGGGATGATGGCAAGGCTCTTCCCACTGCCGCTCCTTTTATAAGCCCACTGCTTCATAAATCTCTTCCTGCACTGGGTATGGTTAGACCTTCTCTTGTGACCTGGATTGCCAAATTAATCACTGGGAGTGTATATTCTAAGGGCAATTTCTCCCCCTCTCACACTCTGGGGATTTAAAAGTTTCTGCCTGGCTCATTGTTTAGGCAGAAGTCTGACGTTTTTTTCTAAGGGTCTGTGGTTTCCTGTTAAGTTTCTGCATTGCTTCTGGGAAAACAGTTTGCAATATGGACCTCTACACACAATTGTGTTTTTCCAAGTAGGAGATGCTTGCTAACACTACTTCCAATCTTCATCTTAGATGGCGTCTCTTTAAAATAATATGTTATATCTAAAATTATTTTCTATAAGCCTCATGATAACCACAATTCAAAAACCCATAATAGATTCATTAAAAATATAAGCAATAAATTAAAATATACTAAAAGAGAAAATTGTTTAACCACAAAGGAAGACAGGAAAAAAAAATAAGTAAGGGAAGAGTTATGAAATATTCAGAAAACACACAATAAAATATTAGTAGTAAGTTCTTACTTATCAGTATTAACACAGAATGTTAGTAAACTCAATTCTCTAATTAAAAGGCATAGAATTCTGAGTGGATAAAGAAACAACACCCAATTATATGCTGTCTACAGGAAAACTACTTCTCCTACAAAGACATATACATACTAAATGTAAAAAGGTGAAAAATAATATACCATGTAAGTAGAAACCAAAAAAGAGGAAGGATAGCTTTACTGATATCAGATAAAATAGAATACAAGTCAAAGACTATTAAAAGAGACAAAGAATGTCACTATATAATAATAAAAAGGTCAATTCGGCAAAGGAATAAAACAATTATAAATATCCGTCTACCACAGGAGCACCCATGTATATAAAGCCAACAGTAATAGATCTACAATGAGAGATACATATCAATACAATTATGGTAGGGGACTTCAACACACCACTGTCATTAATAGACAGATAATCCAGACAGATAATTAATTAAGAAACATTGGATTTAAACTACATAGTAGACCAAATAGGTCTAATCAATGTTTATAGGACATTTCATATGGCTGCTGTGGAATGCATATTATTCCAATTACCAAATGGAACATTGTCTAGAATAGACCACATTTTAGGCCACAAGAGATGTCTCAACAAATTTTCAAAAAACTGGAAATGATATTCAGTACCTTTTCTGATCACAAAGGAATAAAACTAGATATCAATTAAAAAAAGAAACCTCAGAAGATATACAAAACACAATAAAATTAAACAATACAATTCTGAAAGACCAGTGGGTCAATGAAGAAATTGAAAAGGAGACTAAAAAATTTCTAGAAACAAATGAAAATGGAACTATAACACACTAATATCTGGTACAGGACAAAATCAATGCTAAAAGGAAAAAAACTAGGAACTCAAATAAAATTCCAAATAACATACCTCAAGGAACTAGAAAACCAAAAAGAAATCAATCACAAGGTTTGCATAAGGAAAGAAATAATAAAATCAAAGTATAAGTAAATGAAATTGAGAATAAAATAATTATAGGCTATTAACAAACAAAAAGTTGGGTTTTGAAAAGATAAATAAAAATCAATAAAGTGTCATCTAGACTAAGGAAAAAAGAAAGTGGACTCAACTAAAAAGAATCAGAGATAAAACAGAAGACATAACACATGAGACCACAGAAATACAAAGAATCATTAGACACTATTGTGAGCAACTCTCTCTAACAAATTGGAAAACCTAGAAGAAATGGAGAAATTTCTGGACTCACACAGCCTACCAAGATTGAACCATAAAGAAATGGAAAACCTTAAAAAACCAAAAAACAAATAATGAGATCAGAGCTCTAATAAGACTTCCATCTAAGAAAGCCTAGGAACTCGTGGCTTCACTCCTGAATCTACCAAATATTTAAAGAACTAATACCAATCCTACTAGAGTTATTCCAAAAAATTGAAGTCGAATTAATATTTCCAAAATCATTGTATGAGGCCGCCATTACACTGATAGCAAAATAAGAGAAGGACACAACCAAAAACAGGAAAGAAAACTACCAGCCAGCCAGTATCAACGATAAACATAGATACAAAAATCCTCAACAAAATGCTAGCAAACTGAACTCAACACCACATTTAAAAGGTCATGACCAAGTGGGATCCATCCAAGGATGCAAGACTCATTCAGCATATGCAAATCAATAAACATGATACATCACATTAGCAGAATCAAAAACAAAAGCAAATAATCATTTCAAAAAATGCTGAAAATGTATGAAATAAAATTTAATATTGCTTTAAAATAAAAACACTCAACAAATTGGTTATAGAAGAGCATAGCTTAGGATACCAAAGGCAATATATGACAAACCAATTGTTAACTTCATAAGGAAAGCAGAAGACATGAAATGCTTTTCTCAAAGATCTGTAACAAGGCAAGGATATCCACTTTCCCCACTTTTATTCAACATAATGCTGAGAGTCTTAGCTAGAGCAATTAGGCAATAGAACAAAGGAATAAAGGGCATCCAAACTGGAAAGGAAATAGTCAAATCAGCCTACTTCTCAGATGACATAATCACACACTTAGAAAACCTGACGACTCCACCAAAAAGCTGTTAGAGCCAGTAAGCAAATTCAGTAAAGCTTCAGAAAACAAGATCAACATACAAAAATCAGTAGCATTTCTATATGCCAACGGTGAACAATCTGAAAATCAATAAATCAATCCATGTATAATAGTTACAAAGAATATAAAATGCCTAGGAATCATTTTAACCTAAGAAGTGAAAGATCTCTAGAAGGAAAACTATAAAACACTGATAAAAGAAATTGAAGTGGACACACCAAAAAATGGAAATACATTCCAGGCTCAAGGACTGGAATAATTAATATTGTTTAAATGACAATGTTACCCAAAGCAATTTATAGATACAATGCAACCCCTATCAAAACACGAATGACGTTCCTCTTATGAATGGAAAAATCTCCTAAAATTTACGTGGAACTACGAAAGATCTGAAGTACCAAAGCAATCCTGAGCAAAGGGAACACGGTTGGAGGCATCACACTAGCTGACATCAAAATATACTACAATGTTATTGTAAACAAATCAACATGATACTAACATAAAATATTCCATACAGACCAATGGAATAGAAAACAAAACCCAAATATAAATTCACACATCTAGAGCCAATTCTTCTTCAACCAAACACTAAGTATATTCAATAAGGGAAAGATAGTGCCTTCAAAAAACTGGTGCTGAGAAACCTGGATATCTATATGCCAAAGAATGAAACTAGGCCCCTATTTCTCACCAAATGCAAAAATCAAATAAAAGTGGATTAAAGACTAAAATATAATGCCTGAAACTATAAAACTACTAAAAGAAAACATTGTAAATCTGCTTCAGGACATTGGTCTGAGCAAATATTTTTTTGTGAAAGACTTCAAAAGCACTAGTAACTAAAGTAAAAATACGCAAGTGGAATTGCATAAAGATAAAAGCTTCTGCATAGCAAAGGAAACAACATAGTGAAAAGACAACCAGCAAAATGAAAGAAAATATTTACAAAGTATGTCTGACCAGAGATTAATAACCAGAATATATAACGCCCTCAAACAACTCAATAGCAAAAAATATGCCAGCCACAGAATGACACACATTGCACGCTCTTACTCATACATAGGAGCTAAATTTAAAAAATAAACTTATGGAATTGATTCAGGGAAAATGGCAGACAGGAGGCAGGACTAACTTGCAGCATCCACTCGGATGGACAAAGCAGTGTGTGGAAACCAATATCTTGAACTTTTTCTCCAAGAACTACTGCAGGAACATATCAGGAATTAAAGAGAATCCACAGACCCTCTGAAGGAGGTGGGTTGCTGTGGGTTCTGTGGTTCTGTGGGACAGGTGAGGAATTGTGAGTCTGCTTGCTTTCTCCACTGGGGAAAGTTCTCAGCCCTGCTCACCAGCTGCCTGGAAGTAAACTCGGTGCTGTTTTGGGAACACAGTGGGAGTGAGACCAGCCTTTTGGGCTGTGGGCTGCATGGGAGCTGGGTGAAGACTGTGAGGACTGTGGCTGCCAGCTTTTCCTCACTTCCCTGGTGACCTGTGTGATTCAGCAGGGACAGCCAAAATCCCTCTGGGAACATAACTCCCTTGGTCTGGGAACCACACCGCATCCCCCACGGCAGCCACAGCAAGCCCCATGGAAGGAGAGTCTTAAACACAGACATGCCTAACCCTGACCCCACCTGATGGTCTTTCTCTACCTATCCTGGCAGCAGAAGAAGAAAACATAATCTCTTGGGAGCTCTATGACCCTGCTCACCACCTGATTCACCCTAACCTACCATAGCGGTTGTGCTCTTGACAGCACAACCTCCTGCTTGAAAATGCAAAAAACACAAAACTAGTGCACTTAACAAAAATGCAACAAAAGACCCTCACAGAATCCACTTTACTCCTCTGTTACCTCCACCAGAGCAGGTGCTTGTATCCACAGCTGAGAGACCTGGAGACGGGTCACTTCACAGATCTCTTTGCAGACATTTCCCAGTACCAACCCCGAGCCTGGTAACTCTGCTGGGTGGCTAGATCCAGAAGAGAAGTAACAACCACTGTAGTTGAGCCCTCAGGAAACCCCATCCTTAGGAGAAAGGGGAGAGCACCATATCAAAGGAGCACCTTGTGGGACAAAAGAATTTGAGTAGCAGCCCTTGAATCCCAGAACATCTCTCTGACATAGTCTACCCAAATAAGAGTGAACCAGAAAAACAATTCTGGTAATATGACAAAACAAAGTTCTTTAACACCCCCTAAAAGATCATACTAGCTCACCAGCAATGAATTCAAACCAAGAAGAAATGTCTGAATTGCCAGGGAAAATAATTCAGAAGGTCAACTATTAAGCTAACCAAGGAGGCACCATAGAAAAGTGGAGTCCAATGTTAAGAAATCAATTAAAAAAAAAGATACAAAATATGAATGGAAAAATGTGCAGTAAAATAGATAGTGTAAATAGAAAACCATCACAGCTACTGGAAGTGAAGGACACACTTAGAGAATTGCAAAATGTACCGGAAACTCTCAGCAATAGAAGAGAACAAGTAGAAGAAAGCATTTCAGAGCTTGAAGACAAGGCTCTTGAATTAACTCAATCCTACAAAGATTAAAAAAAATAACAAAGCCTCAAAGAAGTTTGGGATAAGGTTAAACAACCAAATCTAAGAATAATTGGTATTCCTAAGGAAGAAAAAAAATCTATAAATTTGGAAAACATATTTGAGGGAATAATTGAGGAAAACTTCCTGAACCTTGCCAGAGATCTAGACATTGAAATATAAGAAGGTAAAAGAACACCCGGTCAATTCATCACAAAAAGATCATCATCGAAGCACATAGTCATCAGGTTATCTAAAGTTAAGAAACATTTTAAAAATCTTAAGAGTTGTGAGTCAAAAGCCTCAGGTAAACTATAAAGAAAAATCTATCAGATTAACAGCAGATTTCCTGGCAGAAACACTACAAGCTAGAAAGGATTGGAGTCCTAAGTTAACCTTCTTAAACAGAACAATTACCAGCCAAGAATTTTGTATCCAGCAAAACTAAGCATTATAAATTAAGAAAAGATACAGTCTTTTTCAGACAAACAAATGTTGAGTGAATTTGCCACTACCAAACCGGAACTATAAGAACTGCTAAAAGGAGCTCTAAATCTTGAAATAATTTCCCAAAATACATCTAAATAGAACCTCATTAAACTGTAAATCTCACAGGTCTTATAAAAAACCACAATGATAAAAACCTAAGGTTTTCAGGCAACAAATAGCATAATGAATAGAATAGTACCTCACATCTCAATACTAATGTTGAATGTAAATGGACAAAATACTCCACTTACAGGATACAGAACAGCAGAATGGATAAGAATTCACCAACCAAATATCTGCTATCTTCAAGAGACTCACCTCACACATAAGGACTCACATAAACTTAAGGTGAAGGGGTGAAAAAGATATTCGATGTAAATGGAAACCAAAAAACAAATATTCTTATGTCAGACAAAACAGACTTTAAAGCCGCAGCAGTCAAAAAAGACAAAGAAGAACTGTGATGATAAAAGGAGTAGTTCAACAGAAAGATATCACAATACTAAATATATATGCACCTAACACTGGAGCTTCCATATTTTTAAAACAACTACTACTAGACCTAAGAAATAACATAGACAGCAACATAATAATAGTGGGGCTCTTCAATACTTCACTGACAGCAGTAGACAGGTCATCAAGACAGAAAGTCAACAAATGAATAATAGACATAAACTATGCCCTAGAACTAATGTACTTAATAGTTATTTACAGAACATTCTACTCAACAACTGCAGAATATATGTTCTTTTTTTTTTTTTTCCAAGTCTCACTCTGTTGCCCAGGCTGGAGTGCAATGATGCAATGACATGATCTCAGCTCACTGCAACCTCCACCTCCTGGGTTCTAGTGATTCTCCTGGCTCTGCCACCCAAGTAGCTAGGATTACAGGTGTGTGCCACCACATCCAGCTAATTTTTGTACTTTTAATAGAGATGGGGTTTCATCATGTTTGCCAGGCTGGTCTCGAATTCCTGATCTCATGTGATCAGCCCACTTTGGCCTCCCAAAGTTCTGGGATTACAGGCATTAGCCGCAATGCCTGGCATGACATTCTGTTCATCAGCATATGGAATATTCTCCAAGAAAGATCATATGATAGGCCACAAAACAGTCTCAACTAATTTAAGAAAACTGAATTTATAACAAGTACTCTCTCAGACCACAGTGGAATAAAATTGGAAATCAAACTCAAAAACCACCCTTAAAATCATGCAAATACATGAAAATTAAATAACCTGCTTCTGATTGATTTTTGGGTGAACAATAAAATCAGGTGGAAATTAAAAATTATTTGAACTGAATGAAAATAGTGATACAGCCTATCAAAACCTCTGGGAAACAGTAAATGTGGTGCTAAGTGAAAAGTTTATAGCATTAAATATCTACATCAAAAAGTCTGACAGAGCACATATAGACAATCTAAGGTCACATCTCAAGGATCTAGAGAAACAAGAACAAACCAAAGCGAAACCCAACAGAAGAAAAGAAATAACCAAGATCAGAGCAGAAATATATACAATTAAAACAAAAAAAAAACAAAAGATAAATGAAATGAAAAGTTAGTTTTTTGAAAAGATAAAATTGATAGACCATCAACAAGAGTAACTGAGGAAAGAAGAGAGAAGATCCAAATAAACTCAATTAGAAATAAAACAGGAGATATTATAAGTGATACCACAGAAATACAAAAGATCATTCAAGGCTACCATAAACACCTTTATGTGCATAAACTAGAAAACCTAGAGGAGATAGATAAATTCCTGGAAATACACAACCCTCCTAGATTAAACAAGAGAAAAATAGAAACTCTGAACAGACCAATAATAAGCAGCAAAACTGAAATGTTAATATAAACATTACCAACAAAAAAAAGTCCAGTACCAGATGGGTTCACAGCTGAATTCTATCAGTCATTCAAAAAATAATTGGTACAAAACATATTGACATTATTCCACAAGACAAAAAAAGACAGAATCCTCCCTAAATCATTTTATGAAGCCAGTATCACCCTAGTACCAAAACCAGGAAAGGTCATAACAAAACAAGAAAAATACAGACCAATCTCTCTGATGAACATAGCAAAAATTTAAACTAAATACTAGCTAACCAATTTTAACAGCATAATAAAATGCTAATCCACCATGATGAGGTGGGTTTCATATCAGGGATGCAAGGATGGATTCATATCTGCAAGTCAATAAATAGGATATGCCACATAAACAGAATTAAAAACAAAAATTACATGATTATCTCAATAGATACATTTGACAAAATATAGCATTCCTTTCTATTAAAACCCTCAGCAATATTGGCATAGAAGGGACATAGCTTAAGGTAATAAAAACATTCTATGATAAACCCACAGCCAACATTATACTGAATAGGAAAAAATTATAATCATTCCCCTTGAGAACTGGAACAAGACAAGGATGCCCACTTTCACCACTTCTATTCAACTTAATACTGGAAGTACTATCCATAGCAATCAGACAAGATGAAGAAATATAGGACACCCAAATTGGTAAAGAAGAAGTCAAAATTTCACTGTTTGCTGATGTCATAATTGTATACGTAGGAAACCCTAAAGGCCTATTCAAAAAGCTGCCAGAACTGATAAATGAATTCAGCAAATTTCAGGATACAAAATTAATGTACACAAATTAGTAGCTCTGCTACACACCAACAGTGACCAAGTGCAGAATCAAATCATTTATAGAATTCTGATGGAACCCAAAAAGAGTGTGCATAGCCAAAACAAGACTAAATGAAAAAAAAACAAAACAAAACAAATCTAGAGGCATCACATTGTTCAACTGCAAACTACATTATAAGGCCATAGTCACCAAAACAATATGGTTCTTGTATAAAAACACTCATATAGGCCAATGGAACAGAATAGAAAATGCAGAAATAAGACCAAATACTTACAGTCACCTGATCTTCAACAAAGCAAACGAAAACTTAAAGTGGGGAAAGGACAACCTATTCAACAAATTGTGCTGGGATATTTGGCAAGCCTCGTGTAGAAGAATAAAACTACATCCTCATCTGTACCTTATGCAAAAATCACCTCTAGGTGGATCAAAGACTTAAATCCAAGACCTTAAATCACAAAATTCTAGAAGATAACATTGGAAAAGTCCTTCTAGACATTGGCTTAGGCAAATACTTTATAACCAAGAACTGGAAAGAAAATGCAACCAAAACCAAAGATAAATAGACAGGTCCTAATTAAACGAAAAAACTTCTGTGCAATAATGAAATCATCAGCAGAGTAAACAGACCACCTGCAGAGTGGGAGAATATCTTTTTAATCTATACATCCAACAAAGAACCAATATTCAGAATCTACAAGCAACTCAAACAAATCAGCAAGTAAAAAACAAACAATTCTATCAAAAAGTGAACTAAGACAATAGACAATTCTCAAAAAAAGATATACAAATGGCCAACAAACATGAAAAAATGCTCAACATTACCAGTTACTAGGAAAATGCAAATCAAAACCACAATGAAATACCACCTTATTCCTGTAAGAATGGCCATAATTCTTTTGGAGGCCGAGGCAGGTGGATCACGAGGTCAGGAGTTCGAGCCCAGCCTGGCCAACATGGTGAAACCCTGTTTCTACTATAAATGCTAAAAATAGCTGGGCATGGTGACGGATGCCTGTAATTCCAGCTACTCAGGAGGCTGAGGCAGGAGAATTGCTTGAACCTAGAAGGCAGAGGTTGCAGTGAGCCGAGATCATGCCACTGCACTCCAGCCTGGGTGACAGAGCAAGACTCCATCTCAGAAAAAATAAAAATAAAAAAAAATAGATGTTGGCATGATGTGGTCAAAAGGGAACACTTTTACACTCTTGATGGGAATGTAAACTAGTACATCCACTATGGAATACTGTGTAAAATTTCATTAAAGAACTAAAAGTAGATCTACCATTTGATCCAGCAAGCCCCCTACAGGGTAACTACCTGGAAGAAATGAAGTCATTCTACGAAAAATATACGCGCACATGCATGTTTATAGCAGCACAATTCACAATTTCAAAATTATGGAACCAGCCTCAATCTCCATCAATCAAAGAGTGGTTTACTATGGTATATATACCATGGAATACTACTCAGCAATAAAAGATAATGAAATAATGGCATTTGCAGTAACCTGGATGGAATTGGAGACCATTATTCTAAATGAAGTAACTCAGGTATGGAAAAACAACCATCACATGTCCTCACTTATAACTGAAACATATACTATGAGGACACAAATATTTAATACAATGGACTTTGGGGAGTCAGAGGAATGACTGAGAGTGGCATGAAGAATCAAAGGCTATACTTCGGGTCCAGTGTACATGGCTCAGGTGATGGGTGCTCCCAAATTTCCGAAGTTACCACTGAAAAACTTATTCATGTAACCAAATACCACCTGTTCCCTAGAAATCAACTGAAATAAAAAAATGAACTTATGGAGTTAAAAGATAGAATGATAGATTCCCCAGGTTGAGAATGGTTTGTGTGTAGGAGGGGGAATTAAAGAAAGATTCATTATTGGGTGCAAACATACGGTTAAGTAGAAAAAGTAAATTCTAATGTTCAATAGGAGACTAGAGTGACTATAGTTTGCAACAATATATTATGTATTTCACAGAAACTAGAAGAGAGGATTTGAAATATTCAATCAATATTCAAAGACAAATATTATTTGTTCTCACTCATAATTGAAAGCTAAAAAAAATGATTTCTCAAAGGTAGACTAGATTGGTGGTTATCAGAGGCCAGGAATGCAAGGGGGCAGAAGATGAAGAAAGGCTGATTAATGGAAATAAATATTCAATTTGACAGAAGAAATAATAACTAGTGTTTGACAGAACAGCAGGGTAAATATAGTTACCAATAAACTATTGTTTATTTCAAAATAGCTAGAAGAGGAAAATTCAAGTGTTTCCAGCATAAAGAAAATATAAACATTTAAGATGATGAATGTTCCAATTAAACTGATTTGATCTTACAAATTGTGTGATTGTGTTAAATTATCATATATACCTCAAACATTGCACATCTATTATGTATTATTTAAAAATTTAAAATTTAAAATATATATTGGATTGAGCCAAGAAAAAATAGAAAATTTAGATGAGATGATCTTTTCAATAACAAATGAGTCAAATAGAAACAATATAACATTAACATTTTCTTACATACAAATGGATTAACTTTTGAAATTAAAAACTGGAGATTGTTAGACTTGGAAAAACTGCTGAGAGGCAGTATATCCTTTCTATAAGAGGCATACTTTAAATACAGATATGTAGAGACTAAATGCAAGATAAGCCTTCCAATGCACACAGTATGAAAATGAAATATAGTGTGATGATATTTATTCAAGCAACAGTGAAGTCAAGAAAATGAATATTACCAAAATAATGAGATATTTTGCAATGATGATAATCAAATTACTTCAATTAGCATAACATCAAAATGAGTATGCTGCTAAATGCAAAGCTTCAAAATACATAGAGATAGCTAACAGTACTACTGGGAGAAAAATACAAATCCACAGTGACATTTACATACGTTAAGACTCCCCATTTTAGAATCTAGTTTTAAAAATAACTGAATCCATAAAAGTATAAATTATCTATATGTACTTAAATATTTTCATTTTATTAATATCTTGGACCCTGTATTAGTTCATTCTTACAATGCTATAAATACATACTTGGGACTGGCTAATTTATGAAAAAAAGAGGTTTAATTGACTCCCAGTTCCCCAGGCCGTACAGGAAGCATGGCTGAGGAGGCCTTAGGAAACTTACAATCATCAAGGAAGGTGAAGGGGAAGCAAGCACATCTTCACATGGACAGCGAGAGAGAGAGAAAGAGATAGAAGTGTGAAGTGCTAAACACTTTCAAACAAGTAGATCTCATGTGAACTCACTCACTATCACAAGAACAGCAAGGGAGAAATCCACCCCCATGATTCAATATCTCCCACCAGATCCCTCCCTCAACAATAGAGATTACAATTCAACTTGAGATTTGGGTAGGCACACAATGCAAAACCACATTATTTTGTCCGGGACCCTCCCAAATCTCATGTCCTTCTTACATTTCAAAACATGAGTATGCCTTCCTAATAGTCTCCTGAATTCTTAACTTATTCCAGCATTAACTCAAAAATCAAAGTCTAAAGTCTCATCTGAGAAAAGGCAAGTCCTTTCCACCTATGAGCCTTGAAACTGTAAATTTAAAAAAAAATTGTTACTTTCAAGATATAATTGGGGTACAGTCATTGAGTATGACTTTCTATGCAAAAAGAGTGAAAGTGACAAAAACAAAGGGGCAACAGTCCCCATGCAACTCCAAAACCGAGCAGTGCAGTCATTAAATCTTAAAGCTCCAAAATAATCTTCCTTGATTCCATGTCTCACATCCAGGCCAAGTGACACAAGGGGTGAGATCACAAGGCCTTGGGCAGTTCAGCCACTGTGGCTGCTTTCATGGGTTGGCATTGATTCCCTGTAGCTTTTTTCAGTCACACTGTGAAAACTGTTGGTGCATCTACCATTCTGGGGTCTGAAAGTCAGTGGCCTTCTTCTCACAGCTCCATTAGGTAGTGCCTCTGTGTGAGGGCTCCAAACCCACATTTCCCCTTCACACTGTCCTAGTACAGGTTCTCCAAAAGGGCTCTATCCCTGGAGATGACTTCTGTCTGGACATTTAGGTGTTTCCATACAACCTCTGAAATCTAGGAAGAGGCTCCCAAACCTCAGTTCTGTGCACCCACAGGCTTAATACCATGTGGAATCCTTGGTTGCTTCCAGCTTGTACCCTCTGGAGCAGGGGCCTGAGCTGTACCTTGGCCCCTTTTAGTGACAGCTGGGGCTGGAGTGGCTGGGATGCCGGCACCATGACCCAAGGATGCACAGAACAGTGAGGCCCTGGGCCTGGCACACAAAACCATTTTTGCCTCCTAGGCCTCCAGGCCTGTGATAGGAAGGGCTGTCATGAAGGTCTTTAAAATGCCTTTGAGGCATCTTTCCTATTGTCTTGGGTATTAACATTTGGTGCCTCTCTGCTTTTGCAAATTTCTGCAGTCTGCCTGAATTCCTCCACAGAAAATAAGTTTTTCTCTTTTCTACCACTTGGCCATGCTTTAAATTTTCCAAACTTTTAAGCTTTGCTTTCCTTTTAAATATAAGTTCCTGTTTCAGATAATCTCTTTGCTCTTGAATATGAGTGTATGCTGTTAAAAGCAGCCAGACCATGTCTTGAATCCTTTGCTGCTTAAAATTTCTTCCACTAGATACCCTAAACCATCTCTCAAGTTCAAAGTTCCACAGATCTCTAGGACAGGAGGATAATGCTGCCAGTCTTTTTGTTAAAGCTCATCAAGAGTAACCTTTTTACTCCAGTTCCCAATAAGTTCCTCATCTCCATCTGAGACCATCTCAGCATGGACTTCATTGTCCATAACACTATCAGTATTTTGGTCACAACAATTTAAAAAATCTCTAGGAAGATCCAAACTTTCCCTCATCTTCCTGTTTTCTTCTGAGCCTTCCAAAGTGTTCCAACCTCTCTGCCCATTACCCAGTTCCAAAATCGCTTCCACATGTTTAGGTATCTTTATAGCAATGTCCACTTTTCTGGTACCAATTTTCTGTATTAGTCTGTTCCCACACTTCTATAAAGACATGGCTAATTTATGGAGAAAAAAGATTTAATTGACTAACAGTTCCACAGTCTGTACAGAAAGCATGGCTGAGAAGGCCTTAGGAAACTTACAATCATGATGGAAGGCACAGGCAAAAAAGGGCCATTTTCACATGACTGGAGGAAGAGACAGAACAAAGGGGGAAGTACTACACACTTTCAAACAACTGGATCCCATGAGAACTTACTATCATGAGAACAACAAGGGGGAGATCCACTTCCATGATCCCATCACCTCCCAACAGCTCCCTCCCATAACACTGGAGATTGCAATTCAACATGAGATCTGGGTGAGGACAGAGCCAAACCACATCAGAACCTAAATTGAAGAACCATAAAATGAACATCTTTTAATGTCCACATGATATGCTAAGTTAGATCACATACTGTGTCAAAAAATATGTAAAATTATCTCAACAGATTAAAATCTTATAGAATATGTTGTCTATTTCTAATAAAATTAAATTTGAAATCAATAATAAAAAGACATTAAAACATCCTCACTTGATTTTAAATGAAATGACACTTGTAAATAATACCTGGCCAAAGCAAATAATCACAAGGGAAATTAGAAATTGTGTCATACTAAAAAATAATTAAATCGCAAAATAAAATTTTTGTGATATGCTTTCAACACAGTGCTTAGGAAGAAATTTATAAATATAAATGTACTCATTGGATTATGTCAATTTTCTCATTTTATGTCTCCTAAACTTACACTTTATAATTCGTTGCAAGAGTTCTATTTGTTAAAATTCTTACAGTGGTAATGCAAATTTGAATACTTGAATTTTGTTTTAAACTACCACAATGTACCCCTTTTTGTTACAAAACTTTAAAAAAATAAAGTTTTCTAGTTTATATTGTTGATGTGCAGAAGAGATAAAGGGAGGGCCTCTAATAAGTACAGCATGAAAAAAGTTAATGTTCCTCCTGTTTTTGCTGACTGTGGGCTCCTCTGGTTCCTTAATATCATATTCTCCAGATCAGGGATTTTGGGGCAAGAAATTTGTTCAGCACAATTACGTCTAGTAGATAGAGCTACTTAACTGCGTTGGCCTGTGTTGCAATAAATAATAAATAATAGACCAAACCTCAATACAGCGGAACAGCTGTCACCACAGCTAACAGTGGAGCCAATCATGAGGTCAGACGAGAACTGTAACTGGGGAGCACACATAGGCCCAGCTGCCAGAGCTAACAGCACATATATCTTTATATCTGGGTGGCTGTAGCTGCCAAACCTTTTCCACAAGCAGCTTTGTGTATTGACTTCAAGCCTGATAGAAAGACGGAGAAAAAAAATTGCACATTCAACAATGCTAGAAATAGAGAGAAGAATGTGTCAAATAATGGTGTAAATGTTTGATGTATGGTGAATATTATTTTCAAAGAAGAAATGTGTTTTTAAAATGTTTAGTTCTTTTGGTCAAGGACTATGTCTAACTTTTTTTGACAATTTTCATTGAGATTATTATTTATTGTATTTAGTTCTCAAGATTCTCATTGTGCTTAAGTCTTCAATTCTATTTGAACACGGAGGCTAAACTATTTCAATAATAGATACATAATACTGAAAATTATTTACTTAATTGAGATACTAAAATACTTTTTTCTATACTTTATCAAATCTGTGTTCTAACTAAAAAACACTAACATTTATTGTATTGGTTGTCATTGTTCCCTTAATGTTCACATTACATTGCTAAGTAAAATGATAACTTCAGGATTGGCACAAGGGTAAATATTGCATAGAAACCACAGACCCAGGTGAAAGGTAAAATATCTTAAACTATTTGATGTTGCCCACAGTGCAGGTCATAGTGGCATAACTTTATCTGAACTTCATGTCTCTACAAATACGAACAAGAAGCAAAAGAGATGCTATGATTAGAATGACTGCCCTGTGAGGTACTTTGAGGAATTTCTGCCCTCTGACTTTAAGTAACATATAAACTGTTGACCACAGATGACAATTTGGGACAGTTGTTTTATGCCAGTCTTTCCATGTACAAGTAGAATAACTGAGAAAAACTGCGCACTTCTGAGTGTTTGCTGAGAGCCAGGGTGTATTGAAAATCAAATGGCCAGGCCTCAAACAAGCGTGAGATTTTGTCCTAAAATTCTTTTTCATGAGAAGATATGCTGAGTATATTATATATATATATTTATTATATTCACATCTTTAATAAAAAATACATTTAAAAAAATTCTAAAGAATCAAAAGCTATTTCAAGTGTTTTAATAGAGTGGTATTAAAATTCATATTCCTAATCTATACTTTGGAAATTTATTATCTATTTTAATAAACAATTTAATCATACTACTGTTGTGTTCGGATGAAGTAGTCTCAGTTTATGATATGGGTCTTCATGTAAATCGGCCTAAGCAAAGAATGAGCTTGTCTTTCCTGATTTTTTTGCTCTTTGTGAAAATTGTATTTTTCAATGCAAATGGTATACTAGCATTTTGTTTAACATGTTAGCTGCTTATGAATTGTTTACAAACTGTTGTCTTTCTTGTGTCCTCTAAATTGAGAGACTGAAAACTCTGGGTATATTTCTATGTATGTTTAAATATCAGGTGTAACAAAAGTCAAACTAAAAGATCTTTATGTTTTCATCCATCTTGCCATCAATTGACAATTCCATCATGTTGCAGAATCCTTTCTTTGTATAATGCCTAATTTTAGTGGATAAATTTCAGTGGATTAATATACCCAAGTAGTTTGGCAACTTTGGATGATAAAATAAATTAATGTGCTGAAAAAGATGCAAATTAGAAAAGAGTACCTACTAGAACAATCCATAAAGGGTGTAACTATACATAAGTATTAGAAAGATAAACATATGGAGAAATATTTATTAAAAGTATAAACATCTAAGGAATGAGATATTTAAATGCTGTTCTGGAAGTATTTTATCACCATCTACTACTTACAGACCTCTGAGAAAGATACCTGTTTTATATTTGAATAGTACATTGTTGAAATCTTTTAGTAATTTGTTTTGTATTCATTTTAGCCTTTGAAATGTATATACTATTATTTTTATATTTTTTACATTTTGAGGAAATGCCTTTTATGCAATTTATAATAAAGTTCTTTGCCTATTTTTCTACTGAATTGACTGTGTGTGTGTGTGTGTGTGTGTGTGTGTGTGTATACAATATCACAGTATGAATTCTGTTATATATACACATATATGCAATGGAATTAGTGCTATATCATTATATCTGCATTGTACTCTCACTTGCTTTTTTGTTACTTTCTTAATTGTATTTGTTTAGGACAGGTTTTTGAAATTTTATGATAGTTAATTTATAGTGTTTTCTTTTTTTATTTTTAAAAATTTCACCTATACTGAGGTATGGAAAATAATATTCTCTTTTTCTCTAGAAGTTATGTGGTTTATTTCCCAGTTTAGATCTCTAATCTATATAAAATAATTTTTCTTTATGGTGTTATTTACAGGTAAGGTAAAGTTTTCAAAATATATATCCTATTACAATTTTTAATTTGAGAGAAACAGAGAAAGAGAGAGATACTAATTTAGACTTAATTGACAAACTTGTGTTTATATCATAATGGCCCATATTTCTAAGTGCTACTTCAATTGTAAGAACAAATAATAAGAAGACCTACCTACTGAGAGAGCAAAATTAAAACTTGATTAGATCAATCACAGAATGGGTAGAAATGATCTGCTTAAAATCTGTCAAGCTTAAAGTTAAGTAAATGCTTTTTTTTTTTTAATTTAATTTAATTTAATTTAATTTAATTTTTTTATTATTATACTTTAAGTTTTAGGGTACATGTGCACAATGTACAGGTTAGTTACATATGTATACATGTGCCATGCTGGTGTGCTGCACCCATTAACTCATCATTTAGCATTAGGTATATCTCCTAAAGCTATCCCTCCCCCCTCCCCCCACCCCACAACTGTCCCCAGAGTGTGATGTTCCCCTTCCTGTGTCCATGTGTTCTCATTGTTCAATTCCCACCTGTGAGTGAGAATATGCGGTGTTTGGTTTTTTTGTTCTTGCGATAGTTTACTGAGAATGATGATTTCCAGTTTCATCCGTGACCCTACAAAGGACATGAACTCATCATTTTTTATGGCTGCATAGTATTCCATGGTGTATCTGTGCCACATTTTCTTAATCCAGTCTATCATTGTTGGATATTTGGGTTGGTTCCAAGTCTTTGCTATTGTGAATAGTGCCGCAATAAACATACGTATGCATGTGTCTTTCTAGCAGCATGATTTATAGTCCTTTGGGTATATACCCAGTAATGGGATGGCTGGGTCAAATGGTATTTCTAGCTCTAGATCCCTGAGGAATCACCACACTGACTTCCACAATGGTTGAACTAGTTTACAGTCCCACCAACAGTGTAAAAGTGTTCCTACTTCTCCACATCCTCTCCAGCACCTGTTGTTTCCTGACTTTTTAATGATTGCCATTCTAACTGGTGTGAGGTGGTATCTCATTGTGGTTTTGATTTTCATTTCTCTGATGGCCAGTGATGGTGAGCATTTTTTCATGTGTTTTTTGGCTGCATAAATGTCTTCTTTTGAGAAGTGTCTGTTCATGTCCTTTGCCCACTTTTTGATGGTTTGTTTATTTTTTTCTTGTAAATTTGTTTGAGTTCATTGTAGATTCTGGATATTAGCCCTTTGTCAGATGAGTAGGTTGCGAAAATTTTCTCCCGTTTTGTAGGTTGCCTGTTCCCTCTGATGGTAGTTTCTTTTGCTGTGCAGAAGCTCTTTAGTTTAATTAGGTCCCATTTGTTAATTTTGGCTTTTGTTGCCATTGCTTTTGGTGTTTTAGACATGAAGTCCTTGCCCATGCCTGTGTCCTGAAGTAAATGCTTTCTTAAAAAAAACTTTTATTTTAGTTTTAGAGGTACAAATGCAGGTTTGTTACATAGGCAAATTTGTATCATGGCGATTGTTGTACAGATTATTTCATCACCCAGGTATTAAGCCTGATACCCATTAGTTAATTTTTCAGATCCTCTCCCACCTCTCACCCTCCACCCTCTGAAACACCCCAGTGTGTGCTGTTCCCCTTCATGTGTCCACGTGTTCTCATCATTTAGCTCCCACTTATAAGTAAGAACTTGTGGTGTTTGGTTTTCTGTTCCTCGGTTAGTTTGCTAAGGATAATGTCCTCCAGCTCTACCCATGTCCCTGCAAAGAACGTGTTCTTGTTCTTTTTTATGGCTGTATAGTATTCCATTGTGTATAAGTACCACATTTTCTTTATCCAGTCTGTCATTGATGGGCATTTAGGTTGATTCCATGTCTTTGCTGTTGTGAATAGTGCTGCAATGAACGTATGTGTGCATGTGTCTTTATAATAGAATTATTTATATTGCTCTGGGTGTATACACAGTAATTACATTGCTGGGTTAAATGGTGTTTCTGTCTTTAGGTGTTTGAGGAATCACCACACTGCCTTCCACAATGGCTGATATAGTCTAAACTGTAAGCACTTCCATTGATGCTTTATGATAAATTAACTATCATAAAATTTAAAAAACCTGTCCTAAACAAATACAATTAAGAAAGTAACAAAAAAGCAAGTGAGAGAGAGTACAATTCAGGTATGATGATATAGCACTAATTCCATTGCATATATGTATATATATAACATAGAACTCATACTGTGATATTGTATACACACACACACAGTCAATTCAGTAGAAAAATAGGTGAAGAACTTTATTAGAAATTGCATAAAAGGCATTTCCTCAAAGTGTAAAAAATATAAAAATAATAGTATGTACACCTCAATGGCTAAATATGTATACTCCTCCCAACAGTGTATACGCATTTGGTTTTCTCCACAATCTCACCATCTGTTATTTTTTGACTTTGTAATAATAACCATTCTGACTGGTGTTACATGATATCTCATCGTAATTTTGATTTGTGTTTCTCAAATCATCAGTGTTTTTGAGATTTTTGTCATATGTTTGTTGGCTGGCTGCATGTATACCTTCCTTAGGAAAATGTCTGTTAATGTCCTTTGCCCACTTTTTTATGTGGTGTTTCTTTATGGAAGTGCTTGATATTCAATGAAAGCCTCAAAGTATTTCTCCTATTATTCGTATTTAGTAAATGACACTCTTAAATATTATAAGGCATACCAGGAGATGTGGACAAATAATGAAAAGCCAAGAGGCAAAAAAGAAACTCATCAGCAGATTATCTAGATTTTGGAAAGATTAAGCACAAATATTAAAATGATTTGTGATTAATATATGTCACAATATAGATGAATGAACAAATAATATTGCCATAAAACTGAATCTACAAAAATAATAAATTATTTGTAGATTTAAAATAAATGTCTTAGTCTGTTTTTTTGTTGTCATAAAGGAATATCTGAGCCTGAGTAATTTATAAAGATAAGAGGTTTATTTGCCTCATAGTTCCATAGGCTGTTCAAGAAGCATGGTGCTGGTGACATCTGCTTCTGTTGAGAACCTCAGGCTGCTTCCACTCATAGTGAAAGGCAAAGGGAAGTCAGCAGGTGATGTGTACAGAAATCATATAATGAGAGAGGAGGCAAGAAAGAGCAAGAATGTACCAAGTCTTTTTAAACAATCAGCTTTTATGCAAACTAATAGAGTGAGAATTCAATCACTCCAGAGGGAGGGAATTAATGTACTCATGTTGGATTTACCCCCATTACTCAGACATCTCCCATCAGGTCCCACTTGTAGCACTGGGGTTCAAATTTCACATTTGGTTTGGGATGACAAATATCCAAACCATAATATCCAATAATATAAAATTCCCAAAATATAATCACATTAAGAACCAAGTAGAAGGCTAAAGTGTCATTTAAAACATCATAACAGAATAATTGAACTGAGTTATGTATAAATAGAAAATACTGGACCAGGCACGGTGGCTCATGCCTGTGATTTTAGCACTTTGGGAGACCGAGGTAGGTGGTGGGAGTTTGAGACTAGCCTGGCCAATGTGGTGAAACCCCATCTCTGCTAAAAATACAAACATTGGCTGGGTGTAGTGGCAGGCTCCTGTAGTCCCAGCCACTTGGGAGGTCGGGTCAGGAGAATCACTTGAACCTGGGAGGCAGAGGTTGCAGTGAGCTGAGATCATGCCACTGCAAACCAACCTGGGTAACAGAGTAAGGTTCCATCTCAAAAAAAAAAAAAAAAGAAAGAAAGAAAAGAAAATACCCCTCTTGATGTCCAGAGGCAAAAAAGAAGGGAAAACTTTATAAAAATACATGATAGGATATGAATCCAAAATTCATATGTTGATGTCTTCTATGGTTTGAGTATATCCCCCAAAACACATGCATTAGAAACTTAATACCAAATGCAACAGTGTTGGGAGGTGAGGCCTAATAGGAGGTGATATGGTTGGCTTTGTATCCCCACCCAAAAATCATGTTGAACTGTAATTCTTAATGTTGGGGTAGGAACCTGGTGAGAGATGATTGGATCATGTGGCAAATTTCCCCCTTGCTGTTCTCATAATAATGACTGAGTCCTCATGAGATCTGCTTGTTAAAAAGTGTGTAGCACTTCTTCTTTCACTCCCTCTCTCATGCTCCACCATAGTAAGACGTACTTGCCTCCCCTTTGCCTTCCACCATGATTATGTTTCCTGAGGCCACCCAGCCATGCTTCCTTTACAGCCTGTTGTACTGTGAGTCAATTAAATCTCTTTTCTTCATAAATTACTCAGTCTTAGGTAGTTCTTTTTAGCAGAGTGAGGATGGACTAATGCAGGAGGTTTTTAAGTCATGAGTGTGATGCCTATCACAAATGGATTATGCCTGTTACAAAAGGGCTTGGCGTTGTAAGTTTGATCTCTTGTTTTCTCTCACTCTCTCCTTCACTTTTACTGTCTGTCATGGGATAATGCAGCAAGAAAGCCCTTGCCAGAATCCAGCCCCTCAATCTTAGCCTTCCTACCCTACAAAACGTGAGTCAGTAAATTTCTGTTCATTACAAATTATTTAGTCTCAGGTAAAAAATGAACTAAGACAGAAAACTGGTATCAGAGAAGTGAGGTGTTGCTATAAAAATAGATAAACATGTGAAAGTGGCTTTGGGACTTGATAATGAATAAAGATTAGAAAAGTTTGGAGAAACATGCTAGAAAACCCTAGATTGCAATAAACAAGGAGCTTCAGCAGAATTGCTGAGTGCTCAGAAGCAAAGAACTGTAAAGAAAGATTGAAACATCTTAGAGATTACCTAAGTGATTTTGATCAACATGTTGGTAGGGAAATGAATGATAAAGGCAATACTAATGAGGTCTCAGATAGAAATAAGGAATAACCTATTAGAAACTGGAGGAAAGGTCATACGCATTATAAAGTGGCTCAGGATTTGGTTAATTGTGTCCATGCCCAAGGGCATTTTGAAAGGCAGAATGCAAGAGCTATCAACTAGCACATCTGTTGGAAGGCACAATCTAAACAGCAAAGCATTCAGGGTGCTATGTGACTTTTTTCAATTCTGTATAGCAAAATAACAGGACAAAAAGTAATTTAAAGGCAGAATTTTAATTAAAAAAAAAAAACAGTGGTTAGAGATTTGAAGGATTTTCCCCTTGGCCTTGTGGTACAGAATGAACAAGCATTTTTAGTAGAGGGAACCTAGGTTGTAGCCAAGAGAATGTTTAATAAGAAGTTGAGTATGAATAGTGTAAAGCCAGAGGCTTTACAGTGGGAGAAGGACCCCAAAGATATTTGAAAAATCTTTTAGACTGCTCTTCCCATTGCAGGCCCAGAGCTCGAGAATGGGAGAATGGTTTCAGGGGTGCAAACCTGGGGTGTCTTATATAAACTCACTGCCCAGGTCCACCTCAGAACTCTGTTCCCTGCATTCTGGTGCACATTGCTCCTTGGTTACCCCAGGTAGGGCCCAAGGTAACCCAAGTGTGGCTCACACCAGAGCAGTGGAAGATACAAGTAGCAAATCTTGGTGACCTCCATGTGGATTTAAGTCTTTAGTCTCATATAATGCAAGAGCTGTAGGTGCATGTCCTCCTCCATCTAGATTTCAACAGTTACAACAAACAGCCTGAGAGACAAGGCAGAAACCTGTAGCAGGGGTGGAGCCACTGAAGAGAGCTTTTATTAGGCCAATGCCCTGTAGAATCGTAGGGTCAGAGCCACCGCAAAGAGTCCCCATTAGGGCAATACTGCATGGAGTTACAGGAGTGGGGTTGTCACCAAGGCTCAGGAACTGTAGAGCTAGCTGTGTGTAACACCAGCCTCGGGAGAACCACGGGCAAGAAGAACCTTCAACCCGTGACAGCTGCAACATGGGCTGAGCCCTCCAAAGCCATGAGCTTTGGGCCCTTCAAGGCTTCAGAAGTCCAACCTCTACCCTAGTGTAGCAGAGGTATGGAATGGAGCCAAGGAAGATTATTCTGGAACCCAAAAGATGTGACATTTGTCCCATTGGATTTTGTACTTGCTTGGGACCAGTTAACCCCCTTTTTATGGCTATTTCTGTCTTTGAAATGAGAATGTCTATAAAATTCCTGTCTCATTATTGTGTTTTGGGAGATTTTACTCATTTTACCTCACAAGCTTATGGCTGGAGAGCAATATGCCTCTGGATAAATCATGATTTGAGTCTCACTCACATGATGTTACATGAGAATTTGAATTATGGAGTTGGTACTGGAATGAGTAAGAATTTGTGGGTAGTGGGGTGGAATGAATGTGTCTTGCATTTTGAAAATAACACAAAGTTTGGAAGTTAGGGTTGAAATTCTATGGTTTGACTCTGTGCCCCAAAATGCATGTGTTGGAAACTGAATCCTCAATACAACAGTGTTGGGAGGTAGGGCCTAATTGGTGGAGTTGAGATAATGAGAACTCCACCTTCATTAGTAGATTATTCTATATTATAAAAGGGCTTGAGGCTGCAAGTTCAAACTCTTCTTTCTTGCCCTTCTCCTTTTTACCATTAGATGATGCAACAAGAAAGCTTTTGTGACATGGCAGCCTCTCAATTTTGGACTTTTCAGCTTCCAAAACCATAAGCCAATACATTTCTGTTCCTTATAAATCATCCAGTCTCAGATATTCTGTTAGAGCAGCACAAACCTAACTAAGACAACACTCAAACATTAATGCAATAATATTAAGAGGTGAGGAATTTAGGGTGTGATTAGGTCACAATGGCAGAATTCTTACAGATAAGATTAGTGCCCTTGTAAAAGAGGTTCAAGGGAGCTCATTCTCCCCTTTTCACCTATGAAGAATTTGGCCCTCATCTGACATTGATTCTGCTAGTGCCTTGATCTTGGATGTTCCAGCCTCCAGAACTGTAAGAAATAAATTTATGTTATTCATAAATTACCCATTCTAAGGTATTTTTGTTATAGCAGCTCAAACAAACTAAGGCATAGTATAAATTGTTTCAATAAATATTTAGTTTGTATCTTAAGAGGAAAGATGAACAGGAATAAGGTAGAGATAATATGTGATGAAAGATTGGTCAAAAATATTCCTTAACTATAAAAATAATTTATTATTAAATTAAAATTTGTACCTACTTCAAGAAAGGTAAATCATTTTTATTATTGTATATTGAAAAAAATCCTCCCTCAAAATATAAACATTTATTTAGCTTATAATTCTATGGTTAAACTATTTGCGCTGCGATGACATGAAAGGTTCTTTGTTACCAGCTGGGAGCAACCATGTATGTAGAATCATCTGACTTTAGACAGCTCTGTTTCTGGAGAGTGGGTAGCATTAGCTGGACTGATGGGAGTAACTAGTCTATGTGGTGTTTGCTCTTTCATTCCAGTCTTGATCAATGTAAGGAAGCATCCAAAAGCATCAAGAGACTGTAAGCTCCAAGGTATAAACATTTTTCCAAGTTTCTGTTTCCATTGATCTTCCTGTTCAGTTACAAAATGCAAGTCACATGAGCAGAGTAGGAGTCAATGTAAAAATGTCTGCACAAAAAGTACAGGGATGCAAGAATAAATTAGGGGCCACTACTACAACTATGCTACAGACCAACTCTAATCCTAATGATGGGTAACTTTCCCATAGAAATGCTTCCATCTTTGACAAAATACAGCAGAATCACATTTAATTATGGAATTATATTTGAAATCTAGAACCATGCATAATTCAAACAAGTCAGTAGCTCCTCGTTTGCAATTCTTCTTAATACAGAGATCTAAACTCAAAAGAAAGGTACAAATCTAAACTAAAGAGAAAAATTATCTGTCCACCAAACATTCAACATATAGAGTAAAATAAAGATGAATTAACTACAATAGACACCTTCATTTTGTCTGGTTAGTTACTCTACAGGAAAGGAATAGTCATTGATATTGTTAAGATCTTGATATTATTCTACTCCAAGGGAGTGTTTCCCCATTTCTTGTTTTTTATAACTTTTGGGCTCACTTTTTTGGCTTTTGGCTTCTCCATTTGGGGTATCAATCAAATTATATTAAAGTGGTCCAAGTTTGTAACTGAGAAGCTTTCGCAACCCGCTTAATTCTCATACAGAGTTTGGAACCCAGAAGTCTCCTGCAATTTGCTCAAATCTGAGACTGTATTTGCTGCTCCCTTAAAACCTTTGCAGAGTGATGTAACAGAAACTAACAAAGTAGGGATATCAAATAATTTGTCTCTCCAATGAAGGAATCATTAAGCTAATAAAACACAAGACAGAATCCATTTTTCAAGAACTCCAGAATCTAATTTTTAAAACTTACAGTAATTGAAGGAGTGCTTTAAAAAGAGAAAGGCTGCTAAACTTTAGTAGAAAAATATTGTAGTGCTTTTGCTTACCCACTTACCATTTTCTCCCTATTTGCCAGTAGGGAAGCAGCTGTGGGGGCAGCAGTAGACATTTCTGGCATGGCTTGCTGGTATTAGAATTTAATAGGATCTGTTCTCAAAAACTGTGCGTATGCATTTTGACATATCTGGTGTTTCCCTGAGGAGTCAATGCAGTGGCTGACATTTGTTTCATCCCTCTCAGACTGGAACGATAGTCTTGGTAGTGGTGGTGCCTGTCAAAAGCACTTAAAGACATAAACTACTCATAGTTTTCTGAGGCAAGAGATGGCATACGGGGCAAGTAAAAGAAAAATTCAAAAGGCTGGGAAGGGGAAAACTAAGAAGAAAAATTCTTGGTGGATAAAGAATTTGAAGAGATATTGTGTATAGTATGGAATTTGGAATGTGACACGCATATATACCAACAGCTGAATGCATGCTTAGAAAAGACCTAAAATGATTCTACAGTTATAAAACTGATGGATCTGTGGGTTCCATGCAAGATTATGAAGGCTGGTTTGTCTTAGCATTAAATGAGTGCCACAGCTTACAGTGAATTTGCAGACTGAGAGAGATTATTGTATGTTTATTTTATTTGTTAATTGGTTTTCTCCATATGTTTAGCCAATCTTGGTCAGGTGATCAGCTGACCACTAAGAAAACAGAATAAAGACATTAGAGGCCACACATAGAAATGAATACAGTATCTGCAAAAAATAGTTTGGAGAATTGATTTTAAAGTCAGATGACTGCAGCAATTAACAATTGACATCAGTAAACCCATGAATTATGTATAATCTAATTCCTAGAGTTACCACATTACAATATTCAAAATATTTAGTTTTCAATAATCACAAAAGTTAAAAATCATACAAAGAAATGGAAAAGAATGACCAACTTATAAAGAAAAAATTAAACATGTCAGAAGCCATGCCTGAGGAAACCTAGAATTTGGACTTGCTAGACAAGGACTTTAAGTCAATTATCTTAAATATATTCCAGGAGATAAAGAAAACTAAAGAGAAAGAGTGAGGGGAAATCAATAGAACAATGTACAAAAGATAAATATCAATAAAGAGATATAACCATTTAAAAAGAACCCAGAAAATATTTTTTTAAATTATACTTCAAGTTCTAGGGTACATGTGCACAACATGCAGGTTTGTTACATATGTATTCATGTGCCATGTTGGTGTGCTGCACCCGTTAACTTGTCATTTACATTAGGTATATCTCCTAATGCTATTCCTCCCTACTCCTCCCACCCCACGACAGGCCCCGGTGTGTGATGTTCCCCACCCTGTGTCCAGGTGTAAAAAGAACCCAGAAAATGATTTAAACTGAAGTGTATAATAATGTAAATGATAAATTAATTAGGAGAGTCCTACAGCAGATGTGAGCAGGCAGAAGAAATAAGTAAACAAGAAGATAAGAGATTTAAAATTATCCCATCTGAGGAAGAGAAAAAATAAAAGATTAAGTGGAAATTAACAGATGGGTTTATGGGACACCACATAGCATGCCAAAATACACATTATGAGAGTAACAGGGAAAGGGGCAGAAAGAATATGTAAAGAGCTGGGCAAAAACTTCCCACATTTGATCAAAGGCAGTAATCCGTAATCCAAGAAAGCAGACACACATGCAACAGGTTAAACAAAAAGAGATCTACACCAAGACATATTACAACCAAAACACTGAAAGCCATAGTCAAAGAGAGAATTTTGAAAGCAGCAAGAGAGAATCAGCTCATCACATTAAATGGATTTTTTTTTTTTTTTTTTGAGGTGGAGTCTCATTCTGTTGCCTAGGCTGGAGTACAGTGAGGCGATCTCAGCTTACTGCAACCTCCATCTCCCGGGTTCAAGTGCCTCAGCCTCTTGAGTAGCTGGGACTACAGGCACGCGCCATGATGCCTGGCTAATTTTTGCCTTTTTAGTAGAGACGGGGTTTCGCCATGATGGCCAGGCTGGTCTTGAACTGTTGACCTCAGGTGATCTGCCCACATCAGCCTCCCAAAGTGCTAGGATTACCGTGACCGGCCTAAATGGATTCTTAATAAGATTTCTTACCAGAAACCATGGAGAGCAGAAGGAATTGGGATGACTAAAGTTCTGAAAGAAAAAAAACAGCCTACTAAGAATTCTGTCTGTGACAAAACTAAACTTCAAAAATGAAGACATTCCGAGATATTCAAAAGCTGGGGCAGTTTGTCAGTGGTAGACACGACTTACAAGAAATGTTAATGGGAGTCTTTTAGGCTGAAATTAAGTCACTAAATAACTCAAAACCACATATAAATATACAATAAATATATATATACACACATATAAATAAATATACAATACACACACACATAAAATGAAGAATTCAACAAAAGTAACTTCATAGGTAAGTACAAAAGTATTAAAGTATTTTTGGATGTAACTTCTTTTTTGTTTCCTACATGATTTAAAAACAAAAACTATAAATACAGGTTGATAGACACACAATGTATAAACATGTAACGTATAATAGGAGCAATCTAAAAGTGATGACAGCTGTATAGGAGCAGAGTTTTTAAGATATCATTGAAACTAAATTCAAACGCAATTGTAGAAATGTAGGATATTAATTAAAATTCACATACTAACCACTGAGAAGTTCCTCAAACACAAAAGAAGGCAGTATTAAAAGAAATGAGGAACAATAGTATGTGTTTATACATATTTTTATATTTGTGTATGTGCATATATATGTAAATGTATATAAATGTATGAATGGGTGTGCATATATATAAATATGTATAAATATAGGCCATATAGAAAGTAAATTGGAAAATGGCACAAATTTCTTAGTTTGTTTGTGCTGCTATTAAAAAAATGCCAGAGACTGGGTAATTCATAAAGAACAGAAATTTATTTTATCTTGGTTCTGGAGACTGGGAAATCCAAGGTGAAGTGCTGGTGATGAAGCACTGGCATATTCAATAATTAGTGAAGGCTCGTCCCTCATAGACAGCACTATCTACATGTCCTCACATTACGGAAAGAATAGAAGGGCAAACAGGGTGTTTTCCCATGGGGGAAGGGACACAAGTACAAACAGGAATGCACATTTTTGGCTATACAGTATGTTACACTAGAAAAGAAGTCTTAATTCAAGAAGACTGAGATTATACAAGTTATTTTTTCTGATTGCTATAAAATAAAGCTACAAATAAAAACTGGGAAATGTATAAATGCATGGAAATTGAAAAACTTACCATTAAGTAACCAATGGGTGAAAGAGGAATTCACATGGGCAATAATAAAATACTTTGAGATGAATTTAAACAAAAATACAACATATCTAAATTTAAAGGATGCAACAAAAGCAATGCTCTGAGGAAAACTTGTAGCTGTAAATGAGTATGGCTATAAATACCCTAAATTTACCAAGGAACTGGAAAAAGAACAACAAACTGAAGCCAAAGCTAGCAGAAGGTAGGAAATAAAGATTACAGCTTAAGTAAATAACATAGAAAATGGCAAAACAGAGAAAATCAACACAACCAAAACTTCATACTTGGTAAAAATAAAAAAAAAAATGACACACTGTTATTTAGACAAACAAAGAAACAGAGGGGATACAAAAACTAAAATCAGAAATAAAAGCAGAGATAGTACTATTTTATTTGTCAATAAAGAACATGGAGATGTTTCTCAAACCTAAATAGGAAGGTACAGGGCCTGGACACAACCAAGAATCTTTACATGGATGGATCTGATAATAAACTAATATTTACCCCTTCTCTATCTATTATTTTAAATATTCATTAAAAATAGTACCTTACATTAGATCATAGATTTTCTAATGCACTTGTGACCAAATTGTTTATATATTTGGGGTCCTGTCTGCAAAATAAAGAAACAAAAAACATTTGCTTGAGGTTCTGCAAACCTATGGACAGGCCTGAAAATGACTCCTGTCTTAGGTCTGCTGTGGACTTTGAGTTTAGCTTCACTGTCACTGTTCATCCACCTTAAGAAATCTTAATATATATTATCAGGAGAAAAGTTTGTTCATTCTTCCTTGTATATTAGCTTAGCAGTTTTCTAAGTCTTTTTCACTGTTAAGTCATTTACCATTTTTTTTTCTAGATGAGGGTTTAGCCAAATACCTTAGCCAGCACTTAACAGAAATAGTATGTCCTATATTTCAATTTTTAATTTTAAACTTTATGCTGCTATGCTTAAAGTTTGTGTATTTCTCCTAGTATACATATGCAAAAAATTTATCTGGGGTGTATACATAAGACTAGAACTAATGTGTCACCAGCTATTCATATTCTCTACTTAGGTCGATATTGTCAAGTAATTCCCCAAATATATTAGCACCACGTACACTACCTCTAGAATTTTTCTATTGCCCTATGTAACTAATTTCATATTTTCAGAATTAAAAATAAAAGCCAATCAGATAAGTAGGTTGGCATTACCTATATATATATGAAATCATATCAAGTTTTGATCAGTTTGAATTTCTTTCCTTAATAGCCAATTGAGTTTGTTGTTTGTTTTCATAACACACTTGCTCATTTCATTAGTCTATTTCTCAAGTTAGATTTTTGGGTTTTGTTGATTTGCATACTAATATTTTAGAGGTGTTACAAATACCATCATCCAATATGTAACTTGTCTGACATTTTTATGATCTCATCAATAAAAAAACTATTATAATTTTGATGTACTTAAAATCATCCATTGTTTCATTTGTGATTTATGCTTTTTATATATTATATATCATTATTCTAGGTCATAAAGATGTTTTATGGTTATTTTTGGAGGGGGAAAAAAGAAACATCTGAGAAAGAAACACAGTGAATCTGAACAAAAGAAATTATATATTAAATTAAAAACAATTATAATGTAGAGTTGTTAATTTTCTTCATAAAAATAAATATTAAAAAAGAGCTTACTGTTTTCCCCTAAAGTTTACCAAACATTTCAGATTGTTGTACTTAGTATTTCAATGTCTCTTTGATTATGGAATGGTTTAGCTGATGGTTTCATAGACGAAATATGTATGACTTTCACTTTAGATAGCTAAAATGCATGGCTGAATTACTACAGAACAACGGGGAAGGTACCTGGTAGTTCAAGTTCAAACTATGACATTAGCTTTGATGTAACATATTTGAATTGTAAGTAATTGATTGTTTTTGAACTCTATGAATTTTGCTTCAATTAATTTTTTCAAAGAATTCTACTAATATAATCATAAATGATATCTCCCTTTTCATGTTTTCCAGGTTCAATTCCCTTTGGCTGTCAAATAAATACGCCTTTTATTTTGTCCTTTGCTACTTTATAGATATAAACTTCACAAGGGGAAATTCCTTATGGAACATTTTACAAAACAGTGTTTCCTTTAAGCTATGAGCTGCATTACGGAGATTTAAAAATAGACATACCACAAGTTTCAAAAGCTCTTATTTTTTATTAGTTTATTTACCAATCTTGCTACCATTCCCTTTCTTTGCAACTTTCAAAGCTATAGAGCTATAGAATTACAGTGCGATATGAGGAATAGAAAAAAGATAAATTTAAATAAGGCTCGTCCTTTAAATCTTTTATTAAAATAAATTTGTTGTATATATGTTTTCAAAAAAGGAAAGAAAATTAATACAGATTATTATGTGCCAGCCATTGTTCTAAAAATAGTATTAAAAAACCATCAATTGGCCAGGAGCGGTGGCTCACGCCTGTAATCCCCGCACTTTGGGAGACCGAGGCGGGCGGATCACGAGGTCAGGAAATCGAGTCCATCCTGACTAACACGGTGAAACCCCGTCTCTAATAAAGATACAAAAAAATTAGCCTGGGGCGGTAGCTGGTGCCTGTAGTCCCAGCTACTAGGGAGACTGAGGCAGGAGAACAGCGTGAACCCGGGAGGCGGAGCTTGCAGTGAGCAGAGATCACGCCACTGCACTCCAGCCTGGGTGACAGAGCGAGACTCTTGTCTCAAAAAAAAAAAAAAAAAATCAATTAAATAATAAAAATATTGATTTATTTTAGTCAAATAAAGAGTTGTAACTATTTTGAAACCATAAACCATCTTCTTTTAATGTTTATATTGAGGTATAATGGACAAATAAAGTGTGTATATTCCAGGCATACAATGTGTCGTTTTTGTATATGTGCACATTGTGAAACCATTACCACAATCAAGCTAAATATATCCATTAACTGCCATAGTTACTCTGTGTGTGTGTGTGTGTGTGTGTGTGTGTGTGTGTTAAGAATACTTAAGATCTACTTAGTATGCAATACATTATTATTAACTTTAGTCATCATGGTATATATTAGGTCTCCAGAGCTTATTCATCTTAAATTGGAAGTCTGCATCCTTTGACCAGTATCTCACTATTTCCCCAACTTCCAACCCCTGATTGCCACCTATAAATTAATTTTTTTTTGAGTCCGCATATAAATAAGATTATGCAGTATTTTTGTTCCTATGTCTGGCTTATTTCACTTTACATAATTTCATCCAGTTTCATCTTTATTGTTGCAAATGGCAAGATTTCCTAAAAAAAAAAACTACCCAAGTCTTGGAAACAAATAAGTTTGTTTGTCTATGGAAAAATACATTGAATTTTTAAAATGTGGTTATGGATATTTAATGGAATGCCATTCAGTTTTTCTTACTTTATTAAAGATAAAATAAATTAAAAAGAGAAAATTTGCTTGTAAACCCGATATTACTCATTCCTTACAAAATATTGTTTAAAAATGTTTAATGTGCTGCTGACTTTTTAAATTTCTGCATAAAACATAAATATTATATTTGAAGGTAATATAACACACAGAAGGGAATATTTATAAGTACATATAGTTAGACATATGTGATCAAATATATCCATAAATGTAAAAATAGGCATAAGTATGTGTACAAATATACATAAGGATAGTAACTTTCTTTGTTGCTCTCATTTTTTTGTTAATAAATAGCTATTGGTGCTAGGCTTAGAAAGTTTCATACCTATAATCCCAACACTTTGGAAAGCTGAGGGGGAGGATTGCTTTAGCCCAGAATTTCAAGATTGGCTTGGGCAGCATGCCAAGACCCAGTCTCTACAAAAAATAAAAAGTTGAAAAATTAGCGAGGTATGATGGCGTAAGGCTGTAGTCCCAGCTACTCAGGAGACTGAGGCAGGAGAATTGCTGGCTCTCAGGAAGTTGTGGCTGCAGTGAGCCATGTTTGCACCAGTGCACTCCAGCGTGAGCAACAGAACAAGACCCTGTCTCAAAAATAAATAAATACATACATATAAGTAGCCATTGAAAAATGTTCAATAATACTGAATCATGTATTGAAAAAATTAAAGATGACTCTGAGTTTTAAAAAGTAAAATGATAAAATCTATGTTGAGTTTGTTTTATCAAATAACACAATGACTTTGAAAGCACCTGTTAAAATGCTGTGTTATATAAACAATAACCATTTTAATGGAATGAATTTCCATACATGGCCTTAATATACAAAATATTTTTTAAAAGTTTTGACTGCATCTAAATAATATGCATTACATATAAAATTATTTTTAAGATACCCAGAGAGAGAAAGACAGGAAGTGAGTGGAAGATAGAAAGGGTAAGATAAATATATGAGAAATGAGAAGGAAAAAAAAAGGGGAAAGGGAAAATATAGAAAATTTTCAAGCTAAAGATATTGAGTCAAAATCTAGACCAGCAGTCTCATTTCAGAGTGTGAACAACAGCTACCAAGTACATCAGTAACACAGCTATTAGTACTTGATGAATCTACTGAATAACTTCTAGAGTGACAAATTAGAATTAAAGAAAACTGTCTAGTTGTAAATTAAAAATCAGCACTGTAACAATATAAGAGCAGAAACTTTAAAAAAATCTGCTATGTCTTTAACAAAAATGACAAAATAATCATAATTAGCGTTAGTGTAAACAAAAACAAAACAGGATTTTAGTGCAGCAGTCCACTTTCATAGGAAACAATAACAATAGGATTAACATAGTGTTGTTGTTTCAAAAAATTCACTATATCTAAAAGAAAATCTCTAAACATCTGGGTGATATCCCTCATCTTGAATTCTGTAGTTTAATTAAGAACTCTTGGAGGGCTCTTACCTTATCTCTTCAAAAATAAGTGATATTATTTTAGATAACTAATGAAGTTCATAGCAGACATTATACATTCTTTGCTGGTAGTGATTAGTTTGAAGAATGCTTGAAATATGTATCTAAGAAGCGTATTAGAAGGGAAGGTAGGAGAGTTTGTATGAAGAACTTTTCTAGGACTTCAAGTTTGATTTCAAATATTCCACAGTCTCTTAACACTTTTGATTTAGTACCTCATCTCATCAGGCATAGTCAGAATTGAAATTCCTGTGTGCCCCACAGCTCCCATTCTAAATATTCTCTCAGTCAAGTATGATCCAAGGGTGCAGTTTCCAGTTTCAAGTGACCAGCATTGCAGGGCCTTTGTGTTTTGTTCCACTAGAAGACTACTAAAAGAGTGCTATATGTGTCTGAATATTTTACCGAGTTTTGGTGAAATATTCCTCACAATGTTGAGTTGTCCTTCTGCTCTCAATTTTCTTACACACTCTTCTAACAATCACTAAACCATGCAATACATTTGTGTGGATTAAAAGCCAGGATCCTGGCAGGAAAGAGAATTCATCACAAAGACTTGCAACAGTGGAAGTTAATAACACCCAAAAGGGACAACTGGAGGAAAACAAGGATGAAATACTCCAGTCCTTTATACTCTTCTTCCCCTTTATCGTCTTTTGATGACTCCTTTTCATCAAACTTAACTTGAAGTCTGCTAAAAACTAAGCCTGAGAGATGCAATCTGCAGAGATTAGCATCTGGACAGAAGGATGGAGCATGTATATAAGAGGCAGAGAAAGAAACAGAAGCAGAAAATCACTATATTTTTTCTGACAATGAAGAATTTTTGCTTTATCTAACTCATTACCCAAAGTAGAGTTCTTTTCCAGGAAGGTATTTAATTACACATATCAATAGTCCTCTTTGCCAGATATAATCCAAAACATGCAAACTAAAGTAGAGGTACAATATGCAAGGTAGAACAAAACGACGAAAATACCAAGTGAAAAGAACTATGACTGAGTCAAGGATTACAGAGAAATAAGAAAATACCACTTTAAGGAGTCAAGGAAAATTCATACAGTATTGGAATCTTAAAGGATTATAGAGAGTTAGATAAAGTATCACAGAGGGGGAGAGTGTGAGAAAGGATAATAATCTAAAAAATATAGATGGGTTTTAATAAGATTTAAATGTTGGTAACATGGAAGACACTACGAAGAAAATCATAGCTCAATTAAGCAAAAGGAAAGTCATGGATAACCATTTACACTGAGATAAGAAATTTTAATTTTACTTTACAGAAATTGAAATAATTGAATCAGGTGAGTGGCATGGTTAGCTTTCTATGACAGAAAGACTGCTCTGTAAGTTTGGAAAGAGGCAACCTGGAGGCTAAAAGCAGCCCAGGCATTAGCAGTCTGGGAGAACGATGTACGTATAAATCACAGATGTGAAAGTGAGCATGAAAAAGGAGGCCATATTTTATGTGGGACAAAGTTGAATCTGTACCTGTTATTTCTCAGAGTAACTACTTTTACTTGTATTGACTAATATCAATAGAACACTTTGTTTTCAAAATATGTTGGTGAGTCTCTAAATAGATCTATAAAAATGTTGGCAGTGCTCATGTGAGTTTAGGGTGAGGATTCATTGGTGGGAGTATTTTTATTTGTGAGTATTTTTATTTACTGTTTTCAGTGACAACTTTTATGAATTGTTTACTGGGACAAAAATTTTCTGAACTGTAAAAGAAATAGAGATTTTGTCTAACATCCATCAGGGTTGTTACCAAGTGTATGTAAACTGTGGAAGCCCTTATCTTGGTGAATAGCTTAAAATAGGCACTTGATAAATGTTTCCTTCCACCGCACTTTCTTCCATTACTCTGAGTGGAATCTGCAAATGCCTGAGTCTGCTGAGTTATGCTGAAAGAAAATAATACTTGAATTGCAAAAAAAAAAATGTTCTGTATAAGTTAGAAAGCTATTTTGTTTAGTTTTCTGTATACACTCATATATTTACATAATCAGTGTTTATCAACTTGCATCATGTTTTGTGATGTGTGGATATTAGGCAGATAAAATATAGGTATATATATGTACATATAGGTATACATATATTTACACTCATATATAGAGAGAGAGAGAGGAGCGAGGAATAATTTTCATCTTTTATGTAAAGATTGCAAGACAGTGTTATTTTAGTTGAATAAACTGAGGCATTTATATCTTCCTGTTTATCAGAATAATACTCTATTTCCATATTGTCTTAGCACAAAACATAAAAACGTAAGATATCTTTTTCTGCCAACCTATTTCACAGAAGCTCATTTATCCATCTATTCATTCACAGATTGAAATATTGAGAGACTTTATGCTAAACCTACAAAGCAGCTTTTCTTTAGAAAAATATACTTCAGCAAGTGCTTAGTAATGTAGATGAAGCTGTAAATATAACATGCTCCCTAGAAATACTCTAAGCGGAAACAAATATTCATACCTTTTTGGGTTGTTCATTCAAAAAACCAAAGTGGCATCTGTTTAGGGAGGATAAATGGATTTTCTATTAAAGGGACTTTTCAACAAAAACAGTAGAAAGGAGACCGTTCATTTGAAGAAGTCTTTATAACAAACAACACTTTGTTATCTTAGTAAGAAAGACTATTTTCTTCTCAGGAAGCAATACCTAACAACTAAAAACAGAAGATAAAGATGTATTGTTCAGAGCAATTACGCCGGCAAGAAACATGAATAAAGACAGTGGCTTTGTGTCATTTTCAAACACACCTCTTGAGGAAGAAACCAGAAACACTGTAGTTATGAGGCTTCAAAAATTGAAAATAGGACATTTAAAAAAATATGTAAATCTACTGTTCGGTTCCATTTTTATCTTGAACCAAAAGATTAAGAATAAATAAATCAAAGCAACTAAAAATTATAAGTTCAATACACAAAATAAATATTTTCATTTTAAAATAGTCAAAAAGCATGAAGTGAAATAATTACATAATAAAATTGAAATTTTTCTAATATGTGTTTCTCTAATTGCATAAAATAATTAGACTATTCAATTTTATTTTTAAATTTTTCCATAACACTTGTTTCTTTCTATAATGCTACATGAGATATTTGTTTCTTACATCTGCTGTTGATTTTCTCTGTATCTCTACATCTCTATTTATTATCCACCTAATCTTCATTTATGCAGACGCATTTCGTCTGCTTTTTTCTGACAATACTAGATGCTATATTAGTAGAAACTGGTGATTGATTCTGTGTTAGGCTTATGGTAATTAGAAAGAATCAATGGTGACATCTTAGCTTCTGGTGGTGTGTGTTGTCACTTAGCATAACTTAGAATGCCAAAGGAGGAGTAAGTTTTCTTGGTAAGACGATGACTTGAGTTTTGGAAGCTTGTGTGTGTTGTTCTTGTGGCTCATGTAATTGTAAATGTCTAATACACAGTTTAAAAAAAGCTTTCTGGGTCTCAGAAAAAAAACCCAAAGTCTGAGCTGGGCAGTATTGGATGAAGTAAAATAAGTTTCGATATTGAGATTTGTGTGAAAATAAATTAGTGTATTTTAAAATAAACTGTAGTAATACATCAAAGTATTTGCCTAGGCTTCATTAGTCTAAATATTTGATCCATACCATGAAGGAATTGATTGCGTTTTGTTTACAGTTGTTTCTCTATTTTTGTATATAGGAACAAAATTGATAAATGCATGCTGAATAAATAAATGTGTTAGGAAATGAGTATCAATGCTTAGGAGTTATTTTGTTACCACTCAATCTTTAAACATATTTTGTTTTTCTAGATAGGAGACCTAACTCAGGTTAGCACATTCTCATATTCATTCATTGGGCATTTTATATTAAAGCACTTTTTTTTTTCTTTTTTTTGAGGAGTCTCACTCTGTCGCCCAGGCTGGAGCTCAACGGCACCATCTCTGCTCAGTGCAACATCTGCCTCCCAGGTTCACGCCATTCTCCTGCCTCAGCCTCCCAAGTAGCTGGGATTACAGGTGCCCGCCACCACGCCCAGCTATTTTTTTGTATTTTTAGTAGAGACGGGGTTTCACCATGTTAGCCAGAATGATCTCGATTGCCTTACCTTGTGATCCGCCCACCTTGGCCTCCCAAAGTGCTGGGATTACAGGCACAAACCACCATGCCCGGCTATTAAAGCAATCTTTACAAGTTCTGATAATTTATACAAGTTCTGATATATGGCTACCCAATGCTAGTCCAACCCAGGGCCAGAATTCACTGGCTGCTGCTGCATGTACTTGCTGAAACCAGATAAACTGCCTTTTTATTGAAAGCATTATAGAAACCAATTTGGGTTTATTATCACATATTTGAGGCTTTTTATCTGGGCTGTAACAACAACAACAACAACAACAAAAAAACGGGGAAGGAAGCATGGACAAATGGTAAATTTAAAGATTAAGCAGAAGGTATTTGTTTTATTTTATTATGAAGTCTTTCTGGGGACCTCAAATTAAAATAAAATTTAATGTAAAACATTTGTTATCATATTAGAGTTCCCAGGCATGGAAACATTAATATACACACAAATCATGAACTAACTCAGAGATTACACACTTAACTTTCGTTGTGTATATTATAAAGCAAGGACTTCGCATGATCTTAGCCAAAAGGCCGAGAAGCAATAAAGCAAGGACTTAAAGTAATAAATGCATAGTTAATTTTATATCTAACAGCTATATTTGTCTCTTCAGCCAAGAATGCTAAGAAGGTAGTCGTATCAATTGTGAAATCTACTGTGTGATCTGACAGTTTCCTCTTTAAGAATCGGACTTTAATGATCAATTCATTTCAAAGAGGCCAGTAAAGATTCAGAGGTTCTAAACACAGAATATTGCACATACTAATTAAAATTTTCAAAGATTGCCTAATGAAATTGTCTTACATCTCGGTGAAGAGAACAGCAGTTTCCTTTGATTCAATTATCATCTGACATTATTAGTAGTGCTTTTCAGAACTGTTAGTCACTCTCTTCCTGACAGAGGAGGGCACATTTATTCATTTGAGGTGTCTCTATGTAGGCCATTACAAGAGAAATTGAATTCAAAAGGTTGCCTTCAATTCTTTACAAAGAGGCAAAATCAAATTCAATTAGGATAAGTGCACTCGAATCAAGACAAGGTATAAATAAAATACCTAAAATAATAATACCTAGACTCAAAATTTAAATCATGGCATCATGAGTAGGTAATACAGTTCTATGTTTAGCACATCAATAGGTAATTACCATATTTAGGAGTTCAGATGGGTGGAAAGATGTAACAATGTGCTTAACTATCAATCTAGAATTCAAAGTTACACATAATTAACTACATCCTTTAACTTTGGTAGCATTACTACATTTCATAAACCATTTCTTTGTATTTTAAAAATTGTATTAGTATCATATTAATATGTAAACATGTAATACCCATCAATTTGTAGGTACCCTTATAGCACTTAATTTCATATGTTGAAATCTTGTAAACTTGGTTGTAATGACTGCAGTGCAAAAGTAATTAAGTGTACCAGACAGCAACACCTATCAGGTAGTCAAAGCATTTCCCATTGTATAATGAGATGAAGCAGAAAGAGTGTATCTTAAGACAGTGGGCAGAGCAGCCCCATATGCAGAGGAAGCAATGAGGTGATCTTTTTTTTCTTCATTAGAGAAGTCCCAGGAAATGGAAATTAAGCAAGATTCAGCCTATTATGTAGTGCATTTTCCATAAGTAGAGAATAAAACCTTACCGCTTTAACATGCTTCAAGCCCCAGTGGAGACAGTGAAGTAAAATGATACAAGTTTTGCCACAGAGTTCAGGGTCCCAGGAAAGTGGAGTTGACTGTCAGTGACAAAGCTGCTTTATTTAAGTAGAAAAAATGAATCATTATCACCTTTGACTGGAAAAATAACATTATCACCCTCACACATGGAGCACTGAAAACCAACATTTCATAATTCCACTTGTAAGGGATTCACTAAATGTCTTTTGCGTCATATGAAGCACAGGTTTTAATTAACTCCTTGTTGTAGAAGGTACTACCACAGGTATTTGTTTTTTTTTGGACACACTCATGGAATGTTTTTTTCTGCAGCTACAGAAAGCCTTCAGTTACCCCATTTTCCAGCAAGATGAGGCCTTGCGTCATTTTCACCATTCAGTCCAGAGGTTTCTAATGAGCACATTTTTAAATACATATTGGACACTATTCAAAAGACTGACCTGCCTTCGAAACAGTGGCTTCCAGATCTCCCAGATATGTGACTGTTTATGATGGTGTGTCAAGAATCTCCACATGTCTTCCCACTTCTTTCTTGCAGTTCAGAGACATTTGATTCTCTATCCACTAGTTTAATTACGCATATCTTAATTACCTTGTAGGCATTTTGTGAAATGAATAAAATCACTCCTAATTTTGTTAATCAAATCACTTTTTGTCTTTAGACAAAAGTTGTGTCCCAATGAAGACATTTTATGTAGCTACCAAGTACTATATGCTGGAGGCTGAGTTCAAAGTATAAAAACTCTCATTCTCTAATCCTGAGGAGCTAATGATCTTGTATCTAGGCATGGGTGAGTGACTGAAAGAATGAACGAAATTCTGAAAAATTGAGTAATGAAGTATATACATCATGGACCCGAAGAAAGCACTAGTTTAATCTCCTTGATAGGATTGAGAAAGTTTTCATATATAAGGTAGAATTTTAGCTGGAGTTTGGAAGATTGGTCAAATTTAGTAAGAAAAGAAGAGGTAAATGGTTGTAATTTAATAAAATAGGATGAGCTAGATTTGTCTGTTGTTTTGGTATGCATAGATACGGTTTAAAATCGCATGAAAACCATGCTGGTATAATGAAACTTTTTCTGTAGGCAATGTAAGATTATGTAGAAACATTTATTAGCTTTCTCATTCAATGCTAACAGGCTAGGGATGACAGAGGAAAAGACAAACCAAAAGAGACAAAGGGGATTGTTATTCTGGAAGCAAAGTTCTTGTAATTGTAATTTTTGTACTTCTATAAGAAACCTAATGTGTTGTACAACTGCTACAAATTATGTTTATTAGGAAAACCTACAATTCATTGTGGTTACTGTGTTTTGTTTTATAATTGTTGCTAAAATAACTTTTTATAAATAAAATAAACTTTTTTATATTAATAAATAGTCTGTCTAGTCATACTAGGAAGAATAACAAAATGGAAGATAGATTTTGGTTCAGGAAAACTGGGTACAATTGCGTTTCAATCCCAACTATTACTTCTACTTGCCATGTGACAATGTTCAAATTATTTAGGCATTTTAAGTCGTCTTTTTCTCAAGTCCAAAACTGGTTTAAAATTTTTATCTCAGATGTTGTTAAAAATTAAATGAGATAATGTATGTAAAATGTTTGGAGAAAATACTACTTATTAAACTTTGTTGCGATTCATGAGCTCATGAAAATATCTTTAAGATGGAGGGTAAATATAATTCTCATATTTAGCATTATATATATTGCAATTGTATTTCCCAGCTTTAGGAGAAACTAAAACAGACTAATATATATTGAATTTCATATATATATATGTGGAATATATAGATAGATTGATTTCCATATATGTGTGTATATATAGAGAAAGAGACAGAGAGCGAGAGAGACAGTGACAGAGAGACAGAAAAACAAAAAGTCTATGACCTGAATTCTGTTATAATTGGTTTAGAGTACAAAAGACTTAAGCAATTTTACATTACTATTTATTTCCTTCCCCTCACAAGAAAAATTAAATAAAAAAATTATACTCATTTTAAGATCTTATACTTCAATTTTCACAATTTTTTCCTTTACCTGAGGTTATCGTCTTTGAAATTCAATATTGAGGCCCCAGTTGTCATATTTAAAACTTCGGCAACAGGCCCACAGACTTTTTCTCAACCTTAATTTATTTTATAATCTTTGTTGAAAACTTCTAGTGGATGATGCATCCAATACCATACCTCTGTTCTTGAACTTCTTGTTTCTAATAACTATTCCTCACCATCATTTCAGATACCTATTCCAGGGACATATCTTTTTTATACCCATAATTATTTTAGCTGGAAAATCAATCATGCAAATATTCAATTCCTTAACTCCTTTACTTTCCATCTTACAGCTTATTTGTTCAAATACTCCTACTCTGATTTTATCAGAAGCCTGAATTTATTAAGCCGTAGGTTATCCCCAGTTTCAAAAATCCTCTTCTTAGTATGATTATTTTTTCAGCTTATATTCCATGGCTCATAGTTCAATAAGATTTTTTACATTATTCTAAAGGCCCATGCTTTTTTTTCTTTCCATTATACTAATCTGAAGAAAAAGCTATCTGATTTCTGTCTACATAAAATATCAGGACACATTATTCCTACTACAAAATGATCATCCCAAAATTGAAATAATCCCTCATCACTTCAATTCTAGGCAAGATATCTGGTCAACTAATCTTCATTCTATTTCAAATCTTTCAAAGATTGTTCATACACTTCAAAATCTATTTCTATCTTTTCTATTAGACATGTAGTCATTTTCTCTGAATATCAAATTTATATACATACTTTTATATTTGGATGCAATATGTTCTGTTATGATAAAGTAGCTGTTTCTTCTGCTATCTAATCTTTTTATTGAATAACATATTTTCTTGTCTCTCAAGAAAATTATTCTATCAATTCTCTCGTCTCTCTCTGTCCTGCTTTCCACCCTATTTATTTTCTTCCTTTGAAGCTTCCTGAGACATATAATCCTGTTTTACCTTCTATTTCCCCAGCATATAATAATGCTTATCAGTTACAAGTAATATACACTTTTATTTAGTAATAAATGCCAATATAAATAATTTCAAAGATACTACACTGCTATAAAGTAGGAAAGTTTAATTGAATGTTAATTCCGTCTTTCAAGAGACTCATGTATGTGTTCATTAAGCATCAATTATTGTGAACATTACACAGATTTAGGATTTCTTTAAGAATTCTATTTTAAAATTGTTATTGTGGTTAAATACATATAAAATTTTCTATTTTACTTTCTTCTCAATGCATAATTCAGAAGCATGAGTTGCATTCACAATGTTGTGAAACCATAATCATTACCTATTTTTAAAACTTTTTTCATCACCCAAATAGAACTTCATAACAAACAATAACTTTCCATTCTCTCTTCCCTCAGCCCCTGAGAACCTCTAATCTCTTTCTTTCTCTATAATTTTACCTGTTCTAGATATTTTATACAAGTGTGTCAGAAAATATTTGTCCTTTTATGTCTGGCTTTTTTCATTTGGTATAATGTTTTCTAGGTTATACCTGTTATGGCAATACATCAGAACTTCATTCCATTTTCTGGCTGAATAATATTCTACTATATATATACATCACCTTTTGTCCATTCATTCGTTGATGAACACCTGGATTGTTTTCATCTTTTGGCTCTGTGAATAATGCCACAATAAGCAGTGACATACAAGTATGTGAAACTTTGTTTCCAGTTTTGGGTGGTATATAACAAAGTCTATAATTGTTTGGGTTATATGGTAATTCTCTCTGTAGCTTTCTGAGAGACCATAAAACTCTTTTCAACAGTGACTGCACCATTTTACATTTCTGCCAGCAAGGTGCAATTGTTCTAATTCCTCCACATCCTTGCCAACATGTGTTATTTTCTTTTATTATAGCTATCCTAGTAGGTATAATGTAGTATCTTATGGTTTAGATTTCCCTAAAGACTAATAATATTGGACATGTTTGCATGTGCTTACTTGTATATCTTCTTTGTATAGATGTTTATCAAGTCCTTGGGTCATTTTATAAATTGGGTCGTATGTTATTTTGTTGAGTTTTAGGAGTTCTTTATATCTTAGGTATTTAGTTTCCATAAGATATGTGTTTTAGAGATATTTTATCCCAATCTGTAGCTTTACTTTTTCAGTTTCTTGATCACTTCCTTTAATAAATAAAATATTTTAATTTTGTAAAGTCAAATATATATATTTGACTTTCAAATTTATATACATACTTCTACATTTGGATGCAATCTGTCCTGTTATACATTGCTTTTGTATTATACGTTGCTGCTGTATTATGCGTGCTTGTGTATTATACATTGAGAAGGTAAAATAGGAAATTTTATTTTATACATATTTAACCACAATAACAATTTAAAAAAATAGAATTCTTTTTTTTTTTTTTTTTTTTTTTTTTTTTGTGAAACGGAGTCTTGCTCTGTCCCCGAGGCTGGAGTGCAGTGGTGCGATCTGATCTCAGCTCACTGCAAGCTCCACCTCCTGGGTTCATGCCATTCCCCTGCCTCAGCCTCCCAAGTAGCTTTATGCCTATGTGTTCTTCTAAAAGGTTTTTTATGTTAACTCTTACATTTATGTCATTGATTCATTTTGAGTTAATGTTTTATATGGTGTGAAGTAGGGAACCAGCTTCATTCTTCTCAATGCAGAAGTCCAGTTGGCCCAACACCTTTTGATGAAGATACTGCTTTTCTATTATAGACTTGTCACCCTTTTCAGAAATCGGCTGCTAATAGACACATAAATTTATTTCTGACTCAAATATTGAATTGATCTATATAACTAACTTTATACCAATCCCAAATGGTTTTTATTAGGGCTTCTTTGTAATAATTTTTAAAATTTAGAAATTGTGAGTCCTCTAAATTTGTTCTTTCTCAAAATTGTTTTGACCATTTGGATCCCCTTGCAATTTCACATAACTTAAGGATCAGCTTTTTGCATTTCTGCAAAAAAAAAAAAAAAAAAAAGGCTGTTGCAATTTTGATATGGATTGGCTTGAATTTGTAGATAACTCTATACTAAGTCTTTGACCCCATGAACATGGGCTGCCTTTCCATTTAAGTGTTTAGTTTTTTTCATCAGTGCTTTATATTTTTCAGTGTATATTAAAATGTTTGTTAATCTATTTAAGTTTCTTGGTTAAATTTGTTCTAAAGTATTTTAATGTTTTGAATGATATTGTAAATTGAATTACTATTTAAATTTCCTTTGCAAATTGTTCATTGCAAGTGTGTAGAAATACATTTAACTTTTGTATGTTGATTTTGCACCTGGCAATTGCGCTGAATTTGTTTCTTAGTAACTTTCTTTTGGATTTTGAGAGATTTTTCTACATATAAGAACATGTCATATTGAATAGATATATCTTTGTTTTTTCCTTTTAAATTGGGGGACCTTTTATTTATTGTCCTTGCCAACTTGCTCTGTCTAGAACTTCCAATATAATGTTGAATAGCAATGATGAAAGTGGGTATCTTTGTCTTGTTTCTATCTTAGTGGGAGGCTTTCATTTTGACTTTGGGTACAATATACAGAGGGAAAAAAAAAGGAACAACAGTGCTTCTTAAAATCTCTTAAAATAAATTTGCTAAATATTTTATTACTGATTATCTTTAAATGATGTTTTATATCCTAAAAATTCAGGAACCACGTATTAAAATATTTAAAATGTTAAAATACTAGAACAGTTGCCTAGGACCAAATTTACCCAACATCAAAAGCTTATAAAAGCTCTTCATTTTATAACTTTCAGGAGGATCTCATATATCTGAGTGGAAACACTTACATTAATTGTAATAAACATTAGTTGAAAGTATTTTCAAGTTCTTAGCAATTTTTGCTGTTAGTAGATCTTAACAAATATTTCAAATTTTTTTGCTTTATTGCTGAGTGAATAAAGTTATCCTCACTTCATTGTTAAAGATTAAAATATTATCTAGGCTTTTATAAAGCACATTAAGGTTGCATGCAATGCACTAAATTAACAAATATTATTTTTAAGAAATAAAAATAGGTAAAATGATGATGTAATAAGGATATCTTAGAGAGTCAGTTGCTTTTATACAAACAACAATAATGAGCATAGCTGAATGTCCTGATTCTCTGAATCCATGATAAAAATAAGATTTTTATCTTATCCGTGGATAACAATCCATGGTTCTCTGAATTCACGATGGAAAAACATTCTATTAACCTTAGGCTACAAAATAAATAAGAAAAATGTGAAAACTTTAGAGATTTTTAGATAATTAAAATAATTGAAGGCTCTCAAATTCACTAAGCAGTCTTAGGCATTAAAACAACAATGGTATGATGCTTTCAAGTAGATCAACAAAAGTAAACAAAAAAAAACATGGCGTTTGAGGATTCACTTGTGGTTGTAATGGATAAATTAAAATATCAAAGCTAGTTTCTTCTCATTCAGAGTTGCAAACATTAAAATAACCAAAACATTATAATAACCAATATTAATTAAATATATCTGTGATTATATAAAACATGTTTGTTTGAAAATATTGCTGAAAGTGCATGCATTATTTGTCAACAATTTGTTTCCCAAATTAGAATAGTTGTATTACATTCTGAACAATTTATATGCTTTAAATGTAGATAATCTAATTGTGGTTTAATTTTCAAAATTGTCTCTATGTAAAATTCCAAATTTGCTTATTTTCTCCTTCATTAAAATTATGTAAAATATTAGTTCACTTAATATAATGAAAGTAAAGAGCATTGTTCACACGCTGATTGTAGAAGAAAAACACATAGGCAGTTCTCCATGTCATTGGTCGATACCATATTTTCTTAAAAGATCAGTCTGGAAGTATAGATGTAAAGTTGATTTCAATACATCTTGTCTTAAAATCCAGGCTACCTTAGTCACCCATTGGAACTTTCCACCTGGGACATGTATATAACTGGATCAGAGTTCCATTGGCTGATGTAATTTAATCAAATTCTGCACATTTACAACTGGCTTTATAGTAAGCTTTGATTTGTCCTTCTTGAATGTATTATAGATTATTAAATCTATTTAACATCTTATCTAATGTCAGTAAGTTTTACAGATAATTCTGGATCACTTTACTCATCGAATCTAAATGTTCCTCCCATTACAAACTTAAATAAAAATACTCCAGTGTGCAGCTTTACTAGAAACTTCATCAAATATCTGACATTCACAGATAAAAAGCTGCACTGGGAACAACATAGATTTTATTCCTTATAACACATATAAGATCCTGGAGAATAAAAATTTTATAAGAGAATAATTTAACATATCTCATATTATTACCATAAAAAGGCAACCCCTTATTAAGGTTTAAAGAATGTCAAAGGAAGCAGGATTCTTTCATTTACATTATATTGCTTAATAATTCTACAAAATAAGAGAACATTGTATGGTCCCAGAGGTACAGTAAGAGATTTGAATATACACTTAGACAAACCTTCCAGATGTAGGTAAATTTATTTAATTCTCATAAAATTACCAAAGAACAAATCCATTACATGACTCACTTAAATCTTTACAAATTAACATTTTTGGTATGTGAGTGTTATTTCATATGCCAAAAAATATCCTTTACAATTAATGGCACTGTTTAATACAGTAATTTCAAAAATTGATTCTCACTTATTACAATTATATTAATATCACTCATGGTAATTACATCATCATAATCATGGTAAAATACTTATTGAGAACTGTAAGTTCTAGGCACTGTATTACATACTTTACAAATTTTCTCATATGATTCTTAAAAAACTTAAGTGGTAGCTATTATTATGAGCATATTTTACATATAATCACACAGGCTAAGGTTGTTAAGTATACTTTTTAAGGTAACAAAGCTACTAAGTGTTGGGGCAGAGATTCAAATATCAGTCTGACCCAATAAATTGCATAATAAATACAAGTGACAAGGAACTAATATCAATATGTTTTTCAAAATGCAAACCACAATCTATTAATAGTTCATGAACTCAACTAAGGCTCATCATCAGTATTCTTTAAAATGATAACATTTAATAAGTTATGAATATTAGACCGTATCATAATAGTAAGGATATAATTGATTCATGAATTTATTTTCAGATATATTCTATTGATGAATTAACACAAAACCAGAGTTAAACATTTTTACAATGCTGAGTTCTATTAACTCCATGAAAGAGTACATGCACCATTTAAAAAATTACCAAGTCATCTGCAGAAGGCAAAAAGTCAGTTTTTAAGTGCTAGAAAGTGAGAGTTCATGAATGTTGCACTTATTAAGCATTAAAAATTAGTATCCTGGAGAGGATAGAAATCAAAGAGGATAGGTGGATAAAAAGAATTTCACTCTTCATTGATCAGGAAAAAGTCTTCACCTTGTGACCAGTAAGGGTTTGTAATCTTGGGGATATTCAGTAGTCATGGTCCTTCAGAAGCTTCAACTGACTAATTACAGCAGTGATAAACACAATAATCATTTTTGATATTTCATAGGGAATTGCCACTATAGGTTGTATGTTCAAAGTAAGCAACAATTTTATTATGGTCCTTTCCTTAATTTCTGTTGTAGAGTAATGATACAAGGAACAATATATGATCAGATATTTTTGGTCAATACTTACATCTTGGGTTTAGATTTTTAGTGGTATGTTTTGTTTATCCATATACCTTCAATTTCACTTTGATGCGTGATCCATAAAATAGTTACTCTACTAAAACTGTTAATAATACCCTGATCACAGCAACAATTAATCATATTCTTTCATTTGTACATGGCTGAATCATTAAAAAAAGATCCTGTGGGCAGGTGTGTCATATTTTGGAAAACCAATTGGCTTCCTTATTAATTTTACATGGAGTCTTCTTAACCTACAATCAAGGATTTCAAAGGGTTAAATATTTAATCTACTTACAAGTTAACAGCTTAGCTTGCCACAATTTCATGGACAATGGGAGAAGATAAAATATTTCTAGGTGAGAGACAAAGGACATTATTACTGATAATGCTGCAAAAGCAGTAAAAGCATATGTACATTCCTGTCACTTTCCCTTACCCCAGAGTCCAATGGGGAGATACATATGGGTTACTTTCCCGTGCCCCAGAATCCAATGGGGAGAAACATATGGGCTCTGGTAGAAGCCAGCACACACAGTGAGTTGTGTTCAGAGAGAAGCTGAGCTTTAGGGAATGTGGATCTCTTATAATGGGTAGGAAGCATATCTACCCTTCACTCTGGAAGGAGACATCCCTTCTGTTTTCTAAGGCTCTTAATATGAGACAAACAGCAACATGTAACATACATGAAAACTTTTCTCTCAACACTTACTTTGGAACATGTATCCAAATAAAAACAAGAGACTAGACAGTATAGAAAATATTGTGATACATAAATTCTGTTTTGGAATTGTGAATAAAGTGATTCTGTTGTTCAGTACTCTTGCAAGAAAAATGTGCAAGAAATTTTGTTGAACCTGTATCGCAGGGACAACATATGGCTTCCTTTGCTATGATTGCTTCTGTCATAGAGCTTCAATGCAGTATTCAAATATAGGAGTATCAAGGCCAGTAAAGAAAACTTCTCAGGAATCAGCAGATACAAATATCTCTGATACAGCCTGAAAGTTTTATACTTCAACAGGCATGTTCATAGATCATGTGAAATACTACCATTATAGACTTATGAAAATCTCAACAGAGCATATAAACTCTTTTAAGATAGTAGACTTATTTATCTCCACAATCAATATTCTGATACAATATATCTTGGTGCAAACATATGCAAGTTATAAAGTGCACAATCTATAGTTTTTGTAGTTATCTGAGGAAATTGAGAGTTGTTTTAACCAAATAATTCTAAATTGACAGCAGGACAAGTATAACTAGCTCAAACAGTTCAAGGACATTTTTTTCTTAATTAGTTGAGTGCAAATATGTTGTTAGTGATTTCCTGTGATATGGAACCGTTGTCAATATTTTAAGCTTTCTGGCTTTATAGAAAGAATACATTTTATAACTGTGATATTCATGTCATATAAGAAATAAGGTAATAACAGTCATATGCTATAAAATGATGCTTATTTTAACTAAAGTTTTTTTAGCTAAAAACATTGGTTGCTGAAAAGTTTGAGCCTGGAAGAAGTAATTACCAATGTTACTAATGTTGGGCTGATGAGAAAATAAACTTCTCTGGATGAACCTTATGAAAACTGTAGTTGTAATAATTTTAGTAGAATATTACAGTAATAGAAAAAGTATGACAAACTCAACAGCTTAACTTGTGTGGCAAATTATACCTGCCTTGAATCAAACAAATTATTTGTTTTTTTAAACACCTTTATTGAGGTGTAACTGATATACAAAAGCCTTCACATATTCAGTGTATACAATTTGATGAGTTTGAAAATATGCATACACTTGTGAAACCATCAGCACAATCAAAGTAATCTCTGAGAGGTAGCTGCTCTCCCATGTATACTACAGCATTATTTACAATGGTCAAAATATAGAAACAACCTAAATGTCCACTGACAAAAAAGAAGATAAAGGAGATGTGATATGTCACCGAACAATGGAATATTGTTCAGTATTTAAAAAGATGAAAATGTTATCTTTTGTGAAAACATGGATGAAAGTAGAGGACTTTATGAAAAGTGAAATAAGCCTGTCAGAGAAAGACATATGTTGCATGATTCCGTCTATACAGGATATCTAAAACAGTCAAACTCATAGAAGCAGAGAGTAGAACGGTGGCTGCCAGGGAATGGGTGAATAGGGAAATGGAGACTTGTTGCTCAATTGATATAAAGTTTTGGTTACCCAAGATGAAAATGTTTTAGAGATCTGCTATTCAACATTAGATTTATAGTTAAAAATATAACATTTAGCACTCCAAAGTTTAAGAGGATAGATTTCATTTTATGTGCTTTCGCCATGCCCACACACACACATTCAGACATGTGAGCATGCAGCATGCAAACACAAAAGACAGTAATTCATCAAAATGTATACATTAAAATCTGCAGTTATTTTTATATCAATTATATCTCAATAAAGCCTTAAAAAGAACAAGATAACATATTAGATACCAGAATTTTTAAGAAAAAAATGTCTTTTTTACAATATTTCTTTAGCCTCATCCAATTTGCAGCAAATTTGAAGTGACAATTATTTCCTAAGAATAAATTAAGATTTACTTTGGCTAGTTACATTTATGGAAATTTAATACCTTTTTACAACTATTGAACAATTTTTAGTCACTGAATGACTTGCATTTTTTATTATCTCCTAAGAGATAAGTAACCAAAGTGCTAACCTTTAATGCAGCTAAAGTTTCCTTTTTATTAAAAAAAAAGATATTCTTTCCATAGTTAAAGACAAACCAGGCAGTTATTCTTAGAAGAAGCCAGCTAGACATTTTAAGCATTAGTAATTAATTTTAAAAAATCCTTGTGAACTTTGTGCTATTTTAAAATTATGTATTTGTAAGTTTCAGTAAACCGATTAGCATTAGAGTTACCATGAAATTTAAGAGACTTTGTAATAAGTTTCATTGTTTTTTTTTCTACTTACTTTTATGTAGACCTGGGCTAGATGTTCCTGGACTATGCATATGTAATGACAGACTTTAAAAGCAATTTAAAAGGCCGACTGTTGTCAAATTAAAAAGTCCCCACAGGAGAGTGAGGGTACAAGGTAATAACGGTTTGACACTGTAGTTCCTATGTTAACCACATAACAGACCGAAATGTTATCTGTGACAGCTAAAATATAGAATTAGGAAAGCACCAGAAAAGAGAGCAACTGATTCTCTTTTCCCAAGCAATCACCGAAAAATAAGGAACAAAATAAGACTGAAAGCTCAGTGACAGATGACTGATGGTCAAAATCATATCGGCCGGGCACGGTGGCTCAGGCCTATAATCCCAGCACTTCGGGAGGCTGAGGCAGGCAGATCACAAGATCAGGAGATGGAGACCATTCTGGCCAACATGGTGAAACTCCGTCTCTACTAAAATACAAAAAATTAGCCAGGTGTGGTGGCAGGCGCCTGTAGTCCCAGCCACTCGGGAGGCTGAGGCAGGGGAATCGCTTGAACCCGGGAGGTGGAGGTTGCAGTGAGCTGAGATCCTGCCACTGCACTCCAGCCTGGCAGCAGAGCAAGACTCTGACTCAAAAAAAAAAAAAAAATTCATATATAAGTCATGAGCTATGGTAACTCAAAGCTACAGTTCCTCAAACTGTCCCGGTAAATGTAATAAATTTAAGGGGGTCTCCAAGAAGAATCAAATCTTAGTTAGTCATCGCTGCAATTGTACCTGAAGACCAAAACAGAGGACCAAAAGGCACAGGTAAGAATGTTGTTTCCGGTCTTAAGGCTGGCAACACCAGCACCACTAAGTGAGGCCGACAAGGCAATTTTGGTGGATCTCCTAAAATGTCTGACAAAATAAGACCAGGGCTAAGTACTACTATGACTATGACTACGACTACGACTATGACTACAACTAATCATACTACTACCTGTAATAATAATTACAAAGCTGCTGAGTCTATTAACTTGCCAGGCAAGGGAACACTCAAGAGTTAAGAAAATTACTAAGTCTCTGCAGCATATAATCAGGGTTCCTTAAGTGATTAAAAAAAGGGAATTCACAATAGTTATGCTAAGAGCCAAAACTAAAACACCAAATTAAGTGAAATGAGTTTATATGTCTGCACTGTCCATTCATCAGGAAAGACTCTTTAGTTTGTTGTAATAAATAAATGTTCATTCAGGTCACTCAAATTCATGACAGCTTTAGCTGGTTAGAGCCAGTTATCATGAAATGAAACAATCAGTTTTGCTATATTCTAGGGAAGTGGTATTGTAGATATGTTTATGTGTGAACTAGATTGGTATGTAAACTGCATTTCTTAGTATGAGTTTCTGCCAAAAACATTGAGTACCACTAGTTTAGATGTTGGGCAAAATTAATTATTTGTCATATATTTTTTGACTCTTCTCTAGATCCTAAATGCTCAGAAAGTTAGTTATTTTAAAATCACAGTTTTTTAAAGATAAAATAAAAAACATGCTGATACTCTTTATGAGGAATTTTTGGCTAAAATTAGGTTAGAATATACGCTATGTTTCCTTTTCTTTGCTGATCTGTTTGTAGTAGAGAGATATAAGAAAATGAACTCATAATTTTGTAAATGCACCAAATAAAGGAGAATGGACAAAAGCTATCAGTGCTGCACATTGTTAAAAGAAGCTTTACTAACTTTGGTGTAGAAAAGATGTCCAAGATGTTTATCAGCAAATTGAATTTCAAATGAAAAGCCAAGGAAAAGTTTTACAATGCAAAGCTGAAATCAGGATTAGATCATTTTGAGGCATCTGGGTTCCCTTTTCACGGGTATATACATAAGCTTGATTAGACAGGAGTAAAATGGAAATCATGAATTCATAGGCAGGGGTACATACATTTAAAATAATGAAATTGGTCTGCATGGAGTAGCTTAGCTAACAGATTGTCACAGCATGATCTCTCATTAGGATATTTCCTTGAAGCTTAAGACTGTTAGTGTAAACAAGGCAGAAATATCCAGGTGATAGTGGCTAGACACACGTATTCATCTTGAAACTTAACTGTTCTTTGAAGAATTATATGGTCCACAGAAATCCTGATATACTGTGAATATTAAACACAATAAGTATTATCACAAACTTTAAATAAGCACAGTGTACTCCAGCTTACTTAAACTAAAAGTTTATGAGACTAATTGTCTTCCCTTACATACAGATATTTGAATAAGCCATGTCCAAAGTATATTTTACTTCTGAAATTTATTTTTGCTTAAATTGGAGCTAATGTCTGACTGGCTTTGCAGTTGAGATATTCATATAAATATCCAGTGTCATATTTAAACCCAGATTTCAAAATTCTTTATGGTTTTGACTATTTCAGCTTCTTTGTATGTTTTGGAAATACAATAGAATTCAAAAACTCAGATTTTTTTGGTTGCAAAATTGCATTTCCTAATGTTAGGACTCAAATATGTCATGAAATCTGGAGAAAGTTTTTGCAACTCCCATCAATTTTTCAAGAATTTGAGTTTGTTTTATGCATTAATATGTTTGAAAATGTTTACATTTTAATGAATTAAAATCTCATGTTAAATAATATAGTTTACCTCTATTGATGTAAATCCTTTATCTCTTCCTTTATATACATTTTAGAGTTTACATGCTCTAAAAGTTACATGCTACTGTCTCTAGCAAATTCCAAGTGGGTTGTTCACTGTTCAAAGTCTTTTGAAATATGTTTTTTCCTTCATATTTTATTAAATAAAATATTTAGGTCAAATCCATATTTATGCCTTCATAAATGTATATTTGCAGAATGCATGATGATGAAAGAGCTACTTTTCCTTTTTTATATTTTGAATAAAAGACTGTGCTTCAGGAAAGAAAATAAGGATGTAAAAGTGAGCAAGATTAGCTATCGTAGCTATAAATGAGTGTCCTTCAGTAGTAGTCCAACTTCTAGTCTAAATATTAGTGAGATAAGAGCCCAGGCAGTGTTTCTCTTCAATTAATCATGGCTACCTTTCTTATACAATTCTTATATCATCATTAATTTTTAAAATATTCTTTTACTCCTTAATTTTAAGAATACAAACTATAAATCTTTTGTGAGTACAAATAACAACAGCATATATGCAAGCAATAATACTTAGTAAAATGGATAATATCAACCTGTCAGTAATTCAATAAATGCAGTATTATTTATACCATCGAAGGTCCTTTATGCTCATCATAGAGGCAATACCCCTGCCTCCCTTTTAGAGTTAACCACTGAGCTAATTTGTGTGTTTCTACTGCTTTTCATTATAACGAAAATACACACCAATACACCCACACATGTTCTTATAATTTAATAGATATTAATCTGTCAGCTGTAAATATTCTCAAAAAATGTTTGCTATTTGTACCAGTAAATAGTGCAAAAACATTTATGACAGTTTGTTGTATTAGCTAATTTGAACTAATCATTATTTTCTGTCTCTCTGTCATTACTTGCTATTGTATGTCCTACATTAGAAACTCCAGGAAAGCGCATATATGTTTTGGCTATCTTGCTTTGTTGTGGGAATGAAGGACTGGAGAGACTACAGGGTGAGACAGGGGAATTTTATTGAGTGCAGTGAGGCCCAGCAGATTAACATCCAAAAACTGAGCCAAGAACAAACACAGGTCTTGGCTTTTATACACACTTCAAAAAGGGGGTCGGCTAGTTTGAAACAAGCTTACAGTGGCGTGAAGCGTAGTGGCACAAAAGCAAGTGTGCAGAACGAAGCAGAACAAAGACAGCTAATCAAACTGTGACAGGTGCATAACTCAGGATTACATATGACATCTTGCTATGTGGCTGAGATGGCTGTTACCTAGGTTTTACTCAAGTGCCTTGCACGGGCTTATCTCATAACCTTCGCTATGGTGCCCAGGTGGCTGTAGTTCAGGCCTGCTCAGGCTTCTCATGAACCTCACTGTGCCGCCTAGATAAAACAGAATACTTGAAGGTACTAGTTACAGAGAATAGAAATCCATAAACTCGTAGGTTTACTCACATCACAAGAGAAGGGAAAATTTGTTTTTTCTTCTCCCTATGTTGAGGCCATAAACTCGTAGGTTTACTCACATCACAAGAGAAGGGAAAATTTGTTTTTTCTTCTCCCTATGTTGAGGGAGTGATGGGAGAGTCTCCAGAGCACATTCCTTTGAGCCCCTGGTTTCTTAGATAACATTATTGGAACTTTTGCCTGGGTCTGGGTTTTGCCTGTCACTGCCTTTGGGATGATCAGCCTAATACAGAAAGCTTATTTCTTTCTCTTTTTAATTTTATTTTTCTTTCCTTCTCTAATTTCTGCCTCAGTTGAATGCTCAAATTCCACAAATTAGCATATATCATTAGGAAAGAAACAAAATGCTCACAACCCTTTTCTCTTTCTTCATTTACAGCAATATTTATGCAAGACATAAAGTTTATCTGCATCTAATTTTTCATATATGACTTCATTGAATCCACTCCCACCATTTTTTTGCTGCTACTACCCCAGAGAAACTGCTCTTGTCCTGGTCTCCAATTATCTTCATGTTTCTACCTTCAGATTTTCCTTCTACTTTATTTCTAATTCTACTCCTCTCTGAACATCTTAAAAAGTGTCCCAAGTTTCAAACTCTTCTATTTAGAGTCACTTTCGTGATGTTACTACGTTTCTTTTTTTTATACTTTTGAGTAAAATCTGTACACTTAGAACTCCCAAATTTATAAATTCAGCTTTGCAATCTCCTTTGAGTTACAGACTCTCAGGCACAGGTGCCTATTTAATGTCACTTCTCAGATGCCTACTAGGCATACAAAATACCAATATGATTCTTCTATTCACCCCTAAAATGTGTGCTTCTTATACTCTTTCTCATTTCAGTTAGTGACACATCCCTTCTGTTTCTTAGGCCAAACTCTTTGAGTCATCCATAGTGTTTTAACATCTTCTCACATTACAATTTAATTCCGAATTCCTCAAATAAAAAAAGTGGGTTCTTTCTAACAACATATCTGAAATTTGACCAATTCTCTCTATCTCTGCTGTTTTCATCATGATAAACTCTATATTGTTCCTTTCCTGAATTATAGTGAGTTTCTCCTAATTGATTTTTTTTGTATCACACTTGACTCCAAGAACATACTCTCAATTCAAGGACTAAAATGTCCTTCAAATTATGTTACATCATGTTACTCCTATGTCCAAAGTTTCCTGATGACTTCCCAACTCATCCACAGTGAAATTCCAAATCATCACAATGGCTTACCAGGCCTATGAGATGCACTCTCACCACATCCTCATTATTTATCTAATCACATTTCTTCTTTCTCATTCATTCACAGACCTAGTACTTTGAAGCTAACAGTCAACTTGTGATTATTCTGTTGTGTTCTACCTATTGTGTTGCTGAATTAAAATGCTCTTCCTCACAATATGAAAATGGCTCATTCCCTCAACACATTCCATTTTTTAGTCAGCAGCATTTTTATGAAGGTATTTCCTTACCACCCTATTTAAAATTGAAGCCCTTAACACTCCTAATTATCTGTTCCTGTTTTTTGTTCCTCACAAAAAACATGACACATACTTTTAAAATTTCAATTGTTTCTCTTTCAATATGAAAATGTATGTACTATGAGCTTAGGGAAATATTGTTTATTTTGCCATCCCAATCAAGACATGGTGTTTAATAAGCATTTGTTGAATAAATAAACAAATATTTGTTGAACAAACAAATGACTGACTGATTTCACTGTTCCTAACCACTAGGACCATCTCTATCAATGTGAAGGTATGAAAAACATCAGAAAGAGAAGAATGTTGTCAAGTGTTGCCAGAGCACCGTAAAAGTCAAACACCACACCACATTCTGCACCCACGTAGAATTAACACAAAATAATTTTGTAGAAAGGAGAGACACCTTAACTAACAAGGTTACATTTGAAATTGGTAAAAAAAAGAAAAGCACATACATATATGATCTAGAGACAGAACCCATGTTTTACAAGGGAGAATAAAACAGTTACATTTATTGTATGCCTGAATTTCATGGTTTCACTGTATCATATTGGCTGTATATGGGACTAATTTCTGATTACAAAAAAGTCTTATGCCGTTTGCATAGAGATTTGAAAACACAAGGCTAAAACTAAAGGGTTATCATCCTAAATGCATGTTTGTAAATGTTTTCTAGAATTGTGACCCCTTGGTGATATTGCTAGACAGAGAAGTTACTTTCAGAATTTATGGCTTTTTTTATGAAACATAGAATCTGATAACACTAGCTCTAAATGTCTAGTTACTCTAGAGTGTTCTAAATTTTATGTCAAGATAGGTTTCAAAAGGAGACAAAGGAATAGAATACCATTTTTGGAGGGTATTGATGAGCCTAAATTTGAGGGTCAACAGAACATCTATAAACAGAGGCACATTTCTAGTTACCAAAAGGCCAAATTTTGAATTAGGTCTTTTTTTGAATTTGAACTTTTATCCCAAATGAGCAGTGTCAAGGCAAATATTTCACTAGACAAAGTTAAACAGCAGGGAATAGTTTATCCAAGGGTATTGCAATTGTGGAGAGAGGCCAGCATTCAATCTGGGCTCTACTCTACACAAAGAACTGAAGCATTTTTAAGATGTAAGGTAAGAGGATCATAAGCCACATGTGTTTGCTAATTGGCTTTACTGAAAGGAAAAATGGACATTTTAATATTTTTATGACAGGAAGTAGTTTCACAACTTGGCTCAAGGCACCAGTACTAATGTAGGTTTTACCCTCCCATAGAAACTGGTAGATAGGGGTACTCAACTTGATGATTACATTTGAAAGGGATGGGGCTCAGGTCGTTGAGAAAATGCCCCTGGGTTGTTAAACTGGTAAGAGGCTGCAAAAATATTTACATCTCAAAGGGACAGAGAAAGAATTTACAGTTTCAAGTGTTCTAAATCAAATGGTATACAAAAAGGAAGGTCAGTGGCCTAGAGCAGGAACAAGCCTGTATAAAGTTTTTGAAGCTGAGGGGAATAAATACTAACATCCTCTTGGTCATGACTACTATGTACATCAGTATCAGCTCATCCCTAAAGGCAGATCAACACTGCCAGCTGAGCAAACCAGCATGCCTTTATCATCTTGTGGTTTGTAACTGACTGAGAACCACATGCTATAGATATTTTATTTTGTTTTTTCACAGCACTGACTTCTCAAGATGACAACTTTTAGATTCTCAACATTTGTAGACAGTCTTTTTTGATTTTTTATCCCACATGACACACTTTTTAGTAACTCTATGGGATATGAAACTAATAACTGAATTGCAATGGTGATGACCCCAACCTATTAACTTCAGCCTTCAGTAACAGCGGGGATATGCCAGGATATGGACAAGAAAAATGTAATTGTCCTCAATATTTTTTTTTCTCACTAAGCATAGTCCTTGTTGGAAAGGACATAGTCAAAATAATCCTTATAATTTATTTTAAGAAATTTTTTGTGGTAGTTCTACATTTTATTAGCATGAACCTTTGTTTTAAAAATATTATTGTGTATATATATAAGATGTAAATAATGATGAGTTTGATACACATATAGATAGTAAAAAGGATTTTTTTAAGATAAAACCCTGAAGACAGTATAATATTATTGAGTTTTCTACAGAATATTTTTTTGTATTTCTGCTTTTTAATTATAGTTTTAGTTGACATGCAATAATTACACATATTTATGGGGTACATAACAATATTTTGATACATGTATACAAGGACCTTAGTATTTTTCATTCTCACTAATTATAATCTTTAATGGGGGGATGTCATTAAGAGTAGCTTCATAATTTATTTCAAGAAATTGTCTCTAGTGGTTCTACATTTTATTAGTTTGAACCTATTTTCTATCTAGACAGCTTTCCTCAGTGTAGGTGGTTCTGTGCCTCACTGTCAGAGCTGAGAGTAATTCCAACCACCATCTAAGTTTGTCATTTGTTTACAGCATTTATTTCTCACAGAAGAATAAAGTCAAAATTTTTTAATCAAGTTAGAAGACATCGTTTGATAATTACATTGCTTTTTAATGTGTATGAATCTTAGCACCTTGAATTAGGAAAGATTGTCAATGACAGAATTAAACTGATAATACCTAAAAAAAAAATCCTGACAATTTTATAGTACTTATTATGTATTATACATTAATTACCTCATTTATTCTTCACAATATTACTAAAGGCAATATAAATATTATTGTTATTTTCAAAATAAGGAAACTGTGGCACAAAATGTTAAGTAATTTGCCTAAAATCATAAATTAGTACTTGATGAGTTTTGATCCCAAGCTGTCTGAATTTAATTTTATAATCAAAAATTCATAAACTGTCATGCATCTCTTAACTTCTAAGAGAATCATATATAAAATTTAATTTTAAATGTAACTTGAAACATGTCATTCTCCTGAGTGTCTGTCTTATCTAATATATAATATCAGAATCAAATGTTGATACTACTTAATTTTAATTTATGTAACAAAATATAAAAGACTATTAGCACAGATTGTGTGCATTTCATCATGCCAGTATTATATCATTAACACATTATTTTCACTTACAATGCAGTTAGACATTGTGTAAGTTTTGTCTCAAATACAATTGCGCAAAAATTCTATCTAACACAAATTCATTTTAATTTTTCATGTTTTTTCTCAGCTGATTTAATTTTGCGGAGGGGACCAATATTTTACAACACTAAAACAGAAATGCCTAACACCAGTTAGTACTCTAAATCAACATTTGAAAATACCAATATTTTATTTTAAAAATATTCTAAGATCTATATCTATATCTATGCTACTTAGCTTGTGATAATCACTTCACAATGTATACCTAAATAAATCCTCACATTTTCAGTCTTAAATATGTACAAGTTTTATTTTTCAATTCTACCTCAGTAAAGCTGAATGTATATAAATTCATTATTTATAGCTATATATAAAATAAAATATATATTATATATATTTTATAATAGATATATTATTATAAGAAAGCTAAAACGTATATATATTTGGGGAACCAAAAAGAAAAAGCATACAAAAAGGCATTTGTACAAATATATTTTACTTTAAAAATCAATGAGGAAACCACATTTTAAAAGGTGTATAATTTATGAGAATAATTTTTCTATTCTTTAATTGAGTTGACATATACCCATGCATCTTTGAAAATATAATTCTACAGGCAGGGCGCAGTGCTCACGCCTGTAATCCCAGCACTTTGGGAGGCCAAGGCGGGTGGATCACGAGGTCAGGAGATCGACACCACAGTGAAACCCCATCTCCACTAAAAATACAAAAAATTAGTTGGGCGCAGTGCCAGGTGCCTGTAGTCCCAGCTGCTCCGGAGGCTGAAGCAGGAGAATGGCATGAACCCGGGAGGCAGAGCTTGCGGTGACCCGAGATCCCGCCACTGCACTCCAGCCTGGGCAACAGAGCGAGACTCCATCTCAAAAAAAAAAAAAAGAAGAAGAAAACATAATTCTACATAGCGTAAAACATTTTATTTTAAAAAGCAGCATGTGCTTTGCTTTTTTTCCCCCTAGTTATTTTGCATCTCATGCGCAATACTAGATGCTCCATTTATTGGCATATCCTGTGTATGCGTCTGCACGTATAAAGGTGGCACATTTCTTCTTTATTTTAGGACTTCTGGATTAATGGGAAACCAACTAGACTTAAACTGAAGGGTCAGAGGTTTCTGGTGTCTTTCTTAACATTGCCTAGGGGGATTCTTCTCACTGCAGAAATTTCACGTTCAATCACAGTATACCCTGGGGTCATTTGTCATGGTCTTGGCAGGTTAGATATATAGTTATTAAAAATAAGGACAAGTCTGAGGTAGCTAAATTAAAAGCAAAATACCAGTTATAGTGTTACTTGTAGTGGAATGACTAGTTAAGTTCAAATAGAGCAGAATCACAGCTGTCAGACTATAGATTTACAAAAGCATATTTTGACTCTATGGTAATAGGCAATTTAAACCAAAAATCTATTTTTGTAAAAGGTTATTCCCAGGACCTGTGAGAACCTGTTATCTTCCTATCATATATATGATTTGTTGAGCAGGATTGATTAAAAAAATGAATTAAGTCAGAATAAAAAACAAAATGGGAAGGAAAATTAGATGAGTGCATGATAAATGAAAACTATGAGTGAATTCAAAGTGATTTTTTATTAATATATGAGTACAGAAATGTTAGTTCCTTTATTTCTGACTAGCAATTTTTAGCAACAAGTAGAATCTAATTAATCATTCATTTTGCATTATTAAATATGTATTAACCACTGTGCTAAGATTATGTCATAGTTCCTACAGTCACAAAGTATGATCTACTTAAGTCATTCATTAATTGGATAAAGAAATCATTGTTTTCTTATAAAATACTATCATAGAGAAAACTGGGAGACCAACTTTTAATAAATATACAAATAAATGAATACATTTATTAATATAGTGTTACATATTTTGAAGAAAATTTAAATATAGAGATATTACTTATGGGGTCTGGTGGGATGGGCAGCATTGTATATAGTGCTTAGAGAAGGTCTTTCTAAAGAGCTAATGTTATTTATGAGATTTAAATGGTGAGAAAGAGACAGACATTAGAAGACAAGAGATTTAGACAAAGATTACCTAGGGCAGAGGCTCTAAGGCAAGGATGAATGACAAGAATGTTTAAAGGGAAGATCAAAGAGCAATGTGGAAATGATACTGTGTAAGTTATCAGCAAAGGTGTTATCTACAGAGCCTCAGTGACTTGTACCTAAGTAGAAGATAGGTAAAACTTTTCCACTCAAGAACACCTGAGTTGATAATTTATGACAGTCAATGACAAAGCAGGGTGCAAACTATTTTGGTAAAATATCAGACAGTAAAAGTTTTAGGCTTCATTGGCCAAAAGGCAAAATTGAGGATATCATATGTCTGCTTATATATCAAACAAGAAGACATATTTCCATATTTTTGTTGACCAAAATAAAACCATAATAATAATTAAGTAGACTTATGAATCTACTGATAAAAACAATTGAATTCTTTACTGGGAAATAGCATTTTGCTTAATTGAGATTCAGGGTTTATTTTACCTATCATCAAAATTGATTGCAAATGCTCATCTGTTAATACTCATCTATAATGAAATTTTACATATTCTATCTTTGATTTTTTTTTTTTTTTTTTGACATGGAGTCTCACTCTGTTGCCCAGGCTGGAGTACCGTGGTGGAATTTCAGCTCACTACAGCCTCCGCCTCCTGGGTTCCAGTAATTCTCCTGCCGCAGCTTCCAGAGCAGCTGAGATTACAGGCATGCACCACTACACCCAGGTATTTTTTGTATTTTTAGTAGAGACGGGGCTACACCATGGTGGCCAGGCTGGTCTCAAACTCCTGACCTCAGGTGATCTGCCTACCTTGGCCTCGCAAAGTACTAGGATTACAGGAATGAGCCACTGTGCCCGGCATGATACTGTTTTTAACACAGAGATACCGCCAAATATTGATATCAGTTCATAAGCATATTATTTTAATTGAGCACATAAAACATTTGGAAGGTATTCTACCGGATTCTTCTCTTGATATTTGCCTTTTAGCATATCATTATATTGTTATATTGCAGAGTTGTCACTTCCAGTTAAAGGTTAGGTAGGAGTTTCTCAATTGTATAATTACATTCATTTTGAAATATTAAACTTTCTTTTATAGCTACATCAGTTTTCCAATACCAGTACTGAAATTGTAGTTTGAACTCAGAGAAAATACATTTTACGCACATTTGCATGGGAATGAAGAACAACCTTTTTGTTATAACTTATGAAAGCAGAGAGAATGTACAGCAGATTGGCATTTTGCTAAATGATTTATTGTTTAGTTGTTGAAATTACATTATAGTAGTCAACAATTTTCATCTAAGCACTATCTTGCTTTGTAATTTTTGAATTAATTTTGATAAATATCTACAAATGTTTACACTAAAGGCTAATTTCAAAGCCTTTCAATGAAGTGATTGGGGTGATTCTTCTTTAGAAAAATTTCAATCATGTCGATCTGTCCAAATAATTAGTATAAAATGTTACCACTGCTAAATGATCTAATTATTATGCAGGTAGGTTAGGATTCTTCAATTTTCCATAAAAATATTTATAGAATTGACAATGGTTACATAGACAAGAATGAATGAAGTTCATGTGATAGAGTCAAACATTTTCTTCAACTATATGCTGGTAATAAGGAATGACAAAAGATTTTATATACCTTGCATTTTCACATACTATAAATTTTTCCAATTATGTACTTTTTGATGCACATACATTTTTACCGCCAATATTTGTAAACCATCTTAGCAGATTCCATTTCTGGATGTATGAAATTAGTTTTAACTTGACATATTTGAAAAAATTCAAGTGAGAATATTTTCACTTGAATTTTTTCCTTGACTACAAAGAGAAATTAATTCTTCAAATACTTCAAACTGGTCATTAACCTACTGAAAAATCTATCACAGTTAAAGAGTGTTAATAATACCTCTCAACTCATCAAATACCATGGACCACCACACTAAGTTATATCCTTTACTTTTATTTAAAATAATTATATAATATTCTGCTCTAAATTTCATCTTGAATGAATTCGATAGCTATTCTTATATACTTGGCATATGTCATGCTCCTTTGTTTTTCAACATTGAAATTTAATTTATATCTGGAAAATAAGACTTACCTATGAGGTTAAGGAACTTATATATTGTGAGTTAAGAAAGTCATTTTTAGAAAAATTCCTCCGGGCTCGGTGGCTCATGCCTGTAATCCCAGCACTTTGGGAGGCAGAGGCGGGTGGATCATGGGGTCAGGAGTTCAAGACCAACGTGGACAAAATGGTGAAACCCCATCTCTTCTAAAAATACAAAAATTAGCCAGGCGTGGTGGCAGGCACCTCTAATCCCAGCTACTTGAGAGGCTGAGGCAGAGAATTGTGTCAACCTGGGAGGCAGAAGTTGCAGTGAGCCAAGACTGTGCAACTGCATTCCAGCCTGGGTGACAAAGTGAGACTCCCTCTCAAAAAAAAAAAAAAAAAAAAAAAAAATCCACATTCTTAAAATCCAGGGCAAGTTCCGCTGCTTTAAATTTGGCCATTTGATTCGTTCATATGGGACTTTGTAGCTGGGGCAAGTGATTCAATGATTTACAAATAGTTTGAATTTTATTAATGAGTATAGACATTGTATATAGTTTTTTTGTTTGTTTTTTTTTTTTTTGATGCAGAGTCTTGCTCTGTCACCCAGGCTGGAGTGTAGTTGTGCCATCTCAGCTCACTGCAACCTCCTTCCTCCCAGGTTCAAGTGATTCTCCTGTCTCAGCCTCCCAAGTAGCTTGGAGTACAGGGCACGCCACCACTCCCAGATAATTTTTTTGTATTATTAGTGGAGAGAAGGTTTCACCACGTTGGCCAGGGTAGTCTCCATCTCCTCATCTCATGATCTGCCCACCTCAGCCTCCCAAAGTGCTGGGATTACAGGAGTGAGCCACCGCACCTGACCTGTATATCCAATTTTTGAAGGAAACACTATTCTTTTTTTGATCTTTTTGAGCAATAGCCCTTGGTACTAATGTAAGTATCATGGAACCCATGTAACCAGAATATTTATTTCTCTCAGTCAGTATGACATTATCTGATCCACAAAGTATAAAGACAGGCATTTCTAGTAGCCCTTCATCATCAAGTCCACTTAGAGAACCCTAACATAGTCTCTTAAAATTGACTATGATAGTTTTAAGGGAAAGAAAAAAAAGTTCTAGCAGGGCTTCTGTTTTGCTCTGCAGAGTGTGTTTATTCCAAAAAGGGATGTTACTAAAGTAGGATAAGAATATAAATGTTTCCCATGGAGAGATTTTGTATAGAACATCTTCACTGCTCAGTTTGGTATAGAGGAGTAAGTCACAAGGCTAGGACCTATACCAATAACTAAGCAATGACAAATAAATGCACCGGATTCATGTGACATTCACAGATAATAGCCTAAGTTGCATTTTTGTCTTCTGTAAAATAACCATAATTATCATAAAGAAAACCATCTTCCAGCTGAAAAAAAATGTGTCTCTCAGGGCCCATTGTAGCCAAGAATACTAGGAGACATAGTTATACCAATGAAATATAAACGAAAAGCACTTGATAAGCATTTTTAGAATACTCTTTTAAATATACCTAATCGACTGGCATGTACTCTTTTTCCCAGATCTAGAAAATAGGTGCAATATTTAAGTGGAAGAGCCTTTCTCAGACTATGAAGCAAATAAACTGCAGTCAAATGGGGGTTGAATATAATTTTATGGAGAGTGTAAGGGTTTTGTACTCATGGAACTGTTCTAAATATACTGGCATACTTTCACTTAAGAAAAATAAAATGTCAAATTTATTTAAACCATGTTTTATTTAGATTTAATTTTACTTACGGCTCTTTTATCATATGGACAGTAGGATAGATCTGACTAAATATGACACACAGAATAATTTGGATTTATTTTCTTCACTTTCTTTTTTTTGAGAAGGAGTCTCACTCTGTCACCAGGCTGGAGTGCAGTGGCACGATATCGGCTCACTGCAACCTCTGACTCCCTGGTTCAAGTGATTCTCCTGCCTCAGCCTCCCAAGTTTCTGGGATTACAGGCACGCGCCACCACACCCAGTTAATTTTTCTATTTTTAGTAGAGATGGGAATTCACCATTTTGGCCAGGATGGTCTCGATCTCCTGACCTTGTGATCCACCCACCTCAGCCTCACAAAGTGATGGGATTACAGGTGTGAGCCACCGCACCCAGCTTTCTTCACCCTTTTGCTTTCTGCCACGGCATTATGCATCAAGAAGGCCCTTGAAAGTTTTACCAGCCCTTTCACCTTGGACTTCCTGCTCTCTAGAATGGTGAGAAATAAATTTATGTGCTTTATAATTTATATAGTCTCAGGTATTGCATTATAGCAGCACAAAATGAATACATGCATAGACAATGATAAATAAAAACAAATGTTTTGAAAGCTGTTTATTTTTTGGAGGGGGATCAGCTACTCTACCTGTGACGTCACAAAAATAATTACAGATTGATTACAAAACAGTTGTGGAACATTACTTCAGAGGTCATAAACCTTAGAATTGTATGGGTAATTAAAACTAGTCTAGTTTTCCAAATTAGGATATTTTAATGGCTTTTAGTATATTAATTAACTTTTGAGAAGGCTATGTTTTAATATTATATAAAAAGATTACAATTTGAAAAATGCTAAACAGGATAAAATGCTACCATGTTTTTCAAATAATTATCTGTTTCTTTCCAGGGACATACAGCTTCATCATAGTACTCCTCAGCCCAAAATAAGTAGCCAGTGAGTCACTAAGAAAAACTGGAGTACTGTGGTTGCCTATTGGGAGATGATCAATCTATCAACAAGAACTTCTTATCTTGTTGAAAGTCATTGACATTTAATGAGATATGACATAATGATATTCCACCAAATACAGTAAAATTTGACAGATTAATCTGGGGAATTTGACATCTTAGTAATGATGAATTTTTTCATCCCATCCGTTATAATTAATTACCATGTTGTGTAATATAAATTTATACGTACTGCTTTAGCTGCCTTTCACAAGTTTCAAGAAGTAATATTTACATACTGAGCTCAAAAGAATTTTATTTATATTATTATTTTGTATGTGCTCATTAAATGCTAATGTCCAAAAGGTCTTTTGTGTTATTTTACTGTTGTTACTAACGTCTATAGTGATAACAATATGGCTGAATAATAAGGCCTATGATACTAATTTTTTAATAAGATATGACCAGCACATGATTACTTATCCAAATATATCATGGGTTTTTGAAGCAATGTATACGCTTTAGTTTGGAAGGGCTGTGATATGGTTTGGCTCTGTGTCCCCAACCAAATCTCATCTCGAATTGTATCCCCATGTGTTGAGGGAGGGACCAAGTGGGAGGTGATTGGACCATGGTGGGAGATTTGCCCTTTGCTGGTCTCCTGATAGTGAGTGAGTTCTCAGGAGATCTGATGGTTTAGAGGTGTGGCACTTCTCCCTTCACTCTTTCTCTTTCTCCTGCCTCTGTGGAAAGATGCGCCTTGCTTCCCCTTTGCCTTCCACCATGATTGGAGGTTTCCTGAGGCCTCCCCAGCCATGCAAAACTGTGAGTCAATTAAACCTCTTTTCTTCATAAACTACCCAATCTCAGATAGTTCTTTATAGTATTGTGAAAACAGACTAATACAGGCTGCATTCTATGTATTTTATTCAGCTTAAATGTATTAATTTTGTTGTTTAAATTTTTATACATATATTGAACTATATATGCATTTAGTCTATCATTGACTCATAGCTATTCTTGTTCTATCATTTTTGCTTTGTATATTTATAAGTTCTTTTACTACTGTAAATTTAAAACAAATATATCTAATATGTACTAAAACTTTTTGAGTCTGCATTGGTCTTGATCTTGAGTTACAGGTTTTGTTTTGGTTTGTTCTCATTATTGTTTTGCCTTAAAGTTTATTCTACTGGTAATAGCCTACGTAGAATAAGATTTTTGTGATTAGTACTCACCTGAGATATTTCTCAGTTATTTTACTTTTGACCATCTTTAAGCATTAGAAAGTATTTTTTTAAATAGTGTAAATTTGCATTTTATTTTTTATTTAGTCTGAAAATTTTTTTGTTTATTTTAGAGACAGGGTCTTGCTAGATTGCCCAGGTTGGGCATAACCTTCTGGGCTCAGGCAATTCTCTTACCTTAGCCTGTCTCATAGTCTTCAGCCATGAAACTGTCTTTAGGCATGAAACTCAACTGGCAATTTTTTTTTTCTTAGAGGGAATTTTTAAGGCATTTTACCATTAATATTTTTAAAATAGTTAATATTTTCATCCATTTCTATAATTTTATGTTTTGCTTTCTTTTACATCAATTTTCATATTATTTTTTAAATTTTGACTTATTTTAGAGTGATAGTGATAGGTTGGTTTTTAATTTATTTGGCCCCTGCCCCAAATCTGAGGATTGGTGTTTTTCAACAATTCTGAGAAACAATCATTCTGATGTGGGCTGCGACTTTATTTACATAGGGTGTATACCAAGTAACCAATGGGAGACCTCTAGAGGGTTTCCTCAGAAAACTGTAATCGGGCTCTTGAGCACCTTTTCTCAGGCCAGCTCCTACCCTGTAGAGTGTACTTTCATTTTCAGTAAATCTCTGCTTTTTTTGCTTCATTCTTTCCTTGCTTTGTGTATGCATTTTGTCCAGTTCTTTCTTCAAAACGCCAAGGATCCAGACACGCTACACCGGTAACAATTAGATTGTGTCTCTAGAAACTTAGTGGAGACTTATAGCTTTTATTTTTGATTTCTACTCAGTATTATTGTCAATATGGGCAAATACATTATCTTTTGTTTTTGATAACAAGTGGGCATTTTTGTGCACTCAGGAGATCATTCCCTGTGGGGTCTCGTCTCTAAACTAAATTTCACCCTTTATAGGTTCCAGGTTTGGTAGTTTATCTCTCAATTTGTGCAAAAAAAAGAAAAGAAAAGAAAAGTAATGTGTGTGTGTGTGTGTATATATATATATATATATATATATATATATATCCACTAAGATACAGTTCTAGGCCAAAAGTATTCAACAGATGTTCTGTGTTAATACCAGTTACAGTACTATCTTACTTCTCTGCATTTGTGTTTTTTTATTATTATTATGATTTATGGCCTTTATTTTTATCTGTTCAGCTAAGCGTTTTGGTTTTCTTAAGCCATCCTGTGTCTCTAATATTTGTTTTGCATATAGAAATTCAAAAATATGACAAATTCTTGTTTTGTAAGCTAGATATTTACCATGTGTTTTTATATGTTTCTTTTGAATTTTCGTGTTATCCTTCTCCTATGTATGCAATGCCCATATACGCAAACTTAGGAGGGCCAATATAATAATGCATTGTTAACATTTTAACAAACCTCTCCTAGAAATTATTTTTCCATAATACTTATTGAGATGAAAGCATAAAAACTAGTTTAAGATTAAACAGTTATTAAGTGGAAGAAACTGCATGCTGAACTCTTTGTACATAAACAATTAGTAGACTCATCCAACTACACCATAAAAAGACATGTCAAAATATTATAAAATTGTAAAGAGCTATATATTGGGAAATACTCTAAAGAAGGAGGTAATAAAATGTGAACTGGGTGTATTGAGATCTCATTTATAATTTTGAGAAAATGGCTTCATATTACAATGACAAAATTTTGTTAATTACCCAATATAAATGTTGTCAAATAAACTGGATACTTCCTTTAAAATTTATCAATTTATTTATAATTTATAATTATTTATAATTTATCAATTATTATTTAAATTTACAGTTTAGGAACTAATTTTACTAAAAATAAATTATAAATTGTTTCCACAATTTCAGGATTCATAATTATGTTTTTATATTACAACCATTATGTTTGTTTTTGGAAGCCAATAGTTTGATATAATTTTATATGTACTTCATTTATATGAAGAGGCAATCTTCTTGAAACATTCTATGAATATCAAGCTTTATATATCGAACAGTATTAATCTAAGCATATATTCGGAAAAAGGAAATAACAAATTTTTCTTATAAAGTAACAAATTATTTCATTTATGTATCAAAAATTTCTGTAAATAAAGTGAAATCACACATATTAAAAAATAGAAAAGTCTCCTTAGTGTTGAACAAAATCTAAACATTAGATGTTTGATTTATAATTTTAAAGAGTTTTCTCTTCTTGTACATCATCCATCTTTATAAAGGAGAAATACTGTTTTGACTTGAAAGTTATGGTATTATTTTGTGTTTTTATATAATCTGATCTCAGATTCAATGTGATATAGAGTAAATTTAATGAGAAAGTTATACTTTGTTTAGAGATTCTGCCACTTAATAGCTTGAAGGCACCGAAACTTAAAATTCAGTGTATGTTTTTATTAATGATAAAATAATGTCACATCTAATTTACATAATTGTATAAAGCTTTGGAATATTTAAACTTATGCAATCATACGTTATATGTGATGGCACAAAGTGTTAAATATTATTACATGAATCATTTTAATTATGTTTATTAAAACTTTTCATCTCCCAATAATTTTTTATTTTGACACTTCAGTAAAAAATTAAAATGATAAAAATGACATTTTGATGTTATAATTCAAAATTTCCATTGTCTTGAACATATCAGATTGACTAAAAAGAATATTAGCACATCTACTGCAATATAGAATTTACTAATTTTTAAATATATCAAAAATACCTATTTGTCATTCATCATGTTTTATTCCTGATTTAAAACTGAAAACATAATGCATGAAAATATATATTTTTAATTTTTGGGTCATGTACTAATGAAAGACATACAATCAGAAGAAATTTCTTTATCCAACCTGCCTCAAATAAATATTCACATGGTCTTGATTTTATCAAGAGTTTATTCACTTTTTACATAATCATAAGTTTAATTTTAATAAGATAGTAGTATGTAATTAAAATTTATAAATGCATTATCAATTCCATTTTCAGATTATTTTATACATGATTGTGTCATTTTAAAAGGCATTGCTTCCAAATGTAAATAAAGTGAGCATTCCATATATATTGTAAAGATTATATTCATAATTGGATTATCTATCTTCAAGGATAAGGAAAAACTTTTAAACACAAAACATTAAATATAAGGTGAAGGTATAATATTGACCTATTTGTAATTAGAAAACTAGATCAAAATGTTCTCTTAGCAAAAATAGGTGAACCATTCTGGAGCAAATTACTAATATAAATTATTTGGAGGTAAACGTCAGTTTTGCACTTAATGTACACTTACTCATATTTCTTTATAATGAATGATGACTAAAAATTCATATACTATGCATAAGTAAGCATTTCCACAGGCTGTCAACCTAAAATATGCATATGCAAAATATTAGGGCTGTATACACGTATTGTTTTAAAATAATAGTTGACTTCCATAAATTTTGAGATTTTAATACAGAAGATAAAAATGCTTTATTGTTTCTGGTTTTATACAAATAACATTTATCAGTTCACACCATTTGTAACTGATAATCTATCTGTACTTAAAATTTTCAAGCTTCCTTGTTAATTTAAATATTGTTATTCTTCCATGAAGAAATCATTGTATCATTTTAGAGATAATCTTGGTAAATTTTCTAAAAGTTTGTACTACAGAAGAATTTTCTTTAGGTTTTCACATCATCCACTGTAATAGGTAATAACTGGTGCCTGAATTTTTTTCTCAAGCATTGGGAAATGAACATAGTTATTGACTCACATAAAAATATTTATCCTGTATCTCATATTTTAAGTTGGCTGAATGTCAATATTTGTGTCTAATGTATTTGCAGAAAATGTGTAAGCTATATAAACACAACACTAAAAAACGACAAAGGAAGTTTCCTGTTATGTCAAAATTGAAACCTAATTCACTTTCAAGTCCACATTTTTTTGCACTATATTTATTACTGTTTTTTAAAAAACAAACTCTTCTATTTAAAGGTGAACATTTAACTTGGTTAAGATGTGCAAATGTGATTATCTAATTGAGATAAAAGTTGAATAATTCATTGTCTCAAATCTATTTTACTTTTTTTCCATGTGAGTATATATCTATTTTTGAGCCAGTGTTTCCTTAACCTTAAATGCAGTGCATATGTCCTCAGAGTAAAACACTCATGCTCAGTATTTCTCCGTATTTATTAAAAAAAATTATCTAGACAACATATAATTTTACTACTAAATTGGAAAATGCATTTACTTAGGAAAATGTGCCTTACTCTTCCTGTGAAGCTTGACATAATTTTCTTCTTTACCTCACCCATTTCTCTTTTCAAAAGATCTCAGAGAGGTCCTTCTGGATAATTCCATCTAAAATATCCCTGTCCCAACTCTACTTCCCTAACACACATTATATCTTTTACTCTTAGAAATTTGTTGTATACTTATTTGTTTCTAGATAGTTATTTTTTGCTGATAAGAATGCCAGCTCTGTAAGGACTGTGTGTCATTTCTGCACCTTGTATTCCTACTAAGATAATTACCTGGCACACAAACAATCAATTAGCATATGTACAGTTGTAATACATGGAGAAACCACAAAAATACTTCCTCATAAAATTCTCCTAATCCAATATCAGTAGTTTTAACTTTTCTTAGCATTTTTATTACAACTTTCTTAGAAGAAATTTATGAACTGAATTTTAGACGTGTTAAACATCAGCATCCTGTACAACATCTGATTGTCAAGATCTATTATTGTTTGGGTGTGTATGAATAAAAAGATGCCATCTGTGCTAGTAAGGAAGATTTAGGAGTTACTATTAATATAATAGTGGGGTCAATTAAATTAAAGTTGATACAATTGCCCAGTGAAGTATAAAATATAGAAGAAAAGAGAATATAGCCAAACACTGAAGAACACTAGTATTTATGGTGGGGACAGAGGAAAGGAAATGGAAGAAGCTGGTCCAGGCTGTCCAACAGATTTTGTGTAGGGTGGGAACTCATTACACTTTTTTCTACCAGCAACCAAGAAACCAAACAATTCAGGTACTCTGCTTTTTTTTTTTTTTTTGTCTCATCTACTATCAAATCAAGAGTCTCAACGGCTCCTTCTGCCAATAAAAAGTAGTAACAAAGGGGAAAAACTAGTGGAGATCAGTATTATGGAAATCAAGAAGAGAGCAATTTTCAAGAAGAATAGGTTATCAAATATCGAAGAGAAATCAGAAAAGTCAGAAAAGTATCTATTAATTTGTTCAATACTAATTTTTTAAAAACTTAAGGCACGGATCAATTTTCATTTACTTCAATTTTCCCCGAGGTTTGCTCTACTGAAAAGACTTTATCTGCTGTGTACTTCTTTTTTACCTATCTTCTCTGAAAGTCTCTCCTTAACAATGAGCTTCCCGATATGTGTCCTGCTGATCACACTAAGACATGACTCTCTTGTGCTCTAATTTTTATGATAATTTCAGTCACTAAGATTTGAGAGGTTTAGATATCTTACCAAAATTTTGAGGGATGCCAAGAGGTGTTACGTTAAGTACAGGCCAGAGTATTTTTCTAATTCAGTTTGACTAAAACTTTTAAATTTGTTCCTTTTTATATTCTCAATGTAACAAAGCCTGCAAGCCTGCCATCATAAGACTTTCTCCTTTGCACATATGAAGTTCAAATCTCCTTCTGCCCTAGGAGTACATTCTTTCTACGAAATTCCAACTGCTTCACCGTTGCATACACTGAACAGATCAACCCCTTTCCCCCACACCCCTGTAGCTGATCCTGTTGAATAAAGAGTGTATTTTCATTTGATATTATCTAATGCTTCTTTGGGAGCGTAACTGTCGGATTCTTGAAGGACATGATGTGGATACAACAGAAATGACTGAGTCTATACCATATTATCTAGAATACAGTCGCATTTGATTAATGTTTGTTGAGTTCTTAGAAACATATTTTTCTCTTAACTGTACTGGCACAATTTCGGTATTTAAAAAGTATGTGTGTATTTTACAGCAGATTTGTCCTGCTCATTCTCTAAATAAAATATATAGCTGTCTGTCAACTTCAGCATTTCCATATCTCCTCTTTCTCATTCCCCAAGCCACCGGGAATGACTCTAATAGTTTTATACACTTGAGCTTAAATATATCTAGAGCAAGAAGGTCTTTCTAAAATGAGTAGCATGAAAATAAATTATGTGGCAGACTACTGTGTGATGATACAACTCATTAATATATGTAACAGTAACTTGTGCAACACCAGTGTAATCCACAGGAAAAAAAAGATAAATAATCTCTATTTGGGTATAATTGTAGAGTATCATTGAGATGAAGAGAGGATGTTAAATGCTACTTCAGATGTCAGGTAGAATACAGAGCTACTAATCATTTGTAGTAGTAGAAAATGCAAAGAGTTGGTGAAAAGAGTGTCCCAATTGTCAGTCCTCAGAACATGTTTAGTCTTCTACAAGGGCCCACCAAAACAAACATACATGTGGGAAATGTTCTTTGGGTACTCTAAGTGTTATCGGTGTGGAATTTATGTAAGGCTGAATGTTCACAGAAATAGATTGGAGTCTAATACATACTTTTTTTTGTAATTGTTTTTAGTTACCTATTTTTAATCCAAGAATGGTGTAGCCTAAAAACATAGAAACAAACAAACAACAACATAAAACGCTGGGTGCCATGGCTCACGCCTGTAATCCTAGCACTTTGGGAGGCCGAGGCGGGTGGATCACGAGGTCAGGAGAGATCGAGACCATCCTGGCTAACACGGTGAAACCCTGTCTCTACTAAAATATAAAAAATTAGCCAGGCGTGGTGGCATGTGCCTGTAGTTCCAGCTACTTGGGAGGCTGAGGCAGGAGAATCGCTTGAACCCGGGAGGTGGAGGTTCAGTGAGCCGAGATCATGCCACAGCACTCAGCCTGGGTGAAAAACAAAAAACAAATCAAAGAAAAAGCAAACCAAGAAAACCCTATTTTACGTTTATATCAACTGATTGCTAGATGAGTTGGGATTAGGGCCAGTTTAATTCAAAGGTGAAAACAATCATTTACATGAGTTGCTTACATACACACACACAGAAATTATCCTCTTTTTAAAGTTTACTGCTTTCACAATGAGTCTTCTGCTTGCCTTGGGATAAACACTGTAAGCTGTTTTTTTAAATTTCTGTTTCCTAAGTTACCATAAAATTTTGAGTAAATAAAATATTTAGAGGTAAGAATGAAATACTGTCTCCCTACTTAAGTGAATATAGATGGAAGAATATAAATATATATACATAAATATATACATACATACATATTGTATGTGTATATACACATGTATATACATATATTTATATATACATGCATATATATTTATATATACATACATAAATATATACATACATATTTATGTATGTACATATATATTTATACACACATTTTATGTATGTACATAAATGTATGTATTTTATGTATTTTATGTATATATGTACATATATGTACATAAATTTATATATTTATACATATATACATAATATATACATAATATATACATATATACACATAAATATATACATAAATATGTATATAAATATATAAAAATATATACACAAAAATATATATACATAAATATATGTATACATAAATGTAAATGTATATACATAAATGTAAATATATATATACACATAAATGAAAGGTATTACCCTGGGGCAGAGGGAAGTAAATCTTGTGAGGTTCCCTGAGAGCATTTGGACATACTGTGTACCTGAAGATAAGTAAGGGGTATATTGTTGCATAGTTTCCAGTTCTTAAGCAAGCTACCATGTTCACAACACTTGCAAATGTTAAATCTGAATGCTGAGCCAAACTAAAATATATTCCATTTATAACTGTTGCAGTTATATGTGTTTATTATAGTTGATATTTTGGCCAACAAAATATTTGCATAGGAACATAAATATTAATTGTATGTTCCACGAGATGCATGCTTAACCTTGGTCAACAAATATTTAACATTAGAGATGTTAAAATATTTTCCTATATTACAAAAAGGGAAGAATTGAAAAGCTTGTTTATTTTTTCTGAAAAATAAAGAGCTAAGAACTGTGGCACCGTGGAAATATGAAAAAATAGTATCTATGATTAAAAGTTTTCCAATAATATTATAATTAATATTATTTTATGTTTTATTCATTCATATTGAGTAATGACCGTATGTAATTTCTCCTACTAAGAATAAGCAATAAATTGGTAAATAAAGCTTTTATAGTGTACTTCCAGAGATACATATGTAACAAGACATTTGCAGGCTGGGAATATATATGCAAAGGAAGAAGTGGGTATTGCTACTACACTGTATAGAAAGGGCACCTAACATAATTTTGGAGCCAAGGGATTTATTCTCAGTGTAATTAATATCTACTTTGAAATGTGTATCATAATTTGCCAGGTGATGATTGGGTGAAGTTTTGCAGGAACCAACTACATACAAAAAGAAAAAATACTGGCAGCGAAAGAGCATAATTAGTGGGCTAGTAGGTGACACCAATCTTAATTTGCTGTGGTTTCACAATGGCAATGTGGTAATCATAAAAACAAACCCTTCTTCAGAGATGATTAGTGAGCTATTTACAGTATTGCACCATTGCAGTTATTTATGATCTTCAAAGTAAACGTAAGAAACTACAGAGTAAAATGAAACACTATTGGCAAAATGTTGAGAACATTGCAAGTAAGGCATAGGTACATGAGTCTTTAGTAAACCTCTCTCTAACTTGGTGTGTATGAAATATCTCCATAATAAAAATCTGAAGAAAAAATCAGAAGTAAAAATTAGAAGAAGAACCCAACAGAGAATGAAAGAGAATTTCATAATCTGTGAAAGTTATTTGAATTCTAAAAACAGAAAATCGCAATAATATATAGATGTGTTAATTATTCCTAAGAAAACTGTAGACAACTTCAAAATCATAGGCAATAAGTTTTCACAGAAAAGTATTTAGCAATGACTTATATAATTAGTAATCATGAAAATGTAAATTAGGACCAAAATGAGATGTTTCATATCAAATTGACAACAATTAAGAAGCTTACTAATAAATATCAAGCATTAGTAAGAATTTTCATCAGTAGATAGTTTTATTGCTCTTACTAGGCTTTTAAACTGATACAAGTACATTAATAATGTGACAGCCATATAAAGTTAAATATCCATAAACTTCCAAAAGCAGTAATTTCACTGTTAGAGTCTTATATCTTTGGTAACTCTTGTACGTCACCCACCAGTGTTTCCATAAGAATGTGATTGTAGTTAAGTGGGAGAGAAAAAACGGTTCAGAGGACTGACTGGTTGTATACAATGTAGTATATTTGCCAATGAAATAATATAGATCAGAGAAAATATGGTTATAGAACACATCTCAGAAATAAAATATATGAATGAAAAAGAATGCTGTAAGACTATGGCATAACTTTGTCAGCAAAATTATAAAAAAACCACATAAACACCTAAATATGTACACAAATAAATGCAGATGAATATACCCATATGCATATATATTATGCATTTTAGGAACTTCACATTTGTGATTAAACATTTTTAAATCTAAAAAATTTCTGCATATATATATATGTATGTATATATTCAGGTTATTGGTTAACCTGGAATAGAGGAAAACCTTAGGATACAGTAAAAAGAAACAAAAATCCATATAGCAATACCATTGGCCTTCTGCTTGATGGGTTGAGTAGTTGATTCCTGAGAATTTTTTTTTTTTTTAATTATTGTGCTTTAAGTTTCACATGTGTTGCACAGTTCTGACTAGTGTATTCCAACTGGATGGTTGTAATTAATTTGTCCAGATATGAACATGTGACCCAATCTAGACATAAAATTAAATCTTAGCTATTCCCTAGATGAGGGAAATAAAATTCTGACCACATCATTTTATTTCCTGACTCTAAAACTAGCTATAATTCTAGACTTTTTAGTCATACACAATTGTGTTTGAGAGCTATCTCATATCAACTATTAAATTTTAGAAATTTTGAGGTCTTTTTTAGACAGAAATTATTAAAAATAAACATGTTAATTTATAATTAAATTATATTAAAACTAAGGAAAATAAATTAAATTCATCACTTCCTAAGTATTTCACTATATTTTGCTGTGATTTATGCTACCGAAAATATTTACATAGATAATGTTTGTATCATAGCAACACTATATAATGGCAAGCTAATGTGCATCTCTCCAGCTTCCTGTTAGTGGCCTTAGGTTGCAGCTTGTAATTCAGTCATAGAGTATTTACAGCATGAAAATTAACCCCACATATCAGGGTTGGATTTAATATTTTGTTGATTGTGTAGAATTAATAAAAGTAATTAATAAAAGTAAAAATAGAGAATGAATAAAAGTATGTTAATAATGCAAATTATTTTTTAAATTGTGTCTGCAACCATTACATTGTGAACCACCCCAACATACAAGGACATATCCTTGTATTAAAAAATCATGATTCTCAGAAAAGTGATTGTATCATTGGTGAACAAGTAAAGGTTTTAATTAATTTTACTTTTATCTTACCACTAATGTATAAAAAAAAGTAACCAATATTCATATTGAAACTCTATTCATTTGCTAATTGCAGTCAGTTATCTATGGATTTAAGAGTTTGGCAAAAATTAACAAAAACTCCCCCTGAAAAGGGAACTAATATTTTATTACTTGTGCGTTATATGCTATGCATCTTTATATTAGTAAAACATAAAAAAGTTGCATATAAAACTTTTTTGAGAGATAACTTTTTTTTTTTTCTGAGATGGAGTCTCACTCTGTCACCCAGGCTGGAGTGCAGTGGCACAGTCTCAGCTCACTGCAAGCTCCGCCTCCCACGTTCACGCCATTCTCCTGCCCCAGCCTCCTGAGTAGCTGGGACTGCAGGTTCCCGCCACCATGACCGACTAATTTTTTTTTTGTATTTTTAGTAGAGGTGGGGTTTCACCGTGTTAGCCAGGATGGTCTCTATCTCCTGACCTTCTGATCCACCCGCCTCAGCCTCCCAAAGTGCTGAGATTACAGGTGTGAGCCACGGTGCCCGGCAGAGAGATGATTCTTAAATATTTACTGGCTCACACTGGTTACAAGCTAGTTATTAAGAGAGTTAAGTAGTATTTTTACCATATGTTCGTGAGTCAGTTGTACTTGTTAAAGGAGTGTTGCAAGTAATAAACTTTAGCAAGCACAATTAGATTTATTGAGATGAGGTATGTAGCAGAAAAGTGTTTAATTTCCAAGTAGGAAGTGGATAATACCTGTTGAATGATATACATTAAATATTAAAGAGTTAACTGCTAAAGCTCAGATATCAGATCATGTGCCTATCTATAAAGATATTTTAATGTGTCTTGTTATAAAATGCCAGACTATTTGTAAAAGAAAAAAAATCAATATGCTTGCCAAGAGAAGTTGTATCAAATAAAGACAGATAAATGTGTTTATTATAGGGTTAAGAAAGCTGAATTCTCCATTTTAAATGGAATATTGTATAAGAAAATTCAAAGAGGAGTGAGATACAGCAGAAAACAAAATTGGCATCTGGGAAAATCTGATATTAATGCTCCTTACTAGTTCTTTCTGGCAACTTTATAACCATGCCTGACAAAGTGACAGTTACTCAATCTTTAAAGAGCCAGCTTCTGTGACCAGCATGGGGTGCATGGGAAAAGATTATTTATATCTCTCTTTATGGCCTAATACTTCACATTGCTCTTGGACAGAAAAGAATGAAGATCATTTAAATAACGTCTAGCAACATGCACTGAGTTTTAACTTCTTTTGTTAAGAGACGGAAACCTCCAGATTGTGGTTTTGTTACAGGAACCATGGCTCAATAGAATATCTACCCCTTTTGTTATTAATTTATGATGCACATAGAAATAAATTGACTAGAAGTAAGTGAATTTTTAGGTGATGAATTTTTTTTTTTTTTTGAGATGGAGTCTCACTCTATCACCCAGGCTGGAGTGCAGTGGTGCAATCTGGGCTCACTGCAAGCTCCGCCTCCTGAGTTCATGCCATTCCCCTGCCTCAGCCTCCTGAGCAGCTGGGAATACAGGTGCCCGCCACCACGCCCGGCTAATTTTTTTATATTTTTTTAGTAGAAACTAGGTTTCGCCGTCTTAGCAAGGATGGTCTCAATCTCCTGACATTATGATCCACCTGCCTCAGCCTCCCAAAATGCAGGGATTACAGGAATGAGTCATCGCACCCAGCCAGATTCTGAATTTTTAGAGAAGCTACAAGCCTACTCAAAAAAAGGCTATTATTGCTCAACCTGTAAGGCAAATTCTGTGATGTGAATCTCAAGTTGTTACTTACTAAAGTATGACATTTCTCAGGAAGACAACTTTTCTCAATACCTTTCTAAAGTATAATCAACATTTAAAAAAAAAAAACAAACAAGACCTGTCTATCTGATGTCTTCAAGAGACCCATATCACATGTAATGGCATCCATAAGCTCTAAGTAAACGGTTGGAGAAAGATCTACCACACACACGGAAAATATAAAAGTGCAGAAGTCACTGTTCCTACATCAGATAAAACAGACTTCAAACCAATAAACAGCGAAAAAGAGCAAAGAAAGGCATTACATAATGATAAAGGTTTCAATTCAACAAGAAGACTAAAGTAGACTAAACTATCTTAATTATATATGCATCCAATATTGGAGCACCCATATTCATAAAACACGTACTTCTAGGTCTACAAAGAGCCCTAGACAGCCCACACAATAACTGTGGGAAACTTCAAGAACTCACCAACAGTATTAAACAAATCATCAAGGCAGAAAACTAACAAAGAAATTCTGGACTTAAGATTGACATTTGGTCAGCTGGACCTAATAGACATCTACAGAATTTTCCATTCATCGATGACAAAATACACATTTTTCTCATCTGTATATAGAACATATTTCAAGATGGACCCCATGCTCAGCCATAAAGTAAGTCTCAATAAATTAAAAAAAATATAGAGGTCATACCAACCACATTCTCGGAACACAGGAAAAAATATTAATCAATGCCAAGAAGATATCTGAAAATCACAAAATTGCAAGGAAATTAAACAACTTGCTCCTGAATAACTTTCAGGCAAACAAAAAAATATAGGCAGAAATGAAAAATATTCTTTGAAATAAGTGAAGAGAGACACAACATATTAAAATTTCTCAGATATGGTGAAAGCAATGTTAAGAGGAAAGTTTATAGCTAAATACCTACCCCAAAAATTTAGGAAGATAGCAAACTAAAGATCTAACATCACATCTAGAGGAACTAGAAAAAGAATAACAAGCTAACTCCAAAGCTGGCAGAAGAGAAGTAGTAACTAAAATCATTGTGGAGCTGAATGAAATTGAGACCCCAAAACCCATACAAACAATTAACACAGCCAAAAGTTTATTTTTTGAAAATATAAACAGGACTGTTAGACCACTAGCTAGATTAACAGAACAGACGGAAGGTCTAATTATGCACAAACAAACAACAGAGGTGACATTACAACCAATCGCACAGAAATACAAAAGATCCTCAGAGACTATTATAAGCACCTCTATGCACCCAAACTAGAAAACCTAGAAGAAATAAATTCCTGAGAACATGCAGTCTTCCGAGATTGAATTGGAAAGATATTGAAACACTGAACAGACCAATATTGAGTTCTGAAATTGAATCAGTGATTAAAAAAAAACCTACTAATCAAAACAACTCTGGACCAAGTGGATTCACAGCCAAATTCTACCAGATGTATGTAGAAGAGTTGTTACAAATTCTACTGAAACTATTTCAAAAAATTAAGAAGAAAGGACTCCCCGACAAGTCATTTTACAAAGCCAGCATCACCCTAATATCAATGCCTGGCAAAGACACAACAACAACAAAGAAAACTACAGGCCAATATCTCTGATTAATAGAGATGCAAAAATCTTCCACAAATTACTAAGAAACCAAATTGAATAGCACATCAGTTAATTCACCAATATCAAGTAGGCTTCATTCCTGGGATGGAAGGTTGGTTCAACATGTGGGATTTAATAAATGTGATTTACCATATAAACAATTTAAAACAAAAAAACATATGACCATCTCAAGAGATGCAGAAAAATATTTCAATAAAATCCAACATCTGTTCATGATAAAAATTCTCGACACTAGATATTAAAGGAACATGCTCCTTAATAACAGCCATCTATGACAAACCCATGGCTCACACCATACTGAACAGGCAAAAACTGGAAGCATTCCCTTAAGAGCTGGAACAAAATATGGATGGCCACTCTCACCACTCCTATTCAACATAGTTCTGAAAGTGCTAGCCAGAGGAATCAGCAAGAGAAAAAAAAAAAGGATATCCAAATAGAAAAAGAAGTCAAACTATCTCTCTTCACCTGATATTACTCTACACCTAAAGACTCCTACAAAAGGCTCCTGAACTGATAAATCGTTTCGGGAAAGCTTCAGGATACAAAACCAATGTACAAAAATCAGTCAAATTTGTGTACCCCAGTAACATTCAAGCTAAGATTGAAAACAAGAATATAATGTCACTTAAAATAGTTACAAAAAGTAAAATATCTAGAAATACATCTAACCAAGGAGACAAAAGATCTCTAAAAACTGTAAAACACTGGTAAAAGAACTCATATGTGATACAAATGCAAAATTATTCCATGCTCATGAATTGGAAGAATCAATATTGTTAAAATAGGCCATATTGTCCAAAGCAATATACAGATTCAATGCTATTCCTACAAAACTATGAATACCATTTTTCACAGTATTAGAAAAAAAAAAACGATTCTAAAATACATTTGGAGCCTCTAAAAGCCTGAGCAGTCAAAGCAATTCTATTAAGAAACAACAAAAGGTAAATATCTAATATCCAAATTGTAGTTGTAGGTAAGCCATGGCATTTTGCCTATGCCCTTTCCTTTTCACTCCGTAGTAGGTTTTACAATTGCAAATGTCTCACGTGTGTGCATACATATCTGTGTATGTGTGTGCATGAATGTGCGTAAACTAAGAAAGCCCTTTTAGTCCACACTACCTGGGAGCAATTAATAGTCATATGATAAAAATGAGTATACAAAAATAAAAATTACCTTTACAGAAGCTAAAAATCAACAGATAGTAAAAGTCAACACAATATTCATAGAAATGTAGAGACACACCCTCTATTTCCATAAGATGTCCAAACAATGTTTGAGTTAAGCTTCTCGAATTCTTAATAGTTTACACGGATGTCAGTTCATAAGCAGTACACATAGAACATGGAGACTTGCGTAATTCCTGAAGGGCTAATTTACAAACGGATGGATTAGGGTTGGGGTAGAGATACCACAAAGGATAGTGAAGTAAGCTGTCACTTCCTAGCAGCCACTTCCTTACCACAAGCACATCTGAAGGAGAAGGTACATTACTCATAATCAGAAGTAAAACATCCTGTACTGTCTGTGCTTTGTTTGAATCAGTGGTTAAAGATGTAGCCACTCACAGAGAAGCAGCAAGATGAATTAGTGTATTGGTCTAACTCTTCATCCTTCACAGCTCCTGTTAAGGGTTCACCATGAGCTGAGGCCATTTAGAAGTCAGAGGACCCAGAAGACATAATGTATGTTAAAAAAGGTAATGGAAAAAATGGCACATGAATTTAAAGGAGTAAATAAGGTATCTTTCACAGTTTAGAAACATTAGCTTTCATAGAGATAACTTTGTCAAACACATACATGAGATAGTGTCTCTAAAACGCTTAGGACAATGTCTGGCTTGCATGAAAGAGGTTCAAAAAAATTGTCAGGTTTGGCAGGGCGCAGTGGCTCACGCCTGTAATCCCAGCACTTTGGGAGGCGGAGGCAGAGGCAGCGATCCCCTGAGGTCAGGAGCTTGAGACTAGCCTGACCAACATGGAGAAACCCCGTCTGTACTAAAAACACAAAATTAGTCGGGAGTGGTAGCGCATACCTATAATCCCAGCTACTCAGGAGGCTGAGGCAGGAGAATCGCTTGAACCCAGGAGGCAGAGATTGCAGTGAGCCAATATTGTGCCATTGCACTCCAGGCTGGGCAACAAGAGCAAAACACCGTTAAAAAAAAAAGAAAATTATTAGATTCATTCTTCTTCCTATATTTGCAAAATTTTCCAGCAAGAATGAGTAAATAGAAGAATCAAGGGCCCTTTTCTCTCAGAAAAAAGCATTTACTATGTTAAAGGGACACAAGCTGCATGTTGATGATACATCATTACATAAATATTTGACAACATCTGCTCCTTTATGAAGTAATTGGCATCAAGATTTAATCTATCAAATACATTTACTATGTGCCATTTTGTATAAAACATATTTATATTGCTTTGTAATGAGCAGATATTTGCAATGATACTTTCCTTGATTGGAGTGTTCATATTACTTTAATTTGGTCTGATAATTCTGGGTAGCAAACTCTGATGGTTGTGGGACACAAACTCTGTTAACATTGCTAACTGAGGTACGCATTCAAATAGTTTTGTATATACTTAATAGTTTTTGATGCTTCCTGCTGTACCTCTTGCTGTGGATTTCAAGGCAGTGCCAAAGATCTTGTCTGTATATACATATATTGAGGAGATATAGCAAAGTAAATAGTTTCTACAGGACTCCATGTCATTGATTTCGCACCGTGATAGGCAGCAGTTGTTCCAGGATCTCTGCTAAAACTCCTCATATCTAATAGCACTGCAAATAAGAGAATGGACTTTATTCATGCCAAAGTCAAACAGAATCCTCTAAAAATGTAAGGGAATAATGGTTTTAATGCAAATATTTCTTTTTTGATTTCTAAAATACAGCTTTAGAAATTTACTGGAAAAAATATATATAGTCTACTCTTGATACCTTGAAGAAAAATCTGTCCTGAATTTTTGTACATTTTTTTCTGTAGACATAAATGAAAAAGAATTTTAGAAGACTACTTTACCAGAACTGTTAACATCTAGCATCTTTCAGTTGTATGTGATTTGGGGAAAGAGAAGAGGAGAGAGATAAGGTATTAGATACATTTTTGCCAATGACAGTAAACAAAATTAAAATAATATGGGCATAACATCTCTAGCCAAGCACAATTTCATTGCAAATATCTGTTCAGCTCAAAACAATATAAATCTGTTTTATACAAAATGTTATACAGCAAATATATTCAATAGCTTCAATCTTGATGACAATTACTTCATAAAGGAAAAATATTTCAAACATTTATGCAATGATACATTGTCAACATGCAACTTGCCCATGCCAAATATACACTTCATTGTTTTCATTATCAACAATAATTCTTTATATCTCCTCTTGTTCTAGCTGCCACTTAATTTGTCAGCAGAATTTTCTAGAAAGGTCTTAGAGATCAAGAATGTTTTTTAAAATGCTGACGATGGAGAAAAAGGACATGATTAGGAAAGAACAAAGTTGGTAATAACCAATTTTAACATTTTCCACAATACAAAAGTAAAACAAAAATGATAGTAGATTCATGTTATGACATGTAAAACAAAGTATGCTTAAGAAGAAGTGTTTGTTTTTTGTTTTGTCTACCTACTGGCAACCTCCTCTGTCTGCTGTAAAATGCTACTAGGAAAAGATGTTGTAGAGAACTTATAAATATTTGTATAATTTTATATCTCATTTTAAAAAGTATGCCAATGACCAATAGATGTATACTAATTAAGGTAATCTGCGTGGATCAAATTGAGCACCCCAGATTTCAAAAAATATTCAAAATAAATTACCTATGTGTATCTTGATTCTGGTAGAGGCTGTCCATAGACTTGGTGGTGGTCAGTGAGTAATTACATCATAATAAAAATCATGTTGGTTCAATTAAACAAAATATTTCTTTAAAAATATAACAGTATGCCTCAAATATGTATAAAATATATTTCTACTCTGATATACAAAAACCCAATTTTCTAATATATTGTGTACAAGAAGCATGATGGTTTGATGTTGCAAACCAGTTGGGTGGTCTGTTAGATTTTACAATAAACATACTGCTCAGTAGGATCACAGAGCAATGTGTGGGAATCAGGTAAGAGTGATGAGGTGAATATATCGGCAACCTGGAGGTTTCAAAAAGACATCTGAGCGATTCTTCTAATTCTTTATATTTCCAAACTACATAGCAAAAGCAGAATTAAGCACAGAAAAAAATGGTAAGACAAGAAGAAAACATGATACCCTTTCATTGTCTAGCATGATTTTTTGCATGATCCATGGAATAAAAATATAAAAAATTAACTTTCATAAGCAATATAATCTAACTTGCTTATAAACAAAAAAAGCTGTCTTGATCATTAAGATCATGTTTAATCTGCAATAATTTTCATTTAGGGAATTTTATAGATTCTTTGAAGTATCAAAATATCTGTACATAATTATAGCACCAATTATATGAGTCGCAGAGGTAAATTCTGCTTGAGCAAATATAAGAAAAGAGAGCCTGTTTTCTTTATTTTTTTGCTTCATAGATACTTTTTCTTTTTAGAATAAAACTCTCTTCAACCAGAAAAATATATTTCAATATGGTTTTTAATTTAAAAATAAGTCATGTGGTTCTTCATGATTAGTCTCTGATTTGAAAGCTTACTCATTTGGGAAAAAATAAATACTGTTCAATCAACACAGTATTTTCTTCTTTAAACTTTTTATTCACATCTTTTAGTTTACCAGTACCAATCCTGAAATACCTAAGACTGAGGGTTTAAACATTTCGCATCTTTAATATTCTTTTTTAAATTAATGCCCCTTTTAACATCCAGAACTCATTGCCTAGTGAATTCCTTAATGTAGTCTCCAATGCATAATACATAGATAAGCTTCCATTGGACAGGTAATATCATCTCCTTTTTGATTGATTAAAAGAAGTAATACAAAGTATTAAGTAAAACACTAATTGAAACACAAATATTTTAGATTATATAACCATCAAAAAATTATTCATACATAAAATTGAAACCATTTCATTGCACATATTTTTCTGATTACAGGATTTGTAATGCATGTTCTACCCTGTGAAGAATAAAAATATCTTTCCAGAGTATCAAATATGTCATTGAGAATTTTACAGAATATGCTGCCTGGGAAGAAGTAGAATCACCTGACATTGTTAAACACTGCCAAAGACAGAAATAACAGCATGTGCCAATGCACAATGCCTGGAAGTTTGTTGATATAGATGAACATGGACAGATCTTTCTTTAAGCAGTATCATCATTGGTTTTCCACTTAACAGAAATGAAGGACCTCATATTTATGATGACATATTAGAAATCATGACAATGAAGTTGTTCATTTTTCTTCTAATACTTTTCTCTATCAAATAGACACTACTAGGAGAGTGCATAGTGAGTACTTACCGACAGGGTAGAGTTAAAGTTATCCATTCTGTTTAGGTGATCTTGCCCAAATCATCGTCTGATATAGTATTCCACTCTTGCTATAAAGAGTGGTTATCCACCGATTTTTAAAGTTCTAAGTCTATATCCTTATTGGAAGGTGCGGACAGAAGAGGGAATTGTTGTTTGAAGTTTATGAGTGTACAGTAGAGAAAAGTAGCACATGCTTGCATTTTACTTAAGAGTTGTCTGTGTCTGGGTGGTCATAAAATCAAACTACCTGTTTAGGGATAAGAAGTACTTAGTGGTAACAGACATCGCTACGACAGAACACATCTCCAATGACCCCAGAAGGAGAAGATGCATGAAGAGCTATTACAAAAGGTTAAAACTAAAGGAGAGAACAGGGATCAGAGAAACAGGAAGATGTGTACAGTGATAGTTCTGAGAAAGGTTATTTTACCTTAAAATGGCTTTTTTTTTTTTTTTTTTTGAGACGGAGTCTGGCTCTATCGCCCAGACTGGACTGCAAGCTCTGCCTCCCGGGTTCACGCCGTTCTCTTGCCTCAGCCCCCCGAGTAGCTGGAACAACAGGTGGCTGCCACTATGCCAGGCTAATTTTTTGTATTTTTAGTAGAGACGGGGTTTCACTGTGTTAGCCAGGATGGTCTTGATATCCTGACCTCATGATCCGCCCACCTCGACCTCCCAAAGTGCTGGGATTACAGGCGTGAGCCACCACACCCAGCCCCTAAAATGGCTTTTAAGTATTTCCTTGAATTAAAACACCAGATATATTCAACACCAATACTAACACAAAAAGACTTGGCAGCTGGGCGCGGTGGCACACACCTGTAATCCCAGCACTTTGGGAGGCTAAGGCAGATGGATTCATTGAGGTCAGGAGTTCAAGACTAGCCTGATCAACATAGTGAAACACCATCTCTACTAGAAATACAAAATTAGCTGGGCATGATGGCAGTTGCCTGTAATCCCAGCTACTCAGGAAGCTGAGGTGAGAGAATTGCTTGAACCCGGGAGGCAGAGGTTACAGTGAGCCGAAATCACACCACTGCACTCAAGTCTGGGTGACAGAGCAAGATTCCATCTCAAAAAAAAAAAAAAAAACACAAAACAAAACAAAAAGTCTTGGCAAACAAACCATTGTCATCCTTTGGATAACAATTTTTTAACCATTTCCAATTTAAGGTCCAAGTGTCCTGACCCCCACGTCTGTAAGAGATCATTACTAGTCACAAACGTTCAGGAAAACAATAATCCTAGCTTGTACTTCCCAATAACTAATTAGAAGTGTCTCTTCTGCAATTTGATTGAATCATCTCCAAGGAAAAACACTGTTGTAAAAAATAAATATACATATAATTATGTATATATTATGTACAATTTTAAATATATTTCATTACATTGATATTTTAAATATATATTTCCTTACATTGATATTTTAAATATATTTCATGACATTGATGTACTCTCAAAAATAGTAAACAGGCAAACTAAACTACTAACTGTTGCTTAGACCACACTATAGATACATGTAGTCAATAACCTTTCTCCTGAACTGCAATCTCACTGAAATAAAACTGATCTTTAACCCAAAGAAATATGAAGATCATCAGTATGGGATTACATCTCCTTTATAATGGCTTTAGTCAAGTGTAACTATACTGCTGAGTATAACTACAATTGCATTAAATTGCAATTTAATTGAGAATATTCAAGAGTCCTTAAATTTTCAAAATATAAATAAAACCTACCTTAATATTAAAACTGATTTTCAACAGAAAACATTTTTATCTTGTATTGAAATTATTAAACACACTACAATTACCCAACTTAAACCTATTCCAGGTAGATATTCTTCTGAATCCAGAAGCTAGTAACATATAATATCTCTGTACATAACATCTTTACAAGAGTTTTAAATATGACATATTTACAATCACTTAAATTTTGTTTTTGCTACCGATTGACTAGTGATAATTCACACAATATCCTCATTTTTCAAGTAATAAGCTATTTTATAGTAGTTAGCATTGAGATTGCTCCACAGTCAATTTTCCTCAAACTATATTTTCTTCCTCTGGAATCCAAGTTAATCATACATGGTAATATCTTTCATGGAAGGACAACTAAGGAGAAGACTTAATGGGTGATTAGTGGACAATTATCTTAGTTCTTTTTACAAAATAAGACTTCATTTTTAAAACAAATTCAAAATCTTTTTTATATTTGAATATCTTACCCACAGCTTGGATATGAAAACTTGTATTTTTTATGTTTCTACACTGTAGTTTTGAGTTACCTTTGTGCCATAATCAATTATGGACAAAAAATAAAAATACTAATAGAGCACAAGATTTAAGAATGAAACAATCCTTACCCCACCCCTTTCACCTTTTCTGAAAAAGATAACAAGAATGATTATAAAAATGCATATGTAGCATAAAAACTATTTTCATATCCTGATTCTATTGCTGATAAGAAGGATATGGCGTCTCTGTGGCATTTTAAAAATATAGCCACGAATACTTTGAATGTCCTGACATCGAAGGGTAGACATGTTTCTTCCCCCTAAGTCAGACAGGCTGTGATTGCTTAAACTAACTGAGCATTAAAGTAATTCTATGTGACTTCTGAGGCAAGATTATTTAAGGCAATACATTGACCCATTAACTGAAACACTCAGGAAAGCTACCTGTATGATTCCATGCTGTGAGGGAGCTCAAGTTACATGAAGAAGCAATATTCAGACACTCTGGTTAAGAGATTATTTTGAGCCCAGCTTTTAAGTCATACCAATGTAGAAGGCAAACATGTAAATGAAGCAGCTTTCAGAAGATTTCATTGTCCAACGTTTAATTCATTCCTAGACATCTAGGACTTCTCAGAGGCCCCAAATACTGTAGACCACAGAAATGTCACCCCACTTTGCATTTTCAACCCCCTGACCCCAAAATATATGAGGATGACAAAATGGTTATTGCATCATGCCACTGAATTTGAGCAGTTTGTTTTGCAGAAGTAACTAGCAGAAGCAATCACAAATAGAAATGTTTTCTTTCTCCACAATTTGGAAGATGATGGTCTTAACAAAGACAAAAAGGAAAGAGGAGAAAATGTGGCATAGGACAAACCTGAGTCTTCCATTTCATAGCTGTCAATTTTGGCAATTGGTATTTAAATCATGGATGATATTTTCATATTCTGGGCATTTATGAAAGATTAAATTAGATAGCATAATTAAAGTATCAGACACAACTGTGCTTTCAACAAAAAAACGCATAATTGTTTCATCCCTCCCCTTATTAAATAAATTTTAATAGGTCTTTTTATAGGTGAAACAGTGCCAGAAAAGAATTTCAAACTATATAAATAACAAAAAAAAAAAGTTTGGCTTTTTTGAAACTAAGGAAAATTTCATAGTGCAAGAGGTATTGGTAATGCAGTCTATAGACATAACAAAATCATTCATTTTAATAAATACATGACTATCTCACAGGAAAAATACAAAGTTTGAGATACACAGATAAATAAAAGGGTTGCATTTCCAGTCCTCATGGAATTTAGAATCTAGCAGGTAAATAAATGGGAATCACAAACAATTTTTAGCCTGATGAATTTTTAATAAAAAGACCACAATACTATAGGAATATAGAGCAGCAAAATTTGCCCTTGTCTCTTCGAAAATAAACCATTAAACTGATTCAAAATAATAAACAGTAGCTAGTAAATATTAGAGAAGTATGCCTTGAAGCAGCAGCAATAGACATAAAAGCTGTGAGAAGAATGCAGAACATCTTAGTGAAATCGAGAGACAACTGGTGTGTTTGGGTCACAGACACCAGTAAGCACACGTGACTGGAGAGAGAAGTCAGGGATATATGAAAAGGACCTTTAGTAGATTACCAAATTTCTCTTAAGGGCAATAGTATATTATTCAAAGGGGTTAAGCAAGTGATTTCAGATATTAGTTTTAAAATGTTAGCTAAAGAATGCACAATCTATATGACTCTCCAGACTAAAACTTTTAAGGATTTTCATACTTTTTTTTTCCCTTTTGATGCTCATGACATACCCTCATTCAAAAAAGATTTGGGCATTATTCTTCTATAATTATATAACAGACATAAGAATACTTGATTTATGATTTGTACTGTCATGCCCTGATTTAGGAAACAGAAATACAAAGCCTTTTTATCACACACATGATACAACTGGCAAAACTATTTAAATTTATCGCTATGTTGTTTCATGATTTAAAAAAAAAATCCTACAAACTGAGTTTACACTCCGAACTCTATCCCAAGTATAGCAGGAAATTTCATAGAAATTAAGAGGATTGGTTAAGTTTCGAAAAACTAGTATGTAGCTTTATATAATTACTAAACTGAAGAACAAAATATTATATTATGATAAACCTCTCATATTATTTTTTGTCATAGTTTCAAATGTCTATATGTTTCCTTCACATTTAACTATTGACACTTGTAGTTTGAAAGCCTCAGTCTTTCTTGCTGTCTAATGGATGTTTGCTTAATAGGCCTTGATACTATTGTAGGCTTGAATTTATATAAATCTTACCTCCAGAACACACAATATAATAACTACCTATCCTATACAGAGGGTCCAGATGTTCTACCTGTCTTTCTTGTCTCATTCATAGAAATTATTTCTACTACTGGGACACTCTTCTCATGAGAAAACAAAAAACAAAAACAAAAACAAGTCTACTTCCTCTTCACTCTCTTGCTTCTGCTCCCTGTCTCATGAATTCAGTTTGCTGGTTCTTTGCTCATAGAAAGGTTGCTTGGATCCAGAATGTGACTTTCCTTTCTGTTGTGCTGGCTCTTCTGCTAGCTTTTTTCTTTTTATCCTTTTATTAAAAACTATTCTAACATATTTCATTTTCAGCATATTTTCTACCAACATTCATCAGAATTAGTAAGGAATCTCTGATTAAAGTTAAGCATTATGGCTATGTAAGTTAAATGAAAGTTGAGTATATTCAACATGTATAAATATTATATTCAACATGTATAAATATTGGCATAAGCATAGCATCCAAGGACATACTCTTACAAGATAACAAACACTTAACTTTGATATGTGAGAGCTTGTTTTGAAAATGAAACTCTACACCCACACACAAGCATAACATTTACCAGAAAATTTTCAAGTTATTTTTTTCAAAGGAATGTCACCTACTATGATCACACAAGTTGGATGTCAGGAGTAATTATCTCATACTTTTAGCCACAATGCTTAGACAGCAGGAATTAAAAGTTTTAAATTGGGACATAAATCTCAAAAAAAAAGTTAAATTGGCTCTGTGGGATCTTATGTATAACTAAGAATGCTTATATTTTTCATCAAACTATTCTCTTTTAAAGCTTTGCTTTATAGCCAATTAGTTTTGCTGTATTCTGAGTCATATATTTAATAATGAGAGAATAACGTTTTCTATATCTTGTTTTAGAAGAGATAGAAAAGCACTTCAGAATTTTGATAGTTTTTTTCTGACAAAGTAATTTTTCACTTTGTTACAAATTCGAGTGTGTCAACATCTACTCTATATATTAAAGTCCATTCAACACATGCACAATAGAAATAATATAATTCCATTGTATTATATATAATGGAAATAATATACAATACAAATGACTGTGCAAATAAGTTGACAAATTGTTGAAAATTATTTGCTAGAACATGAAAGTCAAATAATAAAAGTTGGGGAATACCAAAGTATCATGTGCTTTTTTATCTGTCTGGGGAGATTGATTACTTAATCCACTTCTTTTTAAAGCTTCATGAGAACTCAAATATATTTTGTAACTCTTTCTGAATGAAAAGATAATATTCATAAAATGAATGTCAGTGTTTCATGTTGATCTTCCTATTGTCTTTTGTTTAACAACAAAATAACCTTTCAAAGATAACAATATAAAACAAAAATTATTTGAATATCTAGTAGACTCCTCTTGGAGAAAGAAATACACTGAGACCGAATTTGCTGTAGAGAGTGAGATTCCAATGCATATTTTAGAAGAAAGAGAAATTAAAGAAAACCTTAATTTCCTTGCATAAGAAATAAATGCAGAAGTTCCACCTCTAGAATGGCAATGTGAAAAGCTCCATGAATCTTTTATGAAATTGTTGAAAATTATAAAACAACCATCACCTATGTCACTTGAAAAGTCATAATGGTATGTAGAAAATGATGAAGTATTTATTCAAGAAAATCTACTGAAACTCACTAAGAACAGTGAGAGTTTTTTTGCATTTGATCCACAACCCATTCTTACCTCTCTTTCTCACAGCCTATCTTGATATAAACTCTACTCAATGCAATGTAGCCAAGAACACAGGACTTTTTCTAGACCCTATTGAGGGGCTATGGTATCTTTTTGGGAGTAACAGTACATTAGAATTTTTCATTTCTACCCCCACCTGCTGCCAGTACCTGTTCCTGAGGTTAAGCTTTTGTTGAATGTGGCCAAGAAGTAGGATGTCACTTCTTCCTACCAGCTTTAATTCATGGAATGAGGACTGTTTGGGTGCAACACACTGAGAACACTGAGCCCTGATTGCCTTCTTTCTGGTTTGTAAGGCAAAGTTCTCATTCCAGGAGTGGCAGACTGAGATTACCAACGGCTACTTCTCATCCCAGTGACCCAGTCTCAAAGTAGGGCTGTCACTCCGAGAGGAGAATGCTGCTCTCTTTGCTGCAATCACCAGAGCCAAAGCTCAGAAGTTTTGCCCAAAGGAAGGGGCAGAACATACAGCAGAGAATGTAAAGCTTTTCCCAAAAGAAGAGTCTGAGGAAATTTCAACTTCATTGAACAACAATGAAGTGATGGTAAAAAGCAAGTAAGAGAGACTGGCACTTTATTACAGACATGATTTGAAACAAAGGTCAGCTAGTTTACCAGGAATAACCCAGGAAAAAGACAGCTAAGAAGAGCCCTTCTGGTGTCAAGAAGCAGCTTCAAATGTTGAACAAATGAAAAGACCTGAAATAATAAATAAGACTATTAGACTATTAATATAACAAAAGCTGTAAATACATAGTATGTTTCTTTTTATCTTTTTTTAAGATATAAAATTATGTCAAGTGTGTTAGTCTGTTCATGCTGATACATATATATACCAGTGACTGAGAAATTTGTAAAGAAGAAATTATTTCTCATAGTTCTGCAGGCTGGAAGTTTAAGACCAATTTGCTGGCAGGTTTGGTGTCTGCTGAGGTGCCTTGAATACTGCATCCCCCAGAGAGGATAAATGCTGTATTTTCATATGGTGAAAAGGATGAAAAGGCAAAGGGTCCTAATACCCTCCAGCCCTTCTAGAAAACACTCATACCATCCATGAGGACAGGTTCCAGCTCTTAATGCCGTCACATTGAAATTAAGTTTCAACATGAACTTTGGAGAGGACAAAACAACAAACCATATCATCAAGTAACAGTTATAACAATAAATTATTGGGTACATAGCATATATAGATGTAATGTGTACAGCAATAATAGCACAAACTTGAAGGAGAGCCAAAGTATACAAAAGTGAACAAAAGGAAAATTTATATATACATAGGTCACTAGAATTGCTATGCATCTAAAATTGATTCTGTTAAGATGTATACAGTAAACCCTAAAGTAACAAGGGAAACACTGAAAAAATATAGATAAATTATTAAATTTAAATTAAATGTTTTATAGAAAATATCTAATTCAAAAGAAAGCAGTAAAGGAGAAAAAGAGGGATGAAAAAAGACATAAGGTATACAGAAAACTGAAGTAAAATGATGGATGTAAATCTAACTATACTAGTAACCTCAAGTGAAAATGAATTTAAATATTCAAATAAAGGAAATATTGTCAGACTGGAGGAAAAACAAATTAATTAAACAAGATCCATCTACATGTTGTCTGCAGGAGACACACTTTAGATCCGAAGATGAAAATTCATAGAAAAAAAAAGGATGGAAAAGTTGTATGATGCAGGCAGTAACCACAAGAAAGCTGGAATTGTTATATTAATATCAGAAAAAAATAGACTTTGAAACAAAAGGGGTTACAGAACTAAAGAGAGATTTCATAAAAATAAAAGGACCAATATCTCAAATATAAATAATTATAAGCATATATATGTGTGATGAAAGGCTTCAAAATCCATTGACATAGAAACCTCCAAAAATGAAGATTAATTAGACAATTTAACATACTTCTTGCAGCCTTGGATACTCACTTTCACAAATGGATAAAATGACTAGGCAGAAGATCAACAAAGAAATACAACACTTGAACAATACTATAAAATAACCAGGCTGATTAGATATTTAAGGAACACTGTAACAACAGTAGATTCTCAAGTGCACACGCAACATTATCCAGGAATACCATATCCCAGGCCATAAAATAGACCTCAATGAATTTAAACATTGGAATAATACAAAGTATATTTTCAGACAATAATTGAGTAAAATAATAAATCAGCAATAGGAAAATTTGGGAAACTCAGAATTATGTGGAAATTAAACAACATGCTATTAAATAACCAATGGGTCCAAGAAGAAATAAATTAGAAAATACTTTAAGAATGCATATCTCCTATGTGATGCAATAAAAGTAGTTCTCATACTCAAAAATTACATTCTCTAACCTGCCACCATAAGGCACTGAAAAAAGAGCAAATTGAAGCTACAGCAACCACAAGAAACTATTAGGGATATACAAATTACTGAAACAGAGAAACAATTGAGAACCTCAACAAAGCCAAAAATTGTTTCTTTGAACACATCAACAGTGGCCACAATTTAAATAGACCAACCAACAAGGAAGAGAAACTATTCAAGTATTAATGAAATTTTTAAAATGACACTAAACTTAAATAAAAATTTATTATAAAAGTACCTATGAACAATTATATCTAAAATTTAGATATTTTTTAAGAACTGGACAAATTCTAAGATTCAAATTAGCAACAATGAGTCAAGGAGAAATATAAAATCTTATCAAGTAAAGGGATTAAATTAGTAATCAAAGCTACCACCTCGGGAAACAATGACAACAGCAACAAAATCTTCTAGCCAAGAATGCCTCTACCAAACTTTTAAAGTTGAATTAATACAATCATTTACAAACTCTTGCAAGAAAAATAGAGAATACACTTCCCAGTTTATTCTACGAAGCTAGTTACCCTAATAACAAAACCAAACAAAAGCATCAAAAAAAAAACACACAACAATATCTTTAACCAAAATAGATGAAAAAAATCCTCAGCAAAATGCTAATGATCAAAATCCAGCAATACATAAAACATAATATACTATAACCAGGCACGACTTATCTCAGGAATGCAAGAAAAACATAAAATAAATGCATCATTAACTAGAGTCAATTATACTGAGTTTCATTTTCCCTATTGATTACCGACTAAGTTGCTTCCAGTTTTACAGTATTTTGTACCGCCATTCCTAGACTCATATCTGGACTGTTTCACAGTATCGACTTTACAGAATATAGAGGAATAATCTTGGAAATAGAAAAACAATATTGTTCATTGATTTTAAAAGCATATATACACACAAGTGGTCAAAAAGTCATTTTAGCCAAAATGAATTCCATGTCAATGTAAATAAAATAACGAAATGATACCATCAATCAAAAAGAGATGAGAAAATGGAGGAAATGAATATTGGAAAATAGAGTCACTGACTTAATTGTTGGATTTCTGGTGAAGCAGGAAAACAAATTAAATTCTCTTCTGTAGAGTTATCCTATCTAGGGCCACATGTCTTTAACCTGGCACCAACGAAGTACTAAAACCATATAACAAAACATTCTTTTATTAATTCCATATTCATCAAATGATTTTCTGGTATACATTTGGGTCCTCATGTAACTTTATCTAGAAAGAACACTTTTGTTAATTTAAAAGGAATATTTCAGTTCCTACGCATTTCTTTACATTAACTGGTTTAAACACCGATCTCCGTTAATGTTAGTATACCCCCTACCCAAAACTGGATTAATAATCAGGTATCTGGGCAGGAAATGCTGTGCCGCAGGGTCTACTAGCAGTGAATGAGTAAGGAAATGATTCTTTGTGTCTTTCTGTAGTAAGGCATTCATAGCTTCTGTTTTAACAAAGCATAATTATAGCTACCAATATTTTGGAGCCATAAATCATCAGTAAAAGGCTATATTTGTGTGCAAAACATTTGATATAAAAAGTTAAGGCTTCCAGTCTTATTTTATTTTGTTATACCTTTTCTAATTACATGGTACTATATTTTCAGATATGAGTACACACAATGAAAACAACTAAAAAAACAAAATTACCATTCAGTTTGCCTTCTTTTCATCAAATTGATCTCATGTCATATAAACGTAGTTTATTTTAGAGATGCAGTGTTCCTCTGTATTCATAGCATCATCACTCAAGATGGTGTTATGGTGAACATTTGGGTCATTACACTGGCTTATACTTTAACAGATTGCTATGAAATTGGATCTTATCCTTAAGCTCCAATATCTGTATGGCCCTGATAATGCTGAAAATGCAGTCCTCATTGTACCTAACCTTAGGAAATGAATAATGGCTATATTGAGTCCTGCCTCCCTTTGTGCTTTTATATTCCTGAGGGCATGATTTTGTAATACTTCACAGAATATGTCAAAGACTAATTGTGAAATAGTTGGAGGTAAGTTATTTGGATGTCCCTGATTACACAACATCTGCATGTAAGATAATACACTATTTTCAATTATGATTTTGTCAAGTTCTCAAAATACAGGATTGGCTTTTAACTGAAACTATTTCTGTGTGCTGGCATAATACCATTTGTGCTATTTTCTTATATTTTTTCTGTATATTAAAAAGAAACTAAAAGGGCTTTTGTGCTTATTTGACAATATTTTATTATGAAAGTTTACACATAAATATGCTGGATAGTCATTTCATAATAAAGTATGACATTATTTTATGTCTCCCCAAGGGTAAAGATCATTCAAGCAGAAATGTCTCCTCTATCGGTATTTATTCACCTAAATAGACTGTTTTGGTTAAAATTTTAATGAAAAGTCATGCTTATAATTACTGTATAATTTAGTATATGCATGGATATTTATCTCTTCAAAGTAGAGATGTAGTTGACATGAAGGGATGTCTGCCTAGTTCACAAAAGTATGACCATGAAAATATCATTTCTATGATACTCCTTATGGGAGCTATCCCTTTGTCACTCCAACCTTGAAACTGTAATGTCAGAAATTATAGTATCTACTTCCCTGTGCAGTACTTTTTGATCCAAGTAATAGGTCCATGATCTGAGAATAGTCAAAGTGCATCTCAGATTTTTCAAGAGTTGGAGAGAGTGAAGGTTTCACTTCTGATGGTATATGTTGTAAGAATGAGTCTATCTGTCAGTGCCAAAGAAGTAAAGATGGAATAAGAATAAAGCTGATGCTCAGAGAAGAGGGAATGAGAGAGGTAACATTGACTATTTAAAATCCATCCTGAGGTCAGACCCACAAATGCATTTTGTTATTTTATTTCAATACTGATAAAACCTTTTTATGTTTATAGTTAGTTCAAATTAGTTTTTTCTATTTCAAGTGAAATAACAGGTGTACAAAAACACAAAAGTACCCCATTTCCCCTTGCAGATGTATTGTTCTGAAGCTAGACTGATGTTGAAATACTCGAGGTCAACCTAAAATGATACTATTTTACTGATGCCTTCATTTTTAGTATCTTTTCCTTAGATTTTACAAGAGGTAAAAACATCTACTACAGATGTGTTACCTTTTGAAGTTGCTTTTCGTCTTGTTATCTGGTGTGTGTGGCTGGGACAATGGAACACGATGGAAAGACTGAAAATGATACAATTCCAAAAAGCTGTTTTTACAGTTTGAAGCCTAGCCTCAGAGTCAAATCCCAATACTATCATGCAAAAAATTACTGGGTTTGCACCAAGTATGAATAGGTTGGAAAACTAAAAAGGCCTATGAGGCCCTATAAGAAGAACCTTATTAGTGTTTAATAAAGGTAAAGGTAAAGTACAACAGAAATAAAATGCAGGAAATCATTGAACGTCTGTCTTTCAAGATCCTTTCTCAGTCTCACGGACACATTTTATCTGTGTATTATGAACCTTCAAGATTTGAGCTTACTATAATAATTTAAAGTGCAGAAAAGTCTTCATAGCAGGCTCCCTCATACATTGTTGGTCATATACTTCTTAAGCCACGTTGTTTAAACCATCAAACTAAACATTCTCAATGTTGTAGACCAGTTGGCACTAAACTTAAAGCAACATATTATGAATCACTAACTAGCACATGCCATTTTCATCTTGCTCACGGTCAGTGTTATGCTTCCAATGCATCTCTAGATATAAATATCAAGCTGTTCCAGTCCAACTGTAAAAGCCCTCTCTTATGTAGCCATACACTGACATATATGAGAATATAAAATGTGTTGAGGAAAAAGTATCAAAGGATTGAGAAATCTACATGAATTTTAAAAAGAATTAAGAGAAGGCCAGGCTATATTTAATGTCATCCAAGATAATTCTAGTGCATTGGCATTTTTTTCACATGACTTTTCTTTCTTTTCCCGTTGGCTGATTCTCTCCTAACTAGTTTTAATCAATTTTATAGAATAATTTGCATATAAGGCACACATTTGTCCAGTTCAGTTTTACAAATTTATAAAGCTAATCACCTACACAATCAAATATAGAATATTTCCTTCACCTACACATTTATTGCACGACCTTTGCCAATGAAATTCCCCACTTCAACCCCAGAAAGGTTTAATGCATTCTGTCTTGGGAATTTCAAATTTTATTAACATGGAAGCATACAGTATTTATTATTTAGTATCTGCCTTCTTTCCTCTAGTATATGATAAAAATTCCCCTTTAATTTTTTTTTGTATAAAGGAATGACAATCCTTCAACTGTAAAAACTAAAGAACATGCCACCCAATTAATCACATGCCTTAGGGTATATTTCTGAAAAATAACATACATATTTTAAAAGCAACTTTATTAAAACTCAGGGCTATTAATGTATGTATACAAATACAACACCAGAAAATAAAGTTGTTTCCAGGCCGGGAGCAGTGGTTCACACCTGTAATCCCAGCACTTTGAGAGGCCGAGGTGGGCAGATCACGAGATCAGGAGATTGAGACCATCCTGGCTAACACGGTGAAACCCTGACTCTACTAAAAACACAAAAAATTAGCTGGGCTTGGTAACCTGCGCCTGCAGTCCCAGCTACTTGGGAGGCTGAGGCTGCAGAATGGCGTGACCCCAGGAGTCGGAGCTCGCAGTGAGCTGAGACCATGCCACTGCATTCCAGCCTGGGCTACAGAGTGAGACTCCGTCTCAAAAAAAAAGAAAAAAAAGAGAAAAGCTTCTGCAAAGCAGAAGCAGCAATCAGTAGAATAAAGAAACAGGCCAGGAGCGGTGGCTCACGCCTGTGCACCCAACACTTTGGGAAGCTGAGACGCGCCAATCACGAAGCCAGGAGATCGAGACCATCCTGGCTAACACGGTGAAACCCTGTCTCTACTAAAAAGACAAAAAAAGTCCGGGTGTGGTGGCAGGCGCCTATAGTCCCAGCTATTCGGGAGGCCAAGGCAGGAAAATGGCATGAACCCAGGAGGCAGAGCTTGCAGTGAGCGGAGATCGCGCCACTGCACTCCAACCTGGGCGACAGAGCAAGACTCTGTCTAAAAAAAATTAAATTAAATTAAAATTTTTAAAAAATGAAACCACCCAGAGAATGGAAGCAAGTATTTGCAAACTATGCATCAGGCAAGGGGTTCATACACAAAATACATAACTCAAACTGCTCAAAAGCAAAAATACAAATGATCTTATTTTTAAAAATCTACCCGAAACCTTTGTCCCCCACCATTATTTCCCTACCTTCTTTTCCCGACCGCCTTTGGCCCCCTCCCTCTCACCACCCTTTTTCTTCCAGCATCTGCCCCCAAAACTTCATCATTTTTTGCCCACCCTCATTTCACAAAGCCTTCTCTACTCTCGTGCTCAACACCCTTTTCCCCATCCATCTACCCAAACCCTTTCCCCAGTTTTCTTCCCACCGTCTTTTCCGCTTATCCCTGGCCACCCTCTTTTTCCCCCTCCCGCTCTCATCACCCTCTTTTGCTCCTTTAAGCAAAAACATTTTCCTCCGTCTTTTCCCAAAACCTTCTCTCCACTCCTGCTGCTCACTACCCTCTTTTCCCCCTTCATCCACCCAAAAACTGTTTTCTTCATCGTCTTTCCCCCTGTTCCTCTTTGCCATTCTCTTTCCCTTCTCCATCTACCCAAAAATATTTCCCCGGTCTTTTCAAAAAGCCTTCTCCCCACTACTATTCACCTCCCTCTTTCCCCCTCCATCTACACCCCAAAACTTTCCCTCTTTTCAAAGTCTCCCTTCTTTACCACTCGTGCTCTTTCCCCTATCCTGCTTGCCACCCTCTTTTTTGCCCTCCATCTACCCCAAACCATTTTTCCGTCGTTTTCCCAACCCCCTATCCCTGGCTCCCTCTCGCCACCCACCCTCTTTCCTCCTCCTCGTCACCCTCTTTCCCCACTATATCTATCCAAACAATTTTTACCCACCGTCTTTTCTTTCTCCACCGTCTTTCTTTCCTACCACTGTCTTTTCACAAAACCTTGTCTTCCTCCTGCTGGCTACCCTCTTTTCCCTTCTCCCACTTGCTACCCTCTTTTGCTCCTCAACACAAAACTTCCCCCCCCCCATATTTTCTACCCACCGTCTTTTCACAAAACCTTCTCTCCCTACTGCTAGCCCCATTTTCCCCCCATTACCTCCCCGTTTTTCCTCCTCCCACTTGCCACCCTCTTTTCCACCTCCATCTACCCTTAAACTTTTTACCCACCGTCTTTCTGCAAAACCTTCCTTCCCTCCCACTCCCCACCCTGTTTTTACACCTCCATCTACCCAAAAACTTTTTTCCCCACCATCTTTTCGCCGACATCTTTCCGCAACACCTTCTTCGGCTAAGCTATCCTTTTTTCGCTTTGGCACTAACTACCGTCTTTACTCCCCTCCATCTATCCCAAAACTGTTTTCCTTCTCCTACCGCTCCAGCCGCACTGCTATCTCTCCGTTGCTGCGAACAACCGCAGCGAGGCGAGCCGCGCTGCCGCGGCTCCAGCCTCCAGCATACGGCAAGTGACTCCTGATTCCTAGTCCTCTACGTCGGGCAGCGAGCAACTCCACAGCAAAATACAAGAACCTGAAAAAACATGATTGCTCTTCAGCATCATTTATATACTGCGGTTATGCCCACGGAGGTTCCTGGACTGCAAGTTTTGATTGGATGAGAAAAAAAACCTCCAGGCTTACTCTGATTGGACTTTATGATCATGTTCTGACTGGATAAGAGCAAGTCTGAACACAACCAATCACAGAATGAAAATAAAGTCCAATCAGAGTAGGCCTAGAGGTTTTTTCTTGTCCAATCAGAACATGTAATCCAGGAACTGTATTTGCATAACCTCGTATATAAAGTATGCTGAGGTTGCGTCAGGTCATTTCAGGCTCTCCTGTGTCCAGCCCTGCTGGACACAGAAACTTGCCCTGCTGGATATGAAACCTCATAATAGTAGAGTAATTTGAAAAGCGTGGCATTGGCACAAGAAAAGACAGACAAATCAAATTAGTCTAGAATTGTGGACAAGTAGGAATATACTTTATAATGAAGATGGCTTTGTTTTTCTTTCTTTCTTTTTTTTTTTTTTGAGATGGAGTCTCACTCTGTTGCCCTGGCTGGTGTGCAATGGCATGATCTCGGCTCACTGCAACCTCCACCTCCCAGGCTCAAGCGATTCTCCTGCCTCAGCCTCCCAAGTAGCTGGGATTACAGGTGCATGTCACCATGCCTGGCTAATTTTTGTATTTTTAGTAGAAAAGAAGTTTCACCATGTTGGCCAGGCTGGTCTCGAACTCCTGACCTCAAGTGATCCGCCCGCCTCAGCCTCCCAGAGTGCTGGGATTACAGGAGCCACCGCTCCTGGCCTTCTTTTTCTTTATTTGCTTTTTCAGTTCTATAGATGCATGCAAAGAGTAACACAACAAATGTCCATCTACCTACCATCTGTGATTACAAAACTTAGTATTTTATCATTCTTGCTTCAGAATTATTTAATAAAGGCAATACTTCCTCTGCACAAATGCTTACCTTAAAACCACTCTTGAATTCTTTTCACAATTGACTTATGAACTCTCAAATTTAAAACCATGTGTTTTTGTCTTTATATTCCTTAGACATTTATAGAAAGGTATTTACTGAGCGGTTACTATGTGCCAGATATTATGCTGTTTTTATATACTGTTTTTACTTTATATAGCTAATTACATTATTTGTCACATATTAACCTATTTTAAATATGAAAAGAAATGACGTATTAATGTTTTCAAACCTTGATAACTTTTATTAAGTAAATACTTGAGAGGAAGCTTTTACAGGTAATTGTGGTTTTATTTATGTAGCTATAGTTATAATTTATTAGAAGTACACTTGGTGTTTTAGTTCTTATTAATTCTATTTTTTTCCCATCCTGTTTAGATGGTTTCCTAGAAACATGATTATTTATTGGCGTTGATCTCACAGTCTGGTGAGGACTTCTTTGCTGATAATGTCAAGTTCAGGTTATCCTCCCAACCAAGGAGCATTCAGCACAGAACAAAGTCGTTATGCTCCTCACTCTGTAAAGTATACGTTTCCCAGCACCCACCACCAGCAGGTAAGGAACAAATACTATGCCAATTGCACATGTTTTTTGTGTTTTTCTTTACTTTTCCTATTTAATACACATGTTGATAGAAACCACCAAATTTACCCTTTTTTTTTTTAAGTGGCAAGAGCTATTTACAGAGACGAGGAACCAAAGGTTGGGAATTAATTATCTCTGTCTTCTTACTGTGGCTTTATGCCGATTTGAAGAGTTGAACTTGTCTTTGCTTTAGATGACAGGAGTTGATGATAAATAGAAAACGTATCAATTCTCTAGAATTTCTAGGGTAAGACCTATATTTATACTCCCAAGTTGTGGCTGAGTTTTAAGCTGGCCAGATAACTTGGCATGTCTTGAGTGACGGCCAGGATAAAGACCCCTGTCTTCTTGAGAGACTGATGGTAGGAAGATGTGTATAGTAGGTAGGAAGGAAGGGATGGTAGACAGGAAGGAAGACTTTATCATAGGAAGAGTTTGTAAGAGATTGATTTACCTTGTGAAAAATAAAGTATGAGGTAAAATAATCATCTCAGCGTAGACCAAGGATATGGGTGTAAGAGGTTTAAAGAAAAATAGGAAAGGATGGGATAAAACGGTCATCTCAGAGACTAAGAAAGCAGATTTGTCATGAAAATGTACTACGGGGTCGTCCTGAGGACTCCTGTGAAGTGCAGTCATGACTGCAGAGTTAGAATGGACATTCCCATGTTGTTCCTGTGTAGGGAGGCATTTAGTCTTTCACCATTACGTGTAATGCTAGTTGCACGTTTTTGTTGATGCCTTTTTTGGTTGAAGAGGTTGCTTTCTGTTCCTAGTTTGAGAATTTCTGTCATGATTGGGTGTTGAATTTTGCTTGTGTTGTCCCCCTACCCCAGTGTTATTCATTTGATTACCAATTTTCCGGGTTATTGTTGCTGCTGGTTTTTTCATAAAATCAGGCCGGGCACAGTGGCTCACGCCTGTAATCCCAGCACTTTGGGAGGCTGAGGGGGGTGGATCACTTGAGATCAGGAGTTTGAGATCAGCCTGGCCAACATGGTGAAACCCCATCTCTACTAAAAATATGAAAAAATTAGCCAGGCATCATGCAGGCACCTGTAATCCCAGCTACTTGGGAGGGTGAGGCTGGAGAATCGCTTGAACCTGGGAGGCAGAGGTTGCAGTGAGCCAAAATCGTGCTGGTGCACTCCAGCCTGGGCAACAAAATTAACTTTGCAGTTGAGTTTATATATATACACATATATCTATATTAGAAGGCACTTGTTATATGTGTACAGTGTAACAAATTTTGACAAATTCATGAACTCATAGAACCATCACCAAAATGAAGATGAACAACATTTCTAACACTCCAGCACGTTCCTTGGCACCCCATCCTCCTTGGCACCCACCCGTGTCAGTCCTCCTCCCCCACTTCCTACTAACCTCAGCTCCTAGGAAACCACTGATCTGCTCTCTATCATAAAACATTGTATAAGTTCTGAGCTTCATGGGAACTCTTTTGTCTATGACCTCTTTTGCTTCCCATAGTACTTCTGTGATCTATCCATGTCTGGCATGTCTCAGTTCATTCCTTTTTATTGTTGAGTATGGGTATACCACAATTTGTTTATCCAGTCACCTATTCCAGTTTTTGATTTTTATTTTATTTTATTATTATTATACTTTAAGTTTTAGGGTACATGTGCAGAATATGCAGGTTAGTTACATATGTATACATGTGCCATGCTGGTGTGCTGCACCCATTAACTCATCATTTAGCATTAGGTATATCTCCTAATGCTATCCCTCCCCCCTCCCCCCACCCCACAACAGTCCCCAGAGTGTGATGTTCCCCTTCCTGTGTCCATGTGTTCTCATTGTTCAATTCCCACCTATGAGTGAGAACATGTGGTGTTTGGTTTTTTGTCCTTGAGATAGTTTACTGAGAATGATGATTTCCAATTTCATCCATGTCCCTACAAGGGACATGAACTCATCATTTTTTATGGCTCTCCAAAGGATACTGTTAAGAAAATGAGGCAATACTTCTTTTAATAATCCAGATACGACAAATATATAGATATATGTTTTCTAAGTAATTTTACCTATAATAATCAAAAACTGGACCATCGAGGCTAGGACCAGTTTTTGATTATTATAGGTAAAATTACTTAGAAAACAAATATTTGTTGTATCTAGATTATTAAAAGAAGTATTGCTTCATTTTCTTAACAGTATCCTTTGGAGAGCGTACATTTTTTATTTGTATCAAGTCCGATGTACTTTTTTTTTTTGGAGATAGAGTCTTGCTCTGTCTCCCAGGCTGGAGTGCTATGGTGCCATCTCAGCTCACTGCAACCTCTGTCTCCCAAGTTCAAGCAATTCTCCTGCCTCAGCCTCCTGAGTAGCTGGAATTACAGGCATGTGCCACCACGCCCAGGTAATTTTTGTATTTTTAGTAAAGGTAGAGTTTCACCGTGTTGGCCAGGCTGGTCTCGAACTTCTGAACTCAAGTGATCCGCCCGCCTCAGCCTCCCAAAGTGTTGGGATTATAGGCATGAGCCACTGCACCTGGCCTTTTCTTTCTTTCTTCTTTCCTTCCTTTCTTTCTTTCTTTCTCTTTCTTTCTTTTTTTTCTTTTTCTTCCTTTCTTTCTCTCTCTCTCTCTTTCTCTCTCTCTCCTCTTTCTCCACTTTCTTTCTTTGAGTCTCACTCTGTCACCCAGACTAGAGTGGGCAGTTGCGTGATCCCGGCTCACTGCAACCTCCTCTTCCTCGTTGAAGCAATTCTCCTGCTTCAGCCTCCCAAGTAGCTGAGATTACAAACACCTGCCACCATGCCTGGCTAATTTTTTGTATTTTTAGTAGGGTTTCGCCATGTTGGCCAGGCTAGTCTCGAACTCCTGACCTTAGGTGATCTACCCGCCTCAGCCTCCCAAAGTGCTGGGATTTCAGGTGTGAGCCCACTATGTGTGGCCGGGATTGATACTTTTTCATCCTGAGATATTTGATAGAATTTGTCAGTGAAACTGTTGGGCCCAGGATTTTTTTTGTGGGAAGAATTTAAATATGAACTCAATTTCTTTCATAGTTATAATTCAGATACTCAATTTTTTCTTGAGTCAGTTTGGGTATATTTTGTTGTTTAAGGTATCAGATTTATTGACATAATTTGTCTCAATATTTCCTCATCATTTCAGTGCCTTTGAGATATGTTGAGATGTTGTTCCTCATGTTCATAATGTTTGTTTTTATTATTTTTTAATCAGTCCACCTAAAGGTTTATCAATTTAATAGATTCTTGAAGAACTAGCTTTGGTTTCAATCATTTTCACTATTTTTTTATTTCACTGATTTCTACTCTTTATTGTTTTTTTCTTCTCTAATTGCCTGTATATATATCATTTCTGACATCCTTCATTCTTTTTGTGTTTTCAAGTTTTCTTCTGATATTATTGTGTTTTTGCCTGAAGCACTTCATTTCTCTCAGTTTAGGTCTTTTGGCAATTAATTCTCTCAGCTTTTATTTGCCTGAAAAAGTTTTTATTTCTGAAGACAATTTTCTCTAGATATAGAATTCTAAGTTGACAGTTTCAGTATTTTAAGAGATGTCATATCATTGTACTCTGGCTTGTATGGTTTCTGACTAGAAGCCTGTGGTCGTTCTTCATTTTTGTTCATTAATATATAAAACACATTTTTCCCCCGTGGCTACTTTTTTTTTTTTTTGAGGCATTCTTGCTCTGTCATTCAGGCTGAAGAGCAGTGGTACGATCTCGGCCCACTGCAACCTCCGCCTCCCAGGTTCAAGCAATTCTCGTGCCTCAGTCACCTGTGTAGCTGGGGCTACAGGCATGCACTACCATGCCCAGCTAATTTTTTTTTTTTTTTTTTTGAGACAGAGTTTGACTCTTGTTGCCCAGGCTGGAGTGCAATGATACGATCTTGGCTCACCACAACCTCCGCCTCCCGGGTTCAAGTGATTCTCCTGCGTCAGCCTCCCAAGTAGCTAGGATTATAGGCATGCGCCACCATGCCTGGCTAATTTTGTATTTTTTAGTAGAGACGGGGTTTCACCATGTTGTTCAGGCTGGTCTCAAACTCCTGACCTCAGGTGATCCATCCACCTCAGCCTCCCAAAGTGCTGGGATTACAGGCATGAGCTACTGTGCCTGGCCCCAGCTAATTTTTTGTATTTTTATTAGGGACAAGTTTTCACTATGTTGGCCAGGCTGGTCTCGAACTCCTGGCCTCAAGTGATCTGCCTGCCTAACATATTCTAATATTTTTTCCAGTGTCTTTTTGTTTCAATTTTTCTTTTTTTTTTAAAGCATACTGAAGTTTAAAATGTTTTTACTGCCATCAAATCTTTTTTCTATAATGTTTATTAACCTTTATGCCTAATTGCCCTTTCTTCCCTGATGTCAGATAAATAAGTACCCACACATTTTCTTTGAGTTCTCATGCAATGAAGAGTAATTTAAAAGATAATAAATGTATCTACAATTTATTTTCAAATAGTTCAACCAAAATGAAGTTTTAGGCACATACACAGACACACACAGAAAGCAAGTATGTTAAAATGTTAACTACTGGTGAATCTAGATGAAGGATAAATGAGTGTCCATTATACTGTTCCTTCAACTTTTAAGAGAATTTGAAATTTTTCAAAAGAGTAAGTTGGATGGGGAAAAATTCTTTGCCGTAAGCTAGAAATTAGCTAAGCTTCTAGGTGTTTTGTGACCCACCTTATCATGTGAAACATCTTTATCATACAGTAGTCTGTGGGGTTTATAAGAAATGTTCTGCTGCATTAAAAAAAAGAAATTTAAAAATATAGTGAATAAAGGTCATCTTCCATGGCTGAATACATTACCACAAATGTAATTTATTGAATTTCATTTTTTTAGCAGAAAAGTGTCTTAAAAACTGATTCATTAAAATGAGACATGTTGTGTTGTAGTGTGACCCATTTCCATGTTATAGTTGAGAAACTGGATGTTCAGAAAAATTAAGTGACCTAGGTAGTACCTCCTGAGTTGGAATTAACCCAGGACCCCTGACTCTAGTCCTGCTTTTTTCCTCTAAACTGTAAACCATGACTACTACTGCTAACTAATACTTCTCTTTCCGTCTCCCTCTCCCCATTCTCTCCCAACTGCCCACCTCCAGAAGTAAGGATTTAAAAAGAACTAACATTTGTTAGATTTTTTTTAAATGTTAAGCCCTAGGTATATCATTTATAGAAGAATTAAATAAGCTTGAAAGAAAAAATTACCTACAGTTTTACCACTTAAAAGTTATTAACATTTTCATGTTGATTCTTCCCTAATTGTGTGTGTATTATTTTAATTTTAATTTAATTTTTTTTTATTTTATGAGTTTTTTAAAAATTTTTTTTGCTGCTGCTCCTTGTGGAACAGGGCTAACCCATAGGCAGTGTGTCCAGAGTCAGCCCGTATGACTATTTTAATGTGCTCACTTTGTACATTCTGTTTAACTTTACTTTTGCTTAAATACGTGCTTAGCTTCTTTTTGTGCCAATAGGTTTACAACTGTATTGTTAGTGGCTACTTAGTATTCCACATATGAATAAATAAAGTTCACTGATTAAATGAAGTTATTTCCTTAATCAAACTTCATACATTTAGGTTACCTGTTTGTTCAGAAGTACGGTGTTGTGACATGCATTTTTTTTTTTTTGGAGACGGAGTCTCACTTTGTTGCACAGGCTGGAGTGCAGTGGCACGATCTTGGCTCACTGCAACCTATACCTCCCAGTGATTCCCTGCCTCAGGCTCCTGAGTAGCTGGGACTACAGGTGCTTGCCACCAAGTTCAGCTAATTTTTGTATTTTTAGTGGAGATGAGGTTTCACCATGTTGGCCAGGCTGGTCTCGAACTCCTGACCTCAGGTGATCTGCCCACCTTGGCCTCCCAAAGTGCTGTGATTATAGGTGTGAGCCACTGCAGCTGGCCCATACATTATTTAGGTGTTTTTTTTTTTTTGTATGCATTCTTACTTATTTCCTTAAGGTAGACTTCTTTTAGTATAATTAATTACAGACCAGGTTGATTTTTAAGGTTCAGTGGGTATTTCCAGATTGCCCTGCAAAAGAGTAGGGCCAGTTCTTAACTCCTGACAAAAGTGTATAAAGGTACCCACTTCTTGGCCGGGCGCAGTGGTTCACGCCTGTAATCTCAGCACTTTGGGAAGCTGAGGCAGGCAGATCACCAGAGGTCAGGAGTTCGAGACCAGCCTGGCCAACATGGTGAAACCCCGTCTCTACTAAAAATACAAAAATTAGCTGGGCCTGGTGGCAGGCGCCTGTAATTCCAGCTACTCAGGAGGCTGAGGCAAGAGAATCACTTGAACCTGAGAGGCAGAGGTTGCAGTGAGCTGAGATTGTGCCATTGCACTTCAGCCTGGGGGACAAGAGTGAGACTTCGTCTCAAAAAATAAAAAATAAAAATAAATAAAGGTACCCACTCCTTCTGTATCCTTGCTGACACCACGTTTATTGTTTAACAAAAAGATTGTTAATTTGATGAATGATTGTTTATAAGTTATTATTTGTTAGTAAAATTTAACATTTTTTATTTGTTTATTGGTTATTTTTCCTGTTTTGTAAATTGTTTTTTCGTATATGTTGCCCATTTTTTTGTTGGTTTATTTTGTATTGAGTTGTTAGAGTGCATGTTTTGCAAATGTTTTCCCTATTTAATCATTTGCCTTTTTAATTTGTTATTACTGTTTTGATAAGCAGAAGGTTGTGTTTTTGCATGTGTGTTTTTTTTTGTTTGTTTTTTTTTTTTGAGACGGTGTCTTCCTCTGTCACCCAGGTTGGAGTGCAGTGGTGCCATCTCTGTTCACCGCAACCTCAGCCTCCCAAGTAGTTGGGATTACAGGCTCGCACCACCACATCTAGCGATTTTTGTATTTTTAGTAGAGATGGGGTTTTACCATGTTGGCCAGGCTGGTCTCGAACTCCTCACCTCAAGTGATCTGCCTGCCCCGGCCTCCCAAAATGCTGGGATTACAGGTGTGAGCCATCGTGCCCAGCAGAAGATTGTTTTATATTTTGTCCATCAATCTCTATTTTTTGAAAACTAATGTCTTTTATATCTTTTGCTTTTGGCCTTCCTGAACCCAAGATAATGTGAATCTTTTTTTTTTTTAACTTGAGGTTTTTTTTGATTTGCTAATAAGCCTCTTATAAATGTTTGCTATTACTTGGCTTTTTTTTTTTTTGATGTAAGATATGAGGTAAGAATCTAATTCTTTTTCTTCAGGATTGGTATCTGGCTGTTTCAACCCAAGATTGTAAATTTCATGAAGGCAGATATCTTGTCTGTTTTGATCCACCACCCTATTCCTGTTATATAAGTAGGCACTTGAGGATTTGGTTTCTTATTAAATATTTAATATTTAGAAAGGAAGTCAGTGGAAAATATTTCTTTGTAATATTAATTGTTTGGGCATGCATCAGAATCACCTGAGGAGCACTTTTGAAGTCTGCTGAATCAAAATGTAATCTCTTTTGCTATTATATATGATTCTGTAACACAAATTTACTCATATGCATATAGTGGGAGAATGATATTCATGTATCATGAAAGCCCTGGTGGTTCACCAAAGATCTTTCTTTATGCATTAACATTTCTAAGTTCTCAGGAGTGTGCTGTGTCATAATGAAAGAAAAAGGCTTCACAACACATGAAGACTTAAAAATATTTCAACATTCTGCATTTAGTTTTCATTTAGCGCAAGTAGTAACTGGTTTAGTGAATTTAAGAACTGTTGCGCTTTTCACAGTGTTAGTGAAGATTCAAGCAATGAAAAGACAATGTGAAGACAAATTTTCTTGTATGTTTTTAACGTTGATAAAGGAGGGAGGGGGAGAAAAAGAGGTTGATAAAGATGGTTGTATGCCAAATCTGAGGGTTTTTTTCTTTTTTTTGAGACGGAGTCTCGCTCTGTCACCCATGCTGGAGTGCAGTAGTGCAATCTCAGCTCACTGCAACCTCTCGCTCCTGGGTTCAAGCCATTCTCCTGCCTCAGCCTCCCAAGTAGCTGGGACTACAGGTGCCTGCCACCACGCCCAGCTAATTTTTGTATTTTTTAGTAGAGATGGGGTTTCACCATGTTGGTCAGGCTGGTCTCCAACTCCTGACCTTGTGATCTGCCCGCCTTGGCATCCCAAAGTGCTGGGATGACAGGCATGAGCCACCATGCCCGGCCACTGATATTTTATTTAGATGAAACATACTGGTTTATTTTGGAAGCCAACGACCTCACGGATTTACATCTTAAGAGAGGAATCATAAACTGTAGAGCTTAAAGCTGCCAAAGATTGACTGTATGCCAGATGCAAAGGATACTGGAGCTTTAACTCTATTAAGTCTATTAGAATTGTTATTGCTTTTATTGGTGCTTTCCTTACAGAATTGTACAGGTTTTAGGGAATAGCCATAATCTTATTTTCCCAGAAGGCCTCTTAGATTCAGTGCATACTATTACAGAATATGAGGCTTTTCCTCAGTGTATATTAGCTGAAATATCTGTACTAAGGTGTTTTGAAGCAACTGTCCAGTTATCTCCTGTATGCATTCTTGGCTCAGAACTATTGAATTTTCACAGTTCCTTAATCACTATTTAATACATTTTAGGGTTCTGTAATCCTGTGAACTACCCTCATTGTAGGTTTCTCATAGTCTAAGTGAAATTAGTACTCTAAAAGTTATCTGTTTTATAATATTGCTTATATCTTTACAGCAGACTGGAAATTAATAGGGTGTGTGTGGATGTGTGTTGGAGGGTAGTGGATTTTGGGTGAAGGGGCTTTCATTCTGCTACAGCTCTGTTGATTTGGAGGTGCAATGGGATGTTTTTGGCTAAGGAAATGTTACGTATGCTGTAGTGTGGGCTTTATGAAAGTAGGCCCAGAGATAGTAGCAGCTGAAGTTCCTAGGTCACTTCTCTGACTTTTGTACCTCAGTTTTGGTTTGGAAAGCCTGAAAACTTTTGCTAGGAACACTTGGCCATGTTATAGTTGTTAAGTTGGGTGGACACACAGGTTTTACCTGGAATAATACTATTTCCCAGCCAGTTGTTCAGACCATTTGAAGAGCCATTGCAAGGAAACGGCTGAGAAGTTGGTATCTTCCTTTGTCATGATTGCATTATTTACCTATAAATTCTCTATAATTTCAGTATTGTTACACTAGAGGCTGATCAACACTAACTCACCTGACTTTGTATAGCTTTTAGGCTTTTCACAATAGTACATGTTATATCTAAACTATAAAAGTGAGGTGAGAATTTGCATACATGTAAATATGAAAGTTACTACTAAAGGTTTCATTGGACACATAGTACACATGGCTCTGCTGTGGTTTAAAACTGACTTTTTCATTTAAGGCAATCTGGACTCTATTAGTGAGAAATAAATTGTTTTTCTTGGTTCTATTCTCTAAAGGATCCAGCATTCGGAGGCAAACATGAAGCTCCCTCCTCTCCAATATCAGGGCAACCATGTGGAGATGATCAAAATGCTTCACCTTCAAAACTTTCAAAGGAAGAATTAATAGAGAGTATGGATCGTGTAGATCGAGAAATTGCAAAAGTAAAACAGCAGATTCTTAAACTGAAAAAGAAACAAGTAAAAGTCTTTGTCTAATATATTCTAAGAATGTATGTTTTTCTCCCTACAGAAGGTATTTTTGAGTTTTCCATATTTTGAAACTTTACGTAAAAGGAATCATGCCTTATATATTCTGACTTGCTGTTTTTTGCTACTGTTGTGGTTTTCTTACATTCATTCATTTTCCTTGCTGCACTGTCTGATTCTATGATTGTAGAGAGTGAAATTTGTTTGTCCATTCTATTTTTGATTTTTTTTGTAATCCATACAATGGTGCTGGTTTTTGGTTCACATGTAGAGATTTTCCAGGTCATGTGCCTAGGAATGGCAGTGCTTGGCCCAAGATTATGCACAGTGAACTATTTAATAGATGACACCAAATTTGCTAAGAAGTAACACCATTTTACATTCCCACTGGCAGCTTATGTGGGTACTGGTTTGTGCACATTCTTGCCATTACTTGATACCATTTTTTCAGTTGGATATGAGATAGTCTTCCGTGGTTTGGAAGGAGGCTGAGCTTATTTTCATTTGTCTATGGGTTATTTGGGTTCCTTATGTGCATGTTCAAGTCTTTTGTCTATAGTCTCCTATTTCATCATTGAAACTTTTAGGATTTCCTGAAGTCCCTTGTCAGATATGTGTATAGAAGATTTGCCTAGTTTGTGGCCTGTCACTTCACTTTTAGGCCAGTATCCACTCTAAGTGTACACGAAGTGCATTTTTTTTTTCCGGATTTGGAGTCTCACTCTTTCACCCAGGCTGGAGTGCAGTGGTGTGATCTTGGCTCACTGCAACCTCTGCCTCCCAGGTTCAAGCAATTCTCCTGCAACAGCCTCCCAAGTAGCTGGGACTGTAGGCGTTTTAAGTGCTTTTAATGTATTCATAAAGTTGTACAGCTATCACCACTCTCTAACTCTAGAATACTTTTATCATTTCAAAAAGAAACTCCATACATACTAGCAGTTACTCCCCATTTCCCCCTTTCCCCAGCCCCTGGCAACCACTAGTCTATTCTCTGTCTCTATGGACTAGCATATGCCAAATATCAGAAAAAAACAGAATCATATGTGACCTTTTGTGTTTGGCTTCATTTATTTAGCATGTTGTTCTGATTCATCCATGTTGTATCTTGTGTCAGCACTTCATTGCTTTATATGCCTGAATCCCATTGCATGAGTATACTATGTTTTGCTTATCTATTTATTTAGTTGATGGATATTTGAGTTGTTTTCATTTTTTGACTATGATTAATAATGTACCGTGATGAGATTCATGTACTCGTTTTTGTGTGGACGTATTTTTACAATTTTCTTTATATATCTAGGTGTGGGCATATGGTAAATCTATGTTTAAATTTTTGAAAAACTTCAAAACTGTTTTCCAAATTCTCTGTACCATTTTATATTCTTACCAGCAGTGTATGGAGGTTCCATTTTTTTCCTACCTCCTTGCCAACATCTGTTATTTTCCTTTTTTAAAAAAATATAGCCATCCTTTTTGATGTGAAGTGGTATCTAGTTGTAGTTTTCATTTGCATATCCTTAATGACTAATGATGCTGAGCATCTTTTCATGTGCTAATTGGCTATTTGTGTATCTTTTTATTGAAATATTCATTTAGATTGTTTGCTCATTTAATTGGGTTGTCTTTTTGTTATTCTAAGAATTCTTTATATATTCTGGACATTAGTTCCTCATCAAATGTATGACTTAATAGATATTTTCTCTCATTCTGTGGGTTCTTTTCACTTTCCTGATAGTATCCTTTGATGTTCAAAAGTTTTGAATTTTGTTAAAGTCCAGTTTGTTTTTTCCTTTTGTCACTCTTGCATTTGGTGTTGTATCTAAGACCCACTGCCTAATTCACGGTCACAGATTTATAACTATGTTTTCTTCCACAAATTTTATAGTTTTACCCCTTATATTTGGGTCTTTGATCCTGACAGTGTTTTTCTGGTGAACAGAATTTGTTTAGGTTTTATATGAAAACCCACTGGGGCTATTAAGGTAGTTTTACTATATTATCTTTAGAAGTTTTATGGTTTTTCTTCTCATCTTATTCTTAATCCACTGGAAACTACATGTTGTACAGTCAGTGCTCATTTATATTGACTCACATATTTGTCTTCTTACGTGCTCACCATTTCTGCTCGCAACTCAAGTCTTCCATCTAGGGGAACACCCTTCTACTGAAGAACATCTCTTAGAATTTCCTTTAGTGAAGGTCTCTTAGTTAGCAAACTCAGTATTTGTTTGGTTTTCATGACTTAAATATTGTCTTATATTTGGCCTGTTTATTAAAAGATATATTAATTTCGTATGTGATTATTTTTTCTTAGTACATTGTCTTCTTGCTTCCAGTTTTAAGACATTATCTCTTGGTCTAAATCCACATTCTTTCATGGATAATGTGAATTTTCTCTCTGGTTGTTTTCAAGATATTCTTTTCTTCAGAGTTCCATTATTTTTATGATGATACATTTAGGTGTTTTTTTTTTCCTTTTAAATCTGCCCAACTTGAGCTTCTTGAATATGAAGGGTGGAGTTTTTCATGACTTTGGGAAAATTCCAAGCCATTATCTTTTTTACAAAACCTTTCTAACGGTTTATTGTTCTACTTCTGAAATCCTGTTAGAAGATATCTTATCACTCATGTCTTTCATGTCTCTTGTTTCTTTTTTTTACTTCTTTGGGCTTCATTCTGAGCAATTTCTTCAGCCTATCTTCCAGTTTACATTTTCCTTTTCAATTATATGTAATCTGCTGTCAAATCTGTCTTCAATTTCAACAATTATGTTTTTATTTCTGGAATTTGGCTACTTCTCAAATCTGCCTGGTCGTTTTTAAAATGTTTTTTTGCTTTCATTGAGTTGTATTAAATTTTTATTATATGCCCAACAATTCTAATTAAGTCTTTATTGGTTTGATTTTGCTGAGTCTCTTTTCTTTTGTCTTTATTTTCTTTACTTGTACAATGGTAATAATCTAGTAATAACACCAACTAAATCACATGATTGTTGTATGAATTGAGATAATGAATATATTGCATAATATGTGGTACGTAGTAAATGTACATGCAATCCATCATAATAATTAGAAATAATGAAATATAATGTATGATTATTATGAAATGTACCAGAGCCACAAATTTTATTGAGCGATGTAAAAGACAACCAGAGAAAACAAAGAAATATGCCATAGCTGGATGGAAACAGTAATAATAATGTTGTGTGTTCATCTTGGACTAAATCATGTCTCATACAATTTCAATAAAATTCCAATTAAATTTATTTTTAAAACATGACGAATACATTGTAAAGTTAATGTAAAAGAACAAACAGGGCCAGGGTCAGTGGCTCAACCTGTAATCCCAGCACTTTGGGAGGCTGAGGCGGTCATATCACGAGGTCAGGAGATTGAGACCATCCTGGCTAACATGGTGAAACCCCATCTCTACTATAATACAAAAAATTAGCCGGGCGTGGTTGCAGGTGCCTGTAGTCCCAGCTACTCAGGAGTCTGAGGCAGGAGAATGGCGTGAACACAGGAGGAGGAGCTTGTGGTGAGTGGAGATCACGCCACTGCACCCCAGCTTGGGCGACAGAGCGAGATTCCATCTCAAAAATAAAATAAAATAAAATATAAAAAGAGAAAGAATTTGTGTCTTGTTTCCTCATTAATATTGGTTGAAAGCATGTTTGCATTTGTCTTTTACTTGTGTTTTATTAACATCGATTGGCATATTAACAGTCCCTCTGAGCTTACCTTCTCTAAAAAAAATGTAAGAAAAAGGGCCTGTGGGAAGGACTATGAGGCAGAGGGGCTGGTGTGAGCACATGCTGGGCAGGAGGAAAGAGGTAATGACCAGGACCAGGGAAATCCCCAAACCCAGCAAGTCAGGGAGCCAAATGAAAGCCTTTCATCCTGTATTGGCCACCTAACCCCATCGACACTCCAAGTGAACATTCTTTTTAGAGATACTCATTGTCCTATTTTTTTTCTGTAATCTTGTAAAGGAATCTGATTTCTCCCATTAGCCTTTCACAGGACAAAAATTTCACATTAGAATGCTATTCTTTAGAAAGCATCTTCTTAGATTAGGCTGCAAGGCGATTGAGGAAGTTACTGTCAGTCACTTATACCCCACAGGGACATTAATTCACCAGAGCTTTGGTGGGGGAGTAGAGGAAGTCATTACAAGCAGGTCTGGATGCTGCACAGAGTGTAAAGGGGGCAGAAGTTCCAGGACACCTAGGCCTGAAGATAGCGCCAATGCTGGGAGGTACCGTTATTATCCCCATTTTACAGAGGAGGAAACAGACACAGGCAGGTAATGTGATCAAGACCATGTTGCCCCGCAGTACAGGAGCCAGGATCTAAACCCAGGCAGCCTGCCTTGCCATCAGATCTCTCACCCATAACCTCATGCTCCCGTTAAACAGGATTGCCCTGTGGCTAGGGGCAGAGCCTCTGGGTTCACATTCCAGCTTCTCTAACATTTCCAGCTGTGTGACCTTGGGCAAGTTACTTGTCTGTGCTCAGTGTCCTCTGCATAGTGGGTATAGCAATACCTGCCGCATGGTGTCCCTTAAGTGAGTTAATAGCTGTAACATGCTTAGAATGGTGCCATGCGCATCGTCACCATCCAGTACATATGAGCCATCATGCCTGAATCCCAGATGGACACATATCGTTGAAGGGTCTAAAATCTAGGATCCTGAAATGCCTGGCAGTGGGATCCTGAAATCCTCTGGCAGCATTCTAACATCTTTTGACTGCAGAATTGTACCCTGCTTCCCAGGGCTAGAAGGTGTCGGATAACCTGCTCACCCAGTTCAGCCCCAAAGTAGGCAAAGAAAGTTTTGTCAAAGGCTTGTCTGGGGCCCAGCCCCTGTAACCTCCCCCATCCCTCCTTTGCATGCTCCCTCACCCAGATTCACACATGCACTCCAGGTCTTCTGGGCCCCGAGGGAAGGAGAGAGGGTGGGGAGTGGGTTCACTGGTCCACCGAAGCATGCTGCCTCCAGCCCTGCTGAACTGGTGGGTCCAGGGAATGGGCCTGGAGCTGAAGGGGTCTTGCTCTCCCTTTAACTTTAAGCCTTCATTTGCAGTGACCTAAGAGCTTCACTTCTTCCTGTGAGCCTGTCTGGATGTTTATGCTGGATGGTACGGGCCCCTTTGGGCAGGGGTGCACAGGCCAGGGTGTGGCTGGCAGCCATGGCAGGTGAGGAGACCTTGGCAGATGAGAAGACCTTCTGCTTCAGCTTCAATGTATGGGTCCTTTCCTGGCTCTCAGTACATTCCTCCTGAGCCATGATGGGCCCCAGTTCAATGAAACCTTCTGCAGCAGCATCATGGTGTCCAGGGGTTTAATCTGTAGCATGTGCCAGTGCTACCCCAAGGTATATGGTGGTGGGGCTGAGTGGAGCCAGAAGGGCTGGATCTTGTTCCTTTCTTCTGTGTATGAGCCCCATCCTTCAATCATCTTCTTGTTCTTTTCATTTTGACTCCCTGTTTTATTTTGTCTTCTCTTCTGAACATCCATCCATTCATTTATCCATTCATCCATCTATTCATCCCTCCATTCATCCCAGCATTAATCTATCAATCCATGCATTCATCCATTTATTTATCCAACCACCCATCCATCTATCTGTCCATCATTTAGCATAAGGATTGATCAGAAGCCTCCTGGTTCTGGAGCCACGGACCAGACACCATGGGGAGACATGATGAAAAACAACATATGATTTGTGTGCTTGAAACAAAAGTTAATAAGTGCTTACCACCTGCCTGGCAGTCCTGCATTCAGGGTGCAGTTCACCCCTCATCCTGAGCTTTTTGGTACCTTCTGTAGTTTCATTTTGTAGTAGAGAATGCTGAGCCTCACAAAGTGTGGTCACTCAGCTGCATAGTGGAGTTTGGATTGGAGCTCAGATGTGTGTGACTTAGACATCACCCTCTGCCTTGAGTCCTCCACTCCAGTGTCCCAGAGCTGCTGAGCATTCTGGGGTTGGTCAGCTCTAACCTTGGTGGCATGCATTCAGCAACTCTCCATATTTTGGAGTCTTAATGTATTCTTAGCCTTAGTGATGGCAAGGACCCTGCTTTGGGAGACCTGGGTTCTAGTTCCAGTTCTGTCCCAAACTTGCTGTGTGATCTTTGTCTTTCTGAGCCCAGTATTTGCATCTGCATAATAGGACACAAGCACCAATTTTCACAGCCTCATAGGGGTGTTACAGAGGTCAGAGAAGAGAAGAGACATATGAATATTTGTAGACTATAGAGTGTTTTGTTTAGATGAAGGGCTGTCAGATCCTGACAAACCTCTGGAATGAACATGTCAGAAGTCGTAAGCCTTCAATGCCCAGAGAGGTGGAGTGACTCTTCCAAGGTCACATAGCTAGCCAGAGACAGACCTAGGGGAAAAAAGAAGAGAAACATGGATTCTAACTTGGGCTCTGGCGGGGAAAAAAGAAGAGAAACATGGATTCTAACTTGGGCTCTGTCTCTAACTGCCTGGGAGACTTCTCAAGCCCCTTCCCTCTCTGGGCCTCAGTTTCCTTGTTTTTACAATATGTGAGACAGGATGAGGGGATGGATGGGGAGGATATCTGGGGGCCCTGCTAGAACTCACCTCTAGGGCCCAGGCTTGGGAATCCCCAGAACCCCCATATTGTCCTGTACGCCTGAGTGGCTGTGCTCAAGGGCTCAGGGAGGGGGGACTCTTGCGGCCCTGGACTCCCTAGCCCTTCCCCTTCTGTGGGCCCACCCTAGGCTGTCAGCATGTTAGGTGCTGGAATGGTCTGAGCTGGTTTGTAGTCATTTCCGAGGCAGTTTATGGTCGCCTCACCTCTGTCCGTGCCATGTCCTGAGCAGAGGCCCCGGGGAGAAGAAGTCCCGGGGGCCAGAGCCACCCGTGTCACCACTAGTCATGGTAGTCCTCTTCCCCATGAGGAGGGTGCACCCTGGGAGATGGCATTGGGTGGAATGGAGCATCTGTCCTGACCTCCCCGTTAAGCAGAGGTGGCTCTGGGGCTCTGGGCAGGGATACTGGAGTGGCAGTGGGAAGCGAAGTGGGGGAGGAAATATTTCTGGGTACTAATGAGTCACAGTTGATAGACTCATGTCTTCATGTGCTGTGGAGGCAGTGTGGTGAGGTGCAGATGGCATATGTTTTGGTGATCTACAGGCTTACATTCAAATAGCTGTTACCTCATGTTCCACGTCTGTGACCTTGGCAGGGGGAGCTCCTCAACCCCGAACTTTGCACAGCTGAGTAGGAGAAACCAGAGGGGTCTTGTGTTGTCAGGGACCTGGCATCATGCCTGGCTCAGAGCACTTGCAAAATCTTCATTCTCAAGACTGGCATTTGTAGCTCTGGGGGATACACACAGAGGTCTCTGTTTGTATGGGCAGGTACATGTGGATAGGTGTGGGTCTGTTTGTGTGTATGGGAGTGCATGTTTCAGGGACACAGGCTATCAAAACCAGCACAAGTTGACACTAATAAGGGAAGGGAGGAAAGCGCACGGTAAACCAGGAAGACACACTAGAGATGAGGCTTCCTGCACCCCTCTTGGTGCCTGTGCCATTGTAGCCTTCAGTGCTCATGCTTATCATACCCTCCGGGTCCTCCCCTGGATCTCAGTGCCTGGCCTGTGGAAAGCTTCAGTAAATGGGGAAACATAAATATAAGGCAATATAACTAGCTAATTAGGGTAATTAAGTGAGTAGTAGCCATTTCCAACATATATTAAGCTGTCCCTGATTTTTAGGGACTGGAGGTCTAGTGAGGGAGACAATTTGCAGCATGATGGGGAGGAAGTAGGATTCACAGAGAAGGTGAACTGGGCTTTGTTGGTTAAGTAGAAATTCAGCAGGCAGAGAAGATGTAAGAAGATGCTCCAGGCAGAAGAGCAACAGGATCAAAGCCATGTGGTGAAAGAACAAGGCAAGTGGGTCAGCAATGCTACTAGAGGGGGAGGGGAACAAGTCAAGGTGGAAATGGAGGGGCCTCAGCTCCTCAGTGCATGGGGTGTTATGCTAAGGAATTTGGATCTTACCCTTTAGTCGATGGGACAAGGGAGGGACATGACCAGGTTTGCAGTTTGAGAAAATTATCAGGATGGTATCTGGAAAGAGGAAGTTCTGGGGCAATGAGACCAATGGGAGGCTTCTCTGCTCAGGTGAGAGATGGTGATCATCTGAATTAGGGAGAATTTGAACCCAAGGCTGTAGAAACTGAGAAGACAGTTCCAGTTTACCATATGTGGAGTACCTGCTGTGGCTGGCAGGGCACCAGCACTTCTACTCAGGTTATTTCATTAAAATTCTAAAGTAGACCTGGTCAGCTCTGGAAGCCACCTGGGCCTCAGGCATGAGAGAGGAGAAGGAATTGGGGCAAATCTAGTGGGTGGGTGCAGTTGGAGATGCTGAGCCTATTCACAAAGATGGGACAGGAAAGTGGGGAGCAGAGAAAGGAGTGGCAGGGAGAGTGAGGCCTTTCCCTGCCTGGCTGCAGCCTTTACCCATGAGCCTCCCGTTCCTCATTCCTGCCAGATCTGCTGGACCAAGGACCAGGACCCTGGTTGGTGTTGAATGTTCTGTCTCCTCTGTGGGCTTCCCTCCCTCTGCTTCTTCCTTCTGAGGATTGCTCAATGTTCTGCCTAAACACGAATCTGACTGCATACTCTCCTGCTGATAAATCTTCAAGGATGCCTCTGATTCTGGGCAAAGCCTGAGCTTCTTAGTTTTATGTTCTGGGGGTCTCCATTGTTTGATATCCCCTCCTCAGTTTCCACTCTGCCTGTTCCTCCTCATCAAAGTATCTGTATTTTAATATGCTACCTCCTCTCCTTTTCCTCCAAGATTTTCATAATTGTGCTTGTGATGATGATGATGATGGTGATGATGGTGATGGTGAAGGTAGTAATAATGACAGTGATATTTATGTTGAGGATGATGGCGAGAATAGTGATGGTGATAATGTTGGTGATGGTGAGGAAAGTGATGTTGAAGGTGGTGACCATGATAGTGATAGTTATGCTGAGGATGATGATGATGATGATGATGATGATGATGGTGAGAATGGTGAAGGTGAGCATGGTGATGGTGATGATAAGGATGGTGATGGTAAGGTGATAATGATGGTGATGGTGAGGATGATGATGGTGAAGGTGGTGATAATGATAGTGATAGTTATGCGAGGATGATAGTGATAACGGTGAGAATGGTGAAGGTGAGCATGGTGATGGTGATGGTAATGGTGGTGATGATGAAGTGATAATGATGGTGATGGTAAGGATGGTGATGATGAGGTGGTAATGATGGTGATCGTCAGGATAGTGATGGTGAAAATAGTGGTGGTGATAATGATGATGATGGTGATGGTGAGGATGGTGATGGTGAGGATGGTGATGGTGAAGGTGGTGATGATACTGTGATAGTTATGGTGAGGATGCTGCTGCTGATGCTGGTGAGAATGGTGAGGGTGAGACTGGTGATGATAATGAGGATGGTGATGGTGCACCCCTTGATTTGGCAATTCGACATCTAAGAATTGTTCATTTATTCTCCGATTTTTTCTGGTTTTTTGGGTCAAGACTTCCCTATGTTGCCCAGGCTGGCCACGAACTACTGGCCACGAGTGATCCTCCCACTTTGGCCTCCTGAGTAGCTGTGATTACAGGCACGAACCACGGTGCCTAGATTTACCCTAGGAATTTATCCTGAGGAAATAATCAGACAAGTGTGCCAAGTGGTATTTAGAGAAGGGTATTTATTGTTGCACAGATGATAGTAGGTAAGATGTGGGAAGAATGTAAATGACCAGCAATAAGAGATTGGCTAAATAATTGTGCTACAGCTAGACAAGGGGCTGGCTTATGGCCATTCAGAACACAGACCCTCCTGATTAAGTCAAATCTCCCGTCACTGCTCTCACACACCACACATCTCCGTCCTTTTCAGCACAAATTACAATCGTAATTTTACATTTCTTTGTGAACCTCTTTGATGAATTTCTGTATCTCTCATTAGATGCTAAGCTCCATGGAGGCAAGGAGTATGCTGTGTTCATTATTGTGTCCTGCATGCCAAGTTAAGTTCCTGGAACACAGTACACTCTCAAGAATTTCTTGTTAAATGAATGACTGAATCTATATTTCTTAGTATGGAAAGATGTTTCAAATACGCAATTAAGAGAAAGAGCAGATTATAAAGCAGCATGCATGCTGTAGTACACACTGCAAATTCCCTCCTTTCTTGATCTTCTTTGGGGTACCACTTGCGCACTCTCAGTCAATGAATTATGATTGATCCAAAGTCAATCATGATAATGCTATTCTCTACTGCTAGGGATGGTCATAAGATCAGGTTCTGGCCAATCGAAACACAGATTTCCAGACCTAAAGAGAAATCCTCTGAGGGTCACCTCTGAAGTTCTTGCTTTTCTAATAAGAATACAGAAGTGACTGCTTTTGCTGGTCTTGTAAACTCATGTAGTGGTTGGAGCTGCAGTAGCCGTCTTACAGCCATGAGCTAAATTCCAATAGACTCACAAAGATGCTGGGCCTAACATTGTTGAACCAGTGAACCATAGCCAGGAACCATAGATACTCTAACTATGTAAGAAAAATGAACCTGTCTCTGTTTAAGTGACTGAACTTTCAGATTAATGCACTCCCAACAGACACAGAGCATGATCCCATCTATACCTCTATGTGCAAATATGAATAGAAAAATAATTAAAGTGATTATCTCTGTGTAGTAGGATTCTCCTTCATATTTTTTATTTTATAAAGTTTTCCCAAAGGGCATGTAAATAATAATCAGACAAATATTTCTGTACATTCAGAAAATAATCAATGGTACTAATTTTATTTTTAAAAAATAAAAAAAATATTGGGGCCCCAGAAGGTAGTTCACTACCATATGGTAAGTTAATTAGCCACGACCGAGATGAACACTTGTGGGTATCCTGGAGGACAGGTTCTGCAGCAGTGAGAGGTCCCCTCCAGAAGAGTATGTGGTTCCAAACTCCTGAGGGAGGTGGGACAGACCCCAAGGAAGTAGATGAGAACCTGAGTGAGGCTCTGTGGGGAGAGAGGATGTTCCTCAGCCCTCACAAGGACATGTCAGTTTCAAACGAAATTAAGCCCCAGCCTTGGCTGGGAAGCCTGCCAGGCAGGTTCTCAGCAGCATGGGGTGATAACAGGAGGAGGGGAAGCCTGGCAAGCTGGGGCAACTCTGGGGTCTTCAGCTGTGGCTATCTCTGGCAGCAACTGTGTTGGCTGTAAACACAGATTTCCAGGAAGCAGAGCGTTGCCATCTCTCCCATCACAAACCTGGACCATTAGGGATGTTTCCATAGCAGCATCCATGCCAGTGAGGCATCTGGACATGATCTGTGATCCCTTCTCCCACTTTTCCTTTTCTCTTAGAATGGGACAGAGCAGCCGGGAGCAGCTAGTGTCCTGTAGTGACTCCAGTTTGCTGCTCTCTTCCTCATCTTCTTCCTCCTGTCCTCTGTCTCCTCTGCATCCTTCACCTTCTACATCAGGAAGCTCAAGTCCCTGGGCTGAGCCTGGGCTTCTCATCTAAATCACGGAGTGCCAGTCAATGCCTCCCTTCCTCTTCCCAGGGAGCAACTTCAATCTTCCCTGCCTGTAGTGGGGAGCTAGACCCTGCTCCTTATTCCCTGTGGGACCATCCGCAGCCTGTTTCCTCATCCCTGTAATGGGACTGCAGTCCTCCCTGCCCACCTGGCAGTGCCAATTCCAGGCCGGGAGCCCTCCTGGGAAAATCAACAGTGTGGGTGATACGGTGGGTGTTTGTGTGTGTGGAGGAGTGGGGCTGCCACCTGGCCATTTACAGACCCCACCCCTCTCTCCCTGTGTTTGTCTCATGTCAGGAATCCCTCTCCTTTGTGCCATGAAACATAAGGCATTTTCAGATCCATCATCTCACTGAGCCTTGCATCTCCTTGGTGAAGTTGGAGTTATTGTCACCATTCTACTGATGAGTAAAATGAGGCTCAGAAAGGGGAAAGTCGTTGTCAGGGTTCCGCTGTGGACTTATAGCGGAGCTGGGATTACGATGCGTGTTCTGGATTCCTGGCGGGGTCCTGGCCCATCTGCAGCTAAGGCCTGTCTTTCTGCTCCCATGAGGTCCCTTTTCCATTGCTTTCCTCCCCATGACAGCCACTGTCACCACCACTCCGGGTGTGTGCTCACTGTCACACCACACCTCGCTGACCCCTGCGTCTGGGCTGGAACCCACCATATCCATCAGACGATTTTCCTCAATGGTTGTTGGGCTCCAAATCCACTCTCCCCAGACTGACACAAATTGCACTACAGGGGGCCGCGAGTGTAGGCATTTCTGATCTAGAGAGAGAGAGATGGTCCCATAGAAATGTCAACATCACTTGGTGAAGAGGAGAGTGGAAACACAGGAGAAAGTTCAGGGAGTGATGTCAGGAGGAGGTGGCCCTTGAGTTGGGTCTTGAGGGATGTGTAAGAGTTACCAGGCAAGGAACGCTGGGAAGGACATTCCAGGAGGAAAGAGCAGCATTCTCCAAGGCTCAGACAGGTCTGGTGGCTACAAGGTAGAGCTGGGTGATCTGGACCCCTTGAGACAGTGCTCCCTTTTCAGGAGGAAATCTGCAGTTCCCATACCATGGGATGTCTCAGAGTCCCCCAGAGATCTTGGGAAATTCCTGGGTCCAGTTCCCAGGCATTCTAGTCCAGGCAGAGGAATCCGCACTTCTCACAGGCAGGGGCTGTGACCTCACCCCACAGTTCTGATGCAGTTGCTCCCTGGATTACTCTTGGAGAAATACAAGCAGGACTGAGAGGCTTTGACCCAAGCACTGTGCAGGGGGTGGGATGGGGATAGATGTGGAATGGGCCAGAGGAATAGTGGTTGGAGCTATACCCTCCTGGACCACCTTGTCAAAATTGTGGCTCTCCCATCCCCCTTTCCCACTGACACATTCTATCCTCTTTCACTTTTCCTTTATTTTATTTCATTTTATTTTATTTTTTGTAGATTCAGGGTCTCACTATGTTATCCAGACTGGTCTCAAATTCCTGACCTCAACCATCCTCACATCTCGGCCTCCCAAAGCACTAGGATTACAGGCATGAAGCACCGTGCTCTCATCACCAACCCACATGCTGAACATTTGACTAGTTTATTTATTACCTGTTTCACTCTACTAGCATGAGGGCTACGTGAGGAAAGGGACATTGTCTATGTCATTCACTGCTGTAGCCAAGTGTCTACAATATGTAAGGTCATGGAAGCTTTTTCTGTTTTGGTTTGTAATTCTAATTTTGTGAAGCAGAAGATATGTGAGTGGACTCAGTGGCTGACAGGAAAAGGGAGAACAGTCTTGGTGTGCACAAGAGTGACAGGGAGACCTAGACAGAGAGATGTCAGAGGACAGTTCCTGGAAGAGGCTGATGGAAAGGTGGGACAACTGGGGAGGGTCTCTCTGGACATGAATTCCTTTGAAGCTGGCAGGGAGGGAGGAAGCGCCTGGGTGGAGAGGAATGCCTGAAGAACACCTCCTTGGCTTCCATATTCTTCATGAAGTGACAGGTGAGGGGCTTCCTGGGAAGAGAGGGCAGGAGGGGAGCAAATGTAGGCTGGTGATGGTGGGCCTGCAGCAGTGCCCCAGGGTGAAGGGGTGAATGCATTACTGAGGCTGGACCCTGGTCATGACCCTTGCCTTGGCCTCAAGACACATTAAAAACCAGCCTCCTCCAGTGAGCTTAGATCATGCCACTGCACTCCAGCCTGGAGACAGAGTGAGATTCCGTCTCAAAAACTAAAACAATAAAAAAGCCTCCAGTCCCAATGTGCCCAGCTGGACCATGTGCTTCTTCCTGGAGGCGCCACCATCACAATTGGAACACAAATCCTGAGTCACTGCCTCTAGAAAGCCTGCCTGGATTCAGTGCCCATCAGACTGGGCTCCTGCAGCACCTGGTCTGCCACTACTATGTGACTTGCCTCTGCCTGCCTCTTACCACAGGTGCCTGTGTTTTTACCTGCCTCAGTGAGGGCTGTTGAGGACTGGGCCCGGCTGATCCATCTTAGGGGCTACAGCAGGTGCCAGCAATGGCTGGGCTGTGTCAGGGCTGGGCAGTAGGCAGCCCAGGTTCTCACGCTGGGCACTGGGTGCCCTTTGTGGGCTCAACTGGGCATGACCACTGCTTCTGACTGGCCAGAAGATTCCTGGGAGAGGCCTGGTTATCTTGGGCTGACCCTCGCTCCCCAGTTCCTTCCTCCCTCCCTCCGTTGCTGAAACCCTTTTGCATGTCCTCAAAATCCTGCTCCAGCACCAGCAGCCCCCTGGTTTTCAGCAGCCTCAGGAAACTCTTCCTTTTCTTCCTTGCTGTGAGTAAGAGGCCCGATCCCCTGAAGACACTGCTGCCTTGCAGTCCTCTGCTGCAGCCCTTCCCTGGGCCTGAGCAGGATAGGTCCTCCTTGCTTCTCATTGCCTCCGTCTTTCAGCTCATCATCCTTCTCTCCCATAAAAATACATTCATGTGCCACAAAATGATGTTTCCATCAACCCAGACCGCATGTGCAGTGGTGGACCCATGAAACTATAATGGAGCCGAAAGACACCTACTGCCTAGCCCAGTGACATAACAATTGTAACGTTATGGCACAGTTACTTTAAAAATATATTTATTAAAAAAGATTTATAATTCTGTAGAAAAATAAATATATATCTCGTAGTGTAGCCTAAGTGTCCCGTGTTTATAAAATCTACAGTAGTACACAGTCATGCCCTACGACTTCACCTTCACTCACCACTCACTGACTCACCCAGAGAAGCTTTCAGCCCTGCACGTTCCATTCATGGTAAGTGTCCTAGACCAGTGCACCATGTCTAGGTACCATACTATATTTTTACATAGTGCAATACTATGTTTTTACTGTACTTTTCATGATATGTTTGGATGCACAAGTACTAACCATTGTGCTGCAACTGCCAACACTATTCACTGCAGTAACCTGTGCCCAGGTGTGCAGCCCGAGAGCAGAAGGCTGTGCCATAGAGCCTAGGTGTACAGTAGGTACAATATTGAGGTATGTGTAAGCACACTCTGTGACGTTCACCCAAAGAAAAATTACCCAAGGACACGGTGACACACGAAGGGAATCAGTATTGAAGCTCTTGCCCTCAGATTGCACCCAGGACCACATCCCTATGCAATGAAGACTTATCTCCCAGTTCATGGGCACTTTCTCCTGCTAAGGTGATGCCAACATGCACATAGAGAGTCCTCTTCATGCTCAGGCTCTTGGTCCCTCCACCCCTAGAGACCTTGTCTCCACCCTCCCTGAGTCACCCACTCCTACCTGTATATTCTTGTCCTTGTCACTGCAGAAACTGTAGCTACTCCAGACCCTCAATTTCAAACACCCTTTTTTTGACCATCACTTTCCTTTTTCCCACTGCCTCCCAACTCCAACACACTTCAATGACTCCAAATTTTCACTTTTGTGTCTCACTCACTTTCTTGTAAACTTCCCCTCCTCCCAGCTGAGACTATATGGTCCAGCCTGTCATCCACCCTCTCTAACACTCTCCACTCTCTTGCCCTACAATTGATTGTACTCCCAGGGCAAAACTGCACTCTGCTGAAAACCAGCCACCCGCTCCCTCTGCTCCTGCACTCAGGTGGCTGAGCACAGCCAGAGAGAAACACACATGCCTTTTGCTCTCATTTAATCATTAAGCCCAAACCTCCAGGTGGCCCTGGATGATGTCCTACAAACTCACTCATTTCCTGAGTCCATAAGTCTGCCAGACTTCTTTATTTGTTATCTTCATAAAAATATATATAATCTAAGCACGTTATGAATACCGACTGATTTAATTATCATAAAACTCTATGAATCTGTTCTATAATAATCACCATTTCACAGCTGAGGAGATGCTGGCACAGGAAGAGATGAAGTGACTTGCCCTGGAGCCCAGGCACCCAGCTCTGGAAATGCTGCCCTGTCCCCAAGCAACAGTATCGTGCCTTCTCCTTCCTCCTTAAACCTCTAAAACCTTCCCCAGCCTTCCTTACACCTGCTGCCTTGCTTCCTATTTCAATTTGAAAATAGATGCAATAAAGAGAGAACCTTCCCTGGATCCCACCCCCACATCTCCCCAGCTGCTTGCCTCTGTGCTTCCTTCTCCACCTCCGCTTGATTGTAGCTGGAGTGTCTGCACTCATGTTAGGGGAGACTTTTCTCCATCATATCCACAGCTCAACTCTCAGGTTCTTTCCTGAGTGTCCGCTTTGCACACTGCCCAATTCTGCAATGCAGCTATCCCACCCATCTCACACCCTGCATGCTTACTTATTCATCATCTGTTCTGTTCTACTACAGTGAGGGCTACACAGGGGCAGGGATTCTGGGTAACTTATTCACTGCAGATTCCAGCATATGGAGCAGTACCTGGCACCTAGAAGGTGTTGGTATTCAATGAAGTCAGTCATTTTATATGCCAGGCTCTGGCCTGCTGCTGGGGACACTAGGGTGATTCAGACAGGTCCCTGCTTATACCAAGTTTACAGTCCCATAGGGGAGACAAACACATTACCTGACAAATTTGCAGGCAGCCATTTATATTTTTCATCTTACAAAGCAGCCCTTATTGTACTTGAGAGGAAATGCACTCAAGCTGTGAGCTGTAGCCCCACCTCCTCTACTTCAGGACAGAAAGCCCCCGGCTCCAGCCCTTGCATTCCTGGGCCTCCAGGGCTACCTGAACTTTAGGAAACAGCTAGTAAGTGAGTCCAAGTCCACTTTGACTCAGAGCTGTGGGATGTCAACAAGGTGCTTCCCCTCTCTGGTCCTCAATGTCTTTGTCTATTCCAAGAGATGATGGTGCCAGCTCAGCAAGCTCCACGGGGCTGGGGCAAATGGGACAGGGATGGTGACAATGCTTTGTGGACAGAGAGGAGGAGTTCTGAGTGGCTACTGGAAAGGCACCATGTTTATTTGACAATTTCAAACATGGCAGAACTGCAGAACACAGACATCAAGACTCCCCTGTAATTCCATTTGGAGTCTAAAGCTTAGATGTTTTGTTTAAGCAGTGGCAAACATTATGTATAGATATAGATGTGGGATCATAAAATGTGTTTAAAGTTATTGATGTGGGATGACTTTGCCTATCAATATAGAAGCATTTATTTTGTTTTAATAGCTGTGAAATATCCCACTGTATGAAGAGACTAAAATCATCCTTCTATTGTGGATATTTGGATTGATGAACCATTGGACCAAAACAGAGAGGGCAATCAAAGCATTTGACAGCCTGGCAGATCAAAGTGAGAGGTTTATTACAGAAGACAGTAATGCTAAAAGGGGAGGAGAGCTAAGTGAATCCACCTGCTGCAATCAGAGCCCAGAATCCCACCACCCTAAGAGGCAAGAGACAACGTGGCTAAAAGGGCAGAGGCCCCCAGGGCTCCCAGCAGTGCCAGATGCAAACTTGTCATCCCACCCTGTGTGTGGGCTTCCTATGCCCTGGACAGTCTTTCCTGAGGCAGAGGCTGTTTTAAGAGCTTAGAGCACCCATTCTACAGCAGATTTTCTTATGAATGAGGTCCGTGTTCTGTGCTCCTCACCTATCCTGGGACCTTTTCCCAACTTGACTTTGGGTAGTGGGTGGATATAGGCCCCAGGTAAACATGAGGCCCCAGGTGGACATCAGGGCTCAATTGGACACACAGGCTCCAAGTGTATATCAGGCCCCAGGTATATACCATTTTCCTGGTACGTATTAGTAACCAAGGGGATTAGTAACCAAGTCCAGGTGTACATCAAGCTCACAAGTGGACACCCAGGCCCCATATGGACACCAGCCTACAGGTGAGCATCAGGCTGCAGGAGGATACCAAGGCCTTAGGTAGATATCAGGCCGTATAATGACACCAGGCCTCATGTGGACATCAGGGCCTAATTGGGGACTCAGGTTCTAGGAAGACACCTAGGCCTCAAGTAGCATCAGGGCCAAGGCGGATACTAGACTCCAGGTGGACATCAGGCCCCAGTTGGACACTAGGCCCTAGGTGGACACCTGGGACCCTGGTGACCATCAGGCCCCAGATTAACTCTAGGCCTTAGGTGAATATCTGATCCCAGTTGTATATCAGGCCCCAGGAGAACATCAGTCCCCAGGTGGATATCAGCTTCCAAGTTGACATCAGGCCACAAGTGAACACTGGACTTGAGGTGTACATTAGGCCTCAGATGGACACCCAGGCCCCAGGTGTACACCAGGCTCAGGTGGAAATCAAGGCACAGGTAACACCATGCCCTAGGTGGTTACCTAGGCTTCAGGTAGACATCAGACCCCAGGAGGACACCTGGGTCTCAGGTGGTCATCAGGCCCTAGGTGGAAACTCAGGTCCCAGGTGCACATCACGTTCCAAGTGGACACCCAGGCCCCATGGTGATACCCAGGTTCCAGGTGGGCACTGGGCCCCAGATGAACACCAGGCTCTGGGTGGATACCAGAACCTAGGTGGACACCCAGCTCTGAGGTGGATATCGGGCTCCAGGTGGACATCAAGTCTCGGGTAGATATCTAGTCCCCAGGTGGACATAAGGCCCCAGTTCGACACCAGACCCTGGGTGGATACCTAGGTCTCGGGTGGATGCATCTCCAGCTGAACATCAGGCTCCAGGTGGACACCCAGGCCCTAGGTGAACACTAGGTCTTAGGTGGACATTAGGCCCCAAGTGGACAACCAGGCCCCAGGTGGACACCCAGCCTTAACATGGACATCAGGCCCTAGGTAGACGGCAGGTTCAAGGTGCATATGAGGCTCCTGATAAACACCAGTCCCCAGGGAGACCCTTGTCCCCAGGTGAACACCAGCACCCAGGAAGACATCCACCTTCACCTGCACATCATTCCCCAGGTGTATACCTAGGCCCTATGGGAGCACCAGGCCCCAAGTGAGTACACAGATCCCTGGTGGCCATTAGGTACCAGGTTGACACCCAGGGCTTAAGTGGACATGAGGCCCCAGATGAATCCTAGTCCCCAGGTGGATAAATAGGCCCCAGGCATACATCAGGTCTGAGGTCTATACTCAGTCTTCAGGTGGACACTAGGCCCCATGCAGACACCAGACCCTAGATGGATACCAGGCCCTATGCAGACACCAGTCTGCAGGTGGACAGCAGGCCCCAAGGAGACATTATGCCCTGGGTTGACACCTAGGCTTCAGGGGAACACTAGGCCACAAGTGGTTCCCTATGCCCCCGGTGGACATCAAGCCTTAGTGGAATTCCTAGTTGCCAGCTGAACATCAGGCCGCAGGTGGATGCCCAGGCTCTAGGTGAATACCAGGTCTCACATGGACATTCGGCCCCAGGTGAACATCAAGCCCCAAGTGAATACCTAGGTTCCTGGTGAACATCAGGACCCAGGTGGCACTCAGGCCCTACACTCAGGCCATAGGAAATCAGAACATATGTGGACACTCAGGGCCCAGGTGGCTATCAGGCCCCAGGTTTATATCACTTTCCTGGTAGACATCAGTACCCAGGTAGATACTGGACTTCAGGTATACATCAGGTTCCTAGGTGGACCCCAGGCCCCAGGTGGACACCAGCCTACAAGTGGACATCAGACCACAGGAGGACACCCAGGCCCCAGATAGATATCAGTCTCCAGAAGAACACCCAGGCCTCAGGTGGACATCAGGTCCCAGGTTAATTCCAGACCCCATATGGAACTCAGGCCCCACCTGGACACAAGTCCCTAGGTAGATACATAGGCCCTGTAGGCCCTGGGGAACTTCAGGCCTTAGGTGAAGTTCTAGGCTACAGGTGGACATCTTGCTCCAGTTGGACATCTGGTCCCAAGTGGATATCTGTCTCCAGGTGGACACAAAGTCCCAAGTTGGACATCAGGCACCAGGAGGACTTTAGTCCTCTGGTGAACACCAGCTCCCAGGTTGATATCAGGCTACAAGTTGACACCTAGGGCCCAGATGGACACGTGGCCCCATATGAACACTAGTCCCAAGTCAGCTAGGGCCTGGGTCCACCTGGAGCCTGATGCTTAGCTAGAAACTGGATATCCACCTGAGGCCTAGGTATCTACCCAGGGACTGGTGTCAAAGTGGGGCCTGATATCCACATGGGGACTAGGTATCCACCTGGGGCTTGATATCCACCTCGAGCCAGATGACCTTCTGGAGTCTGATGTCCACCACAGGCCTGGGTGTCCATCTGGGGCCTGGTGTTGATTTGGATTCCAGTGTCTACCTGGAACCTGGGGTCATGTTGTCCACTTGGAGCCTGGAGTTTTCACCTGGGGCCTGGTAGACATCTGGCCCCAGTAAACATCAGCCTGGGGCCTGGTTGTCCACTTAGAGCCTGGAGTTTTTACCTAGGGCCTGAAGATCACCTGAGACCCAGGTGTCCAGCTGGGACACCAGACTCCAGGTGTACGCCCAGGCTCCAGGGTACAACAGGCCCCAAAAGAACTCTGGGCCATATTAAACATCAAGTCTCAGGTGGATGCCCAGGCCCCATGTGTACACCAGGCCCCAGGTAGACAGTGGACGCCAGCTGAACATCAGCCCCAAGGTTGACACCCACACTACAGGTGGATATCAGGCCCCAGGTGAAAACCTATGCTTCAGGTGTGCATCAGTCCCCAGGTGAACATAAGGCCACAGATAGACATCAGGCCTCAGGTGCACATCTGGCTCCAGGTAAACATCAGGCCTTAGGTGGATACCCAATCCCCAGGTGGACATCAGAGACCAGGTTGACACAAAAAAATCCCAGTGGGTATCATGTCCCAGTGGACATTCAGGCTCCAGGTAAACACACCAGCCCCACCGTAATCGTAACCACCTTAACGAGAAATGGTAGGTCTAAGTACCATCATGCTCCTTGCTCACAAAAGGATGCTTAGCTATTTTATTCAAAATACAACTCCATTCATCACTCTAAGCAGCGATGTGTAGAAAGGAAAAGAAAAATAAACCAGGCCTCAAGGAATCCATCCAAAATGAGGTAGATATTATAATGGACAGAAATCCCCAAATGAAATGTTATAGTTGACATAAAATAGTCTTTAAAACCCATTAATTTTCTCACACATTTGATACAGAGCATTATTTCCAGAGACTGAACTTAGAAAGAACTGCTTAAGACTAGAAGTCTTGTTCCAGCCTAGATTCCACACTGTTGAACAGCTATACTTAGTACACCACATTATACATAGCACTGACATGACCTGTGTGCATTTAATTTTCTAATATTTGTTCATCTCTGGCATACTTTATATATATATATATATTACATATATAATGTACATACATACAAGTACACACACACACAAAGTATATAAGGGTAGGATAGTATAATTGTGCAGTAACGTTTCTTGTGAAAGTGGTGGAAAGTGGATTGCGTGGGCGACATGCTGGAATGTGCTTCCATTGGCAGAAGTAAGGCTTTCAAAACTAGTCGTTTAGATTTTTCTTTAGCAACTGGGAATATTAATAATTGAAGATGTGTTGGTATAAAAATAATCATAATAATCACAATGAAGTGGTGTTAATAATTATATCACAAGATATAATAAACATTACAGATATTATAAGATGTCAAAAAAAGAAGATGTCATAAAATCTTTGAGATGATTGACACGTTAAATGCGGCCTCCTGTGCCGCCCTGGGGCGCCACTCTCGTTGGGTTCTTGGCGGTGCTCAGCGTACTCCACCTGCTCAGCCTAGGCTCCTGCGCCCCCGGAGTCGCGCCATGGGAGCGAGGATCTTGCCTAGGCCCTAGACAAGGACAATGAGGAGGGGGTGCACGTGGAGTCCCCGCGGAGAGGCTGGATGCCGTGCAGGAGCCTTTGCGGGAGTGCACAGCCTCCTCTGGAAGCCCTGGTCGCTGCCCGGTGCCTGCTGCGCCCTGGGAGCTCCGCGGCGGTGGAGCCAGGCCTGCGCTGCCGGCTCTCGGCCCCGCCTGCAGAGCCTCTGCCCTTTGTCTTGCCCCTGGGGCCCGGGCCTCAGCTGGCCCGGGGTTCCTGATGTTAGCTGACGATTGGCTGGCCTCTGGGACTGGGTCGTGGGCCTTGCGCATTGGCCGCCGCGTCACCAGCGCCAGGCCTCACCGCGGTGCTGCTGGCGATGCGGGATGCTCGGGCTCGGGGTCTGCTGGGCCCCCTGGCGCTGCGAACCCCGTCACCTTCCATCGCGGCCACCATGCTGCCCGCTGGTCAGCCCTGGTCTGCAGCCTTCCTGGGACCCCTCCGGCCCCAAGGAGGCATCACTCACAGCCGCTTGCGACACCAGGGCCGCCTGAACCTCCGCCAGGGCTGCGCCGCGCAAGTGGCTCCAGCCAGCCAGCCCTGGCCCATGAAGGAGACTTTCCGCTCCCCGAGAAGATCGCCCTCGGCAGGCATACACGGCCATGGAGGATGCAGCGGATACCTTCCAAAGTTTGTGGACACTCTTCTGCCACACCAAAAGTTTCGCCATCAGCTGCGATGCCGACTGGGGCGCAGAGACCCCTCCGGGAGGTGGACCAGACAGTGCCTTTGCTGGGCATCCGCAGTGCTGACCACCCCAAGTGCAGATCCCCACTTCGTGTTCCTCCTACTCCACGTTCCACATCCAAAATTCTCTCACCATTTCTAAGCATGAGAAATCAAAAGAAACTGAAATCAGAAAGAAAGAGAGAGAAAGCCATGAGCAAAAAAAGAGCAAAACCTTTTGGAAAGCATAAAACACCCCAAAGCCAAAAACTAATTCTTCTCTCTTTTAAACCTTCTGCACTTCCCAATGATGAATGATTTATTTTTTTTTTAACCACTGGCAATTCGTAATTATTAACTTCTCTGGCATTAATGAATAGAAGTTGAATCACATGTGGTAGTATAATTTGTATTATATGAAGCTTTCCATATTTTAAAAAATAATTGTCCAGTTTTTCTCCATGGATTAACAATTAATGGAAAATTTTCAACATTGCTGTGTTAATGTCTCCTGAGATAATTAGATGTGAGTAATTTTTATAAACAGAATTTCCTGAGTGGAATTTTCATCTTCAGGAGCTCCATAAATAACCATATCCCAAGAGAACTGTGAATTTTGGAACTGAAAGAACTGAGTCCCAACTGGTCCAGCCTGGAAGCTTTTGGGTGATCACTCTTGCAGGTGACTTCACTGCCTTCTGCTGAAGGGCCAGTGAGAGCCTGGGGGTTTCAACTTGCAAGAGCCTTACCATTTTAGGGTTAGCATTAACAATGAGGAAAAGGCATACTTTTTTGATATTCTCCGTATGTAATAAAATAGTTACCAAAACAAAGCAAAGTGTGAGTGGTGACTATTGAGAGGACCCTTTCTATCTTTGCTGGATTCCCAGAGATTTCTGGGTTTCTTTTGGAGTCAATAGTATTTCCATGTTAATTCTGAGCTCTTAAAACCCACAATATGAGTTGCAGCCAGTGACTAGAGTTGCAGCCAGTGACTAGAGTTGCAGCCAGTGACCAGTGTTGCAGCTTGTTAAGCTGATCACTGGTGGTAGAGCCTTTTCGTTCTGCTCACTTCTTAAAAGGTCAGCTTCGTCAGGGATTAGTGCTACCCTGCCAGAAATAAGCAGTTAGGAATCAAGTAAAGGAGTCAGCTAAAAGCGTAATTACGAAGTAGTGAGGTCACAGCTAGATGGTTGTTGATCTCATTTTCTCTCTGCTGCTGATTTCAAGGCTTTATACCGTGTTTTGATGTAACACAGAATGTATACTATGAAGGACAAACAGTCTGTTAGCTTCTTGGAGCTATACTCCGTTACTGGAGCAGGGGACAACAATTTGAAGGACATTATTACTTAGTTTAATCTGCCTTTGGCTAGGATAAACTTCAAGTTCCAAGGGCTGGGTTCAGTTGTTATGCAAATTTAGACTGTTGCGGTAAAATTTCCAAAAAAAAAGGATAGGACTCTTTAGATGAAATAAGAATTTAACTGTATTTGAACCCTGTTGAAGGCCAGACAAGTTTAGGCAAAATCTCATGACTGATGAGTCCCTTTAAATTCCAACATATAATCGATGTTGGTAAATATGATACGTGCACTGGAAAAGGATGTGTATTCAGTAGTCGTTGAGTGTCCCGTTCTGTATATGTCAGTTTATGTCAAGTTTGTTCATTGTGTTCATCAAATCTCCCTTTCTCTTATGGATTTTTTTCTGTTGGTTCCATCGGTAATTGAAAGGTATGTTAAAATCTATATTGTAGATTAGTCCATGTTTCTTTTAGTTATATCAGTTTCTGTAGTAAATAATTTGAAGGGATATTTTATATTTAGACATATTTAAAATTGGCATACTTTTCTGGTGACTGACATCGTAAAATCTTTTTTATCTTAGCAATATTTCTTGGCTTAAGTCTAAACTGTCAATAATAACATAGCAACATGAGCTTTGTGCTGATTAGTGTTTGCAGGCATGTTTTCCATTGTTTTACTTGCAAATGTCTGGATTATTGTATTCAGATAAATTAATTAAAACATAAAAATTAAATATAAAACATTAAAAAGTGAATATTCTAAAAATCCAGCCAGAGATGTTTCACTTTTAATTGAAGTGTTTAGGACCACGGCTCTCGCACTGTGTGCTAAGGTGCTCTAAGATGCTGTGTTTAACTGACAGGGGCACCAGCGGATAGCGTGTGGGTATGTGTATGTGTGTGTGTGTGTCTGAGATGGGGGTCTCACTCTGTCTCCCAGGCTGGAGTGTAGTGGTAAGGTCTAGGCTCACTGCAGCCTCTGCCTCCCTGAGTAGCTGGGACAACAGGCAAGCACCACCATGCCTGGCTAAGTTTTGTAATTTTAGTAGAGACGGGGTTTTGCCATGTTGCCCAGGCTGTATATTTTTGAGGGAAACAAAGCAACATTTGCTGCAGACCTTAAGAACTACTAGCCTGAGGCAGTTCATAGTTTCAAAAGTAGTTAGAAGTGCATTTCTTTACCTTTAAGATGGGTGTTGTTAATTACCGCGATGAAAGGAAGTATTGTGCTAAAGTCAGTGTGGAATAGGAATAAGGTCCAGTCGTTGAGATCCAGTCCGATTTTAAGATTTGAAAAGTTGTGCTGTGTGCCCAACAGGCACACACATCCCATTAGTAAGTAAATTGTGCTTTTTTAAGAAAGAAACAAAAATACTGTTTCTACTTCCATTGCGTGTTATTTTTTATATGTACTTGCAAATCCATCACCAAAATAAAAATAATGAACATATCCAGCACTCATAAAAGTTTCCCCTTGCCCTTTTATAATCCCAAACTTTCTGTATCTTCCTACCTTACCACTCTCCCTGACAATCACCAATCTGTCACTATAAAAGAGTTTGCCTTGTCTAGACATTTATATAAATGAAGCGTAGTATGGACTCTTTTTTGGAGGGGTCTGGCGTCTTTCACACAACATAATTATTTTGAGATTCAGCTATATTGCAGGCATCAATGGGTCATTAATTTTATTACTGAGTAGTATTCTATTGTGCAGATCGGTCACAACTTATATATCCGTTTGCCTGTTGATGGGTTTTTGCATTGCTTCCAGTTTGGGATTTACACAAATACATTTGCAATGAACATTCATGTACATAAGTTCTTATAACTTTGAGTAAATATTAGGAGTGTAATAGCTAATAGGTTTAGGTTTAGTTTTAATAGACCGTCAAAATGTTTGCCAAAATGGTTGTACCATTTTATATTTTTATCAGCAGTATATAAGAATTCCACACTCTTGCCAACACTTTGTATGGGCCTTCTTTTAAAATTTTAGACATTTTCATGTGTGTACAATAGTATTTTATTGTGGTTCCATAATGCCTAATAATATGTAGTATATCTTTATGCACTTACATGCCATCTGTATATATTTGGTAAAGTGTATGTTCACATTTTTTTTGCTTCTTCCTTTTTTGTTTTTTCTTTGCTTATTTTCTCATTATTAAATTTTAATAGTTTCTTTATATACTCTGGATTCAAATCCCTTATTAGATATGAGACTTGCCAGTATTTTCCCCTTGAGTTTTCTTTTTTGTTCTCATAACACTATCTTTCAAACAGCAGATGCTCTGAATATTGATGGGGTCCAATTTATTAATTGTTCTCGTGCATTTGGTTTTTGGGGCTTCATCTAAGACATTTTTGATTAATTGAATATTACAAAGATTTTTTTTCCGTATTTTCATCTAAAAGTTCAAAGCTTTTAATACTTTATTTTATATTTAAGTCAATGGTCCTATAAGTGACAGAGCTTTAACCCAAGTCGCTGTCATGCATAGCTGGACCCAGGGGTTTATATAAAATCGTCAAGAAATGTTCTCCTTCTTTCTCTCGACACTTTTCCTTTTGTTTTAGCCTCATTTTTTCCTTCTGAAGATGACTGTCCTCTCTCTCTGTAGCAAGAGATAGTGCGACAAATAACCCACTTTACTTTGTCCTCACAGACCACAGTGGTAGAAAAAGCAAGAGTCCTTCCTGATGATTCCAAAAAAAAAAGTACTGAAACAGTTTCTATGATCCAAGGGTAGAGTCTTTTGCCAGAGCTGGGCATCATGATCACCTCTAGGGCTGGGGCTGGTAGGTTGGGTCAGGCCCAGTTGGTGCTCATTGAAATGGTCCTCAAAGAGAAGGGGGGCTCTCAAGAGGAGAGTTGCTGTACACCCCTCCAAAAAATAGCCACTGTGTATATACCTACAATTCCTTGCCATTTTATAAGCAACTGGTTGGGTGGAAAATGACTAGAAATTCAGTTGTCATTAACTTTCATTTATAATGTCAGTAGAATGAGCCATACATTTCACATGTTGTGGGTTATGTCCATGATGGTCATTTCTGTATATTAGGTATCAATTTGGAGTATCATGTGAAGAAATATACTATTTTGTGACGTTATTCTTAAATTAATATTTTTAGGATAAAGAATTATAGGATGAAAGAAAAGTCTAGGATAGAAATAAAAGAATAGAGAAAATGGGAGCATGGATATACTGCAGAAAATGGCCAAACAGGAAAAGTACTTGTGAGAGGTATTGAAGTACATAATTGATATCACATAGACCTCCAGGAAATTACAACTACTGGCATAAGAACAAACTATCTGAATAGTCTTTGCTAATACTGAGTCTTTTCTGCTTGCAAAAGAAGTAAGAATGGTAAGGAATTGGGACATTGTTCAGATAGACCTGAATGCATTTATTTATTTACCTGTTGATGGGGTTTGGGGGTATTAATGAAGGATGTTAATAAATAATAATGGGCATGTTAGGTAATCATAATTGATTTGTCCAATTGGTCTGAAGAAAATTTTGCCTACCTTCTTTTTTGTCGAGGGATTCATTTTTAATGTCATGTTGGATTCTATGGCTTACTGAATGTGTAATTGCCTGTTTATGGATTCTGAAGAATTTTATAAAATGTATTTGCCAAACATTTTGAAAGCTTAGAACTTCTCCAAGGAAGAAGTTCTTTAGTGCTTAGTGCTGCCCTGACAAACATGGTAGCCACAGACATGTGAATATTGAGCACTTGAAATGTGGCTAGGCTGGACTGAGATGTGCTGTCAGGGTAAAACACACACTAGATTTTGAAGACTTAGTAGGAAATAAAATTAAACATATCTAATTAATAACTTTTATATTGGTTAGACATTGAAATAATATTTTGTATATATTTTACATATAAATATACATTCATGTGTATGTGTAATTAATATCTTCATATGAAATACTTCTCAATTACAATTGAAAGAATGATAACTTTGTGGTGGAGAAATCTGGCACAAACTTGATCATGTGCCTCCTGCTGTGATGTCCTAGGAAGACCACAGCAGTATTTCTGTGGTTTTCTTGTGAAAGATACATGACCTAAGTCTGGATGTGGAAACACATCAGATGGAAAAAGGTGAACGCATCCTTCATAAATGCTTATGCTCTTTAAAACTCTTAAGGTTATGAAAAATAGGGCAAAACAGAGGAACTGTTTGAAGTTGAAGGAGCTTAAGAGACACGACAATTAATGGAATGGGAAATCCTGGATTGGATCCGGGATTAGAAAGTTCAAAAAAAATGTATTTAGGGCACAACCGAGAAAATTTGGATGAGATTATAGCATCTGTTGATTGGACAGTAGTGTTGGGTGAATGCTGATATCCTGATATGGATGATTATGTTCTGGTTATGAGAACTTTTCCCAGATTCCTCATCCTTTGCCCAGTGGGTTCATGGACAATGTGGCGATGGTAGCAGGAGAAGATGCTACATGTTTCCAATAACATGAACTTCCCTGCAGCAGTGCTGCCCACTGCCCAGATGAGTGCCCTGACTGCCGACAATGAGCAATGCTGAGACCCTGGAAAGAGGAACTGCCCTGCCTAGACCAGACAGATTTCTGGTAATGTTGTAATAATATTTTCTCCTTTCCTTCATGGAAGTGGTAAAGAATTGCCGTCACTTTAATAGATGCGTATCGGAATATGGACTCCGCTTCATATGCTTCTCATAGCATCAAATTATTTACATTTGCTGAGTTCTTATTCTCTGCTATCATACAATTACTGCTTATGATGGAGCTTATTTTACAAAAAAAGAAGTGATGTGATGGGCTTCAGCCCATATTTATTGGTCTTGTGACATCCCACATCACCCAGAGGAACATGACCTCACAAGAATCAGTTACTTCACCAACTGTGAGACGCTGAGGGGCTGGGTTTCTATCCTATGAGATGTGTTAGATGCCCTGACCCAAGAGCCCTCCTACCCAGAATGCATGGTTCCGTGTAGCAAGGATCATTGTGATGGTGGTGATGATGATGGTGAGGATGGTGATGGTGAAGGTGGAGGTGGTGATAATGAAGTGATAGTTATGTTGAGGATGATGAAGGTGATGATGATGGTGAGGATGGTAAAGGTGAACATAGTGATGGTGAGAATGGTGATGGTGGTGATTGTGATGGTGATGATAAGGATGGTGATGGCGAAGGTGGTGATGATAACAGCGATAGTTATGGTGAGGATAATGGTGATGATGATGAGGATGATGATGGTGAGAATGGTGATAGTGATGATGATAGTGATGGTAATGTTGATAATGATTATGATTATGAGGATGGGGAGGGTGACAATAATTATTATGGTGAGGATGGTGATGGTGAAGGTGGTGATAACGATAGTGATAGTTATGGTGAAGATGCTGGTGTTGATGATGGTGAGAATGGTGAGGGTAAGAATGGTGATGGCGATGATGATAGTGTTGGTGATTGTAAGGATGGTGATGGTGATCATGGTGATGATGATAATGGTGCTGACTGGGCTATGAGGTAATGGAGGCAGAAAAGTGGCAGTTTCTAGGAAGTATAGAGCCAGCTGGGAACTGCAAGGCAATCTTAGTGGGGGTGGAAGATGTCGGGCCTCTGCCTCATTTCTAGACATCTGGGGAAATCTCACCCCTCACAGTAGTTCCAGGAACCCCTCCATCCAGCATTTCCTTCTCGCAATCAGCATGGAGCTTTTGGGGTGCAGAGAAGTGTCTTCTATTCACTGCACTCTGTGGGAAGGGAAAAGGGGGAGTGGTATTTATGAACCCAGTATAATACAGTAGGGTCTCATTTAATATATTTTGGGACAATTTTCAGCTGAAGAGAGCAAGCCTCAGAGAAGTCAGGTAACTTTGTCTTCAATAGCATCCAGTTGTGATTTATTGAGCAGTTACTATGTGCCAGGCCACATGCTGGGTGGTTCCTTATATGTTATCTCATGAAATCCTACAGCAACACAAGAAGACAGGCATAACTACCCCATTATAAAAACTGTGGTAAAATAAACTAAAATTTACTGTCTAACTATGATTAAGTTTACATTTCAGTGGCACTAAATACATTCACAATGTTGTGCAACCATTTTCCAGAATGCTTTTCATCTTGTAAAACTACAATTCTGTAACTCATTTAAAAACAACTCCCCAATCACCACCCTCCCCAGGACCTGGTAGCCACCATTTTCCTGTCTGTCTCTATGGATTTGACTACTCTAGGTGCCTTGGAAAAGTGGAATAATACAGCATTTATCTTTTTGGTCTGGCTTATTTTGCTCAGCCTAATGTCCTCAATGTTCATTCTTGACACAGCAGGCATCAGAATCTCCTTCCTTTTCAAGGCTGAACACTATTCCACTGTATGCATAGACAGCATTTTGTTGATCCGTTCGTCCATCCATGGACACTTGGGTTGCTTCCACCTTTTGGTTATTGTGGATGATGCTGCTCTGAACATGGTTGTGCAAGTATCTCTTCCAGGCTAGCCCCATTATACAGAAGAGCATAGAGAGATTCTGGGAGGAGGGATGTCCTGCCCGGGGCCTTTGGTGAGGTCCTGGTGGAGGATCTCCCAGACCTCAAAGGCAGAGCTCCTCTCCTCACCCCACTGCCTTTCTCAGGACCTGCCTCCTGCCCCACCACACAGTGCCCACTCCCTGGTACTAGACTTGCTAAGGCCTCTTGATCCCTGAAAATTCAGGGACAGGAACTGGTGGGCACAACTACAGTCACTCACTTTTCTGTCACCTACTGCAGATTCTGTGCCAAACAATACATGATAATGACCTGCTTTCCACTATTTCACCAGATGTCGATGAGGCGCCTATTGCATGCCAGGCATGTGTGGTCACTGGACGGAGACCCCTGGGAAATGAGAAGATGTGAGCTCCTCAAGGCCAGGGGCAGCCCTTTCAGTTGCTGCTACCCTGTGAGGGATGGAGGGGAACCCTGAAGCATTGGAGAAGTGCATGAGTGACCTAGCTCAGATGATGATATCATAGTAACGCTGTTTATTATCACCTACCATGTGCCAGGCATTGTGCGAAGTACTTTGCACACATTACCTGCTGTAAAGCTCAGAGACAACTGTAGGAGTGAATCTATTATACCTCTCACTTTACAGGGGAGGAAACTGATGCCCAGAGAGGTGAACCAGTCTTCCCCAGGCCTTGCAGCTAGTCTGGGATGCAAATCCAGGCGGTCTGACTCAGAGATCCCCTCATCCTCTTGGTTTTTGCCCCTGAAGCCCTCTGGCCTGTCTCCAGAGCCCTGTACCCTGGGCCACCCCGAAGATGACCTGGACATGGGCTTCAGCAAAGGCAGCAACCCCAGCACATCTCCATTTGATAGGGAGGAACCTCAGGCCCACCACAGGAGCCCTGGGCTGCAGGTGGTGTAGGTGCTGGCTGAACCACAATGCACCCATGTTGGAGGATGCACCGTAGATTGGGCAGCAGCAGGAGGTCTCCCTGCCCAACAACTGGTAGTGGTACCTGAGAACAAAGGAGGAGAAAGAGGCTTTGAACACAGGTGTGGAGAAGCCCAAGGAGGAAGAAGAAGACTTGGACTATGGACTGCTGGATGGCCTCAAGGACCCACTCCCAGAAAAGCAACTTTGAGACTTATACTCAGGGCTGAGATGAAAGTGCTCCCTATTTTCTATCCTGGAACTGCTGCAAACCTCGGTGTGACATCACAGGGCCTCATTTCCCTATTTGTAAAATGGGATTATATAGGGGTTCCAATGAGACACCGGGCCGAGAGCATTTTGAGAATTGTAAAAAATGTACAGTGAGGGAATAATTATTATCAATGGACCATTGCTCTTCCAATAGTTAGTATTCTTTAGCAAATATTTGAAGGTAAAATATAATTTGTTGAGGAGGTTTGCAGCAGCTGAGACCCTCAAGAGTCTTTTCTGTCTCCGTTCAAAGCTGGCCTCTGACAGGGACCTTCTTGGTGCCACCCCTGGGCCTCTCATCCTTTGTGCAGGCTTCTCAGGGTTCTTATTTCTATTGCATCTTGTGGTTCCCTAGTGGATGGTGTGCTCCATCTTCACTCAGAGCTAACTGCATCTCCTCCAGGCCCATGTCCCTTGTGCAGCACCCACTGCTCCCTCACCAGGATTCAAATCCTTCTGTGACTGACCTCTGCTGACCTCCCTCATTCTTTCTGCTCCTCCAGTTCCATGCCTGTGCCCCTCAATCCCGTGGATCACTCTCACCCAAGCTGTTCTCCATCGGGATTTCCTTGGCTCCCTTTTCTGCTCGGCAAATCTGTGTTCATCCTTCCAAGCCCTGCACAGATGTCCTCCTCTCAAAGCTCTCCCTGAGGTCACACAGTCCAGGAACAAGGTAGTCCTTGCTCCTCTGCTGCCTCTGGGTTTTGTGCCTTTATCACTTTGGTGTGACTGCCTGCCTCTTCCTGAATGGAGGCATTTTGGCTTTACTCACCTCAGTATCTCCTGGGTCCAACTGGGTGTCTGGCCTGGCCCAGAATCGGTGCTCATCGAGGGTGTATAGAACTCACAAGGACCAAGTAATGTCTTGCAAATAATACCACCCTCCCACACTTCTCCAATGTTTACTTTCTAAGCTCCTTTATTCTTTGACATTCAAATTTCTAAATGGCCTGTATGTATTTACAAAGCCTGGGAAAACGCCTTCAGAGGACAAAGACATCCCACTGGCAGAATGTATTTGCATTGACTAGGATTATGGATGAAATTCAGCTTTCTGGCAAATGAATCATTTGGCATTGGCTGAGTATCTGCTCTGTGCCGGATACTAAGCTGTGATCTCTAGAAAGAGACATTTACTACTGACACAGTCCTTGACCCTGAAGAGCTCAGAATCCAGTGAGCTTGATTTCTTGTAAGTTAGAGACAGAGTTCAGAGCAGAAGCTCAGGCAGGAGGAGAGAAGTAAAATGGACACACCAGAGGCAGTGACAGCCACACAGCTGTCTGGGGACACTGAGTGCAGCAACAAATAGCTTAGGCTGCCTTGGCAGCCCACGAAGGTATCACGGTTTGCTATTGCAGCATCTCAGTGATGCTTTTGTTATGCTGATCTCTGCAAAGCCCCTCTGTGCCCCAGCCCAGGATGGTGGCAGCCATGCTGTGGAGAAAAGGGCGGTGACCAGGACCACAGGCTCAGAGCTTGTACCCTGGACCACCTGGGGAATGTGAGCCCTTCACATGTTCTCTGCCTCTGTGTTCAGGTTGGGGGTCCTGGCCAAGGGAGGGAGATGACCCCCATGCTGAGTCAAAAGGACACACTCCCGGGAACAGACTGTCTCTTCTTTCTAGGTAATTTCTGCCTCTGCAGTGAATGGTGAAACCAGACACATCCTCTCTGTTGGTATGACACAAAGACAGGCATTCCTGCTCACGGGCTGAATCTTCAGTTGAGGGGAGGTGTAGCACACTCCTGTGGTCTGCTGACTAAGGCAGGGACACATGTCACCCCATCAGAATGACTGCCAGACCAATGGCTAAAATAAAATCATTTCCAATATTCAAAGGAGTCACCTTCATTCATCTACAAATACTTTTCCTTTTCTTTTCTTTTCTTTTTTTTTTTTTTGAGATGGAGTCTTGCTCTGTCACCTAGGCTGGAGTGCAGTGGCATGATCTTGGCTCACCACAACCTCCGCCTCCTGGGTTCAAGCGATTCTCCTGCCTCAGCATCCCGAGTAGCTGGGACTACAGGCGCCCACCACCACATCTGGCTAATTTTTGTATTTTTCATAGAGACAAGGTTTCACTATATTTTCCAGGCTGGTCTTGAGCTGCTGACCTTGTGATCCACCCGCCCTGGCCTCCTAAAGTGCTGGGATTACAGGTGTGAGCCACCGCGCCTGGCCCAAGTTTTTTTCTATAAAACGACCTATTGCACTCAGGGTAGGGTAAATGAGGCATCATGCCTGCTGGCAACATGGGCCCTATCTGGAAAGTGAGTGCCCACCACCATGGCACAGTGCTATGCAGTGCCTGTGTGGTGCTGAATCTCAGGAGCAGCCCCCATCCTGTGAACCACAACTACAGGGACCTTAGACATAAGCAAAGACCTCTGGTGGCCAGGCCTGCCAGCAAGCACATGCTGACTCTGTCCCGGGGGTCTGCAGGGAGGTCAGGCCAGTGGAGAGGAGGTGAGACCCATGTGTGGTCTCCCCCACTCCGGCCCATGCTATGCAATGGGGGCGACCACACACCCGATCTGCCTGGGAGGGTCCTGGTGTGCCCACTGGCTCACTGAGTTATGAGGGGTGCTGCCTCTCACATCTCACCAGTATCGCATTTGAAGGACAAATTATGTCTTCCCTTCTCCACCCTGCGGAACTCCGTTTCCTCATGTGCAAGTGGGGGATGATGTGCTTACATGGTTCTGCAGTGGGGGTATCGATGGGATCCATCTGTCAATACCCTGCATCCAGTGACCACCTGGAGCACACCTGCAGCTCGCAAGCTGGGCTTCCTGCTGCAGGGAGGGGAGCAAGCACTGCCTGGAGCCAGGGAGCTTCTCTGAAGGAGGTGTTGGAAAGGACTTGTTCCAGAATTTGGGCTTGTATTGGAAGCTTGGGGGAGGGTTGAAAGAAGACTTTGCTCCAGATTGGATGCTGCCAGAGGCAGGGTGGATTCTATCACCTGGCATCTTCCCCAATCTTACCTAGAAGGAAGGAAGACAAGACCAAAGCTAACGCTGCAATTGACAAAGAGGTAGCGGTCATGACATAGACACAGGAGAGGGGGTGTGAGGTCATTTTTGTCCATGTTTTGCATGAGCTGAGCCATGATAGCTACCAAGTGACCTTGCTTTGTCTTGACCCATCATGGTCACAGAGCGACTTTGTCTGATGCTGACAACCTGTGCAGTTCAACAGGAGAACACCAACGCCTTGCCAGCAGTGGTTGCTGTCCTCCTGAGGCCTCGCTGCTCCTCCTCTGGGACCGACTGCTGACCATGGGAGGTGTGGAGTGGGATGGGAATATGCCGTGGGTTTTTTTTTGCAGAGCAAGGGCAGAGGACTCTGATGCCTTCAGCTCTGGCCATTCTGAGTGCTGTGATCTGCTTCCCCTGCTTCCTACACCACCCGCAATCCCACCATGCTGCTGCAGTCACTGCCAACTCATAGTGCCTTCTAAGTGCCCCAGTGTCTCTGGGACACCCCCTCTCCCCTGGGAGGGAAGCAAGGTGCTCATGAAGGTCCCAGGTGGAGGTGCTGAAAGAGTGTGGAGGTGGCTTCTTGAGTGTCAAAGTCTGGGATTCCAGCTTTCAGCCTCAGGCTCCACGTGTGTGTGCTGAAATGGAATTTTCTGCTCTCATTCACTCTCCTGTCTGGTCAGAGGAACTTGGGGAGTTTCCTCTCTAGGGGAGGGAAAGGCCCTGGAGAGGTGGCCTTGCCCTGAACTGGGAACGGGTGGGCACGGGAAAGCAGGGGCCTGGGCTCTGCCTACTGCTCGCTGACAGCTTGGGCACAGCACTGCCCTCCCTGGGCTCCTGTCTCTTTTCTCTGTATGATTAGGTGGAGGTGGATGGGATTCTGCTTCTACTCCCGGTCCTTGGGCACCATGTCAGGTACTCACACACTTATGACCCCATCTGGTCCTTGGAACAGCACTGGGGGATGGATCTGTCAACCTCACGTTGCAAATGTTTGTACTAAATCCCACACTCTGAAGTCAGAAAGACCTGGGTTTGCCCTCAGCCACGGACGGTTGCTTGCTATGTGACCTTGGACAAGTCACTGCCCTTCTCTGAGCCTCAACACCCACATTTACACAGGGGAAGAATAATACCTCCCTCTTGGGCTGCTGTGAAGCAGAGCTAATGGGTACATTGCCTCAGGCACATTGAAGGTGCTCAAAATGTTGATCTTTCCTTCCCTTTCTAGGTCTCCATTTCCTCATCTACACAGTGGGGAGCAACTCTGTCCTGATTATAAAGAATACAATAGGTGAATGCACTCGGCAAGCCTGGGGACAGGGATGCATAGAGAAGCTTCTTGCAAAGGTGAAGAATGCCTGCTCTGAGCCCCGCGCTGAGTGGCAGGTGAGAGGACAGGAAGCACAGCGACTGAGGCCTATAAAATGCCCCCTGCAGAGAGGGAGGAGGAGCAGTGTTCTAAGGTGTGTGCGAGGCAGCATCCCCAGTGCTTGCAGGAGGAGCAGGACTGCTTGTGCTTGCTCAGGTGGGTGGTAGGTTAGGTTCTTAGGCATCTGCTGGGTATCAGATGCTGCACAGGCATCATCTCCATGAATTTAATCTTTCCATCATCCCTGAGAGGTGGGCATTACAGGGGCATAGTGGGATTGAAACACAGGTCCCCTGAGCCTGTGCCTTTTCTACAAGGCAACTTGGTTCACATGTAATAATAGGACCCAAAAATACACCTGCTATGCTGTGCTCACCTGATTTCATAACATCCTTGTGACCTGCGAGGTTGCTATACTGTCTTCATTTTATGGATGAGAAAACTGAGGCTCAGAGAGGCTGAATAGTTTGCTCATCCTTCCAAAGAACTAAAGGGAAGAGAGGTGCTATAGCTGTGGGGCCTTCTATTCCTGGCAGGAAGTGTGCAGTACCCCAGGCCATTCTGACCCTACTGCAGGCAGGAGAAAAGGCACATGAACAAATCCAGCAGCAAGCTTCCACTGAGGGCCTCCCTGGCCTTTGCTTGCGCTAGTGCTGAGGGAGAAACAGCCTTGTTCCTTCACATAACATGGCTTCCTGCCGCCCCCAGGATAAAGGTCAGAGTCCTCAGGTCTGTGTTTGAGACTCTTCATGGTCTGGTCCCACCTGCATTTCCAGCCAAATCCTCCCCCACCGCACCCAGTGCAGCAGCCCTGGCCATCTGTCCCATCCCACCATCCTGCCTTGGCTCAAGCTGTTCCGTCTGTCCCATGCTATTCACACATAGAACAAGGAGAAGCTTGATAGAGGCTAGCCTGAATTTTCCATTTGAGAGCACTTTCAGTTTCTGGAAACAGACATTTCACCCAAAATTCCAGATTCCCTGCTTCTCTGAAAATACATACATACATGCATTCATACATACATACATACATAAATCTGCTTTTACTCTGCACTATTCTGTTTTTTGAGACAGAGTTTCACTCTTGTTGCCAGGCTGGAGTGCAGTGGTGTGATCTCCATTCACCACAACCTCTGCCACCCGGGTTCAAGCGAGTCTCCTGCCTCAGCCTCCTGAGTAGCTGGGATTTACAGGCATGAACCACCATAGCTGGCTAATTTTCATGAACTTTTTTTTAGTAGAGATGGAGTTTCACGATGTTGATCAGGCTGGTCTCCAACTCCTGACCTCAGGTAATCCACCAGCCTCGGCCTCCCAAAGTGCTGGGATTACAGGTGTCAGTCACCTCACTTGTCCAGTCTGCACTATTCCTTAGTGTCAGACTATTTGAGCCAAACAATGTCTTTCTTATTTGGACGTGACCTTCAGGGTCTAATTTTTGTATTTTTAGTACAGATCAGGTTTTTTTTTTTTTTTTTGACAGAGTTTCACTCTTGTCACCCAGGCCCAATGGTGCAATGGCATGATCTCAGCTCAATGCAACCTCCGCCTCCTGGGTTCAAGGGATTCTTCTGCCTCAGCCTCCCGAGTAGCTGGGATTACAGGCACCTGCCACCACACCCGGCTAATTTTTTGTATTTTTATTAGAAACAGGGTTTTGCCATGTTGGGCAGACTGGTCTCGAACTCCTGACCTTAGGTGATATACCCTCCTCAGCCTCCCAAAGTGTGGAATTACAGGCATAAGCCAGAGTCTGGCCTCACCTGGCTAATTCTTTGTATATTTGAAGAGACAGCGTTTCACCGTGTTGGCCAGGATGGTCTTGATCTCCTGACTTCGTGATCCGCTGGCCTCAGCCTCCCAAAGAACTGGGATTAGAGGTGTGAGCCACTGCACCCGGCCTCAATGTAGCTTATTATCAAAGTATTTACATAGAAAAATTAATCAAAGGGCACAAGCATTTCAATACTTAGGTTAAGATGAAATCTGTGCCCAGAAGAGTGCCAGACACCCATGAAATGTTTTGTTCATGAGGCAACCACAACTTAAAATGATTTTCTGTTATTCGTTTTGGTATGTTATTTTGGGAATGTGATTAATCACCTATGTCAAGGACGTTGGGAAGAATTTCCAGATACTCTGATATGCATGACATCTTAATCATACAATATAAAGCAAGGCTATCTTAGGAAATTAGGTATCACTGCCAAGGATCTTTACAATTGAAGATAAATTAAAATTACTATTAAACTTGTAACAGTCAGATGGGTTGGCAGGCAAAATGTGTCATTTTTTTCTCAGCATTTTTTCTTTTCCTTGATTCAATAAAACAAACTTAAACGCCAGCTATCTGCAGAACCCTCACTAGACTATGTTTAATGATATGTGAAACACAGCCTGCGCACTCACAGATCCTTGCCACCTCCTGTTCCCATCCTCTCAAAACCTGTGTTACCCTGTGGCTAGATTTCTCAAGAAAATGAAAGAGAGAGACGAATGAGAACCATCTTCTTTCAGGTCGCTCCGCACTGCTCCTCCGGTGAGGCTTTTATCCTTGACTGGGGGGTAGAGGCCTTAATCCTAGAAAAGAGGCCTCTCAGGGTGAGGAGGTGATTTAAATTCTTACTAGAGAGATGCAGCTCCCCACTTCATCTGGACCTTCACAAACCTAAACTGGAGCCGCCGGAAAAATGACTGACAACCGGCCACACAAGCCAGGCAGAGACGCGGGGAGAGGCTGACCACAAGAAAGGCGGACGTAGAAGATACCGACCTCTGGCGCACAGGGCACATGTGTCCCAACACACACACATGCACCCACAGACGGACACAGAGCAAAAGAGTGAGAAAGGGGAGAGAGAGAAACAAGAGAGAGACATACGCACACACGCAAACGCACAAAGACATACAGCAGTGGCACGGTAACACCTACCCTAGGCAGCCCCTGAATTTTCAGGGTTCTGCTCTCCACGACTACAACCCGCTGGTTGGAGAGCAGCCCACGGACACATAAGCAAACCTCTCCTTTTTTGAAGAGACTCACTGGCACACCGTCCGTGCAGGCCTGAGGCTGGGATCCCGCGCTGCTTCCCCGGCCCTCCGCCCGCAGTTTCTTCCTCCTGGACGACCCTCCGTGAATCCCGGCCTCCAGAGACCATCCTGTTGATGCCCTGGCCAGGACTGGTCTTAGCCCCGACTCTGACTAATCCCTCTAGTCCTAGGTACCCGGGAGGTGGAGGCAAGAGAATCACTTGAACCTGGGCGGCAGAGTTTGCAGTCAGCTGAGATCTCGCCACTGCACTCGACTGAGTGACAGAGTGAGACTCCGACTATAAAAAAAAAAAAAAGAAAGAAAAGAAAAATGATCCCGGAGCGGCGGCTGCGGGGACTGGGGCGGCGGTGGGTGAAGTGAAGTTTGGGATACGGGTCTCGTCGACCCTCGCCTAATCCAGGCCTGAGGCTGGGATCTAGTGCTGCCGCCCTAGCGATACGCCTGAGGTTTCTTCCTTCTTAGGTTTTTTCCTGGTGGTCGACCCTCCGAGAATCCCAGGCTCCGGAGACCATCCTGTTAATGCCGTGGCCAGGACTGCTCTCAGACCCGAATCAGACGCACTATCACACCGGGCTCCTACTTCGCAAAGTCTCAGGGACCCATCCCCGGGCAAAGGTGGCAATCACTACGACCAAAGCGGTGGCTCAGGCCTTGCGCTTGCGCACTGGCGAGGCCGACTCTCCGCTTGCTCCGGATAGTCAGGCTGCTGATCCTTTAAAAAATGGCGGCGACGCGCGGCTGAGGGGACTGGGGCAGCGGTGGCGGCGGCAGCGCAGTCCGAGGCCGCGGGTGGGAAGAGGACTACGAGAGGGTCCTGGGGGAGACCGAAGGGTTGGACCCATAGAGGTCCTGTCATCAGGACTTTCTTGATCGGTCTTCTTCTTTGGTTCCCTGTGGAGGAGGAGTTTCAGGGTGCGGCTGGGCTCTCTGGACTCCTCTTCAAATCTGACTATGGATCGCACGGGGTGATCAGGAATGGGGTTACAATGCAGTGAGGCGGGAAGGGTCTCACTGGGGCACAGAAAGATCCTAAGGGCTGCAAGGCGTACTGTCAGCTGAAAATGCACTGACCTATGAGCCCACCGCCTCCCTCCTTCCTAGGTGGAGCAGTGGCCTGACTTCATCTCCAAGGTCCGGGACTCTGGCATCCTGACACTGCTTTCCGCGGCATGTGCAAGGACAGACAGAGGCGAGTCCAAGATGGAGCCAATGTGACCACACGTGGTACTAATGTTTCCCAAGAGCAGATGGAGTCAGTGTGTGTCTTTGATTGCCGTATGGGGCGATGCTGAGACGGATAGTGACGTCCAGGTGTGCGCAGGTGGGTCACTGGGACCTCCCACACAAAGCCAAGGAAAAGCCAAGCACACTAGAAAAGCTGTGAGACAGGGCCTGTGCCTGAGTCCAAGCCACATTCAGGGATGACTGCCAGAGGGGCCAAGAGGTTTCGACAAACTACACCGCACCGACATCCCGCCACCTGTAGGTACCCCTGACTCCACCTCCCCTGCACCCAGCAAAACCCAGTCCCTTTGGCTCCTTGACATCCGTGGCAGCCAAAAGATTCAGTGCCTGAAGGCACTTTCCCCAGGAGCAGAGGAACCGGATGGCCCTCAGGAATGAGAGAGGAAGGGCAAGTGGGATGTAACACTAACTTTCCTTGAAGGCAAAGGTCAGCCATGGTGGGTTTGCTTCCCGCTCTTCCTGGACTGACCACGAAGCAATTACTTGGGACATGCAGACCAAGGGAGCTTCCCTGTCCAAGACAGGTACGGAAGCCCAGAACTCCAGGATCATCACACCCTATCATCCAGAAATCGGTTTGGAGAGGGAAGCAATCATAAAAGGGACCCCAACGAAATTTCTCCCTAATGGACTGGGAAGTGTTCTTTGTTGAAGACATTGAGCCAGACTAAGAAGCCTCTAAGCTTCACAGGAGCTGGGCAGACAGAGCAAGAGGGAGGACACAGCAGAGGCCAATGTCACAACACAATGCCACTATCACTAGCATCCAGGAAAAAGTGCCAAATGGGTGACTTGGCGAGGAAGGCCAGTGTTTGAGTGACAGACATGCTTGCCCCATCTTGTTGCCATCTTCCTTCTCCATCCCAGTGTATAGCTTTGGGTAGATTTCTCAATGAGGGCAAAGGGCGACAGGAGTGAGAACCGTCTTCTTGAAGGTCTGTGGGCACACTCCTGCGGGTGGACAATGAGCACCTGTGAGGCCTTTGTCCTTGGCTGGGGATGCCGTCATCTTGGTCCTAGCAAGGAGCCAGCGCAGAATGGGAAGGGTATTAAAACTCCTGCAAGACAGGCCGGAGGCACGAAGCCCCTTCACCGAAGCACAGCCATGGAGAACTCCTGCTATGCCAAAATTCAGGGACTGGATATTAAGACAACAGTGGAAATCACTGTGAAGAGACAGTCAGCTACAGCCTTGCTGAGGCACATTGGCTGGGCCGACTAAAGCTCTGGTGCTGGAAGTCAGGCTGCTGCTCCTTTAAACAATGGCAACTTCCCGGTAGCAGAGGGGCTCCTGTTGAAGCCTCCGCAGCGACTGGATCCGGGGTCCAGTTTCGGGCAGCCTGGGAGAGGGTGCCGCGGTTGTCCTGTCCCAGGGCCAAACCCCCAGGAGTCCTGTCCTCCGGACCTTCTTAAGGCGACTTCCACCGAGGGAGGGGGAGCTTCAGGACGCCTGCTGGGTTCTCGGGACTCCCATTCAGATCCGATTTTGGCCCCCTTCGAGTGAGATAGGATGGGCTCACCACATCTGGTGAGGCAGGCAGGGCCTCGCTGCAGCATAGAATGATCCCATGGGTCTCAAGGCGTGGCGTCAGCTCAAAATTCACTGATCCAACAGCTCTCTGCCTCCCTCCTCCTTTGAAAGAGCACTGGCCTGCCCGGCTTCTAAAAGCCCTGGGGCTCCGGAAGTCGACAGCAATTTACTGTACACGTGCAAACAGGAAAAGGGACAAATCCCAGGTGGAGACCATGCGACGACACGTGGCACTGGCCCATCCCACAGCAGATGGCATGAATGTGTGTAACCAGAGGAATGTGGGGCAACACCAAAACAAACCGTGGTGTCTAGATATGTGCCCAGTGGAAGGGGGGAAAAAGTGACACTTCCATCACAGCAATGGAAAATTGAAGAATTCCCGGGAACGACGAGGGGGCCTGTGACTGACTGGAGCCACATTTTGAAATTAATGCCAGAGGAGCAAAGAGGTTTCTGGAAAACTCACCCCACCACCAAAGCCCCATCACCCAGGTAGCCCTCACATAACGTCCGCTGCACCAAGCTCCAGCACCAGCCCCAGACACAGCCCCAGCCCCAGACCCAGACCCAGACCCAGCCAAGTCCCCTTGGTTCCCTGACATTCGGTACAGACAAAAGATCTAGGGAGCCAGTCCACACAGGAGCAGAGGAGAGGATGTCCCTCAAGAACGGGACAGGAAGTGCAGAGGAAATGCGACACGATCCGTGCAAGAAGACAAGGCCAGTCACGGTCGCCTGGCGCTCATTCTAGGCATTCCACCAACCCATGAGGGGAAACATGGAAACAAGCAAGCTTTGCTGCCTGATAAATTTATGGAAGCGAAGAGCTCTACGGTCATGAGACCTGCCTAATCAAGCAGAAACAGATTTGGAGAGAGAAACAATCATGACAGGGATCTCCAGGAAGTGTCTCCCTGACAGACTGGGAAGTCAAGGACTGGGAAGTCCCTGACAGACATGGAAGACATTAGGCAAGAGAGATAGGCATCTAGGCCAGGGGAGGCAGAGCAAGAGGAAGGAAAGAGCAGAGGGAAGACAGAGCAAGAGGGAGGACAGAGCAGAGGCCAGAGCCGAGGCAGGATACAGCAGCATGCAACATCTGCGGGCATAAGGGGAGGGGTTCTAAAAGGCAGGGCCTCGCTGCAGCACAGAATGAAATGTCGCACAGAATGAAATGCAGCACAGAATGAATGTCGTCGAAAACGATTGACAACCGGCCTCATGACCCAGGCAGAGACACTGAAAGAGGCTCAGCAAAGATAGGCCGACATGCCAGAAATCGCTTTGTGGTGCACCGGGCACATTCGTCGAAAGACACAGACGCACAAGGGCACACACAAACTAACCGACAAAGAGAGGGAAAGAAAGACACAGAGACTGACAGACAGAGAGAGAAGAGAGAATGGGAGACACACACACACACACACACACACAGACACACCCACACACACAGAGTCATACAGCAGAGGCATTGAAACACACACCTCCAGGCAACCCCTGAGGCTGCGGGGTTCTGCTCTCGACGAGAACGACCCTGGGGTGAGAGAACAGCCCAGGGGCACGCAGGCCGACCTCTCCTGGAGATGACGGCGGCACGACTTTTGGGGAGACTCACCCCAACAGCGTCCGGGCAGGCCTGAGGCTGGGATGCCGTGCTGCTTCCCCCGGATTCCGCCTGGGGTTTTCTCATCCTGGTCGGCCCTCTGCGACTCCTGGCATCTGGAGACGTTCCCGTCGACCCCGTAGAGATGTCAGGCCGGAGCCTCAGAGCCCCGCCACCCGAGCACTGCCACGGAGGGCTCCTGCTTTGCCGAGCCTCAGGGACCGGTTTCTAAGACAACCGTGGGAAGCACTGTGACGGCAGAAGCCTCTCGCGCCTCGCGCATGCGCATTGGCTAGATCGACTCGCGCTCCGCTCCTGGCAGTCAGGCTGCGTCCCCTTTAAATAATGCCCCCGCTGCGCGGCTGCAGCGAGGCTCCCGCTGCAGCCGCGGCGGCGTGAGGATACGGGATCCAGCTTGGGACGCGGTGGAAGAGGGGACCGCCGGTTCCCTGTCCCAGGGCAAAACCTCCAGCAGTCCCGCCCTCAGGATCCCCTTGAGCCGACTTCCACCGAGGGAAGGGGAGCTTCAGGACGCCTGCTGTGTTCTGGGGACTCCCGTTCAGATCTGATTTTGGCCCCCTCCCAGTGAGATAGGATGGGCTCACCACATCTGGTGAGGCAGGCAGGGCCTCGCTGCAGCACAGAATGATCCCATAGGTCTCAAGGCACAGCGTCAGCTGAACCTTCACTGATCCATCAGCCCTCTGCCTCCCTCCTCCTTCGAAAGAGCAGGGGCCTGCTCCGCTTCTAAAAGCCCTTGGGCCCCGGAAAGCCGACCGCGCTTTACAGGACACGTGCGGGCAGGAACAGGGGCGAATCCGAGGTGGAGACCATGTGATCACGCGTGGCACTGGCGTATCCCACAGCACATGGTGTGAATGTGTGTCACCGGGGGCATATCGGGAGACGGCGAAACCAACGGTGGTGTCCAGGTATGTGCCAGTGGAAGGGGGGAACAAGTGACCTTTCGGTCAGTGCCAAGGAAAATCAAAGAACACCTGGGATTCGGTGGGTGGGGGACCTGTGCCGGACCGAAGCCAGGTTTTCAAATGCCTATCAGAGGAGCAAAGAAGTTTCTGCAGAATTCGCCCCACCGGCAACCCTCCTCCTCCCTGGTAGCTCTGACGCAACTTCCCCTGCACCCAGCCCCAGCCGCAGCCCCAGCCCCAACGCCAGCCCCAGCCCCAGCCCCAGCCCCAGCCCCAGCCCCAGCCCCAGCCCCAGCCCAGTCCCTCTGGTTCCCTGACTTTCGTTTCGGCCACAAGATCAAGGGAGTCAGTCCACACAGGAGCAGAGGAGAGGATGTCCCTCAACAATGAGACAGGAAGTGCAGAGGAAATGCGACACCACCTATCCTAGAAGACAAGGCCAGTCACGGTCGCCTAGCGCTCATTCTAGGCAATCCACCCACCCATGAGGAGAAACCTGGAGAACAAGGAAGCTTCCCTGTCTGAGACACGTATGGAAGCCAAGAAATCCAGGGTCATGAGACCTGCCCAATGGAGCAGAAAGACGCTTGGAGAGAGATACAATCATGACACGGATCTGCAGGAAGTGTGTCCCTGACGCACTGGGAAGTCATCTTTGCACAAGGGCACACACACACTAACCGACAGAGAGAGGGAAAGAAAGACACAGAGACTGAGAGACAGAGAGAGAAGAGAGAATGGGAGACACACACACACACACACACACACGCAGAGTCATACAGCAGAGGCATTGAAACACACCCCTCCAGGCAACCTCTGAGGCTGCGGGGTTCTGCTGTCGACGAGAACGACCCTCGGGTGAGAGAACAGCCAAGGGGCACGCAGGCCGACCTGTCCTCGAGATGACGGCGGCACGACATTTGGGGAGACTCACCCCAACAGCGTCCGGGCAGGCCTGAGGCTGGAATGCCGTGCTGCTTCCCCCGGACTCCGCCTGGGGTTTGCTCATCCTGGTCGGCCCTTTGCGAATCCTGCCAACCGGAGACGTTCCCGTAGACCCTGTAGAGATGTCAGGCCGGAGCCTCAGAGCCCCGCCACCCAAGCACTGCCGCGGAGGGCTCCTGCTTTGCCGAGCCTCAGGGACCGGTTTCTAAGACAACCGTGGGAAGCACTGTGACGGCAGAAGCCGCTCGCGCCTCGCGCATGCGCATTGGCTGGACCGACTCCCGCTCCGCTCCTGGCAGACAGGGTGCGTCCCCTTTAAATAATGCCCCCTCTGCGCGGCTGCAGCGAGGCTCCCTCTGCAGCCGTGGCGGCGTGTGGATACGGGGTCCAGCTTGGGACGCCGTGGGAGAGGGGGCCGCCAGTTCACTGTCCCAGGGCCAAACCCCCAGCAGTCCTCCCTCAGGATCCCCTTGAGCCGACTTCCACCGAGGGAAGGGGAGCTTCAAGACGCGTGCTGTGTTCTGGGGACTCCCGTTCAGATCCGATTTTGGCCCCCTCCCAGTGAGATAGGATGGGCTCTCCACATCTGGTGAGGCAGGCAGGGCCTCGCTGCAGCACAGAATGATCCCATAGGTCTCAAGGCGCAGCGTCAGGTGAACCTTCACTGATCCATCAGCCCTCGGCCTCGCTCCTCCTTCGAAAGAGCAGGGGCCTGCCCCGCTTCTAAAAGCCCTGGGGCTCCGGAAAGCCGACCGCGCTTTACAGGACACGTGCAGGCAGGAACAGGGGCGAAGCCGAGGTGGAGACCATGTGACCACGCGTGGCACTGGCGTATCCCACAGCAGATGGTGTGAATGTGTGTCACCGGAGGCATATTGGGAGACGGCGAAACAAACGGTGGTGTCCAGGTATGGGCCAGTGGAAGGCGGGAACAAGTGACCCTTCGGTCAATGCCAAGGGAAATCAAAGAACACCTGGGATTCGGTGGGTGGGGGGCCTGTGCCTGACCCAAGCCAGGTTTTCAAATGCCTATCAGAGGAGCAAAGAAGTTTCTGCAGAATTCGCCCCACACCCAACCCTCCTCCTCCCTGGTAGCCCTGACGCAACTTCCCCTGCACCCAGCCCCAGCCCCAGCCCCAGCCCCAGCCCCAGCCCCAGCCCCAGCCCCAGCCCAGTCCCTCTGGTTCCCTGACATTCGTTTCGGCCACAAGATCAAGGGAATCAGTCCACCCAGGAGCAGAGGACAGGAGGTCCCTCAAGAATGAGACAGGAAGTGCAGAGGAAATGCGACACCACCTGTCCTAGAAGACAAGGCCAGTCACGCTCGCCTAGCGCTCATTCTAGTCAATCCACCCACCCATGAGGAGAAACCTGGAGAACAAGGAAGCTTCCCTGTCTGAGACACGTATGGAAGCCAAGAAATCCAGGGTCATGAGACCTGCCCAATGAAGCAGAAAGACGTTTGGAGAGAGATACAATCATGACACGGATCTGCAGGAAGTGTGTCCCTGACGCACTGGGAAGTCATCTTTGTTGAAGACATTTGGCCAGAGCGAGAGGCATCCAGGCCCCTGAGAAACACGTGAGGCAGAGCAAGAGGAAGGATAGAGCAGAGGCCAGAGCCCCGGCAGGATACAGCGCCGTGCCACCGCCAGGGGCATAAGTGGAGGGGTTCCAAAAGGGTGGCTTGTCCAGAGAGGCCAGCATTCCAGGGACAGGGATTGTTGCCATCTCCCATTCCCGGCTTCTTCTTCTACACGGTATCGTGGTGTGGCTTCATTCCTCAGAGAAGAACCGTGAAAAGATACAGCCATCTTCTCTGATGTGGTTCTGCTCCGCTACTGCAGGACAAAGAGCTCTGGTGGGGCTCTTTTCCTTGGTTGCTGTGTGGTCATCTTGATCTTAGAAAAGAGGCAGCTCATGATGGGGATGAGATTTCAATTGCTCCGTGACCGATACATCTCCTCACGTGGGCCAGGCCTTCACACACCCAAAGTGGATCCGCGGCGGCGAAAACGATTGACAACCGGCCTCATGACCCAGGCAGAGACGCAGAAAGAGGCTCAGCAAAGACAGGCCGACATGCCAGAAATCGCTTTGTGGTGCACAGGGCACATTCGTCCAAAGACACACACGCACAAGGGCACACACACACTAACCGACAGAGAGAGGGAAAGAAAGACACAGAGACTGAGAGACAGAGATAGAAGAGAGAATGGGAGACACACACACAGACACAGACAGACACACAGACACGCGCATACACACACACACACACACACACACACACAGAGTCATACAGCAGAGGTATTGAAACACACATCTCCAGGCAACCCCTGAGGCTGCGGGGTTCTGCTCGCGACGAGAACGACCCTCGGGTGAGAGAACAGCCCAGGGGCATGCAGGCCGACCTGTCCTCGAGATGACGGCGGCACGACTTTTGGGGAGACTCACCCCAACAGCGACCAGACAGGCCTGAGGCTGGGATGCCGTGCTGCTTCCCCCGCACTCCGCCTGAGGTTTCCTCATCATGGTCGGCCCTTTGCGACTCCTGGCATCCGGAGACGTTCCCGTCGACCTCGTGGAGAGGTCAGGCCGGAGCCTCAGAGCCCTGCCACCCAAGCACTGCCACGGAGGGCTTCTGCTTTGCCAACCCTCAGCGATCGGTTTCTAAGACAACCGTGGGAAGTACTGTGAAGGGAAGAGCCGCTCGTGCCTCGCGCATGCGCTTTGGCTGGGCCGACTTGGTCTCCGCTCCTGGATCTCAGGCTGTGTCCGCTTTAAATTAGGCCTAGGTTGTGTGGTGTCAGCTAGTCTCCTGCCTCAGCCGTGGTGGCTGCTGGATCCGGGGCCCGGTTTGGGGCAGCGTGGGAGAGAGGGCCGCGGATGTCCTGTCCCAGGGCCAAGCCCCCAGGAGTCCTTTCCTCCGGACCTCCTTGAGCCGACTTCCACGGAGGGATGGGGAGTTTCAGGGCGCCTACTGGCTTCTGGGGACTCCCGTTCAGATCCGATTTTGGCTCCCTCCGAGTGAGATAGGATGGGCTCACCACATCTGATGAGGCAGGCAAGACCTCTCTGCAGCACAGATCTATCCCATGGGTCTCAAGGCGTGTTTTCAGCTGAAAGTTCACTGATCCATTAGCCGTCTGCCTCCCTCCTCCTTTGGAAGAGCAGTGGAGTGCCCGGCTTCTAAAAGCTCTGGGCCTCCGGAAAGCCGACCGCTCTTTCCAGGACACGTGCAAACAGGAAAAGGGGTGAATCCAACGTGGAGTCCATGGGATCACGCGTGGTAGTGGCGTGTCTCATGGCAGATGGTTTGATTGTGTGTCACCGGAGGCATAAGGGGCGACGGCGAAACAAACGGTGGTGTTCAGGCTTGTGCCCGGTGGAAGGCGGAATAAGTGACGTTTTCATCAATGACAAGGAATATCAAAGTACCCCTGGGAACCACGAGGGGCCCCGTGCCTGACGGAAGCCCCATTTTGAAATGCCTGCCCGAGGAGCAGAGAGGTTTCTCCAAAATTCACCCTACTTCCAACCCTCCACCGCCCAGGTAGCCCTTACTCCACCTCTCCTGCACCCAGCCCCAGTCCTGGAAACCAGCAACACTGGAAGCCTTGGAAACCGTGGAACAACTGGAAACCACCTCCAAGGGCATAAGGGGAGGAGTGCCAAACGGGTGACTTGTCCTGAGAGGCTTGCTTTCCATTGACAGGCATCCTTGTTATGTCCCGTTTTCAGCTTCTCTTGAAGATTGATTCGTAGCATGGCTTCATTTCTCAGAGAAGAGCCGTGAGGAGATAGAACCATCTCCTTTCACACTGGTGTCCTCCCCTACTGGAAAACAGTTAGCTCCTTGTAGTTTTTTTTGTTTGTTTGTTTGTTTTTGTTTTTTTTTTGTTGTTGTTGGAGTGTGGTCATCTTGATTCTAGAAAAGAGGCAGCTCAGGATCGGGATGAAATTTCAGTTTCTCTGAGACCGACGCTTTTCGCATTGTCGAGGTCTTCAGAAAGCCAAAGTGGAACTGCCGCGGAAATGATTGACAACCGGCCACATGACCCAGGCAGAGACGCAGACTGGGGCCCACTAAAGACACGCTGACATGCAAGAGATCGCTTTGTAACGCACTGGGCACATAAACACACACGCACACGGGCTCACACACACACAGAGACAGAGAAAGTGAGAGAAACAGACAGAGAGTGAGTGACAGAGAGAGAAGAGAGAATGGGAGACACACGCACCAGACATACAGCAGTGGCAGAGAGACACACACCCCCAGGCAATCACTGAGGCTGCGGGTCTCTGCTCTTTGGGAGAATGACCCTCGGGTGAGAGAGTAGTCCTTCGGCACACAGACAAACCTGTCCTCGAGATCACCAGGGGCATGACTTTGGAGGCTCACCTGAACACCGTACTGGCAGGCCTGAGGCTGGGATGCCACCCCGCTTTCCCCGGACTCCATCTGCTGTTTCTGCATCCTGGTAGCCCCTCTGTGTAGCATAATGTCCCGAATCTGTTTTGTCGACCCCCTGGATTGGTCAGGCTGGAGCCTCGACACTGACGCACTGTCACGGAAGGCTCCTGCTTTGTCAAGGCTCAGGGAATCGTCCTCAGCCAACCGTTGGAACCACCGTCACAGGGGAATGGGCTCGTGCCTCCCGCATGCGCATTCCCCAGGCCGACTCCTGCTTTGCTCTTCAAACTCTGGCTGTGGCCCCTTTAAACAGGTTCGGCGACACGTGGCGGGGGTTCTGTGGCAGTAGCAGTGGCGGCTGGAGCGTGGATGTAGTAGAGGTCGTTATGGGAGTGGGAGCTTCGGGTCCTCCAGGGCTGGACCCCCGGGAGTCCTGTTTTCAGAACCTCCTTGAGCCAACTTCTACCGGTGCAGGGGGACCCCCCTTCAAGGCGCCAGGTCGGGTCTCCAGACTCACAGGCTGACTTACATTGTGGTGATCAGAGTTCACTGCAGCCTCCATCTCCCAGGCTGAAGTGATTTTCTTGTCTCAGCCTCCCACATACCTGGGACTACAGGCATGTGCCCCCACACTCAACTACTTTTCTCCAAAAACATTTTTGTACAAATGGGGACTTACTATGTTGCCTGGCTCATGTCAAACTCCTGGGCTCAAACTGTCCTCCTGTGTTGGCCTCCCAAAGTGCTGAGATTACAGGTGTGTGTTTGCTCCTGCAGCTAAATTCTTATATCTTAAATCCCTACCTCCCGCAATAAGCAGATGTTAGGCACACTTATTTTATAACTTTTTGCTGTTTATGTCTCTTTTTGTCCCTGGACACAGGGATTAGCGACCCACTCTCCACCAAATTTCAAATCATTAGGGGAATTATGTTGTGTCCCAGGAGTGGCTGGGGCTTCAAGTACCTGCTGCTCTAACATGGGCCTGCTGAGGAGTACAATTCACCTTTTGTTTCTGTGTTAACAACCTTCCTGAGCTCCTCTAAGTCAGTCCATCCTGCCACAACTGGCAAGAATCAAGAAACTCTCCAAGAAAATGTTTCTCAACCTGCCTGTTGTCAAGTAGAAGACAGGTCTGCTGACCATGGCAAGCATGGCAGTGCATGACAGTGAGCGCCCCCCACCGTGTTTGCTATTCACTGCATGTTCCACCTGAACTTTCCCATCTGCTCAGTGAGTCTTGACGGTGGGGTAAAGGGGACTCACTCTCAAAGACCAAGGCTGACTCTCTCTGAATACAATGGCTTGACCTAATTACTGTCACTGTGGTTTTGTCTTCAGGGGCTGAAAGATACAATGAGAATTTATTCCTTTAATTGTCCTGTTGATGCACAAAATACTTAAATGCTTCTACATAGGTCTGCTCTTGTGCACCATAGAGCACTAAGGGAAAGTCCCCACAATAAAAGTACTTTTCACCTGAGCTGCTACGTGTGACAGTTAAGCAGATGAAGGTTAAAAAAATCAAAGCTCCCCAAATATGGGTATGACAACTGATCCAACCTCACGGTCTGTACTTTCCCTCTGTAACAGCATGGATAAATACAGAGATAACTAGCAACTGATACCCTGGTGCACCAAGCAATTGAAGTATTTGTGTGATTAAAAACCAGCATTTAACCATACTCTAGATACACTAAATATCAACCTCACACACACTCATAGCCTGTAATTCCTCTTTGCTTCTAGATGGCAGTTACAATTGGAAAGGAAATACCTAGTTTACAGGAGGCATTAATACTTCATTGCTGCAGAAACTAAACCCTTAAAAGAATGTATCCTGGACTTTCTGACCTGGATACTAATAAACAGTGAAAAATATGTATCTAAGAATACACTTGGAACAGAAATGTGAAAAACCAAAAGTAAGAGATATTATGAAGGATCAAATATAAAATGACCCAGTGCTAAAGAGGCAACAAAGAAAATTGTAGAAGAAAATGACAAGAGGCATTATGCCTTCATGAGTTTGTGCTACTGTATAAGAAAATACAATAGACTGGGTAATTTCTGAAGAAGAGAAATTACTTCTCACAGTTCCATAGGCTGGAAGTCCAAGATCAAGGTGCCAGCAGGATTGGTGTCTGGTGAGGACCAGGTCTTTGCAACCAAGATGGTACCTTGTACACTATGTCTTCAGGAGGAGATGCACTGTGTCCTCACATGGCAGAAGGTGGAAGGGCAAAACAGGGGAAGCCCACTCCCTCCAGTCCTTGTGTAAGGACCCTAAACCCATTCGTGAAGATTCTCCCTTCATGACTGAGTCACTACCCAAGGGCCGTACTTCTTAATCCTATAACATTGTGATTAATTTTAGGGGAAACATTCAGAACATAGCACTCTATATTCAATTATTTAAAAATTATTTTGTTGTTTTGCTTTTCTTTTTTTCAAATGACTTAAAGTGCACAAAATTTGATCAATCATATTCCTTGGCTCATAGCATACCTTGGCTCTAATTTCATCCTTGTCTGTGCCTGGCCCTCTATGTAAATGTATTTGAATGTATTTGAATAATATGGTAATCACTTGTGAACCCAGAACACAACCCAAGAACTAGGGTTCTGACCCTAACATCTGCTCCTCCTCTGTCCTTTTTCCTGATTTACACCATTCAGCCCCAGGGCAACTACTATCCTGAATTTATGTTTAGGATTCCCTGCCTTTAAAAAAACATTGTTTTATTGCATATATATGATTGCCCTAAATGACATATTATTTAGTTTTTAAGGGTATAATTTATTTACCCATTCTCCTATAAATTTACCCATTCTCCTATTAATGAACATCTGGCTTGTTTCCATATATTTGCTATTATGAATGGCATTACATGAGCATTTTTTTTTTTTTACTACTTCTGGTACATATGGGCAAGAGTTTCTCCAGGGCCTATGGTAGAGAAATTACTTTGCCATAACATATGAGAATGCTCAACTTTATAAGATAATCCAAATTGTTTTCCAAAGTGGTTGTTCTAATTTAAACTCTCACCTCCTGTATTAGTTCGAGATGATCTTGTTGATCCACAGTCTCTCCATATTTGGTGATATGGTTTGGTTGTGTGCCCACTCAAATCTCAGCTTGAATTCTATCTCCCAGAATACCAACATGTTGTGGGAGGGACCCAGGGTGAGGTAACTGAATGATGGAGGCCAGTCTTTCCTGTGCTATTCTCATGATAGTGAATAAGCCTCATGAGATCTGATGGGTTTATCAGGGGTTTCTGCTTTGGCTTCCTCCTCATTTTCTCTTGCTGCTGCCATGTAAGAAGTCCCTTTCACCTCCTGCCATGACTCTGAGGCCTCCCCCACCATGTGGGACTGTAAATCAAATTACAGTTCTTTTTCTTTAAACCTCTTTTTCTTCTCAGACTTGGATATGTCTTTATCAGCAGTGTGAAAATGGAATAATACAGTAAATTAATACCAGTGGTGTGGGGTGCTGCTGAAAAGATAACCAAAAATGTGGAAGCGACTTTGAAACTTGGTAACAGGCAGAGGCTGGAACAGTTTGGAGGGCTCAGAAGAACACTGGAAAAGTTGGAAATTTTGGAACCTCCTAGAGACTTATTGAATGGCTTTGACAAAAATGCTGATAGTGTTTTGAACAATAAGGTCCAGGCTGAGGTGGTCTCAGATGGAGATGAGGAACTTGTTGGGAACTGGAGCAAAGGTGATTCTTGTTATGTTTTAGCAAAGAGAATGGCAGCCTTTTGCCCCTGCCCTAGAGATTTGTGGAACTTTGAACTTGAGGGAGATGATTTAGGTTTTCTGCTGGAAGAAATTTCTAAGCAGTAAAGCATTCAAGAGGTGACTTGGGTGATGCTAAAGGCCTTCAGTTTTATAAAGGAAGCAGAGCATACAAGTTTGGAAAATTTGCAGCCTGACAAATTGATAGAAAAGAAAATCCCATTTTCTGAGGATAAATTCAAGCAGTCTGCAGAAATTTGCATAAGTAACAAGAAGCTGAATGTTAATCCCCAAAACAATGGGGAAAATTTCTACGGGACATGTCACAGGTCATCACAGCAGCCCCTCCCATCACAAGCCCGGAGGCCTAGGAGGAAAAACTGTTTTTCTGGGCTGGGCCCAGGTTGACTGTGCTGTGTGCAGCCTAGAGCCTTGGTTCTCTGCGTTTCAGCCCTTCCAGCCATGGCTGAAAGGGGCCAACATAGATCTCAGGCCATGGCCTTGAGAGTGCAAACACCAAGCCTTGGCAGCTTCCACGTGGTGTTGAGCCTGCACATGCATAGAAGTCAAGAATTGAGGTTTGGAATCCCCCACCTAGATTTCAGAGGATGTACGAAAATACCGGGATATCCAAGCAGAAGTTTGCTGCAGGGGTGGGGCTCTGATGGAGAACCTCTGCTAGGGCTGTGCAGAAGGGAAATGTGGGGTTGGAGACCCTACACAGAGTCCCTACTGGGGCACTTCCTAGTGGAGCTGTGAGGAGAGGGCCACTCTCCTCCAGGCCCCAGAATGGTAGATTCACTGACGGCTTGCACTGTGAGCCTGGAAAAGCTGCAGTCACTAAACATCAGCCCATGAAAACAGCCAGGAGGTGGGCTATACCCTGCAAAGCCACAGAGGCAGAACTACCCAAGGCCGTGGTAGCCCACCTCTTGCATCAGCATGATCTTGATGTGAAACATGAAGTCAATGGAGATCATTTTGGAGCTTTAAAATTTGACTACCTTGCTGGATTTCAGACTGGCATGGGGCCTGTAAACCCTTTGTTTTGGCCAATTTCTCCCATTTGGAACAGCTGCATTTGCTCAATTACCTGTACCCCCACTGTATCTAGGAAGTAACTAGCTTGATTTGGATTTTACAGGGTCATAGGCAGAAGAGACTTGCCTTGTCTCAGATGAGACTTTGGACAGTGGACATTTGGGTTAATGCTGAAATGAGTTAAGACTTTGGGGGACTGTTGGGAAGGCATAATAGGTTTTGAAATGTGAGGACATGAGATTTGGAGAGGACATGAGACTTGGAGGGGCCAAGAGTGGAAAAATATGGTTTGACTATGTCGCTACCCAAATCTCAACTTGAATTGTATTGCTCAGAATTCCCACGTGTTCGGGGAGGGAACCAGGGGGAGGTAGTTGAATCTTTGGGGTCGGTCTTTCCCATGCTATTCTTGTGATAGTGAATAAATCTCACAAGATCTGATGGGTTTATCAGTGGTTTCATCTTTTGCTTCTTTTGCCTCCTTCTCATATTCTCTTGCCACTGCCATGTAAGAAGTGCTGTTCATCCACCGCCATAACTCTGAGGCCTCCTCAACCATGTGGAACCCTAAATACAATTAATCCTCTTTTTCTTCCCTATCTCAGGTATGTCTTTATCAGCAGTGTGAATGTGGACTAATACATTTGGTATTGTCAAACTTCTTAATTACTGTGGGGAGAATAGATGTGTAGTATCTTGGGCATTCTCCTGATTACTAATGAGGTTGAGAAATTTTTTACATTTTTCAGGCTTTCTCTTTTGTGAAATCCCTATTGATGTATTTTCCCAATTTTCTGTTAGGTTGCTATTTTTAAAATTAATTCATAGGAGCTCCTTATACTTAGTTGATATGATTTTAATCTTTCATAGGTTTTAGGTACTGCAAATATATTCTAATTTATAGTTTACCTTTTCACATTTTTACTTTTATTTTTTAATTTCTATTTCTTTTTTTGAGACAGAGTCTAGCTCTGTTATTCAGGCTGGAGTGCAGTGGCTCACTGCAACCTCCACCTCCTGGGTTCAGATGATTCTCGTGCCTCAGCTTCCCAAGTAGCTGGGATTACAGGTGTCTGCCACTAATGCCAAGCTAATTTCTTGTATTTTTAGCAGAGACAGGGTTTCACCATGTTGTCCAGCCTGGTCTCAAACTCCTGACCTCAGGTGATGTACTGTTGGGATTCCAGGCTTGAGACAACGTGCCCAGCCTATCTTTCCACTTTTTGATGTAAAAAGTTCTTAATTTTGTGATAGTCAAAATGTCTAATCTTTTTTAATGGTTAAATGGCTTTTTGTGTCTCATTCACTTACATTTTCTACTAAAAGTATTAAAGTTTTATTTCTGAAATGTAAGTCTTTGCTCCTCTGGAATTTAATGTTTGTATATAGAGTGAAGTAGGAATATAATTTCATTTTGTTTCCTATATCAATAACCATTATTTTTCTATTCTATTTATTGAAAAGTCCTTTCTTTCCTTGCTGATCTGCCATGTCATCTACATCACATATCAAAGATTAAATTTGTGGAGATTTGTTTGGGAACTCTCTATTCTGTTTCCTCTGTCAGTTTATTGTGAAGACCACACTGTCTTAATTGCTGTGGCTTTTTAAAAGTTCTGATATTTTGAAGCACAAATCTTTCCTCTTCTTCAATAAGGTCTTTGATATTCTTGGCCCCTTCCCTTTTCCATATACGTATTTTTTATATATATTATATATATCCATATATATTTTTATATATATATATATATATTTATATATATAGTGAGACAAGGTCTCACTTTGTTGCCCAGGCTTGAAGACTGGTGCAATCAGAGCTGACTGCAGACTTGAACCCCCAGGCTCAAGAACTCCTCCTACCGCAGCCTCCCAAGTAACTGGGACACTAAGGCATGCACCACCTCATCCAGCTAATTAAAACAAAAAATTATTATTTTTTGTAACGATGGGGATCTTGCTATGCTGCCCAGGCTGGTCTCAAACTTTTGGCCTCAAGCAATCCTCTCACCTCAAGCTCCCAAAGTTCTCGGATCACAAGAGTGAGCCACCACACCTGGCTCCATTTTCCATATTTTAAGAACATTTTTTCAAAGCTGCTCAAGACTGCTTTATTCTGTTGGTGCTACTTGCAGCTCCCTTACTTCGCCTTGGAAATACTGTTAATGAAGAAAATCTTAAGAGTCGAAAAATAAAATATTATTTCTTTTCTTCCAATTGCAAAAGAGCAGACACCCTCCTGAATCATAAAGCTGGTTTTGATAAATTGGTGAAATGAGAGCATACACAGTATTATTAATTCTGTTCTAATTTCTGCTTCACTGTGGAGTGTCTTCACAGAGTCTTAAAAGATTATTGCTATGAAATATTCTTATACATGTAACCCATAACCTCTACAATTCTGCAGTTGTACTTGGCTGTCTTACCTAATACTCAGTTGCTTTGCTTCATAATATTTAAATTGGCATCTTTATTTTACAAAATGCATAAATACTAGTATAGATTTTTAGTTAAGCCAGAAGAAAGTAGACTTTATTTACTAACATAACTTATATGTAAAGGTTTCATAAATCTGCTTCTTTTCTTTTACATCATAACAACCACTGAAAATAATATTTCTATAGCAGTTGGGAATAAATGGACAATGACTTTTGTGGCCAGAGGTGAATGGCCCAGGGGCTCCTGCACTCCAGGTCCCACTGAGCCTGCCACACAGCTGAGGGCATTGGTATTTCCACACACCTATAGGGCACACTGTCCCAGAACACAGATCAGATGTTCTCCTTTATTCAAAGGGGGAGTTGAGAGTATTGTCATTGTAATTAAATTAATAAATACATATTTATACAGTGTTAAAATCTGGTTGGACTTCTGTCCCTTCACAAAACAAATTGCTTAAATGAAACCACAGAGTTAACATAAATGAGTACATTTGCTTCTATGATATGCTCTTTTAAATGGAATTAGAATCTAATTTGAAATGTCAATTAAAAGTTTAAATATTCAACTCAATTACATTTAGATTTTGGTTTTGTTTTGTTTTGAGATGGAATTTAGCTCTTGTCACCCAGGCTGGAATGCAATGGTGCAATCTCAGCTCACTGCAAGCACCTTCTCTCGGGTCCAAGAAATTCTCTTGCCTCAACCTCCTGAGTAGCTGGGATTACAGGTGCCTGCCACCACGTCTGGCTAATTTTTGTATTTTCAGTAGAGATGGGGGTTTCACCATGTTGGCCAGGCTGGTCTTGAACTCCTGACCTCACGTGATCCACCCACCTTGGCCTCCCAAAGTGCTGGGATTACAAGTGTGAGCCACCGCGCTTGGCCTTTTTAGATTATTTTACTTTATTTTAGTTACTTATTTTTATGACTTTATTGTTATAAAAATGCTAGCTTTTTAAAAAAAATCAATCAATATAACAAAGAACATAGAAGATGATCAACAAGCATTCCCACCTCCATGATCTGGAAATAACTGTCATCAATCCAAAAGCTGACACATGGTGGATCCCTTCACACCAGTTCCCAGTACAAAATAACCCCTGGCTTGTAGAAAACATTATTATTATCATTAGTATTTTCGAGACAGAATTTGAGTCTTGTAGCCCAGGCTGGAGTGCAATGGTCCAATCTCAGCTCACTGCAACCTCTGCCTCCCAGGATCAAAGTATTCTTCTGCCTCAGCCTCCCAAGCAGCTGGGATTACAGGCATGCTCCACCATGGCCTGCTAATTTTTTGTATTTTTAGTAGAGACAGGGTTTCACCACGTTGGCCAGGCTGGTCTCAAACTCCTCACTTCAGGTGATCCACTTGTCTCAACCTTCCAAAGTGTTGGGATTACAGGCATGAACCACCACACCTGGACTAGAAAACATTATTCAATAGCAAACAGTAGCAGTATGCTTGGAGGTTTTAGGACTGATTATTTTAAAATCTGTAGAAAAGTTCAATGCATTACCTTAGGCTATATTCCCAGGGCAGAGTCTCATCTGTTAATAGGGGGCTGGTCTAAGGGTCCTTCCAGCTCTCAGATTAATGGTTTCCCATGTTGAACTGCTCCCTGCCACCCATCCGTCCTTGGTTTTGTTTGTTTGTTTGTTTGTTTTTACAGAGACAAGGTCTCACTATATTGCCCAGGCTGGTCTTGAACTCCTGGCCTTAAGCGATCCTCCTGCCTTGGCCTCCCAAACTCTTGGAGTTACAGATGTGAGCCTTTGTGCTCAGCCCATCCTTGGCTGTTCAAGTATGGAGGTAAATTGTAGATGCCAAGTTTACCTCCAGACCAGAAGGGGCAGATGCCCCAGGGCAGAATCATAACCCTAACCAGGCCTCCCACTACATGAAGACATTATTTTCTGAAGCTTAATCCTGGACAAAGGTCTGACCAGTAGCACTGTGTTCATGAATATCAGGTCAAAAATTTAAAACTGGGAATATCTGGAAGAACTTGGTAGATGCAGGTGCAGTCTGCAGTCCAATGGTCAGCCACGAAAACAGGCTACCTGTTCTTTCTCTTTATCATGGAGTCCTTGATGTAAAAATCGATGACACTTTCTTGCTTCTGGTGTGCTTCCCTTTCTTCTTCATTTTCCATAGTAGTTTCCTCCATCCCACCTCTCAACAGGCCACAGTCAATTCAGGAATTTTTAACCATGAAAATGAGTCTCCATAACATGAATTTAGAGGCCAGGCAGGGTGGCTCATGTCTGTAATCCCAGCACTCTGGGAGGCTGAAGTGGGAGAATGCCTTGAGCTTAGGAGTTTGAGACTATCCTGGGCAACATGGTGAAACCCTGTCTCTAACCAAAAATAAATGAATAAAAAAAAATAAGCCATGTATGGTGGTGCAGCTACTAGTCTAGCTACTCAGGAGGCTGAGGTGGGAGGATTGCTTGAGTCAAGGAGGTCAAGTCTGAAGTGGGCCAAGATCATGCCACTGCAATCCATCCTGGGCAACAGAGTGAGACCTTATCTCAAGAAAAAAAAAAGATTTATAGGACAGACTGACTCTCTTATTACAAGCCAATGCTCATTTGCAATTCCATAAATCCTAGGGCACCTCTTAAGGATTATGCTAAATCTACTCTACCCGTGCTCTATAAATGGATTCACTATTGTAGATGCCACTAAGAACATTCATGATTCACCAGAGGAGGTAAAAATAGCAGCATTAATAGGAGTTTGGAAGAAGCTGATTCCAACCCTCATAAATGACTTTGAGTGGTTCAAGACTTTAGCAGAGGAAGGAACCACAGTTGTGGTGAAGATAGCAAGAGAACTAGAATTACAAGTGGAGCCTGAAGATGTGAGTGAATTGCTGCAATGTTTTGTTTTTTGTTTTTTTTTTTTTTTTTTTTTTTTTTTTTTGAGATGGAGTTGTGCTCTTGTTGCCCAGGCTGGAGTACAATGGTGCGATCTCAGCTCACCAAAACCTCCACCTCCTAGTTTCAAGTGATTCTCCTGCCTCAGCCTCCTGAATAGCTGGTATTGTAGGCATGTGCCACGACACCCAGCTAATTTTGTATTTTTAGTAGAGACGGAGTTTCACCATGTTGGTCTGGCTGGTCTCGAACTCCCAACGTCAGATGATCCACTAGCCTCAGCCTACAAAAGTACTGGGATTACAGGCATGAGCCACCGCACCCAGCCGAATAGCTGCAATCTTAATGGATAAAGTGTTGCTTATTATGAATGAGTAAAGAAAGTGGTTTCTTGGGATGGAATCTACTCTTGCTGAAGATGCCATGAACATTGTGGAAAGAACAACAAAGGACTTAGACTATTCCATAAACTTAGTTGATAGAGGAGTGGCAAGGTTTGAGAGGATTGGTTCCAGTTTTGATACAAATTCTACTGTGGGTAAAATGCTACCAAACTGTACAGCATGCTACAGCGAAATCTTTTGTGAAAGCAAGAGTCAGTCAATGCAGCTAACTTCATTGTCATGTTACTTTAAGAAATTACCGCTCCCTCTCCAGCCCTCAGCAACCATCATCCTGAGCAGTCAGTAGCTATCAACATTGAGACAAGACCATCCACCAGCAAAATGATGATGACTTGCTGAAGGCACAGATGATGGTTAGCATTTTTTGGCAATCAAGTATTTTCAAAGTAAGGTATACATTATATTTTAGACATAATGCTATTGCAAACTTAATTGACTACAGTAGTTTAAACTTAACTATTTTTTTTGAGATGGAGTCTCACTCTGTTGCCCAGGTTGGAGTGCAGTGGTGAGATCTTGTCTCACTGCAAACTCTGTCTCCCAGGTTCAAACAATTCTCCTGCCTCAGCCTCTTGAGTAGCTAGGAATACAGGCCCTCACTACCATTTTTGTATTTTCACAGGGTTTCCCCATGTTGGCCAGGCAGGTCTCGAACTTCAGACCTCTGGTGATCCACCTACCTTGGCCTCCCAATGTGCTGGGATTACAGGCGTGAGCCACTATGCCCGACAACGTATCTTTTATATGCACCAGAAAGCAAAGAATTTCTTGTGACTTGCAAAAAATTTCGTGTGACTTGCTCTATTGTGAGGTTCGCTTTATTGTGGTGACCTAGAACCAAACCTGCAATCTCCAAGGTGCGCCTGTACCCCTGAAAGCAGAGCTGGAGTGAAGACTTGGGTGTGGATAGTTTATTTGGGAAGTGATTCCAAGAAGCAAGAGTGAGAGGTGGGAAGAGTGAACCAGGCAAATAGAAAAAAGCCAAAATAATGGCATGCTATTGAGGCTGCTCCCATGCACTTTTTTTATACAGGACCTTCTGAGAGACTCTGGAAGGTTACCCAGGACTGTCCACCTGAAACATGAGCCTCGAGCATTTGCCCACCTGTCCCACACTGGTTGAGGTCTTCCCCTGAGGCTGTTAACCTGCAAGTGTTTCTGGGCTGTATTTGTGCTCAGGAAAATCCTACAATAGTGGAGATGTCCTGGGGCGGAAAGTGTAGCTTGAGTTTGCTGGCAGCACAAGGGAAGCCTGTGCTTCAATAGAACTCCCCACGGTGGCTGAGACTGAATGAAAGGTGTGCTGAGAAGACATGACACAGTCGTCATTGCACGGAGGAATCGTAGCCTTCCATCTTGGCAAGAGGACTACCGCCCTGAATCCTGCGCTTGAGAAGGTGCCTCTCTGGCCCTCCACTGACTGTACCCTTGCCCACCCAGAGCTCTCACCATCTCTTCTAGGGCACACGCTGGGCACTCAGGCCCCTGGCCAAATGTGCCTGAGCCTGCATGGCCTCTTCCCTGGGTCCATTTCAAAGCGCAAACTGTGCTTGTCCAAATGGTGCCCAAGGCTCTGCTGTCTGAAGGGGTGAGAATTGTGGATGGAGCTTGCATGGGGCCTAGGAAGTCCCCCACACAGGGGTACGCAAAGCTTCTCAAGTGAGGACAGGGCTAGCTATGATGAAAGAAAAAAGTTTAGCCTGGGGCTGAGGATCAGCTCTCCCTTTACTACCACATTCCCGCGCAGAGCACCAAGAAATCAGAGAATTCTACACTCGACTTCGACCTTGTGGGTTATTATGGCGGTATATTTATTGAAGTAGAAGAATAGAACATATTTAGCTATTTTTTTAGATTCATTTTATAATTCATAATTATTTAGACATAATGCAAATATGGGCTGGAATTCATGTTCTGATTTTTGTGGCCTTGAGCTAAGGGAAAGGGACCCAGGAAATGGGTTTTATGTGCTTGGATGGCTTCATGGAATCCCCAACTTCATTAGCTGCCGTGATGACTCAAGGTTGTTACTAAAATCTACTTTGTATTATCTTTAAAAACCAAGGGATATTATGTAGCTCAGCAGTTAGAAGGCACTTGACTCAAAATATCTGTGAACCAAAGGATATAAATGACTAAGAGCAGGAGGATCATTACCTGAAGGGGTGGAGGGTTGATCTCAGGATATGACCTGTGAGATCCTTCCTGCTGGCTCAGTGCTGACTGAACGTGGGGCAGGAGAGCCCCAGGAGCAACACATATCTGGGATAGGAGGGAATGCGGGGAGGAAGGAAAGAGAAACAGGCCCTTTTTGTTTTTATTGTTCCATGACAATTATACATATGTCTAGGGTACATGTGATATTTTGATATATGCATACAATGTGCACTGATCAAATCAAGATAATTTGCATATCCATCACCTCAAACATTTATCATTTATTTGTGTTAGGAAAATTCCACATCTTTCTTCTAGCCATTTTGAAATGTATAATAAGTTATTGTTAATGATCATCACTCTACTGTGCTATTGAACACTAGAACTTCTGTTCCTTCCATCTAACTGTATTTTTGTGCCCATTAACCAACTTCTGGGAAGGGTAAAATGGTGGGTGGATGAAAAGGGCCCTTCTTAAGGCAAAGAAAATCTTACAAGAAGGGAAGACATCTTAGGAGGAAAAATAAAAAGGTGGACCATGGGCTTAGAGTGGGGACTGCAGAAATTGAATGGTAAAGAAAAAACCAACTTAGCATTGTGAAAATAAATCTCAATGTCATTCCTTTCACAGGTCCAATGTCTGATATTCTTTTGGCAATCTGGATATGAAGTAGGAATCTTTCTTTGAGTCATACATTTTCATGATTATGATTATTATTGAATAATAGGTGACAATTATTGAGAGCAATTATTGAGGACAATTATTGAGCTTTCACAAGCTCTTTTCAAAGGCCTTTATATATGTTTTCTCCACTTCTGTTAGATATTCTTATTCCCGTTTTGTAGTTGAGGGATGCACAGGCATAAAGCCTATGCGGAGGCAGAGAGCAGCTAAGTAACCTGACCACGACCCAACAGCAAACAAATGATGGGGCCACATGCAAATCGAGGCAGAACCCTTCTATTTTATGAAGCTCAATGTTTTCTTGTTTTCATCTTGTTATGAATACACCTATTTGCAAAGGGGTTTTGAAGCTACATTAAAACATTTTGTGGTCGTGCGTGGTGGCTGTTGCCTATAATCCCAGCATTTTGGGAGACCAAAGTGGGCAGATTGCCTGAGCTCAGGAGTTTGAGCCCAGCCTGGCCAACATGGTGAAACCCTGTGTCTACTAAAAATGCAAAAAAATTAGCCGGGCATGTTAGTGTGCACCTGTAATCTCAGATAATCTGGAGGCTGAGGCAGGAGAATCGCTTGAACCCGGGAGAGGAAGGTTGCAGTAAGCTGAGATCGTGCCACTGCACTCCAGCCTGGGCAACAGAGTGAGACTCTGTCTCTAAATAAATAAATAAATAAATAAATAAGATTGAAATTTGAGCTCCTGACCATGTCCCTAGGTTGAACTCATATGTATTTTGATGTCTTCTAAGATTTATTCTTAGTGCATTTTTTAAGTTAAAGTATTTATTTACTGAGCATCTACTGTATATCACGTGCTGAGATTGGCATCAGCAGTGCAGGGAACATATGGCACAGTCTCTGCCCTCAAGTAACTTTCACTCACCACATATATTTATTAGGACACCGATACATGTGTGAATATAAGATAGTAAGATAGACATTGCAAGAAGTAATTATTTACTGTAAACCTATTTCATAGGATTTTAATCTTAAAGTACTTTCACCCTATTTCCAAAAAAATGTGTTGCATAACTTTAAAGGGATTCTCAGTTTGAAATCATCATATGAACTGCAGTAGCATCTGCTGGTGAAATACTGCTTTGTATCTATTAGAATAGTCCAAACAATTGGGAGAGAACTGCATTATTAGAGCTGTAAAATTTACTGTCTAGAAATCTCAGAAAAGAAGAGGAAGTTCTATGGTAGATGACTAAGATGACATCTAAACTCTTCTCTTAAGCTACTGAAGTTCTGTGGATATCTCACAGCAGAAAGTTCAAGTGTATGCCCACAACTCCTCATGCCACAAGATGTGACACCTTTTCAATCTCTTTTTGCAAAAGTTTCCAATTCTGTCTCTTATAAGAGTACTTTTTATACCGACATATTCCGGATTTTGTAGTGCACGCAAAGACAAGATGGGAAGGGGGCTTCAATTTGTTGATGCCAGCTGCTCTATGGACCAGGCCCTGCCCATGCATCCATGTTGGTTCTTTTATCCCTACATCAGCCATAGCCCATAGGCATTAACCTCCATTGTACAGATGAAGAAATTGAAACTCTAAGAGAATATGCAATTTACCCAGAGTCATGCAGCTTGTGTATGTAAGAGTTGGAATGAAAATCTAATCTGAATCTCAAGTCTCCTTCTACAATATGGTTTTGATTACATTTTGCAATCACCTTAGCAGGGATATGTCTGCCCTAAAAGATAGTAAGTAGGAATACTTCTCTCTATACATTAACCTAACATCCATGGGCTTCGTTTTTGTATTTCGAGGTGTCATAACATTATAATAATTTGATTTTATTTGAATAGTGAGTATTATACTACTTAGTCTAGAGATCTGTGTCATCCCAGTCTAAACTGCATGATAGCAATGAAGCTTCTTCAAGGAGACAAGTATGAGTAATAAAGTAGAAATAAGTTGAATTTCTATGGAGTTGCTACTTCTGAATTTAAAGTTAGCTGAGGTTAAGTAGATATTCAAAAAGATCACTATAATCTTCACTTGAATAATATAAACATTTATTATTTTTTACATATTTATTTATTTATGGAACATAGATGTAATTTTAAAACAGAATATTTGCAAATTGTATTAAAATATATTAAAAACATAATACATTATGACCCAATAGAGTTTTTCACAGTAACTCAGTGTTAGTTTAAAATGTGAAATTCAATCAATATAATTCACCATAGAATATAGTGTGTATGTCAGTATAATGTATATCCAAATTGGAAAGAAGTAAATTTATCTTTGTTTTTTAGTAAGATGAAATTAAAATTTTAGGGAATTTCAACTTTCATTTTAGATTCTGGAGGGTACCTGTGCAGGTCTATTACATGGGTGTATTGTGTGATGATGAGATTTGGGGTATGAATGAAGGTGTGAGTGCCTGTCTTGAATTTGCACCCAGAGCAATCTCCCCTGATCAGCAGAGGGTAAACTAACTTGAATTACACTTGAATTTCTTAGGAGAGCAGGTCACAAAGGGCAAATTGTGGTCCAGAGACAAAAGTGTCCAACGGTCTAAAATGAGCCTGCCATATCACTTAGGGTAGAGGTCTTAACACAATTACATTTCAGAAAGGGGTCAAACCATTGTTTAAAGATAAATGTAAGCTGGGTGTGGAGGCACACGTCTATAATTCCAGCTACTCAGGAGGCTGAGGCAGGAGAATCCCTTGAGTTCAGGGTTTTAAGACCAGCCTGGACAACATAGGAAGATCCCATCTCAATTTTTAAAAATGAGAAAAAAATAGATAAACTTAAGCATATTAACATTTTAAAGAGTTTATTTAAACAAACAGAGATTCATGGATCAGCCAGCTCCAAACTGAAAGTGGTTGGAGGATCTACTGGAGGTGTTTGTAGGGAAGGCTTTTATAGGGTGAATGTAGAAGTAGAGTAGAGAAACTATTTGTTTGGCAAAAATTTTGGCAGTTGCATTATTTGAACTATCCTGTTGGTAGGTCTCTCATTACACAGCTAATACTCAGCGGGCCACTTGTTGGTGGGCTAAGCTTGTTTCATTTTGTCTATGTAGGAACCCAGGCCATGGGAGCTATCTCAGCCTAATGCTTTCCCATTACATTATTTTACACCTTTCTGTATCAGGATAAGTGGGGATCTTCCACATGAGGCTTCTTACCACCCTGTTTCCCTCAGCAAAATGTAACTGTCCCTTTTGCCTCTGTAGGCAATCTTCTGAACAGGGCTTTCCTAATATTCTTATCTCATCTTATTTTATCTTATCCTCTTCTCTGTACATTGTTTACATGCTTCTGGAACACTTGTGTGTCTTGCATCCATCGCCTGCATTATTTAGGCAATCCTAAAAGAAGACTTCTAGGATGGATTGGTAGAGAACTGCTGGCATATTGCGCCCTCTCTCCTTGTATCTGGAACTTTCATAATTACCTTAGTTCTCCAGGCCAATTTTGCAATTATCTTCATTCTCCACTTCAAAATACATTTACCTCTGACAGAAGGTGAGTACATAAAAGGGACCTTGTCCAGTGGTACATATGAGGCAGGAGACATGATATAGTTAAAATTGTAAACTAAAAGCTTTCTGACACCAAGAGCATAAGTAACAAAAGAAAAAAACAAGTAAATTGGACTTCACCAAAATTTAAAACTTTTGTGCAATCAGAGGACAACTGGTAGAATGGAAGAAAATATTTCAAATAATATCTTTGATAAGGGATCAATATGCAGAATATATAAAGAATTCCTACAACTCAACAATAAATAAACAACCCAATTAAAAAATAGGCAAAGACTTACATAGAAAATTTCTCAAAAAAGATACACAACTGGCCATCAAGCACATGAAAGATGCTCAACATCACTGATTACTAAGGAAATGCAAATCAAAACCATAGTAAGATACCACTTCATACACATTAAGATGGCAATCATCAAAAAACCAGGGAATAACAAGTGTTCGTGAGGATGTAGCCAAATCGAAACTCTTGTACATTGCTGGTGGATTCTACAGCGGTATAGTCATGGTAGAAAAGAGTACAGTGCTTCCTAAATTAAAAATAAATGGAACATAGGCTGGGCTCAGTGGCTCATGCCTGTTATCCCAGCACTTTAGGACACTGAGGCGGCCAGATCATGAGGTCCGGAGTTCAAGACCAGCCTGACCAACATGGTGAAACTGTGTCTCAACTAAAAATACAAAAATTAGCTAGGTGTGGTGCTGCGTGCCTGTAATCCCAGCTACTCAGGAGGCTGAGGCAGCAGAATCACTTGAATGTGGGAGGTGAAGGTTGCAGTGAGCCAAGAGAGTCAAACTCCATCTCAAAAATAAATAAATAAATAAAAATGAAACATAGAATTGCTATATCAGTCAGCAAGTCAACTTCTGGGTTTAAACCCACAAGAATTGAAAGAAATGTGTTAAGAAACATGCCACTAACTGCATGTGCTCCCTATACAATTAGCTACAGAAAGAGGTGATAACTCATATTATTTACAAATATTACAAGTATAAAGAACTTTAAAATAATCATTTTCTATGATTTGTTATCAATTGTAAGTTTATTTTAACAATTATCAATTAGCTACAGAACACGAGTAATGTTTCTTACTTTAGCCAGATGTAAACATGTGATGCAGTAATATAGTGAAGAATATTACTCACTTCAGGGGATAGGGCTTTGGTGAAGAATTTTGAGAAACTCTTGAAAGAGGAAAAGTAAACCTCCCATGATAGTAATACAATTCCAAAAGCAAAAGGAGAAAAAATGTAAATGTATTAAATCAAAAAATATTTTAAGGTAAGGCAAAAGTAGGTATAGAATGGTGAGTCACATACAAATTGTGAAAGTGAGTAATGCCCAGAAATCAAAGGAGAGGGAAAAATATGGTAGGTGAATATGGTTGCAATGCTAATTTTAAAAAGTTATTAGCAGCTAGCTCAATTCAAGCTTTGAATAAATAGAAATAGAGTGTTTATAACAGTATGCTTAATCTACTGGTGACAATATTAAGATAATTGTTGAAATATACTTGAAAGAAGTTAGTGAAAGCAGGGAATGAAAGACTATTGAACTTTTCTGGTTTGTTTTGTAAAAATTTGCCTATGTCCAACATACAGGCACAAAAATAAAATACTGGAAATAGAGAGCAAATCTTGGCCATTCAAATGAGAGTCAGCTATTAATTCTTTGCCCATAGGCTGTACTCCTACAAGCAAACATTGGTAAAATATGTGATTCAATACAGATACTCATTTTTCAAGTGTTTACAACCTGTTTGAGTCCATTTGGACTGCTGTAACAAATTACCTTAGACTGGGTAATTTATAAATCAAATTTGTTATTCTCAGTTCTGGGGGTTGGGAAGTCCAAGATCTAGGTGCTGGCAGAGATGTTACCTGGTGAGGTTTGTTTCTGACACTTACTGCTGCATCTTCACATGGCATAAGGGTGAAAGGGGCAAAGTAGCTCCCTATGGGTTCTTTTATAAGGGGACTAACACATTCATGACGGCTCCCCAAACCCTTAACCTACTCACATCCCAAAGACCTCCCTTCTTTATTTATTTATTTATTTATTTATTTATTTATTTATTTATTTAATTTTTGAGACGGAGTCTTGCTCTGTTGCCCAGGCTGTGGTGCAGTGGCACAATCTCAGCTCACTGCAATCTCTGCTTCCCAGGTTCAAGCAATTCTCCCACCTCAGCCTCCCGAGTAGCTGGGATTACAGGCGTGTGCCACCACACCTCGCTAATTTTTGTATTTTTAGTAGAGATGGGGTTTTACCATGTTGGCCAGGCTGGTCTTGAACTCCTGACCTCATGATCTGTCCACTTCAGCATCCCAAAGTGCTGGGATTACAGGTGTGAGCCATTGTGTCCAGCCTGGCCTCACATCACATATATGTGTGTGATGTGTAATATATATCACATCACATATATTAGATTTCAATATATGAATTTTGAAGAGATATATACTCTCAGCCCATAGCACAAACCAAGGATGAATGTTTGAGGCACCTGTCAAAATACACATTTGAAAAGATCAGAACGTCTGGAATGCCAAATGAATTACATTAGTAGAGGGAAATTCTAACAATGAATTGAGAAAAACTGCAAACAGAAAGAATCACAGAGAGAACCATTTAATTTTAACATTGAGGAAAAACTTTGAATGTGGGTTCCATTCAATTGTACAATAACTCAACGTATACAGCATCAACACTTTTAAAACATTGAGATAAAATACTTTTGGATTTTATCAAATTGGATGTAATGCTAGAAGAAGAATTCATACTTTGAAGGGACTGTGATAAATTAAACGATTTATTTAGTTCTGTTTGCACTTGCTACATGCTGTTTCCAATATGAATATTTTCACAAGATTTACCTGTCTAACACATGAGTTGGCTCCTGACCTTGAAGCAATTGTTAGCAGTAGACACACTGGTAAAAAAAATTATCTTCTGCTGTCCTGCATGACCATGGACATGGACATCTTATTATTTATGCATAATAAAAACTTTCAGTTCAGCTTAATAAATATTTATTGACAATGTGCTAATCATGAAGAGGACTGTGGATAAAGGTGGATGATAAAGATAAATTTAAGTTGGGAAAACTACCACCACTACGTCTACAAGGGCTGAAAGTATATACAGGTCAGAAGCACACAGAAATCACTGAACCACAAAGTAAATGGCCATAAGTGCTGTTATATACCCAAACCATGTCCTACTTATATAGTCCTTTAAATGGATAAATAATACATTAATTCTGACTGGGAAGGGAGGAAGTTTCTAGGAATAGTTCTTTAAAAAGTTGCATCAGTTTTGATTAATACATAGAAAGAGACTGTTACAGAAGAAGAGCTAGCTAACGGAAGACCTAGCATAATTTTATTCTTGCACAATATCAGGGAACCCAACAGTTTTGTCAGCAGTAGCTACTTTTAATTTCTTTGGATACTTGAGATCATCTGGGAAGATTGTGGTAAGTAAGGCTGATGATGAAGACTTTGATTGAGAAAGGATTTATCAGGAGCTGGGCACAGTCGCTCATGCCTGTAATTCCAGCCATGTAGGAGGATGAGGCAGGAAGACTGCTTAAGTCCAGGAATTAGAGATTAACCTGGGCAATATAGCCAGACCAACTTCTCTACAAAAAATAAAAAACAATTAGATGGGCATTGTGGCACATGTCTGTGGCCCCAGCTATTGGGGAGACTAAGGTAAAAAGATCACTTGGGCCCAGGAGTTTGAGGCAACAATAAGCTATGATTGTGATGGCAGCGGCTGCTGCCATCATGCCAGCTGCAGGGGAGAGGTGTGGCCAGGGTTGTTTGCTCCCTGGAGTTGGCAGGATGGGGACAAGTGGGAGCCCTGCCCCTTCCGAGTTGGAATTGGAGCTCCCCGGGTGCTGCTGCAGCTGACCAAACTGCAACTGTAACTTTAGACCTGGACCTCTCACTCCATGGAGCAGACAAGAGTTTATCCAACTCCCCTACTCTGTCCCCACCCCAGCCCACCACCCAGCCACCCAAACCAATCCTGCAGACTCAGGCATCCCTGCACTCTTGGGGAGCCTGGGAACGCCTCCCTTGCCCCCTGCAGGCTTGGAGGCACTTCTTCCTGCTGCCTAGTCTCTCCCACCTCCTGGCTCTGTGCTCTGATCTCAGAGTGGGGATGGGACCCAGCAGGGTGCTGTCACAGCCCAGCCAGGTGGGCACACATTGGAAGCAGTGCTGATGTGCCAATCCCCTGCCATCTCAGCCCCCTCTGGACTTTGGACACCGAGGAGCAGGGGCATGGGAGGGGAAGCTGAGGGGGTCTGAGGGTGGCTGGGCACTGGCCTGCAAGTGCCTCTTGGTGCCAGCAGCCTGGGTGCCATGTATGGCTGTGGGAGGCAGACAGGCTCCTGGGTGGAAGGGGATGGGTCCCCACTGAAGCCCCACCTGCAGGCTAGGCTGCCAGTCCTGCAGACTGGAGGCAAAACTCATGGTGCTTTTTCCTGGGCCCACCCATGGCTGCCCATGGACCAATGGGCATACACCTCCTCCCCTCTGACAGCCATAAAAGCCCAGGACTCAGCCAGAACAGGGCATAAGACAGAGGAGGGAAGACTAGAGGCAGGAAGGAGCTATCCTTTCTGCTGATAGCTGGAGACAATGGGAGGGCCAGCTACTTTCTCTGCTGAATGCTTCAGAGACCTGCAGAGATGTCTGGGAACTACCAGCTGCAGACAGGAGCAACCCTCTCCAGGGCTTCCCTTTCTGCTGAGAGCTGAACACTTGACAGAACAACCTAGAGAGGAGCTACCCACTATGGGTCTTCCCTGAGCTGTTCTAACACTTAATAAAACTCCTCTCCTTTAACCCTTCACTTGTCTACCTACACCATTCTTCCTTGATGCAGGACAAGAACTCTGGCAAAGATGCCACCAATCACAGTTTTCCAACCAGAAAATCGACACCCCAAAGATTCCATAACAATTACACCACTGCACTCCAGCCTAGGTGGCAGAGTGAGACCCTGACTTTTAAAAAAAGAAAAAAAAGGAATTATCCACAAGTTATTAGATAAGACTGCTAATAGCTTCTAATTGTGATACCTTCACGTTTGAAATGGAAGGGATGGAAGTTGACACCAGGTCAGTTTTCCCAAAGTTATAACCCTGCTTTTGGCCTCTTTCAGCTCCAGTCAGACATTAGCAATGCTCAGTTACCTTCAATATTAAGCCAGTCCTGACATGAAACTGGCAGAATTGCAGAACGCTGACCCAGACTTGAAGGTAGATCTGGAATTAGGATTGCTGCTTTAAGCCCAGTATCAAGGTATATAATGAATCATGAATTTGTCATAAACCAAATTCAGTGGATTTTTTTCCTATAATTCTGATGATAACTCTGCCTTGATTATATATTAAAACAATTCATTTGCTGTATCTTCGTTACTGTCCCAAATGTTTTGGGTTGACATACTGATGTTAGCTAGTGGTTTTGGTCTCAACTTTCAGTAGCTGCTCCAATGTAAAATGATCACACATAAATCTTAGGTTTTTACTCATATGATACCTTGTCTGATACTATCTTCATCTATCAAATAAAGGGTTTAGTATTTTCTTGGTCAATGTGGGCAGCTATAACAGAAAACACAGATTGAGTGGCTAAAACAACAAACATTTGTTTTTCACAGCTCTGTAGGCTGTAAATCTGAAATCAGGGAGTCAGCCTGGTTGGGTTCTTGGTGAAGGCTGTCTTCTTGGTTTACAGATGGCTGTCTTATTTTATCCTCACATGGAGGAGAGAAAAATCTCTCTTGTATCTCTTCTTAGAAGGGCACTACTTTCCTTTGATGAGGGTTTCATCTTCATGACCTAATTACCTCCCAAAGTTTTACCTCCTAATACCAATACATTGAGAGTTAGGATTTCAACATATGAATTTGAGGGATTTGCAGTTCATAATAACTATCAATGTCAACTCAGTTCAAGCTTGAATTTGTTTTGCTTTGGGTGACAAATCTCTAACTAATTTGAATTCATCTTTCCCCAGTCTGGTTCAATGTTGTCTTCTTTCTCCTTCACCACCAACAGTTAGCAAGATGTCAGTTTTACTTGAGGCTAAGTCTGTTTTAGTTATCACAATACAGAACCCTGTAAGCTATATCTTAGTTGCCCCTTTCATAATATTTTTCATTATGGAAAAAATACATTCTAAACATTGTTCCTATTCTAAGAAACTTGGCTGCATCTTTGCAACAAAAATAATGCGGACATTTGCCAAATAAAGCTGTAGAGAAAGGTAAAATCATTGCTCTGAATTATTCATAAAATCACAGGAATTAGGGACAAACACTAAATAAGGATGAATTATTCAGTGACCTGAAACAGATATTTTCTTTAGTTTCTCATGTAATTTGAAATGTACTGCAATTTACATCCTCAGTGTTATAAACGTATGGTGTTTCCCTTTTAGTGAAAAGCACCCGACAGAACTTGTTAAACAAATGAGTTTTTTTCTCTTCTCATATCTAAAAGCATTTTTTATAGCTACACATCTACAAATATGTTTTAATAGACCTAACCTCTCTATGATGTCATTTTCCCCTTGGGTACCAGAATATATATTTAGCCCTGTAGAATTATTTAGCTCTCAAGTGCTGAGTTACTAGTTCCCAGGAGTTGCATTGCCCAAAGCAATGTGGACCTTTTTCTTTTTTTTTTTTTTTTTTTTTTTTAGTGATTCTAGTATTTATTGCATGGTGAAAGTCTACAACTGTTCATTTATTTTCTCGGTTGATAATAATTTTTTTTGTTGTTAACGAGACAGAGTCTTGCTCTGTCACCAGGCTGGAGTGCAGTGGCGTGATTGCAGCTCACTGCAACCTCTGCCTCCTGGGTTCAAGCAATTCCCCTGCCTCAGCCTCCCAAGCAGCTGGGACTACAGGCACACGCCACCACACCCAGCTAATTTTTGTATTTTTAGTAGAGATGGGGTTTCTCCATGTTGGCCAGGCTGATCTCAAACTCCTGACCTCAGGTGATCTGCCTGCCTCAGTCTCCCAAAGTGCTGGGATTATAGGCATGAGCCACAGCGCCCGGCCCAATAACAATTTTTTTTTTTCTTTTATTATTATTATTATTATACTTTAGGTTTTATGGTACATGTGCACAATGTGCAGGTAAGTTACATATGTATACATGTGCCATGCTAGTGCGCTGCACCCACCAACTCGTCATCTAGCATTAGGTATATCTCCCAATGCTATCCCTCCCCCCTCCCCCCACCCCACAACAGTCCCCAGAGTGTGATGTTCCCCTTCCTGTGTCCATGTGTTCTCATTGTTCAATTCCCACCTATGAGTGAGAATATGCGGTGTTTGGTTTTTTGTTCTTGCGATAGTTTACTGAGAATGATGATTTCCAATTTCATCCATGTCCCTACAAAGGACGTGAACTCATCATTTTTTATGGCTGCATAGTATTCCATGGTGTATATGTGCCACATTTTCTTAATCCAGTCTATCATTGTTGGACATTTGGGTTGGTTCCAAGTCTTTGCTATTGTGAATAATGCGGCAATAAACATACGTGTGCATGTGTCTTTGGACCTTTTTCTATTTTAAATTTCACCTCACATGGTCCTTTGGTTTTGTTACATTTTGTACTTGTTTTGATTTTTTTTTTCCTCTCTATGGAAGTTATTTGCCAAGTAAGGAGAAAAAGTGTTGATGTTTTTCCTTATTCAAAAATTATGGTAGATGAAAAAAATCTGATTAAATAACTCTATTGAAGTCTTTCTCAACTTTTTACTAAAATAAACATGAAGGCACTGAAAAGGTGAAATTTTCAGCTATTGAAAATTTGGAATGTAGGACATCATGCCGAGATTTGAGGAAATGTATCAGTAATTTAGAAAGGGATGGTAGTAGATACACAAAAAGCAATTAGAAGCATTAAAGGCCTTGGATTCTTTTCATGTTAAAGAAAATACATTCTGAAAGTAAGTACAAAGACCCTTTGTATTTCCTGAATAACCTGTTCCCTAACAGAATACCAGGGCCTATGCCAAGGAATAAACTGTGTGGGTGTGTTTTTCTCTTCTGGTGCTGATATGGTCATAGGATGGGGATGCTCTCTCTTTGCTATTTCTCTAACCAATCTTATTACTATAGCACCTAATATTAAAACATTTCAAGTCTAGTTACTGACAAGAGAGTAAACTAGAGTGGACTCCTGACTCATAACAAGGATTCAGATCTACAGTTCTCATAGAGTGAAGAGATTATGTTTGCAACTGAGAAACAGATGTAAAAACTGTAAGGAATCCCTGGAGAGTCTGAAAGTCCCTGAGCCCTGATACAGAGAGCAAATGGCAGTTTAAGGCTGACCACCTCTCATTCCCGGCACTATTCCTCACATAAGAATATTACAGTACACTCTTCACTGCTCTCTCTGCTTCAAGCTTTGCCCTTCCACCTCTCTGTTCCACAGAGAAGAAGGTAGGATGCTCCTCTTAAAATACAAGGCAGATTATTTTACTCATCTGCTTAGAAACTTTTCAATGGCTTCTCATCTCATTCTGAATAAAATTCAAAGTGCTTTCCAGGCTTACAAGTCCCTGTACGATCCTGAGCCTTGACAGTATCTCAGACAAAATCTCCAGCCTCCCATTGGTCACTCCTGCTCTGTCACACTAGTGTCCTCGCTGTTGTTTTGAAATATAGCAAGCATGATTTTTCTTCAGTGTCTTTATCCTTGTTATTTTTTCTGCCTGCCTTGTTCTGTGTCTTGGGCATTCCATATGACTCATCTCCTCATTCCCCTTAGTCCTTTTTCCATGTGGCATTTGAATACAGAAATCTTCACTATCTAAAATTATACTCCCATATCCATAACTTCTTTTATTGCTGTAGATATCCTTACAGCATTTATCATTGCCATTAGCTTATTTGTCTTTCCTTACTAAAATGTAAACTAAATACAGACAGAAATTTTTGTAATTAAAAAACACATAACAAAAAAATCCACCATCTTAACAAAATTTTAAGTTTGCAGAACATTTTGTTAATGATATACACATTGTTGTACAGCAGAAATCTAGAATGTTTTTATCTTGCTTGACTGAAACTCCACACCTGGGGAACAGCAACTCCAGATTTCCTGTTTCCTCCAGGCCCTGACAACTACCATTTTATCTTCTGTTTCCATGTGTTTGGCTACTTTCAATACCTCATATAGATGGAAACACAATATATTTGTCTTTGTGTCTGGCTTATTTCACTTAGCACAATATCCTTAAGATTGATACATGTTGAAATATGACAGAATTTCCCTTTTGAAGGCTGAATAATATTCCATTGTATGTGTATATATATACACATATATATACCATATATACACACCATACATATATATACCATATATATACACCATACATATATATACCATACTATATATACCATACATATATATATACCATACATATATATATACACCATATATATATACACCATATATATATATACACCATATATATATACACCATATATATATACACCATATATATATATACACCATATATATATACACTATATATATATACACCATATATATATTTTATATATATATATATACACATACACCATATTTTCTTTATCTGTTCATTTGATGATGGAGTGTTAGATTGTTTCTACTTTTTGGCTATGGTGAATAATTCTGTAATGAATATAGGAATGCAAATATCACTTCAAGATCTTGTTTTCAATTATTTTGGAATTATCCAATTATTTTGGAAAAATGCCCACAAGTGGGATTGCTGCATCATATGGGTAGGTCTATTTTTTAATGTTTTGAGGACCCTCTATACTGTTTTCCATAGTGGCTCTACCATTTTACATTCCTACTGACAGTACATAGGGTTCTAATTCAATTTCTCCACATCTTCATCAACACTTGCTATTTTCTTTTTTTAAAAATGGTCATAGAGTTATGAGGTGATAAATCCTGTTGTGATTTTAATTAGCATTTCCCTGATGATTAATGATGGTGAGTATCTTTTTATATCACTGTTGGTCATTTGTATGTCTTCCTGAAAAATATCTATTTAAGAATTTGGCCATTTTTAAATTGGGTTATGTGTTTATTTGCTTTTGAGTTATAGATGTTTCTTATATATTTTGGATATTAATCCCTTAGCACGTATATGGTTTTCAAATTTTTTTTCCAATTATGTAGGCTGCCTGTTCACTCTGTTGTTTCCTTTTTTGCAAAGAAGCATTTTATCTTGATGTAATCATCCTAACCTATTTTTGCTTTGGTTGCCTGTGCTTTTGGTGTCAAATCCAAGGAATTATTGCCACGACCAATGTGATAAAGGCTTTCTTTATGTTTTCTTGTAGCAGTTTTACAGCTTTAGTTCTTACATTGAAGTCTTCAATCCATTTGGAGTTAACATTTGTGAACAGTGTAAGATAAGGGTTCACTTTCATTCTTTTGCATAAGGATATCCAGTTTTCCCAACAATATTTGTAGAAGAAATTATCCTTTCTCCATTGTATAGTTTTGGCACCCTCATCAAAGATCATTTGACTATATGCATGTGGGTTTATTTCTGGGCTTGCTTTATTTATGTATTAATTAATTAATTAATTAATTTATTTATTTATTTATTTGAGATGGAGTCTTGCTCTGTAACCCAGGTGGGAGTGCAGTGGTGTGATCTTGGCTCACTGCAACCTCTTCCTCCTGGGTTCAAGCGATTCTGCTACCTCAGCCTCCCGAGTAGCTGGAATTACAGGTGCCCACAACCATGCCCAGCTAATTTTTGTATTTTTTCATAGAGACTGGATTTCACCATGTTAGCCAGGCTGGTCTCAAACTCCCGACCTTAGGTGATCCACCCGCCTTGGCCTCCCAATGGGCTTTCTATTCTGTTCCACTAATCCATTCTTTTCCATTCATCTGTATGATTAGTTTTATGTTAATATCACACTATTGGGATTGCTGTAGCTTTGTAGTATATTTCAAAGTCAGAAAATGTGAAGCCTCTAACTTTGTTTTTCTTTCTTAGGATTGTTTTGGATATTCAGGGTCCGTTGTGGTTCCATATGGATTTTAGAATTGTCCTTTCTATTTCTCTAAAATTATCATTGGAATTTTTATAGAGATTACATCAAATCTGTAAATTGCTTTGGCTAGTATCAGAATTTAAAAATATTCTTTCAATTCATGAAAATCAGATGGCTTTCCATTTACTTGTGTCTTCCTTAACTTCTTTCAGCAATATTTTGCAGTATTCAGTGTACAAGTCTTTCCCCCACCGTCTAAGTTTATTCCTACGTATTTTATTCATTTTGATGCCATTGCAATTGGATTGTTTTCTTAATTTCCTTTTCAGAATGTTTGCTGTTTGTGTTTTTTTGAATCTTTACTTTGAATCCTGCAACTTTGTTGAATTCATTTTATTAGTTCTAAGAGCTGTTTGTTGAATCTTTAGGGTTTTTTTTAATATATAAGATGATGTTTTCTGTGAATAGAGAAAATTTTACTTCTTCCTTTCCAATTTGGATGCCTTTTATATCTTTTTCTTGCTTAATTATTTTAGCTAGGACTTTATGTACTTCATAAAGGCATCCTTGCCTTGTTCCTGATCCTGATCTTAGAAGAAGAGATTTCAGTTTTTCTTCATTAATATGATGTGAGCTGTGGGTTTTTACATATGGCCTTTATTCTGTTGGAATAATTTCCTTCTATTCCTATTTTTTTAAGTGTTTTTCTAATGAGAGAATGTTGAATTTCATCAAATGCTCTTTCTCCATCTATGAAGATGATGATGTTATTTTAATTGTTTTGTTAAAGTGGCCTATTATATTGATTCTCACATGTTGAACACTTCTTGCATTTCAGGAACAAATCCATCATAATTATGGTGAATGATACTTTACAGTGCTATTGAATTCATTTTGCTGGTATTTGTTGAGGATTTTGCATCTACATTCATTAAGAATCTTTAATTCTTTTTCTTGTAGTGCCATTGTCTCGCTTTGATATTAGGGTTGTGCTAGCTTCACAAAAAGAGTTTAGAATTTTTCTTTCTTCTTTAATTTTTTAGGAATGTTTGAGAAATATTGCCATTAATTCTTCCTTAAATATTGGCAGAATTCTCTAGTAAAGTCACCTGTGCCTGAGATTTTCTTTGCTGGAAGATTTTTGATTACTAATTTGAATACCTTACTAGCTATAGATTTGTTCATATTTTGTATTTCTTCTTGATTCAGTGTTGTAAGTTGTGTATTTCCAGTAATTTGATTTTTTTCTAGGTTATCCAATTACCACCATAATCATTCACAGCAGTCTCTTATCATCTTTTTTTATTCCTGTGGCATCAATTGCAATGTCTACTTTTTCATTTTTAATTTTATTTGGTTGAGTCTTTTCTTTTTTTAATTGCCATATTCCATTGTATAGTATTACCACAGTTTTTTTTAATCTATTCACTTGCATTGGTTCTGCTTTCTGGTTATAATGAAAATATGTGTATGAAAATATCCTTTATTTGCATTAATCTTTATTATTTCCTTCCTTTTGCTGGGTTTGGGCTTAGTTCTTTTTTAGTTCCTTGAGTTGTAAAGTTAGGTTTTTTATTTGGGATCTTTCTTCTTTTTTAAGGTAGGCATTTATTGCTATAAATTTCCCTCTTTAGTACTGCCTTTGCTGCATTTCAAAGTTTTTGCTATGTTGTGTTTTTAAATTTTTTTTGTCAGCTTGTTTTCTAATATTCTTTTTGATTTCTTCTTTGACTCATTGGCTGTTCAATAGTATGTTGTTTAATTTCCATATATTTGTAAATGTTTCAGTTTGCCTTCTACTATTGAATTTTTGCTTCATCCTACTTTTGGTCAAAACAGGTTCTTGATTTCCTTTGTCTTAAATTTGTTAAGACTTGTTTTGTGACCTAACATGTGATCTATCCTGGAGAATGTGTCAGGATATGTCACTTTGCCAGATAATTTATATACCTCCATTTTTGAAGGGTTGATATTTGGAAACTTATTTTGTTCCTTTTATTGGGCCATGTTTCCTTGTTTCCTTGCGTGCCTTTTAATTTTGTGTTGCAATTCTAGGATTTGAAAAAAATAACCACTTCTCCCTGTCTTTACAGACTGGTTTTGCACTGGGAAATCCTTTCACCAGTCAGCCCAGTTAGAGATTCTGAAGTGTGTCAAATCTTTCTGTGAATGTATTGTCTCTGGAATTGTGTGTAAATTCTTAGAAAAATTTGCAAGTCTTTCTTCAGGAGCATGTAATCTCTTGCTCTCTTTGTTATCTATCTGTAGTACTGTAGGTTATCTGGAGTTGCTATAACCCCCTAGCTCTCTTTTGTTCTCAGCAGTCCTGAGACATCAAGCGTATCCGGTCAGACAGAAAACAGTCCATCAGGCTGACTGGGAAAAGTTGGAATTCTGGATGCACTCTCCAGCTTTTTCCTTCTCCAAGGGGAAGCCAGGAGTTGAGGGTTTTCTCCCACTCATTGCATATTGATCCAGGGAAGGATAGTATGATAAGTGAATGTATGCTAAACCAAACTGCCTCAACTCATTTGTTCTTAATATCCCCAACCTGGAAAGCTTTCCTGTTAGCGCTTAAATTCAGGCAAGACAGAAAACAATCACTTGGCAACTCCCCTGAAGTCTAAACACTGAATGTGTGTTTCAGTATTCTCTTTCACTTCTGTGTGGGAATCAGGAACTGTAGAGTATTCTCCCAATCTTGTTATACTGAGTCACAGGAGGAATGATGGTGATTGAGTGACAGTCCAAACTGTGGCTTTATCAGCAGGCATGCAATCTGGCATCCTTTCCTGTTAGTACTTAGATTCAGAGTAGACAGGTGCCCTCCCAAAAAGTCAAAATGCTGAACATATGGTCTAAACTTTTCTTTCTCTCCCTAGAGATGAGCTGGGAGTTTGGTGCTTTCTCTCCATTGTGTTGTACTGCTGAGGGAGGATGAATGAGTGCAACAAATTTACCTGCTGATTTAGATGTGTCTGGCTTGAAGCCTACCAGGGAATCCAGAGTCTTTAAATTGGCCTCTGTACTTTTCACAAAGGGGATTTATTTGCGTATTATTGTCGAGCGGGTGTCTCCTTGGACAGGAGGGTGGAGGGGCTTTGAGGCTTTCTATTTCATCATCTTGCTGGTGTCCTGACAGGAATTTTAAACTGGGCTCCTTTCTCCGCATTGTTGGAGAATGGATCCTGGCTGATTATACGTACTCATGAAATACTGGATAAATTATTATTTGTCATTTACTTACAAATATTTAAAATTTTTATTATGGGAAATAAGTTTTTAATCACTATAAAAGTTTCTTGAAGCACTAATTCATTACTGTGAAAAGTGGGTAGGGGAATAAAAATCAAGCATTTGTCTACTTATCTTGCTTTTCCTGTCAAAACTGTGTTTTTGTGTAATCAATACATATTTGGGAGGAAATGTTCTTTTAGAAATTATTCCAGCTAATAAATGAAGAAAAAAATGAAATAATGTAGTACCGTTATAACACCTAGTAAAATAATGGTTGAAACAAGTTTTATAATGAATGCTAAAACTATCAGGTGAAAAGTTGATGCAAACCTTTACTGTGGAGGAATGTAGCTGACATTAATTTCTTATCTGAATAACATTTTTGAAACTTTATGACTGTTTGAATTTAAAATGGATTTTGGTGTCTTCATTTTTTCTTTTATACTCTCTTTTTTCACATAAAAATCAACTATTAACTGATTGGTTTTATGGTCTTTTGGAAAGAGACTATACAAATTCTGCATTTTGTATGAAGATCTCTTTTACACTGTCAGAGGAAATTTTATCTCTGGTAAGCTCTGATTTCATCTTTCAATTTTATTTTGAATTTCTTTGTCTTTTGTTTTATCAGCACCTTGTTTAATTTAAAATAGATTCAATGTCAACAGTCAAGGAGTTAACTCAGGAAACTAATTTATCCAGAAATACAAATATTTTTGCATATATTTTATCCTTTGTTTTAGATCTTTAATGTGTAGTTTCTAAAAATGAAATATGGACAGTTTCCTTGATTTCTGAGCATAGTCAATGAATAATTTTACCAAAATAAGCAAACACTTTTGAGCTTTTTTTTTTCCTTGAGATTGAGTCTTGCTCTATCACCCAGGTTGGAGTAGGGTGGTGTGATCTTGGCACACTGCAGCCTCTGCCTTCCAAGTTCAAGCAATTCTCCTGCCTCAGCCTCCTGATTAGCTGAGATTACAGTTGCCCACCACCACACCCAGGTAATTTTTTGTTTTCTTTTTATTAGAGACTGGGTTTCACCATGTTGGCCTGGCTGGTCTCCAACTCCTGACCTCAAGTGATTCGCCCACCTCGACCTCCCAAAGTGCTGAGATTACAGGTGTAAGCCACCATGCCCAGCCTGGAGCATTTTGATATAATGAATTACTGGGGAAACCTTTTAATATAATGTGAGCCCATTTAAAAAGAATCCAGTATAATTATTATATTCTTTATATGACTACATTTCACAGTGAAGTAACTTAGCACTCTGTATTTATAATGCTTTGAAAATACATATTTGTTGCTGATTTTATACTCCAAACAGAAATTATAGGACACCATATTATATAAACACAAGTATTCAATATTAGTTTTCACACTATAAAACAATAATCTTGGCCTTGTGCAGCGGCTCGTGCCTGTATCCCCAGCACTTTGGGAGGTCGAGGCAGGCAGATCACGAGGTCAGAAGATTGAGACCATCCTGAATAACACGATGAAACCCTGTCTCTAATAAAAATACAAAAAAAAAATTAGCCAGGCATGGTGGCAGGCGCCTGTAGTCCCACTACTCGAGAGGCTGAGGCAAGAGAATGGCATGAACCCTGGAGGCTGAGCTCGCAGTGAGCCAAGATGGTGCCACTGCACTCCAGCCTGGATGACACAGCAAGACTCCATCTCAAAAAAAAAAAAAATCTTTTCAATTTTTAAAATTTTTCTCAAACTACCCATCAGAGAAGTTTAACATCTCCATTTACATTTCTATGATGTTATACAGAAATATTTTATTTATTTCCCCAGAATAATATAAGCAAAATCTCTCCCTCTGACTATACACACCTGGTATTGTTATTTTAATTGTTTAAGGGTTTCTATCTCTTCCTATTCTGAATGATTATTCTCTTTTTGAGCTTTCTTCCAGTAACCATTTTAAATAGTCTCTAGACAACTTTCTAGATTCTAGTATCCGCATTAATCTTCCTGCCGCTGCAGTTTCTGTCTTCTCCAAGAATCTAGCTTTTATGAGAACAAAATAGTCATATCTTCTTTAAAGAAGAGTTTCCAGTGTAAGAACTAAAAGTTTAAGTTAATTGTAAATGAAAGACTCCAGCTAGAGGAGAAAATATTTCATTTTAAGATGAATGTTTCAGAATACAATTACTATATTGAAGATGAATCTCACTATGGCCACATTAATTACATCTATTTCAATTTAAGGGGACACAGTAACAAATCTTACCTCTCCGAAAAGAAATCAAATCTGAAATATGGTGGAGAAGTATGAGCCCTGACCAAGAGAATTTCTTGGAAGGCATAGATTGACTTATAGCAAATGTTATCTGAAGTAGTAAAATCTTACGCTTTATTTTTATAGAAAACAGACAATAAAAATCTTTCTAAATTAATGCACAGGTACTTTTGTAAAAATAACATAAAAATATCTGATTAACTTAGATACATAAGTTCTTTAAGTTCCAAAATAAAGAATGAGAGAAGTTTATAGTTTGTCTGACTTTTATGCTTTTCAATCCATAATTAATTCCATAGATAGAATAATTTATAATGTAACTTTAATCATTACATCCTTTGATCAAAAATATACAGATATTCTTAATTTTTCTTCTCACATATACTTACATTATTTTTCATCTTTTTAATATTTCTTTATTCACTGGTCCCACAATAGTTCACTAAGTTTGGTATTTCTTGGCTTTGTAAAAAATTTCCCAGTTCAGCTGCTGAGCACAATGAGTACTCTTCTCTCCTCTTCCTTTGTATTCTTCTTAGGTCCAACCCCATGGCTTTCCTTTTGTACTCTCTAGGCCAAGAATGTTCTTTCGTCTTCCTACCATTTAAACATTATTCATTTTTCATGGCTGTATTAGTCCGTTTTCACACTGTGATAAAAGACTTTCCTGAGACTGGGTAATTGATAAAGGAAAAAAGTTGTAATTGACTCACAGTTCTGCATGCTGGAGAGGCCTCAGGAAACTTACCATGATGGTGGGAGGAGAAGCTGACATGTCTTCTATGGTGGCAGGCAAGGGAGAAAGTAAGCATGTGAAGGAGGAACCGTCAAACACTTATGAACCCATCAGATCTCTTGAGAACTTAACTCATTATCATGAGAACAGCATAGGGGAAGCTGCTCCCATGATCCAATCACCTCCCACCAGGTTCCTTCCTTTACTTGTGGGGATTACAATTCCAGATGAGATTTGGGTGGGGACACAGAGCCAAACCATATCAATGGCCAAAATAATATATATTTTTCTTTTCTCATCTATTCCTGACTATGTCCTTTCTGAATTTCTTCCATACTTTCAACCTGTCACAGAAAAGGCAGAGCTTACTCATATTTCTTATCCTGTTATTTAAAAATTAATTTTGCCTGAGTTTGAGAATAATAGTCAATAGGCAGGGGATGAGCAGGCCATCAACAGCATCCTTTATTTTGGCAGCAATTATTCTAAACCAAACTTACCTTGTCATGGGTATAATTACATGATCTCAAAAAGAATTAAAAATCTCTATCACTTGAACCACAGTTTCCCTTAGCATATTTAATATACTTCATTTTTGTCAGCTAACACATGTTAGCTAATATTTTTACCATCAAGAAGAATATCCTTTGGGAAAAGTATCTCTGTTTCATTAGTACATATTGAGAGAGTTGGACCCTATGGCTTCCCAACTTGCTCAGGAATGGGGAAGCTAGGGTACCCAGATAGGTAATCTTCTGTTTTGATACTTATATCCTGACTGTACATAGTGTCAAATCTGGGTCTTGACCTAGCAGGCACACATTAACACAACATGAATTAAGGAAAAAGTCATTTATGAAACTACAATTGCTGCAGTAGTTATTTGGTAGTCCTCTTTTTAAAAATTTCCTTTTAATTGAAATGAAAGTTTATAAGTGATCATACTGTAAATGATATAACATTTTATAATGTTTTATTACAAAAACTCAAACACTCCAGGAGTGAATTAAATGTAAATTGAAATCTCCCTCTCTCTACAATCCCACTTGCCTCATCATTTCCTCAATTCTTTAGAAATCCACCAAAAACAATTTAATTAGAACTCAAATACTCTCACTCATAAAACGCATATGTGTACTTTTTAAAAAATGGGATTATGCTAATTATGATTTGTAGTGACCTGATATTTCATTCAAAAATACATTGGATATCTTGCCATCATTTAAAATGACTGTAAAATGTTAATTTTACCAGTATTTTTATAAAACATATCTATTGAAAATTTAAGTCATTACCATCTTTGCATTTTTTCATAAACTTGTATAATGAACAGCTTTGCAAATATTAGTTAGCACATTTGTTCAATTATTTAATAGAGATCTAATCTGAGGAGTTGAGAATTTTCAACTCTTTCTCAGGACCATTCCTTTGGAGTGATTTTGGAAATGTAGGTTATTTTTGGTTGTATCAATGATGGAGACATGACAAGCACTTACAAATAGAGAGTACAGATCACATGCAGCATGCATTGGGCCAAACAGTGCATTGAGACAAACAGTCCTATATAAGGAAGAATTGCTTTGTATGAAGGCCCAATAGTACCTCTTGGAGAAACATGGCATCATGAAGTATTTCACTGTCTACTTTAAGAAATGTTGCACTATTTGTGCATTTTACAATAAATATCTATTGATCTTATAATCTACAATACAATATACTATTATTTAAAGTTCTCTTTTGTTTTGTTTTGTTTTTGTTTGTTTGTTTGTTGGTTTGTTTTTTTGAGACAGAGTCTTGCTCTGTCACCCAGGCTGGAGTGCAGTGGCAGAATCTTGGCTCAATCCAACCTCCACCTCCTGGGTTTGAGTGATTTCTTGTGCCTCAGTTTCACAAGTAGCTGAGACTACAGGCACGTGCCACCATTCCCGGCTAATTTTTGTATTTTTGTGTTTTTAGTAGAGAAGGGGTTTCAACATATCAGCCAGGCTGGCCTTGAACCACTGTCCTCAAGTGATCCACCCACCTTGGCCTCCCAAAGTGCAGGGATTACAGATGTGAGCCACCATGCCTGGCCTATTATTTTAAGGATTTAATCTTCTCCCATCCCAACAGCAATGGAATTTTTCAATAAATCCAAAAAATTGTTTCTTTGAAAAGACAAATAAATTAGATGACAAAAAAGAGAGAGCCTGTTAAAATATAAGAAGAAAAATGGAAAACTGGATAATTGAAAATTTCAAAAGAATGCAATATGTATCTTTTGGTCATGTATTTGAAAATATATGTGAAGAGGTTAATTTTTTAGGGAAAATTTAACTATAAAAATAAATCTAGATAAATGAGAACATTTGAAGATACCAACAATAGAAAAAAATGAAACTGGCATAAAGTTATAGCACCTTTAAAAGCTCAAGGCCCAGCTGTGTCTCAAGCAGGTCCTCTTCAACTTAATGGAAATGTTAATTCCTGTGTTGTTCAAACTATTCTTTTGGTTAATGGGAGCAAAGGAAGCATATCTCTCCCTCCATTTATTTCTTAAAACAACTGAAAACCAAAAGAAAAATCAATGTGCAAAGAAAAAAACTCCACTAATTTTGTTAAAAACAACACCATTAAGAATTATAAGCCAAACTTTGAAGACTAGTTGTTAGTGCCATAACAATTTAACCTTTCTTCAAAACATGGTGAGAGTAGATGCAGACAACTGAGCAAATATGGCATATTATACACATAGAGAGACTTATTTTCCCACCTGAAACTATAACCTGATGGCAAATGGCTTATTCAAGTGATAGAAAAAGAAAACAGCATTTTTGAAAATAGGAATTCTGTAAATGGCTGGTAACTGACCTAGCTTACCAAAAAGTGCAAAATTGTAAGCAGCGGGGAAATCTGATTCTACAAAATGTTCATAAATTGGTTGCACGGGATACCTCTGAAAGTAGAAGTAAAGGTAGGACTAAAACCCAGGAAGATTGGTTGAAAGACTGTTTCCAACGCCCACTTCATCAATCTTCGTGAATGCCTCTAGGTTCTGCTGGTGGAAAAGTAGATATCTGCTGTCTAGAGAGGTAACAGGGAATCTTAGTACTGGCAATATCATCTTCATTGGTCATACATAAATTAGGGGGGCAAAATGAACAGTAACTACTGAAAGCTAGATCTCCCCAATTTTCACCTCTATCTAGATTCAAAAAATAACAGTCTACTAGTCTTATATCCTCAGAGAAGACTGGAAGACTCTAGTTGGAAGATCATGATCAGCCCAAAGGAATAGACAGTGGATATGTCATGAGGTGCTTTTCTGGGAAAACTTCTCAACCTGATGGCCCTGTCTGGAAGCCACAGTTGAAAATTATTTCCTAAGAACCTGAAGCTTACCATAAACATTTATTGTATTGCTCTTGAACACAAACAGATAACCAACAATCACGAGATTCTAGGTACAGCCAATAACAAACACAGAAACAAAAAATAAACAAAACAACTGAAAGTAAACAGAGTCTATACAGTGTGGGAAAAAGGTAATTATTAATTTCCTCAGAGAGGGAAGATAAGATAATACAACAAGAACAAGGTGTGATATAAAATGGATATTCAAAAAAATAGAATTCTTAAAATTTAAGAAATTTATTGCAGAAATATATAACTTAATGGGATATTTGGAAGTTAAAGCTGACTGCAACTCCAGAAAAGTTAGTGTAAACAGAGTTGGGAATGAGAAAGGGAAAGTTTAATGAATTAAATAATTGGTCCTATAGGGCCAAACAAAATACAGGCATTTGGGAAAAGAAAAAAATACAATGAAGTATGATATATATAAATTTTTTTTGAAATGGGTAAGAGTTAAAGTGTATGAATTTCAGATTGAATGTGTCCACCAGAATTCAAGCCAGTGGTGAAAATAGACCTAGATCAACACACACACACACACACATACACACACATACAGACACACACACACACACACACACACACACACACACACACACACACACACAAATCAGCACACTCCGGAAAAAAAAAAAAAGAAGAAGACACTTCAAATTTCCAGAGAAGAGAAATAAAAATGGTCACTGGAAGACAAGCAAAGCCTTATAAATTGCAAAACAAATTATTTCTAATGCAGAATAGTATCTCCAACCAAACTGTAAATCAGATAGGAGGAAACAATAATAAGCATTTACAGCATGGCAAGATTCTAAAACTCTACATCCAATACATCCTATCTCAGGAATTTACTGGAGAAGAATTTCACTAAAATGAGGAAGTAAACTAAGAAAGAGTAGGGTATAAAATACAGGGAATCTCCTGGTTGTTAGATGTACAGTATGTGTACACAGCAACCTGTGTAAATTAGAGCTATCTAGAAAAAAAATTCTAAAAGATAAATCTGATAAAATGTCTAATGCATCTGAACGCAATATGAGACTCATTAGAAAACTGGGGTAGAGTTTGGAGTTGGTACTTTGATACATGCATAGAAAAATGAACAAAACAAAAATTTTTAAAAAATTGTCAGTTTAAGAGAAAAATGTTGTGTAGAAATGAAATTCAATCATTTATGCTCCATGTTTCAGGTGTGAGTAACATTTACCTAATTATAACAGTACTAGTGTTACTGGAAAAAGGGGTCCCAATCCACACTTCAAGAGAGAGTTCTTGGGCCTCACACAGGAAAGAATTCAAGGTGAGTCACAGATTACAATGAGAAGAAGACATAGTTTATTGAAAGCTACTGCCTTTTAGAGTAGGGCGTCCTCAGAAAGCAAGCGAAGGAATGCACCATCTATGTTTTCAGTTTTTCTGTTATAGGGGTTTTGTCTATGTAAAGACTAAATTGAATTGTCTATGTAAAGACTAAATTGGAAACCAAATAACAAGAAGAAGGAATTTATGCATAATCTTCAAATCATGAGGAGTAAAATTCATACAGGACCTATCGCTTAAAGAGTTTCATAGTGGTTACCAGTGGGCATTTTGTGATGTTTATCAATGTGATTCTTGAATGTAAAAAGGACTACTTATAAGATTTCATATTCTGAATTAATGTGCAGCATATTATGTTAAATTGTTAACCAATTTAAAAATTTTTTGAGTTTAAATTAGAAATCTTATTGTTCTATTTATAAATCTAGTACATTAAAAATTATTTTTAAGGAGACTTTGATTAATGTTTGGTCCATTTACAACTTAGTTAATTAAACTCCCTTAAAGATTTCAAACTACATTTATAAATATGTTCAATGATCTTTGTGAACATTTTCATTATCAGACTAACAATTAAAGCCTTCAGAGTACTTAAACAACCCTTATAGAGCTAATAAATTAAACTCACAAAATCATGAATCTTAAATTATCTTCAATGTTAAACCACTATTGGCAACTCGGTAAAACTGCTTATAATTTCAACTAAAAAAAAATCCAATATCTAAAATATTCTGTTACACATTTAAAATTGGAATGTAAAATGCTAATCTATATTTAAATACTAATACAATTATAAATAAATATCACATCTCTAAAGTATAAATATTATAGCTTTTATATACTTCATCATCTCTAAACTTTTTTTCAATGTTTTCCTGGGATTAAAAAAATCATAAAAACAATTACATCCTCTTAAGCAAATGGGGTTATCACCTCAGTGAGTTGTGGCTACTTTTTCAGGTTGTTTAGCTGTCAGAGATTTTGATTGGAAAATGAGATCTGGAGCTTCAGATACTCAGGGTAATTGTTGGTTTTTCCCTCATTAATATGGGAACAAATTCTAACGTTGTAAAAGTTATGTTAATAGAGATTCCAAGCCCATGAACTCTAAGTGAAATGGCAATGCAATCCATGTTTTCTAGATCCATGTTGCCTACATCTTTAGCCTGATTTTAATATCTAACCTCCCTACTCTGATTGTTTAGGTAATAGATTAAATTCAAAAATCTATTTACTCTATGATTCTTGATAGAGTTCTTTTTATATTCTTCATATCTGGTAAAGTCATAACTTTTCTAGATATTTAAATGACATACACATTTATTATTTGATCTCATGTGTATATCTGATTCTGTGGTCACATTTCCCAAGGCCAGATAAATGACTGTAGCCAGCCAGATGTAAGGCTAGGTGTAAAAAGAGATATTCCCACAGATTATATACTTGCTGTGTAGAGAAAACTCTCTCTGTTTTTCCTCTAGTCTCACACCACAAAGATCAATCAGCAACACAGAAGACTTCTATGACCAAATGTGTGGGTTTCTTCCTCCATATATACACCAAGAAGCAGACACCAGCTGAGTGTCCACTAATTCAGTTCTGACACTACCCTGTCTACCTGGAGATAGTGTCAGATCTTACAGGTCAGTCCCCAAGACTGCCCACCCTCAACCTACCAGCCACAAGTCCAGGCCTCTGAACTTCTGACATACTGGCTTCAAGTTGGGTTCTCATGACCCCCTCTTTGGGTTTGATTAATTTGTTGGAGTGGCTCACAGAACTCAGGGAAACACTTACATTTCCTGGTGTATTATAAAGGATATTGCAAAGGATATAGATGAAGAGACACTTAGAGCAATGCATGGGGAAAGGGAGCAGAGCTTCCATGCCATCCCTGGGTGGGCCACCCTCCAGGAACATCCATGTGTTCAACTACCCAGAAGCTCACTGAACCCTGTCCTCCTAGATTTTCATGGAAGTTTCATGATATCAGCATTCCTCCCTCCAGGGTATAGAGTGGGACTCTCTCCTGAGATGGTCTTAAGATCCACAACCAGAAAGGCAGGAACATAAAAATGAAAACAGGCCATGAGAAGGTGAGAGGCCTGCTCCTGAGGCCTAACACACCCAATATTATAACAAAAGACTGTAACAAGTGCTAGAGGAGTTATAAGCCAGGAACTGTGGATGAAAACCAATATATATCATAACACTACAGTTGCTGAGAAAATATTCATGGAAAATAGACCTAAATTGATACTGCCTATTGACATAATTTACTTTACTGATCTTTTCCTTCACCATTTTAATAAATAGCTCAGACAAAAATGAGTCCCATTCAAAGATAATAATAGACAAGATAGCAGCACTGTGCCTGTATAACATATATTTCATTTTAGAGAAAAGCAACAAAGACAATATAATATTAAAAGACAGAAAAAAATTACATGCCACATTGACTATCATTGAATCACAAATTGAATACAAATTTTTAATGCATTGTTTCATTAAATCAAACTCCCATTCCTGCACCAATACAACTCGTCTGATGTAAGTGACCTAAAAAGACATAAATAGCTTTTAAAGCAGATATAAGATAAATGCAATATATGTAGTGTGAGCTTAGAAAGATAAAAGGGAAAATATCTTTTATCTGAGAAATATATACCACACTAGAAACAGCAAAAATGAAGAATAGATAGTTTCAAAACTTACTCAAATAAATGGTGTGTAAGAAAAAAATTAAGAAAACAAAATGGAAAAGAATAAATAACAAGGGTAGAACAGTATTTATAGTTGTTTGAAGACAGACAAAGCTGACCTAACATGTTACCATGCATATTTTATCCAGTTTTCCAATTTTGTTTTTATTGCTGGAAGGTTAGTTTGGTCAGAGTTATTTCACCATATCAGCAAGTATAATTTTCCAAACTCACACCCCTTACTTTTTGTATCTTATTTTTTATCCTATTATTACATATTTTATAATATTATATATTCCATACTGAATTATACAATAAATAAAAAATAAAATATGAACACAACAATTTTATAGAAATGGTGAGGTTTTTTTTAATTGAAGCAGAAGTTCATGACGCGAAAATAGAATGATGCAGTAAAGATATAAACTCAAGAACTCATTTTATGGAAAAAGTGAAAACAATTTGCAACATTAAAATAATTAATCAGAACCTCAATCCAGATTAAGAAGGAATAGAGAACAAATATTAAAACTGGAAGGCAATGAAAATATAATCACAGATATTTATCAAGTAATTAGATAAGATCATTTTCTTAATTTTACACAAATATATTGGAAACCCTGGATTATATGATTTTTTCCATATGAAAATATAAGTGACCCAAATGACAAGAGTTATAAAATCTTAGTATCTTATTAATGCAGAAAAAGATGTTGAAGATATAAAATTCTGAACATTCTCCTCTCAACAGACAAATCAGCAGGCATGAACATTTTCAAGAAGAAATGTATCAAGACATGAAAGTACTGATAACTCAAAGCTATTTCAAGTTTTCCTCTTCTAATTCTAGCTATGAGGAGTTAATTTGTATCAGGCCATCCCACCTGGCAAGAACAATTATGAAAGCTGGATAAAATTAATTAAAAATAAGTAGCTATTTAAGGGCTTCTGAGAGCAATCAAAGCATCCAGAACTTGAGTGTGTAAGCTCCCAGAAAGAAGAGAAACACATTGAAGTGATTTCAACATTCTCCACAACCTTTCATTTGGATACATTTGCTGAGCAGATAGCTAAGAAGAAAATGGTAGCTCAGAGATTTTGGAAATCTGATAGGCCTGCATAGACAAAAATTGGAATTCAGGACTATCATGGTGGCCAGGGCTTGATAAAGGGCCAGTAGAAACAAAACAATTTCGTTTTGTTTTTCCTTCACAGCATTTTCTGATTCTTTAGTTGCAGAAAGTGAGCAACTAAGAAGCTTAGCATAAAATGGAGCTACCCGACTAAAAGGAAGTTAAGCAGACCTCTCAGCAAAAGGATAGACAAAATTGGAATTCAACAAGGAACAGAGGACCTAGAAATCTCCCTAGGCATTGAGACCCCTAAAAAGCTAATCCGTAGCTGAAAACACAAACTAGAAATGCACCAGCTGCCACAAAAACTGAAATCTAGCCTCAAGGCATTTCAGTCTGATTGGACCAAGAGGATCTACCTCTAAGCCAGAAGAAAACTACAATTTCTTTGGAGGGAGATCCCATCTAAAGACTTTTTCTCTTAGGTCAACGTCTGGCTTTTGATCATAAATAACCAGGCATATCAGTCAGCGGGGCTAAATGAGGCATGCACACACATGTGCGTGCACACACAAACAAAGTGAGAGTGACAATGAGAGGGAGAGGAGAAATCTATAGCTTTAAATGTTTCCATGTACAGAAAATAAAAATACTTCCAAATATACTTATGAATAAATATTGTATTTATACTAAACTGGACCAAAGCTGAACACGTGTTCTCTTCCCATCCCTTTCCCTTTGTCTCTCTCGTATACACTACACACAATAAAATACAGGCCTATTCCACTAATAAATATTACTGCAAATATTCTAAAGCTGTACTTTACAATTAAAAGTTGTAATCCCATTAAAATCATACTTCATAATCAAGGGGTGTTCATGTTAATAAGCAAGAATGGATGACTATTAGGAAATAGTTTACTATAATTTATCATGTTAATAGAAAAACAATAATCTCCAGAAACTTCACAATATATTACCAATTAAATATATTAATAGAAGAGTATTATAATGAGATAGATGTAATTTAACCCAAAATTCAGAATTTATGTGATGGTGTTTGGGTACAGGGCCTTTGGGAAGTAACAAGGTTTAGATGATGTCATCAGGGCAGGGTTCTCATGATGGAATTAGTTCCCTTGTAACATAGACACCAGAGAGCTTGCTCTCTTTCCCTGCAATGTGAGGACAGAGTGAGAGAACTTGACTGTCTGCAAGAGAACACTCACCAGATAGCAAACATTCACAGATCCTGATCTTGGACTTTCCAGCCTCCAGATGTGTAAGAAAATACATTTCTGTTTAAACCACTCAGTCTGTGGTATTTTGTGATGGCAGTTCAATCAGACTAGGACAAATAATGACACCATTCATGATTGTTCCCATCTACCAGTCACCAAAACAAGTTCTAAAAAGATTAAAGAATAAATTCCCCCAAGAGATAAACTTAAAGCCTAAAAATTAGAATAAATTGTAAATAAAGATTAAAAATATAACTGGAGGCAATCAAAAAAATATATATCCTAAGGAGATTGTTAAAGCTATATGAAAAATGTATGCTAAAAATCTCATTGGAGCACTATTCATAAATCTAAACAATTGTAAATAATAACTGGGTTATGGTTATGTTGATTATGGTAAATCCATATATGTTAACATAACGTGGTAATTTGTAAATGTTTATAAAGCATTCTTGTATATTAGCAAAACAATTTGAAGTGTCAAATTAAAAATCCTGAATACAAAATTACATGTAAGTTATAATTCCAAGTATGTTTGAAAAATTACATATTAAAATAATGGAAGTAAATGCAACAAACTATTTATAGTAGAATTTTATTTTACAGCAACTCAAAATAATGAAACAAATCCTCTGGCTTACAACTTTCAACTAGGTATTGTGATTTTCTTACTATTCCATTCAGTAAGATATAGGTAGCATGGTTGTACTCTCAGTTTGTCAGTGTTCTCCTGGCATCATTATTCATAGTGTCCCTATCACTTTCACAAGTTTCCTAGTTTGCAGAATAAATTATATGGTTATCTGAGATATGGGAAACCTAATTTTCTTCCTTCTTCCCCAGTGATAATCTATATAATTCTGCACAACTCACCTATCCATAAAACAATTTGATCTCTACCTTAAAATAGATATATCTCTGCTAGTTAACTTCATAGAAATATTGTAAGGATTAATGAGGAGATGCTTGGAAAATACTTTGAGCTCATCAGAGAAAAGTGCTATGATATTGCCACTAATACATTTATTTACTAGCTTGCTGAGTAGAAAGTCAAGGGAAATCAAGATTTTGTGGGTATCAGCTACAAAACTAAATCAATCACACATGTTCTGGCAGCCCATTTAGATAAGTTCCCCAGAGTACAGTAGCTAGTGAACATAGAACTTCTCCAAAAAAAAAAAAAAATATATATATATATGAACATAGAACTTCTCCACATATATATATATATAATCTATATCTATATATATGTACATAAAATTACAAAAATTAGAGACACATAGGCTAAATTTTGACTCTGTATAGGCTATTCAGTTAGCAGTTATGAGTAGATGTATTGAACTTCTCTTTCTTGGTGAAAATATTGTGTTCCATCAAGTACTAACCATATGGAATGTTTGGAAGTTGAACAAAGACTGTTCATTAAGCTTGAAAGGGACAGATGTGAGTCAGCAAACACTTTGTAACCTGGCAGTCAGGCCTCAAAATCAAGCCTATTGTTTTAGTAGACCAATTAAGTTTTTTAGAAACTCAGTGGACAGGTGCCATCTTCACACATTTTCAGCACCTTATAAATTAGGTGCTTTTGCCTGGCACTAAAATATCCTTCTTGAACTTAAAAATCAAAATCAATAAGTCAATCTACTTCTTAGGCAACAAAGAAGCAGAAGAAAGGCAACAACGGGGCAGATTAAACTTCTAGCAATGAGTCCCAAATATACAGGAGCCTTAGTTTGATTAAGATGACAAAAAAACACCTGGAGGAAGGGCACTCAAGTCTGGTTCATGGTCTCTTTGTTCTTCCTAAAATCTACATCCCTTGCATCAACCACAGTACTGTAGTCGATGATTTGAAGTTGAAGCATAATATCTTATTTTTTCTGACAGTGCAAGTATATAACAGTTCACAAAGTTTTTCCTTTTCTTTTTTTTTTTTTTTTTTTTGAGACAGAGTCTCGCTCTGTCACCCAGGCTGGAGTGCAGTGGCACGATCGTCACTGCAAGCTCTGCCTCCCGGCTTCACACCATTCTCCTGCCTCAGCCTCCCGAGTAGCTGGGACTACAGGCGCCCGCCACCACGCCCGGTTAATTTTTTCTATTTCTCAGTAGAGACAGGGTTTCACCACGTTAGCCAGGATGGTCGCGATCTCCTGACCTCGATCACAAAGTTGATTATCTTTTCACTTGTCAAGTTTTTACACTGTCTATCTAAAATTCATATCTTGACCTTTCATGTCTGTCTTCAAGAATAAGTCATCTCTCTTCCCACTCTCTGTCAATTTGATCTCTTTCTCTTTGCTTTGTTCTGGAGGAGAGAAAGGTGTATGTGTATCATTTTCTTCTTTGTCCGAATTAAATAGCTGTTCTTGGAGAGTGGTGAGCAGTTCTTTATGTAAAGGAGAACTAGTTACTTAGTTTTGTACCATTTACAAAAAAAGTAAGAAAATGCTGAAAACCAGTATCTTAAAATATTCATTTTATTCAATTTTATTTTAATTGGGTCACAGATATGAGGGAATATTTTTAGTTGAATAAGGAATAAAAATATTTGGTTATAAATCCTCAAGAATATTTATATCTTAAAACTGTTTTTATATTTCTGTTTCTATGACATTCAAATGGGCAAAATTTTTTCTAGAATTTAGACAGATTTACCAATAATTGCATAAATATGTCTAGAAATTGAAAAATTAAAAGAAAAATACAACAATGAGAAAGTGAATTGAACTTGAAAAATACCATAATTGTGAAAACCAAACTTTCATAATATTATTTTAATGTTTTCTGATTTGCATTTTGGGAAATCTTTCCTTCACTGTGTTTTTTTCCTTAGACTTTCTCTACATACTGTTCACAAAATTCAGTTAAAAACTATTTTAGAGATTGTCTAGGGAAAGGGCTTCATGCTCAGTCATTGACTGTTACTTACATTGGTACAATTAGGGGTATTAAATTTGAGTTCATTGGATTTATGCTTCTCCCCACACAGGCTGACTATTGGTAGCTGTTGCTGCTTGGAATACATATTGGCTTAATTAATCAGTACTATTTGGAATTCTGTGAAAATGCAAACTAATTATGAACTTTCCCTGATAAGAGACAATTTTGACTCCTGATTATTTGCTTTTCCCTACATTTTTATATAACAGCAATCCCATGAAATTGAGCATTAGACCAGTATGTTATTGATTTGCACATTAGGCAATTTGCACCTCTGAATTGCTTTCCTTTCTGATATCCTCAGATGAAAGATCTTGAAAAAGAGTATGCAGTCAGACCTTTATTTGATTGTTTGATTATTGTTTTTCCTCTCTGTTTCCATTAGCGTTATTTGTGGAAGACCACAGTAGTGGGAGTTCTTGTCACAGAAATCTTGTGACCTCTGTGTTTGGTAGCTATAGACTGCAATGAGTTTATCTCTTCATAGGGGAAATTGAGAACAGATTACTGCTACCCACTACCCAAGCTCTGGTTTTCTTTACAAAGCTTCTGCATAAATCACAACTACATAGCTTCAATGACAGATGTAACTCTTGCTTGTAAGTGTGGCAGCAGAGTTGATGGTCATGGATTTAAGCTACAGTCTCATCACTAGTTTATTTATAGTAAACACTCTGGGGGTGACTTTTAGTGCTAGATTCTGTGCTAGACTCTGGTGTTGAAATATGTGTCAGCTATGGCCTCAGCTCTCAAGGCATTAGTTGTGTTTGTGTGTATTGTGTGTTTTGAGGGAGGTGTTAGGTGTTGGTTGAAAGACTGAGGAAGGGGAGCAAGATTTGAGGAGAAAACAAACATGCACACGTACATGGTTTCCTTGACTAATCTGCACTTCTGAATTCTCAATACATCCATCTGATTCAGTCATAATTGAATTAGAAACATCCTGAGCGGCGGTGGAAAACATTGAATTTTTTTTTTGCACTGAAGCTAGAACTCTTGGGTACCATAACCTAGCAATATTGTTTGCTGGCTGTCACTTAAACTCACAAAACACCTCTGTTTTATCATCTATAATAAATACAGATACAATATTCTGTTTTATATATATGTATATATCTTGCAAAATTATTGTGATGATGAAAAACGTAATGTAATAGACACTGAATAATGCATAGTAGATGGTAAGCACTAAATAAATGGCTATGTAAGCAGTGATTCCTCTCTTTGTTATCTTCATTATTACAATTTCTACATAGGTTTTATTTCAGTGATTTTTATAGTAATGACTTTGCTTATTTTATAAAAATACTTCATGCCAAAGAGTACAAAGAAAACAAAATAAATCACCCCAAATTTTCAGAAACAACCAATGTTAACAGTTGGTGGAATTCATTTGGGTGATTTTTTTGTTTGTTTCTTCTTTGCACTTTTTGGTATTATTCAAATTTAAAGGGAATAAGCACATACAATTATTATAATAGCTGTAAAATAGTTATATGTGTTTCAAATTTCATACTCCAAAAAGTTTGGATATAGATGGAAGATACATAACTATATGTATAGTGAGAGAGAGACAGCTAGTAGAATAGATAAAAAATAATTTTATAATAAGAATACTATGTCTGCTTTTTTAATTGGAAGTATTAAATTTATCTATGTGACTGCATTATTTCCTAAAAGGTCACATTTTTAAAAAAATTTAAAAAACATTAGAAGATTGAGTCATTATAATTTATTTCTTAAATTTTAATTATATGTATTTCTATGAATAATTTATGCATAAACATATATATGTAATGTCAAATCCTAAGAAAATGTATACACCTTAAGGAATTATCACAAAACAAATACCTCCACAACTACCACTCAGAATAACATTTTTTTTTTGCAAAACAGATTACTACTCCTTAATTTGTCTTCAAAGATACCCACTATTTGGAGTTTACTTTTCTTAATGTTTTGATATTTATATACCCACTCTGTGGTAGGCCAATAATGCCTCTGAAAGGCATGTCCGTGTCTTCATCCATGGAGCCTGACCTTATTTGAAGTAGGGCATTTGCAGATGTATTTAAGACATTTGAGGCCAGGCACAGTGGCTCATGTCTGTAATCTCAGCACTTTGAAAGGCCGAGGCAGGTGGATTCACCTGAGGTCAGGATTTCAAGACCAGCCTGGCCAACATGGCAAAAAGCCCGTATCTACCAAAGATACAAAAATTAGCTGGGTGTGGTGGTGGCAGCACCTGTAATCCCAGCTACTCGAGAGCCTGAGGCAGGGAGGATCACTTGAACACAGGAGGCGGAGGTTGCAGTAAGCCAAGATCGCGCCATTGCACTCCAGTCTGGGTGGCAGAGCAAGACTCTGTCTCAAGAAAAAAAAAAAAAAGAAATTTGAGAGGAGATCATCCTGGGTTATCTGAGTGAGCCCTAAATGCCATCACAAGTGTCCTTATAAAAAGGAGACAGAGGGAGCAGAAGGCAATGGGACAATAGAAATGGAGAAGCTTGAAGATGCTGTGATGCTGGCTTTGGAAATAGAGGAAGGCCCACAGGATGGAAGAGGCCATGAATGGATTATCTTTTGGAGTCTCCATTGAGAATATAGCCCTTCTGCCATCTTGACTTTAGGTCAGTGAAACGAATGTTGTACTTCTGGTCTCTCTAACTGAGAGAGAATAAATTTATCTTGTTTAAAATCACTAACTTTGTGATAAGTTGTTACAACAGCCCCAGGAAACAAATACACACTCATTTATTTTCTTTTATTGCTTAACATTATGCATTGTAAGATTGACCTATGTTGTTACATGTAGTTCTAATTTGTTCATTTTCATCACTGAATAATATTCAATATGCAATTTTAAAAATTCATCTTTTTTTAAACAAATAATGCTGCTATGAACATCCTTGCTTGTATCTTGTAGTATAAATATGTAAGTGGGTAGCTGCATCCATTTACTTTTTCTCCAATAGTCTATGAGAATTTCCTTTGTTCTGTATCTTCATTTGTAATCATTATTGTTAGTCTTTTAATGTTAGACAAACTAGTATGTGTAGAATTGTATGTCATTACAGTTTTAATTTAAATTTCTCTAACAAATAATGAGCCATTTTCATCAGGACTGAGCCTAGGGTGAAGCAAGACAGGCATCAAGGGTACACAATTTAAGGATGTATTTATTCCCTTTCCTTTCTGTCCTTGTTTGTGATGAATTATTTCTACTTTATCAAATAAAAAGTGTAATAGGTATACAATTGATTTTTGCTTTTTGTGCATTTGTTATAAATCCAGTCACCTTACCAAACTGGCATTTATTTCTAATTGTTTGTAGATAATTTTTGACATTGGTACATAGCCATGCCATCTCCAAAATAGCATTTACCTTTCCTTTTCAATACTTACAAATTTAACTTCTTTTAATTACCTTATGCACACTAGCTGGGGACACTATAAATCTTTTATACTTGATTTGATGTCTATAGAAACTGTAGTGATGTCCTCTCTTTTATTAATTTCTCACACTGGTAATTTCTGGTCTCTCTTTCTGTCTCACTGTTTATCTTTCTGTCACTCTCTTCCCCTCTTTCTCCGTGTGTGTGTGTGTGTGTGTGTGTGTGTGTGTGTGTGTGTGTGTGTCTGTATAAAAGAATTTAAATATACAGATAGTCCTTGACTTAATGATGGTTTCACTTACAATTTTTCGACTTTACAACACTGCAAAACAATCACAATTCCAACATAATGTACCATATTCAATACATTGCATGAGAGATTCAACACTTTCTGATAAAGCAGGCTTTCTGTTAGATAATTTTGACCAACTTTAGGCTAATGTTAGTGCACTGAGCTTGTTTAAGGTAGGCTAGGCTAAGCGATGATGTTTGGCAGGTTGGGTATATTAAATGCATTTTCTACTTATGATATTTTCAATTATATTGGGCTTATCAGGATGTAACCCTATCATAAGTTGAGGAACATCTGTACTATAATTATGCAATTATAAAGAGATTCATTATTTTTTTCCAGGCAAAAGTTTTTTTATTATTGATTTTTCTCTTATACATCTGATGTATTAGTTTTCAAATTGCTATAAAGATACTACCTGAGACTGGGTAATTTATAAATAAAAATGATTTACTTGATTCACAGTTCTGCATGGCTGGGGAGGCCTCAGGAAACATACAATCATGACAGAAGGTAAAGGAGAAGCAAGGCACATCTTACATGGTAGCAGGAGAGAGAGCAAGAAAAACTGCCACTTTTTTTTTTTTTTTGAGGCAGAGTCTTGCTGTGTAGCCCAGACTGGAGTGCAGTGGTGTGATCTTGGCTCACTGCAACCTTCGTCTCCCAGGTTCAAGTGATTCCTCTGTCTCAGTCTCCTGAATAGCTGAGATTACAGGCATGTGCCACTATACCCAGCTAATTTTTTTGTATTTTTAGTAGAGATGGGGTTTTGCCATGTTAACCAGCTGGTTTTGAACTCCTGATCTGAAGTGATCCACCCACCTTAGCCTCCCTAAGTGCTGGGATTACAGGTGTGAGCCATTGCACTGGACAAAACTGTCACATTTAAAACCATCAGATCTCATGACAACTCCCTCATTATCATGGGAATAGCATGGAGGAAACCACTCCCATGATCCAATTACCTCCCACCAAGTCCCTCCTTCAACACGTGGAGATTACAATTAGAGATGAGATTTGGGCAGGGACACAGTGCCAAACCATATCATCCTCATTTTTTTTTCAATAATTTCTTCATCATATCTCATCATGTATTTATTTACATGTATTTTAAATTGAGTACTAGGCATTATATATGAAAAACTGAAAGTAATTTGAGGCCCTGGAAATGTTAACATTCTCTAGAAAGGAATTACATTTGGTCTTTGCAGTAAGCTAAGGACACTAGCAGGTTACTTTAACACTTCCATAAGTGTACACACAATCAGACACTAGTTTTATGTCCCTGAGCGGGCTGGTCTTTATCGAGTGTACTCCTTGCCCCCAACTGAAAGCCTGGAGGGTACTGTGCTCCAATTCTCCCCACCACATTCCCTTGCACACTCACACAGTTACATGCATTTGGCTGCCGAAAGTATTCCTTAGTTTTGCAATCTATTTTTTAACTTCCTAGAATCAGTAAAAATCTTGAGCTGAAAAGTGATGCTCAATGCCAAGCTCATCTCTTGGATCTGGGCTTTGCAATTTTCCATTGCTTTGTTAACACTTAGTGTCTTGAAGAAATTTTGTTGCTGTGTTCCATGGGAGAGTTGATATCAATTACAAATCTGCAGTTACTGGTAGAAGTTCGTGTGGTTTCTATTTTATCTTCAGATTTTACTTTTAGACTGCTCCAGTCTACATCTTTTTATGAGATCATGTGAGTACAGTTATTTTTAATTCTCTTCTGAAACCTCTGGAGTTTTGTAACTTGCATTATTCTTGTTTTACCAAAATTTATGCCTTTTATTCTATAGTCTGCAAGAAGTTTTCTTTAGTTGCTTAATCTATGTGCTGTATTTATAGGACTTATTGTTCATCTGTCATTTCATAAAATGTCTCTTTTTACCTTCTCCTTATTTTGGCTCATTCTTTGTCTAGATTTTTGGGGTGATGTTATCTGAGATCTTTTATGTCTATTTGTCGTTTGAATGACCCTTTGGGTTTTATATAATTTTTTCAGCTATCCTTTTATTTTCTTAAGAATGTCCTGGTAACATGTTTCCCCTATAAATCTACATCCAAATCCTTCCTTAATTTAAGGAATCACTACATGATAATGAACATTTAATTCTCTTTTATTCCAATTTGAGTTATCAATGTCAGTGCCAATTATTCTTATTCAAGATATCATTGCCTGCGCTTTTCACATATTATCTTGTTTATAATGACTTGAATCATTTTTGTTTATTAACATACATAGCTACACTCCCCCCAGAGGAATAGGGAACTCACATTTGCAAAAGAAAACCCATGGGAACACCCACAACACAATTTATCCATCATCCAGAATTACTGAGTAAAGGCTCTTGGAATAAGAATTTTCAACACAAATAGAAAATGAAAAACTATAATATGCATACAAAATGTGAGAGGACTTGGACATTTAAAAAAGGACTTCTAGTTGAAAACTTATGTGTAGACTAACTAGCAGAAAAGATATAGGTGGAATTGATGAGTGTAAAATTATTAAATAAAAACAAAAAATAGGAGTACATGATAAATATTTTCAAAATATGATATCTGAAAAGGCTAATATAATACACTTTTGACAATTTCCAAGAAAAGTAGAAAGAAGGAAGAAAATTTTTAAAATAGATAAAGATACTACACCTACAGATATGAAGAAATTTTAAAACCTCAAGCTGTAGTCATTAAATATGATTATTATCTGAATTTTAAATGCATGCACTCTTTGACTCAATCTTTGACTCTTTTGTTATCATCTCTAGCAGATGCTCAGTGGTCTGATAGGATCAGTAACAACACAGCACCATTGCCAAGCCACATGGAAGCATGAAGCAAAAGAAAACCTCAGTAATATTGATTTTGTCTTTATTTAAAATGTTAATATGTTGTTCATCATAGATTTCCTGCATTAATTTTGATTTAATAAAATATTACATTATCAGTTACCTTGATTACTGAGTTTATTTGACATCCATTTAGGTTCCTCACCTGAGGCAGCAAGGGCTTCATGTTCTTCACTCTGAATCTGGACCCGCACAAGACCTAAAAATTTTACATTTATGTCCACTTAGGCAGTTGAGGTCTTGCCTTCTTAGTTTCTCTATAGCTCACTACAAATAAATGGTGTTGATGTAGGGAGAGGGCTACACTCTCTTAGTGGTAGTTCCAGGAAGATGCCTATGTGCCCCTGATAGCACTACAGAGTTTAGCAATTTCTGCCTTCACTGCTTATTTTACTTTTTCTCTTCCTCAGTTTGTTTCCCTTCCAGAGAGCCAGGTCATGGGCACTGGAACTAGATGAATAAGGATTGAAAACCTACTTATATAACCTTGAATGAGTTATTTTACTTGTCTGAGTCTCAATTTTCTTATATATTAAGTGAGGATAATTTTTAATTTATAAGATTCTTGTATAAATAAATATGTACAGAAAGTCCAGCATACACCTAGTCCACTGCATGGACTTAATAAATGTCATTTATCTTTTCTACTCTATTTCTGCTTCCCATTCTTCAACTTACTACTACAAAGCTAATCCTTTAGCTAGAATATAGTAGAACCTGAAAAAAATTGAAATGCATTTCTTTCATTGCTATAATCACAAATATGTTACATAGACCTACCTTAATGCTAGGGTTCATCCACTGAGTTGGTTCAGTTATGTTTAATATTAGTTTAATATTTCAAACATAGAAAAATAGTTTATTAGTTACTTATAATAGGTGGAGGAAAGTAATCAATAGTCTTCTTAGAAATACTCTGATTCCTGGTCTAAACCCCATTCTTCAGTGAAATTGTTTTGATAATGTATACAATTTCAGAAATTTATATTTTTGCTTCTAAAATCTCAATGTATTTAGTTAAGAGAAATAAAAATAACTTTAACTGACTTTATAATATATAAAGTTTATTTTAAACCTTTGCCTTTAAATGAAAAAAATGTTATTAGAGGTTTTATAGTTTTCTGTATATAACATCAGGCTAATTTTCACTAGACTGTAAATTTTCTTATATGGACAGGCAAATCAGTACTGAATATACAATAGATTTTCTTTTCTATGGATGGTGCCTAAATTACATCAGTTTAGAATAAACACACTTAATTAAAGCCAATAAATTCAGGTGTTCTACGATTGTTATACTTTTTGTTTTCAATGAAAAATAGCCAGACCTATTCACTGGGGCTTGTTGTAATTATGGATTTTAATGTGAATAAGTTATCATTTGATGTTCCACCAAGAAAATGTTTTTACTTTTTAAAGAGCTTTAAGATTTGTTATTTGGGTTAGTGTCCTTTGAATAATGGCTGAGAGAACAGTTTTTTTTTTCAATTACACATGTATTTCTTCATTTATTTAGAGGCTCTGGGGTCAGACTAGATTCAAAATGCACACACGCATTTGTCTCAAGTAATGGTGGAAAGTTACCTCCTTGGTGACTGCACTATGCAAGATTGTGTGTGGTTTGGTTTCTAATCTTTCATTTCTTTCCAACATGAAAAAATAACCTTCCTCCTGCAAGAAAAAAACATTGTATTTGGGGAGCTGCTTTTGATCAAAGAAAGGGGCAATAGTTCTTTCCTGAAAATGGTGACAAGAATGAAAAATGGAAAGAAAGATTTATTTAACTAGAAGTAATGATTTTGGGGGAGGAATAGGGAGAGTATATGTGAGGAAACAAGGAAGGAAACTGAGAGTAACAGTCACTGATGCCAGTTTGTGAAAGGGATGAGGCTGACCAACATGCCTTGAGGCCATATTAGAAGATTTTAGTTTTCATATAAAATATTTATATTTCCATCTTTTTTTTCTATATTACAAGGGCAATCAAAAGAAGAATTTTGGCTTTGTACAGAATTTTCCTATGTGTTGATGAAGTAAAAATGCCAAGTACATTCACATTTTCAAGGTTTTACTGAGAATAAAGTTTATACCTAGAAATAGTTTTAATACAAGCAATGGGCTGTTATTCTAGGAAAACAAAACTGAGAGAGATGGTCTAACAGGAATGATGTAGCAGAATTAACATAAATGCTGCTATGCTTTGGTTCTGTGTCCCCACCCATTCCCACGTGTCGAGGGAGGGAAGTGATAGGATCATGGGAGGGGGTGGTTTCTCCCATGCTGTTGTCGTGATAGCGAGTCTCACAAAATCTTTTGGTTTTAAAAGAGGCAGTTTTTTCCTGTGCTCCTACATCTCTCTCTTCTGCCACCTTGTGAAGAAGGTGCCTGCTTCCCCTTCACCTTCCGCCATGATTGTCAGCTTCCTGAGGCCTCCCCAGCCATGCAGAACTGTGAGTCAATTAAACCTCTTTCCGTTATAAACTACCCAGTCTCAGGCAGTTCTTGACAGCGGTGCAAAAATGGACTAATGCAAATAGAAAAGATATTATCAATTTCATCCTCCCCAGAACTTACATGTTTTCACTAGATGTATGAGATATATTTTTCAATCTCCTTGAAAATCAACACAAGCCCTTCGTTATCCAGTCTCATTCTAAAATAAAGTATTTTTTTAATATTGGCACCAGGACAATTTCAACTAAATTAACGGCTTCAGCAACATAAATTAGTATCTCACACTTCTGTAGGTCTGAAGTCTGAGTGGGCTCAACCAGCTCCCCTGTTCAACAACCGGCAAGGTCCAAACGAAGTTAACAATCAACAGGGATCTTATTGGGAAGTTCTGGTAAGAGTACATTTCCAGGTTTATTAAGGTTGTTGGCAGAATTTAGTCGTCTGCAGTTGTATCACCATTCCCAGTATCTTGTACAGTTGTACGTCATTGTTTTCTTGCCAGTGTCAACTGGTGGACACAGCTGGTGTCAGCTCCTAGTAACCTGTCTCCAGACTTCCTATGTGTGCCTCTACATCGCAAAACCAGCAATGACGCCTCCGAACCTTCTCAGGCAGAATCTTTCTAATTTCTCCCTCTGCCAAGCCTCTCTTTCTCCAGCTAAAGAACGTTCTCTGCTTTTAAAAGTTCATATGATTAGATTGGGTTCACCTGGATACTTAAAACTGCTTGCCCTATCTTAAGGTTTGTAACCTTAGTTACAGCTACAAAGTCCATTTTGCCATATTCACAGATTCCAGGAATGAGGATGTGGACATCTTTGGGAGGCAACTGTGCATACCACAAATACTAATCTCACAATAATCTGTTTATGGCTTATTTTTTGGCCATTACTTCACTGAAATTCATAGTCTGCATTTTGTTAAGTATTCACTCTCTGAGCTGAAGCATAGTAATACAGAAAAACCTAGATGATTCAAAATGAAAAACATTGACAGAGTAAACAGAATATCAGAAATCATTGTTTTTTGAGACTAATGCGCGAAAAAGTTTATTTTCCATATTTTTTGATAGTATTTTTCCTTGTTTTTAATTGTGGTATACTTTAGATAAGATGAAATGCACAATTTTTATGTCATTATTCAATGACTTTTGATAAAAATATATGATTGAGCCACGCACAGCCCATAAAACATTGACATTACCCCAGAAATTTCTCATGCCACTTAACAATCAATTCCCATCACCCTCCAGCTATTATTCTTGTTTCTATCACTACAGATTGATCTTGCCCATTCTGAAATTTTATATGGATGTGATCATACAATACATACTTTTGGTGTCCTTTTTTGTAGTACTTTTGAGTAGTTTTCAATTATTTGACTATATCACAGCTTTTACAATCTATTCTCCAGTTTTAGAGGCCTTTGAGTTCTCTTCAGTTTCGGGTTATCAAGAATAATTATACTGTTATCTTTATTTCTATTAGGCCTGACAATATTTCATAATCATGTATTCTTAGAATAATGTGCAATTTATTTATTTAAGCAGTCATATTGATTTTTAGGTAAATATATTTTTTTATTTAAATTTTAGGGTAAATGTGCACAACGTGCAGGGTTGTTACATATGTATGCATGTGCCACGTTGGTGTGCTGCACCCATTAACTCGTCATTTGCATTAGGTATATCTCCTAATGCTATCCCTCCCCCCTGCCCCCTACCCCACGACAAGCCCTGGTGTGTGATGTTCCCGTTCCTGTGTCCAAGTGTTCTCATTGTTCAAATCCCACCTATGAGTGAGAACATATGGTGTTTGGTATTTTGTCCTTGTGATAGTTTACTGAGAATGATGGTTTCCAGCTTCATCCATGTCCCTACAAAGTACATAAACTTATCATTTTTTATGGCTGCATAGTATTCCATGGTGTATATGTGCCACATTTTCTTAATCCAGTCTATCATTGTTGGACATTTGGCTTGGTTTCAAGTCTTTGCTATTGTGAATAGTGCTGCAATAAACATATGTGTGCATGTGTCTTCATAGCAGCATGATTTATAATCCTTTGGGTATATACCTAGTAATGGGATGGCTGGGTCAAAAGTTATTTCTAGTTCTAGATCCCTGAGGAATCGCCACACTGTCTTCCACAATGGTTGAACTAGTTTACAGTCCCATGAACAGTGTAAAAGTGTTCCTATTTCTCCATATCCTCTCCAGCACCTGTTGTTGCATGACTTTTTAATGATCACCATTCTAACTGGTGTGAGATGGTATCTCACTGTAGTTTTGATTTGCATTTCTCTGATGGCCAGTGATGATGAGCATTTTTTCATGTTTCTTTTGGCTGCATAAATGTCTTCTTTTGAGAAGTGTCTGTTCATGTCCTTTGCTCACTTTTTGATGGGGTTGTTAGTTTTTTTTCTTGTAAATTTGTTTGAGTTCTTTGTAGATTCTTGATATTAGCCCTTTGTCAGATGAGTAGATTACAAATTTTTTTTCCCATTCTGTAGGTTGCCTGTTAACTCTGATGGTAGTTTCTTTTGCTGTGCAGAAGCTCTTTTGTTCAATTAGATCCCATTTGTCAATTTTGGCTTTTGTTGCCATTGCTTTTGGTGTTTTAGACATGAAGTCCTTGCCCATGCCTATGTCCTGAATGGTATTGCCTAGGTTTTCTTCTAGGGTTTTTATGGTTTTAGGTCTAACATTTAAGTCTTTAATCCATCTTGAATTAACTTTTGTGTAAGGTGTAAAGAAGGGACCCAGTTTCAGCTTTCTACATATGGCTAACCAGTTTTCCCAGCACCATTTATTAAATAGGGAATCCTTTCCCCATTTCTGGTTTTTGTCAGATTTGTCAAAGATCAGATAGTTGTAGATGTGTGGTATTATTTCCGAGGGCTCTGTTCTGTTCCATTGGTCTATATCTCTGTTTTGGTACCAGTACCATGCTGTTTTGGTTACTGTAGCCTTGTAGTACAGTTTGAAGTCAGGTAGCGTGATGCCTCCAGCTTTATTCTTTTGGCTTAGGATTGACTTGGCAATGCAGGCTCTTTTTTGGTTCCCTATGAATTTTAAAGTAGTTTTTTCCAATTCTGTAAAGAAAGACATTGGTAGCTTCATGGGGATGGCATTGAATCTACGAATTACCTTGGGCAGTATGGCCATTTTCACGATATTGATTATTCCTACACATGAGCATGGAATGTTCTTCCATTTGTTTGTATCCTCTTTTGTTTCATTGAGCAGTGGTTTATAATTCTCCTTGAAGGGTCGTTCATGTCCCTTGTAAGTTGGATTCCTAGGTATTTTATTTTCTTTGAAGCAATTGTGAATGGGAGTTCACTCACAATTTGGCTCTCTGTTTGTCTGTTATTGGTGAATAAGAATGCTTGTGATTTTTGCACACTGATTTTGTATCCTGAGACTTTGCTGAAGTTGCTTATCAGCTTAAGGAGATTTTGGGCTGAGATGATGGGGTTTTCTAGATATACAATCATGTCATCTGCAAACAGGGACAATTTGACTTCCTCTTTTCCTAACTGAATACCCTTTATTTCCTTCTCCTGCTTGATTGCCCTGGCCAGAACTTCCACCACTATGTTGAAAAGGAGTGGTGAGAGAGGGCATCCCTGTCTTGTGCCAGTTTTCAAAGGGAATGCTTCCGGTTTTTGCCCATTCAGTATGATATTGGCTGTGGGTTTGTCATAAATAGCTCTTATTATTTTGAGATATGTCCCATTAATACCTAATTTATTGAGAGTTTTTAGCATGAAAGGCTGTTGATTTTTAGGTAAATATTTTTTAAGATTACCTGCCCACAAACCTAAACTACCTATTGAGCCCTGCTTGTACTTTGATGGGCATATGCACATATACACTCAGAGTTGAATGTGGCTACTTTAAATGACTTCTGCCATTCTCATAAAATAATTAGCAGATTATCCAGTTTATAAACTTGGTGACATTGCTATATAAGATACTGGAAAACAAATTCCATTACATAATATTTGCAGAGAGAAGTTTTTGCAATTGATAAGCCACTTTTCCAGGATTTTTTATGCTAAATACAGTTGTTTGGATAAGGACATTCTTACAGATAACTGGCTTCATAACTAATACAAGCAATTTATCATAACATACCCATAGTTAATTGTTTTCTTCACTTTTGCCCTACAATAGGTGCTCTTAAATTCCTTTGTAATATCTTTAAAGGCACAGAAGTAAGAAATGGAGAGAAAAATAAGCCTGAGACGTCTTTGGGCTCCAAAAATCTTTTCTCTTGGTAACCATAGCAGCTCGTGACTCAATAAAATGATAAAAAGACTTCATATTTTGGGGTTAAAAAAACTTGAATATGTTAGTTTTTCTGACAAAGATAATCAAATACGACAATTGCTAAATCAGGATATTAAAACTATCATCTCAGGATAATAACAATTACGTATTTTCCTGTTGAAACTTTAGATTCTTTGTTGTTGTCATTGTCCCTTAAGGAAAACCTATCTGTCCTTGTGCCCCAGTGGCACTCCACATCTTTAGTAGATGTGAGTTTACATTTTTTATCACTACTCTTGTGCTTGAGAGCATGCTTTAACATTTCTTGTAGTGCTTTTCTGGTGGTAATAAATTCTTTCACCTATTATTTTAACCTTATTAAAGTTTTAATTTTGCCTTTTGAAGATTATTTTCACTGGATATATAATTCTGAAATGACTTATTATTTCTCCTCTATAGTTTAAATAATTTTTAGATTTTCATTTAGCTTACATTTGTTCTGATGACAAGTCAGAAGTATTTTTTATCATTATTCCCTTTTCTATTACACGTCTTTTCTCCTGCCTACAATTACAAATTTTGAATTGTATTACTGTGTTGATATTCTACATCTCTCCACTGTCTTCCTTCTTTTCCTCTAAATCCTTGGACATATTTTAATACCAGCTTAATAATGCTTGTTTTTATTCTGAACAACATCAAGGTCTGTTTCTATTGCTTATTTTTCTCCTAATTTTCTCATAGGTTTCTGCTATTTTTGCACATTTAATAATCGTTTTTATTTTATATTTGACATTTTTCATACTATATTATTTAGATTCTAGACTTCCATATTTGGTGGAAGTGTGTTGAATTTTATTTTGTGCAGACAGTTAATTTACTGGCACATTATTTTGATCCAGTTGGTGCTTGTTTTTAAGTTTTTAAGGCTGATTTAAGAGTGTTTCTTCTGATAGGAGTAGATGAGCCCTACTTTGGAAGCTGACTTTCCTGAGTTCTTATTTAAATACTGGGAGATGCTCAGTGAGTCTTTTCACTTTGGCTAGTTGAAACTCTAATGGCTTTCAACATTGTTGAACCAGTGAAATCCTCATTCCGCTCATTGCCCCTTAGAAACTGTTCTCCGCGTGGCCTTGTGAAATCTTACTCTGTACATGTATAATACGTTGTTCACTCAAAAAATTCAAGAAGACTCATTTGTAGATTTTTAGATCTCTTTCTCAGTTCAATGTTTTCTTCTCTGGAATGTTATTCATAAATTCCAGCCACCTCAGCTGCATCCTACAATCAGTTTCTCCATTCAGAAAAATTGCATCTATTTGGGCTCCTCTTTCCTTTTCTGCAGTTTTGGAAGTATCCCCATACAAAAGGCCAGCTTTAAATGTGGAGTTCACTTCAAGGATCACGACTCTATGCTGTGTGTTGTACAATGCTTTAAAATGGGCACATGGTACATTTTGTCTAGTTTTATAGTTGTTTACAGCAGAAGATTCAGTCTGAAATCCATTATTTTTTTACAGCCAGAACCAGATTTCAAGCACTCTGTTTTTTAAAAAAGCACATATTTTGTACCTACTATCTTCCATGTACCATACCAGGTGTGTTCAAACAAGTCAGCTTTTACTATTTGTTGTTCCCCATGAAGGGCTTACATTTTATTTTTTTTTCAGAGAGAGGGCTTAGGCAGATTTTTATTCAATATCTATGCATTTGCTCATGCTGACTATTTCTGGTATATTTTTACATACTTCCTAAATACCGTTTGTCTTGCAAGATTTATGGCACTTCTTTTTTGCATGCTATTCTAATTCATCTCCAAAATCAACCTTTCCCAACTTCATTTGTTCATAAGATACTTTTAAATTGACCTCTGTTATAGCATTTACCCTGTTGAATTATAGCTATCTCTGTATGAGTCATAAAAACCTAGCAAAATTTTAGGCTGCAACTGCCACTTTTCTCTCTTTGTGACTTAGCTTGTCACAGTTACAAGTGCACATATTAGGCCATTTCTAAGGGTTCATTGTACTGAATACATGCTACCTAATTTAACTCACATAATAATCTTGTGAGGTATATAGTATAATTATCATTATGTTTAATAAATGAATTGAGTCTTATATAAGTTAATTATTTATTCTAGTTTACTGTCAGTGATAGAACTGAATTCTGAATTCAAGCTCCGTGTTTGGAACTCCAAATCCACTAATCATCACTATACCACATTTATCATGCATTGCCTTCACTCTTGTTAGCCTGACAAATAGGAAAATAATACAATAATCCTTAAATATCAGTACTATCTCATACAATTTCATATAACTCATACAATTTTAATCACAATTGAAAAGGTCTATACAGCTTAATTAGTCTAACTCCCCATTCAATGGCCGTATTTTCTCTACAGTATTCCTAACCATAAGACTTTGTTTTGACCCTACTGTTTGTGTCCCCCATCCCTTAAAGCAATCCATGTATGATAGTAATTATTAATTCCTTAGAGTTGTTTACATACACCATCCTAAAACTTGTATCCACCATTTCTTTCTCCACCCTTAAAGGCTTTATAAAATTTCTCCCCTTGGTCATTCATTGGCAAGCCCTCAAATATTTGAAAACAACTAATGTTGCCTTAAGTCCTCTTTCTTTCAAGGTAAGCATCTTTAGTTGCTTTTCTTTGCTCTTCTTCTTAGATTGGTTTCTACTCTTTACATCAAATATTTTCTGTTTGTGGACAAGATTTTAAGAAATCTAAAACTATGAAACATACTGTCCTGTATGATCATAGTAATCTGTGAGGCTATTATTATCTTAGGTGTTATTACAAAGCTCTTACTTTCCCTTTCCAAGATGAACAACATAACAACATGAATAAAGAAAATTTTCCCTCCAGTAACTAGATGTGTTAGAGTAACTATGATTTACAGATGAAAACCTAGGGCCAGAGTCTTCCTGTAGGATATTAGACTTCCTTTTCAAGAGGTGGCCCCCTATATAATATTTTTAAATTATCTGCCCTCTTCCTTCAATTCTGTCACTCTGTTATACCCTTTGAAAAGAGACAGTGAAGGAGTTATATTTGGAAATATGCCCCATATTTTTTTCTGATCACTGGAATGCCGAGATGAATATGAATTTTATGAGTCTGTAGAGTTAGGGAGTACATATTTTCAGCAATTAATTCTACAATCTTAAAATAGCTCTCACCATAAATCAACAGCTGAATGGTGGGAGTTGGACATAATGGAGAAAATATGGACTAAAGAGATTATGAATAGGTATTGTAGATAATCCATATTTTAATTGGGTGAATTAAGTAAACTCTTGGATGGATTAAAAGGTTAGGTTCTGGTTGGATGTGGTTTTCCCTTATGTTCCAGAAATATGTCAGCTTCCGATTTACAACAAAGGCCCAAATTCACAAAAAGAGAAAGACACCTCCTTCCCTACCTAGTAGAAGAAACTAATATTGTCATCAGACCATCCATATGCCATTATTTTTTTATATTACTCAGACTATAATAGGCAGTGAACTTTCAATAATATATCACCTGATCTTTTGGTGTTTATATGAGAAACCTGTAATCTTTCTCTGATAAAGAGAATAAGCCCATGAGCCAATATACCTGACAAATGTGTAAAGGCAGGGGCAGCACCCAGGTGTCCCTGAGAAATCTATCTCTGTCACTGCTTTCTCAGGGCCGCGGAGGATACATATCTCATGCAAGCACACACTTGCACTCACGTGTGTGCATGTTTACCCTCTGGATTAGCCCAATTCTCCATTCACCTTTAGTTTTGCCTCGTATTTTGGGAGTTCAGATTAGAAAACTGATCTAATCCATCCACATTTCTGGCATCTCTAAGCTTATATGGTATCAATGACCTCATGATCCTTTAGATTTATTTTTAATTTCTGAGTATTTACTTTCAAGGGCTATTTAACCTTGGTGAAATCTTAAAATCTTCAGCTAAAGATATACTACATGACAGGCATACAATTTTGGAACTGCTTTGTTATGAACCTATACAAGGTAAATTGGCAGTGGTCACATATTAAAGTGGCTGCTTGAACAAACCTTAATGGCACAGCTTTCATCTCAGGACTTATTAAGATCCAGTGGTTGCTTAAAGAGAAATTAGTTTGTTTGCTATAATTTGTTGAGGAAATCACCATACAATATGCCATTAGAGTGCACATATTTCTTATAAGATACCTGTGGTAAAGCTCTTCCTGTCATCCTAAACTGGAGAATGTACTGAAATTAGCTTGCATCATGAAAGTTTAGATGCAGCTGAAAATTCAGACAATTGTTTTATCTTAAAAGCTATTTTCACTTTTTCATTGCCACATTTAAAAGTTAAGGTTTAAACAGAAATATTCTCAAGTGATTATGGAACAAGTGCAGGAAAATAGAAGAATAAAAATATGTATTTCAAGGCATCAATTCTAATTCTGTTTCTAAAAATAGTCAGTGTGCAAAGCTGCAGTTGCTGGGGCATTGCTTCAATGAAGCTGCATCATCACCATCAACTACATTTTCAGGATCCACAATCTTCATATATATACTTTACTTTTTAACATTATAGAGGAAGAAAGTGTAATAATTTGGTGGGAACTTCCTCCTATGTATGATATAGGAAGGTAGACAAATTAGCATCTGCCCATGCTATGATGATCACAGGAACAATCTTGCAGCTGACAATGCCAAGAAATTACTGTCCTTGAATAACGTCAAGCTTTAAATTTTTGATTACTGAAATTTCAGTAACAAATATTGCAATCAAAATTGAATTTCATAAAACTTTGGATTCATTCTACGATAGTAATATTCAGCTTCAGGTGAATAATGACGTGATACTCGGCCTTTCGGTGTTCGGCCAAATATTTATTTGGTGCATCTCTCTATATATTTGCAGATTTTAAAATATTTTTTTCTGCTGCATATCATCATAACTGATACACATACACAAACATACACACAAAATCTTATGGAAGGCAAATGCAAACAAATACACAAAGAACATATTATAGGAAAATGTGAAAAAAGAAAACATTCAAAGCAGAGATCATTACATAAGATGACAAAACTGAAACTAAACATATCTTCACTGTTATATGTAATGAAATAAAATTAAGAATTAAAGCAAAAGACTTATATTGGACAAGAAAAAATGTGTTGATAATTCTGTTAGCTCCACCTAAATCCTTTATCTGACTTTCAGTACTCTGTTCTGTGCTCCAGGAGGTGAACTCCTAAGACTTTATCATTCAGATTCCTCTGCCAGCTAGCTCCTAGTTGAATTGGATTAATGTAAGGCACTGGCAGTGGGTCAGATGGCAGAAGGAGAGAGAGAGAAATCCTGATACCTATTCCCTGCTTTCTTCCTAATTCTGCATGAGTGTAGTTTCTACCAGATACCTCTTCTCCACAGCACCAGCTCTTTCTAGGCTTCAATAATGCAAATTATACACCTTGTCCCTTCAGGTCTAGGGATGGTAACAGTGTTTCACTATTCCTGGCATCTGAGTATTACAGCAACCTTTGCTGGGGTTTTAAATCCTGCTCTAACTGAGGTAAGTAGTCCTTTCACCAAAGTCTCTATTGTGGACCATTGAAGCAGATTTCTTTTTCTTTTCTTTCTTTCTTTTTTAATAATAGTGATGGGGTCTCCCTATGTTGCCCAGGATGGTCTCGAACTCCTAGGCTCAAGTGATCTCCCGCCTTGGCCTCCCAAAATGCTGGGATTACAGGTGTGAGCCACCATACCAAGCCTGAAGCAGATTTCTGTTTTATACAAGGGTCCTAATTAATGTAGAAGCTATTACAAAATGGGGTATGTAAGAATATCTCTTTCTTAGGAAATAACAGGTAGCTATACCTTGTACCACCTACCACACAGAAAGAGCAGAGTGACTGAGAGGCTTCTCTGGATTTTGGAAGTAACATGACTACAGTTGTGTGTATTCAAACCTATTACAGGCTAACTCACAAGTCTACCCATTTAGAACAAAGAGCTCTTTGCAGCAGGTTCAGTCTGTGCTGTAGGCTCCTCTGCTGCGTGGGTATTTTGACTCAGTAGATCTAAGTATCTAGCTTAGAGTAATGCTGTTTGAAGCTTCTAAGTAACCCCAAGAAGACAATCACAGTTCACCTAACTAATGATTTTGGAACAAACCTATGTCCCCTTCTGCCAAATATTTTTATCTGTTTAAGAAGTCTGGCTTGTCATCATGTAACTATGTGATTTGAAGTGTTCACCATCAAGTGGGTGCTATCCAAGTTATCAAATCTTAAAATTGTGCTTGAGAATTAGCAGGTTATTATAAAATGGAATTGATATGGGTGACATTAAGGCTGAACAGGAAGGGGAGTCACAAGTATATTGAATGAGCAGGTGGTTCAGACCTTTATTAGCTATTCCTGCTTAGTTATCAAATTTTCCTCAACTCTCATTCATATTCAACAGGGGAATCCCTTAAAGAGAAGGTGCTCAACAATCAGGTAGATTAGGTGTCTGATCTTTCCTGTGGATGTCTATCAAGCTTTCTCCCAGTGATACCGGTGCTTACTTAGTGGAACCATGCAAAAAGTAATCATAGTTGCATGGATGGTAAATATGCATGAACTCAACACAATGGACTACCCTTTAGCAACCCTGATCTGTCTGCTATCACTGAGTGTCCAATTTGTCAATACCAAGGGCCAATGTGTTCCTGATATGGCACCGTTTCATAGGGACGCCGACCAGGCACCTGGTGCCAGGGTGATTACATTGAATCCTTTATATTGTGGAGTAAGCAATCATTTGTCCACATAAAACCAAATACACATTCTAGAAATGGGTTTCTCTTCTCTGCCCTCAGTGCTTCTACCAGTGTCACCATATGTCACCTTATAGAATGCCTTGTTCATTGCCATAACATCCTATACTACATTGCCTTTGACAAGGAAACTCGTTTTATAGCAAAACAATTGTTACAAAAGATCCATGCCCGTTAAATTTGTGTTTCCCCACATGTCCCATCGCCAGTAAGCAGCTGGCCTGATAGAATGATGGAATGGCTTCCTAAAGGCTCAGTTTCGATGCCAGGTGTGACACAGTATTGTTTGAAATTGTGGTGCTGGCCTAACAGATTAAACTATTAGCCAATACATAAGCCATATTTCCAAAAGCCAGAATATGTAGGATCAGGAACTAAGAAGTAGAATTATTTTACCTAACATTCTATTTACAGAATTTTATTTGCCTTCCTGGAAACTTGTATTTAGTAGCTTTGGAGGTTCTCTTTTCCAAGGAAGGAACATTTCTTTCAAGAAATATAGCTATGTTTCCATTAAATTTGGACCTGAAATTGCACCCTTGCTATTTTTAGCTCCTAATGCCATTGACCTAACTGGCAATAAAGAGTTTAACTATACTGAATGGATTGATTAATTCTGATTAACAAAGGAAAATTAGGCAAGTAGGCCTAGTTGGAATCCAGGAGATCTGCTGTGGAGCCTTTCAGCACTTATATGTCCCATAAAGAGCCACCAAATGAAGACAGTATCACTAGGGACTTTGATCCTATGAAATGAAGATTTGGGTCATCCCATGAGACAATAATTCCTGTACTCTGGAAGTAGTAAAGTTTGCTTGAAAATGGAATGGATAATAGAAAAAGGAAATTATGATGATAAAATTTAGCCTCATGACCAAAAATCAAAACAGTAGTAGCTAATTTACATATTTATGTTAACTGAATATTTCTTTCCCCTCACTCTCCTTGCTATCTCATATAAAGAGTACTGATAGTGGGTGACATTAACATTTATAATCCAGTTGGGAATAAGACAGAATTGCTGACACCCTGCCACAATTTAAATTATGCTAGGACTGTGGTCTCCCTGTACTGAGATCCAATTTTCTTAATCTAAGCAAGAGGCAAGAATGAGTGAGAAGTCAGAGTAATGTTCTGGTAAGTTTCTATTGACTTCATGGATTTATTTTCTTCCCTTGTCTAACTTTCTCTGTGCTCATGGATGCAGAGCCATGCAGTCAACATCATCCAGATTCCTCTGTGGCCTGAATTTCAGCAGAAGGCACTCAGTGGGAGGCTCCTGTAGGGTTCAAGTTAGATGGAGAGGAGAATGGGTTATTTCTTCCCTGATTCCCTCTGCTTTGGTTCTGTGCTTCTGCTAGGGGCTGAATCTCTCCATAACTAGGACTCCTGCTATGTGACCTTTCCTTGCAGCTCCAGAACTCACTTAGCTCTGGTAATGCTATCTTTTCTCTTGTCCCTTTATGGCTTCCTGTGGTTGGTGTCTTTGTTCCTCTGCATCTCTCTTACTCTCTTATTTTTTTAACCCTAGCTACATCTCCATAAATGGACTCTTTAAGTTCTTGACAGTGGAAACTCTGAGAGGAATCATGATTCCTTCCCAGATTACTTTCAGTAACAAAGCCAATGATTTATTGCATATAAGCAGCAACTCTGATAATAATTAACTCAGAAGCTTGAAAGTGAAGCTTTGGCCAAAAGAATTACAGGCAAATGGAAATTTAAAAAAAAGCAAAGATCACAATATTTAGAACAAATAGGTTTTATTCATGGTTGGTAAAAAATATGAAGTAGGACAAAGGCACTTTGTATCAATAAAACGGTCACTATAAATAAGTAACTGTCATAAATATTTATTAAATATTTATGTAAAGTTCAGAAAGCAAAAACTTCAGAAGTATTTTTGAAAATACAATTTATGATACTATTTATTCAGCTGATGGAGGATCAAGTGAGAAAACATAAGTGAGATTTAAGAGGACATAAGCAATTAATGGAGGATAACTAATATGAGCATATGTATTCAAATACTCATGGAATAATAGTCAAAGTGGACAGAGTGTTGGGCCTCAATGAAAACCTTAGCGTATTCCAAAAAGTAAAAATAGGGTATAATTTAGTCCATGATGACAATGTAATAAAACTTGAAATTATGTCTGGGAAGTGATATTGCCTGCAATTGTTAATTTCTACATTTTTAAAAATAATTATTCTATTATTTTGTTCAGTAAACATTGTACTTTTTTATAGGTAAAATATCAAAATACTCAAATATATACAAAAACTTCGTAATATATAATTTTAAAAATACCATAAAAATATCAAACTTAGAAGAAGCATGAACAATTGTAGCTGTGCTAATAGCCCTCAATGAGTTCAGAATTTTATAATTAGATATTAAAAGGAGGGTAAGAAGTACATGTGTGGTAACTGGACAGTGCACAGCCACAAGTTGGGTATAGCCCTATAAATTGTCTATTTTAAAGTATATATATATAGTATTTTGCTATTCAGAAATGTTGAATCATTTAAACGTAATATTATTATTACAGAAACAGTATATGTGCATCAGAGAAAAGTTTTTAAATGCGGAGGAGCAAAATGTGTCAAAATATTCCTATAAACAAGAAACCACCATTGTCAGTGCCATTTCCTCTAGCCTTACATCTTATTTTTCATCAAATATACACTTTGTAACTTCTTTTTCAGTCAATAATTTTCACATTGTTATTTTCATGCATTTTCATTATGTATAATATCCATGCTGTATTTGGATGTCTTTTATTAATTAAACATTTTTCTTTAGGGCTGATTTCTTTAAACCAGTCTCAGTGCAGTCCTGCACATTATATCTAATTGTCCGCCCCTTAATTTTTTTTTTAAATCTAGAATTACCCTCCTTTTTAAATGGTACTGACTTGTTGAAGGAATGAGGCCAATTGACCTACAAAATGGCATACCTTAGGGCTTTGCTTGATTGCTTTCTGTGTCTAAATTTACACCTAATGCCTTAATGGCTGCCAGTTAAACACGCTTGACTAGACTAAATCACAGGTGAAATTTTGTACCTCATGTTGTACTACATCAGAAAATTTTTAATGTCAGGTTGACCCACAGTTGAGACAGTAAGAGTGACCATTGGTTTGTGTGATATCTGATATCCGATACTGATATCATCCTTCAGTTAGATTGCCCCTTTTGCAAGTATGGGATGCTATGAAGGTCTACTTCCCCATAAGCCTTCACTTAATGAATTTTAGCAGCAATGTTTCTCTTTCATAAGCTTCCACTGAAATATAATATAATTGAATTGTGCAAACCATAATTGTATAGCTCAAGGAATTAGTTCAGAGTGAACACACCCATGAAACTACCAACCTGGGTCAAGAAACATTCAAAGGACACATAGGAGGCTCCTCATGCCCCAACCACATTATTTCCCTCTCCCTTCTCCCAAAATTTAGCCACTGTCCTGATGTCAAATGGCAAAGAAAAATTTACCCCCTATAAATAGACTAATACAGAATGTGTTTGTATTTGTTCCTCTTGTTCAAAATTATGATCAAGATTCACAGATGTTATTGTGTGTATCTTTATCACATTCATTTTGATTGATGTAAAGTAGTACAATCTATTCATACACCACTATTTATTCTTTCCTGTCTGGCTAGACATTGCTTTCCTTCTGTGGCTAAATAATCCATTTGTGAACTTTGTTATAAGTTTCTATTACTGCATTTGTGCATACAATTCTGTTGAATGCATACCCAGAAATGAAATTCTTGGATCTTACAGGACACATGTGTTCAAATGTTGTAGATAATATGATACCTGTTTCCAAAGTGGTTGTTCGAAATTCATCCTGATAGCATAACAGATTTCCAGTTGCTTCAAAACCACATCAACACTTTAAATTATTTTCTATCTTTTAACTTTTCTGGTGAATGTATAGTATTTCTCCCAAAGGACTTAATTATTATTTAAGGACAAGTGAGGTTGGAGGTCTTTTAAAACGTTTATTAGATATTTGTATAATCTCTTTTGTAAACTGCTTTTTCAAAATATCGCCCATTTTCCTATTGGGTGTCCTCTCTTCTTATTGTTCAAATTTTTATGTATTCTGCATATAAGCCATTTGTCAATTATATAAACCACAAATAATCTAGTTTCACTTGCTTTTGCTCTCTTATTGGTGCCTTTTTAGAGAAGAAAACACTTTTTAATTTTAATAAAGTTCAAATCATTAATGTTTTTCATATCTTGCTTAAGAAATCTTTGCCTTCCCAGGCCCTGAAGATATTCTTTATTATCTTATAAAATTATTGCTTTTCCATTCCCGTTTAGATCTACATGAATGAAATGGTTTTGTGAATGAAGTGAGGTAAAAATCTAGATTTCTTTTTCCTTACTGATACAGAATTCTATACTGTTATATTGGTCTATCTATGTTTGTGATATTTACCTTTCTTCATTACTATGGTTTATATTACAGCCTTGATATCTGGGACTGTAAGTACTTTGTTCTTTTTTGAGATGTTAGCTCTTCTTAGCTTTTGCATTGTCATCTAAATTCTAGAATCCGCATGTCAATTTTTGAAGATAAAGAAGCCTCTTGGAACTATGATTGATATTGTAATCAGCAGATGAATTTAGGAAAATGGACATCTTTATAAATTTAAGTTTTCAATTTATGAACACATTCTATCTCTTGATTCATTTAGATTTCATTCAATATTACCCAATAAAGTTATATAGTTCTGTAGAGATTTTGCATATATTTGACTAAATTTATCTCAAGTATTCGATGTCTTGATGCTGTTCAAAGGGGTATCTTTTTTATATTTTAATCTTCTATTTATTGTATAAAGAAATACACTTTTAAAAATATTGATCTTATATCAGAAACCACACAAAACTGTGATATTAATTCTAATAATTAAGTAGAAAATTATCTTGGACATTTCATAAACACAAATGTACAGTGTGAAAATGGGAGTGGCATTTTACCTTTCTGGTCTTTAGTCTTACTCCTTGACATCTTGCACTGGCTATGAATGGATTAGAATAAAGTGGGATGGAGTAATGAGAATAAGTAATCTAGCCTCATATTTTATCTTGCAGACAAAATGTTTAACATTTCACATTATGAAGGATTTTGCTGCAGATGTTTTTTTCTTTTTTTGAAGATTATGTTTATCAATTAAAATGCTACAGTTTGCTGAGTTTTTCAGTTCTAAAAAATACTATTATCAGAGATTGTAGACAATCATCTGATTTTTCTTTTTATTCAGTAGTACATTGCACTAATAGACTTTTAAATATTTTTGGCAAATTTGAGCTGAAAGAGGATAACCTTTCAAACACAAAAGTTGCAAGAAAAGTATAAGAAACCACAAAATATTTTACTGAGATTTTCAGATTCACCAGTTGTTTATGTTTTGCTCCATTTATTTATGATTTTTCCTCCTCTCTCATTCTTCTGTTTTTTTAATTATTTAAGACTAATATGTCAAATTTGCCCTTCTACCCTGTTAGGGTTTGGCTGTGTCCCCACCCACATCTCCTCTTGAATTCCCACATGTGTGGGAGGGACCCAGTAGGAGGTAATTGAATCATGGGGGCACATCTTTCCCATGCTGTTCTCATTATAGCAAAGAAGTCTCGAAAGATCTGATGATTTTATACAGGGGGATTTCCCTGCACAAGCTCTCTTCTCTTGTGTGCCACCATGCGAGACATGGCTTTCACCTTCTGCCGTGATTGTGAAGCTTCCCTAGCCACATGGAACTGTGAGTCTATTAAACCTCTTTTCTTTTGTAAATTGCACAGTCTCGGGTTTATCTTTATCAGCCTCATGAAAATGGACTAATACATACCCCCAAATGAATCAATTTGACTTTCTGAAAAAAGACATCTCCCTATAACCAAAGTATAATTATCAAAATCAAAAAAGTTTACTCATTGATTTTTTAATGTTAAAACATCCTTACATTTCTGGAATTAAAGGAAGTTTGTTAGTCTACATTAAACTTTTGAAATATGCTACTGAATTTGTTTAAACAATATTTGCATAAGATTTTTACTTCAATTTGTATATGAAGCCTGGATTGTGTTTTTCTTTCATGTACTGCCCTATAAGATTTCTTATCAAGATAATGTGGCCATCATAAAATGTGTTGGAAAGGGTTTCTGCAATTACAGAAACTAAGTGTTATAGAACTCTAAGTGTTATAAAAGAATTACTATTCCATTATTAAATCTTTAGAAGAATTTGCAGGCAAATCCTGGCATGGACTATTCCAAAATTGAGTATGTTAAATATTTAATTTCATTAATGTAAATCAGATTACTCATATTTTGTTTTTTTTCCAGTGTCTGCTTTAGTAAGTAGTATTTTTCTTAGAATTTGTCCATTTTTTTCTAAATTTTCAAATTGTTGCCAAAATTTGTTCATAATATCCTTAAATAAGTTTTTAAAAATCACATGTATTGATGTATAATTTACATTCATCAGAATTTACTCTTCTTAGACATCCAGTTTGATGATCATGATAAATTACATTCACTAGAATTTACCCTTCTTAGATATACAGTTTGATGATTATTGATTAATGTATATAATCATATAACTACCACTGCAATCAATATACAGAATACTCCCATCATCCCCATAAATTCCCTCAATTTCCTTTGTATTAAGTCTCCAACCTCTACTTATACCCTGGCAACCACTGATCTGATTTGTCTCTATACTTTTGCTTTTACCAGAATATCATATGAATGGAATGAAACAGTGTATTGCCTTTCATGTCTTTTGAAAAATTATGTTCTTTCATGGATTTTAAGTTTCTTCTTTTTAAATTGCTAATATTAACTTACTATCTCTATATAGAAAACTTTGTTTATCACTAGCTGATTGATGTACATTTGAGTTGTTTCTAGGTTTATGGTACTGTGAATAATTTGCATATAGGGATTTACATGAACTTCCCTTGCTCCCTTTTTTGGGGGTAAATTCTTAAGAGAAGACTTTCTGGGTTGTATGTAAGAGAATATTTGAAATGATAAGAAACTGCCAAACTGTTTTCCAAAGTTGCTGTATCATTTTGCATCCCCGCTAGCAAACTGAGAGTTTTATGGTCCACATCCTCACTATCACTTAATACATTCAGTTGTCTATAATTTTTAAATTTTACCCAATTTAGTTATATGTGTAGGGGCATCTCACTGTGGATTTAATTTACATTTTTCTAGTGAAAAGTAATGTTGATCATTTCATATGCTTACTGGCCATTTGCATATTTTCTTTGGTGAAGTGTTTGCTCAAATGGTTCCCTACTTTAAAATTTTAAAAATTTAAAATTATTTTATATTCTGCTAATATTTTACAACTGAAGTTCACAAAACACTGAAAGGGCTAATTCAGACACACTGGCAGAAACTGCAGTCTCTGATAATCTATATATATTACTTACCTATAATTGGTACAGAGTTGTGATTATTGATTAAGAAGCCTGAGAAAGAACTAGGACAAAGCACTTCTGAGCCTTTAGATAACTCATTTTCTTGGACTGGATTTTCCAAAACAAAATTGATCTTTGGCTATATGTTTTTGGTCATATTTCAAAGAATAATATCTTTAGGAGATAATTCCAAATATCCAGAAAAATGCTTATCTCAAAGTCCACTTCTGAACCTTTAAACTTGACCCAACCTCCCACATATCTTTTCCAGGCAATTACTTTGGCTTTCTCTAATTCATTCTCTAGTCTCATCGCGTCACTGCACTCCAATCTGGGTGACAGACAGAGGAAGACTCCATCTCAAAAAAAAAGTATAATAGTCTCTTCTTCCCCTATAAAAACAATATTGGAACAGTTGGCAAAATCCGAAGAAGATGTGAAGGTCTGAGAATTGTATTTTGTCAATGAAGGTTTCCTGTTTTTGATCACTGTACTGTGATAATGTAAGAGTTGCCCTTGGTTTCAGAAACACATGCTTAATAGTTATAGGTAAAGGAGCATCATGTCTGCAACTGACTCTCACAGGGTCTAGGAAAATAGCTATAATATTCTACATCTGCACCAAGAGAAGAGCATTTAGCAAATGTAATTGAATGTTAATATGAGAGGAATCTGAAGGAAACACAAATGGATTTTTTTGCACTACTATTGCAACTCTTTTTTTTAATTTTTATTATTATTATACTTTAAGTTTTAGGATACATGTGCACAATGTGCAGGTTTGTTACATATGTATACATGTGCCATGTTTGTGTGCTGCACCCATTAACTCGTCATTTAGCATTAGGTATATCTCCTAATGCTATCCCTCCCATCTCCTCCAACCCGACAACAGTCCCCAGAGTGTGATGTTCCAATTCCTGTGTCCATGTGTTCTCATTGTTCAATTCCCATCTATGAGTGAGAACATGCGGTGTTTGGTTTTTTGTCCTTGCAATAGTTTGCTGAGAATTATGGTTTCCAGTTTCATCCATGTCCCTACAAAGGACATGAACTCTTCATTTTTTATTCTCTGTCACCCAGGCTGGAATGCAGTGGTGTGATCTCAGCTCACTGCAACCTGCATCTCCTGAGTTCAAGCAATTCTCCTACCTCAGCCTCCTGAGTAGCTGGGATTATAGGCGCCCCCCACCATGCCTAGCTAAGTTTTGCATTTTTAGTAGAGGCGGGGTTTCACCACGTTGGCCAGGCTGATCTCGAACTACTGATCTCAGGCAATCCACCTGCCTCGGCCTCCCTAAGTGCTGGGATTACAGGCCTGAGCCACCACACCAGGCCGCAAATTTTAAAATGTCTAAAATTACATCAAAATAAAAGATAGGAAAAATGAGAGAAATAAATGTAGGCAAAGCAGATATCTCAACATCTACACAACCATGGAAAGATTTATTTATTTATTTTGAGGCAGAGTTTCACTCTGTCACTCAGGCTGGAGTGCAGTGGCGTGATCTCAGCTTACTGCAACCGCCACCTCCTGGGTTCAAGGGATCCTCCCATCTCGGCCTCCCGAGTAGCTGGGACTACAGACATGCACCACCACACCCGGCTAATTTTTGTAATTTTGGAGAGACAGGGCTTTGCCATGTTGCCCAGGCTGGTCTCAAACTCCTGAGCTCAAGCTATCCACCCACCACTTTGGCCTCCAAAAGTGCTGGGATTTCAGGTATGAGTCACTGCACCGAGCCAGGTTTCTTTAATATACTGAGGAAATATAGCTGTCAACCAATATTTATCTGCTTACATGGTGATCACTCAAGATTATTAATTGAATCAAAACCTTTTCAGGCAAAAAAAGACTTAAGAGTTCATGGCTAAAAGAAATTGCATTGAGCTAAGTAGTAAGGATGTAGTTGAAGGAAACCAAAATATTTCACCCTACAATATACCTGGACATATTGTGAGATGGCTGTTTAGAGGGGCCCGCAAACAGAGGCAGCCCTGCAAAGCTGTCTTTTGAGGGGAACGTTTGCATCTGTAGGGGATCCACACCGACACAGGCAAGTTTCCTCTGAAGCCTTCCCTTGTCTGGATCTAGGAAGGAGTCCCTCAGAGTCTGACATGTTTAGCCATCAGAAAGAAACGTTTACCATCTATTCTCTCTGAGGACTGCTGTCTGTGTGGTTCTGTCTGCATTCTGAGACCACCTTTGCTAGCCAGGCCTCCTCCTCCCTCTCCCCTAACCTGTCTTGCCATCATCCCAGCCCCTGTTCCTTCTGTAATCTCAAGGCAGTAAATAAGCTTCTGCACACCACTGCGGGGTTGGGATCATCGCTCTGGTCCTTCTCCATGTGCACATTAATAAATGTGCATGCCATTTCTCTAATTAATCTGAGTTGATTAATCTGAGTTGTGAGTTGATTTTTCAGTGAAACTTTCAAGGGCAAAGGGGAGGTTTTCCCTTCGCCCCTACAGTTTTGGTGTCCTGAACAGAATACCAAAGCTGCTTTGCTCTTCTGGAAGTTTCAGTCAGGGGACCCAGGACCTGAGAAGCTGGCAGAAGGGTAAGAAATTCTTACCAGCCAGGCTCCTGACCAGTCTCTCTGTGGAATCCGGGTGAGCAGATGGTAAAAATCAGTCATTTTTCCTCCGCAAGATGTTGATTAGTGTGAGAAAGGATCTGTGTGAACAGTGTTGGGTACAGCGACTCTGGTGTACTTTTTGGTGTGAATACTCATATTGTTTAGGGCCCTTCCTTCCGGGAGGATTCTTCTCTTCTGTCTTGGTCTTCCTGTGTTGTTCTGTCCTGAAAAGGGGCCTTGTAGGGTAGAATGGGGGCTGAAGATCCTGCCAGCCCATTGTTCAGGCCGGACCTGAAAAGCAGCCAGTCTGCGGCTGTGATCAGATGGGCATGCAAACTTTGCTGTGGGTCCTCAAAATAGAAGCCAAGCCAGGTGCAGTGGCTCTCAGTCCTTTGGGAGGCTGAGGTGGGCAGGTCACTTGAGGTCAAGGATTCAAGACCAGCCTGGCTGACATGGTGAAACCCCCTCTCTACTAAAAATACAAAAATTAGCCAGGTATGGTAGTGAGCACCTGTAATCCCTGCTACTCAGGAGGCTGAGGCAGGAGAACCACCTGAACCCAGGAGGCATAGGTTGCAGTGAGCCAAGATGACACCACTGCACTCCAGCGTGGGTGACAGAGTGAGAGACTAAGTCTCAAAACAACAACAAAAACAAAATAGAAGCCAGATGAGGACCCCTCTTGTCTTGTTTTATGCCCTGGAGAGTTTGACTTGTGACAAGTGGGAGCACTATCTCTTGTTTCCGCAATCTAGGGTGTGATTTTTGGGTCACATCAGGTGTTTAGTCTGAAGATGCCTGGGAACCTGAGATACAAGGATTTAGGCAGCAAACATTTTGTTCTGAATGTGTTCAGCTGTTGGGAATGTTTGTCTTAATAAGAAGTCCCATCCATAAGGAATTTTTGTGGTCTAGTCCTTGTTGCCTGGTTAGTCCTGGGAAAGTCCCATCCTAGGAGAGCTGTCCAGTGTCATGAATTAAGGGGTCTGTGATGGGTGTCCCCAGAAATGTGTGGGTCACCAGAGGCACTGTGCACAGAAACACCATCCTAACCATGTGCGGCAACAAGAGTCTGTTGCTTTGCAGGGATGTGGATGGAGCTGGAAGCCATTATCCTCAGCAAACTAACACAGGAACAGAAAACAAAACACCACGTGTTCTCATTTATAAGTGATAGCTGAACAACGAGAGCACATGGACACAGGAAGGGGAACAACACACACTGGGGCCTGTCTGTGGTGGGGAGGGAGAGTATCAGGATAAATAGCTAATGCATGCGGGGCTTGATACCTAGGTGATGGGTTGATAGGTGCAGCAAACCGCCATGGCACATGTTCACCTATGTAACAAACCTGCATGTCCTGCACATGTATCCTGGAACTTACAACTAAATTAAATTAAATCAAATTTTAAAAAGAAAGAAAAACAATAGACAAGAAATAGGAAATAAGGCGCTAATTTTTATTTTATTACTTCAACCAATAAAAACTGTGAGTTAAAATTAAAAAAAGTCTCTTGCTATCTGAGCCTGTTTCTAGGAGTGAATTTTACTGGAGGAATCTTTGGAACTGCTTACTCTATGCCCTCTTCAGGAAACAAGTCTTTCTTAAATGGTAATAACCTACTCTAAGCCTGGAAAACCACATCCGGGGCTTTCCATGAAGAGGCTGTGGGATGGAATTGCTGTTAGAATAAGAACATCATTGGAAATTCTAGTTATTAGCAGCCAAAAGATGGATTCTTTAAGTCGAAAAGACCTCTAAATTACAAAAAATAGTTCAGAGATTTCTTATTCTAAACAGCTGCTTTATTTATATTCATTGGAAGATTAAATTAAAAGACACATCATAGTGTCATGGCTTGCCTTAGAAATCCTCTTCATGAGATTAAAGAGCAAAAGACTGACCTGAAACAAAGCTAAAATCCTTCATACGCTTCAAATGCCTGTCCTGGGTCCCTTGTGGAATCTGCAGTGCCAGCCACTCCACCTTGCAGTCTATTTTTTTTTTTTTTTTTTTTGAGACAAAGTTTCGCTCTTGTCACCCAGGCTGGAGTGCAATGGCACAATCTCGGCTCACTGCACCTCCAACTCCCAAGTTCAAATTATTCTCCTGCCTCTGCCTCCAGAGTAGCTGAGATTACAGGCATGTGCCACCACGCCCAGCTAATTTTTGTATTTTTAGTAGAGACGGGGTTTCACCATATTGGCCAGGATGGTCTCAATCACTTGACCTCATGATCTGCCTTCCTCGGCCTTCCAAACTGCTGTGATTACAGATGTGAGCCACCGCACCTGGCCCCACCTTGCAGTCTTGTTGTTAAAATTCCACACATTCACTGCCATGGCCTGGGTGCAGGTCCCGGTCAGAAAGCCAGTCGCTTTTGGTTTGATATTTGTGTAACTTTTGACTTTGTGGCTTACCCACTTGTCATTGATCCTTTCCTCTTCCATAGATGGCTTTTAGTTTTCTGTCATCTCCAGTTTGAGGGATTACATGGGGCTCTTAGGTTTTTGTGTGTAAATGGTCAGCTGAAAGGCTGAGACCCTGGAAGATATGGCTGGCAGATGTGAGTCATACCCCATTTGTGGCTAGCAAAACTTTCCCTCCTTTGAGCTGTCATTGAGGTGGTTCTGGATCTGGTGAGGAATGCTGTGCACCTCTCTGGAGATGCCTCATGTGTCCTTGGTTAAGTCATAATCTTGATTAAGCCTCATTGGTTTTGGTGAGCCACTTGAGGGGGTACCTTTGTTTAAAAAAAAAAAAAAAGATCCAATGGTACAATCTCCTGTAATCCCAGCACTTTGGGTGGCTGAGGCAGGAAGATCACTTGAGCCCAGGAGTTCGAGACCAGCCCTGGGAAACAAAGTGAGATCCTTTCTCTACAAAACTACAAAAATTAGCCAGGTGTTGTGGCATGGGCTTGTAGTCCCAGCCACTCAGGAGGCTGAGCTGGGAGGATTTCTTGAGCCTGGGTAGTCAAGGCTGCAGTGAGCTGTGATCGTGCCACTGCACTCCAGCCTGGGTGACAGAGTGAGATTCTGTCTCCAAAAAAAAAAAAAAAAGTTTCTCTTCTTTTTATCTTTTTTGAGACTGTCTCACTCTGTCACCTATGCTGGAATGCAGTGGTACAATCTCAGCTCACTGCAATCTTCACCTTTGAGGATCAAGCAATTCTCATACCTCATCCTCCCAAGTAAATGGAATTACAGGTTTGTGCCACCACTCCTGGCATTTCATTTTATTTTATTTTAGTTTTAGTAGATGCAGAGTTTCTCCGTGTTGGCCAGGCTGGTCTTGAACTCTGGCCTCAAGTGATCCACCTGCCTCAGCCTCCCAAAGTGCTGAGATTAAAGGCATGCGCCACATGCCGAGCCATAAAGATTGTTTTTCAGTTATTGCTACAGTAAAATAGAAGGGTCAGACATGGTGGTTTACATCTGTAATCCCAGCACTTTAGGTGGTTGAGGCAGGAGGATCACATGAGGCCAGGAGTTTGAGACCAGCCTGGGCAACATAGCAAGACCCCAATCTCTACAAAGAAAAATTTAAAAAGTTAGCTCGTTGCAGGCCTGGCATGGTGGCTCATGTCTGTAATCCCAGCACTTTGGGAGGCCGAGGTGGGCAGATCACCTGAGGTCAGGAGTTCGAGACCAGCCTGACCAACATGGAGAAACCCCGTCTCTACTAAAAATACAAAATTAGCCGGGCATGGTGGCACATGCCTGTAATCCCAGCTACTAGGGAGGCTGAGGCAGGAGAATCACTGGAACCTGGGAGGCGGAGGTTGCGGTGAGCTGAGATCACGCCATTGCACTCCAGCCTGGGTGACAGAGTGAAACTCCAGCTCAAAAAAAAAAAAAAAAATTAACTGTTTGTGGTGGTGCACGCCTGTCATCTCAGCTACAACCCAGGAGTTGGAGGCTGCAGCGAGCTATGATTGCACCACTGTACTCAAGCCTGGGTAACAAAACAAGACCCTGCCTCTAAAAATAAATAAATGAATAAATAAAAAGAAAATTAAATAAAACAGAAACATCTTCAGAATTTAATTTAGACATTTTTGCCTGGGTCTAATTAGGCAGGTTTTTACTGTCTCTGTTAGGTGTTTTACAGTCATAAAACTGAATGGATAGCTGGGGAAGAAAAGAAAATAGAAAAAATGCAAGAAGTTATAAAAGGTTTATGAAAATTGTATTTTATGTGATCAAAACTGAGATTGAAGGGATCTGTTTATTAGATTTTATTAAAATTAGCTTTAGCAATAATACACTGTTGCAAAGGTAGAATTTGGTTTTCTCTTTTAAACATGATTTTCATGTAGTATTAATAAGAGATAGTAAATGATTTTTGTCTTCCTTGTAAGTAAACTGCACAAAAAAGAGGGGAGAGATGCATTTTGTTTGCTTCATGCTGTCTTCATTAGGTCTTTTGATTATTTGGGAAACAGAGTCTCCTTTCTATCAAAGAGTAAAAGTTTTTGGTTTTTAAAATCTTTACATTATCACTTGGGGTAATCATCACTAATGAATGACTATTACTTTATAGTTGCTTGTGATTCATCCTGTTTTTTTATCAAGTGTTTTAAACTGTTGATATTTGGAAAACTTCCCAAAATCTAATTTCAAATTATAAAAGTAGGTATTTTCATGAATAACTCCTGGAAGTCCAAGAGGGACATATTAGTCTTATTTGGTATGCAAAAATCATATGGAAAGACTGGCCACATAAGAAATTGTATTTAAATGTCTTTGAGTTGTAGTTATAAAAATGTGTTATTAATATGTGTTCCTAAATGGTATGGGGTTACTAAAATTCTGATATGTCTTCATATGTGTTATCAGTAATAATTATTATTATTATATTAGATTGCTGAATGTCACAGAGGTGACCAAATTTCCTTGTCAATTGTGTCTCTAACCCTGGTTATTTTAAGTCTTTTGTCATCCACAGATAATTTTTATTTTACTTTGACTGTTCTCAGAAAGCAGTTTATGATTTACTATAGTCAAAAGCTTCCTTCTTCTTCAAGGAAATTTATCAAAAAGTCCTTGACGAGTACTCTTGGATACAGATTTATGGTAAGTTTGGATATCATACCGTTGGAATAGGCAAAAACTTCCAGAACTCTGATAAGAAAACGTGATGGGTTCCTGAAGATTGCTAACCCAATATCAAGAAGAACAAGAGTTAATTACATGGGACTGAACTGATAGAGGACTGAAAATTTTTTTTTTGACTCTTTGGTTTGAAACTTTGTGGATTCTTTCTATGCTTTGCTTTCTAGAATCAAGAAAACTTTTTTCTCTTAAGCCATCTATAGCATTTAACAATTGAACAAAATTGAAACATTTATCTCTCTCTCTATCAGATTTCTCTAGAATTTGGAAATTATTTGTATTTTTAATTTATGTCAATATAGTTCTTTGCATAAGCTCAGTAAGAATTGGGTTTTTTTTAAAAAACAGGACATAATTGGAGACCCTGGTTATTTTACCAAGGTTTTGACAAGAATGGCATATTTTCAGATATGATGAGCCTCTTTAGCAGAACTAAAGTTGATTTTATAGATCTAATAAAAATCCTTGTGGAAAGACTGGCCAGGTACCTCGTCTACACAGTTCCCTTACAAGGTTCTGGACCTTGCAGTAAGTATAGAACGTCACTTTCTGAAGGGCCCAAGAACCTCAAGATATATTGGGGCCTCAAGAAGAGAGGAATTCACCGAATTTGTACAGGCATTACATTCACAGTCTGATGGCAAACCCTTGGGTTGGTTTCCTAGCTTTTAGAGGATTTTAAAAGTCTAATATGAAATTCCTTATAAAAAATTTCCATCAAGGCCAACTTAAAAGAATGGCCAATCACCATTTTTTCTGTGCTTTATTCAAACAATCAGACCAATTATAACAAAATGCAAACTTATTTTGTGAATAAATTGGTCCTATTGTGATTTGTCTTTGTTAGAAATGGGGAACTGGGGAGAGAAAAATTATGTTTCAGAAGAAAACTATAGTATACCCACTATTCTGTTCTAGCCCTGTCCATTGTTTTTCAGTTTTTATTATTTGTCTACAACTGGGACTGAATTCTGAATTCTTTTCTGGCTACACGTCTCCAAGCTAATGTTTTCACATTTTCTCACATTTTTCTGACTTGGAATCACCAGAAATTTAAAAAAAACTGGGCTTTTCTTAAAGCCCTGCAAATTGATGCTAGAAAACTTGATATAAACTTTAGGAGAAATCACTATAGCAACTTTACATGTAAACAGCCTTTGTACCTGTTGATGTACAGACTACTCAGAAAGTTTGCTGGAACACTTGATTCCAACTAATACCCAGAAAAATCTGTCAGATTACCACCACAATTTGAAGATGCTTCAGTGACTCTGGAAAAACTAGTCTATACACTATTCCAGACATTAACCTTTGTTTTTCTTCTGTTTCCATAGAAGTGTCTCAAGAAGATCTGAGACAAAATATTAAAATTTTTTCTTTTCTGCTCATTCAAATTTGACATTTCTCTTCTTTGCCTGTCTATTATTTAACAAACTCTAACCTAAATCTTTCCAAAGGGATTAACTTGCCTTTTTATATGTGAAACATTTGAAGTTTCAAAGTGGGGAATGGAGAAAACCAAAGATATTTTATCTCAAAATATACTTTGGTGCATTGGAAAAAAGGACTCTGGAAAAAAAGTAAAAGGATACTTTGGCATATTTTGTGGTGGCTTTTCAGAGGGCATGCAAACAGAAGTGGGCCTGCAAAGTTGTCTTTTGTTGGAGAGATTAAAAAGACAAAAGCACCCCACAAATGCAATTTATTTATAAAACATTATGTGTTGTCTTAGTCCATTTTGTATTACTACATTAGAGTACCACACAGATGGGGTAATTTATAAAGAAATTTATGTCTCACAGTTCTTGAGACCTATAGGTCCAGTATTGAGAGGCTGACATCTGGTAAAGGAAGGCTTTCTTGTTGCATCATCCTGTAGTGGAAGGTCAAAGAGACGGGGAGGGAGAGAAGAGAGAGAGAGAGAGCGAGCGAGAGGGAGAGAGATACCCACTACTATGATAACTAACCCACTCCCGAGATAAGGGAATCAATCCATTCACGAGGGTACAGCTTTCATGGCCTAATCATGTCTTCTTAAAGATTCCACCTACTTCAGCTGTTCCTCATGGATCCTTTTTATTTTAAAAAATAAAAGGTCCCACCTCTTAATGCTGTTGCACTGGGGACCAAGTTTCTAACACATGCTTTTGGGGGCCACACTCAGACCACAGCAGGTGTCTAGCCCCACTGTGTCTTGCAGTCAAGCAAACAAAGCCAGGACAGAGTCGGGAGTCCTGAGCCACGTGGCCTGTCAAGGAATCACATGGAAGTTACGTCTGTTTCTCATTGCTGCTATGGCTGAATACCACAAACTGACTTAAAATCACACACATTTGTGCTACATTTCTGGAGGCGAAAAATCACAAATGGGTCTATCTGGCTAAAGTCACATTGTCTGCAGGGCTGCACTCCTTTCTGGGGGCTCCTGGGGAGACTGTTCCTCACCATCTCAGCTTCTAGAAGCTGCCCACATTCTCTAGCTCACAGCCACATCACTCCAACCTCTGCTTCCACACCCACCTCTCTTTCTATGACTTGGCCCTCCGGCCTCCCTCTTTAGGAACCTTGCGATAATCTTGGGCCCACCTGTGAAATCCAGGACATCTCCAGAGCCACACCTCAATGCAGGGGCACATCCTCATTGCCATATATGTAACATGGTCACTGGTTTCATGGCCTGGGATGGGAATAGCTTTTGGGGGCATTGCTCTGCGTACCACAGTAACAAAGAGCTTGGGACAGCTGCACTTGTTAACATGTTGGTCCACGAGAACTAAGGCCCGCTCCCTTCTCCTGACTCCAGGTAGGGTGTGTCCGTTGTCAACTCTAATTGGACCAGTAAGGGAACAGAAGCCTTGAGAAAGTACCTCAACAGTCTCGAAGTCCTCAGCCAGCCAGTGTCTGTGACCATGCTGCCATTCGGATTTCTGCCACTTGTTTTCCAGGCTGCAGATTCTTCAACACATGAAACCAATCACGTGATGGGACACTCAGTGGTGCTGCTTGCCCTGCTTAGTTTGGCCTGGGATTCCTTGCTGCAAGGCAAGCTCCACCTGCAACTCTGATACCGCCCTTCTCTCCAGGCTCACTGATCTCCCAGGTGGACAATCTGGAAGGTGTCTCACTGGAGTTGCGATGCAGGCAGAGGCCAGAACCAACAGCCACGCCTGGTTAGAGAATGCAGAATCCTAAGCAGAGGCAAGGAGGAATCTGGCTGTCCTCCAAGTCTCAGCCTCTTCAGCCGGCACCACAGGCTTCCGTGCCCATGCACCTGCACCTGCAGCTGCCTGAGGTCCGTATCTATTATGTATATCAGCTAGGCCAGGACCATGTCCCACTTCTCCTGGCTGAGTCAGTGTCTGAAAAGCAGACCTGATATTAATCCTTATGTCTAACAGGGTCCTTGATATCAACACATGAAAAGGAGGAAAAACTCATCAAACTGGAGTTTATCCTCAATTTTTTATTGGGGTATGTCTTCACTTGTCACAATATGATGACAATAAAATAAAAGTTTTATAAGATCTCTCAAACCCAAGTGTTCGGAAACAAATTAAGCCTCAAATGAGGGGTTATATGTGCCAGACAAATTATAGGCCTGGAATTTGGAGGGCCAGCCCCACCTGGAGCTACCACTTGGCAGCTGCTTCACTCCCATAGCAACCAGCACAAACTAAGCCGAGGTGGGCACCTGCCAGGGCTGTGTTCCTCCCAAAGCCCACCCCACCCCAGGGGTGACACCCTGAGGGTCCAGTGCTCAGTCCAGTCCTGCAGTTAGCCCAGCCCATACCCAACATCCTGATTTGCCTTCCAAAAGCCTTTGGCTGGTGAAATCTCACCCCAGATTCCCAGCTGGAAAGCTACTCTGGAACCAACAAACTCAGATTCCAAGGAGAAGAGAGAAACTCACAGGAATTGCAGTGTGGAGAGGGTAAGCTCACTCCATATCTTGATACATAGACCAGTAAGATCCAAACTGGTCTGCAGCCTGCAGAGGCATGTGGCACACACCACAGCTTCCTATCAGAGTTCTTACACCTTTGGGCATCTCATCTGAGATGTCCCTGTCTCTGCCATGGTGACCTTCCCCTCCACCCGTGCCCTCCATCCTTCCTCCCTGCAGTGCGCTCAGCCTTGATCCATCAATTACCTCTTCCTCTCCTTTACATAAAACTCAGTTCTTCATCATCCACTTCCTGTCAGCCTTTGCAAAAGGTGAACTCTCACACGAGAAATAACCGAAGATCTTCTATGCACAGCTGACGTGAGTGTAGCGGCTGGAATGTGAAATGAGAGCTGCAAAGGCAGGTGGACCAGTGCATATCTCCGGTGGGTGATGGTACATGCATGTGCATTTCATTATAATTTTTAGAGTATAAATCTAGACTCTATATCCCCTACTGAGTATAAGATGTCTTTTCACAGTAATGAGAAGTAAAGAAAAGCAACCCCTCTCCCACATAACCAGTGTACATTTGGGCTCTTATTTAAGTCAGCTTGGGTTTGAATTCTAGCCAACTGGTAAGAAGCAGCATGATTTTGGCCAATCACTTAACTTCACTAAGCCTGTTTTCTACCTAAAGGATCAAGCACTTCCTCCAAACAAACAAACAAAATATCAGAAGGCAGAGCTGTGATCCAAGCCCTCTTTTTCATGTTCAGAGCATACATTCTCCACCTTCATCCTACAATAATATCCCAATTAATGGAAATAGTTATTTCTACTTTTGATTGCTTGGACCTTTATAGCAGCCATGCATGAGGACACCCTCCAACCCTACCCTTGTTACTAACACGTACAATTGAACTAAAAAATATCAAGACATAATACTCAACAAACAGCCTGGTCCCTGCTTCTCGTGTTAGTTAAAAGCACACCAATGGATAACTGGGAGATTCATAATGTGTAAGTAGCAAATATTCCAAGCCAAATATTCCTTGTGGGAGGGGCAGCGATGTTCTCTGCTGCTCTCCATGCAGTGGGAGGCCTCCCTTGGACTGGTCATTAGTGAACCTACTTCACATCCTCTACAGCTCTTCCTGCAGTCTTCTAAGGCTCCCAGACTTGCCTCATCCCCTCTTACAGGAGTGCTCTCTCTGCCTGTTGATGCTGGAGGTGCAGGTGGGAGCTTCTCGGGCCATCTGCTGAGGTCTCTGTCTCCTTGGATCTGCTGCAGGAGAGCATCTTCCTGTAAATTCATCCTGTGTGTCTGCCCATTGGCTCTGCCAACTCACGGGGTGGCTGATGTGCTCTGGACAAGACACCCACCAGCACGAGTTCGCCTCTTCTTCATCACGGCAGTCAGGCTTTGTTCTAATTGTGTCACAGGAGCATTGAGGAGGACAGAAGCAGCAACTGTGACCTCCCCCTTGGCCATCAGAGGCACAGATCTGCCCTGCTGCAGGCCACCTGCAGGCAGACCATGGCTCTCTGACACTCTGCATTTGAAAGCAAGTCTACAGTTGTCTTCTAAAATGCTGACTCTTTTGAAACATCGTCAAAAAGAAAAAAGAGGAGAGATTGGAAGAAAAGCTGTGAGATGATGGAGGCCTGAGAGGGAGAACTGAAGAAGGGTGGAGGACCTCAGGCCAGGGCCGAGAGGGGGTGTTGCCATCACCAGCACTAAAGCCAAGGGTGGGCTTGAGCAGGGGCTTGTGGATGTTCCAACTCAGACAGTGCTGCCCTCTTGCACCATCCCTCAACATACAGGTGGGGAGTGTGACTGCCTGTGCCAAGGTGGGCAGGAAGGGGAACTGCCTCCTATCAAGGTGTGGGAATTTCCTCCTGTGTAGGGAAGTGGAAAACCTATTATTTTTGCTACAACAATGTTCCTTCTCATCTTGTCTCCCTCAAATAGATGCTGGGATCCTGGCCAGGAGGTGCTATCTTCCAGTTTTCTGTCTGTCCCTGGGCTGGAGTCTCGAGTGACAGGACAGGATACCTGGCAGAGTCCTGAAAAACCCTGGCATGCCTGCAGTGTGCCCTGAAATGGACGCTGCCTTCCCATCAACGGGGACACATGCTCCTTTCTCTAGAGTTACAGTGTCTTCAGGCTTTTCATCTTCATGGCGGTCAGTTTTTACCTTTAAGTTATTAATTTTCTTACAACATTTAGCATCTTGGCAGCAGGCTGTGATGCTTGAGTGGTGCTCACACACTGAGTTCTTAGACCTGCTAATGGTTATTTTAAAGTTGCAAGGTCTACTAAATTGACCCAAGGAATAAAAATTAAATCATAAGTTCCCCCAGTTGACTGATAGAACCCTCTCTCAGCCAACGGGACCCCAGAGAAACCTTAAAAACTGAGCTTCTGGCCAGGACGGGATGGGAGGTCAGACAGACTTCAGCATGTCCCTTCCATATTAACCTTTAGCCAGAACTCTTTCCTAAGGAGCAAGCAGAAACCAGCTCTGGCAAACAAGAAACACAAGACTCATTCCTTTATCACCTTTAGCCAATCATCTGAGGCTGTGGCTGGACTCACCCTACCTCTTTGCAGTTTTGGAGTGACAGTCACCAGCTTCACAGTGCATCCTTCCTAAAACAGACCACCACCTCTGGACCAGTTCTGGCTGGCTCACAGAGGACACACAGTGAGTGGTTTGTGGCCCCTGCTTCACATTTTGATGTCAGAGGCTAAAAACTACACCCTCGGATCATGCCAACGCATGAACACGTGACCCATGAAGAGGCATGAAACTCAATGGCACATTCACATTTCTCCTTTCATAAATATTCATTGCTCCTCGTATAGCTTATTGAATATGTATGTTCTGCAACCCCATTCAGCATAAATTCCACACACAATACAGTCACTCCTTCATATCCATGGGTTCTGCATCCATGGATTCACCCAACCTCGATTCAAAAACATTTGAAAAAAAAGAATGATTGTGTCTGTACTAAACATACAGACTTTTTTCTTGCCATTATTCTCTAAACAATACAATATAACAACTATTTACACAGTATTTACATTGTATTAGATATAAGTAATCTGGAGGTGATTTAAAGCAACCTTGTCCAACCTGTGGCGTACCCTCCAACACAAATTCGTAAACTTTCTTAAAACATATGATTTTTTTTTGCGATTTTTTAAAGCTCATCAGCTATCGTTAGTGTTAATGTATTTTATGTATGGCCCAAGACAATTCTCCTTCCAGTGTGGCCCAGGAAAACCAAAAGATTGGACACATCTGATTTAAAGCATGTGGAGGATGTGTGTAGGTTATATGCAAATACTATACTTTCATATATAAGGGACTTGAGCAGCCAGTAATTTTGGTGTCCAAATCACCAAAACCCTTCCAGAGGAGGAGTTTTGGGACCAATCCCTTTGAAGATACCAAAGGATAATTGTATTTCTCTGATCACTGGTCACTAAAATGTGTAGAGATTTCTCCACACCAACCATTCCTTCAGCAGATAACAGCTGAGTGTCTCCTAATTCAATTCCATTCTGAAACTCTCTACTCGGACAGTGTCAGACCTCACAGGTTAAGGGCTCAGTCCCACCAGACTGTCCCCACTTCAGATGCCAGTCACAAGTAGTAGGTTGTGACCTGTTCTTCTGCCCAACTGGCTGCAAATCAGGATTCCCAGTATTCCCTCCTCAGGTTTGATGAATCTGCTACAGTGGCTCACAGAGCTCAGGGAAACACTTTACTTGCACTTATTTATTTATTACAAGGGATATTTCAAAGGATGGAAATGAAGAGGCAGAAGGAAGAGGTGCACAGGGTGAGGCATCTGGGAAGGGGCTTAGAGCTCCCACACCTGCTCCAGACACACCGCCCTCCAGGATCCATGTATTCAGCTATCTGAGAGTTCTCCAAACCCTGTCCTTGCGGGTTTTCACTGAGGTGGCATTAGACAGGCATGATCGATCGACCATATCATTGGCAATTGGTGATCAGCTCAACCTTCAGTCCCTCTCCTCACCCCAGAGGTTGGCAAGTGGGGTGAAAGTCCCAACCCCCTAATCCCACCTCTGTCTTTCTGGTGGCCAGCCCCCATCCTGAAGCTCTCTAGGGTCCCCAGCCACCAGTCATTTCATTAGCACACAAATGACACTCTTAGTACTCTGGAGATTCCAAGGGTTTTAGGAGCTTTTTGCCTAAAAAAAATTTACACTGGTTATGTGGGAGAGGGGTTACTTTTGTGTATTTGTCATTACTGTGAAAAGACATCTTACACTCAGTAGGGGATATAGAGTCTATTTTTATACTTTAAAAATTATAATGAAATGCACATGTATGTACCATCACCCACTGGATGGTACATGTATGTACCACACCCCCACCCGCTGGGAGCACTGGGGCCCAGTCCTGGCTGACACACTCGCTGTCTCCTTGCTCCCCCTAGCCAGAGGGAGGCCCAGCACCTCATGGACGCTTTGCGTGTTGGGGGCCCCATGTGCCTGGGGGACGTGTGTTCAAGCAGAAATGGTGCACCCGAGGCCCCAGCCGGCCAGTCCCAGCAGCGCCCCCATTTCTCATGAAGGCTGGCAGCTACAGTTCAGGTGAAGTTAGCCGGCTCATCTGCACCTGAGCAGTGATATTGGCCCAACAGACTCCAAATGCCTAGGTTTGCGGTGCTAAACCTGAAGGCCTTGCCCTGCAGATGCAGAGGCCACCACGGTGGATCGCAGCGGGCAGAACTCCAGGCTGCTCTAACAAGTCAGTGCTCTTCCCTGACACCACACCAGATGGGGCTGCTGACCACCTGGGTTTCTGCTGTGCCACACTGAAGACCATTTCTCCAGGGGACACAAACGCTTAGCATTGTCTACTGAGGTTTTCTCTTTTACCTTTAACATTGAAGTGTGCGATTCATCCAGAGTGCATATTTCTGTACACCGTGAGCTGGTGCCCGCAGTTTGCTGGCTGGGGGCCAGGTAGGCAGGCATGGACAAGGAGTCCAGCACTTGTGGAGGAAGCTTTGGCAGCTCACTGACCAGGCAGCAGGTGCCCGACCTGGGTCCCTCTCCCTGCGCACCCCTCCCATGTTTCTCCTCCCAGGGTCCTCACTGGTCTTCCACACCCTCTTAGGGCAAATTTCCTTTCCTCCTGCTGCTCGCCCCTTGCCTTCACAGAGCATGTTGCATGTGCAAACCTGGGGCTCTGACTCCAGCCCACCCTGGGACCCAGCAGGAGTAGGTGGTCATTCTCCAGGAACATGTGTGGAGGTCTCTACCCTACCCTTTCATCCCCCAAGGTTAATAATAATAATAGTTATTGTTGCTGTTGTTCATCATTATTGTAATGATTACCATTATTATTTGTTATTGTTATAAAAACACTGAATGAGATTTTTCCATCCACAAAGGGTGTCTGGTTGACTGAAGTTGAGGAAAGAGGAGTTTCAGGCTGGGAAATATTCTAATTCCTGCTGTAGCCCAGGGTCAGAGGTCAGGGGGAGTCCTCGGCCCCAGAGGTGCTGAATCAACCCTTCATGCACAGCAAGTTCCTGTGTCTCTGGGGTGAATGCCCAGGGGTTTGGTTGCTGGGTTACATGGTCCTTATGCAGGGACAGCAAAACTTTACCTCCACTGTTAGTGTCTCTGGCTGGGCCTAAGAGGTAAGTGGACATAAAACACATTAACAGGAGAAAAGCACACAGATTTGCACATGTAAATGGAACCCTGTAGGAAAAAGAGATCCAAAGAAGCAGTTAGGCCTGAACGCTTATATACTAGGTTGGACAAAGAATAAGTTGTGAAAACGTGCAAGACAATGGGGTCTGGGATAGGGCAGTTCATCATGGAGAAGTGGTGAGGCAGATGAGGGTTAGTTTAACGAGATTTGTTCATACAGATTCCCCTCAGCCCCAACTCCCTGCCTCTGGTGCTAAGAATGTCTTCCTTCCTCCTGGTAGAGGGAGGCCGCCTTTCCCATGGGAGATTCACCTCCTACTTTCAGGAAGAAAAAGGGGAAGTCAGGACATCTTCCTTGTGCCAGCTGTTTTTCAAGTGCCTTTAGCTCAAAATAACCCTTATGCTAAAGTGGCATATTTTGGGGTGGCATATTCTGCCACGCTTCACTTGCACGTTTTTGTTGTTGCTGTTTTCTTTTTTGAAACTGCCACACTGTTTTCCAGAGTGGCAGTACAATATTACCTTACCACCAGCAATCCGTGAGAAAGCCCGTTCCACCACAGCCTCACCTGCTTTCCTATATTTGATGCTGTTCCTATATTTTGTTGAAGACATTTGATGGATGTGTCATGATGTCTCACCGTGATTTTAATTTACACTCCCACAAAAGGCTAACGTCTTCTCATGTGCCGACCTGCTATCTGTACATCCTGCTCAGTGAAATGCTAGTTCATGTCTGTGAACTAAGTTTTCTGAAAAGGAATGTGGAAAGTGACTTTATTTCCGTGAACAGTTTGTAAATGGGGAAGTTGCAGCCTTCAGTGTAAAAGGAAAGTAAGTTCTAGAAAACTAAGAAAGGGTTTGGGTTCTATGGTGAAAGTTTCTGTCCAGGTTTCCAACTACTTTCATTTATGTAAATGAAGGACTGAAACTCATGCTGTCCTGATCAGTGGATGTAGCTGAATCCTGATTAGTCGATACAGGTGAACCCTGATTGATTGATGCAGTTGAGTCCTGATTAGTCGGGGCAGGGGAGTTCTGACTTGTTGTTATTTAAGCCTTAAGCAGAAGACTGTCAGAAATTTCTTATAAATGGCTGTCAGGGGTCCAGGGGAGTGGTGCTTAGGCTACAGTTATCTTGACACTGACAACAGGAACTGGTTTGGTTTGGTTGTGGAAGGGAGGTCTTGTGATACTTTTATAACATCTTTCTAAGAACACAGAGTACATGAAGTCTCTGTCACCCAGCTACGGCTGCCTGGTTCCATTTTAACTTTGAACAACTCAGTTACTCTCCTGGGAGTCATTTTGTCTTTCTGCAGGGGGCATACTTTAACATGTCTTTCGTCAATTTTGTAATTGGATTTTGAAGAAAAATACCGTTGCATTTTGAGTTTTTTTTTTACACATTCCTGTAGAATATATGGTTTGTAAATATATTCTTCTGATCTATACCTTGTTTTCCTCCTCTTAAAAGGACATTTCAGCTGGGTGTGGTGGCTCACGCCTGTAATCCCAGCACTTTGGGAGGCCAAGGCAGGCAGATCACGAGGTCTGGAGTTCAAGACCAGCCTGACCAGTATGGTGAAACCCCATCTATATGAAAAATACAAAAATTAGCTGGGAGTGTTGACATACGCCTGTAGTCCCAGCTACTTGGGAGGCTGAGGCAGGAGAATTGCTTGAAGCTGGGAGGAGGAGGTTGCCCTGAGCTGAGATTGCACCACTGCACTCCAGCCTGGGTGACAGAGCCAGACTCCTTCTCAAAAAAAAAAAAAAAAAAGGACCTTTCACAGAGCCTGGGATTTTAACTTTGATGACTTCCAATTTATCCATCTGTATTTATGAATCATGCTTTTGATGTCAAGTATAAAATCTCATTTATTAGCCTAGATCCCAATTTTCTCTAAGAATTTTTTTCCTAAAATTTTAGTTTTACATTTTACATTGAAATGTGTGATCCATTTGGAGTTAAGGTTTGCATGAGGTGTGACGGTAAAACCCCCACAATTTATCCATTTAGAAACGTGAGGAGACTTTATTTCTCATAAGGATTACAGCCTTCAAGGTGGCCAGCTCAGCCAAGGGACCAGAAACAGGCACTTTGAAGGAGGAGGGGTTAGGGTAGGAGCTTTATGCTGGGCAGGTTGGCTAAACATACATATTCAACAGGTTATAGGAGGAGCTATGAATATTCATGAAGGTGGTCCTGACACATGCATATTGAACAGACATGCATGTAGCATGTGACCCATGTTCACTTTGGGGTGGAGACTTAACATTTAAATGTATTACAGTTAGGTCCCATATGTCAACAGGTCTTTTCAGGGCATGAAGGCACACAAGCGTGCAGCCTCTGTAAACCAGCCAGAGACAATCCATGGTTGGTGGTCTTATCAGGAAGTTATGGCTGGTAGAGCAGGGGTTCAGTAAGTCAAGTGCGTAGTGGAGCTGGAAATTGTTTTAATCATCTTGTCTATCTCGAGGCCAGTGGTTGTTTAGCTGCTAGACAAAAAGAAAAACCTTGTAGTCCTTAGAACACAGTTTATTCTTTAGGCGTAGGGTTAGTGACTTAACCCTTGCCTGGCATGGCCTTAGGTCCCGTTTATAATTTGGTATTTTATTGCCTCAGAGTCTGTTCTCTCAGTCTTCTGATCTCTATGTTAACATTAATGCTGGTCTAAACCCCAAAAGGCAGGGGGTATAATGAGGCATGTTTGACCTCCCACCCCATCATGACTAGAACTAAACTTTTAAGATTTTCCTGAGGTCCCCTTGGCCAAGAGGGGGTCCATTCATTTGGTGGGGGCTTGGGATTCTGAAGTTGACGGTGTTTAGGTCAAGGGTTTTGGTTTGCCTGCTTGTTTGCTGTGCCTGTGATGTGCAATTGCCCTACTCCCATTTGATGGAAAGGCTACCTTTCCTCCCATGACGTGCTTTTGCATGCTTGTCAAAAACCAGCTGGGTGCATTTGTTTTGGTCTCTTTTCTGTTCTGTAGATCATCTCCCTCTGTCCACACCACACGGTCTTTACTAGCTATTTAATGTGTTGAAATAGAGATAACTTAATTCTTATTTTAAATTATTCATTTAACATTTCATCATCAACATTTATCTCATCTAAAACAAACAAAACAAATTCACACAGTGTACGGTGTGGATGCACTGGAGTTTATTTAACCTGACCCCTCTTAATCAGTGGCTATTATCCCCCACTCCAGTTTTTTTGTTATTATAGTAAATAATGCTGAAATCGTTTTAAAAAGATTTTTTAAAGTTTATTTTTAATTGACAAATCATAATTGCATATATTTATGGGATACAATGTGATGTTTTGATATATGTATACATTGGTGGAACAATTACTTGAAGCTAATTAAGATATCCATCACCAACACATTTATTTTTTGTGGTGAGAATATTTAAAATTTACTATTTTGGGGATTTTGACATATAAAATGCATTAACTACATTCACCGTGTCATGTGGATCACTAAAACGTATTCCTCTTGTCTAACTGAATCCTTGTACCCTTTGACCAACAGCTCCTCCCTCCTGCCCTTCTCCCGGCCTCAGGTAGCCACCGTTCTACTCTCCGTTTCTATGAGTTCAACTATTTTCAGATTCCACACACAGGAGAGACCAAGTGGTATTTGTTTCTGTGCCTGGCTTACTTTGCTTAGTACAATGACCTCCACGTTCATCCATGTTGTCGCCAATAGCAGGATTTCCTTTTATTCAAAGGCGGGATAGTACCCCGTGGTGTACATACACCACATTTTCTTTATCCCTTCACCCACTGGTAGACGCTTAGGTTGCTTCCGTATCTTGGCTACTGTGAATGAAATCAATATTCTTATCTTATGCATAAGTGATCCCCACAATCATTCGTTATCTTTTGACGTTGCTTGTGAAACTTCATGTTGTCAAGCTGATCGATCATTTCCTTGATGGCTTCTGGGTTTATTTTATGCTTTAGAAAGGCTTCCCCACTCCGAAAAGACAGAATAAAAGCGATTCACCCACGTTCTGCCTTTCACGGTTTCAACTTCACGGTCTCTCCCGCCGCCGGCGCCCCGCAAAACTTCCGAATCCTCGGGGAACCCGGGACCCCGCTGCACTGTGAAGCCGAGGCAGAGCGCCGGCCTGCCGGGGTCTCCGGAAACGTTCCCAGTTCCCGCGGAAGATCGCCAGGCCCTGAGCTGCGTGGGAGGTCTGTCCCAGCAGGTAGCAGTCCCTCGGAGCGAAACGGTTGTTAGGAAAAATTTTCAAGTCCCCTTCGGCTGCGGGGTCGCGTCATTCCAGGCCATGCCAACTGGGAGCTCCTCCACCCGCCCCAGGCCAAGAAACGCGATCCCAGGTGGTCTGGGACTAGGAGAGGCCTCGCCCGCTGGCGATGCCCATTCTATCCGCGGCTGCTTGCGCCGGCTGTCGGGCGCCACCTGGCTGCACTTCGAAGGTTTTCTCTCTGGCGCTCTGGCGAAGCAGGCAAGAAAGGGGATTTGGCCACAGGGCGCCATGCAGAGTTCAAGGGGACTGGCGGCACTGGCAGCACTGGCAGGATGAGCCTCGCTTTGCCGGGTGTACTCTTCGTCCTTTTGTCGGAGATTAAACCTGCGGGTCAGCGTTGGAGGCGCACTCTTGAGCTCGGAGTGCTGTGGCCTGAGCGGGTCGACTAGTACACGCAGGAATCGGTGGAGTCTGGCTTGGGCAGTTCGAGAAAAAACGGGGAAGGCACAGTGGATTTAGCCACGGCCTGCAAAATGGGATCTTGTGGATGGACTTTGGGGCCCCACCCTCCCCACTGGGGAAGAGCCTACAGCCTCTGGCTCCGAGATAGAGGGGCGACCAGATGTCCGATGGATGATCTTTGTTAGAGTTGCTGGGTCGATCAGCCTCATTTCTGCAGTTTTTATGTGACCTCAGAAAGTTGATCAGATCGACCAGCAGCCCAACCCAGCAGATGGGCAACTAGAATTTGGGAGAGGAGAAGGGGGCAAGGCGAGGGGAGAAGGGCGTGGGGGGAGGCCTGCGGCGAGGTGCGAAGGGGAGGGTAGGGGCAGGGGGATGGTGGAACCTGAGGTTTATATAGCAATAGTAATTCTTTTAAGCAAGTATTATAAACAAATAATAATTTATTTACATTTACAAACTATATGAATACAAATAATATAAATTTGTAGAATTATAAGTATAAATTATACTTTATAAATAATAAATCTGCATAAATAGTGATTAGATATAAACAATTATAGTTCTGAAGAGGACGCAGGAGGGGCTTTCGGTCCGCAGAAATTTCTAAATGCCCCTGGGGAGGCTGAGGCAGGCCGACCCCTGTGAATTTTGAAGTCCCCTCTGGGTGGGGCGCTGTCCCGGGAGGCGCTGCGGAGCCTGTCCCCTGCCCGGCAGCTGTCCCTGGCCCAGGGCGCTCCCCCCCAAATTTTCCAAGGCTTCTTTTGGCTTCCAGGGATCTCACGGTTCCACTCATGCGTGCCAGGGAGCCCCGAGGTGGGAATGCGACGCGAGGTGGACACGGACGAGGCCTGGCGTCCTACCTGCCCACTCGCCATCCGGATCCGCTCGGCAGGCTTTTTAGCTAGTTGTCTGGCGACACCTGGCGGCCGCCTTTATATATAGCAAGCTCGACCAGCGGGGCAACGTGGGATTGGGTGGCTGAATGGTAAAAGGGGGATATTCTGTAATGGTGGGCGGCAGGGGGAGTCCTGAGGCTTATAGTAGTAGTAGTAATAATATTCTTTTTTTATTATGTAATTTATAAATATAAATTGTCATAAATACACTAATAATATACAATTATGTAGATACTATAAATGTCATGGTATAAATATATGTAATATATAGATTATATATTTTAATAAATATTTATGTATAAATATTAAATCAGTAATTATAATTATTTGGTCCTTGCTGGGATTCATCATTACTGTAATTATTACCATTATTATAAATAGTAATTGTAGTAGTAGTAATAGTAGCAGCTTTTTTTTTTTAATAACAACACTGAATAAACTGTCTATCAAAGAAAGATGTTCAAGTGACTAGAGATAATAAAGAAGAGTTTCAGTCCGTGGGATTTAAAAAATCCACCCAAGAGCCTGGTGACGCTCTGACCCACAGTCAGTGAAGCAACCAGCTGGGAACTGCATACAGCAACCCTAATGGTCAGGACTGCACTGACGGCTTCCCTCCTTTTTGCCCTTGCTTCGAACTTAGGACCAACAGGGAGAACAAAATAGGCACCCTCTTACCAGTCAGGTAGGATCCCCTCTTCCAGTGATACAGGAGATGGAAATAAATTATTTAGGCAGATAGGACAAAAGAGTCCTTGGCAGAACTTCTAACAAAAAACAGCCCAAGAAATCATTTCTTTCTAACAAAGAGCAGCCTGAAAAATGGAGCTGCAAGCATAGATAAGGAAGCTGGAAGCCTGCCTGGGAGGAGGCCTGCAGCCGCACTGATAAAAGGGACTACCTGGGGCCAGGCATGTCCACCATGGGGGGTTCACCTTCCCTAATTTTTTGTTGTTGTTGTTAACACATGCACAGTAAGAAAGAAATAAGCAACATGGAGTAGCTACTCACCTGCGTAATAAATAGAAGATTGGTGTGGGGGCATCCAGAGATTCATGCCCTATGCAGATGGCACACCTGGTCCTGTTTTTTTGCATCCGATGTAGATCAGACACTGCTCCCCACTAGCTCATCTATAAAAATCTGCATTTCACTGTGCATCAGCAACCTATTTTTCCGGGACCCCTCTCTGTAGCAGAGAGCTATTCTCTTTCTTTCACCTATTAAATTTCCACTCTTAACCTCACCCTTTGTGTGTCCATGCCCTTGATCTCTGTGGCTGTGAGACAATGAACCTTGGGTGTCACCCCAGACAATGAAGCCACTTCACTAGCAGCTGCCTCTGGCGGCTGGCAGTCCCATCAGGACTCCTCTTCCTCTTTTCCACCACACAGATTTCCCATTCCTCTCCCTGCCTTTGAGTTTCTGCCAAACACTATTGAGCTGCATGAAAGAACCTTCAATGCATATTACAACTGAAAGAAACTGATGTGAAAAGGCTGCATACTGTAAGATTCCAACTCTGTCACATTCTGGAAAAGGCACAACCATGGAGACAGTAAAAAGAGCAGTGGTTGGCAGGGGTTGGGGGAGAGAGGGATGAACAGGCAGAGCACAGGGGATCTGCAGGACTGTGAAACTACTCTGTATGATATGACAGTGGTGGATATGGCATTAGACATCTGTTCAAACCCACAGAATGTACTGAGGACTAAACTGACATTTTTTCTCTCTTGCCCAGATTCCTATCTAAGGGGCCTGGGGAGTCATACCCTAAAAACTAAAATCTCAACAGATGGGCTTTATTTAACCTTATATATAACACAGCTTACTTTCCCACTGGACTCTCGTATAACATCATATGACAGATAAAGAAGGAAATAAAAATATTTTAGCCCAAAATAGGATTTATTTGCATATTTTGAAATGGCCCTGCAAAGCTGTCTTTTGTGGGGAAAATTTGCATCTGTAAAGAATCTCTATTACCATAACTAGCTCTTTTCCCTTCCAGGCCCTCCCAGGCCCTCCCAATCCTCTAGAGATTAGCTGAAAGTCTAGCACCTTTTAAAAGTCTGAATAGGAAACATTGGCCATCTATTGTCTCTAAGGGCGGCCCCCATGAGACTTCATCTACATGGTAAGAACCTTGGTCTCCACAACCCCTTATCTTGACCCAGATACTCCTTTCTATTGATTGCAGGTTTTTAGATAATAACTGTTTCAATCAATTGCCAATCAGAAAATCTTTGAATCCACCTATGACCTGGACGCCTTCCTCCCACTGACCCCCTTCTAGCTGTCCCACCTTTCTGGACTGAATCAATGTGCATCTCACATGTACTGATTAATGTCTCATGTCTCCTTAAAATTTATAAAACCAAACTGTAAAACAACCGCTTTGGGCACATGTTCTCAGGGCCTCTTGAGACTATACCTTGGGTCACTCATATTTGACTCAGAATAAATCTCTTCAAATATTTTACAGTGTTTGGCTCTTTTCACTGACAATACAACACCAAGAACGACCCTAATGTGAACCACAGACTTTGGGTGAAAATGATGTGTTGGTGTGAGTTTAGCAGTAGTAAGAAATGTGCCCCACTGATGTGGGACATGGACAGTAGGGCAGGCTGTGTGTGTGTGTGTGTGTGTGTGCGCGCGGGCTGGTGAGGGGTGCATATGAGAGCTCTCTGCACGCTCAGCTCAATTTTGCTGTATAGGTGTAGAAAAAATCTTACCTCCACCCATCTTAGGTTTATTGCCTTGGCCCCACAAATTTAGACCAATGAAAGCCAGGTTAACAAGAGAAAACAACACATTTATTAATTCATGCGTTGCAAATACACATGGGAGAGCTCAGTGATAATAACTCAAAAAGGCAGTTAGAACTTGGGCTTATTAGCACCCTAATGAGAGAGCAATATATTTGTAGAGAAGTGGAAAGACAAAGGAAGGGGACCTTGAGCTTCTTTGGATAACAAGTTGTGGGAAGGTAGATATATGGGGGAAGTTGACAGATAAGGTTGATTTGGTGTGCTTATGATGTTGATTTTTCTGGTGCCACCTCTGGGCTGGTAAGAGACATCCTGCCCTTCTGGTAGATGGGGGCAGGGCAGAGAGTTTGTCCTGTGTCTACTTGGTCTCAGTTGTCTTCAGCTCAAAATAATCTTTATGTCAGAGTGGCATATTTTGGGATGGCATACTCTAAGCCCCTTCAGCTGTGAATTCAAAACAACTCTGAAAAAGTCAATTAAAAATTATATTCCTATAACATGGCCCTTGCTGCTGGGGCTCAGGACACACCACCCCAAAATATGACAATACAAAACTAGATATGTGAACACAAAATATACTTCTTAGGCAAATTTTGATCTGTTATTCTAAGAAATTGCAGACACAGGAGTAGCTCTGAAAAGCTGCCCTTTTGTGAAAGAAATTTATAACTATAAAATACATCTACATTAGTGAATTATCTGTATCAGGAAGAGGGCTGGTTCCAGACAATTCTATCACCCCAGAGAGTTTTCTCTGCAGCACAAGACACCTTTTATTCACCAGACATTGCCTCCCCTCACCCTCCCAGAACTTGTGCCCATCCCCGGCAAGCCCCAAGCCCCTGTTCCTTTCTGTAACTCAGGACACTATTTAAGCTTCATTCATCTGGCCCTTCTCCTGGTCCATATTTTGTGGGACTCCTGTGCATATAGACGTAATTAAAGTGTTTTCTTCTCCTATTAGCCTGTCTTATGTCAATTTAATTCCTAGCCCAGCCAAAGAACCTAGAAGGGGAAGCCATTTTTCCCTCCACTACCTGCTTTTCAAGATCCCAGTTTGTTGGAACCACTTCAGAGTTAACCCTCTGTAAATACTTGTCAGTCCTCATCTTTTCAATGTTTTCACCTGACATTCACTCTTTATTTCACTCTTATGTCTCCCAGCAGGTTGCTCAAGAAACTCTCCCTTGCTGTGGACACTGCTGACTTCTGTAAAATATATTTACAGGAGGCCATTGGTTTGGACTGAACTTCTGCACTAGGCCCAACAGACTGAGATGGAGCATGGACCCCTATTAGAGGCCTGCTAGGCCTCCTCCAAGCATGGAAACAAAGGAAAATCTTGATTTCTTTCAAGGGAAATTCCAGGTACCTAGCTGGCATTGAGAAGTAAATGAGCCACCTGATAAGCAAGAAGGGAATAACAGCTGCAAGTAATAGCCACTCGAGTAAGTCAGAGCGACAAGGTGTTTTGTCCCCTGTTGAAACTAAAGATTGCATCTTAGCATATGTCCATGAATGGTTTTTCAGAAACCCGGACCCACCTCAGATGGAAAATACTGACCATCATCACAGAGACCTCAGATGTCAGGGAGATGAGGGCTGCACTCTGACAGCTGCTCTTTGTTGTAAATTTCTTTCTCAGCGGCCTGGAGAGAGTCATGCCCACAGGCCAGAACTTAACATTCCTTTCTGCTGATTCCAAGTTTTAGACAAAGCCTGGCTTCCTTAACCAACTGCAATCAAAGAATCCTGAAGCCGCCTATGACCTGTAAGCCCCTTGCTTCAAGAGCTTCCACCTTTTTAGGCCAAACCAGTGTATACCCTCTGTATCGATTTATGGTTTCCCTGTAACTTCTGCATTCCTGAATTATTCCCCTGCCTTTAAAATCCCTTGCTTGTAAGCCATCCAGGAGATTGGGTCTGAAGCATAAGCTGTCCCATTCTCCTTGCTTGGTGTCCTGCAAGTTAACACCCTCCTTTCTCCTGCTGCAAATCTCGGTGTGGGTGTTTGGTTTTACCACACGGGGCAAGCAGACCCAGGTTCATTTCAGTAACAAAACCAGACTGGATTGGAGTTTCTTGCGCTAAAGTTCCACTTTTCCAAACCAAAACTGAGTTGTTGATCTGACCTTCTGAGAAGTCAGGACACAGAGAGATAAAAGGCAAATCCCCAGCAGGCCAGGTTTAGCCAGCATGATAGGCAGTCCCTCCCCTCTGCTTTAATGTTTACAAGGAAAGTAACTTTGCAACCAATCCGTGTTTTGTTCTCTGTTTCTGCTTCAGCCTTTTCTATCCATAAAACCCATCTCCCCAACTCTGCTCGGAGGAATGCTCAGTCTGTTTTATGGAATGAAGTGTTGCCTGATTCTAGAATAGCAAATAAAGCCAATTAGGATCTTTAAACTAAATCTGTTGTACTTTTGTCTTTTGACAGTTCCATGATGGAATATCTGATGGCCACTTTCCATTTACCACGTTAAAGGAACAGTCCAGGTAAGTGGCTCCTTTTTGTTTCTGGGGTCCATCTTGCTCCTGGCTCCTGATGCCAATGCTTCTCCTTCTCATCCTGCCTTTCTGGATGCTCCTACCCAAGGTTTGCCAGCGTGCTCACAACCCCTGCTTGGGATTTAAAATCTGAGGTGCATCATAACTCACTCCTGGACTCTGCTATTCTTTTATTGGTATGCCAGAAAAAAAGAACCCCAAGCCCTCTGGGGGACCAAACTGATTTTTAAGGCACTAATTATTAACTCTATTCTTACAACCTCCAGATTTTATCTCCACTCAGAATTATATGTACAGCTACCTAGCTGATTTCCAGACCGAAATGCCTCTTTGACATTACAGATTAAAACTGATCCCACTCTACAGTCTAGGTCATCTTCCTGGACTTGGCTGTGACCTAGACTTACTGTCTAAATAAATGGTGTGACGGCTCACCTAGGGACTCCATTCCAGACTCTAGAAAGAGTTTCTTCAGCCTGTATCTCCCCACATCATAAACAATCTATTACTGAGTCCTGTTCATTCTTCCAATACACCAAAGGCTTCCCTTCACTTCCACAATGACCCCAACTGTTTTGCCACTCGCTCCTGGAAGAACATCTGGATTTGTTTCTGGCTTTTGGCTATGAGGAATAAGCCTGCTGAGAACATTCAGCTCCAGGATTTTGTGTGAATGTAAGTGCTTTAGTGGTAGGGCGGGAACCTGAAGGCCATCCCTGGGTTGGGTGATTCTCTAGAGGGACCCAGAGAACTCCACCAAGCTGACCTAAGCCCTTGAAAGTCAAACAGATTACTGCATGTCCCAATGCCTGCACTATAGCTCACTTGTTGGAATAAACTGCCCAAGAAAAATGGGGGTACGTGGTTACATTATCAGAGGCATCCCAGGTGGATCCTGGAGACATGGACAGTACCCATAGTCACGAAGCTGACAGCTGGAAGAAGCCTGTCTGGTTCAACCCCTGTCTGGCATATTCCTTCCTTCTCCATCCTCACTTTCTACCCCTCACAGGGACAGAATTTACAGCTTACCAAGCCAGGCCATTGCACTTTTGGACAATTCTACTAAATGGATTTTCCTCATGCCATCGCATAACTGCTACCTGCCACCAGAACCTTAGAAATACATGGTTTTCCATCAAGCACTCATGGAACATGTCACTGTGGGCACTTCTAGGGGGGATTCATGATGGATCCTTCATGATCAACTAAATGTAAAACAAACTCCCAGGTAACAGAACCATTTCAGCTATTAAATAAAATCATCTGTATTAACCTAATTATGAGGGACATCTCTCCCAATATTATATATATATATATTTTTTTTTTCTTTTTCTGAGACAGGGTCTCACTCTGTCACCCAGGTTGGAATGCAGTGGTGCCATCACAGCTCACTGCAGCCTCAACCTTCCGGGGCTCAAGCTATCCTCCCACCGCAGCTTCCTGACTAGCTGGGACTATAGATGAATGCGACTATGCCCGGCTAATTTTTTAAAAACTTTTTGCAGGAGCAGGGTTTTGCCATGTTGCCCAGGCTGGTCTCCAACTCCAGTGCTCAAGCAATTTGCCTGCCTTGGCCTTCCAAAGTATTGAAATTACAGAATAAGCCACTGTGCCTCCAACATAATCATATATTTTTTTAAAGAATAGTTGGTATTTGGGGGCTGGGTATGGTGGCTTACACCTGTAATCCCAGCACTTTGGGAGGCAGAGGCACGTGGATCACTTCAGGTCAGCAGTTCGAGACCAGCCTGGCCAACATGGTGAAACCCATCTCTACTAAAAGTACAAAAATTAGCCAGGTGTGGCGCACACCTGTAGTCCCAGCTACTCGGGAGGCTGAGGTAAGTGGATTGCTTGAACCTGGGAGTCAGAAGTTGCAGTGAGTGGAGATCGTGCCACTGCATTCCAGCCTGGGTGACAGAGCAAGACTCCATAAAAAAAATAGTTGGTATTTATGCCTTTCTTTCTGAAAATCATTGATAGTGGCCCCATTCATCTGTTGAGGTTTTATATGAAAACAAAACCTTATACCATTGTGTGGGGAGAGGTGCTAACTGTCCTCTTTGTGGTGGGGTGAATATAGCTTCAGCACACACAGCAGCTGTTTTGGGTTCTCAAGAAGGGAGGTCCAAAGTAGTTCAATCGTAACCTATTACGATTTCTCTCAGAAACGCAGCCCAGCTGCTCCCTTCCCTCAGGGGAGTTTGTGACCTTGCTACTCACAGCGTGGTCCATGAACCAGCAGCACTGGGGTCACCTGAAGCTTGTGTGAAATGCGGCATCCCAGGCCTGCTGCACCACATGCATCAAAAGCACACATGTTCTTCCTATTGCTGAGAGGGAGGAGGGATGGCAGCACAGGAGCAAAGCCATCACTGTGACTGCCGTTAGGGACAGTGCCAGAGCACCCAGCCCCGAGCCCCACCACCACCACCCCATTTCCTTAATTACAGAATTTACTTGAAATTAAAAATCCCTGCTCCCTAAATACCCACCCTCTCCTCTGGCTTTCTTTTTAGCTGAGGTGGCTGTTCTGGCCTCTTCTTTCACTCATTCCTGGCAGCACAGCAATCCCTGCAAGTTACTCAGACCCTCAGGACTCCTCATTCAAGTGTAGTGGAGGACGATGCAGATGGCAGGGAAAACCAAAGAAAGCTCAGGTGGCCCATCATGGCTGCCATCAGTGGAAGAATGTCTCTATTTAACACTGAACCTTAGTAATGACATGCTCTCCCCTTGTCCCGGACCTTCATTTTAAAATAGAGCACACAGGTGGGAGCGGAACCACAGGGGCACTTCCATCCTGAACCTGCTCTGGGCAGGAGGTGGCTCTAGCCTTTGGGATTTTGTCTTCATTTACTTTTTTTTGAGATGGAATCTTGCTCTGTCACCCAGGCTGGAGTGCAGTGGCATAATCTCGGCTCACTGCAACCTCCATCTCCTGGGTTCAAGCAATTCTCCTGCCTCAGCCTTCTGAGTAGCTGGGATTACAGGTGCACGCCACCATGTCCAGCTTTTTGTATTTTTTACATACAAATCTCCCGAAGTGTTGGGATTACAGGCATGAGCCACCATGCCTGGCCTGTCCTCATTTATTTAAAGAGCAGTTACTCATCCCCAATTCCCCATAGATAGTGGCCAACTTCTTTGAAATCCAGAGACATTTTATAATGCTCAACTCTTTTTACACCAATTCTGTTTCTAAAATAAGTGTCACTCAGGATGGATGTGCTTTTAGAGAAACACTGTGACAAAGACTGTTTGCTCCAGAGGAAGGACCTGCAGTGGCCCCAGGCTGTGGCTCCAGCATCACTTAAGACAGTGTGAACATTTGGACACAATTAAAAAGAGGACACTTAATCAAAGAGCACATTTACCAAGTCAAGGGGCAGGAAAGCAGGGAGGCGGGAGGTGCGGGACCCCACGTGGGACAGGCAGCTGTGTGTTGTTGATACCGCCTTCCTGCCATGGCTTTCCTACACCAGCAGAGAGAAAGCCCATTTCTGCTCTCTGCTGCAAGGCTCTCTGGGTGGAAGGTCTAGTTCCACAGGAAAGAAATCCTGGTGGCTGAGGCGTGGCTGTGCACAGCCTGGATGGCTCAGCCTGTGGCCGGCAGGCACCCAGGGCCCCTGGTGGGGGTCTCACCTGCTTGGGATGGCCTCAGCTCCCAGGCTGCAGCCGCCACTGCCATTTCAAAGGTGAGAAGGAACTGTCTGTGTGGACCTCTCATCCCGCACAGTGAGGGAGGCGGGAGCTGGGTGGTGCAGGGAATTAGGAAAGGCAAACCTGGGACCTGCTATGCCCTGCAGTGCCGTTTCCAGAGGAGAGCAGCCCGGGGTGGCAGACGTTTGCATTTGGATGTTAGAAATGCTCTTCCCAGCGGGGCATGGTGGCTCACAGCTGTAATCCCAGCACTTTGGGAGGCCGAGGCGGACAGATCACGAGGTCAGGAGATGGAGACCATCCTGGCTAACACGGTGAAACCCCGTCTCTACTAAAAATACAAAAAATTAGCCAGGTGTGGTGGCGGGTGCTGTAGTGCCAGCTACTCTGGAGGCTGAGGCAGGACAATGGCGAGAACCCGGGAGGCGGAGCTTGCAGTGAGCCGAGATCGTGCCACTGCACTCCAGCCTGGGTGACAGAGCAAGACTCTGTTTCAAAAAAAAAAAAAAAAAAAAGGAAATGCTCTTCCTGACTTTTCACAGCTGACTGAAGCACCCGGTTCTTGGCCTGTGTCTTTTCCTCACCTGTATATATTCAACTATATTCAATCAACAAGCTTAACATTGAGAATCAAGAGAAGCCCAGGACCTGGGGAGCCCGGGACCCCCTTCAGCATCCACTGTGCTTGGGATGGGGCTCCCAACCCCGCCTCAAGTCACCTCTTGTTCTCCTGCCACAAAGGAGCTGGCACACCAAGTGATGCTTCCATTTGGCCACTGCCTTTATGGGAAGGGACAGCGGTCTCTCCTTGGTGCCAGTGTTAGAAGGAAGAATTGGCGCTCACTCGGTCCTGCTGTGTGTGGGAGTCTCCTCTGCACCCCGCCCTATCTTGTCACTCGTCACCACTGAGTTGAGCAACACCAGACTTTGTTTCCAGGCTTTGTTTCTTGGCCCTTGACAATAAACAGAACAGTCTCCCTCAGCCTTTCACACCACATAGACCCCTCAGGATGAATTGCTCGAGCAGCTCCTGCTGATGCTGGGCCTTGGGAAGAGAGGGCCAGTGGGGAGGGCCCGCCCCTGAGCTGAGAGGTCCCTTTATAAAGGCAAGTCCGAGCCCCAGAGATTTGGGGGTCAGCAGGGGAGACAGCAGGGCTGAAGGCGTAGAGGGGGCACCCTGCACTTTATATCTGGGGCAATTCAACAACAAAGGTGCCAGGTATGTGGACACACACCTAGAGGAAGAGTGCTGTGCACCCTCAAAGCCTGGGCTGAGGCTCAGCAAACCAGCCCTTCTGGGAAGCTTGTTGGAAAGTCCAACTCTCAAGCCCTTCCCCACCCCTGGTGCCCGAGAACCTTCAGTCTGACCTATCCCTGGGTGACTCCCCTGCTCCTGAGGTCTGGGACGAGCTGCCTGCAGCACTGGCTCTCAATCTGCCTGATTGTCAGCACCACCTGGAGAGCCAGAGAAGTTCTGAAAAGACAGATCTCTGGGTGCTTCCATCCCTGGGATTGTGACTCAGTAAGTAAGGGGTGAAGCACAATAATTCATATCTATGTTTTTAAAGCTCCCCCAGAGTTCTGGATGCTTAGCCAGCCTGGGGAACCTCTCTCGGCTCTTTGGGTCTTACAGGTAAGAAAGATGTCATTGTAACCTTTTATCCTTGGAAACACATTCATTCCAAACATATCAAAAGAACTTACTAGGCAGTGTGTGGTGGCTTATGCCTGTAATCCCAGAGCTTTGGGAGACCCAGGTGGGTGGATCACTTGAGCCTGGGAGTTTGAGAACAGCCTTGACCTCCTTGACTTCTAGGGAGTTTATTTGGGACCTGGAGGCTGTCAGAGTGGTTTTTTGTTCCCCTTTGTGTACAGTTTTGAGTTCATTGTTTATGTATTGGGATTTGGAATAGGGTCATATAAATATTTCAGGTCCTAAAATAGCTGTGACAGTGTCACTAATCTGCCCCTGAGCTGAACATCCACCCCCGTGCTGCCATTTAATCCTCCAGTCATGTGAGGGAGGATGGGAGTCTGTGTGAATGTCTTTCTCACTCGCGTTCAAAGATTGTATCTGCCTGTCTCATCTGTCAAGAGTGTAGAGTTTGTTGTGATGGTGTATTCAAAATAGACGAAACTTGTGGTCATTGTACTTGGCAAACAGCTTTTCACGTCAGGATGCTTCCACCCCCGGCTCAGGGCTGGTCCAACTTTGTGAGGAATGCGGCTGCGTGCAGGTGTCCAGTCTGCCACCCTCAGCCCCGCACCTGCAGTGTTAGAAAAGCCATGCTGTGGGCGCCCAGCGCCGGTGACATGGGGAATGTGGAATAATGAATACTTAATTCACATGTGCTTATAGAAAAAATTTTATACAATAAAAATAACCAATTGTGAGATTTACATCTTTTTCTGTCACTATATATAAAAGGAATCAAGAATTTTCATGCAGCTTCCAGGTATTCTTGAGACTGGTATATCGTTTCTTTTTAAAAAGTGCATTATTGCATGACAACACCTAGATAAATATATTTTTGTGTATTTATAAGCATATTTTAGCTCAAAAATATCAATAGTATACACAACTTACAGCACAGTTCGGGAAGTGCTGATGTATATGGTAATAATGTGTTGTTTGGGATGATTTAAAATTATATCAGGCTATTAGGAGCCCAATATAGTGATCCAAATTGAGATCATCTTGTCTAGTATTCTTTAAAATGGCAAAACATCAAATCTAGAAAATAGATAAGAAATAATTTTAAGATGAAAGTACAACTGATTTTCTATTTTTACAAAAATCATTATTGATTTTCAAAAATGTATTTTAGAATTCAAGCTGTTAATTTAAAAAGTGCTTATTTAATAATATAGTGAACAAAACTGGCTATAAGAAAAAATGCCTCGTCTTGCTGTCCCCAGATCTTGCAGCTTTTCAAAGTTTCAGAATTTTGTAAAATATTTTGAATAGCCCAGACTTTCTGAAAATGGGTGTAGCCTTTCAAAGTATTAGAATTGAGAAGCTTTTAAATGCCAATCTTATTTTATAAAGTGTTGACTTTTCACTGTAGACTAATAGCGAACAGTTTGTAAAGAAATGTAAATAAAAAATGTAAATAAATAAAATAAGCTTATTAGTTTTCAAAAAATTTATTTAAAAGGACGGGGTAATGTTGATTGGAGTAAGGAAGTATTTGAAAATGTGTTTTGTGAAAGAAATCAACACACACCAACAAACACGCGTGCCTCAAAAGCGAAACTCCAACAATGCAGCTGTTGTTCCTTTGCAGCAATATTTATCTCACCTTGAGTGAGTGAGGGCCATGCTGCTTGAAAGTGTAATAACTTAAACACCTTGCCTATGTCTGTGATTAAAAACTAAGCTCTACTCAGCTCATGTAATGCCCCTGACCTCCACCAGAGAGAGATTCTTGGTTATTCCTTGGGGGCAAATATGTCCATGGATCAGTGGATCAGGGACTGTTGAATCAGATATGTGTCCCTCTCTACATGTCACGGTTTGTAGAGATCAAAAATTTCCCTGAAAACACCCAGGTTTATGAAGCCAGGTGATCAGCCAGCTCTGAGGCCTAACTAGGGAGGCCAGAATCCTGCTCCCAGGACAGGGCTGGGATGGGGACGTCTGTGGTGATGTCATCTCCAGCTGTGAGCTCCAGAGCAATGCTGTCTGGGATGAGGGTCTGGGGCATCCTGAGCTCCTGGAGAAAGCTGGGTGCAGTTAAGAGCTCTATGAAGATTGTATGTGGTGGCAACGCTGTTGGGATAACCCATGGGTAGCCTAGAGAAGAAGTACTGTTTCCCACTGCAGGTGAAGGTGAATTAAGGCAGAGAGGCTATTGAAATAGGCACTGAACAGAACATGATAGCCGAATCTCTAACAGCAAAATATTTACCAGTTGTTGACTGGATGGGGTCAGTAAGTTCCATAATACTGGGTGTTGGGTATGGGGTCTTAATGAAAGGATTACAATGTTAAGGTTGTAGTAATCCACCGTGAAGCACCATTTAATTTTTTCCAGGCTTAAGCACAGGCAAGACTCAGCTGTCAAATGGAGAAGCAGTAGAGAGAATCACCCTTTTATTAATTAGGTTTCATATATTAAGTTTTAAACTTGAAGGTCCTGTACATCTGAATTGTGTCTCTCCCAAAATTACATACTGAAACCCTTACCCCAGTACCTCAGAATGTGTCTGAATTTACAGATACAGCCTTTAAAGGGTGTGGTTAAGTTAAAGTGAGACCATTAAGGTGGGCCCTAATCCAACATGACAGGTGTCGCTATAAAAGAAGAAATTTGGAGACATAAAGAGACCTCAGTGCTGGGTGTGCTCATAGGAAAGGTCATTTCAGGTCGGGAGAGAGGCCTCAGAGAAACCAAATACCCCACACCTTGGTCTTGGAATTCCAGCCTCCAGAACAGTGAGAAAATAAATTTCTATTGTTAAAGTCACCCAGTGTCTGGTAGCCTTAGCAGACTAACACATCTTGCTATAACTTACGTAGAGTCATATTAACTATTTTAACTGGGGACCTGCAAGGTCCAACTTGTCTCATAGTTATAGCAATATTAACTATTTTTATTGGGGACCTCCAAGGTCCAAGCCAATTTGTAAGTGCCAAAGACTTAATTGAATCATATCTATTATTCATTGTGTTAGAGCATGTTTTAGGGCAACGAGTATTATGCCTATGCAAAATTTAGGCAACGCTACAGTTAAAATAAAGCATGGCTATTTTTCCCCTATAGTTATTTTGCCAGGATTACAGGCATTGCAGTGTTTAAATTTAGTGAGATTCGCAGGTATAACTGTAACTTGAGTCCCGGCATTGACTAAGTTCATGAAGCTTTGTCAATTGGTGCATTTTAACATTTGTTAATCTGAAGCCCATGCCGCACAGGCACAAAAGCCAATCACGGCTCCTTTTATCACTTTGTCATATAAATCCTTATAGTAAATTTTGTGTTTCCAATTGGGTCAAGTTATGGACCTTTGTTTTATTACATATTTGTTACTGGGAAAGGGCACTGTTCCAGGCCCCAACAGAGAATTCTTGGATCTCGTGCAAGAAAGAATTCGAGGCAAATCCATAAAGTGAAAGCAAGTTTATTAGAGAAAGTAAAGGAATAAGACAATGGCCACTCCAGTGGCCAAGCACGGAGGCTCATGCCTGTAATCCCAGCACTTTGGGAGGCCGAGGAGGTGGGCGGATCACCTGAGGTCGGGAGTTTGAGATCAGCCTGATCAACATGGAGAAAACCTGTCTCTACCAAAAATATTAAAATTAGCTGGGTGTGGTGGCGGGCACCTGTATTCCCAGCTACTCAGGAGTCTGAGGCAGGAGAATCACTTGAACCCAGGAGATGGAGGTTGCAGTGAGCTGAGATCGCATCATTGCACTCCAGCCTGGGCAACAAGGGTGAAACTCTGTCATCATCATCATCATCATCATCATCATCATCATCATCATAAAAGAATGGCCACTCCATAGGCAGAGCAGTGGAATGGGGTGCTCAACTGCTTGCACTTATTGTTACTTTTTGATTATATACTAAACAAGCAGTGGATTATCCATGAGTTTTCCAGGAAAGGTGTGGGCAATTCCTGGAATTGAGGGTTCCTCCCCCTTTTAGACCGTATAGGATAACTTCCTGACGTTGCCATGGCATTCATAAACTCTCATGGTGCTGGTGAGAGTGTCTTTTAGCATGCTAATGCATCATAATTAGCGTGTAATGAGCAATGAGGACAACCAGACGCCACTTTCATCACCATCTTGGTTGTGGCTGGCTTCTTTACCGCGACCTGTTTTATCAGCAAGGTCTTTGTGACCCGTATCTTGAGCTGACCTCCTATCTCATCCTGTGACTTAGAACGCCTACTTTCCTGGGAATGCAGCCCAGTAGGTCTCAGCTTTATTCAAGATTCTCCAGGCTTGAGGGTGGAGCCTTATTTACCCAGCCCCTATTCAAGATGGAGTTACTCTGGTTCAAAAACCTCTGGCATTTATATTAAAATATATGGAATATATGAAACATTACATTTAGGTAATTTTCAATATTCATTTTATTTTCATCCCTGGTGTCTAGCCCTGCCCTCTCCCCCATTTCTGGGCTTCTGGCTGCCCAAAGCCGAGGTTTTGAGTTACTGTCTCTGGCTGACAACTCAAAGTGTGGACCTTCTAGGGGGCTTGTAGGAGGCAGGGTGTGGGGTGGGGATCACAGGCAGCCCAGCCTCTTTCCCAGGCTCTCCAATCCCCTCTAAGGGGGTGGGATTTACCCTTGGAACCTAGACACCTCCCTTTCCGGCTGCACACACCCCCGCCTGCTCTTTCCTCTAGAAATGCAAAACTCCATCACTGCACACTCCTAGATCCCTGCCGCAGAAGAACTCTTTGAAAAATGAAGTGGCTTCCTTTCAGGACAATATCACCATTTATAGTTTCCTGCTATTTACATCATATACAATTTTATCTGAGTTGGGCAGAGTGCAAATGACACTAAAAACCAATGCAAAAGAGAATCAATCACAAGATTTTTTATCACAGTATCAACCAAAATGCTCAATCTTACATGAAAGAGATATTTTCCCACTTTGTTCTTTCATAATTGTGACTTCTTTTCCTCTGAGTGTATATGTCACACATTTGTATGCATTTTCAAATGGGCTACAATTTGTAATTCCAACTTGGCTTCAAAATGCAATTCCATATCTAGACATGTAGTTAGGTAATATTTTTCAGGAAATAGAATGTATTTACTATCTGTATCCAATGATTTCACCCACGTTCATTCATGGGCACTCCTGCTACCTTGTGGGGGAAACCAAGAGGGATCGGGGCAAGTGGTGCCCTCAAAGGAGAGACAAGCTCCAATTATTAAAATATTTCAGATCCTCAGGTCTTTGTATACAAAATAATTTAGGACATATTTACTTTTTAGTTTAAATAGCCAAACTTTTTACTTGTGCTATTTTTTAAAACTAAATTTTATTGAGGTATTGATATGGAAAAGAGACAGGGAAATACTGCATAGAAGAGGGCGGCTCCCCAGCAAAGGCCCCACCCTCAAGCCTGGAGAACCATGGCCCTAACTGGGAACAGGCATTTCTATTTTCGTACCCAAAAAGTTGCCCTTTGGCCCACCACACCCCCATATCCTGTACCAATATAAACCCCAAACCCCAGGCTCCAGGAGCAGATGAAGAGATGAAGAGATGAGGAGAAAAGCAGACAAACAGCAGAATGGTGTGGCAGAGAAAGCAAGAAGATGAGGAACACCTGAATGCTGAGAGGAGTTCAGCTGGGGGTGGTCAGAGAGGATTTTGGCTGCTGGACGGCCAAACTCCAGGGGAAGATCATCTTCCCACTCCATCCCCCCTTCCAGCTCCCCATCCATCCCTACTAAGAGCCACTTCTACCCCTCAAAGAAATCCCTGCATTTATCCTTCAAGTCTGTGTGTGACCTGATTCTTCCAGGATGCTGGACAAGAGCTTGGGATACAGAAAGCTGTCACAATGATCCTCTGCTTTTGCAGAAAGGCTGAGGGTCCACTGAGCTGGTTAACACTCAAGCCATCCAAAGATGCCAAGGCTAAAAGAGCACATTGTAGCACACACCCACTTGGGCTCCTGCACCTGTCCCTGTGCGTGATCCCCCTCCTGTAAGGGGTTTGAATAGGCAGAGAGCCACACTACCTTGTCACACGTCCTGTGAGGGGGGCCAGGGAACTCTCCTGTCTCAGTGTAATTTGTGTTTACCAAAATTAAAATGCAGTTTGATGAGTTATGAGTTGTTTTAACCTTATTTTTATAGCAAAATTTATTAAATATACAATAAAAATATGTTTAAGAGGCACAGTTTGACTATAAGCATCTTAGTACATGGAATGGTTAACAGTTGTTAAAATCTCAGTTTCATCAAATTGGGAAAATATCCAGTGTGACTGAATAGGAGCAATACCAAATTCGAGAATATTTATTAAATATTTTATTACTCATTAGAAATCGAGGTATCCCAATGTGAAATCAGTGTGACCTAAAGCAAGCAACTCACATCACCTTGGAATCATGATTTCTTCTTCAGGATAGATAAGGGGATTAGACTAAAAGATGTCTTAGGTCCCTACAGTTCAAATGTGCTACGACTACCAGTCCATGCCCGCAGAACACCGACTCCTGCCCCTCCCTCTTGGAAACCCTCCTCCTGCACCTCCCATCCCTCCACACCCTCCTGCTTTTCCTGCTGCTCTTTCCTGATCTCCAGCGGCCTCTTCCTAAATGCTGGCATTCCCCAGGCTTTACCCTTGGGCCTCTGATCCTGCACTGCCTGGTCTTCACAGCTGCAGCAGCTGCCTGCCTGCTCGTAACTTCCAGGTCTGTATGTTGCGGCCCCACGTCCTGGCCCCAGCATCCCGGAAGCACATCAGACGGCTGCTGGACATTCGTCCATGGATGTTCACAGGCACATCCAACTCCCCATGCCCAGATTCCCCTCCCTCACACCTCAAATGCTGCTTCTTTTCCCATTTTCTTTATTTCAATAAAAAGCACCAGCACTCATTTTAACCTCAAAATCACTGAGTGATTTAATTTTCCTATGGCATAGTAATCTATGTATTGGACATGAGAAAATGGACGCTTAGGAAAATGAAGGAACATGTCTAAGGCTACACAGCCAGTCAGTGGTGGAGTCTGGATTTGAACTCAGGTGTGTCTGACTTGAAGGCTAGGGCCCCGAACCCTGTCATCCACCCTCATGTGCCTCAGGCGGGAACGTGGGTGCTGTCCTGGATGCCTCCTCCCTGTCACCATGCACAGCCACTCTGCCAGGACTCACAGGCACACAGGGCTCTCGGATCAGCCCCTCGGACCTCTGGCCCAGCTTGGTCAATCCACCTCCATCCTTGCTTCACCCCTAACACAGCCATCTTCCAGCCAGTCTTCCACCTTCCTCTCTTCAAGCCATACTTCACATTGAGAAAAGGTGCTTTTGCTACAGTACAGGTGACACCACTCCCTGGCTTACAAGGTGCTGGTGGCAACCAGAAGCTCCCGGGATAGGAGAAAACCTCGCACTCACAACAGCCTCTGTCTGCAGCTCCAGCATGGGGGTGGTCCTCACTAGCCACTATTTCATAATTGTGAACTTGTCTGCTTGTTAAAATGTACTTTTAACCCCCAAATCAATACTCGTGTTGCTTTCACAGCCACAGGAAAACATGTGCAGAGCAGGGCAACAATCTGAGCCATCGGCCTCCCAGCAGAGGCCATGCAGGGCCCCATGCTGCCTTCTTGTTCCTACTCTCAACCTGCAAACCAGTCTTCTCATGGTCTATATAGTACCACTTTTTTTGCAGTTTTGAGCTTGTTGTTGGAGATTTCACTGTTTGAAACGGCCTCTAAGCATAATGCTGAAGCGCTGTCTAGTGTCCTAATGAGCAAGAAGGCTGTGATGTGCCTTACAGAGAAAACACTTGTTAGCCAAGCTTGGTTCAGGTGTGGGTTCTAGTGCTGCAAATTGTGAGTTCAACGCTAATGACAAGCACTACAGTGCATCCAGAAAGAGGAAGGGGAGTTTCACCAACCTGTACACGAGGCTGCTCCAGAAAGTGCAAAACTAACACCACTGGTGTGTGGCGAAACCATGGAAAAGCAGCTACATTTGTGACTTCATGAGATGATGACCAATGAAAGCACAGCGGGCAGCACTGTTGTGAAGAGAGCCAAAAAGCGGCCTTAGCTAATGCTGCCTGGCTGGCACCTTTCAAAAGGTAGCATGGCATGGAAAGTGTTAGCTTTTCAGGAGCGGCAGCTCTGTATGTCAGGAAGTACTCTATGGGAAAAGGGTATGTGGAGAGCAGTTTTCAACACTGATGGGACTGGCTGGTTTTACAGGGATGTTGGAAAATGAAGCCATGGAACATGAACGGTGCCTTGGCAGTTGAAAATATTGCAACCAGAGGCTTGCAGGAACCTTACCCTGTGTTTCCCCAGAAGCAATACTTTAGGACCCGGAGGCAAGTTTGCAGAACATAACCACAGCAGATCACCAGATAGGCCGTGCTCCTCACTCTCCTGCCGCGACGGCTGCAGCTCACTGAACCACAATTGCCTGAAGACGCTTTTCCTAGGTGCCCTCTCCCATCCGTCTCATCACCGACGCTCATCCCTTAAACCTCAGCCCCAGTCATCCACAGGATATGTCTCTGGACCCTGCCTCCAGGGCACTGAGAGGTTTCTTATATAGCACTTTTATTTTATTTTTAAATTTGATATACAGTGCCCACACCATATTTGATTGACACTATGTTTCTATGTTATGGTATCTAGCACAATGTCTGACTCATAGAGAGGAGCAGAAAATATTTGTTGAAAGAAGCATAAAGTTTAACAGTATTCATTCAATTTATTCATTCTTCCTAAATGAAGTTTCTTGGGCCTTACATTTTTAATTGATAAAATAGTCTTAAATTAACATTCAAATAATAGCTGTTCCCTGAAATAATCTAGAGAAGCCCTGTTCCCTCTCTTTTTGAGCCACCTATAATAACATTCTGCTGAGCCAACATGGAGCAGTTCTCCCGGCACATCCTGCTTGGGGAAACCGTGGCAGTGACCATCATTAATGGGAGTCACAGAGCCCCTCCAGCCTCTAGACTACGCTGCCAAGTCTGTATGGTGAAGGCCCTGAGTCGCCACAACACTGAAAGTGTTTGAGGTGCTCTGGACGCAGGAAACACTGCCTGGCCATGGAGCACTCTAGTGGAGGAGAGGTGAGGATTACCCCTGGCCATGGAGCTCTCTAGTGGAGGAGAGGTGAGGATTAACCCTGGCCATGGAGCACTCCAGCAGAGGAGAAGTGAGGATTACCCCTGGCCATGGAGCACTCTAGTGGAGGGGAGGTGACGGATTACCTCCTGGATCATGGCCATATGAAACAGAAAGGTGTGGGGCTCTAGTAAACCACTAAGTTAACTGAAACTGGGAAAGAGCCAGGTTGGCGGAACATGGACCTAACCCAGTCTGCAACCCTTTTGTGTGAAAAACCACAGCCGTTATCTTGCAACTTCGGAAATGAAAAGGCGCGTGGGTTACAAGACAGCTAAAAGCAGCAGGGCATTTCCCTCAGGCACCAGAAGAGGAAAGCCCTGGCAGTTAAAATTATTCCAACATATTCTTAGCATATAGCACAAGCTCACCGGCACATAGCCCCGTCCAGCACAACCTTAGAAAACTTCCCTCCAGCCCTTTATCTTTGCAGACAGCCCCTTCTCTGCTGTGCTGCATGTTGCATTCTTGCAATGTATTTTCATAGTTTCTGTAATAAATTTGCCTTTCTTTACTCACAGTTGTCTTGGTAAATACCTTTACTACCCACGACAACCCTGGCCCCAGCAGTCACACTCACGACAAAAGGGGCCCATGAGGAATTCTGCCAGGTGATGTCTGCAATACAGAGCCCAGGCTCTAACCGGAGGCAGCCAAGCTCCAGCCATTCCATCTTGAGCTTCTACCATAAGAGGAGCAACCCAGGACATCAGCAGCCTGGGAAGGAGAGAATGGTATTGTCCACAGGGACCTAAAGCCAGAACAGTTTCTGGCTGCTTGACCTGAACATCAAGGTTGCAGACTCTGGCTTCAGTAACTGTTGGCAACAAGCTGAACACCCTCTGGGGCAGCCCCCTTGTGCTATCTGGGAATTCTCCTAAGGTCATAGGCACACTGGTCCACAGTGGTGCTGTGGAACCTGGAGTCACCCTCTGTAGCCTGGACACCGGGTCCCTGCCTTTTAACAGACACAACTTCAGGAAGCTGCAGCAATGGATACTGACAGGAATGAAACACAACACCTCTTACATATGTGCGGAGGGTGAAAACCCACTGAAAACATTTCTCATCCTCGACTCCAGCAAGAGGGGCACCTCAGAAAAACCCACAAGGGCCCCATGGAGGAACACCGGCAGAATTTCAGCATGAGAAGGAACCAGAGCCACCCGGACGCTGAGCTCTCCCTAACCCCAAGAGTCCTGGCAAATTGAGCTCATGTTGTCCATGGCTTGCGAGTGAGACTGAATCCAGGACTCGCTGATGGGCCACCGAATTGAACCTGGGCTGTATGCAAACATCCCAGCGTGAACGGCTCCAGCATCACAGTGAATCCCCTGCCTTCAGCTGATGCCACCACCATCTGCAATCCTTTCCCTTTCTGCATGACACAGCCTAGAGTCTCTGCGAATCCAAAGCTGAGGTTTCAGCCATTCCCACCTTCAATTCCTCCTGGAAGAGCAGCAGCCTGGAAAATCGGCAGCCTGGGGAGGACCAGGGTCAGGGCAGAAGCCACAAGGACAGCCAAGGTGCCTGCCAGTCCCTACCTAACCTGGAAATGAAAACCACCAATTCCAGAACAGCCCCCAGTGTGGCCCTGTGGTGCCCCCATGGCAGCAGCAGCAGTGCAGGCACCATAAGAAGCCAGTGGCTGCCAGGGCGCGTCCTCCAAGGAAACATCCTCCCCAGGCAGCTCCATCAGGTGCCACACTAGCAGAATTTGCCTGAAGGCATGACCTCAGCCACTCCCTCCTACCAACACCCATGCTTCAGGCCAGTCCAAAAGACCCGGCACAAGCTCAAAGGAGAGTGGGGGTGAAGAAGCCTCACAAGGTGGACAGGTGAGGGCCAGGAATAAAATGAAGGATGTGTGTGTGGGTGTGGGGGATCAAGTGCATCCTGGTGCTTTCCACGGAGCATGCAGACCCCGAGTTCCACAGAGCACGCAGGCTCTGAGTACCACAGAGCACAAGGACTCTGAGTTCCATGAATCACACACACCCCAAGTTCCATGGAGCACAAAGGCCCTGAGTTCCATGGAGCCAGGAGACTCCAAGTTCCACAGAGCAAGAAGACTTTGAGTTCCATGGAAAATGAAGACCCTGAGTTCCATGCAAAATGAAGACCCTGAGTTCCACAGAGCATGCAGACTGTGGAGTTCAATGAAGCTCAATGAGATGATGCAGGAGATCGGCCAGGAGTGGGACACAAAGAGCTGCTCTGTGTGCACAGCATGTTTGGTCTTGGGGGCCTTTGGCTGTGGAAGTTGAAGGTGCATAAAATGCAGAGGCATTTGCTCAACAGGTTTTCAAAGAAGAGGGCATGCAGCACTTCTGCACACTCAAAAGCATGCTGGGCGGAAGGTTAAATGACAGCCTGTAGCTGGCTGGGCAACCAGAGGAGAGGCTGGCTGGCCTGTGCCCACCTGGGCAAACTTCAGAGACTGGATGATTTTTTCTGGGGCACTTCTCCCCTTCTCTTCTGGGGTGCTTCTCTTGTCTTTTCTTTCATGTTTATGGGGCAGGGGTGATGATTCTGTAGAAATAAAGATAAGAAAACTTAATGGCCAGGCATTTAACATCTTATTTTCTGAGCTTCTGCTAATGATGGGTTGTGACTACTGACTTGAGTGGTTCTCATTAGGTTCATCTTAGAGAACACAGGATCGTCATTTCCTAGAGCAGGTTGCATAACAATGATATTAACACCAACAGGCACCACCACACGTGGTTCATTTTTAAATTTATTTTTTAGAGATGAGGTCTCATTATATTGGCCAGGCTGGTCATGAACTCCTGGGCTCAAGCAATCCTTTCACCTCAACCTCCCAAAGTGCTGGGATTACAGGTGTGAGTCACTGTGCCTGGCCTGGCAGTTCCTTATAAAGTTAAGTATACACTTATCATATGTAAGCTGACAACTTATATCCACACAAAAACTTCCATGTAAATGTTTATGATAGCTTTATTCATAACTGCTAAAACTTGGAGGCAATCAAGATGCCTTTCAATAGGTGAATGGATAAACTGTTGTGGATTCACACAATGAACTATTATTCCTTGATTTAAAACTGAGCTAACAAGCCATGAAAAGACACACAGGAACTTAGATGCATATTGGTAAGTAAAAGGAGCCCACTTGAATGCTATATACCATAGAATTCCAACCACATGATATTCTGTAAAAGGCAAAACTATGGAAACAGTAAAGACAGCAGTAGTTGCCAGGGTTGTGGGAGGGGGAGGGTGAAAAAAAGGAACAACTAGCTGAGGCACAAGGGGTATTTTAAGACAGTGAAACTATTCTGCATGCTGCATTAATTATGGATACATGTCATGTCATTACACATTTCTCAAAATTATAGAAGGTACAACACAAAGAGTGACTTCTAGTGAATTTTAGTTAATAATAATGTTTCTACATTGTTCATCATCTGTAACAAATGTACCACAAGGCAAGACTGTAAGGGTAACAACAGGGCATGTGGGCAGGAAACTGGATATATGAGAACTCCCTGTACTTTCCACTCATTTTTCATGTAAATCTAAAACAGCTCTAAAAAAAAGTCCAATAATTAAAAAAAATCTAAAGGACCATCAAGGGCAGAATGGATAAATAAATTACAGTATGTTTATACAATTGAATAAAATGAATAAACTTGCAAGTTAAATGTAATCTCATGGTGGTACACAAACACACACACACACACACACACACAATAGAACATATACAAAAGGAAATGAGGAAATTAAAACATTTCATTACCAAAAAATCAATTAAATACAAAAGAATACAGTATGCAGGAAATGAAGAACAAAAAAGCTATAAGGCATATAAACAACCAACAGTATATGACAGAAATAAATCCCTCCTTATCAGTAAATAAACAAAACCAAAAGTTGGTTTTTGAAAAGGTGAACAAAACTGACAAAACTTTAGCTAGATTGACTAAGAAAAAGAGACTCAAAGCCAAAAATAAAAGTGGGGCATTATTACAAATTCTACGGAAATAAAGAATTATAAGAGGTGTATTATAAACAACTGTTTGCCAAGAAATAGGACAGTCTAGATAAAATAGACAAGTTCTTAGGTATACAAAACCTACTAGGACTGAATCATGAGAAAACAGAAAATTAGAATAGACCCCATAACTACTAAGAAGACTGAATCAGTCATCAAAAACTTTCTGACAAAGAAAGGCCCTAAATCAGATGGCTTCACTAGTGAATCTTATCAAACATTTAAATAACACTAATCCATCTCTTCTAAAAAACTGAAAATCAGAGAACATTTCTAAACTCATTCTATGAGGTCAGCATTACCCTGATACCAAAGTCAGAAAAAAAGTAGACAAGAAAACTAGAGACACGTATCACTTCCCTGATGCATATCAATGCAGAAATCCTCAACAAAATACCAACAAACTAAATTCAGAAGCATATTAAAATAATTATACACTATGACCAAGTATAATTTATTCCTGGAATGCAAGGATGGTTGAACATTCAAACATCACTGCATTAGGAGAATGGAGTGGTAAATCACATGATTATCTCAACAGATGTAGAAAAAGCATCTGACAAAATTTAAATACCCTTCCATGAAAAAACACTCAGCAAATGCAGAGGGGATGGAAGCTACCTCAATATAATAAAGACCATATATGAAAAACACACACTAACATCATACTTAATGGTGAAAAACTGACAGGTTTTCTACTAAGATAGGAACAGAGCAAGGAGACCTGCTTTCAACACTTCTATTCAAAATGGCTTGGAAGTTCTAGCCAGAACAATTAAGCAAGAAGAAGAAACAAATGGCATCCAAACTGAAAAGAAAGAGGTAAAATTATATTTGTTTGCAGATGATATGATCTTAGATGTAGAAAACCCTAAAGATTACACACACACACACACACACACACACACACACACACTCCTGTTAGAATAAACAAATTCAGCTGAATGGTAGGATACAAAATCAGTGCACAAAAATCAGCTGTGTTTCTAAATACTAATAATGAATAATCTGAAAAGGAAATTAAGAAAATTCTATTTACAATAGCATCAAAAAGAATAAAATACTTAGGAATTAACTAAACCAAGAATGTAAAAATCCCAATGATGTCTTGTGCAAAACAGAAAAATTCATCCTAAAATCATATAAAATTTCAGGATCCAGAATAGTCCAAACAATCCTGAAAAAGAACAATGTTGGAGGACTCATACTTCCTGATTTCAAAACTTAGTACAAAGCTACAGAAATCAAAACAATGTGGTGCTGGCATAAAGACAGACATATAGACCAACAGAATAGACTAGAGAGCCCCAAAATAAACTCTCACATATATCGCCAAGCGATTCTTGTCAACTCAACAACAACAAACAACCCAATTGATTCATCTGTGTTGTATATGTTCTATAATTCTATTTATATGATATTTTAGAAAAGGTAGTATTACAGGGATAGAAAATGATTAGTGGTTGCCAAATAATGCAGTTGGGGAAGGGGTTAACTACAAACAGGCATCAAGAATAGAGAATCTTAGAGGTGATGAGACAGTTCTGTTACTGTGAACGTGAATGTATAACTCCATACAGTTGTCAAAACTCATGAAACTGTATGTTACAAAGAATGAGTTTTATTCTATATAAATTTAAAAATCAACAAAGATGGTGGGTGGGTCAGATGGAATGCAGTTGGTGACAAATGAATTTTACTGAATTAAAAATATTGACTAACCCATATTGAAGAATGTGGGGGAAAAAAGTCTTCACCTAAGTAACCTTGGAAAATACTGTTTTGACTGCATACTGTAAGACTCAAGAACTGCACACAAACATACTGTATTCTGGTTGGCAAATTTGTTTCAGGATATGGGTTAGCAATTCTGAAATGATTTTCCATGTTAGCAAATATATTTTAGAAAATTAGAGCCCAGTTTCTCTCTGTAGATGAAAGAGTTATAAATAAACAAATGGAGAATGCTAGAATAAACCCTAAGGTGCTGGACTGGACTTAGGAATGTCAGTATGAACCCATGTCTATTTTAATGTATCTGTTTAGATGGACAGATGTAGATAGGTAGATGCTGAGTTTGTATTCATGCATACATGTTTGGAAACATTCACGTGTTTCCAAACTATGCTGAGAGGGCCTCGAAGCAGTGATATCCCAGTATTAATGAGCACACCCAGTACTCAGATCCTGGTTTCTAAATACCATTCTCCTATAAAAGAAACCAAGGCTTCTTGGAGAAATGACTAATTCTAGGCCTGCCATGAAAAACACGAGATGAGACTAGAGCAACTTGCAGTGCCAGAAAATAAGAAAGTGCTTTTAAAAAACATAAAACGGTGGGGACATGTCAAAAGAAGCCAACCTGGAAGAGCTATGACTCAAGGTGGAACAATGTGAGTGGCAAACAACTATAACAACACTAAACTGTAACCAAGAATATAAAATAAATATCCACAAGTCCATACTGATATAGAAAACATTAAATAAATCAGGAAGGAAAGACAAATCTTCCTTGCAGAAGAATTCCAAGTAATAAATGTTGAAGGAGCACAAACAGAAAACTACCACTAGAACACCACAGTAATCATTACTGCAGGAAAGAGTCATCAACGAATGCAAAAATTTTGGATGAAGAAACAGTATGTTTCTGTGGCCTCAAAACATCTCCCTCCAAATATTTATTATATATTTTTCTTTTTTTTCCTCTTAATTTCATCTAAAGATCTATGACTAAAGCAAATATAACACTGTGTTGTGGGGTTTATGCCATGCAGATGTAAAATTTACAGCAACAACAGCACAAAGGATAGGAGATAAATGGCACTATTCTGTAGCAAGTTTTTCTATTTTACATTCACTGTAATAGTACAATATTAATTCTAGACTGTGAGAATGTTAATGATGCACATTGTAATCCTTGGAGCAACTGCTAAAAAATGAAAAAATGTGTCACTTCAATGCTAATAAAGGAATAAAACAATACAAAAAAGTACTTGTAAAAGAATGTTCATAGACCTTTACTATTATGATAGCCCAAAACAGGAAATAACCCAATATTCATCAACAGAGAAACGTATGAACAAACCATGGTGCATTCATACAACAGAATACTATTCAGCAATACAAAGGAACAAACTACTAAAACACACACTATGGAGGTGTTTCACAAATATTATGCTGAGACTGCTGGACATAAAAATGTATATTGTATGATTTCAAGTAAAACGAACTTACGGTTAAAAAAACCCCACGACAGTACTTTCCTCTGGGGAAGTTAAAAATTGCCTAGGAATGAGCATGAGGGTGTTTTCTGGGGATGATTGAAATATTCCATTCTGAAAAGAGGTGAAGGTTATATGGGTGTATTTATTTTTCAAAGCTGTACAATTAAGATTTGTGCCTTTCAATGCATGTGTATCTTACCTCACCAAAAAAGAACTAAAAAAAAAATAAAATGAAGGGTAGTAGGGAAAGGGCTGTGGTACAGAAGAAACAAAAATGGCACATGATTATTAGCTGTTGAAGCTGGATCATGGCTCTATTATACAATTTTGTTCAATTTTTATATATTTAAATTTTTCTGTAACGAAAAGACTTGCACAGAAAGACAAAACTGATCTGTAATGTCAGCTGTTAAGACACTGGTACATTTGAAGAGGAGGGAGGGAGAAAGCGCTTGTGGGCCACATGAGTGAGGCTGCTTCTATTTCTTGGTTACCCACGTGTATCAATTTTGTCATAATATACATTGAGCTTAAGTGAATGCTTTATGCATGTATTTCTACATGCATGTTATATATCAACAAAATATTTAAATATCACGTATTTGCACACAAAACTTAATATCTCAGAGTAACAGCAGCATTTTTTGTTTCAAAGTGGGACACTTCCACTCACAGCATCAGCAGATGAACTGTAATATTCTGATGTATCTATTAGTGTCCTAACCCTTGGGTGAGACCCCCTAGGTCTTCCCATTTTTGCCTCAATTTGGTAAGTAGCAAGACTCTTATTTCTGATGATGTGATTTTATTTCCCAGCAAACTCCTCCCCAAACCAAGGCCACAATAACTAGCACGGTGTTCTGCACATCGTATGCACTCAGTACTTGTGAAATTGAGTTGAATCAGAAACAAAATGAGGAGCAGAGGTCAAGTCCTGCAAAAGATAGTATGTAAATAATGTAAATAACGCAAGTAAGACTGAAAGGCTACAGCTCGGCAGCAAAGACTTCACATTCGTTTGAGAAACCATTTGCTACTAGTTCATCAAAAGACGTTGGTTTCACGCTGTGGTTCTCAATTCTGGCCACACATTGTAACCAGTTGGAGAGCTTTAAACAGCAAGGATGTCTGGATCCTACCCCAGGGATTCTGATTTCACTGGTCTGTTGCAATTTGGGTTTTGGGAATTTTAAAAGCCCCCTGCCACCCAGGTGATTATAAGGTGCATCAGGGGTGAGAACCTTAGCTGTGCCTGATTTCCTTGTGTGCTGCTGGGATTTGCCTCATTGCAGCATCTCAGCTTTGTGGGGAGGGGTGGTGGGCAGTCTTAGAAAACAGCTCTGCCCTGTTAAAATCAAAGGACGGCTTCAAGATGTGCTCAGCTGCTTGACTAAAGTGCAGCAGGAGGAAATGTCTTTTCAGCAGATCTATCTTTACATCACTTGCTTTCAGAGTAAGAGGTTGTTTTGGGCACAGCATTTTGATTTAGTCTGTGTTGAAGACCAGTAATAGCCTACAAATACCAAAATGGGATGAAAAGAATTTCCAAACATGTGGAGTGCTTTATACGTGTTTCTTCAACCTTCCCTGTGTCTACACCCTTTGCAATGCGCTTTTACAGCTGCTCCCATCCAGAGTTAGAATCTGTTTCCCAAGACTTGGATCCAGCTGGCAGTTTTGGGCCCAGTCTCAAAAGGTCTTGAATGCTTCTTCCTTTTCTTTCAGAACCCTGCCATCTCCATGACAACAAGCCCAGGTTAGCCTGCTAGAGGATGAAACACTTTGGGGAAGAGAACCAAAGTTGCCCAGTCCACAGTCAACTCACTCTCAACAGCAGAGCTTCCTGGTCACCAGCAGCTGACCCCCTTCTCCCATACACACACATGAAGATTGCTATACCTTATAAAGGTACGGCAGGTTTTATAGGTATAGTAAGTAATTTATGGCAGGAGCCTGTCATAAATTGCTGACTTGCTCAATCATGAGCTAAATAAGTTTTGGGATGGCTCATTACACAGTAACAGCTAACTAACACACCCAGAGCTGACAGGATGCCAGGATTAACAACATGCTGACTACAAGTTAGCTGGCACACTATAGGGACTGTCTAGGTACTGAATTCCTTTTCCCCTTATTAGAAGTTGGGTCCCTTGAATTATAAAGAAATGCATGTAGATGTGTATGTGCTTAAAACTCACACAGTATCGCACAACACAGGAGGAAATAGATGACAGCCTGACCACTAGGGCAAAGGCCAAATAGCAAGGTAAGGCGTTTGTCTGGAATCTATTCCCTCCAAATCTAAACTCTGGAGGTCAAGGCTGTGGACAGGTCCCACCTCCTGGGATCCCGCTGTCCTCTGATCTCTGGAGGGGAGAATGGCCCCACCAAGCAGCAGATGGGCAGCAGTGGCCTACCTGTGGCCACCTCCTGCTGGCAGCCCCTGCTCTCTCAGGGCACTCTCTCTTCCTTTGGGACTGGGAAGAGATGTGGGTAGGGAGGGGGAGCTCCCTCGCTCCTGGCAGACAAGTGGGGTTCAGGCCCTTCACCTTCCTGAGTTCAGGGAGTCAGAGCTTCCAGAACATCTGGAATCTGGCTGCTTTGAACTGAGATATGCTAGAAGTGTAAAATATGGAGTGAGTTTTAAAGATTTAGGACAAAGAAATGTAAAATGTTTCATTAATAATTTTACACTGATCACACATTAAAATATTTTGGATACATTGGGTCAAATAAATTATATTATTACAAATCACTTCCACCTGTTTCTCTTTAGTTTCCTTAACCTGGCTAGTAGAAAATTTAAAACTACAGGCAGGCATAGCTCATATTGTTTATATTGGACACGGCTGTCTTAAAGGACTGCCTCCCTTCCGAAGCTCAGGCTACCTCCAGTCATGGTGGAAGGGGAAGTGGAGCAAGGAAGAAAGGAGATGGGGTGCCACGTGCTTTCACAACAACCAGCTCTCATGTTCCATAGAGCAAGAACTCACTCACTACCACCGGGACAGCACCAAGCCATTCCTGAAGGATCTGTCCCCAAGACCCAAACACCTCTCACTAGGCCCCACTTTCAACATTGGGAATCAAATTTCTTTCTTTCTTTCTTTCTTTTTTTTGCTAGAGGACAGGAAGGTTATAAAATCTGAAAATTTTAAATAATTTGTCATTTTGTTGTTTCCATTTGTGAACAAAGGACTTAATAAAAAATTTAAGATTTAACATTACAATAAAATACATTCATTTCAATATCACACTGGAATTCAACATTGTTTTGCACGGGGGCTGCAGAAACAATGCAGAGCTTCTTCCTCCTCCAGACCCTCACAGCTCAGCAAGCCTCTCAAGGGCTGGTTGCTGGCCACTGCGTTTCCAGTTTTTGTAGGTTCTCTTCCTCCCAGGTGATTAAGGAACAAGGCCAAAGGTGTTTGAAGCTTTCAGAAAACACAGGATTTTTCTTTCTGTGGCTCACCAGCATTTTCATTTCTATTTCAGCAACACCATATGCAGGCCACAGCTGAGCCAAAACACATGATGAATTGAGTCTGAAATCAAATTGTACCTAATATTTACAGCCATGTGCATTACTAAAAAGGGACATATCTTCCAACAATTCCAGTAAGTTCCCAAGACTTAGTTCACACTGGGTACTAGCCTGTGATGTTCCCCCGTGCTTGTTACTGGGGGCAAAATTGGACAGTGTTTGCTGAGTTCATGGCTGAGGGGCTGCGGTGCCATGCAGGGAGCAAAACTTCCCACTGAATAACACCCCTCTGTGAGAGCGGCATGGCGGCCTAGGTCAGCTGGCTCAAGGCAACTGCCTCCTTTTTTCCTAAAAAGCAACATTTTCAGGGAAAAACCCCAGCTTCAATGTAGGAAGGTTTTGATGGTGGCTCAGGCCTGGGACTGAATTAAAAAGGAATAAGGAGATAAAATCCACATTTTAATTATAAACAAATGTCTCACTGAAAAAATTCCAGACCCATAAATCCATCTATGTATTAGTTATTGGAGTAATTTAAAATGTGAGGAAATTATAAAGTGTGTGTCCCTTATTATATATTTCTTCCCCCCCACCACTTTTTAAACATCTAAAGTTCCTAACACATAGATACTCTTTATGAGGAAAAAAAAAACCTGTTGACATTGATACAGTTTGAGTATTTGTCCCCTCCAAATCTCATGTTGAAATTTGACCTAGTGAGACCCTGTCTCTACAAAAAATTAAAAACTTAGTTGGGCATGGTGGATTGAGCCTGTTATCCCAGCTACTCAGGAGGCTGAGGTGGGAGGACCTCTGGAGCTCCAGGAGTTGGATGCCACAGTAAGCTACGGCTCAGCTCAGCCATGGCTTCTATAGTGAGCTATAACTGTGCTACTTCACTCCACCCTGGGTGACAGAGTGAGATTATCTCTTTAACAAAACAGAAGAAAGAAATTTGATGCCCAATGTTGAAAGCAGGGCCTGGGACGGGTGTGGTCGCGCAAGCCTGTAATCCCAGCACTTTGGGAGGCCGGGGCAGGCAGATCACAAGGTCAGGAGATCGAGACCATCCTGGTTAACATGGTGAGACCCCGTCTCTACTGAAAATGCAAAAAAATTAGCCGGGCATGGTGGTGGGCACCTGTAGTTCCAGCTACTCAGCAGGCTGAGGCAGAAGAATGGCATGAACTGAGGAGGCAGAGCTTGCAGTGAGCTGAGATCATGCCACTGCACTCCAGCCTGGGCGACAGAGCAAAACACCATCTCAAAAAAAAAAAAAAAAAAAAAAGAAAGAAGAAAGAAATTTGATTCCCAATGTTGAAAGCGGGGCCTAGTGAGAGGTGTTTGGGTCTTTGAGGGCAGATCCTTCAGGAAGGGCTTGGTGCTGTCCCAGTGGTAGTGAGTTCTCGCTCTATGAAACATGAGAGCTGGTTGTTGGAAAGCATGTGGCACCCCACCTCCTTTCTTCCTTGCTCCACTTCCCTTTCCATCATGATTGGAGGCTTCCTAGGGTCCTCACCAGAAAGAGATGGTGGTGCCAGGCTGGTACAGCCTGCAGAATCATAAGCCAAATAAATCTCTTTTCTTCATAAATTACCCAGCCTCAGGTATTCTTTTATAGCAACACAAAATAGACTAATACAGACATCAATGGGAATATTTAATATTGGAAAATTCTTTTTCATTTTCTATTTTGTCTGTATAGCTAACATTAAAGAAGCCAAAGATATAGAATGCTACATCTCAGATATTGCATTTTGTAAAAAACATGAAGGTAAAATCTTTGTTTCTTCAATTACTAATCAATGATAGTTGCACTTTGCCCATTCTATGCAGAATACAGTTCCATGAACCATGGGGAGATGGAAAATAACCATGTCCCAGCCTTCCAGGTAAGTCCCTGGAAGGGATGGCTTAGTGCTGTCCCAGTGGTAGTGAGTGAGTTCTTGCTCTATGAAACACGAGAGCTGGTTGTTTGAAAGTGTGTGGCACCCCAGTGCCTGGAAGGCTGGGACAGGTAAGATTGCATCTCTGTGCTCTGCAGTGTCTGTCACACAGCAGGCACTTAATGAGAAGGCTGCTGAATGAAAGAATACTTCCAACCAGCTTGGATCCCAAATGCAGGTTCTCCCTGAAGTTCTGACCTCACATTGTGGGCACTGTGGGCTTCCATGCACATGTCCACACCACCCGTGCACCCACTTCCTTCCTGGACCTGAGCAGAGCCCCACTTTCCAGCTCCTGCCTGTGAGGGGATAACCAGGCCCCTGGGACCCACAGCTCCAGCAGCTGGAATTCAGAGTTTATGACCTGTTTTCCACATTCCCCCTCTCACCCCCTCAGGACCTGCACCCCGCTGCACTGCACCTTCTATTCTGCTGTCATGGCCCAGAGCTCTGTTCATCTGCTTCAAGCAGCTCTCCACCCTGCTTCCTCCCTCCCCTCCTGCTGGATCTCTTTCTTTCATTGGTTCTTTTCCCGTTCCCTCAGTAAAAGAACTCTCCTTCCACTCTGCCTCATTCACATTCACTTGGGAACCAAAAATTCACCCCACAGCTTAGTGTTCCCAGTTGTGGAAAAATTCAGACATCTTCTGGAATGAGACAAATGTGAAGAAGCCAGACATGAAAAAACACTTATATGGATCGATTTATATGAAATGCCCAGAGAAGACAAATCTATTGAGACAGAAACTGGATTTGTGGTTTCTTACAGCTGGGGTAGGCGGTGGGGGGAACAGAGTGATAGCTAAAAGGTACAGGACTAACAAAAATGTTGTAAACTTAACCACGGTTTTGGTTGCACATATCTGTGATTATATTAAACCCTAGCAGATCATAAGGTATGTGAATTTTTCCTCAATAAAGCTGTTTAAAAATAAAAAAAAATTAGGCTGGGCACAGCAACTTACTCTGTAATACCAGCACTTGGGGAGGCTGAGGCAAGAGGATTGTTTGAAGCCAGGAGTTCAAGACCAGCCTGGACAATAGAGTAAGACCCGATCTCTACAAGAGATTTAAAAAATTTAGCCAAGCATGGTGGTGCACACTTGTAGTCCTAGGTACTCAGGAGGCTGACGTGGGAGGATCATTTGAGCCTGAGAGGTGAAGGCTGCAGTGAGCCGTGATGATGCTACTGCAATCCAGCCTGGGAGACAGAGAAACATCCCAACTCAAAAAAAAAAATTATTACGAACTATTTTATACATACAAAATTACACACACACACACACATACACAGACTCACATAAAAGTAAAATAAATAATTGTACCCATCACCTACACCACTACATTTGAAGCCGTCTGCATGGTTGGCCCTTCTGAAATGTAACCCCATCTGGGACAATCATTCATCTGAAGCTTTACAAAAAGTATTATTTCCCTGACTTTCATTATACTTTTATTACATAATAATATCTCTAAATAATACATTGTTTCCCTAAATAATATACTGCTTAACTTTGTAAGTTTTTACACTTTCTATAAATGTGCTGTGTATCTCTGTAACTTGCATTACTCATTCCACATTGTATTTTCGAGAGCCTTCTATGTTTTAAGTAGTTTCTTATTCAATTCTATACATTGCTTACTAATTAGCCTTTAAATTGAATATACTAAGACCTGCTGGAGAGAGAATTCTTGTGGGATAATGAGTATAAAGTGCTTAAAGCAGTGCCCCATTCATTATAGGTATTCAATACATGTAATACTATACACAATATTTTAATACTGAGTAATTATATACATATTATGATTGCCCCTTTCTTTGTGGATGCATATTATTTCATCAGCTGCACTATGAACTAATAGTTTTCTTTCTTTTAGGGGAGGTGGCAGGGTCTGGCAGTATTGCCCAGGCTAAAGTACACTGGTGCAATCACAGCTCACTGCAGCCTAGACCTCCCGGGCTCAAGGATCCTTCCACCTCAGCCTCCTGAGTAGCTGTATCTATCGGCAGTGCCACCACTCCCAGCTAATTTTTAAATTTTTTGTAGAGATGGGGTTTCACCATGTTGCCCAGGCTGGTCTCTAACTCCTAGCTCAAGTGATCTGCCCACCTTAACCTCCCAAAGTGCTGTGATTACAGGTGTTAGCCATTATGCTGGGCAAGAATTTTCAAACTACGGTAAAATTCAAGTTACAGAGACCTTTGGGAAATGCCTCATTCTAGGTATTTGAAGCTTCCAGATAGCTAAGATTAAAAATTTTTACATACTAACTTGTTTCTAAGTGTATGCTTTTACATTTAAACAAACTAAAAACATGAGCTTTATAAAAAAATTTCAGCCATTTCCAAATTCTCTTCCAAACTTGTTTAGAAACATACATGACAGAGCTTTGGTCGGATTGTGCAAACTTTTGTGTGTTCTGTTTTTAAAATATTACTTAACTTGTACACTTCCACACATTGGCATGGCACATCATTGCCATTTCCAATATGTTCCTGTGCTTCACCAATTTCCATAGCTGTCAGAGGGAGAGCAGCCCAGGTGACAGGAAATGAAGTTGTCTGGCTCTGAGACCTTACCAGGAGGACTTCTGGGATCCAGAGTCTTTGCATGGGGCAGATGACATATTCTTAGAGGCCATTCATTTTTTCCACTGTAGCTGCTAGTGCCAGTTTCCACTCCACTGCCTGAGGGTAGGTTGATCTTGAAAGCCCTCACCGATGGATTTGTGGTCACGCCTGGAACCCTGTGCCAAAGAGGACTGGGAGGTCCCGTTCAGGAGGGAATCCTCTGACTTATTACTGGCATCTGAGCATCTCCCAGCATGGCTGTTCCTACTTGTAATAAGGTGATGTCAAATGACTCCAGGGCAGTGCTCCAGTTCCCATGAGCACATCTGGTCACTCTGGGAGCTTCTGAGTCAGTGAGCTCTCTCCTTACATCCCGATACACTGTTGTTTGCAAAAATATATTTTTATAGGCAAGGTATTTGTGTTTTGGATTTGCACCCTGATGTAGGCATTAATTTGTTTAAAAGGATAATTTAACATTTTCAGGAAGCTGAACATCTTTAAATTGTCTTTCAATTATTTCTAGTTTTATTGCATTATGACCCAGAAATGTGTACAATTTTTGTTCTTGTATACTCACTAAGGATTCTTTTTGTTTTCAGAGTAGGACCAAAGGTATTTCTATTTGTTTGCAAGTCTGTTGGCTCAGTTTCTAAAGAGTTCATTTTGTTACCATGTTCTTTTAAGTATATACATACAGGTTAGTTATGTTTCCAGTTTCCTGTGCTTTTTATTTTTTTTTTAAACAAACTTTTCTGGCCCTTCATTCTCTCAGACTTTTCCTTCCATGCCTTATGCTGTAGATAGAGTCTGTGATCTAGCATTTGTCAGTTAAAATTGTATTCACCTCTGGAGACCAGAAAATCTGACCCACAAAGCAAGAACAAGCAAGGGTAGGAGATGAGGCTGAAGAGGCAGGCACCAGGTTCTCTGAGCTTTTATTCACTGCAATGAGTAGACAGTGGCAGAGTTTACACAGGGTTGGGGGTATGCCTATATCATGTTTTAACATTTTCAAGAGATCACTCTGGATGCTTGAGAGGAGGCTGGACTGTAGCAGGGCAAGACAGGATGCAGGGAGGTTGGAGGATCTTTGGCAGTAGGAGGATTTTTGGCAGTAGATCAGTAGGAGAGGAAGGTGACTGAAACTGGCTGTGGAAATGGAGATGGTGAATCAAGATGCTGGTTGCACTCAAGAGCCACAGGACTTGCTGTGTGGTTGCATGGGTGTTGGGGGAGAAGGGAAAGGAGTCAGGGATGACTCTTGGTGCTCCCCTCAGGGAAGAGGCCCCAAGCCTAGTGGTTATCAACAGATGGATGGTATTTAAAGCTATGAGACTGTGTGGGATCATTCTGAGAGGATCACTAGAGATCTGGTGGAGGAGGAGCAGGAGGATGAAGATAAAGGTGAGAGGGAATCCAGGAGGGAAGGTCCCTAAAATCCAGAAGAAAGGGTGGAACTCCTCAATTGTATCGTCTGTGTCAAATGCAGCTAAATGACTGAGATAAAAGTCGTTTCAGCAAAGTACCCTGGAGGAAAGCTAGAGAGGAGTGGGTGCAAGAGAGGACATGAGGTGAGGCAGTTGCATGGAGCAGAGAAACAGATGGTAAATGGAGAGAAATCTGGGGTTAAAGAAGGTCTATTTGTTTAACGCACAGCATTAAGGAATGCTTGTGTGTGGACACTAGCAAAAAATCGGTACAGAGAACCCCAGAATTCTGGGGTCATAGCCCGAAAGGACTCCTCAGCTCCAAATTTACTTGAAGTTACAGCTTCCATCTTTAAATTAAATGGGATTTTTTTTGCCATCTATTTCATCATACAGGATGTGACACAGAATATATCCGAAATTATTACTTTCCTGGAAGAACACATCTTAGTTTTTAATATCTAAACTGTATAGCAGCTATTTATCTCACAAATCATTTTTCAGGCTGGGTGCGGTTGGTGACTCATGCCTGTAATTCCAGCACTTTGGGAGGCCAAGGCAGGAAAACTGCTTGAGTCTAGAAGTTCGAGACCAGCCTGGGCAAAGTGGGGAGATGTAGTTTCTACAAAAAATTTAGAAATTAACAGGCATGGTGGCACACACCTGTGGTCTCAGCTACTGGGGAGGCTGAAGCAGGTGGATCGCTGGAGCCCCTTTCGTGGTGCAGTTTGGGCAAAAGAGCAAGAACCTGTCTCAAATTTTTTGGCTGATGGTTGTAGACATAATGTTTGAGCTTTCAAAAATTACAGCATTTTAAACTAAATAGTTTGCTGGAAAAAGCCACATGTTGCTTCCAGAAACAACTGGTAGACCATCAGGATCATGACAGTCACTTCAAAAAGCTTTGGTGTGTTGACAAAGGGGAGGTTCAGGTGACAAAGGGAGGTTCAGCAAAAGGATGTTGCTGGTCTCAAGCCATAGCTACTGCATCCAAGGCAACTGCATGTTAACAACCATATCAAATGTGGGTGACCAAGTGGCAACATTTAAGCATTTTACATCCTAACTTATGTGCAACTTAAACCTACTGCCTCATTGTGAGTTAGGAAATTGGTAGGTTTTTTTTCTATTGACTTGCTGTGCCCTATAATTTTTCCTATTTAAAATAATGGGAAACAAGTTTTCAGTTTTTTTCTCAGAAAAAGTCTGACATTTCAGGCAGATATGTCTGACAGTTATTACCAGCAGAAGAGTTTCTAGCCTTTTCATCGTAAAATTTTAATTACTTACCTTGAAAATTACTTAACTTCGTTCCTTCCAAATCTGGTAGTAAAATGGGTGTTCCAGAAAGCTGTGGCACGGATCTGCTGCTTTGCTCTTCTCTGCACAGACCTGGGGCTTGAGGAGCCTGCAGCCACGAAGTATAGGACGTCATCAGAATGGAAAAGTGATCCAGATGGTCCCGCAGGCGCAGCGCTGGGGCGCAGAAGTGCAGCCTGTGCACGGCGGGTGGGAGGCCTGCGGGCTCGCGGGGGCTCGGGACTGTGTTCTTGCGGCCGAGAGGCACACACAGGACAAGGAGGCCCCGACCCAGGCTGTTGGAGCCCGCGAAGAGGGGGTGAAACTCCAAGGGGCGTAAGGGTGATCACACGTGCGGCCAAGCTTCCCGTCTGCATGGCGAGGGGCTGGGCCTTTCCATCGCGATTTTTCTCCCATTATGCCGGGCGCGGAGCGGGCCCTGGGGCGGCGGGACCGGTGCGGGCGTTCTGTCAGCACGGAGTCCTGGAGGCCGGCGGGGGGATTCGCAGCAGCCCGAGGGACGGAGGGACGGCAGAAAGGAGTCTCTACTTCCAGGTTCCCAGTGATCGCTACGTTCGTTACAAGCAGTAAACTGACGACTTCAGACACCGGCTATGGAGCTCCACACGCAGTCCTCAAACAGCCAGCCCCGCCGGCCAGGCGCGCAGCGCAGGTCTCGGGGGCGGGGCGGGGCGGAGAGGACTAGACGGAGCTGGGCGGGGTTGAGGAGAGGGGGCGGGGCGGCGAGGAGGGAGCGGGGCGGGGAGGAGGGGGCGGGGCGGGGGGGGCGGAGAGGCAGGGGGCGGGGGGCGGGGGGCGGAGGGGGCGGGGGGCGGAGGGGGCGGGATGAGGCGAGGCGGGGGGAGGGGATGGGGCGGGGCTTGGCGGGGGCGGACCCGCCCGGCGCTGAATCCAAATCGTATCTAAGCTATTTTCTAGCTCTGACATCGTATACATCGCTGCATATGTCAATAGCACGCCAAATACTGTATAAACCAATATTGATTTTTTTTTCTTCTCGGGAGGTACTATATAAATAAAGTACGTACATCGTATCTAATATCAGAACATTCAAATCCCATATGGAAAAGATTATAAATTGACCATGATCCTGTAATTCTGTTTAGCAACAGTGCGTTCCTTCTCAATCTTCACATTTAAAATATCTAACAGGCTCGATGTCTTGAGGCTTTTTCTTTTTAAACCCAACATCCTTTTTCACATTTATAAGTTTAGTACTTTGGTTTTGCTCAATAAAAAGGTGGGGTTAAAAAAATCTGAATTATTCTGCAATGTTTCAGGCAACAGAGGCTGAAAACAACACTGTAAAGACGGGGGGACAATTCTCATACTCTGTGAGTCTTCTTGTTTAATTTTCATTAAATTTCCAGAATAATAAGCGTAGGATAGCTAACATCTGTCTTTGCGTCGTAGCTTAGTCAACTTTTACTGAATTCACAATATGGCATCAGAGATTTAATCTGCATTTCCTAATTCTTATAAATTAAAGCTGAAGTTTAAGCTTCATTCGCACGTCAGAAATACCACTTGCCCTGAATAAATAATGTTTTTAGAAGTGAGCATTCCTGATCTCCCTGTTTGTTAAGAATTGTCTTCTTTTTTCAGCTGCTACTCTGCTAAGACAGAGTTAGCCCCGAGCTATGTTATCAGTTCAAGGCTTTGCAGATAGCGCTGTGTTGTGGGGGGAAAATAAATATGGTTTTCAAAAAGGAGGAGAACATTTCTATAACGTTGAGACTTTTAGTAATCAGGGCTATTGATGTCAGATGGCTGTTGGGACAAATGACATCATAAAAAATACAAAATTTAAAATTATGTTTGTTTATGTTCGTTTATTTTCAGATTTCTTAGTAGTAAAGGGGCTGTGTTTTCACTCAGGCTTATGTGATGATGACATTCCTCAGACCAGCAGCTATCTGCTAACATTCTGTCCTGGACTTGGGGCACATCTGTGACAGTAGCTGGGCCTGTCATCCAGTGAATAGCTCATAGTTGACTCCCCTCCATCAGTATAAGCATGGGTGTGGGTGACTGCATGGTAGAGGGGGCCGGGGTAGCCAGGGACCAGAGGTTAGTCAACCATTGGGTAAGATGTATAACTGTTACTCAGGCTCATAATTTTTCAACTTTTTCAGATAGTAATAACAAGAAAGTCCATCCTTACCAGTGTCAGTCTCTGTTTTAAGTGTTATTCATATATTACCTCATTTAATTATCACACCAACCCTATGAGAAGCTGAGGCTCAGAATGTAAATAGGCTACTGAGGTCACATTGCTGGTGGATCTTAATCTCAGGCCAGCTTGGCTCCTAAGTGTGTGTTCTCACTCTATTGCCTCTGGAACAGGAAGGAATATATGGATACTGTAAATTGTTAAAGAACAAGTTGAAAGAATTTTATTTCCGGCAACATGGGCTGACAAGAACCAGAAAACAACAAAAACTTCTGGAATACATATCAAGAACCATTTTTAAAAATGTATCAATGAGCTGCAAAATAATTAAGAGTTCGCAAAGGCAAAAAAATTAAAATAAAAAAAAAGTAGAAACCCAAAGAAGTAATTAGATGCCATTTTTCACCCTTAAGTTAGTTGCCAAGTGTCATACTGAAACTCTCTTTTCATAGTCTGGGAAGAGGATGGGGCAGCAGAATAGCAGACAAAGTTTAGATCCTGTCCAAGGTAGGAGGGTTAGGAGAAGACATCAAAAGTAGGACACGGCTGGGCGCGGTGGCTCAAACCTGTAATCGCAGCACTTTGGGAGGCCGAGGCGGGCGGATCACGAGTTCAGGAGATCGAGACCATTCTGGCTAACACAGTGAAACCCCATCTCTACTAAAAATACAAAAATTAGCCGGGCGTAGTGGCGGGCGCCTATAGTCCCAGCTACTCGGGAGGCTGAGGCAGGAGAATGGCGTGAACCCGGGAGGCGGAGCTTGCAGTGAGCCGAGATTGCGCCACCGCACTCCAGCCTGGGAGACAGAGCCAGACTCCGTCTCAAAAAAAAAAAAAAAAAAGTAGGACACCAAAAAGATAGGTTTAGTGTAGGAGGGAACTATGAATCAACCTGTCTGCCTCCCCTGTCTCCTGCCCCCTCAATCCCTGCAGCCCCTGGAGCAGCAGACAAGATTGTCCATCCTGAGGGAAATCATCTCTCCTGAGAGTGAGGATACATTAATATATAACCATGGGCAGCCCTTCCACTGGTGGCTTCACACATAAGCTGTATAATCTAAAAAGTCTCAAGCTGCAAATTTAAAGTGATATCAGGTTTTTAATGCCTTCCAGGTGCCTGGCAAAAGCAAAATGGAAGACAGCTTCAAGGAATGTAAGTTTTTAATGAAAAATCACAAACATGTATAATGGGCAAGAGCCAGCAGAAACAACGTACAAAGGAAACAACCTACAGAGACTGAAGATATTAGAGTCACCAAACATCACATGAAGTGTGTCTTACACGTAAAGAAACCAGGGGATTAAAGAGCATGAGTATGAAAATAATCAAGTAGATTGGGAAAAATTACCAAATAGAAATCTAGATTTGAAAAATACCATAACTGAAATGGAAAGTTTAATGGATTAGTGTCACAGCCAACTAGATACTACCAAAAAGAGAATAATGGCTATGATGAAATAAATACATTTTTAGACTTGTAAAGACTTAAGACTTTCTTACCTGGAGACCTGCACTGCAAGAAAAATTAAAGGATGTCTTTTAGGCAGTAAGAAGGATACCATATTGAAATCTAGATCTGCACAAAGGAATGAAGAGCACTGGAAATAGTTACAACATGGACAAATATATGATTTGTTATTATTACTTAAGCCTATTTTAAATATAATTGTTTAAACAAAAATAATAAAGTACTATGGAATTTACAACATGTAAAATAAAATGGATGACAGTCATAGCTTAAAGACTAGGAGGGAAGAAGTATACTGATGTAAGTTTCTTATACTAAAATGATATATTATCACTTGAAGGTAGACTGTGATCTGTTGAAGACATGCACTATAAACACTAAAGCAACCACTAAAATAACAAGCCAAAGAATTGTAGCTGTTCGGGAAAAAACAATCGCATCAAAAAGCGGGCTAAGGACATGAATAGACAATTCACAAAAGAAGATATACTAATGGCCAACAAATATATGAAAAAATACTCAACCTCACTAATTATCAGGGAAATGCAAATCAAAACCACAACACGATACCACCATAATCCTACAAGAATGACCATAATAAAAAAATCAAAAAATTAAAATAGGTGTTGGTGTGGATGTGGTGAAAAGGGAACACTTTTACACTGTTAGATGGGAATGTAAACTAATACAACCACTATGGAAAACAGTGTGGAGATTCCTTAAAGAACTAAAAGTAGATCTACCATTTGATCCAGCAATCCCACTTCTGGTTATCTACCCAGAGGAAAAGAAATCATTACATGAAAAAGATACTTGCACATGCATGTTTATAGCAGCACCATTCACAATTGCAAAAATAAGGAACCAGCTCAAATGCTCATCGATCAACGAGTGAATAAAGAAAATGTGGTATATATGTGTATATGTATGTATGTGTATATATATGTGTGTGTATATATATGTGTGTGTGTATATATATATATACACACACACATATAATTCAGGTTTTTCCACTTAGCATTTTATCAATAAACATATGTGGTTGAGTGCATATGCATGAGAGATTTGGTTCTGCATTTATTTCAGATGGTCTTATGTCCTATGTGCTTATCACTAAATATTATTCTATTGTAGACCATGTGCATTTATTTTTACATATGTCCTTAAAGGAGCAAAAACATTTACCTTTGATGTTAAAGCAAGTAAACAACAACAATCTGTTCTAATGCCAGAGGAACAGCAAACCGAGGGTGATTGTAAAAGTATATATATGAATACATCACTTTAGAGGCCACTTAATTTTTTTCCAGGGGGATCTTTGACTATATGTCATTTGTATTTTATTTAATGATTTTATAATTTAACCCCTAAATTATAAATCTAGAATTTAGAAAGTATATTTCCTTACTGGATTACATTTTTGGAAATATTATTTTATATGTGTACAAATATTACAAGTCATTGTAGACACTGGAAAAGTATATTACTATTTAAAGGCAATAAAGATTCTACAATAAACTGTTATACCAAATAAAATTGTTGGTGCATTTTTTCCAGTAGATTTTGTACGTATTACATATTTAACCTTTTTTATTCAGCACATAATTTTTGAGTATTTGCTAAGTGTCTGCATTATGAACTGAGTTTAAAGACTGAAATAACAGACATGGCCTCGGACATTTAAAATTAAAGTTAGGTCCCCTATTTATATATCTAAAAATGGTAATTATGAAAACTTGTTGAGATTTTTACCTAGATAACATCACGATAATACACTTGATGTTGTTAATATTTGCAAGTGAGCAAAAAAGAAAATAAAAAGATGGTTTAATTCATTCAATGTACACTTTAAAATTGCAGAAAATAGTCAAGTTTCTTTGCTTTGCAATTGAAAGTCTATATGTTTTTCTCTGCAACATGGCCTTTGTGGAGTGAGAGAAACAATTATTCTTCCAGCCCAATAAAGGCAGAAGAGTAACAATAAATCTAATATTTTAAATGCTGATCAAAAGATAGTAAACGTATTATTTCAGAATACTGAGGTCAATAAGTTGATCTACAAAAAAAGCCAAACTGGCAGTATAACTGAATAAGGAAAGGCCCAAAAGAGATAAAATACTTTTTGTTTTGTTATCTCGGTATGACACAACTTACCCTACCTATAAAGACCCTAAATTACCAAGATGGGTGGCTTATAATATGGAGAGTAAACAAAGTCATTTCACTTTTAGCATTTTTATTTCTCTAAGAATAAAATGTGTATGAGGAATTTATTAAAAAATTGACACTATATGTTAATACTACAATGAGCACTTCGAGAAAAGATTTTTTTACTCTCTTACCAACAGGATGTTAGCGGTATTTATTTTCTCCAGAAATAGTGTGGCAATAAAAATATCAGTATGTGGGTAAAATTAGTGTAGTTTCTTAAACAAATGAGTTAGGCCACAGGCTAATTATGTGTATTTCACTGGTTTTTGAATGCCTACAATCATATTCTTTATAAGGCACAGAGAAGATTTTCCAAAAAAACAAATATAGGAACCTGAAAACTAATTACCACTTGGTAGTGACAATATGGATAGGGTGAAGGGCGTCATCAGGAAGCAATGAAAAAGATACATTTGCAGTTAAATTTGAAAACCATGATGTTTAACACATATGGTAATAAAGAATACTTTCTCCTGTTTCAAAATTATTATAGACTTCAAGATAGAAGCTAAAATATCTAGGGATAATGATATGGTTAATCACAAATTAAAAATTAAAGGATATTTTGAGTATTATAAGTTAAGAATGAGAACTTATTGCCCAATGAAAAGGGGATAATTCATTATGTTTCATATCCATTGAATTAAAAGGCCCCATAACCAAGGTAATTTAAAAGTTTAATTTGATTTAAAAGTCTTGTTTTGTTCATCAAGCTGAAGGGTTTGCTCCCAGAAATATTCTAGGATTGCATATCCCCAACTCTGTATGAAGTATACAAAGAATGTTATAAGGGCCACAATCTAAATGTTATTATGTAAATAATTTAGTACCATTTCATTTGCCTTTGTAGATTTAAACATGTAAATGGCTTTCTGATATATGGAAACATCATTTTTCAAAACCCAGATAAACGTAATATATTGCAGGAGAATAATTATTTATTTATTAAAAATGAAATGCTGGATGCTAAGACCAAAAGACATGAATTATTTTGTACTAATAACTACTAACATTTTATTCATTAACACATAAAGGTCAAAGATTTTAAAATAATCTTTAAATGATTAGCAACATGTTGACCTTTTACTTTTTTTGTAAACCTTTTTGAGTCTTAAAAATACTAAATTATACAAGCAATATTAAATATTAAATTCAATAAACTTGAATTAAAATATTCAAATTTACTAGAATATGGACATTGGAAAAATGAAAATAAACAGAAGCATAAAGCAGCATATGTAAAATTAAGAAAGCTACTGAGAGTGTTTAAAGTACATATTCATCTGTAGTCTAACTTCTGCCATAAATAATGAGTCTTCTCAGTAAAACACAAATTGTTCATGAAGGGAAAAAGCATGTTGTATTAGGGAATATTCAACATAATTTTTTTAGTACTAACTTGTGCCTCGAATTTTATTAGTTTTTGTATTATGGACTTATGCGCTTGATAATTTCTTTTTTCATAAAAAATTGTATTTACAACTCTGTTCAAAAGCAGTTTTTTTTTTTTTTTTTGAGACAGAGTTTCACTGTTATCACCTAGGATGGAGTACAATGGTGTGATCTTGGCTCACAGCAACCTTTGCCTCCCTGATTCAGGTGATTCTCTTGCCTCAGCCTCCTGAGTAGCTAGGACTACAAGCATGCACCAACATGACTGGCTAATTTTGTGTTTTTAGTAGAAATGGGGTTTCACCATGATGGCCAGGCTAGTCTCGAACTCCTGACCTCAGGTAATCCACCCACCTTGGCCTCCCAAAGTGCTGGGATTGCAGGCAAGAGCCACCATGCTCGGCCTCAAAAGCAGTTTTTAAAAGCAAACACAATATAACACCAAAGCTGACAAATCTATGCTCACCGAATTTTGCCAGGTTTAAAAAATTATTTACAGAATACTGCATCAAAAATAAGGCAATAACCCAAAATATACCATTAAAGATGTATTCACTCCTACAACTAGAAAGAACTAATCTATCTGGTAGCAAATGATACTTCATTCAGTTTCAGCATGTCTGAAATCTTTTTTTTTTTTTTTTTTTTGAGACGGAGTCATGCTCTGTCACCCAGGCTGGAGTGCAGTGGCGCGATCTCAGCTCACTGCAAGTTCTTCCTCCTGGGTTCAGACATTCTCCTGCCTCAGCCTCCCATGTAGCTGGATTACAGGCGCCCACCACCACACCTGGCTACTTTTTTTGTATTTTTGGTAGAGACGGGATTTCACCGTGTTAGCTTGGATGGTCTAGATCTCCTGATCTTGTGATCTGCCCACCTCGGCCTCCCAAAGTGCTGGAATTACAGGCATGAGCCACCAAGCTCGGCCTCAGCATGTCTGAAATCTTTAAGGACAAAAGTGATAAAACATGACCTTCATTCTTCATTAGACTCTTAGAACACTTGAAGGAAAATAATTTCCAAAGCACAAATTGGTAAAGAGGTTTAATCTTTCAAAAAGATATTCAGTGTTCAAAATCCAAGAATGCAATATCAGGCTGGGCACGGTGGCTTATGCCTGTAATCCCAGCACTTTGGGAGGCCACGGTGGGTGGATCACCTGCGATCAGGAGTTTGAGACCAGCCTGGACAACATGGTGAAACCCTGACTCTACTAAAAATACAAAAATTAGTGAGGCGTGGTGGTGTGCACCTGTAGTCCTAGCTGCCTGGGGAGCTGAGGCAGGAGAATTGCTTGAACCTGGGAGTTGGAGGTTGCAGTGAACTGAAATCATGCCACTGCACTCCAGCCTGGGTGACAGAATGAGATTCCATCTCAGAAAAAGAAAAAAAAAAGAATGTAGTATTGGTATACACAGCTAATATACTGAATTAAAGAAACAGAATAATTTGAAGAGCTATCTTGATGAAAAAGGAGTCATGAGGAAAGTTGTATTCATGTCTCTGAATGAAGGAAATTGCAATGTGAGAAATTAGTACTATGACTACTATACTAAAAGCTTATTGCTAACATGTATTGAGTTATTAACGTGTGTTAGGCAGAGTACCATATAATTTAAATGTCTTATCTCATTTATTGTAGATAAAATGTAATTTTGAGCTCTGGGATTATAAATGAATTAACTGGAATAAACTTCTATTTAAGTGGTCATCTGTAAATTGGTATCTAGGAACAGGTGATACAGTGCCCAAGTTTTCTAAATATTCTTATTAACTGTTTTTTTTCTTGGATATTGCTCTTTTTTGGTCATTTTGATTTTTTTATTTTAGAAAACTAATAAATTCACTCTTCTTGGTACTGACCCTTGGGTTTCATAGAAGAAAAAGTAGTTAAATTCTGTATCTTTAATTTTATTTCTTTTTTCTCTTTTAAAATTATTTTTAATTGGTATGTAATAATTGTACAGGTTTATGGGTTACAGAGTGATATTTTGATATATTTATGCAATGTGTAATGATCAAGTCAGAGTCATTAGCATATCCATTACCTAAATCATTTATTATTTCTTTGCAGGAGAATATTAAAAATCTTTTCTTCTAGTTATTTGAAAACACACAATAAATTCCTTTTAACTACAGTCACCCTGCAGTGCTGCAGAGAACTATAACTTAATTCTTCTCTCCAGCTGTAATTTTGTATGTGTTAACCAAATTTTTCTTATACTCCCCTTTCTCTTTCCCGTATATGGTAACCAATACTCTACTATCTAAGCTTCCATACGTAAGTGAGAACATGTAGTTATGTGGTGTTTCCTTCTCTTTTTTTTTTTTTTTTTTTTTGAGATGGAGTCTTGCTCTTTCGCCCAGGCCAGACTGCAGTGGCGCTATCTTGGCTCACTGCAAGCTCTACCTCCCAGGTTCATGCCATTCTCCTGCCTGAGCCTCCTGAGTAGCTGGGACTACAGGTGCCCGCCACCTCACCCGGCTAATTTTTTTTTGTATTTTTAGTAGAGACAGGGTTTCACTGTGTTAGCCAGGATGGTCTCGATCTCCTGACCTTGTGATCCGCCTGTCTCAGCCTCCCAAAATGCTGGGATTACAGGCGTGAGCCATTGCACCTGGCCTGTGGTGTTTATTTTTCTATGCCAGGCTTATTTCACCTAAGCTAATGCCCTCCAGTTGCATTCAGGTTGCCACAAATGACAGGATTTTGTTCTTTATTATAACTTAATAGTATTCCATTATATATGTATGTCACATTTTCTTTATCCATTCATCTGTTGATGGACACTTATGGTTGATTCCATATCTTGGCTATTGTGAATAGTGCTGTAATAAACATGGGGGTGCAGGTAACCCTTTGATATATTGATTTTCTTTCCTTTGGATATATATTGAAAACCATATGATTAAATCAATAAACACAATGAAAGCATTTGGCAAAATTAAACATTCTTACATGACAAAAGCCTCTCAACAATTTACTATAGAAAACATATGCTTCAACACAAAAGGGCATAAAGACAAACCCACAGCTAAGATCATACTGAATATGGAAAAGGTGAAAAATGTTACTGTGAAAACTGGAGCAAGAAAAGGAGGCCCACTTTCACCACTCATATTTCACATAGTGAAAGTCTTAGCCAGGGCAATTAGGTTAGAGAAAGAAATAAAGGGTATCTGAACTGGAAAGGAGACAGTGAAATTTTCCCTCTTTGCAGACAATGTGATCTCATACACAGAAAAACTAAAGACTCTACCGAAAACTTCTTAGAGTGATAAATGAATTTAATAAATTTAATAAAGTTGAAGGATATAAAATCAACATACAAAAAACAGTAGCATTTCTATATGTTGATAGTAAACTAGCTGAAAAAAAATTAAGGAAGCTATTTCTTTTACAATAGCTACAAAAATGTACTTAGAAATAAACTTAACCAAGGAAGTAAAAGATTTCTACAACAAAAATTACAAACATCAATGAAAGAAATTAAAGAAAACACAAAAAAGGAAAGACATCCAGGTTTATGGACTGAAATAATTAATATTCTAAAATGACTCACTATCCTACGTGATTTACAAATTCAGTATAATCACTAGCTTGTATTTTTAAAAGCACCGGCTGCATATTCTTAAGTCATTCAAACGACAATGCCTGGATTTAAGTGTAAGAGGTATTTTTATATCTATTTTATATTGGGCACAATATAGTGTGCTCGACCTCAACTTTGCTCGAAAATTGGAGCAGGTGCTGACAGCGAGGAGAACCCAGACAGTGGGCGCAGGCACTTCCGAGCCTGTGGGGTCACGGGGGCCTTCCCAGGCCCCACGAGTGCAGAGGTGCCTGGGTCCGCAGCTGTGGCTTGAAAGGCTCCAGCTGTGCCTGGGAGGGTGGGGCTCCTGCCTTCTCCTGGCTCCCAGGAACACAGGACTGCCTGAGTCGCAGATCCTCCTTGGGCAGCTGCAGTTGCGCCTGGGGAGTTCCTGCCCTGGCAACTTGGAAGGGGCTGGGCTCCCACTTGTCCCCAGCTCCCACTGGCTCCATAGAGTGTGCAGCCCTGGCCGTGACTCCTCTCTGCGTTTTCCCTTCAGTAGTGCATGGGCGAGGTGCAGGTCGCCTGGGGGCCCTGGCTAATGCCGCACAAATGAACCTGATGCTCCTGGGGCCAATCCTGCAAGACCCGGCTGCCAGCGCTGATGGGCTCCCAGATGTGGTGGGAAGCCAAGTTGAGGCCGCCATGGAGGGTCTGCACCTGGGAGTGGGTCCTGCCCAGCCATTAGGGGGCGGCACCCTCAGATGCCTTGGGGACACAGGGAACGGGGTCCTACCACCGCCATTGCTGCTCCTGCTGCTGCTCCTGCTGCTGCTCCTGACAACACTGCCCGTGCGGCCCAAGCGCTACTGGCATGATGGCAACTGCCACTCCAAATGGCCAGCCGCTCCCATCAATAGTGTCCATATCTGGGAAGAAAAGTCAGGAAATAAATTATTGGTCAATACAAATAATAGCAATAATAGTCCATGTTAAATTGACTGATCAACAGTGTTTGTTTTTGTTTAGGATTTTATTTTTTGCTTCATATTTATTAAACACACTTTATTTTATTGAGAACAAAATGTTAGATTTTTGGAAATTCAGTTAGAACTTGTAAGTGTACTCTAGCAATGAAATTCTTAGCCAAACAGTTTAGATTCCAGTTTATATTTTATTGGTCAGAAATATTGTGTAATTTAAAAAATCTTGGTATATGTACATATGTTTAGTTGCAATTTAACTTTACCTACAGTCAGGTTTAATAGCTATCCTTTTGTGAAAGGATGACATTTTACCATTAGTAGATCCACAGTGCCTATCAACAATGTTTACTTGCAACATGTTGACAACTAACAGAAGCAAGGTATTAATTTGCTAATAACTTATTACCCTGAGGGACAGTACTATTCATTCCCAGGCACTTAAATTCATACCAAGACACACTTATATATAGCTGGAAAGAAATTAAAGAAAGCACAAAAAAGGAAAGACATCCAGGACTGTACTATTTTAATTAATTAATTATTAAATTAATGTTTCAATTATCTTTAGTGCTTTCTCATATGAGATTTGTCTGGAATAGTAACATGCCAGGACTTCTGCTGTGGAATTTCTTTTTTTGTGAATTTCTTTTTTTTTTGTGACAACTTAGCATTTTTTTTTATATCTTTCTAAGTTGATACTGTTTTATTATTTCCTTGAAGAATTGAGAGTGTACTTACATATTGAGTATATTAAATTTCCCATTATATCAAATCTTTATTTATTACAAAATTCAAATAAGCTAATAGATCCTAATGTTGCCATTGTTTGCATTTTCCTCTAGCCTAAAATTATTTTTATTTCCATTTTTGGAAAATTATAACTCTTGTTTAATATCATCTCCCAACTCAAAATCAGATAAATAAAGCAATAAAGAAAACAGAGGCCAGGCACAGTGGCTCATGCCTGTAATCCCAGCACTTTGGGAGGCCAGGAATAGTTGATCACTTGAGCCCAGGAGTTCAAGACCAGCCTGGGCAATATAACAAAACCCTATCTCTACTAAAAATACAAAAATTAGCCACGTGTGCTAGTGCATGGGAGGCTGAGGAACAAGAATCGCTTGAACTTGGGAGGCAAAGGTTACAGTGAGTGGAGCTGGTGCCACTGTACTCCAGCTTGGGTGACAGAGCCAGACCTTGTCTCTGGAAAAAAAAAAAAAAAGAAAAGAGAAAAAAAGTTTCCTAATTAGTAAAGATAGTTTATAAACAAGATCAATAATAAACAAGATGTTTATAATCAAGATCAACAATAAACAAGATGTTTATAAACAGCCACAATTACATAAGTTGGAAAACATTTAGGTAAATTTCTGGTGGTGTTGTGTGTGCCTGTATGTGTGATAACATTTGTCTATTAATCTTAATGTCATGCAAGGAGAGAATCTTGATTTCTGCAATCCAAATTATTTCTTATTAGTGAATAAAAACTAAGTTTATCAGCTAGCAAATATTGCTTAAAAACTTGAAACACAAAAACATTGATATTATATGTATATATTTGTCACCACTTAACATATTCTGCATTTGTCATTTGCTCAAGTCTGAATGCTTTGGTTAGAAAAAAAGCTTCTAAATTTTATTTATAGAAGATCGTGATCTGAATTTCATATTCCCAAAGTTAATAAACAAATATAGTTGATAATTTTTCACAGCTGAAAGATAGGCATTATGATATATAAAATAGAAAAAAGTGAAGATTTATGTGGTTTAGCTGAGTCAATGTGTCAAAAATGTGGAATGCTGAAAAAAATAATGAAATATTTTATCCCATTCATAGAAGCACTTCTTCAAATTATAATTTTCAGAGATGATCATAGTACACTCAAAATTAATTTTTAAATTTTGGTAACTGCTTTAATAAGGACGATTGAGAAACTGCAGTGTATGAAGAATATAATAGCAGGGAACTAGGAACATCAGCCCTGACTCAGATTTCACCCAGTAACTACTGAAAATGATAAAGAGAGGTTGGAGTGACATGATTCGTATATTTGAATGTCTATCATGCTGAAAATTTCATTTTATTTTAATTTCTTAATTGAAGGATAAAATTTTATGTATTTATTTTGTACAACATGATATTTTGAGGTATATTTACATTGTGAGGTGACTGACTCTAGCTAATTAGCATATGTATTACCTTATATTGTTATGAATTTTGTGGTAATTAACATCCAGAATGTATAAGAAATTCAAACAACTCAATAGCAAGAAGGCAAATGAACTGATTAAAATATAAGCAAAAGATCTGAGCAGACATTTCTCAAAAGAAGACATACAAATGGCCAAGTAGGCACATGCAAACAATGTTCAACATCACTAATTATTATGGAAATGCAAACTAAAGCTCCACTCTGCTGTCATCTCACACCTATTATAATGGTTATTATAAAAAATACAAGAATTAAACGTGTCTATCAGGGTATGGAGATAAGGGAACCCTTGTACACTATTGGGGGGAATATATTCACTTCGTGTAAAAGTAATTGCAGTTTTGCCATTACATTCAATGGCAAAAACTTCAATTAATTTTGCACTAACCTAATAAATTAGTACAGCCGCTATGTATTAAATATTAAGTATTAGGCCGCTAAGTATTATGGTTCTCCAGAAATTTTAAAATTGAACTACTATATGATCCAGTGATCCCACTGCTGGGTATCTACCTATCCAAAGGATATAAAATCAGTATATGGAACAGATATCTGCACTCCCATGTTTATTGCAGTATTATTCACAGTAGTCATGATACGGAATCAACTTGTGTCCATCGACGGGGGAATGGATAGAGAAAATGTGGCATATACATACAATGAAATACATTCAGCCACAGAAAAGAAGGAAATTCTGTCATTTGTGAAAACGTGGATGAACCTGGAGAATATTATGTGCTAGGCCAGAAAGACAATTATCACGTAGTCTCATTCATATGTGGAATCTAAAAATGTTAATAAGTAGAGAGTAAAATGTTTTTTTGCCAGCAGCTAACGTGGTTGGGAATGGAGTTTGGTAGATGTTGGTCAAAGGATACACAACTACAGTCAGAGAGAAGGAGTAAAATTCAAGAGATCTATTGTGCAACTTGCTGACTATTGTTAGCAACTTAATATATTTTTGAGAAATTGTGAGTGGATTAGTGTTCTAAACCAAAATGATAACTATGTGAGATGGTGCTGGAAACTAATGGAAACATTTCTTTTTTGTATGAAGACAGGACTGTGTGATTGTAGCATTGTTGGTTGAAATGCAGATGAAGGCCATTGGCTTCTTTCAGTGTTCTTCAAGAGCTCTGGAATGCAAGGAACCAACGTGGTATGGAGAAAAAAATGTTACATATAGTGTCAGAAAACTCAGATGATAACTTAATAAATGCATGAATTTGGGAAGATAATTTACATCTCTCAGGATCAGTTACTTCATACCAAGGTTTATACGTGGGTTATTACGAAGTCTGATTTAAATAATGGAAGTGAAATGTCTGAAACATAAGTTATTCTCAGTAATATTATAGTTATTTAACACAACATTTTAATGGGCGTGTGATATTAACGAAACATTAAAGTATATTTTAATATTTTAAGAAAATACTTTCATAAAGGAGTTTCATTCTTGTTGAACAGGCTGGAGTGCAATGGCACGATCTTGGCTGACTGCAACCTCTGCCTCCTGGGTTCAAGCTATTCTCCTGCCTCAGCCTCCCGGGTAGCTGGGATTACAGGCATGTGCCACCATGCATGGCTAATTTTGTATTTTTAGTAGAGACAGCATTTTGCCATGTTGGCCAGGCTGGTTTTGAATTAGTGACCTCAGGTGATCCACCCACCTTGGCATCTCAAAGTATGGGGATTACAGGCGTGAGCCACTGCAGCCAGCCGAAAATAATTTTATTACACTTAAAATACTAATAAAACTTATTTAATCTACATTTTCTTATATTACAAAAATATGGTTGCAATATGAATTCAGATGGTTTACACGTTAAAATTACTAACCTCTATGGCTGAAAAAGTTACCTATAAATATTCATTGCCTTTAATTGATATTCATTCATATATGAAAATATATCACACTAATCAAATTGCAGATGTAGTAATAAAAAAGCAAAACTGTGCTATGAGTTTTGAACACCAATTTAATTTGACAGAACTTAAGTGACCAGAAAGAAAATAGAATTATTTGCAACTGCAGAAATTGCTGCTGGGTTAAAATTGACATTGAAAAAGCCCACCTTTTGACACCCCCCTCCCCCACATTGGCAACTGTTGGAATCAATTGTCATGCTCCAAAGGCAAATTATTGTCCATAACATCACAAAAAGTAATGAGAGCAAAAGAATTTCTGTAAGAACATGAGGCTTTCCTAAGCACTAAACTAACAAAGCTTGAACTTAGCCAAGAAATGGGAAGTTGCAGACACTGCACATCAGCAAAATGTCTTGGCAGAAGATGGACATGCAGAAGTGCAATCACTGTCTTATTTATTTTCCACTCTAGGGGACACCAATATGAAAGTGACTAATATCGGATAATCATTCCCAGAACCAATTAAACATAGCATGCCATTTCTTGTGGAGAATATTTCATGCTCAGGGAAATTAAACCATTTTATTATGATTAAGTTTCCTTAGTCAAACATGCTTTAAACTTACATTCTCACACTGTTAACTAGATGGGTATGAATTTACTTTCCTATGGTGTACAGGTGATTTCTGGAGGGAAATAGATGAAGTGCTCACGTGGAATGGAACTAGAGTGTGGTTCTTTTTGTATTCTACTTTGCATTAACTGAAATATTTAGTGTATTGATCCCATTTCCCAAATGAATAAAATGGAGTTCAGAAAGCTTATGTGATTTGCAAATTGAGGCAGAGCTGATAACACACAGTGTTGTTTTGGCAGTGCAAGTTTCTGACTTCAAATCCGTTAGACCACACAGTGTTATCTATACAGCATAATTATCACCAGATCTAAAAAATCAAATTCTAAAACAATACAGACTATATTTTGATGATGCTTTACTATATGATCAAGAACAATAAGTAAGGATACATTTAAATGACTTTAGTGTGTTTCATCAGTTTAATTTTTATGACTGCACTGTGAATTATAGGCATTTTCAACTTATTTTAATTGTATTTTCCAAATGTGAATTGGACAAATATTTAAAATTGTTGTATTCTCACCACAAAAATGGTATGTAAGGCAATGCATATGTTCATTAGCTAGATTTAATCATTCCACAATATATGTACTTTAAAATATCATATTGTACACAATATGTACAATGGTATCTACAAATTAAAAATGAAAATAATAATAATAAATTATGTCTTAGGCAAATATTCACTGATATTGGAAATAATATTTATGCATCTCATTGACTCAATTTATACTAAAAGACAAATAGCCATCTTCCTTAATAATAGTTGTAGTATTTTCATAGCCATCTCTGTTTATCTCTGCAGTTTACCATGGAGTAAATTTTCATACTTCTCTTCAACACTAAGAGGAATACTTCAAGGGAAAATTGAGATATGAAAGTTGGTTGAAGGTTTTATGGGGTAAACTGGGTTATTTGTGGTTAGACGTCATAGCACACAACCATGTAGCAACTTATACTCAAGTACCATTCAGATATCTCCTCCTCACAAAACGTCTTCTGCTCCCTCGATTCCTTTCTTTAGGCATCTCCTGGTCTCTCATGGGAAGAATATGTAATAATAGTCAAGAGGGCTTGAGAGGAAAACAGACTAGTGTTGGCTAATCCATTACATACTCTGGGTAAATTGTTTGAACCATATTCACACCCTGTTAATAAAACCTATCCCATATGGTTAAAATGGGTATTCAATAACATGTCTTTAATGTGTTTAGCACAACACCCAGCTAACTGTACCAATTGTGATAATGGTAACAAAGAAGTGGTCTGAAGCAAACAGAGAGGGAAAGCCCTAATTCCACTTCACATAATCTCCATCATTCTTGCCCCAAAGAGTATGTAACATACAATATAATTAAAAATGAGTATAGGACATTTAAGATTTCCAGGCTTATCTTCTGACCAACTTGCCATTAAGTTCTTCTGCTGCAGATATTACAGACACTTTATAAAGTAAGCACTCAAAATCCTCGTCTCCCTGGTCGTCCTCATGTTTGTTTGCCACTGGCATCCTAGAGAATGAACTGGCCTTCTCAATAACACTTTTTTTTTTGAGACGGAGTCTTGCTCTTTCGCCCAGGCCGGACTGCAGTGGCACAATCTCGGCTCACTGCAAGCTCTGCCTCCCGGGTTCACGCCATCCTCCTGTCTCAGCCTCCCGAGTAGCTGGGACTACAGGTGCCCGCCATGGCGCCCAGCTAATTTTTTTGGTATTTTTAGTGGAGACGGGGTTTCACCGTGTTAGCCAGGATGGTCTCGATCTCCTGACCTCGTGATCCGCCCGCCTCGGCCTCCCAAAGTGCTGGGATTAGAGGCATGAGCCACCGTGCCCGGCCCTCAGTAACATTTTTACTTGATCTGTCAAGGCGCTTTCGTCAGTGCTTCTGGAACGCAGCCGCCACCTACAGCCTCCACAGTGTCCGGTGTCCCGGAGCTGGCCCCACTCCAGCTCCTGAGCACCAAGACCACAGAAGCTGAGGCCCCTGACGGAGGCGCCAAGGCCCTGGGGGTGGTTGCCCGAGTCCCGCGCCTGTCTCCTGAAAGGCCAAGGGTGGCCTGCACCTCGCTGACGGCTGTTCCCTGCGCTGTTCAGCCCCTCCTGGGAAGCCAGTGGCAGCCCCTGCAGCATGCACTCAGCTGCTCCTGCCCCGCAGGTGGGGCTCACTTGCCTCCAGCCTCACTCCAGCTCCTGAGACTAGAAGGAACCGGACGAGGAGGTGTGCAACCTGACCAAGGTGGTCCTAGCGGGGAGCTTCGCTCCAGCGCTCTTCCGGGGAGGCTGGCTCACTTCTGGGACAGTGGCCAACAAAGGCCTGCGACCACCTGCCGAGCCGGTGACCTACGCCGTAAAGAATTGTTGATTAGGTGATTTATTGAATAAATAACAGTTCAACTGAATAGCTCATTAAATAATACTAATAGCTGGACATGGTGGAGCATGCCTGTAGTCCCAGCTACTCAGGAGGATGAGGTGGGAGTATCGCTTTAGCCCAGGAGCTGTAGGTTGCAGCGAGCTGAGATTGTGCCAGTGCACTCCAACCTGGGAGAGAGAATGAGACTTCATCTCAAAAAATGAATTAATGAATGAATAAATAAATAAATTAATAAATACTGAGAACATTGATCTCAAGTAAAAATAATGTTTACTAAAAACTGATTTGAAAATACGGACCTAAAATATTTGCATGATCCTCTCTAATGATACACTGGAGTTTGGGAAAAGATCAAGTGAGGTAAGAATGGAGAAGTCATTGCACTTTTAAATGCCCACAGCCAAGGAATATTATTAGGATACAACAATGAGTCAGCTCCCATGAAATTATAGCCATAAATCACACTAATGTTATGAAGATGAATTCTGGTCAAAAGGATTTGGGCCATTTGAAAACTTCTTAATCAAAATAGTTGCAGAAAATGCAATTGGATTTTGTATAAAAAATAAAAGTCTGTGACTCCTCATTACAAGGATAAAACCCCTGATTTTTTTAATGGTTCAGAACAACAGGATCAAGATAAGGAAAATAGATTATGAATGTTATGGTGGGAGTGAAGGCTTAGTTGGGTTCAATTCCCAGATTTTCCACTTACTAGCAACATGACCAAAGACAATTTAATGTTGTGTATTTATATCTTTATGCTTAAAGTGGTGAAAATAATAGCACACACCTTATAGATTTAGTTTTTAGATGAAATGAGTTAGATATTTTGGACAATACATTCCAAATATTAAACCCTGCATTTGTTTAATGTCTCACAACACAGACTCAAAATCACTATCGAGATACAGGGATTTAAAGACTCTTCTTTTTTTTCTTTCTTCTTTTTTTCATTTTATAAAATAACTGGGATTATAGCAAATAGGTTATCTTGAGAGAATCTCTATTTTATATTTTACAATTACAATGTGACTCTGAATATGCAAAAATAAAATTTTGGCTTAGAACACATGTTAATAAGGAAGGAAGTTGGTAGGATAAAATTATAGTATAGCCTTTTTAAAATTTCTTTTGAGATTATGTGACAAATATGCTGTCATACAACTTGATATGTAATAAGCTGCTGTATGGTCAATTTGGGTTACAACATCAAGCTCTGTTTAACTTACCATAGTAGAGTAAGGTTATTGAACTGCTAGGGCCAATATTTTTTTAAAACATATTATTTCTACTTTTGCTCTTAGACTTTTCACACCAAATTTCTACTTTGTTGAAGTTTAAGAGCTGTTTTTTGACATTTAAAAGGCAGATGCACTCCTGAGGGATTCACTGGTAAAATCCATTAGTGAATTTGCTGATATAAAACTTGCATGATAGCATAAATCTTTTATAGAGTGTCTTTGGAAAATGTGTGTGTGTGTGTGTGTGTGTGTGTGCGAGTATGTGTGTGTGTGTTTGAGAGAGAGAGAAAGAGAGAGAGAAAGAGAGAGAGAGGTTAGATGGTAACGGTAAATTACATTACATGAGTCTTCAGCATAAGCCTTCCACATTACACTTTTTGATGTTTAATAAAACAGAATCACAAAAACTGTATCCTCAGAGTCCTTGTTATACTATCATATGAATGAATATCCATGCCATAGGTTTTGAGAAGCCATATAGAAATAAGTTTGGTGAAATTTTATTTATAAAACTGATAAAGTGATTTTAATTTTCTTTTCTGGAAACTCTGGCTGCCTATCAACTTTGGAGCCATAAGAATAACACTTCACACGAGTTCTGTATATATCACAACTATAAAAGATTAAGGTAAAGGTGTTATATGCATATCTATATCTCTACTTTATTTTGATCATTTGATATTTAGAAACAAAGCAGAGGGAAAGAGAAGTATACTGTTTGCAATAATAATTATAACTTCTGTAGTTAAATGTATAATGTATTTTTAGCAAAATAGATCTTGCAGCTAATTTTGAAACTTTAAAAAGTCAAAGTTAGACTTCTGACTTTGGGAAAAGTTGAGGTAGATTTATTTTTCTGGCTTCTACTATTACTTCCTCACCCATTTCTTCCACAAAGTACACCTAAATATCCTGAACATAATTTAACAAATACAACCATGAAATGACTCTGAATAGGTATCATAGAACAGAAACATGAAATAATTGAAATAAAAACCTTGCTAGATGAGTTCGATAGTAGAATGGAGATGATGGCAGAGAACAGAGTTAGTGAACTGGAAGACTTATCAATAGTGTTTGCTCGATCTTAACAACATAGAGAAATCGACTTTAAAAATACACAGAGTCTAAATGATATGTAAAAGAGTAACAAAAGATTTAGCATCCGTATCATTGCAGTCCCAGAAGGAGAGGGGAAAATGAAATGGCAGGACAAACATTTGAAGAAATAATATCTGAAAACACCCAAACTTGTTAAGACATGAACCCACATACTTAAGAAGCTGAGCAAACCCCAAAGATGATTAAAAACAACCAAACGAAACCTTTAACAACAGACAAAAATTATATTTATAAAAACTATAGAAAAAAAAACCTTAAGAAGAACCAGAGACAAGCAACACATAATCTCTGGAGGAATGCAAGTTCAAATGACAGCCCACTTCTCATCCAAAATCATTGAGACCAAAAGCAAATAGTGGAATACATTTTTAACCTTCAAATTAAGAGAATTGCCAAAGTAAATCTTCTGTCAGGTGAAGCTATTCTTTAGAGGTAAAAAAAGAAAGGCATTCTCAAAGAAAAACTAAGAAATTTTTCCACCACAGGATCTACCCTTAGGGCATGCAAAAAAGAATTTTCCCAATGGAAATAAAGTGATAACAAAAGAGTAGAAACTTCAGAGAAGGATAAAACAATGTATAACAATGTGGGTAAACATATAGACTATCCTTCATTTCATGAGTTTCTTAATCAGATTTAATGGTGGAAACAATTTATATTATAACTCAATTGATATGGGGCTCAATGTATGTAAAGAAAATATTTAAGAAAACTGTGAATTTTGAAAATGGGAGATTAAGTAGATCTAAATTAAAGTAAGTTTTCTAAACATTGATGTCAATAGGCTACAATAAGTACATGCATAGAAACACTAGAACAAGCATTAAGAAATCTATACAAATACTTAAACACACTAGCAAAGGTAAATCAAAACTAAAGTGATAGAAAAAGCTATATCATCAAAATATATCATGGGCTTAAGTGTAACATGTAAAGCTACACAAATTTTAGGGGAAAAATTAAAAGATCTTTGAAATCTAGGGCTAAGTCAAGAATTATTAGACTTACTACCCTCTACCCTTAGGGCATACAAAAAAGAAATTTTCCAAACAGAAATAAAGTGAGAGCACAATCCTTAGTCTAATTTTCAAAAATAATAATTAATAATTATTTACTTTTTCCTCAATATACTTTTAAGTTTGGGTTATTTTTTATTATTTTATATTCAAAATAATAAATAATTTCAAAATTATGCTGTAATTTCAAAAATAATGCCATAATTCAAATTACCTCTCATTTCTCTATTGCTAAAACCATAATTCAAGCTATGTTCTTATGCTTGGATTATATTGGCATGTCACCGGAACCGCCCTCTCAAGTATTTCCCCATAGAACCACAGGAGAGGATGTTGCTAAATACAAATATGCTTGTATCTCCCATTTATTTCTTACATATATTTATTGGACACTTAGTATAAATCATATATTATTTAATAGAAGTTGTTTACTCCTCTGCTTACAATTCATTAGTTGCCTCTTAATCCACCTGCCTATAACTCAGTTATCTTATCATGGCCTTCAAGGTCTTGTATAACCTGTGTAACCTGATAGGTCTCTAATCTCCTCATCTAATGTCTCTCAACTCTTTATGTATCTCTATTCACTATGACCAAAGCACAAGGGCCTTTTTTGTCTTTCAGCATATCGAAGTAGTCCCAATCTTAGGGCCTTACCCTATCTTGTTCCTTGTCCATGGAGCAGTTTCACCTGGATGTTCACCTGCAAGTTTGCATGCACTCATTTGAGACTTCCTCAGAGCAGCCTTCCTGGATTACAAAGTAAAAGCAATCCCTGTCATGTTAACCTATCTGCTTGTATTCCACATATCAGTAAAGTAAATTAAGTCATTAATTTGCATGATTCTTGAATCATTTGTTATAGTTTGGCAATCTTTTGACAGAAAGTCAATCATGTTCACCACTTTTCACCAGTACTTAAACAGGGTAGAAGATATGAAGTAAATTTTGATTGATTAATAGCCTCATTTAACAATCTTGGTTTTGAATCCAATGATGTTTGATATTAATAGTCAAACACTCTTTTTAAAAATTTGTTGTCCTTGGTATGTCTTAATCTATAACTTTATTTTCAGCCTATGCATTGTCCTTTTTTTGGTGCCTTTTTGAGTATTTCATTATAGCTAAACCTCATTAATTTGAAAAGTTAATCTGATTTTGTCATTTGTTCAAATAATTAAACCCATTCAAGTTTTGGAAAAATGTATGCCTTCCTTTTTAGTTATATTTACTATTTTTATCTCTTATTTTACTGTTTTCTCTACCTTTAAATGGGTTTGCTTGGCCAGGTTAGCTTTCATTCTCTTTTCTTAATTTGGAAAGTTTTTGATGTCTTTTCATTGTTTTAATGGTAAACTTCTGGCTATTATCAATTATACTTGTTTGTATTTTTTGTTACCATAGCAGCATTAAAGTAGCTTTTTAATATTCTATAATAAATAATACTGTAATAATAAAAAAGTAAGCAATACATTTATAATCTGTAATAATCAGAAAATAGAAAATATTTTCTGAAGAATAATGAATTTCACTTTATGAAAATTTTGTCTTTATTTATTATCATATATGTTGTTTTCTCTATGGCCTAGACAACCTGTGTTTTCATATCTAAGATATAAGATATCTATGCTGTCATCTTCTATTTCCTGCACTAATTTTACTGGAGAAATATGCATATAAATACACATTTATATTTATATATGTGAGAATGTGTAGGATGAAATATATGTGTGTCTGTGTATATATGTATTTCTTTATACCTTAGAAAATATAATCTGCACCATTTATGAGAGTGGTTTTTTCCTTATAAATTTGCTATAGTACATTATACACATTTTTATGTGAAGTGATTTGTTATTTTATACAAAGTATACATTTGTCCTAAATTCTGCTAACTATAAGGCCTAACAAAGGAACTGGCATAGAATTACGTTTTAGTCTTAGAAATTTTTTATTGATATGAATGTTATATGTTGATAAATATATATAAATGACAGAAGACACCCACTTCTATCCAGAATGTACAAGTCACATACAAATCAATAAGAAATAGGCAAACAACCCAAAAGAAGGGGACATAACTAGGACAGATACTTTAAATAGGAGGATTATGAGAGAACAACACATATATTGGCAAAGTCCTCTGTACCATTACTTACCAGAGAAATGTAAGTGAAAACCACTATGTGATATCATTGAAAATATTTTGTACCCATTGACAATGGGTACAAAGAAATATATTGAGAATAGAAAATATTGACATAGATTTGCTCTACTTGAGCCTCCTATTCATTGCCTGTGGAAGTGGAAATTTCCAATTAGAAAAACTGACAGTACCAACTTCAACCAAGTATAGGTGTACAGTATACAAAATTTTCATTACTACTTATAGATCCCTGATAAATGGGTGCCCATGTCCATGAAACAAACAAACAAGCAAACCAAAGTCTGCAGCTATTCATAGTAGTTTTATTTATAATAGCCCAAAACTTTAAAAATGACCCTAATATTTTTTAGTCTTAGAATGAATTCATAAATTATGGTGCATTTCTTAATGCAACAACATGATGAATCCTACAAATATAATGATAGTGAAAAGTAGTCACACACAATAGAGTAATATACTATCTAATTCCATTTGTATGACATTCAAGAATTGGTAAAATCACAGCACAGTGATACATATTAGAATAGCAATTACCTCTGGCAGTGATATTAACTTAGAAGGGACATAAGAAATCCTCCTAGGCTGCTGGCAGTGCTCTATATTTTGAACTGAGTAATGGTTACACAGTATTTATATGTGTAAAATTAATTGAGCTGTGTAGTTGATATCTTCACTTTTGTATACATAAATTACACTTCAATATTAAAAAATTCAACACAAAGTGTACTTTCTTTAAATAATTGTAAATCAGGAACACACGGGTAAAGCAGATAATTACATTAAATATGGGTAGCTGTGAATGGCTCCTGTACATATGTATAAGTTGTACATTTTTCAACTTTTTTATGGCACATTTGAAACCTAAATGTTGTGTACATTACTAATGTGCTCATTTTTCACTGATGTAGAGAATTTCCATATGTAATTTTATTATATTATATATAGTTATAAAAGTGACAGGAATTTGTGCAGAATTTATGTTTATCTCAAAATTTAAAATCATATAAATCATGGATTTGAATATAAAAAATATACTGTTGGCTTACTATGAAAAAAAGTACATTATTAGAAATAGATAAGCAAGTATCACTATTAGAAGGGAAGTAACCCGTAATTACAAAACATAAAAACTACTGGATTTTGCACTAGGTTGTAGGAAATACTTTCATACAAAATACATTCCTGATGATGGCAAATTCATAAAAAGGAGAAAGAATAAGAGCATCTGATGGAAAAAAACAATAATTAATTTATAATTGCTCTAAGTAATGACTAAAAGAAAATCATAGCAGAAATTTTAGGACAAGTAATATCAACAGTGTACTAAATATGTGAAAAAATGTTTATCATAAAATATTTTAAATGTTTTTCATCCATCTGTAACTCCCTAGTTAATGTTATTATCTTTATCAAATTCAATTTTCTTAAAATATATTTTTTATTGTTAGTTATTAGCTATTTACTTCTATCTGGTGAGTAGTAGCTGTTTTACTATATTTAGTTTTTAATTTTTAATTTTTATGTGTACATAGAGGGTGTCTGTATTAGTCTATTTTCATGTTGCTGATAAGGACATACCCGAGACTGGGAAGAAAAATAGGTTTAATTCGACTTACAGTTCCACATTCTGAGGCAGGGGAGGCCTCAGAATCATGGCAGGAGGTGAAAGGCACTTCTTACATGGTGGTGGCAAAAGAAAATGAGGAAGAAGCAAAAGCGGAAACCCCCGATAATCCCATCAGATCTCATGAGACTTATTAACTATCATGAGAATAGCACAAAAAAGACCAGCCCCCATGATTTAATTACCTGCCCCTGGGTTCCTCCCATGGCATGTGGGAATTCTGGGAGATATAATTCAAGTTGAGATTTGGGTTGGGACACAGCCGAACCATATCATTCTACCCCTGGCTCCTCGAAATCTTATGTCCTCATATTTCCAAACCAGTCATTCCTTCCCAACAGCCCCTGAAAGTCTTAGACTCATTTCAGCATTAGCCCAAAAGTCGACAGCCCAAAATCTCATCTGAGACAAGGCTAGTCCCTTCCGCTTATGAACCTGTAAACTCAAAAGCAAGCTAGGTACTTCCTAGATACAATAGGGGTATAGGTATTGGGTAAATACAGCCTTTCCAAATTGGAGAAATTAGCCAAAACAAAGGCGTTAAGGGCCTATGCAAGTCTGAAATCCAGTGAGGCAGTCAAATTTTAAAGCTCCAAATGATCTCTTTTAACTCCAGGTCTCACATCCAGGTCACACTCATGAAAGAGATGGGTATCCATGGTCTTGGGCATCACTACCCCTGTGGCTTTGCAGGGTACAGCCTCCCTCCCAGCTACTTTCACAGGCTGACATTGAGTAGCTGCAGCTTTTCCAGGTGCATGGTGCAAGCTGTTGATGGATCTACCATTCTGGGATCTGGAGAATGGTGGCCCTCTTCTCAAAGCTCCACCAGGCATTGGCCCAGTGGGTACTCTAGGTGGGGGCTCCAATCCCACATTTCCCTTCTGAACTGCCCTAGCAGAGGTATTTCATGAGGGCCCTGCCACTGCAGCAAACTTTTGCCTGGGCATTCAGGCATTTCCATACATCTTCTGAAGTCTAGGTGGAGGTTCCCAAACCTCAGTTATTGACTTCTGTGCACCTGCAGGCTCAACACCACATGGGAGCTGCCAAGGCTTCAGCCTTCCACACTCTGAAGTCACAGCCTGAGCTGTAAGTTGGCCCCTTTCAGCCATGGCTGGAGTGGCTCGGACACAGGGCACCATGTTCCTAGGCTGCACACAGTACCAGCGACCTGGGGCCCAGCCTGCAAAACCACTTTTTCCTTCTGGGCCTCCAGATCTGTGATGGGAGGGGCTGCCATTAAGGTCTCTGACATGGCCCAGAGACATCTTCCTCATGTTCTTGGGGATTAACATTAGGCTTCTTGCTACTTATGCAAATTTTTGCAGCCAGCTTGAATTTCTCTCCAGAAAATGAGTTTTTCTTTTCTATCATATAGTCAGGCTGCAAATTTTCCAAACTTTTATGCTGTGCTTCCCTTATAAAACTGAATGCCTTAGACAGAACCCAAGTCACCTCTTGAATGCTTTGATGCTTAGAAATTTCCTCCGCCAGATGCCCTAAATCATCTTCCTCAAGTTCAAAGTTTCACAAATCTCTAGGGCAGGGGCAAAATGCCACCAGTCTCTTTTTTTAAAACATAACAAGAGTCATTTTTACTCCAGTTCCCAATAAGTTCCTCATTTCCATCTGAGACCACCTCAGCCTAGACTTTATTGTCCATATCACTATCAGCATTTTGGGCAAAGCCATTCAACAAGTTTCTAGGAAGTTTCACAATTTCCCACATTTTCCTGTCTTCTTCAAGCCCTCCAAACAGTTCCAACCTCTGCCTGTTACGCAGTTCCAAAGTTGCTCCCACATTTTGGGGAATCTTTTCAGCAGTGCTCCACTCTACTGGTACCAATTTACTGTATTATTCTGTTTTTACATTGCTGATAAAGACATACCTGAGACTGGGAAGAAAAAGAGGTTTAATTGAACTTACAGTTCCACATGGCTGGGTAGACATCAGAATCACGGTGAAAGGCAAAAGGCATTGCTTACATGGCGGTGGCAAGAGAAAATGAGGAAGAATCAAAAAGGGAAACCCCTGATAAACCCATCAAATCACGTGAGACTCACTAACTACTAACTATCACAAGAATAGCACAGGAAAGACTGGCCTCCATGATTCAATTACCTCTCCCTGCATCCCCCCAATGACACATGGGAATTCTGAGAGATACAATTCAAGTTGAGATTTGGTGGGGACACAGGCAAACCATATCAATATCTATATTTATGGAGTACATGGAATATTTTGTTGCAGGCATACAATGTGTAATAATCACATTAGGTTAAATGGGGTATCAGTCACCTCAAGTATTTGTCATTTCTTTGTACCATGAACATTTTGATTCCACTATTTTAGTTACTTTAAAATATACAGTAAATTATAGTTGATTGCAGTCACCCTGTTGTGCTATCAAATACTAGGTCCTAATCGTTCTTTTTTTTTTTTTTTTTTTTTTTTTTTTTTTTTTTTTTTTTTTTTTTCTTTTATTATTATTATTATTATTATTATTATTATACTTTAGGTTTTATGGTACATGTGCACAATGTGCAGGTAAGTTACATATGTATACATGTGCCATGCTGGTGCGCTGCACCCACCAACTCGTCATCTAGCATTAGGTATATCTCCCAATGCTATCCCTCCCCCCTCCCCCCACCCCACAACAGTCCCCAGAGTGTAATGTTCCCCTTCCTGTGTCCATGTGTTCTCATTGTTCAATTCCCACCTATGAGTGCGAATATGCGGTGTTTGGTTTTCTGTTCTTGCGATAGTTTACTGAGAATGATGATTTCCAATTTCATCCATGTCCCTACAAAGGACGAGAACTCATCATTTTTTATGGCTGCATAGTATTCCATGGTGTATATGTGCCACATTTTCTTAATCCAGTCTATCATTGTTGGACATTTGGGTTGCTTCCAAGTCTTTGCTATTGTGAATAATGCCGCAACAAACATACGTGTGCATGTGTCTTTATAGCAGCATGCTTTATAGTCCTTTGGGTATATACCCAGTAATGGGATGGCTGGGTCGAATGGAATTTCTAGTTCTAGATCCCTGAGGAATCGCCACACTGACTTCCACAAGGGTTGAACTAGTTTACAGTCCCACCAACAGTGTAAAAGTGTTCCTATTTCTCCACATCCGAATCAATATCATGAAAATGGCCATCCTTCCCAAGGTAATTTACAGATTCAATGCCATCCCCATCAAGCTACCAATGACTTTCTTCTCAGAATTGGAAAAAACTACTTTAAAGTTCATATGGAACCAAAAAAGAGCCCGCATTGCCAAGTCAGTCCTAAGCCAAAAGAACAAAGCTGGAGGCATCACGCTACCTGACTTCAAACTATACTACAAGGCTACAGTAACCAAAACAGCATGGTACTGGTACCAAAACAGAGATATAGATCAATGGAACAGAACAGAGCCGTCAGAAATAATGCCACATATCTACAAGTATCTGATCTTTGACAAACCTGACAAAAACAAGAAATGGGGAAAGGATTCCCTATTTAATAAATGGTGCTGGGAAAACTGGCTAGCCATATGTAGAAAGCTGAAACTGGATCCCTTCCTTACACCTTATACAAAAATCAATTCAAGATGGATTAAAGACTTAAATGTTAGACCTAAAACCATAAAAACCCTAGAAGAAAACCTAGGCATTACCATTCAGGACATAGGCATGGGCAAGGACTTCATGTCTAAAACACCAAAAGCAATGGCAACAAAAGCCAAAATTGACAAATGGGATCTAATTAAACTCAAGAGCTTCTGCCTAATCGTTCTTTGAAGACCTGATTTGGTTTAAAAAAATTTATTTCTTATATAGCGCAATATTACAAAATATTCTAAATTTCAAGTTATTGCAAAAATGTTTTTTATAAGAAATTAACTGTCAATGCTATTGAATACAAGGTATTGCATAAAATAAATTTTAAAAATCCAAAGAAATGTTTAGCTCTGTGACTATAGGTTGTTAGAATATATGTTCTGTTTCTCTTTCATTCTACCCCATTTCACACAGAAAATGTGAAATTCTTATGATTGCCTCAAGTTCTTATGATCAAATCCAACATGGCCTGCACAGAAGTTAGCTCTGCGACTTCTCTATTGTTCACTCACTCTACTCAAGCTTTGGCTGTTCCCTTGTTCCTCCTCAAGCAGGTCCTGTATTCTCATATCTCAAAGACTTAGATTGCTGTGCCTTTGTTCTAGACCATTCTGCCTCTGCCATACCTGTAACCAGTTTTTTCGCTGTTTTCATGCCTTTTCTCTAATACCTCTTTCTTAATGAGGCTCACCTAAGTGCATCACGATCCACCCCTAACATAATCCTGACTCCCTTTAGCCTGCTCTTCTTTTTCTATTCCATATTTCTCCTTCTGTCATATAATCAACATTTTTCTGTATTTATTTTGCTATTGTTTATTATCACCCCTCAGCACAGAAGAATGGGAGTTTCATGTGGGAAAGAATCTGTGATTGATTTCAAGCATCTAGAGCATAGTAGGTGCTCAGTAAATATTTGTTGTTTATTGAAAATAAATGGAGAGAAATAGTATCTATAGAAAATTTTCTAATCTGAATCAGTAAGCACTTCAAGAAATTACTACTTTGAGGGACCAATCAAAATTTTAAAATAATTTATATATGATATATAAATTATTATAATTATTAATATATACTAATTATATTTTAATATAATATATTACAGTTATAAAAATAACATAATTATAATATAAATATTAAAATATATTTAATAAATAATAATATAATTATAATTATATAAATATAATAAAAATTATATTGCATTGTAACAATTATAATTATAATTATATAATTATACCAAATAGACCATCTCTTTTTGTTTAGATTCCCACAGAAACAGGACTAGAGACAAAAATTCAGTTGCAAGTGGGTTATTTGGGAAGTGATGCCAGGAAATACCAGTAGGAGTGGAAAAGTGAAAGGAGAGAGATGTGTGCATTATCAAGCTAGTTACCCATATGGGCAACTAGAGCTTGATATTCCTAGGGAGTTAGAGGGCGGTGTAGAATAAGGGCTTTCTAGTTATTCCACCATAGAAGTGAGGAAGCTGTGGTATTATTTACCAACTCTGTCTATAATTGTTCATTTGTAGCTACTGCCATTGTCTATACCACTTCAGTATTTTTGCCACTCATGTACTTAAAAAACATCTTTCTGTGACCAGAAAAATGACTTCAGGAAAAGCATTACAAGAGTTCGTATCATAAAGCTTCTGGTGTGCAAAAGTAAATGCTAATGAGAATGTGCTGAGCACCAATAGAATTGTCAACAGATTATGATAAAAAAATTTAAAAGTAATGTCTGTAATACAGAAAAGAGAGGCAAAATAGTAAAAACTGAAATGCATGCATGCTTCATCTATTCCAAAAGTTGGAAACATTATCGTAAATAAAATAAGCCAGACACAAAGGATAAATATCATATGATTCTGTTTACATGAAACACCTACAATAGGCAAATTCATAGAAGCAGAATATAGATTTGAAGGTACCAGAGGAAGGAATTGGGAGTAATTGCTTAAGGGGTAGAAAGTTTCTATTTTAGATTATTAAAAAAACTGAAATAGATAGTGGTGATGGAAACACAATATTGTGGACTTATTTAATGGCACTAAATGATACACATAGAAAGGCTAAACTAGCATTTTTGAATGTTATATATGTTATAAGAAAAAGTCAATATAAAGTTCATGACCAGCCTGGCCAATATGGTGAAACCCTGTCTCTACTAAAAATACAAAAATTAGCTGAGCATGCTGGCAGGAGCCTGTAGTCCCAGATACTCAGGAGGCTGAGGCAGGAGAATTGCTTGAACCCAGGAGGCGGAGGTTGCAGTGAGCTGAGATCGTGCCACTGCACTCCAGCCTGGGTGACAGAGTGAGACTCCATCTCAAAATAAATAACTTAATTAATTAAGATAAATAAATAAAAATAAATAAAATAAAAAATAAATTTAAAAAAGAAAAAATGATAAAGGTCATCACAATTCAAAGGACAGGAAAACATAAATGAAAGAGTACATGTTGTGAATGAGGAAAAACAATTGGGATTTTCAATATTTTGGGGGGTTATAAAATAACAGTGTGACACTTTATGAAAAGAAATAGAAATCTCTGATAAAGAAAAACCTCAATATCTCATTTCCAAGTTTGTATACAAGAAACTTATGCAAAGAGTTATGCAAGGAGAAACTTGGATCCATACTCTTTGCAAATTTGTTTCTGATAGTGCAGACTGAAAACAACCTAAATATACACTAATATGGGACTGAATATTTTATTTTTGGTTCATTCAAACCATGGAATTGTTTAAATATGTTGAAGTGAATAAGCTTTGTGAATAAACCTCAGGAATATAATTAAGTAAAAATAGCCAGAATGATGAAAATCATATTACAATTCTGGGAAAAATTAAATATTTTGAAAAATCTTATAATAGAATTGATAAATAGGGTTATATATGTCAAATGTTTTAAAAAGTGACCAAAAATTTATTCTGACTTCAAAATAGAAATACAAAGATTCAAAGAGGCTCCTTTATGCTGCAAATGTTCATTTTTAAAATAAAAAATTGAAAACAAATAGGATTACATATTAATATTCATTTAATATGATGTTGCTTAATGCATGTTCATTATACTTTAAAGTTACTTTTTTCTGAATGCTTGCCTTTTTTATAAAATAGATTATTATATTAATTATAGCCTGTACTTTTAATCAGAATTAATAACCCCCTTTTCAATTAGTTTATTATGACTTCAATTACATTGCCTGTGCATAATTTTATTTTTAACTTTTCCGTTTCATTATCTTTTAATTAAAAACTAACATACGGGGTTGTAAAATTATCATCTCAAAGTCTTTTAACATAATTTAAACAGATTTTTTACCTCAAACTTTATATATTTATTTTTACTTTCATCTTATATATCTTATTATTAGTTTGTTAATATTTTTTCCACATTTCTTCTGTTAGTGAAACTGTCTTTTATTTGCCTGTGATAGGCAAAGAAGACGGGCATGTCTTCATGTCTTCTTGAGATCTGTGCCATTTGTAGGGCTCAGAAATTGTCACTGCTCCTGACAGCATGATGAGAGGCGTATGCTGTATAATCTATGCCTAACATGGGTATGTTTCTAATACTTGTGGTACTTTTTCTTTTTTATTTTATTTTCTTTTTTTCTCTTTCTTTCTTTCCTTTCCTTTCTTTTTTTGTTTTTCACTTTTCCTTTCTTCTTTTCTTTTATTTTCTCTTCTTTTTTTTTTTGGTAAAGTTGCAGTTTCACCATGTTGCCCAGGCTGGTCTTAAACTCCTGAGCTCAAGCGATCCTCCCTCCTCGGCCTCCCAAAGTGCTGGGATTACAGGTGTGAGCTACTATGCCCAGTGTTGCCTGTGATACTTTTAAAATTTGTTTCAGCTAACAAGGAATACATTCTGATTTAATTTACAATATTGTTTACTATTAATGTTTAAGGATTTTTACCTCAACTGTAAGTAAAAGTGTCCACTTCTGTAGTTGACCCTTAAGCTGGTATTCATCTTTATAATCTCTTTCCCACATCATTCACTGTAGATTTTGCTTATTCTCACACAGCCTTTTATGTAAATTAATTCACCTACAAGGTGGGATAATACAGCCCTGTGCCATTGTTTCCAATGGTCTCTTCAACGGCCCCGTAACTTTTAACATTCAAATAGAAGTGCCAAGAGACACCCCAGAGAATAACAGGTTTCAGACATACTCCTCTCTATGTACATTGTTATCATGAGTGCGAGCTCCACATAATTACCAGGCCTGACTCCTCCCATTGATAAACAACTTTTTTATCCCTCCTTGAGCAGCAGCATGAGGAGTCCATGTGGCAGTTATTGCTTCACCGCATTCTGCCCCCGCCGGAAGTACCACTGACTTCCCCAGGAATCAGGCTTTCCAACTCACCAGAGTATAAAACTGTGAAAATATGAAGCATAGTTGCAATACTGCTAAGAAAAGCCATTTGTACTTTCTTCCACCCCTTCCTTTTTAGACTTACATAATTTAACTCTGTGGAACACAACACATAAAGTGGCCACTGATTCAATGCAGAACACTGCCTCTGCGGTGATGCCTTAGCTGAGCAATCCATAGGCCATTCCAATATTCTATCAGAACAGCTCCTTCCAGTCATAGAGTATTTAATACTTCAAGTGATCTTTCACTCGCTAAGCACCTTATTGACTGTGAAAAAATATTATTCTGAGGCAATGCATGTAGGGTCCCATGTTATGAATTATTCATTAGGTTATTAGGGGTTGTGTTACAAAAATGCAAAACTCTCAGATAGCGATACTGTCAAGGAACATATTAGGGAAATAAACTCATATCCAGATTATGCATAATTTGGGATTGATTATTATTATTGTTTTTTTTTTTGAGACGGAGTCTCCCTCTGTCGCCCAGGCTGGAGTGCAGTGGCGTGATCTCGGTTCACTGCAAACTCTGCCTCCCAGGCTCACGTCATTCTCCTGCCTCAGCCTCTCCAGTAGCTGCGACTACAGGCGCCCTCCGCGAAGCCCGGCTAATTTTTTTTTTGTATTTTTTAGTAGAGACGGGGTTTCACAATGTTAGCCAGGATGGTCTCTATCTCCTGACCTTGTGATTCGCCCGCCTCGGCCTCCCAAAGTGCTGGGATTACAGGTGTGAGCCACCGCACCCAGCCAAAGGGATTGATTGTAATCAACATAGCAGTGAGTGACGGGCATATCTTCTTGAGATCTGTGCCATTTGTAGGGTTGAGAATTGGTCACAGCTCCTGACAGGATGATGAGAGGAATATGCTATGTGATCTGTGCCTAACATCCCTCAACATTAGCATTACTGCACTCTTCATGAGCCTAGAAGATTAAGTCTAAAGTGGCAGAGGATAGAAACTAGTTGACATCATTGGCTATGTTCCTAACAAGTGTTGAGTGCCTCCTCTGATGCAGTTACTTTCTGGGGTCCATCGATGTGAGACCCAAAGTTTTGCACATTTTGTGCTCACTTCCATGTGTCCATCCACATGCCTCTTCCCCAGACTTCAATATATCTATCTGATTTTCTAATGCTCTTTTCATGACTCTTATCAACAAGCCAAGCCATTTAATGCTTTACAGCAGTCCGCATACCTGGGCCAGATTTCTTGGGTCACTTTACACCTTTTTACACTCATATCAAGTGGACAACAAAGAGTAATGCTTGTAACATTACTTGCTGAGAGGATTCACTTCATTAATGTATTTCAGAACCACATCTTCCGACTGGTGCAATATTACAATTGCAGTCTATTTTCATCTCATTCCAACATATCAAGTTGACCCATATGTAAACTGGGACCAATTATATTTCCTCTTCTATGAGATGATTTTAAGAAACATTCCCTCACCCATAAGGTTATAGACATGAGCTGAGAGAAGTGGTCAATGCAACAATAGGCAATGCATGCAGGGTCTCATGTTATGAATTATTCATTAGGTTACTAGGGATTGTGTTAGAAAAGTGCAATGTGCCTTCTTGAACCTGATAGCAAATTGTCATTTTAGTTATTTGATAGATTGCTACTGTACCTGATAAGTTTAGCAGATTTAATAATGCTAAAGGGTAGTTCCAGTCACATCATCACTTAATTTCTACAGGTACTCAATCGCTGTTAGTATCAGGTAGTTAACAGAATTCTAAGATAACCTCCAAGATTCTTGTCTCCGACCCTGTACACACCCTGTACATCTTTTCCCCTTGGTTGTAGGAATTCCCTCTGAAAATGATGGAATTTCATTTCTGTGATAAGGCAACGTTATATGGAAAGGTGAAAGGATTTTGCACATGCAATTAAAGTCCCAAATCAGTTTATTTTTAGTGAATTGAAAGGAAGACTATTCTGGGTTGGGTAAGAATCAGTTTGGTGCAATTTGTTAAAAGAGGGGCTGAGATCATTGCTCATCTGAGAATGGTTATCCTGCTGGCTTTAAAGAGAAGTTTCTATATTGTGAGGGGGATAGATGGATAGAAATTGAAAATGTCCTTTAGGCATTGTGAACAACCTCCATGAATGGCCAGTTAAGAAAATGGAGACCCCAATTCTGCAATCAAAAGAACTAAATTATACCAACAGCCTAATGAGCTCACAAGAGGGCTATGAACTCCACATAACAATGCAGCCTGGCTAACACCATGATTTCTATTTTGTGAGACCCTGACCAGAGAATCCAATGGTAGTTTGTCTGGACTTCTGACCTACAGAAATTGAAGCAATAAATAGGCATAGCTTTACCCTGAAAATTTGGAGAAAGTGTGTCTTGCAGCATGTAAAACTAATATAGATCATTAGCACACTAGAAGCTTCTTTTCTAATATCACGGAGTCTGTTCACTATTGAAGTAAATATTGCCCAGGGGATGAAGTTTTCATTTAAAAAATTCTCATTATCACATCTTCTCACTGTCACATTGCTTTTGCCCAATTCTCTATCATCTTCCTTCCTTTTGTTCTATATATCTCTTACACTTTACTTTGTATTTCATTTTCCCTTGTTTGAGATAAACTTTTTGATTTATATTTCAGCTCACTAGTTGTATTGTTTCTCAATTCATATATTTGAAGCTACTTACCAGATACCAGAGATTACATGGATTTGAGACTTTTATTTAAAGTGAATCACGTGGTGTAGCAATAGAAAGAGAATGAAGGCAAGCAATGGAGATCCAATTGGTAACTGCAGCATAAGCCTTCACTTCGGCCAGTCTTACAAGCTGCACTGTATTGAGACTAGCTTGAATGATCAATATTTATGTAAAGAATCTTGGATTTGAGAGAACACATCTAAAAATCTCTCTCATTCACTCCGTGGTCAAACAGGCTTATTAAACTGAATAGGGTAATTACAAAGCAACAGTAAAGAGACTAACTAGGTGTCACAAGAAAAATTTCAGACATTGAAAAGTATACCATAAATGCCACTGCCCTTATTTTAGCCAAGAATAAAACCAACAAACCAACAATCAAACAAAGAAAGGTATCTAGGCATCCCCAGAGAAAGAGACAGAATTTTTGTCAGCCAGCCTGAAATTAGTTCTACTTCTATATTAATCCTCCCACCTACCAGATTACTCTGCTCAGTCTTCTACTAAACTCATCTCATAGTTGTATTTTGCACTACTTACTATTGATATATTTAATTGCCATTTTTTTGTCAAAACTTTCCAAATTATTTCCCTTTTGGTGTGTCTTCTCTATTATCTTGAACATATTAGTAACAGTAATTTAAAATTCTTTCAATTCTCAACAACCCAATCTCCTGCAGATGTGCTTTAATTAACTGTTGGTGCTCTTCAGTTTTTGTCAGTAGAATACATCTTTTAGCATGGCTCATAATTTTTTATTGCATAATTGGCAGTGAAGATGAAAAATTGTATAGAATTGGGAAAGTGATGTTTCCAAAAAAGACACTTTATGTTTTAAAGCGGATACCAGCCTATCTTCCCAATTTTGTACAAAGTGGGCATTTGGGTTTGTAAGGTCTGTTATTTTATTCTTTTTTAAATTAATTAATTAATTTATTATTATTATACTTTAGGTTTTAGGGTACATGTGCCCAATGTGCAGATTAGTTACATATGTATACATGTGCCATGCTGGTGCGCTGCACCCACTAACTCGTCAAGTAGCATTGGGTTTATTATTTTTCTTTTTGCTTTATTTTTTCTTTACATTCTTAACCATACATCTTTCAAACTCTTGGTCAGCAAACTACTGTAGGTCAATTTTTTTTCTCCTGCTTCTGATGCCTTTGTTACTTTTATACAAATGTTAGGCACTGAGTTTAGAAACATGACAGGAAATTTTGAGGGACTTAATGATGTTAATTTACTCTAGTAATAAATTTTGCTTTAAGCAAATTGTTGTTGTAAAGGTGTTGTATCCACCTGAATCTGTGATTAATCTCACTGTGAAGATTGGATATTTCAAGTATACCTTTTACAAGATGTACTTCTGATGAGGCCCAAAGGAAAGCCGAAAATGCTAGTTAGGTCTCATGTTTCTTAGTGGAGATTGAAGTCCAACTTTTTCACCCTTGCCAGCCTCATATGAATACCAAGAGCTATGCTGTCTATCTCAGCAACTCTCATGCTATTTTCCAATAGTCACACATTTGTTGGGGAAAAGAGACAAAAAAAATGTGCTCACTTCTTTAAGCTTCTCTTCTTTGCTTTCACCTTCATCATAAACCCTTGTTGCTTCCTTTGATTGCCAATCTCTTTATACAAATTTAAAAATATTTTGTATACATATTCTATTTACCTTGAATAAGTGCTGGTATAAAACAAACTATACTTTCATTTATAATTCATTTCATTTAAAAAATGAATAGACTATTAATGACCTTCAAGAAAATGTTATCTATTATACATGTACTTAAAGCCCTAAAAATAGAAAAAAAAGTAAATAAGCAGAAAACCATTTGAAAATATAGTGGCGAAAAATTTCCAAAATATGTTGTAAAATATAAACCTACAAATTAAAGTGCACACAAATCAACAATGATTACACAGAACTGCTTAAGCCCTCCAAACGGCTGAACACAAAACATGAAAAAGGCATTTTAGGAGCAGTCAAATTTTTTAAATGATGTTTTACATAGAAGATAAAAACAACAAACATTATAGTTGACTTCTCATTAGAAACAGTGGTGGTTGGAAGAAGATGAAATAATATATTTTTTTAACTCTGTAAAGTAATAAAATACATTATCCACTTAATTTCATGTCAACATAAAATCCCTTTAGAGAAGGGCATTTTAACCTAAAATGCCAATTTTATTAATTAAATTTGAGATAATTTACTAACTGTAAACCTATACTATTGGACATAATAAAGGAAAATTATCATGCTGAAGGGAATCGACATAAAAGAAAACTTGAATTGACCTAAGAAAAAGAACATCTTAAGTGGTAATGTGTCAGTATATATAAAAGATCATATACAGATAGAAAGATAGGTAGATACATAGATAGATAGATAGATAGATAGATGCATAGATACATAGATAGACAGATGATAGATAGATAATCTTTCCGTTAGTTCAAAATCAAGACATAAATTAAAAACATACATCACTGACTTCTGGTTCCAAAATGGTAGCAGAGAAGCAGGTTGGCTTCACTCCCTCCCACAGAAAACCAAAGGCAAATCTACATCACAGACACTATCACCAGTAATATTTCAGAAGCCAAATATGGTTCCTGGGGCTACAGAGAAGTTAAAAAACAAACAAACAAAAAAAACCCCCCAAAACTCTGAGCAGATGGTAAGAGAGAATCAGACTTCCAGATTTGCAATGATGCTTCCCTGACTCTTCTCTACACAAAGTGTGTAAAAATTTTCCATCAACTTATGGTTTCTATGTGAATAAAACCAACAAACAAAAAACACTAATAGACAAAAATATTTGAAGGTATAAAACATATTGGTAAAATTAAGTACATGGACAAACCCAGAATAGTCTAATACCATAATTATGATGTGCAATCCATTTATAACTGTAGTATGAAGTGCAAAAGACAAATCTATTACAAAATAATATTTAATATTAACCTATTCAGAGATAGACAATATAAAATATATAATTTGAGGCAAAATAAACACAAAATGTGAGGGGAATGAAGATAATGTTTAGAGGGTATTTTTATTGTTTTTGTATTCTTATCTGTGTTATTTCAGAAAAGATCATCTCTTTAGAAACTTTAAAAAAATTTAATAGCTTTGCGGGTACAAGTGTTTTTGGTTACATAGATGAATTGTATAGTGATGAAGTCTGAGATTTTAGTGCACCCTGAGAAGTGTCCATTGTACACAATATATAGTTTTCTAATCCCTTACCCCACTTCACCCTCTCCCTTCTGAGTTTCCAAAGTTCATTATATCACTCTGTATGCCTTTGTATACCTATAGTTTAGCCCCCATTATAAGTGAGAACATGCAATATTTGATTTTCCATTCCTGAATTACTTCACTTAGAAAATGGCCCCCAGCTACATCCCAGTTGCTACAAATGAAATTATTTTGTTCTTTTCTATGGTTGAGTAGAATGCCACAGTGTATAAATACTACATTTCCTTTATCCACTTATTGGCCAATGGGCACTCAGATTCATTTCATATCTTTACAGTTATGAATTTTGCCAAAAATTACATGTGCAGATGTCTTTTTCATATAACTTTCCCTTTTGGTAGATACCCAGTAGTGAGATTGCTGGACCAAATGATAGATCTACTTTTAGTTCTTTAGTACATCTCAGTACTGTTTTCCATAGAGGTTGTACTAATTTACTTTCCCACCAGTAGTGTATAAATGTTTCCTTTTCACGACTTCCATGCCAACATCTATTGTTTTTTGACTTTTTAATAATGGCCATTCTTGCAAATGTAAGGTAGTATCTTATTGCAGTTTTAATTTGCATTTCCCAGATGATTACTGATTTTGAGCACTCTTTCATATGTTTGGTGGCCATTAGTATTTCTTCTTTGGAGAAATGTCTATTCATGGCATTTGCCTACTTTTTGATGGAATTACTTGTTTTTGTTCTTGCTGATTGTTTGAGTTCCTTGTAGTTTCTGGATATTAGTCCTTTGTCAGATGCATAGTTTGCAAATATTTTCTCTCATTCTCTGGGGAGTCTGTGTACTCTGATGATTATTTCTCTGATGATTATTTCTTTTGCTGAACAGAAGCTTATTAGTTTAATTAGGTCTCATTTATTTATTTCTGATACATTTGCTTTTGGAGTTTTAGTCATAAATTTTTTACCTTGGCCAATTTCCAGGAGAACTTTTTCTAGGTTTTCTTCTAGAATTGTTGTGATCTCAGGTCTTAGATTTAAGTCTTTGATCCATCATGAGTTGATTTTTGTATAACATGAGAGATAAAGATCCAGTTTCATCTTTCTACATGTCACTATCTGATTTCCCCAGCACAGTTTATTAAATAGAGTGTCCTTTTTCTAATTTATGTTTTCATAGATTTGTCAAAAATCAGTTGTATGCATTTGGCATTGTTTCTGGGTTCTCTATTCTGTTCCATTGGTTGATGTGTCTACTTTTATATCAGTATCATGCTTTTTTGGTTACTGTAGCCTTTTAGCATAATTTGATGTGAGGTAATGTGATGCCTTCAGATTTGGTTTTTTTTTTCTCATTAGGATGGCTTTGAATATTCAGAATTGTTTTTGGTTCCATGCAAATTTTAGAAATATTTTTTCTAATTCTGTGAAAAATGATGTTGGTATTTTGATGGGAATTGCATTGAATCTGTGGATTGCTTTGAGAAATATGATCATTTTTGAGATACTGATTTTTCCAGTCCATAAGCCTGGGATGTGTTTTCATTTTTTCATGTCATCTATGATGTCCTTCCTCTGTAGTGTTTTGTAGCTATCTTTGTAGAGACCTTTTACCTCTTTAAGTGTATCCCAAAGTATTTTATTTTATTTTTTTTGCAGATATTACAAAAGAGATTCAGTTCTTGTTTGACTCTCAGCTTGGTCATTGGTGTATAGCAGAGCTAGTAAATTGTGTAAATCGACAAATAATAATATTGGTGAACAGTGATATTTTGTCTTCCTCTTTTTCAATTTGAATGCCCTTCATTTCTTTCTCTTGATTGATATCGCTAAAACTTCCAGTACTAGGTTGAATAAAAGTGATGCAAGTGGGCATCCTTGAATTGTTCCTGTTCTAAGGGGGAATACATTCAACTTTTCCTATTTCAGTATAATCTTGGCTGTGGGTTTGTCATATATAGCTTATATTATTATTATTATTATTGTTATTATTATTATTGAGATGGAGTCTTGTTTTGTCACCCAGGCTGGAGTGCAGTGGCGCGATCTCCGCTCACTGAAAGCTCCGCCTGCTGGGTTCACGCCATTCTCCTGCCTCAGCCTGTGGAGTAGCTGGGACTACAGGCGCCTGCCACCACCCCGGGATAATTTTTTGTATTTTTAGTAGAGTCAGAGTTTCACCGTGTTAGCCAGGATAGTCTCTGTCTTCTGACCTCGTGATCAGCCCTCCTCCGCCTCCCAAAGTGCTGGGATTACAAGCGTGAGCCACCGCGCCCGGCCTAGCTTATATTATTTTGAGGTATGTCCCTTGTATGCCTAATTTGTTGAGGGTTTTTATCACAAAGTGATGCTGAATTTAATTATTTGTTTTTTCTACATCTACTGATATGATCATATAGATTTTGTTTTAAATTCTGTTTATGTGATGTATCATATTTATTGACTTGTGTGTATAAAGCCTTCTCTGTATCCCAGAGACAAAACCCAAATGAACGTGGTGTATTATCTGTTTGATGCACTATTGGATTCTGTTAGCCAGAGTTTTGTTGAGGATTTTTGCATCTATATTCATCAAGGATATTGGTCTGTAGCTTTTTGTTGTCGTTGTTACATTCTTTCCTGATTTTGGTATCAGGGTCATACTTGGCTTCATAGAATGAGTTAAGGAGGACTTCTTTTCTCAATCTTTTGGAATAGTTTCAGTAGAATTGGTAGCAATTCTTCTTTCAGCGTGTGCTGAAATTCAGCTGTGAATTTATCTGGTCCTGGGCTTTTTGTGGTGTTGGCATTTTTAATTTTTTTACTACTGATTCAATTTCACTGCTTGTTATTGGTCTGTTCATGGTTTCTATTTCTTTCTGATTTAATCTAGGAGGGTTGTATGTTTCCCAAAATTTATTTATTTCCTCTAAGTTTTCCAGTTTGTGTGAAAAGAGGTGTGCATAGTAGTATCAAATTATCTTTTGTATTTCTGTGGTGCCAGTTGTAAGGTCTTCATTTTCATTTCTAATCGAGTTTACTTGAATCTTCTCTCTTATTTTCTTGATAGAGCTAGCTAATTATCTATCAATTTTTATCTTTTCAAAAAATCAACTTTTTGTTTTATTTTATTTTTGTATTTTTTGTTAACTTTTCAATTTCATTGCGTTCTGCTTTGATCTTTGTTATTTTCTTATGCTAGCTTTGAGTTTTGTTTGTTCTTCTTTCTTTAGTTCTTTGAGGTGTGATGTTAATTTGTCAATTTGTAATCTGTTTTTGATGCAGGCATTTAGCACTATAAGCTCTCTTCTCAGTACTGTTTCTGCTGTATCCCAGAAGGTTTGATAACTTTTGTCACTATTATCATTTATTTCAAGATATTTTTAAATTTCTATCTTGATTTAATTCCTTATCCCAAAATCATTCAGGAACAGAACGTTTAATTTCTTTGTGTTTGTATAGTTTTGATAGTTCCTTTTGCAGTTGATTTCTAGTTTTATTCCACTGTGGTCTGAGAAGATACTTGATATGATTTCAATTTTTAAAACTTCATTAAGGCACGTTTCTTGACCTATCATATGGTCTGTCTTGGAGAATGTTCCATGTGCTGATGAGAAAAATGTATATTCTGCAGTACTTGGGTGGAATATTCTCTTTATATCTATTAGGCCCATTTGTTCTATAGTGTAGTTTACATCCATTGTTTCTTCATTGACTTTCTGTCTTGAGGATCTGTCTAAAGCCATCAGAGAGTGATGAAATTCCCCACTATTATGTGTTGCTGTCTATATCATTTCATAGGTCTGGTAGTATTTGTTTTATGAATCTGAAAGATCCAGTGTTAGGTGCATATACATTTAGAATTATAATATAGTGTTGTTTGATTGATTGTTTTATCATAATTTAAAGACCTTTATCTTTAAAAAAAACTTGTTGTTTTAAAGTCTGTCTTAGCCCATTTAAGAATGGCTACTTCTACATGCTCTTGATTTCCATTCACAGGAAATATTTTTTTTCACCCTATTACCTTGAGTTAATATGAATCCTTAACATTTTAGGTGAGTCTCATGACCACAGAAGATAATTTGGTTTGTGATGTTTTCTATCCATTCTGCCATTCTGTTCTTTTAAATGGAGCATTCAAGCCACTTGTGTGCAATATTAATATTGAAATGTGAGGCCCTGGTTCAATCATCATGTTAATTGTTACCTAGACACTTTGTTTGCTTCATTGTGTTACTGTTTTATAAGCACTGTTTTATGTTTTCAAGAGGTTCTCTGCTGGTGCATACCATCCTTTGTTTCAAGATTTAGAACTCCTTTTAGTATTTCTTGCAGGGCTGGTCTTGTAGTAACAAATTCCCTCAGCATTTGTTTCTCCAAAACTAAGTATATTTCTCTATCATTTATGAAAATTAATTTTGCTGGATGCAAATTTTTGGCTAATAGTTATACTGTTTAAAGAAGCTACATATAATCCCTTCTGGCTTGTAAGGTTTCTGCTGAGAAGTCTGGTGTTAGTCTGATAGATTTTTCCTTTATGGATTACCTGATACTTTTGTCCCACAGCTCTTAGAATTATTTCCTTCTTGTTGATGTTAGATAGCCTGATGACTACAGGGCTTGGTAATGTTCTTTTTGCAATAAATCTCCCAGGAGTTCTTTGTGCTTCTTGTATGTGGGTATCTAAGTCTCTAGCAAGGCCGGGGACTTTTCAACCATTATTCTCTTAGATAAGTTTTCCAAATTTTTGCTTTCTCTTTTTCCTTGGGAAATCGAATTATTTTTAAATTTGGCCATTTTACATAATCCGGTATTTTTTGGAGACTTTTTTTTCATATCTTTTGATTTTATTTTCTTTATTTTTGTCTGATTGGGTTATTTTAAAAGCCTTATCTTTGAGTCCTGAAATTCTTTCTTCTACTTGGTCTAGACTATAGTTAAAACTTTCCACTACATTTTAAAATTTCATAAATGTGACTGTTGTGGGGTGGGGGGAGAGGGGAGGGATAGCATTAGGAGATATACCTAATGCTAAATGATGAGTTAATGGGTGCAGCACACCAGCATGGCACATGTATACATATGTAACTAACCTGCACATTGTGCACATGTACCGTAAAACTTAAAGTATATTAATTAAAAAAAAAAGACTTCCTGATGCAGACAACAATGTGGCTTTCAGGCCATGCTCCTCCCAGTCTGCCCACAAAGCCAGGGTGCCTAGCTCTTATGCTTGTGGCTACAGCAGACTTCCCACTTGACCCTGGTTCTGGACAAGATAATTTTTCCCCACTTGAGGCTATATTACATATTTCCATTGGAAGCTTCTCTCACCCTGAAACCGCTGCCTGAGTTAGCTGGCAGACTTCTGTGAGTTTCCCTGTAATGCAAAATCAGAAACAGCTTCCCTCAGTTTGTGCTAGATACTGGGGATGACGGCAAGGCTCTTCCCACTGCCACTCCTTTTATAAGCCCACTGCTTCATAAATCTCTTCCTGCACTGGGTATGGTTAGACCTTCTCTTGTGACCTGGATTGCCAAATTAATCACTGGGAGTGTATATTCTAAGGGCAATTTCTCCCCCTCTCACACTCTGGGGATTTAAAAGTTTCTGCCTGGCTCATTGTTTAGGCAGAAGTCTGACATTTTTTTCTAAGGGTCTGTGGTTTCCTGTTAAGTTTCTGCATTGCTTCTGGGAAAACAGTTTGCAATATGGACCTCTACACACAATTGTGTTTTTCCAAGTAGGAGATGCATGCTAACACTACTTCCAATCTTCATCTTAGATGGCATCTCTTTAAAATCATATGTTATATCTAAAATTATTTTCTATAAGCCTCATTATATCCACAATTCAAAAACCCATAATAGATTCATTTAAAATATAAGCAATAAATTAAAATATACTAAAAGAGAAAATTGTTTAACCACAAAGGAAGACAGGAAAAAAAAATAAGTAAGGGAAGAGTTATGAAATATTCAGAAAACACACAATAAAATATTAGTAGTAAGTTCTTACTTATCAGTATTAACACAGAATGTTAGTAAACTCAATTCTCTAATTAAAAGGCATAGAATTCTGAGTGGATAAAGAAACAACACCCAATTATATGCTGTCTACAGGAAAACTACTTCTCCTACAAAGACATATACATACTAAATGTAAAAAGGTGAAAAATAATATACCATGTAAGTAGAAACCAAAAAAGGGGAAGGATAGCTTTACTGATATCAGATAAAATAGAATACAAGTCAAAGACTATTAAAAGAGACAAAGAATGTCACTATATAATAATAAAAAGGTCAATTCAGCAAAGGAATAAAACAATTATAACTATCCGTCTACCACAGGAGCACCCATGTATATAAAGCCAACAGTAATAGATCTACAATGAGAGATACATATCAATACAATTATGGTAGGGGACTTCGACACACCACTGTCATTAATAGACAGATAATCCAGACAGATAATTAATTAAGAAACATTGGATTTAAACTACATAGTAGACCAAATAGGTCTAATCAATGTTTATAGGACATTTCATATGGCTGCTGTGGAATGCATATTATTCCAATTACCAAATGGAACATTGTCTAGAATAGACCACATTTTAGGCCACAAGAGATGTCTCAACAAATTTTCAAAAAACTGGAAATGATATTCAGTACCTTTTCTGATCACAAAGGAATAAAACTAGATATCAATTAAAAAAAGAAACCTCAGAAGATACACAAAACACAATAAAATTAAACAATACAATTCTGAAAGACCAGTGGGTCAATGAAGAAATTGAAAAGGAAACTAAAAAATTTCTAGAAACAAATGAAAATGGAACTATAACACACTAATATCTGGTACAGGACAAAATCAATGCTAAAAGGAAAAAAATTAGGAACTCAAATAAAATTCCAAATAACATACCTTAAGGAACTAGAAAACCAAAAAGAAATCAATCACAAGGTTTGCATAAGGAAAGAAATAATAAAATCAAAGTATAAGTAAATGAAATTGAGAATAAAATAATTATAGGCTATTAACAAACAAAAAGTTGGGTTTTGAAAAGATAAATAAAAATCAATAAAGTGTCATCTAGACTAAGGAAAAAAGAAAGTGGACTCAACTAAAAAGAATCAGAGATAAAACAGAAGACATAACACATGAGACCACAGAAATACAAAGAATCATTAGACACTATTGTGAGCAACTCTCTCTAACAAATTGGAAAACCTAGAAGAAATGGAGAAACTTCTGGACTCACACAGCCTACCAAGATTGAACCATGAAGAAATGGAAAACCTTAAAAAACCAAAAAACAAATAATGAGATCAGAGCTCTAATAAGACTTCCATCTAAGAAAGCCTAGGAACTCGTGGCTTCACTCCTGAATCTACCAAATATTTAAAGAACTAATACCAATCCTACTAGAGTTATTCCAAAAAATTGAAGTCGAATTAATATTTCCAAAATCATTGTATGAGGCCGCCATTACACTGACAGCAAAATAAGAGAAGGACACAACCAAAAAAAGGAAAGAAAACTACCAGCCAGCCAGTATCAACGATAAACATAGATACAAAAATCCTCAACAAAATGCTAGCAAACTGAATTCAACACCACATTTAAAAGGTCATGACCAAGTGGGATCCATCCAAGGATGCAAGACTCATTCAGCATATGCAAATCAATAAACATGATACATCACATTAGCAGAATCAAAAACAAAAGCAAATAATCATTTCAAAAAATGCTGAAAATGTATGAAATAAAATTTAATATTACTTTAAAATAAAAACACTCAACAAATTGGTTATAGAAGAGCATAGCTTAGGATAACAAAGGCAATATATGACAAACCAATTGTTAACTTCATAAGGAAAGCAGAAGACATGAAATGCTTTTCTCAAAGATCTGTAACAAGGCAAGGATATCCACTTTCCCCACTTTTATTCAACATAATGCTGAGAGTCTTAGCTAGAGCAATTAGGCAATAGAACAAAGGAATAAAGGGCATCCAAACTGGAAAGGAAATAGTCAAATCAGCCTACTTCTCAGATGACATAATCACACACTTAGAAAACCTGATGACTCCACCAAAAAGCTGTTAGAGCCAGTAAGCAAATTCAGTAAAGCTTCAGAAAACAAGATCAACATACAAAAATCAGTAGCATTTCTATATGCCAACGGTGAACAATCTGAAAATCAATAAATCAATCCATGTATAATAGTTACAAAGAATATAAAATGCCTAGGAATCATTTTAACCTAAGAAGTGAAAGATCTCTAGAAGGAAAACTATAAAACACTTATAAAAGAAATTGAAGTGGACACACCAAAAAATGGAAATACATTCCAGGCTCAAGGACTGGAATAATTAATATTGTTTAAATGACAATGTTACCCAAAGCAATTTACAGATACAATGTAACCCCTAACAAAACACAAATGACGTTCCTCTTATGAATGGAAAAATCTCCTAAAATTTACGTGGAACTATGAAAGATCTGAAGTACCAAAGCAATCCTGAGCAAAGGGAACACGGTTGGAGGCATCACACTAGCTGGCATCAAAATATACTACAATGTTATTGTAAACAAATCAACATGATACTAACATAAAATATTCCATATAGACCAATGGAATAGAAAACAAAACCCAAATATAAATTCACACATCTAGAGCCAATTCTTCTTCAACCAAACACTAAGTATATTCAATAAGGGAAAGATAGTGCCTTCAAAAAACTGGTGCTGAGAAACCTGGATATCTATATGCCAAAGAATGTGAAACTAGGCCCCTATTTCTCACCAAATGCAAAAATCAAATAAAAGTGGATTAAAGACTAAAATATAATGCCTGAAACTATAAAACTACTAAAAGAAAACATTGTAAATCTGCTTCAGGACATTGGTCTGAGCAAATATTTTTTTGTGAAAGACTTCAAAAGCACTAGTAACTAAAGTAAAAATACGCAAGTGGAATTTCATAAAGATAAAAGCTTCTGCATAGCAAAGGAAACAACATAGTGAAAAGACAACCAGCAAAATGAAAGAAAATATTTACAAAGTATGTCTGACCAGAGATTAATAACCAGAATATATAACGCCCCCAAACAACTCAATAGCAAATATATGCCAGCCACAGAATGACACACATTGCACGCTCTTACTCATACATAGGAGCTAAATTTAAAAAATAAACTTATGGAATTGATTCAGGGAAAATGGCAGACAGGAGGCAGGACTAACTTGCAGCATCCACTCGGATGGACAAAGCAGTGTGTGGAAACCAATATCTTGAACTTTTTCTCCAAGAACTACTGCAGGAACATATCAGGAATTAAAGAGAATCCACAGACCCTCTGAAGGAGGTGGGTTGCTGTGGGTTCTGTGGTTCTGTGGGACAGGTGAGGAATTGTGAGTCTGCTTGCTTTCTCCACTGGGGAAAGTTCTCAGCCCTGCTCACCAGCTGCCTGGAAGTAAACTCGGTGCTGTTTTGGGAACACAGTGGGAGTGAGACCAGCCTTTTGGGCTGTGGGCTGCATGGGAGCTGGGTGAAGACTGTGAGGACTGTGGCTGCCAGCTTTTCCTCACTTCCCTGGTGACCTGTGTGATTCAGCAGGGACAGCCAAAATCCCTCTGGGAACATAACTCCCTTGGTCTGGGAACCACACCCCATCCCCTACGGCAGCCACAGCAAGCCCCATGGAAGGAGAGTCTTAAACACAGACATGCCTAACCCTGACCCCACCTGATGGTCTTTCTCTACCTATCCTGGCAGCAGAAGAAGAAAACATAATCTCTTGGGAGCTCTATGACCCTGCTCACCACCTGATTCCCCCTAACCTACCATAGCGGTTGTGCTCTTGACAGCACAACCTCCTGCTTGAAAATGCAAAAAACACAAAACTAGTGCACTTAACAAAAATGCAACAAAAGACCCTCACAGAATCCACTTTACTCCTCTGCTACCTCCACCAGAGCAGGTGCTTGTATCCACAGCTGAGAGACCTGGAGATGGGTCACTTCACAGATCTCTTTGCAGACATTTCCCAGTACCAACCCCGAGCCTGGTAACTCTGCTGGGTGGCTAGATCCAGAAGAGAAGTAACAACCACTGTAGTTGAGCCCTCAGGAAACCCCATCCTTAGGAGAAAGGGGAGAGCACCATATCAAAGGAGCACCTTGAGGGACAGAAGAATTTGAGCAGCAGCCCTTGAATCCCAGAACATCTCTCTGACATAGTCTACCCAAATAAGAGTGAACCAGAAAAACAATTCTGGTAATATGACAAAACAAAGTTCTTTAACACCCCCTAAAAGATCATACTAGCTCACCAGCAATGAATTCAAACCAAGAAGAAATGTCTGAATTGCCAGGGAAAATAATTCAGAAGGTCAACTATTAAGCTAACCAAGGAGGCACCATAGAAAAGTGGAGTCCAATGTTAAGAAATCAATTTAAAAAAAAGATACAAAATATGAATGGAAAAATGTGCAGTAAAATAGATAGTGTAAATAGAAAACCATCACAGCTACTGGAAGTGAAGGACACACTTAGAGAATTGCAAAATGTACCGGAAACTCTCAGCAATAGAAGAGAACAAGTAGAAGAAAGCATTTCAGAGCTTGAAGACAAGGCTCTTGAATTAACTCAATCCTACAAAGATTAAAAAAAAAACAAAGCCTCAAAGAAGTTTGGGATAAGGTTAAACAACCAAATCTAAGAATAATTAGTATTCCTAAGGAAGAAAAAAATCTATAAATTTGGAAAACACATTTGAGGGAATAATTGAGGAAAACTTCCTGAACCTTGCCAGAGATCTAGACATTGAAATACACGAAGGTAAAAGAACACCCGGTCAATTCATCACAAAAAGATCATCACTGAAGCACATAGTCATCAGGTTATCTAAAGTTAAGAAAAATTTTAAAAATCTTAAGAGTTGTGAGTCAAAAGCCTCAGGTAAACTATAAAGAAAAATCTATCAGATTAACAGCAGATTTCCTGGCAGAAACACTACAAGCTAGAAAGGATTGGAGTCCTAAGTTAACCTTCTTAAACAGAACAATTACCAGCCAAGAATTTTGTATCCAGCAAAACTAAGCATTATAAATTAAGAAAAGATACAGTCTTTTTCAGACAAACAAATGTTGAGTGAATTTGCCACTACCAAACCGGAACTATAAGAACTGCTAAAAGGAGCTCTAAATCTTGAAATAATTTCCCAAAATACATCTAAATAGAACCTCATTAAATTGTAAATCTCACAGGTCTTATAAAAAAACACAATGATAAAAACCTAAGGTTTTCAGGCAACAAATAGCATAATGAATAGAATAGTACCTCACATCTCAATACTAATGTTGAATGTAAATGGACAAAATACTCCACTTACAGGATACAGAACAGCAGAATGGATAAGAATTCACCAACCAAATATCTGCTATCTTCAAGAGACTCACCTCACACATAAGGACTCACATAAACTTAAGGTGAAGGGGTGAAAAAGATATTTGATGTAAATGGAAACCAAAAAACAAATATTCTTATGTCAGACAAAACAGACTTTAAAGCAGCAGCAGTCAAAAAAGACAAAGAAGAACTGTGATGATAAAAGGAGTAGTTCAACAGAAAGATATCACAATACTAAATATATATGCACCTAACACTGGAGCTTCCATATTTTTAAAACAACTACTACTAGACCTAAGAAATAACATAGACAGCAACATAATAATAGTGGGGCTCTTCAATACTTCACTGACAGCAGTAGACAGGTCATCAAGACAGAAAGTCAACAAATGAATAATAGACATAAACTATGACCTAGAACAAATGTACTTAATAGTTATTTACAGAACATTCTACTCAACAACTGCAGAATATATGTTCTTTTTTTTTTTTCCAAGTCTCACTCTGTTGCCCAGGCTGGAGTGCAATGATGCAATGACATGATCTCAGCTCACTGCAACCTCCACCTCCTGGGTTCTAGTGATTCTCCTGGCTCTGCCACCCAAGTAGCTAGGATTACAGGTGTGTGCCACCACATCCAGCTAATTTTTGTACTTTTAATAGAGATGGGGTTTCATCATGTTTGCCAGGCTGGTCTCGAACTCCTGATCTCATGTGATCAGCCCACTTTGGCCTCCCAAAGTTCTGGGATTACAGGCATGAGCCGCAATGCCCGGTGTGACATTCTTTTCATCAGCATATGGAATATTCTCCAAGAAAGATCATATGATGGGCCACAAAACAGTCTCAACTAATTTAAGAAAACTGAATTTATAACAAGTACTCTCTCAGACCACAGTGGAATAAAATTGGAAATCAAACTCAAAAACAACCCTTAAAATCATGCAAATACATGAAAATTAAATAACCTGATTCTGATTGATTTTTGGGTGAACAATAAAATCAGGTGGAAATTAAAAATTATTTGAACTGAATGAAAATAGTGATACAGCCTATCAAAACCTCTGGGAAACAGTAAATGTGGTGCTAAGTGAAAAGTTTATAGCATTAAATATCTACATCAAAAAGTCTGACAGAGCACATATAGAGAATCTAAGGTCACATCTCAAGGATCTAGAGAAACAAGAACAAACCAAAGCGAAACCCAACAGAAGAAAAGAAATAACCAAGATCAGAGCAGAAATATATAAAATTAAAACAAACAAAAAAAAAAACAAAAGATAAATGAAAAGTTAGTTTTTTGAAAAGATAAAATTGATAGACCATTAGCAAGAGTAACTGAGGAAAGAAGAGAGAAGATCCAAATAAACTCAATTAGAAATGAAACAGGAGATATTATAAGTGATACCACAGAAATACAAAAGATCATTCAAGGCTACCATAAACACCTTTATGTGCATAAACTAGAAAACCTAGAGGAGATAGATAAATTCCTGGAAATACACAACCCTCCTAGATTAAACAAGAGAAAAATAGAAACTCTGAACAGACCAATAATAAGCAGCAAAACTGAAATGTTAATATAAACATTACCAACAAAAAAAAGTCCAGTACCAGATGGGTTCACAGCTGAATTCTATCAGTCATTCAAAAAATAATTGGTACAAAACATATTGACATTATTCCACAAGACAAAAAAAGACAGAATCCTCCCTAAATCATTTTATGAAGCCAGTATCACCCTAGTACCAAAACCAGGAAAGGTCATAACAAAACAAGAAAAATACAGACCAATATCTCTGATGAACATAGCAAAAATTTAAACTAAATACTAGCTAACCAATTTTAACAGCATAATAAAATGCTAATCCACCATGATGAGGTGGGTTTCATATCAGGGATGCAAGGATGGATTCATATCTGCAAGTCAATAAATAGGATATGCCACATAAACAGAATTAAAAACAAAAATTACATGATTATCTCAATAGATACATTTGACAAAATATAGCATTCCTTTCTATTAAAACCCTCAGCAATATTGGCATAGAAGGGACATAGCTTAAGGTAATAAAAACATTCTATGATAAACCCACAGCCAACATTATACTGAATAGGAAAAAATTATAATCATTCCCCTTGAGAACTGGAACAAGACAAGGATGCCCACTTTCACCACTTCTATTCACCTTAATACTGGAAGTACTATCCATAGCAATCAGACAAGATGAAGAAATATAGGACACCCAAATTGGTAAAGAAGAAGTCAAAATTTCACTGTTTGCTGATGTCATAATTGTATACGTAGGAAACCCTAAAGGCCTATTCAAAAAGCTGCCAGAACTGATAAATGAATTCAGCAAATTTCAGGATACAAAATTAATGTACACAAATTAGTAGCTCTGCTACACACCAACAGTGACCAAGTGCAGAATCAAATCATTTATAGAATTCTGATGGAACCCAAAAAGAGTGTGCATAGCCAAAACAAGACTAAATAAAAAAAAAAAAAAAAAAACAAATCTAGAGGCATCACATTGTTCAACTGCAAACTACATCATAAGGCCATAGTCACCAAAACAATATGGTTCTTGTATAAAAACACTCATATAGGCCAATGGAACAGAATAGAAAATGCAGAAATAAGACCAAATACTTACAGTCACCTGATCTTCAACAAAGCAAACGAAAACTTAAAGTGGGGAAAGGACAACCTATTCAACAAATTGTGCTGGGATATTTGGCAAGCCACGTGTACAAGAATAAAACTACATCCTCATCTGTACCTTATGCAAAAATCACCTCTAGGTGGATCAAAGACTTAAATCCAAGACCTTAAATCACAAAATTCTAGAAGATAACATTGGAAAAGTCCTTCTAGACATTGGCTTAGGCAAATACTTTATAACCAAGAACTGGAAAGAAAATGCAACCAAAAACAAAGATAAATAGACAGGTCCTAATTAAACGAAAAAGCTTCTGTGCAATAATGAAATCACCAGCAGAGTAAACAGACCACCTGCAGAGTGGGAGAATATCTTGTTAATCTATACATCCAACAAAGAACCAATATTCAGAATCTACAAGCAACTCAAACAAATCAGCAAGTAAAAAACAAACAATCCTATCAAAAAGTGAACTAAGACCATAGACAATTCTCAAAAAAAGATATACAAATGGCCAACAAACATGAAAAAATGCTCAACATTACCAGTTACTAGGAAAATGCAAATCAAAACCACAATGAAATACCACCTTATTCCTGTAAGAATGGCCATAATTCTTTTGGAGGCCGAGGCAGGTGGATCACGAGGTCAGGAGTTCGAGCCCAGCCTGGCCAACATGGTGAAACCCTGTCTCTATTATAAATGCTAAAAATAGCTGGGCATGGTGATGGATGCCTGTAATTCCAGCTACTCAGGAGGCTGAGGCAGGAGAATTGCTTGAACCTAGAAGGCAGAGGTTGCAGTGAGCCGAGATCATGCCACTGCACTCCAGCCTGGGTGACAGAGCAAGACTCCATCTCAGAAAAAATAAAAATAAAAAAAAATAGATGTTGGCATGATGTGGTCAAAAGGGAACACTTTTACACTCTTGATGGGAATGTAAACTAGTACATCCACTATAGAATACTGTGTAAAGTTTCATTAAAGAACTAAAAGTAGATCTACCATATGATCCGGCAAACCCCCTACAGGGTAACTACCTGGAAGAAATGAAGTCATTCTACGAAAAATATACCCGCACATGCATGTTTATAGCAGCACAATTCACAATTTCAAAATTATGGAACCAGCCTCAATCTCCATCAATCAAAGAGTGGTTTACTATGGTATATATACCATGGAATACTACTCAGCAATAAAAGATAATGAAATAATGGCATTTGCAGTAACCTGGATGGAATTGGAGACCATTATTCTAAATGAAGTAACTCAGGTATGGAAAAACAACCATCACATGTCCTCACTTATAACTGAAACATATACTATGAGGACACAAATATTTAATACAATGGACTTTGGGGAGTCAGAGGAATGACTGAGAGTGGCGTGAAGAATCAAAGGCTATACTTTGGGTCCAGTGTACATGGCTCAGGTGACGGGTGCTCCCAAATTTCCAAAGTTACCACTGAAAAACTTATTCATGTAACCAAATACCACCTGTTCCCTAGAAATCAACTGAAATAAAAAAATGAACTTATGGAGTTAAAAGACAGAATGATAGATTCCCCAGGTTCAGAATGGTTTGTGTGTAGGAGGGGGAATTAAAGAAAGATTCATTATTGGGTGCAAACATACAGTTAAGCAGAAAAAGTAAATTCTAATGTTCAATAGGAGACTAGAGTGACTATAGTTTGCAACAATATATTATGTATTTCACAGAAACTAGAAGAGAGGATTTGAAATATTCAATCAATATTCAAAGACAAATATTATTTGTTCTCACTCATAATTGAAAGCTAAAAAAAATGATTTCTCAAAGGTAGACTAGATTGGTGGTTATCAGAGGCCAGGAATGCAAGGGGGCAGAAGATGAAGAAAGGCTGATTAATGGAAATAAATATTCAATTTGACAGAAGAAATAATAACTAGTGTTTGACAGAACAGCAGGGTAAATATAGTTACCAATAAACTATTGTTTATTTCAAAATAGCTAGAAGAGGAAAATTCAAGTGTTTCCAGCATAAAGAAAATATAAACATTTAAGATGATGAATGTTCCAATTAAACTGATTTGGTCTTACAAATTGTGTGATTGTGTTAAATTATCATATATAACTCAAATATTGCACATCTATTATGTATTATTTAAAAATTTAAAATTTAAAATATATATTGGATTGAGCCAAGAAAAAATAGAAAATTTAGATGAGATGATCTTTTCAATAACAAATGAGTCAAATAGAAACAATATAACATTAACATTTTCTTACATACAAATGGATTAACTTTTGAAATTAAAAACTGGAGATTGTTAGACTTGGAAAAACTGCTGAGAGGCAGTATATCCTTTCTATAAGAGGCATACTTTAAATACAGATATGTAGAGACTAAATGCAAGATAAGCCTTCCAATGCACACAGTATGAAAATGAAATATAGTGTGATGATATTTATTCAAGCAACAGTGAAGTCAAGAAAATGAATATTACCAAAATAATGAGATATTTTGCAATGATGATAATCAAATTACTTCAATTAGCATAACATCAAAATGAGTATGCTGCTAAATGCAAAGCTTCAAAATACATAGAGAAAGCTAACAGTACTACTGGGAGAAAAATACAAATCCACAGTGACATTTACATACGTTAAGACTCCCCATTTTAGAATCTAGTTTTAAAAATAACTGAATCCATAAAAGTATAAATTATCTATATGTACTTAAACATTTTCATTTTATTAATATCTTGGACCCTGTATTAGTTCATTCTTACAATGCTATAAATACATACTTGGGACTGGCTAATTTATGAAAAAAAGAGGTTTAATTGACTCCCAGTTCCCCAGGCCGTACAGGAAGCATGGCTGAGGAGGCCTTAGGAAACTTACAATCATCAAGGAAGGTGAAGGGGAAGCAAGCACATCTTCACATGGACAGCAAGAGAGAGAGAGAAAGAGATAGAAGTGTGAAGTGCTAAACACTTTCAAACAAGTAGATCTCATGTGAACTCACTCACTATCACAAGAACAGCAAGGGAGAAATCCACCCCCATGATTCAATATCTCCCACCAGGTCCCTCCCTCAACAATAGAGATTACAATTCAACTTGAGATTTGGGTAGGCCCACAATGCAAAACCATATTATTTTGTCCTGGACCCTCCCAAATCTCATGTTCTTCTTACATTTCAAAACATGAGTATGCCTTCCTAATAGTCTCCTGAATTCTTAACTTATTCCAGCATTAACTCAAAAATCAAAGTCTAAAGTCTCATCTGAGAAAAGGCAAGTCCTTTCCACCTATGAGCCTTGAGACTGTAAAGTTTAAAAAAATTGTTACTTTCAAGATATAATTGGGGTACAGTCATTGAGTATGACTTTCCATGCAAAAAGAGTGAAAGTGACAAAAACAAAGGGGCAACAGTCCCCATGCAACTCCAAAACCGAGCAGTGCAGTCATTAAATCTTAAAGCTCCAAAATAATCTTCCTTGATTCCATGTCTCACATCCAGGCCAAGTGACACAAGGGGTGAGATCACAAGGCCTTGGGCAGTTCAGCCACTGTGGCTGCTTTCATGGGTTGGCATTGATTCCCTGTAGCTTTTTTCAGTCACACTGTGAAAACTGTTGGTGCATCTGTCATTCTGGGGTCTGAAAGTCAGTGGCCTTCTTCTCACAGCTCCATTAGGTAGTGCCTCTGTGTGAGGGCTCCAAACCCACATTTCCCCTTCACACTGTCCTAGTACAGGTTCTCCAAAAGGGCTCTATCCCTGGAGATGACTTCTGTCTGGACATTTAGGTGTTTCCATACAACCTCTGAAATCTAGGAAGAGGCTCCCAAACCTCAGTTCTGTGCACCCACAGGCTTAATACCATGTGGAATCCTTGGTTGCTTCCAGCTTGTACCCTCTGGAGCAGTGGCCTGAGCTGTACCTTGGCCCCTTTTAGTGACAGCTGGGGCTGGAGTGGCTGGGATGCCGGCACCATGACCCAAGGATGCACAGAACAGTGAGGCCCTGGGCCTGGCACACAAAACCATTTTTGCCTCCTAGGCCTCCAGGCCTGTGATAGGAAGGGCTGTCATGAAGGTCTTTAAAATGCCTTTGAGGTATCTTTCCTATTGTCTTGGGTATTAACATTTGGTGCCTCTCTGCTTTTGCAAATTTCTGCAGTCTGCTTGAATTCCTCCACAGAAAATAAGTTTTTCTCTTTTCTACCACTTGGCCATGCTTTAAATTTTCCAAACTTTTAAGCTTTGCTTTCCTTTTAAATATAAGTTCCTGTTTCAGATAATCTCTTTGCTCTTGAATATGAGTGTATGCTGTTAAAAGCAGCCAGACCATGTCTTGAATCCTTTGCTGCTTAAAATTTCTTCCACTAGATATCCTAAACCATCTCTCAAGTTCAAAGTTCCACAGATCTCTAGGACAGGAGGATAATGCTGCCAGTCTTTTGGTTAAAGCTCATCAAGAGTAACCTTTTTACTCCAGTTCCCAATAAGTTCCTTATCTCCATCTGAGACCATCACAGCCTGGACTTCATTGTCCATAACACTATCAGTATTTTGGTCACAACAATTTAAAAATCTCTAGGAAAATCCAAACTTTCCCTCATCTTCCTGTTTTCTTCTGAGCCTTCCAAAGTGTTCCAACCTCTCTGCCCATTACCCAGTTCCAAAATCGCTTCCACATGTTTAGGTATCTTTATAGCAATGTCCACTTTTCTGGTACCAATTTTCTGTATTAGTCTGTTCCCACACTTCTATAAAGACATGGCTAATTTATGGAGAAAAAAGATTTAATTGACTAACAGTTCCACAGTCTGTACAGAAAGCATGGCTGAGAAGGCCTTAGGAAACTTACAATCATGATGGAAGGCACAGGCAAAAAAGGGCCATTTTCACATGACTGGAGGAAGAGACAGAACAAAGGGGGAAGTACTACACACTTTCAAACAACTGGATCCCAGGAGAACTTACTATCATGAGAACAACAAGGGGGAGATCCACTTCCATGATCCCATCACCTCCCAACAGCTCCCTCCCATAACACTGGAGATTGCAATTCAACATGAGATCTGGGTGAGGACAGAGCCAAACCACATCAGACCCTAAATTGAAGAACCATAAAATGAACATCTTTTAATGTCCACATGATATGCTAAGTTAGATCACATACTGTGTCAAAAAATATGTAAAATTTTCTCAACAGATTAAAATCTTATAGAATATGTTGTCTATTTCTAATAAAATTAAATTTGAAATCAATAATAAAAAGACATTAAAACATCCTCACTTGATTTTAAATGAAATGACACTTGTAAATAATACCTGGCCAAAGCAAATAACCACAAGGGAAATTAGAAATTGTGTCATACTAAAAAATAATTAAATCGCAAAATAAAATTTTTGTGATATGCTTTCAACACAGTGCTTAGGAAGAAATTTATAAATATAAATGTACTCATTGGATTATGTCAATTTTCTCATTTTATGTCTCCTAAACTTACACTTTATAATTTGTTGCAAGAGTTCTATTTGTTAAAATTCTTACAGTGGTAATGCAAATTTGAATACTTGAATTTTGTTTTAAACTACCACAATGTACCCCTTTTTGTTACAAAACTTTAAAAAAATAAAGTTTTCTAGTTTATACTTTATATTGTTGATGTGCAGAAGAGATAAAGGGAGGGCCTCTAATAAGTACAGCATGAAAAAAGTTAATGTTCCTCCTGTTTTTGCTGACTGTGGGCTCCTCTGGTTCCTTAATATCATATTCTCCAGATCAGGGATTTTGGGGCAAGACATTTGTTCAGCACAATTACGTCTAGTAGATAGAGCTACTTAACTGCGTTGGCCTGTGTTGCAATAAATAATAAATAATAGACCAAACCTCAATACAGCGGAACAGCTGTCACCACAGCTAACAGTGGAGCCAATCATGAGGTCAGACGAGAACTGTAACTGGGGAGCACACATAGGCCCAGCTGCCAGAGCTAACAGCACATATATCTTTATATCTGGGTGGCTGTAGCTGCCAAACCTTTTCCACAAGCAGCTTTGTGTATTGACTTCAAGCCTGATAGAAAGACGGAGAAAAAAAATTGCACATTCAACAATGCTAGAAATAGAGAGAAGAATGTGTCAAATAATGGTGTAAATGTTTGATGTATGGTGAATATTATTTTCAAAGAAGAAATATGTTTTTAAAATGTTTAGTTCTTTTGGTCAAGGACTATGTCTAACTTTTTTTGACAATTTTCATTGAGATTATTATTTATTTTATTTAGTTCTCAAGATTCTCATTGTGCTTAAGTCTTCAATTCTATTTGAACACGGAGGCTAAACTATTTCAATAATAGATACATATTACTGAAAATTATTTACTTAATTGAGATACTAAAATACTTTTTTCTATACTTTATCAAATCTGTGTTCTAACTAAAAAACACTAACATTTATTGTATTGGTTGTCATTGTTCCCTTAATGTTTACATTACATTGCTAAGTAAAATGATAACTTCAGGATTGGCACAAGGGTAAATATTGCATAGAAACCACAGACCCAGGTGAAAGGTAAAATATCTTAAACTATTTGATGTTGCCCACAGTGCAGGTCATAGTGGCATAACTTTATCTGAACTTCATGTCTCTACAAATACGAACAAGATGCAAAAGAGATGCTATGATTAGAATGACTGCCCTGTGAGGTACTTTGAGGAATTTCTGCCCTCTGACTTTAAGTAACATATAAACTGTTGACCACAGATGACAATTTGGGACAGTTGTTTTATGCCAGTCTTTCCATGTACAAGTAGAATAACTGAGAAAAACTGCGCACTTCTGAGTGTTTGCTGAGAGCCAGGGTGTATTGAAAATCAAATGGCCAGGCCTCAAACAAGCGTGAGATTTTGTCCTAAAATTCTTTTTCATGAAAAGATATGCTGAGTATATTATATATATATATTTATTATATTCACATCTTTAATAAAAAATACATTTAAAAAAATTCTAAAGAATCAAAAGCTATTTCAAGTGTTTTAATAGAGTGGTATTAAAATTCATATTCCTAATCTATACTTTGGAAATTTATTATCTATTTTAATAAACAATTTAATCATACTACTGTTGTGTTCGGATGAAGTAGTCTCAGTTTATGATATGGGTCTTCATGTAAATTGGCCTAAGCAAAGAATGAGCTTGTCTTTCCTGATTATTTTGCTCTTTGTGAAAATTGTATTTTTCAATGCAAATGGTATACTAGCATTTGGTTTAACATGTTAGCTGCTTATGAATTGTTTACAAACTGTTGTCTTTCTTGTGTCCTCTAAATTGAGAGACTGAAAACTCTGGGTATATTTCTATGTATGTTTAAATATCAGGTGTAACAAAAGTCAAACTAAAAGATCTTTATGTTTTCATCCATCTTGCCATCAATTGACAATTCCATCATGTTGCAGAATCCTTTCTTTGTATAATGCCTAATTTTAGTGGATAAATTTCAGTGGATTAATATACCCAAGTAGTTTGGCAACTTTGGATGATAAAATAAATTAATGTGCTGAAAAAGATGCAAATTAGAAAAGAGTACCTACTAGAACAATCCATAAAGGGTGTAACTATACATAAGTATTAGAAAGATAAACATATGGAGAAATATTTATTAAAAGTATAAACATCTAAGGAATGAGATATTTAAATGCTGTTCTGGAAGTATTTTATCACCATCTACTACTTACAGACCTCTGAGAAAGATACCTGTTTTGTATTTGAATAGTACATTGTTGAAATCTTTTAGTAATTTGTTTTGTATTCATTTTAGCCTTTGAAATGTATATACTATTATTTTTATATTTTTTACATTTTGAGGAAATGCCTTTTATGCAATTTATAATAAAGTTCTTTGCCTATTTTTCTACTGAATTGACTCTGTGTGTGTGTGTGTGTGTGTGTGTGTGTGTGTGTATACAATATCACAGTATGAATTCTGTTATATATACACATATATGCAATGGAATTAGTGCTATATCATTATATCTGCATTGTACTCTCACTTGCTTTTTTGTTACTTTCTTAATTGTATTTGTTTAGGACAGGTTTTTGAAATTTTATGATAGTTAATTTATAGTGTTTTCTTTTTTTATTTTTAAAAATTTCACCTATACTGAGGTATGGAAAATAATATTCTCTTTTTCTCTAGAAGTTATGTGGTTTATTTCCCAGTTTAGATCTCTAATCTATATAAAATAATTTTTCTTTATGGTGTTATTTACAGGTAAGGTAAAGTTTTCAAAATATATATCCTATTACAATTTTTAATTTGAGAGAAACAGAGAAAGAGAGAGATAGTAATTTAGACTTAATTGACAAACTTGTGTTTATATCATAATGGCCCATATTTCTAAGTGCTACTTCAATTGTAAGAGCAAATAATAAGAAGACATACCTACTGAGAGAGCAAAATTAAAACTTGATTAGATCAATCACAGAATGGGTAGAAATGATCTGCTTAAAATCTGCCAAGCTTAAAGTTAAGTAAATGCTTTCTTTTTTTTAAATTTAATTTAATTTAATTTTATTTTATTTTATTATTATTATACTTTAAGTTTTAGGGTACATGTGCACAATGTACAGGTTAGTTACATATGTATACATGTGCCATGCTGGTGTGCTGCACCCATTAACTCATCATTTAGCATTAGGTATATCTCCTAAAGCTATCCCTCCCCCCACCCCACAACACTCCCCAGACTGTGATGTTCCCCTTCCTGTGTCCATGTGTTCTCATTGTTCAATTCCCACCTGTGAGTGAGAATATGCGGTGTTTGGTTTTTTTGTTCTTGCAATAGTTTACTGAGAATGATGATTTCCAGTTTCATCCATGACCCTACAAAGGACATGAACTCATCATTTTTTATGGCTGCATAGTATTCCATGGTGTATATGTGCCACATTTTCTTAATCCAGTCTATCATTGTTGGATATTTGGGTTGGTTCCAAGTCTTTGCTATTGTGAATAGTGCCGCAATAAACATACGTATGCATGTGTCTTTCTAGCAGCATGATTTATAGTCCTTTGGGTATATACCCAGTAATGGGATGGCTGGGTCAAATGGTATTTCTAGCTCTAGATCCCTGAGGAATCACCACACTGACTTCCACAATGGTTGAACTAGTTTACAGTCCCACCAACAGTGTAAAAGTGTTACTACTTCTCCACATCCTCTCCAGCACCTGTTGTTTCCTGACTTTTTAATGATTGCCATTCTAACTGGTGTGAGGTGGTATCTCATTGTGGTTTTCATTTTCATTTCTCTGATGGCCAGTGATGGTGAGCATTTTTTCATGTGTTTTTTGGCTGCATAAATGTCTTCTTTTGAGAAGTGTCTGTTCATGTCCTTTGCCCACTTTTTGATGGTTTGTTTATTTTTTTCTTGTAAATTTGTTTGAGTTCATTGTAGATTCTGGATATTAGCTCTTCGTCAGATGAGTAGGTTGCGAAAATTTTCTCCCGTTTTGTAGGTTGCCTGTTCACTCTGATGGTAGTTTCTTTTGCTGTGCAGAAGCTCTTTAGTTTAATTAGGTCCCATTTGTTAATTTTGGCTTTTGTTGTCATTGCTTTTGGTGTTTTAGACATGAAGTCCTTGCCCATGCCTGTGTCCTGAAGTAAATGCTTTCTTAAAAAAAACTTTTATTTTAGTTTTAGAGGTACAAATGCAGGTTTGTTACATAGGCAAATTTGTATCATGGCGATTGTTGTACAGATTATTTCATCACCCAGGTATTAAGCCTGATACCCATTAGTTAATTTTTCAGATCCTCTCCCACCTCTCACCCTCCACCCTCTGAAACACCCCAGTGTGTGCTGTTCCCCTTCATGTGTCCACGTGTTCTCATCATTTAGCTCCCACTTATAAGTAAGAACTTGTAGTGTTTGGTTTTCTGTTCCTCGGTTAGTTTGCTAAGGATAATGTCCTCCAGCTCTACCCGTGTCCCTGCAAAGAACGTGTTCTTGTTCTTTTTTATGGCTGTATAGTATTCCATTGTGTATAAGTACCACATTTTCTTTATCCAGTCTGTCATTGATGGGCATTTAGGTTGATTCCATGTCTTTGCTGTTGTGAATAGTGCTGCAATGAACGTATGTGTGCATGTGTCTTTATAATAGAATTATTTATATTGCTCTGGGTGTATACACAGTAATTACATTGCTGGGTTAAATGGTGTTTCTGTCTTTAGGTGTTTGAGGAATCACCACACTGCCTTCCACAATGGCTGATATAGTGTAAACTGTAAGCACTTCCATTGATGCTTTATGATAAATTAACTATCATAAAATTTAAAAAACCTGTCCTAAACAAATACAATTAAGAAAGTAACAAAAAAGCAAGTGAGAGAGAGTACAATTCAGGTATGATGATATAGCACTAATTCCATTGCATATATGTATATATATAACATAGAACTCATACTGTGATATTGTATACACACACACACACAGTCAATTCAGTAGAAAAATAGGCGAAGAACTTTATTAGAAATTGCATAAAAGGCATTTCCTCAAAGTGTAAAAAATATAAAAATAATAGTATGTACATCTCAATGGCTAAATGTGTATACTCCTCCCAACAGTGTATACGCATTTGGTTTTCTCCACAATCTCACTATCTGTTATTTTTTGACTTTGTAATAATAACCATTCTGACTGGTGTTACATGATATCTCATCGTAATTTTGATTTGTGTTTCTCAAATCATCAGTGTTTTTGAGATTTTTGTCATATGTTTGTTGGCTGGCTGCATGTATACCTTCCTTAGGAAAATGTCTGTTAATGTCCTTTGCCCACTTTTTTATGTGGTGTTTCTTTATGGAAGTGCTTGATATTCAATGAAAGCCTCAAAGTATTTCTCCTATTATTCGTATTTAGTAAATGACACTCTTAAATATTATAAGGCATACCAGGAGATGTGGACAAATAATGAAAAGCCAAGAGGCAAAAAAGAACTTCATCAGCAGATTATCTAGATTTTGGAAAGATTGAGCACAAATATTAAAATGATTTGTGATTAATATGTGTCACAATATAGATGAATGAACAAATAATGTTGCCATAAAACTGAATCTACAAAAATAATAAACTATTTGTAGATTTAAAATAAATGTCTTAGTCTGTTTTTTTGTTGTCATAAAGGAATATCTGAGCCTGAGTAATTTATAAAGATAAGAGGTTTATTTGACTCATAGTTCCATAGGCTGTTCAAGAAGCATGGTGCTGGTGACATCTGCTTCTGTTGAGAACCTCAGGCTGCTTCCACTCATAGTGAAAGGCAAAAGGAAGTCAGCAGGTGATGTGTACAGAAATCATATAATGAGAGAGGAGGCAAGAAAGAGCAAGAATGTACCAAGTCTTTTTAAACAATCAGCTTTTATGCAAACTAATAGAGTGAGAATTCAATCACTCCAGAGGGAGGGAATTAATGTACTCATGTTGGATTTACCCCCATTACTCAGACATCTCCCATCAGGTCCCACTTGTAGCACTGGGGTTCAAATTTCACATTTGGTTTGGGATGACAAATATCCAAACCATAATATCCAATAATATAAAATTCCCAAAATATAATCACATTAAGAACCAAGTAGAAGGCTAAAGTGTCATTTAAAACATCATAACAGAATAATTGAACTGAGTTATGTATAAATAGAAAATACTGGACCAGGCACGGTGGCTCATGCCTGTGATTTCAGCACTTTGGGAGACCGAGGTAGGTGGTGGGAGTTTGAGACTAGCCTGGCCAATGTGGTGAAACCCCATCTCTGCTAAAAATACAAACATTGGCTGGGTGTAGTGGCAGGCTCCTGTAGTCCCAGCTACTTGGGAGGTCGGGTCAGGAGAATCACTTGAACCTGGGAGGCAGAGGTTGCAGTGAGCTGAGATCATGCCACTGCAAACCAACCTGGGTAACAGAGTAAGGTTCCATCTCAAAAAAAAAAAAAAAAGAAAGAAAGAAAAGAAAATACCCCTCTTGATGTCCAGAGGCAAAAAAGAAGGGAAAACTTTATAAAAATACATGATAGGATATGAATCCAAAATTCATATGTTGATGTCTTCTATGGTTTGAGTATATCCCCCAAAACACATGCATTAGAAACTTAATACCAAATGCAACAGTGTTGGGAGGTGAGGCCTAATAGGAGGTGATATGGTTGGCTTTGTATCCCCACCCAAAAATCATGTTGAACTGTAATTCTTAATGTTGGGGTAGGAACCTGGTGAGAGATGATTGGATCATGTGGCAAATTTCCCCCTTGCTGTTCTCATAATAATGACTGAGTCCTCATGAGATCTGCTTGTTAAAAAGTGTGTAGCACTTCTTCTTTCACTCCCTCTCTCATGCTCCACCATAGTAAGACGTACTTGCCTCCCCTTTGCCTTCCACCATGATTATGTTTCCTGAGGCCACCCAGCCATGCTTCCTTTACAGCCTGTTGTACTGTGAGTCAATTAAATCTCTTTTCTTCATAAATTACTCAGTCTTTGGTAGTTCTTTTTAGCAGAGTGAGGATGGACTAATGCAGGAGGTTTTTAAGTCATGAGTGTGATGCCTATCACAAATGGATTATGCCTGTTACAAAAGGGCTTGGGGTTGTAAGTTTGATCTCTTGCTTTCTCTCACCCTCTCCTTCACTTTTACTGTCTGTCATGGGATAATGCAGCAAGAAAGCCCTTGCCAGAATCCAGCCCCTCAATCTTAGCCTTCCTACCCTACAAAACGTGAGTCAGTAAATTTCTGTTCATTACAAATTATTTAGTCTCAGGTAAAAAATGAACTAAGACAGAAAACTGGTATCAGAGAAGTGAGGTGTTGCTATAAAATAGATAAACATGTGAAAGTGGCTTTGGGACTTGATAATGAATAAAGATTAGAAAAGTTTGGAGAAACATGCTAGAAAACCCTAGATTGCAATAAACAAGGAGTTTCAGCAGAATTTCTGAGTGCTCAGAAGCAAAGAACTGTAAAGAAAGATTGAAACATCTTAGAGATTACCTAAGTGATTTTGATCAACATGTTGGTAGGGAAATGAATGATAAAGGCAATACTAATGAGGTCTCAGATAGAAATAAGGAATAACCTATTAGAAACTAGAGGAAAGGTCATACGCATTATAAAGTGGCTCAGGGTTTGGTTAATTGTGTCCATGCCCAAGGGCATTTTGAAAGGCAGAATGCAAGAGCTATCAACTAGCACATCTGTTGGAAGGCACAATCTAAACAGCAAAGCATTCAGGGTGCTATGTGACTTTTTTCAATTTTGTATAGCAAAATAACAGGACAAAAATAATTTAAAGGCAGAATTTTAATTAAAAAAAAAAAACAGTGGTTAGAGATTTGAAGGATTTTCCCCTTGGCCTTGTGGTACAGAATGAACAAGCATTTTTAGTAGAGGGAACCTAGGTTGTAGCCAAGAGAATGTTTAATAAGAAGTTGAGTATGAATAGTGTAAAGCCAGAGGCTTTACAGTGTGAGAAGGACCCCAAAGATATTTGAAAAATCTTTTAGACTGCTCTTCCCATTGCAGGCCCAGAGCTCAAGAATGGGAGAATGGTTCCAGGGGGGCAAACCTGGGGTGTCTTATATAAACTCACTGCCCGGGTCCACCTCAGAACTCTGTTCCCTGCATTCTGGTGCACATTGCTCCTTGGTTACCCCAGGTAGGGCCCAAGATAACCCAAGTGTGGCTCACACCAGAGCAGTGGAAGATGCAAGTAGCAAATCTTGGTGACCTCCATGTGGGTTTAAGTCTTTAGTCTCATATAATGCAAGAGCTGTAGGTGCATGTCCTCCTCCATCTAGATTTCAACAGTTACAACAAACAGCCTGAGAGACAAGGCAGAAACCTGTAGCAGGGGTGGAGCCACTGAAGACAACTTTTATTAGGCCAATGCCCTGTAGAATCGTAGGGTCAGAGCCACCGCAAAGAGTCCCCATTAGGGCAGTACTGCATGGAGTTACAGGAGTGGGGTTGTCACCAAGGCTCAGGAACTGTAGAGCTAGCTGTGTGTAACACCAGCCTCGGGAGAACCACGGGCAAGAAGAACCTTCAACCCGTGACAGCTGCAACATGGGCTGAGCCCTCCAAAGCCATGAGCTTTGGGCCCTTCAAGGCTTCAGAAGTCCAACCTCTGCCCTAGTGTAGCAGAGGTATGGAATGGAGCCAAGGAAGATTATTCTGGAACCCTAAAGATGTGACATTTGTCCCATTGGATTTTGTACTTGCTTGGGACCAGTTAACCCCCTTTTTATGGCTATTTCTGTCTTTGAAATGAGAATGTCTATAAAATTCCTGTCTCATTATTGTGTTTTGGGAGATTTTACTCATTTTACCTCACAAGCTTATGGCTGGAGAGCAATATGCTTCTGGATAAATCATGATTTGAGTCTCACTCACATGATATTACATGAGAATTTGAATTATGGAGTTGGTACTGGAATGAGTAAGAATTTGTGGGTAGTGGGGTGGAATGAATGTGTCTTGCATTTTGAAAATAACACAAAGTTTGGAAGTTAGGGTTGAAATTCTATGGTTTGACTCTGTGCCCCAAAATGCATGTGTTGGAAACTGAATCCTCAGTACAACAGTGTTGGGAGGTAGGGCCTAATTGGTGGAGTTGAGATAATGAGAACTCCACCTTCATTAGTAGATTATTCTATATTATAAAAGGGCTTGAGGCTGCAAGTTCAAACTCTTCTTTCTTGCCCTTCTCCTTTTTACCATTAGATGATGCAACAAGAAAGCTTTTGTGACATGGCAGCCTCTCAGTTTTGGACTTTTCAGCTTCCAAAACCATAAGCCAATACATTTCTGTTCCTTATAAATCATCCAGTCTCAGATATTCTGTTAGAGCAGCACAAACCTAACTAAGACAACACTCAAACATTAATGCAATAATATTAAGAGGTGAGGAATTTAGGGTGTGATTAGGTCACAATGGCAGAATTCTTACAGATAAGATTAGTGCCCTTGTAAAAGAGGTTCAAGGGAGCTCATTCTCCCCTTTTCACCTATGAAGAATATGGCCCTCATCTGACATTGATTCTGCTAGTGCCTTGATCTTGGATGTTCCAGCCTCCAGAACTGTAAGAAATAAATTTATGTTATTCATAAATTACCCATTCTAAGGTATTTTTGTTATAGCAGCTCAAACAAACTAAGGCATAGTATAAATTGTTTCAATAAATATTTAGTTTGTATCTTAAGAGGAAAGATGAATAGGAATAAGGTAGAGATAATATGTGATGAAAGATTGGTCAAAAATATTCCTTAACTATAAAAATAATTTATTATTAAATTAAAATTTGTACCTACTTCAAGAAAGGTAAATCATTTTCATTATTGTATATTGAAAAAAATCCTCCCTCAAAATATAAACATTTATTTAGCTTATAATTCTATGGTTAAACTATTTGCGCTGCGATGACATGAAAGGTTCTTTGTTACCAGCTGGGAGCAACCATGTATGTGGAATCATCTGACTTTAGACAGCTCTGTTTCTGGAGAGTGGGTAGCATTAGCTGGACTGATGGGAGTAACTAGTCTATGTGGTGTTTGGTCTTTCATTCCAGTCTTGATCAATGTAAGGAAGCATCCAAAAGCATCAAGAGACTGTAAGCTCCAAGGTATAAACATTTTTCCAAGTTTCTGTTTCCATTGATCTTCCTGTTCAGTTACAAAATGCAAGTCACATGGGCAGAGTAGGAGTCAATGTAAAAATGTCTGCACAAAAAGTACAGGGATGCAAGAATAAATTAGGGGCCACTACTACAACTATGCTACAGACCAACTCTAATCCTAATGATGGGTAACTTTCCCATAGAAATGCTTCCATCTTTGACAAAATACAGCAGAATCACATTTAATTATGGAATTATATTTGAAATCTAGAACCATGCATAATTCAAACAAGTCAGTAGCTCCTCATTTGCAATTCTTCTTAATACAGAGATCTAAACTCAAAAGAAAGGTACAAATCTAAACTAAAGAGAAAAATTATCTGTCCACCAAACATTCAACATATAGAGTAAAATAAAGATGAATTAACTACAATAGACACCTTCATTTTGTCTGGTTAGTTACTCTACGGGAAAGGAATAGTCATTGATATTGTTAAGATCTTGATATTATTCTACTCCAAGGGAGTGTTTCCCCATTTCTTGCTTTTTATAACTTTTGGGCTCACTTTTTTGGCTTTTGGCTTCTCCATTTGGGGTATCAATCAAATTATATTAAAGTGGTCCAAGTTTGTAACTGAGAAGCTTTTGCAACCCGCTTAATTCTCATACAGAGTTTGGAACCCAGAAGTCTCCTGCAATTTGCTCAAATCTGAGACTGTATTTGCTGCTCCCTTAAAACCTTTGCAGAGTGATGTAACAGAAACTAACAAAGTAGGGATATCAAATAATTTGTCTCTCCAATGAAGGAATCATTAAGCTAATAAAGCACAAGACAGAATCCATTTTTCAAGAACTCCAGAATCTAATTTTTAAAACTTACAGTAATTGAAGGAGTGCTTTAAAAAGAGAAAGGCTGCTAAACTTTAGTAGAAAAATATTGTAGTGCTTTTGCTTACCCACTTACCATTTTCTCCCTATTTGCCAATAGGGAAGCAGCTGTGGGGGCAGCAGTAGACATTTCTGGCATGGCTTGCTGGTATTAGAATTTAATAGGATCTGTTCTCAAAAACTGTGCGTATGCATTTTGACATACTTGGTGTTTCCCTGAGGAGTCAATGCAGTGGCTGACATTTGTTTCATCCCTCTCAGACTGGAACGATAGTCTTAGTAGTGGTGGTGCCTGTCAAAAGCACTTAAAGACATAAACTACTCATAGTTTTCTGAGGCAAGAGATGGCATACGGGGCAAGTAAAAGAAAAATTCAAAAGGCTGGGAAGGGGAAAACTAAGAAGAAAAATTCTTGGTGGATAAAGAATTTGAAGAGATATTGTGTATAGTATGGAATTTGGAATGTGACACGCATATATACCAACAGCTGAATGCATGCTTAGAAAAGACCTAAAATGATTCTACAGTTATAAAACTGATGGATCTGTGGGTTCCATGCAAGATTATGAAGGCTGGTTTGTCTTAGCATTAAATGAGTGCCACAGCTTACAGTGAATTTGCAGACTGAGAGAGATTATTGTATGTTTATTTTATTTGTTAATTGGTTTTCTCCATATGTTTAGCCAATCTTGGTCAGGTGATCAGCTGACCACTAAGAAAACAGAATAAAGACATTAGAGGCCACACATAGAAATGAATACAGTATCTGCAAAAAATAGTTTGGAGAATTGATTTTAAAGTCAGATGACTGCAGCAATTAAAAATTGACATCAGTAAACCCATGAATTATGTATAATCTAATTCCTAGAGTTACCACATTACAATCTTCAAAATATTTAGTTTTCAATAATCACAAAAGTTAAAAATCATACAAAGAAATGGAAAAGAATGACCAACTTATAAAGAAAAAATTAAACATGTCAGAAGCCATGCCTGAGGAAACCTAGACTTTGGACTTGCTAGACAAGGACTTTAAGTCAATTATCTTAAATATATTCCAGGAGATAAAGAAAACTAAAGAGAAAGAGTGAGGGGAAATCAATAGAACAATGTACAAAAGATAAATATCAATAAAGAGATATAACTATTTAAAAAGAACCCAGAAAATATTTTTTTAAATTATACTTCAAGTTCTAGGGTAAATGTGCACAACATGCAGGTTTGTTACATATGTATTCATGTGCCATGTTGGTGTGCTGCACCCGTTAACTTGTCATTTACATTAGGTATATCTCCTAATGCTATCCCTCCCTACTCCTCCCACCCCACGACAGGCCCCGGTGTGTGATGTTCCCCACCCTGTGTCCAAGTGTAAAAAGAACCCAGAAAATGATTTAAACTTAAGTGTATAATAATGTAAATGATAAATTAATTAGGAGAGTCCTACAGCAGATGTGAGCAGGCAGAAGAAATAAGTAAACAAGAAGATAAGAGATTTAAAATTATCCCATCTGAGGAAGAGAAAAAATAAAAGATTAAGTGGAAATTAACAGATGGGTTTATGGGACACCACATAGCATGCCAAAATACACATTATGAGAGTAACAGGGAAAGGGGCAGAAAGAATATGTAAAGAGCTGGGCAAAAACTTCCCACATTTGATCAAAGGCAGTAATCCGTAATCCAAGAAAGCAGACACACATGCAACAGGTTAAACAAAAAGAGATCTACACCAAGACATATTACAACCAAAACACTGAAAGCCATAGTCAAAGAGAGAATTTTGAAAGCAGCAAGAGAGAATCAGCTCATCACATTAAATGGATTTTTTTTTTTTTTTGAGGTGGAGTCTCATTCTGTTGCCTAGGCTGGAGTACAGTGGGGCAATCTCAGCTTACTGCAACCTCCATCTCCCGGGTTCAAGTGCCTCAGCCTCTTGAGTAGCTGGGACTACAGGCATGCGCCATGATGCCTGGCTAATTTTTGCCTTTTTAGTAGAGACGGGGTTTCGCCATGATGGCCAGGCTGGTCTTGAACTGTTGACCTCAGGTGATCCACCCACGTCAGCCTCCCAAAGTGCTAGGATTACCGTGACCGGCCTAAATGGATTCTTAATAAGATTTCTTACCAGAAACCATGGAGAGCAGAAGGAATTGGGATGACTAAAGTTCTGAAAGAAAAAAAACAGCCTACTAAGAATTCTGTCTGTGACAAAACTAAACTTCAAAAATGAAGACATTCCGAGATATTCAAAAGCTGGGGCAGTTTGTCAGTGGTAGACACGACTTACAAGAAATGTTAATGGGAGTCTTTTAGGCTGAAATTAAATCACTAAACAATAACTCAAAGCCACATATAAATATACAATAAATATATATATACACACATATAAATAAATATACAATACACACACACATAAAATGAAGAATTCAACAAAAGTAACTTCATAGGTAAGTACAAAAGTATTAAAGTATTTTTGGATGTAACTTCTTTTTTGTTTCCTATATGATTTAAAAACAAAAACTATAAATACAGGTTGATAGACACACAATGTATAAACATGTAACGTATAATAGGAGCAATCTAAAAGTGATGACAGCTGTATAGGAGCAGAGTTTTTAAGATATCATTGAAACTAAATTCAAACGCAATTGTAGAAATGTAGGATATTAATTAAAATTCACATACTAACCACTGAGAAGTTCCTCAAACACAAAAGAAGGCAGTATTAAAAGAAATGAGGAATAATAGTATGTGTTTATACATATTTTTATATTTGTGTATGTGCATATATATGTAAATGTATATAAATGTATGAATGGGTGTGCATATATATAAATATATATAAATATAGGCCATATAGAAAGTAAATTGGAAAATGGCACAAATTTCTTAGTTTGTTTGTGCTGCTATTAAAAAAATGCCAGAGACTGGGTAATTTATAAAGAACAGAAATTTATTTTATCTTGGTTCTGGAGGCTGGGAAATCCAAGGTGAAGTGCTGGTGATGAAGCACTGGCATATTCAATAATTAGTGAAGGCTCGTCCCTCATAGACAGCACTATCTACATGTCCTCACATTATGGAAAGAATAGAAGGGCAAACAGGGTGTTTTCCCATGGGGAAAGGGACACAAGTACAAACAGGAATGCACATTTTTGGCTATACAGTATGTTACACTAGAAAAGAAGTCTTAATTCAAGAAGACTGAGATTATACAAGTTATTTTTTCTGATCACTATAAAATAAAGCTACAAATAAAAACTGGAAAATGTATAAATGCATGGAAATTGAACAACTTACCATTAAGTAACCAATGGGTGAAAGAGGAATTCACATGGGCAATAATAAAATACTTTGAGATTAATTTAAACAAAAATATAACATATCTAAATTTAAAGGATGCAACAAAAGCAATGCTCTGAGGAAAACTTATAGCTGTAAATGAGTACAGCTATAAATACCCTAAATTTACCAAGGAACTGGAAAAAGAACAACAAACTGAAGCCAAAGCTAGCAGAAGGTAGGAAATAAAGATTACAGCTTAAGTAAATAACATAGAAAATGGCAAAACAGAGAAAATCAACACAACCAAAACTTCATACTAGGTAAAAATAAAAAAAAAAACATGACATACTGTTATTTAGTCAAACAAAGAAACAAAGAGAGGGGATACAAAAACTAAAATCAGAAATAAAAGCAGAGATAGTACTATTTTATTTGTCAATAAAGAACATGGAGATGTTTCTCGAACCTAAATAGAAAAGTACAGGGCCTGGACACAACCAAGAATCTTTACATGGATGGATCTGATAATAAACTAATATTTAGTCCTTCTCTATCTATTATTTTAAATATTCATTAAAAATAGTACCTTACATTAGATCATAGATTTTCTAATGCAATTGTGACCAAATTGTTTATATATTTGGGGTTCTGTCTGCAAAATAAAGAAACAAAGAACATTTGCTTGAGGTTCTGCAAACCTATGGACAGGCCTGAAAATGACTCCTGTCTTAGGTCTGCTGTGGACTTTGAGTTTAGCTTCACTGTCACAGTTCATCCACCTTAAGAAATCTTAATATGTATTATCAGGAGAAAAGTTTGTTCATTCTTCCTTTATATTAGCTTAGCAGTTTTCTAAGTCTTTTTCACTGTTAAGTCATTTACCATGACTTTTTTTTCTAAATGAGAGTTTAGTCAAATACCTTAGCTAGCACTTAACAGAAATAGTATGTCCTATATTTCAATTTTTAATTTTAAACTTTATGCTGCTATGCTTAAAGTTTGTGTATGTCTCCTAGTATACATATGCAAATAATTTATCTGGGGTGTATACATAAGACTAGAACTAATGTGTCACCAGCTATTCATATTCTCTACTTAGGTCGATATTGTCAAGTAATTCCCCAAATATATTAGCACCATGTACACTACCTCTAGAATTTTTCTATTGCCCTATGTAACTAATTTCATATTTTCAGAATTAAAAATAAAAGCCAATCAGATAAGTAGGTTGGCATTACCTATATATTTGAAATCATATCAAGTTTTGATCAGTTTGAATTTCTTTCCTTAATAGCCAATTGAGTTTGTTGTTTGTTTTCATAACACACTTGCTCATTTCATTAGTCTATTTCTCAAGTTAGATTTTTGGGTTTTGTTGATTTGCATACTAATATTTTAGAGGTGTTACAAATACCATCATCCAATATGTAACTTGTCTGACATTTTCATGATCTCATAAATAAAAAAAACTATTATAATTTTGATGTACTTAAAATCATCCATTGTTTCATTTGTGATTTATACTTTTTATATATTATATATTATTATTCTAGGTCATAAAGATGTTTTATGATTATTTTTGGAGGGGGAAAAAAGAAAGATCTGAGAAAGAAACACAGTGAATCTGAACAAAAGAAATTATATATTGAATTAAAAATAAGTATAATGTAGAGTTGTTAATTTTCTTCATAAAAATAAATATTAAAAAGGAGCTTACTGTTTCCCCCTAAAGTTTACCAAACATTTCAGATTGTTGTACTTAGTATTTCAATGTCTCTTTGATTATGGAATGGTTTAGCTGATGGTTTCATAGATGAAATATGTATGACTTTCACTTTAGATAGCTAAAATGCATGGCTGAATTACTACAGAACAACGGGGAAGGTACCTGGTAGTTCAAGTTCAAACTATGACATTAGCTTTGATGTAACATATTTGAATTGTAAGTAATTGATTGTTTTTGAACCCTATGAATTTTGCTTCAATTAATTTTTTTCATAGAATTCTACTAATATAATCATAAATGATATCTGCCTTTTCATGTTTTCCAGGTTCAATTCCCTTTGGCTGTCAAATAAATACTCCTTTTATTTTGTCCTTTGCTACTTTATAGATATAAACTTCACAAGGGGAAATTCCTTATGAAACATTTTACAAAACAGTGTTTCCTTTAAGCTATGAGCTACATTACGGAGATTTAAAAATAGACATACCACAAGTTTCAAAAGCTCTTATTTTTTATTAGTTTATTTACCAATCTTGCTACCATTCCCTTTCTTTGCAACTTTCAAAGCTATAGAGCTATAGAATTACAGTGTGATATGAGGAATAGAAAAAAGATAAATTTAAATAAGGCTCGTCCTTTAAATCTTTTATTACAATAAATTTGTTGTATATATGTTTTCAAAAAAGGAAAGAAAATTAATACAGATTATGATGTGCCAGCCATTGTTCTAAAAATAGTATTAAAAAACCATCAATTGGCCAGGAGCGGTGGCTCACGCCTGTAATCCCCGCACTTTGGGAGACCGAGGCGGGCGGATCACGAGGTCAGGAAATCGAGTCCATCCTGGCTAACACGGTGAAACCCCGTCTCTAATAAAGATACAAAAAAATTAGCCAGGGGCGGTGGCTGGTGCCTGCAGTCCCAGCTACTAGGGAGACTGAGGCAGGAGAACGGCGTGAACCCGGGAAGCGGAGCTTGCAGTGAGCAGAGATCACGCCACTGCACTCCAGCCTGGGCGACAGAGCGAGACTCTTGTCTCAAAAAAAAAAAAAAAAAAATCAATTAAATAATACAAATATTGATTTATTTTAGTCAAATAAAGAGTTGTAACTATTTTGAAACCATAAACCATCTTCTTTTACTGTTTATATTGAGGTATAATGGACAAATAAAGTGTGTATATTCCCGGCATACAATGTGTCGTTTTTGTATATGTGCACATTGTGAAACCATTACCACAATCAAGCTAAATATATCCTTTAACTGCCATAGTTACTCTGTGTGTGTGTGTGTGTGTGTGTGTGTGTGTGTGTGTGTAAGAATACTTAAGATCTACTTAGTATGCAATACATTATTATTAACTTTAGTCATCATGGTATATATTAGGTCTCCAGAGCTTATTCATCTTAAATTGGAAGTCTGTATCCTTTGACCAGTATCTCACTATTTCCCCAACTTCCAACCCCTGATTGCCACCTATAAATTAATTTTTTTCGAGTCCACATATAAATAAGATTATGCAGTATTTTTGTTCCTATGTCTGGCTTATTTCACATTACATAATTTCATCCAGTTTCATCTTTATTGTTGCAAATGGCAAGATTTCCTAAAAAAAAAAAAACTACCCAAGTCTTGGAAACAAATAAGTTTGTTTGTCTATGGAAAAATACGTTGAATTTTTAAAATGTTGTTATGGATATTTAATGGAATGCCATTCAGTTTTTCTTACTTTATTAAAGATAAAATAAATCAAAAAGAGAAAATTTGCTTGTAAACCCCAGATATTACTCATTGCTTACAAAATATTAATTGTTTAAAAATGTTTAATGTGCTGCTGACTTTTTAAATTTCTGCATAAAACATAAATATTATATTTGAAGGTAATATAACACATAGAAGGGAATATTTATAAGTACATATAGTTAGACACATGTGATCAAATATATCCATAAATGTAAAAATAGGCATAAGTATGTATACAAATATACTTAAGGATAGTAACTTTCTTTGTTGCTCTCATTTTTTTTTGTTAATAAATAGCTATTGCTGCTAGGCTTAGAGGTTCATGCCTATAATCCCAACACTTTGGAAAGCTGAGGGGGAGGATTGCTTTAGCCCAGAATTTCAAGATTGGCTTGGGCAACATGCCAAGACTCAGTCTCTACAAAAAATAAAAAGTTGAAAAATTAGCGAGGTATGATGGCATAAGGCTGTAGTCCCAGCTACTCAGGAGACTGAGGCAGGAGAATTGCTGGCTCTCAGGAAGTTGTGGCTGCAGTGAGCCATGTTTGCACCAGTGCACTCCACTGTGAGCAACAGAACAAGACCCTGTCTCAAAAATAAATAAATACATACATATAAGTAGCCATTGAAAAATGTTCAATAATACTGAATTATGTATTCAAAAAATTAAAGATGACTCTTTGAGTTTTAAAAATTAAAATGATAAAATCTATGCTGAGTTTGTTTTATCGAATAACACAATGACTTTGAAAGCACCTGTTAAAATGCTGTGTTATATAAACAATGACCATTTTAATTGAATGAATTTCCATACATGGCCTTAATATACAAAATATTTTTTTAAAGTTTTGACTGCATCTAAATAATATGCATTACATATAAAATTATTTTTAAGATACCCAGAGAGAGAAAGACAGGAAGTGAGTGGAAGATAGAAAAGGTAAGATAAATATATGAGAAATGAGAAGGAAAAAAAAGGGGAAAGGGAAAATATAGAAAATTTTCAAGCTAAAGATATTGAGTCAAAATCTAGACCAGCAGTCTCATTTCAGAGTGTGAACAACAGCTACCAAGTACATCAGTAACACAGCTATTAGTACTTGATGAATCTACTGAATAACTTCTAGAGTGACAAATTAGAATTAAAGAAAACTGTCTAGTTGTAACTGAAAAATCAGCACTGTAACAATATAAGAGCAGAAACTTTAAAAAAAATCTGCTATATCTTTAACAAAAAATGACAAAATAATCATAATTAGCATTAGTGTAAACAAAAACAAAACAGGATTTTAGAGCAGCAGTCCACTTTCATAGGAAACAATAACAATAGGATTAACATAGTGTTGTTGTTTCAAAAAATTCACTATATCTAAAAGAAAATCTCTAAACATCTGGGTGATATCCCTCATCTTGAATTCTGTAGTTTAATTAAGAACTCTTGGAGGGCTCTTACCTTATCTCTTCAAAAATAAGTGATATTATTTTAGATAACTAATGAAGTTCATAGCAGACATTATACATTCTTTGCTGGTAGTGATTAGTTTGAAGAATGCTTGAAATATGTATCTAAGAAGTGTATTAGAAGGGAAGGTAGGAGAGTTTGTATGAAGAACTTTTCTAGGACTTCAAGTTTGATTTCAAATATCCCACAATCTCTTAACACTTTTGATTTAGTACCTCATCTCATTAGGCATAGTCAGAATTGAAATTCCTGTGTGCCCCACAGCTCCCATTCTAAATATTCTCAGTCAAGCATGATCCAAGGGTGCAGTTTCCAGTTTCAAGTGACCAGCATTGCAGGGCCTTTGTGTTTTGTTCCACTAGAAGACTACTAAAAGAATGCTATATGTGTCCAAATATTTTACTGAGTTTTGGTGAAATATTCCTCACAATGTTGAGTTGTCCTTCTGCTCTCAATTTTCTTATACACTCTTCTAACAATCACTAAACCATGCAATACATTTGTGTGATTAAAAGCCAGGATCCTGGCAGGAAAGAGAATTCATCACAAAGACTTGCAACAGTGGAAGTTAATAACACCCAAAAGGGACAACAGGAGGAAAACAAGGATGAAATACTCCAGTCCTTTATACTCTTCTTCCCCTTTATCTTCTTTTGATGACTCCTTTTCATCAAACTTAACTTGAAGTTTGCTGAAAACTAAGCCTGAAAGATGCAATCTGCAGAGATTAGCATCTGGACAGAAGGATGGAGCATGTATATAAGAGGCAGAGAAAGAAACAGAAGCAGAAAATCACTATATTTTTTTTTTGACAATGAAGAATTTTTGCTTTATTTAACTCATTACCCAAAGTAGAGTTCTTTTCCCGGAAGGTATTTAATTACACATATCAATAGTCCTCTTTGCCAGATATAATCCAAAACATGCAAACTAAAGTAGAGGTACAATATGCAAGGTATAACAAAACAATGAAAATACCAAGTGAAAATAACTATGACTGAGTCAAGGATTACAGAGAAATAAGAAAATACCACTTTAAGGAGTCAAGGAAAATTCATACAGTATTGGAATCTTAAAGGATTATAGAGAGTTAGATAAAGTATCACAGAGGGGGAGAGTGTGAGAAAGGATAATAATCTAAAAAATATAGATGGGTTTTAATAAGATTTAAATGTTGGTAACATGGAAGAAACTACAAAGAAAATAATAGCTCAATTAAGCAAAAGGAAAGTCATGGATAACCATTTACACTGAGATAAGAAATTTTAATTTTACTTTACAGAAATTGAAATAATTGAAACAGGTGAGTGGCATGGTTAGCTTTCTATGACAGAAAGACTGCTCTGTAAGTTTGGAAAGAAGCAACCTGGAGGCTAAAAGCAGCCCAGGCATTAGCAGTCTGGGAGAACGATGTACGTATAAATCACAGATGTGAAAGTGAGCATGAAAAAGGAGGCCATATTTTATGTGGGACAAAGTTGAATCTTTACCTGTTATTTCTCAGAGTAACTACTTTTACTTGTATTGACTAATATCTATAGAACACTTTGCTTTCAAAATATGTTGGTGAGTCTCTAAATAGATCTATAAAAATGTTGGCAGTGCTCATGTGAGTTTAGGGTGAGGGTTCATTGGTGGGAGTATTTTTATTTGTGAGTATTTTTATTTATTGTTTTCAGTGACAACTTTTATGAATTGTTTACTGGGACAAAAATTATCTGAACTGTAAAAGAAATAGAGATTTTGTCTAACATCCGTCAGGGTTGTTACCAAGTGTATGTAAATTGTGGAAGCCCTTATCTTGGTGAATAGCTTAAAATAGGCACTTGATAAATGTTTCCTTCCACTGCACTTTCTTCCATTACTCTGAGTGGAATCTGCAAATGCCTGAGTCTGCTGAGTTATGCTGAAAGAAAATAACACTTGAATTGCAAAAAAAAAAATGTTCTGTATAAGTTAGAAAGCTATTTTGTTTAGTTTTCTGTATACACTCATATATTTACATAATCAGTGTTTATCAACTTGCATCATGTTTTGTGATGTGTGGATATTAGATAGATAAAATATAGGTATATATATGTACATATAGGTATACATATATTTACACACATATATATATAGAGAGAGAGGAGCGAGGAATAATTTTCATCTTTTATGTAAAGATTGCAAGACAGTGTTATTTTAGTTGAATAAACTGAGGCATTTATATCTTCCTGTTTATCAGAATAATACTCTATTTCCATATTGTCTTAGCACAAAACATAAAAATGTAAGATATCTTTTTCTGCCAACCTATTTCACAGAAGCTCATTTATCCATCTATTCATTCACAGATTAAAATATTGAGAGACTTTATGATAAACCTACAAAGAAGTTTTCTTTAGAAAAATATATTTCAGCAAGTGCTTAGTAATGTAGATCAAGCTGTAAATATAACATGCTCCCTAGAAATACTCTAAGGGGAAACAAATATTCGTACCTTTTTGGGTTGTTCATTCAAAAAACCAAAGTAGCATCTATCTGTTTAGGGAGGATAAAAGGATTTTCTATTAAAGGGACTTTTCAACAAAAACAGTAGAAAGGAGACCGTTCATTTGAAGAAGTCTTTATAACAAACAACATTTTGTTATCTTAGTAAGAAAGACTATTTTCTTCTCAGGAAGCAATACCTAACAACTAAAAACAGAAGATAAAGACGTATTGTTCAGAGCAATTACATCGGCAAGAAACATGAATAAAGACAGTGGCTTTGTGTCATTTTCAAACACACCTCTTGAGGAAGAAACCAGAAACACTGTAGTTATGAGGCTTCAAAAATTGAAAAGAGGACATTTAAAAAAATATGTAAATCTACTCTTCGGTTCCATTTTTATCTTGAACCAAAAGATTAAGAATAAATAAATCAAAGCAACTAAAAATTATAAGTTCAATACACAAAATAAATATTTTCATTTTAAAATAGTCAAAAAGCATGAAGTGAAATAATTACATAATAAAATTGAAATTTTTCTAATATGTATGTTTCTCTAATTGCATAAAATAATTAGACTATTCAATTTTATTTTTAAATTTTTCCATAACACTTGTTTCTTTCTATAATACTACATGAGATATTTGTTTCTGACATCTGCTGTTGATTTTCTCTGTATCTCTACATCTCTATTCATTATCCACCTAATCTTCATTTAGGCAGACATATTCCATCTGCTTTTTTCTGACAATATTAGATGCTATATTAGTAGAACCTGGTGATTGATTCTGTGTTAGGCTTATGGTATTTAGAAAGAATCAATGGTGACATCTTAGCTTCTGGTGGTGTGTGTTGTCATTTAGCATAACTTAGAATGCCAAAGAAGGAGTAAGTTTTCTTGGTAAGATGATGACTTGAGTTTTGGAAGCTTGTATCTGTTGTTCCTGTGGCTCATCTAATTGTAAATGTCTAATACACAGTTTAAAAAATGTTTTCTGGGTCTCAGAAAAAAAACCCAAAGTCTGAGCTGGGCAGTATTGGATGAAGTAAAATAAGTTTCGATATTGAGATTTGTGTGAAAATAAATTAGTGTATTTTAAAATAAACTGTAGTAATACATCAAAGTATTTGCCTAGGCTTCATTAGTGTAAATATTTGATCCATACCATGAAGGAATTGATTGTGTTTTGTTTACAATTGTTTCTCTATTTTTGTATATAGGAACAAAATTGATAAATGCATGCTGAATAAATAAATGTGTTAGGAAATGAGTATTAATGCTTAGGAGTTATTTCGTTACCACTCAATCTTTAAACATATTTTGTTTTTCGAGATAGGAGACCTAACTCAGGTTAGCACATTCTCATATTCATTCATTGGGCATTTTATATTAAAGCACTTTTTTTTTCTTTTTTTTGAGAAGGAGTCTCACTCTGTCACCCAGGCTGGAGCTCAATGGCATGATCTCGGCTCAGTGCAACCTCCACCTCCCAGGTTCACGCCATTCTCCTGCCTCAGCCTCCCAAGTAGCTGGGATTACAGGTGCCCGCCACCACGCCCAGCTATTTTTTTGTATTTTTAGTAGAGACAGGGTTTCACCATGTTAGCCAGAATGATCTCAATTGCCTGACCTTGTGATCCGCCCACCTTGGCCTCCCAAAGTGCTGGGATTACAGGCACGAACCACCGTGCCTGGCTATTAAAGCAATCTTTACAAGTTCTGATAATTTATACAAGTTCTGATATGTGGCTACCCAATGCTAGTCCAACCCAGGGCCAGAATTCACTGGCTGCTGCTGCATGTACTTGCTGAAACCAGATAAACTGCCTTTTTATTGAAAGCATTATAGAAACCAATTTGGGTTTATTATCACATATTTGAGGCTTTTCATCTGGGCTGTAACAACAACAACAACAACAACAAAAAACGGGGAAAGAAGCATGGACAAATGGTAAATTTAAAGATTAAGCAGAAGGTATTTGTTTTATTTTATTATGAAGTCTTTCTGGGGACCTCAAATTAAAATAAAATTTAATGTAAAACATTTGTTATCATATTAGAGTTCCCAGGCATGGAAACATTAATATACACACAAATCATGAACTAACTCAGAGATTACTCACTTAACTTTTGTTGTGTATATTATAAAGCAAGGACTTCGCATGATCTTAGCCAAAAGGCCGAGAAGCAATAAAGCAAGGACTTAAAGTAATAAATGCATAGTTAATTTTATATCTAACAGCTATATTTGTCTCTTCAGCCAAGAATGCTAAGAAGGTAGCCATGTCAATTGTGAAATCTACTGTGTGATCTGGCAATTTCCTCTTTAAGAATCAGACATTAACGATCAATTAATTTCAAAGAGGCCAGTAAAGATTCAGAGGTTCTAAACACAGAATATTGTACATACTAATTAAAATTTTCAAAGATTGCCTAATGAAATTGTCTTACATCTCGGTGAAGAGAACAACAGTTTCCTTTGATTCAATTATCATCTGATATTATTAGTAGTGCTTTTCAGAATTGTTAATCACTCTCTTCCTGACAGAGGAGGGCACATTTATTCATTTGCGGTGTCTCTATGTAGGCCATTACAAGAGAAATAGAATTCAAAAGGTTGCCTTCAATTCTTTACAAAGAGACAAAATCAAATTCAATTAGGATAAGTGCACTTGAATCAAGACAAGGTATAAATAAAATACCTAATATAATAATACCTAGACTCAAAATTTAAATCATGGCATCATGAGTAGGTAATACAGTTCTATGTTTAGCACATCAATAAGTTATTACCATATTTAGGAGCTCAGATGGGTGGAAAGATGTAACAGTGTGCTTAACTATCAATCTAGAATTCAAAGTTACACATAATTAACTACATCCTTTAACTTTGGTAGCATTACTACATTTTATAAACCATTTCTTTATATTTTAAAAATTGTATTAGTATCATATTAATATGTAAACATGTAATACCCATCAATTTGTAGGTACCCTTATAGCACTTAATTTCATATGTCAAAATCTTGTAAACTTGGTTGTAATGACTGCAGTGCAAAAGTAATTAAGTGTACCAGACAGCAACACCTATCAGGTAGTCAAAGCATTTCCCATTGTATAATGAGATGAAGTAGAAAGAGTGTATCTTAAGACAGTGGGCAGAACAGCCCCATAAGCAGAGGAAGCAGTGAGGTGATTTTTTTTTTCTTCGTTAGAGAAGTCCCAGGAAATGGAAATTAAGCAAGCTTCAGCCTATTATGTAGTGCATTTTCCATAAGTAGAGAATAAAACCTTACTGCTTTAACATGCTTCAAGCCCCAGTGGAGACAGTGAAGTAAAATGATACAAGTTTTGCCACAGATTTCAGGGTCCCAGGGAAGTGCAGTTGACTGTCAGTGACAAAGCTGTTTTATTTAAGTAGGAAAAATGAATCATTATCACCTTTGACTGGAAAAATAACATTATCACCCTCACACATGGAGCACTGAAAACCAGCATTTCATAATTCCACTTGTAAGGGATTCACTAAATGTCTTTTGTGTCATATGAAGCACACAGGTTTTAATTAACTCCTTGTTGTAGAAGGTACTACCACAGGTATTTGTTTTTTTTTGGACACACTCATGGAATGTTTTTTTCTGCAGCTACAGAAGCCTTCAGTTATCCCATTTTCCAGCAAGATGAGGCCTTGCCTCATTTTCACCATTCAGTCCAGAGGTTTCTAATGAGCACATTTTTAAATACAGATTGGACACTATTCAAAAGACTGACCTGCCTTCGAAACAGTGGCTTCCAGATCTCCCAGATATGTGACTGTTTATGAAGGTGTGTCAAGAACCTCCACGTTTTCCCACTTCTTTCTTGCAGTTCAGAGACATTTGATTCTCTGTCCACTATTTTAATTATGCATATCTTAATTACCTTGTAGGCATTTTGTGAAATGAATAAAATCACTCCTAATTTTGTTAATCAAATCAGTTTTTGTCTTTAGACAAAAGTTGTGTCCCAATGAAGACATTTTATGTAGCTACCAAGTACTATATGCTGGAGGCTGAGTTCAAAGTATAAAAACTCTCATTCTCTAATCTTGAGGAGCTAATGATCTTGTAACTAGGCATAGGTGAGTGACTAAAAGAATGAATGAAATTCTGAAAAATTGAGTAATGAAGTATATACATCATGGACCGAAGAAAGCACCAGTTTAATCTCCTTGATAGGATTGAGAAAGTTCATATATAAGGTAGAATTTTAGTTGGAGTTTGGAAGATTGGTCAAATTTAGTAAGAAAAGAAGAGGTAAATGGTTGTAATTTAATAGAATAGGATGAGCTAGATTTGTCTGTTGTTTTGGTATGCATAGATACGGTTTAAAATCGCATGAAAACCATGCTGGTATAATGAAACTTTTTCTGTAGGCAATGTAAGATTATGTAGAAACATTTATTAGCTTTCTCCTTCAATGCTAACAGGCTAGGGATGACAGAGGAAAAGACAAACCAAAAGAGACAAAGGGGCTTGTTATTCTCGAAGCAAAGTTCTTGTAATTTTTGTACTTCTATAAGAAACCTAATGTGTTGTACAACTGCTACAAATTGTGTTCATTAGGAAAACCTACAATTCATTGTGGTTACTGTGTTTTGTTTTATAATTGTTGCTAAAATAACTTTTTTATATATAAAATAAACTTTTTTATATTAATAAATATCTGTCTAGTCATACTAGGAAGAATAACAAAATGGAAGATAGATTTTGGCTCAGGAAACCTGGGCACACTTGGGTTTCAATCCCAACTATTACTTCTACTTGCCATGTGACCATGTTCAAATTATTTAGGCATTTTAAGTCTTCTTTTTCTCAAGTCCAAAACTGGTTTAAAATTTTTATCTCAGATGTTGTTAAAAATTAAATGAGATAATGTATGTAAAATGTTTTGAGAAAATACTACTTATTAAACTTTGTTGTGATTCATGAGCTCATGAAAATATCTTTAAGATGGAGGGTGACTCCCCCTCCCCCTCCCTCTCCCTCTCCCCTTTCTTCGGTCTCCCTCTCCCTCTCCCTCTCCCCTTTCTTCAGTCTCCCTCTCCTTCTTTTTTCGGTCTCCCTCTGTTGCCGAAGCTGGACTGTACTGCAGTGATCTCGGCTCGCTGCAACCTCCCTGCCTCGGGCTCCTGTGACTCTCCTGCCTCGGCCTGCCGAGTGCCTGGGATTGCAGGCGCGCGCCGCCACGCCTGAATGGTTTTTGTATTTTTGGTGGAGACGGGGTTTCGCCGTGTTGACTGGGCTGGTCTCCAGCTCCTGGCCTCGAGTGATCTGCCTGCCTCGGCCTCCCGAGGTGCTGGGATTGCAGACGGAGTCTCGCTAACTCATTGCTCAATGGTGCTCAGGCTGGAGTGCAGTGGTGTGATCTCGGCTCGCTGCAACCTCCACCTACCAGCCTCGTGCCTTGGCCTCTTAAAGTGCTGAGATTACAGCCTCTGCCCCGCCGCCACCCCGTCTAGGAGGTGAGGAGTATCTCTGCCTGGCCGCCCATCGTCTGGGATGTGAGGAGCCCCTCTGCCCGGCCACCCTATCTGGGAAGTGAGGAGCGCCTCTGCCCGGCTGCCCATCGTCTGGGATGTGAGGAGCGCCTCTGCCCGGCTGCCACCCCGTCTGGGAGGAAGTGAGGAGCACCTCTGCCCTGCTGCTCTGTCTGGGAGATGAGGAGCACCTCTGCCCAGCCACCCCGTCTGGGAGGTGAGGAGCGCCTCTGCCTGGCCGCCACCCCATCTGGGAGGAAGTGAGGAGCGCCTCTGCCCGGCTGCCCCATCTGGGAAGTGAGGAGTGCCTCTGCCCGGCCACCACCCCGTATGGGAAGTGAGGAGCGCCTCTGCCCAGCCGCCACCCCATATGGGAAGTGAGGAGCGCCTCTGCCTGGCCGCCACCCCGTCTGGGAGGAAGTGAGGAGCGCCTCTGCCCGGCCGCCCCGTCTGGGAGGTGAGGAGTGCCTCTGCCCGGCCGCCCCATCTGGGAGGTGAGGAGCGCCTCTGCCTGGCCGCCACCCCGTCTGGGAGGAAGTGAGGAGCACCACTGCCCAGCTGCCCCATCTGGGAAGTGAGGAGCGCCTCTGCCTGGCCGCCACCCCGTCTGGGAGGAAGTGAGGAGCGCCTCTGCCCAGCCGCCCCGTCTGGGAGGTGAGGAGTGCCTCTGCCCGGCCGCCCCATCTGGGAGGTGAGGAGCGCCTCTGCCTGGCCGCCACCCCGTCTGGGAGGAAGTGAGGAGCGCCTCTGCCCAGCTGCCCCATCTGGGAAGTGAGGAGCGCCTCTGCCCGGCCGCCCCGTCTGGGAGGTGAGGAGCGCCTCTGCCCAGCCGCCACCCCGTCTGAGAGGAAGTGAGGAGCACCTCTGCCCGGCCGCCACGTCTGGGAAGTGAGGAGCGCCTCTGCCTGGCCGCCACCCCGTCTGGGAGGAAGTGAGGAGCGCCTCTGCCCGGCTGTCCCATCTGGGAAGTGAGGAGCTCCTCTGCCCGGCCGCCACCCCGTATGGGAAGTGAGGAGCGCCTCTGCCCGGCCGCCCCGTCTGGGAGGTGAGGAGTGCCTCTGCCTGGCCACCCCGCCTGGGAAGTGAGGAGCGCCTCTGCCCGGCCACCCCGTCTGGGAAGTGAGGAGCGCCTCTGCCAGGCCGCCACCCCGTCTGGGAGGAAGTGAGGAGCGCCTCTGCCCGGCCGCCACCCCGTATGGGAAGTGAGGAGAGCCTCTGCCCGGCCGCCCCGTCTGGGAGGTGAGGAGTGCCTCTGCCCGGCTGCCACCCCGTCTGGGAGGAAGTGAGGAGCACCTCTGCCCGGCTGCCCCGTCTGGGAGATGAGGAGCACCTCTGCCCATCCGCCCCGTCTGGGAGGTGAGGAGCGCCTCTGCCTGGCCGCCACCCCGTCTGGGAGGAAGTGAGGAGCGCCTCTGCCCGGCTGCCCCATCTGGGAAGTGAGGAGCTCCTCTGCCCGGCCGCCACCCCGTATGGGAAGTGAGGAGTGCCTCTGCCTGGCCACCCCGTCTGGGAGGTGAGGAGTGCCTCTGCCTGGCCACCCCGCCTGGGAAGTGAGGAGCGCCTCTGCCCGGCCACCCCGTCTGGGAAGTGAGGAGCGCCTCTGCCTGGCCGCCACCCCGTCTGGGAGGAAGTGAGGAGCGCCTCTGCCCGGCTGCCCCATCTGGGAAGTGAGGAGCTCCTCTGCCCGGCCGCCACCCCGTATGGGAAGTGAGGAGTGCCTCTGCCTGGCCACCCCGTCTGGGAGGTGAGGAGTGCCTCTGCCTGGCCACCCCGCCTGGGAAGTGAGGAGTGCCTCTGCCCGGCCACCCTGTCTGGGAAGTGAGGAGCGCCTCTGCCTGGCCGCCACCCCGTCTGGGAGGAAGTGAGGAGCGCCTCTGCCCGGCCGCCACCCCGTATGGGAAGTGAGGAGAGCCTCTGCCCGGCCGCCCCGTCTGGGAGGTGAGGAGTGCCTCTGCCCGGCTGCCACCCCGTCTGGGAGGAAGTGAGGAGCACCTCTGCCCGGCTGCCCCGTCTGGGAGATGAGGAGCACCTCTGCCCATCCGCCCCGTCTGGGAGGTGAGGAGCGCCTCTGCCTGGCCGCCACCCCGTCTGGGAGGAAGTGAGGAGCGCCTCTGTCCGGCTGCCCCATCTGGGAAGTGAGGAGCTCCTCTGCCCGGCCGCCACCCCGTATGGGAAGTGAGGAGTGCCTCTGCCTGGCCACCCCGTCTGGGAGGTGAGGAGTGCCTCTGCCCGGCTGTCACCCCGTCTGGGAGGAAGTGAGGAGCACCTCTGCCCGGCTGCCCCTTCTGGGAGATGAGGGGCACTTCTGCCCGGCCGCCCCGTCTGGGAGGTGAGGAGTGCCTCTGCGTGGCCGCCACCCCGTCTGGGAGGAAGTGAGGAGCGCCTCTTCCCGGCTGCCCCATCTGGGAAGTGAGGAGCGCCTCTGCCTGGCCGCCACCCCGTATGGGAAGTGAGGAGTGCCTCTGCCTGGCCACTCCGTCTGGGAAGGGAGGAGCGCCTCTGCCCGGCCGCCCCGTCTGGGAGGTGAGGAGTGCCTCTGCCCGGCCGCCACCCCGTCTGGGAGGAAGTGAGGAGCGCCTCTGCCTGGCTGCCCCATCTGGGAAGTGAGGAGCGCCTCTGCCCAGCCGCCACACCGTCTGGGAAGTGAGGAGCGCCTCTGCCTGGCTGCCCAGTCTAGGAGGTGAGGAGCGCCTCTGCCCGGCTGCCCAGTCTGGGAAGTGAGGAGCGCCTCTGCCCGGCTGCCCCCTCTGGGAAGTGAGGAGCGCTTCTGCCCAGCCGCCCTGTCTGGGAGGTGAGGAGCGCCTCTGCCCGACCGCCCTGTCTGGGAGGTGAGGCGCGCCTCTGCCCGGCCACCCTGTCTGGGAGGTGAGGAGCGCCTCTGCCCTGCCGCCCCGTCTGGGAGATGTACCCAACAGCTCCGAAGAGACAGCGACCATCGGGAGCAGGCCATGAGGACAATGGCGGTTTTGTTGAAGAGAAGAGGGGGAAGTGTGGGGAAAGGAAGGAGAGATCAGATTGTTGCTGTGTCTGTGTAGAAAGAGGTGGGCATAGGAGACTCCATTTTGTTCTGACTAGGAGAAGTTCTGCCTTGGGATGCTGTTGATCTATGACCTTGCCCCCAGCCCCGTGCTCTCTGAAACATGTGCTGTGTCAACTCAGGGTTAAATGGATTAAGGGCGGTGCGAGATGTGCTTTGTTAAACAGGTGCTTGAAGGCAGCATGCTCTTTAAGAGTCATCACCACTCCCTAATCTCAAGTACCCAGGGACACAAACACTGCAGAAGGCCACAGGGACCTCTGCCTAGGAAAACCAGAGACCTTTGTTCATGTGTTTATCTCCTGACCTTCTCTCCACTATTATCCTATGACCCTGACATATCCCCCTCTCCGAGAAACACACAGGAATGATCAATAAATACTTCATAAATTAAAAAAAAAAAAAAGATGGAGGATGACTATAATTCTCATATTTAGCATTATATATATTGCAATTGTATTTCCCAGCTTTAGGAGAAACTAAAGCAGACTAATATATATTGAATTTCATATATATATGTGGAATATATAGATAAGATTGCTTTCCATGTATGTGTGTATATATAGAGAAAGAGACAGAGAGTGAGACAGTGACAGAGAGACAGAAAAACAAAAAGTCTGTGACCTGAATTCTGTTATAATTGGTATAGAGTAAAAAAGACTTAAGCAATTGTACATTACTATTTATTTCCTTCCCTCACAAGAAAAATTAAATAAAAAAATTATACTCATTTTAAGATCTTATACTTCAGTTTTCACAATTTTTTCCTTTACCTGAGGTTATCATCTTTGAAATTCAATATTGAGGCCCCCGTTGTCAAATTTAAAACTTTGGCAACAGGCCCACAGACTTTTTCTCAACCTTAATTTATTTTACAATCTTTGTGGAAAACTTCTAGTGAATGATGCATCCAATACCATACCTCTGTTCTTGAACTTCTTGTTTCTAATAACTATTCCTCACCATCATTTCAGATACCTATTCCAAGGACATATCTTTTTTATACCCATCATTATTTTAGCTGGAAAATCAATCATGCAAATATTCAATTCCTTAACTCCTTTACTTTCCACCTTACAGCTTATTTGTTCAAATACTCCTACTCTGATTTTATCAGAAGCCTGAATTTATTAAGCCATAGGTTATCCCCAATTTCAAAAATCCTCTTCTTAGTATGATTCTTTTTTCGGCTTATATTCCATGGCTCATAGTTCAATAAGATTTTTTACATTATTCTAAAGGCCCGTGCTTTTTTTTCTTTCCATTATACTATCTGAAGAAAAAGCTATCTGATTTCTGTCTACATAAAATATCAGGACACATTATTCCTACTACAAAATGATCATCCCAAAATTGAAATAATCCCTCATCACTTCAATTCTAGGCAAGATATCTGGTCAACTAATCTTCATTCTATTTCAAATCTTTCAAAGATTGTTCATACACTTCAAAATCTATTTCTATCTTTTCTATTAGACATGTAGTCATTTTCTCTGAATATCAAATTTATATACATACTTTTACATTTGGATGCAATCTGTTCTGTTATAATAAAGTAGCTGTTTCTTCTGCTATCTAATCTTTGTATTGAATTACATATTTTCTTGTCTCTCAAGAAAATTATTCTATCAATTCTCTTTTCTCTCTCTGTCCTTCTTTCCACTCTATTTATTTTCTTCCTTTGAAGCTTCCTGAGACATATAATCCTGTTTTACCTTCTATTTCCCCAACTTATAATAATGCTTATCAGTTACAAGTAATATACACTTTTATTTAGTAATAAATGCCAATATAAATAATTTCAAAGAAGATACTACACTGCTATAAAGTAGGAAAGTTTAATTGAATGTTAATTCTGTCTTTCAAGAGACTCATGTATGTGTTCATTAAGCATCAATTATTGTGAACATTACACAGATTTAGGATTTCTTTAAGAATTCTATTTTAAAATTGTTATTGTGGTTAAATACATATAAAATAAAATTTTCTATTTTACTTTCTTCTCAATGCATAATTCAGAAGCATGAGTTGCATTCACAATGTTGTGAAACCATAATCATTACCTATTTTTAAAACTTTTTTCATCACCCAAATAGAACTTCATAAAAAAACAATAACTTTCCATTCTCTCTTCCCTCAGCCCCTGAGAACCTCTAACCTCTTTCTTTCTCTATAATTTTACTTGTTCTAGATATTTTACACAAGTGTGTCAGAAAATATTTGTCCTTTTATGTCTGGCTTTTTTCATTTGGTATAATGTTTTCTAGGTTATACCTGTTATGGCAATACATCAGAACTTCATTCCATTTTCTGGCTGAATAATATTCTACTATATGTATACATCACCTTTTGTCCATTCATTCGTTGATGAACACCTGGATTGTTTTCATCTTTTGGCTCTGTGAATAATGCCACAATAAGCAGTGACATACAAGTATGTGAAACTTTGTTTCCAGTTTTGGGGGGTATATAACAAAGTCTAAAATTGTTTGGGTTATATGGTAATTCTCTGTGTAGCTTTCTGAGAGACCGTAAAACTCTTTTCAACAGTGACTGCACCATTTTACATTTCTGCCAGCAAGGTGCAATTGTTCTAATTCCTGCACATCCTTGCCAACACGTGTTATTTTCTTTTATTATAGCTATCCTAGTAGGTATAAAGTAGTATCTTATGGTTTAGATTTCCCTAAAGACTAATAATATTGGACATGTTTGCATGTGCTTATTTGTATATCTTCTTTGTATAGATGTTTATCAAGTCCTTGGGTCATTTTATATATTGGGTCGTATGTTATTTTGTTGAGTTTTAGGAGTTCTTTATATCTTAGGTATTTAGTTTCCGTAAGATATGTATTTTAGAGATATTTTATCCCAATCTGTAGCTTTACTTTTTCAGTTTCTTGATCACATCCTTTAAAAAATAAAATATTTTAATTTTGTAAAGTCAAATATATATATTTGACTTGCAAATTTATATACATACTTCCGCATTTGGATGCAATCTGTCCTGTTATACATTGCTTTTGTATTATACGTTGCTGCTGTATTATGCATGCTTGTGTATTATACATTGAGAAGAAGGTAAAATAGGAAATTTTATTTTATACATATTTAACCACAATAACAATTAAAAAAAATAGAATTCTTTTTTTTTTTTTTTTTGTGAAACGGAGTCTTGCTCTGTCCCCGGGGCTGGAGTACAGTGGTGCGATCTGATCTCGGCTCAATGAAAGCTCCACCTCCTGGGTTCGTGCCATTCCCCTGCCTCAGCCTCCCAAGTAGCTTTATGCCTATGTTTTCTTCTAAAAGGTTTTTTATGTTAACTCTTACATTTATGTCATTGATTCATTATGAGTTAATGTTTTATATGGTGTGAAGTAGGGAACCAGCTTCATTCTTCTCAATGTGGAAGTCCAGTTGGTCCAACACCTTTTGATGAAGATGCTGCTTTTCTATTATAGACTTGTCACCCTTTTCAGAAATCGGCTGCTAATAGACACATAAATTTATTTCTGACTCAAATATTGAATTGATCTATATAACTGTCCTTATACCAATCCCAAAGGGTTTTTATTAGGGCTTCTTTGTAATAATTTTTAAAAGTTAGAAATTGTGAGTCCTCTAAATTTGTTCTTTCTCAAAATTGTTTTGACCATTTGGATCCGCTTGCAATTTCACATAACTTAAGGATCAGCTTTTTGCATTTCTGCAAAAAAAAAAAAAAGGCTGTTGCAATTTTGATATGGATTGGCTTGAATTTGTAGATAACTCTATGTGGTACTGATGTCTCAAAATATTAAGTCTTTGACCCCAAGAACATGGGCTGCCTTTCTATTTAAGTAAGTGTTTAGTTTTTTTCATCAGTGCTTTATATTTTTCAGTGTATATTAAAATGTTTGTTAATCTATTTAAGTTTCTTGGTTAAATTTGTTCTAAAGTATTTTAATGTTTTGAATGATATTGTAAATTGAATTACTATTTAAATTCCCTTTGCAAATTGTTCATTGCAAGTGTGTAGAAATACATTGAACTTTTGTATGTTGATTTTGCACCTGGCAATTGGGCTGAATTTGTTTCTTAGTAACTTTCTTGTGGATTTTGAGAGATTTTTCTACATAAAAGAACATGTCATATGTGAATAGATATATCCTTATTTTTTCCTTTTAAATTGGGGGACCTTTTATTTATTGTCCTTGCCAACTTGCTCTGTCTAGAACTTCCAATATAATGTTGAATAGCAATGATGAAAGTGGGCATCTTTGTCTTGTTTCTATCTTAGTGGGAGGCTTTCATTTTGACTTTGGGTACAATATACAGAGGGAAAAAAAAAGGACAAACTGTGCTTCTTAAAATCTCTTAAAACAAATTTGCTAAATATTTTATTACTGATTATTTTTAAATGATGTTTTATATCCTAAAAATTCAGGAACCACGTATTGAAATATTTAAAATGTTAAAATATTAGAACAGTTGCCTAGGACCAAATTTACCCAACATCAAAAGCTTATAAAAGCTCTTCATTTTATAACTTTCAGGAGGATCTCATATATCTGAGTGGAAACAGTTACATTAATTGTAATAAACATTAGTTGAAAGTATTTTCAAGTTCTTAGCAATTTTTGCTGTTAGTAGATCTTAACAAATATTTCGAATTTTTTTACTTTATTGCTGAGTGAATAAAGTTATCCTCACTTCATTGTTAAAGATTAAAATATTATCTAGGCTTTTATAAAGCACATTAAGAATGCATGCAATGCACTAAATTAACAAATATTATTTTTAAGAAATAAAAATAGGTAAAATGATGATGTAATAAGGATATCTTAGAGAGTCAGTTGCTTTTATACAAACAACAATAATGAGCATAGCTGAATGTCCTGATTCTCTGAATCCATGATAAAAATAAGATTTTTATCTTATCCGTGGATAACAATCCATGGGACTCTGAATTCACGATGAAAAAACATTCTATTTACCTGAGACTACAAAATAAATAAGAAAAATGTGAAAACTTTAGAGATTTTTAGATAATTAAAATAATTGAAGGCTCTCAAATTCACTAAGCAGTCTTAAGCATTAAAAAAACAATGGTATGATGCTTTCAAGTAGATCAACAAAAGTAAACAAAAAAATAACGTGGGGTTTGAGGATTCACTTGTGGTTGTAATGGATAAATTAAAATATCAAAGCTAGTTTCTTCTCATTCAGAGTTGCAAACATTAAAATAACCAAAACTTTATAATAACCAATATTAATTAAATATATCTGTGATTATATAAAACATGTTTCTGTTTGAAAATATTGCTGAAAGTGCACGCATTATTTGTCAACAATTTATTTCCCAAATTAGAATAGTTGAGTTACATTCTGAACAATTTATATGCTTTAAATGTAGATAATCTAATTGTGGTTTAATTTTCAATATTGCCTCTATGTAAAATTCCAAAGTTGCTTATTTCCTCCTTCAATAAAATTATGTACAATATTAGTTTACTTAATATAATGAAAGGAAAGAGCATTGTTCACACGTTGATTGTAGAAGAAAAACACATATGCAGCTCTCCATGTCATTGGTTGATACCATATTTTCTTAAAAGATCAGAGTCTGGAAGTATAGATGTAAAGTTGATTTCAATACATCTTGTCTTAAAATCCAGGCTACCTTAGTCACCCATTGGAACTTTCCACCTGGGACATGTATATAAATGGATCAGAGTTCCATTGGCTGATGTAATTTAATCAAATTCTGCACATTTGCAACTGGCTTTATAGTAAGCTGTTTGATTTGTCCTTCTTGAATATATTATAGATTATTAAATCTATTTAACATCTTATCTAATGTCAATAAGTTTTACAAATAATTCCGTATGACTTTACTGATCTAATCTAAATGTTCTTACCATTACAAACTTAAATAAAAATACTCCAGTGTGCAGCTTTACTAGAAACTTCATCAAATATCAGACCTTCACAGATAAAAAGCTGCATTGGGAACAACATAGATTTTATTCCTTATAACAGATATAAGATCCTTGAGAATAAAAATTTTATAAGAGAATAATTTAACATATCTCATATTATTACCATAACAAGGCAACCCCTTATTAAGGTTTAAAGAATGTCAAAGGAAGCAGGATTCTTTCGTTTACATTATATTGCTTAATAATTCTACAAAATAAGAGAACATTGTATGGTCCCAGTGGTACAGTAAGAGATTTGAATATACACTTAGACAAACCTTCTAGATGTAGGTAAATTTATTTAATTCTCTTAAAATTACCAAAGAACAAATCCATTACATGACTCACTTAAATCTTTACAAATTAACATTTTTGGTATGTGAGTGTTATTTCATATGCCAAAAAATATCCTTTTTAATTAATGGCACTGTTTAATACAGTAATTTCAAAAATTGATTCTCACTTATTACAATTATATTAATATCACTCATGATAATTACATGATCATAATCATGGTAAAATACTTATTGAGAACTGTAAGTTCTAGGCACTGTATTACATACTTTACAAATTTTCTCATATGATTCTTAAAAAAACTTAAGTGGTAGCTATTATTATGAGCATGTTTTACATATAATCACACAGGCTAAGGTTGTTAAGTATGCTTTTTAAGGTAACAAAGCTACTAAGTGTTGGGGCAGAGATTCAAATATCAGTCTGACCCAATAAATTGCATAATAAATACAAGTGACAAGGAACTAATATCAATATGTTTTTCAAAATGCAAACCACAATCTATTAATAGTTCATGAACTCAACTAAGGCTCATCATCAGTATTCTTTAAAATGATAACATTTAATAAGTTATAAATATTAGACTGTATCGTAATAGTAAGGATATAATTGATTCATGAATTTATTTTCAGATATATTCTATTGATGAATTAACACAAAACCAGAGTTAAACATTTTTACAATGCTGAGTTCTACTAACTCCATGAAAGAGTACATGCACCATTTAAAAAATTACCAAGTCATCTGCAGAAGGCAAAAAGTCAGTTTTTAAGTGCTAGAAAGTGAGAGTTCATGAATGTTGCACTTATTAAGCATTAAAAATTAGTATCCTGGAGAGGATAGAAATCAAAGAGGATAGGTGGATAAAATGAATTTCACTCTTCATTGATCAGGAGAAAGTCTTCACCTTGTGTCCAGTAAGGGTTTGTAATCTTGGGGATATTCAGTAGTCATGGGCCTTCACAAGCTTCAACTGACTAATTACATCAGTGATAAACACAATAATCATTTTTGATATTTCATAGGGAATTGCCACTATAGGTTGTATGTTCAAAGTAAGCAACAATTTTATTATGGTCCTTTCCTTAATCTCTGTTGTAGAGTAATGATACAAGGAACAATATATGATCAGATATTTTTGGTCAATACTTACATCTTGGGTTTAGATTTTTAGTGGTATGTTTTGTTTATCCATATACCTTCAATTTCACTTTAATGCATGATCCATAAAATAGTTACTCTACTAAAACTGTTAATAATACCCTGATCACAGCAACAATTAATCATATTCTTTCATTTGTACATGGCTGAATCATTAAAAAAAGATCCTGTGGGCAGGTGTGTCATATTTTGGAAAACCAATTGGCTTCCTTATTAATTTTACATGGAGTCTTCTTAACCTACAATCAAGGATTTCAAAGGGTTAAATATTTAATCTACTTACAAGTTAACAACTTAGCTTGCCACAATTTCATGGACAATGGGAGAAGATAAAATATTTCTAGGTGAGAGACAAAGGACATTATTACTGATAATGCTGCAAAAGCAGTAAAAGCATATGTACATTCCTGTCACTTTCCCTTGCCCCAGAGTCCAATGGGGAGATACATATGGGTTACTTTCCCTTGCCCCAGAATCCAATGGGGAGAAACATATGGGCTCAGGTAGAAGCCAGCACACACAGTGAGTTGTGTTCAGAGAGAAGCTGAGCTTTAGGGAATGTGGATCTCTTATAATGGGTAGGAAGCATATCTACCCTTCATTCTGGCAAGAGACATCCCTTCTATTTTCTAAGGCTCTTAATATGAGACAAACAGCAACATGCAACATACATGAAAACTTTTCTCTCAACACTTACTTTGGAACATTCATCCAAATAAAAACAGGAGACTAGATAGTATAGAATATATTGTGATACATAAATTCTGTTTTGGAATTGTGAATAAAGTGATTCTGTTGTTCAGTACTCTTGCAAGAAAAATGTGCAAGAAATTTTGTTGAACCTGTATCGCAGGGACAACATATGGCTTCCTTTGCTATGATTGCTTCTGTCATAGAGCTTCAATGCAGTATTCAAATATAGGAGTATCAAGGCCAGTAAAGAAAACTTCTCAGGAATCAGCGGATACAAATATCTCTGATACAGCCTGAAAGTTTTATACTTCAACAGGCATGTTCATAGATCATGTGAAATACTACCATTATAGACTTATGAAAATCTCAACACAGCATATAAACTCTGTTAAGATAGTAGACTTATTTATCTCCACAATCAATATTCTGATACAATATATCTTGGTGCATACATATGCAAGTTATAAAGAGCACAATCTATGGTTTTTGTAGTTATCTGAGGAAATTGAGAGTTGTTTTAACCAAATAATTCTACATTGACAGCAGGACAATTAAAACTAGTTCAAACAGTTCAAGGACATTTTTTTCTTAATTAGTTGAGTGCAAATATGTTGTTAGTGATTTCATGTGACATGGAACCATTGTCAATATTTTAAGCTTTCTGGCTTTATAGAAAGAATACATTTTATAACTATGATATTCATGTCATATAAGAAATAAGGTAATAACAGTCATATGCTATAAAATGATGCTTATTTTAAGTAAAGATTTTTTTAGCTAAAAACATTGGTTGCTGAAAAGTTTGAGCCTGGAAGAAGTAATTACCAATGTGACTAATGTTGGGCTGATGAGAAAATAAACTTCTCTGGATGAACCTTATGAAAACTGTAGTTGTAATAATTTTAGCAGAATATTACAGTAATAGAAAAAGTATGACAAACTCAACAGCTTAACTTGTGTGGCAAATTATACCTGCCTTGAATCAAACAAATTATTTGTTTTTTTAAACACCTTTATTGAGGTGTAACTGATATACAAAAGCCTTCACATATTCAGTGTATACAATTTGATGAGTTTGAAAATATGCATACACTTGTGAAACCATCAGCACAATGAAAGTAATCTCTGAGAGGGAGCTGCTCTCCCATGTATACTACAGCATTATTTACAATCGTCAAAATATAGAAACAACCTAAATGTCCACTGACAAAAAAGAAGGCAAAGAAGATGTGATATGTCACCGAACAATGGAATATTGTTCAGTATTTAAAAAGACGAAAATGTTATCTTTTGTGAAAACATGGATGAAAGTAGAGGACTTTATGAAAAGTGAAATAAGCCTGTCAGAGAAAGACATATGTTGCATGATTCCATCTATACAGGATATCTAAAACAGTCAAACTCAAAGAAGCAGAGAGTAGAACGGTGGCTGCCAGGGAATGGGTGAATAGGGAAATGGAGACTTGTTGCTCAATTGATATAAAGTTTTGGTTACCCAAGATGAAAATGTTTTAGAGATCTGCTATTCAACATTAGATTTATAGTTAACAATATAACATTTAGCACTCCAAAGTTTAAGAGGATAGATTTCATTTTATGTGCTTTCGCCATGCCCACACACACACATTCAGACGTGTGAGCATGCAGCATGCAAACACAAAAGACAGTAATTCATCAAAATGTATACATTAAAATGTGCAGTTATTTTTATATCAATTATATCTCAATAAAGCCTTAAAAAGAACAAGATAACATATTAGATACCAGAATTTGTAAGAAAAAAATGTTTTTTTTACAGTATTTCTTTAGCCTCATCCAATTTGCAGCAAATTTGAAGTGACAATTATTTCCTAAGAATAAATTAAGATTTACTTTGGCTAGTTATATTTATGGAAATTTAATACCTTTTTACAACTATTGAACAATTTTTAGTCACTGAATGACTTGCATTTTTTATTATCTCCTAAGAGATAAGTAACCAAAGTGCTAACCTTTAATGCAGCTAAAGTTTCCTTTTTATTAAAAAAAAAGATATTGTTTCCATAATTAAAGACAAACCAGGCAGTTTTTCTTAGAAGAAGCCAGCTAGACATTTTAAGCATTAGTAATTAATTTTAAAAAATCCTGTGAAATTTGTGCTATTTTAAAATTATGTATTTGTAAGTTTCAGTAAACCGATTAGCATTAGAGTTACCATGAAATTTAAGAGACTTTGTAATAAGTTTCATTGTTTTTTTTCTACTTACTTTTATGTAGACCTGGGCTAGATATTCCTGGACTATGCATATGTAATGACAGACTTTAAAAGCAATTTAAAAGGCCGACTGTTGTCAAATTAAAAAGTCCCCACAGGAGAGTGAGGGTACAAGGTAATAACGGTTTGACACTGTAGTTCCTATGTTAACCACATAACAGACCGAAATGTTATCTGTGACAGCTAAAATATAGAATTAGGAAAGCACCAGAAAAGAGAGCAACTGATTCTCTTTTCCGAAGCAATCACCGAAAAATAAGGAACAAAATAAGACTGAAAGCTCAGTGACAGATGACTGATGGTCAAAATCATATTGGCCGGGCACAGTGGCTCAGGCCTATAATCCCAGCACTTCAGGAGGCTGAGGCAGGCAGATCACAAGATCAGGAGATGGAGACCATTCTGGCCAACATGGTGAAACTCCGTCTCTACTAAAATACAAAAAATTAGCCAGGTGTGGTGGCAGGCGCCTGTAGTCCCAGCCACTCGGGAGGCTGAGGCAGGGGAATCGCTTGAACCCGGGAGGCGGAGGTTGCAGTGAGCTGAGATCCTGCCACTGCACTCCAGCCTGGCAGCAGAGCAAGACTCTGACTTAAAAAAAAAAAAAAAAAATTTCATATATAAGTCATGAGCTATGGTAACTCAAAGCTACAGTTCCTCAAACTGTCCTGGTAAATGTAATAAATTTAAGGGGGTCTCCAAGAAGAATCAAATCTTAGTTAGTCACCGCCGCAATTGTACCTGAAGACCAAAACAGAGGACCAAAAGGCACAGGTAAGAATGTTGTTTCCGGTCTTAAGGCTGGCAACACCAGCACCACTAAGCGAGGCCGACAAGGCAATTTTGGTGGATCTCCTAAAATGTCTGACAAAATAAGACCAGGGCTAAGTACTACTATGACTATGACTACGACTACGACTATGACTACAACTAATCATACTACTACCTGTAATAATAATTACAAAGCTGCCGAGTCTATTAACTTGCCAGGCAAGGGAACACTCAAGAGTTAAGAAATTTACTAAGTCTCTGCAGCGTATAATCAGGGTTCCTTAAGTGATTAAAAAAAGGGAATTCACAATAGTTACGCTAAGAGCCAAAACTAAAACACCAAATTAAGTGAAATGAGTTTATATGTCTGCACTGTCCATTCATCAGGAAAGGCTCTTTAGTTTGTTGTAATAAATAAGTGTTCATTCAGGTCACTCAAATTCATGACAGCTTTAGCTGGTTAGAGCCAGTTACCATGAAATGAAACAATCAGTTTTGCTATATTCTAGGGAAGTGGTATTGTAGATATGTTTATGTGTGAACTAGATTGGTATGTAAACTGCATTTCTTAGTATGAGTTTCTGCCAAAAACATTGAGTACCACTAGTTTAGATGTTGGGCAAAATTAATTATTTGTCATATATTTTTTGACTCTTCTCTAGATCCTAAATGCTCAGAAAGTTATTTTAAAATCACAGTTTTTTAAAGATAAAATAAAAAACATGCTGATAGTCTTTATGAGGAATTTTTGGCTAAAATTAGGTTAGAATATATGCTATGTTTCCTTTTCTTTGCTGATCTGTTTGTAGTAGAGAGATATAAGAAAATGAACCCATAATTTTTTGAATGCATCAAATAAAGGAGAATGGACAAAAGCTATCAGTGCTGCACATTGTTAAAAGAAGCTTTACTAACTTTGGTGTAAAAAAGATGTCCAAGATGTTTATCAGCAAATTGAATTTCAAATGAAAAGCCAAGGAAAAGTTTTACAATGCAAAGCTGAAATCAGGATAAGATCATTTTGAGGCATCTGGGTTCCCTTTTCACGGGTATATACACAAGCTTGATTAGACAGGAATAAAATGGAAATCATGAATTCATAGGCAGGGGTACATACATTTAAAATAATGAAATTGGTCTGCATGGAGTAGCTTAGCTAACAGATTGTCACAGCATGATCTCTCATTAGGATATTTCCTTGAAGCTTAAGATTGTTAGTGTAAACAAGGCAGAAATATCCAGGTGATAGTGGCTAGACACAGGTATTCATCTTGAAACTTAACTGTTCTTTGAAGAATTCTATGGTCCACAGAAATCCTGATATACTGTGAATATTAAACACAATAAGTATTATCACAAACTTTAAATAAGCACAGTGTACTCCAGCTTACTTAAACTAAAAGTTTATGAGACTAATTGTCTTCCCTTACATACAGATATTTGAATAAGCCATGTCCAAAGTATATTTTACTTCTGAAATTTATTTTTGCTTAAATTGTAGCTAAAGTCTGACTGGCTTTGCAGTTGAGATATTCATATAACTATCCACTGTCATATTTAAACCCAGATTTCAAAATTCTTTATGGTTTTGACTATTTCAGCTTCTTTGTATGTTTTGGAAATACAATAGAATTCAAAAACTCAGGTTTTTTTGGTTGCAAAATTGCATTTCCTAATATTAGGACTCAAATATGTCATGAAATCTGGAGAAAGTTTTTGCAACTCCCATCAATTTTTCAAGAATTTGAGTTTGTTTTATGCATTAATATGTTTGAAAATGTTTACATTTTAATGAATTAAAATCTCATGTTAAATAATATAGTTTACCTCTATTGATGTAAATCCTTTATCTCTTCCTTTATATACATTTTAGAGTTTACACGCTCTAAAAGTTACATGCTATTGTCTCTAGCAAACTCCAAGTGGGTTGTTCACTGTTCAAAGTCTTTTGAAATATGTTTTTTCCTTCTTAAGATATTTTATTAAATAAAATATTTAGGTCAAATCCATATTTATGCCTTCATAAAGGTATATTTTCAGAATGCATGATGATGAAAGAGCTACTTTTCCTTTTTTATATTTTGAATAAAAGACTGTGCTTCAGGAAAGAAAATAAGGATGTAAAAGTGAGCAAGATTAGCTATCTTAGCTATAAATGAGTGTCCTTCAGTAGTAGTCCAACTTCTAGTCTAACTATTAGTGAGATAAGAGCACAGGCAGTGTTTCTGTTCAATTAATCATGGCTACCTTTCTTATACAGTTCGTATATCATCATTAATTTTAAAAATATTCTTTTACTCCTTAATTTTAAGAATACAAATTATAAATCTTTTGTGAGTACAAATAACAACAGCATATATGCAAGCAATAATACTTAGTAAAATGGATAATATCAACCTGTCAGTAATTCAATAAATGCAGTATTATTTATACCATTGAAGGTCCTTTATACTCATCATAGAGGCAATACCCCTGCCGCCCTTTTAGAGTTAACCACTGAGCTAATTTGTGTGTTTCTACTGCTTTTCATTACAACGAAAATACACACCAATACACTCACACATGTTTTTATAATTTAATAGATATTAATCTGTCAGCTGTAAATATTCTCAAAAAATGTTTGCTAGTTGTACCAGTAAATAGTGCAAAAACATTTGTCACAGTTTGATGTATTAGCTAATTTGAACTAATGATTATTTTCTGTCTCTCTGTCATTACTTGCTATTGTATGTCCTCCATTAGAAACTCCAGGAAAGCACATATATGTTTTGACTATCTTGCTTTGTTGTGGGAATGAAGGACTGGAGAGACCACAGGGTGAGACAGGAGAATTTTATTGAGTGCAGTGAGGCCCAGCAGATTAACATCCAAAAACTGAGCCAAGAACAAACACAGGTCTTGGCTTTTATACGCACTTCAAAAAGGGGGTTGGCTAGTTTGAAACAAGCTTACAGTGGCGTGAAGCGTAGTGGCACAAAAGCAAGTGTGCAGAACGAAGCAGAACAAAGACAGCTAATCAAACTGTGACAGGTGCATAACTCAGGATTACATATGACATCTTGCTATGTGGCTGAGATGGCTGTTACCTAGGTTTTACTCAAGTGCCTTGCACGGGCTTATCTCATAACCTTCGCTATGGTGCCCAGGTGGCTGTAGTTCAGGCCTGCTCAGGCTTCTCATGAACCTCACTGTGCCGCCTAGATAAAACAGAATACTTGAAGGTACTAGTTACAGAGAATAGAAATCCATAAACTCGTAGGTTTACTCACATCACAAGAGAAGGGAAAATTTGTTTTTTCTTCTCCCTATGTTGAGGGAGTGACGGGAGAGTCTCCAGAGCACATTCCTTTGAGCCCTGGTTTCTTAGATAACATTATTGGAACTTTTGCCTGGGTCTGGGTTTTGCCTGTCACTGCCTTTGGGATGATCAGCCTAATACAGAAAGCTTATTTCTTTCTCTTTTTAATTTTATTTTTCTGTCTTTCTCTAATTTCTGCCTCAGTTGAATGCTCAAATTCCACAAATTAGCATATATCGTTAGGAAAGAACAAAATGCTCACAACCCTTTTCTCTTTCTTCATTTACAGCAATATTTACGCAAAACATAGTTTATCTGCATCTAATTTTTCATATATGACTTCATTGAATCCACTCCCACCATTTTTTTGCTGCTACTACCCCAGAGAAACTGCTCTTGTCCTGGTCTCCAATTATCTTCATGTTTCTACCTTCAGATTTTCCTTCTACTTTATTTCTAATTCTACTCCTCTCTGAACATCTTAAAAAGTGTCCCAAGTTTCAAACTCTTCTATTTAGAGTCACTTTCGTGATGTTACTACATGTTTCTTTTTTTTTTTTATACTTTTGAGTAAAATCTGTACACTTAGAACTCCCAAATTTATAAATTCAGCTTTGCAATCACCTTTGAGTTACAGACTCTCAGGCACAGGTGCCTATTTAATGTCACTTCTCAGATGCCTACTAGGCATACAAAATGCCAATATGATTCTTCCATTCACCCCTAAAATGTGTGCTTCTTATACTCTTTCTCATTTCAGTTAGTGACACATCCCTTCTGTTACTTAGGCCAAACTCTTTGAGTCATCCATAGTGTTTTAACATCTTCTCACATTACAATTTAATTCCTAATTCCTCAAAAAAAAAAAAGAGTGAGTTCTAACAACATATCTGAAATTTGAACAATTCTCTCTATCTCTGCTGTTTTCATCACGATAAACTCTGTATTGTTCCTTTTCTGAATTATAGTGAGTTTCTTCTAATTGATTTTTTTTTGTATCATACTTGACTCCAAGAACATACTCTCAATTCAAGGGCTAAAGTGTCCTTCAAATTATGTTACATCGTGTTGCTACTATGTTCAACACTTCCCGATGACTTCCCAACTCATCCACAGTGAAATTCAAAATCATCACAATGGCTTACCAGGCCTATGAGATGCACTCTCACCACATCCTCATTATTTATCTAATCACATTTCTTCTTTCTCATTCATTCACAGACCTTTCTTTGAACCTAACAGTCAACTTGTGATTATTCTGTTGTGTTCTACCTATTGTGTTGCTGAATTAAAATGCTCTTCCTCACAATATGAAAATGGCTCATTCCCTCAACACATTCCATTTTTTAGTCAGCAGCATTTTTATGAAAGTATTTCCTTACTACCCTATTTAAAATTGAAGCCCTTAACACTCCTAATTATCTGTTCCTGTTTTTTGTTCCTCACAAAAAACATACACATACTTTTAAAATTTCAATTGTTTCTCTTTCAATGTGAAAATGTATGTACTATGAGGTTAGGGAAATATTGTGTATTTTGCCATCCCAAGCAAGACGTGGTGTTTAATAAGCATTTGTTGAATAAATAAACAAATATTTGTTGAACAAATAAATGACTGACTGATTTCACTGTTCCTAACCACTAGGACCATCTCGATCAATGTGAAGATATGAAAAACATCAGAAAGAGAAGAATGTTGTCAACTGTTGCCAGAGCACCGTAAAAGTCAAACACCACACCACATTCTGCACCCACGTAGAATTAACACAAAATAATTTTGTAGAAAGGAGAGACATCTTAACTAACAAGGTTACATTTGAAATTGGTGAAAAAAAGAAAAGCACATACATATATGATCTAGAGACAGAACCCATGTTTTACAAGGGAGAATAAAAACAGTTACATTTATTGTATGCCTGAATTTCATGGTTTCACTGTATCATATTGGCTGTATATGGGACTAATTTCTGATTACAAAAAAGTCTTATGCCGTTTGCATAGAGATTTGAAAACACAAGGCTAAAACTAAAGGGTTATCATCCTAAATGCATGTTTGTAAATGTTTTCTAGAATTGTGACCCCTTGGTGATATTGCTGGGTAGAGAAGTTACTTTCAGAATTGATTGCTTATTTTATGAAACATAGATTCTGATAACACTAGCTCTAAATGTCTAGTAACTCTAGAGTGTTCTAAATTTTATGTCAAGATAGGTTGCAAAAAGAGACAAAGGAATAGAATACCATTTTTGGAGGGTATTGATGAGCCTAAATTTGAGGCTCAATAGATCATCTATAAACAGAGGCACATTTCTAGTTACTAAAAGGCCAAATTTTGAATTAGGCCTTTTTTTGAATTTGAACTTTTATCCCAAATGAGCAGTGTCAAGGCAAATATTTCACTAGACAACGTTAAACAGCAGGGAATACTTTATCCAAAGGGTATTGCAATTGTGGAGAGAGGCCAGCATTCAATCTGGGCTCTACTCTACACAAAGAACTGAAGCATTTTTAAGATGTAAGGTAAGAGGATCATAAGCCACATGTGTTTGCTAATTGGCTTTACTGAAAGGAAAAATGGACATTTTAATATTTTTATGACAGGAAGTAGTTTCACAACTTGGCTCAAGGCACCAGTACTAATGTAGGTTTTACCCTCCCATAGAAACTGGTAGATAGCGGTACTCAACTTGATGATTACATTTGAAAGGGATGGGGCTCAGGTCGTTGAGAAAATGCCCCTGGGTTGTTCAACTGGTAAGAGGCTGCAAAAATATTTACATCTCAAAGGGACAGAGAAAGAACTTACAGTTTCAAGTGTTCTAAATCAAATAGTATACAAAAAGGAAGGTCAGTGGCCTAGAGCAGGAACAAGCCTGTATAAAGTTTTTGAAGCTGAGAGGAATAAATACTAACGTCCTCTTGGTCATGACTACTGTGTACATCAGCATCTGCTCATCTCTAAAGGCAGATCAACACTGCCAGCCGAGCAAACCAGCATGCCTTTATCATCTTGTGGTTTGTAATTGACTGAGAACCACATGCTATAAGTATTTTATTTTGTTTTTTCACAGCACTGACTTCTCAAGATAACAACTTTTAGATTCTCAACATTTGTAGATAGTCTTTGTTGATTTTTTTCCCACAACACACTTTTTAGTAACTCTATGGGATATGAAACTAATAACTTAATTGCAATGGTGATGACCCCAACCTATTAACTTCAGCCTTCAGTAACAGCGGGGATATGCCAGGATATAGACAAGAAAAATATAATTGTCCTCAGTATTTTTTCTTCTCACTAAGCATAGTCCTTGTTGGAAAGGACATAGTCAAAATAACCTTTATAATTTATTTTAAGAACTTTTCTGTAGTAGTTCTACATTTTATTAGTATGAACCTTTGTTTTAAAAATATTATTGTGTATATATATAAGATGTAAATAATGATGATTTTGATACACATATAGATAGTAAAAAGGATTTTTTTTAGATAAAACCCTGAAGACAGTATAACATTATTGAGTTTTCTACGAAACTTTTTTTTGTATTTCTGCTTTTTAATTATAGTTTTAGTTGAAATGTAATAATTACACATATTTATGGGGTACATAACAATATTTTGATACATGTATACAAGGACCTTAGTATTTTTCATTGTAATTATAATCTTTAATGTGGGGAGGTCATTAAGAGTATCTTCATAATTTATTGCAAGAAATTGTCTCTAGTGGTTCTACATTTTATTAGTTTGAACCTATTTTATATCTAGACAGCTTTCCTCAGTGTAGGTGGTTCTGTGCCTCATTGTCAGAGCTGATAGTAATTCCAACCACCATCTAAGTTTGTCATTTGTTTACAGCATTTATTTCTCAGAGGAGAATAAAGCCAAAATTTTTTAATCAAGTTAGAAGACATCGTTTGATAATTACATTGCTTTTTAATGTGTATGAATCTTAGCACCTTGAATTAGGAAAGATTGTCAATGACAGAATTAAACTGATAATACCTAAAAAAAAAAATCCTGACAATTATATAGTACTTATTATGTATTATACATTAATTAACTCATTTATTCTTCACAATATTACTAAAGACAATATAAACATTATTGTTATTTTCAAAATAAGGAAACTGTGGCACAAAATGTTAAGTAGTTTGCCTAAAATCATAAATTAGTACTTGACGAGTTTTGATCCCAAGCTGTCTGAATTTAATTTTATAATCAAAAATTCATAAACTGTCCTGCATCTCCTAAAGCTTCTAAGAGAACCATATATAAAATTTAATTTTAAATAACTTGAAACATGTCATTCTCCTGAGTGTCTGTCTTATCTAATATATAATATCAGAATCAAATGTTGATACTACTTAATAATTTTATGTAACAAAATATAAAAAAGACTTAGCACAGATTGTGTGCATTTCATCATGCCAGTATTATATCATTAACATATTAATTTCACTTATAATGCAATTAGATATTGTGTAAGTTTTGTCTCAAATACAATTATGCAAAAATTCTAACAAACACAAATTCATTTTAATTTTACATGTTTTGTCTCAGCTGATTTAATTTTGTGGAGGGAAGCAATATTTTACAAACAATAAACACAAATGCCTAACACTAGTTAATACTCTAAATCGACATCTGAAAATACCAATATTTTATTTTAAAAATATTCTAAGATCTATATCTGTATCTATCTATGCTACTTAGCTTGTGCTAATCACTTCACAATGTACACCTACATAAATCCTAACATTTTCAGCCTTAAATATGTACGTTTTATTTTTCAATTCTACCTCAATAAAGCTGAATGTATATAAATTCATTTTTTATACCTATATATAAAATAAAATATATATAACTATATATATTTTATAATATATATATTATTATAAAAAAGCTAAAATGTATATATATTTGGGAACCAAAAAGAAAAAGCATACGAAAAGGCATTTGTCCAAATATATTTTACTTTAAAAATCAATGATGAAACCACATTTTAAAAGGTGTATAATTTATGAAAATAATTTTTCTGTTCTTTAATTGAATTGACATATACCCACGCATCTTTGAAAATATAATGCTACAGGCCGGGCGCGGTGCTCACGCCTGTAATCCCAGCACTTTGGGAGGCCGAGGCGGGTGGATCACGAGGTCAGGAGATCACACCACAGTGAAATCCCATCTCTACTAAAAATACAAAAAATTAGCTGGGCGCGGTGTCGGGTGCCTGTAGTCCCAGCTACTCCGGAAGCTGAAGCAGGAGAATGGCATGAACCCGGGAGGCGGAGCTTGCAGTGACCCGAGATCCCGCCACTGCACTCCAGCCTGGGCAACAGAGCGAGATTCCATCTCAAAAAAAAAAGAAGAAAACACAATTCTACATATTGTAAAACATTTTATTTTAAAAAGCAGCGTGTGCTTTGCTTTCTTTTCCCCCTAGTTATTTTGCATCTGATGCGCAATACTAGATGCTCCATTTATTGGCATATCCTGTGTATGCATCTGCATGTATAAAGGTGGCACATTTCTTCTTTATTTTAGGATGTCTGGATTAATGGGAAACCAATTAGACTTAAATTGAAGGGTCAGAGGTTTCTGGTGTCTTTCCTAACATTGCCTAGGGGGATACATCTCACCGCAGAAATTTCACATTCAATCACAGTATACCCTGGGGTCATTTGTCATGGTCTTGGCAGGTTAGATAAATAGTTAGTAAAAATAAGGACAAGTCTGAGGTAGCTAAATTAAAAGCAAAATACCAGTTATAGTGTTACTTGAACTAGTTAAGTTCAAATAGAGCAGAATCACAACTGTCAGATTATAGATTTACAAAAGCATATTTTGACTCTATGGTAAAAGGCAATTTAAATCAAAAATCTATTTTTGTACAAAGTTATTCTCAGGACCTGTGAGAACCTGTTAACTTCCTATCACATATATGATTTGTTGAGCAGGATTGATTAAAAAAAAGAATTAAGTCAGAATAAAAAACAAAATGGGGAGGAAAATTAGACGAGTGAATGATAAATGAAAACTATGAGCCAATTCAAAGTGACTTTTATTAATTTATGAGTACAGAAGTGTTAGTTCCTTTATTTCTGACTAGAAATTTTTAGCAACAAGTAAAATCTAATTAATCATTCATTTTGCATTATTAAATATGTATTAACCACTGTGCTAAAATTATGTCATAGTTCCTACAGTCCCAAAGTATAATCTACTTAAGTCATTCATTAATGGGAAAAAAAATCATTGTTTTCTTATAAAATACTATCATAGAGAAAACTGGGAGACCAACTTTTAATAAATATACAAATAAATGAATACATTTATTAATATAGTGTTACATATTTTGAAGATAATTTAAATATACAGATATTACTTATGGGGTCTGGTGGGATGGGCAGCATTGTATATAGTGCTTAGAGAAGATCTTCCTGAAGAGCTAATGTTATTTATGAGATTTAAATGGTGAGAAAGAGACAGACCTTAGAAGACAAGAGATTTAGACAGATTATCTAGGGCAGAGGCTCTAAGGCAAGGATGAATGACAAGAATGTTTCAAGGGAAGATCAAAGAGCAATGTGGAAATGATAAGAGTATAAGTTATCAGCAAAGGTGTTAAGCACTCTACAGAGCCTCAGTGGCTTGTACCTAAGTAGAAGATAGGTAAAACTTTTCTACTCAAGAACACTTGAGTTGATAATTTATGACAAACAGTCAATGACAAAGCAGGGTGCAAACTATTTTGGTAAAATATCAGATAGTAAAAGTTTTAGGCTTCATTGATCAAAAGGCAAAATTGACGATCTCATATGTCTGCTTATATATCAAACAAGAAGACACATTTCCATATTTTTGTTGACCAAAGTAAAAACATAATAATAATTAGACTTATAATATGAATCTACTGATAAAAACAACTGAATTCTTTACTGGGAAATAGCATTTTGCTTAATTGAGATTCAGGGTTTATTTTATCTATCATCAAAATTGATTGCAAATGCTCATCTGTTAATACTCATCTATAATGAAATTTTACATATTTTATCTTTGATTTTTTTTTTTTTTTGACATGGAGTCTCAATCTGTTGCCCAGGCTGGAGTACCGTGGTGCAATTTCGGCTCACTACAGCCTCCACCTCCCGGGTTCCAGTAATTCTCCTGCCTCGGCTTCCAGAACAGCTGAGATTACAGGCATGCACCACTACACCAAGGTAATTTTTGTATTTTTAGTAGAGATGGGGCTACACCATGCTGGCCAGGCTGGTCTCCTGACCTCAGGTGATCCACCTACCTTGGCCTCCCAAAGTACAAGGATTACAGGAATGAGCCACTGTGCCCGTCCTGATATTGTTTTTAACACAGAGATACCGCCAAATATTGATATCAGTTCATAAGCATATTATTTTAATTGAGCACATAAAACATTTGGAAGGTATTCTAGATTCTTCTCTTGATATTTGCCTTTTAGCATATCATTATATTATTATATTGCAGAGTTGTCACTTCCAGTTAAAGGTTAGGTAGGAGTTTCTCAATTGTATAATTACATTCATTTTGAAATATTAAACTTTCTTTTATAGCTACATCAATTTTCAAATACCAGTCCTGAAATTGTAGTTTGAACTCAGAGAAAATACATTTTACTGCACATTTGCATGGGAATGAAGAACAACCTTTTTGTTATAACTTATGAAAGCACAGAGAGAATGTACAGCAGATTGGCATTTTGCTAAATGAGAGAATGTACAGCAGATTGGCATTTTGCTAAATGATTTATTGTCTAGTTGTTGAAATTACATTATAGTAGTCAACAATTTTCATATAAGCACTATTTTGCTTTGTAATTTTTGAATTAATTTTGATAAATATCTACAAATATTTACACTAAAAGCTAATTTCAAAGCCTTTCAATGAAGTGATTGGGGTGATTCTTCTTTAGAAAAATTTCAATCATGTCGATCTGTCCAAATAATTAGTATAAAATGTTACCACTGCTAAATAATCTTATTATTATGCAGGTAGGTTAGGATTCTTCAACTTTCCATAAAAATATTTATAGAACTGACAATGGTTGCATAGACACGAATGAATGAAGTTCACATGATAGATTCAAATATTTTCTTCAACTATATGCTGGTAATAAGGAGTGACAAAAGATTTTATATACCTTCCATTTTCACATACTATAAATTTTTCCAGTTATGTACTTTTCGATGCACATACATTTTAACCACCAATATTTGTAAACCATCTTAGCAGATTCCATTTCTGGATGTACGAAATTAGTTTTAACTTGACATATTTGAAAAAATTCAAGTGAGAATATTTTCACTTGAATTTTTTCCTTGTAGACTACAAAGATAAATTAATTCTTCAAATACTTCAAACTGGTCATTAACCTACTGAAAAATCTATCACAGTTGAAGAGTGTTAATAATACCTCTCAACTCATCAAGTACCATGGACCACCACCCTAAGTCATATCCTTTACTTTTATTTAAAATAATTATATAATATTCTGCTCTAAATTTCATCTTGAATGAATTCGATAGCTATTCTTGTATACTTGGCATATGTCATGCTCCTTTGTTTTTCAACATTGAAATTTCACTTATATCTGGAAAATAAGACTTACTTATGAGGATAAGGGACTTATATATTGTGAGTTAAGAAAGTCATTTTTAGAAAAATTCTGCCGGGCTCAGTGGCTCACGCCTGTAATCCCAGCACTTTGGGAGGCAGAGGCGGGTGGATCATGAGGTCAGGAGTTAAAGACCAGAATGGACAAAATGGCGAAACCCCATCTCTTCTAAAAATACAAAAATCAGCCAGGCATGGTGGCAGGCACCTCTAATCCCAGCTACTTGAGAGGCTGAGGCAAAGAATTGTGTCAACCCAGGAGGCAGAGGTTGCAGTGAGCCAAGATTGTGCCACTGCATTCCAGCCTGGGTGACAGAGTGACACTCCATCTCAAAAAAAAAAAAAAAAAAAAAAAATCCACATTCTTAAAATCCAGGGCAAGTTCCTCTGCTTTAAATTTGGCCATTTGATTCTTTCATATGGGACTTTGTAACTGGGGCAAGTGATTCAATGGTTGAGAAATAGTTTGAATTTTATTAATGAGTATAGACATTGTATATAGGATTTTTTTTTTTTTTTTTTGATGCAGAGTCTTGCTCTGTCACCCAGGCTGGAGTGTAGTTGCACCATCTTTGCTCACTGCAACCTCCTCCTCCCAGGTTCAAGCAATTCTCCTGCCTCAGCCTCTCAAGTAGCTTGGAGTACAGGGCACGCCACCACTCCCAGATAATTTTTTTGTAGTTTTAGTGGAGAGAAGGTTTCACCACGTTGGCCAGGATGGTCTCCATCTCCTGACCTCATGATCTGCCCACCTCAGCCTCCCAAAGTGCTGGGATTACAGGAGTGAGCCACCTCACCTGTCTTGTATATCAAATTTTTGAAGGAATCTCTATTCTTTTTCTGATCTTTTCGAGCAACAGCCCTTGGTACTAATGTAAGTATCATGGAACACATGTAACCAGAATATTTATTTTTCTCAGTCAGTATGACATTATCTGATCCACAAAGTATAAAGACAGGCATTACTAGTAGCCCTTCATCATCAAGTCCACTCAGAGAACCCTAACATAGTCTCTTAAAATTGACTATGATTGTTTTAAGGGAAAGAAAAAAAAGTTCTAGCAAGACTTCTGTTTTGCTCTGCAGAGTGTGTTTATTCCAAAAAGGGATGTTACTAAAGTAGGATAGGAATATAAATGTTTCCCATGGAGAGATTTTGTATAGAACATCTTCACTGCTCACTTTGGTATAGAGGAGTAAGTCACAAGGTTAGGACCTATACCAATAAATAAGCAATGTTAAATAAATGCACTGCATTCATGTGACATTCACAGATAATAGCCTAAGTTGCATTTTTGTCTTCTGTAAAATAACCATAATTATCATAAAGAAAACCATCTTCCAGCTGAAAAAAAATGTGTCTCTCAGGGCCATTGTAGCTAAGAATACTAGGAGACACAGTTATACCAATGAAATATAAATGAAATGCACCGGATAAGCATTTTGAGAATACTCTTTTAAATGTACCTAATTGACTACCATGTACTTTTCCCAGGTCTAGAAAATAGGTGCAATATTTAAGTGGAAGAGCCTTTCTCAGACTATGAAGCAACAAACTGCAGTCAAATGGTAATTGAATATAATTTTATGGAGAGTGTAAGGGTTTTATACTCATGGAACTGTTCTAAATATACTGGCATACTTTCACTTAAGAAAAATAAAATGTCAAATTTATTTAAACCATGTTTTATTTAGATTTAATTTTACTTACAGCTCTTTTATCATATAGGCAATAAGAGATCTGACTAAATATGACACATCGAATAATTTGGATTTATTTTCTTCACCCTTTTTTTTTTTTTTTTTTTGAGATGGAGTCTCACTCTTGTCGCCAGGCTGGAGTGCAGTGGCAGGATATCAGCTCACTGCATCCTCTGACTCTCTGGTTCAAGTGATTTTCCTGCCTCAGCCTCCCGTTTCTGGGATTACAGGCATGTGCCACCACACCCAGTTAATTTTTCTATTTTTAGTAGAGACGGGAATTCACCATTTTGGTCAGGATGGTCTCGATCTCCTGACCTTCTGATCTGCCCACCTCAGCCTCACAAAGTGCTGGGATTAAAGGTGTGAGCCACTGCACCCGGCTTTCTTCACCCTTTTGCTTTCTGCCATGGCATTATGCATCAAGAAGGCCCTTGAAAGTTTTACCAGCCCTTTCACCTTGGAGTTCCTGGTCTCTAGAATGGTGAGAAATAAATTTATGTGCTTTATAATTTACATAGTCTCAGGTATTCCGTTATAGTGACATAAAATGAATACATGCATAGGCGATGATAAATAATAACAAATGTTTTGAAAGCTGTTTCTTTATATTTTGGAGGGTGATCAGCTACTCTATCTATGACATCACAAAAATAATTACAGATTGATTACAAAACAGTTGTGGAACTTTACTTCAGAGGTCATAAACCTTAGAATTGTATGGGTAATTAAAACTAGTCTGGTTTTCCAAATTAGGATATTTTAATGGATTTTAGTATATTACATTAACTTTTGAGAAGGCTATGTTTTGATATTATATAAAAAGATTACAATTTGAAAAGTGCTGAACAGGATAAAATGCTACCATGTTTTTCAAATAATTATCTGTTTCTTTCCAGGACCATATAGCTTCATCATAGTAATCCCCAGCCCAAAATAAGTAGCCAGTGAGTCACTAAGAAAAACTGGAGTACTCAGGCTGCCTATTGGGAGATGATCAATCTATCAACAAGAACTTCTTATCTTGTTGAAAGTCATTGACATTTAATGAGATATGACAATGATATTCCACCAAATACAGTAAAATTTGGCAGATTAATCTGGGGAATTTGACATCTTTGTAATGATGATTTATTTCATCCCATCTGTTATAATTACCATATATTGTGTAATACAAATTTATACTTACTGCTTTAGCTGCCTTTCACAAGTTTCAAAGAGTAATATTTACATACTGAGTTCTAAGAAATTTTATTTATATTATTATTTCTGTATGCGCTCATTAAGTTTTTATGTCCAAAGGGTCTTTTATATTATTTTAATGTTGTTACTAATGTCTATAGTGATAACAATATGGGTGAATAATAAGGCCTATGATACTAATTTTTTAATAAGATATGACCAGCACATGATTACTTATATCATGGGGTTTTGAAACCGTGATAACAATATGGGTGAATAATAAGGCCTATGATACTAATTTTTTAATAAGGTATGACCAGCACATGATTACTTATATCATGGGGTTTTGAAACCGTGTATATGCTTTAGTTTGGAAGGGCTGTGATATGGTTTGGCTCTGTGTCCCCACCCAAATCTCATCTCGAATTGTATCCCCATGTGTTGACGGAGGGACCAAGTGGGAGGTGATTGGACCATGGCGGGAGATTTGCCCTTTGCTGTTCTCCTGATAGCGAGTGAGTTCTCAGGAGAGCTGATGGTTTAGAAGTGTGGCACTTCCCCCTTCACTCTTTCTCTGTCTCCTGCCTCTGTGGGAAGATGTGCCTTGCTTCCCCTTTGCCTTCCACCATGATTGGAGGTTTCCTGAGGCCTCCCCAGCCATGCAAAACTGTGAGTCAATTAAACCTCTTTTGTTCATAAATTACCCAATCTCAGATAGTTCTTTGTAGTATTGTGAAAACAGACTAATACAGGTTGCATTCTATGTATCTTATTCAGCTTAAACATTAATTTTGTTGTTTAAATTTTTATACATATATTGAACTATATATGCATTTGGTTTATCATTGACTTATACCTATCCTTGTTCTATCATTTTTGCTTTGTATATTTTTAAGTTCTTTTATTACTGTAAATTTAAAACAAATATATCTAATATGTACTAAAACTTTTTGAGTCTGTATTGATCTTGATCTTGTGTTACAGGTTTTGTTTTGGTTTGTTCTCATTATTGTTTTGCCTTAAAGTTTATTCCACTGGTAATAGCCTATGTAGAATAAGATTCTTGTGATTAGTACTCACCTGAGATATTTCTCAGTTATTTTACTTTTGACCATCTTTAAGCATTAGAAAGTTTTTTTTTAAATAGCGTAAATTTGGATTTTATTTTTTTGTTTAGTCTGAAAATTTTTTTGTTTATTTTAGAGACAGGATCTTGCTAGATTGCCCAGGTTGGGCATCACCTTCTGGGCTCAGGCAATTCTCTTACCTTAGCCTGTCTCATAGTCTTCAGCCATGAAACTGTGTTTACACATGAAACTCAATTGGCAATTTTTTTTTTCTTAGAGGGAATTTTTAAGGCATTTTACCATTAATCTTTTTAAAATAGTTAATATTTTCATCTATTTCTATAATTTTACGTTTTGCTTTCTTTTACATTAATTTTCATATTGATTATTTTTAAATTTTGACTTATTTTAGAGTGATAGTGATAGGTTGGTTTTTAATTTATTTGGCCCCTGCCCCCAATCTGAGGATTGGCATTTTTCAACAATTCTGAGAAACAATCATTCTGATGTGGGCTACGACTTTATTTACATAGGGTGTACACCAAGTAACCAATGGGAGATCTCTAGAGGGTTTCCTCAGAAAACTGTAATCAGGCTCTTGAGCACCTTTTCTCAGGCCAGCTCCTACCCTGTAGAGTGTACTTTCATTTTCAGTAAATCTCTGCTTTTGTTGCTTCATTCTTTCCTTGCTTTGTTTGTGCATTTTGTCCAGTTCTTTGTTCAAAATGCCAAGGATCCAGACATGCTCCACCGGTAACAATTAGATTGTGTCTCTAGAAACTTAGTGGAGACTTATAGCTTTTATTTTCTATTTGTACTCAATATTATTGTCAATATGGGCAAATACATTATCTTTTGTTTTTGTTAACAAGTGGGCATTTTTGTGCACTCAGGAGATCATTCCCTGTGGGGTCTCGTCTCTAAACTAACTTTCACCCTTTATAGGTTCCAGGTTTGGTAGTTTATCTCTCAATTTGTGCCAAAAAAAAGAAAAGAAAAGAAAAGAAGTATATATATATATATCCACTAAGATTCAGTTCTAGGCCAAAAGTATTCAACAGATGTTCTGTGTTAATACCAGTTACAGTACTATCTTACTTCTCTGCATTTGTGTTTTTTTATTATTATTATGATTTATGGCCTTTATTTTTATCTATTCAGCTAAGTGTTTTGGTTTTCTGAAGCCATCCTATGTCTCTAATATTTGTTTAGACTTTCAATATGTTGTATCTTTTTGCATATAGAAATTCAAAAATATGACAAATTCTTGTTTTGTAAGCTAGATATTTACCATGTGTTTTTATATGTTTCTTTTGAATTTTCGTGTTATCCTTCTCCTATGTATGCAATGCCCATATATACAAACTTAGGAGGGCCAATATAATAATGCATTGTTAACATTTTAACAAACCTCCCCTAGAAATTATTTTTCCCATAATACTTATTGAGATGAAAGCATAAAAACCAGTTTAAGATTAAACAGTTATTAAGTGGAAGAAACTGCATGCTGAACTCTTTGTACATAAACAAATAGTAGACTCATCCAACCACACCATAAAAAGACATGTCAAAATACTATAAAATTGTAAAGAGCTATATATTGGGCTCTAAAGAAGGAGGTAATAAAATGTGAACTGGGTGTATTGAGATCTCATTTATAATTTTGAGAAAATGGCTTCATATTACAATGACAAAATTTTGTTAATTACCCAATACAAATGTTGTCAAACTGGATACTTCCTTTAAAATTTATCAATTTATTTATAATCTGTAATTATTTATAATTTATCAATTATTATTTAAATTTACAGTTTAGGAACTAATTGTACTAAAAATAAATTATAAATTGTTTCCACAATTTCAGGATTCAAAGTTATGTTTTTATATTAAAACCATTATGTTTGTTTTTGGAAGCCAGTAGTTTGATATACATTTTATATGTACTTCATTTATATCAAGAGGCAATCTTCTTGAAACATTCTATGAATATCAAGCTTTATATATCAAACAGTATTAATCTAAGCACATATTTGGAAAAAGGAAATAACAAATTTTTCTTATAAAGTAACAAATTATTTCATTTATGTATCAAAAATTTCTGTAAATAAAGTGAAATCACACATATTAAAAAATAGAAAAGTCTCCTTAGTGTTGAACAAAATCTAAACATTAGATGTTTGATTTATAATTTTAAGGAGTTTTCTCTTCTTGTACATCATCCATCTTTATAAAGGTGAAATACTGTTTTGACTTGAAAGTTATGGTATTATTTTGTGATTTTATATAATCTGATCTCAGATTCAATGTGATATAGAGTAAATTTAATGAGAAAGTTATACTTTGTTTACAGATTCTGCCACTTAATAGCTTGAAGGCACCAAAACTTAAAATTCAGTATATGTTTTTATTAATGATAAAATAATGTCACATCTAATTTACATAATTGTATAAAGCTTTGGAATATTTAAACTTATGCAATCATACATTATATGTGGTGGCACAAAGTGTTAAATATTATTGCACGAATCATTTTAATTATATTTATTAAAACTTTTCATCTCCCAATAATTTTTTATTTTGACACTTCAGTAAAAAATTAAAATGATAAAAATGACATTTTGATGTTATAATTCAAAATTTCCATTGTCTTGAACATATCAGATTGACTAAAAAGAATATTAGCACATCTACTGCAATATTGAATTTACTGATTTTTAAATATATCAAAAATACCTAACTATTTGTCATTCATCATGTTTTATTCCTGATTTAAAACTGAAAGCATAATGCATGAAAATATATATTTTTAATTTTTGGGTCATGTACTAATGAAAGATATACAATCATAAGAAATTTCTTTATCCGACCTGCCTGAAATAATATTCACATGGTCTTGATTTTCTCAAGAGTTCATTCACTTTTTACATAATCATAATTTTAATTTTAATAAGATAGTAGTATGTAATTAAAATTTATAACTGCATTATCAATTCCATTTTCAGATTATTTTATATATGATTGTGTCATTTTAAAAGGCACTGCTTCCAAATGTAAATAAAGTGAGCATTCCATATATATTGTAAAGATTATATTCATAATTGGATTATCTATCTTCAAGGATAAGGAAAAAGTTTTAAACACAAAACATTAATATAAAGTGAAGGTGTAATATTGCCTTATTTGTAATTAGAAAACTAGATCAAAATGTTCTCTTAGCAAAAATAGGTGAGCCATTCTGGAACAAATTACTAATATAAATTATTTGGAGGTAAACGTCAGTTTTGCACTTAATGCACACTTATTCATATTTCTTTATAATGAATGATTACTAGAAATTCATGTACTATGCATAAGTAAGCATTTCCACAGGCTGTCAACCTAAAATATGCATATGCAAAATATTAGGGCTGTATACACATATTGTTTTAAAATAATAGTTGACTTCATAAATTTTGAGATTTTAATACAGAAGATAAAAATGCTTTATTGTTTCTGGTTTTATACAAATAACATTTATCAGTTCACACCATTTGTAACTGATAATCTATCTGTACTTAAAATTTTCAAGCTTCCTTGTTAATTTAAATATTGTTATTCCTCCATGAAGAAATCATTGTATCATTTTAGAGATAATCTTGGTAAATTTTCTAAAAGTTTGTACTACAGAAGAATTTTCTTTAGGTTTTCACATCATCCACTGTAATAGGTAATAACTGGTGCCTGAATTTTTTTCTCAAGCATTGGGAAATGAACATAGTTATTGACTCGCATAAAAATATTTATCCTGTATCTCATATTTTAAGTTGGCTGAATGTCAATATTTGTGTCTAATGTATTTGCAGAAAATGTGTAAGCTATATAAACACAACACTAAAAAATGACAAAGGAAGTTTCCTGTTATGTCAAAATTGAAACCTAATTCACTTTCAAGTCCACAATTTTTTTGCACTATATTTATTACTGTTTTTAAAAAAACAAACTCTTTTATTTAAAGGTGAATATTTAACTTGGTTAAGATGTGCAAATATGATTATCTAATTGAGATAAAAGTTGAACAATTCATTGTCTCAAATCTATTTTACTTTTTTTCCATGTGAGTATATATCTATTTTTGAGCCAGTGTTTCCTTAACCTTAAATGCAGTGCATATGTCCTCAGAGTAAAACACTCATGCCCAGTATTTCTCCGTATTTATTAAAAAAAATTATCTAGACAACATATAATTTTACTACTAAATTGGAAAATGCATTTACTTAGGAAAATGTGCCTTACTCTTCCTGTGAAGCTTGACCTAATTTTCTTCTTTACCTCACCCATTTCTCTTTTCAAAAGATCTCAGAGAGGTCCTTCCGGATAATTCCATCTAAAATATCCCTGTCCCAACTCTACTTCCCTAACACACATTATATCTCTTACTCTTAGAAATTTGTTGTATACTTATTTGTTTCTAGATAGTTATTTTTGTGCTGATAAGAATGCCAGCTCTGTAAGGACTCTGTGTCATTTCTGCACCTTATTGAGATAATTACCTGGCACACAAAAAATCAATTAGCATATGTACAGTTGTAATACATGGAGAAACCACAAAAATACTTCCTCATAAAATTCTCCTAATCCAATATCAGTAGTTTTAACTTTTCTTAGCATTTTTATTACAACTTTCTTAGAAGAAATTTATGAACTGAATTTTAGGCATGTTAAATAACAGCATCCTGTAAAACATCTGACTGTCAAGATCTATTATTGTTTGGGTGTGTATGAATAAAAAGATCCCATCTGTGCTAGTAAGGAAGATTTAGGAGTTACTATTAATATAATAGTGGGGTCAATTAAATTAAAATTGATACAATTGGCCAGTGAAGTAGAAAATATAGAAGAAAAGAGAATATAGCCAAACACTGAAGAACACTAGTATTTTTGGTGGGGACAGAGGAAAGGAAATGGAAGAAGCTGGTCCAGGCTGTCCAACAGATTTTGTGTAGGGTGGGAGCTCATTACACTTTTTTCTACCAGCAACCAAGAAACCAAACAATTCAGGTACTCTGCCTTTTTTTTTTTTTTTTTTGTCTCATCTACTATCAAATCCAGAGTCTCAACGGCTCCTTCTGCCAATAAAAAGTAGTAACCCCTGTAGCTGATCCTGTTGAATAAAGAGTGTATTTTCATTTGATATTATCTAATGCTTCTTTGAGAGCATAACTGTCGGATTCTTGAAGGACATGATGTGGATACAACAGAAATGACTGAGTCTATACCATATTATCTAGAATACAGTCGCATTTGATTAATGTTTGTTGAGTTCATATTTTTCTCTTAACAGTACTGGCACAATTTCGGTATTTAAAAAGTATGTGTGTATTTTACAGCAGATTTGTCCTGCTCATTCTCTAAATAAAATATATAGCTGTCTGTCAACTTCAGCATTTCCATATCTCCTCTTTCTCATTCCCCAAGCCACCGGGAATGACTCTAATAGTTTTATACACTTGAGCTTAAATATATCTAGAGCAAGGAGGTCTTTCTAAAATGAGTAGCATGAAAATAAATTATGTGGCAGACTACTGTGTGATGATACAACTCATTAATATATGTAACAGTAACTTGTGCAACACCAGTGTAATCCACAGGAAAAAAAAGATAAATAATCTCTATTTGGGTATAATTGTAGAGTATCATTGAGATGAAGAGAGGATGTTAAATGCTACTTCAGATGTCAGGTAGAATACAGAGCTACACTAATCATTTGTAGTAGTAGAAAATGCAAAGAGTTGGTGAAAAGAGTGTCCCAATTGTCAGTCCTCAGAACATGTTTAGTCTTCTACAAGGGCCCACCAAAACAAACAAACATACATGTGGGAAATGTCCTTTGGGTACTCTAAGTGTTATCAGTGTGGAATTTATGTAAGGCTGAATGTTCACAGAAATAGATTGGAGTCTAATAAATACTTTTTTTGTAATTGTTTTTAGTTACCTATTTTTAATCCAAGAATGGTGTAGCCTAAAAACATACAAACAAACAACAACATAAAACGCTGAGTGCTATGGCTCACGCCTGTAATCCTAGCACTTTGGGAGGCCGAGGCAGGCAGATCACGAGGTCAGGAGATCGAGACCATCCTGGCTAACACAGTGAAACCCCGTCTCTACTAAAATATAAAAAATTAGCCAGGCGTGGTGGCATGTGCCTGTAGTTCCAGCTACTTGGGAGGCTGAGGCAGGAGAATCGCTTGAACCCGGGAGGTGGAGGTTCAGTGAGCCGAGATCATGCCACAGCACTCAGCCTGGGTGAAAAACAAAAAACAAAAAACAAATCAAAGAAAAAGCAAACCAAAAAAAACCTATTTTACGTTTATATCAACTGAATGCTAGATGAGTTGGGATTAGGGCCAGTTTAATTCAAAGGTGAAAACAATCATTTACATGAGTTGCTTACATACACACACACACAGAAATTATCCTCTTTTTAAAGTTTACTGCTTTCACAATATTATGAGTCTTCTCCTTGCCTTGGCATAAACACTGTAAGCTGTTTTTTTTATTTGTTTCCTAAGTTACCATAAAATTTTGAGTAAATAAAATATTTAGAGGTATGAATGAAATACTGTCTACCTACTTAAGTGAATATAGATGGAAGAATATAAATATATGTACATACATATATACATACATATATACATATTGTATGTATACATACATACATATATACATATATTTATATATACATGCATATACATTTATAGACATATATTTATATATACATACATTTTATATACATACATAAATATATATTTATATATTTATACATACATACTATATGTATGTACATAAATATATGTATTTTATGTATATATGTACATATATGTACATAAATTTATATATTTATATACATACATATATACATAAATATGTATATAAATATATAAAAATATATACACAAAAATATATATACATAAATATATGTATACATAAATATAAATATATATACATAAATGTAAATATATATATACACACATAAATGAAAGGTATTACCCTGGGGCAGAGGGAAGTAAATCTTGTGAGGTTCCCTGAGAGCATTTGGAGATACTGTGTACCTGAAGATAAGTAAGGGATATATTGTTGCATAGTTTCCAGTTCTTAAGCAAGCTACCATGTTCACAACACTTGCAAATGTTAAATCTGAATGCTGAGCCAAACTAAAATATATTCCATTTATAACTGTTGCAGTTATATGTGCTTATTATAATTGATATTTTGGCCAACAAAATATTTGCATAGGAACATAAATATTAATTGTATGTTCCACGAGATGCATGCTTAACCTTGGTCAACAAATATTTAACATTAGAGATGTTAAAGTATTTTCCTATATTACAAAAAGGGAAGAATTGAAAAGCTTGTTTATTTTTTCTGAAAAATAAAGAGCTAAGAACTGTGTTTGGCACCGTGGAAATATGAAAAAATAGTATCTATGATTAAAAGTTTTCCAATAATATTATAATTAATATTATTATTTTATGTTTTATTCATTCATATTTAGTAATGACCGTATGTAATTTCTCCTACTAAGAATAAGCAATAAATTGGTAAATAAAGCTTTTATAGTGTACTTCCAGAGTTATGTATGTAACAAGACATTTGCAGGCTGGGAATATATATGCAAAGGAAGAAGTGGGTATTGCTATTACACTGTATAGAAAGGGCACCTAACATAATTTTGGAGGCAAGGGATTTATTCTCAGTGTAATTAATATCTACTTTGAAATATGTATCATAATTTGCCAGGTGATGATTGGGTGAAGTTTTGCAGGAACCAACTGCATACAAAAAGAAGAAATACTGGCAGCAAAAGAGCATAGTGGGCTAGTAGGTGACACCCAAAAAAAATTTTCTTAATTTGCTGTGGTTTCACAATGGCAATGTGGTAATCATAAAAACAAACCCTTCTTCAGAGATGATTAGTGAGCTATTTACAGTATTGCACCATTGCAGTTATTTATGATCTTCAAAGTAAACGTAAGAAACTACAGAGTAAAATGAAACACTATTGGCAAAATGTTGAGAACACTGCAAGTAAGGCATAGGCACATGAGTCTTTAGTAAACTTCTCTCTAACTTGCTGTGTATGAAATATCTCCATAATAAAAATTTGAAGAAAAAATTAGAAGTAAAAATTAGAAGAAAAACCCAACAGAGAATGAAAGAGAATTCATAATCTGGGAAAGTTATTTGAATTCTAAAAGCAAAAAATCGCAATAATATATAGATGTGTTAATTATTCCTAAGAAAACTATAGACAACTTCAAAATTATAGGCAATAGGTTTTCATAGAAAAGTAATTAGCAATGACTTATATACTTAGTAATCATGAAAATGTAAATTAGGACCAAAATGAGATGTTTCATATCAAATTGACAACAATTAAGAAGCTTACTAATAAATATCATGCATTAGTAAGAATTTTCATCAGTAGATAGTTTTATTGCTCTTACTAGGCTTTTAAATTGATACAACTACTTTAATAATGTGACAGCCATATAAAGTTAAATATCTATAAACTTCCAAAAGCAGTAATTACACTGTTAGAGTCATGAATCTTTGGGAACTCTTGTACGTCACCACCAGTGTTTCCATAAGAATGTGTTTGTAGTTAAGTGGGAGAGAAAAAATGGTTCAGACGACTGACTGGCTGTATACAATGTAGTATATTTGCCAATGAAATACTATAGATCAGAGAAAATACGGTTATAGAACACATCTCAGAAATAAAATATATGAACGAAAAAGAATGCTGTAAGACTATTTATAGCATAACTTTTATTGTCAGCAAAATTATTAAAAAAACACATAAACACCTAAATATGTACACAAATAAATGCAGATGAATATACCCATATGCATATATATTATGCATTTTAGGAACTTTACATTTGTGATTAAACATTTTTAAATCTAAAAAATTTCTGCATGTATATATATATGTATATATTCAGGTTATTGGTTAACCTGGGATAGAGGAAAACCTTAGGATACAGTAAAAAGAAACAAAAATCCATATAGCAATACCATTGGCCTTCTGCTTGATGGGTTGAGTAGTTGATTCCTGAGACTTTTTTTTTTTTTTATTGTGCTTTAAGGTTCACATGTGTGTTGCACAGTTCTGACTAGTGTATTCCAACTGGATGGTTGTAATTAATATGTCCAGATATGAACATGTGATCCAATCTAGACATGAAATTAAATCTTAGCTATTCCCTAGATGAGAGAAAATTCTGACCACATCATTTTATTTCCTGACTCTAAAACTAGCTATAATTCTAGACTTTTTAGTTATACACAATTGTGTTTGAGAGCTATCTCATATCAACTATTAAATTTTTAGAAATTTTTTGAGGTCATTTGTACACAGAAATTATTAAAAATAAACATGTTAATTTATAATTAAATTATATTAAAAATAAGGAAAATAAATTAAATTCATCACTTCCTAAGTATTTCACTATATTTTGCTTTGATTTATGCTATCGAAAATATTTACATAGATGATGTTTGTATCATAGCAACGCTATATAATGGCAAGCTAATGTGCATCTCTCCAGCTTCCTGCTAGTGGCCTTAGGTTGCAGCTTGTAATTCAGTTATAAAGAGAGTATTTACAGCATGAAAATTAACCCCACATATCAGGGTTAGATTTAATATTTTGTTGATTGTATAGAATTAATAAAAGGAATTAATAAAAGTAAAAATAGAGAATGAATAAAAGTATGTTAATAATGCAAATTATTTTTTAAATTGTGTCTGTAACCATTACATTGTGAACCACCCCGACATACAAGGACATATCCTTGTATTAAAAAATCATGATTCTCAGAAAAGTGATTGTATCATTGGTGAACAAGTAAAGGTTTTAATTAATTTTACTTTTATCTTACCACTAATGTATAAAAAAATAGTAACCAATATTCATTCATATTGAAACTCCATCCATTTGCTAATTGCAGTCAGTTATCTATGGATTTAAGAGTTTGGCAAAAATTAAAAACTCCCCCTGAAAAGGGAACTAATATTTTATTACTTGTGCGTTATATGCTATGCATCTTTATATTAGTAAAACATAAAAAAGTTGCATATAAAACTTTTTTGAGAGATAACTCTTTTTTTTTTTTTTCTGAGATGAAGTCTCACTCTGTCGCCCAGGCTGGAGTGCAGTGGCGCACTCTCAGCTCACTGCAAGCTCCGCCTCCCACATTCACACCATTCTCCTGCCCCAGCCTCCTGAGTAGCTGGGACTGCAGGTGCCCGCCACCATGCCTGACTAATTTTTTTTTTTGTATTTTTAGTAGAGGTGGGGTTTCACCGTGTTAGCCAGGATGGTCTCTATCTCCTGACCTTGTGATCCACCTGCCTCAGCCTCCCAAAGTGCTGGGATTACAGGTGTGAGCCACGGTGCCCGGTGGAGAGATGATTCTTAAATATTTACTTGCTCACACTGGTTACAAGCTAGTTATTAAGAGTTATGTAGTATTTTTACCATATGTTCCTGAGTCAGTTGTACTTGTTAAAGGAGTGTTGCAAGTAATAAACTTTAGCAAGCACAATAAGATTTATTAATTGAGATGATATGTAGCAGAAAAGTGTTTAATTTCCAAGTAGGAAGTGGATAATACCTGTTGAATGATATACATTAAATATTAAAAAGTTAACTGCTAAAGCTCAGATATCAGATCATGTGCCTATCTATAAAGATATTTTAATGTGTCTTGTTATAAAATGCCAGACTATTTGTAAAAGAAAAAAAATATGCTTACCAAGAGAAGTTGTATCAAATGAAGACAGATAAATGCGTTTATTATAGGATTAAGCAAGCTGAATTCTCCATTTTAAATGGAATATTGTATAAGAAAATTCAAAGAGGAGTGAGATACAGCAGAAAACAAAATTGGCATCTGGGGAAATCTGATATTAATGCTCCTTACTAGTTCTTTCTGGCAACTTTATAAGCATGCCTGACAAAGTGACAGTTACTCAAACTTTAAAGAGCCAGCTTCTGTGACCAGCATGGGGTGCATGGGAAAAGATTATTTATATCTCTCTTTCTGGCCTAATACTTCACATTGCTCTTGGACAGAAAAGAATGAAGATCATTTAAATAACGTCTAGCAACATAGTCACTGAGTTTTAACTTCTTTTGTTAAGAGATGGAAACCTCCAGATTGTGGTTTTGTTACAGGAACCATGGCTCAATAGAATATCTACCCCTTTTGTTATTAATTTATGATGCACATAGAAATAAATTGACTAGAAGAAAGTGAATTTTTAGGTGATGATTTTTTTTTTTTTTTTTTTTTGAGATGGAGTCTCACTCTATCACCCAGGCTGGAGTGCAGTGGTGCAATCTCGGCTCACTGCAAGCTCTGCCTCCTGGGTTCATGCCATTCTCCTGCCTCAGCCTCCTGAGTAGCTGGGAATACAGGTGCCCACCACCATGCCCGGCTAGTTTTTTGTATTTTTTTAAGTAGAAACTAGGTTTCACCATCTTAGCAAGGATGGTCTCAATCTCCTGACATTATGATCCACCTGCCTCAGCCTCCCAAAATGCAGGGCTTACAGGCATGAGTCATCACACCCGGCCAGATTCTGAATTTTTAGAGAAGCTACAAGCCTACTCAAAAAAAGGCTATTATTGCTCAACCTCTAAGGCAAATTCTGTGATGTGAATCTCAAGTTGTTACATACTAAAGTATGACATTTCTCAGGAAGACAACTTTTCTCAATACCTTTCTAAAATATGATCAACATTTAAAAAAAACCAAACAAGACCTGTCTATCTGATGTCTTCAAGAGACCCATCTCACATGTAATGGCATCCATAAGCTCTAAGTAAAGGGTTGGAGAAAGATCTACCACACACATGGAAAATATAAAAGTGCAGAAGTCACTGTTCCTACATCAGATAAAACAGACTTCAAACCAATAAACAGTGAAAAAGAGCAAAGAAAGGCATTACATAATGATAAAGGGTTCAATTCAACAAAAAGACTAAAGTAGACTAAACTATCTTAATTATATATGCATCCAATATTGGAGCATCCATATTCATAAAATACATACTTCTAGATCTACAAGGAGCCCTAGACAGCCCACACAATAACTGTGGGAAACTTCAACAACTCTCCAACTGTATTAGAAAAATCATCAAGGCAGAAAACTAACAAAGAAATTCTGGACTTAAGATTGACATTTGGTCAGCTGGACCTAATAGACATCTACAGAATTTTCCATTCATCAATGACAAAATACACATTTTTTTCATCTGTATATAGAACATATTTCAAGATGGACCACATGCTCAGCCATAAAGCAAGTCTCAATAAATTAAAAAAATATATAGAGATCATACCAACCACATTCTCGGAACACAGAGGAAAAAATATAAATCAATGCCAAGAAGATATCTGAAAATCACAAAATTGCAAGGAGATTAAACAACTTGCTCCTGAATAACTTTCAGGCAAACAACAAAATATAGGCAGAAGTGAAAAATATTCTTTGAAATAAGTGAAGAGAGACACAACATATTAAAATTTCTCAGATATGGTGAAAGCAATGTTAGGAAAGTTTATAGCTAAATACCTACCCCAAATATATAGGAAGATAGCAAACTAAAGATCTAACATCACATCTAGAGGAACTAGAAAAAGAATAACAAGCTAACTCCAAATCTGGCAGAAGAGATGTAGTAACTAAAATCATTGTGGAGCTGAATGAAATTGAGACCCCAAAACCCATACAAACAATTAACAAAGCCAAAAGTTTATTTTTTGAAAATATAAACAGGATTGTTAGACCACTAGCTAGATTAACAGAACAGAGGGAAGGTCTAATTATGCACAAACAGAAACAACAGAGGTGACATTACAACCAATCACACAGAAATACAAAAGATCCTCAGAGACTATTATAAGCACCTCTATGCACACAAACTAGAAAATCTAGAAGAAATAAATTCCTTAGAACATGCAGTCTTCCAAGATTGAATTGGAAAGATATTGAAACACTGAACAGACCAATATTGAGTTCTGAAATTGAATCAGTGATTTTAAAAAAAACCTACTAATCAAAACAACTCTGGACAAAGTGGATTCACAGCCAAATTCTACCAGATGTATGTAGAAGAGTTGTTACAAATTCTACTGAAACTATTTCAAAAAATTAAGAAGAAAGGACTCCCCCACAAGTCATTTTACAAAGCCAGCATCACCTTAATATCAATGCCTGGCAAAGACACAACAACAACAAAGAAAACTACAGGCCAATACCTCTGATTAATAGAGATGCAAAAATCTTCAACAAATTACTAAGAAACCAAATTGAATAGCACATCAGTTAATTCATCAAGATCAAGTAGGCTTCATTCCTAGGATGCAAGGTTGGTTCAACATGTGGGATTTAATAAATGTGATTTACCACATAAACAGAATTTAAAACAAAAAGAATATGACCATCTCAAGAGATGCAGAAAAATATTTCAATGAAATCCAACATCTGTTCATGATAAAAATTCTCAACACTAGATATTAAAGGAACATGCTCCTTAATAACAGCCATCTGTGACAAACCCATGGCTGACACCATACTGAACAGGCAAAAATTGGAAGTATTCCCTTAAGAGCTGGAACGAAATATGGATGGCCACTCTCACCACTCCTATTCAACATAGTTCTGAAAGTGCTAGCCAGAGGAATCAGCAAGAGAAAAAGAAAAAGGATATCCAAATAGAAAAAAGTCAAACTGTCTCTCTTCACCTGATATTATTCTACACCTAAAGACTCCTACAAAAGGCTCCCGAACTGATAAATTATTTCAGGAAAGCTTCAGGATACAAAACCAATGTACAAAAATCAGTCAAATTTGTGTACCCCAGTAATATTCAAGCTAAGATTGAAAACAAGAATATAATGTCATTTAAAATAGTTACAAAAATTAAAATATCTGGAAATACATCTAACCAAGGAGGCAAAAGATCTCTAAAAACTGTAAAACACTAGTAAAAGAACTCATATATGACACAAATGCAAAATTATTCCATGCTCATGAATTGGAAGAATCAATATTGTTAAAATGGCCATATTGTCCAAAGCAACATACAGATTCAATGCTATCCCTATGAAACTATGAATACAATTTTTCACAGAATTAGAAAAAAAAAACTATTCTAAAATGCATTTGGAGCCTCTAAAAGCCTGAGCAGTCAAAGCAATTCTTTGAAGAAAGAACAAAAGGTAAATATCTAATACCCAAATTGTAGTTGTAGGTAAGCCATGGCATTTTGCCTATGCCCTTTCCTTTTCACTCCGTAGTAGGTTTTACAATTGCAAATGTCTCACGTGTGTGCATACACATCTCTGTGTGTGCATGAGTGTGCGTAAACTAAGAAAGCCCTTTTAGTCCACACAACCTGGGAGCAATTAATAGTCATATGATAAAAATAAGTATACGAAAATAAAAATTACCTTTACAGAAGCTAAACCTCAACAGATACTAAAAGTCAACACAATATTCATAGAAATGTGGAGACACACCCACTATTTCCATAAGATGTCCAAACAATGTTTGAGTTAAACTTCTTGAATTCTCAATAGTTTACACGGATGTCAGTTCATAAGCAGTACACATCGAACACGGAGACTTCTATAATTCCTGAAGGGTTAATTTACAAATGGATGGATTAGGGTTGGGGTAGAGATACCACAAAGGATAGTGAAGTAACCTGTCACTTCCTAGCAGCCATTTCCTTACCACAAGCACATCTGAAGGAAAAGGTGCATTACTCATAATCAGAAGTAAAACATCCTGTACTGTCTGTGCTTTGTTTGAATCAGTGGTTAAAGATGTAGCTACTCACAGAGAAGAAGCAAGATGAATTAGTATATTGGTCTAACTCTTCATCCTTCGCAGCTCCTGTTAAGGGTTCACCATGAGCTGAGGCCATTTAGAAGTCAGAGGACCCAGAAGACACAATGTACGTTAAAAAAGGTAATGGGAAAAAGTGGCACATGAATTTAAAGGAGCAAATAAGGTATATTTCACAGTTTAGAAACATTTGCTTTCATAGAGATAACTTTTTCAAACACATACATGAGATAGTGTCTCTAAAATGCTTAGGACAATGTCTGGCTTGCATTAAAGAGGTTCTAAAAAATTGTCAGGTTTGGCAGGGTGCAGTGGCTCACGCCTGTAATCCCAGCACTTTGGGAGGCCGAGGCAGCGATCACCTGAGGTCAGGAGCTTGAGACTAGCCTGACCAACATGGAGAAACCCCGTCTGTACTAAAAACACAAAATTAGTCGGGAGTGGTAGCGCATACCTATAATCCCAGCTACTCGGGAGGCTGAGGCAGGAGAATTGCTTGAACCCAGGAGGCAGAGGTTGCAGTGAGCCAATATTGTGCCATTGCACTCCAGGCTGGGCAACAAGAGCAAAACACCGTCAAAAGAAAAAGAAAATTATTAGATTCATTCTTCTTCATATATTTGCAAAATTTTCCAACAAGAATGAGTAAATAGAAGAAATCAACGGCCCTTTTCTCTCAGAAGAAAGCATTTACTATGTTAAAGGGACACAAGCTGCATGTTGATGATACATCATTACATAAATATTTGACAACATCTGCTCCTTTATGAAGTAATTGGCATCAAGATTTAATCTATCAAATACATTTCCTATGTGCCATTTTGTATAAAACATATTTATATTGCTTTGAAATGAGCAGATATTTGCAATGATACTTTCCTTGACTGGAGTGTTCATATTACTTTAATTTGGTCTGATAATTGTGGGTAGCAAAATCTAATGGTTGTGGGACACAAACTCTGTTAACATTGCTAACTGAGGTACGCATTCAACTAGTTTTGTATATACTTAATAGTTTTTGATGCTTCCTGGTGTACCTCTTGCTGTGGATTTCCAGCCAGTGCCAAAGATCTTGTCTGTATATACACATATAGAGGAGATACAGCAAAGTAAATAGTTTCTACAGGACTCCATGTCATTGATTTCACACCGTGATAGGCAGCAGTTGTTCCAGGATCTCTGCTAAAACTCCTCATATCTAATAGCACTGCAAATAAGAGAATGGACTTTATTCATGCCAAAGTCAAACAGAATCCTCTATAAATGTAAAGGAATAATGGTTTTAATGCAAATATTTCTTTTTTGAATTCTAAAATATAGCTTTAGAAATTTATTGGAAAAACATATATATCGTCTACACTTGATACCTTGAAGAAAAGTGTCCTGAATTTTTGTACATGTTTTTCTCTAGAAATAAATGAAAAAGAATTTTAGAAGACTACTTTACCAGAACTGTTAACATCTAGCATCTTTCAATTGTATGTGATTTGGGGAAAGAGAGGAGGAAAGAGATAAGGTATTAGATACATTTTTGCCAATGACAGTTAGTAGAAAAGATTAAAATAATATGGGCATAACATCTCTAGCCAAGCACAATTTCATTGCAAATATCTGTTCAGCTCAAAGCAATATAAATCTATTTTACACAAAATGTTATACAGCAAATATATTCAATAGCTTCAATCTTGATGACAATTACTTCATAAAGGAAAAATATTTCAAACATTTATGCAATGATACATTGTCAACATGCAACTTGCCCATGCCAAATATACACTTCATTGTTTTCATTATCAACAATAATTCTTTATATCTTCTCTTGTTCTAGCTGCCACTTAATTTGTCAGTAGAATTTTCTAGAAAGGTCTTAGAGATCAAGACCGTTTTTTAAAATGCTGACGATAGAGAAAAAGGACATGATTAGGAAAGAACAGAGAGATGGTGGTAATAACCATTTTTAACATTTTTCACAATACAAAAGTAAAAAAAAATAGTAGATTCATGTGTGTATGACATGTAAAAAAAAGTATGCTTAAAAAGAAGTGTTTCTGTTTTTTGTTTTGTCTACCTACTGGCAACCTCCTCTGTCTGCTGTAAAATGCTGCTAGGAAAAGATGTAGAGAACTTATAGATATTTGTATAATTTTATATCTCATTTTAAAAAGTATGCCAATGACCAATAGATGTATACTAATTAAGGTAATCTGAGTGGATCAAATTGAGCACCCCATATTTCAAAAAATATTCAAAATACATTACCTATGTGTATCTTGATTCTGGTAGAGGCTGTCTGTAGACTTTGTGGTCAGTGAGTAATTACATCATAGTAAAAATCATGTTGGTTCAATTAAATAGAATATTATTTCTTTAAAAATATAACAGTATGCCTCAAATATGTATAAAATATATTTCTACTCTGATATACAAAAACCCAATTTTCTAATATATTGTGTACAAGAAGCATGATGGTTTGATGTTGCAAACCAGTTGGGTGGTCTGTAAGATTTTACAATGAACATACTGCTCAGTAGGATCACAGAGGAATGTGTGGGAATCAGGTAAGAGTGATGAGGTGAATATATTGGCAATCTGGAGATTTGAAAAAGACATCTGAGCAATTCTTCTAATTCGTTATATTTCAAAACTATACAGGAAAAGCAGAATTAAGCACAGAAAAAAACGATAAGGCAAAAAGAAGAAAACATGGTATCTTTGCATTGTCTAGCATGATTTTTTGCATGATCCATGGAATGAAAATATAAAAAATTAACTTTCATAAAGCAATATAATCTAACTTTCTTATAAACAAAAAAAGCTGCCTTGATCATTAAGATCATGTTTAATCTACAATAATTTTCATTTAGAGAATTTTATAGATTCTTTGAAGTATCAAAATATCTGTACATAATTATAGCACCAATTATATGAGTCATAGAGGTAAATTCTGCTTGAGCAAACATAAGAAAAGAGAGCATGTTTTCTTTATTTTTTTGCTTCATAGACACTTATTCTTTTTAGAATAAAACTCTCTTCAACCAGAAAAATATATTTCAATCTGGTTTTTAATTTAAAAATAGGTCATGTGGTTCTTCATGATTAGTCTCTGATTTGAAAGCTTACTCATTTGGGAAAAAATAAATACTGTTCAATCAACACAGTATTTTCTTCTTTAAACTTTTTATTCACATCTTTTAGTTTACCAGTACCAACCCTGAAATACCTAAGACTGAGGGTTTAAACATTTTGCATCTTTAATATTCTTTTTTAAATTAATGCCCCTTTTAACATCTAGAATTCATTGCCTAGTGAATTCCTTAATGTAGTCTCCAATGGGTAATACATAGCTAAGCTTCCATTGGACAGGTAATATCTCCTTTTTGATTGATTAAAAGGGAGTAATACAAAATATTAAGTAAAACATTAATTGAAATACAAATATTTTAGATTATATAACCATCAAAAAACTATTCATACATGAAATTGAAACCATTTCATTGCACGTATTTTACTGATTACAGAATTTGTAATGCATGTTCTACCCTGTGAAGAATAAAAATATCTTTCCAGAGTATCAAATATGTCATTGAGAATTTTATAGAATATGCTGCCTGGGAAGAAGTAGAATCACCTGACATTGTTAAACATTGGCAAAGACAGAAATAACAGCTTGTGCAAATGCACAGTGCCTGGAAGTTTGTTGATATAGATGAACATGGACAGATCTTTCTGTAAGCAGTATCATCATTGGTTTTCTACCTAACAGAAATGAAGCACCTCATATTTCTGTTGACATATTAGAAATCATGACAATGAAGTTGTTCATTTTTCTTCTAATACTTTTCTCTAATCAAATAGACACTACTAGGAGAGTGCATAGTGAGTACTTACCGACAGGGTAGAGTTAAAGTTATCCATTCTCTTTAGGTGATCTTGCCCAAATCATCGTCCAATATAGTATTCCACTCTTGCAGTAAAGAGTGGTTATCCACTGATTTTTAAAGTTCTAAGTCTATATCCTTATTGGAAGATGCGGACAGAAGAGGGAATTGTTGTTTGAAGTTTATGAGTGTAGAGTAGGGAAAAGTAGCACATGCTTGCATTTTACTTAAGAGTTGTCTGGGTGGTCATAAAATCAAACTACCTGTTTAGGGATAAGAAGTACTTAGTGGTAACAGACATCAATAAGACAGAACACATCTCCAATGACCCCAGAAGGAGAAGATGCATAAAGAGCTATTACAAAAGGTTAAAACTAAAGGAGAGAACAGGGATCACAGAAACAGGAAGATGTGTACAGTGATAGTTCTGAGAAAGGTTATTTTACCATAAAATCGCTTTTTTTGTTTTTGTTTTTTGTTTCTTTTTTTTTTTTTGAGACGGATTCTGGCTCTATCACCCAGACTGGACTGCAAGCTCTGCCTCCCAGGTTCACGCCATTCTCTTGCCTCAGCCCCCCAAGTAGCTGGGACAACAGGTGCCTGCCACTATGCCAGGCTAATTTTTTGTATTTTTAGTAGAGACGGGGTTTCACCGTGTTAGCCAGGATGGTCTTGATCTCCTGACCTCGTGATCTGCCCGCCTCGACCTCCCAAAGTGCTGGGATTACAGGTGTGAGCCACCACACCCAGCCCCTACATTGGCTTTTAAGTATTTCCTTCAATGAAAACACCAGATATATTCAACACCAATACTAACACAAAAAGACTTGGCAGCTGGGCGTGGTGGCGCACACCTGTAATCCCAGCACTTTGGGAGGCTGAGGCAGATAGATTCATTGAGGTCAGGAGTTCAAGTCTAGCCTGACCAACATAGTGAAACACCATCTCTACTAAAAATACAAAATTAGCTGGGCATTATGGCAGTTGCCTGTAATCCCAGCTACTCAGGAAAGCTGAGGGGGGAGTATTGCTTGAACCCGGGAGGCAGAGGTTACAGTGAGCCAAAATCATGCCACTGTACTCAAGTCTGGGTGACAAGAGCAAGATTCCATATCAAAAAAAAAAACCAAAACACAACAAAACAAAAAGACTTGGCAAACAAACCACTGTCATTCTTTGGATAACAATTTTTTAACCATTTCCAATTTAAGGTCCAAGTGTCCTGACCCCCACGTCTGTAAGAGATCATTGCTAGTCACAAACATTCAGGAAAACAATAATCCTAGCTTGAACTTCCCAATAACTAATTAGAAGTGTCTCTTCTGCAATTTGATTGAATCATCTCTAAGGAAAAACACTGTTGTAAAAAATAAATATATATAATTATATATTATGTACAATTTTAAATATATTTCATTACATCGATATTTTCAATATATTTCATTACATTGATGTACTCTCAAAAATAGTAAACATGCAAACTAAACTCCTAACTGTTGCTTAGACCACACTATAGATACATGTAGTCAATAACCTTTCTTCTGAACTGTAATCTCAATGAAATAAACTGATCTTTAACCCAAAGAAACGTGAAGATCATCAGTATGGGATTACATTTCCTTTATAATGGCTTTAATCAAGTGTAACTATACTGCTGAGTATAACTACAATTGCATTAAATTGCAATTTACTTGAGAATATTCAAGAGTCCTTAAATTTTCAAAATATAAATAAAACCTAACTTAATATGAAAACTGATTTTCAACAGAAAATGTTTTTACCTTGTATTGAAATTATTAAACACACTACAATTACCCAACTTAAACCTATTCCAGGTAGATATTTTTCTGAATCCAGAAGCTAGTAACATACAGTATCTCTGTACATAACATCTTTACAAGATAGTTTTAAATATGACATATTTACAATCACTTAAATTTTGTTTTTTCTGCCGATTGACTAGTGATAATTCATACAATAGCCTCATTTTTCAAGTAATAAGCCATTTTATAGTAGTTAGCATTGAGATTGCTCCACAGTCAATTTTCCTCAAACTATATTTTCTTCCTCTGGAATCCAAATTAATCATAGATGGTAATATCTTTCGTGGAAGGACAACTAAGGAGAAGATTTAATGGGTGATTAGTGGACAATTATCTTAGTTCTTTCTACAAAATAAGAAGACTTAATTTTTAAAACAAATTCAAAATCTTTTTTATATTTGAATACCTTTATCCACAGTTTGGATATGAAAACTTATATTTTTTATGTTTCTACGCTGTAGTTTTGAGTTACCTTTGTGCCATAATCAATTATGGACAAAAAATAAAAATACTAATACAGCACAAGATTTAAGAATGCAACATAATCCTTACCCCTTCACCCTTTCTGAAAAAGGTAATAATAACAAGAATGATTATAAAAATGCATATGTGGCATAAAAACTATTTTCATATCCTGATTCTATTGCTGATAATAAGGACATGGCATCTCTTTAAAAAGAAGATAACTGTGGCATTTTAAAAATATAGCCAAGAATACTTTGAATGTCCTGACATCGAAGGGTAGACATCATGTTTCTTCCCCCTAGAGTCAGACAGGCTGTGATTGCTTAAACTAACTGAGCATTAAAGTAATTCTATGTGACTTCTGAGGCAAGGTTATTAAAGGCAATACATTGACCCATTAACTGAAACACTCAGGAAAGCTACCTGTGTGATTCCATGCTGTGAGGGAGCTCAAGTTACATGAAGAAGCAATATTCAGACACTCTGGTTAAGAGATTATTTTGAGCCCAGCTTTTAAGTCATACCAATGTAGAAGCCAAACATGTAAATGAAGAAGCTTTCAGAAGATTTCACTGTCCAACATTTAATTCATTCCTAGACATCTAGGACTTCTCAGAGGCCCCAAATACTGTAGACCACAGAAATGTCACCCCACTTTGCATTTTCAACCCCCTGACCCCAAAATATATGAGGATGACAAAATGGTTATCACATGCCACTGAATTTGAGCAGTTTGTTTTGCAGAAATAACTAGCAGACGCAATCACAAATAGAAATGTTTTCTTTCTCCACAATTTGGAAGATGATGTTAGTCTTAAGTAAGACAAAAAGGAAAGAGGAGAAAATGTGGCATAGCACAAACGTGAGTCTTCCATTTCATAGCTGTCAATTTTGGCAATTGGTATTTAAATCATGGATGATATTCTCATATTCTGGGCATTTATGAAAGGTTAAATTAGATAGCATAATTAAAGTATCAGACACAACTGTGCTTTCAACAAAAAAATGCATAATTATTTCATCCCTCCCCTTATTAAATAAATTTTAGTAGGTCTTTTCATAGGTGAAACATTAGTGCCAGAAAAGAATTTCCAAATATATAAATAAGAAAAAAATAATGTTTGGCTTTTTTGAAATTAAGAAAAATTTCATAGTGCAAGAGGTATTGGTAATGCAGTCTATAGACATAACAAAATCATTCATTTTAATAAATACATGACTATCTCACAGGAAGAATACAAAGTTTGAGATACACAGATAAATAAAAGGGTTGCATTTCCAGTCCTCATGGAATTTAGAATCTAGCAGGTAAATAAATGGGAATCACAAACAATTTTTAGCCTGATAAATTTTTAATAAAAAGACCACAATACTATAGGAATATAGAGCAGCAAAATTTGCCCTTGTCTCCTCGAAAATAAACCATTAAACTGATTCAAAATAATAAACAGTAGCTAGTAAATATTAGAGAAGTATGCCTTGAAGCAGCAGCAAAAGACATGAAAGCTGTGAGAAGAAAGAATGCAGAACATCTTAGCGAAATCGAGAGACAACTAGTGTGTTTGGGTATAGACACCAGTAAGCGCACATGACTGGAGAGAGAAGTCAGGGCTATATGAAAAGGACCTTTAGTAGATTACCGAATTTCTCTTAAGGGCAATAGTATATTATTCGAAGGGGTTAAGCAAGTGATTTCAGATATTAGTTTTAAAATGTTAGCTAAAGAATGCACAATCTATATAACTCTCCAGACTAAAACTTTTAGGGATTTTCATACCTTTTTTTTCCCTTTTGATGCTCACGACATACCCTCATTCAAAAAGTTTGGGCATTATTCTTCTATAATTATACAACAGACATAAGAATACTAGATGTATGATTTGTACTGTCATGCCCTGATTTAGGAAACAGAAATATAAAGCCTTTTTATCATACACATGATACAACTGGCAAAACTATTTAAATTTATTGCTATGTTGTTTCATGATTTAAAAAAAAAAAATCCTACAAACTGAGTTTACATTCCAAACTCTATCCCAAGTATAGCAGGAAATTTCATAGAAATTAAGAGGATTGGTTAAGTTTTGAAAAACTAGTATGTAGCTTTATATAATTACTAAACTGAAGAACAAAATATTTTATTATGATAAACCTCTCATTATTTTTTGTCATAGTTTCAAATGTCTATATATTTGCTTCATATTTAACTATTGACACTTGTAGTTTGAAAGCCTCTTAGTCTTTCTTGCTGTCTAATAGATGTTTGCTTAATAGGCCTTGATACTATTGTAGGCTTGAATTTATATAAATCTTACTTCCAGAACACACAATATAATAACTACCTATCCTATACAGAGGGTCCAGATATTCTACCTATGTCTTTCTGGTCTCATTCACAGAACTTATTTCTACTACTGGTACACTCTTCTCATGAGAAAACAAACAAAAAACAAAAACAAAAACACGTCTACTTCCTCTTCACTATCTTGCTTGCTTCTGCTCCCTGTCTCATGAATTCAATTTGCTGCTTCTTTGCTCATGGAAAGGTTGCTTGGATCCAGAAAGTGACTTTCCTTTCTGTGGTGCTGGCTCTTCTGCTAGCTTCTTTCCTTTTATCCTTTTATTAAAAACTATTCTAACATATTTTATTTTCAGCATATTTTCTACCAACATTCATCAGAATTAGTAAGGAATCTCTGATTAAAGTTAAGCATTATGGCTATGTAAGTTAAATGAAAGTTGAATATATTCAACATGTATAAATATTGGCATAAGCATAGCATCCAAGGACATACTCTTTCAAGATAACTGAAACACTTAACCTTGGTATGTGAGAGCTTGTTTTGAAAATGAAACTCTACACCCACACACAAACATAACATTTACCAGAAAATTTTCAAGTTATTTTTTTCAAAGGAATGTCACCTACTATGATCACAAAAGTTGGATGTCAGGAGTAATTAATTATCTCATACTTTTAGAGCCACAATGCTTAGACAGTAGAATTAAAAGTTTTAAATTGGGACATAAATCTGAAACAAAAAGTTAAATTGGCTCTGTGGGATCTTATGTATAACTAAGAATGCTTATATTTTTCATCAAACTATTCTCTTTTAAAGGTTTGCTTTATAGCCAATTAGTTTTGCTGTATTCAGAGTCATACAGTTAATAATGAGAAAAAAACATTTTCTATATGTTGTTTTAGAAGAGATGGAAAAGCACTTCAGAATTTTGATACATAGTGTTTTTCTGACAAAGTAATTTTTCACTTTGTTACAAATTCGAGTGTGTCAACATCTACTCTATATATTAAAGTCTATTCAACACATGCACAATAGAAATAATATAATTCCATTATATTATATATAATGGAAATAATATAAAATACAAATGACTGTGCAAATAAGTTGACAAATCGTTGAAAGTTATTTGCTAGAACATGAAAGTCAAATAATAGAAGTTGGGGAATACCAAAATATCATGTGCTTTTTTATCTGTCTAGGGAGATTGATTACTTAATCCACTTCTTTTTAAAGCTTCATGAGCACTCAAATATATTTTGTAACTCTTTCTGAATGAAAAGATAATATTCATACAATGAATGTCAGGGTTTCATGTTGATCTTCCTATTGTCTTTTGTTTAACAACAAAACAAACTTTCAAAGATAACAATATAAAACAAAAATTATTTGAATATCTAGTAGACTTCTCTTGGAGAAAGAAATACACTGAGACCCAATTTGCTGTAGAGAGTGAGATTCCAATGCATATTTTAGAAGAAAGAAGAAAAATTAAAGAAAACCTTAATTTCCTTGCATAAGAAATAAATGCAGAAGTTCCACCTCTAGAATGGCAATGTGAAGAGCTCCATGGATCTTTTATAAAATTGTTGAAAATTATAAAACAACCATCACCTATGTCACTTGAAAAGTCATAACGGTACATAGAAAATGAAGTATTTATTCAAGAAAATCTACTGAAACTCACTAAGAACAGTGAGAGTTTTTTTGCATTTGATCCATAACCCATTCTTACCTCTCTTTCTCACAGCCTATCTTGATATAAACTCTACTCAGTGCAATGTAGCCAAGAACACAGGACTTTTACTAGACCCTATTGAGGGGCTATAGTATCTTTTTGGGAGTAACAGTACATTAGAATTTTTCATTTCTACCCCCACCTGCTGCCACTACCTGTTCTTGAGGTTAAGTTTTTGTTGAATGTGGCCAAGAAGTAGGATGTCACTTCTTCCTAACAGCTTTAATTCATGGAATGAGGACTGTTTAGGTACAACACACTGAGAACACTTAGCCCTGATTGAATTCTTTCTGGTTTGTAAGGCAAAGTTCTCATTCCAGGAATGGCAGGCTGAGATTACCAATGGCTACTTCTCATCCCAGTGACCCAGTCTCAAAGCAGGGCTGTCACTCCGAGAGGAGAATGCTGCTGTCTTTGCTGCAATCACCAGAGCCAAAGCTCAGAAGTTTTGCCCAAAGGAAGGGGCAGAACATACAGCAGAGTGTAAAGCTTTTCCCAAAAGAAGAGTCTGAGGAAATTTCAACTTCATTGAACAACAATGAAGTGATGGTAAAAAGCAAGTAAGAGAGACTGGCACTTTATTACAGACATATGCTTTGAAACAAAGGTCAGCTAGTTTATCAGGAATAACCCAGGAAAAAGACAGCTAAGAAGAGCCCTTCTGGTGTCAGGAACAAGTTTCAAATGCTGAACAAATGAAAAGACGTGAAATAATAAATAAGACTGTTAATATAACAAAAGCTGTAAATACATAGTATGTTTCTTTTTATCTCTTTTTTAAGATATAAAATTATGTCAAGTGTGTTAGTCTGTTCATGCTGATACATATATATAACAGAGACTGAGAAATTCGTAAAGAAGAAATTTATTTCTCATAGTTCTGCAGGCTGGAAGTTTGAGACCAATTTGCTGACAAGTTTGATGTCTGCTGAGGTGCCTTGAATACTGCATCCTCCAGAGGGGATGAATGCTGTATTTTCATACGGTGAAAAGGATGAAAAGGCAAAGGGTCCTAATTCCCTCCAGCCCTTCTATGAGACACTCATACCATCCATGAGGACAGGCTCCAGCTCTTAATGCTGTCACATTGAAATTAAGTTTCAACATGAACTTTGGAGAGGACAAAACAACAAACCATATCATCGAGTAACAGTTATAATAATAAATTATTGGGTATATAGCATATATAGATGTAATGTGTACAGCAATAATAGCACAAACAGAAGGAGAGCCAAAGTATACAAAAGTGAACAAAAGTAAAATTTATACATACATAGGTCACTAGAATTGTTATGCATCTAAAATTGATTCTGTTAAGATGTATACAGTAAACCCTAAAGTAACAAGGGAAACATTGAAAAAATATAGATAAATTATTAAATTTAAATTAAATGTTTTATAAAAAATACCTAATTCAAAAGAAAGCAGTAAAGGAGGAATAGAGGGATGAAAAGACATAAGGCATACAGAAAACTGAAGTAAAATGATGGATGCAAACCTAACTATAACTAGTAACCTCAAGTGAAAATGAATTTAAACATTCAAATAAAGGAAATATTGTCGGACTGGAGGAAAACAAATTAATTAAACAAGATCCATCTACATGTTGTCTGCAGGAGACACACTTTAGATCCGAAGATGAAAATTCATAGAAAAAAAAGGATGGAAAAGTTATATGATGCAAGCAGTAACCGCAAGAAAGCTGGAATTGTTATATTAATATCAGAAAAAAATACTTTGAAACAAAAGGGGTTACAGAGGTAAAGAGAGATTTCATAAAAATAAAAGGACCAATATTTCAAAAATAAATAATTATAAGCATATATATGTGTGTGATGAAAGGCTTCAAAATCCATTGACATAGAAACCTCCAAAAATGAAGATTAATTAGACAATTTAACATACTTCTTGCAGCCTTGGATACTCACTTTCACAAATGGATAAAATTACTAAGGCAGAAGATCAAAGAATTACAACACTTGAACGATACTATAAAATAACCAGACTGATTAGATATTTAAGGAACACTGTAACAATAGTAGATTCTCAAGTGCACAGGCAACATTATCCAGGAATACCATATCCCAGGCCATAAAAAAGACCTCAATGAACTTAAACATTGGAATAATACAAAGTATATTTTCAGACAATAATTGAGTAAAATAATAAATCAGCAATAGGAAAATTTGGGAAACTCAGAATTATGTGGAAATTAAGCAACATGCTATTAAATAACCAATGGGTCCAAGAAGAAATAAATTAGAAAATACTTTAAGAATGCATATCTTCTATGTGATGCAATAAAAGTAGTTCTCATACTCAAAAATTACATTCTCTAACCTGCCACCATAAGGCACTGAAAAAAGAGCAAATTGAAACTACAGCAACCACAAGAAAGTATTAGGGATATACAAATTACTGAAATAGAAAAACAATTGAGAACCTCAACAAAGCCAAAAATTGTTTCTTTGAACACATCAACAGTGGTCACAATTTAAATAGACCGACCAACAAGGAAGAGAAACTATTCAAGTATTAATGAAATTTTTAAAAGGACACTAAACTTAAATTAAAAATTATTATAAAAGTACCTATGAACAATTATATCTAAAATTTAGATATTTGTTAAGAACTGGACAAATTCTAAGAAAGATTCAAATTAGCAAAAATGAGACAAGGAGAAATATAAAATCTTATCAAGTAAAGAGATTAAGTTAGTAATCAAAGCTACCACCTCGGGAAACAGTGACAACAGCAACAAAATCTTCTAGCCAAGAATGCCTCTACCAAACTTTTAAAGTTGAATTAATACAATTATTTACAAACTCTTGCAAAAAAGATAGAGAATACACTTCCCAGTTTATTCTATGAAGCTAGTATTACCCTAATAACAAAACCAGACAAAAGCATAAAAAAAAAAAACCACAGAACAATATCTTTAACAAAAATAGATGAAAAAAAATCCTCAGCAAAATGCTAATGATCAAAATCCAGCAATACATAAAACATAATATACTATAACCAGGCAGGACTTATCTCAGGAATGCAAGAAAAATATAAAATAAATGCATCATTAACTAGAGTCAATTATACTGAGTTTCATTTTCCCTATTGATTACCTACTAAGTTGCTTCCAGTTTTACAGTATTTTGTACTGCCATTCCTAGACGCATATCTGGACTGTTTCACAGTATCAACTTTAGAGAATATAGAGCGATAATCTTGGAAATAGAGAAACAATATTGTTCATTGATTTTAAAAGCATGTATATATATACAAGTAGTCAAAAAGTCATTTTAGCCAAAATGAATTCCATGTCAATGAAAATAAAATAATGAAATGATACCATCAATCAAAAAGAGATGAGAAAATGGAGGAAATGAATATTGGAAAATAGAGTCACTGACTTAATTGTTGGATTTCTGGTGAAGCAGGTAAACAAATTAAATTCTCTTCTGTAGAGTTATCTTATCTAGGGCCACATGTCTTTAACCTGGCACCAACGAAGTACTAAAACCATATAACAAAACATTCTTTTATTAATTCCATATTCATCAAATGATTTTCTGGTATACATTTGGATCCTCATGTAACTTTGTCTATCTAGAAAGAACACTTTTGTTAATTTAAAAGGAATATTTTAGTTCCTACGCATTTCTTTACATTAACTGGTTTAACCTCCGATCTCCGTTAGTTAATGTTAGTATACCCCCTACCCAAAACTGGATTAATAATCAGGTATCTGGGCAGGAAATGCTGTGCCGCAGGGTCTACCAGCAGTGAATGAGTAAGGAAATGATTCTGTGTGTCTTTCTGTAGTAAGTCATTCATAGCTTCTGTTTTACAAAGCATAATTATAGCTACCAATATTTTGGAGCCATAAATCATCAGTAAAAGGCTATATTTGTGTGCAAAACATTTGATATAAAAAGTTAAGGCTTCCAGTCTTATTTTATTTTGTTATACCTTTTCTAATTACATGGTACTATATTTTCAGATATGAGTACACACAATGAAAACAATTAAAAAAACAAAATTACCATTCACAGTTTGCCTTCTTTTCATCAAATTGGTCTCATGTCATATAAACGTTGTTTATTTTAGAGATGCAGTGTTCCTTTGTATTCATAACATCATCACTCAAGATGGTATTATGGTGAACATTTGGGTCATTACACTGGCTTATACTTTAACAGATTGCTATGAAATTGGATCTTATCCTTAAGCTCCAATGTCTGTATGGCCCTGATAATGCTGAAAATGCAGTCCTCATTGTACCTAACCTTAGGAAATGAATAAATGGCTATACGGAGTCCTGCCTCCCTTTGTGCTTTTATATTCCTGAGGGCATGATTTTGTAATACTTCACAGAATACGTCAAAGACTAATTGTGAAATATTTGGATGTAAGTTATTTGGATGTCCCTGATTACACAACATCTGCATGTAAGATAATACACTATTTTCAATTATGATTTTGTCAAGTTCTCAAAATACAGGATTGACTTTTAACTGGAACACTTTCTGTGTGCTGGCATAACACCATTTGTACTATTTTCTTATATTTATTCTGTATATTAAAAAGAGACATTAATTAAAAGGGCTTTTGTGCTTACTTTAGACAATAAAGAAATTTATTATGAAAGTTTACACATAAATATGCTGGATAGTCATTTCATAATAAAGTATGACTATTTTATTTATGTCTCCCCAAGGGTAAAGATCATTCAAGCAGAAATATCTCCTGTATCGGTATTTATTCACCTAAATAGACTGTTTTGGTTAAAATTTTAATGAAAAGTCATGCTTATATTACTGTATAATTTTGTATATGCATGGATATTTATCTGTTCAAAGTAGAGATGTAGTTGACATGAAGGGATGTCCGCCTAGTTCACGAAAGTATGACCATGAAAATATTATTTCTATGATACTCCCTCCTTATGGGAGCTATCCCTTTGTCACTCCAACCTTGAAACTGTAATGTCAGAGATGATAGTATCTACTTCCCTGTGCAGTACATTTTGATCCAAGTAATAGATCCATGATCTGAGAATAGTCAAAGTGCATCTCAGATTTTTCAAGAGTTGGAGAGAGTGAAGGTTTCACTTCTGATGGTGTATGTTGTAAGAATGAGTCTGTATCTGTCAGTGCCAAAGTAAGAAAGATGGAATAAGAATAAAGCTGATGCTCAGAGAAGAGGGAATGAAGAGAGGTAGCATTGACTATTTAAAATCCTTCCTGAGGTCAGACCCACAAATGCATTTTCTGTTATTTTATTTCAATACTGATAAAACCTTTTTATGTTTATAGTTAGTTCAAATTAGTTGTTTTTTTCTATTTCAATTGAAATAACAGGTGTAAGAAAACACAAAATTACCCCATTTCCCCTTGCAAATGTTTTGTTCTGAAGCTAGACTGATGTTGAAATACTCGAGGTCAACCTAAAATGATACTGTTTTACTGATGCCTTTATTTTTAGTATCTTTTCCTTAGATTTTACAAGAGATAAAAACATCTACTACAGATGTGTTACCTTTTGAGGTTGCTTTTCGTCTTATCTGGTGTGTGTGTGGCTGGGACAATGGAACATGATGGAAAGACTGAAAATGATAGCATCCCAAAAAACTGTTTTTACAGTGTGAAGCCTAGCCTCAGAGTAAAATCCCAATACTATCATGCAAAAAATTACTAGGTTTGCACCAAGTATGAATAGGTTGGAAAACTAAAAAGGCCTATGAGGCCCTATAAGAACCTTGTTTAATGTTTAATAAAGGTAAAGGTAAAGTACAACAGAAATAAAATGCAGGAAATCATTGAAAATCTGTCTTTCAGGATCCCTTCTCAGTCTCACGGACACTTTTTATCCGTATATTATGAACCTTCAAGATTTGAGCTTACTATAATAATTTAAGGGAAGTGCAGAAAAGTCTTTATAGCAGGCTTCCTCATACATTGTTGGTCATATACTTCTTAAGCCACGTTGTGTAAACCATCAAACTAAACATTCTCAACGATGTAGACCAGTTGGCACTAAACTTAAAGCAACATATTATGAATCACTAACTAGCACATGCCATTTTCAACTTGCTCACTGTCAGTGTTATGCTTCCAATGCATCTCTAGATATAAATATCAAGCTGTTCCAGTCCAACTGTAAGAGAGCCCTCTCTTACGCTGCCATACATTAACATATATAATATAAGATGCGTTGAGGAAAAAGTATCAAAGGATTGAGAAATCTGCACAAATTTTAAAAAGAATTAAGAGAAGGCCAGGCTATATTTAATGTCATCCAAGATAATTCTAGTGCCTTTTCTTTCTTTTCCCGTTGACTGTCTCCTAACTAGTTTTAATCAATTTCATAAAATTTGCGTATAAGGCACACATTTTAGTCCAGTTGTTTTACAAATTTATAAAGCTAGATAATCACCTACACAATCAAATATAGAATATTCTCTTCACCTACACATTTATTGCACGACCTTTGCCAATGAAATTCCCCACTTCAACCCCACAAGGTTTAATGCATTCTGTCTTGGGAATTTCAAATTTTATTTACATGGAAGCATACGGTATTTATTATTTAGTATCTGCCTTCTTTTCTCTAGTATATGATAAAAATTCACCTTTAATTTTTTTTTTTTGTATAAAGGAATGACAATCCTTCAATTGTAAAAACTAAAGAACATAACACCCAACTAATCACATGCCTTAGGGGTATATTTCTGAAAAATAAGATACATATTTTAAAAGCAACTTTATTAAAACTCAGGGCTATTAAAGTATATATACAAATACAACACTAGAAAATAAAGTTGTTTCCAGGCCGGGAGCAGTGGCTCACACCTGTAATCCCAGCACTTTGGGAGGCCGAGGTGGGCGGATCACGAGATCAGGAGATTGAGACCATCCTGGCTAACAGGGTGAAACCCTGACTCTACTAAAAATACAAAAAATTAGCTGGGCTTGGTAACCTGCGCCTGCAGTCCTAGCTACTCGGGAGGTCAAGGCAGGAAAATGGCCTGAACCCAGGAGGCAGAGCTTGCAGTGAGCGGAGATCGCGCCACTGCACTCCAACCTGGGCGACAGAGCAAGACTCCGTCTAAAAAAAATTAAATTAAATTAAAACTTTTAAAAAATGAAAAAACAACCCAGAGAATGGAAGCAAGTATTTACAAACTATGCATCAGGCAAAGGATTCATACACAAAATATATAAAGAATTCAAACTGCTCAAAAGCAAAAATAAAAATGATGTTATTTAAAAAATCTACCCAAAACCTTTGTCCCCCACCATTATTTCCCTACCTTCTTTTCCCGACCGCCTTTGGCCGCCTCCCTCACACCACTCATTTTCTTCCACCATCTGCCCCCCAAACTTCATCATTTTTTGCCCACCCTCATTTCACAAAGCCTTCTCTACTCTCGTGCTCAACACCGTTTTCCCCATCCATCCACTCAAACCCTTTCCGCAGTTTCTTCCCACCGTCTTTCCCCCTTATCCCTGGCCGCCCTCTTTTTCCCATCCCGCTCTCATCACCCTCTTTTGCTCCTTTATCTAAGCAAAAACATTTTCCCGTCTTTTCCCAAAACCTTCTCTCCACTCCTGATGCTCACTACCCTCTTTTCCCCCTTCATCCACCCTGTTCCTCCTTGCCATTCTTTCCCTTCTCCATCTACCCAAAAACATTTCCCCCGTCTTTTCACAAAGCCTTCTCCCCACTCCTATTCACTTCCCTCTTTCCCCCTCCATCTACACCCCAAAACTTTCCCCCTTTTCAAAGTCTCCCTCCTTTACCACTCGTGCTCTTCTTTCCCCTATCCTGCTTGTCACCCTCTTTTTTGCCCTCCATCTACCCCAAACTGTTTTTCCGTCGTTTTCCCAACCCCCTATCCCTGGCTCCCTCTCGCCACCCTCTTTCCTCCTCCTCGTCAGCCTCTTCCCCGCTCCATCTATCGAAACACTTTTTACCCACCGTCTTTTCTTTCTCCACCGTCTTTCTTTTCTACCACTGTCTTTTCACAAAACCTTGTTTTCCTCCTGCTGGCTACCCTCTTTTCCCTTCTCCCACCTGCTACCCTCTTTTGCTCCTCAACCCAAAAACTTTTCCCCCCCACTGTATTTTCTCCCCACCGTCTTTTCACAAAACCTTCTCTCCCTACTGGTCGCCCCGTTTTCCCCCATCACCTCCCTCTTTTTCCTCTTCCCACTTGCCACCCTTTTCCCCCTCCATTTACCCTTAAACTTTTTACCCACCGTCTTTCTGCAAAACCTTCCTTCCCTCCCACTCCCCACCCTGTTTTTACACCTCCATCTACCCAAAAACTTTTTTCCCCCACCATCTTTTCGCCGCCATCTTTTTGCAACGCCTTCTCTGGCTAAGTTATCCTTTTTTCGCTTTGGCACTAACTACCATCCTTACTCCCCTCCATCTATCCCAAAACTGTTTTGCTTCTCATACCATTACAGCTGCGCTGCTATCTCTCCGTTGCTGCCAACAGCTGCAGCGAGGCGAGCCGCGCTCCAGCGGCTCCAGCCTCCAGCATATGGCCAATGACTCCTGATTCTTAGTCCTCTATGTTGGGCAGCAAGCGACTCGACAGGAATATACGGGAACCTAAAAACACATGATCACTTTTCAGCATCAGTTATATGCTGCGGTTATGCCCACGGAGGTTCCTGGACTGCATATTTTGACTGGATGAGAAAAAAACCTCCAGGCTTACTCTGATTGGACTTTATGATCATGTTCTGATTGGATAAGAGCAAGTCTTAACACAACCAATCACAGCATGAAAATAAAGTCCAATCAGAGTAGACCTAGACGTTTTCTTCTTGTCCAATCTGAACATGTAATCCAGGAACTGCATTTGCATAACCTCCTATATAAAGTATGCTGAGGTCGCATCAGGTCATTTCAGGCTCTTCTGTGTGGAGGGGAGGAGCTGCTCTGTGCCTAATTTAGAGGACTGGAAGAGGCCACAACCTTCCGCCTGCTGGAGGTTGGAGGATGGATGGAGGCTGGAGGATGGATGGAGCCTGGGGTCTGGGTCACTACCTTGCTAGGGTTGGTGGTGGCGATAGAGCAGTAGGAGGGCGGTGGGCAGCAGGAGCTTCTCCTGCTGGGCTGGAGGACTAGAAGGAAGAGGCACCGCCACATGCTGGAGGCTGAAACCTGTGCCACCATGGCTCGCCTCGCTGTGGTTGTCGGTGATGTCGGAGAGTGCAGCTCAGCCACAGTGGTAGAAATGTGATGGGGTAGGTGAGTTTCCGGGCCTGCTCTGTAAACCTCTGGGGGCAAGGGTTGGGTGTCTTATTGGGGCTCACTGCTAGAGGCTACCCTGCCTGTGGCAGTGGTCTGGTTGGGGGCACTCTCCAGGTTTGCATTGCTGGCTGTGGGGCAGGTTGGCTGGCTATCTGGGGCTATACTGCCCGTGGTGGCAGGGGTGGTGGGGGAGGCAGATTGTGTACACTAGCGTGTATTGCGGTGGCTGGTGAAGGATTAGGGACGCTGACTTCTGCTGCACTGCCTGCCGCCAGGGGTGGGTTGGGTGGAGTTATCTGGGGCTACGATGCTGGCAGTGGGGGGTGGTTTAGGGGCGTTGTTGGGTGCTGCACTGCCTGTGACTGGGGTGTGCACCATCAGGAGCTGAACTGCCCATGGCTGCATCAGATTGTAGGCAACATTGGATGGTATGCTCCCTGAGGTGTGGAGGGTATTGAGGTTACATTGCCTGAAACTGTAGGGTGTGTTGGATGTGCTATCTGGGAGCTACACTGCTAGTGGCAGGGGGCAGATTAGGGGTGCCATGGGGGCTACACTGCTAGTGGCAGGGGGCAGATTAGGGGTGCCATGGGGGCTACACTGCCAGCGGCGTTGGCGAGCTGAGGAGGTGGCTGCGGCAGCGACAGCAGTGGCCTCCTTCTTCTGGTAGCCTCCAAGTAAGGGATAGTTCTCCTTTTCTCGGACTCCGGACTCTAGAAGTCGATTTTCTCCCGTGCGAGCTAGATTGCACGGCAGGGCCCCCACACGCACTGTGGTTTCCCGGCCCGCCCTCATGCTGTGTTGTGAAGACCACCTGGGACTATGAGGCAGGGAGGAGTAGGCACCATGGGGGAAGTGGGAGACAGGGCACTGTGGGTGGATGTGTCAGGAATGGGAACCAGCCCTTGGGTGGGGAGGGCTGGCTGGGTCTGAGTTTCTCCTACTCAGGCTCCCCCAGGAGGGCAGCCTTGGTGGGCCCAGCAATTGTTGGCCAGCTGGACTTGGCCAGGGGCCGGTTTCAGTGAAGGCACTCACTCACTCCGACCCCAGGCCCCAGTTCCTGGCCAGCTTTTGCCAGAAGGAGAGGTTGGACTTTGGAAGGTGGCTGTGAGTGCCTTCAATGAACCTGATCCCTGACATCCAGTCACCAGCATGACAAGGTGAGGCTCTAACGGTTCCACTCCCTGAGTCCTGTTTTGGGTTCTTCTGGCTTTGCCTGCCCATCTGCTGCAAGCCAGGCTAAAGGAGGAGAAGGAGGAGTCGCCTGTGGTACGGTCGAGCAGATGACGTGGCTCTGCAGCTTGCCTCATGCAGTTGGATGCAGTTGGTGGTGGAGATGGAGACCGCAGCTGGACTGGAGCGGTAAGAGGGCACCCACGGGGGCCAGGTGGTAGGAGCCTGGTAGGGTGGGCTGGTACGTTGAGGGTGACTGGTTGTATTGGCATTGGCGCTAGTGGTGGTAGCAGTAGGAAGTCTGGGGGCCGGGACGGGGGAGTAGGAGCACTGCAGGGCCCATCCCTTTCTGGGGTGGGGAGGAACCTGTGCATGCTGTAACGAAGGTCTCGGTGGCAGTGGTGGTGGTACACCTAGGGCAAAGAGGAGTCCTCCTCCTTCTCCTGCAATCTTTGGAGTGTGCCCTCCTCCTGCTGGTTCCTGAGCTAGGCGTGAGTGGCAGCATTATCTCATTCTTAACAAAATTTAGGGGGTGACTATTTGTGTATCCTTTTGCTTGTTTTCTGTTGTAATACTATTGGAGTTACTCAAATTTTATGAATCGAGGAGGGGATAAAAGGTATCATAATAGGCCTTCTAATTCTCACACCTGTTCTTTTTCCTTTCTTCCATTGTGTATTTTCTTCTCATTTTCTTGTTTCTCTTCATTTTCTTTTGCAACTGCTTCTATTTCATGTTTGTATTCTTGTTTCTCCTCCTGTTTTTTTTTTTTATGCTGAGCAATAGCCTTAACAAACCAAAACTGAGTTAAAAATAAAATACTTTTCACTGTTGTATTTTTTTGAATAACTGATCCCTTACTATGTTTTAGAGATGAGGAAAAAAAAGTCAGTTGTATAATTAGTTACTTGAATAGCTATGCTTTCACAATTGTGTTAACCCACTTATGCCTAGTGTTCCACACTAAGCATGTGGGAATTACTTATATCCTACTGCTAAATGTCATCAACAAGGTCTGATTTTTCACTTATGCAAAAATTCAAAACATTGCAACCTCTGGCATAAATAGGCTAATGCGTTCAGTGTTACTCAGGGAATAAAAAAATGAAGCATCACATAAAATATTGGTAGCAAACAGCCATTTCATGTCTCTCACATATTTTTTCTGGAGCTATGCAAGAGTCACAGGGGTAATAAGTTGTAATTTATGAGATGATTAAGTGAACCGTATTCCCTTCGTATTTTTCTCTGCCACCATTTTCAAGAGTATTGTCATCTGCACGAGGAAACCTGGTTCATCACCACTCCTTTGCAAGAGGAAAAAGAAGGGGGGAGAATCATGTGTATAATGTTGTTAAGGCAAATATTCACAACCAAAAACAAGGTTTTATTAACTTTCACCTTTAAGAACCTGCAGTGTTTAGCCCTCTTTGATTCCTAGTATTACTACCTTTGGTATGAACTCTTTTTTTAAACTGATCATTCTAGAAGTTTATGCATTTCGTATCATTTTTCAAGCCAACAGAAACGTGTAAGGCCTATAATTCTGAAACTTTTTAGTTATTTTTAAGGCTATGAGCATGTAAGATACTCTTGATATATGGAAGAATATGTATAAATACCACTAGGTAGCTTATTTTGAAGAGATAGCATCTAAATATTTGTCCAGAGTAGATTGGTTGCAGTTTCTTAGGTGTGTTTCTTAATACTTTGCCTCAATATTTTAAATCATGTAGAAATTTGAATACAGTTTAACTTCATATAGTCCTTTGTTTATAGGTTTAATATTTCTAAAGACTACAGACATCACAGCTCCGTTTAAGATTCAGTAATATTAATAAAATTTTAGAAATATAGGGTTAGAATCCAACAAATTCAGAGGAAATTTGTTAAATTATATAGCTGTAGAGCGGGAATGAAACCCAGGTTCTAAGCTCTAAGGGAGCCATGAGGTACCATACAGGTGCATCAGTGACTGGGCATAGATTAGGCAAAATTACAGGATGGTTAAGAGAGTGAGCTGTGGAGCCCAACTCTATGTAACATAAATTTTTAAACTGCATGGTGCCACAGTTTATCCATCTTTACAGTGGGGACTGTAGTAAGTTTTTCTTTTTCTGCTCAGTTGTCTGTCTTGTTGCCAGCTGTTCCCTAGTCTGTCTTGTTGCCACTGTTCCCTAGTCTGTCTTGTTGCCACTCCGTGCCCACATGACAGGACCTAAGGTAATTTCTGACAGGCTGAGACTCCTTAAAGAAAAACAGAAGGTGCTAGTAACCCCATTTTAGGAGAAACCTCTGTTGTCCTCATGGAACCCCAAGAACTTCAGGCAGACAGGTCTCTCTCAAAATCTAAGGCTCTCCTCTGTTTTGCTTTGTGTTATCTGACCTTTTAGGAGTCGGTGGGCATCAGAAATCAGTTGGGGAGAGAGATCTAAAGAAAGTTGTGGATATGAAGATGCATTTATGGTAAGAAAAGTTATGAAGGAAAGAAATGTTACATGAGAGGATCTTGTATGGCAAATTTTTGTCCTAAAGTAGAATGACTAATTATGAAAGAGGGAAATACAGGAAAAGTCAGAAAGTTTGTGTCGTAGATGGTCTGTGGAAGTTGTGTTAGAGTTCATAAAATAAAAAAGAAAAACTTACAACTGCTAGATCTTTTCCTGTCTAGAAGTGTTGTGTATGTGATGTATATATAAAGGAGCCCTACTTACTTGGCTTAGAAGAAAAGGAAGGCTCTTAAATATTTTTTCAGAAAAATAGAATCTCTAATGCCTTTTATTTCACATGACTTCAGTAATCTTTGGGAAATAAAGACAGTGTTAAAATCATTTTTTAGTAGAAACAGGGTTCTCCGTATTGGTCAGGCTAGTCTCTAACTCCCGACCTCAGGTGATCCGCCCATCTTGGCCTCCCAAAGTACTGGGATTACAGGCGTGAGCCACCACGCCCTGGCCTACAAATAGGTTAAATTATTTTGTAAATTAGCTGTTGTTTGTTTTGTCTACTCTCAGACTTCTGGATTTTTTCTTAAGTATGAAGGATTTCAATTGTTATATTAATATAAAAGCTTAGATAAATAGCACAAACATGAATTTTTTTTTTGACAGAGTCTTGCTCTGTTGCCCAGGCTGGAGTGCAGTGGCACAATCTCAGTTCACTGCAACCTCCCCTTGCCAGGTTCAAGCAATTCTTGCGCTTAGCCTCCCAAGTAGCTGGGATTACAGGCATATGCCACCATGCCTGGCTAATTTTTGTATTTTTAGTAGAGACGGAGATTCGTCATGTTGGCCAGGCTGATCTCGAACTCCTGGCCTCAAGTTATCTGCCCGCCTTGGCCTCCCAAAGTGTTGAGATTACAGGCATGAGCCATCACACTTGGCCGACTGTATTGTTTATGAATTTTTTTTACATCAAAAAGCTCATTTGTAGTATTCATTTTCTGTATGTATTCATGCCATAAAATTTATTTTATTTTATTTTAATTTTTTAAAAATACAGATGGGGTCTGATGGTTTTGCCCAGCCTGGTCTTGAATTCTTGGCTCAAGTAATCCTCTCACCATGGCCTCCCAAAGTGCTGGGATTACAGGCATGAGCCACCATGCCTGGCCTAGAAAATTTATTGTAAAGGAAAAGGCATATTTTTATTAAGCTGATAATCTTTACATAAATATTGAAGCATGGCATATTTCTTTATTCCACTTGGGCTATTTCATGTTGCATTAAGAAGAATTTTTTGTTTGTTTTTTCTTGTTACTATGCTTGTTTCTGGAATACTCCTTTCCTCCCTTACCCTTCCAAACTCTACTACGTCTAAATTTATCCTATTTTTCAAGGGTTTGATCACATATTACATCAGCCAGGAAATGTCTCTCCTATTCCCTCTTCTCCAAAATGTATACTTTTTTTTCTGGAAACTCTTGATCCTTTGCCTCTAGACCATAAGCCCTTTGTAGGCATGTGTGAATCTGAGTTTTTAAATTTTTTTTTCCTCTTTTCCCACTCCCAGAATAACACCCTGTGTCCAGGAGTAGATACTTGTTGAATGCATAAAAGAGCTTAGCAGCTAGAGTTAGTGTGGATGCTGTAGAAGATGTCTGATACAAATATGGCAGTTTGATGCTGAATAGTTTTTGGAAATTAAAAAACAGGTAGAAATTTCACCAATGTCAGTGACTAACACAGCTGTAATTAGTAAATTATCAAAATATTTCTTTTTTTTCTTTTTTACAGAGAGGGTCTCTCTCTGTCCCAGGCTGGAGTGTAGTGGTATGATCATAGTTCAATGCAGCCTCCAAGTCCTGGGCTCACGCGGTCCTCCCGAGTAGCTGGGACTTCAGGTGTGTGCCACCACACCTGGTCAATTTCTTTTATTTTGTAGAAACAGGATCTCATTATGTTGCCCAGGCTGACCTCAAATTGCTGGGCTCAAGTGATCCTCACACCTTGGCCTCCTGAAGTGCTGGGATTATAGGTGTGGGCCACTGATCCCAGTTAAAAGCATTTCTTTAAAAAAGAAAAAAAAATTCTGTTTATCGGGATTTGGGGGAGGAAGAGAAAGTAAATATGGGATTGGTTCATCCTAGACAGCACTCATGGTTCTAGATAATATTAGAATGCAATAATGTTTTAATTTATATATGCAGGAAATTTTGGAGTAGTTTCAGTCCTAGGAAAAAACTGAGAGTTAGAAATACGGGAAGATTGGCCGACACGGTGGCTCATGCCTGTAATCCCAGCACTTTGGGAGGCCGAGGCAGGTGGATCACAGGTCAAGAGATCGAGACCATACTGGCCAACATGGTGAAACCCGGTCTCTACTAAAAATATAAAAAAATATACAAAAAAAAACTAGCTGTACATGGTGGCACATGCCTGTAGTCCCAGCTACTCGGGAGGCTGAGGCAGGAGAATCACTTGAAACTGGGAGGTGGAGGTTGCTGTGAGCCATGCCACTGGACTCCAGCCTGGGCGACAGAGTGAGACTCTGTTTCAAACAAAAAGAAAGAAAATACCATAATTTGCTTAATCAACTTATGGTCACTGGATTTTTTTTTTTTTTTTTTGCCAGAAAAACAAAGCTGTAAACAATTGTGTGTGTGTGTATGAATATTTATGCACATGTACATATGTATATGTATTTTGTGTACTTGTACAAACAGCTTTGTAGGATAGATTCCTAGAAGTGGAGTTGCTGAAATCAAAAGATGTGAATAATGTAGATTTGGATAGATATTTATACATTTTCCTTCCAAAAGGTTGTTGTACCAATTTGTAAAGCTACCAGTAGTATTCAGGTATGCCCCGTACCCTCTCCAATACTAGATATTACAGTTTAAAACATTTTGACAATTTAGGAACTGAAAAAAATGTGGTTGTGATTGGCCTTTTATCAATCACTATTGAGGCTGAACTTTTTTAATATGGAGAGAGTTGTATTTCTTTCTTTCTTTTTTTTTTGAGATGGAGTGTTGCTCTTGTTGCCCGGGCTAGAGTGCAATGGCTTGATCTCAGCTCACCGCAACCTCTGCATCCTGGGTTCAAGCAATTCTCCTGCCTCATCCTCCCTAGTAGCTGGAATTATAGGCATGCACCACCACTCCCGGCTAATTTTATATTTTTAGTAGAGATGAGGTTTCTCCATGTTGGCCAGGCTGGTCTCGAACTCTCAAGCTCAGGTGATCCACCCGCCTTGGCCTGCCAAAGTGCTGGGATTACAGATGTGAGCCACCGCACCTGGCCTTTTTTTTTTTTTTTTTTTTTTTTAGACAGAGACTTGCTCTTGTTGCCCAGGCTGGAGTGCAGTGACACGATCTCGGCTCACTGCAACCTCCGCCTCCCATGTTCATGTGATTCTCCTGCCTCAGCCTCCCAAGTAGCTGGGATTACAGGCATCTGCCACCATGCCCAGCTAATTTACGTATTTGGTAGAGACGGGATTTCACCATGTTAGTCAGGCTGGTCTTGTACTCCTGACCTGAGGTGATCCACCCACCTCAGTCTCCCGAAGTGCTAGGATTGCAGGTGTGGGTCACTGCGCCTGGCCATATGTCTTTTATAAATTGCCTACTTTTGTTCTTTGTTTATTTTCTGATGGGGTTACTGGTTTTTAACAGCTTGAAAGTTCTCTACATATTCACTTTTTTATTTCTTTCTTTTTCTTTTCTCTTCTTTTTTTTTTTTTTTTTGAGACAGAGTTTTGCTCTTGTTGCCCGGGCTGGAGTGCAATGGCGTGATTTCAGCTCACCTCAAACTCCGCCTCCTGGGTTCAAGGGATTCTCCTGCCTCAGCCTTCTGAGTAGCTGGGGTTACAGGCCTGCACCACTATGCCTGGCTAATTTTGTATTTTTACCAGACATGGGGTTTCTCCATGTTGGTCAGGCTGGTCTGAAACTCCCAACTTCAGGTGATCCACCCACCTGGGCCTCCCAAAGTGTTGGGATTACAGGCATGAGCCGATGCGCCTGACCTTATTCACTTTTTTTCGTACATGTGCACATATCGCCCTAACTATTCTTTTGTAATGTTATGTAGTCAGATAAATCCAAACACAGCAACGTGCTGCTGCGGGACCTTGGGCACGTTATTTAACCTCTGTACACCTTAATTTCCTTATTTGTACAATGGAGACAATTTAAATAGCATTAGGCATAGTGGCTGGCACAAAGTAAGTAAATAATAAATGTTAGCTGTGACTCTTATTAATTTATTTATGTGAACTTTGTATTTTGTGCTCTACTTAAGACTTTCCTTGCTCCGAAATGTAAAATATTCACCTATCTACAAAACTAGAAAAACAAAGTGAGGAACATTATATGCCTCTATGTGTCTTTGCTTTAAAGATGAAAAACAATGTATATATTTTTGCTTGTATATCACAGGATATATGATACTTGGAAACATTGGTTGTCATAGTAAGAAGAATGAGTGAGAGGAAGACTTTTTTAACTGCATGCCTTTTTGTATTTTTAAAACAAAGAAGTCCCCAGATTGTATTTAATACTTCAATGGTTTCTTTTTTTCCTTTTCCTTCTCTTTTTCAAACTTCTAATTCTTTGATCCATCTGGCATTTATTTCTGGTATAAGAAGTGAGACATATTTTGGGGGATAAAATTGTGTGTGAATTCTACCCCAACTAGCTAGTTGTGTCAGCACCATTTAGTGAATAATCTGGTTTTTGCCCCACTATTAGGATTGTAGCTTTTGTCGTTTACTATATGTGTTTGGGACTATTTCTGATTGGTCTTGTTATTTTGGTCTCTTGTGTATTACCATACACTTTAAATTACTATCATTTTATAATTTTAATACAGATGGGGTTAGTTACCTGTTCAATACTCTTTTTTTTCAGACTTTGACAATTCTGGTCTATGTGTTCTTCTAGATGAACTTTAGAATCATTCTGTGGTATTCAAAAGGAAATCATAGAGATTTTTATTGAATACTGAATATTGATTGGGAGTACTGAAATTGTAGGTGAAGTTTGGGGAAATTGACATCTTCATGTACTTTCTGTCCTGTGTTCTAATAGATTTTTATGTCTCTCAGTAGATTTTCAAACTTTGCTTCAAATAAGTCCTGTACAAATAAGTCTTGTATATTTCTTGTTTATTTATTTTAAAAAACATCAGACCCATGAATGGGAGTTTGTTTATTTTATTCAACAAATATAATAGAGAATTAAACAGGTAGTTTTTATTCTAGTGAGAGAAGACAGAATATACTCAAATAAAATGAAGTACATAATCCATTTCAGATTATGATAAACCTATAAAGGAACCAAAAGGGTGATGGGATTGAGAGTAACTAGTGGGAGCTTACCTTATATGTAGGGTGGTTGGAAAGACTCTTCTGAGATGACATTTGAACTGAGACCTTAAGTTTGAGGAGGAGCTAGCCACCTGAATGAGCCAGGAACAGTGTTCCTGGCAGAGAGTAAAGAAGGACGAAGGTCCAGCTAGGAAGGACCTGGCAGAGAAGGGCTCCTGAAGAAACTGAAAGGAAACTTATGTTGCTGGGGCCTAGTGAGCAATCTGGAAAGTAAGCAGTCCAAATCAAGTAGGGCCTTGGGTCATCATAAGTAGTTTAGACTTTATTTGCAGTGCGTAGGAAATCCTTGGGGAATCTGAAGCAGGAGAGTGATGTGTTCTGATTTAAGGTTTAAAAAGAACACTTGGCTTTTTGAGTTGAGAAAGTATTGAAGTGGGAAGCCCAGTTAGGAGTTTTTGCAGCAAGAGGTAAGGATGGTGGTAGTTAGATGGAGAGGCCTGGGAAGCTTCAGAGTCTGTGTGTGTGCATATGTGTGTGTGTGTGTAAGGAACAGCTAAACAACTTGCTGTTGGAGTGGGTGCTACTGAGAGCTAAGTACTGCTAGCTGCTGCAGAAGCTGTGTAGAGCAGAACAGAGCTGATCTTTGCCTTACAGGTGTTTGATAGTTCTGTTTGTTTCTAAGGTGTGTACCAAAATAAAGTAGGCTAAGAGCATTTGACTTTAAGATTTATGGAGCTCAGGGTTGCTGAGGGGGATGCAGCAAAAAACAAAGTCTGTTAATAACCCTTGTTTTATATTGCTTAAATACCTGTAGTCTCTGTTAGTGGGTCAAAGGGGAGGCAGCAGCAGATGATCTTTAAGGTGTGTGTCTTTGAGTTAGAAAAACATAGCTTGAGGAAGTTATGTAGCTTCCCTACAGCCTTAGAGCTAATAGCGGAGCCAGAGTTTTAGGTGAGCTCATGAACACACCAAGTCTTAGCACACTGCCTAGTATATATCTAGAGCTCAATAAATGGTAACTCTTTTAGTAATATCCACTTAGATATTGTTATATCTATTAATTCAGGCCAAATATCTACATTAAAATTTTTCTTATCTCAATTTCTTTGTTGTTCTTTTGTGTTAATCAAGGAGGGAATTGGCATGTAGTCATCCATTTTGCTTGTGAAATATATTTGTTCTTTTTTTGTTTGTTTGTTTGTTTGTTTTGAGATGAAGTCTTGCTCTGTCATCCAGCCTGTGCAGGGGTGTGATTTCGGCTCACTGCAGTCTCTGCCTCCCAGGTTCAAGTGATTCTCACGCCTCAGCTTCCTGAGTAGCTGGGATTACAGGTGTGCACCACAATGCCTGGCTAATTATTTGTATTTTTTTTTTTTTTTGAGATGGAGTCTCACCCTGTCGCCCAGGCTGGAATGCAGTGGTGCAATCTCTGCTCACTGCAACATCTGCCTCCCGGGTCCAAGCGAATCTCCTGCCCCAGCCTCCCAAGTAGCTGGGATTAGAGGCACATGCCACTATGCCCGGCTAATTTTTATATTTTTAGTAGAGATGGGGTTTTACTTGTTGGTCAGGCTGGTCTTGAACTCTTGACCTCGTGATCCTCCCGCCTCAGCCTCCCAAAGTGCTGGGATGACAGGTGTGAGCCACCATGCCCAGCCATATTTTTTGTATTTTTAGTAGAGACAAGGTTTCAACAGGTTGTCCAGACTGGTCTTGAACTCCTGACCTCAAGTGATCCACCTTCTTTTGCTTCCCAGAGTGCTGGGATTAGAGATGTGAGCCACTGCGCTTGGCTGGTTTTGAAATATATTTGTTCTTAGAAGTTGAGTGAGTGAGTGTTGTTCAGTTCAGAGAATTAGTTCAATGTAGTGCCGACATACCACAGAGTTCTCAGTTGGATATTGTTACATTGTACTGCTGTCTTGGGACAGCACTTTACGTAGAGGTAAAGTAACATCATCTTTCTTTCATTTAAGAATTACGTATTTTTTTATTATTTTTTTGAGATAGAGTCTTGTTCTGTTGCTCAGGCTGGAGTGCAGTGGCACGATATTGTCTCACTGCAACCTCTACCTCCTGAGTTCAACTGATTCTCATGCTCAGCCTCGTGAGTAGCTGGGATTACAGACATGTGCCACCACGCCCGGTTAGTTTTTGTGTTTTTACTGTAGATGGGGTTTCGCCTTTTTCACCAGGCTGGTCTCAAACTCCTGGCTTCTGGTGATCCACTTGCCTCGGTCTCTCAAACTGCTGGGATTACAGGCATAAGCCACTGTGCCTGGCCAGAATTACTTATTGAATATGTGTACCCATAGATTTATCAAATAATTATATCCTTATTAAAATTTTTCTTTCAATGTCATACTTTATAAGAGGTAGGATAGGTTAACTAAAAAGCATTTTCTTTAGCTTCCATTTGTTTCTCTGTCTTTAAGTAAGATATCATGATGTCAAAAGAGGCTGCAAATAAAATACCTTGTCAATGGCACTCCCCCAGATTAGATCTTAACCAAAAGGCTGAGAAGCAGTAGCTTTTTTTTCCCCCCAAAAGGAAGAATGCTTTAGTTTATTTTACAGGAGAAAATTTATTCCAGTACAGCACCACTCTGGTCTTGTATAAATTACAGAATTCACTTAGATAATTTCTAGTCTTTCCTCTCCTGGATGCTGGACTCTGTAATAAGTTTAGGAGGTCAGCTTTCTTTAAATTATCCCCAGGTTGGAGGATTTTAGGTGTTGGGATGCCCAGGGTGGTGGTCCTTCTTAGCCTTGTCTTGCCTAACATACTTTTAGAATTGGTCTAGAGCTGGACAGCTTTGTGGGAACTGGTGTGACCTAATTTGCTTCAGTTTAATAACTAATATTTTAGCATTTGAATGTCATAGAGGCATTCCCCTATCCCATACTTTTGTATCAGGAGGTTTTATTATTTTATCAGTTAAAAATTGCATATTTTGTGGGATGCTTTTTCTGCTTTAGTGAAATGTAGGCTTCACCTCTATTGTGATGCTTGGTGGATTCATTCTTGCTCATCTGAAGTGGCAGCTGCAGTCCTGCCACAGTGAAATATATTTTTAGCTTTTTTTTTTTTTTTTGAGATGGAGTCTCGCTCTGTTGTCAAGCTGGAGTGCAGTGGCATGATGCCAGCTCACTACAACCTCTGCTTCCCAGATTCAAGTGATTCCCCTGCCTCAGCCTCCTGAGTAGATGGGACTACTGGTGTGTGCCACCACGTCCGGCTAATTTTTTTTGTATTTTAGTAGAGGTGGTGTTTCACCATGTTGGCCAGGATGGTCTTGATTTCCTGACCTTGTGATTCGCTGGCCTTGGCCTCCCAAAGTGCTGGGATAACAGGTGTGAGCCACTGTCCTGGCCATTTTTAGCTTTTTTTCCAAGGTAGCTTAGGCCACCTTGAACACCTTGGCATAACACACTTTGATTATGCAAAGGTTGTGGGCCAAAAGCCGGGAGTTCCTGCTGAGAGGAAAAATTGCTTGTTTTTTGGCAGGATAGTATTTGAAATTTTGTTGTTGCAAGATTTTCCTGTTGAGTAAATATGTGTTTGTTTATTTAATATGAGAAGATTTAAAAAGGAACTTAAATAGATCAATTTCATTTTGCAATATTTTGTTACCTGTTTGCAATATATAAGAGGCTAGTTCTGGGTTTATCTGTTTAATTCAGTTAGAAGTGCTATTGTCTTTTATGACAGTGACATACAATTATTACTATATTATTCTCATCCTAAAACATTATATGTTGATATTTAAGAGATGAGGAAGTTGCTTATAAAATCTTGATCAGATTTCTTAAACAATTCATAGAATTTTTTTAGTTCATGAGTCAACCATGTAACTACCCTGAGTTAATGAGTTTTGGTGCTAAGAACTGAAATTATAATTTGATACTGCCACTTAAGGTGCTCCCTTCCCCTTCAGTCTAAACTTTAGATTCTTTCTTTTCAGTGAGTTTCAAATGTAAAGTATTCAGCCCAGGTATCTTAGTGAGCCAGGACTGGAGTGAAGGGTGGAGGGAGGGATGGGGAAGGGCAGGGGGAGACTGAAAAGATGAATCCTAGGTCTCCCATTCTCGCTAGATGAGAATGTTTCTCCACTGTACCTTTTGTACACTTAGCTTTCATTTAAGACTTTGGAGGAAAACATTCTGGTTAAAAAACAAGATCTGAGCACTGTTGCCGTGTAGCTCGTGGATAAGTTTTGAGGAAGGAGGTTGTAGTGGTCTCCAGGCTGCAGTTCATGTGAGGACAGGAAGGGCTTGCTTTGACCTGTCGATTTGTATGCCAGTAGGGGCTAATTTCCTGATTTTGCTAGTGTTTTTTTTTTTCCCTTCTGTATTGGGTGAATAGTACTTTTAAACAAAACTGACTTTTTTGGGGTTTTTTTGAGATAATAAAGTTAAACTTCTTTAAAGTCATACCACAAAACTAGGACAACAGGAAGGATTACTGAGATGAGGGAAAAAATGGAGAAGTCACTTAACTTGTGACTTTGAGTGACATTGAGTGTAATTGTTGAACTCAGGACTCACCATAGCTGAAAGTTAAACAATGTGCATTAAAAAATTGTACCTCATGGGTTTCTAATCATTTAGGCCACTGTTAGAAAAAAATGGGATGACTCTGGGTTAAAATCTTTTTTTTTTGCCTCTGCATTCCATTTATAGCGTTATTTATTTGGGATGTCTGAGTTGGGAGGAGAGTGCAGAGATAGATCACTTAAAGCATGTTTTAGGACAGCAGATCAGAATTAGTTGGAAAACTTTTACAAAATGCATGAACGTTCATATAGTGAAATACTCATTTGTTTTTGGACAGAGTTTCATTCTTGTTGCCCAGGCTGGAGTGCAATGGCATGATCTCAGCTCACCGCAACCTCTGCCTCCTGGGTTCAAGCGATTCTCCTTCCTCAGCCTCTCGAGTAGCTGGGATTACAGGCATGTGCCACCATGCCTGGCTAATTTTTGTATTTTCAGTAGAGATGGGGTTTCAGCATGTTGGTCAGGCTAGGCTGGTCTTGAACTCTTGACCTCAGGTGATCCACCCGCCTCAGCCTCCCAAAATGCTGGGATTACAGGCGTGAGCCACTGCGCCTGGCCCATATAGTGAAATACTCTTTAGCAATAGAAAGAACTGTAGATGCATGAGAATAATTGCCAAGATGTATTATTATTTTTTGGGGGGATGGAGTCTCGCTCTGTCACCCAGGCTGGAGGTTGGTGATGTGATCTCAGCTCACTGTAAGCTCTGCCTCCTGGGTTCACGCCATTCTCCCCACCTCAGCCTCCTGAGTAGCTGGGACTACAGGCTCCGGCCACCATGCCCGGCTAACTCTTTTGTATTTTTAGTAGAGACGGGGTTTCACCGTGTTAGCCAGGATGATCTTTATCTCCTGACCTCGTGATCCACCCACCTCAGCCTCCCAAAGTGCTGGGATTGCAGGTGTGAGCCACCGCACCAGGCCAACCAAGATGTATTAAGTAATAAAAGCAAGATACAGAACAGTGTGTTTCTAGTATGCCACCATTTACATAGGGGAAAAAGTGTGAGTGTGTGTATGTGTAGGATATTTTTAAAGGACACTCTAGAAACTAGTAATTTTGGTTGCCTTCTGGGAGGGTAACTGGGTAGCAGCTGGAGGAGAAGGGCGAGGAGATTTTTCGCTTTGTATTCTGTGGTACTTTTAAAAACTCTTAAGTCCAGGATATAATGTTTATTTCCGAAAAGATCAGCCCTCCCCACAATGCCACATGTTGGCTTTTCCCCTTCCACCTGGAGCAGTTGCAGATGTATAGATGAGGAGGAAGCTCCTCAGGTGCTTTTAATGTGTGGTCTCACGGAACATCTCAGCTCCTCCTAGTTCACTGCTTGCTGAGAAAGCCGCAAAGCATTGCAGAAAACATTAGTTTTTCCCATTTTGCCACAGACAATTTTGTGATATTGGAGGAATTATTGACTTTCTCTGCTCTTCACATTTCTCACCTGTCAAATCAGTGTTGGGTAATCTCAACCTTCCAATCCTTAAGATTTGCTGATCTCCATGCCTCGGGCCTTGGAAGGGAGCAGGGAGAAAACAGACTGAGGGACAGCTGGTCAGTCTTCTGACTCTTCTCCTGGTCAGCTTTCACAACAGCAGGAAACGTGACATCACGAGAAAGGATGATATATTTACTTAAAATATTTATATATCACATGGTACCACATGCAATTTTTAAAGTTCTTTCTTTTTTTTTTTTTGAGATGGAGTCTGGACCCTTCACACAGGCTGGAGTACAGTGGCACCATCTCAGCTCACTGCACCCTCCGCCTCCCAGCTTCAAGTGATTCTCCTGCCTCAGCCTCCCAAGTAGCTGGGTTTACAGGCGTGTGCCACCATGCCTGGCTAATTTTTTGTATCTTTAGTAGAGACTGGGTTTCGCCATGTTGGCCAGGCTGGCCTTGAACTCCTGACCTCATGATCTGCCCACATTGGCCTCCTAAAGTGTGTGAGCCACCACGCCTGCCCTTAAAGTTCTTTCTATACGTTTTTTCTTTTATTTTTTGAGTCAGAATTTCATTATATCACCCAGGCTGGAGTGCAGTGGCACAATCACAGCTCACTGCAGTCTTGACCTCCTGGGCTCAAGTGATCCTCCTGCCTCAGCCTCCCAGGTAGCTGGGACCATGGGTGTGTACCGCCATGCCTAATTATTTTTTGTTTTTTGTTTTTTTTTTTTTTTTGAGACAGAGTCTTGCTCTGTCGCCCAAGCTGGAGTGCAGTGGCCCGATCTCGGCTCACTGCAAGCTCCACCTCCCAGGTTCATGCCATTCTCCTGCCTCAGTCTCCCGAGTAGCTGGGACCACAGGCACCCACCACCACGCCCAGCTACTTTTTTGTATTTTTAATAGAGACGGGGTTTCTCTGTGTTAGCCAGGATGGTCTCGATCTCCTGACCTTGTGATCCGCCTGCCTCAGCCTCCCAAAGTGCTGGGATTACAGGTGTGAGCCACCACACATGGCCGCCTAACTAATTATTATTATTATTATTTTAATTTTCTTGTAGAGATAGGTCTGGCTTCATTGCCCAGACTAGTCTTGAACACCTGGCCTTAGGAGTTCCTCCGATCTTGACTTCCCAAAGTGCTGGGATTACAGATGTGAGCCGCTGTGGCCAGCCTATAAGTTTTGTTTTAAAGTGAGATTGAACGACAATTCCCTAGAAAATTTTATTTTCTAAACCTAACTGGATAAAGAATATATTGATAAAAACTGAGAAATTGATCAATTTGTCATACTGAATTATTTTTTGAATTTGCCCTCTTCCCAAATACCTTGAAATGATGGAAACAAAATTAAAACTTTACTAATCAAGTATTAAATGGGTGGAGATTTTATATATATAAAATTATATCTGTTATATTTTTATGTATACAATTATAAAATTTTCATCTTATATTTAAATTCTATTTTTTTAAAACCACCCAATTAGGTAATAATAGAACTCCGGTCTTAAAGTAAGAGTGTATGTACACACATGCACATGTGTATGTGTGTATATAAAATTTTTGTCATGGGAGTTTTATATATAATTAAGATAGAAATTATATATTATGGCACACTTTCATACATATGTAGTATTCTCTACCATATGTATGTAAAATACTCCCATATTAATTATGTATAACATAAATATTTGTGTTATCCTGAAACATAAACATAGATAATCATGTTTTAGGATGGGAATACTCAGGAGTATAAGGGTACCTGTTCTCCCATTAGTCAGTCTGTGAATTCAGTATTTATGTGTTCTCATCCAGAATTTCTCTGGGACGTGACAAGCTGACTCTGATCCTTGTGTGTAAGAGGAAATGTGCTAGAATAGCTGGGAAGGTGGTGAAAGTAGCAGCAACAACAAAGCACAGTGAGGTGAAACTTGCCTTGCTGGATATGAAACCTCGTAATACTAGAGTAATTTGAAAAGTGTGGCATTGGCACAAAAAAAGACAGACAAATCAAATTAGTCTAGAATTGTGGACAAGTAGGAATATACTTTATAATGAAGATGGCTTTGTTTTTCTTTCTTTCTTTTTTTTTTTTTTCTGAGATGGAGTCTCACTCTGTTGCCCCGGCTGGTGTGCAATGGCATGATCTCAGCTCACTGCAACCTCCACCTCCCAGGCTCAAGCGATTCTCCTGCCTCAGCCTCCCAAGTAGCTGGGATTACAGGCGCATGTCACCATGCCTGGCTAATTTTTGTATTTTTAGTAGAAAAGAAGTTTCACCATGTTGGCCAGGCTGATCTCGAACTCCTGACCTCAAGTGATCCGCCCACCTCAGCCTCCCAGACTGCTGGGATTACAGGAGGAGTCACTGCTCCTGGCCTTCTTTTTATTTGCTATTTCAGTTCCATAGAAGCATGCAAAGCATAACATAACAAATGTCCATCTACCTACCATCTGTGATTACAAAACTTAGTATTTTATCATCCTTGCTTCAGAATTTCTTAATAAAGACAGTACTTCCTCTGCACAAATGCTTACCTTAAAACTACTCTTGAATTACTTTCACAATTGACTTATCAACTCCCAAATTTAAAACCACGTATTTTTGTCTTTATATTCCTCAGACATTTATAGAAAGGTATTTACTGAGCAGTTACTATGTGCCAGGTATTATGCTGTTTTTATATACTGTTTTTACTTTATATAGCTAATTATATTATTTTTCACATAACCTATTTTAAATATAAAAAGAAATGATGCATTAATGTTTTCAAACTTCGGTAACTTTTATTAAGTAAATACTTGAGAGGAAGCTTTTACTGGTAATTGTGGTTTTATTTATGTAGCTATAGTTATAATTTATTAGAAGTACACTTGGTGTTTTAGTTCTTATTAATTCTATTTTTTTCCCATCCTGTTTAGATGGTTTCCTAGAAACATGATTGTTTACTGGCGTTGATCTCACAGTCTGGTGAGGACTTCTTTACTGATAATGTCAAGTTCAGGTTATCCTCCCAACCAAGGAGCATTCAGCACAGAACAAAGTCGTTATCCTCCTCACTCTGTAAAGTATACGTTTCCCAGCACCCACCACCAGCAGGTAAGGAACAAATACTATGCAAAGTGCACATGTTTTTTGTGCTTTTCTTAACGTTTCCTATTTAATACACATGTTGGTAGAAACCACCACATTTACCTTTTTTTTTAAGTGGCAAGAGCTATTTACAAAGACGAGGAACCAAAAGTTGGGAATTAATTATCTCTGTCTTCTTACTGTGGCTTTATGCCGATTTGAAGAGTTGAACTTGTCTTTGCTTTGGATGACAGGAGTTGATGATAAATAGAAAACTTATCAATTCTCTAGAATTTCTAGGGTAAGACCTATATTTATACTCCCAAGTTGTGGTTGAGTTTTAAGCTGGCCAGATAACTTGGCATGTCTTGAGAGATGGCCAGGATAAAGACCCCTGTCTTCTTGAGAGACTGATGGTAGGAAGATGTGTATAGTAGGTAGGAAGGAAGGGATGGTAGACAGGAAGGAAGACTTTATCATAGGAAGAGTTTGTAAGAGATTGATTTACCTTGTGAAAAATAAAGTATGAGGTGAAATAATCATCTCAGAGTAGACCAAGGTCATGGGTGTAAGAGGTTTAAAGAAAAATAGGAAAGGACGGGATAAAACGGTCATCTCAGAGACTGAGAAAGCAGATTTGTCATCAGAATGTACTACGGGGTCCTCCTGAGGACTCCTGTGAAGTGCAGTCATGACTGCAGAGTTAGAATGGACATTCCCACGTTGTTCCTGTGTAGGGAGGCATTTAGTCTTTCACCATTACGTGTAATGTTAGTTGCACGTTTTTGTTGATGCCTTTTTTGGTTGAAGAGGTTGCTTTCTGTTCCTAGTTTGAGAATTTCTGTCATGATTGGATGTTGAATTTTGCTTGTGTCGTCCCCCTACCCCAGTGTTATTCATCTGATTACCAATTTTCCGGATTATTGTTGCTGCTGGTTTTTTCATAAAATCAGGCCGGGCGCAGTGGCTCACGCCTGTAATCCCAGCACTTTGGGAGGCTGAGAGGGGTGGATCACTTGAGGTCAGGAGTTTGAGACCAGCCTGGCCAACATGGTGAAACCCCATCTCTACTAAAAGTATGAAAAAATTAGCCAGGCATTGTGCCAGGCACCTGTAATCCCAGCTACTTGGGAGGCTGAGGCTGGAGAATCGCTTGACCCGGGAGGCAGAGGTTGCAGTGAGCCAAAATCATGCTGGTGCACTCCAGCCTGGGCAACAAGATTGAAACCCCATCTTAAAAAAAACAAAATTAACTTTGCAGTTGAGTTTATGTATATACACATTTATCTATATTAGAATGCACTCATTATATGTGTACATTGTAACAAATTTTGACAAATTCATAAACTCTTAGAACCATCACCAAAATGAAGATGAATGACATTTCTAACACTCCAGCACGTTCCTTGGCACCCCATCCTCCTTGGCACCCACCCGTGTCAGTCCTCCTCCCCCACTTCCTACTAACCTCAGCTCCTAGGAAACCACTGATCTGCTTTCTATCATAAAACATTGTATATGCTCTGAGCTTCATGGGAACTCTTTTGTCTATGACCTCTTTTGCTTCCCATAGTACTTCTGTGATCTATCCATGTCTGGCATGTCTCAGTTCTTTCCTTTTTATTGTTGAGTATGGGTATACTACAATTTGTTTATCCAGTCACCTATTCCAGTTTTTGATTTTTATTTTATTATTATTATACTTTAAGTTTTAGGGTACATGTGCACAATGTGCAGGTTACATATGTATACATGTGCCATGCTGGTGTGCTGCACCCATTAACTCGTCATTTAGCATTAGGTATATCTCCTAATGCTGTCCCTGCCCCCTCCCCCCACCCCACAACAGTCCCTGGTGTGTGATGTTCCCCTTCCTGTGTCCATGTGTTCTCATTGTTCAGTTCCCACCTATGAGTGAGAATACGCGGTGTTTGGTTTTTTGTCCTTGTGATAGTTTACTGAGAATGATGATTTCCAATTTCATCCATGTCCCTACAAAGGACATGAACTCATCATTTTTTATGGCTCTCCAAAGGATACTGTTAAGAAAATGAGGCAATACTTCTTTTAATAATCCAGATACAACAAATATATAGATATATGTTTTCTAAGTAATTTTACCTCTATAATAATCAACAACTGGACCATCGAGGCTAGGACCAGTTTTTGATTATTATAGGTAAAATTACTTAGAAAACATATATCTATATATTTGTTGTATCTAGATTATTAAAGGAAGTATTGCCTCATTTTCTTAACAGTATCCTTTGGAGAGCGTACATTTTTTATTTTTATCAAGTCCGATGTACTTTTTTTTTGAGACAGAGTCTTACTGTGTTGCCCAGGCTGGAGTGCTATGGTGCCATCTCAGCTCACTGCAACCTCTGTCTTCCGGGTTCAAGCAATTCTCCTGCCTCAGCCTCCTGAGTAGCTGGAGTTACAGGCATGTGCCACCACACCCAGGTAATTTTTGTAGTTTTAGTAAAGACGGAGTTTCACCATGTTGGCCAGGCTGGTCTCGAACTCCTGACCTCAGGTGATCTGCCCTCCTCGGCCTTCCAAAGTGCTGGGATTACAGGTATGAGCAACTGCACCCAGCCCCGATGTATTATTTTTATTGTTCATTTTTTGTGCTTTTTGTGTCAAACCTAAGATGTTTTTGCCAAATTCAAGGTCATTAAGATTTTCACTTACGTTTTCTTTTCTTCTATTTTTGTTTTGTTTTGTTTTGTTTTTGTTTTTGTTTTTTTGAGACGAAGTCTTACTCTGTCGCCCAGGCTGGAGTGTAGTGGTGCAATCTCGGCTCACTGCAAGTTCCGCCTCCCGGGTTCACACCATTCTCCTGCCTCAGCCTCCCGAGTAGCTGGGACTACAGGCGCCCACCACCACGCCCAGCTAATTATTTTTTTGTGTCTTTAGTAAAGATGAGGTTTCACCCTGTTAACCAGGATGGTCTCAATCTCCTGACCTCGTGATCCACACGCCTCGGCCTCCCAAAGTGCTGGGATTACATGTGTGAGCTATTGCCCCCGACCAATTTTCACTTATGTTTTCTTCTCTAAGTTTTATAATTATAGGTCTTTCATTTAGGTAAATTACCTATTTTGAATTAAAATTTTATATGTGGTGTGGTAAGCATTGAGTTTCAGTCTTTCTGCATTAAGAATGATATTAGCTTGGAGAGTGGTCTTTACTCCTGTGTTTTCTTAAGGGGTTTGTGTAGGATTGGTACTTTTCTTTGAGATGGAGTCTTGCTCTGTCACCCAGGCTGGCGTGCAGTGGTACGATCTCAGCTTACTGCAACCTCCATCTCCCGGGTTCAAGTGATTCTACTGCCTCAGCCTCCTGAGTAGTTGGGATTACAGGTATGTGCCACCACACCTGGCTAATTTTTGTATTTTCAGTAGAGATGAGGTTTCACCGTGTTGGCCAGGCTGGTCTCGAACTTCTGAACTCAAGTGATCCGCCTGCCTCAGCCTCCCAAAATGTTGGGATTACAGGCATGAGCCACTGTGCCTGGCCTTTTCTCTTTCTTTTCTTTCTTTCTTTCTTTCTTTCTCTCTCTCTTTCTTTCTTTTTTTCTTTTTCTTCCTTTCTTTGTCTCTCTCTCCTCTTTCTCCTCTTTCTTTCTTTGAGTCTCGCTCTGTCACCCAGTTTAGAGTGGGCAATTGCCTGATCTCAGCTCACTGCAACCTCCTCTTCCTGGTTCAAGCAATTCTCCTGCTTCAGCCTCCCAAGTAGCTGGGATTACAAGCGTCCGCCACCATACCTGGCTAATTTTTTGTAGTTTTAGTAGGGTTTCGCCATGTTGGCCAGGCTGGTCTCGAACTCCTGACCTTAGGTGATCTACCCGCCTCAGCCTCCCAAAGTGCTGGGATTTCAGGTGTGAGCCCACCATGTGTGGCCGGGATTGATACTTTTTCATCCTTAGATATTTGATAGAATTTATCAGTGAAACTGTTGGGCCCAGAATTTTTTTTGTGAGAAGAATTTAAATATGAACTCAATTTCTTTAATAGTTATAATTCAGATACTCAATTTTTTCTTGAGTCAGCTTGGGTATATTTTGTTTAAGATATCAGATTTATCGACATAATTTGTCTCAATATTTCCTCATCATTTCAGTGCCTTTGAGATATGTTGCGATGTTGTTCCTCATGTTGATAATGTTTGTTTTTATTATTTTTTAATCAGTCCACCTAGAGGTTTATCAGTTTAATAGATTTTTGAAGAACTAGCTTTGGTTTCAATCATTTTCACTATTTTTCTATTTCACTGATTTCTACTCTTTATTGTTTTTTTCCTACTCTAATTGCCTGTGTATATAGCATTTCTGACATCCTTCATTCTTTTTGTATATTCAAGTTTTCTTCTGATATTATTGTGTTTTTGCCTGAAGCACTTCATTTCTCTGAGTTTAGGTTTTTTGGCAATTAATTCTCTCAGCTTTTATTTGCCTGAAAAAGTTTTTATTTCTGAAGACTATTTTCACTAGATATAGAATTCTAAGTTGACAGTTTCAGTATTTTAAGAGATGTCATATCATTGTATTCTGGCTTGTATGGTTTCTGACTAGAAACCTGTGGTCATTCTTAATTTTTGTTCGTTAATATATAAAACACATTTTCCCCCCTGTGGCTACTTGTTTTTTTTGAGGCATTCTTGCTCTGTCATTCAGGCTGGAGAGCAGTGGTACGATCTCGGCCCACTGCAACCTCCACCTCCCAGGTTCAAGCAATTCTCATGCCTCAGCTCCCTGAGTAGCTGGGGCTGCAGGCATGCACTACCATGCCCAGCTAATTTTTTTCTTTTTTTTTTTTTTGAGACGGAGTTTCACTCTTGTTGCCCAGGCTGGAGGGCAATGATTCGATCTTGGCTCACCACAACCTCTGCCTTCTGGGTTCAAGTGATTCTCCTGCCTCAGCCTCCCAAGTAGCTGGGATTACAGGCATGCACCACCATGCCTGGCTAAATTTGTATTTTTTAGTAGAGACGGCGTTTCACCACGTTGTTCAGGCTGGTCTCGAACCCCTGACCTCAGGTGATCCATCTGCCTCAGCCTCCCAAAGTGCTGGGATTACAGGCATGAGCCACTGTGCCCGGCCCCAGCTAATTTTTTGTATTTTTATTAGGGACAAGTTTTCGCTATGTTGGCCAGGCTGGTCTCGAACTCCTGGCCTCAAGTGATCTGCCTGCCTAACATATTCTAATATTTTTCCCAGTGTCTTTTTGTTTCAATTTTTCTGTTTTTTTTAAAGCATACTGAAGTTTAAAATGTTTTTACTGCCATCAAATCTTTTTTCTATAATGTTTATTAACCTTTATGCCTAATTGCCCTTTCTTCCCTGATGTCAGATAAATAAGTACCCACACATTTTCTTTGAGTTCTCATGCAATGAAGAGTAATTTAAAAGATAATAAATGTATCTACAATTTATTTTCAAATGGTTCAGCCAAAATGAAGTTTTATACACATACCCAGACACACACAGAAAGCAAATATGTTAAAATGTTAACTCCTGGTGAATCTAGATGAAGGATAAGTGAGTGTCCATTATACTGTTCCTTCAACTTTTAAGTGAATTTGAAATTTTTCAAAAGAGTAAGTTGGATGGGGAAAAATTCTTTGCCGTAAGCTAGAAATTAGCTAAGCTTCTAGGTGTTTTGTGACCCACCTTATCATGTGAAACATCTTTATCATACAGTAGTCTGTGGGGTTTATAAGAAATGTTCTGCTGCATTAAAAAAAAGAAATTTAAAAATATAGTGAATAAAGGTCATCTTCCATGGCTGAATACCTTACCACAAATGTAATTTATAGAATTTTGTTTTTTAGCAGAAAAGTGTCTTAAAAACTCATTCATTAAAATGAGACGTGTTGTGTTGTAGTGTGATTCATTTCCATGTTATTGTTGAGAAACTGGATGTTCAGAAAAATTAAGTGACCTAGGTAGTACCTCCTGAGTTGGAATTAACCCAGGACCCCTGACTCTAGTCCTGCTTTTTTTCCTCTGAAGTATATAAACCATGACCACTACTGCTAACTAATACTTCTGTTTCCCTCTCCCTCTCTCCATTCTCTCCCAACTGCCTACCTCCAGAAGTAAGGATTTAAAAAGAACTAACATTTGTTAGATTTTTTTTAAATGTTAAGCCCTAGGTGTATCATTTATAGAAGAATTAAATAAGCTTGAAAGAAAAAGTTACCTACAGTTTTACCACTTAAAAGTTATTAATATTTTCATGTTGATTCTTCCCTATTTGTGTGTGTATTATTTTAATTTTAATTTAATTTAATTTTATTTTATGGGTTTTTTTTTGTTTTTGTTTTTGTTTTTGCTGCTGCTCCTTGTGGAACAGGGCTAACCCATAGGCCGTGTGTCCAGAGTCAGTCTATGAATATTTTAATGTGCTCACTTTGTACATTCTGTTTAACTTTACTTTTGCTTAAAAACATGCTCAGCTTCTTTTTGTGCCAGTAAGTTTACAACTGTATTGTTAGTGGCTACTTAGTATTCCACATATGAATAAATAAAGTTCACTGATTAAATAAAGTTATTTATTTAATCAATTGTCATACATTTAGGTTACCTGTTTGTTCAGATGTACGGTGTTGTGTGTGACATGCATGGTTTTTTTTTTTTTTTTTTTGAGACGGAGTCTCACTTTCTTGCCCAGGCTGGAGTGCAGTGGCACGATCTTGGCTCATTGCAACCTATACCTCCCAGCGATTCTCCTGCCTCAGGCTCCCGAGTAGGTGGGACTACAGGCGCCTGCCACCAAGTTCAGCTAATTTTTGTATTTTTAGTGGAGACGAGGTTTCACCATGTTGGCCAGGCTGGTCTCGAACTCCTGACCTCAGGTGATCTGCCCACCTTGGCCTCCCAAAGTGCTGGGATTATAGGTGTGAGCCACTGCAGCTGGCCCATACATTATTTAGGTTGTTTTCTTTTTTTTTTTGTATGCATTCTTACTTATTTCCTTAAGTTAGATTTCTTTTAGTATAATTAATTACAAACCAGGTTGATTTTTAAGGTTCAGTGGATATTTCCAGATTGTCCTGCAAAAGAGTAGGTTCAGTTCTTAACTCCTGAAAACAGTGTATAAAGGTACCCACTTCTTGACCAGGTGCAGTGGTTCACGCCTGTAATCTCAGCACTTTGGGAGGCTGCGGCAGGCAGATCACCAGAGGTCAGGAGTTCGAGACCAGCCTGGCCAACATGGCGAAACCCCGTCTCTACTAAAAATACAAAAATTAGCTGGGCCTGGTGGCAGGCGCCTGTAATTCCAGCTACTCAGGAGGCTGAGGCAAGAGAATCGCTTGAACCTGGGAGGCGGAGGTTGCAGTGAGCTGAGATTGCACCATTGCACTCCAGCCTGGGGGACAAGAGTGAGACTTCGTCTCAAAAAATAAAAAATAAAAATAAAAATAAATAAAGGTACCCACTCCTTCTGTATCCTTGCTGACACCACGTTTATTGTTTTACAAAAAGATTGTTAATTTGATGAATGATTGTTTTTAACTTATTATTTGTTAGTAAAATTTAACTTTTTTTATTTGTTTATTGGTTATTTTTCCTGTTTTGTAAATTGTTTTTTCATATATGTTGCCCATTTTTCTGTTAGTTTATTATATATTGAGTTGTTAGAGTGCATGTTTTGCAAATGGTTTCCCTATTTAATCATTTGCCTTTTAATTTGTTATTACTGTTTTGATAAGCAGAAGACTGTGTTTTTGCATGTGTGGTTTTTTTTTTTTTTTTTTTGAGACAGAGTCTTCCTCTGTCACCCAGGTTGGAGTGCAGTGGTGCCATCTCTGCTCACTGCAACTTCAGCCTCCCAAGCAGCTGGGATTACAGGCTCGCACCACCACACCTAGCTGATTTTTGTATTTTTAGTAGAGATGGGGTTTTACCATGTTGGCCAGGCTGGTCTTGAACTCCTCACCTCAAGTGATCTGCCTGCCCCAGCCTCCCAAAATGCTGGGATTACAGGTGTGAGCCATCGTGCCAAGCAGAATATTGTTTTTCATTTTGTCCATCAATCTCTCTTTTTTGAAAACTAATGTCTTTTATATCTTTTGCTTTTGGCCTTCCTGAACCCAAGATAATGTGAATCTTGTTTTTTTTTTTTTTAACTTGAGGCTTTTTGTGATTTGCTAATAAGCCTCTTATAAATGTTTGCTATTACTTGGCTTTTTTTTTTTTTGATGTAAGATAGGAGGTAAGAATCTAATTCTTTTTATTCAGGATTGATATCTGGCTGTTTCAACCCAAGATTGTAAGCTTCATGAAGGCAGATATCTTGTCTGTTTTGATCCACCACCCTATTCCCGTTATATAAGTAGTCACTTGAGGATTTGGTTTCTTATTAAATATTTAATATTTAGAAAGGAAGTCAGTGGAAAATATTTATTTGTAATATTAATTGTTTGGGCATGCATCAGAATCACCTGAGGAGCACTTTTGAAGTCTGCTGAATCAAAATGTAATCTCTTTTGCTATTATATATGATTCTGTAACACAAATTTACTCATATGCATATAGTGGGAGAATGATATTCATGTATCATGAAAGCCCTGGTGGTTCACCAAAGATCTTTCTTTATGCATTAACATTTCTAAGTTCTCAGGAGTACGCTGTCTCATAATGAAAGAAAAAGGCTTCACAACACATGAAGACTTAAAAATATTTCAACATTCTGCATTTAGTTTTCATTTAGTGCAAGTAGTAACTGGTTTAGTGAATTTAAGAACTGTTGTGCTTTTCACAGTGTTAGTGAAGATTCGAGCATTGAAAAGACAATGTGAAGACAAATTTTCTTGTATGTTTTTAACGTTGATAAAGGAGGGAGGGGAAGAAAAGGAGGTTGATAAAGATGGTTGTATGCCAAATCTGAGTTTTTTCTTTTTTTTGAGACAGAGTCTCGCTCTGTCACCCATGCTGGAGTGCAGTAGTGCAATCTCAGCTCACTGCAACCTCTCCCTCCTGGGTTCAATGCATTCTCCTGCCTCAGCCTCCCAAGTGGCTGGGACTACACGTGCCCGCCACCACGCCCAGCTAATTTTTGTATTTTTTAGTAGAGATGGGGTTTCACCATGTTGGTCAGGCTGGTCTCGAACTCCTGACCTTGTGATCTGCCCGCCTTGGCATCCCAAAGTGCTGGGAGTACAGGCATGAGCCACCATGCCCGGCCACTGATATTTTATTTAGATGAAACATACTGGTTTATTTTGGAAGCCAACGACCTCACGGATTTACATCTTAAGAGAGGAATCATAAACTGTAGGGCTTAAAGCTGCCAAAGATTGACTGCATGCCAGATGCAAAGGATACTGGAGCTTTAACTCTATTAAGTCTATTAGAATTGTTATTGCTTTTATTGGTGCTTTCCTTACAGAATTGTACAGGTTTTAGGGTATAGCCATAATCTTATTTTCCCAGAAGGCCTCTTAGATTCAGTGCATACTATTACAGAATATGAGGCTTTTCCTCAGTGTATATTAGCTGAAATATCTGTACTAAGGTGTTTTGAAGCAACTGTCCAGTTATCTCCTGTATGCATTCTTGGCTCAGAACTATTGACTTTTCACAGTTCCTTAATCACTATTTAATACATTTTAGGATTCTGTAATCCTGTGAACTACCCTCATTGTAGGTTTCTCATAGTCTAAGTAAAATTAGTATTCTAAAAGTTATCTGTTTTATAATATTGCTTATATCTTTACAGCAGACTGGAAATTAATAGGGTGTGTGTGGATGTGTGTTGGAGGGTAGTGGATTTTGGGCGAAGGGGCTTTCATTCTGCTACAGCTCTGCTGATTTGGAGGCGCAATGGGATGTTTTTGGCTAAGGAAATGTTACGTATGCTGTAGTGTGGGCTTTATGAAAGTAGGCCCAGAGATAGTAGCAGCTGAAGTTCCTAGGTCACTTCTCTGACTTTTGTACCTCAGTTTTGGTTTGGAAAGCCTGAAAACTTTTGATAGGAACACCTGGCCATGTTATAGTTGTTAAGTTGGGTGGACACACAGGTTTTACCTGGAATAATACTATTTCCCAGCCAGTTGTTCAGACCATTTGAAGAGCCATTGCAAGGAAATGGCTGAGAAGTTGGTATCTTCCTTTGTCATGATTGCATTATTTACCTATAAATTCTCTATAATTTCAGTATTGTTACACTAGAGGCTGATCAACACTAACTCACCTGACTTTGTATAGCTTTTAGGCTCTTCAAAATAGTACATGGTATATCTAAACTATAAAAGTGAGGTGAGAATTTGCATATATGTAAATATGAAAGTTACTACTAAAGGTTTCATTAGACGCATAGTACACATGGCTCTGCTGTGGTTTAAAACTGACTTTTTCGTTTAAGGCAATCTGGACTCTATTAGTGAGAAATAAATTGTTTGTCTTGGTTTTATTCTCTAAAGGATCCAGCATTCGGAGGAAAACATGAAGCTCCATCCTCTCCAATTTCAGGGCAACCATGTGGAGATGATCAAAATGCTTCACCTTCAAAACTTTAAAGGAAGAATTAATACAGAGTATGGATCGTGTAGATTGAGAAATTTCAAAAGTAAAACAGCAGATCCTTAAACTGAAAAAGAAACAAGTAAAAGTCTTCGTCTAATATATTCTAAGAATGTATGTTTTTCTCCCTACAGAAGATATTTTTGAGTTTTCCATATTTTGAAACTTTACATAAAAGGAATCATGCCTTATATATTCTGAATTGCTGTTTTTTGCTACTATTGTGGTTTTCTTACATCCATTCATTTTCCTTGCTGCACTGTCTTGATTCTATGATTGTAGAGAGTGAAATTTGTTTGTCCATTCTATTTTTGATTTTTTTTTATAATCCATACAATGGTGCTGGTTTTTGGTTCACATGTAGAGATTTTATAGGGCATGTGCCCAGGAATGGCAGTGCTTGGCCCAAGATTATGCACAGTGAACTATTTAATAGATGACACCAAATTTGCTAAGAAGTAACACCATTTTACATTCCCACTGGCAGCTTATGTGGGTACTGGTTTGTGCACATTCTTGCCATTACTTGATACCATTTTTTCAGTTGGATATGAGATAGTCTTCTGTGGTTTGGAAGGAGGCTGAGCTTATTTTCATTTGTCCATGGGTTATTTGGGTTCCTTATGTGCATGTTCAAGTCTTTTGTCTATAGTCTCCTATTTCATCATTGAAACTTTTAGGATTTCCTGAAGTCCCTTGTCAGATATGTGTATAGAAGATTTGCCTAGTTTGTGGCCTGTCACTTCACTTTTAGCCCAGTATCCACTCTAAGTGTACACGAAGTCCATTTTTTTTTTCCAGATTTGGAGTCTCACTCTTTCACCCAGGCTGGAGTGCGGTGGTGTGATCTTGGCTCACTGCAACCTCTGCCTCCCAGGTTCAAGCGATTCTCCTGCAACAGCCTCCCAAGTAGCTGGGACTGTAGGCGCTTTAAGTGCTTTTAATGTATTCATAAAGTTGTACAGCTATCACCACTCTCTAACTCTAGAATACTTTTATCATTTCAAAAAGAAACTCCATACTTACTAGCAGTTACTCCCCGTTTCCCCCTTTCCCCAGCCCCTGGCAACCACTAGTCTATTCTCTGTCTCTATGGACTAGCATATGCCAAATATCAGAAAAAACAGAATCATATGTGACCTTTTGTGTTTGGCTTCATTTCTTTAGCATGTTGTTCTGATTCATCCATGTTGTATCTTGTGTCAGCACTTCATTGCTTTATATGCCTGAATCCCATTGCATGAGTATACTATGATTTGCTTATCCATTTATTTAGTTGATGGATATTTGAGTTGTTTTCATTTTTTGACTATGATTAATAATGTACTGTGATGAGATTCATGTACTCGTTTTTGTGTGGACCTATTTTTACAATTTTCTTTATATATCTAGGTGTGGGCATATGGTAAAACTATGTTTAAATTTTTGAAAAACTTCAAAACTGTTTTCCAAAGTCTCTGTACCATTTTATATTCTTACCAGCAGCGTATGGAGGTTCCATTTTTTTCCTACCTCCTTGCCAACATCTGTTATTTTCCTTTTTTAAAAAAATATAGCCATCCTTTTTGATGTGAAGTGGTATCTAGTTGTAGTTTTCATTTGCATATCCTTAATGACTAATGATGCTGAGCATCTTTTCATGTGCTGATTGGCTATTTATATGTCTTTTTATTGAAATATTCAGTTAGATTGTTTGCTCATTTAATTGGGTTGTCTTTTTGTTATTCTAAGAATTCTTTATATATTCTGGACATTAGTTCCTCATCAAATGTATGACTTAATAGATATTTTCTCTCATTCTGTGGGTTCTTTTCACTTTCCTGATAGTATCCTTCGATGTTCAAAAGTTTTGAATTTTGTTAAAGTCCAGTTTGTTTTTTCCTTTTGTCCCTCTTGCATTTGGTGTTGTATCTAAGACCCACTGCCTAATTCACGGTCACAGATTTATAACTATGTTTTCTTCCACAAATTTTATAGTTTTACCCCTTATATTTGGGTCTTTGATCCTGACAGTGTTTTTCTGGTGAACAGAATTTGTTTAGGTTTTATATGAAAACCCACTGGGGCTATTAAGATAGTTTTACTATATTATCTTTAGAAGTTTTATGGTTTTGCTTCTCATCTTATTCTTAATCCACTGGAAACTACATGTTGTATAGTCAGTGTTCATTTATATTGACTCACATATTTGTCTTCTTACGTGCTCACCATTTCTGCTCGCAACTCAAGTCTTCCATCTAGGGGAACACCCTTCTACTGAAGAACATCTCTTAGAATTTCCTTTAGTGAAGGTCTCTTAGTTAGCAAACTCAGTATTTGTTTGGTTTTTATGACTTAAATATTCTCTTATATTTGGCCTGTTTATTAAAAGATATATTAATTTCGTATGTGATTATTTTTTCTTAGTACATTGTCTTCTTGCTTCCAGTTTTAAGACATTATCTCTTGGTCTAAATCCACATTCTTTCATGGATAATGTGAATTTTCTCTCTGGTTGTTTTCAACATATTCTTTTCTTCAGAGTTCCATTATTTTTATGATGATACATTTAGGTGTTTTTTTTTTCCTTTTAAATCTGTCCAACTTGAGCTTCTTGAATATGAAGGGTGGAGTTTTTCATGACTTTGGGAAAATTCCAAGCCATTATCTTTTTTACAAAACCTTTCTAACGGTTTATTGTTCTACTTCTGAAATCCTGTTAGAAGATATCTTATCACTCATGTCTTTCATGTCTCTTGTTTCTTTTTTTTTACTTCTTTGGGCTTCATTCTGAGCAATTTCTTCAGCCTGTCTTCCAGTTTACATTTTCCTTTTCAATTATACGTAATCTGCTGTCAAATCTGTCTTTAATTTCAACAATTATGTTTTTATTTCTGGAATTTGTTTGGCTCCTTCTCAAATCTGCCTGGTCATTTTTAAAATGTTTTTTTGCTTTCATTGAGTTGTATTAAATTTTTATTATATGCCCAACAATTCTAATTAAGTCTTTATTGGTTTGATTTTGCTGAGTCTCTTTTCTTTTGTCTTTATTTTCTTTACTTGTACAATGGTAATAATCTAGTAATAACACCAACTAAATCACATGATTGTTGTATGAATTGAGATAATGAATATGTTGCATAATATGTGGTACGTAGTAAATGTACATGCAATCCATCATAATGATTAGAAATAATGAAATATAATGTATGATTATTATGAAATGTACCAGAGCCACAAATTTTATTGAGCGATGTAAAAGACAACCAGAGAAAACAAAGAAATATGCCATAGCTGGATGGAAACAGTAATAATAATGTTGTGTGTTCATCTTGGACTAAATCATGTCTCATACAATTTCAATAAAATTCCAATTAAATTTATTTTTAAAACATGACAAATACGTTGTAAAGTTAATGTAAAAGAACAAACAGGGCCAGGGTCAGTGGCTCAACCTGTAATCCCAGCACTTTGGGAGGCTGAGGCGGGCATTTCATGAGGTCAGGAGATTGAGACCATCCTGGCTAACATGGTGAAACCCCATCTCTACTATAATACAAAAAATTAGCCGGGCATGGTTGCAGGTGCCTGTAGTCCCAGCTACTCAGGAGTCTGAGGCAGGAGAATGGCGTGAACCCGGGAGGAGGAGCTTGTGGTGAGTGGAGATCATGCCACTGCACTCCAGCTTGGGCGACAGAGCGAGATTCCATCTCAAAAATAAAATAAAATAAAATATAAAAAGAGAAAGAATTTGTGTCTTGTTTCCTCATTAATGTTGGTTGAAAGCATGTTTGCATTTGTATTTTACTTGTGTTTTATTAACATCGATTGGCATATTAACAGTCCCTCTGAGCTTACCTTCTCTAAAAAAAATGTAAGAAAAAGGGCCTGAGGGAAGGACTATGAGGCAGAGGGGCTGGTGTGAGCACATGCTGGGCAGGAGGAAAGAGGTAATGACCAGGACCAGGGGAATCCCCAAACCCAGCAAGTCAGGGAGCCAAATGAAAGCCTTTCATCCTGTATTGGCCACCTAACCCCATCGACACTCCAAGTGAACATTCTTTTTAGAGATACTCATTGTCCTATTTTTTTTCTGTAATCTTGTAAAGGAATCTGATTTCTCCCATTAGCCTTTCACAGGACAAAAATTTCACATTAGAATGCTATTCTTTAGAAGGCATCTTCTTAGATTAGGCTGCAAGGCGATTGAGGAAGTTACTGTCAGTCACTTACACCCCACAGGGACATTAATTCACCAGAGCTTTGGTGGGGGAGTAGAGGAACTCATTACAAGCAGGTCTGGATGCTGCACAGAGTGTAAAGGGGGCAGAAGTTCCAGGACACCTAGGCCTGAAGATAGCGCCAATGCTGGGAGGTACCGTTATTATCCCCATTTTACAGAGGAGGAAACAGACACAGGCAGGTAATGTGATCAAGACCATGTTGCCCCGCAGTACAGGAGCCAGGATCTAAACCCAGGCAGCCTGCCTTGCCATCAGATCTCTCACCCATAACCTCATGCTCCCGTTAAACAGGATTGCCCTGTGGCTAGGGGCAGAGCCTCTGGGTTCACATTCCAGCTTCTCTAACATTTCCAGCTGTGTGACCTTGGGCAAGTTACTTGTCTGTGCTCAGTGTCCTCTGCATAGTGGGTATAGCAATACCTGCCGCATGGTGTCCCTTAAGTGAGTTAATAGCTGTAACATGCTTAGAATGGTGCCATGCGCATCGTCACCATCCAGTACATAGGAGCCATCATGCCTGAATCCCAGATGGACACATATCGTTGAAGGGTCTAAAATCTAGGATCCTGAAATGCCTGGCAGTGGGATCCTGAAATCCTCTGGCAGCATTCTAACGACTTTTGACTGCAGAATTGTACCCTGCTTCCCAGGGCTAGAAGGTGTCGGATAGCCTGCTCACCCAGTTCAGCCCCAAAGTAGGCAAAGAAAGTTTTGTCAAAGGCTTGTCTGGGGCCCAGCCCCTGTAACCTCCCCCATCCCTCCTTTGCATGCTCCCTCACCCAGATTCACACATGCACTCCAGGTCTTCTGGGCCCCGAGGGAAGGAGAGAGGGTGGGGAGTGGGTTCACTGGTCCACCGAAGCATGCTGCCTCCAGCCCTGCTGAACTGGTGGGTCCAGGGAATGGGCCTGGAGCTGAAGGGGTCTTGCTCTCCCTTTAACTTTAAGCCTTCATTTGCAGTGACCTAAGAGCTTCACTTCTTCCTGTGAGCCTGTCTGGATGTTTATGCTGGATGGTACGAGCCCCTTTGGGCAGGGGTGCACAGGCCAGGGTGTGGCTGGCAGTCATGGCAGGTGAGGAGACCTTGGCAGATGAGAAGACCTTCTGCTTCAGCTTCAATATATGGGTCCTTTCCTGGCTCTCAGTACATTCCTCCTGAGCCATGATGGGCCCCAGTTCAATGAAACCTTCTGCAGCAGCATCATGGTGTCCAGGGGTTTAATCTGTAGCATGTGCCAGTGCTACCCCAAGGTATATGGTGGTGGGGCTGAGTGGAGCCAGAAGGGCTGGATCTTGTTCATTTCTTCTGTGTATGAGCCCCATCCTTCAATCATCTTCTTGTTCTTTTCATTTTGACTCCCTGTTTTATTTTGTCTTCTCTTCTGAATATCCATCCATTCATTTATCCATTCATCCATCTATTCATCCCTCCATTCATCCCAGCATTAATCTATCAATCCATGCATTCATCCACTTATTTATCCAACCACCCATCCATCTATCTGTCCATCATTTAGCATAAGGATTGATCAGAAGCCTCCTGGTTCTGGAGCCATGGACCAGACACCATGGGGAGACATGATGAAAAATAACATATGATTTGTGTGCTTGAAACAAAAGTTAATAAGTGCTTACCACCTGCCTGGCAGTCCTGCATTCAGGGTGCAGTTCTCCCCTCATCCTGAGCTTTTTGGTACCTTCTGTAGTTTCATTTTGTAGTAGAGAATGCTGAGCCTCACAAAGTGTAGTCACTCAGCTGCATAGTGGAGTTTGGATTGGAGCTCAGATGTGTGTGACTTAGACATCACCCTCTGCCTTGAGTCCTCCACTCCAGGGTCCCAGAGCTGCTGAGCATTCTGGGGTTGGTCAGCTCTAACCTTGGTGGCATGCATTCAGCAACTCTCCATATTTTGGAGTCTTAATATATTCTTAGCCTTAGTGATGGCAAGGACCCAGCTTTGGGAGACCTGGGTTCTAGTTCCAGTTCTGTCCCAAACTTTCTGTGTGATCTTTGTCTTTCTGAGTCCAGTATTTGCATTTGCATAATAGGACACAAGCACCAATTTTCATAGCCTCATAGGGGTATTACAGAGGTCAGAGAAGAGAAGATACATATGAATATTTGTAGACTATAGAGTGTTTTGTTTAGGTGAAAGGCTGTCAGATCCTGACAAGACTCTGGAATGAAGATGTCAGAAGTTGTAAGCCTTCAATGCCCAGAGAGGTGGAGTGACTCTTCCAAGGTCACATAGCTAGCCAGAGACAGACCTAGGGGAAAAAAGAAGAGAAACATGGATTCTAAGTTGGGCTCTGTCTCTAACTGCCTGGGAGACTTCTCAAGCCCCTTCCCTCTCTGGGCCTCAGTTTCCTTGTTTTTACAATATGTGAGACAGGATGAGGGGATGGATGGGGAGGATATCTGGGGGCCCTGCTAGAACTCACCTCTAGGGCCCAGGCTTGGGAATCCCCAGAACCCCCATATTGTCCTGTACGCCTGAGTGGCTGTGCTCAAGGGCTCAGGGAGGGGGGCCTCTTGCTGCCCTGGACTCCCTAGCCCTTCCCCTTCTGTGGGCCCACCCTAGGCTGTCAGCATGTTACGTGCTGGAAGGGTCTGAGCTGGTTTGTAGTCATTTCCGAGGCAGTTTATGGTCGCCTCACCTCTGTCCGTGCCATGTCCTGAGCAGAGGCCCCAGGGAGAAGAAGTCCCGGGGGCCAGAGCCACCCGTGTCACCACTAGTCATGGTAGTCCTCTTCCCCATGAGGAGGGTGCACCCTGGGAGATGGCATTGGGTGGAATGGAGCATCTGTCCTGACCTCCCCGTTAACCAGAGGTGGCTCTGGGGCTCTGGGCAGGGATACTGGAGTGGCAGTGGGAAGCGAAGTGGGGGAGGAAATATTGCTGGGTACTAATGAGTCACAGTTGATAGACTCATGTCTTCATGTGCTGTGGAGGCAGTGTGGTGAGGTGCAGATGGCATATGTTTTGGTGATCTACAGGCTTACATTCAAATAGCTGTTACCTCATGTTCCACGTCTGTGACCTTGGCAGGGGGAGCTCCTCAACCCCGAACTTTGCACAGCTGAGTGGGAGAAACCAGAGGGGTCTTGTGTTGTCAGGGACCTGGCATCATGCCTGGCTCAGAGCACTTGCAAAATCTTCATTCTCAAGACTGGCATTTGTAGCTCTGGGGGATACACACAGAGGTCTCTGTTTGTACGGGCAGGTACATGTGGATAGGTGTGGGTCTGTTTGTGTGTATGGGAGTGCATGTTTCAGGGACACAGGCTATCAAAACCAGCACAAGTTGACACTAATAAGGGAAGGGAGGAAAGCGCATGGTAAACCAGGAAGACACACTAGAGATGAGGCTTCCTGCACCCCTCTTGGTGCCTGTGCCATTGTAGCCTTCAGTGCTCATGCTTATCATACCCTCCGGGTCCTCCCCTGGATCTCAGTGCCTGGCCTGTGGAAAGCTTCAGTAAATGGGGAAACATAAATATAAGGCAATATAACTAGCTAATTAGGGTAATTAAGTGAGGAGTAGCCATTTCCAACATATATTAAGCTGTCCCTGATTTTTAGGGCCTGGAGGTCTAGTGAGGGAGACAATTTGCAGCATGATGGGGAGGAAGTAGGATTCACAGAGAAAGTGAACTGGGCTTTGTTGGTTAAGTAGAAATTCAGCAGGCAGAGAAGATGTAGGAAGATGCTCCAGGCAGAAGAGCAAAGGGATCAAAGCCATGTGGTGAAAGAACAAGGCAAGTGGGTCAGCAATGCTACTAGAGGGGGAGGGGAACAAGTCAAGGTAGAACTGGAGGGGCCTCAGCTCCTCAGTGCATGGGGTGTTATGCTAAGGAATTTGGATCTTACCCTTTAGTCTATGGGACAAAGGAGGGACATGACCAGGTTTGCAGTTTGAGAAAATTATCAGGATGGTATCTGGAAAGAGGAAGTTCTGGGGCAATGAGACCAATGGGAGGCTTCTCTGCTCAGGTGAGAGATGGTGATCATCTGGATTAGGGAGAATTTGAACCCAAGGCTGTAGAAACTGAGAAGACAGTTCCAGTTTACCATATGTGGAGTACCTGCTGTGGCTGGCAGGGCACCAGCACTTCTACTCAGGTTATTTCATTAAAATTCTAAAGTAGACCTGGTCAGCTCTGGAAGACACCTGGGCCTCAGGCATGAGAGAGGAGAAGGAATTGGGGCAAATCTAGTGGGTGGGTGCAGTTGGAGATGCTGAGCCTATTCGCAAAGATGGGACAGGAAAGTGGGGAGCAGAGAAAGGAGTGGCAGGGAGAGTGAGGCCTTTCCCTGCCTGGCTGCAGCCTTTACCCATGAGCCTCCCGTTCCTCATTCCTGCCAGATCTGCTGGACCAAGGACCAGGACCCTGGTTGGTGTTGAAGGTTCTGTCTCCTCTGTGGGCTTCCCTCCCTCTGCTTCTTCCTTCTGAGGATTGCTCAATGTTCTGCCTAAACACGAATCTGACTGCATACTCTCCTGCTGATAAATCTTCAAGGATGCCTCTGATTCTGGGCAAAGCCTGAGCTTCTTAGTTTTATGTTCTGGGGGTCTCCATTGTTTGATATCCCCTCCTCAGTTTCCACTCTGCCTGTTCCTCCTCATCAAAGTATCTGTATTTTAATATGCTACCTCCTCTCCTTTTCCTCCAAGATTTTCATAATTGTGCTTGTGATGATGATGATGATGGTGATGATGGTGATGGTGAAGGTAGTAATAATGACAGTGATATTTATGTTGAGGATGATGGTGAGAATAGTGATGGTGATAATGTTGGTAATGGTGAGGAAGGTGATGTTGAAGGTGGTGACCATGATAGTGATAGTTATGCTGAGGATGATGATGATGATGATGATGATGGTGAGAATGGTGAAGGTGAGCATGGTGATGGTGATGATCAGGATGGTGATGGTAAGGTGATAATGATGGTGATGGTGAGGATGATGATGGTGAAGGTGGTGATAATGATAGTGATAGTTATGCGAGGATGATGGTGATAACGGTGAGAATGGTGAAGGTGAGCATGGTGATGGTGATGGTAATGGTGGTGATGATGAAGTGATAATGATGGTGATGGTAAGGATGGTGATGATGAGGTGGTAATGATGGTGATGGTCAGGATAGTGATGGTGAAAATAGTGGTGGTGATAATGATGATGATGGTGATGGTGAGGATGGTGATGGTGAAGGTGGTGATGATACTGTGATAGTTATGGTGAGGATGCTGCTGCTGATGCTGGTGAGAATGGTGAGGGTGAGACTGGTGATGATAATGAGGATGGTGATGGTGCACCCCTTGATTTGGCAATTTGACATCTAAGAATTGTTCATTTATTCTCCGATTTTTTCTGGTTTTTTGGGTCAAGACTTCCCTATGTTGCCCAGGCTGGCCACGAACTACTGGCCACGAGTGATCCTCCCACTTTGGCCTCCTGAGTAGCTGTGATTACAGGCATGAACCACGGTGCCTAGATTTACCCTAGGAATTTATCCTGAGGAAATAATCAGACAAGTGTGCCAAGTGGTATTTAGAGAAGGGTATTTATTGTTGCACTGATGATAGTAGGTAAGATATGGGAAGAATGTAAATGACCAGCAATAAGAGATTGGCTAAATAATTGTGCTACAGCTAGACAAGGGGCTGGCTTATGGCCATTCAGAACACAGACCCTCCTGATTGAGTCAAATCTCCCGTCACTGCTCTCACACACCACACATCTCCGTCCTTTTCAGCACAAATTACAATCGTAATTTTACATTTCTTTGTGAACCTCTTTGATGAATTTCTGTATCCCTCATTAGATGCTAAGCTCCATGGAGGCAAGGAGTATGCTGTGTTCATTATTGTGTCCTGCATGCCAAGTTAAGTTCCTGGAACACAGTACACTCTCAAGAATTTCTTGTTAAATGAATGACTGAATCTATATTTCTTAGTATGGAAAGATGTTTCAAATATGCAATTAAGAGAAAGAGCAGATTATAAAGCAGCATGCATGCTGTAGTACACACTGCAAATTCCCTCCTTTCTTGATCTTCTTTGGGGGACCACATGCGCACTCTCAGTCAATGAATTATGATTGATCCAAAGTCAATCATGACAATGCTGTTCTCTACTGCTAGGGATGGTCATAAGATCAGGTTCTGGCCAATCGAAACACAGATTTCCAGACCTAAAGAGGAATCCTCTGGGGGTCACCTCTGAAGTTCTTGCTTTTCTAATAAGACTACAGAAGTGACTGCTTTTTCTGGTCTTGTAAACTCATGTAGTGGTTGGAGCTGCAGTAGCCGTCTTACAGCCATGAGCTAAATTCCAATAGACTCACAAAGATGCTGGGCCTAACACTGTTGAACCAGTGAACCATAGCCAGGAACCATAGATACTCTAACTATGTAAGAAAAATGAACCTGTCTTTGTTTAAGTGACTGAACTTTCAGATTAATGCACTCCCAACAGATACAGAGCATGATCCCATCTATACCTCTATGTGCAAATATGAATAGAAAAATAATTAAAGTGATTATCTCTGTGTAGTAGGATTCTCCTTCATATTTTTTATTTTATAAAGTTTTCCCAAAGGGCATGTAAATAATAATCAGACAAATATTTCTGTACATTCAGAAAATAATCAATGGTACTAATTTTATTTTTAAAAAATAAAAAAAATATTGGGGCCCCAGAAGGTAGTTCACTACCATATGGTAAGTTAATTAGCCACGACCGAGATGAACACTTGTGGGTATCCTGGAGGACAGGTTCTGCAGCAGTGAGAGGTCCCCTCCAGAAGAGTATGTGGTTCTAAACTCCTGAGGGAGGTGGGGCAGACCCCAAGGAAGTAGATGAGAACCTGAGTGAGGCTCTGTGGGGAGAGAGGATGTTCCTCAGCCCTCACAAGGACATGTCAGTTTCAAACGAAATTAAGCCCCAGCCTTGGCTGGGCAGCCTGCCAGGCAGGTTCTCAGCAGCATGGGGTGATAACAGGAGGAGGGGAAGCCTGGCAAGCTGGGGCAACTCTGGGGTCTTCAGCTGTGGCTATCTCTGGCAGCAACTGTGTTGGCTGTAAACACAGATTTCCAGGAAGCAGAGCGTTGCCATCTCTCCCATCACAAACCTGGACCATTAGGGATGTTTCCATAGCAGCATCCATGCCAGTGAGGCATCTGGACATGATCTGTGATCCCTTCTCCCACTTTTCCTTTTCTCTTAGAATGGGACAGAGCAGCCTGGAGCAGCTAGTGTCCTGTAGTGACTCCAGTTTGCTGCTCTCTTCCTTATCTTCTTCCTCCTGTCCTCTGTCTCCTCTGCATCCTTCACCTTCTACATCAGGAAGCTCAAGTCACTGGGCTGAGCCTGGGCTTCTCATCTAAATCACGGAGTGCCAGTCAATGCCTCCCTTCCTCTTCCCAGGGAGCAACTTCAATCTTCCCTGCCTGCAGTGGGGAGCTAGACCCTGCTCCTTATTCCCTGTGGGACCATCCGCAGCCTGTTTCCTCACCCCTGTAATGGGACTGCAGTCCTCCCTGCCCACCTGGCAGTGCCAATTCCAGGCCGGGAGCCCTCCTGGGAAAATCAACAGTGTGGGTGATACGGTGGGTGTTTGTGTGTGTGGAGGAGTGGGGCTGCCACCTGGCCATTTACAGACCCTACCCCTCTCTCCCTGTGTTTGTCGCATGTCAGGAATCCCTCTCCTTTGTGCCATGAAACATAAGGCATTTTCACATCCATCATCTCACTGAGCCTTGCATCTCCTTGGTGAAGTTGGAGTTATTGTCACCATTCTACTGATGAGTAAAATGAGGCTCAGAAAGGGGAAAGTCGTTGTCAGGGTTCCGCTGTGGACTTATAGCGGAGCTGGGATTACGATGCGTGTTCTGGATTCCTGGCGGGGTCCTGGCCCATCTGCAGCTAAGGCCTGTCTTTCTGCTCCCATGAGGTCCCTTTTCCATTCCTTTCCTCCCCATGACAGCCACTGTCACCACCACTCAGGGTGTGTGCTCACTGTCACACCACACCTCGCTGACCCCTGCGTCTGGGCTGGAACCCACCATGTCCATCAGACAGATTTTCCTCAATGGTTGTTGAGCTCCAAATCCACTCTCCCCAGACTGACACAAATTGCACTACAGGGGGCCACAACTGTAGGCATTTCTGATCTAGAGAGAGAGAGATGGTCCCATAGAAATGTCAACATCACTTGGTGAAGAGGAGAGTGGAAACACAGGAGAAAGTTCAGGGAGTGATGTCAGGAGGAGGTGGCCCTTGAGTTGGGTCTTGAGGGATGTGTAAGAGTTACCAGGCAAGGAACGCTGGGAAGGACATTCCAGGAGGAAAGAGCAGCATTCTCCAAGGCTCAGACAGGTCTGGTGGCTACAAGGTAGAGCTGGGTGATCTGGACCCCTTGAGACAGTGCTCCCTTTTCAGGAGGAAATCTGCAGTTCCCATACCTTGGGAGGTCTCAGAGTCCTCCAGAGATCTTGGGAAATTCCTGGGTCTAGTTCCCAGGCATTCTAGTCCAGGCAGAGGAATCCGCACTTCTCACAGGCAGGGGCTGTGACCTCACCCCACAGTTCTGATGCAGTTGCTCCCTGGATTACTCTTGGAGAAATACAAGCAGGACTGAGAGGCTTTGACCCAAGCACTGTGCAGGGGGTGGGATGGGGATAGATGTGGAATGGGCCAGAGGAATAGTGGTTGGAGCTATACCCTCCTGGACCACCTTGTCAAAATTGTGGCTCTCCCATCCCCCTTTCCCACTGACACATTCTATCCTCTTTCACTTTTCCTTTATTTTATTTCATTTTATTTTATTTTTTGTAGATTCAGGGTCTCACTATGTTATCCAGACTGGTCTCAAATTCCTGACCTCAACCATCCTCACATCTCGGCCTCCCAAAGCACTAGGATTACAGGCATGAAGCACCATGCTCTCATCACCAATTCACATGCTGAACATTTGACTAGTGTATTTATTACCTGTTTCACTCTACTAGCATGAGGTCTACATGAGGAGAGGGACTTTGTCTATGTCATTTGCTGCTGTAGCCAAGTATCTACAATGTGTAAGGTCATGGAAGCTTTTTCTGTTTTGGTTTGTAATTTTAATTTTGGGAAGCAGAAGATATCTGAGTGGACACAGTGGCTGACAGGAAAAGGGAGAACAGTCTTGGTGTGCACAAGAGTGACAGGGAGACCTAGACAGAGAGATGTCAGAGGACAGTTCCTGGAAGAGGCTGATGGAAAGGTGGGGCAACTGGGGAGGGTCTCTCTGGACATGAATTCCTTTGAAGCTGGTAGGGAGGGAGGAAGTGCATGGGTGGAGAGGAATGTCTGAAGAACACCTCCTTGGCTTCCATATTCTTCATGAAGTGACAGGTGAGGGGCTTCCTGGGAAGAGAGGGCAGGAGGGGAGCAAATGTAGGCTGGTGATGGTGGGCCTGCAGCAGTGCCCCAGGATGAAGGGGTGAATGCATTACAGAGGCTGGACCCTGGTCATGACCCTTGCCTTGGCCTCAAGACTCATTAAAAACCAGCCTCCTCCAGTGAGCTTAGATCATGCCACTGCCCTCCAGCCTGGAGACAGAGTGAGACTCCGTCTCAAAAACAAAAACAAAAAAACAGCCTCCAGTCCCAATGTGCCCAGCTGGACCATGTGCTGCTTCCTGGATGTGCCACCATCACAACTGGAACACAAATCCTGAGTCACTGCCTCTAGAAAGCCTGCCTGGATTCAGTGCCCATCAGACTGGGCTCCTGCAGCACCTGGTCTGCCACTACTATGTGACTTGCCTCTGCCTGCCTCTTATCACAGGTGCCTGTGTTTTTACCTGCCTCAGTGAGGGCTGTTGAGGACCGGGCCAGGCTGATCCATCTTAGGGGATACAGCAGGTGCCAGCAATGGCTGGGCTGTGTCAGGGCTGGGCAATAGGCAGCCCAGGTTCTCACGCAGGGCACTGGGTGCCCTTTGTGGGCTCAACTGGGCATGACCACTGCTTCTGAGTGGCCAGAAGAGTCCTGGGAGAGGCCTGGTTATCTTGGGCTGACCCTCGCTCCCCAGTTCCTTCCTCCCTCCCTCCCTTGCTGAAACCCTTTTGCATGTCCTCAAAATCCTGCTCCAGCACCAGCAGCCCCCTGGTTTTCAGCAGCCTCAGGGAACTCTTCCTTTTCTTCCTTGCTGTGAGTAAGAGGCCCGATCCCCTGAAGACACTGCTGCCTTGCTGTCCTCTGCTGCAGCTCTTCCCTGAGCCTGAGCAGGATAGGTCCTCGTTGCTTCTCATTGCCTCCCTCTTTCAGCTCATCATCCTTCTCTCCCATAAAAATACATTCATATGCCACAAAATGATGTTTCCGTCAACCCAGACCGCATGTGCAGTGGTGGACCCATGAAACTATAATGGAGCCGAAAGACACCTACTGCCTAGCCCAGTGACATAACAATTGTAACATTATGGCACAGTTACTTTAAAAATATATTTATTAAAAAAGATTTATAATTCTGTAGAAAAAGAAATATATATCTCATAGTGTAGCCTAAGTGTCCAGTGCTTATAAAATCTGCAGTAGTTCACAGTCATGCCCTACGACTTCACCTTCACTCACCATTCACTGACTCACCCAGAGAAGCTTCCAGCCCTGCACGTTCCATTCATGGTAAGTGTCCTAGACCAGTGCACCATGTCTAGGTACCATACTATATTTTTATATAGTGCAATACTATGTTTTTACTGTACTTTTCATGATATGTTTGGATGCACAAGTACTGACCATTGTGCTACAACTGACAACAGTATTCACTGCAGTAACCTGTGCCCAGGTGTGCAGACTAAGGGCAGTAGGCTGTGCCATAGAGCCTAGGTGTACAGTAGGTAAAATATTGAGGTGTGTGTAAGCACACTCTGTGACGTTCACCCAAAGAAAAATTACCTAAGGACACGGTGACACACGAAGGGAATCAGTATTGAAGCTCTTGCCCTCAGATTGCACCCAGGACAACATCCCTATGCAATGAAGACTTATCTCCCAGTTCATGGGCACTTTCTCCTGCCGAGGTGATGCCAACATGCACATAAAGAGTCCTCTTCATGCTCTGGCTCTTGGTCCCTCCACCCCTAGAGACCTTGTCTCCACCCTCCCTGAGTCACCCACTCCTACCTTTATATTCTTGTCCTTGTCACTGCAGAAACTGTAGCTACTCCAGACCCTCAATTTCAAACACCCTTTTTTTGACCACCACTTTCCTTTTTCCCACTGCCTCCCAACTCCAACACACTTCAATGACTCCAAATTTTCACTTTTGTGTCTCACTCACTTTCTTGCAAATTTCCGCTCCTCCCAGCTGAGACTATATGGTCCAGCCTGTCATCCACCCTCTCTAACACTCTCCACTCTCTTGCCCTACAATTGATTGTACTCCCAGGGCAAAACTGCACTCTGCTGAAAACCAGCCACCCGCTCCCTCTGCTCCTGCACTCAGGTGGCTGAGCACAGCAGAGAGAAACACACATGCATTTTGCTCTCATTTAATCATTAAGCCCAAACCTCCAGTGGGCCCTGGATGATGTCCTACAAACTCACTCATTTCCTGAGTCCATAAGTCTGCCAGACTTCTCTATTTGTTATCTTAATAAAAATATATATAATCTAAGCATGTTATGAATACCAACTGATTTTATTATCATAAAACTCTATGAATCTGTTCTATAATAATCACCATTTCACAGCTGAGGAGATGCTGGCACAGGAAGAGATTAAGTGACTTGCCCTGGAGCCCAGGCACCCAGCTCTGGAAATGCTGCCCTGTCCCCAAGCAACAGTATCGTGCCTTCTCCTTCCTCCTTAAACCTCTAAAACCTTCCCCAGCCTTCCTTACACCTGCTGCCTTGCTTCCTATTTCAATTTGAAAATAGATGCAATAAAGAGAGAACCTTCCCTGGATCCCACCCCCACATCTCCCCAGCTGCTTGCCTCTGCGCTTCCTTCTCCACCTCCACTTGATTGTAGCTGGAGTGTCTGCACTCATGTTAGGGGAGACTTTTCTCCATCATATCCACAGCTCAACCCTCAGGTTCTTTCCTGAGTGTCCGCTTTGCACACTGCCCGATTCCGCAATGCAGCTCTCCCACCCATCTCACACCCTGCATGCTTACTTATTCATCATCTGTTCTGCTCTACTACATGAGGGCTACACAGGGGCAGGGATTCTGGGTAACTTATTCACTGCAGATTCCAGCATCTGGAGCAGTACCTGGCACCTAGAAGGCGTTGGTATTCAATGAAGTCAGTCATTTTATATGTCAGGCTCTGGCCTGCTGCTGGGGACACTAGGGTGATTCAGACAGGTCCCTGCTTATACCAAGTTTACAGTCCCATAGGGGAGACAAACACATTACCTGACACATTTGCAGGCAGCCATTTATATTTTTTATCTTACAAAGCAGTCCTTATTGTACTTGAGAGGAAATGCACTCAAGCTGTGAGCTGTAGCCCCATCTCCCCTACTTCAGGACAGAAAGCCCCCGGCTCCAGCCCTTACATTCCTGGGCCTCCAGGGCTCCCTGGACTTTAGGAAACAGCTAGTAAGGGAGTCCAAGTCCACTTTGACTCAGAGCTCTGGGATGTCAACAAGGTGCTTCCCTTCTCTGGTCCTCAATGTCTTTGTCTATTCCAAGAGATGATGGTGCCAGCTCAGCAAGCTCCACGGGGCTGGGGCAAATGGAACAGGGATGGTGACAATGCTTTGTGGACAGAGGAAGAATTCTGAGTGGCTACCGGAAAGGCACCATGTTTATTTGACAATTTCAAACATGGCAGAACTGCAGAACACAGACATCAAGACTCCCCTGTAATTCCATTTGGAGTCTAAAGCTTAGATGTTGTTTTGTTTAAGCAGTGGCAAACATTATGTATAGATATAGATGTGGGATCATAAAATGTGTCTAAATGTTATTGATGTGGGATGACTTTGCCTATCAATATACAAGCATTTATTTTGTTTTAATAGCTGTGAAATATCCCACTGTATGAAGAGACTAAAATCTGTCCTTCTTTTGTGGATATTTGGATTGATGAACCATTGGACCAAAACAGAGAGGGCAATCAAATCATTTGACAGCCTGGCAGATCAAAGTGAGAGGTTTATTACAGAAGACAGTAATGCTAAAAGGGGAAGAGAGCTAAGTGAATCCACCTGCTGCAATCAGAGCCCAGAATCCCACCACCCTAAGAGGCATGAGACAACGTGGCTAAAAGAGCAGAGACCCCCAGGGCTCCCAGCAGTGCCAGATGCAAACTTGTCATCCCACCCTGTGTGTGGGCTTCCTATGCCCTGGACAGTCTTTCCTGAGGCAGAGGCTGTTTTAAGAGCTTAGAGCACCCATTCTACAGCAGATTTTCTTATGAATGAGGTCCCTGTTCTGTGCTCCTCACCTATGCTGGGTCCTTTTCCCAACTTGACTTTGAGTAGTGTGTGGATATAGGCTCCAGGTAAACACGAGGCCCCAGGTGGACATCAGGGCTCAAGTGGACACACAGGCTCCATGTGTATATCAGGCCCCAGGTATATACCATTTTCCTGATATGTATTAGTAACCAAGGGGACACTGGAGTCCAGGTGTACATCAAGCTCACAAGTGGACACCCAGGCCCCATATGGACACCAGCCTACAGGTGAGCATCTGGCTGCAGGAGGATACCCAGGCCTTAGGTAGATATCAGGCCCTATAAGGACACCAGGCCTCATGTGGACATCAGGGCCTAATTGGGGACTCAGGATCTAGGAAGACACCTAGGCCTCAAGTAGCATCAGGTCCAAGGTGGATACTAGACTCCAGGTGGACATCAGGCCCTAGTTGGACACTAGGCCCTAGGTGGACACCTGGGACCCTGGTGACCATCAGGCCCCAGATTAACTCTAGGCCTTAGGTGAACATCTGATCCCAGTTGGATATCAGGCCCCAGGAGAACATCAGTCCCCAGGTGGATATCAGCTTCCAAGTTGACATCAGGCCACAAGTGGACACTGGACTTGAGGTGTACATCAGGCCTCAGATGGACACCCAGGCCCCAGGTGTACATCAGGCTCAGGTGGAAATCAAGGCACAGGTAACACCATGCCCTAGGTGGTTACCTAGGCTTCAGGTAGACATCAGACCCCAGGAGGACACCTGGGTCTCAGGTGGTCATCATGCCCTAGGTGGAAACTCGGGTCTCAGGTGGTCATCAGGCCCTAGGTGGAAACTCAGGTCCCAGGTGCACATCACGTTCCAAGTGGACACCCAGGCCCCATGGTGATACCCAGGTTCCAGGTGGGCACTGGGCCCCAGATGAACACTAGGCTCCGGGTGGATACCAGAACCTGGGTGGACACCCAGCTCTGAGGTGGATATCAGGCTCCAGGTGGACATCAAGCCTCGGGTAGATATCTAGTCCCCAGGTGGACATAAGGCCCCAGTTCGACACCATACCCTGGGTGGATACCTAGGTCTCGGGTGGATGCATCTCCAGCTGAACATCAGGCTCCAGGTGGACACCCAGGCCCTAGGTGAACACTAGGTCTTAGGTGGACATTAGGCCCCAAGTGGACAACCAGGCCCCAGGTGGACACCCAGCCTTAACATGGACATCAGGCCCTAGGTAGACGGCAGGTTCAAGGTGCATATGAGGCTCCCGATAAACACCAGTCCCCAGGGAAACCCTTGTCCCCAGGTGAACACCAGCACCCAGGAAGACATCCACCTCCACCTGCACATCATTCCCCAGGTGTATACCTAGGCCCTATGGGAGCACCAGGCCCCAAGTGAGTACACAGATCCCTGGTGGCCATTAGGCACCAGGTTGACACCCAGGGCTTAAGTGGACATGAGGCCCCAGATGAATGCTACTCCCCAGGTGGATAAATAGGCCCCAGGCATACATCAGGTCTGAGGTCTATACTCAATCTTCAGGTGGACACCAGGCCCCATGCAGACACCAGACCCCAGATGGATACCAGGCCCTATGCAGACACCAGTCTGCAGGTGGACAGCAGGCCGCAAGAAGACATTATGCCCTGGGTTGACACCTAGGCTTCAGGGGAACACTAGGCCACAAGTGGTTCCCTATGCCCCCGGTGGACATCAAGCCTTAGTGGAATTCCTAGTCGCCAACTGAACATCAGGCCGCAGGTGGATGCCCAGGCTCTAGGTGAATACCAGGTCTCACATGGACATTCGGCCCCAGGTGAACATCAAGCCCCAAGTGAGTACCTAGGTTCCTGGTGAACATCAGGACCCAGGTGGCACTCAGACCCTACACTCAGGCCGTAGGAAATCAGAACATATGTGGACACTCAGGGCCCAGGTGGCTATCAGGCCCCAGGTTTATATCACTTTCCTGGTAGACATCAGTACCCAGGTAGATACTGGACTTCAGGTATACATCAGGTTCCTAGTGGACACCCAGGCCCCAGGTGGACACAGCCTACAAGTGGACATCAGACCACAGGAGGACACCCAGGACCCAGATAGATATCAGTCTCCAGAAGAACACCCAGGCCTCAGGTGGACATCAGGTCCCAGGTTAATTCCAGACCCCATATGGAACTCGGGCCCCACCTGGACACAAGTCCCTAGGTAGATACATAGGCTCTGTAGGCCCTGGGGAACATCAGGCCTTAGGTGAAGTTCTAGACTACAGGTGGACATCCTGCTCCAGTTGGACATCTGGTCCCAAGTGGATATCAGTCTCCAGATGGACACAGAGTCCCAAGTTGGACATCAGGCACCAGGAGGACTTTAGTCCTCTGGTGAACACCAGCTCCCAGGTTGACATCAGGCTACAAGTTGACACCTAGGGCCCAGATGGACACGTGGCCCCATATGAACACTAGTCCCCAGTCAGCTAGGGCCTGGGTCCACCTGGAGCCTGATGCTTAGCTAGAGACTGGATATCCACCTGAGGCCTAGGTATCTACCCAGGGACTGGTGTCAAAGTGGGGCCTGATATCCACCTGGGGACTAGGTATCCGCCTGGGGCTTGATATCCACCTCGAGCCAGATGACCTTCTGGAGTCTGATGTCCACCACAGGCCTGGGTGTCCATCTGGGGCCTGGTGTTGATTTGGATTCCAGTGTCTACCTGGAACCTGGGGTCATGTTGTCCACTTGGAGCCTGGAGTTTTCACCTGGGGCCTGGTAGACATCTGGCCCCAGTAAACATCAGCCTGGGGCCTGGTTGTCCACTTAGAGCCTGGAGTTTTCACCTAGGGCCTGAAGATCACCTGGGACCCAGGTGTCCAGCTGGGACACCAGACTCCAGGTTTACGCCGAGGCTCCAGGGTACAACAGGCCCCAAAAGAACTCTAGGCCATATTAAACATCAAGTCTCAGGTAGATGCCCAGGCCCCATGTGTACACCAGGCCCCAGGTAGACAGTGGACGCCAGCTGATCATCAGCCCCAAGGTTGACACCCACACTACAGGTGGGTATCAGGCCCCAGGTGAAAACCTATGCTTCAGGTGTGCATCAGTCCCCAGGTGAACATAAGGCCACAGATAGACATCAGGCCTCAGGTGCACATCTGGGTCCAGGTAAACATCAGGCCTTAGGTGGATACCCAATCCCCAGGTGGACATCAGAGACCAGGTTGACACAAAAAAATCCCAGTGGGTATCATGTCCCAGTGGACATTCAGGCTCCAGGTAAACACACCAGCCCCACCGTAACCATAGCCACCATAACGAGAAATGGTAGGTCTAAGTACCATCATGCTCCTTGCTCACAAAAGGATGCTTAGCTATTTTATTCAAAATACAACTCCATTCATCACTCTAAGCAGCGATGTGTAGAAAGGAAAAGAAAAATAAACCAGGCCTCAAGGAATCCATCCAAAATGAGGTAGATATTATAAGGGACAGAAATCCCCAAATGAAATGTTATAGTTGACATAGAATAGTCTTTAAAACCCATTAATTTTCTCGCACATTTGATACAGAGCATTATTTCCAGAGACTGAACCTAGAAAGAATTGCTTAAGACTAGAAGTCCTGCTCCAGCCTAGATTCCACACTGTTGAACATCTATACTTAGTACACCACACTATACATAGCACTGACATGACCTGTGTGCATTTAATTTTCTAATACTTGTTCATCTCTGGCATACTTTATATATATATATATATATATAAAACATATATTATGTACATACATACAAGTACACACACACACAAAGTATATAAGGGTAGGATAGTATAATTGTGCAGTAACGTTTCTTGTGAAAGTGGTGGAAAGTGGATTGCGTTGGCGACATGCTGGAATGTGCTTGCATTGGCAGAAGTAAGGCTTTCAAAACTAGTCGTTTTCATTTTTCTTTAGCAACTGGGAATATTAATAATTGAAGATTTGTTGGTATAAAAATAATCATAATAATCACAATGAAGTGTTAATAATTATATCACAAGATATAATAAACATTATAGATATTATAAGATGTCAAAAAAAGAAGATGTCATAAAATCTTTGAGATGATTGACACGTTAAATGCGGCCTCCTGTGCCGCCCTGGGGCGCCACTCTCGTTGGGTTCTTGGCGGTGCTCACCCTACTCCACCTGCTCAGCCCAGGCTCCTGCGCCCCCGGAGTCACGCCATGGGAGCGAGGACTTTGCCTCGGCCCTAGACAAGGACAATGAGGAGGGGGTGCACGTGGAGTCCCCGCGGAGAGGCTGGACGCCGGGCAGGAGCCTTTGCGGGGGTGCACAGCCTCCTCTGGAATCCCTGGTCGCTGCCCGGTGCCTGCTGCGCCCTGCGAGCTCCGCGGCGGTGGAGCCAGGCCTGCGCTGCCGGCTCTCGGCCCCGCCTGCGGAGCCTCTGCCCTTTGTCTTGCCCCTGGGGCCCGGGCCTCAGCTGGCCCGGGGTTCCTGATGTTAGCTGATGATGGGCTGGCCTCTGGGACTGGGTCGTGGGCCTCGTGCAGTGGCCGCCGCGTCACCAGCGCCAGGCCTCCCCGCGGTGCTGCTGGCGATGCGGGATGCCCGGGCTCTGGGTCTGCTGGGCCCCCTGGCGCTGCGAACTCCGTCACCTTCCATCGCGGCCACCATGCTGCCCGCTGGTCAGCCCTGGTCTGCAGCCTTCCTGGGACCCCTCCGGCCCCAAGGAGGCAACACTCACAGCCGCTTGCGACACCGGGGCCGCCTGAACCTCCGCCAGGGCTGCGCCGCCCAAGTGGCTCCAGCCAGCCAGCCCTGGCCCACCAACGAGACTTTCCGCTCCCCGAGAAGATCGCCCTCGGCAGGCATACACGGCCATGGAGGATGCAGCGGATACCTTTCAAAGTTTGTGGACACTCTTCTGCCACAACAAAAGTTTCACCATCAGCTGCGATGCCGACTGGGGCGCAGAGACCCCTCCGGGAGGTGGACCAGGCAGTGCCTTTGCTGGGCATCCGCAGTGCTGACCACCCCAAGTGCAGATCCCCACTTCGTGTTCCTCCTCCTCCACGTTCCGCATCTAAAGTTCTCTCACCATTTCTAAGCAGGAGAAATCAAAAGAAACTGAAATCAGAAAGAAAGAGAGAGAGAGGGAGAAAAAGCCACGAGCAAAAAAAGAGCAAAACCTTTTGGAAAGCGTAAAACGCCCCAAAGCTAAAAACTAATTCTTATCTCTTTTAAAGCTTCTGCACTTCTCCAATGATGAATGATTTATTTTTTTTTAACCACTGGCAATTCGTAATTATTAACTTCTCTGGCATTAATGAATAGAAGTTGAATCACATGTGGTAGTATAATTTGTATTATATGAATCTTTCCATATTTTAAAAAATAATTGTCCAGTTTTTCTCCATGGATTAACAATTAATGGAAAATTTTCAACATTACTGTGTTAATGTCTCCTGAGATAATTAGATGTGAGTAATTTTTATAAATAGAATTTCCTGGGTGGAATTTCTCATCTTCAGGAGTTCCATAAATAACCATATCCCAAGAGAACTGTGAATTTGGGAACTGAAAGAACTGAGTCCCAACTTGTCCAGCCTGGAAGCTTTTGGGTGATCACTCTTGCAGGTGACTTCACTGCCTTCTGTTGAAGGGCCAGTGAGAGCCTGGGGGTTTCAACTTGCAAGAGCCTTACCATTTTAGGGTTAGCATTAACAATGAGGAAAAGGCATACTTTTTTGATATTCTCCGTATGTAATAAAATAGTTACCAAAACAAAGCAAAGTGTGAGTGGTGACTATTGAGAGGACCCTTTCTATCTTTGCTGGATTCCCAGAGATTTCTGGGTTTCTTTTGGAGTCAATAGTATTTCCATGTTAATTCTGAGCTCTTAAACCCCACGATATGAGTTGCAGCCAGTGACTAGAGTTGCAGCCAGTGACTAGAGTTGCAGCCATTGACCAGTGTTGCAGCTTGTTAAACTGATCACTGGTGGTAGAGCCTTTTCATTCTGCTCACTTCTTAAAAGGTCAGCTTGGTCAGGGATTAGTGCTACCCTGCCAGAAATAAGCAGTTAGGAATTAAGTAAAGGAGTCAGCTAAAAGCATAATTACGAAGTAGTGAGGTCACAGCTAGATGGTTGTTGATCTCATTTTCTCTCTGCTGCTGATTTCAAGGCTTTATACCGTGTTTTGATGTAACATAGAATGTATACTATGAAGGACAAACAGTCTGTTAGCTTCTTGGAGCTATACTCCGTTACTGGAGCAGGGGACAACAATTTGAAGGACATTATTACTTAGACAGTTTAATCTGCCTTTGGCTAGAATAAACTTCAAGTTCCAAGGGCTGGGTTCAGTTGTTATGCAAACTTAGATTGTTGCGGTAAAATTTCCAAAAAAAAGGATAGGACTTTTTAGATGAAATAAGAATTTAACTGTATTTGAACCCCGTTGTAGGCCAGACAAGTTTAGGCAAAATCCCATGACTGATGAGTCCCTTTAAATTCCAACATATAATCGATGTTGGTAAATATGATACGTGCACTGGAAAAGGATGTGTATCCAGTAGTCGTTGAGTGTCCCGTTCTGTATATGTCAGTTTCTGTCAAGTTTGTTCATTGTGTTCATCAAGTCTCCCTTTCTCTTATGGATTTTTTTCTGTTGGTTCCATTGGTAATTGAAAGGTATGTTAAAATCTATATTGTAGATTAGTCCATGTTTCTTTTAGTTATATCAGTTTCTGTAGTAAATAATTTGAAGGGATATTTTATATTTAGACATATTTAAAATTGGCATACTTTTCTGGTGACTGACATCATAAAATCTTTTTTATCTTAGCAATATTTCTTGGCTTAAGTCTAAACTGTCAATAATAACATAGCAACGTGAGCTTTGTGCTGATTAGTGTTTGCAGGCATGTTTTCCATTGTTTTACTTCCAAATGTCTGGATTCTTGTATTCAGATAAATTAATTAAAACATAAAAATTAAATATAGTATAAAACACTAAAAAGTGAATATTCTAAAAATCCAGCCAGAGATGTTTCACTTTTAATTGAAGTGTTTAGGACCACGGCTCTCACACTGTGTGCTAAGGTGCTCTAAGATGCTGTGTTTAACTGACAGGGGCACCAGCAGATAGCGTGTGAGTATGTGTATGTGTGTGTGTGTGTCTGAGATGGGGGTCTCACTCTGTCCCCCAGGCTGGAGTGGAGTGGTAAGGTCTAGGCTCACTGCAGCCTCTGCCTCCCTGAGTAACTGGGACAACAGGCAAGCACACCACCATGCCTGGCTAAATTTTATAATTTTAGTAGAGACGGGCTTTTGCCATGTTTCCCAGGCTGTATATTTTTGAGGGAAACAAAGCAACATTTGCTGGAGACCTTAGGAACTACTAGCCTGAGGCAGTTCATAGTTCAAAAGTAGTTAGAAGTGCATTTCTTTACCTTTAAGCTGGGTGTTGTTAATTACCGCGATGAAAGGAAGTATTGTGCTAAAGTCAGTGAGGAATAGGAATAAGGTCCAGTGGTTGAGATCCAGTCCGATTTTAAGATTTGAAAAGTTGTGCTGTGTGCCCAACAGGCACACACATCCCATTAGTAAGTAAATTGTGCTTTTTTAAGAAAGAAACAAAAACACTGTTTCTACTTCCATTGCGTGTTATTTTTTATATGTACTTGCAAATCCATCACCAAAATAAAAATAATGAACATATCCAGCACTCATAAAAGTTTCCCCTTGTCCTTTTATAATCCCAAACTTTCTGTATCTTCCTACCTTACCACTCTCCCTGACAATCACCAATCTGTCACTATAAAAGAGTTTGCCTTGTCTAGACATTTATATAAATGAAGTGTAGTATGGACCCTTTTTTGGAGGGGTCTGGCATCTTTCACACAACATAATTATTTTGAGATTCAGCTATATTGTAGGCAACAATAGGTCATTAATTTTATTACTGAGTAGTATTCTATTGTGCAGATCGGTCACAACTTATATATCCATTTGCCTGTTGATGGGTTTTTGCATTGCTTCCAGTTTGGGACTTACACAAGTACATTTGCAATGAACATTCATGTACATAAGTTCTTATAACTTTGAGTAAATGTTAGGAGTGTAATAGCTAATAGGTTTAGGTTTAGATTTAATAGACCATCAAAATGTTTGCCAAAATAGTTGTACCATTTTATATTTTTATCAGCAGTATGTAAGAATTCCACACTCTTGCCAACACTTTGTATGGGTCTTCTTTTAAAATTTTAGACATTTTCATGTGTGTACAACAGTATTTTATTGTGGTTCCATAATGCCTAATAATATGTAGTATCTCTTTATGTACTTACATGCCATCTGTATATATTTGGTAAATGTATGTTCACATTTTTTTTTGCTTCTTCCCTTTTTGTTTTTTTCTTTGCTTATTTTCTCATTATTAAATTTTAATAATTTCTTTATATACTCTGGATTCAAATCCCTTATTAGATATGAGACTTGCCAGTATTTTCCCCTTGAGATTTCTTTTTTGTTTTCATAACACTATCTTTCAAATAGCAGATGCTTTTAATATTGATGGGGTCCAATTTATTAATTGTTCTTGTGCATTTGGTTTTTGGGGCTTCATCTAAGACATTTTTGATTAATTGAATATTACAAAGATTTTTTTTCTGTATTTTCATCTAAAAATTCATAGCTTTTAATACTTTATTTTATATTTAAGTCAATGGTCCTATAAGTGACAGAGCTTTAGCCCAAGTCGCTGTCATGCATAGCTGGACCCAGGGGCTTATATAAAATCGTCAAGAAATGTTCTCCTTCTTTCTCTCGACACTTTTCCTTTTGTTTTAGCCTCATTTTTTCCTTCTGAAGATGACTCTCTTCTCTCTCTGTAGCAAGAGATAGTACGACGAATAACCCACTTTACTTTGTCCTCGCAGACCACAGTGGTAGAAAAAGCAAGAGTCCTTCCTGATGATTCCAAAAAAAAAAAAGTACTGAAACTGTTGCTATGATCCAAGGGTAGAGTCTTTTGCCAGAGCTGGGCATCATGATCACCTCTAGGACTGGGGCTGGTAGGTTGGGTCAGGCCCAGTTGGTGCTCATTGAAATGGTCCTCAAAGAAAAGGGGGGCTCTCAAGAGGAGAGTTGCTGAACACCCCACCAAAAAATAGCCACTGTGTACATACCTACAATTCCTTGCCATTTTATAAGCAACTGGTTGGGTGGAAAATGACTAGAAATTCAGTTGTCATTAACTTTCCTTTATAATGTCAGTAGAATGAGCCATACATTTCACATGTTGTGGGTTATGTCCATGATAGTCATTTCTGTATATTAAGTATCAACTTGAAGTATCATCTGAAGAAATACACTATTTTGTGACATTATCCTTAAATTAATAATTTTAGGATAAAGAATTATAGGATGAAAGAAAAGTCTAGGATAGAAATAAAAGAATAGAGAAAATGGGAGCATGGATATACTGCAGAAAATGGCCAAACAGGAAAAGTACTTGTGAGAGGTATTGAAGTACATAATTGATATCACATAGACCTCCAGGAAATTACAACTACTGGCTTAAGAACAAACTATCTGAATAGTCTTTGCTATTACTGAGTCTTTTCTGCTTGCAAAAGAAGTAAGAATGGTAAGGAATTGGGACATTGTTCAGATACGCCTGAATGCATTTATTCATTTACCTGTTGATGGGGTTTGGGGGTATTAATGAAGGATGTTAATAAATAATAATGGGCATGTTAGGTAATCATAATTGATTTGTCCATTGGGTCTGAAGAAAATTTTGCCTAACTTCTTTTTTGTCAAGGGATTCATTTTTAATGTCATGTTGGATTCTATGGCTTACTGAATGTGTAATTGCCTATTTATGGATTCTGAAGAATTTTATAAAATATATTTGCCAAACATTTTGAAAGCTTAGAACTTCTCCTAGGCAGAAGTTCTTTAGTGCTTTAGTGCTGCCCTGACAAATATGGTAGCCACAGCCATGTGAATATTGAGCACTTGAAATGTGGCTAGGCTGGTCTGAGATGTGCTGTCAGGGTAAAACACACACCAGATTTTGAAAACTTAGTAGGAAATAAAACTAAACATATCTAATTAATAACTTTTATATTGGTTAGACATTGAAATAATATTTTGTATATATTTTACATATAAATATACATTCATGTGTATGTGTAATTAACATCTTCATATGAAATACTTCTCAATTACAATTGGAAGAATGATGACTTTGTGGTGGAGAAATCTGGCACAAACTTGATCATGTGCCTCCTGCTGTGATGTCCTAGGAAGACCACAGCAGTATTTCTGTGGTTTTCTTGTGAAAGATACATGACCTAAGTCCGGATGTGGAAACACATCAGATGGAAAAAGGTGAACACATCCTTCATAAATGCTTATGCTCTTTAAAACTCTTAAGGTTATGAAAAATAGGGCAAAACAGAGGAACTGTTTGAAGGAGCTTAAGAGACATGACAATTAATGCAATGGGAACTCCTGGATTGGATCCTGGATTACAAAGTTCAAAAAAAATGTATTTAGGGCACAACTGAGAAAATTTGGATGAGATTATAGCAGCTGTTGATTGGACAGTAGTGTTGGGTGGATGCTGATATCCTGATATGGATGATTATGTTCTGGTTAGGAGAACTTTTCCCAGATTCCTCATCGTTTGCCCAGTGAGTTCATGGACAATGTGGCAATGGTAGCAGGAGAAGATGCTACATGTTTCCAATAACATGAACTTCCCTGCAGCAGTGCTGCCTGCTGCCCAGATGAGTGCCCTGACTGCTGACAATGAGCAATGCTGAGACCCTGGAAAGAGGAACTGCCTTGCCTAGACCAGACAGATTTCTGGTAATGTTGTAATAATATTTTCTCCTTTCCTTCATGGAAGTGGTAAAGGATTGCCGTCACTGGAATAGATGCATATCGGAATATGAACTCCGCTTCATATGCTTCTCATAGCATCAAATTATTTACATTTGCTGAGTTCTTATTCTCTGCTATCATACAATTACTACTGATGATGTAGCTTATTTTACAAAAAAAGAAGTGATGTGGGCTTCAGCCCATATTTATTGGTCTTGTGACATCCCACATCACCCAGAGGAACATGACCTCACAAGAATCAGTTACTTCACCAACTGTGAGACCCTGAGGGGCTGGGTTTCTATCCTACGAGATGTGTTAGATGCCCTGACCCAAGAGCCCTCCTACCCAGAATGCATGGTTCCATGTAGCAAGGATCATTGTGATGGTGGTGATGATGACGGTGAGGATGGTGATGGTGAAGGTGGAGGTGGTGACAATGAAGTGATAGTTATGTTGAGGATGATGAAGGTGATGATGATGGTGAGAATGGTAAAGGTGAACATGGTGATGGTGAGAATGGTGATGGTGGTGATTGTGATAGTGATGATAAGGATGGTGATGGTGAAGGTGGTGATGATAACAGCGATAGTTATGGTGAGGATAATGGTGATGATGATGAGGATGATGATGGTGAGAATGGTGATAGTGATGATGATAGTGATGGTAATGTTAATAATGATGATTATTATGAGGATGGGGAGGGTGACAATAATTATTATGGTGAGGATGGTGATGGTGAAGGTGGTGATAATGATAGTGATAGTTATGGTGAAGATGCTGGTGTTGATGATGGTGAGAATGGTGACGGTAAGAATGGTGATGGCGATGATGATAGTGTTGGTGATTGTAAGGATGGTGATGGCGATCATGGTGATGATGATAATGGTGCTGACTGGGCTATGAGGTAATGGAGGCAGAAAAGTGGCAGTTTCTAGGAAGTATAGAGCCAGCTGGGAACTGCAAGGCAATCTTAGTGGGGGTGGAAGATGTCGGGCCTCTGCCTCATTTCTAGACATCTGGGGAAAGCTCACCCCTCACAGTAGTTCCAGGAACCCCTCCATCCAGCATTTCCTTCTCGCAATCAGCATGGAGCTTTTGGGGTGCAGAGAAGTGTCTTCTATTCACTGCACTCTGTGGGAAGGGAAATGGGGGAGTGGTATTTATGAACCCAGTATAATACAGTAGGGTCTCATCTAACATATTTTGGGAGAATTTTCAGCTGAAGAGAGCAAGCCTCAGAGAAGTCAGGTAACTTTATCTTCAATAGCATCCAGTTGTGATTTATTGAGCAGTTACTATGTGCCAGGCAACATGCTGGGTGGTTCCTTATATGTTACCTCATTAAATCCTACAGCAACACAAGAAGACAGGCACAACTACCCCATTATAAAAATTGTGGTAAAATAAACTAAAAGTTACTGTCTAACTATGTTTAAGTTTACATTTCAGTGGCACTAAATACATTCACAATGTTGTGCAATCAATTTCCAGAATGCTTTTCATCTTGTAAAACTACAATTCTGTAACTCATTTAAAAACAACTCCCCAATCACCACCCTCCCCAGGACCTGGTAGCCACCATTTTCCTGTCTGTCTGTATGGATTTGACTACTCTAGGTGCCTTGGAAAAGTGGAATAATACAGCATTTGTCTTTTTGGTCTGGCTTATTTTGCTCAGCCTAATGTCCTCAAGGTTCATTCTTGATGCAGCAGGCATCAGAATCTCCTTCCTTTTCAAGGCTGAACACTATTCCACTGTATGCATAGACAGCATTTTGTTGATCCGTCCATCCATCCATGGACACTTGGGTTGCTTCCACCTTTTGGTTATTGTGGATGATGCTGCTCTGAACATGGTTGTGCAAGTATCTCTTCCATGCTTGCCCCATTATACAGAAGAGCATAGAGAGATTCTGGGAGGAGGGATGACCTGCCCGGGGCCTTTGGTGAGGTTCGGGTGGAGGATCTCCCAGACCTCAAAGGCAGAGTTCCTCTCCTCACCCCACTGCCTTTCTCAGGACCTGCCTCCTGCCCCACCACACAGTGCCCACTCCCTGGTACTAGACTTGCTAAGGCCTCTTGATCCCTGAAAATTCAGGGACAGGAACTGGTGGGCACAATTACAGTCACTCACTTCTCTGTCCCCTACTGCAGATTCTGTGCCAAACAATACATGATAATGACCTGCTTTCCACTCTTTCACCAGATGTGGATGAGGCACCTGCTGCATGCCAGGCATGTGTGGTCACAGGACAGAGACCCCTGGGAAATGAGAAGATGTAAACTCCTCAAGGCCAGGGGCAGCCCTTTCACTTGCTGCTACCCTCTGAGGGATGGAGGGGAACCCTGAAGCATTGGAGAAGTGCATGAGTGACCTAGCTCAGATGATGATATCATAGTAACCCTGTTTATTCTCACCTACCATGTGCCAGGCATTGTGCGAAGTACTTTGCACACATTACCTGCTGTAAAGCTCAGAGACAACTGTAGGAGTGAATCTGTTATACCTCCCACTTTACAGGGGAGGAAACTGATGCCCAGAGAGGTGAACCAGTCTTCCCCAGGCCTTGCAGCTAGTCTCTGGCATGCAAATCCAGGCGGTCTAACTCAGAGATCCCCTCATCCTCTTGGTTTTTTCCCCTGCAGCCCTCTGGCCTGTCCCCAGAGCCCTGTACCCTGGGCCACCCCGAAGATGACCTGGACATGGGCTTCAGCAAAGGCAGCAACCCCGGCACATCTCCATTTGACAGGGAGGAACCTCAGGCGCACCACAGGAGCCCTGGGCTTCAGGTGGTGTAGGTGCTGGCTGAACCACAATGCACCCATGTTGGAGGATGCACCCTAGGATGGGCAGCAGCAGGAGGTCACCCTGCCCAACAACTGGTAGTGGTACCTGAGAACAAAGGAGGAGAAGGAGGCTTTGAACACAGGTGTGGAGAAGCCCAAGGAGGAAGAAGAAGACTTGGACTATGGGCTGCTGGATGGCCTCAAGGACCCCCTCCCAGAAAAGGAACTTTGAGACTTATACCCATTGCTGAGATGAAAGTGCTCCCTATTTTCTATCCTGGAACTGCTGCAAACCTCGGTGTGACATCACAGGGCCTCGTTTCCCTATTTGTAAAATGGGATTATATGGGGGTTCCAATGAGACACTGGACCGAGAGCATTTTGAGAATTGTAAAAAATGTACAGTGAGGGAATAATTATTATCAATGGAGCATTGCTCTTCCAATAGTTAGTATTCTTTAGCAAATATTTGAAGGTAAAATATGATTTGTTGAGGAGGTTTGCAGCAGCTGAGACCCTCAAGAACCTTTTCTGTCTCCGTTCAAAGCTGGCCTCAGACAGGGACCTTCTTGGTGCCACCCCTGGGCCTCTCATCCTTTGTGCAGGCTTCTCAGGGTTCTTATTTCTGTTGTGTCTTGTGGTTCCCTAGTGGATGGTGTGCTCCATCTTCACTCAGAGCTAACTGCATCTCCTCCAGGCCCATGTCCCTCATGCAGCACCCACTGCTCCCTCACCAGGATTCAAACCCTTCTGTGACTGACCTCTGCTGACCTCCCTCATTCTTTCTGCTCCTCCAGTTCCATGCCTGTGCCCCTCAATCCCGTGGCTCACACTCTCACCCAAGCTGTTCTCCATCGGGATTTCCTTGGCTCCCTTTCCTGCTCGGCAAATTTGTGTTCATCCTTCCAAGCCCTGCACAGATGTCCTCCTTTCAAAGCTCTCCCTGAGGTCACAGAGTCCAGGAACAAGGTAGTCCTTGCTCCACTGCTGCCTCTGGGTTTTGTGCCTTTATCACTTTGGTGTGACTGCCTGCCTCTTGCTGAAGGGAGGCATTTTGGCTTTACTCACCTCAGTATCTCCTGGGTCCAGCTGGGTGTCTGGCCTGGCCCAGAATCGGTGCTCATCGAGGGTGTATAGAACTCACAAGGACCAAGTAATGTCTTGCAAATAATACCACCCTCCCACACTTCTCCAATGTTTACTTTCTAAGCTCCTTTATTCTTTGACATTCAAATTTCTAAATGGCCTGTATGTATTTACAAAGCCTGGGAAAACACCTTCAGAGGACAAACACACCCCACCGGCAGAATGTATTTGCATTGACTAGGATTATGGAAGAAATTCAGCTTTCTGGAAAATGAATCATTGGGCATTGGCTGAGTATCTGCTCTGTGCCAGATATTAAGCTGTGATCTCTAGAAAGAGACATGAACTACTGACACAGTCCTTGACCCTGAAGAGCTCAGAATCCAGTGAGCTTGATTTCTTGTAAGTTAGAGACAGAGTTGAGAGCAGAAGCTCAGGCAGAAGGAGAGAAGTAAAATGGACATACCAGAGGCAGTGACAGCCACACAGCTGTCTGGGGACACTGAGTGCAGCAACAAATAGCTTAGGCTGCCTTGGCAGCCCACGAAGGTATCACGGTTTGCTATTGCAGCATCTCACTGATGCTTTTGTTATGCTGATCTCTGCAAAGCCCCTCTGTGCCCCAGCCCAGGATGGTGGCAGCCATGCTGTGGAGAAAAGCATGACCAGGACCACAGGCTCAGTGCTTGTACCCTGGACCACCTGCGAATGGGAGCCCTTCACATGTTCTCTGCCTCTGTGTTCAGGTTGGGGGACCTGGCCAAGGAAGGGAGATGACCCCCATGCTGAGTCAAAAGGACACACTCCCGGGAACAGACTATCTCTTCTTTCTGGGTAATTTCTGCCTCTGCAGTGAATGGTGAAACCAGACACATCCTCTCTGTTGGTATGACACAAAGACAGGCGTTCCTGCTCATGGGCTGCATCTTCAGATGAGGGGAGGTGTAGCACACTCCTGTGCTCTGCTGACTAAGGCAGGGACACATGTCACCCCATCAGAATGACTGCCAGACCAATGGCTAAAATAAAATCATTTCCAATATTCAAAGGAGTCACCTTTATTCATCTACAAATATTTTTCCTTTACTTTTCTTTCTTTTTTTTTTTTTTTTTTTTTTGAGATGGGGTCTTGCTCTGTTGCCTAGGCTGGAGTGCAGTGGCATGATCTTGGCTCACCGCAACCTCCGCCTCCTGGGTTCAAGGGATTCTCCTGCAGCAGCCTCCCGAGTAGCTGGGACTACAGGCGCCCACCACCACATCTGTCTATTTTTTGTATTTTTCATAGAGACAATGTTTCACTATATTAGCAAGGCTGGTCTTGAGCTCCTGGCTTTGTGATCTGAACGCCTTGGCCTCCTAAAGTGCTGGGATTACAGGTGTGAACCACAATGACTGGCCCAAGTTTTTTTCTATAAAACGACCTATTGCACTCAGGGTAGGGTAAATGATGCATCATGTCTGCTGGCAACATGGGCCCTATCTGGAAAGCGAGTGCCCACCACAATGGCACAGTGCTGTGCAGTGCCTGTGTGGTGCTGAATCTCAGGAGCAGCCCCCATCCTGTGAACCACAACCACAGGGAACTTAGAAAAGAGCAGAGACCTCTGGTGGCCAGGCCTGCCAGTAAGCAGATGCTAACCCTGTCCTGGGGGTCTGCAGGGAGGTCAGGCAAGTGGAGAGGTGGCGAGACACATTTGTGGTCTCCCCCACTCCCGCCCATGCTATGCAATGGGGGCGACCACACACCCGCTCTGCCTGGGAGGGTCCTGGTGTGCCCACTGCCTCGCTGAGTTATGAGGGATGCTGCGTTTCACATCTCACCGGTATCGCATTTGAAGGACAAATTATGTCTTCCCTTCTCCACCCTGCGGAACTCCGTTTCCTCATGTGTAAGTGGGGGATGATATGCTTACATGGTTATGCAGTAGTTGTATCGACGGGATCCATCTGTCAATACCCTGCATCCAGCGACCACCTGGAGCACACCTGCAGTTCGCAAGCTGGGCTTCCTGCTGCAGGCAGGGGAGCAAGCACTGCCTGGAGCCAGGGAGCTTCTCTGAAGGAGGTTTTAGAAAAGACTTGTTCCAGAATTTGGGCTTGTATTGGAAGCTTGCGGGAGGGTTGAAAGAAGCCTTTGCTCCAGATTGGATGCTGTCAGAGGCAGGGTGGATTCTATCACCTGGCATCTTCCCCAATCTTACCTAGAAGGAAGGAAGACAAGACCAAAGCTAACGCTGCAATTGACAAGGAGGTAGTGGTCATGACATAGCCACAGGAGAGGGGGTGTGAGGTCACTTTTGTCCATGTTTTGCATGAGCTGAGCCATGATAGCTACCAAGTGACCTTGCTTTGTCTTGACCCATCATGGTCACAGAGCAACCTTGTCTGATGCTGACAACCTGGGCAGTTCAACAGGAGAACACCAAAGCCTTGCCAGCCGTGGTTGCCGTCCTCCTGAGGCTTCGCTGCTCCTCCTCTGGGGCCGACTGCTGACCATGGATGGTGTCGAGTGGGAGGGGAATATGCTGTGGGTTTTTTTTTGCAGAGCAAGGGCAGAGGACTCTGATGCCTTCAGCTCTGGCCATCCTGAGTGCTGTGATCTGCTTCCCCTGCTTCCTACACCACCCACAATCCCACCATGCTGTTGCAGTCAGTGCCAACTCATAGTCCCTTCTAAGGGCCCCAGTGTCTCTGGGTCACCCCCTCTCCCCTGGGAGGGAAGCAAGGTTCTCATGAAGGTCCCAGGTGGAGGTGCTGAAAGAGTGTGGAGGTGCCTTCTTGAGTGTCAAAGTCTGGGATTCCAGCTTTCAGCCTCAGGCTCCAGGTGTGTGTGCCAAAGTGGAATTTTCTGCTCTCATTCGCTCTCCTGTCTGGTCAGAGGAACTTGGGGAGTTTCCTCTCTAGGGGAGGGAAAGGCCCTGGAGAGGTGGCCTTGCCCTGAACTGGGAAGGGGTGGGCACGGGAAAGCAGGGGACTGGCCTCTGCCTACTGCTTGCTGACAGCTTGGGCACAGCACTGCCCTCCCTGGGCTCCTGTCTCTCTTTTCTGTATGATTAGGTGGAAGTGGATGGGATTCTGCTTCTACTCCCAGTCCTTGGGCACCATGTCAGGTACTCACACACTTATGACCCCATCTGCTCCTTGGAACAGCACTAGGGGATGGATCTGTCAACCTCACTTTGCAAATATTTGTTCTAAATCCCACACTCTGAAGTCAGAAAGACCTGGGTTTGCCCTCAGCCACTGACGCTTGCTTGCTATGTGACCTTGGACAAGTCACTGCCCTTCTCTGAGCCTCAACACCCACATTTACACAGGGGAAGAATAATACCTCCCTCTTGGGCTGCTGTGAAGCAGAGCTAATGGGTACATTGCCTCAGGCATATTGCAGGTGCTCAGAGTGTTGGTCTTTCCTTCCCTTTCTAGGTCTCCATTTCCTCATCTACACAGTGGGGAGCAAGTCTGTCCTGATTATAAATAAGACAATAGGTGAATGCACTCAGGAAGCCTGGGGACAGGGATGCATAGAGAAGCTTCTTGCAAAGGTGAAGAATGCATGCCCTGAGCCCCGCACTGAGTGGCAGGTGAGAGGACAGCAAGCCCAGCGACTGAGGCCTACAAAATGCCCCCTGCAGAGAGGGAGGAGGAGCAGTGTTCTAAGGTGGGTGGTTGGCAGCATCCCCAGTGCTTGCAGGAGGAGCAGGACTGCTTGTGCTTGCTCAGGTGGGTGGTAGGTTAGGTTCTTAGGCATCTGCTGGGTATCAGATGCTGCACAAGCATCATCTCCGTGAATTTAATCTTTCCATCATCCCTGAGAGGTGGGCATTACAGGGGCATAGTGGGATTGAAACACAAGTCCTCTGAGCCTGTGCCTTTTCTACAAGGCAACTTGGTTCACATGTAATAATAGGACCCAAAAATACACCTGCTATGCTGTGCTCACCAAATTTCATAACATCCTTGTGACCTGCGAGGTTGGTGTACTGTCTTCATTTTATGGATGAGAAAACTGAGGCCCAGAGAGGCTGAATAGTTTGCTCATCCTTCCAAAGAACTAAAGGGAAGAGAGGTGCTATAGCTGTGGGGCCTTCTATTCCTGGCAGGAAGTGTTCAGTACCCCAGGCCATTCTGACCCTACTGCAGGCAGGAGAAAAGGCACATGAACAAATCCAGCAGCAAGCTTCCACTGAGGGCCTCCCTGGCCTTTGCTTGCGCGAGTGCTGAGGGAGAAACAGCCTTGTTCCTTCACATAACATGGTTTCCTGCCACCCCCAGGATAAAGGTCAGAGTCCTCAGGTCTGTGTTTGAGACTCTTCATGGTCTGGTCCCACCTGCATTTCCAGCCAAATCCTCCACCACCGCACCCAGTGCAGCAGCCCTGGCCATCTGTCCCATCCCACCATCCTGCCTTGGCTCAAGCTGTTCCCTCTGTCCCATGCTATTCACACATAGAACAAGGAGAAGCTTGATAGAGGCTAGCCTGAATTTTCCATTTGAGAGCATTTACAGCTTCTGGAAACAGACATTTCACCCAAAATTCCAGATTCCCTGCTACTCTGAAAATACATACATACATACATACATACATACATACATAAATCTGCTCTTACTCTGCACTATTCTGTTTTTTGAGACAGAGTTTCACTCTTGTTGCCAGGCTGGAGTGCAGTGGTGTGATCTCCATTCACCACAACCTCTGCCACCCGGGTTCAAGCGAGTCTCCTGCCTCAGCCTCCTGAGTAGCTGGGATTTACAGGCATGAACCACCATAGCCGGCTAATTTTCATGAACTTTTTTTTAGTAGAGATGGAGTTTCACGATGTTGGTCAGGCTGGTCTCCAACTCCTAACCTCAGGTAATCCACCAGCCTCGGCCTCTCAAAGTGCTGGGGTTACAGGTGTCAGTCACCTCACTTGTCCAGTCGGCACTATTCCTTAGTGCAGACTAACAATGTCTTGAGCCAAACAATGTCTTTCTCATTTGGACGTGACCTTCAGGGTCTAATTTTTGTATTTTTAGTATAGATCAGGTTTTTTTTGACAGAGTTTCACTCTTGTCACCGAGGACCCATGGTGCAATGGCATGATCTCAGCTCAATGCAACCTCCGCCTCCTGGGTTCAAGGGATTCTTCTGCCTCAGCCTCCCGAGTAGCTGGGATTACCGGCACCTGCCACCACACCCGGCTAATTTTTTGTATTTTTATTAGAAACAGGGTTTTGCCATGTTGGGCAGACTGGTCTCGAACTCCTGAACTTAGGTGATCCACCCTCCTCAGCCTCCCAAAGTGTGGAATTACAGGCATAAGCCATATCCTGGCCTCACCTGGCTAATTCTTTTTATATTTGAAGAGACAGTATTTCACCGTGTTGGCCAGGATGGTCTTGATCTCCTGACTTTGTGATCCGCTGGCCTCAGCCTCCCAAAGAACTGGGATTAGAGGTGTGAGCCACTGCACCCAGCCTCAATGTAGCTTATTATCAAAGTATTTACATAGAAAAATTAATCAAACAGCACAAGCATTTCAATACTTAGGTTAAGATGAAATCTGTGCCCGGAAGAGTGCCAGACATACATGAAATGTTTTGTGCATGAAGCAACCACAACTTAAAATGATTTTGTTATTCATTTTTGTATGTTATTTTGGGAATGTGATTAATCACCTATGTAAAGGACGTTGGGAAGAATTTCCAGATACTCTGATATGCATGACATCTTAATCATACAATATAAAGCAAGGCTATCTTAGAAAATTAGGTATCACTGCCAAGGACCTTTACAATTGAAGATAAATTAAAATTTCTATTAAATTTGTAACAGTCAGATGGGTTGGCAGGCAAGATGTGTCATTTTTTTCTCAGCATTTTTTCTTTTCCTTGATTCAATAAAACAAACTTAAACGCCAGCTATCTGCAGAACCCTCACTAGACTATGTTTAATGATATGTGAAACACAGCCTGCACACTCACAGATCCTTGCCACGTCCCGTTCCCATCCTCTCAAAACCTGTGTTACCCTGTGGCTAGATTTCTCAAGAAAATGAAAGAGAGAGACGAACGAGAACCATCTTCTTTCAGGTCGCTCCGCACTGCTCCTGCGGGTAGACAATGACCTCTCCGGTGAGGCTTTTATCCTTGACTGTGGGGTGGAGGCCTTAATCCTAGAAAAGAGGCCTCTCAGGGTGGGGAGGTGATTTAAATTCTTACTAGAGAGATGCAGCTCCCCACTTCATCTGGACCTTCACAAACCTAAACTGGAGCCACCTGAAAAATGACTTACAACCGGCCACACAAGCCAGGCAGAGAGGCGAGGACAGGCTGACCACAAGAAAGGCGGACGTAGAAGATACCGACCTCTGGCGCACAGGGCACATGTGTCCCAACACACACACACACACACACACACACACACAGACGGACACAGAGCAAATGAGTGAGAAAGGGGAGAGAGAGAAACAAGAGAGACACATACGCACACACACAAACGCACAAAGACATACAGCAGCGGCATGGTAACACCTACCCCCAGGCAGCCCCTGAATTTTCTGGGTTCTGCTCTCCATGACTACAACCCACTGGTGACAGAGCAGCCCACGGGCACAGAAGCAAACCTCTCCTTTTTTGAAGAGACTCACTGGCACACCGTCCGTGCAGGCCTGAGGCTGGGATCCCGCGCTGCTTCCCCGGCCCTCTGCCCGCAGTTCCTTCCTCCTGGACGACCCTCCATGAATTCCGGCCTCCAGAGACCATCCTGTTGATGCCCTGGCCAGGACTGGTCTTAGCCCCGACGCTGACTAATCCCTCTAGTCCTAGGTACTCGGGAGGTGGAGGCAAGAGAATCGCTTGAACCCGGGCGACAGAGTTTGCAGTCAGCTGAGATCCCGCCACTGCACTCGACTGAGTGACAGAGTGAGACTCCGACTATAAAAAAAAAAAAAAGAAAGAAAAGAAAAATGATCCCGGAGCGGCGGCTGCGGGGACTGGGGCGGCGGTGGGTGAAGTGAAGTTTGGGAGAGGGGTCTCGTCGACCCTCCCCGAATCCAGGCCTGAGGCTGGGATCTCGCGCTGCCGCCCTGGCGATACGCCTGAGGTTTCTTCCTTCTGAGGTTTTTTCCTGATGGTCGACCCTCGGAGAATCCCAGGCTCCGGAGACCATCCTGTTAATGCCGTGGCCAGGACTGCTCTCAGACCCGACTCTGACGCACTATCACACCGGAGCTCCTACTTCGCAAAGTCTCAGGGACCCATCCCCGGGCAAAGGTGGCAATCACTACGACCAAAGCGGTGGCTCAGGCCTTGCGCTTGCGCACTGGCGAGGCCGAATCTCCGCTTGCTCCGGAGAGTCAGGCTGCTGATCCTTTAAAAAATGGCGGCGACGCGCGGCTGAGGGTACCGGGGCAGCGGTGGCGGCGGCAGCGCAGTCCGAGGCCGCGGGTGGGAAGAGGACTACGAGAGGGTCCTGCGGGAGACCCAAGGGTTGGACCCATAGAGGTCCTGTCATCAGGACCTTCTTGATCGGTCTTCTTCTTCGGTTCCCTGTGGAGGAGGAGTTTCAGGGTGCGGCTGGGCTCTCTGGACTCCTCTTCAGATCTGACTATGGATGGCACGGGGTGATCAGGAATGGGGTTACAATGCAGTGAGGCGGGAAGGGTCTCGCTGGGGCACAGAAAGATCCTAAGGGCTGCAAGGCGTACTGTCAGCTGAAAATGCACTAACCTATGAGCCCACTGCCTCCCTCCTTCCTAGGTGGAGCAGTGGCCTGACTTCATCTCCAAGGTCCGGGACTCTGGCATCCCGACACCGCTTTCCGCGGCATGTGCAAGGACAGACAGAAGCGAGTCCAAGATGGAGCTAATGTGACAACACGTGGCACTAATGTTCCCCAAGAACAGATGGAGTCAGTGTGTGTCTTTGATTGCCGTATGGGGCGACGCTGAGATGGATAGTGATGTCCAGGTGTGCGCAGGTGGGTCACTGGGACCTCCCACACAAAGCCAAGGAAAAGCCAAGCACACCAGAAAAGCTGTGAGACAGGGCCTGTGCCTGAGTCCAAGCCACATTCAGGAATGACTGCCAGAGGGGCCAAGAGGTTTCGACAAACTACACCACACCGACATCCTGCCACCGGTAGGTACCCCTGACGCCACCTCCCCTGCACCCAGCAAAACCCAGTCCCTTTGGCTCCTTGACATCCGTGGCAGCCAAAAGATTCGGTGCCTGAAGGCACTTTCCCCAGGAGCAGAGGAACCGGATGGCCCTCAGGAATGAGAGAGGAAGGGCAAGTGGGATGTAACACTAACTTTCCTTGAAGGCAAAGGTCAGCCATGGTGGGGTTGCTTCCCGCTCTTCCTGGACTGACCATGAAGCAATTACTTGAGACATGCAGACCAAGGGAGCTTCCCTGTCCAAGACAGGTACGGAAGCCCAGAACTCCAGGATCATCACACCCTATCATCCAGAAATCGGTTTGAAGAAGGAAGCAATCATAAAAGGGACCCCAACGAAATTTCTCCCTAATGGACTGGGAAGTGTTCTTTGTTGAAGACATGGAGCCAGAGTAAGAAGCCTCTAGGCTTCATAGGAACTGGGCAGACAGAGCAAGAGGGAGGACAGAGCAGAGGCCAATGTCACAACACAATGCCACTATCACTAGCATCCAGGAAAAAGTGCCAAATGGGTGACTTGGCGAGGAAGGCCAGTGTTTGAGTGACAGACATGCTTGCCCCATCTTGTTGCCATCTTCCTTCTCCATCCCAGTGTATAGCTTTGGGTAGATTTCTCAGTGAGGGCAAAGGGCGAGAGGAGTGAGAACCGTCTTCTTGAAGGTCTGTGGGCACACTCCTGCGGCTGGACAATGAGCACCTGTGAGGCCTTTGTCCTTGGCGGGGATGCCGTCATCTTGGTCCTAGCAAGGAGGCAGCACAGGATGGGAAGGGTATTAAAACTCCTGCAAGACAGGCCGGAGGCACGAAACCCCTTCACCGAAGCACAGCCATGGAGAACTCCTGCTATGCCAAAATTCAGGGACTGGATATTAAGACAACAGTGGAAATCACTGTGAAGAGACAGTCAGCTAGAGCCTTGCAGAGGCACATTGGCTGTGCCGACTAAAGCTCTGGTGCTGGAAGTCTGGCTGCTGATCCTTTAAACAATGGGAACTCTGCGGTAGCAGAGGGGCTCCTGTTGAAGCCTCCGCAGCGACTGGATCCAGGGTCCAGTTTGGGACAGCCTGGGAGAGGGTGCCGCGGGTGTCCTGTCCCAGGGCCAAACCCCCAGGAGTCCTGTCCTCCGGACCTCCTTATGGCGACTTCCACTGAGGGAGGGGGAGCTTCAGGACGCCTGCTGGGTTCTCGGGATTCCCATTCAGATCCGATTTTGGCCCCCTGCGAGTGAGATAAGATGGGCTCACCATATCTGGTGAGGCAGACAGGGCATGGTTGCAGCACAGAATGATCCCATGGGTCTTAAGGAATGACGTCAGCTCAAAATTCACTGATCCAACAGCTCTCTGCCTCCCTCCTCCTTTGAAAGAGGACTGGCCTACCTGGCTTCTAAAAGCCCTGGGGCTCCGGAAGTCGACAGAAATTTACAGAACACGTGCAAACAGGAAAAGGGACAAATCCCAGGTGGAGACCATGGGATGACGCGTGGCACTGGACCATCCCACAGCAGATGGCATGAATGTGTATAACCAGAGGAATGTTGGGCAACACCAAAACAAACGGTGGTGTCTAGACATGTGCCCAGTGGAAGAGGGGAAAAAGTGACATATCCATCACAGCAATGGAAAATTAAAGAATACCCAGGAACGAGGAGGGGGCCTGTGACTTACTGGAGCCACATTTTTAAATTAATACCAGAGGAGCAAAGAGGTTTCTGCGAAACTCACCCCACCGCCAAAGCTCCATCACCCAGGTAGCCCTCACAAAACGTCCCCTGCAACAAGCTCCAGCACCATCTCCAGACCCAACCCCAGCCCCAGGCCTAGCCCCACAACCAGCCAAGTCCCCATGGATCCCTGACATTCGTTACGGCCAAAAGATCTAGGGAGTCAGTCCACCCAGTAGCAGAGGAGAGAATGTCCCTCAAGAATGACACAGGAAGTGCAGAGGAAATGCGACACGATCCGTGCAAGAAGACAAGGTCATTCACGGACGCCTAGCGCTCATTCTTGGCAATCCAGCCACCCATGAGGGAAACATGGAAAAAAGCAAGCTTCCCTGTCTGACAGACTTATGGAAGCGAAGAGCTCCATGGTCATGAGACGTGCCGAATCAAGCAGAAAGACGTTTGGAGAGAGAAACAATCATGACAGAGATCTCCAGGAAGTGTCCCTCTGAAAGACTGGGAAGTCAAGGACTGGGAAGTACCTGACAGACAGGGAAGACATTTGGCCAGAGAGATAGGCATCAAGGCCAGGGGAGGCAGAGGAAGAGGCAGGACAGCTCAGAAGGAGCAAGAGGAAGGAAACAACAGAGGGAAGACAGAGCAAGAGGGAGGATAGAGCAGAGGCCAGAGCCCCGGCAGGATACAGCACCATGCAACCGCCGCGGGCATAAGGGGAGGGGTTCCAAAACGGTGGCTTGTCCAGAGAGGCCAGCGTTCCAGTGACAGGGATTGTTGCCATCTCCCATTCCCAGCTTCTTCTTCTACACGGTATGGTGGTGTGACTTCATTTCTCAGAGAAGAGCCGTGAAAAGGTACAACCATCTTCTCTGATGTGGTTCTGCTTCCCTACTGCAGGACAAAGAGCTCCTGTGGGGCTCTTTTCCTTGGTTGCTGTGTGGTCATCTTGATCTTAGAAAAGAGGCAGCTCATGATGGGGATGAGATTTCAATTGCTCCGGGACCGATGCATCTCCTCACGTGGGCCAGGCCTTCACACACCCAAAGCGGATCCGCGGCCGCAAAAACGATTGACAGCCGGCCTCATGACCCAGGCAGAGACGCAGAAAGAGGCTCAGCAAAGACAGACCGGCATGCCAGAAATCGCCTTGTGCTGCACAGGGCACATTCAGCCAAAGACACACACGCAGAGGTGCACGCACACACTAACCGACAGAGAGAGGGAAAGAAAGACACAGAGACTGAGAGACAGAGAGAGAAGAGAGAATGGGAGACACACACACACGCGCGCACACACACACGCACACACACACACACAGAAACAGAGTCATACAGCAGAGGCATGGAAACACAGCCCCCAGGCAAACCCTGAGGCTGCGGGGTTCTGCTCTCGACGAGAAAGACCCTGGGGTGAGAGAACAGTCCAGGGGCACGCAGGCCGACAAGTCCTGGAGATGACGGTGGCACGACTTTTGGGGAGACTCACCCCAACAGCGCCCGGGCAGGCCTGAGGCTGGGATGCCGTGCTGCTTCCCCCGGACTCCACCTGGGGTTTCCTCATCCTGGTCGGCCCTTTGCGACTCCTGGCATCCGGAGACGTTCCCGTCGACCCCGTGGAGAGGTCAGGCCGGAGCCTCAGAGCCCCGCCACCCAAGCACTGCCACGGAGGGCTCCTGCTCTGCCAAGCCTCAGGGACCGGTTTCTAAGACAACCATGGGAAGCACTGTGACGGCAGAAGCCGCTCGCGCCTCGCGCATGCGCATTGGCAGGACCGACTCGCGCTCGGCTCCTGGCAGTCAGGCTGCGTCCCCTTTAAATAATACCCCCGCTGCGCAGCTGCAGCGAGGCTCCTGCTGCAGCCGCGGCGGCGTGTGGGTACGGGGTCCAGCTTGGGACGCCGTGGGAGATGGAGCCGCCGGTGCCCTGTCGCAGGGCCAAACCCCCAGGAGTCCCGCCCTCAGGATCTCCTTGAGCCGACTTCCACGGAGGGAAGAGGAGCTTCAGGACGCCTGCTGTGTTCTGGGGACTCCCGTTCAGATCCGATTTTGGCCCCCTCCCAGTGAGATAGGATGGGCTCACAACATCTGGTGAGGTAGGCAGGGCCTCGCTGCAGCGCAGAATGATCCCATAGGTCTCAAGGCGTAGCGTCAGCTGAAACTTCACTGATCCATCAGCCCTCTGCCTCCCTCCTCCTTCGAAAGAGCAGTGGCCTGCCCCGCTTCTAAAAGCCCTGGGGCTCCGGAAAGCCGACCGCGCTTTACAGGACACGTGCAGGCAGGAACAGGGGCGAATCCGAGGTGGAGACCATGTGACCACGCGTGGCACTGGCGTATCCCACGGCAGACGGTGTGAATGTGTGTCACCGGAGGCATATCGGGAGACGGCGAAACAAACGGTGGTGTCCAGGTATGTGCCAGTGGAAGGGGGGAACAAGTGACCTTTCTTGTGAACAAGTGACCTTGGCATTCTGTCAATGCCAAGGGAAATCAAAGAACACCTGGGATTCCGTGGGTGGGGGGCCTGTGCCTGACCCAAGCCAGGTTTTCAAATGCCTATCAGAGGAGAAAAGAAGTTTCTGCAGAATTCGCCCCACCCCCAACCCTCCTCCTCCCTGGTAGCCCTGACGCAACCTCCCCTGCACCCAGCCCCCGCCCCAGCCCCAGCCCAGTCCCTCTGGTTCCCTGACATTCGTTTGGGCCACAAGATGAAGGGAGTCAGTCCACCCAGGAGCAGAGGAGAGGATGTCCCTCAAGAATGAGAAAGGAAGTGCAGAGGAAATGCGACACCACCTGTCCTAGAAGACAAGGCCAGTCACGGTCGCCTAGCGCTCATTCTAGGCAATCCACCCACCCATGAGGGGAAACATGGAGAACAAGGAAGCTTCCCTGTCTGAGACACGTATGGAAGCCAAGAAATCCAGGGTCATGAGACCTGCCCAATGAAGCAGAAAGACCTTTGGAGAGAGATACAATCATGACACGGATCTGCAGGAAGTGTGTCCCTGACGGACTGGGAAGTCATCTTTGTTGAAGACATTTGGCCAGAGCGAGAGGCATCCAGGCCCCTGAGAAACAGGTGAGGCAGAGCAAGAGGGAGGATAGAGCAGAGGCCAGAGCCCCGGCAGGATACAGCGCCGTGCCACCGCCACGGGCATAAGGGGAGGGGTTCCAAAAGGGTGGCTTGTCCAGAGAGGTCAGCGTTCCAGTGACGGGGATTGTTGCCATCTCCCATTCCCGGCTTCTTCTTCTACACGGTATCGTGGAGTGGCTTCATTTCTCAGAGAAGAGCCGTGAAAAGATACAACCATCTTCTCCGATGTGGTTCTGCTGCCCTACCGCAGGACAAACAGCGCCTGTGGGGCTCTTTTCCTTGGTTGCTGTGTGGTCATCTTGATCTTAGAAAAGAGGCAGCTCATGATGGGGATGAGATTTCAATTGCTCCGGGACCGATGCATTTCCTCACGTGGGCCAGGCCTTCACACACCCAAAGCGGATCCGCGGCGGCGAAAACGATTGACAGCCGGCCTCATGACCCAGGCAGAGACGCAGAAAGAGGCTCAGCAAAGACAGGCCGACATGCCAGAAATCGCCTTGTGCTGCACAGGGCACATTCAGCCAAAGACACACACGCACGAGGGCACACGCACACTAACCGACAGAGAGAGGGAAAGAAAGACACAGAGACTGAGAGACAGAGAGAGAAGAGAGAATGGGAGATACACACACAGACACACACACACACACACAGAGTCATACAGCAGGGGCATTGAAACACACGCCCCCAGGCAACCCCTGAGGCTGCGGGGTTCTGCTCTCGACGAGAACGACCCTCGGGGGAGAGAACAGCCCAGGGGCACGCAGGCCGACCTGGCGTCGAGATGACGGCGGCACGACTTTTGGGGAGACTCACCCCAACAGCGTCCGGGCAGGCCTGAAGCTGCGATGCCGTGTTGCTTCCCACGGACTCCGCCTGGGGTTTCCTCATCCTGGTCGGCCTTTTGCGACTCCTGGCATCCGGAGACGTTCCCGTGGACCTCGTAGAGATGTCAGGCCGGAGCCTCAGCGCCCCGCCACCCAAGCACTGCCACGGAGGGCTCCTGCTTTGCCGAGAATCAGGGACCGGTTTCTAAGACAACCGTGGGAAGCACTGTGACGGCAGAAGCCGCTCGCGCCTCGCGCATGCGCATTGGCTGGACCGACTCGCGCTCGGCTCCTGGCAGTCAGGCTGCGTCCCCTTTAAATAATGCCCCCGCTGCAGCCGCGGCAGCGTGGGGGTACCGGGGCCAGCTTGGGACGCCGCGGGAGACGGGGCCGCCCGTTCCCTGTCCCAGGGCCAAACCCCCAGCAGTCCCGCCCTCGGGATCTCCTTGAGCCGACATCCACGGAGGGAAGGGGAGCTTCAGGACGCCTGCTGTGTTCTGGGGACTCCCGTTCAGATCCGATTTTGGCCCCCTCCCAGTGAGATAGGATGGGCTCGCCACATCTGGTGAGGCAGACAGGGCCTCGCTGCAGCGCAGAATGATCCCGTAGGTCTCAAGGGGCAGCGTGAGCTGAAACTTCACTGATCCATCAGCCATCTGCCTCCCTCCTCCTTCGAAAGAGCAGTGGCCTGCTCCGCTTCTAAAAGCCCTGGGGCTCCGGAAAGCCGACCGCGCTTTACAGGACACGTGCAGGCAGGAACAGGGGCGAATCCGAGGTGGAGACCATGTGACCACGCGTGGCACTGGCGTATCCCACGGCAGACGGTGTGAATGTGTGTCACCGGAGGCATATCGGTAGACGGCGAAACAAACGGTGGTGTCCAGGCATGTGCCAGTGGAAGGGGGGAACAAGTGACCTTTCGGTCAATGCCAAGGGAAATCAAAGAACACCTGGGGCTCGGTGGGTGGGGGGCCTGTGCCTGACCCAAGCCAGGTTTTCCAATGCCTATCAGAGGAGCAAAGAATCTTCTGCAGAATTCGCCCCGCCCCCAACCCTCCTCCTCCCTGGTAGCCCTGACGCAACTTCCCCTGCACCCAGCCCCAGCCCCAGCCCCAGCCCCAGCCCCAGCCCCAGCCCCAGCCCAGTCCCTCTGGTTCCCTGACATTCGTTTGGGCCACAAGATCAAGGGAGTCAGTCCACCCAGGAGCAGAGGAGAGGATGTCCCTCAAGAATGAGACAGGAAGTGCAGAGGAAATGCGACACCACCTGTCCTAGAAGACAAGGCCAGTCACGGTCGCCTAGCGCTCATTCTAGGCAATCCACCCACCCATGAGGGGAAACATGGAGAACAAGGAAGCTTCCCTGTCTGAGACACGTATGGAAGCCAAGAAATCCAGGGTCATGAGACCTGCCCAATGAAGCAGAAAGACGTTTGGAGAGAGATACCATCATGACACGGATCTGCAGGAAGTGTGTCCCTGACGGACTGGGAAGTCATCTTTGTTGAAGACATTTGGCCAGAGCGAGAGGCATCCAGGCCCCTGAGAAACAGGTGAGGCAGAGCAAGAGGGAGGATAGAGCAGCGGCCAGAGCCCCGGCAGGATACAGCGCCGTGCCACCACCACGGGCATAAGGGGAGGGCTTCCAAAAGGGTGGCTTGTCCAGAGAGGCCAGCGTTCCAGTGACAGTGACAGGGATTGTTGCCATCTCCCATTCCCGGCTTCTTCTTCTACACGGTATGGTGGTGTGGCTTCATTTCTCAGAGAAGAGCCGTGAAAAGGTACAACCATCTTCTCTGATGTGGTTCTGCTTCCCTACTGCGGGACAAAGAGCTCCTGTGGGGCTCTTTTCCTTGGTTGCTGTGTGGTCATCTTGATCTTAGAAAAGAGGCAGCTCATGATGGGGATGAGATTTCAATTGCTCCGGGACCGATGCATCTCCTCACGTGGGCCAGGCCTTCACACACCCAAAGCGGATCCGCGGCGGCGAAAACGATTGACAGCCGGCCTCATGACCCAGGCAGAGACGCAGAAAGAGGCTCAGCAAAGACAGGCCGACATGCCAGAAATCGCCTTGTGCTGCACAGGGCACATTCAGCCAAAGACACACACGCAGAGGGGCACGCACACACTAACCGACAGAGAGAGGGAAAGAAAGACACAGAGACTGAGAGACAGAGAGAGAAGAGAGAATGGGAGACACACACACACGCGCGCACACATACACGCGCACACACACACACACAGAAACAGAGTCATACAGCAGAGGCATGGAAACACACCGCCCCCTGGTAACCCCTGAGGCTGCGGGGTTCTGCTCTCGACGAGAACGACCCTGGGGTGAGAGAACAGCCCAGGGGCACGCAGGCCGACCTGTCCTCGAGATGACGGCGGCACGACTTTTGGGGAGACTCACCCCAACAGCGTCCGGGCAGGTCTGAGGCTGGGATGCCGTGCTGCTTCCCCCGGACTCCGCCTGGGGTTTCCTCATCCTGGTCGGCCCTTTGCGACTCCTGGCATCCGGAGACGTTCCCGTCGACCCCGTGGAGAGGTCCGACCGGAGCCTCAGAGCCCCGCCACCCAAGCACTGCCACGGAGGGCTCCTGCTCTGCCAAGCCTCAGGGACCGGTTTCTAAGACAACCGTGGGAAGCACTGTGACGGCAGAAGCCGCTCGCGCCTCGCGCATGCGCATTGGCTGGACCGACTCGCGCTCGGCTCCTGGCAGTCAGGCTGCGTCCCCTTTAAATAATGCCCCCGCTGCCCGGCTGCAGCGAGGCTCCTGCTGCAGCCGCGGCGGCGTGTGGATACGGGGTCCAGCTTGGGACGACGTGGGAGATGGAGCCGCCGGTGCCCTGTCTCAGGGCCAAACCCCCAGGAGTCCCGCCCTCAGGATCTCCTTGAGCCGACTTCCACGGAGGGTAGGGGAGCTTCAGGCCGCCTGCTGTGTTCTGGGGACTCCCGTTCAGATCCGATTTTGGCCCCCTCCCAGTGAGATAGGATGGGCTCACAACATCTGGTGAGGCAGGCAGGGCATCGCTGCAGCGCAGAATGATCCCATAGGTCTCAAGGCGTAGCGTCAGCTGAAACTTCACTGATCCATCAGCCCTCTGCCTCCCTCCTCCTTCGAAAGAGCAGTGGCCTGCTCCGCTTCTAAAAGCCCTCGGGCTCCGGAAAGCCGACCGCTCTTTACAGGACACGTGCAGGCAGGAACAGGGGCGAATCCGAGGTGGAGACCATGTGGCCACGCGTGGCACTGGCGTATCCCACAGCAGATGGTGTGAATGTGTGTCACCGGAGGCATACCGGGAGACGGCGAAACAAACGGTGGTGTCCAGGCATGTGCCAGTGGAAGGGGGGAACAAGTGACCTTTCGGTCAATGCCAAGGGAAATCAAAGAACACCTGGGGCTCGGTGGGTGGGGGGCCTGTGCCTGACCCAAGCCAGGTTTTCCAATGCCTATCAGAGGAGCAAAGAATCTTCTGCAGAATTCGCCCCGCCCCCAACCCTCCTCCTGCCTGGTAGCCCTGACGCAACTTCCCCTGCACCCAGCCCCAGCCCCAGCCCCAGCCCCAGCCCCAGCCCCAGTCCCAGCCCTGTCCCTCTGGTTCCCTGACATTCGTTTGGGCCACAAGATCAAGGGAGTCAGTCCACCCAGGAGCAGAGGAGAGGATGTCCCTCAAGAATGAGACAGGAAGTGCAGAGGAAATGCGACACCACCTGTCCTAGAAGACAAGGCCAGTCACGGTCGCCTAGCGCTCATTCTAGGCAATCCACCCACCCATGAGGGGAAACATGGAGAACAAGGAAGCTTCCCTGTCTGAGACACGTATGGAAGCCAAGAAATCCAGGGTCATGAGACCTGCCCAATGAAGCAGAAAGACGTTTGGAGAGAGATACCATCATGACACGGATCTGCAGGAAGTGTGTCCCTGACGGACTGGGAAGTCATCTTTGTTGAAGACATTTGGCCAGAGCGAGAGGCATCCAGGCCCCTGAGAAACAGGTGAGGCAGAGCAAGAGGGAGGATAGAGCAGCGGCCAGAGCCCCGGCAGGATACAGCGCCGTGCCACCACCACGGGCATAAGGGGAGGGCTTCCAAAAGGGTGGCTTGTCCAGAGAGCCCAGCGTTCCAGTGACAGTGACAGGGATTGTTGCCATCTCCCATTCCCGGCTTCTTCTTCTACACGGTATGGTGGTGTGGCTTCATTTCTCAGAGAAGAGCCGTGAAAAGGTACAACCATCTTCTCTGATGTGGTTCTGCTTCCCTACTGCGGGACAAAGAGCTCCTGTGGGGCTCTTTTCCTTGGTTGCTGTGTGGTCATCTTGATCTTAGAAAAGAGGCAGCTCATGATGGGGATGAGATTTCAATTGCTCCGGGACCGATGCATCTCCTCACGTGGGCCAGGCCTTCACACACCCAAAGCGGATCCGCGGCGGCGAAAACGATTGACAGCCGGCCTCATGACCCAGGCAGAGACGCAGAAAGAGGCTCAGCAAAGACAGGCCGACATGCCAGAAATCGCCTTGTGCTGCACAGGGCACATTCAGCCAAAGACACACACGCAGAGGGGCACGCACACACTAACCGACAGAGAGAGGGAAAGAAAGACACAGAGACTGAGAGACAGAGAGAGAAGAGAGAATGGGAGACACACACACACGCGCGCACACATACACGCGCACACACACACAGAGAAACAGAGTCATACAGCAGAGGCATGGAAACACACCGCCCCCAGGCAACCCCTGAGGCTGCGGGGTTCTGCTCTCGACGAGAACGACCCTGGGGTGAGAGAACAGCCCAGGGGCACGCAGGCCGACCTGTCCTCGAGATGACGGCGGCACGACTTTTGGGGAGACTCACCCCAACAGCGTCCGGGCAGGCCTGAGGCTGGGATGCCGTGCTGCTTCTCCCGGACTCCGCCTGGGGTTTCCTCATCCTGGTCGGCCCTTTGCGACTCCTGGCATCCGGAGACGTTCCCGTCGACCCCGTGGAGAGGTCCGACCGGAGCCTCAGAGCCCCGCCACCCAAGCACTGCCACGGAGGGCTCCTGCTCTGCCAAGCCTCAGGGACCGGTTTCTAAGACAACCGTGGGAAGCACTGTGACGGCAGAAGCCGCTCGCGCCTCGCGCATGCGCATTGGCTGGACCGACTCACGCTCGGCTCCTGGCAGTCAGGCTGCGTCCCCTTTAAATAATGCCCCCGCTGCCCGGCTGCAGCGAGGCTCCTGCTGCAGCCGTGGCGTCGTGTGGATACGGGGTCCAGCTTGGGACGCCGTGGGAGATGGGGCCGCCGGTGCCCTGTCTCAGGGCCAACCCCCAGGAGTCCCGCCCTCAGGATCTCCTTGAGCCGACTTCCACGGAGGGAAGGGGAGCTTCAGGCCGCCTGCTGTGTTCTGGGGACTCCCGTTCAGATCCGATTTTGGCCCCCTCCCAGTGAGATAGGATGGGCTCAGCACATCTGGTGAGGCAGGCAGGGCCTCGCTGCAGCGCAGAATGATCCCATAGGTCTCAAGGCGTAGCGTCAGCTGAAACTTCACTGATCCATCAGCCCTCTGCCTCCCTCCTCCTTCGAAAGAGCAGTGGCCTGCTCCGCTTCTAAAAGCCCTGGGGCTCCGGAAAGCCGACCGCGCTTTACAGGACACGTGCAGGCAGGAACAGGGGCGAATCCGAGGTGGAGACCATGTGACCACGCGTGGCACTGGCGTATCCCACAGCAGATGGTGTGAATGTGTGTCACCGGAGGCATACCGGGAGACGGCGAAACAAACGGTGGTGTCCAGGCATGTGCCAGTGGAAGGGGGGAACAAGTGACCTTTCGGTCAATGCCAAGGGAAATCAAAGAACACCTGGGGCTCGGTGGGTGGGGGGCCTGTGCCTGACCCAAGCCAGGTTTTCCAATGCCTATCAGAGGAGCAAAGAATCTTCTGCAGAATTCGCCCCGCCCCCAACCCTCCTCCTCCCTGGTAGCCCTGACGCAACTTCCCCTGCACCCAGCCCCAGCCCCAGCCCCAGCCCCAGCCCCAGCCCAAGACCCAGCCCCAGCCCCAGCCCAGTCCCTCTGGTTCCCTGACATTCGTTTGGGCCACAAGATCAAGGGAGTCAGTCCACCCAGGAGCAGAGGAGAGGATGTCCCTCAAGAATGAGACAGGAAGTGCAGAGGAAATGCGACACCACCTGTCCTAGAAGACAAGGCCAGTCACGGTCGCCTAGCGCTCATTCTAGGCAATCCACCCACCCATGAGGGGAAACATGGAGAACAAGGAAGCTTCCCTGTCTGAGACACGTATGGAAGCCAAGAAATCCAGGGTCATGAGACCTGCCCAATGAAGCAGAAAGACGTTTGGAGAGAGATACCATCATGACACGGATCTGCAGGAAGTGTGTCCCTGACGGACTGGGAAGTCATCTTTGTTGAAGACATTTGGCCAGAGCGAGAGGCATCCAGGCCCCTGAGAAACAGGTGAGGCAGAGCAAGAGGGAGGATAGAGCAGCGGCCAGAGCCCCGGCAGGATACAGCGCCGTGCCACCACCACGGGCATAAGGGGAGGGCTTCCAAAAGGGTGGCTTGTCCAGAGAGGCCAGCGTTCCAGTGACAGTGACAGGGATTGTTGCCATCTCCCATTCCCGGCTTCTTCTTCTACACGGTATGGTGGTGTGGCTTCATTTCTCAGAGAAGAGCCGTGAAAAGGTACAACCATCTTCTCTGATGTGGTTCTGCTTCCCTACTGCGGGACAAAGAGCTCCTGTGGGGCTCTTTTCCTTGGTTGCTGTGTGGTCATCTTGATCTTAGAAAAGAGGCAGCTCATGATGGGGATGAGATTTCAATTGCTCCGGGACCGATGCATCTCCTCACGTGGGCCAGGCCTTCACACACCCAAAGCGGATCCGCGGCGGCGAAAACGATTGACAGCCGGCCTCATGACCCAGGCAGAGACGCAGAAAGAGGCTCAGCAAAGACAGGCCGACATGCCAGAAATCGCCTTGTGCTGCACAGGGCACATTCAGCCAAAGACACACACGCAGAGGGGCACGCACACACTAACCGACAGAGAGAGGGAAAGAAAGACACAGAGACTGAGAGACAGAGAGAGAAGAGAGAATGGGAGACACACACACACGCGCGCACACATACACGCGCACACACACACAGAGAAACAGAGTCATACAGCAGAGGCATGGAAACACACCGCCCCCAGGCAACCCCTGAGGCTGCGGGGTTCTGCTCTCGACGAGAACGACCCTGGGGTGAGAGAACAGCCCAGGGGCACGCAGGCCGACCTGTCCTCGAGATGACGGCGGCACGACTTTTGGGGAGACTCACCCCAACAGCGTCCGGGCAGGCCTGAAGCTGGGATGCCGTGCTGCTTCCCCCGGACTCCGCCTGGGGTTTCCTCATCCTGGTCGGCCCTTTGCGACTCCTGGCATCCGGAGACGTTCCCGTCGACCCCGTGGAGAGGTCCGACCGGAGCCTCAGAGCCCCGCCACCCAAGCACTGCCACGGAGGGCTCCTTCTCTGCCAAGCCTCAGGGACCGGTTTCTAAGACAACCGTGGGAAGCACTGTGACGGCAGAAGCCGCTCGCGCCTCGCGCATACGCATTGGCTGGACCGACTCGCGCTCGGCTCCTGGCAGTCAGGCTGCGTCCCCTTTAAATAATGCCCCCGCTGCCCGGCTGCAGCGAGGCTCCTGCTGCAGCCGCGGCGGCGTGTGGATACGGGGTCCAGCTTGGGACGCCGTGGGAGATGGGGCCGCCGGTGCCCTGTCTCAGGGCCAAACCCCCAGGAGTCCCGCCCTCAGGATCTCCTTGAGCCGACTTCCACGGATGGAAGGGGAGCTTCAGGACGCCTGCTGTGTTCTGGGGACTCCCGTTCAGATCCGATTTTGGCCCCCTCCCAGTGAGATAGGTTGGGCTCACCACATCTGGTGAGGCAGGCAGGGCCTCGCTGCAGCGCAGAATGATCCCATAGGTCTCAAGGCGTAGCGTCAGCTGAAACTTCACTGATCCATCAGCCTTCTGCCTCCCTCCTCCTTCGAAAGAGCAGTGGCCTGCTCCGCTTCTAAAAGCCCTGGGGCTCCGGAAAGCCGACCGCGTTTTACAGGACACGTGCAGGCAGGAACAGGGGCGAATCCGAGGTGGAGACCATGTGACCACGCGTGGCACTGGCGTATCCCACAGCAGATGGTGTGAATGTGTGTCACCGGAGGCATACCGGGAGACGGCGAAACAAACGGTGGTGTCCAGGCATGTGCCAGTGGAAGGGGGGAACAAGTGACCTTTCGGTCAATGCCAAGGGAAATCAAAGAACACCTGGGGCTCGGTCGGTGGGGGGCCTGTGCCTGACCCAAGCCAGGTTTTCCAATGCCTATCAGAGGAGCAAAGAATCTTCTGCAGAATTCGCCCCGCCCCCAACCCTCCTCCTCCCTGGTAGCCCTGACGCAACTTCCCCTGCACCGAGCCCCAGCCCCAGCCCCAGCCCCAGCCCCAGCCCAAGACCCAGCCCCAGCCCCAGCCCAGTCCCTCTGGTTCCCTGACATTCGTTTGGGCCACAAGATCAAGGGAGTCAGTCCACCCAGGAGCAGAGGAGAGGATGTCCCTCAAGAATGAGACAGGAAGTGCAGAGGAAATGCGACACCACCTGTCCTAGAAGACAAGGCCAGTCACGGTCGCCTAGCGCTCATTCTAGGCAATCCACCCACCCATGAGGGGAAACATGGAGAACAAGGAAGCTTCCCTGTCTGAGACACGTATGGAAGCCAAGAAATCCAGGGTCATGAGACCTGCCCAATGAAGCAGAAAGTCGTTTGGAGAGAGATACCATCATGACACGGATCTGCAGGAAGTGTGTCCCTGACGGACTGGGAAGTCATCTTTGTTGAAGACATTTGGCCAGAGCGAGAGGCATCCAGGCCCCTGAGAAACAGGTGAGGCAGAGCAAGAGGGAGGATAGAGCAGCGGCCAGAGCCCCGGCAGGATACAGCGCCGTGCCACCACCACGGGCATAAGGGGAGGGCTTCCAAAAGGGTGGCTTGTCCAGAGAGGCCAGCGTTCCAGTGACAGTGACAGGGATTGTTGCCATCTCCCATTCCCGGCTTCTTCTTCTACACGGTATGGTGGTGTGGCTTCATTTCTCAGAGAAGAGCCGTGAAAAGGTACAACCATCTTCTCTGATGTGGTTCTGCTTCCCTACTGCGGGACAAAGAGCTCCTGTGGGGCTCTTTTCCTTGGTTGCTGTGTGGTCATCTTGATCTTAGAAAAGAGGCAGCTCATGATGGGGATGAGATTTCAATTGCTCCGGGACCGATGCATCTCCTCACGTGGGCCAGGCCTTCACACACCCAAAGCGGATCCGCGGCGGCGAAAACGATTGACAGCCGGCCTCATGACCCAGGCAGAGACGCAGAAAGAGGCTGAGCAAAGACAGGCCGACATGCCAGAAATCGCCTTGTGCTGCACAGGGCACATTCAGCCAAAGACACACACGCAGAGGGGCACGCACACACTAACCGACAGAGAGAGGGAAAGAAAGACACAGAGACTGAGAGACAGAGAGAGAAGAGAGAATGGGAGACACACACACACGCGCGCACACATACACGCGCACACACACACACACAGAAACAGAGTCATACAGCAGAGGCATGGAAACACACCGCCCCCAGGCAACCCCTGAGGCTGCGGGGTTCTGCTCTCGACGAGAACGACCCTGGGGTGAGAGAACAGCCCAGGGGCACGCAGGCCGACCTGTCCTCGAGATGACGGCGGCACGACTTTTGGGGAGACTCACCCCAACAGCGTCCGGGCAGGCCTGAGGCTGGGATGCCGTGCTGCTTCCCCCGGACTCCGCCTGGGGTTTCCTCATCCTGGTCGGCCCTTTGCGACTCCTGGCATCCGGAGACGTTCCCGTCGACCCCGTGGAGAGGTCCGACCGGAGCCTCAGAGCCCCGCCACCCAAGCACTGCCACGGAGGGCTCCTGCTCTGCCAAGCCTCAGGGACCGGTTTCTAAGACAACCATGGGAAGCACTGTGACGGCAGAAGCCGCTCGCGCCTCGCGCATGCGCATTGGCTGGACCGACTCGCGCTCGGCTCCTGGCAGTCAGGCTGCGTCCCCTTTAAATAATGCCCCCGCTGCCCGGCTGCAGCGAGGCTCCTGCTGCAGCCGCGGCGGCGTGTGGATACGGGGTCCAGCTTGGGACGCCGTGGGAGATGGAGCCGCCGGTGCCCTGTCTCAGGGCCAACCCCCAGGAGTCCCGCCCTCAGGATCTCCTTGAGCCGACTTCCACGGAGGGAAGGGGAGCTTCAGGCCGCCTGCTGTGTTCTGGGGACTCCCGTTCAGATCCGATTTTGGCCCCCTCCCAGTGAGATAGGATGGGCTCAGCACATCTGGTGAGGCAGGCAGGGCCTCGCTGCAGCGCAGAATGATCCCATAGGTCTCAAGGCGTAGCGTCAGCTGAAACTTCACTGATCCATCAGCCCTCTGCCTCCCTCCTCCTTCGAAAGAGCAGTGGCCTGCTCCGCTTCTAAAAGCCCTGGGGCTCCGGAAAGCCGACCGCGCTTTACAGGACACGTGCAGGCAGGAACAGGGGCGAATCCGAGGTGGAGACCATGTGACCACGCGTGGCACTGGCGTATCCCACAGCAGATGGTGTGAATGTGTGTCACCGGAGGCATACCGGGAGACGGCGAAACAAACGGTGGTGTCCAGGCATGTGCCAGGGGAAGGGGGGAACAAGTGACCTTTCGGTCAATGCCAAGGGAAATCAAAGAACACCTGGGGCTCGGTGGGTGGGGGGCCTGTGCCTGACCCAAGCCAGGTTTTCCAATGCCTATGAGAGGAGCAAAGAATCTTCTGCAGAATTCGCCCCGCCCCCAACCCTCCTCCTCCCTGGTAGCCCTGACGCAACTTCCCCTGCACCCAGCCCCAGCCCCAGCCCCAGCCCCAGCCCCAGCCCAAGACCCAGCCCCAGCCCCAGCCCAGTCCCTCTGGTTCCCTGACATTCGTTTGGGCCACAAGATCAAGGGAGTCAGTCCACCCAGGAGCAGAGGAGAGGATGTCCCTCAAGAATGAGACAGGAAGTGCAGAGGAAATGCGACACCACCTGTCCTAGAAGACAAGGCCAGTCACGGTCGCCTAGCGCTCATTCTAGGCAATCCACCCACCCATGAGGGGAAACATGGAGAACAAGGAAGCTTCCCTGTCTGAGACACGTATGGAAGCCAAGAAATCCAGGGTCATGAGACCTGCCCAATGAAGCAGAAAGACGTTTGGAGAGAGATACCATCATGACACGGATCTGCAGGAAGTGTGTCCCTGACGGACTGGGAAGTCATCTTTGTTGAAGACATTTGGCCAGAGCGAGAGGCATCCAGGCCCCTGAGAAACAGGTGAGGCAGAGCAAGAGGGAGGATAGAGCAGCGGCCAGAGCCCCGGCAGGATACAGCGCCGTGCCACCACCACGGGCATAAGGGGAGGGCTTCCAAAAGGGTGGCTTGTCCAGAGAGGCCAGCGTTCCAGTGACAGTGACAGGGATTGTTGCCATCTCCCATTCCCGGCTTCTTCTTCTACACGGTATGGTGGTGTGGCTTCATTTCTCAGAGAAGAGCCGTGAAAAGGTACAACCATCTTCTCTGATGTGGTTCTGCTTCCCTACTGCGGGACAAAGAGCTCCTGTGGGGCTCTTTTCCTTGGTTGCTGTGTGGTCATCTTGATCTTAGAAAAGAGGCAGCTCATGATGGGGATGAGATTTCAATTGCTCCGGGACCGATGCATCTCCTCACGTGGGCCAGGCCTTCACACACCCAAAGCGGATCCGCGGCGGCGAAAACGATTGACAGCCGGCCTCATGACCCAGGCAGAGACGCAGAAAGAGGCTCAGCAAAGACAGGCCGACATGCCAGAAATCGCCTTGTGCTGCACAGGGCACATTCAGCCAAAGACACACACGCAGAGGGGCACGCACACACTAACCGACAGAGAGAGGGAAAGAAAGACACAGAGACTGAGAGACAGAGAGAGAAGAGAGAATGGGAGACACACACACACGCGCGCACACATACACGCGCACACACACACACACAGAAACAGAGTCATACAGCAGAGGCATGGAAACACACCGCCCCCAGGTAACCCCTGAGGCTGCGGGGTTCTGCTCTCGACGAGAACGACCCTGGGGTGAGAGAACAGCCCAGGGGCACGCAGGCCGACCTGTCCTCGAGATGACGGCGGCACGACTTTTGGGGAGACTCACCCCAACAGCGTCCGGGCAGGTCTGAGGCTGGGATGCCGTGCTGCTTCCCCCGGACTCCGCCTGGGGTTTCCTCATCCTGGTCGGCCCTTTGCGACTCCTGGCATCCGGAGACGTTCCCGTCGACCCCGTGGAGAGGTCCGACCGGAGCCTCAGAGCCCCGCCACCCAAGCACTGCCACGGAGGGCTCCTGCTCTGCCAAGCCTCAGGGACCGGTTTCTAAGACAACCGTGGGAAGCACTGTGACGGCAGAAGCCGCTCGCGCCTCGCGCATGCGCATTGGCTGGACCGACTCGCGCTCGGCTCCTGGCAGTCAGGCTGCGTCCCCTTTAAATAATGCCCCCGCTGCCCGGCTGCAGCGAGGCTCCTGCTGCAGCCGCGGCGGCGTGTGGATACGGGGTCCAGCTTGGGACGACGTGGGAGATGGAGCCGCCGGTGCCCTGTCTCAGGGCCAAACCCCCAGGAGTCCCGCCCTCAGGATCTCCTTGAGCCGACTTCCACGGAGGGTAGGGGAGCTTCAGGCCGCCTGCTGTGTTCTGGGGACTCCCGTTCAGATCCGATTTTGGCCCCCTCCCAGTGAGATAGGATGGGCTCACAACATCTGGTGAGGCAGGCAGGGCATCGCTGCAGCGCAGAATGATCCCATAGGTCTCAAGGCGTAGCGTCAGCTGAAACTTCACTGATCCATCAGCCCTCTGCCTCCCTCCTCCTTCGAAAGAGCAGTGGCCTGCTCCGCTTCTAAAAGCCCTCGGGCTCCGGAAAGCCGACCGCTCTTTACAGGACACGTGCAGGCAGGAACAGGGGCGAATCCGAGGTGGAGACCATGTGGCCACGCGTGGCACTGGCGTATCCCACAGCAGATGGTGTGAATGTGTGTCACCGGAGGCATACCGGGAGACGGCGAAACAAACGGTGGTGTCCAGGCATGTGCCAGTGGAAGGGGGGAACAAGTGACCTTTCGGTCAATGCCAAGGGAAATCAAAGAACACCTGGGGCTCGGTGGGTGGGGGGCCTGTGCCTGACCCAAGCCAGGTTTTCCAATGCCTATGAGAGGAGCAAAGAATCTTCTGCAGAATTCGCCCCGCCCCCAACCCTCCTCCTGCCTGGTAGCCCTGACGCAACTTCCCCTGCACCCAGCCCCAGCCCCAGCCCCAGCCCCAGCCCCAGCCCCAGTCCCAGCCCTGTCCCTCTGGTTCCCTGACATTCGTTTGGGCCACAAGATCAAGGGAGTCAGTCCACCCAGGAGCAGAGGAGAGGATGTCCCTCAAGAATGAGACAGGAAGTGCAGAGGAAATGCGACACCACCTGTCCTAGAAGACAAGGCCAGTCACGGTCGCCTAGCGCTCATTCTAGGCAATCCACCCACCCATGAGGGGAAACATGGAGAACAAGGAAGCTTCCCTGTCTGAGACACGTATGGAAGCCAAGAAATCCAGGGTCATGAGACCTGCCCAATGAAGCAGAAAGACGTTTGGAGAGAGATACCATCATGACACGGATCTGCAGGAAGTGTGTCCCTGACGGACTGGGAAGTCATCTTTGTTGAAGACATTTGGCCAGAGCGAGAGGCATCCAGGCCCCTGAGAAACAGGTGAGGCAGAGCAAGAGGGAGGATAGAGCAGCGGCCAGAGCCCCGGCAGGATACAGCGCCGTGCCACCACCACGGGCATAAGGGGAGGGCTTCCAAAAGGGTGGCTTGTCCAGAGAGGCCAGCGTTCCAGTGACAGTGACAGGGATTGTTGCCATCTCCCATTCCCGGCTTCTTCTTCTACACGGTATGGTGGTGTGGCTTCATTTCTCAGAGAAGAGCCGTGAAAAGGTACAACCATCTTCTCTGATGTGGTTCTGCTTCCCTACTGCGGGACAAAGAGCTCCTGTGGGGCTCTTTTCCTTGGTTGCTGTGTGGTCATCTTGATCTTAGAAAAGAGGCAGCTCATGATGGGGATGAGATTTCAATTGCTCCGGGACCGATGCATCTCCTCACGTGGGCCAGGCCTTCACACACCCAAAGCGGATCCGCGGCGGCGAAAACGATTGACAGCCGGCCTCATGACCCAGGCAGAGACGCAGAAAGAGGCTCAGCAAAGACAGGCCGACATGCCAGAAATCGCCTTGTGCTGCACAGGGCACATTCAGCCAAAGACACACACGCAGAGGGGCACGCACACACTAACCGACAGAGAGAGGGAAAGAAAGACACAGAGACTGAGAGACAGAGAGAGAAGAGAGAATGGGAGACACACACACACGCGCGCACACATACACGCGCACACACACACAGAGAAACAGAGTCATACAGCAGAGGCATGGAAACACACCGCCCCCAGGCAACCCCTGAGGCTGCGGGGTTCTGCTCTCGACGAGAACGACCCTGGGGTGAGAGAACAGCCCAGGGGCACGCAGGCCGACCTGTCCTCGAGATGACGGCGGCACGACTTTTGGGGAGACTCACCCCAACAGCGTCCGGGCAGGCCTGAGGCTGGGATGCCGTGCTGCTTCTCCCGGACTCCGCCTGGGGTTTCCTCATCCTGGTCGGCCCTTTGCGACTCCTGGCATCCGGAGACGTTCCCGTCGACCCCGTGGAGAGGTCCGACCGGAGCCTCAGAGCCCCGCCACCCAAGCACTGCCACGGAGGGCTCCTGCTCTGCCAAGCCTCAGGGACCGGTTTCTAAGACAACCGTGGGAAGCACTGTGACGGCAGAAGCCGCTCGCGCCTCGCGCATGCGCATTGGCTGGACCGACTCACGCTCGGCTCCTGGCAGTCAGGCTGCGTCCCCTTTAAATAATGCCCCCGCTGCCCGGCTGCAGCGAGGCTCCTGCTGCAGCCGTGGCGTCGTGTGGATACGGGGTCCAGCTTGGGACGCCGTGGGAGATGGGGCCGCCGGTGCCCTGTCTCAGGGCCAACCCCCAGGAGTCCCGCCCTCAGGATCTCCTTGAGCCGACTTCCACGGAGGGAAGGGGAGCTTCAGGCCGCCTGCTGTGTTCTGGGGACTCCCGTTCAGATCCGATTTTGGCCCCCTCCCAGTGAGATAGGATGGGCTCAGCACATCTGGTGAGGCAGGCAGGGCCTCGCTGCAGCGCAGAATGATCCCATAGGTCTCAAGGCGTAGCGTCAGCTGAAACTTCACTGATCCATCAGCCCTCTGCCTCCCTCCTCCTTCGAAAGAGCAGTGGCCTGCTCCGCTTCTAAAAGCCCTGGGGCTCCGGAAAGCCGACCGCGCTTTACAGGACACGTGCAGGCAGGAACAGGGGCGAATCCGAGGTGGAGACCATGTGACCACGCGTGGCACTGGCGTATCCCACAGCAGATGGTGTGAATGTGTGTCACCGGAGGCATACCGGGAGACGGCGAAACAAACGGTGGTGTCCAGGCATGTGCCAGTGGAAGGGGGGAACAAGTGACCTTTCGGTCAATGCCAAGGGAAATCAAAGAACACCTGGGGCTCGGTGGGTGGGGGGCCTGTGCCTGACCCAAGCCAGGTTTTCCAATGCCTATGAGAGGAGCAAAGAATCTTCTGCAGAATTCGCCCCGCCCCCAACCCTCCTCCTCCCTGGTAGCCCTGACGCAACTTCCCCTGCACCCAGCCCCAGCCCCAGCCCCAGCCCCAGCCCCAGCCCAAGACCCAGCCCCAGCCCCAGCCCAGTCCCTCTGGTTCCCTGACATTCGTTTGGGCCACAAGATCAAGGGAGTCAGTCCACCCAGGAGCAGAGGAGAGGATGTCCCTCAAGAATGAGACAGGAAGTGCAGAGGAAATGCGACACCACCTGTCCTAGAAGACAAGGCCAGTCACGGTCGCCTAGCGCTCATTCTAGGCAATCCACCCACCCATGAGGGGAAACATGGAGAACAAGGAAGCTTCCCTGTCTGAGACACGTATGGAAGCCAAGAAATCCAGGGTCATGAGACCTGCCCAATGAAGCAGAAAGACGTTTGGAGAGAGATACCATCATGACACGGATCTGCAGGAAGTGTGTCCCTGACGGACTGGGAAGTCATCTTTGTTGAAGACATTTGGCCAGAGCGAGAGGCATCCAGGCCCCTGAGAAACAGGTGAGGCAGAGCAAGAGGGAGGATAGAGCAGCGGCCAGAGCCCCGGCAGGATACAGCGCCGTGCCACCACCACGGGCATAAGGGGAGGGCTTCCAAAAGGGTGGCTTGTCCAGAGAGGCCAGCGTTCCAGTGACAGTGACAGGGATTGTTGCCATCTCCCATTCCCGGCTTCTTCTTCTACACGGTATGGTGGTGTGGCTTCATTTCTCAGAGAAGAGCCGTGAAAAGGTACAACCATCTTCTCTGATGTGGTTCTGCTTCCCTACTGCGGGACAAAGAGCTCCTGTGGGGCTCTTTTCCTTGGTTGCTGTGTGGTCATCTTGATCTTAGAAAAGAGGCAGCTCATGATGGGGATGAGATTTCAATTGCTCCGGGACCGATGCATCTCCTCACGTGGGCCAGGCCTTCACACACCCAAAGCGGATCCGCGGCGGCGAAAACGATTGACAGCCGGCCTCATGACCCAGGCAGAGACGCAGAAAGAGGCTCAGCAAAGACAGGCCGACATGCCAGAAATCGCCTTGTGCTGCACAGGGCACATTCAGCCAAAGACACACACGCAGAGGGGCACGCACACACTAACCGACAGAGAGAGGGAAAGAAAGACACAGAGACTGAGAGACAGAGAGAGAAGAGAGAATGGGAGACACACACACACGCGCGCACACATACACGCGCACACACACACAGAGAAACAGAGTCATACAGCAGAGGCATGGAAACACACCGCCCCCAGGCAACCCCTGAGGCTGCGGGGTTCTGCTCTCGACGAGAACGACCCTGGGGTGAGAGAACAGCCCAGGGGCACGCAGGCCGACCTGTCCTCGAGATGACGGCGGCACGACTTTTGGGGAGACTCACCCCAACAGCGTCCGGGCAGGCCTGAAGCTGGGATGCCGTGCTGCTTCCCCCGGACTCCGCCTGGGGTTTCCTCATCCTGGTCGGCCCTTTGCGACTCCTGGCATCCGGAGACGTTCCCGTCGACCCCGTGGAGAGGTCCGACCGGAGCCTCAGAGCCCCGCCACCCAAGCACTGCCACGGAGGGCTCCTTCTCTGCCAAGCCTCAGGGACCGGTTTCTAAGACAACCGTGGGAAGCACTGTGACGGCAGAAGCCGCTCGCGCCTCGCGCATACGCATTGGCTGGACCGACTCGCGCTCGGCTCCTGGCAGTCAGGCTGCGTCCCCTTTAAATAATGCCCCCGCTGCCCGGCTGCAGCGAGGCTCCTGCTGCAGCCGCGGCGGCGTGTGGATACGGGGTCCAGCTTGGGACGCCGTGGGAGATGGGGCCGCCGGTGCCCTGTCTCAGGGCCAAACCCCCAGGAGTCCCGCCCTCAGGATCTCCTTGAGCCGACTTCCACGGATGGAAGGGGAGCTTCAGGACGCCTGCTGTGTTCTGGGGACTCCCGTTCAGATCCGATTTTGGCCCCCTCCCAGTGAGATAGGTTGGGCTCACCACATCTGGTGAGGCAGGCAGGGCCTCGCTGCAGCGCAGAATGATCCCATAGGTCTCAAGGCGTAGCGTCAGCTGAAACTTCACTGATCCATCAGCCTTCTGCCTCCCTCCTCCTTCGAAAGAGCAGTGGCCTGCTCCGCTTCTAAAAGCCCTGGGGCTCCGGAAAGCCGACCGCGTTTTACAGGACACGTGCAGGCAGGAACAGGGGCGAATCCGAGGTGGAGACCATGTGACCACGCGTGGCACTGGCGTATCCCACAGCAGATGGTGTGAATGTGTGTCACCGGAGGCATACCGGGAGACGGCGAAACAAACGGTGGTGTCCAGGCATGTGCCAGTGGAAGGGGGGAACAAGTGACCTTTCGGTCAATGCCAAGGGAAATCAAAGAACACCTGGGGCTCGGTCGGTGGGGGGCCTGTGCCTGACCCAAGCCAGGTTTTCCAATGCCTATCAGAGGAGCAAAGAATCTTCTGCAGAATTCGCCCCGCCCCCAACCCTCCTCCTCCCTGGTAGCCCTGACGCAACTTCCCCTGCACCGAGCCCCAGCCCCAGCCCCAGCCCCAGCCCCAGCCCAAGACCCAGCCCCAGCCCCAGCCCAGTCCCTCTGGTTCCCTGACATTCGTTTGGGCCACAAGATCAAGGGAGTCAGTCCACCCAGGAGCAGAGGAGAGGATGTCCCTCAAGAATGAGACAGGAAGTGCAGAGGAAATGCGACACCACCTGTCCTAGAAGACAAGGCCAGTCACGGTCGCCTAGCGCTCATTCTAGGCAATCCACCCACCCATGAGGGGAAACATGGAGAACAAGGAAGCTTCCCTGTCTGAGACACGTATGGAAGCCAAGAAATCCAGGGTCATGAGACCTGCCCAATGAAGCAGAAAGTCGTTTGGAGAGAGATACCATCATGACACGGATCTGCAGGAAGTGTGTCCCTGACGGACTGGGAAGTCATCTTTGTTGAAGACATTTGGCCAGAGCGAGAGGCATCCAGGCCCCTGAGAAACAGGTGAGGCAGAGCAAGAGGGAGGATAGAGCAGCGGCCAGAGCCCCGGCAGGATACAGCGCCGTGCCACCACCACGGGCATAAGGGGAGGGCTTCCAAAAGGGTGGCTTGTCCAGAGAGGCCAGCGTTCCAGTGACAGTGACAGGGATTGTTGCCATCTCCCATTCCCGGCTTCTTCTTCTACACGGTATGGTGGTGTGGCTTCATTTCTCAGAGAAGAGCCGTGAAAAGGTACAACCATCTTCTCTGATGTGGTTCTGCTTCCCTACTGCGGGACAAAGAGCTCCTGTGGGGCTCTTTTCCTTGGTTGCTGTGTGGTCATCTTGATCTTAGAAAAGAGGCAGCTCATGATGGGGATGAGATTTCAATTGCTCCGGGACCGATGCATCTCCTCACGTGGGCCAGGCCTTCACACACCCAAAGCGGATCCGCGGCGGCGAAAACGATTGACAGCCGGCCTCATGACCCAGGCAGAGACGCAGAAAGAGGCTGAGCAAAGACAGGCCGACATGCCAGAAATCGCCTTGTGCTGCACAGGGCACATTCAGCCAAAGACACACACGCAGAGGGGCACGCACACACTAACCGACAGAGAGAGGGAAAGAAAGACACAGAGACTGAGAGACAGAGAGAGAAGAGAGAATGGGAGACACACACACACGCGCGCACACATACACGCGCACACACACACACACAGAAACAGAGTCATACAGCAGAGGCATGGAAACACACCGCCCCCAGGCAACCCCTGAGGCTGCGGGGTTCTGCTCTCGACGAGAACGACCCTGGGGTGAGAGAACAGCCCAGGGGCACGCAGGCCGACCTGTCCTCGAGATGACGGCGGCACGACTTTTGGGGAGACTCACCCCAACAGCGTCCGGGCAGGCCTGAGGCTGGGATGCCGTGCTGCTTCCCCCGGACTCCGCCTGGGGTTTCCTCATCCTGGTCGGCCCTTTGCGACTCCTGGCATCCGGAGACGTTCCCGTCGACCCCGTGGAGAGGTCCGACCGGAGCCTCAGAGCCCCGCCACCCAAGCACTGCCACGGAGGGCTCCTGCTCTGCCAAGCCTCAGGGACCGGTTTCTAAGACAACCATGGGAAGCACTGTGACGGCAGAAGCCGCTCGCGCCTCGCGCATGCGCATTGGCTGGACCGACTCGCGCTCGGCTCCTGGCAGTCAGGCTGCGTCCCCTTTAAATAATGCCCCCGCTGCCCGGCTGCAGCGAGGCTCCTGCTGCAGCCGCGGCGGCGTGTGGATACGGGGTCCAGCTTGGGACGCCGTGGGAGATGGAGCCGCCGGTGCCCTGTCTCAGGGCCAACCCCCAGGAGTCCCGCCCTCAGGATCTCCTTGAGCCGACTTCCACGGAGGGAAGGGGAGCTTCAGGCCGCCTGCTGTGTTCTGGGGACTCCCGTTCAGATCCGATTTTGGCCCCCTCCCAGTGAGATAGGATGGGCTCAGCACATCTGGTGAGGCAGGCAGGGCCTCGCTGCAGCGCAGAATGATCCCATAGGTCTCAAGGCGTAGCGTCAGCTGAAACTTCACTGATCCATCAGCCCTCTGCCTCCCTCCTCCTTCGAAAGAGCAGTGGCCTGCTCCGCTTCTAAAAGCCCTGGGGCTCCGGAAAGCCGACCGCGCTTTACAGGACACGTGCAGGCAGGAACAGGGGCGAATCCGAGGTGGAGACCATGTGACCACGCGTGGCACTGGCGTATCCCACAGCAGATGGTGTGAATGTGTGTCACCGGAGGCATACCGGGAGACGGCGAAACAAACGGTGGTGTCCAGGCATGTGCCAGGGGAAGGGGGGAACAAGTGACCTTTCGGTCAATGCCAAGGGAAATCAAAGAACACCTGGGGCTCGGTGGGTGGGGGGCCTGTGCCTGACCCAAGCCAGGTTTTCCAATGCCTATGAGAGGAGCAAAGAATCTTCTGCAGAATTCGCCCCGCCCCCAACCCTCCTCCTCCCTGGTAGCCCTGACGCAACTTCCCCTGCACCCAGCCCCAGCCCCAGCCCCAGCCCCAGCCCCAGCCCAAGACCCAGCCCCAGCCCCAGCCCAGTCCCTCTGGTTCCCTGACATTCGTTTGGGCCACAAGATCAAGGGAGTCAGTCCACCCAGGAGCAGAGGAGAGGATGTCCCTCAAGAATGAGACAGGAAGTGCAGAGGAAATGCGACACCACCTGTCCTAGAAGACAAGGCCAGTCACGGTCGCCTAGCGCTCATTCTAGGCAATCCACCCACCCATGAGGGGAAACATGGAGAACAAGGAAGCTTCCCTGTCTGAGACACGTATGGAAGCCAAGAAATCCAGGGTCATGAGACCTGCCCAATGAAGCAGAAAGACGTTTGGAGAGAGATACCATCATGACACGGATCTGCAGGAAGTGTGTCCCTGACGGACTGGGAAGTCATCTTTGTTGAAGACATTTGGCCAGAGCGAGAGGCATCCAGGCCCCTGAGAAACAGGTGAGGCAGAGCAAGAGGGAGGATAGAGCAGCGGCCAGAGCCCCGGCAGGATACAGCGCCGTGCCACCACCACGGGCATAAGGGGAGGGCTTCCAAAAGGGTGGCTTGTCCAGAGAGGCCAGCGTTCCAGTGACAGTGACAGGGATTGTTGCCATCTCCCATTCCCGGCTTCTTCTTCTACACGGTATGGTGGTGTGGCTTCATTTCTCAGAGAAGAGCCGTGAAAAGGTACAACCATCTTCTCTGATGTGGTTCTGCTTCCCTACTGTGGGACAAAGAGCCCCTGTGGGGCTCTTTTCCTTGGTTGCTGTGTGGTCATCTTGATCTTAGAAAAGAGGCAGCTCATGATGGGGATGAGATTTCAATTGCTCCGGGACCGATGCATCTCCTCACGTGGGCCAGGCCTTCACACACCCAAAGCGGATCCGCGGCGGCGAAAACGATTGACAGCCGGCCTCATGACCCAGGCAGAGACGCAGAAAGAGGCTCAGCAAAGACAGGCCGACATGCCAGAAATCGCCTTGTGCTGCACAGGGCACATTCAGCCAAAGACACACACGCAGAGGGGCACGCACACACTAACCGACAGAGAGAGGGAAAGAAAGACACAGAGACTGAGAGACAGAGAGAGAAGAGAGAATGGGAGACACACACACACGCGCGCACACATACACGCGCACACACACACACACAGAAACAGAGTCATACAGCAGAGGCATGGAAACACACCGCCCCCAGGTAACCCCTGAGGCTGCGGGGTTCTGCTCTCGACGAGAACGACCCTGGGGTGAGAGAACAGCCCAGGGGCACGCAGGCCGACCTGTCCTCGAGATGACGGCGGCACGACTTTTGGGGAGACTCACCCCAACAGCGTCCGGGCAGGCCTGAAGCTGGGATGCCGTGCTGCTTCCCCCGGACTCCGCCTGGGGTTTCCTCATCCTGGTCGGCCCTTTGCGACTCCTGGCATCCGGAGACGTTCCCGTCGACCCCGTGGAGAGGTCCGACCGGAGCCTCAGAGCCCCGCCACCCAAGCACTGCCACGGAGGGCTCCTGCTCTGCCAAGCCTCAGGGACCGGTTTCTAAGACAACCGTGGGAAGCACTGTGACGGCAGAAGCCGCTCGCCCCTCGCGCATGCGCATTGGCTGGACCGACTCGCGCTGGGCTCCTGGCAGTCAGGCTGCGTCCCCTTTAAATAATGCCCCCGCTGCCCGGCTGCAGCGAGGCTCCTGCTGCAGCCGCGGCGGCGTGTGGATACGGGGTCCAGCTTGGGACGCCGTGGGAGATGGAGCCGCCGGTGCCCTGTCTCAGGGCCAAACCCCCAGGAGTCCCGCCCTCAGGATCTCCTTGAGCCGACTTCCACGGAGGGAAGGGGAGCTTCAGGCCGCCTGCTGTGTTCTGGGGACTCCCGTTCAGATCCGATTTTGGCCCCCTCCCAGTGAGATAGGATGGGCTCAGCACATCTGGTGAGGCAGGCAGGGCCTCGCTGCAGCGCAGAATGATCCCATAGGTCTCAAGGCGTAGCGTCAGCTGAAACTTCACTGATCCATCAGCCCTCTGCCTCCCTCCTCCTTCGAAAGAGCAGTGGCCTGCTCCGCTTCTAAAAGCCCTGGGGCTCCGGAAAGCCGACCGCGCTTTACAGGACACGTGCAGGCAGGAACAGGGGCGAATCCGAGGTGGAGACCATGTGACCACGCGTGGCACTGGCGTATCCCACAGCAGATGGTGTGAATGTGTGTCACCGGAGGCATACCGGGAGACGGCGAAACAAACGGTGGTGTCCAGGCATGTGCCAGTGGAAGGGGGGAACAAGTGACCTTTCGGTCAATGCCAAGGGAAATCAAAGAACACCTGGGGCTCGGTGGGTGGGGGGCCTGTGCCTGACCCAAGCCAGGTTTTCCAATGCCTATCAGAGGAGCAAAGAATCTTCTGCAGAATTCGCCCCGCCCCCAACCCTCCTCCTCCCTGGTAGCCCTGACGCAACTTCCCCTGCACCCAGCCCCAGCCCCAGCCCCAGCCCCAGCCCCAGCCCCAGCCCCAGCCCAGTCCCTCTGGTTCCCTGACAAGAGAAGATCAAGGGAGTCAGTTTGGGCCACAAGATCAAGGGAGTCAGCCCACCCAGGAGCAGAGGAGAGGATGTCCCTCAAGAATGAGACAGGAAGTGCAGAGGAAATGCGACACCACCTGTCCTAGAAGACAAGGCCAGTCACGGTCGCCTAGCGCTCATTCTAGGCAATCCACCCACCCATGAGGGGAAACATGGAGAACAAGGAAGCTTCCCTGTCTGAGACACGTATGGAAGCCAAGAAATCCAGGGTCATGAGACCTGCCCAATGAAGCAGAAAGACGTTTGGAGAGAGATACCATCATGACACGGATCTGCAGGAAGTGTGTCCCTGACGGACTGGGAAGTCATCTTTGTTGAAGACATTTGGCCAGAGCGAGAGGCATCCAGGCCCCTGAGAAACAGGTGAGGCAGAGCAAGAGGGAGGATAGAGCAGCGGCCAGAGCCCCGGCAGGATACAGCGCCGTGCCACCACCACGGGCATAAGGGGAGGGCTTCCAAAAGGGTGGCTTGTCCAGAGAGGCCAGCGTTCCAGTGACAGTGACAGGGATTGTTGCCATCTCCCATTCCCGGCTTCTTCTTCTACACGGTATGGTGGTGTGGCTTCATTTCTCAGAGAAGAGCCGTGAAAAGGTACAACCATCTTCTCTGATGTGGTTCTGCTTCCCTACTGCGGGACAAAGAGCTCCTGTGGGGCTCTTTTCCTTGGTTGCTGTGTGGTCATCTTGATCTTAGAAAAGAGGCAGCTCATGATGGGGATGAGATTTCAATTGCTCCGGGACCGATGCATCTCCTCACGTGGGCCAGGCCTTCACACACCCAAAGCGGATCCGCGGCGGCGAAAACGATTGACAGCCGGCCTCATGACCCAGGCAGAGACGCAGAAAGAGGCTCAGCAAAGACAGGCCGACATGCCAGAAATCGCCTTGTGCTGCACAGGGCACATTCAGCCAAAGACACACACGCAGAGGGGCACGCACACACTAACCGACAGAGAGAGGGAAAGAAAGACACAGAGACTGAGAGACAGAGAGAGAAGAGAGAATGGGAGACACACACACACGCGCGCACACATACACGCGCACACACACACAGAGAAACAGAGTCATACAGCAGAGGCATGGAAACACACCGCCCCCAGGCAACCCCTGAGGCTGCGGGGTTCTGCTCTCGACGAGAACGACCCTGGGGTGAGAGAACAGCCCAGGGGCACGCAGGCCGACCTGTCCTCGAGATGACGGCGGCACGACTTTTGGGGAGACTCACCCCAACAGCGTCCGGGCAGGTCTGAGGCTGGGATGCCGTGCTGCTTCCCCCGGACTCCGCCTGGGGTTTCCTCATCCTGGTCGGCCCTTTGCGACTCCTGGCATCCGGAGACGTTCCCGTCGACCCCGTGGAGAGGTCCGACCGGAGCCTCAGAGCCCCGCCACCCAAGCACTGCCACGGAGGGCTCCTGCTCTGCCAAGCCTCAGGGACCGGTTTCTAAGACAACCGTGGGAAGCACTGTGACGGCAGAAGCCGCTCGCGCCTCGCTCATGCGCATTGGCTGGACCGACTCGCGCTCGGCTGCTGGCAGTCAGGCTGCGTCCCCTTTAAATAATGCCCCCGCTGCCCGGCTGCAGCGAGGCTCCTGCTGCAGCCGCGGCGGCGTGTGGATACGGGGTCCAGCTTGGGACGCCGTGGGAGATGGGGCCGCCGGTGCCCTGTCTCAGGGCCAAACCCCCAGGAGTCCCGCCCTCAGGATCTCCTTGAGCCGACTTCCACGGAGGGAAGGGGAGCTTCAGGCCGCCTGCTGTGTTCTGGGGACTCCCGTTCAGATCCGATTTTGGCCCCCTCCCAGTGAGATAGGATGGGCTCACAACATCTGGTGAGGCAGGCAGGGCCTCGCTGCAGCGCAGAATGATCCCATAGGTCTCAAGGCGTAGCGTCAGCTGAAACTTCACTGATCCATCAGCCCTCTGCCTCCCTCCTCCTTCGAAAGAGCAGTGGCCTGCTCCGCTTCTAAAAGCCCTGGGGCTCCGGAAAGCCGACCGCGCTTTACAGGACACGTGCAGGCAGGAACAGGGGCGAATCCGAGGTGGAGACCATGTGACCACGCGTGGCACTGGCGTATCCCACAGCAGATGGTGTGAATGTGTGTCACCGGAGGCATACCGGGAGACGGCGAAACAAACGGTGGTGTCCAGGCATGTGCCAGTGGAAGGGGGGAACAAGTGACCTTTCGGTCAATGCCAAGGGAAATCAAAGAACACCTGGGGCTCGGTGGGTGGGGGGCCTGTGCCTGACCCAAGCCAGGTTTTCCAATGCCTATGAGAGGAGCAAAGAATCTTCTGCAGAATTCGCCCCGCCCCCAACCCTCCTCCTCCCTGGTAGCCCTGACGCAACTTCCCCTGCACCCAGCCCCAGCCCCAGCCCCAGCCCCAGCCCCAGCCCCAGCCCCAGCCCAGTCCCTCTGGTTCCCTGACATTCGTTTGGGCCACAAGATCAAGGGAGTCAGTCCACCCAGGAGCAGAGGAGAGGATGTCCCTCAAGAATGAGACAGGAAGTGCAGAGGAAATGCGACACCACCTGTCCTAGAAGACAAGGCCAGTCACGGTCGCCTAGCGCTCATTCTAGGCAATCCACCCACCCATGAGGGGAAACATGGAGAACAAGGAAGCTTCCCTGTCTGAGACACGTATGGAAGCCAAGAAATCCAGGGTCATGAGACCTGCCCAATGAAGCAGAAAGACGTTTGGAGAGAGATACCATCATGACACGGATCTGCAGGAAGTGTGTCCCTGACGGACTGGGAAGTCATCTTTGTTGAAGACATTTGGCCAGAGCGAGAGGCATCCAGGCCCCTGAGAAACAGGTGAGGCAGAGCAAGAGGGAGGATAGAGCAGCGGCCAGAGCCCCGGCAGGATACAGCGCCGTGCCACCACCACGGGCATAAGGGGAGGGCTTCCAAAAGGGTGGCTTGTCCAGAGAGGCCAGCGTTCCAGTGACAGTGACAGGGATTGTTGCCATCTCCCATTCCCGGCTTCTTCTTCTACACGGTATGGTGGTGTGGCTTCATTTCTCAGAGAAGAGCCGTGAAAAGGTACAACCATCTTCTCTGATGTGGTTCTGCTTCCCTACTGCGGGACAAAGAGCTCCTGTGGGGCTCTTTTCCTTGGTTGCTGTGTGGTCATCTTGATCTTAGAAAAGAGGCAGCTCATGATGGGGATGAGATTTCAATTGCTCCGGGACCGATGCATCTCCTCACGGGGCCAGGCCTTCACACACCCAAAGCGGATCCGCGGCGGCGAAAACGATTGACAGCCGGCCTCATGACCCAGGCAGAGACGCAGAAAGAGGCTCAGCAAAGACAGGCCGACATGCCAGAAATCGCCTTGTGCTGCACAGGGCACATTCAGCCAAAGACACACACGCAGAGGGGCACGCACACACTAACCGACAGAGAGAGGGAAAGAAAGACACAGAGACTGAGAGAAAGAGAGAGAAGAGAGAATGGGAGACACACACACACGCGCCCACACATACACGCGCACACACACACAGAGAAACAGAGTCATACAGCAGAGGCATGGAAACACACCGCCCCCAGGCAACCCCTGAGGCTGCGGGGTTCTGCTCTCGACGAGAACGACCCTGGGGTGAGAGAACAGCCCAGGGGCACGCAGGCCGACCTGTCCTCGAGATGACGGCGGCACGACTTTTGGGGAGACTCACCCCAACAGCGTCCGGGCAGGCCTGAGGCTGGGATGCCGTGCTGCTTCCCCCGGACTCCGCCTGGGGTTTCCTCATCCTGGTCGGCCCTTTGCGACTCCTGGCATCCGGAGACGTTCCCGTCGACCCCGTGGAGAGGTCCGACCGGAGCCTCAGAGCCCCGCCACCCAAGCACTGCCACGGAGGGCTCCTGCTCTGCCAAGCCTCAGGGACCGGTTTCTAAGACAACCGTGGGAAGCACTGTGACGGCAGAAGCCGCTCGCGCCTCGCGCATGCGCATTGGCTGGACCGACTCGCGCTCGGCTCCTGGCAGTCAGGCTGCGTCCCCTTTAAATAATGCCCCCGCTGCCCGGCTGCAGCGAGGCTCCTGCTGCAGCCGCGGCGGCGTGTGGATACGGGGTCCAGCTTGGGACGCCGTGGGAGATGGAGCCGCCGGTGCCCTGTCTCAGGGCCAAACCCCCAGGAGTCCCGCCCTCAGGATCTCCTTGAGCCGACTTCCACGGAGGGAAGGGGAGCTTCAGGCCGCCTGCTGTGTTCTGGGGACTCCCGTTCAGATCCGATTTTGGCCCCCTCCCAGTGAGATAGGATGGGCTCAGCACATCTGGTGAGGCAGGCAGGGCCTCGCTGCAGCGCAGAATGATCCCATAGGTCTCAAGGCGTAGCGTCAGCTGAAACTTCACTGATCCATCAGCCCTCTGCCTCCCTCCTCCTTCGAAAGAGCAGTGGCCTGCTCCGCTTCTAAAAGCCCTGGGGCTCCGGAAAGCCGACCGCGCTTTACAGGACACGTGCAGGCAGGAACAGGGGCGAATCCGAGGTGGAGACCATGTGACCACGCGTGGCACTGGCGTATCCCACAGCAGATGGTGTGAATGTGTGTCACCGGAGGCATACCGGGAGACGGCGAAACAAACGGTGGTGTCCAGGCATGTGCCAGTGGAAGGGGGGAACAAGTGACCTTTCGGTCAATGCCAAGGGAAATCAAAGAACACCTGGGGCTCGGTGGGTGGGGGGCCTGTGCCTGACCCAAGCCAGGTTTTCCAATGCCTATCAGAGGAGCAAAGAATCTTCTGCAGAATTCGCCCCGCCCCCAACCCTCCTCCTCCCTGGTAGCCCTGACGCAACTTCCCCTGCACCCAGCCCCAGCCCCAGCCCCAGCCCCAGCCCCAGCCCCAGCCCCAGCCCAGTCCCTCTGGTTCCCTGACAAGAGAAGATCAAGGGAGTCAGTTTGGGCCACAAGATCAAGGGAGTCAGCCCACCCAGGAGCAGAGGAGAGGATGTCCCTCAAGAATGAGACAGGAAGTGCAGAGGAAATGCGACACCACCTGTCCTAGAAGACAAGGCCAGTCACGGTCGCCTAGCGCTCATTCTAGGCAATCCACCCACCCATGAGGGGAAACATGGAGAACAAGGAAGCTTCCCTGTCTGAGACACGTATGGAAGCCAAGAAATCCAGGGTCATGAGACCTGCCCAATGAAGCAGAAAGACGTTTGGAGAGAGATACCATCATGACACGGATCTGCAGGAAGTGTGTCCCTGACGGACTGGGAAGTCATCTTTGTTGAAGACATTTGGCCAGAGCGAGAGGCATCCAGGCCCCTGAGAAACAGGTGAGGCAGAGCAAGAGGGAGGATAGAGCAGCGGCCAGAGCCCCGGCAGGATACAGCGCCGTGCCACTACCACGGGCATAAGGGGAGGGCTTCCAAAAGGGTGGCTTGTCCAGAGAGGCCAGCGTTCCAGTGACAGTGACAGGGATTGTTGCCATCTCCCATTCCCGGCTTCTTCTTCTACACGGTATGGTGGTGTGGCTTCATTTCTCAGAGAAGAGCCGTGAAAAGGTACAACCATCTTCTCTGATGTGGTTCTGCTTCCCTACTGTGGGACAAAGAGCCCCTGTGGGGCTCTTTTCCTTGGTTGCTGTGTGGTCATCTTGATCTTAGAAAAGAGGCAGCTCATGATGGGGATGAGATTTCAATTGCTCCGGGACCGATGCATCTCCTCACGTGGGCCAGGCCTTCACACACCCAAAGCGGATCCGCGGCGGCGAAAACGATTGACAGCCGGCCTCATGACCCAGGCAGAGACGCAGAAAGAGGCTCAGCAAAGACAGGCCGACATGCCAGAAATCGCCTTGTGCTGCACAGGGCACATTCAGCCAAAGACACACACGCAGAGGGGCACGCACACACTAACCGACAGAGAGAGGGAAAGAAAGACACAGAGACTGAGAGACAGAGAGAGAAGAGAGAATGGGAGACACACACACACGCGCGCACACATACACGCGCACACACACACAGAGAAACAGAGTCATACAGCAGAGGCATGGAAACACACCGCCCCCAGGTAACCCCTGAGGCTGCGGGGTTCTGCTCTCGACGAGAACGACCCTGGGGTGAGAGAACAGCCCAGGGGCACGCAGGCCGACCTGTCCTCGAGATGACGGCGGCACGACTTTTGGGGAGACTCACCCCAACAGCGTCCGGGCAGGTCTGAGGCTGGGATGCCGTGCTGCTTCCCCCGGACTCCGCCTGGGGTTTCCTCATCCTGGTCGGCCCTTTGCGACTCCTGGCATCCGGAGACGTTCCCGTCGACCCCGTGGAGAGGTCCGACCGGAGCCTCAGAGCCCCGCCACCCAAGCACTGCCACGGAGGGCTCCTGCTCTGCCAAGCCTCAGGGACCGGTTTCTAAGACAACCGTGGGAAGCACTGTGACGGCAGAAGCCGCTCGCGCCTCGCTCATGCGCATTGGCTGGACCGACTCGCGCTCGGCTCCTGGCAGTCAGGCTGCGTCCCCTTTAAATAATGCCCCCGCTGCCCGGCTGCAGCGAGGCTCCTGCTGCAGCCGCGGCGGCGTGTGGATACGGGGTCCAGCTTGGGACGCCGTGGGAGATGGGGCTGCCGGTGCCCTGTCTCAGGGCCAAACCCCCAGGAGTCCCGCCCTCAGGATCTCCTTGAGCCGACTTCCACGGAGGGAAGGGGAGCTTCAGGCTGCCTGCTGTGTTCTGGGGACTCCCGTTCAGATCCGATTTTGGCCCCCTCCCAGTGAGATAGGATGGGCTCACAACATCTGGTGAGGCAGGCAGGGCCTCGCTGCAGCGCAGAATGATCCCATAGGTCTCAAGGCGTAGCGTCAGCTGAAACTTCACTGATCCATCAGCCCTCTGCCTCCCTCCTCCTTCGAAAGAGCAGTGGCCTGCTCCGCTTCTAAAAGCCCTGGGGCTCCGGAAAGCCGACCGCGCATTACAGGACACGTGCAGGCAGGAACAGGGGCGAATCCGAGGTGGAGACCATGTGACCACGCGTGGCACTGGCGTATCCCACAGCAGATGGTGTGAATGTGTGTCACCGGAGGCATACCGGGAGACGGCGAAACAAACGGTGGTGTCCAGGCATGTGCCAGTGGAAGGGGGGAACAAGTGACCTTTCGGTCAATGCCAAGGGAAATCAAAGAACACCTGGGGCTCGGTGGGTGGGGGGCCTGTGCCTGACCCAAGCCAGGTTTTCCAATGCCTATCAGAGGAGCAAAGAATCTTCTGCAGAATTCGCCCCGCCCCCAACCCTCCTCCTCCCTGGTAGCCCTGACGCAACTTCCCCTGCACCCAGACCCAGCCCCAGCCCCAGCCCCAGCCCCAGCCCAAGACCCAGCCCCAGCCCCAGCCCAGTCCCTCTGGTTCCCTGACATTCGTTTGGGCCACAAGATCAAGGGAGTCAGTCCACCCAGGAGCAGAGGAGAGGATGTCCCTCAAGAATGAGACAGGAAGTGCAGAGGAAATGCGACACCACCTGTCCTAGAAGACAAGGCCAGTCACGGTCGCCTAGCGCTCATTCTAGGCAATCCACCCACCCATGAGGGGAAACATGGAGAACAAGGAAGCTTCCCTGTCTGAGACACGTATGGAAGCCAAGAAATCCAGGGTCATGAGACCTGCCCAATGAAGCAGAAAGACGTTTGGAGAGAGATACCATCATGACACGGATCTGCAGGAAGTGTGTCCCTGACGGACTGGGAAGTCATCTTTGTTGAAGACATTTGGCCAGAGCGAGAGGCATCCAGGCCCCTGAGAAACAGGTGAGGCAGAGCAAGAGGGAGGATAGAGCAGCGGCCAGAGCCCCGGCAGGATACAGCGCCGTGCCACCACCACGGGCATAAGGGGAGGGCTTCCAAAAGGGTGGCTTGTCCAGAGAGGCCAGCGTTCCAGTGACAGTGACAGGGATTGTTGCCATCTCCCATTCCCGGCTTCTTCTTCTACACGGTATGGTGGTGTGGCTTCATTTCTCAGAGAAGAGCCGTGAAAAGGTACAACCATCTTCTCTGATGTGGTTCTGCTTCCCTACTGCGGGACAAAGAGCTCCTGTGGGGCTCTTTTCCTTGGTTGCTGTGTGGTCATCTTGATCTTAGAAAAGAGGCAGCTCATGATGGGGATGAGATTTCAATTGCTCCGGGACCGATGCATCTCCTCACGTGGGCCAGGCCTTCACACACCCAAAGCGGATCCGCGGCGGCGAAAACGATTGACAGCCGGCCTCATGACCCAGGCAGAGACGCAGAAAGAGGCTCAGCAAAGACAGGCCGACATGCCAGAAATCGCCTTGTGCTGCACAGGGCACATTCAGCCAAAGACACACACGCAGAGGGGCACGCACACACTAACCGACAGAGAGAGGGAAAGAAAGACACAGAGACTGAGAGACAGAGAGAGAAGAGAGAATGGGAGACACACACACGCGCGCACACATACACGCGCACACACACACACACAGAAACAGAGTCATACAGCAGAGGCATAGAAACACACCGCCCCCAGGTAACCCCTGAGGCTGCGGGATTCTGCTCTCGACGAGAACGACCCTGGGGTGAGAGAACAGCCCAGGGGCACGCAGGCCGACCTGTCCTCGAGATGACGGCGGCACGACTTTTGGGGAGACTCACCCCAACAGCGTCCGGGCAGGCCTGAAGCTGGGATGCCGTGCTGCTTCCCCCGGACTCCGCCTGGGGTTTCCTCATCCTGGTCGGCCCTTTGCGACTCCTGGCATCCGGAGACGTTCCCGTCGACCCCGTGGAGAGGTCCGACCGGAGCCTCAGAGCCCCGCCACCCAAGCACTGCCACCGAGGGCTCCTTCTCTGCCAAGCCTCAGGGACCGGTTTCTAAGACAACCGTGGGAAGCACTGTGACGGCAGAAGCCGCTCGCGCCTCGCGCATACGCATTGGCTGGACCGACTCGCGCTCGGCTCCTGGCAGTCAGGCTGCGTCCCCTTTAAATAATGCCCCCGCTGCCCGGCTGCAGCGAGGCTCCTGCTGCAGCCGCGGCGGCGTGTGGATACGGGGTCCAGCTTGGGACGCCGTGGGAGATGGGGCCGCCGGTGCCCTGTCTCAGGGCCAAACCCCCAGGAGTCCCGCCCTCAGGATCTCCTTGAGCCGACTTCCACGGAAGGAAGGGGAGCTTCAGGACGCCTGCTGTGTTCTGGGGACTCCCGTTCAGATCCGATTTTGGCCCCCACCCAGTGAGATAGGTTGGGCTCACCACATCTGGTGAGGCAGGCAGGGCCTCGCTGCAGCGCAGAATGATCCCATAGGTCTCAAGGCGTAGCGTCAGCTGAAACTTCACTGATCCATCAGCCCTCTGCCTCCCTCCTCCTTCGAAAGAGCAGTGGCCTGCTCCGCTTCTAAAAGCCCTGGGGCTCCGGAAAGCCGACCGCGCTTTACAGGACACGTGCAGGCAGGAACAGGGGCGAATCCGAGGTGGAGACCATGTGACCACGCGTGGCACTGGCGTATCCCACAGCAGATGGTGTGAATGTGTGTCACCGGAGGCATACCGGGAGACGGCGAAACAAACCGTGGTGTCCAGGCATGTGCCAGTGGAAGGGGGGAACAAGTGACCTTTCGGTCAATGCCAAGGGAAATCAAAGAACACCTGGGGCTCGGTGGGTGGGGGGCCTGTGCCTGACCCAAGCCAGGTTTTCCAATGCCTATCAGAGGAGCAAAGAATCTTCTGCAGAATTCGCCCCGCCCCCAACCCTCCTCCTCCCTGGTAGCCCTGACGCAACTTCCCCTGCACCCAGCCCCAGCCCCAGCCCCAGCCCCAGCCCCAGCCCAAGACCCAGCCCCAGCCCCAGCCCAGTCCCTCTGGTTCCCTGACATTCGTTTGGGCCACAAGATCAAGGGAGTCAGTCCACCCAGGAGCAGAGGAGAGGATGTCCCTCAAGAATGAGACAGGAAGTGCAGAGGAAATGCGACACCACCTGTCCTAGAAGACAAGGCCAGTCACGGTCGCCTAGCGCTCATTCTAGGCAATCCACCCACCCATGAGGGGAAACATGGAGAACAAGGAAGCTTCCCTGTCTGAGACACGTATGGAAGCCAAGAAATCCAGGGTCATGAGACCTGCCCAATGAAGCAGAAAGTCGTTTGGAGAGAGATACCATCATGACACGGATCTGCAGGAAGTGTGTCCCTGACGGACTGGGAAGTCATCTTTGTTGAAGACATTTGGCCAGAGCGAGAGGCATCCAGGCCCCTGAGAAACAGGTGAGGCAGAGCAAGAGGGAGGATAGAGCAGCGGCCAGAGCCCCGGCAGGATACAGCGCCGTGCCACCACCACGGGCATAAGGGGAGGGCTTCCAAAAGGGTGGCTTGTCCAGAGAGGCCAGCGTTCCAGTGACAGTGACAGGGATTGTTGCCATCTCCCATTACCGGCTTCTTCTTCTACACGGTATGGTGGTGTGGCTTCATTTCTCAGAGAAGAGCCGTGAAAAGGTACAACCATCTTCTCTGATGTGGTTCTGCTTCCCTACTGCGGGACAAAGAGCTCCTGTGGGGCTCTTTTCCTTGGTTGCTGTGTGGTCATCTTGATCTTAGAAAAGAGGCAGCTCATGATGGGGATGAGATTTCAATTGCTCCGGGACCGATGCATCTCCTCACGTGGGCCAGGCCTTCACACACCCAAAGCGGATCCGCGGCGGCGAAAACGATTGACAGCCGGCCTCATGACCCAGGCAGAGACGCAGAAAGAGGCTCAGCAAAGACAGGCCGACATGCCAGAAATCGCCTTGTGCTGCACAGGGCACATTCAGCCAAAGACACACACGCAGAGGGGCACGCACACACTAACCGACAGAGAGAGGGAAAGAAAGACACAGAGACTGAGAGACAGAGAGAGAAGAGAGAATGGGAGACACACACACACGCGCGCACACATACACGCGCACACACACACAGAGAAACAGAGTCATACAGCAGAGGCATGGAAACACACCGCCCCCAGGCAACCCCTGAGGCTGCGGGGTTCTGCTCTCGACGAGAACGACCCTGGGGTGAGAGAACAGCCCAGGGGTACGCAGGCCGACCTGTCCTCGAGATGACGGCGGCACGACTTTTGGGGAGACTCACCCCAAAAGCGTCCGGGCAGGTCTGAGGCTGGGATGCCGTGCTGCTTCCCCCGGACTCCGCCTGGGGTTTCCTCATCCTGGTCGGCCCTTTGCGACTCCTGGCATCCGGAGACGTTCCCGTCGACCCCGTGGAGAGGTCCGACCGGAGCCTCAGAGCCCCGCCACCCAAGCACTGCCACGGAGGGCTCCTGCTCTGCCAAGCCTCAGGGACCGGTTTCTAAGACAACCGTGGGAAGCACTGTGACGGCAGAAGCCGCTCGCGCCTCGCTCATGCGCATTGGCTGGACCGACTCGCGCTCGGCTCCTGGCAGTCAGGCTGCGTCCCCTTTAAATAATGCCCCCGCTGCCCGGCTGCAGCGAGGCTCCTGCTGCAGCCGCGGCGACGTGTGGATACGGGGTCCAGCTTGGGACGCCGTGGGAGATGGGGCCGCCGGTGCCCTGTCTCAGGGCCAAACCCCCAGGAGTCCCGCCCTCAGGATCTCCTTGAGCCGACTTCCACGGAGGGAAGGGGAGCTTCAGGCTGCCTGCTGTGTTCTGGGGACTCCCGTTCAGATCCGATTTTGGCCCCCTCCCAGTGAGATAGGATGGGCTCACAACATCTGGTGAGGCAGGCAGGGCCTCGCTGCAGCGCAGAATGATCCCATAGGTCTCAAGGCGTAGCGTCAGCTGAAACTTCACTGATCCATCAGCCCTCTGCCTCCCTCCTCCTTCGAAAGAGCAGTGGCCTGCTCCGCTTCTAAAAGCCCTGGGGCTCCGGAAAGCCGACCGCCCTTTACAGGACACGTGCAGGCAGGAACAGGGGCGAATCCGAGGTGGAGACCATGTGACCACGCGTGGCACTGGCGTATCCCACAGCAGATGGTGTGAATGTGTGTCACCGGAGGCATACCGGGAGACGGCGAAACAAACGGTGGTGTCCAGGCATGTGCCAGTGGAAGGGGGGAACAAGTGACCTTTCGGTCAATGCCAAGGGAAATCAAAGAACACCTGGGGCTCGGTGGGTGGGGGGCCTGTGCCTGACCCAAGCCAGGTTTTCCAATGCCTATCAGAGGAGCAAAGAATCTTCTGCAGAATTCGCCCCGCCCCCAACCCTCCTCCTCCCTGGTAGCCCTGACGCAACTTCCCCTGCACCCAGCCCCAGCCCCAGCCCCAGCCCCAGCCCCAGCCCAAGACCCAGCCCCAGCCCCAGCCCAGTCCCTCTGGTTCCCTGACATTCGTTTGGGCCACAAGATCAAGGGAGTCAGTCCACCCAGGAGCAGAGGAGAGGATGTCCCTCAAGAATGAGACAGGAAGTGCAGAGGAAATGCGACACCACCTGTCCTAGAAGACAAGGCCAGTCACGGTCGCCTAGCGCTCATTCTAGGCAATCCACCCACCCATGAGGGGAAACATGGAGAACAAGGAAGCTTCCCTGTCTGAGACACGTATGGAAGCCAAGAAATCCAGGGTCATGAGACCTGCCCAATGAAGCAGAAAGACGTTTGGAGAGAGATACCATCATGACACGGATCTGCAGGAAGTGTGTCCCTGACGGACTGGGAAGTCATCTTTGTTGAAGACATTTGGCCAGAGCGAGAGGCATCCAGGCCCCTGAGAAACAGGTGAGGCAGAGCAAGAGGGAGGATAGAGCAGCGGCCAGAGCCCCGGCAGGATACAGCGCCGTGCCACCACCACGGGCATAAGGGGAGGGCTTCCAAAAGGGTGGCTTGTCCAGAGAGGCCAGCGTTCCAGTGACAGTGACAGGGATTGTTGCCATCTCCCATTCCCGGCTTCTTCTTCTACACGGTATGGTGGTGTGGCTTCATTTCTCAGAGAAGAGCCGTGAAAAGGTACAACCATCTTCTCTGATGTGGTTCTGCTTCCCTACTGCGGGACAAAGAGCTCCTGTGGGGCTCTTTTCCTTGGTTGCTGTGTGGTCATCTTGATCTTAGAAAAGAGGCAGCTCATGACGGGGATGAGATTTCAATTGCTCCGGGACCGATGCATCTCCTCACGTGGGCCAGGCCTTCACACACCCAAAGCGGATCCGCGGCGGCGAAAACGATTGACAGCCGGCCTCATGACCCAGGCAGAGACGCAGAAAGAGGCTCAGCAAAGACAGGCCGACATGCCAGAAATCGCCTTGTGCTGCACAGGGCACATTCAGCCAAAGACACACACGCAGAGGGGCACGCACACACTAACCGACAGAGAGAGGGAAAGAAAGACACAGAGACTGAGAGACAGAGAGAGAAGAGAGAATGGGAGACACACACACACGCGCGCACACATACACGCGCACACACACACACACAGAAACAGAGTCATACAGCAGAGGCATGGAAACACACCGCCCCCAGGCAACCCCTGAGGCTGCGGGGTTCTGCTCTCGACGAGAACGACCCTGGGGTGAGAGAACAGCCCAGGGGCACGCAGGCCGACCTGTCCTCGAGATGACGGCGGCACGACTTTTGGGGAGACTCACCCCAACAGCGTCCGGGCAGGCCTGAGGCTGGGATGCCGTGCTGCTTCCCCCGGACTCCGCCTGGGGTTTCCTCATCCTGGTCGGCCCTTTGCGACTCCTGGCATCCGGAGACGTTCCCGTCGACCCCGTGGAGAGGTCCGACCGGAGCCTCAGAGCCCCGCCACCCAAGCACTGCCACGGAGGGCTCCTTCTCTGCCAAGCCTCAGGGACCGGTTTATAAGACAACCGTGGGAAGCACTGTGACGGCAGAAGCCGCTCGCGCCTCGCGCATACGCATTGGCTGGACCGACTCGCGCTCGGCTCCTGGCAGTCAGGCTGCGTCCCCTTTAAATAATGCCCCCGCTGCCCGGCTGCAGCGAGGCTCCTGCTGCAGCCACGGTGGCGTGTGGATACGGGGTCCAGCTTGGGACGCCGTGGGAGATGGGGCCGCCGGTGCCCTGTCTCAGGGCCAAACCCCCAGGAGTCCCGCCCTCAGGATCTCCTTGAGCCGACTTCCACGGACGGAAGGGGAGCTTCAGGACGCCTGCTGTGTTCTGGGGACTCCCGTTCAGATCCGATTTTGGCCCCCTCCCAGTGAGATAGGTTGGGCTCACCATATCTGGTGAGGCAGGCAGGGCCTCGCTGCAGCGCAGAATGATCCCATAGGTGTCAAGGCGTAGCGTCAGCTGAAACTTCACTGATCCATCAGCCTTCTGCCTCCCTCCTCCTTCGAAAGAGCAGTGGCCTGCTCCGCTTCTAAAAGCCCTGGGGCTCCGGAAAGCCGACCGCGCTTTACAGGTCACGTGCAGGCAGGAACAGGGGCGAATCCGAGGTGGAGACCATGTGACCACGCGTGGCACTGGCGTATCCCACAGCAGATGGTGTGAATGTGTGTCACCGGAGGCATACCGGGAGACGGCGAAACAAACGGTGGTGTCCAGGCATGTGCCAGTGGAAGGGGGGAACAAGTGACCTTTCGGTCAATGCCAAGGGAAATCAAAGAACACCTGGGGCTCGGTGGGTGGGGGGCCTGTGCCTGACCCAAGCCAGGTTTTCCAATGCCTATCAGAGGAGCAAAGAATCTTCTGCAGAATTCGCCCCGCCCCCAACCCTCCTCCTCCCTGGTAGCCCTGACGCAACTTCCCCTGCACCCAGCCCCAGCCCCAGCCCCAGCCCCAGCCCCAGCCCAAGACCCAGCCCCAGCCCCAGCCCAGTCCCTCTGGTTCCCTGACATTCGTTTGGGCCACAAGATCAAGGGAGTCAGTCCACCCAGGAGCAGAGGAGAGGATGTCCCTCAAGAATGAGACAGGAAGTGCAGAGGAAATGCGACACCACCTGTCCTAGAAGACAAGGCCAGTCACGGTCGCCTAGCGCTCATTCTAGGCAATCCACCCACCCATGAGGGGAAACATGGAGAACAAGGAAGCTTCCCTGTCTGAGACACGTATGGAAGCCAAGAAATCCAGGGTCATGAGACCTGCCCAATGAAGCAGAAAGTCGTTTGGAGAGAGATACCATCATGACACGGATCTGCAGGAAGTGTGTCCCTGACGGACTGGGAAGTCATCTTTGTTGAAGACATTTGGCCAGAGCGAGAGGCATCCAGGCCCCTGAGAAACAGGTGAGGCAGAGCAAGAGGGAGGATAGAGCAGCGGCCAGAGCCCCGGCAGGATACAGCGCCGTGCCACCACCACGGGCATAAGGGGAGGGCTTCCAAAAGGGTGGCTTGTCCAGAGAGGCCAGCGTTCCAGTGACAGTGACAGGGATTGTTGCCATCTCCCATTCCCGGCTTCTTCTTCTACACGGTATGGTGGTGTGGCTTCATTTCTCAGAGAAGAGCCGTGAAAAGGTACAACCATCTTCTCTGATGTGGTTCTGCTTCCCTACTGCGGGACAAAGAGCTCCTGTGGGGCTCTTTTCCTTGGTTGCTGTGTGGTCATCTTGATCTTAGAAAAGAGGCAGCTCATGATGGGGATGAGATTTCAATTGCTCCGGGACCGATGCATCTCCTCACGTGGGCCAGGCCTTCACACACCCAAAGCGGATCCGCGGCGGCGAAAACGATTGACAGCCGGCCTCATGACCCAGGCAGAGACGCAGAAAGAGGCTGAGCAAAGACAGGCCGACATGCCAGAAATCGCCTTGTGCTGCACAGGGCACATTCAGCCAAAGACACACACGCAGAGGGGCACGCACACACTAACCGACAGAGAGAGGGAAAGAAAGACACAGAGACTGAGAGACAGAGAGAGAAGAGAGAATGGGAGACACACACACACGCGCGCACACATACACGCGCACACACACACACACAGAAACAGAGTCATACAGCAGAGGCATGGAAACACACCGCCCCCAGGCAACCCCTGAGGCTGCGGGGTTCTGCTCTCGACGAGAACGACCCTGGGGTGAGAGAACAGCCCAGGGGCACGCAGGCCGACCTGTCCTCGAGATGACGGCGGCACGACTTTTGGGAAGACTCACCCCAACAGCGTCCGGGCAGGCCTGAGGCTGGGATGCCGTGCTGCTTCCCCCGGACTCCGCCTGGTGTTTCCTCATCCTGGTCGGCCCTTTGCGACTCCTGGCATCCGGAGACGTTCCCGTCGACCCCGTGGAGAGGTCCGACCGGAGCCTCAGAGCCCCGCCCCCCAAGCACTGCCACGGAGGGCTCCTGCTCTGCCAAGCCTCAGGGACCGGTTTCTAAGACAACCGTGGGAAGCACTGTGACGGCAGAAGCCGCTCGCGCCTCGCGCATGCGCATTGGCTGGACCGACTCGCGCTGGGCTCCTGGCAGTCAGGCTGCGTCCCCTTTAAATAATGCCCCCGCTGCCCGGCTGCAGCGAGGCTCCTGCTGCAGCCGCGGCGGCGTGTGGATACGGGGTCCAGCTTGGGACGCCGTGGGAGATGGAGCCGCCGGTGCCCTGTCTCAGGGCCAAACCCCCAGGAGTCCCGCCCTCAGGATCTCCTTGAGCCGACTTCCACGGAGGGAAGGGGAGCTTCAGGCCGCCTGCTGTGTTCTGGGGACTCCCGTTCAGATCCGATTTTGGCCCCCTCCCAGTGAGTTAGGAAGGGCTCACCACATCTGTTGAGGCAGGCAGGGCCTCGCTGCAGCGCAGAATGATCCCATAGGTCTCAAGGCGTAGCGTCAGCTGAAACTTCACTGATCCATCAGCCCTCTGCCTCCCTCCTCCTTCGAAAGAGCAGTGGCCTGCTCCGCTTCTAAAAGCCCTGGGGCTCCGGAAAGCCGACCGCGCTTTACAGGACACGTGCAGGCAGGAACATGGGCGAATCCGAGGTGGAGACCATGTGACCACGCGTGGCACTGGCGTATCCCACAGCAGATGGTGTGAATGTGTGTCACCGGAGGCATACCGGGAGACGGCGAAACAAACGGTGGTGTCCAGGCATGTGCCAGTGGAAGGGGGGAAGAAGTGACCTTTCGGTCAATGCCAAGGGAAATCAAAGAACACCTGGGGCTCGGTGGGTGGGGGGCCTGTGCCTGACCCAAGCCAGGTTTTCCAATGCCTATCAGAGGAGCAAAGAATCTTCTGCAGAATTCGCCCCGCCCCCAACCCTCCTCCTCCCTGGTAGCCCTGACGCAACTTCCCCTGCACCCAGCCCCAGCCCCAGCCCCAGCCCCAGCCCCAGCCCCAGTCCCAGCCCAGTCCCTCTGGTTCCCTGACATTCGTTTGGGCCACAAGATCAAGGGAGTCAGTCCACCCAGGAGCAGAGGAGAGGATGTCCCTCAAGAATGAGACAGGAAGTGCAGAGGAAATGCGACACCACCTGTCCTAGAAGACAAGGCCAGTCACGGTCGCCTAGCGCTCATTCTAGGCAATCCACCCACCCATGAGGGGAAACATGGAGAACAAGGAAGCTTCCCTGTCTGAGACACGTATGGAAGCCAAGAAATCCAGGGTCATGAGACCTGCCCAATGAAGCAGAAAGACGTTTGGAGAGAGATACCATCATGACACGGATCTGCAGGAAGTGTGTCCCTGACGGACTGGGAAGTCATCTTTGTTGAAGACATTTGGCCAGAGCGAGTGGCATCCAGGCCCCTGAGAAACAGGTGAGGCAGAGCAAGAGGGAGGATAGAGCAGCGGCCAGAGCCCCGGCAGGATACAGCGCCGTGCCACCACCACGGGCATAAGGGGAGGGCTTCCAAAAGGGTGGCTTGTCCAGAGAGGCCAGCGTTCCAGTGACAGTGACAGGGATTGTTGCCATCTCCCATTCCCGGCTTCTTCTTCTACACGGTATGGTGGTGTGGCTTCATTTCTCAGAGAAGAGCCGTGAAAAGGTACAACCATCTTCTCTGATGTGGTTCTGCTTCCCTACTGCGGGACAAAGAGCTCCTGTGGGGCTCTTTTCCTTGGTTGCTGTGTGGTCATCTTGATCTTAGAAAAGAGGCAGCTCATGATGGGGATGAGATTTCAATTGCTCCGGGACCGATGCATCTCCTCACGTGGGCCAGGCCTTCACACACCCAAAGCGGATCCGCGGCGGCGAAAACGATTGACAGCCGGCCTCATGACCCAGGCAGAGACGCAGAAAGAGGCTCAGCAAAGACAGGCCGACATGCCAGAAATCGCCTTGTGCTGCACAGGGCACATTCAGCCAAAGACACACACGCAGAGGGGCACGCACACACTAACCGACAGAGAGAGGGAAAGAAAGACACAGAGACTGAGAGACAGAGAGAGAAGAGAGAATGGGAGACACACACACGCGCGCACACATACACGCGCACACACACACACACAGAAACAGAGTCATACAGCAGAGGCATAGAAACACACCGCCCCCAGGTAACCCCTGAGGCTGCGGGATTCTGCTCTCGACGAGAACGACCCTGGGGTGAGAGAACAGCCCAGGGGCACGCAGGCCGACCTGTCCTCGAGATGACGGCGGCACGACTTTTGGGGAGACTCACCCCAACAGCGTCCGGGCAGGCCTGAAGCTGGGATGCCGTGCTGCTTCCCCCGGACTCCGCCTGGGGTTTCCTCATCCTGGTCGGCCCTTTGCGATTCCTGGCATCCGGAGACATTCCCGTCGACCCCGTGGAGAGGTCCGACCGGAGACTCAGAGCCCCGCCACCCAAGCACTGCCACGGAGGGCTCCTTCTCTGCCAAGCCTCAGGGACCGGTTTCTAAGACAACCGTGGGAAGCACTGTGACGGCAGAAGCCGCTCGCGCCTCGCGCATACGCATTGGCTGGACCGACTCGCGCTCGGCTCCTGGCAGTCAGGCTGCGTCCCCTTTAAATAATGCCCCCGCTGCCCGGCTGCAGCGAGGCTCCTGCTGCAGCCGCGGCGGCGTGTGGATACGGGGTCCAGCTTGGGACGCCGTGGGAGATGGGGCCGCCGGTGCCCTGTCTCAGGGCCAAACCCCCAGGAGTCCCGCCCTCAGGATCTCCTTGAGCCGACTTCCACGGACGGAAGGGGAGCTTCAGGACGCCTGCTGTGTTCTGGGGACTCCCGTTCAGATCCGATTTTGGCCCCCTCCCAGTGAGATAGGTTGGGCTCACCACATCTGGTGAGGCAGGCAGGGCCTCGCTGCAGCGCAGAATGATCCCATAGGTGTCAAGGCGTAGCGTCAGCTGAAACTTCACTGATCCATCAGCCTTCTGCCTCCCTCCTCCTTCGAAAGAGCAGTGGCCTGCTCCGCTTCTAAAAGCCCTGGGGCTCCGGAAAGCCGACCGCGCTTTACAGGTCACGTGCAGGCAGGAACAGGGGCGAATCCGAGGTGGAGACCATGTGACCACGCGTGGCACTGGCGTATCCCACAGCAGATGGTGTGAATGTGTGTCACCGGAGGCATACCGGGAGACGGCGAAACAAACGGTGGTGTCCAGGCATGTGCCAGTGGAAGGGGGGAACAAGTGACCTTTCGGTCAATGCCAAGGGAAATCAAAGAACACCTGGGGCTCGGTGGGTGGGGGGCCTGTGCCTGACCCAAGCCAGGTTTTCCAATGCCTATCAGAGGAGCAAAGAATCTTCTGCAGAATTCGCCCCGCCCCCAACCCTCCTCCTCCCTGGTAGCCCTGACGCAACTTCCCCTGCACCCAGCCCCAGCCCCAGCCCCTGCCCCAGCCCCAGCCCAAGACCCAGCCCCAGCCCCAGCCCAGTCCCTCTGGTTCCCTGACATTCGTTTGGGCCACAAGATCAAGGGAGTCAGTCCACCCAGGAGCAGAGGAGAGGATGTCCCTCAAGAATGAGACAGGAAGTGCAGAGGAAATGCGACACCACCTGTCCTAGAAGACAAGGCCAGTCACGGTCGCCTAGCGCTCATTCTAGGCAATCCACCCACCCATGAGGGGAAACATGGAGAACAAGGAAGCTTCCCTGTCTGAGACACGTATGGAAGCCAAGAAATCCAGGGTCATGAGACCTGCCCAATGAAGCAGAAAGTCGTTTGGAGAGAGATACCATCATGACACGGATCTGCAGGAAGTGTGTCCCTGACGGACTGGGAAGTCATCTTTGTTGAAGACATTTGGCCAGAGCGAGAGGCATCCAGGCCCCTGAGAAACAGGTGAGGCAGAGCAAGAGGGAGGATAGAGCAGCGGCCAGAGCCCCGGCAGGATACAGCGCCGTGCCACCACCACGGGCATAAGGGGGGGCTTCCAAAAGGGTGGCTTGTCCAGAGAGGCCAGCGTTCCAGTGACAGTGACAGGGATTGTTGCCATCTCCCATTCCCGGCTTCTTCTTCTACACGGTATGGTGGTGTGGCTTCATTTCTCAGAGAAGAGCCGTGAAAAGGTACAACCATCTTCTCTGATGTGGTTCTGCTTCCCTACTGCGGGACAAAGAGCTCCTGTGGGGCTCTTTTCCTTGGTTGCTGTGTGGTCATCTTGATCTTAGAAAAGAGGCAGCTCATGATGGGGATGAGATTTCAATTGCTCCGGGACCGATGCATCTCCTCACGTGGGCCAGGCCTTCACACACCCAAAGCGGATCCGCGGCGGCGAAAACGATTGACAGCCGGCCTCATGACCCAGGCAGAGACGCAGAAAGAGGCTGAGCAAAGACAGGCCGACATGCCAGAAATCGCCTTGTGCTGCACAGGGCACATTCAGCCAAAGACACACACGCAGAGGGGCACGCACACACTAACCGACAGAGAGAGGGAAAGAAAGACACAGAGACTGAGAGACAGAGAGAGAAGAGAGAATGGGAGACACACACACACGCGCGCACACATACACGCGCACACACACACACACAGAAACAGAGTCATACAGCAGAGGCATGGAAACACACCGCCCCCAGGCAACCCCTGAGGCTGCGGGGTTCTGCTCTCGACGAGAACGACCCTGGGGTGAGAGAACAGCCCAGGGGCACGCAGGCCGACCTGTCCTCGAGATGACGGCGGCACGACTTTTGGGGAGACTCACCCCAACAGCGTCCGGGCAGGCCTGAGGCTGGGATGCCGTGCTGCTTCCCCCGGACTCCGCCTGGGGTTTCCTCATCCTGGTCGGCCCTTTGCGACTCCTGGCATCCGGAGACGTTCCCGTCGACCCCGTGGAGAGGTCCGACCGGAGCCTCAGAGCCCCGCCACCCAAGCACTGCCACGGAGGGCTCCTGCTCTGCCAAGCCTCAGGACCGGTTTCTAAGACAACCGTGGGAAGCACTGTGACGGCAGAAGCCGCTCGCGCCTCGCGCATGCGCATTGGCTGGACCGACTCGCGCTGGGCTCCTGGCAGTCAGGCTGCGTCCCCTTTAAATAATGCCCCCGCTGCCCGGCTGCAGCGAGGCTCCTGCTGCAGCCGCGGCGGCGTGTGGATACGGGGTCCAGCTTGGGACGCCGTGGGAGATGGAGCCGCCGGTGCCCTGTCTCAGGGCCAAACCCCCAGGAGTCCCGCCCTCAGGATCTCCTTGAGCCGACTTCCACGGAGGGAAGGGGAGCTTCAGGCCGCCTGCTGTGTTCTGGGGACTCCCGTTCAGATCCGATTTTGGCACCCTCCCAGTGAGTTAGGAAGGGCTCACCACATCTGTTGAGGCAGGCAGGGCCTCGCTGCAGCGCAGAATGATCCCATAGGTCTCAAGGCGTAGCGTCAGCTGAAACTTCACTGATCCATCAGCCCTCTGCCTCCCTCCTCCTTCGAAAGAGCAGTGGCCTGCTCCGCTTCTAAAAGCCCTGGGGCTCCGGAAAGCCGACCGCGCTTTACAGGACACGTGCAGGCAGGAACAGGGGCGAATCCGAGGTGGAGACCATGTGACCACGCGTGGCACTGGCGTATCCCACAGCAGATGGTGTGAATGTGTGTCACCGGAGGCATACCGGGAGACGGCGAAACAAACGGTGGTGTCCAGGCATGTGCCAGTGGAAGGGGGGAAGAAGTGACCTTTCGGTCAATGCCAAGGGAAATCAAAGAACACCTGGGGCTCGGTGGGTGGGGGGCCTGTGCCTGACCCAAGCCAGGTTTTCCAATGCCTATCAGAGGAGCAAAGAATCTTCTGCAGAATTCGCCCCGCCCCCAACCCTCCTCCTCCCTGGTAGCCCTGACGCAACTTCCCCTGCACCCAGCCCCAGCCCCAGCCCCAGCCCCAGCCCCAGCCCCAGCCCCAGCCCAGTCCCTCTGGTTCCCTGACATTCGTTTGGGCCACAAGATCAAGGGAGTCAGTCCACCCAGGAGCAGAGGAGAGGATGTCCCTCAAGAATGAGACAGGAAGTGCAGAGGAAATGCGACACCACCTGTCCTAGAAGACAAGGCCAGTCACGGTCGCCTAGCGCTCATTCTAGGCAATCCACCCACCCATGAGGGGAAACATGGAGAACAAGGAAGCTTCCCTGTCTGAGACACGTATGGAAGCCAAGAAATCCAGGGTCATGAGACCTGCCCAATGAAGCAGAAAGACGTTTGGAGAGAGATACCATCATGACACGGATCTGCAGGAAGTGTGTCCCTGACGGACTGGGAAGTCATCTTTGTTGAAGACATTTGGCCAGAGCGAGAGGCATCCAGGCCCCTGAGAAACAGGTGAGGCAGAGCAAGAGGGAGGATAGAGCAGCGGCCAGAGCCCCGGCAGGATACAGCGCCGTGCCACCACCACGGGCATAAGGGGAGGGCTTCCAAAAGGGTGGCTTGTCCAGAGAGGCCAGCGTTCCAGTGACAGTGACAGGGATTGTTGCCATCTCCCATTCCCGGCTTCTTCTTCTACACGGTATGGTGGTGTGGCTTCATTTCTCAGAGAAGAGCCGTGAAAAGGTACAACCATCTTCTCTGATGTGGTTCTGCTTCCCTACTGCGGGACAAAGAGCTCCTGTGGGGCTCTTTTCCTTGGTTGCTGTGTGGTCATCTTGATCTTAGAAAAGAGGCAGCTCATGACGGGGATGAGATTTCAATTGCTCCGGGACCGATGCATCTCCTCACGTGGGCCAGGCCTTCACACACCCAAAGCGGATCCGCGGCGGCGAAAACGATTGACAGCCGGCCTCATGACCCAGGCAGAGACGCGGAAAGAGGCTCAGCAAAGACAGGCCGACATGCCAGAAATCGCCTTGTGCTGCACAGGGCACATTCAGCCAAAGACACACACGCAGAGGGGCACGCACACACTAACCGACAGAGAGAGGGAAAGAAAGACACAGAGACTGAGAGACAGAGAGAGAAGAGAGAATGGGAGACACACACACACGCGCGCACACATACACGCGCACACACACACACACAGAAACAGAGTCATACAGCAGAGGCATGGAAACACACCGCCCCCAGGCAACCCCTGAGGCTGCGGGGTTCTGCTCTCGACGAGAACGACCCTGGGGTGAGAGAACAGCCCAGGGGCACGCAGGCCGACCTGTCCTCGAGATGACGGCGGCACGACTTTTGGGGAGACTCACCCCAACAGCGTCCGGGCAGGCCTGAGGCTGGGATGCCGTGCTGCTTCCCCCGGACTCCGCCTGGGGTTTCCTCATCCTGGTCGGCCCTTTGCGACTCCTGGCATCCGGAGACGTTCCCGTCGACCCCGTGGAGAGGTCCGACCGGAGCCTCAGAGCCCCGCCACCCAAGCACTGCCACGGAGGGCTCCTTCTCTGCCAAGCCTCAGGGACCGGTTTCTAAGACAACCGTGGGAAGCACTGTGACGGCAGAAGCCGCTCGCGCCTCGCGCATACGCATTGGCTGGACCGACTCGCGCTCGGCTCCTGGCAGTCAGGCTGCGTCCCCTTTAAATAATGCCCCCGCTGCCCGGCTGCAGCGAGGCTCCTGCTGCAGCCGCGGCGGCGTGTGGATACGGGGTCCAGCTTGGGACGCCGTGGGAGATGGGGCCGCCGGTGCCCTGTCTCAGGGCCAAACCCCCAGGAGTCCCGCCCTCAGGATCTCCTTGAGCCGACTTCCACGGACGGAAGGGGAGCTTCAGGACGCCTGCTGTGTTCTGGGGACTCCCGTTCAGATCCGATTTTGGCCCCCTCCCAGTGAGATAGGTTGGGCTCACCACATCTGGTGAGGCAGGCAGGGCCTCGCTGCAGCGCAGAATGATCCCATAGGTGTCAAGGCGTAGCGTCAGCTGAAACTTCACTGATCCATCAGCCTTCTGCCTCCCTCCTCCTTCGAAAGAGCAGTGGCCTGCTCCGCTTCTAAAAGCCCTGGGGCTCCGGAAAGCCGACCGCGCTTTACAGGTCACGTGCAGGCAGGAACAGGGGCGAATCCGAGGTGGAGACCATGTGACCACGCGTGGCACTGGCGTATCCCACAGCAGATGGTGTGAATGTGTGTCACCGGAGGCATACCGGGAGACGGCGAAACAAACGGTGGTGTCCAGGCATGTGCCAGTGGAAGGGGGGAACAAGTGACCTTTCGGTCAATGCCAAGGGAAATCAAAGAACACCTGGGGCTCGGTGGGTGGGGGGCCTGTGCCTGACCCAAGCCAGGTTTTCCAATGCCTATCAGAGGAGCAAAGAATCTTCTGCAGAATTCGCCCCGCCCCCAACCCTCCTCCTCCCTGGTAGCCCTGACGCAACTTCCCCTGCACCCAGCCCCAGCCCCAGCCCCAGCCCCAGCCCCAGCCCAAGACCCAGCCCCAGCCCCAGCCCAGTCCCTCTGGTTCCCTGACATTCGTTTGGGCCACAAGATCAAGGGAGTCAGTCCACCCAGGAGCAGAGGAGAGGATGTCCCTCAAGAATGAGACAGGAAGTGCAGAGGAAATGCGACACCACCTGTCCTAGAAGACAAGGCCAGTCACGGTCGCCTAGCGCTCATTCTAGGCAATCCACCCACCCATGAGGGGAAACATGGAGAACAAGGAAGCTTCCCTGTCTGAGACAAGTATGGAAGCCAAGAAATCCAGGGTCATGAGACCTGCCCAATGAAGCAGAAAGTCGTTTGGAGAGAGATACCATCATGACACGGATCTGCAGGAAGTGTGTCCCTGACGGACTGGGAAGTCATCTTTGTTGAAGACATTTGGCCAGAGCGAGAGGCATCCAGGCCCCTGAGAAACAGGTGAGGCAGAGCAAGAGGGAGGATAGAGCAGCGGCCAGAGCCCCGGCAGGATACAGCGCCGTGCCACCACCACGGGCATAAGGGGAGGGCTTCCAAAAGGGTGGCTTGTCCAGAGAGGCCAGCGTTCCAGTGACAGTGACAGGGATTGTTGCCATCTCCCATTCCCGGCTTCTTCTTCTACACGGTATGGTGGTGTGGCTTCATTTCTCAGAGAAGAGCCGTGAAAAGGTACAACCATCTTCTCTGATGTGGTTCTGCTTCCCTACTGCGGGACAAAGAGCTCCTGTGGGGCTCTTTTCCTTGGTTGCTGTGTGGTCATCTTGATCTTAGAAAAGAGGCAGCTCATGATGGGGATGAGATTTCAATTGCTCCGGGACCGATGCATCTCCTCACGTGGGCCAGGCCTTCACACACCCAAAGCGGATCCGCGGCGGCGAAAACGATTGACAGCCGGCCTCATGACCCAGGCAGAGACGCAGAAAGAGGCTGAGCAAAGACAGGCCGACATGCCAGAAATCGCCTTGTGCTGCACAGGGCACATTCAGCCAAAGACACACACGCAGAGGGGCACGCACACACTAACCGACAGAGAGAGGGAAAGAAAGACACAGAGACTGAGAGACAGAGAGAGAAGAGAGAATGGGAGACACACACACACGCGCGCACACATACACGCGCACACACACACACACAGAAACAGAGTCATACAGCAGAGGCATGGAAACACACCGCCCCCAGGCAACCCCTGAGGCTGCGGGGTTCTGCTCTCGACGAGAACGACCCTGGGGTGAGAGAACAGCCCAGGGGCACGCAGGCCGACCTGTCCTCGAGATGACGGCGGCACGACTTTTGGGGAGACTCACCCCAACAGCGTCCGGGCAGGCCTGAGGCTGGGATGCCGTGCTGCTTCCCCCGGACTCCGCCTGGTGTTTCCTCATCCTGGTCGGCCCTTTGCGACTCCTGGCATCCGGAGACGTTCCCGTCGACCCCGTGGAGAGGTCCGACCGGAGCCTCAGAGCCCCGCCACCCAAGCACTGCCACGGAGGGCTCCTGCTCTGCCAAGCCTCAGGGACCGGTTTCTAAGACAACCGTGGGAAGCACTGTGACGGCAGAAGCCGCTCGCGCCTCGCGCATGCGCATTGGCTGGACCGACTCGCGCTGGGCTCCTGGCAGTCAGGCTGCGTCCCCTTTAAATAATGCCCCCGCTGCCCGGCTGCAGCGAGGCTCCTGCTGCAGCCGCGGCGGCGTGTGGATACGGGGTCCAGCTTGGGACGCCGTGGGAGATGGAGCCGCCGGTGCCCTGTCTCAGGGCCAAACCCCCAGGAGTCCCGCCCTCAGGATCTCCTTGAGCCGACTTCCACGGAGGGAAGGGGAGCTTCAGGCCGCCTGCTGTGTTCTGGGGACTCCCGTTCAGATCCGATTTTGGCCCCCTCCCAGTGAGTTAGGAAGGGCTCACCACATCTGTTGAGGCAGGCAGGGCCTCGCTGCAGCGCAGAATGATCCCATAGGTCTCAAGGCGTAGCGTCAGCTGAAACTTCACTGATCCATCAGCCCTCTGCCTCCCTCCTCCTTCGAAAGAGCAATGGCCTGCTCCGCTTCTAAAAGCCCTGGGGCTCCGGAAAGCCGACGGCGCTTTACAGGACACGTGCAGGCAGGAACAGGGGCGAATCCGAGGTGGAGACCATGTGACCACGCGTGGCACTGGCGTATCCCACAGCAGATGGTGTGAATGTGTGTCACCGGAGGCATACCGGGAGACGGCGAAACAAACGGTGGTGTCCAGGCATGTGCCAGTGGAAGGGGGGAAGAAGTGACCTTTCGGTCAATGCCAAGGGAAATCAAAGAACACCTGGGGCTCGGTGGGTGGGGGGCCTGTGCCTGACCCAAGCCAGGTTTTCCAATGCCTATCAGAGGAGCAAAGAATCTTCTGCAGAATTCGCCCCGCCCCCAACCCTCCTCCTCCCTGGTAGCCCTGACGCAACTTCCCCTGCACCCAGCCCCAGCCCCAGCCCCAGCCCCAGCCCCAGCCCCAGTCCCAGCCCAGTCCCTCTGGTTCCCTGACATTCGTTTGGGCCACAAGATCAAGGGAGTCAGTCCACCCAGGAGCAGAGGAGAGGATGTCCCTCAAGAATGAGACAGGAAGTGCAGAGGAAATGCGACACCACCTGTCCTAGAAGACAAGGCCAGTCACGGTCGCCTAGCGCTCATTCTAGGCAATCCACCCACCCATGAGGGGAAACATGGAGAACAAGGAAGCTTCCCTGTCTGAGACACGTATGGAAGCCAAGAAATCCAGGGTCATGAGACCTGCCCAATGAAGCAGAAAGACGTTTGGAGAGAGATACCATCATGACACGGATCTGCAGGAAGTGTGTCCCTGACGGACTGGGAAGTCATCTTTGTTGAAGACATTTGGCCAGAGCGAGAGGCATCCAGGCCCCTGAGAAACAGGTGAGGCAGAGCAAGAGGGAGGATAGAGCAGCGGCCAGAGCCCCGGCAGGATACAGCGCCGTGCCACCACCACGGGCATAAGGGGAGGGCTTCCAAAAGGGTGGCTTGTCCAGAGAGGCCAGCGTTCCAGTGACAGTGACAGGGATTGTTGCCATCTCCCATTCCCGGCTTCTTCTTCTACACGGTATGGTGGTGTGGCTTCATTTCTCAGAGAAGAGCCGTGAAAAGGTACAACCATCTTCTCTGATGTGGTTCTGCTTCCCTACTGCGGGACAAAGAGCTCCTGTGGGGCTCTTTTCCTTGGTTGCTGTGTGGTCATCTTGATCTTAGAAAAGAGGCAGCTCATGATGGGGATGAGATTTCAATTGCTCCGGGACCGATGCATCTCCTCACGTGGGCCAGGCCTTCACACACCCAAAGCGGATCCGCGGCGGCGAAAACGATTGACAGCCGGCCTCATGACCCAGGCAGAGACGCAGAAAGAGGCTCAGCAAAGACAGGCCGACATGCCAGAAATCGCCTTGTGCTGCACAGGGCACATTCAGCCAAAGACACACACGCAGAGGGGCACGCACACACTAACCGACAGAGAGAGGGAAAGAAAGACACAGAGACTGAGAGACAGAGAGAGAAGAGAGAATGGGAGACACACACACACGCGCGCACACATACACGCGCACACACACGCACACAGAAACAGAGTCATACAGCAGAGGCATGGAAACACACCGCCCCCAGGCAACCCCTGAGGCTGCGGGGTTCTGCTCTCGACGAGAACGACCCTGGGGTGAGAGAACAGCCCAGGGGCACGCAGGCCGACCTGTCCTCGAGATGACGGCGGCACGACTTTTGGGGAGACTCACCCCAACAGCGTCCGGGCAGGCCTGAGGCTGGGATGCCGTGCTGCTTCCCCCGGACTCCGCCTGGGGTTTCCTCATCCTGGTCGGCCCTTTGCGACTCCTGGCATCCGGAGACGTTCCCGTCGACCCCGTGGAGAGGTCCGACCGGAGCCTCAGAGCCCCGCCACCCAAGCACTGCCACGGAGGGCTCCTGCTCTGCCAAGCCTCAGGGACCGGTTTCTAAGACAACCGTGGGAAGCACTGTGACGGCAGAAGCCGCTCGCGCCTCGCGCATGCGCATTGGCTGGACCGACTCGCGCTGGGCTCCTGGCAGTCAGGCTGCGTCCCCTTTAAATAATGCCCCCGCTGCCCGGCTGCAGCGAGGCTCCTGCTGCAGCCGCGGCGGCGTGTGGATACGGGGTCCAGCTTGGGACGCCGTGGGAGATGGAGCCGCCGGTGCCCTGTCTCAGGGCCAAACCCCCAGGAGTCCCGCCCTCAGGATCTCCTTGAGCCGACTTCCACGGAGGGAAGGGGAGCTTCAGGCCGCCTGCTGTGTTCTGGGGACTCCCGTTCAGATCCGATTTTGGCCCCCTCCCAGTGAGTTAGGAAGGGCTCACCACATCTGTTGAGGCAGGCAGGGCCTCGCTGCAGCGCAGAATGATCCCATAGGTCTCAAGGCGTAGCGTCAGCTGAAACTTCACTGATCCATCAGCCCTCTGCCTCCCTCCTCCTTCGAAAGAGCAGTGGCCTGCTCCGCTTCTAAAAGCCCTGGGGCTCCGGAAAGCCGACCGCGCTTTACAGGACACGTGCAGGCAGGAACAGGGGCGAATCCGAGGTGGAGACCATGTGACCACGCGTGGCACTGGCGTATCCCACAGCAGATGGTGTGAATGTGTGTCACCGGAGGCATACCGGGAGACGGCGAAACAAACGGTGGTGTCCAGGCATGTGCCAGTGGAAGGGGGGAAGAAGTGACCTTTCGGTCAATGCCAAGGGAAATCAAAGAACACCTGGGGCTCGGTGGGTGGGGGGCCTGTGCCTGACCCAAGCCAGGTTTTCCAATGCCTATCAGAGGAGCAAAGAATCTTCTGCAGAATTCGCCCCGCCCCCAACCCTCCTCCTCCCTGGTAGCCCTGACGCAACTTCCCCTGCACCCAGCCCCAGCCCCAGCCCCAGCCCCAGCCCCAGCCCCAGCCCCAGCCCAGTCCCTCTGGTTCCCTGACATTCGTTTGGGCCACAAGATCAAGGGAGTCAGTCCACCCAGGAGCAGAGGAGAGGATGTCCCTCAAGAATGAGACAGGAAGTGCAGAGGAAATGCGACACCACCTGTCCTAGAAGACAAGGCCAGTCACGGTCGCCTAGCGCTCATTCTAGGCAATCCACCCACCCATGAGGGGAAACATGGAGAACAAGGAAGCTTCCCTGTCTGAGACACGTATGGAAGCCAAGAAATCCAGGGTCATGAGACCTGCCCAATGAAGCAGAAAGACGTTTGGAGAGAGATACCATCATGACACGGATCTGCAGGAAGTGTGTCCCTGACGGACTGGGAAGTCATCTTTGTTGAAGACATTTGGCCAGAGCGAGAGGCATCCAGGCCCCTGAGAAACAGGTGAGGCAGAGCAAGAGGGAGGATAGAGCAGCGGCCAGAGCCCCGGCAGGATACAGCGCCGTGCCACCACCACGGGCATAAGGGGAGGGCTTCCAAAAGGGTGGCTTGTCCAGAGAGGCCAGCGTTCCAGTGACAGTGACAGGGATTGTTGCCATCTCCCATTCCCGGCTTCTTCTTCTACACGGTATGGTGGTGTGGCTTCATTTCTCAGAGAAGAGCCGTGAAAAGGTACAACCATCTTCTCTGATGTGGTTCTGCTTCCCTACTGCGGGACAAAGAGCTCCTGTGGGGCTCTTTTCCTTGGTTGCTGTGTGGTCATCTTGATCTTAGAAAAGAGGCAGCTCATGATGGGGATGAGATTTCAATTGCTCCGGGACCGATGCATCTCCTCACGTGGGCCAGGCCTTCACACACCCAAAGCGGATCCGCGGCGGCGAAAACGATTGACAGCCGGCCTGATGACCCAGGCAGAGACGCAGAAAGAGGCTCAGCAAAGACAGGCCGACATGCCAGAAATCGCCTTGTGCTGCACAGGGCACATTCAGCCAAAGACACACACGCAGAGGGGCACGCACACACTAACCGACAGAGAGAGGGAAAGAAAGACACAGAGACTGAGAGACAGAGAGAGAAGAGAGAATGGGAGACACACACACACGCGCGCACACATACACGCGCACACACACACACACAGAAACAGAGTCATACAGCAGAGGCATGGAAACACACCGCCCCCAGGCAACCCCTGAGGCTGCGGGGTTCTGCTCTCGACGAGAACGACCCTGGGGTGAGAGAACAGCCCAGGGGCACGCAGGCCGACCTGTCCTCGAGATGACGGCGGCACGACTTTTGGGGAGACTCACCCCAACAGCGTCCGGGCAGGCCTGAGGCTGGGATGCCGTGCTGCTTCCCCCGGACTCCGCCTGGGGTTTCCTCATCCTGGTCGGCCCTTTGCGACTCCTGGCATCCGGAGACGTTCCCGTCGACCCCGTGGAGAGGTCCGACCGGAGCCTCAGAGCCCCGCCACCCAAGCACTGCCACGGAGGGCTCCTGCTCTGCCAAGCCTCAGGGACCGGTTTCTAAGACAACCGTGGGAAGCACGGTGACGGCAGAAGCCGCTCGCGCCTCGCGCATGCGCATTGGCTGGACCGACTCGCGCTCGGCTCCTGGCAGTCAGGCTGCGTCCCCTTTCAATAATGCCCCCGCTGCCCGGCTGCAGCGAGGCTCCTGCTGCAGCCGCGGCGGCGTGTGGATACGGGGTCCAGCTTGGGACGCCGTGGGAGATGGGGCCGCCGGTGCCCTGTCTCAGGGCCAAACCCCCAGGATTCCCGCCCTCAGGATCTCCTTGAGCCGACTTCCATGGTTGGAAGGGGAGCTTCAGGCCGCCTGCTGTGTTCTGGGGACTCCCGTTCAGATCCGATTTTGGCCCCCTCCCAGTGAGATAGGTTGGGCTCACCACATCTGGTGAGGCAGGCAGGGCCTCGCTGCAGCGCAGAATGATCCCATAGGTCTCAAGGCGTAGCGTCAGCTGAAACTTCACTGATCCATCAGCCCTCTGCCTCCCTCCTCCTTCGAAAGAGCAGTGGCCTGCTCCGCTTCTAAAAGCCCTGGGGCTCCGGAAAGCCGACCGCGCTTTACAGGACACGTGCAGGCAGGAACAGGGGCGAATCCGAGGTGGAGACCATGTGACCACGCGTGGCACTGGCGTATCCCACAGCAGATGGTGTGAATGTGTGTCACCGGAGGCATACCGGGAGACGGCGAAACAAACGGTGGTGTCCAGGCATGTGCCAGTGGAAGGGGGGAACAAGTGACCTTTCGGTCAATGCCAAGGGAAATCAAAGAACACCTGGGGCTCGGTGGGTGGGGGGCCTGTGCCTGACCCAAGCCAGGTTTTCCAATGCCTATCAGAGGAGCAAAGAATCTTCTGCAGAATTCGCCCCGCCCCCAACCCTCCTCCTCCCTGGTAGCCCTGACGCAACTTCCCCTGCACCCAGCCCCAGCCCCAGCCCCAGCCCCAGCCCCAGCCCAGTCCCTCTGGTTCCCTGACATTCGTTTGGGCCACAAGATCAAGGGAGTCAGTCCACCCAGGAGCAGAGGAGAGGATGTCCCTCAAGAATGAGACAGGAAGTGCAGAGGAAATGCGACACCACCTGTCCTAGAAGACAAGGCCAGTCACGGTCGCCTAGCGCTCATTCTAGGCAATCCACCCACCCATGAGGGGAAACATGGAGAACAAGGAAGCTTCCCTGTCTGAGACACGTATGGAAGCCAAGAAATCCAGGGTCATGAGACCTGCCCAATGAAGCAGAAAGACGTTTGGAGAGAGATACCATCATGACACGGATCTGCAGGAAGTGTGTCCCTGACGGACTGGGAAGTCATCTTTGTTGAAGACATTTGGCCAGAGCGAGAGGCATCCAGGCCCCTGAGAAACAGGTGAGGCAGAGCAAGAGGGAGGATAGAGCAGCGGCCAGAGCCCCGGCAGGATACAGCGCCGTGCCACCACCACGGGCATAAGGGGAGGGCTTCCAAAAGGGTGGCTTGTCCAGAGAGGCCAGCGTTCCAGTGACAGTGACAGGGATTGTTGCCATCTCCCATTCCCGGCTTCTTCTTCTACACGGTATGGTGGTGTGGCTTCATTTCTCAGAGAAGAGCCGTGAAAAGGTACAACCATCTTCTCTGATGTGGTTCTGCTTCCCTACTGCGGGACAAAGAGCTCCTGTGGGGCTCTTTTCCTTGGTTGCTGTGTGGTCATCTTGATCTTAGAAAAGAGGCAGCTCATGATGGGGATGAGATTTCAATTGCTCCGGGACCGATGCATCTCCTCACGTGGGCCAGGCCTTCACACACCCAAAGCGGATCCGCGGCGGCGAAAACGATTGACAGCCGGCCTCATGACCCAGGCAGAGACGCAGAAAGAGGCTCAGCAAAGACAGGCCGACATGCCAGAAATCGCCTTGTGCTGCACAGGGCACATTCAGCCAAAGACACACACGCAGAGGGGCACGCACACACTAACCGACAGAGAGAGGGAAAGAAAGACACAGAGACTGAGAGACAGAGAGAGAAGAGAGAATGGGAGACACACACACACGCGCGCACACATACACGCGCACACACACACAGAGAAACAGAGTCATACAGCAGAGGCATGGAAACACACCGCCCCCAGGCAACCCCTGAGGCTGCGGGGTTCTGCTCTCGACGAGAACGACCCTGGGGTGAGAGAACAGCCCAGGGGTACGCAGGCCGACCTGTCCTCGAGATGACGGCGGCACGACTTTTGGGGAGACTCACCCCAAAAGCGTCCGGGCAGGTCTGAGGCTGGGATGCCGTGCTGCTTCCCCCGGACTCCGCCTGGGGTTTCCTCATCCTGGTCGGCCCTTTGCGACTCCTGGCATCCGGAGACGTTCCCGTCGACCCCGTGGAGAGGTCCGACCGGAGCCTCAGAGCCCCGCCACCCAAGCACTGCCACGGAGGGCTCCTGCTCTGCCAAGCCTCAGGGACCGGTTTCTAAGACAACCGTGGGAAGCACTGTGACGGCAGAAGCCGCTCGCGCCTCGCTCATGCGCATTGGCTGGACCGACTCGCGCTCGGCTCCTGGCAGTCAGGCTGCGTCCCCTTTAAATAATGCCCCCGCTGCCCGGCTGCAGCGAGGCTCCTGCTGCAGCCGCGGCGACGTGTGGATACGGGGTCCAGCTTGGGACGCCGTGGGAGATGGGGCCGCCGGTGCCCTGTCTCAGGGCCAAACCCCCAGGAGTCCCGCCCTCAGGATCTCCTTGAGCCGACTTCCACGGAGGGAAGGGGAGCTTCAGGCTGCCTGCTGTGTTCTGGGGACTCCCGTTCAGATCCGATTTTGGCCCCCTCCCAGTGAGATAGGATGGGCTCACAACATCTGGTGAGGCAGGCAGGGCCTCGCTGCAGCGCAGAATGATCCCATAGGTCTCAAGGCGTAGCGTCAGCTGAAACTTCACTGATCCATCAGCCCTCTGACTCCCTCCTCCTTCGAAAGAGCAGTGGCCTGCTCCGCTTCTAAAAGCCCTGGGGCTCCGGAAAGCCGACCGCGCTTTACAGGACACGTGCAGGCAGGAACAGGGGCGAATCCGAGGTGGAGACCATGTGACCACGCGTGGCACTGGCGTATCCCACAGCAGATGGTGTGAATGTGTGTCACCGGAGGCATACCGGGAGACGGCGAAACAAACGGTGGTGTCCAGGCATGTGCCAGTGGAAGGGGGGAACAAGTGACCTTTCGGTCAATGCCAAGGGAAATCAAAGAACACCTGGGGCTCGGTGGGTGGGGGGCCTGTGCCTGACCCAAGCCAGGTTTTCCAATGCCTATCAGAGGAGCAAAGAATCTTCTGCAGAATTCGCCCCGCCCCCAACCCTCCTCCTCCCTGGTAGCCCTGACGCAACTTCCCCTGCACCCAGACCCAGCCCCAGCCCCAGCCCCAGCCCCAGCCCAAGACCCAGCCCCAGCCCCAGCCCAGTCCCTCTGGTTCCCTGACATTCGTTTGGGCCACAAGATCAAGGGAGTCAGTCCACCCAGGAGCAGAGGAGAGGATGTCCCTCAAGAATGAGACAGGAAGTGCAGAGGAAATGCGACACCACCTGTCCTAGAAGACAAGGCCAGTCACGGTCGCCTAGCGCTCATTCTAGGCAATCCACCCACCCATGAGGGGAAACATGGAGAACAAGGAAGCTTCCCTGTCTGAGACACGTATGGAAGCCAAGAAATCCAGGGTCATGAGACCTGCCCAATGAAGCAGAAAGACGTTTGGAGAGAGATACCATCATGACACGGATCTGCAGGAAGTGTGTCCCTGACGGACTGGGAAGTCATCTTTGTTGAAGACATTTGGCCAGAGCGAGAGGCATCCAGGCCCCTGAGAAACAGGTGAGGCAGAGCAAGAGGGAGGATAGAGCAGCGGCCAGAGCCCCGGCAGGATACAGCGCCGTGCCACCACCACGGGCATAAGGGGAGGGCTTCCAAAAGGGTGGCTTGTCCAGAGAGGCCAGCGTTCCAGTGACAGTGACAGGGATTGTTGCCATCTCCCATTCCCGGCTTCTTCTTCTACACGGTATGGTGGTGTGGCTTCATTTCTCAGAGAAGAGCCGTGAAAAGGTACAACCATCTTCTCTGATGTGGTTCTGCTTCCCTACTGCGGGACAAAGAGCTCCTGTGGGGCTCTTTTCCTTGGTTGCTGTGTGGTCATCTTGATCTTAGAAAAGAGGCAGCTCATGATGGGGATGAGATTTCAATTGCTCCGGGACCGATGCATCTCCTCACGTGGGCCAGGCCTTCACACACCCAAAGCGGATCCGCGGCGGCGAAAACGATTGACAGCCGGCCTCATGACCCAGGCAGAGACGCAGAAAGAGGCTCAGCAAAGACAGGCCGACATGCCAGAAATCGCCTTGTGCTGCACAGGGCACATTCAGCCAAAGACACACACGCAGAGGGGCACACACACACTAACCGACAGAGAGAGGGAAAGAAAGACACAGAGACTGAGAGACAGAGAGAGAAGAGAGAATGGGAGACACACACACGCGCGCACACATACACGCGCACACACACACACACAGAAACAGAGTCATACAGCAGAGGCATAGAAACACACCGCCCCCAGGTAACCCCTGAGGCTGCGGGATTCTGCTCTCGACGAGAACGACCCTGGGGTGAGAGAACAGCCCAGGGGCACGCAGGCCGACCTGTCCTCGAGATGACGGCGGCACGACTTTTGGGGAGACTCACCCCAACAGCGTCCGGGCAGGCCTGAAGCTGGGATGCCGTGCTGCTTCCCCCGGACTCCGCCTGGGGTTTCCTCATCCTGGTCGGCCCTTTGCGATTCCTGGCATCCGGAGACATTCCCGTCGACCCCGTGGAGAGGTCCGACCGGAGCCTCAGAGCCCCGCCACCCAAGCACTGCCACGGAGGGCTCCTTCTCTGCCAAGCCTCAGGGACCGGTTTCTAAGACAACCGTGGGAAGCACTGTGACGGCAGAAGCCGCTCGCGCCTCGCGCATGCGCATTGGCTGGACCGACTCGCGCTCGGCTCCTGGCAGTCAGGCTGCGTCCCCTTTAAATAATGCCCCCGCTGCCCGGCTGCAGCGAGGCTCCTGCTGCAGCCGCGGCGGCGTGTGGATACGGGGTCCAGCTTGGGACGCCGTGGGAGATGGGGCCGCCGGTGCCCTGTCTCAGGGCCAAACCCCCAGGAGTCCCGCCCTCAGGATCTCCTTGAGCCGACTTCCACGGACGGAAGGGGAGCTTCAGGACGCCTGCTGTGTTCTGGGGACTCCCGTTCAGATCCGATTTTGGCCCACTCCCAGTGAGATAGGTTGGGCTCACCACATCTGGTGAGGCAGGCAGGGCCTCGCTGCAGCGCAGAATGATCCCATAGGTGTCAAGGCGTAGCGTCAGCTGAAACTTCACTGATCCATCAGCCTTCTGCCTCCCTCCTCCTTCGAAAGAGCAGTGGCCTGCTCCGCTTCTAAAAGCCCTGGGGCTCCGGAAAGCCGACCGCGCTTTACAGGTCACGTGCAGGCAGGAACAGGGGCGAATCCGAGGTGGAGACCATGTGACCACGCGTGGCACTGGCGTATCCCACAGCAGATGGTGTGAATGTGTGTCACCGGAGGCATACCGGGAGACGGCGAAACAAACGGTGGTGTCCAGGCATGTGCCAGTGGAAGGGGGGAACAAGTGACCTTTCGGTCAATGCCAAGGGAAATCAAAGAACACCTGGGGCTCGGTGGGTGGGGGGCCTGTGCCTGACCCAAGCCAGGTTTTCCAATGCCTATCAGAGGAGCAAAGAATCTTCTGCAGAATTCGCCCCGCCCCCAACCCTCCTCCTCCCTGGTAGCCCTGACGCAACTTCCCCTGCACCCAGCCCCAGCCCCAGCCCCAGCCCCAGCCCCAGCCCAAGACCCAGCCCCAGCCCCAGCCCAGTCCCTCTGGTTCCCTGACATTCGTTTGGGCCACAAGATCAAGGGAGTCAGTCCACCCAGGAGCAGAGGAGAGGATGTCCCTCAAGAATGAGACAGGAAGTGCAGAGGAAATGCGACACCACCTGTCCTAGAAGACAAGGCCAGTCACGGTCGCCTAGCGCTCATTCTAGGCAATCCACCCACCCATGAGGGGAAACATGGAGAACAAGGAAGCTTCCCTGTCTGAGACACGTATGGAAGCCAAGAAATCCAGGGTCATGAGACCTGCCCAATGAAGCAGAAAGTCGTTTGGAGAGAGATACCATCATGACACGGATCTGCAGGAAGTGTGTCCCTGACGGACTGGGAAGTCATCTTTGTTGAAGACATTTGGCCAGAGCGAGAGGCATCCAGGCCCCTGAGAAACAGGTGAGGCAGAGCAAGAGGGAGGATAGAGCAGCGGCCAGAGCCCCGGCAGGATACAGCGCCGTGCCACCACCACGGGCATAAGGGGAGGGCTTCCAAAAGGGTGGCTTGTCCAGAGAGGCCAGCGTTCCAGTGACAGTGACAGGGATTGTTGCCATCTCCCATTCCCGGCTTCTTCTTCTACACGGTATGGTGGTGTGGCTTCATTTCTCAGAGAAGAGCCGTGAAAAGGTACAACCATCTTCTCTGATGTGGTTCTGCTTCCCTACTGCGGGACAAAGAGCTCCTGTGGGGCTCTTTTCCTTGGTTGCTGTGTGGTCATCTTGATCTTAGAAAAGAGGCAGCTCATGATGGGGATGAGATTTCAATTGCTCCGGGACCGATGCATCTCCTCACGTGGGCCAGGCCTTCACACACCCAAAGCGGATCCGCGGCGGCGAAAACGATTGACAGCCGGCCTCATGACCCAGGCAGAGACGCAGAAAGAGGCTGAGCAAAGACAGGCCGACATGTCAGAAATCGCCTTGTGCTGCACAGGGCACATTCAGCCAAAGACACACACGCAGAGGGGCACGCACACACTAACCGACAGAGAGAGGGAAAGAAAGACACAGAGACTGAGAGACAGAGAGAGAAGAGAGAATGGGAGACACACACACACGCGCGCACACATACACGCGCACACACACACACACAGAAACAGAGTCATACAGCAGAGGCATGGAAACACACCGCCCCCAGGCAACCCCTGAGGCTGCGGGGTTCTGCTCTCGACGAGAACGACCCTGGGGTGAGAGAAGAGCCCAGGGGCACGCAGGCCGACCTGTCCTCGAGATGACGGCGGCACGACTTTTGGGGAGACTCACCCCAACAGCGTCCGGGCAGGCCTGAGGCTGGGATGCCGTGCTGCTTCCCCCGGACTCCGCCTGGGGTTTCCTCATCCTGGTCGGCCCTTTGCGACTCCTGGCATCCGGAGACGTTCCCGTCGACCCCGTGGAGAGGTCCGACCGGAGCCTCAGAGCCCCGCCACCCAAGAACTGCCACGGAGGGCTCCTGCTCTGCCAAGCCTCAGGGACCGGTTTCTAAGACAACCGTGGGAAGCACTGTGACGGCAGAAGCCGCTCGCGCCTCGCGCATGCGCATTGGCTGGACCGACTCGCGCTGGGCTCCTGGCAGTCAGGCTGCGTCCCCTTTAAATAATGCCCCCGCTGCCCGGCTGCAGCGAGGCTCCTGCTGCAGCCGCGGCGGCGTGTGGATACGGGGTCCAGCTTGGGACGCCGTGGGAGATGGAGCCGCCGGTGCCCTGTCTCAGGGCCAAACCCCCAGGAGTCCCGCCCTCAGGATCTCCTTGAGCCGACTTCCACGGAGGGAAGGGGAGCTTCAGGCCGCCTGCTGTGTTCTGGGGACTCCCGTTCAGATCCGATTTTGGCCCCCTCCCAGTGAGTTAGGAAGGGCTCACCACATCTGTTGAGGCAGGCAGGGCCTCGCTGCAGCGCAGAATGATCCCATAGGTCTCAAGGCGTAGCGTCAGCTGAAACTTCACTGATCCATCAGCCCTCTGCCTCCCTCCTCCTTCGAAAGAGCAGTGGCCTGCTCCGCTTCTAAAAGCCCTGGGGCTCCGGAAAGCCGACCGCGCTTTACAGGACACGTGCAGGCAGGAACAGGGGCGAATCCGAGGTGGAGACCATGTGACCACGCGTGGCACTGGCGTATCCCACAGCAGATGGTGTGAATGTGTGTCACCGGAGGCATACCGGGAGACGGCGAAACAAACGGTGGTGTCCAGGCATGTGCCAGTGGAAGGGGGGAAGAAGTGACCTTTCGGTCAATGCCAAGGGAAATCAAAGAACACCTGGGGCTCGGTGGGTGGGGGGCCTGTGCCTGACCCAAGCCAGGTTTTCCAATGCCTATCAGAGGAGCAAAGAATCTTCTGCAGAATTCGCCCCGCCCCCAACCCTCCTCCTCCCTGGTAGCCCTGACGCAACTTCCCCTGCACCCAGCCCCAGCCCCAGCCCCAGCCCCAGCCCCAGCCCCAGCCCCAGCCCAGTCCCTCTGGTTCCCTGACATTCGTTTGGGCCACAAGATCAAGGGAGTCAGTCCACCCAGGAGCAGAGGAGAGGATGTCCCTCAAGAATGAGACAGGAAGTGCAGAGGAAATGCGACACCACCTGTCCTAGAAGACAAGGCCAGTCACGGTCGCCTAGCGCTCATTCTAGGCAATCCACCCACCCATGAGGGGAAACATGGAGAACAAGGAAGCTTCCCTGTCTGAGACACGTATGGAAGCCAAGAAATCCAGGGTCATGAGACCTGCCCAATGAAGCAGAAAGACGTTTGGAGAGAGATACCATCATGACACGGATCTGCAGGAAGTGTGTCCCTGACAGACTGGGAAGTCATCTTTGTTGAAGACATTTGGCCAGAGCGAGAGGCATCCAGGCCCCTGAGAAACAGGTGAGGCAGAGCAAGAGGGAGGATAGAGCAGCGGCCAGAGCCCCGGCAGGATACAGCGCCGTGCCACCACCACGGGCATAAGGGGAGGGCTTCCAAAAGGGTGGCTTGTCCAGAGAGGCCAGCGTTCCAGTGACAGTGACAGGGATTGTTGCCATCTCCCATTCCCGGCTTCTTCTTCTACACGGTATGGTGGTGTGGCTTCATTTCTCAGAGAAGAGCCGTGAAAAGGTACAACCATCTTCTCTGATGTGGTTCTGCTTCCCTACTGCGGGACAAAGAGCTCCTGTGGGGCTCTTTTCCTTGGTTGCTGTGTGGTCATCTTGATCTTAGAAAAGAGGCAGCTCATGATGGGGATGAGATTTCAATTGCTCCGGGACCGATGCATCTCCTCACGTGGGCCAGGCCTTCACACACCCAAAGCGGATCCGCGGCGGCGAAAACGATTGACAGCCGGCCTCATGACCCAGGCAGAGACGCAGAAAGAGGCTCAGCAAAGACAGGCCGACATGCCAGAAATCGCCTTGTGCTGCACAGGGCACATTCAGCCAAAGACACACACGCAGAGGGGCACGCACACACTAACCGACAGAGAGAGGGAAAGAAAGACACAGAGACTGAGAGACAGAGAGAGAAGAGAGAATGGGAGACACACACACACGCGCGCACACATACACGCGCACACACACACACACAGAAACAGAGTCATACAGCAGAGGCATGGAAACACACCGCCCCCAGGCAACCCCTGAGGCTGCGGGGTTCTGCTCTCGACGAGAACGACCCTGGGGTGAGAGAACAGCCCAGGGGCACGCAGGCCGACCTGTCCTCGAGATGACGGCGGCACGACTTTTGGGGAGACTCACCCCAACAGCGTCCGGGCAGGCCTGAGGCTGGGATGCCGTGCTGCTTCCCCCGGACTCCGCCTGGGGTTTCCTCATCCTGGTCGGCCCTTTGCGACTCCTGGCATCCGGAGACGTTCCCGTCGACCCCGTGGAGAGGTCCGACCGGAGCCTCAGAGCCCCGCCACCCAAGCACTGCCACGGAGGGCTCCTGCTCTGCCAAGCCTCAGGGACCGGTTTCTAAGACAACCGTGGGAAGCACGGTGACGGCAGAAGCCGCTCGCGCCTCGCGCATGCGCATTGGCTGGACCGACTCGCGCTCGGCTCCTGGCAGTCAGGCTGCGTCCCCTTTCAATAATGCCCCCGCTGCCCGGCTGCAGCGAGGCTCCTGCTGCAGCCGCGGCGGCGTGTGGATACGGGGTCCAGCTTGGGACGCCGTGGGAGATGGGGCCGCCGGTGCCCTGTCTCAGGGCCAAACCCCCAGGATTCCCGCCCTCAGGATCTCCTTGAGCCGACTTCCACGGTTGGAAGGGGAGCTTCAGGCCGCCTGCTGTGTTCTGGGGACTCCCGTTCAGATCCGATTTTGGCCCCCTCCCAGTGAGATAGGTTGGGCTCACCACATCTGGTGAGGCAGGCAGGGCCTCGCTGCAGCGCAGAATGATCCCATAGGTCTCAAGGCGTAGCGTCAGCTGAAACTTCACTGATCCATCAGCCCTCTGCCTCCCTCCTCCTTCGAAAGAGCAGTGGCCTGCTCCGCTTCTAAAAGCCCTGGGGCTCCGGAAAGCCGACCGCGCTTTACAGGACACGTGCAGGCAGGAACAGGGGCGAATCCGAGGTGGAGACCATGTGACCACGCGTGGCACTGGCGTATCCCACAGCAGATGGTGTGAATGTGTGTCACCGGAGGCATACCGGGAGACGGCGAAACAAACGGTGGTGTCCAGGCATGTGCCAGTGGAAGGGGGGAAGAAGTGACCTTTCGGTCAATGCCAAGGGAAATCAAAGAACACCTGGGGCTCGGTGGGTGGGGGGCCTGTGCCTGACCCAAGCCAGGTTTTCCAATGCCTATGAGAGGAGCAAAGAATCTTCTGCAGAATTCGCCCCGCCCCCAACCCTCCTCCTCCCTGGTAGCCCTGACGCAACTTCCCCTGCACCCAGCCCCAGCCCCAGCCCCAGCCCCAGCCCCAGCCCAGTCCCTCTGGTTCCCTGACATTCGTTTGGGCCACAAGATCAAGGGAGTCAGTCCACCCAGGAGCAGAGGAGAGGATGTCCCTCAAGAATGAGACAGGAAGTGCAGAGGAAATGCGACACCACCTGTCCTAGAAGACAAGGCCAGTCACGGTCGCCTAGCGCTCATTCTAGGCAATCCACCCACCCATGAGGGGAAACATGGAGAACAAGGAAGCTTCCCTGTCTGAGACACGTATGGAAGCCAAGAAATCCAGGGTCATGAGACCTGCCCAATGAAGCAGAAAGACGTTTGGAGAGAGATACCATCATGACACGGATCTGCAGGAAGTGTGTCCCTGACGGACTGGGAAGTCATCTTTGTTGAAGACATTTGGCCAGAGCGAGAGGCATCCAGGCCCCTGAGAAACAGGTGAGGCAGAGCAAGAGGGAGGATAGAGCAGCGGCCAGAGCCCCGGCAGGATACAGCGCCGTGCCACCACCACGGGCATAAGGGGAGGGCTTCCAAAAGGGTGGCTTGTCCAGAGAGGCCAGCGTTCCAGTGACAGTGACAGGGATTGTTGCCATCTCCCATTCCCGGCTTCTTCTTCTACACGGTATGGTGGTGTGGCTTCATTTCTCAGAGAAGAGCCGTGAAAAGGTACAACCATCTTCTCTGATGTGGTTCTGCTTCCCTACTGCGGGACAAAGAGCTCCTGTGGGGCTCTTTTCCTTGGTTGCTGTGTGGTCATCTTGATCTTAGAAAAGAGGCAGCTCATGATGGGGATGAGATTTCAATTGCTCCGGGACCGATGCATCTCCTCACGTGGGCCAGGCCTTCACACACCCAAAGCGGATCCGCGGCGGCGAAAACGATTGACAGCCGGCCTCATGACCCAGGCAGAGACGCAGAAAGAGGCTCAGCAAAGACAGGCCGACATGCCAGAAATCGCCTTGTGCTGCACAGGGCACATTCAGCCAAAGACACACACGCAGAGGGGCACGCACACACTAACCGACAGAGAGAGGGAAAGAAAGACACAGAGACTGAGAGACAGAGAGAGAAGAGAGAATGGGAGACACACACACACGCGCGCACACATACACGCGCACACACACACACACAGAAACAGAGTCATACAGCAGAGGCATGGAAACACACCGCCCCCAGGCAACCCCTGAGGCTGCGGGGTTCTGCTCTCGACGAGAACGACCCTGGGGTGAGAGAACAGCCCAGGGGCACGCAGGCCGACCTGTCCTCGAGATGACGGCGGCACGACTTTTGGGGAGACTCACCCCAACAGCGTCCGGGCAGGCCTGAGGCTGGGATGCCGTGCTGCTTCCCCCGGACTCCGCCTGGGGTTTCCTCATCCTGGTCGGCCCTTTGCGACTCCTGGCATCCGGAGACGTTCCCGTCGACCCCGTGGAGAGGTCCGACCGGAGCCTCAGAGCCCCGCCACCCAAGCACTGCCACGGAGGGCTCCTGCTCTGCCAAGCCTCAGGGACTGGTTTCTAAGACAACCGAGGGAAGCACGGTGACGGCAGAAGCCGCTCGCGCCTCGCGCATGCGCATTGGCTGGACCGACTCGCGCTCGGCTCCTGGCAGTCAGGCTGCGTCCCCTTTCAATAATGCCCCCGCTGCCCGGCTGCAGCGAGGCTCCTGCTGCAGCCGCGGCGGCGTGTGGATACGGGGTCCAGCTTGGGACGCCGTGGGAGATGGGGCCGCCGGTGCCCTGTCTCAGGGCCAAACCCCCAGGATTCCCGCCCTCAGGATCTCCTTGAGCCGACTTCCATGGTTGGAAGGGGAGCTTCAGGCCGCCTGCTGTGTTCTGGGGACTCCCGTTCAGATCCGATTTTGGCCCCCTCCCAGTGAGATAGGTTGGGCTCACCACATCTGGTGAGGCAGGCAGGGCCTCGCTGCAGCGCAGAATGATCCCATAGGTCTCAAGGCGTAGCGTCAGCTGAAACTTCACTGATCCATCAGCCCTCTGCCTCCCTCCTCCTTCGAAAGAGCAGTGGCCTGCTCCGCTTCTAAAAGCCCTGGGGCTCCGGAAAGCCGACCGCGCTTTACAGGACACGTGCAGGCAGGAACAGGGGCGAATCCGAGGTGGAGACCATGTGACCACGCGTGGCACTGGCGTATCCCACAGCAGATGGTGTGAATGTGTGTCACCGGAGGCATACCGGGAGACGGCGAAACAAACGGTGGTGTCCAGGCATGTGCCAGTGGAAGGGGGGAACAAGTGACCTTTCGGTCAATGCCAAGGGAAATCAAAGAACACCTGGGGCTCGGTGGGTGGGGGGCCTGTGCCTGACCCAAGCCAGGTTTTCCAATGCCTATCAGAGGAGCAAAGAATCTTCTGCAGAATTCGCCCCGCCCCCAACCCTCCTCCTCCCTGGTAGCCCTGACGCAACTTCCCCTGCACCCAGCCCCAGCCCCAGCCCCAGCCCCAGCCCCAGCCCCAGCCCCAGCCCAGTCCCTCTGGTTCCCTGACATTCGTTTTGGCCACAAGATCAAGGGAGTCAGTCCACCCAGGAGCAGAGGAGAGGATGTCCCTCAAGAATGAGACAGGAAGTGCAGAGGAAATGCGACACCACCTGTCCTAGAAGACAAGGCCAGTCACGGTCGCCTAGCGCTCATTCTAGGCAATCCACCCACCCATGAGGGGAAACATGGAGAACAAGGAAGCTTCCCTGTCTGAGACACGTATGGAAGCCAAGAAATCCAGGGTCATGAGACCTGCCCAATGAAGCAGAAAGACGTTTGGAGAGAGATACCATCATGACACGGATCTGCAGGAAGTGTGTCCCTGACGGACTGGGAAGTCATCTTTGTTGAAGACATTTGGCCAGAGCGAGAGGCATCCAGGCCCCTGAGAAACAGGTGAGGCAGAGCAAGAGGGAGGATAGAGCAGCGGCCAGAGCCCCGGCAGGATACAGCGCCGTGCCACCACCACGGGCATAAGGGGAGGGCTTCCAAAAGGGTGGCTTGTCCAGAGAGGCCAGCGTTCCAGTGACAGTGACAGGGATTGTTGCCATCTCCCATTCCCGGCTTCTTCTTCTACACGGTATGGTGGTGTGGCTTCATTTCTCAGAGAAGAGCCGTGAAAAGGTACAACCATCTTCTCTGATGTGGTTCTGCTTCCCTACTGCGGGACAAAGAGCTCCTGTGGGGCTCTTTTCCTTGGTTGCTGTGTGGTCATCTTGATCTTAGAAAAGAGGCAGCTCATGATGGGGATGAGATTTCAATTGCTCCGGGACCGATGCATCTCCTCACGTGGGCCAGGCCTTCACACACCCAAAGCGGATCCGCGGCGGCGAAAACGATTGACAGCCGGCCTCATGACCCAGGCAGAGACGCAGAAAGAGGCTCAGCAAAGACAGGCCGACATGCCAGAAATCGCCTTGTGCTGCACAGGGCACATTCAGCCAAAGACACACACGCAGAGGGGCACGCACACACTAACCGACAGAGAGAGGGAAAGAAAGACACAGAGACTGAGAGACAGAGAGAGAAGAGAGAATGGGAGACACACACACACGCGCGCACACATACACGCGCACACACACACACACACAGAAACAGAGTCATACAGCAGAGGCATGGAAACACACCGCCCCCAGGTAACCCCTGAGGATGCGGGGTTCTGCTCTCGACGAGAACGACCCTGGGGTGAGAGAACAGCCCAGGGGCACGCAGGCCGACCTGTCCTCGAGATGACGGCGGCACGACTTTTGGGGAGACTCACCCCAACAGCGTCCGGGCAGGCCTGAGGCTGGGATGCCGTGCTGCTTCCCCCGGACTCCGCCTGGGGTTTCCTCATCCTGGTCGGCCCTTTGCGACTCCTGGCATCCGGAGACGTTCCCGTCGACCCCGTGGAGAGGTCCGACCGGAGCCTCAGAGCCCCGCCACCCAAGCACTGCCACGGAGGGCTCCTGCTCTGCCAAGCCTCAGGGACCGGTTTCTAAGACAACCGTGGGAAGCACTGTGACGGCAGAAGCCGCTCGCGCCTCGCGCATGCGCATTGGCTGGACCAACTCGCGCTCGGCTCCTGGCAGTCAGGCTGCGTCCCCTTTAAATAATGCCCCCGCTGCCCGGCTGCAGCGAGGCTCCTGCTGCAGCCGCGGCGGCGTGTGGATACGGGGTCCAGCTTGGGACGCCGTGGGAGATGGGGCCGCTGGTGCCCTGTCTTAGGAACAAACCCCCAGGAGTCCCGCCTTCAGGATCTCCTTGAGCCGACTTCCACGGATGGAAGGGGAGCTATAGGACGCCTGCTGTGTTCTGGGGACTCCCGTTCAGATCCGATTTTGGCCCCCTCCCAGTGAGATAGGTTGGGCTCACCACATCTGGTGAGGCAGGCAGGGCCTCGCTGCAGCGCAGAATGATCCCATAGGTCTCAAGGCGTAGCGTCAGCTGAAACTTCACTGATCCATCAGCCCTCTGCCTCCCTCCTCCTTCGAAAGAGCAGTGGCCTGCTCCGCTTCTAAAAGCCCTGGGGCTCCGGAAAGCCGACCGCGCTTTACAGGACACGTGCAGGCAGGAACAGGGGCGAATCCGAGGTGGAGACCATGTGACCACGCGTGGCACTGGCGTATCCCACAGCAGATGGTGTGAATGTGTGTCACCGGAGGCATACCGGGAGACGGCGAAACAAACGGTGGTGTCCAGGCATGTGCCAGTGGAAGGGGGGAAGAAGTGACCTTTCGGTCAATGCCAAGGGAAATCAAAGAACACCTGGGGCTCGGTGGGTGGGGGGCCTGTGCCTGACCCAAGCCAGGTTTTCCAATGCCTATGAGAGGAGCAAAGAATCTTCTGCAGAATTCGCCCCGCCCCCAACCCTCCTCCTCCCTGGTAGCCCTGACGCAACTTCCCCTGCACCCAGCCCCAGCCCCAGCCCCAGCCCCAGCCCCAGCCCAGTCCCTCTGGTTCCCTGACATTCGTTTGGGCCACAAGATCAAGGGAGTCAGTCCACCCAGGAGCAGAGGAGAGGATGTCCCTCAAGAATGAGACAGGAAGTGCAGAGGAAATGCGACACCACCTGTCCTAGAAGACAAGGCCAGTCACGGTCGCCTAGCGCTCATTCTAGGCAATCCACCCACCCATGAGGGGAAACATGGAGAACAAGGAAGCTTCCCTGTCTGAGACACGTATGGAAGCCAAGAAATCCAGGGTCATGAGACCTGCCCAATGAAGCAGAAAGACGTTTGGAGAGAGATACCATCATGACACGGATCTGCAGGAAGTGTGTCCCTGACGGACTGGGAAGTCATCTTTGTTGAAGACATTTGGCCAGAGCGAGAGGCATCCAGGCCCCTGAGAAACAGGTGAGGCAGAGCAAGAGGGAGGATAGAGCAGCGGCCAGAGCCCCGGCAGGATACAGCGCCGTGCCACCACCACGGGCATAAGGGGAGGGCTTCCAAAAGGGTGGCTTGTCCAGAGAGGCCAGCGTTCCAGTGACAGTGACAGGGATTGTTGCCATCTCCCATTCCCGGCTTCTTCTTCTACACGGTATGGTGGTGTGGCTTCATTTCTCAGAGAAGAGCCGTGAAAAGGTACAACCATCTTCTCTGATGTGGTTCTGCTTCCCTACTGCGGGACAAAGAGCTCCTGTGGGGCTCTTTTCCTTGGTTGCTGTGTGGTCATCTTGATCTTAGAAAAGAGGCAGCTCATGATGGGGATGAGATTTCAATTGCTCCGGGACCGATGCATCTCCTCACGTGGGCCAGGCCTTCACACACCCAAAGCGGATCCGCGGCGGCGAAAACGATTGACAGCCGGCCTCATGACCCAGGCAGAGACGCAGAAAGAGGCTCAGCAAAGACAGGCCGACATGCCAGAAATCGCCTTGTGCTGCACAGGGCACATTCAGCCAAAGACACACACGCAGAGGGGCACGCACACACTAACCGACAGAGAGAGGGAAAGAAAGACACAGAGACTGAGAGACAGAGAGAGAAGAGAGAATGGGAGACACACACACACGCGCGCACACATACACGCGCACACACACACACACAGAAACAGAGTCATACAGCAGAGGCATGGAAACACACCGCCCCCAGGCAACCCCTGAGGCTGCGGGGTTCTGCTCTCGACGAGAACGACCCTGGGGTGAGAGAACAGCCCAGGGGCACGCAGGCCGACCTGTCCTCGAGATGACGGCGGCACGACTTTTGGGGAGACTCACCCCAACAGCGTCCGGGCAGGCCTGAGGCTGGGATGCCGTGCTGCTTCCCCCGGACTCCGCCTGGGGTTTCCTCATCCTGGTCGGCCCTTTGCGACTCCTGGCATCCGGAGACGTTCCCGTCGACCCCGTGGAGAGGTCCGACCGGAGCCTCAGAGCCCCGCCACCCAAGCACTGCCACGGAGGGCTCCTGCTCTGCCAAGCCTCAGGGACTGGTTTCTAAGACAACCTTGGGAAGCACGGTGACGGCAGAAGCCGCTCGCGCCTCGCGCATGCGCATTGGCTGGACCGACTCGCGCTCGGCTCCTGGCAGTCAGGCTGCGTCCCCTTTCAATAATGCCCCCGCTGCCCGGCTGCAGCGAGGCTCCTGCTGCAGCCGCGGCGGCGTGTGGATACGGGGTCCAGCTTGGGACGCCGTGGGAGATGGGGCCGCCGGTGCCCTGTCTCAGGGCCAAACCCCCAGGATTCCCGCCCTCAGGATCTCCTTGAGCCGACTTCCATGGTTGGAAGGGGAGCTTCAGGCCGCCTGCTGTGTTCTGGGGACTCCCGTTCAGATCCGATTTTGGCCCCCTCCCAGTGAGATAGGTTGGGCTCACCACATCTGGTGAGGCAGGCAGGGCCTCGCTGCAGCGCAGAATGATCCCATAGGTCTCAAGGCGTAGCGTCAGCTGAAACTTCACTGATCCATCAGCCCTCTGCCTCCCTCCTCCTTCGAAAGAGCAGTGGCCTGCTCCGCTTCTAAAAGCCCTGGGGCTCCGGAAAGCCGACCGCGCTTTACAGGACACGTGCAGGCAGGAACAGGGGCGAATCCGAGGTGGAGACCATGTGACCACGCGTGGCACTGGCGTATCCCACAGCAGATGGTGTGAATGTGTGTCACCGGAGGCATACCGGGAGACGGCGAAACAAACGGTGGTGTCCAGGCATGTGCCAGTGGAAGGGGGGAACAAGTGACCTTTCGGTCAATGCCAAGGGAAATCAAAGAACACCTGGGGCTCGGTGGGTGGGGGGCCTGTGCCTGACCCAAGCCAGGTTTTCCAATGCCTATCAGAGGAGCAAAGAATCTTCTGCAGAATTCGCCCCGCCCCCAACCCTCCTCCTCCCTGGTAGCCCTGACGCAACTTCCCCTGCACCCAGCCCCAGCCCCAGCCCCAGCCCCAGCCCCAGCCCCAGCCCCAGCCCAGTCCCTCTGGTTCCCTGACATTCGTTTTGGCCACAAGATCAAGGGAGTCAGTCCACCCAGGAGCAGAGGAGAGGATGTCCCTCAAGAATGAGACAGGAAGTGCAGAGGAAATGCGACACCACCTGTCCTAGAAGACAAGGCCAGTCACGGTCGCCTAGCGCTCATTCTAGGCAATCCACCCACCCATGAGGGGAAACATGGAGAACAAGGAAGCTTCCCTGTCTGAGACACGTATGGAAGCCAAGAAATCCAGGGTCATGAGACCTGCCCAATGAAGCAGAAAGACGTTTGGAGAGAGATACCATCATGACACGGATCTGCAGGAAGTGTGTCCCTGACGGACTGGGAAGTCATCTTTGTTGAAGACATTTGGCCAGAGCGAGAGGCATCCAGGCCCCTGAGAAACAGGTGAGGCAGAGCAAGAGGGAGGATAGAGCAGCGGCCAGAGCCCCGGCAGGATACAGCGCCGTGCCACCACCACGGGCATAAGGGGAGGGCTTCCAAAAGGGTGGCTTGTCCAGAGAGGCCAGCGTTCCAGTGACAGTGACAGGGATTGTTGCCATCTCCCATTCCCGGCTTCTTCTTCTACACGGTATGGTGGTGTGGCTTCATTTCTCAGAGAAGAGCCGTGAAAAGGTACAACCATCTTCTCTGATGTGGTTCTGCTTCCCTACTGCGGGACAAAGAGCTCCTGTGGGGCTCTTTTCCTTGGTTGCTGTGTGGTCATCTTGATCTTAGAAAAGAGGCAGCTCATGATGGGGATGAGATTTCAATTGCTCCGGGACCGATGCATCTCCTCACGTGGGCCAGGCCTTCACACACCCAAAGCGGATCCGCGGCGGCGAAAACGATTGACAGCCGGCCTCATGACCCAGGCAGAGACGCAGAAAGAGGCTCAGCAAAGACAGGCCGACATGCCAGAAATCGCCTTGTGCTGCACAGGGCACATTCAGCCAAAGACACACACGCAGAGGGGCACGCACACACTAACCGACAGAGAGAGGGAAAGAAAGACACAGAGACTGAGAGACAGAGAGAGAAGAGAGAATGGGAGACACACACACACGCGCGCACACATACACGCGCACACACACACACACACAGAAACAGAGTCATACAGCAGAGGCATGGAAACACACCGCCCCCAGGTAACCCCTGAGGATGCGGGGTTCTGCTCTCGACGAGAACGACCCTGGGGTGAGAGAACAGCCCAGGGGCACGCAGGCCGACCTGTCCTCGAGATGACGGCGGCACGACTTTTGGGGAGACTCACCCCAACAGCGTCCGGGCAGGCCTGAGGCTGGGATGCCGTGCTGCTTCCCCCGGACTCCGCCTGGGGTTTCCTCATCCTGGTCGGCCCTTTGCGACTCCTGGCATCCGGAGACGTTCCCGTCGACCCCGTGGAGAGGTCCAACCGGAGCCTCAGAGCCCCGCCACCCAAGCACTGCCACGGAGGGCTCCTGCTCTGCCAAGCCTCAGGGACCGGTTTCTAAGACAACCGTGGGAAGCACTGTGACGGCAGAAGCCGCTCGCGCCTCGCGCATGCGCATTGGCTGGACCGACTCGCGCTCGGCTCCTGGCAGTCAGGCTGCGTCCCCTTTAAATAATGCCCCCGCTGCCCGGCTGCAGCGAGGCTCCTGCTGCAGCCGCGGCGGCGTGTGGATACGGGGTCCAGCTTGGGACGCCGTGGGAGATGGGGCCGCTGGTGCCCTGTCTTAGGAACAAACCCCCAGGAGTCCCGCCTTCAGGATCTCCTTGAGCCGACTTCCACGGATGGAAGGGGAGCTATAGGACGCCTGCTGTGTTCTGGGGACTCCCGTTCAGATCCGATTTTGGCCCCCTCCCAGTGAGATAGGTTGGGCTCACCACATCTGGTGAGGCAGGCAGGGCCTCGCTGCAGCGCAGAATGATCCCATAGGTCTCAAGGCGTAGCGTCAGCTGAAACTTCACTGATCCATCAGCCCTCTGCCTCCCTCCTCCTTCGAAAGAGCAGTGGCCTGCTCCGCTTCTAAAAGCCCTGGGGCTCCGGAAAGCCGACCGCGCTTTACAGGACACGTGCAGGCAGGAACAGGGGCGAATCCGAGGTGGAGACCATGTGACCACGCGTGGCACTGGCGTATCCCACAGCAGATGGTGTGAATGTGTGTCACCGGAGGCATACCGGGAGACGGCGAAACAAACGGTGGTGTCCAGGCATGTGCCAGTGGAAGGGGGGAAGAAGTGACCTTTCGGTCAATGCCAAGGGAAATCAAAGAACACCTGGGGCTCGGTGGGTGGGGGGCCTGTGCCTGACCCAAGCCAGGTTTTCCAATGCCTATCAGAGGAGCAAAGAATCTTCTGCAGAATTCGCCCCGCCCCCAAACCTCCTTCTCCCTGGTAGCCCTGACGCAACTTCCCCTGCACCCAGCCCCAGCCCCAGCCCCAGCCCCAGCCCCAGCCCCAGTCCCAGCCCAGTCCCTCTGGTTCCCTGACATTCGTTTGGGCCACAAGATCAAGGGAGTCAGTCCACCCAGGAGCAGAGGAGAGGATGTCCCTCAAGAATGAGACAGGAAGTGCAGAGGAAATGCGACACCACCTGTCCTAGAAGACAAGGCCAGTCACGGTCGCCTAGCGCTCATTCTAGGCAATCCACCCACCCATGAGGGGAATCATGGAGAACAAGGAAGCTTCCCTGTCTGAGACACGTATGGAAGCCAAGAAATCCAGGGTCATGAGACCTGCCCAATGAAGCAGAAAGACGTTTGGAGAGAGATACCATCATGACACGGATCTGCAGGAAGTGTGTCCCTGACGGACTGGGAAGTCATCTTTGTTGAAGACATTTGGCCAGAGCGAGAGGCATCCAGGCCCCTGAGAAACAGGTGAGGCAGAGCAAGAGGGAGGATAGAGCAGCGGCCAGAGCCCCGGCAGGATACAGCGCCGTGCCACCACCACGGGCATAAGGGGAGGGCTTCCAAAAGGGTGGCTTGTCCAGAGAGGCCAGCGTTCCAGTGACAGTGACAGGGATTGTTGCCATCTCCCATTCCCGGCTTCTTCTTCTACACGGTATGGTGGTGTGGCTTCATTTCTCAGAGAAGAGCCGTGAAAAGGTACAACCATCTTCTCTGATGTGGTTCTGCTTCCCTACTGCGGGACAAAGAGCTCCTGTGGGGCTCTTTTCCTTGGTTGCTGTGTGGTCATCTTGATCTTAGAAAAGAGGCAGCTCATGATGGGGATGAGATTTCAATTGCTCCGGGACCGATGCATCTCCTCACGTGGGCCAGGCCTTCACACACCCAAAGCGGATCCGCGGCGGCGAAAACGATTGACAGCCGGCCTCATGACCCAGGCAGAGACGCAGAAAGAGGCTCAGCAAAGACAGGCCGACATGCCAGAAATCGCCTTGTGCTGCACAGGGCACATTCAGCCAAAGACACACACACAGAGGGGCACGCACACACTAACCGACAGAGAGAGGGAAAGAAAGACACAGAGACTGAGAGACAGAGAGAGAAGAGAGAATGGGAGACACACACACACGCGCGCACACATACACGCGCACACACACACACACAGAAACAGAGTCATACAGCAGAGGCATGGAAACACACCGCCCCCAGGCAACCCCTGAGGCTGCGGGGTTCTGCTCTCGACGAGAACGACCCTGGGGTGAGAGAATAGCCCAGGGGCACGCAGGCCGACCTGTCCTCGAGATGACGGCGGCACGACTTTTGGGGAGACTCACCCCAACAGCGTCCGGGCAGGCCTGAGGCTGGGATGCCGTGCTGCTTCCCCCGGACTCCGCCTGGGGTTTCCTCATCCTGGTCGGCCCTTTGCGACTCCTGGCATCCGGAGACGTTCCCGTCGACCCCGTGGAGAGGTCCGACCGGAGCCTCAGAGCCCCGCCACCCAAGCACTGCCACGGAGGGCTCCTGCTCTGCCAAGCCTCAGGGACCGGTTTCTAAGACAACCGTGGGAAGCACTGTGACGGCAGAAGCCGCTCGCGCCTCGCGCATGCGCATTGGCTGGACCGACTCGCGCTCGGCTCCTGGCAGTCAGGCTGCGTCCCCTTTAAATAATGCCCCCGCTGCCCGGCTGCAGCGAGGCTCCTGCTGCAGCCGCGGCGGCGTGTGGATACGGGGTCCAGCTTGGGACGCCGTGGGAGATGGAGCCGCCGGTGCCCTGTCTCAGGGCCAAACCCCCAGGAGTCCCGCCCTCAGGATCTCCTTGAGCCGACTTCCACGGAGGGAAGGGGAGCTTCAGGCCGCCTGCTGTGTTCTGGGGACTCCCGTTCAGATCCGATTTTGGCCCCCTCCCAGTGAGATAGGATGGGCTCACAACATCTGGTGAGGCAGGCAGGGCCTCGCTGCAGCGCAGAATGATCCCATAGGTCTCAAGGCGTAGCGTCAGCTGAAACTTCACTGATCCATCAGCCCTCTGCCTCCCTCCTCCTTCGAAAGAGCAGTGGCCTGCTCCGCTTCTAAAAGCCCTGGGGCTCCGGAAAGCCGACCGCGCTTTACAGGACACGTGCAGGCAGGAACAGGGGCGAATCCGAGGTGGAGACCATGTGACCACGCGTGGCACTGGCGTATCCCACAGCAGATGGTGTGAATGTGTGTCACCGGAGGCATACCGGGAGACGGCGAAACAAACGGTGGTGTCCAGGCATGTGCCAGTGGAAGGGGGGAACAAGTGACCTTTCGGTCAATGCCAAGGGAAATCAAAGAACACCTGGGGCTCGGTGGGTGGGGGGCCTGTGCCTGACCCAAGCCAGGTTTTCCAATGCCTATCAGAGGAGCAAAGAATCTTCTGCAGAATTCGCCCCGCCCCCAACCCTCCTCCTCCCTGGTAGCCCTGACGCAACTTCCCCTGCACCCAGCCCCAGCCCCAGCCCCAGCCCCAGCCCCAGCCCCAGTCCCAGCCCAGTCCCTCTGGTTCCCTGACATTCGTTTGGGCCACAAGATCAAGGGAGTCAGTCCACCCAGGAGCAGAGGAGAGGATGTCCCTCAAGAATGAGACAGGAAGTGCAGAGGAAATGCGACACCACCTGTCCTAGAAGACAAGGCCAGTCACGGTCGCCTAGCGCTCATTCTAGGCAATCCACCCACCCATGAGGGGAAACATGGAGAACAAGGAAGCTTCCCTGTCTGAGACACGTATGGAAGCCAAGAAATCCAGGGTCATGAGACCTGCCCAATGAAGCAGAAAGACGTTTGGAGAGAGATACCATCATGACACGGATCTGCAGGAAGTGTGTCCCTGACGGACTGGGAAGTCATCTTTGTTGAAGACATTTGGCCAGAGCGAGAGGCATCCAGGCCCCTGAGAAACAGGTGAGGCAGAGCAAGAGGGAGGATAGAGCAGCGGCCAGAGCCCCGGCAGGATACAGCGCCGTGCCACCACCACGGGCATAAGGGGAGGGCTTCCAAAAGGGTGGCTTGTCCAGAGAGGCCAGCGTTCCAGTGACAGTGACAGGGATTGTTGCCATCTCCCATTCCCGGCTTCTTCTTCTACACGGTATGGTGGTGTGGCTTCATTTCTCAGAGAAGAGCCGTGAAAAGGTACAACCATCTTCTCTGATGTGGTTCTGCTTCCCTACTGCGGGACAAAGAGCTCCTGTGGGGCTCTTTTCCTTGGTTGCTGTGTGGTCATCTTGATCTTAGAAAAGAGGCAGCTCATGATGGGGATGAGATTTCAATTGCTCCGGGACCGATGCATCTCCTCACGTGGGCCAGGCCTTCACACACCCAAAGCGGATCCGCGGCGGCGAAAACGATTGACAGCCGGCCTCATGACCCAGGCAGAGACGCAGAAAGAGGCTGAGCAAAGACAGGCCGACATGCCAGAAATCGCCTTGTGCTGCACAGGGCACATTCAGCCAAAGACACACACGCAGAGGGGCACGCACACACTAACCGACAGAGAGAGGGAAAGAAAGACACAGAGACTGAGAGACAGAGAGAGAAGAGAGAATGGGAGACACACACACACGCGCGCACACATACACGCGCACACACACACACACAGAAACAGAGTCATACAGCAGAGGCATGGAAACACACCGCCCCCAGGTAACCCCTGAGGCTGCGGGGTTCTGCTCTCGACGAGAACGACCCTGGGGTGAGAGAACAGCCCAGGGGCACGCAGGCCGACCTGTCCTCGAGATGACGGCGGCACGACTTTTGGGGAGACTCACCCCAACAGCGTCCGGGCAGGCCTGAGGCTGGGATGCCGTGCTGCTTCCCCCGGACTCCGCCTGGGGTTTCCTCATCCTGGTCGGCCCTTTGCGACTCCTGGCATCCGGAGACGTTCCCGTCGACCCCGTGGAGAGGTCCGACCGGAGCCTCAGAGCCCCGCCACCCAAGCACTGCCACGGAGGGCTCCTGCTCTGCCAAGCCTCAGGGACCGGTTTCTAAGACAACCGTGGGAAGCACTGTGACGGCAGAAGCCGCTCGCGCCTCGCGCATGCGCATTGGCTGGACCGACTCGCGCTCGGCTCCTGGCAGTCAGGCTGCGTCCCCTTTAAATAATGCCCCCGCTGCCCGGCTGCAGCGAGGCTCCTGCTGCAGCCGCGGCGGAGTGTGGATGCGGGGTCCAGCTTGGGACGCCGTGGGAGATGGGGCCGCCGGTGCCCTGTCTCAGGGCCAAACCCCCAGGAGTCCCGCCCTCAGGATCTCCTTGAGCCGACATCCACGGTTGGAAGGGGAGCTTCAGGACGCCTGCTGTGTTCTGGGGACTCCCGTTCAGATCCGATTTTGGCCCCCTCCCAGTGAGATAGGTTGGGCTCACCACATCTGGTGAGGCAGGCAGGGCCTCGCTGCAGCGCAGAATGATCCCATAGGTCTCAAGGCGTAGCGTCAGCTGAAACTTCACTGATCCATCAGCCCTCTGCCTCCCTCCTCCTTCGAAAGAGCAGTGGCCTGCTCCGCTTCTAAAAGCCCTGGGGCTCCGGAAAGCCGACCGCGCTTTACAGGACACGTGCAGGCAGGAACAGGGGCGAATCCGAGGTGGAGACCATGTGACCACGCGTGGCACTGGCGTATCCCACAGCAGATGGTGTGAATGTGTGTCACCGGAGGCATACCGGGAGACGGCGAAACAAACGGTGGTGTCCAGGCATGTGCCAGTGGAAGGGGGGAACAAGTGACCTTTCGGTCAATGCCAAGGGAAATCAAAGAACACCTGGGGCTCGGTGGGTGGGGGGCCTGTGCCTGACCCAAGCCAGGTTTTCCAATGCCTATCAGAGGAGCAAAGAATCTTCTGCAGAATTCGCCCCGCCCCCAACCCTCCTCCTCCCTGGTAGCCCTGACGCAACTTCCCCTGCACCCAGCCCCAGCCCCAGCCCCAGCCCCAGCCCCAGCCCAAGACCCAGCCCCAGCCCCAGCCCAGTCCCTCTGGTTCCCTGACATTCGTTTGGGCCACAAGATCAAGGGAGTCAGTCCACCCAGGAGCAGAGGAGAGGATGTCCCTCAAGAATGAGACAGGAAGTGCAGAGGAAATGCGACACCACCTGTCCTAGAAGACAAGGCCAGTCACGGTCGCCTAGCGCTCATTCTAGGCAATCCACCCACCCATGAGGGGAAACATGGAGAACAAGGAAGCTTCCCTGTCTGAGACACGTATGGAAGCCAAGAAATCCAGGGTCATGAGACCTGCCCAATGAAGCAGAAAGACGTTTGGAGAGAGATACCATCATGACACGGATCTGCAGGAAGTGTGTCCCTGACGGACTGGGAAGTCATCTTTGTTGAAGACATTTGGCCAGAGCGAGAGGCATCCAGGCCCCTGAGAAACAGGTGAGGCAGAGCAAGAGGGAGGATAGAGCAGCGGCCAGAGCCCCGGCAGGATACAGCGCCGTGCCACCACCACGGGCATAAGGGGAGGGCTTCCAAAAGGGTGGCTTGTCCAGAGAGGCCAGCGTTCCAGTGACAGTGACAGGGATTGTTGCCATCTCCCATTCCCGGCTTCTTCTTCTACACGGTATGGTGGTGTGGCTTCATTTCTCAGAGAAGAGCCGTGAAAAGGTACAACCATCTTCTCTGATGTGGTTCTGCTTCCCTACTGCGGGACAAAGAGCTCCTGTGGGGCTCTTTTCCTTGGTTGCTGTGTGGTCATCTTGATCTTAGAAAAGAGGCAGCTCATGATGGGGATGAGATTTCAATTGCTCCGGGACCGATGCATCTCCTCACGTGGGCCAGGCCTTCACACACCCAAAGCGGATCCGCGGCGGCGAAAACGATTGACAGCCGGCCTCATGACCCAGGCAGAGACGCAGAAAGAGGCTCAGCAAAGACAGGCCGACATGCCAGAAATCGCCTTGTGCTGCACAGGGCACATTCAGCCAAAGACACACACGCAGAGGGGCACGCACACACTAACCGACAGAGAGAGGGAAAGAAAGACACAGAGACTGAGAGACAGAGAGAGAAGAGAGAATGGGAGACACACACACACGCGCGCACACATACACGCGCACACACACACACACAGAAACAGAGTCATACAGCAGAGGCATGGAAACACACCGCCCCCAGGTAACCCCTGAGGCTGCGGGGTTCTGCTCTCGACGAGAACGACCCTGGGGTGAGAGAACAGCCCAGGGGCACGCAGGCCGACCTGTCCTCGAGATGACGGCGGCACGACTTTTGGGGAGACTCACCCCAACAGCGTCCGGGCAGGCCTGAGGCTGGGATGCCGTGCTGCTTCCCCCGGACTCCGCCTGGGGTTTCCTCATCCTGGTCGGCCCTTTGCGACTCCTGGCATCCGGAGACGTTCCCGTCGACCCCGTGGAGAGGTCCGACCGGAGCCTCAGAGCCCCGCCACCCAAGCACTGCCACGGAGGGCTCCTGCTCTGCCAAGCCTCAGGGACCGGTTTCTAAGACAACCGTGGGAAGCACTGTGACGGCAGAAGCCGCTCGCGCCTCGCGCATGCGCATTGGCTGGACCGACTCGCGCTCGGCTCCTGGCAGTCAGGCTGCGTCCCCTTTAAATAATGCCCCCGCTGCCCGGCTGCAGCGAGGCTCCTGCTGCAGCCGCGGCGGAGTGTGGATGCGGGGTCCAGCTTGGGACGCCGTGGGAGATGGGGCCGCCGGTGCCCTGTCTCAGGGCCAAACCCCCAGGAGTCCCGCCCTCAGGATCTCCTTGAGCCGACATCCACGGTTGGAAGGGGAGCTTCAGGACGCCTGCTGTGTTCTGGGGACTCCCGTTCAGATCCGATTTTGGCCCCCTCCCAGTGAGATAGGTTGGGCTCACCACATCTGGTGAGGCAGGCAGGGCCTCGCTGCAGCGCAGAATGATCCCATAGGTCTCAAGGCGTAGCGTCAGCTGAAACTTCACTGATCCATCAGCCCTCTGCCTCCCTCCTCCTTCGAAAGAGCAGTGGCCTGCTCCGCTTCTAAAAGCCCTGGGGCTCCGGAAAGCCGACCGCGCTTTACAGGACACGTGCACGCAGGAACAGGGGCGAATCCGAGGTGGAGACCATGTGACCACGCGTGGCACTGGCGTATCCCACAGCAGATGGTGTGAATGTGTGTCACCGGAGGCATACCGGGAGACGGCGAAACAAACGGTGGTGTCCAGGCATGTGCCAGTGGAAGGGGGGAACAAGTGACCTTTCGGTCAATGCCAAGGGAAATCAAAGAACACCTGGGGCTCGGTGGGTGGGGGGCCTGTGCCTGACCCAAGCCAGGTTTTCCAATGCCTATCAGAGGAGCAAAGAATCTTCTGCAGAATTCGCCCCGCCCCCAACCCTCCTCCTCCCTGGTAGCCCTGACGCAACTTCCCCTGCACCCAGCCCCAGCCCCAGCCCCAGCCCCAGCCCCAGCCCAAGACCCAGCCCCAGCCCCAGCCCAGTCCCTCTGGTTCCCTGACATTCGTTTGGGCCACAAGATCAAGGGAGTCAGTCCACCCAGGAGCAGAGGAGAGGATGTCCCTCAAGAATGAGACAGGAAGTGCAGAGGAAATGCGACACCACCTGTCCTAGAAGACAAGGCCAGTCACGGTCGCCTAGCGCTCATTCTAGGCAATCCACCCACCCATGAGGGGAAACATGGAGAACAAGGAAGCTTCCCTGTCTGAGACACGTATGGAAGCCAAGAAATCCAGGGTCATGAGACCTGCCCAATGAAGCAGAAAGACGTTTGGAGAGAGATACCATCATGACACGGATCTGCAGGAAGTGTGTCCCTGACGGACTGGGAAGTCATCTTTGTTGAAGACATTTGGCCAGAGCGAGAGGCATCCAGGCCCCTGAGAAACAGGTGAGGCAGAGCAAGAGGGAGGATAGAGCAGCGGCCAGAGCCCCGGCAGGATACAGCGCCGTGCCACCACCACGGGCATAAGGGGAGGGCTTCCAAAAGGGTGGCTTGTCCAGAGAGGCCAGCGTTCCAGTGACAGTGACAGGGATTGTTGCCATCTCCCATTCCCGGCTTCTTCTTCTACACGGTATGGTGGTGTGGCTTCATTTCTCAGAGAAGAGCCGTGAAAAGGTACAACCATCTTCTCTGATGTGGTTCTGCTTCCCTACTGCGGGACAAAGAGCTCCTGTGGGGCTCTTTTCCTTGGTTGCTGTGTGGTCATCTTGATCTTAGAAAAGAGGCAGCTCATGATGGGGATGAGATTTCAATTGCTCCGGGACCGATGCATCTCCTCACGTGGGCCAGGCCTTCACACACCCAAAGCGGATCCGCGGCGGCGAAAACGATTGACAGCCGGCCTCATGACCCAGGCAGAGACGCAGAAAGAGGCTCAGCAAAGACAGGCCGACATGCCAGAAATCGCCTTGTGCTGCACAGGGCACATTCAGCCAAAGACACACACGCAGAGGGGCACGCACACACTAACCGACAGAGAGAGGGAAAGAAAGACACAGAGACTGAGAGACAGAGAGAGAAGAGAGAATGGGAGACACACACACACGCGCGCACACATACACGCGCACACACACACACACAGAAACAGAGTCATACAGCAGAGGCATGGAAACACACCGCCCCCAGGCAACCCCTGAGGCTGCGGGGTTCTGCTCTCGACGAGAACGACCCTGGGGTGAGAGAACAGCCCAGGGGCACGCAGGCCGACCTGTCCTCGAGATGACGGCGGCACGACTTTTGGGGAGACTCACCCCAACAGCGTCCGGGCAGGCCTGAGGCTGGGATGCCGTGCTGCTTCCCCCGGACTCCGCCTGGGGTTTCCTCATCCTGGTCGGCCCTTTGCGACTCCTGGCATCCGGAGACGTTCCCGTCGACCCCGTGGAGAGGTCCGACCGGAGCCTCAGAGCCCCGCCACCCAAGCACTGCCACGGAGGGCTCCTGCTCTGCCAAGCCTCAGGGACCGGTTTCTAAGACAACCGTGGGAAGCACGGTGACGGCAGAAGCCGCTCGCGCCTCGCGCATGCGCATTGGCTGGACCGACTCGCGCTCGGCTCCTGGCAGTCAGGCTGCGTCCCCTTTCAATAATGCCCCCGCTGCCCGGCTGCAGCGAGGCTCCTGCTGCAGCCGCGGCGGCGTGTGGATACGGGGTCCAGCTTGGGACGCCGTGGGAGATGGGGCCGCCGGTGCCCTGTCTCAGGGCCAAACCCCCAGGATTCCCGCCCTCAGGATCTCCTTGAGCCGACTTCCACGGTTGGAAGGGGAGCTTCAGGCCGCCTGCTGTGTTCTGGGGACTCCCGTTAAGATCCAATTTTGGCACCCTCCCAGTGAGATAGGTTGGGCTCACCACATCTGGTGAGGCAGGCAGGGCCTCGCTGCAGCGCAGAATGATCCCATAGGTCTCAAGGCGTAGCGTCAGCTGAAACTTCACTGATCCATCAGCCCTCTGCCTCCCTCCTCCTTCGAAAGAGCAGTGGCCTGCTCCGCTTCTAAAAGCCCTGGGGCTCCGGAAAGCCGACAGCGCTTTACAGGACACGTGCAGGCAGGAACAGGGGCGAATCCGAGGTGGAGACCATGTGACCACGCGTGGCACTGGCGTATCCCACAGCAGATGGTGTGAATGTGTGTCACCGGAGGCATACCGGGAGACGGCGAAACAAACGGTGGTGTCCAGGCATGTGCCAGTGGAAGGGGGGAACAAGTGACCTTTCGGTCAATGCCAAGGGAAATCAAAGAACACCTGGGGCTCGGTGGGTGGGGGGCCTGTGCCTGACCCAAGCCAGGTTTTCCAATGCCTATCAGAGGAGCAAAGAATCTTCTGCAGAATTCGCCCCGCCCCCAAACCTCCTTCTCCCTGGTAGCCCTGACGCAACTTCCCCTGCACCCAGCCCCAGCCCCAGCCCCAGCCCCAGCCCCAGCCCCAGCCCCAGCCCAGTCCCTCTGGTTCCCTGACATTCGTTTGGGCCACAAGATCAAGGGAGTCAGTCCACCCAGGAGCAGAGGAGAGGATGTCCCTCAAGAATGAGACAGGAAGTGCAGAGGAAATGCGACACCACCTGTCCTAGAAGACAAGGCCAGTCACGGTCGCCTAGCGCTCATTCTAGGCAATCCACCCACCCATGAGGGGAATCATGGAGAACAAGGAAGCTTCCCTGTCTGAGACACGTATGGAAGCCAAGAAATCCAGGGTCATGAGACCTGCCCAATGAAGCAGAAAGACGTTTGGAGAGAGATACCATCATGACACGGATCTGCAGGAAGTGTGTCCCTGACGGACTGGGAAGTCATCTTTGTTGAAGACATTTGGCCAGAGCGAGAGGCATCCAGGCCCCTGAGAAACAGGTGAGGCAGAGCAAGAGGGAGGATAGAGCAGCGGCCAGAGCCCCGGCAGGATACAGCGCCGTGCCACCACCACGGGCATAAGGGGAGGGCTTCCAAAAGGGTGGCTTGTCCAGAGAGGCCAGCGTTCCAGTGACAGTGACAGGGATTGTTGCCATCTCCCATTCCCGGCTTCTTCTTCTACACGGTATGGTGGTGTGGCTTCATTTCTCAGAGAAGAGCCGTGAAAAGGTACAACCATCTTCTCTGATGTGGTTCTGCTTCCCTACTGCGGGACAAAGAGCTCCTGTGGGGCTCTTTTCCTTGGTTGCTGTGTGGTCATCTTGATCTTAGAAAAGAGGCAGCTCATGATGGGGATGAGATTTCAATTGCTCCGGGACCGATGCATCTCCTCACGTGGGCCAGGCCTTCACACACCCAAAGCGGATCCGCGGCGGCGAAAACGATTGACAGCCGGCCTCATGACCCAGGCAGAGACGCAGAAAGAGGCTCAGCAAAGACAGGCCGACATGCCAGAAATCGCCTTGTGCTGCACAGGGCACATTCAGCCAAAGACACACACACAGAGGGGCACGCACACACTAACCGACAGAGAGAGGGAAAGAAAGACACAGAGACTGAGAGACAGAGAGAGAAGAGAGAATGGGAGACACACACACACGCGCGCACACATACACGCGCACACACACACACACAGAAACAGAGTCATACAGCAGAGGCATGGAAACACACCGCCCCCAGGCAACCCCTGAGGCTGCGGGGTTCTGCTCTCGACGAGAACGACCCTGGGGTGAGAGAATAGCCCAGGGGCACGCAGGCCGACCTGTCCTCGAGATGACGGCGGCACGACTTTTGGGGAGACTCACCCCAACAGCGTCCGGGCAGGCCTGAGGCTGGGATGCCGTGCTGCTTCCCCCGGACTCCGCCTGGGGTTTCCTCATCCTGGTCGGCCCTTTGCGACTCCTGGCATCCGGAGACGTTCCCGTCGACCCCGTGGAGAGGTCCGACCGGAGCCTCAGAGCCCCGCCACCCAAGCACTGCCACGGAGGGCTCCTGCTCTGCCAAGCCTCAGGGACCGGTTTCTAAGACAACCGTGGGAAGCACTGTGACGGCAGAAGCCGCTCGCGCCTCGCGCATGCGCATTGGCTGGACCGACTCGCGCTCGGCTCCTGGCAGTCAGGCTGCGTCCCCTTTAAATAATGCCCCCGCTGCCCGGCTGCAGCGAGGCTCCTGCTGCAGCCGCGGCGGCGTGTGGATACGGGGTCCAGCTTGGGACGCCGTGGGAGATGGAGCCGCCGGTGCCCTGTCTCAGGGCCAAACCCCCAGGAGTCCCGCCCTCAGGATCTCCTTGAGCCGACTTCCACGGAGGGAAGGGGAGCTTCAGGCCGCCTGCTGTGTTCTGGGGACTCCCGTTCAGATCCGATTTTGGCCCCCTCCCAGTGAGATAGGATGGGCTCACAACATCTGGTGAGGCAGGCAGGGCCTCGCTGCAGCGCAGAATGATCCCATAGGTCTCAAGGCGTAGCGTCAGCTGAAACTTCACTGATCCATCAGCCCTCTGCCTCCCTCCTCCTTCGAAAGAGCAGTGGCCTGCTCCGCTTCTAAAAGCCCTGGGGCTCCGGAAAGCCGACCGCGCTTTACAGGACACGTGCAGGCAGGAACAGGGGCGAATCCGAGGTGGAGACCATGTGACCACGCGTGGCACTGGCGTATCCCACAGCAGATGGTGTGAATGTGTGTCACCGGAGGCATACCGGGAGACGGCGAAACAAACGGTGGTGTCCAGGCATGTGCCAGTGGAAGGGGGGAACAAGTGACCTTTCGGTCAATGCCAAGGGAAATCAAAGAACACCTGGGGCTCGGTGGGTGGGGGGCCTGTGCCTGACCCAAGCCAGGTTTTCCAATGCCTATCAGAGGAGCAAAGAATCTTCTGCAGAATTCGCCCCGCCCCCAACCCTCCTCCTCCCTGGTAGCCCTGACGCAACTTCCCCTGCACCCAGCCCCAGCCCCAGCCCCAGCCCCAGCCCCAGCCCCAGTCCCAGCCCAGTCCCTCTGGTTCCCTGACATTCGTTTGGGCCACAAGATCAAGGGAGTCAGTCCACCCAGGAGCAGAGGAGAGGATGTCCCTCAAGAATGAGACAGGAAGTGCAGAGGAAATGCGACACCACCTGTCCTAGAAGACAAGGCCAGTCACGGTCGCCTAGCGCTCATTCTAGGCAATCCACCCACCCATGAGGGGAAACATGGAGAACAAGGAAGCTTCCCTGTCTGAGACACGTATGGAAGCCAAGAAATCCAGGGTCATGAGACCTGCCCAATGAAGCAGAAAGACGTTTGGAGAGAGATACCATCATGACACGGATCTGCAGGAAGTGTGTCCCTGACGGACTGGGAAGTCATCTTTGTTGAAGACATTTGGCCAGAGCGAGAGGCATCCAGGCCCCTGAGAAACAGGTGAGGCAGAGCAAGAGGGAGGATAGAGCAGCGGCCAGAGCCCCGGCAGGATACAGCGCCGTGCCACCACCACGGGCATAAGGGGAGGGCTTCCAAAAGGGTGGCTTGTCCAGAGAGGCCAGCGTTCCAGTGACAGTGACAGGGATTGTTGCCATCTCCCATTCCCGGCTTCTTCTTCTACACGGTATGGTGGTGTGGCTTCATTTCTCAGAGAAGAGCCGTGAAAAGGTACAACCATCTTCTCTGATGTGGTTCTGCTTCCCTACTGCGGGACAAAGAGCTCCTGTGGGGCTCTTTTCCTTGGTTGCTGTGTGGTCATCTTGATCTTAGAAAAGAGGCAGCTCATGATGGGGATGAGATTTCAATTGCTCCGGGACCGATGCATCTCCTCACGTGGGCCAGGCCTTCACACACCCAAAGCGGATCCGCGGCGGCGAAAACGATTGACAGCCGGCCTCATGACCCAGGCAGAGACGCAGAAAGAGGCTCAGCAAAGACAGGCCGACATGCCAGAAATCGCCTTGTGCTGCACAGGGCACATTCAGCCAAAGACACACACGCAGAGGGGCACGCACACACTAACCGACAGAGAGAGGGAAAGAAAGACACAGAGACTGAGAGACAGAGAGAGAAGAGAGAATGGGAGACACACACACACGCGCGCACACATACACGCGCACACACACACACACAGAAACAGAGTCATACAGCAGAGGCATGGAAACACACCGCCCCCAGGTAACCCCTGAGGCTGCGGGGTTCTGCTCTCGACGAGAACGACCCTGGGGTGAGAGAACAGCCCAGGGGCACGCAGGCCGACCTGTCCTCGAGATGACGGCGGCACGACTTTTGGGGAGACTCACCCCAACAGCGTCCGGGCAGGCCTGAGGCTGGGATGCCGTGCCGCTTCCCCCGGACTCCGCCTGGGGTTTCCTCATCCTGGTCGGCCCTTTGCGACTCCTGGCATCCGGAGACGTTCCCGTCGACCCCGTGGAGAGGTCCGACCGGAGCCTCAGAGCCCCGCCACCCAAGCACTGCCACGGAGGGCTCCTGCTCTGCCAAGCCTCAGGGACCGGTTTCTAAGACAACCGTGGGAAGCACTGTGACGGCAGAAGCCGCTCGCGCCTCGCGCATGCGCATTGGCTGGACCGACTCGCGCTCGGCTCCTGGCAGTCAGGCTGCGTCCCCTTTAAATAATGCCCCCGCTGCCCGGCTGCAGTGAGGCTCCTGCTGCAGCCGCGGCGGAGTGTGGATGCGGGGTCCAGCTTGGGACGCCGTGGGAGATGGGGCCGCCGGTGCCCTGTCTCAGGGCCAAACCCCCAGGAGTCCCGCCCTCAGGATCTCCTTGAGCCGACATCCACGGTTGGAAGGGGAGCTTCAGGACGCCTGCTGTGTTCTGGGGACTCCCGTTCAGATCCGATTTTGGCCCCCTCCCAGTGAGATAGGTTGGGCTCACCACATCTGGTGAGGCAGGCAGGGCCTCGCTGCAGCGCAGAATGATCCCATAGGTCTCAAGGCGTAGCGTCAGCTGAAACTTCACTGATCCATCAGCCCTCTGCCTCCCTCCTCCTTCGAAAGAGCAGTGGCCTGCTCCGCTTCTAAAAGCCCTGGGGCTCCGGAAAGCCGACCGCGCTTTACAGGACACGTGCAGGCAGGAACAGGGGCGAATCCGAGGTGGAGACCATGTGACCACGCGTGGCACTGGCGTATCCCACAGCAGATGGTGTGAATGTGTGTCACCGGAGGCATACCGGGAGACGGCGAAACAAACGGTGGTGTCCAGGCATGTGCCAGTGGAAGGGGGGAACAAGTGACCTTTCGGTCAATGCCAAGGGAAATCAAAGAACACCTGGGGCTCGGTGGGTGGGGGGCCTGTGCCTGACCCAAGCCAGGTTTTCCAATGCCTATGAGAGGAGCAAAGAATCTTCTGCAGAATTCGCCCCGCCCCCAACCCTCCTCCTCCCTGGTAGCCCTGACGCAACTTCCCCTGCACCCAGCCCCAGCCCCAGCCCCAGCCCCAGCCCCAGCCCAAGACCCAGCCCCAGCCCCAGCCCAGTCCCTCTGGTTCCCTGACATTCGTTTGGGCCACAAGATCAAGGGAGTCAGTCCACCCAGGAGCAGAGGAGAGGATGTCCCTCAAGAATGAGACAGGAAGTGCAGAGGAAATGCGACACCACCTGTCCTAGAAGACAAGGCCAGTCACGGTCGCCTAGCGCTCATTCTAGGCAATCCACCCACCCATGAGGGGAAACATGGAGAACAAGGAAGCTTCCCTGTCTGAGACACGTATGGAAGCCAAGAAATCCAGGGTCATGAGACCTGCCCAATGAAGCAGAAAGACGTTTGGAGAGAGATACCATCATGACACGGATCTGCAGGAAGTGTGTCCCTGACGGACTGGGAAGTCATCTTTGTTGAAGACATTTGGCCAGAGCGAGAGGCATCCAGGCCCCTGAGAAACAGGTGAGGCAGAGCAAGAGGGAGGATAGAGCAGCGGCCAGAGCCCCGGCAGGATACAGCGCCGTGCCACCACCACGGGCATAAGGGGAGGGCTTCCAAAAGGGTGGCTTGTCCAGAGAGGCCAGCGTTCCAGTGACAGTGACAGGGATTGTTGCCATCTCCCATTCCCGGCTTCTTCTTCTACACGGTATGGTGGTGTGGCTTCATTTCTCAGAGAAGAGCCGTGAAAAGGTACAACCATCTTCTCTGATGTGGTTCTGCTTCCCTACTGCGGGACAAAGAGCTCCTGTGGGGCTCTTTTCCTTGGTTGCTGTGTGGTCATCTTGATCTTAGAAAAGAGGCAGCTCATGATGGGGATGAGATTTCAATTGCTCCGGGACCGATGCATCTCCTCACGTGGGCCAGGCCTTCACACACCCAAAGCGGATCCGCGGCGGCGAAAACGATTGACAGCCGGCCTCATGACCCAGGCAGAGACGCAGAAAGAGGCTCAGCAAAGACAGGCCGACATGCCAGAAATCGCCTTGTGCTGCACAGGGCACATTCAGCCAAAGACACACACGCAGAGGGGCACGCACACACTAACCGACAGAGAGAGGGAAAGAAAGACACAGAGACTGAGAGACAGAGAGAGAAGAGAGAATGGGAGACACACACACACGCGCGCACACATACACGCGCACACACACACACACAGAAACAGAGTCATACAGCAGAGGCATGGAAACACACCGCCCCCAGGCAACCCCTGAGGCTGCGGGGTTCTGCTCTCGACGAGAACGACCCTGGGGTGAGAGAAGAGCCCAGGGGCACGCAGGCCGACCTGTCCTCGAGATGACGGCGGCACGACTTTTGGGGAGACTCACCCCAACAGCGTCCGGGCAGGCCTGAGGCTGGGATGCCATGCTGCTTCCCCCGGACTCCGCCTGGGGTTTCCTCATCCTGGTCGGCCCTTTGCGACTCCTGGCATCCGGAGACGTTCCCGTCGACCCCGTGGAGAGCTCCGACCGGAGCCTCAGAGCCCCGCCACCCAAGCACTGCCACGGAGGGCTCCTGCTCTGCCAAGCCTCAGGGACCGGTTTCTAAGACAACCGTGGGAAGCACGGTGACGGCAGAAGCCGCTCGCGCCTCGCGCATGCGCATTGGCTGGACCGACTCGCGCTCGGCTCCTGGCAGTCAGGCTGCGTCCCCTTTCAATAATGCCCCCGCTGCCCGGCTGCAGCGAGGCTCCTGCTGCAGCCGCGGCGGCGTGTGGATACGGGGTCCAGCTTGGGACGCCGTGGGAGATGGGGCCGCCGGTGCCCTGTCTCAGGGCCAAACCCCCAGGATTCCCGCCCTCAGGATCTCCTTGAGCCGACTTAAACGGTTGGAAGGGGAGCTTCAGGCCGCCTGCTGTGTTCTGGGGACTCCCGTTAAGATCCAATTTTGGCCCCCTCCCAGTGAGATAGGTTGGGCTCACCACATCTGGTGAGGCAGGCAGGGCCTCGCTGCAGCGCAGAATGATCCCATAGGTCTCAAGGCGTAGCGTCAGCTGAAACTTCACTGATCCATCAGCCCTCTGCCTCCCTCCTCCTTCGAAAGAGCAGTGGCCTGCTCCGCTTCTAAAAGCCCTGGGGCTCCGGAAAGCCGACAGCGCTTTACAGGACACGTGCAGGCAGGAACAGGGGCGAATCCGAGGTGGAGACCATGTGACCACGCGTGGCACTGGCGTATCCCACAGCAGATGGTGTGAATGTGTGTCACCGGAGGCATACCGGGAGACGGCGAAACAAACGGTGGTGTCCAGGCATGTGCCAGTGGAAGGGGGGAACAAGTGACCTTTCGGTCAATGCCAAGGGAAATCAAAGAACACCTGGGGCTCGGTGGGTGGGGGGCCTGTGCCTGACCCAAGCCAGGTTTTCCAATGCCTATCAGAGGAGCAAAGAATCTTCTGCAGAATTCGCCCCGCCCCCAACACTCCTCCTCCCTGGTAGCCCTGACGCAACTTCCCCTGCACCCAGCCCCAGCCCCAGCCCCAGCCCCAGCCCCAGCCCAGTCCCTCTGGTTCCCTGACATTCGTTTGGGCCACAAGATCAAGGGAGTCAGTCCACCCAGGAGCAGAGGAGAGGATGTCCCTCAAGAATGAGACAGGAAGTGCAGAGGAAATGCGACACCACCTGTCCTAGAAGACAAGGCCAGTCACGGTCGCCTAGCGCTCATTCTAGGCAATCCACCCACCCATGAGGGGAAACATGGAGAACAAGGAAGCTTCCCTGTCTGAGACACGTATGGAAGCCAAGAAATCCAGGGTCATGAGACCTGCCCAATGAAGCAGAAAGACGTTTGGAGAGAGATACCATCATGACACGGATCTGCAGGAAGTGTGTCCCTGACGGACTGGGAAGTCATCTTTGTTGAAGACATTTGGCCAGAGCGAGAGGCATCCAGGCCCCTGAGAAACAGGTGAGGCAGAGCAAGAGGGAGGATAGAGCAGCGGCCAGAGCCCCGGCAGGATACAGCGCCGTGCCACCACCACGGGCATAAGGGGAGGGCTTCCAAAAGGGTGGCTTGTCCAGAGAGGCCAGCGTTCCAGTGACAGTGACAGGGATTGTTGCCATCTCCCATTCCCGGCTTCTTCTTCTACACGGTATGGTGGTGTGGCTTCATTTCTCAGAGAAGAGCCGTGAAAAGGTACAACCATCTTCTCTGATGTGGTTCTGCTTCCCTACTGCGGGACAAAGAGCTCCTGTGGGGCTCTTTTCCTTGGTTGCTGTGTGGTCATCTTGATCTTAGAAAAGAGGCAGCTCATGATGGGGATGAGATTTCAATTGCTCCGGGACCGATGCATCTCCTCACGTGGGCCAGGCCTTCACACACCCAAAGCGGATCCGCGGCGGCGAAAACGATTGACAGCCGGCCTCATGACCCAGGCAGAGACGCAGAAAGAGGCTCAGCAAAGACAGGCCGACATGCCAGAAATCGCCTTGTGCTGCACAGGGCACATTCAGCCAAAGACACACACGCAGAGGGGCACGCACACACTAACCGACAGAGAGAGGGAAAGAAAGACACAGAGACTGAGAGACAGAGAGAGAAGAGAGAATGGGAGACACACACACACGCGCGCACACATACACGCGCACACACACACACACAGAAACAGAGTCATACAGCAGAGGCATGGAAACACACCGCCCCCAGGCAACCCCTGAGGCTGCGGGGTTCTGCTCTCGACGAGAACGACCCTGGGGTGAGAGAACAGCCCAGGGGCACGCAGGCCGACCTGTCCTCGAGATGACGGCGGCACGACTTTTGGGGAGACTCACCCCAACAGCGTCCGGGCAGGCCTGAGGCTGGGATGCCGTGCTGCTTCCCCCGGACTCCGCCTGGGGTTTCCTCATCCTGGTCGGCCCTTTGCGACTCCTGGCATCCGGAGACGTTCCCGTCGACCCCGTGGAGAGGTCCGACCGGAGCCTCAGAGCCCCGCCACCCAAGCACTGCCACGGAGGGCTCCTGCTCTGCCAAGCCTCAGGGACCGGTTTCTAAGACAACCGTGGGAAGCACTGTGACGGCAGAAGCCGCTCGCGCCTCGCGCATGCGCATTGGCTGGACCGACTCGCGCTCGGCTGCTGGCAGTCAGGCTGCGTCCCCTTTAAATAATGCCCCCGCTGCCCGGCTGCAGCGAGGCTCCTGCTGCAGTCGCGGCGGCGTGTGGATACGGGGTCCAGCTTGGGACGCCGTGGGAGATGGGGCCGCCGGTGCCCTGTCTCAGGGCCAAACCCCCAGGAGTCCCGCCCTCAGGATCTCCTTGAGCCGACTTAAACGGTTGGAAGGGGAGCTTCAGGACGCCTGCTGTGTTCTGGGGACTCCCGTTCACATCCGATTTTGGCCCCATCCCAGTGAGATAGGTTGGGCTCACCACATCTGGTGAGGCAGGCAGGGCCTCGCTGCAGCGCAGAATGATCCCATAGGTCTCAAGGCGTAGCGTCAGCTGAAACTTCACTGATCCATCAGCCCTCTGCCTCCCTCCTCCTTCGAAAGAGCAGTGGCCTGCTCCGCTTCTAAAAGCCCTGGGGCTCCGGAAAGCCGACCGCGCTTTACAGGACACGTGCAGGCAGGAACAGGGGCGAATCCGAGGTGGAGACCATGTGACCACGCGTGGCACTGGCGTATCCCACAGCAGATGGTGTGAATGTGTGTCACCGGAGGCATACCGGGAGACGGCGAAACAAACGGTGGTGTCCAGGCATGTGCCAGTGGAAGGGGGGAACAAGTGACCTTTCGGTCAATGCCAAGGGAAATCAAAGAACACCTGGGGCTCGGTGGGTGGGGGGCCTGTGCCTGACCCAAGCCAGGTTTTCCAATGCCTATCAGAGGAGCAAAGAATCTTCTGCAGAATTCGCCCCGCCCCCAACCCTCCTCCTCCCTGGTAGCCCTGACGCAACTTCCCCTGCACCCCGCCCCAGCCCCAGCCCCAGCCCCAGCCCCAGCCCAAGACCCAGCCCCAGCCCCAGCCCAGTCCCTCTGGTTCCCTGACATTCGTTTGGGCCACAAGATCAAGGGAGTCAGTCCACCCAGGAGCAGAGGAGAGGATGTCCCTCAAGAATGAGACAGGAAGTGCAGAGGAAATGCGACACCACCTGTCCTAGAAGACAAGGCCAGTCACGGTCGCCTAGCGCTCATTCTAGGCAATCCACCCACCCATGAGGGGAAACATGGAGAACAAGGAAGCTTCCCTGTCTGAGACACGTATGGAAGCCAAGAAATCCAGGGTCATGAGACCTGCCCAATGAAGCAGAAAGACGTTTGGAGAGAGATACCATCATGACACGGATCTGCAGGAAGTGTGTCCCTGACGGACTGGGAAGTCATCTTTGTTGAAGACATTTGGCCAGAGCGAGAGGCATCCAGGCCCCTGAGAAACAGGTGAGGCAGAGCAAGAGGGAGGATAGAGCAGCGGCCAGAGCCCCGGCAGGATACAGCGCCGTGCCACCACAACGGGCATAAGGGGAGGGCTTCCAAAAGGGTGGCTTGTCCAGAGAGGCCAGCGTTCCAGTGACAGTGACAGGGATTGTTGCCATCTCCCATTCCCGGCTTCTTCTTCTACACGGTATGGTGGTGTGGCTTCATTTCTCAGAGAAGAGCCGTGAAAAGGTACAACCATCTTCTCTGATGTGGTTCTGCTTCCCTACTGCGGGACAAAGAGCTCCTGTGGGGCTCTTTTCCTTGGTTGCTGTGTGGTCATCTTGATCTTAGAAAAGAGGCAGCTCATGATGGGGATGAGATTTCAATTGCTCCGGGACCGATGCATCTCCTCACGTGGGCCAGGCCTTCACACACCCAAAGCGGATCCGCGGCGGCGAAAACGATTGACAGCCGGCCTCATGACCCAGGCAGAGACGCAGAAAGAGGCTCAGCAAAGACAGGCCGACATGCCAGAAATCGCCTTGTGCTGCACAGGGCACATTCAGCCAAAGACACACACGCAGAGGGGCACGCACACACTAACCGACAGAGAGAGGGAAAGAAAGACACAGAGACTGAGAGACAGAGAGAGAAGAGAGAATGGGAGACACACACACACGCGCGCACACATACACGCGCACACACACACACACAGAAACAGAGTCATACAGCAGAGGCATGGAAACACACCGCCCCCAGGTAACCCCTGAGGCTGCGGGGTTCTGCTCTCGACGAGAACGACCCTGGGGTGAGAGAACAGCCCAGGGGCACGCAGGCCGACCTGTCCTCGAGATGACGGCGGCACGACTTTTGGGGAGACTCACCCCAACAGCGTCCGGGCAGGCCTGAGGCTGGGATGCCGTGCTGCTTCCCCTGGACTCCGCCTGGGGTTTCCTCATCCTGGTCGGCCCTTTGCGACTCCTGGCATCCGGAGACGTTCCCGTCGACCCCGTGGAGAGGTCCGACCGGAGCCTCAGAGCCCCGCCACCCAAGCACTGCCACGGAGGGCTCCTGCTCTGCCAAGCCTCAGGGACCGGTTTCTAAGACAACCGTGGGAAGCACTGTGACGGCAGAAGCCGCTCGCGCCTCGCGCATGCGCATTGGCTGGACCGACTCGCGCTCGGCTCCTGGCAGTCAGGCTGCGTCCCCTTTAAATAATGCCCCCGCTGCCCGGCTGCAGCGAGGCTCCTGCTGCAGCCGCGGCGGCGTGTGGATACGGGGTCCAGCTTGGGACGCCGTGGGAGATGGGGCCGCTGGTGCCCTGTCTTAGGGCCAAACCCCCAGGAGTCCCGCCTTCAGGATCTCCTTGAGCCGACTTCCACGGATGGAAGGGGAGTTTCAGGACGCCTGCTGTGTTCTGGGGACTCCCGTTCAGATCCGATTTTGGCCCCCTCCCAGTGAGATAGGTTGGGCTCACCACATCTGGTGAGGCAGGCAGGGCCTCGCTGCAGCGCAGAATGATCCCATAGGTCTCAAGGCGTAGCGTCAGCTGAAACTTCACTGATCCATCAGCCCTCTGCCTCCCTCCTCCTTCGAAAGAGCAGTGGCCTGCTCCGCTTCTAAAAGCCCTGGGGCTCCGGAAAGCCGACCGCGCTTTACAGGACACGTGCAGGCAGGAACAGGGGCGAATCCGAGGTGGAGACCATGTGACCACGCGTGGCACTGGCGTATCCCACAGCAGATGGTGTGAATGTGTGTCACCGGAGGCATACCCGGAGACGGCGAAACAAACGGTGGTGTCCAGGCATGTGCCAGTGGAAGGGGGGAACAAGTGACCTTTCGGTCAATGCCAAGGGAAATCAAAGAACACCTGGGGCTCGGTGGGTGGGGGGCCTGTGCCTGACCCAAGCCAGGTTTTCCAATGCCTATCAGAGGAGCAAAGAATCTTCTGCAGAATTCGCCCCGCCCCCAACCCTCCTTCTCCCTGGTAGCCCTGACGCAACTTCCCCTGCACCCAGCCCCAGCCCCAGCCCCAGCCCCAGCCCCAGCCCCAGCCCCAGCCCAGTCCCTCTGGTTCCCTGACATTCGTTTGGGCCACAAGATCAAGGGAGTCAGTCCACCCAGGAGCAGAGGAGAGGATGTCCCTCAAGAATGAGACAGGAAGTGCAGAGGAAATGCGACACCACCTGTCCTAGAAGACAAGGCCAGTCACGGTCGCCTAGCGCTCATTCTAGGCAATCCACCCACCCATGAGGGGAATCACGGAGAACAAGGAAGCTTCCCTGTCTGAGACACGTATGGAAGCCAAGAAATCCAGGGTCATGAGACCTGCCCAATGAAGCAGAAAGACGTTTGGAGAGAGATACCATCATGACACGGATCTGCAGGAAGTGTGTCCCTGACGGACTGGGAAGTCATCTTTGTTGAAGACATTTGGCCAGAGCGAGAGGCATCCAGGCCCCTGAGAAACAGGTGAGGCAGAGCAAGAGGGAGGATAGAGCAGCGGCCAGAGCCCCGGCAGGATACAGCGCCGTGCCACCACCACGGGCATAAGGGGAGGGCTTCCAAAAGGGTGGCTTGTCCAGAGAGGCCAGCGTTCCAGTGACAGTGACAGGGATTGTTGCCATCTCCCATTCCCGGCTTCTTCTTCTACACGGTATGGTGGTGTGGCTTCATTTCTCAGAGAAGAGCCGTGAAAAGGTACAACCATCTTCTCTGATGTGGTTCTGCTTCCCTACTGCGGGACAAAGAGCTCCTGTGGGGCTCTTTTCCTTGGTTGCTGTGTGGTCATCTTGATCTTAGAAAAGAGGCAGCTCATGATGGGGATGAGATTTCAATTGCTCCGGGACCGATGCATCTCCTCACGTGGGCCAGGCCTTCACACACCCAAAGCGGATCCGCGGCGGCGAAAACGATTGACAGCCGGCCTCATGACCCAGGCAGAGACGCAGAAAGAGGCTCAGCAAAGACAGGCCGACATGCCAGAAATCGCCTTGTGCTGCACAGGGCACATTCAGCCAAAGACACACACGCAGAGGGGCACGCACACACTAACCGACAGAGAGAGGGAAAGAAAGACACAGAGACTGAGAGACAGAGAGAGAAGAGAGAATGGGACACACACACACGCGTGCGCACACATACACGCGCACACACACACACACAGAAACAGAGTCATACAGCAGAGGCATGGAAACACACCGCCCCCACGCAACCCCTGAGGCTGCGGGGTTCTGCTCTCGACGAGAACGACCCTGGGGTGAGAGAACAGCCCAGGGGCACGCAGGCCGACCTGTCCTCGAGATGACGGCGGCACGACTTTTGGGGAGACTCACCCCAACAGCGTCCGGGCAGGCCTGAGGCTGGGATGCCGTGCTGCTTCTCCCGGACTCCGCCTGGGGTTTCCTCATCCTGGTCGGCCCTTTGCGACTCCTGGCATCCGGAGACGTTCCCGTCGACCCCGTGGAGAGGTCCGACCGGAGCCTCAGAGCCCCGCCACCCAAGCACTGCCACGGAGGGCTCCTGCTCTGCCAAGCCTCAGGGACCGGTTTCTAAGACAACCGTGGGAAGCACTGTGACGGCAGAAGCCGCTCGCGCCTCGCGCATGCGCATTGGCTGGACCGACTCGCGCTCGGCTCCTGGCAGTCAGGCTGCGTCCCCTTTAAATAATGCCCCCGCTGCCCGGCTGCAGCGAGGCTCCTGCTGCAGCCGCGGCGGCGTGTGGATACGGGGTCCAGCTTGGGACGCCGTGGGAGATGGGGCCGCCGGTGCCCTGTCTCAGGGCCAAACCCCCAGGAGTCCCGCCCTCAGGATCTCCTTGAGCCGACTTCCACGGAGGGAAGGGGAGCTTCAGGCCGCATGCTGTGTTCTGGGGACTCCCGTTCAGATCCGATTTTGGCCCCCTCCCAGTGAGATAGGATGGGCTCAGCACATCTGGTGAGGCAGGCAGGGCCTCGCTGCAGCGCAGAATGATCCCATAGGTCTCAAGGCGTAGCGTCAGCTGAAACTTCACTGATCCATCAGCCCTCTGCCTCCCTCCTCCTTCGAAAGAGCAGTGGCCTGCTCCGCTTCTAAAAGCCCTGGGGCTCCGGAAAGCCGACCGCGCTTTACAGGACACGTGCAGGTAGGAACAGGGGCGAATCCGAGGTGGAGACCATGTGACCACGCGTGGCACTGGCGTATCCCACAGCAGATGGTGTGAATGTGTGTCACCGGAGGCATACCGGGAGACGGCGAAACAAACGGTGGTGTCCAGGCATGTGCCAGTGGAAGGGGGGAACAAGTGACCTTTCGGTCAATGCCAAGGGAAATCAAAGAACACCTGGGGCTCGGTGGGTGGGGGGCCTGTGCCTGACCCAAGCCAGGTTTTCCAATGCCTATCAGAGGAGCAAAGAATCTTCTGCAGAATTCGCCCCGCCCCCAACCCTCCTCCTCCCTGGTAGCCCTGACGCAACTTCCCCTGCACCCAGCCCCAGCCCCAGCCCCAGCCCCAGCCCCAGCCCCAGCCCCAGCCCAGTCCCTCTGGTTCCCTGACAAGAGAAGATCAAGGGAGTCAGTTTGGGCCACAAGATCAAGGGAGTCAGCCCACCCAGGAGCAGAGGAGAGGATGTCCCTCAAGAATGAGACAGGAAGTGCAGAGGAAATGCGACACCACCTGTCCTAGAAGACAAGGCCAGTCACGGTCGCCTAGCGCTCATTCTAGGCAATCCACCCACCCATGAGGGGAAACATGGAGAACAAGGAAGCTTCCCTGTCTGAGACACGTATGGAAGCCAAGAAATCCAGGGTCATGAGACCTGCCCAATGAAGCAGAAAGACGTTTGGAGAGAGATACCATCATGACACGGATCTGCAGGAAGTGTGTCCCTGACGGACTGGGAAGTCATCTTTGTTGAAGACATTTGGCCAGAGCGAGAGGCATCCAGGCCCCTGAGAAACAGGTGAGGCAGAGCAAGAGGGAGGATAGAGCAGCGGCCAGAGCCCCGGCAGGATACAGCGCCGTGCCACCACCACGGGCATAAGGGGAGGGCTTCCAAAAGGGTGGCTTGTCCAGAGAGGCCAGCGTTCCAGTGACAGTGACAGGGATTGTTGCCATCTCCCATTCCCGGCTTCTTCTTCTACACGGTATGGTGGTGTGGCTTCATTTCTCAGAGAAGAGCCGTGAAAAGGTACAACCATCTTCTCTGATGTGGTTCTGCTTCCCTACTGCGGGACAAAGAGCTCCTGTGGGGCTCTTTTCCTTGGTTGCTGTGTGGTCATCTTGATCTTAGAAAAGAGGCAGCTCATGATGGGGATGAGATTTCAATTGCTCCGGGACCGATGCATCTCCTCACGTGGGCCAGGCCTTCACACACCCAAAGCGGATCCGCGGCGGCGAAAACGATTGACAGCCGGCCTCATGACCCAGGCAGAGACGCAGAAAGAGGCTCAGCAAAGACAGGCCGACATGCCAGAAATCGCCTTGTGCTGCACAGGGCACATTCAGCCAAAGACACACACGCAGAGGGGCACGCACACACTAACCGACAGAGAGAGGGAAAGAAAGACACAGAGACTGAGAGACAGAGAGAGAAGAGAGAATGGGAGACACACACACACGCGCGCACACATACACGCGCACACACACACACACAGAAACAGAGTCATACAGCAGAGGCATGGAAACACACCGCCCCCAGGCAACCCCTGAGGCTGCGGGGTTCTGCTCTCGACGAGAACGACCCTGGGGTGAGAGAACAGCCCAGGGGCACGCAGGCCGACCTGTCCTCGAGATGACGGCGGCACGACTTTTGGGGAGACTCACCCCAACAGCGTCCGGGCAGGCCTGAGGCTGGGATGCCGTGCTGCTTCCCCCGGACTCCGCCTGGGGTTTCCTCATCCTGGTCGGCCCTTTGCGACTCCTGGCATCCGGAGACGTTCCCGTCGACCCCGTGGAGAGGTCCGACCGGAGCCTCAGAGCCCCGCCACACAAGCACTGCCACGGAGGGCTCCTGCTCTGCCAAGCCTCAGGGACCGGTTTCTAAGACAACCGTGGGAAGCACTGTGACGGCAGAAGCCGCTCGTGCCTCGCGCATGCGCATTGGCTGGACCGACTCGCGCTCGGCTCCTGGCAGTCAGGCTGCGTCCCCTTTAAATAATGCCCCCGCTGCCCGGCTGCAGCGAGGCTCCTGCTGCAGCCGCGGCGGCGTGTGGATACGGGGTCCAGCTTGGGACGCCGTGGGAGATGGGGCCGCCGGTGCCCTGTCTCAGGGCCAAACCCCCAGGAGTCCCGCCCTCAGGATCTCCTTGAGCCGACTTCCACGGATGGAAGGGGAGCTTCAGGACGCCTGCTGTGTTCTGGGGACTCCCGTTCAGATCCGATTTTGGCCCCCTCCCAGTGAGATAGGTTGGGCTCACCACATCTGGTGAGGCAGGCAGGGCCTCGCTGCAGCGCAGAATGATCCCATAGGTCTCAAGGCGTAGCGTCAGCTGAAACTTCACTGATCCATCAGCCCTCTGCCTCCCTCCTCCTTCGAAAGAGCAGTGGCCTGCTCCGCTTCTAAAAGCCCTGGGGCTCCGGAAAGCCGACCGCGCTTTACAGGACACGTGCAGGCAGGAACAGGGGCGAATCCGAGGTGGAGACCATGTGACCACGCGTGGCACTGGCGTATCCCACAGCAGATGGTGTGAATGTGTGTCACCGGAGGCATACCGGGAGACGGCGAAACAAACGGTGGTGTCCAGGCATGTGCCAGTGGAAGGGGGGAACAAGTGACCTTTCGGTCAATGCCAAGGGAAATCAAAGAACACCTGGGGCTCGGTGGGTGGGGGGCCTGTGCCTGACCCAAGCCAGGTTTTCCAATGCCTATCAGAGGAGCAAAGAATCTTCTGCAGAATTCGCCCCGCCCCCAACCCTCCTCCTCCCTGGTAGCCCTGACGCAACTTCCCCTGCACCCAGCCCCAGCCCCAGCCCCAGCCCCAGCCCCAGCCCAAGACCCAGCCCCAGCCCCAGCCCAGTCCCTCTGGTTCCCTGACATTCGTTTGGGCCACAAGATCAAGGGAGTCAGTCCACCCAGGAGCAGAGGAGAGGATGTCCCTCAAGAATGAGACAGGAAGTGCAGAGGAAATGCGACACCACCTGTCCTAGAAGACAAGGCCAGTCACGGTCGCCTAGCGCTCATTCTAGGCAATCCACCCACCCATGAGGGGAAACATGGAGAACAAGGAAGCTTCCCTGTCTGAGACACGTATGGAAGCCAAGAAATCCAGGGTCATGAGACCTGCCCAATGAAGCAGAAAGACGTTTGGAGAGAGATACCATCATGACACGGATCTGCAGGAAGTGTGTCCCTGACGGACTGGGAAGTCATCTTTGTTGAAGACATTTGGCCAGAGCGAGAGGCATCCAGGCCCCTGAGAAACAGGTGAGGCAGAGCAAGAGGGAGGATAGAGCAGCGGCCAGAGCCCCGGCAGGATACAGCGCCGTGCCACCACCACGGGCATAAGGGGAGGGCTTCCAAAAGGGTGGCTTGTCCAGAGAGGCCAGCGTTCCAGTGACAGTGACAGGGATTGTTGCCATCTCCCATTCCTGGCTTCTTCTTCTACACGGTATGGTGGTGTGGCTTCATTTCTCAGAGAAGAGCCGTGAAAAGGTACAACCATCTTCTCTGATGTGGTTCTGCTTCCCTACTGCGGGACAAAGAGCTCCTGTGGGGCTCTTTTCCTTGGTTGCTGTGTGGTCATCTTGATCTTAGAAAAGAGGCAGCTCATGATGGGGATGAGATTTCAATTGCTCCGGGACCGATGCATCTCCTCACGTGGGCCAGGCCTTCACACACCCAAAGCGGATCCGCGGCGGCGAAAACGATTGACAGCCGGCCTCATGACCCAGGCAGAGACGCAGAAAGAGGCTCAGCAAAGACAGGCCGACATGCCAGAAATCGCCTTGTGCTGCACAGGGCACATTCAGCCAAAGACACACACGCAGAGGGGCACGCACACACTAACCGACAGAGAGAGGGAAAGAAAGACACAGAGACTGAGAGACAGAGAGAGAAGAGAGAATGGGAGACACACACACACGCGCGCACACATACACGCGCACACACACACACACAGAAACAGAGTCATACAGCAGAGGCATGGAAACACACCGCCCCCAGGCAACCCCTGAGGCTGCGGGGTTCTGCTCTCGACGAGAACGACCCTGGGGTGAGAGAACAGCCCAGGGGCACGCAGGCCGACCTGTCCTCGAGATGACGGCGGCACGACTTTTGGGGAGACTCACCCCAACAGCGTCCGGGCAGGCCTGAGGCTGGGATGCCGTGCTGCTTCCCCCGGACTCCGCCTGGGGTTTCCTCATCCTGGTCGGCCCTTTGCGACTCCTGGCATCCGGAGACGTTCCCGTCGACCCCGTGGAGAGGTCCGACCGGAGCCTCAGAGCCCCGCCACACAAGCACTGCCACGGAGGGCTCCTGCTCTGCCAAGCCTCAGGGACCGGTTTCTAAGACAACCGTGGGAAGCACTGTGACGGCAGAAGCCGCTCGTGCCTCGCGCATGCGCATTGGCTGGACCGACTCGCGCTCGGCTCCTGGCAGTCAGGCTGCGTCCCCTTTAAATAATGCCCCCGCTGCCCGGCTGCAGCGAGGCTCCTGCTGCAGCCGCGGCGGCGTGTGGATACGGGGTCCAGCTTGGGACGCCGTGGGAGATGGGGCCGCCGGTGCCCTGTCTCAGGGCCAAACCCCCAGGAGTCCCGCCCTCAGGATCTCCTTGAGCCGACTTCCACGGTTGGAAGGGGAGCTTCAGGACGCCTGCTGTGTTCTGGGGACTCCCGTTCAGATCCGATTTTGGCCCCCTCCCAGTGAGATAGGTTGGGTTCACCACATCTGGTGAGGCAGGCAGGGCCTCGCTGCAGCGCAGAGTGATCCCATAGGTCTCAAGGCGTAGCGTCAGCTGAAACTTCACTGATCCATCAGCCCTCTGCCTCCCTCCTCCTTCGAAAGAGCAGTGGCCTGCTCCGCTTCTAAAAGCCCTGGGGCTCCGGAAAGCCGACCGCGCTTTACAGGACACGTGCAGGCAGGAACAGGGGCGAATCCGAGGTGGAGACCATGTGACCACGCGTGGCACTGGCGTATCCCACAGCAGATGGTGTGAATGTGTGTCACCGGAGGCATACCGGGAGACGGCGAAACAAACGGTGGTGTCCAGGCATGTGCCAGTGGAAGGGGGGAACAAGTGACCTTTCGGTCAATGCCAAGGGAAATCAAAGAACACCTGGGGCTCGGTGGGTGGGGGGCCTGTGCCTGACCCAAGCCAGGTTTTCCAATGCCTATCAGAGGAGCAAAGAATCTTCTGCAGAATTCGCCCCGCCCCCAACCCTCCTCCTCCCTGGTAGCCCTGACGCAACTTCCCCTGCACCCAGCCCCAGCCCCAGCCCCAGCCCCATCCCCATCCCGTCCCAGCCCAGTCCCTCTGGTTCCCTGACATTCGTTTGGGCCAAAAGATCAAGGGAGTCAGTCCACCCAGGAGCAGAGGAGAGGATGTCCCTCAAGAATGAGACAGGAAGTGCAGAGGAAATGCGACACCACCTGTCCTAGAAGACAAGGCCAGTCACGGTCGCCTAGCGCTCATTCTAGGCAATCCACCCACCCATGAGGGGAAACATGGAGAACAAGGAAGCTTCCCTGTCTGAGACACGTATGGAAGCCAAGAAATCCAGGGTCATGAGACCTGCCCAATGAAGCAGAAAGACGTTTGGAGAGAGATACCATCATGACACGGATCTGCAGGAAGTGTGTCCCTGACGGACTGGGAAGTCATCTTTGTTGAAGACATTTGGCCAGAGCGAGAGGCATCCAGGCCCCTGAGAAACAGGTGAGGCAGAGCAAGAGGGAGGATAGAGCAGCGGCCAGAGCCCCGGCAGGATACAGCGCCGTGCCACCACCACGGGCATAAGGGGAGGGCTTCCAAAAGGGTGGCTTGTCCAGAGAGGCCAGCGTTCCAGTGACAGTGACAGGGATTGTTGCCATCTCCCTTTCCCGGCTTCTTCTTCTACACGGTATGGTGGTGTGGCTTCATTTCTCAGAGAAGAGCCGTGAAAAGGTACAACCATCTTCTCTGATGTGGTTCTGCTTCCCTACTGCGGGACAAAGAGCTCCTGTGGGGCTCTTTTCCTTGGTTGCTGTGTGGTCATCTTGATCTTAGAAAAGAGGCAGCTCATGATGGGGATGAGATTTCAATTGCTCCGGGACCGATGCATCTCCTCACGTGGGCCAGGCCTTCACACACCCAAAGCGGATCCGCGGCGGCGAAAACGATTGACAGCCGGCCTCATGACCCAGGCAGAGACGCAGAAAGAGGCTCAGCAAAGACAGGCCGACATGCCAGAAATCGCCTTGTGCTGCACAGGGCACATTCAGCCAAAGACACACACGCAGAGGGGCACGCACACACTAACCGACAGAGAGAGGGAAAGAAAGACACAGAGACTGAGAGACAGAGAGAGAAGAGAGAATGGGAGACACACACACACGCGCGCACACATACACGCGCACACACACACACACAGAAACAGAGTCATACAGCAGAGGCATGGAAACACACCGCCCCCAGGTAACCCCTGAGGCTGCGGGGTTCTGCTCTCGACGAGAACGACCCTGGGGTGAGAGAACAGCCCAGGGGCACGCAGGCCGACCTGTCCTCGAGATGACGGCGGCACGACTTTTGGGGAGACTCACCCCAACAGCGTCCGGGCAGGCCTGAGGCTGGGATGCCGTGCTGCTTCCCCCGGACTCCGCCTGGGGTTTCCTCATCCTGGTCGGCCCTTTGCGACTCCTGGCATCCGGAGACGTTCCCGTCGACCCCGTGGAGAGGTCCGACCGGAGCCTCAGAGCCCCGCCACCCAAGCACTGCCACGGAGGGCTCCTGCTCTGCCAAGCCTCAGGGACCGGTTTCTAAGACAACCGTGGGAAGCACTGTGACGGCAGAAGCCGCTCGCGCCTCGCGCATGCGCATTGGCTGGACCGACTCGCGCTCGGCTCCTGGCAGTCAGGCTGCGTCCCCTTTAAATAATGCCCCCGCTGCCCGGCTGCAGCGAGGCTCCTGCTGCAGCCGCGGCGGCGTGTGGATACGGGGTCCAGCTTGGGACGCCGTGGGAGATGGGGCCGCCGGTGCCCTGTCTCAGGGCCAAACCCCCAGGAGTCCCGCCCTCAGGATCTCCTTGAGCCGACTTCCACGGATGGAAGGGGAGCTTCAGGACGCCTGCTGTGTTCTGGGGACTCCCGTTCAGATCCGATTTTGGCCCCCTCCCAGTGAGATAGGTTGGGCTCACCACATCTGGTGAGGCAGGCAGGGCCTCGCTGCAGCGCAGAATGATCCCATAGGTCTCAAGGCGTAGCATCAGCTGAAACTTCACTGATCCATCAGCCCTCTGCCTCCCTCCTCCTTCGAAAGAGCAGTGGCCTGCTCCGCTTCTAAAAGCCCTGGGGCTCCGGAAAGCCGACCGCGCTTTACAGGACACGTGCAGGCAGGAACAGGGGCGAATCCGAGGTGGAGACCATGTGACCACGCGTGGCACTGGCGTATCCCACAGCAGATGGTGTGAATGTGTGTCACCGGAGGCATACCGGGAGACGGCGAAACAAACGGTGGTGTCCAGGCATGTGCCAGTGGAAGGGGGGAACAAGTGACCTTTCGGTCAATGCCAAGGGAAATCAAAGAACACCTGGGGCTCGGTGGGTGGGGGGCCTGTGCCTGACCCAAGCCAGGTTTTCCAATGCCTATCAGAGGAGCAAAGAATCTTCTGCAGAATTCGCCCCGACCCCAACCCTCCTCCTCCCTGGTAGCCCTGACGCAACTTCCCCTGCACCCAGCCCCAGCCCCAGCCCCAGCCCCAGCCCCAGCCCAAGACCCAGCCCCAGCCCCAGCCCAGTCCCTCTGGTTCCCTGACATTCGTTTGGGCCACAAGATCAAGGGAGTCAGTCCACCCAGGAGCAGAGGAGAGGATGTCCCTCAAGAATGAGACAGGAAGTGCAGAGGAAATGCGACACCACCTGTCCTAGAAGACAAGGCCAGTCACGGTCGCCTAGCGCTCATTCTAGGCAATCCACCCACCCATGAGGGGAAACATGGAGAACAAGGAAGCTTCCCTGTCTGAGACACGTATGGAAGCCAAGAAATCCAGGGTCATGAGACCTGCCCAATGAAGCAGAAAGACGTTTGGAGAGAGATACCATCATGACACGGATCTGCAGGAAGTGTGTCCCTGACGGACTGGGAAGTCATCTTTGTTGAAGACATTTGGCCAGAGCGAGAGGCATCCAGGCCCCTGAGAAACAGGTGAGGCAGAGCAAGAGGGAGGATAGAGCAGCGGCCAGAGCCCCGGCAGGATACAGCGCCGTGCCACCACCACGGGCATAAGGGGAGGGCTTCCAAAAGGGTGGCTTGTCCAGAGAGGCCAGCGTTCCAGTGACAGTGACAGGGATTGTTGCCATCTCCCATTCCCGGCTTCTTCTTCTACACGGTATGGTGGTGTGGCTTCATTTCTCAGAGAAGAGCCGTGAAAAGGTACAACCATCTTCTCTGATGTGGTTCTGCTTCCCTACTGCGGGACAAAGAGCTCCTGTGGGGCTCTTTTCCTTGGTTGCTGTGTGGTCATCTTGATCTTAGAAAAGAGGCAGCTCATGATGGGGATGAGATTTCAATTGCTCCGGGACCGATGCATCTCCTCACGTGGGCCAGGCCTTCACACACCCAAAGCGGATCCGCGGCGGCGAAAACGATTGACAGCCGGCCTCATGACCCAGGCAGAGACGCAGAAAGAGGCTCAGCAAAGACAGGCCGACATGCCAGAAATCGCCTTGTGCTGCACAGGGCACATTCAGCCAAAGACACACACGCAGAGGGGCACGCACACACTAACCGACAGAGAGAGGGAAAGAAAGACACAGAGACTGAGAGACAGAGAGAGAAGAGAGAATGGGAGACACACACACACGCGCGCACACATACACGCGCACACACACACACACAGAAACAGAGTCATACAGCAGAGGCATGGAAACACACCGCCCCCAGGCAACCCCTGAGGCTGCGGGGTTCTGCTCTCGACGAGAACGACCCTGGGGTGAGAGAACAGCCCAGGGGCACGCAGGCCGACCTGTCCTCGAGATGACGGCGGCACGACTTTTGGGGAGACTCACCCCAACAGCGTCCGGGCAGGCCTGAGGCTGGGATGCCGTGCTGCTTCCCCCGGACTCCGCCTGGGGTTTCCTCATCCTGGTCGGCCCTTTGCGACTCCTGGCATCCGGAGACGTTCCCGTCGACCCCGTGGAGAGGTCCGACCGGAGCCTCAGAGCCCCGCCACACAAGCACTGCCACGGAGGGCTCCTGCTCTGCCAAGCCTCAGGGACCGGTTTCTAAGACAACCGTGGGAAGCACTGTGACGGCAGAAGCCGCTCGTGCCTCGCGCATGCGCATTGGCTGGACCGACTCGCGCTCGGCTCCTGGCAGTCAGGCTGCGTCCCCTTTAAATAATGCCCCCGCTGCCCGGCTGCAGCGAGGCTCCTGCTGCAGCCGCGGCGGCGTGTGGATACGGGGTCCAGCTTGGGACGCCGTGGGAGATGGGGCCGCCGGTGCCCTGTCTCAGGGCCAAACCCCCAGGAGTCCCGCCCTCAGGATCTCCTTGAGCCGACTTCCACGGTTGGAAGGGGAGCTTCAGGACGCCTGCTGTGTTCTGGGGACTCCCGTTCAGATCCGATTTTGGCCCCCTCCCAGTGAGATAGGTTGGGCTCACCACATCTGGTGAGGCAGGCAGGGCCTCGCTGCAGCGCAGAATGATCCCATAGGTCTCAAGGCGTAGCGTCAGCTGAAACTTCACTGATCCATCAGCCCTCTGCCTCCCTCCTCCTTCGAAAGAGCAGTGGCCTGCTCCGCTTCTAAAAGCCCTGGGGCTCCGGAAAGCCGACCGCGCTTTACAGGACACGTGCAGGCAGGAACAGGGGCGAATCCGAGGTGGAGACCATGTGACCACGCGTGGCACTGGCGTATCCCACAGCAGATGGTGTGAATGTGTGTCACCGGAGGCATACCGGGAGACGGCGAAACAAACGGTGGTGTCCAGGCATGTGCCAGTGGAAGGGGGGAAGAAGTGACCTTTCGGTCAATGCCAAGGGAAATCAAAGAACACCTGGGGCTCGGTGGGTGGGGGGCCTGTGCCTGACCCAAGCCAGGTTTTCCAATGCCTATCAGAGGAGCAAAGAATCTTCTGCAGAATTCGCCCCGCCCCCAACCCTCCTCCTCCCTGGTAGCCCTGACGCAACTTCCCCTGCACCCAGCCCCAGCCCCAGCCCCAGCCCCAGCCCCAGCCCAAGACCCAGCCCCAGCCCCAGCCCAGTCCCTCTGGTTCCCTGACATTCGTTTGGGCCACAAGATCAAGGGAGTCAGTCCACCCAGGAGCAGAGGAGAGGATGTCCCTCAAGAATGAGACAGGAAGTGCAGAGGAAATGCGACACCACCTGTCCTAGAAGACAAGGCCAGTCACGGTCGCCTAGCGCTCATTCTAGGCAATCCACCCACCCATGAGGGGAAACATGGAGAACAAGGAAGCTTCCCTGTCTGAGACACGTATGGAAGCCAAGAAATCCAGGGTCATGAGACCTGCCCAATGAAGCAGAAAGACGTTTGGAGAGAGATACCATCATGACACGGATCTGCAGGAAGTGTGTCCCTGACGGACTGGGAAGTCATCTTTGTTGAAGACATTTGGCCAGAGCGAGAGGCATCCAGGCCCCTGAGAAACAGGTGAGGCAGAGCAAGAGGGAGGATAGAGCAGCGGCCAGAGCCCCGGCAGGATACAGCGCCGTGCCACCACCACGGGCATAAGGGGAGGGCTTCCAAAAGGGTGGCTTGTCCAGAGAGGCCAGCGTTCCAGTGACAGTGACAGGGATTGTTGCCATCTCCCATTCCCGGCTTCTTCTTCTACACGGTATGGTGGTGTGGCTTCATTTCTCAGAGAAGAGCCGTGAAAAGGTACAACCATCTTCTCTGATGTGGTTCTGCTTCCCTACTGCGGGACAAAGAGCTCCTGTGGGGCTCTTTTCCTTGGTTGCTGTGTGGTCATCTTGATCTTAGAAAAGAGGCAGCTCATGATGGGGATGAGATTTCAATTGCTCCGGGACCGATGCATCTCCTCACGTGGGCCAGGCCTTCACACACCCAAAGCGGATCCGCGGCGGCGAAAACGATTGACAGCCGGCCTCATGACCCAGGCAGAGACGCAGAAAGAGGCTCAGCAAAGACAGGCCGACATGCCAGAAATCGCCTTGTGCTGCACAGGGCACATTCAGCCAAAGACACACACGCAGAGGGGCACGCACACACTAACCGACAGAGAGAGGGAAAGAAAGACACAGAGACTGAGAGACAGAGAGAGAAGAGAGAATGGGAGACACACACACACGCGCGCACACATACACGCGCACACACACACACACAGAAACAGAGTCATACAGCAGAGGCATGGAAACACACCGCCCCCAGGCAACCCCTGAGGCTGCGGGGTTCTGCTCTCGACGAGAACGACCCTGGGGTGAGAGAAGAGCCCAGGGGCACGCAGGCCGACCTGTCCTCGAGATGACGGCGGCACGACTTTTGGGGAGACTCACCCCAACAGCGTCCGGGCAGGCCTGAGGCTGGGATGCCATGCTGCTTCCCCCGGACTCCGCCTGGGGTTTCCTCATCCTGGTCGGCCCTTTGCGACTCCTGGCATCCGGAGACGTTCCCGTCGACCCCGTGGAGAGCTCCGACCGGAGCCTCAGAGCCCCGCCACCCAAGCACTGCCACGGAGGGCTCCTGCTCTGCCAAGCCTCAGGGACCGGTTTCTAAGACAACCGTGGGAAGCACGGTGACGGCAGAAGCCGCTCGCGCCTCGCGCATGCGCATTGGCTGGACCGACTCGCGCTCGGCTCCTGGCAGTCAGGCTGCGTCCCCTTTCAATAATGCCCCCGCTGCCCGGCTGCAGCGAGGCTCCTGCTGCAGCCGCGGCGGCGTGTGGATACGGGGTCCAGCTTGGGACGCCGTGGGAGATGGGGCCGCCGGTGCCCTGTCTCAGGGCCAAACCCCCAGGATTCCCGCCCTCAGGATCTCCTTGAGCCGACTTCCACGGTTGGAAGGGGAGCTTCAGGCCGCCTGCTGTGTTCTGGGGACTCCCGTTAAGATCCAATTTTGGCCCCCTCCCAGTGAGATAGGTTGGGCTCACCACATCTGGTGAGGCAGGCAGGGCCTCGCTGCAGCGCAGAATGATCCCATAGGTCTCAAGGCGTAGCGTCAGCTGAAACTTCACTGATCCATCAGCCCTCTGCCTCCCTCCTCCTTCGAAAGAGCAGTGGCCTGCTCCGCTTCTAAAAGCCCTGGGGCTCCGGAAAGCCGACAGCGCTTTACAGGACACGTGCAGGCAGGAACAGGGGCGAATCCGAGGTGGAGACCATGTGACCACGCGTGGCACTGGCGTATCCCACAGCAGATGGTGTGAATGTGTGTCACCGGAGGCATACCGGGAGACGGCGAAACAAACGGTGGTGTCCAGGCATGTGCCAGTGGAAGGGGGGAACAAGTGACCTTTCGGTCAATGCCAAGGGAAATCAAAGAACACCTGGGGCTCGGTGGGTGGGGGGCCTGTGCCTGACCCAAGCCAGGTTTTCCAATGCCTATCAGAGGAGCAAAGAATCTTCTGCAGAATTCGCCCCGCCCCCAACACTCCTCCTCCCTGGTAGCCCTGACGCAACTTCCCCTGCACCCAGCCCCAGCCCCAGCCCCAGCCCCAGCCCCAGCCCAGTCCCTCTGGTTCCCTGACATTCGTTTGGGCCACAAGATCAAGGGAGTCAGTCCACCCAGGAGCAGAGGAGAGGATGTCCCTCAAGAATGAGACAGGAAGTGCAGAGGAAATGCGACACCACCTGTCCTAGAAGACAAGGCCAGTCACGGTCGCCTAGCGCTCATTCTAGGCAATCCACCCACCCATGAGGGGAAACATGGAGAACAAGGAAGCTTCCCTGTCTGAGACACGTATGGAAGCCAAGAAATCCAGGGTCATGAGACCTGCCCAATGAAGCAGAAAGACGTTTGGAGAGAGATACCATCATGACACGGATCTGCAGGAAGTGTGTCCCTGACGGACTGGGAAGTCATCTTTGTTGAAGACATTTGGCCAGAGCGAGAGGCATCCAGGCCCCTGAGAAACAGGTGAGGCAGAGCAAGAGGGAGGATAGAGCAGCGGCCAGAGCCCCGGCAGGATACAGCGCCGTGCCACCACCACGGGCATAAGGGGAGGGCTTCCAAAAGGGTGGCTTGTCCAGAGAGGCCAGCGTTCCAGTGACAGTGACAGGGATTGTTGCCATCTCCCATTCCCGGCTTCTTCTTCTACACGGTATGGTGGTGTGGCTTCATTTCTCAGAGAAGAGCCGTGAAAAGGTACAACCATCTTCTCTGATGTGGTTCTGCTTCCCTACTGCGGGACAAAGAGCTCCTGTGGGGCTCTTTTCCTTGGTTGCTGTGTGGTCATCTTGATCTTAGAAAAGAGGCAGCTCATGATGGGGATGAGATTTCAATTGCTCCGGGACCGATGCATCTCCTCACGTGGGCCAGGCCTTCACACACCCAAAGCGGATCCGCGGCGGCGAAAACGATTGACAGCCGGCCTCATGACCCAGGCAGAGACGCAGAAAGAGGCTCAGCAAAGACAGGCCGACATGCCAGAAATCGCCTTGTGCTGCACAGGGCACATTCAGCCAAAGACACACACGCAGAGGGGCACGCACACACTAACCGACAGAGAGAGGGAAAGAAAGACACAGAGACTGAGAGACAGAGAGAGAAGAGAGAATGGGAGACACACACACACGCGCGCACACATACACGCGCACACACACACACACAGAAACAGAGTCATACAGCAGAGGCATGGAAACACACCGCCCCCAGGTAACCCCTGAGGCTGCGGGGTTCTGCTCTCGACGAGAACGACCCTGGGGTGAGAGAACAGCCCAGGGGCACGCAGGCCGACCTGTCTTCGAGATGACGGCGGCACGACTTTTGGGGAGACTCACCCCAACAGCGTCCGGGCAGGCCTGAGGCTGGGATGCCGTGCTGCTTCCCCCGGACTCCGCCTGGGGTTTCCTCATCCTGGTCGGCCCTTTGCGACTCCTGGCATCCGGAGACGTTCCCGTCGACCCCGTGGAGAGGTCCGACCGGAGCCTCAGAGCCCCGCCACCCAAGCACTGCCACGGAGGGCTCCTGCTCTGCCAAGCCTCAGGGACCGGTTTCTAAGACAACCGTGGGAAGCACTGTGACGGCAGAAGCCGCTCGCGCCTCGCGCATGCGCATTGGCTGGACCGACTCGCGCTCGGCTCCTGGCAGTCAGGCTGCGTCCCCTTTAAATAATGCCCCCGCTGCCCGGCTGCAGCGAGGCTCCTGCTGCAGCCGCAGCGGCGTGTGGATACGGGGTCCAGCTTGGGACGCCGTGGGAGATGGGGCCGCCGGTGCCCTGTCTCAGGGCCAAACCCCCAGGAGTCCCGCCCTCAGGATCTCCTTGAGCCGACTTCCACGGATGGAAGGGGAGCTTCAGGACGCCTGCTGTGTTCTGGGGACTCCCGTTCAGATCCGATTTTGGCCCCCTCCCAGTGAGATAGGTTGGGCTCACCACATCTGGTGAGGCAGGCAGGGCCTCGCTGCAGCGCAGAATGATCCCATAGGTCTCAAGGCGTAGCGTCAGCTGAAACTTCACTGATCCATCAGCCCTCTGCCTCCCTCCTCCTTCGAAAGAGCAGTGGCCTGCTCCGCTTGTAAAAGCCCTGGGGCTCCGGAAAGCCGACCGCGCTTTACAGGACACGTGCAGGCAGGAACAGGGGCGAATCCGAGGTGGAGACCATGTGACCACGCGTGGCACTGGCGTATCCCACAGCAGATGGTGTGAATGTGTGTCACCGGAGGCATACCGGGAGACGGCGAAACAAACGGTGGTGTCCAGGCATGTGCCAGTGGAAGGGGGGAACAAGTGACCTTTCGGTCAATGCCAAGGGAAATCAAAGAACACCTGGGGCTCGGTGGGTGGGGGGCCTGTGCCTGACCCAAGCCAGGTTTTCCAATGCCTATCAGAGGAGCAAAGAATCTTCTGCAGAATTCGCCCCGCCCCCAACCCTCCTTCTCCCTGGTAGCCCTGACGCAACTGCCCCTGCACCCAGCCCCAGCCCCAGCCCCAGCCCCAGCCCCAGCCCCAGCCCCAGCCCAGTCCCTCTGGTTCCCTGACATTCGTTTGGGCCACAAGATCAAGGGAGTCAGTCCACCCAGGAGCAGAGGAGAGGATGTCCCTCAAGAATGAGACAGGAAGTGCAGAGGAAATGCGACACCACCTGTCCTAGAAGACAAGGCCAGTCACGGTCGCCTAGCGCTCATTCTAGGCAATCCACCCACCCATGAGGGGAATCATGGAGAACAAGGAAGCTTCCCTGTCTGAGACACGTATGGAAGCCAAGAAATCCAGGGTCATGAGACCTGCCCAATGAAGCAGAAAGACGTTTGGAGAGAGATACCATCATGACACGGATCTGCAGGAAGTGTGTCCCTGACGGACTGGGAAGTCATCTTTGTTGAAGACATTTGGCCAGAGCGAGAGGCATCCAGGCCCCTGAGAAACAGGTGAGGCAGAGCAAGAGGGAGGATAGAGCAGCGGCCAGAGCCCCGGCAGGATACAGCGCCGTGCCACCACCACGGGCATAAGGGGAGGGCTTCCAAAAGGGTGGCTTGTCCAGAGAGGCCAGCGTTCCAGTGACAGTGACAGGGATTGTTGCCATCTCCCATTCCCGGCTTCTTCTTCTACACGGTATGGTGGTGTGGCTTCATTTCTCAGAGAAGAGCCGTGAAAAGGTACAACCATCTTCTCTGATGTGGTTCTGCTTCCCTACTGCGGGACAAAGAGCTCCTGTGGGGCTCTTTTCCTTGGTTGCTGTGTGGTCATCTTGATCTTAGAAAAGAGGCAGCTCATGATGGGGATGAGATTTCAATTGCTCCGGGACCGATGCATCTCCTCACGTGGGCCAGGCCTTCACACACCCAAAGCGGATCCGCGGCGGCGAAAACGATTGACAGCTGGCCTCATGACCCAGGCAGAGACGCAGAAAGAGGCTCAGCAAAGACAGGCCGACATGCCAGAAATCGCCTTGTGCTGCACAGGGCACATTCAGCCAAAGACACACACGCAGAGGGGCACGCACACACTAACCGACAGAGAGAGGGAAAGAAAGACACAGAGACTGAGAGACAGAGAGAGAAGAGAGAATGGGAGACACACACACACGCGCGCACACATACACGCGCACACACACACACACAGAAACAGAGTCATACAGCAGAGGCATGGAAACACACCGCCCCCAGGCAACCCCTGAGGCTGCGGGGTTCTGCTCTCGACGAGAACGACCCTGGGGTGAGAGAACAGCCCAGGGGCACGCAGGCCGACCTGTCCTCGAGATGACGGCGGCACGACTTTTGGGGAGACTCACCCCAACAGCGTCCGGGCAGGCCTGAGGCTGGGATGCCGTGCTGCTTCCCCCGGACTCCGCCTGGGGTTTCCTCATCCTGGTCGGCCCTTTGCGACTCCTGGCATCCGGAGACGTTCCTGTCGACCCCGTGGAGAGGTCCGACCGGAGCCTCAGAGCCCCGCCACCCAAGCACTGCCACGGAGGGCTCCTGCTCTGCCAAGCCTCAGGGACCGGTTTCTAAGACAACCGTGGGAAGCACTGTGACGGCAGAAGCCGCTCGCGCCTCGCGCATGCGCATTGGCTGGACCGACTCGCGCTCGGCTCCTGGCAGTCAGGCTGCGTCCCCTTTAAATAATGCCCCCGCTGCCCGGCTGCAGCGAGGCTCCTGCTGCAGCCGCGGCGGCGTGTGGATACGGGGTCCAGCTTGGGACGCCGTGGGAGATGGGGCCGCCGGTGCCCTGTCTCAGGGCCAAACCCCCAGGAGTCCCGCCCTCAGGATCTCCTTGAGCCGACTTCCACGGTTGGAAGGGGAGCTTCAGGACGCCTGCTGTGTTCTGGGGACTCCCGTTCAGATCCGATTTTGGCCCCATCCCAGTGAGATAGGTTGGGCTCACCACATCTGGTGAGGCAGGCAGGGCCTCGCTGCAGCGCAGAATGATCCCATAGGTCTCAAGGCGTAGCGTCAGCTGAAACTTCACTGATCCATCAGCCCTCTGCCTCCCTCCTCCTTCGAAAGGGCAGTGGCCTGCTCCGCTTGTAAAAGCCCTGGGGCTCCGGAAAGCCGACCGCGCTTTACAGGACACGTGCAGGCAGGAACAGGGGCGAATCCGAGGTGGAGACCATGTGACCACGCGTGGCACTGGCGTATCCCACAGCAGATGGTGTGAATGTGTGTCACCGGAGGCATACCGGGAGACGGCGAAACAAACGGTGGTGTCCAGGCATGTGCCAGTGGAAGGGGGGAACAAGTGACCTTTCGGTCAATGCCAAGGGAAATCAAAGAACACCTGGGGCTCGGTGGGTGGGGGGCCTGTGCCTGACCCAAGCCAGGTTTTCCAATGCCTATCAGAGGAGCAAAGAATCTTCTGCAGAATTCGCCCCGCCCCCAACCCTCCTCCTCCCTGGTAGCCCTGACGCAACTTCCCCTGCACCCAGCCCCAGCCGCAGCCCCAGCCCCAGCCCCAGCCCAAGACCCAGCCCCAGCCCCAGCCCAGTCCCTCTGGTTCCCTGACATTCGTTTGGGCCACAAGATCAAGGGAGTCAGTCCACCCAGGAGCAGAGGAGAGGATGTCCCTCAAGAATGATACAGGAAGTGCAGAGGAAATGCGACACCACCTGTCCTAGAAGACAAGGCCAGTCACGGTCGCCTAGCGCTCATTCTAGGCAATCCACCCACCCATGAGGGGAAACATGGAGAACAAGGAAGCTTCCCTGTCTGAGACACGTATGGAAGCCAAGAAATCCAGGGTCATGAGACCTGCCCAATGAAGCAGAAAGACGTTTGGAGAGAGATACCATCATGACACGGATCTGCAGGAAGTGTGTCCCTGACGGACTGGGAAGTCATCTTTGTTGAAGACATTTGGCCAGAGCGAGAGGCATCCAGGCCCCTGAGAAACAGGTGAGGCAGAGCAAGAGGGAGGATAGAGCAGCGGCCAGAGCCCCGGCAGGATACAGCGCCGTGCCACCACCACGGGCATAAGGGGAGGGCTTCCAAAAGGGTGGCTTGTCCAGAGAGGCCAGCGTTCCAGTGACAGTGACAGGGATTGTTGCCATCTCCCATTCCCGGCTTCTTCTTCTACACGGTATGGTGGTGTGGCTTCATTTCTCAGAGAAGAGCCGTGAAAAGGTACAACCATCTTCTCTGATGTGGTTCTGCTTCCCTACTGCGGGACAAAGAGCTCCTGTGGGGCTCTTTTCCTTGGTTGCTGTGTGGTCATCTTGATCTTAGAAAAGAGGCAGCTCATGATGGGGATGAGATTTCAATTGCTCCGGGACCGATGCATCTCCTCACGTGGGCCAGGCCTTCACACACCCAAAGCGGATCCGCGGTGGCGAAAACGATTGACAGCCGGCCTCATGACCCAGGCAGAGACGCAGAAAGAGGCTCAGCAAAGACAGGCCGACATGCCAGAAATCGCCTTGTGCTGCACAGGGCACATTCAGCCAAAGACACACACGCAGAGGGGCACGCACACACTAACCGACAGAGAGAGGGAAAGAAAGACACAGAGACTGAGAGACAGAGAGAGAAGAGAGAATGGGAGACACACACACACGCGCGCACACATACACGCGCACACACACACACACAGAAACAGAGTCATACAGCAGAGGCATGGAAACACACCGCCCCCAGGTAACCCCTGAGGCTGCGGGGTTCTGCTCTCGACGAGAACGACCCTGGGGTGAGAGAACAGCCCAGGGGCACGCAGGCCGACCTGTCTTCGAGATGACGGCGGCACGACTTTTGGGGAGACTCACCCCAACAGCGTCCGGGCAGGCCTGAGGCTGGGATGCCGTGCTGCTTCCCCCGGACTCCGCCTGGGGTTTCCTCATCCTGGTCGGCCCTTTGCGACTCCTGGCATCCGGAGACGTTCCCGTCGACCCCGTGGAGAGGTCCGACCGGAGCCTCAGAGCCCCGCCACCCAAGCACTGCCACGGAGGGCTCCTGCTCTGCCAAGCCTCAGGGACCGGTTTCTAAGACAACCGTGGGAAGCACTGTGACGGCAGAAGCCGCTCGCGCCTCGCGCATGCGCATTGGCTGGACGGACTCGCGCTCGGCTCCTGGCAGTCAGGCTGCGTCCCCTTTAAATAATGCCCCCGCTGCCCGGCTGCAGCGAGGCTCCTGCTGCAGCCGCAGCGGCGTGTGGATACGGGGTCCAGCTTGGGACGCCGTGGGAGATGGGGCCGCCGGTGCCCTGTCTCAGGGCCAAACCCCCAGGAGTCCCGCCCTCAGGATCTCCTTGAGCCGACTTCCACGGATGGAAGGGGAGCTTCAGGACGCCTGCTGTGTTCTGGGGACTCCCGTTCAGATCCGATTTTGGCCCCCTCCCAGTGAGATAGGTTGGGCTCACCACATCTGGTGAGGCAGGCAGGGCCTCGCTGCAGCGCAGAATGATCCCATAGGTCTCAAGGCGTAGCGTCAGCTGAAACTTCACTGATCCATCAGCCCTCTGCCTCCCTCCTCCTTCGAAAGAGCAGTGGCCTGCTCCGCTTGTAAAAGCCCTGGGGCTCCGGAAAGCCGACCGCGCTTTACAGGACACGTGCAGGCAGGAACAGGGGCGAATCCGAGGTGGAGACCATGTGACCACGCGTGGCACTGGCGTATCCCACAGCAGATGGTGTGAATGTGTGTCACCGGAGGCATACCGGGAGACGGCGAAACAAACGGTGGTGTCCAGGCATGTGCCAGTGGAAGGGGGGAACAAGTGACCTTTCGGTCAATGCCAAGGGAAATCAAAGAACACCTGGGGCTCGGTGGGTGGGGGGCCTGTGCCTGACCCAAGCCAGGTTTTCCAATGCCTATCAGAGGAGCAAAGAATCTTCTGCAGAATTCGCCCCGCCCCCAACCCTCCTTCTCCCTGGTAGCCCTGACGCAACTTCCCCTGCACCCAGCCCCAGCCCCAGCCCCAGCCCCAGCCCCAGCCCCAGCCCCAGCCCAATCCCTCTGGTTCCCTGACATTCGTTTGGGCCACAAGATCAAGGGAGTCAGTCCACCCAGGAGCAGAGGAGAGGATGTCCCTCAAGAATGAGACAGGAAGTGCAGAGGAAATGCGACACCACCTGTCCTAGAAGACAAGGCCAGTCACGGTCGCCTAGCGCTCATTCTAGGCAATCCACCCACCCATGAGGGGAATCATGGAGAACAAGGAAGCTTCCCTGTCTGAGACACGTATGGAAGCCAAGAAATCCAGGGTCATGAGACCTGCCCAATGAAGCAGAAAGACGCTTGGAGAGAGATACCATCATGACACGGATCTGCAGGAAGTGTGTCCCTGACGGACTGGGAAGTCATCTTTGTTGAAGACATTTGGCCAGAGCGAGAGGCATCCAGGCCCCTGAGAAACAGGTGAGGCAGAGCAAGAGGGAGGATAGAGCAGCGGCCAGAGCCCCGGCAGGATACAGCGCCATGCCACCACCACGGGCATAAGGGGAGGGCTTCCAAAAGGGTGGCTTGTCCAGAGAGGCCAGCGTTCCAGTGACAGTGACAGGGATTGTTGCCATCTCCCATTCCCGGCTTCTTCTTCTACACGCTATGGTGGTGTGGCTTCATTTCTCAGAGAAGAGCCGTGAAAAGGTACAACCATCTTCTCTGATGTGGTTCTGCTTCCCTACTGCGGGACAAAGAGCTCCTGTGGGGCTCTTTTCCTTGGTTGCTGTGTGGTCATCTTGATCTTAGAAAAGAGGCAGCTCATGATGGGGATGAGATTTCAATTGCTCCGGGACCGATGCATCTCCTCACGTGGGCCAGGCCTTCACACACCCAAAGCGGATCCGCGGCGGCGAAAACGATTGACAGCTGGCCTCATGACCCAGGCAGAGACGCAGAAAGAGGCTCAGCAAAGACAGGCCGACATGCCAGAAATCGCCTTGTGCTGCACAGGGCACATTCAGCCAAAGACACACACGCAGAGGGGCACGCACACACTAACCGACAGAGAGAGGGAAAGAAAGACACAGAGACTGAGAGACAGAGAGAGAAGAGAGAATGGGAGACACACACACACGCGCGCACACATACACGCGCACACACACACACACAGAAACAGAGTCATACAGCAGAGGCATGGAAACACACCGCCCCCAGGCAACCCCTGAGGCTGCGGGGTTCTGCTCTCGACGAGAACGACCCTGGGGTGAGAGAACAGCCCAGGGGCACGCAGGCCGACCTGTCCTCGAGATGACGGCGGCACGACTTTTGGGGAGACTCACCCCAACAGCGTCCGGGCAGGCCTGAGGCTGGGATGCCGTGCTGCTTCCCCCGGACTCCGCCTGGGGTTTCCTCATCCTGGTCGGCCCTTTGCGACTCCTGGCATCCGGAGACGTTCCCGTCGACCCCGTGGAGAGGTCCGACCGGAGCCTCAGAGCCCCGCCACCCAAGCACTGCCACGGAGGGCTCCTGCTCTGCCAAGCCTCAGGGACCGGTTTCTAAGACAACCGTGGGAAGCACTGTGACGGCAGAAGCCGCTCGCGCCTCGCGCATGCGCATTGGCTGGACCGACTCGCGCTCGGCTCCTGGCAGTCAGGCTGCGTCCCCTTTAAATAATGCCCCCGCTGCCCGGCTGCAGCGAGGCTCCTGCTGCAGCCGCGGCGGCGTGTGGATACGGGGTCCAGCTTGGGACGCCGTGGGAGATGGAGCCGCCGGTGCCCTGTCTCAGGGCCAAACCCCCAGGAGTCCCGCCCTCAGGATCTCCTTGAGCCGACTTCCACGGAGGGAAGGGGAGCTTCAGGCCGCCTGCTGTGTTCTGGGGACTCCCGTTCAGATCCGATTTTGGCCCCCTCCCAGTGAGATAGGATGGGCTCACAACATCTGGTGAGGCAGGCAGGGCCTCGCTGCAGCGCAGAATGATCCCATAGGTCTCAAGGCGTAGCGTCAGCTGAAACTTCACTGATCCATCAGCCCTCTGCCTCCCTCCTCCTTCGAAAGAGCAGTGGCCTGCTCCGCTTCTAAAAGCCCTGGGGCTCCGGAAAGCCGACCGCGCTTTACAGGACACGTGCAGGCAGGAACAGGGGCGAATCCGAGGTGGAGACCATGTGACCACGCGTGGCACTGGCGTATCCCACAGCAGATGGTGTGAATGTGTGTCACCGGAGGCATACCGGGAGACGGCGAAACAAACGGTGGTGTCCAGGCATGTGCCAGTGGAGGGGGGGAACAAGTGACCTTTCGGTCAATGCCAAGGGAAATCAAAGAACACCTGGGGCTCGGTGGGTGGGGGGCCTGTGCCTGACCCAAGCCAGGTTTTCCAATGCCTATCAGAGGAGCAAAGAATCTTCTGCAGAATTCGCCCCGCCCCCAACCCTCCTCCTCCCTGGTAGCCCTGACGCAACTTCCCCTGCACCCAGCCCCAGCCGCAGCCCCAGCCCCAGCCCCAGCCCAAGACCCAGCCCCAGCCCCAGCCCAGTCCCTCTGGTTCCCTGACATTCGTTTGGGCCACAAGATCAAGGGAGTCAGTCCACCCAGGAGCAGAGGAGAGGATGTCCCTCAAGAATGAGACAGGAAGTGCAGAGGAAATGCGACACCACCTGTCCTAGAAGACAAGGCCAGTCACGGTCGCCTAGCGCTCATTCTAGGCAATCCACCCACCCATGAGGGGAAACATGGAGAACAAGGAAGCTTCCCTGTCTGAGACACGTATGGAAGCCAAGAAATCCAGGGTCATGAGACCTGCCCAATGAAGCAGAAAGACGTTTGGAGAGAGATACCATCATGACACGGATCTGCAGGAAGTGTGTCCCTGACGGACTGGGAAGTCATCTTTGTTGAAGACATTTGGCCAGAGCGAGAGGCATCCAGGCCCCTGAGAAACAGGTGAGGCAGAGCAAGAGGGAGGATAGAGCAGCGGCCAGAGCCCCGGCAGGATACAGCGCCGTGCCACCACCACGGGCATAAGGGGAGGGCTTCCAAAAGGGTGGCTTGTCCAGAGAGGCCAGCGTTCCAGTGACAGTGACAGGGATTGTTGCCATCTCCCATTCCCGGCTTCTTCTTCTACACGGTATGGTGGTGTGGCTTCATTTCTCAGAGAAGAGCCGTGAAAAGGTACAACCATCTTCTCTGATGTGGTTCTGCTTCCCTACTGCGGGACAAAGAGCTCCTGTGGGGCTCTTTTCCTTGGTTGCTGTGTGGTCATCTTGATCTTAGAAAAGAGGCAGCTCATGATGGGGATGAGATTTCAATTGCTCCGGGACCGATGCATCTCCTCACGTGGGCCAGGCCTTCACACACCCAAAGCGGATCCGCGGCGGCGAAAACGATTGACAGCCGGCCTCATGACCCAGGCAGAGACGCAGAAAGAGGCTCAGCAAAGACAGGCCGACATGCCAGAAATCGCCTTGTGCTGCACAGGGCACATTCAGCCAAAGACACACACGCAGAGGGGCACGCACACACTAACCGACAGAGAGAGGGAAAGAAAGACACAGAGACTGAGAGACAGAGAGAGAAGAGAGAATGGGAGACACACACACACGCGCGCACACATACACGCGCACACACACACACACAGAAACAGAGTCATACAGCAGAGGCATGGAAACACACCGCCCCCAGGTAACCCCTGAGGCTGCGGGGTTCTGCTCTCGACGAGAACGACCCTGGGGTGAGAGAACAGCCCAGGGGCACGCAGGCCGACCTGTCTTCGAGATGACGGCGGCACGACTTTTGGGGAGACTCACCCCAACAGCGTCCGGGCAGGCCTGAGGCTGGGATGCCGTGCTGCTTCCCCCGGACTCCGCCTGGGGTTTCCTCATCCTGGTCGGCCCTTTGCGACTCCTGGCATCCGGAGACGTTCCCGTCGACCCCGTGGAGAGGTCCGACCGGAGCCTCAGAGCCCCGCCACCCAAGCACTGCCACGGAGGGCTCCTGCTCTGCCAAGCCTCAGGGACCGGTTTCTAAGACAACCGTGGGAAGCACTGTGACGGCAGAAGCCGCTCGCGCCTCGCGCATGCGCATTGGCTGGACCGACTCGCGCTCGGCTCCTGGCAGTCAGGCTGCGTCCCCTTTAAATAATGCCCCCGCTGCCCGGCTGCAGCGAGGCTCCTGCTGCAGCCGCAGCGGCGTGTGGATACGGGGTCCAGCTTGGGACGCCGTGGGAGATGGGGCCGCCGGTGCCCTGTCTCAGGGCCAAACCCCCAGGAGTCCCGCCCTCAGGATCTCCTTGAGCCGACTTCCACGGATGGAAGGGGAGCTTCAGGACGCCTGCTGTGTTCTGGGGACTCCCGTTCAGATCCGATTTTGGCCCCCTCCCAGTGAGATAGGTTGGGCTCACCACATCTGGTGAGGCAGGCAGGGCCTCGCTGCAGCGCAGAATGATCCCATAGGTCTCAAGGCGTAGCGTCAGCTGAAACTTCACTGATCCATCAGCCCTCTGCCTCCCTCCTCCTTCGAAAGAGCAGTGGCCTGCTCCGCTTGTAAAAGCCCTGGGGCTCCGGAAAGCCGACCGCGCTTTACAGGACACGTGCAGGCAGGAACAGGGGCGAATCCGAGGTGGAGACCATGTGACCACGCGTGGCACTGGCGTATCCCACAGCAGATGGTGTGAATGTGTGTCACCGGAGGCATACCGGGAGACGGCGAAACAAACGGTGGTGTCCAGGCATGTGCCAGTGGAAGGGGGGAACAAGTGACCTTTCGGTCAATGCCAAGGGAAATCAAAGAACACCTGGGGCTCGGTGGGTGGGGGGCCTGTGCCTGACCCAAGCCAGGTTTTCCAATGCCTATCAGAGGAGCAAAGAATCTTCTGCAGAATTCGCCCCGCCCCCAACCCTCCTTCTCCCTGGTAGCCCTGACGCAACTTCCCCTGCACCCAGCCCCAGCCCCAGCCCCAGCCCCAGCCCCAGCCCCAGCCCCAGCCCAATCCCTCTGGTTCCCTGACATTCGTTTGGGCCACAAGATCAAGGGAGTCAGTCCACCCAGGAGCAGAGGAGAGGATGTCCCTCAAGAATGAGACAGGAAGTGCAGAGGAAATGCGACACCACCTGTCCTAGAAGACAAGGCCAGTCACGGTCGCCTAGCGCTCATTCTAGGCAATCCACCCACCCATGAGGGGAATCATGGAGAACAAGGAAGCTTCCCTGTCTGAGACACGTATGGAAGCCAAGAAATCCAGGGTCATGAGACCTGCCCAATGAAGCAGAAAGACGTTTGGAGAGAGATACCATCATGACACGGATCTGCAGGAAGTGTGTCCCTGACGGACTGGGAAGTCATCTTTGTTAAAGACATTTGGCCAGAGCGAGAGGCATCCAGGCCCCTGAGAAACAGGTGAGGCAGAGCAAGAGGGAGGATAGAGCAGCGGCCAGAGCCCCGGCAGGATACAGCGCCGTGCCACCACCACGGGCATAAGGGGAGGGCTTCCAAAAGGGTGGCTTGTCCAGAGAGGCCAGCGTTCCAGTGACAGTGACAGGGATTGTTGCCATCTCCCATTCCCGGCTTCTTCTTCTACACGGTATGGTGGTGTGGCTTCATTTCTCAGAGAAGAGCCGTGAAAAGGTACAACCATCTTCTCTGATGTGGTTCTGCTTCCCTACTGCGGGACAAAGAGCTCCTGTGGGGCTCTTTTCCTTGGTTGCTGTGTGGTCATCTTGATCTTAGAAAAGAGGCAGCTCATGATGGGGATGAGATTTCAATTGCTCCGGGACCGATGCATCTCCTCACGTGGGCCAGGCCTTCACACACCCAAAGCGGATCCGCGGCGGCGAAAACGATTGACAGCTGGCCTCATGACCCAGGCAGAGACGCAGAAAGAGGCTCAGCAAAGACAGGCCGACATGCCAGAAATCGCCTTGTGCTGCACAGGGCACATTCAGCCAAAGACACACACGCAGAGGGGCACGCACACACTAACCGACAGAGAGAGGGAAAGAAAGACACAGAGACTGAGAGACAGAGAGAGAAGAGAGAATGGGAGACACACACACACGCGCGCACACATACACGCGCACACACACACACACAGAAACAGAGTCATACAGCAGAGGCATGGAAACACACCGCCCCCAGGCAACCCCTGAGGCTGCGGGGTTCTGCTCTCGACGAGAACGACCCTGGGGTGAGAGAACAGCCCAGGGGCACGCAGGCCGACCTGTCCTCGAGATGACGGCGGCACGACTTTTGGGGAGACTCACCCCAACAGCGTCCGGGCAGGCCTGAGGCTGGGATGCCGTGCTGCTTCCCCCGGACTCCGCCTGGGGTTTCCTCATCCTGGTCGGCCCTTTGCGACTCCTGGCATCCGGAGACGTTCCCGTCGACCCCGTGGAGAGGTCCGACCGGTGCCTCAGAGCCCCGCCACCCAAGCACTGCCACGGAGGGCTCCTGCTCTGCCAAGCCTCAGGGACCGGTTTCTAAGACAACCGTGGGAAGCACTGTGACGGCAGAAGCCGCTCGCGCCTCGCGCATGCGCATTGGCTGGACCGACTCGCGCTCGGCTCCTGGCAGTCAGGCTGCGTCCCCTTTAAATAATGCCCCCGCTGCCCGGCTGCAGCGAGGCTCCTGCTGCAGCCGCGGCGGCGTGTGGATACGGGGTCCAGCTTGGGACGCCGTGGGAGATGGAGCCGCCGGTGCCCTGTCTCAGGGCCAAACCCCCAGGAGTCCCGCCCTCAGGATCTCCTTGAGCCGACTTCCACGGAGGGAAGGGGAGCTTCAGGCCGCCTGCTGTGTTCTGGGGACTCCCGTTCAGATCCGATTTTGGCCCCCTCCCAGTGAGATAGGATGGGCTCACAACATCTGGTGAGGCAGGCAGGGCCTCGCTGCAGCGCAGAATGATCCCATAGGTCTCAAGGCGTAGCGTCAGCTGAAACTTCACTGATCCATCAGCCCTCTGCCTCCCTCCTCCTTCGAAAGAGCAGTGGCCTGCTCCGCTTCTAAAAGCCCTGGGGCTCCGGAAAGCCGACCGCGCTTTACAGGACACGTGCAGGCAGGAACAGGGGCGAATCCGAGGTGGAGACCATGTGACCACGCGTGGCACTGGCGTATCCCACAGCAGATGGTGTGAATGTGTGTCACCGGAGGCATACCGGGAGACGGCGAAACAAACGGTGGTGTCCAGGCATGTGCCAGTGGAGGGGGGGAACAAGTGACCTTTCGGTCAATGCCAAGGGAAATCAAAGAACACCTGGGGCTCGGTGGGTGGGGGGCCTGTGCCTGACCCAAGCCAGGTTTTCCAATGCCTATCAGAGGAGCAAAGAATCTTCTGCAGAATTCGCCCCGCCCCCAACCCTCCTCCTCCCTGGTAGCCCTGACGCAACTTCCCCTGCACCCAGCCCCAGCCGCAGCCCCAGCCCCAGCCCCAGCCCAAGACCCAGCCCCAGCCCCAGCCCAGTCCCTCTGGTTCCCTGACATTCGTTTGGGCCACAAGATCAAGGGAGTCAGTCCACCCAGGAGCAGAGGAGAGGATGTCCCTCAAGAATGAGACAGGAAGTGCAGAGGAAATGCGACACCACCTGTCCTAGAAGACAAGGCCAGTCACGGTCGCCTAGCGCTCATTCTAGGCAATCCACCCACCCATGAGGGGAAACATGGAGAACAAGGAAGCTTCCCTGTCTGAGACACGTATGGAAGCCAAGAAATCCAGGGTCATGAGACCTGCCCAATGAAGCAGAAAGACGTTTGGAGAGAGATACCATCATGACACGGATCTGCAGGAAGTGTGTCCCTGACGGACTGGGAAGTCATCTTTGTTGAAGACATTTGGCCAGAGCGAGAGGCATCCAGGCCCCTGAGAAACAGGTGAGGCAGAGCAAGAGGGAGGATAGAGCAGCGGCCAGAGCCCCGGCAGGATACAGCGCCGTGCCACCACCACGGGCATAAGGGGAGGGCTTCCAAAAGGGTGGCTTGTCCAGAGAGGCCAGCGTTCCAGTGACAGTGACAGGGATTGTTGCCATCTCCCATTCCCGGCTTCTTCTTCTACACGGTATGGTGGTGTGGCTTCATTTCTCAGAGAAGAGCCGTGAAAAGGTACAACCATCTTCTCTGATGTGGTTCTGCTTCCCTACTGCGGGACAAAGAGCTCCTGTGGGGCTCTTTTCCTTGGTTGCTGTGTGGTCATCTTGATCTTAGAAAAGAGGCAGCTCATGATGGGGATGAGATTTCAATTGCTCCGGGACCGATGCATCTCCTCACGTGGGCCAGGCCTTCACACACCCAAAGCGGATCCGCGGCGGCGAAAACGATTGACAGCCGGCCTCATGACCCAGGCAGAGACGCAGAAAGAGGCTCAGCAAAGACAGGCCGACATGCCAGAAATCGCCTTGTGCTGCACAGGGCACATTCAGCCAAAGACACACACGCAGAGGGGCACGCACACACTAACCGACAGAGAGAGGGAAAGAAAGACACAGAGACTGAGAGACAGAGAGAGAAGAGAGAATGGGAGACACACACACACGCGCGCACACATACACGCGCACACACACACACACAGAAACAGAGTCATACAGCAGAGGCATGGAAACACACCGCCCCCAGGTAACCCCTGAGGCTGCGGGGTTCTGCTCTCGACGAGAACGACCCTGGGGTGAGAGAACAGCCCAGGGGCACGCAGGCCGACCTGTCTTCGAGATGACGGCGGCACGACTTTTGGGGAGACTCACCCCAACAGCGTCCGGGCAGGCCTGAGGCTGGGATGCCGTGCTGCTTCCCCCGGACTCCGCCTGGGGTTTCCTCATCCTGGTCGGCCCTTTGCGACTCCTGGCATCCGGAGACGTTCCCGTCGACCCCGTGGAGAGGTCCGACCGGAGCCTCAGAGCCCCGCCACCCAAGCACTGCCACGGAGGGCTCCTGCTCTGCCAAGCCTCAGGGACCGGTTTCTAAGACAACCGTGGGAAGCACTGTGACGGCAGAAGCCGCTCGCGCCTCGCGCATGCGCATTGGCTGGACCGACTCGCGCTCGGCTCCTGGCAGTCAGGCTGCGTCCCCTTTAAATAATGCCCCCGCTGCCCGGCTGCAGCGAGGCTCCTGCTGCAGCCGCAGCGGCGTGTGGATACGGGGTCCAGCTTGGGACGCCGTGGGAGATGGGGCCGCCGGTGCCCTGTCTCAGGGCCAAACCCCCAGGAGTCCCGCCCTCAGGATCTCCTTGAGCCGACTTCCACGGATGGAAGGGGAGCTTCAGGACGCCTGCTGTGTTCTGGGGACTCCCGTTCAGATCCGATTTTGGCCCCCTCCCAGTGAGATAGGTTGGGCTCACCACATCTGGTGAGGCAGGCAGGGCCTCGCTGCAGCGCAGAATGATCCCATAGGTCTCAAGGCGTAGCGTCAGCTGAAACTTCACTGATCCATCAGCCCTCTGCCTCCCTCCTCCTTCGAAAGAGCAGTGGCCTGCTCCGCTTGTAAAAGCCCTGGGGCTCCGGAAAGCCGACCGCGCTTTACAGGACACGTGCAGGCAGGAACAGGGGCGAATCCGAGGTGGAGACCATGTGACCACGCGTGGCACTGGCGTATCCCACAGCAGATGGTGTGAATGTGTGTCACCGGAGGCATACCGGGAGACGGCGAAACAAACGGTGGTGTCCAGGCATGTGCCAGTGGAAGGGGGGAACAAGTGACCTTTCGGTCAATGCCAAGGGAAATCAAAGAACACCTGGGGCTCGGTGGGTGGGGGGCCTGTGCCTGACCCAAGCCAGGTTTTCCAATGCCTATCAGAGGAGCAAAGAATCTTCTGCAGAATTCGCCCCGCCCCCAACCCTCCTTCTCCCTGGTAGCCCTGACGCAACTTCCCCTGCACCCAGCCCCAGCCCCAGCCCCAGCCCCAGCCCCAGCCCCAGCCCCAGCCCAGTCCCTCTGGTTCCCTGACATTCGTTTGGGCCACAAGATCAAGGGAGTCAGTCCACCCAGGAGCAGAGGAGAGGATGTCCCTCAAGAATGAGACAGGAAGTGCAGAGGAAATGCGACACCACCTGTCCTAGAAGACAAGGCCAGTCACGGTCGCCTAGCGCTCATTCTAGGCAATCCACCCACCCATGAGGGGAATCATGGAGAACAAGGAAGCTTCCCTGTCTGAGACACGTATGGAAGCCAAGAAATCCAGGGTCATGAGACCTGCCCAATGAAGCAGAAAGACGTTTGGAGAGAGATACCATCATGACACGGATCTGCAGGAAGTGTGTCCCTGACGGACTGGGAAGTCATCTTTGTTGAAGACATTTGGCCAGAGCGAGAGGCATCCAGGCCCCTGAGAAACAGGTGAGGCAGAGCAAGAGGGAGGATAGAGCAGCGGCCAGAGCCCCGGCAGGATACAGCGCCGTGCCACCACCACGGGCATAAGGGGAGGGCTTCCAAAAGGGTGGCTTGTCCAGAGAGGCCAGCGTTCCAGTGACAGTGACAGGGATTGTTGCCATCTCCCATTCCCGGCTTCTTCTTCTACACGGTATGGTGGTGTGGCTTCATTTCTCAGAGAAGAGCCGTGAAAAGGTACAACCATCTTCTCTGATGTGGTTCTGCTTCCCTACTGCGGGACAAAGAGCTCCTGTGGGGCTCTTTTCCTTGGTTGCTGTGTGGTCATCTTGATCTTAGAAAAGAGGCAGCTCATGATGGGGATGAGATTTCAATTGCTCCGGGACCGATGCATCTCCTCACGTGGGCCAGGCCTTCACACACCCAAAGCGGATCCGCGGCGGCGAAAACGATTGACAGCTGGCCTCATGACCCAGGCAGAGACGCAGAAAGAGGCTCAGCAAAGACAGGCCGACATGCCAGAAATCGCCTTGTGCTGCACAGGGCACATTCAGCCAAAGACACACACGCAGAGGGGCACGCACACACTAACCGACAGAGAGAGGGAAAGAAAGACACAGAGACTGAGAGACAGAGAGAGAAGAGAGAATGGGAGACACACACACACGCGCGCACACATACACGCGCACACACACACACACAGAAACAGAGTCATACAGCAGAGGCATGGAAACACACCGCCCCCAGGCAACCCCTGAGGCTGCGGGGTTCTGCTCTCGACGAGAACGACCCTGGGGTGAGAGAACAGCCCAGGGGCACGCAGGCCGACCTGTCCTCGAGATGACGGCGGCACGACTTTTGGGGAGACTCACCCCAACAGCGTCCGGGCAGGCCTGAGGCTGGGATGCCGTGCTGCTTCCCCCGGACTCCGCCTGGGGTTTCCTCATCCTGGTCGGCCCTTTGCGACTCCTGGCATCCGGAGACGTTCCCGTCGACCCCGTGGAGAGGTCCGACCGGAGCCTCAGAGCCCCGCCACCCAAGCACTGCCACGGAGGGCTCCTGCTCTGCCAAGCCTCAGGGACCAGTTTCTAAGACAACCGTGGGAAGCACTGTGACGGCAGAAGCCGCTCGCGCCTCGCGCATGCGCATTGGCTGGACCGACTCGCGCTCGGCTCCTGGCAGTCAGGCTGCGTCCCCTTTAAATAATGCCCCCGCTGCCCGGCTGCAGCGAGGCTCCTGCTGCAGCCGCGGCGGCGTGTGGATACGGGGTCCAGCTTGGGACGCCGTGGGAGATGGGGCCGCCGGTGCCCTGTCTCAGGGCCAAACCCCCAGGAGTCCCGCCCTCAGGATCTCCTTGAGCCGACTTCCACGGTTGGAAGGGGAGCTTCAGGACGCCTGCTGTGTTCTGGGGACTCCCGTTCAGATCCGATTTTGGCCCCATCCCAGTGAGATAGGTTGGGCTCACCACATCTGGTGAGGCAGGCAGGGCCTCGCTGCAGCGCAGAATGATCCCATAGGTCTCAAGGCGTAGCGTCAGCTGAAACTTCACTGATCCATCAGCCCTCTGCCTCCCTCCTCCTTCGAAAGGGCAGTGGCCTGCTCCGCTTGTAAAAGCCCTGGGGCTCCGGAAAGCCGACCGCGCTTTACAGGACACGTGCAGGCAGGAACAGGGGCGAATCCGAGGTGGAGACCATGTGACCACGCGTGGCACTGGCGTATCCCACAGCAGATGGTGTGAATGTGTGTCACCGGAGGCATACCGGGAGACGGCGAAACAAACGGTGGTGTCCAGGCATGTGCCAGTGGAAGGGGGGAACAAGTGACCTTTCGGTCAATGCCAAGGGAAATCAAAGAACACCTGGGGCTCGGTGGGTGGGGGGCCTGTGCCTGACCCAAGCCAGGTTTTCCAATGCCTATCAGAGGAGCAAAGAATCTTCTGCAGAATTCGCCCCGCCCCCAACCCTCCTCCTCCCTGGTAGCCCTGACGCAACTTCCCCTGCACCCAGCCCCAGCCGCAGCCCCAGCCCCAGCCCCAGCCCAAGACCCAGCCCCAGCCCCAGCCCAGTCCCTCTGGTTCCCTGACATTCGTTTGGGCCACAAGATCAAGGGAGTCAGTCCACCCAGGAGCAGAGGAGAGGATGTCCCTCAAGAATGAGACAGGAAGTGCAGAGGAAATGCGACACCACCTGTCCTAGAAGACAAGGCCAGTCACGGTCGCCTAGCGCTCATTCTAGGCAATCCACCCACCCATGAGGGGAAACATGGAGAACAAGGAAGCTTCCCTGTCTGAGACACGTATGGAAGCCAAGAAATCCAGGGTCATGAGACCTGCCCAATGAAGCAGAAAGACGTTTGGAGAGAGATACCATCATGACACGGATCTGCAGGAAGTGTGTCCCTGACGGACTGGGAAGTCATCTTTGTTGAAGACATTTGGCCAGAGCGAGAGGCATCCAGGCCCCTGAGAAACAGGTGAGGCAGAGCAAGAGGGAGGATAGAGCAGCGGCCAGAGCCCCGGCAGGATACAGCGCCGTGCCACCACCACGGGCATAAGGGGAGGGCTTCCAAAAGGGTGGCTTGTCCAGAGAGGCCAGCGTTCCAGTGACAGTGACAGGGATTGTTGCCATCTCCCATTCCCGGCTTCTTCTTCTACACGGTATGGTGGTGTGGCTTCATTTCTCAGAGAAGAGCCGTGAAAAGGTACAACCATCTTCTCTGATGTGGTTCTGCTTCCCTACTGCGGGACAAAGAGCTCCTGTGGGGCTCTTTTCCTTGGTTGCTGTGTGGTCATCTTGATCTTAGAAAAGAGGCAGCTCATGATGGGGATGAGATTTCAATTGCTCCGGGACCGATGCATCTCCTCACGTGGGCCAGGCCTTCACACACCCAAAGCGGATCCGCGGCGGCGAAAACGATTGACAGCCGGCCTCATGACCCAGGCAGAGACGCAGAAAGAGGCTCAGCAAAGACAGGCCGACATGCCAGAAATCGCCTTGTGCTGCACAGGGCACATTCAGCCAAAGACACACACGCAGAGGGGCACGCACACACTAACCGACAGAGAGAGGGAAAGAAAGACACAGAGACTGAGAGACAGAGAGAGAAGAGAGAATGGGAGACACACACACACGCGCGCACACATACACGCGCACACACACACACACAGAAACAGAGTCATACAGCAGAGGCATGGAAACACACCGCCCCCAGGCAACCCCTGAGGCTGCGGGGTTCTGCTCTCGACGAGAACGACCCTGGGGTGAGAGAACAGCCCAGGGGCACGCAGGCCGACCTGTCCTCGAGATGACGGCGGCACGACTTTTGGGGAGACTCACCCCAACAGCGTCCGGGCAGGCCTGAGGCTGGGATGCCGTGCTGCTTCCCCCGGACTCCGCCTGGGGTTTCCTCATCCTGGTCGGCCCTTTGCGACTCCTGGCATCCGGAGACGTTCCCGTCGACCCCGTGGAGAGGTCCGACCGGAGCCTCAGAGCCCCGCCACCCAAGCACTGCCACGGAGGGCTCCTGCTCTGCCAAGCCTCAGGGACCAGTTTCTAAGACAACCGTGGGAAGCACTGTGACGGCAGAAGCCGCTCGCGCCTCGCGCATGCGCATTGGCTGGACCGACTCGCGCTCGGCTCCTGGCAGTCAGGCTGCGTCCCCTTTAAATAATGCCCCCGCTGCCCGGCTGCAGCGAGGCTCCTGCTGCAGCCGCGGCGGCGTGTGGATACGGGGTCCAGCTTGGGACGCCGTGGGAGATGGGGCCGCCGGTGCCCTGTCTCAGGGCCAAACCCCCAGGAGTCCCGCCCTCAGGATCTCCTTGAGCCGACTTCCACGGTTGGAAGGGGAGCTTCAGGACGCCTGCTGTGTTCTGGGGACTCCCGTTCAGATCCGATTTTGGCCCCATCCCAGTGAGATAGGTTGGGCTCACCACATCTGGTGAGGCAGGCAGGGCCTCGCTGCAGCGCAGAATGATCCCATAGGTCTCAAGGCGTAGCGTCAGCTGAAACTTCACTGATCCATCAGCCCTCTGCCTCCCTCCTCTTTCGAAAGGGCAGTGGCCTGCTCCGCTTGTAAAAGCCCTGGGGCTCCGGAAAGCCGACCGCGCTTTACAGGACACGTGCAGGCAGGAACAGGGGCGAATCCGAGGTGGAGACCATGTGACCACGCGTGGCACTGGCGTATCCCACAGCAGATGGTGTGAATGTGTGTCACCGGAGGCATACCGGGAGACGGCGAAACAAACGGTGGTGTCCAGGCATGTGCCAGTGGAAGGGGGGAACAAGTGACCTTTCGGTCAATGCCAAGGGAAATCAAAGAACACCTGGGGCTCGGTGGGTGGGGGGCCTGTGCCTGACCCAAGCCAGGTTTTCCAATGCCTATCAGAGGAGCAAAGAATCTTCTGCAGAATTCGCCCCGCCCCCAACCCTCCTCCTCCCTGGTAGCCCTGACGCAACTTCCCCTGCACCCAGCCCCAGCCGCAGCCCCAGCCCCAGCCCCAGCCCAAGACCCAGCCCCAGCCCCAGCCCAGTCCCTCTGGTTCCCTGACATTCGTTTGGGCCACAAGATCAAGGGAGTCAGTCCACCCAGGAGCAGAGGAGAGGATGTCCCTCAAGAATGAGACAGGAAGTGCAGAGGAAATGCGACACCACCTGTCCTAGAAGACAAGGCCAGTCACGGTCGCCTAGCGCTCATTCTAGGCAATCCACCCACCCATGAGGGGAAACATGGAGAACAAGGAAGCTTCCCTGTCTGAGACACGTATGGAAGCCAAGAAATCCAGGGTCATGAGACCTGCCCAATGAAGCAGAAAGACGTTTGGAGAGAGATACCATCATGACACGGATCTGCAGGAAGTGTGTCCCTGACGGACTGGGAAGTCATCTTTGTTGAAGACATTTGGCCAGAGCGAGAGGCATCCAGGCCCCTGAGAAACAGGTGAGGCAGAGCAAGAGGGAGGATAGAGCAGCGGCCAGAGCCCCGGCAGGATACAGCGCCGTGCCACCACCACGGGCATAAGGGGAGGGCTTCCAAAAGGGTGGCTTGTCCAGAGAGGCCAGCGTTCCAGTGACAGTGACAGGGATTGTTGCCATCTCCCATTCCCGGCTTCTTCTTCTACACGGTATGGTGGTGTGGCTTCATTTCTCAGAGAAGAGCCGTGAAAAGGTACAACCATCTTCTCTGATGTGGTTCTGCTTCCCTACTGCGGGACAAAGAGCTCCTGTGGGGCTCTTTTCCTTGGTTGCTGTGTGGTCATCTTGATCTTAGAAAAGAGGCAGCTCATGATGGGGATGAGATTTCAATTGCTCCGGGACCGATGCATCTCCTCACGTGGGCCAGGCCTTCACACACCCAAAGCGGATCCGCGGCGGCGAAAACGATTGACAGCCGGCCTCATGACCCAGGCAGAGACGCAGAAAGAGGCTCAGCAAAGACAGGCCGACATGCCAGAAATCGCCTTGTGCTGCACAGGGCACATTCAGCCAAAGACACACACGCAGAGGGGCACGCACACACTAACCGACAGAGAGAGGGAAAGAAAGACACAGAGACTGAGAGACAGAGAGAGAAGAGAGAATGGGAGACACACACACACGCGCGCACACATACACGCGCACACACACACACACAGAAACAGAGTCATACAGCAGAGGCATGGAAACACACCGCCCCCAGGTAACCCCTGAGGCTGCGGGGTTCTGCTCTCGACGAGAACGACCCTGGGGTGAGAGAACAGCCCAGGGGCACGCAGGCCGACCTGTCTTCGAGATGACGGCGGCACGACTTTTGGGGAGACTCACCCCAACAGCGTCCGGGCAGGCCTGAGGCTGGGATGCCGTGCTGCTTCCCCCGGACTCCGCCTGGGGTTTCCTCATCCTGGTCGGCCCTTTGCGACTCCTGGCATCCGGAGACGTTCCCGTCGACCCCGTGGAGAGGTCCGACCGGAGCCTCAGAGCCCCGCCACCCAAGCACTGCCACGGAGGGCTCCTGCTCTGCCAAGCCTCAGGGACCGGTTTCTAAGACAACCGTGGGAAGCACTGTGACGGCAGAAGCCGCTCGCGCCTCGCGCATGCGCATTGGCTGGACCGACTCGCGCTCGGCTCCTGGCAGTCAGGCTGCGTCCCCTTTAAATAATGCCCCCGCTGCCCGGCTGCAGCGAGGCTCCTGCTGCAGCCGCAGCGGCGTGTGGATACGGGGTCCAGCTTGGGACGCCGTGGGAGATGGGGCCGCCGGTGCCCTGTCTCAGGGCCAAACCCCCAGGAGTCCCGCCCTCAGGATCTCCTTGAGCCGACTTCCACGGATGGAAGGGGAGCTTCAGGACGCCTGCTGTGTTCTGGGGACTCCCGTTCAGATCCGATTTTGGCCCCCTCCCAGTGAGATAGGTTGGGCTCACCACATCTGGTGAGGCAGGCAGGGCCTCGCTGCAGCGCAGAATGATCCCATAGGTCTCAAGGCGTAGCGTCAGCTGAAACTTCACTGATCCATCAGCCCTCTGCCTCCCTCCTCCTTCGAAAGAGCAGTGGCCTGCTCCGCTTGTAAAAGCCCTGGGGCTCCGGAAAGCCGACCGCGCTTTACAGGACACGTGCAGGCAGGAACAGGGGCGAATCCGAGGTGGAGACCATGTGACCACGCGTGGCACTGGCGTATCCCACAGCAGATGGTGTGAATGTGTGTCACCGGAGGCATACCGGGAGACGGCGAAACAAACGGTGGTGTCCAGGCATGTGCCAGTGGAAGGGGGGAACAAGTGACCTTTCGGTCAATGCCAAGGGAAATCAAAGAACACCTGGGGCTCGGTGGGTGGGGGGCCTGTGCCTGACCCAAGCCAGGTTTTCCAATGCCTATCAGAGGAGCAAAGAATCTTCTGCAGAATTCGCCCCGCCCCCAACCCTCCTTCTCCCTGGTAGCCCTGACGCAACTTCCCCTGCACCCAGCCCCAGCCCCAGCCCCAGCCCCAGCCCCAGCCCCAGCCCCAGCCCAATCCCTCTGGTTCCCTGACATTCGTTTGGGCCACAAGATCAAGGGAGTCAGTCCACCCAGGAGCAGAGGAGAGGATGTCCCTCAAGAATGAGACAGGAAGTGCAGAGGAAATGCGACACCACCTGTCCTAGAAGACAAGGCCAGTCACGGTCGCCTAGCGCTCATTCTAGGCAATCCACCCACCCATGAGGGGAATCATGGAGAACAAGGAAGCTTCCCTGTCTGAGACACGTATGGAAGCCAAGAAATCCAGGGTCATGAGACCTGCCCAATGAAGCAGAAAGACGCTTGGAGAGAGATACCATCATGACACGGATCTGCAGGAAGTGTGTCCCTGACGGACTGGGAAGTCATCTTTGTTGAAGACATTTGGCCAGAGCGAGAGGCATCCAGGCCCCTGAGAAACAGGTGAGGCAGAGCAAGAGGGAGGATAGAGCAGCGGCCAGAGCCCCGGCAGGATACAGCGCCATGCCACCACCACGGGCATAAGGGGAGGGCTTCCAAAAGGGTGGCTTGTCCAGAGAGGCCAGCGTTCCAGTGACAGTGACAGGGATTGTTGCCATCTCCCATTCCCGGCTTCTTCTTCTACACGCTATGGTGGTGTGGCTTCATTTCTCAGAGAAGAGCCGTGAAAAGGTACAACCATCTTCTCTGATGTGGTTCTGCTTCCCTACTGCGGGACAAAGAGCTCCTGTGGGGCTCTTTTCCTTGGTTGCTGTGTGGTCATCTTGATCTTAGAAAAGAGGCAGCTCATGATGGGGATGAGATTTCAATTGCTCCGGGACCGATGCATCTCCTCACGTGGGCCAGGCCTTCACACACCCAAAGCGGATCCGCGGCGGCGAAAACGATTGACAGCTGGCCTCATGACCCAGGCAGAGACGCAGAAAGAGGCTCAGCAAAGACAGGCCGACATGCCAGAAATCGCCTTGTGCTGCACAGGGCACATTCAGCCAAAGACACACACGCAGAGGGGCACGCACACACTAACCGACAGAGAGAGGGAAAGAAAGACACAGAGACTGAGAGACAGAGAGAGAAGAGAGAATGGGAGACACACACACACGCGCGCACACATACACGCGCACACACACACACACAGAAACAGAGTCATACAGCAGAGGCATGGAAACACACCGCCCCCAGGCAACCCCTGAGGCTGCGGGGTTCTGCTCTCGACGAGAACGACCCTGGGGTGAGAGAACAGCCCAGGGGCACGCAGGCCGACCTGTCCTCGAGATGACGGCGGCACGACTTTTGGGGAGACTCACCCCAACAGCGTCCGGGCAGGCCTGAGGCTGGGATGCCGTGCTGCTTCCCCCGGACTCCGCCTGGGGTTTCCTCATCCTGGTCGGCCCTTTGCGACTCCTGGCATCCGGAGACGTTCCCGTCGACCCCGTGGAGAGGTCCGACCGGAGCCTCAGAGCCCCGCCACCCAAGCACTGCCACGGAGGGCTCCTGCTCTGCCAAGCCTCAGGGACCGGTTTCTAAGACAACCGTGGGAAGCACTGTGACGGCAGAAGCCGCTCGCGCCTCGCGCATGCGCATTGGCTGGACCGACTCGCGCTCGGCTCCTGGCAGTCAGGCTGCGTCCCCTTTAAATAATGCCCCCGCTGCCCGGCTGCAGCGAGGCTCCTGCTGCAGCCGCGGCGGCGTGTGGATACGGGGTCCAGCTTGGGACGCCGTGGGAGATGGAGCCGCCGGTGCCCTGTCTCAGGGCCAAACCCCCAGGAGTCCCGCCCTCAGGATCTCCTTGAGCCGACTTCCACGGAGGGAAGGGGAGCTTCAGGCCGCCTGCTGTGTTCTGGGGACTCCCGTTCAGATCCGATTTTGGCCCCCTCCCAGTGAGATAGGATGGGCTCACAACATCTGGTGAGGCAGGCAGGGCCTCGCTGCAGCGCAGAATGATCCCATAGGTCTCAAGGCGTAGCGTCAGCTGAAACTTCACTGATCCATCAGCCCTCTGCCTCCCTCCTCCTTCGAAAGAGCAGTGGCCTGCTCCGCTTCTAAAAGCCCTGGGGCTCCGGAAAGCCGACCGCGCTTTACAGGACACGTGCAGGCAGGAACAGGGGCGAATCCGAGGTGGAGACCATGTGACCACGCGTGGCACTGGCGTATCCCACAGCAGATGGTGTGAATGTGTGTCACCGGAGGCATACCGGGAGACGGCGAAACAAACGGTGGTGTCCAGGCATGTGCCAGTGGAAGGGGGGAACAAGTGACCTTTCGGTCAATGCCAAGGGAAATCAAAGAACACCTGGGGCTCGGTGGGTGGGGGGCCTGTGCCTGACCCAAGCCAGGTTTTCCAATGCCTATCAGAGGAGCAAAGAATCTTCTGCAGAATTCGCCCCGCCCCCAACCCTCCTCCTCCCTGGTAGCCCTGACGCAACTTCCCCTGCACCCAGCCCCAGCCGCAGCCCCAGCCCCAGCCCCAGCCCAAGACCCAGCCCCAGCCCCAGCCCAGTCCCTCTGGTTCCCTGACATTCGTTTGGGCCACAAGATCAAGGGAGTCAGTCCACCCAGGAGCAGAGGAGAGGATGTCCCTCAAGAATGAGACAGGAAGTGCAGAGGAAATGCGACACCACCTGTCCTAGAAGACAAGGCCAGTCACGGTCGCCTAGCGCTCATTCTAGGCAATCCACCCACCCATGAGGGGAAACATGGAGAACAAGGAAGCTTCCCTGTCTGAGACACGTATGGAAGCCAAGAAATCCAGGGTCATGAGACCTGCCCAATGAAGCAGAAAGACGTTTGGAGAGAGATACCATCATGACACGGATCTGCAGGAAGTGTGTCCCTGACGGACTGGGAAGTCATCTTTGTTGAAGACATTTGGCCAGAGCGAGAGGCATCCAGGCCCCTGAGAAACAGGTGAGGCAGAGCAAGAGGGAGGATAGAGCAGCGGCCAGAGCCCCGGCAGGATACAGCGCCGTGCCACCACCACGGGCATAAGGGGAGGGCTTCCAAAAGGGTGGCTTGTCCAGAGAGGCCAGCGTTCCAGTGACAGTGACAGGGATTGTTGCCATCTCCCATTCCCGGCTTCTTCTTCTACACGGTATGGTGGTGTGGCTTCATTTCTCAGAGAAGAGCCGTGAAAAGGTACAACCATCTTCTCTGATGTGGTTCTGCTTCCCTACTGCGGGACAAAGAGCTCCTGTGGGGCTCTTTTCCTTGGTTGCTGTGTGGTCATCTTGATCTTAGAAAAGAGGCAGCTCATGATGGGGATGAGATTTCAATTGCTCCGGGACCGATGCATCTCCTCACGTGGGCCAGGCCTTCACACACCCAAAGCGGATCCGCGGCGGCGAAAACGATTGACAGCCGGCCTCATGACCCAGGCAGAGACGCAGAAAGAGGCTCAGCAAAGACAGGCCGACATGCCAGAAATCGCCTTGTGCTGCACAGGGCACATTCAGCCAAAGACACACACGCAGAGGGGCACGCACACACTAACCGACAGAGAGAGGGAAAGAAAGACACAGAGACTGAGAGACAGAGAGAGAAGAGAGAATGGGAGACACACACACACGCGCGCACACATACACGCGCACACACACACACACAGAAACAGAGTCATACAGCAGAGGCATGGAAACACACCGCCCCCAGGTAACCCCTGAGGCTGCGGGGTTCTGCTCTCGACGAGAACGACCCTGGGGTGAGAGAACAGCCCAGGGGCACGCAGGCCGACCTGTCTTCGAGATGACGGCGGCACGACTTTTGGGGAGACTCACCCCAACAGCGTCCGGGCAGGCCTGAGGCTGGGATGCCGTGCTGCTTCCCCCGGACTCCGCCTGGGGTTTCCTCATCCTGGTCGGCCCTTTGCGACTCCTGGCATCCGGAGACGTTCCCGTCGACCCCGTGGAGAGGTCCGACCGGAGCCTCAGAGCCCCGCCACCCAAGCACTGCCACGGAGGGCTCCTGCTCTGCCAAGCCTCAGGGACCGGTTTCTAAGACAACCGTGGGAAGCACTGTGACGGCAGAAGCCGCTCGCGCCTCGCGCATGCGCATTGGCTGGACCGACTCGCGCTCGGCTCCTGGCAGTCAGGCTGCGTCCCCTTTAAATAATGCCCCCGCTGCCCGGCTGCAGCGAGGCTCCTGCTGCAGCCGCAGCGGCGTGTGGATACGGGGTCCAGCTTGGGACGCCGTGGGAGATGGGGCCGCCGGTGCCCTGTCTCAGGGCCAAACCCCCAGGAGTCCCGCCCTCAGGATCTCCTTGAGCCGACTTCCACGGATGGAAGGGGAGCTTCAGGACGCCTGCTGTGTTCTGGGGACTCCCGTTCAGATCCGATTTTGGCCCCCTCCCAGTGAGATAGGTTGGGCTCACCACATCTGGTGAGGCAGGCAGGGCCTCGCTGCAGCGCAGAATGATCCCATAGGTCTCAAGGCGTAGCGTCAGCTGAAACTTCACTGATCCATCAGCCCTCTGCCTCCCTCCTCCTTCGAAAGAGCAGTGGCCTGCTCCGCTTGTAAAAGCCCTGGGGCTCCGGAAAGCCGACCGCTCTTTACAGGACACGTGCAGGCAGGAACAGGGGCGAATCCGAGGTGGAGACCATGTGACCACGCGTGGCACTGGCGTATCCCACAGCAGATGGTGTGAATGTGTGTCACCGGAGGCATAACGGGAGACGGCGAAACAAACGGTGGTGTCCAGGCATGTGCCAGTGGAAGGGGGGAACAAGTGACCTTTCGGTCAATGCCAAGGGAAATCAAAGAACACCTGGGGCTCGGTGGGTGGGGGGCCTGTGCCTGACCCAAGCCAGGTTTTCCAATGCCTATCAGAGGAGCAAAGAATCTTCTGCAGAATTCGCCCCGCCCCCAACCCTCCTTCTCCCTGGTAGCCCTGACGCAACTTCCCCTGCACCCAGCCCCAGCCCCAGCCCCAGCCCCAGCCCCAGCCCCAGCCCCAGCCCAATCCCTCTGGTTCCCTGACATTCGTTTGGGCCACAAGATCAAGGGAGTCAGTCCACCCAGGAGCAGAGGAGAGGATGTCCCTCAAGAATGAGACAGGAAGTGCAGAGGAAATGCGACACCACCTGTCCTAGAAGACAAGGCCAGTCACGGTCGCCTAGCGCTCATTCTAGGCAATCCACCCACCCATGAGGGGAATCATGGAGAACAAGGAAGCTTCCCTGTCTGAGACACGTATGGAAGCCAAGAAATCCAGGGTCATGAGACCTGCCCAATGAAGCAGAAAGACGTTTGGAGAGAGATACCATCATGACACGGATCTGCAGGAAGTGTGTCCCTGACGGACTGGGAAGTCATCTTTGTTGAAGACATTTGGCCAGAGCGAGAGGCATCCAGGCCCCTGAGAAACAGGTGAGGCAGAGCAAGAGGGAGGATAGAGCAGCGGCCAGAGCCCCGGCAGGATACAGCGCCGTGCCACCACCACGGGCATAAGGGGAGGGCTTCCAAAAGGGTGGCTTGTCCAGAGAGGCCAGCGTTCCAGTGACAGTGACAGGGATTGTTGCCATCTCCCATTCCCGGCTTCTTCTTCTACACGGTATGGTGGTGTGGCTTCATTTCTCAGAGAAGAGCCGTGAAAAGGTACAACCATCTTCTCTGATGTGGTTCTGCTTCCCTACTGCGGGACAAAGAGCTCCTGTGGGGCTCTTTTCCTTGGTTGCTGTGTGGTCATCTTGATCTTAGAAAAGAGGCAGCTCATGATGGGGATGAGATTTCAATTGCTCCGGGACCGATGCATCTCCTCACGTGGGCCAGGCCTTCACACACCCAAAGCGGATCCGCGGCGGCGAAAACGATTGACAGCTGGCCTCATGACCCAGGCAGAGACGCAGAAAGAGGCTCAGCAAAGACAGGCCGACATGCCAGAAATCGCCTTGTGCTGCACAGGGCACATTCAGCCAAAGACACACACGCAGAGGGGCACGCACACACTAACCGACAGAGAGAGGGAAAGAAAGACACAGAGACTGAGAGACAGAGAGAGAAGAGAGAATGGGAGACACACACACACGCGCGCACACATACACGCGCACACACACACACACAGAAACAGAGTCATACAGCAGAGGCATGGAAACACACCGCCCCCAGGCAACCCCTGAGGCTGCGGGGTTCTGCTCTCGACGAGAACGACCCTGGGGTGAGAGAACAGCCCAGGGGCACGCAGGCCGACCTGTCCTCGAGATGACGGCGGCACGACTTTTGGGGAGACTCACCCCAACAGCGTCCGGGCAGGCCTGAGGCTGGGATGCCGTGCTGCTTCCCCCGGACTCCGCCTGGGGTTTCCTCATCCTGGTCGGCCCTTTGCGACTCCTGGCATCCGGAGACGTTCCCGTCGACCCCGTGGAGAGGTCCGACCGGAGCCTCAGAGCCCCGCCACCCAAGCACTGCCACGGAGGGCTCCTGCTCTGCCAAGCCTCAGGGACCGGTTTCTAAGACAACCGTGGGAAGCACTGTGACGGCAGAAGCCGCTCGCGCCTCGCGCATGCGCATTGGCTGGACCGACTCGCGCTCGGCTCCTGGCAGTCAGGCTGCGTCCCCTTTAAATAATGCCCCCGCTGCCCGGCTGCAGCGAGGCTCCTGCTGCAGCCGCGGCGGCGTGTGGATACGGGGTCCAGCTTGGGAGGCCGTGGGAGATGGGGCCGCCGGTGCCCTGTCTCAGGGCCAAACCCCCAGGAGTCCCGCCCTCAGGATCTCCTTGAGCCGACTTCCACGGTTGGAAGGGGAGCTTCAGGACGCCTGCTGTGTTCTGGGGACTCCCGTTCAGATCCGATTTTGGCCCCCTCCCAGTGAGATAGGTTGGGCTCACCACATCTGGTGAGGCAGGCAGGGCCTCGCTGCAGCGCAGAATGATCCCATAGGTCTCAAGGCGTAGCGTCAGCTGAAACTTCACTGATCCATCAGCCCTCTGCCTCCCTCCTCCTTCGAAAGAGCAGTGGCCTGCTCCGCTTGTAAAAGCCCTGGGGCTCCGGAAAGCCGACCGCGCTTTACAGGACACGTGCAGGCAGGAACAGGGGCGAATCCGAGGTGGAGACCATGTGACCACGCGTGGCACTGGCGTATCCCACAGCAGATGGTGTGAATGTGTGTCACCGGAGGCATACCGGGAGACGGCGAAACAAACGGTGGTGTCCAGGCATGTGCCAGTGGAAGGGGGGAACAAGTGACCTTTCGGTCAATGCCAAGGGAAATCAAAGAACACCTGGGGCTCGGTGGGTGGGGGGCCTGTGCCTGACCCAAGCCAGGTTTTCCAATGCCTATCAGAGGAGCAAAGAATCTTCTGGAGAATTCGCCCCGCCCCCAACCCTCCTCCTCCCTGGTAGCCCTGACGCAACTTCCCCTGCACCCAGCCCCAGCCGCAGCCCCAGCCCCAGCCCCAGCCCAAGACCCAGCCCCAGCCCCAGCCCAGTCCCTCTGGTTCCCTGACATTCGTTTGGGCCACAAGATCAAGGGAGTCAGTCCACCCAGGAGCAGAGGAGAGGATGTCCCTCAAGAATGATACAGGAAGTGCAGAGGAAATGCGACACCACCTGTCCTAGAAGACAAGGCCAGTCACGGTCGCCTAGCGCTCATTCTAGGCAATCCACCCACCCATGAGGGGAAACATGGAGAACAAGGAAGCTTCCCTGTCTGAGACACGTATGGAAGCCAAGAAATCCAGGGTCATGAGACCTGCCCAATGAAGCAGAAAGACGTTTGGAGAGAGATACCATCATGACACGGATCTGCAGGAAGTGTGTCCCTGACGGACTGGGAAGTCATCTTTGTTGAAGACATTTGGCCAGAGCGAGAGGCATCCAGGCCCCTGAGAAACAGGTGAGGCAGAGCAAGAGGGAGGATAGAGCAGCGGCCAGAGCCCCGGCAGGATACAGCGCCGTGCCACCACCACGGGCATAAGGGGAGGGCTTCCAAAAGGGTGGCTTGTCCAGAGAGGCCAGCGTTCCAGTGACAGTGACAGGGATTGTTGCCATCTCCCATTCCCGGCTTCTTCTTCTACACGGTATGGTGGTGTGGCTTCATTTCTCAGAGAAGAGCCGTGAAAAGGTACAACCATCTTCTCTGATGTGGTTCTGCTTCCCTACTGCGGGACAAAGAGCTCCTGTGGGGCTCTTTTCCTTGGTTGCTGTGTGGTCATCTTGATCTTAGAAAAGAGGCAGCTCATGATGGGGATGAGATTTCAATTGCTCCGGGACGGTTGCATCTCCTCACGTGGGCCAGGCCTTCACACACCCAAAGCGGATCCGCGGCGGCGAAAACGATTGACAGCCGGCCTCATGACCCAGGCAGAGACGCAGAAAGAGGCTCAGCAAAGACAGGCCGACATGCCAGAAATCGCCTTGTGCTGCACAGGGCACATTCAGCCAAAGACACACACGCAGAGGGGCACGCACACACTAACCGACAGAGAGAGGGAAAGAAAGACACAGAGACTGAGAGACAGAGAGAGAAGAGAGAATGGGAGACACACACACACGCGCGCACACATACACGCGCACACACACACACACAGAAACAGAGTCATACAGCAGAGGCATGGAAACACACCGCCCCCAGGTAACCCCTGAGGCTGCGGGGTTCTGCTCTCGACGAGAACGACCCTGGGGTGAGAGAACAGCCCAGGGGCACGCAGGCCGACCTGTCTTCGAGATGACGGCGGCACGACTTTTGGGGAGACTCACCCCAACAGCGTCCGGGCAGGCCTGAGGCTGGGATGCCGTGCTGCTTCCCCCGGACTCCGCCTGGGGTTTCCTCATCCTGGTCGGCCCTTTGCGACTCCTGGCATCCGAAGACGTTCCCGTCGACCCCGTGGAGAGGTCCGACCGGAGCCTCAGAGCCCCGCCACCCAAGCACTGCCACGGAGGGCTCCTGCTCTGCCAAGCCTCAGGGACCGGTTTCTAAGACAACCGTGGGAAGCACTGTGACGGCAGAAGCCGCTCGCGCCTCGCGCATGCGCATTGGCTGGACCGACTCGCGCTCGGCTCCTGGCAGTCAGGCTGCGTCCCCTTTAAATAATGCCCCCGCTGCCCGGCTGCAGCGAGGCTCCTGCTGCAGCCGCAGCGGCGTGTGGATACGGGGTCCAGCTTGGGACGCCGTGGGAGATGGGGCCGCCGGTGCCCTGTCTCAGGGCCAAACCCCCAGGAGTCCCGCCCTCAGGATCTCCTTGAGCCGACTTCCACGGATGGAAGGGGAGCTTCAGGACGCCTGCTGTGTTCTGGGGACTCCCGTTCAGATCCGATTTTGGCCCCCTCCCAGTGAGATAGGTTGGGCTCACCACATCTGGTGAGGCAGGCAGGGCCTCGCTGCAGCGCAGAATGATCCCATAGGTCTCAAGGCGTAGCGTCAGCTGAAACTTCACTGATCCATCAGCCCTCTGCCTCCCTCCTCCTTCGAAAGAGCAGTGGCCTGCTCCGCTTGTAAAAGCCCTGGGGCTCCGGAAAGCCGACCGCGCTTTACAGGACACGTGCAGGCAGGAACAGGGGCGAATCCGAGGTGGAGACCATGTGACCACGCGTGGCACTGGCGTATCCCACAGCAGATGGTGTGAATGTGTGTCACCGGAGGCATACCGGGAGACGGCGAAACAAACGGTGGTGTCCAGGCATGTGCCAGTGGAAGGGGGGAACAAGTGACCTTTCGGTCAATGCCAAGGGAAATCAAAGAACACCTGGGGCTCGGTGGGTGGGGGGCCTGTGCCTGACCCAAGCCAGGTTTTCCAATGCCTATCAGAGGAGCAAAGAATCTTCTGCAGAATTCGCCCCGCCCCCAACCCTCCTTCTCCCTGGTAGCCCTGACGCAACTTCCCCTGCACCCAGCCCCAGCCCCAGCCCCAGCCCCAGCCCCAGCCCCAGCCCCAGCCCAATCCCTCTGGTTCCCTGACATTCGTTTGGGCCACAAGATCAAGGGAGTCAGTCCACCCAGGAGCAGAGGAGAGGATGTCCCTCAAGAATGAGACAGGAAGTGCAGAGGAAATGCGACACCACCTGTCCTAGAAGACAAGGCCAGTCACGGTCGCCTAGCGCTCATTCTAGGCAATCCACCCACCCATGAGGGGAATCATGGAGAACAAGGAAGCTTCCCTGTCTGAGACACGTATGGAAGCCAAGAAATCCAGGGTCATGAGACCTGCCCAATGAAGCAGAAAGACGTTTGGAGAGAGATACCATCATGACACGGATCTGCAGGAAGTGTGTCCCTGACGGACTGGGAAGTCATCTTTGTTAAAGACATTTGGCCAGAGCGAGAGGCATCCAGGCCCCTGAGAAACAGGTGAGGCAGAGCAAGAGGGAGGATAGAGCAGCGGCCAGAGCCCCGGCAGGATACAGCGCCGTGCCACCACCACGGGCATAAGGGGAGGGCTTCCAAAAGGGTGGCTTGTCCAGAGAGGCCAGCGTTCCAGTGACAGTGACAGGGATTGTTGCCATCTCCCATTCCCGGCTTCTTCTTCTACACGGTATGGTGGTGTGGCTTCATTTCTCAGAGAAGAGCCGTGAAAAGGTACAACCATCTTCTCTGATGTGGTTCTGCTTCCCTACTGCGGGACAAAGAGCTCCTGTGGGGCTCTTTTCCTTGGTTGCTGTGTGGTCATCTTGATCTTAGAAAAGAGGCAGCTCATGATGGGGATGAGATTTCAATTGCTCCGGGACCGATGCATCTCCTCACGTGGGCCAGGCCTTCACACACCCAAAGCGGATCCGCGGCGGCGAAAACGATTGACAGCTGGCCTCATGACCCAGGCAGAGACGCAGAAAGAGGCTCAGCAAAGACAGGCCGACATGCCAGAAATCGCCTTGTGCTGCACAGGGCACATTCAGCCAAAGACACACACGCAGAGGGGCACGCACACACTAACCGACAGAGAGAGGGAAAGAAAGACACAGAGACTGAGAGACAGAGAGAGAAGAGAGAATGGGAGACACACACACACGCGCGCACACATACACGCGCACACACACACACACAGAAACAGAGTCATACAGCAGAGGCATGGAAACACACCGCCCCCAGGCAACCCCTGAGGCTGCGGGGTTCTGCTCTCGACGAGAACGACCCTGGGGTGAGAGAACAGCCCAGGGGCACGCAGGCCGACCTGTCCTCGAGATGACGGCGGCACGACTTTTGGGGAGACTCACCCCAACAGCGTCCGGGCAGGCCTGAGGCTGGGATGCCGTGCTGCTTCCCCCGGACTCCGCCTGGGGTTTCCTCATCCTGGTCGGCCCTTTGCGACTCCTGGCATCCGGAGACGTTCCCGTCGACCCCGTGGAGAGGTCCGACCGGTGCCTCAGAGCCCCGCCACCCAAGCACTGCCACGGAGGGCTCCTGCTCTGCCAAGCCTCAGGGACCGGTTTCTAAGACAACCGTGGGAAGCACTGTGACGGCAGAAGCCGCTCGCGCCTCGCGCATGCGCATTGGCTGGACCGACTCGCGCTCGGCTCCTGGCAGTCAGGCTGCGTCCCCTTTAAATAATGCCCCCGCTGCCCGGCTGCAGCGAGGCTCCTGCTGCAGCCGCGGCGGCGTGTGGATACGGGGTCCAGCTTGGGACGCCGTGGGAGATGGAGCCGCCGGTGCCCTGTCTCAGGGCCAAACCCCCAGGAGTCCCGCCCTCAGGATCTCCTTGAGCCGACTTCCACGGAGGGAAGGGGAGCTTCAGGCCGCCTGCTGTGTTCTGGGGACTCCCGTTCAGATCCGATTTTGGCCCCCTCCCAGTGAGATAGGATGGGCTCACAACATCTGGTGAGGCAGGCAGGGCCTCGCTGCAGCGCAGAATGATCCCATAGGTCTCAAGGCGTAGCGTCAGCTGAAACTTCACTGATCCATCAGCCCTCTGCCTCCCTCCTCCTTCGAAAGAGCAGTGGCCTGCTCCGCTTGTAAAAGCCCTGGGGCTCCGGAAAGCCGACCGCGCTTTACAGGACACGTGCAGGCAGGAACAGGGGCGAATCCGAGGTGGAGACCATGTGACCACGCGTGGCACTGGCGTATCCCACAGCAGATGGTGTGAATGTGTGTCACCGGAGGCATACCGGGAGACGGCGAAACAAACGGTGGTGTCCAGGCATGTGCCAGTGGAAGGGGGGAACAAGTGACCTTTCGGTCAATGCCAAGGGAAATCAAAGAACACCTGGGGCTCGGTGGGTGGGGGGCCTGTGCCTGACCCAAGCCAGGTTTTCCAATGCCTATCAGAGGAGCAAAGAATCTTCTGCAGAATTCGCCCCGCCCCCAACCCTCCTCCTCCCTGGTAGCCCTGACGCAACTTCCCCTGCACCCAGCCCCAGCCGCAGCCCCAGCCCCAGCCCCAGCCCAAGACCCAGCCCCAGCCCCAGCCCAGTCCCTCTGGTTCCCTGACATTCGTTTGGGCCACAAGATCAAGGGAGTCAGTCCACCCAGGAGCAGAGGAGAGGATGTCCCTCAAGAATGAGACAGGAAGTGCAGAGGAAATGCGACACCACCTGTCCTAGAAGACAAGGCCAGTCACGGTCGCCTAGCGCTCATTCTAGGCAATCCACCCACCCATGAGGGGAAACATGGAGAACAAGGAAGCTTCCCTGTCTGAGACACGTATGGAAGCCAAGAAATCCAGGGTCATGAGACCTGCCCAATGAAGCAGAAAGACGTTTGGAGAGAGATACCATCATGACACGGATCTGCAGGAAGTGTGTCCCTGACGGACTGGGAAGTCATCTTTGTTGAAGACATTTGGCCAGAGCGAGAGGCATCCAGGCCCCTGAGAAACAGGTGAGGCAGAGCAAGAGGGAGGATAGAGCAGCGGCCAGAGCCCCGGCAGGATACAGCGCCGTGCCACCACCACGGGCATAAGGGGAGGGCTTCCAAAAGGGTGGCTTGTCCAGAGAGGCCAGCGTTCCAGTGACAGTGACAGGGATTGTTGCCATCTCCCATTCCCGGCTTCTTCTTCTACACGGTATGGTGGTGTGGCTTCATTTCTCAGAGAAGAGCCGTGAAAAGGTACAACCATCTTCTCTGATGTGGTTCTGCTTCCCTACTGCGGGACAAAGAGCTCCTGTGGGGCTCTTTTCCTTGGTTGCTGTGTGGTCATCTTGATCTTAGAAAAGAGGCAGCTCATGATGGGGATGAGATTTCAATTGCTCCGGGACCGATGCATCTCCTCACGTGGGCCAGGCCTTCACACACCCAAAGCGGATCCGCGGCGGCGAAAACGATTGACAGCCGGCCTCATGACCCAGGCAGAGACGCAGAAAGAGGCTCAGCAAAGACAGGCCGACATGCCAGAAATCGCCTTGTGCTGCACAGGGCACATTCAGCCAAAGACACACACGCAGAGGGGCACGCACACACTAACCGACAGAGAGAGGGAAAGAAAGACACAGAGACTGAGAGACAGAGAGAGAAGAGAGAATGGGAGACACACACACACGCGCGCACACATACACGCGCACACACACACACACAGAAACAGAGTCATACAGCAGAGGCATGGAAACACACCGCCCCCAGGTAACCCCTGAGGCTGCGGGGTTCTGCTCTCGACGAGAACGACCCTGGGGTGAGAGAACAGCCCAGGGGCACGCAGGCCGACCTGTCTTCGAGATGACGGCAGCACGACTTTTGGGGAGACTCACCCCAACAGCGTCCGGGCAGGCCTGAGGCTGGGATGCCGTGCTGCTTCCCCCGGACTCCGCCTGGGGTTTCCTCATCCTGGTCGGCCCTTTGCGACTCCTGGCATCCGGAGACGTTCCCGTCGACCCCGTGGAGAGGTCCGACCGGAGCCTCAGAGCCCCGCCACCCAAGCACTGCCACGGAGGGCTCCTGCTCTGCCAAGCCTCAGGGACCGGTTTCTAAGACAACCGTGGGAAGCACTGTGACGGCAGAAGCCGCTCGCGCCTCGCGCATGCGCATTGGCTGGACCGACTCGCGCTCGGCTCCTGGCAGTCAGGCTGCGTCCCCTTTAAATAATGCCCCCGCTGCCCGGCTGCAGCGAGGCTCCTGCTGCAGCCGCAGCGGCGTGTGGATACGGGGTCCAGCTTGGGACGCCGTGGGAGATGGGGCCGCCGGTGCCCTGTCTCAGGGCCAAACCCCCAGGAGTCCCGCCCTCAGGATCTCCTTGAGCCGACTTCCACGGATGGAAGGGGAGCTTCAGGACGCCTGCTGTGTTCTGGGGACTCCCGTTCAGATCCGATTTTGGCCCCCTCCCAGTGAGATAGGTTGGGCTCACCACATCTGGTGAGGCAGGCAGGGCCTCGCTGCAGCGCAGAATGATCCCATAGGTCTCAAGGCGTAGCGTCAGCTGAAACTTCACTGATCCATCAGCCCTCTGCCTCCCTCCTCCTTCGAAAGAGCAGTGGCCTGCTCCGCTTGTAAAAGCCCTGGGGCTCCGGAAAGCCGACCGCTCTTTACAGGACACGTGCAGGCAGGAACAGGGGCGAATCCGAGGTGGAGACCATGTGACCACGCGTGGCACTGGCGTATCCCACAGCAGATGGTGTGAATGTGTGTCACCGGAGGCATACCGGGAGACGGCGAAACAAACGGTGGTGTCCAGGCATGTGCCAGTGGAAGGGGGGAACAAGTGACCTTTCGGTCAATGCCAAGGGAAATCAAAGAACACCTGGGGCTCGGTGGGTGGGGGGCCTGTGCCTGACCCAAGCCAGGTTTTCCAATGCCTATCAGAGGAGCAAAGAATCTTCTGCAGAATTCGCCCCGCCCCCAACCCTCCTTCTCCCTGGTAGCCCTGACGCAACTTCCCCTGCACCCAGCCCCAGCCCCAGCCCCAGCCCCAGCCCCAGCCCCAGCCCCAGCCCAATCCCTCTGGTTCCCTGACATTCGTTTGGGCCACAAGATCAAGGGAGTCAGTCCACCCAGGAGCAGAGGAGAGGATGTCCCTCAAGAATGAGACAGGAAGTGCAGAGGAAATGCGACACCACCTGTCCTAGAAGACAAGGCCAGTCACGGTCGCCTAGCGCTCATTCTAGGCAATCCACCCACCCATGAGGGGAATCATGGAGAACAAGGAAGCTTCCCTGTCTGAGACACGTATGGAAGCCAAGAAATCCAGGGTCATGAGACCTGCCCAATGAAGCAGAAAGACGTTTGGAGAGAGATACCATCATGACACGGATCTGCAGGAAGTGTGTCCCTGACGGACTGGGAAGTCATCTTTGTTGAAGACATTTGGCCAGAGCGAGAGGCATCCAGGCCCCTGAGAAACAGGTGAGGCAGAGCAAGAGGGAGGATAGAGCAGCGGCCAGAGCCCCGGCAGGATACAGCGCCGTGCCACCACCACGGGCATAAGGGGAGGGCTTCCAAAAGGGTGGCTTGTCCAGAGAGGCCAGCGTTCCAGTGACAGTGACAGGGATTGTTGCCATCTCCCATTCCCGGCTTCTTCTTCTACACGGTATGGTGGTGTGGCTTCATTTCTCAGAGAAGAGCCGTGAAAAGGTACAACCATCTTCTCTGATGTGGTTCTGCTTCCCTACTGCGGGACAAAGAGCTCCTGTGGGGCTCTTTTCCTTGGTTGCTGTGTGGTCATCTTGATCTTAGAAAAGAGGCAGCTCATGATGGGGATGAGATTTCAATTGCTCCGGGACCGATGCATCTCCTCACGTGGGCCAGGCCTTCACACACCCAAAGCGGATCCGCGGCGGCGAAAACGATTGACAGCTGGCCTCATGACCCAGGCAGAGACGCAGAAAGAGGCTCAGCAAAGACAGGCCGACATGCCAGAAATCGCCTTGTGCTGCACAGGGCACATTCAGCCAAAGACACACACGCAGAGGGGCACGCACACACTAACCGACAGAGAGAGGGAAAGAAAGACACAGAGACTGAGAGACAGAGAGAGAAGAGAGAATGGGAGACACACACACACGCGCGCACACATACACGCGCACACACACACACACAGAAACAGAGTCATACAGCAGAGGCATGGAAACACACCGCCCCCAGGCAACCCCTGAGGCTGCGGGGTTCTGCTCTCGACGAGAACGACCCTGGGGTGAGAGAACAGCCCAGGGGCACGCAGGCCGACCTGTCCTCGAGATGACGGCGGCACGACTTTTGGGGAGACTCACCCCAACAGCGTCCGGGCAGGCCTGAGGCTGGGATGCCGTGCTGCTTCCCCCGGACTCCGCCTGGGGTTTCCTCATCCTGGTCGGCCCTTTGCGACTCCTGGCATCCGGAGACGTTCCCGTCGACCCCGTGGAGAGGTCCGACCGGAGCCTCAGAGCCCCGCCACCCAAGCACTGCCACGGAGGGCTCCTGCTCTGCCAAGCCTCAGGGACCGGTTTCTAAGACAACCGTGGGAAGCACTGTGACGGCAGAAGCCGCTCGCGCCTCGCGCATGCGCATTGGCTGGACCGACTCGCGCTCGGCTCCTGGCAGTCAGGCTGCGTCCCCTTTAAATAATGCCCCCGCTGCCCGGCTGCAGCGAGGCTCCTGCTGCAGCCGCAGCGGCGTGTGGATACGGGGTCCAGCTTGGGACGCCGTGGGAGATGGGGCCGCCGGTGCCCTGTCTCAGGGCCAAACCCCCAGGAGTCCCGCCCTCAGGATCTCCTTGAGCCGACTTCCACGGATGGAAGGGGAGCTTCAGGACGCCTGCTGTGTTCTGGGGACTCCCGTTCAGATCCGATTTTGGCCCCCTCCCAGTGAGATAGGTTGGGCTCACCACATCTGGTGAGGCAGGCAGGGCCTCGCTGCAGCGCAGAATGATCCCATAGGTCTCAAGGCGTAGCGTCAGCTGAAACTTCACTGATCCATCAGCCCTCTGCCTCCCTCCTCCTTCGAAAGAGCAGTGGCCTGCTCCGCTTGTAAAAGCCCTGGGGCTCCGGAAAGCCGACCGCTCTTTACAGGACACGTGCAGGCAGGAACAGGGGCGAATCCGAGGTGGAGACCATGTGACCACGCGTGGCACTGGCGTATCCCACAGCAGATGGTGTGAATGTGTGTCACCGGAGGCATAACGGGAGACGGCGAAACAAACGGTGGTGTCCAGGCATGTGCCAGTGGAAGGGGGGAACAAGTGACCTTTCGGTCAATGCCAAGGGAAATCAAAGAACACCTGGGGCTCGGTGGGTGGGGGGCCTGTGCCTGACCCAAGCCAGGTTTTCCAATGCCTATCAGAGGAGCAAAGAATCTTCTGCAGAATTCGCCCCGCCCCCAACCCTCCTTCTCCCTGGTAGCCCTGACGCAACTTCCCCTGCACCCAGCCCCAGCCCCAGCCCCAGCCCCAGCCCCAGCCCCAGCCCCAGCCCAATCCCTCTGGTTCCCTGACATTCGTTTGGGCCACAAGATCAAGGGAGTCAGTCCACCCAGGAGCAGAGGAGAGGATGTCCCTCAAGAATGAGACAGGAAGTGCAGAGGAAATGCGACACCACCTGTCCTAGAAGACAAGGCCAGTCACGGTCGCCTAGCGCTCATTCTAGGCAATCCACCCACCCATGAGGGGAATCATGGAGAACAAGGAAGCTTCCCTGTCTGAGACACGTATGGAAGCCAAGAAATCCAGGGTCATGAGACCTGCCCAATGAAGCAGAAAGACGTTTGGAGAGAGATACCATCATGACACGGATCTGCAGGAAGTGTGTCCCTGACGGACTGGGAAGTCATCTTTGTTGAAGACATTTGGCCAGAGCGAGAGGCATCCAGGCCCCTGAGAAACAGGTGAGGCAGAGCAAGAGGGAGGATAGAGCAGCGGCCAGAGCCCCGGCAGGATACAGCGCCGTGCCACCACCACGGGCATAAGGGGAGGGCTTCCAAAAGGGTGGCTTGTCCAGAGAGGCCAGCGTTCCAGTGACAGTGACAGGGATTGTTGCCATCTCCCATTCCCGGCTTCTTCTTCTACACGGTATGGTGGTGTGGCTTCATTTCTCAGAGAAGAGCCGTGAAAAGGTACAACCATCTTCTCTGATGTGGTTCTGCTTCCCTACTGCGGGACAAAGAGCTCCTGTGGGGCTCTTTTCCTTGGTTGCTGTGTGGTCATCTTGATCTTAGAAAAGAGGCAGCTCATGATGGGGATGAGATTTCAATTGCTCCGGGACCGATGCATCTCCTCACGTGGGCCAGGCCTTCACACACCCAAAGCGGATCCGCGGCGGCGAAAACGATTGACAGCTGGCCTCATGACCCAGGCAGAGACGCAGAAAGAGGCTCAGCAAAGACAGGCCGACATGCCAGAAATCGCCTTGTGCTGCACAGGGCACATTCAGCCAAAGACACACACGCAGAGGGGCACGCACACACTAACCGACAGAGAGAGGGAAAGAAAGACACAGAGACTGAGAGACAGAGAGAGAAGAGAGAATGGGAGACACACACACACGCGCGCACACATACACGCGCACACACACACACACAGAAACAGAGTCATACAGCAGAGGCATGGAAACACACCGCCCCCAGGCAACCCCTGAGGCTGCGGGGTTCTGCTCTCGACGAGAACGACCCTGGGGTGAGAGAACAGCCCAGGGGCACGCAGGCCGACCTGTCCTCGAGATGACGGCGGCACGACTTTTGGGGAGACTCACCCCAACAGCGTCCGGGCAGGCCTGAGGCTGGGATGCCGTGCTGCTTCCCCCGGACTCCGCCTGGGGTTTCCTCATCCTGGTCGGCCCTTTGCGACTCCTGGCATCCGGAGACGTTCCCGTCGACCCCGTGGAGAGGTCCGACCGGAGCCTCAGAGCCCCGCCACCCAAGCACTGCCACGGAGGGCTCCTGCTCTGCCAAGCCTCAGGGACCGGTTTCTAAGACAACCGTGGGAAGCACTGTGACGGCAGAAGCCGCTCGCGCCTCGCGCATGCGCATTGGCTGGACCGACTCGCGCTCGGCTCCTGGCAGTCAGGCTGCGTCCCCTTTAAATAATGCCCCCGCTGCCCGGCTGCAGCGAGGCTCCTGCTGCAGCTGCGGCGGCGTGTGGATACGGGGTCCAGCTTGGGACGCCGTGGGAGATGGGGCCGCCGGTGCCCTGTCTCAGGGCCAAACCCCCAGGAGTCCCGCCCTCAGGATCTCCTTGAGCCGACTTCCACGGTTGGAAGGGGAGCTTCAGGACGCCTGCTGTGTTCTGGGGACTCCCGTTCAGATCCGATTTTGGCCCCCTCCCAGTGAGATAGGTTGGGCTCACCACATCTGGTGAGGCAGGCAGGGCCTCGCTGCAGCGCAGAATGATCCCATAGGTCTCAAGGCGTAGCGTCAGCTGAAACTTCACTGATCCATCAGCCCTCTGCCTCCCTCCTCCTTCGAAAGAGCAGTGGCCTGCTCCGCTTGTAAAAGCCCTGGGGCTCCGGAAAGCCGACCGCGCTTTACAGGACACGTGCAGGCAGGAACAGGGGCGAATCCGAGGTGGAGACCATGTGACCACGCGTGGCACTGGCGTATCCCACAGCAGATGGTGTGAATGTGTGTCACCGGAGGCATACCGGGAGACGGCGAAACAAACGGTGGTGTCCAGGCATGTGCCAGTGGAAGGGGGGAACAAGTGACCTTTCGGTCAATGCCAAGGGAAATCAAAGAACACCTGGGGCTCGGTGGGTGGGGGGCCTGTGCCTGACCCAAGCCAGGTTTTCCAATGCCTATCAGAGGAGCAAAGAATCTTCTGCAGAATTCGCCCCGCCCCCAACCCTCCTCCTCCCTGGTAGCCCTGACGCAACTTCCCCTGCACCCAGCCCCAGCCGCAGCCCCAGCCCCAGCCCCAGCCCAAGACCCAGCCCCAGCCCCAGCCCAGTCCCTCTGGTTCCCTGACATTCGTTTGGGCCACAAGATCAAGGGAGTCAGTCCACCCAGGAGCAGAGGAGAGGATGTCCCTCAAGAATGATACAGGAAGTGCAGAGGAAATGCGACACCACCTGTCCTAGAAGACAAGGCCAGTCACGGTCGCCTAGCGCTCATTCTAGGCAATCCACCCACCCATGAGGGGAAACATGGAGAACAAGGAAGCTTCCCTGTCTGAGACACGTATGGAAGCCAAGAAATCCAGGGTCATGAGACCTGCCCAATGAAGCAGAAAGACGTTTGGAGAGAGATACCATCATGACACGGATCTGCAGGAAGTGTGTCCCTGACGGACTGGGAAGTCATCTTTGTTGAAGACATTTGGCCAGAGCGAGAGGCATCCAGGCCCCTGAGAAACAGGTGAGGCAGAGCAAGAGGGAGGATAGAGCAGCGGCCAGAGCCCCGGCAGGATACAGCGCCGTGCCACCACCACGGGCATAAGGGGAGGGCTTCCAAAAGGGTGGCTTGTCCAGAGAGGCCAGCGTTCCAGTGACAGTGACAGGGATTGTTGCCATCTCCCATTCCCGGCTTCTTCTTCTACACGGTATGGTGGTGTGGCTTCATTTCTCAGAGAAGAGCCGTGAAAAGGTACAACCATCTTCTCTGATGTGGTTCTGCTTCCCTACTGCGGGACAAAGAGCTCCTGTGGGGCTCTTTTCCTTGGTTGCTGTGTGGTCATCTTGATCTTAGAAAAGAGGCAGCTCATGATGGGGATGAGATTTCAATTGCTCCGGGACGGTTGCATCTCCTCACGTGGGCCAGGCCTTCACACACCCAAAGCGGATCCGCGGCGGCGAAAACGATTGACAGCCGGCCTCATGACCCAGGCAGAGACGCAGAAAGAGGCTCAGCAAAGACAGGCCGACATGCCAGAAATCGCCTTGTGCTGCACAGGGCACATTCAGCCAAAGACACACACGCAGAGGGGCACGCACACACTAACCGACAGAGAGAGGGAAAGAAAGACACAGAGACTGAGAGACAGAGAGAGAAGAGAGAATGGGAGACACACACACACGCGCGCACACATACACGCGCACACACACACACACAGAAACAGAGTCATACAGCAGAGGCATGGAAACACACCGCCCCCAGGTAACCCCTGAGGCTGCGGGGTTCTGCTCTCGACGAGAACGACCCTGGGGTGAGAGAACAGCCCAGGGGCACGCAGGCCGACCTGTCTTCGAGATGACGGCGGCACGACTTTTGGGGAGACTCACCCCAACAGCGTCCGGGCAGGCCTGAGGCTGGGATGCCGTGCTGCTTCCCCCGGACTCCGCCTGGGGTTTCCTCATCCTGGTCGGCCCTTTGCGACTCCTGGCATCCGGAGACGTTCCCGTCGACCCCGTGGAGAGGTCCGACCGGAGCCTCAGAGCCCCGCCACCCAAGCACTGCCACGGAGGGCTCCTGCTCTGCCAAGCCTCAGGGACCGGTTTCTAAGACAACCGTGGGAAGCACTGTGACGGCAGAAGCCGCTCGCGCCTCGCGCATGCGCATTGGCTGGACCGACTCGCGCTCGGCTCCTGGCAGTCAGGCTGCGTCCCCTTTAAATAATGCCCCCGCTGCCCGGCTGCAGCGAGGCTCCTGCTGCAGCCGCAGCGGCGTGTGGATACGGGGTCCAGCTTGGGACGCCGTGGGAGATGGGGCCGCCGGTGCCCTGTCTCAGGGCCAAACCCCCAGGAGTCCCGCCCTCAGGATCTCCTTGAGCCGACTTCCACGGATGGAAGGGGAGCTTCAGGACGCCTGCTGTGTTCTGGGGACTCCCGTTCAGATCCGATTTTGGCCCCCTCCCAGTGAGATAGGTTGGGCTCACCACATCTGGTGAGGCAGGCAGGGCCTCGCTGCAGCGCAGAATGATCCCATAGGTCTCAAGGCGTAGCGTCAGCTGAAACTTCACTGATCCATCAGCCCTCTGCCTCCCTCCTCCTTCGAAAGAGCAGTGGCCTGCTCCGCTTCTAAAAGCCCTGGGGCTCCGGAAAGCCGACCGCGCTTTACAGGACACGTGCAGGCAGGAACAGGGGCGAATCCGAGGTGGAGACCATGTGACCACGCGTGGCACTGGCGTATCCCACAGCAGATGGTGTGAATGTGTGTCACCGGAGGCATACCGGGAGACGGCGAAACAAACGGTGGTGTCCAGGCATGTGCCAGTGGAAGGGGGGAACAAGTGACCTTTCGGTCAATGCCAAGGGAAATCAAAGAACACCTGGGGCTCGGTGGGTGGGGGGCCTGTGCCTGACCCAAGCCAGGTTTTCCAATGCCTATCAGAGGAGCAAAGAATCTTCTGCAGAATTCGCCCCGCCCCCAACCCTCCTTCTCCCTGGTAGCCCTGACGCAACTTCCCCTGCACCCAGCCCCAGCCCCAGCCCCAGCCCCAGCCCCAGCCCCAGCCCCAGCCCAATCCCTCTGGTTCCCTGACATTCGTTTGGGCCACAAGATCAAGGGAGTCAGTCCACCCAGGAGCAGAGGAGAGGATGTCCCTCAAGAATGAGACAGGAAGTGCAGAGGAAATGCGACACCACCTGTCCTAGAAGACAAGGCCAGTCACGGTCGCCTAGCGCTCATTCTAGGCAATCCACCCACCCATGAGGGGAATCATGGAGAACAAGGAAGCTTCCCTGTCTGAGACACGTATGGAAGCCAAGAAATCCAGGGTCATGAGACCTGCCCAATGAAGCAGAAAGACGTTTGGAGAGAGATACCATCATGACACGGATCTGCAGGAAGTGTGTCCCTGACGGACTGGGAAGTCATCTTTGTTAAAGACATTTGGCCAGAGCGAGAGGCATCCAGGCCCCTGAGAAACAGGTGAGGCAGAGCAAGAGGGAGGATAGAGCAGCGGCCAGAGCCCCGGCAGGATACAGCGCCGTGCCACCACCACGGGCATAAGGGGAGGGCTTCCAAAAGGGTGGCTTGTCCAGAGAGGCCAGCGTTCCAGTGACAGTGACAGGGATTGTTGCCATCTCCCATTCCCGGCTTCTTCTTCTACACGGTATGGTGGTGTGGCTTCATTTCTCAGAGAAGAGCCGTGAAAAGGTACAACCATCTTCTCTGATGTGGTTCTGCTTCCCTACTGCGGGACAAAGAGCTCCTGTGGGGCTCTTTTCCTTGGTTGCTGTGTGGTCATCTTGATCTTAGAAAAGAGGCAGCTCATGATGGGGATGAGATTTCAATTGCTCCGGGACCGATGCATCTCCTCACGTGGGCCAGGCCTTCACACACCCAAAGCGGATCCGCGGCGGCGAAAACGATTGACAGCTGGCCTCATGACCCAGGCAGAGACGCAGAAAGAGGCTCAGCAAAGACAGGCCGACATGCCAGAAATCGCCTTGTGCTGCACAGGGCACATTCAGCCAAAGACACACACGCAGAGGGGCACGCACACACTAACCGACAGAGAGAGGGAAAGAAAGACACAGAGACTGAGAGACAGAGAGAGAAGAGAGAATGGGAGACACACACACACGCGCGCACACATACACGCGCACACACACACACACAGAAACAGAGTCATACAGCAGAGGCATGGAAACACACCGCCCCCAGGCAACCCCTGAGGCTGCGGGGTTCTGCTCTCGACGAGAACGACCCTGGGGTGAGAGAACAGCCCAGGGGCACGCAGGCCGACCTGTCCTCGAGATGACGGCGGCACGACTTTTGGGGAGACTCACCCCAACAGCGTCCGGGCAGGCCTGAGGCTGGGATGCCGTGCTGCTTCCCCCGGACTCCGCCTGGGGTTTCCTCATCCTGGTCGGCCCTTTGCGACTCCTGGCATCCGGAGACGTTCCCGTCGACCCCGTGGAGAGGTCCGACCGGTGCCTCAGAGCCCCGCCACCCAAGCACTGCCACGGAGGGCTCCTGCTCTGCCAAGCCTCAGGGACCGGTTTCTAAGACAACCGTGGGAAGCACTGTGACGGCAGAAGCCGCTCGCGCCTCGCGCATGCGCATTGGCTGGACCGACTCGCGCTCGGCTCCTGGCAGTCAGGCTGCGTCCCCTTTAAATAATGCCCCCGCTGCCCGGCTGCAGCGAGGCTCCTGCTGCAGCCGCGGCGGCGTGTGGATACGGGGTCCAGCTTGGGACGCCGTGGGAGATGGAGCCGCCGGTGCCCTGTCTCAGGGCCAAACCCCCAGGAGTCCCGCCCTCAGGATCTCCTTGAGCCGACTTCCACGGAGGGAAGGGGAGCTTCAGGCCGCCTGCTGTGTTCTGGGGACTCCCGTTCAGATCCGATTTTGGCCCCCTCCCAGTGAGATAGGATGGGCTCACAACATCTGGTGAGGCAGGCAGGGCCTCGCTGCAGCGCAGAATGATCCCATAGGTCTCAAGGCGTAGCGTCAGCTGAAACTTCACTGATCCATCAGCCCTCTGCCTCCCTCCTCCTTCGAAAGAGCAGTGGCCTGCTCCGCTTCTAAAAGCCCTGGGGCTCCGGAAAGCCGACCGCGCTTTACAGGACACGTGCAGGCAGGAACAGGGGCGAATCCGAGGTGGAGACCATGTGACCACGCGTGGCACTGGCGTATCCCACAGCAGATGGTGTGAATGTGTGTCACCGGAGGCATACCGGGAGACGGCGAAACAAACGGTGGTGTCCAGGCATGTGCCAGTGGAAGGGGGGAACAAGTGACCTTTCGGTCAATGCCAAGGGAAATCAAAGAACACCTGGGGCTCGGTGGGTGGGGGGCCTGTGCCTGACCCAAGCCAGGTTTTCCAATGCCTATCAGAGGAGCAAAGAATCTTCTGCAGAATTCGCCCCGCCCCCAACCCTCCTCCTCCCTGGTAGCCCTGACGCAACTTCCCCTGCACCCAGCCCCAGCCGCAGCCCCAGCCCCAGCCCCAGCCCAAGACCCAGCCCCAGCCCCAGCCCAGTCCCTCTGGTTCCCTGACATTCGTTTGGGCCACAAGATCAAGGGAGTCAGTCCACCCAGGAGCAGAGGAGAGGATGTCCCTCAAGAATGAGACAGGAAGTGCAGAGGAAATGCGACACCACCTGTCCTAGAAGACAAGGCCAGTCACGGTCGCCTAGCGCTCATTCTAGGCAATCCACCCACCCATGAGGGGAAACATGGAGAACAAGGAAGCTTCCCTGTCTGAGACACGTATGGAAGCCAAGAAATCCAGGGTCATGAGACCTGCCCAATGAAGCAGAAAGACGTTTGGAGAGAGATACCATCATGACACGGATCTGCAGGAAGTGTGTCCCTGACGGACTGGGAAGTCATCTTTGTTGAAGACATTTGGCCAGAGCGAGAGGCATCCAGGCCCCTGAGAAACAGGTGAGGCAGAGCAAGAGGGAGGATAGAGCAGCGGCCAGAGCCCCGGCAGGATACAGCGCCGTGCCACCACCACGGGCATAAGGGGAGGGCTTCCAAAAGGGTGGCTTGTCCAGAGAGGCCAGCGTTCCAGTGACAGTGACAGGGATTGTTGCCATCTCCCATTCCCGGCTTCTTCTTCTACACGGTATGGTGGTGTGGCTTCATTTCTCAGAGAAGAGCCGTGAAAAGGTACAACCATCTTCTCTGATGTGGTTCTGCTTCCCTACTGCGGGACAAAGAGCTCCTGTGGGGCTCTTTTCCTTGGTTGCTGTGTGGTCATCTTGATCTTAGAAAAGAGGCAGCTCATGATGGGGATGAGATTTCAATTGCTCCGGGACCGATGCATCTCCTCACGTGGGCCAGGCCTTCACACACCCAAAGCGGATCCGCGGCGGCGAAAACGATTGACAGCCGGCCTCATGACCCAGGCAGAGACGCAGAAAGAGGCTCAGCAAAGACAGGCCGACATGCCAGAAATCGCCTTGTGCTGCACAGGGCACATTCAGCCAAAGACACACACGCAGAGGGGCACGCACACACTAACCGACAGAGAGAGGGAAAGAAAGACACAGAGACTGAGAGACAGAGAGAGAAGAGAGAATGGGAGACACACACACACGCGCGCACACATACACGCGCACACACACACACACAGAAACAGAGTCATACAGCAGAGGCATGGAAACACACCGCCCCCAGGTAACCCCTGAGGCTGCGGGGTTCTGCTCTCGACGAGAACGACCCTGGGGTGAGAGAACAGCCCAGGGGCACGCAGGCCGACCTGTCTTCGAGATGACGGCAGCACGACTTTTGGGGAGACTCACCCCAACAGCGTCCGGGCAGGCCTGAGGCTGGGATGCCGTGCTGCTTCCCCCGGACTCCGCCTGGGGTTTCCTCATCCTGGTCGGCCCTTTGCGACTCCTGGCATCCGGAGACGTTCCCGTCGACCCCGTGGAGAGGTCCGACCGGAGCCTCAGAGCCCCGCCACCCAAGCACTGCCACGGAGGGCTCCTGCTCTGCCAAGCCTCAGGGACCGGTTTCTAAGACAACCGTGGGAAGCACTGTGACGGCAGAAGCCGCTCGCGCCTCGCGCATGCGCATTGGCTGGACCGACTCGCGCTCGGCTCCTGGCAGTCAGGCTGCGTCCCCTTTAAATAATGCCCCCGCTGCCCGGCTGCAGCGAGGCTCCTGCTGCAGCCGCAGCGGCGTGTGGATACGGGGTCCAGCTTGGGACGCCGTGGGAGATGGGGCCGCCGGTGCCCTGTCTCAGGGCCAAACCCCCAGGAGTCCCGCCCTCAGGATCTCCTTGAGCCGACTTCCACGGATGGAAGGGGAGCTTCAGGACGCCTGCTGTGTTCTGGGGACTCCCGTTCAGATCCGATTTTGGCCCCCTCCCAGTGAGATAGGTTGGGCTCACCACATCTGGTGAGGCAGGCAGGGCCTCGCTGCAGCGCAGAATGATCCCATAGGTCTCAAGGCGTAGCGTCAGCTGAAACTTCACTGATCCATCAGCCCTCTGCCTCCCTCCTCCTTCGAAAGAGCAGTGGCCTGCTCCGCTTGTAAAAGCCCTGGGGCTCCGGAAAGCCGACCGCTCTTTACAGGACACGTGCAGGCAGGAACAGGGGCGAATCCGAGGTGGAGACCATGTGACCACGCGTGGCACTGGCGTATCCCACAGCAGATGGTGTGAATGTGTGTCACCGGAGGCATACCGGGAGACGGCGAAACAAACGGTGGTGTCCAGGCATGTGCCAGTGGAAGGGGGGAACAAGTGACCTTTCGGTCAATGCCAAGGGAAATCAAAGAACACCTGGGGCTCGGTGGGTGGGGGGCCTGTGCCTGACCCAAGCCAGGTTTTCCAATGCCTATCAGAGGAGCAAAGAATCTTCTGCAGAATTCGCCCCGCCCCCAACCCTCCTTCTCCCTGGTAGCCCTGACGCAACTTCCCCTGCACCCAGCCCCAGCCCCAGCCCCAGCCCCAGCCCCAGCCCCAGCCCCAGCCCAATCCCTCTGGTTCCCTGACATTCGTTTGGGCCACAAGATCAAGGGAGTCAGTCCACCCAGGAGCAGAGGAGAGGATGTCCCTCAAGAATGAGACAGGAAGTGCAGAGGAAATGCGACACCACCTGTCCTAGAAGACAAGGCCAGTCACGGTCGCCTAGCGCTCATTCTAGGCAATCCACCCACCCATGAGGGGAATCATGGAGAACAAGGAAGCTTCCCTGTCTGAGACACGTATGGAAGCCAAGAAATCCAGGGTCATGAGACCTGCCCAATGAAGCAGAAAGACGTTTGGAGAGAGATACCATCATGACACGGATCTGCAGGAAGTGTGTCCCTGACGGACTGGGAAGTCATCTTTGTTGAAGACATTTGGCCAGAGCGAGAGGCATCCAGGCCCCTGAGAAACAGGTGAGGCAGAGCAAGAGGGAGGATAGAGCAGCGGCCAGAGCCCCGGCAGGATACAGCGCCGTGCCACCACCACGGGCATAAGGGGAGGGCTTCCAAAAGGGTGGCTTGTCCAGAGAGGCCAGCGTTCCAGTGACAGTGACAGGGATTGTTGCCATCTCCCATTCCCGGCTTCTTCTTCTACACGGTATGGTGGTGTGGCTTCATTTCTCAGAGAAGAGCCGTGAAAAGGTACAACCATCTTCTCTGATGTGGTTCTGCTTCCCTACTGCGGGACAAAGAGCTCCTGTGGGGCTCTTTTTCTTGGTTGCTGTGTGGTCATCTTGATCTTAGAAAAGAGGCAGCTCATGATGGGGATGAGATTTCAATTGCTCCGGGACCGATGCATCTCCTCACGTGGGCCAGGCCTTCACACACCCAAAGCGGATCCGCGGCGGCGAAAACGATTGACAGCTGGCCTCATGACCCAGGCAGAGACGCAGAAAGAGGCTCAGCAAAGACAGGCCGACATGCCAGAAATCGCCTTGTGCTGCACAGGGCACATTCAGCCAAAGACACACACGCAGAGGGGCACGCACACACTAACCGACAGAGAGAGGGAAAGAAAGACACAGAGACTGAGAGACAGAGAGAGAAGAGAGAATGGGAGACACACACACACGCGCGCACACATACACGCGCACACACACACACACAGAAACAGAGTCATACAGCAGAGGCATGGAAACACACCGCCCCCAGGCAACCCCTGAGGCTGCGGGGTTCTGCTCTCGACGAGAACGACCCTGGGGTGAGAGAACAGCCCAGGGGCACGCAGGCCGACCTGTCCTCGAGATGACGGCGGCACGACTTTTGGGGAGACTCACCCCAACAGCGTCCGGGCAGGCCTGAGGCTGGGATGCCGTGCTGCTTCCCCCGGACTCCGCCTGGGGTTTCCTCATCCTGGTCGGCCCTTTGCGACTCCTGGCATCCGGAGACGTTCCCGTCGACCCCGTGGAGAGGTCCGACCGGAGCCTCAGAGCCCCGCCACCCAAGCACTGCCACGGAGGGCTCCTGCTCTGCCAAGCCTCAGGGACCGGTTTCTAAGACAACCGTGGGAAGCACTGTGACGGCAGAAGCCGCTCGCGCCTCGCGCATGCGCATTGGCTGGACCGACTCGCGCTCGGCTCCTGGCAGTCAGGCTGCGTCCCCTTTAAATAATGCCCCCGCTGCCCGGCTGCAGCGAGGCTCCTGCTGCAGCCGCGGCGGCGTGTGGATACGGGGTCCAGCTTGGGACGCCGTGGGAGATGGAGCCGCCGGTGCCCTGTCTCAGGGCCAAACCCCCAGGAGTCCCGCCCTCAGGATCTCCTTGAGCCGACTTCCACGGAGGGAAGGGGAGCTTCAGGACGCCTGCTGTGTTCTGGGGACTCCCGTTCAGATCCGATTTTGGCCCCCTCCCAGTGAGATAGGATGGGCTCACAACATCTGGTGAGGCAGGCAGGGCCTCGCTGCAGCGCAGAATGATCCCATAGGTCTCAAGGCGTAGCGTCAGCTGAAACTTCACTGATCCATCAGCCCTCTGCCTCCCTCCTCCTTCGAAAGAGCAGTGGCCTGCTCCGCTTCTAAAAGCCCTGGGGCTCCGGAAAGCCGACCGCGCTTTACAGGACACGTGCAGGCAGGAACAGGGGCGAATCCGAGGTGGAGACCATGTGACCACGCGTGGCACTGGCGTATCCCACAGCAGATGGTGTGAATGTGTGTCACCGGAGGCATACCGGGAGACGGCGAAACAAACGGTGGTGTCCAGGCATGTGCCAGTGGAAGGGGGGAACAAGTGACCTTTCGGTCAATGCCAAGGGAAATCAAAGAACACCTGGGGCTCGGTGGGTGGGGGGCCTGTGCCTGACCCAAGCCAGGTTTTCCAATGCCTATCAGAGGAGCAAAGAATCTTCTGCAGAATTCGCCCCGCCCCCAACCCTCCTCCTCCCTGGTAGCCCTGACGCAACTTCCCCTGCACCCAGCCCCAGCCCCAGCCCCAGCCCCAGCCCCAGCCCCAGCCCCAGCCCAGTCCCTCTGGTTCCCTGACATTCGTTTGGGCCACAAGATCAAGGGAGTCAGTCCACCCAGGAGCAGAGGAGAGGATGTCCCTCAAGAATGAGACAGGAAGTGCAGAGGAAATGCGACACCACCTGTCCTAGAAGACAAGGCCAGTCACGGTCCCCTAGCGCTCATTCTAGGCAATCCACCCACCCATGAGGGGAAACATGGAGAACAAGGAAGCTTCCCTGTCTGAGACACGTATGGAAGCCAAGAAATCCAGGGTCATGAGACCTGCCCAATGAAGCAGAAAGACGTTTGGAGAGAGATACCATCATGACACGGATCTGCAGGAAGTGTGTCCCTGACGGACTGGGAAGTCATCTTTGTTGAAGACATTTGGCCAGAGCGAGAGGCATCCAGGCCCCTGAGAAACAGGTGAGGCAGAGCAAGAGGGAGGATAGAGCAGCGGCCAGAGCCCCGGCAGGATACAGCGCCGTGCCACCACCACGGGCATAAGGGGAGGGCTTCCAAAAGGGTGGCTTGTCCAGAGAGGCCAGCGTTCCAGTGACAGTGACAGGGATTGTTGCCATCTCCCATTCCCGGCTTCTTCTTCTACACGGTATGGTGGTGTGGCTTCATTTCTCAGAGAAGAGCCGTGAAAAGGTACAACCATCTTCTCTGATGTGGTTCTGCTTCCCTACTGCGGGACAAAGAGCTCCTGTGGGGCTCTTTTCCTTGGTTGCTGTGTGGTCATCTTGATCTTAGAAAAGAGGCAGCTCATGATGGGGATGAGATTTCAATTGCTCCGGGACCGATGCATCTCCTCACGTGGGCCAGGCCTTCACACACCCAAAGCGGATCCGCGGCGGCGAAAACGATTGACAGCCGGCCTCATGACCCAGGCAGAGACGCAGAAAGAGGCTCAGCAAAGACAGGCCGACATGCCAGAAATCGCCTTGTGCTGCACAGGGCACATTCAGCCAAAGACACACACGCAGAGGGGCACGCACACACTAACCGACAGAGAGAGGGAAAGAAAGACACAGAGACTGAGAGACAGAGAGAGAAGAGAGAATGGGACACACACACACGCGTGCGCACACATACACGCGCACACACACACACACAGAAACAGAGTCATACAGCAGAGGCATGGAAACACACCGCCCCCAGGCAACCCCTGAGGCTGCGGGGTTCTGCTCTCGACGAGAACGACCCTGGGGTGAGAGAACAGCCCAGGGGCACGCAGGCCGACCTGTCCTCGAGATGACGGCGGCACGACTTTTGGGGAGACTCACCCCAACAGCGTCCGGGCAGGCCTGAGGCTGGGATGCCGTGCTGCTTCTCCCGGACTCCGCCTGGGGTTTCCTCATCCTGGTCGGCCCTTTGCGACTCCTGGCATCCGGAGACGTTCCCGTCGACCCCGTGGAGAGGTCCGACCGGAGCCTCAGAGCCCCGCCACCCAAGCACTGCCACGGAGGGCTCCTGCTCTGCCAAGCCTCAGGGACCGGTTTCTAAGACAACCGTGGGAAGCACTGTGACGGCAGAAGCCGCTCGCGCCTCACGCATGCGCATTGGCTGGACCGACTCGCGCTCGGCTCCTGGCAGTCAGGCTGCGTCCCCTTTAAATAATGCCCCCGCTGCCCGGCTGCAGCGAGGCTCCTGCTGCAGCCGCGGCGGCGTGTGGATACGGGGTCCAGCTTGGGACGCCGTGGGAGATGGGGCCGCCGGTGCCCTGTCTCAGGGCCAAACCCCCAGGAGTCCCGCCCTCAGGATCTCCTTGAGCCGACTTCCACGGAGGGAAGGGGAGCTTCAGGCCGCCTGCTGTGTTCTGGGGACTCCCGTTCAGATCCGATTTTGGCCCCCTCCCAGTGAGATAGGATGGGCTCAGCATATCTGGTGAGGCAGGCAGGGCCTCGCTGCAGCGCAGAATGATCCCATAGGTCTCAAGGCGTAGCGTCAGCTGAAACTTCACTGATCCATCAGCCCTCTGCCTCCCTCCTCCTTCGAAAGAGCAGTGGCCTGCTCCGCTTCTAAAAGCCCTGGGGCTCCGGAAAGCCGACCGCGCTTTACAGGACACGTGCAGGCAGGAACAGGGGCGAATCCGAGGTGGAGACCATGTGACCACGCGTGGCACTGGCGTATCCCACAGCAGATGGTGTGAATGTGTGTCACCGGAGGCATACCGGGAGACGGCGAAACAAACGGTGGTGTCCAGGCATGTGCCAGTGGAAGGGGGGAACAAGTGACCTTTCGGTCAATGCCAAGGGAAATCAAAGAACACCTGGGGCTCGGTGGGTGGGGGGCCTGTGCCTGACCCAAGCCAGGTTTTCCAATGCCTATCAGAGGAGCAAAGAATCTTCTGCAGAATTCGCCCCGCCCCCAACCCTCCTCCTCCCTGGTAGCCCTGACGCAACTTCCCCTGCACCCAGCCCCAGCCGCAGCCCCAGCCCCAGCCCCAGCCCAAGACCCAGCCCCAGCCCCAGCCCAGTCCCTCTGGTTCCCTGACATTCGTTTGGGCCACAAGATCAAGGGAGTCAGTCCACCCAGGAGCAGAGGAGAGGATGTCCCTCAAGAATGAGACAGGAAGTGCAGAGGAAATGCGACACCACCTGTCCTAGAAGACAAGGCCAGTCACGGTCGCCTAGCGCCCATTCTAGGCAATCCACCCACCCATGAGGGGAAACATGGAGAACAAGGAAGCTTCCCTGTCTGAGACACGTATGGAAGCCAAGAAATCCAGGGTCATGAGACCTGCCCAATGAAGCAGAAAGACGTTTGGAGAGAGATACCATCATGACACGGATCTGCAGGAAGTGTGTCCCTGACGGACTGGGAAGTCATCTTTGTTGAAGACATTTGGCCAGAGCGAGAGGCATCCAGGCCCCTGAGAAACAGGTGAGGCAGAGCAAGAGGGAGGATAGAGCAGCGGCCAGAGCCCCGGCAGGATACAGCGCCGTGCCACCACCACGGGCATAAGGGGAGGGCTTCCAAAAGGGTGGCTTGTCCAGAGAGGCCAGCGTTCCAGTGACAGTGACAGGGATTGTTGCCATCTCCCATTCCCGGCTTCTTCTTCTACACGGTATGGTGGTGTGGCTTCATTTCTCAGAGAAGAGCCGTGAAAAGGTACAACCATCTTCTCTGATGTGGTTCTGCTTCCCTACTGCGGGACAAAGAGCTCCTGTGGGGCTCTTTTCCTTGGTTGCTGTGTGGTCATCTTGATCTTAGAAAAGAGGCAGCTCATGATGGGGATGAGATTTCAATTGCTCCGGGACCGATGCATCTCCTCACGTGGGCCAGGCCTTCACACACCCAAAGCGGATCCGCGGCGGCGAAAACGATTGACAGCCGGCCTCATGACCCAGGCAGAGACGCAGAAAGAGGCTCAGCAAAGACAGGCCGACATGCCAGAAATCGCCTTGTGCTGCACAGGGCACATTCAGCCAAAGACACACACGCAGAGGGGCACGCACACACTAACCGACAGAGAGAGGGAAAGAAAGACACAGAGACTGAGAGACAGAGAGAGAAGAGAGAATGGGAGACACACACACACGCGCGCACACATACACGCGCACACACACACACACAGAAACAGAGTCATACAGCAGAGGCATGGAAACACACCGCCCCCAGGTAACCCCTGAGGCTGCGGGGTTCTGCTCTCGACGAGAACGACCCTGGGGTGAGAGAACAGCCCAGGGGCACGCAGGCCGACCTGTCTTCGAGATGACGGCGGCACGACTTTTGGGGAGACTCACCCCAACAGCGTCCGGGCAGGCCTGAGGCTGGGATGCCGTGCTGCTTCCCCCGGACTCCGCCTGGGGTTTCCTCATCCTGGTCGGCCCTTTGCGACTCCTGGCATCCGGAGACGTTCCCGTCGACCCCGTGGAGAGGTCCGACCGGAGCCTCAGAGCCCCGCCACCCAAGCACTGCCACGGAGGGCTCCTGCTCTGCCAAGCCTCAGGGACCGGTTTCTAAGACAACCGTGGGAAGCACTGTGACGGCAGAAGCCGCTCGCGCCTCGCGCATGCGCATTGGCTGGACCGACTCGCGCTCGGCTCCTGGCAGTCAGGCTGCGTCCCCTTTAAATAATGCCCCCGCTGCCCGGCTGCAGCGAGGCTCCTGCTGCAGCCGCAGCGGCGTGTGGATACGGGGTCCAGCTTGGGACGCCGTGGGAGATGGGGCCGCCGGTGCCCTGTCTCAGGGCCAAACCCCCAGGAGTCCCGCCCTCAGGATCTCCTTGAGCCGACTTCCACGGATGGAAGGGGAGCTTCAGGACGCCTGCTGTGTTCTGGGGACTCCCGTTCAGATCCGATTTTGGCCCCCTCCCAGTGAGATAGGTTGGGCTCACCACATCTGGTGAGGCAGGCAGGGCCTCGCTGCAGCGCAGAATGATCCCATAGGTCTCAAGGCGTAGCGTCAGCTGAAACTTCACTGATCCATCAGCCCTCTGCCTCCCTCCTCCTTCGAAAGAGCAGTGGCCTGCTCCGCTTGTAAAAGCCCTGGGGCTCCGGAAAGCCGACCGCTCTTTACAGGACACGTGCAGGCAGGAACAGGGGCGAATCCGAGGTGGAGACCATGTGACCACGCGTGGCACTGGCGTATCCCACAGCAGATGGTGTGAATGTGTGTCACCGGAGGCATACCGGGAGACGGCGAAACAAACGGTGGTGTCCAGGCATGTGCCAGTGGAAGGGGGGAACAAGTGACCTTTCGGTCAATGCCAAGGGAAATCAAAGAACACCTGGGGCTCGGTGGGTGGGGGGCCTGTGCCTGACCCAAGCCAGGTTTTCCAATGCCTATCAGAGGAGCAAAGAATCTTCTGCAGAATTCGCCCCGCCCCCAACCCTCCTTCTCCCTGGTAGCCCTGACGCAACTTCCCCTGCACCCAGCCCCAGCCCCAGCCCCAGCCCCAGCCCCAGCCCCAGCCCCAGCCCAATCCCTCTGGTTCCCTGACATTCGTTTGGGCCACAAGATCAAGGGAGTCAGTCCACCCAGGAGCAGAGGAGAGGATGTCCCTCAAGAATGAGACAGGAAGTGCAGAGGAAATGCGACACCACCTGTCCAAAAGACAAGGCCAGTCACGGTCGCCTAGCGCTCATTCTAGGCAATCCACCCACCCATGAGGGGAATCATGGAGAACAAGGAAGCTTCCCTGTCTGAGACACGTATGGAAGCCAAGAAATCCAGGGTCATGAGACCTGCCCAATGAAGCAGAAAGACGTTTGGAGAGAGATACCATCATGACACGGATCTGCAGGAAGTGTGTCCCTGACGGACTGGGAAGTCATCTTTGTTGAAGACATTTGGCCAGAGCGAGAGGCATCCAGGCCCCTGAGAAACAGGTGAGGCAGAGCAAGAGGGAGGATAGAGCAGCGGCCAGAGCCCCGGCAGGATACAGCGCCGTGCCACCACCACGGGCATAAGGGGAGGGCTTCCAAAAGGGTGGCTTGTCCAGAGAGGCCAGCGTTCCAGTGACAGTGACAGGGATTGTTGCCATCTCCCATTCCCGGCTTCTTCTTCTACACGGTATGGTGGTGTGGCTTCATTTCTCAGAGAAGAGCCGTGAAAAGGTACAACCATCTTCTCTGATGTGGTTCTGCTTCCCTACTGCGGGACAAAGAGCTCCTGTGGGGCTCTTTTCCTTGGTTGCTGTGTGGTCATCTTGATCTTAGAAAAGAGGCAGCTCATGATGGGGATGAGATTTCAATTGCTCCGGGACCGATGCATCTCCTCACGTGGGCCAGGCCTTCACACACCCAAAGCGGATCCGCGGCGGCGAAAACGATTGACAGCTGGCCTCATGACCCAGGCAGAGACGCAGAAAGAGGCTCAGCAAAGACAGGCCGACATGCCAGAAATCGCCTTGTGCTGCACAGGGCACATTCAGCCAAAGACACACACGCAGAGGGGCACGCACACACTAACCGACAGAGAGAGGGAAAGAAAGACACAGAGACTGAGAGACAGAGAGAGAAGAGAGAATGGGAGACACACACACACGCGCGCACACATACACGCGCACACACACACACACAGAAACAGAGTCATACAGCAGAGGCATGGAAACACACCGCCCCCAGGCAACCCCTGAGGCTGCGGGGTTCTGCTCTCGACGAGAACGACCCTGGGGTGAGAGAACAGCCCAGGGGCACGCAGGCCGACCTGTCCTCGAGATGACGGCGGCACGACTTTTGGGGAGACTCACCCCAACAGCGTCCGGGCAGGCCTGAGGCTGGGATGCCGTGCTGCTTCCCCCGGACTCCGCCTGGGGTTTCCTCATCCTGGTCGGCCCTTTGCGACTCCTGGCATCCGGAGACGTTCCCGTCGACCCCGTGGAGAGGTCCGACCGGAGCCTCAGAGCCCCGCCACCCAAGCACTGCCACGGAGGGCTCCTGCTCTGCCAAGCCTCAGGGACCGGTTTCTAAGACAACCGTGGGAAGCACTGTGACGGCAGAAGCCGCTCGCGCCTCGCGCATGCGCATTGGCTGGACCGACTCGCGCTCGGCTCCTGGCAGTCAGGCTGCGTCCCCTTTAAATAATGCCCCCGCTGCCCGGCTGCAGCGAGGCTCCTGCTGCAGCCGCAGCGGCGTGTGGATACGGGGTCCAGCTTGGGACGCCGTGGGAGATGGGGCCGCCGGTGCCCTGTCTCAGGGCCAAACCCCCAGGAGTCCCGCCCTCAGGATCTCCTTGAGCCGACTTCCACGGATGGAAGGGGAGCTTCAGGACGCCTGCTGTGTTCTGGGGACTCCCGTTCAGATCCGATTTTGGCCCCCTCCCAGTGAGATAGGTTGGGCTCACCACATCTGGTGAGGCAGGCAGGGCCTCGCTGCAGCGCAGAATGATCCCATAGGTCTCAAGGCGTAGCGTCAGCTGAAACTTCACTGATCCATCAGCCCTCTGCCTCCCTCCTCCTTCGAAAGAGCAGTGGCCTGCTCCGCTTGTAAAAGCCCTGGGGCTCCGGAAAGCCGACCGCGCTTTACAGGACACGTGCAGGCAGGAACAGGGGCGAATCCGAGGTGGAGACCATGTGACCACGCGTGGCACTGGCGTATCCCACAGCAGATGGTGTGAATGTGTGTCACCGGAGGCATACCGGGAGACGGCGAAACAAACGGTGGTGTCCAGGCATGTGCCAGTGGAAGGGGGGAACAAGTGACCTTTCGGTCAATGCCAAGGGAAATCAAAGAACACCTGGGGCTCGGTGGGTGGGGGGCCTGTGCCTGACCCAAGCCAGGTTTTCCAATGCCTATCAGAGGAGCAAAGAATCTTCTGCAGAATTCGCCCCGCCCCCAAACCTCCTTCTCCCTGGTAGCCCTGACGCAACTTCCCCTGCACCCAGCCCCAGCCCCAGCCCCAGCCCCAGCCCCAGCCCCAGCCCCAGCCCAGTCCCTCTGGTTCCCTGACATTCGTTTGGGCCACAAGATCAAGGGAGTCAGTCCACCCAGGAGCAGAGGAGAGGATGTCCCTCAAGAATGAGACAGGAAGTGCAGAGGAAATGCGACACCACCTGTCCTAGAAGACAAGGCCAGTCACGGTCGCCTAGCGCTCATTCTAGGCAATCCACCCACCCATGAGGGGAAACATGGAGAACAAGGAAGCTTCCCTGTCTGAGACACGTATGGAAGCCAAGAAATCCAGGGTCATGAGACCTGCCCAATGAAGCAGAAAGACGTTTGGAGAGAGATACCATCATGACACGGATCTGCAGGAAGTGTGTCCCTGACGGACTGGGAAGTCATCTTTGTTGAAGACATTTGGCCAGAGCGAGAGGCATCCAGGCCCCTGAGAAACAGGTGAGGCAGAGCAAGAGGGAGGATAGAGCAGCGGCCAGAGCCCCGGCAGGATACAGCGCCGTGCCACCACCACGGGCATAAGGGGAGGGCTTCCAAAAGGGTGGCTTGTCCAGAGAGGCCAGCGTTCCAGTGACAGTGACAGGGATTGTTGCCATCTCCCATTCCCGGCTTCTTCTTCTACACGGTATGGTGGTGTGGCTTCATTTCTCAGAGAAGAGCCGTGAAAAGGTACAACCATCTTCTCTGATGTGGTTCTGCTTCCCTACTGCGGGACAAAGAGCTCCTGTGGGGCTCTTTTCCTTGGTTGCTGTGTGGTCATCTTGATCTTAGAAAAGAGGCAGCTCATGATGGGGATGAGATTTCAATTGCTCCGGGACCGATGCATCTCCTCACGTGGGCCAGGCCTTCACACACCCAAAGCGGATCCGCGGCGGCGAAAACGATTGACAGCCGGCCTCATGACCCAGGCAGAGACGCAGAAAGAGGCTCAGCAAAGACAGGCCGACATGCCAGAAATCGCCTTGTGCTGCACAGGGCACATTCAGCCAAAGACACACACGCAGAGGGGCACGCACACACTAACCGACAGAGAGAGGGAAAGAAAGACACAGAGACTGAGAGACAGAGAGAGAAGAGAGAATGGGAGACACACACACACGCGCGCACACATACACGCGCACACACACACACACAGAAACAGAGTCATACAGCAGAGGCATGGAAACACACCGCCCCCAGGTAACCCCTGAGGCTGCGGGGTTCTGCTCTCGACGAGAACGACCCTGGGGTGAGAGAACAGCCCAGGGGCACGCAGGCCGACCTGTCTTCGAGATGACGGCGGCACGACTTTTGGGGAGACTCACCCCAACAGCGTCCGGGCAGGCCTGAGGCTGGGATGCCGTGCTGCTTCCCCCGGACTCCGCCTGGGGTTTCCTCATCCTGGTCGGCCCTTTGCGACTCCTGGCATCCGGAGACGTTCCCGTCGACCCCGTGGAGAGGTCCGACCGGAGCCTCAGAGCCCCGCCACCCAAGCACTGCCACGGAGGGCTCCTGCTCTGCCAAGCCTCAGGGACCGATTTCTAAGACAACCGTGGGAAGCACTGTGACGGCAGAAGCCGCTCGCGCCTCGCGCATGCGCATTGGCTGGACCGAATCGCGCTCGGCTCCTGGCAGTCAGGCTGCGTCCCCTTTAAATAATGCCCCCGCTGCCCGGCTGCAGCGAGGCTCCTGCTGCAGCCGCAGCGGCGTGTGGATACGGGGTCCAGCTTGGGACGCCGTGGGAGATGGGGCCGCCGGTGCCCTGTCTCAGGGCCAAACCCCCAGGAGTCCCGCCCTCAGGATCTCCTTGAGCCGACTTCCACGGATGGAAGGGGAGCTTCAGGACGCCTGCTGTGTTCTGGGGACTCCCGTTCAGATCCGATTTTGGCCCCCTCCCAGTGAGATAGGTTGGGCTCACCACATCTGGTGAGGCAGGCAGGGCCTCGCTGCAGCGCAGAATGATCCCATAGGTCTCAAGGCGTAGCGTCAGCTGAAACTTCACTGATCCATCAGCCCTCTGCCTCCCTCCTCCTTCGAAAGAGCAGTGGCCTGCTCCGCTTCTAAAAGCCCTGGGGCTCCGGAAAGCCGACCGCGCTTTACAGGACACGTGCAGGCAGGAACAGGGGCGAATCCGAGGTGGAGACCATGTGACCACGCGTGGCACTGGCGTATCCCACAGCAGATGGTGTGAATGTGTGTCACCGGAGGCATACCGGGAGACGGCGAAACAAACGGTGGTGTCCAGGCATGTGCCAGTGGAAGGGGGGAACAAGTGACCTTTCGGTCAATGCCAAGGGAAATCAAAGAACACCTGGGGCTCGGTGGGTGGGGGGCCTGTGCCTGACCCAAGCCAGGTTTTCCAATGCCTATCAGAGGAGCAAAGAATCTTCTGCAGAATTCGCCCCGCCCCCAACCCTCCTCCTCCCTGGTAGCCCTGACGCAACTTCCCCTGCACCCAGCCCCAGCCCCAGCCCCAGCCCCAGCCCCAGCCCCAGCCCCAGCCCAGTCCCTCTGGTTCCCTGACATTCGTTTGGGCCACAAGATCAAGGGAGTCAGTCCACCCAGGAGCAGAGGAGAGGATGTCCCTCAAGAATGAGACAGGAAGTGCAGAGGAAATGCGACACCACCTGTCCTAGAAGACAAGGCCAGTCACGGTCCCCTAGCGCTCATTCTAGGCAATCCACCCACCCATGAGGGGAAACATGGAGAACAAGGAAGCTTCCCTGTCTGAGACACGTATGGAAGCCAAGAAATCCAGGGTCATGAGACCTGCCCAATGAAGCAGAAAGACGTTTGGAGAGAGATACCATCATGACACGGATCTGCAGGAAGTGTGTCCCTGACGGACTGGGAAGTCATCTTTGTTGAAGACATTTGGCCAGAGCGAGAGGCATCCAGGCCCCTGAGAAACAGGTGAGGCAGAGCAAGAGGGAGGATAGAGCAGCGGCCAGAGCCCCGGCAGGATACAGCGCCGTGCCACCACCACGGGCATAAGGGGAGGGCTTCCAAAAGGGTGGCTTGTCCAGAGAGGCCAGCGTTCCAGTGACAGTGACAGGGATTGTTGCCATCTCCCATTCCCGGCTTCTTCTTCTACACGGTATGGTGGTGTGGCTTCATTTCTCAGAGAAGAGCCGTGAAAAGGTACAACCATCTTCTCTGATGTGGTTCTGCTTCCCTACTGCGGGACAAAGAGCTCCTGTGGGGCTCTTTTCCTTGGTTGCTGTGTGGTCATCTTGATCTTAGAAAAGAGGCAGCTCATGATGGGGATGAGATTTCAATTGCTCCGGGACCGATGCATCTCCTCACGTGGGCCAGGCCTTCACACACCCAAAGCGGATCCGCGGCGGCGAAAACGATTGACAGCCGGCCTCATGACCCAGGCAGAGACGCAGAAAGAGGCTCAGCAAAGACAGGCCGACATGCCAGAAATCGCCTTGTGCTGCACAGGGCACATTCAGCCAAAGACACACACGCAGAGGGGCACGCACACACTAACCGACAGAGAGAGGGAAAGAAAGACACAGAGACTGAGAGACAGAGAGAGAAGAGAGAATGGGACACACACACACGCGTGCGCACACATACACGCGCACACACACACACACAGAAACAGAGTCATACAGCAGAGGCATGGAAACACACCGCCCCCAGGCAACCCCTGAGGCTGCGGGGTTCTGCTCTCGACGAGAACGACCCTGGGGTGAGAGAACAGCCCAGGGGCACGCAGGCCGACCTGTCCTCGAGATGACGGCGGCACGACTTTTGGGGAGACTCACCCCAACAGCGTCCGGGCAGGCCTGAGGCTGGGATGCCGTGCTGCTTCTCCCGGACTCCGCCTGGGGTTTCCTCATCCTGGTCGGCCCTTTGCGACTCCTGGCATCCGGAGACGTTCCCGTCGACCCCGTGGAGAGGTCCGACCGGAGCCTCAGAGCCCCGCCACCCAAGCACTGCCACGGAGGGCTCCTGCTCTGCCAAGCCTCAGGGACCGGTTTCTAAGACAACCGTGGGAAGCACTGTGACGGCAGAAGCCGCTGGCGCCTCGCGCATGCGCATTGGCTGGACCGACTCGCGCTCGGCTCCTGGCAGTCAGGCTGCGTCCCCTTTAAATAATGCCCCCGCTGCCCGGCTGCAGCGAGGCTCCTGCTGCAGCCGCGGCGGCGTGTGGATACGGGGTCCAGCTTGGGACGCCGTGGGAGATGGGGCCGCCGGTGCCCTGTCTCAGGGCCAAACCCCCAGGAGTCCCGCCCTCAGGATCTCCTTGAGCCGACTTCCACGGAGGGAAGGGGAGCTTCAGGCCGCCTGCTGTGTTCTGGGGACTCCCGTTCAGATCCGATTTTGGCCCCCTCCCAGTGAGATAGGATGGGCTCAGCACATCTGGTGAGGCAGGCAGGGCCTCGCTGCAGCGCAGAATGATCCCATAGGTCTCAAGGCGTAGCGTCAGCTGAAACTTCACTGATCCATCAGCCCTCTGCCTCCCTCCTCCTTCGAAAGAGCAGTGGCCTGCTCCGCTTCTAAAAGCCCTGGGGCTCCGGAAAGCCGACCGCGCTTTACAGGACACGTGCAGGCAGGAACAGGGGCGAATCCGAGGTGGAGACCATGTGACCACGCGTGGCACTGGCGTATCCCACAGCAGATGGTGTGAATGTGTGTCACCGGAGGCATACCGGGAGACGGCGAAACAAACGGTGGTGTCCAGGCATGTGCCAGTGGAAGGGGGGAACAAGTGACCTTTCGGTCAATGCCAAGGGAAATCAAAGAACACCTGGGGCTCGGTGGGTGGGGGGCCTGTGCCTGACCCAAGCCAGGTTTTCCAATGCCTATCAGAGGAGCAAAGAATCTTCTGCAGAATTCGCCCCGCCCCCAACCCTCCTCCTCCCTGGTAGCCCTGACGCAACTTCCCCTGCACCCAGCCCCAGCCCCAGCCCCAGCCCCAGCCCCAGCCCCAGCCCCAGCCCAGTCCCTCTGGTTCCCTGACAAGAGAAGATCAAGGGAGTCAGTTTGGGCCACAAGATCAAGGGAGTCAGCCCACCCAGGAGCAGAGGAGAGGATGTCCCTCAAGAATGAGACAGGAAGTGCAGAGGAAATGCGACACCACCTGTCCTAGAAGACAAGGCCAGTCACGGTCGCCTAGCCCTCATTCTAGGCAATCCACCCACCCATGAGGGGAAACATGGAGAACAAGGAAGCTTCCCTGTCTGAGACACGTATGGAAGCCAAGAAATCCAGGGTCATGAGACCTGCCCAATGAAGCAGAAAGACGTTTGGAGAGAGATACTATCATGACACGGATCTGCAGAAAGTGTGTCCCTGACGGACTGGGAAGTCATCTTTGTTGAAGACATTTGGCCAGAGCGAGAGGCATCCAGGCCCCTGAGAAACAGGTGAGGCAGAGCAAGAGGGAGGATAGAGCAGCGGCCAGAGCCCCGGCAGGATACAGCGCCGTGCCACCACCACGGGCATAAGGGGAGGGCTTCCAAAAGGGTGGCTTGTCCAGAGAGGCCAGCGTTCCAGTGACAGTGACAGGGATTGTTGCCATCTCCCATTCCCGGCTTCTTCTTCTACACGGTATGGTGGTGTGGCTTCATTTCTCAGAGAAGAGCCGTGAAAAGGTACAACCATCTTCTCTGATGTGGTTCTGCTTCCCTACTGCGGGACAAAGAGCTCCTGTGGGGCTCTTTTCCTTGGTTGCTGTGTGGTCATCTTGATCTTAGAAAAGAGGCAGCTCATGATGGGGATGAGATTTCAATTGCTCCGGGACCGATGCATCTCCTCACGTGGGCCAGGCCTTCACACACCCAAAGCGGATCCGCGGCGGTGAAAACGATTGACAGCCGGCCTGATGACCCAGGCAGAGACGCAGAAAGAGGCTCAGCAAAGACAGGCCGACATGCCAGAAATCGCCTTGTGCTGCACAGGGCACATTCAGCCAAAGACACACACGCAGAGGGGCACGCACACACTAACCGACAGAGAGAGGGAAAGAAAGACACAGAGACTGAGAGACAGAGAGAGAAGAGAGAATGGGAGACACACACACACGCGCCCACACATACACGCGCACACACACACAGAGAAACAGAGTCATGCGGCAGAGGCATGGAAACACACCGCCCCCAGGCAACCCCTGAGGCTGCGGGGTTCTGCTCTCGACGAGAACGACCCTGGGGTGAGAGAACAGCCCAGGGGCACGCAGGCCGACCTGTCCTCGAGATGACGGCGGTACGACTTTTGGGGAGACTCACCCCAACAGCGTCCGGGCAGGTCTGAGGCTGGGATGCCGTGCTGCTTCCCCCGGACTCCGCCTGGGGTTTCCTCATCCTGGTCGGCCCTTTGCGACTCCTGGCATCCGGAGACGTTCCCGTCGACCCCGTGGAGAGGTCCGACCGGAGCCTCAGAGCCCCGCCACCCAAGCACTGCCACGGAGGGCTCCTGCTCTGCCAAGCCTCAGGGACCGGTTTCTAAGACAACCGTGGGAAGCACTGTGACGGCAGAAGCCGCTCGCGCCTCGCGCATGCGCATTGGCTGGACCGACTCGCGCTCGGCTCCTGGCAGTCAGGCTGCGTCCCCTTTAAATAATGCCCCCGCTGCCCGGCTGCAGCGAGGCTCCTGCTGCAGCCGCGGCGGCGTGTGGATACGGGGTCTAGCTTGGGACGCCGTGGGAGATGGAGCCGCCGGTGCCCTGTCTCAGGGCCAAACCCCCAGGAGTCCCGCCCTCAGGATCTCCTTGAGCCGACTTCCACGGAGGGAAGGGGAGCTTCAGGCCGCCTGCTGTGTTCTGGGGACTCCCGTTCAGATCCGATTTTGGCCCCCTCCCAGTGAGATAGGATGGGCTCACCACATCTGGTGAGGCAGGCAGGGCCTCGCTGCAGCGCAGAATGATCCCATAGGTCTCAAGGCGTAGCGTCAGCTGAAACTTCACTGATCCATCAGCCCTCTGCCTCCCTCCTCCTTCGAAAGAGCAGTGGCCTGCTCCGCTTCTAAAAGCCCTGGGGCTCCGGAAAGCCGACCGCGCTTTACAGGACACGTGCAGGCAGGAACAGGGGCAAATCCGAGGTGGAGACCATGTGGCCACGCGTGGCACTGGCGTATCCCACAGCAGATGGTGTGAATGTGTGTCACCGGAGGCATACCGGGAGACGGCGAAACAAACGGTGGTGTCCAGGCATGTGCCAGTGGAAGGGGGGAACAAGTGACCTTTCGGTCAATGCCAAGGGAAATCAAAGAACACCTGGGGCTCGGTGGGTGGGGGGCCTGTGCCTGACCCAAGCCAGGTTTTCCAATGCCTATCAGAGGAGCAAGAATCTTCTGCAGAATTCGCCCCGCCCCCAACCCTCCTCCTCCCTGGTAGCCCTGACGCAACTTCCCCTGCACCCAGACCCAGCCCCAGCCCCAGCCCCAGCCCCAGCCCAAGACCCAGCCCCAGCCCCAGCCCAGTCCCTCTGGTTCCCTGACATTCGTTTGGGCCACAAGATCAAGGGTGTCAGTCCACCCAGGAGCAGAGGAGAGGATGTCCCTCAAGAATGAGACAGGAAGTGCAGAGGAAATGCGACACCACCTGTCCTAGAAGACAAGGCCAGTCACGGTCGCCTAGCGCTCATTCTAGGCAATCCACCCACCCATGAGGGGAAACATGGAGAACAAGGAAGCTTCCCTGTCTGAGACACGTATGGAAGCCAAGAAATCCAGGGTCATGAGACCTGCCCAATGAAGCAGAAAGACGTTTGGAGAGAGATACCATCATGACACGGATCTGCAGGAAGTGTGTCCCTGACGGACTGGGAAGTCATCTTTGTTGAAGACATTTGGCCAGAGCGAGAGGCATCCAGGCCCCTGAGAAACAGGTGAGGCAGAGCAAGAGGGAGGATAGAGCAGCGGCCAGAGCCCTGGCAGGATACAGCGCCGTGCCACCACCACGGGCATAAGGGGAGGGCTTCCAAAAGGGTGGCTTGTCCAGAGAGGCCAGCGTTCCAGTGACAGTGACAGGGATTGTTGCCATCTCCCATTCCCGGCTTCTTCTTCTACACGGTATGGTGGTGTGGCTTCATTTCTCAGAGAAGAGCCGTGAAAAGGTACAACCATCTTCTCTGATGTGGTTCTGCTTCCCTACTGCGGGACAAAGAGCTCCTGTGGGGCTCTTTTCCTTGGTTGCTGTGTGGTCATCTTGATCTTAGAAAAGAGGCAGCTCATGATGGGGATGAGATTTCAATTGCTCCGGGACCGATGCATCTCCTCACGTGGGCCAGGCCTTCACACACCCAAAGCGGATCCGCGGCGGCGAAAACGATTGACAGCCGGCCTCATGACCCAGGCAGAGACGCAGAAAGAGGCTCAGCAAAGACAGGCCGACATGCCAGAAATCGCCTTGTGCTGCACAGGGCACATTCAGCCAAAGACACACACGCAGAGGGGCACGCACACACTAACCGACAGAGAGAGGGAAAGAAAGACACAGAGACTGAGAGACAGAGAGAGAAGAGAGAATGGGAGACACACACACACGCGCCCACACATACACGCGCACACACACACAGAGAAACAGAGTCATACGGCAGAGGCATGGAAACACACCGCCCCCAGGCAACCCCTGAGGCTGCGGGGTTCTGCTCTCGACGAGAACGACCCTGGGGTGAGAGAACAGCCCAGGGGCACGCAGGCCGACCTGTCCTCGAGATGACGGCGGCACGACTTTTGGGGAGACTCACCCCAACAGCGTCCGGGCAGGTCTGAGGCTGGGATGCCGTGCTGCTTCCTCCGGACTCCGCCTGGGGTTTCCTCATCCTGGTCGGCCCTTTGCGACTCCTGGCATCCGGAGACGTTCCCGTCGACCCCGTGGAGAGGTCCGACCGGAGCCTCAGAGCCCCGCCACCCAAGCACTGCCACGGAGGGCTCCTGCTCTGCCAAGCCTCAGGGACCGGTTTCTAAGACAACCGTGGGAAGCACTGTGACGGCAGAAGCCACTCGCGCCTCGCGCATGCGCATTGGCTGGACCGACTCGCGCTCGGCTCCTGGCAGTCAGGCTGCGTCCCCTTTAAATAATGCCCCCGCTGCCCGGCTGCAGCGAGGCTCCTGCTGCAGCCGCGGCGGCGTGTGGATACGGGGTCCAGCTTGGGACGCCGTGGGAGATGGAGCCGCCGGTGCCCTGTCTCAGGGCCAAACCCCCAGGAGTCCCGCCCTCAGGATCTCCTTGAGCCGACTTCCACGGAGGGAAGGGGAGCTTCAGGCCGCCTGCTGTGTTCTGGGGACTCCCGTTCAGATCCGATTTTGGCCCCCTCCCAGTGAGATAGGATGGGCTCACAACATCTGGTGAGGCAGGCAGGGCCTCGCTGCAGCGCAGAATGATCCCATAGGTCTCAAGGCGTAGCGTCAGCTGAAACTTCACTGATCCATCAGCCCTCTGCCTCCCTCCTCCTTCGAAAGAGCAGTGGCCTGCTCCGCTTCTAAAAGCCCTGGGGCTCCGGAAAGCCGACCGCGCTTTACAGGACACGTGCAGGCAGGAACAGGGGCGAATCCGAGGTGGAGACCATGTGGCCACGCGTGGCACTGGCGTATCCCACAGCAGATGGTGTGAATGTGTGTCGCCGGAGGCATACCGGGAGACGGCGAAACAAACGGTGGTGTCCAGGCATGTGCCAGTGGAAGGGGGGAACAAGTGACCTTTCGGTCAATGCCAAGGGAAATCAAAGAACACCTGGGGCTCGGTGGGTGGGGGGCCTGTGCCTGACCCAAGCCAGGTTTTCCAATGCCTATCAGAGGAGCAAAGAATCTTCTGCAGAATTCGCCCCGCCCCCAACCCTCCTCCTGCCTGGTAGCCCTGACGCAACTTCCCCTGCACCCAGCCCCAGCCCCAGCCCCAGCCCCAGCCCCAGCCCGTCCCAGCCCAGTCCCTCTGGTTCCCTGACATTCGTTTGGGCCACAAGATCAAGGAAGTCAGTCCACCCAGGAGCAGAGGAGAGGATGTCCCTCAAGAATGAGACAGGAAGTGCAGAGGAAATGCGACACCACCTGTCCTAGAAGACAAGGCCAGTCACGGTCGCCTAGCGCTCATTCTAGGCAATCCACCCACCCATGAGGGGAAACATGGAGAACAAGGAAGCTTCCCTGTCTGAGACACGTATGGAAGCCAAGAAATCCAGGGTCATGAGACCTGCCCAATGAAGCAGAAAGACGTTTGGAGAGAGATACCATCATGACACGGATCTGCAGGAAGTGTGTCCCTGACGGACTGGGAAGTCATCTTTGTTGAAGACATTTGGCCAGAGCGAGAGGCATCCAGGCCCCTGAGAAACAGGTGAGGCAGAGCAAGAGGGAGGATAGAGCAGCGGCCAGAGCCCCGGCAGGATACAGCGCCGTGCCACCACCACGGGCATAAGGGGAGGGCTTCCAAAAGGGTGGCTTGTCCAGAGAGGCCAGCGTTCCAGTGACAGTGACAGGGATTGTTGCCATCTCCCATTCCCGGCTTCTTCTTCTACACGGTATGGTGGTGTGGCTTCATTTCTCAGAGAAGAGCCCTGAAAAGGTACAACCATCTTCTCTGATGTGGTTCTGCTTCCCTACTGCGGGACAAAGAGCTCCTGTGGGGCTCTTTTCCTTGGTTGCTGTGTGGTCATCTTGATCTTAGAAAAGAGGCAGCTCATGATGGGGATGAGATTTCAATTGCTCCGGGACCGATGCATCTCCTCACGTGGGCCAGGCCTTCACACACCCAAAGCGGATCCGCGGCGGCGAAAACGATTGACAGCCGGCCTCATGACCCAGGCAGAGACGCAGAAAGAGGCTCAGCAAAGACAGGCCGACATGCCAGAAATCGCCTTGTGCTGCACAGGGCACATTCAGCCAAAGACACACACGCAGAGGGGCACGCACACACTAACCGACAGAGAGAGGGAAAGAAAGACACAGAGACTGAGAGACAGAGAGAGAAGAGAGAATGGGAGACACACACACACGCGCCCACACATACACGCGCACACACACACAGAGAAACAGAATCATACGGCAGAGGCATGGAAACACACCGCCCCCAGGCAACCCCTGAGGCTGCGGGGTTCTGCTCTCGACGAGAACGACCCTGGGGTGAGAGAACAGCCCAGGGGCACGCAGGCCGACCTGTCCTCGAGATGACGGCGGCACGACTTTTGGGGAGACTCACCCCAACAGCGTCCGGGCAGGTCTGAGGCTGGGATGCCGTGCTGCTTCCCCCGGACTCCGCCTGGGGTTTCCTCATCCTGGTCGGCCCTTTGCGACTCCTGGCATCCGGAGACGTTCCCGTCGACCCCGTGGAGAGGTCCGACCGGAGCCTCAGAGCCCCGCCACCCAAGCACTGCCACGGAGGGCTCCTGCTCTGCCAAGCCTCAGGGACCGGTTTCTAAGACAACCGTGGGAAGCACTGTGACGGCAGAAGCCACTCGCGCCTCGCGCATGCGCATTGGCTGGACCGACTCGCGCTCGGATCCTGGCGGTCAGGCTGCGTCCCCTTTAACTAATGCCCCCGCTGCCCGGCTGCAGCGAGGCTCCTGCTGCAGCCGCGGCAGCGTGTGGATACGGGGTCCAGCTTGGGACGCCGTGGGAGATGGAGCCGCCGGTGCCCTGTCTCAGGGCCAAACCCCCAGGAGTCCCGCCCTCAGGATCTCCTTGAGCCGACTTCCACGGAGGGAAGGGGAGCTTCAGGCCGCCTGCTGTGTTCTGGGGACTCCCGTTCAGATCCGATTTTGGCCCCCTCCCAGTGAGATAGGATGGGCTCACAACATCTGGTGAGGCAGGCAGGGCCTCGCTGCAGCGCAGAATGATCCCATAGGTCCCAAGGCGTAGCGTCAGCTGAAACTTCACTGATCCATCAGCCCTCTGCCTCCCTCCTCCTTCGAAAGAGCAGTGGCCTGCTCCGCTTCTAAAAGCCCTGGGGCTCCGGAAAGCCGACCGCGCTTTACAGGACACGTGCAGGCAGGAACAGGGGCGAATCCGAGGTGGAGACCATGTGGCCACGCGTGGCACTGGCGTATCCCACAGCAGATGGTGTGAATGTGTGTCACCGGAGGCATACCGGGAGACGGCGAAACAAACGGTGGTGTCCAGGCATGTGCCAGTGGAAGGGGGGAACAAGTGACCTTTCGGTCAATGCCAAGGGAAATCAAAGAACACCTGGGGCTCGGTGGGTGGGGGGCCTGTGCCTGACCCAAGCCAGGTTTTCCAATGCCTATCAGAGGAGCAAAGAATCTTCTGCAGAATTCGCCCCGCCCCCAACCCTCCTCCTGCCTGGTAGCCCTGACGCAACTTCCCCTGCACCCAGCCCCAGCCCCAGCCCCAGCCCCAGCCCCAGCCCCAGTCCCAGCCCAGTCCCTCTGGTTCCCTGACATTCGTTTGGGCCACAAGATCAAGGGAGTCAGTCCACCCAGGAGCAGAGGAGAGGATGTCCCTCAAGAATGAGACAGGAAGTGCAGAGGAAATGCGACACCACCTGTCCTAGAAGACAAGGCCAGTCACGGTCGCCTAGCGCTCATTCTAGGCAATCCACCCACCCATGAGGGGAAACATGGAGAACAAGGAAGCTTCCCTGTCTGAGACACGTATGGAAGCCAAGAAATCCAGGGTCATGAGACCTGCCCAATGAAGCAGAAAGACGTTTGGAGAGAGATACCATCATGACACGGATCTGCAGGAAGTGTGTCCCTGACGGACTGGGAAGTCATCTTTGTTGAAGACATTTGGCCAGAGCGAGAGGCATCCAGGCCCCTGAGAAACAGGTGAGGCAGAGCAAGAGGGAGGATAGAGCAGCGGCCAGAGCCCCGGCAGGATACAGCGCCGTGCCACCACCACGGGCATAAGGGGAGGGCTTCCAAAAGGGTGGCTTGTCCAGAGAGGCCAGCGTTCCAGTGACAGTGACAGGGATTGTTGCCATCTCCCATTCCCGGCTTCTTCTTCTACACGGTATGGTGGTGTGGCTTCATTTCTCAGAGAAGAGCCGTGAAAAGGTACAACCATCTTCTCTGATGTGGTTCTGCTTCCCTACTGCGGGACAAAGAGCTCCTGTGGGGCTCTTTTCCTTGGTTGCTGTGTGGTCATCTTGATCTTAGAAAAGAGGCAGCTCATGATGGGGATGAGATTTCAATTGCTCCGGGACCGATGCATCTCCTCACGTGGGCCAGGCCTTCACACACCCAAAGCGGATCCGCGGCGGCGAAAACGATTGACAGCTGGCCTCATGACCCAGGCAGAGACGCAGAAAGAGGCTCAGCAAAGACAGGCCGACATGCCAGAAATCGCCTTGTGCTGCACAGGGCACATTCAGCCAAAGACACACACGCAGAGGGGCACGCACACACTAACCGACAGAGAGAGGGAAAGAAAGACACAGAGACTGAGAGACAGAGAGAGAAGAGAGAATGGGAGACACACACACACGCGCGCACACATACACGCGCACACACACACACACAGAAACAGAGTCATACAGCAGAGGCATGGAAACACACCGCCCCCAGGCAACCCCTGAGGCTGCGGGGTTCTGCTCTCGACGAGAACGACCCTGGGGTGAGAGAACAGCCCAGGGGCACGCAGGCCGACCTGTCCTCGAGATGACGGCGGCACGACTTTTGGGGAGACTCACCCCAACAGCGTCCGGGCAGGCCTGAGGCTGGGATGCCGTGCTGCTTCCCCCGGACTCCGCCTGGGGTTTCCTCATCCTGGTCGGCCCTTTGCGACTCCTGGCATCCGGAGACGTTCCCGTCGACCCCGTGGAGAGGTCCGACCGGAGCCTCAGAGCCCCGCCACCCAAGCACTGCCACGGAGGGCTCCTGCTCTGCCAAGCCTCAGGGACCGGTTTCTAAGACAACCGTGGGAAGCACTGTGACGGCAGAAGCCGCTCGCGCCTCGCGCATGCGCATTGGCTGGACCGACTCGCGCTCGGCTCCTGGCAGTCAGGCTGCGTCCCCTTTAAATAATGCCCCCGCTGCCCGGCTGCAGCGAGGCTCCTGCTGCAGCCGCGGCGGCGTGTGGATACGGGGTCCAGCTTGGGACGCCGTGGGAGATGGAGCCGCCGGTGCCCTGTCTCAGGGCCAAACCCCCAGGAGTCCCGCCCTCAGGATCTCCTTGAGCCGACTTCCACGGAGGGAAGGGGAGCTTCAGGCCGCCTGCTGTGTTCTGGGGACTCCCGTTCAGATCCGATTTTGGCCCCCTCCCAGTGAGATAGGATGGGCTCACAACATCTGGTGAGGCAGGCAGGGCCTCGCTGCAGCGCAGAATGATCCCATAGGTCTCAAGGCGTAGCGTCAGCTGAAACTTCACTGATCCATCAGCCCTCTGCCTCCCTCCTCCTTCGAAAGAGCAGTGGCCTGCTCCGCTTCTAAAAGCCCTGGGGCTCCGGAAAGCCGACCGCGCTTTACAGGACACGTGCAGGCAGGAACAGGGGCGAATCCGAGGTGGAGACCATGTGACCACGCGTGGCACTGGCGTATCCCACAGCAGATGGTGTGAATGTGTGTCACCGGAGGCATACCGGGAGACGGCGAAACAAACGGTGGTGTCCAGGCATGTGCCAGTGGAAGGGGGGAACAAGTGACCTTTCGGTCAATGCCAAGGGAAATCAAAGAACACCTGGGGCTCGGTGGGTGGGGGGCCTGTGCCTGACCCAAGCCAGGTTTTCCAATGCCTATCAGAGGAGCAAAGAATCTTCTGCAGAATTCGCCCCGCCCCCAACCCTCCTCCTCCCTGGTAGCCCTGACGCAACTTCCCCTGCACCCAGCCCCAGCCCCAGCCCCAGCCCCAGCCCCAGCCCCAGCCCCAGCCCAGTCCCTCTGGTTCCCTGACATTCGTTTGGGCCACAAGATCAAGGGAGTCAGTCCACCCAGGAGCAGAGGAGAGGATGTCCCTCAAGAATGAGACAGGAAGTGCAGAGGAAATGCGACACCACCTGTCCTAGAAGACAAGGCCAGTCACGGTCGCCTAGCGCTCATTCTAGGCAATCCACCCACCCATGAGGGGAAACATGGAGAACAAGGAAGCTTCCCTGTCTGAGACACGTATGGAAGCCAAGAAATCCAGGGTCATGAGACCTGCCCAATGAAGCAGAAAGACGTTTGGAGAGAGATACCATCATGACACGGATCTGCAGGAAGTGTGTCCCTGACGGACTGGGAAGTCATCTTTGTTGAAGACATTTGGCCAGAGCGAGAGGCATCCAGGCCCCTGAGAAACAGGTGAGGCAGAGCAAGAGGGAGGATAGAGCAGCGGCCAGAGCCCCGGCAGGATACAGCGCCGTGCCACCACCACGGGCATAAGGGGAGGGCTTCCAAAAGGGTGGCTTGTCCAGAGAGGCCAGCGTTCCAGTGACAGTGACAGGGATTGTTGCCATCTCCCATTCCCGGCTTCTTCTTCTACACGGTATGGTGGTGTGGCTTCATTTCTCAGAGAAGAGCCGTGAAAAGGTACAACCATCTTCTCTGATGTGGTTCTGCTTCCCTACTGCGGGACAAAGAGCTCCTGTGGGGCTCTTTTCCTTGGTTGCTGTGTGGTCATCTTGATCTTAGAAAAGAGGCAGCTCATGATGGGGATGAGATTTCAATTGCTCCGGGACCGATGCATCTCCTCACGTGGGCCAGGCCTTCACACACCCAAAGCGGATCCGCGGCGGCGAAAACGATTGACAGCCGGCCTCATGACCCAGGCAGAGACGCAGAAAGAGGCTCAGCAAAGACAGGCCGACATGCCAGAAATCGCCTTGTGCTGCACAGGGCACATTCAGCCAAAGACACACACGCAGAGGGGCACGCACACACTAACCGACAGAGAGAGGGAAAGAAAGACACAGAGACTGAGAGACAGAGAGAGAAGAGAGAATGGGACACACACACACGCGTGCGCACACATACACGCGCACACACACACACACAGAAACAGAGTCATACAGCAGAGGCATGGAAACACACCGCCCCCAGGCAACCCCTGAGGCTGCGGGGTTCTGCTCTCGACGAGAACGACCCTGGGGTGAGAGAACAGCCCAGGGGCACGCAGGCCGACCTGTCCTCGAGATGACGGCGGCACGACTTTTGGGGAGACTCACCCCAACAGCGTCCGGGCAGGCCTGAGGCTGGGATGCCGTGCTGCTTCTCCCGGACTCCGCCTGGGGTTTCCTCATCCTGGTCGGCCCTTTGCGACTCCTGGCATCCGGAGACGTTCCCGTCGACCCCGTGGAGAGGTCCGACCGGAGCCTCAGAGCCCCGCCACCCAAGCACTGCCACGGAGGGCTCCTGCTCTGCCAAGCCTCAGGGACCGGTTTCTAAGACAACCGTGGGAAGCACTGTGACGGCAGAAGCCGCTCGCGCCTCGCGCATGCGCATTGGCTGGACCGACTCGCGCTCGGCTCCTGGCAGTCAGGCTGCGTCCCCTTTAAATAATGCCCCCGCTGCCCGGCTGCAGCGAGGCTCCTGCTGCAGCCGCGGCGGCGTGTGGATACGGGGTCCAGCTTGGGACGCCGTGGGAGATGGGGCCGCCGGTGCCCTGTCTCAGGGCCAAACCCCCAGGAGTCCCGCCCTCAGGATCTCCTTGAGCCGACTTCCACGGAGGGAAGGGGAGCTTCAGGCCGCCTGCTGTGTTCTGGGGACTCCCGTTCAGATCCGATTTTGGCCCCCTCCCAGTGAGATAGGATGGGCTCAGCACATCTGGTGAGGCAGGCAGGGCCTCGCTGCAGCGCAGAATGATCCCATAGGTCTCAAGGCGTAGCGTCAGCTGAAACTTCACTGATCCATCAGCCCTCTGCCTCCCTCCTCCTTCGAAAGAGCAGTGGCCTGCTCCGCTTCTAAAAGCCCTGGGGCTCCGGAAAGCCGACCGCGCTTTACAGGACACGTGCAGGCAGGAACAGGGGCGAATCCGAGGTGGAGACCATGTGACCACGCGTGGCACTGGCGTATCCCACAGCAGATGGTGTGAATGTGTGTCACCGGAGGCATACCGGGAGACGGCGAAACAAACGGTGGTGTCCAGGCATGTGCCAGTGGAAGGGGGGAACAAGTGACCTTTCGGTCAATGCCAAGGGAAATCAAAGAACACCTGGGGCTCGGTGGGTGGGGGGCCTGTGCCTGACCCAAGCCAGGTTTTCCAATGCCTATCAGAGGAGCAAAGAATCTTCTGCAGAATTCGCCCCGCCCCCAACCCTCCTCCTGCCTGGTAGCCCTGACGCAACTTCCCCTGCACCCAGCCCCAGCCCCAGCCCCAGCCCCAGCCCCAGCCCGTCCCAGCCCAGTCCCTCTGGTTCCCTGACATTCGTTTGGGCCACAAGATCAAGGAAGTCAGTCCACCCAGGAGCAGAGGAGAGGATGTCCCTCAAGAATGAGACAGGAAGTGCAGAGGAAATGCGACACCACCTGTCCTAGAAGACAAGGCCAGTCACGGTCGCCTAGCGCTCATTCTAGGCAATCCACCCACCCATGAGGGGAAACATGGAGAACAAGGAAGCTTCCCTGTCTGAGACACGTATGGAAGCCAAGAAATCCAGGGTCATGAGACCTGCCCAATGAAGCAGAAAGACGTTTGGAGAGAGATACTATCATGACACGGATCTGCAGGAAGTGTGTCCCTGACGGACTGGGAAGTCATCTTTGTTGAAGACATTTGGCCAGAGCGAGAGGCATCCAGGCCCCTGAGAAACAGGTGAGGCAGAGCAAGAGGGAGGATAGAGCAGCGGCCAGAGCCCCGGCAGGATACAGCGCCGTGCCACCACCACGGGCATAAGGGGAGGGCTTCCAAAAGGGTGGCTTGTCCAGAGAGGCCAGCGTTCCAGTGACAGTGACAGGGATTGTTGCCATCTCCCATTCCCGGCTTCTTCTTCTACACGGTATGGTGGTGTGGCTTCATTTCTCAGAGAAGAGCCGTGAAAAGGTACAACCATCTTCTCTGATGTGGTTCTGCTTCCCTACTGCGGGACAAAGAGCTCCTGTGGGGCTCTTTTCCTTGGTTGCTGTGTGGTCATCTTGATCTTAGAAAAGAGGCAGCTCATGATGGGGATGAGATTTCAATTGCTCCGGGACCGATGCATCTCCTCACGTGGGCCAGGCCTTCACACACCCAAAGCGGATCCGCGGCGGTGAAAACGATTGACAGCCGGCCTGATGACCCAGGCAGAGACGCAGAAAGAGGCTCAGCAAAGACAGGCCGACATGCCAGAAATCGCCTTGTGCTGCACAGGGCACATTCAGCCAAAGACACACACGCAGAGGGGCACGCACACACTAACCGACAGAGAGAGGGAAAGAAAGACACAGAGACTGAGAGACAGAGAGAGAAGAGAGAATGGGAGACACACACACACGCGCCCACACATACACGCGCACACACACACAGAGAAACAGAGTCATGCGGCAGAGGCATGGAAACACACCGCCCCCAGGCAACCCCTGAGGCTGCGGGGTTCTGCTCTCGACGAGAACGACCCTGGGGTGAGAGAACAGCCCAGGGGCACGCAGGCCGACCTGTCCTCGAGATGACGGCGGCACGACTTTTGGGGAGACTCACCCCAACAGCGTCCGGGCAGGTCTGAGGCTGGGATGCCGTGCTGCTTTCCCCGGACTCCGCCTGGGGTTTCCTCATCCTGGTCGGCCCTTTGCGACTCCTGGCATCCGGAGACGTTCCCGTCGACCCCGTGGAGAGGTCCGACCGGAGCCTCAGAGCCCCGCCACCCAAGCACTGCCACGGAGGGCTCCTGCTCTGCCAAGCCTCAGGGACCGGTTTCTAAGACAACCGTGGGAAGCACTGTGACGGCAGAAGCCGCTCGCGCCTCGCGCATGCGCATTGGCTGGACCGACTCGCGCTCGGCTCCTGGCAGTCAGGCTGCGTCCCCTTTAAATAATGCCCCCGCTGCCCGGCTGCAGCGAGGCTCCTGCTGCAGCCGCGGCGGCGTGTGGATACGGGGTCTAGCTTGGGACGCCGTGGGAGATGGAGCCGCCGGTGCCCTGTCTCAGGGCCAAACCCCCAGGAGTCCCGCCCTCAGGATCTCCTTGAGCCGACTTCCACGGAGGGAAGGGGAGCTTCAGGCCGCCTGCTGTGTTCTGGGGACTCCCGTTCAGATCCGATTTTGGCCCCCTCCCAGTGAGATAGGATGGGCTCACCACATCTGGTGAGGCAGGCAGGGCCTCGCTGCAGCGCAGAATGATCCCATAGGTCTCAAGGCGTAGCGTCAGCTGAAACTTCACTGATCCATCAGCCCTCTGCCTCCCTCCTCCTTCGAAAGAGCAGTGGCCTGCTCCGCTTCTAAAAGCCCTGGGGCTCCGGAAAGCCGACCGCGCTTTACAGGACACGTGCAGGCAGGAACAGGGGCAAATCCGAGGTGGAGACCATGTGGCCACGCGTGGCACTGGCGTATCCCACAGCAGATGGTGTGAATGTGTGTCACCGGAGGCATACCGGGAGACGGCGAAACAAACGGTGGTGTCCAGGCATGTGCCAGTGGAAGGGGGGAACAAGTGACCTTTCGGTCAATGCCAAGGGAAATCAAAGAACACCTGGGGCTCGGTGGGTGGGGGGCCTGTGCCTGACCCAAGCCAGGTTTTCCAATGCCTATCAGAGGAGCAAAGAATCTTCTGCAGAATTCGCCCCGCCCCCAACCCTCCTCCTCCCTGGTAGCCCTGACGCAACTTCCCCTGCACCCAGACCCAGCCCCAGCCCCAGCCCCAGCCCCAGCCCAAGACCCAGCCCCAGCCCCAGCCCAGTCCCTCTGGTTCCCTGACATTCGTTTGGGCCACAAGATCAAGGGTGTCAGTCCACCCAGGAGCAGAGGAGAGGATGTCCCTCAAGAATGAGACAGGAAGTGCAGAGGAAATGCGACACCACCTGTCCTAGAAGACAAGGCCAGTCACGGTCGCCTAGCGCTCATTCTAGGCAATCCACCCACCCATGAGGGGAAACATGGAGAACAAGGAAGCTTCCCTGTCTGAGACACGTATGGAAGCCAAGAAATCCAGGGTCATGAGACCTGCCCAATGAAGCAGAAAGACGTTTGGAGAGAGATACCATCATGACACGGATCTGCAGGAAGTGTGTCCCTGACAGACTGGGAAGTCATCTTTGTTGAAGACATTTGGCCAGAGCGAGAGGCATCCAGGCCCCTGAGAAACAGGTGAGGCAGAGCAAGAGGGAGGATAGAGCAGCGGCCAGAGCCCTGGCAGGATACAGCGCCGTGCCACCACCACGGGCATAAGGGGAGGGCTTCCAAAAGGGTGGCTTGTCCAGAGAGGCCAGCGTTCCAGTGACAGTGACAGGGATTGTTGCCATCTCCCATTCCCGGCTTCTTCTTCTACACGGTATGGTGGTGTGGCTTCATTTCTCAGAGAAGAGCCGTGAAAAGGTACAACCATCTTCTCTGATGTGGTTCTGCTTCCCTACTGCGGGACAAAGAGCTCCTGTGGGGCTCTTTTCCTTGGTTGCTGTGTGGTCATCTTGATCTTAGAAAAGAGGCAGCTCATGATGGGGATGAGATTTCAATTGCTCCGGGACCGATGCATCTCCTCACGTGGGCCAGGCCTTCACACACCCAAAGCGGATCCGCGGCGGCGAAAACGATTGACAGCCGGCCTCATGACCCAGGCAGAGACGCAGAAAGAGGCTCAGCAAAGACAGGCCGACATGCCAGAAATCGCCTTGTGCTGCACAGGGCACATTCAGCCAAAGACACACACGCAGAGGGGCACGCACACACTAACCGACAGAGAGAGGGAAAGAAAGACACAGAGACTGAGAGACAGAGAGAGAAGAGAGAATGGGAGACACACACACACGCGCCCACACATACACGCACACACACACACAGAGAAACAGAGTCATACGGCAGAGGCATGGAAACACACCGCCCCCAGGCAACCCCTGAGGCTGCGGGGTTCTGCTCTCGACGAGAACGACCCTGGGGTGAGAGAACAGCCCAGGGGCACGCAGGCCGACCTGTCCTCGAGATGACGGCGGCACGACTTTTGGGGAGACTCACCCCAACAGCGTCCGGGCAGGTCTGAGGCTGGGATGCCGTGCTGCTTCCTCCGGACTCCGCCTGGGGTTTCCTCATCCTGGTCGGCCCTTTGCGACTCCTGGCATCCGGAGACGTTCCCGTCGACCCCGTGGAGAGGTCCGACCGGAGCCTCAGAGCCCCGCCACCCAAGCACTGCCACGGAGGGCTCCTGCTCTGCCAAGCCTCAGGGACCGGTTTCTAAGACAACCGTGGGAAGCACTGTGACGGCAGAAGCCACTCGCGCCTCGCGCATGCGCATTGGCTGGACCGACTCGCGCTCGGCTCCTGGCAGTCAGGCTGCGTCCCCTTTAAATAATGCCCCCGCTGCCCGGCTGCAGCGAGGCTCCTGCTGCAGCCGTGGCGGCGTGTGGATACGGGGTCCAGCTTGGGACGCCGTGGGAGATGGAGCTGCCGGTGCCCTGTCTCAGGGCCAAACCCCCAGGAGTCCCGCCCTCAGGATCTCCTTGAGCCGACTTCCACGGAGGGAAGGGGAGCTTCAGGCCGCCTGCTGTGTTCTGGGGACTCCCGTTCAGATCCGATTTTGGCCCCCTCCCAGTGAGATAGGATGGGCTCACAACATCTGGTGAGGCAGGCAGGGCCTCGCTGCAGCGCAGAATGATCCCATAGGTCTCAAGGCGTAGCGTCAGCTGAAACTTCACTGATCCATCAGCCCTCTGCCTCCCTCCTCCTTCGAAAGAGCAGTGGCCTGCTCCGCTTCTAAAAGCCCTGGGGCTCCGGAAAGCCGACCGCGCTTTACAGGACACGTGCAGGCAGGAACAGGGGCGAATCCGAGGTGGAGACCATGTGGCCACGCGTGGCACTGGCGTATCCCACAGCAGATGGTGTGAATGTGTGTCGCCGGAGGCATACCGGGAGACGGCGAAACAAACGGTGGTGTCCAGGCATGTGCCAGTGGAAGGGGGGAACAAGTGACCTTTCGGTCAATGCCAAGGGAAATCAAAGAACACCTGGGGCTCGGTGGGTGGGGGGCCTGTGCCTGACCCAAGCCAGGTTTTCCAATGCCTATCAGAGGAGCAAAGAATCTTCTGCAGAATTCGCCCCGCCCCCAACCCTCCTCCTGCCTGGTAGCCCTGACGCAACTTCCCCTGCACCCAGCCCCAGCCCCAGCCCCAGCCCCAGCCCCAGCCCGTCCCAGCCCAGTCCCTCTGGTTCCCTGACATTCGTTTGGGCCACAAGATCAAGGAAGTCAGTCCACCCAGGAGCAGAGGAGAGGATGTCCCTCAAGAATGAGACAGGAAGTGCAGAGGAAATGCGACACCACCTGTCCTAGAAGACAAGGCCAGTCACGGTCGCCTAGCGCTCATTCTAGGCAATCCACCCACCCATGAGGGGAAACATGGAGAACAAGGAAGCTTCCCTGTCTGAGACACGTATGGAAGCCAAGAAATCCAGGGTCATGAGACCTGCCCAATGAAGCAGAAAGACGTTTGGAGAGAGATACCATCATGACACGGATCTGCAGGAAGTGTGTCCCTGACGGACTGGGAAGTCATCTTTGTTGAAGACATTTGGCCAGAGCGAGAGGCATCCAGGCCCCTGAGAAACAGGTGAGGCAGAGCAAGAGGGAGGATAGAGCAGCGGCCAGAGCCCCGGCAGGATACAGCGCCGTGCCACCACCACGGGCATAAGGGGAGGGCTTCCAAAAGGGTGGCTTGTCCAGAGAGGCCAGCGTTCCAGTGACAGTGACAGGGATTGTTGCCATCTCCCATTCCCGGCTTCTTCTTCTACACGGTATGGTGGTGTGGCTTCATTTCTCAGAGAAGAGCCGTGAAAAGGTACAACCATCTTCTCTGATGTGGTTCTGCTTCCCTACTGCGGGACAAAGAGCTCCTGTGGGGCTCTTTTCCTTGGTTGCTGTGTGGTCATCTTGATCTTAGAAAAGAGGCAGCTCATGATGGGGATGAGATTTCAATTGCTCCGGGACCGATGCATCTCCTCACGTGGGCCAGGCCTTCACACACCCAAAGCGGATCCGCGGCGGCGAAAACGATTGACAGCCGGCCTCATGACCCAGGCAGAGACGCAGAAAGAGGCTCAGCAAAGACAGGCCGACATGCCAGAAATCGCCTTGTGCTGCACAGGGCACATTCAGCCAAAGACACACACGCAGAGGGGCACGCACACACTAACCGACAGAGAGAGGGAAAGAAAGACACAGAGACTGAGAGACAGAGAGAGAAGAGAGAATGGGAGACACACACACACGCGCCCACACATACACGCGCACACACACACAGAGAAACAGAGTCATACGGCAGAGGCATGGAAACACACCGCCCCCAGGCAACCCCTGAGGCTGCGGAGTTCTGCTCTCGACGAGAACGACCCTGGGGTGAGAGAACAGCCCAGGGGCACGCAGGCCGACCTGTCCTCGAGATGACGGCGGCACGACTTTTGGGGAGACTCACCCCAACAGCGTCCGGGCAGGTCTGAGGCTGGGATGCCGTGCTGCTTCCCCCGGACTCCGCCTGGGGTTTCCTCATCCTGGTCGGCCCTTTGCGACTCCTGGCATCCGGAGACGTTCCCGTCGACCCCGTGGAGAGGTCCGACCGGAGCCTCAGAGCCCCGCCACCCAAGCACTGCCACGGAGGGCTCCTGCTCTGCCAAGCCTCAGGGACCGGTTTCTAAGACAACCGTGGGAAGCACTGTGACGGCAGAAGCCACTCGCGCCTCGCGCATGCGCATTGGCTGGACCGACTCGCGCTCGGCTCCTGGCGGTCAGGCTGCGTCCCCTTTAACTAATGCCCCCGCTGCCCGGCTGCAGCGAGGCTCCTGCTGCAGCCGCGGCGGCGTGTGGATACGGGGTCCAGCTTGGGACGCCGTGGGAGATGGAGCCGCCGGTGCCCTGTCTCAGGGCCAAACCCCCAGGAGTCCCGCCCTCAGGATCTCCTTGAGCCGACTTCCACGGAGGGAAGGGGAGCTTCAGGCCGCCTGCTGTGTTCTGGGGACTCCCGTTCAGATCCGATTTTGGCCCCCTCCCAGTGAGATAGGATGGGCTCACAACATCTGGTGAGGCAGGCAGGGCCTCGCTGCAGCGCAGAATGATCCCATAGGTCTCAAGGCGTAGCGTCAGCTGAAACTTCACTGATCCATCAGCCCTCTGCCTCCCTCCTCCTTCGAAAGAGCAGTGGCCTGCTCCGCTTCTAAAAGCCCTGGGGCTCCGGAAAGCCGACCGCGCTTTACAGGACACGTGCAGGCAGGAACAGGGGCGAATCCGAGGTGGAGACCATGTGGCCACGCGTGGCACTGGCGTATCCCACAGCAGATGGTGTGAATGTGTGTCACCGGAAGCATACCGGGAGACGGCGAAACAAACGGTGGTGTCCAGGCATGTGCCAGTGGAAGGGGGGAACAAGTGACCTTTCGGTCAATGCCAAGGGAAATCAAAGAACACCTGGGGCTCGGTGGGTGGGGGGCCTGTGCCTGACCCAAGCCAGGTTTTCCAATGCTTATCAGAGGAGCAAAGAATCTTCTGCAGAATTCGCCCCGCCCCCAACCCTCCTCCTGCCTGGTAGCCCTGACGCAACTTCCCCTGCACCCAGCCCCAGCCCCAGCCCCAGCCCCAGCCCCAGCCCCAGTCCCAGCCCAGTCCCTCTGGTTCCCTGACATTCGTTTGGGCCACAAGATCAAGGGAGTCAGTCCACCCAGGAGCAGAGGAGAGGATGTCCCTCAAGAATGAGACAGGAAGTGCAGAGGAAATGCGACACCACCTGTCCTAGAAGACAAGGCCAGTCACGGTCGCCTAGCGCTCATTCTAGGCAATCCACCCACCCATGAGGGGAAACATGGAGAACAAGGAAGCTTCCCTGTCTGAGACACGTATGGAAGCCAAGAAATCCAGGGTCATGAGACCTGCCCAATGAAGCAGAAAGACGTTTGGAGAGAGATACCATCATGACACGGATCTGCAGGAAGTGTGTCCCTGACGGACTGGGAAGTCATCTTTGTTGAAGACATTTGGCCAGAGCGAGAGGCATCCAGGCCCCTGAGAAACAGGTGAGGCAGAGCAAGAGGGAGGATAGAGCAGCGGCCAGAGCCCCGGCAGGATACAGCGCCGTGCCACCACCACGGGCATAAGGGGAGGGCTTCCAAAAGGGTGGCTTGTCCAGAGAGGCCAGCGTTCCAGTGACAGTGACAGGGATTGTTGCCATCTCCCATTCCCGGCTTCTTCTTCTACACGGTATGGTGGTGTGGCTTCATTTCTCAGAGAAGAGCCGTGAAAAGGTACAACCATCTTCTCTGATGTGGTTCTGCTTCCCTACTGCGGGACAAAGAGCTCCTGTGGGGCTCTTTTCCTTGGTTGCTGTGTGGTCATCTTGATCTTAGAAAAGAGGCAGCTCATGATGGGGATGAGATTTCAATTGCTCCGGGACCGATGCATCTCCTCACGTGGGCCAGGCCTTCACACACCCAAAGCGGATCCGCGGCGGCGAAAACGATTGACAGCCGGCCTCATGACCCAGGCAGAGACGCAGAAAGAGGCTCAGCAAAGACAGGCCGACATGCCAGAAATCGCCTTGTGCTGCACAGGGCACATTCAGCCAAAGACACACACGCAGAGGGGCACGCACACACTAACCGACAGAGAGAGGGAAAGAAAGACACAGAGACTGAGAGACAGAGAGAGAAGAGAGAATGGGAGACACACACACACGCGCGCACACATACACGCGCACACACACACACACAGAAACAGAGTCATACAGCAGAGGCATGGAAACACACTGCCCCCAGGCAACCCCTGAGGCTGCGGGGTTCTGCTCTCGACGAGAACGACCCTGGGGTGAGAGAACAGCCCAGGGGCACGCAGGCCGACCTGTCCTCGAGATGACGGCGGCACGACTTTTGGGGAGACTCACCCCAACAGCGTCCGGGCAGGCCTGAGGCTGGGATGCCGTGCTGCTTCCCCCGGACTCCGCCTGGGGTTTCCTCATCCTGGTCGGCCCTTTGCGACTCCTGGCATCCGGAGACGTTCCCGTCGACGCCGTGGAGAGGTCCGAACGGAGCGTCAGAGCCCCGCCACCCAAGCACTGCCACGGAGGGCTCTTGCTCTGCCAAGCCTCAGGGACCGGTTTCTAAGACAACCGTGGGAAGCACTGTGACGGCAGAAGCCGCTCGCGCCTCGCGCATGCGCATTGGCTGGACCGACTCGCGCTCGGCTCCTGGCAGTCAGGCTGCGTCCCCTTTAAATAATGCCCCCGCTGCCCGGCTGCAGCGAGGCTCCTGCTGCAGCCGCGGCGGCGTGTGGATACGGGGTCCAGCTTGGGACGCCGTGGGAGATGGGGCCGCCGGTGCCCTGTCTCAGGGCCAAACCCCCAGGAGTCCCGCCCTCAGGATCTCCTTGAGCCGACTTCCACGGAGGGAAGGGGAGCTTCAGGACGCCTGCTGTGTTCTGGGGACTCCCGTTCAGATCCGATTTTGGCCCCCTCCCAGTGAGATAGGTTGGGCTCACCACATCTGGTGAGGCAGGCAGGGCCTCGCTGCAGCGCAGAATGATCCCATAGGTCTCAAGGCGTAGCGTCAGCTGAAACTTCAGTGATCCATCAGCCCTCTGCCTCCCTCCTCCTTCGAAAGAGCAGTGGCCTGCTCCGCTTGTGAAAGCCCTGGGGCTCCGGAAAGCCGACCGCGCTTTACAGGACACGTGCAGGCAGGAACAGGGGCGAATCCGAGGTGGAGACCATGTGACCACGCGTGGCACTGGCGTATCCCACAGCAGATGGTGTGAATGTGTGTCACCGGAGGCATACCGGGAGACGGCGAAACAAACGGTAGTTTCCAGGCATGTGCCAGTGGAAGGGGGGAACAAGTGACCTTTCGGTCAATGCCAAGGGAAATCAAAGAACACCTGGGGCTCGGTGGGTGGGGGGCCTGTGCCTGACCCAAGCCAGGTTTTCCAATGCCTATCAGAGGAGCAAAGAATCTTCTGCAGAATTCACCCCGCCCCCAACCCTCCTCCTCCCTGGTAGCCCTGACGCAACTTCCCCTGCACCCAGCCCCAGCCCCAGCCCCAGCCCCAGCCCCAGCCCCAGCCCCAGCCCAGTCCCTCTGGTTCCCTGACATTCGTTTGGGCCACAAGATCAAGGGAGTCAGTCCACCCAGGAGCAGAGGAGAGGATGTCCCTCAAGAATGAGACAGGAAGTGCAGAGGAAATGCGACACCACCTGTCCTAGAAGACAAGGCCAGTCACGGTCGCCTAGCGCTCATTCTAGGCAATCCACCCACCCATGAGGGGAAACATGGAGAACAAGGAAGCTTCCCTGTCTGAGACACGTATGGAAGCCAAGAAATCCAGGGTCATGAGACCTGCCCAATGAAGCAGAAAGACGTTTGGAGAGAGATACCATCATGACACGGATCTGCAGGAAGTGTGTCCCTGACGGACTGGGAAGTCATCTTTGTTGAAGACATTTGGCCAGAGCGAGAGGCATCCAGGCCCCTGAGAAACAGGTGAGGCAGAGCAAGAGGGAGGATAGAGCAGCGGCCAGAGCCCCGGCAGGATACAGCGCCGTGCCACCACCACGGGCATAAGGGGAGGGCTTCCAAAAGGGTGGCTTGTCCAGAGAGGCCAGCGTTCCAGTGACAGTGACAGGGATTGTTGCCATCTCCCATTCCCGGCTTCTTCTTCTACACGGTATGGTGGTGTGGCTTCATTTCTCAGAGAAGAGCCGTGAAAAGGTACAACCATCTTCTCTGATGTGGTTCTGCTTCCCTACTGCGGGACAAAGAGCTCCTGTGGGGCTCTTTTCCTTGGTTGCTGTGTGGTCATCTTGATCTTAGAAAAGAGGCAGCTCATGATGGGGATGAGATTTCAATTGCTCCGGGACCGATGCATCTCCTCACGTGGGCCAGGCCTTCACACACCCAAAGCGGATCCGCGGCGGCGAAAACGATTGACAGCCGGCCTCATGACCCAGGCAGAGACGCAGAAAGAGGCTCAGCAAAGACAGGCCGACATGCCAGAAATCGCCTTGTGCTGCACAGGGCACATTCAGCCAAAGACACACACACAGAGGGGCACGCACACACTAACCGACAGAGAGAGGGAAAGAAAGACACAGAGACTGAGAGACAGAGAGAGAAGAGAGAATGGGAGACACACACACACGCGCGCACACATACACGCGCACACACACACACACAGAAACAGAGTCATACAGCAGAGGCATGGAAACACACCGCCCCCAGGTAACCCCTGAGGCTGCGGGGTTCTGCTCTCGACGAGAACGACCCTGGGGTGAGAGAACAGCCCAGGGGCACGCAGGCCGACCTGTCCTCGAGATGACGGCGGCACGACTTTTGGGGAGACTCACCCCAACAGCGTCCGGGCAGGTCTGAGGCTGGGATGCCGTGCTGCTTCCCCCGGACTCCGCCTGGGGTTTCCTCATCCTGGTCGGCCCTTTGCGACTCCTGGCATCCGGAGACGTTCCCGTCGACCCCGTGGAGAGGTCCGACCGGAGCCTCAGAGCCCCGCCACCCAAGCACTGCCACGGAGGGCTCCTGCTCTGCCAAGCCTCAGGGACCGGTTTCTAAGACAACCGTGGGAAGCACTGTGACGGCAGAAGCCGCTCGCGCCTCGCGCATGCGCATTGGCTGGACCGACTCGCGCTCGGCTCCTGGCAGTCAGGCTGCGTCCCCTTTAAATAATGCCCCCGCTGCCCGGCTGCAGCGAGGCTCCTGCTGCAGCCGCGGCGGCGTGTGGATACGGGGTCCAGCTTGGGACGCCGTGGGAAATGGAGCCGCCGGTGCCCTGTCTCAGGGCCAAACCCCCAGGAGTCCCGCCCTCAGGATCTCCTTGAGCCGACTTCCACGGAGGGAAGGGGAGCTTCAGGCCGCCTGCTGTGTTCTGGGGACTCCCGTTCAGATCCGATTTTGGCCCCCTCCCAGTGAGATAGGATGGGCTCACAACATCTGGTGAGGCAGGCAGGGCCTCGCTGCAGCGCAGAATGATCCCATAGGTCTCAAGGCGTAGCGTCAGCTGAAACTTCACTGATCCATCAGCCCTCTGCCTCCCTCCTCCTTCGAAAGAGCAGTGGCCTGCTCCGCTTCTAAAAGCCCTCGGGCTCCGGAAAGCCGACCGCTCTTTACAGGACACGTGCAGGCAGGAACAGGGGCGAATCCGAGGTGGAGACCATGTGGCCACGCGTGGCACTGGCGTATCCCACAGCAGATGGTGTGAATGTGTGTCACCGGAGGCATACCGGGAGACGGCGAAACAAACGGTGGTGTCCAGGCATGTGCCAGTGGAAGGGGGGAACAAGTGACCTTTCGGTCAATGCCAAGGGAAATCAAAGAACACCTGGGGCTCGGTGGGTGGGGGGCCTGTGCCTGACCCAAGCCAGGTTTTCCAATGCCTATCAGAGGAGCAAAGAATCTTCTGCAGAATTCGCCCCGCCCCCAACCCTCCTCCTGCCTGGTAGCCCTGACGCAACTTCCCCTGCACCCAGCCCCAGCCCCAGCCCCAGCCCCAGCCCCAGCCCCAGTCCCAGCCCAGTCCCTCTGGTTCCCTGACATTCGTTTGGGCCACAAGATCAAGGGAGTCAGTCCACCCAGGAGCAGAGGAGAGGATGTCCCTCAAGAATGAGACAGGAAGTGCAGAGGAAATGCGACACCACCTGTCCTAGAAGACAAGGCCAGTCACGGTCGCCTAGCGCTCATTCTAGGCAATCCACCCACCCATGAGGGGAAACATGGAGAACAAGGAAGCTTCCCTGTCTGAGACACGTATGGAAGCCAAGAAATCCAGGGTCATGAGACCTGCCCAATGAAGCAGAAAGACGTTTGGAGAGAGATACCATCATGACACGGATCTGCAGGAAGTGTGTCCCTGACGGACTGGGAAGTCATCTTTGTTGAAGACATTTGGCCAGAGCGAGAGGCATCCAGGCCCCTGAGAAACAGGTGAGGCAGAGCAAGAGGGAGGATAGAGCAGCGGCCAGAGCCCCGGCAGGATACAGCGCCGTGCCACCACCACGGGCATAAGGGGAGGGCTTCCAAAAGGGTGGCTTGTCCAGAGAGGCCAGCGTTCCAGTGACAGTGACAGGGATTGTTGCCATCTCCCATTCCCGGCTTCTTCTTCTACACGGTATGGTGGTGTGGCTTCATTTCTCAGAGAAGAGCCGTGAAAAGGTACAACCATCTTCTCTGATGTGGTTCTGCTTCCCTACTGCGGGACAAAGAGCTCCTGTGGGGCTCTTTTCCTTGGTTGCTGTGTGGTCATCTTGATCTTAGAAAAGAGGCAGCTCATGATGGGGATGAGATTTCAATTGCTCCGGGACCGATGCATCTCCTCACGTGGGCCAGGCCTTCACACACCCAAAGCGGATCCGCGGCGGCGAAAACGATTGACAGCCGGCCTCATGACCCAGGCAGAGACGCAGAAAGAGGCTCAGCAAAGACAGGCCGACATGCCAGAAATCGCCTTGTGCTGCACAGGGCACATTCAGCCAAAGACACACACGCAGAGGGGCACGCACACACTAACCGACAGAGAGAGGGAAAGAAAGACACAGAGACTGAGAGACAGAGAGAGAAGAGAGAATGGGAGACACACACACACGCGCGCACACATACACGCGCACACACACACACACAGAAACAGAGTCATACAGCAGAGGCATGGAAACACACCGCCCCCAGGCAACCCCTGAGGCTGCGGGGTTCTGCTCTCGACGAGAACGACCCTGGGGTGAGAGAACAGCCCAGGGGCACGCAGGCCGACCTGTCCTCGAGATGACGGCGGCACGACTTTTGGGGAGACTCACCCCAACAGCGTCCGGGCAGGCCTGAGGCTGGGATGCCGTGCTGCTTCCCCCGGACTCCGCCTGGGGTTTCCTCATCCTGGTCGGCCCTTTGCGACTCCTGGCATCCGGAGACGTTCCCGTCGACGCCGTGGAGAGGTCCGAACGGAGCGTCAGAGCCCCGCCACCCAAGCACTGCCACGGAGGGCTCTTGCTCTGCCAAGCCTCAGGGACCGGTTTCTAAGACAACCGTGGGAAGCACTGTGACGGCAGAAGCCGCTCGCGCCTCACGCATGCGCATTGGCTGGACCGACTCGCACTCGGCTCCTGGCAGTCAGGCTGCGTCCCCTTTAAATAATGCCCCCGCTGCCCGGCTGCAGCGAGGCTCCTGCTGCAGCCGCGGCGGCGTGTGGATACGGGGTCCAGCTTGGGACGCCGTGGGAGATGGGGCCGCCGGTGCCCTGTCTCAGGGCCAAACCCCCAGGAGTCCCGCCCTCAGGATCTCCTTGAGCCGACTTCCACGGAGGGAAGGGGAGCTTCAGGACGCCTGCTGTGTTCTGGGGACTCCCGTTCAGATCCGATTTTGGCCCCCTCCCAGTGAGATAGGTTGGGCTCACCACATCTGGTGAGGCAGGCAGGGCCTCGCTGCAGCGCAGAATGATCCCATAGGTCTCAAGGCGTAGCGTCAGCTGAAACTTCACTGATCCATCAGCCCTCTGCCTCCCTCCTCCTTCGAAAGAGCAGTGGCCTGCTCCGCTTCTAAAAGCCCTGGGGCTCCGGAAAGCCGACCGCGCTTTACAGGACACGTGCAGGCAGGAACAGGGGCGAATCCGAGGTGGAGACCATGTGACCACGCGTGGCACTGGCGTATCCCACAGCAGATGGTGTGAATGTGTGTCACCGGAGGCATACCGGGAGACGGCGAAACAAACGGTGGTGTCCAGGCATGTGCCAGTGGAAGGGGGGAACAAGTGACCTTTCGGTCAATGCCAAGGGAAATCAAAGAACACCTGGGGCTCGGTGGGTGGGGGGCCTGTGCCTGACCCAAGCCAGGTTTTCCAATGCCTATCAGAGGAGCAAAGAATCTTCTGCAGAATTCGCCCCGCCCCCAACCCTCCTCCTCCCTGGTAGCCCTGACGCAACTTCCCCTGCACCCAGCCCCAGCCCCAGCCCCAGCCCCAGCCCCAGCCCCAGCCCCAGCCCAATCCCTCTGGTTCCCTGACATTCGTTTGGGCCACAAGATCAAGGGAGTCAGTCCACCCAGGAGCAGAGGAGAGGATGTCCCTCAAGAATGAGACAGGAAGTGCAGAGGAAATGCGACACCACCTGTCCAAAAGACAAGGCCAGTCACGGTCGCCTAGCGCTCATTCTAGGCAATCCACCCACCCATGAGGGGAATCATGGAGAACAAGGAAGCTTCCCTGTCTGAGACACGTATGGAAGCCAAGAAATCCAGGGTCATGAGACCTGCCCAATGAAGCAGAAAGACGTTTGGAGAGAGATACCATCATGACACGGATCTGCAGGAAGTGTGTCCCTGACGGACTGGGAAGTCATCTTTGTTGAAGACATTTGGCCAGAGCGAGAGGCATCCAGGCCCCTGAGAAACAGGTGAGGCAGAGCAAGAGGGAGGATAGAGCAGCGGCCAGAGCCCCGGCAGGATACAGCGCCGTGCCACCACCACGGGCATAAGGGGAGGGCTTCCAAAAGGGTGGCTTGTCCAGAGAGGCCAGCGTTCCAGTGACAGTGACAGGGATTGTTGCCATCTCCCATTCCCGGCTTCTTCTTCTACACGGTATGGTGGTGTGGCTTCATTTCTCAGAGAAGAGCCGTGAAAAGGTACAACCATCTTCTCTGATGTGGTTCTGCTTCCCTACTGCGGGACAAAGAGCTCCTGTGGGGCTCTTTTCCTTGGTTGCTGTGTGGTCATCTTGATCTTAGAAAAGAGGCAGCTCATGATGGGGATGAGATTTCAATTGCTCCGGGACCGATGCATCTCCTCACGTGGGCCAGGCCTTCACACACCCAAAGCGGATCCGCGGCGGCGAAAACGATTGACAGCTGGCCTCATGACCCAGGCAGAGACGCAGAAAGAGGCTCAGCAAAGACAGGCCGACATGCCAGAAATCGCCTTGTGCTGCACAGGGCACATTCAGCCAAAGACACACACGCAGAGGGGCACGCACACACTAACCGACAGAGAGAGGGAAAGAAAGACACAGAGACTGAGAGACAGAGAGAGAAGAGAGAATGGGAGACACACACACACGCGCGCACACATACACGCGCACACACACACACACAGAAACAGAGTCATACAGCAGAGGCATGGAAACACACCGCCCCCAGGCAACCCCTGAGGCTGCGGGGTTCTGCTCTCGACGAGAACGACCCTGGGGTGAGAGAACAGCCCAGGGGCACGCAGGCCGACCTGTCCTCGAGATGACGGCGGCACGACTTTTGGGGAGACTCACCCCAACAGCGTCCGGGCAGGCCTGAGGCTGGGATGCCGTGCTGCTTCCCCCGGACTCCGCCTGGGGTTTCCTCATCCTGGTCGGCCCTTTGCGACTCCTGGCATCCGGAGACGTTCCCGTCGACCCCGTGGAGAGGTCCGACCGGAGCCTCAGAGCCCCGCCACCCAAGCACTGCCACGGAGGGCTCCTGCTCTGCCAAGCCTCAGGGACCGGTTTCTAAGACAACCGTGGGAAGCACTGTGACGGCAGAAGCCGCTCGCGCCTCGCGCATGCGCATTGGCTGGACCGACTCGCGCTCGGCTCCTGGCAGTCAGGCTGCGTCCCCTTTAAATAATGCCCCCGCTGCCCGGCTGCAGCGAGGCTCCTGCTGCAGCCGCAGCGGCGTGTGGATACGGGGTCCAGCTTGGGACGCCGTGGGAGATGGGGCCGCCGGTGCCCTGTCTCAGGGCCAAACCCCCAGGAGTCCCGCCCTCAGGATCTCCTTGAGCCGACTTCCACGGATGGAAGGGGAGCTTCAGGACGCCTGCTGTGTTCTGGGGACTCCCGTTCAGATCCGATTTTGGCCCCCTCCCAGTGAGATAGGTTGGGCTCACCACATCTGGTGAGGCAGGCAGGGCCTCGCTGCAGCGCAGAATGATCCCATAGGTCTCAAGGCGTAGCGTCAGCTGAAACTTCACTGATCCATCAGCCCTCTGCCTCCCTCCTCCTTCGAAAGAGCAGTGGCCTGCTCCGCTTGTAAAAGCCCTGGGGCTCCGGAAAGCCGACCGCGCTTTACAGGACACGTGCAGGCAGGAACAGGGGCGAATCCGAGGTGGAGACCATGTGACCACGCGTGGCACTGGCGTATCCCACAGCAGATGGTGTGAATGTGTGTCACCGGAGGCATACCGGGAGACGGCGAAACAAACGGTGGTGTCCAGGCATGTGCCAGTGGAAGGGGGGAACAAGTGACCTTTCGGTCAATGCCAAGGGAAATCAAAGAACACCTGGGGCTCGGTGGGTGGGGGGCCTGTGCCTGACCCAAGCCAGGTTTTCCAATGCCTATCAGAGGAGCAAAGAATCTTCTGCAGAATTCGCCCCGCCCCCAAACCTCCTTCTCCCTGGTAGCCCTGACGCAACTTCCCCTGCACCCAGCCCCAGCCCCAGCCCCAGCCCCAGCCCCAGCCCCAGCCCCAGCCCAGTCCCTCTGGTTCCCTGACATTCGTTTGGGCCACAAGATCAAGGGAGTCAGTCCACCCAGGAGCAGAGGAGAGGATGTCCCTCAAGAATGAGACAGGAAGTGCAGAGGAAATGCGACACCACCTGTCCTAGAAGACAAGGCCAGTCACGGTCGCCTAGCGCTCATTCTAGGCAATCCACCCACCCATGAGGGGAAACATGGAGAACAAGGAAGCTTCCCTGTCTGAGACACGTATGGAAGCCAAGAAATCCAGGGTCATGAGACCTGCCCAATGAAGCAGAAAGACGTTTGGAGAGAGATACCATCATGACACGGATCTGCAGGAAGTGTGTCCCTGACGGACTGGGAAGTCATCTTTGTTGAAGACATTTGGCCAGAGCGAGAGGCATCCAGGCCCCTGAGAAACAGGTGAGGCAGAGCAAGAGGGAGGATAGAGCAGCGGCCAGAGCCCCGGCAGGATACAGCGCCGTGCCACCACCACGGGCATAAGGGGAGGGCTTCCAAAAGGGTGGCTTGTCCAGAGAGGCCAGCGTTCCAGTGACAGTGACAGGGATTGTTGCCATCTCCCATTCCCGGCTTCTTCTTCTACACGGTATGGTGGTGTGGCTTCATTTCTCAGAGAAGAGCCGTGAAAAGGTACAACCATCTTCTCTGATGTGGTTCTGCTTCCCTACTGCGGGACAAAGAGCTCCTGTGGGGCTCTTTTCCTTGGTTGCTGTGTGGTCATCTTGATCTTAGAAAAGAGGCAGCTCATGATGGGGATGAGATTTCAATTGCTCCGGGACCGATGCATCTCCTCACGTGGGCCAGGCCTTCACACACCCAAAGCGGATCCGCGGCGGCGAAAACGATTGACAGCCGGCCTCATGACCCAGGCAGAGACGCAGAAAGAGGCTCAGCAAAGACAGGCCGACATGCCAGAAATCGCCTTGTGCTGCACAGGGCACATTCAGCCAAAGACACACACGCAGAGGGGCACGCACACACTAACCGACAGAGAGAGGGAAAGAAAGACACAGAGACTGAGAGACAGAGAGAGAAGAGAGAATGGGAGACACACACACACGCGCGCACACATACACGCGCACACACACACACACAGAAACAGAGTCATACAGCAGAGGCATGGAAACACACCGCCCCCAGGTAACCCCTGAGGCTGCGGGGTTCTGCTCTCGACGAGAACGACCCTGGGGTGAGAGAACAGCCCAGGGGCACGCAGGCCGACCTGTCTTCGAGATGACGGCGGCACGACTTTTGGGGAGACTCACCCCAACAGCGTCCGGGCAGGCCTGAGGCTGGGATGCCGTGCTGCTTCCCCCGGACTCCGCCTGGGGTTTCCTCATCCTGGTCGGCCCTTTGCGACTCCTGGCATCCGGAGACGTTCCCGTCGACCCCGTGGAGAGGTCCGACCGGAGCCTCAGAGCCCCGCCACCCAAGCACTGCCACGGAGGGCTCCTGCTCTGCCAAGCCTCAGGGACCGATTTCTAAGACAACCGTGGGAAGCACTGTGACGGCAGAAGCCGCTCGCGCCTCGCGCATGCGCATTGGCTGGACCGAATCGCGCTCGGCTCCTGGCAGTCAGGCTGCGTCCCCTTTAAATAATGCCCCCGCTGCCCGGCTGCAGCGAGGCTCCTGCTGCAGCCGCAGCGGCGTGTGGATACGGGGTCCAGCTTGGGACGCCGTGGGAGATGGGGCCGCCGGTGCCCTGTCTCAGGGCCAAACCCCCAGGAGTCCCGCCCTCAGGATCTCCTTGAGCCGACTTCCACGGATGGAAGGGGAGCTTCAGGACGCCTGCTGTGTTCTGGGGACTCCCGTTCAGATCCGATTTTGGCCCCCTCCCAGTGAGATAGGTTGGGCTCACCACATCTGGTGAGGCAGGCAGGGCCTCGCTGCAGCGCAGAATGATCCCATAGGTCTCAAGGCGTAGCGTCAGCTGAAACTTCACTGATCCATCAGCCCTCTGCCTCCCTCCTCCTTCGAAAGAGCAGTGGCCTGCTCCGCTTCTAAAAGCCCTGGGGCTCCGGAAAGCCGACCGCGCTTTACAGGACACGTGCAGGCAGGAACAGGGGCGAATCCGAGGTGGAGACCATGTGACCACGCGTGGCACTGGCGTATCCCACAGCAGATGGTGTGAATGTGTGTCACCGGAGGCATACCGGGAGACGGCGAAACAAACGGTGGTGTCCAGGCATGTGCCAGTGGAAGGGGGGAACAAGTGACCTTTCGGTCAATGCCAAGGGAAATCAAAGAACACCTGGGGCTCGGTGGGTGGGGGGCCTGTGCCTGACCCAAGCCAGGTTTTCCAATGCCTATCAGAGGAGCAAAGAATCTTCTGCAGAATTCGCCCCGCCCCCAACCCTCCTCCTCCCTGGTAGCCCTGACGCAACTTCCCCTGCACCCAGCCCCAGCCCCAGCCCCAGCCCCAGCCCCAGCCCCAGCCCCAGCCCAGTCCCTCTGGTTCCCTGACATTCGTTTGGGCCACAAGATCAAGGGAGTCAGTCCACCCAGGAGCAGAGGAGAGGATGTCCCTCAAGAATGAGACAGGAAGTGCAGAGGAAATGCGACACCACCTGTCCTAGAAGACAAGGCCAGTCACGGTCCCCTAGCGCTCATTCTAGGCAATCCACCCACCCATGAGGGGAAACATGGAGAACAAGGAAGCTTCCCTGTCTGAGACACGTATGGAAGCCAAGAAATCCAGGGTCATGAGACCTGCCCAATGAAGCAGAAAGACGTTTGGAGAGAGATACCATCATGACACGGATCTGCAGGAAGTGTGTCCCTGACGGACTGGGAAGTCATCTTTGTTGAAGACATTTGGCCAGAGCGAGAGGCATCCAGGCCCCTGAGAAACAGGTGAGGCAGAGCAAGAGGGAGGATAGAGCAGCGGCCAGAGCCCCGGCAGGATACAGCGCCGTGCCACCACCACGGGCATAAGGGGAGGGCTTCCAAAAGGGTGGCTTGTCCAGAGAGGCCAGCGTTCCAGTGACAGTGACAGGGATTGTTGCCATCTCCCATTCCCGGCTTCTTCTTCTACACGGTATGGTGGTGTGGCTTCATTTCTCAGAGAAGAGCCGTGAAAAGGTACAACCATCTTCTCTGATGTGGTTCTGCTTCCCTACTGCGGGACAAAGAGCTCCTGTGGGGCTCTTTTCCTTGGTTGCTGTGTGGTCATCTTGATCTTAGAAAAGAGGCAGCTCATGATGGGGATGAGATTTCAATTGCTCCGGGACCGATGCATCTCCTCACGTGGGCCAGGCCTTCACACACCCAAAGCGGATCCGCGGCGGCGAAAACGATTGACAGCCGGCCTCATGACCCAGGCAGAGACGCAGAAAGAGGCTCAGCAAAGACAGGCCGACATGCCAGAAATCGCCTTGTGCTGCACAGGGCACATTCAGCCAAAGACACACACGCAGAGGGGCACGCACACACTAACCGACAGAGAGAGGGAAAGAAAGACACAGAGACTGAGAGACAGAGAGAGAAGAGAGAATGGGACACACACACACGCGTGCGCACACATACACGCGCACACACACACACACAGAAACAGAGTCATACAGCAGAGGCATGGAAACACACCGCCCCCAGGCAACCCCTGAGGCTGCGGGGTTCTGCTCTCGACGAGAACGACCCTGGGGTGAGAGAACAGCCCAGGGGCACGCAGGCCGACCTGTCCTCGAGATGACGGCGGCACGACTTTTGGGGAGACTCACCCCAACAGCGTCCGGGCAGGCCTGAGGCTGGGATGCCGTGCTGCTTCTCCCGGACTCCGCCTGGGGTTTCCTCATCCTGGTCGGCCCTTTGCGACTCCTGGCATCCGGAGACGTTCCCGTCGACCCCGTGGAGAGGTCCGACCGGAGCCTCAGAGCCCCGCCACCCAAGCACTGCCACGGAGGGCTCCTGCTCTGCCAAGCCTCAGGGACCGGTTTCTAAGACAACCGTGGGAAGCACTGTGACGGCAGAAGCCGCTGGCGCCTCGCGCATGCGCATTGGCTGGACCGACTCGCGCTCGGCTCCTGGCAGTCAGGCTGCGTCCCCTTTAAATAATGCCCCCGCTGCCCGGCTGCAGCGAGGCTCCTGCTGCAGCCGCGGCGGCGTGTGGATACGGGGTCCAGCTTGGGACGCCGTGGGAGATGGGGCCGCCGGTGCCCTGTCTCAGGGCCAAACCCCCAGGAGTCCCGCCCTCAGGATCTCCTTGAGCCGACTTCCACGGAGGGAAGGGGAGCTTCAGGCCGCCTGCTGTGTTCTGGGGACTCCCGTTCAGATCCGATTTTGGCCCCCTCCCAGTGAGATAGGATGGGCTCAGCACATCTGGTGAGGCAGGCAGGGCCTCGCTGCAGCGCAGAATGATCCCATAGGTCTCAAGGCGTAGCGTCAGCTGAAACTTCACTGATCCATCAGCCCTCTGCCTCCCTCCTCCTTCGAAAGAGCAGTGGCCTGCTCCGCTTCTAAAAGCCCTGGGGCTCCGGAAAGCCGACCGCGCTTTACAGGACACGTGCAGGCAGGAACAGGGGCGAATCCGAGGTGGAGACCATGTGACCACGCGTGGCACTGGCGTATCCCACAGCAGATGGTGTGAATGTGTGTCACCGGAGGCATACCGGGAGACGGCGAAACAAACGGTGGTGTCCAGGCATGTGCCAGTGGAAGGGGGGAACAAGTGACCTTTCGGTCAATGCCAAGGGAAATCAAAGAACACCTGGGGCTCGGTGGGTGGGGGGCCTGTGCCTGACCCAAGCCAGGTTTTCCAATGCCTATCAGAGGAGCAAAGAATCTTCTGCAGAATTCGCCCCGCCCCCAACCCTCCTCCTCCCTGGTAGCCCTGACGCAACTTCCCCTGCACCCAGCCCCAGCCCCAGCCCCAGCCCCAGCCCCAGCCCCAGCCCCAGCCCAGTCCCTCTGGTTCCCTGACAAGAGAAGATCAAGGGAGTCAGTTTGGGCCACAAGATCAAGGGAGTCAGCCCACCCAGGAGCAGAGGAGAGGATGTCCCTCAAGAATGAGACAGGAAGTGCAGAGGAAATGCGACACCACCTGTCCTAGAAGACAAGGCCAGTCACGGTCGCCTAGCCCTCATTCTAGGCAATCCACCCACCCATGAGGGGAAACATGGAGAACAAGGAAGCTTCCCTGTCTGAGACACGTATGGAAGCCAAGAAATCCAGGGTCATGAGACCTGCCCAATGAAGCAGAAAGACGTTTGGAGAGAGATACTATCATGACACGGATCTGCAGAAAGTGTGTCCCTGACGGACTGGGAAGTCATCTTTGTTGAAGACATTTGGCCAGAGCGAGAGGCATCCAGGCCCCTGAGAAACAGGTGAGGCAGAGCAAGAGGGAGGATAGAGCAGCGGCCAGAGCCCCGGCAGGATACAGCGCCGTGCCACCACCACGGGCATAAGGGGAGGGCTTCCAAAAGGGTGGCTTGTCCAGAGAGGCCAGCGTTCCAGTGACAGTGACAGGGATTGTTGCCATCTCCCATTCCCGGCTTCTTCTTCTACACGGTATGGTGGTGTGGCTTCATTTCTCAGAGAAGAGCCGTGAAAAGGTACAACCATCTTCTCTGATGTGGTTCTGCTTCCCTACTGCGGGACAAAGAGCTCCTGTGGGGCTCTTTTCCTTGGTTGCTGTGTGGTCATCTTGATCTTAGAAAAGAGGCAGCTCATGATGGGGATGAGATTTCAATTGCTCCGGGACCGATGCATCTCCTCACGTGGGCCAGGCCTTCACACACCCAAAGCGGATCCGCGGCGGTGAAAACGATTGACAGCCGGCCTGATGACCCAGGCAGAGACGCAGAAAGAGGCTCAGCAAAGACAGGCCGACATGCCAGAAATCGCCTTGTGCTGCACAGGGCACATTCAGCCAAAGACACACACGCAGAGGGGCACGCACACACTAACCGACAGAGAGAGGGAAAGAAAGACACAGAGACTGAGAGACAGAGAGAGAAGAGAGAATGGGAGACACACACACACGCGCCCACACATACACGCGCACACACACACAGAGAAACAGAGTCATGCGGCAGAGGCATGGAAACACACCGCCCCCAGGCAACCCCTGAGGCTGCGGGGTTCTGCTCTCGACGAGAACGACCCTGGGGTGAGAGAACAGCCCAGGGGCACGCAGGCCGACCTGTCCTCGAGATGACGGCGGTACGACTTTTGGGGAGACTCACCCCAACAGCGTCCGGGCAGGTCTGAGGCTGGGATGCCGTGCTGCTTCCCCCGGACTCCGCCTGGGGTTTCCTCATCCTGGTCGGCCCTTTGCGACTCCTGGCATCCGGAGACGTTCCCGTCGACCCCGTGGAGAGGTCCGACCGGAGCCTCAGAGCCCCGCCACCCAAGCACTGCCACGGAGGGCTCCTGCTCTGCCAAGCCTCAGGGACCGGTTTCTAAGACAACCGTGGGAAGCACTGTGACGGCAGAAGCCGCTCGCGCCTCGCGCATGCGCATTGGCTGGACCGACTCGCGCTCGGCTCCTGGCAGTCAGGCTGCGTCCCCTTTAAATAATGCCCCCGCTGCCCGGCTGCAGCGAGGCTCCTGCTGCAGCCGCGGCGGCGTGTGGATACGGGGTCTAGCTTGGGACGCCGTGGGAGATGGAGCCGCCGGTGCCCTGTCTCAGGGCCAAACCCCCAGGAGTCCCGCCCTCAGGATCTCCTTGAGCCGACTTCCACGGAGGGAAGGGGAGCTTCAGGCCGCCTGCTGTGTTCTGGGGACTCCCGTTCAGATCCGATTTTGGCCCCCTCCCAGTGAGATAGGATGGGCTCACCACATCTGGTGAGGCAGGCAGGGCCTCGCTGCAGCGCAGAATGATCCCATAGGTCTCAAGGCGTAGCGTCAGCTGAAACTTCACTGATCCATCAGCCCTCTGCCTCCCTCCTCCTTCGAAAGAGCAGTGGCCTGCTCCGCTTCTAAAAGCCCTGGGGCTCCGGAAAGCCGACCGCGCTTTACAGGACACGTGCAGGCAGGAACAGGGGCAAATCCGAGGTGGAGACCATGTGGCCACGCGTGGCACTGGCGTATCCCACAGCAGATGGTGTGAATGTGTGTCACCGGAGGCATACCGGGAGACGGCGAAACAAACGGTGGTGTCCAGGCATGTGCCAGTGGAAGGGGGGAACAAGTGACCTTTCGGTCAATGCCAAGGGAAATCAAAGAACACCTGGGGCTCGGTGGGTGGGGGGCCTGTGCCTGACCCAAGCCAGGTTTTCCAATGCCTATCAGAGGAGCAAGAATCTTCTGCAGAATTCGCCCCGCCCCCAACCCTCCTCCTCCCTGGTAGCCCTGACGCAACTTCCCCTGCACCCAGACCCAGCCCCAGCCCCAGCCCCAGCCCCAGCCCAAGACCCAGCCCCAGCCCCAGCCCAGTCCCTCTGGTTCCCTGACATTCGTTTGGGCCACAAGATCAAGGGTGTCAGTCCACCCAGGAGCAGAGGAGAGGATGTCCCTCAAGAATGAGACAGGAAGTGCAGAGGAAATGCGACACCACCTGTCCTAGAAGACAAGGCCAGTCACGGTCGCCTAGCGCTCATTCTAGGCAATCCACCCACCCATGAGGGGAAACATGGAGAACAAGGAAGCTTCCCTGTCTGAGACACGTATGGAAGCCAAGAAATCCAGGGTCATGAGACCTGCCCAATGAAGCAGAAAGACGTTTGGAGAGAGATACCATCATGACACGGATCTGCAGGAAGTGTGTCCCTGACGGACTGGGAAGTCATCTTTGTTGAAGACATTTGGCCAGAGCGAGAGGCATCCAGGCCCCTGAGAAACAGGTGAGGCAGAGCAAGAGGGAGGATAGAGCAGCGGCCAGAGCCCTGGCAGGATACAGCGCCGTGCCACCACCACGGGCATAAGGGGAGGGCTTCCAAAAGGGTGGCTTGTCCAGAGAGGCCAGCGTTCCAGTGACAGTGACAGGGATTGTTGCCATCTCCCATTCCCGGCTTCTTCTTCTACACGGTATGGTGGTGTGGCTTCATTTCTCAGAGAAGAGCCGTGAAAAGGTACAACCATCTTCTCTGATGTGGTTCTGCTTCCCTACTGCGGGACAAAGAGCTCCTGTGGGGCTCTTTTCCTTGGTTGCTGTGTGGTCATCTTGATCTTAGAAAAGAGGCAGCTCATGATGGGGATGAGATTTCAATTGCTCCGGGACCGATGCATCTCCTCACGTGGGCCAGGCCTTCACACACCCAAAGCGGATCCGCGGCGGCGAAAACGATTGACAGCCGGCCTCATGACCCAGGCAGAGACGCAGAAAGAGGCTCAGCAAAGACAGGCCGACATGCCAGAAATCGCCTTGTGCTGCACAGGGCACATTCAGCCAAAGACACACACGCAGAGGGGCACGCACACACTAACCGACAGAGAGAGGGAAAGAAAGACACAGAGACTGAGAGACAGAGAGAGAAGAGAGAATGGGAGACACACACACACGCGCCCACACATACACGCGCACACACACACAGAGAAACAGAGTCATACGGCAGAGGCATGGAAACACACCGCCCCCAGGCAACCCCTGAGGCTGCGGGGTTCTGCTCTCGACGAGAACGACCCTGGGGTGAGAGAACAGCCCAGGGGCACGCAGGCCGACCTGTCCTCGAGATGACGGCGGCACGACTTTTGGGGAGACTCACCCCAACAGCGTCCGGGCAGGTCTGAGGCTGGGATGCCGTGCTGCTTCCTCCGGACTCCGCCTGGGGTTTCCTCATCCTGGTCGGCCCTTTGCGACTCCTGGCATCCGGAGACGTTCCCGTCGACCCCGTGGAGAGGTCCGACCGGAGCCTCAGAGCCCCGCCACCCAAGCACTGCCACGGAGGGCTCCTGCTCTGCCAAGCCTCAGGGACCGGTTTCTAAGACAACCGTGGGAAGCACTGTGACGGCAGAAGCCACTCGCGCCTCGCGCATGCGCATTGGCTGGACCGACTCGCGCTCGGCTCCTGGCAGTCAGGCTGCGTCCCCTTTAAATAATGCCCCCGCTGCCCGGCTGCAGCGAGGCTCCTGCTGCAGCCGCGGCGGCGTGTGGATACGGGGTCCAGCTTGGGACGCCGTGGGAGATGGAGCCGCCGGTGCCCTGTCTCAGGGCCAAACCCCCAGGAGTCCCGCCCTCAGGATCTCCTTGAGCCGACTTCCACGGAGGGAAGGGGAGCTTCAGGCCGCCTGCTGTGTTCTGGGGACTCCCGTTCAGATCCGATTTTGGCCCCCTCCCAGTGAGATAGGATGGGCTCACAACATCTGGTGAGGCAGGCAGGGCCTCGCTGCAGCGCAGAATGATCCCATAGGTCTCAAGGCGTAGCGTCAGCTGAAACTTCACTGATCCATCAGCCCTCTGCCTCCCTCCTCCTTCGAAAGAGCAGTGGCCTGCTCCGCTTCTAAAAGCCCTGGGGCTCCGGAAAGCCGACCGCGCTTTACAGGACACGTGCAGGCAGGAACAGGGGCGAATCCGAGGTGGAGACCATGTGGCCACGCGTGGCACTGGCGTATCCCACAGCAGATGGTGTGAATGTGTGTCGCCGGAGGCATACCGGGAGACGGCGAAACAAACGGTGGTGTCCAGGCATGTGCCAGTGGAAGGGGGGAACAAGTGACCTTTCGGTCAATGCCAAGGGAAATCAAAGAACACCTGGGGCTCGGTGGGTGGGGGGCCTGTGCCTGACCCAAGCCAGGTTTTCCAATGCCTATCAGAGGAGCAAAGAATCTTCTGCAGAATTCGCCCCGCCCCCAACCCTCCTCCTGCCTGGTAGCCCTGACGCAACTTCCCCTGCACCCAGCCCCAGCCCCAGCCCCAGCCCCAGCCCCAGCCCGTCCCAGCCCAGTCCCTCTGGTTCCCTGACATTCGTTTGGGCCACAAGATCAAGGAAGTCAGTCCACCCAGGAGCAGAGGAGAGGATGTCCCTCAAGAATGAGACAGGAAGTGCAGAGGAAATGCGACACCACCTGTCCTAGAAGACAAGGCCAGTCACGGTCGCCTAGCGCTCATTCTAGGCAATCCACCCACCCATGAGGGGAAACATGGAGAACAAGGAAGCTTCCCTGTCTGAGACACGTATGGAAGCCAAGAAATCCAGGGTCATGAGACCTGCCCAATGAAGCAGAAAGACGTTTGGAGAGAGATACCATCATGACACGGATCTGCAGGAAGTGTGTCCCTGACGGACTGGGAAGTCATCTTTGTTGAAGACATTTGGCCAGAGCGAGAGGCATCCAGGCCCCTGAGAAACAGGTGAGGCAGAGCAAGAGGGAGGATAGAGCAGCGGCCAGAGCCCCGGCAGGATACAGCGCCGTGCCACCACCACGGGCATAAGGGGAGGGCTTCCAAAAGGGTGGCTTGTCCAGAGAGGCCAGCGTTCCAGTGACAGTGACAGGGATTGTTGCCATCTCCCATTCCCGGCTTCTTCTTCTACACGGTATGGTGGTGTGGCTTCATTTCTCAGAGAAGAGCCCTGAAAAGGTACAACCATCTTCTCTGATGTGGTTCTGCTTCCCTACTGCGGGACAAAGAGCTCCTGTGGGGCTCTTTTCCTTGGTTGCTGTGTGGTCATCTTGATCTTAGAAAAGAGGCAGCTCATGATGGGGATGAGATTTCAATTGCTCCGGGACCGATGCATCTCCTCACGTGGGCCAGGCCTTCACACACCCAAAGCGGATCCGCGGCGGCGAAAACGATTGACAGCCGGCCTCATGACCCAGGCAGAGACGCAGAAAGAGGCTCAGCAAAGACAGGCCGACATGCCAGAAATCGCCTTGTGCTGCACAGGGCACATTCAGCCAAAGACACACACGCAGAGGGGCACGCACACACTAACCGACAGAGAGAGGGAAAGAAAGACACAGAGACTGAGAGACAGAGAGAGAAGAGAGAATGGGAGACACACACACACGCGCCCACACATACACGCGCACACACACACAGAGAAACAGAATCATACGGCAGAGGCATGGAAACACACCGCCCCCAGGCAACCCCTGAGGCTGCGGGGTTCTGCTCTCGACGAGAACGACCCTGGGGTGAGAGAACAGCCCAGGGGCACGCAGGCCGACCTGTCCTCGAGATGACGGCGGCACGACTTTTGGGGAGACTCACCCCAACAGCGTCCGGGCAGGTCTGAGGCTGGGATGCCGTGCTGCTTCCCCCGGACTCCGCCTGGGGTTTCCTCATCCTGGTCGGCCCTTTGCGACTCCTGGCATCCGGAGACGTTCCCGTCGACCCCGTGGAGAGGTCCGACCGGAGCCTCAGAGCCCCGCCACCCAAGCACTGCCACGGAGGGCTCCTGCTCTGCCAAGCCTCAGGGACCGGTTTCTAAGACAACCGTGGGAAGCACTGTGACGGCAGAAGCCACTCGCGCCTCGCGCATGCGCATTGGCTGGACCGACTCGCGCTCGGATCCTGGCGGTCAGGCTGCGTCCCCTTTAACTAATGCCCCCGCTGCCCGGCTGCAGCGAGGCTCCTGCTGCAGCCGCGGCAGCGTGTGGATACGGGGTCCAGCTTGGGACGCCGTGGGAGATGGAGCCGCCGGTGCCCTGTCTCAGGGCCAAACCCCCAGGAGTCCCGCCCTCAGGATCTCCTTGAGCCGACTTCCACGGAGGGAAGGGGAGCTTCAGGCCGCCTGCTGTGTTCTGGGGACTCCCGTTCAGATCCGATTTTGGCCCCCTCCCAGTGAGATAGGATGGGCTCACAACATCTGGTGAGGCAGGCAGGGCCTCGCTGCAGCGCAGAATGATCCCATAGGTCCCAAGGCGTAGCGTCAGCTGAAACTTCACTGATCCATCAGCCCTCTGCCTCCCTCCTCCTTCGAAAGAGCAGTGGCCTGCTCCGCTTCTAAAAGCCCTGGGGCTCCGGAAAGCCGACCGCGCTTTACAGGACACGTGCAGGCAGGAACAGGGGCGAATCCGAGGTGGAGACCATGTGGCCACGCGTGGCACTGGCGTATCCCACAGCAGATGGTGTGAATGTGTGTCACCGGAGGCATACCGGGAGACGGCGAAACAAACGGTGGTGTCCAGGCATGTGCCAGTGGAAGGGGGGAACAAGTGACCTTTCGGTCAATGCCAAGGGAAATCAAAGAACACCTGGGGCTCGGTGGGTGGGGGGCCTGTGCCTGACCCAAGCCAGGTTTTCCAATGCCTATCAGAGGAGCAAAGAATCTTCTGCAGAATTCGCCCCGCCCCCAACCCTCCTCCTGCCTGGTAGCCCTGACGCAACTTCCCCTGCACCCAGCCCCAGCCCCAGCCCCAGCCCCAGCCCCAGCCCCAGTCCCAGCCCAGTCCCTCTGGTTCCCTGACATTCGTTTGGGCCACAAGATCAAGGGAGTCAGTCCACCCAGGAGCAGAGGAGAGGATGTCCCTCAAGAATGAGACAGGAAGTGCAGAGGAAATGCGACACCACCTGTCCTAGAAGACAAGGCCAGTCACGGTCGCCTAGCGCTCATTCTAGGCAATCCACCCACCCATGAGGGGAAACATGGAGAACAAGGAAGCTTCCCTGTCTGAGACACGTATGGAAGCCAAGAAATCCAGGGTCATGAGACCTGCCCAATGAAGCAGAAAGACGTTTGGAGAGAGATACCATCATGACACGGATCTGCAGGAAGTGTGTCCCTGACGGACTGGGAAGTCATCTTTGTTGAAGACATTTGGCCAGAGCGAGAGGCATCCAGGCCCCTGAGAAACAGGTGAGGCAGAGCAAGAGGGAGGATAGAGCAGCGGCCAGAGCCCCGGCAGGATACAGCGCCGTGCCACCACCACGGGCATAAGGGGAGGGCTTCCAAAAGGGTGGCTTGTCCAGAGAGGCCAGCGTTCCAGTGACAGTGACAGGGATTGTTGCCATCTCCCATTCCCGGCTTCTTCTTCTACACGGTATGGTGGTGTGGCTTCATTTCTCAGAGAAGAGCCGTGAAAAGGTACAACCATCTTCTCTGATGTGGTTCTGCTTCCCTACTGCGGGACAAAGAGCTCCTGTGGGGCTCTTTTCCTTGGTTGCTGTGTGGTCATCTTGATCTTAGAAAAGAGGCAGCTCATGATGGGGATGAGATTTCAATTGCTCCGGGACCGATGCATCTCCTCACGTGGGCCAGGCCTTCACACACCCAAAGCGGATCCGCGGCGGCGAAAACGATTGACAGCTGGCCTCATGACCCAGGCAGAGACGCAGAAAGAGGCTCAGCAAAGACAGGCCGACATGCCAGAAATCGCCTTGTGCTGCACAGGGCACATTCAGCCAAAGACACACACGCAGAGGGGCACGCACACACTAACCGACAGAGAGAGGGAAAGAAAGACACAGAGACTGAGAGACAGAGAGAGAAGAGAGAATGGGAGACACACACACACGCGCGCACACATACACGCGCACACACACACACACAGAAACAGAGTCATACAGCAGAGGCATGGAAACACACCGCCCCCAGGCAACCCCTGAGGCTGCGGGGTTCTGCTCTCGACGAGAACGACCCTGGGGTGAGAGAACAGCCCAGGGGCACGCAGGCCGACCTGTCCTCGAGATGACGGCGGCACGACTTTTGGGGAGACTCACCCCAACAGCGTCCGGGCAGGCCTGAGGCTGGGATGCCGTGCTGCTTCCCCCGGACTCCGCCTGGGGTTTCCTCATCCTGGTCGGCCCTTTGCGACTCCTGGCATCCGGAGACGTTCCCGTCGACCCCGTGGAGAGGTCCGACCGGAGCCTCAGAGCCCCGCCACCCAAGCACTGCCACGGAGGGCTCCTGCTCTGCCAAGCCTCAGGGACCGGTTTCTAAGACAACCGTGGGAAGCACTGTGACGGCAGAAGCCGCTCGCGCCTCGCGCATGCGCATTGGCTGGACCGACTCGCGCTCGGCTCCTGGCAGTCAGGCTGCGTCCCCTTTAAATAATGCCCCCGCTGCCCGGCTGCAGCGAGGCTCCTGCTGCAGCCGCGGCGGCGTGTGGATACGGGGTCCAGCTTGGGACGCCGTGGGAGATGGAGCCGCCGGTGCCCTGTCTCAGGGCCAAACCCCCAGGAGTCCCGCCCTCAGGATCTCCTTGAGCCGACTTCCACGGAGGGAAGGGGAGCTTCAGGCCGCCTGCTGTGTTCTGGGGACTCCCGTTCAGATCCGATTTTGGCCCCCTCCCAGTGAGATAGGATGGGCTCACAACATCTGGTGAGGCAGGCAGGGCCTCGCTGCAGCGCAGAATGATCCCATAGGTCTCAAGGCGTAGCGTCAGCTGAAACTTCACTGATCCATCAGCCCTCTGCCTCCCTCCTCCTTCGAAAGAGCAGTGGCCTGCTCCGCTTCTAAAAGCCCTGGGGCTCCGGAAAGCCGACCGCGCTTTACAGGACACGTGCAGGCAGGAACAGGGGCGAATCCGAGGTGGAGACCATGTGACCACGCGTGGCACTGGCGTATCCCACAGCAGATGGTGTGAATGTGTGTCACCGGAGGCATACCGGGAGACGGCGAAACAAACGGTGGTGTCCAGGCATGTGCCAGTGGAAGGGGGGAACAAGTGACCTTTCGGTCAATGCCAAGGGAAATCAAAGAACACCTGGGGCTCGGTGGGTGGGGGGCCTGTGCCTGACCCAAGCCAGGTTTTCCAATGCCTATCAGAGGAGCAAAGAATCTTCTGCAGAATTCGCCCCGCCCCCAACCCTCCTCCTCCCTGGTAGCCCTGACGCAACTTCCCCTGCACCCAGCCCCAGCCCCAGCCCCAGCCCCAGCCCCAGCCCCAGCCCCAGCCCAGTCCCTCTGGTTCCCTGACATTCGTTTGGGCCACAAGATCAAGGGAGTCAGTCCACCCAGGAGCAGAGGAGAGGATGTCCCTCAAGAATGAGACAGGAAGTGCAGAGGAAATGCGACACCACCTGTCCTAGAAGACAAGGCCAGTCACGGTCGCCTAGCGCTCATTCTAGGCAATCCACCCACCCATGAGGGGAAACATGGAGAACAAGGAAGCTTCCCTGTCTGAGACACGTATGGAAGCCAAGAAATCCAGGGTCATGAGACCTGCCCAATGAAGCAGAAAGACGTTTGGAGAGAGATACCATCATGACACGGATCTGCAGGAAGTGTGTCCCTGACGGACTGGGAAGTCATCTTTGTTGAAGACATTTGGCCAGAGCGAGAGGCATCCAGGCCCCTGAGAAACAGGTGAGGCAGAGCAAGAGGGAGGATAGAGCAGCGGCCAGAGCCCCGGCAGGATACAGCGCCGTGCCACCACCACGGGCATAAGGGGAGGGCTTCCAAAAGGGTGGCTTGTCCAGAGAGGCCAGCGTTCCAGTGACAGTGACAGGGATTGTTGCCATCTCCCATTCCCGGCTTCTTCTTCTACACGGTATGGTGGTGTGGCTTCATTTCTCAGAGAAGAGCCGTGAAAAGGTACAACCATCTTCTCTGATGTGGTTCTGCTTCCCTACTGCGGGACAAAGAGCTCCTGTGGGGCTCTTTTCCTTGGTTGCTGTGTGGTCATCTTGATCTTAGAAAAGAGGCAGCTCATGATGGGGATGAGATTTCAATTGCTCCGGGACCGATGCATCTCCTCACGTGGGCCAGGCCTTCACACACCCAAAGCGGATCCGCGGCGGCGAAAACGATTGACAGCCGGCCTCATGACCCAGGCAGAGACGCAGAAAGAGGCTCAGCAAAGACAGGCCGACATGCCAGAAATCGCCTTGTGCTGCACAGGGCACATTCAGCCAAAGACACACACGCAGAGGGGCACGCACACACTAACCGACAGAGAGAGGGAAAGAAAGACACAGAGACTGAGAGACAGAGAGAGAAGAGAGAATGGGACACACACACACGCGTGCGCACACATACACGCGCACACACACACACACAGAAACAGAGTCATACAGCAGAGGCATGGAAACACACCGCCCCCAGGCAACCCCTGAGGCTGCGGGGTTCTGCTCTCGACGAGAACGACCCTGGGGTGAGAGAACAGCCCAGGGGCACGCAGGCCGACCTGTCCTCGAGATGACGGCGGCACGACTTTTGGGGAGACTCACCCCAACAGCGTCCGGGCAGGCCTGAGGCTGGGATGCCGTGCTGCTTCTCCCGGACTCCGCCTGGGGTTTCCTCATCCTGGTCGGCCCTTTGCGACTCCTGGCATCCGGAGACGTTCCCGTCGACCCCGTGGAGAGGTCCGACCGGAGCCTCAGAGCCCCGCCACCCAAGCACTGCCACGGAGGGCTCCTGCTCTGCCAAGCCTCAGGGACCGGTTTCTAAGACAACCGTGGGAAGCACTGTGACGGCAGAAGCCGCTCGCGCCTCGCGCATGCGCATTGGCTGGACCGACTCGCGCTCGGCTCCTGGCAGTCAGGCTGCGTCCCCTTTAAATAATGCCCCCGCTGCCCGGCTGCAGCGAGGCTCCTGCTGCAGCCGCGGCGGCGTGTGGATACGGGGTCCAGCTTGGGACGCCGTGGGAGATGGGGCCGCCGGTGCCCTGTCTCAGGGCCAAACCCCCAGGAGTCCCGCCCTCAGGATCTCCTTGAGCCGACTTCCACGGAGGGAAGGGGAGCTTCAGGCCGCCTGCTGTGTTCTGGGGACTCCCGTTCAGATCCGATTTTGGCCCCCTCCCAGTGAGATAGGATGGGCTCAGCACATCTGGTGAGGCAGGCAGGGCCTCGCTGCAGCGCAGAATGATCCCATAGGTCTCAAGGCGTAGCGTCAGCTGAAACTTCACTGATCCATCAGCCCTCTGCCTCCCTCCTCCTTCGAAAGAGCAGTGGCCTGCTCCGCTTCTAAAAGCCCTGGGGCTCCGGAAAGCCGACCGCGCTTTACAGGACACGTGCAGGCAGGAACAGGGGCGAATCCGAGGTGGAGACCATGTGACCACGCGTGGCACTGGCGTATCCCACAGCAGATGGTGTGAATGTGTGTCACCGGAGGCATACCGGGAGACGGCGAAACAAACGGTGGTGTCCAGGCATGTGCCAGTGGAAGGGGGGAACAAGTGACCTTTCGGTCAATGCCAAGGGAAATCAAAGAACACCTGGGGCTCGGTGGGTGGGGGGCCTGTGCCTGACCCAAGCCAGGTTTTCCAATGCCTATCAGAGGAGCAAAGAATCTTCTGCAGAATTCGCCCCGCCCCCAACCCTCCTCCTGCCTGGTAGCCCTGACGCAACTTCCCCTGCACCCAGCCCCAGCCCCAGCCCCAGCCCCAGCCCCAGCCCGTCCCAGCCCAGTCCCTCTGGTTCCCTGACATTCGTTTGGGCCACAAGATCAAGGAAGTCAGTCCACCCAGGAGCAGAGGAGAGGATGTCCCTCAAGAATGAGACAGGAAGTGCAGAGGAAATGCGACACCACCTGTCCTAGAAGACAAGGCCAGTCACGGTCGCCTAGCGCTCATTCTAGGCAATCCACCCACCCATGAGGGGAAACATGGAGAACAAGGAAGCTTCCCTGTCTGAGACACGTATGGAAGCCAAGAAATCCAGGGTCATGAGACCTGCCCAATGAAGCAGAAAGACGTTTGGAGAGAGATACTATCATGACACGGATCTGCAGGAAGTGTGTCCCTGACGGACTGGGAAGTCATCTTTGTTGAAGACATTTGGCCAGAGCGAGAGGCATCCAGGCCCCTGAGAAACAGGTGAGGCAGAGCAAGAGGGAGGATAGAGCAGCGGCCAGAGCCCCGGCAGGATACAGCGCCGTGCCACCACCACGGGCATAAGGGGAGGGCTTCCAAAAGGGTGGCTTGTCCAGAGAGGCCAGCGTTCCAGTGACAGTGACAGGGATTGTTGCCATCTCCCATTCCCGGCTTCTTCTTCTACACGGTATGGTGGTGTGGCTTCATTTCTCAGAGAAGAGCCGTGAAAAGGTACAACCATCTTCTCTGATGTGGTTCTGCTTCCCTACTGCGGGACAAAGAGCTCCTGTGGGGCTCTTTTCCTTGGTTGCTGTGTGGTCATCTTGATCTTAGAAAAGAGGCAGCTCATGATGGGGATGAGATTTCAATTGCTCCGGGACCGATGCATCTCCTCACGTGGGCCAGGCCTTCACACACCCAAAGCGGATCCGCGGCGGTGAAAACGATTGACAGCCGGCCTGATGACCCAGGCAGAGACGCAGAAAGAGGCTCAGCAAAGACAGGCCGACATGCCAGAAATCGCCTTGTGCTGCACAGGGCACATTCAGCCAAAGACACACACGCAGAGGGGCACGCACACACTAACCGACAGAGAGAGGGAAAGAAAGACACAGAGACTGAGAGACAGAGAGAGAAGAGAGAATGGGAGACACACACACACGCGCCCACACATACACGCGCACACACACACAGAGAAACAGAGTCATGCGGCAGAGGCATGGAAACACACCGCCCCCAGGCAACCCCTGAGGCTGCGGGGTTCTGCTCTCGACGAGAACGACCCTGGGGTGAGAGAACAGCCCAGGGGCACGCAGGCCGACCTGTCCTCGAGATGACGGCGGCACGACTTTTGGGGAGACTCACCCCAACAGCGTCCGGGCAGGTCTGAGGCTGGGATGCCGTGCTGCTTTCCCCGGACTCCGCCTGGGGTTTCCTCATCCTGGTCGGCCCTTTGCGACTCCTGGCATCCGGAGACGTTCCCGTCGACCCCGTGGAGAGGTCCGACCGGAGCCTCAGAGCCCCGCCACCCAAGCACTGCCACGGAGGGCTCCTGCTCTGCCAAGCCTCAGGGACCGGTTTCTAAGACAACCGTGGGAAGCACTGTGACGGCAGAAGCCGCTCGCGCCTCGCGCATGCGCATTGGCTGGACCGACTCGCGCTCGGCTCCTGGCAGTCAGGCTGCGTCCCCTTTAAATAATGCCCCCGCTGCCCGGCTGCAGCGAGGCTCCTGCTGCAGCCGCGGCGGCGTGTGGATACGGGGTCTAGCTTGGGACGCCGTGGGAGATGGAGCCGCCGGTGCCCTGTCTCAGGGCCAAACCCCCAGGAGTCCCGCCCTCAGGATCTCCTTGAGCCGACTTCCACGGAGGGAAGGGGAGCTTCAGGCCGCCTGCTGTGTTCTGGGGACTCCCGTTCAGATCCGATTTTGGCCCCCTCCCAGTGAGATAGGATGGGCTCACCACATCTGGTGAGGCAGGCAGGGCCTCGCTGCAGCGCAGAATGATCCCATAGGTCTCAAGGCGTAGCGTCAGCTGAAACTTCACTGATCCATCAGCCCTCTGCCTCCCTCCTCCTTCGAAAGAGCAGTGGCCTGCTCCGCTTCTAAAAGCCCTGGGGCTCCGGAAAGCCGACCGCGCTTTACAGGACACGTGCAGGCAGGAACAGGGGCAAATCCGAGGTGGAGACCATGTGGCCACGCGTGGCACTGGCGTATCCCACAGCAGATGGTGTGAATGTGTGTCACCGGAGGCATACCGGGAGACGGCGAAACAAACGGTGGTGTCCAGGCATGTGCCAGTGGAAGGGGGGAACAAGTGACCTTTCGGTCAATGCCAAGGGAAATCAAAGAACACCTGGGGCTCGGTGGGTGGGGGGCCTGTGCCTGACCCAAGCCAGGTTTTCCAATGCCTATCAGAGGAGCAAAGAATCTTCTGCAGAATTCGCCCCGCCCCCAACCCTCCTCCTCCCTGGTAGCCCTGACGCAACTTCCCCTGCACCCAGACCCAGCCCCAGCCCCAGCCCCAGCCCCAGCCCAAGACCCAGCCCCAGCCCCAGCCCAGTCCCTCTGGTTCCCTGACATTCGTTTGGGCCACAAGATCAAGGGTGTCAGTCCACCCAGGAGCAGAGGAGAGGATGTCCCTCAAGAATGAGACAGGAAGTGCAGAGGAAATGCGACACCACCTGTCCTAGAAGACAAGGCCAGTCACGGTCGCCTAGCGCTCATTCTAGGCAATCCACCCACCCATGAGGGGAAACATGGAGAACAAGGAAGCTTCCCTGTCTGAGACACGTATGGAAGCCAAGAAATCCAGGGTCATGAGACCTGCCCAATGAAGCAGAAAGACGTTTGGAGAGAGATACCATCATGACACGGATCTGCAGGAAGTGTGTCCCTGACAGACTGGGAAGTCATCTTTGTTGAAGACATTTGGCCAGAGCGAGAGGCATCCAGGCCCCTGAGAAACAGGTGAGGCAGAGCAAGAGGGAGGATAGAGCAGCGGCCAGAGCCCTGGCAGGATACAGCGCCGTGCCACCACCACGGGCATAAGGGGAGGGCTTCCAAAAGGGTGGCTTGTCCAGAGAGGCCAGCGTTCCAGTGACAGTGACAGGGATTGTTGCCATCTCCCATTCCCGGCTTCTTCTTCTACACGGTATGGTGGTGTGGCTTCATTTCTCAGAGAAGAGCCGTGAAAAGGTACAACCATCTTCTCTGATGTGGTTCTGCTTCCCTACTGCGGGACAAAGAGCTCCTGTGGGGCTCTTTTCCTTGGTTGCTGTGTGGTCATCTTGATCTTAGAAAAGAGGCAGCTCATGATGGGGATGAGATTTCAATTGCTCCGGGACCGATGCATCTCCTCACGTGGGCCAGGCCTTCACACACCCAAAGCGGATCCGCGGCGGCGAAAACGATTGACAGCCGGCCTCATGACCCAGGCAGAGACGCAGAAAGAGGCTCAGCAAAGACAGGCCGACATGCCAGAAATCGCCTTGTGCTGCACAGGGCACATTCAGCCAAAGACACACACGCAGAGGGGCACGCACACACTAACCGACAGAGAGAGGGAAAGAAAGACACAGAGACTGAGAGACAGAGAGAGAAGAGAGAATGGGAGACACACACACACGCGCCCACACATACACGCACACACACACACAGAGAAACAGAGTCATACGGCAGAGGCATGGAAACACACCGCCCCCAGGCAACCCCTGAGGCTGCGGGGTTCTGCTCTCGACGAGAACGACCCTGGGGTGGGAGAACAGCCCAGGGGCACGCAGGCCGACCTGTCCTCGAGATGACGGCGGCACGACTTTTGGGGAGACTCACCCCAACAGCGTCCGGGCAGGTCTGAGGCTGGGATGCCGTGCTGCTTCCTCCGGACTCCGCCTGGGGTTTCCTCATCCTGGTCGGCCCTTTGCGACTCCTGGCATCCGGAGACGTTCCCGTCGACCCCGTGGAGAGGTCCGACCGGAGCCTCAGAGCCCCGCCACCCAAGCACTGCCACGGAGGGCTCCTGCTCTGCCAAGCCTCAGGGACCGGTTTCTAAGACAACCGTGGGAAGCACTGTGACGGCAGAAGCCACTCGCGCCTCGCGCATGCGCATTGGCTGGACCGACTCGCGCTCGGCTCCTGGCAGTCAGGCTGCGTCCCCTTTAAATAATGCCCCCGCTGCCCGGCTGCAGCGAGGCTCCTGCTGCAGCCGTGGCGGCGTGTGGATACGGGGTCCAGCTTGGGACGCCGTGGGAGATGGAGCTGCCGGTGCCCTGTCTCAGGGCCAAACCCCCAGGAGTCCCGCCCTCAGGATCTCCTTGAGCCGACTTCCACGGAGGGAAGGGGAGCTTCAGGCCGCCTGCTGTGTTCTGGGGACTCCCGTTCAGATCCGATTTTGGCCCCCTCCCAGTGAGATAGGATGGGCTCACAACATCTGGTGAGGCAGGCAGGGCCTCGCTGCAGCGCAGAATGATCCCATAGGTCTCAAGGCGTAGCGTCAGCTGAAACTTCACTGATCCATCAGCCCTCTGCCTCCCTCCTCCTTCGAAAGAGCAGTGGCCTGCTCCGCTTCTAAAAGCCCTGGGGCTCCGGAAAGCCGACCGCGCTTTACAGGACACGTGCAGGCAGGAACAGGGGCGAATCCGAGGTGGAGACCATGTGGCCACGCGTGGCACTGGCGTATCCCACAGCAGATGGTGTGAATGTGTGTCGCCGGAGGCATACCGGGAGACGGCGAAACAAACGGTGGTGTCCAGGCATGTGCCAGTGGAAGGGGGGAACAAGTGACCTTTCGGTCAATGCCAAGGGAAATCAAAGAACACCTGGGGCTCGGTGGGTGGGGGGCCTGTGCCTGACCCAAGCCAGGTTTTCCAATGCCTATCAGAGGAGCAAAGAATCTTCTGCAGAATTCGCCCCGCCCCCAACCCTCCTCCTGCCTGGTAGCCCTGACGCAACTTCCCCTGCACCCAGCCCCAGCCCCAGCCCCAGCCCCAGCCCCAGCCCGTCCCAGCCCAGTCCCTCTGGTTCCCTGACATTCGTTTGGGCCACAAGATCAAGGAAGTCAGTCCACCCAGGAGCAGAGGAGAGGATGTCCCTCAAGAATGAGACAGGAAGTGCAGAGGAAATGCGACACCACCTGTCCTAGAAGACAAGGCCAGTCACGGTCGCCTAGCGCTCATTCTAGGCAATCCACCCACCCATGAGGGGAAACATGGAGAACAAGGAAGCTTCCCTGTCTGAGACACGTATGGAAGCCAAGAAATCCAGGGTCATGAGACCTGCCCAATGAAGCAGAAAGACGTTTGGAGAGAGATACCATCATGACACGGATCTGCAGGAAGTGTGTCCCTGACGGACTGGGAAGTCATCTTTGTTGAAGACATTTGGCCAGAGCGAGAGGCATCCAGGCCCCTGAGAAACAGGTGAGGCAGAGCAAGAGGGAGGATAGAGCAGCGGCCAGAGCCCCGGCAGGATACAGCGCCGTGCCACCACCACGGGCATAAGGGGAGGGCTTCCAAAAGGGTGGCTTGTCCAGAGAGGCCAGCGTTCCAGTGACAGTGACAGGGATTGTTGCCATCTCCGATTCCCGGCTTCTTCTTCTACACGGTATGGTGGTGTGGCTTCATTTCTCAGAGAAGAGCCGTGAAAAGGTACAACCATCTTCTCTGATGTGGTTCTGCTTCCCTACTGCGGGACAAAGAGCTCCTGTGGGGCTCTTTTCCTTGGTTGCTGTGTGGTCATCTTGATCTTAGAAAAGAGGCAGCTCATGATGGGGATGAGATTTCAATTGCTCCGGGACCGATGCATCTCCTCACGTGGGCCAGGCCTTCACACACCCAAAGCGGATCCGCGGCGGCGAAAACGATTGACAGCCGGCCTCATGACCCAGGCAGAGACGCAGAAAGAGGCTCAGCAAAGACAGGCCGACATGCCAGAAATCGCCTTGTGCTGCACAGGGCACATTCAGCCAAAGACACACACGCAGAGGGGCACGCACACACTAACCGACAGAGAGAGGGAAAGAAAGACACAGAGACTGAGAGACAGAGAGAGAAGAGAGAATGGGAGACACACACACACGCGCCCACACATACACGCGCACACACACACAGAGAAACAGAGTCATACGGCAGAGGCATGGAAACACACCGCCCCCAGGCAACCCCTGAGGCTGCGGAGTTCTGCTCTCGACGAGAACGACCCTGGGGTGAGAGAACAGCCCAGGGGCACGCAGGCCGACCTGTCCTCGAGATGACGGCGGCACGACTTTTGGGGAGACTCACCCCAACAGCGTCCGGGCAGGTCTGAGGCTGGGATGCCGTGCTGCTTCCCCCGGACTCCGCCTGGGGTTTCCTCATCCTGGTCGGCCCTTTGCGACTCCTGGCATCCGGAGACGTTCCCGTCGACCCCGTGGAGAGGTCCGACCGGAGCCTCAGAGCCCCGCCACCCAAGCACTGCCACGGAGGGCTCCTGCTCTGCCAAGCCTCAGGGACCGGTTTCTAAGACAACCGTGGGAAGCACTGTGACGGCAGAAGCCACTCGCGCCTCGCGCATGCGCATTGGCTGGACCGACTCGCGCTCGGCTCCTGGCGGTCAGGCTGCGTCCCCTTTAACTAATGCCCCCGCTGCCCGGCTGCAGCGAGGCTCCTGCTGCAGCCGCGGCGGCGTGTGGATACGGGGTCCAGCTTGGGACGCCGTGGGAGATGGAGCCGCCGGTGCCCTGTCTCAGGGCCAAACCCCCAGGAGTCCCGCCCTCAGGATCTCCTTGAGCCGACTTCCACGGAGGGAAGGGGAGCTTCAGGCCGCCTGCTGTGTTCTGGGGACTCCCGTTCAGATCCGATTTTGGCCCCCTCCCAGTGAGATAGGATGGGCTCACAACATCTGGTGAGGCAGGCAGGGCCTCGCTGCAGCGCAGAATGATCCCATAGGTCTCAAGGCGTAGCGTCAGCTGAAACTTCACTGATCCATCAGCCCTCTGCCTCCCTCCTCCTTCGAAAGAGCAGTGGCCTGCTCCGCTTCTAAAAGCCCTGGGGCTCCGGAAAGCCGACCGCGCTTTACAGGACACGTGCAGGCAGGAACAGGGGCGAATCCGAGGTGGAGACCATGTGGCCACGCGTGGCACTGGCGTATCCCACAGCAGATGGTGTGAATGTGTGTCACCGGAAGCATACCGGGAGACGGCGAAACAAACGGTGGTGTCCAGGCATGTGCCAGTGGAAGGGGGGAACAAGTGACCTTTCGGTCAATGCCAAGGGAAATCAAAGAACACCTGGGGCTCGGTGGGTGGGGGGCCTGTGCCTGACCCAAGCCAGGTTTTCCAATGCTTATCAGAGGAGCAAAGAATCTTCTGCAGAATTCGCCCCGCCCCCAACCCTCCTCCTGCCTGGTAGCCCTGACGCAACTTCCCCTGCACCCAGCCCCAGCCCCAGCCCCAGCCCCAGCCCCAGCCCCAGTCCCAGCCCAGTCCCTCTGGTTCCCTGACATTCGTTTGGGCCACAAGATCAAGGGAGTCAGTCCACCCAGGAGCAGAGGAGAGGATGTCCCTCAAGAATGAGACAGGAAGTGCAGAGGAAATGCGACACCACCTGTCCTAGAAGACAAGGCCAGTCACGGTCGCCTAGCGCTCATTCTAGGCAATCCACCCACCCATGAGGGGAAACATGGAGAACAAGGAAGCTTCCCTGTCTGAGACACGTATGGAAGCCAAGAAATCCAGGGTCATGAGACCTGCCCAATGAAGCAGAAAGACGTTTGGAGAGAGATACCATCATGACACGGATCTGCAGGAAGTGTGTCCCTGACGGACTGGGAAGTCATCTTTGTTGAAGACATTTGGCCAGAGCGAGAGGCATCCAGGCCCCTGAGAAACAGGTGAGGCAGAGCAAGAGGGAGGATAGAGCAGCGGCCAGAGCCCCGGCAGGATACAGCGCCGTGCCACCACCACGGGCATAAGGGGAGGGCTTCCAAAAGGGTGGCTTGTCCAGAGAGGCCAGCGTTCCAGTGACAGTGACAGGGATTGTTGCCATCTCCGATTCCCGGCTTCTTCTTCTACACGGTATGGTGGTGTGGCTTCATTTCTCAGAGAAGAGCCGTGAAAAGGTACAACCATCTTCTCTGATGTGGTTCTGCTTCCCTACTGCGGGACAAAGAGCTCCTGTGGGGCTCTTTTCCTTGGTTGCTGTGTGGTCATCTTGATCTTAGAAAAGAGGCAGCTCATGATGGGGATGAGATTTCAATTGCTCCGGGACCGATGCATCTCCTCACGTGGGCCAGGCCTTCACACACCCAAAGCGGATCCGCGGCGGCGAAAACGATTGACAGCCGGCCTCATGACCCAGGCAGAGACGCAGAAAGAGGCTCAGCAAAGACAGGCCGACATGCCAGAAATCGCCTTGTGCTGCACAGGGCACATTCAGCCAAAGACACACACGCAGAGGGGCACGCACACACTAACCGACAGAGAGAGGGAAAGAAAGACACAGAGACTGAGAGACAGAGAGAGAAGAGAGAATGGGAGACACACACACACGCGCGCACACATACACGCGCACACACACACACACAGAAACAGAGTCATACAGCAGAGGCATGGAAACACACTGCCCCCAGGCAACCCCTGAGGCTGCGGGGTTCTGCTCTCGACGAGAACGACCCTGGGGTGAGAGAACAGCCCAGGGGCACGCAGGCCGACCTGTCCTCGAGATGACGGCGGCACGACTTTTGGGGAGACTCACCCCAACAGCGTCCGGGCAGGCCTGAGGCTGGGATGCCGTGCTGCTTCCCCCGGACTCCGCCTGGGGTTTCCTCATCCTGGTCGGCCCTTTGCGACTCCTGGCATCCGGAGACGTTCCCGTCGACGCCGTGGAGAGGTCCGAACGGAGCGTCAGAGCCCCGCCACCCAAGCACTGCCACGGAGGGCTCTTGCTCTGCCAAGCCTCAGGGACCGGTTTCTAAGACAACCGTGGGAAGCACTGTGACGGCAGAAGCCGCTCGCGCCTCGCGCATGCGCATTGGCTGGACCGACTCGCGCTCGGCTCCTGGCAGTCAGGCTGCGTCCCCTTTAAATAATGCCCCCGCTGCCCGGCTGCAGCGAGGCTCCTGCTGCAGCCGCGGCGGCGTGTGGATACGGGGTCCAGCTTGGGACGCCGTGGGAGATGGGGCCGCCGGTGCCCTGTCTCAGGGCCAAACCCCCAGGAGTCCCGCCCTCAGGATCTCCTTGAGCCGACTTCCACGGAGGGAAGGGGAGCTTCAGGACGCCTGCTGTGTTCTGGGGACTCCCGTTCAGATCCGATTTTGGCCCCCTCCCAGTGAGATAGGTTGGGCTCACCACATCTGGTGAGGCAGGCAGGGCCTCGCTGCAGCGCAGAATGATCCCATAGGTCTCAAGGCGTAGCGTCAGCTGAAACTTCAGTGATCCATCAGCCCTCTGCCTCCCTCCTCCTTCGAAAGAGCAGTGGCCTGCTCCGCTTGTGAAAGCCCTGGGGCTCCGGAAAGCCGACCGCGCTTTACAGGACACGTGCAGGCAGGAACAGGGGCGAATCCGAGGTGGAGACCATGTGACCACGCGTGGCACTGGCGTATCCCACAGCAGATGGTGTGAATGTGTGTCACCGGAGGCATACCGGGAGACGGCGAAACAAACGGTAGTTTCCAGGCATGTGCCAGTGGAAGGGGGGAACAAGTGACCTTTCGGTCAATGCCAAGGGAAATCAAAGAACACCTGGGGCTCGGTGGGTGGGGGGCCTGTGCCTGACCCAAGCCAGGTTTTCCAATGCCTATCAGAGGAGCAAAGAATCTTCTGCAGAATTCACCCCGCCCCCAACCCTCCTCCTCCCTGGTAGCCCTGACGCAACTTCCCCTGCACCCAGCCCCAGCCCCAGCCCCAGCCCCAGCCCCAGCCCCAGCCCCAGCCCAGTCCCTCTGGTTCCCTGACATTCGTTTGGGCCACAAGATCAAGGGAGTCAGTCCACCCAGGAGCAGAGGAGAGGATGTCCCTCAAGAATGAGACAGGAAGTGCAGAGGAAATGCGACACCACCTGTCCTAGAAGACAAGGCCAGTCACGGTCGCCTAGCGCTCATTCTAGGCAATCCACCCACCCATGAGGGGAAACATGGAGAACAAGGAAGCTTCCCTGTCTGAGACACGTATGGAAGCCAAGAAATCCAGGGTCATGAGACCTGCCCAATGAAGCAGAAAGACGTTTGGAGAGAGATACCATCATGACACGGATCTGCAGGAAGTGTGTCCCTGACGGACTGGGAAGTCATCTTTGTTGAAGACATTTGGCCAGAGCGAGAGGCATCCAGGCCCCTGAGAAACAGGTGAGGCAGAGCAAGAGGGAGGATAGAGCAGCGGCCAGAGCCCCGGCAGGATACAGCGCCGTGCCACCACCACGGGCATAAGGGGAGGGCTTCCAAAAGGGTGGCTTGTCCAGAGAGGCCAGCGTTCCAGTGACAGTGACAGGGATTGTTGCCATCTCCCATTCCCGGCTTCTTCTTCTACACGGTATGGTGGTGTGGCTTCATTTCTCAGAGAAGAGCCGTGAAAAGGTACAACCATCTTCTCTGATGTGGTTCTGCTTCCCTACTGCGGGACAAAGAGCTCCTGTGGGGCTCTTTTCCTTGGTTGCTGTGTGGTCATCTTGATCTTAGAAAAGAGGCAGCTCATGATGGGGATGAGATTTCAATTGCTCCGGGACCGATGCATCTCCTCACGTGGGCCAGGCCTTCACACACCCAAAGCGGATCCGCGGCGGCGAAAACGATTGACAGCCGGCCTCATGACCCAGGCAGAGACGCAGAAAGAGGCTCAGCAAAGACAGGCCGACATGCCAGAAATCGCCTTGTGCTGCACAGGGCACATTCAGCCAAAGACACACACACAGAGGGGCACGCACACACTAACCGACAGAGAGAGGGAAAGAAAGACACAGAGACTGAGAGACAGAGAGAGAAGAGAGAATGGGAGACACACACACACGCGCGCACACATACACGCGCACACACACACACACAGAAACAGAGTCATACAGCAGAGGCATGGAAACACACCGCCCCCAGGTAACCCCTGAGGCTGCGGGGTTCTGCTCTCGACGAGAACGACCCTGGGGTGAGAGAACAGCCCAGGGGCACGCAGGCCGACCTGTCCTCGAGATGACGGCGGCACGACTTTTGGGGAGACTCACCCCAACAGCGTCCGGGCAGGTCTGAGGCTGGGATGCCGTGCTGCTTCCCCCGGACTCCGCCTGGGGTTTCCTCATCCTGGTCGGCCCTTTGCGACTCCTGGCATCCGGAGACGTTCCCGTCGACCCCGTGGAGAGGTCCGACCGGAGCCTCAGAGCCCCGCCACCCAAGCACTGCCACGGAGGGCTCCTGCTCTGCCAAGCCTCAGGGACCGGTTTCTAAGACAACCGTGGGAAGCACTGTGACGGCAGAAGCCGCTCGCGCCTCGCGCATGCGCATTGGCTGGACCGACTCGCGCTCGGCTCCTGGCAGTCAGGCTGCGTCCCCTTTAAATAATGCCCCCGCTGCCCGGCTGCAGCGAGGCTCCTGCTGCAGCCGCGGCGGCGTGTGGATACGGGGTCCAGCTTGGGACGCCGTGGGAAATGGAGCCGCCGGTGCCCTGTCTCAGGGCCAAACCCCCAGGAGTCCCGCCCTCAGGATCTCCTTGAGCCGACTTCCACGGAGGGAAGGGGAGCTTCAGGCCGCCTGCTGTGTTCTGGGGACTCCCGTTCAGATCCGATTTTGGCCCCCTCCCAGTGAGATAGGATGGGCTCACAACATCTGGTGAGGCAGGCAGGGCCTCGCTGCAGCGCAGAATGATCCCATAGGTCTCAAGGCGTAGCGTCAGCTGAAACTTCACTGATCCATCAGCCCTCTGCCTCCCTCCTCCTTCGAAAGAGCAGTGGCCTGCTCCGCTTCTAAAAGCCCTCGGGCTCCGGAAAGCCGACCGCTCTTTACAGGACACGTGCAGGCAGGAACAGGGGCGAATCCGAGGTGGAGACCATGTGGCCACGCGTGGCACTGGCGTATCCCACAGCAGATGGTGTGAATGTGTGTCACCGGAGGCATACCGGGAGACGGCGAAACAAACGGTGGTGTCCAGGCATGTGCCAGTGGAAGGGGGGAACAAGTGACCTTTCGGTCAATGCCAAGGGAAATCAAAGAACACCTGGGGCTCGGTGGGTGGGGGGCCTGTGCCTGACCCAAGCCAGGTTTTCCAATGCCTATCAGAGGAGCAAAGAATCTTCTGCAGAATTCGCCCCGCCCCCAACCCTCCTCCTGCCTGGTAGCCCTGACGCAACTTCCCCTGCACCCAGCCCCAGCCCCAGCCCCAGCCCCAGCCCCAGCCCCAGTCCCAGCCCAGTCCCTCTGGTTCCCTGACATTCGTTTGGGCCACAAGATCAAGGGAGTCAGTCCACCCAGGAGCAGAGGAGAGGATGTCCCTCAAGAATGAGACAGGAAGTGCAGAGGAAATGCGACACCACCTGTCCTAGAAGACAAGGCCAGTCACGGTCGCCTAGCGCTCATTCTAGGCAATCCACCCACCCATGAGGGGAAACATGGAGAACAAGGAAGCTTCCCTGTCTGAGACACGTATGGAAGCCAAGAAATCCAGGGTCATGAGACCTGCCCAATGAAGCAGAAAGACGTTTGGAGAGAGATACCATCATGACACGGATCTGCAGGAAGTGTGTCCCTGACGGACTGGGAAGTCATCTTTGTTGAAGACATTTGGCCAGAGCGAGAGGCATCCAGGCCCCTGAGAAACAGGTGAGGCAGAGCAAGAGGGAGGATAGAGCAGCGGCCAGAGCCCCGGCAGGATACAGCGCCGTGCCACCACCACGGGCATAAGGGGAGGGCTTCCAAAAGGGTGGCTTGTCCAGAGAGGCCAGCGTTCCAGTGACAGTGACAGGGATTGTTGCCATCTCCCATTCCCGGCTTCTTCTTCTACACGGTATGGTGGTGTGGCTTCATTTCTCAGAGAAGAGCCGTGAAAAGGTACAACCATCTTCTCTGATGTGGTTCTGCTTCCCTACTGCGGGACAAAGAGCTCCTGTGGGGCTCTTTTCCTTGGTTGCTGTGTGGTCATCTTGATCTTAGAAAAGAGGCAGCTCATGATGGGGATGAGATTTCAATTGCTCCGGGACCGATGCATCTCCTCACGTGGGCCAGGCCTTCACACACCCAAAGCGGATCCGCGGCGGCGAAAACGATTGACAGCCGGCCTCATGACCCAGGCAGAGACGCAGAAAGAGGCTCAGCAAAGACAGGCCGACATGCCAGAAATCGCCTTGTGCTGCACAGGGCACATTCAGCCAAAGACACACACGCAGAGGGGCACGCACACACTAACCGACAGAGAGAGGGAAAGAAAGACACAGAGACTGAGAGACAGAGAGAGAAGAGAGAATGGGAGACACACACACACGCGCGCACACATACACGCGCACACACACACACACAGAAACAGAGTCATACAGCAGAGGCATGGAAACACACCGCCCCCAGGCAACCCCTGAGGCTGCGGGGTTCTGCTCTCGACGAGAACGACCCTGGGGTGAGAGAACAGCCCAGGGGCACGCAGGCCGACCTGTCCTCGAGATGACGGCGGCACGACTTTTGGGGAGACTCACCCCAACAGCGTCCGGGCAGGCCTGAGGCTGGGATGCCGTGCTGCTTCCCCCGGACTCCGCCTGGGGTTTCCTCATCCTGGTCGGCCCTTTGCGACTCCTGGCATCCGGAGACGTTCCCGTCGACGCCGTGGAGAGGTCCGAACGGAGCGTCAGAGCCCCGCCACCCAAGCACTGCCACGGAGGGCTCTTGCTCTGCCAAGCCTCAGGGACCGGTTTCTAAGACAACCGTGGGAAGCACTGTGACGGCAGAAGCCGCTCGCGCCTCACGCATGCGCATTGGCTGGACCGACTCGCACTCGGCTCCTGGCAGTCAGGCTGCGTCCCCTTTAAATAATGCCCCCGCTGCCCGGCTGCAGCGAGGCTCCTGCTGCAGCCGCGGCGGCGTGTGGATACGGGGTCCAGCTTGGGACGCCGTGGGAGATGGGGCCGCCGGTGCCCTGTCTCAGGGCCAAACCCCCAGGAGTCCCGCCCTCAGGATCTCCTTGAGCCGACTTCCACGGAGGGAAGGGGAGCTTCAGGACGCCTGCTGTGTTCTGGGGACTCCCGTTCAGATCCGATTTTGGCCCCCTCCCAGTGAGATAGGTTGGGCTCACCACATCTGGTGAGGCAGGCAGGGCCTCGCTGCAGCGCAGAATGATCCCATAGGTCTCAAGGCGTAGCGTCAGCTGAAACTTCACTGATCCATCAGCCCTCTGCCTCCCTCCTCCTTCGAAAGAGCAGTGGCCTGCTCCGCTTCTAAAAGCCCTGGGGCTCCGGAAAGCCGACCGCGCTTTACAGGACACGTGCAGGCAGGAACAGGGGCGAATCCGAGGTGGAGACCATGTGACCACGCGTGGCACTGGCGTATCCCACAGCAGATGGTGTGAATGTGTGTCACCGGAGGCATACCGGGAGACGGCGAAACAAACGGTGGTGTCCAGGCATGTGCCAGTGGAAGGGGGGAACAAGTGACCTTTCGGTCAATGCCAAGGGAAATCAAAGAACACCTGGGGCTCGGTGGGTGGGGGGCCTGTGCCTGACCCAAGCCAGGTTTTCCAATGCCTATCAGAGGAGCAAAGAATCTTCTGCAGAATTCGCCCCGCCCCCAACCCTCCTCCTCCCTGGTAGCCCTGACGCAACTTCCCCTGCACCCAGCCCCAGCCCCAGCCCCAGCCCCAGCCCCAGCCCCAGCCCCAGCCCAGTCCCTCTGGTTCCCTGACAAGAGAAGATCAAGGGAGTCAGTTTGGGCCACAAGATCAAGGGAGTCAGTCCACCCAGGAGCAGAGGAGAGGATGTCCCTCAAGAATGAGACAGGAAGTGCAGAGGAAATGCGACACCACCTGTCCTAGAAGACAAGGCCAGTCACGGTCGCCTAGCCCTCATTCTAGGCAATCCACCCACCCATGAGGGGAAACATGGAGAACAAGGAAGCTTCCCTGTCTGAGACACGTATGGAAGCCAAGAAATCCAGGGTCATGAGACCTGCCCAATGAAGCAGAAAGACGTTTGGAGAGAGATACTATCATGACACGGATCTGCAGGAAGTGTGTCCCTGACGGACTGGGAAGTCATCTTTGTTGAAGACATTTGGCCAGAGCGAGAGGCATCCAGGCCCCTGAGAAACAGGTGAGGCAGAGCAAGAGGGAGGATAGAGCAGCGGCCAGAGCCCCGGCAGGATACAGCGCCGTGCCACCACCACGGGCATAAGGGGAGGGCTTCCAAAAGGGTGGCTTGTCCAGAGAGGCCAGCGTTCCAGTGACAGTGACAGGGATTGTTGCCATCTCCCATTCCCGGCTTCTTCTTCTACACGGTATGGTGGTGTGGCTTCATTTCTCAGAGAAGAGCCGTGAAAAGGTACAACCATCTTCTCTGATGTGGTTCTGCTTCCCTACTGCGGGACAAAGAGCTCCTGTGGGGCTCTTTTCCTTGGTTGCTGTGTGGTCATCTTGATCTTAGAAAAGAGGCAGCTCATGATGGGGATGAGATTTCAATTGCTCCGGGACCGATGCATCTCCTCACGTGGGCCAGGCCTTCACACACCCAAAGCGGATCCGCGGCGGTGAAAACGATTGACAGCCGGCCTGATGACCCAGGCAGAGACGCAGAAAGAGGCTCAGCAAAGACAGGCCGACATGCCAGAAATCGCCTTGTGCTGCACAGGGCACATTCAGCCAAAGACACACACGCAGAGGGGCACGCACACACTAACCGACAGAGAGAGGGAAAGAAAGACACAGAGACTGAGAGACAGAGAGAGAAGAGAGAATGGGAGACACACACACACGCGCCCACACATACACGCGCACACACACACAGAGAAACAGAGTCATGCGGCAGAGGCATGGAAACACACCGCCCCCAGGCAACCCCTGAGGCTGCGGGGTTCTGCTCTCGACGAGAACGACCCTGGGGTGAGAGAACAGCCCAGGGGCACGCAGGCCGACCTGTCCTCGAGATGACGGCGGCACGACTTTTGGGGAGACTCACCCCAACAGCGTCCGGGCAGGTCTGAGGCTGGGATGCCGTGCTGCTTCCCCCGGACTCCGCCTGGGGTTTCCTCATCCTGGTCGGCCCTTTGCGACTCCTGGCATCCGGAGACGTTCCCGTCGACCCCGTGGAGAGGTCCGACCGGAGCCTCAGAGCCCCGCCACCCAAGCACTGCCACGGAGGGCTCCTGCTCTGCCAAGCCTCAGGGACCGGTTTCTAAGACAACCGTGGGAAGCACTGTGACGGCAGAAGCCGCTCGCGCCTTGCGCATGCGCATTGGCTGGACCGACTCGCGCTCGGCTCCTGGCAGTCAGGCTGCGTCCCCTTTAAATAATGCCCCCGCTGCCCGGCTGCAGCGAGGCTCCTGCTGCAGCCGCGGCGGCGTGTGGATACGGGGTCTAGCTTGGGACGCCGTGGGAGATGGAGCCGCCGGTGCCCTGTCTCAGGGCCAAACCCCCAGGAGTCCCACCCTCAGGATCTCCTTGAGCCGACTTCCACGGAGGGAAGGGGAGCTTCAGGCCGCCTGCTGTGTTCTGGGGACTCCCGTTCAGATCCGATTTTGGCCCCCTCCCAGTGAGATAGGATGGGCTCACCACATCTGGTGAGGCAGGCAGGGCCTCGCTGCAGCGCAGAATGATCCCATAGGTCTCAAGGCGTAGCGTCAGCTGAAACTTCACTGATCCATCAGCCCTCTGCCTCCCTCCTCCTTCGAAAGAGCAGTGGCCTGCTCCGCTTCTAAAAGACCTGGGGCTCCGGAAAGCCGACCGCGCTTTACAGGACACGTGCAGGCAGGAACAGGGGCAAATCCGAGGTGGAGACCATGTGGCCACGCGTGGCACTGGCGTATCCCACAGCAGATGGTGTGAATGTGTGTCACCGGAGGCATACCGGGAGACGGCGAAACAAACGGTGGTGTCCAGGCATGTGCCAGTGGAAGGGGGGAACAAGTGACCTTTCGGTCAATGCCAAGGGAAATCAAAGAACACCTGGGGCTCGGTGGGTGGGGGGCCTGTGCCTGACCCAAGCCAGGTTTTCCAATGCCTATCAGAGGAGCAAAGAATCTTCTGCAGAATTCGCCCCGCCCCCAACCCTCCTCCTCCCTGGTAGCCCTGACGCAACTTCCCCTGCACCCAGACCCAGCCCCAGCCCCAGCCCCAGCCCCAGCCCAAGACCCAGCCCCAGCCCCAGCCCAGTCCCTCTGGTTCCCTGACATTCGTTTGGGCCACAAGATCAAGGGAGTCAGTCCACCCAGGAGCAGAGGAGAGGATGTCCCTCAAGAATGAGACAGGAAGTGCAGAGGAAATGCGACACCACCTGTCCTAGAAGACAAGGCCAGTCACGGTCGCCTAGCGCTCATTCTAGGCAATCCACCCACCCATGAGGGGAAACATGGAGAACAAGGAAGCTTCCCTGTCTGAGACACGTATGGAAGCCAAGAAATCCAGGGTCATGAGACCTGCCCAATGAAGCAGAAAGACGTTTGGAGAGAGATACCATCATGACACGGATCTGCAGGAAGTGTGTCCCTGACGGACTGGGAAGTCATCTTTGTTGAAGACATTTGGCCAGAGCGAGAGGCATCCAGGCCCCTGAGAAACAGGTGAGGCAGAGCAAGAGGGAGGATAGAGCAGCGGCCAGAGCCCTGGCAGGATACAGCGCCGTGCCACCACCACGGGCATAAGGGGAGGGCTTCCAAAAGGGTGGCTTGTCCAGAGAGGCCAGCGTTCCAGTGACAGTGACAGGGATTGTTGCCATCTCCCATTCCCGGCTTCTTCTTCTACACGGTATGGTGGTGTGGCTTCATTTCTCAGAGAAGAGCCGTGAAAAGGTACAACCATCTTCTCTGATGTGGTTCTGCTTCCCTACTGCGGGACAAAGAGCTCCTGTGGGGCTCTTTTCCTTGGTTGCTGTGTGGTCATCTTGATCTTAGAAAAGAGGCAGCTCATGATGGGGATGAGATTTCAATTGCTCCGGGACCGATGCATCTCCTCACGTGGGCCAGGCCTTCACACACCCAAAGCGGATCCGCGGCGGCGAAAACGATTGACAGCCGGCCTCATGACCCAGGCAGAGACGCAGAAAGAGGCTCAGGAAAGACAGGCCGACATGCCAGAAATCGCCTTGTGCTGCACAGGGCACATTCAGCCAAAGACACACACGCAGAGGGGCACGCACACACTAACCGACAGAGAGAGGGAAAGAAAGACACAGAGACTGAGAGACAGAGAGAGAAGAGAGAATGGGAGACACACACACACGCGCCCACACATACACGCGCACACACACACAGAGAAACAGAGTCATACGGCAGAGGCATGGAAACACACCGCCCCCAGGCAACCCCTGAGGCTGCGGGGTTCTGCTCTCGACGAGAACGACCCTGGGGTGAGAGAACAGCCCAGGGGCACGCAGGCCGACCTGTCCTCGAGATGACGGCGGCACGACTTTTGGGGAGACTCACCCCAACAGCGTCCGGGCAGGTCTGAGGCTGGGATGCCGTGCTGCTTCCTCCGGACTCCGCCTGGGGTTTCCTCATCCTGGTCGGCCCTTTGCGACTCCTGGCATCCGGAGACGTTCCCGTCGACCCCGTGGAGAGGTCCGACCGGAGCCTCAGAGCCCCGCCACCCAAGCACTGCCACGGAGGGCTCCTGCTCTGCCAAGCCTCAGGGACCGGTTTCTAAGACAACCGTGGGAAGCACTGTGACGGCAGAAGCCACTCGCGCCTCGCGCATGCGCATTGGCTGGACCGACTCGCGCTCGGCTCCTGGCAGTCAGGCTGCGTCCCCTTTAAATAATGCCCCCGCTGCCCGGCTGCAGCGAGGCTCCTGCTGCAGCCGCGGCGGCGTGTGGATACGGGGTCCAGCTTGGGACGCCGTGGGAGATGGAGCCGCCGGTGCCCTGTCTCAGGGCCAAACCCCCAGGAGTCCCGCCCTCAGGATCTCCTTGAGCCGACTTCCACGGAGGGAAGGGGAGCTTCAGGCCGCCTGCTGTGTTCTGGGGACTCCCGTTCAGATCCGATTTTGGCCCCCTCCCAGTGAGATAGGATGGGCTCACAACATCTGGTGAGGCAGGCAGGGCCTCGCTGCAGCGCAGAATGATCCCATAGGTCTCAAGGCGTAGCGTCAGCTGAAACTTCACTGATCCATCAGCCCTCTGCCTCCCTCCTCCTTCGAAAGAGCAGTGGCCTGCTCCGCTTCTAAAAGCCCTGGGGCTCCGGAAAGCCGACCGCGCTTTACAGGACACGTGCAGGCAGGAACGGGGCGAATCCGAGGTGGAGACCATGTGGCCACGCGTGGCACTGGCGTATCCCACAGCAGATGGTGTGAATGTGTGTCGCCGGAGGCATACCGGGAGACGGCGAAACAAACGGTGGTGTCCAGGCATGTGCCAGTGGAAGGGGGGAACAAGTGACCTTTCGGTCAATGCCAAGGGAAATCAAAGAACACCTGGGGCTCGGTGGGTGGGGGGCCTGTGCCTGACCCAAGCCAGGTTTTCCAATGCCTATCAGAGGAGCAAAGAATCTTCTGCAGAATTCGCCCCGCCCCCAACCCTCCTCCTGCCTGGTAGCCCTGACGCAACTTCCCCTGCACCCAGCCCCAGCCCCAGCCCCAGCCCCAGCCCCAGCCCGTCCCAGCCCAGTCCCTCTGGTTCCCTGACATTCGTTTGGGCCACAAGATCAAGGAAGTCAGTCCACCCAGGAGCAGAGGAGAGGATGTCCCTCAAGAATGAGACAGGAAGTGCAGAGGAAATGCGACACCACCTGTCCTAGAAGACAAGGCCAGTCACGGTCGCCTAGCGCTCATTCTAGGCAATCCACCCACCCATGAGGGGAAACATGGAGAACAAGGAAGCTTCCCTGTCTGAGACACGTATGGAAGCCAAGAAATCCAGGGTCATGAGACCTGCCCAATGAAGCAGAAAGACGTTTGGAGAGAGATACCATCATGACACGGATCTGCAGGAAGTGTGTCCCTGACGGACTGGGAAGTCATCTTTGTTGAAGACATTTGGCCAGAGCGAGAGGCATCCAGGCCCCTGAGAAACAGGTGAGGCAGAGCAAGAGGGAGGATAGAGCAGCGGCCAGAGCCCCGGCAGGATACAGCGCCGTGCCACCACCACGGGCATAAGGGGAGGGCTTCCAAAAGGGTGGCTTGTCCAGAGAGGCCAGCGTTCCAGTGACAGTGACAGGGATTGTTGCCATCTCCCATTCCCGGCTTCTTCTTCTACACGGTATGGTGGTGTGGCTTCATTTCTCAGAGAAGAGCCCTGAAAAGGTACAACCATCTTCTCTGATGTGGTTCTGCTTCCCTACTGTGGGACAAAGAGCTCCTGTGGGGCTCTTTTCCTTGGTTGCTGTGTGGTCATCTTGATCTTAGAAAAGAGGCAGCTCATGATGGGGATGAGATTTCAATTGCTCCGGGACCGATGCATCTCCTCACGTGGGCCAGGCCTTCACACACCCAAAGCGGATCCGCGGCGGCGAAAACGATTGACAGCCGGCCTCATGACCCAGGCAGAGACGCAGAAAGAGGCTCAGCAAAGACAGGCCGACATGCCAGAAATCGCCTTGTGCTGCACAGGGCACATTCAGCCAAAGACACACACGCAGAGGGGCACGCACACACTAACCGACAGAGAGAGGGAAAGAAAGACACAGAGACTGAGAGACAGAGAGAGAAGAGAGAATGGGAGACACACACACACGCGCCCACACATACACGCGCACACACACACAGAGAAACAGAGTCATACGGCAGAGGCATGGAAACACACCGCCCCCAGGCAACCCCTGAGGCTGCGGGGTTCTGCTCTCGACGAGAACGACCCTGGGGTGAGAGAACAGCCCAGGGGCACGCAGGCCGACCTGTCCTCGAGATGACGGCGGCACGACTTTTGGGGAGACTCACCCCAACAGCGTCCGGGCAGGTCTGAGGCTGGGATGCCGTGCTGCTTCCTCCGGACTCCGCCTGGGGTTTCCTCATCCTGGTCGGCCCTTTGCGACTCCTGGCATCCGGAGACGTTCCCGTCGACCCCGTGGAGAGGTCCGACCGGAGCCTCAGAGCCCCGCCACCCAAGCACTGCCACGGAGGGCTCCTGCTCTGCCAAACCTCAGGGACCGGTTTCTAAGACAACCGTGGGAAGCACTGTGACGGCAGAAGCCACTCGCGCCTCGCGCATGCGCATTGGCTGGACCGACTCGCGCTCGGCTCCTGGCAGTCAGGCTGCGTCCCCTTTAAATAATGCCCCCGCTGCCCGGCTGCAGCGAGGCCCCTGCTGCAGCCGCGGTGGCGTGTGGATACGGGGTCCAGCTTGGGACGCCGTGGGAGATGGAGCCGCCGGTGCCCTGTCTCAGGGCCAAACCCCCAGGAGTCCCGCCCTCAGGATCTCCTTGAGCCGACTTCCACGGAGGGAAGGGGAGCTTCAGGCCGCCTGCTGTGTTCTGGGGACTCCCGTTCAGATCCGATTTTGGCCCCCTCCCAGTGAGATAGGATGGGCTCACAACATCTGGTGAGGCAGGCAGGGCCTCGCTGCAGCGCAGAATGATCCCATAGGTCTCAAGGCGTAGCGTCAGCTGAAACTTCACTGATCCATCAGCCCTCTGCCTCCCTCCTCCTTCGAAAGAGCAGTGGCCTGCTCCGCTTGTGAAAGCCCTGGGGCTCCGGAAAGCCGACCGCGCTTTACAGGACACGTGCAGGCAGGAACAGGGGCGAATCCGAGGTGGAGACCATGTGACCACGCGTGGCACTGGCGTATCCCACAGCAGATGGTGTGAATGTGTGTCACCGGAGGCATACCGGGAGACGGCGAAACAAACGGTAGTTTCCAGGCATGTGCCAGTGGAAGGGGGGAACAAGTGACCTTTCGGTCAATGCCAAGGGAAATCAAAGAACACCTGGGGCTCGGTGGGTGGGGGGCCTGTGCCTGACCCAAGCCAGGTTTTCCAATGCCTATCAGAGGAGCAAAGAATCTTCTGCAGAATTCACCCCGCCCCCAACCCTCCTCCTCCCTGGTAGCCCTGACGCAACTTCCCCTGCACCCAGCCCCAGCCCCAGCCCCAGCCCCAGCCCCAGCCCCAGCCCCAGCCCAGTCCCTCTGGTTCCCTGATATTCGTTTGGGCCACAAGATCAAGGGAGTCAGTCCACCCAGGAGCAGAGGAGAGGATGTCCCTCAAGAATGAGACAGGAAGTGCAGAGGAAATGCGACACCACCTGTCCTAGAAGACAAGGCCAGTCACGGTCGCCTAGCGCTCATTCTAGGCAATCCACCCACCCATGAGGGGAAACATGGAGAACAAGGAAGCTTCCCTGTCTGAGACACGTATGGAAGCCAAGAAATCCAGGGTCATGAGACCTGCCCAATGAAGCAGAAAGACGTTTGGAGAGAGATACCATCATGACACGGATCTGCAGGAAGTGTGTCCCTGACGGACTGGGAAGTCATCTTTGTTGAAGACATTTGGCCAGAGCGAGAGGCATCCAGGCCCCTGAGAAACAGGTGAGGCAGAGCAAGAGGGAGGATAGAGCAGCGGCCAGAGCCCCGGCAGGATACAGCGCCGTGCCACCACCACGGGCATAAGGGGAGGGCTTCCAAAAGGGTGGCTTGTCCAGAGAGGCCAGCGTTCCAGTGACAGTGACAGGGATTGTTGCCATCTCCCATTCCCGGCTTCTTCTTCTACACGGTATGGTGGTGTGGCTTCATTTCTCAGAGAAGAGCCGTGAAAAGGTACAACCATCTTCTCTGATGTGGTTCTGCTTCCCTACTGCGGGACAAAGAGCTCCTGTGGGGCTCTTTTCCTTGGTTGCTGTGTGGTCATCTTGATCTTAGAAAAGAGGCAGCTCATGATGGGGATGAGATTTCAATTGCTCCGGGACCGATGCATCTCCTCACGTGGTTCAGGCCTTCACACACCCAAAGCGGATCCGCGGCGGCGAAAACGATTGACAGCCGGCCTGATCACCCAGGCAGAGACGCAGAAAGAGGCTCAGCAAAGACAGGCCGACATGCCAGAAATCGCCTTGTGCTGCACAGGGCACATTCAGCCAAAGACACACACACAGAGGGGCACGCACACACTAACCGACAGAGAGAGGGAAAGAAAGACACAGAGACTGAGAGACAGAGAGAGAAGAGAGAATGGGAGACACACACACACGCGCGCACACATACACGCGCACGCACACACACACAGAAACAGAGTCATACAGCAGAGGCATGGAAACACACCGCCCCCAGGTAACCCCTGAGGCTGCGGGGTTCTGCTCTCGACGAGAACGACCCTGGGGTGAGAGAACAGCCCAGGGGCACGCAGGCCGACCTGTCCTCGAGATGACGGCGGCACGACTTTTGGGGAGACTCACCCCAACAGCGTCCGGGCAGGTCTGAGGCTGGGATGCCGTGCTGCTTCCCCCGGACTCCGCCTGGGGTTTCCTCATCCTGGTCGGCCCTTTGCGACTCCTGGCATCCGGAGACGTTCCCGTCGACCCCGTGGAGAGGTCCGACCGGAGCCTCAGAGCCCCGCCACCCAAGCACTGCCACGGAGGGCTCCTGCTCTGCCAAGCCTCAGGGACCGGTTTCTAAGACAACCGTGGGAAGCACTGTGACGGCAGAAGCCGCTCGCGCCTCGCGCATGCGCATTGGCTGGACCGACTCGCGCTCGGCTCCTGGCAGTCAGGCTGCGTCCCCTTTAAATAATGCCCCCGCTGCCCGGCTGCAGCGAGGCTCCTGCTGCAGCCGCGGCGGCGTGTGGATACGGGGTCCAGCTTGGGACGCCGTGGGAGATGGAGCCGCCGGTGCCCTGTCTCAGGGCCAAACCCCCAGGAGTCCCGCCCTCAGGATCTCCTTGAGCCGACTTCCACGGAGGGAAGGGGAGCTTCAGGCCGCCTGCTGTGTTCTGGGGACTCCCGTTCAGATCCGATTTTGGCCCCCTCCCAGTGAGATAGGATGGGCTCACAACATCTGGTGAGGCAGGCAGGGCCTCGCTGCAGCGCAGAATGATCCCATAGGTCTCAAGGCGTAGCGTCAGCTGAAACTTCACTGATCCATCAGCCCTCTGCCTCCCTCCTCCTTCGAAAGAGCAGTGGCCTGCTCCGCTTCTAAAAGCCCTCGGGCTCCGGAAAGCCGACCGCTCTTTACAGGACACGTGCAGGCAGGAACAGGGGCGAATCCGAGGTGGAGACCATGTGGCCACGCGTGGCACTGGCGTATCCCACAGCAGATGGTGTGAATGTGTGTCACCGGAGGCATACCGGGAGACGGCGAAACAAACGGTGGTGTCCAGGCATGTGCCAGTGGAAGGGGGGAACAAGTGACCTTTCGGTCAATGCCAAGGGAAATCAAAGAACACCTGGGGCTCGGTGGGTGGGGGGCCTGTGCCTGACCCAAGCCAGGTTTTCCAATGCCTATCAGAGGAGCAAAGAATCTTCTGCAGAATTCGCCCCGCCCCCAACCCTCCTCCTGCCTGGTAGCCCTGACGCAACTTCCCCTGCACCCAGCCCCAGCCCCAGCCCCAGCCCCAGCCCCAGCCCCAGTCCCAGCCCAGTCCCTCTGGTTCCCTGACATTCGTTTGGGCCACAAGATCAAGGGAGTCAGTCCACCCAGGAGCAGAGGAGAGGATGTCCCTCAAGAATGAGACAGGAAGTGCAGAGGAAATGCGACACCACCTGTCCTAGAAGACAAGGCCAGTCACGGTCGCCTAGCGCTCATTCTAGGCAATCCACCCACCCATGAGGGGAAACATGGAGAACAAGGAAGCTTCCCTGTCTGAGACACGTATGGAAGCCAAGAAATCCAGGGTCATGAGACCTGCCCAATGAAGCAGAAAGACGTTTGGAGAGAGATACCATCATGACACGGATCTGCAGGAAGTGTGTCCCTGACGGACTGGGAAGTCATCTTTGTTGAAGACATTTGGCCAGAGCGAGAGGCATCCAGGCCCCTGAGAAACAGGTGAGGCAGAGCAAGAGGGAGGATAGAGCAGCGGCCAGAGCCCCGGCAGGATACAGCGCCGTGCCACCACCACGGGCATAAGGGGAGGGCTTCCAAAAGGGTGGCTTGTCCAGAGAGGCCAGCGTTCCAGTGACATTGACAGGGATTGTTGCCATCTCCCATTCCCGGCTTCTTCTTCTACACGGTATGGTGGTGTGGCTTCATTTCTCAGAGAAGAGCCGTGAAAAGGTACAACCATCTTCTCTGATGTGGTTCTGCTTCCCTACTGCGGGACAAAGAGCTCCTGTGGGGCTCTTTTCCTTGGTTGCTGTGTGGTCATCTTGATCTTAGAAAAGAGGCAGCTCATGATGGGGATGAGATTTCAATTGCTCCGGGACCGATGCATCTCCTCACGTGGGCCAGGCCTTCACACACCCAAAGCGGATCCGCGGCGGCGAAAACGATTGACAGCCGGCCTCATGACCCAGGCAGAGACGCAGAAAGAGGCTCAGCAAAGACAGGCCGACATGCCAGAAATCGCCTTGTGCTGCACAGGGCACATTCAGCCAAAGACACACACGCAGAGGGGCACGCACACACTAACCGACAGAGAGAGGGAAAGAAAGACACAGAGACTGAGAGACAGAGAGAGAAGAGAGAATGGGAGACACACACACACGCGCGCACACATACACGCGCACACACACACACACAGAAACAGAGTCATACAGCAGAGGCATGGAAACACACCGCCCCCAGGCAACCCCTGAGGCTGCGGGGTTCTGCTCTCGACGAGAACGACCCTGGGGTGAGAGAACAGCCCAGGGGCACGCAGGCCGACCTGTCCTCGAGATGACGGCGGCACGACTTTTGGGGAGACTCACCCCAACAGCGTCCGGGCAGGCCTGAGGCTGGGATGCCGTGCTGCTTCCCCCGGACTCCGCCTGGGGTTTCCTCATCCTGGTCGGCCCTTTGCGACTCCTGGCATCCGGAGACGTTCCCGTCGACGCCGTGGAGAGGTCCGAACGGAGCGTCAGAGCCCCGCCACCCAAGCACTGCCACGGAGGGCTCTTGCTCTGCCAAGCCTCAGGGACCGGTTTCTAAGACAACCGTGGGAAGCACTGTGACGGCAGAAGCCGCTCGCGCCTCGCGCATGCGCATTGGCTGGACCGACTCGCGCTCGGCTCCTGGCAGTCAGGCTGCGTCCCCTTTAAATAATGCCCCCGCTGCCCGGCTGCAGCGAGGCTCCTGCTGCAGCCGCGGCGGCGTGTGGATACGGGGTCCAGCTTGGGACGCCGTGGGAGATGGGGCCGCCGGTGCCCTGTCTCAGGGCCAAACCCCCAGGAGTCCCGCCCTCAGGATCTCCTTGAGCCGACTTCCACGGAGGGAAGGGGAGCTTCAGGACGCCTGCTGTGTTCTGGGGACTCCCGTTCAGATCCGATTTTGGCCCCCTCCCAGTGAGATAGGTTGGGCTCACCACATCTGGTGAGGCAGGCAGGGCCTCGCTGCAGCGCAGAATGATCCCGTAGGTCTCAAGGCGTAGCGTCAGCTGAAACTTCAGTGATCCATCAGCCCTCTGCCTCCCTCCTCCTTCGAAAGAGCAGTGGCCTGCTCCGCTTGTAAAAGCCCTGGGGCTCCGGAAAGCCGACCGCGCTTTACAGGACACGTGCAGGCAGGAACAGGGGCGAATCCGAGGTGGAGACCATGTGACCACGCGTGGCACTGGCGTATCCCACAGCAGATGGTGTGAATGTGTGTCACCGGAGGCATACCGGGAGACGGCGAAACAAACGGTAGTTTCCAGGCATGTGCCAGTGGAAGGGGGGAACAAGTGACCTTTCGGTCAATGCCAAGGGAAATCAAAGAACACCTGGGGCTCGGTGGGTGGGGGGCCTGTGCCTGACCCAAGCCAGGTTTTCCAATGCCTATCAGAGGAGCAAAGAATCTTCTGCAGAATTCGCCCCGCCCCCAACCCTCCTCCTCCCTGGTAGCCCTGACGCAACTTCCCCTGCACCCAGCCCCAGCCCCAGCCCCAGCCCCAGCCCCAGCCCCAGCCCCAGCCCAGTCCCTCTGGTTCCCTGACATTCGTTTGGGCCACAAGATCAAGGGAGTCAGTCCACCCAGGAGCAGAGGAGAGGATGTCCCTCAAGAATGAGACAGGAAGTGCAGAGGAAATGCGACACCACCTGTCCTAGAAGACAAGGCCAGTCACGGTCGCCTAGCGCTCATTCTAGGCAATCCACCCACCCATGAGGGGAAACATGGAGAACAAGGAAGCTTCCCTGTCTGAGACACGTATGGAAGCCAAGAAATCCAGGGTCATGAGACCTGCCCAATGAAGCAGAAAGACGTTTGGAGAGAGATACCATCATGACACGGATCTGCAGGAAGTGTGTCCCTGACGGACTGGGAAGTCATCTTTGTTGAAGACATTTGGCCAGAGCGAGAGGCATCCAGGCCCCTGAGAAACAGGTGAGGCAGAGCAAGAGGGAGGATAGAGCAGCGGCCAGAGCCCCGGCAGGATACAGCGCCGTGCCACCACCACGGGCATAAGGGGAGGGCTTCCAAAAGGGTGGCTTGTCCAGAGAGGCCAGCGTTCCAGTGACAGTGACAGGGATTGTTGCCATCTCCCATTCCCGGCTTCTTCTTCTACACGGTATGGTGGTGTGGCTTCATTTCTCAGAGAAGAGCCGTGAAAAGGTACAACCATCTTCTCTGATGTGGTTCTGCTTCCCTACTGCGGGACAAAGAGCTCCTGTGGGGCTCTTTTCCTTGGTTGCTGTGTGGTCATCTTGATCTTAGAAAAGAGGCAGCTCATGATGGGGATGAGATTTCAATTGTTCCGGGACCGATGCATCTCCTCACGGGGCCAGGCCTTCACACACCCAAAGCGGATCCGCGGCGGCGAAAACGATTGACAGCCGGCCTCATGACCCAGGCAGAGACGCAGAAAGAGGCTCAGCAAAGACAGGCCGACATGCCAGAAATCGCCTTGTGCTGCACAGGGCACATTCAGCCAAAGACACACACGCAGAGGGGCACGCACACACTAACCGACAGAGAGAGGGAAAGAAAGACACAGAGACTGAGAGAAAGAGAGAGAAGAGAGAATGGGAGACACACACACACGCGCCCACACATACACGCGCAGACACACACAGAGAAACATAGTCATACAGCAGAGGCATGGAAACACACCGCCCCCAGGCAACCCCTGAGGCTGCGGGGTTCTGCTCTCGACGAGAACGACCCTGGGGTGAGAGAACAGCCCAGGGGCACGCAGGCCGACCTGTCCTCGAGATGACGGCGGCACGACTTTTGGGGAGACTCACCCCAACAGCGTCCGGGCAGGCCTGAGGCTGGGATGCCGTGCTGCTTCCCCCGGACTCCGCCTGGGGTTTCCTCATCCTGGTCGGCCCTTTGCGACTCCTGGCATCCGGAGACGTTCCCGTCGACCCCGTGGAGAGGTCCGACCGGAGCCTCAGAGCCCCGCCACCCAAGCACTGCCACGGAGGGCTCCTGCTCTGCCAAGCCTCAGGGACCGGTTTCTAAGACAACCGTGGGAAGCACTGTGACGGCAGAAGCCGCTCGCGCCTCGCGCATGCGCATTGGCTGGACCGACTCGCGCTCGGCTCCTGGCAGTCAGGCTGCGTCCCCTTTAAATAATGCCCCCGCTGCCCGGCTGCAGCGAGCCTCCTGCTGCAGCCGCGGCGGCGTGTGGATACGGGGTCCAGCTTGGGACGCCGTGGGAGTTGGAGCCGCCGGTGCCCTGTCTCAGGGCCAAACCCCCAGGAGTCCCGCCCTCAGGATCTCCTTGAGCCGACTTCCACGGAGGGAAGGGGAGCTTCAGGCCGCCTGCTGTGTTCTGGGGACTCCCGTTCAGATCCGATTTTGGCCCCCTCCCAGTGAGATAGGATGGGCTCAGCACATCTGGTGAGGCAGGCAGGGCCTCGCTGCAGCGCAGAATGATCCCATAGGTCTCAAGGCGTAGCGTCAGCTGAAACTTCACTGATCCATCAGCCCTCTGCCTCCCTCCTCCTTCGAAAGAGCAGTGGCCTGCTCCGCTTCTAAAAGCCCTGGGGCTCCGGAAAGCCGACCGCGCTTTACAGGACACGTGCAGGCAGGAACAGGGGCGAATCCGAGGTGGAGACCATGTAACCACGCGTGGCACTGGCGTATCCCACAGCAGATGGTGTGAATGTGTGTCACCGGAGGCATACCGGGAGACGGCGAAACAAACGGTGGTGTCCAGGCATGTGCCAGTGGAAGGGGGGAACAAGTGACCTTTCGGTCAATGCCAAGGGAAATCAAAGAACACCTGGGGCTCGGTGGGTGGGGGGCCTGTGCCTGACCCAAGCCAGGTTTTCCAATGCCTATCAGAGGAGCAAAGAATCTTCTGCAGAATTCACCCCGCCCCCAACCCTCCTCCTCCCTGGTAGCCCTGACGCAACTTCCCCTGCACCCAGCCCCAGCCCCAGCCCCAGTCCCAGCCCCAGCCCCAGCCCCAGCCCCAGCCCAAGACCCAGCCCCAGCCCCAGCCCAGTCCCTCTGGTTCCCTGACATTCGTTTGGGCCACAAGATCAAGGGAGTCAGTCCACCCAGGAGCAGAGGAGAGGATGTCCCTCAAGAATGAGACAGGAAGTGCAGAGGAAATGCGACACCACCTGTCCTAGAAGACAAGGCCAGTCACGGTCGCCTAGCGCTCATTCTAGGCAATCCACCCACCCATGAGGGGAAACATGGAGAACAAGGAAGCTTCCCTGTCTGAGACACGTATGGAAGCCAAGAAATCCAGGGTCATGAGACCTGCCCAATGAAGCAGAAAGACGTTTGGAGAGAGATACCATCATGACACGGATCTGCAGGAAGTGTGTCCCTGACGGACTGGGAAGTCATCTTTGTTGAAGACATTTGGCCAGAGCGAGAGGCATCCAGGCCCCTGAGAAACAGGTGAGGCAGAGCAAGAGGGAGGATAGAGCAGCGGCCAGAGCCCCGGCAGGATACAGCGCCGTGCCACCACCACGGGCATAAGGGGAGGGCTTCCAAAAGGGTGGCTTGTCCAGAGAGGCCAGCGTTCCAGTGACAGTGACAGGGATTGTTGCCATCTCCCATTCCCGGCTTCTTCTTCTACACGGTATGGTGGTGTGGCTTCATTTCTCAGAGAAGAGCCGTGAAAAGGTACAACCATCTTCTCTGATGTGGTTCTGCTTCCCTACTGCGGGACAAAGAGCTCCTGTGGGGCTCTTTTCCTTGGTTGCTGTGTGGTCATCTTGATCTTAGAAAAGAGGCAGCTCATGATGGGGATGAGATTTCAATTGCTCCGGGACCGATGCATCTCCTCACGTGGGCCAGGCCTTCACACACCCAAAGCGGATCCGCGGCGGCGAAAACGATTGACAGCCGGCCTCATGACCCAGGCAGAGACGCAGAAAGAGGCTCAGCAAAGACAGGCCGACATGCCAGAAATCGCCTTGTGCTGCACAGGGCACATTCAGCCAAAGACACACACGCAGAGGGGCACGCACACACTAACCGACAGAGAGAGGGAAAGAAAGACACAGAGACTGAGAGACAGAGAGAGAAGAGAGAATGGGAGACACACACACACGCGCGCACACATACACGCGCACACACACACACACAGAAACAGAGTCATACAGCAGAGGCATGGAAACACACCGCCCCCAGGCAACCCCTGAGGCTGCGGGGTTCTGCTCTCGACGAGAACGACCCTGGGGTGAGAGAAGAGCCCAGGGGCACGCAGGCCGACCTGTCCTCGAGATGACGGCGGCACGACTTTTGGGGAGACTCACCCCAACAGCGTCCGGGCAGGCCTGAGGCTGGGATGCCGTGCTGCTTCCCCCGGACTCCGCCTGGGGTTTCCTCATCCTGGTCGGCCCTTTGCGACTCCTGGCATCCGGAGACGTTCCCGTCGACGCCGTGGAGAGGTCCGAACAGAGCGTCAGAGCCCCGCCACCCAAGCACTGCCACGGAGGGCTCTTGCTCTGACAAGCCTCAGGGACCGGTTTCTAAGACAACCGTGGGAAGCACTGTGACGGCAGAAGCCGCTCGCGCCTCGCGCATGCGCATTGGCTGGACCGACTCGCGCTCGGCTCCTGGCAGTCAGGCTGCGTCCCCTTTAAATAATGCCCCCGCTGCCCGGCTGCAGCGAGGCTCCTGCTGCAGCCGCGGCGGCGTGTGGATACGGGGTCCAGCTTGGGACGCCGTGGGAGATGGGGCCGCCGGTGCCCTGTCTCAGGGCCAAACCCCCAGGAGTCCCGCCCTCAGGATCTCCTTGAGCCGACTTCCACGGAGGGAAGGGGAGCTTCAGGACGCCTGCTGTGTTCTGGGGACTCCCGTTCAGATCCGATTTTGGCCCCCTCCCAGTGAGATAGGTTGGGCTCAGCACATCTGGTGAGGCAGGCAGGGCCTCGCTGCAGCGCAGAATGATCCCATAGGTCTCAAGGCGTAGCGTCAGCTGAAACTTCAGTGATCCATCAGCCCTCTGCCTCCCTCCTCCTTCGAAAGAGCAGTGGCCTGCTCCGCTTGTAAAAGCCCTGGGGCTCCGGAAAGCCGACCGCGCTTTACAGGACACGTGCAGGCAGGAACAGGGGCGAATCCGAGGTGGAGACCATGTGACCACGCGTGGCACTGGCGTATCCCACAGCAGATGGTGTGAATGTGTGTCACCGGAGGCATACCGGGAGACGGCGAAACAAACGGTAGTTTCCAGGCATGTGCCAGTGGAAGGGGGGAACAAGTGACCTTTCGGTCAATGCCAAGGGAAATCAAAGAACACCTGGGGCTCGGTGGGTGGGGGGCCTGTGCCTGACCCAAGCCAGGTTTTCCAATGCCTATCAGAGGAGCGAAGAATCTTCTGCAGAATTCGCCCCGCCCCCAACCCTCCTCCTCCCTGGTAGCCCTGACGCAACTTCCCCTGCACCCAGCCCCAGCCCCAGCCCCAGCCCCAGCCCCAGCCCAGTCCCTCTGGTTCCCTGACATTCGTTTGGGCCACAAGATCAAGGGAGTCAGTCCACCCAGGAGCAGAGGAGAGGATGTCCCTCAAGAATGAGACAGGAAGTGCAGAGGAAATGCGACACCACCTGTCCTAGAAGACAAGGCCAGTCACGGTCGCCTAGCGCTCATTCTAGGCAATCCACCCACCCATGAGGGGAAACATGGAGAACAAGGAAGCTTCCCTGTCTGAGACACGTATGGAAGCCAAGAAATCCAGGGTCATGAGACCTGCCCAATGAAGCAGAAAGACGTTTGGAGAGAGATACCATCATGACACGGATCTGCAGGAAGTGTGTCCCTGACGGACTGGGAAGTCATCTTTGTTGAAGACATTTGGCCAGAGCGAGAGGCATCCAGGCCCCTGAGAAACAGGTGAGGCAGAGCAAGAGGGAGGATAGAGCAGCGGCCAGAGCCCCGGCAGGATACAGCGCCGTGCCACCACCACGGGCATAAGGGGAGGGCTTCCAAAAGGGTGGCTTGTCCAGAGAGGCCAGCGTTCCAGTGACAGTGACAGGGATTGTTGCCATCTCCCATTCCCGGCTTCTTCTTCTACACGGTATGGTAGTGTGGCTTCATTTCTCAGAGAAGAGCCGTGAAAAGGTACAACCATCTTCTCTGATGTGGTTCTGCTTCCCTACTGCGGGACAAAGAGCTCCTGTGGGGCTCTTTTCCTTGGTTGCTGTGTGGTCATCTTGATCTTAGAAAAGAGGCAGCTCATGATGGGGATGAGATTTCAATTGCTCCGGGACCGATGCATCTCCTCACGTGGGCCAGGCCTTCACACACCCAAAGCGGATCCTCGGCGGCGAAAACGATTGACAGCCGGCCTCATGACCCAGGCAGAGACGCAGAAAGAGGCTCAGCAAAGACAGGCCGACATGCCAGAAATCGCCTTGTGCTGCACAGGGCACATTCAGCCAAAGACACACACGCAGAGGGGCACGCACACACTAACCGACAGAGAGAGGGAAAGAAAGACACAGAGACTGAGAGACAGAGAGAGAAGAGAGAATGGGAGACACACACACACGCGCGCACACATACACGCGCACACACACACACACAGAAACAGAGTCATACAGCAGAGGCATGGAAACACACCGCCCCCAGGTAACCCCTGAGGCTGCGGGGTTCTGCTCTCGACGAGAACGACCCTGGGGTGAGAGAACAGCCCAGGGGCACGCAGGCCGACCTGTCCTCGAGATGACGGCGGCACGACTTTTGGGGAGACTCACCCCAACAGCGTCCGGGCAGGTCTGAGGCTGGGATGCCGTGCTGCTTCCCCCGGACTCCGCCTGGGGTTTCCTCATCCTGGTCGGCCCTTTGCGACTCCTGGCATCCGGAGACGTTCCCGTCGACCCCGTGGAGAGGTCCGACCGGAGCCTCAGAGCCCCGCCACCCAAGCACTGCCACGGAGGGCTCCTGTTCTGCCAAGCCTCAGGGACCGGTTTCTAAGACAACCGTGGGAAGCACTGTGACGGCAGAAGCCGCTCGCGCCTCGCGCATGCGCATTGGCTGGACAGACTCGCGCTCGGCTCCTGGCAGTCAGGCTGCGTCCCCTTTAAATAATGCCCCCGCTGCCCGGCTGCAGCGAGGCTCCTGCTGCAGCCGCGGCGGCGTGTGGATACGGGGTCCAGCTTGGGACGCCGTGGGAGATGGAGCCGCCGGTGCCCTGTCTCAGGGCCAAACCCCCAGGAGTCCCGCCCTCAGGATCTCCTTGAGCCGACTTCCACGGAGGGAAGGGGAGCTTCAGGCCGCCTGCTGTGTTCTGGGGACTCCCGTTCAGATCCGATTTTGGCCCCCTCCCAGTGAGATAGGATGGGCTCACAACATCTGGTGAGGCAGGCAGGGCCTCGCTGCAGCGCAGAATGATCCCATAGGTCTCAAGGCGTAGCGTCAGCTGAAACTTCACTGATCCATCAGCCCTCTGCCTCCCTCCTCCTTCGAAAGAGCAGTGGCCTGCTCCGCTTCTAAAAGCCCTCGGGCTCCGGAAAGCCGACCGCTCTTTACAGGACACGTGCAGGCAGGAACAGGGGCGAATCCGAGGTGGAGACCATGTGGCCACGCGTGTCACTGGCGTATCCCACAGCAGATGGTGTGAATGTGTGTCACCGGAGGCATACCGGGAGACGGCGAAACAAACGGTGGTGTCCAGGCATGTGCCAGTGGAAGGGGGGAACAAGTGACCTTTCAGTCAATGCCAAGGGAAATCAAAGAACACCTGGGGCTCGGTGGGTGGGGGGCCTGTGCCTGACCCAAGCCAGGTTTTCCAATGCCTATCAGAGGAGCAAAGAATCTTCTGCAGAATTCGCCCCGCCCCCAACCCTCCTCCTGCCTGGTAGCCCTGACGCAACTTCCCCTGCACCCAGCCCCAGCCCCAGCCCCAGCCCCAGCCCCAGCCCCAGTCCCAGCCCAGTCCCTCTGGTTCCCTGACATTCGTTTGGGCCACAAGATCAAGGGAGTCAGTCCACCCAGGAGCAGAGGAGAGGATGTCCCTCAAGAATGAGACAGGAAGTGCAGAGGAAATGCGACACCACCTGTCCTAGAAGACAAGGCCAGTCACGGTCGCCTAGCGCTCATTCTAGGCAATCCACCCACCCATGAGGGGAAACATGGAGAACAAGGAAGCTTCCCTGTCTGAGACACGTATGGAAGCCAAGAAATCCAGGGTCATGAGACCTGCCCAATGAAGCAGAAAGACGTTTGGAGAGAGATACCATCATGACACGGATCTGCAGGAAGTGTGTCCCTGACGGACTGGGAAGTCATCTTTGTTGAAGACATTTGGCCAGAGCGAGAGGCATCCAGGCCCCTGAGAAACAGGTGAGGCAGAGCAAGAGGGAGGATAGAGCAGCGGCCAGAGCCCCGGCAGGATACAGCGCCGTGCCACCACCACGGGCATAAGGGGAGGGCTTCCAAAAGGGTGGCTTGTCCAGAGAGGCCAGCGTTCCAGTGACAGTGACAGGGATTGTTGCCATCTCCCATTCCCGGCTTCTTCTTCTACACGGTATGGTGGTGTGGCTTCATTTCTCAGAGAAGAGCCGTGAAAAGGTACAACCATCTTCTCTGATGTGGTTCTGCTTCCCTACTGCGGGACAAAGAGCTCCTGTGGGGCTCTTTTCCTTGGTTGCTGTGTGGTCATCTTGATCTTAGAAAAGAGGCAGCTCATGATGGGGATGAGATTTCAATTGCTCCGGGACCGATGCATCTCCTCACGTGGGCCAGGCCTTCACACACCCAAAGCGGATCCGCGGCGGCGAAAACGATTGACAGCCGGCCTCATGACCCAGGCAGAGACGCAGAAAGAGGCTCAGCAAAGACAGGCCGACATGCCAGAAATCGCCTTGTGCTGCACAGGGCACATTCAGCCAAAGACACACACGCAGAGGGGCACGCACACACTAACCGACAGAGAGAGGGAAAGAAAGACACAGAGACTGAGAGACAGAGAGAGAAGAGAGAATGGGAGACACACACACACGCGCGCACACACACACACAGAAACAGAGTCATACAGCAGAGGCATGGAAACACACCGCCCCCAGGCAACCCCTGAGGCTGCGGGGTTCTGCTCTCGACGAGAACGACCCTGGGGTGAGAGAACAGCCCAGGGGCACGCAGGCCGACCTGTCCTCGAGATGACGGCGGCACGACTTTTGGGGAGACTCACCCCAACAGCGTCCGGGCAGGCCTGAGGCTGGGATGCCGTGCTGCTTCCCCCGGACTCCGCCTGGGGTTTCCTCATCCTAGTCGGCCCTTTGCGACTCCTGGCATCCGGAGACGTTCCCGTCGACGCCGTGGAGAGGTCCGAACGGAGCGTCAGAGCCCCGCCACCCAAGCACTGCCACGGAGGGCTCTTGCTCTGCCAAGCCTCAGGGACCGGTATCTAAGACAACCATGGGAAGCACTGTGACGGCAGAAGCCGCTCGCGCCTCGCGCATGCGCATTGGCTGGGCCGACTCGCGCTCGGCTCCTGGCAGTCAGGCTGCGTCCCCTTTAAATAATGCCCCCGCTGCCCGGCTGCAGCGAGGCTCCTGCTGCAGCCGCGGCGGCGTGTGGATACGGGGTCCAGCTTGGGACGCCGTGGGAGATGGGGCCGCCGGTGCCCTGTCTCAGGGCCAAACCCCCAGGAGTCCCGCCCTCAGGATCTCCTTGAGCCGACTTCCACGGAGGGAAGGGGAGCTTCAGGCCGCCTGCTGTGTTCTGGGGACTCCCGTTCAGATCCGATTTTGGCCCCCTCCCAGTGAGATAGGTTGGGCTCACCACATCTGGTGAGGCAGGCAGGGCCTCGCTGCAGCGCAGAATGATCCCATAGGTCTCAAGGCGTAGCGTCAGCTGAAACTTCAGTGATCCATCAGCCCTCTGCCTCCCTCCTCCTTCGAAAGAGCAGTGGCCTGCTCCGCTTGTAAAAGCCCTGGGGCTCCGGAAAGCTGACCGCGCTTTACAGGACACGTGCAGGCAGGAACAGGGGCGAATCCGAGGTGGAGACCATGTGACCACGCGTGGCACTGGCGTATCCCACAGCAGATGGTGTGAATGTGTGTCACCGGAGGCATACTGGGAGACGGCGAAACAAACGGTAGTTTCCAGGCATGTGCCAGTGGAAGGGGGGAACAAGTGACCTTTCGGTCAATGCCAAGGGAAATCAAAGAACACCTGGGGCTCGGTGGGTGGGGGGCCTGTGCCTGACCCAAGCCAGGTTTTCCAATGCCTATCAGAGGAGCAAAGAATCTTCTGCAGAATTCGCCCCGCCCCCAACCCTCCTCCTCCCTGGTAGCCCTGACGCAACTTCCCCTGCACCCAGCCCCAGCCCCAGCCCCAGCCCCAGCCCCAGCCCCAGCCCCAGCCCAGTCCCTCTGGTTCCCTGACATTCGTTTGGGCCACAAGATCAAGGGAGTCAGTCCACCCAGGAGCAGAGGAGAGGATGTCCCTCAAGAATGAGACAGGAAGTGCAGAGGAAATGCGACACCACCTGTCCTAGAAGACAAGGCCAGTCACGGTCGCCTAGCGCTCATTCTAGGCAATCCACCCACCCATGAGGGGAAACATGGAGAACAAGGAAGCTTCCCTGTCTGAGACACGTATGGAAGCCAAGAAATCCAGGGTCATGAGACCTGCCCAATGAAGCAGAAAGACGTTTGGAGAGAGATACCATCATGACACGGATCTGCAGGAAGTGTGTCCCTGACGGACTGGGAAGTCATCTTTGTTGAAGACATTTGGCCAGAGCGAGAGGCATCCAGGCCCCTGAGAAACAGGTGAGGCAGAGCAAGAGGGAGGATAGAGCAGCGGCCAGAGCCCCGGCAGGATACAGCGCCGTGCCACCACCACGGGCATAAGGGGAGGGCTTCCAAAAGGGTGGCTTGTCCAGAGAGGCCAGCGTTCCAGTGACAGTGACAGGGATTGTTGCCATCTCCCATTCCCGGCTTCTTCTTCTACACGGTATGGTGGTGTGGCTTCATTTCTCAGAGAAGAGCCGTGAAAAGGTACAACCATCTTCTCTGATGTGGTTCTGCTTCCCTACTGCGGGACAAAGAGCTCCTGTGGGGCTCTTTTCCTTGGTTGCTGTGTGGTCATCTTGATCTTAGAAAAGAGGCAGCTCATGATGGGGATGAGATTTCAATTGCTCCGGGACCGATGCATCTCCTCACGTGGGCCAGGCCTTCACACACCCAAAGCGGATCCGCGGCGGCGAAAACGATTGACAGCCGGCCTCATGACCCAGGCAGAGACGCAGAAAGAGGCTCAGCAAAGACAGGCCGACATGCCAGAAATCGCCTTGTGCTGCACAGGGCACATTCAGCCAAAGACACACACGCAGAGGGGCACGCACACACTAACCGACAGAGAGAGGGAAAGAAAGACACAGAGACTGAGAGACAGAGAGAGAAGAGAGAATGGGAGACACACACACACGCGCGCACACATACACGCGCACACACACACACACAGAAACAGAGTCATACAGCAGAGGCATGGAAACACACCGCCCCCAGGCAACCCCTGAGGCTGCGGGGTTCTGCTCTCGACGAGAACGACCCTGGGGTGAGAGAACAGCCCAGGGGCACGCAGGCCGACCTGTCCTCGAGATGACGGCGGCACGACTTTTGGGGAGACTCACCCCAACAGCGTCCGGGCAGGCCTGAGGCTGGGATGCCGTGCTGCTTCCCCCGGACTCCGCCTGGGGTTTCCTCATCCTGGTCGGCCCTTTGCGACTCCTGGCATCCGGAGACGTTCCCGTCGACGCCGTGGAGAGGTCCGAACGGAGCGTCAGAGCCCCGCCACCCAAGCACTGCCACGGAGGGCTCTTGCTCTGCCAAGCCTCAGGGACCGGTTTCTAAGACAACCGTGGGAAGCACTGTGACGGCAGAAGCCGCTCGCGCCTCGCGCATGCGCATTGGCTGGACCGACTCGCGCTCGGCTCCTGGCAGTCAGGCTGCGTCCCCTTTAAATAATGCCCCCGCTGCCCGGCTGCAGCGAGGCTCCTGCTGCAGCCGCGGCGGCGTGTGGATACGGGGTCCAGCTTGGGACGCCGTGGGAGATGGGGCCGCCGGTGCCCTGTCTCAGGGCCAAACCCCCAGGAGTCCCGCCCTCAGGATCTCCTTGAGCCGACTTCCACGGTGGGAAGGGGAGCTTCAGGCCGCCTGCTGTGTTCTGGGGACTCCCGTTCAGATCCGATTTTGGCCCCCTCCCAGTGAGATAGGTTGGGCTCACCACATCTGGTGAGGCAGGCAGGGCCTCGCTGCAGCGCAGAATGATCCCATAGGTCTCAAGGCGTAGCGTCAGCTGAAACTTCAGTGATCCATCAGCCCTCTGCCTCCCTCCTCCTTCAAAAGAGCAGTGGCCTACTCCGCTTGTAAAAGCCCTGGGGCTCCGGAAAGCCGACCGCGCTTTACAGGACACGTGCAGGCAGGAACAGGGGCGAATCCGAGGTGGAGACCATGTGACCACGCGTGGCACTGGCGTATCCCACAGCAGATGGTGTGAATGTGTGTCACCAGAGGCATACCGGGAGACGGCGAAACAAACGGTAGTTTCCAGGCATGTGCCAGTGGAAGGGGGGAACAAGTGACCTTTCGGTCAATGCCAAGGGAAATCAAAGAACACCTGGGGCTCGGTGGGTGGGGGGCCTGTGCCTGACCCAAGCCAGGTTTTCCAATGCCTATCAGAGGAGCAAAGAATCTTCTGCAGAATTCGCCCCGCCCCCAACACTCCTCCTCCCTGGTAGCCCTGACGCAACTTCCCCTGCACCCAGCCCCAGCCCCAGCCCCAGCCCCAGCCCCAGCCCCAGCCCCAGCCCAGTCCCTCTGGTTCCCTGACATTCGTTTGGGCCACAAGATCAAGGGAGTCAGTCCACCCAGGAGCAGAGGAGAGGATGTCCCTCAAGAATGAGACAGGAAGTGCAGAGGAAATGCGACACCACCTGTCCTAGAAGACAAGGCCAGTCACGGTCGCCTAGCGCTCATTCTAGGCAATCCACCCACCCATGAGGGGAAACATGGAGAACAAGGAAGCTTCCCTGTCTGAGACACGTATGGAAGCCAAGAAATCCAGGGTCATGAGACCTGCCCAATGAAGCAGAAAGACGTTTGGAGAGAGATACCATCATGACACGGATCTGCAGGAAGTGTGTCCCTGACGGACTGGGAAGTCATCTTTGTTGAAGACATTTGGCCAGAGCGAGAGGCATCCAGGCCCCTGAGAAACAGGTGAGGCAGAGCAAGAGGGAGGATAGAGCAGCGGCCAGAGCCCCGGCAGGATACAGCGCCGTGCCACCACCACGGGCATAAGGGGAGGGCTTCCAAAAGGGTGGCTTGTCCAGAGAGGCCAGCGTTCCAGTGACAGTGACAGGGATTGTTGCCATCTCCCATTCCCGGCTTCTTCTTCTACACGGTATGGTGGTGTGGCTTCATTTCTCAGAGAAGAGCCGTGAAAAGGTACAACCATCTTCTCTGATGTGGTTCTGCTTCCCTACTGCGGGACAAAGAGCTCCTGTGGGGCTCTTTTCCTTGGTTGCTGTGTGGTCATCTTGATCTTAGAAAAGAGGCAGCTCATGATGGGGATGAGATTTCAATTGCTCCGGGACCGATGCATCTCCTCACGTGGGCCAGGCCTTCACACACCCAAAGCGGATCCGCGGCGGCGAAAACGATTGACAGCCGGCCTCATGACCCAGGCAGAGACGCAGAAAGAGGCTCAGCAAAGACAGGCCGACATGCCAGAAATCGCCTTGTGCTGCACAGGGCACATTCAGCCAAAGACACACACGCAGAGGGGCACGCACACACTAACCGACAGAGAGAGGGAAAGAAAGACACAGAGACTGAGAGACAGAGAGAGAAGAGAGAATGGGAGACACACACACACGCGCGCACACATACACGCGCACACACACACACACAGAAACAGAGTCATACAGCAGAGGCATGGAAACACACCGCCCCCAGGCAACCCCTGAGGCTGCGGGGTTCTGCTCTCGACGAGAACGACCCTGGGGTGAGAGAACAGCCCAGGGGCACGCAGGCCGACCTGTCCTCGAGATGACGGCGGCACGACTTTTGGGGAGACTCACCCCAACAGCGTCCGGGCAGGCCTGAGGCTGGGATGCCGTGCTGCTTCCCCCGGACTCCGCCTGGGGTTTCCTCATCCTGGTCGGCCCTTTGCGACTCCTGGCATCCGGAGACGTTCCCGTCGACGCCGTGGAGAGGTCCGAACGGAGCGTCAGAGCCCCGCCACCCAAGCACTGCCACGGAGGGCTCTTGCTCTGCCAAGCCTCAGGGACCGGTTTCTAAGACAACCGTGGGAAGCACTGTGACGGCAGAAGCCGCTCGCGCCTCGCGCATGCGCATTGGCTGGACCGACTCGCGCTCGGCTCCTGGCAGTCAGGCTGCGTCCCCTTTAAATAATGCCCCCGCTGCCCGGCTGCAGCGAGGCTCCTGCTGCAGCCGCGGCGGCGTGTGGATACGGGGTCCAGCTTGGGACGCCGTGGGAGATGGGGCCGCCGGTGCCCTGTCTCAGGGCCAAACCCCCAGGAGTCCCGCCCTCAGGATCTCCTTGAGCCGACTTCCACGGTGGGAAGGGGAGCTTCAGGCCGCCTGCTGTGTTCTGGGGACTCCCGTTCAGATCCGATTTTGGCCCCCTCCCAGTGAGATAGGTTGGGCTCACCACATCTGGTGAGGCAGGCAGGGCCTCGCTGCAGCGCAGAATGATCCCATAGGTCTCAAGGCGTAGCGTCAGCTGAAACTTCAGTGATCCATCAGCCCTCTGCCTCCCTCCTCCTTCAAAAGAGCAGTGGCCTACTCCGCTTGTAAAAGCCCTGGGGCTCCGGAAAGCCGACCGCGCTTTACAGGACACGTGCAGGCAGGAACAGGGGCGAATCCGAGGTGGAGACCATGTGACCACGCGTGGCACTGGCGTATCCCACAGCAGATGGTGTGAATGTGTGTCACCGGAGGCATACCGGGAGACGGCGAAACAAACGGTAGTTTCCAGGCATGTGCCAGTGGAAGGGGGGAACAAGTGACCTTTCGGTCAATGCCAAGGGAAATCAAAGAACACCTGGGGCTCGGTGGGTGGGGGGCCTGTGCCTGACCCAAGCCAGGTTTTCCAATGCCTATCAGAGGAGCAAAGAATCTTCTGCAGAATTCGCCCCGCCCCCAACACTCCTCCTCCCTGGTAGCCCTGACGCAACTTCCCCTGCACCCAGCCCCAGCCCCAGCCCCAGACACAGCCCCAGACACAGCCCCAGCCCAGTCCCTCTGGTTCCCTGACATTCGTTTGGGCCACAAGATCAAGGGAGTCAGTCCACCCAGGAGCAGAGGAGAGGATGTCCCTCAAGAATGAGACAGGAAGTGCAGAGGAAATGCGACACCACCTGTCCTAGAAGACAAGGCCAGTCACGGTCGCCTAGCGCTCATTCTAGGCAATCCACCCACCCATGAGGGGAAACATGGAGAACAAGGAAGCTTCCCTGTCTGAGACACGTATGGAAGCCAAGAAATCCAGGGTCATGAGACCTGCCCAATGAAGCAGAAAGACGTTTGGAGAGAGATACCATCATGACACGGATCTGCAGGAAGTGTGTCCCTGACGGACTGGGAAGTCATCTTTGTTGAAGACATTTGGCCAGAGCGAGAGGCATCCAGGCCCCTGAGAAACAGGTGAGGCAGAGCAAGAGGGAGGATAGAGCAGCGGCCAGAGCCCCGGCAGGATACAGCGCCGTGCCACCACCACGGGCATAAGGGGAGGGCTTCCAAAAGGGTGGCTTGTCCAGAGAGGCCAGCGTTCCAGTGACAGTGACAGGGATTGTTGCCATCTCCCATTCCCGGCTTCTTCTTCTACACGGTATGGTGGTGTGGCTTCATTTCTCAGAGAAGAGCCGTGAAAAGGTACAACCATCTTCTCTGATGTGGTTCTGCTTCCCTACTGCGGGACAAAGAGCTCCTGTGGGGCTCTTTTCCTTGGTTGCTGTGTGGTCATCTTGATCTTAGAAAAGAGGCAGCTCATGATGGGGATGAGATTTCAATTGCTCCGGGACCGATGCATCTCCTCACGGGGCCAGGCCTTCACACACCCAAAGCGGATCCGCGGCGGCGAAAACGATTGACAGCCGGCCTCATGACCCAGGCAGAGACGCAGAAAGAGGCTGAGCAAAGACAGGCCGACATGCCAGAAATCGCCTTGTGCTGCACAGGGCACATTCAGCCAAAGACACACACGCAGAGGGGCACGCACACACTAACCGACAGAGAGAGGGAAAGAAAGACACAGAGACTGAGAGAAAGAGAGAGAAGAGAGAATGGGAGACACACACACACGCGCCCACACATACACGCGCACACACACACAGAGAAACAGAGTCATACAGCAGAGGCATGGAAACACACCGCCCCCAGGCAACCCCTGAGGCTGCGGGGTTCTGCTCTCGACGAGAACGACCCTGGGGTGAGAGAACAGCCCAGGGGCACGCAGGCCGACCTGTCCTCGAGATGACGGCGGCACGACTTTTGGGGAGACTCACCCCAACAGCGTCCGGGCAGGCCTGAGGCTGGGATGCCGTGCTGCTTCCCCCGGACTCCGCCTGGGGTTTCCTCATCCTGGTCGGCCCTTTGCGACTCCTGGCATCCGGAGACGTTCCCGTCGACCCCGTGGAGAGGTCCGACCGGAGCCTCAGAGCCCCGCCACCCAAGCACTGCCACGGAGGGCTCCTGTTCTGCCAAGCCTCAGGGACCGGTTTCTAAGACAACCGTGGGAAGCACTGTGACGGCAGAAGCCGCTCGCGCCTCGCGCATGCGCATTGGCTGGACAGACTCGCGCTCGGCTCCTGGCAGTCAGGCTGCGTCCCCTTTAAATAATGCCCCCGCTGCCCGGCTGCAGCGAGGCTCCTGCTGCAGCCGCGGCGGCGTGTGGATACGGGGTCCAGCTTGGGACGCCGTGGGAGATGGAGCCGCCGGTGCCCTGTCTCAGGGCCAAACCCCCAGGAGTCCCGCCCTCAGGATCTCCTTGAGCCGACTTCCACGGAGGGAAGGGGAGCTTCAGGCCGCCTGCTGTGTTCTGGGGACTCCCGTTCAGATCCGATTTTGGCCCCCTCCCAGTGAGATAGGATGGGCTCACAACATCTGGTGAGGCAGGCAGGGCCTCGCTGCAGCGCAGAATGATCCCATAGGTCTCAAGGCGTAGCGTCAGCTGAAACTTCACTGATCCATCAGCCCTCTGCCTCCCTCCTCCTTCGAAAGAGCAGTGGCCTGCTCCGCTTCTAAAAGCCCTCGGGCTCCGGAAAGCCGACCGCTCTTTACAGGACACGTGCAGGCAGGAACAGGGGCGAATCCGAGGTGGAGACCATGTGGCCACGCGTGTCACTGGCGTATCCCACAGCAGATGGTGTGAATGTGTGTCACCGGAGGCATACCGGGAGACGGCGAAACAAACGGTGGTGTCCAGGCATGTGCCAGTGGAAGGGGGGAACAAGTGACCTTTCAGTCAATGCCAAGGGAAATCAAAGAACACCTGGGGCTCGGTGGGTGGGGGGCCTGTGCCTGACCCAAGCCAGGTTTTCCAATGCCTATCAGAGGAGCAAAGAATCTTCTGCAGAATTCGCCCCGCCCCCAACCCTCCTCCTGCCTGGTAGCCCTGACGCAACTTCCCCTGCACCCAGCCCCAGCCCCAGCCCCAGCCCCAGCCCCAGCCCCAGTCCCAGCCCAGTCCCTCTGGTTCCCTGACATTCGTTTGGGCCACAAGATCAAGGGAGTCAGTCCACCCAGGAGCAGAGGAGAGGATGTCCCTCAAGAATGAGACAGGAAGTGCAGAGGAAATGCGACACCACCTGTCCTAGAAGACAAGGCCAGTCACGGTCGCCTAGCGCTCATTCTAGGCAATCCACCCACCCATGAGGGGAAACATGGAGAACAAGGAAGCTTCCCTGTCTGAGACACGTATGGAAGCCAAGAAATCCAGGGTCATGAGACCTGCCCAATGAAGCAGAAAGACGTTTGGAGAGAGATACCATCATGACACGGATCTGCAGGAAGTGTGTCCCTGACGGACTGGGAAGTCATCTTTGTTGAAGACATTTGGCCAGAGCGAGAGGCATCCAGGCCCCTGAGAAACAGGTGAGGCAGAGCAAGAGGGAGGATAGAGCAGCGGCCAGAGCCCCGGCAGGATACAGCGCCGTGCCACCACCACGGGCATAAGGGGAGGGCTTCCAAAAGGGTGGCTTGTCCAGAGAGGCCAGCGTTCCAGTGACAGTGACAGGGATTGTTGCCATCTCCCATTCCCGGCTTCTTCTTCTACACGGTATGGTGGTGTGGCTTCATTTCTCAGAGAAGAGCCGTGAAAAGGTACAACCATCTTCTCTGATGTGGTTCTGCTTCCCTACTGCGGGACAAAGAGCTCCTGTGGGGCTCTTTTCCTTGGTTGCTGTGTGGTCATCTTGATCTTAGAAAAGAGGCAGCTCATGATGGGGATGAGATTTCAATTGCTCCGGGACCGATGCATCTCCTCACGTGGGCCAGGCCTTCACACACCCAAAGCGGATCCGCGGCGGCGAAAACGATTGACAGCCGGCCTCATGACCCAGGCAGAGACGCAGAAAGAGGCTCAGCAAAGACAGGCCGACATGCCAGAAATCGCCTTGTGCTGCACAGGGCACATTCAGCCAAAGACACACACGCAGAGGGGCACGCACACACTAACCGACAGAGAGAGGGAAAGAAAGACACAGAGACTGAGAGACAGAGAGAGAAGAGAGAATGGGAGACACACACACACGCGCGCACACACACACACAGAAACAGAGTCATACAGCAGAGGCATGGAAACACACCGCCCCCAGGCAACCCCTGAGGCTGCGGGGTTCTGCTCTCGACGAGAACGACCCTGGGGTGAGAGAACAGCCCAGGGGCACGCAGGCCGACCTGTCCTCGAGATGACGGCGGCACGACTTTTGGGGAGACTCACCCCAACAGCGTCCGGGCAGGCCTGAGGCTGGGATGCCGTGCTGCTTCCCCCGGACTCCGCCTGGGGTTTCCTCATCCTGGTCGGCCCTTTGCGACTCCTGGCATCCGGAGACGTTCCCGTCGACGCCGTGGAGAGGTCCGAACGGAGCGTCAGAGCCCCGCCACCCAAGCACTGCCACGGAGGGCTCTTGCTCTGCCAAGCCTCAGGGACCGGTATCTAAGACAACCATGGGAAGCACTGTGACGGCAGAAGCCGCTCGCGCCTCGCGCATGCGCATTGGCTGGGCCGACTCGCGCTCGGCTCCTGGCAGTCAGGCTGCGTCCCCTTTAAATAATGCCCCCGCTGCCCGGCTGCAGCGAGGCTCCTGCTGCAGCCGCGGCGGCGTGTGGATACGGGGTCCAGCTTGGGACGCCGTGGGAGATGGGGCCGCCGGTGCCCTGTCTCAGGGCCAAACCCCCAGGAGTCCCGCCCTCAGGATCTCCTTGAGCCGACTTCCACGGAGGGAAGGGGAGCTTCAGGCCGCCTGCTGTGTTCTGGGGACTCCCGTTCAGATCCGATTTTGGCCCCCTCCCAGTGAGATAGGTTGGGCTCACCACATCTGGTGAGGCAGGCAGGGCCTCGCTGCAGCGCAGAATGATCCCATAGGTCTCAAGGCGTAGCGTCAGCTGAAACTTCAGTGATCCATCAGCCCTCTGCCTCCCTCCTCCTTCGAAAGAGCAGTGGCCTGCTCCGCTTGTAAAAGCCCTGGGGCTCCGGAAAGCTGACCGCGCTTTACAGGACACGTGCAGGCAGGAACAGGGGCGAATCCGAGGTGGAGACCATGTGACCACGCGTGGCACTGGCGTATCCCACAGCAGATGGTGTGAATGTGTGTCACCGGAGGCATACTGGGAGACGGCGAAACAAACGGTAGTTTCCAGGCATGTGCCAGTGGAAGGGGGGAACAAGTGACCTTTCGGTCAATGCCAAGGGAAATCAAAGAACACCTGGGGCTCGGTGGGTGGGGGGCCTGTGCCTGACCCAAGCCAGGTTTTCCAATGCCTATCAGAGGAGCAAAGAATCTTCTGCAGAATTCGCCCCGCCCCCAACCCTCCTCCTCCCTGGTAGCCCTGACGCAACTTCCCCTGCACCCAGCCCCAGCCCCAGCCCCAGCCCCAGCCCCAGCCCCAGCCCCAGCCCAGTCCCTCTGGTTCCCTGACATTCGTTTGGGCCACAAGATCAAGGGAGTCAGTCCACCCAGGAGCAGAGGAGAGGATGTCCCTCAAGAATGAGACAGGAAGTGCAGAGGAAATGCGACACCACCTGTCCTAGAAGACAAGGCCAGTCACGGTCGCCTAGCGCTCATTCTAGGCAATCCACCCACCCATGAGGGGAAACATGGAGAACAAGGAAGCTTCCCTGTCTGAGACACGTATGGAAGCCAAGAAATCCAGGGTCATGAGACCTGCCCAATGAAGCAGAAAGACGTTTGGAGAGAGATACCATCATGACACGGATCTGCAGGAAGTGTGTCCCTGACGGACTGGGAAGTCATCTTTGTTGAAGACATTTGGCCAGAGCGAGAGGCATCCAGGCCCCTGAGAAACAGGTGAGGCAGAGCAAGAGGGAGGATAGAGCAGCGGCCAGAGCCCCGGCAGGATACAGCGCCGTGCCACCACCACGGGCATAAGGGGAGGGCTTCCAAAAGGGTGGCTTGTCCAGAGAGGCCAGCGTTCCAGTGACAGTGACAGGGATTGTTGCCATCTCCCATTCCCGGCTTCTTCTTCTACACGGTATGGTGGTGTGGCTTCATTTCTCAGAGAAGAGCCGTGAAAAGGTACAACCATCTTCTCTGATGTGGTTCTGCTTCCCTACTGCGGGACAAAGAGCTCCTGTGGGGCTCTTTTCCTTGGTTGCTGTGTGGTCATCTTGATCTTAGAAAAGAGGCAGCTCATGATGGGGATGAGATTTCAATTGCTCCGGGACCGATGCATCTCCTCACGTGGGCCAGGCCTTCACACACCCAAAGCGGATCCGCGGCGGCGAAAACGATTGACAGCCGGCCTCATGACCCAGGCAGAGACGCAGAAAGAGGCTCAGCAAAGACAGGCCGACATGCCAGAAATCGCCTTGTGCTGCACAGGGCACATTCAGCCAAAGACACACACGCAGAGGGGCACGCACACACTAACCGACAGAGAGAGGGAAAGAAAGACACAGAGACTGAGAGACAGAGAGAGAAGAGAGAATGGGAGACACACACACACGCGCGCACACACACACACAGAAACAGAGTCATACAGCAGAGGCATGGAAACACACCGCCCCCAGGCAACCCCTGAGGCTGCGGGGTTCTGCTCTCGACGAGAACGACCCTGGGGTGAGAGAACAGCCCAGGGGCACGCAGGCCGACCTGTCCTCGAGATGACGGCGGCACGACTTTTGGGGAGACTCACCCCAACAGCGTCCGGGCAGGCCTGAGGCTGGGATGCCGTGCTGCTTCCCCCGGACTCCGCCTGGGGTTTCCTCATCCTGGTCGGCCCTTTGCGACTCCTGGCATCCGGAGACGTTCCCGTCGACGCCGTGGAGAGGTCCGAACGGAGCGTCAGAGCCCCGCCACCCAAGCACTGCCACGGAGGGCTCTTGCTCTGCCAAGCCTCAGGGACCGGTTTCTAAGACAACCGTGGGAAGCACTGTGACGGCAGAAGCCGCTCGCGCCTCGCGCATGCGCATTGGCTGGACCGACTCGCGCTCGGCTCCTGGCAGTCAGGCTGCGTCCCCTTTAAATAATGCCCCCGCTGCCCGGCTGCAGCGAGGCTCCTGCTGCAGCCGCGGCGGCGTGTGGATACGGGGTCCAGCTTGGGACGCCGTGGGAGATGGGGCCGCCGGTGCCCTGTCTCAGGGCCAAACCCCCAGGAGTCCCGCCCTCAGGATCTCCTTGAGCCGACTTCCACGGTGGGAAGGGGAGCTTCAGGCCGCCTGCTGTGTTCTGGGGACTCCCGTTCAGATCCGATTTTGGCCCCCTCCCAGTGAGATAGGTTGGGCTCACCACATCTGGTGAGGCAGGCAGGGCCTCGCTGCAGCGCAGAATGATCCCATAGGTCTCAAGGCGTAGCGTCAGCTGAAACTTCAGTGATCCATCAGCCCTCTGCCTCCCTCCTCCTTCAAAAGAGCAGTGGCCTACTCCGCTTGTAAAAGCCCTGGGGCTCCGGAAAGCCGACCGCGCTTTACAGGACACGTGCAGGCAGGAACAGGGGCGAATCCGAGGTGGAGACCATGTGACCACGCGTGGCACTGGCGTATCCCACAGCAGATGGTGTGAATGTGTGTCACCGGAGGCATACCGGGAGACGGCGAAACAAACGGTAGTTTCCAGGCATGTGCCAGTGGAAGGGGGGAACAAGTGACCTTTCGGTCAATGCCAAGGGAAATCAAAGAACACCTGGGGCTCGGTGGGTGGGGGGCCTGTGCCTGACCCAAGCCAGGTTTTCCAATGCCTATCAGAGGAGCAAAGAATCTTCTGCAGAATTCGCCCCGCCCCCAACACTCCTCCTCCCTGGTAGCCCTGACGCAACTTCCCCTGCACCCAGCCCCAGCCCCAGCCCCAGCCCCAGCCCCAGCCCCAGCCCCAGCCCAGTCCCTCTGGTTCCCTGACATTCGTTTGGGCCACAAGATCAAGGGAGTCAGTCCACCCAGGAGCAGAGGAGAGGATGTCCCTCAAGAATGAGACAGGAAGTGCAGAGGAAATGCGACACCACCTGTCCTAGAAGACAAGGCCAGTCACGGTCGCCTAGCGCTCATTCTAGGCAATCCACCCACCCATGAGGGGAAACATGGAGAACAAGGAAGCTTCCCTGTCTGAGACACGTATGGAAGCCAAGAAATCCAGGGTCATGAGACCTGCCCAATGAAGCAGAAAGACGTTTGGAGAGAGATACCATCATGACACGGATCTGCAGGAAGTGTGTCCCTGACGGACTGGGAAGTCATCTTTGTTGAAGACATTTGGCCAGAGCGAGAGGCATCCAGGCCCCTGAGAAACAGGTGAGGCAGAGCAAGAGGGAGGATAGAGCAGCGGCCAGAGCCCCGGCAGGATACAGCGCCGTGCCACCACCACGGGCATAAGGGGAGGGCTTCCAAAAGGGTGGCTTGTCCAGAGAGGCCAGCGTTCCAGTGACAGTGACAGGGATTGTTGCCATCTCCCATTCCCGGCTTCTTCTTCTACACGGTATGGTGGTGTGGCTTCATTTCTCAGAGAAGAGCCGTGAAAAGGTACAACCATCTTCTCTGATGTGGTTCTGCTTCCCTACTGCGGGACAAAGAGCTCCTGTGGGGCTCTTTTCCTTGGTTGCTGTGTGGTCATCTTGATCTTAGAAAAGAGGCAGCTCATGATGGGGATGAGATTTCAATTGCTCCGGGACCGATGCATCTCCTCACGTGGGCCAGGCCTTCACACACCCAAAGCGGATCCGCGGCGGCGAAAACGATTGACAGCCGGCCTCATGACCCAGGCAGAGACGCAGAAAGAGGCTCAGCAAAGACAGGCCGACATGCCAGAAATCGCCTTGTGCTGCACAGGGCACATTCAGCCAAAGACACACACGCAGAGGGGCACGCACAAACTAACCGACAGAGAGAGGGAAAGAAAGACACAGAGACTGAGAGACAGAGAGAGAAGAGAGAATGGGAGACACACACACACGCGCGCACACATACACGCGCACACACACACACACAGAAACAGAGTCATACAGCAGAGGCATGGAAACACACCGCCCCCAGGCAACCCCTGAGGCTGCGGGGTTCTGCTCTCGACGAGAACGACCCTGGGGTGAGAGAACAGCCCAGGGGCACGCAGGCCGACCTGTCCTCGAGATGACGGCGGCACGACTTTTGGGGAGACTCACCCCAACAGCGTCCGGGCAGGCCTGAGGCTGGGATGCCGTGCTGCTTCCCCCGGACTCCGCCTGGGGTTTCCTCATCCTGGTCGGCCCTTTGCGACTCCTGGCATCCGGAGACGTTCCCGTCGACGCCGTGGAGAGGTCCGAACGGAGCGTCAGAGCCCCGCCACCCAAGCACTGCCACGGAGGGCTCTTGCTCTGCCAAGCCTCAGGGACCGGTTTCTAAGACAACCGTGGGAAGCACTGTGACGGCAGAAGCCGCTCGCGCCTCGCGCATGCGCATTGGCTGGACCGACTCGCGCTCGGCTCCTGGCAGTCAGGCTGCGTCCCCTTTAAATAATGCCCCCGCTGCCCGGCTGCAGCGAGGCTCCTGCTGCAGCCGCGGCGGCGTGTGGATACGGGGTCCAGCTTGGGACGCCGTGGGAGATGGGGCCGCCGGTGCCCTGTCTCAGGGCCAAACCCCCAGGAGTCCCGCCCTCAGGATCTCCTTGAGCCGACTTCCACGGTGGGAAGGGGAGCTTCAGGCCGCCTGCTGTGTTCTGGGGACTCCCGTTCAGATCCGATTTTGGCCCCCTCCCAGTGAGATAGGTTGGGCTCACCACATCTGGTGAGGCAGGCAGGGCCTCGCTGCAGCGCAGAATGATCCCATAGGTCTCAAGGCGTAGCGTCAGCTGAAACTTCAGTGATCCATCAGCCCTCTGCCTCCCTCCTCCTTCGAAAGAGCAGTGGCCTACTCCGCTTGTAAAAGCCCTGGGGCTCCGGAAAGCCGACCGCGCTTTACAGGACACGTGCAGGCAGGAACAGGGGCGAATCCGAGGTGGAGACCATGTGACCACGCGTGGCACTGGCGTATCCCACAGCAGATGGTGTGAATGTGTGTCACCGGAGGCATACCGGGAGACGGCGAAACAAACGGTAGTTTCCAGGCATGTGCCAGTGGAAGGGGGGAACAAGTGACCTTTCGGTCAATGCCAAGGAAAATCAAAGAACACCTGGGGCTCGGTGGGTGGGGGGCCTGTGCCTGACCCAAGCCAGGTTTTCCAATGCCTATCAGAGGAGCAAAGAATCTTCTGCAGAATTCGCCCCGCCCCCAACACTCCTCCTCCCTGGTAGCCCTGACGCAACTTCCCCTGCACCCAGCCCCAGCCCCAGCCCCAGCCCCAGCCCCAGCCCCAGTCCCAGCCCAGTCCCTCTGGTTCCCTGACATTCGTTTGGGCCACAAGATCAAGGGAGTCAGTCCACCCAGGAGCAGAGGAGAGGATGTCCCTCAAGAATGAGACAGGAAGTGCAGAGGAAATGCGACACCACCTGTCCTAGAAGACAAGGCCAGTCACGGTCGCCTAGCGCTCATTCTAGGCAATCCACCCACCCATGAGGGGAAACATGGAGAACAAGGAAGCTTCCCTGTCTGAGACACGTATGGAAGCCAAGAAATCCAGGGTCATGAGACCTGCCCAATGAAGCAGAAAGACGTTTGGAGAGAGATACCATCATGACACGGATCTGCAGGAAGTGTGTCCCTGACGGACTGGGAAGTCATCTTTGTTGAAGACATTTGGCCAGAGCGAGAGGCATCCAGGCCCCTGAGAAACAGGTGAGGCAGAGCAAGAGGGAGGATAGAGCAGCGGCCAGAGCCCCGGCAGGATACAGCGCCGTGCCACCACCACGGGCATAAGGGGAGGGCTTCCAAAAGGGTGGCTTGTCCAGAGAGGCCAGCGTTCCAGTGACAGTGACAGGGATTGTTGCCATCTCCCATTCCCGGCTTCTTCTTCTACACGGTATGGTGGTGTGGCTTCATTTCTCAGAGAAGAGCCGTGAAAAGGTACAACCATCTTCTCTGATGTGGTTCTGCTTCCCTACTGCGGGACAAAGAGCTCCTGTGGGGCTCTTTTCCTTGGTTGCTGTGTGGTCATCTTGATCTTAGAAAAGAGGCAGCTCATGATGGGGATGAGATTTCAATTGCTCCGGGACCGATGCATCTCCTCACGGGGCCAGGCCTTCACACACCCAAAGCGGATCCGCGGCGGCGAAAACGATTGACAGCCGGCCTCATGACCCAGGCAGAGACGCAGAAAGAGGCTGAGCAAAGACAGGCCGACATGCCAGAAATCGCCTTGTGCTGCACAGGGCACATTCAGCCAAAGACACACACGCAGAGGGGCACGCACACACTAACCGACAGAGAGAGGGAAAGAAAGACACAGAGACTGAGAGAAAGAGAGAGAAGAGAGAATGGGAGACACACACACACGCGCCCACACATACACGCGCACACACACACAGAGAAACAGAGTCATACAGCAGAGGCATGGAAACACACCGCCCCCAGGCAACCCCTGAGGCTGCGGGGTTCTGCTCTCGACGAGAACGACCCTGGGGTGAGAGAACAGCCCAGGGGCACGCAGGCCGACCTGTCCTCGAGATGACGGCGGCACGACTTTTGGGGAGACTCACCCCAACAGCGTCCGGGCAGGCCTGAGGCTGGGATGCCGTGCTGCTTCCCCCGGACTCCGCCTGGGGTTTCCTCATCCTGGTCGGCCCTTTGCGACTCCTGGCATCCGGAGACGTTCCCGTCGACCCCGTGGAGAGGTCCGACCGGAGCCTCAGAGCCCCGCCACCCAAGCACTGCCACGGAGGGCTCCTGCTCTGCCAAGCCTCAGGGACCGGTTTCTAAGACAACCGTGGGAAGCACTGTGACGGCAGAAGCCGCTCGCGCCTCGCGCATGCGCATTGGCTGGACCGACTCGCGCTCGGCTCCTGGCAGTCAGGCTGCGTCCCCTATAAATAATGCCCCCGCTGCCCGGCTGCAGCGAGGCTCCTGCTGCAGCCGCGGCGGCGTGTGGATACGGGGTCCAGCTTGGGACGCCGTGGGAGATGGAGCCGCCGGTGCCCTGTCTCAGGGCCAAACCCCCAGGAGTCCCGCCCTCAGGATCTCCTTGAGCCGACTTCCACGGAGGGAAGGGGAGCTTCAGGCCGCCTGCTGTGTTCTGGGGACTCCCGTTCAGATCCGATTTTGGCCCCCTCCCAGTGAGATAGGATGGGCTCAGCACATCTGGTGAGGCAGGCAGGGCCTCGCTGCAGCGCAGAATGATCCCATAGGTCTGAAGGCGTAGCGTCAGCTGAAACTTCACTGATCCATCAGCCCTCTGCCTCCCTCCTCCTTCGAAAGAGCAGTGGCCTGCTCCGCTTCTAAAAGCCCTGGGGCTCCGGAAAGCCGACCGCGCTTTACAGGACACGTGCAGGCAGGAACAGGGGCGAATCCGAGGTGGAGACCATGTGACCACGCGTGGCACTGGCGTATCCCACAGCAGATGGTGTGAATGTGTGTCACCGGAGGCATACCGGGAGACGGCGAAACAAACGGTGGTGTCCAGGCATGTGCCAGTGGAAGGGGGGAACAAGTGACCTTTCGGTCAATGCCAAGGGAACTCAAAGAACACCTGGGGCTCGGTGGGTGGGGGGCCTGTGCCTGACCCAAGCCAGGTTTTCCAATGCCTATCAGAGGAGCAAAGAATCTTCTGCAGAATTCGCCCCGCCCCCAACCCTCCTCCTCCCTGGTAGCCCTGACGCAACTTCCCCTGCACCCAGCCCCAGCCCCAGCCCCAGCCCCAGCCCCAGCCCCAGCCCCAGCCCAGTCCCTCTGGTTCCCTGACAAGAGAAGATCAAGGGAGTCAGTTTGGGCCACAAGATCAAGGGAGTCACCCCACCCAGGAGCAGAGGAGAGGATGTCCCTCAAGAATGAGACAGGAAGTGCAGAGGAAATGCGACACCACCTGTCCTAGAAGACAAGGCCAGTCACGGTCGCCTAGCGCTCATTCTAGGCAATCCACCCACCCATGAGGGGAAACATGGAGAACAAGGAAGCTTCCCTGTCTGAGACACGTATGGAAGCCAAGAAATCCAGGGTCATGAGACCTGCCCAATGAAGCAGAAAGACGTTTGGAGAGAGATACCATCATGACACGGATCTGCAGGAAGTGTGTCCCTGACGGACTGGGAAGTCATCTTTGTTGAAGACATTTGGCCAGAGCGAGAGGCATCCAGGCCCCTGAGAAACAGGTGAGGCAGAGCAAGAGGGAGGATAGAGCAGCGGCCAGAGCCCCGGCAGGATACAGCGCCGTGCCACCACCACGGGCATAAGGGGAGGGCTTCCAAAAGGGTGGCTTGTCCAGAGAGGCCAGCGTTCCAGTGACAGTGACAGGGATTGTTGCCATCTCCCATTCCCGGCTTCTTCTTCTACACGGTATGGTGGTGTGGCTTCATTTCTCAGAGAAGAGCCGTGAAAAGGTACAACCATCTTCTCTGATGTGGTTCTGCTTCCCTACTGCGGGACAAAGAGCTCCTGTGGGGCTCTTTTCCTTGGTTGCTGTGTGGTCATCTTGATCTTAGAAAAGAGGCAGCTCATGATGGGGATGAGATTTCAATTGCTCCGGGACCGATGCATCTCCTCACGTGGGCCAGGCCTTCACACACCCAAAGCGGATCCGCGGCGGCGAAAACGATTGACAGCCGGCCTCATGACCCAGGCAGAGACGCAGAAAGAGGCTCAGCAAAGACAGGCCGACATGCCAGAAATCGCCTTGTGCTGCACAGGGCACATTCAGCCAAAGACACACACGCAGAGGGGCACGCACACACTAACCGACAGAGAGAGGGAAAGAAAGACACAGAGACTGAGAGACAGAGAGAGAAGAGAGAATGGGAGACACACACACGCGCGCACACATACACGCGCACACACACACACACAGAAACAGAGTCATACAGCAGAGGCATAGAAACACACCGCCCCCAGGTAACCCCTGAGGCTGCGGGATTCTGCTCTCGACGAGAACGACCCTGGGGTGAGAGAACAGCCCAGGGGCACGCAGGCCGACCTGTCCTCGAGATGACGGCGGCACGACTTTTGGGGAGACTCACCCCAACAGCGTCCGGGCAGGCCTGAAGCTGGGATGCCGTGCTGCTTCCCCCGGACTCCGCCTGGGGTTTCCTCATCCTGGTCGGCCCTTTGCGACTCCTGGCATCCGGAGACGTTCCCGTCGACCCCGTGGAGAGGTCCGACCGGAGCCTCAGAGCCCCGCCACCCAAGCACTGCCACGGAGGGCTCCTTCTCTGCCAAGCCTCAGGGACCGGTTTCTAAGACAACCGTGGGAAGCACTGTGACGGCAGAAGCCGCTCGCGCCTCGCGCATGCGCATTGGCTGGACCGACTCGCGCTCGGCTCCTGGCAGTCAGGCTGCGTCCCCTTTAAATAATGCCCCCGCTGCCCGGCTGCAGCGAGCCTCCTGCTGCAGCCGCGGCGGCGTGTGGATGCGGGGTCCAGCTTGGGACGCCGTGGGAGATGGGGCCGCCGGTGCCCTGTCTCAGGGCCAAACCCCCAGGAGTCCCGTCCTCAGGATCTCCTTGAGCCGACTTCCACGGAGGGAAGGGGAGCTTCAGGCCGCCTGCTGTGTTCTGGGGACTCCCGTTCAGATCCGATTTTGGCCCCCTCCCAGTGAGATAGGATGGGCTCACAACATCTGGTGAGGCAGGCAGGGCCTCGCTGCAGCGCAGAATGATCCCATAGGTCTCAAGGCGTAGCGTCAGCTGAAACTTCACTGATCCATCAGACCTCTGCCTCCCTCCTCCTTCGAAAGAGCAGTGGCCTGCTCCGCTTCTAAAAGCCCTGGGGCTCCGGAAAGCCGACCGCGCTTTACAGGACACGTGCAGGCAGGAACAGGGGCGAATCCGAGGTGGAGACCATGTGACCACGCGTGGCACTGGCGTATCCCACAGCAGATGGTGTGAATGTGTGTCACCGGAGGCATACCGGGAGACGGCGAAACAAACGGTGGTGTCCAGGCATGTGCCAGTGGAAGGGGGGAACAAGTGACCTTTCGGTCAATGCCAAGGGAAATCAAAGAACACCTGGGGCTCGGTGGGTGGGGGGCCTGTGCCTGACCCAAGCCAGGTTTTCCAATGCCTATCAGAGGAGCAAAGAATCTTCTGCAGAATTCGCCCCGCCCCCAACCCTCCTCCTCCCTGGTAGCCCTGACGCAACTTCCCCTGCACCCAGCCCCAGCCCCAGCCCCAGCCCCAGCCCCAGCCCCAGCCCCAGCCCAGTCCCTCTGGTTCCCTGACAAGAGAAGATCAAGGGAGTCAGTTTGGGCCACAAGATCAAGGGAGTCACCCCACCCAGGAGCAGAGGAGAGGATGTCCCTCAAGAATGAGACAGGAAGTGCAGAGGAAATGCGACACCACCTGTCCTAGAAGACAAGGCCAGTCACGGTCGCCTAGCGCTCATTCTAGGCAATCCACCCACCCATGAGGGGAAACATGGAGAACAAGGAAGCTTCCCTGTCTGAGACACGTATGGAAGCCAAGAAATCCAGGGTCATGAGACCTGCCCAATGAAGCAGAAAGACGTTTGGAGAGAGATACCATCATGACACGGATCTGCAGGAAGTGTGTCCCTGACGGACTGGGAAGTCATCTTTGTTGAAGACATTTGGCCAGAGCGAGAGGCATCCAGGCCCCTGAGAAACAGGTGAGGCAGAGCAAGAGGGAGGATAGAGCAGCGGCCAGAGCCCCGGCAGGATACAGCGCCGTGCCACCACCACGGGCATAAGGGGAGGGCTTCCAAAAGGGTGGCTTGTCCAGAGAGGCCAGCGTTCCAGTGACAGTGACAGGGATTGTTGCCATCTCCCATTCCCGGCTTCTTCTTCTACACGGTATGGTGGTGTGGCTTCATTTCTCAGAGAAGAGCCGTGAAAAGGTACAACCATCTTCTCTGATGTGGTTCTGCTTCCCTACTGCGGGACAAAGAGCTCCTGTGGGGCTCTTTTCCTTGGTTGCTGTGTGGTCATCTTGATCTTAGAAAAGAGGCAGCTCATGATGGGGATGAGATTTCAATTGCTCCGGGACCGATGCATCTCCTCACGTGGGCCAGGCCTTCACACACCCAAAGCGGATCCGCGGCGGCGAAAACGATTGACAGCCGGCCTCATGACCCAGGCAGAGACGCAGAAAGAGGCTCAGCAAAGACAGGCCGACATGCCAGAAATCGCCTTGTGCTGCACAGGGCACATTCAGCCAAAGACACACACGCAGAGGGGCACGCACACACTAACCGACAGAGAGAGGGAAAGAAAGACACAGAGACTGAGAGACAGAGAGAGAAGAGAGAATGGGAGACACACACACGCGCGCACACATACACGCGCACACACACACACACAGAAACAGAGTCATACAGCAGAGGCATAGAAACACACCGCCCCCAGGTAACCCCTGAGGCTGCGGGATTCTGCTCTCGACGAGAACGACCCTGGGGTGAGAGAACAGCCCAGGGGCACGCAGGCCGACCTGTCCTCGAGATGACGGCGGCACGACTTTTGGGGAGACTCACCCCAACAGCGTCCGGGCAGGCCTGAAGCTGGGATGCCGTGCTGCTTCCCCCGGACTCCGCCTGGGGTTTCCTCATCCTGGTCGGCCCTTTGCGACTCCTGGCATCCGGAGACGTTCCCGTCGACCCCGTGGAGAGGTCCGACCGGAGCCTCAGAGCCCCGCCACCCAAGCACTGCCACGGAGGGCTCCTTCTCTGCCAAGCCTCAGGGACCGGTTTCTAAGACAACCGTGGGAAGCACTGTGACGGCAGAAGCCGCTCGCGCCTCGCGCATGCGCATTGGCTGGACCGACTCGCGCTCGGCTCCTGGCAGTCAGGCTGCGTCCCCTTTAAATAATGCCCCCGCTGCCCGGCTGCAGCGAGCCTCCTGCTGCAGCCGCGGCGGCGTGTGGATGCGGGGTCCAGCTTGGGACGCCGTGGGAGATGGGGCCGCCGGTGCCCTGTCTCAGGGCCAAACCCCCAGGAGTCCCGTCCTCAGGATCTCCTTGAGCCGACTTCCACGGAGGGAAGGGGAGCTTCAGGCCGCCTGCTGTGTTCTGGGGACTCCCGTTCAGATCCGATTTTGGCCCCCTCCCAGTGAGATAGGATGGGCTCACAACATCTGGTGAGGCAGGCAGGGCCTCGCTGCAGCGCAGAATGATCCCATAGGTCTCAAGGCGTAGCGTCAGCTGAAACTTCACTGATCCATCAGACCTCTGCCTCCCTCCTCCTTCGAAAGAGCAGTGGCCTGCTCCGCTTCTAAAAGCCCTGGGGCTCCGGAAAGCCGACCGCGCTTTACAGGACACGTGCAGGCAGGAACAGGGGCGAATCCGAGGTGGAGACCATGTGACCACGCGTGGCACTGGCGTATCCCACAGCAGATGGTGTGAATGTGTGTCACCGGAGGCATACCGGGAGACGGCGAAACAAACGGTGGTGTCCAGGCATGTGCCAGTGGAAGGGGGGAACAAGTGACCTTTCGGTCAATGCCAAGGGAAATCAAAGAACACCTGGGGCTCGGTGGGTGGGGGGCCTGTGCCTGACCCAAGCCAGGTTTTCCAATGCCTATCAGAGGAGCAAAGAATCTTCTGCAGAATTCGCCCCGCCCCCAACCCTCCTCCTCCCTGGTAGCCCTGACGCAACTTCCTCTGCACCCAGCCCCAGCCCCAGCCCCAGCCCCAGCCCCAGCCCCAGCCCCAGCCCAGTCCCTCTGGTTCCCTGACATTCGTTTGGGCCACAAGATCAAGGGAGTCAGTCCACCCAGGAGCAGAGGAGAGGATGTCCCTCAAGAATGAGACAGGAAGTGCAGAGGAAATGCGACACCACCTGTCCTAGAAGACAAGGCCAGTCACGGTCGCCTAGCGCTCATTCTAGGCAATCCACCCACCCATGAGGGGAAACATGGAGAACAAGGAAGCTTCCCTGTCTGAGACACGTATGGAAGCCAAGAAATCCAGGGTCATGAGACCTGCCCAATGAAGCAGAAAGACGTTTGGAGAGAGATACCATCATGACACGGATCTGCAGGAAGTGTGTCCCTGACGGACTGGGAAGTCATCTTTGTTGAAGACATTTGGCCAGAGCGAGAGGCATCCAGGCCCCTGAGAAACAGGTGAGGCAGAGCAAGAGGGAGGATAGAGCAGCGGCCAGAGCCCCGGCAGGATACAGCGCCGTGCCACCACCACGGGCATAAGGGGAGGGCTTCCAAAAGGGTGGCTTGTCCAGAGAGGCCAGCGTTCCAGTGACAGTGACAGGGATTGTTGCCATCTCCCATTCCCGGCTTCTTCTTCTACACGGTATGGTGGTGTGGCTTCATTTCTCAGAGAAGAGCCGTGAAAAGGTACAACCATCTTCTCTGATGTGGTTCTGCTTCCCTACTGCGGGACAAAGAGCTCCTGTGGGGCTCTTTTCCTTGGTTGCTGTGTGGTCATCTTGATCTTAGAAAAGAGGCAGCTCATGATGGGGATGAGATTTCAAATGCTCCGGGACCGATGCATCTCCTCACGGGGCCAGGCCTTCACACACCCAAAGCGGATCCGCGGCGGCGAAAACGATTGACAGCCGGCCTCATGACCCAGGCAGAGACGCAGAAAGAGGCTTAGCAAAGACAGGCCGACATGCCAGAAATCGCCTTGTGCTGCACAGGGCACATTCAGCCAAAGACACACACGCAGAGGGGCACGCACACACTAACCGACAGAGAGAGGGAAAGAAAGACACAGAGACTGAGAGAAAGAGAGAGAAGAGAGAATGGGAGACACACACACACGCGCCCACACATACACGCGCACACACACACAGAGAAACAGAGTCATACAGCAGAGGCATGGAAACACACCGCCCCCAGGCAACCCCTGAGGCTGCGGGGTTCTGCTCTCGACGAGAACGACCCTGGGGTGAGAGAACAGCCCAGGGGCACGCAGGCCGACCTGTCCTCGAGATGACGGCGGCACGACTTTTGGGGAGACTCACCCCAACAGCGTCCGGGCAGGCCTGAGGCTGGGATGCCGTGCTGCTTCCCCCGGACTCCGCCTGGGGTTTCCTCATCCTGGTCGGCCCTTTGCGACTCCTGGCATCCGGAGACGTTCCCGTCGACCCCGTGGAGAGGTCCGACCGGAGCCTCAGAGCCCCGCCAACCAAGCACTGCCACGGAGGGCTCCTTCTCTGCCAAGCCTCAGGGACCGGTTTCTAAGACAACCGTGGGAAGCACTGTGACGGCAGAAGCCGCTCGCGCCTCGCGCATGCGCATTGGCTGGACCGACTCGCGCTCGGCTCCTGGCAGTCAGGCTGCGTCCCCTTTAAATAATGCCCCCGCTGCCCGGCTGCAGCGAGGCTCCTGCTGCAGCCGCGGCGGCGTGTGGATACGGGGTCCAGCTTGGGACGCCGTGGGAGATGGAGCCGCCGGTGCCCTGTCTCAGGGCCAAACCCCCAGGAGTCCCGCCCTCAGGATCTCCTTGAGCCGACTTCCACGGAGGGAAGGGGAGCTTCAGGCCGCCTGCTGTGTTCTGGGGACTCCCGTTCAGATCCGATTTTGGCCCCCTCCCAGTGAGATAGGATGGGCTCAGCACATCTGGTGAGGCAGGCAGGGCCTCGCTGCAGCGCAGAATGATCCCATAGGTCTCAAGACGTAGCGTCAGCTGAAACTTCACTGATCCATCAGCCCTCTGCCTCCCTCCTCCTTCGAAAGAGCAGTGGCCTGCTCCGCTTCTAAAAGCCCTGGGGCTCCGGAAAGCCGACCGCGCTTTACAGGACACGTGCAGGCAGGAACAGGGGCGAATCCGAGGTGGAGACCATGTGACCACGCGTGGCACTGGCGTATCCCACAGCAGATGGTGTGAATGTGTGTCACCGGAGGCATACCGGGAGACGGCGAAACAAACGGTGGTGTCCAGGCATGTGCCAGTGGAAGGGGGGAACAAGTGACCTTTCGGTCAATGCCAAGGGAAGTCAAAGAACTCCTGGGGCTCGGTGGGTGGGGGGCCTGTGCCTGACCCAAGCCAGGTTTTCCAATGCCTATCAGAGGAGCAAAGAATCTTCTGCAGAATTCGCCCCGCCCCCAACCCTCCTCCTCCCTGGTAGCCCTGACGCAACTTCCCCTGCACCCAGCCCCAGCCCCAGCCCCAGCCCCAGCCCCAGCCCAAGACCCAGCCCCAGCCCCAGCCCAGTCCCTCTGGTTCCCTGACATTCGTTTGGGCCACAAGATCAAGGGAGTCAGTCCACCCAGGAGCAGAGGAGAGGATGTCCCTCAAGAATGAGACAGGTTGTGCAGAGGAAATGCGACACCACCTGTCCTAGAAGACAAGGCCAGTCACGGTCGCCTAGCGCTCATTCTAGGCAATCCACCCACCCATGAGGGGAAACATGGAGAACAAGGAAGCTTCCCTGTCTGAGACACGTATGGAAGCCAAGAAATCCAGGGTCATGAGACCTGCCCAATGAAGCAGAAAGACGTTTGGAGAGAGATACCATCATGACACGGATCTGCAGGAAGTGTGTCCCTGACGGACTGGGAAGTCATCTTTGTTGAAGACATTTGGCCAGAGCGAGAGGCATCCAGGCCCCTGAGAAACAGGTGAGGCAGAGCAAGAGGGAGGATAGAGCAGCGGCCAGAGCCCCGGCAGGATACAGCGCCGTGCCACCACCACGGGCATAAGGGGAGGGCTTCCAAAAGGGTGGCTTGTCCAGAGAGGCCAGCGTTCCAGTGACAGTGACAGGGATTGTTGCCATCTCCCATTCCCGGCTTCTTCTTCTACACGGTATGGTGGTGTGGCTTCATTTCTCAGAGAAGAGCCGTGAAAAGGTACAACCATCTTCTCTGATGTGGTTCTGCTTCCCTACTGTGGGACAAAGAGCCCCTGTGGGGCTCTTTTCCTTGGTTGCTGTGTGGTCATCTTGATCTTAGAAAAGAGGCAGCTCATGATGGGGATGAGATTTCAATTGCTCCAGGACCGATGCATCTCCTCACGTGGGCCAGGCCTTCACACACCCAAAGCGGATCCGCGGCGGCGAAAACGATTGACAGCCGGCCTCATGACCCAGGCAGAGACGCAGAAAGAGGCTCAGCAAAGACAGGCCGACATGCCAGAAATCGCCTTGTGCTGCACAGGGCACATTCAGCCAAAGACACACACGCAGAGGGGCACGCACACACTAACCGACAGAGAGAGGGAAAGAAAGACACAGAGACTGAGAGACAGAGAGAGAAGAGAGAATGGGAGACACACACACACGCGCGCACACATACACGCGCACACACACACACACAGAAACAGAGTCATACAGCAGAGGCATGGAAACACACCGCCCCCAGGTAACCCCTGAGGCTGCGGGGTTCTGCTCTCGACGAGAACGACCCTGGGGTGAGAGAACAGCCCAGGGGCACGCAGGCCGACCTGTCCTCGAGATGACGGCGGCACGACTTTTGGGGAGACTCACCCCAACAGCGTCCGGGCAGGTCTGAGGCTGGGATGCCGTGCTGCTTCCCCCGGACTCCACCTGGGGTTTCCTCATCCGGGTCGGCCCTTTGCGACTCCTGGCATCCGGAGACGTTCCCGTCGACCCCGTGGAGAGGTCCGACCGGAGCCTCAGAGCCCCGCCACCCAAGCACTGCCACGGAGGGCTCCTGCTCTGCCAAGCCTCAGGGACCGGTTTCTAAGACAACCGTGGGAAGCACTGTGACGGCAGAAGCCGCTCGCGCCTCGCGCATGCGCATTGGCTGGACCGACTCGCGCTCGGCTCCTGGCAGTCAGGCTGCGTCCCCTTTAAATAATGCCCCCGCTGCCCGGCTGCAGCGAGGCTCCTGCTGCAGCCACGGCGGCGTGTGGATACGGGGTGCAGCTTGGGACGCCGTGGGAGATGGAGCCGCCGGTGCCCTGTCTCAGGGCCAAACGCCCAGGAGTCCCGCCCTCAGGATCTCCTTGAGCCGACTTCCACGGAGGGAAGGGGAGCTTCAGGCCGCCTGCTGTGTTCTGGGGACTCCCGTTCAGATCCGATTTTGGCCCCCTCCCAGTGAGATAGGATGGGCTCAGCACATCTGGTGAGGCAGGCAGGGCCTCGCTGCAGCGCAGAATGATCCCATAGGTCTCAAGGCGTAGCGTCAGCTGAAACTTCACTGATCCATCAGCCCTCTGCCTCCCTCCTCCTTCGAAAGAGCAGTGGCCTGCTCCGCTTCTAAAAGCCCTGGTGCTCCGGAAAGCCGACCGCGCTTTACAGGACACGTGCAGGCAGGAACAGGGGCGAATCCGAGGTGGAGACCATGTGACCACGCGTGGCACTGGCGTATCCCACAGCAGATGGTGTGAATGTGTGTCACCGGAGGCATACCGGGAGACGGCGAAACAAACGGTGGTGTCCAGGCATGTGCCAGTGGAAGGGGGGAACAAGTGACCTTTCGGTCAATGCCAAGGGAAATCAAAGAACACCTGGGGCTCGGTGGGTGGGGGGCCTGTGCCTGACCCAAGCCAGGTTTTCCAATGCCTATCAGAGGAGCAAAGAATCTTCTGCAGAATTCGCCCCGCCCCCAACCCTCCTCCTCCCTGGTAGCCCTGACGCAACTTCCCCTGCACCCAGCCCCAGCCCCAGCCCCAGCCCCAGCCCCAGCCCAAGACCCAGCCCCAGCCCCAGCCCAGTCCCTCTGGTTCCCTGACATTCGTTTGGGCCACAAGATCAAGGGAGTCAGTCCACCCAGGAGCAGAGGAGAGGATGTCCCTCAAGAATGAGACAGGAAGTGCAGAGGAAATGCGACACCACCTGTCCTAGAAGACAAGGCCAGTCACGGTCGCCTAGCGCTCATTCTAGGCAATCCACCCACCCATGAGGGGAAACATGGAGAACAAGGAAGCTTCCCTGTCTGAGACACGTATGGAAGCCAAGAAATCCAGGGTCATGAGACCTGCCCAATGAAGCAGAAAGACGTTTGGAGAGAGATACCATCATGACACGGATCTGCAGGAAGTGTGTCCCTGACGGACTGGGAAGTCATCTTTGTTGAAGACATTTGGCCAGAGCGAGAGGCATCCAGGCCCCTGAGAAACAGGTGAGGCAGAGCAAGAGGGAGGATAGAGCAGCGGCCAGAGCCCCGGCAGGATACAGCGCCGTGCCACCACCACGGGCATAAGGGGAGGGCTTCCAAAAGGGTGGCTTGTCCAGAGAGGCCAGCGTTCCAGTGACAGTGACAGGGATTGTTGCCATCTCCCATTCCCGGCTTCTTCTTCTACACGGTATGGTGGTGTGGCTTCATTTCTCAGAGAAGAGCCGTGAAAAGGTACAACCATCTTCTCTGATGTGGTTCTGCTTCCCTACTGTGGGACAAAGAGCCCCTGTGGGGCTCTTTTCCTTGGTTGCTGTGTGGTCATCTTGATCTTAGAAAAGAGGCAGCTCATGATGGGGATGAGATTTCAATTGCTCCGGGACCGATGCATCTCCTCACGTGGGCCAGGCCTTCACACACCCAAAGCGGATCCGCGGCGGCGAAAACGATTGACAGCCGGCCTTATGACCCAGGCAGAGACGCAGAAAGAGGCTCAGCAAAGACAGGCCGACATGCCAGAAATCGCCTTGTGCTGCACAGGGCACATTCAGCCAAAGACACACACGCAGAGGGGCACGCACACACTAACCGACAGAGAGAGGGAAAGAAAGACACAGAGACTGAGAGACAGAGAGAGAAGAGAGAATGGGAGACACACACACACGCGCGCACACATACACGCGCACACACACACACACAGAAACAGAGTCATACAGCAGAGGCATGGAAACACACCGCCCCCAGGTAACCCCTGAGGCTGCGGGGTTCTGCTCTCGACGAGAACGACCCTGGGGTGAGAGAACAGCCCAGGGGCACGCAGGCCGACCTGTCCTCGAGATGACGGCGGCACGACTTTTGGGGAGACTCACCCCAACAGCGTCCGGGCAGGTCTGAGGCTGGGATGCCGTGCTGCTTCCCCCGGACTCCGCCTGGGGTTTCCTCATCCTGGTCGGCCCTTTGCGACTCCTGGCATCCGGAGACGTTCCCGTCGACCCCGTGGAGAGGTCCGACCGGAGCCTCAGAGCCCCGCCACCCAAGCACTGCCACGGAGGGCTCCTGCTCTGCCAAGCCTCAGGGACCGGTTTCTAAGACAACCGTGGGAAGCACTGTGACGGCAGAAGCCGCTCGCGCCTCGCGCATGCGCATTGGCTGGACCGACTCGCGCTCGGCTCCTGGCAGTCAGGCTGCGTCCCCTTTAAATAATGCCCCCGCTGCCCGGCTGCAGCGAGGCTCCTGCTGCAGCCGCGGCGGCGTGTGGATACGGGGTCCAGCTTGGGACGCCGTGGGAGATGGAGCCGCCGGTGCCCTGTCTCAGGGCCAAACCCCCAGGAGTCCCGCCCTCAGGATCTCCTTGAGCCGACTTCCACGGAGGGAAGGGGAGCTTCAGGCCGCCTGCTGTGTTCTGGGGACTCCCGTTCAGATCCGATTTTGGCCCCCTCCCAGTGAGATAGGATGGGCTCACAACATCTGGTGAGGCAGGCAGGGCCTCGCTGCAGCGCAGAATGATCCCATAGGTCTCAAGGCGTAGCGTCAGCTGAAACTTCACTGATCCATCAGCCCTCTGCCTCCCTCCTCCTTCGAAAGAGCAGTGGCCTGCTCCGCTTCTAAAAGCCCTGGGGCTCCGGAAAGCCGACCGCGCTTTACAGGACACGTGCAGGCAGGAACAGGGGCGAATCCGAGGTGGAGACCATGTGACCACGCGTGGCACTGGCGTATCCCACAGCAGATGGTGTGAATGTGTGTCACCGGAGGCATACCGGGAGACGGCGAAACAAACGGTGGTGTCCAGGCATGTGCCAGTGGAAGGGGGGAACAAGTGACCTTTCGGTCAATGCCAAGGGAAATCAAAGAACACCTGGGGCTCGGTGGGTGGGGGGCCTGTGCCTGACCCAAGCCAGGTTTTCCAATGCCTATCAGAGGAGCAAAGAATCTTCTGCAGAATTCGCCCCGCCCCCAACCCTCCTCCTCCCTGGTAGCCCTGACGCAACTTCCCCTGCACCCAGACCCAGCCCCAGCCCCAGCCCCAGCCCCAGCCCCAGTCCCAGCCCAGTCCCTCTGGTTCCCTGACATTCGTTTGGGCCACAAGATCAAGGGAGTCAGTCCACCCAGGAGCAGAGGAGAGGATGTCCCTCAAGAATGAGACAGGAAGTGCAGAGGAAATGCGACACCACCTGTCCTAGAAGACAAGGCCAGTCACGGTCGCCTAGCGCTCATTCTAGGCAATCCACCCACCCATGAGGGGAAACATGGAGAACAAGGAAGCTTCCCTGTCTGAGACACGTATGGAAGCCAAGAAATCCAGGGTCATGAGACCTGCCCAATGAAGCAGAAAGACGTTTGGAGAGAGATACCATCATGACACGGATCTGCAGGAAGTGTGTCCCTGACGGACTTGGAAGTCATCTTTGTTGAAGACATTTGGCCAGAGCGAGAGGCATCCAGGCCCCTGAGAAACAGGTGAGGCAGAGCAAGAGGGAGGATAGAGCAGCGGCCAGAGCCCCGGCAGGATACAGCGCCGTGCCACCACCACGGGCATAAGGGGAGGGCTTCCAAAAGGGTGGCTTGTCCAGAGAGGCCAGCGTTCCAGTGACAGTGACAGGGATTGTTGCCATCTCCCATTCCCGGCTTCTTCTTCTACACGGTATGGTGGTGTGGCTTCATTTCTCAGAGAAGAGCCGTGAAAAGGTACAACCATCTTCTCTGATGTGGTTCTGCTTCCCTACTGCGGGACAAAGAGCTCCTGTGGGGCTCTTTTCCTTGGTTGCTGTGTGGTCATCTTGATCTTAGAAAAGAGGCAGCTCATGATGGGGATGAGATTTCAATTGCTCCGGGACCGATGCATCTCCTCACGTGGGCCAGGCCTTCACACACCCAAAGCGGATCCGCGGCGGCGAAAACGATTGACAGCCGGCCTCATGACCCAGGCAGAGACGCAGAAAGAGGCTCAGCAAAGACAGGCCGACATGCCAGAAATCGCCTTGTGCTGCACAGGGCACATTCAGCCAAAGACACACACGCAGAGGGGCACGCACACACTAACCGACAGAGAGAGGGAAAGAAAGACACAGAGACTGAGAGACAGAGAGAGAAGAGAGAATGGGAGACACACACACACGCGCGCACACATACACGCGCACACACACACAGAGAAACAGAGTCATACAGCAGAGGCATGGAAACACACCGCCCCCAGGCAACCCCTGAGGCTGCGGGGTTCTGCTCTCGACGAGAACGACCCTGGGGTGAGAGAACAGCCCAGGGGCACGCAGGCCGACCTGTCCTCGAGATGACGGCGGCACGACTTTTGGGGAGACTCACCCCAACAGCGTCCGGGCAGGCCTGAGGCTGGGATGCCGTGCTGCTTCTCCCGGACTCCGCCTGGGGTTTCCTCATCCTGGTCGGCCCTTTGCGACTCCTGGCATCCGGAGACGTTCCCGTCGACCCCGTGGAGAGGTCCGAGAGGAGCCTCAGAGCTCCGCCACCCAAGCACTGCCACGGAGGGCTCCTGCTCTGCCAAGCCTCAGGGACCGGTTTCTAAGACAACCGTGGGAAGCACTGTGACGGCAGAAGCCGCTCGCGCCTCGCGCATGCGCATTGGCTGGAGCGACTCGCGCTCGGCTCCTGGCAGTCAGGCTGCGTCCCCTTTAAATAATGCCCCCGCTGCCCGGCTGCAGCGAGGCTCCTGCTGCAGCCGCGGCGGCGTGTGGATACGGGGTCCAGCTTGGGACGCCGTGGGAGATGGGGCCGCCGGTGCCCTGTCTCAGGGCCAAACCCCCAGGAGTCCCGCCCTCAGGATCTCCTTGAGCCGACTTCCACGGAGGGAAGGGGAGCTTCAGGCCGCCTGCTGTGTTCTGGGGACTCCCGTTCAGATCCGATTTTGGCCCCCTCCCAGTGAGATAGGATGGGCTCAGCACATCTGGTGAGGCAGGCGGGGCCTCGCTGCAGCGCAGAATGATCCCATAGGTCTCAAGGCGTAGCGTCAGCTGAAACTTCACTGATCCATCAGCCCTCTGCCTCCCTCCTCCTTCGAAAGAGCAGTGGCCTGCTCCGCTTCTAAAAGCCCTGGGGCTCCGGAAAGCCGACCGCGCTTTACAGGACACGTGCAGGCAGGAACAGGGGCGAAACCGAGGTGGAGACCATGTGACCACGCGTGGCACTGGCGTTTCCCACAGCAGATGGTGTGAATGTGTGTCACCGGAGGCATACCGGGAGACGGCGAAACAAACGGTGGTGTCCAGGCATGTGCCAGTGGAAGGGGGGAAGAAGTGACCTTTCGGTCAATGCCAAGGGAAATCAAAGAACACTTGGGGCTCGGTGGGTGGGGGGCCTGTGCCTGACCCAAGCCAGGTTTTCCAATGCCTATCAGAGGAGCAAAGAATCTTCTGCAGAATTCGCCCCGCCCCCAACCCTCCTCCTCCCTGGTAGCCCTGACGCAACTTCCCCTGCACCCAGCCCCAGCCCCAGCCCCAGCCCCAGCCCCAGCCCCAGCCCCAGCCCAGTCCCTCTGGTTCCCTGACAAGAGAAGATCAAGGGTGTCAGTTTGGGCCACAAGATCAAGGGAGTCAGCCCACCCAGGAGCAGAGGAGAGGATGTCCCTCAAGAATGAGACAGGAAGTGCAGAGGAAATGCGACACCACCTGTCCTAGAAGACAAGGCCAGTCACGGTCGCCTAGCGCTCATTCTAGGCAATCCACCCACCCATGAGGGGAAACATGGAGAACAAGGAAGCTTCCCTGTCTGAGACACGTATGGAAGCCAAGAAATCCAGGGTCATGAGACCTGCCCAATGAAGCAGAAAGACGTTTGGAGAGAGATACTATCATGACACGGATCTGCAGGAAGTGTGTCCCTGACGGACTGGGAAGTCATCTTTGTTGAAGACATTTGGCCAGAGCGAGAGGCATCCAGGCCCCTGAGAAACAGGTGAGGCAGAGCAAGAGGGAGGATAGAGCAGCGGCCAGAGCCCCGGCAGGATACAGCGCCGTGCCACCACCACGGGCATAAGGGGAGGGCTTCCAAAAGGGTGGCTTGTCCAGAGAGGCCAGCGTTCCAGTGACAGTGACAGGGATTGTTGCCATCTCCCATTCCCGGCTTCTTCTTCTACACGGTATGGTGGTGTGGCTTCATTTCTCAGAGAAGAGCCGTGAAAAGGTACAACCATCTTCTCTGATGTGGTTCTGCTTCCCTACTGCGGGACAAAGAGCTCCTGTGGGGCTCTTTTCCTTGGTTGCTGTGTGGTCATCTTGATCTTAGAAAAGAGGCAGCTCATGATGGGGATGAGATTTCAATTGCTCCGGGACCGATGCATCTCCTCACGTGGGCCAGGCCTTCACACACCCAAAGCGGATCCGCGGCGGCGAAAACGATTGACAGCCGGCCTCATGACCCAGGCAGAGACGCAGAAAGAGGCTCAGCAAAGACAGGCCGACATGCCAGAAATCGCCTTGTGCTGCACAGGGCACATTCAGCCAAAGACACACACGCAGAGGGGCACGCACACACTAACCGACAGAGAGAGGGAAAGAAAGACACAGAGACTGAGAGACAGAGAGAGAAGAGAGAATGGGAGACACACACACACGCGCCCACACATACACGCGCACACACACCCAGAGAAACAGAGTCATGCGGCAGAGGCATGGAAACACACGGCCCCAGGCAACCCCTGAGGCTGCAGGGTTCTGCTCTCGACGAGAACGACCCTGGGGTGAGAGAACAGCCCAGGGGCACGCAGGCCGACCTGTCCTCGAGATGACGGCGGCACGACTTTTGGGGAGACTCACCCCAACAGCGTCCGGGCAGGTCTGAGGCTGGGATGCCGTGCTGCTTCCCCCGGACTCCGCCTGGGGTTTCCTCATCCTGGTCGGCCCTTTGCGACTCCTGGCATCCGGAGACGTTCCCGTCGACCCCGTGGAGAGGTCCGACCGGAGCCTCAGAGCCCCGCCACCCAAGCACTGCCACGGAGGGCTCCTGCTCTGCCAAGCCTCAGGGACCGGTTTCTAAGACAACCGTGGGAAGCACTGTGACGGCAGAAGCCGCTCGCGCCTCGCGCATGCGCATTGGCTGGACCGACTCGCGCTCGGCTCCTGGCAGTCAGGCTGCGTCCCCTTTAAATAATGCCCCCGCTGCCCGGCTGCAGCGAGGCTCCTGCTGCAGCCGCGGCGGCGTGTGGATACGGGGTCCAGCTTGGGACGCCGTGGGAGATGGAGCCGCCGGTGCCCTGTCTCAGGGCCAAACCCCCAGGAGTCCCGCCCTCAGGATCTCCTTGAGCCGACTTCCACGGAGGGAAGGGGAGCTTCAGGCCGCCTGCTGTGTTCTGGGGACTCCCGTTCAGATCCGATTTTGGCCCCCTCCCAGTGAGATAGGATGGGCTCAGCACATCTGGTGAGGCAGGCAGGGCCTCGCTGCAGCGCAGAATGATCCCATAGGTCTCAAGGCGTAGCGTCAGCTGAAACTTCACTGATCCATCAGCCCTCTGCCTCCCTCCTCCTTTGAAAGAGCAGTGGCCTGCTCCGCTTCTAAAAGCCCTGGGGCTCCGGAAAGCCGACCGCGCTTTACAGGACACGTGCAGGCAGGAACAGGGGCGAATCCGAGGTGGAGACCATGTGACCACGCGTGGCACTGGCGTATCCCACAGCAGATGGTGTGAATGTGTGTCACCGGAGGCATACCGGGAGATGGCGAAACAAACGGTGGTGTCCAGGCATGTGCCAGTGGAAGGGGGGAACAAGTGACCTTTCGGTCAATGCCAAGGGAAATCAAAGAACACCTGGGGCTCGGTGGGTGGGGGGCCTGTGCCTGACCCAAGCCAGGTTTTCCAATGCCTATGAGAGGAGCAAAGAATCTTCTGCAGAATTCGCCCCGCCCCCAACCCTCCTCCTCCCTGGTAGCCCTGACGCAACTTCCCCTGCACCCAGCCCCAGCCCCAGCCCCAGCCCCAGCCCCAGCCCAAGACCCAGCCCCAGCCCCAGCCCAGTCCCTCTGGTTCCCTGACATTCGTTTGGGCCACAAGATCAAGGGAGTCAGTCCACCCAGGAGCAGAGGAGAGGATGTCCCTCAAGAATGAGACAGGAAGTGCAGAGGAAATGCGACACCACCTGTCCTAGAAGACAAGGCCAGTCACGGTCGCCTAGCGCTCATTCTAGGCAATCCACCCACCCATGAGGGGAAACATGGAGAACAAGGAAGCTTCCCTGTCTGAGACACGTATGGAAGCCAAGAAATCCAGGGTCATGAGACCTGCCCAATGAAGCAGAAAGACGTTTGGAGAGAGATACCATCATGACACGGATCTGCAGGAAGTGTGTCCCTGACGGACTGGGAAGTCATCTTTGTTGAAGACATTTGGCCAGAGCGAGAGGCATCCAGGCCCCTGAGAAACAGGTGAGGCAGAGCAAGAGGGAGGATAGAGCAGCGGCCAGAGCCCCGGCAGGATACAGCGCCGTGCCACCACCACGGGCATAAGGGGAGGGCTTCCAAAAGGGTGGCTTGTCCAGAGAGGCCAGCGTTCCAGTGACAGTGACAGGGATTGTTGCCATCTCCCATTCCCGGCTTCTTCTTCTACACGGTATGGTGGTGTGGCTTCATTTCTCAGAGAAGAGCCGTGAAAAGGTACAACCATCTTCTCTGATGTGGTTCTGCTTCCCTACTGTGGGACAAAGAGCCCCTGTGGGGCTCTTTTCCTTGGTTGCTGTGTGGTCATCTTGATCTTAGAAAAGAGGCAGCTCATGATGGGGATGAGATTTCAATTGCTCCGGGACCGATGCATCTCCTCACGTGGGCCAGGCCTTCACACACCCAAAGCGGATCCGCGGCGGCGAAAACGATTGACAGCCGGCCTCATGACCCAGGCAGAGACGCAGAAAGAGGCTCAGCAAAGACAGGCCGACATGCCAGAAATCGCCTTGTGCTGCACAGGGCACATTCAGCCAAAGACACACACGCAGAGGGGCACGCACACACTAACCGACAGAGAGAGGGAAAGAAAGACACAGAGACTGAGAGACAGAGAGAGAAGAGAGAATGGGAGACACACACACACGCGCCCACACATACACGCGCACACACACACACACAGAAACAGAGTCATACAGCAGAGGCATGGAAACACACCGCCCCCAGGTAACCCCTGAGGCTGCGGGGTTCTGCTCTCGACGAGAACGACCCTGGGGTGAGAGAACAGCCCAGGGGCACGCAGGCCGACCTGTCCTCGAGATGACGGCGGCACGACTTTTGGGGAGACTCACCCCAACAGCGTCCGGGCAGGTCTGAGGCTGGGATGCCGTGCTGCTTCCCCCGGACTCCGCCTGGGGTTTCCTCATCCTGGTCGGCCCTTTGCGACTCCTGGCATCCGGAGACGTTCCCGTCGACCCCGTGGAGAGGTCCGACCGGAGCCTCAGAGCCCCGCCACCCAAGCACTGCCACGGAGGGCTCCTGCTCTGCCAAGCCTCAGGGACCGGTTTCTAAGACAACCGTGGGAAGCACTGTGACGGCAGAAGCCGCTCGCGCCTCGCGCATGCGCATTGGCTGGACCGACTCGCGCTCGGCTCCTGGCAGTCAGGCTGCGTCCCCTTTAAATAATGCCCCCGCTGCCCGGCTGCAGCGAGGCTCCTGCTGCAGCCGCGGCGGCGTGTGGATACGGGGTCCAGCTTGGGACGCCGTGGGAGATGGAGCCGCCGGTGCCCTGTCTCAGGGCCAAACCCCCAGGAGTCCCGCCCTCAGGATCTCCTTGAGCCGACTTCCACGGAGGGAAGGGGAGCTTCAGGCCGCCTGCTGTGTTCTGGGGACTCCCGTTCAGATCCGATTTTGGCCCCCTCCCAGTGAGATAGGATGGGCTCAGCACATCTGGTGAGGCAGGCAGGGCCTCGCTGCAGCGCAGAATGATCCCATAGGTCTCAAGGCGTAGCGTCAGCTGAAACTTCACTGATCCATCAGCCCTCTGCCTCCCTCCTCCTTCGAAAGAGCAGTGGCCTGCTCCGCTTCTAAAAGCCCTGGGGCTCCGGAAAGCCGACCGCGCTTTACAGGACACGTGCAGGCAGGAACAGGGGCGAATCCGAGGTGGAGACCATGTGACCACGCGTGGCACTGGCGTATCCCACAGCAGATGGTGTGAATGTGTGTCACCGGAGGCATACCGGGAGACGGCGAAACAAACGGTGGTGTCCAGGCATGTGCCAGTGGAAGGGGGGAAGAAGTGACCTTTCGGTCAATGCCAAGGGAAATCAAAGAACACCTGGGGCTCGGTGGGTGGGGGGCCTGTGCCTGACCCAAGCCAGGTTTTCCAATGCCTATCAGAGGAGCAAAGAATCTTCTGCAGAATTCGCCCCGCCCCCAACCCTCCTCCTCCCTGGTAGCCCTGACGCAACTTCCCCTGCACCCAGACCCAGCCCCAGCCCCAGCCCCAGCCCCAGCCCCAGTCCCAGCCCAGTCCCTCTGGTTCCCTGACATTCGTTTGGGCCACAAGATCAAGGGAGTCAGTCCACCCAGGAGCAGAGGAGAGGATGTCCCTCAAGAATGAGACAGGAAGTGCAGAGGAAATGCGACACCACCTGTCCTAGAAGACAAGGCCAGTCACGGTCGCCTAGCGCTCATTCTAGGCAATCCACCCACCCATGAGGGGAAACATGGAGAACAAGGAAGCTTCCCTGTCTGAGACACGTATGGAAGCCAAGAAATCCAGGGTCATGAGACCTGCCCAATGAAGCAGAAAGACGTTTGGAGAGAGATACTATCATGACACGGATCTGCAGGAAGTGTGTCCCTGACGGACTGGGAAGTCATCTTTGTTGAAGACATTTGGCCAGAGCGAGAGGCATCCAGGCCCCTGAGAAACAGGTGAGGCAGAGCAAGAGGGAGGATAGAGCAGCGGCCAGAGCCCCGGCAGGATACAGCGCCGTGCCACCACCACGGGCATAAGGGGAGGGCTTCCAAAAGGGTGGCTTGTCCAGAGAGGCCAGCGTTCCAGTGACAGTGACAGGGATTGTTGCCATCTCCCATTCCCGGCTTCTTCTTCTACACGGTATGGTGGTGTGGCTTCATTTCTCAGAGAAGAGCCGTGAAAAGGTACAACCATCTTCTCTGATGTGGTTCTGCTTCCCTACTGCGGGACAAAGAGCTCCTGTGGGGCTCTTTTCCTTGGTTGCTGTGTGGTCATCTTGATCTTAGAAAAGAGGCAGCTCATGATGGGGATGAGATTTCAATTGCTCCGGGACCGATGCATCTCCTCACGTGGGCCAGGCCTTCACACACCCAAAGCGGATCCGCGGCGGCGAAAACGATTGACAGCCGGCCTCATGACCCAGGCAGAGACGCAGAAAGAGGCTCAGCAAAGACAGGCCGACATGCCAGAAATCGCCTTGTGCTGCACAGGGCACATTCAGCCAAAGACACACACGCAGAGGGGCACGCACACACTAACCGACAGAGAGAGGGAAAGAAAGACACAGAGACTGAGAGACAGAGAGAGAAGAGAGAATGGGAGACACACACACACGCGCGCACACATACACGCGCACACACACACAGAGAAACAGAGTCATACAGCAGAGGCATGGAAACACACCGCCCCCAGGCAACCCCTGAGGCTGCGGGGTTCTGCTCTCGACGAGAACGACCCTGGGGTGAGAGAACAGCCCAGGGGCACGCAGGCCGACCTGTCCTCGAGATGACGGCGGCACGACTTTTGGGGAGACTCACCCCAACAGCGTCCGGGCAGGCCTGAGGCTGGGATGCCGTGCTGCTTCTCCCGGACTCCGCCTGGGGTTTCCTCATCCTGGTCGGCCCTTTGCGACTCCTGGCATCCGGAGACGTTCCCGTCGACCCCGTGGAGAGGTCCGACAGGAGCCTCAGAGCCCCGCCACCCAAGCACTGCCACGGAGGGCTCCTGCTCTGCCAAGCCTCAGGGACCGGTTTCTAAGACAACCGTGGGAAGCACTGTGACGGCAGAAGCCGCTCGCGCCTCGCGCATGCGCATTGGCTGGACCGACTCGCGCTCGGCTCCTGGCAGTCAGGCTGCGTCCCCTTTAAATAATGCCCCCGCTGCCCGGCTGCAGCGAGCCTCCTGCTGCAGCCGCGGCGGCGTGTGGATACGGGGTCCAGCTTGGGACGCCGTGGGAGATGGGGCCGCCGGTGCCCTGTCTCAGGGCCAAACCCCCAGGAGTCCCGCCCTCAGGATCTCCTTGAGCCGACTTCCACGGAGGGAAGGGGAGCTTCAGGCCGCCTGCTGTGTTCTGGGGACTCCCGTTCAGATCCGATTTTGGCCCCCTCCCAGTGAGATAGGATGGGCTCAGCACATCTGGTGAGGCAGGCAGGGCCTCGCTGCAGCGCAGAATGATCCCATAGGTCTCAAGGCGTAGCGTCAGCTGAAACTTCACTGATCCATCAGCCCTCTGCCTCCCTCCTCCTTCGAAAGAGCAGTGGCCTGCTCCGCTTCTAAAAGCCCTGGGGCTCCGGAAAGCCGACCGCGCTTTACAGGACACGTGCAGGCAGGAACAGGGGCGAATCCGAGGTGGAGACCATGTGACCACGCGTGGCACTGGCGTATCCCACAGCAGATGGTGTGAATGTGTGTCACCGGAGGCATACCGGGAGACGGCGAAACAAACGGTGGTGTCCAGGCATGTGCCAGTGGAAGGGGGGAACAAGTGACCTTTCGGTCAATGCCAAGGGAAATCAAAGAACACCTGGGGCTCGGTGGGTGGGGGGCCTGTGCCTGACCCAAGCCAGGTTTTCCAATGCCTATCAGAGGAGCAAAGAATCTTCTGCAGAATTCGCCCCGCCCCCAACCCTCCTCCTGCCTGGTAGCCCTGACGCAACTTCCCCTGCACCCAGCCCCAGCCCCAGCCCCAGCCCCAGCCCCAGCCCCAGCCCCAGCCCAGTCCCTCTGGTTCCCTGACAAGAGAAGATCAAGGGTGTCAGTTTGGGCCACAAGATCAAGGGAGTCAGCCCACCCAGGAGCAGAGGAGAGGATGTCCCTCAAGAATGAGACAGGAAGTGCAGAGGAAATGCGACACCACCTGTCCTAGAAGACAAGGCCAGTCACGGTCGCCTAGCGCTCATTCTAGGCAATCCACCCACCCATGAGGGGAAACATGGAGAACAAGGAAGCTTCCCTGTCTGAGACACGTATGGAAGCCAAGAAATCCAGGGTCATGAGACCTGCCCAATGAAGCAGAAAGACGTTTGGAGAGAGATACTATCATGACACGGATCTGCAGGAAGTGTGTCCCTGACGGACTGGGAAGTCATCTTTGTTGAAGACATTTGGCCAGAGCGAGAGGCATCCAGGCCCCTGAGAAACAGGTGAGGCAGAGCAAGAGGGAGGATAGAGCAGCGGCCAGAGCCCCGGCAGGATACAGCGCCGTGCCACCACCACGGGCATAAGGGGAGGGCTTCCAAAAGGGTGGCTTGTCCAGAGAGGCCAGCGTTCCAGTGACAGTGACAGGGATTGTTGCCATCTCCCATTCCCGGCTTCTTCTTCTACACGGTATGGTGGTGTGGCTTCATTTCTCAGAGAAGAGCCGTGAAAAGGTACAACCATCTTCTCTGATGTGGTTCTGCTTCCCTACTGCGGGACAAAGAGCTCCTGTGGGGCTCTTTTCCTTGGTTGCTGTGTGGTCATCTTGATCTTAGAAAAGAGGCAGCTCATGATGGGGATGAGATTTCAATTGCTCCGGGACCGATGCATCTCCTCACGTGGGCCAGGCCTTCACACACCCAAAGCGGATCCGCGGCGGCGAAAACGATTGACAGCCGGCCTCATGACCCAGGCAGAGACGCAGAAAGAGGCTCAGCAAAGACAGGCCGACATGCCAGAAATCGCCTTGTGCTGCACAGGGCACATTCAGCCAAAGACACACACGCAGAGGGGCACGCACACACTAACCGACAGAGAGAGGGAAAGAAAGACACAGAGACTGAGAGACAGAGAGAGAAGAGAGAATGGGAGACACACACACACGCGCCCACACATACACGCGCACACACACACAGAGAAACAGAGTCATGCGGCAGAGGCATGGAAACACACCGCCCCCAGGCAACCCCTGAGGCTGCGGGGTTCTGCTCTCGACGAGAACGACCCTGGGGTGAGAGAACAGCCCAGGGGCACGCAGGCCGACCTGTCCTCGAGATGACGGCGGCACGACTTTTGGGGAGACTCACCCCAACAGCGTCCGGGCAGGTCTGAGGCTGGGATGCCGTGCTGCTTCCCCCGGACTCCGCCTGGGGTTTCCTCATCCTGGTCGGCCCTTTGCGACTCCTGGCATCCGGAGACGTTCCCGTCGACCCCGTGGAGAGGTCCGACCGGAGCCTCAGAGCCCCGCCACCCAAGCACTGCCACGGAGGGCTCCTGCTCTGCCAAGCCTCAGGGACCGGTTTCTAAGACAACCGTGGGAAGCACTGTGACGGCAGAAGCCGCTCGCGCCTCGCGCATGCGCATTGGCTGGACCGACTCGCGCTCGGCTCCTGGCAGTCAGGCTGCGTCCCCTTTAAATAATGCCCCCGCTGCCCGGCTGCAGCGAGGCTCCTGCTGCAGCCGCGGCGGCGTGTGGATACGGGGTCCAGCTTGGGACGCCGTGGGAGATGGAGCCGCCGGTGCCCTGTCTCAGGGCCAAACCCCCAGGAGTCCCGCCCTCAGGATCTCCTTGAGCCGACTTCCACGGAGGGAAGGGGAGCTTCAGGCCGCCTGCTGTGTTCTGGGGACTCCCGTTCAGATCCGATTTTGGCCCCCTCCCAGTGAGATAGGATGGGCTCACCACATCTGGTGAGGCAGGCAGGGCCTCGCTGCAGCGCAGAATGATCCCATAGGTCTCAAGGCGTAGCGTCAGCTGAAACTTCACTGATCCATCAGCCCTCTGCCTCCCTCCTCCTTCGAAAGAGCAGTGGCCTGCTCCGCTTCTAAAAGCCCTGGGGCTCCGGAAAGCCGACCGCGCTTTACAGGACACGTGCAGGCAGGAACAGGGGCGAATCCGAGGTGGAGACCATGTGGCCACGCGTGGCACTGGCGTATCCCACAGCAGATGGTGTGAATGTGTGTCACCGGAGGCATACCGGGAGACGGCGAAACAAACCGTGGTGTCCAGGCATGTGCCAGTGGAAGGGGGGAACAAGTGACCTTTCGGTCAATGCCAAGGGAAATCAAAGAACACCTGGGGCTCGGTGGGTGGGGGGCCTGTGCCTGACCCAAGCCAGGTTTTCCAATGCCTATCAGAGGAGCAAAGAATCTTCTGCAGAATTCGCCCCGCCCCCAACCCTCCTCCTGCCTGGTAGCCCTGACGCAACTTCCCCTGCACCCAGCCCCAGCCCCAGCCCCAGCCCCAGCCCCAGCCCCAGTCCCAGCCCAGTCCCTCTGGTTCCCTGACATTCGTTTGGGCCACAAGATCAAGGGAGTCAGTCCACCCAGGAGCAGAGGAGAGGATGTCCCTCAAGAATGAGACAGGAAGTGCAGAGGAAATGCGACACCACCTGTCCTAGAAGACAAGGCCAGTCACGGTCGCCTAGCGCTCATTCTAGGCAATCCACCCACCCATGAGGGGAAACATGGAGAACAAGGAAGCTTCCCTGTCTGAGACACGTATGGAAGCCAAGAAATCCAGGGTCATGAGACCTGCCCAATGAAGCAGAAAGACGTTTGGAGAGAGATACCATCATGACACGGATCTGCAGGAAGTGTGTCCGTGACGGACTGGGAAGTCATCTTTGTTGAAGACATTTGGCCAGAGCGAGAGGCATCCAGGCCCCTGAGAAACAGGTGAGGCAGAGCAAGAGGGAGGATAGAGCAGCGGCCAGAGCCCCGGCAGGATACAGCGCCGTGCCACCACCACGGGCATAAGGGAAGGGCTTCCAAAAGGGTGGCTTGTCCAGAGAGGCCAGCGTTCCAGTGACAGTGACAGGGATTGTTGCCATCTCCCATTCCCGGCTTCTTCTTCTACACGGTATGGTGGTGTGGCTTCATTTCTCAGAGAAGAGCCGTGAAAAGGTACAACCATCTTCTCTGATGTGGTTCTGCTTCCCTACTGCGGGACAAAGAGCTCCTGTGGGGCTCTTTTCCTTGGTTGCTGTGTGGTCATCTTGATCTTAGAAAAGAGGCAGCTCATGATGGGGATGAGATTTCAATTGCTCCGGGACCGATGCATCTCCTCACGTGGGCCAGGCCTTCACACACCCAAAGCGGATCCGCGGCGGCGAAAACGATTGACAGCCGGCCTCATGACCCAGGCAGAGACGCAGAAAGAGGCTCAGCAAAGACAGGCCGACATGCCAGAAATCGCCTTGTGCTGCACAGGGCACATTCAGCCAAAGACACACACGCAGAGGGGCACGCACACACTAACCGACAGAGAGAGGGAAAGAAAGACACAGAGACTGAGAGACAGAGAGAGAAGAGAGAATGGGAGACAGACACACACGCGCCCACACATACACGCGCACACACACACAGAGAAACAGAGTCATACGGCAGAGGCATGGAAACACACCGCCCCCAGGCAACCCCTGAGGCTGCGGGGTTCTGCTCTCGACGAGAACGACCCTGGGGTGAGAGAACAGCCCAGGGGCACGCAGGCCGACCTGTCCTCGAGATGACGGCGGCACGACTTTTGGGGAGACTCACCCCAACAGCGTCCGGGCAGGTCTGAGGCTGGGATGCCGTGCTGCTTCCCCCGGACTCCGCCTGGGGTTTCCTCATCCTGGTCGGCCCTTTGCGACTCCTGGCATCCGGAGACGTTCCCGTCGACCCCGTGGAGAGGTCCGACCGGAGCCTCAGAGCCCCGCCACCCAAGCACTGCCACGGAGGGCTCCTGCTCTGCCAAGCCTCAGGGACCGGTTTCTAAGACAACCGTGGGAAGCACTGTGACGGCAGAAGCCACTCGCGCCTCGCGCATGCGCATTGGCTGGACCGACTCGCGCTCGGCTCCTGGCAGTCAGGCTGCGTCCCCTTTAAATAATGCCCCCGCTGCCCGGCTGCAGCGAGGCTCCTGCTGCAGCCGCGGCGGCGTGTGGATACGGGGTCCAGCTTGGGACGCCGTGGGAGATGGGGCCGCCGGTGCCCTGTCTCAGGGCCAAACCCCCAGGAGTCCCGCCCTCAGGATCTCCTTGAGCCGACTTCCACGGAGGGAAGGGGAGCTTCAGGCCGCCTGCTGTGTTCTGGGGACTCCCGTTCAGATCCGATTTTGGCCCCCTCCCAGTGAGATAGGATGGGCTCACAACATCTGGTGAGGCAGGCAGGGCCTCGCTGCAGCGCAGAATGATCCCATAGGTCTCAAGGCGTAGCGTCAGCTGAAACTTCACTGATCCATCAGCCCTCTGCCTCCCTCCTCCTTCGAAAGAGCAGTGGCCTGCTCCGCTTCTACAAGCCCTGGGGCTCCGGAAAGCCGACCGCGCTTTACAGGACACGTGCAGGCAGGAACAGGGGCGAATCCGAGGTGGAGACCATGTGGCCACGTGTGGCACTGGCGTATCCCACAGCAGATGGTGTGAATGTGTGTCACCGGAGGCATACCGGGAGACGGCGAAGCAAACGGTGGTGTCCAGGCATGTGCCAGTGGAAGGGGGGAACAAGTGACCTTTCGGTCAATGCCAAGGGAAATCAAAGAACACCTGGGGCTCGGTGGGTGGGGGGCCTGTGCCTGACCCAAGCCAGGTTTTCCAATGCCTATCAGAGGAGCAAAGAATCTTCTGCAGAATTCGCCCCGCCCCCAACCCTCCTCCTGCCTGGTAGCCCTGACGCAACTTCCCCTGCACCCAGCCCCAGCCCCAGCCCCAGCCCCAGCCCCAGCCCCAGTCCCAGCCCAGTCCCTCTGGTTCCCTGACATTCGTTTGGGCCACAAGATCAAGGGAGTCAGTCCACCCAGGAGCAGAGGAGAGGATGTCCCACAAGAATGAGACAGGAAGTGCAGAGGAAATGCGACACCACCTGTCCTAGAAGACAAGGCCAGTCACGGTCGCCTAGCGCTCATTCTAGGCAATCCACCCACCCATGAGGGGAAACATGGAGAACAAGGAAGCTTCCCTGTCTGAGACACGTATGGAAGCCAAGAAATCCAGGGTCATGAGACTTGCCCAATGAAGCAGAAAGACGTTTGGAGAGAGATACCATCATGACACGGATCTGCAGGAAGTGTGTCCCTGACGGACTGGGAAGTCATCTTTGTTGAAGACATTTGGCCAGAGCGAGAGGCATCCAGGCCCCTGAGAAACAGGTGAGGCAGAGCAAGAGGGAGGATAGAGCAGCGGCCAGAGCCCCGGCAGGATACAGCGCCGTGCCACCACCACGGGCATAAGGGAAGGGCTTCCAAAAGGGTGGCTTGTCCAGAGAGGCCAGCGTTCCAGTGACAGTGACAGGGATTGTTGCCATCTCCCATTCCCGGCTTCTTCTTCTACACGGTATGGTGGTGTGGCTTCATTTCTCAGAGAAGAGCCGTGAAAAGGTACAACCATCTTCTCTGATGTGGTTCTGCTTCCCTACTGCGGGACAAAGAGCTCCTGTGGGGCTCTTTTCCTTGGTTGCTGTGTGGTCATCTTGATCTTAGAAAAGAGGCAGCTCATGATGGGGATGAGATTTCAATTGCTCCGGGACCGATGCATCTCCTCACGTGGGCCAGGCCTTCACACACCCAAAGCGGATCCGCGGCGGCGAAAACGATTGACAGCCGGCCTCATGACCCAGGCAGAGACGCAGAAAGAGGCTCAGCAAAGACAGGCCGACATGCCAGAAATCGCCTTGTGCTGCACAGGGCACATTCAGCCAAAGACACACACGCAGAGGGGCACGCACACACTAACCGACAGAGAGAGGGAAAGAAAGACACAGAGACTGAGAGACAGAGAGAGAAGAGAGAATGGGAGACACACACACACGCGCCCACACATACACGCGCACACACACACAGAGAAACAGAGTCATACGGCAGAGGCATGGAAACACACCGCCCCCAGGCAACCCCTGAGGCTGCGGGGTTCTGCTCTTGACGAGAACGACCCTGGGGTGAGAGAACAGCCCAGGGGCACGCAGGCCGACCTGTCCTCGAGATGACGGCGGCACGACTTTTGGGGAGACTCACCCCAACAGCGTCCGGGCAGGTCTGAGGCTGGGATGCCGTGCTGCTTCCCCCGGACTCCGCCTGGGGTTTCCTCATCCTGGTCGGCCCTTTGCGACTCCTGGCATCCGGAGACGTTCCCGTCGACCCCGTGGAGAGGTCCGACCGGAGCCTCAGAGCCCCGCCACCCAAGCACTGCCACGGAGGGCTCCTGCTCTGCCAAGCCTCAGGGACCGGTTTCTAAGACAACCGTGGCAAGCACTGTGACGGCAGAAGCCACTCGCGCCTCGCGCATGCGCATTGGCTGGACCGATTCGCGCTCGGCTCCTGGCAGTCAGGCTGCGTCCCCTTTAAATAATGCCCCCGCTGCCCGGCTGCAGCGAGGCTCCTGCTGCAGCCGCGGCGGCGTGTGGATACGGGGTCCAGCTTGGGACGCCGTGGGAGATGGAGCCACCGGTGCCGTCTCAGGGCCAAACCCCCAGGAGTCCCGCCCTCAGGATCTCCTTGAGCCGACTTCCACGGAGGGAAGGGGAGCTTCAGGCCGCCTGCTGTGTTCTGGGGACTCCCGTTCAGATCCGATTTTGGCCCCCTCCCAGTGAGATAGGATGGGCTCACCACATCTGTTGAGGCAGGCAGGGCCTCGCTGCAGCGCAGAATGATCCCATAGGTCTCAAGGCGTAGCGTCAGCTGAAACTTCACTGATCCATCAGCCCTCTGCCTCCCTCCTCCTTCGAAAGAGCAGTGGCCTGCTCCGCTTCTAAAAGCCCTGGGGCTCCGGAAAGCCGACCGCGCTTTACAGGACACGTGCAGGCAGGAACAGGGGCGAATCCGAGGTGGAGACCATGTGGCCACGCGTGGCACTGGCGTATCCCACAGCAGATGGTGTGAATGTGTGTCACCGGAGGCATACCGGGAGACGGCGAAACAAACCGTGGTGTCCAGGCATGTGCCAGTGGAAGGGGGGAACAAGTGACCTTTCGGTCAATGCCAAGGGAAATCAAAGAACACCTGGGGCTCGGTGGGTGGGGGGCCTGTGCCTGACCCAAGCCAGGTTTTCCAATGCCTATCAGAGGAGCAAAGAATCTTCTGCAGAATTCGCCCCGCCCCCAACCCTCCTCCTGCCTGGTAGCCCTGACGCAACTTCCCCTGCACCCAGCCCCAGCCCCAGCCCCAGCCCCAGCCCCAGCCCCAGTCCCAGCCCAGTCCCTCTGGTTCCCTGACATTCGTTTGGGCCACAAGATCAAGGGAGTCAGTCCACCCAGGAGCAGAGGAGAGGATGTCCCTCAAGAATGAGACAGGAAGTGCAGAGGAAATGCGACACCACCTGTCCTAGAAGACAAGGCCAGTCACGGTCGCCTAGCGCTCATTCTAGGCAATCCACCCACCCATGAGGGGAAACATGGAGAACAAGGAAGCTTTCCTGTCTGAGACACGTATGGAAGCCAAGAAATCCAGGGTCATGAGACCTGCCCAATGAAGCAGAAAGACGTTTGGAGAGAGATACCATCATGACACGGATCTGCAGGAAGTGTGTCCCTGACGGACTGGGAAGTCATCTTTGTTGAAGACATTTGGCCAGAGCGAGAGGCATCCAGGCCCCTGAGAAACAGGTGAGGCAGAGCAAGAGGGAGGATAGAGCAGCGGCCAGAGCCCCGGCAGGATACAGCGCCGTGCCACCACCACGGGCATAAGGGGAGGGCTTCCAAAAGGGTGGCTTGTCCAGAGAGGCCAGCGTTCCAGTGACAGTGACAGGGATTGTTGCCATCTCCCATTCCCGGCTTCTTCTTCTACACGGTATGGTGGTGTGGCTTCATTTCTCAGAGAAGAGCCGTGAAAAGGTACAACCATCTTCTCTGATGTGGTTCTGCTTCCCTACTGCGGGACAAAGAGCTCCTGTGGGGCTCTTTTCCTTGGTTGCTGTGTGGTCATCTTGATCTTAGAAAAGAGGCAGCTCATGATGGGGATGAGATTTCAATTGCTCCGGGACCGATGCATCTCCTCACGTGGGCCAGGCCTTCACACACCCAAAGCGGATCCGCGGCGGCGAAAACGATTGACAGCCGGCCTCATGACCCAGGCAGAGACGCAGAAAGAGGCTCAGCAAAGACAGGCCGACATGCCAGAAATCGCCTTGTGCTGCACAGGGCACATTCAGCCAAAGACACACACGCAGAGGGGCACGCACACACTAACCGACAGAGAGAGGGAAAGAAAGACACAGAGACTGAGAGACAGAGAGAGAAGAGAGAATGGGAGACACACACACACGCGCGCACACATACACGCGCACACACACACACAGAGAAACAGAGTCATGCGGCAGAGGCATGGAAACACACGGCCCCAGGCAACCCCTGAGGCTGCGGGGTTCTGCTCTCGACGAGAACGACCCTGGGGTGAGAGAACAGCCCAGGGGCACGCAGGCCGACCTGTCCTCGAGATGACGGCGGCACGACTTTTGGGGAGACTCACCCCAACAGCGTCCGGGCAGGCCTGAGGCTGGGATGCCGTGCTGCTTCCCCCGGACTCCGCCTGGGGTTTCCTCATCCTGGTCGGCCCTTTGCGACTCCTGGCATCCGGAGACGTTCCCGTCGACGCCGTGGAGAGGTCCGAACGGAGCGTCAGAGCCCCGCCACCCAAGCACTGCCACGGAGGGCTCTTGCTCTGCCAAGCCTCAGGGACCGGTTTCTAAGACAACCGTGGGAAGCACTGTGACGGCAGAAGCCGCTCGCCCCTCGCGCATGCGCATTGGCTGGACCGACTCGCGCTCGGCTCCTGGCAGTCAGGCTGCGTCCCCTTTAAATAATGCCCCTGCTGCCCGGCTGCAGCGAGGCTCCTGCTGCAGCCGCGGCGGCGTGTGGATACGGGGTCCAGCTTGGGACGCCGTGGGAGATGGGGCCGCCGGTGCCCAGTCTCAGGGCCAAACCCCCAGGAGTCCCGCCCTCAGGATCTCCTTGAGCCGACTTCCACGGAGGGAAGGGGAGCTTCAGGCCGCCTGCTGTGTTCTGGGGACTCCCGTTCAGATCCGATTTTGGCCCCCTCCCAGTGAGATAGGATGGGCTCACCACATCTGGTGAGGCAGGCAGGGCCTCGCTGCAGCGCAGAATGATCCCATAGGTCTCAAGGCGTAGCGTCAGCTGAAACTTCAGTGATCCATCAGCCCTCTGCCTCCCTCCTCCTTCGAAAGAGCAGTGGCCTGCTCCGCTTCTAAAAGCCCTGGGGCTCCGGAAAGCCGACCGCGCTTTACAGGACACGTGCAGGCAGGAACAGGGGCGAATCCGAGGTGGAGACCATGTGACCACGCGTGGCACTGGCGTATCCCACAGCAGATGGTGTGAATGTGTGTCACCGGAGGCATACCGGGAGACGGCGAAACAAACGGTGGTGTCCAGGCATGTGCCAGTGGAAGGGGGGAAGAAGTGACCTTTCGGTCAATGCCAAGGGAAATCAAAGAACACCTGGGGCTCGGTGGGTGGGGGGCCTGTGCCTGACCCAAGTCAGGTTTTCCAATGCCTATCAGAGGAGCAAAGAATCTTCTGCAGAATTCGCCCCGCCCCCAACCCTCCTCCTCCCTGGTAGCCCTGACGCAACTTCCCGTGCACCCAGCCCCAGCCCCAGCCCCAGCCCCAGCCCCAGCCCCAGCCCCAGCCCCAGCCCCAGCCCAGTCCCTCTGGTTCCCTGACATTCGTTTGGGCCACAAGATCAAGGGAGTCAGTCCACCCAGGAGCAGAGGAGAGGATGTCCCTCAAGAATGAGACAGGAAGTGCAGAGGAAATGCGACACCACCTGTCCTAGAAGACAAGGCCAGTCACGGTCGCCTAGCGCTCATTCTAGGCAATCCACCCACCCATGAGGGGAAACATGGAGAACAAGGAAGCTTCCCTGTCTGAGACACGTATGGAAGCCAAGAAATCCAGGGTCATGAGACCTGCCCAATGAAGCAGAAAGACGTTTGGAGAGAGATACCATCATGACACGGATCTGCAGGAAGTGTGTCCCTGACGGACTGGGAAGTCATCTTTGTTGAAGACATTTGGCCAGAGCGAGAGGCATCCAGGCCCCTGAGAAACAGGTGAGGCAGAGCAAGAGGGAGGATAGAGCAGCGGCCAGAGCCCCGGCAGGATACAGCGCCGTGCCACCACCACGGGCATAAGGGGAGGGCTTCCAAAAGGGTGGCTTGTCCAGAGAGGCCAGCGTTCCAGTGACAGTGACAGGGATTGTTGCCATCTCCCATTCCCGGCTTCTTCTTCTACACGGTATGGTGGGGTGGCTTCATTTCTCAGAGAAGAGCCGTGAAAAGGTACAACCATCTTCTCTGATGTGGTTCTGCTTCCCTACTGCGGGACAAAGAGCCCCTGTGGGGCTCTTTTCCTTGGTTGCTGTGTGGTCATCTTGATCTTAGAAAAGAGGCAGCTCATGATGGGGATGAGATTTCAATTGCTCCGGGACCGATGCATCTCCTCACGTGGGCCAGGCCTTCACACACCCAAAGCGGATCCGCGGCGGCGAAAACGATTGACAGCCGGCCTCATGACCCAGGCAGAGACGCAGAAAGAGGCTCAGCAAAGACAGGCCGACATGCCAGAAATCGCCTTGTGCTGCACAGGGCACATTCAGCCAAAGACACACACGCAGAGGGGCACGCACACACTAACCGACAGAGAGAGGGAAAGAAAGACACAGAGACTGAGAGACAGAGAGAGAAGAGAGAATGGGAGACACACACACACGCGCGCACACATACACGCGCACACACACACACACAGAAACAGAGTCATACAGCAGAGGCATGGAAACACACCGCCCCCAGGTAACCCCTGAGGCTGCGGGGTTCTGCTCTCGACGAGAACGACCCTGGGGTGAGAGAACAGCCCAGGGGCACGCAGGCCGACCTGTCCTCGAGATGACGGCGGCACGACTTTTGGGGAGACTCACCCCAACAGCGTCCGGGCAGGTCTGAGGCTGGGATGCCGTGCTGCTTCCCCCGGACTCCGCCTGGGGTTTCCTCATCCTGGTCGGCCCTTTGCGACTCCTGGCATCCGGAGACGTTCCCGTCGACCCCGTGGAGAGGTCCGACCGGAGCCTCAGAGCCCCGCCACCCAAGCACTGCCACGGAGGGCTCCTGCTCTGCCAAGCATCAGGGACCGGTTTCTAAGACAACCGTGGGAAGCACTGTGACGGCAGAAGCCGCTCGCGCCTCGCGCATGCGCATTGGCTGGACCGACTCGCGCTCGGCTCCTGGCAGTCAGGCTGCGTCCCCTTTAAATAATGCCCCCGCTGCCCGGCTGCAGCGAGGCTCCTGCTGCAGCCGCGGCGGCGTGTGGATACGGGGTCCAGCTTGGGACGCCGTGGGAGATGGAGCCGCCGGTGCCCTGTCTCAGGGCCAAACCCCCAGGAGTCCCGCCCTCAGGATCTCCTTGAGCCGACTTCCACGGAGGGAAGGGGAGCTTCAGGCCGCCTGCTGTGTTCTGGGGACTCCCGTTCAGATCCGATTTTGGCCCCCTCCCAGTGAGATAGGATGGGCTCACAACATCTGGTGAGGCAGGCAGGGCCTCGCTGCAGCGCAGAATGATCCCATAGGTCTCAAGGCGTAGCGTCAGCTGAAACTTCACTGATCCATCAGCCCTCTGCCTCCCTCCTCCTTCGAAAGAGCAGTGGCCTGCTCCGCTTCTAAAAGCCCTGGGGCTCCGGAAAGCCGACCGCGCTTTACAGGACACGTGCAGGCAGGAACAGGGGCGAATCCGAGGTGGAGACCATGTGACCACGCGTGGCACTGGCGTATCCCACAGCAGATGGTGTGAATGTGTGTCACCGGAGGCATACCGGGAGACGGCGAAACAAACGGTGGTGTCCAGGCATGTGCCAGTGGAAGGGGGGAACAAGTGACCTTTCGGTCAATGCCAAGGGAAATCAAAGAACACCTGGGGCTCGGTGGGTGGGGGGCCTGTGCCTGACCCAAGCCAGGTTTTCCAATGCCTATGAGAGTATCAAAAAATCTTCTGCAGAATTCGCCCCGCCCCCAACCCTCCTCCTCCCTGGTAGCCCTGACGCATCTTCCCCTGCACCCAGCCCCAGCCCCAGCCCCAGCCCCAGCCCCAGCCCCAGCCCCAGCCCAGTCCCTCTGGTTCCCTGACATTCGTTTGGGCCACAAGATCAAGGGAGTCAGTCCACCCAGGAGCAGAGGAGAGGATGTCCCTCAAGAATGAGACAGGAAGTGCAGAGGAAATGCGACACCACCTGTCCTAGAAGACAAGGCCAGTCACGGTCGCCTAGCGCTCATTCTAGGCAATCCACCCACCCATGAGGGGAAACATGGAGAACAAGGAAGCTTCCCTGTCTGAGACACGTATGGAAGCCAAGAAATCCAGGGTCATGAGACCTGCCCAATGAAGCAGAAAGACGTTTGGAGAGAGATACCATCATGACACGGATCTGCAGGAAGTGTGTCCCTGACGGACTGGGAAGTCATCTTTGTTGAAGACATTTGGCCAGAGCGAGAGGCATCCAGGCCCCTGAGAAACAGGTGAGGCAGAGCAAGAGGGAGGATAGAGCAGCGGCCAGAGCCCCGGCAGGATACAGCGCCGTGCCACCACCACGGGCATAAGGGGAGGGCTTCCAAAAGGGTGGCTTGTCCAGAGAGGCCAGCGTTCCAGTGACAGTGACAGGGATTGTTGCCATCTCCCATTCCCGGCTTCTTCTTCTACACGGTATGGTGGTGTGGCTTCATTTCTCAGAGAAGAGCCGTGAAAAGGTACAACCATCTTCTCTGATGTGGTTCTGCTTCCCTACTGCGGGACAAAGAGCTCCTGTGGGGCTCTTTTCCTTGGTTGCTGTGTGGTCATCTTGATCTTAGAAAAGAGGCAGCTCATGATGGGGATGAGATTTCAATTGCTCCGGGACCGATGCATCTCCTCACGTGGGCCAGGCCTTCACACACCCAAAGCGGATCCGCGGCGGCGAAAACGATTGACAGCCGGCCTCATGACCCAGGCAGAGACGCAGAAAGAGGCTCAGCAAAGACAGGCCGACATGCCAGAAATCGCCTTGTGCTGCACAGGGCACATTCAGCCAAAGACACACACGCAGAGGGGCACGCACACACTAACCGACAGAGAGAGGGAAAGAAAGACACAGAGACTGAGAGACAGAGAGAGAAGAGAGAATGGGAGACACACACACACGCGCGCACACATACACGCGCACACACACACAGAGAAACAGAGTCATACAGCAGAGGCATGGAAACACACCGCCCCCAGGCAACCCCTGAGGCTGCGGGGTTCTGCTCTCGACGAGAACGACCCTGGGGTGAGAGAACAGCCCAGGGGCACGCAGGCCGACCTGTCCTCGAGATGACGGCGGCACGACTTTTGGGGAGACTCACCCCAACAGCGTCCGGGCAGGTCTGAGGCTGGGATGCCGTGCTGCTTCCCCCGGACTCCGCCTGGGGTTTCCTCATCCTGGTCGGCCCTTTGCGACTCCTGGCATCCGGAGACGTTCCCGTCGACCCCGTGGAGAGGTCCGAGCGGAGCCTCAGAGCCCCGCCACCCAAGCACTGCCACGGAGGGCTCCTGCTCTGCCAAGCCTCAGGGACCGGTTTCTAAGACAACCGTGGGAAGCACTGTGACGGCAGAAGCCGCTCGCGCCTCGCTCATGCGCATTGGCTGGACCGACTCGCGCTCGGCTCCTGGCAGTCAGGCTGCGTCCCCTTTAAATAATGCCCCCGCTGCCCGGCTGCAGCGAGGCTCCTGCTGCAGCCGCGGCGGCGTGTGGATACGGGGTCCAGCTTGGGACGCCGTGGGAGATGGGGCCGCCGGTGCCCTGTCTCAGGGCCAAACCCCCAGGAGTCCCGCCCTCAGGATCTCCTTGAGCCGACTTCCACGGAGGGAAGGGGAGCTTCAGGCTGCCTGCTGTGTTCTGGGGACTCCCGTTCAGATCCGATTTTGGCCCCCTCCCAGTGAGATAGGATGGGCTCACAACATCTGGTGAGGCAGGCAGGGCCTCGCTGCAGCGCAGAATGATCCCATAGGTCTCAAGGCGTAGCGTCAGCTGAAACTTCACTGATCCATCAGCCCTCTGCCTCCCTCCTCCTTCGAAAGAGCAGTGGCCTGCTCCGCTTCTAAAAGCCCTGGGGCTCCGGAAAGCCGACCGCGCTTTACAGGACACGTGCAGGCAGGAACAGGGGCGAATCCGAGGTGGAGACCATGTGACCACGCGTGGCACTGGCGTATCCCACAGCAGATGGTGTGAATGTGTGTCACCGGAGGCATACCGGGAGACGGCGAAACAAACGGTGGTGTCCAGGCATGTGCCAGTGGAAGGGGGGAACAAGTGACCTTTCGGTCAATGCCAAGGGAAATCAAAGAACACCTGGGGCTCGGTGGGTGGGGGGCCTGTGCCTGACCCAAGCCAGGTTTTCCAATGCCTATCAGAGGAGCAAAGAATCTTCTGCAGAATTCGCCCCGCCCCCAACCCTCCTCCTCCCTGGTAGCCCTGACGCAACTTCCCCTGCACCGAGCCCCAGCCCCAGCCCCAGCCCCAGCCCCAGCCCCAGCCCCAGCCCAGTCCCTCTGGTTCCCTGACATTCGTTTGGGCCACAAGATCAAGGGAGTCAGTCCACCCAGGAGCAGAGGAGAGGATGTCCCTCAAGAATGAGACAGGAAGTGCAGAGGAAATGCGACACCACCTGTCCTAGAAGACAAGGCCAGTCACGGTCGCCTAGCGCTCATTCTAGGCAATCCACCCACCCATGAGGGGAAACATGGAGAACAAGGAAGCTTCCCTGTCTGAGACACGTATGGAAGCCAAGAAATCCAGGGTCATGAGACCTGCCCAATGAAGCAGAAAGACGTTTGGAGAGAGATACCATCATGACACGGATCTGCAGGAAGTGTGTCCCTGACGGACTGGGAAGTCATCTTTGTTGAAGACATTTGGCCAGAGCGAGAGGCATCCAGGCCCCTGAGAAACAGGTGAGGCAGAGCAAGAGGGAGGATAGAGCAGCGGCCAGAGCCCCGGCAGGATACAGCGCCGTGCCACCACCACGGGCATAAGGGGAGGGCTTCCAAAAGGGTGGCTTGTCCAGAGAGGCCAGCGTTCCAGTGACAGTGACAGGGATTGTTGCCAACTCCCATTCCCGGCTTCTTCTTCTACACGGTATGGTGGTGTGGCTTCATTTCTCAGAGAAGAGCCGTGAAAAGGTACAACCATCTTCTCTGATGTGGTTCTGCTTCCCTACTGCGGGACAAAGAGCTCCTGTGGGGCTCTTTTCCTTGGTTGCTGTGTGGTCATCTTGATCTTAGAAAAGAGGCAGCTCATGATGGGGATGAGATTTCAATTGCTCCGGGACCGATGCATCTCCTCACGTGGGCCAGGCCTTCACACACCCAAAGCGGATCCGCGGCGGCGAAAACGATTGACAGCCGGCCTCATGACCCAGGCAGAGACGCAGAAAGAGGCTCAGCAAAGACAGGCCGACATGCCAGAAATCGCCTTGTGCTGCACAGGGCACATTCAGCCAAAGACACACACGCAGAGGGGCACGCACACACTAACCGACAGAGAGAGGGAAAGAAAGACACAGAGACTGAGAGACAGAGAGAGAAGAGAGAATGGGAGACACACACACACGCGCCCACACATACACGCGCACACACACACAGAGAAACAGAGTCATACGGCAGAGGCATGGAAACACACCGCCCCCAGGCAACCCCTGAGGCTGCGGGGTTCTGCTCTTGACGAGAACGACCCTGGGGTGAGAGAACAGCCCAGGGGCACGCAGGCCGACCTGTCCTCGAGATGACGGCGGCACGACTTTTGGGGAGACTCACCCCAACAGCGTCCGGGCAGGTCTGAGGCTGGGATGCCGTGCTGCTTCCCCCGGACTCCGCCTGGGGTTTCCTCATCCTGGTCGGCCCTTTGCGACTCCTGGCATCCGGAGACGTTCCCGTCGACCCCGTGGAGAGGTCCGACCGGAGCCTCAGAGCCCCGCCACCCAAGTACTGCCACGGAGGGCTCCTGCTCTGCCAAGCCTCAGGGACCGGTTTCTAAGACAACCGTGGCAAGCACTGTGACGGCAGAAGCCACTCGCGCCTCGCGCATGCGCATTGGCTGGACCGATTCGCGCTCGGCTCCTGGCAGTCAGGCTGCGTCCCCTTTAAATAATGCCCCCGCTGCCCGGCTGCAGCGAGGCTCCTGCTGCAGCCGCGGCGGCGTGTGGATACGGGGTCCAGCTTGGGACGCCGTGGGAGATGGAGCCACCGGTGCCGTCTCAGGGCCAAACCCCCAGGAGTCCCGCCCTCAGGATCTCCTTGAGCCGACTTCCACGGAGGGAAGGGGAGCTTCAGGCCGCCTGCTGTGTTCTGGGGACTCCCGTTCAGATCCGATTTTGGCCCCCTCCCAGTGAGATAGGATGGGCTCACCACATCTGTTGAGGCAGGCAGGGCCTCGCTGCAGCGCAGAATGATCCCATAGGTCTCAAGGCGTAGCGTCAGCTGAAACTTCACTGATCCATCAGCCCTCTGCCTCCCTCCTCCTTCGAAAGAGCAGTGGCCTGCTCCGCTTCTAAAAGCCCTGGGGCTCCGGAAAGCCGACCGCGCTTTACAGGACACGTGCAGGCAGGAACAGGGGCGAATCCGAGGTGGAGACCATGTGGCCACGCGTGGCACTGGCGTATCCCACAGCAGATGGTGTGAATGTGTGTCACCGGAGGCATACCGGGAGACGGCGAAACAAACCGTGGTGTCCAGGCATGTGCCAGTGGAAGGGGGGAACAAGTGACCTTTCGGTCAATGCCAAGGGAAATCAAAGAACACCTGGGGCTCGGTGGGTGGGGGGCCTGTGCCTGACCCAAGCCAGGTTTTCCAATGCCTATCAGAGGAGCAAAGAATCTTCTGCAGAATTCGCCCCGCCCCCAACCCTCCTCCTGCCTGGTAGCCCTGACGCAACTTCCCCTGCACCCAGCCCCAGCCCCAGCCCCAGCCCCAGCCCCAGCCCCAGTCCCAGCCCAGTCCCTCTGGTTCCCTGACATTCGTTTGGGCCACAAGATCAAGGGAGTCAGTCCACCCAGGAGCAGAGGAGAGGATGTCCCTCAAGAATGAGACAGGAAGTGCAGAGGAAATGCGACACCACCTGTCCTAGAAGACAAGGCCAGACACGGTCGCCTAGCGCTCATTCTAGGCAATCCACCCACCCATGAGGGGAAACATGGAGAACAAGGAAGCTTTCCTGTCTGAGACACGTATGGAAGCCAAGAAATCCAGGGTCATGAGACCTGCCCAATGAAGCAGAAAGACGTTTGGAGAGAGATACCATCATGACACGGATCTGCAGGAAGTGTGTCCCTGACGGACTGGGAAGTCATCTTTGTTGAAGACATTTGGCCAGAGCGAGAGGCATCCAGGCCCCTGAGAAACAGGTGAGGCAGAGCAAGAGGGAGGATAGAGCAGCGGCCAGAGCCCCGGCAGGATACAGCGCCGTGCCACCACCACGGGCATAAGGGGAGGGCTTCCAAAAGGGTGGCTTGTCCAGAGAGGCCAGCGTTCCAGTGACAGTGACAGGGATTGTTGCCATCTCCCATTCCCGGCTTCTTCTTCTACACGGTATGGTGGTGTGGCTTCATTTCTCAGAGAAGAGCCGTGAAAAGGTACAACCATCTTCTCTGATGTGGTTCTGCTTCCCTACTGCGGGACAAAGAGCTCCTGTGGGGCTCTTTTCCTTGGTTGCTGTGTGGTCATCTTGATCTTAGAAAAGAGGCAGCTCATGATGGGGATGAGATTTCAATTGCTCCGGGACCGATGCATCTCCTCACGTGGGCCAGGCCTTCACACACCCAAAGCGGATCCGCGACGGCAAAAACGATTGACAGCCGGCCTCATGACCCAGGCAGAGACGCAGAAAGAGGCTCAGCAAAGACAGGCCGACATGCCAGAAATCGCCTTGTGCTGCACAGGGCACATTCAGCCAAAGACACACACGCAGAGGGGCACGCACACACTAACCGACAGAGAGAGGGAAAGAAAGACACAGAGACTGAGAGACAGAGAGAGAAGAGAGAATGGGAGACACACACACACGCGCGCACACATACACGCGCACACACACACACAGAGAAACAGAGTCATGCGGCAGAGGCATGGAAACACACGGCCCCAGGCAACCCCTGAGGCTGCGGGGTTCTGCTCTCGACGAGAACGACCCTGGGGTGAGAGAACAGCCCAGGGGCACGCAGGCCGACCTGTCCTCGAGATGACGGCGGCACGACTTTTGGGGAGACTCACCCCAACAGCGTCCGGGCAGGCCTGAGGCTGGGATGCCGTGCTGCTTCCCCCGGACTCCGCCTGGGGTTTCCTCATCCTGGTCGGCCCTTTGCGACTCCTGGCATCCGGAGACGTTCCCGTCGACGCCGTGGAGAGGTCCGAACGGAGCGTCAGAGCCCCGCCACCCAAGCACTGCCACGGAGGGCTCTTGCTCTGCCAAGCCTCAGGGACCGGTTTCTAAGACAACCGTGGGAAGCACTGTGACGGCAGAAGCCGCTCGACCCTCGCGCATGCGCATTGGCTGGACCGACTCGCGCTCGGCTCCTGGCAGTCAGGCTGCGTCCCCTTTAAATAATGCCCCTGCTGCCCGGCTGCAGCGAGGCTCCTGCTGCAGCCGCGGCGGCGTGTGGATACGGGGTCCAGCTTGGGACGCCGTGGGAGATGGGGCCGCCGGTGCCCAGTCTCAGGGCCAAACCCCCAGGAGTCCCGCCCTCAGGATCTCCTTGAGCCGACTTCCACGGAGGGAAGGGGAGCTTCAGGACGCCTGCTGTGTTCTGGGGACTCCCGTTCAGATCCGATTTTGGCCCCCTCCCAGTGAGATAGGATGGGCTCACCACATCTGGTGAGGCAGGCAGGGCCTCGCTGCAGCGCAGAATGATCCCATAGGTCTCAAGGCGTAGCGTCAGCTGAAACTTCAGTGATCCATCAGCCCTCTGCCTCCCTCCTCCTTCGAAAGAGCAGTGGCCTGCTCCGCTTCTAAAAGCCCTGGGGCTCCGGAAAGCCGACCGCGCTTTACAGGACACGTGCAGGCAGGAACAGGGGCGAATCCGAGGTGGAGACCATGTGACCACGCGTGGCACTGGCGTATCCCACAGCAGATGGTGTGAATGTGTGTCACCGGAGGCATACCGGGAGACGGCGAAACAAACGGTGGTGTCCAGGCATGTGCCAGTGGAAGGGGGGAACAAGTGACCTTTCGGTCAATGCCAAGGGAAATCAAAGAACACCTGGGGCTCGGTGGGTGGGGGGCCTGTGCCTGACCCAAGCCAGGTTTTCCAATGCCTATCAGAGGAGCAAAGAATCTTCTGCAGAATTCGCCCCGCCCCCAACCCTCCTCCTCCCTGGTAGCCCTGACGCAACTTCCCGTGCACCCAGCCCCAGCCCCAGCCCCAGCCCCAGCCCCAGCCCCAGCCCCAGCCCCAGCCCCAGCCCAGTCCCTCTGGTTCCCTGACATTCGTTTGGGCCACAAGATCAAGGGAGGCAGTCCACCCAGGAGCAGAGGAGAGGATGTCCCTCAAGAATGAGACAGGAAGTGCAGAGGAAATGCGACACCACCTGTCCTAGAAGACAAGGCCAGTCACGGTCGCCTAGCGCTCATTCTAGGCAATCCACCCACCCATGAGGGGAAACATGGAGAACAAGGAAGCTTCCCTGTCTGAGACACGTATGGAAGCCAAGAAATCCAGGGTCATGAGACCTGCCCAATGAAGCAGAAAGACGTTTGGAGAGAGATACCATCATGACACGGATCTGCAGGAAGTGTGTCCCTGACGGACTGGGAAGTCATCTTTGTTGAAGACATTTGGCCAGAGCGAGAGGCATCCAGGCCCCTGAGAAACAGGTGAGGCAGAGCAAGAGGGAGGATAGAGCAGCGGCCAGAGCCCCGGCAGGATACAGCGCCGTGCCACCACCACGGGCATAAGGGGAGGGCTTCCAAAAGGGTGGCTTGTCCAGAGAGGCCAGCGTTCCAGTGACAGTGACAGGGATTGTTGCCATCTCCCATTCCCGGCTTCTTCTTCTACACGGTATGGTGGGGTGGCTTCATTTCTCAGAGAAGAGCCGTGAAAAGGTACAACCATCTTCTCTGATGTGGTTCTGCTTCCCTACTGCGGGACAAAGAGCCCCTGTGGGGCTCTTTTCCTTGGTTGCTGTGTGGTCATCTTGATCTTAGAAAAGAGGCAGCTCATGATGGGGATGAGATTTCAATTGCTCCGGGACCGATGCATCTCCTCACGTGGGCCAGGCCTTCACACACCCAAAGCGGATCCGCGGCGGCGAAAACGATTGACAGCCGGCCTCATGACCCAGGCAGAGACGCAGAAAGAGGCTCAGCAAAGACAGGCCGACATGCCAGAAATCGCCTTGTGCTGCACAGGGCACATTCAGCCAAAGACACACACGCAGAGGGGCACGCACACACTAACCGACAGAGAGAGGGAAAGAAAGACACAGAGACTGAGAGACAGAGAGAGAAGAGAGAATGGGAGACACACACACACGCGCGCACACATACACGCGCACACACACACACACAGAAACAGAGTCATACAGCAGAGGCATGGAAACACACCGCCCCCAGGTAACCCCTGAGGCTGCGGGGTTCTGCTCTCGACGAGAACGACCCTGGGGTGAGAGAACAGCCCAGGGGCACGCAGGCCGACCTGTCCTCGAGATGACGGCGGCACGACTTTTGGGGAGACTCACCCCAACAGCGTCCGGGCAGGTCTGAGGCTGGGATGCCGTGCTGCTTCCCCCGGACTCCGCCTGGGGTTTCCTCATCCTGGTCGGCCCTTTGCGACTCCTGGCATCCGGAGACGTTCCCGTCGACCCCGTGGAGAGGTCCGACCGGAGCCTCAGAGCCCCGCCACCCAAGCACTGCCACGGAGGGCTCCTGCTCTGCCAAGCCTCAGGGACCGGTTTCTAAGACAACCGTGGGAAGCACTGTGACGGCAGAAGCCGCTCGCGCCTCGCGCATGCGCATTGGCTGGACCGACTCGCGCTCGGCTCCTGGCAGTCAGGCTGCGTCCCCTTTAAATAATGCCCCCGCTGCCCGGCTGCAGCGAGGCTCCTGCTGCAGCCGCGGCGGCGTGTGGATACGGGGTCCAGCTTGGGACGCCGTGGGAGATGGAGCCGCCGGTGCCCTGTCTCAGGGCCAAACCCCCAGGAGTCCCGCCCTCAGGATCTCCTTGAGCCGACTTCCACGGAGGGAAGGGGAGCTTCAGGCCGCCTGCTGTGTTCTGGGGACTCCCGTTCAGATCCGATTTTGGCCCCCTCCCAGTGAGATAGGATGGGCTCACAACATCTGGTGAGGCAGGCAGGGCCTCGCTGCAGCGCAGAATGATCCCATAGGTCTCAAGGCGTAGCGTCAGCTGAAACTTCACTGATCCATCAGCCCTCTGCCTCCCTCCTCCTTCGAAAGAGCAGTGGCCTGCTCCGCTTCTAAAAGCCCTGGGGCTCCGGAAAGCCGACCGCGCTTTACAGGACACGTGCAGGCAGGAACAGGGGCGAATCCGAGGTGGAGACCATGTGACCACGCGTGGCACTGGCGTATCCCACAGCAGATGGTGTGAATGTGTGTCACCGGAGGCATACCGGGAGACGGCGAAACAAACGGTGGTGTCCAGGCATGTGCCAGTGGAAGGGGGGAACAAGTGACCTTTCGGTCAATGCCAAGGGAAATCAAAGAACACCTGGGGCTCGGTGGGTGGGGGGCCTGTGCCTGACCCAAGCCAGGTTTTCCAATGCCTATGAGAGGATCAAAGAATCTTCTGCAGAATTCGCCCCGCCCCCAACCCTCCTCCTCCCTGGTAGCCCTGACGCATCTTCCCCTGCACCCAGCCCCAGCCCCAGCCCCAGCCCCAGCCCCAGCCCCAGCCCCAGCCCAGTCCCTCTGGTTCCCTGACATTCGTTTGGGCCACAAGATCAAGGGAGTCAGTCCACCCAGGAGCAGAGGAGAGGATGTCCCTCAAGAATGAGACAGGAAGTGCAGAGGAAATGCGACACCACCTGTCCTAGAAGACAAGGCCAGTCACGGTCGCCTAGCGCTCATTCTAGGCAATCCACCCACCCATGAGGGGAAACATGGAGAACAAGGAAGCTTCCCTGTCTGAGACACGTATGGAAGCCAAGAAATCCAGGGTCATGAGACCTGCCCAATGAAGCAGAAAGACGTTTGGAGAGAGATACCATCATGACACGGATCTGCAGGAAGTGTGTCCCTGACGGACTGGGAAGTCATCTTTGTTGAAGACATTTGGCCAGAGCGAGAGGCATCCAGGCCCCTGAGAAACAGGTGAGGCAGAGCAAGAGGGAGGATAGAGCAGCGGCCAGAGCCCCGGCAGGATACAGCGCCGTGCCACCACCACGGGCATAAGGGGAGGGCTTCCAAAAGGGTGGCTTGTCCAGAGAGGCCAGCGTTCCAGTGACAGTGACAGGGATTGTTGCCATCTCCCATTCCCGGCTTCTTCTTCTACACGGTATGGTGGTGTGGCTTCATTTCTCAGAGAAGAGCCGTGAAAAGGTACAACCATCTTCTCTGATGTGGTTCTGCTTCCCTACTGCGGGACAAAGAGCTCCTGTGGGGCTCTTTTCCTTGGTTGCTGTGTGGTCATCTTGATCTTAGAAAAGAGGCAGCTCATGATGGGGATGAGATTTCAATTGCTCCGGGACCGATGCATCTCCTCACGTGGGCCAGGCCTTCACACACCCAAAGCGGATCCGCGGCGGCGAAAACGATTGACAGCCGGCCTCATGACCCAGGCAGAGACGCAGAAAGAGGCTCAGCAAAGACAGGCCGACATGCCAGAAATCGCCTTGTGCTGCACAGGGCACATTCAGCCAAAGACACACACGCAGAGGGGCACGCACACACTAACCGACAGAGAGAGGGAAAGAAAGACACAGAGACTGAGAGACAGAGAGAGAAGAGAGAATGGGAGACACACACACACGCGCGCACACATACACGCGCACACACACACAGAGAAACAGAGTCATACAGCAGAGGCATGGAAACACACCGCCCCCAGGCAACCCCTGAGGCTGCGGGGTTCTGCTCTCGACGAGAACGACCCTGGGGTGAGAGAACAGCCCAGGGGCACGCAGGCCGACCTGTCCTCGAGATGACGGCGGCACGACTTTTGGGGAGACTCACCCCAACAGCGTCCGGGCAGGTCTGAGGCTGGGATGCCGTGCTGCTTCCCCCGGACTCCGCCTGGGGTTTCCTCATCCTGGTCGGCCCTTTGCGACTCCTGGCATCCGGAGACGTTCCCGTCGACCCCGTGGAGAGGTCCGACCGGAGCCTCAGAGCCCCGCCACCCAAGCACTGCCACGGAGGGCTCCTGCTCTGCCAAGCCTCAGGGACCGGTTTCTAAGACAACCGTGGGAAGCACTGTGACGGCAGAAGCCGCTCGCGCCTCGCTCATGCGCATTGGCTGGACCGACTCGCGCTCGGCTCCTGGCAGTCAGGCTGCGTCCCCTTTAAATAATGCCCCCGCTGCCCGGCTGCAGCGAGGCTCCTGCTGCAGCCGCGGCGGCGTGTGGATACGGGGTCCAGCTTGGGACGCCGTGGGAGATGGGGCCGCCGGTGCCCTGTCTCAGGGCCAAACCCCCAGGAGTCCCGCCCTCAGGATCTCCTTGAGCCGACTTCCACGGAGGGAAGGGGAGCTTCAGGCTGCCTGCTGTGTTCTGGGGACTCCCGTTCAGATCCGATTTTGGCCCCCTCCCAGTGAGATAGGATGGGCTCACAACATCTGGTGAGGCAGGCAGGGCCTCGCTGCAGCGCAGAATGATCCCATAGGTCTCAAGGCGTAGCGTCAGCTGAAACTTCACTGATCCATCAGCCCTCTGCCTCCCTCCTCCTTCGAAAGAGCAGTGGCCTGCTCCGCTTCTAAAAGCCCTGGGGCTCCGGAAAGCCGACCGCGCTTTACAGGACACGTGCAGGCAGGAACAGGGGCGAATCCGAGGTGGAGACCATGTGACCACGCGTGGCACTGGCGTATCCCACAGCAGATGGTGTGAATGTGTGTCACCGGAGGCATACCGGGAGACGGCGAAACAAACGGTGGTGTCCAGGCATGTGCCAGTGGAAGGGGGGAAGAAGTGACCTTTCGGTCAATGCCAAGGGAAATCAAAGAACACCTGGGGCTCGGTGGGTGGGGGGCCTGTGCCTGACCCAAGCCAGGTTTTCCAATGCCTATCAGAGGAGCAAAGAATCTTCTGCAGAATTCGCCCCGCCCCCAACCCTCCTCCTCCCTGGTAGCCCTGACGCAACTTCCCCTGCACCGAGCCCCAGCCCCAGCCCCAGCCCCAGCCCCAGCCCCAGCCCCAGCCCAGTCCCTCTGGTTCCCTGACATTCGTTTGGGCCACAAGATCAAGGGAGTCAGTCCACCCAGGAGCAGAGGAGAGGATGTCCCTCAAGAATGAGACAGGAAGTGCAGAGGAAATGCGACACCACCTGTCCTAGAAGACAAGGCCAGTCACGGTCGCCTAGCGCTCATTCTAGGCAATCCACCCACCCATGAGGGGAAACATGGAGAACAAGGAAGCTTCCCTGTCTGAGACACGTATGGAAGCCAAGAAATCCAGGGTCATGAGACCTGCCCAATGAAGCAGAAAGACGTTTGGAGAGAGATACCATCATGACACGGATCTGCAGGAAGTGTGTCCCTGACGGACTGGGAAGTCATCTTTGTTGAAGACATTTGGCCAGAGCGAGAGGCATCCAGGCCCCTGAGAAACAGGTGAGGCAGAGCAAGAGGGAGGATAGAGCAGCGGCCAGAGCCCCGGCAGGATACAGCGCCGTGCCACCACCACGGGCATAAGGGGAGGGCTTCCAAAAGGGTGGCTTGTCCAGAGAGGCCAGCGTTCCAGTGACAGTGACAGGGATTGTTGCCAACTCCCATTCCCGGCTTCTTCTTCTACACGGTATGGTGGTGTGGCTTCATTTCTCAGAGAAGAGCCGTGAAAAGGTACAACCATCTTCTCTGATGTGGTTCTGCTTCCCTACTGCGGGACAAAGAGCTCCTGTGGGGCTCTTTTCCTTGGTTGCTGTGTGGTCATCTTGATCTTAGAAAAGAGGCAGCTCATGATGGGGATGAGATTTCAATTGCTCCGGGACCGATGCATCTCCTCACGTGGGCCAGGCCTTCACACACCCAAAGCGGATCCGCGGCGGCGAAAACGATTGACAGCCGGCCTCATGACCCAGGCAGAGACGCAGAAAGAGGCTCAGCAAAGACAGGCCGACATGCCAGAAATCGCCTTGTGCTGCACAGGGCACATTCAGACAAAGACACACACGCAGAGGGGCACGCACACACTAACCGACAGAGAGAGGGAAAGAAAGACACAGAGACTGAGAGACAGAGAGAGAAGAGAGAATGGGAGACACACACACACGCGCCCACACATACACGCGCACACACACACAGAGAAACAGAGTCATACAGCAGAGGCATGGAAACACACCGCCCCCAGGCAACCCCTGAGGCTGCGGGGTTCTGCTCTCGACGAGAACGACCCTGGGGTGAGAGAACAGCCCAGGGGCACGCAGGCCGACCTGTCCTCGAGATGACGGCGGCACGACTTTTGGGGAGACTCACCCCAACAGCGTCCGGGCAGGCCTGAGGCTGGGATGCCGTGCTGCTTCTCCCGGACTCCGCCTGGGGTTTCCTCATCCTGGTCGGCCCTTTGCGACTCCTGGCATCCGGAGACATTCCCGTCGACCCCGTGGAGATGTCCGACCGGAGCCTCAGAGCCCCGCCACCCAAGCACTGCCACGGAGGGCTCCTGCTCTGCCAAGCCTCAGGGACCGGTTTCTAAGACAACCGTGGGAAGCACTGTGACGGCAGAAGCCGCTCGCGCCTCGCGCATGCGCATTGGCTGGACCGACTCGCGCTCGGCTCCTGGCAGTCAGGCTGCGTCCCCTTTAAATAATGCCCCCGCTGCCCGGCTGCAGCGAGGCTCCTGCTGCAGCCGCGGCGGCGTGTGGATGCGGGGTCCAGCTTGGGACGCCGTGGGAGATGGGGCCGCCGGTGCCCTGTCTCAGGGCCAAACCCCCAGGAGTCCCGCCCTCAGGATCTCCTTGAGCCGACTTCCACGGAGGGAAGGGGAGCTTCAGGCCGCCTGCTGTGTTCTGGGGACTCCCGTTCAGATCCGATTTTGGCCCCCTCCCAGTGAGATAGGATGGGCTCACAACACCTGGTGAGGCAGGCAGGGCCTCGCTGCAGCGCAGAATGATCCCATAGGTCTCAAGGCGTAGCGTCAGCTGAAACTTCACTGATCCATCAGCCCTCTGCCTCCCTCCTCCTTCGAAAGAGCAGTGGCCTGCTCCGCTTCTAAAAGCCCTGGGGCTCCGGAAAGCCGACTGCGCTTTACAGGACACGTGCAGGCAGGAACAGGGGCGAATCCGAGGTGGAGACCATGTGACCACGCGTGGCACTGGCGTATCCCACAGCAGATGGTGTGAATGTGTGTCACCGGAGGCATACCGGGAGACGGCGAAACAAACGGTGGTGTCCAGGCATGTGCCAGTGGAAGGGGGGAAGAAGTGACCTTTCGGTCAATGCCAAGGGAAATCAAAGAACACCTGGGGCTCGGTGGGTGGGGGGCCTGTGCCTGACCCAAGCCAGGTTTTCCAATGCCTATCAGAGGAGCAAAGAATCTTCTGCAGAATTCGCCCCGCCCCCAACCCTCCTCCTCCCTGGTAGCCCTGACGCAACTTCCTCTGCACCCAGCCCCAGCCCCAGCCCCAGCCCCAGCCCCAGCCCCAGCCCCAGCCCAGTCCCTCTGGTTCCCTGACATTCGTTTGGGCCACAAGATCAAGGGAGTCAGTCCACCCAGGAGCAGAGGAGAGGATGTCCCTCAAGAATGAGACAGGAAGTGCAGAGGAAATGCGACACCACCTGTCCTAGAAGACAAGGCCAGTCACGGTCGCCTAGCGCTCATTCTAGGCAATCCACCCACCCATGAGGGGAAACATGGAGAACAAGGAAGCTTCCCTGTCTGAGACACGTATGGAAGCCAAGAAATCCAGGGTCATGAGACCTGCCCAATGAAGCAGAAAGACGTTTGGAGAGAGATACCATCATGACACGGATCTGCAGGAAGTGTGTCCCTGACGGACTGGGAAGTCATCTTTGTTGAAGACATTTGGCCAGAGCGAGAGGCATCCAGGCCCCTGAGAAACAGGTGAGGCAGAGCAAGAGGGAGGATAGAGCAGCGGCCAGAGCCCCGGCAGGATACAGCGCCGTGCCACCACCACGGGCATAAGGGGAGGGCTTCCAAAAGGGTGGCTTGTCCAGAGAGGCCAGCGTTCCAGTGACAGTGACAGGGATTGTTGCCATCTCCCATTCCCGGCTTCTTCTTCTACACGGTATGGTGGTGTGGCTTCATTTCTCAGAGAAGAGCCGTGAAAAGGTACAACCATCTTCTCTGATGTGGTTCTGCTTCCCTACTGCGGGACAAAGAGCTCCTGTGGGGCTCTTTTCCTTGGTTGCTGTGTGGTCATCTTGATCTTAGAAAAGAGGCAGCTCATGATGGGGATGAGATTTCAATTGCTCCGGGACCGATGCATCTCCTCACGTGGGCCAGGCCTTCACACACCCAAAGCGGATCCGCGGCGGCGAAAACGATTGACAGCCGGCCTCATGACCCAGGCAGAGACGCAGAAAGAGGCTCAGCAAAGACAGGCCGATATGCCAGAAATCGCCTTGTGCTGCACAGGGCACATTCAGCCAAAGACACACACGCAGAGGGGCACGCACACACTAACTGACAGAGAGAGGGAAAGAAAGACGCAGAGACTGAGAGACAGAGAGAGAAGAGAGAATGGGAGACACACACACACGCGCCCACACATACACGCGCACACACACACAGAGAAACAGAGTCATACAGCAGAGGCATGGAAACACACCGCCCCCAGGCAACCCCTGAGGCTGCGGGGTTCTGCTCTCGACGAGAACGACCCTGGGTGAGAGAACAGCCCAGGGGCACGCAGGCCGACCTGTCCTCGAGATGACGGCGGCACGACTTTTGGGGAGACTCACCCCAACAGCGTCCGGGCAGGCCTGAGGCTGGGATGCCGTGCTGCTTCCCCCGGACTCCGCCTGGGGTTTCCTCATCCTGGTCGGCCCTTTGCGACTCCTGGCATCCGGAGACGTTCCCGTCGACCCCGTGGAGAGGTCCGAGCGGAGCCTCAGAGCCCCGCCACCCAAGCACTGCCACGGAGGGCTCCTGCTCTGCCAAGCCTCAGGGAGCGGTTTCTAAGACAACCGTGGGAAGCACTGTGACGGCAGAAGCCGCTCGCGCCTCGCGCATGCGCATTGGCTGGACCGACTCGCGCTCGGCTCCTGGCAGTCAGGCTGCGTCCCCTTTAAATAATGCCCCCGCTGCCCGGCTGCAGCGAGGCTCCTGCTGCAGCCGCGGCGGCGTGTGGATGCGGGGTCCAGCTTGGGACGCCGTGGGAGATGGGGCCGCCGGTGCCCTGTCTCAGGGCCAAACCCCCAGGAGTCCCGCCCTCAGGATCTCCTTGAGCCGACTTCCACGGAGGGAAGGGGAGCTTCAGGCCGCCTGCTGTGTTCTGGGGACTCCCGTTCAGATCCGATTTTGGCCCCCTCCCAGTGAGATAGGATGGGCTCACAACATCTGGTGAGGCAGGCAGGGCCTCGCTGCAGCGCAGAATGATCCCATAGGTCTCAAGGCGTAGCGTCAGCTGAAACTTCACTGATCCATCAGCCCTCTGCCTCCCTCCTCCTTCGAAAGAGCAGTGGCCTGCTCCGCTTGTAAAAGCCCTGGGGCTCCGGAAAGCCGACCGCGGTTTACAGGACACGTGCAGGCAGGAACAGGGGCGAATCCGAGGTGGAGACCATGTGACCACGCGTGGCACTGGCGTATCCCACAGCAGATGGTGTGAATGTGTGCCACCGGAGGCATACCGGGAGACGGCGAAACAAACGGTGGTGTCCAGGCATGTGCCAGTGGAAGGGGGGAACAAGTGACCTTTCGGTCAATGCCAAGGGAAATCAAAGAACACCTGGGGCTCGGTGGGTGGGGGGCCTGTGCCTGACCCAAGCCAGGTTTTCCAATGCCTATCAGAGGAGCAAAGAATCTTCTGCAGAATTCGCCCCGCCCCCAACACTCCTCCTCCCTGGTAGCCCTGACGCAACTTCCCCTGCACCCAGCCCCAGCCCCAGCCCCAGCCCCAGCCCCAGCCCCAGCCCCAGCCCAGTCCCTCTGGTTCCCTGACATTCGTTTGGGCCACAAGATCAAGGGAGTCAGTCCACCCTGGAGCAGAGGAGAGGATGTCCCTCAAGAATGAGACAGGAAGTGCAGAGGAAATGCGACACCACCTGTCCTAGAAGACAAGGCCAGTCACGGTCGCCTAGCGCTCATTCTAGGCAATCCACCCACCCATGAGGGGAAACATGGAGAACAAAGAAGCTTCCCTGTCTGAGACACGTATGGAAGCCAAGAAATCCAGGGTCATGAGACCTGCCCAATGAAGCAGAAAGACGTTTGGAGAGAGATACCATCATGACACGGATCTGCAGGAAGTGTGTCCCTGACAGACTGGGAAGTCATCTTTGTTGAAGACATTTGGCCAGAGCGAGAGGCATCCAGGCCCCTGAGAAACAGGTGAGGCAGAGCAAGAGGGAGGATAGAGCAGCGGCCAGAGCCCCGGCAGGATACAGCGCCGTGCCACCACCACGGGCATAAGGGGAGGGCTTCCAAAAGGGTGGCTTGTCCAGAGAGGCCAGCGTTCCAGTGACAGTGACAGGGATTGTTGCCATCTCCCATTCCCGGCTTCTTCTTCTTCACGGTATGGTGGTGTGGCTTCATTTCTCAGAGAAGAGCCGTGAAAAGGTACAACCATCTTCTCTGATGTGGTTCTGCTTCCCTACTGCGGGACAAAGAGCTCCTGTGGGGCTCTTTTCCTTGGTTGCTGTGTGGTCATCTTGATCTTAGAAAAGAGGCAGCTCATGATGGGGATGAGATTTCAATTGCTCCGGGACCGATGCATCTCCTCACGGGGCCAGGCCTTCACACACCCAAAGCGGATCCGCGGCAGCGAAAACGATTGACAGCCGGCCTGATGACCCAGGCAGAGACGCAGAAAGAGGCTCAGCAAAGACAGGCCGACATGCCAGAAATCGCCTTGTGCTGCACAGGGCACATTCAGCCAAAGACACACACGCAGAGGGGCACGCACACACTAACCGACAGAGAGAGGGAAAGAAAGACACAGAGACTGAGAGAAAGAGAGAGAAGAGAGAATGGGAGACACACACACACGCGCCCACACATACACGCGCACACACACACAGAGAAACAGAGTCATACAGCAGAGGCATGGAAACACACCGCCCCCAGGCAACCCCTGAGGCTGCGGGGTTCTGCTCTCGACGAGAACGACCCTGGGGTGAGAGAACAGCCCAGGGGCACGCAGGCCGACCTGTCCTCGAGATGACGGCGGCACGACTTTTGGGGAGACTCACCCAAACAGCGTCCGGGCAGGCCTGAGGCTGGGATGCCGTGCTGCTTCCCCCGGACTCCGCCTGGGGTTTCCTCATCCTGGTCGGCCCTTTGCGACTCCTGGCATCCGGAGACGTTCCCGTCGACCCCGTGGAGAGGTCCGAGCGGAGCCTCAGAGCCCCGCCACCCAAGCACTGCCACGGAGGGCTCCTGCTCTGCCAAGCCTCAGGGACCGGTTTCTAAGACAACCGTGGGAAGCACTGTGACGGCAGAAGCCGCTCGCGCCTCGCGCATGCGCATTGGCTGGACCGACTCGCGCTCGGCTCCTGGCAGTCAGGCTGCGTCCCCTTTAAATAATGCCCCCGCTGCCCGGCTGCAGCGAGGCTCCTGCTGCAGCCGCGGCGGCGTGTGGATACGGGGTCCAGCTTGGGACGCCGTGGGAGATGGAGCCGCCGGTGCCCTGTCTCAGGGCCAAACCCCCAGGAGTCCCGCCCTCAGGATCTCCTTGAGCCGACTTCCACGGAGGGAAGGGGAGCTTCAGGCCGCCTGCTGTGTTCTGGGGACTCCCGTTCAGATCCGATTTTGGCCCCCTCCCAGTGAGTTAGGAAGGGCTCACCACATCAGTTGAGGCAGGCAGGGCCTCGCTGCAGCGCAGAATGATCCCATAGGTCTCAAGGCGTAGCGTCAGCTGAAACTTCAGTGATCCATCAGCCCTCTGCCTCCCTCCTCCTTCGAAAGAGCAGTGGCCTGCTCCGCTTCTAAAAGCCCTGGGGCTCCGGAAAGCCGACCGCGCTTTACAGGACACGTGCAGGCAGGAACAGGGGCGAATCCGAGGTGGAGACCATGTGACCACGCGTGGCACTGGCGTATCCCACAGCAGATGGTGTGAATGTGTGTCACCGGAGGCATACCGGGAGACGGCGAAACAAACGGTGGTGTCCAGGCATGTGCCAGTGGAAGGGGGGAAGAAGTGACCTTTCGGTCAATGCCAAGGGAAATCAAAGAACACCTGGGGCTCGGTGGGTGGGGGGCCTGTGCCTGACCCAAGCCAGGTTTTCCAATGCCTATCAGAGGAGCAAAGAATCTTCTGCAGAATTCGCCCCGCCCCCAAACCTCCTCCTCCCTGGTAGCCCTGACGCAACTTCCCCTGCACCGAGCCCCAGCCCCAGCCCCAGCCCCAGCCCCAGCCCCAGCCCCAGCCCAGTCCCTCTGGTTCCCTGACATTCGTTTGGGCCACAAGATCAAGGGAGTCAGTCCACCCAGGAGCAGAGGAGAGGATGTCCCTCAAGAATGAGACAGGAAGTGCAGAGGAAATGCGACACCACCTGTCCTAGAAGACAAGGCCAGTCACGGTCGCCTAGCGCTCATTCTAGGCAATCCACCCACCCATGAGGGGAAACATGGAGAACAAGGAAGCTTCCCTGTCTGAGACACGTATGGAAGCCAAGAAATCCAGGGTCATGAGACCTGCCCAATGAAGCAGAAAGACGTTTGGAGAGAGATACCATCATGACACGGATCTGCAGGAAGTGTGTCCCTGACGGACTGGGAAGTCATCTTTGTTGAAGACATTTGGCCAGAGCGAGAGGCATCCAGGCCCCTGAGAAACAGGTGAGGCAGAGCAAGAGGGAGGATAGAGCAGCGGCCAGAGCCCCGGCAGGATACAGCGCCGTGCCACCACCACGGGCATAAGGGGAGGGCTTCCAAAAGGGTGGCTTGTCCAGAGAGGCCAGCGTTCCAGTGACAGTGACAGGGATTGTTGCCAACTCCCATTCCCGGCTTCTTCTTCTACACGGTATGGTGGTGTGGCTTCATTTCTCAGAGAAGAGCCGTGAAAAGGTACAACCATCTTCTCTGATGTGGTTCTGCTTCCCTACTGCGGGACAAAGAGCTCCTGTGGGGCTCTTTTCCTTGGTTGCTGTGTGGTCATCTTGATCTTAGAAAAGAGGCAGCTCATGATGGGGATGAGATTTCAATTGCTCCGGGACCGATGCATCTCCTCACGTGGGCCAGGCCTTCACACACCCAAAGCGGATCCGCGGCGGCGAAAACGATTGACAGCCGGCCTCATGACCCAGGCAGAGACGCAGAAAGAGGCTCAGCAAAGACAGGCCGACATGCCAGAAATCGCCTTGTGCTGCACAGGGCACATTCAGCCAAAGACACACACGCAGAGGGGCACGCACACACTAACCGACAGAGAGAGGGAAAGAAAGACACAGAGACTGAGAGACAGAGAGAGAAGAGAGAATGGGAGACACACACACACGCGCCCACACATACACGCGCACACACACACAGAGAAACAGAGTCATACAGCAGAGGCATGGAAACACACCGCCCCCAGGCAACCCCTGAGGCTGCGGGTTTCTGCTCTCGACGAGAACGACCCTGGGGTGAGAGAACAGCCCAGGGGCACGCAGGCCGACCTGTCCTCGAGATGACGGCGGCACGACTTTTGGGGAGACTCACCCCAACAGCGTCCGGGCAGGCCTGAGGCTGGGATGCCGTGCTGCTTCACCCGGACTCCGCCTGGGGTTTCCTCATCCTGGTCGGCCCTTTGCGACTCCTGGCATCCGGAGACGTTCCCGTCGACCCCGTGGAGAGGTCCGACCGGAGCCTCAGAGCCCCGCCACCCAAGCACTGCCACGGAGGGCTCCTGCTCTGCCAAGCCTCAGGGACCGGTTTCTAAGACAACCGTGGGAAGCACTGTGACGGCAGAAGCCGCTCGCGCCTCGCGCATGCGCATTGGCTGGACCGACTCGCGCTCGGCTCCTGGCAGTCAGGCTGCGTCCCCTTTAAATAATGCCCCCGCTGCCCGGCTGCAGCGAGCCTCCTGCTGCAGCCGCGGCGGCGTGTGGATGCGGGGTCCAGCTTGGGACGCCGTGGGAGATGGGGCCGCCGGTGCCCTGTCTCAGGGCCAAACCCCCAGGAGTCCCGCCCTCAGGATCTCCTTGAGCCGACTTCCACGGAGGGAAGGGGAGCTTCAGGCCGCCTGCTGTGTTCTGGGGACTCCCGTTCAGATCCGATTTTGGCCCCCTCCCAGTGAGATAGGATGGGCTCACAACATCTGGTGAGGCAGGCAGGGCCTCGCTGCAGCACAGAATGATCCCATAGGTCTCAAGGCGTAGCGTCAGCTGAAACTTCACTGATCCATCAGCCCTCTGCCTCCCTCCTCCTTCGAAAGAGCAGTGGCCTGCTCCGCTTCTAAAAGCCCTGGGGCTCCGGAAAGCCGACTGCGCTTTACAGGACACGTGCAGGCAGGAACAGGGGCGAATCCGAGGTGGAGACCATGTGACCACGCGTGGCACTGGCGTATCCCACAGCAGATGGTGTGAATGTGTGTCACCGGAGGCATACCGGGAGACGGCGAAACAAACGGTGGTGTCCAGGCATGTGCCAGTGGAAGGGGGGAACAAGTGACCTTTCGGTCAATGCCAAGGGAAATCAAAGAACACCTGGGGCTCTGTGGGTGGGGGGCCTGTGCCTGACCCAAGCCAGGTTTTCCAATGCCTATCAGAGGAGCAAAGAATCTTCTGCAGAATTCGCCCCGCCCCCAACCCTCCTCCTCCCTGGTAGCCCTGACGCAACTTCCTCTGCACCCAGCCCCAGCCCCAGCCCCAGCCCCAGCCCCAGCCCCAGCCCCAGCCCAGTCCCTCTGGTTCCCTGACATTCGTTTGGGCCACAAGATCAAGGGAGTCAGTCCACCCAGGAGCAGAGGAGAGGATGTCCCTCAAGAATGAGACAGGAAGTGCAGAGGAAATGCGACACCACCTGTCCTAGAAGACAAGGCCAGTCACGGTCGCCTAGCGCTCATTCTAGGCAATCCACCCACCCATGAGGGGAAACATGGAGAACAAGGAAGCTTCCCTGTCTGAGACACGTATGGAAGCCAAGAAATCCAGGGTCATGAGACCTGCCCAATGAAGCAGAAAGACGTTTGGAGAGAGATACCATCATGACACGGATCTGCAGGAAGTGTGTCCCTGACGGACTGGGAAGTCATCTTTGTTGAAGACATTTGGCCAGAGCGAGAGGCATCCAGGCCCCTGAGAAACAGGTGAGGCAGAGCAAGAGGGAGGATAGAGCAGCGGCCAGAGCCCCGGCAGGATACAGCGCCGTGCCACCACCACGGGCATAAGGGGAGGGCTTCCAAAAGGGTGGCTTGTCCAGAGAGGCCAGCGTTCCAGTGACAGTGACAGGGATTGTTGCCATCTCCCATTCCCGGCTTCTTCTTCTACACGGTATGGTGGTGTGGCTTCATTTCTCAGAGAAGAGCCGTGAAAAGGTACAACCATCTTCTCTGATGTGGTTCTGCTTCCCTACTGCGGGACAAAGAGCTCCTGTGGGGCTCTTTTCCTTGGTTGCTGTGTGGTCATCTTGATCTTAGAAAAGAGGCAGCTCATGATGGGGATGAGATTTCAATTGCTCCGGGACCGATGCATCTCCTCACGTGGGCCAGGCCTTCACACACCCAAAGCGGATCCGCGGCGGCGAAAACGATTGACAGCCGGCCTCATGACCCAGGCAGAGACGCAGAAAGAGGCTCAGCAAAGACAGGCCGATATGCCAGAAATCGCCTTGTGCTGCACAGGGCACATTCAGCCAAAGACACACACGCAGAGGGGCACGCACACATTAACTGACAGAGAGAGGGAAAGAAAGACGCAGAGACTGAGAGACAGAGAGAGAAGAGAGAATGGGAGACACACACACACGCGCCCACACATACACGCGCACACACACACAGAGAAACAGAGTCATACAGCAGAGGCATGGAAACACACCGCCCCCAGGCAACCCCTGAGGCTGCGGGGTTCTGCTCTCGACGAGAACGACCCTGGGGTGAGAGAACAGCCCAGGGGCACGCAGGCCGACCTGTCCTCGAGATGACGGCGGCACGACTTTTGGGGAGACTCACCCCAACAGCGTCCGGGCAGGCCTGAGGCTGGGATGCCGTGCTGCTTCCCCCGGACTCCGCCTGGGGTTTCCTCATCCTGGTCGGCCCTTTGCGACTCCTGGCATCCGGAGACGTTCCCGTCGACCCCGTGGAGAGGTCCGAGCGGAGCCTCAGAGCCCCGCCACCCAAGCACTGCCACGGAGGGCTCCTGCTCTGCCAAGCCTCAGGGACCGGTTTCTAAGACAACCGTGGGAAGCACTGTGACGGCAGAAGCCGCTCGCGCCTCGCGCATGCGCATTGGCTGGACCGACTCGCGCTCGGCTCCTGGCAGTCAGGCTGCGTCCCCTTTAAATAATGCCCCTGCTGCCCGGCTGCAGCGAGGCTCCTTCTGCAGCCGCGGCGGTGTGTGGATACGGGGTCCAGCTTGGGACGCCGTGGGAGATGGAGCCGCCGGTGCCCTGTCTCAGGGCCAAACCCCCAGGAGTCCCGCCCTCAGGATCTCCTTGAGCCGACTTCCACGGAGTGAAGGGGAGCTTCAGGCCGCCTGCTGTGTTCTGGGGACTCTCGTTCAGATCCGATTTTGGCCACCTCCCAGTGAGATAGGATGGGCTCACAACATCTGGTGAGGCAGGCAGGGCCTCGCTGCAGCGCAGAATGATCCCATAGGTCTCAAGGCGTAGCGTCAGCTGAAACTTCACTGATCCATCAGCCCTCTGCCTCCCTCCTCCTTCGAAAGAGCAGTGGCCTGCTCCGCTTGTAAAAGCCCTGGGGCTCCGGAAAGCCGACCGCGGTTTACAGGACACGTGCAGGCAGGAACAGGGGCGAATCCGAGGTGGAGACCATGTGACCACGCGTGGCACTGGCGTATCCCACAGCAGATGGTGTGAATGTGTGCCACCGGAGGCATACCGGGAGACGGCGAAACAAACGGTGGTGTCCAGGCATGTGCCAGTGGAAGGGGGGAACAAGTGACCTTTCGGTCAATGCCAAGGGAAATCAAAGAACACCTGGGGCTCGGTGGGTGGGGGGCCTGTGCCTGACCCAAGCCAGGTTTTCCAATGCCTATCAGAGGAGCAAAGAATCTTCTGCAGAATTCGCCCCGCCCCCAACCCTCCTCCTCCCTGGTAGCCCTGACGCAACTTCCCCTGCACCCAGCCCCAGCCCCAGCCCCAGCCCCAGCCCCAGCCCCAGCCCCAGCCCAGTCCCTCTGGTTCCCTGACATTCGTTTGGGCCACAAGATCAAGGGAGTCAGTCCACCCTGGAGCAGAGGAGAGGATGTCCCTCAAGAATGAGACAGGAAGTGCAGAGGAAATGCAACACCACCTGTCCTAGAAGACAAGGCCAGTCACAGTCGCCTAGCGCTCATTCTAGGCAATCCACCCACCCATGAGGGGAAACATGGAGAACAAAGAAGCTTCCCTGTCTGAGACACGTATGGAAGCCAAGAAATCCAGGGTCATGAGACCTGCCCAATGAAGCAGAAAGACGTTTGGAGAGAGATACCATCATGACACGGATCTGCAGGAAGTGTGTCACTGACAGACTGGGAAGTCATCTTTGTTGAAGACATTTGGCCAGAGCGAGAGGCATCCAGGCCCCTGAGAAACAGGTGAGGCAGAGCAAGAGGGAGGATAGAGCAGCGGCCAGAGCCCCGGCAGGATACAGCGCCGTGCCACCACCACGGGCATAAGGGGAGGGCTTCCAAAAGGGTGGCTTGTCCAGAGAGGCCAGCGTTCCAGTGACAGTGACAGGGATTGTTGCCATCTCCCATTCCCGGCTTCTTCTTCTACACGGTATGGTGGTGTGGCTTCATTTCTCAGAGAAGAGCCGTGAAAAGGTACAACCATCTTCTCTGATGTGGTTCTGCTTCCCTACTGCGGGACAAAGAGCTCCTGTGGGGCTCTTTTCCTTGGTTGCTGTGTGGTCATCTTGATCTTAGAAAAGAGGCAGCTCATGATGGGGATGAGATTTCAATTGCTCCGGGACCGATGCATCTCCTCACGGGGCCAGGCCTTCACACACCCAAAGCGGATCCGCGGCGGCGAAAACGATTGACAGCCGGCCTGATGACCCAGGCAGAGACGCAGAAAGAGGCTCAGCAAAGACAGGCCGACATGCCAGAAATCGCCTTGTGCTGCACAGGGCACATTCAGCCAAAGACACACACGCAGAGGGGCACGCACACACTAACCGACAGAGAGAGGGAAAGAAAGACACAGAGACTGAGAGAAAGAGAGAGAAGAGAGAATGGGAGACACACACACACGCGCCCACACATACACGCGCACACACACACAGAGAAACAGAGTCATACAGCAGAGGCATGGAAACACACCGCCCCCAGGCAACCCCTGAGGCTGCGGGGTTCTGCTCTCGACGAGAACGACCCTGGGGTGAGAGAACAGCCCAGGGGCACGCAGGCCGACCTGTCCTCGAGATGACGGCGGCACGACTTTTGGGGAGACTCACCCCAACAGCGTCCGGGCAGGCCTGAGGCTGGGATGCCGTGCTGCTTCCCCCGGACTCCGCCTGGGGTTTCCTCATCCTGGTCGGCCCTTTGCGACTCCTGGCATCCGGAGACGTTCCCGTCGACCCCGTGGAGAGGTCCGAGCGGAGCCTCAGAGCCCCGCCACCCAAGCACTGCCACGGAGGGCTCCTGCTCTGCCAAGCCTCAGGGACCGGTTTCTAAGACAACCGTGGGAAGCACTGTGACGGCAGAAGCCGCTCGCGCCTCGCGCATGCGCATTGGCTGGACCGACTCGCGCTGGGCTCCTGGCAGTCAGGCTGCGTCCCCTTTAAATAATGCCCCCGCTGCCCGGCTGCAGCGAGGCTCCTGCTGCAGCCGCGGCGGCGTGTGGATACGGGGTCCAGCTTGGGACGCCGTGGGAGATGGAGCCGCCGGTGCCCTGTCTCAGGGCCAAACCCCCAGGAGTCCCGCCCTCAGGATCTCCTTGAGCCGACTTCCACGGAGGGAAGGGGAGCTTCAGGCCGCCTGCTGTGTTCTGGGGACTCCCGTTCAGATCCGATTTTGGCCCCCTCCCAGTGAGATAGGATGGGCTCAGCACATCTGGTGAGGCAGGCAGGGCCTCGCTGCAGCGCAGAATGATCCCATAGGTCTCAAGGCGTAGCGTCAGCTGAAACTTCACTGATCCATCAGCCCTCTGCCTCCCTCCTCCTTCGAAAGAGCAGTGGCCTGCTCCGCTTCTAAAAGCCCTGGGGCTCCGGAAAGCCGACCGCGCTTTACAGGACACGTGCAGGCAGGAACAGGGGCGAATCCGAGGTGGAGACCATGTGACCACGCGTGGCACTGGCGTATCCCACAGCAGATGGTGTGAATGTGTGTCACCGGAGGCATACCGGGAGACGGCGAAACAAACGGTGGTGTCCAGGCATGTGCCAGTGGAAGGGGGGAACAAGTGACCTTTCGGTCAATGCCAAGGGAAATCAAAGAACACCTGGGGCTCGGTGGGTGGGGGGCCTGTGCCTGACCCAAGCCAGGTTTTCCAATGCCTATCAGAGGAGCAAAGAATCTTCTGCAGAATTCGCCCCGCCCCCAACCCTCCTCCTCCCTGGTAGCCCTGACGCAACTTCCCCTGCACCCAGCCCCGGCCCCAGCCCCAGCCCCAGCCCCAGCCCAAGACCCAGCCCCAGCCCCAGCCCAGTCCCTCTGGTTCCCTGACATTCGTTTGGGCCACAAGATCAAGGGAGTCAGTCCACCCAGGAGCAGAGGAGAGGATGTCCCTCAAGAATGAGACAGGAAGTGCAGAGGAAATGCGACACCACCTGTCCTAGAAGACAAGGCCAGTCACGGTCGCCTAGCGCTCATTCTAGGCAATCCACCCACCCATGAGGGGAAACATGGAGAACAAGGAAGCTTCCCTGTCTGAGACACGTATGGAAGCCAAGAAATCCAGGGTCATGAGACCTGCCCAATGAAGCAGAAAGACGTTTGGAGAGAGATACCATCATGACACGGATCTGCAGGAAGTGTGTCCCTGACGGACTGGGAAGTCATCTTTGTTGAAGACATTTGGCCAGAGCGAGAGGCATCCAGGCCCCTGAGAAACAGGTGAGGCAGAGCAAGAGGGAGGATAGAGCAGCGGCCAGAGCCCCGGCAGGATACAGCGCCGTGCCACCACCACGGGCATAAGGGGAGGGCTTCCAAAAGGGTGGCTTGTCCAGAGAGGCCAGCGTTCCAGTGACAGTGACAGGGATTGTTGCCATCTCCCATTCCCGGCTTCTTCTTCTACACGGTATGGTGGTGTGGCTTCATTTCTCAGAGAAGAGCCGTGAAAAGGTACAACCATCTTCTCTGATGTGGTTCTGCTTCCCTACTGCGGGACAAAGAGCTCCTGTGGGGCTCTTTTCCTTGGTTGCTGTGTGGTCATCTTGATCTTAGAAAAGAGGCAGCTCATGATGGGGATGAGATTTCAATTGCTCCGGGACCGATGCATCTCCTCACGTGGGCCAGGCCTTCACACACCCAAAGCGGATCCGCGGCGGCGAAAACGATTGACAGCCGGCCTCATGACCCAGGCAGAGACGCAGAAAGAGGCTCAGCAAAGACAGGCCGACATGCCAGAAATCGCCTTGTGCTGCACAGGGCACATTCAGCCAAAGACACACACGCAGAGGGGCACGCACACACTAACCGACAGAGAGAGGGAAAGAAAGACACAGAGACTGAGAGACAGAGAGAGAAGAGAGAATGGGAGACACACACACACGCGCCCACACATACACGCGCACACACACACAGAGAAACAGAGTCATACAGCAGAGGCATGGAAACACACCGCCCCCAGGCAACCCCTGAGGCTGCGGGGTTCTGCTCTCGACGAGAACGACCCTGGGGTGAGAGAACAGCCCAGGGGCACGCAGGCCGACCTGTCCTCGAGATGACGGCGGCACGACTTTTGGGGAGACTCACCCCAACAGCGTCCGGGCAGGCCTGAGGCTGGGATGCCGTGCTGCTTCCCCCGGACTCCGCCTGGGGTTTCCTCATCCTGGTCGGCCCTTTGCGACTCCTGGCATCCGGAGACGTTCCCGTCGACCCCGTGGAGAGGTCCGAGCGGAGCCTCAGAGCCCCGCCACCCAAGCACTGCCACGAAGGGCTCCTGCTCTGCCAAGCCTCAGGGACCGGTTTCTAAGACAACCGTGGGAAGCACTGTGACGGCAGAAGCCGCTCGCGCCTCGCGCATGCGCATTGGCTGGACCGACTCGCGCTCGGCTCCTGGCAGTCAGGCTGCGTCCCCTTTAAATAATGCCCCCGCTGCCCGGCTGCAGCGAGGCTCCTGCTGCAGCCGCGGCGGCGTGTGGATACGGGGTCCAGCTTGGGACGCCGTGGGAGATGGAGCCGCCGGTGCCCTGTCTCAGGGCCAAACCCCCAGGAGTCCCGCCCTCAGGATCTCCTTGAGCCGACTTCCACGGAGGGAAGGGGAGCTTCAGGCCGCCTGCTGTGTTCTGGGGACTCCCGTTCAGATCCGATTTTGGCCCCCTCCCAGTGAGATAGGATGGGCTCAGCACATCTGGTGAGGCAGGCAGGGCCTCGCTGCAGCGCAGAATGATCCCATAGGTCTCAAGGCGTAGCGTCAGCTGAAACTTCAGTGATCCATCAGCCCTCTGCCTCCCTCCTCCTTCGAAAGAGCAGTGGCCTGCTCCGCTTCTAAAAGCCCTGGGGCTCCGGAAAGCCGACCGCGCTTTACAGGACACGTGCAGGCAGGAACAGGGGCGAATCCGAGGTGGAGACCATGTGACCACGCGTGGCACTGGCGTATCCCACAGCAGATGGTGTGAATGTGTGTCACCGGAGGCATACCGGGAGACGGCGAAACAAACGGTGGTGTCCAGGCATGTGCCAGTGGAAGGGGGGAACAAGTGACCTTTCGGTCAATGCCAAGGGAAATCAAAGAACACCTGGGGCTCGGTGGGTGGGGGGCCTGTGCCTGACCCAAGCCAGGTTTTCCAATGCCTATCAGAGGAGCAAAGAATCTTCTGCAGAATTCGCCCCGCCCCCAACCCTCCTCCTCCCTGGTAGCCCTGACGCAACTTCCCCTGCACCCAGCCCCAGCCCCAGCCCCAGCCCCAGCCCCAGCCCCAGCCCCAGCCCAGTCCCTCTGGTTCCCTGACATTCGTTTGGGCCACAAGATCAAGGGAGTCAGTCCACCCAGGAGCAGAGGAGAGGATGTCCCTCAAGAATGAGACAGGAAGTGCAGAGGAAATGCGACACCACCTGTCCTAGAAGACAAGGCCAGTCACGGTCGCCTAGCGCTCATTCTAGGCAATCCACCCACCCATGAGGGGAAACATGGAGAACAAGGAAGCTTCCCTGTCTGAGACACGTATGGAAGCCAAGAAATCCAGGGTCATGAGACCTGCCCAATGAAGCAGAAAGACGTTTGGAGAGAGATACCATCATGACACGGATCTGCAGGAAGTGTGTCCCTGACGGACTGGGAAGTCATCTTTGTTGAAGACATTTGGCCAGAGCGAGAGGCATCCAGGCCCCTGAGAAACAGGTGAGGCAGAGCAAGAGGGAGGATAGAGCAGCGGCCAGAGCCCCGGCAGGATACAGCGCCGTGCCACCACCACGGGCATAAGGGGAGGGCTTCCAAAAGGGTGGCTTGTCCAGAGAGGCCAGCGTTCCAGTGACAGTGACAGGGATTGTTGCCATCTCCCATTCCCGGCTTCTTCTTCTACACGGTATGGTGGTGTGGCTTCATTTCTCAGAGAAGAGCCGTGAAAAGTTACAACCATCTTCTCTGATGTGGTTCTGCTTCCCTACTGCGGGACAAAGAGCTCCTGTGGGGCTCTTTTCCTTGGTTGCTGTGTGATCATCTTGATCTTAGAAAAGAGGCAGCTCATGATGGGGATGAGATTTCAATTGCTCCGGGACCGATGCATCTCCTCACGTGGGCCAGGCCTTCACACACCCAAAGCGGATCCGCGGCGGCGAAAACGATTGACAGCCGGCCTCATGACCCAGGCAGAGACGCAGAAAGAGGCTCAGCAAAGACAGGCCGACATGCCAGAAATCGCCTTGTGCTGCACAGGGCACATTCAGCCAAAGACACACACGCAGAGGGGCACGCACACACTAACCGACAGAGAGAGGGAAAGAAAGACACAGAGACTGAGAGACAGAGAGAGAAGAGAGAATGGGAGACACACACACACGCGCGCACACATACACGCGCACACACACACACACAGAAACAGAGTCATACAGCAGAGGCATGGAAACACACCGCCCCCAGGCAACCCCTGAGGCTGCGGGGTTCTGCTCTCGATGAGAACGACCCTGGGGTGAGAGAACAGCCCAGGGGCACGCAGGCCGACCTGTCCTCGAGATGACGGCGGCACGACTTTTGGGGAGACTCACCCCAACAGCGTCCGGGCAGGCCTGAGGCTGGGATGCCGTGCTGCTTCCCCCGGACTCCGCCTGGGGTTTCCTCATCCTGGTCGGCCCTTTGCGACTCCCGGCATCCAGAGACGTTCCCGTCGACGCCGTGGAGAGGTCCGACCGGAGCCTCAGAGCCCCGCCACCCAAGCACTGCCACGGAGGGCTCTTGCTCTGCCAAGCCTCAGGGACCGGTTTCTAAGACAACCGTGGGAAGCACTGTGACGGCAGAAGCCGCTCGCGCCTCGCGCATGCGCATTGGCTGGACCGACTCGCGCTCGGCTCCTGGCAGTCAGGCTGCGTCCCCTTTAAATAATGCCCCCGCTGCCCGGCTGCAGCGAGGCTCCTGCTGCAGCCGCGGCGGCGTGTGGATACGGGGTCCAGCTTGGGACGCCGTGGGAGATGGGGCCGCCGGTGCCCTGTCTCAGGGCCAAACCCCCAGGAGTCCCGCCCTCAGGATCTCCTTGAGCCGACTTCCACGGAGGGAAGGGGAGCTTCAGGCCGCCTGCTGTGTTCTGGGGACTCCCGTTCAGATCCGATTTTGGCCCCCTCCCAGTGAGATAGGATGGGCTCAGCACATCTGGTGAGGCAGGCAGGGCCTCGCTGCAGCGCAGAATGATCCCATAGGTCTCAAGGCGTAGCGTCAGCTGAAACTTCACTGATCCATCAGCCCTCTGCCTCCCTCCTCCTTCGAAAGAGCAGTGGCCTGCTCCGCTTCTAAAAGCCCTGGGGCTCCGGAAAGCCGACCGCGCTTTACAGGACACGTGCAGGCAGGAACAGGGGCGAATCCGAGGTGGAGACCATGTGACCACGCGTGGCACTGGCGTATCCCACAGCAGATGGTGTGAATGTGTGTCACCGGAGGCATACCGGGAGACGGCGAAACAAACGGTGGTGTCCAGGCATGTGCCAGTGGAAGGGGGGAACAAGTGACCTTTCGGTCAATGCCAAGGGAAATCAAAGAACACCTGGGGCTCGGTGGGTGGGGGGCCTGTGCCTGACCCAAGCCAGGTTTTCCAATGCCTATCAGAGGAGCAAAGAATTTTCTGCAGAATTCGCCCCGCCCCCAACCCTCCTCCTCCCTGGTAGCCCTGACGCAACTTCCCCTGCACCCAGCCCCAGCCCCAGCCCCAGCCCCAGCCCCAGCCCAAGACCCAGCCCCAGCCCCAGCCCAGTCCCTCTGGTTCCCTGACAAGAGAAGATCAAGGGTGTCAGTTTGGGCCACAAGATCAAGGGAGTCAGCCCACCCAGGAGCAGAGGAGAGGATGTCCCTCAAGAATGAGACAGGAAGTGCAGAGGAAATGCGACACCACCTGTCCTAGAAGACAAGGCCAGTCACGGTCGCCTAGCGCTCATTCTAGGCAATCCACCCACCCATGAGGGGAAACATGGAGAACAAGGAAGCTTCCCTGTCTGAGACACGTATGGAAGCCAAGAAATCCAGGGTCATGAGACCTGCCCAATGAAGCAGAAAGACGTTTGGAGAGAGATACCATCATGACACGGATCTGCAGGAAGTGTGTCCCTGACGGACTGGGAAGTCATCTTTGTTGAAGACATTTGGCCAGAGCGAGAGGCATCCAGGCCCCTGAGAAACAGGTGAGGCAGAGCAAGAGGGAGGATAGAGCAGCGGCCAGAGCCCCGGCAGGATACAGCGCCGTGCCACCACCACGGGCATAAGGGGAGGGCTTCCAAAAGGGTGGCTTGTCCAGAGAGGCCAGCGTTCCAGTGACAGTGACAGGGATTGTTGCCATCTCCCATTCCCGGCTTCTTCTTCTACACGGTATGGTGGTGTGGCTTCATTTCTCAGAGAAGAGCCGTGAAAAGGTACAACCATCTTCTCTGATGTGGTTCTGCTTCCCTACTGTGGGACAAAGAGCCCCTGTGGGGCTCTTTTCCTTGGTTGCTGTGTGGTCATCTTGATCTTAGAAAAGAGGCAGCTCATGATGGGGATGAGATTTCAATTGCTCCGGGACCGATGCATCTCCTCACGTGGGCCAGGCCTTCACACACCCAAAGCGGATCCGCGGCGGCAAAAACGATTGACAGCCGGCCTCATGACCCAGGCAGAGACGCAGAAAGAGGCTCAGCAAAGACAGGCCGACATGCCAGAAATCGCCTTGTGCTGCACAGGGCACATTCAGCCAAAGACACACACGCAGAGGGGCACGCACACACTAACCGACAGAGAGAGGGAAAGAAAGACACAGAGACTGAGAGACAGAGAGAGAAGAGAGAATGGGAGACACACACACACGCGCGCACACATACACGCGCACACACACACACACAGAAACAGAGTCATACAGCAGAGGCATGGAAACACACCGCCCCCAGGTAACCCCTGAGGCTGCGGGGTTCTGCTCTCGACGAGAACGACCCTGGGGTGAGAGAACAGCCCAGGGGCACGCAGGCCGACCTGTCCTCGAGATGACGGCGGCACGACTTTTGGGGAGACTCACCCCAACAGCGTCCGGGCAGGTCTGAGGCTGGGATGCCGTGCTGCTTCCCCCGGACTCCGCCTGGGGTTTCCTCATCCTGGTCGGCCCTTTGCGACTCCTGGCATCCGGAGACGTTCCCGTCGACCCCGTGGAGAGGTCCGACCGGAGCCTCAGAGCCCCGCCACCCAAGCACTGCCACGGAGGGCTCCTGCTCTGCCAAGCCTCAGGGACCGGTTTCTAAGACAACCGTGGGAAGCACTGTGACGGCAGAAGCCGCTCGCGCCTCGCGCATGCGCATTGGCTGGACCGACTCGCGCTCGGCTCCTGGCAGTCAGGCTGCGTCCCCTTTAAATAATGCCCCCGCTGCCCGGCTTCAGCGAGGCTCCTGCTGCAGCCGCGGCGGCGTGTGGATACGGGGTCCAGCTTGGGACGCCGTGGGAGATGGAGCCGCCGGTGCCCTGTCTCAGGGCCAAACCCCCAGGAGTCCCGCCCTCAGGATCTCCTTGAGCCGACTTCCACGGAGGGAAGGGGAGCTTCAGGCCGCCTGCTGTGTTCTGGGGACTCCCGTTCAGATCCGATTTTGGCCCCCTCCCAGTGAGATAGGATGGGCTCACAACATCTGGTGAGGCAGGCAGGGCCTCGCTGCAGCGCAGAATGATCCCATAGGTCTCAAGGCGTAGCGTCAGCTGAAACATCACTGATCCATCAGCCCTCTGCCTCCCTCCTCCTTCGAAAGAGCAGTGGCCTGCTCCGCTTCTAAAAGCCCTGGGGCTCCGGAAAGCCGACCGCGCTTTACAGGACACGTGCAGGCAGGAACAGGGGCGAATCCGAGGTGGAGACCATGTGACCACGCGTGGCACTGGCGTATCCCACAGCAGATGGTGTGAATGTGTGTCACCGGAGGCATACCGGGAGACGGCGAAACAAACGGTGGTGTCCAGGCATGTGCCAGTGGAAGGGGGGAAGAAGTGACCTTTCGGTCAATGCCAAGGGAAATCAAAGAACACCTGGGGCTCGGTGGGTGGGGGGCCTGTGCCTGACCCAAGCCAGGTTTTCCAATGCCTATCAGAGGAGCAAAGAATCTTCTGCAGAATTCGCCCCGCCCCCAACCCTCCTCCTCCCTGGTAGCCCTGACGCAACTTCCCCTGCACCCAGCCCCAGCCCCAGCCCCAGCCCCAGCCCCAGCCCCAGTCCCAGCCCAGTCCCTCTGGTTCCCTGACATTCGTTTGGGCCACAAGATCAAGGGAGTCAGTCCACCCAGGAGCAGAGGAGAGGATGTCCCTCAAGAATGAGACAGGAAGTGCAGAGGAAATGCGACACCACCTGTCCTAGAAGACAAGGCCAGTCACGGTCGCCTAGCGCTCATTCTAGGCAATCCACCCACCCATGAGGGGAAACATGGAGAACAAGGAAGCTTCCCTGTCTGAGACACGTATGGAAGCCAAGAAATCCAGGGTCATGAGACCTGCCCAATGAAGCAGAAAGACGTTTGGAGAGAGATACCATCATGACACGGATCTGCAGGAAGTGTGTCCCTGACGGACTGGGAAGTCATCTTTGTTGAAGACATTTGGCCAGAGCGAGAGGCATCCAGGCCCCTGAGAAACAGGTGAGGCAGAGCAAGAGGGAGGATAGAGCAGCGGCCAGAGCCCCGGCAGGATACAGCGCCGTGCCACCACCACGGGCATAAGGGGAGGGCTTCCAAAAGGGTGGCTTGTCCAGAGAGGCCAGCGTTCCAGTGACAGTGACAGGGATTGTTGCCATCTCCCATTCCCGGCTTCTTCTTCTACACGGTATGGTGGTGTGGCTTCATTTCTCAGAGAAGAGCCGTGAAAAGGTACAACCATCTTCTCTGATGTGGTTCTGCTTCCCTACTGCGGGACAAAGAGCTCCTGTGGGGCTCTTTTCCTTGGTTGCTGTGTGGTCATCTTGATCTTAGAAAAGAGGCAGCTCATGATGGGGATGAGATTTCAATTGCTCCGGGACCGATGCATCTCCTCACGTGGGCCAGGCCTTCACACACCCAAAGCGGATCCGCGGCGGCGAAAACGATTGACAGCCGGCCTCATGACCCAGGCAGAGACGCAGAAAGAGGCTCAGCAAAGACAGGCCGACATGCCAGAAATCGCCTTGTGCTGCACAGGGCACATTCAGCCAAAGACACACACGCAGAGGAGCACGCACACACTAACCGACAGAGAGAGGGAAAGAAAGACACAGAGACTGAGAGACAGAGAGAGAAGAGAGAATGGGAGACACACACACACGCGCGCACACATACACGCGCACACACACACAGAGAAACAGAGTCATACAGCAGAGGCATGGAAACACACCGCCCCCAGGCAACCCCTGAGGCTGCGGGGTTCTGCTCTCGACGAGAACGACCCTGGGGTGAGAGAACAGCCCAGGGGCACGCAGGCCGACCTGTCCTCGAGATGACGGCGGCACGACTTTTGGGGAGACTCACCCCAACAGCGTCCGGGCAGGCCTGAGGCTGGGATGCCGTGCTGCTTCTCCCGGACTCCGCCTGGGGTTTCCTCATCCTGGTCGGCCCTTTGCGACTCCTGGCATCCGGAGACGTTCCCGTCGACCCCGTGGAGAGGTCCGACCGGAGCCTCAGAGCCCCGCCACCCAAGCACTGCCACGGAGGGCTCCTGCTCTGCCAAGCCTCAGGGACCGGTTTCTAAGACAACCGTGGGAAGCACTGTGACGGCAGAAGCCGCTCGCGCCTCGCGCATGCGCATTGGCTGGACCGACTCGCGCTCGGCTCCTGGCAGTCAGGCTGCGTCCCCTTTAAATAATGCCCCCGCTGCCCGGCTGCAGCGAGGCTCCTGCTGCAGCCGCGGCGGCGTGTGGATACGGGGTCCAGCTTGGGACGCCGTGGGAGATGGAGCCGCCGGTGCCCTGTCTCAGGGCCAAACCCCCAGGAGTCCCGCCCTCAGGATCTCCTTGAGCCGACTTCCACGGAGGGAAGGGGAGCTTCAGGCCGCCTGCTGTGTTCTGGGGACTCCCGTTCAGATCCGATTTTGGCCCCCTCCCAGTGAGATAGGATGGGCTCACAACATCTGGTGAGGCAGGCAGGGCCTCGCTGCAGCGCAGAATGATCCCATAGGTCTCAAGGCGTAGCGTCAGCTGAAACATCACTGATCCATCAGCCCTCTGCCTCCCTCCTCCTTCGAAAGAGCAGTGGCCTGCTCCGCTTCTAAAAGCCCTGGGGCTCCGGAAAGCCGACCGCGCTTTACAGGACACGTGCAGGCAGGAACAGGGGCGAATCCGAGGTGGAGACCATGTGACCACGCGTGGCACTGGCGTATCCCACAGCAGATGGTGTGAACGTGTGTCACCGGAGGCATACCGGGAGACGGCGAAACAAACGGTGGTGTCCAGGCATGTGCCAGTGGAAGGGGGGAAGAAGTGACCTTTCGGTCAATGCCAAGGGAAATCAAAGAACACCTGGGGCTCGGTGGGTGGGGGGCCTGTGCCTGACCCAAGCCAGGTTTTCCAATGCCTATCAGAGGAGCAAAGAATCTTCTGCAGAATTCGCCCCGCCCCCAACCCTCCTCCTCCCTGGTAGCCCTGACGCAACTTCCCCTGCACCCAGCCCCGGCCCCAGCCCCAGCCCCAGCCCCAGCCCAAGACCCAGCCCCAGCCCCAGCCCAGTCCCTCTGGTTCCCTGACATTCGTTTGGGCCACAAGATCAAGGGAGTCAGTCCACCCAGGAGCAGAGGAGAGGATGTCCCTCAAGAATGAGACAGGAAGTGCAGAGGAAATGCGACACCACCTGTCCTAGAAGACAAGGCCAGTCACGGTCGCCTAGCGCTCATTCTAGGCAATCCACCCACCCATGAGGGGAAACATGGAGAACAAGGAAGCTTCCCTGTCTGAGACACGTATGGAAGCCAAGAAATCCAGGGTCATGAGACCTGCCCAATGAAGCAGAAAGACGTTTGGAGAGAGATACCATCATGACACGGATCTGCAGGAAGTGTGTCCCTGACGGACTGGGAAGTCATCTTTGTTGAAGACATTTGGCCAGAGCGAGAGGCATCCAGGCCCCTGAGAAACAGGTGAGGCAGAGCAAGAGGGAGGATAGAGCAGCGGCCAGAGCCCCGGCAGGATACAGCGCCGTGCCACCACCACGGGCATAAGGGGAGGGCTTCCAAAAGGGTGGCTTGTCCAGAGAGGCCAGCGTTCCAGTGACAGTGACAGGGATTGTTGCCATCTCCCATTCCCGGCTTCTTCTTCTACACGGTATGGTGGTGTGGCTTCATTTCTCAGAGAAGAGCCGTGAAAAGGTACAACCATCTTCTCTGATGTGGTTCTGCTTCCCTACTGCGGGACAAAGAGCTCCTGTGGGGCTCTTTTCCTTGGTTGCTGTGTGGTCATCTTGATCTTAGAAAAGAGGCAGCTCATGATGGGGATGAGATTTCAATTGCTCCGGGACCGATGCATCTCCTCACGTGGGCCAGGCCTTCACACACCCAAAGCGGATCCGCGGCGGCGAAAACGATTGACAGCCGGCCTCATGACCCAGGCAGAGACGCAGAAAGAGGCTCAGCAAAGACAGGCCGACATGCCAGAAATCGCCTTGTGCTGCACAGGGCACATTCAGCCAAAGACACACACGCAGAGGGGCACGCACACACTAACCGACAGAGAGAGGGAAAGAAAGACACAGAGACTGAGAGACAGAGAGAGAAGAGAGAATGGGAGACACACACACACGCGCCCACACATACACGCGCACACACACACAGAGAAACAGAGTCATACAGCAGAGGCATGGAAACACACCGCCCCCAGGCAACCCCTGAGGCTGCGGGGTTCTGCTCTCGACGAGAACGACCCTGGGGTGAGAGAACAGCCCAGGGGCACGCAGGCCGACCTGTCCTCGAGATGACGGCGGCACGACTTTTGGGGAGACTCACCCCAACAGCGTCCGGGCAGGCCTGAGGCTGGGATGCCGTGCTGCTTCCCCCGGACTCCGCCTGGGGTTTCCTCATCCTGGTCGGCCCTTTGCGACTCCTGGCATCCGGAGACGTTCCCGTCGACCCCGTGGAGAGGTCCGAGCGGAGCCTCAGAGCCCCGCCACCCAAGCACTGCCACGAAGGGCTCCTGCTCTGCCAAGCCTCAGGGACCGGTTTCTAAGACAACCGTGGGAAGCACTGTGACGGCAGAAGCCGCTCGCGCCTCGCGCATGCGCATTGGCTGGACCGACTCGCGCTCGGCTCCTGGCAGTCAGGCTGCGTCCCCTTTAAATAATGCCCCCGCTGCCCGGCTGCAGCGAGGCTCCTGCTGCAGCCGCGGCGGCGTGTGGATACGGGGTCCAGCTTGGGACGCCGTGGGAGATGGAGCCGCCGGTGCCCTGTCTCAGGGCCAAACCCCCAGGAGTCCCGCCCTCAGGATCTCCTTGAGCCGACTTCCACGGAGGGAAGGGGAGCTTCAGGCCGCCTGCTGTGTTCTGGGGACTCCCGTTCAGATCCGATTTTGGCCCCCTCCCAGTGAGATAGGATGGGCTCAGCACATCTGGTGAGGCAGGCAGGGCCTCGCTGCAGCGCAGAATGATCCCATAGGTCTCAAGGCGTAGCGTCAGCTGAAACTTCAGTGATCCATCAGCCCTCTGCCTCCCTCCTCCTTCGAAAGAGCAGTGGCCTGCTCCGCTTCTAAAAGCCCTGGGGCTCCGGAAAGCCGACCGCGCTTTACAGGACACGTGCAGGCAGGAACAGGGGCGAATCCGAGGTGGAGACCATGTGACCACGCGTGGCACTGGCGTATCCCACAGCAGATGGTGTGAATGTGTGTCACCGGAGGCATACCGGGAGACGGCGAAACAAACGGTGGTGTCCAGGCATGTGCCAGTGGAAGGGGGGAACAAGTGACCTTTCGGTCAATGCCAAGGGAAATCAAAGAACACCTGGGGCTCGGTGGGTGGGGGGCCTGTGCCTGACCCAAGCCAGGTTTTCCAATGCCTATCAGAGGAGCAAAGAATCTTCTGCAGAATTCGCCCCGCCCCCAACCCTCCTCCTCCCTGGTAGCCCTGACGCAACTTCCCCTGCACCCAGCCCCAGCCCCAGCCCCAGCCCCAGCCCCAGCCCCAGCCCCAGCCCAGTCCCTCTGGTTCCCTGACATTCGTTTGGGCCACAAGATCAAGGGAGTCAGTCCACCCAGGAGCAGAGGAGAGGATGTCCCTCAAGAATGAGACAGGAAGTGCAGAGGAAATGCGACACCACCTGTCCTAGAAGACAAGGCCAGTCACGGTCGCCTAGCGCTCATTCTAGGCAATCCACCCACCCATGAGGGGAAACATGGAGAACAAGGAAGCTTCCCTGTCTGAGACACGTATGGAAGCCAAGAAATCCAGGGTCATGAGACCTGCCCAATGAAGCAGAAAGACGTTTGGAGAGAGATACCATCATGACACGGATCTGCAGGAAGTGTGTCCCTGACGGACTGGGAAGTCATCTTTGTTGAAGACATTTGGCCAGAGCGAGAGGCATCCAGGCCCCTGAGAAACAGGTGAGGCAGAGCAAGAGGGAGGATAGAGCAGCGGCCAGAGCCCCGGCAGGATACAGCGCCGTGCCACCACCACGGGCATAAGGGGAGGGCTTCCAAAAGGGTGGCTTGTCCAGAGAGGCCAGCGTTCCAGTGACAGTGACAGGGATTGTTGCCATCTCCCATTCCCGGCTTCTTCTTCTACACGGTATGGTGGTGTGGCTTCATTTCTCAGAGAAGAGCCGTGAAAAGTTACAACCATCTTCTCTGATGTGGTTCTGCTTCCCTACTGCGGGACAAAGAGCTCCTGTGGGGCTCTTTTCCTTGGTTGCTGTGTGATCATCTTGATCTTAGAAAAGAGGCAGCTCATGATGGGGATGAGATTTCAATTGCTCCGGGACCGATGCATCTCCTCACGTGGGCCAGGCCTTCACACACCCAAAGCGGATCCGCGGCGGCGAAAACGATTGACAGCCGGCCTCATGACCCAGGCAGAGACGCAGAAAGAGGCTCAGCAAAGACAGGCCGACATGCCAGAAATCGCCTTGTGCTGCACAGGGCACATTCAGCCAAAGACACACACGCAGAGGGGCACGCACACACTAACCGACAGAGAGAGGGAAAGAAAGACACAGAGACTGAGAGACAGAGAGAGAAGAGAGAATGGGAGACACACACACACGCGCGCACACATACACGCGCACACACACACACACAGAAACAGAGTCATACAGCAGAGGCATGGAAACACACCGCCCCCAGGCAACCCCTGAGGCTGCGGGGTTCTGCTCTCGATGAGAACGACCCTGGGGTGAGAGAACAGCCCAGGGGCACGCAGGCCGACCTGTCCTCGAGATGACGGCGGCACGACTTTTGGGGAGACTCACCCCAACAGCGTCCGGGCAGGCCTGAGGCTGGGATGCCGTGCTGCTTCCCCCGGACTCCGCCTGGGGTTTCCTCATCCTGGTCGGCCCTTTGCGACTCCCGGCATCCAGAGACGTTCCCGTCGACGCCGTGGAGAGGTCCGACCGGAGCCTCAGAGCCCCGCCACCCAAGCACTGCCACGGAGGGCTCTTGCTCTGCCAAGCCTCAGGGACCGGTTTCTAAGACAACCGTGGGAAGCACTGTGACGGCAGAAGCCGCTCGCGCCTCGCGCATGCGCATTGGCTGGACCGACTCGCGCTCGGCTCCTGGCAGTCAGGCTGCGTCCCCTTTAAATAATGCCCCCGCTGCCCGGCTGCAGCGAGGCTCCTGCTGCAGCCGCGGCGGCGTGTGGATACGGGGTCCAGCTTGGGACGCCGTGGGAGATGGGGCCGCCGGTGCCCTGTCTCAGGGCCAAACCCCCAGGAGTCCCGCCCTCAGGATCTCCTTGAGCCGACTTCCACGGAGGGAAGGGGAGCTTCAGGCCGCCTGCTGTGTTCTGGGGACTCCCGTTCAGATCCGATTTTGGCCCCCTCCCAGTGAGATAGGATGGGCTCAGCACATCTGGTGAGGCAGGCAGGGCCTCGCTGCAGCGCAGAATGATCCCATAGGTCTCAAGGCGTAGCGTCAGCTGAAACTTCACTGATCCATCAGCCCTCTGCCTCCCTCCTCCTTCGAAAGAGCAGTGGCCTGCTCCGCTTCTAAAAGCCCTGGGGCTCCGGAAAGCCGACCGCGCTTTACAGGACACGTGCAGGCAGGAACAGGGGCGAATCCGAGGTGGAGACCATGTGACCACGCGTGGCACTGGCGTATCCCACAGCAGATGGTGTGAATGTGTGTCACCGGAGGCATACCGGGAGACGGCGAAACAAACGGTGGTGTCCAGGCATGTGCCAGTGGAAGGGGGGAACAAGTGACCTTTCGGTCAATGCCAAGGGAAATCAAAGAACACCTGGGGCTCGGTGGGTGGGGGGCCTGTGCCTGACCCAAGCCAGGTTTTCCAATGCCTATCAGAGGAGCAAAGAATTTTCTGCAGAATTCGCCCCGCCCCCAACCCTCCTCCTCCCTGGTAGCCCTGACGCAACTTCCCCTGCACCCAGCCCCAGCCCCAGCCCCAGCCCCAGCCCCAGCCCAAGACCCAGCCCCAGCCCCAGCCCAGTCCCTCTGGTTCCCTGACAAGAGAAGATCAAGGGTGTCAGTTTGGGCCACAAGATCAAGGGAGTCAGCCCACCCAGGAGCAGAGGAGAGGATGTCCCTCAAGAATGAGACAGGAAGTGCAGAGGAAATGCGACACCACCTGTCCTAGAAGACAAGGCCAGTCACGGTCGCCTAGCGCTCATTCTAGGCAATCCACCCACCCATGAGGGGAAACATGGAGAACAAGGAAGCTTCCCTGTCTGAGACACGTATGGAAGCCAAGAAATCCAGGGTCATGAGACCTGCCCAATGAAGCAGAAAGACGTTTGGAGAGAGATACCATCATGACACGGATCTGCAGGAAGTGTGTCCCTGACGGACTGGGAAGTCATCTTTGTTGAAGACATTTGGCCAGAGCGAGAGGCATCCAGGCCCCTGAGAAACAGGTGAGGCAGAGCAAGAGGGAGGATAGAGCAGCGGCCAGAGCCCCGGCAGGATACAGCGCCGTGCCACCACCACGGGCATAAGGGGAGGGCTTCCAAAAGGGTGGCTTGTCCAGAGAGGCCAGCGTTCCAGTGACAGTGACAGGGATTGTTGCCATCTCCCATTCCCGGCTTCTTCTTCTACACGGTATGGTGGTGTGGCTTCATTTCTCAGAGAAGAGCCGTGAAAAGGTACAACCATCTTCTCTGATGTGGTTCTGCTTCCCTACTGTGGGACAAAGAGCCCCTGTGGGGCTCTTTTCCTTGGTTGCTGTGTGGTCATCTTGATCTTAGAAAAGAGGCAGCTCATGATGGGGATGAGATTTCAATTGCTCCGGGACCGATGCATCTCCTCACGTGGGCCAGGCCTTCACACACCCAAAGCGGATCCGCGGCGGCAAAAACGATTGACAGCCGGCCTCATGACCCAGGCAGAGACGCAGAAAGAGGCTCAGCAAAGACAGGCCGACATGCCAGAAATCGCCTTGTGCTGCACAGGGCACATTCAGCCAAAGACACACACGCAGAGGGGCACGCACACACTAACCGACAGAGAGAGGGAAAGAAAGACACAGAGACTGAGAGACAGAGAGAGAAGAGAGAATGGGAGACACACACACACGCGCGCACACATACACGCGCACACACACACACACAGAAACAGAGTCATACAGCAGAGGCATGGAAACACACCGCCCCCAGGTAACCCCTGAGGCTGCGGGGTTCTGCTCTCGACGAGAACGACCCTGGGGTGAGAGAACAGCCCAGGGGCACGCAGGCCGACCTGTCCTCGAGATGACGGCGGCACGACTTTTGGGGAGACTCACCCCAACAGCGTCCGGGCAGGTCTGAGGCTGGGATGCCGTGCTGCTTCCCCCGGACTCCGCCTGGGGTTTCCTCATCCTGGTCGGCCCTTTGCGACTCCTGGCATCCGGAGACGTTCCCGTCGACCCCGTGGAGAGGTCCGACCGGAGCCTCAGAGCCCCGCCACCCAAGCACTGCCACGGAGGGCTCCTGCTCTGCCAAGCCTCAGGGACCGGTTTCTAAGACAACCGTGGGAAGCACTGTGACGGCAGAAGCCGCTCGCGCCTCGCGCATGCGCATTGGCTGGACCGACTCGCGCTCGGCTCCTGGCAGTCAGGCTGCGTCCCCTTTAAATAATGCCCCCGCTGCCCGGCTGCAGCGAGGCTCCTGCTGCAGCCGCGGCGGCGTGTGGATACGGGGTCCAGCTTGGGACGCCGTGGGAGATGGAGCCGCCGGTGCCCTGTCTCAGGGCCAAACCCCCAGGAGTCCCGCCCTCAGGATCTCCTTGAGCCGACTTCCACGGAGGGAAGGGGAGCTTCAGGCCGCCTGCTGTGTTCTGGGGACTCCCATTCAGATCCGATTTTGGCCCCCTCCCAGTGAGATAGGATGGGCTCACAACATCTGGTGAGGCAGGCAGGGCCTCGCTGCAGCGCAGAATGATCCCATAGGTCTCAAGGCGTAGCGTCAGCTGAAACATCACTGATCCATCAGCCCTCTGCCTCCCTCCTCCTTCGAAAGAGCAGTGGCCTGCTCCGCTTCTAAAAGCCCTGGGGCTCCGGAAAGCCGACCGCGCTTTACAGGACACGTGCAGGCAGGAACAGGGGCGAATCCGAGGTGGAGACCATGTGACCACGCGTGGCACTGGCGTATCCCACAGCAGATGGTGTGAATGTGTGTCACCGGAGGCATACCGGGAGACGGCGAAACAAACGGTGGTGTCCAGGCATGTGCCAGTGGAAGGGGGGAAGAAGTGACCTTTCGGTCAATGCCAAGGGAAATCAAAGAACACCTGGGGCTCGGTGGGTGGGGGGCCTGTGCCTGACCCAAGCCAGGTTTTCCAATGCCTATCAGAGGAGCAAAGAATCTTCTGCAGAATTCGCCCCGCCCCCAACCCTCCTCCTCCCTGGTAGCCCTGACGCAACTTCCCCTGCACCCAGCCCCAGCCCCAGCCCCAGCCCCAGCCCCAGCCCCAGTCCCAGCCCAGTCCCTCTGGTTCCCTGACATTCGTTTGGGCCACAAGATCAAGGGAGTCAGTCCACCCAGGAGCAGAGGAGAGGATGTCCCTCAAGAATGAGACAGGAAGTGCAGAGGAAATGCGACACCACCTGTCCTAGAAGACAAGGCCAGTCACGGTCGCCTAGCGCTCATTCTAGGCAATCCACCCACCCATGAGGGGAAACATGGAGAACAAGGAAGCTTCCCTGTCTGAGACACGTATGGAAGCCAAGAAATCCAGGGTCATGAGACCTGCCCAATGAAGCAGAAAGACGTTTGGAGAGAGATACCATCATGACACGGATCTGCAGGAAGTGTGTCCCTGACGGACTGGGAAGTCATCTTTGTTGAAGACATTTGGCCAGAGCGAGAGGCATCCAGGCCCCTGAGAAACAGGTGAGGCAGAGCAAGAGGGAGGATAGAGCAGCGGCCAGAGCCCCGGCAGGATACAGCGCCGTGCCACCACCACGGGCATAAGGGGAGGGCTTCCAAAAGGGTGGCTTGTCCAGAGAGGCCAGCGTTCCAGTGACAGTGACAGGGATTGTTGCCATCTCCCATTCCCGGCTTCTTCTTCTACACGGTATGGTGGTGTGGCTTCATTTCTCAGAGAAGAGCCGTGAAAAGGTACAACCATCTTCTCTGATGTGGTTCTGCTTCCCTACTGCGGGACAAAGAGCTCCTGTGGGGCTCTTTTCCTTGGTTGCTGTGTGGTCATCTTGATCTTAGAAAAGAGGCAGCTCATGATGGGGATGAGATTTCAATTGCTCCGGGACCGATGCATCTCCTCACGTGGGCCAGGCCTTCACACACCCAAAGCGGATCCGCGGCGGCGAAAACGATTGACAGCCGGCCTCATGACCCAGGCAGAGACGCAGAAAGAGGCTCAGCAAAGACAGGCCGACATGCCAGAAATCGCCTTGTGCTGCACAGGGCACATTCAGCCAAAGACACACACGCAGAGGAGCACGCACACACTAACCGACAGAGAGAGGGAAAGAAAGACACAGAGACTGAGAGACAGAGAGAGAAGAGAGAATGGGAGACACACACACACGCGCGCACACATACACGCGCACACACACACAGAGAAACAGAGTCATACAGCAGAGGCATGGAAACACACCGCCCCCAGGCAACCCCTGAGGCTGCGGGGTTCTGCTCTCGACGAGAACGACCCTGGGGTGAGAGAACAGCCCAGGGGCACGCAGGCCGACCTGTCCTCGAGATGACGGCGGCACGACTTTTGGGGAGACTCACCCCAACAGCGTCCGGGCAGGCCTGAGGCTGGGATGCCGTGCTGCTTCTCCCGGACTCCGCCTGGGGTTTCCTCATCCTGGTCGGCCCTTTGCGACTCCTGGCATCCGGAGACGTTCCCGTCGACCCCGTGGAGAGGTCCGACCGGAGCCTCAGAGCCCCGCCACCCAAGCACTGCCACGGAGGGCTCCTGCTCTGCCAAGCCTCAGGGACCGGTTTCTAAGACAACCGTGGGAAGCACTGTGACGGCAGAAGCCGCTCGCGCCTCGCGCATGCGCATTGGCTGGACCGACTCGCGCTTGGCTCCTGGCAGTCAGGCTGCGTCCCCTTTAAATAATGCCCCCGCTGCCCGGCTGCAGCGAGGCTCCTGCTGCAGCCGCGGCGGCGTGTGGATACGGGGTCCAGCTTGGGACGCCGTGGGAGATGGAGCCGCCGGTGCCCTGTCTCAGGGCCAAACCCCCAGGAGTCCCGCCCTCAGGATCTCCTTGAGCCGACTTCCACGGAGGGAAGGGGAGCTTCAGGCCGCCTGCTGTGTTCTGGGGACTCCCGTTCAGATCCGATTTTGGCCCCCTCCCAGTGAGATAGGATGGGCTCACAACATCTGGTGAGGCAGGCAGGGCCTCGCTGCAGCGCAGAATGATCCCATAGGTCTCAAGGCGTAGCGTCAGCTGAAACATCACTGATCCATCAGCCCTCTGCCTCCCTCCTCCTTCGAAAGAGCAGTGGCCTGCTCCGCTTCTAAAAGCCCTGGGGCTCCGGAAAGCCGACCGCGCTTTACAGGACACGTGCAGGCAGGAACAGGGGCGAATCCGAGGTGGAGACCATGTGACCACGCGTGGCACTGGCGTATCCCACAGCAGATGGTGTGAACGTGTGTCACCGGAGGCATACCGGGAGACGGCGAAACAAACGGTGGTGTCCAGGCATGTGCCAGTGGAAGGGGGGAAGAAGTGACCTTTCGGTCAATGCCAAGGGAAATCAAAGAACACCTGGGGCTCGGTGGGTGGGGGGCCTGTGCCTGATCCAAGCCAGGTTTTCCAATGCCTATCAGAGGAGCAAAGAATCTTCTGCAGAATTCGCCCCGCCCCCAACCCTCCTCCTCCCTGGTAGCCCTGACGCAACTTCCCCTGCACCCAGCCCCAGCCCCAGCCCCAGCCCCAGCCCCAGCCCCAGTCCCAGCCCAGTCCCTCTGGTTCCCTGACATTCGTTTGGGCCACAAGATCAAGGGAGTCAGTCCACCCAGGAGCAGAGGAGAGGATGTCCCTCAAGAATGAGACAGGAAGTGCAGAGGAAATGCGACACCACCTGTCCTAGAAGACAAGGCCAGTCACGGTCGCCTAGCGCTCATTCTAGGCAATCCACCCACCCATGAGGGGAAACATGGAGAACAAGGAAGCTTCCCTGTCTGAGACACGTATGGAAGCCAAGAAATCCAGGGTCATGAGACCTGCCCAATGAAGCAGAAAGACGTTTGGAGAGAGATACCATCATGACACGGATCTGCAGGAAGTGTGTCCCTGACGGACTGGGAAGTCATCTTTGTTGAAGACATTTGGCCAGAGCGAGAGGCATCCAGGCCCCTGAGAAACAGGTGAGGCAGAGCAAGAGGGAGGATAGAGCAGCGGCCAGAGCCCCGGCAGGATACAGCGCCGTGCCACCACCACGGGCATAAGGGGAGGGCTTCCAAAAGGGTGGCTTGTCCAGAGAGGCCAGCGTTCCAGTGACAGTGACAGGGATTGTTGCCATCTCCCATTCCCGGCTTCTTCTTCTACACGGTATGGTGGTGTGGCTTCATTTCTCAGAGAAGAGCCGTGAAAAGGTACAACCATCTTCTCTGATGTGGTTCTGCTTCCCTACTGCGGGACAAAGAGCTCCTGTGGGGCTCTTTTCCTTGGTTGCTGTGTGGTCATCTTGATCTTAGAAAAGAGGCAGCTCATGATGGGGATGAGATTTCAATTGCTCCGGGACCGATGCATCTCCTCACGTGGGCCAGGCCTTCACACACCCAAAGCGGATCCGCGGCGGCGAAAACGATTGACAGCCGGCCTCATGACCCAGGCAGAGACGCAGAAAGAGGCTCAGCAAAGACAGGCCGACATGCCAGGAATCGCCTTGTGCTGCACAGGGCACATTCAGCCAAAGACACACACGCAGAGGGGCACGCACACACTAACCGACAGAGAGAGGGAAAGAAAGACACAGAGACTGAGAGACAGAGAGAGAAGAGAGAATGGGAGACACACACACACGTGCGCACACATACACGCGCACACACACACAGAGAAACAGAGTCATACAGCAGAGGCATGGAAACACACCGCCCCCAGGCAACCCCTGAGGCTGCGGGGTTCTGCTCTCGACGAGAACGACCCTGGGGTGAGAGAACAGCCCAGGGGCACGCAGGCCGACCTGTCCTCGAGATGACGGCGGCACGACTTTTGGGGAGACTCACCCCAACAGCGTCCGGGCAGGCCTGAGGCTGGGATGCCGTGCTGCTTCTCCCGGACTCCGCCTGGGGTTTCCTCATCCTGGTCGGCCCTTTGCGACTCCTGGCATCCGGAGACGTTCCCGTCGACCCCGTGGAGAGGTCCGACAGGAGCCTCAGAGCCCCGCCACCCAAGCACTGCCACGGAGGGCTCCTGCTCTGCCAAGCCTCAGGGACCGGTTTCTAAGACAACCGTGGGAAGCACTGTGACGGCAGAAGCCGCTCGCGCCTCGCGCATGCGCATTGGCTGGACCGACTCGCGCTCGGCTCCTGGCAGTCAGGCTGCGTCCCCTTTAAATAATGCCCCCGCTGCCCGGCTGCAGCGAGCCTCCTGCTGCAGCCGCGGCGGCGTGTGGATACGGGGTCCAGCTTGGGACGCCGTGGGAGATGGGGCCGCCGGTGCCCTGTCTCAGGGCCAAACCCCCAGGAGTCCCGCCCTCAGGATCTCCTTGAGCCGACTTCCACGGAGGGAAGGGGAGCTTCAGGCCGCCTGCTGTGTTCTGGGGACTCCCGTTCAGATCCGATTTTGGCCCCCTCCCAGTGAGATAGGATGGGCTCAGCACATCTGGTGAGGCAGGCAGGGCCTCGCTGCAGCGCAGAATGATCCCATAGGTCTCAAGGCGTAGCGTCAGCTGAAACTTCACTGATCCATCAGCCCTCTGCCTCCCTCCTCCTTCGAAAGAGCAGTGGCCTGCTCCGCTTCTAAAAGCCCTGGGGCTCCGGAAAGCCGACCGCGCTTTACAGGACACGTGCAGGCAGGAACAGGGGCGAATCCGAGGTGGAGACCATGTGACCACGCGTGGCACTGGCGTATCCCACAGCAGATGGTGTGAATGTGTGTCACCGGAGGCATACCGGGAGACGGCGAAACAAACGGTGGTGTCCAGGCATGTGCCAGTGGAAGGGGGGAACAAGTGACCTTTCGGTCAATGCCAAGGGAAATCAAAGAACACCTGGGGCTCGGTGGGTGGGGGGCCTGTGCCTGACCCAAGCCAGGTTTTCCAATGCCTATCAGAGGAGCAAAGAATCTTCTGCAGAATTCGCCCCGCCCCCAACCCTCCTCCTCCCTGGTAGCCCTGACGCAACTTCCCCTGCACCCAGCCCCAGCCCCAGCCCCAGCCCCAGCCCCAGCCCCAGCCCCAGCCCAGTCCCTCTGGTTCCCTGACAAGAGAAGATCAAGGGTGTCAGTTTGGGCCACAAGATCAAGGGAGTCAGCCCACCCAGGAGCAGAGGAGAGGATGTCCCTCAAGAATGAGACAGGAAGTGCAGAGGAAATGCGACACCACCTGTCCTAGAAGACAAGGCCAGTCACGGTCGCCTAGCGCTCATTCTAGGCAATCCACCCACCCATGAGGGGAAACATGGAGAACAAGGAAGCTTCCCTGTCTGAGACACGTATGGAAGCCAAGAAATCCAGGGTCATGAGACCTGCCCAATGAAGCAGAAAGACGTTTGGAGAGAGATACTATCATGACACGGATCTGCAGGAAGTGTGTCCCTGACGGACTGGAAAGTCATCTTTGTTGAAGACATTTGGCCAGAGCGAGAGGCATCCAGGCCCCTGAGAAACAGGTGAGGCAGAGCAAGAGGGAGGATAGAGCAGCGGCCAGAGCCCCGGCAGGATACAGCGCCGTGCCACCACCACGGGCATAAGGGGAGGGCTTCCAAAAGGGTGGCTTGTCCAGAGAGGCCAGCGTTCCAGTGACAGTGACAGGGATTGTTGCCATCTCCCATTCCCGGCTTCTTCTTCTACACGGTATGGTGGTGTGGCTTCATTTCTCAGAGAAGAGCCGTGAAAAGGTACAACCATCTTCTCTGATGTGGTTCTGCTTCCCTACTGTGGGACAAAGAGCTCCTGTGGGGCTCTTTTCCTTGGTTGCTGTGTGGTCATCTTGATCTTAGAAAAGAGGCAGCTCATGATGGGGATGAGATTTCAATTGCTCCGGGACCGATGCATCTCCTCACGTGGGCCAGGCCTTCACACACCCAAAGCGGATCCGCGGCGGCGAAAACGATTGACAGCCGGCCTCATGACCCAGGCAGAGACGCAGAAAGAGGCTCAGCAAAGACAGGCCGACATGCCAGAAATCGCCTTGTGCTGCACAGGGCACATTCAGCCAAAGACACACACGCAGAGGGGCACGCACACACTAACCGACAGAGAGAGGGAAAGAAAGACACAGAGACTGAGAGACAGAGAGAGAAGAGAGAATGGGAGACACACACACACGCGCCCACACATACACGCGCACACACACACAGAGAAACAGAGTCATGCGGCAGAGGCATGGAAACACACCGCCCCCAGGCAACCCCTGAGGCTGCGGGGTTCTGCTCTCGACGAGAACGACCCTGGGGTGAGAGAACAGCCCAGGGGCACGCAGGCCGACCTGTCCTCGAGATGACGGCGGCACGACTTTTGGGGAGACTCACCCCAACAGCGTCCGGGCAGGTCTGAGGCTGGGATGCCGTGCTGCTTCCCCCGGACTCCGCCTGGGGTTTCCTCATCCTGGTCGGCCCTTTGCGACTCCTGGCATCCGGAGACGTTCCCGTCGACCCCGTGGAGAGGTCCGACCGGAGCCTCAGAGCCCCGCCACCCAAGCACTGCCACGGAGGGCTCCTGCTCTGCCAAGCCTCAGGGACTGGTTTCTAAGACAACCGTGGGAAGCACTGTGACGGCAGAAGCCGCTCGCGCCTCGCGCATGCGCATTGGCTGGACCGACTCGCGCTCGGCTCCTGGCAGTCAGGCTGCGTCCCCTTTAAATAATGCCCCCGCTGCCCGGCTGCAGCGAGGCTCCTGCTGCAGCCGCGGCGGCGTGTGGATACGGGGTCCAGCTTGGGACGCCGTGGGAGATGGAGCCGCCGGTGCCCTGTCTCAGGGCCAAACCCCCAGGAGTCCCGCCCTCAGGATCTCCTTGAGCCGACTTCCACGGAGGGAAGGGGAGCTTCAGGCCGCCTGCTGTGTTCTGGGGACTCCCGTTCAGATCCGATTTTGGCCCCCTCCCAGTGAGATAGGATGGGCTCACCACATCTGGTGAGGCAGGCAGGGCCTCGCTGCAGCGCAGAATGATCCCATAGGTCTCAAGGCGTAGCGTCAGCTGAAACTTCACTGATCCATCAGCCCTCTGCCTCCCTCCTCCTTCGAAAGAGCAGTGGCCTGCTCCGCTTCTAAAAGCCCTGGGGCTCCGGAAAGCCGACCGCGCTTTACAGGACACGTGCAGGCAGGAACAGGGGCGAATCCGAGGTGGAGACCATGTGGCCACGCGTGGCACTGGCGTATCCCACAGCAGATGGTGTGAATGTGTGTCACCGGAGGCATACCGGGAGACGGCGAAACAAACCGTGGTGTCCAGGCATGTGCCAGTGGAAGGGGGGAACAAGTGACCTTTCGGTCAATGCCAAGGGAAATCAAAGAACACCTGGGGCTCGGTGGGTGGGGGGCCTGTGCCTGACCCAAGCCAGGTTTTCCAATGCCTATCAGAGGAGCAAAGAATCTTCTGCAGAATTCGCCCCGCCCCCAACCCTCCTCCTCCCTGGTAGCCCTGACGCAACTTCCCCTGCACCCAGCCCCAGCCCCAGACCCAGCCCAAGACCCAGCCCCAGCCCCAGCCCAGTCCCTCTGGTTCCCTGACATTCGTTTGGGCCACAAGATCAAGGGAGTCAGTCCACCCAGGAGCAGAGGAGAGGATGTCCCTCAAGAATGAGACAGGAAGTGCAGAGGAAATGCGACACCACCTGTCCTAGAAGACAAGGCCAGTCACGGTCGCCTAGCGCTCATTCTAGGCAATCCACCCACCCATGAGGGGAAACATGGAGAACAAGGAAGCTTCCCTGTCTGAGACACGTATGGAAGCCAAGAAATCCAGGGTCATGAGACCTGCCCAATGAAGCAGAAAGACGTTTGGAGAGAGATACCATCATGACACGGATCTGCAGGAAGTGTGTCCCTGACGGACTGGGAAGTCATCTTTGTTGAAGACATTTGGCCAGAGCGAGAGGCATCCAGGCCCCTGAGAAACAGGTGAGGCAGAGCAAGAGGGAGGATAGAGCAGCGGCCAGAGCCCCGGCAGGATACAGCGCCGTGCCACCACCACGGGCATAAGGGAAGGGCTTCCAAAAGGGTGGCTTGTCCAGAGAGGCCAGCGTTCCAGTGACAGTGACAGGGATTGTTGCCATCTCCCATTCCCGGCTTCTTCTTCTACACGGTATGGTGGTGTGGCTTCATTTCTCAGAGAAGAGCCGTGAAAAGGTACAACCATCTTCTCTGATGTGGTTCTGCTTCCCTACTGCGGGACAAAGAGCTCCTGTGGGGCTCTTTTCCTTGGTTGCTGTGTGGTCATCTTGATCTTAGAAAAGAGGCAGCTCATGATGGGGATGAGATTTCAATTGCTCCGGGACCGATGCATCTCCTCACGTGGGCCAGGCCTTCACACACCCAAAGCGGATCCGCGGCGGCGAAAACGATTGACAGCCGGCCTCATGACCCAGGCAGAGACGCAGAAAGAGGCTCAGCAAAGACAGGCCGACATGCCAGAAATCGCCTTGTGCTGCACAGGGCACATTCAGCCAAAGACACACACGCAGAGGGGCACGCACACACTAACCGACAGAGAGAGGGAAAGAAAGACACAGAGACTGAGAGACAGAGAGAGAAGAGAGAATGGGAGACACACACACACGCGCCCACACATACACGCGCACACACACACAGAGAAACAGAGTCATACGGCAGAGGCATGGAAACACACCGCCCCCAGGCAACCCCTGAGGCTGCGGGGTTCTGCTCTCGACGAGAACGACCCTGGGGTGAGAGAACAGCCCAGGGGCACGCAGGCCGACCTGTCCTCGAGATGACGGCGGCACGACTTTTGGGGAGACTCACCCCAACAGCGTCCGGGCAGGTCTGAGGCTGGGATGCCGTGCTGCTTCCCCCGGACTCCGCCTGGGGTTTCCTCATCCTGGTCGGCCCTTTGCGACTCCTGGCATCCGGAGACGTTCCCGTCGACCCCGTGGAGAGGTCCGACCGGAGCCTCAGAGCCCCGCCACCCAAGCACTGCCACGGAGGGCTCCTGCTCTGCCAAGCCTCAGGGACCGGTTTCTAAGACAACCGTGGCAAGCACTGTGACGGCAGAAGCCACTCGCGCCTCGCGCATGCGCATTGGCTGGACCGATTCGCGCTCGGCTCCTGGCAGTCAGGCTGCGTCCCCTTTAAATAATGCCCCCGCTGCCCGGCTGCAGCGAGGCTCCTGCTGCAGCCGCGGCGGCGTGTGGATACGGGGTCCAGCTTGGGACGCCGTGGGAGATGGAGCCACCGGTGCCGTCTCAGGACCAAACCCCCAGGAGTCCCGCCCTCAGGATCTCCTTGAGCCGACTTCCACGGAGGGAAGGGGAGCTTCAGGCCGCCTGCTGTGTTCTGGGGACTCCCGTTCAGATCCGATTTTGGCCCCCTCCCAGTGAGATAGGATGGGCTCACAACATCTGGTGAGGCAGGCAGGGCCTCGCTGCAGCGCAGAATGATCCCATAGGTCTCAAGGCGTAGCGTCAGCTGAAACTTCAATGATCCATCAGCCCTCTGCCTCCCTCCTCCTTCGAAAGAGCAGTGGCCTGCTCCGCTTCTAAAAGCCCTGGGGCTCCGGAAAGCCGACCGCGCTTTACAGGACACGTGCAGGCAGGAACAGGGGCGAATCCGAGGTGGAGACCATGTGACCACGCGTGGCACTGGCGTATCCCACAGCAGATGGTGTGAATGTGTGTCACCGGAGGCATACCGGGAGACGGCGAAACAAACGGTGGTGTCCAGGCATGTGCCAGTGGAAGGGGGGAACAAGTGACCTTTCGGTCAATGCCAAGGGAAATCAAAGAACACCTGGGGCTCGGTGGGTGGGGGGCCTGTGCCTGACCCAAGCCAGGTTTTCCAATGCCTATCAGAGGAGCAAAGAATCTTCTGCAGAATTCGCCCCGCCCCCAACCCTCCTCCTCCCTGGTAGCCCTGACGCAACTTCCCCTGCACCCAGACCCAGCCCCAGCCCCAGCCCCAGCCCCAGCCCAAGACCCAGCCCCAGCCCCAGCCCAGTCCCTCTGGTTCCCTGACATTCGTTTGGGCCACAAGATCAAGGGAGTCAGTCCACCCAGGAGCAGAGGAGAGGATGTCCCTCAAGAATGAGACAGGAAGTGCAGAGGAAATGCGACACCACCTGTCCTAGAAGACAAGGCCAGTCACGGTCGCCTAGCGCTCATTCTAGGCAATCCACCCACCCATGAGGGGAAACATGGAGAACAAGGAAGCTTCCCTGTCTGAGACACGTATGGAAGCCAAGAAATCCAGGGTCATGAGACCTGCCCAATGAAGCAGAAAGACGTTTGGAGAGAGATACCATCATGACACGGATCTGCAGGAAGTGTGTCCCTGACGGACTGGGAAGTCATCTTTGTTGAAGACATTTGGCCAGAGCGAGAGGCATCCAGGCCCCTGAGAAACAGGTGAGGCAGAGCAAGAGGGAGGATAGAGCAGCGGCCAGAGCCCCGGCAGGATACAGCGCCGTGCCACCACCACGGGCATAAGGGGAGGGCTTCCAAAAGGGTGGCTTGTCCAGAGAGGCCAGCGTTCCAGTGACAGTGACAGGGATTGTTGCCATCTCCCATTCCCGGCTTCTTCTTCTACACGGTATGGTGGTGTGGCTTCATTTCTCAGAGAAGAGCCGTGAAAAGGTACAACCATCTTCTCTGATGTGGTTCTGCTTCCCTACTGCGGGACAAAGAGCTCCTGTGGGGCTCTTTTCCTTGGTTGCTGTGTGGTCATCTTGATCTTAGAAAAGAGGCAGCTCATGATGGGGATGAGATTTCAATTGCTCCGGGACCGATGCATCTCCTCACGTGGGCCAGGCCTTCACACACCCAAAGCGGATCCGCGGCGGCGAAAACGATTGACAGCCGGCCTCATGACCCAGGCAGAGACGCAGAAAGAGGCTCAGCAAAGACAGGCCGACATGCCAGAAATCGCCTTGTGCTGCACAGGGCACATTCAGCCAAAGACACACACGCAGAGGGGCACGCACACACTAACCGACAGAGAGAGGGAAAGAAAGACACAGAGACTGAGAGACAGAGAGAGAAGAGAGAATGGGAGACACACACACACGCGCGCACACATACACGCGCACACACACACAGAGAAACAGAGTCATACAGCAGAGGCATGGAAACACACCGCCCCCAGGCAACCCCTGAGGCTGCGGGGTTCTGCTCTCGACGAGAACGACCCTGGGGTGAGAGAACAGCCCAGGGGCACGCAGGCCGACCTGTCCTCGAGATGACGGCGGCACGACTTTTGGGGAGACTCACCCCAACAGCGTCCGGGCAGGTCTGAGGCTGGGATGCCGTGCTGCTTCCCCCGGACTCCGCCTGGGGTTTCCTCATCCTGGTCGGCCCTTTGCGACTCCTGGCATCCGGAGACGTTCCCGTCGACCCCGTGGAGAGGTCCGACCGGAGCCTCAGAGCCCCGCCACCCAAGCACTGCCACGGAGGGCTCCTGCTCTGCCAAGCCTCAGGGACCGGTTTCTAAGACAACCGTGGGAAGCACTGTGACGGCAGAAGCCGCTCGCGCCTCGCTCATGCGCATTGGCTGGACCGACTCGCGCTCGGCTCCTGGCAGTCAGGCTGCGTCCCCTTTAAATAATGCCCCCGCTGCCCGGCTGCAGCGAGGCTCCTGCTGCAGCCGCGGCGGCGTGTGGATACAGGGTCCAGCTTGGGACGCCGTGGGAGATGGGGCCGCCGGTGCCCTGTCTCAGGGCCAAACCCCCAGGAGTCCCGCCCTCAGGATCTCCTTGAGCCGACTTCCACGGAGGGAAGGGGAGCTTCAGGCTGCCTGCTGTGTTCTGGGGACTCCCGTTCAGATCCGATTTTGGCCCCCTCCCAGTGAGATAGGATGGGCTCACAACATCTGGTGAGGCAGGCAGGGCCTCGCTGCAGCGCAGAATGATCCCATAGGTCTCAAGGCGTAGCGTCAGCTGAAACTTCACTGATCCATCAGCCCTCTGCCTCCCTCCTCCTTCGAAAGAGCAGTGGCCTGCTCCGCTTCTAAAAGCCCTGGGGCTCCGGAAAGCCGACCGCGCTTTACAGGACACGTGCAGGCAGGAACAGGGGCGAATCCGAGGTGGAGACCATGTGACCACGCGTGGCACTGGCGTATCCCACAGCAGATGGTGTGAATGTGTGTCACCGGAGGCATACCGGGAGACGGCGAAACAAACGGTGGTGTCCAGGCATGTGCCAGTGGAAGGGGGGAACAAGTGACCTTTCGGTCAATGCCAAGGGAAATCAAAGAACACCTGGGGCTCGGTGGGTGGGGGGCCTGTGCCTGACCCAAGCCAGGTTTTCCAATGCCTATCAGAGGAGCAAAGAATCTTCTGCAGAATTCGCCCCGCCCCCAACCCTCCTCCTCCCTGGTAGCCCTGACGCAACTTCCCCTGCACCCAGCCCCAGCCCCAGCCCCAGCCCCAGCCCCAGCCCAAGACCCAGCCCCAGCCCCAGCCCAGTCCCTCTGGTTCCCTGACATTCGTTTGGGCCACAAGATCAAGGGAGTCAGTCCACCCAGGAGCAGAGGAGAGGATGTCCCTCAAGAATGAGACAGGAAGTGCAGAGGAAATGCGACACCACCTGTCCTAGAAGACAAGGCCAGTCACGGTCGCCTAGTGCTCATTCTAGGCAATCCACCCACCCATGAGGGGAAACATGGAGAACAAGGAAGCTTCCCTGTCTGAGACACGTATGGAAGCCAAGAAATCCAGGGTCATGAGACCTGCCCAATGAAGCAGAAAGACGTTTGGAGAGAGATACCATCATGACACGGATCTGCAGGAAGTGTGTCCCTGACGGACTGGGAAGTCATCTTTGTTGAAGACATTTGGCCAGAGCGAGAGGCATCCAGGCCCCTGAGAAACAGGTGAGGCAGAGCAAGAGGGAGGATAGAGCAGCGGCCAGAGCCCCGGCAGGATACAGCGCCGTGCCACCACCACGGGCATAAGGGGAGGGCTTCCAAAAGGGTGGCTTGTCCAGAGAGGCCAGCGTTCCAGTGACAGTGACAGGGATTGTTGCCATCTCCCATTCCCGGCTTCTTCTTCTACACGGTATGGTGGTGTGGCTTCATTTCTCAGAGAAGAGCCGTGAAAAGGTACAACCATCTTCTCTGATGTGGTTCTGCTTCCCTACTGCGGGACAAAGAGCTCCTGTGGGGCTCTTTTCCTTGGTTGCTGTGTGGTCATCTTGATCTTAGAAAAGAGGCAGCTCATGATGGGGATGAGATTTCAATTGCTCCGGGACCGATGCATCTCCTCACGTGGGCCAGGCCTTCACACACCCAAAGCGGATCCGCGGCGGCGAAAACGATTGACAGCCGGCCTCATGACCCAGGCAGAGACGCAGAAAGAGGCTCAGCAAAGACAGGCCGACATGCCAGAAATCGCCTTGTGCTGCACAGGGCACATTCAGCCAAAGACACACACGCAGAGGGGCACGCACACACTAACCGACAGAGAGAGGGAAAGAAAGACACAGAGACTGAGAGACAGAGAGAGAAGAGAGAATGGGAGACACACACACACGCGCCCACACATACACGCGCACACACACACAGAGAAACAGAGTCATACAGCAGAGGCATGGAAACACACCGCCCCCAGGCAACCCCTGAGGCTGCGGGGTTCTGCTCTCGACGAGAACGACCCTGGGGTGAGAGAACAGCCCAGGGGCACGCAGGCCGACCTGTCCTCGAGATGACGGCGGCACGACTTTTGGGGAGACTCACCCCAACAGCGTCCGGGCAGGCCTGAGGCTGGGATGCCGTGCTGCTTCCCCCGGACTCCGCCTGGGGTTTCCTCATCCTGGTCGGCCCTTTGCGACTCCTGGCATCCGGAGACGTTCCCGTCGACCCCGTGGAGAGGTCCGAGCGGAGCCTCAGAGCCCCGCCACCCAAGCACTGCCACGGAGGGCTCCTGCTCTGCCAAGCCTCAGGGACCGGTTTCTAAGACAACCGTGGGAAGCACTGTGACGGCAGAAGCCGCTCGCGCCTCGCGCATGCGCATTGGCTGGACCGACTCGCGCTCGGCTCCTGGCAGTCAGGCTGCGTCCCCTTTAAATAATGCCCCCGCTGCCCGGCTGCAGCGAGGCTCCTGCTGCAGCCGCGGCGGCGTGTGGATACGGGGTCCAGCTTGGGACGCCGTGGGAGATGGAGCCGCCGGTGCCCTGTCTCAGGGCCAAACCCCCAGGAGTCCCGCCCTCAGGATCTCCTTGAGCCGACTTCCACGGAGGGAAGGGGAGCTTCAGGCCGCCTGCTGTGTTCTGGGGACTCCCGTTCAGATCCGATTTTGGCCCCCTCCCAGTGAGATAGGATGGGCTCACAACATCTGGTGAGGCAGGCAGGGCCTCGCTGCAGCGCAGAATGATCCCATAGGTCTCAAGGCGTAGCGTCAGCTGAAACTTCAGTGATCCATCAGCCCTCTGCCTCCCTCCTCCTTCGAAAGAGCAGTGGCCTGCTCCGCTTCTAAAAGCCCTGGGGCTCCGGAAAGCCGACCGCGCTTTACAGGACACGTGCAGGCAGGAACAGGGGCGAATCCGAGGTGGAGACCATGTGACCACGCGTGGCACTGGCGTATCCCACAGCAGATGGTGTGAATGTGTGTCACCGGAGGCATACCGGGAGACGGCGAAACAAACGGTGGTGTCCAGGCATGTGCCAGTGGAAGGGGGGAACAAGTGACCTTTCGGTCAATGCCAAGGGAAATCAAAGAACACCTGGGGCTCGGTGGGTGGGGGGCCTGTGCCTGACCCAAGCCAGGTTTTCCAATGCCTATCAGAGGAGCAAAGAATCTTCTGCAGAATTCGCCCCGCCCCCAACCCTCCTCCTCCCTGGTAGCCCTGACGCAACTTCCCCTGCACCCAGCCCCAGCCCCAGCCCCAGCCCCAGCCCCAGCCCAAGACCCAGCCCCAGCCCCAGCCCAGTCCCTCTGGTTCCCTGACATTCGTTTGGGCCACAAGATCAAGGGAGTCAGTCCACCCAGGAGCAGAGGAGAGGATGTCCCTCAAGAATGAGACAGGAAGTGCAGAGGAAATGCGACACCACCTGTCCTAGAAGACAAGGCCAGTCACGGTCGCCTAGCGCTCATTCTAGGCAATCCACCCACCCATGAGGGGAAACATGGAGAACAAGGAAGCTTCCCTGTCTGAGACACGTATGGAAGCCAAGAAATCCAGGGTCATGAGACCTGCCCAATGAAGCAGAAAGACGTTTGGAGAGAGATACCATCATGACACGGATCTGCAGGAAGTGTGTCCCTGACGGACTGGGAAGTCATCTTTGTTGAAGACATTTGGCCAGAGCGAGAGGCATCCAGGCCCCTGAGAAACAGGTGAGGCAGAGCAAGAGGGAGGATAGAGCAGCGGCCAGAGCCCCAGCAGGATACAGCGCCGTGCCACCACCACGGGCATAAGGGGAGGGCTTCCAAAAGGGTGGCTTGTCCAGAGAGGCCAGCGTTCCAGTGACAGTGACAGGGATTGTTGCCATCTCCCATTCCCGGCTTCTTCTTCTACACGGTATGGTGGTGTGGCTTCATTTCTCAGAGAAGAGCCGTGAAAAGGTACAACCATCTTCTCTGATGTGGTTCTGCTTCCCTACTGCGGGACAAAGAGCTCCTGTGGGGCTCTTTTCCTTGGTTGCTGTGTGGTCATCTTGATCTTAGAAAAGAGGCAGCTCATGATGGGGATGAGATTTCAATTGCTCCGGGACCGATGCATCTCCTCACGTGGGCCAGGCCTTCACACACCCAAAGCGGATCCGCGGCGGCGAAAACGATTGACAGCCGGCCTCATGACCCAGGCAGAGACGCAGAAAGAGGCTCAGCAAAGACAGGCCGACATGCCAGAAATCGCCTTGTGCTGCACAGGGCACATTCAGCCAAAGACACACACGCAGAGGGGCACGCACACACTAACCGACAGAGAGAGGGAAAGAAAGACACAGAGACTGAGAGACAGAGAGAGAAGAGAGAATGGGAGACACACACACACGCGCGCACACATACACGCGCACACACACACAGAGAAACAGAGTCATACAGCAGAGGCATGGAAACACACCGCCCCCAGGCAACCCCTGAGGCTGCGGGGTTCTGCTCTCGACGAGAACGACCCTGGGGTGAGAGAACAGCCCAGGGGCACGCAGGCCGACCTGTCCTCGAGATGACGGCGGCACGACTTTTGGGGAGACTCACCCCAACAGCGTCCGGGCAGGCCTGAGGCTGGGATGCCGTGCTGCTTCCCCCGGACTCCGCCTGGGGTTTCCTCATCCTGGTCGGCCCTTTGCGACTCCTGGCATCCGGAGACGTTCCCGTCGACCCCGTGGAGAGGTCCGAGCGGAGCCTCAGAGCCCCGCCACCCAAGCACTGCCACGGAGGGCTCCTGCTCTGCCAAGCCTCAGGGACCGGTTTCTAAGACAACCGTGGGAAGCACTGTGACGGCAGAAGCCGCTCGCGCCTCGCGCATGCGCATTGGCTGGACCGACTCGCGCTCGGCTCCTGGCAGTCAGGCTGCGTCCCCTTTAAATAATGCCCCCGCTGCCCGGCTGCAGCGAGGCTCCTGCTGCAGCCGCGGCGGCGTGTGAATACGGGGTCCAGCTTGGGACGCCGTGGGAGATGGGGCCGCCGGTGCCCTGTCTCAGGGCCAAACCCCCAGGAGTCCCGCCCTCAGGATCTCCTTGAGCCGACTTCCACGGATGGAAGGGGAGCTTCAGGACGCCTGCTGTGTTCTGGGGACTCCCGTTCAGATCCGATTTTGGCCCCCTCCCAGTGAGATAGGTTGGGATCACCACATCTGGTGAGGCAGGCAGGGCCTCGCTGCAGCGCAGAATGATCCCATAGGTCTCAAGGCCGTAGCGTCAGCTGAAACTTCACTGATCCATCAGCCCTCTGCCTCCCTCCTCCTTCGAAAGAGCAGTGGCCTACTCCGCTTCTAAAAGCCCTGGGGCTCTGGAAAGCCGACCGCGCTTTACAGGACACGTGCAGGCAGGAACAGGGGCGAATCCGAGGTGGAGACCATGTGACCACGCGTGGCACTGGCGTATCCCACAGCAGATGGTGTGAATGTGTGTCACCGGAGGCATACCGGGAGACGGCGAAACAAACGGTGGTGTCCAGGCATGTGCCAGTGGAAGGGGGGAACATGTGACCTTTCGGTCAATGCCAAGGGAAATAAAAGAACACCTGGGGTTCGGTGGGTGGGGGGCCTGTGCCTGACCCAAGCCAGGTTTTCCAATGCCTATCAGAGGAGCAAAGAATCTTCTGCAGAATTCGCCCCGCCCCCAACCCTCCTCCTCCCTGGTAGCCCTGATGCAACTTCCTCTGCACCCAGCCCCAGCCCCAGCCCCAGCCCCAGCCCCAGCCCCAGCCCCAGCCCAGTCCCTCTGGTTCCCTGACATTCGTTTGGGCCACAAGATCAAGGGAGTCAGTCCACCCAGGAGCAGAGGAGAGGATGTCCCTCAAGAATGAGACAGGAAGTGCAGAGGAAATGCGACACCACCTGTCCTAGAAGACAAGGCCAGTCACGGTCGCCTAGCGCTCATTCTAGGCAATCCACCCACCCATGAGGGGAAACATGGAGAACAAGGAAGCTTCCCTGTCTGAGACACGTATGGAAGCCAAGAAATCCAGGGTCATGAGACCTGCCCAATGAAGCAGAAAGACGTTTGGAGAGAGATACCATCATGACACGGATCTGCAGGAAGTGTGTCCCTGACGGACTGGGAAGTCATCTTTGTTGAAGACATTTGGCCAGAGCGAGAGGCATCCAGGCCCCTGAGAAACAGGTGAGGCAGAGCAAGAGGGAGGATAGAGCAGCGGCCAGAGCCCCGGCAGGATACAGCGCCGTGCCACCACCACGGGCATAAGGGGAGGGCTTCCAAAAGGGTGGCTTGTCCAGAGAGGCCAGCGTTCCAGTGACAGTGACAGGGATTGTTGCCATCTCCCATTCCCGGCTTCTTCTTCTACACGGTATGGTGGTGTGGCTTCATTTCTCAGAGAAGAGCCGTGAAAAGGTACAACCATCTTCTCTGATGTGGTTCTGCTTCCCTACTGCGGGACAAAGAGCTCCTGTGGGGCTCTTTTCCTTGGTTGCTGTGTGGTCATCTTGATCTTAGAAAAGAGGCAGCTCATGATGGGGATGAGATTTCAATTGCTCCGGGACCGATGCATCTCCTCACGTGGGCCAGGCCTTCACACACCCAAAGCGGATCCGCGGCGGCGAAAACGATTGACAGCCGGCCTCATGACCCAGGCAGAGACGCAGAAAGAGGCTGAGCAAAGACAGGCCGACATGCCAGAAATCGCCTTGTGCTGCACAGGGCACATTCAGCCAAAGACACACACGCAGAGGGGCACGCACACACTAACCGACAGAGAGAGGGAAAGAAAGACACAGAGACTGAGAGACAGAGAGAGAAGAGAGAATGGGAGACACACACACACGCGCGCACACATACACGCGCACACACACACACACAGAAACAGAGTCATACAGCAGAGGCATGGAAACACACTGCCCCCAGGCAACCCCTGAGGCTGCGGGGTTCTGCTCTCGACGAGAACGACCCTGGGGTGAGAGAACAGCCCAGGGGCACGCAGGCCGACCTGTCCTCGAGATGACGGCGGCACGACTTTTGGGGAGACTCACCCCAACAGCGTCCGGGCAGGCCTGAGGCTGGGATGCCGTGCTGCTTCCCCCGGACTCCGCCTGGGGTTTCCTCATCCTGGTCGGCCCTTTGCGACTCCTGGCATCCGGAGACGTTCCCGTCGACGCCGTGGAGATGTCCGAACGGAGCCTCAGAGCCCCGCCACCCAAGCACTGCCACGGAGGGCTCTTGCTCTGCCAAGCCTCAGGGACCGGTTTCTAAGACAACCGTGGGAAGCACTGTGACGGCAGAAGCCGCTCGCGCCTCGCGCATGCGCATTGGCTGGACCGACTCGCGCTCGGCTCCTGGCAGTCAGGCTGCGTCCCCTTTAAATAATGCCCCCGCTGCCCGGCTGCAGCGAGGCTCCTGCTGCAGCCGCGGCGGCGTGTGGATACGGGGTCCAGCTTGGGACGCCGTGGGAGATGGGGCCGCCGGTGCCCTGTCTCAGGGCCAAACCCCCAGGAGTCCCGCCCTCAGGATCTCCTTGAGCCGACTTCCACGGAGGGAAGGGGAGCTTCAGGACGCCTGCTGTGTTCTGGGGACTCCCGTTCAGATCCGATTTTGGCCCCCTCCCAGTGAGATAGGATGGGCTCAGCACATCTGGTGAGGCAGGCAGGGCCTCGCTGCAGCGCAGAATGATCCCATAGGTCTCAAGGCGTAGCGTCAGCTGAAACTTCACTGATCCATCAGCCCTCTGCCTCCCTCCTCCTTCGAAAGAGCAGTGGCCTGCTCCGCTTCTAAAAGCCCTGGGGCTCCGGAAAGCCGACCGCGCATTACAGGACACGTGCAGGCAGGAACAGGGGCGAATCCGAGGTGGAGACCATGTGACCACGCGTGGCACTGGCGTATCCCACAGCAGATGGTGTGAATGTGTGTCACCGGAGGCATACCGGGAGACGGCGAAACAAACGGTGGTGTCCAGGCATGTGCCAGTGGAAGGGGGGAACAAGTGACCTTTCGGTCAATGCCAAGGGAAATCAAAGAACACCTGGGGCTCGGTGGGTGGGGGGCCTGTGCCTGACCCAAGCCAGGTTTTCCAATGCCTATCAGAGGAGCAAAGAATCTTCTGCAGAATTCGCCCCGCCCCCAACCCTCCTCCTCCCTGGTAGCCCTGACGCAACTTCCCCTGCACCCAGCCCCAGCCCCAGCCCCAGCCCCAGCCCCAGCCCCAGCCCCAGCCCAGTCCCTCTGGTTCCCTGACATTCGTTTGGGCCACAAGATCAAGGGAGTCAGTCCACCCAGGAGCAGAGGAGAGGATGTCCCTCAAGAATGAGACAGGAAGTGCAGAGGAAATGCGACACCACCTGTCCTAGAAGACAAGGCCAGTCACGGTCGCCTAGCGCTCATTCTAGGCAATCCACCCACCCATGAGGGGAAACATGGAGAACAAGGAAGCTTCCCTGTCTGAGACACGTATGGAAGCCAAGAAATCCAGGGTCATGAGACCTGCCCAATGAAGCAGAAAGACGTTTGGAGAGAGATACCATCATGACACGGATCTGCAGGAAGTGTGTCCCTGACGGACTGGGAAGTCATCTTTGTTGAAGACATTTGGCCAGAGCGAGAGGCATCCAGGCCCCTGAGAAACAGGTGAGGCAGAGCAAGAGGGAGGATAGAGCAGCGGCCAGAGCCCCGGCAGGATACAGCGCCGTGCCACCACCACGGGCATAAGGGGAGGGCTTCCAAAAGGGTGGCTTGTCCAGAGAGGCCAGCGTTCCAGTGACAGTGACAGGGATTGTTGCCATCTCCCATTCCCGGCTTCTTCTTCTACACGGTATGGTGGTGTGGCTTCATTTCTCAGAGAAGAGCCGTGAAAAGGTACAACCATCTTCTCTGATGTGGTTCTGCTTCCCTACTGCGGGACAAAGAGCTCCTGTGGGGCTCTTTTCCTTGGTTGCTGTGTGGTCATCTTGATCTTAGAAAAGAGGCAGCTCATGATGGGGATGAGATTTCAATTGCTCCGGGACCGATGCATCTCCTCACGTGGGCCAGGCCTTCACACACCCAAAGCGGATCCGCCGCGGCGAAAACGATTGACAGCCGGCCTCATGACCCAGGCAGAGACGCAGAAAGAGGCTGAGCAAAGACAGGCCGACATGCCAGAAATCGCCTTGTGCTGCACAGGGCACATTCAGCCAAAGACACACACGCAGAGGGGCACGCACACACTAACCGACAGAGAGAGGGAAAGAAAGACACAGAGACTGAGAGACAGAGAGAGAAGAGAGAATGGGAGACACACACACACGCGCGCACACATACACGCGCACACACACACAGAGAAACAGAGTCATACAGCAGAGGCATGGAAACACACCGCCCCCAGGCAACCCCTGAGGCTGCGGGGTTCTGCTCTCGACGAGAACGACCCTGGGGTGAGAGAACAGCCCAGGGGCACGCAGGCCGACCTGTCCTCGAGATGACGGCGGCACGACTTTTGGGGAGACTCACCCCAACAGCGTCCGGGCAGGCCTGAGGCTGGGATGCCGTGCTGCTTCCCCCGGACTCCGCCTGGGGTTTCCTCATCCTGGTCGGCCCTTTGCGACTCCCGGCATCCGGAGACGTTCCCGTCGACGCCGTGGAGAGGTCCGACCGGAGCCTCAGAGCCCCGCCACCCAAGCACTGCCACGGAGGGCTCTTGCTCTGCCAAGCCTCAGGGACCGGTTTCTAAGACAACCGTGGGAAGCACTGTGACGGCAGAAGCCGCTCGCGCCTCGCGCATGCGCATTGGCTGGACCGACTCGCGCTCGGCTCCTGGCAGTCAGGCTGCGTCCCTTTTAAATAATGCCCCCGCTGCCCAGCTGCAGCGAGGCTCCTGCTGCAGCCGCGGCGGCGTGTGGATACGGGGTCCAGCTTGGGACGCCGTGGGAGATGGGGCCGCCGGTGCCCTGTCTCAGGGCCAAACCCCCAGGAGTCCCGCCCTCAGGATCTCCTTGAGCCGACTTCCACGGAGGGAAGGGGAGCTTCAGGCCGCCTGCTGTGTTCTGGGGACTCCCGTTCAGATCCGATTTTGGCCCCCTCCCAGTGAGATAGGATGGGCTCAGCACATCTGGTGAGGCAGGCAGGGCCTCGCTGCAGCGCAGAATGATCCCATAGGTCTCAAGGCGTAGCGTCAGCTGAAACTTCACTGATCCATCAGCCCTCTGCCTCCCTCCTCCTTCGAAATAGCAGTGGCCTGCTCCGCTTCTAAAAGCCCTGGGGCTCCGGAAAGCCGACCGCGCTTTACAGGACACGTGCAGGCAGGAACAGGGGCGAATCCGAGGTGGAGACCATGTGACCACGCGTGGCACTGGCGTATCCCACAGCAGATGGTGTGAATGTGTGTCACCGGAGGCATACCGGGAGACGGCGAAACAAACGGTGGTGTCCAGGCATGTGCCAGTGGAAGGGGGGAACAAGTGACCTTTCAGTCAATGCCAAGGGAAATCAAAGAACACCTGGGGCTCGGTGGGTGGGGGGCCTGTGCCTGACCCAAGCCAGGTTTTCCAATGCCTATCAGAGGAGCAAAGAATCTTCTGCAGAATTCGCCCCGCCCCCAACCCTCCTCCTCCCTGGTAGCCCTGACGCAACTTCCCCTGCACCCAGCCCCAGCCCCAGCCCCAGCCCCAGCCCCAGCCCAAGACCCAGCCCCAGCCCCAGCCCAGTCCCTCTGGTTCCCTGACATTCGTTTGGGCCACAAGATCAAGGGAGTCAGTCCACCCAGGAGCAGAGGAGAGGATGTCCCTCAAGAATGAGACAGGAAGTGCAGAGGAAATGCGACACCACCTGTCCTAGAAGACAAGGCCAGTCACGGTCGCCTAGCGCTCATTCTAGGCAATCCACCCACCCATGAGGGGAAACATGGAGAACAAGGAAGCTTCCGTGTCTGAGACACGTATGGAAGCCAAGAAATCCAGGGTCATGAGACCTGCCCAATGAAGCAGAAAGACGTTTGGAGAGAGATACCATCATGACACGGATCTGCAGGAAGTGTGTCCCTGACGGACTGGGAAGTCATCTTTGTTGAAGACATTTGGCCAGAGCGAGAGGCATCCAGGCCCCTGAGAAACAGGTGAGGCAGAGCAAGAGGGAGGATAGAGCAGCGGCCAGAGCCCCGGCAGGATACAGCGCCGTGCCACCACCACGGGCATAAGGGGAGGGCTTCCAAAAGGGTGGCTTGTCCAGAGAGGCCAGCGTTCCAGTGACAGTGACAGGGATTGTTGCCATCTCCCATTCCCGGCTTCTTCTTCTACACGGTATGGTGGTGTGGCTTCATTTCTCAGAGAAGAGCCGTGAAAAGGTACAACCATCTTCTCTGATGTGGTTCTGCTTCCCTACTGCGGGACAAAGAGCTCCTGTGGGGCTCTTTTCCTTGGTTGCTGTGTGGTCATCTTGATCTTAGAAAAGAGGCAGCTCATGATGGGGATGAGATTTCAATTGCTCCGGGACCGATGCATCTCCTCACGTGGGCCAGGCCTTCACACACCCAAAGCGGATCCGCGGCGGCGAAAACGATTGACAGCCGGCCTGATGACCCAGGCAGAGACGCAGAAAGAGGCTCAGCAAAGACAGGCCGACATGCCAGAAATCGCCTTGTGCTGCACAGGGCACATTCAGCCAAAGACACACACGCAGAGGGGCACGCACACACTAACCGACAGAGAGAGGGAAAGAAAGACACAGAGACTGAGAGACAGAGAGAGAAGAGAGAATGGGAGACACACACACACGCGCGCACACATACACGCGCACACACACACACACAGAAACAGAGTCATACAGCAGAGGCATGGAAACACACCGCCCCCAGGCAACCCCTGAGGCTGCGGGGTTCTGCTCTCGACGAGAACGACCCTGGGGTGAGAGAACAGCCCAGGGGCATGCAGGCCGACCTGTCCTCGAGATGACGGCGGCACGACTTTTGGGGAGACTCACCCCAACAGCGTCCGGGCAGGCCTGAGGCTGGGATGCCGTGCTGCTTCCCCCGGACTCCGCCTGGGGTTTCCTCATCCTGGTCGGCCCTTTGCGACTCCTGGCATCCGGAGACGTTCCCGTCGACCCCGTGGAGAGGTCCGAGCGGAGCCTCAGAGCCCCGCCACCCAAGCACTGCCACGGAGGGCTCCTGCTCTGCCAAGCCTCAGGGACCGGTTTCTAAGACAACCGTGGGAAGCACTGTGACGGCAGAAGCCGCTCGCGCCTCGCGCATGCGCATTGGCTGGACCGACTCGCGCTCGGCTCCTGGCAGTCAGGCTGCGTCCCCTTTAAATAATGCCCCCGCTGCCCGGCTGCAGCGAGGCTCCTGCTGCAGCCGCGGCGGCGTGTGGATACGGGGTCCAGCTTGGGACGCCGTGGGAGATGGGGCCGCCGGTGCCCTGTCTCAGGGCCAAACCCCCAGGAGTCCCGCCCTCAGGATCTCCTTGAGCCGACTTCCACGGATGGAAGGGGAGCTTCAGGACGCCTGCTGTGTTCTGGGGACTCCCGTTCAGATCCGATTTTGGCCCCCTCCCAGTGAGATAGGTTGGGATCACCACATCTGGTGAGGCAGGCAGGGCCTCGCTGCAGTGCAGAATGATCCCATAGGTCTCAAGGCCGTAGCGTCAGCTGAAACTTCACTGATCCATCAGCCCTCTGCCTCCCTCCTCCTTCGAAAGAGCAGTGGCCTACTCCGCTTCTAAAAGCCCTGGGGCTCCGGAAAGCCGACCGCGCTTTACAGGACACGTGCAGGCAGGAACAGGGGCGAATCCGAGGTGGAGACCATGTGACCACGCGTGGCACTGGCGTATCCCACAGCAGATGGTGTGAATGTGTGTCACCGGAGGCATACCGGGAGACGGCGAAACAAACGGTGGTGTCCAGGCATGTGCCAGTGGAAGGGGGGAACAAGTGACCTTTCGGTCAATGCCAAGGGAAATAAAAGAACACCTGGGGTTCGGTGGGTGGGGGGCCTGTGCCTGACCCAAGCCAGGTTTTCCAATGCCTATCAGAGGAGCAAAGAATCTTCTGCAGAATTCGCCCCGCCCCCAACCCTCCTCCTCCCTGGTAGCCCTGATGCAACTTCCTCTGCACCCAGCCCCAGCCCCAGCCCCAGCCCCAGCCCCAGCCCCAGCCCCAGCCCAGTCCCTCTGGTTCCCTGACATTCGTTTGGGCCACAAGATCAAGGGAGTCAGTCCACCCAGGAGCAGAGGAGAGGATGTCCCTCAAGAATGAGACAGGAAGTGCAGAGGAAATGCGACACCACCTGTCCTAGAAGACAAGGCCAGTCACGGTCGCCTAGCGCTCATTCTAGGCAATCCACCCACCCATGAGGGGAAACATGGAGAACAAGGAAGCTTCCCTGTCTGAGACACGTATGGAAGCCAAGAAATCCAGGGTCATGAGACCTGCCCAATGAAGCAGAAAGACGTTTGGAGAGAGATACCATCATGACACGGATCTGCAGGAAGTGTGTCCCTGACGGACTGGGAAGTCATCTTTGTTGAAGACATTTGGCCAGAGCGAGAGGCATCCAGGCCCCTGAGAAACAGGTGAGGCAGAGCAAGAGGGAGGATAGAGCAGCGGCCAGAGCCCCGGCAGGATACAGCGCCGTGCCACCACCACGGGCATAAGGGGAGGGCTTCCAAAAGGGTGGCTTGTCCAGAGAGGCCAGCGTTCCAGTGACAGTGACAGGGATTGTTGCCATCTCCCATTCCCGGCTTCTTCTTCTACACGGTATGGTGGTGTGGCTTCATTTCTCAGAGAAGAGCCGTGAAAAGGTACAACCATCTTCTCTGATGTGGTTCTGCTTCCCTACTGCGGGACAAAGAGCTCCTGTGGGGCTCTTTTCCTTGGTTGCTGTGTGGTCATCTTGATCTTAGAAAAGAGGCAGCTCATGATGGGGATGAGATTTCAATTGCTCCGGGACCGATGCATCTCCTCACGTGGGCCAGGCCTTCACACACCCAAAGCGGATCCGCGGCGGCGAAAACGATTGACAGCCGGCCTCATGACCCAGGCAGAGACGCAGAAAGAGGCTCAGCAAAGACAGGCCGACATGCCAGAAATCGCCTTGTGCTGCACAGGGCACATTCAGCCAAAGACACACACGCAGAGGGGCACGCACACACTAACCGACAGAGAGAGGGAAAGAAAGACACAGAGACTGAGAGACAGAGAGAGAAGAGAGAATGGGAGACACACACACACGCGCGCACACATACACGCGCACACACACACACACAGAAACAGAGTCATACAGCAGAGGCATGGAAACACACCGCCCCCAGGCAACCCCTGAGGCTGCGGGGTTCTGCTCTCGACGAGAACGACCCTGGGGTGAGAGAACAGCCCAGGGGCACGCAGGCCGACCTGTCCTCGAGATGACGGCGGCACGACTTTTGGGGAGACTCACCCCAACAGCGTCCGGGCAGGCCTGAGGCTGGGATGCCGTGCTGCTTCCCCCGGACTCCGCCTGGGGTTTCCTCATCCTGGTCGGCCCTTTGCGACTCCTGGCATCCGGAGACGTTCCCGTCGACGCCGTGGAGAGGTCCGAACGGAGCCTCAGAGCCCCGCCACCCAAGCACTGCCACGGAGGGCTCTTGCTCTGCCAAGCCTCAGGGACCGGTTTCTAAGACAACCGTGGGAAGCACTGTGACGGCAGAAGCCGCTCGCGCCTCGCGCATGCGCATTGGCTGGACCGACTCGCGCTCGGCTCCTGGCAGTCAGGCTGCGTCCCCTTTAAATAATGCCCCCGCTGCCCGGCTGCAGCGAGGCTCCTGCTGCAGCCGCGGCGGCGTGTGGATACGGGGTCCAGCTTGGGACGCCGTGGGAGATGGGGCCGCCGGTGCCCTGTCTCAGGGCCAAACCCCCAGGAGTCCCGCCCTCAGGATCTCCTTGAGCCGACTTCCACGGAGGGAAGGGGAGCTTCAGGACGCCTGCTGTGTTCTGGGGACTCCCGTTCAGATCCGATTTTGGCCCCCTCCCAGTGAGATAGGATGGGCTCAGCACATCTGGTGAGGCAGGCAGGGCCTCGCTGCAGCGCAGAATGATCCCATAGGTCTCAAGGCGTAGCGTCAGCTGAAACTTCACTGATCCATCAGCCCTCTGCCTCCCTCCTCCTTCGAAAGAGCAGTGGCCTGCTCCGCTTCTAAAAGCCCTGGGGCTCCGGAAAGCCGACCGCGCTTTACAGGACACGTGCAGGCAGGAACAGGGGCGAATCCGAGGTGGAGACCATGTGACCACGCGTGGCACTGGCGTATCCCACAGCAGATGGTGTGAATGTGTGTCACCGGAGGCATACCGGGAGACGGCGAAACAAACGGTGGTGTCCAGGCATGTGCCAGTGGAAGGGGGGAACAAGTGACCTTTCGGTCAATGCCAAGGGAAATCAAAGAACACCTGGGGCTCGGTGGGTGGGGGGCCTGTGCCTGACCCAAGCCAGGTTTTCCAATGCCTATCAGAGGAGCAAAGAATCTTCTGCAGAATTCGCCCCGCCCCCAACCCTCCTCCTCCCTGGTAGCCCTGATGCAACTTCCTCTGCACCCAGCCCCAGCCCCAGCCCCAGCCCCAGCCCCAGCCCCAGCCCCAGCCCAGTCCCTCTGGTTCCCTGACATTCGTTTGGGCCACAAGATCAAGGGAGTCAGTCCACCCAGGAGCAGAGGAGAGGATGTCCCTCAAGAATGAGACAGGAAGTGCAGAGGAAATGCGACACCACCTGTCCTAGAAGACAAGGCCAGTCACGGTCGCCTAGCGCTCATTCTAGGCAATCCACCCACCCATGAGGGGAAACATGGAGAACAAGGAAGCTTCCCTGTCTGAGACACGTATGGAAGCCAAGAAATCCAGGGTCATGAGACCTGCCCAATGAAGCAGAAAGACGTTTGGAGAGAGATACCATCATGACACGGATCTGCAGGAAGTGTGTCCCTGACGGACTGGGAAGTCATCTTTGTTGAAGACATTTGGCCAGAGCGAGAGGCATCCAGGCCCCTGAGAAACAGGTGAGGCAGAGCAAGAGGGAGGATAGAGCAGCGGCCAGAGCCCCGGCAGGATACAGCGCCGTGTCACCACCACGGGCATAAGGGGAGGGCTTCCAAAAGGGTGGCTTGTCCAGAGAGGCCAGCGTTCCAGTGACAGTGACAGGGATTGTTGCCATCTCCCATTCCCGGCTTCTTCTTCTACACGGTATGGTGGTGTGGCTTCATTTCTCAGAGAAGAGCCGTGAAAAGGTACAACCATCTTCTCTGATGTGGTTCTGCTTCCCTACTGCGGGACAAAGAGCTCCTGTGGGGCTCTTTTCCTTGGTTGCTGTGTGGTCATCTTGATCTTAGAAAAGAGGCAGCTCATGATGGGGATGAGATTTCAATTGCTCCGGGACCGATGCATCTCCTCACGTGGGCCAGGCCTTCACACACCCAAAGCGGATCCGCGGCGGCGAAAACGATTGACAGCCGGCCTGATGACCCAGGCAGAGACGCAGAAAGAGGCTCAGCAAAGACAGGCCGACATGCCAGAAATCGCCTTGTGCTGCACAGGGCACATTCAGCCAAAGACACACACGCAGAGGGGCACGCACACACTAACCGACAGAGAGAGGGAAAGAAAGACACAGAGACTGAGAGACAGAGAGAGAAGAGAGAATGGGAGACACACACACACGCGCGCACACATACACGCGCACACACACACACACAGAAACAGAGTCATACAGCAGAGGCATGGAAACACACCGCCCCCAGGCAACCCCTGAGGCTGCGGGGTTCTGCTCTCGACGAGAACGACCCTGGGGTGAGAGAACAGCCCAGGGGCATGCAGGCCGACCTGTCCTCGAGATGACGGCGGCACGACTTTTGGGGAGACTCACCCCAACAGCGTCCGGGCAGGCCTGAGGCTGGGATGCCGTGCTGCTTCCCCCGGACTCCGCCTGGGGTTTCCTCATCCTGGTCGGCCCTTTGCGACTCCTGGCATCCGGAGACGTTCCCGTCGACCCCGTGGAGAGGTCCGAGCGGAGCCTCAGAGCCCCGCCACCCAAGCACTGCCACGGAGGGCTCCTGCTCTGCCAAGCCTCAGGGACCGGTTTCTAAGACAACCGTGGGAAGCACTGTGACGGCAGAAGCCGCTCGCGCCTCGCGCATGCGCATTGGCTGGACCGACTCGCGCTCGGCTCCTGGCAGTCAGGCTGCGTCCCCTTTAAATAATGCCCCCGCTGCCCGGCTGCAGCGAGGCTCCTGCTGCAGCCGCGGCGGCGTGTGGATACGGGGTCCAGCTTGGGACGCCGTGGGAGATGGGGCCGCCGGTGCCCTGTCTCAGGGCCAAACCCCCAGGAGTCCCGCCCTCAGGATCTCCTTGAGCCGACATCCACGGATGGAAGGGGAGCTTCAGGACGCCTGCTGTGTTCTGGGGACTCCCGTTCAGATCCGATTTTGGCCCCCTCCCAGTGAGATAGGTTGGGATCACTACATCTGGTGAGGCAGGCAGGGCCTCGCTGCAGTGCAGAATGATCCCATAGGTCTCAAGGCCGTAGCGTCAGCTGAAACTTCACTGATCCATCAGCCCTCTGCCTCCCTCCTCCTTCGAAAGAGCAGTGGCCTACTCCGCTTCTAAAAGCCCTGGGGCTCCGGAAAGCCGACCGCGCTTTACAGGACACGTGCAGGCAGGAACAGGGGCGAATCCGAGGTGGAGACCATGTGACCACGCGTGGCACTGGCGTATCCCACAGCAGATGGTGTGAATGTGTGTCACCGGAGGCATACCGGGAGACGGCGAAACAAACGGTGGTGTCCAGGCATGTGCCAGTGGAAGGGGGGAACAAGTGACCTTTCGGTCAATGCCAAGGGAAATCAAAGAACACCTGGGGTTCGGTGGGTGGGGGGCCTGTGCCTGACCCAAGCCAGGTTTTCCAATGCCTATCAGAGGAGCAAAGAATCTTCTGCAGAATTCGCCCCGCCCCCAACCCTCCTCCTCCCTGGTAGCCCTGATGCAACTTCCTCTGCACCCAGCCCCAGCCCCAGCCCCAGCCCCAGCCCCAGCCCCAGCCCCAGCCCAGTCCCTCTGGTTCCCTGACATTCGTTTGGGCCACAAGATCAAGGGAGTCAGTCCACCCAGGAGCAGAGGAGAGGATGTCCCTCAAGAATGAGACAGGAAGTGCAGAGGAAATGCGACACCACCTGTCCTAGAAGACAAGGCCAGTCACGGTCGCCTAGCGCTCATTCTAGGCAATCCACCCACCCATGAGGGGAAACATGGAGAACAAGGAAGCTTCCCTGTCTGAGACACGTATGGAAGCCAAGAAATCCAGGGTCATGAGACCTGCCCAATGAAGCAGAAAGACGTTTGGAGAGAGATACCATCATGACACGGATCTGCAGGAAGTGTGTCCCTGACGGACTGGGAAGTCATCTTTGTTGAAGACATTTGGCCAGAGCGAGAGGCATCCAGGCCCCTGAGAAACAGGTGAGGCAGAGCAAGAGGGAGGATAGAGCAGCGGCCAGAGCCCCGGCAGGATACAGCGCCGTGCCACCACCACGGGCATAAGGGGAGGGCTTCCAAAAGGGTGGCTTGTCCAGAGAGGCCAGCGTTCCAGTGACAGTGACAGGGATTGTTGCCATCTCCCATTCCCGGCTTCTTCTTCTACACGGTATGGTGGTGTGGCTTCATTTCTCAGAGAAGAGCCGTGAAAAGGTACAACCATCTTCTCTGATGTGGTTCTGCTTCCCTACTGCGGGACAAAGAGCTCCTGTGGGGCTCTTTTCCTTGGTTGCTGTGTGGTCATCTTGATCTTAGAAAAGAGGCAGCTCATGATGGGGATGAGATTTCAATTGCTCCGGGACCGATGCATCTCCTCACGTGGGCCAGGCCTTCACACACCCAAAGCGGATCCGCGGCGGCGAAAACGATTGACAGCCGGCCTCATGACCCAGGCAGAGACGCAGAAAGAGGCTCAGCAAAGACAGGCCGACATGCCAGAAATCGCCTTGTGCTGCACAGGGCACATTCAGCCAAAGACACACACGCAGAGGGGCACGCACACACTAACCGACAGAGAGAGGGAAAGAAAGACACAGAGACTGAGAGACAGAGAGAGAAGAGAGAATGGGAGACACACACACACGCGCGCACACATACACGCGCACACACACACACACAGAAACAGAGTCATACAGCAGAGGCATGGAAACACACCGCCCCCAGGCAACCCCTGAGGCTGCGGGGTTCTGCTCTCGACGAGAACGACCCTGGGGTGAGAGAACAGCCCAGGGGCACGCAGGCCGACCTGTCCTCGAGATGACGGCGGCACGACTTTTGGGGAGACTCACCCCAACAGCGTCCGGGCAGGCCTGAGGCTGGGATGCCGTGCTGCTTCCCCCGGACTCCGCCTGGGGTTTCCTCATCCTGGTCGGCCCTTTGCGACTCCTGGCATCCGGAGACGTTCCCGTCGACGCCGTGGAGAGGTCCGAACGGAGCCTCAGAGCCCCGCCACCCAAGCACTGCCACGGAGGGCTCTTGCTCTGCCAAGCCTCAGGGACCGGTTTCTAAGACAACCGTGGGAAGCACTGTGACGGCAGAAGCCGCTCGCGCCTCGCGCATGCGCATTGGCTGGACCGACTCGCGCTCGGCTCCTGGCAGTCAGGCTGCGTCCCCTTTAAATAATGCCCCCGCTGCCCGGCTGCAGCGAGGCTCCTGCTGCAGCCGCGGCGGCGTGTGGATACGGGGTCCAGCTTGGGACGCCGTGGGAGATGGGGCCGCCGGTGCCCTGTCTCAGGGCCAAACCCCCAGGAGTCCCGCCCTCAGGATCTCCTTGAGCCGACTTCCACGGAGGGAAGGGGAGCTTCAGGACGCCTGCTGTGTTCTGGGGACTCCCGTTCAGATCCGATTTTGGCCCCCTCCCAGTGAGATAGGATGGGCTCAGCACATCTGGTGAGGCAGGCAGGGCCTCGCTGCAGCGCAGAATGATCCCATAGGTCTCAAGGCGTAGCGTCAGCTGAAACTTCACTGATCCATCAGCCCTCTGCCTCCCTCCTCCTTCGAAAGAGCAGTGGCCTGCTCCGCTTCTAAAAGCCCTGGGGCTCCGGAAAGCCGACCGCGCTTTACAGGACACGTGCAGGCAGGAACAGGGGCGAATCCGAGGTGGAGACCATGTGACCACGCGTGGCACTGGCGTATCCCACAGCAGATGGTGTGAATGTGTGTCACCGGAGGCATACCGGGAGACGGCGAAACAAACGGTGGTGTCCAGGCATGTGCCAGTGGAAGGGGGGAACAAGTGACCTTTCGGTCAATGCCAAGGGAAATCAAAGAACACCTGGGGCTCGGTGGGTGGGGGGCCTGTGCCTGACCCAAGCCAGGTTTTCCAATGCCTATCAGAGGAGCAAAGAATCTTCTGCAGAATTCGCCCCGCCCCCAACCCTCCTCCTCCCTGGTAGCCCTGATGCAACTTCCTCTGCACCCAGCCCCAGCCCCAGCCCCAGCCCCAGCCCCAGCCCCAGCCCCAGCCCAGTCCCTCTGGTTCCCTGACATTCGTTTGGGCCACAAGATCAAGGGAGTCAGTCCACCCAGGAGCAGAGGAGAGGATGTCCCTCAAGAATGAGACAGGAAGTGCAGAGGAAATGCGACACCACCTGTCCTAGAAGACAAGGCCAGTCACGGTCGCCTAGCGCTCATTCTAGGCAATCCACCCACCCATGAGGGGAAACATGGAGAACAAGGAAGCTTCCCTGTCTGAGACACGTATGGAAGCCAAGAAATCCAGGGTCATGAGACCTGCCCAATGAAGCAGAAAGACGTTTGGAGAGATATACCATCATGACACGGATCTGCAGGAAGTGTGTCCCTGACGGACTGGGAAGTCATCTTTGTTGAAGACATTTGGCCAGAGCGAGAGGCATCCAGGCCCCTGAGAAACAGGTGAGGCAGAGCAAGAGGGAGGATAGAGCAGTGGCCAGAGCCCCGGCAGGATACAGCGCCGTGCCACCACCACGGGCATAAGGGGAGGGCTTCCAAAAGGGTGGCTTGTCCAGAGAGGCCAGCGTTCCAGTGACAGTGACAGGGATTGTTGCCATCTCCCATTCCCGGCTTCTTCTTCTACACGGTATGGTGGTGTGGCTTCATTTCTCAGAGAAGAGCCGTGAAAAGGTACAACCATCTTCTCTGATGTGGTTCTGCTTCCCTACTGCGGGACAAAGAGCTCCTGTGGGGCTCTTTTCCTTGGTTGCTGTGTGGTCATCTTGATCTTAGAAAAGAGGCAGCTCATGATGGGGATGAGATTTCAATTGCTCCGGGACCGATGCATCTCCTCACGTGGGCCAGGCCTTCACACACCCAAAGCGGATCCGCGGCGGCGAAAACGATTGACAGCCGGCCTCATGACCCAGGCAGAGACGCAGAAAGAGGCTCAGCAAAGACAGGCCGACATGCCAGAAATCGCCTTGTGCTGCACAGGGCACATTCAGCCAAAGACACACACGCAGAGGGGCACGCACACACTAACCGACAGAGAGAGGGAAAGAAAGACACAGAGACTGAGAGACAGAGAGAGAAGAGAGAATGGGAGACACACACACACGCGCGCACACATACACGCGCACACACACACACACAGAAACAGAGTCATACAGCAGAGGCATGGAAACACACCCCCCCCCAGGTAACCCCTGAGGCTGCGGGGTTCTGCTCTCGACGAGAACGACCCTGGGGTGAGAGAACAGCCCAGGGGCACGCAGGCCGACCTGTCCTCGAGATGACGGCGGCACGACTTTTGGGGAGACTCACCCCAACAGCGTCCGGGCAGGCCTGAGGCTGGGATGCCGTGCTGCTTCCCCCGGACTCCGCCTGGGGTTTCCTCATCCTGGTCGGCCCTTTGCGACTCCTGGCATCCGGAGACGTTCCCGTCGACCCCGTGGAGAGGTCCGAGCGGAGCCTCAGAGCCCCGCCACCCAAGCACTGCCACGGAGGGCTCCTGCTCTGCCAAGCCTCAGGGACCGGTTTCTAAGACAACCGTGGGAAGCACTGTGACGGCAGAAGCCGCTCGCGCCTCGCGCATGCGCATTGGCTGGACCGACTCGCGCTCGGCTCCTGGCAGTCAGGCTGCGTCCCCTTTAAATAATGCCCCCGCTGCCCGGCTGCAGCGAGGCTCCTGCTGCAGCCGCGGCGGCGTGTGGATACGGGGTCCAGCTTGGGACGCCGTGGGAGATGGGGCCGCCGGTGCCCTGTCTCAGGGCCAAACGCCCAGGAGTCCCGCCCTCAGGATCTCCTTGAGCCGACTTCCACGGATGGAAGGGGAGCTTCAGGACGCCTGCTGTGTTCTGGGGACTCCCGTTCAGATCCGATTTTGGCCCCCTCCCAGTGAGATAGGTTGGGATCACCACATCTGGTGAGGCAGGCAGGGCCTCGCTGCAGCGCAGAATGATCCCATAGGTCTCAAGGCCGTAGCGTCAGCTGAAACTTCACTGATCCATCAGCCCTCTGCCTCCCTCCTCCTTCGAAAGAGCAGTGGCCTACTCCGCTTCTAAAAGCCCTGGGGCTCCGGAAAGCCGACCGCGCTTTACAGGACACGTGCAGGCAGGAACAGGGGCGAATCCGAGGTGGAGACCATGTGACCACGCGTGGCACTGGCGTATCCCACAGCAGATGGTGTGAATGTGTGTCACCGGAGGCATACCGGGAGACGGCGAAACAAACGGTGGTGTCCAGGCATGTGCCAGTGGAAGGGGGGAACAAGTGACCTTTCGGTCAATGCCAAGGGAAATCAAAGAACACCTGGGGTTCGGTGGGTGGGGGGCCTGTGCCTGACCCAAGCCAGGTTTTCCAATGCCTATCAGAGGAGCAAAGAATCTTCTGCAGAATTCGCCCCGCCCCCAACCCTCCTCCTCCCTGGTAGCCCTGATGCAACTTCCTCTGCACCCAGCCCCAGCCCCAGCCCCAGCCCCAGCCCCAGCCCCAGCCCCAGCCCAGTCCCTCTGGTTCCCTGACATTCGTTTGGGCCACAAGATCAAGGGAGTCAGTCCACCCAGGAGCAGAGGAGAGGATGTCCCTCAAGAATGAGACAGGAAGTGCAGAGGAAATGCGACACCACCTGTCCTAGAAGACAAGGCCAGTCACGGTCGCCTAGCGCTCATTCTAGGCAATCCACCCACCCATGAGGGGAAACATGGAAAACAAGGAAGCTTCCCTGTCTGAGACACGTATGGAAGCCAAGAAATCCAGGGTCATGAGACCTGCCCAATGAAGCAGAAAGACGTTTGGAGAGAGATACCATCATGACACGGATCTGCAGGAAGTGTGTCCCTGACGGACTGGGAAGTCATCTTTGTTGAAGACATTTGGCCAGAGCGAGAGGCATCCAGGCCCCTGAGAAACAGGTGAGGCAGAGCAAGAGGGAGGATAGAGCAGCGGCCAGAGCCCCGGCAGGATACAGCGCCGTGCCACCACCACGGGCATAAGGGGAGGGCTTCCAAAAGGGTGGCTTGTCCAGAGAGGCCAGCGTTCCAGTGACAGTGACAGGGATTGTTGCCATCTCCCATTCCCGGCTTCTTCTTCTACACGGTATGGTGGTGTGGCTTCATTTCTCAGAGAAGAGCCGTGAAAAGGTACAACCATCTTCTCTGATGTGGTTCTGCTTCCCTACTGCGGGACAAAGAGCTCCTGTGGGGCTCTTTTCCTTGGTTGCTGTGTGGTCATCTTGATCTTAGAAAAGAGGCAGCTCATGATGGGGATGAGATTTCAATTGCTCCGGGACCGATGCATCTCCTCACGTGGGCCAGGCCTTCACACACCCAAAGCGGATCCGCGGCGGCGAAAACGATTGACAGCCGGCCTCATGACCCAGGCAGAGACGCAGAAAGAGGCTGAGCAAAGACAGGCCGACATGCCAGAAATCGCCTTGTGCTACACAGGGCACATTCAGCCAAAGACACACACGCAGAGGGGCACGCACACACTAACCGACAGAGAGAGGGAAAGAAAGACACAGAGACTGAGAGACAGAGAGAGAAGAGAGAATGGGAGACACACACACACGCGCGCACACATACACGCGCACACACACACACACAGAAACAGTCATACAGCAGAGGCATGGAAACACACTGCCCCCAGGCAACCCCTGAGGCTGCGGGGTTCTGCTCTCGACGAGAACGACCCTGGGGTGAGAGAACAGCCCAGGGGCACGCAGGCCGACCTGTCCTCGAGATGACGGCGGCACGACTTTTGGGGAGACTCACCCCAACAGCGTCCGGGCAGGCCTGAGGCTGGGATGCCGTGCTGCTTCCCCCGGACTCCGCCTGGGGTTTCCTCATCCTGGTCGGCCCTTTGCGACTCCTGGCATCCGGAGACGTTCCCGTCGACGCCGTGGAGAGGTCCGAAAGGAGCCTCAGAGCCCCGCCACCCAAGCACTGCCACGGAGGGCTCTTGCTCTGCCAAGCCTCAGGGACCGGTTTCTAAGACAACCGTGGGAAGCACTGTGACGGCAGAAGCCGCTCGCGCCTCGCGCATGCGCATTGGCTGGACCGACTCGCGCTCGGCTCCTGGCAGTCAGGCTGCGTCCCCTTTAAATAATGCCCCCGCTGCCCGGCTGCAGCGAGGCTCCTGCTGCAGCCGCGGCGGCGTGTGGATACGGGGTCCAGCTTGGGACGCCGTGGGAGATGGGGCCGCCGGTGCCCTGTCTCAGGGCCAAACCCCCAGGAGTCCCGCCCTCAGGATCTCCTTGAGCCGACTTCCACGGAGGGAAGGGGAGCTTCAGGACGCCTGCTGTGTTCTGGGGACTCCCGTTCAGATCCGATTTTGGCCCCCTCCCAGTGAGATAGGATGGGCTCAGCACATCTGGTGAGGCAGGCAGGGCCTCGCTGCAGCGCAGAATGATCCCATAGGTCTCAAGGCGTAGCGTCAGCTGAAACTTCACTGATCCATCAGCCCTCTGCCTCCCTCCTCCTTCGAAAGAGCAGTGGCCTGCTCCGCTTCTAAAAGCCCTGGGGCTCCGGAAAGCCGACCGCGCTTTACAGGACACGTGCAGGCAGGAACAGGGGCGAATCCGAGGTGGAGACCATGTGACCACGCGTGGCACTGGCGTATCCCACAGCAGATGGTGTGAATGTGTGTCACCGGAGGCATACCGGGAGACGGCGAAACAAACGGTGGTGTCCAGGCATGTGCCAGTGGAAGGGGGGAACAAGTGACCTTTCGGTCAATGCCAAGGGAAATCAAAGAACACCTGGGGCTCGGTGGGTGGGGGGCCTGTGCCTGACCAAAGCCAGGTTTACCAATGCCTATCAGAGGAGCAAAGAATCTTCTGCAGAATTCGCCCCGCCCCCAACCCTCCTCCTCCCTGGTAGCCCTGACGCAACTTCCCCTGCACCCAGCCCCAGCCCCAGCCCCAGCCCCAGCCCCAGCCCCAGCCCCAGCCCAGTCCCTCTGGTTCCCTGACATTCGTTTGGGCCACAAGATCAAGGGAGTCAGTCCACCCAGGAGCAGAGGAGAGGATGTCCCTCAAGAATGAGACAGGAAGTGCAGAGGAAATGCGACACCACCTGTCCTAGAAGACAAGGCCAGTCACGGTCGCCTAGCGCTCATTCTAGGCAATCCACCCACCCATGAGGGGAAACATGGAGAACAAGGAAGCTTCCCTGTCTGAGACACGTATGGAAGCCAAGAAATCCAGGGTCATGAGACCTGCCCAATGAAGCAGAAAGACGTTTGGAGAGAGATACCATCATGACACGGATCTGCAGGAAGTGTGTTCCTGACGGACTGGGAAGTCATCTTTGTTGAAGACATTTGGCCAGAGCGAGAGGCATCCAGGCCCCTGAGAAACAGGTGAGGCAGAGCAAGAGGGAGGATAGAGCAGCGGCCAGAGCCCCGGCAGGATACAGCGCCGTGCCACCACCACGGGCATAAGGGGAGGGCTTCCAAAAGGGTGGCTTGTCCAGAGAGGCCAGCGTTCCAGTGACAGTGACAGGGATTGTTGCCATCTCCCATTCCCGGCTTCTTCTTCTACACGGTATGGTGGTGTGGCTTCATTTCTCAGAGAAGAGCCGTGAAAAGGTACAACCATCTTCTCTGATGTGGTTCTGCTTCCCTACTGCGGGACAAAGAGCTCCTGTGGGGCTCTTTTCCTTGGTTGCTGTGTGGTCATCTTGATCTTAGAAAAGAGGCAGCTCATGATGGGGATGAGATTTCAATTGCTCCGGGACCGATGCATCTCCTCACGTGGGCCAGGCCTTCACACACCCAAAGCGGATCCGCGGCGGCGAAAACGATTGACAGCCGGCCTCATGACCCAGGCAGAGACGCAGAAAGAGGCTGAGCAAAGACAGGCCGACATGCCAGAAATCGCCTTGTGCTGCACAGGGCACATTCAGCCAAAGACACACACGCAGAGGGGCACGCACACACTAACCGACAGAGAGAGGGAAAGAAAGACACAGAGACTGAGAGACAGAGAGAGAAGAGAGAATGGGAGACACACACACACGCGCGCACACATACACGCGCACACACACACACACAGAAACAGAGTCATACAGCAGAGGCATGGAAACACACCCCCCCCCAGGTAACCCCTGAGGCTGCGGGGTTCTGCTCTCGACGAGAACGACCCTGGGGTGAGAGAACAGCCCAGGGGCACGCAGGCCGACCTGTCCTCGAGATGACGGCGGCACGACTTTTGGGGAGACTCACCCCAACAGCGTCCGGGCAGGCCTGAGGCTGGGATGCCGTGCTGCTTCCCCCGGACTCCGCCTGGGGTTTCCTCATCCTGGTCGGCCCTTTGCGACTCCTGGCATCCGGAGACGTTCCCGTCGACCCCGTGGAGAGGTCCGAGCGGAGCCTCAGAGCCCCGCCACCCAAGCACTGCCACGGAGGGCTCCTGCTCTGCCAAGCCTCAGGGACCGGTTTCTAAGACAACCGTGGGAAGCACTGTGACGGCAGAAGCCGCTCGCGCCTCGCGCATGCGCATTGGCTGGACCGACTCGCGCTCGGCTCCTGGCAGTCAGGCTGCGTCCCCTTTAAATAATGCCCCCGCTGCCCGGCTGCAGCGAGGCTCCTGCTGCAGCCGCGGCGGCGTGTGGATACGGGGTCCAGCTTGGGACGCCGTGGGAGATGGGGCCGCCGGTGCCCTGTCTCAGGGCCAAACGCCCAGGAGTCCCGCCCTCAGGATCTCCTTGAGCCGACTTCCACGGATGGAAGGGGAGCTTCAGGACGCCTGCTGTGTTCTGGGGACTCCCGTTCAGATCCGATTTTGGCCCCCTCCCAGTGAGATAGGTTGGGATCACCACATCTGGTGAGGCAGGCAGGGCCTCGCTGCAGCGCAGAATGATCCCATAGGTCTCAAGGCCGTAGCGTCAGCTGAAACTTCACTGATCCATCAGCCCTCTGCCTCCCTCCTCCTTCGAAAGAGCAGTGGCCTACTCCGCTTCTAAAAGCCCTGGGGCTCCGGAAAGCCGACCGCGCTTTACAGGACACGTGCAGGCAGGAACAGGGGCGAATCCGAGGTGGAGACCATGTGACCACGCGTGGCACTGGCGTATCCCACAGCAGATGGTGTGAATGTGTGTCACCGGAGGCATACCGGGAGACGGCGAAACAAACGGTGGTGTCCAGGCATGTGCCAGTGGAAGGGGGGAACAAGTGACCTTTCGGTCAATGCCAAGGGAAATCAAAGAACACTTGGGGTTCGGTGGGTGGGGGGCCTGTGCCTGACCCAAGCCAGGTTTTCCAATGCCTATCAGAGGAGCAAAGAATCTTCTGCAGAATTCGCCCCGCCCCCAACCCTCCTCCTCCCTGGTAGCCCTGATGCAACTTCCTCTGCACCCAGCCCCAGCCCCAGCCCCAGCCCCAGCCCCAGCCCCAGCCCCAGCCCAGTCCCTCTGGTTCCCTGACATTCGTTTGGGCCACAAGATCAAGGGAGTCAGTCCACCCAGGAGCAGAGGAGAGGATGTCCCTCAAGAATGAGACAGGAAGTGCAGAGGAAATGCGACACCACCTGTCCTAGAAGACAAGGCCAGTCACGGTCGCCTAGCGCTCATTCTAGGCAATCCACCCACCCATGAGGGGAAACATGGAAAACAAGGAAGCTTCCCTGTCTGAGACACGTATGGAAGCCAAGAAATCCAGGGTCATGAGACCTGCCCAATGAAGCAGAAAGACGTTTGGAGAGAGATACCATCATGACACGGATCTGCAGGAAGTGTGTCCCTGACGGACTGGGAAGTCATCTTTGTTGAAGACATTTGGCCAGAGCGAGAGGCATCCAGGCCCCTGAGAAACAGGTGAGGCAGAGCAAGAGGGAGGATAGAGCAGCGGCCAGAGCCCCGGCAGGATACAGCGCCGTGCCACCACCACGGGCATAAGGGGAGGGCTTCCAAAAGGGTGGCTTGTCCAGAGAGGCCAGCGTTCCAGTGACAGTGACAGGGATTGTTGCCATCTCCCATTCCCGGCTTCTTCTTCTACACGGTATGGTGGTGTGGCTTCATTTCTCAGAGAAGAGCCGTGAAAAGGTACAACCATCTTCTCTGATGTGGTTCTGCTTCCCTACTGCGGGACAAAGAGCTCCTGTGGGGCTCTTTTCCTTGGTTGCTGTGTGGTCATCTTGATCTTAGAAAAGAGGCAGCTCATGATGGGGATGAGATTTCAATTGCTCCGGGACCGATGCATCTCCTCACGTGGGCCAGGCCTTCACACACCCAAAGCGGATCCGCGGCGGCGAAAACGATTGACAGCCGGCCTCATGACCCAGGCAGAGACGGAGAAAGAGGCTGAGCAAAGACAGGCCGACATGCCAGAAATCGCCTTGTGCTGCACAGGGCACATTCAGCCAAAGACACACACGCAGAGGGGCACGCACACACTAACCGACAGAGAGAGGGAAAGAAAGACACAGAGACTGAGAGACAGAGAGAGAAGAGAGAATGGGAGACACACACACACGCGCGCACACATACACGCGCACACACACACACACAGAAACAGAGTCATACAGCAGAGGCATGGAAACACACTGCCCCCAGGCAACCCCTGAGGCTGCGGGGTTCTGCTCTCGACGAGAACGACCCTGGGGTGAGAGAACAGCCCAGGGGCACGCAGGCCGACCTGTCCTCGAGATGACGGCGGCACGACTTTTGGGGAGACTCACCCCAACAGCGTCCGGGCAGGCCTGAGGCTGGGATGCCGTGCTGCTTCCCCCGGACTCCGCCTGGGGTTTCCTCATCCTGGTCGGCCCTTTGCGACTCCTGGCATCCGGAGACGTTCCCGTCGACGCCGTGGAGAGGTCCGAACGGAGCCTCAGAGCCCCGCCACCCAAGCACTGCCACGGAGGGCTCCTGCTCTGCCAAGCCTCAGGGACCGGTTTCTAAGACAACCGTGGGAAGCACTGTGAGGGCAGAAGCCGCTCGCGCCTCGCGCATGCGCATTGGCTGGACCGACTCGCGCTCGGCTCCTGGCAGTCAGGCTGCGTCCCCTTTAAATAATGCCCCCGCTGCCCGGCTGCAGCGAGGCTCCTGCTGCAGCCGCGGCGGCGTGTGGATACGGGGTCCAGCTTGGGACGCCGTGGGAGATGGGGCCGCCGGTGCCCTGTCTCAGGGCCAAACCCCCAGGAGTCCCGCCCTCAGGATCTCCTTGAGCCGACTTCCACGGATGGAAGGGGAGCTTCAGGACGCCTGCTGTGTTCTGGGGACTCCCGTTCAGATCCGATTTTGGCCCCCTCCCAGTGAGATAGGATGGGCTCAGCACATCTGGTGAGGCAGGCAGGGCCTCGCTGCAGCGCAGAATGATCCCATAGGTCTCAAGGCGTAGCGTCAGCTGAAACTTCACTGATCCATCAGCCCTCTGCCTCCCTCCTCCTTCGAAAGAGCAGTGGCCTGCTCCGCTTCTAAAAGCCCTGGGGCTCCGGAAAGCCGACCGCGCTTTACAGGACACGTGCAGGCAGGAACAGGGGCGAATCCGAGGTGGAGACCATGTGACCACGCGTGGCACTGGCGTATCCCACAGCAGATGGTGTGAATGTGTGTCACCGGAGGCATACCGGGAGACGGCGAAACAAACGGTGGTGTCCAGGCATGTGCCAGTGGAAGGGGGGAACAAGTGACCTTTCGGTCAATGCCAAGGGAAATCAAAGAACACCTGGGGCTCGGTGGGTGGGGGGCCTGTGCCTGACCCAAGCCAGGTTTTCCAATGCCTATCAGAGGAGCAAAGAATCTTCTGCAGAATTCGCCCCGCCCCCAACCCTCCTCCTCCCTGGTAGCCCTGATGCAACTTCCTCTGCACCCAGCCCCAGCCCCAGCCCCAGCCCCAGCCCCAGCCCCAGCCCCAGCCCAGTCCCTCTGGTTCCCTGACATTCGTTTGGGCCACAAGATCAAGGGAGTCAGTCCACCCAGGAGCAGAGGAGAGGATGTCCCTCAAGAATGAGACAGGAAGTGCAGAGGAAATGCGACACCACCTGTCCTAGAAGACAAGGCCAGTCACGGTCGCCTAGCGCTCATTCTAGGCAATCCACCCACCCATGAGGGGAAACATGGAGAACAAGGAAGCTTCCCTGTCTGAGACACGTATGGAAGCCAAGAAATCCAGGGTCATGAGACCTGCCCAATGAAGCAGAAAGACGTTTGGAGAGAGATACCATCATGACACGGATCTGCAGGAAGTGTGTCCCTGACGGACTGGGAAGTCATCTTTGTTGAAGACATTTGGCCAGAGCGAGAGGCATCCAGGCCCCTGAGAAACAGGTGAGGCAGAGCAAGAGGGAGGATAGAGCAGTGGCCAGAGCCCCGGCAGGATACAGCGCCGTGCCACCACCACGGGCATAAGGGGAGGGCTTCCAAAAGGGTGGCTTGTCCAGAGAGGCCAGCGTTCCAGTGACAGTGACAGGGATTGTTGCCATCTCCCATTCCCGGCTTCTTCTTCTACACGGTATGGTGGTGTGGCTTCATTTCTCAGAGAAGAGCCGTGAAAAGGTACAACCATCTTCTCTGATGTGGTTCTGCTTCCCTACTGCGGGACAAAGAGCTCCTGTGGGGCTCTTTTCCTTGGTTGCTGTGTGGTCATCTTGATCTTAGAAAAGAGGCAGCTCATGATGGGGATGAGATTTCAATTGCTCCGGGACCGATGCATCTCCTCACGTGGGCCAGGCCTTCACACACCCAAAGCGGATCCGCGGCGGCGAAAACGATTGACAGCCGGCCTCATGACCCAGGCAGAGACGCAGAAAGAGGCTCAGCAAAGACAGGCCGACATGCCAGAAATCGCCTTGTGCTGCACAGGGCACATTCAGCCAAAGACACACACGCAGAGGGGCACGCACACACTAACCGACAGAGAGAGGGAAAGAAAGACACAGAGACTGAGAGACAGAGAGAGAAGAGAGAATGGGAGACACACACACACGCGCGCACACATACACGCGCACACACACACACACAGAAACAGAGTCATACAGCAGAGGCATGGAAACACACCCCCCCCCAGGTAACCCCTGAGGCTGCGGGGTTCTGCTCTCGACGAGAACGACCCTGGGGTGAGAGAACAGCCCAGGGGCACGCAGGCCGACCTGTCCTCGAGATGACGGCGGCACGACTTTTGGGGAGACTCACCCCAACAGCGTCCGGGCAGGCCTGAGGCTGGGATGCCGTGCTGCTTCCCCCGGACTCCGCCTGGGGTTTCCTCATCCTGGTCGGCCCTTTGCGACTCCTGGCATCCGGAGACGTTCCCGTCGACCCCGTGGAGAGGTCCGAGCGGAGCCTCAGAGCCCCGCCACCCAAGCACTGCCACGGAGGGCTCCTGCTCTGCCAAGCCTCAGGGACCGGTTTCTAAGACAACCGTGGGAAGCACTGTGACGGCAGAAGCCGCTCGCGCCTCGCGCATGCGCATTGGCTGGACCGACTCGCGCTCGGCTCCTGGCAGTCAGGCTGCGTCCCCTTTAAATAATGCCCCCGCTGCCCGGCTGCAGCGAGGCTCCTGCTGCAGCCGCGGCGGCGTGTGGATACGGGGTCCAGCTTGGGACGCCGTGGGAGATGGGGCCGCCGGTGCCCTGTCTCAGGGCCAAACGCCCAGGAGTCCCGCCCTCAGGATCTCCTTGAGCCGACTTCCACGGATGGAAGGGGAGCTTCAGGACGCCTGCTGTGTTCTGGGGACTCCCGTTCAGATCCGATTTTGGCCCCCTCCCAGTGAGATAGGTTGGGATCACCACATCTGGTGAGGCAGGCAGGGCCTCGCTGCAGCGCAGAATGATCCCATAGGTCTCAAGGCCGTAGCGTCAGCTGAAACTTCACTGATCCATCAGCCCTCTGCCTCCCTCCTCCTTCGAAAGAGCAGTGGCCTACTCCGCTTCTAAAAGCCCTGGGGCTCCGGAAAGCCGACCGCGCTTTACAGGACACGTGCAGGCAGGAACAGGGGCGAATCCGAGGTGGAGACCATGTGACCACGCGTGGCACTGGCGTATCCCACAGCAGATGGTGTGAATGTGTGTCACCGGAGGCATACCGGGAGACGGCGAAACAAACGGTGGTGTCCAGGCATGTGCCAGTGGAAGGGGGGAACAAGTGACCTTTCGGTCAATGCCAAGGGAAATCAAAGAACACCTGGGGTTCGGTGGGTGGGGGGCCTGTGCCTGACCCAAGCCAGGTTTTCCAATGCCTATCAGAGGAGCAAAGAATCTTCTGCAGAATTCGCCCCGCCCCCAACCCTCCTCCTCCCTGGTAGCCCTGATGCAACTTCCTCTGCACCCAGCCCCAGCCCCAGCCCCAGCCCCAGCCCCAGCCCCAGCCCCAGCCCAGTCCCTCTGGTTCCCTGACATTCGTTTGGGCCACAAGATCAAGGGAGTCAGTCCACCCAGGAGCAGAGGAGAGGATGTCCCTCAAGAATGAGACAGGAAGTGCAGAGGAAATGCGACACCACCTGTCCTAGAAGACAAGGCCAGTCACGGTCGCCTAGCGCTCATTCTAGGCAATCCACCCACCCATGAGGGGAAACATGGAAAACAAGGAAGCTTCCCTGTCTGAGACACGTATGGAAGCCAAGAAATCCAGGGTCATGAGACCTGCCCAATGAAGCAGAAAGACGTTTGGAGAGAGATACCATCATGACACGGATCTGCAGGAAGTGTGTCCCTGACGGACTGGGAAGTCATCTTTGTTGAAGACATTTGGCCAGAGCGAGAGGCATCCAGGCCCCTGAGAAACAGGTGAGGCAGAGCAAGAGGGAGGATAGAGCAGCGGCCAGAGCCCCGGCAGGATACAGCGCCGTGCCACCACCACGGGCATAAGGGGAGGGCTTCCAAAAGGGTGGCTTGTCCAGAGAGGCCAGCGTTCCAGTGACAGTGACAGGGATTGTTGCCATCTCCCATTCCCGGCTTCTTCTTCTACACGGTATGGTGGTGTGGCTTCATTTCTCAGAGAAGAGCCGTGAAAAGGTACAACCATCTTCTCTGATGTGGTTCTGCTTCCCTACTGCGGGACAAAGAGCTCCTGTGGGGCTCTTTTCCTTGGTTGCTGTGTGGTCATCTTGATCTTAGAAAAGAGGCAGCTCATGATGGGGATGAGATTTCAATTGCTCCGGGACCGATGCATCTCCTCACGTGGGCCAGGCCTTCACACACCCAAAGCGGATCCGCGGCGGCGAAAACGATTGACAGCCGGCCTCATGACCCAGGCAGAGACGCAGAAAGAGGCTGAGCAAAGACAGGCCGACATGCCAGAAATCGCCTTGTGCTGCACAGGGCACATTCAGCCAAAGACACACACGCAGAGGGGCACGCACACACTAACCGACAGAGAGAGGGAAAGAAAGACACAGAGACTGAGAGACAGAGAGAGAAGAGAGAATGGGAGACACACACACACGCGCGCACACATACACGCGCACACACACACACACAGAAACAGTCATACAGCAGAGGCATGGAAACACACTGCCCCCAGGCAACCCCTGAGGCTGCGGGGTTCTGCTCTCGACGAGAACGACCCTGGGGTGAGAGAACAGCCCAGGGGCACGCAGGCCGACCTGTCCTCGAGATGACGGCGGCACGACTTTTGGGGAGACTCACCCCAACAGCGTCCGGGCAGGCCTGAGGCTGGGATGCCGTGCTGCTTCCCCCGGACTCCGCCTGGGGTTTCCTCATCCTGGTCGGCCCTTTGCGACTCCTGGCATCCGGAGACGTTCCCGTCGACGCCGTGGAGAGGTCCGAAAGGAGCCTCAGAGCCCCGCCACCCAAGCACTGCCACGGAGGGCTCTTGCTCTGCCAAGCCTCAGGGACCGGTTTCTAAGACAACCGTGGGAAGCACTGTGACGGCAGAAGCCGCTCGCGCCTCGCGCATGCGCATTGGCTGGACCGACTCGCGCTCGGCTCCTGGCAGTCAGGCTGCGTCCCCTTTAAATAATGCCCCCGCTGCCCGGCTGCAGCGAGGCTCCTGCTGCAGCCGCGGCGGCGTGTGGATACGGGGTCCAGCTTGGGACGCCGTGGGAGATGGGGCCGCCGGTGCCCTGTCTCAGGGCCAAACCCCCAGGAGTCCCGCCCTCAGGATCTCCTTGAGCCGACTTCCACGGAGGGAAGGGGAGCTTCAGGACGCCTGCTGTGTTCTGGGGACTCCCGTTCAGATCCGATTTTGGCCCCCTCCCAGTGAGATAGGATGGGCTCAGCACATCTGGTGAGGCAGGCAGGGCCTCGCTGCAGCGCAGAATGATCCCATAGGTCTCAAGGCGTAGCGTCAGCTGAAACTTCACTGATCCATCAGCCCTCTGCCTCCCTCCTCCTTCGAAAGAGCAGTGGCCTGCTCCGCTTCTAAAAGCCCTGGGGCTCCGGAAAGCCGACCGCGCTTTACAGGACACGTGCAGGCAGGAACAGGGGCGAATCCGAGGTGGAGACCATGTGACCACGCGTGGCACTGGCGTATCCCACAGCAGATGGTGTGAATGTGTGTCACCGGAGGCATACCGGGAGACGGCGAAACAAACGGTGGTGTCCAGGCATGTGCCAGTGGAAGGGGGGAACAAGTGACCTTTCGGTCAATGCCAAGGGAAATCAAAGAACACCTGGGGCTCGGTGGGTGGGGGGCCTGTGCCTGACCAAAGCCAGGTTTTCCAATGCCTATCAGAGGAGCAAAGAATCTTCTGCAGAATTCGCCCCGCCCCCAACCCTCCTCCTCCCTGGTAGCCCTGACGCAACTTCCCCTGCACCCAGCCCCAGCCCCAGCCCCAGCCCCAGCCCCAGCCCCAGCCCCAGCCCAGTCCCTCTGGTTCCCTGACATTCGTTTGGGCCACAAGATCAAGGGAGTCAGTCCACCCAGGAGCAGAGGAGAGGATGTCCCTCAAGAATGAGACAGGAAGTGCAGAGGAAATGCGACACCACCTGTCCTAGAAGACAAGGCCAGTCACGGTCGCCTAGCGCTCATTCTAGGCAATCCACCCACCCATGAGGGGAAACATGGAGAACAAGGAAGCTTCCCTGTCTGAGACACGTATGGAAGCCAAGAAATCCAGGGTCATGAGACCTGCCCAATGAAGCAGAAAGACGTTTGGAGAGAGATACCATCATGACACGGATCTGCAGGAAGTGTGTTCCTGACGGACTGGGAAGTCATCTTTGTTGAAGACATTTGGCCAGAGCGAGAGGCATCCAGGCCCCTGAGAAACAGGTGAGGCAGAGCAAGAGGGAGGATAGAGCAGCGGCCAGAGCCCCGGCAGGATACAGCGCCGTGCCACCACCACGGGCATAAGGGGAGGGCTTCCAAAAGGGTGGCTTGTCCAGAGAGGCCAGCGTTCCAGTGACAGTGACAGGGATTGTTGCCATCTCCCATTCCCGGCTTCTTCTTCTACACGGTATGGTGGTGTGGCTTCATTTCTCAGAGAAGAGCCGTGAAAAGGTACAACCATCTTCTCTGATGTGGTTCTGCTTCCCTACTGCGGGACAAAGAGCTCCTGTGGGGCTCTTTTCCTTGGTTGCTGTGTGGTCATCTTGATCTTAGAAAAGAGGCAGCTCATGATGGGGATGAGATTTCAATTGCTCCGGGACCGATGCATCTCCTCACGTGGGCCAGGCCTTCACACACCCAAAGCGGATCCGCGGCGGCGAAAACGATTGACAGCCGGCCTCATGACCCAGGCAGAGACGCAGAAAGAGGCTCAGCAAAGACAGGCCGACATGCCAGAAATCGCCTTGTGCTGCACAGGGCACATTCAGCCAAAGACACACACGCAGAGGGGCACGCACACACTAACCGACAGAGAGAGGGAAAGAAAGACACAGAGACTGAGAGACAGAGAGAGAAGAGAGAATGGGAGACACACACACACGCGCGCACACATACACGCGCACACACACACACACAGAAACAGAGTCATACAGCAGAGGCATGGAAACACACCCCCCCCCAGGTAACCCCTGAGGCTGCGGGGTTCTGCTCTCGACGAGAACGACCCTGGGGTGAGAGAACAGCCCAGGGGCACGCAGGCCGACCTGTCCTCGAGATGACGGCGGCACGACTTTTGGGGAGACTCACCCCAACAGCGTCCGGGCAGGCCTGAGGCTGGGATGCCGTGCTGCTTCCCCCGGACTCCGCCTGGGGTTTCCTCATCCTGGTCGGCCCTTTGCGACTCCTGGCATCCGGAGACGTTCCCGTCGACCCCGTGGAGAGGTCCGAGCGGAGCCTCAGAGCCCCGCCACCCAAGCACTGCCACGGAGGGCTCCTGCTCTGCCAAGCCTCAGGGACCGGTTTCTAAGACAACCGTGGGAAGCACTGTGACGGCAGAAGCCGCTCGCGCCTCGCGCATGCGCATTGGCTGGACCGACTCGCGCTCGGCTCCTGGCAGTCAGGCTGCGTCCCCTTTAAATAATGCCCCCGCTGCCCGGCTGCAGCGAGGCTCCTGCTGCAGCCGCGGCGGCGTGTGGATACGGGGTCCAGCTTGGGACGCCGTGGGAGATGGGGCCGCCGGTGCCCTGTCTCAGGGCCAAACGCCCAGGAGTCCCGCCCTCAGGATCTCCTTGAGCCGACTTCCACGGATGGAAGGGGAGCTTCAGGACGCCTGCTGTGTTCTGGGGACTCCCGTTCAGATCCGATTTTGGCCCCCTCCCAGTGAGATAGGTTGGGATCACCACATCTGGTGAGGCAGGCAGGGCCTCGCTGCAGCGCAGAATGATCCCATAGGTCTCAAGGCCGTAGCGTCAGCTGAAACTTCACTGATCCATCAGCCCTCTGCCTCCCTCCTCCTTCGAAAGAGCAGTGGCCTACTCCGCTTCTAAAAGCCCTGGGGCTCCGGAAAGCCGACCGCGCTTTACAGGACACGTGCAGGCAGGAACAGGGGCGAATCCGAGGTGGAGACCATGTGACCACGCGTGGCACTGGCGTATCCCACAGCAGATGGTGTGAATGTGTGTCACCGGAGGCATACCGGGAGACGGCGAAACAAACGGTGGTGTCCAGGCATGTGCCAGTGGAAGGGGGGAACAAGTGACCTTTCGGTCAATGCCAAGGGAAATCAAAGAACACCTGGGGTTCGGTGGGTGGGGGGCCTGTGCCTGACCCAAGCCAGGTTTTCCAATGCCTATCAGAGGAGCAAAGAATCTTCTGCAGAATTCGCCCCGCCCCCAACCCTCCTCCTCCCTGGTAGCCCTGATGCAACTTCCTCTGCACCCAGCCCCAGCCCCAGCCCCAGCCCCAGCCCCAGCCCCAGCCCCAGCCCAGTCCCTCTGGTTCCCTGACATTCGTTTGGGCCACAAGATCAAGGGAGTCAGTCCACCCAGGAGCAGAGGAGAGGATGTCCCTCAAGAATGAGACAGGAAGTGCAGAGGAAATGCGACACCACCTGTCCTAGAAGACAAGGCCAGTCACGGTCGCCTAGCGCTCATTCTAGGCAATCCACCCACCCATGAGGGGAAACATGGAAAACAAGGAAGCTTCCCTGTCTGAGACACGTATGGAAGCCAAGAAATCCAGGGTCATGAGACCTGCCCAATGAAGCAGAAAGACGTTTGGAGAGAGATACCATCATGACACGGATCTGCAGGAAGTGTGTCCCTGACGGACTGGGAAGTCATCTTTGTTGAAGACATTTGGCCAGAGCGAGAGGCATCCAGGCCCCTGAGAAACAGGTGAGGCAGAGCAAGAGGGAGGATAGAGCAGCGGCCAGAGCCCCGGCAGGATACAGCGCCGTGCCACCACCACGGGCATAAGGGGAGGGCTTCCAAAAGGGTGGCTTGTCCAGAGAGGCCAGCGTTCCAGTGACAGTGACAGGGATTGTTGCCATCTCCCATTCCCGGCTTCTTCTTCTACACGGTATGGTGGTGTGGCTTCATTTCTCAGAGAAGAGCCGTGAAAAGGTACAACCATCTTCTCTGATGTGGTTCTGCTTCCCTACTGCGGGACAAAGAGCTCCTGTGGGGCTCTTTTCCTTGGTTGCTGTGTGGTCATCTTGATCTTAGAAAAGAGGCAGCTCATGATGGGGATGAGATTTCAATTGCTCCGGGACCGATGCATCTCCTCACGTGGGCCAGGCCTTCACACACCCAAAGCGGATCCGCGGCGGCGAAAACGATTGACAGCCGGCCTCATGACCCAGGCAGAGACGGAGAAAGAGGCTGAGCAAAGACAGGCCGACATGCCAGAAATCGCCTTGTGCTGCACAGGGCACATTCAGCCAAAGACACACACGCAGAGGGGCACGCACACACTAACCGACAGAGAGAGGGAAAGAAAGACACAGAGACTGAGAGACAGAGAGAGAAGAGAGAATGGGAGACACACACACACGCGCGCACACATACACGCGCACACACACACACACAGAAACAGAGTCATACAGCAGAGGCATGGAAACACACTGCCCCCAGGCAACCCCTGAGGCTGCGGGGTTCTGCTCTCGACGAGAACGACCCTGGGGTGAGAGAACAGCCCAGGGGCACGCAGGCCGACCTGTCCTCGAGATGACGGCGGCACGACTTTTGGGGAGACTCACCCCAACAGCGTCCGGGCAGGCCTGAGGCTGGGATGCCGTGCTGCTTCCCCCGGACTCCGCCTGGGGTTTCCTCATCCTGGTCGGCCCTTTGCGACTCCTGGCATCCGGAGACGTTCCCGTCGACGCCGTGGAGAGGTCCGAACGGAGCCTCAGAGCCCCGCCACCCAAGCACTGCCACGGAGGGCTCCTGCTCTGCCAAGCCTCAGGGACCGGTTTCTAAGACAACCGTGGGAAGCACTGTGAGGGCAGAAGCCGCTCGCGCCTCGCGCATGCGCATTGGCTGGACCGACTCGCGCTCGGCTCCTGGCAGTCAGGCTGCGTCCCCTTTAAATAATGCCCCCGCTGCCCGGCTGCAGCGAGGCTCCTGCTGCAGCCGCGGCGGCGTGTGGATACGGGGTCCAGCTTGGGACGCCGTGGGAGATGGGGCCGCCGGTGCCCTGTCTCAGGGCCAAACCCCCAGGAGTCCCGCCCTCAGGATCTCCTTGAGCCGACTTCCACGGAGGGAAGGGGAGCTTCAGGACGCCTGCTGTGTTCTGGGGACTCCCGTTCAGATCCGATTTTGGCCCCCTCCCAGTGAGATAGGATGGGCTCAGCACATCTGGTGAGGCAGGCAGGGCCTCGCTGCAGCGCAGAATGATCCCATAGGTCTCAAGGCGTAGCGTCAGCTGAAACTTCACTGATCCATCAGCCCTCTGCCTCCCTCCTCCTTCGAAAGAGCAGTGGCCTGCTCCGCTTCTAAAAGCCCTGGGGCTCCGGAAAGCCGACCGCGCTTTACAGGACACGTGCAGGCAGGAACAGGGGCGAATCCGAGGTGGAGACCATGTGACCACGCGTGGCACTGGCGTATCCCACAGCAGATGGTGTGAATGTGTGTCACCGGAGGCATACCGGGAGACGGCGAAACAAACGGTGGTGTCCAGGCATGTGCCAGTGGAAGGGGGGAACAAGTGACCTTTCGGTCAATGCCAAGGGAAATCAAAGAACACCTGGGGCTCGGTGGGTGGGGGGCCTGTGCCTGACCCAAGCCAGGTTTTCCAATGCCTATCAGAGGAGCAAAGAATCTTCTGCAGAATTCGCCCCGCCCCCAACCCTCCTCCTCCCTGGTAGCCCTGACGCAACTTCCCCTGCACCCAGCCCCAGCCCCAGCCCCAGCCCCAGCCCCAGCCCCAGCCCCAGCCCAGTCCCTCTGGTTCCCTGACATTCGTTTGGGCCACAAGATCAAGGGAGTCAGTCCACCCAGGAGCAGAGGAGAGGATGTCCCTCAAGAATGAGACAGGAAGTGCAGAGGAAATGCGACACCACCTGTCCTAGAAGACAAGGCCAGTCACGGTCGCCTAGCGCTCATTCTAGGCAATCCACCCACCCATGAGGGGAAACATGGAGAACAAGGAAGCTTCCCTGTCTGAGACACGTATGGAAGCCAAGAAATCCAGGGTCATGAGACCTGCCCAATGAAGCAGAAAGACGTTTGGAGAGAGATACCATCATGACACGGATCTGCAGGAAGTGTGTCCCTGACGGACTGGGAAGTCATCTTTGTTGAAGACATTTGGCCAGAGCGAGAGGCATCCAGGCCCCTGAGAAACAGGTGAGGCAGAGCAAGAGGGAGGATAGAGCAGCGGCCAGAGCCCCGGCAGGATACAGCGCCGTGCCACCACCACGGGCATAAGGGGAGGGCTTCCAAAAGGGTGGCTTGTCCAGAGAGGCCAGCGTTCCAGTGACAGTGACAGGGATTGTTGCCATCTCCCATTCCCGGCTTCTTCTTCTACACGGTATGGTGGTGTGGCTTCATTTCTCAGAGAAGAGCCGTGAAAAGGTACAACCATCTTCTCTGATGTGGTTCTGCTTCCCTACTGCGGGACAAAGAGCTCCTGTGGGGCTCTTTTCCTTGGTTGCTGTGTGGTCATCTTGATCTTAGAAAAGAGGCAGCTCATGATGGGGATGAGATTTCAATTGCTCCGGGACCGATGCATCTCCTCACGTGGGCCAGGCCTTCACACACCCAAAGCGGATCCGCGGCGGCGAAAACGATTGACAGCCGGCCTCATGACCCAGGCAGAGACGCAGAAAGAGGCTCAGCAAAGACAGGCCGACATGCCAGAAATCGCCTTGTGCTGCACAGGGCACATTCAGCCAAAGACACACACGCAGAGGGGCACGCACACACTAACCGACAGAGAGAGGGAAAGAAAGACACAGAGACTGAGAGACAGAGAGAGAAGAGAGAATGGGAGACACACACACACGCGCGCACACATACACGCGCACACACACACACACAGAAACAGAGTCATACAGCAGAGGCATGGAAACACACCGCCCCCAGGCAACCCCTGAGGCTGCGGGGTTCTGCTCTCGACGAGAACGACCCTGGGGTGAGAGAACAGCCCAGGGGCACGCAGGCCGACCTGTCCTCGAGATGACGGCGGCACGACTTTTGGGGAGACTCACCCCAACAGCGTCCGGGCAGGCCTGAGGCTGGGATGCCGTGCTGCTTCCCCCGGACTCCGCCTGGGGTTTCCTCATCCTGGTCGGCCCTTTGCGACTCCTGGCATCCGGAGACGTTCCCGTCGACCCCGTGGAGAGGTCCGAACGGAGCGTCAGAGCCCCGCCACCCAAGCACTGCCACGGAGGGCTCTTGCTCTGCCAAGCCTCAGGGACCGGTTTCTAAGACAACCGTGGGAAGCACTGTGACGGCAGAAGCCGCTCGCGCCTCGCGCATGCGCATTGGCTGGACCGACTCGCGCTCGGCTCCTGGCAGTCAGGCTGCGTCCCCTTTAAATAATGCCCCCGCTGCCCGGCTGCAGCGAGGCTCCTGCTGCAGCCGCGGCGGCGTGTGGATACGGGGTCCAGCTTGGGACGCCGTGGGAGATGGGGCCGCCGGTGCCCTGTCTTAGGGCCAAACCCCCAGGAGTCCCGCCCTCAGGATCTCCTTGAGCCGACTTCCACGGAGGGAAGGGGAGCTTCAGGCCGCCTGCTGTGTTCTGGGGACTCCCGTTCAGATCCGATTTTGGCCCCCTCCCAGTGAGATAGGTTGGGCTCACCACATCTGGTGAGGCAGGCAGGGCCTCGCTGCAGCGCAGAATGATCCCATAGGTCTCAAGGCGTAGCGTCAGCTGAAACTTCAGTGATCCATCAGCCCTCTGCCTCCCTCCTCCTTCGAAAGAGCAGTGGCCTGCTCCGCTTGTAAAAGCCCTGGGGCTCCGGAAAGCCGACCGCGCTTTACAGGACACGTGCAGGCAGGAACAGGGGCGAATCCGAGGTGGAGACCATGTGACCACGCGTGGCACTGGCGTATCCCACAGCAGATGGTGTGAATGTGTGTCACCGGAGGCATACCGGGAGACGGCGAAACAAACGGTAGTTTCCAGGCATGTGCCAGTGGAAGGGGGGAACAAGTGACCTTTCGGTCAATGCCAAGGGAAATCAAAGAACACCTGGGGCTCGGTGGGTGGGGGGCCTGTGCCTGACCCAAGCCAGGTTTTCCAATGCCTATCAGAGGAGCAAAGAATCTTCTGCAGAATTCGCCCCGCCCCCAACACTCCTCCTCCCTGGTAGCCCTGACGCAACTTCCCCTGCACCCAGCCCCAGCCCCAGCCCCAGCCCCAGCCCCAGCCCCAGCCCCAGCCCAGTCCCTCTGGTTCCCTGACATTCGTTTGGGCCACAAGATCAAGGGAGTCAGTCCACCCAGGAGCAGAGGAGAGGATGTCCCTCAAGAATGAGACAGGAAGTGCAGAGGAAATGCGACACCACCTGTCCTAGAAGACAAGGCCAGTCACGGTCGCCTAGCGCTCATTCTAGGCAATCCACCCACCCATGAGGGGAAACATGGAGAACAAGGAAGCTTCCCTGTCTGAGACACGTATGGAAGCCAAGAAATCCAGGGTCATGAGACCTGCCCAATGAAGCAGAAAGACGTTTGGAGAGAGATACCATCATGACACGGATCTGCAGGAAGTGTGTTCCTGACGGACTGGGAAGTCATCTTTGTTGAAGACATTTGGCCAGAGCGAGAGGCATCCAGGCCCCTGAGAAACAGGTGAGGCAGAGCAAGAGGGAGGATAGAGCAGCGGCCAGAGCCCCGGCAGGATACAGCGCCGTGCCACCACCACGGGCATAAGGGGAGGGCTTCCAAAAGGGTGGCTTGTCCAGAGAGGCCAGCGTTCCAGTGACAGTGACAGGGATTGTTGCCATCTCCCATTCCCGGCTTCTTCTTCTACACGGTATGGTGGTGTGGCTTCATTTCTCAGAGAAGAGCCGTGAAAAGGTACAACCATCTTCTCTGATGTGGTTCTGCTTCCCTACTGCGGGACAAAGAGCTCCTGTGGGGCTCTTTTCCTTGGTTGCTGTGTGGTCATCTTGATCTTAGAAAAGAGGCAGCTCATGATGGGGATGAGATTTCAATTGCTCCGGGACCGATGCATCTCCTCACGTGGGCCAGGCCTTCACACACCCAAAGCGGATCCGCGGCGGCGAAAACGATTGACAGCCGGCCTCATGACCCAGGCAGAGACGCAGAAAGAGGCTCAGCAAAGACAGGCCGACATGCCAGAAATCGCCTTGTGCTGCACAGGGCACATTCAGCCAAAGACACACACGCAGAGGGGCACGCACACACTAACCGACAGAGAGAGGGAAAGAAAGACACAGAGACTGAGAGACAGAGAGAGAAGAGAGAATGGGAGACACACACACACGCGCGCACACATACACGCGCACACACACACACACAGAAACAGAGTCATACAGCAGAGGCATGGAAACACACCCCCCCCCAGGTAACCCCTGAGGCTGCGGGGTTCTGCTCTCGACGAGAACGACCCTGGGGTGAGAGAACAGCCCAGGGGCACGCAGGCCGACCTGTCCTCGAGATGACGGCGGCACGACTTTTGGGGAGACTCACCCCAACAGCGTCCGGGCAGGCCTGAGGCTGGGATGCCGTGCTGCTTCCCCCGGACTCCGCCTGGGGTTTCCTCATCCTGGTCGGCCCTTTGCGACTCCTGGCATCCGGAGACGTTCCCGTCGACCCCGTGGAGAGGTCCGAGCGGAGCCTCAGAGCCCCGCCACCCAAGCACTGCCACGGAGGGCTCCTGCTCTGCCAAGCCTCAGGGACCGGTTTCTAAGACAACCGTGGGAAGCACTGTGACGGCAGAAGCCGCTCGCGCCTCGCGCATGCGCATTGGCTGGACCGACTCGCGCTCGGCTCCTGGCAGTCAGGCTGCGTCCCCTTTAAATAATGCCCCCGCTGCCCGGCTGCAGCGAGGCTCCTGCTGCAGCCGCGGCGGCGTGTGGATACGGGGTCCAGCTTGGGACGCCGTGGGAGATGGGGCCGCCGGTGCCCTGTCTCAGGGCCAAACGCCCAGGAGTCCCGCCCTCAGGATCTCCTTGAGCCGACTTCCACGGATGGAAGGGGAGCTTCAGGACGCCTGCTGTGTTCTGGGGACTCCCGTTCAGATCCGATTTTGGCCCCCTCCCAGTGAGATAGGTTGGGATCACCACATCTGGTGAGGCAGGCAGGGCCTCGCTGCAGCGCAGAATGATCCCATAGGTCTCAAGGCCGTAGCGTCAGCTGAAACTTCACTGATCCATCAGCCCTCTGCCTCCCTCCTCCTTCGAAAGAGCAGTGGCCTACTCCGCTTCTAAAAGCCCTGGGGCTCCGGAAAGCCGACCGCGCTTTACAGGACACGTGCAGGCAGGAACAGGGGCGAATCCGAGGTGGAGACCATGTGACCACGCGTGGCACTGGCGTATCCCACAGCAGATGGTGTGAATGTGTGTCACCGGAGGCATACCGGGAGACGGCGAAACAAACGGTGGTGTCCAGGCATGTGCCAGTGGAAGGGGGGAACAAGTGACCTTTCGGTCAATGCCAAGGGAAATCAAAGAACACCTGGGGTTCGGTGGGTGGGGGGCCTGTGCCTGACCCAAGCCAGGTTTTCCAATGCCTATCAGAGGAGCAAAGAATCTTCTGCAGAATTCGCCCCGCCCCCAACCCTCCTCCTCCCTGGTAGCCCTGATGCAACTTCCTCTGCACCCAGCCCCAGCCCCAGCCCCAGCCCCAGCCCCAGCCCCAGCCCCAGCCCAGTCCCTCTGGTTCCCTGACATTCGTTTGGGCCACAAGATCAAGGGAGTCAGTCCACCCAGGAGCAGAGGAGAGGATGTCCCTCAAGAATGAGACAGGAAGTGCAGAGGAAATGCGACACCACCTGTCCTAGAAGACAAGGCCAGTCACGGTCGCCTAGCGCTCATTCTAGGCAATCCACCCACCCATGAGGGGAAACATGGAAAACAAGGAAGCTTCCCTGTCTGAGACACGTATGGAAGCCAAGAAATCCAGGGTCATGAGACCTGCCCAATGAAGCAGAAAGACGTTTGGAGAGAGATACCATCATGACACGGATCTGCAGGAAGTGTGTCCCTGACGGACTGGGAAGTCATCTTTGTTGAAGACATTTGGCCAGAGCGAGAGGCATCCAGGCCCCTGAGAAACAGGTGAGGCAGAGCAAGAGGGAGGATAGAGCAGCGGCCAGAGCCCCGGCAGGATACAGCGCCGTGCCACCACCACGGGCATAAGGGGAGGGCTTCCAAAAGGGTGGCTTGTCCAGAGAGGCCAGCGTTCCAGTGACAGTGACAGGGATTGTTGCCATCTCCCATTCCCGGCTTCTTCTTCTACACGGTATGGTGGTGTGGCTTCATTTCTCAGAGAAGAGCCGTGAAAAGGTACAACCATCTTCTCTGATGTGGTTCTGCTTCCCTACTGCGGGACAAAGAGCTCCTGTGGGGCTCTTTTCCTTGGTTGCTGTGTGGTCATCTTGATCTTAGAAAAGAGGCAGCTCATGATGGGGATGAGATTTCAATTGCTCCGGGACCGATGCATCTCCTCACGTGGGCCAGGCCTTCACACACCCAAAGCGGATCCGCGGCGGCGAAAACGATTGACAGCCGGCCTCATGACCCAGGCAGAGACGCAGAAAGAGGCTGAGCAAAGACAGGCCGACATGCCAGAAATCGCCTTGTGCTGCACAGGGCACATTCAGCCAAAGACACACACGCAGAGGGGCACGCACACACTAACCGACAGAGAGAGGGAAAGAAAGACACAGAGACTGAGAGACAGAGAGAGAAGAGAGAATGGGAGACACACACACACGCGCGCACACATACACGCGCACACACACACACACAGAAACAGTCATACAGCAGAGGCATGGAAACACACTGCCCCCAGGCAACCCCTGAGGCTGCGGGGTTCTGCTCTCGACGAGAACGACCCTGGGGTGAGAGAACAGCCCAGGGGCACGCAGGCCGACCTGTCCTCGAGATGACGGCGGCACGACTTTTGGGGAGACTCACCCCAACAGCGTCCGGGCAGGCCTGAGGCTGGGATGCCGTGCTGCTTCCCCCGGACTCCGCCTGGGGTTTCCTCATCCTGGTCGGCCCTTTGCGACTCCTGGCATCCGGAGACGTTCCCGTCGACGCCGTGGAGAGGTCCGAAAGGAGCCTCAGAGCCCCGCCACCCAAGCACTGCCACGGAGGGCTCTTGCTCTGCCAAGCCTCAGGGACCGGTTTCTAAGACAACCGTGGGAAGCACTGTGACGGCAGAAGCCGCTCGCGCCTCGCGCATGCGCATTGGCTGGACCGACTCGCGCTCGGCTCCTGGCAGTCAGGCTGCGTCCCCTTTAAATAATGCCCCCGCTGCCCGGCTGCAGCGAGGCTCCTGCTGCAGCCGCGGCGGCGTGTGGATACGGGGTCCAGCTTGGGACGCCGTGGGAGATGGGGCCGCCGGTGCCCTGTCTCAGGGCCAAACCCCCAGGAGTCCCGCCCTCAGGATCTCCTTGAGCCGACTTCCACGGAGGGAAGGGGAGCTTCAGGACGCCTGCTGTGTTCTGGGGACTCCCGTTCAGATCCGATTTTGGCCCCCTCCCAGTGAGATAGGATGGGCTCAGCACATCTGGTGAGGCAGGCAGGGCCTCGCTGCAGCGCAGAATGATCCCATAGGTCTCAAGGCGTAGCGTCAGCTGAAACTTCACTGATCCATCAGCCCTCTGCCTCCCTCCTCCTTCGAAAGAGCAGTGGCCTGCTCCGCTTCTAAAAGCCCTGGGGCTCCGGAAAGCCGACCGCGCTTTACAGGACACGTGCAGGCAGGAACAGGGGCGAATCCGAGGTGGAGACCATGTGACCACGCGTGGCACTGGCGTATCCCACAGCAGATGGTGTGAATGTGTGTCACCGGAGGCATACCGGGAGACGGCGAAACAAACGGTGGTGTCCAGGCATGTGCCAGTGGAAGGGGGGAACAAGTGACCTTTCGGTCAATGCCAAGGGAAATCAAAGAACACCTGGGGCTCGGTGGGTGGGGGGCCTGTGCCTGACCCAAGCCAGGTTTTCCAATGCCTATCAGAGGAGCAAAGAATCTTCTGCAGAATTCGCCCCGCCCCCAACCCTCCTCCTCCCTGGTAGCCCTGACGCAACTTCCCCTGCACCCAGCCCCAGCCCCAGCCCCAGCCCCAGCCCCAGCCCCAGCCCCAGCCCAGTCCCTCTGGTTCCCTGACATTCGTTTGGGCCACAAGATCAAGGGAGTCAGTCCACCCAGGAGCAGAGGAGAGGATGTCCCTCAAGAATGAGACAGGAAGTGCAGAGGAAATGCGACACCACCTGTCCTAGAAGACAAGGCCAGTCACGGTCGCCTAGCGCTCATTCTAGGCAATCCACCCACCCATGAGGGGAAACATGGAGAACAAGGAAGCTTCCCTGTCTGAGACACGTATGGAAGCCAAGAAATCCAGGGTCATGAGACCTGCCCAATGAAGCAGAAAGACGTTTGGAGAGAGATACCATCATGACACGGATCTGCAGGAAGTGTGTCCCTGACGGACTGGGAAGTCATCTTTGTTGAAGACATTTGGCCAGAGCGAGAGGCATCCAGGCCCCTGAGAAACAGGTGAGGCAGAGCAAGAGGGAGGATAGAGCAGCGGCCAGAGCCCCGGCAGGATACAGCGCCGTGCCACCACCACGGGCATAAGGGGAGGGCTTCCAAAAGGGTGGCTTGTCCAGAGAGGCCAGCGTTCCAGTGACAGTGACAGGGATTGTTGCCATCTCCCATTCCCGGCTTCTTCTTCTACACGGTATGGTGGTGTGGCTTCATTTCTCAGAGAAGAGCCGTGAAAAGGTACAACCATCTTCTCTGATGTGGTTCTGCTTCCCTACTGCGGGACAAAGAGCTCCTGTGGGGCTCTTTTCCTTGGTTGCTGTGTGGTCATCTTGATCTTAGAAAAGAGGCAGCTCATGATGGGGATGAGATTTCAATTGCTCCGGGACCGATGCATCTCCTCACGTGGGCCAGGCCTTCACACACCCAAAGCGGATCCGCGGCGGCGAAAACGATTGACAGCCGGCCTCATGACCCAGGCAGAGACGCAGAAAGAGGCTCAGCAAAGACAGGCCGACATGCCAGAAATCGCCTTGTGCTGCACAGGGCACATTCAGCCAAAGACACACACGCAGAGGGGCACGCACACACTAACCGACAGAGAGAGGGAAAGAAAGACACAGAGACTGAGAGACAGAGAGAGAAGAGAGAATGGGAGACACACACACACGCGCGCACACATACACGCGCACACACACACACACAGAAACAGAGTCATACAGCAGAGGCATGGAAACACACCGCCCCCAGGCAACCCCTGAGGCTGCGGGGTTCTGCTCTCGACGAGAACGACCCTGGGGTGAGAGAACAGCCCAGGGGCACGCAGGCCGACCTGTCCTCGAGATGACGGCGGCACGACTTTTGGGGAGACTCACCCCAACAGCGTCCGGGCAGGCCTGAGGCTGGGATGCCGTGCTGCTTCCCCCGGACTCCGCCTGGGGTTTCCTCATCCTGGTCGGCCCTTTGCGACTCCTGGCATCCGGAGACGTTCCCGTCGACGCCGTGGAGAGGTCCGAACGGAGCGTCAGAGCCCCGCCACCCAAGCACTGCCACGGAGGGCTCTTGCTCTGCCAAGCCTCAGGGACCGGTTTCTAAGACAACCGTGGGAAGCACTGTGACGGCAGAAGCCGCTCGCGCCTCGCGCATGCGCATTGGCTGGACCGACTCGCGCTCGGCTCCTGGCAGTCAGGCTGCGTCCCCTTTAAATAATGCCCCCGCTGCCCGGCTGCAGCGAGGCTCCTGCTGCAGCCGCGGCGGCGTGTGGATACGGGGTCCAGCTTGGGACGCCGTGGGAGATGGGGCCGCCGGTGCCCTGTCTTAGGGCCAAACCCCCAGGAGTCCCGCCCTCAGGATCTCCTTGAGCCGACTTCCACGGAGGGAAGGGGAGCTTCAGGCCGCCTGCTGTGTTCTGGGGACTCCCGTTCAGATCCGATTTTGGCCCCCTCCCAGTGAGATAGGTTGGGCTCACCACATCTGGTGAGGCAGGCAGGGCCTCGCTGCAGCGCAGAATGATCCCATAGGTCTCAAGGCGTAGCGTCAGCTGAAACTTCAGTGATCCATCAGCCCTCTGCCTCCCTCCTCCTTCGAAAGAGCAGTGGCCTGCTCCGCTTGTAAAAGCCCTGGGGCTCCGGAAAGCCGACCGCGCTTTACAGGACACGTGCAGGCAGGAACAGGGGCGAATCCGAGGTGGAGACCATGTGACCACGCGTGGCACTGGCGTATCCCACAGCAGATGGTGTGAATGTGTGTCACCGGAGGCATACCGGGAGACGGCGAAACAAACGGTAGTTTCCAGGCATGTGCCAGTGGAAGGGGGGAACAAGTGACCTTTCGGTCAATGCCAAGGGAAATCAAAGAACACCTGGGGCTCGGTGGGTGGGGGGCCTGTGCCTGACCCAAGCCAGGTTTTCCAATGCCTATCAGAGGAGCAAAGAATCTTCTGCAGAATTCGCCCCGCCCCCAACACTCCTCCTCCCTGGTAGCCCTGACGCAACTTCCCCTGCACCCAGCCCCAGCCCCAGCCCCAGCCCCAGCCCCAGCCCCAGCCCCAGCCCAGTCCCTCTGGTTCCCTGACATTCGTTTGGGCCACAAGATCAAGGGAGTCAGTCCACCCAGGAGCAGAGGAGAGGATGTCCCTCAAGAATGAGACAGGAAGTGCAGAGGAAATGCGACACCACCTGTCCTAGAAGACAAGGCCAGTCACGGTCGCCTAGCGCTCATTCTAGGCAATCCACCCACCCATGAGGGGAAACATGGAGAACAAGGAAGCTTCCCTGTCTGAGACACGTATGGAAGCCAAGAAATCCAGGGTCATGAGACCTGCCCAATGAAGCAGAAAGACGTTTGGAGAGAGATACCATCATGACACGGATCTGCAGGAAGTGTGTCCCTGACGGACTGGGAAGTCATCTTTGTTGAAGACATTTGGCCAGAGCGAGAGGCATCCAGGCCCCTGAGAAACAGGTGAGGCAGAGCAAGAGGGAGGATAGAGCAGCGGCCAGAGCCCCGGCAGGATACAGCGCCGTGCCACCACCACGGGCATAAGGGGAGGGCTTCCAAAAGGGTGGCTTGTCCAGAGAGGCCAGCGTTCCAGTGACAGTGACAGGGATTGTTGCCATCTCCCATTCCCGGCTTCTTCTTCTACACGGCATGGTGGTGTGGCTTCATTTCTCAGAGAAGAGCCGTGAAAAGGTACAACCATCTTCTCTGATGTGGTTCTGCTTCCCTACTGCGGGACAAAGAGCTCCTGTGGGGCTCTTTTCCTTGGTTGCTGTGTGGTCATCTTGATCTTAGAAAAGAGGCAGCTCATGATGGGGATGAGATTTCAATTGCTCCGGGACCGATGCATCTCCTCACGTGGGCCAGGCCTTCACACACCCAAAGCGGATCCGCGGCGGCGAAAACGATTGACAGCCGGCCTCATGACCCAGGCAGAGACGCAGAAAGAGGCTCAGCAAAGACAGGCCGACATGCCAGAAATCGCCTTGTGCTGCACAGGGCACATTCAGCCAAAGACACACACGCAGAGGGGCACGCACACACTAACCGACAGAGAGAGGGAAAGAAAGACACAGAGACTGAGAGACAGAGAGAGAAGAGAGAATGGGAGACACACACACACGCGCGCACACATACACGCGCACACACACACACACAGAAACAGAGTCATACAGCAGAGGCATGGAAACACACCGCCCACAGGCAACCCCTGAGGCTGCGGGGTTCTGCTCTCGACGAGAACGACCCTGGGGTGAGAGAACAGCCCAGGGGCACGCAGGCCGACCTGTCCTCGAGATGACGGCGGCACGACTTTTGGGGAGACTCACCCCAACAGCGTCCGGGCAGGCCTGAGGCTGGGATGCCGTGCTGCTTCCCCCGGACTCCGCCTGGGGTTTCCTCATCCTGGTCGGCCCTTTGCGACTCCTGGCATCCGGAGACGTTCCCGTCGACGCCGTGGAGAGGTCCGAACGGAGCGTCAGAGCCCCGCCACCCAAGCACTGCCACGGAGGGCTCTTGCTCTGCCAAGCCTCAGGGACCGGTTTCTAAGACAACCGTGGGAAGCACTGTGACGGCAGAAGCCGCTCGCGCCTCGCGCATGCGCATTGGCTGGACCGACTCGCGCTCGGCTCCTGGCAGTCAGGCTGCGTCCCCTTTAAATAATGCCCCCGCTGCCCGGCTGCAGCGAGGCTCCTGCTGCAGCCGCGGCGGCGTGTGGATACGGGGTCCAGCTTGGGACGCCGTGGGAGATGGGGCCGCCAGTGCCCTGTCTCAGGGCCAAACCCCCAGGAGTCCCGCCCTCAGGATCTCCTTGAGCCGACTTCCACGGAGGGAAGGGGAGCTTCAGGCCGCCTGCTGTGTTCTGGGGACTCCCGTTCAGATCCGATTTTGGCCCCCTCCCAGTGAGATAGGTTGGGCTCACCACATCTGGTGAGGCAGGCAGGGCCTCGCTGCAGCGCAGAATGATCCCATAGGTCTCAAGGCGTAGCGTCAGCTGAAACTTCAGTGATCCATCAGCCCTCTGCCTCCCTCCTCCTTCGAAAGAGCAGTGGCCTGCTCCGCTTGTAAAAGCCCTGGGGCTCCGGAAAGCCGACCGCGCTTTACAGGACACGTGCAGGCAGGAACAGGGGCGAATCCGAGGTGGAGACCATGTGACCACGCGTGGCACTGGCGTATCCCACAGCAGATGGTGTGAATGTGTGTCACCGGAGGCATACCGGGAGACGGCGAAACAAACGGTAGTTTCCAGGCATGTGCCAGTGGAAGGGGGGAACAAGTGACCTTTCGGTCAATGCCAAGGGAAATCAAAGAACACCTGGGGCTCGGTGGGTGGGGGGCCTGTGCCTGACCCAAGCCAGGTTTTCCAATGCCTATCAGAGGAGCAAAGAATCTTCTGCAGAATTCGCCCCGCCCCCAACACTCCTCCTCCCTGGTAGCCCTGACGCAACTTCCCCTGCACCCAGCCCCAGCCCCAGCCCCAGCCCCAGCCCCAGCCCCAGCCCCAGCCCAGTCCCTCTGGTTCCCTGACATTCGTTTGGGCCACAAGATCAAGGGAGTCAGTCCACCCAGGAGCAGAGGAGAGGATGTCCCTCAAGAATGAGACAGGAAGTGCAGAGGAAATGCGACACCACCTGTCCTAGAAGACAAGGCCAGTCACGGTCGCCTAGCGCTCATTCTAGGCAATCCACCCACCCATGAGGGGAAACATGGAGAACAAGGAAGCTTCCCTGTCTGAGACACGTATGGAAGCCAAGAAATCCAGGGTCATGAGACCTGCCCAATGAAGCAGAAAGACGTTTGGAGAGAGATACCATCATGACACGGATCTGCAGGAAGTGTGTCCCTGACGGACTGGGAAGTCATCTTTGTTGAAGACATTTGGCCAGAGCGAGAGGCATCCAGGCCCCTGAGAAACAGGTGAGGCAGAGCAAGAGGGAGGATAGAGCAGCGGCCAGAGCCCCGGCAGGATACAGCGCCGTGTCACCACCACGGGCATAAGGGGAGGGCTTCCAAAAGGGTGGCTTGTCCAGAGAGGCCAGCGTTCCAGTGACAGTGACAGGGATTGTTGCCATCTCCCATTCCCGGCTTCTTCTTCTACACGGTATGGTGGTGTGGCTTCATTTCTCAGAGAAGAGCCGTGAAAAGGTACAACCATCTTCTCTGATGTGGTTCTGCTTCCCTACTGCGGGACAAAGAGCTCCTGTGGGGCTCTTTTCCTTGGTTGCTGTGTGGTCATCTTGATCTTAGAAAAGAGGCAGCTCATGATGGGGATGAGATTTCAATTGCTCCGGGACCGATGCATCTCCTCACGGGGCCAGGCCTTCACACACCCAAAGCGGATCCGCGGCGGCGAAAACGATTGACAGCCGGCCTCATGACCCAGGCAGAGACGCAGAAAGAGGCTCAGCAAAGACAGGCCGACATGCCAGAAATCGCCTTGTGCTGCACAGGGCACATTCAGCCAAAGACACACACGCAGAGGGGCACGCACACACTAACCGACAGAGAGAGGGAAAGAAAGACACAGAGACTGAGAGAAAGAGAGAGAAGAGAGAATGGGAGACAAACACACACGCGCCCACACATACACGCGCACACACACACAGAGAAACAGAGTCATACAGCAGAGGCATGGAAACACACCGCCCCCAGGCAACCCCTGAGGCTGCGGGGTTCTGCTCTCGACGAGAACGACCCTGGGGTGAGAGAACAGCCCAGGGGCACGCAGGCCGACCTGTCCTCGAGATGACGGCGGCACGACTTTTGGGGAGACTCACCCCAACAGCGTCCGGGCAGGCCTGAGGCTGGGATGCCGTGCTGCTTCCCCCGGACTCCGCCTGGGGTTTCCTCATCCTGGTCGGCCCTTTGCGACTCCTGGCATCCGGAGACGTTCCCGTCGACCCCGTGGAGAGGTCCGACCGGAGCCTCAGAGCCCCGCCACCCAAGCACTGCCACGGAGGGCTCCTGCTCTGCCAAGCCTCAGGGACCGGTTTCTAAGACAACCGTGGGAAGCACTGTGACGGCAGAAGCCGCTCGCGCCTCGCGCATGCGCATTGGCTGGACCGACTCGCGCTGGGCTCCTGGCAGTCAGGCTGCGTCCCCTTTAAATAATGCCCCCGCTGCCCGGCTGCAGCGAGGCTCCTGCTGCAGCCGCGGCGGCGTGTGGATACGGGGTCCAGCTTGGGACGCCGTGGGAGATGGAGCCGCCGGTGCCCTGTCTCAGGGCCAAACCCCCAGGAGTCCCGCCCTCAGGATCTCCTTGAGCCGACTTCCACGGAGGGAAGGGGAGCTTCAGGCCGCCTGCTGTGTTCTGGGGACTCCCGTTCAGATCCGATTTTGGCCCCCTCCCAGTGAGATAGGATGGGCTCAGCACATCTGGTGAGGCAGGCAGGGCCTCGCTGCAGCGCAGAATGATCCCATAGGTCTCAAGGCGTAGCATCAGCTGAAACTTCACTGATCCATCAGCCCTCTGCCTCCCTCCTCCTTCGAAAGAGCAGTGGCCTGCTCCGCTTCTAAAAGCCCTGGGGCTCCGGAAAGCCGACCGCGCTTTACAGGACACGTGCAGGCAGGAACAGGGGCGAATCCGAGGTGGAGACCATGTGACCACGCGTGGCACTGGCGTATCCCACAGCAGATGGTGTGAATGTGTGTCACCGGAGGCATACCGGGAGACGGCGAAACAAACGGTGGTGTCCAGGCATGTGCCAGTGGAAGGGGGGCACAAGTGACCTTTCGGTCAATGCCAAGGGAAATCAAAGAACACCTGGGGCTCGGTGGGTGGGGGGCCTGTGCCTGACCCAAGCCAGGTTTTCCAATGCCTATCAGAGGAGCAAAGAATCTTCTGCAGAATTCGCCCCGCCCCCAACCCTCCTCCTCCCTGGTAGCCCTGACGCAACTTCCCCTGCACCCAGCCCCAGCCCCAGCCCCAGTCCCAGCCACAGCCCCAGCCCCAGCCCCAGCCCAAGACCCAGCCCCAGCCCCAGCCCAGTCCCTCTGGTTCCCTGACATTCGTTTGGGCCACAAGATCAAGGGAGTCAGTCCACCCAGGAGCAGAGGAGAGGATGTCCCTCAAGAATGAGACAGGAAGTGCAGAGGAAATGCGACACCACCTGTCCTAGAAGACAAGGCCAGTCACGGTCGCCTAGCGCTCATTCTAGGCAATCCACCCACCCATGAGGGGAAACATGGAGAACAAGGAAGCTTCCCTGTCTGAGACACGTATGGAAGCCAAGAAATCCAGGGTCATGAGACCTGCCCAATGAAGCAGAAAGACGTTTGGAGAGAGATACCATCATGACACGGATCTGCAGGAAGTGTGTCCCTGACGGACTGGGAAGTCATCTTTGTTGAAGACATTTGGCCAGAGCGAGAGGCATCCAGGCCCCTGAGAAACAGGTGAGGCAGAGTAAGCGGGAGGATAGAGCAGCGGCCAGAGCCCCGGCAGGATACAGCGCCGTGCCACCACCACGGGCATAAGGGGAGGGCTTCCAAAAGGGTGGCTTGTCCAGAGAGGCCAGCGTTCCAGTGACAGTGACAGGGATTGTTGCCATCTCCCATTCCCGGCTTCTTCTTCTACACGGTATGGTGGTGTGGCTTCATTTCTCAGAGAAGAGCCGTGAAAAGGTACAACCATCTTCTCTGATGTGGTTCTGCTTCCCTACTGCGGGACAAAGAGCTCCTGTGGGGCTCTTTTCCTTGGTTGCTGTGTGGTCATCTTGATCTTAGAAAAGAGGCAGCTCATGATGGGGATGAGATTTCAATTGCTCCGGGACCGATGCATCTCCTCACGGGGCCAGGCCTTCACACACCCAAAGCGGATCCGCGGCGGCGAAAACGATTGACAGCCGGCCTCATGACCCAGGCAGAGACGCAGAAAGAGGCTCAGCAAAGACAGGCCGACATGCCAGAAATCGCCTTGTGCTGCACAGGGCACATTCAGCCAAAGACACACACGCAGAGGGGCACGCACACACTAACCGACAGAGAGAGGGAAAGAAAGACACAGAGACTGAGAGAAAGAGAGAGAAGAGAGAATGGGAGACACACACACACGCGCCCACACATACACGCGCACACACACACAGAGAAACAGAGTCATACAGCAGAGGCATGGAAACACACCGTCCCCAGGCAACCCCTGAGGCTGCGGGGTTCTGCTCTCGACGAGAACGACCCTGGGGTGAGAGAACAGCCCAGGGGCACGCAGGCCGACCTGTCCTCGAGATGACGGCGGCACGACTTTTGGGGAGACTCACCCCAACAGCGTCCGGGCAGGCCTGAGGCTGGGATGCCGTGCTGCTTCCCCCGGACTCCGCCTGGGGTTTCCTCATCCTGGTCGGCCCTTTGCGACTCCTGGCATCCGGAAACGTTCCCGTCGACCCCGTGGAGAGGTCCGACCGGAGCCTCAGAGCCCCGCCACCCAAGCACTGCCACGGAGGGCTCCTGCTCTGCCAAGCCTCAGGGACCGGTTTCTAAGACAACCGTGGGAAGCACTGTGACGGCAGAAGCCGCTCACGCCTCGCGCATGCGCATTGGCTGGACCGACTCGCGCTCGGCTCCTGGCAGTCAGGCTGCGTCCCCTTTAAATAATGCCCCCGCTGCCCGGCTGCAGCGAGGCTCCTGCTGCAGCCGCGGCGGCGTGTGGATACGGGGTCCAGCTTGGGACGCCGTGGGAGATGGGGCCGCCGGTGCCCTGTCTCAGGGCCAAACCCCCAGGAGTCCAGCCCTCAGGATCTCCTTGAGCCGACTTCCACGGAGGGAAGGGGAGCTTCAGGCCGCCTGCTGTGTTCTGGGGACTCCCGTTCAGATCCGATTTTGGCCCCCTCCCAGTGAGATAGGATGGGCTCAGCACATCTGGTGAGGCAGGCAGGGCCTCGCTGCAGCGCAGAATGATCCCATAGGTCTCAAGGCGTAGCGTCAGCTGAAACTTCACTGATCCATCAGCCCTCTGCCTCCCTCCTCCTTCGAAAGAGCAGTGGCCTGCTCCGCTTCTAAAAGCCCTGGGGCTCCGGAAAGCCGACCGCGCTTTACAGGACACGTGCAGGCAGGAACAGGGGCGAATCCGAGGTGGAGACCATGTGACCACGCGTGGCACTGGCGTATCCCACAGCAGATGGTGTGAATGTGTGTCACCGGAGGCATACCGGGAGACGGCGAAACAAACGGTGGTGTCCAGGCATGTGCCAGTGGAAGGGGGGAACAAGTGACCTTTCGGTCAATGCCAAGGGAAATCAAAGAACACCTGGGGCTCGGTGGGTGGGGGGCCTGTGCCTGACCCAAGCCAGGTTTTCCAATGCCTATCAGAGGAGCAAAGAATCTTCTGCAGAATTCGCCCCGCCCCCAACCCTCCTCCTCCCTGGTAGCCCTGACGCAACTTCCCGTGCACCCAGCCCCAGCCCCAGCCCCAGCCCCAGCCCCAGCCCCAGCCCCAGCCCCAGCCCCAGCCCAGTCCCTCTGGTTCCCTGACATTCGTTTGGGCCACAAGATCAAGGGAGTCAGTCCACCCAGGAGCAGAGGAGAGGATGTCCCTCAAGAATGAGACAGGAAGTGCAGAGGAAATGCGACACCACCTGTCCTAGAAGACAAGGCCAGTCACGGTCGCCTAGCGCTCATTCTAGGCAATCCACCCACCCATGAGGGGAAACATGGAGAACAAGGAAGCTTCCCTGTCTGAGACACGTATGGAAGCCAAGAAATCCAGGGTCATGAGACCTGCCCAATGAAGCAGAAAGACGTTTGGAGAGAGATACCATCATGACACGGATCTGCAGGAAGTGTGTCCCTGACGGACTGGGAAGTCATCTTTGTTGAAGACATTTGGCCAGAGCGAGAGGCATCCAGGCCCCTGAGAAACAGGTGAGGCAGAGCAAGAGGGAGGATAGAGCAGCGGCCAGAGCCCCGGCAGGATACAGCGCCGTGCCACCACCACGGGCATAAGGGGAGGGCTTCCAAAAGGGTGGCTTGTCCAGAGAGGCCAGCGTTCCAGTGACAGTGACAGGGATTGTTGCCATCTCCCATTCCCGGCTTCTTCTTCTACACGGTATGGTGGTGTGGCTTCATTTCTCAGAGAAGAGCCGTGAAAAGGTACAACCATCTTCTCTGATGTGGTTCTGCTTCCCTACTGCGGGACAAAGAGCTCCTGTGGGGCTCTTTTCCTTGGTTGCTGTGTGGTCACCTTGATCTTAGAAAAGAGGCAGCTCATGATGGGGATGAGATTTCAATTGCTCCGGGACCGATGCATCTCCTCACGTGGGCCAGGCCTTCACACACCCAAAGCGGATCCGCGGCGGCGAAAACGATTGACAGCCGGCCTCATGACCCAGGCAGAGACGCAGAAAGAGGCTCAGCAAAGACAGGCCGACATGCCAGAAATCGCCTTGTGCTGCACAGGGCACATTCAGCCAAAGACACACACGCAGAGGGGCACACACACACTAACCGACAGAGAGAGGGAAAGAAAGACACAGAGACTGAGAGACAGAGAGAGAAGAGAGAATGGGAGACACACACACACGCGCGCACACATACACGCGCACACACACACAGAGAAACAGAGTCATACAGCAGAGGCATGGAAACACACCGCCCCCAGGCAACCCCTGAGGCTGCGGGGTTCTGCTCTCGACGAGAACGACCCTGGGGTGAGAGAACAGCCCAGGGGCACGCAGGCCGACCTGTCCTCGAGATGACGGCGGCACGACTTTTGGGGAGACTCACCCCAACAGCGTCCGGGCAGGCCTGAGGCTGGGATGCCGTGCTGCTTCTCCCGGACTCCGCCTGGGGTTTCCTCATCCTGGTCGGCCCTTTGCGACTCCTGGCATCCGGAGACGTTCCCGTCGACCCCGTGGAGAGGTCCGACCGGAGCCTCAGAGCCCCGCCACCCAAGCACTGCCACGGAGGGCTCCTGCTCTGCCAAGCCTCAGGGACCGGTTTCTAAGACAACCGTGGGAAGCACTGTGACGGCAGAAGCCGCTCGCGCCTCGCGCATGCGCATTGGCTGGACCGACTCGCGCTCGGCTCCTGGCAGTCAGGCTGCGTCCCCTTTAAATAATGCCCCCGCTGCCCGGCTGCAGCGAGGCTCCTGCTGCAGCCGCGGCGGCGTGTGGATACGGGGTCCAGCTTGGGACGCCGTGGGAGATTGGGCCGCCGGTGCCCTGTCTCAGGGCCAACCCCCAGGAGTCCCGCCCTCAGGATCTCCTTGAGCCGACTTCCACGGAGGGAAGGGGAGCTTCAGGCCGCCTGCTGTGTTCTGGGGACTCCCGTTCAGATCCGATTTTGGCCCCCTCCCAGTGAGATAGGATGGGCTCAGCACATCTGGTGAGGCAGGCAGGGCCTCGCTGCAGCGCAGAATGATCCCATTCGTCTCAAGGCGTAGCGTCAGCTGAAACTTCAGTGATCCATCAGCCCTCTGCCTCCCTCCTCCTTCGAAAGAGCAGTGGCCTGCTCCGCTTCTAAAAGCCCTGGGGCTCCGGAAAGCCGACCGCGCTTTACAGGACACGTGCAGGCAGGAACAGGGGCGAATCCGAGGTGGAGACAATGTGACCACGCGTGGCACTGGCGTATCCCACAGCAGATGGTGTGAATGTGTGTCACCGGAGGCATACCGGGAGACGGCGAAACAAACGGTGGTGTCCAGGCATGTGCCAGTGGAAGGGGGGAACAAGTGACCTTTCGGTCAATGCCAAGGGAAATCAAAGAACACCTGGGGCTCGGTGGGTGGGGGGCCTGTGCCTGACCCAAGCCAGGTTTTCCAATGCCTATCAGAGGAGCAAAGAATCTTCTGCAGAATTCGCCCCGCCCCCAACCCTCCTCCTCCCTGGTAGCCCTGACGCAACTTCCCCTGCACCCAGCCCCAGCCCCAGCCCCAGCCCCAGCCCCAGCCCCAGCCCCAGCCCAGTCCCTCTGGTTCCCTGACAAGAGAAGATCAAGGGAGTCAGTTTGGGCCACAAGATCAAGGGAGTCAGTCCACCCAGGAGCAGAGGAGAGGATGTCCCTCAAGAATGAGACAGGAAGTGCAGAGGAAATGCGACACCACCTGTCCTAGAAGACAAGGCCAGTCACGGTCGCCTAGCGCTCATTCTAGGCAATCCACCCACCCATGAGGGGAAACATGGAGAACAAGGAAGCTTCCCTGTCTGAGACACGTATGGAAGCCAAGAAATCCAGGGTCATGAGACCTGCCCAATGAAGCAGAAAGTCGTTTGGAGAGAGATACCATCATGACACGGATCTGCAGGAAGTGTGTCCCTGACGGACTGGGAAGTCATCTTTGTTGAAGACATTTGGCCAGAGCGAGAGGCATCCAGGCCCCTGAGAAACAGGTGAGGCAGAGCAAGAGGGAGGATAGAGCAGCGGCCAGAGCCCCGGCAGGATACAGCGCCGTGCCACCACCACGGGCATAAGGGGAGGGCTTCCAAAAGGGTGGCTTGTCCAGAGAGGCCAGCGTTCCAGTGACAGTGACAGGGATTGTTGCCATCTCCCATTCCCGGCTTCTTCTTCTACACGGTATGGTGGTGTGGCTTCATTTCTCAGAGAAGAGCCGTGAAAAGGTACAACCATCTTCTCTGATGTGGTTCTGCTTCCCTACTGCGGGACAAAGAGCTCCTGTGGGGCTCTTTTCCTTGGTTGCTGTGTGGTCATCTTGATCTTAGAAAAGAGGCAGCTCATGATGGGGATGAGATTTCAATTGCTCCGGGACCGATGCATCTCCTCACGGGGCCAGGCCTTCACACACCCAAAGCGGATCCGCGGCGGCGAAAACGATTGACAGCCGGCCTCATGACCCAGGCAGAGACGCAGAAAGAGGCTCAGCAAAGACAGGCCGACATGCCAGAAATCGCCTTGTGCTGCACAGGGCACATTCAGCCAAAGACACACACGCAGAGGGGCACGCACACACTAACCGACAGAGAGAGGGAAAGAAAGACACAGAGACTGAGAGAAAGAGAGAGAAGAGAGAATGGGAGACACACACACACGCGCCCACACATACACGCGCACACACACACAGAGAAACAGAGTCATACAGCAGAGGCATGGAAACACACCGTCCCCAGGCAACCCCTGAGGCTGCGGGGTTCTGCTCTCGACGAGAACAACCCTGGGGTGAGAGAACATCCCAGGGGCACGCAGGCCGACCTGTCCTCGAGATGACGGCGGCACGACTTTTGGGGAGACTCACCCCAACAGCGTCCGGGCAGGCCTGAGGCTGGGATGCCGTGCTGCTTCCCCCGGACTCCGCCTGGGGTTTCCTCATCCTGGTCGGCCCTTTGCGACTCCTGGCATCCGGAGACGTTCCCGTCGACCCCGTGGAGAGGTCCGACCGGAGCCTCAGAGCCCCGCCACCCAAGCACTGCCACGGAGGGCTCCTGCTCTGCCAAGCCTCAGGGACCGGTTTCTAAGACAACCGTGGGAAGCACTGTGACGGCAGAAGCCGCTCACGCCTCGCGCATGCGCATTGGCTGGACCGACTCGCGCTCGGCTCCTGGCAGTCAGGCTGCGTCCCCTTTAAATAATGCCCCCGCTGCCCGGCTGCAGCGAGGCTCCTGCTGCAGCCGCGGCGGCGTGTGGATACGGGGTCCAGCTTGGGACGCCGTGGGAGATGGAGCCGCCGGTGCCCTGTCTCAGGGCCAAACCCCCAGGAGTCCCGCCCTCAGGATCTCCTTGAGCCGACTTCCACGGAGGGAAGGGGAGCTTCAGGCCGCCTGCTGTGTTCTGGGGACTCCCGTTCAGATCCGATTTTGGCCCCCTCCCAGTGAGATAGGATGGGCTCAGCACATCTGGTGAGGCAGGCAGGGCCTCGCTGCAGCGCAGAATGATCCCATAGGTCTCAAGGCGTAGCGTCAGCTGAAACTTCAGTGATCCATCAGCCCTCTGCCTCCCTCCTCCTTCGAAAGAGCAGTGGCCTTCTCCGCTTCTAAAAGCCCTGGGGCTCCGGAAAGCCGACCGCGCTTTACAGGACACGTGCAGGCAGGAACAGGGGCGAATCCGAGGTGGAGACCATGTGACCACGCGTGGCACTGGCGTATCCCACAGCAGATGGTGTGAATGTGTGTCACCGGAGGCATACCGGGAGACGGCGAAACAAACGGTGGTGTCCAGGCATGTGCCAGTGGAAGGGGGGAACAAGTGACCTTTCGGTCAATGCCAAGGGAAATCAAAGAACACCTGGGGCTCGGTGGGTGGGGGGCCTGTGCCTGACCCAAGCCAGGTTTTCCAATGCCTATCAGAGGAGCAAAGAATCTTCTGCAGAATTCGCCCCGCCCCCAACCCTCCTCCTCCCTGGTAGCCCTGACGCAACTTCCCGTGCACCCAGGCCCAGCCCCAGCCCCAGCCCCAGCCCCAGCCCCAGCCCCAGCCCCAGCCCCAGCCCAGTCCCTCTGGTTCCCTGACATTCGTTTGGGCCACAAGATCAAGGGAGTCAGTCCACCCAGGAGCAGAGGAGAGGATGTCCCTCAAGAATGAGACAGGAAGTGCAGAGGAAATGCGACACCACCTGTCCTAGAAGACAAGGCCAGTCACGGTCGCCTAGCGCTCATTCTAGGCAATCCACCCACCCATGAGGGGAAACATGGAGAACAAGGAAGCTTCCCTGTCTGAGACACGTATGGAAGCCAAGAAATCCAGGGTCATGAGACCTGCCCAATGAAGCAGAAAGACGTTTGGAGAGAGATACCATCATGACACGGATCTGCAGGAAGTGTGTCCCTGACGGACTGGGAAGTCATCTTTGTTGAAGACATTTGGCCAGAGCGAGAGGCATCCAGGCCCCTGAGAAACAGGTGAGGCAGAGCAAGAGGGAGGATAGAGCAGCGGCCAGAGCCCCGGCAGGATACAGCGCCGTGCCACCACCACGGGCATAAGGGGAGGGCTTCCAAAAGGGTGGCTTGTCCAGAGAGGCCAGCGTTCCAGTGACAGTGACAGGGATTGTTGCCATCTCCCATTCCCGGCTTCTTCTTCTACACGGTATGGTGGTGTGGCTTCATTTCTCAGAGAAGAGCCGTGAAAAGGTACAACCATCTTCTCTGATGTGGTTCTGCTTCCCTACTGCGGGACAAAGAGCTCCTGTGGGGCTCTTTTCCTTGGTTGCTGTGTGGTCATCTTGATCTTAGAAAAGAGGCAGCTCATGATGGGGATGAGATTTCAATTGCTCCGGGACCGATGCATCTCCTCACGTGGGCCAGGCCTTCACACACCCAAAGCGGATCCGCGGCGGCGAAAACGATTGACAGCCGGCCTCATGACCCAGGCAGAGACGCAGAAAGAGGCTCAGCAAAGACAGGCCGACATGCCAGAAATCGCCTTGTGCTGCACAGGGCACATTCAGCCAAAGACACACACGCAGAGGGGCACGCACACACTAACCGACAGAGAGAGGGAAAGAAAGACACAGAGACTGAGAGACAGAGAGAGAAGAGAGAATGGGAGACACACACACACGCGCGCACACATACACGCGCACACACACACAGAGAAACAGAGTCATACAGCAGAGGCATGGAAACACACCGCCCCCAGGCAACCCCTGAGGCTGCGGGGTTCTGCTCTCGACGAGAACGACCCTGGGGTGAGAGAACAGCCCAGGGGCACGCAGGCCGACCTGTCCTCGAGATGACGGCGGCACGACTTTTGGGGAGACTCACCCCAACAGCGTCCGGGCAGGCCTGAGGCTGGGATGCCGTGCTGCTTCTCCCGGACTCCGCCTGGGGTTTCCTCATCCTGGTCGGCCCTTTGCGACTCCTGGCATCCGGAGACGTTCCCGTCGACCGCGTGGAGAGGTCCGACCGGAGCCTCAGAGCCCCGCCACCCAAGCACTGCCACGGAGGGCTCCTGCTCTGCCAAGCCTCAGGGACCGGTTTCTAAGACAACCGTGGGAAGCACTGTGACGGCAGAAGCCGCTCGCGCCTCGCGCATGCGCATTGGCTGGACCGACTCGCGCTCGGCTCCTGGCAGTCAGGCTGCGTCCCCTTTAAATAATGCCCCCGCTGCCCGGCTGCAGCGAGGCTCCTGCTGCAGCCGCGGCGGCGTGTGGATACGGGGTCCAGCTTGGGACGCCGTGGGAGATGGGGCCGCCGGTGCCCTGTCTCAGGGCCAACCCCCAGGAGTCCCGCCCTCAGGATCTCCTTGAGCCGACTTCCACGGAGGGAAGGGGAGCTTCAGGCCGCCTGCTGTGTTCTGGGGACTCCCGTTCAGATCCGATTTTGGCCCCCTCCCAGTGAGATAGGATGGGCTCAGCACATCTGGTGAGGCAGGCAGGGCCTCGCTGCAGCCCAGAATGATCCCATAGGTCTCAAGGCGTAGCGTCAGCTGAAACTTCACTGATCCATCAGCCCTCTGCCTCCCTCCTCCTTCGAAAGAGCAGTGGCCTGCTCCGCTTCTAAAAGCCCTGGGGCTCCGGAAAGCCGACCGCGCTTTACAGGACACGTGCAGGCAGGAACAGGGGCGAATCCGAGGTGGAGACCATGTGACCACGCGTGGCACTGGCGTATCCCACAGCAGATGGTGTGAATGTGTGTCACCGGAGGCATACCGGGAGACGGCGAAACAAACGGTGGTGTCCAGGCATGTGCCAGTGGAAGGGGGGAACAAGTGACCTTTCGGTCAATGCCAAGGGAAATCAAAGAACACCTGGGGCTCGGTGGGTGGGGGGCCTGTGCCTGACCCAAGCCAGGTTTTCCAATGCCTATCAGAGGAGCAAAGAATCTTCTGCAGAATTCGCCCCGCCCCCAACCCTCCTCCTCCCTGGTAGCCCTGACGCAACTTCCCCTGCACCCAGCCCCAGCCCCAGCCCCAGCCCCAGCCCCAGCCCCAGCCCCAGCCCAGTCCCTCTGGTTCCCTGACAAGAGAAGATCAAGGGAGTCAGTTTGGGCCACAAGATCAAGGGAGTCAGTCCACCCAGGAGCAGAGGAGAGGATGTCCCTCAAGAATGAGACAGGAAGTGCAGAGGAAATGCGACACCACCTGTCCTAGAAGACAAGGCCAGTCACGGTCGCCTAGCGCTCATTCTAGGCAATCCACCCACCCATGAGGGGAAACATGGAGAACAAGGAAGCTTCCCTGTCTGAGACACGTATGGAAGCCAAGAAATCCAGGGTCATGAGACCTGCCCAATGAAGCAGAAAGTCGTTTGGAGAGAGATACCATCATGACACGGATCTGCAGGAAGTGTGTCCCTGACGGACTGGGAAGTCATCTTTGTTGAAGACATTTGGCCAGAGCGAGAGGCATCCAGGCCCCTGAGAAACAGGTGAGGCAGAGCAAGAGGGAGGATAGAGCAGCGGCCAGAGCCCCGGCAGGATACAGCGCCGTGCCACCACCACGGGCATAAGGGGAGGGCTTCCAAAAGGGTGGCTTGTCCAGAGAGGCCAGCGTTCCAGTGACAGTGACAGGGATTGTTGCCATCTCCCATTCCCGGCTTCTTCTTCTACACGGTATGGTGGTGTGGCTTCATTTCTCAGAGAAGAGCCGTGAAAAGGTATAACCATCTTCTCTGATGTGGTTCTGCTTCCCTACTGCGGGACAAAGAGCTCCTGTGGGGCTCTTTTCCTTGGTTGCTGTGTGGTCATCTTGATCTTAGAAAAGAGGCAGCTCATGATGGGGATGAGATTTCAATTGCTCCGGGACCGATGCATCTCCTCACGTGGGCTAGGCCTTCACACACCCAAAGCGGATCCGCGGCGGCGAAAACGATTGACAGCCGGCCTCATGACCCAGGCAGAGACGCAGAAAGAGGCTGAGCAAAGACAGGCCGACATGCCAGAAATCGCCTTGTGCTGCACAGGGCACATTCAGCCAAAGACACACACGCAGAGGGGCACGCACACACTAACCGACAGAGAGAGGGAAAGAAAGACACAGAGACTGAGAGACAGAGAGAGAAGAGAGAATGGGAGACACACACACACGCGCGCACACATACACGCGCACACACACACACACAGAAACAGAGTCATACAGCAGAGGCATGGAAACACACCGCCCCCAGGCAACCCCTGAGGCTGCGGGGTTCTGCTCTCGACGAGAACGACCCTGGGGTGAGAGAACAGCCCAGGGGCACGCAGGCCGACCTGTCCTCGAGATGACGGCGGCACGACTTTTGGGGAGACTCACCCCAACAGCGTCCGGGCAGGCCTGAGGCTGGGATGCCGTGCTGCTTCCCCCGGACTCCGCCTGGGGTTTCCTCATCCTGGTCGGCCCTTTGCGACTCCTGGCATCCGGAGACGTTCCCGTCGACCCCGTGGAGAGGTCCGACCGGAGCCTCAGAGCCCCGCCACCCAAGCACTGCCACGGAGGGCTCCTGCTCTGCCAAGCCTCAGGGACCGGTTTCTAAGACAACCGTGGGAAGCACTGTGACGGCAGAAGCCGCTCGCGCCTCGCGCATGCGCATTGGCTGGACCGACTCGCGCTCGGCTCCTGGCAGTCAGGCTGCGTCCCCTTTAAATAATGCCCCCGCTGCCCGGCTGCAGCGAGGCTCCTGCTGCAGCCGCGGCGGCGTGTGGATACGGGGTCCAGCTTGGGACGCCGTGGGAGATGGAGCCGCCGGTGCCCTGTCTCAGGGCCAAACCCCCAGGAGTCCCGCCCTCAGGATCTCCTTGAGCCGACTTCCACGGAGGGAAGGGGAGCTTCAGGCCGCCTGCCGTGTTCTGGGGACTCCCGTTCAGATCCGATTTTGGCCCCCTCCCAGTGAGTTAGGAAGGGCTCACCACATCTGTTGAGGCAGGCAGGGCCTCGCTGCAGCGCAGAATGATCCCATAGGTCTCAAGGCGTAGCGTCAGCTGAAACTTCACTGATCCATCAGCCCTCTGCCTCCCTCCTCCTTCGAAAGAGCAGTGGCCTGCTCCGCTTCTAAAAGCCCTGGGGCTCCGGAAAGCCGACCGCGCTTTACAGGACACGTGCAGGCAGGAACAGGGGCGAATCCGAGGTGGAGACCATGTGACCACGCGTGGCACTGGCGTATCCCACAGCAGATGGTGTGAATGTGTGTCACCGGAGGCATACCGGGAGACGGCGAAACAAACGGTGGTGTCCAGGCATGTGCCAGTGGAAGGGGGGAACAAGTGACCTTTCGGTCAATGCCAAGGGAAATCAAAGAACACCTGGGGCTCGGTGGGTGGGGGGCCTGTGCCTGACCCAAGCCAGGTTTTCCAATGCCTATCAGAGGAGCAAAGAATCTTCTGCAGAATTCGCCCCGCCCCCAACCCTCCTCCTCCCTGGTAGCCCTGACGCAACTTCCCCTGCACCGAGCCCCAGCCCCAGCCCCAGCCCCAGCCCCAGCCCCAGCCCCAGCCCAGTCCCTCTGGTTCCCTGACATTCGTTTGGGCCACAAGATCAAGGGAGTCAGTCCACCCAGGAGCAGAGGAGAGGATGTCCCTCAAGAATGAGACAGGAAGTGCAGAGGAAATGCGACACCACCTGTCCTAGAAGACAAGGCCAGTCACGGTCGCCTAGCGCTCATTCTAGGCAATCCACCCACCCATGAGGGGAAACATGGAGAACAAGGAAGCTTCCCTGTCTGAGACACGTATGGAAGCCAAGAAATCCAGGGTCATGAGACCTGCCCAATGAAGCAGAAAGACGTTTGGAGAGAGATACCATCATGACACGGATCTGCAGGAAGTGTGTCCCTGACGGACTGGGAAGTCATCTTTGTTGAAGACATTTGGCCAGAGCGAGAGGCATCCAGGCCCCTGAGAAACAGGTGAGGCAGAGCAAGAGGGAGGATAGAGCAGCGGCCAGAGCCCCGGCAGGATACAGCGCCGTGCCACCACCACGGGCATAAGGGGAGGGCTTCCAAAAGGGTGGCTTGTCCAGAGAGGCCAGCGTTCCAGTGACAGTGACAGGGATTGTTGCCATCTCCCATTCCCGGCTTCTTCTTCTACACGGTATGGTGGTGTGGCTTCATTTCTCAGAGAAGAGCCGTGAAAAGGTACAACCATCTTCTCTGATGTGGTTCTGCTTCCCTACTGCGGGACAAAGAGCTCCTGTGGGGCTCTTTTCCTTGGTTGCTGTGTGGTCATCTTGATCTTAGAAAAGAGGCAGCTCATGATGGGGATGAGATTTCAATTGCTCCGGGACCGATGCATCTCCTCACGTGGGCCAGGCCTTCACAAACCCAAAGCGGATCCGCGGCGGCGAAAACGATTGACAGCCGGCCTCATGACCCAGGCAGAGACGCAGAAAGAGGCTCAGCAAAGACAGGCCGACATGCCAGAAATCGCCTTGTGCTGCACAGGGCACATTCAGCCAAAGACACACACGCAGAGGGGCACGCACACACTAACCGACAGAGAGAGGGAAAGAAAGACACAGAGACTGAGAGACAGAGAGAGAAGAGAGAATGGGAGACACACACACACGCGCGCACACATACACGCGCACACACACACACACAGAAACAGAGTCATACAGCAGAGGCATGGAAACACACCGCCCCCAGGCAACCCCTGAGGCTGCGGGGTTCTGCTCTCGACGAGAACGACCCTGGGGTGAGAGAACAGCCCAGGGGCACGCAGGCCGACCTGTCCTCGAGATGACGGCGGCACGACTTTTGGGGAGACTCACCCCAACAGCGTCCGGGCAGGCCTGAGGCTGGGATGCCGTGCTGCTTCCCCCGGACTCCGCCTGGGGTTTCCTCATCCTGGTCGGCCCTTTGCGACTCCTGGCATCCGGAGACGTTCCCGTCGACGCCGTGGAGAGGTCCGAACGGAGCGTCAGAGCCCCGCCACCCAAGCACTGCCACGGAGGGCTCTTGCTCTGCCAAGCCTCAGGGACCGGTTTCTAAGACAACCGTGGGAAGCACTGTGACGGCAGAAGCCGCTCGCGCCTCGCGCATGCGCATTGGCTGGACCGACTCGCGCTCGGCTCCTGGCAGTCAGGCTGCGTCCCCTTTAAATAATGCCCCCGCTGCCCGGCTGCAGCGAGGCTCCTGCTGCAGCCGCGGCGGCGTGTGGATACGGGGTCCAGCTTGGGACGCCGTGGGAGATGGGGCCGCCGGTGCCCTGTCTCAGGGCCAAACCCCCAGGAGTCCCGCCCTCAGGATCTCCTTGAGCCGACTTCCACGGAGGGAAGTGGAGCTTCAGGCCGCCTGCTGTGTTCTGGGGACTCCCGTTCAGATCCGATTTTGGCCCCCTCCCAGTGAGATAGGTTGGGCTCACCACATCTGGTGAGGCAGGCAGGGCCTCGCTGCAGCGCAGAATGATCCCATAGGTCTCAAGGCGTAGCGTCAGCTGAAACTTCACTGATCCATCAGCCCTCTGCCTCCCTCCTCCTTCGAAAGAGCAGTGGCCTGCTCCGCTTCTAAAAGCCCTGGGGCTCCGGAAAGCCGACCGCGCTTTACAGGACACGTGCAGGCAGGAACAGGGGCGAATCCGAGGTGGAGACCATGTGACCACGCGTGGCACTGGCGTATCCCACAGCAGATGGTGTGAATGTGTGTCACCGGAGGCATACCGGGAGACGGCGAAACAAACGGTGGTGTCCAGGCATGTGCCAGTGGAAGGGGGGAACAAGTGACCTTTCGGTCAATGCCAAGGGAAATCAAAGAACACCTGGGGCTCGGTGGGTGGGGGGCCTGTGCCTGACCCAAGCCTGGTTTTCCAATGCCTATCAGAGGAGCAAAGAATCTTCTGCAGAATTCGCCCCGCCCCCAACCCTCCTCCTCCCTGGTAGCCCTGACGCAACTTCCTCTGCACCCAGCCCCAGCCCCAGCCCCAGGCCCAGCCCCAGCCCCAGCCCCAGCCCAGTCCCTCTGGTTCCCTGACATTCGTTTGGGCCACAAGATCAAGGGAGTCAGTCCACCCAGGAGCAGAGGAGAGGATGTCCCTCAAGAATGAGACAGGAAGTGCAGAGGAAATGCGACACCACCTGTCCTAGAGGACAAGGCCAGTCACGGTCGCCTAGCGCTCATTCTAGGCAATCCACCCACCCATGAGGGGAAACATGGAGAACAAGGAAGCTTCCCTGTCTGAGACACGTATGGAAGCCAAGAAATCCAGGGTCATGAGACCTGCCCAATGAAGCAGAAAGACGTTTGGAGAGAGATACCATCATGACACGGATCTGCAGGAAGTGTGTCCCTGACGGACTGGGAAGTCATCTTTGTTGAAGACATTTGGCCAGAGCGAGAGGCATCCAGGCCCCTGAGAAACAGGTGAGGCAGAGCAAGAGGGAGGATAGAGCAGCGGCCAGAGCCCCGGCAGGATACAGCGCCGTGCCACCACCACGGGCATAAGGGGAGGGCTTCCAAAAGGGTGGCTTGTCCAGAGAGGCCAGCGTTCCAGTGACAGTGACAGGGATTGTTGCCATCTCCCATTCCCGGCTTCTTCTTCTACACGGTATGGTGGTGTGGCTTCATTTCTCAGAGAAGAGCCGTGAAAAGGTACAACCATCTTCTCTGATGTGGTTCTGCTTCCCTACTGCGGGACAAAGAGCTCCTGTGGGGCTCTTTTCCTTGGTTGCTGTGTGGTCATCTTGATCTTAGAAAAGAGGCAGCTCATGATGGGGATGAGATTTCAATTGCTCCGGGACCGATGCATCTCCTCACGTGGGCCAGGCCTTCACAAACCCAAAGCGGATCCGCGGCGGCGAAAACGATTGACAGCCGGCCTCATGACCCAGGCAGAGACGCAGAAAGAGGCTGAGCAAAGACAGGCCGACATGCCAGAAATCGCCTTGTGCTGCACAGGGCACATTCAGCCAAAGACACACACGCAGAGGGGCACGCACACACTAACCGACAGAGAGAGGGAAAGAAAGACACAGAGACTGAGAGACAGAGAGAGAAGAGAGAATGGGAGACACACACACACGCGCGCACACATACACGCGCACACACACACACACAGAAACAGAGTCATACAGCAGAGGCATGGAAACACACCGCCCCCAGGCAACCCCTGAGGCTGCGGGGTTCTGCTCTCGACGAGAACGACCCTGGGGTGAGAGAACAGCCCAGGGGCACGCAGGCCGACCTGTCCTCGAGATGACGGCGGCACGACTTTTGGGGAGACTCACCCCAACAGCGTCCGGGCAGGCCTGAGGCTGGGATGCCGTGCTGCTTCCCCCGGACTCCGCCTGGGGTTTCCTCATCCTGGTCGGCCCTTTGCGACTCCTGGCATCCGGAGACGTTCCCGTCGACGCCGTGGAGAGGTCCGAACGGAGCGTCAGAGCCCCGCCACCCAAGCACTGCCGCGGAGGGCTCTTGCTCTGCCAAGCCTCAGGGACCGGTTTCTAAGACAACCGTGGGAAGCACTGTGACGGCAGAAGCCGCTCGCGCCTCGCGCATGCGCATTGGCTGGACCGACTCGCGCTCGGCTCCTGGCAGTCAGGCTGCGTCCCCTTTAAATAATGCCCCCGCTGCCCGGCTGCAGCGAGGCTCCTGCTGCAGCCGCGGCGGCGTGTGGATACGGGGTCCAGCTTGGGACGCCGTGGGAGATGGGGCCGCCGGTGCCCTGTCTCAGGGCCAAACCCCCAGGAGTCCCGCCCTCAGGATCTCCTTGACCCGACTTCCACGGAGGGAAGTGGAGCTTCAGGCCGCCTGCTGTGTTCTGGGGACTCCCGTTCAGATCCGATTTTGGCCCCCTCCCAGTGAGATAGGTTGGGCTCACCACATCTGGTGAGGCAGGCAGGGCCTCGCTGCAGCGCAGAATGATCCCATAGGTCTCAAGGCGTAGCGTCAGCTGAAACTTCAGTGATCCATCAGCCCTCTGCCTCCCTCCTCCTTCGAAAGAGCAGTGGCCTGCTCCGCTTCTAAAAGCCCTGGGGCTCCGGAAAGCCGACCGCGCTTTACAGGACACGTGCAGGCAGGAACAGGGGCGAATCCGAGGTGGAGACCATGTGACCACGCGTGGCACTGGCGTATCCCACAGCAGATGGTGTGAATGTGTGTCACCGGAGGCATACCGGGAGACGGCGAAACAAACGGTAGTTTCCAGGCATGTGCCAGTGGAAGGGGGGAACAAGTGACCTTTCGGTCAATGCCAAGGGAAATCAAAGAACACCTGGGGCTCGGTGGGTGGGGGGCCTGTGCCTGACCCAAGCCAGGTTTTCCAATGCCTATCAGAGGAGCAAAGAATCTTCTGCAGAATTCGCCCCGCCCCCAACCCTCCTCCTCCCTGGTAGCCCTGACGCAACTTCCCCTGCACCCAGCCCCAGCCCCAGGCCCAGCCCCAGCCCCAGCCCCAGCCCAGTCCCTCTGGTTCCCTGACATTCGTTTGGGCCACAAGATCAATTGAGTCAGTCCACCCAGGAGCAGAGGAGAGGATGTCCCTCAAGAATGAGACAGGAAGTGCAGAGGAAATGCGACACCACCTGTCCTAGAAGACAAGGCCAGTCACGGTCGCCTAGCGCTCATTCTAGGCAATCCACCCACCCATGAGGGGAAACATGGAGAACAAGGAAGCTTCCCTGTCTGAGACACGTATGGAAGCCAAGAAATCCAGGGTCATGAGACCTGCCCAATGAAGCAGAAAGACGTTTGGAGAGAGATACCATCATGACACGGATCTGCAGGAAGTGTGTCCCTGACGGACTGGGAAGTCATCTTTGTTGAAGACATTTGGCCAGAGCGAGAGGCATCCAGGCCCCTGAGAAACAGGTGAGGCAGAGCAAGAGGGAGGATAGAGCAGCGGCCAGAGCCCCGGCAGGATACAGCGCCGTGCCACCACCACGGGCATAAGGGGAGGGCTTCCAAAAGGGTGGCTTGTCCAGAGAGGCCAGCGTTCCAGTGACAGTGACAGGGATTGTTGCCATCTCCCATTCCCGGCTTCTTCTTCTACACGGTATGGTGGTGTGGCTTCATTTCTCAGAGAAGAGCCGTGAAAAGGTACAACCATCTTCTCTGATGTGGTTCTGCTTCCCTACTGCGGGACAAAGAGCTCCTGTGGGGCTCTTTTCCTTGGTTGCTGTGTGGTCATCTTGATCTTAGAAAAGAGGCAGCTCATGATGGGGATGAGATTTCAATTGCTCCGGGACCGATGCATCTCCTCACGTGGGCCAGGCCTTCACACACCCAAAGCGGATCCGCGGCGGCGAAAACGATTGACAGCCGGCCTCATGACCCAGGCAGAGACGCAGAAAGAGGCTCAGCAAAGACAGGCCGACATGCCAGAAATCGCCTTGTGCTGCACAGGGCACATTCAGCCAAAGACACACACGCAGAGGGGCACGCACACACTAACCGACAGAGAGAGGGAAAGAAAGACACAGAGACTGAGAGACAGAGAGAGAAGAGAGAATGGGAGACACACACACACGCGCGCACACATACACGCGCACACACACACACACAGAAACAGAGTCATACAGCAGAGGCATGGAAACACACCGCCCCCAGGCAACCCCTGAGGCTGCGGGGTTCTGCTCTCGACGAGAACGACCCTGGGGTGAGAGAACAGCCCAGGGGCACGCAGGCCGACCTGTCCTCGAGATGACGGCGGCACGACTTTTGGGGAGACTCACCCCAACAGCGTCCGGGCAGGCCTGAGGCTGGGATGCCGTGCTGCTTCCCCCGGACTCCGCCTGGGGTTTCCTCATCCTGGTCGGCCCTTTGCGACTCCTGGCATCCGGAGACGTTCCCGTCGACGCCGTGGAGAGGTCCGAACGGAGCGTCAGAGCCCCGCCACCCAAGCACTGCCACGGAGGGCTCTTGCTCTGCCAAGCCTCAGGGACCGGTTTCTAAGACAACCGTGGGAAGCACTGTGACGGCAGAAGCCGCTCGCGCCTCGCGCATGCGCATTGGCTGGACCGACTCGCGCTCGGCTCCTGGCAGTCAGGCTGCGTCCCCTTTAAATAATGCCCCCGCTGCCCGGCTGCAGCGAGGCTCCTGCTGCAGCCGCGGCGGCGTGTGGATACGGGGTCCAGCTTGGGACGCCGTGGGAGATGGGGCCGCCGGTGCCCTGTCTCAGGGCCAAACCCCCAGGAGTCCCGCCCTCAGGATCTCCTTGAGCCGACTTCCACGGAGGGAAGTGGAGCTTCAGGCCGCCTGCTGTGTTCTGGGGACTCCCGTTCAGATCCGATTTTGGCCCCCTCCCAGTGAGATAGGTTGGGCTCACCACATCTGGTGAGGCAGGCAGGGCCTCGCTGCAGCGCAGAATGATCCCATAGGTCTCAAGGCGTAGCGTCAGCTGAAACTTCACTGATCCATCAGCCCTCTGCCTCCCTCCTCCTTCGAAAGAGCAGTGGCCTGCTCCGCTTGTAAAAGCCCTGGGGCTCCGGAAAGCCGACCGCGCTTTACAGGACACGTGCAGGCAGGAACAGGGGCGAATCCGAGGTGGAGACCATGTGACCACGCGTGGCACTGGCGTATCCCACAGCAGATGGTGTGAATGTGTGTCACCGGAGGCATACCGGGAGACGGCGAAACAAACGGTGGTGTCCAGGCATGTGCCAGTGGAAGGGGGGAACAAGTGACCTTTCGGTCAATGCCAAGGGAAATCAAAGAACACCTGGGGCTCGGTGGGTGGGGGGCCTGTGCCTGACCCAAGCCTGGTTTTCCAATGCCTATCAGAGGAGCAAAGAATCTTCTGCAGAATTCGCCCCGCCCCCAACCCTCCTCCTCCCTGGTAGCCCTGACGCAACTTCCTCTGCACCCAGCCCCAGCCCCAGCCCCAGGCCCAGCCCCAGCCCCAGCCCCAGCCCAGTCCCTCTGGTTCCCTGACATTCGTTTGGGCCACAAGATCAAGGGAGTCAGTCCACCCAGGAGCAGAGGAGAGGATGTCCCTCAAGAATGAGACAGGAAGTGCAGAGGAAATGCGACACCACCTGTCCTAGAAGACAAGGCCAGTCACGGTCGCCTAGCGCTCATTCTAGGCAATCCACCCACCCATGAGGGGAAACATGGAGAACAAGGAAGCTTCCCTGTCTGAGACACGTATGGAAGCCAAGAAATCCAGGGTCATGAGACCTGCCCAATGAAGCAGAAAGACGTTTGGAGAGAGATACCATCATGACACGGATCTGCAGGAAGTGTGTCCCTGACGGACTGGGAAGTCATCTTTGTTGAAGACATTTGGCCAGAGCGAGAGGCATCCAGGCCCCTGAGAAACAGGTGAGGCAGAGCAAGAGGGAGGATAGAGCAGCGGCCAGAGCCCCGGCAGGATACAGCGCCGTGCCACCACCACGGGCATAAGGGGAGGGCTTCCAAAAGGGTGGCTTGTCCAGAGAGGCCAGCGTTCCAGTGACAGTGACAGGGATTGTTGCCATCTCCCATTCCCGGCTTCTTCTTCTACACGGTATGGTGGTGTGGCTTCATTTCTCAGAGAAGAGCCGTGAAAAGGTACAACCATCTTCTCTGATGTGGTTCTGCTTCCCTACTGCGGGACAAAGAGCTCCTGTGGGGCTCTTTTCCTTGGTTGCTGTGTGGTCATCTTGATCTTAGAAAAGAGGCAGCTCATGATGGGGATGAGATTTCAATTGCTCCGGGACCGATGCATCTCCTCACGTGGGCCAGGCCTTCACACACCCAAAGCGGATCCGCGGCGGCGAAAACGATTGACAGCCGGCCTCATGACCCAGGCAGAGACGCAGAAAGAGGCTCAGCAAAGACAGGCCGACATGCCAGAAATCGCCTTGTGCTGCACAGGGCACATTCAGCCAAAGACACACACGCAGAGGGGCACGCACACACTAACCGACAGAGAGAGGGAAAGAAAGACACAGAGACTGAGAGACAGAGAGAGAAGAGAGAATGGGAGACACACACACACGTGCCCACACATACACGCGCACACACACACAGAGAAACAGAGTCATACAGCAGAGGCATGGAAACACACCGCCCCCAGGCAACCCCTGAGGCTGCGGGGTTCTGCTCTCGACGAGAACGACCCTGGGGTGAGAGAACAGCCCAGGGGCACGCAGGCCGACCTGTCCTCGAGATGACGGCGGCACGACTTTTGGGGAGACTCACCCCAACAGCGTCCGGGCAGGCCTGAGGCTGGGATGCCGTGCTGCTTCACCCGGACTCCGCCTGGGGTTTCCTCATCCTGGTCGGCCCTTTGCGACTCCTGGCATCCGGAGACGTTCCCGTCGACCCCGTGGAGAGGTCCGACCGGAGCCTCAGAGCCCCGCCACCCAAGCACTGCCACGGAGGGCTCCTGCTCTGCCAAGCCTCAGGGACCGGTTTCTAAGACAACCGTGGGAAGCACTGTGACGGCAGAAGCCGCTCGCGCCTCGCGCATGCGCATTGGCTGGACCGACTCGCGCTCGGCTCCTGGCAGTCAGGCTGCGTCCCCTTTAAATAATGCCCCCGCTGCCCGGCTGCAGCGAGCCTCCTGCTGCAGCCGCGGCGGCGTGTGGATGCGGGGTCCAGCTTGGGACGCCGTGGGAGATGGGGCCGCCGGTGCCCTGTCTCAGGGCCAAACCCCCAGGAGTCCCGTCCTCAGGATCTCCTTGAGCCGACTTCCACGGAGGGAAGGGGAGCTTCAGGCCGCCTGCTGTGTTCTGGGGACTCCCGTTCAGATCCGATTTTGGCCCCCTCCCAGTGAGATAGGATGGGCTCACAACATCTGGTGAGGCAGGCAGGGCCTCGCTGCAGCGCAGAATGATCCCATAGGTCTCAAGGCGTAGCGTCAGCTGAAACTTCACTGATCCATCAGCCCTCTGCCTCCCTCCTCCTTCGAAAGAGCAGTGGCCTGCTCCGCTTCTAAAAGCCCTGGGGCTCCGGAAAGCCGACCGCGCTTTACAGGACACGTGCAGGCAGGAACAGGGGCGAATCCGAGGTGGAGACCATGTGACCACGCGTGGCACTGGCGTATCCCACAGCAGATGGTGTGAATGTGTGTCACCGGAGGCATACCGGGAGACGGCGAAACAAACGGTGGTGTCCAGGCATGTGCCAGTGGAAGGGGGGAACAAGTGACCTTTCGGTCAATGCCAAGGGAAATCAAAGAACACCTGGGGCTCGGTGGGTGGGGGGCCTGTGCCTGACCCAAGCCAGGTTTTCCAATGCCTATCAGAGGAGCAAAGAATCTTCTGCAGAATTCGCCCCGCCCCCAACCCTCCTCCTCCCTGGTAGCCCTGACGCAACTTCCCCTGCACCCAGCCCCAGCCCCAGCCCCAGCCCCAGCCCCAGCCCCAGCCCCAGCCCAGTCCCTCTGGTTCCCTGACATTCGTTTGGGCCACAAGATCAAGGGAGTCAGTCCACCCAGGAGCAGAGGAGAGGATGTCCCTCAAGAATGAGACAGGAAGTGCAGAGGAAATGCGACACCACCTGTCCTAGAAGACAAGGCCAGTCACGGTCGCCTAGCGCTCATTCTAGGCAATCCACCCACCCATGAGGGGAAACATGGAGAACAAGGAAGCTTCCCTGTCTGAGACACGTATGGAAGCCAAGAAATCCAGGGTCATGAGACCTGCCCAATGAAGCAGAAAGACGTTTGGAGAGAGATACCATCATGACACGGATCTGCAGGAAGTGTGTCCCTGACGGACTGGGAAGTCATCTTTGTTGAAGACATTTGGCCAGAGCGAGAGGCATCCAGGCCCCTGAGAAACAGGTGAGGCAGAGCAAGAGGGAGGATAGAGCAGCGGCCAGAGCCCCGGCAGGATACAGCGCCGTGCCACCACCACGGGCATAAGGGGAGGGCTTCCAAAAGGGTGGCTTGTCCAGAGAGGCCAGCGTTCCAGTGACAGTGACAGGGATTGTTGCCATCTCCCATTCCCGGCTTCTTCTTCTACACGGTATGGTGGTGTGGCTTCATTTCTCAGAGAAGAGCCGTGAAAAGGTACAACCATCTTCTCTGATGTGGTTCTGCTTCCCTACTGCGGGACAAAGAGCTCCTGTGGGGCTCTTTTCCTTGGTTGCTGTGTGGTCATCTTGATCTTAGAAAAGAGGCAGCTCATGATGGGGATGAGATTTCAATTGCTCCGGGACCGATGCATCTCCTCACGTGGGCCAGGCCTTCACAAACCCAAAGCGGATCCGCGGCGGCGAAAACGATTGACAGCCGGCCTCATGACCCAGGCAGAGACGCAGAAAGAGGCTGAGCAAAGACAGGCCGACATGCCAGAAATCGCCTTGTGCTGCACAGGGCACATTCAGCCAAAGACACACACGCAGAGGGGCACGCACACACTAACCGACAGAGAGAGGGAAAGAAAGACACAGAGACTGAGAGACAGAGAGAGAAGAGAGAATGGGAGACACACACACACGCGCGCACACATACACGCGCACACACACACACACAGAAACAGAGTCATACAGCAGAGGCATGGAAACACACCGCCCCCAGGCAACCCCTGAGGCTGCGGGGTTCTGCTCTCGACGAGAACGACCCTGGGGTGAGAGAACAGCCCAGGGGCACGCAGGCCGACCTGTCCTCGAGATGACGGCGGCAAGACTTTTGGGGAGACTCACCCCAACAGCGTCCGGGCAGGCCTGAGGCTGGGATGCCGTGCTGCTTCCCCCGGACTCCGCCTGGGGTTTCCTCATCCTGGTCGGCCCTTTGCGACTCCTGGCATCCGGAGACGTTCCCGTCGACGCCGTGGAGAGGTCCGAACGGAGCGTCAGAGCCCCGCCACCCAAGCACTGCCACGGAGGGCTCTTGCTCTGCCAAGCCTCAGGGACCGGTTTCTAAGACAACCGTGGGAAGCACTGTGACGGCAGAAGCCGCTCGCGCCTCGCGCATGCGCATTGGCTGGACCGACTCGCGCTCGGCTCCTGGCAGTCAGGCTGCGTCCCCTTTAAATAATGCCCCCGCTGCCCGGCTGCAGCGAGGCTCCTGCTGCAGCCGCGGCGGCGTGTGGATACGGGGTCCAGCTTGGGACGCCGTGGGAGATGGGGCCGCCGGTGCCCTGTCTCAGGGCCAAACCCCCAGGAGTCCCGCCCTCAGGATCTCCTTGAGCCGACTTCCACGGAGGGAAGTGGAGCTTCAGGCCGCCTGCTGTGTTCTGGGGACTCCCGTTCAGATCCGATTTTGGCCCCCTCCCAGTGAGATAGGTTGGGCTCACCACATCTGGTGAGGCAGGCAGGGCCTCGCTGCAGCGCAGAATGATCCCATAGGTCTCAAGGCGTAGCGTCAGCTGAAACTTCAGTGATCCATCAGCCCTCTGCCTCCCTCCTCCTTCGAAAGAGCAGTGGCCTGCTCCGCTTGTAAAAGCCCTGGGGCTCCGGAAAGCTAACCGCGCTTTACAGGACACGTGCAGGCAGGAACAGGGGCGAATCCGAGGTGGAGACCATGTGACCACGCGTGGCACTGGCGTATCCCACAGCAGATGGTGTGAATGTGTGTCACCGGAGGCATACCGGGAGACGGCGAAACAAACGGTAGTTTCCAGGCATGTGCCAGTGGAAGGGGGGAACAAGTGACCTTTCGGTCAATGCCAAGGGAAATCAAAGAACACCTGGGGCTCGGTGGGTGGGGGGCCTGTGCCTGACCCAAGCCAGGTTTTCCAATGCCTATCAGAGGAGCAAAGAATCTTCTGCAGAATTCGCCCCGCCCCCAACACTCCTCCTCCCTGGTAGCCCTGACGCAACTTCCCCTGCACCCAGCCCCAGCCCCAGCCCCAGCCCCAGCCCCAGACCCAGCCCAGTCCCTCTGGTTCCCTGACATTCGTTTGGGCCAAAAGATCAAGGGAGTCAGTCCACCCAGGAGCAGAGGAGAGGATGTCCCTCAAGAATGAGACAGGAAGTGCAGAGGAAATGCGACACCACCTGTCCTAGAAGACAAGGCCAGTCACGGTCGCCTAGCGCTCATTCTAGGCAATCCACCCACCCATGAGGGGAAACATGGAGAACAAGGTAGCTTCCCTGTCTGAGACACGTATGGAAGCCAAGAAATCCAGGGTCATGAGACCTGCCCAATGAAGCAGAAAGACGTTTGGAGAGAGATACCATCATGACACGGATCTGCAGGAAGTGTGTCCCTGACGGACTGGGAAGTCATCTTTGTTGAAGACATTTGGCCAGAGCGAGAGGCATCCAGGCCCCTGAGAAACAGGTGAGGCAGAGCAAGAGGGAGGATAGAGCAGCGGCCAGAGCCCCGGCAGGATACAGCGCCGTGCCACCACCACGGGCATAAGGGGAGGGCTTCCAAAAGGGTGGCTTGTCCAGAGAGGCCAGCGTTCCAGTGACAGTGACAGGGATTGTTGCCATCTCCCATTCCCGGCTTCTTCTTCTACACGGTATGGTGGTGTGGCTTCATTTCTCAGAGAAGAGCCGTGAAAAGGTACAACCATCTTCTCTGATGTGGTTCTGCTTCCCTACTGCGGGACAAAGAGCTCCTGTGGGGCTCTTTTCCTTGGTTGCTGTGTGGTCATCTTGATCTTAGAAAAGAGGCAGCTCATGATGGGGATGAGATTTCAAATGCTCCGGGACCCATGCATCTCCTCACGGGGCCAGGCCTTCACACACCCAAAGCGGATCCGCGGCGGCGAAAACGATTGACAGCCGGCCTCATGACCCAGGCAGAGACGCAGAAAGAGGCTCAGCAAAGACAGGCCGACATGCCAGAAATCGCCTTGTGCTGCACAGGGCACATTCAGCCAAAGACACACACGCAGAGGGGCACGCACACACTAACCGACAGAGAGAGGGAAAGAAAGACACAGAGACTGAGAGAAAGAGAGAGAAGAGAGAATGGGAGACACACACACACGCGCCCACACATACACGCGCACACACACACAGAGAAACAGAGTCATACAGCAGAGGCATGGAAACACACCGCCCCCAGGCAACCCCTGAGGCTGCGGGGTTCTGCTCTCGACGAGAACGACCCTGGGGTGAGAGAACAGCCCAGGGGCACGCAGGCCGACCTGTCCTCGAGATGACGGCGGCACGACTTTTGGGGAGACTCACCCCAACAGCGTCCGGGCAGGCCTGAGGCTGGGATGCCGTGCTGCTTCCCCCAGACTCCGCCTGGGGTTTCCTCATCCTGGTCGGCCCTTTGCGACTCCTGGCATCCGGAGACGTTCCCGTCGACCCCGTGGAGAGGTCCGACCGGAGCCTCAGAGCCCCGCCAACCAAGCACTGCCACGGAGGGCTCCTGCTCTGCCAAGCCTCAGGGACCGGTTTCTAAGACAACCGTGGGAAGCACTGTGACGGCAGAAGCCGCTCGCGCCTCGCGCATGCGCATTGGCTGGACCGACTCGCGCTCGGCTCCTGGCAGTCAGGCTGCGTCCCCTTTAAATAATGCCCCCGCTGCCCGGCTGCAGCGAGGCTCCTGCTGCAGCCGCGGCGGCGTGTGGATACGGGGTCCAGCTTGGGACGCCGTGGGAGATGGAGCCGCCGGTGCCCTGTCTCAGGGCCAAACCCCCAGGAGTCCCGCCCTCAGGATCTCCTTGAGCCGACTTCCACGGAGGGAAGGGGAGCTTCAGGCCGCCTGCTGTGTTCTGGGGACTCCCGTTCAGATCCGATTTTGGCCCCCTCCCAGTGAGATAGGATGGGCTCAGCACATCTGGTGAGGCAGGCAGGGCCTCGCTGCAGCGCAGAATGATCCCATAGGTCTCAAGACGTAGCGTCAGCTGAAACTTCACTGATCCATCAGCCCTCTGCCTCCCTCCTCCTTCGAAAGAGCAGTGGCCTGCTCCGCTTCTAAAAGCCCTGGGGCTCCGGAAAGCCGACCGCGCTTTACAGGACACGTGCAGGCAGGAACAGGGGCGAATCCGAGGTGGAGACCATGTGACCACGCGTGGCACTGGCGTATCCCACAGCAGATGGTGTGAATGTGTGTCACCGGAGGCATACCGGGAGACGACGAAACAAACGGTGGTGTCCAGGCATGTGCCAGTGGAAGGGGGGAACAAGTGACCTTTCGGTCAATGCCAAGGGAAATCAAAGAACACCTGGGGCTCGGTGGGTGGGGGGCCTGTGCCTGACCCAAGCCAGGTTTTCCAATGCCTATCAGAGGAGCAAAGAATCTTCTGCAGAATTCGCCCCGCCCCCAACCCTCCTCCTCCCTGGTAGCCCTGACGCAACTTCCCCTGCACCCAGCCCCAGCCCCAGCCCCAGCCCCAGCCCCAGCCCAAGACCCAGCCCCAGCCCCAGCCCAGTCCCTCTGGTTCCCTGACATTCGTTTGGGCCACAAGATCAAGGGAGTCAGTCCACCCAGGAGCAGAGGAGAGGATGTCCCTCAAGAATGAGACAGGAAGTGCAGAGGAAATGCGACACCACCTGTCCTAGAAGACAAGGCCAGTCACGGTCGCCTAGCGCTCATTCTAGGCAATCCACCCACCCATGAGGGGAAACATGGAGAACAAGGAAGCTTCCCTGTCTGAGACACGTATGGAAGCCAAGAAATCCAGGGTCATGAGACCTGCCCAATGAAGCAGAAAGACGTTTGGAGAGAGATACCATCATGACACGGATCTGCAGGAAGTGTGTCCCTGACGGACTGGGAAGTCATCTTTGTTGAAGACATTTGGCCAGAGCGAGAGGCATCCAGGCCCCTGAGAAACAGGTGAGGCAGAGCAAGAGGGAGGATAGAGCAGCGGCCAGAGCCCCGGCAGGATACAGCGCCGTGCCACCACCACGGGCATAAGGGGAGGGCTTCCAAAAGGGTGGCTTGTCCAGAGAGGCCAGCGTTCCAGTGACAGTGACAGGGATTGTTGCCATCTCCCATTCCCGGCTTCTTCTTCTACACGGTATGGTGGTGTGGCTTCATTTCTCAGAGAAGAGCCGTGAAAAGGTACAACCATCTTCTCTGATGTGGTTCTGCTTCCCTACTGTGGGACAAAGAGCCCCTGTGGGGCTCTTTTCCTTGGTTGCTGTGTGGTCATCTTGATCTTAGAAAAGAGGCAGCTCATGATGGGGATGAGATTTCAATTGCTCCAGGACCGATGCATCTCCTCACGTGGGCCAGGCCTTCACACACCCAAAGCGGATCCGCGGCGGCGAAAACGATTGACAGCCGGCCTCATGACCCAGGCAGAGACGCAGAAAGAGGCTCAGCAAAGACAGGCCGACATGCCAGAAATCGCCTTGTGCTGCACAGGGCACATTCAGCCAAAGACACACACGCAGAGGGGCACGCACACACTAACCGACAGAGAGAGGGAAAGAAAGACACAGAGACTGAGAGACAGAGAGAGAAGAGAGAATGGGAGACACACACACACGCGCGCACACATACACGCGCACACACACACACACAGAAACAGAGTCATACAGCAGAGGCATGGAAACACACCGCCCCCAGGTAACCCCTGAGGCTGCGGGGTTCTGCTCTCGACGAGAACGACCCTGGGGTGAGAGAACAGCCCAGGGGCACGCAGGCCGACCTGTCCTCGAGATGACGGCGGCACGACTTTTGGGGAGACTCACCCCAACAGCGTCCGGGCAGGTCTGAGGCTGGGATGCCGTGCTGCTTCCCCCGGACTCCACCTGGGGTTTCCTCATCCTGGTCGGCCCTTTGCGACTCCTGGCATCCGGAGACGTTCCCGTCGACCCCGTGGAGAGGTCCGACCGGAGCCTCAGAGCCCCGCCACCCAAGCACTGCCACGGAGGGCTCCTGCTCTGCCAAGCCTCAGGGACCGGTTTCTAAGACAACCGTGGGAAGCACTGTGACAGCAGAAGCCGCTCGCGCCTCGCGCATGCGCATTGGCTGGACCGACTCGCGCTCGGCTCCTGGCAGTCAGGCTGCGTCCCCTTTAAATAATGCCCCCGCTGCCCGGCTGCAGCGAGGCTCCTGCTGCAGCCACGGCGGCGTGTGGATACGGGGTCCAGCTTGGGACGCCGTGGGAGATGGAGCCGCCGGTGCCCTGTCTCAGGGCCAAACGCCCAGGAGTCCCGCCCTCAGGATCTCCTTGAGCCGACTTCCACGGAGGGAAGGGGAGCTTCAGGCCGCCTGCTGTGTTCTGGGGACTCCCGTTCAGATCCGATTTTGGCCCCCTCCCAGTGAGATAGGATGGGCTCAGCACATCTGGTGAGGCAGGCAGGGCCTCGCTGCAGCGCAGAATGATCCCATAGGTCTCAAGGCGTAGCGTCAGCTGAAACTTCACTGATCCATCAGCCCTCTGCCTCCCTCCTCCTTCGAAAGAGCAGTGGCCTGCTCCGCTTCTAAAAGCCCTGGGGCTCCGGAAAGCCGACCGCGCTTTACAGGACACGTGCAGGCAGGAACAGGGGCGAATCCGAGGTGGAGACCATGTGACCACGCGTGGCACTGGCGTATCCCACAGCAGATGGTGTGAATGTGTGTCACCGGAGGCATACCGGGAGACGGCGAAACAAACGGTGGTGTCCAGGCATGTGCCAGTGGAAGGGGGGAACAAGTGACCTTTCGGTCAATGCCAAGGGAAATCAAAGAACACCTGGGGCTCGGTGGGTGGGGGGCCTGTGCCTGACCCAAGCCAGGTTTTCCAATGCCTATCAGAGGAGCAAAGAATCTTCTGCAGAATTCGCCCCGCCCCCAACCCTCCTCCTCCCTGGTAGCCCTGACGCAACTTCCCCTGCACCCAGCCCCAGCCCCAGCCCCAGCCCCAGCCCCAGCCCCAGCCCCAGCCCAGTCCCTCTGGTTCCCTGACAAGAGAAGATCAAGGGTGTCAGTTTGGGCCACAAGATCAAGGGAGTCAGCCCACCCAGGAGCAGAGGAGAGGATGTCCCTCAAGAATGAGACAGGAAGTGCAGAGGAAATGCGACACCACCTGTCCTAGAAGACAAGGCCAGTCACGGTCGCCTAGCGCTCATTCTAGGCAATCCACCCACCCATGAGGGGAAACATGGAGAACAAGGAAGCTTCCCTGTCTGAGACACGTATGGAAGCCAAGAAATCCAGGGTCATGAGACCTGCCCAATGAAGCAGAAAGACGTTTGGAGAGAGATACTATCATGACACGGATCTGCAGGAAGTGTGTCCCTGACGGACTGGGAAGTCATCTTTGTTGAAGACATTTGGCCAGAGCGAGAGGCATCCAGGCCCCTGAGAAACAGGTGAGGCAGAGCAAGAGGGAGGATAGAGCAGCGGCCAGAGCCCCGGCAGGATACAGCGCCGTGCCACCACCACGGGCATAAGGGGAGGGCTTCCAAAAGGGTGGCTTGTCCAGAGAGGCCAGCGTTCCAGTGACAGTGACAGGGATTGTTGCCATCTCCCATTCCCGGCTTCTTCTTCTACACGGTATGGTGGTGTGGCTTCATTTCTCAGAGAAGAGCCGTGAAAAGGTACAACCATCTTCTCTGATGTGGTTCTGCTTCCCTACTGCGGGACAAAGAGCTCCTGTGGGGCTCTTTTCCTTGGTTGCTGTGTGGTCATCTTGATCTTAGAAAAGAGGCAGCTCATGATGGGGATGAGATTTCAATTGCTCCGGGACCGATGCATCTCCTCACGTGGGCCAGGCCTTCACACACCCAAAGCGGATCCGCGGCGGCGAAAACGATTGACAGCCGGCCTCATGACCCAGGCAGAGACGCAGAAAGAGGCTCAGCAAAGACAGGCCGACATGCCAGAAATCGCCTTGTGCTGCACAGGGCACATTCAGCCAAAGACACACACGCAGAGGGGCACGCACACACTAACCGACAGAGAGAGGGAAAGAAAGACACAGAGACTGAGAGACAGAGAGAGAAGAGAGAATGGGAGACACACACACACGCGCCCACACATACACGCGCACACACACACAGAGAAACAGAGTCATGCGGCAGAGGCATGGAAACACACGGCCCCAGGCAACCCCTGAGGCTGCGGGGTTCTGCTCTCGACGAGAATGACCCTGGGGTGAGAGAACAGCCCAGGGGCACGCAGGCCGACCTGTCCTCGAGATGACGGCGGCACGACTTTTGGGGAGACTCACCCCAACAGCGTCCGGGCAGGTCTGAGGCTGGGATGCCGTGCTGCTTCCCCCGGACTCCGCCTGGGGTTTCCTCATCCTGGTCGGCCCTTTGCGACTCCTGGCATCCGGAGACGTTCCCGTCGACCCCGTGGAGAGGTCCGACCGGAGCCTCAGAGCCCCGCCACCCAAGCACTGCCACGGAGGGCTCCTGCTCTGCCAAGCCTCAGGGACTGGTTTCTAAGACAACCGTGGGAAGCACTGTGACGGCAGAAGCCGCTCGCGCCTCGCGCATGCGCATTGGCTGGACCGACTCGCGCTCGGCTCCTGGCAGTCAGGCTGCGTCCCCTTTAAATAATGCCCCCGCTGCCCGGCTGCAGCGAGGCTCCTGCTGCAGCCGCGGCGGCGTGTGGATACGGGGTCCAGCTTGGGACGCCGTGGGAGATGGAGCCGCCGGTGCCCTGTCTCAGGGCCAAACCCCCAGGAGTCCCGCCCTCAGGATCTCCTTGAGCCGACTTCCACGGAGGGAAGGGGAGCTTCAGGCCGCCTGCTGTGTTCTGGGGACTCCCGTTCAGATCCGATTTTGGCCCCCTCCCAGTGAGATAGGATGGGCTCAGCACATCTGGTGAGGCAGGCAGGGCCTCGCTGCAGCGCAGAATGATCCCATAGGTCTCAAGGCGTAGCGTCAGCTGAAACTTCACTGATCCATCAGCCCTCTGCCTCCCTCCTCCTTCGAAAGAGCAGTGGCCTGCTCCGCTTCTAAAAGCCCTGGGGCTCCGGAAAGCCGACCGCGCTTTACAGGACACGTGCAGGCAGGAACAGGGGCGAATCCGAGGTGGAGACCATGTGACCACGCGTGGCACTGGCGTATCCCACAGCAGATGGTGTGAATGTGTGTCACCGGAGGCATACCGGGAGACGGCGAAACAAACGGTGGTGTCCAGGCATGTGCCAGTGGAAGGGGGGAACAAGTGACCTTTCGGTCAATGCCAAGGGAAATCAAAGAACACCTGGGGCTCGGTGGGTGGGGGGCCTGTGCCTGACCCAAGCCAGGTTTTCCAATGCCTATCAGAGGAGCAAAGAATCTTCTGCAGAATTCGCCCCGCCCCCAACCCTCCTCCTCCCTGGTAGCCCTGACGCAACTTCCCCTGCACCCAGCCCCAGCCCCAGCCCCAGCCCCAGCCCCAGCCCAAGACCCAGCCCCAGCCCCAGCCCAGTCCCTCTGGTTCCCTGACATTCGTTTGGGCCACAAGATCAAGGGAGTCAGTCCACCCAGGAGCAGAGGAGAGGATGTCCCTCAAGAATGAGACAGGAAGTGCAGAGGAAATGCGACACCACCTGTCCTAGAAGACAAGGCCAGTCACGGTCGCCTAGCGCTCATTCTAGGCAATCCACCCACCCATGAGGGGAAACATGGAGAACAAGGAAGCTTCCCTGTCTGAGACACGTATGGAAGCCAAGAAATCCAGGGTCATGAGACCTGCCCAATGAAGCAGAAAGACGTTTGGAGAGAGATACCATCATGACACGGATCTGCAGGAAGTGTGTCCCTGACGGACTGGGAAGTCATCTTTGTTGAAGACATTTGGCCAGAGCGAGAGGCATCCAGGCCCCTGAGAAACAGGTGAGGCAGAGCAAGAGGGAGGATAGAGCAGCGGCCAGAGCCCCGGCAGGATACAGCGCCGTGCCACCACCACGGGCATAAGGGGAGGGCTTCCAAAAGGGTGGCTTGTCCAGAGAGGCCAGCGTTCCAGTGACAGTGACAGGGATTGTTGCCATCTCCCATTCCCGGCTTCTTCTTCTACACGGTATGGTGGTGTGGCTTCATTTCTCAGAGAAGAGCCGTGAAAAGGTACAACCATCTTCTCTGATGTGGTTCTGCTTCCCTACTGTGGGACAAAGAGCCCCTGTGGGGCTCTTTTCCTTGGTTGCTGTGTGGTCATCTTGATCTTAGAAAAGAGGCAGCTCATGATGGGGATGAGATTTCAATTGCTCCAGGACCGATGCATCTCCTCACGTGGGCCAGGCCTTCACACACCCAAAGCGGATCCGCGGCGGCGAAAACGATTGACAGCCGGCCTCATGACCCAGGCAGAGACGCAGAAAGAGGCTCAGCAAAGACAGGCCGACATGCCAGAAATCGCCTTGTGCTGCACAGGGCACATTCAGCCAAAGACACACACGCAGAGGGGCACGCACACACTAACCGACAGAGAGAGGGAAAGAAAGACACAGAGACTGAGAGACAGAGAGAGAAGAGAGAATGGGAGACACACACACACGCGCCCACACATACACGCGCACACACACACACACAGAAACAGAGTCATACAGCAGAGGCATGGAAACACACCGCCCCCAGGTAACCCCTGAGGCTGCGGGGTTCTGCTCTCGACGAGAACGACCCTGGGGTGGGAGAACAGCCCAGGGGCACGCAGGCCGACCTGTCCTCGAGATGACGGCGGCACGACTTTTGGGGAGACTCACCCCAACAGCGTCCGGGCAGGTCTGAGGCTGGGATGCCGTGCTGCTTCCCCCGGACTCCACCTGGGGTTTCCTCATCCTGGTCGGAACTTTGCGACTCCTGGCATCCGGAGACGTTCCCGTCGACCCCGTGGAGAGGACCGACCGGAGCCTCAGAGCCCCGCCACCCAAGCACTGCCACGGAGGGCTCCTGCTCTGCCAAGCCTCAGGGACCGGTTTCTAAGACAACCGTGGGAAGCACTGTGACGGCAGAAGCCGCTCGCGCCTCGCGCATGCGCATTGGCTGGACCGACTCGCGCTCGGCTCCTGGCAGTCAGGCTGCGTCCCCTTTAAATAATGCCCCCGCTGCCCGGCTGCAGCGAGGCTCCTGCTGCAGCCGCGGCGGCGTGTGGATACGGGGTCCAGCTTGGGACGCCGTGGGAGATGGAGCCGCCGGTGCCCTGTCTCAGGGCCAAACGCCCAGGAGTCCCGCCCTCAGGATCTCCTTGAGCCGACTTCCACGGAGGGAAGGGGAGCTTCAGGCCGCCTGCTGTGTTCTGGGGACTCCCGTTCAGATCCGATTTTGGCCCCCTCCCAGTGAGATAGGATGGGCTCAGCACATCTGGTGAGGCAGGCAGGGCCTCGCTGCAGCGCAGAATGATCCCATAGGTCTCAAGGCGTAGCGTCAGCTGAAACTTCACTGATCCATCAGCCCTCTGCCTCCCTCCTCCTTCGAAAGAGCAGTGGCCTGCTCCGCTTCTAAAAGCCCTGGGGCTCCGGAAAGCCGACCGCGCTTTACAGGACACGTGCAGGCAGGAACAGGGGCGAATCCGAGGTGGAGACCATGTGACCACGCGTGGCACTGGCGTATCCCACAGCAGATGGTGTGAATGTGTGTCACCGGAGGCATACCGGGAGACGGCGAAACAAACGGTGGTGTCCAGGCATGTGCCAGTGGAAGGGGGGAACAAGTGACCTTTCGGTCAATGCCAAGGGAAATCAAAGAACACCTGGGGCTCGGTGGGTGGGGGGCCTGTGCCTGACCCAAGCCAGGTTTTCCAATGCCTATCAGAGGAGCAAAGAATCTTCTGCAGAATTCGCCCCGCCCCCAACCCTCCTCCTCCCTGGTAGCCCTGACGCAACTTCCCCTGCACCCAGCCCCAGCCCCAGCCCCAGCCCCAGCCCCAGCCCAAGACCCAGCCCTAGCCCCAGCCCAGTCCCTCTGGTTCCCTGACATTCGTTTGGGCCACAAGATCAAGGGAGTCAGTCCACCCAGGAGCAGAGGAGAGGATATCCCTCAAGAATGAGACAGGAAGTGCAGAGGAAATGCGACACCACCTGTCCTAGAAGACAAGGCCAGTCACGGTCGCCTAGCGCTCATTCTAGGCAATCCACCCACCCATGAGGGGAAACATGGAGAACAAGGAAGCTTCCCTGTCTGAGACACGTATGGAAGCCAAGAAATCCAGGGTCATGAGACCTGCCCAATGAAGCAGAAAGACGTTTGGAGAGAGATACCATCATGACACGGATCTGCAGGAAGTGTGTCCCTGACGGACTGGGAAGTCATCTTTGTTGAAGACATTTGGCCAGAGCGAGAGGCTTCCAGGCCCCTGAGAAACAGGTGAGGCAGAGCAAGAGGGAGGATAGAGCAGCGGCCAGAGCCCCGGCAGGATACAGCGCCGTGCCACCACCACGGGCATAAGGGGAGGGCTTCCAAAAGGGTGGCTTGTCCAGAGAGGCCAGCGTTCCAGTGACAGTGACAGGGATTGTTGCCATCTCCCATTCCCGGCTTCTTCTTCTACACGGTATGGTGGTGTGGCTTCATTTCTCAGAGAAGAGCCGTGAAAAGGTACAACCATCTTCTCTGATGTGGTTCTGCTTCCCTACTGTGGGACAAAGAGCTCCTGTGGGGCTCTTTTCCTTGGTTGCTGTGTGGTCATCTTGATCTTAGAAAAGAGGCAGCTCATGATGGGGATGAGATTTCAATTGCTCCGGGACCGATGCATCTCCTCACGTGGGCCAGGCCTTCACACACCCAAAGCGGATCCGCGGCGGCGAAAACGATTGACAGCCGGCCTCATGACCCAGGCAGAGACGCAGAAAGAGGCTCAGCAAAGACAGGCCGACATGCCAGAAATCGCCTTGTGCTGCACAGGGCACATTCAGCCAAAGACACACACGCAGAGGGGCACGCACACACTAACCGACAGAGAGAGGGAAAGAAAGACACAGAGACTGAGAGACAGAGAGAGAAGAGAGAATGGGAGACACACACACACGCGCGCACACATACACGCGCACACACACACACACAGAAACAGAGTCATACAGCAGAGGCATGGAAACACACCGCCCCCAGGTAACCCCTGAGGCTGCGGGGTTCTGCTCTCGACGAGAACGACCCTGGGGTGAGAGAACAGCCCAGGGGCACGCAGGCCGACCTGTCCTCGAGATGACGGCGGCACGACTTTTGGGGAGACTCACCCCAACAGCGTCCGGGCAGGTCTGAGGCTGGGATGCCGTGCTGCTTCCCCCGGACTCCGCCTGGGGTTTCCTCATCCTGGTCGGCCCTTTGCGACTCCTGGCATCCGGAGACGTTCCCGTCGACCCCGTGGAGAGGTCCGACCGGAGCCTCAGAGCCCCGCCACCCAAGCACTGCCACGGAGGGCTCCTGCTCTGCCAAGCCTCAGGGACCGGTTTCTAAGACAACCGTGGGAAGCACTGTGACGGCAGAAGCCGCTCGCGCCTCGCGCATGCGCATTGGCTGGACCGACTCGCGCTCGGCTCCTGGCAGTCAGGCTGCGTCCCCTTTAAATAATGCCCCCGCTGCCCGGCTGCAGCGAGGCTCCTGCTGCAGCCGCGGCGGCGTGTGGATACGGGGTCCAGCTTGGGACGCCGTTGGAGATGGAGCCGCCGGTGCCCTGTCTCAGGGCCAAACCCCCAGGAGTCCCGCCCTCAGGATCTCCTTGAGCCGACTTCCACGGAGGGAAGGGGAGCTTCAGGCCGCCTGCTGTGTTCTGCGGTCTCCCGTTCAGATCCGATTTTGGCCCCCTCCCAGTGAGATAGGATGGGCTCAGCACATCTGGTGAGGCAGGCAGGGCCTCGCTGCAGCGCAGAATGATCCCATAGGTCTCAAGGCGTAGCGTCAGCTGAAACTTCACTGATCCATCAGCCCTCTGCCTCCCTCCTCCTTCGAAAGAGCAGTGGCCTGCTCCGCTTCTAAAAGCCCTGGGGCTCCGGAAAGCCGACCGCGCTTTACAGGACACGTGCAGGCAGGAACAGGGGCGAATCCGAGGTGGAGACCATGTGACCACGCGTGGCACTGGCGTATCCCACAGCAGATGGTGTGAATGTGTGTCACCGGAGGCATACCGGGAGACGGCGAAACAAACGGTGGTGTCCAGGCATGTGCCAGTGGAAGGGGGGAAGAAGTGACCTTTCGGTCAATGCCAAGGGAAATCAAAGAACACCTGGGGCTCGGTGGGTGGGGGGCCTGTGCCTGACCCAAGCCAGGTTTTCCAATGCCTATCAGAGGAGCAAAGAATCTTCTGCAGAATTCGCCCCGCCCCCAACCCTCCTCCTCCCTGGTAGCCCTGACGCAACTTCCCCTGCACCCAGCCCCAGCCCCAGCCCCAGCCCCAGCCCCAGCCCCAGTCCCAGCCCAGTCCCTCTGGTTCCCTGACATTCGTTTGGGCCACAAGATCAAGGGAGTCAGTCCACCCAGGAGCAGAGGAGAGGATGTCCCTCAAGAATGAGACAGGAAGTGCAGAGGAAATGCGACACCACCTGTCCTAGAAGACAAGGCCAGTCACGGTCGCCTAGCGCTCATTCTAGGCAATCCACCCACCCATGAGGGGAAACATGGAGAACAAGGAAGCTTCCCTGTCTGAGACACGTATGGAAGCCAAGAAATCCAGGGTCATGAGACCTGCCCAATGAAGCAGAAAGACGTTTGGAGAGAGATACCATCATGACACGGATCTGCAGGAAGTGTGTCCCTGACGGACTGGGAAGTCATCTTTGTTGAAGACATTTGGCCAGAGCGAGAGGCATCCAGGCCCCTGAGAAACAGGTGAGGCAGAGCAAGAGGGAGGATAGAGCAGCGGCCAGAGCCCCGGCAGGATACAGCGCCGTGCCACCACCACGGGCATAAGGGGAGGGCTTCCAAAAGGGTGGCTTGTCCAGAGAGGCCAGCGTTCCAGTGACAGTGACAGGGATTGTTGCCATCTCCCATTCCCGGCTTCTTCTTCTACACGGTATGGTGGTGTGGCTTCATTTCTCAGAGAAGAGCCGTGAAAAGGTACAACCATCTTCTCTGATGTGGTTCTGCTTCCCTACTGCGGGACAAAGAGCTCCTGTGGGGCTCTTTTCCTTGGTTGCTGTGTGGTCATCTTGATCTTAGAAAAGAGGCAGCTCATGATGGGGATGAGATTTCAATTGCTCCGGGACCGATGCATCTCCTCACGTGGGCCAGGCCTTCACACACCCAAAGCGGATCCGCGGCGGCGAAAACGATTGACAGCCGGCCTCATGACCCAGGCAGAGACGCAGAAAGAGGCTCAGCAAAGACAGGCCGACATGCCAGAAATCGCCTTGTGCTGCACAGGGCACATTCAGCCAAAGACACACACGCAGAGGGGCACGCACACACTAACCGACAGAGAGAGGGAAAGAAAGACACAGAGACTGAGAGACAGAGAGAGAAGAGAGAATGGGAGACACACACACACGCGCGCACACATACACGCGCACACACACACAGAGAAACAGAGTCATACAGCAGAGGCATGGAAACACACCGCCCCCAGGCAACCCCTGAGGCTGCGGGGTTCTGCTCTCGACGAGAACGACCCTGGGGTGTGAGAACAGCCCAGGGGCACGCAGGCCGACCTGTCCTCGAGATGACGGCGGCACGACTTTTGGGGAGACTCACCCCAACAGCGTCCGGGCAGGCCTGAGGCTGGGATGCCGTGCTGCTTCTCCCGGACTCCGCCTGGGGTTTCCTCATCCTGGTCGGCCCTTTGCGACTCCTGGCATCCGGAGACGTTCCCGTCGACCCCGTGGAGAGGTCCGACAGGAGCCTCAGAGCCCCGCCACCCAAGCACTGCCACGGAGGGCTCCTGCTCTGCCAAGCCTCAGGGACCGGTTTCTAAGACAACCGTGGGAAGCACTGTGACGGCAGAAGCCGCTCGCGCCTCGCGCATGCGCATTGGCTGGACCGACTCGCGCTCGGCTCCTGGCAGTCAGGCTGCGTCCCCTTTAAATAATGCCCCCGCTGCCCGGCTGCAGCGAGGCTCCTGCTGCAGCCGCGGCGGCGTGTGGATACGGGGTCCAGCTTGGGACGCCGTGGGAGATGGGGCCGCCGGTGCCCTGTCTCAGGGCCAAACCCCCAGGAGTCCCGCCCTCAGGATCTCCTTGAGCCGACTTCCACGGAGGGAAGGGGAGCTTCAGGCCGCCTGCTGTGTTCTGGGGACTCCCGTTCAGATCCGATTTTGGCCCCCTCCCAGTGAGATAGGATGGGCTCAGCACATCTGGTGAGGCAGGCAGGGCCTCGCTGCAGCGCAGAATGATCCCATAGGTCTCAAGGCGTAGCGTCAGCTGAAACTTCACTGATCCATCAGCCCTCTGCCTCCCTCCTCCTTCGAAAGAGCAGTGGCCTGCTCCGCTTCTAAAAGCCCTGGGGCTCCGGAAAGCCGACCGCGCTTTACAGGACACGTGCAGGCAGGAACAGGGGCGAATCCGAGGTGGAGACCATGTGACCACGCGTGGCACTGGCGTATCCCACAGCAGATGGTGTGAATGTGTGTCACCGGAGGCATACCGGGAGACGGCGAAACAAACGGTGGTGTCCAGGCATGTGCCAGTGGAAGGGGGGAACAAGTGACCTTTCGGTCAATGCCAAGGGAAATCAAAGAACACCTGGGGCTCGGTGGGTGGGGGGCCTGTGCCTGACCCAAGCCAGGTTTTCCAATGCCTATCAGAGGAGCAAAGAATCTTCTGCAGAATTCGCCCCGCCCCCAACCCTCCTCCTCCCTGGTAGCCCTGACGCAACTTCCCCTGCACCCAGCCCCAGCCCCAGCCCCAGCCCCAGCCCCAGCCCAAGACCCAGCCCCAGCCCCAGCCCAGTCCCTCTGGTTCCCTGACATTCGTTTGGGCCACAAGATCAAGGGAGTCAGTCCACCCAGGAGCAGAGGAGAGGATGTCCCTCAAGAATGAGACAGGAAGTGCAGAGGAAATGCGACACCACCTGTCCTAGAAGACAAGGCCAGTCACGGTCGCCTAGCGCTCATTCTAGGCAATCCACCCACCCATGAGGGGAAACATGGAGAACAAGGAAGCTTCCCTGTCTGAGACACGTATGGAAGCCAAGAAATCCAGGGTCATGAGACCTGCCCAATGAAGCAGAAAGACGTTTGGAGAGAGATACCATCATGACACGGATCTGCAGGAAGTGTGTCCCTGACGGACTGGGAAGTCATCTTTGTTGAAGACATTTGGCCAGAGCGAGAGGCATCCAGGCCCCTGAGAAACAGGTGAGGCAGAGCAAGAGGGAGGATAGAGCAGCGGCCAGAGCCCCGGCAGGATACAGCGCCGTGCCACCACCACGGGCATAAGGGGAGGGCTTCCAAAAGGGTGGCTTGTCCAGAGAGGCCAGCGTTCCAGTGACAGTGACAGGGATTGTTGCCATCTCCCATTCCCGGCTTCTTCTTCTACACGGTATGGTGGTGTGGCTTCATTTCTCAGAGAAGAGCCGTGAAAAGGTACAACCATCTTCTCTGATGTGGTTCTGCTTCCCTACTGTGGGACAAAGAGCCCCTGTGGGGCTCTTTTCCTTGGTTGCTGTGTGGTCATCTTGATCTTAGAAAAGAGGCAGCTCATGATGGGGATGAGATTTCAATTGCTCCAGGACCGATGCATCTCCTCACGTGGGCCAGGCCTTCACACACCCAAAGCGGATCCGCGGCGGCGAAAACGATTGACAGCCGGCCTCATGACCCAGGCAGAGACGCAGAAAGAGGCTCAGCAAAGACAGGCCGACATGCCAGAAATCGCCTTGTGCTGCACAGGGCACATTCAGCCAAAGACACACACGCAGAGGGGCACGCACACACTAACCGACAGAGAGAGGGAAAGAAAGACACAGAGACTGAGAGACAGAGAGAGAAGAGAGAATGGGAGACACACACACACGCGCCCACACATACACGCGCACACACACACACACAGAAACAGAGTCATACAGCAGAGGCATGGAAACACACCGCCCCCAGGTAACCCCTGAGGCTGCGGGGTTCTGCTCTCGACGAGAACGACCCTGGGGTGAGAGAACAGCCCAGGGGCACGCAGGCCGACCTGTCCTCGAGATGACGGCGGCACGACTTTTGGGGAGACTCACCCCAACAGCGTCCGGGCAGGTCTGAGGCTGGGATGCCGTGCTGCTTCCCCCGGACTCCACCTGGGGTTTCCTCATCCTGGTCGGAACTTTGCGACTCCTGGCATCCGGAGACGTTCCCGTCGACCCCGTGGAGAGGTCCGACCGGAGCCTCAGAGCCCCGCCACCCAAGCACTGCCACGGAGGGCTCCTGCTCTGCCAAGCCTCAGGGACCGGTTTCTAAGACAACCGTGGGAAGCACTGTGACGGCAGAAGCCGCTCGCGCCTCGCGCATGCGCATTGGCTGGACCGACTCGCGCTCGGCTCCTGGCAGTCAGGCTGCGTCCCCTTTAAATAATGCCCCCGCTGCCCGGCTGCAGCGAGGCTCCTGCTGCAGCCACGGCGGCGTGTGGATACGGGGTCCAGCTTGGGACGCCGTGGGAGATGGAGCCGCCGGTGCCCTGTCTCAGGGCCAAACGCCCAGGAGTCCCGCCCTCAGGATCTCCTTGAGCCGACTTCCACGGAGGGAAGGGGAGCTTCAGGCCGCCTGCTGTGTTCTGGGGACTCCCGTTCAGATCCGATTTTGGCCCCCTCCCAGTGAGATAGGATGGGCTCAGCACATCTGGTGAGGCAGGCAGGGCCTCGCTGCAGCGCAGAATGATCCCATAGGTCTCAAGGCGTAGCGTCAGCTGAAACTTCACTGATCCATCAGCCCTCTGCCTCCCTCCTCCTTCGAAAGAGCAGTGGCCTGCTCCGCTTCTAAAAGCCCTGGGGCTCCGGAAAGCCGACCGCGCTTTACAGGACACGTGCAGGCAGGAACAGGGGCGAATCCGAGGTGGAGACCATGTGACCACGCGTGGCACTGGCGTATCCCACAGCAGATGGTGTGAATGTGTGTCACCGGAGGCATACCGGGAGACGGCGAAACAAACGGTGGTGTCCAGGCATGTGCCAGTGGAAGGGGGGAACAAGTGACCTTTCGGTCAATGCCAAGGGAAATCAAAGAACACCTGGGGCTCGGTGGGTGGGGGGCCTGTGCCTGACCCAAGCCAGGTTTTCCAATGCCTATGAGAGGAGCAAAGAATCTTCTGCAGAATTCGCCCCGCCCCCAACCCTCCTCCTCCCTGGTAGCCCTGACGCAACTTCCCCTGCACCCAGCCCCAGCCCCAGCCCCAGCCCCAGCCCCAGCCCAAGACCCAGCCCTAGCCCCAGCCCAGTCCCTCTGGTTCCCTGACATTCGTTTGGGCCACAAGATCAAGGGAGTCAGTCCACCCAGGAGCAGAGGAGAGGATGTCCCTCAAGAATGAGACAGGAAGTGCAGAGGAAATGCGACACCACCTGTCCTAGAAGACAAGGCCAGTCACGGTCGCCTAGCGCTCATTCTAGGCAATCCACCCACCCATGAGGGGAAACATGGAGAACAAGGAAGCTTCCCTGTCTGAGACACGTATGGAAGCCAAGAAATCCAGGGTCATGAGACCTGCCCAATGAAGCAGAAAGACGTTTGGAGAGAGATACCATCATGACACGGATCTGCAGGAAGTGTGTCCCTGACGGACTGGGAAGTCATCTTTGTTGAAGACATTTGGCCAGAGCGAGAGGCATCCAGGCCCCTGAGAAACAGGTGAGGCAGAGCAAGAGGGAGGATAGAGCAGCGGCCAGAGCCCCGGCAGGATACAGCGCCGTGCCACCACCACGGGCATAAGGGGAGGGCTTCCAAAAGGGTGGCTTGTCCAGAGAGGCCAGCGTTCCAGTGACAGTGACAGGGATTGTTGCCATCTCCCATTCCCGGGTTCTTCTTCTACACGGTATGGTGGTGTGGCTTCATTTCTCAGAGAAGAGCCGTGAAAAGGTACAACCATCTTCTCTGATGTGGTTCTGCTTCCCTACTGTGGGACAAAGAGCCCCTGTGGGGCTCTTTTCCTTGGTTGCTGTGTGGTCATCTTGATCTTAGAAAAGAGGCAGCTCATGATGGGGATGAGATTTCAATTGCTCCGGGACCGATGCATCTCCTCACGTGGGCCAGGCCTTCACACACCCAAAGCGGATCCGCGGCGGCGAAAACGATTGACAGCCGGCCTCATGACCCAGGCAGAGACGCAGAAAGAGGCTCAGCAAAGACAGGCCGACATGCCAGAAATCGCCTTGTGCTGCACAGGGCACATTCAGCCAAAGACACACACGCAGAGGGGCACGCACACACTAACCGACAGAGAGAGGGAAAGAAAGACACAGAGACTGAGAGACAGAGAGAGAAGAGAGAATGGGAGACACACACACACGCGCGCACATACACGCGCACACACACACACACAGAAACAGAGTCATACAGCAGAGGCATGGAAACACACCGCCCCCAGGTAACCCCTGAGGCTGCGGGGTTCTGCTCTCGACGAGAACGACCCTGGGGTGAGAGAACAGCCCAGGGGCACGCAGGCCGACCTGTCCTCGAGATGACGGCGGCACGACTTTTGGGGAGACTCACCCCAACAGCGTCCGGGCAGGTCTGAGGCTGGGATGCCGTGCTGCTTCCCCCGGACTCCGCCTGGGGTTTCCTCATCCTGGTCGGCCCTTTGCGACTCCTGGCATCCGGAGACGTTCCCGTCGACCCCGTGGAGAGGTCCGACCGGAGCCTCAGAGCCCCGCCACCCAAGCACTGCCACGGAGGGCTCCTGCTCTGCCAAGCCTCAGGGACCGGTTTCTAAGACAACCGTGGGAAGCACTGTGACGGCAGAAGCCGCTCGCGCCTCGCGCATGCGCATTGGCTGGACCGACTCGCGCTCGGCTCCTGGCAGTCAGGCTGCGTCCCCTTTAAATAATGCCCCCGCTGCCCGGCTGCAGCGAGGCTCCTGCTGCAGCCGCGGCGGCGTGTGGATACGGGGTCCAGCTTGGGACGCCGTGGGAGATGGAGCCGCCGGTGCCCTGTCTCAGGGCCAAACCCCCAGGAGTCCCGCCCTCAGGATCTCCTTGAGCCGACTTCCACGGAGGGAAGGGGAGCTTCAGGCCGCCTGCTGTGTTCTGGGGACTCCCGTTCAGATCCGATTTTGGCCCCCTCCCAGTGAGATAGGATGGGCTCAGCACATCTGGTGAGGCAGGCAGGGCCTCGCTGCAGCGCAGAATGATCCCATAGGTCTCAAGGCGTAGCGTCAGCTGAAACTTCACTGATCCATCAGCCCTCTGCCTCCCTCCTCCTTCGAAAGAGCAGTGGCCTGCTCCGCTTCTAAAAGCCCTGGGGCTCCGGAAAGCCGACCGCGCTTTACAGGACACGTGCAGGCAGGAACAGGGGCGAATCCGAGGTGGAGACCATGTGACCACGCGTGGCACTGGCGTATCCCACAGCAGATGGTGTGAATGTGTGTCACCGGAGGCATACCGGGAGACGGCGAAACAAACGGTGGTGTCCAGGCATGTGCCAGTGGAAGGGGGGAACAAGTGACCTTTCGGTCAATGCCAAGGGAAATCAAAGAACACCTGGGGCTCGGTGGGTGGGGGGCCTGTGCCTGACCCAAGCCAGGTTTTCCAATGCCTATCAGAGGAGCAAAGAATCTTCTGCAGAATTCGCCCCGCCCCCAACCCTCCTCCTCCCTGGTAGCCCTGACGCAACTTCCCCTGCACCCAGCCCCAGCCCCAGCCCCAGCCCCAGCCCCAGCCCAAGACCCAGCCCTAGCCCCAGCCCAGTCCCTCTGGTTCCCTGACATTCGTTTGGGCCACAAGATCAAGGGAGTCAGTCCACCCAGGAGCAGAGGAGAGGATGTCCCTCAAGAATGAGACAGGAAGTGCAGAGGAAATGCGACACCACCTGTCCTAGAAGACAAGGCCAGTCACGGTCGCCTAGCGCTCATTCTAGGCAATCCACCCACCCATGAGGGGAAACATGGAGAACAAGGAAGCTTCCCTGTCTGAGACACGTATGGAAGCCAAGAAATCCAGGGTCATGAGACCTGCCCAATGAAGCAGAAAGACGTTTGGAGAGAGATACCATCATGACACGGATCTGCAGGAAGTGTGTCCCTGACGGACTGGGAAGTCATCTTTGTTGAAGACATTTGGCCAGAGCGAGAGGCATCCAGGCCCCTGAGAAACAGGTGAGGCAGAGCAAGAGGGAGGATAGAGCAGCGGCCAGAGCCCCGGCAGGATACAGCGCCGTGCCACCACCACGGGCATAAGGGGAGGGCTTCCAAAAGGGTGGCTTGTCCAGAGAGGCCAGCGTTCCAGTGACAGTGACAGGGATTGTTGCCATCTCCCATTCCCGGCTTCTTCTTCTACACGGTATGGTGGTGTGGCTTCATTTCTCAGAGAAGAGCCGTGAAAAGGTACAACCATCTTCTCTGATGTGGTTCTGCTTCCCTACTGCGGGACAAAGAGCTCCTGTGGGGCTCTTTTCCTTGGTTGCTGTGTGGTCATCTTGATCTTAGAAAAGAGGCAGCTCATGATGGGGATGAGATTTCAATTGCTCCGGGACCGATGCATCTCCTCACGTGGGCCAGGCCTTCACACACCCAAAGCGGATCCGCGGCGGCGAAAACGATTGACAGCCGGCCTCATGACCCAGGCAGAGACGCAGAAAGAGGCTCAGCAAAGACAGGCCGACATGCCAGAAATCGCCTTGTGCTGCACAGGGCACATTCAGCCAAAGACACACACGCAGAGGGGCACGCACACACTAACCGACAGAGAGAGGGAAAGAAAGACACAGAGACTGAGAGACAGAGAGAGAAGAGAGAATGGGAGACACACACACACGCGCGCACACATACACGCGCACACACACACAGAGAAACAGAGTCATACAGCAGAGGCATGGAAACACACCGCCCCCAGGCAACCCCTGAGGCTGCGGGGTTCTGCTCTCGACGAGAACGACCCTGGGGTGAGAGAACAGCCCAGGGGCACGCAGGCCGACCTGTCCTCGAGATGACGGCGGCACGACTTTTGGGGAGACTCACCCCAACAGCGTCCGGGCAGGCCTGAGGCTGGGATGCCGTGCTGCTTCTCCCGGACTCCGCCTGGGGTTTCCTCATCCTGGTCGGCCCTTTGCGACTCCTGGCATCCGGAGACGTTCCCGTCGACCCCGTGGAGAGGTCCGACAGGAGCCTCAGAGCCCCGCCACCCAAGCACTGCCACGGAGGGCTCCTGCTCTGCCAAGCCTCAGGGACCGGTTTCTAAGACAACCGTGGGAAGCACTGTGACGGCAGAAGCCGCTCGCGCCTCGCGCATGCGCATTGGCTGGACCGACTCGCGCTCGGCTCCTGGCAGTCAGGCTGCGTCCCCTTTAAATAATGCCCCCGCTGCCCGGCTGCAGCGAGGCTCCTGCTGCAGCCGCGGCGGCGTGTGGATACGGGGTCCAGCTTGGGACGCCGTGGGAGATGGGGCCGCCGGTGCCCTGTCTCAGGGCCAAACCCCCAGGAGTCCCGCCCTCAGGATCTCCTTGAGCCGACTTCCACGGAGGGAAGGGGAGCTTCAGGCCGCCTGCTGTGTTCTGGGGACTCCCGTTCAGATCCGATTTTGGCCCCCTCCCAGTGAGATAGGATGGGCTCAGCACATCTGGTGAGGCAGGCAGGGCCTCGCTGCAGCGCAGAATGATCCCATAGGTCTCAAGGCGTAGCGTCAGCTGAAACTTCACTGATCCATCAGCCCTCTGCCTCCCTCCTCCTTCGAAAGAGCAGTGGCCTGCTCCGCTTCTAAAAGCCCTGGGGCTCCGGAAAGCCGACCGCGCTTTACAGGACACGTGCAGGCAGGAACAGGGGCGAATCCGAGGTGGAGACCATGTGACCACGCGTGGCACTGGCGTATCCCACAGCAGATGGTGTGAATGTGTGTCACCGGAGGCATACCGGGAGACGGCGAAACAAACGGTGGTGTCCAGGCATGTGCCAGTGGAAGGGGGGAACAAGTGACCTTTCGGTCAATGCCAAGGGAAATCAAAGAACACCTGGGGCTCGGTGGGTGGGGGGCCTGTGCCTGACCCAAGCCAGGTTTTCCAATGCCTATCAGAGGAGCAAAGAATCTTCTGCAGAATTCGCCCCGCCCCCAACCCTCCTCCTCCCTGGTAGCCCTGACGCAACTTCCCCTGCACCCAGCCCCAGCCCCAGCCCCAGCCCCAGCCCCAGCCCCAGCCCCAGCCCAGTCCCTCTGGTTCCCTGACAAGAGAAGATCAAGGGTGTCAGTTTGGGCCACAAGATCAAGGGAGTCAGCCCACCCAGGAGCAGAGGAGAGGATGTCCCTCAAGAATGAGACAGGAAGTGCAGAGGAAATGCGACACCACCTGTCCTAGAAGACAAGGCCAGTCACGGTCGCCTAGCGCTCATTCTAGGCAATCCACCCACCCATGAGGGGAAACATGGAGAACAAGGAAGCTTCCCTGTCTGAGACACGTATGGAAGCCAAGAAATCCAGGGTCATGAGACCTGCCCAATGAAGCAGAAAGACGTTTGGAGAGAGATACTATCATGACACGGATCTGCAGGAAGTGTGTCCCTGACGGACTGGGAAGTCATCTTTGTTGAAGACATTTGGCCAGAGCGAGAGGCATCCAGGCCCCTGAGAAACAGGTGAGGCAGAGCAAGAGGGAGGATAGAGCAGCGGCCAGAGCCCCGGCAGGATACAGCGCCGTGCCACCACCACGGGCATAAGGGGAGGGCTTCCAAAAGGGTGGCTTGTCCAGAGAGGCCAGCGTTCCAGTGACAGTGACAGGGATTGTTGCCATCTCCCATTCCCGGCTTCTTCTTCTACACGGTATGGTGGTGTGGCTTCATTTCTCAGAGAAGAGCCGTGAAAAGGTACAACCATCTTCTCTGATGTGGTTCTGCTTCCCTACTGCGGGACAAAGAGCTCCTGTGGGGCTCTTTTCCTTGGTTGCTGTGTGGTCATCTTGATCTTAGAAAAGAGGCAGCTCATGATGGGGATGAGATTTCAATTGCTCCGGGACCGATGCATCTCCTCACGTGGGCCAGGCCTTCACACACCCAAAGCGGATCCGCGGCGGCGAAAACGATTGACAGCCGGCCTCATGACCCAGGCAGAGACGCAGAAAGAGGCTCAGCAAAGACAGGCCGACATGCCAGAAATCGCCTTGTGCTGCACAGGGCACATTCAGCCAAAGACACACACGCAGAGGGGCACGCACACACTAACCGACAGAGAGAGGGAAAGAAAGACACAGAGACTGAGAGACAGAGAGAGAAGAGAGAATGGGAGACACACACACACGCGCCCACACATACACGCGCACACACACACAGAGAAACAGAGTCATGCAGCAGAGGCATGGAAACACACGGCCCCAGGCAACCCCTGAGGCTGCGGGGTTCTGCTCTCGACGAGAACGACCCTGGGGTGAGAGAACAGCCCAGGGGCACGAAGGCCGACCTGTCCTCGAGATGACGGCGGCACGACTTTTGGGGAGACTCACCCCAACAGCGTCCGGGCAGGTCTGAGGCTGGGATGCCGTGCTGCTTCCCCCGGACTCCGCCTGGGGTTTCCTCATCCTGGTCGGCCCTTTGCGACTCCTGGCATCCGGAGACGTTCCCGTCGACCCCGTGGAGAGGTCCGACCGGAGCCTCAGAGCCCCGCCACCCAAGCACTGCCACGGAGGGCTCCTGCTCTGCCAAGCCTCAGGGACTGGTTTCTAAGACAACCGTGGGAAGCACTGTGACGGCAGAAGCCGCTCGCGCCTCGCGCATGCGCATTGGCTGGACCGACTCGCGCTCGGCTCCTGGCAGTCAGGCTGCGTCCCCTTTAAATAATGCCCCCGCTGCCCGGCTGCAGCGAGGCTCCTGCTGCAGCCGCGGCGGCGTGTGGATACGGGGTCCAGCTTGGGACGCCGTGGGAGATGGAGCCGCCGGTGCCCTGTCTCAGGGCCAAACCCCCAGGAGTCCCGCCCTCAGGATCTCCTTGAGCCGACTTCCACGGAGGGAAGGGGAGCTTCAGGCCGCCTGCTGTGTTCTGGGGACTCCCGTTCAGATCCGATTTTGGCCCCCTCGCAGTGAGATAGGATGGGCTCAGCACATCTGGTGAGGCAGGCAGGGCCTCGCTGCAGCGCAGAATGATCCCATAGGTCTCAAGGCGTAGCGTCAGCTGAAACTTCACTGATCCATCAGCCCTCTGCCTCCCTCCTCCTTCGAAAGAGCAGTGGCCTGCTCCGCTTCTAAAAGCCCTGGGGCTCCGGAAAGCCGACCGCGCTTTACAGGACACGTGCAGGCAGGAACAGGGGCGAATCCGAGGTGGAGACCATGTGACCACGCGTGGCACTGGCGTATCCCACAGCAGATGGTGTGAATGTGTGTCACCGGAGGCATACCGGGAGACGGCGAAACAAACGGTGGTGTCCAGGCATGTGCCAGTGGAAGGGGGGAACAAGTGACCTTTCGGTCAATGCCAAGGGAAATCAAAGAACACCTGGGGCTCGGTGGGTGGGGGGCCTGTGCCTGACCCAAGCCAGGTTTTCCAATGCCTATGAGAGGAGCAAAGAATCTTCTGCAGAATTCGCCCCGCCCCCAACCCTCCTCCTCCCTGGTAGCCCTGACGCAACTTCCCCTGCACCCAGCCCCAGCCCCAGCCCCAGCCCCAGCCCCAGCCCAAGACCCAGCCCCAGCCCCAGCCCAGTCCCTCTGGTTCCCTGACATTCGTTTGGGCCACAAGATCAAGGGAGTCAGTCCACCCAGGAGCAGAGGAGAGGATGTCCCTCAAGAATGAGACAGGAAGTGCAGAGGAAATGCGACACCACCTGTCCTAGAAGACAAGGCCAGTCACGGTCGCCTAGCGCTCATTCTAGGCAATCCACCCACCCATGAGGGGAAACATGGAGAACAAGGAAGCTTCCCTGTCTGAGACAGGTATGGAAGCCAAGATATCCAGGGTCATGAGACCTGCCCAATGAAGCAGAAAGACGTTTGGAGAGAGATACCATCATGACACGGATCTGCAGGAAGTGTGTCCCTGACGGACTGGGAAGTCATCTTTGTTGAAGACATTTGGCCAGAGCGAGAGGCATCCAGGCCCCTGAGAAACAGGTGAGGCAGAGCAAGAGGGAGGATAGAGCAGCGGCCAGAGCCCCGGCAGGATACAGTGCCGTGCCACCACCACGGGCATAAGGGGAGGGCTTCCAAAAGGGTGGCTTGTCCAGAGAGGCCAGCGTTCCAGTGACAGTGACAGGGATTGTTGCCATCTCCCATTCCCGGCTTCTTCTTTTGCACGGTATGGTGGTGTGGCTTCATTTCTCAGAGAAGAGCCGTGAAAAGGTACAACCATCTTCTCTGATGTGGTTCTGCTTCCCTACTGTGGGACAAAGAGCCCCTGTGGGGCTCTTTTCCTTGGTTGCTGTGTGGTCATCTTGATCTTAGAAAAGAGGCAGCTCATGATGGGGATGAGATTTCAATTGCTCCGGGACCGATGCATCTCCTCACGTGGGCCAGGCCTTCACACACCCAAAGCGGATCCGCGGCGGCGAAAACGATTGACAGCCGGCCTCATGACCCAGGCAGAGACGCAGAAAGAGGCTCAGCAAAGACAGGCCGACATGCCAGAAATCGCCTTGTGCTGCACAGGGCACATTCAGCCAAAGACACACACGCAGAGGGGCACGCACACACTAACCGACAGAGAGAGGGAAAGAAAGACACAGAGACTGAGAGACAGAGAGAGAAGAGAGAATGGGAGACACACACACACGCGCGCACACATACACGCGCACACACACACAGAGAAACAGAGTCATACAGCAGAGGCATGGAAACACACCGCCCCCAGGCAACCCCTGAGGCTGCGGGGTTCTGCTCTCGACGAGAACGACCCTGGGGTGAGAGAACAGCCCAGGGGCACGCAGGCCGACCTGTCCTCGAGATGACGGCGGCACGACTTTTGGGGAGACTCACCCCAACAGCGTCCGGGCAGGTCTGAGGCTGGGATGCCGTGCTGCTTCCCCCGGACTCCACCTGGGGTTTCCTCATCCTGGTCGGCCCTTTGCGACTCCTGGCATCCGGAGACGTTCCCGTCGACCCCGTGGAGAGGTCCGACCGGAGCCTCAGAGCCCCGCCACCCAAGCACTGCCACGGAGGGCTCCTGCTCTGCCAAGCCTCAGGGACTGGTTTCTAAGACAACCGTGGGAAGCACTGTGACGGCAGAAGACGCTCGCGCCTCGCGCATGCGCATTGGCTGGACCGACTCGCGCTCGGCTCCTGGCAGTCAGGCTGCGTCCCCTTTAAATAATGCCCCGCTGCCCGGCTGCAGCGAGGCTCCTGCTGCAGCCGCGGCGGCGTGTGGATACGGGGTCCAGATTGGGACGCCGTGGGAGATGGAGCCGCCGGTGCCCTGTCTCAGGGCCAAACCCCCAGGAGTCCCGCCCTCAGGATCTCCTTGAGCCGACTTCCACGGAGGGAAGGGGAGCTTCAGGCCGCCTGCTGTGTTCTGGGGACTCCCGTTCAGATCCGATTTTGGCCCCCTCCCAGTGAGATAGGATGGGCTCACCACATCTGGTGAGGCAGGCAGGGCCTCGCTGCAGCGCAGAATGATCCCATAGGTCTCAAGGCGTAGCGTCAGCTGAAACTTCACTGATCCATCAGCCCTCTGCCTCCCTCCTCCTTCGAAAGAGCAGTGGCCTGCTCCGCTTCTAAAAGCCCTGGGGCTCCGGAAAGCCGACCGCGCTTTACAGGACACGTGCAAGCAGGAACAGGGGCGAATCCGAGGTGGAGACCATGTGGCCACGCGTGGCACTGGCGTATCCCACAGCAGATGTTGTGAATGTGTGTCACCGGAGGCATACCGGGAGACGGCGAAACAAACGGTGGTGTCCAGGCATGTGCCAGTGGAAGGGGGGAACAAGTGACCTTTCGGTCAATGCCAAGGGAAATCAAAGAACACCTGGGGCTCGGTGGGTGGGGGGCCTGTGCCTGACCCAAGCCAGGTTTTCCAATGCCTATGAGAGGAGCAAAGAATCTTCTGCAGAATTCGCCCCGCCCCCAACCCTCCTCCTCCCTGGTAGCCCTGACGCAACTTCCCCTGCACCCAGCCCCAGCCCCAGCCCCAGCCCAAGACCCAGCCCCAGCCCCAGCCCAGTCCCTCTGGTTCCCTGACATTCGTTTGGGCCACAAGATCAAGGGAGTCAGTCCACCCAGGAGCAGAGGAGAGGATGTCCCTCAAGAATGAGACAGGAAGTGCAGAGGAAATGCGACACCACCTGTCCTAGAAGACAAGGCCAGTCACGGTCGCCTAGCGCTCATTCTAGGCAATCCACCCACCCATGAGGGGAAACATGGAGAACAAGGAAGCTTCCCTGTCTGAGACACGTATGGAAGCCAAGAAATCCAGGGTCATGAGACCTGCCCAATGAAGCAGAAAGACGTTTGGAGAGAGATACCATCATGACACGGATCTGCAGGAAGTGTGTCCCTGACGGACTGGGAAGTCATCTTTGTTGAAGACATTTGGCCAGAGCGAGAGGCATCCAGGCCCCTGAGAAACAGGTGAGGCAGAGCAAGAGGGAGGATAGAGCAGCGGCCAGAGCCCCGGCAGGATACAGCGCCGTGTCACCACCACGGGCATAAGGGGAGGGCTTCCAAAAGGGTGGCTTGTCCAGAGAGGCCAGCGTTCCAGTGACAGTGACAGGGATGGTTGCCATCTCCCATTCCCGGCTTCTTCTTCTACACGGTATGGTGGTGTGGCTTCATTTCTCAGAGAAGAGCCGTGAAAAGGTACAACCATCTTCTCTGATGTGGTTCTGCTTCCCTACTGTGGGACAAAGAGCCCCTGTGGGGCTCTTTTCCTTGGTTGCTGTGTGGTCATCTTGATCTTAGAAAAGAGGCAGCTCATGATGGGGATGAGATTTCAATTGCTCCGGGACCGATGCATCTCCTCACGTGGGCCAGGCCTTCACACACCCAAAGCGGATCCGCGGCGGCGAAAACGATTGACAGCCGGCCTCATGACCCAGGCAGAGACGCAGAAAGAGGCTCAGCAAAGACAGGCCGACATGCCAGAAATCGCCTTGTGCTGCACAGGGCACATTCAGCCAAAGACACACACGCAGAGGGGCACGCACACACTAACCGACAGAGAGAGGGAAAGAAAGACACAGAGACTGAGAGACAGAGAGAGAAGAGAGAATGGGAGACACACACACACGCGCGCACACATACACGCGCACACACACACACACAGAAACAGAGTCATACAGCAGAGGCATGGAAACACACCGCCCCCAGGTAACCCCTGAGGCTGCGGGGTTCTGCTCTCGACGAGAACGACCCTGGGGTGAGAGAACAGCCCAGGGGCACGCAGGCCGACCTGTCCTCGAGATGACGGCGGCACGACTTTTGGGGAGACTCACCCCAACAGCGTCCGGGCAGGTCTGAGGCTGGGATGCCGTGCTGCTTCCCCCGGACTCCGCCTGGGGTTTCCTCATCCTGGTCGGCCCTTTGCGACTCCTGGCATCCGGAGACGTTCCCGTCGACCCCGTGGAGAGGTCCGACCGGAGCCTCAGAGCCCCGCCACCCAAGCACTGCCACGGAGGGCTCCTGCTCTGCCAAGCCTCAGGGACCGGTTTCTAAGACAACCGTGGGAAGCACTGTGACGGCAGAAGCCGCTCGCGCCTCGCGCATGCGCATTGGCTGGACCGACTCGCGCTCGGCTCCTGGCAGTCAGGCTGCGTCCCCTTTAAATAATGCCCCCGCTGCCCGGCTGCAGCGAGGCTCCTGCTGCAGCCGCGGCGGCGTGTGGATACGGGGTCCAGCTTGGGACGCCGTGGGAGATGGAGCCGCCGGTGCCCTGTCTCAGGGCCAAACCCCCAGGAGTCCCGCCCTCAGGATCTCCTTGAGCCAACTTCCACGGAGGGAAGGGGAGCTTCAGGCCGCCTGCTGTGTTCTGGGGACTCCCGTTCAGATCCGATTTTGGCCCCCTCCCAGTGAGATAGGATGGGCTCACAACATCTGGTGAGGCAGGCAGGGCCTCGCTGCAGCGCAGAATGATCCCATAGGTCTCAAGGCGTAGCGTCAGCTGAAACTTCACTGATCCATCAGCCCTCTGCCTCCCTCCTCCTTCGAAAGAGCAGTGGCCTGCTCCGCTTCTAAAAGCCCTGGGGCTCCGGAAAGCCGACCGCGCTTTACAGGACACGTGCAGGCAGGAACAGGGGCGAATCCGAGGTGGAGACCATGTGACCACGCGTGGCACTGGCGTATCCCACAGCAGATGGTGTGAATGTGTGTCACCGGAGGCATACCGGGAGACGGCGAAACAAACGGTGGTGTCCAGGCATGTGCCAGTGGAAGGGGGGAACAAGTGACCTTTCGGTCAATGCCAAGGGAAATCAAAGAACACCTGGGGCTCGGTGGGTGGGGGGCCTGTGCCTGACCCAAGCCAGGTTTTCCAATGCCTATGAGAGGAGCAAAGAATCTTCTGCAGAATTCGCCCCGCCCCCAACCCTCCTCCTCCCTGGTAGCCCTGACGCAACTTCCCCTGCACCCAGCCCCAGCCCCAGCCCCAGCCCCAGCCCCAGCCCCAGGCCCAGCCCAGTCCCTCTGGTTCCCTGACATTCGTTTGGGCCACAAGATCAAGGGAGTCAGTCCACCCAGGAGCAGAGGAGAGGATGTCCCTCAAGAATGAGACAGGAAGTGCAGAGGAAATGCGACACCACCTGTCCTAGAAGACAAGGCCAGTCACGGTCGCCTAGCGCTCATTCTAGGCAATCCACCCACCCATGAGGGGAAACATGGAGAACAAGGAAGCTTCCCTGTCTGAGACACGTATGGAAGCCAAGAAATCCAGGGTCATGAGACCTGCCCAATGAAGCAGAAAGACGTTTGGAGAGAGATACCATCATGACACGGATCTGCAGGAAGTGTGTCCCTGACGGACTGGGAAGTCATCTTTGTTGAAGACATTTGGCCAGAGCGAGAGGCATCCAGGCCCCTGAGAAACAGGTGAGGCAGAGCAAGAGGGAGGATAGAGCAGCGGCCAGAGCCCCGGCAGGATACAGCGCCGTGCCACCACCACGGGCATAAGGGGAGGGCTTCCAAAAGGGTGGCTTGTCCAGAGAGGCCAGCGTTCCAGTGACAGTGACAGGGATTGTTGCCATCTCCCATTCCCGGCTTCTTCTTCTACACGGTATGGTGGTGTGGCTTCATTTCTCAGAGAAGAGCCGTGAAAAGGTACAACCATCTTCTCTGATGTGGTTCGGCTTCCCTACTGCGGGACAAAGAGCTCCTGTGGGGCTCTTTTCCTTGGTTGCTGTGTGGTCATCTTGATCTTAGAAAAGAGGCAGCTCATGATGGGGATGAGATTTCAATTGCTCCGGGACCGATGCATCTCCTCACGTGGGCCAGGCCTTCACACACCCAAAGCGGATCCGCGGCGGCGAAAACGATTGACAGCCGGCCTCATGACCCAGGCAGAGACGCAGAAAGAGGCTCAGCAAAGACAGGCCGACATGCCAGAAATCGCCTTGTGCTGCACAGGGCACATTCAGCCAAAGACACACACGCAGAGGGGCACGCACACACTAACCGACAGAGAGAGGGAAAGAAAGACACAGAGACTGAGAGACAGAGAGAGAAGAGAGAATGGGAGACACACACACACGCGCGCACACATACACGCGCACACACACACAGAGAAACAGAGTCATACAGCAGAGGCATGGAAACACACCGCCCCCAGGCAACCCCTGAGGCTGCGGGGTTCTGCTCTCGACGAGAACGACCCTGGGGTGAGAGAACAGCCCAGGGGCACGCAGGCCGACCTGTCCTCGAGATGACGGCGGCACGACTTTTGGGGAGACTCACCCCAACAGCGTCCGGGCAGGTCTGAGGCTGGGATGCCGTGCTGCTTCCCCCGGACTCCGCCTGGGGTTTCCTCATCCTGGTCGGCCCTTTGCGACTCCTGGCATCCGGAGACGTTCCCGTCGACCCCGTGGAGAGGTCCGAGCGGAGCCTCAGAGCCCCGCCACCCAAGCACTGCCACGGAGGGCTCCTGCTCTGCCAAGCCTCAGGGACCGGTTTCTAAGACAACCGTGGGAAGCACTGTGACGGCAGAAGCCGCTCGCGCCTCGCGCATGCGCATTGGCTGGACCGACTCGCGCTCGGCTCCTGGCAGTCAGGCTGCGTCCCCTTTAAATAATGCCCCCGCTGCCCGGCTGCAGCGAGGCTCCTGCTGCAGCCGCGGCGGCGTGTGGATACGGGGTCCAGCTTGGGACGCCGTGGGAGATGGGGCCGCCGGTGCCCTGTCTCAGGGCCAAACCCCCAGGAGTCCCGCCCTCAGGATCTCCTTGAGCCGACTTCCACGGAGGGAAGGGGAGCTTCAGGCTGCCTGCTGTGTTCTGGGGACTCCCGTTCAGATCCGATTTTGGCCCCCTCCCAGTGTGATAGGATGGGCTCACAACATCTGGTGAGGCAGGCAGGGCCTCGCTGCAGCGCAGAATGATCCCATAGGTCTCAAGGCGTAGCGTCAGCTGAAACTTCACTGATCCATCAGCCCTCTGCCTCCCTCCTCCTTCGAAAGAGCAGTGGCCTGCTCCGCTTCTAAAAGCCCTGGGGCTCCGGAAAGCCGACCGCGCTTTACAGGACACGTGCAGGCAGGAACAGGGGCGAATCCGAGGTGGAGACCATGTGACCACGCGTGGCACTGGCGTATCCCACAGCAGATGGTGTGAATGTGTGTCACCGGAGGCATACCGGGAGACGGCGAAACAAACGGTGGTGTCCAGGCATGTGCCAGTGGAAGGGGGGAACAAGTGACCTTTCGGTCAATGCCAAGGGAAATCAAAGAACACCTGGGGCTCGGTGGGTGGGGGGCCTGTGCCTGACCCAAGCCAGGTTTTCCAATGCCTATCAGAGGAGCAAAGAATCTTCTGCAGAATTCGCCCCGCCCCCAACCCTCCTCCTCCCTGGTAGCCCTGACGCAACTTCCACTGCACCCAGACCCAGCCCCAGCCCCAGCCCCAGCCCCAGCCCAAGACCCAGCCCCAGCCCCAGCCCAGTCCCTCTGGTTCCCTGACATTCGTTTGGGCCACAAGATCAAGGGAGTCAGTCCACCCAGGAGCAGAGGAGAGGATGTCCCTCAAGAATGAGACAGGAAGTGCAGAGGAAATGCGACACCACCTGTCCTAGAAGACAAGGCCAGTCACGGTCGCCTAGCGCTCATTCTAGGCAATCCACCCACCCATGAGGGGAAACATGGAGAACAAGGAAGCTTCCCTGTCTGAGACACGTATGGAAGCCAAGAAATCCAGGGTCATGAGACCTGCCCAATGAAGCAGAAAGACGTTTGGAGAGAGATACCATCATGACACGGATCTGCAGGAAGTGTGTCCCTGACGGACTGGGAAGTCATCTTTGTTGAAGACATTTGGCCAGAGCGAGAGGCATCCAGGCCCCTGAGAAACAGGTGAGGCAGAGCAAGAGGGAGGATAGAGCAGCGGCCAGAGCCCCGGCAGGATACAGCGCCGTGCCACCACCACGGGCATAAGGGGAGGGCTTCCAAAAGGGTGGCTTGTCCAGAGAGGCCAGCGTTCCAGTGACAGTGACAGGGATTGTTGCCATCTCCCATTCCCGGCTTCTTCTTCTACACGGTATGGTGGTGTGGCTTCATTTCTCAGAGAAGAGCCGTGAAAAGGTACAACCATCTTCTCTGATGTGGTTCTGCTTCCCTACTGCGGGACAAAGAGCTCCTGTGGGGCTCTTTTCCTTGGTTGCTGTGTGGTCATCTTGATCTTAGAAAAGAGGCAGCTCATGATGGGGATGAGATTTCAATTGCTCCGGGACCGATGCATCTCCTCACGTGGGCCAGGCCTTCACACACCCAAAGCGGATCCGCGGCGGCGAAAACGATTGACAGCCGGCCTCATGACCCAGGCAGAGACGCAGAAAGAGGCTCAGCAAAGACAGGCCGACATGCCAGAAATCGCCTTGTGCTGCACAGGGCACATTCAGCCAAAGACACACACGCAGAGGGGCACGCACACACTAACCGACAGAGAGAGGGAAAGAAAGACACAGAGACTGAGAGACAGAGAGAGAAGAGAGAATGGGAGACACACACACGCACGCACACATACACGCGCACACACACACACACAGAAACAGAGTCATACAGCAGAGGCATAGAAACACACCGCCCCCAGGTAACCCCTGAGGCTGCGGGATTCTGCTCTCGACGAGAACGACCCTGGGGTGAGAGAACAGCCCAGGGGCACGCAGGCCGACCTGTCCTCGAGATGACGGCGGCACGACTTTTGGGGAGACTCACCCCAACAGCGTCCGGGCAGGCCTGAAGCTGGGATGCCGTGCTGCTTCCCCCGGACTCCGCCTGGTGTTTCCTCATCCTGGTCGGCCCTTTGCGACTCCTGGCATCCGGAGACGTTCCCGTCGACCCCGTGGAGAGGTCCGACCGGAGCCTCAGAGCCCCGCCACCCAAGCACTGCCACGGAGGGCTCCTTCTCTGCCAAGCCTCAGGGACCGGTTTCTAAGACAACCGTGGGAAGCACTGTGACGGCAGAAGCCGCTCGCGCCTCGCGCATACGCATTGGCTGGACCGACTCGCGCTCGGCTCCTGGCAGTCAGGCTGCGTCCCCTTTAAATAATGCCCCCGCTGCCCGGCTGCAGCGAGGCTCCTGCTGCAGCCGCGGCGGCGTGTGGATACGGGGTCCAGCTTGGGACGCCGTGGGAGATGGGGCCGCCGGTGCCCTGTCTCAGGGCCAAACGCCCAGGAGTCCCGCCCTCAGGATCTCCTTGAGCCGACTTCCACGGAGGGAAGGGGAGCTTCAGGCCGCCTGCTGTGTTCTGGGGACTCCCGTTCAGATCCGATTTTGGCCCCCTCCCAGTGAGATAGGATGGGCTCAGCACATCTGGTGAGGCAGGCAGGGCCTCGCTGCAGCGCAGAATGATCCCATAGGTCTCAAGGCGTAGCGTCAGCTGAAACTTCACTGATCCATCAGCCCTCTGCCTCCCTCCTCCTTCGAAAGAGCAGTGGCCTGCTCCGCTTCTAAAAGCCCTGGGGCTCCGGAAAGCCGACCGCGCTTTACAGGACACGTGCAGGCAGGAACAGGGGCGAATCCGAGGTGGAGACCATGTGACCACGCGTGGCACTGGCGTATCCCACAGCAGATGGTGTGAATGTGTGTCACCGGAGGCATACCGGGAGACGGCGAAACAAACGGTGGTGTCCAGGCATGTGCCAGTGGAAGGGGGGAACAAGTGACCTTTCGGTCAATGCCAAGGGAAATCAAAGAACACCTGGGGCTCGGTGGGTGGGGGGCCTGTGCCTGACCCAAGCCAGGTTTTCCAATGCCTATCAGAGGAGCAAAGAATCTTCTGCAGAATTCGCCCCGCCCCCAACCCTCCTCCTCCCTGGTAGCCCTGACGCAACTTCCCCTGCACCCAGCCCCAGCCCCAGCCCCAGCCCCAGCCCCAGCCCAAGACCCAGCCCCAGCCCCAGCCCAGTCCCTCTGGTTCCCTGACATTCGTTTGGGCCACAAGATCAAGGGAGTCAGTCCACCCAGGAGCAGAGGAGAGGATGTCCCTCAAGAATGAGACAGGAAGTGCAGAGGAAATGCGACACCACCTGTCCTAGAAGACAAGGCCAGTCACGGTCGCCTAGCGCTCATTCTAGGCAATCCACCCACCCATGAGGGGAAACATGGAGAACAAGGAAGCTTCCCTGTCTGAGACACGTATGGAAGCCAAGAAATCCAGGGTCATGAGACCTGCCCAATGAAGCAGAAAGACGTTTGGAGAGAGATACCATCATGACACGGATCTGCAGGAAGTGTGTCCCTGACGGACTGGGAAGTCATCTTTGTTGAAGACATTTGGCCAGAGCGAGAGGCATCCAGGCCCCTGAGAAACAGGTGAGGCAGAGCAAGAGGGAGGATAGAGCAGCGGCCAGAGCCCCGGCAGGATACAGCGCCGTGCCACCACCACGGGCATAAGGGGAGGGCTTCCAAAAGGGTGGCTTGTCCAGAGAGGCCAGCATTCCAGTGACAGTGACAGGGATTGTTGCCATCTCCCATTCCCGGCTTCTTCTTCTACACGGTATGGTGGTGTGGCTTCATTTCTCAGAGAAGAGCCGTGAAAAGGTACAACCATCTTCTCTGATGTGGTTCTGCTTCCCTACTGCGGGACAAAGAGCTCCTGTGGGGCTCTTTTCCTTGGTTGCTGTGTGGTCATCTTGATCTTAGAAAAGAGGCAGCTCATGATGGGGATGAGATTTCAATTGCTCCGGGACCGATGCATCTCCTCACGTGGGCCAGGCCTTCACACACCCAAAGCGGATCCGCGGCGGCGAAAACGATTGACAGCCGGCCTCATGACCCAGGCAGAGACGCAGAAAGAGGCTCAGCAAAGACAGGCCGACATGCCAGAAATCGCCTTGTGCTGCACAGGGCACATTCAGCCAAAGACACACACGCAGAGGGGCACGCACACACTAACCGACAGAGAGAGGGAAAGAAAGACACAGAGACTGAGAGACAGAGAGAGAAGAGAGAATGGGAGACACACACACACGCGCGCACACATACACGCGCACACACACACAGAGAAACAGAGTCATACAGCAGAGGCATGGAAACACACCGCCCCAGGCAACCCCTGAGGCTGCGGGGTTCTGCTCTCGACGAGAACGACCCTGGGGTGAGAGAACAGCCCAGGGGCACGCAGGCCGACCTGTCCTCGAGATGACGGCGGCACGACTTTTGGGGAGACTCACCCCAACAGCGTCCGGGCAGGCCTGAGGCTGGGATGCCGTGCTGCTTCTCCCGGACTCCGCCTGGGGTTTCCTCATCCTGGTCGGCCCTTTGCGACTCCTGGCATCCGGAGACGTTCCCGTCGACCCCGTGGAGAGGTCCGACCGGAGCCTCAGAGCCCCGCCACCCAAGCACTGCCACGGAGGGCTCCTGCTCTGCCAAGCCTCAGGGACCGGTTTCTAAGACAACCGTGGGAAGCACTGTGACGGCAGAAGCCGCTCGCGCCTCGCGCATGCGCATTGGCTGGACCGACTCGCGCTCGGCTCCTGGCAGTCAGGCTGCGTCCCCTTTAAATAATGCCCCCGCTGCCCGGCTGCAGCGAGGCTCCTGCTGCAGCCGCGGCGGCGTGTGGATACGGGGTCCAGCTTGGGACGCCGTGGGAGATGGGGCCGCCGGTGCCCTGTCTCAGGGCCAAACCCCCAGGAGTCCCGCCCTCAGGATCTCCTTGAGCCGACTTCCACGGAGGGAAGGGGAGCTTCAGGCCGCCTGCTGTGTTCTGGGGACTCCCGTTCAGATCCGATTTTGGCCCCCTCCCAGTGAGATAGGATGGGCTCAGCACATCTGGTGAGGCAGGCAGGGCCTCGCTGCAGCGCAGAATGATCCCATAGGTCTCAAGGCGTAGCGTCAGCTGAAACTTCACTGATCCATCAGCCCTCTGCCTCCCTCCTCCTTCGAAAGAGCAGTGGCCTGCTCCGCTTCTAAAAGCCCTGGGGCTCCGGAAAGCCGACCGCGCTTTACAGGACACGTGCAGGCAGGAACAGGGGCGAATCCGAGGTGGAGACCATGTGACCACGCGTGGCACTGGCGTATCCCACAGCAGATGGTGTGAATGTGTGTCACCGGAGGCATACCGGGAGACGGCGAAACAAACGGTGGTGTCCAGGCATGTGCCAGTGGAAGGGGGGAACAAGTGACCTTTCGGTCAATGCCAAGGGAAATCAAAGAACACCTGGGGCTCGGTGGGTGGGGGGCCTGTGCCTGACCCAAGCCAGGTTTTCCAATGCCTATCAGAGGAGCAAAGAATCTTCTGCAGAATTCGCCCCGCCCCCAACCCTCCTCCTCCCTGGTAGCCCTGACGCAACTTCCCCTGCACCCAGCCCCAGCCCCAGCCCCAGCCCCAGCCCCAGCCCCAGCCCCAGCCCAGTCCCTCTGGTTCCCTGACAAGAGAAGATCAAGGGTGTCAGTTTGGGCCACAAGATCAAGGGAGTCAGCCCACCCAGGAGCAGAGGAGAGGATGTCCCTCAAGAATGAGACAGGAAGTGCAGAGGAAATGCGACACCACCTGTCCTAGAAGACAAGGCCAGTCACGGTCGCCTAGCGCTCATTCTAGGCAATCCACCCACCCATGAGGGGAAACATGGAGAACAAGGAAGCTTCCCTGTCTGAGACACGTATGGAAGCCAAGAAATCCAGGGTCATGAGACCTGCCCAATGAAGCAGAAAGACGTTTGGAGAGAGATACCATCATGACACGGATCTGCAGGAAGTGTGTCCCTGACGGACTGGGAAGTCATCTTTGTTGAAGACATTTGGCCAGAGCGAGAGGCATCCAGGCCCCTGAGAAACAGGTGAGGCAGAGCAAGAGGGAGGATAGAGCAGCGGCCAGAGCCCCGGCAGGATACAGCGCCGTGCCACCACCACGGGCATAAGGGGAGGGCTTCCAAAAGGGTGGCTTGTCCAGAGAGGCCAGCGTTCCAGTGACAGTGACAGGGATTGTTGCCATCTCCCATTCCCGGCTTCTTCTTCTACACGGTATGGTGGTGTGGCTTCATTTCTCAGAGAAGAGCCGTGAAAAGGTACAACCATCTTCTCTGATGTGGTTCTGCTTCCCTACTGCGGGACAAAGAGCTCCTGTGGGGCTCTTTTCCTTGGTTGCTGTGTGGTCATCTTGATCTTAGAAAAGAGGCAGCTCATGATGGGGATGAGATTTCAATTGCTCCGGGACCGATGCATCTCCTCACGTGGGCCAGGCCTTCACACACCCAAAGCGGATCCGCGGCGGCGAAAACGATTGACAGCCGGCCTCATGACCCAGGCAGAGACGCAGAAAGAGGCTCAGCAAAGACAGGCCGACATGCCAGAAATCGCCTTGTGCTGCACAGGGCACATTCAGCCAAAGACACACACGCAGAGGGGCACGCACACACTAACCGACAGAGAGAGGGAAAGAAAGACACAGAGACTGAGAGACAGAGAGAGAAGAGAGAATGGGAGACACACACACACGCGCGCACACATACACGCGCACACACACACAGAGAAACAGAGTCATACAGCAGAGGCATGGAAACACACCGCCCCCAGGCAACCCCTGAGGCTGCGGGGTTCTGCTCTCGACGAGAACGACCCTGGGGTGAGAGAACAGCCCAGGGGCACGCAGGCCGACCTGTCCTCGAGATGACGGCGGCACGACTTTTGGGGAGACTCACCCCAACAGCGTCCGGGCAGGCCTGAGGCTGGGATGCCGTGCTGCTTCTCCCGGACTCCGCCTGGGGTTTCCTCATCCTGGTCGGCCCTTTGCGACTCCTGGCATCCGGAGACGTTCCCGTCGACCCCGTGGAGAGGTCCGACAGGAGCCTCAGAGCCCCGCCACCCAAGCACTGCCACGGAGGGCTCCTGCTCTGCCAAGCCTCAGGGACCGGTTTCTAAGACAACCGTGGGAAGCACTGTGACGGCAGAAGCCGCTCGCGCCTCGCGCATGCGCATTGGCTGGACCGACTCGCGCTCGGCTCCTGGCAGTCAGGCTGCGTCCCCTTTAAATAATGCCCCCGCTGCCCGGCTGCAGCGAGGCTCCTGCTGCAGCCGCGGCGGCGTGTGGATACGGGGTCCAGCTTGGGACGCCGTGGGAGATGGGGCCGCCGGTGCCCTGTCTCAGGGCCAAACCCCCAGGAGTCCCGCCCTCAGGATCTCCTTGAGCCGACTTCCACGGAGGGAAGGGGAGCTTCAGGCCGCCTGCTGTGTTCTGGGGACTCCCGTTCAGATCCGATTTTGGCCCCCTCCCAGTGAGATAGGATGGGCTCAGCACATCTGGTGAGGCAGGCAGGGCCTCGCTGCAGCGCAGAATGATCCCATAGGTCTCAAGGCGTAGCGTCAGCTGAAACTTCACTGATCCATCAGCCCTCTGCCTCCCTCCTCCTTCGAAAGAGCAGTGGCCTGCTCCGCTTCTAAAAGCCCTGGGGCTCCGGAAAGCCGACCGCGCTTTACAGGACACGTGCAGGCAGGAACAGGGGCGAATCCGAGGTGGAGACCATGTGACCACGCGTGGCACTGGCGTATCCCACAGCAGATGGTGTGAATGTGTGTCACCGGAGGCATACCGGGAGACGGCGAAACAAACGGTGGTGTCCAGGCATGTGCCAGTGGAAGGGGGGAACAAGTGACCTTTTGGTCAATGCCAAGGGAAATCAAAGAACACCTGGGGCTCGGTGGGTGGGGGGCCTGTGCCTGACCCAAGCCAGGTTTTCCAATGCCTATCAGAGGAGCAAAGAATCTTCTGCAGAATTCGCCCCGCCCCCAACCCTCCTCCTCCCTGGTAGCCCTGACGCAACTTCCCCTGCACCCAGCCCCAGCCCCAGCCCCAGCCCCAGCCCCAGCCCCAGCCCCAGCCCAGTCCCTCTGGTTCCCTGACAAGAGAAGATCAAGGGTGTCAGTTTGGGCCACAAGATCAAGGGAGTCAGCCCACCCAGGAGCAGAGGAGAGGATGTCCCTCAAGAATGAGACAGGAAGTGCAGAGGAAATGCGACACCACCTGTCCTAGAAGACAAGGCCAGTCACGGTCGCCTAGCGCTCATTCTAGGCAATCCACCCACCCATGAGGGGAAACATGGAGAACAAGGAAGCTTCCCTGTCTGAGACACGTATGGAAGCCAAGAAATCCAGGGTCATGAGACCTGCCCAATGAAGCAGAAAGACGTTTGGAGAGAGATACTATCATGACACGGATCTGCAGGAAGTGTGTCCCTGACGGACTGGGAAGTCATCTTTGTTGAAGACATTTGGCCAGAGCGAGAGGCATCCAGGCCCCTGAGAAACAGGTGAGGCAGAGCAAGAGGGAGGATAGAGCAGCGGCCAGAGCCCCGGCAGGATACAGCGCCGTGCCACCACCACGGGCATAAGGGGAGGGCTTCCAAAAGGGTGGCTTGTCCAGAGAGGCCAGCGTTCCAGTGACAGTGACAGGGATTGTTGCCATCTCCCATTCCCGGCTTCTTCTTCTACACGGTATGGTGGTGTGGCTTCATTTCTCAGAGAAGAGCCGTGAAAAGGTACAACCATCTTCTCTGATGTGGTTCTGCTTCCCTACTGCGGGACAAAGAGCTCCTGTGGGGCTCTTTTCCTTGGTTGCTGTGTGGTCATCTTGATCTTAGAAAAGAGGCAGCTCATGATGGGGATGAGATTTCAATTGCTCCGGGACCGATGCATCTCCTCACGTGGGCCAGGCCTTCACACACCCAAAGCGGATCCGCGGCGGCGAAAACGATTGACAGCCGGCCTCATGACCCAGGCAGAGACGCAGAAAGAGGCTCAGCAAAGACAGGCCGACATGCCAGAAATCGCCTTGTGCTGCACAGGGCACATTCAGCCAAAGACACACACGCAGAGGGGCACGCACACACTAACCGACAGAGAGAGGGAAAGAAAGACACAGAGACTGAGAGACAGAGAGAGAAGAGAGAATGGGAGACACACACACACGCGCGCACACATACACGCGCACACACACACAGAGAAACAGAGTCATACAGCAGAGGCATGGAAACACACCGCCCCCAGGCAACCCCTGAGGCTGCGGGGTTCTGCTCTCGACGAGAACGACCCTGGGGTGAGAGAACAGCCCAGGGGCACGCAGGCCGACCTGTCCTCGAGATGACGGCGGCACGACTTTTGGGGAGACTCACCCCAACAGCGTCCGGGCAGGTCTGAGGCTGGGATGCCGTGCTGCTTCCCCCGGACTCCACCTGGGGTTTCCTCATCCTGGTCGGCCCTTTGCGACTCCTGGCATCCGGAGACGTTCCCGTCGACCCCGTGGAGAGGTCCGACCGGAGCCTCAGAGCCCCGCCACCCAAGCACTGCCACGGAGGGCTCCTGCTCTGCCAAGCCTCAGGGACTGGTTTCTAAGACAACCGTGGGAAGCACTGTGACGGCAGAAGACGCTCGCGCCTCGCGCATGCGCATTGGCTGGACCAACTCGCGCTCGGCTCCTGGCAGTCAGGCTGCGTCCCCTTTAAATAATGCCCCGCTGCCCGGCTGCAGCGAGGCTCCTGCTGCAGCCGCGGCGGCGTGTGGATACGGGGTCCAGCTTGGGACGCCGTGGGAGATGGAGCCGCCGGTGCCCTGTCTCAGGGCCAAACCCCCAGGAGTCCCGCCCTCAGGATCTCCTTGAGCCGACTTCCACGGAGGGAAGGGGAGCTTCAGGCCGCCTGCTGTGTTCTGGGGACTCCCGTTCAGATCCGATTTTGGCCCCCTCCCAGTGAGATAGGATGGGCTCACCACATCTGGTGAGGCAGGCAGGGCCTCGCTGCAGCGCAGAATGATCCCATAGGTCTCAAGGCGTAGCGTCAGCTGAAACTTCACTGATCCATCAGCCCTCTGCCTCCCTCCTCCTTCGAAAGAGCAGTGGCCTGCTCCGCTTCTAAAAGCCCTGGGGCTCCGGAAAGCCGACCGCGCTTTACAGGACACGTGCAAGCAGGAACAGGGGCGAATCCGAGGTGGAGACCATGTGGCCACGCGTGGCACTGGCGTATCCCACAGCAGATGTTGTGAATGTGTGTCACCGGAGGCATACCGGGAGACGGCGAAACAAACGGTGGTGTCCAGGCATGTGCCAGTGGAAGGGGGGAACAAGTGACCTTTCGGTCAATGCCAAGGGAAATCAAAGAACACCTGGGGCTCGGTGGGTGGGGGGCCTGTGCCTGACCCAAGCCAGGTTTTTCAATGCCTATCAGAGGAGCAAAGAATCTTCTGCAGAATTCGCCCCGCCCCCAACCCTCCTCCTCCCTGGTAGCCCTGACGCAACTTCCCCTGCACCCAGCCCCAGCCCCAGCCCCAGCCCAAGACCCAGCCCCAGCCCCAGCCCAGTCCCTCTGGTTCCCTGACATTCGTTTGGGCCACAAGATCAAGGGAGTCAGTCCACCCAGGAGCAGAGGAGAGGATGTCCCTCAAGAATGAGACAGGAAGTGCAGAGGAAATGCGACACCACCTGTCCTAGAAGACAAGGCCAGTCACGGTCGCCTAGCGCTCATTCTAGGCAATCCACCCACCCATGAGGGGAAACATGGAGAACAAGGAAGCTTCCCTGTCTGAGACACGTATGGAAGCCAAGAAATCCAGGGTCATGAGACCTGCCCAATGAAGCAGAAAGACGTTTGGAGAGAGATACCATCATGACACGGATCTGCAGGAAGTGTGTCCCTGACGGACTGGGAAGTCATCTTTGTTGAAGACATTTGGCCAGAGCGAGAGGCATCCAGGCCCCTGAGAAACAGGTGAGGCAGAGCAAGAGGGAGGATAGAGCAGCGGCCAGAGCCCCGGCAGGATACAGCGCCGTGTCACCACCACGGGCATAAGGGGAGGGCTTCCAAAAGGGTGGCTTGTCCAGAGAGGCCAGCGTTCCAGTGACAGTGACAGGGATGGTTGCCATCTCCCATTCCCGGCTTCTTCTTCTACACGGTATGGTGGTGTGGCTTCATTTCTCAGAGAAGAGCCGTGAAAAGGTACAACCATCTTCTCTGATGTGGTTCTGCTTCCCTACTGTGGGACAAAGAGCCCCTGTGGGGCTCTTTTCCTTGGTTGCTGTGTGGTCATCTTGATCTTAGAAAAGAGGCAGCTCATGATGGGGATGAGATTTCAATTGCTCCGGGACCGATGCATCTCCTCACGTGGGCCAGGCCTTCACACACCCAAAGCGGATCCGCGGCGGCGAAAACGATTGACAGCCGGCCTCATGACCCAGGCAGAGACGCAGAAAGAGGCTCAGCAAAGACAGGCCGACATGCCAGAAATCGCCTTGTGCTGCACAGGGCACATTCAGCCAAAGACACACACGCAGAGGGGCACGCACACACTAACCGACAGAGAGAGGGAAAGAAAGACACAGAGACTGAGAGACAGAGAGAGAAGAGAGAATGGGAGACACACACACACGCGCGCACACATACACGCGCACACACACACACACAGAAACAGAGTCATACAGCAGAGGCATGGAAACACACCGCCCCCAGGTAACCCCTGAGGCTGCGGGGTTCTGCTCTCGACGAGAACGACCCTGGGGTGAGAGAACAGCCCAGGGGCACGCAGGCCGACCTGTCCTCGAGATGACGGCGGCACGACTTTTGGGGAGACTCACCCCAACAGCGTACGGGCAGGTCTGAGGCTGGGATGCCGTGCTGCTTCCCCCGGACTCCGCCTGGGGTTTCCTCATCCTGGTCGGCCCTTTGCGACTCCTGGCATCCGGAGACGTTCCCGTCGACCCCGTGGAGAGGTCCGACCGGAGCCTCAGAGCCCCGCCACCCAAGCACTGCCACGGAGGGCTCCTGCTCTGCCAAGCCTCAGGGACCGGTTTCTAAGACAACCGTGGGAAGCACTGTGACGGCAGAAGCCGCTCGCGCCTCGCGCATGCGCATTGGCTGGACCGACTCGCGCTCGGCTCCTGGCAGTCAGGCTGCGTCCCCTTTAAATAATGCCCCCGCTGCCCGGCTGCAGCGAGGCTCCTGCTGCAGCCGCGGCGGCGTGTGGATACGGGGTCCAGCTTGGGACGCCGTGGGAGATGGAGCCGCCGGTGCCCTGTCTCAGGGCCAAACCCCCAGGAGTCCCGCCCTCAGGATCTCCTTGAGCCAACTTCCACGGAGGGAAGGGGAGCTTCAGGCCGCCTGCTGTGTTCTGGGGACTCCCGTTCAGATCCGATTTTGGCCCCCTCCCAGTGAGATAGGATGGGCTCACAACATCTGGTGAGGCAGGCAGGGCCTCGCTGCAGCGCAGAATGATCCCATAGGTCTCAAGGCGTAGCGTCAGCTGAAACTTCACTGATCCATCAGCCCTCTGCCTCCCTCCTCCTTCGAAAGAGCAGTGGCCTGCTCCGCTTCTAAAAGCCCTGGGGCTCCGGAAAGCCGACCGCGCTTTACAGGACACGTGCAGGCAGGAACAGGGGCGAATCCGAGGTGGAGACCATGTGACCACGCGTGGCACTGGCGTATCCCACAGCAGATGGTGTGAATGTGTGTCACCGGAGGCATACCGGGAGACGGCGAAACAAACGGTGGTGTCCAGGCATGTGCCAGTGGAAGGGGGGAACAAGTGACCTTTCGGTCAATGCCAAGGGAAATCAAAGAACACCTGGGGCTCGGTGGGTGGGGGGCCTGTGCCTGACCCAAGCCAGGTTTTCCAATGCCTATGAGAGGAGCAAAGAATCTTCTGCAGAATTCGCCCCGCCCCCAACCCTCCTCCTCCCTGGTAGCCCTGACGCAACTTCCCCTGCACCCAGACCCAGCCCCAGCCCCAGCCCCAGCCCCAGCCCCAGGCCCAGCCCAGTCCCTCTGGTTCCCTGACATTCGTTTGGGCCACAAGATCAAGGGAGTCAGTCCACCCAGGAGCAGAGGAGAGGATGTCCCTCAAGAATGAGACAGGAAGTGCAGAGGAAATGCGACACCACCTGTCCTAGAAGACAAGGCCAGTCACGGTCGCCTAGCGCTCATTCTAGGCAATCCACCCACCCATGAGGGGAAACATGGAGAACAAGGAAGCTTCCCTGTCTGAGACACGTATGGAAGCCAAGAAATCCAGGGTCATGAGACCTGCCCAATGAAGCAGAAAGACGTTTGGAGAGAGATACCATCATGACACGGATCTGCAGGAAGTGTGTCCCTGACGGACTGGGAAGTCATCTTTGTTGAAGACATTTGGCCAGAGCGAGAGGCATCCAGGCCCCTGAGAAACAGGTGAGGCAGAGCAAGAGGGAGGATAGAGCAGCGGCCAGAGCCCCGGCAGGATACAGCGCCGTGCCACCACCACGGGCATAAGGGGAGGGCTTCCAAAAGGGTGGCTTGTCCAGAGAGGCCAGCGTTCCAGTGACAGTGACAGGGATTGTTGCCATCTCCCATTCCCGGCTTCTTCTTCTACACGGTATGGTGGTGTGGCTTCATTTCTCAGAGAAGAGCCGTGAAAAGGTACAACCATCTTCTCTGATGTGGTTCGGCTTCCCTACTGCGGGACAAAGAGCTCCTGTGGGGCTCTTTTCCTTGGTTGCTGTGTGGTCATCTTGATCTTAGAAAAGAGGCAGCTCATGATGGGGATGAGATTTCAATTGCTCCGGGACCGATGCATCTCCTCACGTGGGCGAGGCCTTCACACACCCAAAGCGGATCCGCGGCGGCGAAAACGATTGACAGCCGGCCTCATGACCCAGGCAGAGACGCAGAAAGAGGCTCAGCAAAGACAGGCCGACATGCCAGAAATCGCCTTGTGCTGCACAGGGCACATTCAGCCAAAGACACACACGCAGAGGGGCACGCACACACTAACCGACAGAGAGAGGGAAAGAAAGACACAGAGACTGAGAGACAGAGAGAGAAGAGAGAATGGGAGACACACACACACGCGCGCACACATACACGCGCACACACACACAGAGAAACAGAGTCATACAGCAGAGGCATGGAAACACACCGCCCCCAGGCAACCCCTGAGGCTGCGGGGTTCTGCTCTCGACGAGAACGACCCTGGGGTGAGAGAACAGCCCAGGGGCACGCAGGCCGACCTGTCCTCGAGATGACGGCGGCACGACTTTTGGGGAGACTCACCCCAACAGCGTCCGGGCAGGTCTGAGGCTGGGATGCCGTGCTGCTTCCCCCGGACTCCGCCTGGGGTTTCCTCATCCTGGTCGGCCCTTTGCGACTCCTGGCATCCGGAGACGTTCCCGTCGACCCCGTGGAGAGGTCCGACCGGAGCCTCAGAGCCCCGCCACCCAAGCACTGCCACGGAGGGCTCCTGCTCTGCCAAGCCTCAGGGACCGGTTTCTAAGACAACCGTGGGAAGCACTGTGACGGCAGAAGCCGCTCGCGCCTCGCTCATGCGCATTGGCTGGAACGACTCGCGCTCGGCTCCTGGCAGTCAGGCTGCGTCCCCTTTAAATAATGCCCCCGCTGCCCGGCTGCAGCGAGGCTCCTGCTGCAGCCGCGGCGGCGTGTGGATACGGGGTCCAGCTTGGGACGCCGTGGGAGATGGGGCCGCCGGTGCCCTGTCTCAGGGCCAAACCCCCAGGAGTCCCGCCCTCAGGATCTCCTTGAGCCGACTTCCACGGAGGGAAGGGGAGCTTCAGGCTGCCTGCTGTGTTCTGGGGACTCCCGTTCAGATCCGATTTTGGCCCCCTCCCAGTGAGATAGGATAGGCTCACAACATCTGGTTAGGCAGGCAGGGCCTCGCTGCAGCGCAGAATGATCCCATAGGTCTCAAGGCGTAGCGTCAGCTGAAACTTCACTGATCCATCAGCCCTCTGCCTCCCTCCTCCTTCGAAAGAGCAGTGGCCTGCTCCGCTTCTAAAAGCCCTGGGGCTCCGGAAAGCCGACCGCGCTTTACAGGACACGTGCAGGCAGGAACAGGGGCGAATCCGAGGTGGAGACCATGTGACCACGCGTGGCACTGGCGTATCCCACAGCAGATGGTGTGAATGTGTGTCACCGGAGGCATACCGGGAGACGGCGAAACAAACGGTGGTGTCCAGGCATGTGCCAGTGGAAGGGGGGAACAAGTGACCTTTCGGTCAATGCCAAGGGAAATCAAAGAACACCTGGGGCTCGGTGGGTGGGGGGCCTGTGCCTGACCCAAGCCAGGTTTTCCAATGCCTATCAGAGGAGCAAAGAATCTTCTGCAGAATTCGCCCCGCCCCCAACCCTCCTCCTCCCTGGTAGCCCTGACGCAACTTCCACTGCACCCAGACCCAGCCCCAGCCCCAGCCCCAGCCCCAGCCCAAGACCCAGCCCCAGCCCCAGCCCAGTCCCTCTGGTTCCCTGACATTCGTTTGGGCCACAAGATCAAGGGAGTCAGTCCACCCAGGAGCAGAGGAGAGGATGTCCCTCAAGAATGAGACAGGAAGTGCAGAGGAAATGCGACACCACCTGTCCTAGAAGACAAGGCCAGTCACGGTCGCCTAGCGCTCATTCTAGGCAATCCACCCACCCATGAGGGGAAACATGGAGAACAAGGAAGCTTCCCTGTCTGAGACACGTATGGAAGCCAAGAAATCCAGGGTCATGAGACCTGCCCAATGAAGCAGAAAGACGTTTGGAGAGAGATACCATCATGACACGGATCTGCAGGAAGTGTGTCCCTGACGGACTGGGAAGTCATCTTTGTTGAAGACATTTGGCCAGAGCGAGAGGCATCCAGGCCCCTGAGAAACAGGTGAGGCAGAGCAAGAGGGAGGATAGAGCAGCGGCCAGAGCCCCGGCAGGATACAGCGCCGTGCCACCACCACGGGCATAAGGGGAGGGCTTCCAAAAGGGTGGCTTGTCCAGAGAGGCCAGCGTTCCAGTGACAGTGACAGGGATTGTTGCCATCTCCCATTCCCGGCTTCTTCTTCTACACGGTATGGTGGTGTGGCTTCATTTCTCAGAGAAGAGCCGTGAAAAGGTACAACCATCTTCTCTGATGTGGTTCTGCTTCCCTACTGCGGGACAAAGAGCTCCTGTGGGGCTCTTTTCCTTGGTTGCTGTGTGGTCATCTTGATCTTAGAAAAGAGGCAGCTCATGATGGGGATGAGATTTCAATTGCTCCGGGACCGATGCATCTCCTCACGTGGGCCAGGCCTTCACACACCCAAAGCGGATCCGCGGCGGCGAAAACGATTGACAGCCGGCCTCATGACCCAGGCAGAGACGCAGAAAGAGGCTCAGCAAAGACAGGCCGACATGCCAGAAATCGCCTTGTGCTGCACAGGGCACATTCAGCCAAAGACACACACGCAGAGGGGCACGCACACACTAACCGACAGAGAGAGGGAAAGAAAGACACAGAGACTGAGAGACAGAGAGAGAAGAGAGAATGGGAGACACACACACGCACGCACACATACACGCGCACACACACACACACAGAAACAGAGTCATACAGCAGAGGCATAGAAACACACCGCCCCCAGGTAACCCCTGAGGCTGCGGGATTCTGCTCTCGACGAGAACGACCCTGGGGTGAGAGAACAGCCCAGGGGCACGCAGGCCGACCTGTCCTCGAGATGACGGCGGCACGACTTTTGGGGAGACTCACCCCAACAGCGTCCGGGCAGGCCTGAAGCTGGGATGCCGTGCTGCTTCCCCCGGACTCCGCCTGGTGTTTCCTCATCCTGGTCGGCCCTTTGCGACTCCTGGCATCCGGAGACGTTCCCGTCGACCCCGTGGAGAGGTCCGACCGGAGCCTCAGAGCCCCGCCACCCAAGCACTGCCACGGAGGGCTCCTTCTCTGCCAAGCCTCAGGGACCGGTTTCTAAGACAACCGTGGGAAGCACTGTGACGGCAGAAGCCGCTCGCGCCTCGCGCATACGCATTGGCTGGACCGACTCGCGCTCGGCTCCTGGCAGTCAGGCTGCGTCCCCTTTAAATAATGCCCCCGCTGCCCGGCTGCAGCGAGGCTCCTGCTGCAGCCGCGGCGGCGTGTGGATACGGGGTCCAGCTTGGGACGCCGTGGGAGATGGGGCCGCCGGTGCCCTGTCTCAGGGACAAACCCCCAGGAGTCCCGCCCTCAGGATCTCCTTGAGCCGACTTCCACGGATGGAAGGGGAGCTTCAGGACGCCTGCTGTGTTCTGGGGACTCCCGTTCAGATCCGATTTTGGCCCCCTCCCAGTGAGATAGGTTGGGCTCACCACATCTGGTGAGGCAGGCAGGGCCTCGCTGCAGCGCAGAATGATCCCATAGGTCTCAAGGCGTAGCGTCAGCTGAAACTTCACTGATCCATCAGCCTTCTGCCTCCCTCCTCCTTCGAAAGAGCAGTGGCCTGCTCCGCTTCTAAAAGCCCTGGGGCTCCGGAAAGCCGACCGCGCTTTACAGGACACGTGCAGGCAGGAACAGGGGCGAATCCGAGGTGGAGACCATGTGACCACGCGTGGCACTGGCGTATCCCACAGCAGATGGTGTGAATGTGTGTCACCGGAGGCATACCGGGAGACGGCGAAACAAACGGTGGTGTCCAGGCATGTGCCAGTGGAAGGGGGGAACAAGTGACCTTTCGGTCAATGCCAAGGGAAATCAAAGAACACCTGGGGCTCGGTGGGTGGGGGGCCTGTGCCTGACCCAAGCCAGGTTTTCCAATGCCTATCAGAGGAGCAAAGAATCTTCTGCAGAATTCGCCCCGCCCCCAACCCTCCTCCTCCCTGGTAGCCCTGACGCAACTTCCCCTGCACCCAGCCCCAGCCCCAGCCCCAGCCCAAGACCCAGCCCCAGCCCCAGCCCAGTCCCTCTGGTTCCCTGACATTCGTTTGGGCCACAAGATCAAGGGAGTCAGTCCACCCAGGAGCAGAGGAGAGGATGTCCCTCAAGAATGAGACAGGAAGTGCAGAGGAAATGCGACACCACCTGTCCTAGAAGACAAGGCCAGTCACGGTCGCCTAGCGCTCATTCTAGGCAATCCACCCACCCATGAGGGGAAACATGGAGAACAAGGAAGCTTCCCTGTCTGAGACACGTATGGAAGCCAAGAAATCCAGGGTCATGAGACCTGCCCAATGAAGCAGAAAGACGTTTGGAGAGAGATACCATCATGACACGGATCTGCAGGAAGTGTGTCCCTGACGGACTGGGAAGTCATCTTTGTTGAAGACATTTGGCCAGAGCGAGAGGCATCCAGGCCCCTGAGAAACAGGTGAGGCAGAGCAAGAGGGAGGATAGAGCAGCGGCCAGAGCCCCGGCAGGATACAGCGCCGTGTCACCACCACGGGCATAAGGGGAGGGCTTCCAAAAGGGTGGCTTGTCCAGAGAGGCCAGCGTTCCAGTGACAGTGACAGGGATGGTTGCCATCTCCCATTCCCGGCTTCTTCTTCTACACGGTATGGTGGTGTGGCTTCATTTCTCAGAGAAGAGCCGTGAAAAGGTACAACCATCTTCTCTGATGTGGTTCTGCTTCCCTACTGTGGGACAAAGAGCCCCTGTGGGGCTCTTTTCCTTGGTTGCTGTGTGGTCATCTTGATCTTAGAAAAGAGGCAGCTCATGATGGGGATGAGATTTCAATTGCTCCGGGACCGATGCATCTCCTCACGTGGGCCAGGCCTTCACACACCCAAAGCGGATCCGCGGCGGCGAAAACGATTGACAGCCGGCCTCATGACCCAGGCAGAGACGCAGAAAGAGGCTCAGCAAAGACAGGCCGACATGCCAGAAATCGCCTTGTGCTGCACAGGGCACATTCAGCCAAAGACACACACGCAGAGGGGCACGCACACACTAACCGACAGAGAGAGGGAAAGAAAGACACAGAGACTGAGAGACAGAGAGAGAAGAGAGAATGGGAGACACACACACACGCGCGCACACATACACGCGCACACACACACACACAGAAACAGAGTCATACAGCAGAGGCATGGAAACACACCGCCCCCAGGTAACCCCTGAGGCTGCGGGGTTCTGCTCTCGACGAGAACGACCCTGGGGTGAGAGAACAGCCCAGGGGCACGCAGGCCGACCTGTCCTCGAGATGACGGCGGCACGACTTTTGGGGAGACTCACCCCAACAGCGTACGGGCAGGTCTGAGGCTGGGATGCCGTGCTGCTTCCCCCGGACTCCGCCTGGGGTTTCCTCATCCTGGTCGGCCCTTTGCGACTCCTGGCATCCGGAGACGTTCCCGTCGACCCCGTGGAGAGGTCCGACCGGAGCCTCAGAGCCCCGCCACCCAAGCACTGCCACGGAGGGCTCCTGCTCTGCCAAGCCTCAGGGACCGGTTTCTAAGACAACCGTGGGAAGCACTGTGACGGCAGAAGCCGCTCGCGCCTCGCGCATGCGCATTGGCTGGACCGACTCGCGCTCGGCTCCTGGCAGTCAGGCTGCGTCCCCTTTAAATAATGCCCCCGCTGCCCGGCTGCAGCGAGGCTCCTGCTGCAGCCGCGGCGGCGTGTGGATACGGGGTCCAGCTTGGGACGCCGTGGGAGATGGAGCCGCCGGTGCCCTGTCTCAGGGCCAAACCCCCAGGAGTCCCGCCCTCAGGATCTCCTTGAGCCAACTTCCACGGAGGGAAGGGGAGCTTCAGGCCGCCTGCTGTGTTCTGGGGACTCCCGTTCAGATCCGATTTTGGCCCCCTCCCAGTGAGATAGGATGGGCTCACAACATCTGGTGAGGCAGGCAGGGCCTCGCTGCAGCGCAGAATGATCCCATAGGTCTCAAGGCGTAGCGTCAGCTGAAACTTCACTGATCCATCAGCCCTCTGCCTCCCTCCTCCTTCGAAAGAGCAGTGGCCTGCTCCGCTTCTAAAAGCCCTGGGGCTCCGGAAAGCCGACCGCGCTTTACAGGACACGTGCAGGCAGGAACAGGGGCGAATCCGAGGTGGAGACCATGTGACCACGCGTGGCACTGGCGTATCCCACAGCAGATGGTGTGAATGTGTGTCACCGGAGGCATACCGGGAGACGGCGAAACAAACGGTGGTGTCCAGGCATGTGCCAGTGGAAGGGGGGAACAAGTGACCTTTCGGTCAATGCCAAGGGAAATCAAAGAACACCTGGGGCTCGGTGGGTGGGGGGCCTGTGCCTGACCCAAGCCAGGTTTTCCAATGCCTATGAGAGGAGCAAAGAATCTTCTGCAGAATTCGCCCCGCCCCCAACCCTCCTCCTCCCTGGTAGCCCTGACGCAACTTCCCCTGCACCCAGACCCAGCCCCAGCCCCAGCCCCAGCCCCAGCCCCAGGCCCAGCCCAGTCCCTCTGGTTCCCTGACATTCGTTTGGGCCACAAGATCAAGGGAGTCAGTCCACCCAGGAGCAGAGGAGAGGATGTCCCTCAAGAATGAGACAGGAAGTGCAGAGGAAATGCGACACCACCTGTCCTAGAAGACAAGGCCAGTCACGGTCGCCTAGCGCTCATTCTAGGCAATCCACCCACCCATGAGGGGAAACATGGAGAACAAGGAAGCTTCCCTGTCTGAGACACGTATGGAAGCCAAGAAATCCAGGGTCATGAGACCTGCCCAATGAAGCAGAAAGACGTTTGGAGAGAGATACCATCATGACACGGATCTGCAGGAAGTGTGTCCCTGACGGACTGGGAAGTCATCTTTGTTGAAGACATTTGGCCAGAGCGAGAGGCATCCAGGCCCCTGAGAAACAGGTGAGGCAGAGCAAGAGGGAGGATAGAGCAGCGGCCAGAGCCCCGGCAGGATACAGCGCCGTGCCACCACCACGGGCATAAGGGGAGGGCTTCCAAAAGGGTGGCTTGTCCAGAGAGGCCAGCGTTCCAGTGACAGTGACAGGGATTGTTGCCATCTCCCATTCCCGGCTTCTTCTTCTACACGGTATGGTGGTGTGGCTTCATTTCTCAGAGAAGAGCCGTGAAAAGGTACAACCATCTTCTCTGATGTGGTTCGGCTTCCCTACTGCGGGACAAAGAGCTCCTGTGGGGCTCTTTTCCTTGGTTGCTGTGTGGTCATCTTGATCTTAGAAAAGAGGCAGCTCATGATGGGGATGAGATTTCAATTGCTCCGGGACCGATGCATCTCCTCACGTGGGCGAGGCCTTCACACACCCAAAGCGGATCCGCGGCGGCGAAAACGATTGACAGCCGGCCTCATGACCCAGGCAGAGACGCAGAAAGAGGCTCAGCAAAGACAGGCCGACATGCCAGAAATCGCCTTGTGCTGCACAGGGCACATTCAGCCAAAGACACACACGCAGAGGGGCACGCACACACTAACCGACAGAGAGAGGGAAAGAAAGACACAGAGACTGAGAGACAGAGAGAGAAGAGAGAATGGGAGACACACACACACGCGCGCACACATACACGCGCACACACACACAGAGAAACAGAGTCATACAGCAGAGGCATGGAAACACACCGCCCCCAGGCAACCCCTGAGGCTGCGGGGTTCTGCTCTCGACGAGAACGACCCTGGGGTGAGAGAACAGCCCAGGGGCACGCAGGCCGACCTGTCCTCGAGATGACGGCGGCACGACTTTTGGGGAGACTCACCCCAACAGCGTCCGGGCAGGTCTGAGGCTGGGATGCCGTGCTGCTTCCCCCGGACTCCGCCTGGGGTTTCCTCATCCTGGTCGGCCCTTTGCGACTCCTGGCATCCGGAGACGTTCCCGTCGACCCCGTGGAGAGGTCCGACCGGAGCCTCAGAGCCCCGCCACCCAAGCACTGCCACGGAGGGCTCCTGCTCTGCCAAGCCTCAGGGACCGGTTTCTAAGACAACCGTGGGAAGCACTGTGACGGCAGAAGCCGCTCGCGCCTCGCTCATGCGCATTGGCTGGAACGACTCGCGCTCGGCTCCTGGCAGTCAGGCTGCGTCCCCTTTAAATAATGCCCCCGCTGCCCGGCTGCAGCGAGGCTCCTGCTGCAGCCGCGGCGGCGTGTGGATACGGGGTCCAGCTTGGGACGCCGTGGGAGATGGGGCCGCCGGTGCCCTGTCTCAGGGCCAAACCCCCAGGAGTCCCGCCCTCAGGATCTCCTTGAGCCGACTTCCACGGAGGGAAGGGGAGCTTCAGGCTGCCTGCTGTGTTCTGGGGACTCCCGTTCAGATCCGATTTTGGCCCCCTCCCAGTGAGATAGGATAGGCTCACAACATCTGGTTAGGCAGGCAGGGCCTCGCTGCAGCGCAGAATGATCCCATAGGTCTCAAGGCGTAGCGTCAGCTGAAACTTCACTGATCCATCAGCCCTCTGCCTCCCTCCTCCTTCGAAAGAGCAGTGGCCTGCTCCGCTTCTAAAAGCCCTGGGGCTCCGGAAAGCCGACCGCGCTTTACAGGACACGTGCAGGCAGGAACAGGGGCGAATCCGAGGTGGAGACCATGTGACCACGCGTGGCACTGGCGTATCCCACAGCAGATGGTGTGAATGTGTGTCACCGGAGGCATACCGGGAGACGGCGAAACAAACGGTGGTGTCCAGGCATGTGCCAGTGGAAGGGGGGAACAAGTGACCTTTCGGTCAATGCCAAGGGAAATCAAAGAACACCTGGGGCTCGGTGGGTGGGGGGCCTGTGCCTGACCCAAGCCAGGTTTTCCAATGCCTATCAGAGGAGCAAAGAATCTTCTGCAGAATTCGCCCCGCCCCCAACCCTCCTCCTCCCTGGTAGCCCTGACGCAACTTCCACTGCACCCAGACCCAGCCCCAGCCCCAGCCCCAGCCCCAGCCCAAGACCCAGCCCCAGCCCCAGCCCAGTCCCTCTGGTTCCCTGACATTCGTTTGGGCCACAAGATCAAGGGAGTCAGTCCACCCAGGAGCAGAGGAGAGGATGTCCCTCAAGAATGAGACAGGAAGTGCAGAGGAAATGCGACACCACCTGTCCTAGAAGACAAGGCCAGTCACGGTCGCCTAGCGCTCATTCTAGGCAATCCACCCACCCATGAGGGGAAACATGGAGAACAAGGAAGCTTCCCTGTCTGAGACACGTATGGAAGCCAAGAAATCCAGGGTCATGAGACCTGCCCAATGAAGCAGAAAGACGTTTGGAGAGAGATACCATCATGACACGGATCTGCAGGAAGTGTGTCCCTGACGGACTGGGAAGTCATCTTTGTTGAAGACATTTGGCCAGAGCGAGAGGCATCCAGGCCCCTGAGAAACAGGTGAGGCAGAGCAAGAGGGAGGATAGAGCAGCGGCCAGAGCCCCGGCAGGATACAGCGCCGTGCCACCACCACGGGCATAAGGGGAGGGCTTCCAAAAGGGTGGCTTGTCCAGAGAGGCCAGCGTTCCAGTGACAGTGACAGGGATTGTTGCCATCTCCCATTCCCGGCTTCTTCTTCTACACGGTATGGTGGTGTGGCTTCATTTCTCAGAGAAGAGCCGTGAAAAGGTACAACCATCTTCTCTGATGTGGTTCTGCTTCCCTACTGCGGGACAAAGAGCTCCTGTGGGGCTCTTTTCCTTGGTTGCTGTGTGGTCATCTTGATCTTAGAAAAGAGGCAGCTCATGATGGGGATGAGATTTCAATTGCTCCGGGACCGATGCATCTCCTCACGTGGGCCAGGCCTTCACACACCCAAAGCGGATCCGCGGCGGCGAAAACGATTGACAGCCGGCCTCATGACCCAGGCAGAGACGCAGAAAGAGGCTCAGCAAAGACAGGCCGACATGCCAGAAATCGCCTTGTGCTGCACAGGGCACATTCAGCCAAAGACACACACGCAGAGGGGCACGCACACACTAACCGACAGAGAGAGGGAAAGAAAGACACAGAGACTGAGAGACAGAGAGAGAAGAGAGAATGGGAGACACACACACGCACGCACACATACACGCGCACACACACACACACAGAAACAGAGTCATACAGCAGAGGCATAGAAACACACCGCCCCCAGGTAACCCCTGAGGCTGCGGGATTCTGCTCTCGACGAGAACGACCCTGGGGTGAGAGAACAGCCCAGGGGCACGCAGGCCGACCTGTCCTCGAGATGACGGCGGCACGACTTTTGGGGAGACTCACCCCAACAGCGTCCGGGCAGGCCTGAAGCTGGGATGCCGTGCTGCTTCCCCCGGACTCCGCCTGGTGTTTCCTCATCCTGGTCGGCCCTTTGCGACTCCTGGCATCCGGAGACGTTCCCGTCGACCCCGTGGAGAGGTCCGACCGGAGCCTCAGAGCCCCGCCACCCAAGCACTGCCACGGAGGGCTCCTTCTCTGCCAAGCCTCAGGGACCGGTTTCTAAGACAACCGTGGGAAGCACTGTGACGGCAGAAGCCGCTCGCGCCTCGCGCATACGCATTGGCTGGACCGACTCGCGCTCGGCTCCTGGCAGTCAGGCTGCGTCCCCTTTAAATAATGCCCCCGCTGCCCGGCTGCAGCGAGGCTCCTGCTGCAGCCGCGGCGGCGTGTGGATACGGGGTCCAGCTTGGGACGCCGTGGGAGATGGGGCCGCCGGTGCCCTGTCTCAGGGACAAACCCCCAGGAGTCCCGCCCTCAGGATCTCCTTGAGCCGACTTCCACGGATGGAAGGGGAGCTTCAGGACGCCTGCTGTGTTCTGGGGACTCCCGTTCAGATCCGATTTTGGCCCCCTCCCAGTGAGATAGGTTGGGCTCACCACATCTGGTGAGGCAGGCAGGGCCTCGCTGCAGCGCAGAATGATCCCATAGGTCTCAAGGCGTAGCGTCAGCTGAAACTTCACTGATCCATCAGCCTTCTGCCTCCCTCCTCCTTCGAAAGAGCAGTGGCCTGCTCCGCTTCTAAAAGCCCTGGGGCTCCGGAAAGCCGACCGCGCTTTACAGGACACGTGCAGGCAGGAACAGGGGCGAATCCGAGGTGGAGACCATGTGACCACGCGTGGCACTGGCGTATCCCACAGCAGATGGTGTGAATGTGTGTCACCGGAGGCATACCGGGAGACGGCGAAACAAACGGTGGTGTCCAGGCATGTGCCAGTGGAAGGGGGGAACAAGTGACCTTTCGGTCAATGCCAAGGGAAATCAAAGAACACCTGGGGCTCGGTGGGTGGGGGGCCTGTGCCTGACCCAAGCCAGGTTTTCCAATGCCTATCAGAGGAGCAAAGAATCTTCTGCAGAATTCGCCCCGCCCCCAACCCTCCTCCTCCCTGGTAGCCCTGACGCAACTTCCCCTGCACCCAGCCCCAGCCCCAGCCCCAGCCCCAGCCCCAGCCCAAGACCCAGCCCCAGCCCCAGCCCAGTCCCTCTGGTTCCCTGACATTCGTTTGGGCCACAAGATCAGGGGAGTCAGTCCACCCAGGAGCAGAGGAGAGGATGTCCCTCAAGAATGAGACAGGAAGTGCAGAGGAAATGCGACACCACCTGTCCTAGAAGACAAGGCCAGTCACGGTCGCCTAGCGCTCATTCTAGGCAATCCACCCACCCATGAGGGGAAACATGGAGAACAAGGAAGCTTCCCTGTCTGAGACACGTATGGAAGCCAAGAAATCCAGGGTCATGAGACCTGCCCAATGAAGCAGAAAGTCGTTTGGAGAGAGATACCATCATGACACGGATCTGCAGGAAGTGTGTCCCTGACGGACTGGGAAGTCATCTTTGTTGAAGACATTTGGCCAGAGCGAGAGGCATCCAGGCCCCTGAGAAACAGGTGAGGCAGAGCAAGAGGGAGGATAGAGCAGCGGCCAGAGCCCCGGCAGGATACAGCGCCGTGCCACCACCACGGGCATAAGGGGAGGGCTTCCAAAAGGGTGGCTTGTCCAGAGAGGCCAGCGTTCCAGTGACAGTGACAGGGATTGTTGCCATCTCCCATTCCCGGCTTCTTCTTCTACACGGTATGGTGGTGTGGCTTCATTTCTCAGAGAAGAGCCGTGAAAAGGTACAACCATCTTCTCTGATGTGGTTCTGCTTCCCTACTGCGGGACAAAGAGCTCCTGTGGGGCTCTTTTCCTTGGTTGCTGTGTGGTCATCTTGATCTTAGAAAAGAGGCAGCTCATGATGGGGATGAGATTTCAATTGCTCCGGGACCGATGCATCTCCTCACGTGGGCCAGGCCTTCACACACCCAAAGCGGATCCGCGGCGGCGAAAACGATTGACAGCCGGCCTCATGACCCAGGCAGAGACGCAGAAAGAGGCTGAGCAAAGACAGGCCGACATGCCAGAAATCGCCTTGTGCTGCACAGGGCACATTCAGCCAAAGACACACACGCAGAGGGGCACGCACACACTAACCGACAGAGAGAGGGAAAGAAAGACACAGAGACTGAGAGACAGAGAGAGAAGAGAGAATGGGAGACACACACACACGCGCGCACACATACACGCGCACACACACACACACAGAAACAGAGTCATACAGCAGAGGCATGGAAACACAACGCCCCCAGGCAACCCCTGAGGCTGCGGGGTTCTGCTCTCGACGAGAACGACCCTGGGGTGAGAGAACAGCCCAGGGGCACGCAGGCCGACCTGTCCTCGAGATGACGGCGGCACGACTTTTGGGGAGACTCACCCCAACAGCGTCCGGGCAGGCCTGAAGCTGGGATGCCGTGCTGCTTCCCCCGGACTCCGCCTGGGGTTTCCTCATCCTGGTCGGCCCTTTGCGACTCCTGGCATCCGGAGACGTTCCCGTCGACCCCGTGGAGAGGTCCGACCGGAGCCTCAGAGCCCCGCCACCCAAGCACTGCCACGGAGGGCTCCTTCTCTGCCAAGCCTCAGGGACCGGTTTCTAAGACAACCGTGGGAAGCACTGTGACGGCAGAAGCCGCTCGCGCCTCGCGCATACGCATTGGCTGGACCGACTCGCGCTCGGCTCCTGGCAGTCAGGCTGCGTCCCCTTTAAATAATGCCCCCGCTGCCCGGCTGCAGCGAGGCTCCTGCTGCAGCCGCGGCGGCGTGTGGATACGGGGTCCAGCTTGGGACGCCGTGGGAGATGGAGCCGCCGGTGCCCTGTCTCAGGGCCAAACCCCCAGGAGTCCCGCCCTCAGGATCTCCTTGAGCCAACTTCCACGGAGGGAAGGGGAGCTTCAGGCCGCCTGCTGTGTTCTGGGGACTCCCGTTCAGATCCGATTTTGGCCCCCTCCCAGTGAGTTAGGAAGGGCTCACCACATCTGTTGAGGCAGGCAGGGCCTCGCTGCAGCGCAGAATGATCCCATAGGTCTCAAGGCGTAGCGTCAGCTGAAACTTCACTGATCCATCAGCCCTCTGCCTCCCTCCTCCTTCGAAAGAGCAGTGGCCTGCTCCGCTTCTAAAAGCCCTGGGGCTCCGGAAAGCCGACCGCGCTTTACAGGACACGTGCAGGCAGGAACAGGGGCGAATCCGAGGTGGAGACCATGTGACCACGCGTGGCACTGGCGTATCCCACAGCAGATGGTGTGAATGTGTGTCACCGGAGGCATACCGGGAGACGGCGAAACAAACGGTGGTGTCCAGGCATGTGCCAGTGGAAGGGGGGAAGAAGTGACCTTTCGGTCAATGCCAAGGGAAATCAAAGAACACCTGGGGCTCGGTGGGTGGGGGGCCTGTGCCTGACCCAAGCCAGGTTTTCCAATGCCTATCAGAGGAGCAAAGAATCTTCTGAAGAATTCGCCCCGCCCCCAACCCTCCTCCTCCCTGGTAGCCCTGATGCAACTTCCTCTGCACCCAGCCCCAGCCCCAGCCCCAGCCCCAGCCCCAGCCCCAGCCCCAGCGCAGTCCCTCTGGTTCCCTGACATTCGTTTGGGCCACAAGATCAAGGGAGTCAGTCCACCCAGGAGCAGAGGAGAGGATGTCCCTCAAGAATGAGACAGGAAGTGCAGAGGAAATGCGACACCACCTGTCCTAGAAGACAAGGCCAGTCACGGTCGCCTAGCGCTCATTCTAGGCAATCCACCCACCCATGAGGGGAAACATGGAGAACAAGGAAGCTTCCCTGTCTGAGACACGTATGGAAGCCAAGAAATCCAGGGTCATGAGACCTGCCCAATGAAGCAGAAAGACGTTTGGAGAGAGATACCATCATGACACGGATCTGCAGGAAGTGTGTCCCTGACGGACTGGGAAGTCATCTTTGTTGAAGACATTTGGCCAGAGCGAGAGGCATCCAGGCCCCTGAGAAACAGGTGAGGCAGAGCAAGAGGGAGGATAGAGCAGCGGCCAGAGCCCCGGCAGGATACAGCGCCCTGCCACCACCACGGGCATAAGGGGAGGGCTTCCAAAAGGGTGGCTTGTCCAGAGAGGCCAGCGTTCCAGTGACAGTGACAGGGATTGTTGCCATCTCCCATTCCCGGCTTCTTCTTCTACACGGTATGGTGGTGTGGCTTCATTTCTCAGAGAAGAGCCGTGAAAAGTTACAACCATCTTCTCTGATGTGGTTCTGCTTCCCTACTGCGGGACAAAGAGCTCCTGTGGGGCTCTTTTCCTTGGTTGCTGTGTGGTCATCTTGATCTTAGAAAAGAGGCAGCTCATGATGGGGATGAGATTTCAATTGCTCCGGGACTGATGCATCTCCTCACGTGGGCCAGGCCTTCACACACCCAAAGCGGATCCGCGGCGGCGAAAACGATTGACAGCCGGCCTCATGACCCAGGCAGAGACGCAGAAAGAGGCTCAGCAAAGACAGGCCGACATGCCAGAAATCGCCTTGTGCTGCACAGGGCACATTCAGCCAAAGACACACACGCAGAGGGGCACGCACACACTAACCGACAGAGAGAGGGAAAGAAAGACACAGAGACTGAGAGACAGAGAGAGAAGAGAGAATGGGAGACACACACACACGCGCGCACACATACACGCGCACACACACACACACAGAAACAGAGTCATACAGCAGAGGCATGGAAACACACCGCCCCCAGGCAACCCCTGAGGCTGCGGGGTTCTGCTCTCGACGAGAACGACCCTGGGGTGAGAGAACAGCCCAGGGGCACGCAGGCCGACCTGTCCTCGAGATGACGGCGGCACGACTTTTGGGGAGACTCACCCCAACAGCGTCCGGGCAGGCCTGAGGCTGGGATGCCGTGCTGCTTCCCCCGGACTCCGCCTGGTGTTTCCTCATCCTGGTCGGCCCTTTGCGACTCCTGGCATCCGGAGACGTTCCCGTCGACCCCGTGGAGAGGTCCGACCGGAGCCTCAGAGCCCCGCCACCCAAGCACTGCCACGGAGGGCTCCTGCTCTGCCAAGCCTCAGGGACCGGTTTCTAAGACAACCGTGGGAAGCACTGTGACGGCAGAAGCCGCTCGCGCCTCGCGCATGCGCATTGGCTGGACGGACTCGCGCTCGGCTCCTGGCAGTCAGGCTGCGTCCCCTTTAAATAATGCCCCCGCTGCCCGGCTGCAGCGAGGCTCCTGCTGCAGCCGCGGCGGCGTGTGGATACGGGGTCCAGCTTGGGACGCCGTGGGAGATGGAGCCGCCGGTGCCCTGTCTCAGGGCCAAACCCCCAGGAGTCCCGCCCTCAGGATCTCCTTGCGCCGACTTCCACGGAGGGAAGGGGAGCTTCAGGCCGCCTGCTGTGTTCTGGGGACTCCCGTTCAGATCCGATTTTGGCCCCCTCCCAGTGAGTTAGGAAGGGCTCACCACATCTGTTGAGGCAGGCAGGGCCTCGCTGCAGCGCAGAATGATCCCATAGGTCTCAAGGCGTAGCGTCAGCTGAAACTTCAGTGATCCATCAGCCCTCTGCCTCCCTCCTCCTTCGAAAGAGCAGTGGCCTGCTCCGCTTCGAAAAGCCCTGGGGCTCCGGAAAGCCGACCGCGCTTTACAGGACACGTGCAGGCAGGAACAGGGGCGAATCCGAGGTGGAGACCATGTGACCACGCGTGGCACTGGCGTATCCCACAGCAGATGGTGTGAATGTGTGTCACCGGAGGCATACCGGGAGACGGCGAAACAAACGGTGGTGTCCAGGCATGTGCCAGTGGAAGGGGGGAAGAAGTGACCTTTCGGTCAATGCCAAGGGAAATCAAAGAACACCTGGGGCTCGGTGGGTGGGGGGCCTGTGCCTGACCCAAGCCAGGTTTTCCAATGCCTATCAGAGGAGCAAAGAATCTTCTGCAGAATTCGCCCCGCCCCCAAAGCTCCTCCTCCCTGGTAGCCCTGAGGCAACTTCCCCTGCACCGAGCCCCAGCCCCAGCCCCAGCCCCAGCCCCAGCCCCAGCCCCAGCCCAGTCCCTCTGGTTCCCTGACATTCGTTTGGGCCACAAGATCAAGGGAGTCAGTCCACCCAGGAGCAGAGGAGAGGATGTCCCTCAAGAATGAGACAGGAAGTGCAGAGGAAATGCGACACCACCTGTCCTAGAAGACAAGGCCAGTCACGGTCGCCTAGCGCTCATTCTAGGCAATCCACCCACCCATGAGGGGAAACATGGAGAACAAGGAAGCTTCCCTGTCTGAGACACGTATGGAAGCCAAGAAATCCAGGGTCATGAGACCTGCCCAATGAAGCAGAAAGACGTTTGGAGAGAGATACCATCATGACACGGATCTGCAGGAAGTGTGTCCCTGACGGACTGGGAAGTCATCTTTGTTGAAGACATTTGGCCAGAGCGAGAGGCATCCAGGCCCCTGAGAAACAGGTGAGGCAGAGCAAGAGGGAGGATAGAGCAGCGGCCAGAGCCCCGGCAGGATACAGCGCCGTGCCACCACCACGGGCATAAGGGGAGGGCTTCCAAAAGGGTGGCTTGTCCAGAGAGGCCAGCGTTCCAGTGACAGTGACAGGGATTGTTGCCAACTCCCATTCTCGGCTTCTTCTTCTACACGGTATGGTGGTGTGGCTTCATTTCTCAGAGAAGAGCCGTGAAAAGGTACAACCATCTTCTCTGATGTGGTTCTGCTTCCCTACTGCGGGACAAAGAGCTCCTGTGGGGCTCTTTTCCTTGGTTGCTGTGTGGTCATCTTGATCTTAGAAAAGAGGCAGCTCATGATGGGGATGAGATTTCAATTGCTCCGGGACCGATGCATCTCCTCACGTGGGCCAGGCCTTCACACACCCAAAGCGGATCCGCGGCGGCGAAAACGATTGACAGCCGGCCTCATGACCCAGGCAGAGACGCAGAAAGAGGCTCAGCAAAGACAGGCCGACATGCCAGAAATCGCCTTGTGCTGCACAGGGCACATTCAGCCAAAGACACACACGCAGAGGGGCACGCACACACTAACCGACAGAGAGAGGGAAAGAAAGACACAGAGACTGAGAGACAGAGAGAGAAGAGAGAATGGGAGACACACACACACGCGCCCACACATACACGCGCACACACACACACACAGAAACAGAGTCATACAGCAGAGGCATGGAAACACACCGCCCCCAGGCAACCCCTGAGGCTGCGGGGTTCTGCTCTCGACGAGAACGACCCTGGGGTGAGAGAACAGCCCAGGGGCACGCAGGCCGACCTGTCCTCGAGATGACGGCGGCACGACTTTTGGGGAGACTCACCCCAACAGCGTCCGGGCAGGCCTGAGGCTGGGATGCCGTGCTGCTTCTCCCGGACTCCGCCTGTGGTTTCCTCATCCTGGTCGGCCCTTTGCGACTCCTGGCATCCGGAGACATTCCCGTCGACCCCGTGGAGAGGTCCGACCGGAGCCTCAGAGCCCCGCCACCCAAGCACTGCCACGGAGGGCTCCTGCTCTGCCAAGCCTCAGGGACCGGTTTCTAAGACAACCGTGGGAAGCACTGTGACGGCAGAAGCCGCTCGCGCCTCGCGCATGCGCATTGGCTGGACCGACTCGCGCTCGGCTCCTGGCAGTCAGGCTGCGTCCCCTTTAAATAATGCCCCCGCTGCCCGGCTGCAGCGAGGCTCCTGCTGCAGCCGCGGCGGCGTGTGGATGCGGGGTCCAGCTTGGGACGCCGTGGGAGATGGGGCCGCCGGTGCCCTGTCTCAGGGCCAAACCCCCAGGAGTCCCGCCCTCAGGATCTCCTTGAGCCGACTTCCACGGAGGGAAGGGGAGCTTCAGGCCGCCTGCTGTGTTCTGGGGACTCCCGTTCAGATCCGATTTTGGCCCCCTCCCAGTGAGATAGGATGGGCTCACCACATCTGGTGAGGCAGGCAGGGCCTCGCTGCAGCGCAGAATGATAGCATAGGTCTCAAGGCGTAGCATCAGCTGAAACTTCACTGATCCATCAGCCCTCTGCCTCCCTCCTCCTTCGAAAGAGCAGTGGCCTGCTCCGCTTCTAAAAGCCCTGGGGCTCCGGAAAGCCGACCGCGCTTTACAGGACACGTGCAGGCAGGAACAGGGGCGAATCCGAGGTGGAGACCATGTGACCACGCGTGGCACTGGCGTATCCCACAGCAGATGGTGTGAATGTGTGTCACCGGAGGCATACCGGGAGACGGCGAAACAAACGGTGGTGTCCAGGCATGTGCCAGTGGAAGGGGGGAAGAAGTGACCTTTCGGTCAATGCCAAGGGAAATCAAAGAACACCTGGGGCTCGGTGGGTGGGGGGCCTGTGCCTGACCCAAGCCAGGTTTTCCAATGCCTATCAGAGGAGCAAAGAATCTTCTGCAGAATTCGCCCCGCCCCCAAAGCTCCTCCTCCCTGGTAGCCCTGAGGCAACTTCCCCTGCACCGAGCCCCAGCCCCAGCCCCAGCCCCAGCCCCAGCCCCAGCCCCAGCCCAGTCCCTCTGGTTCCCTGACATTCGTTTGGGCCACAAGATCAAGGGAGTCAGTCCACCCAGGAGCAGAGGAGAGGATGTCCCTCAAGAATGAGACAGGAAGTGCAGAGGAAATGCGACACCACCTGTCCTAGAAGACAAGGCCAGTCACGGTCGCCTAGCGCTCATTCTAGGCAATCCACCCACCCATGAGGGGAAACATGGAGAACAAGGAAGCTTCCCTGTCTGAGACACGTATGGAAGCCAAGAAATCCAGGGTCATGAGACCTGCCCAATGAAGCAGAAAGACGTTTGGAGAGAGATACCATCATGACACGGATCTGCAGGAAGTGTGTCCCTGACGGACTGGGAAGTCATCTTTGTTGAAGACATTTGGCCAGAGCGAGAGGCATCCAGGCCCCTGAGAAACAGGTGAGGCAGAGCAAGAGGGAGGATAGAGCAGCGGCCAGAGCCCCGGCAGGATACAGCGCCGTGCCACCACCACGGGCATAAGGGGAGGGCTTCCAAAAGGGTGGCTTGTCCAGAGAGGCCAGCGTTCCAGTGACAGTGACAGGGATTGTTGCCATCTCCCATTCCCGGCTTCTTCTTCTACACGGTATGGTGGTGTGGCTTCATTTCTCAGAGAAGAGCCGTGAAAAGGTACAACCATCTTCTCTGATGTGGTTCTGCTTCCCTACTGCGGGACAAAGAGCTCCTGTGGGGCTCTTTTCCTTGGTTGCTGTGTGGTCATCTTGATCTTAGAAAAGAGGCAGCTCATGATGGGGATGAGATTTCAATTGCTCCGGGACCGATGCATCTCCTCACGGGGCCAGGCCTTCACACACCCAAAGCGGATCCGCGGCGGCGAAAACGATTGACAGCCGGCCTGATGACCCAGGCAGAGACGCAGAAAGAGGCTCAGCAAAGACAGGCCGACATGCCAGAAATCGCCTTGTGCTGCACAGGGCACATTCAGCCAAAGACACACACGCAGAGGGGCACGCACACACTAACCGACAGAGAGAGGGAAAGAAAGACACAGAGACTGAGAGAAAGAGAGAGAAGAGAGAATGGGAGACACACACACACGCGCCCACACATACACGCGCACACACACACAGAGAAACAGAGTCATACAGCAGAGGCATGGAAACACACCGCCCCCAGGCAACCCCTGAGGCTGCGGGGTTCTGCTCTCGACGAGAACGACCCTGGGGTGAGAGAACAGCCCAGGGGCACGCAGGCCGACCTGTCCTCGAGATGACGGCGGCACGACTTTTGGGGAGACTCACCCCAACAGCGTCCGGGCAGGCCTGAGGCTGGGATGCCGTGCTGCTTCCCCCGGACTCCGCCTGGGGTTTCCTCATCCTGGTCGGCCCTTTGCGACTCCTGGCATCCGGAGACGTTCCCGTCGACCCCGTGGAGAGGTCCGACCGGAGCCTCAGAGCCCCGCCACCCAAGCACTGCCACGGAGGGCTCCTGCTCTGCCAAGCCTCAGGGACCGGTTTCTAAGACAACCGTGGGAAGCACTGTGACGGCAGAAGCCGCTCGCGCCTCGCGCATGCGCATTGGCTGGACCGACTCGTGCTCGGCTCCTGGCAGTCAGGCTGCGTCCCCTTTAAATAATGCCCCCGCTGCCCGGCTGCAGCGAGGCTCCTGCTGCAGCCGCGGCGGCGTGTGGATGCGGGGTCCAGCTTGGGACGCCGTGGGAGATGGGGCCTCCGGTGCCCTGTCTCAGGGCCAAACCCCCAGGAGTCCCGCCCTCAGGATCTCCTTGAGCCGACTTCCACGGAGGGAAGGGGAGCTTCAGGCCGCCTGCTGTGTTCTGGGGACTCCCGTTCAGATCCGATTTTGGCCCCCTCCCAGTGAGATAGGATGGGCTCACAACATCTGGTGAGGCAGGCAGGGCCTCGCTGCAGCGCAGTATGATCCCATAGGTCTCAAGGCGTAGCATCAGCTGAAACTTCACTGATCCATCAGCCCTCTGCCTCCCTCCTCCTTCGAAAGAGCAGTGGCCTGCTCCGCTTCTAAAAGCCCTGGGGCTCCGGAAAGCCGACTGCGCTTTACAGGACACGTGCAGGCAGGAACAGGGGCGAATCCGAGGTGGAGACCATGTGACCACGCGTGGCACTGGCGTATCCCACAGCAGATGGTGTGAATGTGTGTCACCGGAGGCATACCGGGAGACGGCGAAACAAACGGTGGTGTCCAGGCATGTGCCAGTGGAAGGGGGGAACAAGTGACCTTTCGGTCAATGCCAAGGGAAATCAAAGAACACCTGGGGCTCGGTGGGTGGGGGGCCTGTGCCTGACCCAAGCCAGGTTTTCCAATGCCTATCAGAGGAGCAAAGAATCTTCTGCAGAATTCGCCCCGCCCCCAACCCTCCTCCTCCCTGGTAGCCCTGACGCAACTTCCTCTGCACCCAGCCCCAGCCCCAGCCCCAGCCCCAGCCCCAGCCCCAGCCCCAGCCCAGTCCCTCTGGTTCCCTGACATTCGTTTGGGCCACAAGATCAAGGGAGTCAGTCCACCCAGGAGCAGAGGAGAGGATGTCCCTCAAGAATGAGACAGGAAGTGCAGAGGAAATGCGACACCACCTGTCCTAGAAGACAAGGCCAGTCACGGTCGCCTAGCGCTCATTCTAGGCAATCCACCCACCCATGAGGGGAAACATGGAGAACAAGGAAGCTTCCCTGTCTGAGACACGTATGGAAGCCAAGAAATCCAGGGTCATGAGACCTGCCCAATGAAGCAGAAAGACGTTTGGAGAGAGATACCATCATGACACGGATCTGCAGGAAGTGTGTCCCTGACGGACTGGGAAGTCATCTTTGTTGAAGACATTTGGCCAGAGCGAGAGGCATCCAGGCCCCTGAGAAACAGGTGAGGCAGAGCAAGAGGGAGGATAGAGCAGCGGCCAGAGCCCCGGCAGGATACAGCGCCGTGCCACCACCACGGGCATAAGGGGAGGGCTTCCAAAAGGGTGGCTTGTCCAGAGAGGCCAGCGTTCCAGTGACAGTGACAGGGATTGTTGCCATCTCCCATTCCCGGCTTCTTCTTCTACACGGTATGGTGGTGTGGCTTCATTTCTCAGAGAAGAGCCGTGAAAAGGTACAACCATCTTCTCTGATGTGGTTCTGCTTCCCTACTGCGGGACAAAGAGCTCCTGTGGGGCTCTTTTCCTTGGTTGCTGTGTGGTCATCTTGATCTTAGAAAAGAGGCAGCTCATGATGGGGATGAGATTTCAATTGCTCCGGGACCGATGCATCTCCTCACGTGGGCCAGGCCTTCACACACCCAAAGCGGATCCGCGGCGGCGAAAACGATTGACAGCCGGCCTCATGACCCAGGCAGAGACGCAGAAAGAGGCTCAGCAAAGACAGGCCGATATGCCAGAAATCGCCTTGTGCTGCACAGGGCACATTCAGCCAAAGACACACACGCAGAGGGGCACGCACACACTAACTGACAGAGAGAGGGAAAGAAAGACACAGAGACTGAGAGACAGAGAGAGAAGAGAGAATGGGAGACACACACACACGCGCCCACACATACACGCGCACACACACACAGAGAAACAGAGTCATACAGCAGAGGCATGGAAACACACCGCCCCCAGGCAACCCCTGAGGCTGCGGGGTTCTGCTCTCGACGAGAACGACCCTGGGGTGAGAGAACAGCCCAGGGGCACGCAGGCCGACCTGTCCTCGAGATGACGGCGGCACGACTTTTGGGGAGACTCACCCCAACAGCGTCCGGGCAGGCCTGAGGCTGGGATGCCGTGCTGCTTCTCCCGGACTCCGCCTGGGGTTTCCTCATCCTGGTCGGCCCTTTGCGACTCCTGGCATCCGGAGACGTTCCCGTCGACCCCGTGGAGAGGTCCGAGCGGAGCCTCAGAGCCCCGCCACCCAAGCACTGCCACGGAGGGCTCCTGCTCTGCCAAGCCTCAGGGACCGGTTTCTAAGACAACCGTGGGAAGCACTGTGACGGCAGAAGCCGCTCGCGCCTCGCGCATGCGCATTGGCTGGACCGACTCGCGCTCGGCTCCTGGCAGTCAGGCTGCGTCCCCTTTAAATAATGCCCCTGCTGCCCGGCTGCAGCGAGGCTCCTGCTGCAGCCGCGGCGGTGTGTGGATACGGGGTCCAGCTTGGGACGCCGTGGGAGATGGAGCCGCCGGTGCCCTGTCTCAGGGCCAAACCCCCAGGAGTCCCGCCCTCAGGATCTCCTTGAGCCGACTTCCACGGAGTGAAGGGGAGCTTCAGGCCGCCTGCTGTGTTCTGGGGACTCTCATTCAGATCCGATTTTGGCCACCTCCCAGTGAGATAGGATGGGCTCACAACATCTGGTGAGGCAGGCAGGGCCTCGCTGCAGCGCAGAATGATCCCATAGGTCTCAAGGCGTAGCGTCAGCTGAAACTTCACTGATCCATCAGCCCTCTGCCTCCCTCCTCCTTCGAAAGAGCAGTGGCCTGCTCCGCTTGTAAAAGCCCTGGGGCTCCGGAAAGCCGACCGCGGTTTACAGGACACGTGCAGGCAGGAACAGGGGCGAATCCGAGGTGGAGACCATGTGACCACGCGTGGCACTGGCGTATCCCACAGCAGATGGTGTGAATGTGTGCCACCGGAGGCATACCGGGAGACGGCGAAAAAAACGGTGGTGTCCAGGCATGTGCCAGTGGAAGGGGGGAACAAGTGACCTTTCGGTCAATGCCAAGGGAAATCAAAGAACACCTGGGGCTCGGTGGGTGGGGGGCCTGTGCCTGACCCAAGCCAGGTTTTCCAATGCCTATCAGAGGAGCAAAGAATCTTCTGCAGAATTCGCCCCGCCCCCAACCCTCCTCCTCCCTGGTAGCCCTGACGCAACTTCCCCTGCACCCAGCCCCGGCCCCAGCCCCAGCCCCAGCCCCAGCCCCAGCCCCAGCCCAGTCCCTCTGGTTCCCTGACATTCGTTTGGGCCACAAGATCAAGGGAGTCAGTCCACCCTGGAGCAGAGGAGAGGATGTCCCTCAAGAATGAGACAGGAAGTGCAGAGGAAATGCGACACCACCTGTCCTAGAAGACAAGGCCAGTCACGGTCGCCTAGCGCTCATTCTAGGCAATCCACCCACCCATGAGGGGAAACATGGAGAACAAAGAAGCTTCCCTGTCTGAGACACGTATGGAAGCCAAGAAATCCAGGGTCATGAGACCTGCCCAATGAAGCAGAAAGACGTTTGGAGAGAGATACCATCATGACACGGATCTGCAGGAAGTGTGTCCCTGACAGACTGGGAAGTCATCTTTGTTGAAGACATTTGGCCAGAGCGAGAGGCATCCAGGCCCCTGAGAAACAGGTGAGGCAGAGCAAGAGGGAGGATAGAGCAGCGGCCAGAGCCCCGGCAGGATACAGCGCCGTGCCACCACCACGGGCATAAGGGGAGGGCTTCCAAAAGGGTGGCTTGTCCAGAGAGGCCAGCGTTCCAGTGACAGTGACAGGGATTGTTGCCATCTCCCATTCCCGGCTTCTTCTTCTACACGGTATGGTGGTGTGGCTTCATTTCTCAGAGAAGAGCCGTGAAAAGGTACAACCATCTTCTCTGATGTGGTTCTGCTTCCCTACTGCGGGACAAAGAGCTCCTGTGGGGCTCTTTTCCTTGGTTGCTGTGTGGTCATCTTGATCTTAGAAAAGAGGCAGCTCATGATGGGGATGAGATTTCAATTGCTCCGGGACCGATGCATCTCCTCACGGGGCCAGGCCTTCACACACCCAAAGCGGATCCGCGGCGGCGAAAACGATTGACAGCCGGCCTGATGACCCAGGCAGAGACGCAGAAAGAGGCTCAGCAAAGACAGGCCGACATGCCAGAAATCGCCTTGTGCTGCACAGGGCACATTCAGCCAAAGACACACACGCAGAGGGGCACGCACACACTAACCGACAGAGAGAGGGAAAGAAAGACACAGAGACTGAGAGAAAGAGAGAGAAGAGAGAATGGGAGACACACACACACGCGCCCACACATACACGCGCACACACACACAGAGAAACAGAGTCATACAGCAGAGGCATGGAAACACACCGCCCCCAGGCAACCCCTGAGGCTGCGGGGTTCTGCTCTCGACGAGAACGACCCTGGGGTGAGAGAACAGCCCAGGGGCACGCAGGCCGACCTGTCCTCGAGATGACGGCGGCACGACTTTTGGGGAGACTCACCCCAACAGCGTCCGGGCAGGCCTGAGGCTGGGATGCCGTGCTGCTTCCCCCGGACTCCGCCTGGGGTTTCCTCATCCTGGTCGGCCCTTTGCGACTCCTGGCATCCGGAGACGTTCCCGTCGACCCCGTGGAGAGGTCCGACCGGAGCCTCAGAGCCCCGCCACCCAAGCACTGCCACGGAGGGCTCCTGCTCTGCCAAGCCTCAGGGACCGGTTTCTAAGACAACCGTGGGAAGCACTGTGACGGCAGAAGCCGCTCGCGCCTCGCGCATGCGCATTGGCTGGACCGACTCGTGCTCGGCTCCTGGCAGTCAGGCTGCGTCCCCTTTAAATAATGCCCCCGCTGCCCGGCTGCAGCGAGGCTCCTGCTGCAGCTGCGGCGGCGTGTGGATACGGGGTCCAGCTTGGGACGCCGTGGGAGATGGAGCCGCCGGTGCCCTGTCTCAGGGCCAAACCCCCAGGAGTCCCGCCCTCAGGATCTCCTTGAGCCGACTTCCACGGAGGGAAGGGGAGCTTCAGGCCGCCTGCTGTGTTCTGGGGACTCCCGTTCAGATCCGATTTTGGCCCCCTCCCAGTGAGTTAGGAAGGGCTCACCACATCTGTTGAGGCAGGCAGGGCCTCGCTGCAGCGCAGAATGATCCAATAGGTCTCAAGGCGTAGCGTCAGCTGAAACTTCAGTGATCCATCAGCCCTCTGCCTCCCTCCTCCTTCGAAAGAGCAGTGGCCTGCTCCGCTTCTAAAAGCCCTGGGGCTCCGGAAAGCTGACCGCGCTTTACAGGACACGTGCAGGCAGGAACAGGGGCGAATCCGAGGTGGAGACCATGTGACCACGCGTGGCACTGGCGTATCCCACAGCAGATGGTGTGAATGTGTGTCACCGGAGGCATACCGGGAGACGGCGAAACAAACGGTGGTGTCCAGGCATGTGCCAGTGGAAGGGGGGAAGAAGTGACCTTTCGGTCAATGCCAAGGGAAATCAAAGAACACCTGGGGCTCGGTGGGTGGGGGGCCTGTGCCTGACCCAAGCCAGGTTTTCCAATGCCTATCAGAGGAGCAAAGAATCTTCTGCAGAATTCGCCCCGCCCCCAAACCTCCTCCTCCCTGGTAGCCCTGACGCAACTTCCCCTGCACCGAGCCCCAGCCCCAGCCCCAGCCCCAGCCCCAGCCCCAGCCCCAGCCCAGTCCCTCTGGTTCCCTGACATTCGTTTGGGCCACAAGATCAAGGGAGTCAGTCCACCCAGGAGCAGAGGAGAGGATGTCCCTCAAGAATGAGACAGGAAGTGCAGAGGAAATGCGACACCACCTGTCCTAGAAGACAAGGCCAGTCACGGTCGCCTAGCGCTCATTCTAGGCAATCCACCCACCCATGAGGGGAAACATGGAGAACAAGGAAGCTTCCCTGTCTGAGACACGTATGGAAGCCAAGAAATCCAGGGTCATGAGACCTGCCCAATGAAGCAGAAAGACGTTTGGAGAGAGATACCATCATGACACGGATCTGCAGGAAGTGTGTCCCTGACGGACTGGGAAGTCATCTTTGTTGAAGACATTTGGCCAGAGCGAGAGGCATCCAGGCCCCTGAGAAACAGGTGAGGCAGAGCAAGAGGGAGGATAGAGCAGCGGCCAGAGCCCCGGCAGGATACAGCGCCGTGCCACCACCACGGGCATAAGGGGAGGGCTTCCAAAAGGGTGGCTTGTCCAGAGAGGCCAGCGTTCCAGTGACAGTGACAGGGATTGTTGCCATCTCCCATTCCCGGCTTCTTCTTCTACACGGTATGGTGGTGTGGCTTCATTTCTCAGAGAAGAGCCGTGAAAAGGTACAACCATCTTCTCTGATGTGGTTCTGCTTCCCTACTGCGGGACAAAGAGCTCCTGTGGGGCTCTTTTCCTTGGTTGCTGTGTGGTCATCTTGATCTTAGAAAAGAGGCAGCTCATGATGGGGATGAGATTTCAATTGCTCCGGGACCGATGCATCTCCTCACGTGGGCCAGGCCTTCACACACCCAAAGCGGATCCGCGGCGGCGAAAACGATTGACAGCCGGCCTCATGACCCAGGCAGAGACGCAGAAAGAGGCTCAGCAAAGACAGGCCGATATGCCAGAAATCGCCTTGTGCTGCACAGGGCACATTCAGCCAAAGACACACACGCAGAGGGGCACGCACACACTAACTGACAGAGAGAGGGAAAGAAAGACGCAGAGACTGAGAGACAGAGAGAGAAGAGAGAATGGGAGACACACACACACGCGCCCACACATACACGCGCACACACACACAGAGAAACAGAGTCATACAGCAGAGGCATGGAAACACACCGCCCCCAGGCAACCCCTGAGGCTGCGGGGTTCTGCTCTCGACGAGAACGACCCTGGGGTGAGAGAACAGCCCAGGGGCACGCAGGCCGACCTGTCCTCGAGATGACGGCGGCACGACTTTTGGGGAGACTCACCCCAACAGCGTCCGGGCAGGCCTGAGGCTGGGATGCCGTGCTGCTTCCCCCGGACTCCGCCTGGGGTTTCCTCATCCTGGTCGGCCCTTTGCGACTCCTGGCATCCGGAGACGTTCCCGTCGACCCCGTGGAGAGGTCCGAGTGGAGCCTCAGAGCCCCGCCACCCAAGCACTGCCACGGAGGGCTCCTGCTCTGCCAAGCCTCAGGGACCGGTTTCTAAGACAACCGTGGGAAGCACTGTGACGGCAGAAGCCGCTCGCGCCTCGCGCATGCGCATTGGCTGGACCGACTCGCGCTCGGCTCCTGGCAGTCAGGCTGCGTCCCCTTTAAATAATGCCCCTGCTGCCCGGCTGCAGCGAGGCTCCTGCTGCAGCCGCGGCGGTGTGTGGATACGGGGTCCAGCTTGGGACGCCGTGGGAGATGGAGCCGCCGGTGCCCTGTCTCAGGGCCAAACCCCCAGGAGTCCCGCCCTCAGGATCTCCTTGAGCCGACTTCCACGGAGGGAAGGGGAGCTTCAGGCCGCCTGCTGTGTTCTGGGGACTCCCGTTCAGATCCGATTTTGGCCCCCTCCCAGTGAGTTAGGAAGGGCTCACCACATCTGTTGAGGCAGGCAGGGCCTCGCTGCAGCGCAGAATGATCCCATAGGTCTCAAGGCGTAGCGTCAGCTGAAACTTCACTGATCCATCAGCCCTCTGCCTCCCTCCTCCTTCGAAAGAGCAGTGGCCTGCTCCGCTTCTAAAAGCCCTGGGGCTCCGGAATGCCGACCGCGCTTTACAGGACACGTGCAGGCAGGAACAGGGGCGAATCCGAGGTGGAGACCATGTGACCACGCGTGGCACTGGCGTATCCCACAGCAGATGGTGTGAATGTGTGTCACCGGAGGCATACCGGGAGACGGCGAAACAAACGGTGGTGTCCAGGCATGTGCCAGTGGAAGGGGGGAAGAAGTGACCTTTCGGTCAATGCCAAGGGAAATCAAAGAACACCTGGGGCTCGGTGGGTGGGGGGCCTGTGCCTGACCCAAGCCAGGTTTTCCAATGCCTATCAGAGGAGCAAAGAATCTTCTGCAGAATTCGCCCCGCCCCCAAACCTCCTCCTCCCTGGTAGCCCTGACGCAACTTCCCCTGCACCGAGCCCCAGCCCCAGCCCCAGCCCCAGCCCCAGCCCCAGCCCCAGCCCAGTCCCTCTGGTTCCCTGACATTCGTTTGGGCCACAAGATCAAGGGAGTCAGTCCACCCAGGAGCAGAGGAGAGGATGTCCCTCAAGAATGAGACAGGAAGTGCAGAGGAAATGCGACACCACCTGTCCTAGAAGACAAGGCCAGTCACGGTCGCCTAGCGCTCATTCTAGGCAATCCACCCACCCATGAGGGGAAACATGGAGAACAAGGAAGCTTCCCTGTCTGAGACACGTATGGAAGCCAAGAAATCCAGGGTCATGAGACCTGCCCAATGAAGCAGAAAGACGTTTGGAGAGAGATACCATCATGACACGGATCTGCAGGAAGTGTGTCCCTGACGGACTGGGAAGTCATCTTTGTTGAAGACATTTGGCCAGAGCGAGAGGCATCCAGGCCCCTGAGAAACAGGTGAGGCAGAGCAAGAGGGAGGATAGAGCAGCGGCCAGAGCCCCGGCAGGATACAGCGCCGTGCCACCACCACGGGCATAAGGGGAGGGCTTCCAAAAGGGTGGCTTGTCCAGAGAGGCCAGCGTTCCAGTGACAGTGACAGGGATTGTTGCCAACTCCCATTCCCGGCTTCTTCTTCTACACGGTATGGTGGTGTGGCTTCATTTCTCAGAGAAGAGCCGTGAAAAGGTACAACCATCTTCTCTGATGTGGTTCTGCTTCCCTACTGCGGGACAAAGAGCTCCTGTGGGGCTCTTTTCCTTGGTTGCTGTGTGGTCATCTTGATCTTAGAAAAGAGGCAGCTCATGATGGGGATGAGATTTCAATTGCTCCGGGACCGATGCATCTCCTCACGTGGGCCAGGCCTTCACACACCCAAAGCGGATCCGCGGCGGCGAAAACGATTGACAGCCGGCCTCATGACCCAGGCAGAGACGCAGAAAGAGGCTCAGCAAAGACAGGCCGACATGCCAGAAATCGCCTTGTGCTGCACAGGGCACATTCAGCCAAAGACACACACGCAGAGGGGCACGCACACACTAACCGACAGAGAGAGGGAAAGAAAGACACAGAGACTGAGAGACAGAGAGAGAAGAGAGAATGGGAGACACACACACACGCGCGCACATACACGCGCACACACACACACACAGAAACAGAGTCATACAGCAGAGGCATGGAAACACACCGCCCCCAGGTAACCCCTGAGGCTGCGGGGTTCTGCTCTCGACGAGAACGACCCTGGGGTGAGAGAACAGCCCAGGGGCACGCAGGCCGACCTGTCCTCGAGATGACGGCGGCACGACTTTTGGGGAGACTCACCCCAACAGCGTCCGGGCAGGTCTGAGGCTGGGATGCCGTGCTGCTTCCCCCGGACTCCGCCTGGGGTTTCCTCATCCTGGTCGGCCCTTTGCGACTCCTGGCATCCGGAGACGTTCCCGTCGACCCCGTGGAGAGGTCCGACCGGAGCCTCAGAGCCCCGCCACCCAAGCACTGCCACGGAGGGCTCCTGCTCTGCCAAGCCTCAGGGACCGGTTTCTAAGACAACCGTGGGAAGCACTGTGACGGCAGAAGCCGCTCGCGCCTCGCGCATGCGCATTGGCTGGACCGACTCGCGCTCGGCTCCTGGCAGTCAGGCTGCGTCCCCTTTAAATAATGCCCCCGCTGCCCGGCTGCAGCGAGGCTCCTGCTGCAGCCGCGGCGGCGTGTGGATACGGGGTCCAGCTTGGGACGCCGTGGGAGATGGAGCCGCCGGTGCCCTGTCTCAGGGCCAAACCCCCAGGAGTCCCGCCCTCAGGATCTCCTTGAGCCGACTTCCACGGAGGGAAGGGGAGCTTCAGGCCGCCTGCTGTGTTCTGGGGACTCCCGTTCAGATCCGATTTTGGCCCCCTCCCAGTGAGATAGGATGGGCTCAGCACATCTGGTGAGGCAGGCAGGGCCTCGCTGCAGCGCAGAATGATCCCATAGGTCTCAAGGCGTAGCGTCAGCTGAAACTTCACTGATCCATCAGCCCTCTGCCTCCCTCCTCCTTCGAAAGAGCAGTGGCCTGCTCCGCTTCTAAAAGCCCTGGGGCTCCGGAAAGCCGACCGCGCTTTACAGGACACGTGCAGGCAGGAACAGGGGCGAATCCGAGGTGGAGACCATGTGACCACGCGTGGCACTGGCGTATCCCACAGCAGATGGTGTGAATGTGTGTCACCGGAGGCATACCGGGAGACGGCGAAACAAACGGTGGTGTCCAGGCATGTGCCAGTGGAAGGGGGGAACAAGTGACCTTTCGGTCAATGCCAAGGGAAATCAAAGAACACCTGGGGCTCGGTGGGTGGGGGGCCTGTGCCTGACCCAAGCCAGGTTTTCCAATGCCTATGAGAGGAGCAAAGAATCTTCTGCAGAATTCGCCCCGCCCCCAACCCTCCTCCTCCCTGGTAGCCCTGACGCAACTTCCCCTGCACCCAGCCCCAGCCCCAGCCCCAGCCCCAGCCCCAGCCCAAGACCCAGCCCTAGCCCCAGCCCAGTCCCTCTGGTTCCCTGACATTCGTTTGGGCCACAAGATCAAGGGAGTCAGTCCACCCAGGAGCAGAGGAGAGGATGTCCCTCAAGAATGAGACAGGAAGTGCAGAGGAAATGCGACACCACCTGTCCTAGAAGACAAGGCCAGTCACGGTCGCCTAGCGCTCATTCTAGGCAATCCACCCACCCATGAGGGGAAACATGGAGAACAAGGAAGCTTCCCTGTCTGAGACACGTATGGAAGCCAAGAAATCCAGGGTCATGAGACCTGCCCAATGAAGCAGAAAGACGTTTGGAGAGAGATACCATCATGACACGGATCTGCAGGAAGTGTGTCCCTGACGGACTGGGAAGTCATCTTTGTTGAAGACATTTGGCCAGAGCGAGAGGCATCCAGGCCCCTGAGAAACAGGTGAGGCAGAGCAAGAGGGAGGATAGAGCAGCGGCCAGAGCCCCGGCAGGATACAGCGCCGTGCCACCACCACGGGCATAAGGGGAGGGCTTCCAAAAGGGTGGCTTGTCCAGAGAGGCCAGCGTTCCAGTGACAGTGACAGGGATTGTTGCCATCTCCCATTCCCGGCTTCTTCTTCTACACGGTATGGTGGTGTGGCTTCATTTCTCAGAGAAGAGCCGTGAAAAGGTACAACCATCTTCTCTGATGTGGTTCTGCTTCCCTACTGCGGGACAAAGAGCTCCTGTGGGGCTCTTTTCCTTGGTTGCTGTGTGGTCATCTTGATCTTAGAAAAGAGGCAGCTCATGATGGGGATGAGATTTCAATTGCTCCGGGACCGATGCATCTCCTCACGTGGGCCAGGCCTTCACACACCCAAAGCGGATCCGCGGCGGCGAAAACGATTGACAGCCGGCCTCATGACCCAGGCAGAGACGCAGAAAGAGGCTCAGCAAAGACAGGCCGACATGCCAGAAATCGCCTTGTGCTGCACAGGGCACATTCAGCCAAAGACACACACGCAGAGGGGCACGCACACACTAACCGACAGAGAGAGGGAAAGAAAGACACAGAGACTGAGAGACAGAGAGAGAAGAGAGAATGGGAGACACACACACACGCGCGCACACATACACGCGCACACACACACAGAGAAACAGAGTCATACAGCAGAGGCATGGAAACACACCGCCCCCAGGCAACCCCTGAGGCTGCGGGGTTCTGCTCTCGACGAGAACGACCCTGGGGTGAGAGAACAGCCCAGGGGCACGCAGGCCGACCTGTCCTCGAGATGACGGCGGCACGACTTTTGGGGAGACTCACCCCAACAGCGTCCGGGCAGGCCTGAGGCTGGGATGCCGTGCTGCTTCTCCCGGACTCCGCCTGGGGTTTCCTCATCCTGGTCGGCCCTTTGCGACTCCTGGCATCCGGAGACGTTCCCGTCGACCCCGTGGAGAGGTCCGACAGGAGCCTCAGAGCCCCGCCACCCAAGCACTGCCACGGAGGGCTCCTGCTCTGCCAAGCCTCAGGGACCGGTTTCTAAGACAACCGTGGGAAGCACTGTGACGGCAGAAGCCGCTCGCGCCTCGCGCATGCGCATTGGCTGGACCGACTCGCGCTCGGCTCCTGGCAGTCAGGCTGCGTCCCCTTTAAATAATGCCCCCGCTGCCCGGCTGCAGCGAGGCTCCTGCTGCAGCCGCGGCGGCGTGTGGATACGGGGTCCAGCTTGGGACGCCGTGGGAGATGGGGCCGCCGGTGCCCTGTCTCAGGGCCAAACCCCCAGGAGTCCCGCCCTCAGGATCTCCTTGAGCCGACTTCCACGGAGGGAAGGGGAGCTTCAGGCCGCCTGCTGTGTTCTGGGGACTCCCGTTCAGATCCGATTTTGGCCCCCTCCCAGTGAGATAGGATGGGCTCAGCACATCTGGTGAGGCAGGCAGGGCCTCGCTGCAGCGCAGAATGATCCCATAGGTCTCAAGGCGTAGCGTCAGCTGAAACTTCACTGATCCATCAGCCCTCTGCCTCCCTCCTCCTTCGAAAGAGCAGTGGCCTGCTCCGCTTCTAAAAGCCCTGGGGCTCCGGAAAGCCGACCGCGCTTTACAGGACACGTGCAGGCAGGAACAGGGGCGAATCCGAGGTGGAGACCATGTGACCACGCGTGGCACTGGCGTATCCCACAGCAGATGGTGTGAACGTGTGTCACCGGAGGCATACCGGGAGACGGCGAAACAAACGGTGGTGTCCAGGCATGTGCCAGTGGAAGGGGGGAACAAGTGACCTTTCGGTCAATGCCAAGGGAAATCAAAGAACACCTGGGGCTCGGTGGGTGGGGGGCCTGTGCCTGACCCAAGCCAGGTTTTCCAATGCCTATCAGAGGAGCAAAGAATCTTCTGCAGAATTCGCCCCGCCCCCAACCCTCCTCCTCCCTGGTAGCCCTGACGCAACTTCCCCTGCACCCAGCCCCAGCCCCAGCCCCAGCCCCAGCCCCAGCCCCAGCCCCAGCCCAGTCCCTCTGGTTCCCTGACAAGAGAAGATCAAGGGTGTCAGTTTGGGCCACAAGATCAAGGGAGTCAGCCCACCCAGGAGCAGAGGAGAGGATGTCCCTCAAGAATGAGACAGGAAGTGCAGAGGAAATGCGACACCACCTGTCCTAGAAGACAAGGCCAGTCACGGTCGCCTAGCGCTCATTCTAGGCAATCCACCCACCCATGAGGGGAAACATGGAGAACAAGGAAGCTTCCCTGTCTGAGACACGTATGGAAGCCAAGAAATCCAGGGTCATGAGACCTGCCCAATGAAGCAGAAAGACGTTTGGAGAGAGATACTATCATGACACGGATCTGCAGGAAGTGTGTCCCTGACGGACTGGGAAGTCATCTTTGTTGAAGACATTTGGCCAGAGCGAGAGGCATCCAGGCCCCTGAGAAACAGGTGAGGCAGAGCAAGAGGGAGGATAGAGCAGCGGCCAGAGCCCCGGCAGGATACAGCGCCGTGCCACCACCACGGGCATAAGGGGAGGGCTTCCAAAAGGGTGGCTTGTCCAGAGAGGCCAGCGTTCCAGTGACAGTGACAGGGATTGTTGCCATCTCCCATTCCCGGCTTCTTCTTCTACACGGTATGGTGGTGTGGCTTCATTTCTCAGAGAAGAGCCGTGAAAAGGTACAACCATCTTCTCTGATGTGGTTCTGCTTCCCTACTGCGGGACAAAGAGCTCCTGTGGGGCTCTTTTCCTTGGTTGCTGTGTGGTCATCTTGATCTTAGAAAAGAGGCAGCTCATGATGGGGATGAGATTTCAATTGCTCCGGGACCGATGCATCTCCTCACGTGGGCCAGGCCTTCACACACCCAAAGCGGATCCGCGGCGGCGAAAACGATTGACAGCCGGCCTCATGACCCAGGCAGAGACGCAGAAAGAGGCTCAGCAAAGACAGGCCGACATGCCAGAAATCGCCTTGTGCTGCACAGGGCACATTCAGCCAAAGACACACACGCAGAGGGGCACGCACACACTAACCGACAGAGAGAGGGAAAGAAAGACACAGAGACTGAGAGACAGAGAGAGAAGAGAGAATGGGAGACACACACACACGCGCCCACACATACACGCGCACACACACACAGAGAAACAGAGTCATGCGGCAGAGGCATGGAAACACACGGCCCCAGGCAACCCCTGAGGCTGCGGGGTTCTGCTCTCGACGAGAACGACCCTGGGGTGAGAGAACAGCCCAGGGGCACGAAGGCCGACCTGTCCTCGAGATGACGGCGGCACGACTTTTGGGGAGACTCACCCCAACAGCGTCCGGGCAGGTCTGAGGCTGGGATGCCGTGCTGCTTCCCCCGGACTCCGCCTGGGGTTTCCTCATCCTGGTCGGCCCTTTGCGACTCCTGGCATCCGGAGACGTTCCCGTCGACCCCGTGGAGAGGTCCGACCGGAGCCTCAGAGCCCCGCCACCCAAGCACTGCCACGGAGGGCTCCTGCTCTGCCAAGCCTCAGGGACTGGTTTCTAAGACAACCGTGGGAAGCACTGTGACGGCAGAAGCCGCTCGCGCCTCGCGCATGCGCATTGGCTGGACCGACTCGCGCTCGGCTCCTGGCAGTCAGGCTGCGTCCCCTTTAAATAATGCCCCCGCTGCCCGGCTGCAGCGAGGCTCCTGCTGCAGCCGCGGCGGCGTGTGGATACGGGGTCCAGCTTGGGACGCCGTGGGAGATGGAGCCGCCGGTGCCCTGTCTCAGGGCCAAACCCCCAGGAGTCCCGCCCTCAGGATCTCCTTGAGCCGACTTCCACGGAGGGAAGGGGAGCTTCAGGCCGCCTGCTGTGTTCTGGGGACTCCCGTTCAGATCCGATTTTGGCCCCCTCGCAGTGAGATAGGATGGGCTCAGCACATCTGGTGAGGCAGGCAGGGCCTCGCTGCAGCGCAGAATGATCCCATAGGTCTCAAGGCGTAGCGTCAGCTGAAACTTCACTGATCCATCAGCCCTCTGCCTCCCTCCTCCTTCGAAAGAGCAGTGGCCTGCTCCGCTTCTAAAAGCCCTGGGGCTCCGGAAAGCCGACCGCGCTTTACAGGACACGTGCAGGCAGGAACAGGGGCGAATCCGAGGTGGAGACCATGTGACCACGCGTGGCACTGGCGTATCCCACAGCAGATGGTGTGAATGTGTGTCACCGGAGGCATACCGGGAGACGGCGAAACAAACGGTGGTGTCCAGGCATGTGCCAGTGGAAGGGGGGAACAAGTGACCTTTCGGTCAATGCCAAGGGAAATCAAAGAACACCTGGGGCTCGGTGGGTGGGGGGCCTTTGCCTGACCCAAGCCAGGTTTTCCAATGCCTATGAGAGGAGCAAAGAATCTTCTGCAGAATTCGCCCCGCCCCCAACCCTCCTCCTCCCTGGTAGCCCTGACGCAACTTCCCCTGCACCCAGCCCCAGCCCCAGCCCCAGCCCCAGCCCCAGCCCAAGACCCAGCCCCAGCCCCAGCCCAGTCCCTCTGGTTCCCTGACATTCGTTTGGGCCACAAGATCAAGGGAGTCAGTCCACCCAGGAGCAGAGGAGAGGATGTCCCTCAAGAATGAGACAGGAAGTGCAGAGGAAATGCGACACCACCTGTCCTAGAAGACAAGGCCAGTCACGGTCGCCTAGCGCTCATTCTAGGCAATCCACCCACCCATGAGGGGAAACATGGAGAACAAGGAAGCTTCCCTGTCTGAGACACGTATGGAAGCCAAGAAATCCAGGGTCATGAGACCTGCCCAATGAAGCAGAAAGACGTTTGGAGAGAGATACCATCATGACACGGATCTGCAGGAAGTGTGTCCCTGACGGACTGGGAAGTCATCTTTGTTGAAGACATTTGGCCAGAGCGAGAGGCATCCAGGCCCCTGAGAAACAGGTGAGGCAGAGCAAGAGGGAGGATAGAGCAGCGGCCAGAGCCCCGGCAGGATACAGCGCCGTGCCACCACCACGGGCATAAGGGGAGGGCTTCCAAAAGGGTGGCTTGTCCAGAGAGGCCAGCGTTCCAGTGACAGTGACAGGGATTGTTGCCAACTCCCATTCCCGGCTTCTTCTTCTACACGGTATGGTGGTGTGGCTTCATTTCTCAGAGAAGAGCCGTGAAAAGGTACAACCATCTTCTCTGATGTGGTTCTGCTTCCCTACTGCGGGACAAAGAGCTCCTGTGGGGCTCTTTTCCTTGGTTGCTGTGTGGTCATCTTGATCTTAGAAAAGAGGCAGCTCATGATGGGGATGAGATTTCAATTGCTCCGGGACCGATGCATCTCCTCACGTGGGCCAGGCCTTCACACACCCAAAGCGGATCCGCGGCGGCGAAAACGATTGACAGCCGGCCTCATGACCCAGGCAGAGACGCAGAAAGAGGCTCAGCAAAGACAGGCCGACATGCCAGAAATCGCCTTGTGCTGCACAGGGCACATTCAGCCAAAGACACACACGCAGAGGGGCACGCACACACTAACCGACAGAGAGAGGGAAAGAAAGACACAGAGACTGAGAGACAGAGAGAGAAGAGAGAATGGGAGACACACACACACGCGCCCACACATACACGCGCACACACACACAGAGAAACAGAGTCATACAGCAGAGGCATGGAAACACACCGCCCCCAGGCAACCCCTGAGGCTGCGGGGTTCTGCTCTCGACGAGAACGACCCTGGGGTGAGAGAACAGCCCAGGGGCACGCAGGCCGACCTGTCCTCGAGATGACGGCGGCACGACTTTTGGGGAGACTCACCCCAACAGCGTCCGGGCAGGCCTGAGGCTGGGATGCCGTGCTGCTTCACCCGGACTCCGCCTGGGGTTTCCTCATCCTGGTCGGCCCTTTGCGACTCCTGGCATCCGGAGACATTCCCGTCGACCCCGTGGAGAGGTCCGACCGGAGCCTCAGAGCCCCGCCACCCAAGCACTGCCACGGAGGGCTCCTGCTCTGCCAAGCCTCAGGGACCGGTTTCTAAGACAACCGTGGGAAGCACTGTGACGGCAGAAGCCGCTCGCGCCTCGCGCATGCGCATTGGCTGGACCGACTCGCGCTCGGCTCCTGGCAGTCAGGCTGCGTCCCCTTTAAATAATGCCCCCGCTGCCCGGCTGCAGCGAGGCTCCTGCTGCAGCCGCGGCGGCGTGTGGATGCGGGGTCCAGCTTGGGACGCCGTGGGAGATGGGGCCGCCGGTGCCCTGTCTCAGGGCCAAACCCCCAGGAGTCCCGCCCTCAGGATCTCCTTGAGCCGACTTCCACGGAGGGAAGGGGAGCTTCAGGCCGCCTGCTGTGTTCTGGGGACTCCCGTTCAGATCCGATTTTGGCCCCCTCCCAGTGAGATAGGATGGGCTCACAACATCTGGTGAGGCAGGCAGGGCCTCGCTGCAGCGCAGAATGATCCCATAGGTCTCAAGGCGTAGCGTCAGCTGAAACTTCACTGATCCATCAGCCCTCTGCCTCCCTCCTCCTTCGAAAGAGCAGTGGCCTGCTCCGCTTCTAAAAGCCCTGGGGCTCCGGAAAGCCGACTGCGCTTTACAGGACACGTGCAGGCAGGAACAGGGGCGAATCCGAGGTGGAGACCATGTGACCACGCGTGGCACTGGCGTATCCCACAGCAGATGGTGTGAATGTGTGTCACCGGAGGCATACCGGGAGACGGCGAAACAAACGGTGGTGTCCAGGCATGTGCCAGTGGAAGGGGGGAACAAGTGACCTTTCGGTCAATGCCAAGGGAAATCAAAGAACACCTGGGGCTCGGTGGGTGGGGGGCCTGTGCCTGACCCAAGCCAGGTTTTCCAATGCCTATCAGAGGAGCAAAGAATCTTCTGCAGAATTCGCCCCGCCCCCAACCCTCCTCCTCCCTGGTAGCCCTGACGCAACTTCCTCTGCACCAAGCCCCAGCCCCAGCCCCAGCCCCAGCCCCAGCCCCAGCCCCAGCCCAGTCCCTCTGGTTCCCTGACATTCGTTTGGGCCACAAGATCAAGGGAGTCAGTCCACCCAGGAGCAGAGGAGAGGATGTCCCTCAAGAATGAGACAGGAAGTGCAGAGGAAATGCGACACCACCTGTCCTAGAAGACAAGGCCAGTCACGGTCGCCTAGCGCTCATTCTAGGCAATCCACCCACCCATGAGGGGAAACATGGAGAACAAGGAAGCTTCCCTGTCTGAGACACGTATGGAAGCCAAGAAATCCAGGGTCATGAGACCTGCCCAATGAAGCAGAAAGACGTTTGGAGAGAGATACCATCATGACACGGATCTGCAGGAAGTGTGTCCCTGACGGACTGGGAAGTCATCTTTGTTGAAGACATTTGGCCAGAGCGAGAGGCATCCAGGCCCCTGAGAAACAGGTGAGGCAGAGCAAGAGGGAGGATAGAGCAGCGGCCAGAGCCCCGGCAGGATACAGCGCCGTGCCACCACCACGGGCATAAGGGGAGGGCTTCCAAAAGGGTGGCTTGTCCAGAGAGGCCAGCGTTCCAGTGACAGTGACAGGGATTGTTGCCATCTCCCATTCCCGGCTTCTTCTTCTACACGGTATGGTGGTGTGGCTTCATTTCTCAGAGAAGAGCCGTGAAAAGGTACAACCATCTTCTCTGATGTGGTTCTGCTTCCCTACTGCGGGACAAAGAGCTCCTGTGGGGCTCTTTTCCTTGGTTGCTGTGTGGTCATCTTGATCTTAGAAAAGAGGCAGCTCATGATGGGGATGAGATTTCAATTGCTCCGGGACCGATGCATCTCCTCACGTGGGCCAGGCCTTCACACACCCAAAGCGGATCCGCGGCGGCGAAAACGATTGACAGCCGGCCTCATGACCCAGGCAGAGACGCAGAAAGAGGCTCAGCAAAGACAGGCCGACATGCCAGAAATCGCCTTGTGCTGCACAGGGCACATTCAGCCAAAGACACACACGCAGAGGGGCACGCACACACTAACCGACAGAGAGAGGGAAAGAAAGACACAGAGACTGAGAGACAGAGAGAGAAGAGAGAATGGGAGACACACACACACGCGCGCACATACACGCGCACACACACACACACAGAAACAGAGTCATACAGCAGAGGCATGGAAACACACCGCCCCCAGGTAACCCCTGAGGCTGCGGGGTTCTGCTCTCGACGAGAACGACCCTGGGGTGAGAGAACAGCCCAGGGGCACGCAGGCCGACCTGTCCTCGAGATGACGGCGGCACGACTTTTGGGGAGACTCACCCCAACAGCGTCCGGGCAGGTCTGAGGCTGGGATGCCGTGCTGCTTCCCCCGGACTCCGCCTGGGGTTTCCTCATCCTGGTCGGCCCTTTGCGACTCCTGGCATCCGGAGACGTTCCCGTCGACCCCGTGGAGAGGTCCGACCGGAGCCTCAGAGCCCCGCCACCCAAGCACTGCCACGGAGGGCTCCTGCTCTGCCAAGCCTCAGGGACCGGTTTCTAAGACAACCGTGGGAAGCACTGTGACGGCAGAAGCCGCTCGCGCCTCGCGCATGCGCATTGGCTGGACCGACTCGCGCTCGGCTCCTGGCAGTCAGGCTGCGTCCCCTTTAAATAATGCCCCCGCTGCCCGGCTGCAGCGAGGCTCCTGCTGCAGCCGCGGCGGCGTGTGGATACGGGGTCCAGCTTGGGACGCCGTGGGAGATGGAGCCGCCGGTGCCCTGTCTCAGGGCCAAACCCCCAGGAGTCCCGCCCTCAGGATCTCCTTGAGCCGACTTCCACGGAGGGAAGGGGAGCTTCAGGCCGCCTGCTGTGTTCTGGGGACTCCCGTTCAGATCCGATTTTGGCCCCCTCCCAGTGAGATAGGATGGGCTCAGCACATCTGGTGAGGCAGGCAGGGCCTCGCTGCAGCGCAGAATGATCCCATAGGTCTCAAGGCGTAGCGTCAGCTGAAACTTCACTGATCCATCAGCCCTCTGCCTCCCTCCTCCTTCGAAAGAGCAGTGGCCTGCTCCGCTTCTAAAAGCCCTGGGGCTCCGGAAAGCCGACCGCGCTTTACAGGACACGTGCAGGCAGGAACAGGGGCGAATCCGAGGTGGAGACCATGTGACCACGCGTGGCACTGGCGTATCCCACAGCAGATGGTGTGAATGTGTGTCACCGGAGGCATACCGGGAGACGGCGAAACAAACGGTGGTGTCCAGGCATGTGCCAGTGGAAGGGGGGAACAAGTGACCTTTCGGTCAATGCCAAGGGAAATCAAAGAACACCTGGGGCTCGGTGGGTGGGGGGCCTGTGCCTGACCCAAGCCAGGTTTTCCAATGCCTATGAGAGGAGCAAAGAATCTTCTGCAGAATTCGCCCCGCCCCCAACCCTCCTCCTCCCTGGTAGCCCTGACGCAACTTCCCCTGCACCCAGCCCCAGCCCCAGCCCCAGCCCCAGCCCCAGCCCAAGACCCAGCCCTAGCCCCAGCCCAGTCCCTCTGGTTCCCTGACATTCGTTTGGGCCACAAGATCAAGGGAGTCAGTCCACCCAGGAGCAGAGGAGAGGATGTCCCTCAAGAATGAGACAGGAAGTGCAGAGGAAATGCGACATCACCTGTCCTAGAAGACAAGGCCAGTCACGGTCGCCTAGCGCTCATTCTAGGCAATCCACCCACCCATGAGGGGAAACATGGAGAACAAGGAAGCTTCCCTGTCTGAGACACGTATGGAAGCCAAGAAATCCAGGGTCATGAGACCTGCCCAATGAAGCAGAAAGACGTTTGGAGAGAGATACCATCATGACACGGATCTGCAGGAAGTGTGTCCCTGACGGACTGGGAAGTCATCTTTGTTGAAGACATTTGGCCAGAGCGAGAGGCATCCAGGCCCCTGAGAAACAGGTGAGGCAGAGCAAGAGGGAGGATAGAGCAGCGGCCAGAGCCCCGGCAGGATACAGCGCCGTGCCACCACCACGGGCATAAGGGGAGGGCTTCCAAAAGGGTGGCTTGTCCAGAGAGGCCAGCGTTCCAGTGACAGTGACAGGGATTGTTGCCATCTCCCATTCCCGGCTTCTTCTTCTACACGGTATGGTGGTGTGGCTTCATTTCTCAGAGAAGAGCCGTGAAAAGGTACAACCATCTTCTCTGATGTGGTTCTGCTTCCCTACTGCGGGACAAAGAGCTCCTGTGGGGCTCTTTTCCTTGGTTGCTGTGTGGTCATCTTGATCTTAGAAAAGAGGCAGCTCATGATGGGGATGAGATTTCAATTGCTCCGGGACCGATGCATCTCCTCACGTGGGCCAGGCCTTCACACACCCAAAGCGGATCCGCGGCGGCGAAAACGATTGACAGCCGGCCTCATGACCCAGGCAGAGACGCAGAAAGAGGCTGAGCAAAGACAGGCCGACATGCCAGAAATCGCCTTGTGCTGCACAGGGCACATTCAGCCAAAGACACACACGCAGAGGGGCACGCACACACTAACCGACAGAGAGAGGGAAAGAAAGACACAGAGACTGAGAGACAGAGAGAGAAGAGAGAATGGGAGACACACACACACGCGCGCACACATACACGCGCACACACACACAGAGAAACAGAGTCATACAGCAGAGGCATGGAAACACACCGCCCCCAGGCAACCCCTGAGGCTGCGGGGTTCTGCTCTCGACGAGAACGACCCTGGGGTGAGAGAACAGCCCAGGGGCACGCAGGCCGACCTGTCCTCGAGATGACGGCGGCACGACTTTTGGGGAGACTCACCCCAACAGCGTCCGGGCAGGCCTGAGGCTGGGATGCCGTGCTGCTTCTCCCGGACTCCGCCTGGGGTTTCCTCATCCTGGTCGGCCCTTTGCGACTCCTGGCATCCGGAGACGTTCCCGTCGACCCCGTGGAGAGGTCCGACAGGAGCCTCAGAGCCCCGCCACCCAAGCACTGCCACGGAGGGCTCCTGCTCTGCCAAGCCTCAGGGACCGGTTTCTAAGACAACCGTGGGAAGCACTGTGACGGCAGAAGCCGCTCGCGCCTCGCGCATGCGCATTGGCTGGACCGACTCGCGCTCGGCTCCTGGCAGTCAGGCTGCGTCCCCTTTAAATAATGCCCCCGCTGCCCGGCTGCAGCGAGGCTCCTGCTGCAGCCGCGGCGGCGTGTGGATACGGGGTCCAGCTTGGGACGCCGTGGGAGATGGGGCCGCCGGTGCCCTGTCTCAGGGCCAAACCCCCAGGAGTCCCGCCCTCAGGATCTCCTTGAGCCGACTTCCACGGAGGGAAGGGGAGCTTCAGGCCGCCTGCTGTGTTCTGGGGACTCCCGTTCAGATCCGATTTTGGCCCCCTCCCAGTGAGATAGGATGGGCTCAGCACATCTGGTGAGGCAGGCAGGGCCTCGCTGCAGCGCAGAATGATCCCATAGGTCTCAAGGCGTAGCGTCAGCTGAAACTTCACTGATCCATCAGCCCTCTGCCTCCCTCCTCCTTCGAAAGAGCAGTGGCCTGCTCCGCTTCTAAAAGCCCTGGGGCTCCGGAAAGCCGACCGCGCTTTACAGGACACGTGCAGGCAGGAACAGGGGCGAATCCGAGGTGGAGACCATGTGACCACGCGTGGCACTGGCGTATCCCACAGCAGATGGTGTGAATGTGTGTCACCGGAGGCATACCGGGAGACGGCGAAACAAACGGTGGTGTCCAGGCATGTGCCAGTGGAAGGGGGGAACAAGTGACCTTTCGGTCAATGCCAAGGGAAATCAAAGAACACCTGGGGCTCGGTGGGTGGGGGGCCTGTGCCTGACCCAAGCCAGGTTTTCCAATGCCTATCAGAGGAGCAAAGAATCTTCTGCAGAATTCGCCCCGCCCCCAACCCTCCTCCTCCCTGGTAGCCCTGACGCAACTTCCCCTGCACCCAGCCCCAGCCCCAGCCCCAGCCCCAGCCCCAGCCCCAGCCCCAGCCCAGTCCCTCTGGTTCCCTGACAAGAGAAGATCAAGGGTGTCAGTTTGGGCCACAAGATCAAGGGAGTCAGCCCACCCAGGAGCAGAGGAGAGGATGTCCCTCAAGAATGAGACAGGAAGTGCAGAGGAAATGCGACACCACCTGTCCTAGAAGACAAGGCCAGTCACGGTCGCCTAGCGCTCATTCTAGGCAATCCACCCACCCATGAGGGGAAACATGGAGAACAAGGAAGCTTCCCTGTCTGAGACACGTATGGAAGCCAAGAAATCCAGGGTCATGAGACCTGCCCAATGAAGCAGAAAGACGTTTGGAGAGAGATACCATCATGACACGGATCTGCAGGAAGTGTGTCCCTGACGGACTGGGAAGTCATCTTTGTTGAAGACATTTGGCCAGAGCGAGAGGCATCCAGGCCCCTGAGAAACAGGTGAGGCAGAGCAAGAGGGAGGATAGAGCAGCGGCCAGAGCCCCGGCAGGATACAGCGCCGTGCCACCACCACGGGCATAAGGGGAGGGCTTCCAAAAGGGTGGCTTGTCCAGAGAGGCCAGCGTTCCAGTGACAGTGACAGGGATTGTTGCCATCTCCCATTCCCGGCTTCTTCTTCTACACGGTATGGTGGTGTGGCTTCATTTCTCAGAGAAGAGCCGTGAAAAGGTACAACCATCTTCTCTGATGTGGTTCTGCTTCCCTACTGCGGGACAAAGAGCTCCTGTGGGGCTCTTTTCCTTGGTTGCTGTGTGGTCATCTTGATCTTAGAAAAGAGGCAGCTCATGATGGGGATGAGATTTCAATTGCTCCGGGACCGATGCATCTCCTCACGTGGGCCAGGCCTTCACACACCCAAAGCGGATCCGCGGCGGCGAAAACGATTGACAGCCGGCCTCATGACCCAGGCAGAGACGCAGAAAGAGGCTCAGCAAAGACAGGCCGACATGCCAGAAATCGCCTTGTGCTGCACAGGGCACATTCAGCCAAAGACACACACGCAGAGGGGCACGCACACACTAACCGACAGAGAGAGGGAAAGAAAGACACAGAGACTGAGAGACAGAGAGAGAAGAGAGAATGGGAGACACACACACACGCGCGCACACATACACGCGCACACACACACAGAGAAACAGAGTCATACAGCAGAGGCATGGAAACACACCGCCCCCAGGCAACCCCTGAGGCTGCGGGGTTCTGCTCTCGACGAGAACGACCCTGGGGTGAGAGAACAGCCCAGGGGCACGCAGGCCGACCTGTCCTCGAGATGACGGCGGCACGACTTTTGGGGAGACTCACCCCAACAGCGTCCGGGCAGGCCTGAGGCTGGGATGCCGTGCTGCTTCTCCCGGACTCCGCCTGGGGTTTCCTCATCCTGGTCGGCCCTTTGCGACTCCTGGCATCCGGAGACGTTCCCGTCGACCCCGTGGAGAGGTCCGACAGGAGCCTCAGAGCCCCGCCACCCAAGCACTGCCACGGAGGGCTCCTGCTCTGCCAAGCCTCAGGGACCGGTTTCTAAGACAACCGTGGGAAGCACTGTGACGGCAGAAGCCGCTCGCGCCTCGCGCATGCGCATTGGCTGGACCGACTCGCGCTCGGCTCCTGGCAGTCAGGCTGCGTCCCCTTTAAATAATGCCCCCGCTGCCCGGCTGCAGCGAGGCTCCTGCTGCAGCCGCGGCGGCGTGTGGATACGGGGTCCAGCTTGGGACGCCGTGGGAGATGGGGCCGCCGGTGCCCTGTCTCAGGGCCAAACCCCCAGGAGTCCCGCCCTCAGGATCTCCTTGAGCCGACTTCCACGGAGGGAAGGGGAGCTTCAGGCCGCCTGCTGTGTTCTGGGGACTCCCGTTCAGATCCGATTTTGGCCCCCTCCCAGTGAGATAGGATGGGCTCAGCACATCTGGTGAGGCAGGCAGGGCCTCGCTGCAGCGCAGAATGATCCCATAGGTCTCAAGGCGTAGCGTCAGCTGAAACTTCACTGATCCATCAGCCCTCTGCCTCCCTCCTCCTTCGAAAGAGCAGTGGCCTGCTCCGCTTCTAAAAGCCCTGGGGCTCCGGAAAGCCGACCGCGCTTTACAGGACACGTGCAGGCAGGAACAGGGGCGAATCCGAGGTGGAGACCATGTGACCACGCGTGGCACTGGCGTATCCCACAGCAGATGGTGTGAATGTGTGTCACCGGAGGCATACCGGGAGACGGCGAAACAAACGGTGGTGTCCAGGCATGTGCCAGTGGAAGGGGGGAACAAGTGACCTTTCGGTCAATGCCAAGGGAAATCAAAGAACACCTGGGGCTCGGTGGGTGGGGGGCCTGTGCCTGACCCAAGCCAGGTTTTCCAATGCCTATCAGAGGAGCAAAGAATCTTCTGCAGAATTCGCCCCGCCCCCAACCCTCCTCCTCCCTGGTAGCCCTGACGCAACTTCCCCTGCACCCAGCCCCAGCCCCAGCCCCAGCCCCAGCCCCAGCCCCAGCCCCAGCCCAGTCCCTCTGGTTCCCTGACAAGAGAAGATCAAGGGTGTCAGTTTGGGCCACAAGATCAAGGGAGTCAGCCCACCCAGGAGCAGAGGAGAGGATGTCCCTCAAGAATGAGACAGGAAGTGCAGAGGAAATGCGACACCACCTGTCCTAGAAGACAAGGCCAGTCACGGTCGCCTAGCGCTCATTCTAGGCAATCCACCCACCCATGAGGGGAAACATGGAGAACAAGGAAGCTTCCCTGTCTGAGACACGTATGGAAGCCAAGAAATCCAGGGTCATGAGACCTGCCCAATGAAGCAGAAAGACGTTTGGAGAGAGATACTATCATGACACGGATCTGCAGGAAGTGTGTCCCTGACGGACTGGGAAGTCATCTTTGTTGAAGACATTTGGCCAGAGCGAGAGGCATCCAGGCCCCTGAGAAACAGGTGAGGCAGAGCAAGAGGGAGGATAGAGCAGCGGCCAGAGCCCCGGCAGGATACAGCGCCGTGCCACCACCACGGGCATAAGGGGAGGGCTTCCAAAAGGGTGGCTTGTCCAGAGAGGCCAGCGTTCCAGTGACAGTGACAGGGATTGTTGCCATCTCCCATTCCCGGCTTCTTCTTCTACACGGTATGGTGGTGTGGCTTCATTTCTCAGAGAAGAGCCGTGAAAAGGTACAACCATCTTCTCTGATGTGGTTCTGCTTCCCTACTGCGGGACAAAGAGCTCCTGTGGGGCTCTTTTCCTTGGTTGCTGTGTGGTCATCTTGATCTTAGAAAAGAGGCAGCTCATGATGGGGATGAGATTTCAATTGCTCCGGGACCGATGCATCTCCTCACGTGGGCCAGGCCTTCACACACCCAAAGCGGATCCGCGGCGGCGAAAACGATTGACAGCCGGCCTCATGACCCAGGCAGAGACGCAGAAAGAGGCTCAGCAAAGACAGGCCGACATGCCAGAAATCGCCTTGTGCTGCACAGGGCACATTCAGCCAAAGACACACACGCAGAGGGGCACGCACACACTAACCGACAGAGAGAGGGAAAGAAAGACACAGAGACTGAGAGACAGAGAGAGAAGAGAGAATGGGAGACACACACACACGCGCCCACACATACACGCGCACACACACACAGAGAAACAGAGTCATGCGGCAGAGGCATGGAAACACACGGCCCCAGGCAACCCCTGAGGCTGCGGGGTTCTGCTCTCGACGAGAACGACCCTGGGGTGAGAGAACAGCCCAGGGGCACGAAGGCCGACCTGTCCTCGAGATGACGGCGGCACGACTTTTGGGGAGACTCACCCCAACAGCGTCCGGGCAGGTCTGAGGCTGGGATGCCGTGCTGCTTCCCCCGGACTCCGCCTGGGGTTTCCTCATCCTGGTCGGCCCTTTGCGACTCCTGGCATCCGGAGACGTTCCCGTCGACCCCGTGGAGAGGTCCGACCGGAGCCTCAGAGCCCCGCCACCCAAGCACTGCCACGGAGGGCTCCTGCTCTGCCAAGCCTCAGGGACTGGTTTCTAAGACAACCGTGGGAAGCACTGTGACGGCAGAAGCCGCTCGCGCCTCGCGCATGCGCATTGGCTGGACCGACTCGCGCTCGGCTCCTGGCAGTCAGGCTGCGTCCCCTTTAAATAATGCCCCCGCTGCCCGGCTGCAGCGAGGCTCCTGCTGCAGCCGCGGCGGCGTGTGGATACGGGGTCCAGCTTGGGACGCCGTGGGAGATGGAGCCGCCGGTGCCCTGTCTCAGGGCCAAACCCCCAGGAGTCCCGCCCTCAGGATCTCCTTGAGCCGACTTCCACGGAGGGAAGGGGAGCTTCAGGCCGCCTGCTGTGTTCTGGGGACTCCCGTTCAGATCCGATTTTGGCCCCCTCGCAGTGAGATAGGATGGGCTCAGCACATCTGGTGAGGCAGGCAGGGCCTCGCTGCAGCGCAGAATGATCCCATAGGTCTCAAGGCGTAGCGTCAGCTGAAACTTCACTGATCCATCAGCCCTCTGCCTCCCTCCTCCTTCGAAAGAGCAGTGGCCTGCTCCGCTTCTAAAAGCCCTGGGGCTCCGGAAAGCCGACCGCGCTTTACAGGACACGTGCAGGCAGGAACAGGGGCGAATCCGAGGTGGAGACCATGTGACCACGCGTGGCACTGGCGTATCCCACAGCAGATGGTGTGAATGTGTGTCACCGGAGGCATACCGGGAGACGGCGAAACAAACGGTGGTGTCCAGGCATGTGCCAGTGGAAGGGGGGAACAAGTGACCTTTCGGTCAATGCCAAGGGAAATCAAAGAACACCTGGGGCTCGGTGGGTGGGGGGCCTGTGCCTGACCCAAGCCAGGTTTTCCAATGCCTATGAGAGGAGCAAAGAATCTTCTGCAGAATTCGCCCCGCCCCCAACCCTCCTCCTCCCTGGTAGCCCTGACGCAACTTCCCCTGCACCCAGCCCCAGCCCCAGCCCCAGCCCCAGCCCCAGCCCAAGACCCAGCCCCAGCCCCAGCCCAGTCCCTCTGGTTCCCTGACATTCGTTTGGGCCACAAGATCAAGGGAGTCAGTCCACCCAGGAGCAGAGGAGAGGATGTCCCTCAAGAATGAGACAGGAAGTGCAGAGGAAATGCGACACCACCTGTCCTAGAAGACAAGGCCAGTCACGGTCGCCTAGCGCTCATTCTAGGCAATCCACCCACCCATGAGGGGAAACATGGAGAACAAGGAAGCTTCCCTGTCTGAGACACGTATGGAAGCCAAGAAATCCAGGGTCATGAGACCTGCCCAATGAAGCAGAAAGACGTTTGGAGAGAGATACCATCATGACACGGATCTGCAGGAAGTGTGTCCCTGACGGACTGGGAAGTCATCTTTGTTGAAGACATTTGGCCAGAGCGAGAGGCATCCAGGCCCCTGAGAAACAGGTGAGGCAGAGCAAGAGGGAGGATAGAGCAGCGGCCAGAGCCCCGGCAGGATACAGCGCCGTGCCACCACCACGGGCATAAGGGGAGGGCTTCCAAAAGGGTGGCTTGTCCAGAGAGGCCAGCGTTCCAGTGACAGTGACAGGGATTGTTGCCAACTCCCATTCCCGGCTTCTTCTTCTACACGGTATGGTGGTGTGGCTTCATTTCTCAGAGAAGAGCCGTGAAAAGGTACAACCATCTTCTCTGATGTGGTTCTGCTTCCCTACTGCGGGACAAAGAGCTCCTGTGGGGCTCTTTTCCTTGGTTGCTGTGTGGTCATCTTGATCTTAGAAAAGAGGCAGCTCATGATGGGGATGAGATTTCAATTGCTCCGGGACCGATGCATCTCCTCACGTGGGCCAGGCCTTCACACACCCAAAGCGGATCCGCGGCGGCGAAAACGATTGACAGCCGGCCTCATGACCCAGGCAGAGACGCAGAAAGAGGCTCAGCAAAGACAGGCCGACATGCCAGAAATCGCCTTGTGCTGCACAGGGCACATTCAGCCAAAGACACACACGCAGAGGGGCACGCACACACTAACCGACAGAGAGAGGGAAAGAAAGACACAGAGACTGAGAGACAGAGAGAGAAGAGAGAATGGGAGACACACACACACGCGCCCACACATACACGCGCACACACACACAGAGAAACAGAGTCATACAGCAGAGGCATGGAAACACACCGCCCCCAGGCAACCCCTGAGGCTGCGGGGTTCTGCTCTCGACGAGAACGACCCTGGGGTGAGAGAACAGCCCAGGGGCACGCAGGCCGACCTGTCCTCGAGATGACGGCGGCACGACTTTTGGGGAGACTCACCCCAACAGCGTCCGGGCAGGCCTGAGGCTGGGATGCCGTGCTGCTTCACCCGGACTCCACCTGGGGTTTCCTCATCCTGGTCGGCCCTTTGCGACTCCTGGCATCCGGAGACATTCCCGTCGACCCCGTGGAGAGGTCCGACCGGAGCCTCAGAGCCCCGCCACCCAAGCACTGCCACGGAGGGCTCCTGCTCTGCCAAGCCTCAGGGACCGGTTTCTAAGACAACCGTGGGAAGCACTGTGACGGCAGAAGCCGCTCGCGCCTCGCGCATGCGCATTGGCTGGACCGACTCGCGCTCGGCTCCTGGCAGTCAGGCTGCGTCCCCTTTAAATAATGCCCCCGCTGCCCGGCTGCAGCGAGGCTCCTGCTGCAGCCGCGGCGGCGTGTGGATGCGGGGTCCAGCTTGGGACGCCGTGGGAGATGGGGCCGCCGGTGCCCTGTCTCAGGGCCAAACCCCCAGGAGTCCCGCCCTCAGGATCTCCTTGAGCCGACTTCCACGGAGGGAAGGGGAGCTTCAGGCCGCCTGCTGTGTTCTGGGGACTCCCGTTCAGATCCGATTTTGGCCCCCTCCCAGTGAGATAGGATGGGCTCACAACATCTGGTGAGGCAGGCAGGGCCTCGCTGCAGCGCAGAATGATCCCATAGGTCTCAAGGCGTAGCGTCAGCTGAAACTTCACTGATCCATCAGCCCTCTGCCTCCCTCCTCCTTCGAAAGAGCAGTGGCCTGCTCCGCTTCTAAAAGCCCTGGGGCTCCGGAAAGCCGACTGCGCTTTACAGGACACGTGCAGGCAGGAACAGGGGCGAATCCGAGGTGGAGACCATGTGACCACGCGTGGCACTGGCGTATCCCACAGCAGATGGTGTGAATGTGTGTCACCGGAGGCATACCGGGAGACGGCGAAACAAACGGTGGTGTCCAGGCATGTGCCAGTGGAAGGGGGGAACAAGTGACCTTTCGGTCAATGCCAAGGGAAATCAAAGAACACCTGGGGCTCGGTGGGTGGGGGGCCTGTGCCTGACCCAAGCCAGGTTTTCCAATGCCTATCAGAGGAGCAAAGAATCTTCTGCAGAATTCGCCCCGCCCCCAACCCTCCTCCTCCCTGGTAGCCCTGACGCAACTTCCTCTGCACCAAGCCCCAGCCCCAGCCCCAGCCCCAGCCCCAGCCCCAGCCCCAGCCCAGTCCCTCTGGTTCCCTGACATTCGTTTGGGCCACAAGATCAAGGGAGTCAGTCCACCCAGGAGCAGAGGAGAGGATGTCCCTCAAGAATGAGACAGGAAGTGCAGAGGAAATGCGACACCACCTGTCCTAGAAGACAAGGCCAGTCACGGTCGCCTAGCGCTCATTCTAGGCAATCCACCCACCCATGAGGGGAAACATGGAGAACAAGGAAGCTTCCCTGTCTGAGACACGTATGGAAGCCAAGAAATCCAGGGTCATGAGACCTGCCCAATGAAGCAGAAAGACGTTTGGAGAGAGATACCATCATGACACGGATCTGCAGGAAGTGTGTCCCTGACGGACTGGGAAGTCATCTTTGTTGAAGACATTTGGCCAGAGCGAGAGGCATCCAGGCCCCTGAGAAACAGGTGAGGCAGAGCAAGAGGGAGGATAGAGCAGCGGCCAGAGCCCCGGCAGGATACAGCGCCGTGCCACCACCACGGGCATAAGGGGAGGGCTTCCAAAAGGGTGGCTTGTCCAGAGAGGCCAGCGTTCCAGTGACAGTGACAGGGATTGTTGCCATCTCCCATTCCCGGCTTCTTCTTCTACACGGTATGGTGGTGTGGCTTCATTTCTCAGAGAAGAGCCGTGAAAAGGTACAACCCTCTTCTCTGATGTGGTTCTGCTTCCCTACTGCGGGACAAAGAGCTCCTGTGGGGCTCTTTTCCTTGGTTGCTGTGTGGTCATCTTGATCTTAGAAAAGAGGCAGCTCATGATGGGGATGAGATTTCAATTGCTCCGGGACCGATGCATCTCCTCACGTGGGCCAGGCCTTCACACACCCAAAGCGGATCCGCGGCGGCGAAAACGATTGACAGCCGGCCTCATGACCCAGGCAGAGACGCAGAAAGAGGCTCAGCAAAGACAGGCCGACATGCCAGAAATCGCCTTGTGCTGCACAGGGCACATTCAGCCAAAGACACACACGCAGAGGGGCACGCACACACTAACCGACAGAGAGAGGGAAAGAAAGACACAGAGACTGAGAGACAGAGAGAGAAGAGAGAATGGGAGACACACACACACGCGCGCACACATACACGCGCACACACACACAGAGAAACAGAGTCATACAGCAGAGGCATGGAAACACACCGCCCCCAGGCAACCCCTGAGGCTGCGGGGTTCTGCTCTCGACGAGAACGACCCTGGGGTGAGAGAACAGCCCAGGGGCACGCAGGCCGACCTGTCCTCGAGATGACGGCGGCACGACTTTTGGGGAGACTCACCCCAACAGCGTCCGGGCAGGCCTGAGGCTGGGATGCCGTGCTGCTTCTCCCGGACTCCGCCTGGGGTTTCCTCATCCTGGTCGGCCCTTTGCGACTCCTGGCATCCGGAGACGTTCCCGTCGACCCCGTGGAGAGGTCCGACAGGAGCCTCAGAGCCCCGCCACCCAAGCACTGCCACGGAGGGCTCCTGCTCTGCCAAGCCTCAGGGACCGGTTTCTAAGACAACCGTGGGAAGCACTGTGACGGCAGAAGCCGCTCGCGCCTCGCGCATGCGCATTGGCTGGACCGACTCGCGCTCGGCTCCTGGCAGTCAGGCTGCGTCCCCTTTAAATAATGCCCCCGCTGCCCGGCTGCAGCGAGGCTCCTGCTGCAGCCGCGGCGGCGTGTGGATACGGGGTCCAGCTTGGGACGCCGTGGGAGATGGGGCCGCCGGTGCCCTGTCTCAGGGCCAAACCCCCAGGAGTCCCGCCCTCAGGATCTCCTTGAGCCGACTTCCACGGAGGGAAGGGGAGCTTCAGGCCGCCTGCTGTGTTCTGGGGACTCCCGTTCAGATCCGATTTTGGCCCCCTCCCAGTGAGATAGGATGGGCTCAGCACATCTGGTGAGGCAGGCAGGGCCTCGCTGCAGCGCAGAATGATCCCATAGGTCTCAAGGCGTAGCGTCAGCTGAAACTTCACTGATCCATCAGCCCTCTGCCTCCCTCCTCCTTCGAAAGAGCAGTGGCCTGCTCCGCTTCTAAAAGCCCTGGGGCTCCGGAAAGCCGACCGCGCTTTACAGGACACGTGCAGGCAGGAACAGGGGCGAATCCGAGGTGGAGACCATGTGACCACGCGTGGCACTGGCGTATCCCACAGCAGATGGTGTGAATGTGTGTCACCGGAGGCATACCGGGAGACGGCGAAACAAACGGTGGTGTCCAGGCATGTGCCAGTGGAAGGGGGGAACAAGTGACCTTTCGGTCAATGCCAAGGGAAATCAAAGAACACCTGGGGCTCGGTGGGTGGGGGGCCTGTGCCTGACCCAAGCCAGGTTTTCCAATGCCTATCAGAGGAGCAAAGAATCTTCTGCAGAATTCGCCCCGCCCCCAACCCTCCTCCTCCCTGGTAGCCCTGACGCAACTTCCCCTGCACCCAGCCCCAGCCCCAGCCCCAGCCCCAGCCCCAGCCCCAGCCCCAGCCCAGTCCCTCTGGTTCCCTGACAAGAGAAGATCAAGGGTGTCAGTTTGGGCCACAAGATCAAGGGAGTCAGCCCACCCAGGAGCAGAGGAGAGGATGTCCCTCAAGAATGAGACAGGAAGTGCAGAGGAAATGCGACACCACCTGTCCTAGAAGACAAGGCCAGTCACGGTCGCCTAGCGCTCATTCTAGGCAATCCACCCACCCATGAGGGGAAACATGGAGAACAAGGAAGCTTCCCTGTCTGAGACACGTATGGAAGCCAAGAAATCCAGGGTCATGAGACCTGCCCAATGAAGCAGAAAGACGTTTGGAGAGAGATACTATCATGACACGGATCTGCAGGAAGTGTGTCCCTGACGGACTGGGAAGTCATCTTTGTTGAAGACATTTGGCCAGAGCGAGAGGCATCCAGGCCCCTGAGAAACAGGTGAGGCAGAGCAAGAGGGAGGATAGAGCAGCGGCCAGAGCCCCGGCAGGATACAGCGCCGTGCCACCACCACGGGCATAAGGGGAGGGCTTCCAAAAGGGTGGCTTGTCCAGAGAGGCCAGCGTTCCAGTGACAGTGACAGGGATTGTTGCCATCTCCCATTCCCGGCTTCTTCTTCTACACGGTATGGTGGTGTGGCTTCATTTCTCAGAGAAGAGCCGTGAAAAGGTACAACCATCTTCTCTGATGTGGTTCTGCTTCCCTACTGCGGGACAAAGAGCTCCTGTGGGGCTCTTTTCCTTGGTTGCTGTGTGGTCATCTTGATCTTAGAAAAGAGGCAGCTCATGATGGGGATGAGATTTCAATTGCTCCGGGACCGATGCATCTCCTCACGTGGGCCAGGCCTTCACACACCCAAAGCGGATCCGCGGCGGCGAAAACGATTGACAGCCGGCCTCATGACCCAGGCAGAGACGCAGAAAGAGGCTCAGCAAAGACAGGCCGACATGCCAGAAATCGCCTTGTGCTGCACAGGGCACATTCAGCCAAAGACACACACGCAGAGGGGCACGCACACACTAACCGACAGAGAGAGGGAAAGAAAGACACAGAGACTGAGAGACAGAGAGAGAAGAGAGAATGGGAGACACACACACACGCGCCCACACATACACGCGCACACACACACAGAGAAACAGAGTCATGCGGCAGAGGCATGGAAACACACGGCCCCAGGCAACCCCTGAGGCTGCGGGGTTCTGCTCTCGACGAGAACGACCCTGGGGTGAGAGAACAGCCCAGGGGCACGAAGGCCGACCTGTCCTCGAGATGACGGCGGCACGACTTTTGGGGAGACTCACCCCAACAGCGTCCGGGCAGGTCTGAGGCTGGGATGCCGTGCTGCTTCCCCCGGACTCCGCCTGGGGTTTCCTCATCCTGGTCGGCCCTTTGCGACTCCTGGCATCCGGAGACGTTCCCGTCGACCCCGTGGAGAGGTCCGACCGGAGCCTCAGAGCCCCGCCACCCAAGCACTGCCACGGAGGGCTCCTGCTCTGCCAAGCCTCAGGGACTGGTTTCTAAGACAACCGTGGGAAGCACTGTGACGGCAGAAGCCGCTCGCGCCTCGCGCATGCGCATTGGCTGGACCGACTCGCGCTCGGCTCCTGGCAGTCAGGCTGCGTCCCCTTTAAATAATGCCCCCGCTGCCCGGCTGCAGCGAGGCTCCTGCTGCAGCCGCGGCGGCGTGTGGATACGGGGTCCAGCTTGGGACGCCGTGGGAGATGGAGCCGCCGGTGCCCTGTCTCAGGGCCAAACCCCCAGGAGTCCCGCCCTCAGGATCTCCTTGAGCCGACTTCCACGGAGGGAAGGGGAGCTTCAGGCCGCCTGCTGTGTTCTGGGGACTCCCGTTCAGATCCGATTTTGGCCCCCTCGCAGTGAGATAGGATGGGCTCAGCACATCTGGTGAGGCAGGCAGGGCCTCGCTGCAGCGCAGAATGATCCCATAGGTCTCAAGGCGTAGCGTCAGCTGAAACTTCACTGATCCATCAGCCCTCTGCCTCCCTCCTCCTTCGAAAGAGCAGTGGCCTGCTCCGCTTCTAAAAGCCCTGGGGCTCCGGAAAGCCGACCGCGCTTTACAGGACACGTGCAGGCAGGAACAGGGGCGAATCCGAGGTGGAGACCATGTGACCACGCGTGGCACTGGCGTATCCCACAGCAGATGGTGTGAATGTGTGTCACCGGAGGCATACCGGGAGACGGCGAAACAAACGGTGGTGTCCAGGCATGTGCCAGTGGAAGGGGGGAACAAGTGACCTTTCGGTCAATGCCAAGGGAAATCAAAGAACACCTGGGGCTCGGTGGGTGGGGGGCCTGTGCCTGACCCAAGCCAGGTTTTCCAATGCCTATGAGAGGAGCAAAGAATCTTCTGCAGAATTCGCCCCGCCCCCAACCCTCCTCCTCCCTGGTAGCCCTGACGCAACTTCCCCTGCACCCAGCCCCAGCCCCAGCCCCAGCCCCAGCCCCAGCCCAAGACCCAGCCCCAGCCCCAGCCCAGTCCCTCTGGTTCCCTGACATTCGTTTGGGCCACAAGATCAAGGGAGTCAGTCCACCCAGGAGCAGAGGAGAGGATGTCCCTCAAGAATGAGACAGGAAGTGCAGAGGAAATGCGACACCACCTGTCCTAGAAGACAAGGCCAGTCACGGTCGCCTAGCGCTCATTCTAGGCAATCCACCCACCCATGAGGGGAAACATGGAGAACAAGGAAGCTTCCCTGTCTGAGACAGGTATGGAAGCCAAGATATCCAGGGTCATGAGACCTGCCCAATGAAGCAGAAAGACGTTTGGAGAGAGATACCATCATGACACGGATCTGCAGGAAGTGTGTCCCTGACGGACTGGGAAGTCATCTTTGTTGAAGACATTTGGCCAGAGCGAGAGGCATCCAGGCCCCTGAGAAACAGGTGAGGCAGAGCAAGAGGGAGGATAGAGCAGCGGCCAGAGCCCCAGCAGGATACAGTGCCGTGCCACCACCACGGGCATAAGGGGAGGGCTTCCAAAAGGGTGGCTTGTCCAGAGAGGCCAGCGTTCCAGTGACAGTGACAGGGATTGTTGCCATCTCCCATTCCCGGCTTCTTCTTCTGCACGGTATGGTGGTGTGGCTTCATTTCTCAGAGAAGAGCCGTGAAAAGGTACAACCATCTTCTCTGATGTGGTTCTGCTTCCCTACTGTGGGACAAAGAGCCCCTGTGGGGCTCTTTTCCTTGGTTGCTGTGTGGTCATCTTGATCTTAGAAAAGAGGCAGCTCATGATGGGGATGAGATTTCAATTGCTCCGGGACCGATGCATCTCCTCACGTGGGCCAGGCCTTCACACACCCAAAGCGGATCCGCGGCGGCGAAAACGATTGACAGCCGGCCTCATGACCCAGGCAGAGACGCAGAAAGAGGCTGAGCAAAGACAGGCCAACATGCCAGAAATCGCCTTGTGCTGCACAGGGCACATTCAGCCAAAGACACACACGCAGAGGGGCACGCACACACTAACCGACAGAGAGAGGGAAAGAAAGACACAGAGACTGAGAGACAGAGAGAGAAGAGAGAATGGGAGACACACACACACGCGCGCACACATACACGCGCACACACACACACACAGAAACAGAGTCATACAGCAGAGGCATGGAAACACACCGACCCCAGGTAACCCCTGAGGCTGCGGGGTTCTGCTCTCGACGAGAACGACCCTGGGGTGAGAGAACAGCCCAGGGGCACGCAGGCCGACCTGTCCTCGAGATGACGGCGGCACGACTTTTGGGGAGACTCACCCCAACAGCGTCCGGGCAGGTCTGAGGCTGGGATGCCGTGCTGCTTCCCCCGGACTCCGCCTGGGGTTTCCTCATCCTGGTCGGCCCTTTGCGACTCCTGGCATCCGGAGACGTTCCCGTCGACCCCGTGGAGAGGTCCGACCGGAGCCTCAGAGCCCCGCCACCCAAGCACTGCCACGGAGGGCTCCTGCTCTGCCAAGCCTCAGGGACCGGTTTCTAAGACAACCGTGGGAAGCACTGTGACGGCAGAAGCCGCTCGCGCCTCGTGCATGCGCATTGGCTGGACCGACTCGCGCTCGGCTCCTGGCAGTCAGGCTGCGTCCCCTTTAAATAATGCCCCCGCTGCCCGGCTGCAGCGAGGCTCCTGCTGCAGCCGCGGCGGCGTGTGGATACGGGGTCCAGCTTGGGACGCCGTGGGAGATGGAGCCGCCGGTGCCCTGTCTCAGGGCCAAACCCCCAGGAGTCCCGCCCTCAGGATCTCCTTGAGCCGACTTCCACGGAGGGAAGGGGAGCTTCAGGCCGCCTGCTGTGTTCTGGGGACTCCCGTTCAGATCCGATTTTGGCCCCCTCCCAGTGAGATAGGATGGGCTCAGCACATCTGGTGAGGCAGGCAGGGCCTCGCTGCAGCGCAGAATGATCCCATAGGTCTCAAGGCGTAGCGTCAGCTGAAACTTCACTGATCCATCAGCCCTCTGCCTCCCTCCTCCTTCGAAAGAGCAGTGGCCTGCTCCGCTTCTAAAAGCCCTGGGGCTCCGGAAAGCCGACCGCGCTTTACAGGACACGTGCAGGCAGGAACAGGGGCGAATCCGAGGTGGAGACCATGTGACCACGCGTGGCACTGGCGTATCCCACAGCAGATGGTGTGAATGTGTGTCACCGGAGGCATACCGGGAGACGGCGAAACAAACGGTGGTGTCCAGGCATGTGCCAGTGGAAGGGGGGAACAAGTGACCTTTCGGTCAATGCCAAGGGAAATCAAAGAACACCTGGGGCTCGGTGGGTGGGGGGCCTGTGCCTGACCCAAGCCAGGTTTTCCAATGCCTATGAGAGGAGCAAAGAATCTTCTGCAGAATTCGCCCCGCCCCCAACCCTCCTCCTCCCTGGTAGCCCTGACGCAACTTCCCCTGCACCCAGCCCCAGCCCCAGCCCCAGCCCCAGCCCCAGCCCCAGCCCCAGCCCAGTCCCTCTGGTTCCCTGACAAGAGAAGATCAAGGGTGTCAGTTTGGGCCACAAGATCAAGGGAGTCAGCCCACCCAGGAGCAGAGGAGAGGATGTCCCTCAAGAATGAGACAGGAAGTGCAGAGGAAATGCGACACCACCTGTCCTAGAAGACAAGGCCAGTCACGGTCGCCTAGCGCTCATTCTAGGCAATCCACCCACCCATGAGGGGAAACATGGAGAACAAGGAAGCTTCCCTGTCTGAGACACGTATGGAAGCCAAGAAATCCAGGGTGATGAGACCTGCCCAATGAAGCAGAAAGACGTTTGGAGAGAGATACCATCATGACACGGATCTGCAGGAAGTGTGTCCCTGACGGACTGGGAAGTCATCTTTGTTGAAGACATTTGGCCAGAGCGAGAGGCATCCAGGCCCCTGAGAAACAGGTGAGGCAGAGCAAGAGGGAGGATAGAGCAGCGGCCAGAGCCCCGGCAGGATACAGCGCCGTGCCACCACCACGGGCATAAGGGGAGGGCTTCCAAAAGGGTGGCTTGTCCAGAGAGGCCAGCGTTCCAGTGACAGTGACAGGGATTGTTGCCATCTCCCATTCCCGGCTTCTTCTTCTACACGGTATGGTGGTGTGGCTTCATTTCTCAGAGAAGAGCCGTGAAAAGGTACAACCATCTTCTCTGATGTGGTTCTGCTTCCCTACTGCGGGACAAAGAGCTCCTGTGGGGCTCTTTTCCTTGGTTGCTGTGTGGTCATCTTGATCTTAGAAAAGAGGCAGCTCATGATGGGGATGAGATTTCAATTGCTCCGGGACCGATGCATCTCCTCACGTGGGCCAGGCCTTCACACACCCAAAGCGGATCCGCGGCGGCGAAAACGATTGACAGCCGGCCTCATGACCCAGGCAGAGACGCAGAAAGAGGCTCAGCAAAGACAGGCCGACATGCCAGAAATCGCCTTGTGCTGCACAGGGCACATTCAGCCAAAGACACACACGCAGAGGGGCACGCACACACTAACCGACAGAGAGAGGGAAAGAAAGACACAGAGACTGAGAGACAGAGAGAGAAGAGAGAATGGGAGACACACACACACGCGCGCACACATACACGCGCACACACACACAGAGAAACAGAGTCATACAGCAGAGGCATGGAAACACACCGCCCCCAGGCAACCCCTGAGGCTGCGGGGTTCTGCTCTCGACGAGAACGACCCTGGGGTGAGAGAACAGCCCAGGGGCACGCAGGCCGACCTGTCCTCGAGATGACGGCGGCACGACTTTTGGGGAGACTCACCCCAACAGCGTCCGGGCAGGTCTGAGGCTGGGATGCCGTGCTGCTTCCCCCGGACTCCACCTGGGGTTTCCTCATCCTGGTCGGCCCTTTGCGACTCCTGGCATCCGGAGACGTTCCCGTCGACCCCGTGGAGAGGTCCGACCGGAGCCTCAGAGCCCCGCCACCCAAGCACTGCCACGGAGGGCTCCTGCTCTGCCAAGCCTCAGGGACTGGTTTCTAAGACAACCGTGGGAAGCACTGTGACGGCAGAAGACGCTCGCGCCTCGCGCATGCGCATTGGCTGGACCGACTCGCGCTCGGCTCCTGGCAGTCAGGCTGCGTCCCCTTTAAATAATGCCCCGCTGCCCGGCTGCAGCGAGGCTCCTGCTGCAGCCGCGGCGGCGTGTGGATACGGGGTCCAGCTTGGGACGCCGTGGGAGATGGAGCCGCCGGTGCCCTGTCTCAGGGCCAAACCCCCAGGAGTCCCGCCCTCAGGATCTCCTTGAGCCGACTTCCACGGAGGGAAGGGGAGCTTCAGGCCGCCTGCTGTGTTCTGGGGTCTCCCGTTCAGATCCGATTTTGGCCCCCCCCAAGTGAGATAGGATGGGCTCACCACATCTGGTGAGGCAGGCAGGGCCTCGCTGCAGCGCAGAATGATCCCATAGGTCTCAAGGCGTAGCGTCAGCTGAAACTTCACTGATCCATCAGCCCTCTGCCTCCCTCCTCCTTCGAAAGAGCAGTGGCCTGCTCCGCTTCTAAAAGCCCTGGGGCTCCGGAAAGCCGACCGCGCTTTACAGGACACGTGCAAGCAGGAACAGGGGCGAATCCGAGGTGGAGACCATGTGGCCACGCGTGGCACTGGCGTATCCCACAGCAGATGTTGTGAATGTGTGTCACCGGAGGCATACCGGGAGACGGCGAAACAAACGGTGGTGTCCAGGCATGTGCCAGTGGAAGGGGGGAACAAGTGACCTTTCGGTCAATGCCAAGGGAAATCAAAGAACACCTGGGGCTCGGTGGGTGGGGGGCCTGTGCCTGACCCAAGCCAGGTTTTCCAATGCCTATGAGAGGAGCAAAGAATCTTCTGCAGAATTCGCCCCGCCCCCAACCCTCCTCCTCCCTGGTAGCCCTGACGCAACTTCCCCTGCACCCAGCCCCAGCCCCAGCCCCAGCCCAAGACCCAGCCCCAGCCCCAGCCCAGTCCCTCTGGTTCCCTGACATTCGTTTGGGCCACAAGATCAAGGGAGTCAGTCCACCCAGGAGCAGAGGAGAGGATGTCCCTCAAGAATGAGACAGGAAGTGCAGAGGAAGTGCGACACCACCTGTCCTAGAAGACAAGGCCAGTCACGGTCGCCTAGCGCTCATTCTAGGCAATCCACCCACCCATGAGGGGAAACATGGAGAACAAGGAAGCTTCCCTGTCTGAGACACGTATGGAAGCCAAGAAATCCAGGGTCATGAGACCTGCCCAATGAAGCAGAAAGACGTTTGGAGAGAGATACCATCATGACACGGATCTGCAGGAAGTGTGTCCCTGACGGACTGGGAAGTCATCTTTGTTGAAGACATTTGGCCAGAGCGAGAGGCATCCAGGCCCCTGAGAAACAGGTGAGGCAGAGCAAGAGGGAGGATAGAGCAGCGGCCAGAGCCCCGGCAGGATACAGCGCCGTGTCACCACCACGGGCATAAGGGGAGGGCTTCCAAAAGGGTGGCTTGTCCAGAGAGGCCAGCGTTCCAGTGACAGTGACAGGGATGGTTGCCATCTCCCATTCCCGGCTTCTTCTTCTACACGGTATGGTGGTGTGGCTTCATTTCTCAGAGAAGAGCCGTGAAAAGGTACAACCATCTTCTCTGATGTGGTTCTGCTTCCCTACTGTGGGACAAAGAGCCCCTGTGGGGCTCTTTTCCTTGGTTGCTGTGTGGTCATCTTGATCTTAGAAAAGAGGCAGCTCATGATGGGGATGAGATTTCAATTGCTCCGGGACCGATGCATCTCCTCACGTGGGCCAGGCCTTCACACACCCAAAGCGGATCCGCGGCGGCGAAAACGATTGACAGCCGGCCTCATGACCCAGGCAGAGACGCAGAAAGAGGCTCAGCAAAGACAGGCCGACATGCCAGAAATCGCCTTGTGCTGCACAGGGCACATTCAGCCAAAGACACACACGCAGAGGGGCACGCACACACTAACCGACAGAGAGAGGGAAAGAAAGACACAGAGACTGAGAGACAGAGAGAGAAGAGAGAATGGGAGACACACACACACGCGCGCACACATACACGCGCACACACACACACACAGAAACAGAGTCATACAGCAGAGGCATGGAAACACACCGCCCCCAGGTAACCCCTGAGGCTGCGGGGTTCTGCTCTCGACGAGAACGACCCTGGGGTGAGAGAACAGCCCAGGGGCACGCAGGCCGACCTGTCCTCGAGTTGACGGCGGCACGACTTTTGGGGAGACTCACCCCAACAGCGTCCGGGCAGGTCTGAGGCTGGGATGCCATGCTGCTTCCCCCGGACTCCGCCTGGGGTTTCCTCATCCTGGTCGGCCCTTTGCGACTCCTGGCATCCGGAGACGTTCCCGTCGACCCCGTGGAGAGGTCCGACCGGAGCCTCAGAGCCCCGCCACCCAAGCACTGCCACGGAGGGCTCCTGCTCTGCCAAGCCTCAGGGACCGGTTTCTAAGACAACCGTGGGAAGCACTGTGACGGCAGAAGCCGCTCGCGCCTCGCGCATGCGCATTGGCTGGACCGACTCGCGCTCGGCTCCTGGCAGTCAGGCTGCGTCCCCTTTAAATAATGCCCCCGCTGCCCGGCTGCAGCGAGGCTCCTGCTGCAGCCGCGGCGGCGTGTGGATACGGGGTCCAGCTTGGGACGCCGTGGGAGATGGAGCCGCCGGTGCCCTGTCTCAGGGCCAAACCCCCAGGAGTCCCGCCCTCAGGATCTCCTTGAGCCAACTTCCACGGAGGGAAGGGGAGCTTCAGGCCGCCTGCTGTGTTCTGGGGACTCCCGTTCAGATCCGATTTTGGCCCCCTCCCAGTGAGATAGGATGGGCTCACAACATCTGGTGAGGCAGGCAGGGCCTCGCTGCAGCGCAGAATGATCCCATAGGTCTCAAGGCGTAGCGTCAGCTGAAACTTCACTGATCCATCAGCCCTCTGCCTCCCTCCTCCTTCGAAAGAGCAGTGGCCTGCTCCGCTTCTAAAAGCCCTGGGGCTCCGGAAAGCCGACCGCGCTTTACAGGACACGTGCAGGCAGGAACAGGGGCGAATCCGAGGTGGAGACCATGTGACCACGCGTGGCACTGGCGTATCCCACAGCAGATGGTGTGAATGTGTGTCACCGGAGGCATACCGGGAGACGGCGAAACAAACGGTGGTGTCCAGGCATGTGCCAGTGGAAGGGGGGAACAAGTGACCTTTCGGTCAATGCCAAGGGAAATCAAAGAACACCTGGGGCTCGGTGGGTGGGGGGCCTGTGCCTGACCCAAGCCAGGTTTTCCAATGCCTATGAGAGGAGCAAAGAATCTTCTGCAGAATTCGCCCCGCCCCCAACCCTCCTCCTCCCTGGTAGCCCTGACGCAACTTCCCCTGCACCCAGCCCCAGCCCCAGCCCCAGCCCCAGCCCCAGCCCCAGGCCCAGCCCAGTCCCTCTGGTTCCCTGACATTCGTTTGGGCCACAAGATCAAGGGAGTCAGTCCACCCAGGAGCAGAGGAGAGGATGTCCCTCAAGAATGAGACAGGAAGTGCAGAGGAAATGCGACACCACCTGTCCTAGAAGACAAGGCCAGTCACGGTCGCCTAGCGCTCATTCTAGGCAATCCACCCACCCATGAGGGGAAACATGGAGAACAAGGAAGCTTCCCTGTCTGAGACACGTATGGAAGCCAAGAAATCCAGGGTCATGAGACCTGCCCAATGAAGCAGAAAGACGTTTGGAGAGAGATACCATCATGACACGGATCTGCAGGAAGTGTGTCCCTGACGGACTGGGAAGTCATCTTTGTTGAAGACATTTGGCCAGAGCGAGAGGCATCCAGGCCCCTGAGAAACAGGTGAGGCAGAGCAAGAGGGAGGATAGAGCAGCGGCCAGAGCCCCGGCAGGATACAGCGCCGTGCCACCACCACGGGCATAAGGGGAGGGCTTCCAAAAGGGTGGCTTGTCCAGAGAGGCCAGCGTTCCAGTGACAGTGACAGGGATTGTTGCCATCTCCCATTCCCGGCTTCTTCTTCTACACGGTATGGTGGTGTGGCTTCATTTCTCAGAGAAGAGCCGTGAAAAGGTACAACCATCTTCTCTGATGTGGTTCGGCTTCCCTACTGCGGGACAAAGAGCTCCTGTGGGGCTCTTTTCCTTGGTTGCTGTGTGGTCATCTTGATCTTAGAAAAGAGGCAGCTCATGATGGGGATGAGATTTCAATTGCTCCGGGACCGATGCATCTCCTCACGTGGGCGAGGCCTTCACACACCCAAAGCGGATCCGCGGCGGCGAAAACGATTGACAGCCGGCCTCATGACCCAGGCAGAGACGCAGAAAGAGGCTCAGCAAAGACAGGCCGACATGCCAGAAATCGCCTTGTGCTGCACAGGGCACATTCAGCCAAAGACACACACGCAGAGGGGCACGCACACACTAACCGACAGAGAGAGGGAAAGAAAGACACAGAGACTGAGAGACAGAGAGAGAAGAGAGAATGGGAGACACACACACACGCGCGCACACATACACGCGCACACACACACAGAGAAACAGAGTCATACAGCAGAGGCATGGAAACACACCGCCCCCAGGCAACCCCTGAGGCTGCGGGGTTCTGCTCTCGACGAGAACGACCCTGGGGTGAGAGAACAGCCCAGGGGCACGCAGGCCGACCTGTCCTCGAGATGACGGCGGCACGACTTTTGGGGAGACTCACCCCAACAGCGTCCGGGCAGGTCTGAGGCTGGGATGCCGTGCTGCTTCCCCCGGACTCCGCCTGGGGTTTCCTCATCCTGGTCGGCCCTTTGCGACTCCTGGCATCCGGAGACGTTCCCGTCGACCCCGTGGAGAGGTCCGACCGGAGCCTCAGAGCCCCGCCACCCAAGCACTGCCACGGAGGGCTCCTGCTCTGCCAAGCCTCAGGGACCGGTTTCTAAGACAACCGTGGGAAGCACTGTGACGGCAGAAGCCGCTCGCGCCTCGCGCATGCGCATTGGCTGGACCGACTCGCGCTCGGCTCCTGGCAGTCAGGCTGCGTCCCCTTTAAATAATGCCCCCGCTGCCCGGCTGCAGCGAGGCTCCTGCTGCAGCCGCGGCGGCGTGTGGATACGGGGTCCAGCTTGGGACGCCGTGGGAGATGGGGCCGCCGGTGCCCTGTCTCAGGGCCAAACCCCCAGGAGTCCCGCCCTCAGGATCTCCTTGAGCCGACTTCCACGGAGGGAAGGGGAGCTTCAGGCTGCCTGCTGTGTTCTGGGGACTCCCGTTCAGATCCGATTTTGGCCCCCTCCCAGTGAGATAGGATGGGCTCACAACATCTGGTGAGGCAGGCAGGGCCTCGCTGCAGCGCAGAATGATCCCATAGGTCTCAAGGCGTAGCGTCAGCTGAAACTTCACTGATCCATCAGCCCTCTGCCTCCCTCCTCCTTCGAAAGAGCAGTGGCCTGCTCCGCTTCTAAAAGCCCTGGGGCTCCGGAAAGCCGACCGCGCTTTACAGGACACGTGCAGGCAGGAACAGGGGCGAATCCGAGGTGGAGACCATGTGACCACGCGTGGCACTGGCGTATCCCACAGCAGATGGTGTGAATGTGTGTCACCGGAGGCATACCGGGAGACGGCGAAACAAACGGTGGTGTCCAGGCATGTGCCAGTGGAAGCGGGGAACAAGTGACCTTTCGGTCAATGCCAAGGGAAATCAAAGAACACCTGGGGCTCGGTGGGTGGGGGGCCTGTGCCTGACCCAAGCCAGGTTTTCCAATGCCTATCAGAGGAGCAAAGAATCTTCTGCAGAATTCGCCCCGCCCCCAACCCTCCTCCTCCCTGGTAGCCCTGACGCAACTTCCACTGCACCCAGACCCAGCCCCAGCCCCAGCCCCAGCCCCAGCCCAAGACCCAGCCCCAGCCCCAGCCCAGTCCCTCTGGTTCCCTGACATTCGTTTGGGCCACAAGATCAAGGGAGTCAGTCCACCCAGGAGCAGAGGAGAGGATGTCCCTCAAGAATGAGACAGGAAGTGCAGAGGAAATGCGACACCACCTGTCCTAGAAGACAAGGCCAGTCACGGTCGCCTAGCGCTCATTCTAGGCAATCCACCCACCCATGAGGGGAAACATGGAGAACAAGGAAGCTTCCCTGTCTGAGACACGTATGGAAGCCAAGAAATCCAGGGTCATGAGACCTGCCCAATGAAGCAGAAAGACGTTTGGAGAGAGATACCATCATGACACGGATCTGCAGGAAGTGTGTCCCTGACGGACTGGGAAGTCATCTTTGTTGAAGACATTTGGCCAGAGCGAGAGGCATCCAGGCCCCTGAGAAACAGGTGAGGCAGAGCAAGAGGGAGGATAGAGCAGCGGCCAGAGCCCCGGCAGGATACAGCGCCGTGCCACCACCACGGGCATAAGGGGAGGGCTTCCAAAAGGGTGACTTGTCCAGAGAGGCCAGCGTTCCAGTGACAGTGACAGGGATTGTTGCCATCTCCCATTCCCGGCTTCTTCTTCTACACGGTATGGTGGTGTGGCTTCATTTCTCAGAGAAGAGCCGTGAAAAGGTACAACCATCTTCTCTGATGTGGTTCTGCTTCCCTACTGCGGGACAAAGAGCTCCTGTGGGGCTCTTTTCCTTGGTTGCTGTGTGGTCATCTTGATCTTAGAAAAGAGGCAGCTCATGATGGGGATGAGATTTCAATTGCTCCGGGACCGATGCATCTCCTCACGTGGGCCAGGCCTTCACACACCCAAAGCGGATCCGCGGCGGCGAAAACGATTGACAGCCGGCCTCATGACCCAGGCAGAGACGCAGAAAGAGGCTCAGCAAAGACAGGCCGACATGCCAGAAATCGCCTTGTGCTGCACAGGGCACATTCAGCCAAAGACACACACGCAGAGGGGCACGCACACACTAACCGACAGAGAGAGGGAAAGAAAGACACAGAGACTGAGAGACAGAGAGAGAAGAGAGAATGGGAGACACACACACGCACGCACACATACACGCGCACACACACACACACAGAAACAGAGTCATACAGCAGAGGCATAGAAACACACCGCCCCCAGGTAACCCCTGAGGCTGCGGGATTCTGCTCTCGACGAGAACGACCCTGGGGTGAGAGAACAGCCCAGGGGCACGCAGGCCGACCTGTCCTCGAGATGACGGCGGCACGACTTTTGGGGAGACTCACCCCAACAGCGTCCGGGCAGGCCTGAAGCTGGGATGCCGTGCTGCTTCCCCCGGACTCCGCCTGGTGTTTCCTCATCCTGGTCGGCCCTTTGCGACTCCTGGCATCCGGAGACGTTCCCGTCGACCCCGTGGAGAGGTCCGACCGGAGCCTCAGAGCCCCGCCACCCAAGCACTGCCACGGAGGGCTCCTTCTCTGCCAAGCCTCAGGGACCGGTTTCTAAGACAACCGTGGGAAGCACTGTGACGGCAGAAGCCGCTCGCGCCTCGCGCATACGCATTGGCTGGACCGACTCGCGCTCGGCTCCTGGCAGTCAGGCTGCGTCCCCTTTAAATAATGCCCCCGCTGCCCGGCTGCAGCGAGGCTCCTGCTGCAGCCGCGGCGGCGTGTGGATACGGGGTCCAGCTTGGGACGCCGTGGGAGATGGGGCCGCCGGTGCCCTGTCTCAGGGCCAAACGCCCAGGAGTCCCGCCCTCAGGATCTCCTTGAGCCGACTTCCACGGAGGGAAGGGGAGCTTCAGGCCGCCTGCTGTGTTCTGGGGACTCCCGTTCAGATCCGATTTTGGCCCCCTCCCAGTGAGATAGGATGGGCTCAGCACATCTGGTGAGGCAGGCAGGGCCTCGCTGCAGCGCAGAATGATCCCATAGGTCTCAAGGCGTAGCGTCAGCTGAAACTTCACTGATCCATCAGCCCTCTGCCTCCCTCCTCCTTCGAAAGAGCAGTGGCCTGCTCCGCTTCTAAAAGCCCTGGGGCTCCGGAAAGCCGACCGCGCTTTACAGGACACGTGCAGGCAGGAACAGGGGCGAATCCGAGGTGGAGACCATGTGACCACGCGTGGCACTGGCGTATCCCACAGCAGATGGTGTGAATGTGTGTCACCGGAGGCATACCGGGAGACGGCGAAACAAACGGTGGTGTCCAGGCATGTGCCAGTGGAAGGGGGGAACAAGTGACCTTTCGGTCAATGCCAAGGGAAATCAAAGAACACCTGGGGCTCGGTGGGTGGGGGGCCTGTGCCTGACCCAAGCCAGGTTTTCCAATGCCTATCAGAGGAGCAAAGAATCTTCTGCAGAATTCGCCCCGCCCCCAACCCTCCTCCTCCCTGGTAGCCCTGACGCAACTTCCCCTGCACCCAGCCCCAGCCCCAGCCCCAGCCCCAGCCCCAGCCCAAGACCCAGCCCCAGCCCCAGCCCAGTCCCTCTGGTTCCCTGACATTCGTTTGGGCCACAAGATCAAGGGAGTCAGTCCACCCAGGAGCAGAGGAGAGGATGTCCCTCAAGAATGAGACAGGAAGTGCAGAGGAAATGCGACACCACCTGTCCTAGAAGACAAGGCCAGTCACGGTCGCCTAGCGCTCATTCTAGGCAATCCACCCACCCATGAGGGGAAACATGGAGAACAAGGAAGCTTCCCTGTCTGAGACACGTATGGAAGCCAAGAAATCCAGGGTCATGAGACCTGCCCAATGAAGCAGAAAGACGTTTGGAGAGAGATACCATCATGACACGGATCTGCAGGAAGTGTGTCCCTGACGGACTGGGAAGTCATCTTTGTTGAAGACATTTGGCCAGAGCGAGAGGCATCCAGGCCCCTGAGAAACAGGTGAGGCAGAGCAAGAGGGAGGATAGAGCAGCGGCCAGAGCCCCGGCAGGATACAGCGCCGTGCCACCACCACGGGCATAAGGGGAGGGCTTCCAAAAGGGTGGCTTGTCCAGAGAGGCCAGCATTCCAGTGACAGTGACAGGGATTGTTGCCATCTCCCATTCCCGGCTTCTTCTTCTACACGGTATGGTGGTGTGGCTTCATTTCTCAGAGAAGAGCCGTGAAAAGGTACAACCATCTTCTCTGATGTGGTTCTGCTTCCCTACTGCGGGACAAAGAGCTCCTGTGGGGCTCTTTTCCTTGGTTGCTGTGTGGTCATCTTGATCTTAGAAAAGAGGCAGCTCATGATGGGGATGAGATTTCAATTGCTCCGGGACCGATGCATCTCCTCACGTGGGCCAGGCCTTCACACACCCAAAGCGGATCCGCGGCGGCGAAAACGATTGACAGCCGGCCTCATGACCCAGGCAGAGACGCAGAAAGAGGCTCAGCAAAGACAGGCCGACATGCCAGAAATCGCCTTGTGCTGCACAGGGCACATTCAGCCAAAGACACACACGCAGAGGGGCACGCACACACTAACCGACAGAGAGAGGGAAAGAAAGACACAGAGACTGAGAGACAGAGAGAGAAGAGAGAATGGGAGACACACACACACGCGCGCACACATACACGCGCACACACACACAGAGAAACAGAGTCATACAGCAGAGGCATGGAAACACACCGCCCCAGGCAACCCCTGAGGCTGTGGGGTTCTGCTCTCGACGAGAACGACCCTGGGGTGAGAGAACAGCCCAGGGGCACGCAGGCCGACCTGTCCTCGAGATGACGGCGGCACGACTTTTGGGGAGACTCACCCCAACAGCGTCCGGGCAGGCCTGAGGCTGGGATGCCGTGCTGCTTCTCCCGGACTCCGCCTGGGGTTTCCTCATCCTGGTCGGCCCTTTGCGACTCCTGGCATCCGGAGACGTTCCCGTCGACCCCGTGGAGAGGTCCGACCGGAGCCTCAGAGCCCCGCCACCCAAGCACTGCCACGGAGGGCTCCTGCTCTGCCAAGCCTCAGGGACCGGTTTCTAAGACAACCGTGGGAAGCACTGTGACGGCAGAAGCCGCTCGCGCCTCGCGCATGCGCATTGGCTGGACCGACTCGCGCTCGGCTCCTGGCAGTCAGGCTGCGTCCCCTTTAAATAATGCCCCCGCTGCCCGGCTGCAGCGAGGCTCCTGCTGCAGCCGCGGCGGCGTGTGGATACGGGGTCCAGCTTGGGACGCCGTGGGAGATGGGGCCGCCGGTGCCCTGTCTCAGGGCCAAACCCCCAGGAGTCCCGCCCTCAGGATCTCCTTGAGCCGACTTCCACGGAGGGAAGGGGAGCTTCAGGCCGCCTGCTGTGTTCTGGGGACTCCCGTTCAGATCCGATTTTGGCCCCCTCCCAGTGAGATAGGATGGGCTCAGCACATCTGGTGAGGCAGGCAGGGCCTCGCTGCAGCGCAGAATGATCCCATAGGTCTCAAGGCGTAGAGTCAGCTGAAACTTCACTGATCCATCAGCCCTCTGCCTCCCTCCTCCTTCGAAAGAGCAGTGGCCTGCTCCGCTTCTAAAAGCCCTGGGGCTCCGGAAAGCCGACCGCGCTTTACAGGACACGTGCAGGCAGGAACAGGGGCGAATCCGAGGTGGAGACCATGTGACCACGCGTGGCACTGGCGTATCCCACAGCAGATGGTGTGAATGTGTGTCACCGGAGGCATACCGGGAGACGGCGAAACAAACGGTGGTGTCCAGGCATGTGCCAGTGGAAGGGGGGAACAAGTGACCTTTCGGTCAATGCCAAGGGAAATCAAAGAACACCTGGGGCTCGGTGGGTGGGGGGCCTGTGCCTGACCCAAGCCAGGTTTTCCAATGCCTATCAGAGGAGCAAAGAATCTTCTGCAGAATTCGCCCCGCCCCCAACCCTCCTCCTCCCTGGTAGCCCTGACGCAACTTCCCCTGCACCCAGCCCCAGCCCCAGCCCCAGCCCCAGCCCCAGCCCCAGCCCCAGCCCAGTCCCTCTGGTTCCCTGACAAGAGAAGATCAAGGGTGTCAGTTTGGGCCACAAGATCAAGGGAGTCAGCCCACCCAGGAGCAGAGGAGAGGATGTCCCTCAAGAATGAGACAGGAAGTGCAGAGGAAATGCGACACCACCTGTCCTAGAAGACAAGGCCAGTCACGGTCGCCTAGCGCTCATTCTAGGCAATCCACCCACCCATGAGGGGAAACATGGAGAACAAGGAAGCTTCCCTGTCTGAGACACGTATGGAAGCCAAGAAATCCAGGGTCATGAGACCTGCCCAATGAAGCAGAAAGACGTTTGGAGAGAGATACTATCATGACACGGATCTGCAGGAAGTGTGTCCCTGACGGACTGGGAAGTCATCTTTGTTGAAGACATTTGGCCAGAGCGAGAGGCATCCAGGCCCCTGAGAAACAGGTGAGGCAGAGCAAGAGGGAGGATAGAGCAGCGGCCAGAGCCCCGGCAGGATACAGCGCCGTGCCACCACCACGGGCATAAGGGGAGGGCTTCCAAAAGGGTGGCTTGTCCAGAGAGGCCAGCGTTCCAGTGACAGTGACAGGGATTGTTGCCATCTCCCATTCCCGGCTTCTTCTTCTACACGGTATGGTGGTGTGGCTTCATTTCTCAGAGAAGAGCCGTGAAAAGGTACAACCATCTTCTCTGATGTGGTTCTGCTTCCCTACTGCGGGACAAAGAGCTCCTGTGGGGCTCTTTTCCTTGGTTGCTGTGTGGTCATCTTGATCTTAGAAAAGAGGCAGCTCATGATGGGGATGAGATTTCAATTGCTCCGGGACCGATGCATCTCCTCACGTGGGCCAGGCCTTCACACACCCAAAGCGGATCCGCGGCGGCGAAAACGATTGACAGCCGGCCTCATGACCCAGGCAGAGACGCAGAAAGAGGCTCAGCAAAGACAGGCCGACATGCCAGAAATCGCCTTGTGCTGCACAGGGCACATTCAGCCAAAGACACACACGCAGAGGGGCACGCACACACTAACCGACAGAGAGAGGGAAAGAAAGACACAGAGACTGAGAGACAGAGAGAGAAGAGAGAATGGGAGACACACACACACGCGCCCACACATACACGCGCACACACACACAGAGAAACAGAGTCATGCGGCAGAGGCATGGAAACACACGGCCCCAGGCAACCCCTGAGGCTGCGGGGTTCTGCTCTCGACGAGAATGACCCTGGGGTGAGAGAACAGCCCAGGGGCACGCAGGCCGACCTGTCCTCGAGATGACGGCGGCACGACTTTTGGGGAGACTCACCCCAACAGCGTCCGGGCAGGTCTGAGGCTGGGACGCCGTGCTGCTTCCCCCGGACTCCGCCTGGGGTTTCCTCATCCTGGTCGGCCCTTTGCGACTCCTGGCATCCGGAGACGTTCCCGTCGACCCCGTGGAGAGGTCCGACCGGAGCCTCAGAGCCCCGCCACCCAAGCACTGCCACGGAGGGCTCCTGCTCTGCCAAGCCTCAGGGACTGGTTTCTAAGACAACCGTGGGAAGCACTGTGACGGCAGAAGCCGCTCGCGCCTCGCGCATGCGCATTGGCTGGACCGACTCGCGCTCGGCTCCTGGCAGTCAGGCTGCGTCCCCTTTAAATAATGCCCCCGCTGCCCGGCTGCAGCGAGGCTCCTGCTGCAGCCGCGGCGGCGTGTGGATACGGGGTCCAGCTTGGGACGCCGTGGGAGATGGAGCCGCCGGTGCCCTGTCTCAGGGCCAAACCCCCAGGAGTCCCGCCCTCAGGATCTCCTTGAGCCGACTTCCACGGAGGGAAGGGGAGCTTCAGGCCGCCTGCTGTGTTCTGGGGACTCCCGTTCAGATCCGATTTTGGCCCCCTCCCAGTGAGATAGGATGGGCTCAGCACATCTGGTGAGGCAGGCAGGGCCTCGCTGCAGCGCAGAATGATCCCATAGGTCTCAAGGCGTAGCGTCAGCTGAAACTTCAGTGATCCATCAGCCCTCTGCCTCCCTCCTCCTTCGAAAGAGCAGTGGCCTGCTCCGCTTCTAAAAGCCCTGGGGCTCCGGAAAGCCGACCGCGCTTTACAGGACACGTGCAGGCAGGAACAGGGGCGAATCCGAGGTGGAGACCATGTGACCACGCGTGGCACTGGCGTATCCCACAGCAGATGGTGTGAATGTGTGTCACCGGAGGCATACCGGGAGACGGCGAAACAAACGGTGGTGTCCAGGCATGTGCCAGTGGAAGGGGGGAACAAGTGACCTTTCGGTCAATGCCAAGGGAAATCAAAGAACACCTGGGGCTCGGTGGGTGGGGGGCCTGTGCCTGACCCAAGCCAGGTTTTCCAATGCCTATCAGAGGAGCAAAGAATCTTCTGCAGAATTCGCCCCGCCCCCAACCCTCCTCCTCCCTGGTAGCCCTGACGCAACTTCCCCTGCACCCAGCCCCAGCCCCAGCCCCAGCCCCAGCCCCAGCCCAAGACCCAGCCCCAGCCCCAGCCCAGTCCCTCTGGTTCCCTGACATTCGTTTGGGCCACAAGATCAAGGGAGTCAGTCCACCCAGGAGCAGAGGAGAGGATGTCCCTCAAGAATGAGACAGGAAGTGCAGAGGAAATGCGACACCACCTGTCCTAGAAGACAAGGCCAGTCACGGTCGCCTAGCGCTCATTCTAGGCAATCCACCCACCCATGAGGGGAAACATGGAGAACAAGGAAGCTTCCCTGTCTGAGACACGTATGGAAGCCAAGAAATCCAGGGTCATGAGACCTGCCCAATGAAGCAGAAAGACGTTTGGAGAGAGATACCATCATGACACGGATCTGCAGGAAGTGTGTCCCTGACGGACTGGGAAGTCATCTTTGTTGAAGACATTTGGCCAGAGCGAGAGGCATCCAGGCCCCTGAGAAACAGGTGAGGCAGAGCAAGAGGGAGGATAGAGCAGCGGCCAGAGCCCCGGCAGGATACAGCGCCGTGCCACCACCACGGGCATAAGGGGAGGGCTTCCAAAAGGGTGGCTTGTCCAGAGAGGCCAGCGTTCCAGTGACAGTGACAGGGATTGTTGCCATCTCCCATTCCCGGCTTCTTCTTCTACACGGTATGGTGGTGTGGCTTCATTTCTCAGAGAAGAGCCGTGAAAAGGTACAACCATCTTCTCTGATGTGGTTCTGCTTCCCTACTGTGGGACAAAGAGCCCCTGTGGGGCTCTTTTCCTTGGTTGCTGTGTGGTCATCTTGATCTTAGAAAAGAGGCAGCTCATGATGGGGATGAGATTTCAATTGCTCCAGGACCGATGCATCTCCTCACGTGGGCCAGGCCTTCACACACCCAAAGCGGATCCGCGGCGGCGAAAACGATTGACAGCCGGCCTCATGACCCAGGCAGAGACGCAGAAAGAGGCTCAGCAAAGACAGGCCGACATGCCAGAAATCGCCTTGTGCTGCACAGGGCACATTCAGCCAAAGACACACACGCAGAGGGGCACGCACACACTAACCGACAGAGAGAGGGAAAGAAAGACACAGAGACTGAGAGACAGAGAGAGAAGAGAGAATGGGAGACACACACACACGCGCCCACACATACACGCGCACACACACACACACAGAAACAGAGTCATACAGCAGAGGCATGGAAACACACCGCCCCCAGGTAACCCCTGAGGCTGCGGGGTTCTGCTCTCGACGAGAACGACCCTGGGGTGAGAGAACAGCCCAGGGGCACGCAGGCCGACCTGTCCTCGAGATGACGGCGGCACGACTTTTGGGGAGACTCACCCCAACAGCGTCCGGGCAGGTCTGAGGCTGGGATGCCGTGCTGCTTCCCCCGGACTCCACCTGGGGTTTCCTCATCCTGGTCGGAACTTTGCGACTCCTGGCATCCGGAGACGTTCCCGTCGACCCCGTGGAGAGGTCCGACCGGAGCCTCAGAGCCCCGCCACCCAAGCACTGCCACGGAGGGCTCCTGCTCTGCCAAGCCTCAGGGACCGGTTTCTAAGACAACCGTGGGAAGCACTGTGACGGCAGAAGCCGCTCGCGCCTCGCGCATGCGCATTGGCTGGACCGACTCGCGCTCGGCTCCTGGCAGTCAGGCTGCGTCCCCTTTAAATAATGCCCCCGCTGCCCGGCTGCAGCGAGGCTCCTGCTGCAGCCACGGCGGCGTGTGGATACGGGGTCCAGCTTGGGACGCCGTGGGAGATGGAGCCGCCGGTGCCCTGTCTCAGGGCCAAACGCCCAGGAGTCCCGCCCTCAGGATCTCCTTGAGCCGACTTCCACGGAGGGAAGGGGAGCTTCAGGCCGCCTGCTGTGTTCTGGGGACTCCCGTTCAGATCTGATTTTGGCCCCCTCCCAGTGAGATAGGATGGGCTCAGCACATCTGGTGAGGCAGGCAGGGCCTCGCTGCAGCGCAGAATGATCCCATAGGTCTCAAGGCGTAGCGTCAGCTGAAACTTCACTGATCCATCAGCCCTCTGCCTCCCTCCTCCTTCGAAAGAGCAGTGGCCTGCTCCGCTTCTAAAAGCCCTGGGGCTCCGGAAAGCCGACCGCGCTTTACAGGACACGTGCAGGCAGGAACAGGGGCGAATCCGAGGTGGAGACCATGTGACCACGCGTGGCACTGGCGTATCCCACAGCAGATGGTGTGAATGTGTGTCACCGGAGGCATACCGGGAGACGGCGAAACAAACGGTGGTGTCCAGGCATGTGCCAGTGGAAGGGGGGAACAAGTGACCTTTCGGTCAATGCCAAGGGAAATCAAAGAACACCTGGGGCTCGGTGGGTGGGGGGCCTGTGCCTGACCCAAGCCAGGTTTTCCAATGCCTATCAGAGGAGCAAAGAATCTTCTGCAGAATTCGCCCCGCCCCCAACCCTCCTCCTCCCTGGTAGCCCTGACGCAACTTCCCCTGCACCCAGCCCCAGCCCCAGCCCCAGCCCCAGCCCCAGCCCAAGACCCAGCCCTAGCCCCAGCCCAGTCCCTCTGGTTCCCTGACATTCGTTTGGGCCACAAGATCAAGGGAGTCAGTCCACCCAGGAGCAGAGGAGAGGATGTCCCTCAAGAATGAGACAGGAAGTGCAGAGGAAATGCGACACCACCTGTCCTAGAAGACAAGGCCAGTCACGGTCGCCTAGCGCTCATTCTAGGCAATCCACCCACCCATGAGGGGAAACATGGAGAACAAGGAAGCTTCCCTGTCTGAGACACGTATGGAAGCCAAGAAATCCAGGGTCATGAGACCTGCCCAATGAAGCAGAAAGACGTTTGGAGAGAGATACCATCATGACACGGATCTGCAGGAAGTGTGTCCCTGACGGACTGGGAAGTCATCTTTGTTGAAGACATTTGGCCAGAGCGAGAGGCATCCAGGCCCCTGAGAAACAGGTGAGGCAGAGCAAGAGGGAGGATAGAGCAGCGGCCAGAGCCCCGGCAGGATACAGCGCCGTGCCACCACCACGGGCATAAGGGGAGGGCTTCCAAAAGGGTGGCTTGTCCAGAGAGGCCAGCGTTCCAGTGACAGTGACAGGGATTGTTGCCATCTCCCATTCCCGGCTTCTTCTTCTACACGGTATGGTGGTGTGGCTTCATTTCTCAGAGAAGAGCCGTGAAAAGGTACAACCATCTTCTCTGATGTGGTTCTGCTTCCCTACTGTGGGACAAAGAGCCCCTGTGGGGCTCTTTTCCTTGGTTGCTGTGTGGTCATCTTGATCTTAGAAAAGAGGCAGCTCATGATGGGGATGAGATTTCAATTGCTCCAGGACCGATGCATCTCCTCACGTGGGCCAGGCCTTCACACACCCAAAGCGGATCCGCGGCGGCGAAAACGATTGACAGCCGGCCTCATGACCCAGGCAGAGACGCAGAAAGAGGCTCAGCAAAGACAGGCCGACATGCCAGAAATCGCCTTGTGCTGCACAGGGCACATTCAGCCAAAGACACACACGCAGAGGGGCACGCACACACTAACCGACAGAGAGAGGGAAAGAAAGACACAGAGACTGAGAGACAGAGAGAGAAGAGAGAATGGGAGACACACACACACGCGCCCACACATACACGCGCACACACACACACACAGAAACAGAGTCATACAGCAGAGGCATGGAAACACACCGCCCCCAGGTAACCCCTGAGGCTGCGGGGTTCTGCTCTCGACGAGAACGACCCTGGGGTGAGAGAACAGCCCAGGGGCACGCAGGCCGACCTGTCCTCGAGATGACGGCGGCACGACTTTTGGGGAGACTCACCCCAACAGCGTCCGGGCAGGTCTGAGGCTGGGATGCCGTGCTGCTTCCCCCGGACTCCGCCTGGGGTTTCCTCATCCTGGTCGGCCCTTTGCGACTCCTGGCATCCGGAGACGTTCCCGTCGACCCCGTGGAGAGGTCCGACCGGAGCCTCAGAGCCCCGCCACCCAAGCACTGCCACGGAGGGCTCCTGCTCTGCCAAGCCTCAGGGACCGGTTTCTAAGACAACCGTGGGAAGCACTGTGACGGCAGAAGCCGCTCGCGCCTCGCGCATGCGCATTGGCTGGACCGACTCGCGCTCGGCTCCTGGCAGTCAGGCTGCGTCCCCTTTAAATAATGCCCCCGCTGCCCGGCTGCAGCGAGGCTCCTGCTGCAGCCGCGGCGGCGTGTGGATACGGGGTCCAGCTTGGGACGCCGTGGGAGATGGAGCCGCCGGTGCCCTGTCTCAGGGCCAAACCCCCAGGAGTCCCGCCCTCAGGATCTCCTTGAGCCGACTTCCACGGAGGGAAGGGGAGCTTCAGGCCGCCTGCTGTGTTCTGGGGTCTCCCGTTCAGATCCGATTTTGGCCCCCTCCCAGTGGGATAGGATGGGCTCAGCACATCTGGTGAGGCAGGCAGGGCCTCGCTGCAGCGCAGAATGATCCCATAGGTCTCAAGGCGTAGCGTCAGCTGAAACTTCACTGATCCATCAGCCCTCTGCCTCCCTCCTCCTTCGAAAGAGCAGTGGCCTGCTCCGCTTCTAAAAGCCCTGGGGCTCCGGAAAGCCGACCGCGCTTTACAGGACACGTGCAGGCAGGAACAGGGGCGAATCCGAGGTGGAGACCATGTGACCACGCGTGGCACTGGCGTATCCCACAGCAGATGGTGTGAATGTGTGTCACCGGAGGCATACCGGGAGACGGCGAAACAAACGGTGGTGTCCAGGCATGTGCCAGTGGAAGGGGGGAAGAAGTGACCTTTCGGTCAATGCCAAGGGAAATCAAAGAACACCTGGGGCTCGGTGGGTGGGGGGCCTGTGCCTGACCCAAGCCAGGTTTTCCAATGCCTATGAGAGGAGCAAAGAATCTTCTGCAGAATTCGCCCCGCCCCCAACCCTCCTCCTCCCTGGTAGCCCTGACGCAACTTCCCCTGCACCCAGCCCCAGCCCCAGCCCCAGCCCCAGCCCCAGCCCCAGTCCCAGCCCAGTCCCTCTGGTTCCCTGACATTCGTTTGGGCCACAAGATCAAGGGAGTCAGTCCACCCAGGAGCAGAGGAGAGGATGTCCCTCAAGAATGAGACAGGAAGTGCAGAGGAAATGCGACACCACCTGTCCTAGAAGACAAGGCCAGTCACGGTCGCCTAGCGCTCATTCTAGGCAATCCACCCACCCATGAGGGGAAACATGGAGAACAAGGAAGCTTCCCTGTCTGAGACACGTATGGAAGCCAAGAAATCCAGGGTCATGAGACCTGCCCAATGAAGCAGAAAGACGTTTGGAGAGAGATACCATCATGACACGGATCTGCAGGAAGTGTGTCCCTGACGGACTGGGAAGTCATCTTTGTTGAAGACATTTGGCCAGAGCGAGAGGCATCCAGGCCCCTGAGAAACAGGTGAGGCAGAGCAAGAGGGAGGATAGAGCAGCGGCCAGAGCCCCGGCAGGATACAGCGCCGTGCCACCACCACGGGCATAAGGGGAGGGCTTCCAAAAGGGTGGCTTGTCCAGAGAGGCCAGCGTTCCAGTGACAGTGACAGGGATTGTTGCCATCTCCCATTCCCGGCTTCTTCTTCTACACGGTATGGTGGTGTGGCTTCATTTCTCAGAGAAGAGCCGTGAAAAGGTACAACCATCTTCTCTGATGTGGTTCTGCTTCCCTACTGTGGGACAAAGAGCCCCTGTGGGGCTCTTTTCCTTGGTTGCTGTGTGGTCATCTTGATCTTAGAAAAGAGGCAGCTCATGATGGGGATGAGATTTCAATTGCTCCGGGACCGATGCATCTCCTCACGTGGGCCAGGCCTTCACACACCCAAAGCGGATCCGCGGCGGCGAAAACGATTGACAGCCGGCCTCATGACCCAGGCAGAGACGCAGAAAGAGGCTGAGCAAAGACAGGCCAACATGCCAGAAATCGCCTTGTGCTGCACAGGGCACATTCAGCCAAAGACACACACGCAGAGGGGCACGCACACACTAACCGACAGAGAGAGGGAAAGAAAGACACAGAGACTGAGAGACAGAGAGAGAAGAGAGAATGGGAGACACACACACACGCGCGCACACATACACGCGCACACACACACACACAGAAACAGAGTCATACAGCAGAGGCATGGAAACACACCGACCCCAGGTAACCCCTGAGGCTGCGGGGTTCTGCTCTCGACGAGAACGACCCTGGGGTGAGAGAACAGCCCAGGGGCACGCAGGCCGACCTGTCCTCGAGATGACGGCGGCACGACTTTTGGGGAGACTCACCCCAACAGCGTCCGGGCAGGTCTGAGGCTGGGATGCCGTGCTGCTTCCCCCGGACTCCGCCTGGGGTTTCCTCATCCTGGTCGGCCCTTTGCGACTCCTGGCATCCGGAGACGTTCCCGTCGACCCCGTGGAGAGGTCCGACCGGAGCCTCAGAGCCCCGCCACCCAAGCACTGCCACGGAGGGCTCCTGCTCTGCCAAGCCTCAGGGACCGGTTTCTAAGACAACCGTGGGAAGCACTGTGACGGCAGAAGCCGCTCGCGCCTCGCGCATGCGCATTGGCTGGACCGACTCGCGCTCGGCTCCTGGCAGTCAGGCTGCGTCCCCTTTAAATAATGCCCCCGCTGCCCGGCTGCAGCGAGGCTCCTGCTGCAGCCGCGGCGGCGTGTGGATACGGGGTCCAGCTTGGGACGCCGTGGGAGATGGAGCCGCCGGTGCCCTGTCTCAGGGCCAAACCCCCAGGAGTCCCGCCCTCAGGATCTCCTTGAGCCGACTTCCACGGAGGGAAGGGGAGCTTCAGGCCGCCTGCTGTGTTATGGGGACTCCCGTTCAGATCCGATTTTGGCCCCCTCCCAGTGAGATAGGATGGGCTCAGCACATCTGGTGAGGCAGGCAGGGCCTCGCTGCAGCGCAGAATGATCCCATAGGTCTCAAGGCGTAGCGTCAGCTGAAACTTCACTGATCCATCAGCCCTCTGCCTCCCTCCTCCTTCGAAAGAGCAGTGGCCTGCTCCGCTTCTAAAAGCCCTGGGGCTCCGGAAAGCCGACCGCGCTTTACAGGACACGTGCAGGCAGGAACAGGGGCGAATCCGAGGTGGAGACCATGTGACCACGCGTGGCACTGGCGTATCCCACAGCAGATGGTGTGAATGTGTGTCACCGGAGGCATACCGGGAGACGGCGAAACAAACGGTGGTGTCCAGGCATGTGCCAGTGGAAGGGGGGAACAAGTGACCTTTCGGTCAATGCCAAGGGAAATCAAAGAACACCTGGGGCTCGGTGGGTGGGGGGCCTGTGCCTGACCCAAGCCAGGTTTTCCAATGCCTATGAGAGGAGCAAAGAATCTTCTGCAGAATTCGCCCCGCCCCCAACCCTCCTCCTCCCTGGTAGCCCTGACGCAACTTCCCCTGCACCCAGCCCCAGCCCCAGCCCCAGCCCCAGCCCCAGCCCCAGCCCCAGCCCAGTCCCTCTGGTTCCCTGACAAGAGAAGATCAAGGGTGTCAGTTTGGGCCACAAGATCAAGGGAGTCAGCCCACCCAGGAGCAGAGGAGAGGATGTCCCTCAAGAATGAGACAGGAAGTGCAGAGGAAATGCGACACCACCTGTCCTAGAAGACAAGGCCAGTCACGGTCGCCTAGCGCTCATTCTAGGCAATCCACCCACCCATGAGGGGAAACATGGAGAACAAGGAAGCTTCCCTGTCTGAGACACGTATGGAAGCCAAGAAATCCAGGGTCATGAGACCTGCCCAATGAAGCAGAAAGACGTTTGGAGAGAGATACTATCATGACACGGATCTGCAGGAAGTGTGTCCCTGACGGACTGGGAAGTCATCTTTGTTGAAGACATTTGGCCAGAGCGAGAGGCATCCAGGCCCCTGAGAAACAGGTGAGGCAGAGCAAGAGGGAGGATAGAGCAGCGGCCAGAGCCCCGGCAGGATACAGCGCCGTGCCACCACCACGGGCATAAGGGGAGGGCTTCCAAAAGGGTGGCTTGTCCAGAGAGGCCAGCGTTCCAGTGACAGTGACAGGGATTGTTGCCATCTCCCATTCCCGGCTTCTTCTTCTACACGGTATGGTGGTGTGGCTTCATTTCTCAGAGAAGAGCCGTGAAAAGGTACAACCATCTTCTCTGATGTGGTTCTGCTTCCCTACTGCGGGACAAAGAGCTCCTGTGGGGCTCTTTTCCTTGGTTGCTGTGTGGTCATCTTGATCTTAGAAAAGAGGCAGCTCATGATGGGGATGAGATTTCAATTGCTCCGGGACCGATGCATCTCCTCACGTGGGCCAGGCCTTCACACACCCAAAGCGGATCCGCGGCGGCGAAAACGATTGACAGCCGGCCTCATGACCCAGGCAGAGACGCAGAAAGAGGCTGAGCAAAGACAGGCCAACATGCCAGAAATCGCCTTGTGCTGCACAGGGCACATTCAGCCAAAGACACACACGCAGAGGGGCACGCACACACTAACCGACAGAGAGAGGGAAAGAAAGACACAGAGACTGAGAGACAGAGAGAGAAGAGAGAATGGGAGACACACACACACGCGCGCACACATACACGCGCACACACACACACACAGAAACAGAGTCATACAGCAGAGGCATGGAAACACACCGCCCCCAGGTAACCCCTGAGGCTGCGGGGTTCTGCTCTCGACGAGAACGACCCTGGGGTGAGAGAACAGCCCAGGGGCACGCAGGCCGACCTGTCCTCGAGATGACGGCGGCACGACTTTTGGGGAGACTCACCCCAACAGCGTCCGGGCAGGTCTGAGGCTGGGATGCCGTGCTGCTTCCCCCGGACTCCGCCTGGGGTTTCCTCATCCTGGTCGGCCCTTTGCGACTCCTGGCATCCGGAGACGTTCCCGTCGACCCCGTGGAGAGGTCCGAGCGGAGCCTCAGAGCCCCGCCACCCAAGCACTGCCACGGAGGGCTCCTGCTCTGCCAAGCCTCAGGGACCGGTTTCTAAGACAACCGTGGGAAGCACTGTGACGGCAGAAGCCGCTCGCGCCTCGCGCATGCGCATTGGCTGGACCGACTCGCGCTCGGCTCCTGGCAGTCAGGCTGCGTCCCCTTTAAATAATGCCCCCGCTGCCCGGCTGCAGCGAGGCTCCTGCTGCAGCCGCGGCGGCGTGTGGATACGGGGTCCAGCTTGGGACGCCGTGGGAGATGGAGCCGCCGGTGCCCTGTCTCAGGGCCAAACCCCCAGGAGTCCCGCCCTCAGGATCTCCTTGAGCCGACTTCCACGGAGGGAAGGGGAGCTTCAGGCCGCCTGCTGTGTTCTGGGGACTCCCGTTCAGATCCGATTTTGGCCCCCTCCCAGTGAGATAGGATGGGCTCACAACATCTGGTGAGGCAGGCAGGGCCTCGCTGCAGCGCAGAATGATCCCATAGGTCTCAAGGCGTAGCGTCAGCTGAAACTTCACTGATCCATCAGCCCTCTGCCTCCCTCCTCCTTCGAAAGAGCAGTGGCCTGCTCCGCTTCTAAAAGCCCTGGGGCTCCGGAAAGCCGACCGCGCTTTACAGGACACGTGCAGGCAGGAACAGGGGCGAATCCGAGGTGGAGACCATGTGACCACGCGTGGCACTGGCGTATCCCACAGCAGATGGTGTGAATGTGTGTCACCGGAGGCATACCGGGAGACGGCGAAACAAACGGTGGTGTCCAGGCATGTGCCAGTGGAAGGGGGGAAGAAGTGACCTTTCGGTCAATGCCAAGGGAAATCAAAGAACACCTGGGGCTCGGTGGGTGGGGGGCCTGTGCCTGACCCAAGCCAGGTTTTCCAATGCCTATCAGAGGAGCAAAGAATCTTCTGCAGAATTCGCCCCGCCCCCAACCCTCCTCCTCCCTGGTAGCCCTGACGCAACTTCCCCTGCACCCAGCCCCAGCCCCAGCCCCAGCCCCAGCCCCAGCCCCAGTCCCAGCCCAGTCCCTCTGGTTCCCTGACATTCGTTTGGGCCACAAGATCAAGGGAGTCAGTCCACCCAGGAGCAGAGGAGAGGATGTCCCTCAAGAATGAGACAGGAAGTGCAGAGGAAATGCGACACCACCTGTCCTAGAAGACAAGGCCAGTCACGGTCGCCTAGCGCTCATTCTAGGCAATCCACCCACCCATGAGGGGAAACATGGAGAACAAGGAAGCTTCCCTGTCTGAGACACGTATGGAAGCCAAGAAATCCAGGGTCATGAGACCTGCCCAATGAAGCAGAAAGACGTTTGGAGAGAGATACCATCATGACACGGATCTGCAGGAAGTGTGTCCCTGACGGACTGGGAAGTCATCTTTGTTGAAGACATTTGGCCAGAGCGAGAGGCATCCAGGCCCCTGAGAAACAGGTGAGGCAGAGCAAGAGGGAGGATAGAGCAGCGGCCAGAGCCCCGGCAGGATACAGCGCCGTGCCACCACCACGGGCATAAGGGGAGGGCTTCCAAAAGGGTGGCTTGTCCAGAGAGGCCAGCGTTCCAGTGACAGTGACAGGGATTGTTGCCATCTCCCATTCCCGGCTTCTTCTTCTACACGGTATGGTGGTGTGGCTTCATTTCTCAGAGAAGAGCCGTGAAAAGGTACAACCATCTTCTCTGATGTGGTTCTGCTTCCCTACTGCGGGACAAAGAGCTCCTGTGGGGCTCTTTTCCTTGGTTGCTGTGTGGTCATCTTGATCTTAGAAAAGAGGCAGCTCATGATGGGGATGAGATTTCAATTGCTCCGGGACCGATGCATCTCCTCACGTGGGCCAGGCCTTCACCCACCCAAAGCGGATCCGCGGCGGCGAAAACGATTGACAGCCAGCCTCATGACCCAGGCAGAGACGCAGAAAGAGGCTCAGCAAAGACAGGCCGACATGCCAGAAATCGCCTTGTGCTGCACAGGGCACATTCAGCCAAAGACACACACGCAGAGGGGCACGCACACACTAACCGACAGAGAGAGGGAAAGAAAGACACAGAGACTGAGAGACAGAGAGAGAAGAGAGAATGGGAGACACACACACACGCGCGCACACATACACGCGCACACACACACACACAGAAACAGAGTCATACAGCAGAGGCATGGAAACACACCGCCCCCAGGTAACCCCTGAGGCTGCGGGGTTCTGCTCTCGACGAGAACGACCCTGGGGTGAGAGAACAGCCCAGGGGCACGCAGGCCGACCTGTCCTCGAGATGACGGCGGCACGACTTTTGGGGAGACTCACCCCAACAGCGTCCGGGCAGGCCTGAGGCTGGGATGCCGTGCTGCTTCTCCCGGACTCCGCCTGGGGTTTCCTCATCCTGGTCGGCCCTTTGCGACTCCTGGCATCCGGAGACATTCCCGTCGACCCCGTGGAGAGGTCCGACCGGAGCCTCAGAGCCCCGCCACCCAAGCACTGCCACGGAGGGCTCCTGCTCTGCCAAGCCTCAGGGACCGGTTTCTAAGACAACCGTGGGAAGCACTGTGACGGCAGAAGCCGCTCGCGCCTCGCGCATGCGCATTGGCTGGACCGACTCGCGCTCGGCTCCTGGCAGTCAGGCTGCGTCCCCTTTAAATAATGCCCCCGCTGCCCGGCTGCAGCGAGGCTCCTGCTGCAGCCGCGGCGGCGTGTGGATGCGGGGTCCAGCTTGGGACGCCGTGGGAGATGGGGCCGCCGGTGCCCTGTCTCAGGGCCAAACCCCCAGGAGTCCCGCCCTCAGGATCTCCTTGAGCCGACTTCCACGGAGGGAAGGGGAGCTTCAGGCCGCCTGCTGTGTTCTGGGGACTCCCGTTCAGATCCGATTTTGGCCCCCTCCCAGTGAGATAGGATGGGCTCACAACATCTGGTGAGGCAGGCAGGGCCTCGCTGCAGCGCAGAATGATAGCATAGGTCTCAAGGCGTAGCATCAGCTGAAACTTCACTGATCCATCAGCCCTCTGCCTCCCTCCTCCTTCGAAAGAGCAGTGGCCTGCTCCGCTTCTAAAAGCCCTGGGGCTCCGGAAAGCCGACTGCGCTTTACAGGACACGTGCAGGCAGGAACAGGGGCGAATCCGAGGTGGAGACCATGTGACCACGCGTGGCACTGGCGTATCCCACAGCAGATGGTGTGAATGTGTGTCACCGGAGGCATACCGGGAGACGGCGAAACAAACGGTGGTGTCCAGGCATGTGCCAGTGGAAGGGGGGAAGAAGTGACCTTTCGGTCAATGCCAAGGGAAATCAAAGAACACCTGGGGCTCGGTGGGTGGGGGGCCTGTGCCTGACCCAAGCCAGGTTTTCCAATGCCTATCAGAGGAGCAAAGAATCTTCTGCAGAATTCGCCCCGCCCCCAAAGCTCCTCCTCCCTGGTAGCCCTGAGGCAACTTCCCCTCCACCGAGCCCCAGCCCCAGCCCCAGCCCCAGCCCCAGCCCCAGCCCCAGCCCAGTCCCTCTGGTTCCCTGACATTCGTTTGGGCCACAAGATCAAGGGAGTCAGTCCACCCAGGAGCAGAGGAGAGGATGTCCCTCAAGAATGAGACAGGAAGTGCAGAGGAAATGCGACACCACCTGTCCTAGAAGACAAGGCCAGTCACGGTCGCCTAGCGCTCATTCTAGGCAATCCACCCACCCATGAGGGGAAACATGGAGAACAAGGAAGCTTCCCTGTCTGAGACACGTATGGAAGCCAAGAAATCCAGGGTCATGAGACCTGCCCAATGAAGCAGAAAGACGTTTGGAGAGAGATACCATCATGACACGGATCTGCAGGAAGTGTGTCCCTGACGGACTGGGAAGTCATCTTTGTTGAAGACATTTGGCCAGAGCGAGAGGCATCCAGGCCCCTGAGAAACAGGTGAGGCAGAGCAAGAGGGAGGATAGAGCAGCGGCCAGAGCCCCGGCAGGATACAGCGCCGTGCCACCACCACGGGCATAAGGGGAGGGCTTCCAAAAGGGTGGCTTGTCCAGAGAGGCCAGCGTTCCAGTGACAGTGACAGGGATTGTTGCCAACTCCCATTCCCGGCTTCTTCTTCTACACGGTATGGTGGTGTGGCTTCATTTCTCAGAGAAGAGCCGTGAAAAGGTACAACCATCTTCTCTGATGTGGTTCTGCTTCCCTACTGCGGGACAAAGAGCTCCTGTGGGGCTCTTTTCCTTGGTTGCTGTGTGGTCATCTTGATCTTAGAAAAGAGGCAGCTCATGATGGGGATGAGATTTCAATTGCTCCGGGACCGATGCATCTCCTCACGTGGGCCAGGCCTTCACACACCCAAAGCGGATCCGCGGCGGCGAAAACGATTGACAGCCGGCCTCATGACCCAGGCAGAGACGCAGACAGAGGCTCAGCAAAGACAGGCCGACATGCCAGAAATCGCCTTGTGCTGCACAGGGCACATTCAGCCAAAGACACACACGCAGAGGGGCACGCACACACTAACCGACAGAGAGAGGGAAAGAAAGACACAGAGACTGAGAGACAGAGAGAGAAGAGAGAATGGGAGACACACACACACGCGCCCACACATACACGCGCACACACACACAGAGAAACAGAGTCATACAGCAGAGGCATGGAAACACACCGCCCCCAGGCAACCCCTGAGGCTGCGGGGTTCTGCTCTCGACGAGAACGACCCTGGGGTGAGAGAACAGCCCAGGGGCACGCAGGCCGACCTGTCCTCGAGATGACGGCGGCACGACTTTTGGGGAGACTCACCCCAACAGCGTCCGGGCAGGCCTGAGGCTGGGATGCCGTGCTGCTTCTCCCGGACTCCGCCTGGGGTTTCCTCATCCTGGTCGGCCCTTTGCGACTCCTGGCATCCGGAGACATTTCCGTCGACCCCGTGGAGAGGTCCGACCGGAGCCTCAGAGCCCCGCCACCCAAGCACTGCCACGGAGGGCTCCTGCTCTGCCAAGCCTCAGGGACCGGTTTCTAAGACAACCGTGGGAAGCACTGTGACGGCAGAAGCCGCTCACGCCTCGCGCATGCGCATTGGCTGGACCGAATCGCGCTCGGCTCCTGGCAGTCAGGCTGCGTCCCCTTTAAATAATGCCCCCGCTGCCCGGCTGCAGCGAGGCTCCTGCTGCAGCCGCGGCGGCGTGTGGATGCGGGGTCCAGCTTGGGACGCCGTGGGAGATGGGGCCTCCGGTGCCCTGTCTCAGGGCCAAACCCCCAGGAGTCCCGCCCTCAGGATCTCCTTGAGCCGACTTCCACGGAGGGAAGGGGAGCTTCAGGCCGCCTGCTGTGTTCTGGGGACTCCCGTTCAGATCCGATTTTGGCCCCCTCCCAGTGAGATAGGATGGGCTCACAACATCTGGTGAGGCAGGCAGGGCCTCGCTGCAGCGCAGAATGATCCCATAGGTCTCAAGGCGTAGCATCAGCTGAAACTTCACTGATCCATCAGCCCTCTGCCTCCCTCCTCCTTCGAAAGAGCAGTGGCCTGCTCCGCTTGTAAAATCCCTGGGGCTCCGGAAAGCCGACTGCGCTTTACAGGACACGTGCAGGCAGGAACAGGGGCGAATCCGAGGTGGAGACCATGTGACCACGCGTGGCACTGGCGTATCCCACAGCAGATGGTGTGAATGTGTGCCACCGGAGGCATACCGGGAGACGGCGAAAAAAACGGTGGTGTCCAGGCATGTGCCAGTGGAAGGGGGGAACAAGTGACCTTTCGGTCAATGCCAAGGGAAATCAAAGAACACCTGGGGCTCGGTGGGTGGGGGGCCTGTGCCTGACCCAAGCCAGGTTTTCCAATGCCTATCAGAGGAGCAAAGAATCTTCTGCAGAATTCGCCCCGCCCCCAACCCTCCTCCTCCCTGGTAGCCCTGACGCAACTTCCCCTGCACCCAGCCCCGGCCCCAGCCCCAGCCCCAGCCCCAGCCCCAGCCCCAGCCCAGTCCCTCTGGTTCCCTGACATTCGTTTGGGCCACAAGATCAAGGGAGTCAGTCCACCCAGGAGCAGAGGAGAGGATGTCCCTCAAGAATGAGACAGGAAGTGCAGAGGAAATGCGACACCACCTGTCCTAGAAGACAAGGCCAGTCACGGTCGCCTAGCGCTCATTCTAGGCAATCCACCCACCCATGAGGGGAAACATGGAGAACAAAGAAGCTTCCCTGTCTGAGACACGTATGGAAGCCAAGAAATCCAGGGTCATGAGACCTGCCCAATGAAGCAGAAAGACGTTTGGAGAGAGATACCATCATGACACGGATCTGCAGGAAGTGTGTCCCTGACAGACTGGGAAGTCATCTTTGTTGAAGACATTTGGCCAGAGCGAGAGGCATCCAGGCCCCTGAGAAACAGGTGAGGCAGAGCAAGAGGGAGGATAGAGCAGCGGCCAGAGCCCCGGCAGGATACAGCGCCGTGCCACCACCACGGGCATAAGGGGAGGGCTTCCAAAAGGGTGGCTTGTCCAGAGAGGCCAGCGTTCCAGTGACAGTGACAGGGATTGTTGCCATCTCCCATTCCCGGCTTCTTCTTCTACACGGTATGGTGGTGTGGCTTCATTTCTCAGAGAAGAGCCGTGAAAAGGTACAACCATCTTCTCTGATGTGGTTCTGCTTCCCTACTGCGGGACAAAGAGCTCCTGTGGGGCTCTTTTCCTTGGTTGCTGTGTGGTCATCTTGATCTTAGAAAAGAGGCAGCTCATGATGGGGATGAGATTTCAATTGCTCCGGGACCGATGCATCTCCTCACGGGGCCAGGCCTTCACACACCCAAAGCGGATCCGCGGCGGCGAAAACGATTGACAGCCGGCCTGATGACCCAGGCAGAGACGCAGAAAGAGGCTCAGCAAAGACAGGCCGACATGCCAGAAATCGCCTTGTGCTGCACAGGGCACATTCAGCCAAAGACACACACGCAGAGGGGCACGCACACACTAACCGACAGAGAGAGGGAAAGAAAGACACAGAGACTGAGAGAAAGAGAGAGAAGAGAGAATGGGAGACACACACACACGCGCCCACACATACACGCGCACACACACACAGAGAAACAGAGTCATACAGCAGAGGCATGGAAACACACCGCCCCCAGGCAACCCCTGAGGCTGCGGGGTTCTGCTCTCGACGAGAACGACCCTGGGGTGAGAGAACAGCCCAGGGGCACGCAGGCCGACCTGTCCTCGAGATGACGGCGGCACGACTTTTGGGGAGACTCACCCCAACAGCGTCCGGGCAGGCCTGAGGCTGGGATGCCGTGCTGCTTCCCCCGGACTCCGCCTGGGGTTTCCTCATCCTGGTCGGCCCTTTGCGACTCCTGGCATCCGGAGACGTTCCCGTCGACCCCGTGGAGAGGTCCGACCGGAGCCTCAGAGCCCCGCCACCCAAGCACTGCCACGGAGGGCTCCTGCTCTGCCAAGCCTCAGGGACCGGTTTCTAAGACAACCGTGGGAAGCACTGTGACGGCAGAAGCCGCTCGCGCCTCGCGCATGCGCATTGGCTGGACCGACTCGCGCTCGGCTCCTGGCAGTCAGGCTGCGTCCCCTTTAAATAATGCCCCCGCTGCCCGGCTGCAGCGAGGCTCCTGCTGCAGCCGCGGCGGCGTGTGGATGCGGGGTCCAGCTTGGGACGCCGTGGGAGATGGGGCCGCCGGTGCCCTGTCTCAGGGCCAAACCCCCAGGAGTCCCGCCCTCAGGATCTCCTTGAGCCGACTTCCACGGAGGGAAGGGGAGCTTCAGGCCGCCTGCTGTGTTCTGGGGACTCCCGTTCAGATCCGATTTTGGCCCCCTCCCAGTGAGATAGGATGGGCTCACAACATCTGGTGAGGCAGGCAGGGCCTCGCTGCAGCGCAGAATGATCCCATAGGTCTCAAGGCGTAGCGTCAGCTGAAACTTCACTGATCCATCAGCCCTCTGCCTCCCTCCTCCTTCGAAAGAGCAGTGGCCTGCTCCGCTTCTAAAAGCCCTGGGGCTCCGGAAAGCCGACTGCGCTTTACAGGACACGTGCAGGCAGGAACAGGGGCGAATCCGAGGTGGAGACCATGTGACCACGCGTGGCACTGGCGTATCCCACAGCAGATGGTGTGAATGTGTGTCACCGGAGGCATACCGGGAGACGGCGAAACAAACGGTGGTGTCCAGGCATGTGCCAGTGGAAGGGGGGAACAAGTGACCTTTCGGTCAATGCCAAGGGAAATCAAAGAACACCTGGGGCTCGGTGGGTGGGGGGCCTGTGCCTGACCCAAGCCAGGTTTTCCAATGCCTATCAGAGGAGCAAAGAATCTTCTGCAGAATTCGCCCCGCCCCCAACCCTCCTCCTCCCTGGTAGCCCTGACGCAACTTCCTCTGCACCAAGCCCCAGCCCCAGCCCCAGCCCCAGCCCCAGCCCCAGCCCCAGCCCAGTCCCTCTGGTTCCCTGACATTCGTTTGGGCCACAAGATCAAGGGAGTCAGTCCACCCAGGAGCAGAGGAGAGGATGTCCCTCAAGAATGAGACAGGAAGTGCAGAGGAAATGCGACACCACCTGTCCTAGAAGACAAGGCCAGTCACGGTCGCCTAGCGCTCATTCTAGGCAATCCACCCACCCATGAGGGGAAACATGGAGAACAAGGAAGCTTCCCTGTCTGAGACACGTATGGAAGCCAAGAAATCCAGGGTCATGAGACCTGCCCAATGAAGCAGAAAGACGTTTGGAGAGAGATACCATCATGACACGGATCTGCAGGAAGTGTGTCCCTGACGGACTGGGAAGTCATCTTTGTTGAAGACATTTGGCCAGAGCGAGAGGCATCCAGGCCCCTGAGAAACAGGTGAGGCAGAGCAAGAGGGAGGATAGAGCAGCGGCCAGAGCCCCGGCAGGATACAGCGCCGTGCCACCACCACGGGCATAAGGGGAGGGCTTCCAAAAGGGTGGCTTGTCCAGAGAGGCCAGCGTTCCAGTGACAGTGACAGGGATTGTTGCCATCTCCCATTCCCGGCTTCTTCTTCTACACGGTATGGTGGTGTGGCTTCATTTCTCAGAGAAGAGCCGTGAAAAGGTACAACCATCTTCTCTGATGTGGTTCTGCTTCCCTACTGCGGGACAAAGAGCTCCTGTGGGGCTCTTTTCCTTGGTTGCTGTGTGGTCATCTTGATCTTAGAAAAGAGGCAGCTCATGATGGGGATGAGATTTCAATTGCTCCGGGACCGATGCATCTCCTCACGTGGGCCAGGCCTTCACACACCCAAAGCGGATCCGCGGCGGCGAAAACGATTGACAGCCGGCCTCATGACCCAGGCAGAGACGCAGAAAGAGGCTCAGCAAAGACAGGCCGATATGCCAGAAATCGCCTTGTGCTGCACAGGGCACATTCAGCCAAAGACACATACGCAGAGGGGCACGCACACACTAACTGACAGAGAGAGGGAAAGAAAGACGCAGAGACTGAGAGACAGAGAGAGAAGAGAGAATGGGAGACACACACACACGCGCCCACACATACACGCGCACACACACACAGAGAAAAAGAGTCATACAGCAGAGGCATGGAAACACACCGCCCCCAGGCAACCCCTGAGGCTGCGGGGTTCTGCTCTTGACGAGAACGACCCTGGGGTGAGAGAACAGCCCAGGGGCACGCAGGCCGACCTGTCCTCGAGATGACGGCGGCACGACTTTTGGGGAGACTCACCCCAACAGTGTCCGGGCAGGCCTGAGGCTGGGATGCCGTGCTGCTTCCCCCGGACTCCGCCTGGGGTTTCCTCATCCTGGTCGGCCCTTTGCGACTCCTGGCATCCGGAGACGTTCCCGTCGACCCCGTGGAGAGGTCCGAGCGGAGCCTCAGAGCCCCGCCACCCAAGCACTGCCACGGAGGGCTCCTGCTCTGCCAAGCCTCAGGGACCGGTTTCTAAGACAACCGTGGGAAGCACTGTGACGGCAGAAGCCGCTCGCGCCTCGCGCATGCGCATTGGCTGGACCGACTCGCGCTCGGCTCCTGGCAGTCAGGCTGCGTCCCCTTTAAATAATGCCCCTGCTGCCCGGCTGCAGCGAGGCTCCTGCTGCAGCCGCGGCGGTGTGTGGATACGGGGTCCAGCTTGGGACGCCGTGGGAGATGGAGCCGCCGGTGCCCTGTCTCAGGGCCAAACCCCCAGGAGTCCCGCCCTCAGGATCTCCTTGAGCCGACTTCCACGGAGTGAAGGGGAGCTTCAGGCCGCCTGCTGTGTTCTGGGGACTCTCGTTCAGATCCGATTTTGGCCACCTCCCAGTGAGATAGGATGGGCTCACAACATCTGGTGAGGCAGGCAGGGCCTCGCTGCAGCGCAGAATGATCCCATAGGTCTCAAGGCGTAGCGTCAGCTGAAACTTCACTGATCCATCAGCCCTCTGCCTCCCTCCTCCTTCGAAAGAGCAGTGGCCTGCTCCGCTTGTAAAAGCCCTGGGGCTCCGGAAAGCCGACCGCGGTTTACAGGACACGTGCAGGCAGGAACAGGGGCGAATCCGAGGTGGAGACCATGTGACCACGCGTGGCACTGGCGTATCCCACAGCAGATGGTGTGAATGTGTGCCACCGGAGGCATACCGGGAGACGGCGAAACAAACGGTGGTGTCCAGGCATGTGCCAGTGGAAGGGGGGAACAAGTGACCTTTCGGTCAATGCCAAGGGAAATCAAAGAACACTTGGGGCTCGGTGGGTGGGGGGCCTGTGCCTGACCCAAGCCAGGTTTTCCAATGCCTATCAGAGGAGCAAAGAATCTTCTGCAGAATTCGCCCCGCCCCCAACCCTCCTCCTCCCTGGTAGCCCTGACGCAACTTCCCCTGCACCCAGCCCCAGCCCCAGCCCCAGCCCCAGCCCCAGCCCCAGCCCCAGCCCAGTCCCTCTGGTTCCCTGACATTCGTTTGGGCCACAAGATCAAGGGAGTCAGTCCACCCTGGAGCAGAGGAGAGGATGTCCCTCAAGAATGAGACAGGAAGTGCAGAGGAAATGCGACACCACCTGTCCTAGAAGACAAGGCCAGTCACGGTCGCCTAGCGCTCATTCTAGGCAATCCACCCACCCATGAGGGGAAACATGGAGAACAAAGAAGCTTCCCTGTCTGAGACACGTATGGAAGCCAAGAAATCCAGGGTCATGAGACCTGCCCAATGAAGCAGAAAGACGTTTGGAGAGAGATACCATCATGACATGGATCTGCAGGAAGTGTGTCCCTGACAGACTGGGAAGTCATCTTTGTTGAAGACATTTGGCCAGAGCGAGAGGCATCCAGGCCCCTGAGAAACAGGTGAGGCAGAGCAAGAGGGAGGATAGAGCAGCGGCCAGAGCCCCGGCAGGATACAGCGCCGTGCCACCACCACGGGCATAAGGGGAGGGCTTCCAAAAGGGTGGCTTGTCCAGAGAGGCCAGCGTTCCAGTGACAGTGACAGGGATTGTTGCCATCTCCCATTCCCGGCTTCTTCTTCTACACGGTATGGTGGTGTGGCTTCATTTCTCAGAGAAGAGCCGTGAAAAGGTACAACCATCTTCTCTGATGTGGTTCTGCTTCCCTACTGCGGGACAAAGAGCTCCTGTGGGGCTCTTTTCCTTGGTTGCTGTGTGGTCATCTTGATCTTAGAAAAGAGGCAGCTCATGATGGGGATGAGATTTCAATTGCTCCGGGACCGATGCATCTCCTCACGGGGCCAGGCCTTCACACACCCAAAGCGGATCCGCGGCGGCGAAAACGATTGACAGCCGGCCTGATGACCCAGGCAGAGACGCAGAAAGAGGCTCAGCAAAGACAGGCCGACATGCCAGAAATCGCCTTGTGCTGCACAGGGCACATTCAGCCAAAGACACACACGCAGAGGGGCACGCACACACTAACCGACAGAGAGAGGGAAAGAAAGACACAGAGACTGAGAGAAAGAGAGAGAAGAGAGAATGGGAGACACACACACACGCGCCCACACATACACGCGCACACACACACAGAGAAACAGAGTCATACAGCAGAGGCATGGAAACACACCGCCCCCAGGCAACCCCTGAGGCTGCGGGGTTCTGCTCTCGACGAGAACGACCCTGGGGTGAGAGAACAGCCCAGGGGCACGCAGGCCGACCTGTCCTCGAGATGACGGCGGCACGACTTTTGGGGAGACTCACCCCAACAGCGTCCGGGCAGGCCTGAGGCTGGGATGCCGTGCTGCTTCCCCCGGACTCCGCCTGGGGTTTCCTCATCCTGGTCGGCCCTTTGCGACTCCTGGCATCCGGAGACGTTCCCGTCGACCCCGTGGAGAGGTCCGAGCGGAGCCTCAGAGCCCCGCCACCCAAGCACTGCCACAGAGGGCTCCTGCTCTGCCAAGCCTCAGGGACCGGTTTCTAAGACAACCGTGGGAAGCACTGTGACGGCAGAAGCCGCTCGCGCCTCGCGCATGCGCATTGGCTGGACCGACTCGCGCTGGGCTCCTGGCAGTCAGGCTGCGTCCCCTTTAAATAATGCCCCCGCTGCCCGGCTGCAGCGAGGCTCCTGCTGCAGCCGCGGCGGCGTGTGGATACGGGGTCCAGCTTGGGACGCCGTGGGAGATGGAGCCGCCGGTGCCCTGTCTCAGGGCCAAACCCCCAGGAGTCCCGCCCTCAGGATCTCCTTGAGCCGACTTCCACGGAGGGAAGGGGAGCTTCAGGACGCCTGCTGTGTTCTGGGGACTCCCGTTCAGATCCGATTTTGGCCCCCTCCCAGTGAGATAGGATGGGCTCAGCACATCTGGTGAGGCAGGCAGGGCCTCGCTGCAGCGCAGAATGATCCCATAGGTCTCAAGGCGTAGCGTCAGCTGAAACTTCAGTGATCCATCAGCCCTCTGCCTCCCTCCTCCTTCGAAAGAGCAGTGGCCTGCTCCGCTTCTAAAAGCCCTGGGGCTCCGGAAAGCCGACCGCGCTTTACAGGACACGTGCAGGCAGGAACAGGGGCGAATCCGAGGTGGAGACCATGTGACCACGCGTGGCACTGGCGTATCCCACAGCAGATGGTGTGAATGTGTGTCACCGGAGGCATACCGGGAGACGGCGAAACAAACGGTGGTGTCCAGGCATGTGCCAGTGGAAGGGGGGAACAAGTGACTTTTCGGTCAATGCCAAGGGAAATCAAAGAACACCTGGGGCTCGGTGGGTGGGGGGCCTGTGCCTGACCCAAGCCAGGTTTTCCAATGCCTATCAGAGGAGCAAAGAATCTTCTGCAGAATTCGCCCCGCCCCCAACCCTCCTCCTCCCTGGTAGCCCTGACGCAACTTCCCCTGCACCCAGCCCCGGCCCCAGCCCCAGCCCCAGCCCCAGCCCAAGACACAGCCCCAGCCCCAGCCCAGTCCCTCTGGTTCCCTGACATTCGTTTGGGCCACAAGATCAAGGGAGTCAGTCCACCCAGGAGCAGAGGAGAGGATGTCCCTCAAGAATGAGACAGGAAGTGCAGAGGAAATGCGACACCACCTGTCCTAGAAGACAAGGCCAGTCACGGTCGCCTAGCGCTCATTCTAGGCAATCCACCCACCCATGAGGGGAAACATGGAGAACAAGGAAGCTTCCCTGTCTGAGACACGTATGGAAGCCAAGAAATCCAGGGTCATGAGACCTGCCCAATGAAGCAGAAAGACGTTTGGAGAGAGATACCATCATGACACGGATCTGCAGGAAGTGTGTCCCTGACGGACTGGGAAGTCATCTTTGTTGAAGACATTTGGCCAGAGCGAGAGGCATCCAGGCCCCTGAGAAACAGGTGAGGCAGAGCAAGAGGGAGGATAGAGCAGCGGCCAGAGCCCCGGCAGGATACAGCGCCGTGCCACCACCACGGGCATAAGGGGAGGGCTTCCAAAGGGTGGCTTGTCCAGAGAGGCCAGCGTTCCAGTGACAGTGACAGGGATTGTTGCCATCTCCCATTCCCGGCTTCTTCTTCTACACGGTATGGTGGTGTGGCTTCATTTCTCAGAGAAGAGCCGTGAAAAGGTACAACCATCTTCTCTGATGTGGTTCTGCTTCCCTACTGCGGGACAAAGAGCTCCTGTGGGGCTCTTTTCCTTGGTTGCTGTGTGGTCATCTTGATCTTAGAAAAGAGGCAGCTCATGATGGGGATGAGATTTCAATTGCTCCGGGACCGATGCATCTCCTCACGTGGGCCAGGCCTTCACACACCCAAAGCGGATCCGCGGCGGCGAAAACGATTGACAGCCGGCCTCATGACCCAGGCAGAGACGCAGAAAGAGGCTCAGCAAAGACAGGCTGACATGCCAGAAATCGCCTTGTGCTGCACAGGGCACATTCAGCCAAAGACACACACGCAGAGGGGCACGCACACACTAACCGACAGAGAGAGGGAAAGAAAGACACAGAGACTGAGAGACAGAGAGAGAAGAGAGAATGGGAGACACACACAGACGCGCCCACACATACACGCGCACACACACACAGAGAAACAGAGTCATACAGCAGAGGCATGGAAACACACCGACCCCAGGCAACCCCTGAGGCTGCGGGGTTCTGCTCTCGACGAGAACGACCCTGGGGTGAGAGAACAGCCCAGGGGCACGCAGGCCGACCTGTCCTCGAGATGACGGCGGCACGACTTTTGGGGAGACTCACCCCAACAGCGTCCGGGCAGGCCTGAGGCTGGGATGCCGTGCTGCTTCCCCCGGACTCCGCCTGGGGTTTCCTCATCCTGGTCGGCCCTTTGCGACTCCTGGCATCCGGAGACGTTCCCGTCGACCCCGTGGAGAGGTCCGACCGGAGCCTCAGAGCCCCGCCACCCAAGCACTGCCACGGAGGGCTCCTGCTCTGCCAAGCCTCAGGGACCGGTTTCTAAGAAAACCGTGGGAAGCACTGTGACGGCAGAAGCCGCTCGCACCTCGCGCATGCGCATTGGCTGGAACGACTCGCGCTCGGCTCCTGGCAGTCAGGCTGCGTCCCCTTTAAATAATGCCCCCGCTGCCCGGCTGCAGCGAGGCTCCTGCTGCAGCCGCGGCGGCGTGTGGATACGGGGTCCAGCTTGGGACGCCGTGGGAGATGGAGCCGCCGGTGCCCTGTCTCAGGGCCAAACCCCCAGGAGTCCCGCCCTCAGGATCTCCTTGAGCCGACTTCCACGGAGGGAAGGGGAGCTTCAGGCCGCCTGCTGTGTTCTGGGGACTCCCGTTCAGATCCGATTTTGGCCCCCTCCCAGTGAGATAGGATGGGCTCAGCACATCTGGTGAGGCAGGCAGGGCCTCGCTGCAGCGCAGAATGATCCCATAGGTCTCAAGGCGTAGCGTCAGCTGAAACTTCACTGATCCATCAGCCCTCTGCCTCCCTCCTCCTTCGAAAGAGCAGTGGCCTGCTCCGCTTCTAAAAGCCCTGGGGCTCCGGAAAGCCGACCGCGCTTTACAGGACACGTGCAGGCAGGAACAGGGGCGAATCCGAGGTGGAGACCATGTGACCACGCGTGGCACTGGCGTATCCCACAGCAGATGGTGTGAATGTGTGTCACCGGAGGCATACCGGGAGACGGCGAAACAAACGGTGGTGTCCAGGCATGTGCCAGTGGAAGGGGGGAACAAGTGACCTTTCGGTCAATGCCAAGGGAAATCAAAGAACACCTGGGGCTCGGTGGGTGGGGGGCCTGTGCCTGACCCAAGCCAGGTTTTCCAATGCCTATCAGAGGAGCAAAGAATCTTCTGCAGAATTCGCCCCGCCCCCAACCCTCCTCCTCCCTGGTAGCCCTGACGCAACTTCCCCTGCACCCAGCCCCAGCCCCAGCCCCAGCCCCAGCCCCAGCCCAAGACCCAGCCCCAGCCCCAGCCCAGTCCCTCTGGTTCCCTGACATTCGTTTGGGCCACAAGATCAAGGGAGTCAGTCCACCCAGGAGCAGAGGAGAGGATGTCCCTCAAGAATGAGACAGGAAGTGCAGAGGAAATGCGACACCACCTGTCCTAGAAGACAAGGCCAGTCACGGTCGCCTAGCGCTCATTCTAGGCAATCCACCCACCCATGAGGGGAAACATGGAGAACAAGGAAGCTTCCCTGTCTGAGACACGTATGGAAGCCAAGAAATCCAGGGTCATGAGACCTGCCCAATGAAGCAGAAAGACGTTTGGAGAGAGATACCATCATGACACGGATCTGCAGGAAGTGTGTCCCTGACGGACTGGGAAGTCATCTTTGTTGAAGACATTTGGCCAGAGCGAGAGGCATCCAGGCCCCTGAGAAACAGGTGAGGCAGAGCAAGAGGGAGGATAGAGCAGCGGCCAGAGCCCCGGCAGGATACAGCGCCGTGCCACCACCACGGGCATAAGGGGAGGGCTTCCAAAAGGGTGGCTTGTCCAGAGAGGCCAGCGTTCCAGTGACAGTGACAGGGATTGTTGCCATCTCCCATTCCCGGCTTCTTCTTCTACACGGTATGGTGGTGTGGCTTCATTTCTCAGAGAAGAGCCGTGAAAAGGTACAACCATCTTCTCTGATGTGGTTCTGCTTCCCTACTGCGGGACAAAGAGCTCCTGTGGGGCTCTTTTCCTTGGTTGCTGTGTGGTCATCTTGATCTTAGAAAAGAGGCAGCTCATGATGGGGATGAGATTTCAATTGCTCCGGGACCGATGCATCTCCTCACGTGGGCCAGGCCTTCACACACCCAAAGCGGATCCGCGGCGGCGAAAACGATTGACAGCCGGCCTCATGACCCAGGCAGAGACGCAGAAAGAGGCTCAGCAAAGACAGGCCGACATGCCAGAAATCGCCTTGTGCTGCACAGGGCACATTCAGCCAAAGACACACACGCAGAGGGGCACGCACACACTAACCGACAGAGAGAGGGAAAGAAAGACACAGAGACTGAGAGACAGAGAGAGAAGAGAGAATGGGAGACACACACACACGCGCCCAAACATACACGCGCACACACACACAGAGAAACAGAGTCATACAGCAGAGGCATGGAAACACACCGCCCCCAGGCAACCCCTGAGGCTGCGGGGTTCTGCTCTCGACGAGAACGACCCTGGGGTGAGAGAACAGCCCAGGGGCACGCAGGCCGACCTGTCCTCGAGATGACGGCGGCACGACTTTTGGGGAGACTCACCCCAACAGCGTCCGGGCAGGCCTGAGGCTGGGATGCCGTGCTGCTTCCCCCGGACTCCGCCTGGGGTTTCCTCATCCTGGTCGGCCCTTTGCGACTCCTGGCATCCGGAGACGTTCCCGTCGACCCCGTGGAGAGGTCCGACCGGAGCCTCAGAGCCCCGCCACCCAAGCACTGCCACGGAGGGCTCCTGCTCTGCCAAGCCTCAGGGACCGGTTTCTAAGAAAACCGTGGGAAGCACTGTGACGGCAGAAGCCGCTCGCGCCTCGCGCATGCGTATTGGCTGGACCGACTCGCGCTCGGCTCCTGGCAGTCAGGCTGCGTCCCCTTTAAATAATGCCCCCGCTGCCCGGCTACAGCGAGGCTCCTGCTGCAGCCGCGGCGGCGTGTGGATACGGGGTCCAGCTTGGGACGCCGTGGGAGATGGAGCCGCCGGTGCCCTGTCTCAGGGCCAAACCCCCAGGAGTCCCGCCCTCAGGATCTCCTTGAGCCGACTTCCACGGAGGGAAGGGGTGCTTCAGGCCGCCTGCTGTGTTCTGGGGACTCCCGTTCAGATCCGATTTTGGCCCCCTCCCAGTGAGATAGGATGGGCTCAGCACATCTGGTGAGGCAGGCAGGGCCTCGCTGCAGCGCAGAATGATCCCATAGGTCTCAAGGCGTAGCGTCAGCTGAAACTTCACTGATCCATCAGCCCTCTGCCTCCCTCCTCCTTCGAAAGAGCAGTGGCCTGCTCCGCTTCTAAAAGCCCTGGGGCTCCGGAAAGCCGACCGCGCTTTACAGGACACGTGCAGGCAGGAACAGGGGCGAATCCGAGGTGGAGACCATGTGACCACGCGTGGCACTGGCGTATCCCACAGCAGATGGTGTGAATGTGTGTCACCGGAGGCATACCGGGAGACGGCGAAACAAACGGTGGTGTCCAGGCATGTGCCAGTGGAAGGGGGGAACAAGTGACCTTTCGGTCAATGCCAAGGGAAATCAAAGAACACCTGGGGCTCGGTGGGTGGGGGGCCTGTGCCTGACCCAAGCCAGGTTTTCCAATGCCTATCAGAGGAGCAAAGAATCTTCTGCAGAATTCGCCCCGCCCCCAACCCTCCTCCTCCCTGGTAGCCCTGACGCAACTTCCCCTGCACCCAGCCCCAGCCCCAGCCCCAGCCCCAGCCCCAGCCCAAGACCCAGCCCCAGCCCCAGCCCAGTCCCTCTGGTTCCCTGACATTCGTTTGGGCCACAAGATCAAGGGAGTCAGTCCACCCAGGAGCAGAGGAGAGGATGTCCCTCAAGAATGAGACAGGAAGTGCAGAGGAAATGCGACACCACCTGTCCTAGAAGACAAGGCCAGTCACGGTCGCCTAGCGCTCATTCTAGGCAATCCACCCACCCATGAGGGGAAACATGGAGAACAAGGAAGCTTCCCTGTCTGAGACACGTATGGAAGCCAAGAAATCCAGGGTCATGAGACCTGCCCAATGAAGCAGAAAGACGTTTGGAGAGAGATACCATCATGACACGGATCTGCAGGAAGTGTGTCCCTGACGGACTGGGAAGTCATCTTTGTTGAAGACATTTGGCCAGAGCGAGAGGCATCCAGGCCCCTGAGAAACAGGTGAGGCAGAGCAAGAGGGAGGATAGAGCAGCGGCCAGAGCCCCGGCAGGATACAGCGCCGTGCCACCACCACGGGCATAAGGGGAGGGCTTCCAAAAGGGTGGCTTGTCCAGAGAGGCCAGCGTTCCAGTGACAGTGACAGGGATTGTTGCCATCTCCCATTCCCGGCTTCTTCTTCTACACGGTATGGTGGTGTGGCTTCATTTCTCAGAGAAGAGCCGTGAAAAGGTACAACCATCTTCTCTGATGTGGTTCTGCTTCCCTACTGCGGGACAAAGAGCTCCTGTGGGGCTCTTTTCCTTGGTTGCTGTGTGGTCATCTTGATCTTAGAAAAGAGGCAGCTCATGATGGGGATGAGATTTCAATTGCTCCGGGACCGATGCATCTCCTCACGTGGGCCAGGCCTTCACACACCCAAAGCGGATCCGCGGCGGCGAAAACGATTGACAGCCGGCCTCATGACCCAGGCAGAGACGCAGAAAGAGGCTCAGCAAAGACAGGCCGACATGCCAGAAATCGCCTTGTGCTGCACAGGGCACATTCAGCCAAAGACACACACGCAGAGGGGCACGCACACACTAACCGACAGAGAGAGGGAAAGAAAGACACAGAGACTGAGAGACAGAGAGAGAAGAGAGAATGGGAGACACACACACACGCGCCCAAACATACACGCGCACACACACACAGAGAAACAGAGTCATACAGCAGAGGCATGGAAACACACCGCCCCCAGGCAACCCCTGAGGCTGCGGGGTTCTGCTCTCGACGAGAACGACCCTGGGGTGAGAGAACAGCCCAGGGGCACGCAGGCCGACCTGTCCTCGAGATGACGGCGGCACGACTTTTGGGGAGACTCACCCCAACAGCGTCCGGGCAGGCCTGAGGCTGGGATGCCGTGCTGCTTCCCCCGGACTCCGCCTGGGGTTTCCTCATCCTGGTCGGCCCTTTGCGACTCCTGGCATCCGGAGACGTTCCCGTCGACCCCGTGGAGAGGTCCGACCGGAGCCTCAGAGCCCCGCCACCCAAGCACTGCCACGGAGGGCTCCTGCTCTGCCAAGCCTCAGGGACCGGTTTCTAAGAAAACCGTGGGAAGCACTGTGACGGCAGAAGCCGCTCGCGCCTCGCGCATGCGTATTGGCTGGACCGACTCGCGCTCGGCTCCTGGCAGTCAGGCTGCGTCCCCTTTAAATAATGCCCCCGCTGCCCGGCTACAGCGAGGCTCCTGCTGCAGCCGCGGCGGCGTGTGGATACGGGGTCCAGCTTGGGACGCCGTGGGAGATGGAGCCGCCGGTGCCCTGTCTCAGGGCCAAACCCCCAGGAGTCCCGCCCTCAGGATCTCCTTGAGCCGACTTCCACGGAGGGAAGGGGTGCTTCAGGCCGCCTGCTGTGTTCTGGGGACTCCCGTTCAGATCCGATTTTGGCCCCCTCCCAGTGAGATAGGATGGGCTCAGCACATCTGGTGAGGCAGGCAGGGCCTCGCTGCAGCGCAGAATGATCCCATAGGTCTCAAGGCGTAGCGTCAGCTGAAACTTCACTGATCCATCAGCCCTCTGCCTCCCTCCTCCTTCGAAAGAGCAGTGGCCTGCTCCGCTTCTAAAAGCCCTGGGGCTCCGGAAAGCCGACCGCGCTTTACAGGACACGTGCAGGCAGGAACAGGGGCGAATCCGAGGTGGAGACCATGTGACCACGCGTGGCACTGGCGTATCCCACAGCAGATGGTGTGAATGTGTGTCACCGGAGGCATACCGGGAGACGGCGAAACAAACGGTGGTGTCCAGGCATGTGCCAGTGGAAGGGGGGAACAAGTGACCTTTCGGTCAATGCCAAGGGAAATCAAAGAACACCTGGGGCTTGGTGGGTGGGGGGCCTGTGCCTGACCCAAGCCAGGTTTTCCAATGCCTATCAGAGGAGCAAAGAATCTTCTGCAGAATTCGCCCCGCCCCCAACCCTCCTCCTCCCTGGTAGCCCTGACGCAACTTCCCCTGCACCCAGCCCCAGCCCCAGCCCCAGCCCCAGCCCCAGCCCAAGACCCAGCCCCAGCCCCAGCCCAGTCCCTCTGGTTCCCTGACATTCGTTTGGGCCACAAGATCAAGGGAGTCAGTCCACCCAGGAGCAGAGGAGAGGATGTCCCTCAAGAATGAGACAGGAAGTGCAGAGGAAATGCGACACCACCTGTCCTAGAAGACAAGGCCAGTCACGGTCGCCTAGCGCTCATTCTAGGCAATCCACCCACCCATGAGGGGAAACATGGAGAACAAGGAAGCTTCCCTGTCTGAGACACGTATGGAAGCCAAGAAATCCAGGGTCATGAGACCTGCCCAATGAAGCAGAAAGACGTTTGGAGAGAGATACCATCATGACACGGATCTGCAGGAAGTGTGTCCCTGACGGACTGGGAAGTCATCTTTGTTGAAGACATTTGGCCAGAGCGAGAGGCATCCAGGCCCCTGAGAAACAGGTGAGGCAGAGCAAGAGGGAGGATAGAGCAGCGGCCAGAGCCCCGGCAGGATACAGCGCCGTGCCACCACCACGGGCATAAGGGGAGGGCTTCCAAAAGGGTGGCTTGTCCAGAGAGGCCAGCGTTCCAGTGACAGTGACAGGGATTGTTGCCATCTCCCATTCCCGGCTTCTTCTTCTACACGGTATGGTGGTGTGGCTTCATTTCTCAGAGAAGAGCCGTGAAAAGGTACAACCATCTTCTCTGATGTGGTTCTGCTTCCCTACTGCGGGACAAAGAGCTCCTGTGGGGCTCTTTTCCTTGGTTGCTGTGTGGTCATCTTGATCTTAGAAAAGAGGCAGCTCATGATGGGGATGAGATTTCAATTGCTCCGGGACCGATGCATCTCCTCACGTGGGCCAGGCCTTCACACACCCAAAGCGGATCCGCGGCGGCGAAAACGATTGACAGCCGGCCTCATGACCCAGGCAGAGACGCAGAAAGAGGCTCAGCAAAGACAGGCCGACATGCCAGAAATCGCCTTGTGCTGCACAGGGCACATTCAGCCAAAGACACACACGCAGAGGGGCACGCACACACTAACCGACAGAGAGAGGGAAAGAAAGACACAGAGACTGAGAGACAGAGAGAGAAGAGAGAATGGGAGACACACACACACGCGCCCACACATACACGCGCACACACACACAGAGAAACAGAGTCATACAGCAGAGGCATGGAAACACACCGCCCCCAGGCAACCCCTGAGGCTGCGGGGTTCTGCTCTCGACGAGAACGACCCTGGGGTGAGAGAACAGCCCAGGGGCACGCAGGCCGACCTGTCCTCGAGATGACGGCGGCACGACTTTTGGGGAGACTCACCCCAACAGCGTCCGGGCAGGCCTGAGGCTGGGATGCCGTGCTGCTTCCCCCGGACTCCGCCTGGGGTTTCCTCATCCTGGTCGGCCCTTTGTGACTCCTGGCATCCGGAGACGTTCCCGTCGACCCCGTGGAGAGGTCCGACCGGAGCCTCAGAGCCCCGCCACCCAAGCACTGCCACGGAGGGCTCCTGCTCTGCCAAGCCTCAGGGACCGGTTTCTAAGAAAACCGAGGGAAGCACTGTGACGGCAGAAGCCGCTCGCGCCTCGCGCATGCGCATTGGCTGGACCGACTCGCGCTCGGCTCCTGGCAGTCAGGCTGCGTCCCCTTTAAATAATGCCCCCGCTGCCCGGCTGCAGCGAGGCTCCTGCTGCAGCCGCGGCGGCGTGTGGATACGGGGTCCAGCTTGGGACGCCGTGGGAGATGGAGCCGCCGGTGCCCTGTCTCAGGGCCAAACCCCCAGGAGTCCCGCCCTCAGGATCTCCTTGAGCCGACTTCCACGGAGGGAAGGGGTGCTTCAGGCCGCCTGCTGTGTTCTGGGGACTCCCGTTCAGATCCGATTTTGGCCCCCTCCCAGTGAGATAGGATGGGCTCAGCACATCTGGTGAGGCAGGCAGGGCCTCGCTGCAGCGCAGAATGATCCCATAGGTCTCAAGGCGTAGCGTCAGCTGTAACTTCACTGATCCATCAGCCCTCTGCCTCCCTCCTCCTTCGAAAGAGCAGTGGCCTGCTCCGCTTCTAAAAGCCCTGGGGCTCCGGAAAGCCGACCGCGCTTTACAGGACACGTGCAGGCAGGAACAGGGGCGAATCCGAGGTGGAGACCATGTGACCACGCGTGGCACTGGCGTATCCCACAGCAGATGGTGTGAATGTGTGTCACCGGAGGCATACCGGGAGACGGCGAAACAAACGGTGGTGTCCAGGCATGTGCCAGTGGAAGGGGGGAACAAGTGACCTTTCGGTCAATGCCAAGGGAAATCAAAGAACACCTGGGGCTCGGTGGGTGGGGGGCCTGTGCCTGACCCAAGCCAGGTTTTCCAATGCCTATCAGAGGAGCAAAGAATCTTCTGCAGAATTCGCCCCGCCCCCAACCCTCCTCCTCCCTGGTAGCCCTGACGCAACTTCCCCTGCACCCAGCCCCAGCCCCAGCCCCAGCCCCAGCCCCAGCCCAAGACCCAGCCCCAGCCCCAGCCCAGTCCCTCTGGTTCCCTGACATTCGTTTGGGCCACAAGATCAAGGGAGTCAGTCCACCCAGGAGCAGAGGAGAGGATGTCCCTCAAGAATGAGACAGGAAGTGCAGAGGAAATGCGACACCACCTGTCCTAGAAGACAAGGCCAGTCACGGTCGCCTAGCGCTCATTCTAGGCAATCCACCCACCCATGAGGGGAAACATGGAGAACAAGGAAGCTTCCCTGTCTGAGACACGTATGGAAGCCAAGAAATCCAGGGTCATGAGACCTGCCCAATGAAGCAGAAAGACGTTTGGAGAGAGATACCATCATGACACGGATCTGCAGGAAGTGTGTCCCTGACGGACTGGGAAGTCATCTTTGTTGAAGACATTTGGCCAGAGCGAGAGGCATCCAGGCCCCTGAGAAACAGGTGAGGCAGAGCAAGAGGGAGGATAGAGCAGCGGCCAGAGCCCCGGCAGGATACAGCGCCGTGCCACCACCACGGGCATAAGGGGAGGGCTTCCAAAAGGGTGGCTTGTCCAGAGAGGCCAGCGTTCCAGTGACAGTGACAGGGATTGTTGCCATCTCCCATTCCCGGCTTCTTCTTCTACACGGTATGGTGGTGTGGCTTCATTTCTCAGAGAAGAGCCGTGAAAAGGTACAACCATCTTCTCTGATGTGGTTCTGCTTCCCTACTGCGGGACAAAGAGCTCCTGTGGGGCTCTTTTCCTTGGTTGCTGTGTGGTCATCTTGATCTTAGAAAAGAGGCAGCTCATGATGGGGATGAGATTTCAATTGCTCCGGGACCGATGCATCTCCTCACGTGGGCCAGGCCTTCACACACCCAAAGCGGATCCGCGGCGGCGAAAACGATTGACAGCCGGCCTCATGACCCAGGCAGAGACGCAGAAAGAGGCTCAGCAAAGACAGGCCGACATGCCAGAAATCGCCTTGTGCTGCACAGGGCACATTCAGCCAAAGACACACACGCAGAGGGGCACGCACACACTAACCGACAGAGAGAGGGAAAGAAAGACACAGAGACTGAGAGACAGAGAGAGAAGAGAGAATGGGAGACACACACACACGCGCCCACACATACACGCGCACACACACACAGAGAAACAGAGTCATACAGCAGAGGCATGGAAACACACCGCCCCCAGGCAACCCCTGAGGCTGCGGGGTTCTGCTCTCGACGAGAACGACCCTGGGGTGAGAGAACAGCCCAGGGGCACGCAGGCCGACCTGTCCTCGAGATGACGGCGGCACGACTTTTGGGGAGACTCACCCCAACAGCGTCCGGGCAGGCCTGAGGCTGGGATGCCGTGCTGCTTCCCCCGGACTCCGCCTGGGGTTTCCTCATCCTGGTCGGCCCTTTGCGACTCCTGGCATCCGGAGACGTTCCCGTCGACCCCGTGGAGAGGTCCGACCGGAGCCTCAGAGCCCCGCCACCCAAGCACTGCCACGGAGGGCTCCTGCTCTGCCAAGCCTCAGGGACCGGTTTCTAAGAAAACCGTGGGAAGCACTGTGACGGCAGAAGCCGCTCGCGCCTCGCGCATGCGCATTGGCTGGACCGACTCGCGCTCGGCTCCTGGCAGTCAGGCTGCGTCCCCTTTAAATAATGCCCCCGCTGCCCGGCTGCAGCGAGGCTCCTGCTGCAGCCGCGGCGGCGTGTGGATACGGGGTCCAGCTTGGGACGCCGTGGGAGATGGAGCCGCCGGTGCCCTGTCTCAGGGCCAAACCCCCAGGAGTCCCGCCCTCAGGATCTCCTTGAGCCGACTTCCACGGAGGGAAGGGGTGCTTCAGGCCGCCTGCTGTGTTCTGGGGACTCCCGTTCAGATCCGATTTTGGCCCCCTCCCAGTGAGATAGGATGGGCTCAGCACATCTGGTGAGGCAGGCAGGGCCTCGCTGCAGCGCAGAATGATCCCATAGGTCTCAAGGCGTAGCGTCAGCTGTAACTTCACTGATCCATCAGCCCTCTGCCTCCCTCCTCCTTCGAAAGAGCAGTGGCCTGCTCCGCTTCTAAAAGCCCTGGGGCTCCGGAAAGCCGACCGCGCTTTACAGGACACGTGCAGGCAGGAACAGGGGCGAATCCGAGGTGGAGACCATGTGACCACGCGTGGCACTGGCGTATCCCACAGCAGATGGTGTGAATGTGTGTCACCGGAGGCATACCGGGAGACGGCGAAACAAACGGTGGTGTCCAGGCATGTGCCAGTGGAAGGGGGGAACAAGTGACCTTTCGGTCAATGCCAAGGGAAATCAAAGAACACCTGGGGCTCGGTGGGTGGGGGGCCTGTGCCTGACCCAAGCCAGGTTTTCCAATGCCTATCAGAGGAGCAAAGAATCTTCTGCAGAATTCGCCCCGCCCCCAACCCTCCTCCTCCCTGGTAGCCCTGACGCAACTTCCCCTGCACCCAGCCCCAGCCCCAGCCCCAGCCCCAGCCCCAGCCCAAGACCCAGCCCCAGCCCCAGCCCAGTCCCTCTGGTTCCCTGACATTCGTTTGGGCCACAAAATCAAGGGAGTCAGTCCACCCAGGAACAGAGGAGAGGATGTCCCTCAAGAATGAGACAGGAAGTGCAGAGGAAATGCGACACCACCTGTCCTAGAAGACAAGGCCAGTCACGGTCGCCTAGCGCTCATTCTAGGCAATCCACCCACCCATGAGGGGAAACATGGAGAACAAGGAAGCTTCCCTGTCTGAGACACGTATGGAAGCCAAGAAATCCAGGGTCATGAGACCTGCCCAATGAAGCAGAAAGACGTTTGGAGAGAGATACCATCATGACACGGATCTGCAGGAAGTGTGTCCCTGACGGACTGGGAAGTCATCTTTGTTGAAGACATTTGGCCAGAGCGAGAGGCATCCAGGCCCCTGAGAAACAGGTGAGGCAGAGCAAGAGGGAGGATAGAGCAGCGGCCAGAGCCCCGGCAGGATACAGCGCCGTGCCACCACCACGGGCATAAGGGGAGGGCTTCCAAAAGGGTGGCTTGTCCAGAGAGGCCAGCGTTCCAGTGACAGTGACAGGGATTGTTGCCATCTCCCATTCCCGGCTTCTTCTTCTACACGGTATGGTGGTGTGGCTTCATTTCTCAGAGAAGAGCCGTGAAAAGGTACAACCATCTTCTCTGATGTGGTTCTGCTTCCCTACTGCGGGACAAAGAGCTCCTGTGGGGCTCTTTTCCTTGGTTGCTGTGTGGTCATCTTGATCTTAGAAAAGACGCAGCTCATGATGGGGATGAGATTTCAATTGCTCCGGGACCGATGCATCTCCTCACGTGGGCCAGGCCTTCACACACCCAAAGCGGATCCGCGGCGGCGAAAACGATTGACAGCCGGCCTCATGACCCAGGCAGAGACGCAGAAAGAGGCTCAGCAAAGACAGGCCGACATGCCAGAAATCGCCTTGTGCTGCACAGGGCACATTCAGCCAAAGACACACACGCAGAGGGGCACGCACACACTAACCGACAGAGAGAGGGAAAGAAAGACACAGAGACTGAGAGACAGAGAGAGAAGAGAGAATGGGAGACACACACACACGCGCGCACACATACACGCGCACACACACACACACAGAAACAGAGTCATACAGCAGAGGCATGGAAACACACCGCCCCCAGGCAACCCCTGAGGCTGCGGGGTTCTGCTCTCGACGAGAACGACCCTGGGGTGAGAGAACAGCCCAGGGGCACGCAGGCCGACCTGTCCTCGAGATGACGGCGGCACGACTTTTGGGGAGACTCACCCCAACAGCGTCCGGGCAGGCCTGAGGCTGGGATGCCGTGCTGCTTCCCCCGGACTCCGCCTGGGGTTTCCTCATCCTGGTCGGCCCTTTGCGACTCCTGGCATCCGGAGACGTTCCCGTCGACGCCGTGGAGAGGTCCGACCGGAGCCTCAGAGCCCCGCCACCCAAGCACTGCCACGGAGGGCTCTTGCTCTGCCAAGCCTCAGGGACCGGTTTCTAAGACAACCGTGGGAAGCACTGTGACGGCAGAAGCCACTCGCGCCTCGCGCATGCGCATTGGCTGGACCGACTCGCGCTCGGCTCCTGGCAGTCAGGCTGCGTCCCCTTTAAATAATGCCCCCGCTGCCCGGCTGCAGCGAAGCTCCTGCTGCAGCCGCGGCGGCGTGTGGATACGGGGTCCAGCTTGGGACGCCGTGGGAGATGGGGCCGCCGGTGCCCTGTCTCAGGGCCAAACCCCCAGGAGTCCCGCCCTCAGGATCTCCTTGAGCCGACTTCCACGGAGGGAAGGGGAGCTTCAGGACGCCTGCTGTGTTCTGGGGACTCCCGTTCAGATCCGATTTTGGCCCCCTCCCAGTGAGATAGGATGGGCTCAGCACATCTGGTGAGGCAGGCAGGGCCTCGCTGCAGCGCAGAATGATCCCATAGGTCTCAAGGCGTAGCGTCAGCTGAAACTTCACTGATCCATCAGCCCTCTGCCTCCCTCCTCCTTCGAAAGAGCAGTGGCCTGCTCCGCTTCTAAAAGCCCTGGGGCTCCGGAAAGCCGACCGCGCTTTACAGGACACGTGCAGGCAGGAACAGGGGCGAATCCGAGGTGGAGACCATGTGACCACGCGTGGCACTGGCGTATCCCACAGCAGATGGTGTGAATGTGTGTCACCGGAGGCATACCGGGAGACGGCGAAACAAACGGTGGTGTCCAGGCATGTGCCAGTGGAAGGGGGGAACAAGTGACCTTTCGGTCAATGCCAAGGGAAATCAAAGAACACCTGGGGCTCGGTGGGTGGGGGGCCTGTGCCTGACCCAAGCCAGGTTTTCCAATGCCTATCAGAGGAGCAAAGAATCTTCTGCAGAATTCGCCCCGCCCCCAACCCTCCTCCTCCCTGGTAGCCCTGACGCAACTTCCCCTGCACCCAGCCCCAGCCCCAGCCCCAGCCCCAGCCCCAGCCCCAGCCCCAGCCCAGTCCCTCTGGTTCCCTGACATTCGTTTGGGCCACAAGATCAAGGGAGTCAGTCCACCCAGGAGCAGAGGAGAGGATGTCCCTCAAGAATGAGACAGGAAGTGCAGAGGAAATGCGACACCACCTGTCCTAGAAGACAAGGCCAGTCACGGTCGCCTAGCGCTCATTCTAGGCAATCCACCCACCCATGAGGGGAAACATGGAGAACAAGGAAGCTTCCCTGTCTGAGACACGTATGGAAGCCAAGAAATCCAGGGTCATGAGACCTGCCCAATGAAGCAGAAAGACGTTTGGAGAGAGATACCATCATGACACGGATCTGCAGGAAGTGTGTCCCTGACGGACTGGGAAGTCATCTTTGTTGAAGACATTTGGCCAGAGCGAGAGGCATCCAGGCCCCTGAGAAACAGGTGAGGCAGAGCAAGAGGGAGGATAGAGCAGCGGCCAGAGCCCCGGCAGGATACAGCGCCGTGCCACCACCACGGGCATAAGGGGAGGGCTTCCAAAAGGGTGGCTTGTCCAGAGAGGCCAGCGTTCCAGTGACAGTGACAGGGATTGTTGCCATCTCCCATTCCCGGCTTCTTCTTCTACACGGTATGGTGGTGTGGCTTCATTTCTCAGAGAAGAGCCGTGAAAAGGTACAACCATCTTCTCTGATGTGGTTCTGCTTCCCTACTGCGGGACAAAGAGCTCCTGTGGGGCTCTTTTCCTTGGTTGCTGTGTGGTCATCTTGATCTTAGAAAAGAGGCAGCTCATGATGGGGATGAGATTTCAATTGCTCCGGGACCGATGCATCTCCTCACGTGGGCCAGGCCTTCACACACCCAAAGCGGATCCGCGGCGGCGAAAACGATTGACAGCCGGCCTCATGACCCAGGCAGAGACGCAGAAAGAGGCTGAGCAAAGACAGGCCCACATGCCAGAAATCGCCTTGTGCTGCACAGGGCACATTCAGCCAAAGACACACACGCAGAGGGGCACGCACACACTAACCGACAGAGAGAGGGAAAGAAAGACACAGAGACTGAGAGACAGAGAGAGAAGAGAGAATGGGAGACACACACACACGCGCGCACACATACACGCGCACACACACACACACAGAAACAGAGTCATACAGCAGAGGCATGGAAACACACCCCCCCCCAGGTAACCCCTGAGGCTGCGGGGTTCTGCTCTCGACGAGAACGACCCTGGGGTGAGAGAACAGCCCAGGGGCACGCAGGCCGACCTGTCCTCGAGATGACGGCGGCACGACTTTTGGGGAGACTCACCCCAACAGCGTCCGGGCAGGCCTGAGGCTGGGATGCCGTGCTGCTTCCCCCGGACTCCGCCTGGGGTTTCCTCATCCTGGTCGGCCCTTTGCGACTCCTGGCATCCGGAGACGTTCCCGTCGACCCCGTGGAGAGGTCCGACCGGAGCCTCAGAGCCCCGCCACCCAAGCACTGCCACGGAGGGCTCCTGCTCTGTCAAGCCTCAGGGACCGGTTTCTAAGACAACCGTGGGAAGCACTGTGACGGCAGAAGCCGCTCGCGCCTCGCGCATGCGCATTGGCTGGACCGACTCGCGCTCGGCTCCTGGCAGTCAGGCTGCGTCCCCTTTAAATAATGCCCCCGCTGCCCGGCTGCAGCGAGGCTCCTGCTGCAGCCGCGGCGGCGTGTGGATACGGGGTCCAGCTTGGGACGCCGTGGGAGATGGGGCCGCCGGTGCCCTGTCTCAGGGCCAAACCCCCAGGAGTCCCGCCCTCAGGATCTCCTTGAGCCGACTTCCACGGATGGAAGGGGAGCTTCAGGACGCCTGCTGTGTTCTGGGGACTCCCGTTCAGATCCGATTTTGGCCCCCTCCCAGTGAGATAGGTTGGGATCACCACATCTGGTGAGGCAGGCAGGGCCTCGCTGCAGCGCAGAATGATCCCATAGGTCTCAAGGCCGTAGCGTCAGCTGAAACTTCACTGATCCATCAGCCCTCTGCCTCCCTCCTCCTTCGAAAGAGCAGTGGCCTACTCCGCTTCTAAAAGCCCTGGGGCTCCGGAAAGCCGACCGCGCTTTACAGGACACGTGCAGGCAGGAACAGGGGCGAATCCGAGGTGGAGACCATGTGACCACGCGTGGCACTGGCGTATCCCACAGCAGATGGTGTGAATGTGTGTCACCGGAGGCATACCGGGAGACGGCGAAACAAACGGTGGTGTCCAGGCATGTGCCAGTGGAAGGGGGGAACAAGTGACCTTTCGGTCAATGCCAAGGGAAATCAAAGAACACCTGGGGTTCGGTGGGTGGGGGGCCTGTGCCTGACCCAAGCCAGGTTTTCCAATGCCTATCAGAGGAGCAAAGAATCTTCTGCAGAATTCGCCCCGCCCCCAACCCTCCTCCTCCCTGGTAGCCCTGATGCAACTTCCTCTGCACCCAGCCCCAGCCCCAGCCCCAGCCCCAGCCCCAGCCCCAGCCCCAGCCCAGTCCCTCTGGTTCCCTGACATTCGTTTGGGCCACAAGATCAAGGGAGTCAGTCCACCCAGGAGCAGAGGAGAGGATGTCCCTCAAGAATGAGACAGGAAGTGCAGAGGAAATGCGACACCACCTGTCCTAGAAGACAAGGCCAGTCACGGTCGCCTAGCGCTCATTCTAGGCAATCCACCCACCCATGAGGGGAAACATGGAAAACAAGGAAGCTTCCCTGTCTGAGACACGTATGGAAGCCAAGAAATCCAGGGTCATGAGACCTGCCCAATGAAGCAGAAAGACGTTTGGAGAGAGATACCATCATGACACGGATCTGCAGGAAGTGTGTCCCTGACGGACTGGGAAGTCATCTTTGTTGAAGACATTTGGCCAGAGCGAGAGGCATCCAAGCCCCTGAGAAACAGGTGAGGCAGAGCAAGAGGGAGGATAGAGCAGCGGCCAGAGCCCCGGCAGGATACAGCGCCGTGCCACCACCACGGGCATAAGGGGAGGGCTTCCAAAAGGGTGGCTTGTCCAGAGAGGCCAGCGTTCCAGTGACAGTGACAGGGATTGTTGCCATCTCCCATTCCCGGCTTCTTCTTCTACACGGTATGGTGGTGTGGCTTCATTTCTCAGAGAAGAGCCGTGAAAAGGTACAACCATCTTCTCTGATGTGGTTCTGCTTCCCTACTGCGGGACAAAGAGCTCCTGTGGGGCTCTTTTCCTTGGTTGCTGTGTGGTCATCTTGATCTTAGAAAAGAGGCAGCTCATGATGGGGATGAGATTTCAATTGCTCCGGGACCGATGCATCTCCTCACGTGGGCCAGGCCTTCACACACCCAAAGCGGATCCGCGGCGGCGAAAACGATTGACAGCCGGCCTCATGACCCAGGCAGAGACGCAGAAAGAGGCTGAGCAAAGACAGGCCGACATGCCAGAAATCGCCTTGTGCTGCACAGGGCACATTCAGCCAAAGACACACACGCAGAGGGGCACGCACACACTAACCGACAGAGAGAGGGAAAGAAAGACACAGAGACTGAGAGACAGAGAGAGAAGAGAGAATGGGAGACACACACACACGCGCGCACACATACACGCGCACACACACACACACAGAAACAGAGTCATACAGCAGAGGCATGGAAACACACCGCCCCCAGGCAACCCCTGAGGCTGCGGGGTTCTGCTCTCGACGAGAACGACCCTGGGGTGAGAGAACAGCCCAGGGGCACGCAGGCCGACCTGTCCTCGAGATGACGGCGGCACGACTTTTGGGGAGACTCACCCCAACAGCGTCCGGGCAGGCCTGAGGCTGGGATGCCATGCTGCTTCCCCCGGACTCCGCCTGGGGTTTCCTCATCCTGGTCGGCCCTTTGCGACTCCTGGCATCCGGAGACGTTCCCGTCGACGCCGTGGAGAGGTCCGAACGGAGCCTCAGAGCCCCGCCACCCAAGCACTGCCACGGAGGGCTCTTGCTCTGCCAAGCCTCAGGGACCGGTTTCTAAGACAACCGTGGGAAGCACTGTGACGGCAGAAGCCGCTCGCGCCTCGCGCATGCGCATTGGCTGGACCGACTCGCGCTCGGCTCCTGGCAGTCAGGCTGCATCCCCTTTAAATAATGCCCCCGCTGGCCAGCTGCAGCGAGGCTCCTGCTGCAGCCGCGGCGGCGTGTGGATACGGGGTCCAGCTTGGGACGCCGTGGGAGATGGGGCCGCCGGTGCCCTGTCTCAGGGCCAAACCCCCAGGAGTCCCGCCCTCAGGATCTCCTTGAGCCGACTTCCACGGAGGGAAGGGGAGCTTCAGGACGCCTGCTGTGTTCTGGGGACTCCCGTTCAGATCCGATTTTGGCCCCCTCCCAGTGAGATAGGATGGGCTCAGCACATCTGGTGAGGCAGGCAGGGCCTCGCTGCAGCGCAGAATGATCCCATAGGTCTCAAGGCGTAGCGTCAGCTGAAACTTCACTGATCCATCAGCCCTCTGCCTCCCTCCTCCTTCGAAAGAGCAGTGGCCTGCTCCGCTTCTAAAAGCCCTGGGGCTCCGGAAAGCCGACCGCGCTTTACAGGACACGTGCAGGCAGGAACAGGGGCGAATCCGAGGTGGAGACCATGTGACCACGCGTGGCACTGGCGTATCCCACAGCAGATGGTGTGAATGTGTGTCACCGGAGGCATACCGGGAGACGGCGAAACAAACGGTGGTGTCCAGGCATGTGCCAGTGGAAGGGGGGAACAAGTGACCTTTCGGTCAATGCCAAGGGAAATCAAAGAACACCTGGGGCTCGGTGGGTGGGGGGCCTGTGCCTGACCCAAGCCAGGTTTTCCAATGCCTATCAGAGGAGCAAAGAATCTTCTGCAGAATTCGCCCCGCCCCCAACCCTCCTCCTCCCTGGTAGCCCTGACGCAACTTCCCCTGCACCCAGCCCCAGCCCCAGCCCCAGCCCCAGCCCCAGCCCCAGCCCCAGCCCAGTCCCTCTGGTTCCCTGACATTCGTTTGGGCCACAAGATCAAGGGAGTCAGTCCACCCAGGAGCAGAGGAGAGGATGTCCCTCAAGAATGAGACAGGAAGTGCAGAGGAAATGCGACACCACCTGTCCTAGAAGACAAGGCCAGTCACGGTCGCCTAGCGCTCATTCTAGGCAATCCACCCACCCATGAGGGGAAACATGGAGAACAAGGAAGCTTCCCTGTCTGAGACACGTATGGAAGCCAAGAAATCCAGGGTCATGAGACCTGCCCAATGAAGCAGAAAGACGTTTGGAGAGAGATACCATCATGACACGGATCTGCAGGAAGTGTGTCCCTGACGGACTGGGAAGTCATCTTTGTTGAAGACATTTGGCCAGAGCGAGAGGCATCCAGGCCCCTGAGAAACAGGTGAGGCAGAGCAAGAGGGAGGATAGAGCAGCGGCCAGAGCCCCGGCAGGATACAGCGCCGTGCCACCACCACGGGCATAAGGGGAGGGCTTCCAAAAGGGTGGCTTGTCCAGAGAGGCCAGCGTTCCAGTGACAGTGACAGGGATTGTTGCCATCTCCCATTCCCGGCTTCTTCTTCTACACGGTATGGTGGTGTGGCTTCATTTCTCAGAGAAGAGCCGTGAAAAGGTACAACCATCTTCTCTGATGTGGTTCTGCTTCCCTACTGCGGGACAAAGAGCTCCTGTGGGGCTCTTTTCCTTGGTTGCTGTGTGGTCATCTTGATCTTAGAAAAGAGGCAGCTCATGATGGGGATGAGATTTCAATTGCTCCGGGACCGATGCATCTCCTCACGTGGGCCAGGCCTTCACACACCCAAAGCGGATCCGCGGCGGCGAAAACGATTGACAGCCGGCCTCATGACCCAGGCAGAGACGCAGAAAGAGGCTGAGCAAAGACAGGCCGACATGCCAGAAATCGCCTTGTGCTGCACAGGGCACATTCAGCCAAAGACACACACGCAGAGGGGCACGCACACACTAACCGACAGAGAGAGGGAAAGAAAGACACAGAGACTGAGAGACAGAGAGAGAAGAGAGAATGGGAGACACACACACACGCGCGCACACATACACGCGCACACACACACACACAGAAACAGAGTCATACAGCAGAGGCATGGAAACACACCCCCCCCCAGGTAACCCCTGAGGCTGCGGGGTTCTGCTCTCGACGAGAACGACCCTGGGGTGAGAGAACAGCCCAGGGGCACGCAGGCCGACCTGTCCTCGAGATGACGGCGGCACGACTTTTGGGGAGACTCACCCCAACAGCGTCCGGGCAGGCCTGAGGCTGGGATGCCGTGCTGCTTCCCCCGGACTCCGCCTGGGGTTTCCTCATCCTGGTCGGCCCTTTGCGACTCCTGGCATCCGGAGACGTTCCCGTCGACCCCGTGGAGAGGTCCGAGCGGAGCCTCAGAGCCCCGCCACCCAAGCACTGCCACGGAGGGCTCCTGCTCTGCCAAGCCTCAGGGACCGGTTTCTAAGACAACCGTGGGAAGCACTGTGACGGCAGAAGCCGCTCGCGCCTCGCGCATGCGCATTGGCTGGACCGACTCGCGCTCGGCTCCTGGCAGTCAGGCTGCGTCCCCTTTAAATAATGCCCCCGCTGCCCGGCTGCAGCGAGGCTCCTGCTGCAGCCGCGGCGGCGTGTGGATACGGGGTCCAGCTTGGGACGCCGTGGGAGATGGGGCCGCCGGTGCCCTGTCTCAGGGCCAAACCCCCAGGAGTCCCGCCCTCAGGATCTCCTTGAGCCGACTTCCACGGATGGAAGGGGAGCTTCAGGACGCCTGCTGTGTTCTGGGGACTCCCGTTCAGATCCGATTTTGGCCCCCTCCCAGTGAGATAGGTTGGGATCACCACATCTGGTGAGGCAGGCAGGGCCTCGCTGCAGCGCAGAATGATCCCATAGGTCTCAAGGCCGTAGCGTCAGCTGAAACTTCACTGATCCATCAGCCCTCTGCCTCCCTCCTCCTTCGAAAGAGCAGTGGCCTACTCCGCTTCTAAAAGCCCTGGGGCTCCGGAAAGCCGACCGCGCTTTACAGGACACGTGCAGGCAGGAACAGGGGCGAATCCGAGGTGGAGACCATGTGACCACGCGTGGCACTGGCGTATCCCACAGCAGATGGTGTGAATGTGTGTCACCGGAGGCATACCGGGAGACGGCGAAACAAACGGTGGTGTCCAGGCATGTGCCAGTGGAAGGGGGGAACAAGTGACCTTTCGGTCAATGCCAAGGGAAATCAAAGAACACCTGGGGTTCGGTGGGTGGGGGGCCTGTGCCTGACCCAAGCCAGGTTTTCCAATGCCTATCAGAGGAGCAAAGAATCTTCTGCAGAATTCGCCCCGCCCCCAACCCTCCTCCTCCCTGGTAGCCCTGATGCAACTTCCTCTGCACCCAGCCCCAGCCCCAGCCCCAGCCCCAGCCCCAGCCCCAGCCCCAGCCCAGTCCCTCTGGTTCCCTGACATTCGTTTGGGCCACAAGATCAAGGGAGTCAGTCCACCCAGGAGCAGAGGAGAGGATGTCCCTCAAGAATGAGACAGGAAGTGCAGAGGAAATGCGACACCACCTGTCCTAGAAGACAAGGCCAGTCACGGTCGCCTAGCGCTCATTCTAGGCAATCCACCCACCCATGAGGGGAAACATGGAAAACAAGGAAGCTTCCCTGTCTGAGACACGTATGGAAGCCAAGAAATCCAGGGTCATGAGACCTGCCCAATGAAGCAGAAAGACGTTTGGAGAGAGATACCATCATGACACGGATCTGCAGGAAGTGTGTCCCTGACGGACTGGGAAGTCATCTTTGTTGAAGACATTTGGCCAGAGCGAGAGGCATCCAGGCCCCTGAGAAACAGGTGAGGCAGAGCAAGAGGGAGGATAGAGCAGCGGCCAGAGCCCCGGCAGGATACAGCGCCGTGCCACCACCACGGGCATAAGGGGAGGGCTTCCAAAAGGGTGGCTTGTCCAGAGAGGCCAGCGTTCCAGTGACAGTGACAGGGATTGTTGCCATCTCCCATTCCCGGCTTCTTCTTCTACACGGTATGGTGGTGTGGCTTCATTTCTCAGAGAAGAGCCGTGAAAAGGTACAACCATCTTCTCTGATGTGGTTCTGCTTCCCTACTGCGGGACAAAGAGCTCCTGTGGGGCTCTTTTCCTTGGTTGCTGTGTGGTCATCTTGATCTTAGAAAAGAGGCAGCTCATGATGGGGATGAGATTTCAATTGCTCCGGGACCGATGCATCTCCTCACGTGGGCCAGGCCTTCACACACCCAAAGCGGATCCGCGGCGGCGAAAACGATTGACAGCCGGCCTCATGACCCAGGCAGAGACGCAGAAAGAGGCTCAGCAAAGACAGGCCGACATGCCAGAAATCGCCTTGTGCTGCACAGGGCACATTCAGCCAAAGACACACACGCAGAGGGGCACGCACACACTAACCGACAGAGAGAGGGAAAGAAAGACACAGAGACTGAGAGACAGAGAGAGAAGAGAGAATGGGAGACACACACACACGCGCGCACACATACACGCGCACACACACACACACAGAAACAGAGTCATACAGCAGAGGCATGGAAACACACCGCCCCCAGGTAACCCCTGAGGCTGCGGGGTTCTGCTCTCGACGAGAACGACCCTGGGGTGAGAGAACAGCCCAGGGGCACGCAGGCCGACCTGTCCTCGAGATGACGGCGGCACGACTTTTGGGGAGACTCACCCCAACAGCGTCCGGGCAGGCCTGAGGCTGGGATGCCGTGCTGCTTCCCCCGGACTCCGCCTGGGGTTTCCTCATCCTGGTCGGCCCTTTGCGACTCCTGGCATCCGGAGACGTTCCCGTCGACCCCGTGGAGAGGTCCGAGCGGAGCCTCAGAGCCCCGCCACCCAAGCACTGCCACGGAGGGCTCTTGCTCTGCCAAGCCTCAGGGACCGGTTTCTAAGACAACCGTGGGAAGCACTGTGACGGCAGAAGCCGCTCGCGCCTCGCGCATGCGCATTGGCTGGACCGACTCGCGCTCGGCTCCTGGCAGTCAGGCTGCGTCCCCTTTAAATAATGCCCCCGCTGCCCGGCTGCAGCGAGGCTCCTGCTGCAGCCGCGGCGGCGTGTGGATACGGGGTCCAGCTTGGGACGCCGTGGGAGATGGGGCCGCCGGTGCCCTGTCTCAGGGCCAAACCCCCAGGAGTCCCGCCCTCAGGATCTCCTTGAGCCGACTTCCACGGAGGGAAGGGGAGCTTCAGGCCGCCTGCTGTGTTCTGGGGACTCCCGTTCAGATCCGATTTTGGCCCCCTCCCAGTGAGATAGGATGGGCTCAGCACATCTGGTGAGGCAGGCAGGGCCTCGCTGCAGCGCAGAATGATCCCATAGGTCTCAAGGCGTAGCGTCAGCTGAAACTTCACTGATCCATCAGCCCTCTGCCTCCCTCCTCCTTCGAAAGAGCAGTGGCCTGCTCCGCTTCTAAAAGCCCTGGGGCTCCGGAAAGCCGACCGCGCTTTACAGGACACGTGCAGGCAGGAACAGGGGCGAATCCGAGGTGGAGACCATGTGACCACGCGTGGCACTGGCGTATCCCACAGCAGATGGTGTGAATGTGTGTCACCGGAGGCATACCGGGAGACGGCGAAACAAACGGTGGTGTCCAGGCATGTGCCAGTGGAAGGGGGGAACAAGTGACCTTTCGGTCAATGCCAAGGGAAATCAAAGAACACCTGGGGCTCGGTGGGTGGGGGGCCTGTGCCTGACCCAAGCCAGGTTTTCCAATGCCTATCAGAGGAGCAAAGAATCTTCTGCAGAATTCGCCCCGCCCCCAACCCTCCTCCTCCCTGGTAGCCCTGACGCAACTTCCCCTGCACCCAGCCCCAGCCCCAGCCCCAGCCCCAGCCCCAGCCCCAGCCCCAGCCCCAGCCCCAGCCCAGTCCCTCTGGTTCCCTGACATTCGTTTGGGCCACAAGATCAAGGGAGTCAGTCCACCCAGGAGCAGAGGAGAGGATGTCCCTCAAGAATGAGACAGGAAGTGCAGAGGAAATGCGACACCACCTGTCCTAGAAGACAAGGCCAGTCACGGTCGCCTAGCGCTCATTCTAGGCAATCCACCCACCCATGAGGGGAAACATGGAGAACAAGGAAGCTTCCCTGTCTGAGACACGTATGGAAGCCAAGAAATCCAGGGTCATGAGACCTGCCCAATGAAGCAGAAAGACGTTTGGAGAGAGATACCATCATGACACGGATCTGCAGGAAGTGTGTCCCTGACGGACTGGGAAGTCATCTTTGTTGAAGACATTTGGCCAGAGCGAGAGGCATCCAGGCCCCTGAGAAACAGGTGAGGCAGAGCAAGAGGGAGGATAGAGCAGCGGCCAGAGCCCCGGCAGGATACAGCGCCGTGCCACCACCACGGGCATAAGGGGAGGGCTTCCAAAAGGGTGGCTTGTCCAGAGAGGCCAGCGTTCCAGTGACAGTGACAGGGATTGTTGCCATCTCCCATTCCCGGCTTCTTCTTCTACACGGTATGGTGGTGTGGCTTCATTTCTCAGAGAAGAGCCGTGAAAAGGTACAACCATCTTCTCTGATGTGGTTCTGCTTCCCTACTGCGGGACAAAGAGCTCCTGTGGGGCTCTTTTCCTTGGTTGCTGTGTGGTCATCTTGATCTTAGAAAAGAGGCAGCTCATGATGGGGATGAGATTTCAATTGCTCCGGGACCGATGCATCTCCTCACGTGGGCCAGGCCTTCACACACCCAAAGCGGATCCGCGGCGGCGAAAACGATTGACAGCCGGCCTCATGACCCAGGCAGAGACGCAGAAAGAGGCTCAGCAAAGACAGGCCGACATGCCAGAAATCGCCTTGTGCTGCACAGGGCACATTCAGCCAAAGACACACACGCAGAGGGGCACGCACACACTAACCGACAGAGAGAGGGAAAGAAAGACACAGAGACTGAGAGACAGAGAGAGAAGAGAGAATGGGAGACACACACACACGCGCGCACACATACACGCGCACACACACACACACAGAAACAGAGTCATACAGCAGAGGCATGGAAACACACCGCCCCCAGGTAACCCCTGAGGCTGCGGGGTTCTGCTCTCGACGAGAACGACCCTGGGGTGAGAGAACAGCCCAGGGGCACGCAGGCCGACCTGTCCTCGAGATGACGGCGGCACGACTTTTGGGGAGACTCACCCCAACAGCGTCCGGGCAGGCCTGAGGCTGGGATGCCGTGCTGCTTCCCCCGGACTCCGCCTGGGGTTTCCTCATCCTGGTCGGCCCTTTGCGACTCCTGGCATCCGGAGACGTTCCCGTCGACCCCGTGGAGAGGTCCGACCGGAGCCTCAGAGCCCCGCCACCCAAGCACTGCCACGGAGGGCTCCTGCTCTGCCAAGCCTCAGGGACCGGTTTCTAAGACAACCGTGGGAAGCACTGTGACAGCAGAAGCCGCTCGCGCCTCGCGCATGCGCATTGGCTGGACCGACTCGCGCTCGGCTCCTGGCAGTCAGGCTGCGTCCCCTTTAAATAATGCCCCCGCTGCCCGGCTGCAGCGAGGCTCCTGCTGCAGCCGCGGCGGCGTGTGGATACGGGGTCCAGCTTGGGACGCCGTGGGAGATGGGGCCGCCGGTGCCCTGTCTCAGGGCCAAACCCCCAGGAGTCCCGCCCTCAGGATCTCCTTGAGCCGACTTCCACGGATGGAAGGGGAGCTTCAGGACGCCTGCTGTGTTCTGGGGACTCCCGTTCAGATCCGATTTTGGCCCCCTCCCAGTGAGATAGGTTGGGCTCACCACATCTGGTGAGGCAGGCAGGGCCTCGCTGCAGCGCAGAATGATCCCATAGGTCTCAAGGCCGTAGCGTCAGCTGAAACTTCACTGATCCATCAGCCCTCTGCCTCCCTCCTCCTTCGAAAGAGCAGTGGCCTGCTCCGCTTCTAAAAGCCCTGGGGCTCCGGAAAGCCGACCGCGCTTTACAGGACACGTGCAGGCAGGAACAGGGGCGAATCCGAGGTGGAGACCATGTGACCACGCGTGGCACTGGCGTATCCCACAGCAGATGGTGTGAATGTGTGTCACCGGAGGCATACCGGGAGACGGCGAAACAAACGGTGGTGTCCAGGCATGTGCCAGTGGAAGGGGGGAACAAGTGACCTTTCGGTCAATGCCAAGGGAAATCAAAGAACACCTGGGGCTCGGTGGGTGGGGGGCCTGTGCCTGACCCAAGCCAGGTTTTCCAATGCCTATCAGAGGAGCAAAGAATCTTCTGCAGAATTCGCCCCGCCCCCAACCCTCCTCCTCCCTGGTAGCCCTGATGCAACTTCCTCTGCACCCAGCCCCAGCCCCAGCCCCAGCCCCAGCCCCAGCCCCAGCCCCAGCCCAGTCCCTCTGGTTCCCTGACATTCGTTTGGGCCACAAGATCAAGGGAGTCAGTCCACCCAGGAGCAGAGGAGAGGATGTCCCTCAAGAATGAGACAGGAAGTGCAGAGGAAATGCGACACCACCTGTCCTAGAAGACAAGGCCAGTCACGGTCGCCTAGCGCTCATTCTAGGCAATCCACCCACCCATGAGGGGAAACATGGAGAACAAGGAAGCTTCCCTGTCTGAGACACGTATGGAAGCCAAGAAATCCAGGGTCATGAGACCTGCCCAATGAAGCAGAAAGACGTTTGGAGAGAGATACCATCATGACACGGATCTGCAGGAAGTGTGTCCCTGACGGACTGGGAAGTCATCTTTGTTGAAGACATTTGGCCAGAGCGAGAGGCATCCAGGCCCCTGAGAAACAGGTGAGGCAGAGCAAGAGGGAGGATAGAGCAGCGGCCAGAGCCCCGGCAGGATACAGCGCCGTGCCACCACCACGGGCATAAGGGGAGGGCTTCCAAAAGGGTGGCTTGTCCAGAGAGGCCAGCGTTCCAGTGACAGTGACAGGGATTGTTGCCATCTCCCATTCCCGGCTTCTTCTTCTACACGGTATGGTGGTGTGGCTTCATTTCTCAGAGAAGAGCCGTGAAAAGGTACAACCATCTTCTCTGATTTGGTTCTGCTTCCCTACTGCGGGACAAAGAGCTCCTGTGGGGCTCTTTTCCTTGGTTGCTGTGTGGTCATCTTGATCTTAGAAAAGAGGCAGCTCATGATGGGGATGAGATTTCAATTGCTCCGGGACCGATGCATCTCCTCACGTGGGCCAGGCCTTCACACACCCAAAGCGGATCCGCGGCGGCGAAAACGATTGACAGCCGGCCTCATGACCCAGGCAGAGACGCAGAAAGAGGCTCAGCAAAGACAGGCCGACATGCCAGAAATCGCCTTGTGCTGCACAGGGCACATTCAGCCAAAGACACACAAGCAGAGGGGCACGCACACACTAACCGACAGAGAGAGGGAAAGAAAGACACAGAGACTGAGAGACAGAGAGAGAAGAGAGAATGGGAGACACACACACACACGCGCACACATACACGCGCACACACACACACACAGAAACAGAGTCATACAGCAGAGGCATGGAAACACACCCCCCCCAGGTAACCCCTGAGGCTGCGGGGTTCTGCTCTCGACGAGAACGACCCTGGGGTGAGAGAACAGCCCAGGGGCACGCAGGCCGACCTGTCCTCGAGATGACGGCGGCACGACTTTTGGGGAGACTCACCCCAACAGCGTCCGGGCAGGCCTGAGGCTGGGATGCCGTGCTGCTTCCCCCGGACTCCGCCTGGGGTTTCCTCATCCTGGTCGGCCCTTTGCGACTCCTGGCATCCGGAGACGTTCCCGTCGACCCCGTGGAGAGGTCCGAGCGGAGCCTCAGAGCCCCGCCACCCAAGCACTGCCACGGAGGGCTCCTGCTCTGCCAAGCCTCAGGGACCGGTTTCTAAGACAACCGTGGGAAGCACTGTGACGGCAGAAGCCGCTCGCGCCTCGCGCATGCGCATTGGCTGGACCGACTCGCGCTCGGCTCCTGGCAGTCAGGCTGCGTCCCCTTTAAATAATGCCCCCGCTGCCCGGCTGCAGCGAGGCTCCTGCTGCAGCCGCGGCGGCGTGTGGATACGGGGTCCAGCTTGGGACGCCGTGGGAGATGGGGCCGCCGGTGCCCTGTCTCAGGGCCAAACCCCCAGGAGTCCCGCCCTCAGGATCTCCTTGAGCCGACTTCCACGGATGGAAGGGGAGCTTCAGGACGCCTGCTGTGTTCTGGGGACTCCCGTTCAGATCCGATTTTGGCCCCCTCCCAGTGAGATAGGTTGGGATCACCACATCTGGTGAGGCAGGCAGGGCCTCGCTGCAGCGCAGAATGATCCCATAGGTCTCAAGGCCGTAGCGTCAGCTGAAACTTCACTGATCCATCAGCCCTCTGCCTCCCTCCTCCTTCGAAAGAGCAGTGGCCTGCTCCGCTTCTAAAAGCCCTGGGGCTCCGGAAAGCCGACCGCGCTTTACAGGACACGTGCAGGCAGGAACAGGGGCGAATCCGAGGTGGAGACCATGTGACCACGCGTGGCACTGGCGTATCCCACAGCAGATGGTGTGAATGTGTGTCACCGGAGGCATACCGGGAGACGGCGAAACAAACGGTGGTGTCCAGGCATGTGCCAGTGGAAGGGGGGAACAAGTGACCTTTCGGTCAATGCCAAGGGAAATCAAAGAACACCTGGGGTTCGGTGGGTGGGGGGCCTGTGCCTGACCCAAGCCAGGTTTTCCAATGCCTATCAGAGGAGCAAAGAATCTTCTGCAGAATTCGCCCCGCCCCCAACCCTCCTCCTCCCTGGTAGCCCTGACGCAACTTCCCCTGCACCCAGCCCCAGCCCCAGCCCCAGCCCCAGCCCCAGCCCCAGCCCCAGCCCAGTCCCTCTGGTTCCCTGACATTCGTTTGGGCCACAAGATCAAGGGAGTCAGTCCACCCAGGAGCAGAGGAGAGGATGTCCCTCAAGAATGAGACAGGAAGTGCAGAGGAAATGCGACACCACCTGTCCTAGAAGACAAGGCCAGTCACGGTCGCCTAGCGCTCATTCTAGGCAATCCACCCACCCATGAGGGGAAACATGGAGAACAAGGAAGCTTCCCTGTCTGAGACACGTATGGAAGCCAAGAAATCCAGGGTCATGAGACCTGCCCAATGAAGCAGAAAGACGTTTGGAGAGAGATACCATCATGACACGGATCTGCAGGAAGTGTGTCCCTGACGGACTGGGAAGTCATCTTTGTTGAAGACATTTGGCCAGAGCGAGAGGCATCCAGGCCCCTGAGAAACAGGTGAGGCAGAGCAAGAGGGAGGATAGAGCAGTGGCCAGAGCCCCGGCAGGATACAGCGCCGTGCCACCACCACGGGCATAAGGGGAGGGCTTCCAAAAGGGTGGCTTGTCCAGAGAGGCCAGCGTTCCAGTGAGAGTGACAGGGATTGTTGCCATCTCCCATTCCCGGCTTCTTCTTCTACACGGTATGGTGGTGTGGCTTCATTTCTCAGAGAAGAGCCGTGAAAAGGTACAACCATCTTCTCTGATGTGGTTCTGCTTCCCTACTGCGGGACAAAGAGCTCCTGTGGGGCTCTTTTCCTTGGTTGCTGTGTGGTCATCTTGATCTTAGAAAAGAGGCAGCTCATGATGGGGATGAGATTTCAATTGCTCCGGGACCGATGCATCTCCTCACGTGGGCCAGGCCTTCACACACCCAAAGCGGATCCGCGGCGGCGAAAACGATTGACAGCCGGCCTCATGACCCAGGCAGAGACGCAGAAAGAGGCTCAGCAAAGACAGGCCGACATGCCAGAAATCGCCTTGTGCTGCACAGGGCACATTCAGCCAAAGACACACACGCAGAGGGGCACGCACACACTAACCGACAGAGAGAGGGAAAGAAAGACACAGAGACTGAGAGACAGAGAGAGAAGAGAGAATGGGAGACACACACACACGCGCGCACACATACACGCGCACACACACACACACAGAAACAGAGTCATACAGCAGAGGCATGGAAACACACCGCCCCCAGGCAACCCCTGAGGCTGCGGGGTTCTGCTCTCGACGAGAACGACCCTGGGGTGAGAGAACAGCCCAGGGGCACGCAGGCCGACCTGTCCTCGAGATGACGGCGGCACGACTTTTGGGGAGACTCACCCCAACAGCGCCCGGGCAGGCCTGAGGCTGGGATGCCGTGCTGCTTCCCCCGGACTCCGCCTGGGGTTTCCTCATCCTGGTCGGCCCTTTGCGACTCCTGGCATCCGGAGACGTTCCCGTCGACCCCGTGGAGAGGTCCGACCGGAGCCTCAGAGCCCCGCCACCCAAGCACTGCCACGGAGGGCTCCTGCTCTGCCAAGCCTCAGGGACCGGTTTCTAAGACAACCGTGGGAAGCACTGTGACGGCCCAAGCCGCTCGCGCCTCGCGCATGCGCATTGGCTGGACCGACTCGCCCTCCGCTCCTGGCAGTCAGGCTGCGTCCCCTTTAAATAATGCCCCCGCTGCCCGGCTGCAGCGAGGCTCCTGCTGCAGCCGCGGCGGCGTGTGGATACGGGGTCCAGCTTGGGACGCCGTGGGAGATGGGGCCGCCGGTGCCCTGTCTCAGGGCCAAACCCCCAGGAGTCCCGCCCTCTGGATCTCCTTGAGCCGACTTCCACGGAGGGAAGGGGAGCTTCAGGACGCCTGCTGTGTTCTGGGGACTCCCGTTCAGATCTGATTTTCGCCCCCTCCCAGTGAGATAGGATGGGCTCACAACATCTGGTGAGGCAGGCAGGGCCTCGCTGCAGCGCAGAATGATCCCATAGGTCTCAAGGCGTAGCGTCAGCTGAAACTTCACTGATCCATCAGCCCTCTGCCTCCCTCCTCCTTCGAAAGAGCAGTGGCCTGCTCCGCTTCTAAAAGCCCTGGGGCTCCGGAAAGCCGACCGCGCTTTACAGGACAGGTGCAGGCAGGAACAGGGGCGAATCCGAGGTGGAGACCATGTGACCACGCGTGGCACTGGCGTATCCCACAGCAGATGGTGTGAATGTGTGTCACCGGAGGCATACCGGGAGACGGCGAAACAAACGGTGGTGTCCAGGCATGTGCCAGTGGAAGGGGGGAACAAGTGACCTTTCGGTCAATGCCAAGGGAAATCAAAGAACACCTGGGGCTCGGTGGGTGGGGGGCCTGTGCCTGACCCAAGCCAGGTTTTCCAATGCCTATCAGAGGAGCAAAGAATCTTCTGCAGAATTGGCCCCGCCCCCAACCCTCCTCCTCCCTGGTAAACCTGACGCAACTTCCCCTGCACCCAGCCCCAGCCCCAGCCCCAGCCCCAGCCCCAGCCCCAGCCCCAGCCCAGTCCCTCTGGTTCCCTGACATTCGTTTGGGTCACAAGATCAAGGGAGTCAGTCCACCCAGGAGCAGAGGAGAGGATGTCCCTCAAGAATGAGACAGGAAGAGCAGAGGAAATGCGACACCACCTGTCCTAGAAGACAAGGCCAGTCACGGTCGCCTAGCGCTCATTCTAGGCAATCCACCCACCCATGAGGGGAAACATGGAGAACAAGGAAGCTTCCCTGTCTGAGACACGTATGGAAGCCAAGAAATCCAGGGTCATGAGACCTGCCCAATGAAGCAGAAAGACGTTTGGAGAGAGATACCATCATGACACGGATCTGCAGGAAGTGTGTCCCTGACGGACTGGGAAATCATCTTTGTTGAAGACATTTGGCCAGAGCGAGAGGCATCCAGGCCCCTGAGAAACAGGTGAGGCAGAGCAAGAGGGAGGATAGAGCAGCGGCCAGAGCCCCGGCAGGATACAGCGCCGTGCCACCACCACGGGCATAAGGGGAGGGCTTCTAAAAGGGTGGCTTGTCCAGAGAGGCCAGCGTTCCAGTGACAGTGACAGGGATTGTTGCCATCTCCCATTCCCGGCTTCTTCTTCTACACGGTATGGTGGTGTGGCTTCATTTCTCAGAGAAGAGCCGTGAAAAGGTACAACCATCTTCTCTGATGTGGTTCTGCTTCCCTACTGCGGGACAAAGAGCTCCTGTGGGGCTCTTTTCCTTGGTTGCTGTGTGGTCATCTTGATCTTAGAAAAGAGGCAGCTCATGATGGGGATGAGATTTCAATTGCTCTGGGACCGATGCATCTCCTCACGTGGGCCAGGCCTTCACACACCCAAAGCGGATCCGCGGCGGCGAAAACGATTGACAGCCGGCCTCATGACCCAGGAAGAGACGCAGAAAGAGGCTCAGCAAAGACAGGCCGACATGCCAGAAATCGCCTTGTGCTGCACAGGGCACATTCAGCCAAAGACACACACGCAGAGGGGCACGCACACACTAACCGACAGAGAGAGGGAAAGAAAGACACAGAGACTGAGAGACAGAGAGAGAAGAGAGAATGGGAGACACACACACACGCGCCCACTCATACACGCGCACACACACACAGAGAAACAGAGTCATACAGCAGAGGCATGGAAACACACCGCCCCCAGGCAACCCCTGAGGCTGCGGGGTTCTGCTCTCGACGAGAACGACCCTGGGGTGAGAGAGCAGCCCAGGGGCACGCAGGCCGACCTGTCCTCGAGATGACGGCGGCACGACTTTTGGGGAGACTCACCCCAACAGCGTCCGGGCAGGTCTGAGGCTGGGATGCCGTGCTGCTTCCCCCGGACTCCGCCTGGGGTTTCCTCATCCTGGTCGGCCCTTTGCGACTCCTGGCATCCGGAGACGTTCCCGTCGACCCCGTGGAGAGGTCCGACCGGAGCCTCAGAGCCCCGCCACCCAAGCACTGCCACGGAGGGCTCCTGCTCTGCCAAGCCTCAGGGACCGGTTTCTAAGACAACCGTGGGAAGCACTGTGACGGCAGAAGCCGCTCGCGCCTCGCGCATGCGCATTGGCTGGACCGACTCGCGCTCGGCTCCTGGCAGTCAGGCTGCGTCCCCTTTAAATAATGCCCCCGCTGCCCGGCTGCAGCGAGGCTCCTGCTGCAGCCGCGGCGGCGTGTGGATACGGGGTCCAGCTTGGGACGCCGTGGGAGATGGAGCCGCCGGTGCCCTGTCTCAGGGCCAAACTCCCAGGAGTCCCGCCCTCAGGATCTCCTTGAGCCGACTTCCACGGAGGGAAGGGGAGCTTCAGGCCGCCTGCTGTGTTCTGGGGACTCCCGTTCAGATCCGATTTTGGCCCCCTCCCAGTGAGATAGGATGGGCTCACAATTATCTGGTGAGGCAGGCAGGGCCTCGCTGCAGCGCAGAATGATCCCATAGGTCTCAAGGCGTAGCGTCAGCTGAAACTTCACTGATCCATCAGCCCTCTGCCTCCCTCCTCCTTCGAAAGAGCAGTGGCCTGCTCCGCTTCTAAAAGCCCTGGGGCTCCGGAAAGCCGACCGCGCTTTAAAGGACACGTGCAGGCAGGAACAGGGGCGAATCCGAGGTGGAGACCATGTGGCCACGCGTGGCACTGGCGTATCCCACAGCAGATGGTGTGAATGTGTGTCACCGGAGGCATACCGGGAGACGGCGAAACAAACGGTGGTGTCCAGGCATGTGCCAGTGGAAGGGGGGAACAATTGACCTTTCGGTCAATGCCAAGGGAAATCAAAGAACACCTGGGGCTCGGTGGGTGGGGGGCCTGTGCCTGACCCAAGCCAGGTTTTCCAATGCCTATCAGAGGAGCAAAGAATCTTCTGCAGAATTCGCCCCGCCCCCAACCCTCCTCCTCCCTGGTAGCCCTGACGCAACTTCCCCTGCACCCAGCCCCAGCCCCAGCCCCAGCCCCAGCCCCAGCCCCAGCCCCAGCCCAGTCCCTCTGGTTCCCTGACATTCGTTTGGGCCACAAGATCAAGGGAGTCAGTCCACCCAGGAGCAGAGGAGAGGATGTCCCTCAAGAATGAGACAGGAAGTGCAGAGGAAATGCGACACCACCTGTCCTAGAAGACAAGGCCAGTCACGGTCGCCTAGCGCTCATTCTAGGCAATCCACCCACCCATGAGGGGAAACATGGAGAACAAGGAAGCTTCCCTGTCTGAGACACGTATGGAAGCCAAGAAATCCAGGGTCATGAGACCTGCCCAATGAAGCAGAAAGACGTTTGGAGAGAGATACCATCATGACACGGATCTGCAGGAAGTGTGTCCCTGACGGACTGGGAAGTCATCTTTGTTGAAGACATTTGGCCAGAGCGAGAGGCATCCAGGCCCCTGAGAAACAGGTGAGGCAGAGCAAGAGGGAGGATAGAGCAGCGGCCAGAGCCCCGGCAGGATACAGCGCCGTGCCACCACCACGGGCATAAGGGGAGGGCTTCCAAAAGGGTGGCTTGTCCAGAGAGGCCAGCGTTCCAGTGACAGTGACAGGGATTGTTGCCATCTCCCATTCCCGGCTTCTTCTTCTACACGGTATGGTGGTGTGGCTTCATTTCTCAGAGAAGAGCCGTGAAAAGGTACAACCATCTTCTCTGATGTGGTTCTGCTTCCCTACTGCGGGACAAAGAGCTCCTGTGGGGCTCTTTTCCTTGGTTGCTGTGTGGTCATCTTGATCTTAGAAAAGAGGCAGCTCATGATGGGGATGAGATTTCAATTGCTCCGGGACCGATGCATCTCCTCACGTGGGCCAGGCCTTCACAAACCCAAAGCGGATCCGCGGCGGCGAAAACGATTGACAGCCGGCCTCATGACCCAGGCAGAGACGCAGAAAGAGGCTCAGCAAAGACAGGCCGACATGCCAGAAATCGCCTTGTGCTGCACAGGGCACATTCAGCCAAAGACACACACGCAGAGGGGCACGCACACACTAACCGACAGAGAGAGGGAAAGAAAGACACAGAGACTGAGAGACAGAGAGAGAAGAGAGAATGGGAGACACACACACACGCGCCCACACATACACGCGCACACACACACAGAGAAACAGAGTCATACAGCAGAGGCATGGAAACACACCGCCCCCAGGCAACCCCTGAGGCTGCGGGGTTCTGCTCTCGACGAGAACGACCCTGGGGTGAGAGAACAGCCCAGGGGCACGCAGGCCGACCTGTCCTCGAGATGACGGCGGCACGACTTTTGGGGAGACTCACCCCAACAGCGTCCGGGCAGGCCTGAGGCTGGGATGCCGTGCTGCTTCCCCCGGACTCCGCCTGGGGTTTCCTCATCCTGGTCGGCCCTTTGCGACTCCTGGCATCCGGAGACGTTCCCGTCGACCCCGTGGAGAGGTCCGAGCGGAGCCTCAGAGCCCCGCCACCCAAGCACTGCCACGGAGGGCTCCTGCTCTGCCAAGCCTCAGGGACCGGTTTCTAAGACAACCGTGGGAAGCACTGTGACGGCAGAAGCCGCTCGCGCCTCGCGCATGCGCATTGGCTGGACCGACTCGCGCTCGGCTCCTGGCAGTCAGGCTGCGTCCCCTTTAAATAATGCCCCCGCTGCCCGGCTGCAGCGAGGCTCCTGCTGCAGCCGCGGCGGCGTGTGGATACGGGGTCCAGCTTGGGACGCCGTGGGAGATGGGGCCGCCGGTGCCCTGTCTCAGGGCCAAACCCCCAGGAGTCCCGCCCTCAGGATCTCCTTGAGCCGACTTCCACGGATGGAAGGGGAGCTTCAGGACGCCTGCTGTGTTCTGGGGACTCCCGTTCAGATCCGATTTTGGCCCCCTCCCAGTGAGATAGGTTGGGATCACCACATCTGGTGAGGCAGGCAGGGCCTCGCTGCAGCGCAGAATGATCCCATAGGTCTCAAGGCCGTAACGTCAGCTGAAACTTCACTGATCCATCAGCCCTCTGCCTCCCTCCTCCTTCGAAAGAGCAGTGGCCTGCTCCGCTTCTAAAAGCCCTGGGGCTCCGGAAAGCCGACCGCGCTTTACAGGACACGTGCAGGCAGGAACAGGGGCGAATCCGAGGTGGAGACCATGTGACCACGCGTGGCACTGGCGTATCCCACAGCAGATGGTGTGAATGTGTGTCACCGGAGGCATACCGGGAGACGGCGAAACAAACGGTGGTGTCCAGGCATGTGCCAGTGGAAGGGGGGAACAATTGACCTTTCGGTCAATGCCAAGGGAAATCAAAGAACACCTGGGGTTCGGTGGGTGGGGGGCCTGTGCCTGACCCAAGCCAGGTTTTCCAATGCCTATCAGAGGAGCAAAGAATCTTCTGCAGAATTCGCCCCGCCCCCAACCCTCCTCCTCCCTGGTAGCCCTGATGCAACTTCCTCTGCACCCAGCCCCAGCCCCAGCCCCAGCCCCAGCCCCAGCCCCAGCCCCAGCCCAGTCCCTCTGGTTCCCTGACATTCGTTTGGGCCACAAGATCAAGGGAGTCAGTCCACCCAGGAGCAGAGGAGAGGATGTCCCTCAAGAATGAGACAGGAAGTGCAGAGGAAATGCGACACCACCTGTCCTAGAAGACAAGGCCAGTCACGGTCGCCTAGCGCTCATTCTAGGCAATCCACCCACCCATGAGGGGAAACATGGAGAACAAGGAAGCTTCCCTGTCTGAGACACGTATGGAAGCCAAGAAATCCAGGGTCATGAGACCTGCCCAATGAAGCAGAAAGACGTTTGGAGAGAGATACCATCATGACACGGATCTGCAGGAAGTGTGTCCCTGACGGACTGGGAAGTCATCTTTGTTGAAGACATTTGGCCAGAGCGAGAGGCATCCAGGCCCCTGAGAAACAGGTGAGGCAGAGCAAGAGGGAGGATAGAGCAGCGGCCAGAGCCCCGGCAGGATACAGCGCCGTGCCACCACCACGGGCATAAGGGGAGGGCTTCCAAAAGGGTGGCTTGTCCAGAGAGGCCAGCGTTCCAGTGAGAGTGACAGGGATTGTTGCCATCTCCCATTCCCGGCTTCTTCTTCTACACGGTATGGTGGTGTGGCTTCATTTCTCAGAGAAGAGCCGTGAAAAGGTACAACCATCTTCTCTGATGTGGTTCTGCTTCCCTACTGCGGGACAAAGAGCTCCTGTGGGGCTCTTTTCCTTGGTTGCTGTGTGGTCATCTTGATCTTAGAAAAGAGGCAGCTCATGATGGGGATGAGATTTCAATTGCTCCGGGACCGATGCATCTCCTCACGTGGGCCAGGCCTTCACACACCCAAAGCGGATCCGCGGCGGCGAAAACGATTGACAGCCGGCCTCATGACCCAGGCAGAGACGCAGAAAGAGGCTCAGCAAAGACAGGCCGACATGCCAGAAATCGCCTTGTGCTGCACAGGGCACATTCAGCCAAAGACACACACGCAGAGGGGCACGCACACACTAACCGACAGAGAGAGGGAAAGAAAGACACAGAGACTGAGAGACAGAGAGAGAAGAGAGAATGGGAGACACACACACACGCGCGCACACATACACGCGCACACACACACACACAGAAACAGAGTCATACAGCAGAGGCATGGAAACACACCGCCCCCAGGCAACCCCTGAGGCTGCGGGGTTCTGCTCTCGACGAGAACGACCCTGGGGTGAGAGAACAGCCCAGGGGCACGCAGGCCGACCTGTCCTCGAGATGACGGCGGCACGACTTTTGGGGAGACTCACCCCAACAGCGCCCGGGCAGGCCTGAGGCTGGGATGCTGTGCTGCTTCCCCCGGACTCCGCCTGGGGTTTCCTCATCCTGGTCGGCCCTTTGCGACTCCTGGCATCCGGAGACGTTCCCGTCGACCCCGTGGAGAGGTCCGACCGGAGCCTCAGAGCCCCGCCACCCAAGCACTGCCACGGAGGGCTCCTGCTCTGCCAAGCCTCAGGGACCGGTTTCTAAGACAACCGTGGGAAGCACTGTGACGGCCCAAGCCGCTCGCGCCTCGCGCATGCGCATTGGCTGGACCGACTCGCCCTCCGCTCCTGGCAGTCAGGCTGCGTCCCCTTTAAATAATGCCCCCGCTGCCCGGCTGCAGCGAGGCTCCTGCTGCAGCCGCGGCGGCGTGTGGATACGGGGTCCAGCTTGGGACGCCGTGGGAGATGGGGCCGCCGGTGCCCTGTCTCAGGGCCAAACCCCCAGGAGTCCCGCCCTCTGGATCTCCTTGAGCCGACTTCCACGGAGGGAAGGGGAGCTTCAGGCCGCCTGCTGTGTTCTGGGGACTCCCGTTCAGATCTGATTTTCGCCCCCTCCCAGTGAGATAGGATGGGCTCACAACATCTGGTGAGGCAGGCAGGGCCTCGCTGCAGCGCAGAATGATCCCATAGGTCTCAAGGCGTAGCGTCAGCTGAAACTTCACTGATCCATCAGCCCTCTGCCTCCCTCCTCCTTCGAAAGAGCAGTGGCCTGCTCCGCTTCTAAAAGCCCTGGGGCTCCGGAAAGCCGACCGCGCTTTACAGGACAGGTGCAGGCAGGAACAGGGGCGAATCCGAGGTGGAGACCATGTGACCACGCGTGGCACTGGCGTATCCCACAGCAGATGGTGTGAATGTGTGTCACCGGAGGCATACCGGGAGACGGCGAAACAAACGGTGGTGTCCAGGCATGTGCCAGTGGAAGGGGGGAACAAGTGACCTTTCGGTCAATGCCAAGGGAAATCAAAGAACACCTGGGGCTCGGTGGGTGGGGGGCCTGTGCCTGACCCAAGCCAGGTTTTCCAATGCCTATCAGAGGAGCAAAGAATCTTCTGCAGAATTGGCCCCGCCCCCAACCCTCCTCCTCCCTGGTAAACCTGACGCAACTTCCCCTGCACCCAGCCCCAGCCCCAGCCCCAGCCCCAGCCCCAGCCCCAGCCCCAGCCCAGTCCCTCTGGTTCCCTGACATTCGTTTGGGTCACAAGATCAAGGGAGTCAGTCCACCCAGGAGCAGAGGAGAGGATGTCCCTCAAGAATGAGACAGGAAGAGCAGAGGAAATGCGACACCATCTGTCCTAGAAGACAAGGCCAGTCACGGTCGCCTAGCGCTCATTCTAGGCAATCCACCCACCCATGAGGGGAAACATGGAGAACAAGGAAGCTTCCCTGTCTGAGACACGTATGGAAGCCAAGAAATCCAGGGTCATGAGACCTGCCCAATGAAGCAGAAAGACGTTTGGAGAGAGATACCATCATGACACGGATCTGCAGGAAGTGTGTCCCTGACGGACTGGGAAATCATCTTTGTTGAAGACATTTGGCCAGAGCGAGAGGCATCCAGGCCCCTGAGAAACAGGTGAGGCAGAGCAAGAGGGAGGATAGAGCAGCAGCCAGAGCCCCGGCAGGATACAGCGCCGTGCCACCACCACGGGCATAAGGGGAGGGCTTCCAAAAGGGTGGCTTGTCCAGAGAGGCCAGCGTTCCAGTGACAGTGACAGGGATTGTTGCCATCTCCCATTCCCGGCTTCTTCTTCTACACGGTATGGTGGTGTGGCTTCATTTCTCAGAGAAGAGCCGTGAAAAGGTACAACCATCTTCTCTGATGTGGTTCTGCTTCCCTACTGCGGGACAAAGAGCTCCTGTGGGGCTCTTTTCCTTGGTTGCTGTGTGGTCATCTTGATCTTAGAAAAGAGGCAGCTCATGATGGGGATGAGATTTCAATTGCTCTGGGACCGATGCATCTCCTCACGTGGGCCAGGCCTTCACACACCCAAAGCGGATCCGCGGCGGCGAAAACGATTGACAGCCGGCCTCATGACCCAGGAAGAGACGCAGAAAGAGGCTCAGCAAAGACAGGCCGACATGCCAGAAATCGCCTTGTGCTGCACAGGGCACATTCAGCCAAAGACACACACGCAGAGGGGCACGCACACACTAACCGACAGAGAGAGGGAAAGAAAGACACAGAGACTGAGAGACAGAGAGAGAAGAGAGAATGGGAGACACACACACACGCGCCCACACATACACGCGCACACACACACAGAGAAACAGAGTCATACAGCAGAGGCATGGAAACACACCGCCCCCAGGCAACCCCTGAGGCTGCGGGGTTCTGCTCTCGACGAGAACGACCCTGGGGTGAGAGAGCAGCCCAGGGGCACGCAGGCCGACCTGTCCTCGAGATGACGGCGGCACGACTTTTGGGGAGACTCACCCCAACAGCGTCCGGGCAGGTCTGAGGCTGGGATGCCGTGCTGCTTCCCCCGGACTCCGCCTGGGGTTTCCTCATCCTGGTCGGCCCTTTGCGACTCCTGGCATCCGGAGACGTTCCCGTCGACCCCGTGGAGAGGTCCGACCGGAGCCTCAGAGCCCCGCCACCCAAGCACTGCCACGGAGGGCTCCTGCTCTGCCAAGCCTCAGGGACCGGTTTCTAAGACAACCGTGGGAAGCACTGTGACGGCAGAAGCCGCTCGCGCCTCGCGCATGCGCATTGGCTGGACCGACTCGCGCTCGGCTCCTGGCAGTCAGGCTGCGTCCCCTTTAAATAATGCCCCCGCTGCCCGGCTGCAGCGAGGCTCCTGCTGCAGCCGCGGCGGCGTGTGGATACGGGGTCCAGCTTGGGACGCCGTGGGAGATGGAGCCGCCGGTGCCCTGTCTCAGGGCCAAACTCCCAGGAGTCCCGCCCTCAGGATCTCCTTGAGCCGACTTCCACGGAGGGAAGGGGAGCTTCAGGCCGCCTGCTGTGTTCTGGGGACTCCCGTTCAGATCCGATTTTGGCCCCCTCCCAGTGAGATAGGATGGGCTCACAATTATCTGGTGAGGCAGGCAGGGCCTCGCTGCAGCGCAGAATGATCCCATAGGTCTCAAGGCGTAGCGTCAGCTGAAACTTCACTGATCCATCAGCCCTCTGCCTCCCTCCTCCTTCGAAAGAGCAGTGGCCTGCTCCGCTTCTAAAAGCCCTGGGGCTCCGGAAAGCCGACCGCGCTTTAAAGGACACGTGCAGGCAGGAACAGGGGCGAATCCGAGGTGGAGACCATGTGGCCACGCGTGGCACTGGCGTATCCCACAGCAGATGGTGTGAATGTGTGTCACCGGAGGCATACCGGGAGACGGCGAAACAAACGGTGGTGTCCAGGCATGTGCCAGTGGAAGGGGGGAACAATTGACCTTTCGGTCAATGCCAAGGGAAATCAAAGAACACCTGGGGCTCGGTGGGTGGGGGGCCTGTGCCTGACCCAAGCCAGGTTTTCCAATGCCTATCAGAGGAGCAAAGAATCTTCTGCAGAATTCGCCCCGCCCCCAACCCTCCTCCTCCCTGGTAGCCCTGACGCAACTTCCCCTGCACCCAGCCCCAGCCCCAGCCCCAGCCCCAGCCCCAGCCCCAGCCCCAGCCCAGTCCCTCTGGTTCCCTGACATTCGTTTGGGCCACAAGATCAAGGGAGTCAGTCCACCCAGGAGCAGAGGAGAGGATGTCCCTCAAGAATGAGACAGGAAGTGCAGAGGAAATGCGACACCACCTGTCCTAGAAGACAAGGCCAGTCACGGTCGCCTAGCGCTCATTCTAGGCAATCCACCCACCCATGAGGGGAAACATGGAGAACAAGGAAGCTTCCCTGTCTGAGACACGTATGGAAGCCAAGAAATCCAGGGTCATGAGACCTGCCCAATGAAGCAGAAAGACGTTTGGAGAGAGATACCATCATGACACGGATCTGCAGGAAGTGTGTCCCTGACGGACTGGGAAGTCATCTTTGTTGAAGACATTTGGCCAGAGCGAGAGGCATCCAGGCCCCTGAGAAACAGGTGAGGCAGAGCAAGAGGGAGGATAGAGCAGCGGCCAGAGCCCCGGCAGGATACAGCGCCGTGCCACCACCACGGGCATAAGGGGAGGGCTTCCAAAAGGGTGGCTTGTCCAGAGAGGCCAGCGTTCCAGTGACAGTGACAGGGATTGTTGCCATCTCCCATTCCCGGCTTCTTCTTCTACACGGTATGGTGGTGTGGCTTCATTTCTCAGAGAAGAGCCGTGAAAAGGTACAACCATCTTCTCTGATGTGGTTCTGCTTCCCTACTGCGGGACAAAGAGCTCCTGTGGGGCTCTTTTCCTTGGTTGCTGTGTGGTCATCTTGATCTTAGAAAAGAGGCAGCTCATGATGGGGATGAGATTTCAATTGCTCCGGGACCGATGCATCTCCTCACGTGGGCCAGGCCTTCACACACCCAAAGCGGATCCGCGGCGGCGAAAACGATTGACAGCCGGCCTCATGACCCAGGCAGAGACGCAGAAAGAGGCTCAGCAAAGACAGGCCGACATGCCAGAAATCGCCTTGTGCTGCACAGGGCACATTCAGCCAAAGACACACACGCAGAGGGGCACGCACACACTAACCGACAGAGAGAGGGAAAGAAAGACACAGAGACTGAGAGACAGAGAGAGAAGAGAGAATGGGAGACACACACACACGCGCCCACACATACACGCGCACACACACACAGAGAAACAGAGTCATACAGCAGAGGCATGGAAACACACCGCCCCCAGGCAACCCCTGAGGCTGCGGGGTTCTGCTCTCGACGAGAACGACCCTGGGGTGAGAGAACAGCCCAGGGGCACGCAGGCCGACCTGTCCTCGAGATGACGGCGGCACGACTTTTGGGGAGACTCACCCCAACAGCGTCCGGGCAGGCCTGAGGCTGGGATGCCGTGCTGCTACCCCCGGACTCCGCCTGGGGTTTCCTCATCCTGGTCGGCCCTTTGCGACTCCTGGCATCCGGAGACGTTCCCGTCGACCCCGTGGAGAGGTCCGACCGGAGCCTCAGAGCCCCGCCACCCAAGCACTGCCACGGAGGGCTTCTGCTCTGCCAAGCCTCAGGGACCGGTTTCTAAGACAACCGTGGGAAGCACTGTGACGGCAGAAGCCGCTCGCGCCTCGCGCATGCGCATTGGCTGGACCGACTCGCGCTCGGCTCCTGGCAGTCAGGCTGCGTCCCCTTTAAATAATGCCCCCGCTGCCCGGCTGCAGCGAGGCTCCTGCTGCAGCCGCGGCGGCGTGTGGATGCGGGGTCCAGCTTGGGACGCCGTGGGAGATGGGGCCGCCGGTGCCCTGTCTCAGGGCCAAACCCCCAGGAGTCCCGCCCTCAGGATCTCCTTGAGCCGACTTCCACGGATGGAAGGGGAGCTTCAGGACGCCTGCTGTGTTCTGGGGACTCCCGTTCAGATCCGATTTTGGCCCCCTCCCAGTGAGATAGGTTGGGCTCACCACATCTGGTGAGGCAGGCAGGGCCTCGTTGCAGCGCAGAATGATCCCATAGGTCTCAGGGCCGTAGCGTCAGCTGAAACTTCACTGATCCATCAGCCCTCTGCCTCCCTCCTCCTTCGAAAGAGCAGTGGCCTGCTCCGCTTCTAAAAGCCCTGGGGCTCCGGAAAGCCGACCGCGCTTTACAGGACACGTGCAGGCAGGAACAGGGGCGAATCCGAGGTGGAGACCATGTGACCACGCGTGGCACTGGCGTATCCCACAGCAGATGGTGTGAATGTGTGTCACCGGAGGCATACCGGGAGACGGCGAAACAAACGGTGGTGTCCAGGCATGTGCCAGTGGAAGGGGGGAACAAGTGACCTTTCGGTCAATGCCAAGGGAAATCAAAGAACACCTGGGGTTCGGTGGGTGTGGGGCCTGTGCCTGACCCAAGCCAGGTTTTCCAATGCCTATCAGAGGAGCAAAGAATCTTCTGCAGAATTCGCCCCTCCCCCAACCCTCCTCCTCCCTGGTAGCCCTGACGCAACTTCCTCTGCACCCAGCCCCAGCCCCAGCCCCAGCCCCAGCCCCAGCCCCAGCCCCAGCCCAGTCCCTCTGGTTCCCTGACTTTCGTTTGGACCACAAGATCAAGGGAGTCAGTCCACCCAGGAGCAGAGGAGAGGATGTCCCTCAAGAATGAGACAGGAAGTGCAGAGGAAATGCGACACCACCTGTCCTAGAAGACAAGGCCAGTCACGGTCGCCTAGCGCTCATTCTAGGCAATCCACCCACCCATGAGGGGAAACATGGAGAACAAGGAAGCTTCCCTGTCTGAGACACGTATGGAAGCCAAGAAATCCAGGGTCATGAGACCTGCCCAATGAAGCAGAAAGACGTTTGGAGAGAGATACCATCATGACACGGATCTGCAGGAAGTGTGTCCCTGACGGACTGGGAAGTCATCTTTGTTGAAGACATTTGGCCAGAGCGAGAGGCATCCAGGCCCCTGAGAAACAGGTGAGGCAGAGCAAGAGGGAGGATAGAGCAGCGGCCAGAGCCCCGGCAGGATACAGCGCCGTGCCACCACCACGGGCATAAGGGGAGGGCTTCCAAAAGGGTGGCTTGTCCAGAGAGGCCAGCGTTCCAGTGACAGTGACAGGGATTGTTGCCATCTCCCATTCCCGGCTTCTTCTTCTACACGGTATGGTGGTGTGGCTTCATTTCTCAGAGAAGAGCCGTGAAAAGGTACAACCATCTTCTCTGATGTGGTTCTGCTTCCCTACTGCGGGACAAAGAGCTCCTGTGGGGCTCTTTTCCTTGGTTGCTGTGTGGTCATCTTGATCTTAGAAAAGAGGCAGCTCATGATGGGGATGAGATTTCAATTGCTCCGGGACCGATGCATCTCCTCACGTGGGCCAGGCCTTCACACACCCAAAGCGGATCCGCGGCGGCGAAAACGATTGACAGCCGGCCTCATGACCCAGGCAGAGACGCAGAAAGAGGCTGAGCAAAGACAGGCCGACATGCCAGAAATCGCCTTGTGCTGCACAGGGCACATTCAGCCAAAGACACACACGCAGAGGGGCACGCACACACTAACCGACAGAGAGAGGGAAAGAAAGACGCAGAGACTGAGAGACAGAGAGAGAAGAGAGAATGGGAGACACACACACACGCGCCCACACATACACGCGCACACACACACAGAGAAACAGAGTCATACAGCAGAGGCATGGAAACACACCGCCCCCAGGCAACCCCTGAGGCTGCGGGGTTCTGCTCTCGACGAGAACGACCCTGGGGTGAGAGAACAGCCCAGGGGCACGCAGGCCGACCTGTCCTCGAGATGACGGCGGCACGACTTTTGGGGAGACTCACCCCAACAGCGTCCGGGCAGGCCTGAGGCTGGGATGCCGTGCTGCTTCCCCCGGACTCCGCCTGGGGTTTCCTCATCCTGGTCGGCCCTTTGCGACTCCTGGCATCCGGAGACGTTCCCGTCGACCCCGTGGAGAGGTCCGACCGGAGCCTCAGAGCCCCGCCACCCAAGCACTGCCACGGAGGGCTCCTGCTCTGCCAAGCCTCAGGGACCGGTTTCTAAGACAACCGTGGGAAGCACTGTGACGGCAGAAGCCGCTCGCGCCTCGCGCATGCGCATTGGCTGGACCGACTCGCGCTCGGCTCCTGGCAGTCAGGCTGCGTCCCCTTTAAATAATGCCCCCGCTGCCCGGCTGCAGCGAGGCTCCTGCTGCAGCCGCGGCGGCGTGTGGATACGGGGTCCAGCTTGGGACGCCGTGGGAGATGGAGCCGCCGGTGCCCTGTCTCAGGGCCAAACCCCCAGGAGTCCCGCCCTCAGGATCTCCTTGAGCCGACTTCCACGGAGGGAAGGGGAGCTTCAGTCCGCCTGCTGTGTTCTGGGGACTCCCGTTCAGATCCGATTTTGGCCACCTCCCAGTGAGATAGGATGGGCTCACAACATCTGGTGAGGCAGGCAGGGCCTCGCTGCAGCGCAGAATGATCCCATAGGTCTCAAGGCGTAGCGTCAGCTGAAACTTCACTGATCCATCAGCCCTCTGCCTCCCTCCTCCTTCGAAAGAGCAGTGGCCTGCTCCGCTTCTAAAAGCCCTGGGGCTCCGGAAAGCCGACCGCGGTTTACAGGACACGTGCAGGCAGGAACAGGGGCGAATCCGAGGTGGAGACCATGTCACCACGCGTGGCACTGGCGTATCCCACAGCAGATGGTGTGAATGTGTGCCACCGGAGGCATACCGGGAGACGGCGAAACAAACGGTGGTGTCCAGGCATGTGCCAGTGGAAGGGGGGAACAAGTGACCTTTCGGTCAATGCCAAGGGAAATCAAAGAACACCTGGGGCTCGGTGGGTGGGGGGCCTGTGCCTGACCCAAGCCAGGTTTTCCAATGCCTATCAGAGGAGCAAAGAATCTTCTGCAGAATTCGCCCCGCCCCCAACCCTCCTCCTCCCTGGTAGCCCTGACGCAACTTCCCCTGCACCCAGCCCCAGCCCCAGCCCCAGCCCCAGCCCCAGCCCCAGCCCCAGCCCAGTCCCTCTGGTTCCCTGACATTCGTTTGGGCCACAAGATCAAGGGAGTCAGTCCACCCTGGAGCAGAGGAGAGGATGTCCCTCAAGAATGAGACAGGAAGTGCAGAGGAAATGCGACACCACCTGTCCTAGAAGACAAGGCCAGTCACGGTCGCCTAGCGCTCATTCTAGGCAATCCACCCACCCATGAGGGGAAACATGGAGAACAAAGAAGCTTCCCTGTCTGAGACACGTATGGAAGCCAAGAAATCCAGGGTCATGAGACCTGCCCAATGAAGCAGAAAGACGTTTGGAGAGAGATACCATCATGACACGGATCTGCAGGAAGTGTGTCCCTGACAGACTGGGAAGTCATCTTTGTTGAAGACATTTGGCCAGAGCGAGAGGCATCCAGGCCCCTGAGAAACAGGTGAGGCAGAGCAAGAGGGAGGATAGAGCAGCGGCCAGAGCCCCGGCAGGATACAGCGCCGTGCCACCACCACGGGCATAAGGGGAGGGCTTCCAAAAGGGTGGCTTGTCCAGAGAGGCCAGCGTTCCAGTGAGAGTGACAGGGATTGTTGCCATCTCCCATTCCCGGCTTCTTCTTCTACACGGTATGGTGGTGTGGCTTCATTTCTCAGAGAAGAGCCGTGAAAAGGTACAACCATCTTCTCTGATGTGGTTCTGCTTCCCTACTGCGGGACAAAGAGCTCCTGTGGGGCTCTTTTCCTTGGTTGCTGTGTGGTCATCTTGATCTTAGAAAAGAGGCAGCTCATGATGGGGATGAGATTTCAATTGCTCCGGGACCGATGCATCTCCTCACGTGGGCCAGGCCTTCACACACCCAAAGCGGATCCGCGGCGGCGAAAACGATTGACAGCCGGCCTCATGACCCAGGCAGAGACGCAGAAAGAGGCTCAGCAAAGACAGGCCGACATGCCAGAAATCGCCTTGTGCTGCACAGGGCACATTCAGCCAAAGACACACACGCAGAGGGGCACGCACACACTAACCGACAGAGAGAGGGAAAGAAAGACACAGAGACTGAGAGACAGAGAGAGAAGAGAGAATGGGAGACACACACACACGCGCCCACACATACACGCGCACACACACACAGAGAAACAGAGTCATACAGCAGAGGCATGGAAACACACCGCCCCCAGGCAACCCCTGAGGCTGCGGGGTTCTGCTCTCGACGAGAACGACCCTGGGGTGAGAGAACAGCCCAGGGGCACGCAGGCCGACCTGTCCTCGAGATGACGGCGGCACGACTTTTGGGGAGACTCACCCCAACAGCGTCCGGGCAGGCCTGAGGCTGGGATGCCGTGCTGCTTCCCCCGGACTCCGCCTGGGGTTTCCTCATCCTGGTCGGCCCTTTGCGACTCCTGGCATCCGGAGACGTTCCCGTCGACCCCGTGGAGAGGTCCGACCGGAGCCTCAGAGCCCCGCCACCCAAGCACTGCCACGGAGGGCTTCTGCTCTGCCAAGCCTCAGGGACCGGTTTCTAAGACAACCGTGGGAAGCACTGTGACGGCAGAAGCCGCTCGCGCCTCGCGCATGCGCATTGGCTGGACCGACTCGCGCTCGGCTCCTGGCAGTCAGGCTGCGTCCCCTTTAAATAATGCCCCCGCTGCCCGGCTGCAGCGAGGCTCCTGCTGCAGCCGCGGCGGCGTGTGGATGCGGGGTCCAGCTTGGGACGCCGTGGGAGATGGGGCCGCCGGTGCCCTGTCTCAGGGCCAAACCCCCAGGAGTCCCACCCTCAGGATCTCCTTGAGCCGACTTCCACGGATGGAAGGGGAGCTTCAGGACGCCTGCTGTGTTCTGGGGACTCCCGTTCAGATCCGATTTTGGCCCCCTCCCAGTGAGATAGGTTGGGCTCACCACATCTGGTGAGGCAGGCAGGGCCTCGCTGCAGCGCAGAATGATCCCATAGGTCTCAAGGCCGTAGCGTCAGCTGAAACTTCACTGATCCATCAGCCCTCTGCCTCCCTCCTCCTTCGAAAGAGCAGTGGCCTGCTCCGCTTCTAAAAGCCCTGGGGCTCCGGAAAGCCGACCGCGCTTTACAGGACACGTGCAGGCAGGAACAGGGGCGAATCCGAGGTGGAGACCATGTGACCACGCGTGGCACTGGCGTATCCCACAGCAGATGGTGTGAATGTGTGTCACCGGAGGCATACCGGGAGACGGCGAAACAAACGGTGGTGTCCAGGCATGTGCCAGTGGAAGGGGGGAACAAGTGACCTTTCGGTCAATGCCAAGGGAAATCAAAGAACACCTGGGGTTCGGTGGGTGTGGGGCCTGTGCCTGACCCAAGCCAGGTTTTCCAATGCCTATCAGAGGAGCAAAGAATCTTCTGCAGAATTCGCCCCTCCCCCAACCCTCCTCCTCCCTGGTAGCCCTGACGCAACTTCCTCTGCACCCAGCCCCAGCCCCAGCCCCAGCCCCAGCCCCAGCCCCAGCCCCAGCCCAGTCCCTCTGGTTCCCTGACTTTCGTTTGGACCACAAGATCAAGGGAGTCAGTCCACCCAGGAGCAGAGGAGAGGATGTCCCTCAAGAATGAGACAGGAAGTGCAGAGGAAATGCGACACCACCTGTCCTAGAAGACAAGGCCAGTCACGGTCGCCTAGCGCTCATTCTAGGCAATCCACCCACCCATGAGGGGAAACATGGAGAACAAGGAAGCTTCCCTGTCTGAGACACGTATGGAAGCCAAGAAATCCAGGGTCATGAGACCTGCCCAATGAAGCAGAAAGACGTTTGGAGAGAGATACCATCATGACACGGATCTGCAGGAAGTGTGTCCCTGACGGACTGGGAAGTCATCTTTGTTGAAGACATTTGGCCAGAGCGAGAGGCATCCAGGCCCCTGAGAAACAGGTGAGGCAGAGCAAGAGGGAGGATAGAGCAGCGGCCAGAGCCCCGGCAGGATACAGCGCCGTGCCACCACCACGGGCATAAGGGGAGGGCTTCCAAAAGGGTGGCTTGTCCAGAGAGGCCAGCGTTCCAGTGACAGTGACAGGGATTGTTGCCATCTCCCATTCCCGGCTTCTTCTTCTACACGGTATGGTGGTGTGGCTTCATTTCTCAGAGAAGAGCCGTGAAAAGGTACAACCATCTTCTCTGATGTGGTTCTGCTTCCCTACTGCGGGACAAAGAGCTCCTGTGGGGCTCTTTTCCTTGGTTGCTGTGTGGTCATCTTGATCTTAGAAAAGAGGCAGCTCATGATGGGGATGAGATTTCAATTGCTCCGGGACCGATGCATCTCCTCACGTGGGCCAGGCCTTCACACACCCAAAGCGGATCCGCGGCGGCGAAAACGATTGACAGCCGGCCTCATGACCCAGGCAGAGACGCAGAAAGAGGCTCAGCAAAGACAGGCCGACATGCCAGAAATCGCCTTGTGCTGCACAGGGCACATTCAGCCAAAGACACACACGCAGAGGGGCACGCACACACTAACTGACAGAGAGAGGGAAAGAAAGACGCAGAGACTGAGAGACAGAGAGAGAAGAGAGAATGGGAGACACACACACACGCGCCCACACATACACGCGCACACACACACAGAGAAACAGAGTCATACAGCAGAGGCATGGAAACACACCGCCCCCAGGCAACCCCTGAGGCTGCGGGGTTCTGCTCTCGACGAGAACGACCCTGGGGTGAGAGAACAGCCCAGGGGCACGCAGGCCGACCTGTCCTCGAGATGACGGCGGCACGACTTTTGGGGAGACTCACCCCAACAGCGTCCGGGCAGGCCTGAGGCTGGGATGCCGTGCTGCTTCCCCCGGACTCCGCCTGGGGTTTCCTCATCCTGGTCGGCCCTTTGCGACTCCTGGCATCCGGAGACGTTCCCGTCGACCCCGTGGAGAGGTCCGACCGGAGCCTCAGAGCCCCGCCACCCAAGCACTGCCACGGAGGGCTCCTGCTCTGCCAAGCCTCAGGGACCGGTTTCTAAGACAACCGTGGGAAGCACTGTGACGGCAGAAGCCGCTCGCGCCTCGCGCATGCGCATTGGCTGGACCGACTCGCGCTCGGCTCCTGGCAGTCAGGCTGCGTCCCCTTTAAATAATGCCCCCGCTGCCCGGCTGCAGCGAGGCTCCTGCTGCAGCCGCGGCGGCGTGTGGATACGGGGTCCAGCTTGGGACGCCGTGGGAGATGGAGCCGCCGGTGCCCTGTCTCAGGGCCAAACCCCCAGGAGTCCCGCCCTCAGGATCTCCTTGAGCCGACTTCCACGGAGGGAAGGGGAGCTTCAGTCCGCCTGCTGTGTTCTGGGGACTCCCGTTCAGATCCGATTTTGGCCACCTCCCAGTGAGATAGGATGGGCTCACAACATCTGGTGAGGCAGGCAGGGCCTCGCTGCAGCGCAGAATGATCCCATAGGTCTCAAGGCGTAGCGTCAGCTGAAACTTCACTGATCCATCAGCCCTCTGCCTCCCTCCTCCTTCGAAAGAGCAGTGGCCTGCTCCGCTTCTAAAAGCCCTGGGGCTCCGGAAAGCCGACCGCGGTTTACAGGACACGTGCAGGCAGGAACAGGGGCGAATCCGAGGTGGAGACCATGTGACCACGCGTGGCACTGGCGTATCCCACAGCAGATGGTGTGAATGTGTGCCACCGGAGGCATACCGGGAGACGGCGAAACAAACGGTGGTGTCCAGGCATGTGCCAGTGGAAGGGGGGAACAAGTGACCTTTCGGTCAATGCCAAGGGAAATCAAAGAACACCTGGGGCTCGGTGGGTGGGGGGCCTGTGCCTGACCCAAGCCAGGTTTTCCAATGCCTATCAGAGGAGCAAAGAATCTTCTGCAGAATTCGCCCCGCCCCCAACCCTCCTCCTCCCTGGTAGCCCTGACGCAACTTCCCCTGCACCCAGCCCCAGCCCCAGCCCCAGCCCCAGCCCCAGCCCCAGCCCCAGCCCAGTCCCTCTGGTTCCCTGACATTCGTTTGGGCCACAAGATCAAGGGAGTCAGTCCACCCTGGAGCAGAGGAGAGGATGTCCCTCAAGAATGACACAGGAAGTGCAGAGGAAATGCGACACCACCTGTCCTAGAAGACAAGGCCAGTCACGGTCGCCTAGCGCTCATTCTAGGCAATCCACCCACCCATGAGGGGAAACATGGAGAACAAAGAAGCTTCCCTGTCTGAGACACGTATGGAAGCCAAGAAATCCAGGGTCATGAGACCTGCCCAATGAAGCAGAAAGACGTTTGGAGAGAGATACCATCATGACACGGATCTGCAGGAAGTGTGTCCCTGACAGACTGGGAAGTCATCTTTGTTGAAGACATTTGGCCAGAGCGAGAGGCATCCAGGCCCCTGAGAAACAGGTGAGGCAGAGCAAGAGGGAGGATAGAGCAGCGGCCAGAGCCCCGGCAGGATACAGCACCGTGCCACCACCACGGGCATAAGGGGAGGGCTTCCAAAAGGGTGGCTTGTCCAGAGAGGCCAGCGTTCCAGTGACAGTGACAGGGATTGTTGCCATCTCCCATTCCCGGCTTCTTCTTCTACACGGTATGGTGGTGTGGCTTCATTTCTCAGAGAAGAGCCGTGAAAAGGTACAACCATCTTCTCTGATGTGGTTCTGCTTCCCTACTGCGGGACAAAGAGCTCCTGTGGGGCTCTTTTCCTTGGTTGCTGTGTGGTCATCTTGATCTTAGAAAAGAGGCAGCTCATGATGGGGATGAGATTTCAATTGCTCCGGGACCGATGCATCTCCTCACGTGGGCCAGGCCTTCACACACCCAAAGCGGATCCGCGGCGGCGAAAACGATTGACAGCCGGCCTCATGACCCAGGCAGAGACACAGAAAAAGGCTCAGCAAAGACAGGCCGACATGCCAGAAATCGCCTTGTGCTGCACAGGGCACATTCAGCCAAAGACACACACGCAGAGGGGCACGCACACACTAACCGACAGAGAGAGGGAAAGAAAGACACAGAGACTGAGAGACAGAGAGAGAAGAGAGAATGGGAGACACACACACACGCGCGCACACATACACGTGCACACACACACACACAGAAACAGAGTCATACAGCAGAGGCATGGAAACACACCGCCCCCAGGTAACCCCTGAGGCTGCGGGGTTCTGCTCTCGACGAGAACGACCCTGGGGTGAGAGAACAGCCCAGGGGCACGCAGGCCGACCTGTCCTCGAGATGACGGCGGCACGACTTTTGGGGAGACTCACCCCAACAGCGTCCGGGCAGGCCTGAGGCTGGGATGCCGTGCTGCTTCCCCCGGACTCCGCCTGGGGTTTCCTCATCCTGGTCGGCCCTTTGCGACTCCTGGCATCCGGAGACGTTCCCGTCGACCCCGTGGAGAGGTCCGACCGGAGCCTCAGAGCCCCGCCACCCAAGCACTGCCACGGAGGGCTCCTGCTCTGCCAAGCCTCAGGGACCGGTTTCTAAGACAACCGTGGGAAGCACTGTGACGGCAGAAGCCGCTCGCGCCTCGCGCATGCGCATTGGCTGGACCGACTCGCGCTCGGCTCCTGGCAGTCAGGCTGCGTCCCCTTTAAATAATGCCCCCGCTGCCCGGCTGCAGCGAGGCTCCTGCTGCAGCCGCGGCGGCGTGTGGATACGGGGTCCAGCTTGGGACGCCGTGGGAGATGGGGCCGCCGGTGCCCTGTCTCAGGGGCAAACCCCCAGGAGTCCCGCCCTCAGGATCTCCTTGAGCCGACTTCCACGGAGGGAAGGGGAGCTTCAGGCCGCCTGCTGTGTTCTGGGGACTCCCGTTCAGATCTGATTTTGGCCCCCTCCCAGTGAGATAGGTTGGGCTCACCACATCTGGTGAGGCAGGCAGGGCCTCGCTGCAGCGCAGAATGATCCCATAGGTCTCAAGGCGTAGCGTCAGCTGAAACTTCAGTGATCCATCAGCCCTCTGCCTCCCTCCTCCTTCGAAAGAGCAGTGGCCTGCTCCGCTTGTAAAAGCCCTGGGGCTCCGGAAAGCCGACCGCGCTTTACAGGACACGTGCAGGCAGGAACAGGGGCGAATCCGAGGTGGAGACCATGTGACCACGCGTGGCACTGGCGTATCCCACAGCAGATGGTGTGAATGTGTGTCACCGGAGGCATACCGGGAGACGGCGAAACAAACGGTGGTGTCCAGGCATGTGCCAGTGGAAGGGGGGAACAAGTGACCTTTCGGTCAATGCCAAGGGAAATCAAAGAACACCTGGGGCTCGGTGGGTGGGGGCCTGTGCCTGACCCAAGCCACGTTTTCCAATGCCTATCAGAGGAGCAAAGAATCTTCTGCAGAATTCGCCCCGCCCCCAACCCTCCTCCTCCCTGGTAGCCCTGACGCAACTTCCCCTGCACCCAGCCCCAGCCCCAGCCCCAGCCCCATCCCCAGCCCCAGCACCAGCCCAGTCCCTCTGGTTCCCTGACATTCGTTTGGGCCACAAGATCAGGGGAGTCAGTCCACCCAGGAGCAGAGGAGAGGATGTCCCTCAAGAATGAGACAGGAAGTGCAGAGGAAATGCGACACCACCTGTCCTAGAAGACAAGGCCAGTCACGGTCGCCTAGCACTCATTCTAGGCAATCCACCCACCCATGAGGGGAAACATGGAGAACAAGGAAGCTTCCCTGTCTGAGACACGTATGGAAGCCAAGAAATCCAGGGTCATGAGACCTGCCCAATGAAGCAGAAAGACGTTTGGAGAGAGATACCATCATGACACGGATCTGCAGGGAGTGTGTCCCTGACGGACTGGGAAGTCATCTTTGTTGAAGACATTTGGCCAGAGCGAGAGGCATCCAGGCCCCTGAGAAACAGGTGAGGCAGAGCAAGAGGGAGGATAGAGCAGCGGCCAGAGCCCCGGCAGGATACAGCGCCGTGCCACCACCACGGGCATAAGGGGAGGGCTTCCAAAAGGGTGGCTTGTCCAGAGAGGCCAGCGTTCCAGTGACAGTGACAGGGATTGTTGCCATCTCCCATTCCCGGCTTCTTCTTCTACACGGTATGGTGGTGTGGCTTCATTTCTCAGAGAAGAGCCGTGAAAAGGTACAACCATCTTCTCTGATGTGGTTCTGCTTCCCTACTGCGGGACAAAGAGCTCCTGTGGGGCTCTTTTCCTTGGTTGCTGTGTGGTCATCTTGATCTTAGAAAAGAGGCAGCTCATGATGGGGATGAGATTTCAATTGCTCCGGGACCGATGCATCTCCTCACGTGGGCCAGGCCTTCACACACCCAAAGCGGATCCGCGGCGGCGAAAACGATTGACAGCCGGCCTCATGACCCAGGCAGAGACGCAGAAAGAGGCTCATCAAAGACAGGCTGACATGCCAGAAATCGCCTTGTGCTGCACAGGGCACATTCAGCCAAAGACACACACGCAGAGGGGCACGCACACACTAACCGACAGAGAGAGGGAAAGAAAGACACAGAGACTGAGAGACAGAGAGAGAAGAGAGAATGGGAGACACACACACACGCGCGCACACATACACGCGCACACACACACACACAGAAACAGAGTCATACAGCAGAGGCATGGAAACACACCGCCCCCAGGCAACCCCTGAGGCTGCGGGGTTCTGCTCTCGACGAGAACGACCCTGGGGTGAGAGAACAGCCCAGGGGCACGCAGGCCGACCTGTCCTCGAGATGACGGCGGCACGACTTTTGGGGAGACTCACCCCAACAGCGTCCGGGCAGGCCTGAGGCTGGGATGCCGTGCTGCTTCCCCCGGACTCCGCCTGGGGTTTCCTCATCCTGGTCGGCCCTTTGCGACTCCTGGCATCCGGAGACGTTCCCGTCGACCCCGTGGAGAGGTCCGACCGGAGCCTCAGAGCCCCGCCACCCAAGCACTGCCACGGAGGGCTCCTGCTCTGCCAAGCCTCAGGGACCGGTTTCTAAGACAACCGTGGGAAGCACTGTGACGGCAGAAGCTGCTCGCGCCTCGCGCATGCGCATTGGCTGGAGCGACTCGCGCTCGGCTCCTGGCAGTCAGGCTGCATCCCCTTTAAATAATGCCCCCGCTGCCCGGCTGCAGCGAGGCTCCTGCTGCAGCCGCGGCGGCGTGTGGATACGGGGTCCAGCTTGGGACGCCGTGGGAGATGGGGCCGCCGGTGCCCTGTCTCAGGGCCAAACCCCCAGGAGTCCCGCCCTCAGGATCTCCTTGAGCCGACTTCCACGGATGGAAGGGGAGCTTCAGGACGCCTGCTGTGTTCTGGGGACTCCCGTTCAGATCCGATTTTGGCCCCCTCCCAGTGAGATAGGTTGGGCTCACCACATCTGGGGAGGCAGGCAGGGCCTCGCTGCAGCGCAGAATGATCCCATAGGTCTCAAGGCGTAGCGTCAGCTGAAACTTCACTGATCCATCAGCCCTCTGCCTCCCTCCTCCTTCGAAAGAGCAGTGGCCTGCTCCGCTTCTAAAAGCCCTGGGGCTCCGGAAAGCCGACCGCGCTTTACAGGACACGTGCAGGCAGGAACAGGGGCGAATCCGAGGTGGAGACCTTGTGACCACGCGTGGCACTGGCGTATCCCACAGCAGATGGTGAGAATGTGTGTCACCGGAGGCATACCGGGAGACGGCGAAACAAACGGTGGTGTCCAGGCATGTGCCAGTGGAAGGGGGGAACAAGTGACCTTTCGGTCAATGCCAAGGGAAATCAAAGAACACCTGGGGCTCGGTGGGTGGGGGGCCTGTGCCTGACCCAAGCCAGGTTTTCCAATGCCTATCAGAGGAGCAAAGAATCTTCTGCAGAATTCGCCCCGCCCCCAACCTTCCTCCTCCCTGGTAGCCCTGACGCAACTTCCCCTGCACCCAGCCCCAGCCCCAGCCCCAGCCCCAGCCCCAGCCCTAGACCCAGCCCCAGCCCCAGCCCAGTCCCTCTAGTTCCCTGACATTCGTTTGGGCCACAAGATCAAGGGAGTCAGTCCACCCAGGAGCAGAGGAGAGGATGTCCCTCAAGAATGAGACAGGAAGTGCAGAGGAAATGCGACACCACCTGTCCTAGAAGACAAGGCCAGTCACGGTCGCCTAGCGCTCATTCTAGGCAATCCACCCACCCATGAGGGGAAACATGGAGAACAAGGAAGCTTCCCTGTCTGAGACACGTATGGAAGCCAAGAAATCCAGGGTCATGAGACCTGCCCAATGAAGCAGAAAGACGTTTGGAGAGAGATACCATCATGACACGGATCTGCAGGAAGTGTGTCCCTGACGGACTGGGAAGTCATCTTTGTTGAAGACATTTGGCCAGAGCGAGAGGCATCCAGGCCCCTGAGAAACAGGTGAGGCAGAGCAAGAGGGAGGATAGAGCAGCGGCCAGAGCCCCGGCAGGATACAGTGCCGTGCCACCACCACGGGCATAAGGGGAGGGCTTCCAAAAGGGTGGCTTGTCCAGAGAGGCCAGCGTTCCAGTGACAGTGACAGGGATTGTTGCCATCTCCCATTCCCGGCTTCTTCTTCTACACGGTATGGTGGTGTGGCTTCATTTCTCAGAGAAGAGCCGTGAAAAGGTACAACCATCTTCTCTGATGTGGTTCTGCTTCCCTACTGCGGGACAAAGAGCTCCTGTGGGGCTCTTTTCCTTGGTTGCTGTGTGGTCATCTTGATCTTAGAAAAGAGGCAGCTCATGATGGGGATGAGATTTCAATTGCTCCGGGACCGATGCATCTCCTCACGTGGGCCAGGCCTTCACACACCCAAAGCGGATCCGCGGCGGCGAAAACGATTGACAGCCGGCCTCATGACCCAGGCAGAGACGCAGAAAGAGGCTCAGCAAAGACAGGCCGACATGCCAGAAATCGCCTTGTGCTGCACAGGGCACATTCAGCCAAAGACACACACGCAGAGGGGCACGCACACACTAACCGACAGAGAGAGGGAAAGAGAGACACAGAGACTGAGAGACAGAGAGAGAAGAGAGAATGGGAGACACACACACACGCGCGCACACATACACGCGCACACACACACACACAGAAACAGAGTCATACAGCAGAGGCATGGAAACACACCGCCCCCAGGTAACCCCTGAGGCTGCGGGGTTCTGCTCTCGACGAGAACGACCCTGGGGTGAGAGAACAGCCTAGGGGCACGCAGGCCGACCTGTCCTCGAGATGACGGCGGCACGACTTTTGGGGAGACTCACCCCAACAGCGTCCGGGCAGGCCTGAGGCTGGGATGCCGTGCTGCTTCCCCCGGACTCCGCCTGGGGTTTCCTCATCCTGGTCGGCCCTTTGCGACTCCTGGCATCCGGAGACGTTCCCGTCGACCCCGTGGAGAGGTCCGACCGGAGCCTCAGAGCCCCGCAACCCAAGCACTGCCACGGAGGGCTCCTGCTCTGCCAAGCCTCAGGGACCGGTTTCTAAGACAACCGTGGGAAGCACTGTGACGGCAGAAGCCGCTCGCGCCCCGCGCATGCGCATTGGCTGGACCGACTCGCGCTCGGCTCCTGGCAGTCAGGCTGCGTCCCCTTTAAATAATGCCCCCGCTGCCCGGCTGCAGCGAGGCTCCTGCTGCAGCCGCGGCGGCGTGTGGATACGGGGTCCAGCTTGTGACGCCGTGGGAGATGGGGCCGCCGGTGCCCTGTCTCAGGGCCAAACCCCCAGGAGTCCCGCCCTGAGGATCTCCTTGAGCCGACTTCCACGGATGGAAGGGGAGCTTCAGGACGCCTGCTGTGTTCTGGGGACTCCCGTTCAGATCCGGTTTTGGACCCCTCCCAGTGAGATAGGTTGGGCTCACCACATCTGGTGAGGCAGGCAGGGCCTCGCTGCAGCGCAGAATGATCCCATAGGTCTCAAGGCGTAGCGTCAGCTGAAACTTCACTGATCCATCAGCCCTCTGCCTCCCTCCTCCTTCGAAAGAGCAGTGGCCTGCTCCGCTTCTAAAAGCCCTGGGGCTCCGGAAAGCCGACCGCGCTTTACAGGACACGTGCAGGCAGGAACAGGGGCGAATCCGAGGTGGAGACCATGTGACCACGCGTGGCACTGGCGTATCCCACAGCAGATGGTGTGAATGTGTGTCACCGGAGGCATACCGGGAGACGGCGAAACAAACGGTGGTGTCCAGGCATGTGCCAGTGGAAGGGGGGAACAAGTGACCTTTCGGTCAATGCCAAGGGAAATCAAAGAACACCTGGGGCTCGGTGGGTGGGGGGCCTGTGCCTGACCCAAGCCAGGTTTTCCAATGCCTATCAGAGGAGCAAAGAATCTTCTGCAGAATTCGCCCCGCCCCCAACCCTCCTCCTCCCTGGTAGCCCTGACGCAACTTCCCCTGCACCCAGCCCCAGCCCCAGCCCCAGCCCCAGCCCCAGCCCCAGCCCCAGCCCAGTCCCTCTGGTTCCCTGACATTCGTTTGGGCCACAAGATCAAGGGAGTCAGTCCACCCAGGAGCAGAGGAGAGGATGTCCCTCAGGAATGAGACAGGAAGTGCAGAGGAAATGCGACACCACCTGTCCTAGAAGACAAGGCCAGTCACGGTCGCCTAGCGCTCATTCTAGGCAATCCACCCACCCATGAGGGGAAACATGGAGAACAAGGAAGCTTCCCTGTCTGAGACACGTATGGAAGCCAAGAAATCCAGGGTCATGAGACCTGCCCAATGAAGCAGAAAGACGTTTGGAGAGAGATACCATCATGACACGGATCTGCAGGAAGTGTGTCCCTGACGGACTGGGAAGTCATCTTTGTTGAAGACATTTGGCCAGAGCGAGAGGCATCCAGGCCCCTGAGAAACAGGTGAGGCAGAGCAAGAGGGAGGATAGAGCAGCGGCCAGAGCCCCGGCAGGATACAGCGCCGTGCCACCACCACGGGCATAAGGGGAGGGCTTCCAAAAGGGTGGCTTGTCCAGAGAGGCCAGCGTTCCAGTGACAGTGACAGGGATTGTTGCCATCTCCCATTCCCGGCTTCTTCTTCTACACGGTATGGTGGTGTGGCTTCATTTCTCAGAGAAGAGCCGTGAAAAGGTACAACCATCTTCTCTGATGTGGTTCTGCTTCCCTACTGCGGGACAAAGAGCTCCTGTGGGGCTCTTTTCCTTGGTTGCTGTGTGGTCATCTTGATCTTAGAAAAGAGGCAGCTCATGATGGGGATGAGATTTCAATTGCTCCGGGACCGATGCATCTCCTCACGTGGGCCAGGCCTTCACACACCCAAAGCGGATCCGCGGCGGCGAAAACGATTGACAGCCGGCCTCATGACCCAGGCAGAGACGCAGAAAGAGGCTCAGCAAAGACAGGCCGACATGCCAGAAATCGCCTTGTGCTGCACAGGGCACATTCAGCCAAAGACACACACGCAGAGGGGCACGCACACACTAACCGACAGAGAGAGGGAAAGAGAGACACAGAGACTGAGAGACAGAGAGAGAAGAGAGAATGGGAGACACACACACACGCGCGCACACATACACGCGCACACACACACACACAGAAACAGAGTCATACAGCAGAGGCATGGAAACACACCGCCCCCAGGTAACCCCTGAGGCTGCGGGGTTCTGCTCTCGACGAGAACGACCCTGGGGTGAGAGAACAGCCTAGGGGCACGCAGGCCGACCTGTCCTCGAGATGACGGCGGCACGACTTTTGGGGAGACTCACCCCAACAGCGTCCGGGCAGGCCTGAGGCTGGGATGCCGTGCTGCTTCCCCCGGACTCCGCCTGGGGTTTCCTCATCCTGGTCGGCCCTTTGCGACTCCTGGCATCCGGAGACGTTCCCGTCGACCCCGTGGAGAGGTCCGACCGGAGCCTCAGAGCCCCGCAACCCAAGCACTGCCACGGAGGGCTCCTGCTCTGCCAAGCCTCAGGGACCGGTTTCTAAGACAACCGTGGGAAGCACTGTGACGGCAGAAGCCGCTCGCGCCCCGCGCATGCGCATTGGCTGGACCGACTCGCGCTCGGCTCCTGGCAGTCAGGCTGCGTCCCCTTTAAATAATGCCCCCGCTGCCCGGCTGCAGCGAGGCTCCTGCTGCAGCCGCGGCGGCGTGTGGATACGGGGTCCAGCTTGTGACGCCGTGGGAGATGGGGCCGCCGGTGCCCTGTCTCAGGGCCAAACCCCCAGGAGTCCCGCCCTGAGGATCTCCTTGAGCCGACTTCCACGGATGGAAGGGGAGCTTCAGGACGCCTGCTGTGTTCTGGGGACTCCCGTTCAGATCCGGTTTTGGACCCCTCCCAGTGAGATAGGTTGGGCTCACCACATCTGGTGAGGCAGGCAGGGCCTCGCTGCAGCGCAGAATGATCCCATAGGTCTCAAGGCGTAGCGTCAGCTGAAACTTCACTGATCCATCAGCCCTCTGCCTCCCTCCTCCTTCGAAAGAGCAGTGGCCTGCTCCGCTTCTAAAAGCCCTGGGGCTCCGGAAAGCCGACCGCGCTTTACAGGACACGTGCAGGCAGGAACAGGGGCGAATCCGAGGTGGAGACCATGTGACCACGCGTGGCACTGGCGTATCCCACAGCAGATGGTGTGAATGTGTGTCACCGGAGGCATACCGGGAGACGGCGAAACAAACGGTGGTGTCCAGGCATGTGCCAGTGGAAGGGGGGAACAAGTGACCTTTCGGTCAATGCCAAGGGAAATCAAAGAACACCTGGGGCTCGGTGGGTGGGGGGCCTGTGCCTGACCCAAGCCAGGTTTTCCAATGCCTATCAGAGGAGCAAAGAATCTTCTGCAGAATTCGCCCCGCCCCCAACCCTCCTCCTCCCTGGTAGCCCTGACGCAACTTCCCCTGCACCCAGCCCCAGCCCCAGCCCCAGCCCCAGCCCCAGCCCCAGCCCCAGCCCAGTCCCTCTGGTTCCCTGACATTCGTTTGGGCCACAAGATCAAGGGAGTCAGTCCACCCAGGAGCAGAGGAGAGGATGTCCCTCAGGAATGAGACAGGAAGTGCAGAGGAAATGCGACACCACCTGTCCTAGAAGACAAGGCCAGTCACGGTCGCCTAGCGCTCATTCTAGGCAATCCACCCACCCATGAGGGGAAACATGGAGAACAAGGAAGCTTCCCTGTCTGAGACACGTATGGAAGCCAAGAAATCCAGGGTCATGAGACCTGCCCAATGAAGCAGAAAGACGTTTGGAGAGAGATACCATCATGACACGGATCTGCAGGAAGTGTGTCCCTGACGGACTGGGAAGTCATCTTTGTTGAAGACATTTGGCCAGAGCGAGAGGCATCCAGGCCCCTGAGAAACAGGTGAGGCAGAGCAAGAGGGAGGATAGAGCAGCGGCCAGAGCCCCGGCAGGATACAGCGCCGTGCCACCACCACGGGCATAAGGGGAGGGCTTCCAAAAGGGTGGCTTGTCCAGAGAGGCCAGCGTTCCAGTGACAGTGACAGGGATTGTTGCCATCTCCCATTCCCGGCTTCTTCTTCTACACGGTATGGTGGTGTGGCTTCATTTCTCAGAGAAGAGCCGTGAAAAGGTACAACCATCTTCTCTGATGTGGTTCTGCTTCCCTACTGCGGGACAAAGAGCTCCTGTGGGGCTCTTTTCCTTGGTTGCTGTGTGGTCATCTTGATCTTAGAAAAGAGGCAGCTCATGATGGGGATGAGATTTCAATTGCTCCGGGACCGATGCATCTCCTCACGTGGGCCAGGCCTTCACACACCCAAAGCGGATCCGCGGCGGCGAAAACGATTGACAGCCGGCCTCATGACCCAGGCAGAGACGCAGAAAGAGGCTCAGCAAAGACAGGCCGACATGCCAGAAATCGCCTTGTGCTGCACAGGGCACATTCAGCCAAAGACACACACGCAGAGGGGCACGCACACACTAACTGACAGAGAGAGGGAAAGAAAGACGCAGAGACTGAGAGACAGAGAGAGAAGAGAGAATGGGAGACACACACACACGCGCCCACACATACACGCGCACACACACACACAGAAACAGAGTCATACAGCAGAGGCATGGAAACACACCGCCCCCAGGCAACCCCTGAGGCTGCGGGGTTCTGCTCTCGACGAGAACGACCCTGGGGTGAGAGAACAGCCCAGGGGCACGCAGGCCGACCTGTCCTCGAGATGACGGCGGCACGACTTTTGGGGAGACTCACCCCAACAGCGTCCGGGCAGGCCTGAGGCTGGGATGCCGTGCTGCTTCCCCCGGACTCCGCCTGGGGTTTCCTCATCCTGGTCGGCCCTTTGCGACTCCTGGCATCCGGAGACGTTCCCGTCGACCCCGTGGAGAGGTCCGACCGGAGCCTCAGAGCCCCGCCACCCAAGCACTGCCACGGAGGGCTCCTGCTCTGCCAAGCCTCAGGGACCGGTTTCTAAGACAACCGTGGGAAGCACTGTGACGGCAGAAGCCGCTCGCGCCTCGCGCATGCGCATTGGCTGGACCGACTCGCGCTCGGCTCCTGGCAGTCAGGCTGCGTCCCCTTTAAATAATGCCCCCGCTGCCCGGCTGCAGCGAGGCTCCTGCTGCAGCCGCGGCGGCGTGTGGATACGGGGTCCAGCTTGGGACGCCGTGGGAGATGGAGCCGCCGGTGCCCTGTCTCAGGGCCAAACCCCCAGGAGTCCCGCCCTCAGGATCTCCTTGAGCCGACTTCCACGGAGGGAAGGGGAGCTTCAGTCCGCCTGCTGTGTTCTGGGGACTCCCGTTCAGATCCGATTTTGGCCACCTCCCAGTGAGATAGGATGGGCTCACAACATCTGGTGAGGCAGGCAGGGCCTCGCTGCAGCGCAGAATGATCCCATAGGTCTCAAGGCGTAGCGTCAGCTGAAACTTCACTGATCCATCAGCCCTCTGCCTCCCTCCTCCTTCGAAAGAGCAGTGGCCTGCTCCGCTTCTAAAAGCCCTGGGGCTCCGGAAAGCCGACCGCGGTTTACAGGACACGTGCAGGCAGGAACAGGGGCGAATCCGAGGTGGAGACCATGTGACCACGCGTGGCACTGGCGTATCCCACAGCAGATGGTGTGAATGTGTGCCACCGGAGGCATACCGGGAGACGGCGAAACAAACGGTGGTGTCCAGGCATGTGCCAGTGGAAGGGGGGAACAAGTGACCTTTCGGTCAATGCCAAGGGAAATCAAAGAACACCTGGGGCTCGGTGGGTGGGGGGCCTGTGCCTGACCCAAGCCAGGTTTTCCAATGCCTATCAGAGGAGCAAAGAATCTTCTGCAGAATTCGCCCCGCCCCCAACCCTCCTCCTCCCTGGTAGCCCTGACGCAACTTCCCCTGCACCCAGCCCCAGCCCCAGCCCCAGCCCCAGCCCCAGCCCCAGCCCCAGCCCAGTCCCTCTGGTTCCCTGACATTCGTTTGGGCCACAAGATCAAGGGAGTCAGTCCACCCTGGAGCAGAGGAGAGGATGTCCCTCAAGAATGAGACAGGAAGTGCAGAGGAAATGCGACACCACCTGTCCTAGAAGACAAGGCCAGTCACGGTCGCCTAGCGCTCATTCTAGGCAATCCACCCACCCATGAGGGGAAACATGGAGAACAAAGAAGCTTCCCTGTCTGAGACACGTATGGAAGCCAAGAAATCCAGGGTCATGAGACCTGCCCAATGAAGCAGAAAGACGTTTGGAGAGAGATACCATCATGACACGGATCTGCAGGAAGTGTGTCCCTGACGGACTGGGAAGTCATCTTTGTTGAAGACATTTGGCCAGAGCGAGAGGCATCCAGGCCCCTGAGAAACAGGTGAGGCAGAGCAAGAGGGAGGATAGAGCAGCGGCCAGAGCCCCGGCAGGATACAGCACCGTGCCACCACCACGGGCATAAGGGGAGGGCTTCCAAAAGGGTGGCTTGTCCAGAGAGGCCAGCGTTCCAGTGACAGTGACAGGGATTGTTGCCATCTCCCATTCCCGGCTTCTTCTTCTACACGGTATGGTGGTGTGGCTTCATTTCTCAGAGAAGAGCCGTGAAAAGGTACAACCATCTTCTCTGATGTGGTTCTGCTTCCCTACTGCGGGACAAAGAGCTCCTGTGGGGCTCTTTTCCTTGGTTGCTGTGTGGTCATCTTGATCTTAGAAAAGAGGCAGCTCATGATGGGGATGAGATTTCAATTGCTCCGGGACCGATGCATCTCCTCACGTGGGCCAGGCCTTCACACACCCAAAGCGGATCCGCGGCGGCGAAAACGATTGACAGCCGGCCTCATGACCCAGGCAGAGACGCAGAAAGAGGCTCAGCAAAGACAGGCCGACATGCCAGAAATCGCCTTGTGCTGCACAGGGCACATTCAGCCAAAGACACACACGCAGAGGGGCACGCACACACTAACCGACAGAGAGAGGGAAAGAAAGACACAGAGACTGAGAGACAGAGAGAGAAGAGAGAATGGGAGACACACACACGCACGCACACATACACGTGCACACACACACACACAGAAACAGAGTCATACAGCAGAGGCATGGAAACACACCGCCCCCAGGTAACCCCTGAGGCTGCGGGGTTCTGCTCTCGACGAGAACGACCCTGGGGTGAGAGAACAGCCCAGGGGCACGCAGGCCGACCTGTCCTCGAGATGACGGCGGCACGACTTTTGGGGAGACTCACCCCAACAGCGTCCGGGCAGGCCTGAGGCTGGGATGCCGTGCTGCTTCCCCCGGACTCCGCCTGGGGTTTCCTCATCCTGGTCGGCCCTTTGCGACTCCTGGCATCCGGAGACGTTCCCGTCGACCCCGTGGAGAGGTCCGACCGGAGCCTCAGAGCCCCGCCACCCAAGCACTGCCACGGAGGGCTCCTGCTCTGCCAAGCCTCAGGGACCGGTTTCTAAGACAACCGTGGGAAGCACTGTGACGGCAGAAGCCGCTCGCGCCTCGCGCATGCGCATTGGCTGGACCGACTCGCGCTCGGCTCCTGGCAGTCAGGCTGCGTCCCCTTTAAATAATGCCCCCGCTGCCCGGCTGCAGCGAGGCTCCTGCTGCAGCCGCGGCGGCGTGTGGATACGGGGTCCAGCTTGGGACGCCGTGGGAGATGGGGCCGCCGGTGCCCTGTCTCAGGGCCAAACCCCCAGGAGTCCCGCCCTCAGGATCTCCTTGAGCCGACTTCCACGGAGGGAAGGGGAGCTTCAGGCCGCCTGCTGTGTTCTGGGGACTCCCGTTCAGATCTGATTTTGGCCCCCTCCCAGTGAGATAGGTTGGGCTCACCACATCTGGTGAGGCAGGCAGGGCCTCGCTGCAGCGCAGAATGATCCCATAGGTCTCAAGGCGTAGCGTCAGCTGAAACTTCAGTGATCCATCAGCCCTCTGCCTCCCTCCTCCTTCGAAAGAGCAGTGGCCTGCTCCGCTTGTAAAAGCCCTGGGGCTCCGGAAAGCCGACCGCGCTTTACAGGACACGTGCAGGCAGGAACAGGGGCGAATCCGAGGTGGAGACCATGTGACCACGCGTGGCACTGGCGTATCCCACAGCAGATGGTGTGAATGTGTGTCACCGGAGGCATACCGGGAGACGGCGAAACAAACGGTGGTGTCCAGGCATGTGCCAGTGGAAGGGGGGAACAAGTGACCTTTCGGTCAATGCCAAGGGAAATCAAAGAACACCTGGGGCTCGGTGGGTGGGGGCCTGTGCCTGACCCAAGCCACGTTTTCCAATGCCTATCAGAGGAGCAAAGAATCTTCTGCAGAATTCGCCCCGCCCCCAACCCTCCTCCTCCCTGGTAGCCCTGACGCAACTTCCCCTGCACCCAGCCCCAGCCCCAGCCCCAGCCCCATCCCCAGCCCCAGCCCCAGCCCAGTCCCTCTGGTTCCCTGACATTCGTTTGGGCCACAAGATCAGGGGAGTCAGTCCACCCAGGAGCAGAGGAGAGGATGTCCCTCAAGAATTAGACAGGAAGTGCAGAGGAAATGCGACACCACCTGTCCTAGAAGACAAGGCCAGTCACGGTCGCCTAGCACTCATTCTAGGCAATCCACCCACCCATGAGGGGAAACATGGAGAACAAGGAAGCTTCCCTGTCTGAGACACGTATGGAAGCCAAGAAATCCAGGGTCATGAGACCTGCCCAATGAAGCAGAAAGACGTTTGGAGAGAGATACCATCATGACACGGATCTGCAGGGAGTGTGTCCCTGACGGACTGGGAAGTCATCTTTGTTGAAGACATTTGGCCAGAGCGAGAGGCATCCAGGCCCCTGAGAAACAGGTGAGGCAGAGCAAGAGGGAGGATAGAGCAGCGGCCAGAGCCCCGGCAGGATACAGCGCCGTGCCACCACCACGGGCATAAGGGGAGGGCTTCCAAAAGGGTGGCTTGTCCAGAGAGGCCAGCGTTCCAGTGACAGTGACAGGGATTGTTGCCATCTCCCATTCCCGGCTTCTTCTTCTACACGGTATGGTGGTTTGGCTTCATTTCTCAGAGAAGAGCCGTGAAAAGGTACAACCATCTTCTCTGATGTGGTTCTGCTTCCCTACTGCGGGACAAAGAGCTCCTGTGGGGCTCTTTTCCTTGGTTGCTGTGTGGTCATCTTGATCTTAGAAAAGAGGCAGCTCATGATGGGGATGAGATTTCAATTGCTCCGGGACCGATGCATCTCCTCACGTGGGCCAGGCCTTCACACACCCAAAGCGGATCCGCGGCGGCGAAAACGATTGACAGCCGGCCTCATGACCCAGGCAGAGACGCAGAAAGAGGCTCATCAAAGACAGGCTGACATGCCAGAAATCGCCTTGTGCTGCACAGGGCACATTCAGCCAAAGACACACACGCAGAGGGGCACGCACACACTAACCGACAGAGAGAGGGAAAGAAAGACACAGAGACTGAGAGACAGAGAGAGAAGAGAGAATGGGAGACACACACACACGCGCGCACACATACACGCGCACACACACACACACAGAAACAGAGTCATACAGCAGAGGCATGGAAACACACCGCCCCCAGGCAACCCCTGAGGCTGCGGGGTTCTGCTCTCGACGAGAACGACCCTGGGGTGAGAGAACAGCCCAGGGGCACGCAGGCCGACCTGTCCTCGAGATGACGGCGGCACGACTTTTGGGGAGACTCACCCCAACAGCGTCCGGGCAGGCCTGAGGCTGGGATGCCGTGCTGCTTCCCCCGGACTCCGCCTGGGGTTTCCTCATCCTGGTCGGCCCTTTGCGACTCCTGGCATCCGGAGACGTTCCCGTCGACCCCGTGGAGAGGTCCGACCGGAGCCTCAGAGCCCCGCCACCCAAGCACTGCCACGGAGGGCTCCTGCTCTGCCAAGCCTCAGGGACCGGTTTCTAAGACAACCGTGGGAAGCACTGTGACGGCAGAAGCTGCTCGCGCCTCGCGCATGCGCATTGGCTGGAGCGACTCGCGCTCGGCTCCTGGCAGTCAGGCTGCATCCCCTTTAAATAATGCCCCCGCTGCCCGGCTGCAGCGAGGCTCCTGCTGCAGCCGCGGCGGCGTGTGGATACGGGGTCCAGCTTGGGACGCCGTGGGAGATGGGGCCGCCGGTGCCCTGTCTCAGGGCCAAACCCCCAGGAGTCCCGCCCTCAGGATCTCCTTGAGCCGACTTCCACGGATGGAAGGGGAGCTTCAGGACGCCTGCTGTGTTCTGGGGACTCCCGTTCAGATCCGATTTTGGCCCCCTCCCAGTGAGATAGGTTGGGCTCACCACATCTGGGGAGGCAGGCAGGGCCTCGCTGCAGCGCAGAATGATCCCATAGGTCTCAAGGCGTAGCGTCAGCTGAAACTTCACTGATCCATCAGCCCTCTGCCTCCCTCCTCCTTCGAAAGAGCAGTGGCCTGCTCCGCTTCTAAAAGCCCTGGGGCTCCGGAAAGCCGACCGCGCTTTACAGGACACGTGCAGGCAGGAACAGGGGCGAATCCGAGGTGGAGACCTTGTGACCACGCGTGGCACTGGCGTATCCCACAGCAGATGGTGAGAATGTGTGTCACCGGAGGCATACCGGGAGACGGCGAAACAAACGGTGGTGTCCAGGCATGTGCCAGTGGAAGGGGGGAACAAGTGACCTTTCGGTCAATGCCAAGGGAAATCAAAGAACACCTGGGGTCGGTGGGTGGGGGGCCTGTGCCTGACCCAAGCCAGGTTTTCCAATGCCTATCAGAGGAGCAAAGAATCTTCTGCAGAATTCGCCCCGCCCCCAACCTTCCTCCTCCCTGGTAGCCCTGACGCAACTTCCCCTGCACCCAGCCCCAGCCCCAGCCCCAGCCCCAGCCCCAGCCCTAGACCCAGCCCCAGCCCCAGCCCAGTCCCTCTAGTTCCCTGACATTCGTTTGGGCCACAAGATCAAGGGAGTCAGTCCACCCAGGAGCAGAGGAGAGGATGTCCCTCAAGAATGAGACAGGAAGTGCAGAGGAAATGCGACACCACCTGTCCTAGAAGACAAGGCCAGTCACGGTCGCCTAGCGCTCATTCTAGGCAATCCACCCACCCATGAGGGGAAACATGGAGAACAAGGAAGCTTCCCTGTCTGAGACACGTATGGAAGCCAAGAAATCCAGGGTCATGAGACCTGCCCAATGAAGCAGAAAGACGTTTGGAGAGAGATACCATCATGACACGGATCTGCAGGAAGTGTGTCCCTGACGGACTGGGAAGTCATCTTTGTTGAAGACATTTGGCCAGAGCGAGAGGCATCCAGGCCCCTGAGAAACAGGTGAGGCAGAGCAAGAGGGAGGATAGAGCAGCGGCCAGAGCCCCGGCAGGATACAGTGCCGTGCCACCACCACGGGCATAAGGGGAGGGCTTCCAAAAGGGTGGCTTGTCCAGAGAGGCCAGCGTTCCAGTGACAGTGACAGGGATTGTTGCCATCTCCCATTCCCGGCTTCTTCTTCTACACGGTATGGTGGTGTGGCTTCATTTCTCAGAGAAGAGCCGTGAAAAGGTACAACCATCTTCTCTGATGTGGTTCTGCTTCCCTACTGCGGGACAAAGAGCTCCTGTGGGGCTCTTTTCCTTGGTTGCTGTGTGGTCATCTTGATCTTAGAAAAGAGGCAGCTCATGATGGGGATGAGATTTCAATTGCTCCGGGACCGATGCATCTCCTCACGTGGGCCAGGCCTTCACACACCCAAAGCGGATCCGCGGCGGCGAAAACGATTGACAGCCGGCCTCATGACCCAGGCAGAGACGCAGAAAGAGGCTCAGCAAAGACAGGCCGACATGCCAGAAATCGCCTTGTGCTGCACAGGGCACATTCAGCCAAAGACACACACGCAGAGGGGCACGCACACACTAACCGACAGAGAGAGGGAAAGAGAGACACAGAGACTGAGAGACAGAGAGAGAAGAGAGAATGGGAGACACACACACACGCGCGCACACATACACGCGCACACACACACACACAGAAACAGAGTCATACAGCAGAGGCATGGAAACACACCGCCCCCAGGTAACCCCTGAGGCTGCGGGGTTCTGCTCTCGACGAGAACGACCCTGGGGTGAGAGAACAGCCTAGGGGCACGCAGGCCGACCTGTCCTCGAGATGACGGCGGCACGACTTTTGGGGAGACTCACCCCAACAGCGTCCGGGCAGGCCTGAGGCTGGGATGCCGTGCTGCTTCCCCCGGACTCCTCCTGGGGTTTCCTCATCCTGGTCGGCCCTTTGCGACTCCTGGCATCCGGAGACGTTCCCGTCGACCCCGTGGAGAGGTCCGACCGGAGCCTCAGAGCCCCGCAACCCAAGCACTGCCACGGAGGGCTCCTGCTCTGCCAAGCCTCAGGGACCGGTTTCTAAGACAACCGTGGGAAGCACTGTGACGGCAGAAGCCGCTCGCGCCTCGCGCATGCGCATTGGCTGGACCGACTCGCGCTCGGCTCCTGGCAGTCAGGCTGCGTCCCCTTTAAATAATGCCCCCGCTGCCCGGCTGCAGCGAGGCTCCTGCTGCAGCCGCGGCGGCGTGTGGATACGGGGTCCAGCTTGGGACGCCGTGGGAGATGGGGCCGCCGGTGCCCTGTCTCAGGGCCAAACCCCCAGGAGTCCCGCCCTCAGGATCTCCTTGAGGCGACTTCCACGGATGGAAGGGGAGCTTCAGGACGCCTGCTGTGTTCTGGGGACTCCCGTTCAGATCCGGTTTTGGCCCCCTCCCAGCGAGATAGGTTGGGCTCACCACATCTGGTGAGGCAGGCAGGGCCTCGCTGCAGCGCAGAATGATCCCATAGGTCTCAAGGCGTAGCGTCAGCTGAAACTTCACTGATCCATCAGCCCTCTGCCTCCCTCCTCCTTCGAAAGAGCAGTGGCCTGCTCCGCTTCTAAAAGCCCTGGGGCTCCGGAAAGCCGACCGCGCTTTACAGGACACGTGCAGGCAGGAACAGGGGCGAATCCGAGGTGGAGACCATGTGACCACGCGTGGCACTGGCGTATCCCACAGCAGATGGTGTGAATGTGTGTCACCGGAGGCATACCGGGAGACGGCGAAACAAACGGTGGTGTCCAGGCATGTGCCAGTGGAAGGGGGGAACAAGTGACCTTTCGGTCAATGCCAAGGGAAATCAAAGAACACCTGGGGCTCGGTGGGTGGGGGGCCTGTGCCTGACCCAAGCCAGGTTTTCCAATGCCTATCAGAGGAGCAAAGAATCTTCTGCAGAATTCGCCCCGCCCCCAACCCTCCTCCTCCCTGGTATCCCTGACGCAACTTCCCCTGCACCCAGCCCCAGCCCCAGCCCCAGCCCCAGCCCCAGCCCAAGACCCAGCCCCAGACCCAGCCCAGTCCCTCTGGTTCCCTGACATTCGTTTGGGCCACAAGATCAAGGGAGTCAGTCCACCCAGGAGCAGAGGAGAGGATGTCCCTCAGGAATGAGACAGGAAGTGCAGAGGAAATGCGACACCACCTGTCCTAGAAGACAAGGCCAGTCACGGTCGCCTAGCGCTCATTCTAGGCAATCCACCCACCCATGAGGGGAAACATGGAGAACAAGGAAGCTTCCCTGTCTGAGACACGTATGGAAGCCAAGAAATCCAGGGTCATGAGACCTGCCCAATGAAGCAGAAAGACGTTTGGAGAGAGATACCATCATGACACGGATCTGCAGGAAGTGTGTCCCTGACGGACTGGGAAGTCATCTTTGTTGAAGACATTTGGCCAGAGCGAGAGGCATCCAGGCCCCTGAGAAACAGGTGAGGCAGAGCAAGAGGGAGGATAGAGCAGCGGCCAGAGCCCCGGCAGGATACAGCGCCGTGCCACCACCACGGGCATAAGGGGAGGGCTTCCAAAAGGGTGGCTTGTCCAGAGAGGCCAGCGTTCCAGTGACAGTGACAGGGATTGTTGCCATCTCCCATTCCCGGCTGCTTCTTCTACACGGTATGGTGGTGTGGCTTCATTTCTCAGAGAAGAGCCGTGAAAAGGTACAACCATCTTCTCTGATTTGGTTCTGCTTCCCTACTGCGGGACAAAGAGCTCCTGTGGGGCTCTTTTCCTTGGTTGCTGTGTGGTCATCTTGATCTTAGAAAAGAGGCAGCTCATGATGGGGATGAGATTTCAATTGCTCCGGGACCGATGCATCTCCTCACGTGGGCCAGGCCTTCACACACCCAAAGCGGATCCGCGGCGGCGAAAACGATTGACAGCCGGCCTCATGACCCAGGCAGAGACGCAGAAAGAGGCTCAGCAAAGACAGGCCGACATGCCAGAAATCGCCTTGTGCTGCACAGGGCACATTCAGCCAAAGACACACACGCAGAGGGGCACGCACACACTAACCGACAGAGAGAGGGAAAGAAAGACACAGAGACTGAGAGACAGAGAGAGAAGAGAGAATGGGAGACACACACACACGCGCGCACACATACACGCGCACACACACACACACAGAAACAGAGTCATACAGCAGAGGCATGGAAACACACCGCCCCCAGGTAACCCCTGAGGCTGCGGGGTTCTGCTCTAGACGAGAACGACCCTGGGGTGAGAGAACAGCCCAGGGGCACGCAGGCCGACCTGTCCTCGAGATGACGGCGGCACGACTTTTGGGGAGACTCACCCCAACAGCGTCCGGGCAGGCCTGAGGCTGGGATGCCGTGCTGCTTCCCCCGGACTCCGCCTGGGGTTTCCTCATCCTGGTCGGCCCTTTGCGACTCCTGGCATCCGGAGACGTTCCCGTCGACCCCGTGGAGAGGTCCGACCGGAGCCTCAGAGCCCCGCCACCCAAGCACTGCCACGGAGGGCTCCTGCTCTGCCAAGCCTCAGGGACCGGTTTCTAAGACAACCGTGGGAAGCACTGTGACGGCAGAAGCCGCTCGCGCCTCGCGCATGCGCATTGGCTGGACCAACTCGCGCTCGGCTCCTGGCAGTCAGGCTGCGTCCCCTTTAAATAATGCCCCCGCTGCCCGGCTGCAGCGAGGCTCCTGCTGCAGCCGCGGCGGCGTGTGGATACGGGGTCCAGCTTGGGACGCCGTGGGAGATGGGGCCGCCGGTGCCCTGTCTCAGGGCCAAACCCCCAGGAGTCCCGCCCTCAGGATCTCCTTGAGCCGACTTCCACGGAGGGAAGGGGAGCTTCAGGCCGCCTGCTGTGTTCTGGGGACTCCCGTTCAGATCTGATTTTGGCCCCCTCCCAGTGAGATAGGTTGGGCTCACCACATCTGGTGAGGCAGGCAGGGCCTCGCTGCAGCGCAGAATGATCCCATAGGTCTCAAGGCGTAGCGTCAGCTGAAACTTCACTGATCCATCAGCCCTCTGCCTCCCTCCTCCTTCGAAAGAGCAGTGGCCTGCTCCGCTTCTAAAAGCCCTGGGGCTCCGGAAAGCCGACCGCGCATTACAGGACATGTGCAGGCAGGAACAGGGGCGAATCCGAGGTGGAGACCATGTGACCACGCGTGGCACTGGCGTATCCCACAGCAGATGGTGTGAATGTGTGTCACCGGAGGCATACCGGGAGACGGCGAAACAAACGGTGGTGTCCAGGCATGTGCCAGTGGAAGGGGGGAACAAGTGACCTTTCGGTCAATGCCAAGGGAAATCAAAGAACACCTGGGGCTCGGTGGGTGGGGGGCCTGTGCCTGACCCAAACCAGGTTTTCCAATGCCTATCAGAGGAGCAAAGAATCTTCTGCAGAATTCGCCCCGCCCCCAACCCTCCTCCTCCCTGGTAGCCCTGACGCAACTTCCCCTGCACCCAGCCCCAGCCCCAGCCACAGCCCCAGCCCCAGCCCCAGCCCCAGCCCAGTCCCTCTGGTTCCCTGACATTCGTTTGGGCCACAAGATCAAGGGAGTCAGTCCACCCAGGAGCAGAGGAGAGGATGTCCCTCAAGAATGAGACAGGAAGTGCAGAGGAAATGCGACACCACCTGTCCTAGAAGACAAGGCCAGTCACGGTCGCCTAGCGCTCATTCTAGGCAATCCACCCACCCATGAGGGGAAACATGGAGAACAAGGAAGCTTCCCTGTCTGAGACACGTATGGAAGCCAAGAAATCCAGGGTCATGAGACCTGCCCAATGAAGCAGAAAGACGTTTGGAGAGAGATACCATCATGACACGGATCTGCAGGAAGTGTGTCCCTGACGGACTGGGAAGTCATCTTTGTTGAAGACATTTGGCCAGAGCGAGAGGCATCCAGGCCCCTGAGAAACAGGTGAGGCAGAGCAAGAGGGAGGATAGAGCAGCGGCCAGAGCCCCGGCAGGATACAGCGCCGTGCCACCACCACGGGCATAAGGGGAGGGCTTCCAAAAGGGTGGCTTGTCCAGAGAGGCCAGCGTTCCAGTGACAGTGACAGGGATTGTTGCCATCTCCCATTCCCGGCTTCTTCTTCTACACGGTATGGTGGTGTGGCTTCATTTCTCAGAGAAGAGCCGTGAAAAGGTACAACCATCTTCTCTGATGTGGTTCTGCTTCCCTACTGCGGGACAAAGAGCTCCTGTGGGGCTCTTTTCCTTGGTTGCTGTGTGGTCATCTTGATCTTAGAAAAGAGGCAGCTCATGATGGGGATGAGATTTCAATTGCTCCGGGACCGATGCATCTCCTCACGTGGGCCAGGCCTTCACACACCCAAAGCGGATCCGCGGCGGCGAAAACGATTGACAGCCGGCCTCATGACCCAGGCAGAGACGCAGAAAGAGGCTCAGCAAAGACAGGCTGACATGCCAGAAATCGCCTTGTGCTGCACAGGGCACATTCAGCCAAAGACACACACGCAGAGGGGCACGCACACACTAACCGACAGAGAGAGGGAAAGAAAGACACAGAGACTGAGAGACAGAGAGAGAAGAGAGAATGGGAGACACACACACACGCGCGCACACATACACGCGCACACACACACACACAGAAACAGAGTCATACAGCAGAGGCATGGAAACACACCGCCCCCAGGCAACCCCTGAGGCTGCGAGGTTCTGCTCTCGACGAGAACGACCCTGGGGTGAGAGAACAGCCCAGGGGCACGCAGGCCGACCTGTCCTCGAGATGACGGCGGCACGACTTTTGGGGAGACTCACCCCAACAGCGTCCGGGCAGGCCTGAGGCTGGGATGCCGTGCTGCTTCCCCCGGACTCCGCCTGGGGTTTCCTCATCCTGGTCGGCCCTTTGCGACTCCTGGCATCCGGAGACGTTCCCGTCGACCCCGTGGAGAGGTCCGACCGGAGCCTCAGAGCCCCGCCACCCAAGCACTGCCACGGAGGGCTCCTGCTCTGCCAAGCCTCAGGGACCGGTTTCTAAGACAACCGTGGGAAGCACTGTGACGGCAGAAGCCGCTCGCGCCTCGCGCATGCGCATTGGCTGGACCGACTCGCGCTCGGCTCCTGGCAGTCAGGCTGCGTCCCCTTTAAATAATGCCCCCGCTGCCCGGCTGCAGCGAGGCTCCTGCTGCAGCCGCGGCGGCGTGTGGATACGGGGTCCAGCTTGGGACGCCGTGGGAGATGGGGCCGCCGGTGCCCTGTCTCAGGGCCAAACCCCCAGGAGTCCCGCCCTCAGGATCTCCTTGAGCCGACTTCCACGGATGGAAGGGGAGCTTCAGGACGCCTGCTGTGTTCTGGGGACTCCCGTTCAGATCCGATTTTGGCCCCCTCCCAGTGAGATAGGTTGGGCTCACCACATCTGGTGAGGCAGGCAGGGCCTCGCTGCAGCGCAGAATGATCCCATAGGTCTCAAGGCGTAGCGTCAGCTGAAACTTCACTGATCCATCAGCCCTCTGCCTCCCTCCTCCTTCGAAAGAGCAGTGGCCTGCTCCGCTTCTAAAAGCCCTGGGGCTCCGGAAAGCCGACCGCGCTTTACAGGACACGTGCAGGCAGGAACAGGGGCGAATCCGATGTGGAGACCATGTGACCACGCGTGGCACTGGCGTATCCCACAGCAGATGGTGAGAATGTGTGTCACCGGAGGCATACCGGGAGACGGCGAAACAAACGGTGGTGTCCAGGCATGTGCCAGTGGAAGGGGGGAACAAGTGACCTTTCGGTCAATGCCAAGGGAAATCAAAGAACACCTGGGGCTCGGTGGGTGGGGGTCCTGTGCCTGACCCAAGCCAGGTTTTCCAATGCCTATCAGAGGAGCAAAGAATCTTCTGCAGAATTCGCCCCGCCCCCAACCCTCCTCCTCCCTGGTAGCCCTGACGCAACTTCTCCTGCACCCAGCCCCAGCCCCAGCCCCAGCCCCAGCCCCAGCCCAAGACCCAGCCCCAGCCCCAGCCCAGTCCCTCTGGTTCCCTGACATTCGTTTGGGCCACAAGATCAAGGGAGTCAGTCCACCCAGGAGCAGAGGAGAGGATGTCCCTCAAGAATGAGACAGGAAGTGCAGAGGAAATGCGACACCACCTGTCCTAGAAGACAAGGCCAGTCACGGTCGCCTAGCGCTCATTCTAGGCAATCCACCCACCCATGAGGGGAAACATGGAGAACAAGGAAGCTTCCCTGTCTGAGACACGTATGGAAGCCAAGAAATCCAGGGTCATGAGACCTGCCCAATGAAGCAGAAAGACGTTTGGAGAGAGATACCATCATGACACGGATCTGCAGGAAGTGTGTCCCTGACGGACTGGGAAGTCATCTTTGTTGAAGACATTTGGCCAGAGCGAGAGGCATCCAGGCCCCTGAGAAACAGGTGAGGCAGAGCAAGAGGGAGGATAGAGCAGCGGCCAGAGCCCCGGCATGATACAGTGCCGTGCCACCACCACGGGCATAAGGGGAGGGCTTCCAAAAGGGTGGCTTGTCCAGAGAGGCCAGCGTTCCAGTGACAGTGACAGGGATTGTTGCCATCTCCCATTCCCGGCTTCTTCTTCTACACGGTATGGTGGTGTGGCTTCATTTCTCAGAGAAGAGCCGTGAAAAGGTACAACCATCTTCTCTGATGTGGTTCTGCTTCCCTACTGCGGGACAAAGAGCTCCTGTGGGGCTCTTTTCCTTGGTTGCTGTGTGGTCATCTTGATCTTAGAAAAGAGGCAGCTCATGATGGGGATGAGATTTCAATTGCTCCGGGACCGATGCATCTCCTCACGTGGGCCAGGCCTTCACACACCCAAAGCGGATCCGCGGCGGCGAAAACGATTGACAGCCGGCCTCATGACCCAGGCAGAGACGCAGAAAGAGGCTCAGCAAAGACAGGCCGACATGCCAGAAATCGCCTTGTGCTGCACAGGGCACATTCAGCCAAAGACACACACGCAGAGGGGCACGCACACACTAACCGACAGAGAGAGGGAAAGAGAGACACAGAGACTGAGAGACAGAGAGAGAAGAGAGAATGGGAGACACACACACACGCGCGCACACATACACGCGCACACACACACACACAGAAACAGAGTCATACAGCAGAGGCATGGAAACACACCGCCCCCAGGTAACCCCTGAGGCTGCGGGGTTCTGCTCTCGACGAGAACGACCCTGGGGTGAGAGAACAGCCTAGGGGCACGCAGGCCGACCTGTCCTCGAGATGACGGCGGCACCACTTTTGGGGAGACTCAACCCAACAGCGTCCGGGCAGGCCTGAGGCTGGGATGCCGTGCTGCTTCCCCCGGACTCCGCCTGGAGTTTCCTCATCCTGGTCGGCCCTTTGCGACTCCTGGCATCCGGAGACGTTCCCGTCGACCCCGTGGAGAGGTCCGACCGGAGCCTCAGAGCCCCGCCACCCAAGCACTGCCACGGAGGGCTCCTGCTCTGCCAAGCCTCAGGGACCGGTTTCTAAGACAACCGTGGGAAGCACTGTGACGGCAGAAGCCGCTCGCGCCCCGCGCATGTGCATTGGCTGGACCGACTCGCGCTCGGCTCCTGGCAGTCAGGCTGCGTCCCCTTTAAATAATGCCCCCGCTGCCCGGCTGCAGCGAGGCTCCTGCTGCAGCCGCGGCGGCGTGTGGATACGGGGTCCAGCTTGGGACGCCGTGGGAGATGGGGCCGCCGGTGCCCTGTCTCAGGGCCAAACCCCCAGGAGTCCCGCCCTCAGGATCTCCCTGAGCCGACTTCCACGGATGGAAGGGGAGCTTCAGGACGCCTGCTGTGTTCTGGGGACTCCCGTTCAGATCCGATTTTGGCCCCCTCCCAGTGAGATAGGTTGGGCTCACCACATCTGGTGAGGCAGGCAGGGCCTCGCTGCAGCGCAGAATGATCCCATAGGTCTCAAGGCGTAGCGTCAGCTGAAACTTCACTGATCCATCAGCCCTCTGCCTCCCTCCTCCTTCGAAAGAGCAGTGGCCTGCTCCGCTTCTAAAAGCCCTGGGGCTCCGGAAAGCCGACCGCGCTTTACAGGACACGTGCAGGCAGGAACAGGGGCGAATCCGATGTGGAGACCATGTGACCACGCGTGGCACTGGCGTATCCCACAGCAGATGGTGAGAATGTGTGTCACCGGAGGCATACCGGGAGACGGCGAAACAAACGGTGGTGTCCAGGCATGTGCCAGTGGAAGGGGGGAACAAGTGACCTTTCGGTCAATGCCAAGGGAAATCAAAGAACACCTGGGGCTCGGTGGGTGGGGGGCCTGTGCCTGACCCAAGCCAGGTTTTCCAATGCCTATCAGAGGAGCAAAGAATCTTCTGCAGAATTCGCCCCGCCCCCAACCCTCCTCCTCCCTGGTAGCCCTGACGCAACTTCCCCTGCACCCAGCCCCAGACCCAGCCCCAGCCCCAGCCCCAGCCCCAGCCCCAGCCCAGTCCCTCTGGTTCCCTGACATTCGTTTGGGCCACAAGATCAAGGGAGTCAGTCCACCCAGGAGCAGAGGAGAGGATGTCCCTCAGGAATGAGACAGGAAGTGCAGAGGAAATGCGACACCACCTGTCCTAGAAGACAAGGCCAGTCACGGTCGCCTAGCGCTCATTCTAGGCAATCCACCCACCCATGAGGGGAAACATGGAGAACAAGGAAGCTTCCCTGTCTGAGACACGTATGGAAGCCAAGAAATCCAGGGTCATGAGACCTGCCCAATGAAGCAGAAAGACGTTTGGAGAGAGATACCATCATGACACGGATCTGCAGGAAGTGTGTCCCTGACGGACTGGGAAGTCATCTTTGTTGAAGACATTTGGCCAGAGCGAGAGGCATCCAGGCCCCTGAGAAACAGGTGAGGCAGAGCAAGAGGGAGGATAGAGCAGCGGCCAGAGCCCCGGCAGGATACAGCACCGTGCCACCACCACGGGCATAAGGGGAGGGCTTCCAAAAGGGTGGCTTGTCCAGAGAGGCCAGCGTTCCAGTGACAGTGACAGGGATTGTTGCCATCTCCCATTCCCGGCTTCTTCTTCTACACGGTATGGTGGTGTGGCTTCATTTCTCAGAGAAGAGCCGTGAAAAGGTACAACCATCTTCTCTGATGTGGTTCGGCTTCCCTACTGCGGGACAAAGAGCTCCTGTGGGGCTCTTTTCCTTGGTTGCTGTGTGGTCATCTTGATCTTAGAAAAGAGGCAGCTCATGATGGGGATGAGATTTCAATTGCTCCGGGACCGATGCATCTCCTCACGTGGGCCAGGCCTTCACACACCCAAAGCGGATCCGCGGCGGCGAAAACGATTGACAGCCGGCCTCATGACCCAGGCAGAGACGCAGAAAGAGGCTCAGCAAAGACAGGCCGACATGCCAGAAATCGCCTTGTGCTGCACAGGGCACATTCAGCCAAAGACACACACGCAGAGGGGCACGCACACACTAACCGACAGAGAGAGGGAAAGAAAGACACAGAGACTGAGAGACAGAGAGAGAAGAGAGAATGGGAGACACACACACACGCGCGCACACATACACGCGCACACACACACACACAGAAACAGAGTCATACAGCAGAGGCATGGAAACACACCGCCCCCAGGCAACCCCTGAGGCTGCGGGGTTCTGCTCTCGACGAGAACGACCCTGGGGTGAGAGAACAGCCCAGGGGCACGCAGGCCGACCTGTCCTCGAGATGACGGCGGCACGACTTTTGGGGAGACTCACCCCAACAGCGTCCGGGCAGGCCTGAGGCTGGGATGCCGTGCTGCTTCCCCCGGACTCCGCCTGGGGTTTCCTCATCCTGGTCGGCCCTTTGCGACTCCTGGCATCCGGAGACGTTCCCGTCGACCCCGTGGAGAGGTCCGACCGGAGCCTCAGAGCCCCGCCACCCAAGCACTGCCACGGAGGGCCCCTGCTCTGCCAAGCCTCAGGGACCGGTTTCTAAGACAACCGTGGGAAGCACTGTGACGGCAGAAGCCGCTCGCGCCTCGCGCATGCGCATTGGCTGGACCGACTCGCGCTCGGCTCCTGGCAGTCAGGCTGCGTCCCCTTTAAATAATGCCCCCGCTGCCCGGCTGCAGCGAGGCTCCTGCTGCAGCCGCGGCGGCGTGTGGATACGGGGTCCAGCTTGGGACGCCGTGGGAGATGGGGCCGCCGGTGCCCTGTCTCAGGGCCAAACCCCCAGGAGTCCCGCCCTCAGGATCTCCTTGAGCCGACTTCCACGGATGGAAGGGGAGCTTCAGGACGCCTGCTGTGTTCTGGGGACTCCCGTTCAGATCCGATTTTGGCCCCCTCCCAGTGAGATAGGTTGGGCTCACCACATCTGGTGAGGCAGGCAGGGCCTCGCTGCAGCGCAGAATGATCCCATAGGTCTCAAGGCGTAGCGTCAGCTGAAACTTCAGTGATCCATCAGCCCTCTGCCTCCCTCCTCCTTCGAAAGAGCAGTGGCCTGCTCCGCTTGTAAAAGCCCTGGGGCTCCGGAAAGCCGACCGCGCTTTACAGGACACGTGCAGGCAGGAACAGGGGCGAATCCGAGGTGGAGACCATGTGACCACGCGTGGCACTGGCGTATCCCACAGCAGATGGTGTGAATGTGTGTCACCGGAGGCATACCGGGAGACGGCGAAACAAACGGTGGTGTCCAGGCATGTGCCAGTGGAAGGGGGGAACAAGTGACCTTTCGGTCAATGCCAAGGGAAATCAAAGAACACCTGGGGCTCGGTGGGTGGGGGGCCTGTGCCTGACCCAAGCCAGGTTTTCCAATGCCTATCAGAGGAGCAAAGAATCTTCTGCAGAATTCGCCCCGCCCCCAACCCTCCTCCTCCCTGGTAGCCCTGACGCAACTTCCCCTGCACCCAGCCCCAGCCCCAGCCCCAGCCCCATCCCCAGCCCCAGCCCCAGCCCAGTCCCTCTGGTTCCCTGACATTCGTTTGGGCCACAAGATCAGGGGAGTCAGTCCACCCAGGAGCAGAGGAGAGGATGTCCCTCAAGAATTAGACAGGAAGTGCAGAGGAAATGCGACACCACCTGTCCTAGAAGACAAGGCCAGTCACGGTCGCCTAGCACTCATTCTAGGCAATCCACCCACCCATGAGGGGAAACATGGAGAACAAGGAAGCTTCCCTGTCTGAGACACGTATGGAAGCCAAGAAATCCAGGGTCATGAGACCTGCCCAATGAAGCAGAAAGACGTTTGGAGAGAGATACCATCATGACACGGATCTGCAGGGAGTGTGTCCCTGACGGACTGGGAAGTCATCTTTGTTGAAGACATTTGGCCAGAGCGAGAGGCATCCAGGCCCCTGAGAAACAGGTGAGGCAGAGCAAGAGGGAGGATAGAGCAGCGGCCAGAGCCCCGGCAGGATACAGCGCCGTGCCACCACCACGGGCATAAGGGGAGGGCTTCCAAAAGGGTGGCTTGTCCAGAGAGGCCAGCGTTCCAGTGACAGTGACAGGGATTGTTGCCATCTCCCATTCCCGGCTTCTTCTTCTACACGGTATGGTGGTTTGGCTTCATTTCTCAGAGAAGAGCCGTGAAAAGGTACAACCATCTTCTCTGATGTGGTTCTGCTTCCCTACTGCGGGACAAAGAGCTCCTGTGGGGCTCTTTTCCTTGGTTGCTGTGTGGTCATCTTGATCTTAGAAAAGAGGCAGCTCATGATGGGGATGAGATTTCAATTGCTCCGGGACCGATGCATCTCCTCACGTGGGCCAGGCCTTCACACACCCAAAGCGGATCCGCGGCGGCGAAAACGATTGACAGCCGGCCTCATGACCCAGGCAGAGACGCAGAAAGAGGCTCATCAAAGACAGGCTGACATGCCAGAAATCGCCTTGTGCTGCACAGGGCACATTCAGCCAAAGACACACACGCAGAGGGGCACGCACACACTAACCGACAGAGAGAGGGAAAGAAAGACACAGAGACTGAGAGACAGAGAGAGAAGAGAGAATGGGAGACACACACACACGCGCGCACACATACACGCGCACACACACACACACAGAAACAGAGTCATACAGCAGAGGCATGGAAACACACCGCCCCCAGGCAACCCCTGAGGCTGCGGGGTTCTGCTCTCGACGAGAACGACCCTGGGGTGAGAGAACAGCCCAGGGGCACGCAGGCCGACCTGTCCTCGAGATGACGGCGGCACGACTTTTGGGGAGACTCACCCCAACAGCGTCCGGGCAGGCCTGAGGCTGGGATGCCGTGCTGCTTCCCCCGGACTCCGCCTGGGGTTTCCTCATCCTGGTCGGCCCTTTGCGACTCCTGGCATCCGGAGACGTTCCCGTCGACCCCGTGGAGAGGTCCGACCGGAGCCTCAGAGCCCCGCCACCCAAGCACTGCCACGGAGGGCTCCTGCTCTGCCAAGCCTCAGGGACCGGTTTCTAAGACAACCGTGGGAAGCACTGTGACGGCAGAAGCTGCTCGCGCCTCGCGCATGCGCATTGGCTGGAGCGACTCGCGCTCGGCTCCTGGCAGTCAGGCTGCATCCCCTTTAAATAATGCCCCCGCTGCCCGGCTGCAGCGAGGCTCCTGCTGCAGCCGCGGCGGCGTGTGGATACGGGGTCCAGCTTGGGACGCCGTGGGAGATGGGGCCGCCGGTGCCCTGTCTCAGGGCCAAACCCCCAGGAGTCCCGCCCTCAGGATCTCCTTGAGCCGACTTCCACGGATGGAAGGGGAGCTTCAGGACGCCTGCTGTGTTCTGGGGACTCCCGTTCAGATCCGATTTTGGCCCCCTCCCAGTGAGATAGGTTGGGCTCACCACATCTGGGGAGGCAGGCAGGGCCTCGCTGCAGCGCAGAATGATCCCATAGGTCTCAAGGAGTAGCGTCAGCTGAAACTTCACTGATCCATCAGCCCTCTGCCTCCCTCCTCCTTCGAAAGAGCAGTGGCCTGCTCCGCTTCTAAAAGCCCTGGGGCTCCGGAAAGCCGACCGCGCTTTACAGGACACGTGCAGGCAGGAACAGGGGCGAATCCGAGGTGGAGACCTTGTGACCACGCGTGGCACTGGCGTATCCCACAGCAGATGGTGAGAATGTGTGTCACCGGAGGCATACCGGGAGACGGCGAAACAAACGGTGGTGTCCAGGCATGTGCCAGTGGAAGGGGGGAACAAGTGACCTTTCGGTCAATGCCAAGGGAAATCAAAGAACACCTGGGGTCGGTGGGTGGGGGGCCTGTGCCTGACCCAAGCCAGGTTTTCCAATGCCTATCAGAGGAGCAAAGAATCTTCTGCAGAATTCGCCCCGCCCCCAACCTTCCTCCTCCCTGGTAGCCCTGACGCAACTTCCCCTGCACCCAGCCCCAGCCCCAGCCCCAGCCCCAGCCCCAGCCCTAGACCCAGCCCCAGCCCCAGCCCAGTCCCTCTAGTTCCCTGACATTCGTTTGGGCCACAAGATCAAGGGAGTCAGTCCACCCAGGAGCAGAGGAGAGGATGTCCCTCAAGAATGAGACAGGAAGTGCAGAGGAAATGCGACACCACCTGTCCTAGAAGACAAGGCCAGTCACGGTCGCCTAGCGCTCATTCTAGGCAATCCACCCACCCATGAGGGGAAACATGGAGAACAAGGAAGCTTCCCTGTCTGAGACACGTATGGAAGCCAAGAAATCCAGGGTCATGAGACCTGCCCAATGAAGCAGAAAGACGTTTGGAGAGAGATACCATCATGACACGGATCTGCAGGAAGTGTGTCCCTGACGGACTGGGAAGTCATCTTTGTTGAAGACATTTGGCCAGAGCGAGAGGCATCCAGGCCCCTGAGAAACAGGTGAGGCAGAGCAAGAGGGAGGATAGAGCAGCGGCCAGAGCCCCGGCAGGATACAGTGCCGTGCCACCACCACGGGCATAAGGGGAGGGCTTCCAAAAGGGTGGCTTGTCCAGAGAGCCCAGCGTTCCAGTGACAGTGACAGGGATTGTTGCCATCTCCCATTCCCGGCTTCTTCTTCTACACGGTATGGTGGTGTGGCTTCATTTCTCAGAGAAGAGCCGTGAAAAGGTACAACCATCTTCTCTGATGTGGTTCTGCTTCCCTACTGCGGGACAAAGAGCTCCTGTGGGGCTCTTTTCCTTGGTTGCTGTGTGGTCATCTTGATCTTAGAAAAGAGGCAGCTCATGATGGGGATGAGATTTCAATTGCTCCGGGACCGATGCATCTCCTCACGTGGGCCAGGCCTTCACACACCCAAAGCGGATCCGCGGCGGCGAAAACGATTGACAGCCGGCCTCATGACCCAGGCAGAGACGCAGAAAGAGGCTCAGCAAAGACAGGCCGACATGCCAGAAATCGCCTTGTGCTGCACAGGGCACATTCAGCCAAAGACACACACGCAGAGGGGCACGCACACACTAACCGACAGAGAGAGGGAAAGAGAGACACAGAGACTGAGAGACAGAGAGAGAAGAGAGAATGGGAGACACACACACACGCGCGCACACATACACGCGCACACACACACACACAGAAACAGAGTCATACAGCAGAGGCATGGAAACACACCGCCCCCAGGTAACCCCTGAGGCTGCGGGGTTCTGCTCTCGACGAGAACGACCCTGGGGTGAGAGAACAGCCTAGGGGCACGCAGGCCGACCTGTCCTCGAGATGACGGCGGCACGACTTTTGGGGAGACTCACCCCAACAGCGTCCGGGCAGGCCTGAGGCTGGGATGCCGTGCTGCTTCCCCCGGACTCCTCCTGGGGTTTCCTCATCCTGGTCGGCCCTTTGCGACTCCTGGCATCCGGAGACGTTCCCGTCGACCCCGTGGAGAGGTCCGACCGGAGCCTCAGAGCCCCGCAACCCAAGCACTGCCACGGAGGGCTCCTGCTCTGCCAAGCCTCAGGGACCGGTTTCTAAGACAACCGTGGGAAGCACTGTGACGGCAGAAGCCGCTCGCGCCTCGCGCATGCGCATTGGCTGGACCGACTCGCGCTCGGCTCCTGGCAGTCAGGCTGCGTCCCCTTTAAATAATGCCCCCGCTGCCCGGCTGCAGCGAGGCTCCTGCTGCAGCCGCGGCGGCGTGTGGATACGGGGTCCAGCTTGGGACGCCGTGGGAGATGGGGCCGCCGGTGCCCTGTCTCAGGGCCAAACCCCCAGGAGTCCCGCCCTCAGGATCTCCTTGAGGCGACTTCCACGGATGGAAGGGGAGCTTCAGGACGCCTGCTGTGTTCTGGGGACTCCCGTTCAGATCCGGTTTTGGCCCCCTCCCAGCGAGATAGGTTGGGCTCACCACATCTGGTGAGGCAGGCAGGGCCTCGCTGCAGCGCAGAATGATCCCATAGGTCTCAAGGCGTAGCGTCAGCTGAAACTTCACTGATCCATCAGCCCTCTGCCTCCCTCCTCCTTCGAAAGAGCAGTGGCCTGCTCCGCTTCTAAAAGCCCTGGGGCTCCGGAAAGCCGACCGCGCTTTACAGGACACGTGCAGGCAGGAACAGGGGCGAATCCGAGGTGGAGACCATGTGACCACGCGTGGCACTGGCGTATCCCACAGCAGATGGTGTGAATGTGTGTCACCGGAGGCATACCGGGAGACGGCGAAACAAACGGTGGTGTCCAGGCATGTGCCAGTGGAAGGGGGGAACAAGTGACCTTTCGGTCAATGCCAAGGGAAATCAAAGAACACCTGGGGCTCGGTGGGTGGGGGGCCTGTGCCTGACCCAAGCCAGGTTTTCCAATGCCTATCAGAGGAGCAAAGAATCTTCTGCAGAATTCGCCCCGCCCCCAACCCTCCTCCTCCCTGGTATCCCTGACGCAACTTCCCCTGCACCCAGCCCCAGCCCCAGCCCCAGCCCCAGCCCCAGCCCAAGACCCAGCCCCAGACCCAGCCCAGTCCCTCTGGTTCCCTGACATTCGTTTGGGCCACAAGATCAAGGGAGTCAGTCCACCCAGGAGCAGAGGAGAGGATGTCCCTCAGGAATGAGACAGGAAGTGCAGAGGAAATGCGACACCACCTGTCCTAGAAGACAAGGCCAGTCACGGTCGCCTAGCGCTCATTCTAGGCAATCCACCCACCCATGAGGGGAAACATGGAGAACAAGGAAGCTTCCCTGTCTGAGACACGTATGGAAGCCAAGAAATCCAGGGTCATGAGACCTGCCCAATGAAGCAGAAAGACGTTTGGAGAGAGATACCATCATGACACGGATCTGCAGGAAGTGTGTCCCTGACGGACTGGGAAGTCATCTTTGTTGAAGACATTTGGCCAGAGCGAGAGGCATCCAGGCCCCTGAGAAACAGGTGAGGCAGAGCAAGAGGGAGGATAGAGCAGCGGCCAGAGCCCCGGCAGGATACAGCGCCGTGCCACCACCACGGGCATAAGGGGAGGGCTTCCAAAAGGGTGGCTTGTCCAGAGAGGCCAGCGTTCCAGTGACAGTGACAGGGATTGTTGCCATCTCCCATTCCCGGCTGCTTCTTCTACACGGTATGGTGGTGTGGCTTCATTTCTCAGAGAAGAGCCGTGAAAAGGTACAACCATCTTCTCTGATTTGGTTCTGCTTCCCTACTGCGGGACAAAGAGCTCCTGTGGGGCTCTTTTCCTTGGTTGCTGTGTGGTCATCTTGATCTTAGAAAAGAGGCAGCTCATGATGGGGATGAGATTTCAATTGCTCCGGGACCGATGCATCTCCTCACGTGGGCCAGGCCTTCACACACCCAAAGCGGATCCGCGGCGGCGAAAACGATTGACAGCCGGCCTCATGACCCAGGCAGAGACGCAGAAAGAGGCTCAGCAAAGACAGGCCGACATGCCAGAAATCGCCTTGTGCTGCACAGGGCACATTCAGCCAAAGACACACACGCAGAGGGGCACGCACACACTAACCGACAGAGAGAGGGAAAGAAAGACACAGAGACTGAGAGACAGAGAGAGAAGAGAGAATGGGAGACACACACACACGCGCGCACACATACACGCGCACACACACACACACAGAAACAGAGTCATACAGCAGAGGCATGGAAACACACCGCCCCCAGGTAACCCCTGAGGCTGCGGGGTTCTGCTCTAGACGAGAACGACCCTGGGGTGAGAGAACAGCCCAGGGGCACGCAGGCCGACCTGTCCTCGAGATGACGGCGGCACGACTTTTGGGGAGACTCACCCCAACAGCGTCCGGGCAGGCCTGAGGCTGGGATGCCGTGCTGCTTCCCCCGGACTCCGCCTGGGGTTTCCTCATCCTGGTCGGCCCTTTGCGACTCCTGGCATCCGGAGACGTTCCCGTCGACCCCGTGGAGAGGTCCGACCGGAGCCTCAGAGCCCCGCCACCCAAGCACTGCCACGGAGGGCTCCTGCTCTGCCAAGCCTCAGGGACCGGTTTCTAAGACAACCGTGGGAAGCACTGTGACGGCAGAAGCCGCTCGCGCCTCGCGCATGCGCATTGGCTGGACCAACTCGCGCTCGGCTCCTGGCAGTCAGGCTGCGTCCCCTTTAAATAATGCCCCCGCTGCCCGGCTGCAGCGAGGCTCCTGCTGCAGCCGCGGCGGCGTGTGGATACGGGGTCCAGCTTGGGACGCCGTGGGAGATGGGGCCGCCGGTGCCCTGTCTCAGGGCCAAACCCCCAGGAGTCCCGCCCTCAGGATCTCCTTGAGCCGACTTCCACGGAGGGAAGGGGAGCTTCAGGCCGCCTGCTGTGTTCTGGGGACTCCCGTTCAGATCTGATTTTGGCCCCCTCCCAGTGAGATAGGTTGGGCTCACCACATCTGGTGAGGCAGGCAGGGCCTCGCTGCAGCGCAGAATGATCCCATAGGTCTCAAGGCGTAGCGTCAGCTGAAACTTCACTGATCCATCAGCCCTCTGCCTCCCTCCTCCTTCGAAAGAGCAGTGGCCTGCTCCGCTTCTAAAAGCCCTGGGGCTCCGGAAAGCCGACCGCGCATTACAGGACATGTGCAGGCAGGAACAGGGGCGAATCCGAGGTGGAGACCATGTGACCACGCGTGGCACTGGCGTATCCCACAGCAGATGGTGTGAATGTGTGTCACCGGAGGCATACCGGGAGACGGCGAAACAAACGGTGGTGTCCAGGCATGTGCCAGTGGAAGGGGGGAACAAGTGACCTTTCGGTCAATGCCAAGGGAAATCAAAGAACACCTGGGGCTCGGTGGGTGGGGGGCCTGTGCCTGACCCAAACCAGGTTTTCCAATGCCTATCAGAGGAGCAAAGAATCTTCTGCAGAATTCGCCCCGCCCCCAACCCTCCTCCTCCCTGGTAGCCCTGACGCAACTTCCCCTGCACCCAGCCCCAGCCCCAGCCACAGCCCCAGCCCCAGCCCCAGCCCCAGCCCAGTCCCTCTGGTTCCCTGACATTCGTTTGGGCCACAAGATCAAGGGAGTCAGTCCACCCAGGAGCAGAGGAGAGGATGTCCCTCAAGAATGAGACAGGAAGTGCAGAGGAAATGCGACACCACCTGTCCTAGAAGACAAGGCCAGTCACGGTCGCCTAGCGCTCATTCTAGGCAATCCACCCACCCATGAGGGGAAACATGGAGAACAAGGAAGCTTCCCTGTCTGAGACACGTATGGAAGCCAAGAAATCCAGGGTCATGAGACCTGCCCAATGAAGCAGAAAGACGTTTGGAGAGAGATACCATCATGACACGGATCTGCAGGAAGTGTGTCCCTGACGGACTGGGAAGTCATCTTTGTTGAAGACATTTGGCCAGAGCGAGAGGCATCCAGGCCCCTGAGAAACAGGTGAGGCAGAGCAAGAGGGAGGATAGAGCAGCGGCCAGAGCCCCGGCAGGATACAGCGCCGTGCCACCACCACGGGCATAAGGGGAGGGCTTCCAAAAGGGTGGCTTGTCCAGAGAGGCCAGCGTTCCAGTGACAGTGACAGGGATTGTTGCCATCTCCCATTCCCGGCTTCTTCTTCTACACGGTATGGTGGTGTGGCTTCATTTCTCAGAGAAGAGCCGTGAAAAGGTACAACCATCTTCTCTGATGTGGTTCTGCTTCCCTACTGCGGGACAAAGAGCTCCTGTGGGGCTCTTTTCCTTGGTTGCTGTGTGGTCATCTTGATCTTAGAAAAGAGGCAGCTCATGATGGGGATGAGATTTCAATTGCTCCGGGACCGATGCATCTCCTCACGTGGGCCAGGCCTTCACACACCCAAAGCGGATCCGCGGCGGCGAAAACGATTGACAGCCGGCCTCATGACCCAGGCAGAGACGCAGAAAGAGGCTCAGCAAAGACAGGCTGACATGCCAGAAATCGCCTTGTGCTGCACAGGGCACATTCAGCCAAAGACACACACGCAGAGGGGCACGCACACACTAACCGACAGAGAGAGGGAAAGAAAGACACAGAGACTGAGAGACAGAGAGAGAAGAGAGAATGGGAGACACACACACACGCGCGCACACATACACGCGCACACACACACACACAGAAACAGAGTCATACAGCAGAGGCATGGAAACACACCGCCCCCAGGCAACCCCTGAGGCTGCGAGGTTCTGCTCTCGACGAGAACGACCCTGGGGTGAGAGAACAGCCCAGGGGCACGCAGGCCGACCTGTCCTCGAGATGACGGCGGCACGACTTTTGGGGAGACTCACCCCAACAGCGTCCGGGCAGGCCTGAGGCTGGGATGCCGTGCTGCTTCCCCCGGACTCCGCCTGGGGTTTCCTCATCCTGGTCGGCCCTTTGCGACTCCTGGCATCCGGAGACGTTCCCGTCGACCCCGTGGAGAGGTCCGACCGGAGCCTCAGAGCCCCGCCACCCAAGCACTGCCACGGAGGGCTCCTGCTCTGCCAAGCCTCAGGGACCGGTTTCTAAGACAACCGTGGGAAGCACTGTGACGGCAGAAGCCGCTCGCGCCTCGCGCATGCGCATTGGCTGGACCGACTCGCGCTCGGCTCCTGGCAGTCAGGCTGCGTCCCCTTTAAATAATGCCCCCGCTGCCCGGCTGCAGCGAGGCTCCTGCTGCAGCCGCGGCGGCGTGTGGATACGGGGTCCAGCTTGGGACGCCGTGGGAGATGGGGCCGCCGGTGCCCTGTCTCAGGGCCAAACCCCCAGGAGTCCCGCCCTCAGGATCTCCTTGAGCCGACTTCCACGGATGGAAGGGGAGCTTCAGGACGCCTGCTGTGTTCTGGGGACTCCCGTTCAGATCCGATTTTGGCCCCCTCCCAGTGAGATAGGTTGGGCTCACCACATCTGGTGAGGCAGGCAGGGCCTCGCTGCAGCGCAGAATGATCCCATAGGTCTCAAGGCGTAGCGTCAGCTGAAACTTCACTGATCCATCAGCCCTCTGCCTCCCTCCTCCTTCGAAAGAGCAGTGGCCTGCTCCGCTTCTAAAAGCCCTGGGGCTCCGGAAAGCCGACCGCGCTTTACAGGACACGTGCAGGCAGGAACAGGGGCGAATCCGATGTGGAGACCATGTGACCACGCGTGGCACTGGCGTATCCCACAGCAGATGGTGAGAATGTGTGTCACCGGAGGCATACCGGGAGACGGCGAAACAAACGGTGGTGTCCAGGCATGTGCCAGTGGAAGGGGGGAACAAGTGACCTTTCGGTCAATGCCAAGGGAAATCAAAGAACACCTGGGGCTCGGTGGGTGGGGGGCCTGTGCCTGACCCAAGCCAGGTTTTCCAATGCCTATCAGAGGAGCAAAGAATCTTCTGCAGAATTCGCCCCGCCCCCAACCCTCCTCCTCCCTGGTAGCCCTGACGCAACTTCTCCTGCACCCAGCCCCAGCCCCAGCCCCAGCCCCAGCCCCAGCCCAAGACCCAGCCCCAGCCCCAGCCCAGTCCCTCTGGTTCCCTGACATTCGTTTGGGCCACAAGATCAAGGGAGTCAGTCCACCCAGGAGCAGAGGAGAGGATGTCCCTCAAGAATGAGACAGGAAGTGCAGAGGAAATGCGACACCACCTGTCCTAGAAGACAAGGCCAGTCACGGTCGCCTAGCGCTCATTCTAGGCAATCCACCCACCCATGAGGGGAAACATGGAGAACAAGGAAGCTTCCCTGTCTGAGACACGTATGGAAGCCAAGAAATCCAGGGTCATGAGACCTGCCCAATGAAGCAGAAAGACGTTTGGAGAGAGATACCATCATGACACGGATCTGCAGGAAGTGTGTCCCTGACGGACTGGGAAGTCATCTTTGTTGAAGACATTTGGCCAGAGCGAGAGGCATCCAGGCCCCTGAGAAACAGGTGAGGCAGAGCAAGAGGGAGGATAGAGCAGCGGCCAGAGCCCCGGCATGATACAGTGCCGTGCCACCACCACGGGCATAAGGGGAGGGCTTCCAAAAGGGTGGCTTGTCCAGAGAGCCCAGCGTTCCAGTGACAGTGACAGGGATTGTTGCCATCTCCCATTCCCGGCTTCTTCTTCTACACGGTATGGTGGTGTGGCTTCATTTCTCAGAGAAGAGCCGTGAAAAGGTACAACCATCTTCTCTGATGTGGTTCTGCTTCCCTACTGCGGGACAAAGAGCTCCTGTGGGGCTCTTTTCCTTGGTTGCTGTGTGGTCATCTTGATCTTAGAAAAGAGGCAGCTCATGATGGGGATGAGATTTCAATTGCTCCGGGACCGATGCATCTCCTCACGTGGGCCAGGCCTTCACACACCCAAAGCGGATCCGCGGCGGCGAAAACGATTGACAGCCGGCCTCATGACCCAGGCAGAGACGCAGAAAGAGGCTCAGCAAAGACAGGCCGACATGCCAGAAATCGCCTTGTGCTGCACAGGGCACATTCAGCCAAAGACACACACGCAGAGGGGCACGCACACACTAACCGACAGAGAGAGGGAAAGAGAGACACAGAGACTGAGAGACAGAGAGAGAAGAGAGAATGGGAGACACACACACACGCGCGCACACATACACGCGCACACACACACACACAGAAACAGAGTCATACAGCAGAGGCATGGAAACACACCGCCCCCAGGTAACCCCTGAGGCTGCGGGGTTCTGCTCTCGACGAGAACGACCCTGGGGTGAGAGAACAGCCTAGGGGCACGCAGGCCGACCTGTCCTCGAGATGACGGCGGCACCACTTTTGGGGAGACTCAACCCAACAGCGTCCGGGCAGGCCTGAGGCTGGGATGCCGTGCTGCTTCCCCCGGACTCCGCCTGGAGTTTCCTCATCCTGGTCGGCCCTTTGCGACTCCTGGCATCCGGAGACGTTCCCGTCGACCCCGTGGAGAGGTCCGACCGGAGCCTCAGAGCCCCGCCACCCAAGCACTGCCACGGAGGGCTCCTGCTCTGCCAAGCCTCAGGGACCGGTTTCTAAGACAACCGTGGGAAGCACTGTGACGGCAGAAGCCGCTCGCGCCCCGCGCATGTGCATTGGCTGGACCGACTCGCGCTCGGCTCCTGGCAGTCAGGCTGCGTCCCCTTTAAATAATGCCCCCGCTGCCCGGCTGCAGCGAGGCTCCTGCTGCAGCCGCGGCGGCGTGTGGATACGGGGTCCAGCTTGGGACGCCGTGGGAGATGGGGCCGCCGGTGCCCTGTCTCAGGGCCAAACCCCCAGGAGTCCCGCCCTCAGGATCTCCCTGAGCCGACTTCCACGGATGGAAGGGGAGCTTCAGGACGCCTGCTGTGTTCTGGGGACTCCCGTTCAGATCCGATTTTGGCCCCCTCCCAGTGAGATAGGTTGGGCTCACCACATCTGGTGAGGCAGGCAGGGCCTCGCTGCAGCGCAGAATGATCCCATAGGTCTCAAGGCGTAGCGTCAGCTGAAACTTCACTGATCCATCAGCCCTCTGCCTCCCTCCTCCTTCGAAAGAGCAGTGGCCTGCTCCGCTTCTAAAAGCCCTGGGGCTCCGGAAAGCCGACCGCGCTTTACAGGACACGTGCAGGCAGGAACAGGGGCGAATCCGATGTGGAGACCATGTGACCACGCGTGGCACTGGCGTATCCCACAGCAGATGGTGAGAATGTGTGTCACCGGAGGCATACCGGGAGACGGCGAAACAAACGGTGGTGTCCAGGCATGTGCCAGTGGAAGGGGGGAACAAGTGACCTTTCGGTCAATGCCAAGGGAAATCAAAGAACACCTGGGGCTCGGTGGGTGGGGGGCCTGTGCCTGACCCAAGCCAGGTTTTCCAATGCCTATCAGAGGAGCAAAGAATCTTCTGCAGAATTCGCCCCGCCCCCAACCCTCCTCCTCCCTGGTAGCCCTGACGCAACTTCCCCTGCACCCAGCCCCAGACCCAGCCCCAGCCCCAGCCCCAGCCCCAGCCCCAGCCCAGTCCCTCTGGTTCCCTGACATTCGTTTGGGCCACAAGATCAAGGGAGTCAGTCCACCCAGGAGCAGAGGAGAGGATGTCCCTCAGGAATGAGACAGGAAGTGCAGAGGAAATGCGACACCACCTGTCCTAGAAGACAAGGCCAGTCACGGTCGCCTAGCGCTCATTCTAGGCAATCCACCCACCCATGAGGGGAAACATGGAGAACAAGGAAGCTTCCCTGTCTGAGACACGTATGGAAGCCAAGAAATCCAGGGTCATGAGACCTGCCCAATGAAGCAGAAAGACGTTTGGAGAGAGATACCATCATGACACGGATCTGCAGGAAGTGTGTCCCTGACGGACTGGGAAGTCATCTTTGTTGAAGACATTTGGCCAGAGCGAGAGGCATCCAGGCCCCTGAGAAACAGGTGAGGCAGAGCAAGAGGGAGGATAGAGCAGCGGCCAGAGCCCCGGCAGGATACAGCACCGTGCCACCACCACGGGCATAAGGGGAGGGCTTCCAAAAGGGTGGCTTGTCCAGAGAGGCCAGCGTTCCAGTGACAGTGACAGGGATTGTTGCCATCTCCCATTCCCGGCTTCTTCTTCTACACGGTATGGTGGTGTGGCTTCATTTCTCAGAGAAGAGCCGTGAAAAGGTACAACCATCTTCTCTGATGTGGTTCGGCTTCCCTACTGCGGGACAAAGAGCTCCTGTGGGGCTCTTTTCCTTGGTTGCTGTGTGGTCATCTTGATCTTAGAAAAGAGGCAGCTCATGATGGGGATGAGATTTCAATTGCTCCGGGACCGATGCATCTCCTCACGTGGGCCAGGCCTTCACACACCCAAAGCGGATCCGCGGCGGCGAAAACGATTGACAGCCGGCCTCATGACCCAGGCAGAGACGCAGAAAGAGGCTCAGCAAAGACAGGCCGACATGCCAGAAATCGCCTTGTGCTGCACAGGGCACATTCAGCCAAAGACACACACGCAGAGGGGCACGCACACACTAACCGACAGAGAGAGGGAAAGAAAGACACAGAGACTGAGAGACAGAGAGAGAAGAGAGAATGGGAGACACACACACACGCGCGCACACATACACGCGCACACACACACACACAGAAACAGAGTCATACAGCAGAGGCATGGAAACACACCGCCCCCAGGCAACCCCTGAGGCTGCGGGGTTCTGCTCTCGACGAGAACGACCCTGGGGTGAGAGAACAGCCCAGGGGCACGCAGGCCGACCTGTCCTCGAGATGACGGCGGCACGACTTTTGGGGAGACTCACCCCAACAGCGTCCGGGCAGGCCTGAGGCTGGGATGCCGTGCTGCTTCCCCCGGACTCCGCCTGGGGTTTCCTCATCCTGGTCGGCCCTTTGCGACTCCTGGCATCCGGAGACGTTCCCGTCGACCCCGTGGAGAGGTCCGACCGGAGCCTCAGAGCCCCGCCACCCAAGCACTGCCACGGAGGGCCCCTGCTCTGCCAAGCCTCAGGGACCGGTTTCTAAGACAACCGTGGGAAGCACTGTGACGGCAGAAGCCGCTCGCGCCTCGCGCATGCGCATTGGCTGGACCGACTCGCGCTCGGCTCCTGGCAGTCAGGCTGCGTCCCCTTTAAATAATGCCCCCGCTGCCCGGCTGCAGCGAGGCTCCTGCTGCAGCCGCGGCGGCGTGTGGATACGGGGTCCAGCTTGGGACGCCGTGGGAGATGGGGCCGCCGGTGCCCTGTCTCAGGGCCAAACCCCCAGGAGTCCCGCCCTCAGGATCTCCTTGAGCCGACTTCCACGGATGGAAGGGGAGCTTCAGGACGCCTGCTGTGTTCTGGGGACTCCCGTTCAGATCCGATTTTGGCCCCCTCCCAGTGAGATAGGTTGGGCTCACCACATCTGGTGAGGCAGGCAGGGCCTCGCTGCAGCGCAGAATGATCCCATAGGTCTCAAGGCGTAGCGTCAGCTGAAACTTCAGTGATCCATCAGCCCTCTGCCTCCCTCCTCCTTCGAAAGAGCAGTGGCCTGCTCCGCTTGTAAAAGCCCTGGGGCTCCGGAAAGCCGACCGCGCTTTACAGGACACGTGCAGGCAGGAACAGGGGCGAATCCGAGGTGGAGACCATGTGACCACGCGTGGCACTGGCGTATCCCACAGCAGATGGTGTGAATGTGTGTCACCGGAGGCATACCGGGAGACGGCGAAACAAACGGTGGTGTCCAGGCATGTGCCAGTGGAAGGGGGGAACAAGTGACCTTTCGGTCAATGCCAAGGGAAATCAAAGAACACCTGGGGCTCGGTGGGTGGGGGGCCTGTGCCTGACCCAAGCCAGGTTTTCCAATGCCTATCAGAGGAGCAAAGAATCTTCTGCAGAATTCGCCCCGCCCCCAACCCTCCTCCTCCCTGGTAGCCCTGACGCAACTTCCCCTGCACCCAGCCCCAGCCCCAGCCCCAGCCCCATCCCCAGCCCCAGCCCCAGCCCAGTCCCTCTGGTTCCCTGACATTCGTTTGGGCCACAAGATCAGGGGAGTCAGTCCACCCAGGAGCAGAGGAGAGGATGTCCCTCAAGAATGAGACAGGAAGTGCAGAGGAAATGCGACACCACCTGTCCTAGAAGACAAGGCCAGTCACGGTCGCCTAGCACTCATTCTAGGCAATCCACCCACCCATGAGGGGAAACATGGAGAACAAGGAAGCTTCCCTGTCTGAGACACGTATGGAAGCCAAGAAATCCAGGGTCATGAGACCTGCCCAATGAAGCAGAAAGACGTTTGGAGAGAGATACCATCATGACACGGATCTGCAGGAAGTGTGTCCCTGACGGACTGGGAAGTCATCTTTGTTGAAGACATTTGGCCAGAGCGAGAGGCATCCAGGCCCCTGAGAAACAGGTGAGGCAGAGCAAGAGGGAGGATAGAGCAGCGGCCAGAGCCCCGGCAGGATACAGCGCCGTGCCACCACCACGGGCATAAGGGGAGGGCTTCCAAAAGGGTGGCTTGTCCAGAGAGGCCAGCGTTCCAGTGACAGTGACAGGGATTGTTGCCATCTCCCATTCCCGGCTTCTTCTTCTACACGGTATGGTGGTGTGGCTTCATTTCTCAGAGAAGAGCCGTGAAAAGGTACAACCATCTTCTCTGATGTGGTTCTGCTTCCCTACTGCGGGACAAAGAGCTCCTGTGGGGCTCTTTTCCTTGGTTGCTGTGTGGTCATCTTGATCTTAGAAAAGAGGCAGCTCATGATGGGGATGAGATTTCAATTGCTCCGGGACCGATGCATCTCCTCACGTGGGCCAGGCCTTCACACACCCAAAGCGGATCCGCGGCGGCGAAAACGATTGACAGCCGGCCTCATGACCCAGGCAGAGACGCAGAAAGAGGCTCAGCAAAGACAGGCTGACATGCCAGAAATCGCCTTGTGCTGCACAGGGCACATTCAGCCAAAGACACACACGCAGAGGGGCACGCACACACTAACCGACAGAGAGAGGGAAAGAAAGACACAGAGACTGAGAGACAGAGAGAGAAGAGAGAATGGGAGACACACACACACGCGCGCACACATACACGCGCACACACACACACACAGAAACAGAGTCATACAGCAGAGGCATGGAAACACACCGCCCCCAGGCAACCCCTGAGGCTGCGGGGTTCTGCTCTCGACGAGAACGACCCTGGGGTGAGAGAACAGCCCAGGGGCACGCAGGCCGACCTGTCCTCGAGATGACGGCGGCACGACTTTTGGGGAGACTCACCCCAACAGCGTCCGGGCAGGCCTGAGGCTGGGATGCCGTGCTGCTTCCCCCGGACTCCGCCTGGGGTTTCCTCATCCTGGTCGGCCCTTTGCGACTCCTGGCATCCGGAGACGTTCCCGTCGACCCCGTGGAGAGGTCCGACCGGAGCCTCAGAGCCCCGCCACCCAAGCACTGCCACGGAGGGCTCCTGCTCTGCCAAGCCTCAGGGACCGGTTTCTAAGACAACCGTGGGAAGCACTGTGACGGCAGAAGCCGCTCGCGCCTCGCGCATGCGCATTGGCTGGACCGACTCGCGCTCGGCTCCAGGCAGTCAGGCTGCGTCCCCTTTAAATAATGCCCCCGCTGCCCGGCTGCAGCGAGGCTCCTGCTGCAGCCGCGGCGGCGTGTGGATACGGGGTCCAGCTTGGGACGCCGTGGGAGATGGGGCCGCCGGTGCCCTGTCTCAGGGCCAAACCCCCAGGAGTCCCGCCCTCAGGATCTCCTTGAGCCGACTTCCACGGATGGAAGGGGAGCTTCAGGACGCCTGCTGTGTTCTGGGGACTCCCGTTCAGATCCGATTTTGGCCCCCTCCCAGTGAGATAGGTTGGGCTCACCACATCTGGTGAGGCAGGCAGGGCCTCGCTGCAGCGCAGAATGATCCCATAGGTCTCAAGGCGTAGCGTCAGCTGAGACTTCACAGATCCATCAGCCCTCTGCCTCCCTCCTCCTTCGAAAGAGCAGTGGCCTGCTCCGCTTCTAAAAGCCCTGGGGCTCCGGAAAGCCGGCCGCGCTTTACAGGACACGTGCAGGCAGGAACAGGGGCGAATCCGAGGTGGAGACCATGTGACCACGCGTGGCACTGGCGTATCCCACAGCAGATGGTGAGAATGTGTGTCACCGGAGGCATACCGGGAGACGGCGAAACAAACGGTGGTGTCCAGGCATGTGCCAGTGGAAGGGGGGAACAAGTGACCTTTCGGTCAATGCCAAGGGAAATCAAAGAACACCTGGGGCTCGGTGGGTGGGGGGCCTGTGCCTGACCCAAGCCAGGTTTTCCAATGCCTATCAGAGGAGCAAAGAATCTTCTGCAGAATTCGCCCCGCCCCCAACCCTCCTCCTCCCTGGTAGCCCTGACGCAACTTCCCCTGCACCCAGCCCCAGCTCCAGCCCCAGCCCCAGCCCCAGCCCAAGACCCAGCCCCAGCCCCAGCCCAGTCCCTCTGGTTCCCTGACATTCGTTTGGGCCACAAGATCAAGGGAGTCAGTCCACCCAGGAGCAGAGGAGAGGATGTCCCTCAAGAATGAGACAGGAAGTGCAGAGGAAATGCGACACCACCTGTCCTAGAAGACAAGGCCAGTCACGGTCGCCTAGCGCTCATTCTAGGCAATCCACCCACCCATGAGGGGAAACATGCAGAACAAGGAAGCTTCCCTGTCTGAGACACGTATGGAAGCCAAGAAATCCAGGGTCATGAGACCTGCCCAATGAAGCAGAAAGACGTTTGGAGAGAGATACCATCATGACACGGATCTGCAGGAAGTGTGTCCCTGACGGACTGGGAAGTCATCTTTGTTGAAGACATTTGGCCAGAGCGAGAGGCATCCAGGCCCCTGAGAAACAGGTGAGGCAGAGCAAGAGGGAGGATAGAGCAGCGGCCAGAGCCCCGGCAGGATACAGTGCCGTGCCACCACCACGGGCATAAGGGGAGGGCTTCCAAAAGGGTGGCTTGTCCAGAGAGCCCAGCGTTCCAGTGACAGTGACAGGGATTGTTGCCATCTCCCATTCCCGGCTTCTTCTTCTACACGGTATGGTGGTGTGGCTTCATTTCTCAGAGAAGAGCCGTGAAAAGGTACAACCATCTTCTCTGATGTGGTTCTGCTTCCCTACTGCGGGACAAAGAGCTCCTGTGGGGCTCTTTTCCTTGGTTGCTGTGTGGTCATCTTGATCTTAGAAAAGAGGCAGCTCATGATGGGGATGAGATTTCAATTGCTCTGGGACCGATGCATCTCCTCACGTGGGCCAGGCCTTCACACACCCAAAGCGGATCCGCGGCGGCGAAAACGATTGACAGCCGGCCTCATGACCCAGGCAGAGACGCAGAAAGAGGCTCAGCAAAGACAGGCCGACATGCCAGAAATCGCCTTGTGCTGCACAGGGCACATTCAGCCAAAGACACACACGCAGAGGGGCACGCACACACTAACCGACAGAGAGAGGGAAAGAAAGACACAGAGACTGAGAGACAGAGAGAGAAGAGAGAATGGGAGACACACACACACGCGCGCACACATACACGCGCACACACACACACACACAGAAACAGAGTCATACAGCAGAGGCATGGAAACACACCGCCCCCAGGTAACCCCTGAGGCTGCGGGGTTCTGCTCTCGACGAGAACGACCCTGGGGTGAGAGAACAGCCCAGGGGCACGCAGGCCGACCTGTCCTCGAGATGACGGCGGCACGACTTTTGGGGAGACTCACCCCAACAGCGTCCGGGCAGGCCTGAGGCTGGGATGCCGTGCTGCTTCCCCCGGACTCCGCCTGGGGTTTCCTCATCCTGGTCGGCCCTTTGCGACTCCTGGCATCCGGAGACGTTCCCGTCGACCCCGTGGAGAGGTCCGACGGGAGCCTCAGAGCCCCGCCACCCAAGCACTGCCACGGAGGGCTCCTGCTCTGCCAAGCCTCAGGGACCGGTTTCTAAGACAACCGTGGGAAGCACTGTGAAGGCAGAAGCCGCTCGCGCCTCGCGCATGCGCATTGGCTGGACCGACTCGCGCTCGGCTCCTGGCAGTCAGGCTGCGTCCCCTTTAAATAATGCCCCCGCTGCCCGGCTGCAGCGAGGCTCCTGCTGCAGCCGCGGCGGCGTGTGGATACGGGGTCCAGCTTGGGACGCCGTGGGAGATGGAGCCGCCGGTGCCCTGCCTCAGGGCCAAACCCCCAGGAGTCCCGCCCTCAGGATCTCCTTGAGCCGACTTCCACGGAGGGAAGGGGAGCTTCAGGCCGCCTGCTGTGTTCTGGGGACTCCCGTTCAGATCCGATTTTGGCCTCCTCCCAGTGAGATAGGATGGGCTCACAACATCTGGTGAGGCAGGCAGGGCCTCGCTGCAGCGCAGAATGATCCCATAGGTCTCAAGGCGTAGCGTCAGCTGAAACTTCACTGATCCATCAGCCCTCTGCCTCCCTCCTCCTTCGAAAGAGCAGTGGCCTGCTCCGCTTCTAAAAGCCCTGGGGCTCCGGAAAGCCGACCGCTCTTTACAGGACACGTGCAGGCAGGAACAGGGGCGAATCCGAGGTGGAGACCATGTGGCCACGCGTGGCACTGGCGTATCCCACAGCAGATGGTGTGAATGTGTGTCACCGGAGGCATACCGGGAGACGGCGAAACAAACGGTGGTGTCCAGGCATGTGCCAGTGGAAGGGGGGAACAAGTGACCTTTCGGTCAATGCCAAGGGAAATCAAAGAACACCTGGGGCTCGGTGGGTGGGGGGCCTGTGCCTGACCCAAGCCAGGTTTTCCAATGCCTATCAGAGGAGCAAAGAATCTTCTGCAGAATTCGCCCCGCCCCCAACCCTCCTCCTCCCTGGTAGCCCTGACGCAACTTCCCCTGCACCCAGCCCCAGCCCCAGCCCCAGCCCCAGCCCCAGCCCAAGACCCAGCCCCAGCCCCAGCCCAGTCCCTCTGGTTCCCTGACATTCGTTTGGGCCACAAGATCAAGGGAGTCAGTCCACCCAGGAGCAGAGGAGAGGATGTCCCTCAAGAATGAGACAGGAAGTGCAGAGGAAATGCGACACCACCTGTCCTAGAAGACAAGGCCAGTCACGGTCGCCTAGCGCTCATTCTAGGCAATCCACCCACCCATGAGGGGAAACATGGAGAACAAGGAAGCTTCCCTGTCTGAGACACGTATGGAAGCCAAGAAATCCAGGGTCATGAGACCTGCCCAATGAAGCAGAAAGACGTTTGGAGAGAGATACCATCATGACACGGATCTGCAGGAAGTGTGTCCCTGACGGACTGGGAAGTCATCTTTGTTGAAGACATTTGGCCAGAGCGAGAGGCATCCAGGCCCCTGAGAAACAGGTGAGGCAGAGCAAGAGGGAGGATAGAGCAGCGGCCAGAGCCCCGGCAGGATACAGCGCCGTGCCACCACCACGGGCATAAGGGGAGGGCTTCCAAAAGGGTGGCTTGTCCAGAGAGGCCAGCGTTCCAGTGACAGTGACAGGGATTGTTGCCATCTCCCATTCCCGGCTTCTTCTTCTACACGGTATGGTGGTGTGGCTTCATTTCTCAGAGAAGAGCCGTGAAAAGGTACAACCATCTTCTCTGATGTGGTTCTGCTTCCCTACTGCGGGACAAAGAGCTCCTGTGGGGCTCTTTTCCTTGGTTGCTGTGTGGTCATCTTGATCTTAGAAAAGAGGCAGCTCATGATGGGGATGAGATTTCAATTGCTCCGGGACCGATGCATCTCCTCACGTGGGCCAGGCCTTCACACACCCAAAGCGGATCCGCGGCGGCGAAAACGATTGACAGCCGGCCTCATGACCCAGGCAGAGACGCAGAAAGAGGCTCAGCAAAGACAGGCCGACATGCCAGAAATCGCCTTGTGCTGCACAGGGCACATTCAGCCAAAGACACACACGCAGAGGGGCACGCACACACTAACCGACAGAGAGAGGGAAAGAAAGACACAGAGACTGAGAGACAGAGAGAGAAGAGAGAATGGGAGACACACACACACGCGCGCACACATACACGCGCACACACACACACACAGAAACAGAGTCATACAGCAGAGGCATGGAAACACACCGCCCCCAGGCAACCCCTGAGGCTGCGGGGTTCTGCTCTCGACGAGAACGACCCTGGGGTGAGAGAACAGCCCAGGGGCACGCAGGCCGACCTGTCCTCGAGATGACGGCGGCACGACTTTTGGGGAGACTCACCCCAACAGCGCCCGGGCAGGCCTGAGGCTGGGATGCCGTGCTGCTTCCCCCGGACTCCGCCTGGGGTTTCCTCATCCTGGTCGGCCCTTTGCGACTCCTGGCATCCGGAGACGTTCCCGTCGACCCCGTGGAGAGGTCCGACCGGAGCCTCAGAGCCCCGCCACCCAAGCACTGCTACGGAGGGCTCCTGCTCTGCCAAGCCTCAGGGACCGGTTTCTAAGACAACCGTGGGAAGCACTGTGACGGCAGAAGCCGCTCGCGCCTCGCGCATGCGCATTGGCTGGACCGACTCGCGCTCGGCTCCTGGCAGTCAGGCTGCGTCCCCTTTAAATAATGCCCCCGCTGCCCGGCTGCAGCGAGGCTCCTGCTGCAGCCACGGCGGCGTGTGGATACGGGGTCCAGCTTGGGACGCCGTGGGAGATGGGGCCGCCGGTGCTCTGTCTCAGGGCCAAACCCCCAGGATTCCCGCCCTCAGGATCTCCTTGAGCCGACTTCCACGGAGGGAAGGGGAGTTTCAGGACGCCTGCTGTGTTCTGGGGACTCCCGTTCAGATCCGATTTTGGCCCCCTCCCAGTGAGATAGGATGGGCTCACCACATCTGATGAGGCAGGCAGGGCCTCGCTGCAGCGCAGAATGATCCCATAGGTCTCAAGGCGTAGCGTCAGCTGAAACTTCACTGATCCATCAGCCCTCTGCCTCCCTCCTCCTTCGAAAGAGCAGTGGCCTGCTCCGCTTCTAAAAGCCCTGGGGCTCCGGAAAGCCGACCGCCCTTTACAGGACACGTGCAGGCAGGAACAGGGGCGAATCCGAGGTGGAGACCATGTGACCACGCGTGGCACTGGCGTATCCCACAGCAGATGGTGTGAATGTGTGTCACCGGAGGCATACCGGGAGACGGCGAAACAAACGGTGGTGTCCAGGCATGTGCCAGTGGAAGGGGGGAACAAGTGACCTTTCGGTCAATGCCAAGGGAAATCAAAGAACACCTGGGGCTCGGTGGGTGGGGTCCTGTGCCTGACCCAAGCCAGGTTTTCCAATGCCTATCAGAGGAGCAAAGAATCTTCTGCAGAATTCGCCCCGCCCCCAACCCTCCTCCTCCCTGGTAGCCCTGAGGCAACTTCCCCTGCACCCAGCCCCAGCCCCAGCCCCAGCCCCAGACCCAGCCCCAGACCCAGCCCCAGACCCAGACCCAGCCCAGTCCCTCTGGTTCCCTGACATTCGTTTGGGCCACAAGATCAAGGGAGTCAGTCCACCCAGGAGCAGAGGAGAGGATGTCCCTCAAGAATGAGACAGGAAGTGCAGAGGAAATGCGACACCACCTGTCCTAGAAGACAAGGCCAGTCACGGTCGCCTAGCGCTCATTCTAGGCAATCCACCCACCCATGAGGGGAAACATGGAGAACAAGGAAGCTTCCCTGTCTGAGACACGTATGGAAGCCAAGAAATCCAGGGTCATGAGACCTGCCCAATGAAGCAGAAAGACGTTTGGAGAGAGATACCATCATGACACGGATCTGCAGGAAGTGTGTCCCTGACGGACTGGGAAGTCATCTTTGTTGAAGACATTGGGCCAGAGCGAGAGGCATCCAGGCCCCTGAGAAACAGGTGAGGCAGAGCAAGAGGGAGGATAGAGCAGCGGCCAGAGCCCCGGCAGGATACAGCGCCGTGCCACCACCACGGGCATAAGGGGAGGGCTTCCAAAAGGGTGGCTTGTCCAGAGAGGCCAGCGTTCCAGTGACAGTGACAGGGATTGTTGCCATCTCCCATTCCCGGCTTCTTCTTCTACACGGTATGGTGGTGTGGCTTCATTTCTCAGAGAAGAGCCGTGAAAAGGTACAACCATCTTCTCTGATGTGGTTCTGCTTCCCTACTGCGGGACAAAGAGCTCCTGTGGGGCTCTTTTCCTTGGTTGCTGTGTGGTCATCTTGATCTTAGAAAAGAGGCAGCTCATGATGGGGATGAGATTTCAATTGCTCCGGGACCGATGCATCTCCTCACGTGGGCCAGGCCTTCACACACCCAAAGCGGATCCGCGGCGGCGAAAACGATTGACAGCCGGCCTCATGACCCAGGCAGAGACGCAGAAAGAGGCTCAGCAAAGACAGGCCGACATGCCAGAAATCGCCTTGTGCTGCACAGGGCACATTCAGCCAAAGACACACACGCAGAGGGGCACGCACACACTAACCGACAGAGAGAGGGAAAGAAAGACACAGAGACTGAGAGACAGAGAGAGAAGAGAGAATGGGAGACACACACACACGCGCGCACACATACACGCGCACACACACACACACAGAAACAGAGTCATACAGCAGAGGCATGGAAACACACCGCCCCCAGGCAACCCCTGAGGCTGCGGGGTTCTGCTCTCGACGAGAACGACCCTGGGGTGAGAGAACAGCCCAGGGGCACGCAGGCCGACCTGTCCTCGAGATGACGGCGGCACGACTTTTGGGGAGACTCACCCCAACAGCGTCCGGGCAGGCCTGAGGCTGGGATGCCGTGCTGCTTCCCCCGGACTCCGCCTGGGGTTTCCTCATCCTGGTCGGCCCTTTGCGACTCCTGGCATCCGGAGACGTTCCCGTCGACCCCGTGGAGAGGTCCGACCGGAGCCTCAGAGCCCCGCCACCCAAGCACTGCCACGGAGGGCCCCTGCTCTGCCAAGCCTCAGGGACCGGTTTCTAAGACAACCGTGGGAAGCACTGTGACGGCAGAAGCCGCTCGCGCCTCGCGCATGCGCATTGGCTGGACCGACTCGCGCTCGGCTCCTGGCAGTCAGGCTGCGTCCCCTTTAAATAATGCCCCCGCTGCCCGGCTGCAGCGAGGCTCCTGCTGCAGCCGCGGCGGCGTGTGGATACGGGGTCCAGCTTGGGACGCCGTGGGAGATGGGGCCGCCGGTGCCCTGTCTCAGGGCCAAACCCCCAGGAGTCCCGCCCTCAGGATCTCCTTGAGCCGACTTCCATGGATGGAAGGGGAGCTTCAGGCCGCCTGCTGTGTTCTGGGGACTCCCGTTCAGATCCGATTTTGGCCCCCTCCCAGTGAGATAGGTTGGGCTCACCACATCTGGTGAGGCAGGCAGGGCCTCGCTGCAGCGCAGAATGATCCCATAGGTCTCAAGGCGTAGCGTCAGCTGAAACTTCAGTGATCCATCAGCCCTCTGCCTCCCTCCTCCTTCGAAAGAGCAGTGGCCTGCTCCGCTTGTAAAAGCCCTGGGGCTCCGGAAAGCCGACCGCGCTTTACAGGACACGTGCAGGCAGGAACAGGGGCGAATCCGAGGTGGAGACCATGTGACCACGCGTGGCACTGGCGTATCCCACAGCAGATGGTGTGAATGTGTGTCACTGGAGGCATACCGGGAGACGGCGAAACAAACGGTGGTGTCCAGGCATGTGCCAGTGGAAGGGGGGAACAAGTGACCTTTCGGTCAATGCCAAGGGAAATCAAAGAACACCTGGGGCTCGGTGGGTGGGGGCCTGTGCCTGACCCAAGCCAGGTTTTCCAATGCCTATCAGAGGAGCAAAGAATCTTCTGCAGAATTCGCCCCGCCCCCAACCCTCCTCCTCCCTGGTAGCCCTGACGCAACTTCCCCTGCACCCAGCCCCAGCCCCAGCCCCAGCCCCAGCCCCAGCCCAAGACCCAGCCCCAGCCCCAGCCCAGTCCCTCTGGTTCCCTGACATTCGTTTGGGCCACAAGATCAAGGGAGTCAGTCCACCCAGGAGCAGAGGAGAGGATGTCCCTCAGGAATGAGACAGGAAGTGCAGAGGAAATGCGACACCACCTGTCCTAGAAGACAAGGCCAGTCACGGTCGCCTAGCGCTCATTCTAGGCAATCCACCCACCCATGAGGGGAAACATGGAGAACAAGGAAGCTTCCCTGTCTGAGACACGTATGGAAGCCAAGAAATCCAGGGTCATGAGACCTGCCCAATGAAGCAGAAAGACGTTTGGAGAGAGATACCATCATGACACGGATCTGCAGGAAGTGTGTCCCTGACGGACTGGGAAGTCATCTTTGTTGAAGACATTTGGCCAGAGCGAGAGGCATCCAGGCCCCTGAGAAACAGGTGAGGCAGAGCAAGAGGGAGGATAGAGCAGCGGCCAGAGCCCCGGCAGGATACAGCGCCGTGCCACCACCACGGGCATAAGGGGAGGGCTTCCAAAAGGGTGGCTTGTCCAGAGAGGCCAGCGTTCCAGTGACAGTGACAGGGATTGTTGCCATCTCCCATTCCCGGCTTCTTCTTCTACACGGTATGGTGGTGTGGCTTCATTTCTCAGAGAAGAGCCGTGAAAAGGTACAACCATCTTCTCTGATGTGGTTCTGCTTCCCTACTGCGGGACAAAGAGCTCCTGTGGGGCTCTTTTCCTTGGTTGCTGTGTGGTCATCTTGATCTTAGAAAAGAGGCAGCTCATGATGGGGATGAGATTTCAATTGCTCCGGGACCGATGCATCTCCTCACGTGGGCCAGGCCTTCACACACCCAAAGCGGATCCGCGGCGGCGAAAACGATTGACAGCCGGCCTCATGACCCAGGCAGAGACGCAGAAAGAGGCTCAGCAAAGACAGGCCGACATGCCAGAAATCGCCTTGTGCTGCACAGGGCACATTCAGCCAAAGACACACACGCAGAGGGGCACGCACACACTAACCGACAGAGAGAGGGAAAGAAAGACACAGAGACTGAGAGACAGAGAGAGAAGAGAGAATGGGAGACACACACACACGCGCGCACACATACACGCGCACACACACACACACACAGAAACAGAGTCATACAGCAGAGGCATGGAAACACACCGCCCCCAGGTAACCCCTGAGGCTGCGGGGTTCTGCTCTCGACGAGAACGACCCTGGGGTGAGAGAACAGCCCAGGGGCACGCAGGCCGACCTGTCCTCGAGATGACGGCGGCACGACTTTTGGGGAGACTCACCCCAACAGCGTCCGGGCAGGCCTGAGGCTGGGATGCCGTGCTGCTTCCCCCGGACTCCGCCTGGGGTTTCCTCATCCTGGTCGGCCCTTTGCGACTCCTGGCATCCGGAGACGTTCCCGTCGACCCCGTGGAGAGGTCCGACGGGAGCCTCAGAGCCCCCCCACCCAAGCACTGCCACGGAGGGCTCCTGCTCTGCCAAGCCTCAGGGACCGGTTTCTAAGACAACCGTGGGAAGCACTGTGACGGCAGAAGCCGCTCGCGCCTCGCGCATGCGCATTGGCTGGACCGACTCGCGCTCGGCTCCTGGCAGTCAGGCTGCGTCCCCTTTAAATAATGCCCCCGCTGCCCGGCTGCAGCGAGGCTCCTGCTGCAGCCGCGGCGGCGTGTGGATACGGGGTCCAGCTTGGGACGCCGTGGGAGATGGAGCCGCCGGTGCCCTGCCTCAGGGCCAAACCCCCAGGAGTCCCGCCCTCAGGATCTCCTTGAGCCGACTTCCACGGAGGGAAGGGGAGCTTCAGGCCGCCTGCTGTGTTCTGGGGACTCCCGTTCAGATCCGATTTTGGCCTCCTCCCAGTGAGATAGGATGGGCTCACAACATCTGGTGAGGCAGGCAGGGCCTCGCTGCAGCGCAGAATGATCCCATAGGTCTCAAGGCGTAGCGTCAGCTGAAACTTCACTGATCCATCAGCCCTCTGCCTCCCTCCTCCTTCGAAAGAGCAGTGGCCTGCTCCGCTTCTAAAAGCCCTGGGGCTCCGGAAAGCCGACCGCGCTTTACAGGACACGTGCAGGCAGGAACAGGGGCGAATCCGAGGTGGAGACCATGTGGCCACGCGTGGCACTGGCGTATCCCACAGCAGATGGTGTGAATGTGTGTCACCGGAGGCATACCGGGAGACGGCGAAACAAACGGTGGTGTCCAGGCATGTGCCAGTGGAAGGGGGGAACAAGTGACCTTTCGGTCAATGCCAAGGGAAATCAAAGAACACCTGGGGCTCGGTGGGTGGGGGGCCTGTGCCTGACCCAAGCCAGGTTTTCCAATGCCTATCAGAGGAGCAAAGAATCTTCTGCAGAATTCGCCCCGCCCCCAACCCTTCTCCTCCCTGGTAGCCCTGACGCAACTTCCCCTGCACCCAGCCCCAGCCCCAGCCCCAGCCCCAGCCCCAGCCCCAGCCCCAGCCCAGTCCCTCTGGTTCCCTGACATTCGTTTGGGCCACAAGATCAAGGGAGTCAGTCCACCCAGGAGCAGAGGAGAGGATGTCCCTCAGGAATGAGACAGGAAGTGCAGAGGAAATGCGACACCACCTGTCCTAGAAGACAAGGCCAGTCACGGTCACCTAGCGCTCATTCTAGGCAATCCACCCACCCATGAGGGGAAACATGGAGAACAAGGAAGCTTCCCTGTCTGAGACACGTATGGAAGCCAAGAAATCCAGGGTCATGAGACCTGCCCAATGAAGCAGAAAGACGTTTGGAGAGAGATACCATCATGACACGGATCTGCAGGAAGTGTGTCCCTGACGGACTGGGAAGTCATCTTTGTTGAAGACATTTGGCCAGAGCGAGAGGCATCCAGGCCCCTGAGAAACAGGTGAGGCAGAGCAAGAGGGAGGATAGAGCAGCGGCCAGAGCCCCGGCAGGATACAGCGCCGTGCCACCACCACGGGCATAAGGGGAGGGCTTCCAAAAGGGTGGCTTGTCCAGAGAGGCCAGCGTTCCAGTGACAGTGACAGGGATTGTTGCCATCTCCCATTCCCGGCTTCTTCTTCTACACGGTATGGTGGTGTGGCTTCATTTCTCAGAGAAGAGCCGTGAAAAGGTACAACCATCTTCTCTGATGTGGTTCTGCTTCCCTACTGCGGGACAAAGAGCTCCTGTGGGGCTCTTTTCCTTGGTTGCTGTGTGGTCATCTTGATCTTAGAAAAGAGGCAGCTCATGATGGGGATGAGATTTCAATTGCTCCGGGACCGATGCATCTCCTCACGTGGGCCAGGCCTTCACACACCCAAAGCGGATCCGCGGCGGCGAAAACGATTGACAGCCAGCCTCATGACCCAGGCAGAGACGCAGAAAGAGGCTCAGCAAAGACAGGCCGACATGCCAGAAATCGCCTTGTGCTGCACAGGGCACATTCAGCCAAAGACACACACGCAGAGGGGCACGCACACACTAACCGACAGAGAGAGGGAAAGAAAGACACAGAGACTGAGAGACAGAGAGAGAAGAGAGAATGGGAGACACACACACACGCGCGCACACATACACGCGCACACACACACACACAGAAACAGAGTCATACAGCAGAGGCATGGAAACACACCGCCCCCAGGCAACCCCTGAGGCTGCGGGGTTCTGCTCTAGACGAGAACGACCCTGGGGTGAGAGAACAGCCCAGGGGCACGCAGGCCGACCTGTCCTCGAGATGACGGCGGCACGACTTTTGGGGAGACTCACCCCAACAGCGTCCGGGCAGGCCTGAGGCTGGGATGCCGTGCTGCTTCCCCCGGACTCCGCCTGGGGTTTCCTCATCCTGGTCGGCCCTTTGCGACTCCTGGCATCCGGAGACGTTCCCGTCGACCCCGTGGAGAGGTCCGACCGGAGCCTCAGAGCCCCGCCACCCAAGCACTGCCACGGAGGGCTCCTGCTCTGCCAAGCCTCAGGGACCGGTTTCTAAGACAACCGTGGGAAGCACTGTGACGGCAGAAGCCGCTCGCGCCTCGCGCATGCGCATTGGCTGGACCGACTCGCGCTCGGCTCCTGGCAGTCAGGCTGCGTCCCCTTTAAATAATGCCCCCGCTGCCCGGCTGCAGCGAGGCTCCTGCTGCAGCCGCGGCGGCGTGTGGATACGGGGTCCAGCTTGGGACGCCGTGGGAGATGGGGCCGCCGGTGCCCTGTCTCAGGGCCAAACCCCCAGGAGTCCCGCCCTCAGGATCTCCTTGAGCCGACTTCCACGGTGGGAAGGGGAGCTTCAGGACGCCTGCTGTGTTCTGGGGACTCCCGTTCAGATCCGATTTTGGCCCCCTCCCAGTGAGATAGGTTGGGCTCACCACATCTGGTGAGGCAGGCAGGGCCTCGCTGCAGCGCAGAATGATCCCATAGGTCTCAAGGCGTAGCGTCAGCTGAAACTTCACTGATCCATCAGCCCTCTGCCTCCCTCCTCCTTCGAAAGAGCAGTGGCCTGCTCCGCTTCTAAAAGCCCTGGGGCTCCGGAAAGCCGACCGCGCTTTACAGGACACGTGCAGGCAGGAACAGGGGCGAATCCGTGGTGGAGACCATGTGGCCACGCGTGGCACTGGCGTATCCCACAGCAGATGGTGTGAATGTGTGTCACCGGAGGCATACCGGGAGACGGCGAAACAAACGGTGGTGTCCAGGCATGTGCCAGTGGAAGGGGGGAACAAGTGACCTTTCGGTCAATGCCAAGGGAAATCAAAGAACACCTGGGGCTCGGTGGGTGGGGGGCCTGTGCCTGACCCAAGCCAGGTTTTCCAATGCCTATCAGAGGAGCAAAGAATCTTCTGCAGAATTCGCCCCGCCCCCAACCCTCCTCCTCCCTGGTAGCCCTGACGCAACTTCCCCTGCACCCAGCCCCAGCCCCAGCCCCAGCCCCAGCCCCAGCCCAAGACCCAGCCCCAGCCCCAGCCCAGTCCCTCTGGTTCCCTGACATTCGTTTGGGCCACAAGATCAAGGGAGTCAGTCCACCCAGGAGCAGAGGAGAGGATGTCCCTCAAGAATGAGACAGGAAGTGCAGAGGAAATGCGACACCACCTGTCCTAGAAGACAAGGCCAGTCACGGTCGCCTAGCGCTCATTCTAGGCAATCCACCCACCCATGAGGGGAAACATGGAGAACAAGGAAGCTTCCCTGTCTGAGACACGTATGGAAGCCAAGAAATCCAGGGTCATGAGACCTGCCCAATGAAGCAGAAAGACGTTTGGAGAGAGATACCATCATGACACGGATCTGCAGGAAGTGTGTCCCTGACGGACTGGGAAGTCATCTTTGTTGAAGACATTTGGCCAGAGCGAGAGGCATCCAGGCCCCTGAGAAACAGGTGAGGCAGAGCAAGAGGGAGGATAGAGCAGCGGCCAGAGCCCCGGCAGGATACAGCGCCGTGCCACCACCACGGGCATAAGGGGAGGGCTTCCAAAAGGGTGGCTTGTCCAGAGAGGCCAGCGTTCCAGTGACAGTGACAGGGATTGTTGCCATCTCCCATTCCCGGCTTCTTCTTCTACACGGTATGGTGGTGTGGCTTCATTTCTCAGAGAAGAGCCGTGAAAAGGTACAACCATCTTCTCTGATGTGGTTCTGCTTCCCTACTGCGGGACAAAGAGCTCCTGTGGGGCTCTTTTCCTTGGTTGCTGTGTGGTCATCTTGATCTTAGAAAAGAGGCAGCTCATGATGGGGATGAGATTTCAATTGCTCCGGGACCGATGCATCTCCTCACGTGGGCCAGGCCTTCACACACCCAAAGCGGATCCGCGGCGGCGAAAACGATTGACAGCCGGCCTCATGACCCAGGCAGAGACGCAGAAACAGGCTCAGCAAAGACAGGCCGACATGCCAGAAATCGCCTTGTGCTGCACAGGGCACATTCAGCCAAAGACACACACGCAGAGGGGCACGCACACACTAACCGACAGAGAGAGGGAAAGAAAGACACAGAGACTGAGAGACAGAGAGAGAAGAGAGAATGGGAGACACACACACACGCGCGCACACATACACGCGCACACACACACACACAGAAACAGAGTCATACAGCAGAGGCATGGAAACACAAAGCCCCCAGGCAACCCCTGAGGCTGCGGGGTTCTGCTCTCGACGAGAACGACGCTGGGTTGAGAGAACAGCCCAGGGGCACGCAGGCGGACCTGTCCTCGAGATGACGGCCGCACGACTTTTGGGGAGACTCACCCCAACAGCGTCCGGGCAGGCCTGAGGCTGGGATGCCGTGCTGCTTCCCCCGGACTCCGCCTGGGGTTTCCTCATCCTGGTTGGCCCTTTGCGACTCCTGGCATCCGGAGACGTTCCCGTCGACCCCGTGGAGAGGTCCGACCGGAGCCTCAGAGCCCCGCCACCCAAGCACTGCCACGGAGGGCTCCTGCTCTGCCAAGCCTCAGGGACCGGTTTCTAAGACAACCGTGGGAAGCACTGTGACGGCAGAAGCCGCTCGCGCCTCGCGCATGCGCATTGGCTGGACCGACTCGCGCTCGGCTCCTGGCAGTCAGGCTGCGTCCCCTTTAAATAATGCCCCCGCTGCCCGGCTGCAGCGAGGCTCCTGCTGAAGCCGCGGCGGCGTGTGGATACGGGGTCCAGCTTGGGACGCCGTGGGAGATGGGGCCGCCGGTGCCCTGTCTCAGGGCCAAACCCCCAGGAGTCCCGCCCTCAGGATCTCCTTGAGCCGACTTCCACGGATGGAAGGGGAGCTTCAGGACGCCTGCTGTGTTCTGGGGACTCCCGTTCAGATCCGATTTTGGCCCCCTCCCAGTGAGATAGGTTGGGCTCACCACATCTGGTGAGGCAGACAGGGCCTCGCTGCAGCGCAGAATGATCCCATAGGTCTCAAGGCGTAGCGTCAGCTGAAACTTCAGTGATCCATCAGCCCTCTGCCTCCCTCCTCCTTCGAAAGAGCAGTGGCCTGCTCCGATTCTAAAAGCCCTGGGGCTCCGGAAAGCCGACCGCGCTTTACAGGACACGTGCAGGCAGGAACAGGGGCGAATCCGAGGTGGAGACCATGTGACCACGCGTGGCACTGGCGTATCCCACAGCAGATGGTGTGAATGTGTGTCACCGGAGGCATACCGGGAGACGGCGAAACAAACGGTGGTGTCCAGGCATGTGCCAGTGGAATGGGGGAACAAGTGACCTTTCGGTCAATGCCAAGGGAAATCAAAGAACACCTGGGGCTCGGTGGGTGGGGGGCCTGTGCCTGACCCAAGCCAGGTTTTCCAATGCCTATCAGAGGAGCAAAGAATCTTCTGCAGAATTCGCCCCGCCCCCAACCCTCCTCCTCCCTGGTAGCCCTGACGCAACATCCCCTGCACCCAGCCCCAGCCCCAGCCCCAGCCCCAGCCCCAGCCCCAGACCCAGCCCCAGCCCCAGCCCCAGCCCAGTCCCTCTGGTTCCCTGACATTCGTTTGGGCCACAAGATCAAGGGAGTCAGTCCACCCAGGAGCAGAGGAGAGGATGTCCCTCAAGAATGAGACAGGAAGTGCTGAGGAAATGCGACACCACCTGTCCTAGAAGACAAGGCCAGTCACGGTCGCCTAGCGCTCATTCTAGGCAATCCACCCACCCATGAGGGGAAACATGGAGAACAAGGAAGCTTCCCTGTCTGAGACACGTATGGAAGCCAAGAAATCCAGGGTCATGAGACCTGCCCAATGAAGCAGAAAGACGTTTGGAGAGAGATACCATCATGACACGGATCTGCAGGAAGTGTGTCCCTGACGGACTGGGAAGTCATCTTTGTTGAAGACATTTGGCCAGAGCGAGAGGCATCCAGGCCCCTGAGAAACAGGTGAGGCAGAGCAAGAGGGAGGATAGAGCAGCGGCCAGAGCCCCGGCAGGATACAGCGCCGTGCCACCACCACGGGCATAAGGGGAGGGCTTCCAAAAGGGTGGCTTGTCCAGAGAGGCCAGCGTTCCAGTGACAGTGACAGGGATTGTTGCCATCTCCCATTCCCGGCTTCTTCTTCTACACGGTATGGTGGTGTGGCTTCATTTCTCAGAGAAGAGCCGTGAAAAGGTACAACCATCTTCTCTGATGTGGTTCTGCTTCCCTACTGCGGGACAAAGAGCTCCTGTGGGGCTCTTTTCCTTGGTTGCTGTGTGGTCATCTTGATCTTAGAAAAGAGGCAGCTCATGATGGGGATGAGATTTCAATTGCTCCGGGACCGATGCATCTCCTCACGTGGGCCAGGCCTTCACACACCCAAAGCGGATCCGCGGCGGCGAAAACGATTGACAGCCGGCCTCATGACCCAGGCAGAGACGCAGAAAGAGGCTCAGCAAAGACAGGCCGACATGCCAGAAATCGCCTTGTGCTGCACAGGGCACATTCAGCCAAAGACACACACGCAGAGGGGCACGCACACACTAACCGACAGAGAGAGGGAAAGAAAGACACAGAGACTGAGAGACAGAGAGAGAAGAGAGAATGGGAGACACACACACACGCGCGCACACATACACGCGCACACACACACACACAGAAACAGAGTCATACAGCAGAGGCATGGAAACACACCGCCCCCAGGCAACCCCTGAGGCTGCGGGGTTCTGCTCTCGACGAGAACGACCCTGGGGTGAGAGAACAGCCCAGGGGCACGCAGGCCGACCTGTCCTCGAGATGACGGCGGCACGACTTTTGGGGAGACTCACCCCAACAGCGCCCGGGCAGGCCTGAGGCTGGGATGCCGTGCTGCTTCCCCCGGACTCCGCCTGGGGTTTCCTCATCCTGGTCGGCCCTTTGCGACTCCTGGCATCTGGAGACGTTCCCGTCGACCCCGTGGAGAGGTCTGACCGGAGCCTCAGAGCCCCGCCACCCAAGCACTGCTACGGAGGGCTCCTGCTCTGCCAAGCCTCAGGGACCGGTTTCTAAGACAACCGTGGGAAGCACTGTGACGGCAGAAGCCGCTCGCGCCTCGCGCATGCGCATTGGCTGGACCGACTCGCGCTCGGCTCCTGGCAGTCAGGCTGCGTCCCCTTTAAATAATGCCCCCGCTGCGCGGCTGCAGCGAGGCTCCTGCTGCAGCCACGGCGGCGTGTGGATACGGGGTCCAGCTTGGGACGCCGTGGGAGATGGGGCCGCCGGTGCTCTGTCTCAGGGCCAAACCCCCAGGATTCCCGCCCTCAGGATCTCCTTGAGCCGACTTCCACGGATGGAAGGGGAGCTTCAGGACGCCTGCTGTGTTCTGGGGACTCCCGTTCAGATCCGATTTTGGCCCCCTCCCAGTGAGATAGGATGGGCTCACCACATCTGATGAGGCAGGCAGGGCCTCGCTGCAGCGCAGAATGATCCCATAGGTCTCAAGGCGTAGCGTCAGCTGAAACTTCACTGATCCATCAGCCCTCTGCCTCCCTCCTCCTTCGAAAGAGCAGTGGCCTGCTCCGCTTCTAAAAGCCCTGGGGCTCCGGAAAGCCGACCGCGCTTTACAGGACACGTGCAGGCAGGAACAGGGGCGAATCCGAGGTGGAGACCATGTGACCACGCGTGGCACTGGCGTATCCCACAGCAGATGGTGTGAATGTGTGTCACCGGAGGCATACCGGGAGACGGCGAAACAAACGGTGGTGTCCAGGCATGTGCCAGTGGAAGGGGGGAACAAGTGACCTTTCGGTCAATGCCAAGGGAAATCAAAGAACACCTGGGGCTCGGTGGGTGGGGGGCCTGTGCCTGACCCAAGCCAGGTTTTCCAATGCCTATCAGAGGAGCAAAGAATCTTCTGCAGAATTCGCCCCGCCCCCAACCCTCCTCCTCCCTGGTAGCCCTGAGGCAACTTCCCCTGCACCCAGCCCCAGCCCCAGCCCCAGCCCCAGCCCCAGCCCAAGACCCAGCCCCAGCCCCAGCCCAGTCCCTCTGGTTCCCTGACATTCGTTTGGGCCACAAGATCAAGGGAGTCAGTCCACCCAGGAGCAGAGGAGAGGATGTCCCTCAAGAATGAGACAGGAAGTGCAGAGGAAATGCGACACCACCTGTCCTAGAAGACAAGGCCAGTCACGGTCGCCTAGCGCTCATTCTAGGCAATCCACCCACCCATGAGGGGAAACATGGAGAACAAGGAAGCTTCCCTGTCTGAGACACGTATGGAAGCCAAGAAATCCAGGGTCATGAGACCTGCCCAATGAAGCAGAAAGACGTTTGGAGAGAGATACCATCATGACACGGATCTGCAGGAAGTGTGTCCCTGACGGACTGGGAAGTCATCTTTGTTGAAGACATTTGGCCAGAGCGAGAGGCATCCAGGCCCCTGAGAAACAGGTGAGGCAGAGCAAGAGGGAGGATAGAGCAGCGGCCAGAGCCCCGGCAGGATACAGCGCCGTGCCACCACCACGGGCATAAGGGGAGGGCTTCTAAAAGGGTGGCTTGTCCAGAGAGGCCAGCGTTCCAGTGACAGTGACAGGGATTGTTGCCATCTCCCATTCCCGGCTTCTTCTTCTACACGGTATGGTGGTGTGGCTTCATTTCTCAGAGAAGAGCCGTGAAAAGGTACAACCATCTTCTCTGATGTGGTTCTGCTTCCCCACTCCGGGACAAAGAGCTCCTGTGGGGCTCTTTTCCTTGGTTGCTGTGTGGTCATCTTGATCTTAGAAAAGAGGCAGCTCATGATGGGGATGAGATTTCAATTGCTCCGGGACCGATGCATCTCCTCACGTGGGCCAGGCCTTCACACACCCAAAGCGGATCCGCGGCGGCGAAAACGATTGACAGCCGGCCTCATGACCCAGGCAGAGACGCAGAAAGAGGCTCAGCAAAGACAGGCCGACATGCCAGAAATCGCCTTGTGCTGCACAGGGCACATTCAGCCAAAGACACACACGCAGAGGGGCACGCACACACTAACCGACAGAGAGAGGGAAAGAAAGACACAGAGACTGAGAGACAGAGAGAGAAGAGAGAATGGGAGACACACACACACGCGCGCACACATACACGCGCACACACACACACACAGAAACAGAGTCATACAGCAGAGGCATGGAAACACACCGCCCCCAGGCAACCCCTGAGGCTGCGGGGTTCTGCTCTCGACGAGAACGACCCTGGGGTGAGAGAACAGCCCAGGGGCACGCAGGCCGACCTGTCCTCGAGATGACGGCGGCACGACTTTTGGGGAGACTCACCCCAACAGCGTCCGGGCAGGCCTGAGGCTGGGATGCCGTGCTGCTTCCCCCGGACTCCGCCTGGGGTTTCCTCATCCTGGTCGGCCCTTTGCGACTCCTGGCATCCGGAGACGTTCCCGTCGACCCCGTGGAGAGGTCCGACCGGAGCCTCAGAGCCCCGCCACCCAAGCACTGCCACGGAGGGCTCCTGCTCTGCCAAGCCTCAGGGACCGGTTTCTAAGACAACCGTGGGAAGCACTGTGACGGCAGAAGCCGCTCGCGCCTCGCGCATGCGCATTGGCTGGACCGACTCGCGCTCGGCTCCTGGCAGTCAGGCTGCGTCCCCTTTAAATAATGCCCCCGCTGCCCGGCTGCAGCGAGGCTCCTGCTGCAGCCGCGGAGGCGTGTGGATACGGGGTCCAGCTTGGGACGCCGTGGGAGATGGGGCCGCCGGTGCCCTGTCTCAGGGCCAAACCCCCAGGAGTCCCGCCCTCAGGATCTCCTTGAGCCGACTTCCACGGATGGTAGGGGAGCTTCAGGACGCCTGCTGTGTTCTGGGGACTCCCGTTCAGATCCGATTTTGGCCCCCTCCCAGTGAGATAGGTTGGGCTCACCACATCTGGTGAGGCAGGCAGGGCCTCGCTGCAGCGCAGAATGATCCCATAGGTCTCAAGGCGTAGCGTCAGCTGAAACTTCACTGATCCATCAGCCCTCTACCTCCCTCCTCCTTCGAAAGAGCAGTGGCCTGCTCCGCTTCTAAAAGCCCTGGGGCTCCGGAAAGCCGACCGCGCTTTACAGGACACGTGCAGGCAGGAACAGGGGCGAATCCGAGGTGGAGACCATGTGACCACGCGTGGCACTGGCGTATCCCACAGCAGATGGTGTGAATGTGTGTCACCGGAGGCATACCGGGAGACGGCGAAACAAACGGTGGTGTCTAGGCATGTGCCAGTGGAAGGGGGGAACAAGTGACCTTTCGGTCAATGCCAAGGGAAATCAAAGAACACCTGGGGCTCGGTGGGTGGGGGGCATGTGCCTGACCCAAGCCAGGTTTTCCAATGCCTATCAGAGGAGCAAAGACTCTTCTGCAGAATTCGCCCCGCCCCCAACCCTCCTCCTCCCTGGTAGCCCTGACGCAACTTCCCCTGCACCCAGCCCCAGCCCCAGCCCCAGCCCCAGCCCCAGCCCCAGCCCCAGCCCCAGCCCAGTCCCTCTGGTTCCCTGACATTCGTTTGGGCCACAAGATCAAGGGAGTCAGTCCACCCAGGAGCAGAGGAGAGGATGTCCCTCAAGAATGAGACAGGAAGTGCAGAGGAAATGCGACACCACCTGTCCTAGAAGACAAGGCCAGTCATGGTCGCCTAGCGCTCATTCTAGGCAATCCACCCACCCATGAGGGGAAACATGGAGAACAAGGAAGCTTCCCTGTCTGAGACACGTATGGAAGCCAAGAAATCCAGGGTCATGAGACCTGCCCAATGAAGCAGAAAGACGTTTGGAGAGAGATACCATCATGACACGGATCTGCAGGAAGTGTGTCCCTGACGGACTGGGAAGTCATCTTTGTTGAAGACATTTGGCCAGAGCGAGAGGCATCCAGGCCCCTGAGAAACAGGTGAGGCAGAGCAAGAGGGAGGATAGAGCAGCGGCCAGAGCCCCGGCAGGATACAGCGCCGTGCCACCACCACGGGCATAAGGGGAGGGCTTCCAAAAGGGTGGCTTGTCCAGAGAGGCCAGCGTTCCAGTGACAGTGACAGGGATTGTTGCCATCTCCCATTCCCGGCTTCTTCTTCTACACGGTATGGTGGTGTGGCTTCATTTCTCAGAGAAGAGCCGTGAAAAGGTACAACCATCTTCTCTGATGTGGTTCTGCTTCCCTACTGCGGGACAAAGAGCTCCTGTGGGGCTCTTTTCCTTGGTTGCTGTGTGGTCATCTTGATCTTAGAAAAGAGGCAGCTCATGATGGGGATGAGATTTCAATTGCTCCGGGACCGATGCATCTCCTCACGTGGGCCAGGCCTTCACACACCCAAAGCGGATCCGCGGCGGCGAAAACGATTGACAGCCGGCCTCATGACCCAGGCAGAGACGCAGAAAGAGGCTCAGCAAAGACAGGCCGACATGCCAGAAATCGCCTTGTGCTGCACAGGGCACATTCAGCCAAAGACACACACGCAGAGGGGCACGCACACACTAACCGACAGAGAGAGGGAAAGAAAGACACAGAGACTGAGAGACAGAGAGAGAAGAGAGAATGGGAGACACACACACACGCGCGCACACATACACGCGCACACACACACACACAGAAACAGAGTCATACAGCAGAGGCATGGAAACACACCCCCCCAGGCAACCCCTGAGGCTGCGGGGTTCTGCTCTCGACGAGAACGACGCTGGGTTGAGAGAACAGCCCAGGGGCACGCAGGCCGACCTGTCCTCGAGATGACGGCCGCACGACTTTTGGGGAGACTCACCCCAACAGCGTCCGGGCAGGCCTGAGGCTGGGATGCCGTGCTGCTTCCCCCGGACTCCGCCTGGGGTTTTCTCATCCTGGTCGGCCCTTTGCGACTCCTGGCATCCGGAGACGTTCCCGTCGACCCCGTGGAGAGGTCCGACCGGAGCCTCAGAGCCCCGCCACCCAAGCACTGCCACGGAGGGCTCCTGCTCTGCCAAGCCTCAGGGACCGGTTTCTAAGACAACCGTGGGAAGCACTGTGACGGCAGAAGCCGCTCGCGCCTCGCGCATGCGCATTGGCTGGACCGACTCGCGCTCGGCTCCTGGCAGTCAGGCTGCGTCCCCTTTAAATAATGCCCCCGCTGCCCGGCTGCAGCGAGGCTCCTGCTGCAGCCGCGGCGGCGTGTGGATATGGGGTCCAGCTTGGGACGCCGTGGGAGATGGGGCCGCCGGTGCCCTGTCTCAGGGCCAAACCCCCAGGAGTCCCGCCCTCAGGATCTCCTTGAGCCGACTTCCACGGATGGAAGGGGAGCTTCAGGACGCCTGCTGTGTTCTGGGGACTCCCGTTCAGATCCGATTTTGGCCCCCTCCCAGTGAGATAGGTTGGGCTCACCACATCTGGTGAGGCAGGCAGGGCCTCGCTGCAGCGCAGAATGATCCCATAGGTCTCAAGGCGTAGCGTCAGCTGAAACTTCACTGATCCATCAGCCCTCTGCCTCCCTCCTCCTTCGAAAGAGCAGTGGCCTGCTCCGATTCTAAAAGCCCTGGGGCTCCGGAAAGCCGACCGCGCTTTACAGGACACGTGCAGGCAGGAACAGGGGCGAATCCGAGGTGGAGACCATGTGACCACGCGTGGCACTGGCGTATCCCACAGCAGATGGTGTGAATGTGTGTCACCGGAGGCATACCGGGAGACGGCGAAACAAACGGTGGTGTCCAGGCATGTGCCAGTGGAATGGGGGAACAAGTGACCTTTCGGTCAATGCCAAGGGAAATCAAAGAACACCTGGGGCTCGGTGGGTGGGGGGCCTGTGCCTGACCCAAGCCAGGTTTTCCAATGCCTATCAGAGGAGCAAAGAATCTTCTGCAGAATTCGCCCCGCCCCCAACCCTCCTCCTCCCTGGTAGCCCTGACGCAACATCCCCTGCACCCAGCCCCAGCCCCAGCCCCAGCCCCAGCCCCAGCCCCAGACCCAGCCCCAGCCCCAGCCCCAGCCCAGTCCCTCTGGTTCCCTGACATTCGTTTGGGCCACAAGATCAAGGGAGTCAGTCCACCCAGGAGCAGAGGAGAGGATGTCCCTCAAGAATGAGACAGGAAGTGCAGAGGAAATGCGACACCACCTGTCCTAGAAGACAAGGCCAGTCACGGTCGCCTAGCGCTCATTCTAGGCAATCCACCCACCCATGAGGGGAAACATGGAGAACAAGGAAGCTTCCCTGTCTGAGACACGTATGGAAGCCAAGAAATCCAGGGTCATGAGACCTGCCCAATGAAGCAGAAAGACGTTTGGAGAGAGATACCATCATGACACGGATCTGCAGGAAGTGTGTCCCTGACGGACTGGGAAGTCATCTTTGTTGAAGACATTTGGCCAGAGCGAGAGGCATCCAGGCCCCTGAGAAACAGGTGAGGCAGAGCAAGAGGGAGGATAGAGCAGCGGCCAGAGCCCCGGCAGGATACAGCGCCGTGCCACCACCACGGGCATAAGGGGAGGGCTTCCAAAAGGGTGGCTTGTCCAGAGAGGCCAGCGTTCCAGTGACAGTGACAGGGATTGTTGCCATCTCCCATTCCCGGCTTCTTCTTCTACACGGTATGGTGGTGTGGCTTCATTTCTCAGAGAAGAGCCGTGAAAAGGTACAACCATCTTCTCTGATGTGGTTCTGCTTCCCTACTGCGGGACAAAGAGCTCCTGTGGGGCTCTTTTCCTTGGTTGCTGTGTGGTCATCTTGATCTTAGAAAAGAGGCAGCTCATGATGGGGATGAGATTTCAATTGCTCCGGGACCGATGCATCTCCTCACGTGGGCCAGGCCTTCACACACCCAAAGCGGATCCGCGGCGGCGAAAACGATTGACAGCCGGCCTCATGACCCAGGCAGAGACGCAGAAAGAGGCTCAGCAAAGACAGGCCGACATGCCAGAAATCGCCTTGTGCTGCACAGGGCACATTCAGCCAAAGACACACACGCAGAGGGGCACGCACACACTAACCGACAGAGAGAGGGAAAGAAAGACACAGAGACTGAGAGACAGAGAGAGAAGAGAGAATGGGAGACACACACACACGCGCGCACACATACACGCGCACACACACACACACAGAAACAGAGTCATACAGCAGAGGCATGGAAACACACCGCCCCCAGGCAACCCCTGAGGCTGCGGGGTTCTGCTCTCGACGAGAACGACCCTGGGGTGAGAGAACAGCCCAGGGGCACGCAGGCCGACCTGTCCTCGAGATGACGGCGGCACGACTTTTGGGGAGACTCACCCCAACAGCGCCCGGGCAGGCCTGAGGCTGGGATGCCGTGCTGCTTCCCCCGGACTCCGCCTGGGGTTTCCTCATCCTGGTCGGCCCTTTGCGACTCCTGGCATCTGGAGACGTTCCCGTCGACCCCGTGGAGAGGTCCGACCGGAGCCTCAGAGCCCCGCCACCCAAGCACTGCCACGGAGGGCTCCTGCTCTGCCAAGCCTCAGGGACCGGTTTCTAAGACAACCGTGGGAAGCACTGTGACGGCAGAAGCCGCTCGCGCCTCGCGCATGCGCATTGGCTGGACCGACTCGCGCTCGGCTCCTGGCAGTCAGGCTGCGTCCCCTTTAAATAATGCCCCCGCTGCCCGGCTGCAGCGAGGCTCCTGCTGCAGCCACGGCGGCGTGTGGATACGGGGTCCAGCTTGGGACGCCGTGGGAGATGGGGCCGCCGGTGCTCTGTCTCAGGGCCAAACCCCCAGGATTCCCGCCCTCAGGATCTCCTTGAGCCGACTTCCACGGAGGGAAGGGGAGCTTCAGGACGCCTGCTGTGTTCTGGGGACTCCCGTTCAGATCCGATTTTGGCCCCCTCCCAGTGAGATAGGTTGGGCTCACCACATCTGATGAGGCAGGCAGGGCCTCGCTGCAGCGCAGAATGATCCCATAGGTCTCAAGGCGTAGCGTCAGCTGAAACTTCACTGATCCATCAGCCCTCTGCCTCCCTCCTCCTTCGAAAGAGCAGTGGCCTGCTCCGCTTCTAAAAGCCCTGGGGCTCCGGAAAGCCGACCGCCCTTTACAGGACACGTGCAGGCAGGAACAGGGGCGAATCCGAGGTGGAGACCATGTGACCACGCGTGGCACTGGCGTATCCCACAGCAGATGGTGTGAATGTGTGTCACCGGAGGAATACCGGGAGACGGCGAAACAAACGGTGGTGTCCAGGCATGTGCCAGTGGAAGGGGGGAACAAGTGACCTTTCGGTCAATGCCAAGGGAAATCAAAGAACACCTGGGGCTCGGTGGGTGGGGGGCATGTGCCTGACCCAAGCCAGGTTTTCCAATGCCTATCAGAGGAGCAAAGAATCTTCTGCAGAATTCGCCCCGCCCCCAACCCTCCTCCTCCCTGGTAGCCCTGACGCAACTTCCCCTGCACCCAGCCCCAGCCCCAGCCCCAGCCCCAGACCCAGCCCCAGACCCAGCCCCAGACCCAGACCCAGCCCAGTCCCTCTGGTTCCCTGACATTCGTTTGGGCCACAAGATCAAGGGAGTCAGTCCACCCAGGAGCAGAGGAGAGGATGTCCCTCAAGAATGAGACAGGAAGTGCAGAGGAAATGCGACACCACCTGTCCTAGAAGACAAGGCCAGTCACGGTCGCCTAGCGCTCATTCTAGGCAATCCACCCACCCATGAGGGGAAACATGGAGAACAAGGAAGCTTCCCTGTCTGAGACACGTATGGAAGCCAAGAAATGCAGGGTCATGAGACCTGCCCAATGAAGCAAAAGACGTTTGGAGAGAGATACCATCATGACACGGATCTGCAGGAAGTGTGTCCCTGACGGACTGGGAAGTCATCTTTGTTGAAGACATTTGGCCAGAGCGAGAGGCATCCAGGCCCCTGAGAAACAGGTGAGGCAGAGCAAGAGGGAGGATAGATCAGAGGCCAGAGCCCCGGCAGGATACAGCGCCGTGCCACCACCACGGGCATAAGGGGAGGGCTTCCAAAAGGGTGGCTTGTCCAGAGAGGCCAGCGTTCCAGTGACAGTGACAGGGATTGTTGCCATCTCCCATTCCCGGCTTCTTCTTCTACACGGTATGGTGGTGTGGCTTCATTTCTCAGAGAAGAGCCGTGAAAAGGTACAACCATCTTCTCTGATGTGGTTCTGCTTCCCTACTGCGGGACAAAGAGCTCCTGTGGGGCTCTTTTCCTTGGTTGCTGTGTGGTCATCTTGATCTTAGAAAAGAGGCAGCTCATGATGGGGATGAGATTTCAATTGCTCCGGGACCGATGCATCTCCTCACGTGGGCCAGGCCTTCACACACCCAAAGCGGATCCGCGGCGGCGAAAACGATTGACAGCCGGCCTCATGACCCAGGCAGAGACGCAGAAAGAGGCTCAGCAAAGACAGGCCGACATGCCAGAAATCGCCTTGTGCTGCACAGGGCACATTCAGCCAAAGACACACACGCAGAGGGGCACGCACACACTAACCGACAGAGAGAGGGAAAGAAAGACACAGAGACTGAGAGACAGAGAGAGAAGAGAGAATGGGAGACACACACACACGCGCGCACACATACACGCGCACACACACACACACAGAAACAGAGTCATACAGCAGAGGCATGGAAACACACCCCCCCAGGCAACCATTGAGGCTGCGGGGTTCTGCTCTCGACGAGAACGACCCTGGGGTGAGAGAACAGCCCAGGGGCACGCAGGCCGACCTGTCCTCGAGATGACGGCGGCACGACTTTTGGGGAGACTCACCCCAACAGCGTCCGGGCAGGCCTGAGGCTGGGATGCCGTGCTGCTTCCCCCGGACTCCGCCTGGGGTTTCCTCATCCTGGTCGGCCCTTTGCGACTCCTGGCATCCGGAGACGTTCCCGTCGACCCCGTGGAGAGGTCAGAGCGGAGCCTCAGAGCCCCGCCACCCAAGCACTGCCACGGAGGGCTCCTGCTCTGCCAAGCCTCAGGGACCGGTTTCTAAGACAACCGTGGGAAGCACTGTGACGGCCCAAGCCGCTCGCGCCTCGCGCATGGGCATTGGCTGGACCGACTCGAGCTCCGCTCCTGGCAGTCAGGCTGCGTCCCCTTTAAATAATGACCCCGCTGCCCGGCTGCAGCGAGGCTCCTGCTGCAGCCTCGGCGGCGTGTGGATACGGGGTCCAGCTTGGGACGCCGTGGGAGATGGGGCCGCCGGTGCCCTGTCTCAGGGCCAAACCCCCAGGATTCCCGCCCTCAGGATCTCCTTGAGCCGACTTCCACGGAGGGAAGGGGAGCTTCAGGCCGCCTGCTGTGTTCTGGGGACTCCCGTTCAGATCCGATTTTGGCCCCCTCCCAGTGAGATAGGATGGGCTCACCACATCTGGTGAGGCAGGCAGGGCCTCGCTGCAGCGCAGAATGATCCCATAGGTCTCAAGGCGTAGCGTCAGCTGAAACTTCACTGATCCATCAGCCCTCTGCCTCCCTCCTCCTTCGAAAGAGCAGTGGCCTGCTCCGCTTCTAAAAGCCCTGGGGCTCCGGAAAGCCGACCGCGCTTTACAGGACACGTGCAGGCAGGAACAGGGGCGAATCCGAGGTGGAGACCATGTGACCACGCGTGGCACTGGCGTATCCCACAGCAGATGGTGTGAATGTGTGTCACCGGAGGCATACCGGGAGACGGCGAAACAAACGGTGGTGTCCAGGCATGTGCCAGTGGAAGGGGGGAACAAGTGACCTTTCGGTCAATGCCAAGGGAAATCAAAGAACACCTGGGGCTCGGTGGGTGGGGGGCCTGTGCCTGACCCAAGCCAGGTTTTCCAATGCCTATCAGAGGAGCAAAGAATCTTCTGCAGAATTCGCCCCGCCCCCAACCCTCCTCCTCCCTGGTAGCCCTGACGCAACTTCCCCTGCACCCAGCCCCAGCCCCAGCCCCAGCCCCAGCCCCAGCCCCAGACCCAGCCCCAGCCCCAGCCCCAGCCCAGTCCCTCTGGTTCCCTGACATTCGTTTGGGCCGCAAGATCAAGGGAGTCAGTCCACCCAGGAGCAGAGGAGAGGATGTCCCTCAAGAATGAGACAGGAAGTGCAGAGGAAATGCGACACCACCTGTCCTAGAAGACAAGGCCAGTCACGGTCGCCTAGCGCTCATTCTAGGCAATCCACCCACCCATGAGGGGAAACATGGAGAACAAGGAAGCTTCCCTGTCTGAGACACGTATGGAAGCCAAGAAATCCAGGGTCATGAGACCTGCCCAATGAAGCAGAAAGACGTTTGGAGAGAGATACCATCATGACACGGATCTGCAGGAAGTGTGTCCCTGACGGACTGGGAAGTCATCTTTGTTGAAGACATTTGGCCAGAGCGAGAGGCATCCAGGCCCCTGAGAAACAGGTGAGGCAGAGCAAGAGGGAGGATAGAGCAGAGGCCAGAGCCCCGGCAGGATACAGCGCCGTGCCACCACCACGGGCATAAGGGGAGGGCTTCCAAAAGGGTGGCTTGTCCAGAGAGGCCAGCGTTCCAGTGACAGTGACAGGGATTGTTGCCATCTCCCATTCCCGGCTTCTTCTTCTACACGGTATGGTGGTGTGGCTTCATTTCTCAGAGAAGAGCCGTGAAAAGGTACAACCATCTTCTCTGATGTGGTTCTGCTTCCCTACTGCGGGACAAAGAGCTCCTGTGGGGCTCTTTTCCTTGGTTGCTGTGTGGTCATCTTGATCTTAGAAAAGAGGCAGCTCATGATGGGGATGAGATTTCAATTGCTCCGGGACCGATGCATCTCCTCACGTGGGCCAGGCCTTCACACACCCAAAGCGGATCCGCGGCGGCGAAAACGATTGACAGCCGGCCTCATGACCCAGGCAGAGACGCAGAAAGAGGCTCAGCAAAGACAGGCCGACATGCCAGAAATCGCCTTGTGCTGCACAGGGCACATTCAGCCAAAGACACACACGCAGAGGGGCACGCACACACTAACCGACAGAGAGAGGGAAAGAAAGACACAGAGACTGAGAGACAGAGAGAGAAGAGAGAATAGGAGACACACACACACGCGCGCACACATACACACGCACACACACACAGAGAAACAGAGTCATACAGCAGAGGCATGGAAACACACCGCCCCCAGGCAACCCCTGAGGCTGCGGGGTTCTGCTCTCGACGAGAACGACCCTGGGGTGAGAGAACAGCCCAGGGGCACGCAGGCCGACCTGTCCTCGAGATGACGGCGGCACGACTTTTGGGGAGACTCACCCCAACAGCGTCCGGGCAGGCCTGAGGCTGGGATGCCGTGCTGCTTCCCCCGGACTCCGCCTGGGGTTTCCTCATCCTGGTCGGCCCTTTGCGACTCCTGGCATCTGGAGACGTTCCCGTCGACCCCGTGGAGAGGTCCGACCGGAGCCTCAGAGCCCCGCCACCCAAGCACTGCTACGGAGGGCTCCTGCTCTGCCAAGCCTCAGGGACCGGTTTCTAAGACAACCATGGGAAGCACTGTGACGGCAGAAGCCGCTCGCGCCTCGCGCATGCGCATTGGCTGGACCGACTCGCGCTCGGCTCCTGGCAGTCAGGCTGCGTCCCCTTTAAATAATGCCCCCGCTGCCCGGCTGCAGCGAGGCTCCTGCTGCAGCCACGGCGGCGTGTGGATACGGGGTCCAGCTTGGGACGCCGTGGGAGATGGGGCCGCCGGTGCTCTGTCTTAGGGCCAAACCCCCAGGATTCCCGCCCTCAGGATCTCCTTGAGCCGACTTCCACGGAGGGAAGGGGAGCTTCAGGACGCCTGCTGTGTTCTGGGGACTCCCGTTCAGATCCGATTTTGGCCCCCTCCCAGTGAGATAGGATGGGCTCACCACATCTGATGAGGCAGGCAGGGCCTCGCTGCAGCGCAGAATGATCCCATAGGTCTCAAGGCGTAGCGTCAGCTGAAACTTCACTGATCCATCAGCCCTCTGCCTCCCTCCTCCTTCGAAAGAGCAGTGGCCTGCTCCGCTTCTAAAAGCCCTGGGGCTCCGGAAAGCCGACCGCCCTTTACAGGACACGTGCAGGCAGGAACAGGGGCGAATCCGAGGTGGAGACCATGTGACCACGCGTGGCACTGGCGTATCCCACAGCAGATGGTGTGAATGTGTGTCACCGGAGGCATACCGGGAGACGGCGAAACAAACGGTGGTGTCCAGGCATGTGCCAGTGGAAGGGGGGAACAAGTGACCTTTCGGTCAATGCCAAGGGAAATCAAAGAACACCTGGGGCTCGGTGGGTGGGGGGCCTGTGCCTGACCCAAGCCAGGTTTTCCAATGCCTATCAGAGGAGCAAAGAATCTTCTGCAGAATTCGCCCCGCCCCCAACCCTCCTCCTCCCTGGTAGCCCTGACGCAACTTCCCCTGCACCCAGCCCCAGCCCCAGCCCCAGCCCCAGACCCAGCCCCAGACCCAGCCCCAGACCCAGACCCAGCCCAGTCCCTCTGGTTCCCTGACATTCGTTTGGGCCACAAGATCAAGGGAGTCAGTCCACCCAGGAGCAGAGGAGAGGATGTCCCTCAAGAATGAGACAGGAAGTGCAGAGGAAATGCGACACCACCTGTCCTAGAAGACAAGGCCAGTCACGGTCGCCTAGCGCTCATTCTAGGCAATCCACCCACCCATGAGGGGAAACATGGAGAACAAGGAAGCTTCCCTGTCTGAGACACGTATGGAAGCCAAGAAATGCAGGGTCATGAGACCTGCCCAATGAAGCAAAAGACGTTTGGAGAGAGATACCATCATGACACGGATCTGCAGGAAGTGTGTCCCTGACGGACTGGGAAGTCATCTTTGTTGAAGACATTTGGCCAGAGCGAGAGGCATCCAGGCCCCTGAGAAACAGGTGAGGCAGAGCAAGAGGGAGGATAGATCAGAGGCCAGAGCCCCGGCAGGATACAGCGCCGTGCCACCACCACGGGCATAAGGGGAGGGCTTCCAAAAGGGTGGCTTGTCCAGAGAGGCCAGCGTTCCAGTGACAGTGACAGGGATTGTTGCCATCTCCCATTCCCGGCTTCTTCTTCTACACGGTATGGTGGTGTGGCTTCATTTCTCAGAGAAGAGCCGTGAAAAGGTACAACCATCTTCTCTGATGTGGTTCTGCTTCCCTACTGCGGGACAAAGAGCTCCTGTGGGGCTCTTTTCCTTGGTTGCTGTGTGGTCATCTTGATCTTAGAAAAGAGGCAGCTCATGATGGGGATGAGATTTCAATTGCTCCGGGACCGATGCATCTCCTCACGTGGGCCAGGCCTTCACACACCCAAAGCGGATCCGCGGCGGCGAAAACGATTGACAGCCGGCCTCATGACCCAGGCAGAGACGCAGAAAGAGGCTCAGCAAAGACAGGCCGACATGCCAGAAATCGCCTTGTGCTGCACAGGGCACATTCAGCCAAAGACACACACGCAGAGGGGCACGCACACACTAACCGACAGAGAGAGGGAAAGAAAGACACAGAGACTGAGAGACAGAGAGAGAAGAGAGAATGGGAGACACACACACACGCGCGCACACATACACGCACACACACACACAGAGAAACAGAGTCATACAGCAGAGGCATGGAAACACACCCCCCCAGGCAACCCCTGAGGCTGCGGGGTTCTGCTCTTGACGAGAACGACACTGGGGTGAGAGAACAGCCCAGGGGCACGCAGGCCGACCTGTCCTCGAGATGACGGCGGCACGACTTTTGGGGAGACTCACCCCAACAGCGCCCGGGCAGGCCTGAGGCTGGGATGCCGTGCTGCTTCCCCCGGACTCCGCCTGGGGTTTCCTCATCCTGGTCGGCCCTTTGCGACTGCTGGCATCCGGAGACGTTCCCGTCGACCTCGTGGAGCGGTCAGGCCGGAGCCTCAGAGCCCCGCCACCCAAGCACTGCCACGGAGGGCTCCTGCTTTGCCAAGCCTCAAGGGACCGGTTTCTAAGACAACCGTGAGAAGCACTGTGAAGGGAAGAGTAGCTCGCGCCTCGCGCATGCGCGTTGGCTGGGCCGACTCGGGCTCAGCTCCTGGCTGTCAGGCTGTGTCCGCTTTAAATTAGGCCTAGGTTGTGTGGTGTTAGCTAGTCTCCTGCCTCAGCCGTGGTGGCTGCTGGATCCGGGGCCCGGTTTGGGGCAGCATGGGACAGGGGTCCGCGGATGTCCTGTCCCAGGGCCAAGCCCCCAGGAGTCCTGTCCTCCGGACCTCCTTGAGCCCACTTCCACGGAGGGATGGGGAGTTTCAGGGCGCCTACTGGCTTCTGGGGACTCCCGTTCAGATCCGATTTTGGCCCCCTCCGAGTGAGATAGGATGGGCTCACGACATCTGATGAGGCAGGCAAGACCTCTCTTCAGCACAGATCTACCCCATGGGTCTCAAGGCGTGTTTTCAGCTGAAAATTCACTGATCCATTAGCCGTCTTCCTCCCTCCTCCTTTGGAAGAGCAGTGGACTGCCCGGCGTCTAAAAGCTCTGGGCCTCCGGAAAGCCGATAGCGCTTTCCAGGACACGTGCAAACAGGAACAGGGGTGAATCCAACGTGGAGACCATGGGGCCACGCGTGGTAGTGGCGTGTCTCATGGCAGATGGTTTGATTGTGTGTCACCGGAGGCATATGGGGCGACGGCGAAACAAACGGTGGTGTTCAGGCTTGTGCCCTGTGGAAGGCGGAACAAGTGACGTTTTCATCAATGCCAAGGAATATCAAAGTACACCTGGGAACCAGGAGGGGCCCGGTGCCTGACCGAAGCCCCATTTTGAAATGCCTGCTAGAGGAGCAGAGAGGTTTCTCCAAAATTCACCCCACCTCCAACCCTCCACCGTCCAGGTAGCCCTTACTCCACCTCTCCTGCACCCAGCCCCAGTCCTGGAAACCAGCAACAATGAAAGCCTCGGAAACCGTGGAACAACTGGAAACCACCTCCAAGGGCATAAGGGGAGGAGTGCCAAACGGGTGACTTGTCCTGAGAGGCTTGCTTTCCATTGACAGGCGTCCTTGTTATGTCCCGTTTTCAGCTTCTGTTGAAGATTGATTCGTAGCATGGCTTCATTTCTCAGAGAAGAGCCGTGAGGAGACAGAACCATCTCCTTTCACGTTGGTGTCCTCCCCTACTGGAAAACAGTTAACTCCTTGTAGTTTTGTTTGTTTGTTTGTTTGTTTGTTTTGTTGGAGTGTGGTCATCTTGATTCTAGAAAAGAGGCAGCTCAGGATCGGGATGAAATTTCAGTTTCTCTGAAACCGACGCTTTTCACATTGTCGAGGTCTTCAGAAAGCCAAAGTGGAACCGCCGCGGAAATGATTGACAGCCGGCCACATGACCCAGGCAGAGACGCAGACTGGGGCCCACTAAAGACACGCTGACATGCAAGAGATCGCTTTGTAGCGCACTGGGCACATAAACACACACGCACACGGGCTCACTCACACAGAGAGACAGAGAAAGTGAGAGAAACAGACAGAGAGTGAGTGACAGAGAGAATGGGAGACACACGCACCAGACATACAGCAGTGTCAGAGAGACATACCGCCCCAGGCAATCACTGAGGCTGCGGGTCTCTGCTCTTTGGGAGAATGACCATCGGGTGAGAGAGTAGTCCTTCGGCACACAGACAAACCTGTCCTCGAGATCACGAGGGGCATGACTTTGGAGGCTCACCCGAACACCGTACTGGCAGGCCTGAGGCTGGGATGCCACCCCGCTTTCCCCGGACTCCGTCTGCTGTTTCTGCATCCTGGTAGCCCCTCTGTGTAGCATAATGTCCCGAATCTGTTTTGTCGACCCCCTGGATTGGTCCGGCTGGAGTCTCGACACTGACTCACTGCCACGGAAGGCTCCTGCTTTGTCAAGGCTCAGGGAATCGTCCTCAGCCAACCGTTGGAACCACCGTCACAGGGGAATGGGCTCGTGCCTCCCGCATGCGCATTCCCCAGGCCGACTCCTGCTTTGCTCTTCAAACTCCGGCTGTGGCCCCTTTAAACAGGTTCGGCGACACGTGGCGGGTGTTCTGTGGCAGTAGCAGTGGCGGCTGGAGCGTGGATGTAGTAGAGGTCGTTATGGGAGTGGGGGCTTCGGGTCCTCCAGGGCTGGACCCCCGGGAGTCCTGTTTTCAGAACCTCCTTGAGCCGACTTCTACCGGTGCAGGGGGACCCCCCTTCAAGGCGCCAGGTCGGGTCTCCAGACTCACAGGCTGACGTGCATTGTGGTGATCAGAGTTCACTGCAGCCTCCATCTCCCAGGCTGAAGTGATTTTCTTGTCTCAGCCTCCCACATACCTGGGACTACAGGCATGTGCCCCCACACTCAACTACTTTTCTCCAAAAACATTTTTGTACAAATGGGGACTTACTATGTTGCCTGGCCCATGTCAAACTCCTGGGCTCAAACTGTCCTCCTGTGTTGGCCTCCCAAAGTGCTGAGATTACAGGTGTGTGTTTGCTCCTGCAGCTAAATTCTTATATCTTAAATCCCTACCTCCCACAATAAGCAGATGTTAGGCACACTTATTTTATAACTTTTTGCTGTTTATGTCTCTTTTTGTCCCTGGACACAGGGATTAGCGACCCACTCTCCACCAAATTTCAAATCATTAGGGGCATTATGTTGTGTCCCAAGAGTGGCTGAGGCTTCAAGTACCTGCTGATCTAACATGGGCCTGCTGAGGTGTACAATTCACCTTGGGTTTCTGTGTTAACAACCTTCCTGAGCTCCTCTAAGTCAGTCCATCCTGCCACAACTGGCAAGAATCAAGAAACTCTCCAAGAAAATGTTTCTGAAGCTGCCTGTTGTCAAGTAGAAGACAGGTCCGCTGACCATGGCAGGCATGGCAGTGCATGACAGTGAGCGCCCCCCACCGTGTTTACTATTCACTGCATGTTCCACCTGAACTTTCCCATCTGCTCAGTGAGTCTTGACGGTGGTGGGGTAAAGGGGACTCACTCTCAAAGACCAAGGCTGACTCTCTCTGAATACAATTGCTTGACCTAATTACTGTCACTGTGGTTTTGTCTTCAGGGACTAAAAGATACAATAAGAATTTATTCCTTTAATTGTCCTGTTGATGCACAAAATACTTAAATGCTTCTACATAGGTCTGCTCTTGTGCACCATAGAGCACTAAGGGAAAATCCCCACAATAAAAGTGCTTTTCACCTGAGCTGCTAAGTGTGACAGTTAAGCAGATGAAGGTTAAAAAAATCAATCTCCCCAAATATGGGTATGACAACTGATCCAACCTCACGGTCTTACTTTCCCTCTGTAACAGCATGGATAAATACAGAGATAACTAGCAACTGATACCCTAGTGCACCAAGCAATTGAAGTATCTGTGTGATTAAAAACCAGCATTTAACCTTACTCTAGATACACTAAATATCAACCTCACACACACTCATAGCCTGTAATTCCTCTTTGCTTCTAGATGGCAGTTACAATTGGAAAGGAAATACCTAGTTTAAAGGAGGCATTAATACTTCATTGCTGCAGAAATTAACCCTTAAAAGAATGTATCCTGGACTTTCTGACCTGGATACTAATAAACAGTGAAAAATATGTATCTAAGAATACACTTGGAAGAGAAATGTGAAAAACCAAAAGTAAGAGATATTATGAAGGATCAAATATAAAATGACCCAGTGCTAAAGAGGCAACAAAGAAAATTGTAGAAGAAAATGACAAGAGGCATTATGCCTTCACGAGTTTGTGCTACTGTGTAAGAAAATACAATAGACTGGGTAATTTCTGAAGAAGAGAAATTACTTCTCACATTTCCATAGGCTGGAAGTCCAAGATCAAGGTGCCAGCAGGATTGGTGTCTGGTGAGGACCAGATCTTTGCAACCAAGATGGTACCTTGTGCACTGTGTCTTCAGGAGGAGATGCACTGTGTCCTCACATGGCAGAAGGTGGAAGGGCAAAACAGGGGAAGCCCACTCCCTCCAGTCCTTGTGTAAGGACCCTAAACCCATTCGTGAAGATTCTCCCTTCATGACTGAGTCACTACCCAAGGGCCGTACTTCTTAATCCTATAACATTGTGATTAATTTTAGGGGAACCATTCAGAACATAGCACTCTATATTCAATTATTTAAAAATTATTTTGTTGTTTTGCTTTTCTGTTTTTCAAATAGCTTAAAGTGCACAAAATTTGATCAATCATATTCCTTGGCTCATAGCATACCTTGGCTCTTATTTCATCCTTGTCTGTGCCTGGGCCTCTATGTAAATGTATTTGAATGTATTTGAATAATATGGTAATCACTTGTGAACCCAGAACACAACCCAAGAACTAGGGTTCTGACCCTAACATCTGCTCCTCCTCTGTCCTTTTTCCTGATTTACACCATTCAGCCCCAGGGTAACTACTATCCGGAATTTATGTTTAGGATTCCCTGCCTTTAAAAAAACATTGTTTTATTGCATATATATGATTGCCCTAAATGACGTATTATTTAGTTTTTAAGGGTATAATTTATGTACTCATTCTCCTATAAATTTACCCATTCTCCTATTAATGAACATCTAGCTTGTTTCCATATATTTGCTATTATGAATGGCATTACATGAGCATTTCTTTTTTTTTTACTACTTCTGGTACATATGGGCAAGAGTTTCTCCAGGGCCTATGGTAGAGAAATTACTTTGCCATAACATATGAGAATGCTCAACTTTATAAGATAATCCAAATTGTTTTCCAAAGTGGTTGTTCTAATTTAAACTCTCACCTCCTGTATTAGTTCGAGATGATCTTGTTGATCCACAGTCTCTCCATATTTGGTGATATGGTTTGGCTGTGTGCCCACTCAAATCTCAGATTGAATTCTATCTCCCAGAATACCAACATGTTGTGGGAGGGACCCAGGGTGAGGTAACTGAATGATGGAGGCCAGTCTTTCCTGTGCTATTCTCATGATAGTGAATAAGCCTCATGAGATCTGACGGGTTTATCAGGGGATTCTGCTTTGGCTTCCTCCTCATTTTCTCTTGCTGCTGCCATTTAAGAAGTCCCTTTCACCTCCTACCATGACTCTGAGGCCTCCCCCACCATGTGGGACTGTAAATCCAATTACAGTTCTTTTTCTTTAAACCTCTTTTTCTTCTCGGACTTGGATACGTCTTTATCAGCAGTGTGAAATTGGAATAATACAGTAAATTAATACCTGTGGTGTGGGGTGCTGCTGAAAAGATAACCAAAAATGTGGAAGCGACTTTGAAACTTGGTAACAGGCAGAGGCTGAAACAGTTTGGAGGGCTCAGAAGAACACTGGAAAAGGTTGGAAATTTTGGAACCTCCTAGAGACTTGTTGAATGGCTTTGACAAAAATGCTGATAGTGTTTTGAACAATAAGGTCCAGGCTGAGATGGTCTCAGATGGAGTTGAGGAACTTGTTGGGAACTGGAGCAAAGGTGACTCTTGTTATGTTTTAGCAAAGAGAATGGCAGCATTTTGCCGCTGCCCTAGAGATTTGTGGAACTTTGAACTTGAGAGAGATGATTTAGGTTATCTGCTGGAAGAAATTTCTAAGCAGTAAAGCATTCAAGAGGTGACTTGGGTGATGCTAAAGGCCTTCGGTTTTATAAAGGAAGCAGAGCATACAAGTTTGGGAAATTTGCAGCCTGACAATTTGATAGAAAAGAAAATTCCATTTTCTGATGATAAATTCAAGCAGTCTGCAGAAATTTGCATAAGTAACGAGAAGCTGAATGTTAATCCCCAAAACAATGGGGAAAATTTCTATGGGACATGTCACAGGTCATCACAGCAGCCCCTCCCATCACAAGCCTGGAGGCCTAGGAGGAAAAACTGTTTTTCTGGGCTGGGCCCAGGTTGACTGTGCTGTGTGCAGCCTATAGCCTTGGTTCTCTGCGTTTCAGCCCTTCCAGCCATGGCTGAAAGGGGCCAACATAGAAGTCACGCCATGGCCTTGAGAGTGCAAACACCAAGCCTTGGCAGCTTCCACGTGGTGTTGAGCCTGCACATGCATAGAAGTCAAGAATTGAGGTTTGGAATCCCCCACCTAGATTTCAGAGGATGTACAAAAATACTGGGATATCCAAGCAGAAGTTTGCTGCAGGGGTGGGGCTCTGATGGAGAACCTCTGCTAGGGCTGTTCAGAAGGGAAATGTGGGGTTGGAGAACCTACAGAGTCCCTACTGGGGCACTTCCTAGTGGAGCTGTGAGGAGAGGGCCACTCTCCTCCAGGCCCCAGAATGGTAGATTCACTGACGGCTTGCACTGTGAGCCTGGAAAAGCTGCAGTCACTCAACATCAGCCCATGAAAACAGCCAGGAGGTGGGCTATACCCTGCAAAGCCACAGGAGCAGAACTACCCAAGGCCATGGTAGCCCACCTCTTGCATCAGCATGATCTTGATGTGAAACATGAAGTCAATGGAGATCATTTTGGAGCTTTAAAATTTGACTACCTTGCTGGATTTCAGACTGGCATGGGGCCTGTAAACCCTTTGTTTTGGCCAATTTCTCCCATTTGGAACAGCTGCATTTACTCAATTACCTGTACCCCCACTGTATCTAGGAAGTAACTAGCTTGATTTGGATTTTACAGGGTCATAGGCAGAAGAGACTTGCCTTTTCTCAGATGAGACTTTGGACAGTGGACATTTGGGTTAATGCTGAAATGAGTTAAGACTTTGGGTGACTGTTGGGAAGGCATAATAGGTTTTGAAATGTGAGGACATGAGATTTGGAGAGGACATGAGACTTGGAGGGGCCAAGAGTGGAAAAATATGGTTTGACTATGTCCCCACCCAAATCTCAACTTGAATTGTATTGCTCAGAATTCCCACATGTTCGGGGAGGGAACCAGGGGGAGGTAGTTGAATCTTTGGGGTCGGTCTTTCCCATGCTATTCTTGTGATAGTGAATAAGTCTCACAAGATCTGATGGGTTTATCAGTGGTTTCATCTTTTGCTTCTTTTGCCTCCTTCTCATATTCTCTTGCCACTGCCATGTAAGAAGTGCTGTTCATCCACTGCCATAACTCTGAGGCCTCCTCAACCATGTGGAACCCTAAATACAATTAATCCTCTTTTTCTTCCCTATCTCAGGTATGTCTTTATGAGCAGTGTGAATGTGGACTAATACATTTGGTATTGTCAAACTTCTTAATCACTGTGGGGAGAGTAGATATGTAGTATCTTGGGCATTTTCCTGATTACTAATGAGGTTGAGAAATTTTTTACATTTTGTGGGCTTTCTTTTTGTGTAATCCCTATTGATGTATTTTCCCAATTTTCTGTTAGGTTGCTATTTTTAAAATTAATTCATAGGAGCTCCTTATACTTAGTTGATATGATTTTAATCTTTCATAGATTTTAGGTACTGCAAATATATTCTAATTTATAGTTTACCTTTTCACTTTTTTACTTTTATTTTTTAATTTCTATTTTTTTTTAAGACAGAGTCTAGCTCTGTTATTCAGGCTGGAATGCAGTGGCTCACTGCAACCTCCACCTCCTGGGTTCAGATGATTCTCGTGCCTCAGCTTCCCAAGTAGCTGGGATTACAGGTGTCTGCCACTAATGCCAAGCTAATTTCTTGTATTTTTAGTAGAGATGGAGTTTCACCATGTTGGCCAGCCTGGTCTCAAACTCCTGACCTCTGGTGATGTACTGTTGGGATTACAGGCTTGAGATACCGTGCCCAGCCTATCTTTCCACTTTTTGATGTAAAAAGTTCTTAATTTTGTGATAGTCAAAATGTCTAATCTTTTTTATTTTTATTTTTATTTATTTATTTTTTAAATGGATTTTTTTTTCTCTTTTCTTTTCTTTCTTTTATTTTTTTTTTATTTTTTTAATTTTTTTTTTATTTTTTTTAAATTTGTTGACTTTATTACACAAATGCACACCTGAACAAAACATAGATCCTATCTTCAGGCTTTCCTGTCAAGCATAGGTCATAAATGAGATACACAAATAATTACAATGCAGTGTGATTAGTACAATTATAGATATGTATATAAGCTGTAGCAGTAGCAGAAGTAATTAACTCTACAATTTTTTTTTTTTTTTTTTACCTTTGAAGTTTATATTCCTGGAAAATTTTAAGGTTTACCAATTTCCAAATAATAATATACTACAATTGACATCTAGTTATTCTCTAGCAATAACAAGCAGATTTCTATAATTAACATTACAAATAAACCTTGTAGATACCACTGTGAACATCTTCAAACATTTTAACATTGATTAAGAGTGGATTGCACAACTGGCCTGTGATACACTGTGGCTAATAGTAATAGTAATATCTTGAATTTTCTCATGCAAAGAATAACATTAATATAGCACTTTAGAATTTTCTTTTTTTTTTTTTTTTTTAATGGTTAAATGGCTTTTTGTGTCTCATTCATTTACATTTTCTACTAAAAGTATTAAAGTTTTGTTTCTGAAATGTAAGTCTTTTCTCCTCTGGAATTTAATGTTTGTATATAGAGTGAAGTAGGAATATAATTTCATTTTGTTTCCTATCTCAATAACCATTATTTTTCTATTCTATTTATTGAAAAGTCCTTTCTTTCCTTGCTGATCTGCCATGTCATCTACATCACATATCAAAGATTAAATTTGTGTAGATTTGCTTGGGAACTCTCTATTCTGTTTCATCTGTCAGTTTATCGTGAAGACCACACTGTCTTAATTGCTGTGGCTTTTTAAAAGTTCTGATATTTGGCAGGACAAATATTTCCTCTTCTTCAATAAGGTCTTTGATATTCTTGGCCCCTTCCCTTTTCCATATATATATTTTTTATATATATTATATATATTCATATATATATTATATATCCATATATATTATATATATATATATAAATATTTATATATATAGTGAGACAAGGTCTCACTTTCTTGCCCAGGCTTGAGGACTGGTGCAATCATAGCTGACTGCAGACTTGAACCCCCGGGCTCAAGAACTCCTCCTACCTCAGCCTCTCAAGTAACTGGGACACTAAGGCATGCACCACCTCATCCAGCTAATTAAAAAAAATTTACTATTTTTTGTAGCGATGGGGATCTTGCTATGCTGTCCAGGCTGGTCTCAAACTTTTGGCCTCAAGCAATCCTCTCACCTCAAGCTCCCAAAGTTCTGGGATCACAAGAGTTAGCCACCACACCTGGCTCCATTTTCCATATTTTAAGACCATTTTTTAAAAGCTGCTCAAGACTTCTTTATTCTCTTGGTGCTACTTGCAACTCCCTTACTTCGCCTTGGAAATACTGTTAATGAAGAAAATCTTAAGAGTTGAAAAATAAAATATTCTTTCTTTTCTTCCAATTGCAAAAGAGCAGACACCCTCCTGAATCATAAAGCTGGTTGTGAAAAATTGGTGAAATGACAGCATACACAGTATTATTAATTCTGTTCTAATTTCTGCTTCACTGTGGAGTGTCTTCACAGAGTCTTAAAAGATTATTGCTATGAAATATTCTTATACATGTAACCCATAACCTCTACAATTCTGCAGTTGTACTTGGCTGTCTTACCTAATACTCAGTTGCTTTGCTTCATAATATTTAAATTGGCATCTTTATTTTCCAAAATGCATAAATACTAGCATAGATTTTTAGTTAAGCCAGAAGAAAGTAGACTTTATTTACTAACATAACTTATATGTAAAGGTTTCATAAATCTGCTTCTTTTCTTTTACATCATAACAACCACTGAAAATAATATTTCTATAGCAGTTGGGGATAAATGGACAATGACTTTTGTGGCCAGAGGTGAATGGCCCAGGGGCTCCTGCACTCTGGGTCCCACTGAGCCTGCCACACAGCTGAGGGCATCGGTATTTCCACACAACTACAGGGCACACTGTCCCAGAACACAGATCAGATGCTCTCCTTTATTCAAAGGGGGAGTTGAGAGTATTGTCATTGTAATTAAATTAATAAACACATATTTATACAGTGTTAAAATCTGGTTGGACTTCTGTCTCTTCACAAAACAAATTGCTTAAATGAAACCACAGAGTTAACATAAATGAGTACATTTGCTTCTATGATATGCTCTTTTAAATGGAATTAGAATCTAATTTGAAATGTCAATTAAAAGTTTAAATATTCAACTCAATTACATTTAGATTTTGGTTTTGTTTTGTTTTGATATGGAATTTAGCTCTTGTCACCCAGGCTGGAATGCAATGGCACAATCTCAGCTCACTGCAAGCACCTTCTCCCGAGTTCAAGAAATTCTCTTGCCTCAACCTCCTGAGTAGCTGGGATTACAGGTGCCTGCCACCACCTCTGGCTAATTTTTGTATTTTCAGTAGAGATGGGGGTTTCACCATGTTGGCCAGGCTGGTCTTGAACTCCTGACCTCACGTGATCCACCGACCTTGGCCTCCCAAAGTGCTGGGATTGCAGGTGTGAGCCACCGCACTTGGCCTTTTTAGATTATTTTACTTTATTTTAGTTACTTATTTTTATGACTTTATTGTCATAAAAATGCTAGCTTTTTAAAAAAATCAATCAATATAACAAAGAACATAGAAGATGATCAACAAGCATTCCCACCTCCATGATCTGGAAATAACTGTCATCAATCCAAAAGCTAACACATGGTGGATCCCTTCACACCAGTTCCCAGTACAAAATAACCCCTTGCTTGTAGAAAACATTATTATTATCATTACTATTTTCGAGACAGAATTTGAGTCTTGTAGCCCAGGCTGGAGTGCAATGGTCCAATCTCAGCTCACTGCAACATCTGCCTCCCAGGATCAAAGTATTCTTCTGCCTCAGCCTCCCAAGCAGCTGGGATTACAGGCATGCTCCACCACGGCCTGCTAATTTTTTGTATTTTTAGTAGAGACAGGGTTTCACCATGTTGGCCAGGCTGGTCTCAAACTCCTCACTTCAGGTGATCCACTTGTCTCAACCTTCCAAAGTGTTGGGATTACAGGCCTGAACCACCACACCTGGACTAGAAAACATTATTCAATAGCAAACAGTAGCAGTATGCTTGGGGGTTTTAGGACTGATTATTTTAAAATCTCTGGAAAAGTTCAATGCATTACCTTAGGCTATAATCCCAGGGCAGAGTCTCATCTGTTAATAGGGGGCTGGTCTAAGGGTCCTTCCAGCTCTCAGATTAATGGTTTCCCATGTTGAACTGCTCCCTGACACCCATCCATCCTTGATTTTGATTGTTTGTTTGTTTTTACAGAGACAAGGTCTCACTATATTGCCCAGGCTGGTCTTGAACTCCTGGCCTTAAGCGATCCTCCTGCCTTGGCCTCCCAAACTGTTGGAGTTACAGATGTGAGCCTTTGTGCTCAGCCCATCCTTGGCTGTTCAAGTGTGGAGGTAAATCGTAGATGCCAAGTTTACCTCCAGACCAGAAGGGGCAGATGCCCCAGGGCAGAATCATAACCCTAACCAGGCCTCCCACTACATGAAGACATTCTTTTCTGAAGCTTAATCCTGGACAAAGGTCTGACCAGTAGCACTGTGTTCATGAATATCAGGTCAAAAATTTAAAACTGGGAATATCCAGAAGAACCTGGTAGATGCAGGTGCAGTCTGCAGTCCAATGGTCAGCCACGAAATCAGGCTACCTGTTCTTTCTCTTTATCATGGAGTCCTTGATGTAAAATTCGATGACACTTTCTTGCTTCTAGTGAGCTTCCCTTTCTTCTTCATTTTCCATAAATAGTTTCCTCCATCCCACCTCTCAACAGGCCACAGTGAATTCAGTAATTTTTAACCATGAAAATGAGTGTCCATAACATGAATTTAGAGGCCAGGCAGGGTGGCTCATGTCTGTAATCCCAGCACTCTGGGAGGCTGAAGTGGGAGAATGCCTTGAGCTTAGGAGTTTGAGACCAGCCTGGGCAACATGGTGAAACCCTGTCTCTAACCAAAAATAAATGAATAAAAAAAAAAGCCATGTATGGTGGTGCAGCTACTAGTCCAGCTACTCAGGAGGCTGAGGTGGGAGGATTGCTTGAGTCAAGGAGGCCAAGTCTGAAGTGGGCCAAGATCATGCCACTGCAATCCATCCTGGGCAACAGAGTGAGAACTTATCTCAAGAAAAAAAAAAAAAAGATTTATAGGACAGACTGACTCTCTTATTACAAGCCAATGCTCATTTGCAATTCCATAAATCCTAGGGCACCTCTTAAGAATTATGCTAAATCTACTCTATCCATGCTCTATAAATGGATTCACTATTGTAGATGCCACTAAGAACATTCACCATTCACCAGAGGAGGTAAAAATAGCAGCATTAATAGGAGTTTGGAAGAAGTTGATTCGAACCCTCATAAATGACTTTGAGGGGTTCAAGACTTTAGCAGAGGAAGTAACCACAGTTGTGGTGAAGATAGCAAGAGAACTAGTATTACAAGTGGAGCCTGAAGATGTGAGTGAATTGCTGCAATCTTTTTTTTTTTTTTTTTTTTTTGAGATGGAGTTTTGCTCTTGTTGCCCAGGCTGGAGTAAAATGGTGCGATCTCAGCTCACCGAAACCTCCACCTCCTGGTTTCAAGTGATTCTCCTGCCTCAGCCTCCTGAGTAGCTGGTATTGTAGGCATGTGCCATGACACCCAGCTAATTTTGTATTTTTAGTAGAGACGGAGTTTCACCATGTTGGTCTGGCTGGTCTCGAACTCCCAACGTCAGATGATCCACTAGCCTCAGCCTACAAAAGTACTGGGATTACAGGCATGAGCCACCGCACCCAGCTGAATTGCTGCAATCTTAATGGATAAAGAGTTGCTTATTATGAATGAGTAAAGAAAGTGGTTTCTTGGGATGGAATCTACTCCTGCTGAAGATGCCATGAACATTGTGGAAAGAACAACAAAGGACTTAGACTATTCCATAAACTTAGTTGATAGAGGAGTGGCAAAGTTTGAGAGGATTGGTTCCAATTTGATACAAATTCTACTGTGGGTAAAATGCTACCAAACTGTACAGCATGCTACAGCGAAATCTTTTATGAAAGCAAGAGTCAGTCAATATGGCTAACTTCATTGTCATGTTACTTTAAGAAATTACCGCTCCCTCTCCAGCCCTCAGCAACCATCATCCTGAGCAGTCAGTAGCTATCAACACTGAGACAAGACCATCCACCAGCAAAATGATGATGACTTGCTGAAGGCCCAGATGATGGTTAGCATTTTTTGGCAATCAAGTATTTTCAAAGTAAGGTATATACATTATATTTTAGACATAATGCTATTGCAAACTTAATTGACTACAGTAGTTTAAACTTAACTTTTTTTTTTTTGAGATGGAGTCTCACTCTGTTGCCCAGGTTGGAGTGCAGTGGTGTGATCTTGTCTCACTGCAAACTCTGCCTCCCAGGTTCAAACAATTCTCCTGCCTCAGCCTCTTGAGTATCTAGGAATACAGGTGCTCACCACCATTTTTGTATTTTCACAGGGTTTCCCCATGCTGGCCAGGCAGGTCTCGAACTTCTCACCTCTGGTGATCCACCTACCTTGGCCTCCCAATGTGCTGGGATTCCAGGTGTGAGCCACCATGCCCGGCAACATATCTTTTATGTGCACCAGAAAGCAAAGAATTTCTTGTGACTTGCAAAAAATTTCGTGTGACTTGCTCTATTGTGATGTTCGCTTTATTGTGGTGACCTAGAACCAAACCTGCAATCTCCAAGGTGCGCCTGTACCCCTGAAAGCAGAGCTGGAGTGAAGACTTGGGTGTGGATAGTTTATTTGGGAAGTGATTCCAAGAAGCAAGAGTGAGAGGTGGGAAGAGTGAACCAGGCAAGAAGAAAAAAGCCAAAATAATGGCATGCTATTGAGGCTGCTCCCATGCACTTTTTTTATACAGGACCTTCTGAGAGACTCTGGAAAGTTACCCAGGACTGTCCACCTGAAACATGAACCTCGAGCATTTGCCCACCTGTCCCACACTGGTTGAGGTCTTCCCCTGAGGCTGTTAACCTGCAAGTGTTTCTGGGCTGCATTTGTGCTCAGGCAAAATCCTACAATAGTGGAGATGTCCTGGGGTGGAAAGTGTAGCTTGAGTTTGCTGGCAGCACAAGGGAAGCCTGTGCTTCAATGGAACCCCCACGGTGGCTGAGACTGAATGAAAGGTGTGCTGAGAAGACATGACACCGTCGTCATTGCACGGAGGAATCGTAGCCATCGATCTTGGAAAGAGGACTACTGCCCTGAATCCTGCGCTTGAGAAGGTGCCTCTCTGGCCCTCCACTGACTGTACCCTGGCCCACCCAGAGCTCTCACCCTCTCTTCTAGGGCACACGCTGGGCACTCAGGCCCTTGGCCAAATGTGACTGAGCCTGCATGGCCTCTTCCCTGGGTCCATTTCAAAGCACAAACTGTGCTTGTCTAAATGGTGCCCAAGACTCTGCTGTCTGAAGGGGTGAGAATTGTGGATGGAGCTTGCATGGGGCCTAGGGAGTCCCCCACACAGGGGTACGCAAAGCTTCTCAAGTGAGGACAGGGCTAGCTATGATGAAAGAAAAAAGTTTAGCCTGGGGCTGAGGATCAGCTCTCCCTTTACTACCACATTCCCGCGCAGAGCACCAAGAAATCAGAGAATTCTACACTCGACTTCGACCTTGTGGGTTATTATGGCGGTATATTTATTGAAGTAGAAGAATAGAACATATTTAGCTATTTTTTTAGATTCATTTATAATTCATAATTATTAAGACATAATGCAAATATGGGCTGGAATACATGTTCTGATTTTTGTGGCCTTGAGCTAAGGGAAAGGGACCCAGGAAATGGGTTTTATGTGCTTGGATGGCTTCATGGAATCCCCAACTTCATTAGCTGCTGTGATGACTCAAGGTTGTTACTAAAATCCACTTTGTATTATCTTTAAAAACCAAGGGATATTATGTAGCTCAGCAGTTAGAAGGCACTTGACTCAAAATATCTATGAACCAAAGGATATAAATGACTAAGAGCAGGAGGATCATTACCTGAAGGGGTGGAGGGTTGATCTCAGGATATGACCTGTGAGATCCTTCCTGCTGGCTCAGTGCTGACTGAACGTGAGGCAGGAGAGCCCCAGGAGCAACACATATCTGGGATAGGAGGGAATGCGGGGAGGAAGGAAAGAGAAATAGGCCCTTTTTGTTTTTATTGATCCATGACAATTATACATATGTCTAGGGTACATGTGATATTTTGATATATGCATACAATGTGCACTGATCAAATCAAGATAATTTGCATATCCATCACCTCAAACATTTATCATTTATTTGTGTTAGGAAAATTCCACATCTTTCTTCTAGCCATTTTGAAATGCATAATAAGTTATTGTTAATGATCATCACCCTACTGTGCTATTGAACACTAGAACTTCTGTTCCTTCCATCTAACTGTATTTTTGTGCCCATTAACCAACTTCTGGGAAGGGTAAAATGGTGGTTGGATGAAAAGGGCCCTTCTTAAGGCAAAGAAAATCTTACAAGAAGGGAAGACATCTTAGGAGGAAAAATAAAAAGGTGGACCATGGGCTTAGAGTGGGGACTGCAGAAATTGAAAGGCAAAGAAAAAACCAACTTAGCATTGTGAAAATAAATCTCAATGTCATTCCTTTCACAAGTCCAATGGCTGATATTCTTTTGGCAAGCTGGATATGAAGTAGGAATCTTTCTTTGAGTCAAACATTTTCATGATTATGATTATTATTGAATAATAGGTGACAATTATTGAGAGCAATTATTGAGGACAATTATTGAGCTTTCACAAGCTCTTTTCAAAGGCCTTTATATATGTTTTCTCCACTTCTGTTAGATATTCTTATTATTCCCATTTTGTAGATGAGGGATGCACAGGCATAAAGCCTATGTGGAGGCAGAGAGCAGCTAAGTAACCTGACCACGGCCCAACAGCAAACAAATGATGGGGCCACATGCAAATCGAGGCAGAACCCTTCTATTTTATGAAGCTCAATGTTTTCTTGTTTTCATCTTGTTATGAATACACCTATTTGCAAAGGGGTTTTGAAGCTACATTAAAACATTTTGCGGTCGTGCGTGGTGGCTGTTGCCTATAATCCCAGCGTTTTGGGAGACCAAAGTGGGCAGATTGCCTGAGCTCAGGAGTTTGAGACCAGCCTGGCCAACATGGTGAAACCCTGTGTCTACTAAAAATGCAAAAAAATTAGCCGGGCATGTTAGTGTGCACCTGTAATCTCAGATAATCTGGAGGCTGAGGCAGGAGAATCGCTTGAACCCGGGAGAGGAAGGTTGCAGTAAGCTGAGATCGTGCCACTGCACTCCAGCCTGGGCAACAGAGTGAGACTCTGTCTCTAAATAAATAAATAAATAAATAAGATTGAAATTTGAGCTCCTGACCATGTCTCTAGGTTGTACTCATATGTATTTTGATGTCTTCTAAGATTTATTCTTAGTGCATTTTTTAAGTTAAAGTATTTATTTACTGAGCATCTACTGTATATCACGTGCTGAGATAGGCATCAGCAGTGCAGGGAACATATGGCACAGTCTCTGCCCTCAAGTAATTTTCACTCACCACATATATTTATTAGGACACCGATACATGTGTAAATATAAGATAGTAAGATAGACATTGCAACAAGTAATTATTTACTGTAAACCTATTTCATAGGATTTTAATCTTAAAGTACTTTCACCCTATTTCCAAAAAAAATGTGTTGCATAACTTTAAAGGGATTTTCAGTTTGAAATCATCATATGAACTGCAGTAGCATCTGCTGGTGAAATACTGCTTTGTATCTATTAGAATAGTCCAAACAATTGGGAGAGAACTGCATTATTAGAGCTGTAAAATTTACTTTCTAGAAATCTCAGAAAAGAAGAGGAAGTTCTATGGTAGATGAATAAGATGACATCTAAACTCTTCTCTTAAGCTACTGAAGTTCTGTGGATATCTCACAGCACAAAGTTCAAGTGTATGCCCACAACTCCTCATGCCACAAGATGTGACACCTTTCCAATCTCTTTTTGCAAAAGTTTCCAATTCTAAGAGTACTTTTTATACCCACATATTCCGGATTTTGTAGTGCACGCAAAGACAAGATGGGAAAGGGTCTTCCATTTGTTGATGCCAGCTGCTCTATGGACCAGGCCCTGCCCATGCATCCATGTTGGTTCTTTTATCCCTACATCAGCCATAGCCCATAGGCATTAACCTCCATTGTACAGATGAAGAAATTGAAACTCTAAGAGAATATGCAATTTACCCAGAGTCACGCAGCTTGTGTATGTAAGAGTTGGAATGAAAATCTAATCTGAGTCTCAAGTCTCCTTCCACAATATGGTTTTGATTACATTTTGCAATCACCTTAGCAGGGATATGTCTGCCCTAAAAGATAGTAAGTAGGAATACTTCTCTCTATACCTTAACCTAACATCCATGGGATTCATTTTTGTATTTGGAGGTGTCATAACATTATAATAATTTGATTTTATTTGAATAGTGAGTATTATACTACTCAGTCTAGAAATCTGTGACATCCCGGTCTAAACTGCATGATAGCAATGAAGCTTCTTCAAGGAGACAAGTATGAGTAATAAAGTAGAAATAAGTTGAATTTCTATGGAGTTGCTACTTCTGAATTTAAAGTTAGCTGAGGTTAAGTAGATATTCAAAAAGATCACTATAATCTTCACTTGAATAATATAAACATTTATTATTTCTTACATATTTATTTATTTATGGAACATAGATGTAATTTTAAAACAGAATATTTGCAAATTGTATTAAAATATATTAAAAACATAATACATTATGACCCAATAGAGTTTTTCACAGTAACTCAGTGTTAGTTTAAAATGTGAAATTCAATCAATATAATTCACCAATATATTCATCAATATAATAGAATATAGTGTGTATGTCAGTATAATGTATATCCAAATTGGAAAGAAGTAAATTTATCTTTGTTTTTTAGTAAGATGAAATTAAAATTTTAGGGAATTTCAACTTTCATTTTAGATTCTGAAGGGTACCTGTGCAGGTTTATTACATGGGTGTGTTGTGTGATGATGAGATTTGGGGTATGAATGAAGGTGGGAGTGCCTGTCTTGAATTTGCACCCAGAGCAATCTCCCCTGATCAGCAGAGGGTAAACTAACTTGAATTACACTTGAATTTCTTAGGAGAGCAGGTCACAAAGGGCAAATTGTGGTCCAGAGACAAAAGTGTCCAATGGTCTAAAATGAGCCTGCCATATCACTTAGGGTACAGGTCTTAACACAAATACATTTCAGAACGGGGTCAAACCGTTGTTTAAAGATAAATGTAAGCTGGGTGTGGAGGCACACGTCTATAATTCCAGCTACTCAGGAGGCTGAGGCAGGAGGATCCCTTGAGTTCAGGGGTTTAAGACCAGCCTGGACAACATAGGAAGATCCCATCTCAATTTTTAAAAATGAGAAAAAAATAGATAAACTTAAGCATATTAACATTTTAAAGAGTTTATTCAAGCAAACAGGGATTCATGGATCAGCCAGCTCCAAACTGAAAGTGGTTGGAGGATCTACTGGAGGTGTTTGTAGGGAAGGCTTTTATAGGGTGAATGTAGAAGTAGAGTAGAGAACCTATTTTTTTGGCAAAAATTTGGGCAGTTGCATTATTTGAACTATCCTGGTGGTAGTTCTCTCATTACACAGCTAATACTCAGCGGGCCACTTGTTGGTGGGCTAAGCTTGTTTCATTTTGTCTATGTAGGAACCCAGGCCATGGGAGCTATCTCAGCCTAATGCTCTCCCATTACGTTATTTTACACCTCTCTGTATCAGGATAAGTGGGGATCTTCCCCATGAGGCTTCTTACCACCCTGTTTCCCTCAGGAAAATGTAACTGTCCCTTTTGCCTCTGTAGGCAATCTTCTGAACAGGGCTTTCCTAATATTCTTATCTCATCTTATTTTATCTTATCCTCTTCTCTGTACCTTGTTTACATGCTTCTGGAACACTTGTGTGTCTTGCATCCATCGCCTGAATTATTTAGGCAATCCTAAAAGAAGACTTCTAGGATGGATTGGTAGAGAACTGCTGGCATAGTGCGCCCTCTCTCCTTGTATCTGGAACTTTCATAATTACCTTAGTTCTCCAGGCCAATTTTGCAATTATCTTCATTCTCCACTTCATAATACATTTACCTCTGACAGAAGTTGAGTACATAAAAGGGACCTTGTCCAGTGGTACATATGAGGCAGGAGACATGATATAGTTAAAATTGTAAACTAAAAGCTTTCTGACACCAAAAGCATAAGTAACAAAAGAAAAAAACAAGTAAGTTGGACTTCACCAAAATTTAAAACTTTTGTGCAATCAGAGGACAACTGGCAGAATGGAAGAAAATATTTCAAATAATATCTTTGATAAGGGATCAACATGCAGAATATATAAAGAATTCCTACAACTCAACAATAAATAAACAACCCAATTAAAAAATAGGCAAAGACTTTCATAGAAAATTTCCCAAAAAAGATACACAACTGGCCATCAAGCACATGAAAGATGCCCAACATCACTGATTACTAAGGAAATGCAAATCAAAACCATAGTAAGATACCACTTCATACACATTAAGATGGCAATCATCAAAAAACCAGGGAATAACAAGTGTTGGTGAGGATGTAGCCAAATCAAAACTCTTGTACATTGCTGGTGGACTCTACAGCGGTATAGTCATGGTAGAAAAGAGTACAGTGCTTCCTAAATTAAAAATAAATGGAATATAGGCTGGACTCAGTGGCTCATGTCTATTATCCCAGCACTTTAGGACACTGAGGCGGCCAGATCACGAGGTCCGGAGTTCAAGACCAGCCTGACCAACGTGGTGAAACTCTGTCTCAACTAAAAATACAAAAATTAGCTGGGCGTGGTGCTGTGTGCCTGTAATCCCAGCTACTCAGGAGGCTGAGGCAGCAGAATCACTTGAATGTGGGAGGCGGAGGTTGCAGTGAGCCAAGAGAGTCAAACTCCATCTCAAAAATAAATAAATAAATAAAAATGAAACATAGAATTGCTATATCAGTCAGCAAGTCAACTTCTGGGTTTAAACCCACAAGAATTGAAAGAAATGTGTTAAGAAACATTCCTCTAACTGCATGTGCTCCCTATACAATTAGCTACAGAAAGAGGTGATAACTCATATTATTTACAAATGTTACAAGTATAAAGAACTTTAAAATAATCATTTTCTATGATTTGTTATCAATTGTTAAGTTTATTTTAACAATTATCAATTAGCTACAGAACACGAGTAGTGTTTCTTACTTTAGCCAGATGTAAACATGTGATGCAGTAATATAGTGAAGAATATTACTCACTTCAGGGGATAGGGCTTTGGTGAAGAATTTTGAGAAACTCTTGAAAGAGGAAAAGAAAACCCCCCATGACAGTAATACAATTCCAAAAGCAAAAGGAGAAAAAATGTAAATGTATTAAATCAAAAAATATTTTAAGGTAAGGCAAAAGTAGGTATAGAATGGTGAGTCACATACAAATTGTGAAAGTGAGTAATGGTCCAGAAATCAAAGAAGAGGGAAAAATATGGTAGGTGAATATGGTTGCAATGCTAATTAAAAAATGTTATTAGCAGCTAGCTCAATTCAAGCTTTGAATGAATAGAAATAGAGTGTTTATAACAGTATGCTTAATCTACTGGTGACAATATTAAGATAATTGTTGAATTATACTTAAAAGAAGTTAGTGAAAGCAGGGAATGAAAGACTACTGAACTTTTCTGGTTTGTTTTGTAAAAATTTGCCTATGTCCAAAATACAGGCTCAAAAATAAAATACTGGAAATAGAGAGCAAATCTTGGCCATTCAAATAAGAGTCAGCTATTAATTCTTTGGCCATAGGCTGTAGTCCTACAAGCAAACGTTGGTAAAATATGTGATTCAATACAGATACTCATTTTTCAAGTGTTTACAACCTGTTTGAGTCCATTTGGACTGCTGTAACAAATGACCTTAGACTGGGTAATTTATAAAACAAATTTGTTATTCTCAGATCTGGGGGTTGGGAAGTCCAAGATCTAGGTGCCGGCAGAGTTGTTACCTGGTGAGGTTTGTTTCTCAAACTTACTGCTGCATCTTCACATGGCATAAGGGCAAAAGGGGCAAAGTAGCTCCCTATGGGTTCTTTTATAAGGGGACTAACCCATTCATGACGGCTCCCCAACCCCCTTAACCTACTCACATCCCAAAGACCTCCCCTCTTTATTTATTTATTTATTTATTTATTTATTTTATTTAATTTTTGAGATGGAGTCTTGCTCTGTTGCCCAGGCTGTAGTGCAGTGGCACAATCTCAGCTCACTGCAATCTCTGCTTCCCAGGTTCAAGCAATTCTCCCGCCTCAGCCTCCTGGGTAGCTGGAATTACAGGCGTGTGCCACCACACCTCACTAATTTTTATATTTTTAGTAGAGATGGGGTTTTACCATGTTGGCCAGGCTGGTCTTGAACTCCTGACCTCATGATCTGTCCACTTCAGCATCCCAAAGTGCTGGGATTAAAGGTGTGAGCCATTGTGTCCAGCCTGGCCTCACATCTTAACACCAACATATTGGGAATTAGATTTCAATATATGAATTTTGAAGAGATATAAACTCTCAGCCCATAGCACAAACCAAGGAAGAATGTTTGAGGCACCTGTCAAAATACATATTTGAAAAGATCAGAACGTCTGGAATGCCAAATGAATTACATTAGTAGAGGCAAATTCTAACAATGAATTGAGAAGAACTGCAAACAGAAAGAATCACAGAGAGAACCATTTAATTTTAACATTGAGGAAAAACTTTGAATGTGGGTTCCATTCAATTGTACAATAACTCAATGTATACAGCATCAACACTTTTAAAACATTGAGATAAAATACTTTTGGATTTTATCAAATTGGATGTAATGCTAGAAGAAGAATTCATACTTTGAAGGGACTGTGATAAATTAAAGGATTTATTTAGTTCTGTTTGCACTTGCTACATGCTGTTTCCAATATGAATATTTTCACAAGATTTACATGTCTAATACATGAGTTGGCTCCTGACCTTGAAGCAATTGTTAGCAATAGATACACTGGTAAAAAAAATTATCTTCTCCTGTCCTGCATGACCATGGACATGGACATCTTATTATTTATGCATAATAAAAACTTTCAGTTCAGCTTAATAAATATTTATTGACAATGTGCTAATCATGAGGAGGACTGTGGATAAAGGTGGATGATAAAGATAAATTTAAGTTGGGAAAACTACCACCACTACATCTACAAGGGCTGAAAGTATATACAAGTCAGAAGCACACAGAAATCACTGAACCACAAAGTAAATGGCCATAAGTGCTGTTATATACACAAACCATGTCCTACTTATATAGTCCTTTAAATGGATAAATAATACATTAATTCTGACTGGGAAGGGAGAAAGTTTCTAGGAATAGTTCTTTAAAAAGTTGCATCAGTTTTGATTAATACATAGAAAGAGACTGTTACAGAAGAAGAGCTAGCTAACGGAAGACCTAGCATAATTTTATTCTTGCACAATATCAGGGAACCCAACAGTTTTGTCAGCAGTAGCTACTTTTAATTTCTTTGGATACTTGAGATCATCTGGGAAGATTGTGGTAAGTAAGGCTGATGATGAAGACTTTGATTGAGAAAGGATTTATCAGGAGCTGGGCACAGTCGCTCATGCCTGTAATCCCAGCCATGTAGGAGGATGAGGCAGGAAGACTGCTTAAGTCCAGGAATTAGAGATTAACCTGGGCAATATAGCCAGACCACCTTCTCTACAAAAAATAAAAAACAATTAGATGGGCATTGTGGCACATGCCTGTGGCCCCAGCTATTGGGGAGACTAAGGTAAAAAGATCACTTGGGCCCAGGAGTTTGAGGCAACAGTAAGCTATGATTGTGATGGCAGCGGCTGCTGCCATCATGCCAGCTGCAGGGGAGAGGTGTGGCCAGGGTTGTATGTTCCCTGGAGTTGGCAGGATGGGGAAAAGTGGGAGCCCTTCCCCTTCCGAGTTGGAATTGGAGCTCCCTGGGTGCTGCTGCAGCTGACCAAACTGCAGCTGTAACTGTAGACCTGGACCTCTCATTCCATGGAGCAGACAGGAGTTTATCCAACTCCCCTACTCTGTCCCCACCCCAGCCCACCACTCAGCCACCCAAACCAATGCTGCAGACTCAGGCATCCCTGCACTCTTGGGGAGCCTGGGAACGCCTCCCTTGCCCCCTGCAGGCTTGGAGGCACTTCCTCCTGCTGCCTGGTCTCTCCCACCTCCTGGCTCTGTGCTCTGATCTCAGAGTGGGGATGGGACCCAGCAGGGTGCTGTCACAGCCCAGCCAGGTGTGCACACATTGGAAGCAGTGCTGACATGCCAATCCCCTGCCACCTCAGCCCCCTCTGGACTTTGGACACCGAGGAGCAGGAGCATGGGAGGGGAAGCTGAGGGGGTCTGAGGGTGGCTGTACACTGGCCTGCAAGTGCCCCTTGGTGCCAGCAGCCTGGGTGCCATGTATGGCTGTGGGAGGCAGACAGGCTCCTGGGTGGAAGGGGATGGGTCCCCACTGAAGCCCCACTTGCAGGCTAGGCTGCCAGTCCTGCAGACTGGAGGCAAAACTCATGGTGCTTTTTCCTGGGCCCTCCCATGGCTGCCCATGGACCAATGGGCATACACTTCCTCCCCTCTGACATCCATAAAAGCCCAGGACTCAGCCAGAACAGGGCAGAAGACAGAAGAGGGAAGACTAGAGGCAGGAAGGAGCTATCCTTTCTGCTGATAGCTGGAGACAATGGGAGGGCCAGCTACCTTCTCTGCTGAATGCTTCAGAGACCTGCAGAGATATCTAGGAACTACCAGCTGCAGACAGGAGCAACCTTCTCCAGGGCTTCCCTTTCTGCTGAGAGCTGAACACTTGACAGAACAACCTAGAGAGGAGCTACCCACTATGGGTCTCCTCTGAGCTGTTCTAACACTTAATAAAGCTCCTCTGCTTTAACCCTTCACTTGTCTACCTACACCATTCTTCCTGGATGCAGGACAAGAACTCGGGCAAAGATGCCACCAATCACAGTTTGCCAACCAGAAAATCGACACCCCAAAGATTCCATAACAATTACACCACTGCACTCCAGCCTAGGTGGCAGAGTGAGACCCTGACTCACTCTGAAAAGAAAAAAAAGGAATTATCCACAAGTTATTAGATAAGACTGCTAATAGCTTCTAATTGTGATACCTTCCCGTTTGAAATGGAAGGGAAGGAATTTGACACCAGGTCAGTTTTCCCAAAGTTATAACCCTGCTTTTGGCCTCTTTCAGCTCCAGTCAGACATTAGCAATGCTCAGTTACCTTCACTATTAAGCCAGTCCTGACATGAAACTGGCAGCATTGGAGAACACTGACCCAGACTTGAAGGTAGATCTGGAATTAGGATTGCTGCTTTAAGCCCAGTATCAAGGTACACAATGAATCATGAATTTGTCATAAACCAAATTTAGTGGATTTTTCTCCTATAATTCTGATAACTTTTCCTTGATTATATATTAAAACAATTCATTTGCTGTATCTTCGTTACTGTCCCAAATGTTTTGGGTTGACATACTGATGTTAGCTAGTGGTTTTGGTCTCAACTTTCAGTAGCTGCTCCAATGTAAAATGATCACACATAAATCTTAGGTTTTTACTCATATGATACCTTGTCTGATACTATCTTCATCTATCAAATAAAGGGTTTAGTATTTTCTTAGTCAATGTGGGCTGCTATAACAGAAAATACAGATTGAGTGGGTAAAACAAGAAACATTTGTTTTTCACAGATCTGTGGGCTGTAAATCTGAAATCAGGGAGTCAGCATGGTTGGGTTCTTGGTGAAGCCTGTCTTGCTGGTTTACAGATGGCTGTCTTATTTTATCCTCACATGGAGGAGAGAAAAATTTCTCTTGTACCTCTTCTTAGAAGGGCACTACTTTCCTTTGATGAGGGTTTCATCTTCATGACCTAATTACCTCCCAAAGTTTTACCTCCTAATACCAATACATTGAGAGTAAGGATTTCAACATATGAATTTGAGGGATTTGCAGTTCATAATAACTATCAATGTCAACTCAGTTCAAGCTTGAATTTGTTTTGCTTTGGGTGACAAATCTCTAACTAATTTGAATTCATCTTTCCCCAGTCTGGTTCAATGTTGTCTTCTTTCTCCTTCACCACCAACAGTTAGCAAGATGTCAGTTTTACTTGAGGCTAAGTCTGTTTTAGTTATCGCAATAGAGAATCCTGTAAGCTATATCTTAGTTGCCCCTTTCATAATATTTTTCATTATGGAAAAAATACATTCTAAACATTGTTCCTATTCTAAGAAACTTGGCTGCATCTTTGCAACAAAAAGAATGCGGACATTTGCCAAATACAGCTGTAGAGAAAGGTAAAATCATTGCTCTGAATTATTCATAAAATCACAGAAATTAGGGACAAACACTAAATAAGGATGAATTATTCAGTGACCTGAAACAGATATTTTCTTTAGTTTCTCATGTAATTTGAAATGTACTGCAATTTACATCCTCAGTGTTATAAACATATGATGTTTCTCTTTTAGTGAAAAGCACCCAACAGAACTTGTTAAACAAATGAGTTTTTTTCTCTTCCCATCTCTAAAAGCATTTTTTATAGCTACACATCTACAAATATGTTTTAATAGACCTAACCTCTCTATGATGTCATTCTCCCCTTGGGTACCAGAATATATATTTAGCCCTGTAGAATTATTTAGCTCTCAGGTGCTGAGTTACTAGTTCCCAGGAGTTGCATTGCCCAAAGTAATGTGGACCTTTTTCTATTTTAAATTTCACCTCACATGGTCCTTTGGTTTTGTTACATTTTGTACCTGTTTTGATTGTTTTTTTCCTCTCTACGGAAATTATTTGCCAAGTAAGGAGAAAAAGTGTTGATTTTTTCCTCATTCAAAAATTATGGTAGATGAAAAAAATCTGATTAAATAACTCTATTACAGTCTTTCTCAACTTTTTACTAAGATAAACATGAAGGCACTGAAAAGGTGAAATTTTCAGCTATTGAAAATTTGGAATGTAGGACATCATGCCGAGATTTGAGGAAATGTATCAATAATTTAGCAAGGGATGGTAGTAGATACACAAAAAGCAATTAGAAGCATAAAGGCCTTGGATTCTTTTCATGTTAAAGAAAATACATTCTGAAAGTAAGTACAAAGACGCTTTGTATTTCCTTTATAACCTGTTCCCTAACAGAATACCAGGGCCTATGCCAAGGGAAAAACTGTGTGGATGTGTTTTTCTCTTCTGGTGCTGATATGGTCATAGGATGGGGATGCTCTCTCTTTGCTATTTCTCTAACCAATCTTATTACTATATCAACCAGTATCAAAACATTTCAAGTCTAGTTACTGACAAGAGAGTAAACTAGAGTGGACTCCTGACTCATAACAAGGATTCAGATCTAGAGTTCTCATAGAGTGAAGAGATTATGTTTGCAACTGAGAAACGGATGTAAAAACTGTAAGGAATCCCTGGAGAGTCTGAAAGTCCCTGAGCCCTGATACAGAGAGCAAATGGCAGTTTAAGGCTCACCACCTCTCATTCCCTCCACTATTCCTCACATAAGAATATTACAGTACACTCTTCACGCTCTCTCTGCTTCAAGCTTTGCCCTTCCACCTCTCTGTTCCACAGAGAAGAAGGTAGGATGCTCCTCTTAAAATACAAGGTGGATTATTTTACTCATCTGCTTAGAAACTTTTCAATGGCTTCTCATCTCATTCTGAATAAAATTCAAAGTGCTTTCCAGGCTTACAAGTCCCTGTAGGATCCTGAGCCTTGACAGTATCTCTGACAAAATCTCCAGCCTCCCATTGGTCACTCCTGCTCTGTCACACTAGTGTCCTCGCTGTTGTTTTGAAATATAGCAAGCATGATTTTTCTTCAGTGTCTTTATCCTTGTTATTTTTTCTGCCTGCCTTGTTCTGTGTCTTGGGCATTCCATATGACTCATCTCCTCATTCCCCTTAGTCCTTTTTCCATGTGGCATTTGAATACAGAAATCTTCACTATCTAAAATTATACTCCCATATCCATAACTTCTTTTATTGCTGTAGATATCCTTACAGCATTTATCATTGCCATTTATTAGCTTATTTGTCTTTCCTTACTAAAATGTAAACTAAATACAGACAGAAATTTTTGTAATTAAAAAACACATAACAAAAAAAATCTACCATCTTAACAAAATTTTAAGTTTGCAGAACATTTTGTTAATGATATACACATTGTTGTACAGCAGAAATCTAGAATGTTTTTATCTTGCTCGACTGAAACTCCACACCTGGGGAACAGCAACTCCAGATTTCCTGTTTCCTCCAGGCCCTGACAACTACCATTTTATCTTCTGTTTCCACGTGTTTGGCTACTTTCAATACCTCATATAGATGGAATGACGATATATTTGTCTTTGTGTCTGGCTTATTTCACTTAGCACAATATCCTTAAGATTGATACATGTTGAAATATGACAGAATTTTCCTTTTGAAGGCTGAATAATATTCCATTGTGTGTGTATATATATATACACACATATATATACCATATATATACACCATACGTATATATACCATACTATATATACCATACATATATATATACCATATATATATACCATATATATATATATATCATATATATATATATATATATATATACACACCATATTTTCTTTATCTGTTCATTTGATGATGGAGTTTTAGATTGTTTCTACTTTTTGGCTATGGTGAATAATTCTATAATGAATATAGGAATGCAAATATCACTGCAAGATCTTGCTTTCAATTATTTTGGAATTATTCAATTATTTTGGAAAAATGCCCACAAGTGGGATTGCTGCATCATATGGGTAGGTCTATTTTTTAATGTTTTGAGGACCCTCTATACTGTTTGCCATAGTGGCTCTACCATTTTACATTCCTACTGACAGTACATAGGGTTCTAATTCAATTTCTCCACATCTTCATCAACACTTGCTATTTTCTTTTTTTAAAAATGGTCATAGAGTTATGAGGTGATAAATCCTGTTGTGATTTTAATTAGCATTTCCCTGATGATTAATGATATTGAGTATCTTTTTATATCCCTGTTGGGATATTTGCATGTCTTCCTGAAAAATATCTATTTAAGAATTCGGACATTTTTAAATTGGGTTATGTGTTTATTTGCTTTTGAGTTATAGGTGTTTCTTATATATTTTGGATATTAAGCCCTTAGCACATATATGGTTTTCAAATATTTTTTTCCAATTCTGTAGGCTCCCTGTTCACTCTGTTGTTTCCTTTTTTGCAAAGAAGCATTTTATCTTGATGTAATCATCCTAACCTATTTTTGCTTTGGTTGCCTGTGCTTTTGGTGTCAAATCCAAGGAATTATTGCCACGACCAATGTGATAAAGGCTTTCTTTATGTTTTCTTGTAGGAGTTTTACAGCTTTAGTTCTTACATTTAAGTTTTCAATCCATTTGGAGTTAACATTTGTGAACAGTGTAAGATAAGGGTTCACTTTCATTCTTTTGCATATGGATATCCAGTTTTCCCAACAATATTTGTTGAATAAATTATCCTTTCTCCATTGTATAGTTTTGGCACCCTCATCAAAGATCGTTTGACTATATGCATGTGGGTTTATTTCTGGGCTTGCTTTATGTATGTATGTATGTATGTATGTATGTATGTATGTATGTATGTAAGTATTTATTTATTTATTTATTTGAGATGGAGTCTTGCTCTGTAACCCAGGAAGGAGTGCAGTGGTGTGATCTTGGCTCACTGCAACCTCTTCCTCCTGGGTTCAAGCGATTCTTCTACCTCAGCCTCCCGAGTAGCTGGAATTACAGGTGCCCACAACCATGCCCAGCTAATTTTTGTATTTTTTCATAGAGATGGGATTTCACCATGTTAGCCAGGCTGGTCTCAAACTCCCGACCTTAGGTGATCCGCCCGCCTTGGCCTCCCAATGGGCTTTCTATTCTGTTCCACTAATCCATTCTGTTCCATTCATCTATATGATTAGTTTTATGTTAATATCACACTATTGGGATTGCTGTAGCTTTGTAGTATATTTCAAAGTCAGAAAATGTGAGGCCTCTAACTTTGTTTTTCTTTCTTAGGATCGTTTTGGATATTCAGGGTCCGTTGTGGTTCCATATGGATTTTAGAATTGTCCTTTCTATTTCTCTAAAATTATCATTGGAATTTTTATAGAGATTACATCAAATCTGTAAATTGCTTTGGCTAGTATTAGAATTTAAAAATATTCTTTCAATTCATGAAAATCAGATGGCTTTCCATTTACTTGTGTCTTCCTTAACTTCTTTCAGCAATATTTTGCAGTATTCAGTGTACAAGTCTTTCCCCCACCGTCTAAGTTTATTCCTAAGTATTTTATTCATTTTGATGCCATTGCAAATGGATTGTTTTCTTAATTTCCTTTTCAGAATGTTTGCTGTTTGTGTTTTTTTGAATCTTTACTTTGAATCCTGCAACTTTGTTGAATTCAGTTTATTAGTTCTAAGAGCTGTTTGTTGAATCTTTAGGGTTTTTTAAATATATAAGATGATGTTTTCGGTGAATAGAGAAAATTTTACTTCTTCCTTTCCAATTTGGATGGCTTTTATATCTTTTTCTTGCTTAATTATTTTAGCTAGGACTTTATGTACTTCATAAAGGCGTCCTTGCCTTGTTCCGGATCCTGATCTTAGAAGAAGAGATTTCAGTTTTTCTTCATTAATATGATGTGAGCTGTGGGTTTTTACATATGGCCTTTATTCTGTTGGAATAATTTCCTTCTATTCCTATTTTTTCAAGTGTTTTTCTAATGAGAGAATGTTGAATTTCATCAAATGCTCTTTCTCCATCTATGAAGATGAACATGTTATTTTAATTGTTTTGTTAATGTGGCATATTATATTGATTCTCACATGTTGAACACTTCTTGCATTTCAGGAACAAATCCATCATAATTATGGTGGATGATAATTTATAGTGCTGTTGAATTCAATTTGCTGGTATTTATTGAGGATTTTGCATCTACATTCATTAGGAATCTTTAATTCTTTTTCTTTTTTTTTTTTTTTTTTTACTAAATAAACAGTTTATTCTTGAGAATCTCATATATAGGTAATTGATTAAGCACCACTTACAGACATTGTAAAGCTAGAATCACTATTACTAGAATAATTATTTCCTACATGAAAAGTCTGAGGTGACACAAAACAGTTCAAACAGCATTTCCTGAGGTTAAAGTCACTTGGATAATCTAACAATAAAGATTTAAGACCTGCAGCATGACCATTCACATTTATGTTGTTCAAAGCAGCTTACATTCAAGTTACAAGACAGATCACAAGCATCTCTCTCTACTGCTATGCTCTTCATGCCAAATGGCTGACTTGATTTCAAAAAAGAAAAAGACTAGGGGGAAAGAATTCTGATTTTTAATTACCTCCAGCTTCTTTGAAGAAAGTAGGGCCATTGTCTGGCTTTGATATTAGTGTTGTGATAGCTTCACAAAAAGAGTTTAGAATTTTTCTTTCTTCTTTAATTTTTTAGGAATGTTTGAGAAATATTGGCATTAATTCTTCCTTAAATATTGGCAGAATTCTCTACTAAAGTCACCTGTGCCTGAGATTTTCTTTGCTGGAAGATTTTTGATTACTAATTTAAATACCTTACTAGCTATAGATTTGTTCATATTTTGTATTTCTTCTTGATTCAGTGTTATAAGTTGTATATTTCCAGTAATTTGATTTTGTTCTAGGTTATCCAATTACTACCATAATCATTCACAGCAGTCTCTTATCATCTTTTTTTATTCCTGTGGCATCAATTGCAATGTCTACTTTTTCATTTTTAATTTTATTTGGCTGAGTCTTTTCTCTTTTTAATTGCCATATTCCATTGTATAGTATTACCACAGTTTTTTTTAATCTATTCACTTGAATTGGTTCTACTTTCTGGTTATAATGAAAATATGCATATGAAAATATCCTTTATCTGCATTAATCTTTATTATTTCCTTCCTTTTGCTGGGTTTGGGCTTAGTTCTTTTTTAGTTCCTTGAGTTGTAAAGTTAGGTTGTGTATTTGAGATCTTTCTTCTTTTTTAAGGTAGGCATTTATTGCTATAAATTTCCCTCTTTAGTACTGCCTTTGCTGCATTTCTAAATTTTGCTATGTTGTGTTTTTTAATTTTTTTTGTCAGCTTGTTTTCTAATATTCTTTTTGATTTCTTCTTTGACTCATTGGCTGTTCAATAGTATGTTGTTTAATTTCCATATATTTGTAAATGTTTCAGTTTTCCTTCTACTATTGAATTTTTGCTTCATCCTACTTTTGGTCAAAACAGGTTCTTGATTTCCTTTGTCTTAAATTTGTTAAGACTTGTTTTGTGACATAACTTGTGATCTATCCTGGAGAATGTGTCAGGATATGTCACTTTGCCAGATAATTTATATACCTCTATTTTTGAAGGGTTGATATTTGGAAACTTATTTTGTTCCTTTTATTGGGCCATGCTTCCCTGTTTCCTTGTGTGCCTTTTAATTTTGTGTTGCGATTCTAGGATTTGAAAAAAATAACCACTTCTCCCTGTCTTTACAGACTGGTTTTGCACTGGGAAATCCTTTCACCAGTCAGCCCAGTTAGAGATTCTGAAGTGTGTCAAATCTTTCTGTGAATCTATTGTCTCTGGAATTGTGTGTAAATTCTTAGAAAAATTTGCAAGTCTTTCTTCAGGAGCATGTAATCTCTTGCTCTCTTTGTTATCTATCTGTAGTACTGTAGGTTATCTGGAGTTGCTATAACCCCCTAGCTCTCTTTTGTTCTCAGAAGTCCTCAGACATCAAGTGTATCTGGTCAGACAGAAAACAGTCCATCAGGCTGACTGGGAAAAGTTGGAATTCTGGATGCACACTCCAGTTTTTTCCTTCTCCAAGGGGAAGCCAGGAGTTGAGGGTTTTCTCCCACTCATTGCATATTGATCCAGGGAAGGATAGTATGATAAGTGAATGTATGCTAACCCAAACTGCCTCAACTCATTTGTTCTTAATATCCCCAACCTGGAAAGCTTTCCTGTTAGCACTTAAATTCAGGCAAGACAGAAAACAATCACTTGGCAACTCCCCTGAAGTCTGAACACTGAATGTGTGTTTCAGTATTCTCTTTCACTTCTGTGTGGGAATCAGGAACTGTAGAGTATTCTCCCAATCTTGTTATACTGAGTCACAGGAGGAATGATGGTGATTGAGTGACAGTCCAAACTGTGGCTTTATCAGCAGGCATGCAATCTGGCATCCTTTCCTGTTAGCACTTAGATTCAGGGTAGACAGGTGCCCTCCCAAAAAGTCAAAATGTTGAACATATGGTCTAGACTTTTCTTTCTCTCCCTAGGGATGAGCTGGGAGTTTGGAGCTTTCTCTCCATTGTGTTGTACTGCTGAGGGAGGATGAATGAGTGCAACAAATTTACCAGCTGGTTTAGATGTGCCTGGCTTGAAGCCTACCAGGGAATCCAGCGTCTTTAAATTGGCCTCTGTACTTTTCACAAAGGAGATTTATTTGTGTATTATTGTCGAGATGGTGTCTCCTTGGAGAGGAGGGTGGAGGGGCTTTGAGGCTTTCTATTTCATCATCTTGCTGGTGTCCTGACAGAAATTTTATACTGGGCTCCTTTCCCCACATTGTTGGAGAATGGATCCTGGCTGATTATATGTACTCATGAAATACTGGATAAATTATTATTTATCATTTACTTACAAATATTTAAAATTTTTATTATGGGAAATAAGTTTTTAATCACTATGAAAGTTTGTTGAAGCACTAATTCATTACTGTGAAAAGTGGGGAGGGGAATAAAAATCAAGCATTTGTCTACTTATCTTGGTTTTCCTGTCAAAACTGTGTTTTGGTGTAATCAATACATATTTGGGAGGAAATGTTCTTTTAGAAATTATTCCAGCTAATAAATGAAGAAAAAATGAAAGAATGTAGTACCCTGTTATAACACCTAGTAAAATAATGGTTGAAACAAGTTTTATGATGAATGCTAAAACTATGAGTTGAAAAGTTGATGCAAACCTTTACTGTGGAGGAATGTAGCTGACATTAATTTCTTATCTGAATTACATTTTTGAAACTTTATGACTGTTTGAATTTAAAATGGATTTTGATGTCTTTATTTTTTCTTTTATACTCTCTTTTTTCACATAAAAATCAACTATTAACTGATTGGTTTTATGGTCTTTTGGAAAGAGACTGTATAAATTCTGCATTTTGTATGAAGATCTCTTTTACACTGTCAGAGGAAATTTTATCTCCGGTAAGCTCTGATTTCATCTTTCAATTTTATTTTGAATTTCTTTGTCTTTTGTTTTATCAGCACCTTGTTTAATTTAAAATAGATTCAATGTCAACAGTCAAGGAGTTAACTCAGGAAACTAATTTATCCAGAAATACAAATATTTTTGCATATATTTTATCCTTTGTTTTAGATCTTTAATATGTAGTTTCTAAAAATGAAATATGGACAGTTTGCTTGATTTCTGAGCATAGTCAATGAATAATTTTACCAAAATAAGCAAACATTTTTCGAGCTTTTTTTTTCCTTGAGATTGAGTCTTGCTCTATCACCCAGGCTGGAGTGGGGTGGTGTGATCTTGGCACACTGTAGCCTCTGCCTTCCAAGTTCAAGCAATTCTCCTGCCTCAGCCTCCTGATTAGCTGAGATTACAATTGCCCACCACCACACCCAGGTAATTTTTTGTTTTTTTTATTAGAGATGGTGTTTCACCATGTTGGCCAGGCTGGTCTCCAACTCCTGAACTCAACTGATTCGCCCACCTCGACCTCCCAAAGTGCTGGGATTACAGGCGTAAGCCACCACGCCCAGCCTGGAGCATTTTGATATAATGAATTACTGGGGAAATCTTTTAATATAATGTTAGCCCATTTAAAAAGAATCCAGTATAATTATTATATTCTTTATATGACTACATTTGACAGTGAAGTAACTTAGCACTCTGTGTTTATAATGCTTTGAAAATACATATTTGTTGCTGATTTTATATTCCAAACAGAAATTATAGGACACCATATTATATAAACACAAGAATTCACTATTAATTTTCACACTTTAAAACAATAATCTTGGCCTTGTGCAGTGGCTCGCGCCTGTATTCCCAGCACTTTGGGAGGTCGAGGCAGGCAGATCATGAGGTCAGAAGATTGAGACCATCCTGAATAACACGATGAAACCCCGTCTCTTATAAAAATACAAAACAAAATTAGCCGGGCATGGTGGCAGGCGCCTGTAGTCCTGCTACTCGAGAGGCTGAGGCAAGAGAATGGCATGAACCCGGGAGGCTGAGCTCACAGTGAGCCGAGATGGCGCCACTGCACTCCAGCCTGGATGACACAGAAAGACTCCATCTCAAAAAAAAAAAAAAACTTTTCAATTTTTAAAATTTTTCTCAAACTACCCATCAGAGAAGTTTAACATCTCCATTTACATTTCTATGATGTAATACAGAAATATTTTATTTCTTTCCCCAGAATAATATAGGCAAAATCTCTCCCTCTGACTATACACACCTGGTATTGTTATTTTAATTGTTTAAGGGTTTCTATCTCTTCCTATTCTGAATGATTATTCTCTTTTTGAGCTTTCTTGCAGTAACCGTTTTAAATAGTCTCTAGACAACTTTCTAGATTCTAGTATCCACATTAATCTTCCTGCCGTTGCAGTTTCTGTCTTCTCCAAGAATCTAGCTTTTATGAGAACAAAATAGTCACATCTTCTTTAAAGAAGAGTTTCCAGTGTAAGGACTAAAAGTTTAAGTTAATTGTAAATGAAAGACTCCAGTTAGAGGAGAAAATATTTCATTAACAATTACTATATTGAAGATGAATCTCACTATGGCCACATTAATTACATCTATTTCAATTTAAGGGGACACAGTAACAAATCTTACCTCTCTGAAAAGAAATCAAATCTGAAACATGGTGGAGAAGTATGAGCCCTGACCAAGAGATTTTCTTGGAAGACATAGATTGACTTATAGCAAATGTTATCTGAAGTAGTAAAATTTTACACTTTATTTTTATAGAAAACAGACAATAAAAATCTTTCTAAATTAATGCATACGTACTTTTGTAAAAATAACATAAAAATATCTGATTAACTTAGATACATCAGTTCTTTAAGTTCCAAAATAAAGAATGAGAGAAGTTTATAGTTTGTCTGACTTTTATTCTTTTCAATCCATAATTAATTCCATAGATAGAATAATTTATAATGTAACTTTAATCATTACATCCTTTGATCAAAAATATACAGATATTCTTAATTTTTCTTCTCATATATACTTACATTATTTTTCATCTTTTTAATATTTCTTTATTCACTGGTCCCACAATAGTTCACTAAGTTTGGTATTTCTTGGCTTTGTAATTTCCCAGTTCAGCTCCTGAGTACAATGAGTACTCTTCTCTCCTCTTCCTTTGTATTCTTTTTAGGTCCAACCCCATGGCTTTCCTTTTGTACTCTCTAGGCCAAGAATGTTCTTTCTTCTTCCTACCATTTAAACATTATTCATTTTTCATGGCTGCATTAGTCCATTTTCACACTGTCATAAAAGACTTTCCTGAGACTGGGTAATTGATAAAGGAAAAAAGTTTTAATTGACTCACAGTTCTGCATGCTGGAGAGGCCTCAGGAAACTTACCATGATGGTGGGAGGAGAAGCTGACATGTCTTCTATGGTGGCAGGCAAGGGAGAAAGTAAGCATGTGAAGGAGGAACCGTCAAACACTTATGAACCCATCAGATCTCTTGAGAACTTAACTCATTATCATGAGAACAGCATAGGGGAAGCTGCTCCCATGATCCAATCACCTCCCACCAGGTTCCTTCCTTTACATGTGGGGATTACAATTCCAGATGAGATTTGGGTGGGGACACAGAGCCAAACCATATCAATGGCCAAAATAATGTATATTTTTCTTTTCTCATCTATTCCTGACTATGTCCTTTCTGAATTTCTTCCATACTTTCAACCTGTCACACAAAAGGCAGAGCTTACTCATATTTCTTATCCTGTTATTTAAAAATTAATTTTGCTTGAGTTTGAGAATAATAGTCAATAAGCAGGGGATGAGCAGGCCATCAACAGCATCCTTTATTTTGGCAGAAATTATTCTGAATCAAACTTACCTTGTCATGGGTATAATTACGTGATCTCAAAAAGAATTAAAAATCTCTATCACTTGAACCACAGTTTCCCTTAGCATATTTAATATACTTCATTTTTTTCAGCTAACACATGTTAGCTAATATTTTTACCATCAAGAAGAATATCCTTTGGCAAAAGTATCTCTGTTTCATTAGTACATATTGAGAGAGTTGGACCCTATGGCTTCCCAACTTGCTCAGGAATGGGGAAGCTAGGGTACCCAGATAGGTAATCTTCTGTTTTGATACTTATATCCTGACTGTACATAGTGTCAAATCTGGGTCTTGACCTAGCAGGCACACATTAACACAACATGAATTAAGGAAAAAGTCATTTATGAAACTACAATTGCTGCAGTAGTTATTTGGTAGTCCTCTTTTTAAAAATTTCCTTTTAATTGAAATGAAAGTTTATAAGTGATCATACTGTAAATGATATAACACTTTATAATGTTTTATTACAAAAACTCAAACACTCCAGGAGTGAATTAAAAGTAAATTGAAATCTCCCTCTCTCTACAATCCCACTTGCCTCATCATTTCCTCTATTCTATAGAAATCCACCAAAAACAATTTAATTAGAACTCAAATACTCTCACTCATAAAACGCATATGTGTACTTTTTAAAAAATGGGATTATGCTAATTATGATTTGTAGTGACCTGATATTTCATTCGAAAATATATTGGATATCTTGCCATCATTTAAAATGACTGTAAAATGTTAATTTTTACCAGTATTTTTATAAAACATATCTATTGAAAATTTAAGTCACTACCATCTTTGCATGTTTTTTATAAACTTGTATAATGAACAGCTTTGCAAATATTAGTTAGCACACTTGTTCAATTATTTAATAGAGATCTAATCTGAGGAGTTGAGAATTTTCAACTCTTTCTCAAGACCATTCCTTTGGAGTGATTTTGGAAATGTAGGTTATTTTTGGTTGTATCAATGATGGAGACATGACAAGCACTTACAAGTAGAGAGTACAGATCACATGCAGCATGCATTGGGCCAAACAGTGCATTGAGACAAACAGTCCTATATAAGGAAGAATTGCTTTGTATGAAGGCCCAATAGTACCTCTTGGAGAAACATGGCATCATGAAGTATTTCACTGTCTACTTTAAGAAATGTTGCACTATTTGTGCATTTTACAATAAATATCTATTGATCTTATAATCTGCAAAACAATATACTATTATTTAAAGTTCTCTTTTGTTTTGTTTTGTTTTTGTTTGTTTGTTTGTTTGTTTGTTTGAGACAGAGTCTTGTTCTGTCACCCAGGCTGGAGTGCAGTGGCACAATCTTGGCTCAATACAACCTCCACCTCCTGGGTTTGAGTGATTTCTTGTGCCTCAGTTTCACAAGTAGCTGAGACTACAGGCACGTGCCACCATGCCCGGCTAATTTTTGTATTTTTGTGTTTTTAGTAGAGAAGGGGTTTCAACATATCAGCCAGGCTGACCTTGAACCACTGTCCTCAAGTGATCCACCCACCTCGGCCTCCCAAAGTGCAGGGATTACAGGTGTGAGCCACCAAGCCTGGCCTATTATTTTAAGCATTTAATCTTCTCTCATCCCAACAGCAATGGAATTTTTCAATAAATCCAAAAAATTGTTTCTGTGAAAAGACAAATAAATTAGATGACAAAAAAGAGAGAGCCTGTTAAAATAGAAGAAAAATGGAAAACTGGATAATTGAAAATTTCAAAAGAATGCAATATGTACCTTTTGGTCATTATATTTGAAAATATATATGAAGAGGTTAATTTTTTAGGGAAAATTTAACTATAAAAATAAATCTAGAGAAATGAGAACATTTGAAGATACCAACAATAGAAAAAAATGAAACCAGCATAAAGTTATAGCACCTTTAAAAGCTCAGGGCCCAGCTGTGTCTCAAGCAGGTCCTCTTCAACTTAATGGAAAAGTTAATTCCTGTGTTGTTCAACCTAATCTTTTGGTTAATGGGAGCAAAGGAAGCATATCTCTCCCTCCATTTATTTCTTAAAACAACTGAAAACCAAAAGAAAAATCAATGTACAAAGAAAAAAACTCCACTAATTTTGTTAAACATAACACCATTAATAATTATAAACCAAACTTTGAAGACTAGTTGTTAGTTCCATAACAATTTAGCCTTTCTTCAAAAAATGGTGAGAGTAGATGCAGACAACTGAGCAAATATGGCATGTTATACACATAGAGAGACTTATTTTCCCACCTGAAACTATAACCTGATGGCAAATGGCTTATTCAAGTGATATAAAAAGAAAACAGCAACATTTTTGAAAATAGGAAGTCCGTAAATGGCTGGTAACTGACCTAGCTTACCAAAAAGTGCAAAATTGTAAGCAGCGGGGAAATCTGATTCTACAAAATGTTCATAAATTGGTTGCATGGGATACCTCTGAAAGTAGAAGTAAAGGTAGGACTAAAATCCAGGAAGATTGGTTGAAAGACTGTTTCCAACACCCACTCCATCAAGCTTCGTGAATGCCTCTAGGTTCTACTGGTGGAAAAGTAGACATTTGCTGTCTAGAGAGGTAACAGGGAATCTTAGTACTGGCAATATCATCTTCATTGGTCATACATAAATTAGGGGGGCAAAATGAACAGTAACTACTGAAAGCTAGATCTCCCCAATTTTCACCTCTATCTAGATTCAAAAAATAACAGTCTATTAGTCTTATATCCTCAGAGAAGCCTGGAAGACTCTAGTTGGAAGATCATGATCAGCCCAAAGGAATAGACAGTGGATATGTCATGAGATGCTTTTCTGGGAAAACTTCTCAACCTGATGGCCATGTCTGGAAGCCACAGTTGACAATTATTTCCTAAAAAGCTGAAGCTTACCATAAATGTTTATTGTATTGCTCTTGAACACAAACAGATAACCAACAATCACGAGATTCTAGGTACAGCCAATAACAAACACAGAAACAAAAAATAAACAAAACAACTGAAAGTAAACAGAGTCTATACAGTGTGGGAAAAAAGTAAATATTAATTTCCTCAGAGAGGGAAGATAAGATAATTCAACAAGAACAAGGTGTGATATAAAATGGATATTCAAAAAAATAGAATTCTTAAAAATTAAGAAATTTATTGCAGAAATATATAACTTAATGGGATATTTGGAAGTTAAAGCTGACTGCATCTCCAGAAAAGTTAGTGTAAACAGAGTTGGGAATGAGAAAGGGAAAGTTTAATGAATTAAATAATTGGTCCTATAAGGCCAAACAAAATACAGGCATTTGGGAAAAGAAAAAAATACAACGAAGTATGATATATATAAATAATTTTTTGAAACGGGTAAGAGTTAAAGTGTATGAATTTCAGATTGAATGTGTCCACCAGAATCCAAGCCAGTGGTGAAAATAGACCTAGATCAACACACACACACACACACACACACACACACACACACACACACAAATCAGCACACTCCGGAAAAAAAAAAAAAAGAAGACACTTCAAATTTCCAGAGAAGAGAAATAAAAATGGTCACTAGAAGACAAGCAAAGCCTTATAAATTGCAAAACAAATTATTTCTAATGCAGAATAGTATCTCCAACCAAACTGTAAATCAGATAGGAGGAAACAATAATAAGCATTTACAGCAAGGCAAGATTCTATAACTCTACATCCAATACATCCTATCTCAGGAATTTACTGGGGAAGAATTTCACTAAAATGAGGAATTAAATGAAGAAAGAGCAGGGTATAAAGTACAGGGAATCTCCTGGTTGTTAGATGTACAGTATGTGTACACAGCAACCTGTGTAAATTAGAGCTATCTAGAAAAAAAATTCAAAAAGATAAATCTGATAAAATTTCTAATGCTTCTGAACGCATTATGAGACTCATTAGAAAACTGGGGTACAGTTTGGAGTTGGTACTTTGATACATACATAGAAAAATAAACAAAACAAAAATTTTTTAAAAATTGTCAGTTTAAGGGAAAAATGTGTAGAAATTAAATTCAATCATTTATGCTCCATGTTTCAGGTGTGAGTAACATTTACCTAATTATACCAGTACTAGTGTTACTGGAAAAAGGGGTCCCAATCCACACTTCAAGAGAGGGTTCTTGGGCCTCATCCAGGAAAGAATTCAAGGTGAGTCACAGAGTACAATGAGAAGAAGACATAGTTTATTGAAAGCTACTGCCTTTTAGAGTAGGGCGTCCTCAGAAAGCAAGCGAAGGAATGCACCATCTTTGTTTTCAGTTTTTCTGTTATAGGAGTTTTGTCTATGTAAAGACTAAATTGAATTGTCTATGTAAAGACTAAATTGGAAACCAAATAACAAGAAGAAGGAATTTATGCATAATCTTCAAATCATGAGGAGTAAAATTCATACAGGACCTATCACTTAAAGAGTTTCTTAGTGGTTACCAGTGGGCATTTTGTGATGTTTATCAATGTGATTCTTGAATGTAAAAAGAACTACTTATAAGATTTCATATTCTGATTTAATGTGCAGCATATTATGTTAAATTGTTAACCAATTTAAAAATTTTTGAGTTTAAATTAGAAATCTTATTGTTCTATTTATAAATCTAGTACATTAAAAATTATTTTTAAGGAGACTTTGATTAATGTTTGGTCCATTCACAACTTAGTTATTTAAACTCCCTTAAAGATTTTAAACTACATTTATAAATATGTTCAATGATCTTTGTGAACATTTTCATTATCAGACTAACAAATAAAGCCTTCGGAGTACTTAAACAACCTTATAGAGCTAATAAATTAAACTCACAAAATCATGAATCTTAAATTATCTCCAATGTTAAATCACTACTGGCAACTCGGTAAAACTGCTTATAATTTCAACTAAAAAAAAATCCAATATCTAAAATATTCTGTTACACTTTTAAAATTGGAATGTAAAATGCTAATCTATATTTAAATACTAATACAATTATAAATAAATATCACAACTCTAAAGTATAAATATTATAGCTTTTATATACTTCATCATCTCTAAACTTTTTTTCAATGTTTTCCTGGGATAAGAAAATCATAAAAACAATTAAATCCTCTTAAGCAAATGGGGTTATCACCTCAGTGAGTTGTGGCTACTTTTTCAGGTTGTTTACCTATCAGAGATTTTGACTGGAAAATGAGATCTGGAGCTTCAGATACTCAGGGTAATTGTTGGTTTTTCCCTCATTAATATGGGAACAAATTCTAACGTTGTAAAAGTTATGTTAATAGAGATTCCAAGCCCATGAACTCTAAGTGAAATGGCAATGCAATCCATGTTTTCTAGATCCATGTTTCCTACATCTTTAGCCTGATTTTAATATCTAACCTCCCTACTCTGATTGTTTAGGTAATAGATTAAATTCAAAAATCTATTTACTGTGTGATTCTTGACAGAGTTCTTTTTATATTCTTCATATCGGGTAAAGTCATAACTTTTCTAGATATTTAAATGACATACACATTTATTATTTGATCTCATGTGTATATCTGATTCTGTGGTCACATTTCCCAAGGCCATATAAATGACTGTAGCCAGACAGATGTAAGGCTAGGTGTAAAAAGAGATATTCCCACAGATTATATACTTGCTGTGTAGAGAAAACTCTCTCTGTTTTTCCTCTAGTCTCACACCACAAAGATCAATCAGCAACACAGAAGACTTCTGTGACCAAATGTGTGGGTTTCTTCCTCCATACGTACACCAAGGAGCAGACACCCGCTGAGTGTCCACTAATTCAGTTCTGACACTACCCTGTCTACCTGGAGATAGTGTCAGATCTCACAGGTCAGTCCCCAAGACTGCCCATCCTCAACCTACCAGTCACAAGCCCAGGCCTCTGAACTTCTGACGTACTGGCTTCAAGTTGGGTTCTCATGACCTCCTCTTTGGGTTTGATTAATTTGTTGGAGTGGCTCACAGAACTCAGGGAAACACTTACATTTCCTGGTGTATTGTAAAGGATATTGCAAAGGATATAGATGAAGAGACACTTAGAGCAATGCATGGGGAAAGGGAGCAGAGCTTCCATGCCATCCCTGGGTGGGCCACCCTCCAGGAACATCCATGTGTTCAACTACCCAGAAGCTCACTGAACCCTGTCCTCCTGGATTTTGATGGAAGTTTCATGATATCAGCATTCCTCCCTCCAGGGTGTAGAGTGGGACTCTCTCCTGAGATGGTCTTAAGATCCACAACCAGAAAGGCAGGAACATAAAAATGAAAACAGGCCATGAGAAGGTGAGAGGCCTGCTCCTGAGGCCTAACACACCCAATATTATAACAAAAGACTGCAACAAGTGCTAGGGGAGTTATAAGCCAGGAACTGTGGATGAAAACCAATATATATCATAACACCACAGTTGCTCAGAAAATATTCATGGAGAATAGACCTAAATTGATACTGCCTATTGACATAATTTACTTTACTGATCTTTTCCTTCACCATTTTAATAAATAGCTCAGACAATAATGAGTCCCATTCAAAGATAATAATAGACAAGATAGCAGCACTGTGCCTGTGTAACATATATTTCATGTTAGAGAAAAGCAACAAGGACAATATAATATTAAAAGACAGAAAAAAATTACATGCCACATTGACTATCATTGAATCACAAAGTGAATACAAATTTTCAATGCATTGTTTCATTAAATCAAACTCCCCTTCCCACACCAATACAACTCCTCTGATGTAAGTGACCTAAAAAGACATAAATAGGTTTTAAAGCAGATATAAGATAAATGCAATATATGTAGTGTGAGCTTAGGGAAAGATAAAAGGGAAAATATCTTTTATCTGAGAAATATATACCACACTAGAAACAGCAAAAATGAAGACTAGATAGTTTCAAAATTTACTCAAATAAATGGTGTACAAGAAAAAAATTGAGCAAAACAAAACGGAAAAGAATAAATAAATAACAAGGGTAGAACAGTATTTATAGTTGTTTGAAGACAGACAAAGCTGACCTAACATGTTACCATGCATATTTTATCCAGTTTTCCAATTTTGTTTTTATTGCTGGAAAGTTAGTTTGGTCAGAGTTATTTCACCATATCAGCAAGTATAATTTTCCAAACTCACACCCCTTACTTTTTGTATATTATTTTTTATCCTATTATTACATATTTCATAATATTATATATTCCATACTGAATTATACAGTAAATAAAAAATAAAATATGAACACAACAATTTCATAGAAATGGTGAGTTTTTTTTTAATTGAAGCAGAAGTTCATGACGTGAAAATAGAATGATGCAGTAAAGATATAATCTCAAGAACTCATTTTATGGAAAAAGTGAAAACAATTTGCAACATTAAAATAATTAATCAGAACCTCAATCCAGATTAAGAAGGAATAGAGAACAAATATTAAAATTGGAAGGCAATGAAAATATAATCACAGATATTGATCAAGTAATTAGATAAGATCATTTTCTTAATTTTACACAAATATATTGAAAACCTTGGATTATATGATTTTTTCCATATGAAAATATAAGTGACCCAAATGACAAGAGTTATAAAATCTCAGTATCTTATTAATGCAGAAAAAGATGCTGAAGATACAAAATTCTGAACATTCTCCTCTCAACAAACAGACAAATCAATAGGCATGAACATTTTCAAGAAGAAATGTATCAAGACATGAAAGTACTGATAACTCAATGCTATTTCAAGTTTTCCTCTTCTAATTCTAGCTATGATGAGTTAATTTGTATCAGGCCATCCCACCTGGCAAGAACAATTGTGAAAGCTGGATAAAATTAATTAAAAATAAGTAGCTATTTAAGGGCTTCTGAGAGCAATCAAAGCATCCAGAACTTGAGTGTGTAAGCTCCCAGAAAGAAGAGAAACACATTGAAGTGATTTCAACATTCTCCACAACCTTTCATTTGGATACATTTGCTGAGCAGATAGCTAAGAAGAAAATGGTAGCTCAGAGATTTTGGAAATCTGATAGGCCTGCATAGACAAAAATTGGAATTCAGGACTATCATGGTGGCCAGGGCTTGATAAAGGGCCAGAAGGAACAAAACAATTTTGTTTTGTTTTTCCTTCACAGCATTTTCTGATTCTTTAGTTGCAGAAAGTGAGCAACTAAGAAGCTTAGCATAAAATGGAGCTACCCAACTCTCAGCAAAAGGATAGACAAAATTGGAATTCAACAAGGAACAGAGGACCTAGAAATCTCCCTAGGCATTGAGACCTCTAAAAAGCTAATCCGTAGCTGAAAATGCAAACTAGAAATGCACCAGCTGCCACAAAAACTGAAATCTAGCCTCAAGGCATTTCAGTCTGATTGGACCAAGAGGATCTACCTCTAAGCCAGAAGAAAACTACAATTTCTTTGGAGGGAGATCCCATCTAAAGTGTTTTTCTCTTAGGTCAACGTCTGGCTTTTGATCATAAATAACCAGGCATATCAGTCAGCGGGGCTAAATGATGCATGCACACACATGTGCGTGCACACACAAACAAAGTGATAGTGATAGTGAGAGGGAGAGGAGAAAGCTATAGCTTTAAATGTTTCCATGTACAGAAAATAAAAATACTTCCAGATATATTTATGAATAAATATTGTATTTATACTAAACTGGACCAAAGCTGAACACATGTGTTCTCTTCCCATCCCTTTCCCTTTGTCTCTCTCATATACACTACACACAATAAAATGCAGGCCTATTCCACTAATAAATATTACTGCAAATATTCTAAAGCTGTACTTTACAATTAAAAGTTGCAATCCCGTTAAAATCATACTTCATAATCAAGGGGTGTTTATGTTAGCAAGCAAGAATGGATGACTATTAGGAAATAGTTTACTATAATTTATCATGTTAATAGAAGAACAATAATCTCCAGAAACTTCACCATATATTACCAATTAAATATATTAATAGAATAGTATTATAATGAGATAGATGTAATTTAACCCAAAATTCAGAATTTATGTGATGGTGTTTGGGTACAGGGCCTTTGGGAAGTGACAAAGTTTAGATGATGTCATGATGGAATTAGTTCCCTTGTAACATAGACACCAGGGAGCGTGCTCTCTATCCCTGCAATGTGAGGACAGAGTGAGAAAACTTGACTGTCTGCAAGAGAACGCTCACCAGATAGCAAATATTCACAGATCCTGATCTCGGACTTTCCAGCCTCCAGATGTGTAAGAAAATACATTTCTGTTTAAACCACTCAGTCTGTGGTATTTTGTGATGGCAGTTCAATCAGACTAGGACAAATAATGACACCATTCATGATTGTTCCCATCTACCAGTCACCAAAACAAGTTCTAAAAAGATTAAAGAATAAATTCCCCCGAGAGATAAACTTAAAGCCTAAAAATTAGAATAAATTGTAAATAAAGATTAAAAATATAACTGGAGGCAATCAAAAAAATATATATCCTAAGGAGATTGTTAAAGCTATATGAAAAATTTATGCTAAAAATCTCATTGGAGCACTATTCATAAATCTAAATAATTGTAAATAATAACTGGGTTATGGTTATGTTGATTAAGGTAAATCCATATATGTTAACATAACATGGTAATTTGTAAATGTTTATAAAGCATTCTTCTATATTAGCAAAACAATTTGAAGTGTCAAATTAAAAATCCTGAATACAAAATTACATGTAAGTTATAATTCCAAGTATGTTTGAAAAATTACATATTAAAATAATGGAAGTAAATGCAACAAACTATTTATAGTAGAATTTTATTTTACAGCAACTCAAAGTAATGAAACAAATCCTCTGGCTTACAACTTTCAACTAGGTATTGTGATTTTCTTACTATTCCATTCAGTAGGATATAGGTAGCATGGTTGTATTCTCAGTTTGTCAGTGTTCTCCTGGCATCATTATTAATAGTGTCCCTATCACTTTCACAAGTTTCCTAGTTTGCAGAATAAATTATATGGTTATCTGAGATATGGGAAACCTAATTTTCTTCCTTCTTCCCCAGTGATAATCTATACAATTCTGGACAACTCACCTATCCATAAAACAATTTGATCTCTACCTTAAAATAGATATATCTCTGCTAGTTAACTTCATAGAAATATTGTAAGGATTAATGAGGAGATGGTTGGAAAATACTTTGAGCTCATCAGAGAAAAGTGCTGTGATATTGCCACTAATAAATTTATTTACTAGCTTGCTGAGTAGAAAGTCAAAGGAAATCAAGATTTTGTGGGTATCAGCTACAAAACTAAGTCAATCACACATGTTCTGGCAGCCCATTTAAATAAGTTCCCCAGAGTACAGTAGCTAGTGAACATAGAACTTCTCCAAAAAAAAATATATATATATATGAACATCGAACTTCTCCACATATATATATAATCTATATCTATATATGTATATAAAATTAGAAAAATTAGAGACACTGAGGCTAAATTTTGACTTTGTATAGGCTATTCATTTAGCAGTTATGAGTAGATGTATTGAACTTCTCTTTCTTGGTGAAAATATTATGTTCCATCAAGTACTAACCATATGGAATGTTTGGAAGTTGAACAAAGACTGTTCATTAAACTTGAAAGGGACAGATCTGAGTCAGCCAACACTTTGTAACCTGGCAGTCAGGCCTCAAAATCAGGCCTATTATTTTAGTAGACCAATAAAGTTTTTTAGAAACTCAGTGGACAGGTGGCATCTTCACACATTTTCAGCACCTTATAAATTAGGTACTTTTGCCTGGCACTAAAATATCCTTCTTGAACTTAAAAATCAAAATCAATAAATCAATCTACTTCTCAGGCAACAAAGAAGCAGAAGAAAGGCAACAACGGGGCAGATTAAACTTCTAGCAATGAGTCCCAAATATACAGGAGCCTTAGTTTGATTAAGATGACAAAAAAACACCTGGAGGAAAGGCACTCAAGTCTGGTTCATGGTCTCTTTGTTCTTCCTAAAATCTACATCCCTTGCATCAACTACAGTACTATAGTCGATGATTTGAAGTTGAAGCATAATATCTTATTTTTTCTGACATTGCAAGTATATAACATCACAAAGTTTTTTTTCTTTTTTTGTTTTTTTTTTTTTTGAGACAGAGTCTCTCTCTGTCACCCAGGCTGGAGCGCAGTGGCACGATCGTCACTGCAAGCTCTGCCTCCCGGCTTCACGCAATTCTCCTGCCTCAGCCTCCCGAGTAGCTGGGACTACAGGCGCCCGCAACCACACCTGGCTAATTTTTTCTATTTCTCAGTAGAGACGGGGTTTCACCATGTTAGCCAGGATGGTCGCGATCTCAAAGTTGATTATCTTTTCACTTGTCAAGTTTTTACACTGTCTATCTAAAATTCATATCTTGACCTTTCATGTCTGTCTTCAAGAACAAGTCATCTCTCTTCCCACTCTCTGTCAATTTGACCTCTTTCTCTTTGCTTTGTTCTGGAGGAGAGAAAGGTGTATGTATATTATTTTCTTCTTTGTCCGAATTAAATAGCTGTTCTTGGAGAGTGGTGAGCAGTTCTTTATGCAAAGGAGAACTAGTTACTTAGTTTTGTACCATTTACAAAAAAAGTAAGAAAAGGCTGAAAACCAGTATCTTAAAATATTCATTTTATTCAATTTTATTTTAATTGGGTCACAGATATAAGGGAATATTTTTTAGTTGAATAAGGAATAAAAACATTTGGTTATAAATCCTCAAGAATATTTATATCTTAAAATTGTTTGTATATTTCTGTTTCTATGACATTCAAATGGGCAAAATTTTTTCTAGAATTTAGACAGATTTACCAATAATTGCATAAATATGTCTAGAAATTGAAAAATTAAAAGAAAAATACAACAATGAGAAAGTGAATTGAACTTGAAAAATACCATAATTGTGAAAACCAAACTTTCATAATATTATTTTAATGTTTTCTGATTTGCATTTTGGGAATTCTTGCCTTCACTGTGTTTTTTTCCTTAGACTTTCTCTACATACTGTTCACAAAATTCAGTTAAAAACTATTTTAGAGATTGTCTAGGGAAAGGGCTTCATGCTCAGTCATTGACTGTTACTTACATTGGTACAATTAGGGGTATTAAATTTGAGTTCATTGGATTTATGCTTCTCCCCACACAGGCTGACTATTGGTAGCTGTTGCTGCTTGGAATACATATTGGCTTAATTAATCAGTACTATTTGGAATTCTGTGAAAATGCAAACTAATTATGAACTTTCCCTGATAAGAGACAATTTTGACTCCTGATTATTTGCTTTTCCCTACATTTTTATAACAGCAATCCCATGAAATTGAGCATTAGACCAGTATGTTATTGATTTGCACATTAGGCAATTTGCACCTCTGAATTGCTTTCCTTTCTGATATCCTCAGATGAAAACTCTTGAAAAAGAGTATGCAGTCAGACCTTTATTTGATTGTTTGATAATTGTTTTTCCTCTCTGTTTCCATTAGCGTTATTTGTGGAAGACCACAGCAGTGGGAGTTCTTGTCACAGAAATCTTGTGACCTCTGTGTTTGGTAGCTATAGACTGCAATGAGTTTATCTCTTCATAGGGGAAATTGAGAAGAGATTACTGCTACCCACTACCCAAGCTCTGGTTTTCTTTACAAAGCTTCCGCATAAATCACAACTACATAGCTTCAATGACAGACCTAACTCTTGCTTGTAAGTGTGGCAGCAGAGTTGATGGTCATGGATTTAAGCTACAGTCTCATCACTAGTTTATTTATAATAAACACTCTGGGGGTGACTTTTAGTGCTAGATTCTGTGCTAGACTCTGGTGTTGAAATATGTGTCAGCTATGGCCTCAGCTCTCAAGGCATTAGTTGTGTTTGTGTGTATTGTGTGTTTTGAGGGAGGTGTTAGGTGTTGGTTGAAAGACTGAGGAAGGGGAGCAAGATTTGAGGAGAAAACAAACATGGACACGTACATGGTTTCCTTGACTAATCTGCACTTCTGAATTCTCAATACATCCATCTGATTCAGTCATAATTGAATTAGAAACATCCTGAGCGGCGGTGGAAAACATTGAATTTTTTTTTTGCACTGAAGCTAGAACTCTTGGGTACCATAACCTAGCAATATTGTTTGCTGGCTGTCACTTAAACTCACAAAACACCTCTGTTTTATCATCTATAATAAATACAGATACAATATTCTGTTTTATATATATGTATATATCTTGCAAAATTATTGTGATGATGAAAAACGTAATGTAATAGACACTGAATAATGCATAGTAGATGGTAAGCACTAAATAAATGGCTATGTAAGCAGTGATTCCTCTCTTTGTTATCTTCATTATTACAATTTCTACATAGGTTTTATTTCAGTGATTTTTATAGTAATGACTTTGCTTATTTTATAAAAATACTTCATGCCAAAGAGTACAAAGAAAACAAAATAAATCACCCCAAATTTTCAGAAACAACCAATGTTAACAGTTGGTGGAATTCATTTGGGTGATTTTTTTGTTTGTTTCTTCTTTGCACTTTTTGGTATTATTCAAATTTAAAGGGAATAAGCACATACAATTATTATAATAGCTGTAAAATAGTTATATGTGTTTCAAATTTCATACTCCAAAAAGTTTGGATATAGATGGAAGATACATAACTATATGTATAGTGAGAGAGAGACAGCTAGTAGAATAGATAAAAAATAATTTTATAAAAAGAATACTATGTCTGCTTTTTTAATTGGAAGTATTAAATTTATCTATGTGACTGCATTATTTCCTAAAAGGTCACATTTTTAAAAAAATTTAAAAAACATTAGAAGATTGAGTCATTATAATTTATTTCTTAAATTTTAATTATATGTATTTCTATGAATAATTTATGCATAAACATATATATGTAATGTCAAATCCTAAGAAAATGTATACACCTTAAGGAATTATCACAAAACAAATACCTCCACAACTACCACTCAGTATAACATTTTTTTTTTGCAAAACAGATTACTACTCCTTAATTTGTCTTCAAAGATACCCACTATTTGGAGTTTACTTTTCTTAATGTTTTGATATTTATATACCCACTCTGTGGTAGGCCAATAATGCCTCTGAAAGGCATGTCCGTGTCTTCATCCATGGAGCCTGACCTTATTTGAAGTAGGGCATTTGCAGATGTATTTAAGACATTTGAGGCCAGGCACAGTGGCTCATGTCTGTAATCTCAGCACTTTGAAAGGCCGAGGCAGGTGGATTCACCTGAGGTCAGGATTTCAAGACCAGCCTGGCCAACATGGCAAAAAGCCCGTATCTACCAAAGATACAAAAATTAGCTGGGTGTGGTGGTGGCGGCACCTGTAATCCCAGCTACTCGAGAGCCTGAGGCAGGGAGGATCACTTGAACACAGGAGGCGGAGGTTGCAGTAAGCCAAGATCGCGCCATTGCACTCCAGTCTGGGTGGCAGAGCAAGACTCTGTCTCAAGAAAAAAAAAAAAAAGAAATTTGAGAGGAGATCATCCTGGGTTATCTGAGTGAGCCCTAAATGCCATCACAAGTGTCCTTATAAAAAGGAGACAGAGGGAGCAGAAGGCAATGGGACAATAGAAATGGAGAAGCTTGAAGATGCTGTGATGCTGGCTTTGGAAATAGAGGAAGGCCCACAGGATGGAAGAGGCCATGAATGGATTATCTTTTGGAGTCTCCATTGAGAATATAGCCCTTCTGCCATCTTGACTTTAGGTCAGTGAAACGAATGTTGTACTTCTGGTCTCTCTAACTGAGAGAGAATAAATTTATCTTGTTTAAAATCACTAACTTTGTGATAAGTTGTTACAACAGCCCCAGGAAACAAATACACACTCATTTATTTTCTTTTATTGCTTAACATTATGCATTGTAAGATTGACCTATGTTGTTACATGTAGTTCTAATTTGTTCATTTTCATCACTGAATAATATTCAATATGCAATTTTAAAAATTCATCTTTTTTTAAACAAATAATGCTGCTATGAACATCCTTGCTTGTATCTTGTAGTATAAATATGTAAGTGGGTAGCTGCATCCATTTACTTTTTCTCCAATAGTCTATGAGAATTTCCTTTGTTCTGTATCTTCATTTGTAATCATTATTGTTAGTCTTTTAATGTTAGACAAACTAGTATGTGTAGAATTGTATGTCATTACAGTTTTAATTTAAATTTCTCTAACAAATAATGAGCCATTTTCATCAGGACTGAGCCTAGGGTGAAGCAAGACAGGCATCAAGGGTACACAATTTAAGGATGTATTTATTCCCTTTCCTTTCTGTCCTTGTTTGTGATGAATTATTTCTACTTTATCAAATAAAAAGTGTAATAGGTATACAATTGATTTTTGCTTTTTGTGCATTTGTTATAAATCCAGTCACCTTACCAAACTGGCATTTATTTCTAATTGTTTGTAGATAATTTTTGACATTGGTACATAGCCATGCCATCTCCAAAATAGCATTTACCTTTCCTTTTCAATACTTACAAATTTAACTTCTTTTAATTACCTTATCACACTAGCTGGGGACACTATAAATCTTTTATACTTGATTTGATGTCTATAGAAACTGTAGTGATGTCCTCTCTTTTATTAATTTCTCACACTGGTAATTTCTGGTCTCTCTTTCTGTCTCACTGTTTATCTTTCTGTCACTCTCTTCCCCTCTTTCTCCGTGTGTGTTTGTGTGTGTGTGTGTGTGTGTGTGTGTGTCTGTATAAAAGAATTTAAATATACAGATAGTCCTTGACTTAATGATGGTTTCACTTACAATTTTTCGACTTTACAACACTGCAAAACAATCACAATTCCAACATAATGTACCATATTCAATACATTGCATGAGAGATTCAACACTTTCTGATAAAGCAGGCTTTCTGTTAGATAATTTTGACCAACTTTAGGCTAATGTTAGTGCACTGAGCTTGTTTAAGGTAGGCTAGGCTAAGCGATGATGTTTGGCAGGTTGGGTATATTAAATGCATTTTCTACTTATGATATTTTCAATTATATTGGGCTTATCAGGATGTAACCCTATCATAAGTTGAGGAACATCTGTACTATAATTATGCAATTATAAAGAGATTCATTATTTTTTTCCAGGCAAAAGTTTTTTTATTATTGATTTTTCTCTTATACATCTGATGTATTAGTTTTCAAATTGCTATAAAGATACTACCTGAGACTGGGTAATTTATAAATAAAAATGATTTACTTGATTCACAGTTCTGCATGGCTGGGGAGGCCTCAGGAAACATACGATCATGACAGAAGGTAAAGGAGAAGCAAGGCACATCTTACATGGTAGCAGGAAAGAGAGCAAGAAAAACTGCCACTTTTTTTTTTTTTTTGGAGGCAGAGTCTTGCTGTGTAGCCCAGACTGGAGTGCAGTGGTGTGATCTTGGCTCACTGCAACCTTCGTCTCCCAGGTTCAAGTGATTCCTCTGTCTCAGTCTCCTGAATAGCTGAGATTACAGGCATGTGCCACTATACCCAGCTAATTTTTTTGTATTTTTAGTAGAGATGGGGTTTTGCCATGTTAACCAGCTGGTTTTGAACTCCTGATCTGAAGTGATCCACCCACCTTAGCCTCCCTAAGTGCTGGGATTACAGGTGTGAGCCATTGCACTGGACAAAACTGTCACATTTAAAACCATCAGATCTCATGACAACTCCCTCATTATCATCGGAATAGCATGGAGGAAACCACTCCCATGATCCAATTACCTCCCACCAAGTCCCTCCTTCAACACGTGGAGATTACAATTAGAGATGAGATTTGGGCAGGGACACAGTGCCAAACCATATCATCCTCATTTTTTTTTCAATAATTTCTTCATCATATCTCATCATGTATTTATTTACATGTATTTTAAATTGAGTACTAGGCATTATATATGAAAAACTGAAAGTAATTTGAGGCCCTGGAAATGTTAACATTCTCTAGAAAGGAATTACATTTGGTCTTTGCAGTAAGCTAAGGACACTAGCAGGTTACTTTAACACTTCCATAAGTGTACACACAATCAGACACTAGTTTTATGTCCCTGAGCGGGCTGGTCTTTATCGAGTGTACTCCTTGCCCCCAACTGAAAGCCTGGAGGGTACTGTGCTCCAATTCTCCCCACCACATTCCCTTGCACACTCACACAGTTACATGCATTTGGCTGCCGAAAGTATTCCTTAGTTTTGCAATCTATTTTTTAACTTCCTAGAATCAGTAAAAATCTTGAGTTGAAAAGTGATGCTCAATGCCAAGCTCATCTCTTGGATCTGGGCTTTGCAATTTTCCATTGCTTTGTTAACACTTAGTGTCTTGAAGAAATTTTGTTGCTGTGTTCCATGGGAGAGTTGATATCAATTACAAATCTGCAGTTACTGGTAGAAGTTCGTGTGGTTTCTATTTTATCTTCAGATTTTACTTTTAGACTGCTCCAGTCTACATCTTTTTATGAGATCATGTGAGTACAGATATTTTTAATTCTCTTCTGAAACCTCTGGAGTTTTGTAACTTGCATTATTCTTGTTTTACCAAAATTTATGCCTTTTATTCTATAGTCTGCAAGAAGTTTTCTTTAGTTGCTTAATCTATGTGCTGTATTTATAGGACTTATTGTTCATCTGTCATTTCATAAAATGTCTCTTTTTACCTTCTCCTTATTTTGGCTCATTCTTTGTCTAGATTTTTGGGGTGATGTTATCTGAGATCTTTTATGTCTATTTGTCGTTTGAATGACCCTTTGGGTTTTATATAATTTTTTCAGCTATCCTTTTATTTTCTTAAGAATGTCCTGGTATCATGTTTCCCCTATAAATCTACATCCAAATCCTTCCTTAATTTAAGGAATCACTACATGATAATGAACATTTAATTCTCTTTTATTCCAATTTGAGTTATCAATGTCAGTGCCAATTATTCTTATTCAAGATATCATTGCCTGCGCTTTTCACATATTATCTTGTTTATAATGACTTGAATCATTTTTGTTTATTAACATACATAGCTACACTCCCCCCAGAGGAATAGGGAACTCACATTTGCAAAAGAAAACCCATGGGAACACCCACAACACAATTTATCCATCATCCAGAATTACTGAGTAAAGGCTCTTGGAATAAGAATTTTCAACACAAATAGAAAATGAAAAACTATAATATGCATACAAAATGTGAGAGGACTTGGACATTTAAAAAAGGACTTCTAGTTGAAAACTTATGTGTAGACTAACTAGCAGAAAAGATATAGGTGGAATTGATGAGTGTAAAATTATTAAATAAAAACAAAAAATAGGAGCACATGATAAATATTTTCAAAATATGATATCTGAAAAGGCTAATATAATACACTTTTGACAATTTCCAAGAAAAGTAGAAAGAAGGAAGAAAATTTTTAAAATAGATAAAGATACTACACCTACAGATATGAAGAAATTTTAAAACCTCAAGCTGTAGTCATTAAATATGATTATTATCTGAATTTTAAATGCATGCACTCTTTGACTCAATCTTTGACTCTTTTGTTATCATCTCTAGCAGATGCTCAGTGGTCTGATAGGATCAGTAACAACACAGCACCATTGCCAAGCCACATGGAAGCATGAAGCAAAAGAAAACCTCAGTAATATTGATTTTGTCTTTATTTAAAATGTTAATATGTTGTTCATCATAGATTTCCTGCATTAATTTTGATTTAATAAAATATTACATTATCAGTTACCTTGATTACTGAGTTTATTTGACATCCATTTAGGTTCCTCACCTGAGGCAGCAAGGGCTTCATGTTCTTCACTCTGAATCTGGACCCGCACAAGACCTAAAAATTTTACATTTATGTCCACTTAGGCAGTTGAGGTCTTGCCTTCTTAGTTTCTCTATAGCTCACTACAAATAAATGGTGTTGATGTAGGGAGAGGGCTACACTCTCTTAGTGGTAGTTCCAGGAAGATGCCTATGTGCCCCTGATAGCACTACAGAGTTTAGCAATTTCTGCCTTCACTGCTTATTTTACTTTTTCTCTTCCTCAGTTTGTTTCCCTTCCAGAGAGCCAGGTCATGGGCACTGGAACTAGATGAATAAGGATTGAAAACCTACTTATATAACCTTGAATGAGTTATTTTACTTGTCTGAGTCTCAATTTTCTTATATATTAAGTGAGGATAATTTTTAATTTATAAGATTCTTGTATAAATAAATATGTACAGAAAGTCCATCATACACCTAGTCCACTGCATGGACTTAATAAATGTCATTTATCTTTTCTACTCTATTTCTGCTTCCCATTCTTCAACTTACTACTACAAAGCTAATCCTTTAGCTAGAATATAGTAGAACCTGAAAAAAATTGAAATGCATTTCTTTCATTGCTATAATCACAAATATGTTACATAGACCTACCTTAATGCTAGGGTTCATCCACTGAGTTGGTTCAGTTATGTTTAATATTAGTTTAATATTTCAAACATAGAAAAATAGTTTATTAGTTACTTATAATAGGTGGAGGAAAGTAATCAATAGTCTTCTTAGAAATACTCTGATTCCTGATCTAAACCCCATTCTTCAGTGAAATTGTTTTGATAATGTATACAATTTCAGAAATTTATATTTTTGCTTCTAAAATCTCAATGTATTTAGTTAAGAGAAATAAAAATAACTTTTTTTTTTTTTTAATTTATTTTCTTTTATTATTATTATTATTATTATTATTATTATACTTTAGGTTTTATGGTACATGTGCACAATGTGCAGGTAAGTTGCATATGTATACATGTGCCATGCTGGTGCGCTGCACCCACCAACTCGTCATCTAGCATTAGGTATATCTCCCAATGCTATCCCTCCCCCCTCCCCCCACCCCACAACAGTCCCCAGAGTGTGATGTTCCCCTTCCTGTGTCCATGTGTTCTCATTGTTCAATTCCCACCTATGAGTGAGAATATGCGGTGTTTGGTTTTTTGTTCTTGCGATAGTTTACTGAGAATGATGATTTCCAATTTCATCCATGTCCCTACAAAGGACGTGAACTCATCATTTTTTATGGCTGCATAGTATTCCATGGTGTATATGTGCCACATTTTCTTAATCCAGTCTATCATTGTTGGACATTTGGGTTGGTTCCAAGTCTTTGCTATTGTGAATAATGCCGCAATAAACATACGTGTGCATGTGTCTTTATAGCAGCATGATTTATAGTCCTTTGGGTATATACCCAGTAATGGGATGGCTGGGTCAAATGGAATTTCTAGTTCTAGATCCCTGAGGAATCGCCACACTGACTTCCACAAGGGTTGAACTAGTTTACAGTCCCACCAACAGTGTAAAAGTGTTCCTATTTCTCCACATCCTCTCCAGCACCTGTTGTTTCCTGACTTTTTAATGATTGCCATTCTAACTGGTGTGAGATGGTATCTCATTGTGGTTTTGATTTGCATTTCTCTGATAGCCAGTGATGGTGAGCATTTTTTCATGTGTTTTTTGGCTGCATCAATGTCTTCTTTTGAGAAGTGTCTGTTCATGTCCTTTGCCCACTTTTTGATGGGGTTGTTTGTTTTTTTCTTGTAAATTTGTTGGAGTTCATTGTAGATTCTGGATATTAGCCCTTTGTCAGATGAGTAGGTTGCGAAAATTTTCTCCCATTTTGTAGGTTGCCTGTTCACTCTGATGGTAGTTTCTTTTGCTGTGCAGAAGCTCTTGAGTTTAATTAGATCCCATTTGTCAATTTTGGCTTTTGTTGCCATTGCTTTTGGTGTTTTAGACATGAAGTCCTTGCCCATGCCTATGTCCTGAATGGTAATGCCTAGGTTTTCTTCTAGGGTTTTTATGGTTTTAGGTCTAACATTTAAGTCTTTAATCCATCTTGAATTGATTTTTGTATAAGGTGTAAGGAAGGGATCCAGTTTCAGCTTTCTACATATGGCTAGCCAGTTTTCCCAGCACCATTTATTAAATAGGGAATCCTTTCCCCATTTCTTGTTTTTGTCAGGTTTGTCAAAGATCAGATACTTGTAGATATGTGGCATTATTTCTGACGGCTCTGTTCTGTTCCATTGATCTATATCTCTGTTTTGGTACCAGTACCATGCTGTTTTGGTTACTGTAGCCTTGTAGTATAGTTTGAAGTCAGGTAGTGTGATGCCTCCAGCTTTGTTCTTTTGGCTTAGGACTGACTTGGCGATGCGGGCTCTTTTTTGGTTCCATATGAACTTTAAAGTAGTTTTTTCCAATTCTGTGAAGAAAGTCATTGGTAGTTTGATGGGGATGTCATTGAATCTGTAAATTACCTTGGGAAGGATGGCCATTTTCATGATATTGATTCTTCCTACCCATGAGCATGGAATGTTCTTCCATTTGTTTGTATCCTCTTTTATTTCCTTGAGCAGTGGTTTGTAGTTCTCCTTGAAGAGGTCTTTCACATCCCTTGTAAGTTGGATTCCTAGGTATTTTATTCTCTTTGAAGCAATTGTGAATGGGAGTCCACTCATGATTTGGCTCTCTGTTTGTCTGTTATTGATGTATAAGAATGCTTGTGATTTTTGCACATTGATTTTGTATCCTGAGACTTTGCTGAAGTTGCTTATCAGCTTAAGGAGATTTTGGGCTGAGACAATGGGGTTTTCTAGATATACTATCATGTCATCTGCAAACAGGGACAATTTGACTTCCTCTTTTCCTAATTGAATACCCTTGATTTCCTTCTCCTGCCTAATTGCCCTGGCCAGAACTTCCAACACTATGTTGAATAGAAGTGGTGAGAGAGGGCATCCCTGTCTTGTGCCAGTTTTCAAAGGGAATGCTTCCAGTTTTTGCCCATTCAGTATGATATTGGCTGTGGGTTTGTCATAAATAGCTCTTATTATTTTGAGATACGTCCCATCAATTCCTAATTTATTGAGAGTTTTTAGCATGAAGGGTTGTTGAATTTTGTCAAAGGCCTTTTCTGCATCTATTGAGATAATCATGTGGTTTTTGTCTTTCGTTCTGTTTATATGCTGGATTACATTTATTGATTTGCGTATATTGAACCAGCCTTGCATCCCAGGGATGAAGCCCACTTGATCATGGTGGATAAGCTTTTTGATGTGCTGCTGGATTCGATTTGCCAGTATTTTATTGAGGATTTTTGCATCAATGTTCATCAAGGATATTGGTCTAAAATTCTCTTTTTTTGTTGTGTCTCTGCCAGGCTTTGGTATCAGGATGATGCTGGCCTCATAAAATGAGTTAGGGAGGATTCCCTCTTTTTCTATTGATTGGAATAGTTTCAGAAGGAATGGTACCAGCTCCTCCTTGTACCTCTGGTAGAATTCGGCTGTGAATCCATCTGGACCTGGACTTTTTTTGGTTGGTAAGCTATTGATTATTGCCACAATTTCAGCTCCTGTTATTGGTCTATTCAGAGATTCAACTTCTTCCTGGTTTAGTCTTGGGAGGGTGTATGTGTTGAGGAATTTATCCATTTCTTCTAGATTTTCTAGTTTATTTGCATAGAGGTGTTTGTAATATTCTCTGATGGTAGTTTGTATTTCTGTGGGATCGGTGGTGATATCCCCTTTATCATTTTTTATTGCATCTATTTGATTCTTCTCTCTTTTTTTCTTTATTAATCTTGCTAGCGGTCTATCAATTTTGTTGATCCTTTCAAAAAACCAGCTCCTGGATTCATTTATTTTTTGAAGGGTTTTTTGTGTCTCTATTTCCTTCAGTTCTGCTCTGATTTTAGTTATTTCTTGCCTTCTGCTAGCTTTTGAATGTGTTTGCTCTTGCTTTTCTAGTTCTTTTAATTGTGATGTTAGGGTGTCAATTTTGGATCTTTCCTGCTTTCTCTTGTGGGCATTTAGTGCTATAAATTTCCCTCTACACACTGCTTTGAATGCATCCCAGAGATTCTGGTATGTTGTGTCTTGGTTCTTGTTGGTTTCAAAGAACATCTTTATTTCTGCCTTCATTTCGTTATGTACCCAGTAGTCATTCAGGAGCAGGTTGTTCAGTTTCCACGTAGTTGAGCGGTTTTGAGTGAGATTCTTAATCCTGAGTTCTAGCTTGATTGCACTGTGATCTGACAGACAGTTTGTTACAATTTCTGTTCTTTTACATTTATTGAGGAGAGCTTTACTTCCAAGTATATGGTCAATTTTGGAATAGGTGTGGTGTGGTGCTGAAAAAAATGTATATTCTGTTGATTTGGGGTGGAGAGTTCTGTAGATGTCTATTAGGTCTGCTTGGTGCAGAGCTGAGTTCAATTCCTGGGTATCCTTGTTGACTTTCTGTCTCGTTGATCTGTCTAATGTTGATAGTGGGGTGTTAAAGTCTCCCATTATTAATGTGTGGGAGTCTAAGTCTCTTTGTAGGTCACTCAGGACTTGCTTTATGAATCTGGGTGCTCCTGTATTGGGTGCATATATATTTAGGATAGTTAGCTCTTCTTGTTGAATTAATCCCTTTACCATTATGTAATGGCCTTCTTTGTCTCTTTTGATTTTTGTTGGTTTAAAGTCTGTTTTATCAGAGACTAGGATTGCAACCCCTGCCTTTTTTTGTTTTCCATTTGCTTGGTAGATCTTCCTCCATCCTTTTATTTTGAGCCTATGTGTGTCTCTGCACGTGAGATGGGTTTCCTGAATACAGCACACTGATGGGTCTTGAGTCTTTATCCAGTTTGCCAGTCTGTGTCTTTTAATTGGAGCATTTAGTCCATTTACATTTAAAGTTAATATTGTTATGTGTGAATTTGATCCTGTCATTATGATGTTAGCTGGATATTTTGCTCGTTAGTTGATGCAGTCTCTTCCTAGTCTCGATGTTCTTTACATTTCGGTATGATTTTGCAGTGGCTGGTACCGGTTGTGCCTTTCCATGTTTAGCGCTTCCTTCAGGAGCTCTTTTAGGGCAGGCCTGGTGGTGACAAAATCTCTCAGCATTTGCTTGTCTGTAAAGTATTTTATTTCTCCTTCATTTATGAAGCTTAGTTTGGCAGGATATGAAATTCTGGGTTGAAAATTCTTTTCTTTAAGAATGTTGAATATTGGCCCCCACTGTCTTCTGGCTTGTAGGGTTTCTGCCGAGAGATCCGCTGTTAGTCTGATGGGCTTCCCTTTGATGGTAACCCGACCTTTCTTTCTGGCTGCCCTTAACATTTTTTCCTTCATTTCAACTTTGGTGAATCTGACAATTATGTGTCTTGGAGTTGCTCTTCTCGAGGAGTATCTTTGTGGTGTTCTCTGTATTTCCTGAATCTGAATGGAACAAAGCTGGACGGAGAATGACTTTGACGAGCTGAGAGAAGAAGGCTTCAGACGATCAAATTACTCCGAGCTACGGGAGGATATTCAAACCAAAGGCAATGAAGTTGAAAACTTTGAAAAAAATTTAGAAGAATGTATAACTAGAATAACCAATACAGAGAAGTGCTTAAAGGAGCTGATGGAGCTGAAAACCAAGGCTCGAGAACTATGTGAAGAATGCAGAAGCCTCAGGAGCCGATGCGATCAAATGGAAGAAAGGGTATCAGCCCTGGAAGATGAAATGAATGAAATGAAGCGAGAAGGGAACTTTAGAGAAAAAAGAATAAAAAGAAACGAGCAAAGCCTCCAAGAAATGTGGGACTATGTGAAAAGACCAAATCTACGTCTGATTGGTGTACCTGAAAGTGACGGGGAGAATGGAACCAAGTTGGAAAACACTCTGCAGGATATTATCCAGGAGAACTTCCCCAATAAAAATAACTTTAACTGACTTTATAATATATAAAGTTTATTTTAAACCTTTGCCTTTAAATGAAAAAAATGTTATTAGAGGTTTTATAGTTTTCTGTATATAACATCAGGCTAATTTTCACTAGACTGTAAATTTTCTTATATGGACAGGCAAATCAGTACTGAATATACAATAGATTTTCTTTTCTATGGATGGTGCCTAAATTACATCAGTTTAGAATAAACACACTTAATTAAAGCCAATAAATTCAGGTGTTCTACGATTGTTATACTTTTTGTTTTCAATGAAAAATAGCCAGACCTATTCACTGGGGCTTGTTGTAATTATGGATTTTAATGTGAATAAGTTATCATTTGATGTTCCACCAAGAAAATGTTTTTACTTTTTAAAGAGCTTTAAGATTTGTTATTTGGGTTAGTGTCCTTTGAATAATGGCTGAGAGAACAGTTTTTTTTTTTCAATTACACATGTATTTCTTCATTTATTTAGAGGCTCTGGGGTCAGACTAGATTCAAAATGCACACACGCATTTGTCTCAAGTAATGGTGGAAAGTTACCTCCTTGGTGACTGCACTATGCAAGATTGTGTGTGGTTTGGTTTCTAATCTTTCATTTCTTTCCAACATGAAAAAATAACCTTCCTCCTGCAAGAAAAAAACATTGTATTTGGGGAGCTGCTTTTGATCAAAGAAAGGGGCAATAGTTCTTTCCTGAAAATGGTGACAAGAATGAAAAATGGAAAGAAAGATTTATTTAACTAGAAGTAATGATTTTGGGGGAGGAATAGGGAGAGTATATGTGAGGAAACAAGGAAGGAAACTGAGAGTAACAGTCACTGATGCCAGTTTGTGAAAGGGATGAGGCTGACCAACATGCCTTGAGGCCATATTAGAAGATTTTAGTTTTCATATAAAATATTTATATTTCCATCTTTTTTTTCTATATTACAAGGGCAATCAAAAGAAGAATTTTGGCTTTGTACAGAATTTTCCTATGTGTTGATGAAGTAAAAATGCCAAGTACATTCACATTTTCAAGGTTTTACTGAGAATAAAGTTTATACCTAGAAATAGTTTTAATACAAGCAATGGGCTGTTATTCTAGGAAAACAAAACTGAGAGAGATGGTCTAACAGGAATGATGTAGCAGAATTAACATAAATGCTGCTATGCTTTGGTTCTGTGTCCCCACCCATTCCCACGTGTCGAGGGAGGGAAGTGATAGGATCATGGGAGGGGGTGGTTTCTCCCATGCTGTTGTCGTGATAGCGAGTCTCACAAAATCTTTTGGTTTTAAAAGAGGCAGTTTTTTCCTGTGCTCCTACATCTCTCTCTTCTGCCACCTTGTGAAGAAGGTGCCTGCTTCCCCTTCACCTTCCGCCATGATTGTCAGCTTCCTGAGGCCTCCCCAGCCATGCAGAACTGTGAGTCAATTAAACCTCTTTCCGTTATAAACTACCCAGTCTCAGGCAGTTCTTGACAGCGGTGCAAAAATGGACTAATGCAAATAGAAAAGATATTATCAATTTCATCCTCCCCAGAACTTACATGTTTTCACTAGATGTATGAGATATATTTTTCAATCTCCTTGAAAATCAACACAAGCCCTTCGTTATCCAGTCTCATTCTAAAATAAAGTATTTTTTTAATATTGGCACCAGGACAATTTCAACTAAATTAACGGCTTCAGCAACATAAATTAGTATCTCACACTTCTGTAGGTCTGAAGTCTGAGTGGGCTCAACCAACTCCCCTGTTCAACAACCGGCAAGGTCCAAACGAAGTTAACAATCAACAGGGATCCTATTGGGAAGTTCTGGTAAGAGTACATTTCCAGGTTTATTAAGGTTGTTGGCAGAATTTAGTCGTCTGCAGTTGTATCACCATTCCCAGTATCTTGTACAGTTGTACGTCATTGTTTTCTTGCCAGTGTCAACTGGTGGACACAGCTGGTGTCAGCTCCTAGTAACCTGTCTCCAGACTTCCTATGTGTGCCTCTACATCGCAAAACCAGCAATGACGCCTCCGAACCTTCTCAGGCAGAATCTTTCTAATTTCTCCCTCTGCCAAGCCTCTCTTTCTCCAGCTAAAGAACGTTCTCTGCTTTTAAAAGTTCATATGATTAGATTGGGTTCACCTGGATACTTAAAACTGCTTGCCCTATCTTAAGGTTTGTAACCTTAGTTACAGCTACAAAGTCCATTTTGCCATATTCACAGATTCCAGGAATGAGGATGTGGACATCTTTGGGAGGCAACTGTGCATACCACAAATACTAATCTCACAATAATCTGTTTATGGCTTATTTTTTGGCCATTACTTCACTGAAATTCATAGTCTGCATTTTGTTAAGTATTCACTCTCTGAGCTGAAGCATAGTAATACAGAAAAACCTAGATGATTCAAAATGAAAAACATTGACAGAGTAAACAGAATATCAGAAGTCATTGTTTTTTGAGACTAATGCGCGAAAAAGTTTATTTTCCATATTTTTTGATAGTATTTTTCCTTGTTTTTAATTGTGGTATACTTTAGATAAGATGAAATGCACAATTTTTATGTCATTATTCAATGACTTTTGATAAAAATATATGATTGAGCCACGCACAGCCCATAAAACATTGACATTACCCCAGAAATTTCTCATGCCACTTAACAATCAATTCCCATCACCCTCCAGCTATTATTCTTGTTTCTATCACTACAGATTGATCTTGCCCATTCTGAAATTTTATATGGATGTGATCATACAATACATACTTTTGGTGTCCTTTTTTGTAGTACTTTTGAGTAGTTTTCAATTATTTGACTATATCACAGCTTTTACAATCTATTCTCCAGTTTTAGAGGCCTTTGAGTTCTCTTCAGTTTCGGGTTATCAAGAATAATTATACTGTTATCTTTATTTCTATTAGGCCTGACAATATTTCATAATCATGTATTCTTAGAATAATGTGCAATTTATTTATTTAAGCAGTCATATTGATTTTTAGGTAAATATATTTTTTTATTTAAATTTTAGGGTAAATGTGCACAACGTGCAGGGTTGTTACATATGTATGCATGTGCCACGTTGGTGTGCTGCACCCATTAACTCGTCATTTGCATTAGGTATATCTCCTAATGCTATCCCTCCCCCCTGCCCCCTACCCCACGACAAGCCCCGGTGTGTGATGTTCCCGTTCCTGTGTCCAAGTGTTCTCATTGTTCAAATCCCACCTATGAGTGAGAACATATGGTGTTTGGTATTTTGTCCTTGTGATAGTTTACTGAGAATGATGGTTTCCAGCTTCATCCATGTCCCTACAAAGTACATAAACTTATCATTTTTTATGGCTGCATAGTATTCCATGGTGTATATGTGCCACATTTTCTTAATCCAGTCTATCATTGTTGGACATTTGGCTTGGTTTCAAGTCTTTGCTATTGTGAATAGTGCTGCAATAAACATATGTGTGCATGTGTCTTCATAGCAGCATGATTTATAATCCTTTGGGTATATACCTAGTAATGGGATGGCTGGGTCAAAAGTTATTTCTAGTTCTAGATCCCTGAGGAATCGCCACACTGTCTTCCACAATGGTTGAACTAGTTTACAGTCCCATGAACAGTGTAAAAGTGTTCCTATTTCTCCATATCCTCTCCAGCACCTGTTGTTGCATGACTTTTTAATGATCACCATTCTAACTGGTGTGAGATGGTATCTCACTGTAGTTTTGATTTGCATTTCTCTGATGGCCAGTGATGATGAGCATTTTTTCATGTTTCTTTTGGCTGCATAAATGTCTTCTTTTGAGAAGTGTCTGTTCATGTCCTTTGCTCACTTTTTGATGGGGTTGTTAGTTTTTTTTCTTGTAAATTTGTTTGAGTTCTTTGTAGATTCTTGATATTAGCCCTTTGTCAGATGAGTAGATTACAAATATTTTTTCCCATTCGGTAGGTTGCCTGTTAACTCTGATGGTAGTTTCTTTTGCTGTGCAGAAGCTCTTTTGTTCAATTAGATCCCATTTGTCAATTTTGGCTTTTGTTGCCATTGCTTTTGGTGTTTTAGACATGAAGTCCTTGCCCATGCCTATGTCCTGAATGGTATTGCCTAGGTTTTCTTCTAGGGTTTTTATGGTTTTAGGTCTAACATTTAAGTCTTTAATCCATCTTGAATTAACTTTTGTGTAAGGTGTAAAGAAGGGACCCAGTTTCAGCTTTCTACATATGGCTAACCAGTTTTCCCAGCACCATTTATTAAATAGGGAATCCTTTCCCCATTTCTGGTTTTTGTCAGATTTGTCAAAGATCAGATAGTTGTAGATGTGTGGTATTATTTCCGAGGGCTCTGTTCTGTTCCATTGGTCTATATCTCTGTTTTGGTACCAGTACCATGCTGTTTTGGTTACTGTAGCCTTGTAGTACAGTTTGAAGTCAGGTAGCGTGATGCCTCCAGCTTTATTCTTTTGGCTTAGGATTGACTTGGCAATGCAGGCTCTTTTTTGGTTCCCTATGAATTTTAAAGTAGTTTTTTCCAATTCTGTAAAGAAAGACATTGGTAGCTTCATGGGGATGGCATTGAATCTACGAATTACCTTGGGCAGTATGGCCATTTTCACGATATTGATTATTCCTACACATGAGCATGGAATGTTCTTCCATTTGTTTGTATCCTCTTTTGTTTCATTGAGCAGTGGTTTATAATTCTCCTTGAAGGGTCGTTCATGTCCCTTGTAAGTTGGATTCCTAGGTATTTTATTTTCTTTGAAGCAATTGTGAATGGGAGTTCACTCACAATTTGGCTCTCTGTTTGTCTGTTATTGGTGTATAAGAATGCTTGTGATTTTTGCTCACTGATTTTGTATCCTGAGACTTTGCTGAAGTTGCTTATCAGCTTAAGGAGATTTTGGGCTGAGATGATGGGGTTTTCTAGATATACAATCATGTCATCTGCAAACAGGGACAATTTGACTTCCTCTTTTCCTAATTGAATACCCTTTATTTCCTTCTCCTGCTTGATTGCCCTGGCCAGAACTTCCACCACTATGTTGAAAAGGAGTGGTGAGAGAGGGCATCCCTGTCTTGTGCCAGTTTTCAAAGGGAATGCTTCCGGTTTTTGCCCATTCAGTATGATATTGGCTGTGGGTTTGTCATAAATAGCTCTTATTATTTTGAGATATGTCCCATTAATACCTAATTTATTGAGAGTTTTTAGCATGAAGGGCTGTTGATTTTTAGGTAAATATTTTTTAAGATTACCTGCCCACAAACCTAAACTACCTATTGAGCCCTGCTTGTACTTTGATGGGCATATGCACATATACACTCAGAGTTGAATGTGGCTACTTTAAATGACTTCTGCCATTCTCATAAAATAATTAGCAGATTATCCAGTTTATAAACTTGGTGACATTGCTATATAAGATACTGGAAAACAAATTCCATTATATAATATTTGCAGAGAGAAGTTTTTGCAATTGATAAGCCACTTTTCCAGGATTTTTTATGCTAAATACAGTTGTTTGGATAAGGACATTCTTACAGATAACTGGCTTCATAACTAATACAAGCAATTTATCATAACATACCCATAGTTAATTGTTTTCTTCACTTTTGCCCTACAATAGGTGCTCTTAAATTCCTTTGTAATATCTTTAAAGGCACAGAAGTAAGAAATGGAGAGAAAAATAAGCCTGAGACGTCTTTGGGCTCCAATAATCTTTTCTCTTGGTAACCATAGCAGCTCGTGACTCAATAAAATGATAAAAAGACTTCATATTTTGGGGTTAAAAAAACTTGAATATGTTAGTTTTTCTGACAAAGATAATCAAATACGACAATTGCTAAATCAGGATATTAAAACTATCATCTCAGGATAATAACAATTACGTATTTTCCTGTTGAAACTTTAGATTCTTTGTTGTTGTCATTGTCCCTTAAGGAAAACCTATCTGTCCTTGTGCCCCAGTGGCACTCCACATCTTTAGTAGATGTGAGTTTACATTTTTTATCACTACTCTTGTGCTTGAGAGCATGCTTTAACATTTCTTGTAGTGCTTTTCTGGTGGTAATAAATTCTTTCACCTATTATTTTAACCTTATTAAAGTTTTAATTTTGCCTTTTGAAGATTATTTTCACTGGATATATAATTCTGAAATGACTTATTATTTCTCCTCTATAGTTTAAATAATTTTTAGATTTTCATTTAGCTTACATTTGTTCTGATGACAAGTCAGAAGTATTTTTTATCATTATTCCCTTTTCTATTACACGTCTTTTCTCCTGCCTACAATTACAAATTTTGAATTGTATTACTGTGTTGATATTCTACATCTCTCCACTGTCTTCCTTCTTTTCCTCTAAATCCTTGGACATATTTTAATACCAGCTTAATAATGCTTGTTTTTATTCTGAACAACATCAAGGTCTGTTTCTATTGCTTATTTTTCTCCTAATTTTCTCATAGGTTTCTGCTATTTTTGCACATTTAATAATCGTTTTTATTTTATATTTGACATTTTTCATACTATATTATTTAGATTCTAGACTTCCATATTTGGTGGAAGTGTGTTGAATTTTATTTTGTGCAGACAGTTAATTTACTGGCACATTATTTTGATCCAGTTGGTGCTTGTTTTTAAGTTTTTAAGGCTGATTTAAGAGTGTTTCTTCTGATAGGAGTAGATGAGCCCTACTTTGGAAGCTGACTTTCCTGAGTTCTTATTTAAATACTGGGAGATGCTCAGTGAGTCTTTTCACTTTGGCTAGTTGAAACTCTAATGGCTTTCAACATTGTTGAACCAGTGAAATCCTCATTCCGCTCATTGCCCCTTAGAAACTGTTCTCCGCGTGGCCTTGTGAAATCTTACTCTGTACATGTATAATACGTTGTTCACTCAAAAAATTCAAGAAGACTCATTTGTAGATTTTTAGATCTCTTTCTCAGTTCAATGTTTTCTTCTCTGGAATGTTATTCATAAATTCCAGCCACCTCAGCTGCATCCTACAATCAGTTTCTCCATTCAGAAAAATTGCATCTATTTGGGCTCCTCTTTCCTTTTCTGCAGTTTTGCAAGTATCCCTATACAAAAGGCCAGCTTTAAATGTGGAGTTCACTTCAAGGATCACGACTCTATGCTGTGTGTTGTACAATGCTTTAAAATGGGCACATGGTACATTTTGTCTAGTTTTATAGTTGTTTACAGCAGAAGATTCAGTCTGAAATCCATTATTTTTTTACAGCCAGAACCAGATTTCAAGCACTCTGTTTTTTAAAAAAGCACATATTTTGTACCTACTATCTTCCATGTACCATACCAGGTGTGTTCAAACAAGTCAGCTTTTACTATTTGTTGTTCCCCATGAAGGGCTTACATTTTATTTTTTTTTCAGAGAGAGGGCTTAGGCAGATTTTTATTCAATATCTATGCATTTGCTCATGCTGACTATTTCTGGTATATTTTTACATACTTCCTAAATACCGTTTGTCTTGCAAGATTTATGGCACTTCTTTTTTGCATGCTTTTCTAATTCATCTCCAAAATCAACCTTTCCCAACTTCATTTGTTCATAAGATACTTTTAAATTGACCTCTGTTATAGCATTTACCCTGTTGAATTATAGCTATCTCTGTATGAGTCATAAAAACCTAGCAAAATTTTAGGCTGCAACTGCCACTTTTCTCTCTTTGTGACTTAGCTTGTCACAGTTACAAGTGCACATATTAGGCCATTTCTAAGGGTTCATTGTACTGAATACATGCTACCTAATTTAACTCACATAATAATCTTGTGAGGTATATAGTATAATTATCATTATGTTTAATAAATGAATTGAGTCTTATATAAGTTAATTATTTATTCTAGTTTACTGTCAGTGATAGAACTGAATTCTGAATTCAAGCTCCGTGTTTGGAACTCCAAATCCACTAATCATCACTATACCACATTTATCATGCATTGCCTTCACTCTTGTTAGCCTGACAAATAGGAAAATAATAAATAATCCTTAAATATCAGTACTATCTCATACAATTTCATATAACTCATACAATTTTAATCACAATTGAAAAGGTCTATACAGCTTAATTAGTCTAACTCCCCATTCAATGGCCGTATTTTCTCTACAGTATTCCTAACCATAAGACTTTGTTTTGACCCTACTGTTTGTGTCCCCCATCCCTTAAAGCAATCCATGTATGATAGTAATTATTAATTCCTTAGAGTTGTTTACATACACCATCCTAAAACTTGTATCCACCATTTCTTTCTCCACCCTTAAAGGCTTTATAAAATTTCTCCCCTTGGTCATTCATTGGCAAGCCCTCAAATATTTGAAAACAACTAATGTTGCCTTAAGTCCTCTTTCTTTCAAGGTAAGCATCTTTAGTTGCTTTTCTTTGCTCTTCTTCTTAGATTGGTTTCTACTCTTTACATCAAATATTTTCTGTTTGTGGACAAGATTTTAAGAAATCTAAAACTATGAAACATACTGTCCTGTATGATCATAGTAATCTGTGAGGCTATTATTATCTTAGGTGTTATTACAAAGCTCTTACTTTCCCTTTCCAAGATGAACAACATAACAACATGAATAAAGAAAATTTTCCCTCTAGTAACTAGATGTGTTAGAGTAACTATGATTTACAGATGAAAACCTAGGGCCAGAGTCTTCCTGTAGGATATTAGACTTCCTTTTCAAGAGGTGGCCCCCTATATAATATTTTTAAATTATCTGCCCTCTTCCTTCAATTCTGTCACTCTGTTATACCCTTTGAAAAGAGACAGTGAAGGAGTTATATTTGGAAATATGCCCCATATTTTTTCTGATCACTGGAATGCCGAGATGAATATGAATTTTATGAGTCTGTAGAGTTAGGGAGTACATATTTTCAGCAATTAATTCTACAATCTTAAAATAGCTCTCACCATAAATCAACAGCTGAATGGTGGGAGTTGGACATAATGGAGAAAATATGGACTAAAGAGATTATGAATAGGTATTGTAGATAATCCATATTTTAATTGGGTGAATTAAGTAAACTCTTGGATGGATTAAAAGGTTAGGTTCTGGTTGGATGTGGTTTTCCCTTATGTTCCAGAAATATGTCAGCTTCCAATTTACAACAAAGGCCCAAATTCACAAAAAGAGAAAGACACCTCCTTCCCTACCTAGTAGAAGAAACTAATATTGTCATCAGACCATCCATATGCCATTATTTTTTTATATTACTCAGACTATAATAGGCAGTGAACTTTCAATAATATATCACCTGATCTTTTGGTGTTTATATGAGAAACCTGTAATCTTTCTCTGATAAAGAGAATAAGCCCATGAGCCAATATACCTGACAAATGTGTAAAGGCAGGGGCAGCACCCAGGTGTCCCTGAGAAATCTATCTCTGTCACTGCTTTCTCAGGGCCGCGGAGGATACATATCTCATGCAAGCACACACTTGCACTCACGTGTGTGCATGTTTACCCTCTGGATTAGCCCAATTCTCCATTCACCTTTAGTTTTGCCTCGTATTTTGGGAGTTCAGATTAGAAAACTGATCTAATCCATCCACATTTCTGGCATCTCTAAGCTTATATGGTATCAATGACCTCATGATCCTTTAGATTTATTTTTAATTTCTGAGTATTTACTTTCAAGGGCTATTTAACCTTGGTGAAATCTTAAAATCTTCAGCTAAAGATATACTACATGACAGGCATACAATTTTGGAACTGCTTTGTTATGAACCTATACAAGGTAAATTGGCAGTGGTCACATATTAAAGTGGCTGCTTGAACAAACCTTAATGGCACAGCTTTCATCTCAGGACTTATTAAGATCCAGTGGTTGCTTAAAGAGAAATTAGTTTGTTTGCTATAATTTGTTGAGGAAATCACCATACAATATGCCATTAGAGTGCACATATTTCTTATAAGATACCTGTGGTAAAGCTCTTCCTGTCATCCTAAACTGGAGAATGTACTGAAATTAGCTTGCATCATGAAAGTTTAGATGCAGCTGAAAATTCAGACAATTGTTTTATCTTAAAAGCTATTTTCACTTTTTCATTGCCACATTTAAAAGTTAAGGTTTAAAGAGAAATATTCTCAAGTGATTATGGAACAAGTGCAGGAAAATAGAAGAATAAAAATATGTATTTCAAGGCATCAATTCTAATTCTGTTTCTAAAAATAGTCAGTGTGCAAAGCTGCAGTTGCTGGGGCATTGCTTCAATGAAGCTGCATCATCACCATCAACTACATTTTCAGGATCCACAATCTTCATATATATACTTTACTTTTTAACATTATAGAGGAAGAAAGTGTAATAATTTGGTGGGAACTTCCTCCTATGTATGATATAGGAAGGTAGACAAATTAGCATCTGCCCATGCTATGATGATCACAGGAACAATCTTGCAGCTGACAATGCCAAGAAATTACTGTCCTTGAATAACGTCAAGCTTTAAATTTTTGATTACTGAAATTTCAGTAACAAATATTGCAATCAAAATTGAATTTCATAAAACTTTGGATTCATTCTACGATAGTAATATTCAGCTTCAGGTGAATAATGACGTGATACTCGGCCTTTCAGTGTTCGGCCAAATATTTATTTGGTGCATCTCTCTATATATTTGCAGATTTTAAAATATTTTTTTCTGCTGCATATCATCATAACTGATACACATACACAAACATACACACAAAATCTTATGGAAGGCAAATGCAAACAAATACACAAAGAACATATTATAGGAAAATGTGAAAAAAGAAAACATTCAAAGCAGAGATCATTACATAAGATGACAAAACTGAAACTAAACATATCTTCACTGTTATATGTAATGAAATAAAATTAAGAATTAAAGCAAAAGACTTATATTGGACAAGAAAAAATGTGTTGATAATTCTGTTAGCTCCACCTAAATCCTTTATCTGACTTTCAGTACTCTGTTCTGTGCTCCAGGAGGTGAACTCCTAAGACTTTATCATTCAGATTCCTCTGCCAGCTAGCTCCTAGTTGAATTGGATTAATGTAAGGCACTGGCAGTGGGTCAGATGGCAGAAGGAGAGAGAGAGAAATCCTGATACCTATTCCCTGCTTTCTTCCTAATTCTGCATGAGTGTAGTTTCTACCAGATACCTCTTCTCCACAGCACCAGCTCTTTCTAGGCTTCAATAATGCAAATTATACACCTTGTCCCTTCAGGTCTAGGGATGGTAACAGTGTTTCACTATTCCTGGCATCTGAGTATTACAGCAACCTTTGCTGGGGTTTTAAATCCTGCTCTAACTGAGGTAAGTAGTCCTTTCACCAAAGTCTCTATTGTGGACCATTGAAGCAGATTTCTTTTTCTTTTCTTTCTTTCTTTTTTAATAATAGTGATGGGGTCTCCCTATGTTGCCCAGGATGGTCTCGAACTCCTAGGCTCAAGTGATCTCCCGCCTTGGCCTCCCAAAATGCTGGGATTACAGGTGTGAGCCACCATACCAAGCCTGAAGCAGATTTCTGTTTTATACAAGGGTCCTAATTAATGTAGAAGCTATTACAAAATGGGGTATGTAAGAATATCTCTTTCTTAGGAAATAACAGGTAGCTATACCTTGTACCACCTACCACACAGAAAGAGCAGAGTGACTGAGAGGCTTCTCTGGATTTTGGAAGTAACATGACTACAGTTGTGTGTATTCAAACCTATTACAGGCTAACTCACAAGTCTACCCATTTAGAACAAAGAGCTCTTTGCAGCAGGTTCAGTCTGTGCTGTAGGCTCCTCTGCTGCGTGGGTATTTTGACTCAGTAGATCTAAGTATCTAGCTTAGAGTAATGCTGTTTGAAGCTTCTAAGTAACCCCAAGAAGACAATCACAGTTCACCTAACTAATGATTTTGGAACAAACCTATGTCCCCTTCTGCCAAATATTTTTATCTGTTTAAGAAGTCTGGCTTGTCATCATGTAACTATGTGATTTGAAGTGTTCACCATCAAGTGGGTGCTATCCAAGTTATCAAATCTTAAAATTGTGCTTGAGAATTAGCAGGTTATTATAAAATGGAATTGATATGGGTGACATTAAGGCTGAACAGGAAGGGGAGTCACAAGTATATTGAATGAGCAGGTGGTTCAGACCTTTATTAGCTATTCCTGCTTAGTTATCAAATTTTCCTCAACTCTCATTCATATTCAACAGGGGAATCCCTTAAAGAGAAGGTGCTCAACAATCAGGTAGATTAGGTGTCTGATCTTTCCTGTGGATGTCTATCAAGCTTTCTCCCAGTGATACCGGTGCTTACTTAGTGGAACCATGCAAAAAGTAATCATAGTTGCATGGATGGTAAATATGCATGAACTCAACACAATGGACTACCCTTTAGCAACCCTGATCTGTCTGCTATCACTGAGTGTCCAATTTGTCAATACCAAGGGCCAATGTGTTCCTGATATGGCACCGTTTCATAGGGACGCCGACCAGGCACCTGGTGCCAGGGTGATTACATTGAATCCTTTATATTGTGGAGTAAGCAATCATTTGTCCACATAAAACCAAATACACATTCTAGAAATGGGTTTCTCTTCTCTGCCCTCAGTGCTTCTACCAGTGTCACCCTATGTCACCTTATAGAATGCCTTGTTCATTGCCATAACATCCTATACTACATTGCCTTTGACAAGGAAACTCGTTTTATAGCAAAACAATTGTTACAAAAGATCCATGCCCGTTAAATTTGTGTTTCCCCACATGTCCCATCGCCAGTAAGCAGCTGGCCTGATAGAATGATGGAATGGCTTCCTAAAGGCTCAGTTTCGATGCCAGGTGTGACACAGTATTGTTTGAAATTGTGGTGCTGGCCTAACAGATTAAACTATTAGCCAATACATAAGCCATATTTCCAAAAGCCAGAATATGTAGGATCAGGAACTAAGAAGTAGAATTATTTTACCTAACATTCTATTTACAGAATTTTATTTGCCTTCCTGGAAACTTGTATTTAGTAGCTTTGGAGGTTCTCTTTTCCAAGGAAGGAACATTTCTTTCAAGAAATATAGCTATGTTTCCATTAAATTTGGACCTGAAATTGCACCCTTGCTATTTTTAGCTCCTAATGCCATTGACCTAACTGGCAATAAAGAGTTTAACTATACTGAATGGATTGATTAATTCTGATTAACAAAGGAAAATTAGGCAAGTAGGCCTAGTTGGAATCCAGGAGATCTGCTGTGGAGCCTTTCAGCACTTATATGTCCCATAAAGAGCCACCAAATGAAGACAGTATCACTAGGGACTTTGATCCTATGAAATGAAGATTTGGGTCATCCCATGAGACAATAATTCCTGTACTCTGGAAGTAGTAAAGTTTGCTTGAAAATGGAATGGATAATAGAAAAAGGAAATTATGATGATAAAATTTAGCCTCATGACCAAAAATCAAAACAGTAGTAGCTAATTTACATATTTATGTTAACTGAATATTTCTTTCCCCTCACTCTCCTTGCTATCTCATATAAAGAGTACTGATAGTGGGTGACATTAACATTTATAATCCAGTTGGGAATAAGACAGAATTGCTGACACCCTGCCACAATTTAAATTATGCTAGGACTGTGGTCTCCCTGTACTGAGATCCAATTTTCTTAATCTAAGCAAGAGGCAAGAATGAGTGAGAAGTCAGAGTAATGTTCTGGTAAGTTTCTATTGACTTCATGGATTTATTTTCTTCCCTTGTCTAACTTTCTCTGTGCTCATGGATGCAGAGCCATGCAGTCAACATCATCCAGATTCCTCTGTGGCCTGAATTTCAGCAGAAGGCACTCAGTGGGAGGCTCCTGTAGGGTTCAAGTTAGATGGAGAGGAGAATGGGTTATTTCTTCCCTGATTCCCTCTGCTTTGGTTCTGTGCTTCTGCTAGGGGCTGAATCTCTCCATAACTAGGACTCCTGCTATGTGACCTTTCCTTGCAGCTCCAGAACTCACTTAGCTCTGGTAATGCTATCTTTTCTCTTGTCCCTTTATGGCTTCCTGTGGTTGGTGTCTTTGTTCCTCTGCATCTCTCTTACTCTCTTATTTTTTTAACCCTAGCTACATCTCCATAAATGGACTCTTTAAGTTCTTGACAGTGGAAACTCTGAGAGGAATCATGATTCCTTCCCAGATTACTTTCAGTAACAAAGCCAATGATTTATTGCATATAAGCAGCAACTCTGATAATAATTAACTCAGAAGCTTGAAAGTGAAGCTTTGGCCAAAAGAATTACAGGCAAATGGAAATTTAAAAAAAAGCAAAGATCACAATATTTAGAACAAATAGGTTTTATTCATGGTTGGTAAAAAATATGAAGTAGGACAAAGGCACTTTGTATCAATAAAACGGTCACTATAAATAAGTAACTGTCATAAATATTTATTAAATATTTATGTAAAGTTCAGAAAGCAAAAACTTCAGAAGTATTTTTGAAAATACAATTTATGATACTATTTATTCAGCTGATGGAGGATCAAGTGAGAAAACATAAGTGAGATTTAAGAGGACATAAGCAATTAATGGAGGATAACTAATATGAGCATATGTATTCAAATACTCATGGAATAATAGTCAAAGTGGACAGAGTGTTGGGCCTCAATGAAAACCTTAGCGTATTCCAAAAAGTAAAAATAGGGTATAATTTAGTCCATGATGACAATGTAATAAAACTTGAAATTATGTCTGGGAAGTGATATTGCCTGCAATTGTTAATTTCTACATTTTTAAAAATAATTATTCTATTATTTTGTTCACTAAACATTGTACTTTTTTATAGGTAAAATATCAAAATACTCAAATATATACAAAAAGTTCGTAATATATAATTTTAAAAATACCATAAAAATATCAAACTTAGAAGAAGCATGAACAATTGTAGCTGTGCTAATAGCCCTCAATGAGTTCAGAATTTTATAATTAGATATTAAAAGGAGGGTAAGAAGTACATGTGTGGTAACTGGACAGTGCACAGCCACAAGTTGGGTATAGCCCTATAAATTGTCTATTTTAAAGTATATATATATAGTATTTTGCTATTCAGAAATGTTGAATCATTTAAACGTAATATTATTATTACAGAAACAGTATATGTGCATCAGAGAAAAGTTTTTAAATGCGGAGGAGCAAAATGTGTCAAAATATTCCTATAAACAAGAAACCACCATTGTCAGTGCCATTTCCTCTAGCCTTACATCTTATTTTTCATCAAATATACACTTTGTAACTTCTTTTTCAGTCAATAATTTTCACATTGTTATTTTCATGCATTTTCATTATGTATAATATCCATGCTGTATTTGGATGTCTTTTATTAATTAAACATTTTTCTTTAGGGCTGATTTCTTTAAACCAGTCTCAGTGCAGTCCTGCACATTATATCTAATTGTCCGCCCCTTAATTTTTTTTTTAAATCTAGAATTACCCTCCTTTTTAAATGGTACTGACTTGTTGAAGGAATGAGGCCAATTGACCTACAAAATGGCATACCTTAGGGCTTTGCTTGATTGCTTTCTGTGTCTAAATTTACACTTAATGCCTTAATGGCTGCCAGTTAAACACGCTTGACTAGACTAAATCACAGGTGAAATTTTGTACCTCATGTTGTACTACATCAGAAAATTTTTAATGTCAGGTTGACCCACAGTTGAGACAGTAAGAGTGACCATTGGTTTGTGTGATATCTGATATCCGATACTGATATCATCCTTCAGTTAGATTGCCCCTTTTGCAAGTATGGGATGCTATGAAGGTCTACTTCCCCATAAGCCTTCACTTAATGAATTTTAGCAGCAATGTTTCTCTTTCATAAGCTTCCACTGAAATATAATATAATTGAATTGTGCAAACAATAATTGTATAGCTCAAGGAATTAGTTCAGAGTGAACACACCCATGAAACTACCAACCTGGGTCAAGAAACATTCAAAGGACACATAGGAGGCTCCTCATGCCCCAACCACATTATTTCCCTCTCCCTTCTCCCAAAATTTAGCCACTGTCCTGATGTCAAATGGCAAAGAAAAATTTACCCCCTATAAATAGACTAATACAGAATGTGTTTGTATTTGTTCCTCTTGTTCAAAATTATGATCAAGATTCACAGATGTTATTGTGTGTATCTTTATCACATTCATTTTGATTGATGTAAAGTAGTACAATCTATTCATACACCACTATTTATTCTTTCCTGTCTGGCTAGACATTGCTTTCCTTCTGTGGCTAAATAATCCATTTGTGAACTTTGTTATAAGTTTCTATTACTGCATTTGTGCATACAATTCTGTTGAATGCATACCCAGAAATGAAATTCTTGGATCTTACAGGACACATGTGTTCAAATGTTGTAGATAATATGATACCTGTTTCCAAAGTGGTTGTTCGAAATTCATCCTGATAGCATAACAGATTTCCAGTTGCTTCAAAACCACATCAACACTTTAAATTATTTTCTATCTTTTAACTTTTCTGGTGAATGTATAGTATTTCTCCCAAAGGACTTAATTATTATTTAAGGACAAGTGAGGTTGGAGGTCTTTTAAAACGTTTATTAGATATTTGTATAATCTCTTTTGTAAACTGCTTTTTCAAAATATCGCCCATTTTCCTATTGGGTGTCCTCTCTTCTTATTGTTCAAATTTTTATGTATTCTGCATATAAGCCATTTGTCAATTATATAAACCACAAATAATCTAGTTTCACTTGCTTTTGCTCTCTTATTGGTGCCTTTTTAGAGAAGAAAACACTTTTTAATTTTAATAAAGTTCAAATCATTAATGTTTTTCATATCTTGCTTAAGAAATCTTTGCCTTCCCAGGCCCTGAAGATATTCTTTATTATCTTATAAAATTATTGCTTTTCCATTCCCGTTTAGATCTACATGAATGAAATGGTTTTGTGAATGAAGTGAGGTAAAAATCTAGATTTCTTTTTCCTTACTGATACAGAATTCTATACTGTTATATTGGTCTATCTATGTTTGTGATATTTACCTTTCTTCATTACTATGGTTTATATTACAGCCTTGATATCTGGGACTGTAAGTACTTTGTTCTTTTTTGAGATGTTAGCTCTTCTTAGCTTTTGCATTGTCATCTAAATTCTAGAATCCGCATGTCAATTTTTGAAGATAAAGAAGCCTCTTGGAACTATGATTGATATTGTAATCAGCAGATGAATTTAGGAAAATGGACATCTTTATAAATTTAAGTTTTCAATTTATGAACACATTCTATCTCTTGATTCATTTAGATTTCATTCAATATTACCCAATAAAGTTATATAGTTCTGTAGAGATTTTGCATATATTTGACTAAATTTATCTCAAGTATTCGATGTCTTGATGCTGTTCAAAGGGGTATCTTTTTTATATTTTAATCTTCTATTTATTGTATAAACAAATACACTTTTAAAAATATTGATCTTATATCAGAAACCACACAAAACTGTGATATTAATTCTAATAATTAAGTAGAAAATTATCTTGGACATTTCATAAACACAAATGTACAGTGTGAAAATGGGAGTGGCATTTTACCTTTCTGGTCTTTAGTCTTACTCCTTGACATCTTGCACTGGCTATGAATGGATTAGAATAAAGTGGGATGGAGTAATGAGAATAAGTAGTCTAGCCTCATATTTTATCTTGCAGACAAAATGTTTAACATTTCACATTATGAAGGATTTTGCTGCAGATGTTTTTTTCTTTTTTTGAAGATTATGTTTATCAATTAAAATGCTACAGTTTGCTGAGTTTTTCAGTTCTAAAAAATACTATTATCAGAGATTGTAGACAATCATCTGATTTTTCTTTTTATTCAGTAGTACATTGCACTAATAGACTTTTAAATATTTTTGGCAAATTTGAGCTGAAAGAGGATAACCTTTCAAACACAAAAGTTGCAAGAAAAGTATAAGAAACCACAAAATATTTTACTGAGATTTTCAGATTCACCAGTTGTTTATGTTTTGCTCCATTTATTTATGATTTTTCCTCCTCTCTCATTCTTCTGTTTTTTTAATTATTTAAGACTAATATGTCAAATTTGCCCTTCTACCCTGTTAGGGTTTGGCTGTGTCCCCACCCACATCTCCTCTTGAATTCCCACATGTGTGGGAGGGACCCAGTAGGAGGTAATTGAATCATGGGGGCACATCTTTCCCATGCTGTTCTCATGATAGCAAAGAAGTCTCGAAAGATCTGATGATTTTATACAGGGGGATTTCCCTGCACAAGCTCTCTTCTCTTGTGTGCCACCATGCGAGACATGGCTTTCACCTTCTGCCGTGATTGTGAAGCTTCCCTAGCCACATGGAACTGTGAGTCTATTAAACCTCTTTTCTTTTGTAAATTGCACAGTCTCGGGTTTATCTTTATCAGCCTCATGAAAATGGACTAATACATACCCCCAAATGAATCAATTTGACTTTCTGAAAAAAGACATCTCCCTATAACCAAAGTATAATTATCAAAATCAAAAAAGTTTACTCATTGATTTTTTAATGTTAAAACATCCTTACATTTCTGGAATTAAAGGAAGTTTGTTAGTATACATTAAACTTTTGAAATATGCTACTGAATTTGTTTAAACAATATTTGCATAAGATTTTTACTTCAATTTGTATATGAAGCCTGGATTGTGTTTTTCTTTCATGTACTGCCCTATAAGATTTCTTATCAAGATAATGTGGCCATCATAAAATGTGTTGGAAAGGGTTTCTGCAATTACAGAAACTAAGTGTTATAGAACTCTAAGTGTTATAAAAGAATTACTATTCCATTATTAAATCTTTAGAAGAATTTGCAGGCAAATCCTGGCATGGACTATTCCAAAATTGAGTATGTTAAATATTTAATTTCATTAATGTAAATCAGATTACTCATATTTTGTTTTTTTTCCAGTGTCTGCTTTAGTAAGTAGTATTTTTCTTAGAATTTGTCCATTTTTTTCTAAATTTTCAAATTGTTGCCAAAATTTGTTCGTAATATCCTTAAATAAGTTTTTAAAAATCACATGTATTGATGTATAATTTACATTCATCAGAATTTACTCTTCTTAGACATCCAGTTTGATGATCATGATAAATTACATTCACTAGAATTTACCCTTCTTAGATATACAGTTTGATGATTATTGATTAATGTATATAATCATATAACTACCACTGCAATCAATATACAGAATACTCCCATCATCCCCATAAATTCCCTCAATTTCCTTTGTATTAAGTCTCCAACCTCTACTTATACCCTGGCAACCACTGATCTGATTTGTCTCTATACTTTTGCTTTTACCAGAATATCATATGAATGGAATGAAACAGTGTATTGCCTTTCATGTCTTTTGCAAAATTATGTTCTTTCATGGATTTTAAGTTTCTTCTTTTTAAATTGCTAATATTAACTTACTATCTCTATATAGAAAACTTTGTTTATCACTAGCTGATTGATGTACATTTGAGTTGTTTCTAGGTTTATGGTACTGTGAATAATTTGCATATAGGGATTTACATGAACTTCCCTTGCTCCCTTTTTTGGGGGTAAATTCTTAAGAGAAGACTTTCTGGGTTGTATGTAAGAGAATATTTGAAATGATAAGAAACTGCCAAACTGTTTTCCAAAGTTGCTGTATCATTTTGCATCCCCGCTAGCAAACTGGGAGTTTTATGGTCCACATCCTCACTATCACTTAATACATTCAGTTGTCTATAATTTTTAAATTTTACCCAATTTAGTTATATGTGTAGGGGCATCTCACTGTGGATTTAATTTACATTTTTCTAGTGAAAAGTAATGTTGATCATTTCATATGCTTACTGGCCATTTGCATATTTTCTTTGGTGAAGTGTTTGCTCAAATGGTTCCCTACTTTAAAATTTTAAAAATTTAAAATTATTTTATATTCTGCTAATATTTTACAACTGAAGTTCACAAAACACTGAAAGGGCTAATTCAGACACACTGGCAGAAACTGCAGTCTCTGATAATCTATATATATTACTTACCTATAATTGGTACAGAGTTGTGATTATTGATTAAGAAGCCTGAGAAAGAACTAGGACAAAGCACTTCTGAGCCTTTAGATAACTCATTTTCTTGGACTGGATTTTCCAAAACAAAATTGATCTTTGGCTATATGTTTTTGGTCGTATTTCAAAGAATAATATCTTTAGGAGATAATTCCAAATATCCAGAAAAATGCTTATCTCAAAGTCCACTTCTGAACCTTTAAACTTGACCCAACCTCCCACATATCTTTTCCAGGCAATTACTTTGGCTTTCTCTAATTCATTCTCTAGTCTCATCGCGTCACTGCACTCCAATCTGGGTGACAGACAGAGGAAGACTCCATCTCAAAAAAAAAGTATAATAGTCTCTTCTTCCCCTATAAAAACAATATTGGAACAGTTGGCAAAATCCGAAGAAGATGTGAAGGTCTGAGAATTGTATTTTGTCAATGAAGGTTTCCTGTTTTTGATCACTGTACTGTGATAATGTAAGAGTTGCCCTTGGTTTCAGAAACACATGCTTAATAGTTATAGGTAATGGAGCATCATGTCTGCAACTGACTCTCACAGGGTCTAGGAAAATAGCTATAATATTCTACATCTGCACCAAGAGAAGAGCATTTAGCAAATGTAATTGAATGTTAATATGAGAGGAATCTGAAGGAAACACAAATGGATTTTTTTGCACTACTATTGCAACTCTTTTTTTTAATTTTTATTATTATTATACTTTAAGTTTTAGGATACATGTGCACAATGTGCAGGTTTGTTACATATGTATACATGTGCCATGTTTGTGTGCTGCACCCATTAACTCGTCATTTAGCATTAGGTATATCTCCTAATGCTATCCCTCCCATCTCCTCCAACCCGACAACAGTCCCCAGAGTGTGATGTTCCAATTCCTGTGTCCATGTGTTCTCATTGTTCAATTCCCATCTATGAGTGAGAACATGCGGTGTTTGGTTTTTTGTCCTTGCAATAGTTTGCTGAGAATTATGGTTTCCAGTTTCATCCATGTCCCTACAAAGGACATGAACTCTTCATTTTTTATTCTCTGTCACCCAGGCTGGAATGCAGTGGTGTGATCTCAGCTCACTGCAACCTGCATCTCCTGAGTTCAAGCAATTCTCCTACCTCAGCCTCCTGAGTAGCTGGGATTATAGGCGCCCCCCACCATGCCTAGCTAAGTTTTGCATTTTTAGTAGAGGCGGGGTTTCACCACGTTGGCCAGGCTGATCTCGAACTACTGATCTCAGGCAATCCACCTGCCTCGGCCTCCCTAAGTGCTGGGATTACAGGCCTGAGCCACCACACCAGGCCGCAAATTTTAAAATGTCTAAAATTACATCAAAATAAAAGATAGGAAAAATGAGAGAAATAAATGTAGGCAAAGCAGATATCTCAACATCTACACAACCATGGAAAGATTTATTTATTTATTTTGAGGCAGAGTTTCACTCTGTCACTCAGGCTGGAGTGCAGTGGCGTGATCTCAACTTACTGCAACCGCCACCTCCTGGGTTCAAGGGATCCTCCCATCTCGGCCTCCCGAGTAGCTGGGACTACAGACATGCACCACCACACCCGGCTAATTTTTGTAATTTTGGAGAGACAGGGCTTTGCCATGTTGCCCAGGCTGGTCTCAAACTCCTGAGCTCAAGCTATCCACCCACCACTTTGGCCTCCAAAAGTGCTGGGATTTCAGGTATGAGTCACTGCACCGAGCCAGGTTTCTTTAATATACTGAGGAAATATAGCTGTCAACCAATATTTATCTGCTTACATGGTGATCACTCAAGATTATTAATTGAATCAAAACCTTTTCAGGCAAAAAAAGACTTAAGAGTTCATGGCTAAAAGAAATTGCATTGAGCTAAGTAGTAAGGATGTAGTTGAAGGAAACCAAAATATTTCACCCTACAATATACCTGGACATATTGTGAGATGGCTGTTTAGAGGGGCCCGCAAACAGAGGCAGCCCTGCAAAGCTGTCTTTTGAGGGGAACGTTTGCATCTGTAGGGGATCCACACCGACACAGGCAAGTTTCCTCTGAAGCCTTCCCTTGTCTGGATCTAGGAAGGAGTCCCTCAGAGTCTGACATGTTTAGCCATCAGAAAGAAACGTTTACCATCTATTCTCTCTGAGGACTGCTGTCTGTGTGGTTCTGTCTGCATTCTGAGACCACCTTTGCTAGCCAGGCCTCCTCCTCCCTCTCCCCTAACCTGTCTTGCCATCATCCCAGCCCCTGTTCCTTCTGTAATCTCAAGGCAGTAAATAAGCTTCTGCACACCACTGCGGGGTTGGGATCATCGCTCTGGTCCTTCTCCATGTGCACATTAATAAATGTGCATGCCATTTCTCTAATTAATCTGAGTTGATTAATCTGAGTTGTGAGTTGATTTTTCAGTGAAACTTTCAAGGGCAAAGGGGAGGTTTTCCCTTTGCCCCTACAGTTTTGGTGTCCTGAACAGAATACCAAAGCTGCTTTGCTCTTCTGGAAGTTTCAGTCAGGGGACCCAGGACCTGAGAAGCTGGCAGAAGGGTAAGAAATTCTTACCAGCCAGGCTCCTGACCAGTCTCTCTGTGGAATCCGGGTGAGCAGATGGTAAAAATCAGTCATTTTTCCTCCGCAAGATGTTGATTAGTGTGAGAAAGGATCTGTGTGAACAGTGTTGGGTACAGCGACTCTGGTGTACTTTTTGGTGTGAATACTCATATTGTTTAGGGCCCTTCCTTCCGGGAGGATTCTTCTCTTCTGTCTTGGTCTTCCTGTGTTGTTCTGTCCTGAAAAGGGGCCTTGTAGGGTAGAATGGGGGCTGAAGATCCTGCCAGCCCATTGTTCAGGCCGGACCTGAAAAGCAGCCAGTCTGCGGCTGTGATCAGATGGGCATGCAAACTTTGCTGTGGGTCCTCAAAATAGAAGCCAAGCCAGGTGCAGTGGCTCTCAGTCCTTTGGGAGGCTGAGGTGGGCAGGTCACTTGAGGTCAAGGATTCAAGACCAGCCTGGCTGACATGGTGAAACCCCCTCTCTACTAAAAATACAAAAATTAGCCAGGTATGGTAGTGAGCACCTGTAATCCCTGCTACTCAGGAGGCTGAGGCAGGAGAACCACCTGAACCCAGGAGGCATAGGTTGCAGTGAGCCAAGATGACACCACTGCACTCCAGCGTGGGTGACAGAGTGAGAGACTAAGTCTCAAAACAACAACAAAAACAAAATAGAAGCCAGATGAGGACCCCTCTTGTCTTGTTTTATGCCCTGGAGAGTTTGACTTGTGACAAGTGGGAGCACTATCTCTTGTTTCCGCAATCTAGGGTGTGATTTTTGGGTCACATCAGGTGTTTAGTCTGAAGATGCCTGGGAACCTGAGATACAAGGATTTAGGCAGCAAACATTTTGTTCTGAATGTGTTCAGCTGTTGGGAATGTTTGTCTTAATAAGAAGTCCCATCCATAAGGAATTTTTGTGGTCTAGCCCTTGTTGCCTGGTTAGTCCTGGGAAAGTCCCATCCTAGGAGAGCTGTCCAGTGTCATGAATTAAGGGGTCTGTGATCGGTGTCCCCAGAAATGTGTGGGTCACCAGAGGCACTGTGCACACAAACACCATCCTAACCATGTGCGGCAACAAGAGTCTGTTGCTTTGCAGGGATGTGGATGGAGCTGGAAGCCATTATCCTCAGCAAACTAACACAGGAACAGAAAACAAAACACCACGTGTTCTCATTTATAAGTGATAGCTGAACAACGAGAGCACATGGACACAGGAAGGGGAACAACACACACTGGGGCCTGTCTGTGGTGGGGAGGGAGAGTATCAGGATAAATAGCTAATGCATGTGGGGCTTGATACCTAGGTGATGGGTTGATAGGTGCAGCAAACCGCCATGGCACATGTTCACCTATGTAACAAACCTGCATGTCCTGCACATGTATCCTGGAACTTACAACTAAATTAAATTAAATCAAATTTTAAAAAGAAAGAAAAACAATAGACAAGAAATAGGAAATAAGGCGCTAATTTTTATTTTATTACTTCAACCAATAAAAACTGTGAGTTAAAATAAAAAAAAGTCTCTTGCTATCTGAGCCTGTTTCTAGGAGTGAATTTTACTGGAGGAATCTTTGGAACTGCTTACTCTATGCCCTCTTCAGGAAACAAGTCTTTCTTAAATGGTAATAACCTACTCTAAGCCTGGAAAACCACATCCGGGGCTTTCCATGAAGAGGCTGTGGGATGGAATTGCTGTTAGAATAAGAACATCATTGGAAATTCTAGTTATTAGCAGCCAAAAGATGGATTCTTTAAGTCGAAAAGACCTCTAAATTACAAAAAATAGTTCAGAGATTTCTTATTCTAAACAGCTGCTTTATTTATATTCATTGGAAGATTAAATTAAAAGACACATCATAGTGTCATGGCTTGCCTTAGAAATCCTCTTCATGAGATTAAAGAGCAAAAGACTGACCTGAAACAAAGCTAAAATCCTTCATACGCTCCAAATGCCTGTCCTGGGTCCCTTGTGGAATCTGCAGTGCCAGCCACTCCACCTTGCAGTCTATTTTTTTTTTTTTTTTTTTTTTTGAGACAAAGTTTCGCTCTTGTCACCCAGGCTGGAGTGCAATGGCACAATCTCGGCTCACTGCACCTCCAACTCCCAAGTTCAAATTATTCTCCTGCCTCTGCCTCCAGAGTAGCTGAGATTACAGGCATGTGCCACCACGCCCAGCTAATTTTTGTATTTTTAGTAGAGACGGGGTTTCACCATATTGTCCAGGATGGTCTCAATCACTTGACCTCATGATCTGCCTTCCTCGGCCTTCCAAACTGCTGTGATTACAGATGTGAGCCACCGCACCTGGCCCCACCTTGCAGTCTTGTTGTTAAAATTCCACACATTCACTGCCATGGCCTGGGTGCAGGTCCCGGTCAGAAAGCCAGTCGCTTTTGGTTTGATATTTGTGTAACTTTTGACTTTGTGGCTTACCCACTTGTCATTGATCCTTTCCTCTTCCATAGATGGCTTTTAGTTTTCTGTCATCTCCAGTTTGAGGGATTACATGGGGCTCTTAGGTTTTTGTGTGTAAATGGTCAGCTGAAAGGCTGAGACCCTGGAAGATATGGCTGGCAGATGTGAGTCATACCCCATTTGTGGCTAGCAAAACTTTCCCTCCTTTGAGCTGTCATTGAGGTGGTTCTGGATCTGGTGAGGAATGCTGTGCACCTCTCTGGAGATGCCTCATGTGTCCTTGGTTAAGTCATAATCTTGATTAAGCCTTATTGGTTTTGGTGAGCCACTTGAGGGGGTACCTTTGTTTAAAAAAAAAAAAAGATCCAATGGTACAATCTCCTGTAATCCCAGCACTTTGGGTGGCTGAGGCAGGAAGATCACTTGAGCCCAGGAGTTCGAGACCAGCCCTGGGAAACAAAGTGAGATCCTTTCTCTACAAAACTACAAAAATTAGCCAGGTGTTGTGGCATGGGCTTGTAGTCCCAGCCACTCAGGAGGCTGAGCTGGGAGGATTTCTTGAGCCTGGGTAGTCAAGGCTGCAGTGAGCTGTGATCGTGCCACTGCACTCCAGCCTGGGTGACAGAGTGAGATTCTGTCTCCAAAAAAAAAAAAAAAAGTTTCTCTTCTTTTTATATTTTTTGAGACTGTCTCACTCTGTCACCTATGCTGGAATGCAGTGGTACAATCTCAGCTCACTGCAATCTTCACCTTTGAGGATCAAGCAATTCTCATACCTCATCCTCCCAAGTAAATGGAATTACAGGTTTGTGCCACCACTCCTGGCATTTCATTTTATTTTATTTTAGTTTTAGTAGATGCAGAGTTTCTCCGTGTTGGCCAGGCTGGTCTTGAACTCTGGCCTCAAGTGATCCACCTGGCTCAGCCTCCCAAAGTGCTGAGATTAAAGGCATGCGCCACATGCCGAGCCATAAAGATTGTTTTTCAGTTATTGCTACAGTAAAATAGAAGGGTCAGACATGGTGGTTTACATCTGTAATCCCAGCACTTTAGGTGGTTGAGGCAGGAGGATCACATGAGGCCAGGAGTTTGAGACCAGCCTGGGCAACATAGCAAGACCCCAATCTCTACAAAGAAAAATTTAAAAAGTTAGCTCGTTGCAGGCCTGGCATGGTGGCTCATGTCTGTAATCCCAGCACTTTGGGAGGCCGAGGTGGGCAGATCACCTGAGGTCAGGAGTTCGAGACCAGCCTGACCAACATGGAGAAACCCCGTCTCTACTAAAAATACAAAATTAGCCGGGCATGGTGGCACATGCCTGTAATCCCAGCTACTAGGGAGGCTGAGGCAGGAGAATCACTGGAACCTGGGAGGCGGAGGTTGCGGTGAGCTGAGATCACGCCATTGCACTCCAGCCTGGGTGACAGAGTGAAACTCCAGCTCAAAAAAAAAAAAAAAAATTAACTGTTTGTGGTGGTGCACGCCTGTCATCTCAGCTACAACCCAGGAGTTGGAGGCTGCAGCGAGCTATGATTGCACCACTGTACTCAAGCCTGGGTAACAAAACAAGACCCTGCCTCTAAAAATAAATAAATGAATAAATAAAAAGAAAAGTAAATAAAACAGAAACATCTTCAGAATTTAATTTAGACATTTTTGCCTGGGTCTAATTAGGCAGGTTTTTACTGTCTCTGTTAGGTGTTTTACAGTCATAAAACTGAATGGATAGCTGGGGAAGAAAAGAAAATAGAAAAAATGCAAGAAGTTATAAAAGGTTTATGAAAATTGTATTTTATGTGATCAAAACTGAGATTGAAGGGATCTGTTTATTAGATTTTATTAAAATTAGCTTTAGCAATAATACACTGTTGCAAAGGTAGAATTTGGTTTTCTCTTTTAAACATGATTTTCATGTAGTATTAATAAGAGATAGTAAATGATTTTTGTCTTCCTTGTAAGTAAACTGCACAAAAAAGAGGGGAGAGATGCATTTTGTTTGCTTCATGCTGTCTTCATTAGGTCTTTTGATTATTTGGGAAACAGAGTCTCCTTTCTATCAAAGAGTAAAAGTTTTTGGTTTTTAAAATCTTTACATTATCACTTGGGGTAATCATCACTAATGAATGACTATTACTTTATAGTTGCTTGTGATTCATCCTGTTTTTTTATCAAGTGTTTTAAACTGTTGATATTTGGAAAACTTCCCAAAATCTAATTTCAAATTATAAAAGTAGGTATTTTCATGAATAACTCCTGGAAGTCCAAGAGGGACATATTAGTCTTATTTGGTATGCAAAAATCATATGGAAAGACTGGCCACATAAGAAATTGTATTTAAATGTCTTTGAGTTGTAGTTATAAAAATGTGTTATTAATATGTGTTCCTAAATGGTATGGGGTTACTAAAATTCTGATATGTCTTCATATGTGTTATCAGTAATAATTATTATTATTATATTAGATTGCTGAATGTCACAGAGGTGACCAAATTTCCTTGTCAATTGTGTCTCTAACCCTGGTTATTTTAAGTCTTTTGTCATCCACAGATAATTTTTGTTTTACTTTGACTGTTCTCAGAAAGCAGTTTATGATTTACTATAGTCAAAAGCTTCCTTCTTCTTCAAGGAAATTTATCAAAAAGTCCTTGACGAGTACTCTTGGATACAGATTTATGGTAAGTTTGGATATCATACCGTTGGAATAGGCAAAAACTTCCAGAACTCTGATAAGAAAACGTGATGGGTTCCTGAAGATTGCTAACCCAATATCAAGAAGAACAAGAGTTAATTACATGGGACTGAACTGATAGAGGACTGAAAATTTTTTTTTTGACTCTTTGGTTTGAAACTTTGTGGATTCTTTCTATGCTTTGCTTTCTAGAATCAAGAAAACTTTTTTCTCTTAAGCCATCTATAGCATTTAACAATTGAACAAAATTGAAACATTTATCTCTCTCTCTATCAGATTTCTCTAGAATTTGGAAATTATTTGTATTTTTAATTTATGTCAATATAGTTCTTTGCATAAGCTCAGTAAGAATTGGGTTTTTTTTAAAAAACAGGACATAATTGGAGACCCTGGTTATTTTACCAAGGTTTTGACAAGAATGGCATATTTTCAGATATGATGAGCCTCTTTAGCAGAACTAAAGTTGATTTTATAGATCTAATAAAAATCCTTGTGGAAAGACTGGCCAGGTACCTCGTCTACACAGTTCCCTTACAAGGTTCTGGACCTTGCAGTAAGTATAGAACGTCACTTTCTGAAGGGCCCAAGAACCTCAAGATATATTGGGGCCTCAAGAAGAGAGGAATTCACCGAATTTGTACAGGCATTACATTCACAGTCTGATGGCAAACCCTTGGGTTGGTTTCCTAGCTTTTAGAGGATTTTAAAAGTCTAATATGAAATTCCTTATAAAAAATTTCCATCAAGGCCAACTTAAAAGAATGGCCAATCACCATTTTTTCTGTGCTTTATTCAAACAATCAGACCAATTATAACAAAATGCAAACTTATTTTGTGAATAAATTGGTCCTATTGTGATTTGTCTTTGTTAGAAATGGGGAACTGGGGAGAGAAAAATTATGTTTCAGAAGAAAACTATAGTATACCCACTATTCTGTTCTAGCCCTGTCCATTGTTTTTCAGTTTTTATTATTTGTCTACAACTGGGACTGAATTCTGAATTCTTTTCTGGCTACACGTCTCCAAGCTAATGTTTTCACATTTTCTCACATTTTTCTGACTTGGAATCACCAGAAATTTAAAAAAAACTGGGCTTTTCTTAAAGCCCTGCAAATTGATGCTAGAAAACTTGATATAAACTTTAGGAGAAATCACTATAGCAACTTTACATGTAAACAGCCTTTGTACCTGTTGATGTACAGACTACTCAGAAAGTTTGCTGGAACACTTGATTCCAACTAATACCCAGAAAAATCTGTCAGATTACCACCACAATTTGAAGATGCTTCAGTGACTCTGGAAAAACTAGTCTATACACTATTCCAGACATTAACCTTTGTTTTTCTTCTGTTTCCATAGAAGTGTCTCAAGAAGATCTGAGACAAAATATTAAAATTTTTTCTTTTCTGCTCATTCAAATTTGACATTTCTCTTCTTTGCCTGTCTATTATTTAACAAACTCTAACCTAAATCTTTCCAAAGGGATTAACTTGCCTTTTTATATGTGAAACATTTGAAGTTTCAAAGTGGGGAATGGAGAAAACCAAAGATATTTTATCTCAAAATATACTTTGGTGCATTGGAAAAAAGGACTCTGGAAAAAAAGTAAAAGGATACTTTGGCATATTTTGTGGTGGCTTTTCAGAGGGCATGCAAACAGAAGTGGGCCTGCAAAGTTGTCTTTTGTTGGAGAGATTAAAAAGACAAAAGCACCCCACAAATGCAATTTATTTATAAAACATTATGTGTTGTCTTAGTCCATTTTGTATTACTACATTAGAGTACCACACAGATGGGGTAATTTATAAAGAAATTTATGTCTCACAGTTCTTGAGACCTATAGGTCCAGTATTGAGAGGCTGACATCTGGTAAAGGAAGGCTTTCTTGTTGCATCATCCTGTAGTGGAAGGTCAAAGAGACGGGGAGGGAGAGAAGAGAGAGAGAGAGAGCGAGCGAGAGGGAGAGAGATACCCACTACTATGATAACTAACCCACTCCCGAGATAAGGGAATCAATCCATTCACGAGGGTACAGCTTTCATGGCCTAATCATGTCTTCTTAAAGATTCCACCTACTTCAGCTGTTCCTCATGGATCCTTTTTATTTTAAAAAATAAAAGGTCCCACCTCTTAATGCTGTTGCACTGGGGACCAAGTTTCTAACACATGCTTTTGGGGGCCACACTCAGACCACAGCAGGTGTCTAGCCCCACTGTGTCTTGCAGTCAAGCAAACAAAGCCAGGACAGAGTCGGGAGTCCTGAGCCACGTGGCCTGTCAAGGAATCACATGGAAGTTACGTCTGTTTCTCATTGCTGCTATGGCTGAATACCACAAACTGACTTAAAATCACACACATTTGTGCTACATTTCTGGAGGCGAAAAATCACAAATGGGTCTATCTGGCTAAAGTCACATTGTCTGCAGGGCTGCACTCCTTTCTGGGGGCTCCTGGGGAGACTGTTCCTCACCATCTCAGCTTCTAGAAGCTGCCCACATTCTCTAGCTCACAGCCACATCACTCCAACCTCTGCTTCCACACCCACCTCTCTTTCTATGACTTGGCCCTCCGGCCTCCCTCTTTAGGAACCTTGCGATAATCTTGGGCCCACCTGTGAAATCCAGGACATCTCCAGAGCCACACCTCAATGCAGGGGCACATCCTCATTGCCATATATGTAACATGGTCACTGGTTTCATGGCCTGGGATGGGAATAGCTTTTGGGGGCATTGCTCTGCGTACCACAGTAACAAAGAGCTTGGGACAGCTGCACTTGTTAACATGTTGGTCCACGAGAACTAAGGCCTGCTCCCTTCTCCTGACTCCAGGTAGGGTGTGTCCGTTGTCAACTCTAATTGGACCAGTAAGGGAACAGAAGCCTTGAGAAAGTACCTCAACAGTCTCGAAGTCCTCAGCCAGCCAGTGTCTGTGACCATGCTGCCATTCGGATTTCTGCCACTTGTTTTCCAGGCTGCAGATTCTTCAACACATGAAACCAATCACGTGATGGGACACTCAGTGGTGCTGCTTGCCCTGCTTAGTTTGGCCTGGGATTCCTTGCTGCAAGGCAAGCTCCACCTGCAACTCTGATACCGCCCTTCTCTCCAGGCTCACTGATCTCCCAGGTGGACAATCTGGAAGGTGTCTCACTGGAGTTGCGATGCAGGCAGAGGCCAGAACCAACAGCCACGCCTGGTTAGAGAATGCAGAATCCTAAGCAGAGGCAAGGAGGAATCTGGCTGTCCTCCAAGTCTCAGCCTCTTCAGCCGGCACCACAGGCTTCCGTGCCCATGCACCTGCACCTGCAGCTGCCTGAGGTCCGTATCTATTATGTATATCAGCTAGGCCAGGACCATGTCCCACTTCTCCTGGCTGAGTCAGTGTCTGAAAAGCAGACCTGATATTAATCCTTATGTCTAACAGGGTCCTTGATATCAACACATGAAAAGGAGGAAAAACTCATCAAACTGGAGTTTATCCTCAATTTTTTATTGGGGTATGTCTTCACTTGTCACAATATGATGACAATAAAATAAAAGTTTTATAAGATCTCTCAAACCCAAGTGTTCGGAAACAAATTAAGCCTCAAATGAGGGGTTATATGTGCCAGACAAATTATAGGCCTGGAATTTGGAGGGCCAGCCCCACCTGGAGCTACCACTTGGCAGCTGCTTCACTCCCATAGCAACCAGCACAAACTAAGCCGAGGTGGGCACCTGCCAGGGCTGTGTTCCTCCCAAAGCCCACCCCACCCCAGGGGTGACACCCTGAGGGTCCAGTGCTCAGTCCAGTCCTGCAGTTAGCCCAGCCCATACCCAACATCCTGATTTGCCTTCCAAAAGCCTTTGGCTGGTGAAATCTCACCCCAGATTCCCAGCTGGAAAGCTACTCTGGAACCAACAAACTCAGATTCCAAGGAGAAGAGAGAAACTCACAGGAATTGCAGTGTGGAGAGGGTAAGCTCACTCCATATCTTGATACATAGACCAGTAAGATCCAAACTGGTCTGCAGCCTGCAGAGGCATGTGGCACACACCACAGCTTCCTATCAGAGTTCTTACACCTTTGGGCATCTCATCTGAGATGTCCCTGTCTCTGCCATGGTGACCTTCCCCTCCACCCGTGCCCTCCATCCTTCCTCCCTGCAGTGCGCTCAGCCTTGATCCATCAATTACCTCTTCCTCTCCTTTACATAAAACTCAGTTCTTCATCATCCACTTCCTGTCAGCCTTTGCAAAAGGTGAACTCTCACACGAGAAATAACCGAAGATCTTCTATGCACAGCTGACGTGAGTGTAGCGGCTGGAATGTGAAATGAGAGCTGCAAAGGCAGGTGGACCAGTGCATATCTCCGGTGGGTGATGGTACATGCATGTGCATTTCATTATAATTTTTAGAGTATAAATCTAGACTCTATATCCCCTACTGAGTATAAGATGTCTTTTCACAGTAATGAGAAGTAAAGAAAAGCAACCCCTCTCCCACATAACCAGTGTACATTTGGGCTCTTATTTAAGTCAGCTTGGGTTTGAATTCTAGCCAACTGGTAAGAAGCAGCATGATTTTGGCCAATCACTTAACTTCACTAAGCCTGTTTTCTACCTAAAGGATCAAGCACTTCCTCCAAACAAACAAACAAAATATCAGAAGGCAGAGCTGTGATCCAAGCCCTCTTTTTAATGTTCAGAGCATACATTCTCCACCTTCATCCTACAATGATATCCCAATTAATGGAAATAATTATTTCTATTTTTGATTGCTCATGACCTTTATAGCAGCCATGCATGAGGACACCCTCCACCCCTACCCTTGTTACTAACACATACAATTGAAATAAAAAATATCAAGACATAATACTGAACAAACAGCCCGGTCCCTGTTTCTCATGTTAGTTAAAGGCACACCAACGGGTAACTGGGAGATTCATAATGTGTAAGTAGCAAATATTCCAGGCCAAATATTCCTTGTGAGAGGGGCAGTGATGGTCTCTGCTGCTCTCCATGCAGTGGGAGGCCTCCCTTGGACTGGTCATTAGTGAACCTGCTTCACATCATCCGCAGCTCTTCCTTTAGTCTTCTAAGGCTCCCAGACTTTCCTCATCCCCTCTCACAGGAGTGTCTGTCTGCCTGTTGATGCTGAAGGTGCAGGTGGGAGCTTCTCGGGCCATCTGCTGGGGTCTCTGTCTCCTTGGATCTGCTGCAGGAGAGCATCTTCTTGTAACCTCATTCTGTGTGTCTGCCCATTGGCTCTGCCAACTCACGGGGTGGCTGATGTGCTCTGGACAAGACACCCACCAGCACAAGTTTGTGTCTTCTTCATCACGGCAGTCAGGCTTTGTTCTAATTGTGTCACAGGAGCATTGAGGAGGACAGAAGCAGCAACTGTGACCTCCTCCTTGGCCATCAGAGGCACAGATCTGCCCTGCTGCAGGCCACCTGTGGGCAGACCATGGCTCTCTGACACTCTGCATTTGAAAGCAAGTCTACAGTTGTCTTCCAAAATGCTGACTCTTTTGAAACATCATCAAAAAGAAAAAAGAGGAGAGATTGGAAGAAAAGCTGTGAGATGATGGAGGCCTGAGAGGGAGAACTGAAGAAGGGTGGAGGACCTCAGGCCAGGGCCGAGAGGGGGTGTTGCCATCACCAGCACTAAAGCCAAGGGTGGGCTTGAGCAGGGGCTTGTGGATGTCCCAACTCAGACAGTGCTGCCCTCTTGCACCTTCCCTCAACATACAGGTGGGGAGTGTGACTGCCTGTGCCAAGGTGGGCAGGAAGGGGAACTGCCTCTTATCAAGGTGTGGGAATTTCCTCCTGTGTAGAAAAGTGGAAAACCTATTATTTTTGCTACAACAATGTTCCTTCTCATCTTGTCTCCCTCAAATAGATGCTGGGATCCTGGCCAGGAGGTGCTGTCTTCCGGTTTTCTGTCTGTCCCTGGGCTGGAGTCTTGAGTGACAGGACAGGATACCTGGCAGACTCCTGAAAAACCCTGGCATGCCTTGAGTGTGCCCTGAAATGGACGCTGCCTTCCCCCAACGGGAACACATGTTCCTCTCTCTAGAATTACAGTGTCTTCAGGCTTTTCATCTTCATGGCGGTCAGTTTTTACCTTTAAATTATTAATTTTCTTACAACATTTAGCATCTTGGCAGCAGGCTGTGATGCTTGAGTGGTGCTCACACACTGAGTTCTTAGACCTGATAATGCTTATTTTCAAGTTGCAAGTTCTACTAAATTGACCCGAGGAATAAAAATTAAATCATAAGTTCCCCCAGTTGACTGATAGAACCCTCTCTTGGCCAAAGGGACCCCAGAGAAACCTTAAAAACTGAGCTCCTGGCCAGGACGGTATGGGAGGTCAGACAGACTTCAGCATGTCCCTTCCATATTAACCTTTAGCCAGAACTCTTTCCTAAGGAGTAAGCAGAAACCAGCTCTGGCAGACAAGAAACACAGGACTCATTCCTTTATCACCTTTAGCCAATCATCAATCATCTGAGGCCGTGGCTGGACTCATCCTACCTCTTTGCAGTTTTGGAGTGACAGTCACCAGCTTCACAGTGCATCCTTCCTAAAACGGACCACCGCCTCTGCTCCAGTTCTGGCTGGCTCACAGAGGATGCACAGTGAGTGGTTTGTGGCCCCTGCTTCACCTTTTGATGTCAGAGGCTACAAACTACACCCTCGGATAATGCTAACGCATGAACACATGACCCATGAAGAGGCATGAAACTCAATGGCACATTCACGTTTCTCCTTTCATAAATATTCATTGCTCCTCCTATAGCTTATTGAATATGTATGTTCTGCCACCCCATTCAGCATAAATTCCACACAGAATACAGTCACTCCTTCATATCCACGTGTTCTGCATCCATGGATTCAGCCAACCTCGATTCAAAAACATTTGAAAAAAAAGAATGATTGTGTCTGTACTAAACATACAGAATTTTTCTTGCCATTATTCTCTAAACAATACAATATAACAACTATTTACACAGTATTTACATTGTATTAGATATAAGTAATCTAGAGGTGATTTAAAGCAACCTTGTCCAACCTGTGGTGGACCCTCCAACACAAATTTGTAAACTTTCTTAAAACATATGATTTTTTTTTGTTTGCGATTTTTTAAAGCTCATCAGCTATCGTTAGTGTTAGTGTATTTTATGTATGGCTCAAGACTATTCTTCTTCCAGTGTGGCCCAGGAAAACCAAAAGATTGGACACATCTGATTTAAAGCATGTGGGGGATGTGTGTAGGTTATATGCAAATACTATACTTTCATATATAAGGGACTTGAGCAGCCAGTAATTTTGGTGTCCAAATCACCAAAACCCTTCCAGAGGAGGAGTTTTGGGACCAATCCCTTTGAAGATACCAAAGGATAATTGTATTTCTCTGATCACTGGTCACTAAAATGTGTAGAGATTTCTCCACACCAACCACTCCTTCAGCAGATAACAGCTGAGTGTCTCCTAATTCAATTCCATTCTGAAACTCTCTACTCGGACAGTGTCAGACCTCACAGGTTAAGGGCTCAGTCCCACCAGACTGTCCCCACTTCAGATGCCAGTCACAAGTAGTAGGTTGTGACCTGCTCTTCTGCCCAACTGGCTGCAAATCAGGATTCCCAGTATTCCCTCCTCAGGTTTAATTAATTTGCTACAGTGGCTCACAGAGCTCAGGGAAACACTTTACTTGCACTTATTTATTTATTACAAGGGATATTTCAAAGGATGAAAATGAAGAGGCAGAAGGAAGAGGTGCACAGAGTGAGGCATCTGGGAAGGGGCTTAGAGCTCCCACACCTGCTCCAGACACACCGCCCTCCAGGCGCCATGTATCAGCTATCTGGGAGTTCTCCAAACCCTGTCCTTGCGGGTTTTCACTGAGGTGGCATTAGAGAGGCATGATTGATCGACCATATCATTGGCAACTGGTGATCAGCTCAACCTTCAGTTTCTCTCCTCTCCCCAGAGGTTGGCAAGTGGGGTGAAAGTCCCAACTCCCTAATCCCACCTCTGTCTTTCTGGTGGCCAGCCCCCATCCTGAAGCTCTCTAGGGTCCCCAGCCACCAGTCATTTCATTAGCACACAAATGACACTCTTAGTACTCTGGAGATTCCAAGGGTTTTAGGAGCTTTTTGCTCCTAAATGGGGATGGGGATGAAGACCAAATATCTATTTCAAAATAACACAGGAGTCTAAATTCATAACAGGCTTTCTAACACGCAATTTGTTAAGTCATTGCAGGACTTAAAAATAAGCTATTCAAAAGCTTTAGAAAGCTATTTGGAGAGAAAAGTTGGTGGGTGTTCATGAAAATATATGGATGAGACTGTTCATTTCAGCCTTATTTATTTGTTTATTTATTATTTTTTGAGACACAGTCTCACTCTGTTGCCGAGGCTGGAGTGCAGTGGCACGATGGCTCACTGCAGCCTTGAAATCCTTGGCTCCAGTGATTCTTCTGCCTCAGCCTTCTGAGCAGCTGAGACCAAATGAGTGGGCTCCTATGCCCAGCTAATTTTTATTTATTTTTATTTTTTGTAGCGACGAGGTCCCCCTATATTGCCCAGCCTGGTCTTGAATTCCTGGGCTCACATGATCCTCCCACCTCAACCCTCAAAGTGTTGAGATTACAGGCATGAGCCACAATGCTTGGCCTCAGCCTTATTTGTAATGACAAAAGAAAAACAATCTGATCCATCCTATAAACTAAAAATAAAATCCTAAGCCTCCCCTACTGACCCCTCTTGACCAAGGGGATCCCAAGCCTTGTTACACCCCCTCCCTTTTGGAGTTTAGCTGCAACTCTCCAGCATTAACATTAGAGGTCCTAAGACTGACAAGGCAGATTCTGTGTCAATAAAGACCAAATTATAAACAAGACCTAAGGCCATGCCAGGCGAGGGTTTAGTCAGGCCTGCAGGCCATCGACCTTGCTACATAGCATCCTGAGCTTAGAACATGCCTTTCTCCTGACATCAAATTTCAGACAGAGCTTGCTCCTTTAACCAACTGCAAATCAGAGAATCTCTGAATCCATCTATGACCTGTAAACCTCTGCTTCAAGATGTCCCACCTATTCGGGTCACACCAATGTATACTTTCCATGTGTTGACTTATGTCTTGGCCTAGAACTCTTTCCTCCTTAAAATGTATACAATCAAACTGTAACCTGACCGCTTCAGGAACACTTCCTCAGGCCCTCTGAGACTGTTTCCTTAGGCCACGGTCACTCATTCACTCACAGTAAACCTCTTTCAAATATTTTACAGAGTTTGGCTTTTCCATCAATAATCCATGTCTAAGAATTCTCAAATAAGCATTCCTCAATTTAGATTATGTATTTGCTCCTGTCACTGTTTTTGACATACCCTGATATAACCTATGCTTTTACCTAATTCTTCTTGCATGTTCTGTCAGTGTCATCTCCCAAGTGTATCGTGCATCCGTCCACTTGCCACCATCTCTCTGCTACCCCCTTACTGGGAGTCCTGTCCCTCTTACTTGATGGTAAGTGCTTTGTGCTTCTTGCTTCTTGACAGTAAGTTCTTGTGAATGGTGCTTCTTCCAGCCAATTCTCTTATGCAGCAGCCAAAATCCCGTTATGGAAAAACCAAGCTTGTTTCCTGACTCACAACTTTTTTACTAGCTGCAAATTTAGGACAGCCAGCGTCTCATTAATTACTCAGGTCACAATTCCTATTTTTACATCAGAGGACCCTTCAATGGCTGATGTCTGGTGCAGTTCTGGCACCTCCACACACAGCCCCTCCCCTGACATGTCGCCCTCATAATCCTGATAGCCATCTGCCATCAACTCATTTATTTCTTAATAAGAGCTTTAGTGAGATGTCATTTGCATTTCAAACAATTCACCGCTGAAGTGTACAATTCAGTGGTTGTTAGTATATTCACAGAGCCGTGAAGCCATTATCCAGTCAATTGCAGAACATTTTCAGCCTCCCGAAAGAACTTCCCATGCATCTCAGAGGTCATCCCACTATGCTCCTCATCCCTTCCAGACCTAAGCAACCACTCATCTACTTTCTATTTGTATGAATTTGCCTATTCTGGACATTTCCATGAATGGAGTCATTTATGATGGGGCTTCTTTCACTGAATGTGCTATTCCTGGTGTTCACCACGGTGCGGCATTCCTCACGTGTGAATGTCGCGTTGTGTGGATGGAGCACGTTTTGTTTATTCATCAGTCGGTGAACATTTGGGTTGTTTCCTCTTCTTGGCTATAATGAATGATGCTGCTAAGAACGTTTGTGTGCACATTTCTGTGGGAACATGTTTTCAAGAGTTGTGCTCTTAATACATTTGAGGAAGTTTTGGTGGAAGAGACCACAAAAAATGGTATATACATCTCAGCCTTCCATTTATATAGAAAATATTTCTTGAAGGATACGTTAAAAATTCTAGCAGCTTGAGTGTCTCTGGATAGTGGGCCTTGGGCTAGGTATTATTTAAGGATTTATTTATTCTTTGCATTAAAGAGAAAATTTTACGATTCTAATTAAAAATCTTATAAGGAAATAACATGCCACACTTTGCCTAGCTTGGTTTGCTGGTTCCACGAAGTCACTGGCCTGGCATGCTGGGCCCTGACCCCTCCTGCCTCACTCTTGGATTTGCCATAGAAGTGCCTGTCATTTGCGCTCCTGCATATGGAAGCTGTTTGCTCCAGCTTCAAGCCTTGTGCATTTGTCTTCTGCCTGGACGACACTTCCATCCATGCCTCTAAGAGACCGAACACTGCTCACATTTCCCGCTCACCTGGGGAGCCTTCCGTTAATCCTTGAGACTAGATTCTCTCAGACACCGCAGCCATCACTCTCCTCATTCTTACCCTCATGTTGACTCTGTGTGTATGTGTGTGTGTGTGTGTGTGTGTGTGTGTTTGTGTTAGAGCTGTGTGGTGCTCCTCTTGGAAACACTTTCTGAACCCATCTTCAGGCTGGCTGCAGGAGCTTCAGAAGGCAGATAGGGAGAGGGATGCTGGAGTGAAGAAGGTCTCTTTATTGGATGTTTTCTTTCTAATTTCAGGTGTTGACTTTATGCTTCGTGGATCTGAAGCACCATCCTCAAGCACAAAATCGTTTTTATGATGTAAAGATCCATCTGGGGGAGCACTTAGCACCTGTCAAACACCACTCAGCTCCACCTAGAACCTGGTTGTGTTTGACCCTGCTCTCTCCTCAGACTGTGCTCCACGTGGACACCTGTGGCTAGCTGGGTGAGGAGGAAGACTGCAGGATAAAGAGAGAAGGAGGAGGCAGGAGAAATGCACCTGGGCATACTGCCACCCCAGGCACCCACGTGAAATCTTCATGGATGGGCAGGAAATGCCCATCCATAATAGCATGGGAAGCAGCATGGAGATAAGCAAAGACCACTCAAATGAGAGACACAGAGGCCCCAGCAAGGGAGTCAGCCATCACCAGTTGCATTTTGGTAGAAATTTCCAAGCAGGCAGAGGATGGGAAAGGTTCACAGTGGAAAAAGGGGAGGCTCCAGGTGCACTCCAAGTGGAGGCTGTTTGCTTGGGGAAACTGGGGTGGCCGACCAGAAATGGGGCCTCCTGTGTGGTCGGTTAGGGCAGCAGATTTCACTTTTTCTGGTTGGTTCTAAGTTGGAAGCCGGGACAAAAATTAGGGAAGCTGTTATTAGTCAAGTTCTGGCTGTTTGGGGCTGATTGTTACAGGGCGGTGTTAAGCTCCCTGGATTGACTGGAGATAGCAGGCTGGCTTCCTGCACATCTGACTTCGAGTGGGCTGGATTCCTGGGCTGTTGCTGCAGATCTCGGGCTGGCTTTGGGGCTGGCTGCTGCAGATTATGGCTCAGAGTTTGATTTCTTATGTAGTCTGGCCACTGTCATTGTATAATCAGTCTCTCACAGGTCAGATTATCAGCACCTGCTGGGCCACTCCAGGGCTTGCTAGTTCAACCAAGGGATAGGTCTTGCAGATCTACCTTGCTAGCCCCCATTTCAGATGTGACACTTGAGTCCTAACAAATGAAGGGCACATGTGTGGAGGCAGCTAACAGCACAGAGCCAACTTCTAGGAGAGTAGAACGAGGGAACATAAAGATGTATTGAAAACCGTAACTCTTGAAAACCATAAAATCTCAATCCTCAGGCAGTGTCTGAAGTAATTACAACAAAAAATTCTTTAGAAGTAGAGAAAACCCAAAAGGAAATAATCTGTAAAGAGGCAAAACCAGCAAAATCAAGGGAGAGACTCAGAAATTCGAGCCACAGCAATGGGACCCCATGTGATCCTAGGATTGAGACCTTAAAGGGACCCTCGATGACCTATGTCTAACCACCTGCCTCCAGGCTGAACCTTTCTCACTGCCTTGGGGCCCTGACTGCACTGGGAACCGTGCATGGCTTAGCCCCTGCAGGAAGCCCAGGGCATCCTGCTAGCCTCCAGTGCAGAGTCCTTGGATGGAGCAGTGGCTGTGGCTGACTGCAGACGGCGTGGCCTCATGCACTTTCTGTGTTAAATGCATAGATGGTGGAGTGGAGAAGAAAGTGACAGGCAGAGAATGACAGATGCCCCTTCCCTGGTCTGCTGCTTCTCAGGGGAAGGTCTGCTGGGGTGACTAGGGGAGGAGGAGGCATGGCTCTGAGGCCTCCCTGCCGGCCACTCCAAACCCTCCCGGCCCCCTGGCCTCTGGGCCCCACAGGTCCCTGAGCACCTTGCCGGGAGATCCCTGTGTCCTGGCAGCAGTGACAAAGCTCCTAAAGCCTACCTGTCAAAACTCCCGGCTCTGTGTTCAAGTTTGTTTTTCAAAAAACATTGGAATGAAACTGGTAGGGTTTGCACGATCCTCGCAGTGGAGAAAAATGTTAATGACATTGCTGGTTGGAGCCTGTGAGTGCAGCACCCCCTGCTCAGGACACACAGGCGTTGGTGCTGCTGTTGCCAGTCCTGTCCCAGCCTAGCTATCTTAGAGAGGTGCCGGAGGCTTAACCTCTGCAAAACTGCAGTTTGCCACTGGTGGGTGGTTCAGGATTCAAGGCTAGCCACCAGCCCCAGTCCTACAAACCTTCCCCGCAGACTTGGCCTGACTACACCCGTCACACCCCCACACGCTGGGAGCACTGAGGCCCAGTCCTGGCTGCCACACTCGCTGTCTCCTTGCTCCCCCTAGCCAGAGGGAGGCCCAGCACCTCATGGCCGCTTTGCGTGTTGGGGGCCCCATGTGCCTGGGGGACATGTGTTCAAGCAGAAATGGTGCACCCGAGGCCCCAGCCGGCCAGTCCCAGCAGCGCCCCCATTTCTCACGAAGGCTGGCAGCTACAATTCAGGTGAAGTCAGCCGGCTCATCTGCACCTGAGCAGTGATATTGGCCCAACAGTCTCCAAATGCCTGGGTTTGCAGTGCTAAACCTGAAGGCCTTCCCTGCAGATGCAGAGGCTGCCGCGCTGGATCGCAGTGGGCAGAACTCCAGGCTACTCTAACAAGTCAGCGCTCTTCCTTGACACCACACCAGAAGGGGCTGCTGACCACCTGGGTTTCTGCTGTGCCACACTGAAGACCATTTCTCCAGGGGACACAAACGCTTAGCATTCTCTACTGAGGTTTTCTCTTTTACGTTTAACATTGAGGTGTGCGATTCATCCAGAGTGCATATTTCTGTACACCATGAGCTGGTGCCCACAGTTTGCTGGCCGGGGGCCGGGTAGGCAGGCATGGACAAGGAGTCCAGCACTTGTGGAGGAAGCTTTGGCAGCTCACTGACCAGGCAGCAGGTGCCCGACCAGGGTCCCTCTCCCTGCACACCCCTCCCCCGTTTCTCCTCCCAGGGTCCTCACTGGTCTTCCACACCCTCTTAGGGCAAATTTCCTTTCCTCCTGCTGCTTGCCCCTTGCCTTCACAGAGCATGTTGCATGTGCAAACCTGGGGCTCTGACTCCAGCCCACCCTGGGACCCAGCAGGAGTAGGTGGTCATTCTCCAGGAGCATATGCAGAGGTCTCTACCCTACCCTTTCACCCCCCAAGGTTAATAATAATAATAGTTATTGTTGCTGTTGTTCATCATTATTGTAATGATTACCATTATTATTTGTTATTGTTATAAAAACACTGAATGAGATTTTTCCATCCACAAAGGGTGTCTGGTTGACTGAAGTTGAGGAAAGAGGAGTTTCAGGCTCGGAAATATTCTAATTCCTGCTGTAGCCCAGGGTCAGAGGTCAGGGGGAGTCCTCGGCCCCAGAGGTGCTGAATCAACCCTTCATGCACAGCAAGTTCCTGTGTCTCTGGGGTGAATGCCCAGGGGTTTGGTTGCTGGGTTACATGGTCCTTATGCAGGGACAGCAAAACTTTACCTCCACTGTTAGTGTCTCTGGCTGGGCCTAAGAGGTAAGTGGACATAAAACACATTAACAGGAGAAAAGCACACAGATTTGCACATGTAAATGGAGCCCTGTAGGAAAAAGAGATCCGAAGAAGCAGTTAGGCCTGAACGCATATATACTAGGTTGGACAAAGAGTAAGTTGTGAAAACGTGCAAGACAATGGGTTCTGGGATAGGGCAGTTCATCGTGGAGAAGTGACAAGGCAGATGAGGGTTAGTTTAACGAGATTTGTTCATACAGATTCCCCTCAGCCCCAACTCCCTGCCTCTGGTGCTAAGAATGGCTTCCTTCCTCCTGGTACAAGGAGGGCGCCTTTCCCATGGGAGATTCACCTCCTACTTTCAGGAAGAAAAAGGGGAGGTCAGGACATCTTCCTTGTGCCTGCTGTTTTTCAAGTGCCTTTAGCTCAAAATAACCCTTATGCTAAAGTGTCGTATTTTGGGATGGCATATTCTGCCACACTTCACCTGCACGTTTTTGTTGTTGCTGTTTTCTTTTTTGAAACTGCCACACTGTTTTCCAGAGTGGCAGTACAATATTACCTTACCACCAGCAATGTGTGAGAAAGCCCGTTCTGCCACAGCCTCACCTGCATTTGATGCTGTTCCTATATTTTGTTGAAGACATTTGATGGATGTGTCATGACGTCTCACCCTGATTTTAATTTACACTCCCACAAAAGGCTAACATCTTCTCATGTGCCGACCTGCCATCTGTACATCCTGCTCAGTGAAATGCTAGTTTATGTCTGTGAACTAAGTTTTCTGAAAAGGAATGTGGAAAGTGACTTTATTTCAGTGAACAGTTTGTAAATGGGGAAGTTGCAGCCTTCAGTGCAAAAGGAAAGTAAGTTCTAGAAAACTAAGAAAGGGTTTGGGTTCTATGGTGAAAGTTTCTGTCCAGGTTTCCAACTACTTTCATTTATGTAAATGAAGGACTGAAACTCATGCTGTCCTGATCAGTGGATGTAGCTGAATCCTGATTAGTCGATACAGGTGAACCCTGATTGATTGATTGATGCAGTTGAGTCCTGATTAGTCGGGTCAGGGGAGTTCTGACTTGTTCTTTAAGCCTTAAGCAGAAGACTGTCAGAAATTTCTTATAAATGGCTGTCAGGGGTCCAGGGGAGCGGTGCTCAGGCTACAGTTATCTTGACACTGACAAAAGGAACTGGTTTGGTTTGGTTGTGGAAGGGAGGTCTTGTGATACTTTTATAACACCTTTCCAAGAACACAGAGTACATGAAGTCTCTGTCACCCAGCTACGGCTGCCTGGTTCCATTTTAACTTTGAGCAATTCAGTTAGTCTCCTGGGAGTCATTTTGTCTTTCTGCAGGGGGCATACTTTAACATGTCTTTCATCAATTTTGTAATTGGATTTTGAAGAAAAATACCGTTGCATTTTGAGTTTTTTTTTACACATTCCTGTAGAATATATGGTTTGTAAATATATTCTTCTGATCTATACCTTGTTTTACTCCTCTTAAAAGGACATTTCAGCTGGGTGTGGTGGCTCACGCCTGTAATCCCAGCACTTTGGGAGGCCAAGGCAGGCAGAACATGAGGTCTGGAGTTCAAGACCAGCCTGACCAATATGGTGAAACCCCACCTATATGAAAAATACAAAAATTAGCTGGAAGTGTTGACACACGCCTGTAGTCCCAGCTACTTGGGAGGCTGAGGCAGGAAAATTGCTTGAACCTGGGAGGAGGAGGTTGCACTGAGCTGAGATTGCACCACTGCACTCCAGCCTGGGTGACAGAGACAGACTCCTTCTTAAAAAAAAAAAAAAAAAAAAAAGGACCTTTCACAGAGCCTGGGATTTTAACTTTGATGACTTCCAATTTATCCATCTGTATTTATGAATCATGTTTTTGATGTCAAGTATAAAATCTCATTTTTTAGCCTAGATCCCAATTTTCTCTAAGAATTTTTTTCCTAAAATTTTATAGTTTTACATTTTACATTGAAATGTGTGATCCATTTGGAGTTAATATTTGCATGAGGTGTGAGAGTAAAACCCCCACAATTTATCCATTTAGAAACGTGAGGAGACTTTATTTCTCATAAAGATTACAGCCTTCAAGGTGGCCATCTCAGCCAAGGGACCAGAAACAGGCACTTTGAAGGAGGAAGGGTTAGGGTAGGAGCGTTATGCTGGGCAGGTTGGCTAAACATACATATTCAACAAGTTATAGGAGGATCCATGAATATTCATGAAGGTGGTCCTAACACATGCATATTGAACAGACATGCATGTAGCATATGACCCATGTTGACTTTGGGGTGGAGACTTAACATTTAAATGTACTACAGTTAGGTCCTTTATGTCAATAGGTCTTTTCAAGGCGTGAAGGCACACAAGCATGCAGCCTCTGTAAACCAGCCAGAGACAATCCACGGTTGGTGGTCTTATCAGGAAGTTATGGCTGGTAGAGCAGGGGTTCAGTAAGTCAGTGGGTAGTGGAGCTGAAAATGGTTTTAATCTTGTCTATCTTGAGGCCAGTGGTTGTTTAGCTGCTAGAGAAAAAGAAAAGCCTTGTGGTCCTTAGAACACAATTTATTTTTTAGGCATAGGGTTAGTGACTTAACCCTTGCCTGGCATGGCCTTGGGTCCTGTTTATAACTTGGTATTTTATTGACACAGAGTCTGTTCTGTCAGTCTTCTGATCTCTATGTTAACATTAATGCTGGTCTAAACCCCAAAAGGCAGGGGGTATAATGAGGCGTGTTTGACCTCCCACCCCATCATGACTAGAACTAAACTTTTAAGATTTTCCTGAGGTCCCCTTGGCCAAGAGGGGGTCCATTCATTTGGTGGGGGCTTGGGATTCTAAAGTTGACAGTGTCTAGGTCAAGGGTTTTTGTTTGCCTGCTTGTTTGCTGTGCCTGTGATGTGCAATTGCCCTACTCCCATTTGATGGAAAGGCTACCTTTCCTCCCATGACGTGCTTTTGCATGCTTGTCAAAAACCAGCTGGGTGCATTTGTTTTGGTCTCTTGTCAGTTCTGTAGATCATCTCTCTCTGTCCACACCACACAGTCTTTACTAGCTATTTAATGTGTTGAAATAGAGGTAACTTAATTCTTGTTTTAAATTATTCATTTAACATTTCATCATCAACATTTATCTCATCTAAAACAAACAAAACAAATTCACACAGCGTACGGTGTGGATGCACTGGAGTTTATTTAACCTGACCCCTCTTAATCAATGGCTATTATCCCCCACTCCGGTTTTTTTGTTATTATAGTAAATAATGCTGAAATCGTTTTAAAAACATTTTTTAAAGTTTATTTTTAATTGACAAATCATAATTGTATATATTTATGGGCTACAATGTGATGTTTTGATATATGTATACATCGGTGGAACAATTACTTTAAGCTAATTAAGATATCCATCACCAACACATTTATTTTTTATGGTGAGATTATTTAAAATTTACTATTTTGGGGATTTTGACATATAAAATGCATTAACTACATTCACCGTGTCATGTGGATCACTAAAACATAATCCTCTTGTCTAACTGAATCCTTGTACCCTTTGACCAACATCTCCCCCCTCCTGCCTTTCCCCCGGCCTCAGGTAGCCACCGTTCTACTCTCCGTTTCTATGAGTTCAACTATTTTCAGATTCCACACACAGGAGAGACCAAGTGGTATTTGTTTCTGTGCCTGGCTTACTTTGCTTAGTACAATGGCCTCCACGTTCATCCATGTTGTCGCCAATAGCAGGATTTCCTTTTATTCAAAGGCGGGATAGTACCCGGTGGTGTACATACACCACATTTTCTTTATCCCTTCACCCACTGGTAGACGCTTAGGTTGCTTCCGTATCTTGGCTACTGTGAATGAAGTCAATATTCTTATCTTATTCATAAGTGATCCCCACAATCATTTGTTATCTTTTGACGTTGCTTGTGAAACTTCATGTTGTCAAGCTGATCAATCATTTCCTTGATGGCTTCTGGGTTTATTTTATGCTTTAGAAAGGCTTCCCCCCTCCGAAAAGACAGAATAAAAGCGATTCACCCACGTTCTGCCTTTCACGGTTTCAACTTCACGGTCTCTCCCACAGCCGGCGCCCCGCAAAACTTCCGAATCCTCGGGGAACCCAGGACCCCGCTGCACTGTGAAGCCGAGGCAGGGCGCCGGCCTGCCGGGGTCTCCGGAAACGTTCCCAGTTCCCGCGGAAGATCGCCAGGCCCTGAGCCGCGTGGGAGGTCTGTCCTAGCAGGTAGCAGTCCCTCGGAGGGACTGTCTTGGAGGTGGAGTCTGGCTTGGGCAGTTCGAGAAAAAACGGGGAAGGCACAGTGGATTTAGCCACGGCCTGCAAAATGGGATCTTGTGGTTGGACTTTGGGGCCCCACCCTCCCCACTGGGGAAGAGCCTACAGCCTCTGGCTCCGAGATAGAGGGGCGACCAGATGTCCGATGGATGATCTTTGTTAGAGTTGCTGGGTCGATCAGCCTCATTTCTGCAGTTTTGATGTGACCTCAGAAAGTTGATCAGATCGACCAGCAGCCCAACCCAGCAGATGGGCAACTAGAATTTGGGAGAGGAGAAGGGGGCAAGGCGAGGGGAGAAGGGCGTGGGGGGAGGCCTGCGGCGAGGTGCGAAGGGGAGGGTAGGGGCAGGGGGATGGTGGAACCTGAGGTTTATATAGCAATAGTAATTCTTTTAAGCAAGTATTATAAACAAATAATAATTTCTTTACATTTACAAACTATATGAATATAAATAATATAAATTTGTAGAATTATAAGTATAAATTATACTTTATAAATAATAAATCTGCATAAATAGTGATTAGATATAAACAATTATAGTTCTGAAGAGGACGCAGGAGGGGCTTTCGGTCCGCAGAAATTTCTAAATGCCCCTGGGGAGGCTGAGGCAGGCCGACCCCAGTGAATTTTGAAGTCCCCTCTGGGTGGGGCGCTGTCCCGGGAGGCGCTGCGGAGCCTGTCCCCTGCCCGGCAGCTGTCCCTGGCCCAGGGCGCTCCCCCCCAAATTTTCCAAGGCTTCTTTTGGCTTCCAGGGATCTCACGGTTCCACTCATGCGTGCCAGGGAGCCCCGAGGTGGGAATGCGACGCGAGGTGGACACGGACGAGGCCTGGCGTCCTACCTGCCCACTCGCCATCCGGATCCGCTCGGCAGGCTTTTTAGCTAGTTGTCTGGCGACACCTGGCGGCCGCCTTTATATATAGCAAGCTCGACCAGCGGGGCAACGTGGGATTGGGTGGCTGAATGGTAAAAGGGGGATATTCTGTAATGGTGGGGGGCAGGGGGAGTCCTGAGGCTTATAGTAGTAGTAGTAATAATATTCTTTTTGTATTATGTAATTTATAAATATAAATTGTCATAAATACACTAATAATATACAATTATGTAGATACTATAAATGTCATGGTATAAATATATGTAATATATAGATTATATATTTTAATAAATATTTATGTATAAATATTAAATCAGTAATTATAATTATTTGGTCCTTGCTGGGATTCATCATTACTGTAATTATTACCATTATTATAAATAGTAATTGTAGTAGTAGTAGTAATAGTAGCAGCTTTTTTTTTTTAATAACAACACTGAATAAACTGTCTATCAAAGAAAGATGTTCAAGTGACTAGAGATAATAAAGAAGGGTTTCAGTCCGTGGGATTTAAAAAATCCACCCAAGAGCCTGGTGACGCTCTGACCCACAGTCAGTGAAGCAACCAGCTGGGAACTGCATACAGCAACCCTAATGGTCAGGACTGCACTGACGGCTTCCCTCCTTTTTGCCCTTGCTTCGAACTTAGGACCAACAGGGAGAACAAAATAGGCACCCTCTTACCAGTCAGGTAGGATCCCCTCTTCCAGTGATACAGGAGATGGAAATAAATTATTTAGGCAGATAGGACAAAAGAGTCCTTGGCAGAACTTCTAACAAAAAACAGCCCAAGAAATCATTTCTTTCTAACAAAGAGCAGCCTGAAAAATGGAGCTGCAAGCATAGATAAGGAAGCTGGAAGCCTGCCTGGGAGGAGGCCTGCAGCCGCACTGATAAAAGGGACTACCTGGGGCCAGGCATGTCCACCATGGAGGGTTCACCTTCCCTAATTTTTTGTTGTTGTTGTTAACACATGCACAGTAAGAAAGAAATAAGCAACATGGAGTAGCTACTCACCTGCATAATAAATAGAAGATTGGTGTGGGGGCATCCAGAGATTCATGCCCTATGCAGATGGCACACCTGGTCCTATTTTTTTGCACCCGATGTAGATCAGACACTGCTCCCCACTAGCTCATCTATAAAAATCTGCATTTCACTGTGCATCAGCAACCTATTTTTCCGGGACCCCTCTCTGTAGCAGAGAGCTATTCTCTTTCTTTCACCTATTAAATTTCCACTCTTAACCTCACCCTTTGTGTGTCCATGCCCTTGATCTCTGTGGCTGTGAGACAATGAACCTTGGGTGTCACCCCAGACAATGAAGCCACTTCACTAGCAGCTGCCTCTGGCGGCTGGCAGTCCCATCAGGACTCCTCTTCCTCTTTTCCACCACACAGATTTCCCATTCCTCTCCCTGCCTTTGAGTTTCTGCCAAACACTATTGAGCTGCATGAAAGAACCTTCAAGGCATATTACAACTGAAAGAAACTGATCTGAAAAGGCTGCATACTGTAAGATTCCAACTCTGTCACATTCTGAAAAAGGCACAACCATGGAGACAGTAAAAAGAGCAGTGGTTGGCAGGGGTTGGGGGAGAGAGGGATGAACAGGCAGAGCACAGGGGATCTGCAGGACTGTGAAACTACTCTGTATGATATGACAGTGGTGGATATGGCATTAGACATCTGTTCAAACCCACAGAATGTACTGAGGACTAAACTGACATTTTTTCTCTCTTGCCCAGATTCCTATCTAAGGGGCCTGGGGAGTCATACCCTAAAAACTAAAATCTCAACAGATGGGCTTTATTTAACCTTATATATAACACAGCTTACTTTCCCACCGGACTCTCGTATAACATCATATGACAGATAAAGAAGGAAATAAAAATATTTTAGACCAAAATAGGATTTATTTGCATATTTTGAAATGGCCCTGCAAAGCTGTCTCTTGTGGGGAAAATTTGCATCTGTAAAGAATCTCTATTACCATAACTAGCTCTTTTCCCTTCCAGGCCCTCCCAGGCCCTCCCAATCTTCTAGAGATTAGCTGAAAGTCTAGCACCTTTTAAAAGTCTGAATAGGAAACATTGGCCATCTATTGTCTCTAAGGGCGGCCCCCATGAGACTTCATCTACATGGTAAGAACCTTGGTCTCCACAACCCCTTATCTTGACCCAGATGCTCCTTTCTATTGATTGCAGGTTTTTAGATAATAACTGTTTCAATCAATTGCCAATCAGAAAATCTTTGAATCCACCTATGACCTGGATGCCTTCCTCCCACTGACCCCCTTCTAGCTGTCCCACCTTTCTGGACTGAATCAATGTACATCTCACATGTACTGATTAATGTCTCATGTCTCCTTAAAATGTATAAAACCAAACTGTAAAACAACCGCTTTGGGCACATGTTCTCAGGGCCTCTTGAGACTATACCTTGGGTCACTCATATTTGGCTCAGAATAAATCTCTTCAATATATTTTACAGTGTTTGGCTCTTTTCACTGACAATACAACACCAAGAATGACCCTAATGTGAACCACAGACTTTGGGTGAAAATGATGTGTTGGTGTGAGTTTAGCAGTAGTAACAAATGTGCCCCACTGATGTGGGACATGGACAGTAGGGCAGGCTGTGTGTGTGTGTGTGTGTGTGCGCGCGGGCTGGTGAGGGGTGCATATGAGAGCTCTCTGCACGCTCAGCTCAATTTTGCTGTATAGGTGTAGAAAAAATCTTACCTCCACCCATCTTAGGTTTATTGCCTTGGCCCCACAAATTTAGACCAATGAAAGCCAGGTTAACAAGAGAAAACAACACATTTATTAATTCATGCGTTGCAAATACACATGGGAGAGCTCAGTGATAATAACTCAAAAAGGCAGTTAGAACTTGGGCTTATTAGCACCCTAATGAGAGAGCAATATATTTGTAGAGAAGTGGAAAGACAAAGGAAGGGGACCTTGAGCTTCTTTGGATAACAAGTTGTGGGAAGGTAGATATATGGGGGAAGTTGACAGATAAGGTTGATTTGGTGTGCTTGTGATGTTGATTTTTCTGGTGCCACCTCTGGGCTGGTAAGAGACATCCTGCCCTTCTGGTAGATGGGGGCAGGGCAGAGAGTTTGTCCTGTGTCTACTTGGTCTCAGTTGTCTTCAGCTCAAAATAATCTTTATGTCAGAGTGGCATATTTTGGGATGGCATACTCTAAGCCCCTTCAGCTGTGAATTCAAAACAACTCTGAAAAAGTCAATTAAAAACTATATTCCTATAACATGGCCCTTGCTGCTGGGGCTCAGGACACACCACCCCAAAATATGACAATACAAAACCAGATATGTGAACACAAAATATACTTCTTAGGCAAATTTTGATCTGTTATTCTAAGAAATTGCAGACACAGGAGTAGCTCTGAAAAGCTGCCCTTTTGTGAAAGAAATTTATAACTATAAAATACATCAACACTAGTGAATTATCTGTATCAGGAAGAGGGCTGGTTCCAGACAATTCTATCACCCCAGAGAGTTTTCTCTGCAGCACAAGACACTTTTATTCACCAGACATTGCCTCCCCTCACCCTCCCAGAACTTGTGCCCATCCCCGGCAAGCCCCAAGCCCCTGTTCCTTTCTGTAACTCAGGACACTATTTAAGCTTCATTCATCTGGCCCTTCTCCTGGTCCATATTTTGTGGGACTCCTGTGCATATAGACGTAATTAAAGTGTTTTCTTCTCCTATTAGCCTGTCTTATGTCAATTTAATTCCTAGCCCAGCCAAAGAACCTAGAAGGGGAAGCCATTTTTCCCTCCACTACCTGCTTTTCAAGATCCCAGTTTGTTGGAACCACTTCAGAGTTAACCCTCTGTAAATACTTGTCAGTCCTCATCTTTTCAATGTTTTCACCTGACATTCACTCTTTATTTCACTCTTATGTCTCCCAGCAGGTTGCTCAAGAAACTCTCCCTTGCTGTGGACACTGCTGACTTCTGTAAAATATATTTACAGGAGGCCATTGGTTTGGACTGAACTTCTGCACTAGGCCCAACAGACTGAGATGGAGCATGGACCCCTATTAGAGGCCTGCTAGGCCTCCTCCAAGCATGGAAACAAAGGAAAATCTTGATTTCTTTCAAGGGAAATTCCAGGTACCTAGCTGGCATTGAGAAGTAAATGAGCCACCTGATAAGCAAGAAGGGAATAACAGCTGCAAGTAATAGCCACTCGAGTAAGTCAGAGCGACAAGGTGTTTTGTCCCCTGTTGAAACTAAAGATTGCATCTTAGCATATGTCCATGAATGGTTTTTCAGAAACCCGGACCCACCTCAGATGGAAAATACTGACCATCATCACAGAGACCTCAGATGTCAGGGAGATGAGGGCTGCACACTGACAGCTGCTCTTTGTTGTAAATTTCTTTCTCAGCGGCCTGGAGAGAGTCATGCCCACAGGCCAGAACTTAACATTCCTTTCTGCTGATCCCAAGTTTTAGACAAAGCCTGGCTTCCTTAACCAACTGCAATCAAAGAATCCTGAAGCCGCCTATGACCTGTAAGCCCCTTGCTTCAAGAGCTTCCACCTTTTTAGGCCAAACCAGTGTATACCCTCTGTATTGATTTATGGTTTCCCTGTAACTTCTGCATTCCTGAATTATTCCCCTGCCTTTAAAATCCCTTGCTTGTAAGCCATCCAGGAGATTGGGTCTGAAGCGTAAGCTGTCCCATTCTCCTTGCTTGGTGTCCTGCAAGTTAACACCCTCCTTTCTCCTGCTGCAAACCTCGGTGTGGGTGTTTGGTTTTACCACACGGGGCAAGCAGACCCAGGTTCATTTCAGTAACAAAACCAGACTGTATTGGAGTTTCTTGCGCTAAAGTTCCACTTTTCCAAACCAAAACTGAGCTGTTGATCTGACCTTCTGAGAAGTCAGGACACAGAGAGATAAAAGGCAAATCCCCAGCAGGCCAGGTTTAGCCAGCATGGTAGGCAGTCCCTCCCCTCTGCTTTAATGTTTACAAGGAAAGTAACTTTGCAACCAATCCGTGTTTTGTTCTCTGTTTCTGCTTCAGCCTTTTCTATCCATAAAGCCCATCTCCCCAACTCTGCTCGGAGGAATGCTCAGTCTGTTTTATGGAATGAAGTGTTGCCTGATTCTAGAATAGCAAATAAAGCCAATTAGGATCTTTAAACTAAATCTGTTGTACTTTTGTCTTTTGACAGTTCCATGATGGAATATCTAATGGCCACTTTCCATTTACCATGTTAAAGGAACAGTCCAGGTAAGTGGCTCCTTTTTGTTTCTGGGGTCCATCTTGCTCCTGGCTCCTGATGCCAATGCTTCTCCTTCTCATCCTGCCTTTCTGGATGCTCCTACCCAAGGTTTGCCAGCGTGCTCACAACCCCTGCTTGGGATTTAAAATCTGAAGTGCATCATAACTCACTCCTGGACTCTGCTATTCTTTTATTGGTATGCCAGAAAAAAAGAAACCCAAGCCCTCTGGGGGACCAAACTGATTTTTAAGGCACTAATTATTAACTCTATTCTTACAACCTCCAGATTTTATCTCCACTCAGAATTATATGTACAGCTACCTAGCTGATTTCCAGACCGAAATACCTCTTTGACATTACAGATTAAAACTGATCCCACTCTATAGTCTAGGTCATCTTCCTGGACTTGGCTGTGACCTAGACTTACTGTCTAAATAAATGGTGTGACGGCTCACCTAGGGACTCCATTCCAGACTCTAGAAAGAGTTTCTTCAGCCTGTATCTCCCCACATCATAAACAATCCATTACTGAGTCCTGTTCATTCTTCCAATAGACCAAAGGCTTCCCTTCACTTCCACAATGACCCCAACTGTTTTGCCACTCGCTCCTGGAAGAACATCTGGATTTGTTTCTGGCTTTTGGCTATGAGGAATAAGCCTGCTGAGAACATTCAGCTCCAGGATTTTGTGTGAATGTAAGTGGTTTAGTGGTAGGGTGGGAACCTGAAGGCCATCCCTGGGTTGGGTGATTCTCCAGAGGGACCCAGAGAACTCCACCAAGCTGACCTAAGCCCTTGAAAGTCAAACAGATTACTGCATGTCCCAATGCCTGCACTATAGCTCACTTGTTGGAATAAACTGCCCAAGAAAAATGGGGGTACGTGGTTACATTATCAGAGGCATCCCAGGTGGATCCTGGAGACATGGACAGTACCCATAGTCACGAAGCTGACAGCTGGAAGAAGCCTGTCTGGTTCAACCCCTGTCTGGCATATTCCTTCCTTCTCCATCCTCACTTTCTACCCCTCACAGGGACAGAATTTACAGCTTACCGAGCCAGGCCATTGCACTTTTGGACAATTCTACTAAATGGATTTTCCTCATGCCATCGCATAACTGCTACCTGCCACCAGAACCTTAGAAATACATGGTTTTCCATCAAGCACTCATGGAACATGTCACTGTGGGCACTTCTAGGGGGGATTCATGATGGATCCTTCATGATCAACTAAATGTAAAACAAATTCCCAGGTAACAGAACCATTTCAGCTATTAAATAAAATCATCTGTATTAACCTAGTTTAATTATGAGGGACATTTCTCCCAACATTATATATATATATATATATATATATATATATATATATATATATATATTTTTTTTTTTTTTTTCTTTTTCTGAGACAGGGTCTCACTCTGTCACCCAGGCTGGAATGCAGTGGTGCCATCACAGCTCACTGCAGCCTCAACCTTCCAGGGCTCAAGCAATCTTCCCACCGCAGCTTCCTGACTAGCTGGGACTATAGATGAATGCGACTATGCCCGGCTAAATTTTTAAAAACTTTTTGCAGGAGCAGGGTTTTGCCATGTTGCCCAGGCTGGTCTCCAACTCCAGTGCTCAAGCAATTTGCCTGCCTTGGCCTTCCAAAGTATTGAAATTACAGAATAAGCCACTGTGCCTCCAACATAATCATATTTTTTTTTAAAGAATAGTTGGTATTTGGGGGCCGGGTATGGTGGCTTACACCTGTAATCCCAGCACTTTGGGAGGCAGAGGCAGGTGGATCACTTCAGGTCAGCAGTTCGAGACCAGCCTGGCCAACATGGTGAAACCCATCTCTACTAAAAGTACAAAAATTAGCCAGGTGTGGCGCACACCTGTAGTCCCAGCTACTCGGGAGGCTGAGGCAAGTGGATTGCTTGAACCCGGGAGTCAGAAGTTGCAGTGAGTGGAGATTGTGCCACTGCATTCCAGCCTGGGTGACAGAGCAAGACTCCATAAAAGAAAAATAGTTGGTATTTACACCTTTCTTTCTGAAAATCATTGATAGTGGCCACATTCATCTGTTGAGGTTTTATATGAAAACAAAACCTTATACCATTGTGTGGGGAGAGGTGCTAACTGTCCTCTTTGTGGTGGGGTGAATATAGCTTCAGTACACACAGCAGCTGTTTTGGGTTCTCAAGAAGGGAGGCCCAAAGTAGTTCAATCGTAACCTATTACGATTTCTCTCAGAAACGCAGCCCAGCTGCTCCCTTCCCTCAGGGGAGTTTGTGACCTTGCTACTCACAGCGTGGTCCATGAACCAGCAGCACTGGGGTCACCTGAAGCTTGTGTGAAATGTGGCATCCCAGGCCTGCTGCACCACGTGCATCAAAAGCACACATATTCTTCCTTTTGCTGAGAGGGAGGAGGGACGGCAGCACAGGAGCAAAGCCATCACTGTGACTGCCGTTAGGGACAGTGCCAGAGCACCCAGCCCCAAGCCCCACCACCACCACCCCATTTGCTTAATTACAGAATTTATTTGAAATTAAAAATCCCTGCTCCCTAAATACCCACCCTCTCCTCTGGCTTTCTTTTTAGCTGAGGTGGCTGTTCTGGCCTCTTCTTTCACTCATTCCTGGCAGCACAGCAATCCCTGCAAGTTACTCAGACCCTCAGGACTCCTCATTCAAGTGTAGTGGAGGACGATGCAGATGGCAGGGAAAACCAAAGAAAGCTCAGGTAGCCCATCATGGCTGCCATCAGTGAAAGAATGTCTCTATTTAACACTGAACCTTAGTAATGACATGCTCTCTCCTTGTCCCGGACCTTCATTTTAAAATAGAGCATTCAGGTGGGAGCGGAACCACAGGGGCACTTCGATCCTGAACCTGCTCTGGGCGGGCGGTGGCTCTAGCCTTTGGGATTTTGTCTTCATTTACTTTTTTTTGAGATGGAATCTTGCTCTGTCACCCAGGCTGGAGTGCAGTGGCATAATCTCGGCTCACTGCAACCTCCATCTCCTGGGTTCAAGCAATTCTCCTGCCTCAGCCTCCTGAGTAGCTGGGATTACAGGTGCACGCCACCATGTCCAGCCTTTTGTATTTTTTACATACAAATCTCCTGAAGTGTTGGGATTACAGGCATGAGCCACCATGCCTGGCCTGTCCTCATTTATTTAAAGAGCAGTTACTCATCCCCAGTTCCCCATAGATAGTGGCCAACTTCTTTGAAATCCAGAGACATTTTATAATGCTCAACTCTTTTTTCACCAATTCTGTTTCTAAAATAAGTGTCACTCAGGATGGATGTGCTTTTAGAGAAACACTGTGACAAAGACCGTTTGCTCCAGAGGAAGGACCGGCAGTGGCCCCAGGCTGTGGCTCCAGCATCACTTAAGACAGTGTGAACATTTGGACACAATTAAAAAGAGGACACTTAATCAGAGATCACACTTACCAAGTCAAGGGGCAGGAAAGCAGGGAGGCGGGAGGTGCGGGACCCCACGTGGGACAGGCAGCTGTGTGTTGTTGATACCGCCTTCCTGCCATGGCTTTCCTACACCAGCAGAGAGAAAGCCCATTTCTGCTCTCTGCTGCAAGGCTCTCTGGATGGAAGGTCTAGTTCCACAGGAAAGAAATCCTGGTGGCTGAGGCGTGGCTGTGCACAGCCTGGATGGCTCAGCCTGTGGCCGGTAGGCACCCAGGGCCCCTGGTGGGGGTCTCACCTGCTTGGGATGGACTCAGCTCCCAGGCTGCAGCCACCACTGCCATTTCAAAGGTGAGAAGGAACTGTCTGTGTGGACCTCTCATCCCGCACAGTGAGGGAGGCGGGAGCTGGGTGGTGCAGGGAATTAGGAAAGGCAAACCTGGGACCTGCTATGCCCTGCAGTGCCGTTTCCAGAGGAGAGCAGCCTGGGGTGGCAGACGTTTGCATTTGGATGTTAGAAATGCTCTTCCCGGCCGGGCATGGTGGCTCACAGCTGTAACCCCAGCACTTTGGGAGGCCGTGGCGGACAGATCACGAGGTCAGGAGATGGAGACCATCCTGGCTAACACGGTGAAACCCCGTCTCTACTAAAAATACAAAAAATTAGCCAGGTGTGGTGGCGGGTGCTGTAGTGCCAGCTACTCTGGAGGCTGAGGTAGGAGAATGGCGAGAACCTGGGAGGCGGAGCTTGCAGTGAGCCGAGATCGTGCCACTGCACTCCAGCCTGGGTGACAGAGCAAGACTCTGTTTCAAAAAAAAAAAAAAAAAAGGAAATGCTCTTCCTGACTTTTCACAGCTGACTGAAGCACCCGGTTCTTGGCCTGTGTCTTTTCCTCACCTGTATATATTCAACTATATTCAATCAACAAGCTTAACATTGAGAATCAAGAGAAGCCCAGGACCTGGGGAGCCCGGGACCCCCTTCAGCATCCACTGTGCTTGGGATGGGGCTCCCAACCCCGCCTCAAGTCACCTGTTGTTCTCCTGCCCCAAAGGATCTGGCACACCAAGCGATGCTTCCATTTGGCCACTGCCTTTATGGGAAGGGACAGTGGTCTCTCCTTGGTGCCAGTGTTAGAAGGAAGAATTGGCGCTCACTCGGCCCTGCTGTGTGTGGGAGTCTCCTCTGCACCCCGCCCTATCTTGTCACCCAGCACCACTGGGTTGAGCAATACCAGACTTTGTTTCCAGGCTTTTGACAATAAACAGAACAGTCTCCCTCAGCCTTTCACACCACATAGACCCCTCAGGATGAATTGCTCGAGCAGCTCCCGCTGATGCTGGGCCTTGGGAAGAGAGGGTCAGTGGGGAGGGCCTGCCCCTGAGCTGAGAGGTCCCTTTATAAAGGCAAGTCCGAGCCCCAGAGATTTGGGGGTCAGCAGGGGAGACAGCAGGGCTGAAGGCGTAGAGGGGGCACCCTGCACTTTATATCTGGGGCAATTCAACAACAAAGGTGCCAGGTATGTGGACACACACCTAGAGGAAGAGTGCTATGCACCCTCAAAGCCTGGTCTGAGGCTCAGCAAACCAGCCCTTCTGGGAAGCTTGTTAGAAAGTCCAACTCTCAAGTCCCTCTCCACCCCTGGTGCCCCAGAACCTTCAGTCTTACCTAGCCCTGGGTGACTCCTCTGCTCCTGAGGTCTGGGACGAGCTGCCTGCAGCACTGGCTCTCAATCTGCCTGATTGTCAGCACCACCTGGAGAGCCAGAGAAGTTCTGAAAAGACAGATCTCTGGGTGCTTCCATCCCTGGGATTGTGACTCAGTAAGTAAGGGGTGAAGCACAATAATTCATATCTATGTTTTTAAAGCTCCCCCAGAGTTCTGGATGCTTAGCCAGCCTGGGGACCCTCTCTCGGCTCTTCGGGTATCTTACAGGTAAAAAAGATGTCATTGTAAGCTTTTATCCTTGGAAACACATTCATTCCAAACATATCAAAAGAACTTACTAGGCCGTGTGCAGTGGCTTATGCCTGTAATCCCAGAGCTTTGGGAGACCCAGGTGGGCGGATCACTTGAGCCCAGGAGTTTGAGAACAGCCTTGACCTCCTTGACTTCTAGGGAGTTTATGAGGGACCTGGAGGCTGTCAGAGTGGTTTTTTGTTCCCCTTTGTGTACAGTTTTGAGTTCATTGTGTACGTATTATGATTTGGAATAGGATCATATAAATATTTCAGGTCCTAAAATAGCTGTGACAGTGTCACTAACCTGCCCCTGAGCTGAACATCCACACCCCCACTGCCATTTATTCCTCCAGTCATGTGAGGGAGGATGGGAGTCTGTGTGAATGTCTTTCTCACTCGCATTCAAAGATCATATCTACCTGTCTCATCTGTCAAGAGTGTAGAGTTTGTTGTGATGGTGTATTCAAAATAGACGAAACGTGTGGTCATTGTACTTGGCAAACAGCTTTTCACATCAGGATGCTTCCGCCCCCGGCTCAGGGCTGGTCCAACTTTGTGAGGGATGCGGCTGCGTGCAGGTGTCCAGTCTGCCACCCTCAGCCCCGCACCTGCAGTGTTAGAAAAGCCATGCTGTGGGCACCCAGCGCCGGTGACATGGGGAATGTGGAATAATGAATACTTAATTCACATGTGCTTATAGAAAAAATTTTATACAATAAAAATAACCAATTGTGAGATTTACATCTTTTTCTGTCACTATATATAAAAGGAATCAAGAATTTTCATGCAGCTTCCAGGTATTCTTGAGACTGGTATATCGTTTCTTTTTGAAAAGTGCATTATTGCATAAAAACACCTAGATAAACATATTTTTGTGTATTTATAAGCATATTTTAGCTCAAAAATATCAATAGTATACACAATTTCAGCACAGTTTGGGAAATGCTGATGTATATGATAATAATGTGTTGTGTGGGATGATTTAAAATTATATCAGGCTATTAGGAGCCCAATATAGTGATCCAAATTGAGATCATCTTGTCTAGTATTCTTTAAAATGGCAAAACATCAAACCTAGAAAATAGATAAGAAAGGAATTTTAAGATAAAAGTACAACTGATTTTCTATTTTTACAAAAATCATTATTGATTTTCAAAAATATATTTTAGAATTCAAGCTGTTAATTTAAACAGTGCTTATTTAATAATATAGTGAACAAAACTGGCTATAAGAAAAAACGCCTCGTCTTGCTGTCCCCAATTCTTGCAGCTTTTCAAAGTTTCAGAATTTTGTAAAATATTTTGAATAGCCCAGACTTTCTGAAAATGGGTGTAGCCTTTCAAAGTATTAGAATTGAGAAGCTTTTAAATGCCAATCTTATTTTATAAAGTGTTGACTTTTCACTGTAGACTAATAGTGAACAGTTTGTAAAGAAATGTAAATAAAATAGGCTTATTAGTTTTCAAAAAATTTATTTAAAAGGACGGGGCAATGTTGATTGGAGTAAGGAAATATTTGAAAATGTGTTTTGTGAAAGAAATCAACACACACCAACACACACGCGTGCCTCAAAAGCGAAACTCTAACAATGCAGCTGTTGTTCCTTTGCAGCAATATTTATCTCACCTTGAGTGAGTGAGGGCCATGCTGCTTGAAAGTGTAATAACTTAAACACCTTGCCTATGTCTGTGATTAAAAACTAAGCTCTACTCAGCTCATGTAATGCCTCTGACCTCCACCAGAGAGAGATTCTTGGTTATTCTTTGGGGGCAAATATGTCCATGGATCAGTGGATCAGGGACTGTTGAATCAGATATGTGTCCCTCTCTACATGTCATGGTTTGTAGAGATCAAAAATTTCCCTGAAAACACCCAGGTTTATGAAGCCAGGTGATCAGCCAGCTCTGAGGCCTAACTAGGGAGGCCAGAATCCTGCTCCCAGGACAGGGCTGGGATGGGGACGTCTGTGGTGATGTCATCTCCAGCTGTGAGCTCCAGAGCAATGCTGTCTGGGATGAGGGTCTGGGGCATCCTGAGCTCCTGGAGAAAGCTGGGTGCAGTTAAGAGCTCTATGAAGATTGTATGTGGTGGCAACGCTGCTGGGATAACCCATGGGTAGCCTAGAGAAGAAGTACTGTTTCCCACTGCAGGTGAACGTGAATTAAGGAAGAGAGGCTATTGAAATAGGCACTGAACAGAACATTATAGCCGAATCTATAACAGCAAAATATTTACCAGTTGTTGATTGGATGGGGTCAGTAAGTTCCATAATACTGGGTGTTGGGTATGGGGTCTTAATGAAAGGATTACAATGTTAAGGTTGTAGTAATCCACCGTGAAGCACCATTTATTTTTTTCCAGGCTTAAGCACAGGCAAGACTGAGCTGTCAAATGGAGAAGCAGTAGAGAGAATCACCCTTTTATTAATTAGGTTTTATATATTAAGTTTTAAACTTGAAGGTCCTGTACATCTGAATTGTGTCTCTCCCAAAATTACATACTGAAACCCTTACCCCAATACCTCAGAATATGTCTGAATTTACAGATACAGCCTTTAAAGGGTGTGGTTAAGTTCAAGTGAGACCATTAAGTTGGGCCCTAATCCAACATGACAGGTGTCGCTATAAAAGAAGAAATTTGGAGACATAAAGAGACCTCAGTGCTGGGTGTGCTCATAGGAAAGGTCATTTCAGGTCGGGAGAGAGGCCTCAGAGAAACCAAATACCCCACACCTTGGTCTTGGAATTCCAGCCTCCAGAACAGTGAGAAAATAAATTTCTAATGTTAAAGTCACCCAGTGTCTGGTAGCCCTAGCAGACTAACACATCTTGCTATAACTTACGTAGAGTCATATTAACTATTTTAACTGGGGACATGCAAGGTCCAACTTGTCTCATAGTTATAGCAATATTAACTATTTTTATTGGGGACCCCCAAGGTCCAAGCCAATTTGTAAGTGCCAAAGACTTAATTGAATCATATCTATTATTCATTGTGTTAGAGCATGTTTTAGGGCAATGAGTATTATGCCTGTGCAAAATTTAGGCAAAGCTACAGTTAAAATAAAGCATGGCTATTTTTCCCCTATAGTTATTTTGCCAGGATTACAGGCATTGCAGTGTTTAAATTTACTGAGATTCGCAGGTACAACTGTAACTTGAGTCCCAGCATTGACTAAGTTCATGAAGCTTTGTCAATTGGTGCATTTTAACATTTGTTAATCTGAAGCCCATGCTGCACAGGCACAAAAGCCAATCACGGCCCCTTTTATCTCTTTGTCATATAAATCCTTATAGTAAATTTTGTGTTTCCAATTGGGTCAAGTTATGGACCTTTGTTTTATTACATATTTATGGTACTGGGAAGGGGCACTGTTCCAGGCCCCAACAGAGAATTCTTGGATCTCGTGCAAGAAAGAATTTGAGACAAATCCATAAAGTGAAAGCAAGTTTATTAGAGAAAGTAAAGGAATAAGACAATGGCCTCTCCAGTGGCCAAGCACGGAGGCTCATGCCTGTAATCCCAGCACTTTGGGAGGCCGAGGAGGTGGACGGATCACCTGAGGTCGGGAGTTTGAGATCAGCCTGATCAACATAGAGAAACCCTGTCTCTACCAAAAATATTAAAATTAGCTGGGTGTGGTGGCGGGCACCTGTATTCCCAGCTACTCAGGAGTCTGAGGCAGGAGAATCACTTGAACCCAGGAGATGGAGGTTGCAGTGAGCTGAGATCGCATCATTGCACTCCAGCCTGGGCAACAAGAGTGAAACTCTGTCTTAATAATAATAATAATAATAATAATAATAATAATAATAATAATAAAGAATGGCCACTCCATAGGCAGAGCAGTGGAATGGGGTGCTCAACTGCTTGTACTTATTGTTACTTTTTGATTATATACTAAACAAGCAGTGGATTGTCCATGAGTTTTCCAGGAAAGGTGTGGGCAATTCCTGGAATTGAGGGTTCCTCCCCCTTTTAGACCGTATAGGATAACTTCCTGACGTTGCCATGGCATTCATAAACTCTCATGGTGCTGGTGAGAGTGTCTTTTAGCATGCTAATGCATCATAATTAGCGTGTAATGAGCAATGAGGACAACCAGATGCCACTTTCATCACCATCTTGGTTGTGGCTGGCTTCTTTACCGCAACCTGTTTTATCAGCAAGGTCTTTGTGACCCGTATCTTGAGCTGACCTACTATCTCATCCTGTGACTTAGAACGCCTACTTTCCTGGGAATGCAGCCCAGTAGGTCTCAGCCTTATTCAAGATTCTCCAGGCTTGAGGATGGAGCCTTATTTACCCAGCCCCTATTCAAGATGGAGTTACTCTGGTTCAAAAACCTCTGGCATTTATATTAAAATATATGGAATATATGAAACATTACATTTAGGTAATTTTCAATATTCATTTTATTTTCATCCCTGGTGTCTAGGCCTGCCCTCTCCCCCATTTCTGGGCTTCTGGCTGCCCAAAGCCAAGGTTTTGAGTTACCGTCTCTGGCTGACAACTCAAAGTGTGGACCTTCTAGGGGGCTTGTAGGAAGCAGGGTGTGGGGTGGAGATCACAGGCAGCCCAGCCTCTTTCCCAGGCTCTCCAATCCCCTCTAAGTGGGTGGGATTTACCCTTGGAACCTAGACACCTCCCTTTCCGGCTGCACACACCCCCGCCTGCTGTTTCCTCTAGAAATGCAAAACTCCATCACTGCACACACCTAGATCCCTGCCGCAGAAGAAATCTTTGAAAAATGAAGTGGCTTCCTTTCAGGACAATATCACCATTTATAGTTTCCTGCTATTTACATCATATACAATTTTATCTGAGTTGGGCAGAGTGCAAATGACACTAAAAACCAATGCAAAAGAGAATCAATCAGAAGATTTTTTATCACAGTATCAACCAAAATGCTCAATCTTATATGAAAGAGATATTTTCCCACTTTGTTCTTTCATAATTGTGACTTCTTTCCCTCTGGGTGTATATGTCACACATTTGTATGCATTTTCAAATGGGCTACAATTTGTAATTCCAACTTGGCTTGAAAATGCAATTCCATATCTAGACATGTAGTTAGATAATATTTTTCAGGAAATAGAATATATTTACTATCTGTATCCAATGATTTCACCCATGTTCATTCACGGGCACTCCTGCTACCTTGTGGGGGAAACCAAAAGGGATCGGGGCAAGTGGTGCCCTCAAAGGAGAGACAAGCTCCAATTATTAAAATATTTCAAATCCTCAGGTCTTTGCATACAAAATAATTTAGGACATAATTACTTTTTAGTTTAAATAGCCAAACTTTTTACTTGTGTTATTTTTTAAAACTAAATTTTATTGAGGTATTGATATGGAAAAGAGACAGGGAAATACTGCATAGAAGAGGGTGGCTCCCCAGCAAAAGCCCCACCCTCAAGCCTGGAGACCCATGGCCCTAACTGGGAAGAGGCATTTCTATTTTCGTACCCAAAAAGTTGCCCTTTGGCCCACCACACCCCCATATCCTGTACCCATATAAACCCCAAACCCCAGGCTCCAGGAGCAGATGAAGAGATGAAGAGATGAAGAGAAAAGCAGACAAACAGCAGAATGGTGCAGCAGAGAAAGCAGGAAGATGAGGAACACCTGAATGCTGAGAGGAGTTTAGCTGGGGGTGGTCAGAGAGGATTTTGGCTGCTGGATGGCCAAACTCCAGGGGAAGATCATCTTCCCACTCCATCCCCCTTTCCAGCTCCCCATCCATCCCTACTAAGAGCCACTTCTACCCCTCAAAGAAACCCCTGCATTTATCCTTCATGTCTGTGTGTGATCTGATTCTTCCAGGATGCTGGACAAGAGCTTGGGATACAGAAAGCTGCCACAATGACCCTCTGCTTTTGCAGAAAGGCTGAGGGTCCACTGAGCTGGTTAACACTCAAGCCATCCACAGATGCCAAGGCTAAAAGAGCACACTGTAGCACACACCCACTTGGGCTCCTGCGCCTGTCCCTGTGCGTGATCCCCCTCCCATAAGGGGTTTGAATAGGCAGAGAGCCACACTACCTTGTCACACGTCCTGTGAGGGGGGCCAGAAAACTCTCCTGTCTCAGTGTAATTTGTGTTTACTAAAATTAAAATGCAGTTTGATGAGTTATGAGTTGTTTTAACCTTATTTTTATAGCAAAATTTATTAAATATACAATAAAAATATGTTTAAGAGGCACAGTTTGACTATAAGCATCTTAGTACGTGGAATGGTTAACAGTTGTTAAAATCTCAGTATCATCAAATTGGGAAAATATCCAGTGTGACTGAATAGGAGCAATACCAAATTCTAGAATATTTGTTAAATATTTTATTACTCATTAGAAATCAAGGTATCCCAATGTGAAATCAGTGTGACCTAAAGCAAGCAACTCACATCACCTTGGAATCATGATTTCTTCTTCAGGATAGATAAGGGGATTAGACTAAAAGATGTCTTAGGTCCCTACAGTTCAAAAGTGCTACGACTACCAGTCCATGCCCGCAGAACACCAACTCCTGCCCCTCCCTCTTGGAAACCCTCCTCCTGCACCTCCCATCCCTCCACACCCTCCTGCTTTTCCTGCTGCTCTTTCCTGATCTCCAGCGGCCTCTTCCTAAATGCTGGCGTTCCCCAGGCTTTACCCTTGGGCCTCTGATCCTGCACTGCCTGCTCTTCACAGCTGCAGCAGCTGCCTGCCTGCTCATAACTTCCAGGTCTGTATGTTGCGGCCCCACGTCCTGGCCCCAGCATCCCGGAAGCACATCAGACGGCTGCTGGACATTTGTCCATGGATGTCCACAGGCACATCCAACTCCCCATGCCCAGATTCCCCTCCCTCACACCTCAAATGCTGCTTCTTTTCCCATTTTCTTTATTTCAATAAAAAGCACCCGCACTCATTTTAACCTCAAAATCACTGAGTGATTTAATATTCCTATGGAATAGTAATCTATGTATTGGACATGAGAAAATGGACGCTTAGGAAAGTGAAGGAACATGTCTAAGGCTACACAGCCAGTCAGTGGTGGAGTCTGGATTTGAACTCAGGTGTGTCCGACTTGAAGGCTAGGGCCCCGAACCCTGTCATCCACCCTCATGTGCCTCAGGCGGGAACGTGGGTGCTGTCCTGGATGCCTCCTCCCTGTCACCATGCACGGCCACTCTGCCAGGACTCACAGTCACACAGGGCTCTCGGATCAGCCCCTCGGACCTCTGGCCCAGCTTGGTCAATCCACCCTCACCCTTGCTTCACCCCTAACACAGCCATCTTCCAGCCAGTCTTCCATCTTCCTCTCTTCAAGCCATACTTCACATTGAGAAGAGGTGCTTTTGCTACGGTACAGGTGACACCACTCCCTGGCTTACAAGGTGCTGGTGGCAACCAGAAGCTCCCGGGATAGGAGCAAACATCGCACTCACAACAGCCTCTGTCTGCAGCTCCAGCATGGGGGTGGCCCTCACTAGCCACTATTTCATATTTGTGAACTTGTCTGCTTGTTAAAATGTACTTTTAACCCCCAAATCAATATTCATGTGGCTTTCACAGTCACAGGAAAACATGTGCAGAGCAGGGCAACAATTTGAGCCATCGGCCTCCCAGCAGAGGCCATGCAGGGCCCCATGCTGCCTTCTTGTTCCTACTCTCAACCTGCAAACCAGTCTTCTCATGGTCTATATAGTACCACTTTTTTTGCAGTTTTGAGCTTGTTGTTGGAGATTTCACTGTTTGAAATGGCCTCTAAGCATAATGCTGAAGCGCTGTCTAGTGTCCTTATGAGCAAGAAGGCTGTGATGTGCCTTACAGAGAAAACGCTTGTTAGCCAATCTTGGTTCAGGTGTGGGTTCTAGTGCTGCAAATTGTGAGTTCAACGCTCATGACAAGCACTACAGTGCATCCAGAAAGAGGAAGGAGAGCTTTCACCAACCTGTACACGAGGCTGCTCTGGAAAGTGCAAAACTAACACCACTGGTGTGTGGCGAAACCATGGAAAAGCAGCTACATTTGTGACTTCATGAGATGATGACCAATGAGAGCACAGCGGGCAGCACTGTTGTGAGGAGAGCCAAAAAGCGGCCTTAGCTAATGCTGCCTGGCTGGCACCTTTCAAAAGGCAGCATGGCATGGAAAGTGTTAGCTTTTCAGGAGTGGCAGCTCTGTATGTCAGGAAGTACTCTATGGGAAAAGGGTATGTGGAGAGCAGTTTTCAACACTGATGGGACTGGCTTGTTTTACAGGGATGTTGGAAAATGAAGCCACGGAACATGAACGGTGCCTTGGCAGTTGAAAATATTGCAACCAGAGGCTTGTAGGAACCTTACCCTGTGTTTCCCAGAAGCAATACTTCAGGACCCGGAGGCAAGTTTGCAGAACATCACCACAGCAGATCACCAGATAGGCCGCGCTCCTCACTCTCCTGCCGCGACGGCTGCAGCTCACTGAACCACAATTGCCTGAAGATGCTTTTCCTAGGGGCCCTCTCCCATCCGTCTCATCACCGACGCTCATCCCTTAAACCTCAGCCCCAGTCATCCACAGGATATGTCTCTGGACCCTGCCTCCAGGGCACTGACAGGTTTCTTATATAGCACTTTTATTTTATTTTTAAATTTGACATACAGTACCCACACCATATTTGATTGACACTATGTTTCTATGTTATGGTATCTAGCACAGTGCCTGACTCATAGAGAGGAGCAGAAAATATTTGTTGAAAGAAGCATAAAGTTTAACAGTATTCATTCAATTTATTCAATCTTCCTAAATGAAGTTTCTTGGGCCTTACATTTTTAATTGATAAAATAGTCTTAAATTAACATTCAAATAATAGCTGTTCCCTGAAATAATCTAGAGAAGCCCTGTTCCCTCTCTTTTTGAGCTACCTATAATAACATTCTGCTGAGCCAACATGGAGCAGTTCTCCCGGCACATTCTGCTTGGGGAAACCATGGCAGTGACCGTCATTAATGGGAGTCACAGAGCCCCTCCAGCCTCTAGACTATGCTGCCAAGTCTGTATGGTGAAGGCCCTGAGTCACCACAACACTGAAATTGTTTGAGGTGCTCTGGACGCAGGAAACACTGCCTGGCCATGGAGCACTCTAGCGGAGGAGAGGTGAGGATTACCCCTGGCCATGGAGCACCCTAGCGGAGGAGAGGTGAGGATTACCCCTGGCCATGGAGCACTCTAGCAGAGGAGAGGTGAGGATTACTCCTGGCCATGGAGCACTCTAGCAGAGGAGAAGTGAGGATTACCCCTGGCCATGGAGCTCTCTAGTGGAGGGGAGGTGACGGATTACCTCCTGGATCATGGCCATATGAAACAGAAAGGTGTGGGGCTCTAGTAAACCACCAAGTTAACTGAAACTGGGAAAGAGCCAGGTTGGCAGAACATGGACCTAACCCAGTCTGCAACCCTTTTGTGTGAAAAACCACAGCCGTTATCTTGCAACTTCAGAAATGAAAAGGCGTGTGGGTTACAAGACAGCTAAAAGCAGCAGGGCGTTTCCCTCAGGCACCAGAAGAGGAAAGCCCTGGCAGTTAAAATTATTCCAACATATTCTTAGCATATAGCACAAGCTCACCGGCACACAGCCCTGTCCAGCACAACCTTAGAAAACTTCCCTCCAGCCCTTTATCTTTGCAGACAGCCCCTTCTCTGCTGTGCTGCATGTTGCATTCTTGCAATGTATTTTCATAGTTTCTGTAATAAATTTGCCTTTCTTTACTCACAGTTGTCTTGGTAAATACCTTTACTACCCACGACAACCCTGGCCCCAGCAGTCGCACCCACGACAAAAGGGGCCCATGAGGAATTCTGCCGGGTGATGTCTGCAATACAGAGCCCAGGCTCTAACCGGAGGCAGCCAAGCTCCAGCCATTCCATCTTGAGCTTCTACCATAAGAGGAGCAACCCAGGACATCAGTAGCCTGGGAAGGAGAGAATGGCATTGTCCACAGGGACCTAAAGCCAGAACACCTGTTTCTGGCTGCTTGACCTGAACATCAAGGTTGCAGACTCTGGCTTCAGTAACTGTTGGCAACAAGCTGAACACCCTCTGGGGCAGCCCCCTTGTGCTATCTGGGAATTCTCCTAAGGCCATAGGCACACTGGTCCACAGTGGTGCTGTGGAACTTGAAGTCACCCTCTGTAGCCTGGACACTGGGTCCCTGCCTTTTAACGGACACAACTTCAGGAAGCTGCAGCAATGGATACTGACAGGAATGAAACACAACACCTCTTACATATGTGTGGAGGGTGAAAACCCACTGAAAACATTTCTCATCCTCGACTCCAGCAAGAGGGGCACCTCAGAAAAACCCACAAGGGCCCCATGGAGGAACACCAGCAGAATTTCAGCATGAGAAGGAACCAGAGCCACCCGGACGCTGAGCTCTCCCTAACCCCAAGAGTCCTGGCAAATTGAGCTCATGTTGTCCATGGCTTGCGAGTGAGACTGAATCCAGGATTCGCTGATGGGCCACCGAATTGAACCTGGGCTGTATGCAAACATCCCAGCGTGGACGGCTCCAGCATCACAGTGAATCCCCTGCCTTCAGCTGATGCCACCACCATCTGCAATCCTTTCCCTTTCTGCATGACACAGCTTAGGGTCTCTGCAAATCCAAAGCTGAGGTTTCAGCCATTCCCACCTTCAATTCCTCCTGGAAGAGCAGCAGCCCGGAAAATCGGTAGCCTGGGGAGGACCAGGGTCAGGGCAGAAGCCACAAGGACAGCCAAGGTGCCTGCCAGTCCCTACCTAACCTGGAAATGAAAACCACCACTTCCAGAACAGCCCCCAGTGTGGCTCTGTGGTGCCCTCATGGCAGCAGCAGCAGTGCAAGCACCATAAGAAGCCAGTGGCTGCCAGGGCGCGTCCTCCAAGGAAACATCCTCCCCAGGCAGCTCCATCTGGTGCCACACTAGCAGAATTTGCCTGCAGGCATGACCTCAGCCACTCCCTCCTACCAACACCCATGCTTCAGGCAAGTCCAAAAGACCCGGCATGAGCTCAAAGGAGAGTGGGGGTGAAGAAGCCTCACAGGGTGGACAGATGAGGGCCAGGAATAAAATGAAGGATGTGTGTGTGGGTGTGGGGGGTCAAGTGCATCCTGGTGCTTTCCACGGAGCATGCAGACCCGAGTTCCACAGAGCACGCAGGCCCTGAGTACCACAGAGCACAAGGACTCTGAGTTCCATGAATCACACACACCCCAAGTTCGATGGAGCACAAAGGCCCTGAGTTCCATGGAGCCAGGAGACTCCAAGTTCCACAGAGCAAGAAGACTTTGAGTTCCATGGAAAATGAAGACCCTGAGTTCCATGCAAAATGAAGACCCTGAGTTCCACAGAGCATGCAGACTGCGGAGTTCAATGAAGCTCAATGAGATGATGCAGGAGATCGGCAAGGAGTGGGACACAAAGAGCTGCTCTGTGTGCACAGCATGTTTGGTCTTGGGGGACTTTGGCTGAAGTCCCCCAAGGTTGAAGGTGCATAAAATGCAGAGGCATTTGCTCAACAGGTTTTCAAAGAAGAGGGCATGCAGCACTTCTGCACACTCAAAAGCATGCTGGGCGGAAGGTTAAATGACAGCCTGTAGCTGGCTGGGCAACCAGAGGAGAGGCTGGTTGGCCTGTGCCCACCTGGGCAAACTTCAGAGACGATGATTTTTTCTGGGGCACTTCTCCCCTTCTCTTCTGGGGTGCTTCTCTTGTCTTTTCTTTCATGTTTATGGGGCAGGGGTGATGATTCTGTAGAAATAAAGATAAGAAAACTTAATGGCCAGGCATTTAACATCTTATTTTCTGAGCTTCTGCTAATGATGGGTTGTGATTACTGACTTGAGTGGTTCTCATTAGGTTCATCTTAGAGAACACAGGATCCTCATTTCCTAGAGCAGGTTGCATAACAATGATATTAACACCAACAGGCACCACCACACGTGGTTCACTTTTAAATTTATTTTGTAGAGATGAGGTCTCATTATATTGCCCAGGCTGGTCATGAACTCCTGGGCTCAAGCAATCCTTTCACCTCAACCTCCCAAAGTGCTGGGATTACAGGCATGAGTCACTGTGCCTGGCCTGGCAGTTCCTTATAAAGTGAAGTATACACTTATCATATGTAAGCTGACAACTTATATCCACACAAAAACTTCCATGTAAATGTTTATGATAGCTTTATTCATAACTGCTAAAACTTGGAGGCAATCAAGATGCCTTTCAATAGGTGAATGGATAAACTGTTGTGGATTCACACAATGAACTATTATTCCTTGATTTAAAACTGAGCTAACAAGCCATGAAAAGACACACAGGAAACTTAGATGCATATTGGTAAGTAAAAGGAGCCCACTTGAATGCTATGTACCATAGAATTCCAACCACATGATATTCTGTAAAAGGCAAAACTATGGAAACAGTAAAGAGAGCAGTAGTTGCCAGGGTTGTGGGAGGGGGAGGGTGAGAAAAAGGAACAACTAGCTGAGGCACAAGGGATATTTTAAGACAGTGAAACTATTCTGCATGCTGCATTAATGATGGATACATGTCATGTCATTACACATTTCTCAAAATTATAGAAGGTAAAACACAAAGAGTGACTTCTAGTGAATTTTAGTTAATAATAATGTTTCTACATTGTTCATCATCTGTAACAAATGTACCACAAGGCAAGACTGTAAGGGTAACAACAGGGCATGTGGGCAGGAAACTGGATATATGAGAACTCCCTGTACTTTCCATTCATTTTTCATGTAAATCTAAAACAGCTCTAAAAAAAAAGTCCAATAATTAAAAAAAATCCAAAGGACCATCAAGGGCAGAATGGATAAATAAATTACAGTATGTTTATAGAATTGAATAAAATGAATAAACTTGCAAGTTAAATGTAATCTCATGGTGGTACACAAACACACACACACACACACACACACACACAATAGAACATATACAAAAGGAAATGAGGAAATTAAAACATTTCATTACCAAAAATCAATTAAATACAAAAGAATACAGTATGCAGGAAATGAAGAACAAAAAAGCTATAAGGCATATAAACAACCAACAGTATATGACAGAAATAAATCCCTCCTTATCAGTAAATAAACAAAACCAAAAGTTGGTTTTTGAAAAGGTGAACAAAACTGACAAAACTTTAGCTAGATTGCCTAAGAAAAAGAGACTCAAAGCCAAAAATAACTGTGGGGCATTATTACAAATTCTACGGAAATAAAGAATTATAAGAGGTGTATTATAAACAACTGTTTGCCAAGAAATAGGACAGTCTAGATAAAATAGACAAGTTCTTAGGTATACAAAACCTACTAGGACTGAATCATGAGAAAACAGAAAATTAGAATAGACCCCATAACTACTAAGAAGACTGAATCAGTCATCAAAAACTTTCTGACAAAGAAAGGCCCTGAATCAGATGGCTTCACTGGTGAATCTTATCAAACATTTAAATAACACTAATCCATCTCTTCTAAAAAACTGGAAATCAGAGAACATTTCTAAACTCATTCTATGAGGTCAGCATTACCCTGATACCAAAGTCAGAAAAAAAGTAGACAAGAAAACTAGAGACACGTATCACTTCCCTGATGCATATCAATGCAGAAATCCTCAACAAAATACCAACAAACTAAATTCAGCAGCATATTAAAATAATTATACACTATGACCAAGTATAATTTATTCCTGGAATGCAAGGATGGTTGAACATTCAAACATCACTGCATTAGGAGAATGGAGTGGTAAATCACGTGATTATCTCAACAGATGTAGAAAAAGCATCTGACAAAATTTAAATACCCTTCCATGAAAAAACAGTCAGCAAATGCAGAGGAGATGGAAGCTACCTCAAAATAATAAAGACCATATATGAAAAACACACACTAACATCATACTTAATGGTGAAAGACTGACAGGTTTTCTACTAAGATAGGAACAGAGCAAGGAGACCTGCTTTCACCACTTCTATTCAAAATGGCTTGGAAGTACTAGCCAGAACAATTAGGCAAGAAGAAGAAACAAATGGCATCCAAACTGAAAAGAAAGAGGTAAAATTATATTTGTTTGCAGATGCTATGATCTTAGATGTAGAAAACCCTAAAGATTACACACACACACACACACACACACACACACACACTCCTGTTAGAATAAACAAATTCAGTTGAATGGTAGGATACAAAATCGGTGCACAAAAATCAGCTGTGTTTCTAAATACTAATAATGAATAATCTGAAAAGGAAATTAAGAAAATTCGATTTACAATAGCATCAAAAAGAATAAAATACTTAGGAATTAACTAAACCAAGAATGTAAAAATCCCAATGATGTCCTGTGCAAAACAGAAAAATTCATCCTAAAATTCATATAAAATTTCAGGATCCAGAATAGTCCAAACAATCCTGAAAAAGAACAATGTTGGAGGACTCATACTTCCTGATTTCAAAACTTAGTACAAAGCTACAGAAATCAAAACAATGTGGTGCTGGCATAAAGACAGACATATAGACCAACAGAACAGACTAGAGAGCCCCAAAATAAACTCTCACATATATCGCCAAGCGATTCTTGACAACTCAACAACAACAAACAACCCAATTGATTCATCTGTGTTGTATATGTTCTATAATTCTGTTTATATGATATTTTAGAAAAGGTAGTATTATAGGGATAGAAAATGACTAGTGGTTGCCAAATAATGCGGTTGGGGAAGGGGTTAACTACAAAGAGGTGTCAAGAATAGAGAATCTTAGAGGTGATGAGACAGTTCTGTTACTGTGAACGTGAATGTATAACTCTATATAGTTGTCAAAACTCATGAAACTGTATGTTACAAAGAATGAGTTTTATTCTATATAAATTTAAAAATCAACAAAGATGGTGGGTGGGTCAGATGGAATGCAGTTGGTGACAAATGAATTTTACTGAATTAAAAGTATTGACTAACCCATATTGAAGAATGTGGGGGAAAAAAGTCTTCACCTAAGTAACCTTGGAAAATACTGTTTTGACTGCGTACTGTAAGACTCAAGAACTGCACACAAACATACTGTATTCTGGTTGGTAAATTTGTTTCAGGATATGGGTCAGCAATTCTGAAATGATTTTCCATGTTAGCAAATATATTTTAGAAAATTAGAGCCCAGTTTCTCTCTGTAGGTGAAAGAGTTATAAATAAACAAAGGGAGAATGCTAGCATAAACCCTAAGGTGCTGGACTGGACTTAGGAATGTCAGTATGAACCCATGTCTATTTTAATGTATCTGTTTAGATGGACAGATGTAGATAGGTAGATGCTGAGTTTGTATTCATGCATACATGTTTAGAAACATTCACGTGTTTCCAAACTATGCTGAGAGGGCCTCGAAGCAGTGATATCCCAGTATTAATGAGCACATCCAGTACCCAGATCCTGGTTTCTAAATGCCATTCTCCTATAAAAGAAACCAAGGCTTCTTGGAGAAATGACTAATTCTAGCCCTGCCATGAAAAACACGAGATGAGACTAGAGCAACTTGCAGTGCCAGAAAATAAGAAAGTGCTTTTAAAAAACATAAAACGGTGGGGACATGTCAAAAGAAGCCAACCTGGAAGAGCTATGACTCAAGGTGGAACAATGTGAGTGGCAAACAACTATGACAGCACTAAACTGTAACCAAGAACATAAAATAATATCCACAAGTCCATACTGATATAGAAAAGATTAAATAAATCAGGAAGGAAAGACAAATCTTCCTTGCAGAAGAATTCCAAGTAATAAATGTTGAAGGAGCACAAATAGAAAACTACCACTAGAACACCACAGTAATCATTACTGCAGGAAAGAGTCATCAACGAATGCAAAAATTTTGGATGAAGAAACAGTATGTTTCTGTGGCCTCAAAACATCTCCCTCCAAATATTTATTATATATTTTTCTTGTTTTTCCTCTTAATTTCATCTAAAGATCTATGACTAAAGCAAATATAACACTGTGTAGTGGGGTTTATGCCATGCAGATGTAAAATTTATGGCAACAACAGCACAAAGGATAGGAGATAAATGGCACTATTCTGTAGCAAGTTTTTCTATTTTACATTCACTGTAATAGTACAATATTAATTCTAGACTGTGAGAATGTTAATGATGCACATTGTAATCCTTGGAGCAACTGCCAAAAAATGAAAAAATGTGTCACTTCAATGTTAATAAAGGAATAAAACAATACAAAAGAGTACTTGTATAAGAATGTTCATAGATCTTTACTATTATGATAGCCCAAAACAGGAAATAACCCAATATTCATCAACAGAGAAATGTATGAACAAACCATGGTGCATTCATACAACAGAATACTATTCAGCAATACAAAGGAACAAACTACTAAAACACACACTATGGAGGTGTTTCACAAATATTATGCTGAGACTGCTGGACATAAAAATGTATATTGTATGATTTCAAGTAAAACGAACTTACGGTTAAAAAACCCCCACAACAGTACTTTCCTCTGGGGAAGTTAAAAATTGCCTAGGAATGAGCATGAGGGTGTTTTCTGGGGATGATTGAAATATTCCATTCTGAAAAGAGGTGAAGGTTATATGGGTGTATTTATTTTTCAAAGCTGTACAATTAAGATTTGTGCCTTTCAATGCATGTGTATCTTACCTCACCAAAAAAGAACTAAAAAAATAAAAATAAAATGAAGGGTGGTAGGGAAAGGGCTGTGGTACAGAAGAAACAAAAATGGCACATGATTATTAGCTGTTGAAGCTGGATCACGGCTCTATTGTACAATTTTGTTCAATTTTTATATATTTAAATTTTTCTGTAATGAAAAGACTTGCACAGAAAGACAAAACTGATCTGTAATGTCAGCTGTTAAGACACTGGTACATTTGAAGAGGAGGGAGGGAGAAAGCGCTTGTGGGCCACATGAGTGAGGCTGCTTCTATTTCTTGGTTACCCACGTGTATTAATTTTGTCATAATATACATTGAGCTTAAGGGAATGCTTTATGCACGTATTTCTACATGCATGTTATATATCAACAAAATATTTAAATACCACATATTTGCACACATAACTTAGTATCTCAGAGTAACAGCAGCGTTTTTTTTTTCAAAGTGGGACACTTCCACTCACAGCATCATCAGATGAACTGTAATATTCTGATGTATCTATTAGTGTCCTAATCCTTGGGTGAGACCCCCTAGGTCTTCCCATTTTTGCCTCAATTTGGTAAGTAGTAAGACTCTTATTTCTGATGATGTGATTTTATTTCCCAGCAAAGTCCTCCCCAAATCAAGGCCACAATAACTAGCACGGTGTTCTGCACATCGTATGCACTCAGTACTTGTGAAATTGAGCTGAATCAGAAACAAAATGAGGAGCAGAGGTCAAGTCCTGCAAAAGATAGCATGTAAATAATGCAAGTAAGACTGAAAGGCTACAGCTCGGCAGCAAAGACTTCACATTCGTTTGAGAAACCATTTGCTACTAGTTCATCAAAAGACGTTGGTTTCACGCTGTGGTTCTCTATTCTGGCCACACATTGTAACCAGTTGGAGAGCTTTAAACAGCAAGGATGTCTGGATCCTACCCCAGGGATTCTGATTTCACTGGTCTGTTGCAATTTGGGTTTTGGGAATTTTAAAAGCCCCCTGCCACCCAGGTGATTATAAGGTGCATCAGGGGTGAGAACCTTAGCTGTGCCTGATTTCCTTGTGTGCTGCTGGGATTTGCCCCATTGCAGCATCTCAGCTTTGTGGGGAGGGGTGGTGGGCAGTCTTAGAAAACAGCTCTGCCCTGTTGAAATCAAAGGATGGCTTCAAGACGTGCTCAGCTGCTTGACTAAATTGCAGCAGGAGGAAATGTCTTTTCAGCAGATCTATCTTTACATCACTTGCTTTCAGAGTAAGAGGTTGTTTTGGGCACAGCATTTTGATTTAGTCTGTGTTGAAGACCAGTAATAGCCTACAAATACCAAAATGGGATGAAAAGAATTTCCAAACATGTGGAGTGCTTTATACGTGTTTCTTCATCCTTCCCTGTGTCTATGCCCTTTGCAATGCGCTTTTACAGCTGCTCCCATCCAGAGTTAGAATCTGTTTCCCAAGACTTGGATCCAGCTGGCAGTTTTGGGCCCAGTCTCAAAAGGTCTTGAATGCTTCTTCCTTTTCTTTCAGAACCCTGCCATCTCCATGACAACAAGCCCAGGTTAGCCTGCTAGAGGACGAAACACTATGGGGAAGAGAACCAAAGTTGCCCAGTCCACAGTCAACTCACTCTCAACAGCAGAGCTGCCTGGTCACCAGCAGCTGACCCCCTTCTCCCATACACACACATGAAGATTGCTATACCTTATAAAGGTACGGCAGGTTTTATAGGTATAGCAATTAATTTATGGCAGGAGCCTGCCATAAATTGCTGACTTGCTCAATCATGAGCTAAATAAGTTTTGGGATGGCTCATTACATAGTAACAGCTAACTAACACACCCAGAGCTGACAGGATGCCAGGATTAACAACATGCTGACTACAAGTTAGCTGGCACACTATAGGGACTGTCTAGGTACTGAATTCCTTTTCCCCTTATTAGAAGTTGGGTCCCTTGAATTATAAAGAAATGCATGTAGATGTGTATGTGCTTAAAAGTCACACAGTATCGCACAACACAGGAGGAAATAGATGACAGCCTGACCACTAGGGCAAAGGCCAAATAGCAAGGTAAGGCATTTGTCTGGAATCTATTCCCTCCAAATCTAAATTCTGGAGGTCAAGGCTGTGGACAGGTCCCACCTCCTGGGACCCCACTGTCCTCTGATCTCTGGAGGGGAGAATGGTCCCATCAAGCAGCAGATGGGCAGCAGTGGCCTACCTGTGGCCACCTCCTGCTGGCAGCCCCTGCTGTCTCAGGGCACTCTCTCTTCCTTTGGGACTGAGAAGAGATGTGGGTAGGGAGGGGGAGCTCCCTCGCTCCTGGCAGAGAAGTGCGGTTCAGGCCCTTCACCTTCCTGAGTTCAGGGAGTCAGAGCCTTCAGAACATCTGGAATCTGGCTGCTTTGAACTGAGATATGCTAGAAGTGTAAAATATGGAGTGAGTTTTAAAGATTTAGGACAAAGAAATGTAAAATGTTTCATTAATAATTTTATACTCATCACACATTAAAATGATATTTTGGATACATTGGGTCAAATAAATTATATTATTACAAATCAATTCTACTTGTTTCTCTTTAGTTTCCTTAACCTGGCTAGAAGAAAATTTAAAACTACAGGCAGGCATAGCTCATATTCTGTTTATATTGGACACGGCTGTCTTAAAGGACTGCCTCCCTTCCGAAGCTCAGGCTGCCTCCAGTCATGGTGGAAGGGGAAGTGGAGCAAGGAAGAAAGGAGATGGGGTGCCATGCACTTTCACAACAACCAGCTCTCATGTTCCATAGAGCAAGAACTCACTCACTACCACCGGGACAGCACCAAGCCATTCCTGAAGGATCTGTCCCCAAGACCCAAACACCTCTCACTAGGCCCCACTTTCAACTTTGGGAATCAAATTTCTTTCTTTCTTTTTTTTTTTTTTTTGCTAGAGGACAGGAAGGTTATACAATCTGAAAATTTTAAATAATTTGTCATTTTGTTGTTTCCATTTGTGAACAAAGGACTTAATAAAAAATTTAAGATTTAACATTACAATAAAATACATTCATTTCAATATCACGCTGGAATTCAACATTGTTTTGCACGGGGGCTGCAGAAACAATGCAGAGCTTCTTCCTCCTCCAGACCCTCACAGCTCAGCAAGCCTGTCAAGGGCTGGTTGCTGGCCACTGCGTTTCCAGTTTTTGTAGGTTCTCTTCCTCCCAGGTGATTAAGGAACAAGGCCAAAGGTGTTTGAAGCTTTCAGAAAACACAGGATTTTTCTTTCTGTGGCTCACCAGCATTTTCATTTCTGTATCAGCAACACCATATGCAGGCCACAGCTGAGCCAAAACACACGATGAATTGAGTCTGAAATCAAATTGTACCTAATATTTACAGCCATGTGCATTACTAAAAAGGGACATATCTTCCAACAATTCCAGTAAGTTCCCAAGACTTAGTTCACACTAGGTACTACCCTGTGATGGTGCCCCTGTGCTTGTTACTGGGGGCAAAATGGGACAGTGTTTGCTGAGTTCATGGCTGAGGGGCTGCGGTGCCATGCAGGGAGCAAAACTTCCCACTGAATAACACTCCTCTGTGAGAGCGGCATGGCGGCCAAGGTCAGCTGGCTCAAGGCAACTGCCTCCTTTTTTCCTAACAAGCAACATTTTCAGGGAAAAACCCCAGCTTCAATGTAGGAAGGTTTTGATGGTGGCTCAGGCCTGGGACCGAATTAAAAAGGAATAAGGAGATAAAATCCACATTTTAATTATAAACAAATGTCTCACTGAAAAAATTCCAGACCCATAAATCCATCTATGTATTAGTTATTGGAGTAATTTAAAATATGAGGAAATTATAAAGTGTGTGTCCCTTATTATATATTTCTTCCCCCCCACCACTTTTTAAACATCTAAAGTTCCTAACACATAGATACTCTTTATGAGGAAAAAAAAACCTGTTGACATTGATACAGTTTGAATATTTGTCCCCTCCAAATCTCATGTTGAAATTTGACATCCTAGTGAGACCCTGTCTCTACAAAAAATTAAAAACTTAGTTGGGCATGGTGGATTGAGCCTGTTATCCCAGCTACTCAGGAGGCTGAGGTGGGAGGACCTCTGGAGCTCCAGGAGTTGGATGCCACAGTAAGCTACGGCTCAGCTCAGCCATGGCTTCTATAGTGAGCTATAACTGCGCTACTTCACTCCACCCTGGGTGACAGAGTGAGATTATCTCTTTAACAAAACAAAACAAAACAGAAGAAAGAAATTTGATTCCCAATGTTGAAAGTGGGGCCTAGGATGGGTGGAGTGGTGCAAGCCTGTAATCCCAGCACTTTGGGAGGCCAGGGCAGTCGGATCACAAGGTCAGGAGATCGAGACCATCCTGGTTAACATGGTGAAACCCCGTCTCTACTAAAAACACAAAAAAATTAGCCGGGCATGGTGGTGAGCACCTGTAGTTCCAGCTACCCGGGAGGCTGAGGCAGAAGAATGGCATGAACCCGGGAGGCAGAGCTTGCAGTGAGCTGAGATCATGCCACTGCACTCCAGCCTGGGAGACAGAGCGAAACACCATCTCAAAAAAAAAAAAAAAAAAAAAAAACAGAAAGAAAGAAGAAAGAAATTTGATTCCCAATGTTGAAAGTGGGGCCTAGTGAGAGGTGTTTGGTCTTTGAGGGCAGATCCTTCAGGAATGGCTTGGTGTTGTCCCAGTGGTAGTGAGTTCTTGCTCTATGAAACATGAGAGCTGGTTGTTGGAAAGCATGTGGCACCCCACCTCCTTTCTTCCTTGCTCCACTTCCCTTTCCATCATGATTGGCGGCTTCCTAGGGTCCTCACCAGAAACAGATGGTGGTGCCAGGCTGGTACAGCCTGCAGAATCATAAGCCAAATAAATCTCTTTTCTTCATAAATTACCCAGCCTCAGGTGTTCTTTTATAGCAACACAAAATAGACTAATACAGACATCAATGTGAATATTTAATATTGGAAGGTTTTTTTCATTTTCTATTTTGTCTGTATAGCTAACATTAAAGAAGCCAAAGATATAGAATGCTACATCTCAGATATTGCATTTTGTAAAAAACATGAAGGTGAAATCTTTGTTTCTTCAATTACTAATCAATGATAGTTGCACTTTGCCCATTCTATGCAGAATACAGTTCCATGAACCATGGGGAGATGGAAAATAACCATGTCCCAGCCTTCCAGGCAAGTCCCTGGAAGGAATGGCTTGGTGCTGTCCCAGTGGTAGTGAGTGAGTTCTTGCTCTATGAAACATGAGAGCTGGTTGTTTGAAAGCGCGTGGCACCCCTGGTGCCTGGAAGGCTGGGACAGGTAAGATTGCATCTCTGTGCTCTGCAGTGTCTGTCACACAGCAGGCACTTAATGAGAAGGCTGCTGAATGAAAGAATATTTCCAACCAGCCTGGAGCCCAAATGCAGGTTCTCACTGAAGTTCTGACCTCACGTTGTGGGCATTGTGGGCTTCCATGCACATGTCCACACCACCAGTGCATCCACTTCCTTCCTGGACCTGAGCAGAGCCCCACTTTCCAGCTCCTGCCTGTGAGGGGATAACCAGGCCCCTGGGACCCACAGCTCCAGCAGCTGGAATTCAGAGTTTATGACCTGCTGTTTTCCACATTCCCCCTCTCACCACCTCAGGACCTGCACCCCGCTGCACTGCACCTTCTATTCTGCTGTCACGGCCCAGAGCTCTGTTCATCTGCTTCAAGCAGCTCTCCACCCCGCTTCCTCCCTCCCCTCCTGCTGGATCTCTTTCTTTCATTGGTTCTTGTCCCGTTCCCTCAGTCAAAGAACTCTCCTTCCACTCTGCCTCATTCACATTCACTTGGGAACCAAAAATTCACCCCACAGCTTAGTGTTCCCAGTTGTGGAAAAATTCAGACACCTTCTGGAATGAGACAAATGTGAAGAAGCCAGACATGAAAAAACACTTATATGGATCGATTTATATGAAATGCCCAGAGAAGACAAATCTATTGAGACAGAAACTGGATTTGTGGTTGCTTACAGCTGGGGTAGGTGGTGGGGGGAACAGAGTGATAGCTAAAAGGTACAGGACTAACAAAAATGTTGTAAACTTAACCATGGTTTTGGTTGCACATATCTGTGATTATATTAAACCCTAGCAGATCATAAGGTATGTGAATTTTTCCTCAATAAAGCTGTTTAAAAATAAAAAAAAATTAGGCTGGGCACAGCAACTTACCCTGTAATACCAGCACTTGGGGAGGCTGAGGCAAGAGGATTGTTTGAAGCCAGGAGTTCAAGACCAGCCTGGACAATAGAGTGAGACCCGATCTCTACAAGAGATTTAAAAAATTTAGCCAAGCATGGTGGTGCACACTTGTAGTCCTAGGTACTCAGGAGGCTGACGTGGGAGGATCACTTGAGCCTGAGAGGTGAAGGCTGCAGTGAGCCGTGATCATGCTACTGCAATCCAGCCTGGGAGACAGAGAAACATCCCAACTCAAAAAAAATTATTACGAACTATTTTATACATACAAAATTACACACACACACACACATACACAGACTCACATAAAAGTAAAATAAATAATTGTACCCATCACCTACTCCACTACATTTGAAGCCGTCTGCATGGTTGGCCCTTCTGAAATGTAACCCCATCTGGGACAATCATTCATCTGAAGCTTTACAAAAAGTATTATTTCCCTGACTTTCATTATACTTTTATTACATAATAACATCTCTAAATAATATATTGTTTCCCTAAATAATATACTGCTTAACTTTGTAAGTTTTTACACTTTCTATAAATGTGCTGTGTATCTCTGTAACTTGCATTACTCATTCCACATTGTATTTTCGAGAGCCTTCTATGTTTTAAGTAGTTTCTTATTCAATTCTATACATTGCTTACTAATTAGCCTTTAAATTGAATATACTAAGACCTGCTGGAGAGAGAATTCTTGTGGGATAATGAGTATAAAGTGCTTAAAGCAGTGCCCCATTCATTATAGGTATTCAATACATGTAATACTATACACAATATTTTAATACTGAGTAATTATATACATATTATGATTGCCCCTTTCTTTGTGGATGTAAATTATTTCATCAGCTGCACTATGAACTAATAGTTTTCTTTCTTTTAGGGGAGGGGGTGGGGTCTGGCAGTATTGCCCAGTCCAAAGTACACTGGTGCAATCACAGCTCACTGCAGCCTAGACCTCCCGGGCTCAAGGATCCTTCCACCTCAGCCTCCTGAGTAGCTGTGTCTATCGGCAGGGCCACCACTCCCAGCTAATTTTTAAATTTTTTGTAGAGATGGGGTTTCACCATGTTGCCCAGGCTGGTCTCTAACTCCTAGCTCAAGTGATCTGCCCACCTTAACCTCCCAAAGTGCTGTGATTACAGGTGTTAGCCATTATGCTGGGCAAGAATTTTCAAACTACGGTAAAATTCAAGTTACAGAGACCTTTGGGAAATGCCTCATTCTAGGTATTTGAAGCTTCCAGATAGCTAAGATTAAAAATTTTTACATACTAACTTGTTTCTAAGTGTATGCTTTTACATTTAAACAAACTAAAAACATGAGCTTTATAAAAAAATTTCAGCCATTTCCAAATTCTCTTCCAAACTTGTTTAGAAACATACATGACAGAGCTTTGGTCGGATTGTGCAACTTTTGTGTGTTCTGTTTTTAAAATATTACTTAACTTGTACACTTCCACACATTGGCATGGCACATCATTGCCATTTCCAATATGTTCCTGTGCTTCACCAATTTCCATAGCTGTCAGAGGGAGAGCAGCCCAGGTGACAGGAAATGAAGTTGTCTGGCTCTGAGACCTTACCAGGAGGACTTCTGGGATCCAGAGTCTTTGCATGGGGCAGATGACATATTCTTAGAGGCCATTCATTTTTTCCACTGTAGCTGCTAGTGCCAGTTTCCACTCCACTGCCTGAGGGTAGGTTGATCTTGAAAGCCCTCACCGATGGATTTGTGGTCACGCCTGGAACCCTGTGCCAAAGAGGACTGGGAGGTCCCATTCAGGAGGGAATCCTCTGACTTATTACTGGCATCTGAGCATCTCCCAGCATGGCTGTTCCTACTTGTAATAAGGTGATGTCAAATGACTCCAGGGCAGTGCTCCAGTTCCCATGAACACATCTGGTCACTCTGGGAGCTTCTGAGTCAGTGAGCTCTCTCCTTACATCCCGATACACTGTTGTTTGCAAAAATATATTTTTATAGGCAAGGTATTTGTGTTTTGGATTTGCACCCTGATGTAGGCATTAATTTGTTTAAAAGGATAATTTAACATTTTCAGGAAGCTGAACATCTTTAAATTGTCTTTCAATTATTTCTAGTTTTATTGCATTATGACCCAGAAATGTGTACAATTTTTGTTCTTGTATACTCACTAAGGATTCTTTTTGTTTTCAGAGTAGGACCAAAGGTATTTCTATTTGTTTGCAAGTCTGTTGGCTCAGTTTCTAAAGAGTTCATTTTGTTACCATGTTCTTTTAAGTATATACATACAGGTTAGTTATGTTTCCAGTTTCCTGTGCTTTTTATTTTTTTTTTAAACAAACTTTTCTGGCCCTTCATTCTCTCAGACTTTTCCTTCCATGCCTTATGCTGTAGATAGAGTCTATGATCTAGCATTTGTCAGTTAAAATTGTATTCACCTCTGGAGACCAGAAAATCTGACCCACAAAGCAAGAACAAGCAAGGGTAGGAGATGAGGCTGAAGAGGCAGGCACCAGGTTCTCTGAGCTTTTATTCACTGCAATGAGTAGACAGTGGCAGGGTTTACACAGGGTTGGGGGTATGCCTATATCATGTTTTAACATTTTCAAGAGATCACTCTGGATGCTTGAGAGGAGGCTGGACTGTAGCAGGGCAAGACAGGAGGCAGGGAGGTTGGAGGATCTTTGGCAGTAGGAGGATTTTTGGCAGTAGATCAGTAGGAGAGGAAGGTGACTGAAACTGGCTGTGGAAATGGAGATGGTGAATCAAGATGCTGGTTGCACTCAAGAGCCACAGGACTTGCTGTGTGGTTGCATGGGGGTTGGGGGAGAAGGGAAAGGAGTCAGGGATGACTCTTGGTGCTCCCCTCAGGGAAGAGGCCCCAAGCCCAGTGGTTATCAACAGATGGATGGTATTTAAAGCTATGAGACTGTGTGGGATCATTCTGAGAGGATCACTAGAGATCTGGTGGAGGAGGAGCAGGAGGATGAAGATAAAGGTGAGAGGGAATCCAGGAGGGAAGGTCCCTAAAATCCAGAAGAAATGGTGGAAGTCCTCAATTGTATCGTCTGTGTCAAATGCAGCTAAATGACTGAGATAAAAGTCGTTTCAGCAAAGTACCCTGGAGGAAAGCTAGAGAGGAGTGGGTGCAAGAGAGGACATGAGGTGAGGCAGTTGCATGGAGCAGAGAAACAGATGGTAAATGGAGAGAAATCTGGGGTTAAAGAAGGTCTATTTGTTTAACGCACAGCATTAAGGAATGCTTGTGTGTGGACACTAGCAAAAAATCGGTACAGAGAACCCCAGAATTCTGGGGTCATAGCCCGAAAGGACTCCTCAGCTCCAAATTTACTTGAAGTTACAGCTTCCATCTTTAAATTAAATGGGATTTTTTTTTGCCATCTATTTCATCATACAGGATGTGACACAGAATATATCCGAAATTATTACTTTCCTGGAAGAATACATCTTAGTTTTTAATATCTAAACTGTATAGCAGCTATTTATCTCACAAATCATTTTTCAGGCTGGGTGCGGTTGGTGACTCATGCCTGTAATTCCAGCACTTTGGGAGGCCAAGGCAGGAAAACTGCTTGAGTCTAGAAGTTCGAGACCAGCCTGGGCAAAGTGGGGAGATGTAGTTTCTACAAAAAATTTAGAAATTAACAGGCATGGTGGCACACACCTGTGGTCTCAGCTACTGGGGAGGCTGAAGCAGGTGGATCGCTGGAGCCCCTTTCGTGGTGCAGTTTGGGCAAAAGAGCAAGAACCTGTCTCAAATTTTTTGGCTGATGGTTGTAGACATAATGTTTGAGCTTTCAAAAATTACAGCATTTTAAACTAAATAGTTTGCTGGAAAAAGCCACATGTTGCTTCCAGCAACAACTGGTAGACCATCAGGATCATGACAGTCACTTCAAAAAGCTTTGGTGTGTTGACAAAGGGGAGGTTCAGGTGACAAAGGGAGGTTCAGCAAAAGGATGTTGCTGGTCTCAAGCCATAGCTACTGCATCCAAGGCAACTGCATGTTAACAACCATATCAAATGTGGGTGACCAAGTGGCAACATTTAAGCATTTTACATCCTAACTTATGTGCAACTTAAACCTACTGCCTCATTGTGAGTTAGGAAATTGGTAGGTTTTTTTTCTATTGACTTGCCGTGCCCTATAATTTTTCCTATTTAAAATAATGGGAAACAAGTTTTCAGTTTTTTTCTCAGAAAAAGTCTGACATTTCAGGCAGATATGTCTGACAGTTATTACCAGCAGAAGAGTTTCTAGCCTTTTCATCGTAAAATTTTAATTACTTACCTTGAAAATTACTTAACTTCGTTCCTTCCAAATCTGGTAGTAAAATGGGTGTTCCAGAAAGCTGTGGCACGGATCTGCTGCTTTGCTCTTCTCTGCACAGACCTGGGGCTTGAGGAGCCTGCAGCCACGAAGTACAGGACGTCATCAGAATGGAAAAGTGATCCAGATGGTCCCGCAGGCGCAGTGCTGGGGCGCAGAAGTGCAGCCTGTGCACGGCGGGTGGGAGGCCTGCGGGCTCGCGGGGGCTCGGGACTGTGTTCTTGCGGCCCAGAGGCACACACAGGACAAGGAGGCCCCGACCCAGGCTGTTGGAGCCCGCGAAGAGGGGGTGAAACTCCAAGGGGCGTAAGGGTGATCACACGTGCGGCCAAGCTTCCCGTCTGCATGGCGAGGGGCTGGGCCTTTCCATCGCGATTTTTCTCCCATTATGCCGGGCGCGGAGCGGGCCCTGGGGCGGCGGGACCGGTGCGGGCGTTCTGTCAGCACGGAGTCCTGGAGGCCGGCGGGGGGATTCGCAGCAGCCCGAGGGACGGAGGGACGGCAGAAAGGAGTCTCTACTTCCAGGTTCCCAGTGATCGCTACCTTCGTTACAAGCAGTAAACTGACGACTTCAGACACCGGTTATGGAGCTCCACACGCAGTCCTCAAACAGCCAGCCCCGCCGGCCAGGCGCGCAGCGCAGGTCTCGGGGGCGGGGCGGGGCGGAGAGGACGAGGCGGAGCTGGGCGGGGTTGAGGAGAGGGGGCGGGGCGGGGAGGAGGGAGCGGGGCGGGGAGGAGGGGGCGGGGCGGGGGGGGCGGAGAGGCAGGGGGCAGGGGGCGGGGGGCGGAGGGGGCGGGATGAGGCGAGGCGGGGGGAGGGGATGGGGCGGGGCTTGGCGGGGGCGGACCCGCCCGGCGCTGAATCCAAATCGTATCTAAGCTATTTTCTAGCTCTGACATCGTATACATCACTGCATATGTCAATAGCACGCCAAATACTGTATAAACCAATATTGATTTTTTTTTCTTCTCGGGAGGTACTATATAAATAAAGTACTTACATCGTATCTAATATCAGAACATTCAAATCCCATATGGAAAAGATTATAAATTGACCATGATCCTGTAATTCTGTTTAGCAACAGTGCGTTCCTTCTCAGTCTTCACATTTAAAATATCTAACAGGCTCGATGTCTTGAGGCTTTTTCTTTTTAAACCCAACATCCTTTTTCACATTTATAAGTTTAGTACTTTGGTTTTGCTCAATAAAAAGGTGGGGTTAAAAAAATCTGAATTATTCTGCAATGTTTCAGGCAACAGAGGCTGAAAACAACACTGTAAAGGCGGGGGGACAATTCTCATACTCTGTGAGTCTTCTTGTTTAATTTTCATTAAATTTCCAGAATAATAAGCGTAGGATAGCTAACATCTGTCTTTGCGTCGTAGCTTAGTCAACTTTTACTGAATTCACAATATGGCATCAGAGATTTAATCTGCATTTCCTAATTCTTATAAATTAAAGCTGAAGTTTAAGCTTCATTCGCACGTCAGAAATACCACTTGCCCTGAATAAATAATGTTTTTAGAAGTGAGCATTCCTGATCTCCCTGTTTGTTAAGAATTGTCTTCTTTTTTCAGCTGCTACTCTGCTAAGACAGAGTTAGCCCCGAGCTATGTTATCAGTTCAAGGCTTTGCAGATAGCGCTGTGTTGTGGGGGGAAAATAAACATGGTTTTCAAAAAGGAGGAGAACATTCTATAACGTTGAGACTTTTAGTAATCAGGGCTATTGATGTCAGATGGCTGTTGGGACAAATGACATCATAAAAAATACAAAATTTAAAATTATGTTTGTTTATGTTCGTTTATTTTCAGATTTCTTAGTAGTAAAGGGGCTGTGTTTTCACTCAGGCTTATGTGATGATGACATTCCTCAGACCAGCAGCTATCTGCTAACATTCTGTCCTGGACTTGGGGCGCATCTGTGACAGTAGCTGGGCCTGTCATCCAGTGAATAGCTCATAGTTGACTCCCCTCCATCAGTATAAGCATGGGTGTGGGTGACTGCATGGTAGAGGGGGCCGGGGTAGCCAGGGACCAGAGGTTAGTCAACCATTGGGTAAGATGTATAACTGTTACTCAGGCTCATAATTTTTCAACTTTTTCAGATAGTAATAACAAGAAAGTCCATCCTTACCAGTGTCAGTCTCTGTTTTAAGTGTTATTCATATATTACCTCATTTAATTATCACACCAACCCTATGAGAAGCTGAGGCTCAGAATGTAAATAGGCTACTGAGGTCACATTGCTGGTGGATCTTAATCTCAGGCCAGCTTGGCTCCTAAGTGTGTGTTCTCACTCTATTGCCTCTGGAACAGGAAGGAATATATGGATACTGTAAATTGTTAAAGAACAAGTTGAAAGAATTTTATTTCCGGCAACATGGGCTGACAAGAACCAGAAAACAACAAAAACTTCTGGAATACATATAAAGAACCATTTTAAAAAATGTATCAATGAGCTGCAAAATAATTAAGAGTTCGCAAAGGCAAAAAAATTAAAATTAAAAAGTGAAAGTAGAAACCCAAAGAAGTAATTAGATGCCATTTTTCACCCTTAAGTTAGTTGCCAAGTGTCATACTGAAACTCTCTTTTCATAGTCTGGGAAGAGGATGGGGCAGCAGAATAGCAGACAAAGTTTAGATCCTGTCCAATGTAGGAGGGTTAGGAGAAGACATCAAAAGTAGGACACGGCTGGGCGCGGTGGCTCAAACCTGTAATCGCAGCACTTTGGGAGGCCGAGGCGGGCAGATCACGAGTTCAGGAGATCGAGACCATTCTGGCTAACACAGTGAAACCCCATCTCTACTAAAAATACAAAAATTAGCCGGGCGTAGTGGCGGGCGCCTATAGTCCCAGCTACTCGGGAGGCTGAGGCAGGAGAATGGCGTGAACCCGGGAGGCGGAGCTTGCAGTGAGCCGAGATTGCGCCACCGCACTCCAGCCTGGGCGACAGAGCAAGACTCCGTCTCAAAAAAAAAAAAAAAAGTAGGACACCAAAAAGATAGGTTTAGTGTAGGAGGGAACTATGAATCAACCTGTCTGCCTCCCCTGTCTCCTGCCCACTCAATCCCTGCAGCCCCTGGAGCAGCAGACAAGATTGTCCATCCTGAGGGAAATCATCTCTCCTGAGAGTGAGGATACATTAATATATAACCATGGGCAGCCCTTCCACTGGTGGCTTCACACATAAGCTGTATAATCTAAAAAGTCTCAAGCTGCAAATTTAAAGTGATATCAGGTTTTTAATGCCTTCCAGGTGCCTGGCAAAAGCAAAATGGAAGACAGCTTCAAGGAATGTAAGTTTTTAATGAAAAATCACAAACATGTATAATGGGCAAGAGCCAGCAGAAACAACGTACAAAGGAAACAACCTACAGAGACTGAAGATATTAGAGTCACCAAACATCACATGAAGTGTGTCTTACACGTAAAGAAACCAGGGGATTAAAGAGCATGAGTATGAAAATAATCAAGTAGATTGGGAAAAATTACCAAATAGAAATCTAGATTTGAAAAATACCGTAATTGAAATGGAAAGTTTAATGGATTAGTGTCACAGCCAACTAGATACTACCAAAAAGAGAATAATGGCTATGATGAAATAAATACATTTTTAGACTTGTAAAGACTTAAGACTTTCTTACCTGGAGACCTGCACTGCAAGAAAAATTAAAGGATGTCTTTTAGGCAGTAAGAAGGATACCATATTGAAATCTAGATCTGCACAAAGGAATGAAGAGCACTGGAAATAGTTACAACATGGACAAATATATGATTTGTTATTATTACTTAAGCCTCTTTTAAATATAATTGTTTAAACAAAAATAATAAAGTACTATGGAATTTACAACATGTAAAATAAAATGGATGACAGTCATAGCTTAAAGACTAGGAGGGAAGAAGTATACTGATGTAAGTTTCTTATACTAAAATGATATATTATCACTTGAAGGTAGACTGTGATCTGTTGAAGACATGCACTATAAACACTAAAGCAACCACTAAAATAACAAGCCAAAGAATTGTAGCTGTTCAGGAAAAAACAATCGCATCAAAAAGCGGGCTAAGGACATGAATAGACAATTCACAAAAGAAGATATACTAATGGCCAACAAATATATGAAAAAATACTCAACCTCACTAATTATCAGGGAAATGCAAATCAAAACCACAACACGATACCACCATAATCTTACAAGAATGACCATAATTAAAAAATCAAAAAATTAAAATAGGTGTTGGTGTGGATGTGGTGAAAAGGGAACACTTTTACACTGTTAGATGGGAATGTAAATTAATACAACCACTATGGAAAACAGTATGGAGATTCCTTAAAGAACTAAAAGTAGATCTACCATTTGATCCAGCAATCCCACTTCTGGTTATCTACCCAGAGGAAAAGAAATCATTACATGAAAAAGATACTTGCACATGCATGTTTATAGCAGCACCATTCACAATTGCAAAAATAAGGAACCAGCTCAAATGCTCATCGATCAACGAGTGAATAAAGAAAATGTGGTATATATGTGTATATGTATATATGTGTATATATATGTGTGTGTATATATGTGTGTGTGTATATATATATATATATATATACACACACACATATAATTCAGGTTTTTCCACTTAGCATTTTATCAATAAACGTATGTGGTTGAGTGCATATGCATGAGAGATTTGGTTCTGCATTTATTTCAGATGGTCTTATGTCCTATGTGCTTATCACTAAATATTATTCTATTGTAGACCATGTGCATTTATTTTTACATATGTCCTTAAAGGAGCAAAAACATTTACCTTTGATGTTAAAGCAAGTAAACAACAACAATCTGTTCTAATGCCAGAGGAACAGCAAACCGAGGGTGATTGTAAAAGTATATATATGAATACATCACTTTAGAGGCCACTTAATTTTTTTCCAAGGGGATCTTTGACTATATGTCATTTGTATTTTATTTAATGATTTTATAATTTAACCCCTAAATTATAAATCTAGAATTTAGAAAGTATATTTCCTTACTGGATTACATTTTTGGAAATATTATTTTATATGTGTACAAATATTACAAGTCATTGTAGACACTGGAAAAGTATATTATTATTTAAAGGCAATAAAGATTCTACAATAAACTGGTATACCAAATAAAATTGTTGGTGCATTTTTTCCAGTAGATTTTGTACGTATTACATATTTAACCTTTTTTATTCAGCACATAATTTTTGAGTATTTGCTAAGTGTCTGCATTATGAACTGAGTTTAAAGACTGAAATAATAGACATGGCCTCGGACATTTAAAATTAAAGTTAGGTCCCCTATTTATATATCTAAAAATGGTAATTATGAAAACTTGTTGAGATTTTTACCTAGATAACATCACGATAATACACTTGATGTTGTTAATATTTGCAAGTGAGCAAAAAAGAAAATAAAAAGATGGTTTAATTCATTCAATGTACACTTTAAAATTGCAGAAAATAGTCAAGTTTCTTTGCTTTGCAATTGAAAGTCTATATGTTTTTCTCTGCAACTTGGCCTTTGTGGAGTGAGAGAAACAATTATTCTTCCAGCCCAATAAAGGCAGAAGAGTAACAATAAATCTAATATTTTAAATGCTGATCAAAATATAGTAAACGTATTATTTCAGAATACTGAGGTCAATAAGTTGATCTACAAAAAAAGCCAAACTGACAGTATAACTGAATAAGGAAAGGCCCAAAAGAGATAAAATACTTTTTGTTTTGTTATCTCGGTATGACACAACTTACCCTACCTATAAAGACCCTAAATTACCAAGATGGGTGGCTTATAATATGGAGAGTAAACAAAGTCATTTCACTTTTAGCATTTTTATTTCTCTAAGAATAAAATGTGTATGAGGAATTTATAAAAAAATTGACACTATATGTTAATACTACAATGAGCACTTCGAGAAAAGATTTTTTTACTCTCTTACCAACAGGATGTTAACGGTATTTATTTTCTCCAGAAATAGTGTGGCAATAAAAATATCAGTATGTGGGTAAAATTAGTGTAGTTTCTTAAACAAATGAGTTAGGCCACAGGCTAATTATGTGTATTTCACTGGTTTTTGAATGCCTACAATCATATTCTTTATAAGGCACAGAGAAGATTTTCCAAAAAAACAAATATAGGAACCTGAAAAGTAATTACCACTTGGTAGTGACAATATGGATAGGGTGAAGGGCGTCATCAGGAAGCAATGAAAAAGATACATTTGCAGTTAAATTTGAAAACCATGATGTTTAACACATATGGTAATAAAGAATACTTTCTCCTGTTTCAAAATTATTATAGACTTCAAGATAGAAGCTAAAATATCTAGGGATAATGATATGGTTAATCACAAATTAAAAATTAAAGGATATTTTGAGTATTATAAGTTAAGAATGAGAACTTATTGCCCAATGAAAAGGGGATAATTCATTATGTTTCATATCCATTGAATTAAAAGGCCCCATAACCAAGGTAATTTAAAAGTTTAATTTGATTTAAAAGTCTTGTTTTGTTCATCAAGCTGAAGGGTTTGCTCCCAGAAATATTCTAGGATTGCATATCCCCAACTCTGTATGAAGTATACAAAGAATGTTATAAGGGCCACCATCTAAATGTTATTATGTAAATAATTTAGTACCATTTCATTTGCCTTTGTAGATTTAAATATGTAAATGGCTTTCTCATATTAGGAAACATCATTTTTCAAAACCCAGATAAACATAATATATTGCAGGAGAATAATTATTTATTTATTAAAAATGAAATGCTGGATGCTAAGACCAAAAGACATGAATTATTTTGTACTAATAACTACTAACATTTTATTCATTAACACATAAAGGTCAAAGATTTTAAAATAATCTTTAAATGATTAGCAACATGTTGACCTTTTACTTTTTTTGTAAACCTTTTTGAGTCTTAAAAATACTAAATTATACAAGCAATATTAAATATTAAATTCAATAAACTTGAATTAAAATATTCAAATTTACTAGAATATGGACATTGGAAAAATGAAAATAAACAGAAGCATAAAGCAGCATATGTAAAATTAAGAAAGCTACTGAGAGTGTTTAAAGTACATATTCATCTGTAGTCTAACTTCTGCCATAAATAATGAGTCTTCTCAGTAAAACACAAATTGTTCATGAAGGGAAAAAGCATGTTGTATTAGGGAATATTCAACATAATTTTTTTAGTACTAACTTGTGCCTCGAATTTTATTTGTTTTTGTATTATGGACTTATGCACTTGATAATTTCTTTTTTCATAAAAAATTGTATTTACAACTCTGTTCAAAAGCAGTTTTTTTTTATTTTTTGAGACAGAGTTTCACTGTTATCATCTAGGATGGAGTACAATGGTGTGATCTTGGCTCACAGCAACCTTTGCCTCCCTGATTCAGGTGATTCTCTTGCCTCAGCCTCCTGAGTAGCTAGGACTACAAGCGTGCACCAACATGCCTGGCTAATTTTGTGTTTTTAGTAGAAATGGGGTTTCACCATGATGGCCAGGCTAGTCTCGAACTCCTGACCTCAGGTAATCCACCCACCTTGGCCTCCCAAAGTGCTGGGATTGCAGGCAAGAGCCACCATGCTCGGCCTCAAAAGCAGTTTTTAAAAGCAAACACAATATAACACCAAAGCTGACAAATCTATGCTCACCGAATTTTGCCAGGTTTAAAAAATTATTTACAGAATACTGCATCAAAAATAAGGCAATAACCCAAAATATACCATTAAAGATGTATCCACTCCTACAACTAGAAAGAACTAATCTATCTGGTAGCAAATGATACTTCATTCAGTTTCAGCATGTCTGAAATCTTTTTTTTTTTTTTTTTTTTTGAGACGGAGTCATGCTCTGTCACCCAGGCTGGAGTGCAGTGGCGCGATCTCAGCTCACTGCAAGTTCTTCCTCCTGGGTTCAGACATTCTCCTGCCTCAGCCTCCCATGTAGCTGGATTACAGGCGCCCACCACCACACCTGGCTACTTTTTTTGTATTTTTGGTAGAGACGGGGTTTCACCGTGTTAGCTTGGATGGTCTAGATCTCCTGATCTTGTGATCTGCCCACCTCGGCCTCCCAAAGTGCTGGAATTACAGGCATGGGCCACCAAGCTCGGCCTCAGCATGTCTGAAATCTTTAAGGACAAAAGTGATAAAACATGACCTTCATTCTTCATTAGACTCTTAGAACACTTGAAGGAAAATAATTTCCAAAGCACAAATTGGTAAAGAGATTTAATCTTTCAAAAAGATATTCAGTGTTCAAAATCCAAGAATGCAATATCAGGCTGGGCACGGTGGCTTATGCCTGTAATCCCAGCACTTTGGGAGGCCACGGTGGGTGGATCACCTGCGATCAGGAGTTTGAGACCAGCCTGGACAACATGGTGAAACCCTGACTCTACTAAAAATACAAAAATTAGTGAGGCGTGGTGGTGTGCACCTGTAGTCCTAGCTGCCTGGGGAGCTGAGGCAGGAGAATTGCTTGAACCTGGGAGTTGGAGGTTGCAGTGAACTGAAATCATGCCACTGCACTCCAGCCTGGGTGACAGAATGAGATTCCATCTCAGAAAAAAAAAAAAAAAAAAAGAATGTAGTATTGGTATACACAGCTAATATACTGAATTAAAGAAACAGAATAATTTGAAGAGCTATCTTGATGAAAAAGGAGTCATGAGGAAAGTTGTGTTCATGTCTCTGAATGAAGGAAATTGCAATGTGAGAAATTAGTACTATGACTACTATACTAAAAGCTTATTGCTAACATGTATTGAGTTATTAACGTGTGTTAGGCAGAGTACCATATAATTTAAATGTCTTATCTCATTTATTGTAGATAAAACGTAATTTTGAGCTCTGGGATTATAAATGAATTAACTGGAATAAACTTCTATTTAAGTGGTCATCTGTAAATTGGTATCTAGGAACAGGTGATACAGTGCCCAAGTTTTCTAAGTATTCTTATTAACTGTTTTTTTTCTTGGATATTGCTCTTTTTTGGTCATTTTGATTTTTTTATTTTAGAAAACTAATAAATTCACTCTTCTTGGTACTGACCCTTGGGTTTCATAGAAGAAAAAGTAGTTAAATTCTGTATCTTTAATTTTATTTCTTTTTTCTCTTTTAAAATTATTTTTAATTGGCATGTAATAATTGTACAGGTTTATGGGTTACAGAATGATATTTTGATATATTTATGCAATGTGTAATGATCAAGTCAGAGTCATTAGCATATCCATTACCTAAATCATTTATTATTTCTTTGCAGGAGAATATTAAAAATCTTTTCTTCTAGTTATTTGAAAACACACAATAAATTCCTTTTAACTACAGTCACCCTGCAGTGCTGCAGAGAACTATAACTTAATCCTTCTCTCCAGCTGTAATTTTGTATGTGTTAACCAAATTTTTCTTATACTCCCCTTTCTCTTTCCCGTATATGGTAACCAATACTCTACTATCTAAGCTTCCATACGTAAGTGAGAACACGTAGTTATGTGGTGTTTCCTTCTCTTTTTTTTTTTTTGAGATGGAGTCTTGCTCTTTCGCCCAGGCCAGACTGCAGTGGCGCTATCTTGGCTCACTGCAAGCTCCACCTCCCAGGTTCATGCCATTCTCCTGCCTGAGCCTCCTGAGTACCTGGGACTACAGGTGCCCGTCACCTCACCCGGCTAATTTTTTTTTGTATTTTTAGTAGAGACAGGGTTTCACTGTGTTAGCCAGGATGGTCTCGATCTCCTGACCTTGTGATCCGCCTGTCTCAGTCTCCCAAAATGCTGGGATTACAGGCATGAGCCATTGCACCTGGCCTGTGGTGTTTATTTTTCTATGCCAGGCTTATTTCACCTAAGCTAATGCCCTCCAGTTGCATTCAGGTTGCCACAAATGACAGGATTTTGTTCTTTATTATAACTTAATAGTATTCCATTATATATGTATGTCACATTTTCTTTATCCATTCATCTGCTGATGGACACTTATGTTGATTCCATATCTTGGCTATTGTGAATAGTGCTGTAATAAACATGGGGGTGCAGGTAACCCTTTGATATATTGATTTTCTTTCCTTTGGATATATATTGAAAACCATACGATTAAATCAATAAACACAATGAAAACATTTGGCAAAATTAAACATTCTTACGTGACAAAAGCCTCTCAACAATTTAGTATAGAAAACATATGCTTCAACACAAAAGGGCATAAAGACAAACCCACAGCTAAGATCATACTGAATATGGAAAAGGTGAAAAATGAAAACTGGAGCAAGAAAAGGAGGCCCACTTTCACCACTCATATTTCACATACTGAAAGTCTTAGCCAGGGCAATTCAGTTAGAGAAAGAAATAAAGGGTGTCTGAATTGGAAAGGAGACAGTCAAATTGTCCCTGTTTGCAGACAATGTGATTTCATACACAGAAAAAACTAAAGACTCTACCAAAAACTTCTTAGAGTGATAAATGAATTTAATAAATTTAATAAAGTTGCAGGATATAAAATCAACATACAAAAAACAGTAGCATTTCTATATGTTGCTAGTAAACTAGCTGAAAAAAATTAAGGAAGCTATTTCTTTTACAATAGCTACAAAAATGTAGCTATTGTAGAAATAAACTTAACCGAGGAAGTAAAAGATTTCTACAACAAAAATTACAAACATCAATGAAAGAAATTAAAGAAAACACAGAAAAGGAAAGACATCCAGGTTTATGGACTGAAATAATTAATATTCTAAAATGACTCACTATCCTACGTGATTTACAAATTCAGTATAATCACTAGCTTGTATTTTCAAAAGCATCTTAGCTGCATATTCTTAAGTCATTCAAATGACAATGCCTGGATTTAAGTGTAAGAGGTATTTTTATATCTATTTTATATTGGGCACAATATAGTGTGCTCGACCTCAAATTTGCTCAAAGATTGGAGCAGGTGCTGACAGCGAGGAGAACCCAGACAGTGGGCGCAGGCACTTCTGAGCCTGTGGGGTCACGGGGGCCCTCCCAGGCACCAAGAGTGCAGAGTGCCTGGGTCTGCAGCCCTGGCTTGAAAGGCTCCAGCTGTACCTGGGAGGGTGGGGCTTCTGCCTTCTCCTGGCTCCCAAGAGCACAGGACTGCCTGGGTCGCAGACCCTCCTTGGGCAGCTGCAGTTGCGCCTGGGGAGTTACTGCCCTGGCAATTTGGAAAGGGCTGGGCTCCCACTTGTCCCCAACTCCCACTGGCTCCATAGAGTGTGCAGCCCTGGCCGTGACTCCTCTCTGCGTTTTCCCTGCAGTAGTGCACGGGCGAGGGGCAGGTGGCATGGGGGCCCTGGCTAATGCCGCACAAATGAACCTGATGCTCCTGGGGCCAATCCTGCAAGACCCGGCTGCCAGCGCTGATGGGCTCCCAGATGTGGTGGGAAGCGAAGTTGAGGCCACCATGGAGGGTCTGCACCTGGGAGTGGGTCCTGCCCATCCATTAGGGGGCGGTGCAGTCAGATGCCTTGAGGACACAGGGAACGGGGACCTACCACCGCCACTGCTGCTCCTGCTGCTGCTCCTGACAACACTGCCCGTGCGGCCCAAGTGCTACTGACATGATGGCAACTGCCACTCCAGATGGCCAGCCGCTCCCATCAATAGTGTCCATATCTGGGAAGAAAAGTCAGGAAATAAATTATTGGTCAATAAAAATAATAGCAATAATAGTCCATGTTAAATTGACTGATCAACAGTGTTTGCTTTTGTTTAGGATTTTATTTTTTGCTTCATATTTATTAAACACATTTTATTTTATTGAGAACAAAATGTTAGATTTTTGGAAATTCATTTAGTACTTGTAAGTGTACTCTAGCAATGAAATTCTTAGCCAAACAGTTTAGACTCTAGTTTATATTTTATTGGTCAGAAATATTGTGTAATTTTAAAAATCTTGGTATATGTCTACATATGTTTAGTTGCAATTTAACTTTACCTACAGTCAGGTTTAATAGCTATCCTTTTGTGAAAGGATGATATCTTACCCTTTGTAGATCCACAGTGCCTATCAACAATGTTTACTTGCAACATGTTGACAACTAACAGAAGCAAGGTATTAATTTGCTAATAACTTATTATCCTGGGGGACAGTACTATTCATTCCCAGGCACTTAAATTTCTACCAAGACACATTTATATATAGCTGGAAAGAAATTAAAGAAAGCACAAAAAAGGAAAGACATCCAGGACTGTATTATTTTAATTAATTAATTATTAAATTAACGTTTCAATTATCTTGAGTGCTTTCTCATATGAGATTTGTCTGGAATAGTAACATCCAGGACTTCTGCTTTGGAATTTCCTTTTTTCTGAATTTCTTTTTTTTGTGTGACAACTTAGCATTTTTTTTATATCTTTCTAAGTTGATACTGTTTTATTATTTCCTTCAAGAATTGAGAATGTACTTACATATTGAGCATACGAAATTTCCCGTTATATCAAATCTTTATTTATTACAAAATTCAAATAAGCTAATAGATCCTAATGTTGCCATTGTTTGCATTTTCCTCTAGCCTAAAATTATTTTTATTTCAATTTTTGGAAAATTATAACTCTTGTTTAATATCATCTCCCAACTCAAAACCAGATAAATAAAGCAATAAAGAAAACAGAGGCCAGGCACAGTGGCTCATGCCTGTAATCCCAGCACTTTGGGAGACCAGGAATAGTTGATCACTTGAGCCCAGGAGTTCAAGACCAGCCTGAGTAATATAACAAAACCCTATCTCTACTAAAAATACAAAAATTAGCCACGTGTGCTGGTGCATGCCTGTAGTCCCAGCTACTTGGGAGGCTGAGGGACAAGAATCACTTGAACTTGGGAGGCAAAGGTTACAGTGAGTGGAGCTGGTGCCACTGTCCTCCAGCTTGGGTGGCAGAGCCAGACCTTTTCTCTGAAAAAAAAAAAAAGAAAAGAGAAAAAAATGTTTCCTAATTAGTAAAGATAGTTTATAGACAAGATCAATAATAAACAAGACGTTTATAATCAAGATCATCAATAAACAAGATGTTTATGAACAGCCACAATTGCATAAGTTGGAAAACAATCATTTAGGTAAAGTTCTGGTGGTGTTGTATGTGCCTGTATGTGTGATAACATTTATCTATTAATCTTAATGTCATGCAAGGACAGTATCTTGATTTCTGCACTCCAAATTATTTCTTATTAGTAAATAAAAATAAGTTTATCAGGTAGCAAATATTGCTTAAAAACTTGAAACACAAAAACATTGATATTTTATGTATATATTTGTCAACACATAAAATATTCTGCATTTGTCATTTGCTCAAGTCTGAATGCTTTGGTTAGAAAAAAAGCTTCTAAATTTTATTTCTAGAAGATCACAATCTAAATTTCATATTCCCAAAGTTAATATACAAACATAGTTGATAATTTTTCACAGCTGAAAGATAGGCATTATGATATATAAAATAGAAAAAAGTGAAGATTTATGTGGTTTAGCTGAGTCAATGAGTCAAAAATGTGGAATGCTGAAAAAAATAATGAAATATTTTATCCCATTCATAGAAGCACTTCTTCAAATTATAATTTTCAGAGATGATCATAGTACATTCAAAATTAATTTTTAAATTTTGGTAACTGCTTTAATAAGGATGATTGAGAAACTGCAGTGTATTAAGAATATAATAGTAGGGAACTAGGAACATCAGCCCTGACTCAGATTTCACCCGTAACTACTGAAAATGATAAAGAGAGGTTGGGGTGACGTGATTCATATATTTGAATGTCTATCATGCTGAAAATTTCATTTTATTTTAATTTCTTAATTGAAGGATAAAATTTTATGTATTTATTTTGTACAACATGATATTTTGAGGTATATTTACGTTGTGAGGTGACTAAATCTAGCTAATTAGCATATGTATTACCTTATATGGTTATGAATTTTGTGGTAATTAACATCCAAAATATATAAGAAATTCAAACAACTCAATAGCAAGAAGGCAAATGAACTGATTAAAATATAAGCAAAAGATCTGAGCAGACATTTCTCAAAAGAAGACATACAAATGGCCAAGTAGGCATATGCAAAAAATGTTCAACATCACAATTATTATGGAAATGCAAACTACAGCTCCACTCTGCTGTCATCTCACACCTATTATAATGGTTATTATCAAAAATACAAGAATTAAACGTGTTGATCAGGGTGTGGAGACCAGGGAACCCTTGTACACTATTGGTGGGAATATATTCACTTCGTGTAAAAGTAATTGCAGTTTTGCCATTACATTCAATGGCAAAAACTTCAATTACTTTTGCACTAACCTAATAAATTAGTACAGCCGCTATGTATTAAATATTAAGTTTTAGGCCGCTAAGTATTATGGTTCTCCAGAAATTTAAAAATTGAACTACTATATGATCCAGTGATCCCACTGCTGGGTATCTACCTATCCAAAGGATATAAAATCAGTATATGGAACAGATATCTGCACTCCCATGTTTATTGCAGTATTATTCACAGTAGTCATGATATGGAATCAACTTGTGTCCATCGACGGGGGAATGGATAGAGAAAATGTGGCATATACATACAATGAAATACATTCAGCCACAGAAAAGAAGGAAATTCTGTCATTTGTGAAAACGTGGATGAACCTGGAGAATATTATGAGCTAGGCCAGAAAGACAATTATCACATAGTCTCATTCATATGTGGAATCTAAAAACGTTAATAAGTAGAGAGTAAAATGTTTTTTTGCCAGCAGCTAACGTGGTTGGGAATGGAGTTTGGTAGATGTTGGTCAAAGGATACACAACTATAGTCAGAGAGAAGGAGTAAAATTCAAGAGATCTATTGTGCAATGTGCTGACTATTGTTAGCAACTTAATGTATTTTTGAGAAATTCTGAGAGTGGATTAGTGTTCTAAACCAAAATGATAACTATGTGAGATGATGCTGGAAACTAATGGAAACATTTCTTTTTGTATGAAGACAGGACTGTGAACAAGGGTGATTGTAGCATTGTTGGTTGAAATGCAGATGAAGGCCATTGACTTCTTTCAGTGTTCTTCAAGAGCTTTGGAATGCAAGGAACCAACGTGGTATGGAGAAAAAAATGTTACATATAGTGTCAGAAAACTCAGATGATAAACTTAATAAATGCATGAATTTGGGAAGATAATTTACATCTCTCAGGATCAGTTACTTCATACCAAGGTTTATACGTGGGTTATTAGGAAGTCTGATTTAAATGATGTAAGTGAAATGTCTGAAACTTAAGTTATTCTCAGTAATATTATAGTTATTTAACACAACATTTTAATGGGCATATGATGTTAAAGATACATTAAACTATATTTTAATATTTTAACAAAATACTTTCATAAAGGAGTTTCATTCTTGTTGAACAGGCTGGAATGCAATGGCACGATCTCAGCTCACTGCAACCTCTGCCTCCTGGGTTCAAGCTATTCTCCTGCCTCAGCCTCCCGGGTAGCTGGGATTACAGGCATGCGCCACCATGCATGGCTAATTTTGTATTTTTAGTAGAGATGGCATTTTGCCATGTTGGCCAGGCTGGTTTTGAATTAGTGACCTCAGGTGATCCACCCACCTTGGCATCTCAAAGTGTTGGGATTACAGGCGTGAGCCACTGCAGCCAGTCGAAAATAATTTTATTACATTTAAAATACTAATAAAACTTATTTAATCTACATTTTCTTATGTTACAAAAATATGGTTGCAGTATGAATTCAGATGGTTTACACGTTAAAATTACTAACCTCTATGGCTGAAAAAGTTACCTATAAATGTTCATCACCTTTAAGTGATATTCATTCATATATGAAAATTTATCACACTAATCAAATTGCAGATGTAGTAATAAAAAAGCAAAACTGTGCTATGAGTTTTGAACACCAATTTAATTTGACAGAACTTAAGTGACCACAAAGAAAATAGAATTATTTGCAACTGCAGAAATTGCTGCTGGGTTAAAATTGACATTGAAAAAGCCCACCTTTTGACACCCCCCTCCCCCACATTGGCAACTGTTGGAATCAATTGTCATGCTCCCAAGGCAAATTATTGTCCATAACATCACAAAAAGTAATGAGAGCAAAAGAATTTCTGTAAGAACATGAGGCTTTCCTAAGCACTAAACTAACAAAGCTTGAACTTAGCCAAGAAATGGGAAGCTGCAGACACTGCACATCAGCAAAATGTCTTGGCAGAAGATGGACATGCAGAAGTGCAATCACTGACTTATTTATTTTCCACTCTAGGGGACACCAATATGAAAGTGAGTAATATCGGATAATCATTCCCAGAACCAATTAAACATAGCATGCCATTTCTTGTGGAGAATATTTCATGCTCAGGGAAATTAAACCATTTTATTATGATTAAGTTTCCTTAGTCAAACATGCTTTAAACTTACATTCTCACACTGTTAACTAGGTGGGTATGAATTTACTTTCCTATGGTGTACAGGTGATTTCTGGAGGGAAATAGATGAAGTGCTCACGTGGAATGGAACTAGAGTGTGGTTCTTTTTGTATTCTACTTTGCATTAATTGAAATATGTAGTGTATTGATCTCATTTCCCAAATGAATAAAACGGAGTTCTGAAAGCTTATGCGATTTGCAAATTGAGGCAGAGCTGATAACACACAGTGTTGTTTTGGCAGTGCAAGTTTCTGACTTCAAATCCGTTTAGACCACACAGTGTTATCTATACAGCATAATTATGACCAGATCTAAAAAATCAAATTCTAAAACAATACAGACTATATTTTGATGACGTTTTACTATATGATCAAGAACAATAAGGATACATTTAATTGACTTTAGTGTGTTTCATCGGTTTAATTTTTATGACTGCACTGTGAATTATAGGCATTTTAAACTTATTTTAATTGTATTTTCCAAATGTGAATTGGACAAATATTTAAAATTGTTGTATTCTCACCACAAAAATGGTATGTAAGGCAATGCATATGTTCATTAGCTAGGTTGAATCATTCCACAATATATATACTTTAAAATATCATATTGTACACAACATGTACAATGGTATCTACAAATTAAAAATGAAAATAATAATAATAAATTATGTCTTAGGCAAATATTCACTGATATTGGAAATAATATTTATGCATCTCATTGACTCAATTTATACTAAAAGGCAAATAGCCATCTTCCTTAATAATAGTTGTAGTATTTTCATAGCCATCTCTGTTTATCTCTGCAGTTTACTGTGGAGCAAATTTTCATACTTCTCTTCAACACTCAGAGGAATACTTCAAAGGAAAATTGAGATATGAAAGTTGGTTGAAGGTTTTATGGGGTAAACTGGGTTATTTGTGGATAGATGTCATAGCACACAACCGTGTAGCAACTTATACTCAAGTACGATTCAAATATCTCCTCCTCACAAAACGTCTTCTGCTCCCTCGATTCCTTTCTTTAGGCATCTCCTGGTCTCTCATGGGAAGAATATATAATAATAGTCAAGAGGGCTTGGGAGGAAAACAGACTAGTGTTGGCTAATCCATTACACACTCTGGGTAAATTGTTTGAACCATATTCACACCCTGTTAATAAAACCTATCCCATATGGTTAAAATGGATATTCAATAACATGTCTTTAATGTGTTTAGCACAACATCCAGCTAACTGTACCAATTGTGATAATGGTAACAAAGAAGTGGTCTGAAGCAAACAGAGAGGGAAAGCCCTTATTCCACTTCACATAATCTCCATCATTCTTGCCCCAAAGAGTATGTAACATACAATATAATTAAAAATGAGTATACGACATTTAAGATTTCCAGGCTTATCTTCTGATCAACTTGCCATTAACTTCTTCTGCTGCAGATATTATAGACACTTTATAAAGTAAGCACTCAAAATCCTTGTCTCCCTGGTCGTCCTCATGTTTGTTTGCCACTGGCATCCTAGAGAATGAACTGGCCTTCTCAATAACACTTTTTTTTTTTTTTGAGAAGGAGTCTTCCTCTTTCGCCCAGGCCGGACTGCAGTGGCACAATCTCGGCTCACTGCAAGCTCTGCCTCCCGGGTTCACGCCATCCTCCTGTCTCAGCCTCCCGAGTAGCTGGGACTACAGGCGCCCGCCATGGTGCCCGGCTAATTTTTTTGGTATTTTTAGTGGAGACGGGGTTTCACCGTGTTAGCCAGGATGGTCTCGATCTCCTGACCTCGTGATCCGCCCGCCTCGGCCTCCCAAAGTGCTGGGATTACAGGCATGAGCCACCGCGCCCGGCCCTCAGTTACATTTTGACTTGATCTGTCAAGGCGCTTTCGTCAGTGCTTCTGGGCTGCAGCCGCCACCTACAGCCTCCACAGTGCCCTGCGTCCCGGAACTGGCCCCACTCCAGCTCCTGAGCACCAAGGCCACAGAAGGTGAGGCCCCTGACGGAGGCGCCAAGGCCCTGGGGGTGGTTGCCCGAGTCCCGCACCTGTCTCCTGAAAGGCCAAGGGTGGCCTGCACCTCGCTGACGGCTGTTCCTTGCGCTGTTCAGCCCCTCCTGGGAAGCCGGTGGCAACCCCTGCAGCATGCACTCAGCTGCTCCTGCCCCGCAGGTGGGGCTCACTTGCCTCCAGCCCCACTCCAGCTCCTGAGACTAGAAGGAACCGGACGAGGAGGTGTGCAACCTGACCAAGGTGGTAATAGCGGGGAGCTTCGCTCCAGCGCTCTTCCGGGGAGGCTGGCTCACTTCTGGGACAGTGGCCAACCAAGGCCTGCGACCATCTGCCGAGCCGCTGCCCGACGCCGCCCGACCCTCCCTCGCCCGCCAGGGCCCAACTCCCGTTGGACGAATCCCTGCTGCACAGCGGGCTCTGGTACCTGCTGTGCCTCATTTAACGGGACGCCAGGGCCAGGCGCCTCTGGCTGTGCTTTCAGCCCCAAGATTTCTGCGGCTTGGATCCCGCTGTGCGAGCTGCTCAGTGAGATCTGCTGCTGGAGGGTTGGCCTGCATCTAGGAGGGGTTGATGGTGTCTCATCCCTGCAGTCCTATGGAAACAGGCTGTCTCAGAGAGGGGAGATGGGCAAGCCAGCTGTGGATACCCGGCTGGATGGCCTGGACGCAGCCCTCAGCAGCCTGGAGGAGAAGCTGGAGGGCTAGGTACCCACAGACGGGCTGGAAGCCTGGCCACTGTCACAGAAGTCAAGGAGTGTCCCCAAATCTCCCAGCCCCAGAAGCTGACCCTGAAGGGCTGAGGCCAGCACTGGGAGCTGTTCAAGCAAGACATGCAATTCTGCCATGAGAGCCAGGCCACGCCCCAGTGGACACCCACCCCACACCCTCGGCAGCTCAACCTCAAGGGCTGTGAGGGCATTTCTGGTGTTAGCGTTTCTGGCTGCAAGTTCTGCATCCAACTCACAGGAGGCAAGCGACTCCCACCTTCGGGGCAGGAGCAGCCAGGTGCATGCCGCAGGGGCTGCCACTGGCTTCCCAGGAGGGGCTGCACCATGCAGGGAACAGCAGCCAGCGAGATGCAGGCCTTCCAGCAGAAAGGCACCAGGTTAGGCAACCACCCCCAGGGCAGTGGCGCCATTGTCAGGGGCCTCAGCCTCTGTGGTCTTGGTACTCACTCCACACCCCTAACCCTGCACTTCCACAAAAGTTCAAGGCCAAGCAGCTCATCCCACGGATCCTGGAAGCCCCCAGAATGTGGCCTGGCTCTTGCCGACCAGGCCCAGTTGTGCCTCTATCAGGCCCGGCAATCCTTGCCTGACTTTGGCATCTACTACCTCATGGTCAGGCTCAAGAGCAGAAAAGATCCTGGGACTCATCAACAATCAATAGTTCACATCGACTTGACCGTTGGTGATGTGGTGACCTGGCGTTTCAGTGATATGTGGTACTGGGATGTCAAACTGGGATACCAGCAGGCGGTTATCAACATGGCCTTCAGCTGCGTGTCTCCCATCTGTCCAGTTATGCACAACCACATCAGGGGCTACATTTTCCTGTTGATCCAGTGTGGGCCCCTGGGGAGGAGCTGGATGAGGGGATCTCTTCCTGCAGCTCAGGGGTGGAGGCCTTCTAAGGGCTGTCTGACTGTGCCCATCCTGCTCATCCTCTGCGGCTAGGCTCCCAAGCCCACACCCACTGGTTCTGGCTGCCCCACACCTGCTCCAGGCAATCACTGAGCTGGGCATGTTCACCTGGTGCCACTGGCTTTGTGCAGGCCAGGGACCTGGCTGAGCCAGACTCTGCCATCATCCAGGTTAGGGACAGGGGTCCTGAGCTCATAAGGCACCCGCTTCCCTTGTCCAAGAGGCTGAGGCCAACACCCCTGACCTCTCTGTAGTCCCTGAGCACACAAAGAAATCCAACTCTAGCTATGGGATGATGAGTCCTGGTTTCAAACTGAAGTTTATGTCTTCTTACTTTTAAAGACTAGTAATCACTGTAACTCCCCAAGAAGATAAGGTGTCATGAATGTATTTTTTAGTTGTCGTAGACTTATTGAAGTGAGTTTTGCAGTTCTAGTAATCCACAGAACACATTTTAAAAAATTGAATAATCTACCTTTGTTTCAGTGTCAGGTACTGATCTTGGTATGGCATTGGAAAGTAAACATGATGTAAAAAATTGCTGGTCTTATATAATTTATATTCTAGCAGGTAAGAGAAACAAACTGTGCATTAGTAAAATATACAGTGCATCAGGTGGTTCTAAGGAGGAAAACAAAGCAGGGCAGAAAAATGAAGTGCTTAGAAAAACTTTTAGTAATACGATTAAGGTAGGCACCACTTTGAGGAAACATTTGAGCAAAATGATGAACACGGTAAATATTCATTAGGAAAAAATGGAATTTTTGTAAACTGAGAGATGATGTAGGTGAAGAATTTGACGGTTATGGATATATTAATTTTGGGATTTCCATTAAATAGTTAATTGGAGATGTTAAGTAAGCATTTAAATATATAAATCTGAAACTCAGGGGAGAGTTCTGGCCTGGATGTAAAATGTTGAAAATCATTGCTATATTGTTCTTTTGGGCATGTTCAGCTGCATGGGTGCTGGCAAGGATTAGACACACAGACAGTTGCATTTAACCAAGGTTGTAATTTTGGCAGTAGAGTTGAATAAAGCAAGGGAAAGATAAATGAATTGAAGTTGCATAAGCTCTACAAATTTCAAGTTGATAATTAACTTCAATTTGTTTGAGGTAGATGGGAAGCAAAGGGATTATGGATAGTAAAAAGTTGATAGAAACAGTAGATCATTGTTTCTTTGAAGCTCACACTTTGTTTCTAGATATATTGTTTTATGGCCAAATGGAGATACTAGCATAAAAAAATAGAATGGTTTTTATTAAATAACATTAAATGGAAAAATGTATTTGGAGTTGTCACTTTATATAAAAAAGTTGAAGAGACATAAGAGTTTTAGTGATTTACATGTTTATAAGGTATTTTTAAAGAGAGATTTGAGGAATGATGAAGGTTAAATGATTAACACACAAACTAAGATTAAATGAGCTGGGCATGGTGACCCATGCCTGTAATCCCAACATTTTGGGAGGCTGAGGTGGGTGGATCGCTTGACCCAAGGAGTTTGAGACCAACCTGAGTAACATAGTGAGACCCTGTCTCTACAAAAAATACAAAAATTAGCCAAGTGTTGTTTCATGCACTTGTAGTCCCAGCTACTGAGGCTGAGTTGGGAGAAATGCTTGAGTCTGGGAGGTTGAGGCTGCAATGAACTATGATTGCACTACTGCACCCCAGAGTGGGTGACAGACTGAGATCCTGTGAAAGAAAAGAAAAGAAGATGAGAGAAGGGAGAAAAGGGGAGGAGAGGGGAGGGAGAGAAGAGAGAAGAAGAGAAGAGAACGAAGAGAAGAGAGAGAAGAGAAGGGAAAGAAAAAGTAAAAAGGGAGAGAGAAGAAAGGAGAAAGGGGAAGAGAGAAAATAAACAACAACAACAACAACAAAAATGACAATCAAATCAAACAACACATAGATTTACTGAAGCAGAAAGAAAGACCTGAGTCTATAGACCAACAGGTTGGAGCTCCAGATGACAGTGCTGAGAAAAAAAAATCCCCATGGAATCACATGCTAAAGAATACGTGTTTGATTAGGAACTCCAGAGAAGGGGTAGATGCCAATAATGAAATGGAAAGAGTAACAAGGGAAGAAAAAGGAAATTAATAACTAGAGTGATCAATAACCAGAGGAAAAAACCCACAAGGTAAACCAATAAATGTAAAATAAGCCAAAAGAAATAAAATCAACTACAGTAGATCAATTGTTTAATGAAATGTGAACAGATGAATTCCCACTGAAAGACAAAGGTCAGCTTGGGTTTAAAAATACAGTGATAACTGGGCAATATGGTGAGATCCCCATCTCTCCAAAAGAAAAAAAAATACAAAAAATTAGCTGGGTGTAATGGTGCATGCCTGTAGTCCCAGCTACTGTAGAGGCTGAGGTGGGGGGATCACCTCAAACTAGAAGGCCAATGCTGAAGTAAGCTGTGATGGTGCCACTGCACTCCAGCCAGGGCAACAGAACAAGACCTTGTCTCAATCAACACCATCACCAACAAAAAACCCCAGTGATGTATATATACAAGAAAAACACTTAAACAATGATAATGGTGGAAAATAAAAGAATGCCAAGAGATACCAGGAAAGTGCAAAAGCTAAAGTAAAATAAAGAGTGGCCATAATAATAATAGAGGGGTGGAATTTAAGGTTAAGCACTGAAATGGGATAAAGAGGGACACCGTGTAATGACAGGCACAATTTGTAATGAGAGAACACTCGAAATCTGCATGCTCCCAACAGCATCATGGTAAATACAAAAAGCAAAATCTAGTAAAAGATGAGATTTATAGAGAAAATTATAGAGAACACTCAAAATCTGCATGCTCCCCACAGCATCATAGTAAATATAAAAAGCAAAAACTAGTAAAAGAAGAGATTTATAGAGAAAATTTGAGTGGAAGGCTAAATCTCTGTTAGAACTAGAGTAAAAGCCTCCTCCCTCAAAGGATACAAAAGAAGTGAAAGTTTGAATAACCAAAAACTTGATTTGGTATATATGGGACCTTATATCCCTTAAATAGAAAATACACATTTTTTCTATATCTATGAAAATCTGAGAAAAATCATTTGTTTGGCCACAAAGAAATTCATAATAAATTTTAAAAGTGGAGAGTTTACACATTTGGAGAAAATGAATGCTTTCCTAGTAAAATATAAAGTGCCCCTAATGAACTAGATAATGAGTAGAAACTTAATTACCACTGACGAGAAAAACATCTCCCACTGAAAAAAGTACCAGGTCCAGATGGTTTCATGAGAAGGAACTGTAGAAACCTTTAGAATTCACCTCTGTCAACACCTTCCTCCTCTGGGAAGCACTCCTGGATTTCCCTCTTGCTGATAAGATCCTGGGAGAATGGCTTCTCCATCATGTCCCTGACACAGCTCCTTGAAGATGTACCATATCATATCATAACCATATGATATCATATCTGCATATCACATCCTAACTGGATTTGATGGCCATTCTGTCTGGGACAATAAGCTACCTGAGTGTAGGAATGACACTTTTTTATTGGTTCCTAGTGCCTGGTACAGCAGCTGACACTGGCTGACTAGGTGAATACGGTAAGTGAAAAAGCAGAATGCACAATCATCAGTACTCTGTGATGCCCCTATGGGAAATCCCCAAGACACACACATAGGAAGGAGAATAAATGAAAAGAAACCAAAATGCTAACAGTAATTAGATTGAGATTTCCCCCATTATCCAAATATTTGTGATGGAGTTAAACAATTTTTATAGGGGTGAATAGTAATTTATACAACCACCTGGGCCAAGGAGTAGAAAAGGAGGAGGAAGGCTCAGAGGATCTTCAGGCAGGCCCTTCTGCTACCTCGGCTTCCTTTCTCCAGCCAGGTGGTCCAGCCCCCAGGCAGACATGAAGGCCCTGACAGGGGCCTCTGCCCCACCACCTTCATGCCTCATAGGGGACCTCTAGCTAGGAGAAGGTGATGAAACAGGGTGGGTACCCATCGGGAGCCTAAGCTGGAGAGAAGGGTCCCGTGGGTTTTACCTGGCCCAGGCAGCAGCTCTGGAAATTCTATCAACACTAGATTCCTTCAAACAGAGCCTCCTAAATTTTAGCAAGAGCTCCTATGCCCTTCGGCCCCAGGGCCTTAGTCCTGTCAGCCCCATCTTCCCCTCAATATAAACCAACAGCCACTGTCCCCTCACTCCGTGGCCCAGATCCAGCTCTGAGTCTCCCTGGCATTCAGGCATGGAGCCCCAACTGCATTCCTGGTGATCAGCTACCCCTGGTCATGACCAAGGTCTTTCCTATGCCCCAGAGCCTGGCACTGACCATCCATCTAGGCTGGCATTCCAGACTAATGCCCACCCTCCCTCTACTGGACACAGTCAGCTCTAGGAAGGGCAGAGAAAATCCATCTAGAATGAGGGCAACTGCTGTGGCTGGGGAAAGATGCGACAGGGCAGATGAGCTTGTCCTGGTCCATCTCAGGCCCCTGCAGGCTGCAGGGAGCCAGGGACTAAGAGGTGAATAACAGGTGTAGCCTTCAGGGAGATCCCCAGAGGACCATGGGACCTGAAAGGAAGGGAGGGGTGGATGGAGAGAGCTCTTGGTGGACAGGAATGTGAAGCGAAGATGGAGGGAGACCCAAGAACCTGCTCTCTCAGAGGTCAGACACTAGACAGGCAGCGGGGCTTCTGGGTCAGCCTGGGTCAGCAGGTGAGTCTGGGGAGGGAAAGGTTGGGCCAGGCGTAATCCAGCTGAACCACCCCAGGGAGGCTTCTCCAGCTTGGGGGAGGGGGAGTTGCTGTAGGAAGAAGTACAGGCAAGGGGACTCACTGGAGTCCCCTCAACCTGGCTTCAGCTTCCTGCTGATACCAGCTTCCCTTTCCAAAGGCCCCCAGCTGGCCCCAGAGTAGAACAGATGGGTCTGTCCTGAAGCCAGTTTCTTTCTCTCAATCACAGCGACTTTGGGCTGCCCTTGAAGTTTGACCTAGGAAGTGGGTGCAGGGCCTGGATCCAGAGAGGAGGGGTCACCGGATGGGTTATAGGATGGGGGAAGGGGAGGTCCAGGTGGAAGTTCAGGAGGGAGGGGAGAGAGTGAGGAAACTGCTGCGGCCCTCTCCTGGTCCTTCATGGGTGAGGGCTCACTCACAGTTCCCACAAGAGGAGGAGGAACAAGGGCTCCCAGCTCCTTCCAGTCCGGGCTACCAGCTCAGATGTGGGGCCTCCAGAGCTGCTTGTACAAGAAGTTGCAGCAGCCAGGCTCCACCATCCTGGGCTTTCCCCTATTGAGGTGGGAATGATGACTGCACCCTGAAATCCCCGAGTCAGGACCACAGCAGTGGGGAGGAGGCTCAGAGGCCCCTTTATTCCACAGGCTTTTGCCTGGCTTCCCTGGGATTCCTGAGTGGCCTCCTTTGAGGGAGGGGAAGAGTTGTCCCTTCTTACCTTCCCCTTGCCACCCTCTCTCTCCTTCAAGAGGGCTTGCTTTCTGCCCTCTCCTAGGCAGCCAGGGAACAGGAGACATCCCTCTCCTGGGACATCAAATTCTCCAACTACACCCTCAGCTGCAGATGGCAAGGTCATGATTTGGAATTCCTGTCTCCAGCCCTGCTTCCCATGCCCACAACAGGGCTGGGCACACAGAGGATGCTCAGAAGAATGAGCACGTGCTTGCCTTTGGCTTGCATTCTTCTTGCCGAGTCGAACAGCGTGGTCAACCCTGAAGGCCACCTGGCTGAAACTGAACCCGGTGGCCTGGGTGGGTTTTATGGGCAGGAGACCTGGAACTGTCCTGGACACAGCCATTTCCTGGCAGCGTGACCTTCGGCCAGTCACTAAACCTCTCTGAACATCTGTTTGTACTCAAGGCAAATGGAGGTGCCTATGTCTGCCTTCCAACTTGTTAGAAGCTTAACCCTGGGTTCAAGCCTTTGAGTAAGAGGCCACAGTACTCTTCGCCCCTTTGGGACTGTGTCTTATCATATTTTATGTCCCCTGTGTCCAACACAGTGACCAGTACATACCAAGTACTCAATATGTGAAATTAGAGTGCATGGTGAATGACAAGACTGTGCCATACATGGCAGGAGCTCCTCTCTTCTAGGGGTCTGTGGGCTTGCCCAGTAGCCTGCCCTAAGCCATGAGCCGATGCCCAACAGACAGGTGTCCCCACACACTCCCCAATGACCCTGTGTCACTGCCACCCTCACATCGTTGCCCCCTCTGTTCTGCTCCACCTCTCCTTTCTTACGAGATCCCTTCTCAGCAATGATCTCCTGCCCATCCACCTAAACTTGGGGATATTTCCATCTATGACCCTACACCCCGTCTATCCACACCATCTCTCTCCCCTTCTGCCTGTTGTCTACACTCTCGATCTGCATCCTCACCTTCACTCCTGACCCACTGTCCTCTGCCTTCAGCAACACCCTTGACCAGCTGGCCTTCTGGTGGCCACATTGGATAGGTGTACTATGGCCTTCATCTAACTTGACCTTTCTGTAGCCCCCTTCTTCTGGACACTTCTTGCCCTTTGGGCCGGCACTCTTGTGCTTCTCCTCCTTGATCTGTGCCTGCTGCTTCCTCTCAGGCTTCTCTTTTCCTCCCTTTGTCTGGCATCTACCTTCAGGCAGGCCCGGTGTTTCCTCCATTCTACTCTTCCTTAAGTCATCTCCCCTCAGTAAATAGCACCACTGTCTGCCCATGACTGCAAACTGGGAAGCTAGAACTTGGTCTGATTTCCCTTAGATGCCCCTTGACCACCAGACCCTGCCTACTCTACTTCTCAAAACCTCCGGTCATTGCCACGTGCCCATGGTACCACCAAGGATCTTAGCCATTCTTGCAGCCCTGGCCATGGCAATTTTTTTTTCTCAATCCCACTCCCTTCTCTGCTAAAAGCCTTACAATGGAAACAGGATGGCATGCACATTCCTGGCAAGGGCCCATGAGACCATGCCCAGGTGGGCACTAGCCACTTGCAACTCCCTACTCCACTCTTGAACCCGACCCACATATCCTCTCCTGCTGGCCTCCCATCTAAGAGGGTGAGACCCCCAGGACCATGGCTGTGTCTTAGTTCTCTCTAGATGTAAAAGCTCACCTGGGTCTTGGCAGGTGTTCAATTAGTTCATGCCTAATGATTAGGTGAACGGACCTGGAGGATCATGGTGGGGAAAGGGGATAGAGAGGGCCGGCTTTTCCTGAACCCTCTGAGGAGATAACAGGCAGGCTCACCTTTCAGGATATTCCTTCCCAAAATGCTGCTGGAAAATATAAGATCAGGGGTGGAGGTCCAACTAACTCCCGACACTGGACTTTGTTGGGGATAGAGTGTCAGGGAGGCCCACAGCTGACTCCTGAATAAAACACAGTCACAGGGACTGTGGTATTATTGTACCCATCACATAGTGGGGGTGGGGGTGGGGGAAACAGGACCAGAGATACTGAATGACTTGTGGAGGTCACACAGTAAATTAGGGACACAATTGGGCTCAGGGAGCAGCCTCTTTGGCCAATGTCCTAGTTCCTTCCTGCGAAAGTCCCTGGCCCCATCACCTGCACCCCTCCCGCACAGGCCACTGCAACCATGAACCTGCTGGGAGACAGAGGAAAGATGGGCAGAGGCACTATCCAACAGGGACCCTGGTACTGGGATGATGTCTTCTCAGAAGATGCTGGGACCTGGGATGCGGCGTTCATCTTAGGGCCTGGGCCCTGGGATGTTGGCCCTTGGGCAGACCTGCAGAGCACTGGCTCATAGGTAAAGGGCTGCCACTCCTCCACCCTCCTCAACACACACCCTGTGCACTCTGTCTGAGCCAGATACTGGGCCAGAAGTGAGGTTCAAAGGTCATGGCCATTTCTCAACCTCCAGGGACACATTTCAGAGGGGCAGACACTCCCACCATCACCAGGACAGAGAATGTGGAGAGGCCTGGAAGTCTGCCACCACGAGCCAGTGCAGGAAACAGAGGGGTGCCAGGACAAGAGCACTGGCATCCAGCCACCCATCTCAGAGATGCTGCCTGGCCGACTGGCAGGGGCTCCAGACAGGGACCCGCTTAGTCCCTATGCCCTCCTGCCAGTTGCTGTTTTCCAGCCTGGTCACAAGGTGACGGGCTGCCTCTGCAGGAGCCTGAGTGAAGGTGGCACAGACCTGGAGGGAAGCAGACCAAGGCCTACCCAGAGAGTCTGGGTAGACCACCTGCTGCTGCCAAGCACGTCCAAGTCTCCCCTTGCATAAGGCTCACAGCAACCCTAATTGTGTATTGTGCTTACATATAGGGATGTTGGGCCTGGAGGAATTAAGTGGCTGTCAGCAGCTGGCAGGTGACCCAGTGGAGTCAAATTCACGTTTTCCTAGTCTCAAAACCTGAACTCTGCATTATAATGAGAAGGGTGGATGGAAGACCTATTAGCAGGCTCAGGGGAACGGTGCCTCCTTCCTCTGGGCATCCAGGACTCAGGCCTGGCACATGGCAGGCATCAATGTTCATTGTAATGACATCAACTACAAAGAAAGAAATCAAAGGCACCCAAGGTTCAGAGGTAATCTGTCCACCCCACTCCCTTTGGGCGAAAGAACAAGCCAAGACCCTGAGAAAGGAAGTGAAAGCCAGGAAAATAGGAGGCCAGTGCAGAGGCCACATTCCACCCGGCATCCATCCATCCCAATCTCAAGTGGAATGAAAGCCCAAATCAGGAGCTGACCAGAATGACCCAAGTTTGCACTCCAGCTGTTCCCTGCACGTTGGAGTGCTCCCAACTGGGCACCGGGCTATGTGTGGACTGCCTTTGTAATGAAGGGAATGCGAGGATGGACATGGAAGCACCTTCTGTGTCATCTGTCTGCATCTTTTTTGCAGGTGAAGGTGCAGGACCCCATCCACACCTCACCAGATTGTATCCTCTCCCCTACCTGACCTTACTGCTGCTCACACTCTCCATCCCTAAATGTAATCCCGATACAAGGGAGGAGTGTCCCCCTCACGATGGGAAGCACCTGCTTGGCTGGAAACCCAATCCGAGGTAAATTCAAGGAGCTCTGTGAACAGGACTGCTAGGGTCTGGCTCTGGGTTGGCCACAGGATAATGAAGCACTGGGAGTTGTCTGTTCTTGGGTGTAGTGTGGTCCTTTTCTTTCTAGAAGGTTGGCTCCTTTGCAGGGGGAGGTGACTTAAACCCCGGCGGGTCTCAGCCAGCCTCCCAATTCATCGCGGATTCAGGAACCACGGAAACACAAAGGACATGGGGTCCCACAGCCCACACAAAGCCACACAGATAGGCTACCAAAAGGTGGGGGAAAAAAATCTGTAGTGCGTTAGCCACATTCATTTAAGCCGACTCCACTTACAGGCGCGCACACACACAGGCACACACACACGCACACACATACACAAAGTCACACACACACGCAGACATCCAACACTTGCAACACTCCCTCAGAAACACACAGCCCGGCAGCTTCTGAGGCTGGGTGGTTCTGAAGGAAGCCCCACGTGGGAGACAGCAACCCCGTGGAAAACAGGGGGCTATACCTAGAAATCAAAGTGGGGCAAGTTTCAAAAAGACTCACCCTTACAACGACTAGGCAGGCCGGAGGCATCCTGCAGATCCTTTAGGATCCTTAGAGATTTCGTGGTTTAGTCCTGGGGCTCTGCCTTACGTTTCTTCAGGCTCGTTCACATCTGCCCTCTCCTAGGATCGTCGGACTATCCTGTGGATCCCACGGAGAAGACAGGCGAGAGTCCACCGCCTTCGCACCTCCACGGTGGTCTCCTTCCCAGGTAAGCCTCAGGGATTTGTCGTTAGGCAACAGTGGCATTCATCGTGATGCTAGCCAGAGCTCACAGCTCAGGCCTGGTGCCCTGAAACTAGCGCATGCGCATTAGCGAGGCAGGCCGGCGCACCGGACTGTCAGAGCTGTCAGCCTGCCCAAGCAGAAGAAAATGGTACAGGCAGAGCCGGCCTGGTATCGGGAAAAAGGCTGCTTGACATAACCCACTGCGGGACCCTAAAAGTCTTGACCTTAGGGACCCATCGGGTCGTCTCCGTTGTCGGGTCCCGCTGGACGAGGAGGCGTTTCAAGAGTATGAGTTGGTCGCTAGAAACTGCTCTTCTGACACCCTTCCTGAAAGAGGCTGTTTGCAGGAATCAGGTCCCATGGGGATTGGAATATAGTCTGGTGAGTTGTTGAGGGGTCTTTGGGTGATGGAATCTAAACTGAGACCCCAGAGGCAGGTGTCAGCAAAAGATGGCCGGGCCCTTGGCCTCACTGCGTTACTTCATCCCGGGCCTCGCAGAGGATCTCTAGGAAAGGCAGAAACCATGACAAATGCAAGTCCAAGGTGGAGCAGTGTTCTCACACCTCGAACTGGCCTCTCATGGCTGCAGATGAGGTTGAGACATTGTCTCAGAAGTTGTCTGTGGTGATTGAAAGCCTGAAAAGGGTGCCCAGCAGTGCTGTTGACGGGCACTGTTGACCCTCCATGAAAGCCAACAAAAATCAAGGCTCGCCTGAGAGAGCGAGCTGACTTGTGCTGGAGTCCAAGCAATGTTCAAAGATTCCTGTCAGAAAACCCAAAACGCTCCTGCAAAGTTCAAACAACCTCAGCCCCAAAAGGAGACCACGACCCACAACCTGGAGGGCAGCCTGCCTACCTGAAGTCCCTTTAGCTGCCTGAAATCCCTGGCAGCCAAAAGATTTATGGCGAGAGGCAGTCCCATCTAGCAACAGCCCAATGAAAGAACCTCTCCACAATGAGAAAGGACGTGCCGATGAAATGAAACAGAGCCTAGATTATCAGGCAAAAGCCAGCCATGGCTGCCTGCTACTCATCCTATAGTAATCATGCAGCCCTTCAATAGAAGTGGGAGAACGAGAATTTCCTTGTTGGCAAATGTAATGGGAATTTATGGTTGTAAAAGTATAACAGCTGCCAGTCATTAAAACGTGACAGCGTTTAGAAGAAAACACTCATGTAATGGATTCCCATGAGGATCGTCCTCTGTGAAGTGGGAAACATTTAGTGTGTAAGACGTTGAGCCAGCCCCAGGAAACCCTAGGCCGACAAGGAACACGGAAGTCAGCAAAAGAAGAGGCAAGTGCGGTGGCCACATCCCACCCAGAATCAACCCATCGCACTTCCATTTGGCTCTAGGTATGAAAGCCCCCAAATCGGGAGTTTGCCAGGATGGCCTCAGTTTGCACTCCAAATGTTCCCTGCACCTTGGAGTACTCCTACCTGAACACCAGGCCATGGTGTTTGTGCAATTAAGGTATTGAGGGGATGCAGTTGGAAGCACCTTCATCTGTCTTCACCTTTCTTTGCAGGTAAAGGTGTGGGACCTCATCCACCCCACAACAGATTGTGTTCTCTCCCCTATCTGACCATATTGCTGCTCACACTCTCTGTCCCTGAATGAAATCTGAAGATGATGGAGGAGTGCCCCCTCACGACGGGAAGTACCTGCTAGGCTGGGAACGGAATTCGATGTAAATTCAAGGGGCCCCGCGGACAGAACTGCTAGTGTCTTTCCCTGACTTGGAAGCAAGACAGTAAAACACTGGGAGATGTCCTTTCTTGGGTGTGGTGTGTTCCTGTTCTTTCTAGAAACACGGCTTTTTTTTTTTTTTTTTTTGCAGTGGAGGTGATTTTGACCCAGGCCGGTCTCAGCCAGACTCCCAATTCACTGCGGATTCATGATCCACAGAAAGATAAAGAACACCGAGCCGCGCAGACCAAGCAGAGCCACACAGACAGGACAACAAAAGGTTGGGAGACTTAAAAAAAAGAAGCGCTGCAGTGCATTAGCCACATTCCTTTAAGTCGACTACACTTACAGGCACACACACACACACACACACACAGCCACACACACACGCAGACTTCCAACACTCATAACACCCCCACAGAACACACAGACCGGTAGCTTCTGAGGCTGCATGTTTCTGAAGGAAGCCCCACCTAAGACAGAGCAACCCTGAGGAACACAGGTGGGCTGTATCTAAAAATCACAGTGGGGCAAGTTTCAAAAAGACTCACCCCTACAACGACTAGACAGGCCTGAGACATCCTGCAGATCCTTTTGGATCCTTAGGGATTTCGCGGTTTATTCCTGGGGCTCTGCTTGACGTTTCTTCAGGCTGGCTCACGTCTACCCTCTCCTAGGATCATGGGACTATCCCGTGGATCCCATAGAGAAGATAGGCGAGAGTCCACCCCCTAGGCACCCTCCACAAAGGTCTCTGTCTCCGCCAAGCTGCAGGGATTTGTCGCTAGGTGACGGTGGCATTCATTGTGACGCTAGCCAGAATTTACAGCTCAGGTCTGGTGCCCTGAGACTAGCGCATGCTCATTAGCGAGGCAGTCTCGGGCGCCCAGATGTCAGAGCTGTCAGCCTGCTTAAGCGGAGGAAAATGGTACAGGCAGAGCTGGCCTGGTATCAGGAAAAAGGCTGCCTATGATAACCCAGTGCAGGACCCTACAAGTCTCGACCTTAGGGCCCCCTCGGGCCGTCTCCGTGGTCAGGTCCCACGGGAGAAGGAGGCATTTCGAGAGTGTGAGTTGGTCTCTGGAAACTGCTTTTCTGACTCCCTTCCCGAAAGAGGCTGCGTTCAGGAATCGGGTCCCATGGGGATTGGAATATAGTCTGGTGAGCTGTTGAGGGGTCTTTGGGTGATGAACTCATACCTGAGACCCCAGAGGCGGGTGTCAGCGAAAGATGGCCGGGCCTTTGATCTCATTGCCTCCCTTCATCCTGGGCCTCGCAGGGGCTCTCTGGGAAAGGCAGGAACTATGGCAAAGGCAAGTCCAAGGTGTAGCAGTGTTCTCACACCTTGAACTGGCCTCTCACAGGTGCAGAGGAGGTTGAGACATTGTCTCAGAGGCCGTCTGTGGCGATTGCAAGCAGGAAAAAGGTGTCCAGCAGTGCTGTTGAGGTGCACTGTTGATCCCCCATTAAAACAAAGGAAAATCAAGGTTCGCATGAGAGAACCAGCTGACTTGTGCTGGAGTCCAAGCAACATTCAAGGATTCCTGTCAGAGGACCCAAAAGTCTCCTGCAAAGTGCAAACAACCTCAGGCACCACAACGAGATCATAATACACAACCTGGAGCACAGCCTGCCTACTCGAAGTCCCTTTGATCCCTGAAATCCCCAGCAGCCAATAGAACTGTGGCGAGAGGCAGTCCCACCCAGCAACAGCCCAATGAAACAGCCTCTCCGCTCTGAGAAAGGAAGTGCAGGTGAAATGAAACAGAGCCTAGATTACCAGGCAAAAGCCAGCCACGGCTGCCTGCTTTCCATCCTATAGGAATCATGCAGCCCTCCAATAGGAGTAGGAGAACAAGAGTTTCCTTTTTGGAGGATATGGTGACAATGCTTTGTGATGTGTGGATTGATTATATAGAGTTAAACCTTTGTTTTGATTCGGAAGGTTGGATACGCTCTTTTGAAATGTCCCCTCATTTGGAATGTCCCCTCATAGATTTGTACAATCTTTTGAAATGTCCCCTCATTTGAAATGTCCCCTCATAATTTTGTACTATCTATGAGGGAACATTTCAAAATTTTTTGAGGCATATAGTGAAAAACTGAATATCCTGGGATAAAAACTACAAAGAAGCTATGTATGAAAATGCTTTCTGATGTCCGATCTCATCTCAGAGTTAAACCTTTCCTGAGATTCAGCAGGTCAGAAACACTTTCTTTCTAGAATCTATGAAGGGACATTTTTGAGAAAATTGAGGCCTATAGTAAAAAACTGATTACCTTGTGATAAAAACTAGAAACAAGACTTCAGTGAAATGATTTGTGACGTCTTGATTCATCTTATGAAGCTAAATCTTTGTTTTGATTCAGCAGTTTTAAAGACTTTTTTTGTAGAATCTGTGAAGGGACATTTGGCGGCCCTTTGATACCCATTGAGAAAAACAGAATATCCCCTGATAAAAACTTCATGCAAGCTATCTGTCAAAAGGCTTTAGAATGTGTGCATTTATCTCACAGAGTTAATCTTTGTCTTGATTCAGCAGGTTGGAAGCACGTTTTTTGCAGAACCTAAGAAGAGACATTTCAAAGCACATTGAGGCCTATAGTGAAAAACCGAAAATCCCGTGATAAAAACTACAAACAAGCTATCTGTGAAAATGCTTTCTGACGTGTGAAACTATGTCACACACTTAAAGATTTGTTTTAATTCAGTAGTTTGGAAACACTCTTTTTGTAGGATCTACGAGGGGACATTTCAGAGCCCATGCAGTCCTATAGTGAAATAACGAATATCCCATGGTAAAAACTAGAAACAAGCTATCTGTGAAAATGCTTTAGGATTTGTGGGCTCATCTCAAAGAGTTAAACCTTTGTTTTGATTCAGCAGGTTGGAAACACTCCTTTTGTAGAATCTACGAATAAACTTTGTGGAACCCATTGAGGCATATAGTGAAAAACAAAATATTCTGCGATAAAAACTAAAAGCTTGCTATCTGTGAATATGCTTTGTGACGTTTGGATTCATCTTACAAAGGTAAAACTTTCTTTTGATTGAATAAGTTAAAAACACTCATTTTGTAGAATCTGCAAAGGAAAGTTTCAGAGCCCATTGAAGCCTATACTAAAAAACCAAATATTTCACGATATAAAGTAGAAACAAGCAATCAGTGAAAACACTTTGCTGTGTGTGAATTCATCTCACAGAGTTAAACTTTTTTTTTTTTTTTTAGTAGGTTGGAAAAACTCTTTCTGTAGAATCTGCGAAGGGACATTTTAAAGCCCATTGAGGCGTATAGTGAAAAACTGTATATCCTGTGATAGAAATTAGAAACAAGCTATCAGTGAAAATGTTTTGCAACGTGTGGATCTATCTCACAGAGTTAAACCTTTGTTTTGTTTCAACAGGTTGCAAACACTTTAATTGTGGAAACTATGAAGAGCCTTTTCGTAGCTCATTAAGGCCTATAGTGAAAAATTGATTATCCCACGATAAAAACTAGAAACCCTATTTGTAAAAATGCTTTGCAATGTGTAGATTCATCTCACAGAGTGAAACTTTTGTTTTCACTCAGTAGGTTGGAAACTCGTTTTTCGTAGAATTTCAGAAAAGTTATTTGGAAGCCCATTGAGGCCTATAGTGAAAAACTGAATATTTGCAATAAAAAACTAAAAGGAAGCTTTTTGTGAAAATGCTTTGTGATCTGTGGATTCATCTCACAGTGTTAAACCTTTCTTCTGATTCAGCAGATTGTTAACACTTTTTTTTGTAGAATCTAGGAAAACACGTTTCGGAACCCATTGAGGCCTATAGTGAAAAACAGAATATCTCGTGATAAAAACTAGAAGCAAGTGATCTGTGAGAAAACTTTGTGATATTTGGATTTATCTGACAGAGTTAAACCTTTGCTGTGATTCTGCAAGTTGGATACACTCTTTTTGTACAGTCTACGAAGGTACATAGACCCATTGAGAAGTATAGTGAAAAAACAAACATTCATCAACAAAAACTAAAAAGAAACTATGTCTGAAAATGCTTTGCAATGTGTGATTTCATCTCACAGAGCTAAACCTCTCTTTTATTCAGCAGATTGTGAACACTTGTTTTATAGAATATACAAAGGGACATTTCACACCCATTGATGCCTATAGTAATAAACCAAATATTTTGTGATAGAAACAATAAAAAATCTATCTCTGAATATGCTTTGCCATGTGTGGATTCATCTCACAGAGTTAAACCTTTGTTATTATTCAGCAGGTTGGAAACAATTTTTTTGGAGAATCTAAGAAGGGACATTTGGGAGGTCATTGAGACCTGTAGTGAAAAACCGAATATCCCGTGGTAAAAACTAGAAACAAGCCATCTGTGAAAATGTTTTACATTGTGTGGATTCATCTCGCAGAGTTAAACCTTTTTTCTGATTCAGCAGATTGAAAACTTTCCTTTTGTAGATTCAACAAAGAAACATTTCAGAGCCCATTGACAAACCGAACATCACACAATAAAAACGAAAAACAAGGTATCTGTGAAAATACCTTGCAATGTGTGGATTTATCTCACAGAATTACACCTTTGTTTTGATTCAGCTCTTTGGATACACTCTTTTTCTACAATCTACAAAAAGAGTTTTAGAAGCCTGTTGAAGCCTACAGAGAAAAGCTGAATGTCCCACTGTAACAATAACAAATAACTATGTCTGAAAATTATTTGCGATGTGTGATTCCATCTCACAGAGTTACACCTTTTTGTGATTCAGCACATTGATGAACAACCCATTATCCCATGATAAAAACTAGAAACAGGCTCTAAGTAAAAATTTTTTGCAATGTGTGGATTCATCTCATAGATTGAATCCTTTGTCTTGATTCAGCAGATTGGAAAATATCTTTTTGTAAAATCTATGAAGGGATATTTTGAAGCCTATTGAGGCCCATAGTGAAACACTGATTATCCTGCAATAAAAAGTAGAAACAATCTATCTTTGAAAATGCTTTGCAATATGTGGATTCATCTCACAGAGTTAAACCTTTGTATTTATTCGACAGGTTAAAAAATACTTTTTTAAATAGAATATACAAAGGACATTTCATACCCATTGATGCCTATAGTAAAAAACTGAATATTTTGCAATAAAAATAATAAAAATTCTATCTCTGAAAATGCTTTACAATGTGTGGATTCATCTCACAGAGTTAAATCTTTGTTTTAATTAAGCAGGTTGGAAACAGTCTCTTTGTAGAATCTAAGAAAGAACATTTTGGAGCCCATTAGGGCCAATAGTGAAAAACCAAATATCCCACAATAAAAACTAGAAAAAACCTACCTGTGAAAATGCTTTGTGATGTTTGGATTCATCTGATAGAGTTAAACCTTTGTATTTATCCAGCACATTGGAAACAGTCTTTTTGTACCATCTCTGTGGGACATTTCAGAGGCCATTGAGGCCTACAGTGAAAAATCGAATATCCCACTAAAGAAACTAGAAACAACCTATCAGTAAAAATTCTTTGCCATGTGTATATTTATCTCACAGAGTTAATCCTTTGTCTTGATTCAGCAGGTTGGAAACACTCTTCTTGTAGAATCTGCAAGGGTACATTTTGGAGCCAATTTTGGTCTATAGTGAAAAACCAAATATCCTGCAATAAAAACTAGAAACAAGCTATCTTTGAAATTGCTTTGTGATGTGTCAATACTTCTCACAGAGTTAAACATTTGTTTTGATTTACCAGGTTGGAAACACTCTTTTTATAGAATCTATGAAGGGACATGTTAGAGTCCATTAAGGCCAAGAGTAAAACACTGAATATCCCATGATAAAAACTAGAAACTATGAAAACGCTTTGAGATGTGTGAATTCATCTCAAGAAGATAAACCTTTGTTTTGATTCAGCAGGACGGAATCACTCTTTTTGTCCCTTTGTCTACAGAGGGACATTTCAGAACCCATTGAAGCCTACAGTGAAAAACTAAATATCCCACAATAGAAACTAGAAACAAGCTATCTGTAAAAATGCTTTGCCATGCAGGGATTCATCTCTCAGACTTAAACATTTGTTTTGATTGAGCAGAATAAAAAGACTGTTTTTGTAGTATCTACAAAAGGACCTTTCGGAGCCCGTGGACGAGTATAGCAAAAAATCAAATATCCCGCAATGTAAAATAGAGAAAAGCTATCTGTGAAAACGCTTTGAAATGTGTGCATTCATTTTACAGAGTTAAACCTTTGTTTTGATTCAGCAGGTTGGAAACTCTTTTTGTAGAATCTATGAAGTGATATTTCGGAGCCCATGGAGAAGTATATGGAAAAAGTAAATATCCTTTGATGAAAAGGAGAAAGAAGCTATTTGTGAAAATGGTTTGGGATGTGTGGATCCATCTCACAGAGTTAAACCCTTGTTTTGATTCAGCAGGCTGGAAACACTCTTTTTGTAGATTCTATGAAAGGACATTCCAAAGCTAATTGAGACCTATAGTGAAATCTTGACTATCCCACGATGAAGACTAGAAACAAGCTATCTGTCAAAAGATCTTGGATGTGTGGAATAATCTCTTATAGTTAAATCTTTGTTTTTATTCAGCAGGTTGGAAACATTCTTTTTGTAGAATATACCAAGAAACATCTTGGAGCCCATGGATGAATATATTGAAACATTGAATATCTTGCAATAAAAACTACAAAAAAGCTATGTGTAAAAATGCTTTTTGTTGTGTGGATTCATCTTACAGAGTTAAACACTTATTTTGATTCAGCAGGTTGGAAACACCCTTTTTGTAGAATGTGCTAAGGGCCATATCAGAGCCCATTGAGGCCTACAGTGAAAGACCGAATACCCTGCCATGAAAACTAGAAACAAGCTATCTGTGAAAATGCTTTGCATTGTGTGGATTCATCTCACAGAGTTAAACCTTTTTTTCAGTCAGCAGGTTAAAAAAAACTGTTTTTGTATAATCTATGAATAAATATTTAAAAGCCTATTGAAGCCTGCATTGAAAAACAAAATATGTGGAGATAAAAACTAGAAACAAGCTGTTAAAATGCTTTGCAATGTATGGATTCATATCACAGAATTAAAACTTTGTTTTGATTAAGCAAGTTGTAAACAGTCTGTTTGTAGAATCTACAGGACATTTTGGTACACATTGAGGCCTATAGTAAAAGCTGAATATCCCATATCAAAAACGAGAAACAACTTATCTGTGAAAATCCTTTGTGATGTGTGGATTCAACTCATAGAGGTAAAACTTTGTTTTAATTTAGCCGATAGGAAACACTCTTTCTGTAGAATCTATAAAGGGACATTTCAGAGCCCATAGAGAAATAAATGGAAAAAGTGAATATTCTTTGATAAAAAGTAGGAACAAGCTATCTGTGAAAATGCTTTGGGATTTGTGAATCCATCTCAAAGAGTTAAATTTTTATTTTGATTCAGCAGACTGGAAACACTCTATTTGTAGATTATATGAAAAGACATTACAAAGCTTATTTAGGCCTATGGTGAAAAGCTGAATATCCCATGCTGAAACTAGAAACAGGCTATCGATCAAAAGATATTGTGATGTGTGGAATCATCTCTCAGAGTTAAACAGTTGCTTTTATTCAGCAGGTTGGAAACACTTTTTGTGGAATATACGAAGAGACACTTCAGAACCCATAAATGAGCATATTGAAACACTGAATATAATATCCTGCAATAAAAACTAAAAACAAGCTACCTCTGAAAATGCTTTGCATTGTGTGGATTCATCTCACAGAGTTAAATATTTATTTTGATTCAGCAGGTTGGAAACACTCTATTTGTAGAATCAACTAAAGGCCATTTTGGAGCCCATTTGGGCCTACAGTGAAAGAACAAATATCCTGCAATAAAAACTAGAAACAAGCTATCTGTGAAAATGCTTTGTGATGTGTGGATTCATCTCACAGAGTTAAACCTTTGTTTTAATTCAGTAGGTTAAAAAAAAATCTCTTTTTGTAGAATCTACAAAGAAACATTTCAAAGCCCATTGAAGCTTGCAGTGAAAAACAAAATATGTGGAGATAAAAACTGGAAACAAGCTATCCGTCAAAATACTTTGTGATGTGTGGATTCATATTACAGAATTAAAACTTTGTTTTGATTAAGCAGGTTGTAAACAGTCTGTTTGCAGAATCTACGACAAGACATTTTGGTGCACATTGAGGCCTATAGTAAAAATTGAATATCTGCATTAAAAATGAGAAACAAGCTATCTGTGATAATGCTTTGAAATGTGTGGATTCAACTCACAGAGGTAAACCCTTGTTTTGATTTAGCATTTAGGAAATGCTCTTTTTTGTAGAATCTATGAAGGGACATTTCGGAGCCCATGGAGAAGTAAATAGAAAAATCGAATATCCTTTGATAAATAGTAGAAACAAGCTATCTATGAAAATGCTTTGAGATGTGTGGATCCATCTCACGAGTTAAATGTTTGTTTTGATTCAGAAGGCTGGAAATGCTATTTCTATAGATTATACAAAAAGACATTACAAAGTTCAGTGAGGCCTATAGTGAAAAGCTAAATATCCCGCAATGAAAACTAGAAACAGGCTATCTGTAAAAAGGTCCTGTGATGTGTGGAATCATCTCTCAGAGTTAAATCTTTGTTTTTATTCAGAAGATTGGAAACACTCTTTTTGTAGAATATACAATGGGACATTTTGGAGCCCATAAACAAGTACATTGAAACACAAATATCCTGCAATAAAAATTAAAGACAAGCTACTTCTGAAAATGTTTGCATTGTGTGGATTAATCTCACAGAGTTAAATATTCTTTTTCATTCAGCAGATTGGAAATACTCTCTTTGTAGAATCTACTAAAGGCCATTTTGAAGCCCATTTAGGCCTACAGTGAAAGACCAAATATCCCATGATAAAGACTAGAAACAAGCTATCTGTGAAAATGTTTTGTGATGTGTGGATTCATCTCACAAAGTTAAACCTTCATTTTAATCCAGCAGTTTGGAAAACTCTTTTTGTAGAATCTATGAAGAAACATTTTAATGCACATTGAAGCCAATAGTGAAAAAAATGTGGAAATAAAAACTAGAAACAAGCTATCTGTGAAAATGCTTTAGAATGTGTTAATTCATATCACAGAGTTAAACCTTTGTTTTGATTAAGCAGGTTGGGAACTGTCTGTTTGTAGAACCTACGAGAAGATATTTTGCTGCACATTAAGGCCTACAGTGAAAAACCAAATATTTCACAATAAAAATGAGAAACAAGCGATCTGTGGAAATGCTTTCCAATGTGTGGATTCATCTCATGGAGTAAAACCTTTGTTTTGATTCAGCACATGGAAAGCACTCCTTTTGTACAATCTACAAGGGGACATTTGGGAACCTATTGAGGTCCATACTGGAAAACCAAATATCCCATGGTAAAAGCTAGAAACAAGCTATTTGTAAAAATGCTTTGCAATGTGTGGATGCATCTCACAGATTTAAAGCTCTGTTTTGTCAGCAGATTGGAAACACTCTTTTTGTAGAATCTACGAAAGGAAATTTGGGAATCCACAAAGGCCAATAGTGAAAAACTGAATATCTGGTGACAAAAACTAGAAAAAAGCTATCTGTGAAAATGCTTTGCAATGTGTCAATTCACATCACAGAGTTAAACCTTTATCTTGATTCAGCAGGTTGGAAACAGTTTTTTTGTAGAACCTAAGAAGGCACATTCAGAGAACATTGAGCCCTACAGTTAAAAACTTTATATCTCAAGATAAAAACTAGAAACAAGCTATATATGAGAATGCTTTGTGATGTGTGGATTCAACTCACAGAGTTAAGCCTTTGTTTTGATTCAGCCAGTTGGAAATATTTTTTGTAGAATCTATGAAGGGACATTTCAGATCCCATGAAGAAGCATATGAAAAAAACCAACATCCTGTGATAAAAACTAGAAACAAGGTATTTGTGAAAATTCTTTGAGATCTGTGGATTCACCTCACAGAGCTAAACCCTTGTTTTGATTCAGCAGGCAAAAATCTCTCTTTTTGTAGGCCTGAATGGACATTTTGGAGCCCAGTGTGGCCTGTAGTGGAAAACTGAATACCCACGATAAAAACCAGAACCAAGCTATCTATGAAAATCCTTTATGATGTGTCTTTTCATGTCACAAAGTTAAAACTTTGTTTTGATTAATCATGTTGAAAGCACTTGTTTTTGTAGAATCTATGAGGGGATATTTGAGAGCCTATTGAGGTCTGCAGTGAAAAACCAAGCCAAATATCCAGTGATAAATACTAGAAACATACTATACGTGAAAACGCTTTGTGATGTGTGGACTCATCTCACAGAATTAAACCTTTGCTTTGAGTAAGCAGGTTTGAAGCACTCTTCTTGTAGAAATCATGAAGGTACATTTTAAAGCCCATTGAGGCCTATAGTCAAAAACTGATTATTCTGCAATAAAAACTTGAAACAAGCTGTCAGTGAAAATGCTTTGTGATGTGTGGATTTCTATCTCAGAGTTATATATTTGTTTTGATTCAGCCAGTTGGAAACACTGTTTTCATAGAATCTATGAAGGGACATTTCAGAGCCCTTTGAGGCCTATATTAAAAAACCAAATATCCCACAATTAAACCTAGAAACAACCTATCTGTAAAAGTGTCTTGCGAAGTTTGGAATGATCTCTCAGAATTAAACCTTTGGTTTGATTCTGCAGGCTGGAAACACTCTTTTTGTAGAATCTATATAGGGATTTTTCAGATCTCAATGTGGCCTCAAATGAAAAACAGAGTATCCCATGGAAAAACTAAAAAGAATCCTTCTGTGAAAATGCTTTATGATGTGTGCACACATCTCACAGAGTTAAACCTTTGTTTTTATACAGCAAATTGGAAACTTTTTTTAGAATCTACAAAGGAACACTTAGGGGCCTATTGAGGCCTCTAGTGGGAAACCAAATATCCCGTGATAAAAACTAGAAACAAGCCATCTGTGAAAATGTTTGTGATGTGCAGATGTTTCTCCCAGAGTTAAGCCTATATTTATATACAGCAGGTGGAAAACATTCTTTTTGCAGAATCTAAAAGACGACATTTCCGAGCTCTCTGTGGCCTATAGTAAAAAACAAAATATCCCCCTATAAAAACTAGAACAAACAATCTGTGAAAATGCTTTATGATGTGTAGATCTATCTCATACAGTTAAAACCTTGTTTTGATTCAGCAGGTTGGAAATACTTTTTTGTAGAATCTACAAAGGGAAATTTTGGAACCCATTGGGCCTATAGTGAATAATCAAATATCACACAATAAAAACTAGAAAAAAACTATCAGTGAAAATGTTTTGTGATGTGTGGATTTACCTCACAGAGTTAAACCTCTGTTTGTATTCAGCACGTTGAAAACCCTCATTTTGTAGAACCTACAAAGGGACATTTCGGAGACCTTTGAGGCCTATAGTCAAAAACAGAATATCTCATGATAAAAACTAGAAATAATCTATGTCTGAAAATGGTTTGCAATGTGTAGATTCATCATACAGAGTTAAAACTTTATTTTTATATGGCATTTTGGAAACACTGTTTTAGTAGAATCTAAGAGGGAACAATTCTGAGCTAGTGAGGCCTATGGTAAAAAAAACGAATATCTCGTGATAAAAACTTGAAACAAGCTATCTGTGAAATTGCTTTGTGATGTGTGGATTCAACTCAAAGAGTTGAACTGTTGCTTTGATTCAGCAGATTAGAAAAATTCTTTTTGTAGAATCTTTGAGGGGCATTTCTGAGCCCACTGAGGCTTACACTTAAAAACTGAATATTCCATGATAAAAACGAGAAAAAATGATATTTGTGAAAATGCTTTGCAGTAGGTGGATTCACCTCACAACATTAAAACTTTTTTTTTATTCAGAAGGTTGGAAACTCTTTTTTTGTGCAATCTATGAAGAGACATTTTAAAGCTGATTGAGGCTTACAGTGAAAAACCAAATATCTCATGATAAATCTATGTGAAGCTGTCTCTGAAAATGCTTTGCAATGTGTGATTTAATCTCACAGAGTTAAATCTTTCTTTTGATTCAGGGGTTGGAAACATTCTTTGTGTAGAATATTCAATAAAACATTTCAGAGCAAATTGAGGCCTACAGTGATAAACTGAATATCCAGCAATAAAAGCTAAAAACAAGCTATCTTTTAAAAATGCTTTGCAAATGTAGATTCATCTTACAAAGTTAAATTTTCTTTTGCTTCATTAGCTTGGAATCTCAGTGTTTGTAGAATCTATGAGGGGACAATTCAAAGACAATATTGTCCTGTAGAGAAAAACCAATATCCTGCAATAAAAACTAGAAACAAGCCTCTGTGAAAATGCTTTGCGATGTGTGGATTCATCTCAAAAAGTTAAACTTTGTTTTGATTCAGCAGGTCAAATTTGTACAATCTACAGAGGGATGTTTCAAAGCCCATTGAGCCTTAGCAAAAAACTAAACATCCTGTGGTAAAAACTAGAAACAAGCTATCTGTGAATATCCTTGGTGATGTGTGAGTTTATCCCACAGAAGTAAACCTTTGTTTTCATACTGCAGGTATGAAAAACTCTTTTACTTGAATCTAAAAGAATAAATTTCTGAGGACTTTGAGTCTTGTAGTGTAAAATCAAATATTCCATGATAAAAACTAGAAATAAGCTATCTGTGAAGATGCTTTGCAATGTGTGGATTCATCTCTTAGTGTTAAAGCTTAGTTTTGTTTCAGCAAGTTGGAAACACTTTATTTGTAGAATCTACGAAGGGACATTTTGGAACCTATTGAGACCTATAGTGAAACACAGAATATTTTGCAATGAAAACTGAAAACATGTTATCTATGAAAATGCTTCACATGTGTAGATTCTACTCAGACAGGTAAACCTTTCCTTATATACAGTAGGTTGGAAACACTGTTTTTGTAAATTGTAAGAGAGGGCAATTTAGAATCCATTGAGGCCTATAGTGAAAAATGCAATATTCCATGAGAAAAACTAAAAAAAGTGTATCTGTGAAAATTCTTTGTAATGTGTGGATTCATCTTACCGATTTAACAATTGTTTGTATTCAGGAAGTTGATAATAGTCTGTTAGTAAAATCTAAGAAGGAACATTTCGAAGCCCATTGATGCTTATATTGAAAAACCAGTTATCCCACGATAAAAACCAGAAATAAGCTATTTGTGAAAAATGCTCTGTGATGTGTGGATTCATCTCACAGTTAAAATTTTGTTGAGGCTAACCCTGAAAAACCAAATATTTTGTGGTATAAACTATAATAAAGCTATTTCTGAAAATGCTTTGTGATGTGTGATTTCATCTCACAGAGTTTAACTTTTCTTGATTCAGCAGGTTGGAAACACTTTTTTTTTGTATAATCTATGAAAGGGCATTTCAGAGCCTATTGAGTCCTACAATAAAAAAGTGAATATCCCTTGATAAAAACTAAAAAAAGCTATCTGTGAAAATGCTTTGCAAGATGTGAGTTGATCTCAAGGCTTATATTGAAAAACCAATATCTGGTGATAAAAATTAGAAATAAGCTATCTGTGAATTAGCTTTGCAATGTGTGGATTTATCTCACAGAGTTAAACCTATGTTTATATACAGAGGTTGGAAACACTCTTTTAGTAGATTCAGAAAAAAGACATTTCTGAGCCCTTTGAGGCCTGTAAAGAAAAATCAAATATTTCCCAATAAAAACTGAAAAAAAAAACTATCTGTAAAAACACTTTGCCATGTGTGGATTCATCTCACAGAGTTAAAGCCTTGTTTTGATTCAGCAGGTGGTAAATGCTTTTTTTGTAGAATCCACCAAGGTACATTTCGGAGCCCATGGATGCCTATAATAAAATAGCAATAAAAACTAGAAACAAGCTGTGTGGTAAAATGCTTCATGATGTATGGAATCATCTCACATAATTAAACCTTTGTTTCTATTAAACAGGTTGGAAACACTCTTTTAGTAGAATCTATGAAGGATCATTTTGAAGCCCATTGAGGCCTATAGTAAAAACTGGATATCCCATGATAAAAACTAGAAACAAGCTATCTGTGAAAATGCTTTGTGATGTGCAAATTCATCTCATAGAGTTAAACCTTACTTTTAATTCAGAAGGTTGGAAATACTTTTTTTGTAGAATCTAAGAAGAGACATTTCAAAGCCCATTGAGTCCTATGGTAAATAACCAAATATTCCCTGATAAAAACTAGAATCAAGCTATCTGTGAAAATGCTTTGCAATGTGTGGATTTTTCTTACTGAGTTAAACCCTTGTTCTGATTCCATAGTCTGGAAACACTAATTTTGTAGACTCTATGAGAGGACATTTTGGAGCCCCTTGAGGCCAATTCTGAAAAACTGAATATATCTTGATAAAAATTATAAAGAAGCTATCTCTGAAAATGCTTTATGATGTGTGATTTCATCTCACAGAGTTAAACTTTTCTTCTGATTCAGCAGTTTGTAAACGCTTTTCTTGTAGAATCTATGAGGGGATATTTCAGAGCCCAGTGAGTGCGACAATAAATAAATGAATATCCCTTGACAAAAACTACAAACAAGCTATCTGTGAAAACACACTGAGATGTGTGAATTCATCTCACAGAGTTTAAACTTTGTTTTGATTCAAAAGGTTGGAAACACTTTTTTTGTAAAATCAACCAAAAAACATTTCTGAGCCTGTTGAGGCCTATAGTGAAAAACCAATATGCCATGATAAAGTCTAGAAACAAGCTGCCTGTGAATTATCTTTGAAATGTTTGGATTTATTCCACAGAGGTAAACCCTTTTTTGTTTTTGATTCAGCAGGTTGTAAGCTGCTGTATAATCTATGAGGAGACATTTTGGAGCCCATTAGGACCTATAGTGAAAAACCAAATATCTTTTGATAAAAGCTAGAAACAAGCTAACTGTGAAAATGTTTGTGATATGTGGCTTTATCTCAGAGCTAAACCTATGTTTATATACAGCAGGTTGGCAACACTCTGTTAGTAGAATCTAAAAGAAGAAATTTCTGAGTCCTTTGAGGCCTATCATGTAAAACCAAATATCCCCAATAAAAACTGAAAAAAACATTATCTGTGAAAATGCTTTAAGATTTGTGGATTCATCTCACAAAGTTAAACCTCTGTTTTGATTCAGAAGGTTGGAAACACTGTTTTTGTAGCATCTACAGTAGTAAATTTCAGAGCTCATAGTGGCCTATACTAAAAAAAACAGATATCCCATGATAAAAACTAGAAAAAAGCTGTGTGTGAAAATGTTTTGTAAAGTGTGGATTCATGTCACAGAGTTAAATTATTCTTTTCATTTAGCAGGTTTGAAACACTGTTTTTGTAGAATCTATGAAGGGGCATTTCAGAGCTTATTGAGGCCTATAGTGAAAAACTGAACATGCCATGATAAAATCTAGAACAAGCTCTCTGTAAAAATGTTCTGCAATATGTGATTTCATCTCACAGATTTTAATTTTTGTTTTGACTCAGCAGGTTGGAAACACTCTTTTTGTAGAATCTATGAGGGTACATTTCTCAGTCAGCTGAGGACTATAGTGAAAGGCTGAATATCCTGTGATAAAAACCAGAAAGAAGTTATCTGTGAAAATTCTTTGCAATCTGTGGATTTATCTCAAGGTGTTAAACTTTTGTTTTGATTCAGCAGTTTGGAAACTCTCCTTTTTTACAATCGACTGGGAGATATTTCAAAGCCCATTGAGGCTTATAGTGAAAAACCTAATATCCCGCTATAAAAACAATAAAGAAGTTATCTCTGAAAATGCTTTGCAATGCGTAATTTTACCTCACAGAGTTAAACCTTTCTTTTGATTTAGCAGGCTAAAAACACTCTTTGGCCGGGCACAGTGGCTCATGCCTGTAATCCCAGCACTTTGGGAGGCTGAGGCAGGTGGATCACGAGGTCAAGTGATCAAGACCATCCTGGCCAACATGGGGAAATCCTGTCTCTACTAAGTATACAAAAAATTAGCCAGGCATGGTGGCAGGCACCTGTAGTCCCAGCTACTCAGGAGGCTGAGGCAGGAGAATGGCATGAACCTGGGAGGCGGAGCTTGTAGAATATATGATAGGAAATTTCAGAGCAAACTGAGGCATATAGTGATAAACCAAATATACTGTGATAAAAACTAGAAACAAGGTATCTGTAAAAATGCTTTGTGATGTGTAGATTCATCCTACACAGTTAAAACTTTGTTTTGCATCAGCCCTTTGAAAACACCCTGCCTGTACATTCTACAAGGGGACAATTTGGAGCCCATTTTGGCATGTAGTGAAAAATCAATATCTCACAATAAAAACTATAAACATCTATCTGTGAAAATGTTTGTGATGTGTGGATTTATCTCAAAGAGTTAAAACTTTGTTTTGATTCAGCAGGTTGGAAACACTTTTTTTGGTAGAATCTAAGCAGGGACATTTTGGAGCCATTTGAGGCCTATAGTGAAAACGGAATATCTCGCAATAAAAACTAGAAGCAATGTATCTGTGAAAATGCTTTGTGATGTGTGGATTCATCTCACAGAGTTAAACCTTTCTTCTGATTCAGCAGGTTGGAAATATTGATTTTATAGAATCTATGAAACAATATTTCAGAGTCCATTGAGGTCTACAGCAAAAAATCCAATGTCTCACAATAAAGACTAGAAAAAAGCTATCTATGAAAATGATTTGTGACGTGTGGATTCATCTCACAGAGTTAAACTTTGGTTTTGATTCAGTAGTTTTGAAACACTTTTTTTTGTAAAATCTATGAAGGAACATTTTGGAGCCCTTTGAGGCTTATGGAGAAAAATGGAATATCCCGTGATAAAAACTCAAAGCAAGCTATCTGTGGAAATGTTTTGCCATGAGTAAATTCGTCTCACAGAGTTAAACCTTTGTTTTGATTCAGTAAGTTGGAAATGCTCTTTTATACAGTCTATGAGGGGATATTTTGGAGCCCATTGAGGCATATAGTAAAAAACCAAATGTCTCATAATAAAAACTATAAAAAAGCTATGTCTGAAAATTCTCTGTAATGTGTGATTTTATCTCACAGAGTCAAACCTTTCTTTTGATTTAGCAGGTTGGAAACACTCTTTTTCTTGAATGTACGAAAAGACATTTTGGAGCAAATTGAGGCCTACACTGAAAAACTGAAATCCCATGATAAAAACTAGAAACAAGCTATCTTTGAAAATGCTTTCTGTTGTGTGGGTTTCTCTCACAGAGTTATACCCTTGCTTTGAATCAGCAGGTTGGAAACACTATATTTTCAGAATCCATGAAGCAACATTTCAGAGCCCATGGAGGACTATATTGAGAAACCGAATATCCTGCAATGAAAACTAGAAATAAGCTATCTGTGAAAATGCTTTGTGATATGTGGATTCATCTCATAAAGTTAAACTTTGGCTTTGATTCAACAGGCTAGGGACACTGTTTTTTTGTAGAATCTACAAAGGGACATTTTGGAGCCCATCGAGGCCTATGGTGAAAAACTGAATATTCCTTATAAAAAATAGAATGAAGCTATCTGTGAAAATGCTTTCTAATATGTGGATCTCAGAATTAAAACTTTGTTTTGATTCAGCAGTTTAAAAACACCCTTTTTGAAGCATCGACAAAGGGATATTTCAGAGCCCATGTGCATGTATATTGATAAACCAAATATCCTATGACAGAAACTAACAACTATTTATTTGTGAAAATGCTTTGCAATGTGTGGATTTATCTCAGAGAGTTAAACCTTTATTTTCACTAAGAAGGTAGGGGCAGTCATTTTGTAGAATACACAAAAAATACATTTTGGAGCCTATTGAGGTCTACAGTAAAAAAATTGAATATTTCACAATAAAAACTAAAAACAATCTGTGTGTGAACCTGATTGGCAATGTGTGGATTCATCTCATGGAGTTAAACCTTTGTTTTGATTCAGCAGGTTGGAAATGCTTTTTTTTTTTTGTGGAATCTATGAAGGGTCATTTTGGAGCCCATTGAGGCCTATAATAAAAAACCGAGTATTTCGTGATTTAAGCTAGAAACAAGCTATCCATGAAAATACTTGTTGATGTGTGGATTAATTTTACAAAGTTAAATCTTTATTTTTATTCAGCAGGTTAGAAATGCTCTTTTTGTAGAATCTGTGAAGGGACATTTCAGAGCCCATTGAGGCCTACAGAGGCCTACAGTAGAAAACAAAATACCCCACAATAAAAAATAGAAACAAGCTCTATGTGAAAATGCTTTGTAATGTGTTCATTCATTTTACAAAGTTAAACCTTTGCTTTCATTCAGCAGGTTGAAAAAACTCTTTCGTAGAATCTACAAACCAACATTTCTAAGTCCATTGAGGCCTACAGTGTAAGGGCGAATATCTCGTGATTAAAACTAGAAACAAGCTATCTGTGAAAATAATTTGTGCTGTTTGCATTCATTTTACAGAGGTAAACCTTTGTTTTGATTCCGTAGGTAGGAAACACTCTTTTTGTAGGATCTACAAAGGGACATTTCAGAGCCCATTGAGGTCTACAGTGAAAAATCCAATATCCCATGATAAAAACTAGAAACAACCTATCTGTGAACATGCTTTGCAATGTGTGAGTTCATCTCACAGAGTTAAACCTTTGTTTTGATTTAGTAGGTAGAAAAAACTGTTCTTTTTTTTATTATACTTTAAGTTTTAGGGTACATGTGCACAATGTGCAGGTTAGTTACATATGTATAGATAGACACAATAAAAATGATAAAGGGGATATAACCACCAATCCCACAGAAATACAAACTACCATCAGAGAATACTACAAACACCTCTACGCAAATAAACTAGAAAATCTAGAAGAAATGGATAAATTCCTCAACACATACACCCTCCCAAGACTAAACCAGGAAGAAGTTGACTCTCTGAATAGACCAATAACAGGTTCTGAAATTGTGGCAATAATCAATAGCTTACCAACCAAAAAGAGTCAAGGACCAGATGGATTCACAGCCAAATTCTACCAGAGGTACAAGGAGGAACTGGTACCATTCCTTCTGAAACTATTCTAATCAATAGAAAAAGAGGGAATCCTCCCTAACTCATTTTATGAGGCCAGCATCATCCTGATACCAAAGCCAGACAGAGACACAACAAAAAAAAAAGAGAATTTTAGACCAATATCCTTGATGAACATTGATGCAAAAATCCTCAATAAAATACCGGCAAACCGAATCCAGCAGCACACCAAAAAGCTTATCCACCATGATCAAATGGGCTTCATCCCTGGGATGCAAGGCTGGTTCAATATACACAAATCAATAAATGTAATCCAGCATATACACAGAACCAAAGACAAAAACCACATGATTATCTCAACAGATGCAGAAAAGGCCTTTGACAAAATTCAACAACGCTTCATGTTAAAAACTCTCAATAAATTAGGTATTGATGGGATGTATCTTGAAATAATAAGAGCTATCTAGGACAAACCCACAGCCAATATCATACTGAATGGGCAAAAACTGGAAGCATTCCCTTTGAAAACCGGCACAAGACAAGGATGCCCTCTATCACCACTTCTATTCAACACAGTGTTGGAAATTCTGGCCAGGGCAATTAGGCAGGAGAAGGAAATAAAGGGTGTTCATTTAGGAAAAGAGGAAGTCAAATTGGCCCTGTTTGCAGATGACATGATTGTATATCTAGAAAACCCCATCGTCTCAGCCCAAAATCTCCTTAAGCTGATAAGCAACTTCAGCAAAGTCTCAGGATACAAAATCAATGTACAAAAATCACAGGCTTTCTTATACACCAATAACAGACAAACAGAGAGCCAAATCATGAGTGAACTCCCATTCACAATTGCTTCAAAGAGAATAAAATACCTAGGAATCCAATTTACAAGGGATGTGAAGGGCCTCTTCAAGGAGAACTACAAACCACTGCTCAATGAAATAAAAGAGGATACAAACAAATGGAAGAACGTTCCATGCTCATGGGTAGGAAGAATCAATATCATGCAAATGGTCATACTGCCCAAGGTAATTTATAGATTCAATGCCATCCCCATCAAGCTGCCAATGACTTTCTTCACAGAATTGGAAAAAACTACTTTAAAGTTCATATGGAACCAAAAAAGAGCCCGCATCGCCAAGTCAATACTAAGCCAAAAGAACAAAGCTGGAAGCATCACGCTACCTAACTTTAAACTATACTACAAGGCTACAGTAACCAAAAAAGCATGGTACTGGTACCAAAACAGAGATATAGATCAATGGAACAGAACAGAGCCCTCAGAAATAATGCCGCATATCTACAACTATCTGATATTTGACAAACCTGAGAAAAACAAGCAATGGGGAAAGGACTCCCTATTTAATAAATGGTGCTGGGAAAACTGGCTAGCCATATGTAGAAAGCTGAAACTGGATCCCTTCCTTACACCTTATACAAAAACTATTTCAAGATGGATTAAAGACTTAAACATTAGACCTAAAACCATAAAAAACCTAGAAGAAAACCTAGGCATTACCATTCAGGACATAGGCATGGGCAAGGACTTCATGTCTAAAACATCAAAATCAATGGCAACAAATGCCAAAATTGACAAATGGGATCTCATTAAACTAAAGAGCTTCTGCACAGCAAAAGAAACTACCATCAGAATGAACAGGCAACCTACAAAATGGGAGAAAATTTTTGCAACCCCCTCATCTGACAAAGGGATAATATCCAGAATCTACAATGAACTCCAACAAATTTACAAGAAAAAAACAAACAACCCCATCAAAAAGTGGGCAAAGACATGAACAGACACTTCTCAAAAGAAGACATTTATGCAGCCAAAAAACATATGACAAAATGCTCACCATCACTGGCCATCAGAGAAATGCAAATCAAAACCACAGTGAGATATCATCTCACACCAGTTAGAATGGCAATCACTAAAATGCCAGGAAACAACAGGTGCTGGAGAGGATATGGAGAAATAGGAACACTTTTACACTGTAGGTGGGACTGTAAACTAGTTCAATCCTTGTGGAAGTCAGTGTGGTGAGTCCTCAGGGATCTAGAACTAGAAATACCATTTGACCCAGCCATCTCATTACTGGGTATATACCCAAACGACTATAAATCATTCTGCTATAAAGACACATGCACACATATGTTTATTGCGGCACTATTCACAATAGCAAAGACTTGGAACCAACCCAAATGTCCAACAATGGTACACTGGATTAAGAAAATGTGGCACATATACACCATGGAATACTATGCAGCCATAAAAAATGATGAGTTCATGTTCTTCATAGGGACATGGATGAAATTGGAAATCATCATTCTCAGTAAACTATTGCAAGAACAAAAACCAAACACCGCATGTCTCACTAATAGGTGGAAATTGAACAATGAGAACACATGGACACAGGAAGGGGAACATCACACTTCCGGGACTGTTGTGGGGTGGGGGGAGGGGGGAGGGATAGCTTTAGGAAAAAACTGTTCTTGTAGAATCTAAAAGGGACACTTTGGAGCCCATTTAGGCCTATAGTGAAAAACCCACATATCCAGCAAAAAAACTAGAAAGTAGCTGTGTGTGAAAATGCTTTTCAATGTGGGCATCTCAATGAGTTAAATTTTTCTTTAGATTGAGGAGGTTGCAAACACTTTTTTTGTAGAATCTATGAAGGGACATTTCAGAGCTCATTGAGGCCTGTAGTGAAAACCAGAATATCCTGTGATAAAAACTGGAAACAAGCTATCTACAAAAATGCTTTGTGATGTGTTCATTCATTTTACAGAGTTAAAATTTTGCTTTGATTCAACAGTTTGGAAACACTCTTTTTGTGGAATCTATGAAGGGTCATTTTTAAGCCCATTGAGGCATATAGTGAAAAATGGGATATCCCTCTATAAAAACTAGAAACAAGCTATCTGTGAAAATGCTTTGTAATGTGTGGATTCATCTCATAGAGTTAAACCTTAGTTGTAATTCAAAGTTTGAAAACTTTTTTTTTTTTTTTTTTTGTCTAAGAAGGGACATTTCAAAGCCCATTGAGGCCTATGTTGAAAAACCAAATATTCCCTGATAAAAACTAGAATCAAGATTTCTGTGAAAATGCTTTGTGATGTGTGTATCATCTCTCAGAGTTAAACATTTGTTTTGATTCAGCAGATTAGAAACACTTTTTTTTTAAGGATCTACAAAGGAACATTTTGGTTTCCATGGATGAGCATATTGATAAACAAAATATCCCATGATAGAAACTAGCCACAAATTATTAGTGAAAATGCTTTGTGTTGTGTGGATTCATCTCACAGAGTTAAACCTTTGTTTTGATTCTGCAGATTGGAAACCCAGTTTTGTACAATCTACGAAGGGACATTTCAGAGCCCATTGAGGTCTCACAGACTGAAAACTGAATATTTCACTATGAAAACTAGAAACATGCTCTCTGTGCAAATGCTTTGCTTATATAGATTCATCTCACAGAGTTAACCTCTGTTTATATACAGCATGTTGGAAACACTCATTTTGTAGAATTCAATAGGGGGTGATATAGAGTCCATTGAAGCCTATTGTGAAAAACCCAATATTCCATGATAAAAAGTAGATAAAATCTATTTGTGAAAATGCTTTGCAATGTGTGGATTCATCTCATGGAGTTAAATCTTTGTTTTTATTCAGGAGGTTGAAAACAGTCTCTTTTTAGAATCTAAGAAGTTCCATTTCGGAACCCTTTGAGGCTTTTATTGAAAAACCGAATATCCCATGATAAATATTAGAAACAAGCTATCTGTTAAAATGCTTTGCAATGCGCGGATTCATCTCACAGAGTTAATCCTTTGTTTTGACTAAGTATGCTGGAAACACTAATTTTGTTTACTCTATGATAGTACATTTCAGAGCCCATGGAGGCGAATACTGAAAAAACAAATATTTCATGATTAAAACTATTTAAAAAACTATCTCTGAAAATGCTTTGTGATGTGTGATTTTATCTCATAGAGTTAAACTTTTCTTCTGATTCAGCAGCTTGGAGAAACTTTTCTTGTAAAATCTATAAGGGGACATTTCAGAGCCCACTGAGGCCTACAATAAAAAAAAGAACAACCCTTGATAAAAAGCAGAAACATACTATCTGTGAAAATATTTTGTGATTTGTGAATTCATCTCACAAAGTTAAATCTTTGTTTTGATTTAAAAAGTTGGAAACAATTTTTTTTGTAGAATCAATGAAAAAACATTTCTGAGCCCATTGGAGCCTAGAGTGAAAAAGTGAATATATCATGATTAAAAACTAGAATACGCTATCTGTAAAAATGTTTTGAAATGTGTAGTTTCATCTCACAGAGTTTGTCCTTTGTTTTGACTTGGGAGGTCAAAAACACTATTTTTGTAGAATCTACAAGGGGACATTTCAAAGCCCACTGAGGACTATAGTGAAAAACTGAATATCTGGTGATAAAAACTAGAAACTAGCTATCTGTGAAAATGCTTCATGGCTGGGTGCAGTGGCTCACACCTGTAATCCCAGCACTTTAGAAGGCTGAGACTGGTGGATTACCTGCAGTCAGGAGTTCAGGAGCAGCCTGGCCAACATTTTGAAACCCCGTCTCTACTAAAAATACAAAAAAAAAAAAAAAAAGTTGGGCATGGTGGCATGTGCCTGTAGTCCTATCTACTCAGGAGGCTGAGGCATAAGAATTGCTTGAACCCAGGAGGTGGAGGTTGCTGTGAGCTGAGGTCACACCACTGTACTCCAGCATGAGTCACAGAGTGAGATTCTGTCTAAAAAAAAAAAAGGCTTTGTGATGTGTGGATTCATTTCACAGAGTTGAATGTTAATTTTGATTCAGCAGGTTGGAGAAACCTATTTTGTAGATTTGACGAGGGGACATTTCTTAGCCCACCAAGGCCTATAGTGAAAACCAAATATCCCATGATAAAAACTAGAAACAGGTTTTCTGTAAAAATATTTTGCAATTTGTGGATTTATCTCACAACATTAAACCTTTGTTTTGATTCAGGAAGTTGTAAACTCTCCTCTGGTACAAATCGACAAAGGTACAATCCTCAAAACCCATTGAGGCTTACAGTGAAAAACAGAATATCCAGTGATAAAAACTATAAAAAAGCTATCTCAGAAAATGCTTTCTTGTGCATGATTTCATCTCATAGAATTAAACCTTTCTTTTGGTTCAGCAGGTTGGAAACACTCTTTTTGTAGAATCTATCTATGAAGGGACATTTAGGAGCCTATTGGTGCCTATAGTGAAAAACAGAATACCCTTCAAAAAAAAAAAAAAAAACTAGAAATAAGCTCTCTGTGAATTAGATTTGCAATGTGTTGATTCATCTCAAAGAGTTAAACCTTTTTTTTTTTTTTTGTTTCAGCAAGGTGGAAACACTCTTTTTGTATAATCTACGGAGGGAAGTTTCAAAGCCCATTGAGGTCTATAGTGAAAAACCGAGTATCTCCTGATAAAAACTAGAAACAAGCTTTCTGTGAAAATTCTTTGTGATGTATGCATTTGTTTCACAGAGTTAAACCTTGTTTTTATACTGCAGATTTGAAATACTCTAAGACATTTTGGAGCCCTTGGGGCCTATAATGAAAAAACGTATATCTTGCAATGAAAACTTGAAACAAGCTACCTATGAAAATGCTTTGCAATGTGTAGATTCATCTGACAGTTAAACCTTTGTCTTGATTCAACAGGTTAGAAACACTGTTTTCATATAATCTATGAAGGGACATTTTGGTGCCCATTGAGGACTGTACTACAAAACCGAATATTACACAAGTAAAACTACAAACAAGCTTTTGGGGAAAATGCTTTGCGATGTGAAGATTTGTCTCACAGAGGTAAACCCTTACTTCCATACAGCAGATTAGAAACACACTTTTTGAAGAACTAAGAAGTTACAATTAAGAGTCCACTGAAGCCTATAGTGAAAAACTCAATATCCAGTGATAAACACTAGAAACAAGTTATCTGTGAAAATGCTTTGAGATGTGTGATTTCATATAAAAGAGTTAAACCTTTATTTTGATTCAGAAAAATAAAAAAACATTTTTTTGTAGAATCTACAAAAAGACATTTCTGACCCCATTGAGGCCAATAGTAAAAATTCGAATGTCTCATCATAAAAGCTTGCGAATGTCTCATCATAAAAGCTAGAAACAAGCTATCTGTGAAAATGCTTTGCAATGTGTGGATTCATCTCACAGAGTTAAACCTTTGTTTTTTTTTCAGGGGTTTGGGAACATACTTTTTATATAACCTATGAATGGACATTTCAGAGCCCATTGAGCCTACACTGAAAATCCAAATATCCTGCAATAAAAACTAGGAATAAGCTATCTGTGAAAATGCTTTGTGAGGTTTGGATTAATCTCACAGATTTAAGCTGTTGCTTTGATTCAGCAGGTAGGAAACACTGTTTTTGTAAAATCTACTATGAGACATTTCTGAGCCCATTGAGGGTTATAGTGAAAAACCAAATATCATGGTTTAAAAACTAGAAACAAGATATCTGAATATATGCTTTGTGATGTGTGGATTCCTCTTAAAGAGTTATACCTTTGTTTCAATTCAGCAGTTTGAAAACACTCTTGTTATAGAATCTACAAAGGGACATTTCAGAGCACTTGAGAACTTCAGTGAAAAGCCAAATATCCCATAATAAAAACTAGAAGCAAGCCAACTGTGAAGATGCTTTGCAATGTGTGGATTTATCTCACAGAATTAAACCTTCCTTTTTATTTTGCAGGTTGGAAACACTTTTTTTGTAGAATCTACAAAGAGACATTTCAGAGCTCATTGAGGCTTATATTGAAAAATCTAATATCCCATGATAAAAACTATAAAGAAGCTATCTCTGAAAATACTTTGTGATGTGCGAATTCATCTCACCAGCTGAACTTTTCTTTTGATTCAGCAGTTTAGAAAGTTTTTTTGTAGAATCTACTAGGGGACATTTTGTAGCACATTGAGGTGTACTGTGAAAAATAGAATATCTCTTGATAAAAGCTAAAAACAACCTATTGTAAAAATGCCTTGTGATGTGTAGATTCATCTTACAAAGTTAAAACTTTGTTTTACTTCAGCTGGTTGGAAATTCTTTCTTTGTAGAATCTACAAGAGGACAGTTCATAGCTCATTGAGGCATTTAGTGAAAAACCAATAACCCACGATAAAAACTAGAAACAAGCTATGGGTGAAAATGCTTTGTGATGTGTGGATTCATCTTACAAAGTTAAAACTTTCTTTTGATTCATCAGGTTGGGAACACTCTTTTTGTAGAATCTACAAAGGGATATTTCAGAGCCCTTTAATGCTTATAGTGAAAAACCAAATGTCCTGTGATGAAAACTAGAAACAGGCTATCTGTGAAAATCTTTGCATCTCATCTCACAGAATTGAACATTTGTTTTGAATCAGCAATTTGAAGGACTCCAAATTGCGGGGGAGCAACAACAACAAAAAAGGTTTAACTTAATTTAAAAAAAGGTTTAACTCTGTGAGATGAATCCATACATCGCAAATTATTTTAACAGATAGATTGTTTCTACTTTTTATCCTGGGATATTAGGTTTTTCACTATAGTCCACAGTCGGCTCCAAAATGTCCCTTCATAGATCCTACAAAAGAGTGTTTCCAACCTGCTGAATCAAAACAACAGTTTAACTCTGTGAGATGAATCTGCACATCACATACGATTTTTACAGCTATATAGTTTTTAGTTGTTATCCCAAAGGGCTCAGTTTTTTACATTAGGTCTCACTGTACACCAAAATGTCTTTTTTGTATATTCTACCAAAAGAGTGTTCCCAACCTACTGAATGAAAATAAAGGTTTAACTCTGTGAGATGAATCCACACATCACAATGCATTTTCACTAATAGATTATTGCTAGTTTGCATCGCAGAATATTCGGTTTTTCTTTTTTCTTTTTTTAAATAGAGTCTTGCTCTGTCACCCAGGCTGGAGTGCAGTGGTGCCATCTTGGCTCACTGCAATCTCTGCCTCCCAGGTTCACGCCATTCTCCTGCCTCAGCCTCCTGAGTAGCTGGGACTATAGGTGCCCGCCACCACACCTGGCTAATTTTTTTTGTATTTTTAGTAGAAACGGGGTTTAACCATGTTAGCCAGGATGGTCTTGATCTCCTCAACTCGTGATCCACTTGCCTCAGCCTCCCAAAGTGCTGGGATTACAGGCATGAGCCACCACGCCCGGCCTGGTTTTTCAATATACTTGTCCATGGGCCCCGAATTGTCTTGTTGTAGATTCTTTAAAAAGAGTGTTTCCAACATGCTGAATCAAAAAAAAAAAAAAAGGTTTAACTCTGTGTGATGGATCTTCTCATCACAAAACTTTTTTACAGATAGCTTATTTCTACTTTTTATCATGGGACATTCAGATTTTTAATACGGGCCTCAATGGGCTCCACAGTGTCCCTTCATAGATTCTACAAAAAGAGTGTTTCCACCCTGCCCTTCATAGATTTTCCATAAACAGTGTTTTCAATGTGCTGAATGAAAACAATGGTTTAAGTCTTTGGGCTGAAGCTACTTATCTGAAAGCATTTTCACAGATAGCTTGTTTCTAGTTTGTATTGAGGGGTAATCGATTTTTCACTATAGGCCTCAACTAGCTTCTAAATGTCCCTTTGTAGATTCTTTAAAAAGAGTGTTTCCAATCTTCTGAATCAAAACAATGGTTTACCTATGTGAGATGAATGCACACATCACAGAGCATTTTCACAGATATCTTGTTGCTGCTTTTTATCATGGGATATTCCATTTTCCACTGTAGGCCTCACTGGGCTTCATAACGTTCCTTTGTAGATTCTACAAAATGAATGTTTTCAACCTGCTGAATCAAAACAAAGGTTTAAATCTGTGAGATGAATCCAGAGGTCACAAAGGATTTTCACAGATACCTTGTACGTGGTTTTTATCAAGGGAAATTTGATTTTTCCCAACAGGCCTCAATGGGCTCTAAATGATCCCATCCTAGATTCTACAAAGACAGTGTTTCCAACCTTCTGTATCAAAACAAAGTTTAACTCTGTGAAATGAATCCGCACATCGCAAAGCATTTTCACACATTGCTTGTTTCTAGTTTTAATGGCAGGATATTCAGTTTTTCACAATATGCCTCAATGGGCTTCGAAATGTCCCTTCATAGATTTTACAAAAGGAATGTTTTCTAACTGCTGAATCAAAACAAAGGTTTAACTCTGTGAAATGAATCTGCATATCTAAAAGCATTTCCACAGTTTGCCTGTTTCTAGTTTTTATCGTGGTATATTCAGATTTTCACTATAGGTCTCAGTGTGCTTTGATATGTCCCTTCTTAGATTTTACTCAGTGAGTGTTTTCTACCTACTGAATTAAAAGAAAGGTTTAACACTGTGAGATGAATCCACACATTGCAAAGAATTTCCACAGGTAGCATCTTTCTAATTTTTATCACAAAATGTTCATTTTTTCACAATAGGCCTCAATAGGCTCTGAAGTGTCCTTTCGTAGATACCACAAGAAGCTTGTTTCCAACATGCTGAATCAAAACAAACATTTAACTCTGTGAGATAAATGCATGCATCATAAAGTATTTTCAAATATAACTAGTTTTTAGTTTTTATCATGGGATATTCTGTTTCTCAATACAGGCCACAATGGGCTAAGAAATGTCCCTTTGTAGATACTACAAAAAAGTGTTACCACCCTGCTGAATCAAAACAAGGGTTTAACTCTGTGAAATAAATGAACATATCACAAAGCATTTTCACAGATAGCTTTTTTCTAATTTTTATTGTGGGATGCTTTTTTTTCACTATAGGCCTCAATGTGCTTTGAAGTGTCCCTTTCTAGATTCTACAAAAAAGTGTTTAAAACCTCCTGAATCAAAACAAAAGTCAAACTTGGGGAGATGAATGCACATATTTCAGAGAATTTTTACAGATAACTTGTTTCTAGTTTTTGTCACGGGATATTCATTTATTCACTATACGCCTCATTTGGCTCTGAAAACTTCCTTTGTAGTTTCTAAAAATAAAGTGTTTCCAACCTGCACTTAGTAGATTTTACTAAAAGTGTTTTCAACCTTTTTAATAAAAAGAAAGGTTTAATTTTGTGACATGAATCTACACATCACAAAGTATTTTCACAGATAGCATGTTTCTAGTTTTTATTGTGGGATATGCGGTTTTTTACTATAAGCCCAAATCAGCTCTGAAGTGTCCCCACTTAGGTTCTAGAAGAACAGTTTATCCTACCTGCTGAATCAGAATAATGGTTTAGCCCTGTGAGATGAATCCACAGATCTCAAAGCATGTTCACAGATAGCTTGTTTCTAGTTTTTATCATGGAATGCTTGGTTTCTCACTATAGGCTTCAGTGGGCTCTGAAATATCCATTCATAGATTCGACAAAAAGAGTGTTTCCAATCTGCTTAATCCAAATAAATGTTTCACTCAGTAAAGTGGATCCAAACATCACAAAGCATTGTGATGGATAGCTTGTTTCTAGTTTTAATCATGGGATATTCAGTCTTTCTCTATAGACCTCAATGGTCTCTGAAATGTCCCATTGTAGATTTTATAAAAAGAGTGTTGCCAGCCAGCTGAATCAATACAAATGTTCAACTCTGTGAGATAAATCTTCCATCACAAAGCATTTTCAAAGATAGCTTGTTTCTGGTTTTCATGGCAAAATATTCAGTTTTTCACTATAGGCCCCAATGGACTCCAAAATGTTTCTTTGTAGATTTTACAAAAGAGTGTTTCCAACCTGCTGAAACAAAACAAAGGTTAAACTCTGTGAGGTGAATCCACACTTTGCAAAGCATTTTCACAAATTACTTGTTTCTAGTTTTTATCAGGGAATATTCGGTTTTCCACTATAGGCCTCAATGGGTTCCAAAGTGTCCCTTCGCAGATACTACAAAAAGAGTGTTTCCAACCTGCTGAATAAAAACTAAGATTTAACTCCATAAAAATGAATCCATACATTGCCAAGCATTTTCACCAATAGTTTGTTTCTAGTTTTAATTGTAGGATATTCGGTTTTTCACTATAGGCCTCAATGGCCTCCAAAATGTCCCTTTGTAGATTCCATAAAAAGGGTGTTTCCAACCCCCCCTTTGTAGATTTTACAAAAAGAGTGTTTCCATCCTGCTGAATAAAAACAAAGGTTTATCTCTGTGAGATAAATTCACACATAATGAAACATTCTCATATGTAGCTTTTTCAAGTTTTTATAGCAGGATATTCAGTTTTATGACTATAGACCTCAATGTGCTCCGAAATGTCACTTCGTAATAAACTGTGTCAAAAGAGTATTTCCAACCTGATGAATAAACATAAAGGTTTAAGTCTGTGAGATGAATCCACACATCACAAACCATTTTCACAGATAGCATGTTTCTAGTTTTTATCATGGGATATTTGGTTATTCACTATAGACTTCAATATGCTCTGAGATGTCCCCTTTTAGTTCCTACAACAGAGTGTTTCAAACCTACTGAATCAAAACAAAGATTTAACTCTGTGACATGAAATGATCCACTGTAAAGCATTTTTTCAGGTAGCTTGTTCCTAGTTTTTATTGCAGAATATTCAGTTTTTTACTACAGGCCTCAATGGGCTTTGAAATGTCCTTTCGTAGATTCTACAAAAAGAGTAATTTTGGTCTGCTGAATCAAAACAAAAGTTAACTCTGCGAGATACATCCACACATTGCCAAGGATTTTCAGAGATACATTTTTCTAGTTTTTATCACGGAATATTTTTTTTTTACTATAGTTCTCAATGTACTCTGAAATGTCCCTTAATATATTCTTGAATAAGTATGTCTCCAACCTGCTGAGTTAAAACAAAGCTTTAGCTCTGGGAGATGAATCCACACATCACAGTGCATTTTCACTAATAGATTGTTTCTACTTTTTATCTTGGGATAATCTGTTTTTGACTATAGGCCTCAATGGGCTTCAAAATGTCCCCTCATAGATTCTACAAAAAGAGTGCTTTAAATCTTGATTAATCAAAGCAAAGGTTAAATTCTGTGATTTGAAATCACACATCGCAAAGCATTTTCACATATAGCTTGTTTCTAGTTTTTATCATGGGGGATTTGGTTTTTTACTATAGGCCTCAATTGGCTCTGAAATGTAATCTTTTATATTCTACAATAAAAGTGTTTTCAACCTGCTGAATCAAAACAAATGTTTAACTCCATGAGATGAGTCCACACATCACAAAGCATTTTCACAAGTAGCTTCTTTCTAATTTTTATCATGGGATATTCAGTTTTTCAGTACATGCCTCAATGGGCTCCAAAATGTTTCCTCATAGATTCTAAAAATAGAGTTGTTCCAACCTGCTAAATCAAAACAAACATTTACCTCTGTGAGATAAATCCACACATTGCAAGCATTTTCACAGATAGCTTGTTTCTAGTTGTTATTGTGGGATTTTTTTTTTCACTATAGACCTCAATAGGCTCTGAAATGTTCCCTTATAGATTCTAAAAAAAGAGTGCTTTCATCCTGCTGAATAAAAACAAAAGTTTAACTCTGTGACATGAAATGACACATCATAAAGCATTTTGACAGAGAGTTTTGTTCTAGTTTTTGGCAAGGCACATTCAGTTTTTCATTACAAGCCACAGTGGGTTCCAAAATGTCCTTTCGTGGATTCTATAAAAAGTGATTTTGGCCTGCTGAATCAAAACAAAGGTTCAACTCTGTGAGATGAATCCACACATCACAAAGAATTTTCACAGATAGCTTGTTTCTAGTTTTCATCCTAGGATATTAGGGTTTTTTCATATATTTCTTCATGGGCTCTGAAATGCCCCTTTGTAGATTCTACAAAAAGTGTTTCCAACCTGCTGAATCATAACAAAGGTTTAAATCTGTGAGTTGAATCCACACATCATGAAACATTCTCATATGTAGCTTGTTTCTAGTCTTTATCTCAAGACATAAAGTTTTTAACTGTAAGCCTCAATGTTCTCTGAAATGTGCCTTCTTAGATTCTACAAAAAGAGTATTTCCAACCTGTTGAATCAAAACCAAGGTTTAACTCTGAGATGAACTGACACATCACAAAGCATTTTCACAGATAGCTTTTTTCTAGTTTTTGTCACAGAAATTCAGTTTTTCACTGTTGGCCATTGTGGACTCCAAAATGGCCCTTTGAAGATTCTACAAAAAGAGTAGTTCCAACTTGCTGAATCAAAACAAAGTCTTCAATCTGTGAGATGCATTCACACATTGCAAAGCATTTTCACAGATAGCTTTTTTCTAGTTTTTGTCGTGGAAATTCAGTTTTTCACTGTTGGCCTTTGTGGACTCCAAAATGGCCCTTGGTAGATTCTGCAAAAAGAGTAGTTCCAACCTGCTGAATCAAAACAAAGTCTTAAATCTGTGAGATGCATCCACACATTGCAAAGCATTTTCACAAATAGCTTGTTTCTGGTATTTATCACAGGATATTTGATTTTTCACTTTAGACCTCAATAGGCTCCAAAATGTCTCCTCCTAGATTATACAAAAAGATTGTATTCCACGTGCTGAATCAAAGCACAGTTAACTCAGTGAGATCAATCTGCACATCACAAAGCATTTTCACAGATAGCTAGTTTCTCATTTTTACCACAGGATATTCAGTTTTTCTCTATAGGCCTCAATGCACACCAAAAAGTCTTCTTGTAGATCCAAAAAGAGACCGTTTCCAACCTGCTTAATAAAAACAAAGATTTAATTCTGTGAAATGAATCCGCACATCCCAAAGCATTTTCACAGATAGCTTGTTTCTAGTTTATATCTCCACATATTTTGTTTTTCACTATAGGCTTCAATGGGCTTTGAAATGTTTCTTCATAGATTGTACTAAAAGAGTTTTTCCAACCTACTGAATTATAACAAAGATTTAATTCTGTGAGATTAATCTACACATCACAAAGTATTTTCATAGATAGCTTGTTTCTAGGTTTTATTATGGTATAATTTGTCTTTCATTGTAGGCCTCAAAGGGCTTTGAAATGGCCCTTAGTAGATTCTACAAAAAGAGCATTTCCAACCTTCTGAATTAAAATAATTTTTTAAGTCTGTGAGACAAATTCACACAATGCAAAGCATTTTAACAGATATTTTGCTTGAGTTTTTATTGCAGGATATTCGGTGTCTCAATATACTCTTCCATGGGCTCCAAAATGTCCCTTCGTACATTCTATAAAAAGAGTGTTTCCAACCTGCTGAATAAAAACAAAGGTTTAATTCTGAGAGATGATTCCAAACATCACAAGACCTTTTGACAGATAGCTTGTTTCTAGTTTTCATTGTGGGATATTCAACTTTTCACCATAGTCCTCAAGGAGCTTTGTAATGTCTTTTCCTGGAATCTACAAAAACAGTGTTTCCACCCTGCTGAATCAAAACAAATATTTAACTCTGTGAGATGGATCCACACATCCCAAAGCCTTTTCATAACTAGTTTGTTTCTACTTTTCATAGAAGAATATTTGCTTTTTCCATATATTTAGCCATGGGCTCCAAAATGCCCCTTCAAAGATTCTAAGAAGAATAGTTTAAATCTGCTCATTCAAAACATATGTTTAATAATCTGAGAGAGAAATCCACCCATCACAAAGCATTTTCACAGATAGCCTGTTTCTAGTTTTTAATTGCAGGATATTTAGTTTTTCATTGTACACCTCAGTGGGCTCCAAAATGTCCCTTCATGGATTCTACAAAAAGAGTGATTCCAGTCTGTGGAATCAAAACAAATGTTTAACTCTGTGGGATGAATCCACACACTGCAAAGCATTTTCACAGATAGATTTTTTTTAGTTTTTATCATGGGATATTTGATTTTTTACTCTTGGACTCAATGAATTTCAAAATGTCCCTTCGTAGATTATAAAAAAAGAGAGTTTCCAACCTGCTGAATCAAAACAAAGAATTAACTCTCTGACATGAATCCACACATCACAAATCATTTTCACAGATAGCCTGTTTCTAGTTTTTATCATGGGATATTTAGTTTTTCACTATAGACTTCAATTGGCTCTGAAATGTCCCCTCATAGATTCTACAAAAATAGTATTTCCAGCTCTGCTAAATCAAGACAAGAGATTAACTCTGTGATATGAATAGACATATGGCAAAGAATTTTTAGTGATAAGTTGTTTCCAGTGTTTTTGAAGTGATACTCAGTTTTTCACTGTAGGTTTCAATGGCCTCTGAAATGTCCACACATAGATGGTATAAAATGTCCCTTCTTAGATTTTACAAAGAGAGTGTTTCCAACCTGCTTAATCAAAACAAAGGTTTAACTCTGTGAGATGAATCTACACATTGCAAAGCATTTTTAGAAATAGATTTTTTATTGTTATTGTTGCAAAATATTCAGATTTTTACCGTAGGCATTAATGAGTGTTGTTGGGAAAAGGTGAGTGTTGGGAGTAGCTGAGACAGGGCTTGCATGTCTGACATAATGTAAAAGAGTCTTGGAACATGTCCAGGATCCAGGGTCTAAAACCCCTTGTGGCATTTGGAACACCAAGGTCTGTGCTAAAGGGTGGAAGGCTATCCTGATGCACAATAATCTAAGCCCAGGGCATAAAATCCCTCATGGCTTGGATAGAATCCAGGGTTTGTGGCTCTGGAATGTGTCCAGAATTGCTGGCTCCTTGCTCCTTGCTCTCCCAGGATCGATTATATCTTGAGTCAAAAGAACCTGCTCTCCATTATCTCAAGTGGCAGAGCAAATGCTAAACCATCACAGCTGTAAATCATGTGCTTAATGCAACACACTCTTTTGACCTCCATTCTCACCACCTGTTTCTTTGTTGGATTACCAATAAATACTATGGGCTCCCAGAGCTTGAGGCCTTCACAGCCTCCATGATCGTGATGGCCTCCTGGTCCCACTTTACTTCTCAAACTGTCTTTTTCTCAATCATTTGACTCCACCGGACTTCATCAACCCCACAACCTGGTGTTGGGTCTGATCACCCCAACAGGTGTGACATATCCTTTCATAAATCCATGCATTGCAAAGGATTTTCACAGATAGCTTGCTTCTAGTTTTTATCACGGGATATTCAGGTTTTCACTATTGGCCTCAATGGGCTCTGACATGTTTCTTCGTAGATTCTACAAAGGGAGTGTTTCAAACTTGCTGAATCAGAAGAAAGGTTTAATTCTGTGAGATGAATCCACACATTGCAAAGCATTTTCACAGATACTTTCTTCTAGTTTTTGTCGCAGGATATTCAGTTTTTCAGTATAGGCTTCTGTGGGCTCCAAAATAACCCTTCGCAGATTCTACAAAAGGAGTGTTTCCAATCTGCTGAATAAAAACAAAGGTTTAAATCTGTGAGGTGAATCCATACTTCTCAAAGCATTTTCACAGATGGCTTGTTTCTAGCCTTTATAATAAGACATTCAATTTTTCACTATTGGCCTCAATGGGCTCCATAGTGTCTCTTCCTAGATTCTACAAAAACAGATTTTTCATTTCTCCAAATCAAAATAAAAGTTTAACTCTGTGATATGAAATCACACATCACAAAGGATTTTCACAGGTAGCTTTTTTTAGTTTTTATCATAGGATATTGGGTTTTTGACTATAGGCTTCAACGGACTCTTAATTGTACATTCTTAAATGCTACAATAATTTATTTTCAACTTGCTGGATCAAAACGAAGGTTTGAGTTTGTGAGATGAATCCTCACATCACAAAGCATTTTCACCCATAGCTTGTTTGTAGTTTTTACTGAGGGATATTGTTTTTTCACTAGAGGCCTCAATGGGCTCCTAATTGTCCCCTTGTAGATTCTACAAACAAAGAGTCTAACCTGCTGAAGCAAAACAAAGTTTAACTTTGTAAGATGGACCTACACATCACAAAGCATTTTCACAGATAGGTTGTTTTTAGTTTTTATCAAGGGATATTTGATTTTTCACTGTAGGCCTCAATGGGCTATGAAATGTCCCCTCATAGATCTACAAAAAAAATTTCAAACCTGTTGAATCAAAAGAAAAGTTCAACTTGTGAAATGAAATCACACATCATATAGTATTTTCAGAGATAGCTTCTTTATAGTTTTTATCACTGGGTATTCGGTTTTTCACTATAGACCTCAATGAGCTTCGAAATGTCTCTTCGTAGATTCTACAACAAGAGTATATCCAACCTGCAGAATAAAAGCAAAGGTTTAACTCTGTGAGATGAATCCACACATCACAAAGCATTTTCAGAGATAATTTTTTTATTGTTTTTATTGCAAAATACTCACTTTTTTACTGTAGGCTTTTATAAGTGTGAAACTTCCCTTCGTATATTCTACAAAAAGCTATTCCAAACTTGCTGAATAAATGCAGAGGTTTAAATTTGTGACAGGAATCCACATATTGCACAGCATTTTTACTGACAGCTTTTTTTTCTAGTTTTTTTCACGGGATAATCAGTTTTTCAGTATAGGCCTCAATTTGCTCTGAATTGTACCCTAGTAGATTGTAGAAAAAGAGTGTTTCCAACCTGCTGAATTACAAGAAAGGTTAAACTCTGTGAGATAAAATCACACATTGCAAAGAATTTTTAGACATAGCTTCTTTGTAGTTATTATAGGACATTTGATTTTTTACTATAGGCCTCAGTGAGCTCTGATATTTCCCCTGGTAGACTGTACAAAAAGAGCATATCCAATCTGCTGAATCAAAACAAACATTTAACTCTGGAAGGCAAATCTACATATCACCATGCATTTTCACAGATAGATTGCCTCTAGTTTTTATCACGGGATATTTGGTTTTTCACTATAGGCCTCAATGGGCTCCAAAATGTTGCTTCATAGATTCTACAAAAAGAGTCTTTCCAACATGCTGAATCAAAAGAAAGGTTTAACTTTTTGAGATAAATACACACATTGCAAAACATTTTTACACATAGTTCATTTTAGTTTTTATCATGGGATATTCCATTTCTCACTATAGGAATGAATGGGCTCAATAATGTCCCCTCTTAGATTGTATTAAAAAATTGTTTTCAATCTGCTGTGTAAAAACAAAGGTTGAATTATGTGATATGAATCCACATATTGCAAAGCATTTTCATATCTTGTTTCTAGTTTTTTTCACAGGATATTTGACTTTTCACTATAAGCCTCAATGGGCTCCGAAACGTCCCTTTGTAGATTCTACGAAGAGAGTGTTTCCAACTTGCTGAATCAAAACAAACATTTAACTTGTTGAGATGAATCCTCGCATCACTAAGCATTTTCACAGATAGATTGTTTTTAGCTTTATCATGAGATATTCAGTTTTTGACTATAGGCCTCAAAGAAGACTGAATTGTGGCAAAGCAGATAGTAAAAAATAAGTGTCTCCAACCTTCTGAATAAAAAACAAAATTTAACTATGTGAGATACATCCATATATTGCAAAGAATATTTACAGATAGCCAGTTTCTAGTTTTAATCATGGGATATTCAGTTTTTCACTACAGGCCTTAATGGGCTCAAAAAAGACTCCTCTTATTCTATTAAATATTTGTTTCCAATGTACTGTATAATAACAAATGTTAAACTCCGTGAAAGAAATCCACAGATCACAATGCTTTTTCACAAATAGCTTGTTTCTAGTTTTTATCGCAGGATATTTGGTTTTTCACTGTAGGCCTCAATGGGCTATGAAATGTTCCTTTGTAGATTCTACAAAAAGTGTGTTTCCAACCTGCTGACTTAAAACAAAGGTTTTACACTGTGAGATGAATCCAGACATTGCAAAGCATTTTCACAGATAGCTTGTTTCTTTTTCTTATCATAGGATATTCAGTATTTAACTAGAGACTTCAATGGACTCTGAAATGTCCCATTGTAAACTCTATACAAAGAGTGTTTCCAACCAGCTGAATAAAAACAAATGTTTACATCTGTGAGGTGAATCCACACATCACAAAGCATTTTCACCGAGAGCTTGTTTCTAGTTTTATAGAGGGATTTTTTTTTTCAATATTGGTCTCAATGGGCTCCAAAATGTCCCTTTGTAGATTCTACAAATTTTTTTTCCAACATACTGAATCAAAACAGATGTTTAACACTGTGAGATGAATTTTCACATCACAAACCATTTTTACAGATAGTTCGTATTAGTTTTTATTATGAAATTTTGAATTTTTCACTGTTTGCCTCAAAATTGTCCCCTATTAGATTCTACTAAAAGAATGTTTCCAACCTACTGTATAGAAACAACAATTTAACTCTGTGAAATGAATCCCCACATTGCAAAGCTATTTCACAGATACCTTGTGTCTAGTTTTTATCAAGAATTTTTTGGCTTTTCACTATAGACCTCGATGGGCTCCAAAATGTCCCTTCATAAATTTTGCTAAAAGAGTATTTCCAACCTAGCTGAATCAAAAGAAAGTTTAAACTCTGTGAAGTGAAACTGCAAATTGCAAAGCATTTTCACATATAGCTTCTACAGTTGCTATCATAGAATATTCAGTTTTTCACTATCGGCCTCCATGGGCTATGAAATGTCCCCTTATAGGTTCTACAAAAAAAGTGTTTCCAACATGTTGCATGAAAACAAAGATTTCACTTTGGGAGATGAACCCACACATTGCAAAGCATTTTTATAGAAAGATTGTTTCTAGTTTTTATCACAGGATATTAGATTTCATACTGTAGGCCTCATTTTGCTCCAAAATTTCCCCTTGTCAATTCTACAAAGAGAATATTTGAATCAGCAGGTTGAAAGTAAAATGATGACACATATATCACGCAAATAATAAGTTTGAAAAGCAGGAATGGATATATTCATATCAGAAAAAGTAGTCTTCATAGCAAATAAAATTACCAGATGTATTGAGGGATATTATATTAATATAAATGGGACAGTCCTTCAAAAAACATAGCTATCCTAAATGTTTATGCACCAAGCAATAGAGCTGCAAATATGAAACAACCTGAAAGAGAGAGAGGTGGGTGGAGGGATTGATAGAGAGGTAGTGTAAACTAGCTGCTGAATATAGGTATATATATGTACATATATGGTATGTATTTTACATATTACTGATTATATCATAAATATTCGAGTACTGATATAGTCTTTTTCTGGTGCCTTCACTATAATAGTGCTTTTATTTTATTCTGTATACTTAAATTTTATGGAAAATGAAGTGAAGCAATATTTTTAAAGCTCTTTACTGTTAAGCTGTCACCTGATCTATAGTAGTTGCAAAATTCATGGACATTGAGAAAACCTTTTCATTAAAGGTACCAACTTCAAAAAATGATGTAAAAGAAGTGCTTTTAAGAGCTGAAATCTGTGGCCACATGGAACAAAAGAATAAATGGTAAGAGTTCTGTGTGATATTCATATTGAAGTTTCATGCTTTTATAGTTCAACAGATCAAATGTGATGAACCACTTGGTCCATAAAAGGTTATGGGGCTTTCACTTTCACAAAACTAAAGAATCAAATTGCTCTTCTTTTAGAAATACCCTGAGAGCTTAAAGATTTGGATTTTAAAAAAAAGCAACATCCTACCTTCTGCTACCAATTGTGAGTTGTGGGCTATTAGTGTCATGGATAGAATATACTTCTTTTAAAAACACCTAAAAGTGCTATATTATGGTAACATCTCATTTTGTCATCAAAAGCTATGAGATGAAGTTCTCTTACATAAAATGTGAATGAGATTACCTGAATTTTTCCATTTTCTTTTGGTTCTGAATTTGTCAACTGAACAAGACACACTGCACCTTCCATTATTATTATTGTGAAATTAATTTTTCTTAATTTTAATAATGTATTCTTTTAGATTTGAATTACAAAATCTAGAGACTATAGTCTCTACATGATTCTTTGTGAAACATATGACAAACATTATCAAATATGAAATATCTTCATTAAATATCAATATTTTTGCCCATCTAATCTACTCCTCTGTTCCTCCCTCACTGCCTTATACCCTCCCGGGCCTTCTTACTGATCCTTGAACATGTGAAATTAGCTGTGTCATGGGGCTTTGCACAGATTTTTTTCCTTTGCTTAAATGCCCCTTACCAAGAGAACCATGTGACCAAAATCTTCTTCAATGTCTTCCTAAAATATCTTCTTATGGTTAAAATATCACTCTACTTCCCAATCCTCTTTATAATTGTAACTTTCCTCTCTATTATTTCTAAACTCACTTTCCTTGTTTCATTTCCCCCAAAATACTTAGCATCCTCAGCATAATATGTAATTTATTATATCTATTTGATTATCATTTGTTGCATATTTTCCATTAGCAGGAGTTAAATTTCATGACAACAGTGATGTTTTTATGCTTTGTTCACAGATACCATCCGAATTCCTTCTATGGTTAAAGACATGGAATGGGTACTCACAATATTTGTTGAATGAATGCTGCTGTACAATGTAATACATTTATTTGTATGTATTATAGGAAAAGGTTTCATATATGAGGGGACTTCAAAAAGTTCACCAAGAAATTAAACTTAAAAATAAAAATATAAGTATGAACTTTATTTCTTACTATGAGCTAAGACGCTTTTGTAAGTAATGACAGCAGCCATTTAGTTCATCTCTAAATAAATGATGGTCCTAAAAATTTAACCATGTCAAGGTAGTCTTTTTTACATTATTAATTAAAGAAAATACATGCCCTTTACAGATGTTTTTCAAATTAAGAAAGAAACGAAGTCAGAAGAAGCCAAATCAGAACCCTAAGGGGGATGCCTAATGATTTTCCGTTAAAACTCTCATAAAATTGCCCTTGTTAATGAGAGTAATGAGCAGAAGCATTGTTATGGCAGAGACGGACTCTCTGATGAAGTTTGGCTGGGTGTTTGTGTGTTAAAGCATTGACTAACTTTCTCAAACACTCATAATAAGCAGGATTTATAGTTTTTGAACTTCCAGAGAATAAGCAAAGGGCCACGAGCATCCCAAAACATGATTCCATGCCTTTGCTCTTGATCAGTCTGCTTTTACTTTGACTGGACCACTTCCAACTCTTGATAGCCATTGGTTTATTTGTGCTTTGTCTTCAGGATAATATTGGTATAGCTATGTTTTATCTCCTGTTACCATTCTCTTAAGAAAGCCTTCAGGATCTTGATCTCACTTCTTTAAAATTTTCATTGAATGTTTTGCTCTTGTCCGCAGCTGACCCAGGCACAAGTTTTGGGATCTATTAAATGGAAAGTTGGTACAACTTTAATTTTTCAGTAGTCAGAATTGTGTAAGGTTAACCAGTTGAGATGTCTGTGGTGTTGTGTATTGCTTCTGCTGTTAATTGTTCTTCTTCTTCAATTAGGGCATGAACAAGATATTTTATTTCTAGCAAATTGATGTAGGTGGTCTGATGCTGTGGGCTTCAACATTGTCTTGTCCCTTCTTAAAACAAGTTAACCATTTGTACACTGCTCATTTCTCTAGGTTATTGTCCTCCTAAACGCATCATAAAGCATCAATGATTCATTATTTTTCTACCCAAGCTTCACCATAAATTTGATATTGGTTCTTCCTTCAATTTGAATAGAATACATGTTACTTTTCTAGGGTCTGTTTTCAAATTGATGCCTTTTTCTTCTTAATGCCTCAAACTAGATACTGTTCAAACATGTTATAAAAAGTTAGTACAGGTTTATTACTGTGCAAAAGTTTTGAAATTCATGGGTATTTTTTCAAAGTATGCATTTTTTTCCATTATCACTTTAAAGACCCCTTCACCCAATCTCAAATCTGATTTTGCTTAACTTGCATCTGTCCAGTGTATTCTTCTATAAAATAATGTTAGTGTCTTTTCTCCATTTACTTGATTTAAATATTTTGCCACTTATCTTACCAGAAGACGATGCAAAGTAACTGAAGGCTAACATAGCTTTCTTTACTGTAAGTAGTATTAATATATATGACCAAGCCATTTACAATTTCTATCATGTCTACTGTAAAATATGTATGCAAATATGGTGATTTTGATTAATGTATGTATTAAAAAATCTTCAAAGGAAAGCTGTTTAACCTGTAACATGGATGAATATTTATTTGACAAAAAAATTAATAAGTATGCATCCTTTCAAAAACTCAGCATATATGTTTTCAGTATGTAAACAATGCCAAGTATTGGATGATGTTAGAAGAATATATAAGAATACAGGACAATCAAGATGGCTTCTTTTAGGAAACTTATGTTTGGAGGGATTAAAATCAACATTTAGGAATAAATGGAAATTTCATTACAATTAAATATAAAATAAATAAGTTAATAATCACTAGTTATAAAAATCATTTTTAAAACTAGAAAATAGCTAACACTTTATTTACACATACCCAAAGAAAAATGCTATATTAATAGATACATTTCTGAAGAATAATATAAATGTAAATGCACATTTTATCAGAAAGTGGCACAATATTTTAGATCTTTACAAATAGTACACTGGTTGTTCAATCATTCGGTTTAATATTTGTTCATCTATGGAGGGTTATTCCAGTACCAATTATTCTATCATGGCCATAAGTAGAAGTCTCCATGCTTTTTAAAATATAACAAAGTTTTATGTGATATTGCCTTTGTAGAATGAATATATTCACTAGTTTTAAAACTGAGTAGATATGAGGAAACCATGTGATTCTGAAATATTAAAGTCACATAAAATAGATATTGTTTTCTAGGAGAGTCATCTGACGAAGGACAGATTCCTAGTAATAGAAACCATTTGAGAAACTGTTGAAATTATACAGACAAGCAATGATTAGGACATGAAATGGAACAGTAGTTGTAGGAATGAAAAGTAATAGAATGTTTAATATTGTCATCAGAAAACATAATATAATTTTTTATTTCCGGTATATTTAAGCATTTCCAAATATACAAAACTACAGTGACTCTGAGATGCCTAGAGCAGGAACTGTGTTTTCATGAGACTACTTATTTTAATATAGACTATCGAATTTTTAAACCCAACTCATCACAGTGACAGTTCTAAAATCCCCTTGGGCTTCAAAACTGTTAAAAAAGTTTCTCCTGTCCTGATTCTATTTATGAATCTATATATTGCAGTTTCTTTTTACAGCCTAATTAGAGAAGTAAGATTTACAAAGGCCCAGAAGTCAAATCAATGCAAAGAGAACACTGTAATTTGTTTCACTGGGTCATATGAGTGAGTTGTGACCAAGAGTGAAAAAATTATGGTTGAAACTGTTTCCAGTGATAGATTAACACCCAGAGGATGAAAACTTTAGATAAGACACTATACTAAAGTAGGCAAGTAAGCAGGTTATTGAACAGTACATAATTAAGGTTGGAGACTACAGGTATTGACAAATGAAAACATGGGCCAAGTAGTTTCCTAGAAGTTACAGATTAGGGCTCATGACATTTATTTTCTCCAGATAATATTATGATGCTCAATTTGTAGGAGGCATGCAATGTGTTGCGGCTGACTATAAAATTAATGCTCGTCTCTCTTCTAAAAAAATCCAAAATGTTCAATGCGGTATGAGAGTCATATTATTTAAAAGTTCCACATTTTCCTAATAGTTTTTTCACTCACCAAGTACTCATGTAACAAGTATTAAGTCAGGTGGATTATATTTGGGATCATTCAAAACTTGTTCCTATCACTGTTTCACACCCATTCTTAGTCACATTTCTCCTTTCAGATGGTAAGGGTGTGTGCTCATTGGAGTGATTACCCACCTTTGAACAGCTATCATGCCTAGAAGTATCTTGGTGTGATATGCTACATGTGGATCTATGGACATTGGCTTATTCCTCTACATGTTTTAATAGATAGTGGATCCCCTGTGCTTATGTAAGTTTACGTATAATGTGATGCCAACATATTAAACACATTTTCAGATATACCAAAGCTGTGCAGGCAGTAAATATATAAATTTATCCAGATAGATATCTATTGCTTGAGAGTAATCCACTGGTCCTTACCACCAAGCTGCTGTTGGCTCCCTCAGTGGATCCTGCCGCTGGTTCCTGTTCCTGGCAGGTGGATCACTGGTCTCTAGAAGCTGCCACACTAACACTGGTCATGTGAGTGCAGGCTGTTTATCTCAGGCATCTCCTTCATTGCTGCCACGATGGCCACTTTATTCATGTGCCCATCGTGCTAGACCTGTGACTGCCAATTACAAAGGCGTGCGAAGGTTCCCTTGCTGAGTCCTTTTGACTTCTTTGTGAATTGGTCCATTTTCAGAGGTGAATGCATTTTTTGATATGTGACATATTTACACATCATATGCTTATAAGCCAGACTTTAAGCAAAAAATACAATATTTTTCATCCAGGCTACTCAATACTAATCACGAGCCTCTGTTTACTGCCTCTTTGAGACAATTCTCTGTCTACACAAAGTGGATGATTAGGGTCATTGTCTGAATTTATACCTACTGGGAAGATTTTCCTCTGTCACTTTTTTCAAGGCTAATAGCATAGGATGTTATAGTGCAGTTTTCATTGATATTGACTCACATGCTAATGCCAAGACAAATTATTGATAAACCAAATTGAGATGTGTTCTTATCTTTCATCCGGTCATAAGATATTCTCATAGACATAGGCCAAGGAAGGGATACTGGTGTAACAATATTGGATATCATGGGCATCTAGGCTTCCCTCATGTGCTTCTGGCTGTGCACCCTGTCACTGATGTAATGCATTCCAGGTGTCCTGCTTCATTCACCTGTCAGGGTTTTATATCAGAGATGGTTTGTACAATATTCAGTTAGTTCATATCTCTCATGACTAAGCTATGACAGAGGTGGAAGCGTTAACGTAGCTTTGGGACAAAATTGTGACCGTAAGGTGTTGTTTATTCCATGTGAATGTGAACTGTTTTAATCCTTTTCTTATCATAATAGAAAACTATATTTTCCAAATCAATGGTCTCTGAGGCTATACTAATTATCTTTAGCAAAAGTGTCACATCCTCATGGGATTTGGGATTTGGTCAACAAGAAGGTTGATCCTATAGTATTCTACAGTCATTCTCCAGCATCCACCCTATTTCTATAGGAGTCACATAGGTGAATCAAAAAAGATATAATAAGAACTGCTAATCCACTAATCTGGCCCTTTTTAGACTATCAAGGGTGATATTAGATTTTTTAAGCCACCTGGGATGTAATATTGTTTTTGAATTTCTTGTTTTACAGGGAGTAATAGTTTTTGAAGACTTCCCTAAAGTTTTATACCATGATAGCTTTTCCTCTCTGGACTAAAGAAAGGTATAGCGTGATGAAATGACAACCAGGTTACCATTGTAAGGTCTGTAGGCCAGTCCCTGGCTAGAGCTCTATTTATATTATTTCCCTTTACCACATGTGTCACAATATATTCCTTTTCTGACAGCGAAGGGGCATGACAGCATGATGATGTTATTGACGTCAACAAGGCCTTGTTTCTGACATCCCTCAACATGTCAGAGAATCTTCTGCTTTCCAGTCCACAGTTACCAGAGGAAATTAACATGAGTCTCTTTAGTGAAGCACTAGGATATACATTTTGTGTAGGTTACTCACTATGGTTTTCCATACTCCTTTCCCCTGGGGATTTCTCTGCTTCTTCAGGCAATGCATTCTAATTGTAAAACTGGCTTAGCTCCAGAAACTGGGCAATCAGTACTTTTAAATGGGTCAATTGTCTTCAGTACACAGTTATTTCACCCTTCAAGTTTTCTGTTGGCACAAATTGAATAGTAACTTAGTTGACTGCCCACTTGTGTTTCCCTAGATGTTTTGTGTTCTATTGACCATATTTATAACGCTGTGCTCTTTGTTACCCTTTGGCTGCCGCTCAAACTTGCCAGTTATTATTATGGTTATGATCCCTTCTCTTCCAGTGGTTAAACACCACTGCCCTGCCTCTATTGTCTTGCAATAATTAATCAAGTTTTGTAGTAGCTTCTACTGATATGATTTAGCTTTGTCCCCACCCAAATCTCATCTTGCATCACAGCTCCCATAATTCCCACATGTCATGGGAGGGACCCAGTGGGAGGTAACTGAATTATGGGGGTGAATCTTTCCCATGCTGTTTGCATGATAGTGCATAAGTCTCAACAGATCTGATGGTTTTATAAAGGGGAGTTCCCCTGCACAAGCTCTCTCTTGCCTGTTGCCATGTAAGACATACCTTTGCTTTTCCTTTGTCTTCCCATCATGATTGTGAGGCCTCCCCAGCCATGTGGAACCGTGAGTCCATTAAACCTCTTTCTTTTATAAATTACCCAGTCTCAGATATGTCTTTATTAGCAGTATGAGAATAGACTAATGCATCTACTTTTAGCCTTGGTATCAGAAGGAGTAATTCTTTTACTTGTGCACCGCTTAGTGTTGTCACCTTCCTACGGGACACTATCATCTGTGAGCCTTCTGACAGCATGTCCAGTTCAGCAGGGTTTCTCTTTCACCATCTGAGAGGCAACTCTGGCATCTCATATTTATTCAGCATGGACAGTCACTTTTCCATGGTTCTAGCGAGCATTATATAAGTGGGTTTATCACCTTCCAAGGTCCTTTTTCAGAATGTTAGATCTTGTAATTTGGGATAATGCCACAAATTCAATTTTATATCCCAACTCGCTTTATCAGCACCCTCAGAATTTAGTCTTATGACTAACTGGAGAGCTTCTACCTGTAAAGGACAGCTAGATGTTTTTACTTTATCTGGCATGTAGTGATATTGACAACTAATATATCCTCAAATGGAGTATGCTGTAAATTAACCCTATTTAGACCTACTGTTCAAGAGAGAAGATGGAGCATATCTTAAGGTAAAATGTGGTGGTTTTGTACTCCAGCAAGGTATCTAAGAAGAAATCTCTTCTTATCTTAAAGTAATTATTATTATTATTATTTTAATTTGTTGATTTAAAAAAATATACTGGGGTAAGAACATTTAACATGAGATCTAGTTGCTTACCAAAATTTTAAGAACACAATAGACTATTGTTCATTATAGGCACAATGTTGTACAGCAGATCTTTTAATCTCATTCCTCTTGCATTATTAAAATTTATGCTCATTGAATAACATCTCCCCCTTTTTCCCTCTCCCCTACCCCTGGCCATCTACTTTCTACTGAGATTCTAATGGTGCTGACTATTTTAGATAGATGATGTAAGTGGAATTATGTGGTAGTGGTAGTTCTGTGACTGACTTATTTCTCTTAGCATAATGTCTTCATGGTTCATCCATGTTGTTGCATATTACAAGATTTCCTTATTTTTAAAAGCTGAATAATATTTTATTGTATTTGTATATAACATGTTCTTTATCCACTAATCAACTGATGGGCATTTAGGTTGTTTCTGTATCTTATCTACTGTAAATAATGTTCCAGTTAACATAAGGGTGCACATATCTCCTCAAGATCATAATTTTTTCTTTTGGATTAATTACCCAGAAGTAGAATTTCTATATTCTGTGGTAGTCTATTTGCATTTTTTTAGGAAACTTCATACTTGTTATTCATAGCACCTGCACCATAATACATTCTCATCAACTTATATTAATATTGCAATTTCTCACATACTTGCTAACACTTTTTACATTTTGTTTTATTCATTTTTTGTAATAATCATTATAACAGGTATGAAGTGCTATCTCATTATAGTTTTGATTTGCACTTCTCTGTTGATTTGTGATGTTCAGAATATTTTCATATACCTGTTGGCCATTTTTATGTTTTTCTAGAGAAAAATGTCCATTCAAGTTATTTGTCAAGTTCTTTTAAATCAGTATTTTTTTTTTTAGTATGAGTTGAAGGACTTAATCATGTACTTTGCATATTAACCTTTAACAATTGCAAATATTTTAGCTGCCTTTTTTCACTCTGTTGATTGTTGCAGTTGCTGTTCAGAAGCTTTTTAGTTATATGTAGTCCCACTTGTCTATGATTGCTTTTATTGCCTTCAATTTTGGTGTCTTATCCTTAAATTCATTGCCAATGCCAATGTCATGAATATTTTTCCTTATGTTTTCTTAGAGTTTTACAGTTTAGGTCTCTGTTTAAGCCTTTAATCTATTTTGAGTTGATCTTTGTATATGATGTAAAATAAGTTTCCAATTTTATTTTTTATTATGGGAATATCCAATTTTCCCAATACCAGTTGTTGAAGAAACTATCCCATCCCTATCGTGTACTCTTGGCACCCTTGCAAAAGATCAATTGACAGTATATTCAAGGGTTATTGTCTGGGGTCTATTCTGTTTCATAGTTTTATATGTCTATCTTTATGGCAGTAACATTATTGTAATTACTGTAACTTACAGTAATATACAATATGCCATAATATACAGTAGTATCTCCCTTATCTGTGGGTTTGTTTTCCACCATGTCAGTTACCTGCAGTAAGCCACAGTTCCAAAATATTAAATAGAAATTTCAGAAATAAACAATTTATATGTTTTAAATTTTAAGTCTTTCTGAATAATGTAATGGCATCTCAAACTGTTCCAACCATCCTACCTAGGATGTGAACCATCCGTGGGTCCAGCATATCTACACTGTGTATACTACCCACCCGTTAGTCACTTAGTAGCCTTCTCAGTCACTAGATGAAAAAATTATAATATATAGAGTTTGGCATCATCTAAGATTTTAGGCATCCACTAGAGATCTTGAAACATATCCCTCACAAATAAGAGGAAGCCACTGTATTTTAAAGTCAGAAAGTATGTTGCCTTCAGCTTTGTTCTTTTGGTTCAACATTGTTTGGACTATACAGAATTATTTATGCTTTCATATAAATTTTATAATTTTTTCCACTTATGTAAAAAGTGGCATAGGGATTTGAATAGAGAGTTAACTGAACTTAAAGATTGCTCTGGGAATTATGACAATTTTAACAATATTAAGTCTTCCAATCCATGGACACAGGATATTTTACATTTATTTGTGCTTTCTTTAATTTCTTTTATTAATGTTTTGCCTTTACCGGGTCTCAAGTCTTTTATTCCTTTGTTAAGTTTATTTCTAACAATTTTATTCTTTTTTATACTATTGTAGAAAAAAATCACTTTCTTTACTACCTTTTCAAAGAGTTTGTTTTTAGTGTATAGAAACACAATTGTTTTTGTATTTTAATTTTATATCCTGCCATTTTACTGAATTCACTTATTAATTCTAACAGTTTTTGGTAGAAATTTTAGGGTTTTCTACATATAGGATTATGTCATCTGAAAAGAATAATTTTATTTCTTCCTTTCCTATTTATTCATTTATTTTTAATACTTTCTTGCCTAATCACCCTTGTTAAAAACTTTTAGTGATATAATGAACAGAAGAGGCAAAAGTGGACATGAACGCCTTGTTTCTAATCTTTGAGAGAAAGCTTTCAGTTTTTTACTGTTGAGTATGATGTTAACTGTGGTCTTTTCACATATGACCTTAATTATGTCATGTTAATTTTTTCTGTTGCTGGTTTGTGGAGAGTTTTTATAATGAAAGGTTGCTGAATTTGGTCAAACACTTTTTGTGCAACTATTGCAATGATCATGTGTTTCTTTGTCCTTCATTTTCTTAGTGTTATATATCACATTTATTTATTTGTGTGTGTTGAACCATTCTTGCATCCCAGGGGTAAATTATAGTTGGTTATGGTGAATGGTCCTTAAGTTATTGAATTTGGTTTGCCAGTGCTTTATTGAGGATTTTTACATTGTTTATCTGGGATATAGACCTGTGATTTTCTTTTTTTTTTTTTTTTTTGTGGTGTCTTTTTCTTTGTCTGGCTTTATTATTTTAGTAACGTTGGCCTCATAAAAAGTTTGAAATTCTTCCCTTATCTTTTTTTTTTTGGAAGAGAACGAAAAGTATTCATGTTAATTCTTATTTAAATGTTTGAGAAAATTTACCAGTGAGGCTTTTCTTTGTTGGGAGGCTTCTGATACTTATTCATTCTCCTTATTGGTTATTATCTATTTAGATTTTCTATGTATTCATTAAGTTTTGGTAGTATTAAATCAAGTTTAGCTTAAAGCTTCTTCCTTACATGTTTTAAGTTCAGCCTAACAGTGTCTCTTTACATTGTGAACTATAACCTAAATGGAGTTGTAAACAGACTGTAGCCTACTCTTGTGACAGTCACTGAGTTTTGGCCAAAAGTGACCAACTGTTCAAATTGTGTTCAAGTAAGGCAAACAGAAAGCTGTAACCAATCCGGCTGTCTCTGTACCTCAATTCCATTTTCTGTACTTCATTTTCCTTTTTTGATCCATAAATCTTCCCACGTGGCTGAGCTGGAGTTGCTGAGCCTACTCTGGCTCTGGAGGCTGCCCCATTCATGAATCGCTCTTTGCACAAACTCTTTTAAATTTAATTTGACTAAAGTTTTCTTTTTAAACAGTATTTTTTTATTTTATTAAATTATTCATTTCTTCTAGACTATTTCATTTGTTGCCAAATAATTTTTCACAGTAGTCTCTTATTTCTTATGATTTTAGTGGCATCAGTTGTAATGTCTCCTATTTAAAAATTTTATTTAACTGAGTCTCTTTTTTCATGGTCTAAAGAGTCTTTCATTTTTTTTATTTCAAAACTAATATGCTTTTTAAGTAAATTTTGCTGTTTTTCTGTTCTCTATATTACTTACTTCCGTTATAATCTATGATTTTCTTTCTTCTGCTAACCATGAGCTTAGTTTGTTATTCTTTTTCTAGATCCTTAATGGGCAAAGGTAGGTTGTTTATTTAAGATATTTCTCCTGTTTTAATATAAGCATTTATTATTACCATCCCTCTTCATACCGCTTTTTCTGAATCTCTGAAGTTTTGGAGTTTTTGCCATTTTCGTTTGTCTCAAGATATTTTCTAATTCCCTTTTTGATTATTTGATGCATTGATTGTTCAAGAATGTGCCCTTTTTCATATATTTGTGAATTTTTAAGTTTTCCTTCTGTTATTGATTTTTAGTTTCATTCCACATTGGTTGAAAAAGTTGCTCAGTATGACTTCAATCTTTCTAAATTTGTTAAGACTTGTTTCATGACCTAATATACCACCTATACTGCAAAGTCTTTTGTGTATGCTTAAGTGGAATGTATCTTCTACTGCTATTGGGTGGGATGTTTTTGATATGTCTGTTTGATCCATTTGATTAATTGTGTTATTCAAGGCCTCTGTTTACTTATTGATTTTCTCTCAGTGCATTATATCTATTATTGAAAGTGGAATGTTGAAGCCTCTTACTATGTGTATTGCTGTCTCTTTCTTCAGTCTGCTAATGTTTGCTTCATGTATTTAGATGCATGAAGTTTAGTGAATATATACTTACAATTGTTATATCTTCAAAATGAATGGACTGTTCTATCATTAGTAACGTCCTTCATAGTCTGTCATGATTTTTTCTTTTTAAGATCTATTTTGTCTGATAAAAGCATACCTATCCCTGCCTTCTTTTGACTACAGCATTGGGTGAATTACTTTTATGCTGAATTTAGCACCTTTATCCTTGTGTTTTGTAAAATGTCCAGCTAAGGTAGAAGTCATCACAAGTAGAAAGAGGGATTTTAAATAATTGAGACAATGTGATGGATGAAGGATTAGAGAACTATCAAGTTGAGTGGGGGCAGGGAGGAGGCAAAATAATCCAGATGGAGGAGATCCAAGGGAGCATGCAAGATAATAATTCTAACTACTTTATGGAAGAAAGGATAAAACAACTCAAAGGGGAAGTACATTAAAATAGTGTTACCATTTTGACTAAAAAACATATAGCTTTATATTTTTCTTTGAATTTTACCCTGGCATTAAATTTAGTGTAAATAATTTAAAAATAGTATCTATGCAAAATGACAGATACTTCATTGTCTATCTTGTCAGAATTCAAAATAGTCAATTTTGTAATATAATGTAATACCCCCTACAGAATTCTATGCACATATGGCTTATTTATGTCTGTGTTTATCTTGAGTTACTAATGTTCCAAAATCACACATGCATGGAATAAATGCATTATCATAAAAAAGGAAAACTGTTCTTACTCACAGTTAGACTTGGCTGTTTGCTGTTATTGGCTTCAAGTAAACACTATGAAAACTTATTAGAGCTACTATAATAAGTTAGTAAACTTACAGTTTGCATATATTCCTGTACCTCACTACTATATCAATATTTTGGTATATCTTTCTGGAAGAAAAGATGTAATTTTCCCCATAATTGTTTTCTTCATGTCAGTATGTATTCAAATAGATCAGTGCTTTTTAGGTAAATGTTTTCAAAAGAATGAAAGCAATTTTAGCTACAAATAAAACTTTTTCTTTTGTAATTTCCCCACACTTTCACATGATCGCTTAAATGTTTTTTTACAGTGGAGTAAATGGTATTTAATTTGAGCAAGGAAAGCATAAAACTGTGGTACAAAATAGAAAACAAATAAATATTCCCTTCATAGCTATATCAGCAATCAAGTGTTACATTTTGTTAGACTGTTGAAGAAGATAAGACAAAGAATTTTTTTCAGTTATTCTCCAAAATATGTATACTCTTAAAATTTGCTTTTCTATTATTATTTCCTTCCATTTACTAACCCAGAGCAATATATTTTCTCTTGGCTGTGTTGATATTTATTTTATTGAATACTTAAGGGACACAGAGATGAACTATGTGCCACTTTAAGATTCTTTTGTATCATATTTTCAAGAATAAAAGAGATATAAAAATTTTGGAAATGGCAGAGAGAAACTAAAATTTTCAGAGTTAATATAAACTTATATTTTTTAAAAAGAGAAATAATTTTTTTCTGTTAAAATTTCAGGATTGAAGTAAAAGAGCAATTTTATTTTAATGTCATTTAAAAAACTCCAGATGCTTATTTAGTTGATTTTATTTAAATGTGGTTATTTATGTATATTATCATTGTCTAATTCGGCTGTCTACCTTATTATGATTTATTAAAACTGCAAAGTTTCCATAGACATTTAGCAAATTGCCAAAAGTCATCTTTTCCCTAGAGAGCTTGCCTTAACTCAGCATATCAGTTGAAAACACAACCATTCTGATACAAAAATCCCTCTACAACTGCACTTCTTGAGCCATGCTTGCTACAGATTGTTAGCAGAAAGGAAGAAGAATTTAGAGAACTGTAAAAGTATACCATTTGGCCTATGACATATCATTCAATTTATTGTAATATTTAAAAATACATTGAGTCATAATTATGAAAAATATTTCTGTAATTGCAAATAACTGGGAACTTAAAATGTTTTAATAAACAGTATTTTTATATTGGAGATATTTTCTATTCATATGGTTTAATAATTTATATATGAACTTTTAATTCTTGTTTTTTTACTTAATATTTATTTTTTAAAAATATACTATTCTACATGTCTGTTGGCCTTTTGAAAAAGAATATGCAGATTACAAAATTAAAACATAACTTGGTTCATATTGCCTTACATACATTTTAACTTTTCAAGTAAGTGACAGTTTTCTAATTTAGTCTGAGTAATATTTAGGTGTTTTTTAAAAATCTTTTAAATATATATATATTTATAGACTATAAAATAAGCAATGTGTCTATGGTTGAACTGTTTTTCAGATAATTGTCATACATCTAAGGGATTTATTTGTATTATTGAGTTATATTAAATTGAACAGATATTTAACTTTTGGAAACTATTTTTCTACTGGTGGGAATTCACATTGTTTCCACTTTTATATTAAAAATATTCTGTAATTGGATACTGGGAATATGGTAGAGTAGAAAGAAGCACAAATCTGACTCCACATCTTGAAAATAATTACACAGAATCTGTCTGATGATTTTGGAATTCTGAAGTCGATGGATTATTTGCAACTTCCAGGGGAAAGCTAGCACACTACATTGCAGACAATTTTGGTCCAATTCAGCTCTTAGTTCAGCAATGGCTCCCCAGCTTTCATTCCCATTGCAGAAAACCGCACACGTTCCTGATACAAGCTGGCAAGTAGGTTGTGGGAACCAAGGTGGGTGTTTAAAACACTGTTCTTTAAATATTGGGAATCTATGTTCTGGTCACCGATTGCTGCTTCTGATCACAGAGGTGCAGACACAGATGCATGTGACCATTATGGTTGCAACTGCTCACATTTTCACAAGTTTCTCCCCCTCTGGCAGAAGTGATTTTCTGCAGAATTAAAGAGTCAGGAATTTTCTCCTTTTCTCCTTTTGAGAGTTAGACGTTAAAGACTATAATATTCAAAATTAACTGTTTATATGGCAGAGGGAGTAGAGGTTGTGGAGAAGGTTAGAAAATCATGGTGCTTGCCCAGAGAAAAATGTAAGCCCCAAAAGACCTAAAATGAAAATATTAAGTTTACACCACAGACTGATACTCAAGATACCATCTACAGCAATAAAAACAAAGCAGAACAAAATAAAATCACAACCTAAGAAAGGGAGGAAATGTGAGTTCTAGAGTTACCACATTGTTAAATTCAAATGTCCAGTTGTCAACAAAAAATTATAGAAAAGTCTCATTCACAGGAAAATAAATAAATAGAAACCGTATATTAGAAAAACCCAATGGCAGATCTACCAGAAAAAGACTGTATGACAACTGTCTTAAAGATGTTCATATTGCTAGAGGACTATGTGGAAAAAGTCAAGAATATGATATATTATAAACAATAGGATTATATCAAAAAGAAATTATAAAATATAAAAAATTGATTTAATAAGAAATTCTACTATGGAACAATATAACTTAAAAAAAAAGCCACAGAAATTCAAAGGCAGATTTGAGCAGGCAGAAGAAAGAATCAGTGAAATTTTAGACAGGACAATTGAAATTACTGTGTCTGAGGAATAGAAAGAAAAATTATTACAGATATCTGAACATATACTAAGGAACCTATATAACACCACCGTGCAGGTCAACAGATGATTATGAGACTCACATAAGGAGAAGAAAGAGGGAAGGGGGCATAGAGGATACTTAAAGGGATAATGGCCCAAAATGTCCAATTTGATAAAAGACTTAAGTATAAACATCCAAGAAGTTTAATGAAGTCTAAATGTAATAGAGACTTGCACCAAGAAATATTATTATACTCAAACTGTTAAAAGACAAAAAGAAAATTTTGAAAGCAGCAAGAGGGAAGCAACATATCCCATACAAGGAATTCTTCATAAGATTATCGGCAGATTTTTTATCAGAAACTCTGGAGGCCAGAAGGAAATAAGTGGATATATCTAACATGCTAAAAACAAAAACAAAAACACAACTGTTAGCCAACAATCCTGTGTCAAAATGACCACTTAAAAGGGAGAAACTGAGTCAGTTTCAGATAAATACAAGCTGACAAACATCACTACCACCAGCCCTGCCATGCAAGAAATGCTACAAGGAATATTGCAGGTTAAAATGGAAGGACACTAGACAGTAGCTCAAATCTGTGTGAAGAAATAAATATTGCAGTAAAAGTAACTGCATGAGCAATTATAAAAGCTGGTATTATTGTAACAGGTTTGCAATCATATTTTGTTTTCTACATAATTTAAGAAACTAATGATTTTTAAAAATCTTTAGCTAATAATATTAAACAATTATTAGCTTATGGTTTTGGACATGATGAATGAAGATGCAATTTTGTGACATCAATAACTAAAATGATTGGGGACAGTGCTGTAAAGGAGCAGAGTTTTGTATGTCATCAAAGTTTGAGTATTATAACTGTAGGATGTTGATTATAATCCCCATGGTCACCAAAGAAAAAGAAAGAGTATAGAATATAAAAAAAGGAAATGAGAAATAAAATATTTCAGTACAAAAGAAGAACTATACACAAAAGAAGACAACAATGAAGAAAATTAGGAAAAAAAAGCTACAAAGCATATCGCAAACAAATAGCAAAATGATAGAAGTATGTCCCTCTTGTCAAAATCACTTTAGATATAAATGGTTTAAACTCTCCAATCAAAATGCGGAGATTGACAGAATAGATAAGAAACAATAATCCACCTACATGCTGTCTACCAGTGACTCACATTAGATCAAAGGTCAAAAATAAGTTGAAAGCAACACAATGGAAAAAGACATTTCCTACAAGTAGAAACTAAAAGAGATAAGATTGATTGCCTATAATAATATAAGACAAAATAGACTTTAAACAGAAAAAAATAATATGAGACAAAAGGATATTATACATTAATAAGAGGTGAAATACAGCAAGAAGATATAACAATGATAAACATTTATGCATCTAATATTAATTAGTGAAAATATATGAAACAGAATTCACAGAAATAAATGCAAAAATAGACATTTCTATAACAAAAGTTGAACATGTCAATATCCCATTCTCAATAACAAACAGAAAAAACAGACAGAAGACTAACAAGGAAATAGAGGACTTGAAAAACATAATAAACCAATTAGATCTAAAAGATATATACAACATACTCTACCCAACAACAGCAGAATAAACACTCTTCTAAAATATACATGGAGGGTTTTTGTCTTGTTTTGTTTCGTTTTTCTTTTTTCTGAGATGGAGTCTCACTCTGTCACCCAGGCTGGAGTGCAGTGGTGTGATATTGGCTCACCACAACCTCCACCTCTCAGGCTCCAGTGATTCTCCCACCTCAGCCTCCTGAGTAGCTGGGATTACAGGCAAGCATCACCACTGCAACGGCTTTTTTTTTTTTTTTTTTTTTTTTTGTATTTTTAGTAGAGACGGAGTTTCACCATGTTGGCCAGCCTGGTATTGAACTCCTGACCTCAAATGATCCACCCACCTGTCTCAGCCTCCCAAAGTGCTAGGATTATAGACATGAGCTACTATGCCTGGCCACATGACAGGTTTTATAGAATAAACCATATGTTAGTTCACAAATTGTCTCAATTGATTTTAAAATTAGGTTACTATACAAATTACCTTTTCCTGATCACAGTGGGATGAAGTTAGAAATCAATAACAAAGGAAAACAGGAAAATTCACAGATTTGTAGAAAACAAATATTCTTATTTAATGAATCAAAGAAATCACAAGAAAAATTAGAAAATAAAGATAAATGAAAATGAAAACATAACATATTAAGACTTATGGAATGCAGCAAGAGGACTGTCCATGGAGAAATTTATAGCCGTAACTGTTTATATTAAAAAAGAAGAAAAATCTCCAATCAAAAACGTATCTTTGCAGCTTTAAAATTTGAAAAAAGAGAACAATCTAAACAAAAAGCAACCTAGGAGAACTAAGGAAATTACAGAAATTAAAGCAGAGATAAAATGGAAAATAGAAAAATAATAGAAAAAATCAATGGAAACAAAAGTTAGTTCTTCCAAGTACCAACAAAATTGACAAACTTAATCTAGATTGACTAAGGAAAATAAGAGAGAAAGAGAGAAAATTCAAATTACCAAAATTAGAAATCAAAGTGGGGATATTACAAATACAGATTCACAGAAATAAAAGTGGTTATAAGATAGTACAATGAACAATTGAATGCCAATAAATTATATAACCTTGATGAAATGAACAAATTTCTAGAAATACATAAACTACTGAAACAAAAACCTGGAGCACCCACACTTCTTTATTTCAAAACGTATTGAAATATGCAGTAATCAAAACACTGTGATACTAACATGAAGGGAGACACATGGACCAATGGAATTGAAAGCCCCCAAATAAACCTTCTCATATATGGTCAAATGATTTTTTTATAGGATGCCAAGGTCACTAAATAGGGAAAAAAATTATTTCAATAAGTGGTACCAGAGAAAACTGTATACTCACATGCGAAAGAATGAAGTTGGGCCGTTATATAACATCATATACACAAATTAACGCGGATTTAAGACATAAACATAAGACCTAAAGCTACAAAACTCTTAAAAGGTAAGATAGAGTAAAATCTTCACAACATTAAATTAGACAATAATTTTTTGAATATGGCACCAAAGGCACATGTCACAAAACAAACAGTAGGCAAATTGTACTCCATAAAAATCTTAGAATTTTGTGCATCAAAAGATATTATCAACAAAGCAAGAGGGCAACTTGCAGAATAGAAGTATTTGCAGATAATTTATCTGATAAGGATTACTATCCTGGATATGTAGAATACTCCTAAAAATAAACAACTCTAACAATGTAAATGACCAAATTCAAAAACGGGCAATAATTCTGAACGGTCATTTTTCCAAAGCAGATACACAAATGGCCAATAAGCACATGAAAACATGATCAACATCACTAATCATTAGGTAAATGAAAATCAAAACCACAATGAGATACCACCTCAAATCCATTAGGAGAGCTACTGTCAAATAAGAAGAAAATAAAAAGCATTGGTGTGGACATGAGGAAATGAGAACCTGTGTTGCACTGTTGGTGGGACTATAAAATGGTACAACTGTTAGAGAAAACAGTACAATGGTTCATCAAAATTTAAAAGTTGAATTAACATATGATCCAGGGATTTGATTTTTCCACAAATATCCAAATAAATTGAAAGCAGGGTCTTGAAGAGATTTTGTACACCCATGCTCACAGAAGCATTATTCTTGTAGCTAAAATGTTGGAACAACCCATGAACAGATGAATAGATAAGCAAAATGTGATATATACATACAATAGTATATGACTCAGCCTTAAAAAGAAAGGAAATCCTGATATATGCTACAACATGGACGGACCTTAAGGGTACTATGTTAAGTGAAATAAACTAATTACAAAAAAACAAATACTGTATGATACCGTATGAAAGTACAATGGTGGTTGCCTGGTGTTGGGAGCAAGGGAAAATGGAGAATATTTGTTTAATGAGTATACACTTTCAATTTTGCACAATGAAAAACTTCCTAGAGATGAACGGTGGTGAGATTTAGCAACAACCATATGAATGTACTTAATACCACTGAACCATACACTTAAAGATGGCTAAGATGGTAAATTTTAGGTGATATTTATTTTACCAAAATTTTTAAAAATTGAAAGATTAAAAAGATAAGTAGGGAAATTTGAATATAACTTGCTAATAGATGGCATCATCATCAGTAAAAAAAATTATTACTTTTGTTAGAAGTGTTTATGATATTATGGTTATGGTGAAAAATATTTTTATTTTTAGACATGGATACTGAAGTATAGATGCTCCTGGACTTACGATGGCAATACATACCACAATTCCATTTTTGATTTAAAATGTCCTAATTTGAAAATGCACTTAATACACCTAACCTACTAAACTTCCTGAAAATCAGAAGTTCCCAATCCGCCGGCCACATATTGGTACTGATGAGTGGCCTATTAAGAAGTGGGCCTCTGTAGGGACATGGATGAAACTGGAAATCATCATTCTCAGCAAACTATCGCAAGGACAAAAAACCAAACACCTCATGTTCTCACTCATAGGTGGGAATTGAACAACGAGAACACATGGACACAGGAACGGGAACATCACACACTGCGGAATGTTGTGGGGTGGGGGGAGGGGGGAAGGATAGCATTAGGAGATATACCTAATGCTAAATGAGAAGTTAACGGGTGCAGTACACCAACATGGCACATGTATACATATGTAACAAACCTGCACATTGTGCACATGTACCCTAAAACTTAAAGTATAATAATAATAAAATTAAATTAAATTAAATTAAATTAAAAAAGAAAACAGCACGGGAAAAAAAAAAAAAAGAAGTGGGCCTCACAGCAGGAATTGAGTAGCAGGCGAGTGAGCATTACTGCCTGAGCTCCGCCTCCTGTCAGATCAGCAGCGGCATTAGATTCTCATAGAAGAGCAAACCCTTCTGTGAACTGTGTGTGCAAGGAATCTAGGTTGCGTATTTCTTACCAGAATCTCACCAATGCCTGATGATCTAAGGTGGAACAGTTTCATCCTGAAACTATCTCCCTGCCCATCCCTGTCTGTGGAAAAATTGTCCTCCATGAAACTGGTCAGTGGTGCCAAAAAGGTTGGGAACCGCTGCTGAAAATCGTAGCTTAGCCTAACTTACCTTAAATGCGCCCAGAACACTTACATTAGCCTACAGTTGAGCAAAATCATCTGGCAACATAGTGCGCTGTAGAGTATCAGTTGTTTACACCTTGATGATTGCATAGCTGACTGGGAACAGTTGCTTACTAAGATTGCCTAGCAAGGCAAGACAGTATGCTACTGCTTTCTACCAAATGCATATCAGTTTCACACCATCGTAAAGCCGAAAATTATAGTTAATCCATCATAAGCTATGGACTATCTGTGTTTAGTGGTGAAATATCTTGATGTCTGTAATTTAAGGTATGTACTCCAACAACAATAAAATAGAGAAGTGTGGCAAAATGTGAACAACTGTTAAATCAAGGTGATGTGTATATGGTATTTATTTGATTTTTCTCTTTCTCTTTGTTTAAATATTTTCATAATAACTTCTAAAATTCTATTATTTGTTGAACTCATATGCTCTGTAACTTTGTCCTTTCTTAAAATATTTTATTTGTTCGTAAAAGTAATATGCTCAGAAATAAAAATAAAGTAAGTACTATTGACCTATGACTTATAGAGAGCTCTTGTCAATAGCATTTATCTTTACAGGATTTTTTCTCTGCTTATTTGTTTTATTTTGTTGTGAACAAATCATAACAATTTTTGTGATATGCTCCTTGTCAATATCATTAATATGTTCCATTAAACCCCTTTATAAATGTTCTGGAATATGAACAGAGAAATTTTCTGGAGTAGAATTGTTGGCTGAAATTGTATATGTATTCATAATTGTAAGCGATGCTGCTAGATATATTTCTAGGAATGTTATAACACTACATATACCCATTATTGGTCTTTAAGGAGGAAAATATTTTACCCAGTCCTCATGTAGCTTTTTAGTTCAAAGGAAGTTCAGTACTACAAATGTTTTAGGATTCTCTCTGATCTCTTGCTCAACCGCCCAAGGAAAAAAGGAATAATATAATCTTATTGATGAGATGGGATAGAAAGACTGGACATTTAGATTTGAGTCTCTTTCTCTTCCCTTTCAGTTTTAATTTGGCCTATCTGAAGGAAAAATGTATTTCTATTTTGCCATCATACACTAAGAAAGCTTACTTCCATGACAGAAGCCTGTAATTGTTAGATTACCTATGAGGTGGTAAATAAAATTGCCAATAATATAAGACACATTAAAAGATACCAGCTTTTATCTTTAATACAGATTATTTTTGATTCTCTATGTACCTACTTCCATGTAAACAGAGTTCCTTCCTAACTCTGAACTGTATAAGAAAGCGCAATTTATCTGGTTTCTGGCAAATCCCCAATTTCGTGTGCATGGGCAATAACATTGATACGCAGAGAAAAAGTGGAATTTCAGGGGGCAAGCATGAAGAAATTGTGGCTTTTATCAGAGACAGAGAAAGTCACTTCAATTATTACTAAATGTCAATTGGACACCCAATGACATAGGGTTTCCAAATTTTGGGATGACTCAAGTCTTTGTCCAGGATAGTGGCTGTTTGATGTAAATAGAAATGTAGGTGCTGACCTTAAGTACAAACTACAGAGCTCCATGAAAGAGTCCAGCACAAGGATGGGTGTGAGGAGCTCAGAATTTTTGCAAAACTTGAGCACAGGTTAACTTTGTATGTGCATTTGTGTTTTTACATGTGTAACTTGAAAATAACATACAGTAAACTTTATTTTTGCTGGAGGGGGCACATAGTACAGTTGTATGAACTTTAATATGCACTGTTCTCTCTCTGTATATACAGAGGATTGGTTCCAGGACCTCTATATACCAAAATCCATGAACACAAGTGCCCCAGTTGGCCCCGTAAAAACTGGATATACAAAAAGTCATCCCTCTGTAAAGGCAGTTTTGCATCCCTCCAATACTTTTCTGTGCCTGGCTTATTTCACTTAAATAATGTCCTCATGTTTACATATTCTGAATATTTAGTCGTGTGATTTGCAGTAAAAACAAGTCTCTACCGGTAAGACTCTACCGGTAAGACAAAAATGCTCTTGTTGCACTGTTCAGCTGACATTTATCAGGCTGGGACACTGGTTTCCTGGCAGTAGTAACTATTGGCTGACTCATATCTGCCCTCTTCTCTGGAGGATTGCACTTGACTGATGAGAGCCATCTTACATTGAGATGATTTGGAGATTAGACTCCTTAGCAAAGCTCCATTGGCCCTGTACTGAAGCCAATGGCCAACCCATGGGGTCATAGCAGCACAAACCACGACTTTATAAGTATAATGGCTTTGTGTCATGATCTACATAGCAGAATTTCCCTGGGAAATAAGTGAGGACAGACATCTCCTAAAATCACACTTTTGTTTAGTTCAAGGGTGGGTAAATTTTTCTGTATAGGGACAGATAACAAATATTTTAGGGTCTGCAAAGCCATATGGTCTCTATTGCAACAACTCAATGCAGGGACAAAGGAGACAGTAGTTAGCAGAGTAGGGTACTAGCATAAAGACAGATAAATAGAGCAGAATAGAGCCCAGAATATAACCTATTAATAGAATATCAAGTGATGTTCTACAAGGGTGCCAAGTAATACAAAATGGAAAAGATATTCTCTTCAACAAATGGTATTTGGAAAACTGAATATTATACAGAAGGTATTTGGAAAACTGAATATTCACATACAGAAGAATGAAGTTGACCCTTATATCATGCACAAAAACCAACTCAAGATGGATTAAAGATTTAAATAAAACACCTTTACCTGTAAAACTCAGAATGAAACGTAGATAAATATCTTCATGACATTGTTATTGGCAATGATTTTATGAATTGGACACCAAAATCATGGGTAACAAAAGCAAAAATAGATGGGTGGGACCATAAAAAATAAAAAACAAGACTTTTGCATAACAAAGCAAATAACAGAATGTAAAGCAATCTATGTAATAGAAAATATTTGCAAATCACACATCTGATAAAAGGTTAATATACAAAATATATGATAAACTTCTTCAACTCATATTGAAACACCAAGTAACTTAATTAGAAAAGGGGTAAAAGACTTGAATAAATTTCTTTCTGGAGAAGACGTACAAATAGCCAACAGGAATATGAAAAAATATTTAATATCACTAACCATCAAGGAAATGTAAATCAAACCCACAATGAGATATAACCTCACATCTGCTAGGATGGCTATAATAAAAACAAACAGAGATAATTAGTATTGGTGAGGATGTAGAGAAATGAGAATCCTGATACACTGTTGGGAATGTAGGATGATACAGTCACTATGAAAAACAGTATGAAAGTTTCTTAAAAAATTTAAAGAGAACTACCATGTGATCCAACAATCTTACTTCTGGATATTTGTTTGAGGAAACTGAAATCAGGATTTTAAAGGATTTTCTGATTTTAAAGAAATAGGTTCATTCCCATGTTCACTGGAATGTTTCTCTTGAGATCATTCCCTCAATAACTCATTTGTACAAGAATCTCCCCCTCACCTCTCTTTCTGGAAATGCTTACCTATGAACACCATGTGTCCCAAAATATATGAAATTTTATTTCTGCAATTTAGAAGCCAGAGATAAAAAAAGAGAACCATTTATTACCTCTTCAGGCAAACTATTTACTGGTTGTATGTTATTAAATGTTGTATATGTCAATACAGAGCTAATGTAATTGTTTTAATTTCTTAGCATTTTCTCTCTCCACTTTTTGGCATATGCATTAATTGATGATGATATGTCTTTATTAACAGCACATATATAATGTCTCTTTTTAAAAGGAAAACATTTGTAATTATAATAAAAATAAAATAATGTTCATTACATTATTTATCTTAGGTGAAAAATAATGGTATTGATGGAGTTCAGGACATGCTACCCCAAAATATGGTACTCTGGCATTTGAGAAAACAGGAGAAATAGGAAGGTCTCTCTGACCTTCTCCTCACTCTTCTCTGAAGCAGGTCATAAAACCTAGGAAGAATTGTTTTACTTCTCCTAAAGCAAGTCATAGGCTCCTTAATTGAGAGGTCGCCTCTGTATACCCAGAGGAAAGGAGCCTAAGACACACAGATACCAAGGAGAATCTGAACAAATGGGCCTTGCTAAATTCTTCCCTAGTTTACCCAGTGGGTCATTCTCACGCTGTCCAATTATATTTTCCCATGACTGTCCACTCTTAAACCTAAGCATAAAAATACACAAGTTTCCCTTTTCTTTGGGTCTGAATTTCCTTATGAAGGCTCCCATGTCATGTAAAATTTGTATTATATACATCTGTTAATGTTTTTCTCTTCCTAACTGGTCCTTTGTTGTAGGCATCTCAGCCATTAATGAATGATGGATAAAGAAAAGATATTCCTTTTTTTCTCCTGCAGTATATATCTTTTATGTGCATATATGTACATATGTGTTTATTCATATGAATGTACTCACATATGCATACAAACAACTTATGTACTGCACATGTTTTTCAATAGTGATAGTTGACAGCTTTAACGTGGAGAACAATATTTCTACATATATTTTACTTGTAAATCTCTCACTTTCTGGTCTGGATAATCACTTTTATATGTAAATTGTCACATGTTCAAATCAGTAAAAATTAATTATTTGGATGCCCTGTATTAGAATCTTCATAATATGTGTCCATGCATGAGTGTATATGTGTTTTTCTGTTAAACAGGCATGTAATGAGATGAGAAGAAAAATGGACTAGAGTCAGTGACAACTTCCTCACCCTGTCTATAAATGGACACAATACAGAAATGCACACACAGACCAGTTCAGTGAAATGTCATACCACATATTTTGCCTATTCTGTATGCACATCATATTTTTGAGACCATTTTAGCTCAGCCAAACACCTCTTTTTCCTTTTAAAAAAGATTAAATGAAGCTGCTTAAATAAATTAATGTTCTTCATTAGTGATAAGGTTTTGACAGTAAATAGCTGACCATTGGACTTAAGAGTGGCTCATTTGTTCAAGATATTCCATTATCTCACGTGGCAAAATAGCTAGAGAAAGGAAGTTTGTCTTACATTCAAAACAGGTTTGTGGCAGTTCCAAGCATCATATCACACACTTCTGTCCCAAAGCAGAGTGCAGAAAAAAAAGTTTCTTTTTTTTTCATTTTACACAGGACTAGTCTCCTTTTTTATGTGTTTTTATCTTGAAAAAGATATGTTCGGAATTCTTCCATAGAATTATATACTAGGACTAATCCGACTTGGTCACATACTCTGTCATTTGAGACTGCAATATGTCCAAAGATAAATGGCCTAATAGGATGGGTACACACTAATAATGTTTCCTTCTCTTTCCTTCCTTCTTCTCTAATGTTAATGTGTTGTTTTAAATATTAAATTGAAAGTAAAGAGAATAGAATAAAATTGCAAGAAGCATTTTATACTTGATAAATTATGCATGCAGAGAGTTAATCATTTTTCTCACCTTCCTCTCACGTAGACTTTAATCCTAGTGGCAGGTAAATGTAAATAGTTAATTAGACACCTAAAACTTTCCAAAATATTCTGCTTAATATCAGTTCCATTAGGATAAAAGATTTTGATATCACTTATTTCTACATTGGTAGTATATCGAATTGCTAAGTACAGAGTTAAGCAGATTGACAACAGTCTTCAATTTAAACATTAATGAAAATTACAGAATGAAGCATTAACTCTAATTCCTTATCCTAATACTATATAATTCATGAATAAATAAAGATCAATGATGGTTTTTGGAAGCAGACACCAGTTTGTTAAAATATTCTTTTATAAAGTTATATCTATGCCAAATCACATATCTGGGATTAGTTTTATTTAAAGAAACTGCAAAGAGTTATTTGCTTTTCTTCACTACATATATATGTGTGTGTGTATATATATATATATATATATATTTTTTTTTTTTCTAAGAGGCACGACTGGGCCACATTTTACATTAGGGAGAGACCAAGTTAGAGAATTTTTTCAGTAACTTAATCAAACCCACAAAGTATATCATGGGTAGGGCTGATATTAAAATCTAGGCATGATTCATTCCTTCTTTTCTAATTTTAAATAAGAATCTTCAATTTTCATCACTATTGTTTACAATCACACTTTTTTTTGCTTCTAATTTGAAAGAAAAAAAGCCAAGTAATATTTATTATTTTGTCTACTCAATCACCATTTCTTCCCTAACACTTCCTCAGTATCTTCAAAGAGTGCATGGAGTTTTAGAACAATGGTTTTAAAAGTTTGTTCCTCAGACTTTTGCCTCAGCACAAACTGTAAGCTTATTTCTACTGCAGGTTCATGGACCCCCCCAACCTTGACATACTGAGACTGCATATCTGGGGGGTTAGTCAGGGAATTCTTTAACGAAAGACTGAGAACCACCATTTTAGACCATAATTTTTAAAGTAAAACTTATACTGAAATTCACTTTTTGAAAGCAAATTTCAATTTTTTTTTTTTAGTGCAATTTGTGAACATTAGTTTGGATTTCATTCTCAGCATAACTTTCACATAGGGTGAAATCTATTCTCTACCTTGAAAAAATTAAAAGCTGTTTATTATTTCCACTACATTTTACAGAATGGAATAAAAGATACAAGAACATTAAGAAATTCAATAGAGAACTACTTTTGGAGTTTGCATATATAATGAAAATAAGAAAGTTATTGTTAATACAATAATTATACAGGCATATGTTTGTGCATATGTAATATATATGTGTGCATGTATTATATATAGTATACATGTATACTATTTATATATAATTCTTAATTATATATCAAATAATCATGATTTCTCTGGCTTATGTTGAATTTTATTTTTGCAAATGGTTATGCATGAATTACAATATATTTAAGAACACCATTTTACCTTTCACAGCCTTTATAATCTGGTTAGCTAAGAGTTGGTGTTTCTTACACAGTAACTTTATTACAGGATATGTAAAATTAATGTTCTCTTATATGTCTTCTAACAAGATTATTTCTATGTGATATAATGAATAACACAACATGAGGAGCAGAAAAATCTATTCTGCCTTCATAATTTACAGATAAGGTAAACAATTTTAGCGAATTTGAGTTATTTTCTCACATACCTTGAAAAGTGTTATCGCATTGAAAATACCTTGAGTTTCCTCTTATAAGAGAAGTTGTTTCACCCCCAGCTCCACTGGGGTACAAGTGTCTTTAATGAAAATGAATGGGACTGTGTATTGTCTATAACCAGCACATAGATGATGGGAATAGGATTGGTTATCTAACTATCACTGTTAGTGGCACAATTCCAGAAAATTTGCAAGGTGGCAACTCTGGACTAATCTTTGATTTATGAATTAGTTTGGTGAAAAATGCTGTTAAATTAGTTAAAAAAATTAAAAGACCACTTTTTATTCAAGAGCATATGCTAAGAAATATGAAAAGCATCTGACTGAAGTAGAGAGACTGCAAGAGAGACAGAGAGAGCAGAAAGACAGAGTAGTGTATATACATTAATAGAAGAACTAGAGATCAGATTTAAGAATTTCACCATGGTTCATTGAGCACAGAATTGGCCTAGATGTTAGAATGACCTTCCAATTTAAATGTTAATAAGAATTGTCTGTAAGAAAATTCCTGCAGTTCAAATGAAGTTCTTTTTCCCCTTACTGCTATAAGCACACTTAGACAATACCGCCATTACTTTATCAAGGCTCTGTAGTTCTGTGTCTTTTAATAAAAGGATTCTAAAATGCCTATCGTACATGCTAGAGTAGAAATGAGTCACAAATCTATAACCATTATATTAATAGTTATTCTAAACCCAGATGTGCTTAATTTGGTGTCCATTGCAGGTCTTCAAAAAAGCCCACTAACAGACAAAGTGTTTATATATACAGATGGCTATTTTTCTGGGGGAGAAAAGCCATATATTTTACTAATATGATAAATTCAACAATGACTAATATAAAAGTATGTTATCTGAAGACTATTTACCCAATTTTATGCCAACATGTTTTAAATTTTGTTCCATGAATATTCAGCCTCAGAATCTCCTGGACAGCTGATTATAATGTAGATTTATGGCCTAATCTCCCATTTAAAGGGTCATAATCTTGATATATGAGGCTAGAATCCATAGCTTAATATTCAAATATTTTCATACATAAAAAATATTGAATACTACAGGAAAGCAAAGTGAGTTTTCCTATACTTTGCATCAATTTCTACCCTCTGACAACAGAATATTTTAAAATGGGATTAGCTTCTATTCCACACCAATTTGAGCCAAGTGTGATATTCATTTGGTGCTAACCTGTTTATGTCAAGCAACCAGCATTAGACAAAAGTCCCTAACACCTTCTAGGACAGGTGGTGTCGCATTTCCTCAGCACTTCCTGTCTCATTCTTGAGGGACATCCTCTCCTCTGCTCCTGTGTGGACCACTTGGATTCGCCCCTGTCCCTGTTTCCACGTGTCCTGTAAAGCGGTGTCGGCTTGCGGGAGCCCCAGGGCTTTTAGATGCGGGGCAGGCCACTGCTCTTTCAAAGGAGGAGGGAGGCAGATGGCTCATGGGTCAGTGACTTTTCTTCAGCTGACACCACGCCTTGCGGCCCATGGGATCGTTCTATGCTGCAGCGAGGCCCTGCCTGCCTCACCAGATGTGGTAAGCCCATCCTTTCTCACCCAGAGGGGTCCAAAATAAGATCTGAAGGAGAGTCCCCCGGGTTCAAGTGATTTTCCTGCCTCAGCATCCCAAGTAGCTGTGACTACAGGTGCTCACCACCACGTCCAGCTAATTATTATATTTTTAGTAGGGATGGGGTTTCATTATCTTGGCTAGGATTGTCTTGATCTCTTGACCTCATGATCTGCCCACCTCAGCCTCCCAAAGTACTCGGATTACAGGCATGAGCCACTGTGCCCAGCCTTACCTGACTTTTTAATCAACAACCAAATAATTTCAGTGCTTGCTTTGGGTGAAAATAAATTTTGCTATAAATGCTATCGAATCATAGCTTTCTTGGTCTCATTATGCCTCTGTCTCTATTTTTTTCTCCTCCTGTCTAGATATCTAGATACAGATGTAGATATAATATTTATATCTATATACAAAATGTATCCCATGCATATGAAAAGGTACTCACTCCATCCATGCTATTGAATCTTGATTAATTTGCTTATGAGTAACCACATAAATGACTATTCATTCTTACTATAGTTAAGGTATAAACTTCAAGGTTTCTTTTAATGCAAAATTAAGTTCAAAAGTCGAGCTGGCACTAGCAAAGATGTATTCAAATTATATAGTGCAGATGAGTCAGTTCTGATATCACATTAATTAGTTTTAAATATATCTGAAACCAACTTGAATCTTGATGGGAGTTACAGCATGAGCAAATGTCAACTGGATCTTATAGTGAACACTGGTTATCAATTTTTATAAAGCGATATTTTTTCCTCTAATAAACCTACATGCCTGTTTTCTCATCCATAAGATAGCATAAACATAATTCATAGGGATATTTGAATATTAAATTAGTTAATACATATAAAGGTCTTAGAACATACGTTAGTGCACAATAGGCACTATATGTGCTAGATGATTGTTATTTCCATGCCGGAACACAACACACAAAACGTACCTTCACAGATATTCACATCAGACTGTCAACAGAGAAAAAAATAGTGACTGAACAACTTGACCTCTTATGTCTCCAAATATACTGAACTCAAGATCCTACTTCACAGGTATGTACATGTGACAAAAATATGTGCAGTAATTAATATTATGAGAGAGAGTAAAGATATATTAAAAGAAGAGAGACTACATTCGTCCTTGTGGTTTGTCATTATTACAGTTTAAACAGATCACATTTTTACTCCCTTTACCATGAATAATTGGAAAAGGCACAAGTTTTTACAGCATTTCTGCTAAGATTCTAAAATAAAACAACTTTAAAGTGTCTTGTAACACTTCAAAAAATTGCACCCTTATTAACCAAAATAATAGGATCAGCTAAATTTCTGTGAACCCCTTTATATACAAGTTGAGAAAATGTCAGACTTGTGCTACTTCTCCTCCAATCAGTTCCTTCTACCTTTGTTCTGTGTTGGGTCTGAATTAATTTTTATGAAATATTCTCCCAAGTTGGCATCGTCGATGTAGTCAACATAATTTCCCCCTGAAAACTTTTGTAATCATTATTCTAGCTTCGAATTGCAGATGTTAATTTCTTGTGTTTTTCCCTTACACAAAACTATACTCTCCCAGCAGCAAAGCTGTAAGAATTCCACAGTGCTTTTGCTCATCTTTCCTCATCATTGATATGTCTATGTGGAACTACCTGCTGAATTCAGGCAAAAAACAAAGGGATAACAATTACTTTGAAAGTTGAAAACTATTTTAGAAAAACATAAGTGTTAGAAAAATGATTCTTTTAAATTCTTGACAAATGTAGAAAAGAATATTTTTATGAACTGTTTATGAATTTTAGATCTGGGGAGGGGAGTAAATTGGGAAACTTTTAAATTTGATATTTCTTAATGGTTGCTGAGAATATTTTCATTCCATGATGCACGTAATAATTAAGTTATTTATTTACCTGTACCTATTCTTTTGTAAGGTTTTCTTTTTCTACCCAAACCACTCAAAGTGCTTACTCTTGAGACATACTTAACAGGATATTACTTGTAAATATCTTCCCCTTTATTATTGGATAATGTACACATACTGAAAGCACTATTTCCTTTTTTCATAGAAAGGATTGGGTCTCAGAGGAAGAGAACTGTAATTTGAAAAAGGCTTATGCTCCTTCCACCTCTGACTCCTATTTCCTGATGAACTTATACCTAAATTATAACATTTTATTCCAAATATCTGTGCCCAGTCTTGGACCACTATCATATTTTTAAATAAAAAGAATGTCACAAGTGCCTAAAAGGCATAGTTAAATTATATATTATTCATATTATTCAATATTATTCAAATTATACTGATCAAGTACTCATTTGTCATATGGTAACTATAGTGGAATGAATGATGTCCTCCCAAAATACGTATTTATGTTTTAATCCTAGGAATTTGTGAAAATTACCTTATATGGGAAACAATGTGATAAGAATCTTTAAACAAATTTATTATACTTTAAGTTCTGCATTACATGTGCTGAACATGCAGGTCTGTTACATGGGTATACATGTGCCATGGTGGTTTGCTGCACCCATCAACCCATCATCTACATGAGGTAGTTCTCCTAATGCTGTCCCTCCCATTGCCTGCCACCCTCCAACAGGCCCCAGTGTGTGATGTTCCCTTCCCTGTGTCCATGTGTTCTCATTGTTCAACTCCCACTTATGAGCGAGAATATGCGATGTTTGGTTTTCTTTTCTTGTGTTAGTTTGCTGAGAATGTTGATTTCCAGCTTCATCCATGTCCCTGCAAAGGACATGAACTCATCTTTTTTTGGTAACTTTCTCATCTGTGTATTTGTTTTTTCTTTGTTGCTCTCATAAGGCAAAACGTTTTATGGCATTAAGGATCACCACGATATTCAAGGAAAAACTCTTCTTCTCAAGATTCTTATTTTATGAACTTCTTTATAAAAATTTCTTATTTCTCTGCAAAAGAAAGCCTGTAACAAAGTTAAACACTTAAGCTTTATTGTGTGAGACAATACCAAGACAACAAGAAAGAAAAGTTGTTTTATGAAGATGGCTTTAATTTCCAAAAAATCACAGCCTGTTGCTTTCTGGCAGGATGTTTTCTAAAATTACCCTGTACTTTATGAATAAAATAAGCATCTTGAGAAAAAGAGCTTTTCCTTGAATATTCTGGTGAGCCTTAATGCCGTACAACGTTTGTCCTTATGAGAGCAACAAAGAAAAACAAATACACAGATGAGAAGGTGATGTGAAGACAGAGGGAGAAATTAGAGTAATGGAACTGCAAGCCCAGGACTGCGGAGGCAGCCACCAGAACCTGGAAGCGATAAGGAATAGATTTTCCCCTAGAGTCCCTGCAGAGAACATGGCCTTGCCAACACCTTGATGTTAACCATTCTGGTGACATTGATTAGGACTTCTGGCCTCTGGAACTACAAGAGAATATATTTCTTCACCAAGTTTGTGGTAATTTGTTACAGCAGTCATAGGAAATGAATACACTGAGTAATAATGCAGAAAATATGCAAGCAGACAGAACCACAGGAAGTCAGGAATATGTGCCTGGAGACTGCAATTGACAGTAAGTGTGAGGAACATCCCCATTGGAGGGGCAGCTTTGCCTTCCCTTCACATATCAATATGCTGCGTGTTAACAAGGCTGCTGACTCCGTCCATTTACCTCAAAATCCTCACTTCTGCTTTTAGTGTACTTTTCCTCCTGCCCTTGTTTTCCAGATCACCTGGGTAAGCGTCTGCTTATTCCCCTATTTATAGGTAAATATAAAAATCCAGGAACATCATTAGAAAAGATTCCTTCAAGGCTAGATCAAAGGATTTTACAGGGTCAGCATTTTTGATGTTTCATATCCCCTGGTTTGGACCTGGATGAAATATATTTCTTCACCTGGGTTCAAATTCAAGTCCTGCTAATTACCCAATATGTGACCTCGAACTTGCAGTAGGCTAAATTTTAATGAGACAAACATTTTCTACAGCTGTGCTACAGCATTCTTAGTGATCAAAAGGAAGTGTTGAAATGCCATGAAGGAAATAATTTAAGGGAAAATGTAGGAAGCTTTTCATAATTATAAGTATTAATCAAGTAGCATTTGAGGAGCACTCAGTTTTCTGCACTTGGATTCCATAGTCAGTCAACCTTATGAAAACAGGCTTTTTTTTTTTAAGTTCATATAGCTATTTTCCCCAGATAATGTTGTCTTTCCATTATGAACAGAAAATTTAAACGATTACACAACTACACTAATAATCAGATACTGTGCCTTTTGGCCCCAGAATTGCCACCTAGTGACTATTAAAAATAAATGAGTCTCATATGTAAGAAAGTTAAAGCCCTGAGCAAACTCAGCACCAATCTGTGTATATTTGCAACTTGCTATTAGGTGTAAAGTAAAACACATTGTCTCAACCCATTACTTTTTGTCCCAGGAAAAATATAATAGTTTTATGAATACGAGTTTTTAAAAATCATGTAGCCAATTTTATAGAATGAAATGTTCAAGTTAAATGCTCCCACTGTTGTCTGCTTAGCTCCTAGCTACTTGGCTCTTCTCATGGATACTCTAGACCACAACATAGTCCAGGAACTGGAGGGTTAAATTATGGTAAGATAGGGCTTGTCCAGGCACTTCTCCAATGTTATCTAGCTAACTGCATCTATTCTAATTGGTTAGGCACCCATGCCTGGAACAAAGTTAACTAATCTATGATTGGATTTGATTATTTCAATAGATTCCTGAGTCAAGATGTGACAATTTTATGCTTTTCCCAAGGTCTCTGGACTTGAAAGTAAAATATGAAGAACAGATGATGAACAGAATGAGAGTATCTACTAACAGTTGCTCTTGAACTCCCTCAACCCTTGCCTTTTGTACAGCTTTGTTGTTCAACATATTAGTTTACAAACCACAAATTCCACACTTAACCTGTGATAATTCTAGCTCATTTGTTTCTTAAGTGAGGAAAACTCTTCAAGGCATTTGACACCATTTGGAATAATTTATATGTGAATGGCTTGATGGTAGTTCCCTCTTCAGGGCACTCCTCTCGTGAACTACTGAATCACCAGCATGAAGTATAGATGTTAACTCACCACAGGTCTTCAACAAATACTTGAATGACTTAATGACTATGTCCTATTTTCAGTTTTAATTCTCATTGGCACAGCATTGTCATAGCAACCTACAGTGAGCATAATAATCATTGATCTCATTTATTTGGTTTAATCTTTTTAAAAGTATTTCTGAATGCAATAAAAAATTTACAGCACACAACTACATTGACATGAATGTTATCTTTGATGAGCTGCTGTGTGTTCAATTACATTGTCCCAAATATTGCTACTTAATTAATATTGCTTATTGCATTGTTAGAATTGGAAGAGGACTTTGGATTTCTATAATTCAACTCATTTATTTTGTTAATTAATAAGAAAACTGAGATCTAAAGAAGTTAAGTGACTTCTTCAAGGTCTCATAATTATTTAGTAGATAAACTTGGAAGAGAATTGGGAATGCATTCCAAATCCTTTGATTTATTATATCTTTATTTTAGATATGGGTATATCAAATAAATATCAAATTAATACATTTGCATATTTTAATTAATGCTTTTTAAATACCATTAATTAGACTTGGTTACATAACTATCTGGTAAAAATTGCCAGTTCTGTCAGAACCAACTTTATTTTGTTCCACTTTTTTCACAAGTGAGTATTTTAATATCTAACACGCACATTACTACTACACATGTGATACAATGTCAGTCATGTGATTTTAATAACAAATAAGTTTCAGATTACTGTGGTGATAGAAGCTTAAGCATCTTTACAATTCAAAGAGAAAAACAAGCCTGAGCCCATGTTTTATTCTTACCATGCTCAGTCTCCTCTGACACATAGATAGATTTCTCCCCAAACAACAATTTATGTCATAGTAGCTGCCAAGACAGACTTAATATAATCTCTTTATTGTCTTGATTTATTGTTGCTAATTGTCTTAGCCAAGGTTCTTTAGAAAAGAAAGCCTGCAGCAAAGTTAAACACTTAAGCTTTATTGTGTGAGGCAATACCAAGACAACAGGAAAGAAAAGGTGTTTTATGAAGATGACTTTCGTTTCCAAAAAATCACAGCCTTTGCTTTCTGATAGGATGTTTTCTAAAATTATCCTGTAGACTGTCGCCCCACGTCAGAATCTCTCACAATGAGGATGGAAGAGGAACTAATTTGACAGTTCCTTATCATCTCCTGCTTCCCATTAAATAATTTTCACCCCATAGAGTATTAACTGCTCCACACTTCTAGAATGTACACTTCTGAGTAACTGCTGGGGAATTAAGATCATATATTGCACAGTGTGGTCTGAGAAATGGTAGAATACACTCTTGCCTTCACAGATTGGTTGCATTGCAAAGTGCTGTAGTGTTACGGGGACAAAGAGGTCGAGCAGAAGCTAAAACCTTAGCTCCACAGAGGCTAAGAATGCTGACTATCAAAGACAGGGAAATGTGAGTAGAGTGAATGTGGTGACTGTATTTTCAACAGGTAGGTCAACGAGAACCGGTTGGGCCCAGGAGAATCAGGGAAGGAGCATAATTTGGATATGGTACATGGATTAGCTTGAGTAAAGAATTTGTTGTAGTACTATGTATAATGCTTGGTTTCCCAATGAGTAGTCTTGGCTCCTTGATCTACTTATGTATACACAACCACAATTATATATAATAAGTAATCTTTACAATAAAAAATATTTAGCAAGTTGTTAAAGGAAGAATAACAATTCTATTTTCTTCCATGCTATTGTATTCTACAGAAAATACAATTTTGGTTTTACAAACATAAGTAGTTAATGAATTGGAAGCCTATTATTAATTTTCAAAACTAAGAGTATATCCACATCTCCAAAACATACAAAGGTATATTTTGCATCATACTATTCAAAACAAACAAAATTATGATATATTCTAGTTCAGACTAGATCCTATTCTTAAATATTTTTATTTTAAACATTAGGTCCTTATCAATAGTAATCCAGAACCAGTTTTCCCAAGAATTCTCCAGAATTGAATATTTTACATAATTTTCCATAGTAAAAAAACTTTTTTATTTAATCCTATACTATTACAAATATACTGTTGAACAAAATATCTATAATTTTAGTGACCTATACAACAGCCCTTGTTATCTGGTTCTGATTCTATCTATAAAAGAGGGAAGAACAAAGCTTCAGGTATTACGTCAAAGGGGTAGTAGGAAGTAAAAAAAAGTAAACAGGCAAGAAAAGAGAAAAAAATAAAATTCTAAGTGTAGGGAATAATCAGGTACTTCCACTTCTCTCTACTCATGTCTTCTAGGGAGCTCTCACATCATGTTGGCAATAAACTGTAGAGACCTTACTTTTCTTACTTTTATTTATTAATTATGTGCTTCATAAATAAAACATTTTTCCAATTTATAATTATAAATATATTTGTATGTATACATAGTTATAGTTATAAATATATAAATATTTCAGCTTCTTCATACCAAAATTAAGGAAATACCGAAAAATAAGGAAAAAATGAAAGCGGTGATTAACTAGAAAACCACTGTGTTATTTTTTCTTCTGGTCTTTTCATATGTATGTAGTCACAATAACCTGCCATGATCTTAAGTTTTCCATAAATTATTTAATAATTAAATAGTACTGTGCAACTGTAACAGAATATAGAATATTTTTATCCAACTAAAAAGTTTCCTCATATTCTTTTTTAGTGAAATCTACTGCCTCTTCCAGAAGGCAATTTTTTAATGTCTGTCATTATAGATTAATTTTGAATCTGGGTTCTTCTTTCACTCAACATGTTTTTGGATTTCATTTGTGCTGTTGCATGCACCAGCAGTTCATTACTTTTTATTGCTGAGAAGTATTAAATTGTATACTATTGTTATGGTTTGAATGTTTGTCTCCTTCCAAACTCATGCTGAAATTTAATTACCATTCAAACAGTACTAAGAAGTGGCATCTTTAAGAGATGATAGGCTGTGAGGGCTCTGCCCTCATAAATGTATTAATGCTATTATAAAAGGAGAGGCTTCCTTATAAAGGGATAAGTTCATCCCCCTTTTGCCTCTTTCTTCCCCTCTGTTTACTCTTCTGCCATGGGATGACACAAGAAGGCCCTTTCCAGAGCTTGGACTTCCCAGCCTCCAGAATCATGAGCCAATACATTTCTATTCATAAATTAACTAGGCTGTGGCATCCTGTTATAATAGCACAAAATGGATTAAGACAACCACCTTTTTATGTGTCTTTCTTCTTTTGATAGACCTGTGAGATAATTTATGTAATCTTCAATGAAATTCACATAGAAAAATAACTTGTATACTTAATTGAAGCCATGTCCACACACATAAAAAATAAGCCTCAAATAATTTTTAAACTTAAGTTTCATGTTTCCAAATATAGGTCTTCATTCATCAATTTCTTAAAACAAGAAAGGTACGTATGTGTGTGTAAGTGTGTGTGTTTGTGCATGTGAGTGTGTGTCTTTCCCTTTTAAGAATGAATTAGATATTAGAAATGGAAATTTAAGAATTAAAAAAATATTTTTTGTTTGCCTTAACAAACTTTTCAAAAATACAAGCACTTTTACTGAGGAAACTTTTCTTCAATTAACAAAATATTAGAGATTTAATTGATAGAAAATGATAAATTGTTCAGACAATTTGATAATTGATTTTAGTTATGTTCAAATATTTTGGCATCCATTAATTTTGACCCCTGACCCAGATTCCAACAATAGCATACACAACTTTCTCTTTCCTATTATGACATTCTTTTGATATTTTAAGTTTTTCTTCAATATTCTTTCTATTCACATCAAAATGCTATGGGTTTAGTAATTTCTATCATCATTTATATTTTTATTTAACTATAAAAATCATGGTCTTTTTGACTCAAATAGAAGAAATTTATAGAATTTGACAAGAACAACAACGTGTGTGTGTATGATGTTCTGCTAGAATTATAGCATGATATACTGACTGTTAGGCATCCCAGGCTGGCTCTCTTGGCTTTCCAGATGTTCTGTATTTGCCACTGTTTCACAAAAACTCACTAGTGTAAATATTTCTGCAATGCTGGATCATAGCCAGAAGGAAGATGAATATTTTGTTCACTACTATTTGCATCTGTCTCCACAGAAAGAAGATACCCACCATTGTTTTCTACAAGTCACCTTTATAGAATCTCTCAAACTTAGAGCTTCCATTCAAAGTTGCTACTGCTTTTGAGAAACTAATATGTTTGACCTTCCATTGCCAGTAAGTGGAGAGGGAGAAGTACATTTACTGTAAAGTGAGTACAGTTTCAGACACTGGGAGAGTATAAGATTGATGTTGTCTGGAGAAGTCCTAACAGTGGCAGCAAGACAGTGAGACTACTGCAAAGTGATGATCAACCAATAATAGGAAATTCCTGTTATCTGGTGATATCTTCAGTGGCCTGTATGGTCTCTGTCACAACATCTCTTCTTTAGTAATGTACCTGAAAACAGTCATAGACAGCACATAAACAAATGAGTGTAACCCTGTTCTAATGACATATTATTAATCAACACAGAAATTTAAATTTCACATAATTTTAATGTGTCATGAAACTTGCTTTGATATATATATATAAATATTTATATATGTATTTCAAATGTTATAAAGTTTCAGCTCCTAGTCCAGAGTTAGCCCACGTGGTATAGTTTGCTGACCCTTATTTTATTCCTGTCAGGTTCCAGTTCAAGTTCTTGTTCTCTCGATGAAGCTTTCAAACACAATTCCATGACTCACCCTCCACTGTAAAAGTTGAATGGACTAAACGTTTGTGTCCTCCCAAAATTCAAATGTGGAAAACTTAACCCCTAATATTATGATACGAGAAGGTGAGGCCTTTGGGAGAAGATTAGATTAGATTAGATCATGAGAATGGAATCCTTATTAGTGGAATTAATGAGACTTTGATTCTTTCTAAGAATACAAGAATAGTGGGCAGTTTCCAACCGGGAAAGGACCCTCAACAGACACCAATGATGCTGGCAACCTGATCTTAGACTTCCTGCTTTCAGAACTGTGAAAAATAAATTTCATTTATTAACCACCCACTCTACTGTATCTTGCTATGTCTACTAGTTTATCCTCACATGGCTATAAAGAACTATGCAAGAGTGGGTAATTTATATAGGAAAAAGGTTTAATTGACTCACAGTTCTGCATGGCTGCAAAGGCCTCAGGAAACTTACAATCATGGCAGAATGGAAAGTAGCTCTTCTTACAGGGCAACAGGCAAGAAAGAGAATGAGTCTGCAGGAGGAACTGTTAAACACTTATAAAACCATTAGATCTCGTGAGAACTCACTCACTATCACAAGAACAGCATGGGGGAATCTGCACCCATGATCCAATCACCTCCCACCATGTCCTGCCCTTGACATGTGGGGATTATGAGGATTACAATTTAAAGTGAGATTTGGGAGGGGACCAGAGCCTAACCATATCACTACAGTAGCCTTAACTGACAAAAACAAAGAGTAATCACATTTTTTTCCTGTTTTATGCTATGTGGTTTTTGTATTTTCATGTTTTTTCCTTGACATTCCTGTATTTTTATTATATTTTTGAGACCTATGACACTTTCTAGATCATAGAGGTGTGACTAAATTTCTATAATTGGCAGTCCTATACATTATTCTGTCCTATAGGCTCTAACAGCTGAATGCTTGGCAATATTTTAAATATTGGAAAACATAGTATACAACTTTGGATTTACAGCGTCACTTGAAAATTTGGAAAACCTGGTATTGATTATCATGTGGCAACAATTGGCTGGGCTTAGTAACAGCTGTAAATTTGGAAAAAGGCATTTGATTTCATAATCGCCACTGTCTCCTCTACCGCTTATGTGTGGTGTGCTAGAATTCTTAGATGGCTTCATGGAGGATGGCGGGGATCTGTGAATATAATGATAAATAATAAGATAGTGACTCCTATGATTACATTACGTGACATAGGACTGTGCTGCTCCAGACTAAAGAGAGATTTTCTGCTCACTTTGAACCAGTAAACTTCCATGTTGTCAGAGAATCATGTGAGAAAGGACTCCGGTAGCCTCTATGAACTGAAAGTGACTTCTGCCAATAGCCAGCAGGGAAAGAAGTGCCTTAGTCTTACTATTTCAAGGAACTGAATTCTGCAAAGAAACCTGAATACATTTTGCAGATAAAGCTCAGCCTCAGATGAGATTGCAACCCTATCTGTCACCTTGATTTCAGGCCGCCCTGAGCAGAGAATCCAGTTAATCTGTGTCTGTAATCCTGAGAAATCCTTGAGATACTAACAGTGTGTCATTTGAACTGCTAAATGTGTGGTCATTTCTTATACATCAATAAAAAGCTAATACACTATTACTTTTCACCAACACAATTCAGTTTTTATTCCTACTTAGCCTGAGAATGCCAAAAAGCTCTATTGCCACAAAGTCTCCTACTTTGCAAACAATGAGAAACTGTGAAATTTAAAGATTTTATTTTCACTCATGATTGATAGGATCTAAAATAGCCAACGTTTCTGTGCTGAATAGTAGAAATACTAGTGGAACCCAGAAAGCTATTAAGTAACAGGCTGTTTCCATGTGAGTAAAATTGGTTAATTGTTCTAGACACAGATCTGCCTTATACTCCTGTTGATTACCTTTAAGGCAGTGGAAAATAATCAATTGGAAAAGAAGAAATGCATTACCTTTTATTCCAAGTAAGGAGATGGGTGTCCATTTGCTTACTATATAGTTTCCACCCCTTCCGTTCACAGATGGGTTACATGACACATGTCAGACCCTCCTGTTGTGGCCTCTCTGTTCTCCCCAAGAGTAGACCCTACTCTACTCAATTCACCATCTGTGAATCTGATCCTTCTCAGATCTTGTACTTAAACTCTAAAAATGTTCGTTTCAGAACACAGCTATGTTTTAGTGCTTCATACATAATAAATATTTGTTGACGCTCTCCCTTGGTACTTCACTTCTACCACTCATATATACTACCTCTTGATTTTACACCAATGTTCCTCTTAGATGCTGCTAGAATGCTATAGAAATAGAAAAATCCATAAACAGTAAGATCTAGTCTTTCTTCTGTGTGACTGTCCTTTTAAGTAACTATATAAAACACTTGCAGTTTTTAGAAAATATAGTTTCATTTTGCTCTCCAGAATTCTCCTTTAATGTCTTCTGGAATTTAAAAAAAATTAAGTTAATGATTCAGTGAAATATCTGAGATACAAATATGATTTATGAGGAATATAAATGTAAAATATGAATTACAAATTAAGATTATACCAAAAAAAGAACAAATTGCAACTATAAGTCCAACTTTAAAAATCAACAACCAATAAATAACACTTTTATTTCACAAACATTTTTGTTTCTTGCTTATTATGTGCCAGATGCTGTTTTAAGAGCTCCATATAAACTCATTTAATGCTTACCATATCTCTATGAGTTAGTAGCTATTATTATTTCTATTGAATACAAGAAGAAACTAGAGAGCAAAGAGGCTAAGTAATTTCTTCAAGGGCACAAAGGTAGAAACCGGTTGAGCCAAAAATCATAGATCATCCAGCTCATTCTTTGAAATACTATACCATGCTGCTTTCATCCATTTTTTTCCATTTTCCACACTCAAAATTAATAAATAATACATTCATAATAATATTTAAAAATACAGTGATCATACCCCAAAAGTGAAGTATATATAAGAAAACCATCTTAAAGCTAATTTAAATAAGTTTCTTATGTAACCTTGCCCGCAAGAGTGATGAGAAGATCCTAATTTCTTTTTTTTAACCATAAAACACTTAAGGACTTTCTATTATGGTGTATTCATATAAAAAGCATATCTATCCTTTTTTGATAATACAGAAGAAAGAGGTATATTGCTATGTATATTAAATTTATCTTGAGCAATTTAGATCAAATAAAGTAAATCTAATTCCAATCAATTGACAGAGAAGAAATTGAGAAAAAACAAACAAGAAGGAATTTTCATAACACCTTTATTTATTTTGAAATTATAAATCAATCTGAAATGTCACCCAAGAGTTGTGAAGTAAACTTAAGTTCTAGTACTTGTAGTTTCTCTGTTCTTTTCCACCTATCTCCATTATCCCATGAATACTTGAAGATAATTCTGTTCCCTATTTATAAAATTTATGGAAAAATCTTACCCAGAAGATAAAAAAATAGAATAACTAAAGCACTCAGTATTTCTCTATCATAACTATACTTTTTATTAAAGGATTACAAAGAATGAAAAATATGTATACAGATATCTACATATATGTATATATACACATATGTATATATAAATACCTAAGCAAAAGCAATACAGTATATGGTATAGCAGTTAAGAATATGGATTCTGAAGCCAAAAAGATTTTTAATCTGGTTTTCCCCATTTCCTGCTATGTGAACCCTTGCAAGTGATTTAATTTTGATGGTATTTAATTTTCTAATTTATAAAATGGGTCATCATAAAATAGAACACATATATCATATGTGATATATGTGAAATATAGCATATAATACGTATACATTGAGGACTCAGGTACAACAAAGGACAACTTGATTTATTCCTCCCCCTTCCTGTTCAACCTACTTTGGAGACATGTTCTTCTTTGTCCTTTGATAAAATTCAAGGCAAATTCCTTGACTTGCCTTTTGGTTCTCTGGTACTGAAAAGTATTCCCAGGAATTAAGGTCAATACACAGGCTCATTTTAATAAAATGTCCACTTCCCTTGGAAGTTCAAAACTTTGAAAAGTTAAAGCTTCTCTCATTCTATACTGAACTATTTTAATATTAAAGGGCCTGTAAGGAAAGCATCTGAAATAAGTTTCTTTCCTATTTTCCCCACCGTATTATTCTTCTCTTCTCTCACTGTGATTCCACTAGGACAAGTGGTGAGGTCAGAAAGGGTGATAAATGCACGGATATTATAAAGAGCAGCCATGGAAGATGGCTTTATTCTAGTTGTAGCACTTCTGTATGGCCTTTGGACAATGCCTGTCTTGTCACTGAGGGGTCCCTCAAATGCAGTGACAGTCTTTGGTACATTCTTGTAGGTCACTTAGAAGTGTTCTTGTTCAACTTCTAGGGATTCAACTGTATTCCTCTTCTTCTATATTTGGAAGGATATGTTTTTTGTTTTGTTGTTTTCCAGATGGTGTTTCTAACATGTTGGTTAAATAATTCTGGTTCATTACATCAATGAGAAGCATTCTACCTTAATCCATGACCATTGTGAGTGGAGCTGCTTTTCAATCGATGTTAATTTTGAATTTCCCTGTGTCAAGACAGTCAAGCTAGTTTCTTATCCTTTGAAACAATAGGTAGTGAATCACATACCAAATACTGTTTTCTCCCAATTCCAATGAACATATACAAACACTCTTTATTTTCCCCATGAGACTTGATATAAGAAGGAAGTTTCTCAATTCCTACACTAAAAGGACTTTGGAAAGACCCAAAGCTCACCAACAACTCCCTGTAAATTTCTAGGCTCTTTTATGATTGCTCGAGTCTTTCTTCAACCGAATTTGGGGGAGGATGTAGTTAGCTACAGATCACACAACAGACTGTCACATAGTACATTTGAAAATCTTGCTTAGATGGTCTCTTTCTCTTTTTGGAAATTTGTTATAACTTGTCACCTATGCTATTGCTTGGTAGTTTGTGTGTCACTGAACACCAGCCTGAAATTATTTTCATTGTGATGTCCTACTATATGTTCTTATATTTAAATACACAGAAGCAGTTACATAGAATATTAAATATTAAATATTAAAGCATTGTTATTCTGAAAAATATAGATTGCATAGGGAGAAGAAAGGGCTGGTAAAATGTAGAAAATTATATTATTTGCAATTGATTGTATTCATTATAAGGAATAACAGTGCATAGATTAGAAGAAAAAATAAATGTGTTGCCTCAATTACGAAGATATAACTAATTTTCCCTTAGATCAGTCCAAAAATTCCAAGAAGAAATCAGATAGCTGCAAAATACTGGGTGTTTGAATATCCTTGAAAATACATGTGGTCACTAAGCCAAAAAGATAATTCCATAAGAACTACAAAGCCATTAATTTCTACTATTATTTATCCTATTTTTTCTCTCTTTCCCTACCTTGTCTCCTGTCTGCCAACTTATCTATTTTGCCTACTTATCTATTTATCTATCCCTTATCTCTTCTATCCCTATATCGCAAGCCATTCATAAAAATAGATAGAACCCACCCACTGGGATAAAATACTCATGTTTATAGCATTATTTAAAGGCTTCTAGAGCTTTACACATATTACCTCATTAATCTTCACAATATCCTGCAAAGTGAGTTGGTGGAAACTATTTCTCATTTTATGGTTGGAAAAAATAAGATACTGTAAACTTACCAAAGAGACACACGTAGGAATAAATACAGGAAATCAAATAAGATATTATTTTAAAAAGTATAGATTAATTGCTTCCCTAATGTTATCTTAGAAGTTAACTTTCTGTGTTGTGATCTATTCAGAAGTTCTTGAACTATCGATAAAATTAAAGCTATTATTTCTATATTTTTATAATATGTTAATAAATGGAGAATCTTATCAAATATAATAGATATAGTAATAAAATAGCCATTGATAATATAGATTGGGTGCTTATTCTGTGGCAGGGGCTTCTTGCATTATCTAGTTTTACATTCACAGCAACCTTGCCATTTTAATTCTCTATTGCAGTACAAGAAATTATACTGGGATAATTTGTTATCCCAAAACTTTGCAGTCAAAATAACCATTTACTCTCTTACACAATTTCTGAGTTCAGAACTCTGGGAGAATCTTAACTGGGTGGTTCTACCTAAGGTGCAAGGTTTACAAGTTTGCAGTAAATCTGTTGATTGAGTCTGCGGTTTCATATGAAGGTTCAATTGAGGGAAGATTCATTTCTGAACTAACTCACAGTATTAGCATAACTCAGCTTCTGGAAGGTTGCTGGACTGAGGAAAACAGCTCCTTGCTGGCTGTTGGCCAGAGGCCTCTCTCAGTTCCTTGCTGTACCTTCATAGACAGCGTATCTTTCACCTTTCTGAGATATTTACAAGTAATTTTACAGTTACCGTCAGCTTTATCTTTAGATCAAGGATTTCTAGCATTGTTCTAAATTTGATCTTTTCTCAGAAACCATTTCTTACTAGTTTTATTATCAGTTGCCCTCTGGAGAGGCTAAGTATTTTCAAGATCAGCGAGTTCTCGCTCCAATTTGTTCATCAGTCTTTCTTTTTTTTTTTTTTTTTTTTTATTTTTTGAGATGGAGTTTGGCTCTTGTTGCCCAGGCTGGACTGCAGTGGCATGATCTTGGCTCACTGTAATTTCTGCCTCCTGGGTTCAAGCAATTCTCCAGCCTCAGCCTCCCAAGTAGCTGCGATTATAGGCATGCACCACCCTGCCCAGCTAATTTTGTATTTTTAGCAGAGATGAGGTTTCTCCATGTTGCTCAGGCTGGTCTCGAACTCCCGACCTCAGGTGATCTGCCCGCCTTGGCCTCCCAAAGTGCTGCGATTACAGGCGTGAGCCACCATGCCCAGCCTACTTTATCTCTTTAACCTTGCCTGTTGGTATAAGCAACAAGAAGGAAGTAGGTGTCACCTTCAATATTCTGGCTGAAAATCTACTTAGCAAATTATCCAGCATTTTAGGTACATTTTTTATTTTCTACATGTACTAGTTTTTAAGGCTGCCATAGCAAATTACAACAGATCTTTTGGCTTAAAACAATAGAAATTAATTTTTTTCATAATCCTGAAGCCTAGAAGTCTGAGATCAACGTGTTGGTAAGATTGTTTTCTTCCAAGGCCCCTTTCCTTGGCCTGCAGATGGCTGTCTTCTTCTGTTGTCTCCACATAATCCTGCCTCTGTCTCTGTCTCTCTCTTAATCTCTTCTTCTTATAAGGACACAAGTCATGTTGAATTAGGGGCCACCCATATTACCTATCTTAACCATAAGTACCACTTTAAAGGCCCCATCTCCAAATATGGTCATGTTCTGAGGTATTAGGGGTTACAGGTTCAATGTCTATCTTTTGTAGGACACAATTCAACCTCAAACACCACATAATTGCAGCAGTAGTACTGATAAACTTCTGGTATTACATAACAAAAATCCTCTTTCCTCCAGTTTTAAATAAGATTTACCTCATTCACCTGTAGGCATTACAAGTAACCTTGTGAAAGAACATTGGAATTCTATTAAAGATTTACTTAACATACCTCAGGCATTTTTTGTTTGTTTTGTTTTCTCACATTCTCTCCTCCAAGTCCACTAAGGAATTCAAAGTTATTCCTACATTTTAGGGTGTTCCTTCAACAACATCTTGCTTACAGGTACTGAAATACATACTAAGTATTTATTGCAACATAATATATTGCTCCAACACTCACCAGCTTTAAACAATGCAAATTGATTATCTCACACAATTTCTGAGGGTCAAAAATCTAGGAGAAGTTTGTCTGGATATTTCTGGTTCAGGATCTCTCACTGGGTTGCAACCAAGCCATTGACCAGAGATGAACCTTGAAATAGCTTTGAATTAGACTAGAAATTTCCCTTCCAAATTCAATCAAATGGTTGTTTGTAGATATCGGTTTGGGTAAAACTCATCAATGATAATAAATATTTTAATAAAATAGCTGTAGGTAATATTAAGCACATTTTCAAGAGCTTGTGCATTGCTTAATTTTACACTCACAATAAACTTACCATGTTAAATATTATTCCATGCTCATGTTATAGTTAAAGTTATTAAAGGAATTGTGCATGGTTACACAAGCGGAGATGGAAGAACTGAACTTGAAATCAAATGGTTTTAAAATTTGAAATTTGAAAGCTTCAAATGTACTTATACTACTTTCCTATCCAGAATGGCATGATAGGCTGGGCGTGGTGGCTCACGCCTGTAATCCCAGCACTTTGGGAGGGCGAGGCAGGTGAATCACCTGAGTTCAGGAGTTTGAGCCCAGCCTCGAAGATGGCAAAACACGGTCTCTACAGGCATGGTGGTTCATGCCTGTACTTTCAGCTACTTGGGAGGCTGAGACACAAGAATCACTTGAACCCGGGAGGCGGTGGTTGCAGTGAGTCATCACACCACTGCACTCCAGCCTGGGTTACAGAGTGAGGCTCCATCATGGAAAAAAAAAAATGCTTGATGGTTTCTACTTTGACAGAAAATAGGAAAAAAGACATAAAAATAGAAGCAGAAAAAAGGAACATTGCATAAATTAATCAGTATGCAATAAAATCAGTCTAAACCTTTTGTTAAAAAGTCATTGTAAAGAAAAATATACAAAATAGAAGAAAATAAAGTTAATAATTTTTTCCACAAACTATCTCCTCTATATTAAAGACAATAATGAATTATAATCCAAAGTATGGTTGACTTTTTAAAAATAAATATGGCTGTATCCATGGGTTTGTTTTTATAAAAATGTGGGCATGTGTACTTTATTAGGTAACATCTGGCTTTGTCTTTAAGAATTTTCATTTTTAAAGGATTGAAAATATTGGAAAAATGTAAGAAAATTAAGTCAAAATTTAAAAGTTATAAACATATTCTTTTTTGTTGTGTTTGTTTTGAGATGGAGTCTCACACTGTCACCCAGGCTGATGTGCAGTGGCAAAATCTTGGCTTGCTGCAACCTCCGCCTCCCTAGATCAAGCGATTCTTCTGCCTCAGACTTCAGAGTAGCTAGAATTACAGGCGCCCGCCACCACGCCAGGCTAATTTATTGTATTGTTAGTAGAGACAGGGTTTCACTATGTTGGCCAGGTTGGTCTCAAACTCCTGACCTTGTGATCTGCCCACCTCCCAAAGTGCTGGGATTACAGGTGTGAGCCATCACGTAAGGCCCTAAAAGTTACGAACATGTTCATGGCTTTTTGTTATAAAGAAACAAAATTGATGAGATAGTGCTGGGGTGGAGAGGTATGTGTGAGTGTGTATATGATAAAGAAAGAAATGGAAAAAGAAAAAAATTAGAATATTAAAAATATAAGAAATATTGGCTATATGCTAGTCCAAGTCTTAACCTAGAGAGTGAATTTATAGGGAAGGAGAAAACAAAAACACGTATTCTGCCCTTGACAAGCCCTAGGAAAATTATTCTCCATAATTATACTCTTTTAATGTTACTATTACTTTGATTCAAAATTCAGTCTCTTTTACATATGTTAAAGTTATCATTCCTTGCAAATCTTTATTTTGATTTTTTAAATACACTTGGTTTTAAAGAAGTATTGTATTAAGAATTGCTACAAGTATAGTGCAAAGATCCAATCTATCTTCACAGCCAATTTCTCCTATTATTAATATCTTAGTACGACATAGTTTTCAGTTAATAAATCAATATTAGTACATTATTACTTTCCTTAACTTTATTGAAGTATAACACATAAAAATTGTATATATTTGAGATATTCCACATGATGTTTTGATACATTGTGAGGTGATGCCCATAATCAAACTAATTAGTATATCTGTCACCTATATGTGCAATAAAAAGCTGTATTCATATAAATAAGAGTAGAAAGGCTGTTGCCAGAGGCTGGGGGAGTAAAGAAAATGGGGACATTTTGGGCAAAGGGTACAAACTTTCAGTTATAAGATGAACAAACTCTGGAGATCTAATCTACAGCTTGTTAAGTATAATTTATAAATTATTAGAAATTAAATACTTTATTTTTTCCTCGAGTTTTCCAGTTGCTTATCCAAGTTACCATATTACTTTTAGTCATCATCTCTACAAAGGCTCTGCTTGGTTATGACAGTTACTTGGACTTCTGTTTTTTATGACCTTGATAAATTTGAAGATCATTGGTCAGGTATATTGGCATTTTGTATAATTTTTTGTCCGTTGTTTTTCTTATGATTAGATTTGAGTAATGAATTTTTAGGGCAAAGATCATAGAGGTAAAGTGCTATTCTAAACATATCAGGTTATGTCAAATGTACATACTATCAATATGACTTCTAGCTATTGATCATTTTTAATATCAACTTTTATTTTGGGTTCAAGTGTATATAAGAGAGTTTCTTACATAAACTCGTGGCATGGGGGTTTGTTGAACAGATTACTTCATCACCCAGGTATTAAGCCCGGCATACAATAATTATCTCTTCCGCTCCTCTCCCTTCTCCAACCCTGCACATTCAATTAAACTGTCTGTTGTTTCCTTCTTTGGGTTTGTAAGGTTTTATCATGTAGCTCCCACTTATAAGTGAGAATACAGAGTATTTGGTTTTCTGTTCCTGTGTTAGTTTGCTAAGGATAATAACCTGCAACTCCATCCAGGTTCTCATAAAAGACATGATTTCGTTCTTTTTTATGGCTGCATAGTATTCCATTGTGTATATGTACCACATTTTCATAATCCAGTGTACTATTGATGGGCAGTTAGGTTGATTCTGTCTTTGCTCTTGAGAATAGCACTACAATGAACATTCACATGCATGTGTCTTTATGGTAGACTGATATACATTTCTGTCTTTATCGTAGAGTGATATATATACTTCTCTGGGTATATACTCACTAATGGGATTGCTGTGTTGAATGGTAGTTCTGCTTTTAGCTCTTTGAGAAATTGCCATACTGCTTTCCACAATGGTTGAACTAATTTACATTCCCACCAACAGTGTACACGTTCCCTTTTATCTGCAACCTTATCAGCATCTGCTTTTTTTGACTTTTTAATAATAGCCATTCTGATTGGTGTGATATGTGGTTTTGATTTGCATTTCTCTAATAGTCATATTGAGCTTTATTCATATACTTATTGTCCACATATATATCTTCTTTTGAAAAATCGTGTGTTCATATCCTTTGTCCACTTTTTAATGGAGTTGTGATATGGTTTGGCTGTGTCCCCACCCAAATCTCATCTTCAACTGTAGCTCCAATAATTCCCACATGTGGTGGGAGGGACTCAGTGAGAGGTAATTAAACCATGGGAGTTGTTCTTTCCCGTGCTGTTCTCATGATAATGATTAAGCCTCACAAGATCTGATGGTTTTATAAAGGGGAATTCCCCTCCAGAAGCTCTCTTGCCTGCTGCCCTGTAAGATGTGACTTCACTCCTCATTCGCCTTCAGCCATGATTGTGAGGCCTCCCCAGCCATGTGGAACTCTGAGTCAATCACATTTCTTTCCTTTATAAATTACCCAGTCTCAAGTATGACTTTATTAGCAGCATGCGAACAGACTAACACAGTAAATTGGTAACTTACCTTCTAGTGGAAAGTACAGACAAATAGACTTTTGTGGTCAAGGAAGACATGTTCCATGACAGAATTATACATAAATTATTTTGCAAACATATAGAAGCATCACTAAAGCCGGCTCAGAAATATAAAGATAGCATCTCAGAGGCCATTATATCACAGCTGAATCAAGAAAAATTATAGGCAAACATGGGAGGCTTGAGTAAATGTTCCAGAGAAAACATCATGATCATCAACAAAGACTTGAGGGTAAGAGTGTGAGGCATTCAGAATAATACAAGTACCTGAAGATGGCCAGAGTGCAAGAGGCCAGAAAGATAGGTGGTTGATGGAAGTATGAGTATAACCAATAACAAGGAAGTCAGCCTTATTAAAATGTTTTCTTATTAGTTTTTGTTACAATTTATAAACTTATGATTATATATTTGTTTTAACACATTTTGCATGTGATTTTTAAATTTTTATAATAAGGATTAAGTTACTCAAGTCAGTTAATCAATCAGGTATTTAAGGATGGCTTTATTCGACAGTGTGTGTGGCTTATTGAATATGGACAAATAATCTTACCATCCAAATTACTTATATGTCTGTATGAATACTTATATACATATAAATATATATAAATATACTTATGTACATGTCAGAATTATGTGTACATGTCATTATAATTATATATGTGTGTATATCTTTAAAAATAAGGAAATATTACTCTAGAATTAAGTGAAGATAAACACTGAAGGAACATTGCAAAATACTAATCTTATATTTGTTAAAATTGTATTTTCACTGTATTCAGAAAAATGTCAAGAATAATGCAATAAAATGGCACAAAATATTTATTGTTGTAGCATCAAAAATGTTGTGTAATCTCAAACTAAACTGTGTAACATTTCAAAAAATAAAATTTCAATGTAGGGCTGAATGAATATGCAACTTTAGTGTTTTTGGTCTCAGAAGGAAAAAGTAAATGATAATACAGTATTCTATAATAATGTAACAACTCACTTTTAATGAATATTGGAATAAAAACACAATCTCATTAAAATAATCACAATTTCAGTTAATATTGGCATCACACTGTTCCTGGACCAAACTGAGGGTGGGGCTATTTCTCACTGCCCAATAACGAGATGCAGATGAAGTGAGGAGAAAGAGTGTTTTTATTTCTGCAACCAGTCACAGAGAGGTGGCTTGAAAATTATCTCTGACCAACTCAAAATTGCAGTTTTCCAGAGCTTATGTAGCTTCTAAGCTATATTTCTATGCATAGGTGTGCATTTATCTAAAGACATAAGTGATTAACTTCTTTTAAGGTATAACTAAGGTCCAAGTCCTGAAGACCTTCTTCTGGAGCTTCAGTAAGTATACTTAATCTAAATGGGTCCAGGCACTGGGGTGATTACTCTTGTCTTGTCTCCTGCTAATTCACAAAGGTTTGGGAAGTTCCTGCAAACTCCCAACAGGCTTGTTTAATCATGCTTTAAGGTTCAGGAAACGCATAGGCAAAACTCTTGGTTGGCTCTTATTACATTCTAGCCTTTGTATAAGGGCACTGGCTTTTAATATTTAACTTAACCAGTCAGTCAGTTCTGAAACATTTGTTATAGAGGCCTGCCTTAGTGAGACCTGGCCTGCCACAAAATAAGGGAAAAAATAAGACAATTGAATCATAGTGTCAACCTAAAATATTCAAAAGGATAAGAATTCAGTTTCTTAACGTTTGGTCAAACAAAAAGCTGGAATTAGGCATTTGGTGAAAAGATTCCAGAGAAATGGAGCCAGTGCTCCTAAGTTCTTGCTTATATAGGCAGAAAACAATAAAATTTAATAGGCTTACAACATTGTGTGTACATGGCTGGTTTATGAGTCACAATTTAATTAGTTATGGCTTGTTTTCCTTTTTTTTTTTTTTTTTTTTTTTGAGATGGAGTCTCGCTCTGTCACCCAGGCTAGAATGCAGTGGGGCGATCTAGGTTCACTGCAAGCTCTGCCTCCCGGGTTCATGCCATTCTCCTGCCTCAGCCTCCCGAGTATCTGGGACTACAGGCACCTGCCACCACGCCCGGCTAATTTTTTTTTTTTGCATTTTTAGTAGAGACGGGGTTTCACTGTGTTAGCCAGGATGGTCTCTATCTCCTGACCTCATGATTCGCCCGCCTCGGCTCCCAATCTTTTCTTTGTGTCTAGTTTTTATGTCTTTTCCAAGTTAGAAGAATGCACTTAACATTCCATTATAAGACAATGTGACAGCCATGAAGTCTTTGAGAAAAGTAGGAGGGCAGTTAATCTACCATGAAGGTGAACAATGAAGAAGGAAGGGATCTTCCATGGTGCCCTTTAGCCATTTACAACATTTTACAAAACAATGTAAGTAAGGAAGAAGACTAATCTATAATCAGGAAAACAAAGGTTACAGCTGTCTAGGTTCCAGCCAGCTACCTATCACATGATTCAGGCTCCATAATCACATTCCTTTAAGGCTCAAAGTAATTTAAAATTTCAGCAACTTAGATTTCAAATTATTTATTGTCACAACATACATTAAAATGTATTAACATTGAGATTATTCAGTTTAAAATGTGTTATTAACAGGGCCAACATTTTGTATATATCATTGATTAAACAGAAGAGAGAAATAGCTCTGAGTGGCTAAAACACAGTGTTTTTCCCCTGCTTTTCTACCACAACAATCAACACAGACATCTTTTGTTAACAAATGTGTGGGGGATTCTTCCCACACACCAAGCAAGCAGTCAGTTATACAGTAGACACTAATGGGGTTTGTGATAGTATTGATCGGAAGACAGTGACAGATCCATAGGTTGGGAGCTCAGTCCCGCAAGACTGCCTCCCCTTCTATAACCAATCCCAATCCTCAGGTTGTTTTTCCTAGGCTTCTACTGATTGCGTATAAATTCAGGTTCTCACGAGCCTCTTCTTGGGTTCCATTAATTTGTGAGAGGGACTTGCACAACTCAGGAAAACATTTACTTTCATTACTGGCTTATGATCAAGACGATTACAAAGGATGCAGACGAAAGAGGTGCCTAGAGCAAGACTGTGGGAAAAGGTGTGCATCTTCCATGCCCTCCGTAGGCATATTCTGCTCTCCAGAAACCTTCATGTGTTCGCCTATCCTGAAGCTCTCCAAAACCTGTCCTTTGGGGATTTCATGCGTGCCTCGTTACTAGGTGTGATTGAAGAAACTAGTGGCCATTACTAATCAACTTAACCTTCAGCCCTCACTTCCCTCCCCAGAAGTTGGAGAGTGGGACTCAAAGTCCCAACCCTGTATTCCTGCCTTTGTCTTTCAGGGGACAAGCCCTTCCTGAAGTTTCCTAGAGGCTGCCAGCCATCAGTAAGCTCATTAGCATACAAAAAGACATCATTTTGGATATTCTAAGGATTTTAGGGATTGTATGCCAGGAAACAGAATCAAAGACCAAATATGTATTTTACAATATCACTATAGCCGAGGCTGAAGGCAGCTATAAAATTAATTTAAAAAATAAAATATAATGAATACATAAATTTTCTAGAAAATAATGTTGTAACATTTTAATGGTAGTAGTGAAGTGTAAAAAGTTGATCAAATTTGAAATAGAAAAAACAATTATGATCAGATATTTTCTGATATATCAATTAGATAATTAAAACTTTATGTTCTCCAAGCCTTTAAGGCAATGTTTCCTAACCAGCCTGTGTTTCAGAATTTGTTTGGGAGTCTTGAAAAAATACACATCCCGAGCTGTACTACAGCTGTGTGAATCAGGTTCTCCTAGGTAGCTATCATGCATATTTAATGTTCTAAAAGCCCATCATTTTTCATTTTCTAAAAGCCCATATTTATTGTTGTAGCACCAAAAATGTTGTGTAATATCAAATTAAACTGTGTAACACATTTCAAAAAATAAAATTTCAATGTAGGGCTGAATGAATATGCAACTTTAGTGCTTTCGGTCTCAGAAGGAAAAAGTAAATGATAATACAGCATTCTATAATAATGTAACATAACTCACTTCTAAAGAATAGTAGAATAAAGACACACTCTCATTGAAATAAACATAATTTCAGTTAATATTGGCATCAAACTGTTCCTGGACCAAACTGAGGGTCAGGCTGCTATTTCTCACTGCCCAATAACGAGATGCAGATGAACTGGGGAGAAAGTTTTTATTTATGTAACCAGTTACAGAGAGAAGGCCTGAAAATTACCTCCTGACCAACTCAAAATTACAAAGTTTTCCAGAGCTTATGTAGCTTCTAAGCTATATTTCTGTGTGTAAGTGTGCATTTAGAACTTTAATGTTCTAAAAGCCCATCATTTTTCTGTTGATCAGAACTGAGTCAAGAACCATGTTTCTAAGGATACTTTTTCTTATTTCCCAGAGAAGGTATGAAGCTATCTAGTGGAAAAACTTTTCTAGAGTTTCAAAAAAGATCTATATGATTGATTTGTTGGTGATAATATCGACAATGTTGATGGCTGAGATATTTGGATTACATTGTCTTTGTGTGCCTATATGATTCCTCAAGACTTAGCTAATTTTCCACTTACATAGTTACTTATTATAAACAATACAAATTAAGATCATTTACATTGAAGAAAAATAAATTTCTATTTAATTAAATTCTCTACCTCTGGGTCAACATATACAGTTATGTCATCTTTTTGAACAATTACAGACGTGTTGTTTTTAAAAATGTGAATGTGTTCTGAGAAATGTGTCCTTAGACAACTTCGTGAGGGTGGGATCATAGGGTGTAGTTACACACACCTAGATGGTGTAGCCTACTACTTTTCTAGGCTACATGGTACAGCCCTTTGCTCCTAAGCTACAAACTTATATAGTATGTTACTCTACTGAATACTGTGGGCAATTATAATACAAAGTATTTGTATATCTAAACATACAAAAGTTACACTAAAAGCATAAAAGACAAAAATGGTATGCTTGAAAGGGGCACTTATTGTGACTGGAGTTTGCAGGACTGAGAAGTTGCTCTGGATAAGTCAGTGAGTTAGTGGTGAGTGAATGTGCAGGCCTGAGACATTATTGTACACTACTGTAGACTGTGTGGAAACTCTACACTTAGGCTGCACTACATTTCTTTAAAAACATTTTTAATGTTTTTAACTTCATTAACTGTAACTTTACAGACATTTTATTTTGACTATTCTCTAGTAACACTTCAAACAAAAACACATTATACAAATTTACAAAAATATTTTAAGATTCTTATTGTGTAAGTTCATGTTCTATTTTTAATTTTCTTAAAGGTTTTGAATTTTTGCTAAAAACTAAGACACAAACACACACATTAGCTTAAGCCTTCAATGGGTCAGGAGCATCAATACTATTCTTTCCAATTCCCTGTTTCAACCCACTGGAAGGTCTTCAGGAGCAATAACACCAATGGAGCTATGTCAGCTGTTATAATAACAATAGTTTCTTCTGGAATGTCTCCTGAAGTTAATGCCTGAAACTGTTTTATAGTTAACTTTTTAAATATTTTTGCAAGACTGGCAATGAATAGGTCTGTTTATACTAGCATCACTCAAACACGTGAAAAATGTTTGTGTACTCTGACATTACAACCGCTATGAAGATACTAGCTGATAGAATTTTTTCAGCCCTATTATAGTCCAATGGTACTACCATCATGTACGTGGTCTATTGTTGAATGAAATGTAATTATGTAGTGTATGCATGTATATAATCAGAAATTCTTCATGAGTCTTCTTTTCTGAACTCCAAAACTTTTATTGACACAGTCCACTATGCAACCATTAAGAATATATGGTTAACATCTGAGATGAAAGCTATATGCCATCCCAGCTTTATAATTTTTATTTTCACCAACATGAATTGTGGTGGTTGTGTATTAGTCTCTGAACTAAGCTGTCAAATATATATATATATAAACTATAGCCACCATATCTTTGCTGTGCTTGCTTTAAATGTTTTACCATTTCTTCAATTAACCTTCATAACAATATTGTGAGCCATTTATTGTCATCATCACTTTAAAGACAGTAAAATTGAAGTTCAAAGGTATACACTAAACAGCTCAAGGTCATTCAATTAGTAACTGGCAGAAATGTGATCCAAAGCAGTCTTTTGTTAAAGCCAATGATATCTTTCAGACAATCCTAACTGTGTGACACACTATAGATGGCAGCATATAGTATTAGCGTTTTTAAAGATGACTGTAAAAGATAAATCTCCAAGGAGCACTGAAGCGATCTCACAAAATGCAATTCTACAAAAGGAATGTCTTCCTGGGATAGGAAGAGATAGAGCATCTCAAACACCTAAGATAGATTGACAGCTTGTCAGTTACCATCACAAAACATCATACTCATCTCTGTAGAATTTATAAAAATGGTTTTTCATTGGTTGTGTGGAAAAAAATCATAGGGCTCTGGCCTTGTATTTGCCACATGAGTTGCCTATAAACTGATGGACTGATTTTAATTTGGCCTTGGCAGCTTTTGTTACCCTCTGAGGTATTAGTCTTGCTCTGTTCCAGACCTTTTCCTTGAAGTCTGCCTTTGGACACTACTCCTCTTCTAAAGATTTGTCCCTGGGGTCCTAGGCAGGCTGTCAGTCATAACTTTGTTGGCCATGAACAATATGGTGTGTCAAAACTTTAGTAATTTTGCCAGTTCTATTTTGTAAGAAAACATACTATAGTTGTCTGGAATGATAATCTATATTTTAAGAATTTGGTTAGAAAAAATAGAACTCATTCAATGCAAGTAATGTTTTCACTAGTAGAAATAACAACTATATCATTAATAATACTGTTTTTATCTAAAAACACTAGGTTTTTGCACATGTGATTCCATATTCTGCTTCACCTACCTAAGCACTGTTAAATGTACATGTACTCAGAAATGGATAGTACTTGAGAAATATTAACCATATTCAAACTAACCAATAAATCTATGCATTAGGAAAGGTATTCTCAATTTCACAAAGTCTGGTGTCATAATAAATTTGCCTAATTTCTCTTACCATCATTTCTATTAATGGTAGCATTACATATTTGTATATCTGTATACTAAATTTGATTAGATAGGATGAAGTTTCTCTTTTTTTGTGTGATATTACTTCTGCTATTCTCTTGCTTATTCTATCACTTGCCTAATCATTTTAACAAATTCTATTCACCTTTATGGTCCAATAAAACATGATTACTCTAAATAGATATATCAAGAAAAAAATTTGGGTTTTATAATTTCTAATTGAAAATATACCTACCATTGTATTGGGGCTGGTGTTTAGATACACAATATTATCACACACATTAGAAATCCTTAAAATTGAAATAATAAAGGTATTTTTATTTCCTGCTGTAATTATCTCAAAGTGTTATAATTTTTGGCATTATTCGAGAACATTTATTTTAGCAAATAAGCAAGTTTCTTAAACAATTACTAAACATAATAATATAAAGGGAATGTTACATTTGTCTTAAATGATTAACGGATACAATTGTCAAGAAAATTGTATGACTGTAGTAGTTGTTTTATTCTTTATGTCATAAAAATGTAAAGACATTACCTTTATTTTCCCATAATTCCCAGAAATACAGAAAAAATCCCTCAATCTCCATTTTATTTTGTTTATAATAGTCAAATTCTAGGAAAAGTGACATCACTCACAAGCATATGTTCTTAATAAATAATTAGTATCAAAAATTATGCAGATACAATGATTTTTCACAGTTCAGTATTAATATAGTAACCATTCTTAAAATTTAGGAAATTGAAATACTATGAGAAATAGTATATTTCCACTTCCTCATTTGACATATTTACTGTGCACATACTGTATTTAAATTTCACGATTCTATTGAAAGTAAGAATTGAAAGAGAAAATCTTTATGATATTTTATATCAAAGAAAGACATTGTAATAATTCTCTTTACAAGATGTGACTATATACTTGGCTGGGAAATATGATGTTTTCTATATTTAGTCCTAGTGAATTGGACTTGAATTTCTAGCAAGCCTCAACATATCACAAGATGAAATAGTAAGTTCTTCTCAGAAAAGAACACAACATTGAAAAAGGGAGAAAGAGTGTTCAAACAGTGAAGTATAGAAAATAGATCTTCTGTCATAAAGATCTTGACAGTAAATGTTGAAGCAGTAGAAATCACAAATAATATTGGTTTTTATGTTATACATTCTGAGAATTTTTATAGAGCTCAACTGGTTTATAATAAGGTAACAATAAAACTCTTCCTAAGATACTGTGTATGTTTTAACTTTGCTTTTGTATAAGTAGTAAAACAAATCTCTCTTGCTCACTCTCACTGGCTCTCTCTCCACAAACACACACACAAGCACATCTTTGCAATACAGAAATATATTTCACCTATTTTCTTTCTAAATTTTGCCAACTCTAAAGTTTTGAAATATAGTGACCCATCTTCAAGATACAGGTGATCATAATGAGAGTATTAGATGACTTCATTGTCTTTAACTGTAGATAATCACAACAATGTAAAGCATTTTACATTATGTGACAGTATAAAGCTGTTTATATTCAAGTACTTAAGCTACAGAACTGAAAATACAAAGAATATAAAATACAAACATAGAAATCTATTTTAATAAATTACTTTGCCTTTATAAAGTATGAAAAACACCTAGGCTTGACCAAAAAAATTTTCCCTTTAAACTCTGGAATCTTTTTCAGATAATGTTATCTTCTATTTCATGACATAGCTCAAAAAAATCTAAAAATTGATTGATTTCATTGAACATTAGGCTGTAGTGATACATATTTCACATATTTCATTTTTGTTCATTCACACAAACTTGAAAACATTTATTCACAGTGGTTGATATGTGGACTGTAAAAATATCTAATTTAAATATTTCATGTAAACATTCCACTTTTACTTGAAATTACACAGAAAGCATTCAAATTAGAACCCCTTTATATATAAAGATTCTCAGACTGTTCAATAACAAGAATCTTTAATCATTCAAAGAATATTCATGAATCATAAGCATCTTCCAAGCATTTTTCTATAGACTTTGACTATATAACTGTGGGCCAAATAATATTTCTTTCTTCACAGAAGTTTTAAGGTAGGCAACCGCAGGAAAAAGAACAGTAAATAATTAATCACCAATCTAAATAAGAAAATATAAGGCAAGTGATGATACTTGAATAAATGGTGAAAAAAGTGTGGAGGAAAGTATAGACAGTGTAGATATCTTGATCCAGGAATACCTGTTCTGAAAATGTCCCATCTAAATACAAACAGAAGGAAACAAAGGAACCAACTACAAGACTTTCTGGGAGTAGAGTGTTTTAGTTCATGGAAAGAACATGTGTAAATGCTTTAAGGCAGGCCGAGGCATGCTTGGAGCCTTGGATCTATAATGAGACCAGTATGGTTGAAGAAAGAGGAGGAGTAATCACAGATAATATCGGAGAGGTAGTAAGAGACCAAGAATAGCATAAAAGCCTTCATAAAACTTAGTATTTTATTCTGCATACTGTGGGAAGCCATGCAGGGCTTGAAACAGTGGGATAACATAATTGATTCATATTCTTAAAGAATCATTGTGGTTTATGGAAAGAAGAAAACCTGCAAGCGTAGAAGCAGGAGACATGTTAGACTGTCTTTTTAAGACAAGGTTAGGAATTATTGTGGCTCTAATTGGATTTGGAGCAATGGAGATTGTGAGAATGTTTGGATTCTGCATCCATTTGAAAGGTAGTGCTGAAAGGATTTGCTAATGAATTGGTTAGCAGTGTGAGAGAAAGAAAGCAGTCAGGAATGACATCAAGGTCAAAATGGCCTAAACATTATTTTCCTCCTCAGAGCAAGTTGATATTAATGTTGAGAATTACTTACCCTGACATGCTGAGATTTACTGACACATGGGCTGAGTACATTTTGTTGTATTTTTCAAAGGTAATTAATATCAAAGAGACAATTGATAGACCAATAGAAATACATGACATTTTTATTTTTTACCATTTCAGCATGTGTGTAAAAAATTTTAACATGACTTAAACTGATTTTAGAAAACACAAACAGTTTCTGGAAGTATACCTCTACAATTTAAATGGTAAGTCATTCTAAAGATGCTTCTTGAGCTCAGGAAGTGTTTGATAAACAGGAACTCTGAGAACTTGAAAACTTTGAACAAGACTTTCTTTCTTTAAATGAATCTAATAGAGAAAAAAATATTCCTTTCAAGTAAAATGGTTTATTTATATAGAGGAGAGCAACTATCTGGACACCAGCTTAACTTATAGTTATATCTATGATGATATTTGTATGTATGCATTTCGTGCCTGATGCTCACGAACACGGTATTTATTGATACTGTCTACGACATGAAAATCTGTGATTAGTGGTGCCTCTCCAGTGGGGAGGGAAAAAGGGAGATAATATTTGTACTGGGGATATATAAATTATGTAAATGTATAGAATACAAGATGGAGAACTGTAGAGAGTAAACACGTTAATCAACACATGTAATTGTAAAATCAGCAAATGTTACAGAAAGTACATATCTACTGAGAGCAGGCATTTTTTTCTCTCCACTGCCATTTTTTCAGAACTTCAAAGAGTACCTAACACTCTAAATCCCTCAATAATCATTTGTACAATTAATTAATTATAACACAAAACTAGAAAATGGGAAACTTTATGTATCTTTTGAAGGCTTTCTTGAGTCAGGAAAAATTCAAAAAATTTCTGCCCAGAGCCTTGCATTTACAGAATATGCCTTCATACTTAGGTGATCAAGTAGTAATACAACACACTGAGCAAATTTTATTTGAAAGATTTATAAGGAATAATAGAAATGAAGAAGTGGAAGAAGGACATATATGATCTGTGACCTTTAGGAATTATAATCTAGTTGAGGAAAGACCCACATAGCAGGGATAACTTAGTTCATGGCATTCTAGTTTTCCTGTATCAAATCCCCAAATATAGCATTCATTTAACTGTGACTTTATTTATTGCTTTATAACTTCCTCTTTCACATGAATGAGCACTCCATAGAGTGATTAAGCAGAACTTCTTGTTGAAAATTTGATATAAATGACCACTGAAAAAAAAAGAATTGAGAAGGGAAAATGAATTCTAGGGGAAAATATAAACAGATACACAATAATAAGAATGTGAAGATGTACCCAGAAAACCGTGAGTTATCTGTTTTGAGGGGAGTAAGAGGTCTCTTCAAATATATGAAAAAATAAGAATAGAAAGGGTCCTTCAGGCTAGAGTTTAGAAAACTATCAATGTCTGAAAAAGAAGGTTGGGCCTTGGATCATAAGCAGGGTCACAAACTGAAGGGTTTTAAAAAGTGAGAGACATGATCAAGGTTGTATTTCTAAAAGTGATTCTGATGTGGATGGTTTTGATTGATGGTAAAGGCAGGTCTTCAAATGTTGAAATGGCAGGAGCCCATTGAGCAAATCCAGTAGTCAGTTCATAAAATCCTGAGTAGACATAGAAATGGGAATAAAAGGAATTTTGGTGACTCAAATTGAAGGGAAAAACAAATAAAGAAGTGTTAGAAGTTACATCAAGATTTAGACGTGCTGGTTGGAAATAACATTAATAAAGATAAGAAAATTAGGAGTCCTGTGTGCACGTGTGTGTGCTTGTATCATCTCTCCATAAATAGAGTGAAGCTGAAAATATAATTATCTCAAAAACATTTCAGAGAATATGTTTCCAAATGGTTATATAGATTAATGACAGATCTGCACAATGGCCAACAATGGGACAATAATCAAACTGTCTCAGATGGTAATTAACTTAGTTTAAGAGTAGGTGACATTGGCTAAAAACCAAAATGTTGGAAGTCAGAGAAATGGAATAGGCACATAAATCCGGAATAGAGAGAAACATGTTAAGCAATGACTGACCCATGTTAGATACTAACATGGAAGAAGTTGAGAATGTGCCGAGTTAAAAGGTGTGAAACTTTTATGCAGAAGGAAATAAAAGTAGAACCTAAAATAGCAAAAAAAAAAAAAAAAAAAATTCATAGGTGATATGGTTTGACCCGTGTCCTCACCCAAAATCTTCTCTTGAATTGTAATAATCCCCACAGGTCAAGGGTGGGACCAGGTGGAGATAATTGAATCATGGGGGTGGTTTCCCCCATGCTGTTCTCATGATGATGAGTGAGTTCTCTAAGAGATCTGATGGCCCTGTAAGAGGCTTCCCTCTTTGCTCGGCACTCATTGTCTCTCCTGCCACACTGTGAAGAGATGCCTTCGTCATGATTGTAAGTTTCCTGAGGCCTCCCCAGCCATGTAAAGCTGTGGGTCAATTAAACCTCTTTTCTTTATAAATTACCCAGTCCTTGACAGTTCTATATAGCAGCATGATAATAGACAAATACATTAGAATTTTTTATGAATTCTTTTTTTATTGTTACAGTTACCCCAAGAAGAAAAAAATGATAAAAATAAACATTACTTGAAATCTTTGACTCACTGCTTGGGTCAAATAGCTCAAAGCAAATGTTGTACAGCTTCATATCATTATTGCTGTATTATTTTTCAATCTTCACTTCTCAAAACTATATTAAACATTTCCCACTTTCATGTGAAGTCTGGTTAGTTGTTTACATAAGAACAATAGTTAGGATCCTCTATTATTAAAAAATATGAATTTCTCTGTATTTTTAATCTGATTTCTAAAATGGGTAGTGTATATTTAGAAGAGCCTTCTCAAGCCTTTGTCAGAGGTAACTGTATGTTGTATTTTCCCTAGCAAAGGGCTAATTTATAGAGGAGAACAACAAGTGCTGGAGCCTTTTCGAGGCTGGAGGGTGGGAGGAGGGTGAGGATCAGGAAAAGTAACTGATGGGCACTAATGGGTACAAGACTTAATAACTGGGTGGTAAAATAACCTGTGTAACAAACCCCATGATACAAGTTTACCTATTTAACAAACCCGCACTTGTACCCCTGAACTTAGAAGTTATAAAAAAGGTAGTACTAAAATTTCTAAATATAATAACAAGATTCTGACATGTGATGAGGAAGGAGTACTATGATTTGATGAGGCAGGTCTTGAATGACAACATATTTAAGGTATAGATTTCTGAATTGATTGAGAGAAAAAAATGATTTGCATTTCAAATTCATTCTTGCTAAAAGTGTCTTGGTCTAACTAAATTATATTGGTTTCCAAAAACAGAACAACTTTCTATTTACAAGTGACCCTTAGAAAATGGGTTTGATTTGTGTGTGTCCACTAATACATGGATTTTTTTCCAATAAAAGTTACAAGTGTGCCTGCTCTCCTGCCTCTTCTTTCAGCGCCTCCACCTCTCCTGCCTCTGACACTCCTGAGACAGCAAGACCAACCCCTTCTCTTCCTCCTCTTCAGTTTACAAAACATGAAGACAAAAATGATGAAGACCTTTATGATGATCCACTTCTATTTAATGAGTAGTAAATATATTTTATCTTTCTTATGATTTTCTTTATAACATTTTATTTTCTTTAGCTTTATTTATTGTAAAAATAAAGTTTATAACACATACAATATACAAAATATGTTAATTGACTTTTTAGGTTTTCAGTATGGCTTCCTGTCAACACTAGGCTATTATTAGTTATGTTTTTAAGGAGTCAAAAGTTATACTCACATTTTCAACTGTGCAGCGGGTTGGAACTCCTAACGCTTTGCATTATTCAAGAGTCAACTATATTTCCTTTAAGGTAATTAACCATATTTCAACATGGTTAGTCATATTAGCTATTCTTCTTTTTGATTTTTAGTACATTAATTGTAAAGATATTCACCTACACATAGTTGCTCAGCGAATGGCTGAATGACTCACGGAACGATTACGTGAATTAAAGACGGCCAATATATCTTCTTATGAACTTTGTTGGATCAAAGTTGAAGATTATAATTGCCGATGTTTTAACATTCTCAAAAATCTTGTGAGAATTAAAACAGTGTTGTAATAAATTTTTATTTCAAATGCTCTTTTAACAAATGTGTTCCCTCTGATTCCTAAAACAGCCTTGCTGGGAACAAGAGTATATTTTACTGTTCCTAGTTTATAGGTAAGGTAATTAAAGCTTCTTGGAAAAGTTCCTTGACAGTACTAAAGGCTAAAACCTGGACAGACCTAACTATATAGAGCATTCCTCACTTCCAGTTTTGCTATTATTCACCAAACCATGATTATTTCATGCAATGGAAACATTGAACTGGACAATACTCTTAAATTTCACTTACTCTGAAAGGCATTTACTCATCCCAGCATTCCCTAAATTCAAAGGAGAACTTGAATAACAACCTGGAAGACTCAACTACCTGACAGTTCCAGAGTTGACAATGATTTGGCTGGCTTTCAGCAGACAGTTCTGTTTAAGTGTTACTTCACTGAACAAGACACTGTTATGATAATGCTATTTCACTGACCTTCCCCCGCTTCCTGCCATAGACTTAAATTATCTGTGATTTTTGTCAATACAGTGCAAACCTCTGTGGATAAGAGCTGAAAAGGAGTATCATTTGATGAAAACCAGTGATAAGTTGAGGAAAATTGCTTAAGAAAAGTCCAATGTTTTCAACTTAATTACTTAAATGGAAGAATGAAAATGTTTTCAGATATCTTGTTTTGATGTGAATAAATAAATCAATTTACGTATTTTTTATAGTTGGAAGATATGTATTATATATTTCTTTTTTTAAATTTTATTATTATTATACTTTAAGTTTTAGGGTACATGTGCACAACATGCAGGTTTGTTACATAGGTATACATGTGCCATGTTGGTGTGCTGCACCCATTAACTGGTCATTTAGCATTAGGTATAACAATGAAAAGGCTTGAAAAAGAAAATGAACAATAATTAAGTAAATGTAAATAACTAAGTCATATTTTTGCCCTTGTTGTCAAGAAAACTGATTTCCTGAAAAAAAAGTCAATTTAAAATTTAAGTTTTAAAAAGTAAATGGTTATACCATCCTATATCCTGTTTAATATGTTATTTTTATGCCAGAGTTCAGCTTAAGTTTCATGTAGAGCTATCAATACTGGTGATATAAAATTTACCTTTCAGCCCAGTGCAGTAGCTCATGCTTGTAATCCCAGCAGTTTGGGAGGCTGAGGCAGGAGGATCACGTGAGGCCAGGAGACTAGCCTGGGCCACATAGTGACACACCATCTCTACAAAAACAAAACAAAACAAAACAAAAAAAAAAAAAAACAGAGAACTCAGATCTACATCAAAAAGGAAGAGTATTTGAAAAGAAATGAAGGTAAAATAAAATTTACCTTTTACTGACTTTGACTTAGGAGAAGATTATAGTTCTTCATTAGCAATTGTAAGACAGAGGCAATAGTCTATGTTGGTGAGAAAAACCTAAAATTCTGTGTTTTACTCTGAAGATTATTATGGGATTCTCTCTCTCACCTTGCCTCATATTTTCTCGGCCTATCTGTCTCCATCTCTCTCTCTCAGATGCAGTATTCCTGTTAATCGTGAAGTACCTACAGATAAATATTCTCTCTAGGCACACATCTGTAAATATAATTTATTTGTTGTATAAAGAAACACATCTCCAAATATAGTATTATAACACGTCATTTTAGATTCAAGTATGTAAAGCATTTTTCTTAATTTAAAATTGGAATTTTTCAAAATTAGATTTTAAATATACAGATTGTCCAAATTCAAAGAAACAGCACTCATTGATTTAAAATAAATCTTTATTTTAATAAATAAATAAATAAGGGATTTTTGCTAAGAATTCATTTGCTTATTAAAATGTGTGCATTTAGCCTGATTATCTAATTACCCTCATAATGAAAAGAACATTTAAACTCAATATGAAGATATTTTTAAACAACTCCAATTTTTTAATTACATTGCATACATTTTTTTGTATGTGAGAGGAAGTCACATGGCACATCCTATTTTTGTGGCCACAGTATATTTTGTAAATACTTGTTACAGCAAATTGATGTCTTACTAGCACTGAAGTTAATAGTTAAATACTGATGAAAGTTAATGCTAGTAATCAAGTCCTGATATTAGTCACCCAGCACTTCCATATCTGGGGCAATATTATTGTTTATTGAGACATATTTTGGTTCAGTATTAGAACATTTTGGCCCTAGGTATGTTATGGAGTATTTAGATTAAACCCAAAACAAATAGTTGATAAAATTTTTTAAAAATCCTATGTCATTTTTTCCTATCATTAAAATAATTTAAAGGCTACAAGATTGCTGTAAAATAAAACAACTATTTAATATTTTAAATACATTGAAAATAACAGAGGTCTACTTATAGCTTTGAGAATTTGCCTTTTTGTGGGGGGAAAAAAAGCCCCACAAAACAGAATTTAGCTAATTTGTACCTACCTCAAAATAGGTGAACTCTCAGCTTGGTTAAAATAATGTATAATTAATATTTCTTTATTGTCATTGCTTGTTAATTTGGGTTATTAAATGTCTGCTATTCATTCAATTCTAGGTCAATTCAAGGTCATTTCAAACTGAAACTCCTTTAGAAAAATCCTGCTTAATTTTTATTTTTTTTATAATACTTTTATTTTACATTCAGGGGATACATGTGTGGATTTGTTATATGGTCATATTATGTGATGGTGAGGTTTGGGGTACAGTTGATCTTGTCGCCCACATAGTGAGCATAGTACCAAATAAGTAGTTTTTCAGTCCTCCCTCCCCTTCCTTCCACCCCTGTTTTGGAATTCCCAGTGTTTATCCTTCCCCTCTTTGTATTCCTGTGTACTTAGTGATTACCTTCCACTTATAAATGAGAACATGCAGTATTTGATTTTCTGCTTGATTTTAATCTTAAGCTTTATAGTCAGTATGTCCCACCCTTACAAAACCAGTACTTTACCTTAGTTCTTCAGTAAATATGAGAACCACTCATAACATGCAACAACAGAGAAGGGAAGCTTTAATATCATTTATGGATTTATTATTTTTCTATCATTAATTTGTTTCTCTGATACACTGATTTATCTTTATCCTCATTTTTTTAAGTTAAATATATTCACATACTTTTAAAGCAGACATACATATGTAATATATATTAAAATTCATATTGTAACTTTTGTCTACTTACTTGTTAAACAAATTTATATAATTAAGTAGGTAACTACAAGTCTGCTTATACAAGTCATGTCTTTAAAGTAAGTCATTTTTCTGTAGTGTAGTTGTATTACTCAACTACTTAAAAATTATACTTTTACAAATATAATTGTAATTATGAAGCTCCTGTGTGTATATATAATGATGCCCTATCTTTGTGTTGTATTTTATTTATAAGTAACTATCATAAATATCTGATTTTTGTAAGCCATGTTTCTGAAATGCATCGCTCAGTTAAGTCACTCCACCAGACCTAGAAGATTACTAAATAAATATATTTAGAGAATTGCTTAGAAATTACAAACTTCCCCACTGCACTTTGCTACTTTTGTACCACCTACCATATTCTCTGCAACTCACCTGTTAAGATTTAATTTATTACTATAAAGGTATCTATTCATGGTTTTCCGTTTCAAACACAATATATGTAGTAATTTTAATACATTTCTGAGAATGTTCTCATCCATTCTGCTCATGGGCGAAAGTATTATATTAGTATGGTATATAAAGTGAAGCGTTGACAACGGTGGTGGAATTTTTCACAAGGAAGAGGACAATATGGAAAACATAAGAATGGGGAAGAGGAACTAGTCTTACATCCACTTTAAAGATCATAGGCATTTTAGGTAAAATGTAATCTTCTTAGCTTGACATCAATAGCCTTTGATAATAATTTCCCATATAACTTTTCAGCCATAACTATTTTTTCAATTTTGTCCCTGCACTCAACATACATGTAATTCCAAGTGAAGATAATTATTAAAATCCCCATGCCTTTTACAGCTTTCTTGATTTTAGGAAAGGAACTTTTCCTCAGTCCATTATATTCTTTTCATCTCCAGCTAGTGTACTTCCATTCATCTTCCAATATCCAATTCAAATGCCAACTCTGTGACATCTTTTTGTATTCCACCAGACAAAAATAATTGTGTTTCTTCTGACCCCTCCTTGTACATTTCATGGAATATGGCAAAGTATTTAATTCCACTGAATTGTAGCTATTGTCTTGCTGTCTTACCAACTAAAACAAGGACATTTTGGGGAACATGGGAATTTAAATTGAATAGTAACCACAAGATAATAACTCTGGGCATTGCATGATCTTCCTTTTAACTAATTAGAGGCCAAGTATATTAATGAAAAATCATTATGTAAAATTTGATGACTTTCTTCTAATACTAATTTTTGTTTTATGATTTTTCTTGTTTCATAAAATTTTGACAGAAATATATTTCTTATAATTTGCCTTCTTTGTAACTCCCCACTTTTGTTCCTAGAGCAACATGCTGTCCTGGCTAGCTAACGTGTTTATGAATGCAAGAAAATTTTCAAAAAGGGAGTTTGAAATTTAACTCCACAAACTACTGTCTGGATTGGAATGCTACATTAAATGTATTATAATTTTGTATGGACTTACAGGGATGGGGAATGAAAAGGATCCAAGGCCATATGTTGATATTCTTTTGATATGTTAAGAAATAATCTAGTGTTATTTTCTATTTCTTCTCAAATGTTTTTAGAGGTTACTTGGTACACTCGTCGACAAAACTTTGAAATGTTGATGTTTAAGGGCTGCTGATTGCTGGCAGCAAAGAAGTCCAACTGTGCTGGCACCCGAGATAGCGTCTCCACATTTTCTTCCAGGATCATCACCTTTGTTCTAAATAGCTCCCACATAGTGTGAACATTTGTCATATATTTTAGATTTTCTGCCTTGGCACCCAGGAAACCGGTATGATTGAGTAAACATATTAAACTTCCTCTGCATTTCCAGCCTGAACAGATGTTGAGTAGGAGCTGATCCACCCACGTTCAACCCGAGAGTCCACATCCACAGACTGTTTCATTTCCCTTTTTCAATTTACATAGAAGCATAGATTCTTGCTGGCATATATAAATGCGCCATTTAAGGCAATCAAAAATGGTTCCACATCTCATTTGATTTCCACAATTGTTGCTTTAACGATGGACTGCTGAGGAAAGAAAGTTAAGTTTCTCTGGCAGATCTTCCCACGTTTAAGCAACATGTTCATGGAGAGCCAATATTCAGTAATTACAGCACAATTCCTCACAATTTCACCATTTGCTAACAGTAAGCATTTTCACAATGTAAAGCTGATTTTCCTTTAACCAAATCAAACATGAAAAGATAGCTGCAAGCAATGGGCAATCTAGATCATTAGAAGACTGATATAAAATTAGAGGACATTGAGACTGGAATAGATTGCAAACATCAGGGAGCTCAGAAAACTTGTAAACTCTACATTTTGAGGAAATACATTGTTGATGCTTTTACAGCTCTATGCAGCAACCTAACAAATAAAGGCTTAAAATAACTTATCTACAAGTTGCTTTGTCATTATTTGCAACTATTTCACATCATACAGCTTCTCTAGGAAGTCCTCAGCTTATTCACCAAAATAGAATTTCTAGCTATAATTCCATTCCTCTGTTGATACTATTTCTCTTGCCTATGAGACAAAGAATCAAAACCAAGTAATCAAAAATGTAGAATATTGTAGTGGTTATGTTTAATTTTCTAACGTTGTGAATGCTATCTAATCAAATGAAATATATGATTTAGCAGTCCCTATAAGTAAAAAGTTACAGAATATACCAAGCCTATACATTGTAAGTAATTATATATTCCAAATATTATTTTTTATGGTAATGAAAGGTACTATGTACTGAACACTTAAATATGCATAAGCATGATGCTAATCTCTTTAGCTATTTCAACAATAAACTGTGTAAATACTGTAATCTACATTCTTTTTGAAGCACGGGTAGTTATAACGTGGGTACTCACATTCCGTATTCTTTGTAGTAAGGGAAGTTTATAAAGAATGAGGCAGACAGAGACACACACACACAGAAATATGGAATGTACATGAGAAATATTCAATCTGATAAATTATATAATAAATCTTCACCTAACATAGTATTATGACAGCAAGGGACTGGTGGATAAAAGGAGCATTTCTATTTAAGTAGCACTGAAACACTTAAAATGGTACAAGGCTTGTTAGGTCAAAAAGGAGAAATCTAATCTCAAGTAAGGAAATAGCACGTAGAATTTGACAAAGTTATAAAATGTGTAATTTTTAAAATTTTATTATTATTATACTTTAAGTTTTAGGGTACATGTGCACAACGTGTAGGTTTGTTACAAATGTATACATGTGCCATGTTGGTGTGCTGCACGCATTAACTCGTCATTTAGCATTAGGTATATCTCCTAATGCTATCCCTACCCCCTCCCCCCATACTACGCAGCCATAAAAAAAGATGAGTTCATGTCCTTTGTAGGGACATGGATGAAGCTGGAAACCATCATTCTCAGCAAACTATCACAAGGATAAAATGTATAATTTTATTTCATGTCAGGGAATACAAAAAAAAAAAAACAGAAAAGAGAACCGGAAGATTCAAAAGTACAACAGACCAAAGGAACAGGCTTGTGGGTGGTTAAAAAAAATACTCCCCCTGGTTTGTGGGCACAGATCAGTGAAAAATTTTACCTGGATGATAGATGTGAGAGGATTAAGAACACTTGACAAATGCAACCTGCACTGTCCTATTTCTGCTAGCCCTACTGCAATTAACCAGGACCATGAAACAAGCTGTAGGCAAACAACTGTGAGTAGAAATCATGTGTGTCCCTTTGGGTCAGTAGAAACCCCTCCAGTATTCTGTTCCTCTGCCAGGACAATGAGGAGACTTTGTGTTGAGACTGTGGAACCGGAAGACAAAAGCAACCTCAATGAATTCCTGTGTAGCAGCCAAATCCCCCAAAACTCACCGGGACTAGAGTGATTTTGTGAAAGCAAGAAATAAAATGTTTGATTGCTACATCTGCAATGCCAGTCCTATCTTGATTAGTACAAATTACCAGAAAGTACGAGAAACAAGAACATGAGCATTCTGGCACCATGGTCATTGGTTTTGAAGCAGAACATTATCTGTAACATTCCACCCTGAATGGTAGTGACGGTTTGTTATATTTGCCAATGTTTAGAGCCACAGTAGTGTATTTACATGGGTTCATTTGGATTAACCAGTACATATTCATTTTCTTTAGATGGATTTAATTTAAGTAACAAGCCTACCAGTGTCATTAAAAAAATGGACAAAATGAGCAGTGGAACATTTTTTGCTTCTTATTGAAAAATGAACAAATATTATTCTAGTAACGAAAGCTCTGAGTGCAATACAATGTCAACATTGAAGTGGTTCTCTCCTACCATTTAATGGATGAGTTCTAGAAAAGACAAGTTCTGTAAACAAAACACTATTTCCATGGCAACACATACTTCAGCTTTTAGCCTTTCATCACACAAAAAGAATTTTAAAACATTTTTTATTTTCATGGTTTGTAACAGCAATGGTGACCTCTACATCTCGTATTTTCTGGAAAATAGTAATTGGCAATGCCTCAGGCCTTACACTTTTTGGCCATTCTTCCAGGAGAGCTTTACCCAGGTTTCTCATTACTTATAAAAATTCAGTTCATTTTCCAAGGGCAGATACTTAAAGACAAATTTAGCCCAGCCATATATTTTGAAATGCATATTTTAGAAATAAATATTTTAAGTGTCAGATATGCCTCTCTCTGAGTCACACAACTGTAGATGCATATATGCTGTGTGTCTTTGTGGGCATGGGAAGACATACATGAGATTGTGTATGTGTATATGTCAATTATTTCTTATTAAAATTTCTGGAAATGATAGTATAAATAGCCAGTGATAAAGCATGATAGAGTATAAATGTAAGAAATAATCTTGTGTCTCCATTGACACACAGCATTATTACTGTGAAATTTGCAGATTAAACAAAGCAAGTGAATTATTTTATGGTTTGTGTTGGTTAGGAATTTGGAATGGGATTTAGCTGACTCTTCTGCTTCAGAGTCTTACGAGGCTGCAATCAAGGTAGCAGCCAACACTATGGTCTTACCTGAATCTCAGCTGGGGAAGAATCCTCTTCCACATTCATATGGTTCCTTACAGTATTCATCAAGTACCTGGAAGGCTGTTAACCCTGAGGGCCTCAGCTTCCTGCTAGCTGTTAGCTGATGGCCACACTCAACTCTGAAAGCTATGATCCTCTCCATGTAGCAGCACAACACATGACAATTTATTTCTTCAAAGCCAATGACAGAGAGTCTCCCAGCAAGACCATTTACAATCTCATGTAATGTAATCATGTTCACATAATCACATGGTCTGATATTTGCCATTTGCTACTGTTAGAGGTAACTCAGTTCCTGCCCACACTTAAGAGCACAAATGTGTTAACGCCAGAAGGTAGGGATTATAGAAGCCACACTGGAGCCTTATACCACAGAGATTTTCACCTAAATCCACATGATTAGAAATTACAGGAAAACAATTTTGTGGATCTCAAAAAATAAATTTTTGCTTATTCAGCATCATAAAATATAAGTAACTGCTATGTGGCAATTAGAGATTTTGTAAAATTGTGTTACAATTACTATTTATTCCCTTTCTCAAGGAAGTAATTTATAAAAATTTCACCAAATACCCAGAATAATTCTTTTTGTATTATTAATTTTTACCTGAGACTATACATTTTTAGAGGCATAAGAAAAGAAATATAGACACACCAATAACCAAAAATTTCTAGATTCAGATCCTGGCATGATTATTTTTGATGCTCGTAAAACCTTTTGTAAAGACATAATATGCCTGATTATTAGTTTTACTATCTATAAAATAAGTATAAGATGTGCTTGGTATGCTTATTATGGATTTTAAATATTATACGATTTGAAATGGACTGCTTTACAGTAGCATCTACTTAAATGACTGATAAATTATTGAAATACTTAATCTATATATATAAAAGTATATTTAAATTCACATATTATTAAATTTTCATATACTCATTTGGAAACTGTTTCCTGTTTGGTTAATAATTATTTGAATTTCTTATACTAGGTGAAAGCCATACCCCAACCTATTAGAAATTAATTAATTTCTGCTAGGGAAAGATACAAAATAATAATATAATCAGAATTATATATCTATATAATATGCTCAGAAGGAATATATCTCACAGAAATGGCAAAACAATTCTGCCACAGCTGTAAAATTATGTACAGTTTATCTGATTTGACTTTCTTGTACCATGAAGAACTTGCAGAAAATATAATATTAATTAAAATACACATGAAGAGTTTTGCTCATGTAAGGAGAAAGTTATATTTTGACATCATTCCAGCTCTGGTTAGGATGTTGGATTCCTTGGAGTAGATGTGGGATTCTGCATCACTTGAAAAAATACCTGAGCCTGTCTACTTAAGGAATTACTAAATATAGAGTTTGGAAGTCAGGCTTTTCTGAACTATAGATCACTATGGCAGCTCTATAACTATATCATGGTTCCAGAAGTCAGAGGAGTGTCATTTTCAACATTCTCGTATCTCATTTTAGGGGGACACTCCATGTTGACTACTGATAAAACTGCTGGTACATTCGTTCTTTTCTGCTTCTGTACACCAGGGATAGCAAATACTCCTCCAGGTTCATCTTTACTAAGTTGGGAGTGGTTGTGAAGAATGGCTATGACAACCAATTGGAGGTCCAAAGGAGAGCACACCACCATCAACTCACTCTGCCTGCTGCAGGGAATGATGGTGGCCCATATGCTACCAGTCTAACAAATGGTCTCCAAGCATGGTGACAGCTGTTTGTGCAGACTCTGGAATAACAAATTACAACTTCCTCATGCTCTCTATTAATCTGGCATTTGAAATGTACTACGGACTGAATCGTGCCCACCTTCCCCAATTCATATGTTGAAGTCCTAACTCCCAACGTGACTGAGTTCATCAAAATAGATCTTGGTACAGAGAAGGGAATGCTGCTGTAACAGGTACTTAAAATGTGGAAGCAGTTTTGGCACTGGGTAATAAGAGATGGCAGTAAGAGTTTTGAGGTGCATGCTAGAAAAAAACCCACATTGCCAAGGAGGGACTGTTGATGGACATTGGCTATGAATGATGACTCTGATGAGGGCTCAGAAAGAAAAGGAGATAGAGAGAAAGCCTCCAACTTCTTAATGAAAACATATGTAATCACAAATATAATTTTGGTATAAACATGATATTAAAGGTCATTCTTGGGATGTCTCAGACAAAAATAGGAACACATTATTGAAAATTGGAGAAAAGGTAATCCTTGTTATAAAGTGGCAAAGAACTTGACTAAAATGTGTTCTAGTGTTTTGCAAAAAATCAAAATTGTGAACAATGAAATTAGATAGGTAGTTGAGGAGATTTCAAAGCAAAATGTGATGGTGTGGCCTGAATCCTCCTGTTTGTAGTTAAATGTTAGAAGAAAGATTAATTGAGGAAGGTATTGTTAAGGGAAAAACAATCAAATGTAGAAAGATGTAGAAAATTCTCAATCTGAGTGTGTTGCAAAAAAATGAGAAGAGCATGTTCTAAGAGAATACCAAAGGTATAGCCAGACTATCACTTGATAAAGAGATTATGGAATAATACAGGCAGACACACTGCCAGTTTGAACTGACGGGGATGGAGATAAGATAAAGTGAAGGAAGCCTGAGGAGGGTCTTCTCAGATTCTACAGGACAGGACAACAGAGTTATTTGGCTGCAAACATACACTGTTTTTCAAGACAAGGGAAAAATAACACTGTAGGCAATTCAGAATTATCAGGGTCACCGGCTTAGTTTCAACTGGCCAGATGGCCTTTGCCAGCAGGGCCTTGGGAGGAAGACCTGTGCCTGGCAACAACCCCACTTAGGGCCTTGGGGGCAGAGTCACCACCCCAATCAGTCCAGAAGATGAGTCACTGAGCCAGAGGGAATTATTATCGAACCTTAAGATCTAATGAAATTTGCTTTGCCTGTTTTTGGACTTGCTTGGGAGCTGCTACTCCTTTCTCCATTTCTATTTCTCCTTTTTGGAATGAGAATGTTTATCCTATGCCTGTTCCATCATACTATAAAAGTTAGGTGGTATTTTGGAACCACACAACTTTTTTAGTTTCACAGGTTTGCAGCTTGAGAGAAATTTTTTTCGTGATGAATCATACCTAAGGTCCCACTCATACCTGAGTTAGATGATAATTAGATGACACTTTACACTTTAGAGCTGATGCTGAAATGAATTAGGATGTGGAAGACTGTTGGAAAAGGTGAATATGTTTTGCATGTGAAAAGAATATGAATTTTGGGAGACCAAGAGTGAAATATCATATACTGGTTTGTCTCCACAATTCATAGATTGAATCCTTAATACTCAATGCGACTGCATTTGCAAATAAAGTTTTTGGGAGGCAATTAAAGTTAAATAGGTCGTAAGTATGGAGCCCTAATTCAAAAGAATTGGTGTCCTTATTAGAAGAGATATCAGAGAAGCTCTCTTTTCCCATTCATGCACAAATAAGAGGTCATTTGGGCACAACAGCAAGATAATGGCTACTGAGAAGCTAAGAGAACAGGCCATTTTATCTTGTCAGCATTTGATCTTAAACTTCTCAGCCTCCAGAACTGTGTGAGATACATTTCTATGGTTTAGGCCAACCAGTTTATGCCATTTTTGTTATGACAACCTGATTTGTCCAAAAAATGCATCTTGCTAAGTTAAGAAGCCGATCTGACAAAGGTTACATACTCTGTGACTCCAACTCTATGATATTCAGGAAAAGGCCAAACTAGGAGATAGTGGATACCGTGAATCCCAGTATTCCACCTATTGATCCCTCTTCCTCCCCTCCTATGTCCTCGGTAAGCACTGATTGGCAGTCAAACTATTCTGTGCAAATGTATAATGGCATGTATATAGTTAACTATAGTAAATACATGCCATTATACATTTTTCAAAACCCACAAAATATACAACCAGAAAGAGGAAACCAAATATATACCAAGGATTTTAGTTAATATTTCAATATTTTCTCATCAATTGGAACAAATATACCATGTTAGTGGGGGTAGATATACGAGAATTTTCTGAACTTTGCACTTAATTCTTCTATAAACCTACAGCTGTTCAAAAAATTAAGTTTGTTAATTTAAAAATAAAAAGTAACTAGATATTATAAATTCATTTTTTTTTTTCATTTAAACAAGAAACAATTATTGAATCCTTACTGTGTTGCAGGCCCTGTGAATGGTGCAGGGAAACTAATTTACTTCATGAATTTACCAATGGTAAATAATAGCAAAATGTAATTCTAAAACAAAGTTATTTGCTCAAAATTCCAAATTTTAAGTCAAATAGTCGGTTTTCATTTTAGAACGTCTGTTTTTGTTTGTTTTTCAAAGCTAAGCTTATGTTGTAAATTTGTCCTTGGTTAAGCTGTAACAAATATTATTTTGGCATTATGTGTAATTTGAATAGTAGAAATTCCTTTAAAGGCAGTATTTCCAAAATGTATTTTTCAATCTCCATGCCTTTTTGCTCTGCAGATATTTAAAATTAAGTTATTATAATCTAAGAAAAGTAAATCAGAATTGTGCAAACTATTTATCAATTTATCTGTTGATGGACATTTGGATAGCTTCCACCTTTTGGCTGTTTTGAATAATGCTGCTATGAACATTGGTGTAAAAATTTCCATTTGAGTCCATGCTTTTAATTTTTTTAAATACATATTTGGAAGTGGAATTGCGGGATCATATGTGTGCTATTAATTTTTAAGTGACTTTGTATCAAAAATAATGAATACAAATTCAATTAATAAGCACTTTCGTAATAAATTGCTTTTAGTTTTTAAATAATTCTGCATAAATTAATCTTCTAAGGAAAATTACATGAAGCAGTTATAAACCTGAGAGCAATGAAGAGGGGAGGAATTACATATTCATAGAGTTGTAAGTGAACAAAGTTTCAATTTGGGTTTCATAGAAACCCAATTTCTATGAAAATTTCTATGAAATTTGGGTTTCATAGAAATAGAGTAGACTTGCCCCACATGCTTGCAAAATTGAACTGGTTTTAGTTATGCAAACATAGACTATTTTTTAAAATTTTGATAACAGTGTACTATCACAGCATATTGTTACCCTGCTTTAAGTCACCATATATACGAAATAAAGTAAAATAAAAGCTCCTAAGACACATCTAGTTATTCCCTTGCAAAGCTTGATACTGTAAGGTTTCCCTGGAATGGTGATATTCACATGTATTAAACAATATCACAATTTGGTTGGTTGATCTTGTACTTACCGAGCTAAATACTCCCAAGAAGCAAATCACAGCAGTATTTAAAAGTTTTAGAAGCCAGGCACAGTGGCTCACACTTGTAATCTCAACACTATGGGAGGCGGAGGTGGATTATAAGGTCAGAAGTCCAAGACCAGCCTGGCCAATATGGTCTGTACTAAAAATACAAAAAATTTCCAGGCATGGTTGCAGGCACCTGTAGTCCCAGCTGCTCAGGAGGCTGAGGCAAGAGAATCCCTTGAACCCAGGAGGTGAAGGATGCAGTGAGCTGAGATTGCACCACTGCACTCCAGCCTGGACAACAGAACAAGACTCCACCTCAAGAAAAAAAAAGCTTTAGTAACTCTTTTACACCCTATAAGGCGTTTTATAAAATAGCAGTAAATCAATAAAATTTGAAAGTGGGCAGCATGTTAACCTTTAAACACGTTTTACTCTAGAATTCTATTTAACATATGAAGTTTGAGGCTGTATACTGTACAACTGTAATGAGAGATGAAGTTTGGAGAAGTAATGCTAGTAGATGCAGTCTTTGTCTACTTTCTCCTATGTAACTTGATTCTTACCCAGTACTTCAAATACTATCAATATACTGAACCCTCAATCAGTATTTCCAGTACTAAATCCTCAGTTGATATAGGTTCATGTATCAAATTGGTTTCTGAACAGCTCCACCTAAATGTCTAATGGGTGTTTTATATTTCATGTTCTCAATACACTCCTTCCCTCTCCCAAACCTTGCCCCAGTAACAGTCAGTTTTAGGAAATGGCAAAACCATGAACTCCAGTGACACAACCAGTGGAATAAATCCTGAGTGGTGTATTTCCCTGACAGAAAGTGCTTCATTAGCAAGTCTGCTTCTAAAACTCTTTACAAATCCATACACTTTTAGCTATTTATAGCTTTCTTAGTCTAGTCTATGTCACACTAGTCATATTCTCTCACTTGGACTTAGAAACATAGTCTCCTAATTAGTTTCCTTTTTTTCCTCTGATTCTCCTCTTCTTTTTCTCACCTATAATCCATTCACCACTCTCCTTAATTGCTGCTATAATTTTTCCTCACTTATTTAAAAATCCAATATCTTTATTATGGTTCTTTGTATGAATGGATCCTGCCCTCTTCTCCAACGTGCATCTTAACTTGTATGCAGACTTCAGAGTAAGTAGCATTTAAAAATTTGTAATGTGTTAGTGTTTTGTTTTTTTATCAGTTTTTTTAATCATCTTCTTTAATGTTTAGGTGATTAATTAGTTTGAGTGACAGCATGCCTATGGAGTAAATCGTAACATTAAAACTTGGTCAATTTCATATCAATTTATTTTATATATGATGGGTTTCAGTGGGTCAATGATTCGATTTTAGCCAGAAGTGTGCTGAGTGACTTCTGGGTAAGATTTTGTTTTCCTGAAACAAGAGAAATGAGAAATCAAAGTATCTTTGCTTCCTACCTTGAGTGCCATTATAACAAGAAATGGTGCTTTGAAATGTATCAGTCATCTTGTAAGAAACACTGTCAGTGTAAAGAGAAAAAATAAAAACCAATGAAAAAACAAGCAAAAATATGCTGAAGCTGGCAGAACATCTGGGTCCTTGGTAATACTGGTATACAGGGTGAGTCAATTTGAAATTTCTTATAATGTGAAATTAAAAATCTATTATTGTTTATGATTGTATCAATTCTCTATTGCTGATTAACAACCCTCCTTAAAATTTAGTCTCTTAAAATAACAATTCCTTGTTGCTCCAAGATTCTGTATGTTGGGTCTGCAGTTCTTTTGATCTTGATCAAGCTAGACTGATCTTGGCTGGACTTGATCATGCAACCATGGTCATCTAACAGATCAGATGCATTTCACTTTGGCTCTTCTTGGCTGGGCTTTCTCATATAAGTTTTGGGTCCGTGGCTTGGACAAATGAGATAAATAAACTAAGTTGTGCATAATGTTTTATCTTCCAACAGGCCAGCTTGGACTTGTTCTCATGGAAATAGCAGGAGTCCCAACTGCAAGAGTTGCAATGTCAAGGCCTCGTCTTATAACTGGCACACAGGTCACTTCCACCATATTCTTTTTGCTAAAGAAAGTCACAAAGTCAACCCACGTTCAAGTAGAGGGGAAACTGACTCCACCACTTGATGTGAAGAGTTGGAATATCACAGATATTGTTTCTTGTGACTTGCCATAGCGTATTTTCTCACACTAACAACTCTATTTCTTCCCAAATTCTGAAAAATTATTTTGTTGGCTCTTCCTATACTTGATTAATTACATTAAGTTTTCCATTTAAATGTTATCTCCTTAGAAAGACTTTATCATTTGTCAAGTAGCTCTATTCTCTTCATCAGTTACTCTATTTTCTCATTAGAATATGAACTTTGTAAAAATAGGAACTTTATTTATGCCAGTAGTATATATACATTTTCTGTTACATGAAAAGTACAAAATGTTGACTTCATTATGTTTTCTTTGCCCAGATGCTTTCTTCAGTCTACAACTCCATGACTGGAAAATTTTTTGTATTTTTAGTAGAGACGGGGTTTCACCCTGGTCTCGATCTCCTGACCTCGTGATCCACCTGCCTCAGCCTCCCAAAGTGCTGGGATTACAGGCATCAGCCACCGCACCCGACCAATACTAGTGCCCTTTTAAGAAGAAAGCAAGAGACACCAGGGATGTGTGCACCCAGAAAAAAGGCCATGAAAGGACACAAAAAGAAGGTAACCATCTGCAAGCCAAGGAGATAGGCCTTGGGAGAAAACAACCCTACAGGTACTTTGATCCCAGGCTTCCAACCTCCAGAACTGTGAGAAATCAATCTTGTTTTAGCCTCCTAGTCTACAGTAGTTTCTTATTACAGCACAAGCTGACAAATGCACCAACAAAGTCACATCCTCAACCCTGACAGTAGCGGTGTGAAGTATATTCCCCCCACAGAGCAGCAGTGGGAGTTACATGGTATTAGCAAGAAATATATGAGCTGCTTTGATGAAGACAGCAATAATTTTGAACAATAATCTCATCTAGCAAGCGTATTTTGCTGGCTGAGTGAAAAGATATAAAAATAATTTTAATTTGGTTCCAGTTTTCCCTTGACCTAGTATTTTAATTGTAATCGGCATTTATTATCTAGACTGATATAACACAAATCCAAATTCCTAAAATCTGTGAGCTTTTTGATGGAATAAAAAAGATGAAAACAAAACAGACTCCAAAAACACCTGAAAATATAACTATAATTATTCAAAAGCAAAATTATTAAAGATATACTTCAAGTTTGAGTTTTTAGACATGGGCCATTAGTTGTGAAAATGGAAGTTGTGTAATAGGTGTGTCTTTGGACTCATGGGTGAAGCCTCCAATATCAAAAAGTCTTGTATGATACATTCATATTTTAACAATTAGTACATTGTCTCATATAAGTTAACATAGATATATGAATATTCACCAATCATGAGCCCTGTTCTTCATAACGTTTAATCTTGAAGGAGAGATGGAGGTGGAAACATACTTCCAATTATGAACATTGACTAATCAAAACAGAGACTTAAGGGATAAGTAAGATAGATCTCCAGAGATGGTAGAAATGGATTTTTTTTTCAATTTTCAATGATTTATTGCTAATGTATTGAAATACGATTTATTCTCATATTGATCTTGCATTCAGCAACCTTGCAAACCTCGGTTATAATTGAAAGTCTATCACTTGTTCTCTGTAGATGATTTTTGTCTTCTACAAATAAAGTTTTATTTGTTCCATTTCAATCTATATGGTTTGTATTTATCTTCCTTGCCAATTTGTGCTGGCTAAAACCTGTAGCAAAATAGAAATAAAAAATGTTGATGAGGATACCCTTGCCTTGTTCCAGATGTCAGGGGAAAACATTCAGAATGATGTTAGTTGTAGGTTTTTCAAATATCCTCTTATCAAGATGATGTTCTATTTTATTCCTAGTTTGTTGAGAATTTTTATCAGAAATGGCTGTTGGATTTTGTCAACTTTTTCTCTCCATCAATTCATACGACCATATGGTAATTCTCTCTGGATTCGTTAATATGAATTACATTGATTGATTTTCAAATGTTAAAGCAATCTGGCATTCCTGGGGTTAATGCCACTTCATCACAATATAGTATCCTTTTTAAACATTATTATATATTTAAACATGTGTAAATATATATTTGCTTTTGGTTTTTTAATTTATATTTATTTTTAAAAATTTTTTCAGATAAGGTCTCCCTCTATCGTCCAGGCTGGAGTGCAGAGAAGTGATCTCCGCCAACTGGACTTCCCCTCCCAGGATCAAGCAATCCTCCCACCCCAGCCTCCTGAGTAGCTGGGACTGCAGGCATGTGCCGCCACACTTGGCTAATTTTTTAAGGTTTTTGTAGAGATGAAGTCTCACTGTATTGCTCAGGTTGGTCTTGAACTCCTGGGCTCAAGCAGTTCCATCCTTGGCCTCCCAAAATGGTGGGATTACAGATGTGAGCCACCATGCCTGGCCCTGCATATTTTTTTTAATGATTTCTTTTAAGATCAGCTATTTTAGTTAGCTGTTTTTTTTTTTTATACTTTAAGTTTTAGGGTACATGTGCACAATGTGGAGAAAATAGGAACACTTTTACACTGTTGGTGGGACTGTAAACTAGTTCAACCATTGTGGAAGTCAGTGTGGCAATTCCTCAGGGATCTAGAACTAGAAATACCATTTGACTCAGCCATCCCATTACTGGGTATATACCAAAAGGACTATAAATCATGCTGCTATAAAGACACACGCACGCGTATGTTTATTGCAGCACTATTCACAACAGCAAAGACTTGGAACCAACCCAAATGTCCAGCAATGATAGACTGGATTAAGAAAATGTGGCACATATACACCATGGAATACTATGCAGCCATAAAAAATGAATTCATGTCTTTTGTAGGGACATGGATGAAATTGCAAATCATCATTCTCAGTAAACTATCGCAAGGACAAAAAACCAAACACCTCATGTTCTCACTCATACGTGAGAATTGAACAATGAGAACACATGGACACAGGAAGGGGAACATCACACTCTGGGGACTGTTGTGGGGTGGGGGGAGGGGGGAGGGATAGCATTAGGAGATATACCTAATGCTAAATGACGAGTTAATGGGTGCAGCACACCAGCATGGCACATGTATACATATGTAACAAACCTGCACATTGTGCACATGTACCCTAGAAATGGATATTTTAAGAAAAGGATAATAAACCCTAAAATAAATCTCAAAAGTTTTTTTCATTAATTTAAGTAGAAGAAACAGGATGTTTTTAGCTACTTATTCATCTTAGAAATTCTTGCATGGTTTAATTGGCCCTGCATATACATGGAGTGATAGGTGGTAGTTCCCTCCCTTCTGCTCCGAATTAGGGGGCCAGAATACCACTTCCCTTCTTTTCTCATGGCCTTATTGGCATTACACTGTGTTTTGATGATAGCTGGTTTAAGACAAAAGCCATAAAGGGAATACTAATGGTCTGCATTTACGTGGTTTAAAGAAATCATATATTGTTGTATATTAAAGGTATCAACGTAAATACAATTATGCCCTTTTTGCTACATTAAAACTTGACTGTAACTTTGAGGGCTATGGTTTTAAAACTGGTTATGTGAGTGGAAATGCATGGTTCCTGAAACTATTTCCACATTCCCTGAGGTTTAGTAGAAGCTTCAAATTTCCTACTGTTTCTCCAATTGAACTTCAGTGCTTATCTAAGGTCCATGTTAAAGTAGCGCAAAAGCTTTCTTTTGGAAAAAAAAGATAGCCATAGCTAAAGTGTAGTTGGAAACCTCCATGAAATTCTTTACCTTCACATACCATATTTTTATGTTGTTTCCTCTTTATAACAATTTAAAACAATCTTGAAGCATTTTGTTGACTTTATTATGTTTTCTTTGCCCAGATGCTTTCTTCGGTCTACAACTCCCACATTTTCCGTAACACCACTTATCACATTGTGCATTTATTTTCTTAGCATTATGTAGAACAAAATTTCACAACTGGCCATGAAACAAGGGCACAGGGAGAACTGGGGCAAACATAGTATTTGGGAGTGTACCTCGGTGAGAGAGAAACGTATCTAATTGATATAGACAAGGTCTAGATAATAAGAAAGAAGCAGGTGTCTCTTTCATGCACAATCCCCCTCTAAAAGCACTTGAAAGGGTTAAATTTTGAGACAAAAGAGACCACTCTAAAACTTCAGGATCTCGGCTTACTCTTGGTCATTGCTCATGTTCTACCAGACATTGTCCCAAACAGCTAAAAGTGTAAGCCTTGATCTCTGTGGTATTTTATAATTTCAAAACAAAGGAGCTCAGAGATGGAAAACTGAGGCTCAAAGAAGTCAGGACAAGGTGGTATCACAAAAGAGGAATGCTTAAAATACCAACTGATCTTTCCTCCTACCTTTAAGTTGAATGGCTCATAAATTATCTCATATGTCTCTACATATTACAAGAAATAAAACTATGTGGTTGCATGGTCCTCTGACTACACTTCCCATTAGAAATCTACAGACAAAAATCTCTTCTTCATGTTTCTCATATGAAGTCTAAGCTACATCTGACTTCAGTGAAGATGGCAAATAGCTGTTCCTCTTCCTTAAGCTCACCGTATATTTAACAAAAACTCTATTAAATAGCCCTTCCTCTCTCTTCCTTAAGCTGCAATGAAATTATATGTTATCCTTATTTTAGGTTGGCATTTATCTTACACAATTAGCCTCTTTTTCTGTTCTGTGTCTTTTGACAAGGAGTTTTGTAGGTCATAACGTGAGTCAGTGCAACATGAAGATAAATTGCTTGGAGTAGGGAAAAAACAGAAAAAAAAATGGGATTGACAAAGAGGAAAGGAAATTGGTCAGGTTAGCTAATGAGCCAAGAATGTGAGAACATATATTTACTGATCTTTTTTCTTCCTTTCTGCATCTATAAAGTATCTCCATTTAACAACCTCCTGGGCTTACAAATGTATAACAAGAAAAAAATATGTGAAGAATACTTTACTGTCCCTAATTACCAATTTTGCCCTGGCAACCATCTACTAAAACTAATAATAAAAAGAAGCATGATTTGTTTCTCCTACATTTGGCTGAATTTAGTTAAATTAAAAATAAGGTGTTATTGATATTAGCTTCAGAAGATAAAGATCCAAAGCTGACTTGAGCAGTGATTTAACCAGAAAGTGATTAAATTCTGTGAATATATATGACAGGCCTTATGTCTGAAGATTTTTATATTGACTCTTCTTACGGGCCTTGTTTTAAAAGATGCCAGAACAAATATCTAATAATCTAAGGCAATGGCTAATGGAAATGCTACTGTTACAGCTCGAGGGTAACATATTTGTTTAAGAAATAGGTGTACTAGCCTTCTCTGAGACTCTTTTTCCGTAATTAATGATTAATTGTATTTGTACTATAAATGATGGTGTTTGGATAATGATTACTGACCCATATGCAGCTCCCAAACCACAGCAAACTTTGAAAATTCAATTACAAGTCCAGATGCTGTATACTGCATATGTAAACTGTTTCAGGAAGGAAGATTGCATATTAATAACTTAGTCTATGTGGGTTATCTCTGCAGGCTACCGGATATTTTGCAGAAATAGTTCTTGGGGAAAGCAAAAGGTATACGTATACAGACACTAGACAGTTTCAAGTTTATTTCAACGTACAGCTACATTACATGTTTACTCATAATTAGTATTTTTGTTTCAATTATTAAAATCTCTCCATTTTTTAAAATTACTTATTTGATTAATATCTTTCAAAGATAAAAATAAATCTGAAGTATCAAGCTGTGTATTCTTGATACCACAGAATATTATGTCATTTTTGTGTGCTCAAACTGACTTCCTTCTGATTATAGAGTACAGAATAGCAATTGACATTTTCTGGAAAACTGTAAAAACCAACACTTTCATAAATGAAGACCACCACCAACCGAAATTTATATCTAGTAGTAGATATGTCCAATTTTAAAAAAAAAATAGCATTTATTAAGTTTTACTGCTTATTATAGTTATTAATTAAACTATTTACCCAATCATGTATTTTCTAGACACCTCCTATGAACCAGGATCTGTACTTGCTGTCCCAGTTATAAAGTAAAACAGCCTGTCCTTCCTGCACTCAAGGTGACAGCTCCATAAGTGGGGAGCTTATTGAAAATGCAGAATTTGGGGAACTATTCACAGAGATTTTTATTAAGTTACACTGAAAAATCCTGGGAATAGCTATGATCTCCTGTCTGGTGATTTGGATGTGATAGTCTCTTAAACATATTTTGAAATATACTTGCCCAAAGAATGGCGAAAGACCCAGCCATCCCTCCTCATGTGGCTGCTGAGGGAGATATATTCATAATAAAAAAAACTGCCCAAAACAAAGTCTCCTTTTTTTTTTCATTTATTTTTTTCTACCACTTCAGTTCACATCTTATTTTCTTCCATTTAATAGTTTTCTGCTGTTAGACAAGACAACAGGAAATTTGGATGCTCCATTCCACACCAAATGAATCAGGACCTCGAGGTGGAAAAAAAAAAAAAGTGGAGATCTGCTTTTTCTTCTTTTTCTTTCTTCTTTTCATTAATCTCTATCTGGAGAAACATTGGTCTTGGAAATGAATTGACATAGTAACGTGACCTTAGACAAATCAATTAAGTTTCTCGACCCCTGACTTTTTTTTTTATCTGTACAATGCTGTTTTTACTAAGGATTTATTAATGTCCTTCCAGCTCTGATATTTTCTTATTGATTCCAATTACATTTCAGCTTTACTCATTTTCTTTTTGATACAAATTCCTTTGATGGAATGTCTTTAAACAAAAAATTTGAGATTTAAAAAAATTGTAATCTTTGATAACTTCTACATTTATCATCCTCCTTATTTTAAATTTATTTTGTTTATCACTATGCTAATCTTCAAGTCTTGAAGTCAACTCAGACTGGAAAATATATGAAAGCCCAGTTCTTGTTTCTTTCCTATTTGCATTTGCTTTTTATAGAAATCTGGAAAAATTAACAAATTATAAAATGGTTTAATAATTATTTCAAATATCTTTTCTAGGGTTTCTAACTGCTTTTCATTCATTGGAGATGACAGTTCCAAATATAATCACCTTTGTAAATGAAGAGGATTGAATTTTAATCGGAAGAATGAGAAAATAAAACTGCTATGATTAGAAAAACTTGAGGATTATTCTAACCAGCCAGCAAAGATCTTTAAAAACTTCAGAAGAATTGCAGAATTAAAAAAAAATTATGTGGCAAGAACTCTCGATTGGATAGATAAATACAGGTAATAGATATCTTTGAGGTAAAATAGAACCTCAATTTAAATAGATTAATGTAAGAATTTAAAAAATGCTGATGAACTTGATATATTACAATAATCTTTCCTGGGCTGAAGGAAATATAAATAGGAGCAAGCCACAGTGGAAAAAACATACAATCTGTCTCACCATGTGAGAGGGTTGTCCTGAAAACATCTGACACCTGGAATGCCCTTTTCTCCAAGTATGCAAGTCCTCCAAATATCCTGAGGCTAATATAATGCCATCAAGTAAATGGACTTTGTTTATATACATGGGAACTTTTTAAGAAATCAAAACAGATTAAAATTCTCGAAAGCAGTATGATTGATCAAGAACTAAATCTATCCATAACTGAGAATTTGCACAACCTGGGCAACAAGCATTTTCCAGGAATAAATTGCTATTCATCCATAGTGTGTAAATGACTCTTCCAAAACGATTTTGAGAGATGTCACCATCTTATCTTATTTTTTTCTTCCTGTTCCATCTTCCACTGTCTCAAACTCTCTTCACTTCGTTCCTCAGGAACAGCTTTCATCTGCTCTTACTTCCTTTAAATATGTGATAATCTTTGCTCATTGACTCTATTTTCCTAAGATATGGTTGTTCTAATTGATTTTACCTCAGCAGACATTAGGAGCATTGTAAAAATTAATAACAATCTTACACAAGAATCTTTCTTAATACTATGAAATATAATCAGGTTTACCATTTTTATAAATCTCTTTGTTTAGAGTAAAACAGGTGATGATATGGCTTTATCATCAAGGGATTCACCTCAGTGCTAACCTAAAAAGAGAGGAAATTAGTTCTGATATAGGATCCAAACACAATTAAGCATTTTAACTCATGCATACAATAATCTGTCTCAATCAACTGCTACTCTTCTGTTATACAATGAATTTCCTTCTTTCAATTATTTTCTAAGAAGCATTCTATTTTGGGCATAAAATATTGATTTCCATGAACAAAAATTCATGAAGGTACAGCACAAGCGTGAAGACTTTAGATTTATCTATGATTTGTGAGCAGGGGCTATTAATTTTGGTTGACTTTGAGAGAACATTTGAATTGATTAGTATTAACTATTTTTAAATCAGTAGAGACTGAGTTACCATATACATATAGATGTGTATATGCATACCTATGTATTTTTTTTTTAAATAATGGGAGTAATGGGGTAAGATAAACTCGTATAGACTAAAGAAAATAAATGCGTATAGATTAAAAAAATAAGTTGGCAAATTTGAATTGTAGTATACAGAAGTACAACCTATTATAAATATATGTATGTATTAAGTATGATGAGTAATTACTCCTGTAATAACTATGTCTCCAAAAACCCTTCCTGGAAAATTGTTTTCTCCTAAATGTGCTGCTGCAGTTAACTTGTATTTTCCTATTGAAACACTGTTGCAATATGCTATGTTGCTTACTTGCTTGAGTACACGGTACTTGAGTAAACTCTGTGACAGCAGGGAGGGACCACACCTCTCTTTTTCTCATTCTTTTTTGTCCAACACCTTGTCTAATATATGAACAGAGTTGTGGCTTCATAAATACCCACTGAAATAAATGAGAGGCATATTTTAGGCCCTGGTCACTTCTGCAAAGTCATGCTCAACCTCAATGCCAGTAATCTGGTATGTTATTTTTTGTTATCTTTTTTTTCTAACAGTGGAATAAGTATTGCAGTGATTTTATATTATTATGTCCTATGTTATTGACCCTAACGCTTCCATTGGATACCTTAACACCATCTGTTCTATGCATCACTGCAGAGAAAGGTTGATGAAAGATTGATACCTGTCATCTTAGGAAGTCATTTGTGCACTGGTTAAAGCAATTATAGGTGGGATAGTCTCTGAAAAATGTCCATTTTCCTTTTGTAAAGTAATTCTGTTATTTATGTCATGTCTCCATTGATGAGCCCACTGTCTCTCAAACTATTCACTAGCCACTTTCTAATTTTATAATCTCCAAACCTTTGGAATTTGCCAACACAACAGAGCGTTAGATGATTTTCTTGGACTTCATGCTTGATCTGCTTCAATCTATACTATTTGTTATAAACCTTGATGACTGACAGATCAGACCTATCATCTTGGATCCTCCGTAGTGTCATAATTTTGTCTTTGACAGATTATAACTTAAAATGGCTGAGAATACTTTGTCAACTTAAAGTGTATCTGCAACATTTTCAAGTATATCATAACCTTTCCCTTATGAGAGTCAGTTAACTATTTTTAACTAGTTGCATTAAAAAGTGAAAACTTTTTCATTTCTAAATATGCTATTGTCTTCTAAGTAAATTAGGATAAAGTACTTTCTACTGAAAATCAAAATTATAAATCTGTTACCTTCAAACTTACTATGTACTTGTGAGTTTTTTATGTTAGGGAGTACTTGAGTATAATGGGAGATCAATATAAAACCTCATTTAAGAAACAGTTTTGCATCTAAAATGATGCCTAATAGCTGAGGCAGTAGAAGTTTTGCGCATTCCTGATAGAATTCTTCTTCATGAGTAAAAAAAATTCAAGACAAACGTATTATGAATCTGATTTTTTCATATTTATACCAAAATAAAGAATGTTACATTATGAAATCATCGCTTGTTTTTACTGAGAGTGTTAAATTGTGGAGAACTAGTTATTTTCTCATAAGGCTTGTCTGTGGTTACTGTTCAGTTACAATTGATGTCCTTAATGGCAGCGGAAACATCCATATCCACCATATCAGTCACATTCCAAGTAGCTGACTGTTGAATGCTTGGTGCATTAAGTAAGAGGCATCGACCAAGAATATTGAGAAAATTAAAGGGTTGTCAGAATAGAAAAAAGTTGAAAAAATATGGTTAGTGAGAAATGCTGTATAGTAGCATCCTTAAAATTTGACAGAAAAGTTGATCTCATCGAGAGTAGAAGAGTGGTTACAGTGTCATTTTTAACATAAGTTGAATATGTACTTAATTTTTAGTAGGAATGGTGTATTCTCTGAATTTGTAGATAAAAGTTATTTTATTTAATCAGTTTCTACAGCCTTTCACCTTTCTCATCCATTTTATTATATCTATAAATGTTTATCATTTATTATCTTGTATATCTTCTTTTACATTTCTTATATGGATCTCTTGGAGTGAAGCGACCAGATGGTAGACACTTTTCATGAGTAGCTGTGATATGGGCGTGCTGGGAAGGGAAGGGCATGGTCCCTTTAAATGATACGGAAGTGGGGAAGGGAAGTGCTGGGTAAAGGAGGGCATAGTCCCTGCCTAGGGCTTCACCTGCCTTCTGCCCAAATGTTGCATTTCCTAAGACCACTCTCGGCTGCTATGCCCCCATCCTGTGTCTATAAAAATCTCTGAGACCCTAGCAGGCAGACACACAAGCGGCTAGACATCGAGAGGATGTCAAGAGGAGCATGCAGGTAGAAGATACCGGCAGGCCAGCAGGCCATCGGCCAGCAGAATGATGCAGAATTTGGCCAGAGCAGTTGGAGAAGCTCTACGGCCCCACATCAGGGAAAAACCATCTCCCTTCTGGCTCCCTCATCTGCTGAGACAGACTGCCACTAAATAAAACCTTGCACTCATTCTCCAAGCCCAGGTATGAGCCAATTCTTCCAGTATATCAAGGCAAGAACCTGGGGTACAGAAAAGCCCTCTGTCCTTGTAAGAAGGTAGGGGGTATAATTGAGGTGGTTAACACAAGCCTATAGACGGCAAAACTAAAAGAGCACCCTGTAACACTCGCCCACTGGGGCTTCAGGAGCTGTAAACATTCACCCCTGGACACTGCCGTGGGGTCAGAGCCCCACAGCCTGCCCATCTGTATCCTCCCCGAGAGGTTTGAGCAGCAGGGCACGGAAGCAGCAAGCCACCTCCCCTGTCACATGCCCTGCAAAGGGGACAAGGAAACCTTTCCCCTTTCAGGTGCTATCACATTACCTGTATAAGTAGTCATTCCACAAATATTAACTTGAGCTAAATTTAATAAATTTATTACGGAGATTAATTGGAATAAAAAAATGCTTCAAGTACAATCATTTCTTTTCCTCTGTTATCTGGGACATAACCAAAAGTTAGAAGTTCAATATTAAAAAGATGATTCTCACACAAACCTAGGATAAACATATTATAAAATTATATACAACTCATTAATGAGGGAACAAAAAGAAGGTAAAACTGGTTTAAAATACATTTTGTGGAACTGGCATATAAAGAAAGACAATGTAGGGAGAAATGTTAAAATAAGACTGCTAGATAAAATACAGCACTTGTTAATGGCCTATAAAATAATATGTTAATCTTTCATGTTTTCTACAAAGAGAAATCTGCAAGTTGGCATGTAAATTCATACAAAGTTACATACATATAATAATTGTTCTGTTGGTGTGTTTGTAAGCCAATGTTCAAACTTTAATGTTCAAATTTCAATGTTCAACGTTGAGCATTGAAAGTTACTTCCACACTGTCTTTGCTTTTTTTTTTGAAGTTTTTAATGATTTTTTTAAACAGAGTCAATAAACTCTTAAATATGGCCTAATAAAAATGTCTGCTTTTTCCCCAACTGTTTATATGGAAGAAATCTTTAACTCCTTTATCCAAAAGAAAACAACTGCTATCATGTTTGTCTCTCTAGGCTGTGAATGGTAGACTTGAATCCCAAAATCTAAGGGCCAACCATAAACTGCAACCAGAATGTAAGAAGACTTAATGAATTCATTTTCTCAAGAATTTTGCAGAAGAGTCTCGGTAGAGGAATTAAGAAATTAGTCACTATAATATACAGACATTGGTGAATAAAGAGTAATAGATTAGACCTATATAAGGAGTGTGGAGAACAAAAACAAACATTTCTTTCCAGAGCCTTGGAGAGGTGGGAGGGGAGAGGGACACAAGGAGAAGCATATGAATACACAGCCATACTTGGATTGTTTTAATTTCATTCCAGTAGAATTGAATGACTGGTTTGCAAGAACATTGCTAAAGGTCAAAAGTATGGGCTACTCCGAAGTAACCTCTGAATATCTAAAAGATGCTGTGTACATCAAGCCCTCCAACATGGATTGTATTAATAAATATGTTTAAATGCATATGCAAAGGCAAAGACATGTTGTCTTATTTGTTAATTACTTCAAAGCATCAGGTCTTGGGTTCACTAAATTTTAAAACTTGATGTTTTTATATATTACTGTATCTAAAAAGAAAAGCAAAAAACATGAAAAAGCAAAATCAAATATTTTATAATATAAAGTGAAAAAAGGGCATTACATCAAATTTGATGTATTGTGATACTAACATGTCACATCTAGTTTAGTCAGATGTCCTGTTAGGCTTCATTGTCTACATGCTACCATAACTAGAGGTGACAGTTTAGAACATTTTATGTGTTAAAAGGCATAAATAGAAGTAAATTCTTTACAATATCAGGCAGGGAAATTTAGGTCAATTGGTCTGGGCTATCTAATACAAGTGAAAAAAATTCTAAGTGCACAAGGCAAAGGAAAAGCTTAGCTTCAAAAGTTGTGCTAGTGGGGTACACTTCATGCGATCAAATTACATTTGAAAGAGGACTGATTATTTCAATGCTGAAACATATACACACAAGGGCAAAAGATCATTTTTAAACACAGCAGGCTTCTCTAAGTCCTGCTACAGGATCCTACTTAAAATGGCAAATGCAGATTTCATTGTGATGTTGATACTCTCTTCCTTCCCCCAAGGCTTGCTTTTCAACTTTTCTTGCTTGCAAATTTTCATCCTATGGCGTTAAGTAAGCATTTAGAGGATTTCACTTGGGATAATTCATTCTTACAGTCAGACTCAGTTATGTGTGCAACAATGGCCTATCTATTCTGACATTACCGGAAATGAAGAAATGATTTTTTTTCTTTCAGCAGATGATAAGCCTCATAAAATCTTTGTTTCAAACACCTTAAGAGTCCCTATGTGTTTCCTAGCTACTTTTAGCTTAAAGTATTGTACTATTTGGTGACATGTTCAGCGTAAAAAGTATTTACATCCTACAGATTCGAATAAAAAATTGCTATAAATCATAGACAAAAATTAGTGGTTAGATCATCCGTTAGAATATCTGCCAATGACAAGGTTATTTCAATATCTAGATTGATTTTATATGTTGAAAATAAAATGCTACAACCCTTTTCTCTGGAGGGCAAATGTAAAAATAAATTTAACCTATTTATGGGGCATTAATGTAAAAATCAGTTACTTGTTTTACAAATGAGATGTGGAAGAACTACAGAATGTTAGAATTTAAGTTTTTTCTTAAAGCATTCAGCCTACTATATCATTTTATTTATGTATTTTATATTGGGATGAATATACATTTAAAAAGGGAGAAGTAATTTTTCTAAAAGATAAATTGAAAAGATAAAAGTGAGACTATCCAATGAGTAGACATAATTTCAGCACACTGGTATCACAAATTTTAATACCTAGTCTTATAATTTCTAAAGAATGTATTATTAAAAGAAAGAAAATTATTATTTAAAAGATAGAGTAAACTTTGCTCCCCCAGGCTGACTTCCGATGTCCTTGATTTTTTTTTATACTTCGTATTTTAGATAATTTTATCTTCTTATTTTCTGTTCACGATATCTTCTGCTTCTATGTTGCTAGCCATATTTCATCTATGTTAATAAATACCTAAAGATATCCAGTGACCTTTAGATTACTTCATTTTCATTGATAAGATCCTAATTCCCAGCCCCAACTTCTTCCTTCACACAATGTTGGGTCTAATTTTCAGAATTTGAGAGAGTAGAAGAATAAGAAAAAGACTTGGTGTTCGGGACAAGGGATACATGTTATAGTGACACAGTTGAGAGTATCAGAAAGTGTATAGAACTAAATTGGCCCCACAACAGTGGAGGGCCCGAATGTTTAACAGCAGTGACCCCTACATAGTAGAATTTCAGGTGACAATTTTATTTTCGGATTAATTGATTAGTTGACTTGCCTTTATTGGATAATTTTACTATTTTGGACTTGTATTACCTATAAAATATTGGCAAATTCATTTTCAAAAAAGACACTAAGATGACTGGGATTCCATATATTTGGAGTAGCAGAAAAATCCCCAATTAAACAATGACTACAAACTATTGGAAGCAAATCTAATGAAGTTCACTATCTACCTGGAATATATGAATTTAGGAAGAAAAGCTTCATCAAGCCAGATAGACCTAAAATAAACAAAAATAAAGGCATTTGCAACTTTTTCTTTTGGTAAGTTTTTTCCTACTAATTTTTCGTGTGTCCCCAGCTTCAGCTTATTACTTGCCACTCTCGTCTTCTCTTTTTTTCATTATTGAAACTTAGTCAATCACATGTTTTTGTCTAATCAACTTACTATTTATTGATCTCCTAAAGAAGACATTCTTCATATATTAGAAACCTGTTCTACAGTTTTTATCATAGATTGATAGTACCTCTCACTTATTTTCATGTTCTAGGCAATGGGTAGCTTTGTTCTGCAGCTAAAATATTCTATGAAACTATGATCAAAAGTGCCACGAACAAAAGTGAATGGACTTTTGATGAGAATGTGGGGTTCACTAAGTGTGTTGCATTCTATATGTAAAATGTAAGTTTTGGAGTCAAGATTGGAATACAGATTTTAACATATATTATAACCTACCATTACAAAGTAAAAGTAATCTGCCATTGCTTTTAATGGCAAAACCACAATTGCTTTTGCACCATCCTAATACTTTCCATATATGATCTTAAATAGAAATATATAACTAGAGACTTACTCATATTTAAAATGAAGATAAATAATATTGATAAAGTTGTCTTATTTTATCAAATGAGATAATATGTAAAATTTTTAGCACAGTGTTTGAAATATAGTAAATTTTCAATAAATATATTCTCACTACTAGTTAGTATTTTATACTGTAGGTGTATATTTTTGGAAAGAGTATGCAATAAATATTTAGCAGTTCTTTTTGTCAATTTTCTTTGGTGGAATAATGTTTCTAAGTTTGAATCAATGAGGTTTAGGTGAACCTGATAAATCTGCAAATTCTAGAAGTTGTCCATGACCCAGTTCTGACTAGTGCATTCTAACTGGATGGTTGTAATTAATTTGTCCAGATGTGAACATGTGACCCAATCTAGACGTAAGATTAAATCTTAGCTATTCCCTAGATGAGAGAAATAAAATTCTGACCACATCATTTTATTTCCTGACTCTAAAACTAGCTATTAATTCTAGACATTTTAGTTATACACAATTGTGTTTGAGAGCTATCTCATATCAACTTATGAGATCTGATTATTAAATTTTTGGAAATATTTTGAGGTCATTTTTAGACACACAAATTATTTAAAATAAACATTTTAATTTATAATTAAATTATATTAAAAATAAGGAAAATAAATTACTTAAATTCATCACTTCCCAAGTATTTTGCTATATTTTGCTGTGATTTATGCTACCGAAAATATTTACATAGATGTTTGTATCACGGCAACACTATATAATGGCAAGCTAATGTGCATCTCTCCAACTTCCTATATTAAAGTTTCCTCAGATTGTAGCTTGTAATGCAGTCATGAAGAGAGAATTTACAGCATGAAAATTAACACCACATATCAGGGTTCGATTTAATATTTTGATTGTGTAGAATAAAAGTAATTAATAAAAGTAAAAATAAACAATGAACAAAAGTGTGTTAATAATGCAAATTATTTTTTAAAATACGTCTGTAACCATTAAATTGTGAACCGCCCCAACATACACGGACATATTATCCTTGTATTAAAAAATTATGATTCTCAGAAGAGTGATTGTATCATTGGTGAACAAGTAAAGGTTTTAATTTTACTTTTATCTTACCATTAATGTATATAAAAATAGTAACCAATATTCATATTGAAACTCTATTCATTTGCTAATTGCAGTCAGTTATCTGTGGATTTAAGAGTCGGGCAAAAATTAACAAAAACTCCCCCTGAAAAGGGAAGCAATATTTTATTACTTGTGCGTTATATGCTATGCATCTTTATTATATAAGTAAAACATAAAAAAAATTTGCATATAAAATTTTTGAGTGATAATTCTTTTTTTTTTTCTGAGGTGGAGTCTTGCTCTGTCACCCAGGCTGGAGTGCAGTGGCGCAGTCTCGGCTCACTGCAAGCTCCGCCTCCCGGGTTCACGCCATTCTCCTGCCCCAGCCTCCTGAGTAGCTGGGACTGCAGGCACCCGCCACCATGCCCGGCTAATTTTTTTGTGTCTTTTTAGTAGACGAGTTTTCACCGTGTTAGCCAGGATGGCCTCGATCTCCTGACCTCGTGATCCACCTGCCGTGGACTCCCAAAATGCTGGGATTACAGGCATGAGTCATCACGCCCGGCCAGATTCTGAAATTTTAGAGAGGCTACAAGCCTAGTCAAAAAAAGGCTATTATTGCTCAACCTCTAAGGCAGATTCTGTGATGTGAATCTCAAGTTGTTACTCACTAAAGTATGACATTTCTCAGGAAGACAACTTTCCTCAATACCTTTCTAAAATATGATCAACATTAAAAAAAAAGAAAACCCAAGACCCGTCTATCTGATGTCTTCAAGAGACCCATCTCACATATAATGGCATCCATAAGCTCTAAGTAAAGGGTTCGAGAAAGATCTACCACACACGGAAAATATAAAAGTGCAGGAGTCACTATTCCTACATCAGAAAAAAGACTTCAAACCAGCAACAGTAAAAAAGAGCAATGAAAGGCATTACATAATGATAAAAGGTTCAATTCAACAAGAAGACTAAGCTATCTTAATTATATTTGCACCCAATATTGGAGCACCCATATTCATAAAACACATACTTCTAGATCTATAAGGAGCCCTATACAGCCCATGCAATAATTGTGGGGAACTTCAACAACTCACCAGCAGTATTAAGACCAATCATCAAGGCAGAAAACTAACAAAGAAATTCTGGACTTAAGCTTCACATTTGGTCAGCTGGACCTAATAGACATCTACAGAATTTTCCATTCATCAATGACAAAATACACATTTTTCTCATCTGTATATAGAACATATTTCAAGATGGACCACATGCTCAGCCATAAAGCAGGTCTCAATAAATTTAAAAAATATATAGAAGTCATACCAACCACATTCTCGGAACACAGAAGATAAAATATAAATCAATGCCAAGAAGATATCTGAAAATCACAAAATTGCAAGGAAATTAAACAACTTGCTCCTGAATAACTTTGAGACAAACAACAAAATATAGGCAGAAGTGAAAAATATTCTTTGAAATAAGTGAAGAGAGACAAAACATATTAAAATTTCTGGGATATGGTGAAAGCAGTGTGAAGGGGAAAGTTTATAGCTAAACACCTACCTCAAAAATTTAGGAAGATTGCAAACTAATGATCTAACATCACATCTAGAGGAACTACAAAAACAATAACAAGCTAACTCCAAAGCTGGCAGAAGAGAAGTAGCAACTAAAATCATTGTGGAGCTGAATGAAATTGAGACCCCAAAACCCATACGAAGAATTAACAAAACCAAAAGTTTATTTTTTGAAAATATAAACAAGATTGTTAGACCACTAGCTAGATCAACAGAACAGAGGGAAGGTCTAATTATGCACAAAGAGAAATGACAGGTGACATTACCACCAATCACACAGAAATACAAAAGATCCTCAGAGACTATTATAAGCACCTCTATGCACACAAACTAGAAAATCTAGAAGAAATAAATTCCTGAGAATATGCAATCTTTAAAAATTGAATGGGAAAGATATTGAAACACTGAACAGACCAATATTGATTTCTGAAATTGAATCAGTGATTAAAAAAAAAAAACCTACTAATCCAAACAACTCTAGACCAACTGGATTCACAACCAAATTCTACCAGATGTATGTAGAAGAGATGTTACAAATTCTACTGCAACTATTTCAAAAAATTAAGAAGAAATGACCTCCCCCCACAAGTCATTTTACAAAGCCAGCATCACCCTAATATCAATGCCTGGCAAAGACACAACAACAAAGAAAACTACAGGCCAATATCTCTGATTAATACAGATGCAAAAATCTTCAACAAATTACTAGGAAACCAAATTCAATAGCACATCAGTTAATTCACCAAGATTAAGTAGGCTTCATTCCTGGGATGCAAGGTTGGTTCAACATGTGGGATTTAATAAATGTGATTTACCACATAAACAGAATTTAAAACAAAAAAACATATGACCATCTCAACAGATGCAGAAAAATATTTTAATAAAATCCAACATCTGTTTATGATAAAAATTCTCAAGGCACAAGATATTAAAGGAACATGCTCCTTAATAACAGCCATCTATGACAAACCCATGGCTGACATCATACCGAACAGGCAAAAACTGGAAGCATTCCCTTAAGAGCTGAAACAAATTATGGATGGCCACTCTCACCACTCCTATTCAACATAGTTCTGAAAGTGCTAGCCAGAGGAATCAGCAAGAGAAAAAAAAAAAAGGATATCCAAATAGAAAAAGAAGTCAAACTACCTCTCTTCACCTGATATTACTCTACACCTAAAGACTCCTACAAAAGGCTCCTGAACTGATAAATTATTTCAGGAAAGCTTCAGGATACAAAACCAATGTACAAAAATCTGTCACATTTGTGTACCCCAATAACATTCAAGCTAAGACTGAGAACAAGAACATAATCTCATTTGAAATAGTTACAAAAATTAAAATACCTAGAAATACATCTAACCAAGGAGGCAAAAGATATCTAAAAACTGTAAAACACTGGTAAAAGAACTCATATATGGCACAAATGCAAAATTATTCCATGCTCATGAATTGGAAGAATCAGTCAGTATTGTTAAAATGGCCATATCGTCCAAAGCAATCTACAGATTCAATGCTATCCCAATGAAACCATGAATATCATTTGTCACAGAATTAGAAAAAAAAAAAAAAAGACGACTCTAAAATTCATTTGGAGCCTCTAAAAGCCTGAGCAGTCAAAGCAATTCTTTGAAGAAAGAACAAAAGATAAATATCTAATATCCAAATTGTAGTTGTAGGTAAACCATGGCATTTTGCCTATGCCCTTTCCTTTTCATTCCGTAGTAAGTTTTATAATTGCAAATGTCTCACGTGTGTGCATACATATCTGTGTATGTGTTTGCATGAGTGTGCATAAACTAAGAAAGCCCTTTTAGTCCACATTACCTGGGAGCAATTAATAGTCATATGATAAAAATAAGTATACAAAAATAAAAATTACCTTTACAGAAGCTAAAAATCAACAAAGAGTAAAAGTCAACATTCTTAATATTCATAGAAATGTGGAGACACACCCTCTATTTCCATAAGATGTCCAAACAATGTTTGAGTTAAGCTTCTCGAATTCTCAATAGTTTACACGGATGTCAGTTCATAAGCAGTACACATAGAACATGGAGACTAGTATAATTCCTGAAGGGTTAATTTACAAATGGATGGATTAGGGTTGGGGTAGAGATACCACAAAAGATAGTGAAGTAACCTGTCACTTCCTAGCAGCCATTTCCTTACCACAAGCACATCTGATGGAGAAGGTGCATTACTCATCATCAGAAGTAAAACATCCTGTACAGTCTGTGTTTTGTTTGAATCAGTGGTTAAAGATGTAGCTACTTACAGGGAAGAGGTAAGATGGATTAGTATATTGGTCTAACTCTTCATCCTTCGCAGCTCCTGTTACGGGTTCACCATGAGCTGAGGCCATTTAGAAGTCAGAGGACCCAGAAAACACAATGTACATTAAAAAAGGTAATGGAAAAAAGTGGCACATGAATCTAAAGACGCAAATAAGGTATCTTTCACAGTTTAGAAACATTAGTTTTCATAGAGATAACTTTTTCAAACACATACATGAGATAGTGTCTCAAACACATACATGAGATAGTGTCTCTAAAATGCTTAGGACAATGTCTGGCTTGCATGAAAGAGGTTCTAAAAATTTGTTAGGTTTGGCCAGGCACAGTGGCTCACACCTGTAATCCCAGCACTTTGGGAGGCTGAGGCAGCGATCAGCTGAGTTCAGGAGCTTGAGACTAGCCTGACCAACATGGAGAAACCCCGTCTGTAGTAGTAAAAACACAGAATTAGTCAGGAGTGGTAGCGCATACCTATAATCCCAGCTACTCGGGAGGCTGAGGCAGGAGAATCACTTGAACCCAGGAGGCAGAGGTTGCAGTGAGCCAATATTGTACCATTGCACTCCAGGCTGGGCAACAAGAGCAAAACGCCATCAAAAAAAAAAAAGAAAATTATTAGATTCATTTTTTTTCCTATATTTGCAAAATTTTCCAGCAAGAATGAGTAAATAGAAGACTCAAGGGCCCTTTTCTCTCAGAAGAAAGCATTTACTATGTTAAAGTGACACAAGCTGCATGTTGATGATACATCATTACACAAACATTTGACAACATCTGCTCCTTCTTTATGAAGTAATTGGCATCAAGATTTAATCTATCAAATACATTTACTATGTGCCATTTTGTATAAACATATTTATATTGCTTTGAAATGAGCAGATATTTGCAATGATACTGTCCTTGAGTGGAGTGTTCATATTACTTTAATTTGGTCTGATAATTGTGGGTAGCAAAATCTAATGGTTGTGGGACACAAACTGTTAACATTGCTAACTGAGGTACGCATTCAACTATGTTTGTATATACTTAATAGTTTTTGATGCTTCCTGGTGTACCTCTTGAGGTGGATTTCAAGCCAGTGCCAAAGATCTTGTTTGTATATACATATATTGAGGAGATATAGCAAAGTAAATAGTTTCTACAGGACTCCATGTCGTTGATGTCACACCGTGATAGGCAGCAGTTGTTCCATAATCTCTGCTAAAACTCCTCATATCTAATAGCACTGCAAATAAGAGAATGGACTTTATTCATGCCAAAGTCAAACAGAATCCTCTAAAAATGTAAAGGAATAATGGTTTTAATGCAAATATTTCTTTTTTGAACTCTAAAATATAGCTTTAGAAATTTATTGGTAAAACATATATATAGTCTACTCTTGATACCTTGAAGAAAAATCTGTCCTGAATTTTTGTACATTTTTTTCTCTAGACATAAATGAAAAAGAATTTTAGAAGACTACTTTACCAGAACTGTTAACATCTAGCATCTTTCAGTTGTATGTGATTTGGGGAAAGAGAAGAGGAGAGAGATAAGGTATTAGATACATTTTTGCCAATGACAGTTAGTAGACAAAATTAAAATAATATGGGCATAACATCTCTAACCAAGCACAATTTCATTGCAAATATCTGTTCAGCTCAAAGCAATATAAATCTATTTTATACAAAATGTTATTCAGCAAATAAATCCAATAGCTTCAATCTTGATGACAATTACTTCATAAAGGAAAAATATTTCAAACATTTATGCAATGATACATTGTCAACATGCAACTTGCCCATGCCAAATATACACTTCATTGTTTTCATTATCAACAATAATTCTGCATATCTCCTCTTGTTCTAGCTGCCACTTAATTTGTCAGCAGAATTTTCTAGAAAGGTCTTAGAGATCAAAAATGTTTTTTAAAATGCTGACGACAGAGAAAAAGGACATGATTAGGAAAGAACAGAGAAACAGTGGTAATAACCAATTTTAACATTTTTTGGAATACGAAAGTAAAAAAAAATGATAGTAAATTCATGTTATGACATGTAAAACAAAGTATGCTTAAGAAGTAGTGTTTGTTTTTTGTTTTGTCTACCTACTGGCAACCTCCTCTGTCTGCTGTAAAATGCTACTAGGAAAAGATGTTGTAGAGAACTTATAGATATTTGTAAAATTTTATATCTCATTTTAAAAAGTATGCCAATGACCGATAGATGTATACTAATTTAGGTAATCTGCGTGGATCAAATTGAGCACCCCAGATCTCAAAAAATATTCCAAATAGATTACCTATGTGTATCTTGATTCTGGTAGAGGCTGTCTGGTCAGTCTGTAATTACATCATAGTAAAAATCATGTTGGTTCAATTAAATAAAATATTATTTATTTAAAAATATAACAGTATGCCTCAAATATGTATGAAATATATTTCTACACTGATATACAAAAACCCAATTTTCTAATATATTGTGTAGAAGAAGCATATGGTTTGATGTTGCAAACCATAGTTGGGTGGTCTGTTAGATTTTACAATAAACATACTGCTCAGCAGGATCACAGAGGAATGTGTGGTAATCAGGTAAGAGTGATGAGGTGAATATATTGGCAACCTGGAGGTTTGAAAAAGACATCTGAGCAATTCTTGTAATTCTTTATATTTCCAACCTATATAGCAAAGGCAGAATTAAGCACAGAAAAAAAATGATCAGGCAAAAAGAAGAAAACACGATATCTTTTCACTGTCTAGCATGATTTTTTGCATGATCCATGGAATAAAAATATAAAAAATTAACTTTCATAAGCAATATAATCTAACTTGCTTATAAACAAAAAAAGCTGTCTTCATCACTAAGATCATGTTTAATCTACAATAATTTTCATTTAGGGAATTTTATAGATTCTTTGAAGTATCAAAATATCTGTACATAATTATAGCACCAATTATATGAGTTGCAGAGGTAAATTCTGCTTGAGGAAACATAAGAAAAGAGAGCATATGTTTTATTTTTTTGCTTCATAGACATTTTTTCTTTTTAGAATAAAACTCTTCACAACCAGAAAAATACATTTCAATCTGGTTTTTAATTTAAAAATAAATCATGTGTTTCTTCATGATTAGTCTCTGATTTGAAAGCTTAGTCATTTGGGAAAAAGTAAATACTGTTCAATCAACACAGTATTTTCTTCTTTAAACTTTTTATTCATGTCTTTTAGTTTACCAGTACCAATCCTGAAATACCTAACACTGAGGGTTTAAAAATTTCGCATCTTTAATATTCTTTTTTAAATTAATGCCCCTTTTAACACCTAGAACTCATTGCCTAGTGAATTCCTTGACGTAGTCTCCAATGGGTAATACATAGCTAAGCTTCCATTGGACAGGTAGTATCTATCTCCTTTTTGATTGATTAAAAGGGAGTAAAATACAAAGTATTAAGTAAAACAGTAATTGAAATACAAATATTTTAGATTATATAACCATCAAAAAATTATTCATACATGAAATTGAAACCGTTTCATTGCACGTATTTTACTGATTACAGAATTTGTAATGCATGTACCCTGTGAAGAATAAAAATATCTTTCCAGAGTATCAAATATGTCACTGAGAATTTTATAGAATATGCTGCCTGGGAAGAAGTAGAATCACCTGACATTGTTATACATTGGCAAAGACAGAAATAACAGCTTGTGCCAATGCACAATGCCTGGAAGTTTGTTGATACAGGTGAACATGGACAGATCTTTCTGTAAGCAGTATCATCATTGGTTTTCTACTTAACAGAAATGAAGGACCTCATATTTATGATGACATATTAGAAATCATGAGAATGAAGCTGTTCATTTTTCTTCTACTACTTTTCTCTATCAAATAGAGACACTACTAGAAGAGTGCATAGTGAGTACTTACCGACAAGGTAGAGTTAAAGTTATCCATTCTGTTTAGGTGATCTTGCCCAAATCATCGTCCAATATAGTATTCCACTCTTGCAGTAAAGAGTGGTTATCCACCGATTTTTAAAGTTCTAAGTCTGTATCCTTATTGGAAGATGCAGACAGAAGAGGGAATTGTTTGAAGTTTATGAGTGTAGAATAGGGAAAAGTAGCACATGCTTGCATTTTACTTAGAGTTGTCTGGGTGGTCATAAAATCAAACCACCTGTTTAGGAATAAGAAGAACTTAGTGGTAACAGACATCAATAAGACAGAGCACATCTCCAATGACCCCAGAAGGATAAGATGCATAAAGAGCTATCACAAAAGGTTAAAACTAAAGGAGAGAAGAGGGATCAGTGAAACAGGAAGATGTATACAGTGATAGTTCTGAGAAAGGTTATTTTACCTTAAAATGGCTTTTGTTTTGTTTTGTGTGTGTTTTTTTTTTTTTTTTTTTGACACGGAGTCTGGCTCTATCGTCCAGACTGGACTGCAAGCTCCGCCTCCCGGGTTCATGCCATTCTCTTGCCTCAGCCCCCTGAGTAGCTGGGACAACAGGCACCTGCCACTACGCCAGGCTAATTTTTTGTATTTTTAGTAGAGACGGGGTTTCACCGTGTTAGCAAGGATGGTCTTGATCTCCTGACCTCGTGATCCACCCACCTCGACCTCCCAAAGTGCTGGGATTACAGGCATGAGCCACCACACCCAGCCCCTAAAACGGCTTTTAAGTATTTTATTGAATGAAAACACCAGATATACTCAACACCAATACTAACACAAAAAGACTTGGCAGCTGGGCGCGGTGGCACACACCTGTAATCCCAGCACTTTGGGAGGCTGAGGCAGATGGGTTCATTGAGGTCAGGAGTTCAAGACTAGCCTGACCAACATAGTGAAACACCATCTCTACTAAAAATACAAAAATTAGCTGGGCATGATGGCGGTCGCCTGTAATCCCAGCTACTCAGGAAGGCTGAGGCGGGAGAATTGCTTGAACCCGGAAAGCAGAGGTTACAGTGAGCCAAAATCACACCACTGCACTCAAGTCTGGGTGACAGAGCAAGATTCCATCTCAAAAAAAAAACAAAACACAACAAAACAAAAAGACTTGGCAAACAAAGCATTGTTGCTCTTAAGATAACGATTTTTTAACCATTTCCAATTTAAGGTCCAAGTGTCCTGACCCCCACGTCTAAGAGATCATTGCTAGTCACAAACGTTCAAGAAAACAATAATCCTAGCTTATACTTCCCAATAACTAATTAGAAGTGTCTCTTCTGCAATTTGATTGAATCATCTCCAAGGAAAAACACTGTTGTAAAGAATAAATATATATAATTATGTACATATTATGTACAATTTTAAATATAGTACAGATATTTTAAATATATATTTCATTACATTGATATTTTAAATATATTTTATTACATTGATGTACTCTCAAAAATAGTAAACATGCAAACTAAACTCCTAACTGTTGTTTAGACCACACTATAGACACATGTAGTCAATAACCTTTCTCCTGAACTGTAATCTCAATGAAATAAACTGATCTTTAACCCAAAGAAATGTGAAGATCATCAGCATGGGATTACATTTCCTTTATAATGGCTTTAATCAAGTGTAACTATACTGCTGAGTATAACTACAATTGCATTAAATTGCAATTCACTTGAGAACATTCAAGAGTCCTTAAACTTTCAAAATATAAATAAAACCTAACAATATTAAAAACTGATTTTCAACAGAAAATGTTTTTACCTTGTATTGAAATTATTAGACACACTACAATTACCCAACTTCAACCTGTTCGTTAGATATTTTTCTGAATCCAGAAGCTAGTAACATATAATCTCTGTACATAACATCTTTACAAGATAGTTTTAAATATGACATATTTACAATCACTTAAATTTTGTTTTTGCTACCGATTGACTAGTGATAATTCATACAATATCCTCATTTTTCAAGTAATAAGCTGTTTTATAGCAGTTAGCATTGAGATTGCTCCACAATCAATTTTCCTCAAACTATAATTTTCTTCTTCTGAAATCGAAATTAATCATAAATAGTAATATCTCTCATGGAAGGACAATTAAGGAGAAGATGTAATGGGTGATTAGTGGACAATTATCTTAGTTCTTTTTACAAAATTCAAAGACTTAATTTTTAAAACAAATTCAAAACCTTTTTTATATATTTGAATATCTTATCCACAACTTGGATATGAAAACTTATATTTTTTATGTTTCTACACTGTAGTTTTGAGTTACCTTTGTGCCATAATCAATTATGGACAAAAAATAAAAATACTAATACAGCACAAGATTTAAGAATGAAACATAATCCTTACCCCTTCCCCCTTTCTGAAAAAGATTATAACAACAATGATTATAAAAATGCATATGTAGCATAAAAACTTTTCATATCCTGATTCTATTGCTGATAATAAAGATATAGAATCTCTTTAAAAAGAAGATAACTGTGGCATTTTAAAAGTATAGCCACAAATACTTTGAATGTCCTGACATCGAAGGGTAGACAGACAGGCTGTGATTGCTTAAACTGAGTATTAAAGTAATTCTATGTGACTTCCGAGGCAAGATTATTAAAGGCAATACAGTGACCCATTAACTGAAACACTTAGGAAAGCTACCTGTATGATTCCATGCTGTGAGGAAGTTCAAGTTACATGAAGAAGCAATATTCAGACATTTTGGTTAAGAGATTATTTTGAGCCCAGCTTTTAAGTCATACCAATGCAGGAGCCAAACATGTAAATGAAGAAGCTTTCAGAAAATTTCATTATCCAACTAAATTCATTCCTAGACATCTAGGACTTCTCAGAGGCCCGAAGTATTGTAGACCACAGAAATGTCACCCCACTTTGCATTTTCAACCCCCTGACCCCAAAATATATGAGGATGACAAAATGGTTATTGCATGATGCCACTGAATTTGAGCAGTTTGTTTTGCAGAAATAACTAGCAGAAGCAATCACAAATAGAAATGTTTTCTTTCTCCACAATTTGGAAGATGATGGTCTTAGTAAGACAAAAAGGAAAGAGGAGAAAATGTGGCATAGCACAAACCTGAGTCTTCCATTTGACAGCTGTCAATTTTGGCAATTGGTATTTAAATCATGGATAATATTCTCATATTCTGGGCATTTATGAAAGGTTAAATTAGATAGCATAATTAAAGTATCAGACACAACTGTGCTTTCAACAAAAAAGTGCATAATTATTTCATCCCTCCCCTTATTAAATAAATTTTAATAGGTCTTTTTATAGGTGAAACATTATTGCCAGAAAACAATTTCAAGCTATATAAATAAGAAAAAAATGTTTGGCTTTTTTGAAATTAAGGAAAATTTCATAGTGAAGAGGTATCGGTAATGCAGTCTACAGACATAAAAAAATCATTCATTTTAATAAATATATGACTATCTCACAGGAAGAATGTAAAGTTTCAGATACACAGGTAAATGAAAGGGTTGCATTTGTAGTCCTCATGGAATTTAGAATCTAGCAAGTAAATAAATGGGAATCACAATTTTTATCCTGATGAATTTTTAATAAACAGACCACAATACTATGGGAATATAGAGCAGCAAAATTTGCCCTTGTCTCCTTGAAAATAAACCATTAAACTGATTCAAAATAATAAACAGTAGCTAGTAAATATTAGAGAAGTATGCCTTGAAGCAGCAGCAATAGACATAAAAGCTGTGAGAAGAATGCAGAACATCTTAGCGAAATCGAGAGACAACTAGTGTGTTTAGGTCACAGACACCAGTAAGCGCACGTGACTGGAGAGAGAAGTCAGGGCTATATGAAAAGGACCTTTAGTAGATTACCGAATTTCTCTTAAGGGCAATAGTATATTATTCAAAGGGTTTTAAGCAAGTGATTTCAGATATTAGTTTTAAAATGTTAGCTAAAGAACGCACAATCTATATGACTCTCCAGACTAAAACTCTTAGGGATTTTCATACTTTTTTTTCCCTTTTGGTGCTCATGACATACCCTAATTCAAAGAAGGTTTGGGCATTATTCTTCTATAATTATATAACATACATAAGAATACTTGATTGAGGATTTGTACTGTCATGCCCTGATTTAGGAAACAGAAATATAAAGCCTTTTTATCACACACACGATACAACTGGCAAAACTATTTAAATTTATCGCTATGTTGTTTCATGATTTAAAAAAAAAAAATCCTACAAGCTGAGTTTACACTCCAAACTCTATCCCAAGGATAGCAGGAAATTTCATAGAAATTAAGAGGATTGGTTAAGTTTTGAAAAACTAGTATGTAGCTTTATATGATTACTAAATTGAAGAACAAAATATTATATTATGATAAACCTCTCATATTATTTTTTGTCATGGTTTCAAACGTCTATATATTTGCTTCACATTTAACTATTGACACTTGTAGTTTGAAAGCCTCTTAGTCTTTCTTGCTGTCTAATGGATGTTTGCTTAATAGGCCTTGATACTATTGTAGGCTTGAATTTATATAAATCTTACATCCAGAACACACAATATAATAACTACCTATCCTATACAGAGGGTCCAGATATTCTACCTGTGTCTTTCTGGTCTCATTCACAGAACTTATTTCTACTACTGGTACACTCTTCTCATGAGAAAACAAACAAAAAACAAAAAAACAAGTCTACTTCCTCTTCACTCTCTTGCTTCTGCTCCCTGTCTCATGAATTCAATTTGCTGGTTCTTTGCTCATGGGAAGGTTGCTTGGATCCAGAATGTGACTTTCCTTTCTGTGGTACTGGCTCTTCTGCTAGCTTCTTTCCTTTTATCCTTTTATTAAAAACTATTCTAACATATTTTATTTTCAGCATATTTCCTACCAACATTCATCAGAATTAGTAAGGAATCTCTGATTAAAATTAAGCATTATGGCTATGTAAGTTAAATGAAAGTTGAGTATATTCAACATGTATAAATATTGGCATAAACATAGCATCCAAGAACACACTCTTAAAAGATAACTAAAACACTTAACTTTGATTTGTGAGAGCTTGTTTTGAAAATGAAACTCCAAGTCTTTGCTATTGTGAATAATGCGGCAATAAACATACGTGTGCATGTGTCTTTATAGCAGCATGATTTATAGTCCTTTGGGTATATACCCAGTAATGGGATGGCTGGGTCGAATGGAATTTCTAGTTCTAGATCCCTGAGGAATCGCCACACTGACTTCCACAAGGGTTGAACTAGTTTACAGTCCCACCAACAGTGTAAAAGTGTTCCTATTTCTCCACATCCTCTCCAGCACCTGTTGTTTCCTGACTTTTTAATGATTGCCATTCTAACTGGTGTGAGATGGTATCTCATTGTGGTTTTGATTTGCATTTCTCTGATGGCCAGTGATGGTGAGCATTTTTTCATGTGTTTTTTGGCTGCATAAATGTCTTCTTTTGAGAAGTGTCTGTTCATGTCCTTCGCCCACTTTTTGATGTCCAGCAATGATAGACTGGATTAAGAAAATGTGGCACATATACACCATGGAATACTATGCAGCCATAAAAAATGATGAGTTCACGTCCTTTGTAGGGACATGGATGAAACTGGAAATCATCATTCTCAGTAAACTATCGCAAGAACAAAAAACCAAACACCGCATATTCTCACTCATAGGTGGGAATTGAACAATGAGAACACATGGACACAGGAAGGGGAACATCACACTTTGGGGACTGTTGTGGGGTGGGGGGAGGGGGGAGGGATAGCATTGGGAGATATACCTAATGCTAGATGACAAGTTGGTGGGTGCAGCGCGCCAGCATGGCACATGTATACGTATGTAACTTACCTGCACATTGCGCACATGTACCATAAAACCTAAAGTATAATAATGATAATAATAATAATAATAATAAAAGAAAAAAAAAAAAAAAAAAAAGAAAATGAAACTCTACACCCACACACAAACGTAACATTTACCAGAAAATTTTCGAGTTTTTTTTCAAAGGAATGTCACCTACTATGATCACAAAAGTTGGATGTCAGGAGTGATTAATTATCTCATACTTTTATTAGCCACAATGCTTAGACAGTAGAATTAAAAGTTTTAAATTGGGACATAAATCTGAAAAAAAAGTTAAATTGGCTCTGTGGGATCTTATGTATAACTAAGAATGCTTATATTTTTCAGCAAACTATTCTCTTTTAAAGTTTTGATTTATAGCCAATTAGTTTTCCTGTATTCTGAATAATATATTTAATGAGAAAAAAACGTTTTCTATATGTTGTTTTAGAAGAGATGGAAAAGCACTTCAGAATTGATAGTTTTTTTCTGACAAAGTAATTTTTCACTTTGTTACAAATTCGAGTGTGTCAACATCTACTCTGTATATTAAAGTCTATTCAACACATGCACAATAGAAATAATATAATTCCATTATATCATATATAATGGAAATAATATAAAATACAAATGACTGTGCAAATAAGTTGACAAATTGTTGAAAGTTATTTGCTAGAACATGAAAGTCAAATAATAAAAGTTGGGAAATACCAAAATTATCATGTGCTTTTTTATCTGTCTGGGGAGATTGATTACTTAATCCACTTCTTTTTAAAGCTTCATGAGCACTCGATAATATTCATACAAAGAATGTCAGGATTTCATGTTGATCTTCCTATTGTCTTTTGTTTTAACAACAAAACAACCTTTCAAAGATAACAATATAAAACAAAAATTATTTGAATATCTAGTAGACTTCTCTGGGAGAAAGAAATACACTGAGACCGAATTTGCTGTAGAGAGTGAGATTCCAATGCATATTTTAGAAGAAAGAGGAGAAATTAAAGAAAACCTTAATTTCCTTGCATAAGAAATAAATGCAGAAGTTCCACCTCTACAATGGCAATGTGAAGAGCTCCATGGAACTTTTATAAAATTGTTGAAAATTATAAAACCACCATCACCTATGTCGCTTGAAAAATCATAATGGTACGTAGAAAATGATGAAGTATTTATTCAAGAAAATCTTCTGAAACTCACTAAGAACAGTGAGAGTTTTTTTGCATTTGATCCACAACCCATTCTTGCAATGTAGCCAAGAACACAGGACTTTTACTAGACCCTATTGAGGGGCTATAGTATCTTTTTGGGAGTAACAGTACATTAGAATTTTTCATTTCTACCCCCACCTGCTGCCACTACCTGTTCTTGAGGTTAAGCTTTTGTTGAATGTGGCCAAGAAGTAGGATGTCACTTCTTCCTACCAGCTTTAATTCATGGAATGAGGACTGTTTGGGTGCAACACACTGAGAACACTGAGCCCTGATTGCCTTCTTTCTGGTTTGTAAGGCAAAGTTCTCATTCCAGGAGTGGCAGACTGGGATTACCAATGGCTACTCCTCATCCCGGTGACCCAGTCTCAAAGTAGGGCTGTCACTCCGAGAGGAGAATGCTGCTCTCTTTGCTGCAATCACCAGAGCCAAAGCTCAGAAGTTTTGCCCAAAGGAAGGGGCAGAACATACAGCAGAGAGTGTAAAGCTTTTCCCAAAAGAAGAGTCTGAGGAAATTTCAACTTCATTGAAAAACAATGAAGTGATGGTAAAAAGCAAGTAAGAGAGACCGGCACTTTATTACAGACATATGCTTTGAAACACAGGTCAGCTAGTTTACCAGGAATAACCCAGGAAAAAGACAGTTAAGAAGAGCCCTTCTGGTGTCAGGAAGAAGTTTCAAATGCTGAACAAATAAAAAGACCTGAAATAATAAATAAGACTGTTAATATAACAAAAGCTGTAAATACACAGTATGTTTCTTTTTATCTTTTTTTAAGATATAAAATTATGTCAAGTGTATTAGTCTGTTCATGCTGATACATATATATATATCAGAGACTGAGAAATTTGTAAAGAAGAAATTTATTTCTCATAGTTCTGCAGGCTGGAAGTTTAAGACCAATTTGCTGGCAGGTTTGGTGTCTGCTGAGGTGCCTTGAATACTGCATCTACCAGAGAGGATGAATGCTATATTTTCATATGGTGAAAAGGATGAAAAGGCGAAGGGTCCTAATTCCCTCCAGCCCTTCTATAAGACACTCTGAAATTAAGTTTCAACATGAACTTTGGAGAGGACAAAACAACAAACCATATCAAGTAACAGTTATAACAATAAATTATCGGGTATATAGCATATATAGATGTAATGTGTACAGCAATAATAGCATAAACAGAAGGAGAGCCAAAGTATACAAAAGTGAACAAAAGTAAAATTTATATATACATAGGTCACTAGAATTGCTATGCATCTAAAATTGATTCTGTTAAGATGTATACAGTAAACCCTGAAGTAACAAGGGAAACATTGAAAAAATATAGATAAATTATTAAATTTAAATTAAATGTTTTATAAAAAATACCTAATTCAAAAGAAAGCAGTAAAGGAGGAATAGAGGGATGAAAAGACATAAGGTATACAGAAAACTGAAGTAAAATGATGGATGTAAATCTAGCTATACTAGTAACCTCAAGTGAAAATGAATTTAAATATTCAAATAAAGGAAATATTGTCAGACTGGAGGAAAAATTAATTAAACAAGATGCATCTACATGTTGTCTGCAGGAGACACACTTCAGATCCAAAGATGAAAATTCATAGAAAAAAAAGGATGGAAAAGTTGTATGATGCAGGCAGTAACCTCAAGAAAGCTGAAATTGTTATATTAATCTCAGAAAAAATAGACTTTGAAACAAAAGGGGTTACAGAGGTAAGGAGAGATTTCATAAAATTAAAAGGACCAATATCTCAAATGTAAGTAATTATAAGCATATGTATGTGTGTGATGAAAGGCTTCAAAATCCATTGACATAGAAACCTCCAAAAATGAAGATTAATTAGACAATTTAACATACTTCTTGCAGCCTTGGATACTCACTTTCACAAATGGATAAAATGACTAGGCAGAAGACCAACAAAGAAATACAACACTTGAACAATACTATAAAATAACCAGACTGATTAGATATTTAAGGAACACTGTAACAACAGTAGATTCTCAAGTGCACACGCAACATTATCCAGGAATACCACATCCCAGGCCATAAAATAGACCTCAATGAATTTAAACATTGGAATAATACAAAGTATATTTTCAGACAATAATTGAGTAAAATAATAAATCAGCAATAGGAAAATTTGGGAAACTCAGAATTATGTGGAAATTAAACAACATGCTATTAAATAACCAATGGGTCCAAGAAGAAATAAATTAGAAAATACTTTAAGAATGCATATCTCCTATGTGATGCAATAAAAGTAGTTCTCATACTCAAAAATTACATTCTCTCACTTGCCACCACAAGGCACTGAAAAAAAGAGCAAATTGAAACTACAGCAACCACAGGAAAGTATTAGGGATATACAAATTACTGAAATAGAAAAACAATTGAGAACCTCAACAAAGCCAAAAATTGTTTCTTTGAACACATCAACAGTGGCCACAATTTAAACAGACCGACCAACAAGGAGGAGAAACTATTCAAGTATTAATGAAATTTTTAAAAGGACACTAAACTTAAAAAATTATTTAAAAAGTACCTATGTACAATTATATCTAAATTTTAGATATTTTTTAAGAACTGGACAAATTCTAAGAAAGATTCAAATTAGCAAAAATGAGTCAAGGAGAAATATAAAATCTTATCAAGGGACTAAGTTAGTAATCAAAGCTACCACACCTCGGGAAACAACAGCAACAAAATCTTCTAGCCAAGAATGCCTCTACCAAACTTTTAAAGTTGAATTAATACAATTATTTACAAACTCTTGCAAAAAAAATAGAGAATACACTTCCCAGTTTATTCTATGAAGCTAGTATTACCCTAATAACAAAACCAGACAAAAGCATCAAAAAAAAAAACAAAAAAAAAACACACAATATCTTTAACAATAGATGAAAAAAATCCTCAGCAAAATGCTAATGATCAAAATCCAGCAATACATAAAACATAATATACTATAACCAGGCAGGACTTATCTCAGGAATGCAAGAAAAATATAAAATAAATGCATCATTAACTAGAGTCAATTATACCGAGTTTCATTTTCCCTATTGATTATCTACTAAGTTGCTTCCAGTTTTACAGTATTTTTTACTGCCATTCCTAGACTCATATCTGGACTGTTTCACAGTATCGACTTTAGAGAATATAGAGGGGTAATCTTGGAAATAGAGAAACACTATTTGTTCATTGATTTTAAAAGCATATATATATACACAAGTAGTCAAAAAGTCATTTTAGCCAAAATGAATTCCATGACAATGTAAATAAAATAACGAAATGATACCATCAATCAAAAAGAGATGAGAAAATGGAGGAAATGAATATTGGAAAATAGAGTCACTGACTTAATTGTTGGATTTCTGGTGAAGCAGATAAACAAATTAAATTCTCTTCTGTAGAGTTATCCTATCTAGGGCCACATGTCTTTAACCTGGCACCAACGAAGTACTAAAACCATATAACAAAACATTCTTTTATTAATTCCATATTCATCAAATGATTTTCTGGTATACATTTGGGTCCTCATGTAACTTTGTCTATGTAGAAAGAACACTTTTGTTAATTTAAAAGGAATATTTCAGTTCCTACGCATTTCTTTACGTTAACTGGTTTCAACACAGATCTCGGTTAATGTTAGTATACCCCCTACCCAAAACAGGATTAATAATCAGGTATCTGGGCAGGAAATGCTTTGCCGCAGGGTCTACCAGCAGTGAATGAGTAAGGAAATGATTCTTTGTGTCTTTCTGTAGTAAAGAATTCATAGCTTCTGTTTTAACAAAGCATAATTATAGCTACCAATATTTTGGAGCCATAAATCATCAGTAAAAGGCTATATTTGTGTGCAAAACATTTGATATAAAAAGTTAAGGCTTCCAGTCTTATTATAACTTTTCTAATTACATGGTACTATATTTTCAGATATGAGTACACACAATGAAAACAATTTAAACAAAATTACCATTCACAGTTTGCCTTCTTTTCATCAAATTGGTCTCATGTCATATAAACGTAGTTTATTTTAGAGATGCAGTGTTCCTTTGTATTCATAGCATCATCACTCAAGATGGTATTATGGTGAACATCTGGGTCATTACACTGGCTTATACTTTAACAGATTGCTATGAAATTGGATCTTAACCTTAAGCTCCAATGTCTGTATGGCTCTGATAATGCTGGAAATGCAGTCCTCCTTGTACTTAACCTTAGGAAATGAATAAATGGCTATATGGACTCCTGCCTCCCTTTGTGCTTTTATATTCCTGAGGGCATGATTTTGTAATACTTCACAGAATGTCAAAGATTAATTGTGAAATAGTTGGATGTAAGTTATTTGGATGTCCCTGACACAACATCTGCATGTAAGATAATACACTATTTTCATTTATGATTTTGTCAACTTCTCAAAATACAGGATTGGCTTTTAACTGAAACTATTTCTGTGTGCTGGCATAATACCATTTGTGCTATTTTGTTATATTTATTCTGTATAATAAAAAGAGACATTAATTAAAAGGGCTTTTGTGCTTATTTTAGACAATAAAAAAATTTATTATGAAAGTTTACACGTAAATATGCTGGATAGTCATTTCATAATAAAGTATGACATTATTTTATTTATGTCTCCCCAAGGGTAAAGATCATTCTAGCAGAAATATCTCCTGTATCGGTATTTATTCACCTAAATAGACAGTTTTGGTTAAAATTTTAATGAAAAGTCATGCTTATATTACTGTATAATTTTGTATATGCATGTATATTTATCTATTCAAAGTAAAGAGGTAGTTGACATGAAGGGATGTCTGCCTAGTTCACAAAAGTATGACCATGAAAATATCATTTCTATGATACTCCCTCCTTATGGGAGCTATCCCTTTGTCACTCCAACCTTGAAACTAATGTCAGAGATTATAGTATCTACTTCCCTGTGCTGTAATTTTTGATCCAAGTAATAGATCCATGATCTGAGAATAGTCAAAGTGAATCTCAGATTTTTCAAGAGTTGGAAAGAGTGAAGGTTTCACTTCTGATGGTGTATGTTGTAGGAATGAGTCTGTATCTGTCAGTGCCAAAGAAAGAAAGATGGAATAAGAATAAAGCTGATGCTCAGAGAAGAGGGAATGAGAGAGGTAGCATTGACTATTTAAAATCCGTCCTGAGGTCAGCCCCACAAATGCATTTTCTGTTATTTTATTTCAATACTGATGAAAACCTTTTTATGTTCATAGTTAGTTCAAATTAGTTTTTTCTATTTCAATTGAAATAACAGGTGTAAAAAAACACAAAAGTACCCCATTTCCCCTTGCAGATGTATTTTTCTGAAGCTAGACTGATGTTGAAATACTCAAGGTCAACCTAAAATGATACTATTTTACTGATGCCTTCATTTTTAGTATCTTTTCCTTAGATTTTACAAGAGGTAAAAACATCTACTACAGATGTGTTACCTTTTGAGGTTGCTTTTCGTCTTGTTATCTGGTGTGTGTGTGGCTGGGACAATGGAATACGATGGAAAGACTGAAAATGATACAATTCCAAAAAGCTGTTTTTACAGTTTGAAGCCTAGCCTCAGAGTAAAATCCCAATACTATCATGCAAAAAATTACTAGGTTTGCACCAAGGATGAATAGTTTGGAAAACTAAAAAGGCCTATGAGGCCCTATAAGAAGAACCTTATTAGTGTTTAATAAAGGTAAAGGTAAAGTACAACAGAAATAAAATGCAGGAAATCATTGAAAGTCTGTCTTTCAGGATCCTTTCTCAGTCTCACGGACACATTTTATCTGTATATTATGAACCTTCAAGATTTGAGCTTACTATAATAATTTAAAGGAGGTGCAGAAAAGTCTTTATAACAAGCTCTCTCATACATTGTTGCTCATATACTTCTTAAAGCCACGTTGTCTAAACCATCAAACTAAATATTCTCAACGATGTAGACCAGTTGGCACTAAACTTAAAGCAACATATTATGAATCACTAACTAGCATATGCCATTTTCATCTTGCTCACGGTCAGTGTTATGCTTCCAATGCATCTCTAGATATAAATATCAAGCTGTTCCAGTCCAACTGTAAAAGCCCTCTCTTATGTAGCCATACATTGACATATATGAGAATATAAGATGTGTTGAGGAAAAAGTATCAAAGGATTGAGAAATCTACATAAATTTTAAAAAGAATTAAGAGAAAGCCAGGCTATATTTAATGTCATCAAAGATAATTCTAGTGCATTGGCATTTTTTTCAACGTGACTTTTCTTTCTTTTCCCCTTGACTGATTCTCTCCTAACTAGTTTTAATCAATTTTATAGAACAATTTGCATATAAGGCACACATTAGTCCAGTTCAGTTTTACAAATTTATAAAGCTAGATAATCACCTACACAATCAAATATAAAATATTCCCTTCACCTACACATTTATTGCACGACCTTTGCCAATGAAATTCCCCACTTCAACCCCAGAAAGGTTTAATGCATTGTCTTGGGAATTTCAAATTTTATTAACATGGAAGCATACAGTATTTATTATTTAGTATCTGCTTTCTTTCCTCTAGTATATGGTAAAAATTCCCCTTTAATTTTTTTTTTTTTGTATAAAGGAATGACAATCCTTCAACTGTAAAAACTAAAGAACATGCCACCCAATTAATCACACGCCTTAGGGTATATTTCTGAAAAATGATACATATTTTAAAAGCAACTTTATTAAAACTCAGGGCTATTAATGTATGTATACAAATACAACACTGGAAAATAAAGTTGTTTCCAGGCCGGGAGCAGCGGCTCACACCTGTAATCCCAGCACTTTGGGAGGCTGAGGTGGGCGAATCACGAGATCAGGAGATTGAGACCATCCTGGCTAGCACGGTGAAACGCTGACTCTACCAAAAATACAAAAAATTAGCTGGGCTTAGTAACCTGCGCCTGCAGTCCCAGCTACTTGGGAGGCTGAGGCTGGAGAATGGCGTGAACCCGGGAGTCAGAGCTTGCAGTGAGCTTAGACCATGCCACTGCATTCCAGCCTAGGCAACAGAGCGAGACTCCGTCTCAAAAAAAAAAAAAAGAAAAAAGAGAAAAGCTTCTGCAAAGCAGAGGAAGCAATCAGTAGAATAAAGAAACAGGCCGGGAGCGGTGGCTCACAGGCCTGTACACCCAACACTTTGGGAAGCTGAGGCGCGCCAATCACGAAGCCAGGAGATCGAGACCATCCTGGCTAACACGGTGAAACCCTGTCTCTACTAAAAAGACAAAAAAATGCCCGGGTGTGGTGGCAGGCGCCTGTAGTCCCAGCTATTCGGGAGTCCAAGGCAGGAAAATGGCGTGAACCCAGGAGGCAGAGCTTGCAGTGAGCGGAGATCGCGCCACTGCACTCCAACCTGGGCGACAGAGCAAGACTCCGTCTAAAAATAATTAAATTAAATTAAAATTTTAAAAAATTGAAACAACCCAGACAATGGAAGCAAGTATTTGCAAACTATGCATCAGGCAAGGGGTTCATACACAAAATATATAAAGAACTCAAACTGCTCATAAGCAAAAATACAAATGATCTTATTTTAAAAAATTTACCCGAAACCTTTGTCCCCCACCATTATTTCCCTACCTTCTTTTCCCGACCGCCTTTGGCCCCCTCCCTCTCACCACCCATTTTCTTCCACCATCTGCCCCCAAAACTTCATCATTTTTTGCCCACCCTCATTTCACAAAGCCTTCTCTACTCTCGTGCTCAACACTCTTTTCCCCATCCATCTACCCAAACCCTTTCCCCAGTTTCTTCCCACCATCTTTTCCCCTTATCCCTGGCCACCGTCTTTTTCCCCCTCCCACTTTCATCACCCTCTTTTGCTCCTTTAAGCAAAAACATTTTCTCCCGTCTTTTCCCAAAACCTTCTCTCCACTCCTGCTGCTCACTACCCTCTTTTCCTCCTTCATCCACCCAAAAACTGTTTTCTTCATCGTCTTTCCCCCTGTTCCTCCTTGCCATTCTCTTTCCCTTCTCCATCTACCCAAAAACATTTCCCCGGTCTTTTCACAAAGCCTTCTCCCCACTCCTATTCACCTCTCTACTGTGGGCTTCCCTCCCTCTGCTTCTTCCTTCTGAGGATTGCTCAATGTTCTGCCTAAACACAAATCTGACTGCATATTCTCTTGCTGATAAATCTTCAAGGATGCCTCTGATTCTGGGCAAAGCCTGAGCTTCTTAGTTTTATGTTCCGGGGGTCTCCATTGTTTGATATCCCTTCTCCAGCTTCAACTCTGCCTCTTCCTCCTCATCAAAGTACCTGTATTTTAATAGGCTACCTCCTCTCTTTTTCCTCCAAGATTTTCATAATTGTGCTTGTGATGATGATGATGATGGTGATGATGGTGATGGTGAAGGTGGTGATAATGATAGTGATGGTTATGTTGAGGATGATGGTGAGAATAGTGATGGTGATAATGTTGGTGATGGTGAGGAAGGTGATGGTGAAGATGGTGATAATGATAGTAATAGTTATGCTGAGGAGGATGATGATGATGATGAGAATGGTGAAGGTGAGCATGGTGATGGTGATGATAAGGATGCTGATGGTAAGGGGATAATGATGGTGATGATGAGGATGGTGATGGTGAAGGTGGTGATAATGATAGTGATAGTTATGCTGAGGATGATGGTGATAATGGTGAGACTGGTGAAAGTGAGCATGGTGATGGTGATGGTAAGGATGGTGATGATGAGGTGATAATGATGGTGATGGTCAGGATTGTGATGATGAAAATGGTGGTGGTGATAATAATGATGATGGGGATGGTGAGGATGGTGATGGTGAAGGTGGTGATGATACTGTGATAGTTATGGTGAGGATGCTGCTGCTGATGCTGGTGAGAATGGTGAGGGTGAGACTGATGATGATAATGAGGATGGTGATGGTGAGTATGGGGATGGTGATGGTGCACCCCTTGATTTGGCAATTCGACATCTAAGAATTGTTCATTTCTTCTAGGATTTTTTTTTTTTTGAGTCAAGACTTCCCTATGTTGCCCAGGCTGGCCACGAACTACTGGCCACGAGTGATCCTCCCACTTTGGCCTCCTGAGTAGCTGTAATTACAGGCATGAACCATGGTGCCTGGCTTTACCCTAGAAATTTATCCTGAGGAAATAATCAGACAAGTGTGCCAAGCGGTACTTAGAGAAGGGTATTTATTGTTGCATTGATCATAGTAGGTAAGATGTGGGAAGAATGTAAATGACCAGCAACAGATTTTGGCTAAATAGTTGTGCTACAGCTAGGCAAGGGGCTGGCTTATGGCCATTCAGAACACAGCCCCTCCTGATTGAGTCAAATCTCCTGTCACTGCTCTCACACACCACACACCTCCCTCCTTTTCAGCACAAATTACAATCATAATTTTACATTTCTTTGTGAACCTCTTTGACGAATTTCTGTATCCCTCATTAGATGCGAAGCTCCATGGAGGCAAGGAGTATACTATGTTCATTATTGTGTCTTCCACGCCACGTTAAGTTCCTGGAACACAGTACACTCTGAATAATTTGTTGTTAAATGAATGACTGAATCTATATTTCTTAGTATGGAAGGATGTTTGAAACATGCAATTAAGAGAAAGAGCAGATTATAAAGCAGCATGCATGCTGTGGTACACACTGCAAATTCCCGCCTTTCTTGATCTTCTTTGGGGGATCACATGCGCACTCTCAGTCAATAAATTATGATTGATCCAAAGTCAATCATGACAATGCTATTCTCTACTGCTAGGGATGGTCATGAGATAAGGTTCTGGCCAATCTAAACACAGATTTCCAGACCTAAAGAGAAACCCTCTGGGGGTCAACTCTGAAGTTCTTGCCTTTCTAATAAGAATACAGAAGTGACTGCTTTTGTTGGCCTTGTAAACTCATGTAGTGTTTGGAGCTTCAGTAGCTGTCTTACAGCCATGAGCTAAATTCCAATGGACTCATAAAGATGCTGGGCCTAACATTGTTGAACCAGTGAACCATAGCCAGGAACCATAGATACTCTAACTATGTAAGAAAAATGAACCTGTCTCTGTTTAAGTGACTGAACTTTCAGATTAATGCACTCCCAACAGATACAGAGCATGATCTCATATATACCTGTATGTGCAAATATGAATAGAAAAATAATTAAAGTGATTATCTCTGTGTGGTAGGATTCTCCTTCATATTTTTCTATTTTACAAAGTTTTCCCAAAGGGCATGTAAATAATAATCAGACAAAAATTTCTGTACATTCAGAAAATAAACAATGGTACTAATTTTATTTTTAAAAAATAAACAAAATATTGGGGCCCCAGAAGGTAGTTCACTACCATATGGTACGTTCATTAGCCACGACAGAGAGGAACACTTGTGGGTATCCTGGAGGACAGGTTCTGCAGCAGTGAGAGGTCCCCTCCAGAAGAGTATGTGGTTCCAATCTCCTGAGAGAGGCGGGACAGACCCCAAGGAAGTAGATGAGAACCTGAGTGAGGCTCTGTGGGGAGAGAGGATGTTCCTCAGCCCTCACAAGGACATGTCAGTTTCACTTGAGATTAGGCCCCGGCCTTGGCTGGGCAGCCTGCCAGGAAGGTTCTCAGCAGCATGGGGTGATAACAGGAGGAGGGTAAGCCTGGCAAGCTGGGGCAGCTCTGGGATCTTCAGGCGGGGCTGTCTTGGGCAGTAACTGTGTTGGCTCTAAACACAGATTTCCAGGAAGCAGAGCATTGCAATCTCTCCCACCACAAACCTGGACCATCAGGGATGTTTCCATAGCAGCATCCATGCCAGTGAGGCATCTGGACATGATCTGTGATCCCCTCTCCCACTTTTCCTTTTCTCTTAGAATGGGACAGAGCAGCCTGGAGCAGCTAGTGTTCTGTAGTGACTCCAGTTTGCTGCTCTCTTCCTCATCTTCTTCCTCCTGCCCTCTGTCTCCTCTGCATCCTTCACCTTCTACATCAGGAAGCTCAAGTCACCGGGCTGAGCCTGGGCTTCTCATCTAAATCACGGAGTGCCAGTCAACGCCTCCCTTCCTCTTCCCAGGGAGCAACTTCAATTTCCCTGCCTGCAGTGGGGAGCTAGACCCTGCTCCTTATTCCCTGTGGGACCATCCGCAGCCTGTTTCCTCACCCCTGTAATGGGATTGCAGTCCTCCCTGCCCACCTGGCAGTACTGCTTCCAGGCCGGGGGACCTCCTGGGAAAATCAACAGTGTGTGTGACACTGTGGGTGTTTGTGTGTGTGGAGGGGTGGGGCTGCCACCTGGGCATTTACAGACCCCATCCTTCCTCTCTCCCCGTGCTTGTCGCATGTCAGGAATCCCTCTCCTTTGTGCCATGAAACATAAGGCATTTTCAGATCCATCATCTCACTGAGCCTTGCATCTCCTTGGTGAAGTTGGAGTTATTGTCACCATTTTACTGATGAGTAAACTGAGGCTCAGAAAGGGGAAAGTCGTTGTCAGGGTTCCGCTGTGGACTTATAGCGGAGCTGGGATTAGGATGCGTGTTCTGGATTCCTGGCGGGGTCCTGGCCCATCTGCAGCTAAGGCCTGTCTTTCTGCTCCCATGAAGTCCCTTTTCCATTCCTTTCCTCACTATGACAGCCACTGTCACCACCACCCAGGGTCTGTGCTCACTGTCACACCACCCCTCGCTGACACCTGCGTCTGGGCTGGAACCCACCAGGTCCATCAGATGGATTTTCCTCAATGGTGGTTGGGCTCCAAATCCACTCTCCCCAGACTGACACAAATTGCACTACAGGGGGCCACAACTGTAGGCGTTTCTGGTCTAGAGGGAGAGATGGTCCCATAGAAATGTCAACATCACTTGGTGAAGAGGAGCGTGGAAACACAGGAGAAAGTTCAGGGAGTGATGTCAGGAGGAGGTGGCCCTTGAGTTGGGTCTTGAGGGATGTGTAAGAGTCTATCTCAGAGTCCCCCAGAAATCTTGGGAAATTCCTGGGTCCATTTCCCAGGGATTCTGGTACAGGCAGAGGAATCCACACTTCTCACAGGCAGGGGCTGTGACCTCACCCCACAGTTCTGATGCAGTTAGACCCTGGATCACTCTTGGAGAAATACAAGCAGGACTGAGAGACTTTGACCCAAGCACTGTGAAGGGGGTGGGATGGGAATAGATGTGGAATGGGCCAGAGGAATAGTGGTTGGAGCTATACCCTCCTGGACCACCTTGTCTAAAATGTGGCTCTCCCATCCCCCTCTCCCACTGATACATTCTATAATCCTTCACTTTTCCTTTATTTTGTTTTATTTTTTGTAGATACAGGATCTCACTATGTTACCCAGACTTGTCTCAAATTCCTGACCTCAACCATCCTCACATCTTGCCCTCCCAAAGCACTAGGATTACAGGCATGAAGCACCATGCTCTCATCACCAACTCACATGCTGAACATTTGACTAGTTTATTTATTACCTGTTTCACTCTACTAGCGTGAGGGCTACATGAGGAAAGGGACTTTGTCTATGTCATTCACTGCTGTAGCCAAGTGTCTACAATGTGTAAGGTCATGGAAGCTTTTTCTGTTTTGGTTTGTAATTCTAATTTTGGGAAGCAGAAGATATGTGAGTGGACTCAGTGGCTGACAGGAAAAGGGAGAACAGTCTTGGTGTGCACAACAGTGACAGGGAGACCTAGACAGAGAGATGTCAGAGGACAGTTCCTGGAAGAGGCTGATGGAAAGGTGGGGCAACTGGGGAGGGTCTCTCTGGACATGAATTCCTTTGAAGCTGGTAGGGAGGGAGGAAGTGCATGGGTGGAGAGGAATGCCTGAAGAACACCTCCTTGGCTTCCATATTCTTCATGAAGTGACAGGTGAGGGGCTTCCTGGGAAGAGAGGGCAGGAGGGGAGCAAATGTAGGCTGGTGATGGTGGGCCTGCAGCAGTGCCCCAGGGTGAAGGGGTGAATGCATTACTGAGGCTGGACCCTGGTCATGACCCTTGCCTTTGCCTCAAGACCCATTAAAAACCATCCTCCTCCAGTGAGGTTAGATCATGCCACTGCCCTCCAGCCTGGAGACAGAGTGAGACTCCGTCTCAAAAACAAAAACAAAAAAACAGCCTCCAGTCCCAATGTGCCCAGCTGGACCATGCGCTGCTTCCTGGATGTGCCACCATCACAACTGGAACACAAATCCTGAGTCACTGCCTCTAGAAAGCCTACCTGGATACAGTGCCCATCAGACTGGGCTCCTGCAGCACCTGGTCTGCCACTACTATGTGACTTGCCTCTGCCTGCCTCTTATCACAGGTGCCTGTGTTTTTACCTGCCTCAGTGAGGGCTATTGAGGACCGGGCCAGGCTGATCCATCTTAGGGGCTACAGCAGGTGCCAGCAATGGCTGGGCTGTGTCAGGGCTGGGCAGTAGGCAGCCCAGGTTCTCACGCTGGGCACTGGGTGCCCTTTGCGGGCTCAACTGGGCATGACCACTGCTTCTGAGTGGCCAGAAGATTCCTGGGAGAGGCCTGGTTATCTTGGGCTGACCCTCGCTCCCCAGTTCCTTCCTCCCTCCCTCCCTTGCTGAAACCCTTTTGCATGTCCTCAAAATCCTGCTCCAGCACCAGCAGCCCCCTGGTTTTCAGCAGCCTCAGGGAACTCTTCCTTTTCTTCCTTGCTGTAAGAGGTCCGATCCCCTGAAAACACTGCTGCCTTGCTGTCCTCTGCTCCAGCCCTTCCCTGAGCCTGAGCAGGATAGGTCCTCCTTGCTTCTCATTGCCTCCCTCTTTCAGCTCATCATCCTTCTCTCCCATAAAAATACATTCATGTGCCACGAAATGATGTTTCCATCAACCCAGACTGCATGTGCAGTGGTGGACCCATGAAACTATAATGGAGCCGAAAGACACTTACTGCCTAGCCCAGTGACATAACAATTGTAACGTTATGGCACAGTTACTTTAAAAACATATTTATTTAAAAACATTTATAATTCCGTAGAAAAAGAAATATATATCTGGTAGTGTAGCCTAAGTGTCCAGTGTTTATAAAATCTACAGTAGTGCACAGTCATGCCCTACGACTTCACCTTCACTCACCACTCACTGACTCACCCAGAGAAGCTTCCAGCCCTGCATGTTCCATTCATGGTAAGTGTCCTAGACCGGTGCACCATGTCTAGGTACCATACTATATTTTTATATAGTGCAATACTATGTTTTTACTGTACTTTTCATGATATGTTTGGATGCACAAGTACTGACCATTGTGCTACAACTGCCAACAGTATTCACTGCAGTAACCTGTGCCCAGGTGTGCAGCCTGAGAGCAGTAGGCTGTGCCATAGAGCCTAGGTGTACAGTAGGTACAATATTGAGGTGTGTGTAAGCACACTCTGTGACGTTCACCCAAAGAAAAATTACCCAAGGACACGGTGACACACGAAGGGAATCAGTATTGAAGCTCTTGCCCTCAGATTGCACCCTGGACCACATCCCTATGCAATGAAGACTTATCTCCCAGTTCATGGGCACTTTCTCCTGCTGAGGTGATGCCAACATGCACATAGAGAGTCCTCTTCATGCTCTGGCTCTTGGTCCCTCCACCCCTAGAGACCTTGTCTCCACCCTCCCTGAGTCACCCACTCCTACCTGTATATTCGTGTCCTTGTTACTGCAGAAACTGTAGCTACTCCAGATCCTCAATTTCAAACACCCTTTTTTGACCACCACTTTCCTTTTTCCCGCTGCCTCCCAACTCCAACACACTTCAATGACTCCAAATTTTCACTTTTGTGTCTCACTCACTTTCTTGTAAATTTCCCCTCCTCCCAGCTGAGACTATATGGTCCAGCCTGTTATCCACCCTCTCTAACACTCTCCACTCTCTTGCCCTACAATTGATTTTACTCCCACGGCAAAACTGCACTCTGCTGAAAACCAGCCACCCACTCCCTCTGCTCCTGCACTCAGGTGACTGAGCACAGCCAGAGAGAAACACACATGCATTTTGCTCTCATTTAATCATCAAGCCCAAACCCCCAGGTGGCCCTGGATGATGTCCTACAAACTCACTCATTTCCTGAGTCCATAAGTCTGCCAGACTTCTTTATTTGTTGTCTTAATAAAAATATATATAATCTAAGCATGTTATGAATACCAACTGATTTAATTATCATAAAACTCTATGAATCTGTTCTATAATAATCACCATTTCACAGCTGAGGAGATGCTGGCACAGGAAGAGATGAAGTGACTTGCCCTGGAGCCCAGGCACCCAGCTCTGGAAGTGCTGCCCTGTCCCCAAGCAACAGTATTGTGCCTTCTCCTTCCTCCTTAAACCTCTAAAACCTTCCCCAGCCTTCCTTACACCTGCTGCCTTGCTTCCTATTTCAATTTGAAAATAGATGCAATAAAGAGAGAACCTTCCCTGGATCCCACCCCCACATCTCCCCAGCTGCTTGCCTCTGTGCTTCCTTCTCCACCTCTGCTTGATTGTAGCTGGAGTGTCTGCACTCATGTTAGGGGAGACTTTTCTCCATCATATCCAGAGCTCAACCCTCAGGTTCTTTCCTGAGTGTCCACTTTGCACACTGCCTGATTCCGCAATGCAGCTCTCCCACCCATCTCACACCCTGCATGCTTACTTATTCATCATCTGTTCTGCTCTACTACAGTGAGGGCTACACAGGGGCAGGGATTCTGGGTAACTTATTCACTGCAGATTTCAGCATCTGGAGGAGTACCTGGCACCTAGAAGGTGTTGGTATTCAATGAAGTCAGTCATTTTATATGTCAGGCTCTGGCCTGCTGCTGGGGACACTAGGGTGATTGAGACAGGTGCCTGCTTATACCAAGTTTACAGTCCCATAGGGGAGACAAACACATTGCCTGACAAATTTGCAGGCAGCCATTTATATTTTTCATCTTACAAAGCAGCCCTTATTGTACCTGAGAGGAAATGCACTCAAGCCGTGAGCTGTAGCCCCACCTCCCCTACTTCAGGATAGAAAGCCCCAGCCTCCAGCCCTTACATTCCTGGGCCTCCAGGGCTCCCTGGACTTTAGGAAACAGCTAGTAAGGGAGTCCAAGTCCACTTTGACTCAGAGCTGTGGGATGTCAACAAGGTGCTTCCCCTCTCTGGTCCTCAATGTCTTTGTCTATTCCAAGAGATGATGGTGCCAGCTCAGCAAGCTCCATGGGGCTGGGGCAAATAGGACAGGGAGGGTGACAATGCTTTGTGGACAGAGAGGAGGAATTCTGAGTGGCTACCGGAAAGGCACCATGTTTATTTGACAATTTCAAACATGGCAGAACTGCAGAACACAGACATCAAGACTCCCCTGTAATTCCATTTGGAGTCTAAAGCTTAGATTTTGTTTTGTTTAAGCAGTGGCAAACATTATGTATAGATATAGATGTGGGATCATAAAATGCGTTTAAAATTTATTGATGTGGGATGACTTTGCCTATCAATATACAAGCATTTATTTTGTTTTAATAGCTGTGAAATATCCCACTGTATGAAGAGACTAAAATCTGTCCTTCTATTGTGGATATTTGGATTGATGAACCATTGGACCAAAACAGAGAGGGCAATCAAAGCATTTGACAGCCTGGCAGATCAAAGTGAGAGGTTCATTAGAGAAGACAGTAATGCTAAAAGGGGAAGAGAGCTAAGTGAATCTACCTGCCACAGTCAGAGCCCAGAATCCCACCACCCTAAGAGGCAGGAGACAACGTGGCTAAAAGGGCAGAGGCCCCCAGGGCTTCCAGCAGTGCCAGTTGCAAACTTGTCATCCCACCCTGTGTGTGGGCTTCCTATGCCCTGGACAGTCTTTCCTGAGGCAGAGGCTGTTTTAAGAGCTTAGAGCACCCATTCTACAGCAGATTTTCTTATGAATGAGGTCCCTGTTCTGTGCTCCTCACCTATCCTGGGCCGTTTTCCCAACTTGACTTTGGGTAGTGGGTGGATATAGGCCCCAGGTAAACACGAGGCCCCAGGTGGACATCAGGGCTCAATTGGACACACAGGCTCCAGGTGTATATCAGGCCCCAGGTATATACCATTTTCCTGGTACGTATTAGTAACCAAGGGGACACTGGAGTCCAGGTATACATCAAGCTCACATGTGGACACCCAGGCCTCATATGGACACCAGCCTACAGGTGAGCATCAGGCTGCGGGAGGATACCCAGGCCTTAGGTGGATATCAGGCTCTATAAGGACACCAGGCCTCATGTGGACAGCAGGGCCTAATTTGGGACTCAGGTTCTATGAAGACACCTAGGCCTCAAGTAGCATCAGGGCCAAGGCAGATACTAGACTCCAGGTGGACATCAGGCCCTAGTTGGACACTAGGCCCTAGGTGGACACCTGGGACTCTGGTGACCATCAGGCCCCAGATTAACTCTAGGCCTTAGGTGAACATCTAATCCCAGTTGGATATCAGGCCCCAGGAGAACATCAGTCCCCTGATGTATATCAGCTTCCAAGTTGACATCAGGCCACAAGTGGACACTGGACTTGAGGTGTACATCAGGCCTCAGATGGACACCCAGGCCCCAGGTGTACACCAGGCTCAGGTGGAAATCAAGGCACAGGTAACACCATGCCCTAGGTGGTTACCTAGGCTTCAGGTAGACATCAGACCCCAGGAGGACACCTGGGTCTCAGGTGGTCATCAGGCCCTAGGTGGAAACTCAGGTCCCAGGTGCACATCACTCTCCAAGTGGACACACAGGCCCCATGGTGATACCCAGGTTCCAGGTGGGCACTGGGCCCCAGATGAACACCAGGCTCCGGGTAGATACCAGAACCTGGGTGGACACCCAGCTCTGAGGTGGATATCGGGCTCCAGGTGGACATCAAGCCTCAGGTAGATATCTAGTCCCCAGGTGGACATAAGGCCCCAGTTCGACACCAGACCCTGGGTGGATACCTAGGTCTCGGGTGGATGCATCTCCAGCTGAACATCAGGCTCCAGGTGGACACCCAGGCCCTAGGTGAACACTAGGTCTTAGGTGGACATTAGGCCCCAAGTGGACAACCAGGCCCCAGGTGGACACCCAGCCTTATCATGGACATCAGGCCCTAGGTAGACGGCAGGTTAAAGGTGCATATGAGGCTCCCGATAAACACCAGTCCCCAGGGAGACCCTTGTCCCCAGATGAACACCAGCACCCAGGAAGACATCCACCTCCACCTGCACATCATTCCCCAGGTGTATACCTAGGCCCTATGGGAGCACCAGGCCCCAAGTGAGTACACAGATCCCTGGTGGCCATTAGGCACCAGGTTGACACCCAGGGCTTAAGTGGACATGAGGCCCCAGATGAATGCTAGTCCCCAGGTGGATAAATAGGCCCCAGGCATACATCAGGTCTGAGGTCTATACTCAGTCTTCAGGTGGACACTAGGCCTCATGCAGACACCAGACCCCAGATGGATACCAGGCCCTATGCAGACACCAGTCTGCAGGTGGACCGCAGGCCCCAAGAAGACATTATGCCCTGGGTTGACACCTAGGCTTCAGGGGAACACTAGGCCACAAGTGGTTCCCTATGCCCCCGGTGGACATCAAGCCTTAGTGGAATTCCTAGTCACCAACTGAACATCAGGCTGCAGGTGGATGCCCAGGCTCTAGGTGAATACCAGGTCCCACATGGACATTCAGCCCCAGGTGAACATCAAGCCCCAAGTGAATACCTAGGTTCCTGGTGAACATCAGGACCCAGGTGGCACTCAGGCCCTACACTCAGGCCGTAGGAAATCAGAACATATGTGGACACTCAGGGCCCAGGTGGCTATCAGGCCCCAGGTTTATATCACTTTCCTGGTAGACATCAGTACCCAGGTAGATACTGGACTTCAGGTATACATCAGGTTCCTAGGTGGACACCCAGGCCCCAGGTGGACACCAGCCTGCAAGTGGACATCAGACCACAGGAGGACACCCAGGACCCAGATAGATATCAGTCTCCAGAAGAACACCCAGGCCTCAGGTGGACATCAGGTCCCAGGTTAATTCCAGACCCCATATGGAACTCGGGCCCCACCTGGACACAAGTCCCTAGGTAGATACATAGGCCCTGTAGGCCCTGGGGAACATCAGGCCTTAGGTGAAGTTCTAGGCTACAGGTGGACATCTTGCTCCAGTTGGATATCTGGTCCCAAGTGGATATCAGTCTTCAGGTGGACACAAAGTCCCAAGTTGGACATCAGGCACCAGGAGGACTTTAGTCCTCTGGTGAACACCAGCTCCCAGGTTGACACCAGGCTACAAGTTGACACCTAGGGCCCAGATGGTCATGTGACCCCATATGAACACTAGTCCCCAGTCAGCTAGGGCCTGGGTCCACCTGGAGCCTGATGCTTAGCTAGAAACTGGATATCCACCTGAGGCCTAGGTATCTACCCAGGGACTGGTGTCAAAGTGGGGCCTGATATCTACCTGGGGACTAGGTATGCACCTGGGGCTTGATATCCACCTCGAGCCAGATGACCTTCTGGAGTCTGATGTCCACCACAGACCTGAGTGTCCATCTGGGGCCTGGTGTTGATTTGGATTCCAGTGTCTACCTGGAACCTGGGGTCATGTTGTTCACTTGGAGCCTGGAGTTTTCACCTGGGGCCTGGTAGACATCTGGCCCCAGTAAACATCAGCCTGGGGCCTGGTTGTCCACTTAGAGCCTGGAGTTTTCACCTAGGGCCTGAAGATCACCTGGGACCCAGGTGTCCAGCTGGGACACCAGACTCCAGGTGTACGCCCAGGCTCCAAGGTACAACAGGCCCCAAAAGAACTCTAGGCCATATTAAACATCAAGTCTCAGGTGGATGCCCAGGCCCCATGTGTACACCAGGCCCCAGGTAGACAGTGGACGCCAGCTGAACATCAGCCCCAAGGTTGACACCCACACTACAGGTGGATATCAGGCCCCAGGTGAATACCTATGCTTCAGGTGCGCATCAGTCCCCAGGTGAACATAAGGTCACAGATAGACATCAGGCTTCAGGTGCACATCTGGCTCCAGGTAAACATTAGGCCTTAGGTGGATACCCAATCCCCAGGTGGACATCAGAGACCAGGTTGACACAAAACAACCCCAGTGGGTATCATGTCCCAGTGGACATTCAGGCTCCAGGTAAACACACCAGCCCCACCGTAACCGTAACCACCTTAACGAGAAATAGTAGATCTAAGTACCATCATGCTCCTTGCTCACAAAAGGATGCTTAGCTATTTTATTCAAAATACAACTCCATTCATCACTCTAAGCAGCGATGTGTAGAAAGGAAAAGAAAAATAAACCAGGCCTCAAGGAATCCATCCAAAATGAGGTAGATATTATAAGGGACAGAAATCCCCAAATGAAATGTTATAGTTGACATAGAATAGTCTTTAAAACCCATTAATTTTCTCGCACATTTGATACAGAGCATTATTTCCAGAGACTGAACCTAGAAAGAATTGCTTAAGACTAGAAGTCTTGTTCCAGCCTAGATTCCACACTGTTGAACATCTATACTTAGTACACCACATTATACATAGCACTGACATGACCTGTGTGCATTTAATTTTCTAATACTTGTTCATCTCTGGCATACTTTTTATATATATATAACCTATATAATGTACATACATACAAGTACACACACACACAAATATATAAGGGTAGGATAGTATAATTGTGCAGTAACGTTTCTTGTGAAAGTGGTGGAAAGTGAATTGCGTTGGCCACATGCTGGAATGTGCTTCCATTGGCAGAAGTAAGGCTTTCAAAACTAGTCGTTTTCATTTTTCTTTAGCAACTGGGAATATTAATAATTGAAGATGTGTTGGTATAAAAATAATCATAATAATCACAATGAAGTGGTGTTAATAATTATATCACAAGATATAATAAACATTATAGATATTATAAGATGTCAAAAAAAGAAGATGTCATAAAATCTTTGAGATGATTGACACGTTAAATGCGGCCTCCTGTTCCGCCCTGGGGTGCCACTCTCGTTGGGTTCTTGGCGGTGCTCACCCTACTTCACCTGCTCAGCCTAGGCTCCTGCGCCCCAGGAGTCGCGCCATGGGAGCGAAGACCTTGCCTCGGCCCTAGACAAGGACAATGAGGAGGGGGTGCACGTGGAGTCCCCGCGGAGAGGCTGGACGCCGGGCAGGAGCCTTTGCGGGGGTGCACAGCCTCCTCTGGAAGCCCTGGTCGCTGCCCAGTGCCTGCTGCGCCCTGCGAGCTCCGCGGCGGTGGACCCAGGCCTGCGCTGCCGGCTGTCGGCCCCGCCTGCGGAGCCTCTGCCCTTTGTCTTGCCCCTGGGGCCCGGGCCTCAGCTGGCCCGGGGTTCCTGATGTTAGCTGACGATGGGCTGGCCTCTGGGACTGGGTCGTGGGCCTCGTGCAGTGGCCGCCGCGTCACCAGCGCCAGACCTCCCCGAGGTGCTGCTGGCGATGCGGGAGGCCCGGGCTCGGGGTCTGCTGGGCCCCCTGGCGCTGCGAACCCCGTCACCTTCCATCGCGGCCACCATGCTGCCCGCTGGTCAGCCCAGGTCTGCAGCCTTCCTGGGACCCCTCAGGCCCCAAGGAAGCCGCTTGCGACACCAGGGCCGCCTGAACTTCCGCCAGGGCTGCGCCGCCCAAGTGGCTCCAGCCAGCCAGCCCTGGCCCATGAACGAGACTTTCCGCTCCCCGAGAAGATCGCCCTCGGCAGGCATACACGGCCATGGAGGATGCAGCGGATACCTTCCAAAGTTTGTGGACACTCTTCTGCCACAACAAAAGTTTCGCCATCAGCTGCGATGCCGACTGGGGCGCAGAGACGCCTCCGGGAGTTGGACCAGGCAGTGCCTTTGCTGGGCATCCGCAGTGCTGACCACCCCAAGTGCAGATCCCCACTTCGTGTTCCTCCTACTCCACGTTCCACATCCAAAGTTCTCTCACCATTTCTAAGCAGGAGAAATCAAAAGAAACTGAAATCAGAAAGAAAGAGAGAGAGAGAAAGCCATGATCAAAAAAAGAGCAAAACCTTTTGGAAAGCATAAAACGCCCCAAAGCCAAAAACTAATTCTTATCTCTTTTAAACCTTCTGCACTTCTCCAATGATGAATGATTTATTTTTTTTAACCACTGGCAATTCATAATTATTAACTTCTCTGGCATTAATGAATAGAAGTTGAATCACATGTGGTAGTATAATTTGTATTATATGAAGTTTTCCATATTTTAAAAAATAATTGTCCAGTTTTTCTCCATGGATTAACAATTAATGGAAAATTTTCAACATTGCTGTGTTAATGTCTCCTGAGATAATTAGATGTGAGTAATTTTTATAAACAGAATTTCCTGGGTGGAATTTCTCATCTTCAGGAGCTCCATAAATAACAATATCCCAAGAGAACTGTGAATTTGGGAACTGAAAGAACTGAGTCCCAACTTGTCCAGCCTGGAAGCTTTTGGGTGATCACTCTTGCAGGTGACTTCACTGCCTTCTGTTGAAGGGCCAGTGAGAGCCTGGGGGTTTCAACTTGCAAGAGCCTTACCATTTTAGGGTTAGCATTAACAATGAGGAAAAGGCATACTTTTTTGATATTCTCCGTATGTAATAAAATAGTTACCAAAACAAAGCAAAGTATGAGTGGTGACTATTGAGAGGACCCTTTCTATCTTTGCTGGATTCCCAGAGATTTCTGGGTTTCTTTTGGAGTCAATAGTATTTCCATGTTAATTCTGAGCTCTTAAAACCCACAATGTGAGTTGCAGCCAGTGACTAGAGTTGCAGCCAGTGACCAGTGTTGCAGCTTGTTAAACTGATCACTGGTGGTAGAGCCTTTTCATTCTGCTCACTTCTTAAAAGGTCAGCTTGGTCAGAGATTAGTGCTATCCTGCCACAAAGAAGCAGTTAGGAATCAAGTAAAGGAGTCAGCTAAAAGCGTAATTACGAAGTAGTGAGGTCACAGCTAGATGGTTGTTGATCTCATTTTCTCTCTGCTGCTGATTTCAAGGCTTTATATTGTGTTTTGATGTAACATAGAATGTATACTATGAAGGACAAACAGTCTGTTAGCTTCTTGGAGCTATACTCCGTTACTGGAGCAGGGGACAATTTGAAGGACTTTATTACTTAGACAGTTTAATCTGCCTTTGGCTAGGATAAACTTCAAGTTCCAAGGGCTGGGTTCAGTTGTTATGCAAATTTAGATTGTTGCGGTAAAATTTCCAAAAAAAAAAGGATAGGACTCTTTAGATGAAATAAGAATTTAACTGTATTTGAACCCTGTTGAAGGCCAGACAAGTTTAGGCAAAATCCCATGACTGATGAGTCCCTTTAAATTCCAACATATAATCGATGTTGGTAAATATGATACGTGCACTGGAAAAGGACGTGTATCCAGTAGTCGTTGAGTGTCCCGTTCTGTATATGTCAGTTTATGTCAAGTTTGTTCATTGTGTTCATCAAATCCCCCTTTCTCTTATGGATTTTTTTCTGTTGGTTCCATCGGTAATTGAAAGGTATGTTAAAATCTATATTGTAGATTAGTCCATGTTTCTTTTAGTTATATCAGTTTCTGTAGTAAATAATTTGAAGGGATATTTTATATTTAGACATATTTAAAATTGGCATACTTTTCTGGTGACTGACATCGTAAAACCTTTTTTATCTTAGCAATATTTCTTGGCTTAAGTCTAAACTGTCAATAATAACATAGCAACATGAGCTTTGTGCTGATTAGTGTTTGCAGGCATGTTTTCCATTGTTTTACTTCCAAATGTCTGGATTCTTGTATTCAGATAAATTAATTAAAACATAAAAATTAAATATAATATAAAACATTAAAAAGTGAATATTCTAAAAATCCAGCCAGAGATGTTTCACTTTTAATTGAAGTGTTTAGGACCACTTCTCTCACACTGTGTGCTGAGGTGCCCTGAGATGCTGTGTTTAACTGACAGGGGCAGCAGCGGATAGCGTGTGAGTATGTGTATGTGTGTGTGTGTGTTTGAGATGGGGGTCTCACTCTGTCCCCCAGGCTGGAGTGGAGTGGTGAGGTCTAGGCTCACTGCAGCCTCTGCCTCCGTGAGTAGCTGGGACAACAGGCAAGCACCACCATGCCTGGCTAAGTTTTATGTAATTTTAGTAGAGACGGGGTTTTGCCATGTTGCCCAGGCTGTATATTTTTGAGGGAAACAAAGCAACATTTGCTGGAGACCTTAAGAACTACTAGCCTGAGGCAGTTCATAGTTTCAAAAGTAGTTAGAAGTGCATTTCTTTACCTTTAAGGTGGATGTTGTTAATTACCGTGATGAAAGGAAGTATTGTGCTAAAGTCAGTGTGGAATAGGAATAAGGTCCAGTGGTTGAGATCCAGTCCGATTTTAAGATTTGAAAAGTTGTGCTGTGTGCCCAACAGGCACACACATCCCATTAGTAAGTAAATTGTGCTTTTTTAAGAAAGAAACAAAAATATTGTTTCTACTTCCATTGCACGTTATTTTTATATGTACTTGCAAATCCATCACCAAAATAAAAATAATGAACATATCCAGCACTCATAAAAGTTTCCCCTTGCCCTTTTATAATCCCAAACTTTCTGTATCTTCCTACCTTACCACTCTCCCTGACAATCACCAATCTGTCACTATAAAATAGTTTGCCTTGTCTAGACATTTATATAAATGAAGTGTAGTATGGACTCTTTTTTGGAGGGGTCTGGCATCTTTCACACAGCATAATTATTTTGAGATTCAGCTGTATTGCAGGCATCAATGGGTCATTAATTTTATTACTGAGTAGTATTCTATTGTGCAGATCAGTCACAACTTATATATCCATTTGCCTGTTGGTGAGTTTTTGCATTGCTTCCAGTTAGGGACTTACACAAATACATTTGCAATGAACATTCATGTACATAAGTTCTTATAACTTTGAGTAAATATTAGGAGTGTAATAGCTAATAGGTTTAGGTTTAGTTTTAATAGACCATCAAAATGTTTGCCAAAATGGTTGTACCATTTTATACTTTTATCAGCAGTATATAAGAATTCCACACTCTTGCCAACACTTTGTATGGGCCTTCTTTTAAAATTTTAGACATTTTCATGTGTGTACAATAGAATTTTATTGTGGTTCCATAATGCCTAATAATATGTAGTATCTCTTTATGTACTTACATGCCATCTGTATATATTTGGTAAAGTGTATGTTCACATTTTTTTTGCTTCTTCCTTTTTTGTTTTTTTCTTTGCTTATTTTCTCATTATTAAATTTTAATTATTTCTTTATATACTCTGGATTCAAATCCCTTATTAGATATGAGACTTGCCAGTATTTTCCCCTTGAGTTTTCTTTTTTGTTCTCATAACACTATCTTTCAAACAGCAGATGCTCTTAATATTGATGGGGTCCAATTTATTAATTGTTCTTGTGCATTTGGTTTTTGGGGCTTCATCTAAGACATTTTTGATTAATTGAATATTACAAAGATTTTTTTTCTGTATTTTCATCTAAAAGTTCAAAGCTTTTAATACTTTATTTTATATTTAAGTCAATGGTCCTATAAGTGACAGAGCTTTAACCCAAGTCGCTGTCATGCATAGCTGGACCCAGGGGCTTATATAAAATCGTCAAGAAATGTTCTCCTTCTTTCTCTCGACACTTTTCCTTTTGTTTTAGCCTCATTTTTTCCTTCTGAAGATGACTCTCCTCTCTCTGTAGCAAGAGATAGTGTGACAAATAACCCACTTTACTTTGTCCTCACAGACCACAGTGGTAGAAAAAGCAAGAGTCCTTCCTGATGATTCCAAAAAAAAAGTACTGAAACAGTTGCTATGATCCAAGGGTAGAGTCTTTTGCCAGAGCTGGGCATCATGATCACCTCTGGGGCTGGGGCTGGTAGGTTGGGTCAGGCCCAGTTGGTGCTCATTGAAATGGTCCTCAAAGAAAAGGGGGGCTCTCAAGAGGAGAGTTGCTGAACAACCCACCAAAAAATAGCCACTGTGTACATACCTACAATTCCTTGCCATTTTATAAGCAACTGGTTGGGTGGAAAATGACTAGAAATTCAGTTGTCATTAACTTTCCTTTATAATGTCAGTAGAATGAGCCATACATTTCACATGTTGTGGGTTATGTCCATGATAGTCATTTCTGTATATTAAGTATCAATTTGAAGTATCATCTGAAGAAATACACTATTTTGTGATGTTATCCTTAAATTAATATTTTTAGGATAAAGAATTGTAGGATGAAAGAAAAGTCTAGGATAGAAACAAAAGAATAGGGAAAATGGGAGCATGGATATACTGCAGAAAATGGCCAAACAGGAAAAGTACTTGTGAGAGGTATTGAAGTACATAATTGATATCACATAGACCTCCAGGAAATTACAACTACTGGCATAAGAACAAACTATCTGAATAGTCTTTGCTAATACTGAGTCTTTTCTGCTTGCAAAAGAAGTAAGAATGGTAAGGAATTGGGACATTGTTCAGATAGGCCTGAATGCATTTATTCATTTACCTGTTGATGGGGTTTGGGGGTATTAATGAAGGATGTTAATAAATAATAATGGGCATGTTAGGTAATCATAATTGATTTGTCCATTTGGTCTGAAGAAAATTTTGCCTACCTTCTCTTTTGTCGAGGGATTCATTTTTAATGTCATGTTGGATTCTATGGCTTACTGAATGTGTAATTGCCTATTTATGGATTCTGAAGAATTTTATAAAATGTATTTGCCAAACATTTTGAAAACTTAGAACTTCTCCAAGGAAGAAGTTCTTTAGTGCTTAGTGCTGCCCTGACAAATATGGTAGCCACAGCCATGTGAATATTGAGCACTTGAAATGTGGCAAGGCTGGACTGAGATGTGCTGTCAGGGTAAAACACACACCAGATTTTGAAGACTTGGTAGGAAATAAAATTAAACATATCTAATTAATAACTTTTATATTGGTTAGACATTGAAATAATATTTTGTATATATTTTACATATAAATATACATTCATGTGTATGTGTAATTAATATCTTCATATGAAACACTTCTCAATTACAATTGGAAGAATGATGACTTTGTGGTGGAGAAATCTGGCACAAACTTGATCATGTGCCTTCTGCTGTGGTGTCCTAGGAAGACCACAGCAGTATTTCTGTGGTTTTCTTGTGAAAGATACATGACCTAAGTCTGGATGTGGAAACACATCAGATGGAAAAAGACGAACACATCCTTCATAAATGCTTATGCTCTTTAAAACTCTTAAGGTTATGAAAAATAGGGCAAAACAGAGGAACTGTTTGAAGTTGAAGGAGCTTAAGAGACATGACAATTAATGCAATGGGAAATCCTGGATTGGATCCTGGATTACAAAGTTCAAAAAAAAAATGTATTTAGGGCACAACTGAGAAAATTTGGATGAGATTATAGCATCTGTTGATTGGACAGCAGTGTTGGGTGAATGCTGATATCCTGATATGGATGATTATGTTCTGGTTATGAGAACTTTTCCCAGATTCCTCATTGTTTGCCCAGTGGGTTCACAGACAATGTGGCGATGGTAGCAGGAGAAGATGCTACATGTTTCCAATAACATGAACTTCCCTGCAGCAGTGCTGCCTACTGCCCAGATGAGTGCCCTGACTGCCGACAATGAGCAATGCTGAGACCCTGGAAAGAGGAACTGCCTTGCCTAGACCAGACAGATTTCTGGTAATGTTGTAATAATATTTTCTCCTTTCCTTCATGGAAGTGGTAAAGAATTGCCGTCGCTGGAATAGATGCATATCGGAATATGGACTCTGCTTCATATGCTTCTCATAGCATCAAATTATTTACATTTTCTGAGTTCTTATTCTCTGCTATCATACAATTACTACTGATGATGGAGCTTATTTTACAAAAAAAGAAGTGATGCGATGGGCTTCAGCCCATATTTATTGGTCTTGTGACATCCCACATCACCCAGAGGAACATGACCTCACAAGAATCAGTTACTTCACCAACTGTGAGACCCTGAGGGGCTGGGTTTCTATCTTACGAGATGTGTTAGATGCCCTGACCCAAGAGCCCTCCTACCCAGAATGCATGGTTCCATGAAGCAAGGATCATTGTGATGGTGGTGATGATGATGGTGAGGATGGTGATGGTGAAGGTGGAGGTGGTGATAATGAAGTGGTAGTTATGTTGAGGATGATGAAGTTGAACATGGTGATGGTGAGAATGGTGATGGTGGTGATTGTGATGGTGATGATAAGGATGGTGATGGCGAAGGTGGTGATGATAACAGTGATAGTTATGGTGAGGATAATAGTGATGATGATGAGGATGATGGTGGTGAGAATGGTGATAGTGACGATGATAGTGATGGTAATGCTGATAATGATTGTGATTATGAGGATGGGGAGGGTGACAATAATTATTATGGTGAGGATGGTGATGGTGAAGGTGGTGATAATGATAGTGATAGTTATGGTGAAGATGCTGGTGTTGATGATGGTGAGAATGGTGAGGGTAAGAATGGTGATGGCGATGATGATAGTGTTGGTGATTTTAAGGATGGTGATGGCGATCATGGTGATGATGATAATGGTGCTGACTGGGCTATGAGGTAATGGAGGCAGAAAAGTGGCAGTTTCTAGGAAGTATAGAGCCAGCTGGGAACTGCAAGGCAACCTTAGTGGGGGTGGAAGATGTCGGGCCTCTGCCTCATTTCTAGACATCTGGGGAAAGCTCACCCCTCACAGTAGTTTCAGGAACCCCTCCATCCAGCATTTCCTTCTCGCAATCAGCATGGAGCTTTTGGGGTGCAGAGAAGTGTCTTCTATTCACTGCACTCTGTGGGAAGGGAAAAGGGGGAGTGGTATTTATGAACCCAGTATAATACAGTAGGGTCTCATCTAATATATTTTGGGAGAATTTTCAGCTGAAGAGAGCAAGCCTCAGAGAAGTCAGGTAACTTTATCTTCAATAGCATCCAGTTGTGATTTATTGAGCAGTTACTATGTGCCAGGCAACATGCTGGGTGGTTCCTTATATGTTATCTCATGAAATCCTACAGCAACACAAGACAGGCATAACTACCCCATTATAAAAACTGTGGTAAAATAAACTAAAATTTACTGTCTAACTATGTTTAAGTTTACATTTCAGTGGCACTAAATACATTCACAATGTTGTGCAACCAATTTCCAGAATGCTTTTCATCTTGTAAAACTACAATTCTGTAACTCATTTAAAAACAACTTCTCAATCACCACCCTCCCCAGGACCTGGTAGCAACCATTCTCCTGTCTGTCTCTATGGATTTGACTACTCTAGGTGCCTTGGAAAAGTGGAATAATACAGCACTTGTCTTTTTGGTCTGGCTTATTTTGCTCAGTCTAATGTCCTCAAGGTTCATTCTTGATGCAGCAGGCATCAGAATCTCCTTCCTTTTCAAGGCTGAACACTATTCCACTGTATGAATAGTCAGCATTTTGTTGATCTGTCCATCCATCCATGGACACTTGGGTTACTTCCACCTTTTTGTTATTGTGGATGATGCTGCTCTGAACATGGTTGTGCAAGTATCTCTTCCAGGCTAGCCCCATTATACAGAAGAGCATAGAGAGATTCTGGGAGGAGGGATGACCTGCCCGGGGCCTTTGGTGAGGTCCTGGTGGAGGATCTCCCAGACCTCAAATGCAGAGCTCCTCTCCTCACCTCACTGCCTTTCTCAGGACCTGCCTCCTGCCCCACCACACAGTGCCCACTCCCTAGTACTAGACTTGCTAAGGCCTCTTGATCCCTGAAAATTCAGGGACAGGGACTGGTGGGCACAACTACAGTCACTCACTTCTCTGTCACCTACTGCAGATTCTGTGCCAAACAATACATGATAATGACCTGCTTTCCACTCTTTCACCAGATGTGGATGAGGCGCCTATTGCATGCCAGGCATGTGTGGTCACTGGACAGAGACCCCTGGGAAATGAGAAGATGTGAGCTCCTCAAGGCCAGGGGCAGCCCTTTCACTTGCGGCTACTCTGTGAGGGATGGAGGGGAACCCTGAAGCATTGGAGAAGTGCATGAGTGACCTAGCTCAGATGATGATATCATAATAACCCTGTTTATTATCACCTACCATGTGCCAGGCATTGTGCGAAGTACTTTGCACACATTACCTGCTGTAAAGCTCAGAGACAACTGTAGGAGTGAATCTGTTATACCTCCCACTTTACAGGGGAGGAAACTGATGCCCAGAGTGGTGAACCAGTCTTCCCCAGGCCTTGCAGCTAGTCTCTTGGATGCAAATCCAGGCGGTCTGACTCAGAGATCCCCTCATCCTCTTGGTTTTTGCCCCTGCAGCCCTCTGGCCTGTCCCCAGAGCCCTGTACCCTGGGCCACCCCGAAGATGACTGGACATGGGCTTCAGCAAAGGCAGCAACCCCAGCACATCTCCATTTGATAGGGAGGAACCTCAGGCCCACCACAGGAGCCCTGGGCTGCAGGTGGTGTAGGTGCTGGCTGAACCACAATGCACCCATGTTGGAGGATGCACCCTAGGATGGGAAGCAGCAGGAGGTCTCCCTGCCCAACAACTGGTAGTGGTACCTGAGAACAAAGGAGGAGAAGGAGGCTTTGAACACAGGTGTGGAGAAGCCCAAGGAGGAAGAAGAAGACTTGGACTATGGACTGCTGGATGGCCTCAAGGACCCACTCCCAGAAAAGCAACTTTGAGACTTATACCCAGGGCTGAGATGAAAGTGCTCCCTATTTTCTATCCTGGAACTGCTGCAAACCTCGGTGTGACATCACAGGGCCTCATTTCCCTATTTGTAAAATGGGATTATATAGGGGTTCCAATGAGACACTGGACCGAGTGCATTTTGAGAATTGTAAAAAATGTACAGTGAGGGAATAATTATTATCAATGGACCATTGCTCTTCCAATAGTTAGTATTCTTTAGCAAATATTTGAAGGTAAAATATGATTTGTTGAGGAGGTTTGCAGCAGCTGAGACCCTCAAGAGTCTTTTCTGTCTCCGTTCAAAGCTGGCCTCTGACAGGGACCTTCTTGGTGCCACCCCTGGGCCTCTCATCCTTTGTGCAGGCTTCTCAGGGTTCTTATTTCTATTGCATCTTGTGGTTCCCCAGTGGATGGTGTGCTCCATCTTCACTCAGAGCTAACTGCATCTTCTCCAGGCCCATGTCCCTTGTGCAGCACCCACTGCTCCCTCACCAGGATTCAAACCTTCTGTGACTGACCTCTGCTGACCTCCCTCATTCTTTCTGCTCCTCCAGTTCCATGCCTGTGCCCCTCAATCCCGTGGCTCACACTCTCACCCAAGCTGTTCTCCATCGGGATTTCCTTGGCTCCCTTTTCTGCTCGGCAAATTTGTGTTCATCCTTCCAAGCCCTGCACAGATGTCCTCCTCTCAAAGCTCTCCCTGAGGTCACAGAGTCCAGGAACAAGGTAGTCCTTTCTCCTCTGCTGCCTCTGGGTTTTGTGCCTTTATCACTTTGGTGTGACTGCCTGCCTCTTGCTGAAGGGAGGCATTTTGGCTTTACTCACCTCAGTATCTCCTGGGTCCAGCTGGGTGTCTGGCCTGGCCCAGAATCGGTGCTCATCGAGGGTGTATAGAACTCACAAGGACCAAGGAATGTCTTGCAAATAATACCACCCTCCCACACTTCTCCAATGTTTACTTTCCAAGCTCCTTTATTCTTTGACATTCAAATTTCTAAATGGCCTGTATGTATTTACAAAGCCTGGGAAAACGCCTTCAGAGGACAAACACACCCTACCGGCAGAATGTATTTGCATTGACTAGGATTATGGATGAAATTCAGCTTTCTGGAAAATGAATCATTTGGCATTGGCTGAGTATCTGCTCTGTGCCAGATACTAAGCTGTGATCTCTAGAAAGAGACATGAACTACTGACACAGTTGTTGACCCTGAACAGCTCAGAATCCAGTGAGCTTGATTTCTTGTAAGTTAGAGACCGAGTTCAGAGTAGAAGCTCAGGCAGGAGGAGAGAAGTAAAATGGACATACCAGAGGCAGTGACAGCCACACAGCTGTCTGGGGACACTGAGTGCAGCAACAAATAGCTTAGGCTGCTTTGGCAGCCCAGGAAGGTATCACGGTTTGCTATTGCAGCATCTCACTGATGCATTTGTTATGCTGATCTCTGCAAAGCCCTTCTGTGCCCCAGCCCAGGATGGTGGCAGCCATGCTGTGGAGAAAAGGGTAGTGACCAGGACCACAGGCTCAGAGCTTGCACCCTGGACCGCCTGGGAATGGGAGCTCTTCACATGTTCTCTGCCTCTGTGTTCAGGTTGGGGTTCCTGGCCAAGGAAGGGAGATGACCCCCATGCTGAGTCAAAGGGACACACTCCCGGGAACAGACTGTCTTTTCTTTCTGGGTAATTTCTGCCTGTGCAGTGAATGGTGAAACCAGACACATCCTCTCTGTTGGTATGACACAAAGACAGGCGTTCCTGCTCATGGGCTGAATCTTCAGTTGAGGGGAGGTGTAGCACACTCCTGTGCTCTGCTGACTAAGGCAGGGACACATGTCACCCCATCAGAATGACTGCCAGACCAATGGCTAAAATAAAATCATTTCCAATATTCAAAGGTGTCACCTTCATTCATCTACAAATATTTTTCCTTTTCTTTCCTTTTCTTTTTTTTTGAGATGGAGTCTTGCTCTGTCACCTAGGCTGGAGTGCAGTGGCATGATCTTGGCTCACCACAACCTCCGCCTCCTGGGTTCAAGCGATTCTCCTGCCTCAGCCTCCCGAGTAGCTGGGACTACAGGCGCCCACAACCACATCTGGCTAATTTTTGTATTTTTCATAGAGACAAGGTTTCACTATATTTGCCAGGCTGGTCTTGAGCTCCTGACCTTGTGATCCACCCGCCCTGGCCTCCTAAAGTGCTGGGATTACAGGTGTGAGCCACCTCACCTGGCCCAAGTTTTTTTCTATAAAATGACCTATTGCACTCAGGATAGGGTAAATGAGGCATCATGCCTGCTGTCAACATGGGCCCTATCTGGAAAGTGAGTGCCCACCACCATGGCACAGTGCTTTGCAGTGCCTGTGTGGTGCTGAATCTCAGGAGCAGCCCCCATCCTGTGAACCAGAACTACAGGGACCTTAGACATAAGCAAAGACCTCTGGTGGCCAGGCCTGCCAGCAAGCAGATGCTGACTCTGTCCCGGGGGTCTGCAGGGAGGTCGGGCCAGTGGAGAGGTGGCGAGACCCATGTGTGGTCTCCCCCACTCCCGCCCATGCTATGCAATGGGGGCGACCACACACCCGATCTGCCTGGGAGGGTCCTGGTGTGCCCACTGCCTCACTGAGTTATGAGGGGTACTGCCTCTCACATCTCACCGGTATCGCATTTGAAGGACAAATTATGTCTTCCCTTCTCCACCCTGCGGAACTCCGTTTCCTCATGTGCAAGTGGGGGATGATGTGCTTACATGGTTCTGCAGTGGGGGTATCGATGGGATCCATCTGTCAATACCCTGCATCCAGTGACCACCTGGAGCACACCTGCAGCTTGCAAGCTGGGCTTCCTGCTGCAGGGAGGGGAGGAAGCACTGCCTGGAGCCAGGGAGCTTCTCTGAAGGAGGTGTTGGAAAGGACTTGTTCCAGAATTTGGGCTTGTATTGGAAGCTTGGGGGAGGGTTGAAAGAAGACTTTGCTCCAGATTGGATGCTGTCAGAGGCAGGGTGTATTCTATCACCTGGCATCATCCCCAATCTTACCTAGAAGGAAGGAAGACAAGGCCAAAGCTAACGCTGCAATTGACAAAGAGGTAGCAGTCATGACATAGACACACAGGGGAGGGGGTGTGAGGTCATTTTTGTCCATGTTTTGCATGAGCTGAGCCATGATAGCTACCAAGTGACCTTGCTTTGTCTTGACCCATCATGGTCACAGAGCGACCTTGTCTGATGCTGACAACCTGTGCAGTTCAACAGGAGAACACCAACGCCTTGCCAGCAGTGGTTGCTGTCCTCCTGAGGCCTCGCTGATCCTCCTCTGGGACCGACTGCTGACCGTGGGAGGTGTGGAGTGGGATGGGAATATGCCGTGGGTTTTTTTTTGCAGAGCAAGGGCAGAGGACTCTGATGCCTTCAGCTCTGGCCATCCTGAGTGCTGTGATCTGCTTCCCCTGCTTCCTACACCACCCGCAATCCCACCACACTGCTGCAGTCACTGCCAACTCATAGTGCCTTCTAAGGGCCCCAGTGTCTCTGGGACACCCCCTCTCCCCTGGGAGTGAAGCAAGGTGCTCATGAAGGTCCCAGGTGGAGGTGCTGAAAGAGTGTGGAGGTGGCTTCCTGAGTGTCAAAATCTGGGATTCCAGCTTTCAGCCTCAGGCTCCACATGTGTGTGCTGAAGTGGAATTTTCTGCTCTCATTCACTCTCCTGTCTGGTCAGAGGAACTTGGGGAGTTTCCTCTCTAGGGGAGGGAAAGGCCCTGGAGAGGTGGCCTTGCCCTGAACTGGGAAGGGGTGGGCACGGGAAAGCAGGGGCCTGGGCTCTGCCTACTGCTCGCTGACAGCTTGGGCACAGCACTGCCTTCCCTGGCTCCTGTCTCTTTTCTCTGTATGATTAGGTGGAGGTGGATGGGATTCTGCTTCTACTCCCGGTCCTTGGGCACCATGTCAGGTACTCACACACTTATGACCCCATCTGGTCCTTGGAACAGCACTGGGGGATGGATCTGTCAACCTCACGTTGCAAATGTTTCTTCTAAATCCCACACTCTGAAGTCAGAAAGACCTGGGTTTGCCCTCAGCCATGGACGGTTGCTTGCTATGTGACCTTGGACAAGTCACTGCCCTTCTCTGAGCCTCAACACCCACATTTACACAGGGGAAGAATAATACCTCCCTCTTGGGCTGCTCAGGCACATTGAAGGTGCTCAAAATGTTGGTCTTTCCTTCCCTTTCTAGGTCTCCATTTCCTCATCTACACAGTGGGGAGCAACTCTGTCCTGATTATAAAGAATACAATAGGTGAATGCACTCAGCAAGCCTGGGGACAGGGATGCATAGAGAAGCTTCTTGCAAAGGTGAAGAATGTGTGCTCTGAGCCCCACGCTGAGTGGCAGGTGAGAGGACAGCAAGCCCAGCGACTGAGGCCTATAAAATGCCCCCTGCAGAGAGGGAGGAGGAGCAGTGTTCTAAGGTGGGTGGTTGGCAGCATCCCCAGTGCTTGCAGGAGGAGCAGGACTGCTTGTACTTGCTCAGGTGGGTGGTAGGCTAGGTGCTTAGGCATCTGCTGGGTATCAGATGCTGCACAGGCATCATGTCCGTGAATTTAATCTTTCCATCATCCCTGAGAGGTGGGCATTACAGGGGCATAGTGGGATTGAAACACAGGTCCCCTGAGCCTGTGCCTTTTCTACAAGGCAACTTGGTTCACATGTAATATTAGGACCCAAAAATACACCTGCTATGCTGTGCTCACCAAATTTCATAACATCCTTGTGACCTGCGAGGTTGCTATACTGTCATCATTTTATGGATGAGAAAACTGAGGTTCAGAGAGGCTGAATAGTTTGCTCATCCTTCTAAAGAACTAAAGGGAAGAGAGGTGCTATAGCTGTGGGGCCTTCTATTCCTGGCAGGAAGTGTGCAGTGCCCTAGGCCATTCTGACCCTAGTGCAGGCAGGAGAAAAGGCACATGAACAAATCCAGCAGCAAGCTTCCACTGAGGGCCTCCCTGGCCTTTCCTTGCACTAGTGCTGAGGGAGAAACAGCCTTGTTCCTTCACCTAACATGGTTTCCTGCCACCCCCAGGATAAATGTCAGAGTCCTCAGGTCTGTGTTTGATACTCTTCATGGTCTGGTCCTACCTGCATTTCCAGCCAAATTCTCCACTACGGCCCCCAGTGCAGCAGCCCTGGCCATCTGTCCCATCCCACCATCCTGCCTTGGCTCAAGCTGTTCCATCTGTCCCATGCTATTCACACATAGAACAAGGAGAAGTTTGATAGAGGCTAGCCTGAATTTTCCATTTGAGAGCATTTTCAGTTTCTGGAAACAGACATTTCACCCAAAATTCCAGATTCCCTGCTTCTCTGAAAATACATACATACATAAATACATAAATCTGCTCTTACTCTGCACTATTCTGTTTTTTGAGACAGAGTTTCACTCTTGTTGCCAGGCTGGAGTGCAGTGGTGTGATCTCCATTCACCACAACCTCTGCCACCCAGGTTCAAGCGAGTCTCCTGCCTCAGCCTCCTGAGTAGCTGGGATTTACAGGCATGAACCACCATAGCTGGCTAATTTTCATGAACTTTTTTTTAGTAGAGATGGAGTTTCACGATGTTGGTCAGGCTGGTCTCCAACTCCTGACCTCAGGTAATCCACCAGCCTCGGCCTCCCAAAGTGCTGGGATTACAGGTGTCAGTCACCTCACTTGTCCAGTCTGCACTATTCCTTAGTGTCAGACTATTTGAGCCAAACAATGTCTTTCTCATTTGGACGTGACCTTCAGGGTCTAATTTTTGTATTTTTAGTATAGATCAGGTATTTTTTTTTTTTGACAGAGTTTCACTCTTGTCACCCAGGCCCAATGGTGCAATGGCATGATCTCAGCTCAATGCAACCTCTGCCTCCTGGGTTCAAGGGATTCTTCTGCCTCAGCCTCCCGAGTAGCTGGGATTACAGGCACCTGCCACCACATCCGGCTAATTTTTTGTATTTTTATTAGAAACAGGGTTTTGCCATGTAGGGCAGACTGGTCTCGAACCCCTGACCTTAGGTGATATACCCTCCTCAGCCTCCCAAAGTGTGGAATTACAGGCATAAGCCAGAGTCTGGCCTCATCTGGCTAAATCTTTGTATATTTGAAGAGACAGCGTTTCACCGTGTTGGCCAGGATGGTCTTGATCTCCTGACTTCGTGATCCGCTGGCCTCAGCCTCCCAAAGAACTGGGATTAGAGGTGTGAGCCACTGCACCCAGCCTCAATGTAGCTTATTATCAAAGTATTTACATAGAAAAATTAATCAAAGGGCACAAGCATTTCAATACTTAGGTTAAGATGAAATCTGTGCCCAGCAGAGTGCCAGACACACATGAAATGTTTTGTTCATGAAGCAACCACAACTTAAAATGATTTTCTGTTATTCGTTTTGGTATGTTATTTTGGGAATGTGATTAATCACCTATGTCAAGGACGTTGGGAAGAATTTCCAGATACTCTGATATGCATGACATCTTAATCATACAATATAAATCAAGACTACCTTAGGAAATTAGGTATCACGGCCAAGGACCTTTACAATTGAAGATAAATTAAAATTACTATTAAACTTGTAACAGTCAGATGGGTTGGCAGGCAAGGTGTGCCATTTTTTTCTCAGCATTTTTTCTTTTCCTTGATTCAATAAAACAAACTTAAACGCCAGCTATCTGCAGAACCCTCACTAGACTATGTTTAATGATATGTGAAACACAGCCTGCGCACTCACAGATCCTTGCCACGTCCCGTTCCCATCCTCTCAAAACCTGTGTTTCCCTGTGGCTAGATTTCTCAAGAAAATGAAAGAGAGAGACGAACGAGAACCATCTTCTTTCAGGTCGCTCCGCACTGCTCCTCCAGTGAGGCTTTTATCCTTGACTGGGGGGTTCAGGCTTTAATCCTAGAAAAGAGGCCTCTCAGGGTGGGGAGGTGATTTAAATTCTTACTAGAGAGATGCAGCTCCCCACCTCATCTGGACCTTCACAAACCTAAACTGGAGCCGCTGGAAAAATGACTGACAACCGGCCACACAAGCCAGGCAGAGACGCAGGGAGAGGCTGACCACAAGAAAGGCGGACGTAGAAGACACTGACCTCTGGCGCACAGGGCACATGTGTCCCAACACACACACACACACGCACACACAGACGGACACAGAGCAAATGAGTGAGAAAGGGGAGAGAGAGAAACAAGAGAGAGACATACGCACACACACAAACGCACAAAGACATACAGCAGTGGCACGGTAACACCTACCCTAGGCAGCCCCTGAATTTTCAGGGTTCTGCTCTCCACGACTACAACCCACTGGTGAGAGAGCAGCCCACGGACACATAAGCAAACCTCTCCTTTTTTGAAGAGACTCACTGGCACACCGTCCGTGCAGGCCTGAGGCTGGGATCCTGCGCTGCTTCCCCGGCCCTCCGCCCGCAGTTTCTTCCTCCTGGACGACCCTCCATGAATCCCGGCCTCCAGAGACCATCCTGTTGATGCCCTGGCCAGGACTGGTCTTAGCCCCGACTCTGACTAATCCCTCTAGTCCTAGGTACTCGGGAGGTGGAGGCAAGAGAATCACTTGAATCTGGGCGGCAGAGTTTGCAGTCAGCTGAGATCCCGCCACTGCACTCGACTGAGTGACAGAGTGAGACTCCGACTATAAAAAAAAAAAAAAAGAAAGAAAAGAAAAATGATCCCGGAGCGGCGGCTGCGGGGACTGGGGCGGCGGTGCGTGAAGTGAAGTTTGGGAGAGGGGTCTCGTCGACCCTCCCTGAATCCAGGCCTGAGGCTGGGATCTCGCGCTGCCGCCCTGGCGATACGCCTGAGGTTTCTTCCTTCTGAGGTTTTTTCCTGGTGGTCGACCCTCCGAGAATCCCAGGCTCCGGAGACCATCCTGTTAATGCCTTGGCCAGGACTGCTCTCAGACCCGACTCTGACGCACTATCACCCCGGGCTCCTACTTCGCAAAGTCTCAGGGACCCATCCCCGGGCAAAGGTGGCAATCACTAGGACCAAAGCGGAGGCTCAGACCTTGCGCTTGCGCACTGGCGAGGCCGAATCTCCGCTTGCTCCGGAGAATCAGGCCGCTGATCCTTTAAAAAATGGCGGCGACGCGCGGTTGAGGGGACTGGGGCAGCGGTGGCGGCGGCAGCGCAGTCCGAGGCCGCGGCTGGGAAGAGGACTACGAGAGGGTCCTGCGGGAGACCGAAGGGTTGGACCCATAGAGGTCCTGTCATCAGGACCTTCTTGATTGATCTTCTTCTTTGGTTCCCTGTGGAGGAGGAGTTTCAGGGTGCGGCTGGGCTCTCTGGACTCCTCTTCAGATCTGACTATGGATCGCACGGGGTGATCAGGAATGGGGTTACAATGCAGTGAGGCGGGAAGGGTCTCACTGGGGCACAGAAAGATCCTAAGGGCTGCAAGGTGTACTGTCAGCTGAAAATGCACTGACCTATGAGCCCACCGCCTCCCTCCTTCCTAGGTGGAGCAGTGGCCTGACTTCATCTCCAAGGTCCGGGACTCTGGCATCCTGACACTGCTTTCCGCGGCATGTGCAAGGACAGACAGAGGCGAGTCCAAGATGGAGCCAATGTGACCACAAGTGGCACTAATGTTTCCCAAGAGCAGATGGAGTCAGTGTGTGTCTTTGATTGCCGTATGGGGCGATGCTGAGATGGATAGTGACGTCCAGGTGTGCACAGGTGGGTCACTGGAACATCCCACACAAAGCCAAGGAAAAGCCAAGCACACTAGAAAAGCTGTGAGACAGGGCCTGTGCCTGAGTCCAAGCCACATTCAGGGATGACTGCCAGAGGGGCCAAGAGGTTTCGACAAACTACACTGCACCGACATCCCGCCACCGGTAGGTACCCGTGACTCCACCTCCCCTGCACCCAGCAAAACCCAGTCCCTTTGGCTCCTTGACATCCGTGGCAGCCAAAAGATTCGGTGCCTGAAGGCACTTTCCCCAGGAGCAGAGGAACCGGATGGCCCTCAGGAATGAGAGAGGAAGGGCAAGTGGGATGTAACACTAACTTTCCTTGAAGGCAAAGGTCAGCCATGGTGGGGTTGCTTCCCGCTCTTCCTGGACTGACCATGAAGCAATTACTTGGGACATGCAGACCAAGGGAGCTTCCCTGTCCAAGACAGGTACGGAAGCCCAGAACTCCAGGATCATCACACCCTATCATCCAGAAATCGGTTTGGAGAGGGAAGCAATCATAAAAGGGGCCCCAACGAAATTTCTCCCTAATGGACTGGGAAGTGTTCTTTGTTGAAGACATGGAGCCAGAATAAGAAGCCTCTAGGCTTCACAGGAACTGGGCAGACAGAGCAAGAGGGAGGACACAGCAGAGGCCAATGTCACAACACAATGCCACTATCACTAGCATCGAGGAAAAAGTGCCAAATGGGTGACTTGGCGAGGAAGGCCAGTGTTTGAGTGACAGACATGCTTGCTCCATCTTGTTGCCATCTTCCTTCTCCATCCCAGTGTATAGCTTTGGGTAGATTTCTCAATGAGGGCAAAGGGCGAGAGGAGTGAGAACCGTCTTCTTGAAGGTCTGTGGGCACACTCCTGCGGGTGGACAATGAGCACCTGTGAGGCCTTTGTCCTTGGCGGGGATGCCGTCATCTTGGTCCTAGCAAGGAGCCTGCACACAATGGGAAGGGTATTAAAACTCCTGCAAGACAGGCCGGAGGCACGAAGCCCCTTCACCGAAGCACAGCCATGGAGAACTCCTGCTATGCCAAAATTCAGGGACTGGATATTAAGACAACAGTGGAAATCACTGTGAAGAGACAGTCAGCTACAGCCTTGCGGAGGCGCATTGGCTGGGCCGACTAAAGCTCTGGTGTTGGAAGTCAGGCTGCTGCTCCTTTAAACAATGGCAACTTCGCGGTAGCAGAGGGGCTCCTGTTGAAGCCTCCGCAGCGACTGGATCCGGGGTCCAGTTTGGGGAGCCTGGGAGAGGGTGCCGCGGGTGTCCTGTCCCAGGGCCAAACCGCCAGGAGTCCTGTCCTCCGGACCTTCTTAAGGCGACTTCCACCGAGGGAGGGGGAGCTTCAGGACGCCTGCTGGGTTCTCGGAACTCCCCTTCAGATCCGATTTTGGCCCCCTCCGAGTGAGATAGGATGGGCTCACCACATCTGGTGAGGCAGGCAGGGCCTCGTTGCAGCATAGAATGATCCCATGGGTCTCAAGGCATGTCGTCAGCTCAAAATTCAATGATCCAACAGCTCTCTGCCTCCCTCCTCCTTTGAAAGAGCACTGGCCTGCCCGGCTTCTAAAAGCCCTGGGGCTCCGGAAGTCGACAGAAATTTACAGGACACGTGCAAACAGGAAAAGGGACAAATCCCAGGTGGAAACCATGCGATGACGCGTGGCACTGGCCCATCCCACAGCAGATGGCATGAATGTGTGTAACCAGAGGAATGTGGGGCAACACCAAACCAAACCGTGGTGTCTAGATATGTGCCCAGTGGAAGGGGGTAAAAAGTGACATTTCCATCACAGCAATGGAAAATTGAAGAATACCCGGGAACGAGGAGGGGGCCTGTGACTGACTGGAGCCACATTTTGAAATTAATGTCAGAGGAGCAAACAGGTTTCTGCAAAACTCACCGCACCGCCAAAGCTCCATCACCCAGGTAGCCCTCACAAAACGTCCCCTGCACCAAGCTCCAGCACCAGCCCCAGACCCAGCCCCAGCCCCAGACCCAGACCCAGACCCAGACCCAGCCAAGTCCCTTTGGTTCCCTGACATTCGGTACAGCCAAAAGATCTAGGGAGCCAGTCCACACAGGAGTAGAGGAGAGGATGTCCCTCAAGAATGAGACAGGAAGTACAGAGGAAATGCGACACGATCCGTGCAAGAAGACAAGGCCATTCACGGTCGCCTGGCACTCATTCTAGGCATTCCACCAACCCATGAGAGGAAACATGGAAACAAGCAAGCTTTCCTGCCTGATAAATTTATGGAAGCGAAGAGTTCTACGGTCATCAGACCTGCCTAATCAAGCAGAAACAGGTTTGGAGAGAGAAACAATCATGACAGGGATCTTCGGGAAGTGTCTCCCTGACAGACTGGGAAGTCAAGGACTGGGAAGTCCCTGACAGACAGGGAACACATTAGGCAAGAGAGATAGGCATCTAGGCCAGGGGAGGCAGAGCAAGAGGGAGGACAGCTAAGAAGGAGCAAGAGGAAGGAAAGAGCAGAGGGAAGACAGAGCAAGAGGGAGGACAGAGCAGAAGCCAGAGCCTAGGCAGGATACAGCACCATGCAACATCCGCGGGCATAAGGGGAGGGGTTCTAGAAGGATGGCTTGTCCAGAGACGCCAGCGTTCCAGTGACAGGGAATGTTGCCATCTCCCATTCCCGGCTGCTTCTTCTACACGGTATAGTGGTTTGGTTTCATTTCTCAGAGAAGAGCCGTGAAAAGATACAACCATCTTCTCTGATGTGGGTCTGCTCCCCTACTGCAGGACAAAGAGCTCATGTGGGGCTCTTTTCCTTGGTTGCTGTGTGGTCATCTTGATTTTAGAAGAGGCAACCCATGTTGGGGATGAGATTTCAATTGCTCCGAGACCGGATGCATCTCCTCACGTGGGTCAGGCCTTCACACACACAAAGCGGATCGACGGCGGCGAAAACGATTAACAACCGGCCTCATGACCCAGGCAGAGACGCAGAAAGAGGCTCAGCAAAGACAGGCCGACATGCCAGAAATCGCTTTGTGGTGCACAGGGCACATTCGTCCAAAGACACACACGCACAAGGGCACACACACACACTAACCGACAGAGAGAGGGAAAGAAAGACACAGAGACTGAGAGACAGAGAGAGAAGAGAGAATGGGAGAAACACACACACACACACACACAGAGTCATACAGCAGAGGCATTGAAACACACCCCTCCAGGCAACCTCTGAGGCGGCGGGGTTCTGCTGTCGACGAGAACGACCCTCGGGTGAGAGAACAGCCCAGGGGCACGCAGGCCGACCTGTCCTCGAGATGACGGCGGCACGACTTTTGGGGAGACTCACCCCAACAGCGTCCGGGCAGGCCTGAGGCTGGAATGTCGTGCTGCTTCCCCCGGACTCCGCCTGGGGTTTCCTCATCCTGGTCGGCCCTTTGCGAATCCTGCCAACCGGAGACGTTCCCGTCGATCCCGTAGAGATGTCAGGCCGGAGCCTCAGAGCCCCGCCACCCAAGCACTGCCGCGGAGGGCTCCTGCTTTGCCGAGCCTCAGGGACCGGTTTCTAAGACAACCGTGGGAAGCACTGTGACGGCAGAAGCCGCTCGCGCCTCGCGCATGCGCATTGGCTGGACGGAATCGCGCTCCGCTCCTGGCAGTCGGGCTGCGTCCCCTTTAAATAATGCCCCCTCTGCGCGGCTGCAGCGAGGCTCCCGCTGCAGACGTGGCGGCGTGTGGATACGGGGTCCAGCTTGGGACGCCGTGGGAGAGGGGGCCGCCGGTTCCCTGTCCCAGGGCCAAACCCCCAGCAGTCCGCCCTCAGGATCCCCTTGAGCCGACTTCCACCGAGGGAAGGGGAGCTTCAGGACGCGTGCTGTGTTCTGGGGACTCCCGTTCAGATCCGATTTTGGCCCCCTCCCAGTGAGATAGGATGGGCTCACCACATCTGGTGAGGCAGGCAGGGCCTCGCTGCAGCACAGAATGATCCCATAGGTCTCAAGGCGCAGCGTCAGCTGAACCTTCACTGATCCATCAGCCCACTGCCTCCCTCCTCCTTCGAAAGAGCAGGGGCCTGCCCCGCTTCTAAAAGCCCTTGGGCTCCGGAAAGCTGACCGCGCTTTACAGGACACGTGCGGGCAGGAACAGGGGCGCATCCGCGGTGGAGACCATGAGACCCCGCGTGGCACTGGCGTATCCCAAAGCAGATGGTGTGAAGGTGTGTCACCGGGGGCATATCGGGAGACGGCGAAACAAACGGTGGTGTCCAGGTATGGGCCAGTGGAAGGCGGGAACAAGTGACCCTTCGGTCAATGCCAAGGAAAATCAAGGAACACCTGGGATTCGGTGGGTGGGGGGCCTGTGCCTGACCCAAGCCAGGTTTTCAAATGCCTATCAGAGGAGCAAAGAAGTTTCTGCAGAATTCGCCCCACATCCAACACTCCTCCTCCCTGGTAGCCCTGACGCAACTTCCCCTGCACCCAGCCCCAGCCCCAGCCCCAGCCCCAGCCCCAGCCCAGTCCCTCTGGTTCCCTGACTTTCGTTTCGGCCACAAGATCAAGGGAGTCAGTCCACACAGGAGCAGAGGAGAGGATGTCCCTCAAGAATGAGACAGGAAGTGCAGAGGAAATGCGACACCACCTGTCCTAGAAGACAAGGCCAGTCACGCTCGCCTAGCGCTCATTCTAGGCAATCCACCCACCCATGAGGAGAAACCTGGAGAACAAGGAAGCTTCCCTGTCTGAGACACGTATGGAAGCCAAGAAATCCAGGGTCATGAGACCTGCCCAATGAAGCAGAAAGACGTTTGGAGAGAGATACAATCATGACACGGATCTGCAGGAAGTGTGTCCCTGACGCACTGGGAAGTCATCTTTGTTGAAGACATTTGGCCAGAGCGAGAGGCATCCAGGCCCCTGAGAAACACGTGAGGCAGAGCAAGAGGAACGATAGAGCAGAGGCCAGAGCCTCGGCAGGATATAGCGCCGTGCCACCGCCAGGGGCATAAGTGGAGGGGTTCCAAAAGGGTGGCTTGTCCAGAGAGGCCAGCATTCCAGGGACAGGGATTGTTGCCATCTCCCATTCCCGGCTTCTTCTTCTACACGGTATCGTGGTGTGGCTTCATTCCTCAGAGAAGAACCGTGAAAAGATACAGCCATCTTCTCTGATGTGGTTCTGCTCCGCTACTGCAGGACAAAGAGCTCTGGTGGGGCTCTTTTCCTTGGTTGCTGTGTGGTCATCTTGATCTTAGAAAAGAGGCAGCTCATGATGGGGATGAGATTTCAATTGCTCCGTGACCGATACATCTCCTCACGTGGGCCAGGCCTTCACACACCCAAAGTGGATCCGCGGCGGCGAAAACGATTGACAACCGGCCTCATGACCCAGGCAGAGACGCAGAAAGAGGCTCAGCAAAGACAGGCCGACATGCCAGAAATCGCTTTGTGGTGCACAGGGCACATTCGTCCAAAGACACACAAGCACAAGGGCACACACACACTAACCGACAGAGAGAGGGAAAGAAAGACACAGAGACTGAGAGACAGAGAGAGAAGAGAGAATGGGAGACACACACACACACACACACACACACACACACACACACACACACACACAGAGTCATACAGCAAAGGCATTGAAACACAACCCTCCAGGCAACCCCTGAGGCTGCGGGGTTCTGCTCTCGACGAGAACGACCCTCGGGTGAGAGAACAGCCCAGGGGCACGCAGGCCGACCTGTCCTCGAGATGACGGCGGCATGACTTTTGGGGAGACTCACCCCAACAGCGTCCGGGCAGGCCTGAGGCTAGGATGCCGTGCTGCTTCCCCCGGACTCCGCCTGGGGTTTCCTCATCCTGGTCGGCCCTTTGCGACTCCTGGCATCCGGAGACGTTCCCGTCGACCCCGTAGAGATGTCAGGCCGGAGCCTCAGAGCCCCGCCACCCAAGCACTGCCGCGAAGGGCTCCTGCTTTGCCGAGCCTCAGGGACCGGTTTCTAAGACAACCGTGGGAAGCACTGTGACGGCAGAAGCCGCTCGCGCCTCGCGCATGCGCATTGGCTGGATCGAATCGCGCTCCGCTCCTGGCAGTCAGGCTGCGTCCCCTTTAAATAATGAACCCTCTGCGCGGCTGCAGCGAGGCTCCCGCTGCAGCCGCGGCGGCGTGTGGATACGGGGTCCAGCTTGGGACGCCGTGGGAGAGGGGGCCGCCGGTTCCCTGTCCCAGGGCCAAACCCCCAGCAATCCCGCCCTCAGGATCCCCTTGAGCCGACTTCCACCGAGGGAAGGGGAGCTTCAGGACGCCTGCTGTGTTCTGGGGACTCCCGTTCATATCCGATTTTGGCCCCCTCCCAGTGAGATAGGATGGGCTCACCACATCTGGTGAGGCAGGCAGGGCCTCGCTGCAGCACAGAATGATCCCATAGGTCTCAAGGCGCAGCGTCAGCTGAAACTTCACTGATCCATCAGCCCTCTGCCTCCCTCCTCCTTCGAAAGAGCAGTGGCCTGCCCCGCTTCTATAAGCCCTGGGGCTCCGGAAAGCCGACCGCGCTTTACAGGACACGTGCGGGCAGGAACGGGGGGAATCCGAGGTGGAGACCATGTGACCACGCGTGGCACTGGCGTATCCCACAGCACATGGTGTGAATGTGTGTCACCGGGGGCATATCGGGAGACGGCGAAACAAACGGTGGTGTGCAGGTATGTGCCAGTGGAAGGGGGGAACAAGTGACCTTTCGGTCAATGCCAAGGGAAATCAAAGAACACCTGGGATTCCGTGGGTGGGGGCCCAGTGCCTGACCCAAGGCAGGTTTTCAAATGCCTATCAGAGGAGCAAAGAAGTTTCTGCAGAATTCGCCCCACCCGCAACCCTCCTCCTCCCTGGTAGCCCTGACACAACTTCCCCTGCACCCAGCCCCAGCCCCAGCCCCAGCCCCAGCCCCAGCCCAGTCCCTCTGGTTCCCTGACTTTCGTTTCGGCCACAAGATCAAGGGAGTCAGTCCACACAGTCCACACGCAGAGGAGAGGATGTCCCTCAACAATGAGACAGGAAGTGCAGAGGAAATGCGACACCACCTATCCTAGAAGACAAGGCCAGTCACGGTCGCCTAGCGCTCATTCTAGGCAATCCACCCACCCATGAGGAGAAACCTGGAGAACAAGGAAGCTTCCCTGTCTGAGACACGTATGGAAGCCAAGAAATCCAGGGTCATGAGACCTGCCCAATGGAGCAGAAAGACGCTTGGAGAGAGATACAATCATGACACGGATCTGCAGGAAGTGTGTCCCTGACGCACTGGGAAGTCATCTTTGCACAAGGGCACACACACACTAACCGACAGAGAGAGGGAAAGAAAGACACAGAGACTGAGAGACAGAGAGAGAAGAGAGAATGGGAGACACACACACACACACACACACACACACACACACACACACACACACACACACACACACACGCAGAGTCATACAGCAAAGGCATTGAAACACAACCCTCCAGGCAACCCCTGAGGCTGCGGGGTGCTGCTCTCGACGAGAACGACCCTCGGGTGAGAGAACAGCCCAGGGGCACGCAGGCCGACCTGTCCTCGAGATGACGGCGGCACGCCATTTGGGGAGACTCACCCCAACAGCGTCCGGGCAGGCCTGAGGCTGGAATGCCGTGCTGCTTCCCCCGGACTCCGCCTGGGGTTTGCTCATCCTGGTCGGCCCTTTGCGAATCCTGCCAACCGGAGACGTTCCCGTCGACCCTGTAGAGATGTCAGGCCGGAGCCTCAGAGCTCCGCCACCCAAGCACTGCCGCGGAGGGCTCCTGCTTTGCCGAGCCTCAGGGACCGGTTTCTAAGACAACCGTGGGAAGCACTGTGACGGCAGAAGCCGCTCGCGCCTCGCGCATGCGCATTGGCTGGACCGACACGCGCTCCGCTCCTGGCAGACAGGGTGCGTCCCCTTTAAATAATGCCCCCTCTGCGCGGCTGCAGCGAGGCTCCCTCTGCAGCCGCGGCGGCGTGTGGATACGGGGTCCAGCTTGGGACGCCGTGGGAGAGGGGGCCGCCAGTTCACTGTCCCAGGGCCAAACCCCCAGCAGTCCGCCCTCAGGATCCCCTTGAGCCGACTTCCACCGAGGGAAGGGGAGCTTCAAGACGCGTGCTGTGTTCTGGGGACTCCCGTTCAGATCCGATTTTGGCCCCCTCCCAGTGAGATAGGATGGGCTCACCACATCTGGTGAGGCAGGCAGGGCCTCGCTGCAGCACACAATGATCTCATAGGTCTCAAGGCGCAGCGCCAGGTGAACCTTCACTGATCCATCAGCCCTCGGCCTCGCTCCTCCTTGGAAAGAGCAGGGGCCTGCCCCGCTTCTAAAAGCCCTGGGGCTCCGGAAAGCCGACCGCGCTTTACAGGACACGTGCAGGCAGGAACAGGGGCGAATCCGAGGTGGAGACCATGTGACCACGCGTGGCACTGGCGTATCCCACAGCAGATGGTGTGAATGTGTGTCACCGGAGGCATATTGGGAGACGGCGAAACAAACGGTGGTGTCCAGGTATGGGCCAGTGGAAGGCGGGAACAAGTGACCCTTCGGTCAATGCCAAGGGAAATCAAAGAACACCTGGGATTCGGTGGCTGGGGGGCCTGTGCCTGACCCAAGCCAGGTTTTCAAATGCCTATCAGAGGAGCAAAGAAGTTTCTGCAGAATTCGCCCCACACCCAACCCTCCTCCTCCCTGGTAGCCCTGACGCAACTTCCCCTGCACCCAGCCCCAGCCCCAGCCCCAGCCCCAGCCCCAGCCCCAGCCCCAGCCCAGTCCCTCTGGTTCCCTGACATTCGTTTCGGCCACAAGATCAAGGGAATCAGTCCACCCAGGAGCAGAGGACAGGAGGTCCCTCAAGAATGAGACAGGAAGTGCAGAGGAAATGCGACACCACCTGTCCTAGAAGACAAGGCCAGTCACGCTCGCCTAGCGCTCATTCTAGGCAATCCACCCACCCATGAGGAGAAACCTGGAGAACAAGGAAGCTTCCCTGTCTGAGACACGTATGGAAGCCAAGAAATCCAGGGTCATGAGACCTGCCCAATGAAGCAGAAAGACGTTTGGAGAGAGATACAATCATGACACGGATCTGCAGGAAGTGTGTCCCTGACGCACTGGGAAGTCATCTTTGTTGAAGACATTTGGCCAGAGCGAGAGGCATCCAGGCCCCTGAGAAACACGTGAGGCAGAGCAAGAGGAACGATAGAGCAGAGGCCAGAGCCCCGGCAGGACATAGCGCAGTGCCACCGCCAGGGGCATAAGTGGAGGGGTTCCAAAAGGGTGGCTTGTCCAGAGAGGCCAGCATTCCAGGGACAGGGATTGTTGCCATCTCCCATTCCCGGCTTCTTCTTCTACACGGTATCGTGGTGTGGCTTCATTCCTCAGAGAAGAACCGTGAAAAGATACAGCCATCTTCTCTGATGTGGTTCTGCTCCGCTACTGCAGGACAAAGAGCTCTGGTGGGGCTCTTTTCCTTGGTTGCTGTGTGGTCATCTTGATCTTAGAAAAGAGGCAGCTCATGATGGGGATGAGATTTCAATTGCTCCGTGACCGATACATCTCCTCACGTGGGCCAGGCCTTCACACACCCAAAGTGGATCCGCGGCGGCGAAAACGATTGACAACCGGCCTCATGACCCAGGCAGAGACGCAGAAAGAGGCTCAGCAAAGACAGGCCGACATGCCAGAAATCGCTTTGTGGTGCACAGGGCACATTCGTCCAAAGACACACAAGCACAAGGGCACACACACACTAACCGACAGAGAGAGGGAAAGAAAGACACAGAGACTGAGAGACAGAGAGAGAAGAGAGAATGGGAGACACACACACACACACACACACACACACACACACACACACACAGAGTCATACAGCAAAGGCATTGAAACACAACCCTCCAGGCAACCCCTGAGGCTGCGGGGTTCTGCTGTCGACGAGAACGACCCTCGGGTGAGAGAACAGCCCAGGGGCACGCAGGCCGACCTGTCCTTGAGATGACGGCGGCACGACATTTGGGGAGACTCACCCCAACAGCGTCCTGGCAGGCCTGAGGCTGGAATGCCGTGCTGCTTCCCCCGGACTCCGCCTGGGGTTTGCTCATCCTGGTCGGCCCTTTGTGAATCCTGCCAACCGGAGACGTTCCCCTCGACCCCGTAGAGATGTCAGGCCGGAGCCTCAGAGCCCCGCCACCCAAGCACTGCCGCGAAGGGCTCCTGCTTTGCCGAGCCTCAGGGACCGGTTTCTAAGACAACCGTGGGAAGCACTGTGACGGCAGAAGCCGCTCGCGCCTGGCGCATGCGCATTGGCTGGATCGAATCGCGCTCCGCTCCTGGCAGTCAGGCTGCGTCCCCTTTAAATAATGAACCCTCTGCGCGGCTGCAGCGAGGCTCCCGCTGCAGCCGCGGCGGCGTGTGGATACGGGGTCCAGCTTGGGACGCCGTGGGAGAGGGGGCCGCCGGTTCCCTGTCCCAGGGCCAAACCCCCAGCAATCCCGCCCTCAGGATCCCCTTGAGCCGACTTCCACCGAGGGAAGGGGAGCTTCAGGACGCCTGCTGTGTTCTGGGGACTCCCGTTCATATCCGATTTTGGCCCCCTCCCAGTGAGATAGGATGGGCTCATCACATCTGGTGAGGCAGGCAGGGCCTCGCTGCAGCACACAATGATCCCATAGGTCTCAAGGCGCAGCGTCAGCTGAAACTTCACTGATCCATCAGCCCTCTGCCTCCCTCCTCCTTCGAAAGAGCAGTGGCCTGCCCCGCTTCTATAAGCCCTGGGGCTCCGGAAAGCCGACCGCGCTTTGCAGGACACGTGCGGGCAGGAACGGGGGGAATCCCAGGTGGAGACCATGTGACCACGCGTGGCACTGGCGTATCCCACAGCACATGGTGTGAATGTGTGTCACCGGGGGCATATCGGGAGACGGCGAAACAAACGGTGGTGTAAAGGTATGTGCCAGTGGAAGGGGGGAACAAGTGACCTTTCGGTCAATGCCAAGGGAAATCAAAGAACACCTGGGATTCCGTGGGTGGGGGCCCAGTGCCTGACCCAAGGCAGGTTTTCAAATGCCTATCAGAGGAGCAAAGAAGTTTCTGCAGAATTCGCCCCACCCGCAACCCTCCTCCTCCCTGGTAGCCCTGACACAACTTCCCCTGCACCCAGCCCCAGCCCCAGCCCCAGCCCCAGCCCCAGCCCAGTCCCTCTGGTTCCCTGACTTTCGTTTCGGCCACAAGATCAAGGGAGTCAGTCCACACAGTCCACACGCAGAGGAGAGGATGTCCCTCAACAATGAGACAGGAAGTGCAGAGGAAATGCGACACCACCTATCCTAGAAGACAAGGCCAGTCACGGTCGCCTAGCGCTCATTCTAGGCAATCCACCCACCCATGAGGAGAAACCTGGAGAACAAGGAAGCTTCCCTGTCTGAGACACGTATGGAAGCCAAGAAATCCAGGGTCATGAGACCTGCCCAATGGAGCAGAAAGACGCTTGGAGAGAGATACAATCATGACACGGATCTGCAGGAAGTGTGTCCCTGACGCACTGGGAAGTCATCTTTGCACAAGGGCACACACACACTAACCGACAGAGAGAGGGAAAGAAAGACACAGAGACTGAGAGACAGAGAGAGAAGAGAGAATGGGAGACACACACACACACACACACACACACACACACACACACACACACACACACACACACGCAGAGTCATACAGCAGAGGCATTGAAACACACCCCTCCAGGCAACCTCTGAGGCTGCGGGGTTCTGCTGTCGACGAGAACGACCCTCGGGTGAGAGAACAGCCCAGGGGCACGCAGGCCGACCTGTCCTCGAGATGACGGCGGCACGCCATTTGGGGAGACTCACCCCAACAGCGTCCGGGCAGGCCTGAGGCTGGAATGCCGTGCTGCTTCCCCCGGACTCCGCCTGGGGTTTGCTCATCCTGGTCGGCCCTTTGCGAATCCTGCCAACCGGAGACGTTCCCGTCGACCCTGTAGAGATGTCAGGCCGGAGCCTCAGAGCTCCGCCACCCAAGCACTGCCGCGGAGGGCTCCTGCTTTGCCGAGCCTCAGGGACCGGTTTCTAAGACAACCGTGGGAAGCACTGTGACGGCAGAAGCCGCTCGCGCCTCGCGCATGCGCATTGGCTGGACCGACACGCGCTCCGCTCCTGGCAGACAGGGTGCGTCCCCTTTAAATAATGCCCCCTCTGCGCGGCTGCAGCGAGGCTCCCTCTGCAGCCGTGGCGGCGTGTGGATACGGGGTCCAGCTTGGGACGCCGTGGGAGAGGGGGCCGCCAGTTCACTGTCCCAGGGCCAAACCCCCAGCAGTCCGCCCTCAGGATCCCCTTGAGCCGACTTCCACCGAGGGAAGGGGAGCTTCAAGACGCGTGCTGTGTTCTGGGGACTCCCGTTCAGATCCGATTTTGGCCCCCTCCCAGTGAGATAGGATGGGCTCACCACATCTGGTGAGGCAGGCAGGGCCTCGCTGCAGCACACAATGATCCCATAGGTCTCAAGGCGCAGCGTCAGGTGAACCTTCACTGATCCATCAGCCCTCGGCCTCGCTCCTCCTTGGAAAGAGCAGGGGCCTGCCCCGCTTCTAAAAGCCCTGGGGCTCCGGAAAGCCGACCGCGCTTTACAGGACACGTGCAGGCAGGAACAGGGGCGAAGCCGAGGTGGAGACCATGTGACCACGCGTGGCACTGGCGTATCCCACAGCAGATGGTGTGAATGTGTGTCACCGGAGGCATATTGGGAGACGGCGAAACAAACGGTGGTGTCCAGGTATGGGCCAGTGGAAGGCGGGAACAAGTGACCCTTCGGTCAATGCCAAGGGAAATCAAAGAACACCTGGGATTCGGTGGCTGGGGGGCCTGTGCCTGACCCAAGCCAGGTTTTCAAATGCCTATCAGAGGAGCAAAGAAGTTTCTGCAGAATTCGCCCCACACCCAACCCTCCTCCTCCCTGGTAGCCCTGACGCAACTTCCCCTGCACCCAGCCCCAGCCCCAGCCCCAGCCCCAGCCCCAGCCCCAGCCCCAGCCCCAGCCCAGTCCCTCTGGTTCCCTGACATTCGTTTCGGCCACAAGATCAAGGGAATCAGTCCACCCAGGAGCAGAGGACAGGAGGTCCCTCAAGAATGAGAGAGGAAGTGCAGAGGAAATGCGACACCACCTGTCCTAGAAGACAAGGCCAGTCACGCTCGCCTAGCGCTCATTCTAGGCAATCCACCCACCCGTGAGGAGAAACCTGGAGAACAAGGAAGCTTCCCTGTCTGAGACACGTATGGAAGCCAAGAAATCCAGGGTCATGAGACCTGCCCAATGAAGCAGAAAGACGTTTGGAGAGAGATACAATCATGACACGGATCTGCAGGAAGTGTGTCCCTGACGCACTGGGAAGTCATCTTTGTTGAAGACATTTGGCCAGAGCGAGAGGCATCCAGGCCCCTGAGAAACACGTGAGGCAGAGCAAGAGGAACGATAGAGCAGAGGCCAGAGCCCCGGCAGGATACAGCGCCGTGCCACCGCCAGGGGCATAAGTGGAGGGGTTCCAAAAGGGTGGCTTGTCCAGAGAGGCCAGCATTCCAGGGACAGGGATTGTTGCCATCTCCCATTCCCGGCTTCTTCTTCTACACGGTATCGTGGTGTGGCTTCATTCCTCAGAGAAGAACCGTGAAAAGATACAGCCATCTTCTCTGATGTGGTTCTGCTCCGCTACTGCAGGACAAAGAGCTCTGGTGGGGCTCTTTTCCTTGGTTGCTGTGTGGTCATCTTGATCTTAGAAAAGAGGCAGCTCATGATGGGGATGAGATTTCAATTGCTCCGTGACCGATACATCTCCTCACGTGGGCCAGGCCTTCACACACCCAAAGTGGATCCGCGGCGGCGAAAACGATTGACAACCGGCCTCATGACCCAGGCAGAGACGCAGAAAGAGGCTCAGCAAAGACAGGCCGACATGCCAGAAATCGCTTTGTGGTGCACAGGGCACATTCGTCCAAAGACACACAAGCACAAGGGCACACACACACTAACCGACAGAGAGAGGGAAAGAAAGACACAGAGACTGAGAGACAGAGAGAGAAGAGAGAATGGGAGACACACACACACACACACACACACACACACACACACACAGAGTCATACAGCAAAGGCATTGAAACACAACCCTCCAGGCAACGCCTGAGGCTGCGGGGTTCTGCTCTCGACGAGAACGACCCTCGGGTGAGAGAACAGCCCAGGGGCACGCAGGCCGACCTGTCCTCGAGATGACGGCGGCACGACATTTGGGGAGACTCACCCCAACAGCGTCCGGGCAGGCCTGAGGCTGGAATGCCGTGCTGCTTCCCCCGGACTCCGCCTGGGGTTTGCTCATCCTGGTCGGCCCTTTGCGAATCCTGCCAACCGGAGACGTTCCCGTCGACCCCGTAGAGATGTCAGGCCGGAGCCTCAGAGCCCCGCCACCCAAGCACTGCCGCGAAGGGCTCCTGCTTTGCCGAGCCTCAGGGACCGGTTTCTAAGACAACCGTGGGAAGCACTGTGACGGCAGAAGCCGCTCGCGCCTGGCGCATGCGCATTGGCTGGATCGAATCGCGCTCCGCTCCTGGCAGTCAGGCTGCGTCCCCTTTAAATAATGAACCCTCTGCGCGGCTGCAGCGAGGCTCCCGCTGCAGCCGCGGCGGCGTGTGGATACGGGGTCCAGCTTGGGACGCCGTGGGAGAGGGGGCCGCCGGTTCCCTGTCCCAGGGCCAAACCCCCAGCAATCCCGCCCTCAGGATCCCCTTGAGCCGACTTCCACCGAGGGAAGGGGAGCTTCAGGACGCCTGCTGTGTTCTGGGGACTCCCGTTCATATCCGATTTTGGCCCCCTCCCAGTGAGATAGGATGGGCTCATCACATCTGGTGAGGCAGGCAGGGCCTCGCTGCAGCACACAATGATCCCATAGGTCTCAAGGCGCAGCGTCAGCTGAAACTTCACTGATCCATCAGCCCTCTGCCTCCCTCCTCCTTCGAAAGAGCAGTGGCCTGCCCCGCTTCTATAAGCCCTGGGGCTCCGGAAAGCCGACCGCGCTTTGCAGGACACGTGCGGGCAGGAACGGGGGGAATCCCAGGTGGAGACCATGTGACCACGCGTGGCACTGGCGTATCCCACAGCACATGGTGTGAATGTGTGTCACCGGGGGCATATCGGGAGACGGCGAAACAAACGGTGGTGTGCAGGTATGTGCCAGTGGAAGGGGGGAACAAGTGACCTTTCGGTCAATGCCAAGGGAAATCAAAGAACACCTGGGATTCCGTGGGTGGGGGCCCAGTGCCTGACCCAAGGCAGGTTTTCAAATGCCTATCAGAGGAGCAAAGAAGTTTCTGCAGAATTCGCCCCACCCGCAACCCTCCTCCTCCCTGGTAGCCCTGACACAACTTCCCCTGCACCCAGCCCCAGCCCCAGCCCCAGCCCCAGCCCCAGCCCAGTCCCTCTGGTTCCCTGACTTTCGTTTCGGCCACAAGATCAAGGGAGTCAGTCCACACAGTCCACACGCAGAGGAGAGGATGTCCCTCAACAATGAGACAGGAAGTGCAGAGGAAATGCGACACCACCTATCCTAGAAGACAAGGCCAGTCACGGTCGCCTAGCGCTCATTCTAGGCAATCCACCCACCCATGAGGAGAAACCTGGAGAACAAGGAAGCTTCCCTGTCTGAGACACGTATGGAAGCCAAGAAATCCAGGGTCATGAGACCTGCCCAATGGAGCAGAAAGACGCTTGGAGAGAGATACAATCATGACACGGATCTGCAGGAAGTGTGTCCCTGACGCACTGGGAAGTCATCTTTGCACAAGGGCACACACACACTAACCGACAGAGAGAGGGAAAGAAAGACACAGAGACTGAGAGACAGAGAGAGAAGAGAGAATGGGAGACACACACACACACACACACACACACACACACACACACACACACACACACACACACACACACGCAGAGTCATACAGCAAAGGCATTGAAACACAACCCTCCAGGCAACCCCTGAGGCTGCGGGGTGCTGCTCTCGACGAGAACGACCCTCGGGTGAGAGAACAGCCCAGGGGCACGCAGGCCGACCTGTCCTCGAGATGACGGCGGCACGCCATTTGGGGAGACTCACCCCAACAGCGTCCGGGCAGGCCTGAGGCTGGAATGCCGTGCTGCTTCCCCCGGACTCCGCCTGGGGTTTGCTCATCCTGGTCGGCCCTTTGCGAATCCTGCCAACCGGAGACGTTCCCGTCGACCCTGTAGAGATGTCAGGCCGGAGCCTCAGAGCTCCGCCACCCAAGCACTGCCGCGGAGGGCTCCTGCTTTGCCGAGCCTCAGGGACCGGTTTCTAAGACAACCGTGGGAAGCACTGTGACGGCAGAAGCCGCTCGCGCCTCGCGCATGCGCATTGGCTGGACCGACACGCGCTCCGCTCCTGGCAGACAGGGTGCGTCCCCTTTAAATAATGCCCCCTCTGCGCGGCTGCAGCGAGGCTCCCTCTGCAGCCGCGGCGGCGTGTGGATACGGGGTCCAGCTTGGGACGCCGTGGGAGAGGGGGCCGCCAGTTCACTGTCCCAGGGCCAAACCCCCAGCAGTCCGCCCTCAGGATCCCCTTGAGCCGACTTCCACCGAGGGAAGGGGAGCTTCAAGACGCGTGCTGTGTTCTGGGGACTCCCGTTCAGATCCGATTTTGGCCCCCTCCCAGTGAGATAGGATGGGCTCACCACATCTGGTGAGGCAGGCAGGGCCTCGCTGCAGCACACAATGATCTCATAGGTCTCAAGGCGCAGCGCCAGGTGAACCTTCACTGATCCATCAGCCCTCGGCCTCGCTCCTCCTTCGAAAGAGCAGGGGCCTGCCCCGCTTCTAAAAGCCCTGGGGCTCCGGAAAGCCGACCGCGCTTTACAGGACACGTGCAGGCAGGAACAGGGGCGAATCCGAGGTGGAGACCATGTGACCACGCGTGGCACTGGCGTATCCCACAGCAGATGGTGTGAATGTGTGTCACCGGAGGCATATTGGGAGACGGCGAAACAAACGGTGGTGTCCAGGTATGGGCCAGTGGAAGGCGGGAACAAGTGACCCTTCGGTCAATGCCAAGGGAAATCAAAGAACACCTGGGATTCGGTGGCTGGGGGGCCTGTGCCTGACCCAAGCCAGGTTTTCAAATGCCTATCAGAGGAGCAAAGAAGTTTCTGCAGAATTCGCCCCACACCCAACCCTCCTCCTCCCTGGTAGCCCTGACGCAACTTCCCCTGCACCCAGCCCCAGCCCCAGCCCCAGCCCCAGCCCCAGCCCCAGCCCCAGCCCAGTCCCTCTGGTTCCCTGACATTCGTTTCGGCCACAAGATCAAGGGAATCAGTCCACCCAGGAGCAGAGGACAGGAGGTCCCTCAAGAATGAGACAGGAAGTGCAGAGGAAATGCGACACCACCTGTCCTAGAAGACAAGGCCAGTCACGCTCGCCTAGCGCTCATTCTAGGCAATCCACCCACCCATGAGGAGAAACCTGGAGAACAAGGAAGCTTCCCTGTCTGAGACACGTATGGAAGCCAAGAAATCCAGGGTCATGAGACCTGCCCAATGAAGCAGAAAGACGTTTGGAGAGAGATACAATCATGACACGGATCTGCAGGAAGTGTGTCCCTGACGCACTGGGAAGTCATCTTTGTTGAAGACATTTGGCCAGAGCGAGAGGCATCCAGGCCCCTGAGAAACACGTGAGGCAGAGCAAGAGGAACGATAGAGCAGAGGCCAGAGCCCCGGCAGGACATAGCGCAGTGCCACCGCCAGGGGCATAAGTGGAGGGGTTCCAAAAGGGTGGCTTGTCCAGAGAGGCCAGCATTCCAGGGACAGGGATTGTTGCCATCTCCCATTCCCGGCTTCTTCTTCTACACGGTATCGTGGTGTGGCTTCATTCCTCAGAGAAGAACCGTGAAAAGATACAGCCATCTTCTCTGATGTGGTTCTGCTCCGCTACTGCAGGACAAAGAGCTCTGGTGGGGCTCTTTTCCTTGGTTGCTGTGTGGTCATCTTGATCTTAGAAAAGAGGCAGCTCATGATGGGGATGAGATTTCAATTGCTCCGTGACCGATACATCTCCTCACGTGGGCCAGGCCTTCACACACCCAAAGTGGATCCGCGGCGGCGAAAACGATTGACAACCGGCCTCATGACCCAGGCAGAGACGCAGAAAGAGGCTCAGCAAAGACAGGCCGACATGCCAGAAATCGCTTTGTGGTGCACAGGGCACATTCGTCCAAAGACACACAAGCACAAGGGCACACACACACTAACCGACAGAGAGAGGGAAAGAAAGACACAGAGACTGAGAGACAGAGAGAGAAGAGAGAATGGGAGACACACACACACACACACACACACACACACACACACACACACACACAGAGTCATACAGCAAAGGCATTGAAACACAACCCTCCAGGCAACCCCTGAGGCTGCGGGGTTCTGCTGTCGACGAGAACGACCCTCGGGTGAGAGAACAGCCCAGGGGCACGCAGGCCGACCTGTCCTCGAGATGACGGCGGCACGACATTTGGGGAGACTCACCCCAACAGCGTCCTGGCAGGCCTGAGGCTGGAATGCCGTGCTGCTTCCCCCGGACTCCGCCTGGGGTTTGCTCATCCTGGTCGGCCCTTTGTGAATCCTGCCAACCGGAGACGTTCCCCTCGACCCCGTAGAGATGTCAGGCCGGAGCCTCAGAGCCCCGCCACCCAAGCACTGCCGCGAAGGGCTCCTGCTTTGCCGAGCCTCAGGGACCGGTTTCTAAGACAACCGTGGGAAGCACTGTGACGGCAGAAGCCGCTCGCGCCTGGCGCATGCGCATTGGCTGGATCGAATCGCGCTCCGCTCCTGGCAGTCAGGCTGCGTCCCCTTTAAATAATGAACCCTCTGCGCGGCTGCAGCGAGGCTCCCGCTGCAGCCGCGGCGGCGTGTGGATACGGGGTCCAGCTTGGGACGCCGTGGGAGAGGGGGCCGCCGGTTCCCTGTCCCAGGGCCAAACCCCCAGCAATCCCGCCCTCAGGATCCCCTTGAGCCGACTTCCACCGAGGGAAGGGGAGCTTCAGGACGCCTGCTGTGTTCTGGGGACTCCCGTTCATATCCGATTTTGGCCCCCTCCCAGTGAGATAGGATGGGCTCATCACATCTGGTGAGGCAGGCAGGGCCTCGCTGCAGCACACAATGATCCCATAGGTCTCAAGGCGCAGCGTCAGCTGAAACTTCACTGATCCATCAGCCCTCTGCCTCCCTCCTCCTTCGAAAGAGCAGTGGCCTGCCCCGCTTCTATAAGCCCTGGGGCTCCGGAAAGCCGACCGCGCTTTGCAGGACACGTGCGGGCAGGAACGGGGGGAATCCCAGGTGGAGACCATGTGACCACGCGTGGCACTGGCGTATCCCACAGCACATGGTGTGAATGTGTGTCACCGGGGGCATATCGGGAGACGGCGAAACAAACGGTGGTGTGCAGGTATGTGCCAGTGGAAGGGGGGAACAAGTGACCTTTCGGTCAATGCCAAGGGAAATCAAAGAACACCTGGGATTCCGTGGGTGGGGGCCCAGTGCCTGACCCAAGGCAGGTTTTCAAATGCCTATCAGAGGAGCAAAGAAGTTTCTGCAGAATTCGCCCCACCCGCAACCCTCCTCCTCCCTGGTAGCCCTGACACAACTTCCCCTGCACCCAGCCCCAGCCCCAGCCCCAGCCCCAGCCCCAGCCCAGTCCCTCTGGTTCCCTGACTTTCGTTTCGGCCACAAGATCAAGGGAGTCAGTCCACACAGTCCACACGCAGAGGAGAGGATGTCCCTCAACAATGAGACAGGAAGTGCAGAGGAAATGCGACACCACCTATCCTAGAAGACAAGGCCAGTCACGGTCGCCTAGCGCTCATTCTAGGCAATCCACCCACCCATGAGGAGAAACCTGGAGAACAAGGAAGCTTCCCTGTCTGAGACACGTATGGAAGCCAAGAAATCCAGGGTCATGAGACCTGCCCAATGGAGCAGAAAGACGCTTGGAGAGAGATACAATCATGACACGGATCTGCAGGAAGTGTGTCCCTGACGCACTGGGAAGTCATCTTTGCACAAGGGCACACACACACTAACCGACAGAGAGAGGGAAAGAAAGACACAGAGACTGAGAGACAGAGAGAGAAGAGAGAATGGGAGACACACACACACACACACACACACACACACACACACACACACACACACACACACACACACGCAGAGTCATACAGCAGAGGCATTGAAACACACCCCTCCAGGCAACCTCTGAGGCTGCGGGGTTCTGCTGTCGACGAGAACGACCCTCGGGTGAGAGAACAGCCCAGGGGCACGCAGGCCGACCTGTCCTCGAGATGACGGCGGCACGCCATTTGGGGAGACTCACCCCAACAGCGTCCGGGCAGGCCTGAGGCTGGAATGCCGTGCTGCTTCCCCCGGACTCCGCCTGGGGTTTGCTCATCCTGGTCGGCCCTTTGCGAATCCTGCCAACCGGAGACGTTCCCGTCGACCCTGTAGAGATGTCAGGCCGGAGCCTCAGAGCTCCGCCACCCAAGCACTGCCGCGGAGGGCTCCTGCTTTGCCGAGCCTCAGGGACCGGTTTCTAAGACAACCGTGGGAAGCACTGTGACGGCAGAAGCCGCTCGCGCCTCGCGCATGCGCATTGGCTGGACCGACACGCGCTCCGCTCCTGGCAGACAGGGTGCGTCCCCTTTAAATAATGCCCCCTCTGCGCGGCTGCAGCGAGGCTCCCTCTGCAGCCGTGGCGGCGTGTGGATACGGGGTCCAGCTTGGGACGCCGTGGGAGAGGGGGCCGCCAGTTCACTGTCCCAGGGCCAAACCCCCAGCAGTCCGCCCTCAGGATCCCCTTGAGCCGACTTCCACCGAGGGAAGGGGAGCTTCAAGACGCGTGCTGTGTTCTGGGGACTCCCGTTCAGATCCGATTTTGGCCCCCTCCCAGTGAGATAGGATGGGCTCACCACATCTGGTGAGGCAGGCAGGGCCTCGCTGCAGCACACAATGATCCCATAGGTCTCAAGGCGCAGCGTCAGGTGAACCTTCACTGATCCATCAGCCCTCGGCCTCGCTCCTCCTTGGAAAGAGCAGGGGCCTGCCCCGCTTCTAAAAGCCCTGGGGCTCCGGAAAGCCGACCGCGCTTTACAGGACACGTGCAGGCAGGAACAGGGGCGAAGCCGAGGTGGAGACCATGTGACCACGCGTGGCACTGGCGTATCCCACAGCAGATGGTGTGAATGTGTGTCACCGGAGGCATATTGGGAGACGGCGAAACAAACGGTGGTGTCCAGGTATGGGCCAGTGGAAGGCGGGAACAAGTGACCCTTCGGTCAATGCCAAGGGAAATCAAAGAACACCTGGGATTCGGTGGCTGGGGGGCCTGTGCCTGACCCAAGCCAGGTTTTCAAATGCCTATCAGAGGAGCAAAGAAGTTTCTGCAGAATTCGCCCCACACCCAACCCTCCTCCTCCCTGGTAGCCCTGACGCAACTTCACCTGCACCCAGCCCCAGCCCCAGCCCCAGCCCCAGCCCCAGCCCCAGCCCCAGCCCCAGCCCAGTCCCTCTGGTTCCCTGACATTCGTTTCGGCCACAAGATCAAGGGAATCAGTCCACCCAGGAGCAGAGGACAGGAGGTCCCTCAAGAATGAGAGAGGAAGTGCAGAGGAAATGCGACACCACCTGTCCTAGAAGACAAGGCCAGTCACGCTCGCCTAGCGCTCATTCTAGGCAATCCACCCACCCGTGAGGAGAAACCTGGAGAACAAGGAAGCTTCCCTGTCTGAGACACGTATGGAAGCCAAGAAATCCAGGGTCATGAGACCTGCCCAATGAAGCAGAAAGACGTTTGGAGAGAGATACAATCATGACACGGATCTGCAGGAAGTGTGTCCCTGACGCACTGGGAAGTCATCTTTGTTGAAGACATTTGGCCAGAGCGAGAGGCATCCAGGCCCCTGAGAAACACGTGAGGCAGAGCAAGAGGAACGATAGAGCAGAGGCCAGAGCCCCGGCAGGATACAGCGCCGTGCCACCGCCAGGGGCATAAGTGGAGGGGTTCCAAAAGGGTGGCTTGTCCAGAGAGGCCAGCATTCCAGGGACAGGGATTGTTGCCATCTCCCATTCCCGGCTTCTTCTTCTACACGGTATCGTGGTGTGGCTTCATTCCTCAGAGAAGAACCGTGAAAAGATACAGCCATCTTCTCTGATGTGGTTCTGCTCCGCTACTGCAGGACAAAGAGCTCTGGTGGGGCTCTTTTCCTTGGTTGCTGTGTGGTCATCTTGATCTTAGAAAAGAGGCAGCTCATGATGGGGATGAGATTTCAATTGCTCCGTGACCGATACATCTCCTCACGTGGGCCAGGCCTTCACACACCCAAAGTGGATCCGCGGCGGCGAAAACGATTGACAACCGGCCTCATGACCCAGGCAGAGACGCAGAAAGAGGCTCAGCAAAGACAGGCCGACATGCCAGAAATCGCTTTGTGGTGCACAGGGCACATTCGTCCAAAGACACACAAGCACAAGGGCACACACACACTAACCGACAGAGAGAGGGAAAGAAAGACACAGAGACTGAGAGACAGAGAGAGAAGAGAGAATGGGAGACACACACACACACACACACACACACACACACACACACAGAGTCATACAGCAAAGGCATTGAAACACAACCCTCCAGGCAACCCCTGAGGCTGCGGGGTTCTGCTCTCGACGAGAACGACCCTCGGGTGAGAGAACAGCCCAGGGGCACGCAGGCCGACCTGTCCTCGAGATGACGGCGGCACGACATTTGGGGAGACTCACCCCAACAGCGTCCGGGCAGGCCTGAGGCTGGAATGCCGTGCTGCTTCCCCCGGACTCCGCCTGGGGTTTGCTCATCCTGGTCGGCCCTTTGCGAATCCTGCCAACCGGAGACGTTCCCGTCGACCCCGTAGAGATGTCAGGCCGGAGCCTCAGAGCCCCGCCACCCAAGCACTGCCGCGAAGGGCTCCTGCTTTGCCGAGCCTCAGGGACCGGTTTCTAAGACAACCGTGGGAAGCACTGTGACGGCAGAAGCCGCTCGCGCCTGGCGCATGCGCATTGGCTGGATCGAATCGCGCTCCGCTCCTGGCAGTCAGGCTGCGTCCCCTTTAAATAATGAACCCTCTGCGCGGCTGCAGCGAGGCTCCCGCTGCAGCCGCGGCGGCGTGTGGATACGGGGTCCAGCTTGGGACGCCGTGGGAGAGGGGGCCGCCGGTTCCCTGTCCCAGGGCCAAACCCCCAGCAATCCCGCCCTCAGGATCCCCTTGAGCCGACTTCCACCGAGGGAAGGGGAGCTTCAGGACGCCTGCTGTGTTCTGGGGACTCCCGTTCATATCCGATTTTGGCCCCCTCCCAGTGAGATAGGATGGGCTCATCACATCTGGTGAGGCAGGCAGGGCCTCGCTGCAGCACACAATGATCCCATAGGTCTCAAGGCGCAGCGTCAGCTGAAACTTCACTGATCCATCAGCCCTCTGCCTCCCTCCTCCTTCGAAAGAGCAGTGGCCTGCCCCGCTTCTATAAGCCCTGGGGCTCCGGAAAGCCGACCGCGCTTTGCAGGACACGTGCGGGCAGGAACGGGGGGAATCCCAGGTGGAGACCATGTGACCACGCGTGGCACTGGCGTATCCCACAGCACATGGTGTGAATGTGTGTCACCGGGGGCATATCGGGAGACGGCGAAACAAACGGTGGTGTGCAGGTATGTGCCAGTGGAAGGGGGGAACAAGTGACCTTTCGGTCAATGCCAAGGGAAATCAAAGAACACCTGGGATTCCGTGGGTGGGGGCCCAGTGCCTGACCCAAGGCAGGTTTTCAAATGCCTATCAGAGGAGCAAAGAAGTTTCTGCAGAATTCGCCCCACCCGCAACCCTCCTCCTCCCTGGTAGCCCTGACACAACTTCCCCTGCACCCAGCCCCAGCCCCAGCCCCAGCCCCAGCCCCAGCCCAGTCCCTCTGGTTCCCTGACTTTCGTTTCGGCCACAAGATCAAGGGAGTCAGTCCACACAGTCCACACGCAGAGGAGAGGATGTCCCTCAACAATGAGACAGGAAGTGCAGAGGAAATGCGACACCACCTATCCTAGAAGACAAGGCCAGTCACGGTCGCCTAGCGCTCATTCTAGGCAATCCACCCACCCATGAGGAGAAACCTGGAGAACAAGGAAGCTTCCCTGTCTGAGACACGTATGGAAGCCAAGAAATCCAGGGTCATGAGACCTGCCCAATGGAGCAGAAAGACGCTTGGAGAGAGATACAATCATGACACGGATCTGCAGGAAGTGTGTCCCTGACGCACTGGGAAGTCATCTTTGCACAAGGGCACACACACACTAACCGACAGAGAGAGGGAAAGAAAGACACAGAGACTGAGAGACAGAGAGAGAAGAGAGAATGGGAGACACACACACACACACACACACACACACACACACACACACACACACACACACACACGCAGAGTCATACAGCAGAGGCATTGAAACACACCCCTCCAGGCAACCTCTGAGGCTGCGGGGTTCTGCTGTCGACGAGAACGACCCTCGGGTGAGAGAACAGCCCAGGGGCACGCAGGCCGACCTGTCCTCGAGATGACGGCGGCACGCCATTTGGGGAGACTCACCCCAACAGCGTCCGGGCAGGCCTGAGGCTGGAATGCCGTGCTGCTTCCCCCGGACTCCGCCTGGGGTTTGCTCATCCTGGTCGGCCCTTTGCGAATCCTGCCAACCGGAGACGTTCCCGTCGACCCTGTAGAGATGTCAGGCCGGAGCCTCAGAGCTCCGCCACCCAAGCACTGCCGCGGAGGGCTCCTGCTTTGCCGAGCCTCAGGGACCGGTTTCTAAGACAACCGTGGGAAGCACTGTGACGGCAGAAGCCGCTCGCGCCTCGCGCATGCGCATTGGCTGGACCGACACGCGCTCCGCTCCTGGCAGACAGGGTGCGTCCCCTTTAAATAATGCCCCCTCTGCGCGGCTGCAGCGAGGCTCCCTCTGCAGCCGTGGCGGCGTGTGGATACGGGGTCCAGCTTGGGACGCCGTGGGAGAGGGGGCCGCCAGTTCACTGTCCCAGGGCCAAACCCCCAGCAGTCCGCCCTCAGGATCCCCTTGAGCCGACTTCCACCGAGGGAAGGGGAGCTTCAAGACGCGTGCTGTGTTCTGGGGACTCCCGTTCAGATCCGATTTTGGCCCCCTCCCAGTGAGATAGGATGGGCTCACCACATCTGGTGAGGCAGGCAGGGCCTCGCTGCAGCACACAATGATCCCATAGGTCTCAAGGCGCAGCGTCAGGTGAACCTTCACTGATCCATCAGCCCTCGGCCTCGCTCCTCCTTCGAAAGAGCAGGGGCCTGCCCCGCTTCTAAAAGCCCTGGGGCTCCGGAAAGCCGACCGCGCTTTACAGGACACGTGCAGGCAGGAACAGGGGCGAAGCCGAGGTGGAGACCATGTGACCACGCGTGGCACTGGCGTATCCCACAGCAGATGGTGTGAATGTGTGTCACCGGAGGCATATTGGGAGACGGCGAAACAAACGGTGGTGTCCAGGTATGGGCCAGTGGAAGACGGGAACAAGTGACCCTTCGGTCAATGCCAAGGGAAATCAAAGAACACCTGGGATTCGGTGGCTGGGGGGCCTGTGCCTGACCCAAGCCAGGTTTTCAAATGCCTATCAGAGGAGCACAGAAGTTTCTGCAGAATTCGCCCCACACCCAACCCTCCTCCTCCCTGGTAGCCCTGACGCAACTTCCCCTGCACCCAGCCCCAGCCCCAGCCCCAGCCCAGTCCCTCTGGTTCCCTGACATTCGTTTCGGCCACAAGATCAAGGGAATCAGTCCACCCAGGAGCAGAGGACAGGAGGTCCCTCAAGAATGAGACAGGAAGTGCAGAGGAAATGCGACACCACCTGTCCTAGAAGACAAGGCCAGTCACGCTCGCCTAGCGCTCATTCTAGGCAATCCACCCACCCATGAGGAGAAACCTGGAGAACAAGGAAGCTTCCCTGTCTGAGACACGTATGGAAGCCAAGAAATCCAGGGTCATGAGACCTGCCCAATGAAGCAGAAAGACGTTTGGAGAGAGATACAATCATGACACGGATCTGCAGGAAGTGTGTCCCTGACGCACTGGGAAGTCATCTTTGTTGAAGACATTTGGCCAGAGCGAGAGGCATCCAGGCCCCTGAGAAACACGTGAGGCAGAGTAAGAGGAAGGATAGAGCAGAGGCCAGAGCCCCGGCAGGATATAGCGCAGTGCCACCGCCAGGGGCATAAGTGGAGGGGTTCCAAAAGGGTGGCTTGTCCAGAGAGGCCAGCATTCCAGGGACAGGGATTGTTGCCATCTCCCATTCCCGGCTTCTTCTTCTACACGGTATCGTGGTGTGGCTTCGTTCCTCAGAGAAGAACCGTGAAAAGATACAGCCATCTTCTCTGATGTGGTTCTGCTCCGCTACTGCAGGACAAAGAGCTCTGGTGGGGCTCTTTTCCTTGGTTGCTGTGTGGTCATCTTGATCTTAGAAAAGAGGCAGCTCATGATGGGGATGAGATTTCAATTGCTCCGTGACCGATACATCTCCTCACGTGGGCCAGGCCTTCACACACCCAAAGTGGATCCGCGGCGGCGAAAACGATTGACAACCGGCCTCATGACCCAGGCAGAGACGCAGAAAGAGGCTCAGCAAAGACAGGCCGACATGCCAGAAATCGCTTTGTGGTGCACAGGGCACATTCGTCCAAAGACACACAAGCACAAGGGCACACACACACTAACCGACAGAGAGAGGGAAAGAAAGACACAGAGACTGAGAGACAGAGAGAGAAGAGAGAATGGGAGACACACACACACACACACACACACACACACACACACACACAGAGTCATACAGCAAAGGCATTGAAACACAACCCTCCAGGCAACCCCTGAGGCTGCGGGGTTCTGCTCTCGACGAGAACGACCCTCGGGTGAGAGAACAGCCCAGGGGCACGCAGGCCGACCTGTCCTCGAGATGACGGCGGCACGACATTTGGGGAGACTCACCCCAACAGCGTCCGGGCAGGCCTGAGGCTGGAATGCCGTGCTGCTTCCCCCGGACTCCGCCTGGGGTTTGCTCATCCTGGTCGGCCCTTTGCGAATCCTGCCAACCGGAGACGTTCCCGTCGACCCCGTAGAGATGTCAGGCCGGAGCCTCAGAGCCCCGCCACCCAAGCACTGCCGCGAAGGGCTCCTGCTTTGCCGAGGCTCAGGGACCGGTTTCTAAGACAACCGTGGGAAGCACTGTGACGGCAGAAGCCGCTCGCGCCTGGCGCATGCGCATTGGCTGGATCGAATCGCGCTCCGCTCCTGGCAGTCAGGCTGCGTCCCCTTTAAATAATGAACCCTCTGCGCGGCTGCAGCGAGGCTCCCGCTGCAGCCGCGGCGGCGTGTGGATACGGGGTCCAGCTTGGGACGCCGTGGGAGAGGGGGCCGCCGGTTCCCTGTCCCAGGGCCAAACCCCCAGCAATCCCGCCCTCAGGATCCCCTTGAGCCGACTTCCACCGAGGGAAGGGGAGCTTCAGGACGCCTGCTGTGTTCTGGGGACTCCCGTTCAGATCCGATTTTGGCCCCCTCCCAGTGAGATAGGATGGGCTCATCACATCTGGTGAGGCAGGCAGGGCCTCGCTGCAGCACAGAATGATCCCATAGGTCTCAAGGCGCAGCGTCAGCTGAAACTTCACTGATCCATCAGCCCTCTGCCTCCCTCCTCCTTCGAAAGAGCAGTGGCCTGCCCCGCTTCTATAAGCCCTGGGGCTCCGGAAAGCCGACCGCGCTTTGCAGGACACATGCGGGCAGGAACGGGGCGAATCCGAGGTGGAGACCATGCGACCACGCGTGGCACTGGCGTATCCCAAAGCACATGGTGTGAATGTGTGTCACCGGGGGCATATCGGGAGACGGCGAAACAAACGGTGGTGTGCAGGTATGTGCCAGTGGAAGGGGGGAACAAGTGACCTTTCGGTCAATGCCAAGGGAAATCAAAGAACACCTGGGATTCCGTGGGTGGGGGCCCCGTGCCTGACCCAAGGCAGGTTTTCAAATGCCTATCAGAGGAGCAAAGAAGTTTCTGCAGAATTCGCCCCACCCGCAACCCTCCTCCTCCCTGGTAGCCCTGACACAACTTCCCCTGCACCCAGCCCCAGCCCCAGCCCCAGCCCCAGCCCCAGCCCAGTCCCTCTGGTTCCCTGACTTTCGTTTCGGCCACAAGATCGAGGGAGTCAGTCCACACAGGAGCAGAGGAGAGGATGTCCCTCAACAATGAGACAGGAAGTGCAGAGGAAATGCGACACCACCTATCCTAGAAGACAAGGCCAGTCACGGTCGCCTAGCGCTCATTCTAGGCAATCCACCCACCCATGAGGAGAAACCTGGAGAACAAGGAAGCTTCCCTGTCTGAGACACGTATGGAAGCCAAGAAATCCAGGGTCATGAGACCTGCCCAATGGAGCAGAAAGACGCTTGGAGAGAGATACAATCATGACACGGATCTGCAGGAAGTGTGTCCCTGACGCACTGGGAAGTCATCTTTGCACAAGGGCACACACACACTAACCGACAGAGAGAGGGAAAGAAAGACACAGAGACTGAGAGACAGAGAGAGAAGAGAGAATGGGAGACACACACACACACACACACACACACACACACACACACACACACGCAGAGTCATACAGCAGAGGCATTGAAACACACCCCTCCAGGCAACCCCTGAGGCTGCGGGGTTCTGCTGTCGACGAGAACGACCCTCGGGTGAGAGAACAGCCCAGGGGCACGCAGGCCGACCTGTCCTCGAGATGACGGCGGCACGCCATTTGGGGAGACTCACCCCAACAGCGTCCGGGCAGGCCTGAGGCTGGAATGCCGTGCTGCTTCCCCCGGACTCCGCGTGGGGTTTGCTCATCCTGGTCGGTCCTTTGCGAATCCTGCCAACCGGAGACGTTCCCGTCGACCCTGTAGAGATGTCAGGCCGGAGCCTCAGAGCTCCGCCACCCAAGCACTGCCGCGGAGGGCTCCTGCTTTGCCGAGCCTCAGGGACCGGTTTCTAAGACAACCGTGGGAAGCACTGTGACGGCAGAAGCCGCTCGCGCCTCGCGCATGCGCATTGGCTGGACCGACACGCGCTCCGCTCCTGGCAGACAGGGTGCGTCCCCTTTAAATAATGCCCCCTCTGCGCGGCTGCAACGAGGCTCCCTCTGCAGCCGTGGCGGCGTGTGGATACGGGGTCCAGCTTGGGACGCCGTGGGAGAGGGGGCCGCCAGTTCACTGTCCCAGGGCCAAACCCTCAGCAGTCCGCCCTCAGGATCCCCTTGAGCCGACTTCCACCGAGGGAAGGGGAGCTTCAAGACGCGTGCTGTGTTCTGGGGACTCCCGTTCAGATCCGATTTTGGCCCCCTCCCAGTGAGATAGGATGGGCTCACCACATCTGGTGAGGCAGGCAGGGCCTCGCTGCAGCACACAATGATCCCATAGGTCTCAAGGCGCAGCGTCAGGTGAACCTTCACTGATCCATCAGCCCTCGGCCTCGCTCCTCCTTCGAAAGAGCAGGGGCCTGCCCCGCTTCTAAAAGCCCTGGGGCTCCGGAAAGCCGACCGCGCTTTACAGGACACGTGCAGGCAGGAACAGGGGCGAAGCCGAGGTGGAGACCATGTGACCACGCGTGGCACTGGCGTATCCCACAGCAGATGGTGTGAATGTGTGTCACCGGAGGCATATTGGGAGACGGCGAAACAAACGGTGGTGTCCAGGTATGGGCCAGTGGAAGGCGGGAACAAGTGACCCTTCGGTCAATGCCAAGGGAAATCAAAGAACACCTGGGATTCGGTGGGTGGGGGGCCTGTGCCTGACCCAAGCCAGGTTTTCAAATGCCTATCAGAGGAGCACAGAAGTTTCTGCAGAATTCGCCCCACACCCAACCCTCCTCCTCCCTGGTAGCCCTGACGCAACTTCCCCTGCACCCAGCCCCAGCCCCAGCCCCAGCCCCAGCCCCAGCCCCAGCCCCAGCCCCAGCCCAGTCCCTCTGGTTCCCTGACATTCGTTTCGGCCACAAGATCAAGGGAATCAGTCCACCCAGGAGCAGAGGACAGGAGGTCCCTCAAGAATGAGACAGGAAGTGCAGAGGAAATGCGACACCACCTGTCCTAGAAGACAAGGCCAGTCACGCTCGCCTAGCGCTCATTCTAGGCAATCCACCCACCCATGAGGAGAAACCTGGAGAACAAGGAAGCTTCCCTGTCTGAGACACGTATGGAAGCCAAGAAATCCAGGGTCATGAGACCTGCCCAATGAAGCAGAAAGACGTTTGGAGAGAGATACAATCATGACACGGATCTGCAGGAAGTGTGTCCCTGACGCACTGGGAAGTCATCTTTGTTGAAGACATTTGGCCAGAGCGAGAGGCATCCAGGCCCCTGAGAAACACGTGAGGCAGAGCAAGAGGAAGGATAGAGCAGAGGCCAGAGCCCCGGCAGGATACAGCGCCGTGCCACCGCCAGGGGCATAAGTGGAGGGGTTCCAAAAGGGTGGCTTGTCCAGAGAGGCCAGCATTCCAGGGACAGGGATTGTTGCCATCTCCCATTCCCGGCTTCTTCTTCTACACGGTATCGTGGTGTGGCTTCATTCCTCAGAGAAGAACCGTGAAAAGATACAGCCATCTTCTCTGATGTGGTTCTGCTCCGCTACTGCAGGACAAAGAGCTCTGGTGGGGCTCTTTTCCTTGGTTGCTGTGTGGTCATCTTGATCTTAGAAAAGAGGCAGCTCATGATGGGGATGAGATTTCAATTGCTCCGTGACCGATACATCTCCTCACGTGGGCCAGGCCTTCACACACCCAAAGTGGATCCGCGGCGGCGAAAACGATTGACAACCGGCCTCATGACCCAGGCAGAGACGCAGAAAGAAGGCTCAGCAAAGACAGGCCGACATGCCAGAAATCGCTTTGTGGTGCACAGGGCACATTCGTCCAAAGACACACACGCACAAGGGCACACACACACTAACCGACAGAGAGAGGGAAAGAAAGACACAGAGACTGAGAGACAGAGAGAGAAGAGAGAATGGGAGACACACACACACACACACACACACACACACACACACACACACACACACACACACACAGAGTCATACAGCAAAGGCATTGAAACACAACCCTCCAGGCAACCCCTGAGGCTGCGGGGTTCTGCTCTCGACGAGAACGACCCTCGGGTGAGAGAACAGCCCAGGGGCACGCAGGCCGACCTGTCCTCGAGATGACGGCGGCACGACATTTGGGGAGACTCACCCCAACAGCGTCCGGGCAGGCCTGAGGCTAGGATGCCGTGCTGCTTCCCCCGGACTCCGCCTGGGGTTTCCTCATCCTGGTCGGCCCTTTGCGACTCCTGGCATCCGGAGACGTTCCCGTCGACCCCGTAGAGATGTCAGGCCGGAGCCTCAGAGCCCCGCCACCCAAGCACTGCCGCGAAGGGCTCCTGCTTTGCCGAGCCTCAGGGACCGGTTTCTAAGACAACCGTGGGAAGCACTGTGACGGCAGAAGCCGCTCGCGCCTGGCGCATGCGCATTGGCTGGATCGAATCGCGCTCCGCTCCTGGCAGTCAGGCTGCGTCCCCTTTAAATAATGAACCCTCTGCGCGGCTGCAGCGAGGCTCCCGCTGCAGCCGCGGCGGCGTGTGGATACGGGGTCCAGCTTGGGACGCCGTGGGAGAGGGGGCCGCCGGTTCCCTGTCCCAGGGCCAAACCCCCAGCAATCCCGCCCTCAGGATCCCCTTGAGCCGACTTCCACCGAGGGAAGGGGAGCTTCAGGACGCCTGCTGTGTTCTGGGGACTCCCGTTCATATCCGATTTTGGCCCCCTCCCAGTGAGATAGGATGGGCTCATCACATCTGGTGAGGCAGGCAGGGCCTCGCTGCAGCACACAATGATCCCATAGGTCTCAAGGCGCAGCGTCAGCTGAAACTTCACTGATCCATCAGCCCTCTGCCTCCCTCCTCCTTCGAAAGAGCAGTGGCCTGCCCCGCTTCTATAAGCCCTGGGGCTCCGGAAAGCCGACCGCGCTTTGCAGGACACGTGCGGGCAGGAACGGGGCGAATCCGAGGTGGAGACCATGTGACCACGCGTGGCACTGGCGTATCCCACAGCACATGGTGTGAATGTGTGTCACCGGGGGCATATCGGGAGACGGCGAAACAAACGGTGGTGTGCAGGTATGTGCCAGTGGAAGGGGGGAACAAGTGACCTTTCGGTCAATGCCAAGGGAAATCAAAGAACACCTGGGATTCCGTGGGTGGGGGCCCCGTGCCTGACCCAAGGCAGGTTTTCAAATGCCTATCAGAGGAGCAAAGAAGTTTCTGCAGAATTCGCCCCACCCGCAACCCTCCTCCTCCCTGGTAGCCCTGACACAACTTCCCCTGCACCCAGCCCCAGCCCCAGCCCCAGCCCCAGCCCCAGCCCAGTCCCTCTGGTTCCCTGACTTTCGTTTCGGCCACAAGATCGAGGGAGTCAGTCCACACAGGAGCAGAGGAGAGGATGTCCCTCAACAATGAGACAGGAAGTGCAGAGGAAATGCGACACCACCTATCCTAGAAGACAAGGCCAGTCACGGTCGCCTAGCGCTCATTCTAGGCAATCCACCCACCCATGAGGAGAAACCTGGAGAACAAGGAAGCTTCCCTGTCTGAGACACGTATGGAAGCCAAGAAATCCAGGGTCATGAGACCTGCCCAATGGAGCAGAAAGACGCTTGGAGAGAGATACAATCATGACACGGATCTGCAGGAAGTGTGTCCCTGACGCACTGGGAAGTCATCTTTGCACAAGGGCACACACACACTAACCGACAGAGAGAGGGAAAGAAAGACACAGAGACTGAGAGACAGAGAGAGAAGAGAGAATGGGAGACACACACACACACACACACACACACACACACACACACACACACACGCAGAGTCATACAGCAGAGGCATTGAAACACACCCCTCCAGGCAACCCCTGAGGCTGCGGGGTTCTGCTGTCGACGAGAACGACCCTCGGGTGAGAGAACAGCCCAGGGGCACGCAGGCCGACCTGTCCTCGAGATGACGGCGGCACGCCATTTGGGGAGACTCACCCCAACAGCGTCCGGGCAGGCCTGAGGCTGGAATGCCGTGCTGCTTCCCCCGGACTCCGCCTGGGGTTTGCTCATCCTGGTCGGTCCTTTGCGAATCCTGCCAACCGGAGACGTTCCCGTCGACCCTGTAGAGATGTCAGGCCGGAGCCTCAGAGCTCCGCCACCCAAGCACTGCCGCGGAGGGCTCCTGCTTTGCCGAGCCTCAGGGACCGGTTTCTAAGACAACCGTGGGAAGCACTGTGACGGCAGAAGCCGCTCGCGCCTCGCGCATGCGCATTGGCTGGACCGACACGCGCTCCGCTCCTGGCAGACAGGGTGCGTCCCCTTTAAATAATGCCCCCTCTGCGCGGCTGCAGCGAGGCTCCCTCTGCAGCCGTGGCGGCGTGTGGATACGGGGTCCAGCTTGGGACGCCGTGGGAGAGGGGGCCGCCAGTTCACTGTCCCAGGGCCAAACCCCCAGCAGTCCGCCCTCAGGATCCCCTTGAGCCGACTTCCACCGAGGGAAGGGGAGCTTCAAGACGCGTGCTGTGTTCTGGGGACTCCCGTTCAGATCCGATTTTGGCCCCCTCCCAGTGAGATAGGATGGGCTCACCACATCTGGTGAGGCAGGCAGGGCCTCGCTGCAGCACACAATGATCCCATAGGTCTCAAGGCGCAGCGTCAGGTGAACCTTCACTGATCCATCAGCCCTCGGCCTCGCTCCTCCTTCGAAAGAGCAGGGGCCTGCCCCGCTTCTAAAAGCCCTGGGGCTCCGGAAAGCCGACCGCGCTTTACAGGACACGTGCAGGCAGGAACAGGGGCGAAGCCGAGGTGGAGACCATGTGACCACGCGTGGCACTGGCGTATCCCACAGCAGATGGTGTGAATGTGTGTCACCGGAGGCATATTGGGAGACGGCGAAACAAACGGTGGTGTCCAGGTATGGGCCAGTGGAAGGCGGGAACAAGTGACCCTTCGGTCAATGCCAAGGGAAATCAAAGAACACCTGGGATTCGGTGGGTGGGGGGCCTGTGCCTGACCCAAGCCAGGTTTTCAAATGCCTATCAGAGGAGCACAGAAGTTTCTGCAGAATTCGCCCCACACCCAACCCTCCTCCTCCCTGGTAGCCCTGACGCAACTTCCCCTGCACCCAGCCCCAGCCCCAGCCCCAGCCCCAGCCCCAGCCCCAGCCCCAGCCCCAGCCCAGTCCCTCTGGTTCCCTGACATTCGTTTCGGCCACAAGATCAAGGGAATCAGTCCACCCAGGAGCAGAGGACAGGAGGTCCCTCAAGAATGAGACAGGAAGTGCAGAGGAAATGCGACACCACCTGTCCTAGAAGACAAGGCCAGTCACGCTCGCCTAGCGCTCATTCTAGGCAATCCACCCACCCATGAGGAGAAACCTGGAGAACAAGGAAGCTTCCCTGTCTGAGACACGTATGGAAGCCAAGAAATCCAGGGTCATGAGACCTGCCCAATGAAGCAGAAAGACGTTTGGAGAGAGATACAATCATGACACGGATCTGCAGGAAGTGTGTCCCTGACGCACTGGGAAGTCATCTTTGTTGAAGACATTTGGCCAGAGCGAGAGGCATCCAGGCCCCTGAGAAACACGTGAGGCAGAGCAAGAGGAAGGATAGAGCAGAGGCCAGAGCCCCGGCAGGATACAGCGCCGTGCCACCGCCAGGGGCATAAGTGGAGGGGTTCCAAAAGGGTGGCTTGTCCAGAGAGGCCAGCATTCCAGGGACAGGGATTGTTGCCATCTCCCATTCCCGGCTTCTTCTTCTACACGGTATCGTGGTGTGGCTTCATTCCTCAGAGAAGAACCGTGAAAAGATACAGCCATCTTCTCTGATGTGGTTCTGCTCCGCTACTGCAGGACAAAGAGCTCTGGTGGGGCTCTTTTCCTTGGTTGCTGTGTGGTCATCTTGATCTTAGAAAAGAGGCAGCTCATGATGGGGATGAGATTTCAATTGCTCCGTGACCGATACATCTCCTCACGTGGGCCAGGCCTTCACACACCCAAAGTGGATCCGCGGCGGCGAAAACGATTGACAACCGGCCTCATGACCCAGGCAGAGACGCAGAAAGAAGGCTCAGCAAAGACAGGCCGACATGCCAGAAATCGCTTTGTGGTGCACAGGGCACATTCGTCCAAAGACACACACGCACAAGGGCACACACACACTAACCGACAGAGAGAGGGAAAGAAAGACACAGAGACTGAGAGACAGAGAGAGAAGAGAGAATGGGAGACACACACACACACACACACACACACACACACACACACACACACACACACACACACAGAGTCATACAGCAAAGGCATTGAAACACAACCCTCCAGGCAACCCCTGAGGCTGCGGGGTTCTGCTCTCGACGAGAACGACCCGCGGGTGAGAGAACAGCCCAGGGGCACGCAGGCCGACCTGTCCTCGAGATGACGGCGGCACGACATTTGGGGAGACTCACCCCAACAGCGTCCGGGCAGGCCTGAGGCTAGGATGCCGTGCTGCTTCCCCCGGACTCCGCCTGGGGTTTCCTCATCCTGGTCGGCCCTTTGCGACTCCTGGCATCCGGAGACGTTCCCGTCGACCCCGTAGAGATGTCAGGCCGGAGCCTCAGAGCCCCGCCACCCAAGCACTGCCGCGAAGGGCTCCTGCTTTGCCGAGCCTCAGGGACCGGTTTCTAAGACAACCGTGGGAAGCACTGTGACGGCAGAAGCCGCTCGCGCCTGGCGCATGCGCATTGGCTGGATCGAATCGCGCTCCGCTCCTGGCAGTCAGGCTGCGTCCCCTTTAAATAATGAACCCTCTGCGCGGCTGCAGCGAGGCTCCCGCTGCAGCCGCGGCGGCGTGTGGATACGGGGTCCAGCTTGGGACGCCGTGGGAGAGGGGGCCGCCGGTTCCCTGTCCCAGGGCCAAACCCCCAGCAATCCCGCCCTCAGGATCCCCTTGAGCCGACTTCCACCGAGGGAAGGGGAGCTTCAGGACGCCTGCTGTGTTCTGGGGACTCCCGTTCATATCCGATTTTGGCCCCCTCCCAGTGAGATAGGATGGGCTCATCACATCTGGTGAGGCAGGCAGGGCCTCGCTGCAGCACACAATGATCCCATAGGTCTCAAGGCGCAGCGTCAGCTGAAACTTCACTGATCCATCAGCCCTCTGCCTCCCTCCTCCTTCGAAAGAGCAGTGGCCTGCCCCGCTTCTATAAGCCCTGGGGCTCCGGAAAGCCGACCGCGCTTTGCAGGACACGTGCGGGCAGGAACGGGGCGAATCCGAGGTGGAGACCATGTGACCACGCGTGGCACTGGCGTATCCCACAGCACATGGTGTGAATGTGTGTCACCGGGGGCATATCGGGAGACGGCGAAACAAACGGTGGTGTGCAGGTATGTGCCAGTGGAAGGGGGGAACAAGTGACCTTTCGGTCAATGCCAAGGGAAATCAAAGAACACCTGGGATTCCGTGGGTGGGGGCCCCGTGCCTGACCCAAGGCAGGTTTTCAAATGCCTATCAGAGGAGCAAAGAAGTTTCTGCAGAATTCGCCCCACCCGCAACCCTCCTCCTCCCTGGTAGCCCTGACACAACTTCCCCTGCACCCAGCCCCAGCCCCAGCCCCAGCCCCAGCCCCAGCCCAGTCCCTCTGGTTCCCTGACTTTCGTTTCGGCCACAAGATCAAGGGAGTCAGTCCACACAGGAGCAGAGGAGAGGATGTCCCTCAACAATGAGACAGGAAGTGCAGAGGAAATGCGACACCACCTATCCTAGAAGACAAGGCCAGTCACGGTCGCCTAGCGCTCATTCTAGGCAATCCACCCACCCATGAGGAGAAACCTGGAGAACAAGGAAGCTTCCCTGTCTGAGACACGTATGGAAGCCAAGAAATCCAGGGTCATGAGACCTGCCCAATGGAGCAGAAAGACGCTTGGAGAGAGATACAATCATGACACGGATCTGCAGGAAGTGTGTCCCTGACGCACTGGGAAGTCATCTTTGCACAAGGGCACACACACACTAACCGACAGAGAGAGGGAAAGAAAGACACAGAGACTGAGAGACAGAGAGAGAAGAGAGAATGGGAGACACACACACACACACACACACACACACACACACACACACACACACACACACACGCAGAGTCATACAGCAGAGGCATTGAAACACACCCCTCCAGGCAACCTCTGAGGCTGCGGGGTTCTGCTGTCGACGAGAACGACCCTCGGGTGAGAGAACAGCCCAGGGGCACGCAGGCCGACCTGTCCTCGAGATGACGGCGGCACGCCATTTGGGGAGACTCACCCCAACAGCGTCCGGGCAGGCCTGAGGCTGGAATGCCGTGCTGCTTCCCCCGGACTCCGCCTGGGGTTTGCTCATCCTGGTCGGCCCTTTGCGAATCCTGCCAACCGGAGACGTTCCCGTCGACCCTGTAGAGATGTCAGGCCGGAGCCTCAGAGCTCCGCCACCCAAGCACTGCCGCGGAGGGCTCCTGCTTTGCCGAGCCTCAGGGACCGGTTTCTAAGACAACCGTGGGAAGCACTGTGACGGCAGAAGCCGCTCGCGCCTCGCGCATGCGCATTGGCTGGACCGACTCGCGCTCCGCTCCTGGCAGTCAGGCTGCGTCCCCTTTAAATAATGAACCCTCTGCGCGGCTGCAGCGAGGCTCCCGCTGCAGCCGCGGCGGCGTGTGGATACGGGGTCCAGCTTGGGACGCCGTGGGAGAGGGGGCCGCCGGTTCCCTGTCCCAGGGCCAAACCCCCAGCAATCCCGCCCTCAGGATCCCCTTGAGCCGACTTCCACCGAGGGAAGGGGAGCTTCAGGACGCCTGCTGTGTTCTGGGGACTCCCGTTCATATCCGATTTTGGCCCCCTCCCAGTGAGATAGGACGGGCTCACCACATCTGGTGAGGCAGGCAGGGCCTCGCTGCAGCACACAATGATCCCATAGGTCTCAAGGCGCAGCGTCAGGTGAACCTTCACTGATCCATCAGCCTTCGGCCTCGCTCCTCCTTCGAAAGAGCAGGGGCCTGCCCCGCTTCTAAAAGCCCTGGGGCTCCGGAAAGCCGACCGCGCTTTACAGGACACGTGCAGGCAGGAACAGGGGCGAAGCCGAGGTGGAGACCATGTGACCACGCGTGGCACTGGCGTATCCCACAGCAGATGGTGTGAATGTGTGTCACCGGAGGCATATTGGGAGACGGCGAAACAAACGGTGGTGTCCAGGTATGGGCCAGTGGAAGGCGGGAACAAGTGACCCTTCGGTCAATGCCAAGGGAAATCAAAGAACACCTGGGATTCGGTGGGTGGGGGGCCTGTGCCTGACCCAAGCCAGGTTTTCAAATGCCTATCAGAGGAGCAAAGAAGTTTCTGCAGAATTCGCTCCACACCCAACCCTCCTCCTCCCTGGTAGCCCTGACGCAACTTCCCCTGCACCCAGCCCCAGCCCCAGCCCCAGCCCCAGCCCCAGCCCCAGCCCCAGCCCCAGCCCAGTCCCTCTGGTTCCCTGACATTCGTTTCGGCCACAAGATCAAGGGAATCAGTCCACCCAGGAGCAGAGGACAGGAGGTCCCTCAAGAATGAGACAGGAAGTGCAGAGGAAATGCGACACCACCTGTCCTAGAAGACAAGGCCAGTCACGCTCGCCTAGCGCTCATTCTAGGCAATCCACCCACCCATGAGGAGAAACCTGGAGAACAAGGAAGCTTCCCTGTCTGAGACACGTATGGAAGCCAAGAAATCCAGGGTCATGAGACCTGCCCAATGAAGCAGAAAGACGTTTGGAGAGAGATACAATCATGACACGGATCTGCAGGAAGTGTGTCCCTGACGCACTGGGAAGTCATCTTTGTTGAAGACATTTGGCCAGAGCGAGAGGCATCCAGGCCCCTGAGAAACACGTGAGGCAGAGCAAGAGGAACCATAGAGCAGAGGCCAGAGCCCCGGCAGGATACAGCGCCGTGCCACCGCCAGGGGCATAAGTGGAGGGGTTCCAAAAGGGTGGCTTGTCCAGAGAGGCCAGCATTCCAGGGACAGGGATTGTTGCCATCTCCCATTCCCGGCTTCTTCTTCTACACGGTATCGTGGTGTGGCTTCATTCCTCAGAGAAGAACCGTGAAAAGATACAGCCATCTTCTCTGATGTGGTTCTGCTCCGATACTGCAGGACAAAGAGCTCTGGTGGGGCTCTTTTCCTTGGTTGCTGTGTGGTCATCTTTATCTTAGAAAAGAGGCAGCTCATGATGGGGATGAGATTTCAATTGCTCCGTGACCGATACATCTCCTCACGTGGGCCAAGCCTTCACACACCCAAAGTGGATCCGCGGCGGCGAAAACGATTGACAACCGGCCTCATGACCCAGGCAGAGACGCAGAAAGAAGGCTCAGCAAAGACAGGCCGACATGCCAGAAATCGCTTTGTGGTGCACAGGGCACATTCGTCCAAAGACACACACGCACAAGGGCACACACACACTAACCGACAGAGAGAGGGAAAGAAAGACACAGAGACTGAGAGACAGAGATAGAAGAGAGAATGGGAGACACACACACAGACACAGACAGACACACAGACACGCGCATACACACACACACACACACACACACACACACAGAGTCATACAGCAGAGGTATTGAAACACACACCTCCAGGCAACCCCTGAGGCTGCGGGGTTCTGCTCGCGACGAGAACGACCCTCGGGTGAGAGAACAGCCCAGGGGCATGCAGGCCGACCTGTCCTCGAGATGACGGCGGCACGACTTTTGGGGAGACTCACCCCAACAGCGACCAGACAGGCCTGAGGCTGGGATGCCGTGCTGCTTCCCCCGGACTCCGCCTGGGGTTTCCTCATCCTGGTCGGCCCTTTGCGACTCCTGGCATCCGGAGACGTTCCCGTCGACCTCGTGGAGAGGTCAGGCCGGAGCCTCAGAGCCGTGCCACCCAAGCACTGCCACGGAGGGCTTCTGCTTTGCCAACCCTCAGCGATCGGTTTCTAAGACAACCGTGGGAAGCAGTGTGAAGGGAAGAGTCGCTCGTGCCTCGCGCATGCGCTTTGGCTGGGCCGACTCGGTCTCCGCTCCTGGCTCTCAGGCTGTGTCCGCTTTAAATTAGGCCTAGGTTGTGTGGTGTCAGCTAGTCTCCTGCCTCAGCCGTGGTGGCTGCTGGATCCGGGGCCCGGTTTGGGGCAGCGTGGGAGAGAGGGCCGCGGATGTCCTGTCCCAGGGCCAAGCCCCCAGGAGTCCTGTCCTCCGGACCTCCTTGAGCCGACTTCCACGGAGGGATGGGGAGTTTCAGGGCGCCTACTGGCTTCTGGGGACTCCCGTTCAGATCCGATTTTGGCTCCCTCCGAGTGAGATAGGATGGGCTCACCACATCTGATGAGGCAGGCAAGACCTCTCTGCAGCACAGATCTATCCCATGGGTCTCAAGGCGTGTTTTCAGCTGAAAGTTCACTGATCCATTAGCCGTCTGCCTCCCTCCTCCTTTGGAAGAGCAGTGGAGTGCCCGGCTTCTAAAAGCTCTGGGCCTCCGGAAAGCCGACCGCTCTTTCCAGGACACGTGCAAACAGGAAAAAGGGTGAATCCAACGTGGAGTCCATGGGATCACGCGTGGTAGTGGCGTGTCTCATGGCAGATGGTTTGATTGTGTGTCACCGGAGGCATAAGGGGCGACGGCGAAACAAACGGTGGTGTTCAGGCTTGTGCCCGGTGGAAGGCGGAATAAGTGACGTTTTCATCAATGACAAGGAATATCAAAGTACCCCTGGGAACCACGAGGGGCCCCGTGCCTGACCGAAGCCCCATTTTGAAATGCCTGCCCGAGGAGCAAAGAGGTTTCTCCAAAATTCACCCTACTTCCAACCCTCCACCGCCCAGGTAGCCCTTACTCCACCTCTCCTGCACCCAGCCCCAGTCCTGGAAACCAGCAACACTGGAAGCCTTGGAAACCGTGGAACAACTGGAAACCACCTCCAAGGGCATAAGGGGAGGAGTGCCAAACGGGTGACTTGTCCTGAGAGGCTTGCTTTCCATTGACAGGCATCCTTGTTATGTCCCGTTTTCAGCTTCTCTTGAAGATTGATTCGTAGCATGGCTTCATTTCTCAGAGAAGAGCCGTGAGGAGATAGAACCATCTCCTTTCACACTGGTGTCCTCCCCTACTGGAAAACAGTTAGCTCCTTGTAGCTTTTTTTGTTTGTTTGTTTGTTTTTGTTTTTTTGTTGTTGTTGGAGTGTGGTCATCTTGATTCTAGAAAAGAGGCAGCTCAGGATCGGGATGAAATTTCAGTTTCTCTGAGACCGACGCTTTTCGCATTGTCGAGGTCTTCAGAAAGCCAAAGTGGAACTGCCGCGGAAATGATTGACAACCGGCCACATGACCCAGGCAGAGACGCAGACTGGGGCCCACTAAAGACACGCTGACATGCAAGAGATCGCTTTGTAACGCACTGGGCACATAAACACACACGCACACGGGCTCACACACACACAGAGACAGAGAAAGTGAGAGAAACAGACAGAGAGTGAGTGACAGAGAGAGAAGAGAGAATGGGAGACACACGCACCAGACGTACAGCAGTGGCAGAGAGACACACACCCCCAGGCAATCACTGAGGCTGCGGGTCTCTGCTCTTTGGGAGAATGACCCTCGGGTGAGAGAGTAGTCCTTCGGCACACAGACAAACCTGTCCTCGAGATCACCAGGGGCATGACTTTGGAGGCTCACCTGAACACCGTACTGGCAGGCCTGAGGCTGGGATGCCACCCCGCTTTCCCCGGACTCCATCTGCTGTTTCTGCATCCTGGTAGCCCCTCTGTGTAGCATAATGTCCCGAATCTGTTTTGTCGACCCCCTGGATTGGTCAGGCTGGAGCCTCGACACTGACGCACTGTCACGGAAGGCTCCTGCTTTGTCAAGGCTCAGGGAATCGTCCTCAGCCAACCGTTGGAACCACCGTCACAGGGGAATGGGCTCGTGCCTTCCGCATGCGCATTCCCCAGGCCGACTCCTGCTTTGCTCTTCAAACTCTGGCTGTGGCCCCTTTAAACAGGTTCGGCGACACGTGGCGGGGGTTCTGTGGCAGTAGCAGTGGCGGCTGGAGCGTGGATGTAGTAGAGGTCGTTATGGGAGTGGGAGCTTCGGGTCCTCCAGGGCTGGACCCCCGGGAGTCCTGTTTTCAGAACCTCCTTGAGCCAACTTCTACCGGTGCAGGGGGACCCCCCTTCAAGGCGCCAGGTCGGGTCTCCAGACTCACAGGCTGACTTACATTGTGGTGATCAGAGTTCACTGCAGCCTCCATCTCCCAGGCTGAAGTGATTTTCTTGTCTCAGCCTCCCACATACCTGGGACTACAGGCATGTGCCCCCACACTCAACTACTTTTCTCCGAAAACATTTTTGTACAAATGGGGACTTACTATGTTGCCTGGCTCATGTCAAACTCCTGGGCTCAAACTGTCCTCCTGTGTTGGCCTCCCAAAGTGCTGAGATTACAGGTGTGTGTTTGCTCCTGCAGCTAAATTCTTATATCTTAAATCCCTACCTCCCGCAATAAGCAGATGTTAGGCACACTTATTTTATAACTTTTTGCTGTTTATGTCTCTTTTTGTCCCTGGACACAGGGATTAGCGACCCACTCTCCACCAAATTTCAAATCATTAGGGGAATTATGTTGTGTCCCAGGAGTGGCTGAGACTTCAAGTACCTGCTGCTCTAACATGGGCCTGCTGAGGAGTACAATTCACCTTTTGTTTCTGTGTTAACAACCTTCCTGAGCTCCTCTAAGTCAGTCCATCCTGCCACAACTGGCAAGAATCAAGAAACTCTCCAAGAAAATGTTTCTCAACCTGCCTGTTGTCAAGTAGAAGACAGGTCTGCTGACCATGGCAAGCATGGCAGTGCATGACAGTGAGCGCCCCCCACCGTGTTTGCTATTCACTGCATGTTCCACCTGAACTTTCCCATCTGCTCAGTGAGTCTTGACGGTGGGGTAAAGGGGACTCACTCTCAAAGACCAAGGCTGACTCTCTCTGAATACAATGGCTTGACCTAATTACTGTCACTGTGGTTTTGTCTTCAGGGGCTGAAAGATACAATGAGAATTTATTCATTTAATTGTCCTGTTGATGCACAAAATACTTAAATGCTTCTACATAGGTCTGCTCTTGTGCACCATAGAGCACTAAGGGAAAGTCCCCACAATAAAAGTACTTTTCACCTGAGCTGCTACGTGTGACAGTTAAGCAGATGAAGGTTAAAAAAATCAAAGCTCCCCAAATATGGGTATGACAACTGATCCAACCTCACGGTCTGTACTTTCCCTCTGTAACAGCATGGATAAATACAGAGATAACTAGCAACTGATACCCTGGTGCACCAAGCAATTGAAGTATTTGTGTGATTAAAAACCAGCATTTAACCATACTCTAGATACACTAAATATCAACCTCACACACACTCATAGCCTGTAATTCCTCTTTGCTTCTAGATGGCAGTTACAATTGGAAAGGAAATACCTAGTTTACAGGAGGCATTAATACTTCATTGCTGCAGAAACTAAACCCTTAAAAGAATGTATCCTGGACTTTCTGACCTGGATACTAATAAACAGTGAAAAATATGTATCTAAGAATACACTTGGAACAGAAATGTGAAAAACCAAAAGTAAGAGATATTATGAAGGATCAAATATAAAATGACCCAGTGCTAAAGAGGCAACAAAGAAAATTGTAGAAGAAAATGACAAGAGGCATTATGCCTTCATGAGTTTGTGCTACTGTATAAGAAAATACAATAGACTGGGTAATTTCTGAAGAAGAGAAATTACTTCTCACAGTTCCATAGGCTGGAAGTCCAAGATCAAGGTGCCAGCAGGATTGGTGTCTGGTGAGGACCAGGTCTTTGCAACCAAGATGGTACCTTGTGCACTATGTCTTCAGGAGGAGATGCACTGTGTCCTCACATGGCAGAAGGTGGAAGGGCAAAACAGGGGAAGCCCACTCCCTCCAGTCCTTGTGTAAGGACCCTAAACCCATTCGTGAAGATTCTCCCTTCATGACTGAGTCACTACCCAAGGGCCGTACTTCTTAATCCTATAACATTGTGATTAATTTTAGGGGAACCATTCAGAACATAGCACTCTATATTCAATTATTTAAAAATTATTTTGTTGTTTTGCTTTTCTTTTTTTCAAATGACTTAAAGTGCACAAAATTTGATCAATCATATTCCTTGGCTCATAGCATACCTTGGCTCTAATTTCATCCTTGTCTGTGCCTGGCCCTCTATGTAAATGTATTTGAATGTATTTGAATAATATGGTAATCACTTGTGAACCCAGAACACAACCCAAGAACTAGGGTTCTGACCCTAACATCTGCTCCTCCTCTGTCCTTTTTCCTGATTTACACCATTCAGCCCCAGGGCAACTACTATCCTGAATTTATGTTTAGGATTCCCTGCCTTTAAAAAAACATTGTTTTATTGCATATATATGATTGCCCTAAATGACATATTATTTAGTTTTTAAGGGTATAATTTATTTACCCATTCTCCTATAAATTTACCCATTCTCCTATTAATGAACATCTGGCTTGTTTCCATATATTTGCTATTATGAATGGCATTACATGAGCATTTTTTTTTTTTTTACTACTTCTGGTACATATGGGCAAGAGTTTCTCCAGGGCCTATGGTAGAGAAATTACTTTGCCATAACATATGAGAATGCTCAACTTTATAAGATAATCCAAATTGTTTTCCAAAGTGGTTGTTCTAATTTAAACTCTCACCTCCTGTATTAGTTCGAGATGATCTTGTTGATCCACAGTCTCTCCATATTTGGTGATATGGTTTGGTTGTGTGCCCACTCAAATCTCAGCTTGAATTCTATCTCCCAGAATACCAACATGTTGTGGGAGGGACCCAGGGTGAGGTAACTGAATGATGGAGGCCAGTCTTTCCTGTGCTATTCTCATGATAGTGAATAAGCCTCATGAGATCTGATGAGTTTATCAGAGGTTTCTGCTTTGGCTTCCTCCTCATTTTCTCTTGCTGCTGCCATGTAAGAAGTCCCTTTCACCTCCTGCCATGACTCTGAGGCCTCCCCCACCATGTGGGACTGTAAATCAAATTACAGTTCTTTTTCTTTAAACCTCTTTTTCTTCTCAGACTTGGATATGTCTTTATCAGCAGTGTGAAAATGGAATAATACAGTAAATTAATACCAGTGGTGTGGGGTGCTGCTGAAAAGATAACCAAAAATGTGGAAGCGACTTTGAAACTTGGTAACAGGCAGAGGCTGGAACAGTTTGGAGGGCTCAGAAGAACACTGGAAAAGTTGGAAATTTTGGAACCTCCTAGAGACTTATTGAATGGCTTTGACAAAAATGCTGATAGTGTTTTGAACAATAAGGTCCAGGCTGAGGTGGTCTCAGATGGAGATGAGGAACTTGTTGGGAACTGGAGCAAAGGTGATTCTTGTTTTGTTTTAGCAAAGAGAATGGCAGCCTTTTGCCCCTGCCCTAGAGATTTGTGGAACTTTGAACTTGAGGGAGATGATTTAGGTTTTCTGCTGGAAGAAATTTCTAAGCAGTAAAGCATTCAAGAGGTGACTTGGGTGATGCTAAAGGCCTTCAGTTTTATAAAGGAAGCAGAGCATACAAGTTTGGAAAATTTGCAGCCTGACAAATTGATAGAAAAGAAAATCCCATTTTCTGAGGATAAATTCAAGCAGTCTGCAGAAATTTGCATAAGTAACAAGAAGCTGAATGTTAATCCCCAAAACAATGGGGAAAATTTCTATGGGACATGTCACAGGTCATCACAGCAGCCCCTCCCATCACAAGCCCGGAGGCCTAGGAGGAAAAACTGTTTTTCTGGGCTGGGCCCAGGTTGACTGTGCTGTGTGCAGCCTAGAGCCTTGGTTCTCTGCGCTTCAGCCCTTCCAGCCATGGCTGAAAGGGGCCAACATAGATCTCAGGCCATGGCCTTGAGAGTACAAACACCAAGCCTTGGCAGCTTCCACGTGGTGTTGAGCCTGCACATGCATAGAAGTCAAGAATTGAGGTTTGGAATCCCCCACCTAGATTTCAGAGGATGTACGAAAATACCAGGATATCCAAGCAGAAGTTTGCTGCAGGGGTGGGGCTCTGATGGAGAACCTCTGCTAGGGCTGTGCAGAAGGGAAATGTGGGGTTGGAGACCCTACACAGAGTCCCTACTGGGGCACTTCCTAGTGGAGCTGTGAGGAGAGGGCCACTCTCCTCCAGGCCCCAGAATGGTAGATTCACTGACGGCTTGCACTGTGAGCCTGGAAAAGCTGCAGTCACTAAACATCAGCCCATGAAAACAGCCAGGAGGTGGGCTATACCCTGCAAAGCCACAGAGGCAGAACTACCCAAGGCCGTGGTAGCCCACCTCTTGCATCAGCATGATCTTGATGTGAAACATGAAGTCAATGGAGATCATTTTGGAGCTTTAAAATTTGACTACCTTGCTGGATTTCAGACTGGCATGGGGCCTGTAAACCCTTTGTTTTGGCCAATTTCTCCCATTTGGAACAGCTGCATTTGCTCAATTACCTGTACCCCCACTGTATCTAGGAAGTAACTAGCTTGATTTGGATTTTACAGGGTCATAGGCAGAAGAGACTTGCCTTGTCTCAGATGAGACTTTGGACAGTGGACATTTGGGTTAATGCTGAAATGAGTTAAGACTTTTGGGGACTGTTGGGAAGGCATAATAGGTTTTGAAATGTGAGGACATGAGATTTGGAGAGGACATGAGACTTGGAGGGGCCAAGAGTGGAAAAATATGGTTTGACTATGTCGCTACCCAAATCTCAACTTGAATTGTATTGCTCAGAATTCCCACGTGTTCGGGGAGGGAACCAGGGGGAGGTAGTTGAATCTTTGGGGTCGGTCTTTCCCATGCTATTCTTGTGATAGTGAATAAATCTCACAAGATCTGATGGGTTTATCAGTGGTTTCATCTTTTGCTTCTTTTGCCTCCTTCTCATATTCTCTTGCCACTGCCATGTAAGAAGTGCTGTTCATCCACCGCCATAACTCTGAGGCCTCCTCAACCATGTGGAACCCTAAATACAATTAATCCTCTTTTTCTTCCCTATCTCAGGTATGTCTTTATCAGCAGTGTGAATGTGGACTAATACATTTGGTATTGTCAAACTTCTTAATTACTGTGGGGAGAATAGATGTGTAGTATCTTGGGCATTCTCCTGATTACTAATGAGGTTGAGAAATTTTTTACATTTTTCAGGCTTTCTCTTTTGTGAAATCCCTATTGATGTATTTTCCCAATTTTCTGTTAGGTTGCTATTTTTAAAATTAATTCATAGGAGCTCCTTATACTTAGTTGATATGATTTTAATCTTTCATAGGTTTTAGGTACTGCAAATATATTCTAATTTATAGTTTACCTTTTCACATTTTTACTTTTATTTTTTAATTTCTATTTCTTTTTTTGAGACAGAGTCTAGCTCTGTTATTCAGGCTGGAGTGCAGTGGCTCACTGCAACCTCCACCTCCTGGGTTCAGATGATTCTCGTGCCTCAGCTTCCCAAGTAGCTGGGATTACAGGTGTCTGCCACTAATGCCAAGCTAATTTCTTGTATTTTTAGCAGAGACGGGGTTTCACCATGTTGTCCAGCCTGGTCTCAAACTCCTGACCTCAGGTGATGTACTGTTGGGATTCCAGGCTTGAGACAACGTGCCCAGCCTATCTTTCCACTTTTTGATGTAAAAAGTTCTTAATTTTGTGATAGTCAAAATGTCTAATCTTTTTTAATGGTTAAATGGCTTTTTGTGTCTCATTCACTTACATTTTCTACTAAAAGTATTAAAGTTTTATTTCTGAAATGTAAGTCTTTGCTCCTCTGGAATTTAATGTTTGTATATAGAGTGAAGTAGGAATATAATTTCATTTTGTTTCCTATATCAATAACCATTATTTTTCTATTCTATTTATTGAAAAGTCCTTTCTTTCCTTGCTGATCTGCCATGTCATCTACATCACATATCAAAGATTAAATTTGTGGAGATTTGTTTGGGAACTCTCTATTCTGTTTCCTCTGTCAGTTTATTGTGAAGACCACACTGTCTTAATTGCTGTGGCTTTTTAAAAGTTCTGATATTTTGAAGCACAAATCTTTCCTCTTCTTCAATAAGGTCTTTGATATTCTTGGCCCCTTCCCTTTTCCATATACGTATTTTTTATATATATTATATATATCCATATATATTTTATATATATATATATATATTTATATATATAGTGAGACAAGGTCTCACTTTGTTGCCCAGGCTTGAAGACTGGTGCAATCAGAGCTGACTGCAGACTTGAACCCCCAGGCTCAAGAACTCCTCCTACCGCAGCCTCCCAAGTAACTGGGACACTAAAGCATGCACCACCTCATCCAGCTAATTAAAACAAAAAATTATTATTTTTTGTAACGATGGGGATCTTGCTATGCTGCCCAGGCTGGTCTCAAACTTTTGGCCTCAAGCAATCCTCTCACCTCAAGCTCCCAAAGTTCTCGGATCACAAGAGTGAGCCACCACACCTGGCTCCATTTTCCATATTTTAAGAACATTTTTTCAAAGCTGCTCAAGACTGCTTTATTCTGTTGGTGCTACTTGCAGCTCCCTTACTTCGCCTTGGAAATACTGTTAATGAAGAAAATCTTAAGAGTTGAAAAATAAAATATTATTTCTTTTCTTCCAATTGCAAAAGAGCAGACACCCTCCTGAATCATAAAGCTGGTTTTGATAAATTGGTGAAATGAGAGCATACACAGTATTATTAATTCTGTTCTAATTTCTGCTTCACTGTGGAGTGTCTTCACAGAGTCTTAAAAGATTATTGCTATGAAATATTCTTATACATGTAACCCATAACCTCTACAATTCTGCAGTTGTACTTGGCTGTCTTACCTAATACTCAGTTGCTTTGCTTCATAATATTTAAATTGGCATCTTTATTTTACAAAATGCATAAATACTAGTATAGATTTTTAGTTAAGCCAGAAGAAAGTAGACTTTATTTACTAACATAACTTATATGTAAAGGTTTCATAAATCTGCTTCTTTTCTTTTACATCATAACAACCACTGAAAATAATATTTCTATAGCAGTTGGGAATAAATGGACAATGACTTTTGTGGCCAGAGGTGAATGGCCCAGGGGCTCCTGCACTCCAGGTCCCACTGAGCCTGCCACACAGCTGAGGGCATTGGTATTTCCACACACCTATAGGGCACACTGTCCCAGAACACAGATCAGATGTTCTCCTTTATTCAAAGGGGGAGTTGAGAGTATTGTCATTGTAATTAAATTAATAAATACATATTTATACAGTGTTAAAATCTGGTTGGACTTCTGTCCCTTCACAAAACAAATTGCTTAAATGAAACCACAGAGTTAACATAAATGAGTACATTTGCTTCTATGATATGCTCTTTTAAATGGAATTAGAATCTAATTTGAAATGTCAATTAAAAGTTTAAATATTCAACTCAATTACATTTAGATTTTGGTTTTGTTTTGTTTTGAGATGGAATTTAGCTCTTGTCACCCAGGCTGGAATACAATGGTGCAATCTCAGCTCACTGCAAGCACCTTCTCTCGGGTCCAAGAAATTCTCTTGCCTCAACCTCCTGAGTAGCTGGGATTACAGGTGCCTGCCACCACGTCTGGCTAATTTTTGTATTTTCAGTAGAGATGGGGGTTTCACCATGTTGGCCAGGCTGGTCTTGAACTCCTGACCTCACGTGATCCACCCACCTTGGCCTCCCAAAGTGCTGGGATTACAAGTGTGAGCCACCGCGCTTGGCCTTTTTAGATTATTTTACTTTATTTTAGTTACTTATTTTTATGACTTTATTGTTATAAAAATGCTAGCTTTTTAAAAAAAATCAATCAATATAACAAAGAACATAGAAGATGATCAACAAGCATTCCCACCTCCATGATCTGGAAATAACTGTCATCAATCCAAAAGCTGACACATGGTGGATCCCTTCACACCAGTTCCCAGTACAAAATAACCCCTGGCTTGTAGAAAACATTATTATTATCATTAGTATTTTCGAGACAGAATTTGAGTCTTGTAGCCCAGGCTGGAGTGCAATGGTCCAATCTCAGCTCACTGCAACCTCTGCCTCCCAGGATCAAAGTATTCTTCTGCCTCAGCCTCCCAAGCAGCTGGGATTACAGGCATGCTCCACCATGGCCTGCTAATTTTTTGTATTTTTAGTAGAGACAGGGTTTCACAACGTTGGCCAGGCTGGTCTCAAACTCCTCACTTCAGGTGATCCACTTGTCTCAACCTTCCAAAGTGTTGGGATTACAGGCATGAACCACCACACCTGGACTAGAAAACATTATTCAATAGCAAACAGTAGCAGTATGCTTGGAGGTTTTAGGACTGATTATTTTAAAATCTGTAGAAAAGTTCAATGCATTACCTTAGGCTATATTCCCAGGGCAGAGTCTCATCTGTTAATAGGGGGCTGGTCTAAGGGTCCTTCCAGCTCTCAGATTAATGGTTTCCCATGTTGAACTGCTCCCTGCCACCCATCCGTCCTTGGTTTTGTTTGTTTGTTTGTTTGTTTTTACAGAGACAAGGTCTCACTATATTGCCCAGGCTGGTCTTGAACTCCTGGCCTTAAGCGATCCTCCTGCCTTGGCCTCCCAAACTCTTGGAGTTACAGATGTGAGCCTTTGTGCTCAGCCCATCCTTGGCTGTTCAAGTATGGAGGTAAATTGTAGATGCCAAGTTTACCTCCAGACCAGAAGGGGCAGATGCCCCAGGGCAGAATCATAACCCTAACCAGGCCTCCCACTACATGAAGACATTATTTTCTGAAGCTTAATCCTGGACAAAGGTCTGACCAGTAGCACTGTGTTCATGAATATCAGGTCAAAAATTTAAAACTGGGAATATCTGGAAGAACTTGGTAGATGCAGGTGCAGTCTGCAGTCCAATGGTCAGCCACGAAACAGGCTACCTGTTCTTTCTCTTTATCATGGAGTCCTTGATGTAAAAATCGATGACACTTTCTTGCTTCTGGTGTGCTTCCCTTTCTTCTTCATTTTCCATAAGTAGTTTCCTCCATCCCACCTTTCAACAGGCCACAGTCAATTCAGGAATTTTTAACCATGAAAATGAGTCTCCATAACATGAATTTAGAGGCCAGGCAGGGTGGCTCATGTCTGTAATCCCAGCACTCTGGGAGGCTGAAGTGGGAGAATGCCTTGAGCTTAGGAATTTGAGACTATCCTGGGCAACATGGTGAAACCCTGTCTCTAACCAAAAATAAATGAATAAAAAAAAATAAGCTATGTATGGTGGTGCAGCTACTAGTCCAGCTACTCAGGAGGCTGAGGTGGGAGGATTGCTTGAGTCAAGGAGGTCAAGTCTGAAGTGGGCCAAGATCATGCCACTGCAATCCATCCTGGGCAACAGAGTGAGACCTTATCTCAAGAAAAAAAAAAAGATTTATAGGACAGACTGACTCTCTTATTACAAGCCAATGCTCATTTGCAATTCCATAAATCCTAGGGCACCTCTTAAGGATTATGCTAAATCTACTCTACCCGTGCTCTATAAATGGATTCACTATTGTAGATGCCACTAAGAACATTCACGATTCACCAGAGGAGGTAAAAATAGCAGCATTAATAGGAGTTTGGAAGAAGCTGATTCCAACCCTCATAAATGACTTTGAGTGGTTCAAGACTTTAGCAGAGGAAGGAACCACAGTTGTGGTGAAGATAGCAAGAGAACTAGAATTACAAGTGGAGCCTGAAGATGTGAGTGAATTGCTGCAATGTTTTGTTTTTTGTTTTTTGTTTTTTTTTTTTTTTTTTGAGATGGAGTTTTGCTCTTGTTGCCCAGGCTGGAGTACAATGGTGCGATCTCAGCTCACCAAAACCTCCACCTCCTGGTTTCAAGTGATTCTCCTGCCTCAGCCTCCTGAATAGCTGGTATTGTAGGCATGTACCACGACACCCAGCTAATTTTGTATTTTTAGTAGAGACGGAGTTTCACCATGTTGGTCAGGCTGGTCTCGAACTCCCAACGTCAGATGATCCACTAGCCTCAGCCTACAAAAGTACTGGGATTACAGGCATGAGCCACCGCACCCAGCCGAATAGCTGCAATCTTAATGGATAAAGTGTTGCTTATTATGAATGAGTAAAGAAAGTGGTTTCTTGGGATGGAATCTACTCCTGCTGAAGATGCCGTGAACATTGTGGAAAGAACAACAAAGGACTTAGACTATTCCATAAACTTAGTTGATAGAGGAGTGGCAGGGTTTGAGAGGATTGGTTCCAGTTTTGATACAAATTCTACTGTGGGTAAAATGCTACCAAACTGCAGAGCATGCTACAGTGAAATCTTTTGTGAAAGCAAGAGTCAGTCAATGCAGCTAACTTCATTGTCATGTTATTTTAAGAAATTACCACTCCCTCTCCAGCCCTCAGCAACCATCACCCTGAGCAGTCAGTAGCTATCAACACTGAGACAAGACCATCCACCAGCAAAATGATGATGACTTGCTGAAGGCCCAGATGATGGTTAGCATTTTTTGGCAATCAAGTATTTTCAAAGTAAGGCATATACATTATATTTTAGACATAATGCTATTGCAAACTTAATTGACTACAGTAGTTTAAACTTAACTTTTTTTTTTTTGAGATGGAGTCTCACTCTGTTGCCCAGGTTGGAGTGCAGTGGTGTGATCTTGTCTCACTGCAAACTCTGCCTCCCAGGTTCAAACAATTCTCCTGCCTCAGCCTCTTGAGTACCTAGGAATACAGGTGCTCACCACCATTTTTGTATTTTCACAGGGTTTCGTATTTTCACAGGGTTTCCCCATGCTGGCCAGGCAGGTCTCGAACTTCTGACCTCTGGTGATCAACCTACCTTGGCCTCCCAATGTGCTGGGATTCCAGGTGTGAGCCACCATGCCCGGCAACATATCTTTTATGTGCACTAGAAAGCAAAGAGTTTCTTGTGACTTGCAAAAAATTTCGTGTGACTTGCTCTATTGTGATGTTCGCTTTATTGTGGTGACCTAGAACCAAACCTGCAATCTCCAAGGTGCGCCTGTACCCCTGAAAGCAGAGCTGGAGTGAAGACTTGGGTGTGGATAGTTTATTTGGGAAGTGATTCCAAGAAGCAAGAGTGAGAGGTGGGAAGAGTGAACCAGGCAAGAAGAAAAAAGCCAAAATAATGGCATGCTATTGAGACTGCTCCCATGCACTTTTTTTATACAGGACCTTCCGAGAGACTCTGGAAAGTTACCCAGGACTGTCCACCTGAAACATGAACCTCGAGCATTTGCCCACCTGTCCCACACTGGTTGAGGTCTTCCCCTGAGGCTGTTAACCTGCAAGTGTTTCTGGGCTGCATTTGTGCTCAGGCAAAATCCTACAATAGTGGAGATGTCCTGGGGTGGAAAGTGTAGCTTGAGTTTGCTGGCAGCACAAGGGAAGCCTGTGCTTCAATGGAACCCCCACGGTGGCTGAGACTGAATGAAAGGTGTGCTGAGAAGACATGACACCGTCGTCATTGCACGGAGGAATCGTAGTCATCGATCTTGGAAAGAGGACTACTGCCCTGAATCCTGCGCTTGAGAAGGTGCCTCTCTGGCCCTCCACTGACTGTACCCTGGCCCACCCAGAGCTCTCACCCTCTCTTCTAGGGCACACGCTGGGCACTCAGGCCCTTGGCCAAATGTGCCTGAGCCTGCATGGCCTCTTCCCTGGGTCCATTTCAAAGCGCAAACTGTGCTTGTCCAAATGGTGCCCAAGACTCTGCTGTCTGAAGGGGTGAGAATTGTGGATGGAGCTTGCATGGGGCCTAGGGAGTCCCCCACACAGGGGTACGCAAAGCTTCTCAAGTGAGGACAGGGCTAGCTATGATGAAAGAAAAAAGTTTAGCCTGGGGCTGAGGATCAGCTCTCCCTTTACTACCACATTCCCGCGCAGAGCACCAAGAAATCGGAGAATTCTACACTCAACTTCGACCTTGTGGGTTATTATGGTGGTATATTTATTGAAGTAGAAGAATAGAACATATTTAGCTATTTTTTTAGATTCATTTATAATTCATAATTATTTAGACATAATGCAAATATGGGCTGGAATTCATGTTCTGATTTTTGTGGCCTTGAGCTAAGGGAAGGGGACCCAGGAAATGGGTTTTATGTGCTTGGATGGCTTCATGGAATCCCCAACTTCATTAGCTGCTGTGATGACTCAAGGTTGTTACTAAAATCCACTTTGTATTATCTTTAAAAACCAAGGGATATTATGTAGCTCAGCAGTTAGAAGGCACTTGACTCAAAATATCTATGAACCAAAGGATATAAATGACTAAGAGCAGGAGGATCATTACCTGAAGGGGTGGAGGGTTGATCTCAGGATATGACCTGTGAGATCCTTCCTGCTGGCTCAGTGCTGACTGAACGTGGGGCAGGAGAGCCCCAGGAGCAACACATATCTGGGATAGGAGGGAATGCGGGGAGGAAGGAAAGAGAAATAGGCCCTTTTTGTTTTTATTGATCCATGACAATTATACATATGTCTAGGGTACATGTGATATTTTGATATATGCATACAATGTGCACTGATCAAATCAAGATAATTTGCATATCCATCACCTCAAACATTTATCATTTATTTGTGTTAGGAAAATTCCACATCTTTCTTCTAGCCATTTTGAAATGTATAATAAGTTATTGTTAATGATCATCACTCTACTGTGCTATTGAACACTAGAACTTCTGTTCCTTCCATCTAACTGTATTTTTGTGCCCATTAACCAACTTCTGGGAAGGGTAAAATGGTGGTTGGATGAAAAGGGTCCTTCTTAAGGCAAAGAAAATCTTACAAGAAGGGAAGACATCTTAGGAGGAAAAATAAAAAGGTGGACCATGGGCTTAGAGTGGGGACTGCAGAAATTGAATGGCAAAGAAAAAACCAACTTAGCATTGTGAAAATAAATCTCAATGTCATTCCTTTCACAAGTCCAATGGCTGATATTCTTTTGGCAAGCTGGATATGAAGTAGGAATCTTTCTTTGAGTCATACATTTTCATGATTATGATTATTATTGAATAATAGGTGACAATTATTGAGAGCAATTATTGAGGACAATTATTGAGCTTTCACAAGCTCTTTTCAAAGGCCTTTATATATGTTTTCTCCACTTCTGTTAGATATTCTTATTATTCCCATTTTGTAGATGAGGGATGCACAGGCATAAAGCCTATGTGGAGGCAGAGAGCAGCTAAGTAACCTGACCATGGCCCAACAGCAAACAAATGGTGGGGCCACATGCAAATCGAGGCAGAACCCTTCTATTTTATGAAGCTCAATGTTTTCTTGTTTTCATCTTGTTATGAATACACTTATTTGCAAAGGGGTTTTGAAGCTACATTAAAACATTTTGCGGTCGTGCGTGGTGGCTGTTGCCTATAATCCCAGCGTTTTGGGAGACCAAAGTGGGCAGATTGCCTGAGCTCAGGAGTTTGAGACCAGCCTGGCCAACATGGTGAAACCCTGTGTCTACTAAAAATGCAAAAAAATTAGCCGGGCATGTTAGTGTGCACCTGTAATCTCAGATAATCTGGAGGCTGAGGCAGGAGAATCGCTTGAACCCAGGAGAGGAAGGTTGCAGTAAGCTGAGATCGTGCCACTGCACTCCAGCCTGGGCAACAGAGTGAGACTCTGTCTCTAAATAAATAAATAAATAAATAAATAAGATTGAAATTTGAGCTCCTGACCATGTCTCTAGGTTGTACTCATATGTATTTTGATGTCTTCTAAGATTTATTCTTAGTGCATTTTTTAAGTTAAAGTATTTATTTACTGAGCATCTACTGTATATCACGTGCTGAGATAGGCATCAGCAGTGCAGGGAACATATGGCACAGTCTCTGCCCTCAAGTAATTTTCACTCACCACATATATTTATTAGGACACCGATACATGTGTAAATATAAGATAGTAAGATAGACATTGCAAGAAGTAATTATTTACTGTAAACCTATTTCATAGGATTTTAATCTTAAAGTACTTTCACCCTATTTCCAAAAAAAATGTGTTGCATAACTTTAAAGGGATTTTCAGTTTGAAATCATCATATGAACTGCAGTAGCATCTGCTGGTGAAATACTGCTTTGTATCTATTAGAATAGTCCAAACAATTGGGAGAGAACTGCATTATTAGAGCTGTAAAATTTACTTTCTAGAAATCTCAGAAAAGAAGAGGAAGTTCTATGGTAGATGAATAAGATGACATCTAAACTCTTCTCTTAAGCTACTGAAGTTCTGTGGATATCTCACAGCACAAAGTTCAAGTGTATGCCCACAACTCCTCATGCCACAAGATGTGACACCTTTCCAATCTCTTTTTGCAAAAGTTTCCAATTCTAAGAGTACTTTTTATACCCACATATTCCGGATTTTGTAGTGCACGCAAAGACAAGATGGGAAGGGGGCTTCGATTTGTTGATGCCAGCTGCTCTATGGACCAGGCCCTGCCCATGGATCCATGTTGGTTCTTTTATCCCTACATCAGCCATAGTCCATAGGCATTAACCTCCATTGTACAGATGAAGAAATTGAAACTCTAAGAGAATATGCAATTTACCCAGAGTCACGCAGCTTGTGTATGTAAGAGTTGGAATGAAAATCTAATCTGAGTCTCAAGTCTCCTTCCACAATATGGTTTTGATTACATTTTGCAATCACCTTAGCAGGGATATGTCTGCCCTAAAAGATAGTAAGTAGGAATACTTCTCTCTATACCTTAACCTAACATCCATGGGCTTCATTTTTGTATTTGGAGGTGTCATAACATTATAATAATTTGATTTTATTTGAATAGTGAGTATTATACTACTCAGTCTAGAAATCTGTGACATCCCGGTCTAAACTGCATGATAGCAATGAAGCTTCTTCAAGGAGACAAGTATGAGAAATAAAGTAGAAATAAGTTGAATTTCTATGGAGTTGCTACTTCTGAATTTAAAGTTAGCTGAGGTTAAGTAGATATTCAAAAAGATCACTATAATCTTCACTTGAATAATATAAACATTTATTATTTCTTACATATTTATTTATTTATGGAACATAGATGTAATTTTAAAACAGAATATTTGCAAATTGTATTAAAATATATTAAAAACATAATACATTATGACCCAATAGAGTTTTTCACAGTAACTCAGTGTTAGTTTAAAATGTGAAATTCAATCAATATAATTCACCATAGAATATAGTGTGTATGTCAGTATAATGTATATCCAAATTGGAAAGAAGTAAATTTATCTTTGTTTTTTAGTAAGATGAAATTAAAATTTTAGGGAATTTCAACTTTCATTTTAGATTCTGGAGGGTACCTGTGCAGGTTTATTACATGGGTGTGTTGTGTGATGATGAGATTTGGGGTATGAATGAAGGTGTGAGTTCCTATCTTGAATTTGCACCCAGAGCAATCTCCCCTGATCAGCAGAGGGTAAACTAACTTGAATTACACTTGAATTTCTTAGGAGAGCAGGTCACAAAGGGCAAATTGTGGTCCAGAGACAAAAGTGTCCAATGGTCTAAAATGAGCCTGCCATATCACTTAGGGTACAGGTCTTAACACAAATACATTTCAGAACGGGGTCAAACCGTTGTTTAAAGATAAATGTAAGCTGGGTGTGGAGGCACACGTCTATAATTCCAGCTACTCAGGAGGCTGAGGCAGGAGGATCCCTTGAGTTCAGGGGTTTAAGACCAGCCTGGACAACATAGGAAGATCCCATCTCAATTTTTAAAAATGAGAAAAAAATAGATAAACTTAAGCATATTAACATTTTAAAGAGTTTATTTAAGCAAACAGGGATTCATGGATCAGCCAGCTCCAAACTGAAAGTGGTTGGAGGATCTACTGGAGGTGTTTGTAGGGAAGGCTTTTATAGGGTGAATGTAGAAGTAGAGTAGAGAACCTATTTGTTTGGCAAAAATTTGGGCAGTTGCATTATTTGAACTATCCTGGTGGTAGTTCTCTCATTACACAGCTAATACTCAGCGGGCCACTTGTTGGTGGGCTAAGCTTGTTTCATTTTGTCTATGTAGGAACCCAGGCCATGGGAGCTATCTCAGCCTAATGCTCTCCCATTACATTATTTTACACCTCTCTGTATCAGGATAAGTGGGGATCTTCCCCATGAGGCTTCTTACCACCCTGTTTCCCTCAGGAAAATGAAACTGTCCCTTTTGCCTCTGTAGGCAATCTTCTGAACAGGGCTTTCCTAATATTCTTATCTCATCTTATTTTATCTTATCCTCTTCTCTGTACCTTGTTTACATGCTTCTGGAACACTTGTGTGTCTTGCATCCATCACCTGAATTATTTAGGCAATCCTAAAAGAAGACTTCTAGGATGGATTGGTAGAGAACTGCTGGCATATTGCGCCCTCTCTCCTTGTATCTGGAACTTTCATAATTACCTTAGTTCTCCAGGCCAATTTTGCAATTATCTTCATTCTCCACTTCAAAATACATTTACCTCTGACAGAAGTTGAGTACATAAAAGGGACCTTGTCCAGTGGTACATATGAGGCAGGAGACATGATATATATAGTTAAAATTGTAAACTAAAAGCTTTCTGACACCAAAAGCATAAGTAACAAAAGAAAAAAACAAGTAAGTTGGACTTCACCAAAATTTAAAACTTTTGTGCAATCAGAGGACAACTGGCAGAATGGAAGAAAATATTTCAAATAATATCTTTGATAAGGGATCAACATGCAGAATATATAAAGAATTCCTACAACTCAACAATAAATAAACAACCCAATTAAAAAATAGGCAAAGACTTTCATAGAAAATTTCCCAAAAAAGATACACAACTGGCCATCAAGCACATGAAAGATGCTCAACATCACTGATTACTAAGGAAATGCAAATCAAAACCATAGTAAGATACCACTTCATACACATTAAGATGGCAATCATCAAAAAACCAGGGAATAACAAGTGTTGGTGAGGATGTAGCCAAATCAAAACTCTTGTACATTGCCGGTGGACTCTACAGCGGTATAGTCATGGTAGAAGAGTACAGTGCTTCCTAAATTAAAAATAAATGGAATATAGGCTGGACTCAGTGGCTCATGCCTATTATCCCAGCACTTTAGGACACTGAGGCGGCCAGATCACGAGGTCCGGAGTTCAAGACCAGCCTGACCAACGTGGTGAAACTCTGTCTCAACTAAAAACACAAAAATTAGCTGGGCGTGGTGCTGCGTGCCTGTAATCCCAGCTACTCAGGAGGCTGAGGCAGCAGAATCACTTGAATGTGGGAGGCGGAGGTTGCAGTGAGCCAAGAGAGTCAAACTCCATCTCAAAAATAAATAAATAAATAAAAATGAAACATAGAATTGCTATATCAGTCAGCAAGTCAACTTCTGGGTTTAAACCCACAAGAATTGAAAGAAATGTGTTAAGAAACATTCCTCTAACTGCATGTGCTCCCTATACAATTAGCTACAGAAAGAGGTGATAACTCATATTATTTACAAATGTTACAAGTATAAAGAACTTTAAAATAATCATTTTCTATGATTTGTTATCAATTGTTAAGTTTATTTTAACAATTATCAATTAGCTACAGAACACGAGTAGTGTTTCTTACTTTAGCCAGATGTAAACATGTGATGCAGTAATATAGTGAAGAATATTACTCACTTCAGGGGATAGGGCTTTGGTGAAGAATTTTGAGAAACTCTTGAAAGAGGAAAAGAAAACCCCCCATGACAGTAATACAATTCCAAAAGCAAAAGGAGAAAAAATGTAAATGTATTAAATCAAAAAATATTTTAAGGTAAGGCAAAAGTAGGTATAGAATGGTGAGTCACATACAAATTGTGAAAGTGAGTAATGGTCCAGAAATCAAAGGAGAGGGAAAAATATGGTAGGTGAATATGGTTGCAATGCTAATTAAAAAATGTTATTAGCAGCTAGCTCAATTCAAGCTTTGAATGAATAGAAATAGAGTGTTTATAACAGTATGCTTAATCTACTGGTGACAATATTAAGATAATTGTTGAATTATACTTAAAAGAAGTTAGTGAAAGCAGGGAATGAAAGACTACTGAACTTTTCTGGTTTGTTTTGTAAAAATTTGCCTATGTCCAACATACAGGCACAAAAATAAAATACTGGAAATAGAGAGCAAATCTTGGCCATTCAAATAAGAGTCAGCTATTACTTCTTTGGCCATAGGCTGTAGTCCTACAAGCAAACGTTGGTAAAATATGTGATTCAATACAGATATTCATTTTTCAAGTGTTTACAACCTGTTTGAGTCCATTTGGACTGCTGTAACAAATGACCTTAGACTGGGTAATTTATAAAACAAATTTGTTATTCTCAGATCTGGGGGTTGGGAAGTCCAAGATCTAGGTGCCGGCAGAGTTGTTACCTGGTGAGGTTTGTTTCTCAAACTTACTGCTGCATCTTCACATGGCATAAGGGCAAAAGGGGCAAAGTAGCTCCCTGTGGGTTCTTTTATAAGGGGACTAACCCATTCATGACGGCTCCCCAACCCCCTTAACCTACTCACATCCCAAAGACCTCCCCTCTTTATTTATTTATTTATTTATTTATTTATTTATTTATTTATTTATTTTATTTAATTTTTGAGATGGAGTCTTGCTCTGTTGCCCAGGCTGTAGTGCAGTGGCACAATCTCAGCTCACTGCAATCTCTGCTTCCCAGGTTCAAGCAATTCTCCCGCCTCAGCCTCCTGGGTAGCTGGAATTACAGGCGTGTGCCACCACACCTCGCTAATTTTTATATTTTTAGTAGAGATGGGGTTTTACCATGTTGGCCAGGCTGGTCTTGAACTCCTGACCTCATGATCTGTCCACTTCAGCATCCCAAAGTGCTGGGATTAAAGATGTGAGCCATTGTGTCCAGCCTGGCCTCACATCTTAACACCAACATATTGGGAATTAGATTTCAATATATGAATTTTGAAGAGATATAAACTCTCAGCCCATAGCACAAACCAAGGAAGAATGTTTGAGGCACCTGTCAAAATACATATTTGAAAAGATCAGAACGTCTGGAATGCCAAATGAATTACATTAGTAGAGGCAAATTCTAACAATGAATTGAGAAGAACTGCAATCAGAAAGAATCACAGAGAGAACCATTTAATTTTAACATTGAGGAAAAACTTTGAATGTGGGTTCCATTCAATTGTACAATAACTCAATGTATACAGCATCAACACTTTTAAAACATTGAGATAAAATACTTTTGGATTTTATCAAATTGGATGTAATGCTAGAAGAAGAATTCATACTTTGAAGGGACTGTGATAAATTAAAGGATTTATTTAGTTCTGTTTGCACTTGCTACATGCTGTTTCCAATATGAATATTTTCACAAGATTTACATGTCTAATACATGAGTTGGCTCCTGACCTTGAAGCAATTGTTAGCAATAGATACACTGGTAAAAAAAAATTATCTTCTCCTGTCCTGCATGACCATGGACATGGACATCTTAGTATTTATGCATAATAAAAACTTTCAGTTCAGCTTAATAAATATTTATTGACAATGTGCTAATCATGAGGAGGACTGTGGATAAAGGTGGATGATAAAGATAAATTTAAGTTGGGAAAACTACCACCACTACATCTACAAGGGCTGAAAGTATATACAAGTCAGAAGCACACAGAAATCACTGAACCACAAAGTAAATGGCCATAAGTGCTGTTATATACACAAACCATGTCCTACTTATATAGTCCTTTAAATGGATAAATAATACATTAATTCTGACTGGGAAGGGAGAAAGTTTCTAGGAATAGTTCTTTAAAAAGTTGCATCAATTTTGATTAATACATAGAAAGAGACTGTTACAGAAGAAGAGCTAGCTAACGGAAGACCTAGCATAATTTTATTCTTGCACAATATCAGGGAACCCAACAGTTTTGTCAGCAGTAGCTACTTTTAATTTCTTTGGATACTTGGGATCATCTGGGAAGATTGTGGTAAGTAAGGCTGATGATGAAGACTTTGATTGAGAAAGGATTTATCAGGAGCTGGGCACAGTCGCTCATACCTGTAATCCCAGCCATGTAGGAGGATGAGGCAGGAAGACTGCTTAAGTCCAGGAATTAGAGATTAACCTGGGCAATATAGCCAGACCACCTTCTCTACAAAAAATAAAAAACAATTAGATGGGCATTGTGGCACATGCCTGTGGCCCCAGCTACTGGGGAGACTAAGGTAAAAAGATCACTTGGGCCCAGGAGTTTGAGGCAACAGTAAGCTATGATTGTGATGGCAGTGGCTGCTGCCATCATGCCAGCTGCAGGGGAGAGGTGTGGCCAGGGTTGTATGCTCCCTGGAGTTGGCAGGATGGGGAAAAGTGGGAGCCCTGCCCCTTCCGAGTTGGAATTGGAGCTCCCTGGGTGCTGCTGCAGCTGACCAAACTGCAGCTGTAACTGTAGACCTGGACCTCTCATTCCATGGAGCAGACAGGAGTTTATCCAACTCCCCTACTCTGTCCCCACCCCAGCCCACCACCCAGCCACCCAAACCAATGCTGCAGACTCAGGCATCCCTGCACTCTTGGGGAGCCTGGGAACGCCTCCCTTGCCCCCTGCAGGCTTGGAGGCACTTCCTCCTGCTGCCTGGTCTCTCCCACCTCCTGGCTCTGTGCTCTGATCTCAGAGTGGGGATGGGACCCAGCAGGGTGCTGTCACAGCCCAGCCAGGTGTGCACACATTGGAAGCAGTGCTGACATGCCAATCCCCTGCCACCTCAGCCCCCTCTGGACTTTGGACACCGAGGAGCAGGAGCATGGGAGGGGAAGCTGAGGGGGTCTGAGGGTGGCTGTACACTGGCCTGCAAGTGCCCCTTGGTGCCAGCAGCCTGGGTGCCATGTATGGCTGTGGGAGGCAGACAGGCTCCTGGGTGGAAGGGGATGGGTCCCCACTGAAGCCCCACTTGCAGGCTAGGCTGCCAGTCCTGCAGACTGGAGGCAAAACTCATGGTGCTTTTTCCTGGGCCCTCCCATGGCTGCCCATGGACCAATGGGCATACACTTCCTCCCCTCTGACATCCATAAAAGCCCAGGACTCAGCCAGAACAGGGCAGAAGACAGAAGAGGGAAGACTAGAGGCAGGAAGGAGCTATCCTTTCTGCTGATAGCTGGAGACAATGGGAGGGCCAGCTACCTTCTCTGCTGAATGCTTCAGAGACCTGCAAAGATATCTGGGAACTACCAGCTGCAGACAGGAGCAACCTTCTCCAGGGCTTCCCTTTCTGCTGAGAGCTGAACACTTGACAGAACAACCTAGAGAGGAGCTACCCACTATGGGTCTCCTCTGAGCTGTTCTAACACTTAATAAAGCTCCTCTGCTTTAACCCTTCACTTGTCTACCTACACCATTCTTCCTGGATGCAGGACAAGAACTCGGGCAAAGATGCCACCAATCACAGTTTTCCAACCAGAAAATCGACACCCCAAAGATTCCATAACAATTACACCACTGCACTCCAGCCTAGGTGGCAAAGTGAGACCCTGACTTTTAAGAAAAGAAAAAAAAGGAATTATCCACAAGTTATTAGATAAGACTGCTAATAGCTTCTAATTGTGATACCTTCCCGTTTGAAATGGAAGGGAAGGAAGTTGACACCAGGTCAGTTTTCCCAAAGTTATAACCCTGCTTTTGGCCTCTTTCAGCTCCAGTCAGACATTAGCAATGCTCAGTTACCTTCAATATTAAGCCAGTCCTGACATGAAACTGGCAGCATTGGAGAACACTGACCCAGACTTGAAGGTAGATCTGGAATTAGGATTGCTGCTTTAAGCCCAGTATCAAGGTACACAATGAATCATGAATTTGTCATAAACCAAATTTAGTGGATTGTTTTCCTATAATTCTGATAACTTTTCCTTGATTATATATTAAAACAATTCATTTGCTGTATCTTCGTTACTGTCCCAAATGTTTTGGGTTGACATACCGATGTTAGCTAGTGGTTTTGGTCTCAACTTTCAGTAGCTGCTCCAATGTAAAATGATCACACATAAATCTTAGGTTTTTACTAATATGATACCTTGTCTGATACTATCTTCATCTATCAAATAAAGGGTTTAGTATTTTCTTAGTCAATGTGGGCTGCTATAACAGAAAATACAGATTGAGTGGCTAAAACAAGAAACATTTGTTTTTCACAGATCTGTAGGCTGTAAATCTGAAATCAGGGAGTCAGCATGGTTGGGTTCTTGGTGAAGCCTGTCTTGCTGGTTTACAGATGGCTGTCTTATTTTATCCTCACATGGAGGAGAGAAAAATTTCTCTTGTACCTCTTCTTAGAAGGGCACTACTTTCCTTTGATGAGGGTTTCATCTTCATGACCTAATTACTTCCCAAAGTTTTACCTCCTAATACCAATACATTGAGAGTAAGGATTTCAACATATGAATTTGAGGGATTTGCAGTTCATAATAACTATCAATGTCAACTCAGTTCAAGCTTGAATTTGTTTTGCTTTGGGTGACAAATCTCTAACTAATTTGAATTCATCTTTCCCCAGTCTGGTTCAATGTTGTCTTCTTTCTCCTTCACCACCAACAGTTAGCAAGATGTCAGTTTTACTTGAGGCTAAGTCTGTTTTAGTTATCGCAATAGAGAATCCTGTAAGCTATATCTTAGTTGCCCCTTTCATAATATTTTTCATTATGGAAAAAATACATTCTAAACATTGTTCCTATTCTAAGAAACTTGGCTGCATCTTTGCAACAAAAATAATGCGGACATTTGCCAAATACAGCTGTAGAGAAAGGTAAAATCATTGCTCCGAATTATTCATAAAATCACAGAAATTAGGGACAAACACTAAATAAGGATGAATTATTCAGTGACCTGAAACAGATATTTTCTTTAGTTTCTCATGTAATTTGAAATGTACTGCAATTTACATCCTCAGTGTTATAAACATATGATGTTTCTCTTCTAGTGAAAAGCACCCAACAGAACTTGTTAAACAAATGAGTTTTTTTCTCTTCCCATCTCTAAAAGCATTTTTTATAGCTACACATCTACAAATATGTTTTAATAGACCTAACCTCTCTATGATGTCATTCTCCCCTTGGGTACCAGAATATATATTTAGCCCTGTAGAATTATTTAGCTCTCAGGTGCTGAGTTACTAGTTCCCAGGAGTTGCATTGCCCAAAGTAATGTGGAACTTTTTCTATTTTAAATTTCACCTCACATGGTCCTTTGGTTTTGTTACATTTTGTACCTGTTTTGATTGTTTTTTTCCTCTCTACGGAAATTATTTGCCAAGTAAGGAGAAAAAGTGTTGATTTTTTCCTCATTCAAAAATTATGGTAGATGAAAAAAATCTGATTAAATAACTCTATTACAGTCTTTCTCAACTTTTTACTAAGATAAACATGAAGGCACTGAAAAGGTGAAATTTTCAGCTATTGAAAATTTGGAATGTAGGACATCATGCCGAGATTTGAGGAAATGTATCAATAATTTAGCAAGGGATGGTAGTAGATACACAAAAAGCAATTAGAAGCATAAAGGCCTTGGATTCTTTTCATGTTAAAGAAAATACATTCTGAAAGTAAGTACAAAGACCCTTTGTATTTCCTTTATAACCTGTTCCCTAACAGAATACCAGGGCCTATGCCAAGGGAAAAACTGTGTGGATGTGTTTTTCTCTTCTGGTGCTGATATGGTCATAGGATGGGGATGCTCTCTCTTTGCTATTTCTCTAACCAATCTTATTACTATATCAACCAGTATCAAAACATTTCAAGTCTAGTTACTGACAAGAGAGTAAACTAGAGTGGACTCCTGACTCATAACAAGGATTCAGATCTAGAGTTCTCATAGAGTGAAGAGATTATGTTTGCAACTGAGAAACGGATGTAAAAACTGTAAGGAATCCCTGGAGAGTCTGAAAGTCCCTGAGCCCTGATACAGAGAGCAAATGGCAGTTTAAGGCTGACCACCTCTCATTCCCTCCACTATTCCTCACATAAGAATATTACAGTACACTCTTCACGCTCTCTCTGCTTCAAGCTTTGCCCTTCCACCTCTCTGTTCCACAGAGAAGAAGGTAGGATGCTCCTCTTAAAATACAAGGTGGATTATTTTACTCATCTGCTTAGAAACTTTTCAATGGCTTCTCATCCCATTCTGAATAAAATTCAAAGTGCTTTCCAGACTTACAAGTCCCTGTAGGATCCTGAGCCTTGACAGTATCTCTGACAAAATCTCCAGCCTCCCATTGGTCACTCCTGCTCTGTCACACTAGTGTCCTCGCTGTTGTTTTGAAATATAGCAAGCATGATTTTTCTTCAGTGTCTTTATCCTTGTTATTTTTTCTGCCTGCCTTGTTCTGTGTCTTGGGCATTCCATATGACTCATCTCCTCATTCCCCTTAGTCCTTTTTCCATGTGGCATTTGAATACAGAAATCTTCACTATCTAAAATTATACTCCGATATCCATAACTTCTTTTATTGCTGTAGATATCCTTACAGCATTTATCATTGCCATTTATTAGCTTATTTGTCTTTCCTTACTAAAATGTAAACTAAATACAGACAGAAATTTTTGTAATTAAAAAACACATAACAAAAAAAATCTACCATCTTAACAAAATTTTAAGTTTGCAGAACATTTTGTTAATGATATACACATTGTTGTACAGCAGAAATCTAGAATGCTTTTATCTTGCTTGACTGAAACTCCACACCTGGGGAACAGCAACTCCAGATTTCCTGTTTCCTCCAGGCCCTGACAACTACCATTTTATCTTCTGCTTCCACGTGTTTGGCTACTTTCAATACCTCATATAGATGGAATCACGATATATTTGTCTTTGTGTCTGGCTTATTTCACTTAGCACAATATCCTTAAGATTGATACATGTTGAAATATGACAGAATTTTCCTTTTGAAGGCTGAATAATATTCCATTGTGTGTGTATATATATATATACACATATATATACCATATATATACACCATACGTATATATACCATACTATATATACCATACATATATATACCATATATATATATACCATATATATACCATATATATATACCATATATATATACCATATATATACCATATATATATATACACCATATATATATATATATATATATATATACACACCATATTTTCTTTATCTGTTCATTTGATGATGGAGTTTTAGATTGTTTCTACTTTTTGGTTATGGTGAATAATTCTGTAATGAATATAGGGATGCAAATATCACTGCAAGATCTTGCTTTCAATTATTTTGGAATTATTCAATTATTTTGGAAAAATGCCCACAAGTGGGATTGCTGCATCATATGGGTAGGTCTATTTTTTAATGTTTTGAGGACCCTCTATACTGTTTGCCATAGTGGCTCTACCATTTTACATTCCTACTGACAGTACATAGGGTTCTAATTCAATTTCTCCACATCTTCATCAACACTTGCTATTTTCTTTTTTTAAAAATGGTCATAGAGTTATGAGGTGATAAATCCTGTTGTGATTTTAATTAGCATTTCCCTGATGATTAATGATATTGAGTATCTTTTTATATCCCTGTTGGTCATTTGCATGTCTTCCTGAAAAATATCTATTTAAGAATTTGGACATTTTTAAATCGGGTTATGTGTTTATTTGCTTTTGAGTTATAGGTGTTTCTTATATATTTTGGATATTAAGCCCTTAGCACATATATGGTTTTCAAATATTTTTTTCCAATTCTGTAGGCTCCCTGTTCACTCTGTTGTTTCCTTTTTTGCAAAGAAGCATTTTATCTTGATGTAATCATCCTAACCTATTTTTGCTTTGGTTGCCTGTGCTTTTGGTGTCAAATCCAAGGAATTATTGCCACGACCAATGTGATAAAGGCTTTCTTTATGTTTTCTTGTAGGAGTTTTACAGCTTTAGTTCTTACATTTAAGTTTTCAATCCATTTAGAGTTAACATTTGTGAACAGTGTAAGATAAGGGTTCACTTTCATTCTTTTGCATATGGATATCCAGTTTTCCCAACAATATTTGTTGAAGAAATTATCCTTTCTCCATTGTATAGTTTTGGCACCCTCATCAAAGATCATTTGACTATATGCATGTGGGTTTATTTCTGGGCTTGCTTTATGTATGTATGTATGTATGTATGTATGTATGTATGTATGTATGTATTTATTTATTTATTTGAGATGGAGTCTTGCTCTGTAACCCAGGCGGGAGTGCAGTGGTGTGATCTTGGCTCACTGCAACCTCTTCCTCCTGGGTTCAAGCGATTCTTCTACCTCAGCCTCCCGAGTAGCTGGAATTACAGGTGCCCACAACCATGCCCAGCTAATTTTTGTATTTTTTCATAGAGATGGGATTTCACCATGTTAGCCAGGCTGGTCTCAAACTCCCGACCTTAGGTGATCTGCCCGCCTTGGCCTCCCAATGGGCTTTCTATTCTGTTCCACTAATCCATTCTGTTCCATTCATCTATATGATTAGTTTTATGTTAATATCACACTATTGGGATTGCTGTAGCTTTGTAGTATATTTCAAAGTCAGAAAATGTGAGGCCTCTAACTTGTTTTTCTTTCTTAGGATCGTTTTGGATATTCAGGGTCCGTTGTGGTTCCATATGGATTTTAGAATTGTCCTTTCTATTTCTCTAAAATTATCATTGGAATTTTTATAGAGATTACATTAAATCTGTAAATTGCTTTGGCTAGTATTAGAATTTAAAAATATTCTTTCAATTCATGAAAATCAGATGGCTTTCCATTTACTTGTGTCTTCCTTAACTTCTTTCAGCAATATTTTGCAGTATTCAGTGTACAAGTCTTTCCCCCACCGTCTAAGTTTATTTCTAAGTATTTTATTCATTTTGATGCCATTGCAAATGGATTGTTTTCTTAATTTCCTTTTCAGAATGTTTGCTGTTTGTGTTTTTTTGAATCTTTACTTTGAATCCTGCAACTTTGTTGAATTCAGTTTATTAGTTCTAAGAGCTGTTTGTTGAATCTTTAGGGTTTTTTAAATATATAAGATGATGTTTTCGGTGAATAGAGAAAATTTTACTTCTTCCTTTCCAATTTGGATGGCTTTTATATCTTTTTCTTGCTTAATTATTTTAGCTAGGACTTTATGTACTTCATAAAGGCGTCCTTGCCTTGTTCCGGATCCTGATCTTAGAAGAAGAGATTTCAGTTTTTCTTCATTAATATGATGTGAGCTGTGGGTTTTTACATATGGCCTTTATTCTGTTGGAATAATTTCCTTATATTCCTATTTTTTCAAGTGTTTTTCTAATGAGAGAATGTTGAATTTCATCAAATGCTCTTTCTCCATCTATGAAGATGAACATGTTATTTTAATTGTTTTCTTAATGTGGCATATTATATTGATTCTCACATGTTGAACACTTCTTGCATTTCAGGAACAAATCCATCATAATTATGGTGGATGATAATTTATAGTGCTGTTGAATTCAATTTGCTGGTATTTATTGAGGATTTTGCATCTACATTCATTAGGAATCTTTAATTCTTTTTTTTTTTTTTTTTTACTAAATAAACAGTTTATTCTTGAGAATCTCATATATAGGTAATTGATTAAGCACCACTTACAGACATTGTAAAGCTAGAATCACTATTACTAGAATAATTATTTCCTACATGAAAAGTCTGAGGTGACACAAAACAGTTCAAACGGCATTTCCTGAGGTTAAAGTCACTTGGATAATCTAACAATAAAGATTTAAGACCTGCAGCATGACCATTCACATTTATGTTGTTCAAAGCAGCTTACATTCAAGTTACAAGACAGATCACAAGCATCTCTCTCTACTGCTATGCTCTTCATGCCAAATGGCTGACTTGATTTCAAAAAAGAAAAAGACTAGGGGGAAAGAATTCTGATTTTTAATTACCTCCAGCTTCTTTGAAGAAAGTAGGGCCATTGTCTGGCTTTGATATTAGTGTTGTGATAGCTTCACAAAAAGAGTTTAGAATTTTTCTTTCTTCTTTAATTTTTTAGGAATGTTTGAGAAATATTGGCATTAATTCTTCCTTAAATATTGGCAGAATTCTCTACTAAAGTCACCTGTGCCTGAGATTTTCTTTGCTGGAAGATTTTTGATTACTAATTTAAATACCTTACTAGCTATAGATTTGTTCATATTTTGTATTTCTTCTTGATTCAGTGTTATAAGTTGTATATTTCCAGTAATTTGATTTTGTTCTAGGTTATCCAATTACTACCATAATCATTCACAGCAGTCTCTTATCATCTTTTTTTATTCCTGTGGCATCAATTGCAATGTCTACTTTTTCATTTTTAATTTTATTTGGTTGAGTCTTTTCTCTTTTTAATTGCCATATTCCATTGTATAGTATTACCACAGTTTTTTTTAATCTATTCACTTGAATTGGTTCTACTTTCTGGTTATAATGAAAATATGCGTATGAAAATATCCTTTATCTGCATTAATCTTTATTATTTCCTTCCTTTTGCTGGGTTTGGGCTTAGTTCTTTTTTAGTTCCTTGAGTTGTAAAGTTAGGTTGTGTATTTGAGATCTTTCTTCTTTTTTAAGGTAGGCATTTATTGCTATAAATTTCCCTCTTTAGTACGGCCTTTGCTGCATTTCTAAATTTTGCTATGTTGTGTTTTTTAATTTTTTTTGTCAGCTTGTTTTCTAATATTCTTTTTGATTTCTTCTTTGACTCATTGGCTGTTCAATAGTATGTTGTTTAATTTCCATATATTTGTAAATGTTTCAGTTTTCCTTCTACTATTGAATTTTTGCTTCATCCTACTTTTGGTCAAAACAGGTTCTTGATTTCCTTTGTCTTAAATTTGTTAAGACTTGTTTTGTGACATAACTTGTGATCTATCCTGGAGAATGTGTCAGGATATGTCACTTTGCCAGATAATTTATATACCTCTATTTTTGAAGGGTTGATATTTGGAAACTTATTTTGTTCCTTTTATTGGGCCATGCTTCCCTGTTTCCTTGTGTGCCTTTTAATTTTGTGTTGCGATTCTAGGATTTGAAAAAAATAACCACTTCTCCCTGTCTTTACAGACTGGTTTTGCACTGGGAAATCCTTTCACCAGTCAGCCCAGTTAGAGATTCTGAAGTGTGTCAAATCTTTCTGTGAATGTATTGTCTCTGGAATTGTGTGTAAATTCTTAGAAAAATTTGCAAGTCTTTCTTCAGGAGCATGTAATCTCTTGCTCTCTTTGTTATCTATCTGTAGTACTGTAGGTTATCTGGAGTTGCTATAACCCCCTAGCTCTCTTTTGTTCTCAGAAGTCCTCAGACATCAAGTGTATCTGGTCAGACAGAAAACAGTCCATCAGGCTGACTGGGAAAAGTTGGAATTCTGGATGCACACTCCAGCTTTTTCCTTCTCCAAGGGGAAGCCAGGAGTTGAGGGTTTTCTCCTACTCATTGCATATTGATCCAGGGAAGGATAGTATGATAAGTGAATGTATGCTAACCCAAACTGCCTCAACTCATTTGTTCTTAATATCCCCAACCTGGAAAGCTTTCCTGTTAGCACTTAAATTCAGGCAAGACAGAAAACAATCACTTGGCAACTCCCCTGAAGTCTGAACACTGAATGTGTGTTTCAGTATTCTCTTTCACTTCTGTGTGGGAATCAGGAACTGTAGAGTATTCTCCCAATCTTGTTATACTGTGTCACAGGAGGAATGATGGTGATTGAGTGACAGTCCAAACTGTGGCTTTATCAGCAGGCATGCAATCTGGCATCCTTTCCTGTTAGCACTTAGATTCAGGGTAGACAGGTGCCCTCCCAAAAAGTCAAAATGTTGAACATATGGTCTAGACTTTTCTTTCTCTCCCTAGGGATGAGCTGGGAGTTTGGAGCTTTCTCTCCATTGCGTTGTACTGCTGAGGGAGGATGAATGAGTGCAACAAATTTACCTGCTGGTTTAGATGTGCCTGGCTTGAAGCCTACCAGGGAATCCAGCGTCTTTAAATTGGCCTCTGTACTTTTCACAAAGGAGATTTATTTGTGTATTATTGTCGAGATGGTGTCTCCTTGGAGAGGAGGGTGGAGGGGCTTTGAGGCTTTCTATTTCATCATCTTGCTGGTGTCCTGACAGAAATTTTATACTGGGCTCCTTTCCCCACATTGTTGGAGAATGGATCCTGGCTGATTATACGTACTCATGAAATACTGGATAAATTATTATTTATCATTTACTTACAAATATTTAAAATTTTTATTATGGGAAATAAGTTTTTAGTCACTATGAAAGTTTGTTGAAGCACTAATTCATTACTGTGAAAAGTGGGGAGGGGAATAAAAATCAAGCATTTGTCTACTTATCTTGGTTTTCCTGTCAAAACTGTGTTTTGGTGTAATCAATACATATTTGGGAGGAAATGTTCTTTTAGAAATTATTCCAGCTAATAAATGAAGAAAAAATGAAAGAATGTAGTACCCTGTTATAACACCTAGTAAAATAATGGTTGAAACAAGTTTTATGATGAATGCTAAAACTATGAGTTGAAAAGTTGATGCAAACCTTTACTGTGGAGGAATGTAGCTGACATTAATTTCTTATCTGAATTACATTTTTGAAACTTTATGACTGTTTGAATTTAAAATGGATTTTGGTGTCTTTATTTTTTCTTTTATACTCTCTTTTTTCACATAAAAATCAACTATTAACTGATTGGTTTTATGGTCTTTTGGAAAGAGACTATATAAATTCTGCATTTTGTATGAAGATCTCTTTTACACTGTCAGAGGAAATTTTATCTCCGGTAAGCTCTGATTTCATCTTTCAATTTTATTTTGAATTTCTTTGTCTTTTGTTTTATCAGCACCTTGTTTAATTTAAAATAGATTCAATGTCAACAGTCAAGGAGTTAACTCAGGAAACTAATTTATCCAGAAATACAAATATTTTTGCATATATTTTATCCTTTGTTTTAGATCTTTAATATGTAGTTTCTAAAAATGAAATATGGACAGTTTGCTTGATTTCTGAGCATAGTCAATGAATAATTTTACCAAAATAAGCAAACATTTTTCGAGCTTTTTTTTTTCCTTGAGATTGAGTCTTGCTCTATCACCCAGGCTGGAGTGGGGTGGTGTGATCTTGGCACACTGTAGCCTCTGCCTTCCAAGTTCAAGCAATTCTCCTGCCTCAGCCTCCTGATTAGCTGAGATTACAATTGCCCACCACCACACCCAGGTAATTTTTTGTTTTTTTTTATTAGAGATGGTGTTTCACCATGTTGGCCAGGCTGGTCTCCAACTCCTGAACTCAACTGATTCGCCCACCTCGACCTCCCAAAGTGCTGGGATTACAGGCGTAAGCCACCACGCCCAGCCTGGAGCATTTTGATATAATGAATTACTGGGGAAATCTTTTAATATAATGTTAGCCCATTTAAAAAGAATCCAGTATAATTATTATATTCTTTATATGACTACATTTGACAGTGAAGTAACTTAGCACTCTGTGTTTATAATGCTTTGAAAATACATATTTGTTGCTGATTTTATATTCCAAACAGAAATTATAGGACACCATATTATATAAACACAAGAATTCAATATTAATTTTCACACTTTAAAACAATAATCTTGGCCTTGTGCAGTGGCTCGCGCCTGTATTCCCAGCACTTTGGGAGGTCGAGGCAGGCGGATCACGAGGTCAGAAGATTGAGACCATCCTGAATAACACGATGAAACCCCGTCTCTAATAAAAATACAAAAAAAAAATTAGCCGGGCATGGTGGCAGGTGCCTGTAGTCCTGCTACTCGAGAGGCTGAGGCAAGAGAATGGCATGAACCCGGGAGGCTGAGCTCACAGTGAGCCGAGATGGCGCCACTGCACTCCAGCCTGGATGACACAGAAAGACTCCGTCTCAAAAAAAAAAAAAAAACTTTTCAATTTTTAAAATTTTTCTCAAACTACCCATCAGAGAAGTTTAACATCTCCATTTACATTTCTATGATGTAATACAGAAATATTTTATTTCTTTCCCCAGAATAATATAGGCAAAATCTCTCCCTCTGACTATACACACCTGGTATTGTTATTTTAATTGTTTAAGGGTTTCTATCTCTTCCTATTCTGAATGATTATTCTCTTTTTGAGCTTTCTTGCAGTAACCGTTTTAAATAGTCTCTAGACAACTTTCTAGATTCTAGTATCCACATTAATCTTCCTGCCGTTGCAGTTTCTGTCTTCTCCAAGAGTCTAGCTTTTATGAGAACAAAATACTCATATCTTCTTTAAAGAAGAGTTTCCAGTGTAAGGACTAAAAGTTTAAGTTAATTGTAAATGAAAGACTCCAGTTAGAGGAGAAAATATTTCATTTTAAGATGAATGTTTCAGAATACAATTACTATATTGAAGATGAATCTCACTATGGCCACATTAATTACATCTATTTCAATTTAAGGGGACACAGTAACAAATCTTACCTCTCCAAAAAGAAATCAATTCTGAAACATGGTGGAGAAGTATGAGCCCTGACCAAGAGATTTTCTTGGAAGACATAGATTGACTTATAGCAAATGTTATCTGAAGTAGTAAAATTTTACACTTTATTTTTATAGAGAACAGACAATAAAAATCTTTCTAAATTAATGCATATGTACTTTTGTAAAAATAACATAAAAATATCTGATTAACTTAGATACATCAGTTCTTTAAGTTCCAAAATAAAGAATGAGAGAAGTTTATAGTTTGTCTGACTTTTATTCTTTTCAATCCATAATTAATTCCATAGATAGAATAATTTATAATGTAACTTTAATCATTACATCCTTTGATCAAAAATATACAGATATTCTTAATTTTTCTTCTCATATATACTTACATTATTTTTCATCTTTTTAATATTTCTTTATTCACTGGTCCCACAATAGTTCACTAAGTTTGGTATTTCTTGGCTTTGTAATTTCCCAGTTCAGCTCCTGAGTACAATGAGTACTCTTCTCTCCTCTTCCTTTGTATTCTTTTTAGGTCCAACCCCATGGCTTTCCTTTTGTACTCTCTAGGCCAAGAATGTTCTTTCTTCTTCCTACCATTTAAACATTATTCATTTTTCATGGCTGCATTAGTCCGTTTTCACACTGTCATAAAAGACTTTCCTGAGACTGGGTAATTGATAAAGGAAAAAAGTTTTAATTGACTCACAGTTCTGCATGCTGGAGAGGCCTCAGGAATCTTACCATGATGGTGGGAGGAGAAGCTGACATGTCTTCTATGGTGGCAGGCAAGGGAGAAAGTAAGCATGTGAAGGAGGAACCGTCAAACACTTATGAACCCATCAGATCTCTTGAGAACTTAACTCATTATCATGAGAACAGCATAGGGGAAGCTGCTCCCATGATCCAATCACCTCCCACCAGGTTCCTTCCTTTACATGTGGGGATTACAATTCCAGATGAGATTTGGGTGGGGACACAGAGCCAAACCATATCAATGGCCAAAATAATGTATATTTTTCTTTTCTCATCTATTCCTGACTATGTCCTTTCTGAATTTCTTCCATACTTTCAACCTGTCACACAAAAGGCAGAGCTTACTCATATTTCTTATCCTGTTATTTAAAAATTAATTTTGCTTGAGTTTGAGAATAATAGTCAATAAGCAGGGGATGAGCAGGCCATCAACAGCATCCTTTATTTTGGCAGAAATTATTCTGAATCAAACTTACCTTGTCATGGGTATAATTACGTGATCTCAAAAAGAATTAAAAATCTCTATCACTTGAACCACAGTTTCCCTTAGCATATTTAATATACTTCATTTTTGTCAGCTAACACATGTTAGCTAATATTTTTACCATCAAGAAGAATATCCTTTGGCAAAAGTATCTCTGTTTCATTAGTACATATTGAGAGAGTTGGACCCTATGGCTTCCCAACTTGCTCAGGAATGGGGAAGCTAGGGTACCCAGATAGGTAATCTTCTGTTTTGATACTTATATCCTGACTGTACATAGTGTCAAATCTGGGTCTTGACCTAGCAGGCACACATTAACACAACATGAATTAAGGAAAAAGTCATTTATGAAACTACAATTGCTGCAGTAGTTATTTGGTAGTCCTCTTTTTAAAAATTTCCTTTTAATTGAAATGAAAGTTTATAAGTGATCATACTGTAAATGATATAACATTTTATAATGTTTTATTACAAAAACTCAAACACTCCAGGAGTGAATTAAATGTAAATTGAAATCTCCCTCTCTCTACAATCCCACTTGCCTCATCATTTCCTCAATTCTTTAGAAATCCACCAAAAACAATTTAATTAGAACTCAAATACTCTCACTCATAAAACGCATATGTGTACTTTTTAAAAAATGGGATTATGCTAATTATGATTTGTAGTGACCTGATATTTCATTCGAAAATACACTGGATATCTTGCCATCATTTAAAATGACTGTAAAATGTTAATTTTACCAGTATTTTTATAAAACATATCTTTTGAAAATTTAAGTCATTACCATCTTTGCATTTTTTTATAAACTTGTATAATGAACAGCTTTGCAAATATTAGTTAGCACATTTGTTCAATTATTTAATAGAGATCTAATCCGAGGAGTTGAGAATTTTCAACTCTTTCTCAGGGCCATTCCTTTGGAGTGATTTTGGAAATGTAGGTTATTTTTGGTTGTATCAATGATGGAGACATGACAAGCACTTACAAATAGAGAGTACAGATCACATGCAGCATGCATTGGGCCAAACAGTGCATTGAGACAAACAGTCCTATATAAGGAAGAATTGCTTTGTATGAAGGCCCAATAGTACCTCTTGGAGAAACATGGCATCATGAAGTATTTCACTGTCTACTTTAAGAAATGTTGCACTATTTGTGCATTTTACAATAAATATCTATTGATCTTATAATCTACAATGCAATATACTATTATTTAAAGTTCTGTTTTGTTTTGTTTTGTTTTTGTTTGTTTGTTTGTTTGTTTGTTTTTTTGAGACAGAGTCTTGCTCTGTCACCCAGGCTGGAGTGCAGTGGCAGAATCTTGGCTCAATCCAACCTCCACCTCCTGGGTTTGAGTGATTTCTTGTGCCTCAGTTTCACAAGTAGCTGAGACTACAGGCACGTGCCACCATTCCCGCCTAATTTTTGTATTTTTGTGTTTTTAGTAGAGAAGGGGTTTCAACATATCAGCCAGGCTGGCCTTGAACCACTGTCCTCAAGTGATCCACCCACCTTGGCCTCCCAAAGTGCAGGGATTACAGATGTGAGCCACCATGCCTGGCCTATTATTTTAAGGATTTAATCTTCTCCCATCCCAACAGCAATGGAATTTTTCAATAAATCCAAAAAATTGTTTCTTTGAAAAGACAAATAAATTAGATGACAAAAAAGAGAGAGCCTGTTAAAATATAAGAAGAAAAATGGAAAACTGGATAATTGAAAATTTCAAAAGAATGCAATATGTATCTTTTGGTCATGTATTTGAAAATATATGTGAAGAGGTTAATTTTTTAGGGAAAATTTAACTATAAAAATAAATCTAGATAAATGAGAACATTTGAAGATACCAACAATAGAAAAAAATGAAACTGGCATAAAGTTATAGCACCTTTAAAAGCTCAAGGCCCAGCTGTGTCTCAAGCAGGTCCTCTTCAACTTAATGGAAATGTTAATTCCTGTGTTGTTCAAACTATTCTTTTGGTTAATGGGAGCAAAGGAAGCATATCTCTCCCTCCATTTATTTCTTAAAACAACTGAAAACCAAAAGAAAAATCAATGTGCAAAGAAAAAAACTCCACTAATTTTGTTAAAAACAACACCATTAAGAATTATAAGCCAAACTTTGAAGACTAGTTGTTAGTGCCATAACAATTTAACCTTTCTTCAAAACATGGTGAGAGTAGATGCAGACAACTGAGCAAATATGGCATATTATACACATAGAGAGACTTATTTTCCCACCTGAAACTATAACCTGATGGCAAATGGCTTATTCAAGTGATAGAAAAAGAAAACAGCATTTTTGAAAATAGGAATTCTGTAAATGGCTGGTAACTGACCTAGCTTACCAAAAAGTGCAAAATTGTAAGCAGCGGGGAAATCTGATTCTACAAAATGTTCATAAATTGGTTGCACGGGATACCTCTGAAAGTAGAAGTAAAGGTAGGACTAAAACCCAGGAAGATTGGTTGAAAGACTGTTTCCAACGCCCACTTCATCAATCTTCGTGAATGCCTCTAGGTTCTGCTGGTGGAAAAGTAGACATCTGCTGTCTAGAGAGGTAACAGGGAATCTTAGTACTGGCAATATCATCTTCATTGGTCATACATAAATTAGGGGGGCAAAATGAACAGTAACTACTGAAAGCTAGATCTCCCCAATTTTCACCTCTATCTAGATTCAAAAAATAACAGTCTACTAGTCTTATATCCTCAGAGAAGACTGGAAGACTCTAGTTGGAAGATCATGATCAGCCCAAAGGAATAGACAGTGGATATGTCATGAGGTGCTTTTCTGGGAAAACTTCTCAACCTGATGGCCCTGTCTGGAAGCCACAGTTGAAAATTATTTCCTAAGAACCTGAAGCTTACCATAAACATTTATTGTATTGCTCTTGAACACAAACAGATAACCAACAATCACGAGATTCTAGGTACAGCCAATAACAAACACAGAAACAAAAAATAAACAAAACAACTGAAAGTAAACAGAGTCTATACAGTGTGGGAAAAAGGTAATTATTAATTTCCTCAGAGAGGGAAGATAAGATAATACAACAAGAACAAGGTGTGATATAAAATGGATATTCAAAAAAATAGAATTCTTAAAATTTAAGAAATTTATTGCAGAAATATATAACTTAATGGGATATTTGGAAGTTAAAGCTGACTGCAACTCCAGAAAAGTTAGTGTAAACAGAGTTGGGAATGAGAAAGGGAAAGTTTAATGAATTAAATAATTGGTCCTATAGGGCCAAACAAAATACAGGCATTTGGGAAAAGAAAAAAATACAATGAAGTATGATATATATAAATTTTTTTTGAAATGGGTAAGAGTTAAAGTGTATGAATTTCAGATTGAATGTGTCCACCAGAATTCAAGCCAGTGGTGAAAATAGACCTAGATCAACACACACACACACACACATACACACACACACACACACACACACACACACATACACACACACACACACACACACACACACACACAAATCAGCACACTCCGGAAAAAAAAAAAAAGAAGAAGACACTTCAAATTTCCAGAGAAGAGAAATAAAAATGGTCACTGGAAGACAAGCAAAGCCTTATAAATTGCAAAACAAATTATTTCTAATGCAGAATAGTATCTCCAACCAAACTGTAAATCAGATAGGAGGAAACAATAATAAGCATTTACAGCATGGCAAGATTCTAAAACTCTACATCCAATACATCCTATCTCAGGAATTTACTGGAGAAGAATTTCACTAAAATGAGGAAGTAAACTAAGAAAGAGTAGGGTATAAAATACAGGGAATCTCCTGGTTGTTAGATGTACAGTATGTGTACACAGCAACCTGTGTAAATTAGAGCTATCTAGAAAAAAAATTCTAAAAGATAAATCTGATAAAATGTCTAATGCATCTGAACGCAATATGAGACTCATTAGAAAACTGGGGTAGAGTTTGGAGTTGGTACTTTGATACATGCATAGAAAAATGAACAAAACAAAAATTTTTAAAAAACTGTCAGTTTAAGAGAAAAATGTTGTGTAGAAATGAAATTCAATCATTTATGCTCCATGTTTCAGGTGTGAGTAACATTTACCTAATTATAACAGTACTAGTGTTACTGGAAAAAGGGGTCCCAATCCACACTTCAAGAGAGAGTTCTTGGGCCTCACACAGGAAAGAATTCAAGGTGAGTCACAGATTACAATGAGAAGAAGACATAGTTTATTGAAAGCTACTGCCTTTTAGAGTAGGGCGTCCTCAGAAAGCAAGCGAAGGAATGCACCATCTATGTTTTCAGTTTTTCTGTTATAGGGGTTTTGTCTATGTAAAGACTAAATTGAATTGTCTATGTAAAGACTAAATTGGAAACCAAATAACAAGAAGAAGGAATTTATGCATAATCTTCAAATCATGAGGAGTAAAATTCATACAGGACCTATCGCTTAAAGAGTTTCATAGTGGTTACCAGTGGGCATTTTGTGATGTTTATCAATGTGATTCTTGAATGTAAAAAGGACTACTTATAAGATTTCATATTCTGAATTAATGTGCAGCATATTATGTTAAATTGTTAACCAATTTAAAAATTTTTTGAGTTTAAATTAGAAATCTTATTGTTCTATTTATAAATCTAGTACATTAAAAATTATTTTTAAGGAGACTTTGATTAATGTTTGGTCCATTTACAACTTAGTTAATTAAACTCCCTTAAAGATTTCAAACTACATTTATAAATATGTTCAATGATCTTTGTGAACATTTTCATTATCAGACTAACAATTAAAGCCTTCGGAGTACTTAAACAACCCTTATAGAGCTAATAAATTAAACTCACAAAATCATGAATCTTAAATTATCTTCAATGTTAAACCACTATTGGCAACTCGGTAAAACTGCTTATAATTTCAACTAAAAAAAAATCCAATATCTAAAATATTCTGTTACACATTTAAAATTGGAATGTAAAATGCTAATCTATATTTAAATACTAATACAATTATAAATAAATATCACATCTCTAAAGTATAAATATTATAGCTTTTATATACTTCATCATCTCTAAACTTTTTTTCAATGTTTTCCTGGGATTAAAAAAATCATAAAAACAATTACATCCTCTTAAGCAAATGGGGTTATCACCTCAGTGAGTTGTGGCTACTTTTTCAGGTTGTTTAGCTGTCAGAGATTTTGATTGGAAAATGAGATCTGGAGCTTCAGATACTCAGGGTAATTGTTGGTTTTTCCCTCATTAATATGGGAACAAATTCTAACGTTGTAAAAGTTATGTTAATAGAGATTCCAAGCCCATGAACTCTAAGTGAAATGGCAATGCAATCCATGTTTTCTAGATCCATGTTGCCTATATCTTTAGCCTGATTTTAATATCTAACCTCCCTACTCTGATTGTTTAGGTAATAGATTAAATTCAAAAATCTATTTACTCTATGATTCTTGATAGAGTTCTTTTTATATTCTTCATATCTGGTAAAGTCATAACTTTTCTAGATATTTAAATGACATACACATTTATTATTTGATCTCATGTGTATATCTGATTCTGTGGTCACATTTCCCAAGGCCAGATAAATGACTGTAGCCAGCCAGATGTAAGGCTAGGTGTAAAAAGAGATATTCCCACAGATTATATACTTGCTGTGTAGAGAAAACTCTCTCTGTTTTTCCTCTAGTCTCACACCACAAAGATCAATCAGCAACACAGAAGACTTCTGTGACCAAATGTGTGGGTTTCTTCCTCCATATATACACCAAGGAGCAGACACCAGCTGAGTGTCCACTAATTCAGTTCTGACACTACCCTGTCTACCTGGAGATAGTGTCAGATCTTACAGGTCAGTCCCCAAGACTGCCCACCCTCAACCTACCAGCCACAAGTCCAGGCCTCTGAACTTCTGACATACTGGCTTCAAGTTGGGTTCTCATGACCCCCTCTTTGGGTTTGATTAATTTGTTGGAGTGGCTCACAGAACTCAGGGAAACACTTACATTTCCTGGTGTATTATAAAGGATATTGCAAAGGATATAGATGAAGAGACACTTAGAGCAATGCATGGGGAAAGGGAGCAGAGCTTCCATGCCATCCCTGGGTGGGCCACCCTCCAGGAACATCCATGTGTTCAACTACCCAGAAGCTCACTGAACCCTGTCCTCCTAGATTTTCATGGAAGTTTCATGATATCAGCATTCCTCCCTCCAGGGTATAGAGTGGGACTCTCTCCTGAGATGGTCTTAAGATCCACAACCAGAAAGGCAGGAACATAAAAATGAAAACAGGCCATGAGAAGGTGAGAGGCCTGCTCCTGAGGCCTAACACACCCAATATTATAACAAAAGACTGTAACAAGTGCTAGAGGAGTTATAAGCCAGGAACTGTGGATGAAAACCAATATATATCATAACACTACAGTTGCTGAGAAAATATTCATGGAAAATAGACCTAAATTGATACTGCCTATTGACATAATTTACTTTACTGATCTTTTCCTTCACCATTTTAATAAATAGCTCAGACAAAAATGAGTCCCATTCAAAGATAATAATAGACAAGATAGCAGCACTGTGCCTGTATAACATATATTTCATGTTAGAGAAAAGCAACAAAGACAATATAATATTAAAAGACAGAAAAAAATTACATGCCACATTGACTATCATTGAATCACAAATTGAATACAAATTTTTAATGCATTGTTTCATTAAATCAAACTCCCATTCCTGCACCAATACAACTCCTCTGATGTAAGTGACCTAAAAAGACATAAATAGCTTTTAAAGCAGATATAAGATAAATGCAATATATGTAGTGTGAGCTTAGAAAGATAAAAGGGAAAATATCTTTTATCTGAGAAATATATACCACACTAGAAACAGCAAAAATGAAGACTAGATAGTTTCAAAACTTACTCAAATAAATGGTGTGTAAGAAAAAAATTAAGAAAACAAAATGGAAAAGAATAAATAACAAGGGTAGAACAGTATTTATAGTTGTTTGAAGACAGACAAAGCTGACCTAACATGTTACCATGCATATTTTATCCAGTTTTCCAATTTTGTTTTTATTGCTGGAAGGTTAGTTTGGTCAGAGTTATTTCACCATATCAGCAAGTATAATTTTCCAAACTCACACCCCTTACTTTTTGTATCTTATTTTTTATCCTATTATTACATATTTTATAATATTATATATTCCATACTGAATTATACAATAAATAAAAAATAAAATATGAACACAACAATTTTATAGAAATGGTGAGGTTTTTTTTTAATTGAAGCAGAAGTTCATGACGCGAAAATAGAATGATGCAGTAAAGATATAAACTCAAGAACTCATTTTATGGAAAAAGTGAAAACAATTTGCAACATTAAAATAATTAATCAGAACCTCAATCCAGATTAAGAAGAAATAGAGAACAAATATTAAAACTGGAAGGCAATGAAAATATAATCACAGATATTTATCAAGTAATTAGATAAGATCATTTTCTTAATTTTACACAAATATATTGGAAACCCTGGATTATATGATTTTTTCCATATGAAAATATAAGTGACCCAAATGACAAGAGTTATAAAATCTTAGTATCTTAATAATGCAGAAAAAGATGTTGAAGATATAAAATTCTGAACATTCTCCTCTCAACAGACAAATCAGCAGGCATGAACATTTTCAAGAAGAAATGTATCAAGACATGAAAGTACTGATAACTCAAAGCTATTTCAAGTTTTCCTCTTCTAATTCTAGCTATGAGGAGTTAATTTGTATCAGGCCATCCCACCTGGCAAGAACAATTATGAAAGCTGGATAAAATTAATTAAAAATAAGTAGCTATTTAAGGGCTTCTGAGAGCAATCAAAGCATCCAGAACTTGAGTGTGTAAGCTCCCAGAAAGAAGAGAAACACATTGAAGTGATTTCAACATTCTCCACAACCTTTCATTTGGATACATTTGCTGAGCAGATAGCTAAGAGGAAAATGGTAGCTCAGAGATTTTGGAAATCTGATAGGCCTGCATAGACAAAAATTGGAATTCAGGACTATCATGGTGGCCAGGGCTTGATAAAGGGCCAGTAGAAACAAAACAATTTCGTTTTGTTTTTCCTTCACAGCATTTTCTGATTCTTTAGTTGCAGAAAGTGAGCAACTAAGAAGCTTAGCATAAAATGGAGCTACCCGACTAAAAGGAAGTTAAGCAGACCTCTCAGCAAAAGGATAGACAAAATTGGAATTCAACAAGGAACAGAGGACCTAGAAATCTCCCTAGGCATTGAGACCCCTAAAAAGCTAATCCGTAGCTGAAAACACAAACTAGAAATGCACCAGCTGCCACAAAAACTGAAATCTAGCCTCAAGGCATTTCAGTCTGATTGGACCAAGAGGATCTACCTCTAAGCCAGAAGAAAACTACAATTTCTTTGGAGGGAGATCCCATCTAAAGACTTTTTCTCTTAGGTCAACGTCTGGCTTTTGATCATAAATAACCAGGCATATCAGTCAGCGGGGCTAAATGAGGCATGCACACACATGTGCGTGCACACACAAACAAAGTGAGAGTGACAATGAGAGGGAGAGGAGAAATCTATAGCTTTAAATGTTTCCATGTACAGAAAATAAAAATACTTCCAAATATACTTATGAATAAATATTGTATTTATACTAAACTGGACCAAAGCTGAACATGTGTTCTCTTCCCATCCCTTTCCCTTTGTCTCTCTCGTATACACTACACACAATAAAATACAGGCCTATTCCACTAATAAATATTACTGCAAATATTCTAAAGCTGTACTTTACAATTAAAAGTTGTAATCCCATTAAAATCATACTTCATAATCAAGGGGTGTTCATGTTAGTAAGCAAGAATGGATGACTATTAGGAAATAGTTTACTATAATTTATCATGTTAATAGAAAAACAATAATCTCCAGAAACTTCACAATATATTACCAATTAAATATATTAATAGAAGAGTATTATAATGAGATAGATGTAATTTAACCCAAAATTCAGAATTTATGTGATGGTGTTTGGGTACAGGGCCTTTGGGAAGTAACAAGGTTTAGATGATGTCATCAGGGCAGGGTTCTCATGATGGAATTAGTTCCCTTGTAACATAGACACCAGAGAGCTTGCTCTCTTTCCCTGCAATGTGAGGACAGAGTGAGAGAACTTGACTGTCTGCAAGAGAACACTCACCAGATAGCAAACATTCACAGATCCTGATCTTGGACTTTCCAGCCTCCAGATGTGTAAGAAAATACATTTCTGTTTAAACCACTCAGTCTGTGGTATTTTGTGATGGCAGTTCAATCAGACTAGGACAAATAATGACACCATTCATGATTGTTCCCATCTACCAGTCACCAAAACAAGTTCTAAAAAGATTAAAGAATAAATTCCCCCAAGAGATAAACTTAAAGCCTAAAAATTAGAATAAATTGTAAATAAAGATTAAAAATATAACTGGAGGCAATCAAAAAAATATATATCCTAAGGAGATTGTTAAAGCTATATGAAAAATGTATGCTAAAAATCTCATTGGAGCACTATTCATAAATCTAAACAATTGTAAATAATAACTGGGCTATGGTTATGTTGATTATGGTAAATCCATATATGTTAACATAACGTGGTAATTTGTAAATGTTTATAAAGCATTCTTGTATATTAGCAAAACAATTTGAAGTGTCAAATTAAAAATCCTGAATACAAAATTACATGTAAGTTATAATTCCAAGTATGTTTGAAAAATTACATATTAAAATAATGGAAGTAAATGCAACAAACTATTTATAGTAGAATTTTATTTTACAGCAACTCAAAATAATGAAACAAATCCTCTGGCTTACAACTTTCAACTAGGTATTGTGATTTTCTTACTATTCCATTCAGTAAGATATAGGTAGCATGGTTGTACTCTCAGTTTGTCAGTGTTCTCCTGGCATCATTATTCATAGTGTCCCTATCACTTTCACAAGTTTCCTAGTTTGCAGAATAAATTATATGGTTATCTGAGATATGGGAAACCTAATTTTCTTCCTTCTTCCCCAGTGATAATCTATATAATTCTGGACAACTCACCTATCCATAAAACAATTTGATCTCTACCTTAAAATAGATATATCTCTGCTAGTTAACTTCATAGAAATATTGTAAGGATTAATGAGGAGATGCTTGGAAAATACTTTGAGCTCATCAGAGAAAAGTGCTATGATATTGCCACTAATACATTTATTTACTAGCTTGCTGAGTAGAAAGTCAAGGGAAATCAAGATTTTGTGGGTATCAGCTACAAAACTAAATCAATCACACATGTTCTGGCAGCCCATTTAGATAAGTTCCCCAGAGTACAGTAGCTAGTGAACATAGAACTTCTCCAAAAAAAAAATATATATATATATATATATGAACATAGAACTTCTCCACATATATATATATATAATCTATATCTATATATATGTACATAAAATTACAAAAATTAGAGACACATAGGCTAAATTTTGACTCTGTATAGGCTATTCAGTTAGCAGTTATGAGTAGATGTATTGAACTTCTCTTTCTTGGTGAAAATATTGTGTTCCATCAAGTACTAACCATATGGAATGTTTGGAAGTTGAACAAAGGCTGTTCATTAAGCTTGAAAGGGACAGATGTGAGTCAGCAAACACTTTGTAACCTGGCAGTCAGGCCTCAAAATCAAGCCTATTGTTTTAGTAGACCAATTAAGTTTTTTAGAAACTCAGTGGACAGGTGCCATCTTCACACATTTTCAGCACCTTATAAATTAGGTGCTTTTGCCTGGCACTAAAATATCCTTCTTGAACTTAAAAATCAAAATCAATAAGTCAATCTACTTCTTAGGCAACAAAGAAGCAGAAGAAAGGCAACAACGGGGCAGATTAAACTTCTAGCAATGAGTCCCAAATATACAGGAGCCTTAGTTTGATTAAGATGACAAAAAAACACCTGGAGGAAGGGCACTCAAGTCTGGTTCATGGTCTCTTTGTTCTTCCTAAAATCTACATCCCTTGCATCAACCACAGTACTGTAGTCGATGATTTGAAGTTGAAGCATAATATCTTATTTTTTCTGACATTGCAAGTATATAACAGTTCACAAAGTTTTTCCTTTTCTTTTTTTTTTTTTTTTTTTTGAGACAGAGTCTCGCTCTGTCACCCAGGCTGGAGTGCAGTGGCACGATCGTCACTGCAAGCTCTGCCTCCCGGCTTCACACCATTCTCCTGCCTCAGCCTCCCGAGTAGCTGGGACTACAGGCGCCCGCCACCACGCCCGGTTAATTTTTTCTATTTCTCAGTAGAGACGGGGTTTCACCACGTTAGCCAGGATGGTCGCGATCTCCTGACCTCGATCACAAAGTTGATTATCTTTTCACTTGTCAAGTTTTTACACTGTCTATCTAAAATTCATATCTTGACCTTTCATGTCTGTCTTCAAGAATAAGTCATCTCTCTTCCCACTCTCTGTCAATTTGATCTCTTTCTCTTTGCTTTGTTCTGGAGGAGAGAAAGGTGTATGTGTATCATTTTCTTCTTTGTCCGAATTAAATAGCTGTTCTTGGAGAGTGGTGAGCAGTTCTTTATGCAAAGGAGAACTAGTTACTTAGTTTTGTACCATTTACAAAAAAAGTAAGAAAATGCTGAAAACCAGTATCTTAAAATATTCATTTTATTCAATTTTATTTTAATTGGGTCACAGATATGAGGGAATATTTTTAGTTGAATAAGGAATAAAAATATTTGGTTATAAATCCTCAAGAATATTTATATCTTAAAACTGTTTTTATATTTCTGTTTCTATGACATTCAAATGGGCAAAATTTTTTCTAGAATTTAGACAGATTTACCAATAATTGCATAAATATGTCTAGAAATTGAAAAATTAAAAGAAAAATACAACAATGAGAAAGTGAATTGAACTTGAAAAATACCATAATTGTGAAAACCAAACTTTCATAATATTATTTTAATGTTTTCTGATTTGCATTTTGGGAATTCTTGCCTTCACTGTGTTTTTTTCCTTAGACTTTCTCTACATACTGTTCACAAAATTCAGTTAAAAACTATTTTAGAGATTGTCTAGGGAAAGGGCTTCATGCTCAGTCATTGACTGTTACTTACATTGGTACAATTAGGGGTATTAAATTTGAGTTCATTGGATTTATGCTTCTCCCCACACAGGCTGACTATTGGTAGCTGTTGCTGCTTGGAATACATATTGGCTTAATTAATCAGTACTATTTGGAATTCTGTGAAAATGCAAACTAATTATGAACTTTCCCTGATAAGAGACAATTTTGACTCCTGATTATTTGCTTTTCCCTACATTTTTATATAACAGCAATCCCATGAAATTGAGCATTAGACCAGTATGTTATTGATTTGCACATTAGGCAATTTGCACCTCTGAATTGCTTTCCTTTCTGATATCCTCAGATGAAAGATCTTGAAAAAGAGTATGCAGTCAGACCTTTATTTGATTGTTTGATTATTGTTTTTCCTCTCTGTTTCCATTAGCGTTATTTGTGGAAGACCACAGCAGTGGGAGTTCTTGTCACAGAAATCTTGTGACCTCTGTGTTTGGTAGCTATAGACTGCAATGAGTTTATCTCTTCATAGGGGAAATTGAGAACAGATTACTGCTACCCACTACCCAAGCTCTGGTTTTCTTTACAAAGCTTCTGCATAAATCACAACTACATAGCTTCAATGACGGATGTAACTCTTGCTTGTAAGTGTGGCAGCAGAGTTGATGGTCATGGATTTAAGCTACAGTCTCATCACTAGTTTATTTATAGTAAACACTCTGGGGGTGACTTATAGTGCTAGATTCTGTGCTAGACTCTGGTGTTGAAATATGTGTCAGCTATGGCCTCAGCTCTCAAGGCATTAGTTGTGTTTGTGTGTATTGTGTGTTTTGAGGGAGGTGTTAGGTGTTGGTTGAAAGACTGAGGAAGGGGAGCAAGATTTGAGGAGAAAACAAACATGCACACGTACATGGTTTCCTTGACTAATCTGCACTTCTGAATTCTCAATACATCCATCTGATTCAGTCATAATTGAATTAGAAACATCCTGAGCGGCGGTGGAAAACATTGAATTTTTTTTTTGCACTGAAGCTAGAACTCTTGGGTACCATAACCTAGCAATATTGTTTGCTGGCTGTCACTTAAACTCACAAAACACCTCTGTTTTATCATCTATAATAAATACAGATACAATATTCTGTTTTATATATATGTATATATCTTGCAAAATTATTGTGATGATGAAAAACGTAATGTAATAGACACTGAATAATGCATAGTAGATGGTAAGCACTAAATAAATGGCTATGTAAGCAGTGATTCCTCTCTTTGTTATCTTCATTATTACAATTTCTACATAGGTTTTATTTCAGTGATTTTTATAGTAATGACTTTGCTTATTTTATAAAAATACTTCATGCCAAAGAGTACAAAGAAAACAAAATAAATCACCCCAAATTTTCAGAAACAACCAATGTTAACAGTTGGTGGAATTCATTTGGGTGATTTTTTTGTTTGTTTCTTCTTTGCACTTTTTGGTGTTATTCAAATTTAAAGGGAATAAGCACATACAATTATTATAATAGCTGTAAAATAGTTATATGTGTTTCAAATTTCATACTCCAAAAAGTTTGGATATAGATGGAAGATACATAACTATATGTATAGTGAGAGAGAGACAGCTAGTAGAATAGATAAAAAATAATTTTATAATAAGAATACTATGTCTGCTTTTTTAATTGGAAGTATTAAATTTATCTATGTGACTGCATTATTTCCTAAAAGGTCACATTTTTAAAAAAATTTAAAAAACATTAGAAGATTGAGTCATTATAATTTATTTCTTAAATTTTAATTATATGTATTTCTATGAATAATTTATGCATAAACATATATATGTAATGTCAAATCCTAAGAAAATGTATACACCTTAAGGAATTATCACAAAACAAATACCTCCACAACTACCACTCAGAATAACATTTTTTTTTTGCAAAACAGATTACTACTCCTTAATTTGTCTTCAAAGATACCCACTATTTGGAGTTTACTTTTCTTAATGTTTTGATATTTATATACCCACTCTGTGGTAGGCCAATAATGCCTCTGAAAGGCATGTCCGTGTCTTCATCCATGGAGCCTAACCTTATTTGAAGTAGGGCATTTGCAGATGTATTTAAGACATTTGAGGCCAGGCACAGTGGCTCATGTCTGTAATCTCAGCACTTTGAAAGGCCGAGGCAGGTGGATTCACCTGAGGTCAGGATTTCAAGACCAGCCTGGCCAACATGGCAAAAAGCCCGTATCTACCAAAGATACAAAAATTAGCTGGGTGTGGTGGTGGCAGCACCTGTAATCCCAGCTACTCGAGAGCCTGAGGCAGGGAGGATCACTTGAACACAGGAGGCGGAGGTTGCAGTAAGCCAAGATCGCGCCATTGCACTCCAGTCTGGGTGGCAGAGCAAGACTCTGTCTCAAGAAAAAAAAAAAAAAGAAATTTGAGAGGAGATCATCCTGGGTTATCTGAGTGAGCCCTAAATGCCATCACAAGTGTCCTTATAAAAAGGAGACAGAGGGAGCAGAAGGCAATGGGACAATAGAAATGGAGAAGCTTGAAGATGCTGTGATGCTGGCTTTGGAAATAGAGGAAGGCCCACAGGATGGAAGAGGCCATGAATGGATTATCTTTTGGAGTCTCCATTGAGAATATAGCCCTTCTGCCATCTTGACTTTAGGTCAGTGAAACGAATGTTGTACTTCTGGTCTCTCTAACTGAGAGAGAATAAATTTATCTTGTTTAAAATCACTAACTTTGTGATAAGTTGTTACAACAGCCCCAGGAAACAAATACACACTCATTTATTTTCTTTTATTGCTTAACATTATGCATTGTAAGATTGACCTATGTTGTTACATGTAGTTCTAATTTGTTCATTTTCATCACTGAATAATATTCAATATGCAATTTTAAAAATTCATCTTTTTTTAAACAAATAATGCTGCTATGAACATCCTTGCTTGTATCTTGTAGTATAAATATGTAAGTGGGTAGCTGCATCCATTTACTTTTTCTCCAACAGTCTATGAGAATTTCCTTTGTTCTGTATCTTCATTTGTAATCATTATTGTTAGTCTTTTAATGTTAGACAAACTAGTATGTGTAGAATTGTATGTCATTACAGTTTTAATTTAAATTTCTCTAACAAATAATGAGCCATTTTCATCAGGACTGAGCCTAGGGTGAAGCAAGACAGGCATCAAGGGTACACAATTTAAGGATGTATTTATTCCCTTTCCTTTCTGTCCTTGTTTGTGATGAATTATTTCTACTTTATCAAATAAAAAGTGTAATAGGTATACAATTGATTTTTGCTTTTTGTGCATTTGTTATAAATCCAGTCACCTTACCAAACTGGCATTTATTTCTAATTGTTTGTAGATAATTTTTGACATTGGTACATAGCCATGCCATCTCCAAAATAGCATTTACCTTTCCTTTTCAATATTTACAAATTTAACTTCTTTTAATTACCTTATCACACTAGCTGGGGACACTATAAATCTTTTATACTTGATTTGATGTCTATAGAAACTGTAGTGATGTCCTCTCTTTTATTAATTTCTCACACTGGTAATTTCTGGTCTCTCTTTCTGTCTCACTGTTTATCTTTCTGTCACTCTCTTCCCCTCTTTCTCCGTGTGTGTGTGTGTGTGTGTGTGTGTGTGTGTGTGTGTGTGTCTGTATAAAAGAATTTAAATATACAGATAGTCCTTGACTTAATGATGGTTTCACTTACAATTTTTCGACTTTACAACACTGCAAAACAATCACAATTCCAACATAATGTACCATATTCAATACATTGCATGAGAGATTCAACACTTTCTGATAAAGCAGGCTTTCTGTTAGATAATTTTGACCAACTTTAGGCTAATGTTAGTGCACTGAGCTTGTTTAAGGTAGGCTAGGCTAAGCGATGATGTTTGGCAGGTTGGGTATATTAAATGCATTTTCTACTTATGATATTTTCAATTATATTGGGCTTATCAGGATGTAACCCTATCATAAGTTGAGGAACATCTGTACTATAATTATGCAATTATAAAGAGATTCATTATTTTTTTCCAGGCAAAAGTTTTTTTATTATTGATTTTTCTCTTATACATCTGATGTATTAGTTTTCAAATTGCTATAAAGATACTACCTGAGACTGGGTAATTTATAAATAAAAATGATTTACTTGATTCACAGTTCTGCATGGCTGGGGAGGCCTCAGGAAACATACAATCATGACAGAAGGTAAAGGAGAAGCAAGGCACATCTTACATGGTAGCAGGAGAGAGAGCAAGAAAAACTGCCACTTTTTTTTTTTTTTTGAGGCAGAGTCTTGCTGTGTAGCCCAGACTGGAGTGCAGTGGTGTGATCTTGGCTCACTGCAACCTTCGTCTCCCAGGTTCAAGTGATTCCTCTGTCTCAGTCTCCTGAATAGCTGAGATTACAGGCATGTGCCACTATACCCAGCTAATTTTTTTGTATTTTTAGTAGAGATGGGGTTTTGCCATGTTAACCAGCTGGTTTTGAACTCCTGATCTGAAGTGATCCACCCACCTTAGCCTCCCTAAGTGCTGGGATTACAGGTGTGAGCCACTGCACTGGACAAAACTGTCACATTTAAAACCATCAGATCTCATGACAACTCCCTCATTATCATGGGAATAGCATGGAGGAAACCACTCCCATGATCCAATTACCTCCCACCAAGTCCCTCCTTCAACACGTGGAGATTACAATTAGAGATGAGATTTGGGCAGGGACACAGTGCCAAACCATATCATCCTCATTTTTTTTTCAATAATTTCTTCATCATATCTCATCATGTATTTATTTACATGTATTTTAAATTGAGTACTAGGCATTATATATGAAAAACTGAAAGTAATTTGAGGCCCTGGAAATGTTAACATTCTCTAGAAAGGAATTACATTTGGTCTTTGCAGTAAGCTAAGGACACTAGCAGGTTACTTTAACGCTTCCATAAGTGTACACACAATCAGACACTAGTTTTATGTCCCTGAGCGGGCTGGTCTTTATCGAGTGTACTCCTTGCCCCCAACTGAAAGCCTGGAGGGTACTGTGCTCCAATTCTCCCCACCACATTCCCTTGCACACTCACACAGTTACATGCATTTGGCTGCCGAAAGTATTCCTTAGTTTTGCAATCTATTTTTTAACTTCCTAGAATCAGTAAAAATCTTGAGCTGAAAAGTGATGCTCAATGCCAAGCTCATCTCTTGGATCTGGGCTTTGCAATTTTCCATTGCTTTGTTAACACTTAGTGTCTTGAAGAAATTTTGTTGCTGTGTTCCATGGGAGAGTTGATATCAATTACAAATCTGCAGTTACTGGTAGAAGTTCGTGTGGTTTCTATTTTATCTTCAGATTTTACTTTTAGACTGCTCCAGTCTACATCTTTTTATGAGATCATGTGAGTACAGTTATTTTTAATTCTCTTCTGAAACCTCTGGAGTTTTGTAACTTGCATTATTCTTGTTTTACCAAAATTTATGCCTTTTATTCTATAGTCTGCAAGAAGTTTTCTTTAGTTGCTTAATCTATGTGCTGTATTTATAGGACTTATTGTTCATCTGTCATTTCATAAAATGTCTCTTTTTACCTTCTCCTTATTTTGGCTCATTCTTTGTCTAGATTTTTGGGGTGATGTTATCTGAGATCTTTTATGTCTATTTGTCGCTTGAATGACCCTTTGGGTTTTATATAATTTTTTCAGCTATCCTTTTATTTTCTTAAGAATGTCCTGGTAACATGTTTCCCCTATAAATCTACATCCAAATCCTTCCTTAATTTAAGGAATCACTACATGATAATGAACATTTAATTCTCTTTTATTCCAATTTGAGTTATCAATGTCAGTGCCAATTATTCTTATTCAAGATATCATTGCCTGCGCTTTTCACATATTATCTTGTTTATAATGACTTGAATCATTTTTGTTTATTAACATACATAGCTACACTCCCCCCAGAGGAATAGGGAACTCACATTTGCAAAAGAAAACCCATGGGAACACCCACAACACAATTTATCCATCATCCAGAATTACTGAGTAAAGGCTCTTGGAATAAGAATTTTCAACACAAATAGAAAATGAAAAACTATAATATGCATACAAAATGTGAGAGGACTTGGACATTTAAAAAAGGACTTCTAGTTGAAAACTTATGTGTAGACTAACTAGCAGAAAAGATATAGGTGGAATTGATGAGTGTAAAATTATTAAATAAAAACAAAAAATAGGAGTACATGATAAATATTTTCAAAATATGATATCTGAAAAGGCTAATATAATACACTTTTGACAATTTCCAAGAAAAGTAGAAAGAAGGAAGAAAATTTTTAAAATAGATAAAGATACTACACCTACAGATATGAAGAAATTTTAAAACCTCAAGCTGTAGTCATTAAATATGATTATTATCTGAATTTTAAATGCATGCACTCTTTGACTCAATCTTTGACTCTTTTGTTATCATCTCTAGCAGATGCTCAGTGGTCTGATAGGATCAGTAACAACACAGCACCATTGCCAAGCCACATGGAAGCATGAAGCAAAAGAAAACCTCAGTAATATTGATTTTGTCTTTATTTAAAATGTTAATATGTTGTTCATCATAGATTTCCTGCATTAATTTTGATTTAATAAAATATTACATTATCAGTTACCTTGATTACTGAGTTTATTTGACATCCATTTAGGTTCCTCACCTGAGGCAGCAAGGGCTTCATGTTCTTCACTCTGAATCTGGACCCGCACAAGACCTAAAAATTTTACATTTATGTCCACTTAGGCAGTTGAGGTCTTGCCTTCTTAGTTTCTCTATAGCTCACTACAAATAAATGGTGTTGATGTAGGGAGAGGGCTACACTGTCTTAGTGGTAGTTCCAGGAAGATGCCTATGTGCCCCTGATAGCACTACAGAGTTTAGCAATTTCTGCCTTCACTGCTTATTTTACTTTTTCTCTTCCTCAGTTTGTTTCCCTTCCAGAGAGCCAGGTCATGGGCACTGGAACTAGATGAATAAGGATTGAAAACCTACTTATATAACCTTGAATGAGTTATTTTACTTGTCTGAGTCTCAATTTTCTTATATATTAAGTGAGGATAATTTTTAATTTATAAGATTCTTGTATAAATAAATATGTACAGAAAGTCCAGCATACACCTAGTCCACTGCATGGACTTAATAAATGTCATTTATCTTTTCTACTCTATTTCTGCTTCCCATTCTTCAACTTACTACTACAAAGCTAATCCTTTAGCTAGAATATAGTAGAACCTGAAAAAAATTGAAATGCATTTCTTTCATTGCTATAATCACAAATATGTTACATAGACCTACCTTAATGCTAGGGTTCATCCACTGAGTTGGTTCAGTTATGTTTAATATTAGTTTAATATTTCAAACATAGAAAAATAGTTTATTAGTTACTTATAATAGGTGGAGGAAAGTAATCAATAGTCTTCTTAGAAATACTCTGATTCCTGATCTAAACCCCATTCTTCAGTGAAATTGTTTTGATAATGTATACAATTTCAGAAATTTATATTTTTGCTTCTAAAATCATTTATTATTTATTAGAAATAAATCTAAAATCATTTATTATTTAAGAGAAATAAAAATAACTTTAACTGACTTTATAATATATAAAGTTTATTTTAAACCTTTGCCTTTAAATGAAAAAAATGTTATTAGAGGTTTTATAGTTTTCTGTATATAACATCAGGCTAATTTTCACTAGACTGTAAATTTTCTTATATGGACAGGCAAATCAGTACTGAATATACAATAGATTTTCTTTTCTATGGATGGTGCCTAAATTACATCAGTTTAGAATAAACACACTTAATTAAAGCCAATAAATTCAGGTGTTCTACGATTGTTATACTTTTTGTTTTCAATGAAAAATAGCCAGACCTATTCACTGGGGCTTGTTGTAATTATGGATTTTAATGTGAATAAGTTATCATTTGATGTTCCACCAAGAAAATGTTTTTACTTTTTAAAGAGCTTTAAGATTTGTTATTTGGGTTAGTGTCCTTTGAATAATGGCTGAGAGAACAGTTTTTTTTTTCAATTACACATGTATTTCTTCATTTATTTAGAGGCTCTGGGGTCAGACTAGATTCAAAATGCACACACGCATTTGTCTCAAGTAATGGTGGAAAGTTACCTCCTTGGTGACTGCACTATGCAAGATTGTGTGTGGTTTGGTTTCTAATCTTTCATTTCTTTCCAACATGAAAAAATAACCTTCCTCCTGCAAGAAAAAGACATTGTATTTGGGGAGCTGCTTTTGATCAAAGAAAGGGGCAATAGTTCTTTCCTGAAAATGGTGACAAGAATGAAAAATGGAAAGAAAGATTTATTTAACTAGAAGTAATGATTTTGGGGGAGGAATAGGGAGAGTATATGTGAGGAAACAAGGAAGGAAACTGAGAGTAACAGTCACTGATGCCAGTTTGTGAAAGGGATGAGGCTGACCAACATGCCTTGAGGCCATATTAGAAGATTTTAGTTTTCATATAAAATATTTATATTTCCATCTTTTTTTTCTATATTACAAGGGCAATCAAAAGAAGAATTTTGGCTTTGTACAGAATTTTCCTATGTGTTGATGAAGTAAAAATGCCAAGTACATTCACATTTTCAAGGTTTTACTGAGAATAAAGTTTATACCTAGAAATAGTTTTAATACAAGCAATGGGCTGTTATTCTAGGAAAACAAAACTGAGAGAGATGGTCTAACAGGAATGATGTAGCAGAATTAACATAAATGCTGCTATGCTTTGGTTCTGTGTCCCCACCCATTCCCACGTGTCGAGGGAGGGAAGTGATAGGATCATGGGAGGGGGTGGTTTCTCCCATGCTGTTGTCGTGATAGCGAGTCTCACAAAATCTTTTGGTTTTAAAAGAGGCAGTTTTTTCCTGTGCTCCTACATCTCTCTCTTCTGCCACCTTGTGAAGAAGGTGCCTGCTTCCCCTTCACCTTCCGCCATGATTGTCAGCTTCCTGAGGCCTCCCCAGCCATGCAGAACTGTGAGTCAATTAAACCTCTTTCCGTTATAAACTACCCAGTCTCAGGCAGTTCTTGACAGCGGTGCAAAAATGGACTAATGCAAATAGAAAAGATATTATCAATTTCATCCTCCCCAGAACTTACATGTTTTCACTAGATGTATGAGATATATTTTTCAATCTCCTTGAAAATCAACACAAGCCCTTCGTTATCCAGTCTCATTCTAAAATAAAGTTATTTTTTTAATATTGGCACCAGGACAATTTCAACTAAATTAACGGCTTCAGCAACATAAATTAGTATCTCACACTTCTGTAGGTCTGAAGTCTGAGTGGGCTCAACCAGCTCCCCTGTTCAACAACCGGCAAGGTCCAAACGAAGTTAACAATCAACAGGGATCTTATTGGGAAGTTCTGGTAAGAGTACATTTCCAGGTTTATTAAGGTTGTTGGCAGAATTTAGTCGTCTGCAGTTGTATCACCATTCCCAGTATCTTGTACAGTTGTACGTCATTGTTTTCTTGCCAGTGTCAACTGGTGGACACAGCTGGTGTCAGCTCCTAGTAACCTGTCTCCAGACTTCCTATGTGTGCCTCTACATCGCAAAACCAGCAATGACGCCTCCGAACCTTCTCAGGCAGAATCTTTCTAATTTCTCCCTCTGCCAAGCCTCTCTTTCTCCAGCTAAAGAACGTTCTCTGCTTTTAAAAGTTCATATGATTAGATTGGGTTCACCTGGATACTTAAAACTGCTTGCCCTATCTTAAGGTTTGTAACCTTAGTTACAGCTACAAAGTCCATTTTGCCATATTCACAGATTCCAGGAATGAGGATGTGGACATCTTTGGGAGGCAACTGTGCATACCACAAATACTAATCTCACAATAATCTGTTTATGGCTTATTTTTTGGCCATTACTTCACTGAAATTCATAGTCTGCATTTTGTTAAGTATTCACTCTCTGAGCTGAAGCATAGTAATACAGAAAAACCTAGATGATTCAAAATGAAAAACATTGACAGAGTAAACAGAATATCAGAAATCATTGTTTTTTGAGACTAATGCGCGAAAAAGTTTATTTTCCATATTTTTTGATAGTATTTTTCCTTGTTTTTAATTGTGGTATACTTTAGATAAGATGAAATGCACAATTTTTATGTCATTATTCAATGACTTTTGATAAAAATATATGATTGAGCCACGCACAGCCCATAAAACATTGACATTACCCCAGAAATTTCTCATGCCACTTAACAATCAATTCCCATCACCCTCCAGCTATTATTCTTGTTTCTATCACTACAGATTGATCTTGCCCATTCTGAAATTTTATATGGATGTGATCATACAATACATACTTTTGGTGTCCTTTTTTGTAGTACTTTTGAGTAGTTTTCAATTATTTGACTATATCACAGCTTTTACAATCTATTCTCCAGTTTTAGAGGCCTTTGAGTTCTCTTCAGTTTCGGGTTATCAAGAATAATTATACTGTTATCTTTATTTCTATTAGGCCTGACAATATTTCATAATCACGTATTCTTAGAATAATGTGCAATTTATTTATTTAAGCAGTCATATTGATTTTTAGGTAAATATATTTTTTTATTTAAATTTTAGGGTAAATGTGCACAACGTGCAGGGTTGTTACATATGTATGCATGTGCCACGTTGGTGTGCTGCACCCATTAACTCGTCATTTGCATTAGGTATATCTCCTAATGCTATCCCTCCCCCCTGCCCCCTACCCCACGACAAGCCCCGGTGTGTGATGTTCCCGTTCCTGTGTCCAAGTGTTCTCATTGTTCAAATCCCACCTATGAGTGAGAACATATGGTGTTTGGTATTTTGTCCTTGTGATAGTTTACTGAGAATGATGGTTTCCAGCTTCATCCATGTCCCTACAAAGTACATAAACTTATCATTTTTTATGGCTGCATAGTATTCCATGGTGTATATGTGCCACATTTTCTTAATCCAGTCTATCATTGTTGGACATTTGGCTTGGTTTCAAGTCTTTGCTATTGTGAATAGTGCTGCAATAAACATATGTGTGCATGTGTCTTCATAGCAGCATGATTTATAATCCTTTGGGTATATACCTAGTAATGGGATGGCTGGGTCAAAAGTTATTTCTAGTTCTAGATCCCTGAGGAATCGCCACACTGTCTTCCACAATGGTTGAACTAGTTTACAGTCCCATGAACAGTGTAAAAGTGTTCCTATTTCTCCATATCCTCTCCAGCACCTGTTGTTGCATGACTTTTTAATGATCACCATTCTAACTGGTGTGAGATGGTATCTCACTGTAGTTTTGATTTGCATTTCTCTGATGGCCAGTGATGATGAGCATTTTTTCATGTTTCTTTTGGCTGCATAAATGTCTTCTTTTGAGAAGTGTCTGTTCATGTCCTTTGCTCACTTTTTGATGGGGTTGTTAGTTTTTTTTCTTGTAAATTTGTTTGAGTTCTTTGTAGATTCTTGATATTAGCCCTTTGTCAGATGAGTAGATTACAAATTTTTTTTCCCATTCTGTAGGTTGCCTGTTAACTCTGATGGTAGTTTCTTTTGCTGTGCAGAAGCTCTTTTGTTCAATTAGATCCCATTTGTCAATTTTGGCTTTTGTTGCCATTGCTTTTGGTGTTTTAGACATGAAGTCCTTGCCCATGCCTATGTCCTGAATGGTATTGCCTAGGTTTTCTTCTAGGGTTTTTATGGTTTTAGGTCTAACATTTAAGTCTTTAATCCATCTTGAATTAACTTTTGTGTAAGGTGTAAAGAAGGGACCCAGTTTCAGCTTTCTACATATGGCTAACCAGTTTTCCCAGCACCATTTATTAAATAGGGAATCCTTTCCCCATTTCTGGTTTTTGTCAGATTTGTCAAAGATCAGATAGTTGTAGATGTGTGGTATTATTTCCGAGGGCTCTGTTCTGTTCCATTGGTCTATATCTCTGTTTTGGTACCAGTACCATGCTGTTTTGGTTACTGTAGCCTTGTAGTACAGTTTGAAGTCAGGTAGCGTGATGCCTCCAGCTTTATTCTTTTGGCTTAGGATTGACTTGGCAATGCAGGCTCTTTTTTGGTTCCCTATGAATTTTAAAGTAGTTTTTTCCAATTCTGTAAAGAAAGACATTGGTAGCTTCATGGGGATGGCATTGAATCTACGAATTACCTTGGGCAGTATGGCCATTTTCACGATATTGATTATTCCTACACATGAGCATGGAATGTTCTTCCATTTGTTTGTATCCTCTTTTGTTTCATTGAGCAGTGGTTTATAATTCTCCTTGAAGGGTCGTTCATGTCCCTTGTAAGTTGGATTCCTAGGTATTTTATTTTCTTTGAAGCAATTGTGAATGGGAGTTCACTCACAATTTGGCTCTCTGTTTGTCTGTTATTGGTGTATAAGAATGCTTGTGATTTTTGCACACTGATTTTGTATCCTGAGACTTTGCTGAAGTTGCTTATCAGCTTAAGGAGATTTTGGGCTGAGATGATGGGGTTTTCTAGATATACAATCATGTCATCTGCAAACAGGGACAATTTGACTTCCTCTTTTCCTAATTGAATACCCTTTATTTCCTTCTCCTGCTTGATTGCCCTGGCCAGAACTTCCACCACTATGTTGAAAAGGAGTGGTGAGAGAGGGCATCCCTGTCTTGTGCCAGTTTTCAAAGGGAATGCTTCCGGTTTTTGCCCATTCAGTATGATATTGGCTGTGGGTTTGTCATAAATAGCTCTTATTATTTTGAGATATGTCCCATTAATACCTAATTTATTGAGAGTTTTTAGCATGAAGGGCTGTTGATTTTTAGGTAAATATTTTTTAAGATTACCTGCCCACAAACCTAAACTACCTATTGAGCCCTGCTTGTACTTTGATGGGCATATGCACATATACACTCAGAGTTGAATGTGGCTACTTTAAATGACTTCTGCCATTCTCATAAAATAATTAGCAGATTATCCAGTTTATAAACTTGGTGACATTGCTATATAAGATACTGGAAAACAAATTCCATTATATAATATTTGCAGAGAGAAGTTTTTGCAATTGATAAGCCACTTTTCCAGGATTTTTTATGCTAAATACAGTTGTTTGGATAAGGACATTCTTACAGATAACTGGCTTCATAACTAATACAAGCAATGTATCATAACATACCCATAGTTAATTGTTTTCTTCACTTTTGCCCTACAATAGGTGCTCTTAAATTCCTTTGTAATATCTTTAAAGGCACAGAAGTAAGAAATGGAGAGAAAAATAAGCCTGAGACGTCTTTGGGCTCCAAAAATCTTTTCTCTTGGTAACCATAGCAGCTCGTGACTCAATAAAATGATAAAAAGACTTCGTATTTTGGGGTTAAAAAAACTTGAATATGTTAGTTTTTCTGACAAAGATAATCAAATACGACAATTGCTAAATCAGGATATTAAAACTATCATCTCAGGATAATAACAATTACGTATTTTCCTGTTGAAACTTTAGATTCTTTGTTGTTGTCATTGTCCCTTAAGGAAAACCTATCTGTCCTTGTGCCCCAGTGGCACTCCACATCTTTAGTAGATGTGAGTTTACATTTTTTATCACTACTCTTGTGCTTGAGAGCATGCTTTAACATTTCTTGTAGTGCTTTTCTGGTGGTAATAAATTCTTTCACCTATTATTTTAACCTTATTAAAGTTTTAATTTTGCCTTTTGAAGATTATTTTCACTGGATATATAATTCTGAAATGACTTATTATTTCTCCTCTATAGTTTAAATAATTTTTAGATTTTCATTTAGCTTACATTTGTTCTGATGACAAGTCAGAAGTATTTTTTATCATTATTCCCTTTTCTATTACACGTCTTTTCTCCTGCCTACAATTACAAATTTTGAATTGTATTACTGTGTTGATATTGTACATCTCTCCACTGTCTTCCTTCTTTTCCTCTAAATCCTTGGACATATTTTAATACCAGCTTAATAATGCTTGTTTTTATTCTGAACAACATCAAGGTCTGTTTCTATTGCTTATTTTTCTCCTAATTTTCTCATAGGTTTCTGCTATTTTTGCACATTTAATAATCGTTTTTATTTTATATTTGACATTTTTCATACTATATTATTTAGATTCTAGACTTCCATATTTGGTGGAAGTGTGTTGAATTTTATTTTGTGCAGACAGTTAATTTACTGGCACATTATTTTGATCCAGTTGGTGCTTGTTTTTAAGTTTTTAAGGCTGATTTAAGAGTGTTTCTTCTGATAGGAGTAGATGAGCCCTACTTTGGAAGCTGACTTTCCTGAGTTCTTATTTAAATACTGGGAGATGCTCAGTGAGTCTTTTCACTTTGGCTAGTTGAAACTCTAATGGCTTTCAACATTGTTGAACCAGTGAAATCCTCATTCCGCTCATTGCCCCTTAGAAACTGTTCTCCGCGTGGCCTTGTGAAATCTTACTCTGTACATGTATAATACGTTGTTCACTCAAAAAATTCAAGAAGACTCATTTGTAGATTTTTAGATCTCTTTCTCAGTTCGATGTTTTCTTCTCTGGAATGTTATTCATAAATTCCAGCCACCTCAGCTGCATCCTACAATCAGTTTCTCCATTCAGAAAAATTGCATCTATGTGGGCTCCTCTTTCCTTTTCTGCAGTTTTGGAAGTATCCCTATACAAAAGGCCAGCTTTAAATGTGGAGTTCACTTCAAGGATCACGACTCTATGCTGTGTGTTGTACAATGCTTTAAAATGGGCACATGGTACATTTTGTCTAGTTTTATAGTTGTTTACAGCAGAAGATTCAGTCTGAAATCCATTATTTTTTTACAGCCAGAACCAGATTTTGAGCACTCTGTTTTTTAAAAAAGCACATATTTTGTACCTACTATCTTCCATGTACCATACCAGGTGTGTTCAAACAAGTCAGCTTTTACTATTTGTTGTTCCCCATGAAGGGCTTACATTTTATTTTTTTTTCAGAGAGAGGGCTTAGGCAGATTTTTATTCAATATCTATGCATTTGCTCATGCTGAATATTTCTGGTATATTTTTACATACTTCCTAAATACCGTTTGTCTTGCAAGATTTATGGCACTTCTTTTTTGCATGCTTTTCTAATTCATCTCCAAAATCAACCTTTCCCAACTTCATTTGTTCATAAGATACTTGTAAATTCACCTCTGTTATAGCATTTACCCTGTTGAATTATAGCTATCTCTGTATGAGTCATAAAAACCTAGCAAAATTTTAGGCTGCAACTGCCACTTTTCTCTCTTTGTGACTTAGCTTGTCACAGTTACAAGTGCACATATTAGGCCATTTCTAAGGGTTCATTGTACTGAATACATGCTACCTAATTTAACTCACATAATAATCTTGTGAGGTATATAGTATAATTATCATTATGTTTAATAAATGAATTGAGTCTTATATAAGTTAATTATTTATTCTAGTTTACTGTCAGTGATAGAACTGAATTCTGAATTCAAGCTCCGTGTTTGGAACTCCAAATCCACTAATCATCACTATACCACATTTATCATGCATTGCCTTCACTCTTGTTAGCCTGACAAATAGGAAAATAATACAATAATCCTTAAATATCAGTACTATCTCATACAATTTCATATAACTCATACAATTTTAATCACAATTGAAAAGGTCTATACAGCTTAATTAGTCTAACTCCCCATTCAATGGCCGTATTTTCTCTACAGTATTCCTAACCATAAGACTTTGTTTTGACCCTACTGTTTGTGTCCCCCATCCCTTAAAGCAATCCATGTATGATAGTAATTATTAATTCCTTAGAGTTGTTTACATACACCATCCTAAAACTTGTATCCACCATTTCTTTCTCCACCCTTAAAGGCTTTATAAAATTTCTCCCCTTGGTCATTCATTGGCAAGCCCTCAAATATTTGAAAACAACTAATGTTGCCTTAAGTCCTCTTTCTTTCAAGGTAAGCATCTTTAGTTGCTTTTCTTTGCTCTTCTTCTTAGATTGGTTTCTACTCTTTACATCAAATATTTTCTGTTTGTGGACAAGATTTTAAGAAATCTAAAACTATGAAACATACTGTCCTGTATGATCATAGTAATCTGTGAGGCTACTATTATCTTAGGTGTTATTACAAAGCTCTTACTTTCCCTTTCCAAGATGAACAACATAACAACATGAATAAAGAAAATTTTCCCTCTAGTAACTAGATGTGTTAGAGTAACTATGATTTACAGATGAAAACCTAGGGCCAGAGTCTTCCTGTAGGATATTAGACTTCCTTTTCAAGAGGTGGCCCCCTATATAATATTTTTAAATTATCTGCCCTCTTCCTTCAATTCTGTCACTCTGTTATACCCTTTGAAAAGAGACAGTGAAGGAGTTATATTTGGAAATATGCCCCATATTTTTTCTGATCACTGGAATGCCGAGATGAATATGAATTTTATGAGTCTGTAGAGTTAGGGAGTACATATTTTCAGCAATTAATTCTACAATCTTAAAATAGCTCTCACCATAAATCAACAGCTGAATGGTGGGAGTTGGACATAATGGAGAAAATATGGACTAAAGAGATTATGAATAGGTATTGTAGATAATCCATATTTTAATTGGGTGAATTAAGTAAACTCTTGGATGGATTAAAAGGTTAGGTTCTGGTTGGATGTGGTTTTCCCTTATGTTCCAGAAATATGTCAGCTTCCGATTTACAACAAAGGCCCAAATTCACAAAAAGAGAAAGACACCTCCTTCCCTACCTAGTAGAAGAAACTAATATTGTCATCAGACCATCCATATGCCATTATTTTTTTATATTACTCAGACTATAATAGGCAGTGAACTTTCAATAATATATCACCTGATCTTTTGGTGTTTATATGAGAAACCTGTAATCTTTCTCTGATAAAGAGAATAAGCCCATGAGCCAATATACCTGACAAATGTGTAAAGGCAGGGGCAGCACCCAGGTGTCCCTGAGAAATCTATCTCTGTCACTGCTTTCTCAGGGCCGCGGAGGATACATATCTCATGCAAGCACACACTTGCACTCACGTGTGTGCATGTTTACCCTCTGGATTAGCCCAATTCTCCATTCACCTTTAGTTTTGCCTCGTATTTTGGGAGTTCAGATTAGAAAACTGATCTAATCCATCCACATTTCTGGCATCTCTAAGCTTATATGGTATCAATGACCTCATGATCCTTTAGATTTATTTTTAATTTCTGAGTATTTACTTTCAAGGGCTATTTAACCTTGGTGAAATCTTAAAATCTTCAGCTAAAGATATACTACATGACAGGCATACAATTTTGGAACTGCTTTGTTATGAACCTATACAAGGTAAATTGGCAGTGGTCACATATTAAAGTGGCTGCTTGAACAAACCTTAATGGCACAGCTTTCATCTCAGGACTTATTAAGATCCAGTGGTTGCTTAAAGAGAAATTAGTTTGTTTGCTATAATTTGTTGAGGAAATCACCATACAATATGCCATTAGAGTGCACATATTTCTTATAAGATACCTGTGGTAAAGCTCTTCCTGTCATCCTAAACTGGAGAATGTACTGAAATTAGCTTGCATCATGAAAGTTTAGATGCAGCTGAAAATTCAGACAATTGTTTTATCTTAAAAGCTATTTTCACTTTTTCATTGCCACATTTAAAAGTTAAGGTTTAAAGAGAAATATTCTCAAGTGATTATGGAACAAGTGCAGGAAAATAGAAGAATAAAAATATGTATTTCAAGGCATCAATTCTAATTCTGTTTCTAAAAATAGTCAGTGTGCAAAGCTGCAGTTGCTGGGGCATTGCTTCAATGAAGCTGCATCATCACCATCAACTACATTTTCAGGATCCACAATCTTCATATATATACTTTACTTTTTAACATTATAGAGGAAGAAAGTGTAATAATTTGGTGGGAACTTCCTCCTATGTATGATATAGGAAGGTAGACAAATTAGCATCTGCCCATGCTATGATGATCACAGGAACAATCTTGCAGCTGACAATGCCAAGAAATTACTGTCCTTGAATAACGTCAAGCTTTAAATTTTTGATTACTGAAATTTCAGTAACAAATATTGCAATCAAAATTGAATTTCATAAAACTTTGGATTCATTCTACGATAGTAATATTCAGCTTCAGGTGAATAATGACGTGATACTCGGCCTTTCGGTGTTCGGCCAAATATTTATTTGGTGCATCTCTCTATATATTTGCAGATTTTAAAATATTTTTTTCTGCTGCATATCATCATAACTGATACACATACACAAACATACACACAAAATCTTATGGAAGGCAAATGCAAACAAATACACAAAGAACATATTATAGGAAAATGTGAAAAAAGAAAACATTCAAAGCAGAGATCATTACATAAGATGACAAAACTGAAACTAAACATATCTTCACTGTTATATGTAATGAAATAAAATTAAGAATTAAAGCAAAAGACTTATATTGGACAAGAAAAAATGTGTTGATAATTCTGTTAGCTCCACCTAAATCCTTTATCTGACTTTCAGTACTCTGTTCTGTGCTCCAGGAGGTGAACTCCTAAGACTTTATCATTCAGATTCCTCTGCCAGCTAGCTCCTAGTTGAATTGGATTAATGTAAGGCACTGGCAGTGGGTCAGATGGCAGAAGGAGAGAGAGAGAAATCCTGATACCTATTCCCTGCTTTCTTCCTAATTCTGCATGAGTGTAGTTTCTACCAGATACCTCTTCTCCACAGCACCAGCTCTTTCTAGGCTTCAATAATGCAAATTATACACCTTGTCCCTTCAGGTCTAGGGATGGTAACAGTGTTTCACTATTCCTGGCATCTGAGTATTACAGCAACCTTTGCTGGGGTTTTAAATCCTGCTCTAACTGAGGTAAGTAGTCCTTTCACCAAAGTCTCTATTGTGGACCATTGAAGCAGATTTCTTTTTCTTTTCTTTCTTTCTTTTTTAATAATAGTGATGGGGTCTCCCTATGTTGCCCAGGATGGTCTCGAACTCCTAGGCTCAAGTGATCTCCCGCCTTGGCCTCCCAAAATGCTGGGATTACAGGTGTGAGCCACCATACCAAGCCTGAAGCAGATTTCTGTTTTATACAAGGGTCCTAATTAATGTAGAAGCTATTACAAAATGGGGTATGTAAGAATATCTCTTTCTTAGGGAATAACAGGTAGCTATACCTTGTACCGCCTACCACACAGAAAGAGCAGAGTGACTGAGAGGCTTCTCTGGATTTTGGAAGTAACATGACTACAGTTGTGTGTATTCAAACCTATTACAGGCTAACTCACAAGTCTACCCATTTAGAACAAAGAGCTCTTTGCAGCAGGTTCAGTCTGTGCTGTAGGCTCCTCTGCTGCGTGGGTATTTTGACTCAGTAGATCTAAGTATCTAGCTTAGAGTAATGCTGTTTGAAGCTTCTAAGTAACCCCAAGAAGACAATCACAGTTCACCTAACTAATGATTTTGGAACAAACCTATGTCCCCTTCTGCCAAATATTTTTATCTGTTTAAGAAGTCTGGCTTGTCATCATGTAACTATGTGATTTGAAGTGTTCACCATCAAGTGGGTGCTATCCAAGTTATCAAATCTTAAAATTGTGCTTGAGAATTAGCAGGTTATTATAAAATGGAATTGATATGGGTGACATTAAGGCTGAACAGGAAGGGGAGTCACAAGTATATTGAATGAGCAGGTGGTTCAGACCTTTATTAGCTATTCCTGCTTAGTTATCAAATTTTCCTCAACTCTCATTCATATTCAACAGGGGAATCCCTTAAAGAGAAGGTGCTCAACAATCAGGTAGATTAGGTGTCTGATCTTTCCTGTGGATGTCTATCAAGCTTTCTCCCAGTGATACCGGTGCTTACTTAGTGGAAACATGCAAAAAGTAATCATAGTTGCATGGATGGTAAATATGCATGAACTCAACACAATGGACTACCCTTTAGCAACCCTGATCTGTCTGCTATCACTGAGTGTCCAATTTGTCAATACCAAGGGCCAATGTGTTCCTGATATGGCACCGTTTCATAGGGACGCCGACCAGGCACCTGGTGCCAGGGTGATTACATTGAATCCTTTATATTGTGGAGTAAGCAATCATTTGTCCACATAAAACCAAATACACATTCTAGAAATGGGTTTCTCTTCTCTGCCCTCAGTGCTTCTACCAGTGTCACCATATGTCACCTTATAGAATGCCTTGTTCATTGCCATAACATCCTATACTACATTGCCTTTGACAAGGAAACTCGTTTTATAGCAAAACAATTGTTACAAAAGATCCATGCCCGTTAAATTTGTGTTTCCCCACATGTCCCATCGCCAGTAAGCAGCTGGCCTGATAGAATGATGGAATGGCTTCCTAAAGGCTCAGTTTCGATGCCAGATGTGACACAGTATTGTTTGAAATTGTGGTGCTGGCCTAACAGATTAAACTATTAGCCAATACATAAGCCATATTTCCAAAAGCCAGAATATGTAGGATCAGGAACTAAGAAGTAGAATTATTTTACCTAACATTCTATTTACAGAATTTTATTTGCCTTCCTGGAAACTTGTATTTAGTAGCTTTGGAGGTTCTCTTTTCCAAGGAAGGAACATTTCTTTCAAGAAATATAGCTATGTTTCCATTAAATTTGGACCTGAAATTGCACCCTTGCTATTTTTAGCTCCTAATGCCATTGACCTAACTGGCAATAAAGAGTTTAACTATACTGAATGGATTGATTAATTCTGATTAACAAAGGAAAATTAGGCAAGTAGGCCTAGTTGGAATCCAGGAGATCTGCTGTGGAGCCTTTCAGCACTTATATGTCCCATAAAGAGCCACCAAATGAAGACAGTATCACTAGGGACTTTGATCCTATGAAATGAAGATTTGGGTCATCCCATGAGACAATAATTCCTGTACTCTGGAAGTAGTAAAGTTTGCTTGAAAATGGAATGGATAATAGAAAAAGGAAATTATGATGATAAAATTTAGCCTCATGACCAAAAATCAAAACAGTAGTAGCTAATTTACATATTTATGTTAACTGAATATTTCTTTCCCCTCACTCTCCTTGCTATCTCATATAAAGAGTACTGATAGTGGGTGACATTAACATTTATAATCCAGTTGGGAATAAGACAGAATTGCTGACACCCTGCCACAATTTAAATTATGCTAGGACTGTGGTCTCCCTGTACTGAGATCCAATTTTCTTAATCTAAGCAAGAGGCAAGAATGAGTGAGAAGTCAGAGTAATGTTCTGGTAAGTTTCTATTGACTTCATGGATTTATTTTCTTCCCTTGTCTAACTTTCTCTGTGCTCATGGATGCAGAGCCATGCAGTCAACATCATCCAGATTCCTCTGTGGCCTGAATTTCAGCAGAAGGCACTCAGTGGGAGGCTCCTGTAGGGTTCAAGTTAGATGGAGAGGAGAATGGGTTATTTCTTCCCTGATTCCCTCTGCTTTGGTTCTGTGCTTCTGCTAGGGGCTGAATCTCTCCATAACTAGGACTCCTGCTATGTGACCTTTCCTTGCAGCTCCAGAACTCACTTCGCTCTGGTAATGCTATCTTTTCTCTTGTCCCTTTATGGCTTCCTGTGATTGGTGTCTTTGTTCCTCTGCATCTCTCTTACTCTCTTATTTTTTTAACCCTAGCTACATCTCCGTAAATGGACTCTTTAAGTTCTTGACAGTGGAAACTCTGAGAGGAATCATGATTCCTTCCCAGATTACTTTCAGTAACAAAGCCAATGATTTATTGCATATAAGCAGCAACTCTGATAATAATTAACTCAGAAGCTTGAAAGTGAAGCTTTGGCCAAAAGAATTACAGGCAAATGGAAATTTAAAAAAAAGCAAAGATCACAATATTTAGAACAAATAGGTTTTATTCATGGTTGGTAAAAAATATGAAGTAGGACAAAGGCACTTTGTATCAATAAAACGGTCACTATAAATAAGTAACTGTCATAAATATTTATTAAATATTTATGTAAAGTTCAGAAAGCAAAAACTTCAGAAGTATTTTTGAAAATACAATTTATGATACTATTTATTCAGCTGATGGAGGATCAAGTGAGAAAACATAAGTGAGATTTAAGAGGACATAAGCAATTAATGGAGGATAACTAATATGAGCATATGTATTCAAATACTCATGGAATAATAGTCAAAGTGGACAGAGTGTTGGGCCTCAATGAAAACCTTAGCGTATTCCAAAAAGTAAAAATAGGGTATAATTTAGTCCATGATGACAATGTAATAAAACTTGAAATTATGTCTGGGAAGTGATATTGCCTGCAATTGTTAATTTCTACATTTTTAAAAATAATTATTCTATTATTTTGTTCAGTAAACATTGTACTTTTTTATAGGTAAAATATCAAAATACTCAAATATATACAAAAACTTCGTAATATATAATTTTAAAAATACCATAAAAATATCAAACTTAGAAGAAGCATGAACAATTGTAGCTGTGCTAATAGCCCTCAATGAGTTCAGAATTTTATAATTAGATATTAAAAGGAGGGTAAGAAGTACATGTGTGGTAACTGGACAGTGCACAGCCACAAGTTGGGTATAGCCCTATAAATTGTCTATTTTAAAGTATATATATATAGTATTTTGCTATTCAGAAATGTTGAATCATTTAAACGTAATATTATTATTACAGAAACAGTATATGTGCATCAGAGAAAAGTTTTTAAATGCGGAGGAGCAAAATGTGTCAAAATATTCCTATAAACAAGAAACCACCATTGTCAGTGCCATTTCCTCTAGCCTTACATCTTATTTTTCATCAAATATACACTTTGTAACTTCTTTTTCAGTCAATAATTTTCACATTGTTATTTTCATGCATTTTCATTATGTATAATATCCATGCTGTATTTGGATGTCTTTTATTAATTAAACATTTTTCTTTAGGGCTGATTTCTTTAAACCAGTCTCAGTGCAGTCCTGCACATTATATCTAATTGTCCGCCCCTTAATTTTTTTTTTAAATCTAGAATTACCCTCCTTTTTAAATGGTACTGACTTGTTGAAGGAATGAGGCCAATTGACCTACAAAATGGCATACCTTAGGGCTTTGCTTGATTGCTTTCTGTCTCTAAATTTACACCTAATGCCTTAATGGCTGCCAGTTAAACACGCTTGACTAGACTAAATCACAGGTGAAATTTTGTACCTCATGTTGTACTACATCAGAAAATTTTTAATGTCAGGTTGACCCACAGTTGAGACAGTAAGAGTGACCATTGGTTTGTGTGATATCTGATATCCGATACTGATATCATCCTTCAGTTAGATTGCCCCTTTTGCAAGTATGGGATGCTATGAAGGTCTACTTCCCCATAAGCCTTCACTTAATGAATTTTAGCAGCAATGTTTCTCTTTCATAAGCTTCCACTGAAATATAATATAATTGAATTGTGCAAACCATAATTGTATAGCTCAAGGAATTAGTTCAGAGTGAACACACCCATGAAACTACCAACCTGGGTCAAGAAACATTCAAAGGACACATAGGAGGCTCCTCATGCCCCAACCACATTATTTCCCTCTCCCTTCTCCCAAAATTTAGCCACTGTCCTGATGTCAAATGGCAAAGAAAAATTTACCCCCTATAAATAGACTAATACAGAATGTGTTTGTATTTGTTCCTCTTGTTCAAAATTATGATCAAGATTCACAGATGTTATTGTGTGTATCTTTATCACATTCATTTTGATTGATGTAAAGTAGTACAATCTATTCATACACCACTATTTATTCTTTCCTGTCTGGCTAGACATTGCTTTCCTTCTGTGGCTAAATAATCCATTTGTGAACTTTGTTATAAGTTTCTATTACTGCATTTGTGCATACAATTCTGTTGAATGCATACCCAGAAATGAAATTCTTGGATCTTACAGGACACATGTGTTCAAATGTTGTAGATAATATGATACCTGTTTCCAAAGTGGTTGTTCGAAATTCATCCTGATAGCATAACAGATTTCCAGTTGCTTCAAAACCACATCAACACTTTAAATTATTTTCTATCTTTTAACTTTTCTGGTGAATGTATAGTATTTCTCCCAAAGGACTTAATTATTATTTAAGGACAAGTGAGGTTGGAGGTCTTTTAAAACGTTTATTAGATATTTGTATAATCTCTTTTGTAAACTGCTTTTTCAAAATATCGCCCATTTTCCTATTGGGTGTCCTCTCTTCTTATTGTTCAAATTTTTATGTATTCTGCATATAAGCCATTTGTCAATTATATAAACCACAAATAATCTAGTTTCACTTGCTTTTGCTCTCTTATTGGTGCCTTTTTAGAGAAGAAAACACTTTTTAATTTTAATAAAGTTCAAATCATTAATGTTTTTCATATCTTGCTTAAGAAATCTTCGCCTTCCCAGGCCCTGAAGATATTCTTTATTATCTTATAAAATTATTGCTTTTCCATTCCCGTTTAGATCTACATGAATGAAATGGTTTTGTGAATGAAGTGAGGTAAAAATCTAGATTTCTTTTTCCTTACTGATACAGAATTCTATACTGTTATATTGGTCTATCTATGCTTGTGATATTTACCTTTCTTCATTACTATGGTTTATATTACAGCCTTGATATCTGGGACTGTAAGTACTTTGTTCTTTTTTGAGATGTTAGCTCTTCTTAGCTTTTGCATTGTCATCTAAATTCTAGAATCCGCATGTCAATTTTTGAAGATAAAGAAGCCTCTTGGAACTATGATTGATATTGTAATCAGCAGATGAATTTAGGAAAATGGACATCTTTATAAATTTAAGTTTTCAATTTATGAACACATTCTATCTCTTGATTCATTTAGATTTCATTCAATATTACCCAATAAAGTTATATAGTTCTGTAGAGATTTTGCATATATTTGACTAAATTTATCTCAAGTATTCGATGTCTTGATGCTGTTCAAAGGGGTATCTTTTTTATATTTTAATCTTCTATTTATTGTATAAAGAAATACACTTTTAAAAATATTGATCTTATATCAGAAACCACACAAAACTGTGATATTAATTCTAATAATTAAGTAGAAAATTATCTTGGACATTTCATAAACACAAATGTACAGTGTGAAAATGGGAGTGGCATTTTACCTTTCTGGTCTTTAGTCTTACTCCTTGACATCTTGCACTGGCTATGAATGGATTAGAATAAAGTGGGATGGAGTAATGAGAATAAGTAATCTAGCCTCATATTTTATCTTGCAGACAAAATGTTTAACATTTCACATTATGAAGGATTTTGCTGCAGATGTTTTTTTCTTTTTTTGAAGATTATGTTTATCAATTAAAATGCTACAGTTTGCTGAGTTTTTCAGTTCTAAAAAATACTATTATCAGAGATTGTAGACAATCATCTGATTTTTCTTTTTATTCAGTAGTACATTGCACTAATAGACTTTTAAATATTTTTGGCAAATTTGAGCTGAAAGAGGATAACCTTTCAAACACAAAAGTTGCAAGAAAAGTATAAGAAACCACAAAATATTTTACTGAGATTTTCAGATTCACCAGTTGTTTATGTTTTGCTCCATTTATTTATGATTTTTCCTCCTCTCTCATTCTTCTGTTTTTTTAATTATTTAAGACTAATATGTCAAATTTGCCCTTCTACCCTGTTAGGGTTTGGCTGTGTCCCCACCCAGATCTCCTCTTGAATTCCCACATGTGTGGGAGGGACCCAGTAGGAGGTAATTGAATCATGGGGGCACATCTTTCCCATGCTGTTCTCATGATAGCAAAGAAGTCTCGAAAGATCTGATGATTTTATACAGGGGGATTTCCCTGCACAAGCTCTCTTCTCTTGTGTGCCACCATGCGAGACATGGCTTTCACCTTCTGCCGTGATTGTGAAGCTTCCCTAGCCACATGGAACTGTGAGTCTATTAAACCTCTTTTCTTTTGTAAATTGCACAGTCTCGGGTTTATCTTTATCAGCCTCATGAAAATGGACTAATACATACCCCCAAATGAATCAATTTGACTTTCTGAAAAAAGACATCTCCCTATAACCAAAGTATAATTATCAAAATCAAAAAAGTTTACTCATTGATTTTTTAATGTTAAAACATCCTTACATTTCTGGAATTAAAGGAAGTTTGTTAGTCTACATTAAACTTTTGAAATATGCTACTGAATTTGTTTAAACAATATTTGCATAAGATTTTTACTTCAATTTGTATATGAAGCCTGGATTGTGTTTTTCTTTCATGTACTGCCCTATAAGATTTCTTATCAAGATAATGTGGCCATCATAAAATGTGTTGGAAAGGGTTTCTGCAATTACAGAAACTAAGTGTTATAGAACTCTAAGTGTTATAAAAGAATTACTATTCCATTATTAAATCTTTAGAAGAATTTGCAGGCAAATCCTGGCATGGACTATTCCAAAATTGAGTATGTTAAATATTTAATTTCATTAATGTAAATCAGATTACTCATATTTTGTTTTTTTTCCAGTGTCTGCTTTAGTAAGTAGTATTTTTCTTAGAATTTGTCCATTTTTTTCTAAATTTTCAAATTGTTGCCAAAATTTGTTCATAATATCCTTAAATAAGTTTTTAAAAATCACATGTATTGATGTATAATTTACATTCATCAGAATTTACTCTTCTTAGACATCCAGTTTGATGATCATGATAAATTACATTCACTAGAATTTACCCTTCTTAGATATACAGTTTGATGATTATTGATTAATGTATATAATCATATAACTACCACTGCAATCAATATACAGAATACTCCCATCATCCCCATAAATTCCCTCAATTTCCTTTGTATTAAGTCTCCAACCTCTACTTATACCCTGGCAACCACTGATCTGATTTGTCTCTATACTTTTGCTTTTACCAGAATATCATATGAATGGAATGAAACAGTGTATTGCCTTTCATGTCTTTTGCAAAATTATGTTCTTTCATGGATTTTAAGTTTCTTCTTTTTAAATTGCTAATATTAACTTACTATCTCTATATAGAAAACTTTGTTTATCACTAGCTGATTGATGTACATTTGAGTTGTTTCTAGGTTTATGGTACTGTGAATAATTTGCATATAGGGATTTACATGAACTTCCCTTGCTCCCTTTTTTGGGGGTAAATTCTTAAGAGAAGACTTTCTGGGTTGTATGTAAGAGAATATTTGAAATGATAAGAAACTGCCAAACTGTTTTCCAAAGTTGCTGTATCATTTTGCATCCCCGCTAGCAAACTGAGAGTTTTATGGTCCACATCCTCACTATCACTTAATACATTCAGTTGTCTATAATTTTTAAATTTTACCCAATTTAGTTATATGTGTAGGGGCATCTCACTGTGGATTTAATTTACATTTTTCTAGTGAAAAGTAATGTTGATCATTTCATATGCTTACTGGCCATTTGCATATTTTCTTTGGTGAAGTGTTTGCTCAAATGGTTCCCTACTTTAAAATTTTAAAAATTTAAAATTATTTTATATTCTGCTAATATTTTACAACTGAAGTTCACAAAACACTGAAAGGGCTAATTCAGACACACTGGCAGAAACTGCAGTCTCTGATAATCTATATATATTACTTACCTATAATTGGTACAGAGTTGTGATTATTGATTAAGAAGCCTGAGAAAGAACTAGGACAAAGCACTTCTGAGCCTTTAGATAACTCATTTTCTTGGACTGGATTTTCCAAAACAAAATTGATCTTTGGCTATATGTTTTTGGTCGTATTTCAAAGAATAATATCTTTAGGAGATAATTCCAAATATCCAGAAAAATGCTTATCTCAAAGTCCACTTCTGAACCTTTAAACTTGACCCAACCTCCCACATATCTTTTCCAGGCAATTACTTTGGCTTTCTCTAATTCATTCTCTAGTCTCATCGCGTCACTGCACTCCAATCTGGGTGACAGACAGAGGAAGACTCCATCTCAAAAAAAAAGTATAATAGTCTCTTCTTCCCCTATAAAAACAATATTGGAACAGTTGGCAAAATCCGAAGAAGATGTGAAGGTCTGAGAATTGTATTTTGTCAATGAAGGTTTCCTGTTTTTGATCACTGTACTGTGATAATGTAAGAGTTGCCCTTGGTTTCAGAAACACATGCTTAATAGTTATAGGTAAAGGAGCATCATGTCTGCAACTGACTCTCACAGGGTCTAGGAAAATAGCTATAATATTCTACATCTGCACCAAGAGAAGAGCATTTAGCAAATGTAATTGAATGTTAATATGAGAGGAATCTGAAGGAAACACAAATGGATTTTTTTGCACTACTATTGCAACTCTTTTTTTTAATTTTTATTATTATTATACTTTAAGTTTTAGGATACATGTGCACAATGTGCAGGTTTGTTACATATGTATACATGTGCCATGTTTGTGTGCTGCACCCATTAACTCGTCATTTAGCATTAGGTATATCTCCTAATGCTATCCCTCCCATCTCCTCCAACCCGACAACAGTCCCCAGAGTGTGATGTTCCAATTCCTGTGTCCATGTGTTCTCATTGTTCAATTCCCATCTATGAGTGAGAACATGCGGTGTTTGGTTTTTTGTCCTTGCAATAGTTTGCTGAGAATTATGGTTTCCAGTTTCATCCATGTCCCTACAAAGGACATGAACTCTTCATTTTTTATTCTCTGTCACCCAGGCTGGAATGCAGTGGTGTGATCTCAGCTCACTGCAACCTGCATCTCCTGAGTTCAAGCAATTCTCCTACCTCAGCCTCCTGAGTAGCTGGGATTATAGGCGCCCCCCACCATGCCTAGCTAAGTTTTGCATTTTTAGTAGAGGCGGGGTTTCACCACGTTGGCCAGGCTGATCTCAAACTACTGATCTCAGGCAATCCACCTGCCTCGGCCTCCCTAAGTGCTGGGATTACAGGCCTGAGCCACCACACCAGGCCGCAAATTTTAAAATGTCTAAAATTACATCAAAATAAAAGATAGGAAAAATGAGAGAAATAAATGTAGGCAAAGCAGATATCTCAACATCTACACAACCATGGAAAGATTTATTTATTTATTTTGAGGCAGAGTTTCACTCTGTCACTCAGGCTGGAGTGCAGTGGCGTGATCTCAGCTTACTGCAACCGCCACCTCCTGGGTTCAAGGGATCCTCCCATCTCGGCCTCCCGAGTAGCTGGGACTACAGACATGCACCACCACACCCGGCTAATTTTTGTAATTTTGGAGAGACAGGGCTTTGCCATGTTGCCCAGGCTGGTCTCAAACTCCTGAGCTCAAGCTATCCACCCACCACTTTGGCCTCCAAAAGTGCTGGGATTTCAGGTATGAGTCACTGCACCGAGCCAGGTTTCTTTAATATACTGAGGAAATATAGCTGTCAACCAATATTTATCTGCTTACATGGTGATCACTCAAGATTATTAATTGAATCAAAACCTTTTCAGGCAAAAAAAGACTTAAGAGTTCATGGCTAAAAGAAATTGCATTGAGCTAAGTAGTAAGGATGTAGTTGAAGGAAACCAAAATATTTCACCCTACAATATACCTGGACATATTGTGAGATGGCTGTTTAGAGGGGCCCGCAAACAGAGGCAGCCCTGCAAAGCTGTCTTTTGAGGGGAACGTTTGCATCTGTAGGGGATCCACACCGACACAGGCAAGTTTCCTCTGAAGCCTTCCCTTGTCTGGATCTAGGAAGGAGTCCCTCAGAGTCTGACATGTTTAGCCATCAGAAAGAAACGTTTACCATCTATTCTCTCTGAGGACTGCTGTCTGTGTGGTTCTGTCTGCATTCTGAGACCACCTTTGCTAGCCAGGCCTCCTCCTCCCTCTCCCCTAACCTGTCTTGCCATCATCCCAGCCCCTGTTCCTTCTGTAATCTCAAGGCAGTAAATAAGCTTCTGCACACCACTGCGGGGTTGGGATCATCGCTCTGGTCCTTCTCCATGTGCACATTAATAAATGTGCATGCCATTTCTCTAATTAATCTGAGTTGATTAATCTGAGTTGTGAGTTGATTTTTCAGTGAAACTTTCAAGGGCAAAGGGGAGGTTTTCCCTTCGCCCCTACAGTTTTGGTGTCCTGAACAGAATACCAAAGCTGCTTTGCTCTTCTGGAAGTTTCAGTCAGGGGACCCAGGACCTGAGAAGCTGGCAGAAGGGTAAGAAATTCTTACCAGCCAGGCTCCTGACCAGTCTCTCTGTGGAATCCGGGTGAGCAGATGGTAAAAATCAGTCATTTTTCCTCCGCAAGATGTTGATTAGTGTGAGAAAGGATCTGTGTGAACAGTGTTGGGTACAGCGACTCTGGTGTACTTTTTGGTGTGAATACTCATATTGTTTAGGGCCCTTCCTTCCGGGAGGATTCTTCTCTTCTGTCTTGGTCTTCCTGTGTTGTTCTGTCCTGAAAAGGGGCCTTGTAGGGTAGAATGGGGGCTGAAGATCCTGCCAGCCCATTGTTCAGGCCGGACCTGAAAAGCAGCCAGTCTGCGGCTGTGATCAGATGGGCATGCAAACTTTGCTGTGGGTCCTCAAAATAGAAGCCAAGCCAGGTGCAGTGGCTCTCAGTCCTTTGGGAGGCTGAGGTGGGCAGGTCACTTGAGGTCAAGGATTCAAGACCAGCCTGGCTGACATGGTGAAACCCCCTCTCTACTAAAAATACAAAAATTAGCCAGGTATGGTAGTGAGCACCTGTAATCCCTGCTACTCAGGAGGCTGAGGCAGGAGAACCACCTGAACCCAGGAGGCATAGGTTGCAGTGAGCCAAGATGACACCACTGCACTCCAGCGTGGGTGACAGAGTGAGAGACTAAGTCTCAAAACAACAACAAAAACAAAATAGAAGCCAGATGAGGACCCCTCTTGTCTTGTTTTATGCCCTGGAGAGTTTGACTTGTGACAAGTGGGAGCACTATCTCTTGTTTCCGCAATCTAGGGTGTGATTTTTGGGTCACATCAGGTGTTTAGTCTGAAGATGCCTGGGAACCTGAGATACAAGGATTTAGGCAGCAAACATTTTGTTCTGAATGTGTTCAGCTGTTGGGAATGTTTGTCTTAATAAGAAGTCCCATCCATAAGGAATTTTTGTGGTCTAGCCCTTGTTGCCTGGTTAGTCCTGGGAAAGTCCCATCCTAGGAGAGCTGTCCAGTGTCGTGAATTAAGGGGTCTGTGATGGGTGTCCCCAGAAATGTGTGGGTCACCAGAGGCACTGTGCACACAAACACCATCCTAACCATGTGCGGCAACAAGAGTCTGTTGCTTTGCAGGGATGTGGATGGAGCTGGAAGCCATTATCCTCAGCAAACTAACACAGGAACAGAAAACAAAACACCACGTGTTCTCATTTATAAGTGATAGCTGAACAACGAGAGCACATGGACACAGGAAGGGGAACAACACACACTGGGGCCTGTCTGTGGTGGGGAGGGAGAGTATCAGGATAAATAGCTAATGCATGCGGGGCTTGATACCTAGGTGATGGGTTGATAGGTGCAGCAAACCGCCATGGCACATGTTCACCTATGTAACAAACCTGCATGTCCTGCACATGTATCCTGGAACTTACAACTAAATTAAATTAAATCAAATTTTAAAAAGAAAGAAAAACAATAGACAAGAAATAGGAAATAAGGCGCTAATTTTTATTTTATTACTTCAACCAATAAAAACTGTGAGTTAAAATAAAAAAAAGTCTCTTGCTATCTGAGCCTGTTTCTAGGAGTGAATTTTACTGGAGGAATCTTTGGAACTGCTTACTCTATGCCCTCTTCAGGAAACAAGTCTTTCTTAAATGGTAATAACCTACTCTAAGCCTGGAAAACCACATCCGGGGCTTTCCATGAAGAGGCTGTGGGATGGAATTGCTGTTAGAATAAGAACATCATTGGAAATTCTAGTTATTAGCAGCCAAAAGATGGATTCTTTAAGTCGAAAAGACCTCTAAATTACAAAAAATAGTTCAGAGATTTCTTATTCTAAACAGCTGCTTTATTTATATTCATTGGAAGATTAAATTAAAAGACACATCATAGTGTCATGGCTTGCCTTAGAAATCCTCTTCATGAGATTAAAGAGCAAAAGACTGACCTGAAACAAAGCTAAAATCCTTCATACGCTCCAAATGCCTGTCCTGGGTCCCTTGTGGAATCTGCAGTGCCAGCCACTCCACCTTGCAGTCTATTTTTTTTTTTTTTTTTTTTTTGAGACAAAGTTTCGCTCTTGTCACCCAGGCTGGAGTGCAATGGCACAATCTCGGCTCACTGCACCTCCAACTCCCAAGTTCAAATTATTCTCCTGCCTCTGCCTCCAGAGTAGCTGAGATTACAGGCATGTGCCACCACGCCCAGCTAATTTTTGTATTTTTAGTAGAGACGGGGTTTCACCATATTGGCCAGGATGGTCTCAATCACTTGACCTCATGATCTGCCTTCCTCGGCCTTCCAAACTGCTGTGATTACAGATGTGAGCCACCGCACCTGGCCCCACCTTGCAGTCTTGTTGTTAAAATTCCACACATTCACTGCCATGGCCTGGGTGCAGGTCCCGGTCAGAAAGCCAGTCGCTTTTGGTTTGATATTTGTGTAACTTTTGACTTTGTGGCTTACCCACTTGTCATTGATCCTTTCCTCTTCCATAGATGGCTTTTAGTTTTCTGTCATCTCCAGTTTGAGGGATTACATGGGGCTCTTAGGTTTTTGTGTGTAAATGGTCAGCTGAAAGGCTGAGACCCTGGAAGATATGGCTGGCAGATGTGAGTCATACCCCATTTGTGGCTAGCAAAACTTTCCCTCCTTTGAGCTGTCATTGAGGTGGTTCTGGATCTGGTGAGGAATGCTGTGCACCTCTCTGGAGATGCCTCATGTGTCCTTGGTTAAGTCATAATCTTGATTAAGCCTTATTGGTTTTGGTGAGCCACTTGAGGGGGTACCTCTGTTTAAAAAAAAAAAAAAGATCCAATGGTACAATCTCCTGTAATCCCAGCACTTTGGGTGGCTGAGGCAGGAAGATCACTTGAGCCCAGGAGTTCGAGACCAGCCCTGGGAAACAAAGTGAGATCCTTTCTCTACAAAACTACAAAAATTAGCCAGGTGTTGTGGCATGGGCTTGTAGTCCCAGCCACTCAGGAGGCTGAGCTGGGAGGATTTCTTGAGCCTGGGTAGTCAAGGCTGCAGTGAGCTGTGATCGTGCCACTGCACTCCAGCCTGGGTGACAGAGTGAGATTCTGTCTCCAAAAAAAAAAAAAAAAAGTTTCTCTTCTTTTTATCTTTTTTGAGACTGTCTCACTCTGTCACCTATGCTGGAATGCAGTGGTACAATCTCAGCTCACTGCAATCTTCACCTTTGAGGATCAAGCAATTCTCATACCTCATCCTCCCAAGTAAATGGAATTACAGGTTTGTGCCACCACTCCTGGCATTTCATTTTATTTTATTTTAGTTTTAGTAGATGCAGAGTTTCTCCGTGTTGGCCAGGCTGGTCTTGAACTCTGGCCTCAAGTGATCCACCTGCCTCAGCCTCCCAAAGTGCTGAGATTAAAGGCATGCGCCACATGCCGAGCCATAAAGATTGTTTTTCAGTTATTGCTACAGTAAAATAGAAGGGTCAGACATGGTGGTTTACATCTGTAATCCCAGCACTTTAGGTGGTTGAGGCAGGAGGATCACATGAGGCCAGGAGTTTGAGACCAGCCTGGGCAACATAGCAAGACCCCAATCTCTACAAAGAAAAATTTAAAAAGTTAGCTCGTTGCAGGCCTGGCATGGTGGCTCATGTCTGTAATCCCAGCACTTTGGGAGGCCGAGGTGGGCAGATCACCTGAGGTCAGGAGTTCGAGACCAGCCTGACCAACATGGAGAAACCCCGTCTCTACTAAAAATACAAAATTAGCCGGGCATGGTGGCACATGCCTGTAATCCCAGCTACTAGGGAGGCTGAGGCAGGAGAATCACTGGAACCTGGGAGGCGGAGGTTGCGGTGAGCTGAGATCACGCCATTGCACTCCAGCCTGGGTGACAGAGTGAAACTCCAGCTCAAAAAAAAAAAAAAAAATTAACTGTTTGTGGTGGTGCACGCCTGTCATCTCAGCTACAACCCAGGAGTTGGAGGCTGCAGCGAGCTATGATTGCACCACTGTACTCAAGCCTGGGTAACAAAACAAGACCCTGCCTCTAAAAATAAATAAATGAATAAATAAAAAGAAAATTAAATAAAACAGAAACATCTTCAGAATTTAATTTAGACATTTTTGCCTGGGTCTAATTAGGCAGGTTTTTACTGTCTCTGTTAGGTGTTTTACAGTCATAAAACTGAATGGATAGCTGGGGAAGAAAAGAAAATAGAAAAAATGCAAGAAGTTATAAAAGGTTTATGAAAATTGTATTTTATGTGATCAAAACTGAGATTGAAGGGATCTGTTTATTAGATTTTATTAAAATTAGCTTTAGCAATAATACACTGTTGCAAAGGTAGAATTTGGTTTTCTCTTTTAAACATGATTTTCATGTAGTATTAATAAGAGATAGTAAATGATTTTTGTCTTCCTTGTAAGTAAACTGCACAAAAAAGAGGGGAGAGATGCATTTTGTTTGCTTCATGCTGTCTTCATTAGGTCTTTTGATTATTTGGGAAACAGAGTCTCCTTTCTATCAAAGAGTAAAAGTTTTTGGTTTTTAAAATCTTTACATTATCACTTGGGGTAATCATCACTAATGAATGACTATTACTTTATAGTTGCTTGTGATTCATCCTGTTTTTTTATCAAGTGTTTTAAACTGTTGATATTTGGAAAACTTCCCAAAATCTAATTTCAAATTATAAAAGTAGGTATTTTCATGAATAACTCCTGGAAGTCCAAGAGGGACATATTAGTCTTATTTGGTATGCAAAAATCATATGGAAAGACTGGCCACATAAGAAATTGTATTTAAATGTCTTTGAGTTGTAGTTATAAAAATGTGTTATTAATATGTGTTCCTAAATGGTATGGGGTTACTAAAATTCTGATATGTCTTCATATGTGTTATCAGTAATAATTATTATTATTATATTAGATTGCTGAATGTCACAGAGGTGACCAAATTTCCTTGTCAATTGTGTCTCTAACCCTGGTTATTTTAAGTCTTTTGTCATCCACAGATAATTTTTATTTTACTTTGACTGTTCTCAGAAAGCAGTTTATGATTTACTATAGTCAAAAGCTTCCTTCTTCTTCAAGGAAATTTATCAAAAAGTCCTTGACGAGTACTCTTGGATACAGATTTATGGTAAGTTTGGATATCATACCGTTGGAATAGGCAAAAACTTCCAGAACTCTGATAAGAAAACGTGATGGGTTCCTGAAGATTGCTAACCCAATATCAAGAAGAACAAGAGTTAATTACATGGGACTGAACTGATAGAGGACTGAAAATTTTTTTTTTGACTCTTTGGTTTGAAACTTTGTGGATTCTTTCTATGCTTTGCTTTCTAGAATCAAGAAAACTTTTTTCTCTTAAGCCATCTATAGCATTTAACAATTGAACAAAATTGAAACATTTATCTCTCTCTCTATCAGATTTCTCTAGAATTTGGAAATTATTTGTATTTTTAATTTATGTCAATATAGTTCTTTGCATAAGCTCAGTAAGAATTGGGTTTTTTTTAAAAAACAGGACATAATTGGAGACCCTGGTTATTTTACCAAGGTTTTGACAAGAATGGCATATTTTCAGATATGATGAGCCTCTTTAGCAGAACTAAAGTTGATTTTATAGATCTAATAAAAATCCTTGTGGAAAGACTGGCCAGGTACCTCGTCTACACAGTTCCCTTACAAGGTTCTGGACCTTGCAGTAAGTATAGAACGTCACTTTCTGAAGGGCCCAAGAACCTCAAGATATATTGGGGCCTCAAGAAGAGAGGAATTCACCGAATTTGTACAGGCATTACATTCACAGTCTGATGGCAAACCCTTGGGTTGGTTTCCTAGCTTTTAGAGGATTTTAAAAGTCTAATATGAAATTCCTTATAAAAAATTTCCATCAAGGCCAACTTAAAAGAATGGCCAATCACCATTTTTTCTGTGCTTTATTCAAACAATCAGACCAATTATAACAAAATGCAAACTTATTTTGTGAATAAATTGGTCCTATTGTGATTTGTCTTTGTTAGAAATGGGGAACTGGGGAGAGAAAAATTATGTTTCAGAAGAAAACTATAGTATACCCACTATTCTGTTCTAGCCCTGTCCATTGTTTTTCAGTTTTTATTATTTGTCTACAACTGGGACTGAATTCTGAATTCTTTTCTGGCTACACGTCTCCAAGCTAATGTTTTCACATTTTCTCACATTTTTCTGACTTGGAATCACCAGAAATTTAAAAAAAACTGGGCTTTTCTTAAAGCCCTGCAAATTGATGCTAGAAAACTTGATATAAACTTTAGGAGAAATCACTATAGCAACTTTACATGTAAACAGCCTTTGTACCTGTTGATGTACAGACTACTCAGAAAGTTTGCTGGAACACTTGATTCCAACTAATACCCAGAAAAATCTGTCAGATTACCACCACAATTTGAAGATGCTTCAGTGACTCTAGAAAAACTAGTCTATACACTATTCCAGACATTAACCTTTGTTTTTCTTCTGTTTCCATAGAAGTGTCTCAAGAAGATCTGAGACAAAATATTTAAATTTTTTCTTTTCTGCTCATTCAAATTTGACATTTCTCTTCTTTGCCTGTCTATTATTTAACAAACTCTAACCTAAATCTTTCCAAAGGGATTAACTTGCCTTTTTATATGTGAAACATTTGAAGTTTCAAAGTGGGGAATGGAGAAAACCAAAGATATTTTATCTCAAAATATACTTTGGTGCATTGGAAAAAAGGACTCTGGAAAAAAAGTAAAAGGATACTTTGGCATATTTTGTGGTGGCTTTTCAGAGGGCATGCAAACAGAAGTGGGCCTGCAAAGTTGTCTTTTGTTGGAGAGATTAAAAAGACAAAAGCACCCCACAAATGCAATTTATTTATAAAACATTATGTGTTGTCTTAGTCCATTTTGTATTACTACATTAGAGTACCACACAGATGGGGTAATTTATAAAGAAATTTATGTCTCACAGTTCTTGAGACCTATAGGTCCAGTATTGAGAGGCTGACATCTGGTAAAGGAAGGCTTTCTTGTTGCATCATCCTGTAGTGGAAGGTCAAAGAGACGGGGAGGGAGAGAAGAGAGAGAGAGAGAGCGAGCGAGAGGGAGAGAGATACCCACTACTATGATAACTAACCCACTCCCGAGATAAGGGAATCAATCCATTCACGAGGGTACAGCTTTCATGGCCTAATCATGTCTTCTTAAAGATTCCACCTACTTCAGCTGTTCCTCATGGATCCTTTTTATTTTAAAAAATAAAAGGTCCCACCTCTTAATGCTGTTGCACTGGGGACCAAGTTTCTAACACATGCTTTTGGGGGCCACACTCAGACCACAGCAGGTGTCTAGCCCCACTGTGTCTTGCAGTCAAGCAAACAAAGCCAGGACAGAGTCGGGAGTCCTGAGCCACGTGGCCTGTCAAGGAATCACATGGAAGTTACGTCTGTTTCTCATTGCTGCTATGGCTGAATACCACAAACTGACTTAAAATCACACACATTTGTGCTACATTTCTGGAGGCGAAAAATCACAAATGGGTCTATCTGGCTAAAGTCACATTGTCTGCAGGGCTGCACTCCTTTCTGGGGGCTCCTGGGGAGACTGTTCCTCACCATCTCAGCTTCTAGAAGCTGCCCACATTCTCTAGCTCACAGCCACATCACTCCAACCTCTGCTTCCACACCCACCTCTCTTTCTATGACTTGGCCCTCCGGCCTCCCTCTTTAGGAACCTTGCGATAATCTTGGGCCCACCTGTGAAATCCAGGACATCTCCAGAGCCACACCTCAATGCAGGGGCACATCCTCATTGCCATATATGTAACATGGTCACTGGTTTCATGGCCTGGGATGGGAATAGCTTTTGGGGGCATTGCTCTGTGTACCACAGTAACAAAGAGCTTGGGACAGCTGCACTTGTTAACATGTTGGTCCACGAGAACTAAGGCCCGCTCCCTTCTCCTGACTCCAGGTAGGGTGTGTCCGTTGTCAACTCTAATTGGACCAGTAAGGGAACAGAAGCCTTGAGAAAGTACCTCAACAGTCTCGAAGTCCTCAGCCAGCCAGTGTCTGTGACCATGCTGCCATTCGGATTTCTGCCACTTGTTTTCCAGGCTGCAGATTCTTCAACACATGAAACCAATCACGTGATGGGACACTCAGTGGTGCTGCTTGCCCTGCTTAGTTTGGCCTGGGATTCCTTGCTGCAAGGCAAGCTCCACCTGCAACTCTGATACCGCCCTTCTCTCCAGGCTCACTGATCTCCCAGGTGGACAATCTGGAAGGTGTCTCACTGGAGTTGCGATGCAGGCAGAGGCCAGAACCAACAGCCACGCCTGGTTAGAGAATGCAGAATCCTAAGCAGAGGCAAGGAGGAATCTGGCTGTCCTCCAAGTCTCAGCCTCTTCAGCCGGCACCACAGGCTTCCGTGCCCATGCACCTGCACCTGCAGCTGCCTGAGGTCCGTATCTATTATGTATATCAGCTAGGCCAGGACCATGTCCCACTTCTCCTGGCTGAGTCAGTGTCTGAAAAGCAGACCTGATATTAATCCTTATGTCTAACAGGGTCCTTGATATCAACACATGAAAAGGAGGAAAAACTCATCAAACTGGAGTTTATCCTCAATTTTTTATTGGGGTATGTCTTCACTTGTCACAATATGATGACAATAAAATAAAAGTTTTATAAGATCTCTCAAACCCAAGTGTTCGGAAACAAATTAAGCCTCAAATGAGGGGTTATATGTGCCAGACAAATTATAGGCCTGGAATTTGGAGGGCCAGCCCCACCTGGAGCTACCACTTGGCAGCTGCTTCACTCCCATAGCAACCAGCACAAACTAAGCCGAGGTGGGCACCTGCCAGGGCTGTGTTCCTCCCAAAGCCCACCCCACCCCAGGGGTGACACCCTGAGGGTCCAGTGCTCAGTCCAGTCCTGCAGTTAGCCCAGCCCATACCCAACATCCTGATTTGCCTTCCAAAAGCCTTTGGCTGGTGAAATCTCACCCCAGATTCCCAGCTGGAAAGCTACTCTGGAACCAACAAACTCAGATTCCAAGGAGAAGAGAGAAACTCACAGGAATTGCAGTGTGGAGAGGGTAAGCTCACTCCATATCTTGATACATAGACCAGTAAGATCCAAACTGGTCTGCAGCCTGCAGAGGCATGTGGCACACACCACAGCTTCCTATCAGAGTTCTTACACCTTTGGGCATCTCATCTGAGATGTCCCTGTCTCTGCCATGGTGACCTTCCCCTCCACCCGTGCCCTCCATCCTTCCTCCCTGCAGTGCGCTCAGCCTTGATCCATCAATTACCTCTTCCTCTCCTTTACATAAAACTCAGTTCTTCATCATCCACTTCCTGTCAGCCTTTGCAAAAGGTGAACTCTCACACGAGAAATAACCGAAGATCTTCTATGCACAGCTGACGTGAGTGTAGCGGCTGGAATGTGAAATGAGAGCTGCAAAGGCAGGTGGACCAGTGCATATCTCCGGTGGGTGATGGTACATGCATGTGCATTTCATTATAATTTTTAGAGTATAAATCTAGACTCTATATCCCCTACTGAGTATAAGATGTCTTTTCACAGTAATGAGAAGTAAAGAAAAGCAACCCCTCTCCCACATAACCAGTGTACATTTGGGCTCTTATTTAAGTCAGCTTGGGTTTGAATTCTAGCCAACTGGTAAGAAGCAGCATGATTTTGGCCAATCACTTAACTTCACTAAGCCTGTTTTCTACCTAAAGGATCAAGCACTTCCTCCAAACAAACAAACAAAATATCAGAAGGCAGAGCTGTGATCCAAGCCCTCTTTTTAATGTTCAGAGCATACATTCTCCACCTTCATCCTACAATGATATCCCAATTAATGGAAATAATTATTTCTATTTTTGATTGCTCATGACCTTTATAGCAGCCATGCATGAGGACACCCTCCACCCCTACCCTTGTTACTAACACATACAATTGAAATAAAAAATATCAAGACATAATACTGAACAAACAGCCCGGTCCCTGTTTCTCATGTTAGTTAAAGGCACACCAACGGGTAACTGGGAGATTCATAATGTGTAAGTAGCAAATATTCCAGGCCAAATATTCCTTGTGAGAGGGGCAGTGATGGTCTCTGCTGCTCTCCATGCAGTGGGAGGTCTCCCTTGGACTGGTCATTAGTGAACCTGCTTCACATCATCCGCAGCTCTTCCTTTAGTCTTCTAAGGCTCCCAGACTTTCCTCATCCCCTCTCACAGGAGTGTCTGTCTGCCTGTTGATGCTGAAGGTGCAGGTGGGAGCTTCTCGGGCCATCTGCTGGGGTCTCTGTCTCCTTGGATCTGCTGCAGGAGAGCATCTTCTTGTAACCTCATTCTGTGTGTCTGCCCATTGGCTCTGCCAACTCACGGGGTGGCTGATGTGCTCTGGACAAGACACCCACCAGCACAAGTTTGTGTCTTCTTCATCACGGCAGTCAGGCTTTGTTCTAATTGTGTCACAGGAGCATTGAGGAGGACAGAAGCAGCAACTGTGACCTCCTCCTTGGCCATCAGAGGCCCAGATCTGCCCTGCTGCAGGCCACCTGTGGGCAGACCATGGCTCTCTGACACTCTGCATTTGAAAGCAAGTCTACAGTTGTCTTCCAAAATGCTGACTCTTTTGAAACATCATCAAAAAGAAAAAAGAGGAGAGATTGGAAGAAAAGCTGTGAGATGATGGAGGCCTGAGAGGGAGAACTGAAGAAGGGTGGAGGACCTCAGGCCAGGGCCGAGAGGGGGTGTTGCCATCACCAGCACTAAAGCCAAGGGTGGGCTTGAGCAGGGGCTTGTGGATGTCCCAACTCAGACAGTGCTGCCCTCTTGCACCTTCCCTCAACATACAGGTGGGGAGTGTGACTGCCTGTGCCAAGGTGGGCAGGAAGGGGAACTGCCTCTTATCAAGGTGTGGGAATTTCCTCCTGTGTAGAAAAGTGGAAAACCTATTATTTTTGCTACAACAATGTTCCTTCTCATCTTGTCTCCCTCAAATAGATGCTGGGATCCTGGCCAGGAGGTGCTGTCTTCCGGTTTTCTGTCTGTCCCTGGGCTGGAGTCTTGAGTGACAGGACAGGATACCTGGCAGACTCCTGAAAAACCCTGGCATGCCTTGAGTGTGCCCTGAAATGGACGCTGCCTTCCCCCAACGGGAACACATGTTCCTCTCTCTAGAATTACAGTGTCTTCAGGCTTTTCATCTTCATGGCGGTCAGTTTTTACCTTTAAATTATTAATTTTCTTACAACATTTAGCATCTTGGCAGCAGGCTGTGATGCTTGAGTGGTGCTCACACACTGAGTTCTTAGACCTGATAATGCTTATTTTCAAGTTGCAAGTTCTACTAAATTGACCCGAGGAATAAAAATTAAATCATAAGTTCCCCCAGTTGACTGATAGAACCCTCTCTTGGCCAAAGGGACCCCAGAGAAACCTTAAAAACTGAGCTCCTGGCCAGGACGGTATGGGAGGTCAGACAGACTTCAGCATGTCCCTTCCATATTAACCTTTAGCCAGAACTCTTTCCTAAGGAGTAAGCAGAAACCAGCTCTGGCAGACAAGAAACACAGGACTCATTCCTTTATCACCTTTAGCCAATCATCAATCATCTGAGGCCGTGGCTGGACTCATCCTACCTCTTTGCAGTTTTGGAGTGACAGTCACCAGCTTCACAGTGCATCCTTCCTAAAACGGACCACCGCCTCTGCTCCAGTTCTGGCTGGCTCACAGAGGATGCACAGTGAGTGGTTTGTGGCCCCTGCTTCACCTTTTGATGTCAGAGGCTACAAACTACACCCTCGGATAATGCTAATGCATGAACACATGACCCATGAAGAGGCATGAAACTCAATGGCACATTCACGTTTCTCCTTTCATAAATATTCATTGCTCCTCCTATAGCTTATTGAATACGTATGTTCTGCCACCCCATTCAGCATAAATTCCACACAGAATACAGTCACTCCTTCATATCCACGTGTTCTGCATCCATGGATTCAGCCAACCTCGATTCAAAAACATTTGAAAAAAAAGAATGATTGTGTCTGTACTAAACATACAGAATTTTTCTTGCCATTATTCTCTAAACAATACAATATAACAACTATTTACACAGTATTTACATTGTATTAGATATAAGTAATCTAGAGGTGATTTAAAGCAACCTTGTCCAACCTGTGGTGGACCCTCCAACACAAATTTGTAAACTTTCTTAAAACATATGATTTTTTTTTGTTTGCGATTTTTTAAAGCTCATCAGCTATCGTTAGTGTTAGTGTATTTTATGTATGGCTCAAGACTATTCTTCTTCCAGTGTGGCCCAGGAAAACCAAAAGATTGGACACATCTGATTTAAAGCATGTGGGGGATGTGTGTAGGTTATATGCAAATACTATACTTTCATATATAAGGGACTTGAGCAGCCAGTAATTTTGGTGTCCAAATCACCAAAACCCTTCCAGAGGAGGAGTTTTGGGACCAATCCCTTTGAAGATACCAAAGGATAATTGTATTTCTCTGATCACTGGTCACTAAAATGTGTAGAGATTTCTCCACACCAACCATTCCTTCAGCAGATAACAGCTGAGTGTCTCCTAATTCAATTCCATTCTGAAACTCTCTACTCGGACAGTGTCAGACCTCACAGGTTAAGGGCTCAGTCCCACCAGACTGTCCCCACTTCAGATGCCAGTCACAAGTAGTAGGTTGTGACCTGTTCTTCTGCCCAACTGGCTGCAAATCAGGATTCCCAGTATTCCCTCCTCAGGTTTGATTAATTTGCTACAGTGGCTCACAGAGCTCAGGGAAACACTTTACTTACACTTATTTATTTATTACAAGGGATATTTCAAAGGATGAAAATGAAGAGGCAGATGGAAGAGGTGCACAGAGTGAGGCATCTGGGAAGGGGCTTAGCGCTCCCACACCTGCTCCAGACACACCGCCCTCCAGGCTCCATGTATTCAGCTATCTGGGAATTCTCCAAACCCTGTCCTTGCGGGTTTTCACTGAGGTGGCATTAGAGAGGCATGATTGATCGACCATATCATTGGCAACTGGTGATCAGCTCAACCTTCAGTCTCTCTCCTCTCCCCAGAGGTTGGCAAGTGGGGTGAAAGTCCCAACCCCCTAATCCCACCTCTGTCTTTCTGGTGGCCAGCCCCCATCCTGAAGCTCTCTAGGGTCCCCAGCCACCAGTCATTTCATTAGCACACAAATGACACTCTTAGTACTCTGGAGATTCCAAGGGTTTTAGGAGCTTTTTGCTCCTAAATGGGGATGGGGATGAAGACCAAATATCTATTTCAAAATAACACAGGAGTCTAAATTCATAACAGGCTTTCTAACACGCAATTTGTTAAGTCATTGCAGGACTTAAAAATAAGCTATTCAAAAGCTTTAGAAAGCTATTTGGAGAGAAAAGTTGGTGGGTGTTCATGAAAATATGTGGATGAGGCTGTTCATTTCAGCCTTATTTATTTGTTTATTTATTATTTTTTGAGACACAGTCTCACTCTGTTGCCGAGGCTGGAGTGCAGTGGCACGATGGCTCACTGCAGCCTTGAAATCCTTGGCTCCAGTGATTCTTCTGCCTCAGCCTTCTGAGCAGCTGAGACCAAATGAGTGGGCTCCTATGCCTAGCTAATTTTTATTTATTTTTATTTTTTGTAGCGACGAGGTCCCCCTATATTGCCCAGGCTGGTCTTGAATTCCTGGGCTCACACGATCCTCCCACCTCGACCCTCAAAGTGTTGAGATTACAGGCATGAGCCACAATGCTTGGCCTCAGCCTTATTTGTAATGACAAAAGAAAAACAATCTGATCCATCCTATAAACTAAAAATAAAATCCTAAGCCTCCCCTATTGACTGAACAGACTCCCTCTTGACCAAGGGGATCCCAAGCCTTGTTACACCCCCTCCCTTTTGGAGTTTAGCTGCAACTCTCCAACATTAACATTAGAGGTCCTAAGACTGACAAGGCAGATTCTGTGTCAATAAAGACCAAATTATAAACAAGACCTAAGGCCATGCCAGGCGAGGGTTTAGTCAGGCCTGCAGGCCATCAACCTTGCTACATAGCATCCTGAGCTTAAAACATGCCTTTCTCCTGACATCAAATTTCAGACAGAGCTTGCTCCTTTAACCAACTGCAAATCAGAGAATCTCTGAATCCATCTATGACCTGTAAACCTCTGCTTCAAGATGTCCCACCTATTCGGGTCACACCAATGTATACTTTCCATGTGTTGACTTATGTCTTTGCCTAGAACTCTTTCCTCCTTAAAATGTACACAGTCAAACTGTAACCTGACCACTTCGGGAACGCTTCCTCAGGCCCTCTGAGACTGTTTCCTTAGGCCACGGTCACTCATTCACTCACAGTAAACCTCTTTCAAATATTTTACAGAGTTTGGCTTTTCCATCAATAATCCATGTCTAAGAATTCTCAAATAAGCATTCCTCAATTTAGATTATGTATTTGCTCCTGTCACTGTTTTTGACACACCCTGATATAACCTATGCTTTTACCTAATTCTTCTTGCATGTTCTGTCAGTGTCACCTCCCAGGTGTATCGTGCATCCGTCCACTTGCCACCATCTCTCTGCTACCCCCTTACTGGGAGTCCTGTCCCTCTTACTTGATGGTAAGTGCTTTGTGCTTCTTGCTTCTTGACAGTAAGTTCTTGTGAATGGTGCTTCTTCCAGCCAATTCTCTTATGCAGCAGCCAAAATCCCGTTATGGAAAAACCAAGCTTGTTTCCTGACTCACAACTTTTTTACTAGCTGCAAATTTAGGACAGCCAGCGTCTCATTAATTACTCAGGTCACAATTCCTATTTTTACATCAGAGGACCCTTCAATGGCTGATGTCTGGTGCAGTTCTGGCACCTCCACACACAGCCCCTCCCCTGACATGTCGCCCTCATAATCCTGATAGCCATCTGCCATCAACTCATTTATTTCTTAATAAGAGCTTTAGTGAGATGTCATTTGCATTTCAAACAATTCACCGCTGAAGTGTACAATTCAGTGGTTGTTAGTATATTCACAGAGCCGTGAAGCCATTATCCAGTCAATTGCAGAACATTTTCAGCCTCCCGAAAGGACTTCCCATGCATCTCAGAGGTCATCCCACTATGCTCCTCATCCCTTCCAGACCTAAGCAACCACTCATCTACTTTCTATTTCTATGAATTTGCCTATTCTGGACATTTCCATGAATGGAGTCATTTATGATGGGGCTTCTTTCACTGAATGTGCTATTCCTGGTGTTCACCACGGTGCGGCATTCCTCACGTGTGAATGTCGCGTTGTGTGGATGGAGCACGTTTTGTTTATTCATCAGTCGGTGAACATTTGGGTTGTTTCCTCTTCTTGGCTATAATGAATGATGCTGCTAAGAACGTTTGTGTGCACGTTTCTGTGGGAACATGTTTTCAAGAGTTGTGCTCTTAATACATTTGAGGAAGTTTTGGTGGAAGAGACCACAAAAAATGGTATATACATCTCAGCCTTCCATTTATATAGAAAATATTTCTTGAAGGATACGTTAAAAATTCTAGCAGCTTGAGTGTCTCTGGATAGTGGGCCTTGGGCTAGGTATTATTTAAGGATTTATTTATTCTTTGCATTAAAGAGAAAATATTACCATTCTAATTAAAAATCTTATAAGGAAATAACATGCCACACTTTGCCTAGCTTGGTTTGCTGGTTCCACGAAGTCACTGGCCTGGCATGCTGGGCCCTGACCCCTCCTGCCTCACTCTTGGATTTGCCATAGAAGTGCCTGTCATTTGCGCTCCTGCATATGGAAGCTGTTTGCTCCAGCTTCAAGCCTTGTGCATTTGTCTTCTGCCTGGACGACACTTCCATCCATGCCTCTAAGAGACCGAACACTGCTCACATTTCCCGCTCACCTGGGGAGCCTTCCGTTAATCCTTGAGACTAGATTCTCTCAGACACCGCAGCCATCACTCTCCTCATTCTTACCCTCATGTTGACTCTGTGTGTGTGTGTGTGTGTGTGTGTGTGTGTGTGTGTGTGTTAGAGCTGTGTGGTGCTCCTCTTGGAAACACTTTCTGAACCCATCTTCAGGCTGGCTGCAGGAGCTTCAGAAGGCAGATAGGGAGAGGGATGCTGGAGTGAAGAAGGTCTCTTTATTGGATGTTTTCTTTCTAATTTCAGGTGTTGACTTTATGCTTCGTGGATCTGAAGCAACATCCTCAAGCACAAAATCGTTTTTATGATGTAAAGATCCATCTGGGGGAGCACTTAGCACCTGTCAAACACCACTCAGCTCCACCTAGAACCTGGTTGTGTTTGACCCTGCTCTCTCCTCAGACTGTGCTCCACGTGGACACCTGTGGCTAGCTGGGTGAGGAGGAAGACTGCAGGATAAAGAGAGAAGGAGGAGGCAGGAGAAATGCACCTGGGCATACTGCCACCCCAGGCACCCACGTGAAATCTTCATGGATGGGCAGGAAATGCCCATCCATAATAGCATGGGAAGCAGCATGGAGATAAGCAAAGACCACTCAAATGAGAGACACAGAGGCCCCAGCAAGGGAGTCAGCCATCACCAGTTGCATTTTGGTAGAAATTTCCAAGTAGGCAGAGGATGGGAAAGGTTCACAGTGGAAAAAGGGGAGGCTCCAGGTGCACTCCAAGTGGAGGCTGTTTGCTTGGGGAAACTGGGGTGGCCGACCAGAAATGGGGCCTCCTGTGTGGTCGGTTAGGGCAGCAGATTTCACTTTTTCTGGTTGGTTCTAAGTTGGAAGCCGGGACAAAAATTAGGGAAGCTGTTATTAGTCAAGTTCTGGCTGTTTGGGGCTGATTGTTACAGGGCGGTGTTAAGCTCCCTGGATTGACTGGAGATAGCAGGCTGGCTTCCTGCACATCTGACTTCAAGTGGGCTGGATTCCTGGGCTGTTGCTGCAGATCTCGGGCTGGCTTTGGGGCTGGCTGCTGCAGATTATGGCTCAGAGTTTGATTTCTTATGGCCACTGTCATTGTATAATCAGTCTCTCACAGGTCAGATTATCAGCACCTGCTGGGCCACTCCAGGGCTTGCTACTTCAACCAAGGGATAGGTCTTGCAGATCTACCTTGCTAGCCCCCATTTCAGATGTGACACTTGAGTCCTAACAAATGAAGGGCACATGTGTGGAGGCAGCTAACAGCACAGAGCCAACTTCTAGGAGAGTAGAACGAGGGAACATAAAGATGTATTGAAAACCGTAACTCTTGAAAACCATAAAATCTCAATCCTCAGGCAGTGTCTGAAGTAATTACAACAAAAAATTCTTTAGAAGTAGAGAAAACCCAAAAGGAAATAATCTGTAAAGAGGCAAAACCAGCAAAATCAAGGGAGAGACTCAGAAATTTGAGCCACAGCAATGGGACCCCATGTGATCCTAGGATTGAGACCTTAAAGGGACCCTCGATGACCTATGTCTAACCACCTGCCTCCAGGCTGAACCTTTCTCACTGCCTTGGGGCCCTGACTGCACTGGGAACCGTGCATGGCTTAGCCCCTGCAGGAAGCCCAGGGCATCCTGCTGGCCTCCAGTGCAGAGTCCTTGGATGGAGCAGTGGCTGTGGCTGACTGCAGACGGCGTGGCCTCATGCACTTTCTGTGTTAAATGCATAGATGGTGGAGTGGAGAAGAAAGTGACAGGCAGAGAATGACAGATGCCCCTTCCCTGGTCTGCTGCTTCTCAGGGGAAGGTCTGCTGGGGTGACTAGGGGAGGAGGAGGCATGGCTCTGAGGCCTCCCTGCTGGCCACTCCAAACCCTCCCGGCCCCCTGGCCTCTGGGCCCCACAGGTCCCTGAGCACCTTGCCGGGAGATCCCTGTGTCCTGGCAGCAGTGACAAAGCTCCTAAAGCCTACCTGTCAAAACTCCCGGCTCTGTGATCAAGTTTGTTTTTCAAAAAACATTGGAATGAAACTGGTAGGGTTTGCACGATCCTCGCAGTGGAGAAAAATGTTAATGACATTGCTGGTTGGAGCCTGTGAGTGCAGCACCCCCTGCTCAGGACACACAGGCGTTGGTGCTGCTGTTGTCAGTCCTGTCCCAGCCTAGCTATCTTAGAGAGGTGCCGGAGGCTTAACCTCTGCAAAACTGCAGTTTGCCACTGGTGGGTGGTTCAGGATTCAAGGCTAGCCACCAGCCCCAGTCCTACAAACCTTCCCCGCAGACTTGGCCTGACTACACCCGTCACACCCCCACACGCTGGGAGCACTGAGGCCCAGTCCTGGCTGACACACTCACTGTCTCCTTGCTCCCCCTAGCCAGAGGGAGGCCCAGCACCTCATGGCCGCTTTGCGTGTTGGGGGCCCCATGTGCCTGGGGGACATGTGTTCAAGCAGAAATGGTGCACCCGAGGCCCCAGCCGGCCAGTCCCAGCAGCGCCCCCATTTCTCACGAAGGCTGGCAGCTACAATTCAGGTGAAGTCAGCCGGCTCATCTGCACCTGAGCAGTGATATTGGCCCAACAGTCTCCAAATGCCTGGGTTTGCAGTGCTAAACCTGACGGCCTTCCCTGCAGATGCAGAGGCTGCCGCGCTGGATCACAGCGGGCAGAACTCCAGGCTACTCTAACAAGTCCGCGCTCTTCCTTGACACCACACCAGAAGGGGCTGCTGACCACCTGGGTTTCTGCTGTGCCACACTGAAGACCATTTCTCCAGGGGACACAAACGCTTAGCATTCTCTACTGAGGTTTTCTCTTTTACGTTTAACATTGAGGTGTGCAATTCATCCAGAGTGCATATTTCTGTACACCATGAGCTGGTGCCCACAGTTTGCTGGCCGGGGGCCGGGTAGGCAGGCATGGACAAGGAGTCCAGCACTTGTGGAGGAAGCTTTGGCAGCTCACTGACCAGGCAGCAGGTGCCCGACCAGGGTCCCTCTCCCTGTGCACCCCTCCCCCGTTTCTCCTCCCAGGGTCCTCACTGGTCTTCCACACCCTCTTAGGGCAAATTTCCTTTCCTCCTGCTGCTTGCCCCTTGCCTTCACAGAGCATGTTGCATGGCAAACCTGGGGCTCTGACTCCAGCCCACCCTGGGACCCAGCAGGAGTAGGTGGTCATTCTCCAGGAGCATATGCAGAGGTCTCTACCCTACCCTTTCACCCCCCAAGGTTAATAATAATAATAGTTATTGTTGCTGTTGTTCATCATTATTGTAATGATTACCATTATTATTTGTTATTGTTATAAAAACACTGAATGAGATTTTTCCATCCACAAAGGGTGTCTGGTTGACTGAAGTTGAGGAAAGAGGAGTTTCAGGCTCGGAAATATTCTAATTCCTGCTGTAGCCCAGGGTCAGAGGTCAGGGGGAGTCCTCGGCCCCAGAGGTGCTGAATCAACCCTTCATGCACAGCAAGTTCCTGTGTCTCTGGGGTGAATGCCCAGGGGTTTGGTTGCTGGGTTACATGGTCCTTATGCAGGGACAGCAAAACTTTACCTCCACTGTTAGTGTCTCTGGCTGGGCCTAAGAGGTAAGTGGACATAAAACACATTAACAGGAGAAAAGCACACAGATTTGCACATGTAAATGGAGCCCTGTAGGAAAAAGAGATCCGAAGAAGCAGTTAGGCCTGAACGCATATATACTAGGTTGGACAAAGAGTAAGTTGTGAAAACGTGCAAGACAATGGGTTCTGGGATAGGGCAGTTCATCGTGGAGAAGTGACGAGGCAGATGAGGGTTAGTTTAACGAGATTTGTTCATACAGATTCCCCTCAGCCCCAACTCCCTGCCTCTGGTGCTAAGAATGGCTTCCTTCCTCCTGGTACAGGGAGGGCGCCTTTCCCATGGGAGATTCACCTCCTACTTTCAGGAAGAAAAAGGGGAGGTCAGGACATCTTCCTTGTGCCTGCTGTTTTTCAAGTGCCTTTAGCTCAAAATAACCCTTATGCTAAAGTGTCGTATTTTGGGATGGCATATTCTGCCACACTTCACCTGCACGTTTTTGTTGTTGCTGTTTTCTTTTTTGAAACTGCCACACTGTTTTCCAGAGTGGCAGTACAATATTACCTTACCACCAGCAATGTGTGAGAAAGCCCGTTCTGCCACAGCCTCACCTGCATTTGATGCTGTTCCTATATTTTGTTGAAGACATTTGATGGATGTGTCATGACGTCTCACCCTGATTTTAATTTACACTCCCACAAAAGGCTAACATCTTCTCATGTGCCGACCTGCCATCTGTACATCCTGCTCAGTGAAATGCTAGTTTATGTCTGTGAACTAAGTTTTCTGAAAAGGAATGTGGAAAGTGACTTTATTTCAGTGAACAGTTTGTAAATGGGGAAGTTGCAGCCTTCAGTGCAAAAGGAAAGTAAGTTCTAGAAAACTAAGAAAGGGTTTGGGTTCTATGGTGAAAGTTTCTGTCCAGATTTCCAACTACTTTCATTTATGTAAATGAAGGACTGAAACTCATGCTGTCCTGATCAGTGGATGTAGCTGAATCCTGATTAGCCGATACAGGTGAACCCTGATTGATTGATTGATGCAGTTGAGTCCTGATTAGTCGGGGCAGGGGAGTTCTGACTTGTTCTTTAAGCCTTAAGCAGAAGACTGTCAGAAATTTCTTATAAATGGCTGTCAGGGGTCCAGGGGAGCGGTGCTCAGGCTACAGTTATCTTGACACTGACAAAAGGAACTGGTTTGGTTTGGTTGTGGAAGGGAGGTCTTGTGATACTTTTATAACACCTTTCCAAGAACACAGAGTACATGAAGTCTCTGTCACCCAGCTACGGCTGCCTGGTTCCATTTTAACTTTGAGCAATTCAGTTAGTCTCCTGGGAGTCATTTTGTCTTTCTGCAGGGGGCATACTTTAACATGTCTTTCATCAATTTTGTAATTGGATTTTGAAGAAAAATACCGTTGCATTTTGAGTTTTTTTTTTACACATTCCTGTAGAATATATGGTTTGTAAATATATTCTTCTGATCTATACCTTGTTTTCCTCCTCTTAAAAGGACATTTCAGCTGGGTGTGGTGGCTCACGCCTGTAATCCCAGCACTTTGGGAGGCCAAGGCAGGCAGAACATGAGGTCTGGAGTTCAAGACCAGCCTGACCAATATGGTGAAACCCCATCTATATGAAAAATACAAAAATTAGCTGGAAGTGTTGACACACGCCTGTAGTCCCAGCTACTTGGGAGGCTGAGGCAGGAAAATTGCTTGAACCTGGGAGGAGGAGGTTGCACTGAGCTGAGATTGCACCACTGCACTCCAGCCTGGGTGACAGAGCCAGACTCCTTCTTAAAAAAAAAAAAAAAAAAAAAAAAGGACCTTTCACAGAGCCTGGGATTTTAACTTTGATGACTTCCAATTTATCCATCTGTATTTATGAATCATGCTTTTGATGTCAAGTATAAAATCTCATTTTTTAGCCTAGATCCCAATTTTCTCTAAGAATTTTTTTCCTAAAATTTTATAGTTTTACATTTTACATTGAAATGTGTGATCCATTTGGAGTTAATATTTGCATGAGGTGTGAGAGTAAAACCCCCACAATTTATCCATTTAGAAACGTGAGGAGACTTTATTTCTCATAAAGATTACAGCCTTCAAGGTGGCCATCTCAGCCAAGGGACCAGAAACAGGCACTTTGAAGGAGGAAGGGTTAGGGTAGGAGCTTTATGCTGGGCAGGTTGGCTAAACATACATATTCAACAAGTTATAGGAGGATCCATGAATATTCATGAAGGTGGTCCTAACACATGCATATTGAACAGACATGCATGTAGCATATGACCCATGTTGACTTTGGGGTGGAGACTTAACATTTAAATGTATTACAGTTAGGTCCTTTATGTCAATAGGTCTTTTCAGGGCGTGAAGGCACACAAGCATGCAGCCTCTGTAAACCAGCCAGAGACAATCCACGGTTGGTGGTCTTATCAGGAAGTTATGGCTGGTAGAGCTGGGGTTCAGTAAGTCAGTGGGTAGTGGAGCTGAAAATGGTTTTAATCTTGTCTATCTTGAGGCCAGTGGTTGTTTAGCTGCTAGAGAAAAAGAAAAGCCTTGTGGTCCTTAGAACACAATTTATTTTTTAGGCATAGGGTTAGTGACTTAACCCTTGCCTGGCATGGCCTTGGGTCCTGTTTATAACTTGGTATTTTATTGACACAGAGTCTGTTCTGTCAGTCTTCTGATCTCTATGTTAACTTTAATGCTGGTCTAAACCCCAAAAGGCAGGGGGTATAATGAGGCGTGTTTGACCTCCCACCCCATCATGACCAGAACTAAACTTTTAAGATTTTCCTGAGGTCCCCTTGGCCAAGAGGGGGTCCATTCATTTGGTGGGGGCTTGGGATTCTAAAGTTGACAGTGTCTAGGTCAAGGGTTTTGGTTTGCCTGCTTGTTTGCTGTGCCTGTGATGTGCAATTGCCCTACTCCCATTTGATGGAAAGGCTACCTTTCCTCCCATGACGTGCTTTTGCATGCTTGTCAAAAACCAGCTGGGTGCATTTGTTTTGGTCTCTTGTCAGTTCTGTAGATCATCTCTCTCTGTCCACACCACACAGTCTTTACTAGCTATTTAATGTGTTGAAATAGAGGTAACTTAATTCTTGTTTTAAATTATTCATTTAACATTTCATCATCAACATTTATCTCATCTAAAACAAACAAAACAAATTCACACAGCGTACGGTGTGGATGCACTGGAGTTTATTTAACCTGACCCCTCTTAATCAATGGCTATTATCCCCCACTCCGGTTTTTTTGTTATTATAGTAAATAATGCTGAAATCGTTTTAAAAACATTTTTTAAAGTTTATTTTTAATTGACAAATCATAATTGTATATATTTATGGGCTACAATGTGATGTTTTGATATATGTATACATCGGTGGAACAATTACTTTAAGCTAATTAAGATATCCATCACCAACACATTTATTTTTTATGGTGAGATTATTTAAAATTTACTATTTTGGGGATTTTGACATATAAAATGCATTAACTACAGTCACCGTGTCATGTGGATCACTAAAACATAATCCTCTTGTCTAACTGAATCCTTGTACCCTTTGACCAACATCTCCCCCCTCCTGCCTTTCCCCTGGCCTCAGGTAGCCACCGTTCTACTCTCCGTTTCTATGAGTTCAACTATTTTCAGATTCCACACACAGGAGAGACCAAGTGGTATTTGTTTCTGTGCCTGGCTTACTTTGCTTAGTACAATGGCCTCCACGTTCATCCATGTTGTCGCCAATAGCAGGATTTCCTTTTATTCAAAGGCGGGATAGTACCCCGTGGTGTACATACACCACATTTTCTTTATCCCTTCACCCACTGGTAGACGCTTAGGTTGCTTCCGTATCTTGGCTACTGTGAATGAAGTCAATATTCTTATCTTATGCATAAGTGATCCCCACAATCATTTGTTATCTTTTGACGTTGCTTGTGAAACTTCATGTTGTCAAGCTGATCAATCATTTCCTTGATGGCTTCTGGGTTTATTTTATGCTTTAGAAAGGCTTCCCCCCTCCGAAAAGACAGAATAAAAGCGATTCACCCACGTTCTGCCTTTCACGGTTTCAACTTCACGGTCTCTCCCGCCGCCGGCGCCCCGCAAAACTTCCGAATCCTCGGGGAACCCGGGACCCCGCTGCACTGTGAAGCCGAGGCAGGGCGCCGGCCTGCCGGGGTCTCCGGAAACGTTCCCAGTTCCCGCGGAAGATCGCCAGGCCCTGAGCCGCGTGGGAGGTCCGTCCTAGCAGGTAGCAGTCCCTCGGAGTGGAACGGTTGTTAGGAAAAATTTTCAAGTCCCCTTCGGCTGCGGGGTCGCTTCATTCCAGGCCATGCCAACTGGGAGCTCCTCCACCCGCCCCAGGCCAAGAAACGCGATCCCAGGTGGTCTGGGACTAGGAGAGGCCTCGCCCGCTGGCGATGCCCATTCTATCCGCGGCTGCTTGCGCCGGCTGTCGGGCGCCACCTGGCTGCACTTCGAAGGTTTTCTCTCTGGCGCTCTGGCGAAGCAGGCAAGAAAGGGGATTTGGCCACAGGGCGCCATGCAGAGTTCAAGGGGACTGGCGGCACTGGCAGCACTGGCAGGATGAGCCTCGCTTTGCCGGGTGTACTCTTCGTCCTTTCGTCGGAGATTAAACCTGCGGGTCAGCGTTGGAGGCGCACTCTTGAGCTCGGAGTGCTGTGGCCTGAGCGGGTCGACTAGTACACGCAGGAATCGATGGGCCTTCTGAGAGTGTGAACTGGGGATGGGGTACTCTGCCGGACGCCCACTGGCGTGGGGCCAGGTCCTCAGGCCTTCCATTACACCCATTATCTCCAAGCCCCTCCCCGGAGGTGAGGACCGGCCCGGCTGTTCCAGGAGGACTGCGAAGAGTAACATGGGCCCGTCCGTGGCCATCCGTGGGTCGTGGTCATCCGACTTGAGCTTCACACCTTTTTCCGAGTCTTGTCTTGGAGGTGGAGTCTGGCTTGGGCAGTTCGAGAAAAAACGGGGAAGGCACAGTGGATTTAGCCACGGCCTGCAAAATGGGATCTTGTGGTTGGACTTTGGGGCCCCACCCTCCCAACTGGGGAAGAGCCTACAGCCTCTGGCTCCGAGATAGAGGGGCGACCAGATGTCCGATGGATGATCTTTGTTAGAGTTGCTGGGTCGATCAGCCTCATTTCTGCAGTTTTGATGTGACCTCAGAAAGTTGATCAGATCGACCAGCAGCCCAACCCAGCAGATGGGCAACTAGAATTTGGGAGAGGAGAAGGGGGCAAGGCGAGGGGAGAAGGGCGTGGGGGGAGGCCTGCGGCGAGGTGCGAAGGGGAGGGTAGGGGCAGGGGGATGGTGGAACCTGAGGTTTATATAGCAATAGTAATTCTTTTAAGCAAGTATTATAAACAAATAATAATTTATTTACATTTACAAACTATATGAATATAAATAATATAAATTTGTAGAATTATAAGTATAAATTATACTTTATAAATAATAAATCTGCATAAATAGTGATTAGATATAAACAATTATAGTTCTGAAGAGGACGCAGGAGGGGCTTTCGGTCCGCAGAAATTTCTAAATGCCCCTGGGGAGGCTGAGGCAGGCCGACCCCAGTGAATTTTGAAGTCCCCTCTGGGTGGGGCGCTGTCCCGGGAGGCGCTGCGGAGCCTGTCCCCTGCCCGGCAGCTGTCCCTGGCCCAGGGCGCTCCCCCCCAAATTTTCCAAGGCTTCTTTTGGCTTCCAGGGATCTCACGGTTCCACTCATGCGTGCCAGGGAGCCCCGAGGTGGGAATGCGACGCGAGGTGGACACGGACGAGGCCTGGCGTCCTACCTGCCCACTCGCCATCCGGATCCGCTCGGCAGGCTTTTTAGCTAGTTGTCTGGCGACACCTGGCGGCCGCCTTTATATATAGCAAGCTCGACCAGCGGGGCAACGTGGGATTGGGTGGCTGAATGGTAAAAGGGGGATATTCTGTAATGGTGGGGGGCAGGGGGAGTCCTGAGGCTTATAGTAGTAGTAGTAATAATATTCTTTTTGTATTATGTAATTTATAAATATAAATTGTCATAAATACACTAATAATATACAATTATGTAGATACTATAAATGTCATGGTATAAATATATGTAATATATAGATTATATATTTTAATATTTATGTATAAATATTAAATCAGTAATTATAATTATTTGGTCCTTGCTGGGATTCATCATTACTGTAATTATTACCATTATTATAAATAGTAATTGTAGTAGTAGTAGTAATAGTAGCAGCTTTTTTTTTTTAATAACAACACTGAATAAACTGTCTATCAGAGAAAGATGTTCAAGTGACTAGAGATAATAAAGAAGGGTTTCAGTCCGTGGGATTTAAAAAATCCACCCAAGAGCCTGGTGACGCTCTGACCCACAGTCAGTGAAGCAACCAGCTGGGAACTGCATACAGCAACCCTAATGGTCAGGACTGCACTGACGGCTTCCCTCCTTTTTGCCCTTGCTTCGAACTTAGGACCAACAGGGAGAACAAAATAGGCACCCTCTTACCAGTCAGGTAGGATCCCCTCTTCCAGTGATACAGGAGATGGAAATAAATTATTTAGGCAGATAGGACAAACGAGTCCTTGGCAGAACTTCTAACAAAAAACAGCCCAAGAAATCATTTCTTTCTAACAAAGAGCAGCCTGAAAAATGGAGCTGCAAGCATAGATAAGGAAGCTGGAAGCCCGCCTGGGAGGAGGCCTGCAGCCGCACTGATAAAAGGGACTACCTGGGGCCAGGCATGTCCACCATGGGGGGTTCACCTTCCCTAATTTTTTGTTGTTGTTGTTAACACATGCACAGTAAGAAAGAAATAAGCAACATGGAGTAGCTACTCACCTGCATAATAAATAGAAGATTGGTGTGGGGGCATCCAGAGATTCATGCCCTATGCAGATGGCACACCTGGTCCTGTTTTTTTGCACCCGATGTAGATCAGACACTGCTCCCCACTAGCTCATCTATAAAAATCTGCATTTCACTGTGCATCAGCAACCTATTTTTCCGGGACCCCTCTCTGTAGCAGAGAGCTATTCTCTTTCTTTCACCTATTAAATTTCCACTCTTAACCTCACCCTTTGTGTGTCCATGCCCTTGATCTCTGTGGCTGTGAGACAATGAACCTTGGGTGTCACCCCAGACAATGAAGCCACTTCACTAGCAGCTGCCTCTGGCGGCTGGCAGTCCCATCAGGACTCCTCTTCCTCTTTTCCACCACACAGATTTCCCATTCCTCTCCCTGCCTTTGAGTTTCTGCCAAACACTATTGAGCTGCATGAAAGAACCTTCAATGCATATTACAACTGAAAGAAACTGATCTGAAAAGGCTGCATACTGTAAGATTCCAACTCTGTCACATTCTGGAAAAGGCACAACCATGGAGACAGTAAAAAGAGCAGTGGTTGGCAGGGGTTGGGGGAGAGAGGGATGAACAGGCAGAGCACAGGGGATCTGCAGGACTGTGAAACTACTCTGTATGATATGACAGTGGTGGATATGGCATTAGACATCTGTTCAAACCCACAGAATGTACTGAGGACTAAACTGACATTTTTTCTCTCTTGCCCAGATTCCTATCTAAGGGGCCTGGGGAGTCATACCCTAAAAACTAAAATCTCAACAGATGGGCTTTATTTAACCTTATATATAACACAGCTTACTTTCCCACTGGACTCTCGTATAACATCATATGACAGATAAAGAAGGAAATAAAAATATTTTAGCCCAAAATAGGATTTATTTGCATATTTTGAAATGGCCCTGCAAAGCTGTCTCTTGTGGGGAAAATTTGCATCTGTAAAGAATCTCTATTACCATAACTAGCTCTTTTCCCTTCCAGGCCCTCCCAGGCCCTCCCAATCCTCTAGAGATTAGCTGAAAGTCTAGCACCTTTTAAAAGTCTGAATAGGAAACATTGGCCATCTATTGTCTCTAAGGGCGGCCCCCATGAGACTTCATCTACATGGTAAGAACCTTGGTCTCCACAACCCCTTATCTTGACCCAGATACTCCTTTCTATTGATTGCAGGTTTTTAGATAATAACTGTTTCAATCAATTGCCAATCAGAAAATCTTTGAATCCACCTATGACCTGGACGCCTTCCTCCCACTGACCCCCTTCTAGCTGTCCCACCTTTCTGGACTGAATCAATGTGCATCTCACATGTACTGATTAATGTCTCATGTCTCCTTAAAATGTATAAAACCAAACTGTAAAACAACCGCTTTGGGCACATGTTCTCAGGGCCTCTTGAGACTATACCTTGGGTCACTCATATTTGGCTCAGAATAAATCTCTTCAATATATTTTACAGTGTTTGGCTCTTTTCACTGACAATACAACACCAAGAACGACCCTAATGTGAACCACAGACTTTGGGTGAAAATGATGTGTTGGTGTGAGTTTAGCAGTAGTAAGAAATGTGCCCCACTGATGTGGGACATGGACAGTAGGGTAGGCTGTGTGTGTGTGTGTGTGTGTGTGTGCGCGTGGGCTGGTGAGGGGTGCATATGAGAGCTCTCTGCACGCTCAGCTCAATTTTGCTGTATAGGTGTAGAAAAAATCTTACCTCCACCCATCTTAGGTTTATTGCCTTGGCCCCACAAATTTAGACCAATGAAAGCCAGGTTAACAAGAGAAAACAACACATTTATTAATTCATGTGTTGCAAATACACATGGGAGAGCTCAGTGATAATAACTCAAAAAGGCAGTTAGAACTTGGGCTTATTAGCACCCTAATGAGAGAGCAATATATTTGTAGAGAAGTGGAAAGACAAAGGAAGGGGACCTTGAGCTTCTTTGGATAACAAGTTGTGGGAAGGTAGATATATGGGGGAAGCTGACAGATAAGGTTGATTTGGCGTGCTTGTGATGTTGATTTTTCTGGTGCCACCTCTGGGCTGGTAAGAGACATCCTGCCCTTCTGGTAGATGGGGGCAGGGCAGAGAGTTTGTCCTGTGTCTACTTGAACTCAGTTGTCTTCAGCTCAAAATAATCTTTATGTCAGAGTGGCATATTTTGGGATGGCATACTCTAAGCCCCTTCAGCTGTGAATTCAAAACAACTCTGAAAAAGTCAATTAAAAATTATATTCCTATAACATGGCCCTTGCTGCTGGGGCTCAGGACACACCACCCCAAAATATGACAATACAAAACCAGATATGTGAACACAAAATATACTTCTTAGGCAAATTTCGATCTGTTATTCTAAGAAATTGCAGACACAGGAGTAGCTCTGAAAAGCTGCCCTTTTGTGAAAGAAATTTATAACTATAAAATACATCTACATTAGTGAATTATCTGTATCAGGAAGAGGGCTGGTTCCAGACAATTCTATCACCCCAGAGAGTTTTCTCTGCAGCACAAGACACCTTTTATTCACCAGACATTGCCTCCCCTCACCCTCCCAGAACTTGTGCCCATCCCCGGCAAGCCCCAAGCCCCTGTTCCTTTCTGTAACTCAGGACACTATTTAAGCTTCATTCATCTGGCCCTTCTCCTGGTCCATATTTTGTGGGACTCCTGTGCATATAGACGTAATTAAAGTGTTTTCTTCTCCTATTAGCCTGTCTTATGTCAATTTAATTCCTAGCCCAGCCAAAGAACCTAGAAGGGGAAGCCATTTTTCCCTCCACTACCTGCTTTTCAAGATCCCAGTTTGTTGGAACCACTTCAGAGTTAACCCTCTGTAAATACTTGTCAGTCCTCATCTTTTCAACGTTTTCACCTGACATTCACTCTTTATTTCACTCTTATGTCTCCCAGCAGGTTGCTCAAGAAACTCTCCCTTGCTGTGGACACTGCTGACTTCTGTAAAATATATTTACAGGAGGCCATTGGTTTGGACTGAACTTCTGCACTAGGCCCAACAGACTGAGATGGAGCATGGACCCCTATTAGAGGCCTGCTAGGCCTCCTCCAAGCATGGAAACAAAGGAAAATCTTGATTTCTTTCAAGGGAAATTCCAGGTACCTAGCTGGCATTGAGAAGTAAATGAGCCACCTGATAAGCAAGAAGGGAATAACAGCTGCAAGTAATAGCCACTCGAGTAAGTCAGAGCGACAAGGTGTTTTGTCCCCTGTTGAAACTAAAGATTTCATCTTAGCATATGTCCATGAGTGGTTTTTCAGAAACCCGGACCCACCTCAGATGGAAAATACTGACCATCATCACAGAGACCTCAGATGTCAGGGAGATGAGGGCTGCACTCTGACAGCTGCTCTTTGTTGTAAATTTCTTTCTCAGCGGCCTGGAGAGAGTCATGCCCACAGGCCAGAACTTAACATTCCTTTCTGCTGATCCCAAGTTTTAGACAAAGCCTGGCTTCCTTAACCAACTGCAATCAAAGAATCCTGAAGCCGCCTATGACCTGTAAGCCCCTTGTTCAAGAGCTTCCACCTTTTTAGGCCAAACCAGTGTATACCCTCTGTATTGATTTATGGTTTCCCTGTAACTTCTGCATTCCTGAATTATTCCCCTGCCTTTAAAATCCCTTGCTTGTAAGCCATCCAAGAGATTGGGTCTGAAGCATAAGCTGTCCCATTCTCCTTGCTTGGTGTCCTGCAAGTTAACACCCTCCTTTCTCCTGCTGCAAACCTCGGTGTGGGTGTTTGGTTTTACCACACGGGGCAAGCAGACCCAGGTTCATTTCAGTAACAAAACCAGACTGGATTGGAGTTTCTTGCGCTAAAGTTCCACTTTTCCAAACCAAAACTGAGTTGTTGATCTGACCTTCTGAGAAGTCAGGACGCAGAGAGATAAAAGGCAAATCCCCAGCAGGCCAGGTTTAGCCAGCATGATAGGCAGTCCCTCCCCTCTGCTTTAATGTTTACAAGGAAAGTAACTTTGCAACCAATCTGTGTTTTGTTCTCTGTTTCTGCTTCAGCCTTTTCTATCCATAAAGCCCATCTCCCCGACTCTGCTCGGAGGAATGCTCAGTCTGTTTTATGGAATGAAGTGTTGCCTGATTCTAGAATAGCAAATAAAGCCAATTAGGATCTTTAAACTAAATCTGTTGTACTTTTGTCTTTTGACAGTTCCATGATGGAATATCTAATGGCCACTTTCCATTTACCATGTTAAAGGAACAGTCCAGGTAAGTGGCTCCTTTTTGTTTCTGGGGTCCATCTTGCTCCTGGCTCCTGACGCCAATGCTTCTCCTTCTCATCCTGCCTTTCTGGATGCTCCTACCCAAGGTTTGCCAGCGTGCTCACAACCCCTGCTTGGGATTTAAAATCTGAAGTGCATCATAACTCACTCCTGGACTCTGCTATTCTTTTATTGGTATGCCAGAAAAAAAGAACCCCAAGCCCTCTGGGGGACCAAACTGATTTTTAAGGCACTAATTATTAACTCTATTCTTACAACCTCCAGATTTTATCTCCACTCAGAATTATATGTACAGCTACCTAGCTGATTTCCAGACCGAAATGCCTCTTTGACATTACAGATTAAAACTGATCCCACTCTATAGTCTAGGTCATCTTCCTGGACTTGGCTGTGACCTAGACTTACTGTCTAAATAAATGGTGTGACGGCTCACCTAGGGACTCCATTCCAGACTCTAGAAAGAGTTTCTTCAGCCTGTATCTCCCCACATCATAAACAATCCATTACTGAGTCCTGTTCATTCTTCCAATACACCAAAGGCTTCCCTTCACTTCCACAATGACCCCAACTGTTTTGCCACTCGCTCCTGGAAGAACATCTGGATTTGTTTCTGGCTTTTGGCTATGAGGAATAAGCCTGCTGAGAACATTCAGCTCCAGGATTTTGTGTGAATGTAAGTGCTTTAGTGGTAGGGCGGGAACCTGAAGGCCATCCCTGGGTTGGGTGATTCTCTAGAGGGACCCAGAGAACTCCACCAAGCTGACCTAAGCCCTTGAAAGTCAAACAGATTACTGCATGTCCCAATGCCTGCACTATAGCTCACTTGTTGGAATAAACTGCCCAAGAAAAATGGGGGTACGTGGTTACATTATCAGAGGCATCCCAGGTGGATCCTGGAGACATGGACAGTACCCATAGTCACGAAGCTGACAGCTGGAAGAAGCCTGTCTGGTTCAACCCCTGTCTGGCATATTCCTTCCTTCTCCATCCTCACTTTCTACCCCTCACAGGGACAGAATTTACAGCTTACCAAGCCAGGCCATTGCACTTTTGGACAATTCTACTAAATGGATTTTCCTCATGCCATCGCATAACTGCTACCTGCCACCAGAACCTTAGAAATACATGGTTTTCCATCAAGCACTCATGGAACATGTCACTGTGGGCACTTCTAGGGGGGATTCATGATGGATCCTTCATGATCAACTAAATGTAAAACAAACTCCCAGGTAACAGAACCATTTCAGCTATTAAATAAAATCATCTGTATTAACCTAGTTTAATTATGAGGGACATCTCTCCCAACATTATATATATATATATATATTTTTTTTTTCTTTTTCTGAGACAGGGTCTCACTCTGTCACCCAGGCTGGAATGCAGTGGTGCCATCACAGCTCACTGCAGCCTCAACCTTCCAGGGCTCAAGCAATCTTCCCACCGCAGCTTCCTGACTAGCTGGGACTATAGATGAATGCAACTATGCCCGGCTAATTTTTTAAAAACTTTTTGCAGGAGCAGGGTTTTGCCATGTTGCCCAGGCTGGTCTCCAACTCCAGTGCTCAAGCAATTTGCCTGCCTTGGCCTTCCAAAGTATTGAAATTACAGAATAAGCCACTGTGCCTCCAACATAATCATATTTTTTTTTAAAGAATAGTTGGTATTTGGGGGCCGGGTATGGTGGCTTACACCTGTAATCCCAGAACTTTGGGAGGCAGAGGCAGGTGGATCACTTCAGGTCAGCAGTTCGAGACCAGCCTGGCCAACATGGTGAAACCCATCTCTACTAAAAGTACAAAAATTAGCCAGGTGTGGCGCACACCTGTAGTCCCAGCTACTCGGGAGGCTGAGGCAAGTGGATTGCTTGAACCCGGGAGTCAGAAGTTGCAGTGAGTGGAGATTGTGCCACTGCATTCCAGCCTGGGTGACAGAGCAAGACTCCATAAAAGAAAAATAGTTGGTATTTACACCTTTCTTTCTGAAAATCATTGATAGTGGCCACATTCATCTGTTGAGGTTTTATATGAAAACAAAACCTTATACCATTGTGTGGGGAGAGGTGCTAACTGTCCTCTTTGTGGTGGGGTGAATATAGCTTCAGCACACACAGCAGCTGTTTTGGGTTCTCAAGAAGGGAGGCCCAAAGTAGTTCAATCGTAACCTATTACGATTTCTCTCAGAAACGCAGCCCAGCTGCTCCCTTCCCTCAGGGGAGTTTGTGACCTTGCTACTCACAGCGTGGTCCATGAACCAGCAGCACTGGGGTCACCTGAAGCTTGTGTGAAATGTGGCATCCCAGGCCTGCTGCACCACGTGCATCAAAAGCACACATATTCTTCCTTTTGCTGAGAGGGAGGAGGGACGGCAGCACAGGAGCAAAGCCATCACTGTGACTGCCGTTAGGGACAGTGCCAGAGCACCCAGCCCCAAGCCCCACCACCACCACCCCATTTGCTTAATTACAGAATTTATTGGAAATTAAAAATCCCTGCTCCCTAAATACCCACCCTCTCCTCTGGCTTTCTTTTTAGCTGAGGTGGCTGTTCTGGCCTCTTCTTTCACTCATTCCTGGCAGCACAGCAATCCCTGCAAGTTACTCAGACCCTCAGGACTCCTCATTCAAGTGTAGTGGAGGACGATGCAGATGGCAGGGAAAACCAAAGAAAGCTCAGGTGGCCCATCATGGCTGCCATCAGTGGAAGAATGTCTGTATTTAACACTGAACCTTAGTAATGACATGCTCTCTCCTTGTCCCGGACCTTCATTTTAAAATAGAGCATTCAGGTGGGAGCGGAACCACAGGGGCACTTCGATCCTGAACCTGCTCTGGGCGGGCGGTGGCTCTAGCCTTTGGGATTTTGTCTTCATTTACTTTTTTTTGAGATGGAATCTTGCTCTGTCACCCAGGCTGGAGTGCAGTGGCATAATCTCGGCTCACTGCAACCTCCATCTCCTGGGTTCAAGCAATTCTCCTGCCTCAGCCTCCTGAGTAGCTGGGATTACAGGTGCACGCCACCATGTCCAGCCTTTTGTATTTTTTACATACAAATCTCCTGAAGTGTTGGGATTACAGGCATGAGCCACCATGCCTGGCCTGTCCTCATTTATTTAAAGAGCAGTTACTCATCCCCAGTTCCCCATAGATAGTGGCCAACTTCTTTGAAATCCAGAGACATTTTATAATGCTCAACTCTTTTTTCACCAATTCTGTTTCTAAAATAAGTGTCACTCAGGATGGATGTGCTTTTAGAGAAACACTGTGACAAAGACCGTTTGCTCCAGAGGAAGGACCAGCAGTGGCCCCAGGCTGTGGCTCCAGCATCACTTAAGACAGTGTGAACATTTGGACACAATTAAAAAGAGGACACTTAATCAAAGAGCACATTTACCAAGTCAAGGGGCAGGAAAGCAGGGAGGCGGGAGGTGCGGGACCCCACGTGGGACAGGCAGCTGTGTGTTGTTGATACCGCCTTCCTGCCATGGCTTTCCTACACCAGCAGAGAGAAAGCCCATTTCTGCTCTCTGCTGCAAGGCTCTCTGGATGGAAGGTCTAGTTCCACAGGAAAGTGATCCTGGTGGCTGAGGCGTGGCTGTGCACAGCCTGGATGGCTCAGCCTGTGGCCGGCAGGCACCCAGGGCCCCTGGTGGAGGTCTCACCTGCTTGGGATGGACTCAGCTCCCAGGCTGCAGCCGCCACTGCCATTTCAAAGGTGAGAAGGAACTGTCTGTGTGGACCTCTCATCCTGCACAGTGAGGGAGGCGGGAGCTGGGTGGTGCAGGGAATTAGGAAAGGCAAACCTGGGACCTGCTATGCCCTGCAGTGCCGTTTCCAGAGGAGAGCAGCCCGGGGTGGCAGACGTTTGCATTTGGATGTTAGAAATGCTCTTCCCGGCCGGGCATGGTGGCTCACAGCTGTAACCCCAGCACTTTGGGAGGCCGTGGCGGACAGATCACGAGGTCAGGAGATGGAGACCATCCTGGCTAACACGGTGAAACCCCGTCTCTACTAAAAATACAAAAAATTAGCCAGGCGTGGTGGCGGGTGCTGTAGTGCCAGCTACTCTGGAGGCTGAGGTAGGAGAATGGCGAGAACCTGGGAGGCGGAGCTTGCAGTGAGCCGAGATCGTGCCACTGCACTCCAGCCTGGGTGACAGAGCAAGACTCTGTTTCAAAAAAAAAAAAAAAGGAAATGCTCTTCCTGACTTTTCACAGCTGACTGAAGCACCCGGTTCTTGGCCTGTGTCTTTTCCTCACCTGTATATATTCAACTATATTCAATCAACAAGCTTAACATTGAGAATCAAGAGAAGCCCAGGACCTGGGGAGCCCGGGACCCCCTTCAGCATCCACTGTGCTTGGGATGGGGCTCCCAACCCCGCCTCAAGTCACCTGTTGTTCTCCTGCCCCAAAGGATCTGGCACACCAAGCGATGCTTCCATTTGGCCACTGCCTTTATGGGAAGGGACAGTGGTCTCTCCTTGGTGCCAGTGTTAGAAGGAAGAATTGGTGCTCACTCGGCCCTGCTGTGTGTGGGAGTCTCCTCTGCACCCCGCCCTATCTTGTCACTCAGCACCACTGGGTTGAGCAATACCAGACTTTGTTTCCAGGCTTTGTTTCTTGGCCCTTGACAATAAACAGAACAGTCTCCCTCAGCCTTTCACACCACATAGACCCCTCAGGATGAATTGCTCGAGCAGCTCCTGCTGATGCTGGGCCTTGGGAAGAGAGGGCCAGTGGGGAGGGCCTGCCCCTGAGCTGAGAGGTCCCTTTATAAAGGCAAGTCCGAGCCCCAGAGATTTGGGGGTCAGCAGGGGAGACAGCAGGGCTGAAGGCGTAGAGGGGGCACCCTGCACTTTATATCTGGGGCAATTCAACAACAAAGGTGCCAGGTATGTGGACACACACCTAGAGGAAGAGTGCTGTGCACCCTCAAAGCCTGGTCTGAGGCTCAGCAAACCAGCCCTTCTGGGAAGCTTGTTAGAAAGTCCAACTCTCAAGTCCCTCCCCACCCCTGGTGCCCCAGAACCTTCAGTCTGACCTAGCCCTGGGTGACTCCCCTGCTCCTGAGGTCTGGGACGAGCTGCCTGCAGCACTGGCTCTCAATCTGCCTGATTGTCAGCACCACCTGGAGAGCCAGAGAAGTTCTGAAAAGACAGATCTCTGGGTGCTTCCATCCCTGGGATTGTGACTCAGTAAGTAAGGGGTGAAGCACAATAATTCATATCTATGTTTTTAAAGCTCCCCCAGAGTTCTGGATGCTTAGCCAGCCTGGGGACCCTCTCTCGGCTCTTCGGGTATCTTACAGGTAAAAAAGATGTCATTGTAAGCTTTTATCCTTGGAAACATATTCATTCCAAACATATCAAAAGAACTTACTAGGCCGTGTGCAGTGGCTTATGACTGTAATCCCAGAGCTTTGGGAGACCCAGGTGGGCGGATCACTTGAGCCCAGGAGTTTGAGAACAGCCTTGACCTCCTTGACTTCTAGGGAGTTTATGAGGGACCTGGAGGCTGTCAGAGTGGTTTTTTGTTCCCCTTTGTGTACAGTTTTGAGTTCATTGTGTATGTATTATGATTTGGAATAGGATCATATAAATATTTCAGGTCCTAAAATAGCTGTGACAGTGTCACTAACCTGCCCCTGAGCTGAACATCCACACCCCCACTGCCATTTATTCTTCCAGTCATGTGAGGGAGGATGGGAGTCTGTGTGAATGTCTTTCTCACTCGCGTTCAAAGATCATATCTACCTGTCTCATCTGTCAAGAGTGTAGAGTTTGTTGTGATGGTGTATTCAAAATAGACGAAACGTGTGGTCATTGTACTTGGCAAACAGCTTTTCACATCAGGATGCTTCTGCCCCCGGCTCAGGGCTGGTCCAACTTTGTGAGGAATGCGGCTGCGTGCAGGTGTCCAGTCTGCCACCCTCAGCCCCGCACCTGCAGTGTTAGAAAAGCCATGCTGTGGGCACCCAGCGCCGGTGACATGGGGAATGTGGAATAATGAATACTTAATTCACATGTGCTTATAGAAAAAATTTTATACAATAAAAATAACCAATTGTGAGATTTACATCTTTTTCTGTCACTATATATAAAAGGAATCAAGAATTTTCATGCAGCTTCCAGGTATTCTTGAGACTGGTATATCGTTTCTTTTTGAAAAGTGCATTATTGCATAAAAACACCTAGATAAACATATTTTTGTGTATTTATAAGCATATTTTAGCTCAAAAATATCAATAGTATACACAATTTCAGCACAGTTTGGGAAATGCTGATGTATATGATAATAATGTGTTGTGTGGGATGATTTAAAATTATATCAGGCTATTAGGAGCCCAATATAGTGATCCAAATTGAGATCATCTTGTCTAGTATTCTTTAAAATGGCAAAACATCAAATCTAGAAAATAGATAAGAAATGAATTTTAAGATAAAAGTACAACTGATTTTCTATTTTTACAAAAATCATTATTGATTTTCAAAAATATATTTTAGAATTCAAGCTGTTAATTTAAAAAGTGCTTATTTAATAATATAGTGAACAAAACTGGCTATAAGAAAAAATGCCTCGTCTTGCTGTCCCCAAATCTTGCAGCTTTTCAAAGTTTCAGAATTTTGTAAAATATTTTGAATAGCCCAGACTTTCTGAAAATGGGTGTAGCCTTTCAAAGTATTAGAATTGAGAAGCTTTTAAATGCCAATCTTATTTTATAAAGTGTTGACTTTTCACTGTAGACTAATAGTGAACAGTTTGTAAAGAAATGTAAATAAAAAATGTAAATAAATAAAATAGGCTTATTAGTTTTCAAAAAATTTATTTAAAAGGACGGGGCAATGTTGATTGGAGTAAGGAAATATTTGAAAATGTGTTTTGTGAAAGAAATCAACACACACCAACACACACGCGTGCCTCAAAAGCGAAACTCCAACAATGCAGCTGTTGTTCCTTTGCAGCAATATTTATCTCACCTTGAGTGAGTGAGGGCCATGCTGCTTGAAAGTGTAATAACTTAAACACCTTGCCTATGTCTGTGATTAAAAACTAAGCTCTACTCAGCTCATGTAATGCCCCTGACCTCCACCAGAGAGATTCTTGGTTATTCCTTGGGGGCAAATATGTCCATGGATCAGTGGATCAGGGACTGTTGAATCAGATATGTGTCCCTCTCTACATGTCATGGTTTGTAGAGATCAAAAATTTCCCTGAAAACACCCAGGTTTATGAAGCCAGGTGATCAGCCAGCTCTGAGGCCTAACTAGGGAGGCCAGAATCCTGCTCCCAGGACAGGGCTGGGATGGGGACATCTGTGGTGATGTCATCTCCAGCTGTGAGCTCCAGAGCAATGCTGTCTGGGATGAGGGTCTGGGGCATCCTGAGCTCCTGGAGAAAACTGGGTGCAGTTAAGAGCTCTATGAAGATTGTATGTGGTGGCAACGCTGCTGGGATAACCCATGGGTAGCCTAGAGAAGAAGTACTGTTTCCCACTGCAGGTGAACGTGAATTAAGGAAGAGAGGCTATTGAAATAGGCACTGAACAGAACATTATAGCCGAATCTATAACAGCAAAATATTTACCAGTTGTTGATTGGATGGGGTCAGTAAGTTCCATAATACTGGGTGTTGGGTATGGGGTCTTAATGAAAGGATTACAATGTTAAGGTTGTAGTAATCCACCGTGAAGCACCATTTATTTTTTTCCAGGCTTAAGCACAGGCAAGACTGAGCTGTCAAATGGAGAAGCAGTAGAGAGAATCACCCTTTTATTAATTAGGTTTTATATATTAAGTTTTAAACTTGAAGGTCCTGTACATCTGAATTGTGTCTCTCCCAAAATTACATACTGAAACCCTTACCCCAGTACCTCAGAATGTGTCTGAATTTACAGATACAGCCTTTAAAGGGTGTGGTTAAGTTCAAGTGAGACCATTAAGGTGGGCCCTAATCCAACATGACAGGTGTCGCTATAAAAGAAGAAATTTGGAGACATAAAGAGACCTCAGTGCTGGGTGTGCTCATAGGAAAGGTCATTTCAGGTCGGGAGAGAGGCCTCAGAGAAACCAAATACCCCATACCTTGATCTTGGAATTCCAGCCTCCAGAACAGTGAGAAAATAAATTTCTAATGTTAAAGTCACCCAGTGTCTGGTAGCCCTAGCAGACTAACACTTCTTGCTATAACTTACGTAGAGTCATATTAACTATTTTAACTGGGGACATGCAAGGTCCAACTTGTCTCATAGTTATAGCAATATTAACTATTTTTATTGGGGACCCCCAAGGTCCAAGCCAATTTGTAAGTGCCAAAGACTTAATTGAATCATATCTATTATTCATTGTGTTAGAGCATGTTTTAGGGCAATGAGTATTATGCCTATGCAAAATTTAGGCAAAGCTACAGTTAAAATAAAGCATGGCTATTTTTCCCCTATAGTTATTTTGCCAGGATTACAGGCATTGCAGTGTTTACATTTACTGAGATTCGCAGGTACAACTGTAACTTGAGTCCCAGCATTGACTAAGTTCATGAAGCTTTGTCAATTGGTGCATTTTAACATTTGTTAATCTGAAGCCCATGCTGCACAGGCACAAAAGCCAATCACGGCCCCTTTTATCTCTTTGTCATATAAATCCTTATAGTAAATTTTGTGTTTCCAATTGGGTCAAGTTATGGACCTTTGTTTTATTACATATTTATGGTACTGGGAAGGGGCACTGTTCCAGGCCCCAACAGAGAATTCTTGGATCTCGTGCAAGAAAGAATTCGAGACAAATCCATAAAGTGAAAGCAAGTTTATTAGAGAAAGTAAAGGAATAAGACAATGGCCACTCCAGTGGCCAAGCACGGAGGCTCATGCCTGTAATCCCAGCACTTTGGGAGGCCGAGGAGGTGGACGGATCACCTGAGGTCGGGAGTTTGAGATCAGCCTGATCAACATAGAGAAACCCTGTCTCTACCAAAAATATTAAAATTAGCTGGGTGTGGTGGCGGGCACCTGTATTCCCAGCTACTCAGGAGTCTGAGGCAGGAGAATCACTTGAACCCAGGAGATGGAGGTTGCAGTGAGCTGAGATCGCATCATTGCACTCCAGCCTGGGCAACAAGAGTGAAACTCTGTCATCATCATCATCATCATCATCATCATCATCATCATCATAATAAAAGAATGGCCACTCCATAGGCAGAGCAGTGGAATGGGGTGCTCAACTGCTTGCACTTATTGTTACTTTTTGATTATATACTAAACAAGCAGTGGATTATCCATGAGTTTTCCAGGAAAGGTGTGGGCAATTCCTGGAATTGAGGGTTCCTCCCCCTTTTAGACCGTATAGGATAACTTCCTGACGTTGCCATGGCATTCATAAACTCTCATGGTGCTGGTGAGAGTGTCTTTTAGCATGCTAATGCATCATAATTAGCGTGTAATGAGCAATGAGGACAACCAGATGCCACTTTCATCACCATCTTGGTTGTGGCTGGCTTCTTTACCGCAACCTGTTTTATCAGCAAGGTCTTTGTGACCCGTATCTTGAGCTGACCTACTATCTCATCCTGTGACTTAGAACGCCTACTTTCCTGGGAATGCAGCCCAGTAGGTCTCAGCCTTATTCAAGATTCTCCAGGCTTGAGGATGGAGCCTTATTTACCCAGCCCCTATTCAAGATGGAGTTACTCTGGTTCAAAAACCTCTGGCATTTGTATTAAAATATATGGAATATATGAAACATTACATTTAGGTAATTTTCAATATTCATTTTATTTTCATCCCTGGTGTCTAGGCCTGCCCTCTCCCCCATTTCTGGGCTTCTGGCTGCCCAAAGCCAAGGTTTTGAGTTACCATCTCTGGCTGACAACTCAAAGTGTGGACCTTCTAGGGGGCTTGTAGGAAGCAGGGTGTGGGGTGGGGATCACAGGCAGCCCAGCCTCTTTCCCAGGCTCTCCAATCCCCTCTAAGTGGGTGGGATTTACCCTTGGAACCTAGACACTCCCTTTCCGGTTGCACACACCCCCGCCTGCTGTTTCCTCTAGAAATGCAAAACTCCATCACTGCACACTCCTAGATCCCTGCCGCAGAAGAAATCTTTGAAAAATGAAGTGGCTTCCTTTCAGGACAATATCACCATTTATAGTTTCCTGCTATTTACATCATATACAATTTTATCTGAGTTGGGCAGAGTGCAAATGACACTAAAAACCAATGCAAAAGAGAAGCAATCACAAGATTTTTATCACAGTATCAACCAAAATGCTCAATCTTACATGAAAGAGATATTTTCCCACTTTGTTCTTTCATAATTGTGATTTCTTTCCCTCTGGGTGTATATGTCACACATTTGTATGCATTTTCAAATGGGCTACAATTTGTAATTCCAACTTGGCTTGAAAATGCAATTCCATATCTAGACATGTAGTTAGGTAATATTTTTCAGGAAATAGAATATATTTACTATCTGTATCCAGTGATTTCACCCATGTTCATTCATGGGCACTCCTGCTACCTTGTGGGGGAAACCAAAAGGGATCAGGGCAAGTGGTGCCCTCAAAGGAGAGACAAGCTCCAATTATTAAAATATTTCAAATCCTCAGGTCTTTGCATACAAAATAATTTAGGACATAATTACTTTTTAGTTTAAATAGCCAAACTTTTTACTTGTGTTATTTTTTAAAACTAAATTTTATTGAGGTATTGATATGAAAAAGAGACAGGGAAATACTGCATAGAAGAGGGTGGCTCCCCAGCAAAAGCCCCACCCTCAAGCCTGGAGACCCATGGCCCTAACTGGGAAGAGGCATTTCTATTTTCGTACCCAAAAAGTTGCCCTTTGGCCCACCACACCCCCATATCCTGTACCCATATAAACCCCAAACCCCAGGCTCCAGGAGCAGATGAAGAGATGAAGAGATGAAGAGAAAAGCAGACAAACAGCAGAATGGTGCGGCAGAGAAAGCAGGAAGATGAGGAACACCTGAATGCTGAGAGGAGTTTAGCTGGGGGTGGTCAGAGAGGATTTTGGCTGCTGGATGGCCAAACTCCAGGGGAAGATCATCTTCCCACTCCATCCCCCTTTCCAGCTCCCCATCCATCCCTACAAAGAGCCACTTCTACCCCTCAAAGAAACCCCTGCATTTATCCTTCATGTCTGTGTGTGATCTGATTCTTCCAGGATGCTGGACAAGAGCTTGGGATACAGAAAGCTGCCACAATGACCCTCTGCTTTTGCAGAAAGGCTGAGGGTCCACTGAGCTGGTTAACACTCAAGCCATCCACAGATGCCAAGGCTAAAAGAGCACACTGTAGCACACACCCACTTGGGCTCCTGCACCTGTCCCTGTGCGTGATCCCCCTCCCGTAAGGGGTTTGAATAGGCAGAGAGCCACACTACCTTGTCACACGTCCTGTGAGGGGGGCCAGAAAACTCTCCTGTCTCAGTGTAATTTGTGTTTACTAAAATTAAAATGCAGTTTGATGAGTTATGAGTTGTTTTAACCTTATTTTTATAGCAAAATTTATTAAATATACAATAAAAATATGTTTAAGAGGCACAGTTTGACTATAAGCATCTTAGTACATGGAATGGTTAACAGTTGTTAAAATCTCAGTATCATCAAATTGGGAAAATATCCAGTGTGACTGAATAGGAGCAATACCAAATTCTAGAATATTTGTTAAATATTTTATTACTCATTAGAAATCGAGGTATCCCAATGTGAAATCAGTGTGACCTAAAGCAAGCAACTCACGTCACCTTGGAATCATGATTTCTTCTTCAGGAGAGATAAGGGGATTAGACTAAAAGATGTCTTAGGTCCCTACAGTTCAAAAGTGCTACGACTACCAGTCCATGCCCGCAGAACACCAACTCCTGCCCCTCCCTCTTGGAAACCCTCCTCCTGCACCTCCCACACCCTCCTGCTTTTCCTCCTGCTCTTCCACACCCTCCTGCTTTTCCTGCTGCTCTTTCCTGATCTCCAGCGGCCTCTTCCTAAATGCTGGCGTTCCCCAGGCTTTACCCTTGGGCCTCTGATCCTGCACTGCCTGCTCTTCACAGCTGCAGCAGCTGCCTGCCTGCTCATAACTTCCAGGTCTGTATGTTGCGGCCCCACGTCCTGGCCCCAGCATCCCGGAAGCACATCAGACGGCTGCTGGACATTTGTCCATGGATGTCCACAGGCACATCCAACTCCCCATGCCCAGATTCCCCTCCCTCACACCTCAAATGCTGCTTCTTTTCCCATTTTCTTTATTTCAATAAAAAGCACCCGCACTCATTTTAACCTCAAAATCACTGAGTGATTTAATATTCCTATGGCATAGTAATCTATGTATTGGACATGAGAAAATGGACGCTTAGGAAAGTGAAGGAACATGTCTAAGGCTACACAGCCAGTCAGTGGTGGAGTCTGGATTTGAACTCAGGTGTGTCTGACTTGAAGGTTAGGGCCCCGAACCCTGTCATCCACCCTCATGTGCCTCAGGCGGGAACGTGGGTGCTGTCCTGGATGCTTCCTCCCTGTCACCATGCACGGCCACTCTGCCAGGACTCACAGTCACACAGGGCTCTCGGATCAGCCCCTCGGACCTCTGGCCCAGCTTGGTCAATCCACCCTCATCCTTGCTTCACCCCTAACACAGCCATCTTCCAGCCAGTCTTCCATCTTCCTCTCTTCAAGCCATACTTCACATTGAGAAGAGGTGCTTTTGCTACGGTACAGGTGACACCACTCCCTGGCTTACAAGGTGCTGGTGGCAACCAGAAGCTCCCGGGATAGGAGCAAACATCGCACTCACAACAGCCTCTGTCTGCAGCTCCAGCATGGGGGTGGTCCTCACTAGCCACTATTTCATATTTGTGAACTTGTCTGCTTGTTAAAATGTACTTTTAACCCCCAAATCAATACTCGTGTGGCTTTCACAGTCACAGGAAAACATGTGCAGAGCAGGGCAACAATTTGAGCCATCGGCCTCCCAGCGGAGGCCATGCAGGGCCCCATGCTGCCTTCCTGTTCCTACTCTCAACCTGCAAACCAGTCTTCTCATGGTCTATATAGTACCACTTTTTTTGCAGTTTTGAGCTTGTTGTTGGAGATTTCACTGTTTGAAACGGCCTCTAAGCATAATGCTGAAGCGCTGTCTAGTGTCCTTATGAGCAAGAAGGCTGTGATGTGCCTTACAGAGAAAACGCTTGTTAGCCAAGCTTGGTTCAGGTGTGGGTTCTAGTGCTGCAAATTGTGAGTTCAACGCTAATGACAAGCACTACAGTGCATCCAGAAAGAGGAAGGGGAGCTTCACCAACCTGTACACGAGGCTGCTCTGGAAAGTGCAAAACTGACACCACTGGTGTGTGGCAAAACCATGGAAAAGCAGCTACATTTGTGACTTCATGAGATGATGACCAATGAAAGCACAGCGGGCAGCACTGTTGTGAGGAGAGCCAAAAAGCGGCCTTAGCTAATGCTGCCTGGCTGGCACCTTTCAAAAGGCAGCATGGCATGGAAAGTGTTAGCTTTTCAGGAGCGGCAGCTCTGTATGTCAGGAAGTACTCTATGGGAAAAGGGTATGTGGAGAGCAGTTTTCAACACTGATGGGACTGGCTTGTTTTACAGGGATGTTGGAAAATGAAGCCACGGAACATGAACGGTGCCTTGGCAGTTGAAAATATTGCAACCAGAGGCTTGTAGGAACCTTACCCTGTGTTTCCCAGAAGCAATACTTCAGGACCCGGAGGCAAGTTTGCAGAACATCACCACAGCAGATCACCAGATAGGCCGCGCTCCTCACTCTCCTGCCGCGACGGCTGCAGCTCACTGAACCACAATTGCCTGAAGATGCCTTTCCTAGGTGCCCTCTCCCATCCGTCTCATCACCGACGCTCATCCCTTAAACCTCAGCCCCAGTCATCCACAGGATATGTCTCTGGACCCTGCCTCCAGGGCACTGAGAGGTTTCTTATATAGCACTTTTATTTTATTTTTAAATTTGATATACAGTACCCACACCATATTTGATTGACACTATGTTTCTATGTTATGGTATCTAGCACAGTGCCTGACTCATAGAGAGGAGCAGAAAATATTTGTTGAAAGAAGCATAAAGTTTAACAGTATTCATTCAATTTATTCAATCTTCCTAAATGAAGTTTCTTGGGCCTTACATTTTTAATTGATAAAATAGTCTTAAATTAACATACAAATAATAGCTGTTCCCTGAAATAATCTAGAGAAGCCCTGTTCCCTCTCTTTTTGAGCTACCTATAATAACATTCTGCTGAGCCAACATGGAGCAGTTCTCCCGGCACATTCTGCTTGGGGAAACCATGGCAGTGACTGTCATTAATGGGAGTCACAGAGCCCCTCCAGCCTCTAGACTATGCTGCCAAGTCTGTATGGTGAAGGCCCTGAGTCACCACAACACTGAAATTGTTTGAGGTGCTCTGGACACAGGAAACACTGCCTGGCCATGGAGAACTCTAGCGGAGGAGAGGTGAGGATTACCCCTGGCCATGGAGCACCCTAGTGGAGGAGAGGTGAGGATTACCCCTGGCCATGGAGCACTCTAGTGGAGGAGAGGTGAGGATTACCCCTGGCCATGGAGCACTCTAGCAGAGGAGAGGTGAGGATTACTCCTGGCCATGGAGCACTCTAGCAGAGGAGAAGTGAGGATTACCCCTGGCCATGGAGCACTCTAGCGGAGGAGAGGTGAGGATTACCCCTGGCCATGGAGCACTCTAGCAGAGGAGAGGTAAGGATTATTCCTGGCCATGGAGCACTCTAGCAGAGAAGTGAGGATTACCCCGGCCATGGAGCTCTCTAGTGGAGGGGAGGTAACGGATTACCTCCTGGATCACGGCCATATGAAACAGAAAGGTGTGGGGCTCTAGTAAACCACCAAGTTAACTGAAACTGGGAAAGAGCCAGGTTGGCAGAACATGGACCTAACCCAGTCTGCAACCCTTTTGTGTGAAAAACCACAGCCGTTATCTTGCAACTTCAGAAATGAAAAGGCGTGTGGGTTACAAGACAGCTAAAAGCAGCAGGGCGTTTCCCTCAGGCACCAGAAGAGGAAAGCCCTGGCAGTTAAAATTATTCCAACATATTCTTAGCATATAGCACAAGCTCACCGGCACATAGCCCTGTCCAGCACAACCTTAGAAAACTTCCCTCCAGCCCTTTATCTTTGCAGACAGCCCCTTCTCTGCTGTGCTGCATGTTGCATTCTTGCAATGTATTTTCATAGTTTCTGTAATAAATTTGCCTTTCTTTACTCACAGTTGTCTTGGTAAATACCTTTACTACCCACGACAACCCTGGCCCCAGCAGTCGCACCCACGACAAAAGGGGCCCATGAGGAACTCTGCCGGGTGATGTCTGCAATACAGAGCCCAGGCTCTAACCGGAGGCAGCCAAGCTCCAGCCATTCCATCTTGAACTTCTACCATAAGAGGAGCAACCCAGGACATCAGTAGCCTGGGAAGGAGAGAACGGCATTGTCCACAGGGACCTAAAGCCAGAACACCTGTTTCTGGCTGCTTGACCTGAACATCAAGGTTGCAGACTCTGGCTTCAGTAACTGTTGGCAACAAGCTGAACACCCTCTGGGGCAGCCCCCTTGTGCTATCTGGGAATTCTCCTAAGGCCATAGGCACATTGGTCCACAGTGGTGCTGTGGAACCTGAAGTCACCCTCTGTAGCCTGGACACTGGGTCCCTGCCTTTTAACGGACACAACTTCAGGAAGCTGCAGCAATGGATACTGACAGGAATGAAACACAACATCTCTTACATATGTGTGGAGGGTGAAAACCCACTGAAAACATTTCTCATCCTCGACTCCAGCAAGAGGGGCACCTCAGAAAAACCCACAAGGGCCCCATGGAGGAACACCAGCAGAATTTTAGCATGAGAAGGAACCAGAGCCACCCGGACGCTGAGCTCTCCCTAACTCCAAGAGTCCTGGCAAATTGAGCTCATGTTGTCCATGACTTGCGAGTGAGACTGAATCCAGGATTCGCTGATGGGCCACCGAATTGAACCTGGGCTGTATGCAAACATCCCAGCGTGGATGGCTCCAGCATCACAGTGAATCCCCTGCCTTCAGCTGATGCCACCACCATCTGCAATCCTTTCCCTTTCTGCATGACACAGCTTAGGGTCTCTGCAAATCCAAAGCTGAGGTTTCAGCCATTCCCACCTTCAATTCCTCCTGGAAGAGCAGCAGCCCGGAAAATCGGTAGCCTGGGGAGGACCAGGGTCAGGGCAGAAGCCACAAGGACAGCCAAGGTGCCTGCCAGTCCCTACCTAACCTGGAAATGAAAACCACCACTTCCAGAACAGCCCCCAGTGTGGCTCTGTGGCGCCCCCATGGCAGCAGCAGCAGTGCAAGCACCATAAGAAGCCAGTGGCTGCCAGGGCGCGTCCTCCAAGGAAACATCCTCCCCAGGCAGCTCCATCTGGTGCCACACTAGCAGAATTTGCCTGCAGGCATGACCTCAGCCACTCCCTCCTACCAACACCCATGCTTCAGGCAAGTCCAAAAGACCCGGCATGAGCTCAAAGGAGAGTGGGGGTGAAGAAGCCTCACAGGGTGGACAGATGAGGGCCAGGAATAAAATGAAGGATGTGTGTGTGGGTGTGGGGGGTCAAGTGCATCCTGGTGCTTTCCACGGAGCATGCAGACCTGAGTTCCACAGAGCACGCAGGCCCTGAGTACCACAGAGCACAAGGACTCTGAGTTCCATGAATCACACACACCCCAAGTTCGATGGAGCACAAAGGCCCTGAGTTCCATGGAGCCAGGAGACTCCAAGTTCCACAGAGCAAGAAGACTTTGAGTTCCATGGAAAATGAAGACCCTGAGTTCCATGCAAAACGAAGACCCTGAGTTCCACAGAGCATGCAGACTGCGGAGTTCAATGAAGCTCAATGAGATGATGCAGGAGATCGGCAAGGAGTGGGACACAAAGAGCTGCTCTGTGTGCACAGCATGTTTGGTCTTGGGGGCCTTTGGCTGTGGAGGTTGAAGGTGCATAAAATGCAGAGGCATTTGCTCAACAGGTTTTCAAAGAAGAGGGCATGCAGCACTTCTGCACACTCAAAAGCATGCTGGACGGAAGGTTAAATGACAGCCTGTAGCTGGCTGGGCAACCAGAGGAGAGGCTGGTTGGCCTGTGCCTACCTGGGCAAACTTCAGAGACGATGATTTTTTCTGGAGCACTTCTCCCCTTCTCTTCTGGGGTGCTTCTCTTGTCTTTTCTTTCATGTTTATGGGGCAGGGGTGATGATTCTGTAGAAATAAAGATAAGAAAACTTAATGGCCAGGCATTTAACATCTTATTTTCTGAGCTTCTGCTAATGATGGGTTGTGATTACTCACTTGAGTGGTTCTCATCAGGTTCATCTTAGAGAACACAGGATCATCATTTCCTAGAGCAGGTTGCATAACAATGATATTAACACCAACAGGCACCACCACACGTGGTTCACTTTTAAATTTATTTTGTAGAGATGAGGTCTCATTATATTGCCCAGGCTGGTCATGAACTCCTGGGCTCAAGCAATCCTTTCACCTCAGCCTCCCAAAGTGCTGGGATTACAGGCATGAGTCACTGTGCCTGGCCTGGCAGTTCCTTATAAAGTGAAGTATACACTTATCATATGTAAGCTGACAACTTATATCCACACAAAAACTTCCATGTAAATGTTTATGATAGCTTTATTCATAACTGCTAAAACTTGGAGGCAATCAAGATGCCTTTCAATAGGTGAATGGATAAACTGTTGTGGATTCAAACAATGAACTATTATTCCTTGATTTAAAACTGAGCTAACAAGCCATGAAAAGACACACAGGAAACTTAGATGCATATTGGTAAGTAAAAGGAGCCCACTTGAATGCTATGTACCATAGAATTCCAACCACATGATATTCTGTAAAAGGCAAAACTATGGAAACAGTAAAGAGAGCAGTAGTTGCCAGGGTTGTGGGAGGGGGAGGGTGAAAAAAAGGAACAACTAGCTGAGGCACAAGGGATATTTTAAGACAGTGAAACTATTCTGCATGCTGCATTAATGATGGATACATGTCATGTCATTACACATTTCTCAAAATTATAGAAGGTAAAACACAAAGAGTGACTTCTAGTGAATTTTAGTTAATAATAATGTTTCTACATTGTTCATCATCTGTAACAAATGTACCACAAGGCAAGACTGTAAGGGTAACAACAGGGCATGTGGGCAGGAAACTGGATATATGAGAACTCCCTGTACTTTCCATTCATTTTTCATGTAAATCTAAAACAGCTCTAAAAAAAAGTCCAATAATTAAAAAAAATCCAAAGGACCATCAAGGGCAGAATGGATAAATAAATTACAGTATGTTTATAGAATTGAATAAAATGAATAAACTTGCAAGTTAAATGTAATCTCATGGTGGTACACAAACACACACACACACACAATAGAACATATACAAAAGGAAATGAGGAAATTAAAACATTTCATTACCAAAAATCAATTAAATACAAAAGAATACAGTATGCAGGAAATGAAGAACAAAAAAGCTATAAGGCATATAAACAACCAACAGTATATGACAGAAATAAATCCCTCCTTATCAGTAAATAAACAAAATCAAAAGTTGGTTTTTGAAAAGGTGAACAAAACTGACAAACTTTAGCTAGATTGCCTAAGAAAAAGAGACTCAAAGCCAAAAATAACTGTGGGGCATTATTACAAATTCTACGGAAATAAAGAATTATAAGAGGTGTATTATAAACAACTGTTTGCCAAGAAATAGGACAGTCTAGATGAAATAGACAAGTTCTTAGGTATACAAAACCTACTAGGACTGAATCATGAAAAAACAGAAAATTAGAATAGACCCCATAACTACTAAGAAGACTGAATCAGTCATCAAAAACTTTCTGACAAAGAAAGGCCCTGAATCAGATGGCTTCACTGGTGAATCTTATCAAACGTTTAAATAACACTAATCCATCTCTTCTAAAAAACTGAAAATCAGAGAACATTTCTTAACTCATTCTATGAGGTCAGCATTACCCTGATACCAAAGTCAGAAAAAAAGTAGACAAGAAAACTAGAGACACGTATCACTTCCCTGATGCATATCAATGCAGAAATCCTCAACAAAATACCAACAAACTAAATTCAGCAGCATATTAAAATAATTATACACTATGACCAAGTATAATTTATTCCTGGAATGCAAGGATGGTTGAACATTCAAACATCACTGCATTAGGAGAATGGAGTGGTAAATCACGTGATTATCTCAACAGATGTAGAAAAAGCATCTGACAAAATTTAAATACCCTTCCATGAAAAAACACTCAGCAAATGCAGAGGAGATGGAAGCTACCTCAATATAATAAAGACCATATATGAAAAACACACACTAACATCATACTTAATGGTGAAAGACTGACAGGTTTTCTACTAAGATAGGAACAGAGCAAGGAGACCTGCTTTCACCACTTCTATTCAAAATGGCTTGGAAGTACTAGCCAGAACAATTAGGCAAGAAGAAGAAACAAATGGCATCCAAACTGAAAAGAAAGAGGTAAAATTATATTTGTTTGCAGATGCTATGATCTTAGATGTAGAAAACCCTAAAGATTACACACACACACACACACACACACACACACACACTCCTGTTAGAATAAACAAATTCAGTTGAATGGTAGGATACAAAATCGGTGCACAAAAATCAGCTGTGTTTCTAAATACTAATAATGAATAATCTGAAAAGGAAATTAAGAAAATTCTATTTACAATAGCATCAAAAAGAATAAAATACTTAGGAATTAACTAAACCAAGAATGTAAAAATCCCAATGATGTCCTGTGCAAAACAGAAAAATTCATCCTAAAATTCATATAAAATTTCAGGATCCAGAATAGTCCAAACAATCCTGAAAAAGAACAATGTTGGAGGACTCATACTTCCTGATTTCAAAACTTAGTACAAAGCTACAGAAATCAAAACAATGTGGTGCTGGCATAAAGACAGACATATAGACCAACAGAATAGACTAGAGAGCCCCAAAATAAACTCTCACATATATTGCCAAGCGATTCTTGACAACTCAACAACAACAAACAACCCAATTGATTCATCTGTGTTGTATATGTTCTACAATTCTGTTTATATGATATTTTAGAAAAGGTAGTATTATAGGGATAGAAAATGACTAGTGGTTGCCAAATAATGCGGTTGGGGAAGGGGTTAACTACAAAGAGGCGTCAAGAATAGAGAATCTTAGAGGTGATGAGACAGTTCTGTTACTGTGAACGTGAATGTATAACTCTATATAGTTGTCAAAACTCATGAAACTGTATGTTACAAAGAATGAGTTTTATTCTATATAAATTTAAAAATCAACAAAGATGGTGGGTGGGTCAGATGGAATGCAGTTGGTGACAAATGAATTTTACTGAATTAAAAGTATTGACTAACCCATATTGAAGAATGTGGGGGAAAAAAGTCTTCACCTAAGTAACCTTGGAAAATACTGTTTTGACTGCGTACTGTAAGACTCAAGAACTGCACACAAACATACTGTATTCTGGTTGGCAAATTTGTTTCAGGATATGGGTCAGCAATTCTGAAATGATTTTCCATGTTAGCAAATATATTTTAGAAAATTAGAGCCCAGTTTCTCTCTGTAGGTGAAAGAGTTATAAATAAACAAAGGGAGAATGCTAGCATAAACCCTAAGGTGCTGGACTGGACTTAGGAATGTCAGTATGAACCCATGTCTATTTTAATGTATCTGTTTAGATGGACAGATGTAGATAGGTAGATGCTGAGTTTGTATTCATGCATACATGTTTAGAAACATTCACGTGTTTCCAAACTATGCTGAGAGGGCCTCGAAGCAGTGATATCCCAGTATTAATGAGCACACCCAGTACCCAGATCCTGGTTTCTAAATGCCATTCTCCTATAAAAGAAACCAAGGCTTCTTGGAGAAATGACTAATTCTAGCCCTGCCATGAAAAACACGAGATGAGACTAGAGCAACTTGCAGTGCCAGAAAATAAGAAAGTGCTTTTAAAAAACATAAAACAGTGGGGACATGTCAAAAGAAGCCAACCTGGAAGAGCTATGACTCAAGGTGGAACAATGTGAGTGGCAAACAACTATGACAGCACTAAACTGTAACCAAGAACATAAAATAATATCCACAAGTCCATACTGATATAGAAAAGATTAAATAAATCAGGAAGGAAAGACAAATCTTCCTTGCAGAAGAATTCCAAGTAATAAATGTTGAAGGAGCACAAATAGAAAACTACCACTAGAACACCACAGTAATCATTACTGCAGGAAAGAGTCATCAACGAATGCAAAAATTTTGGATGAAGAAACAGTATGTTTCTGTGGCCTCAAAACATCTCCCTCCAAATATTTATTATATATTTTTCTTGTTTTTCCTCTTAATTTCATCTAAAGATCTATGACTAAAGCAAATATAACACTGTGTAGTGGGGTTTATGCCATGCAGATGTAAAATTTATGGCAACAACAGCACAAAGGATAGGAGATAAATGGCACTATTCTGTAGCAAGTTTTTCTATTTTACATTCACTGTAATAGTACAATATTAATTCTAGACTGTGAGAATGTTAATGATGCACATTGTAATCCTTGGAGCAACTGCCAAAAAATGAAAAAATGTGTCACTTCAATGCTAATAAAGGAATAAAACAATACAAAAAAGTACTTGTATAAGAATGTTCACAGATCTTTACTATTATGATAGCCCAAAACAGGAAATAACCCAATATTCATCAACAGAGAAACGTATGAACAAACCATGGTGCATTCATACAACAGAATACTATTCAGCAATACAAAGGAACAAACTACTAAAACACACACTATGGAGGTGTTTCACAAATATTATGCTGAGACTGCTGGACATAAAAATGTATATTGTATGATTTCAAGTAAAATGAACTTACGGTTAAAAAACCCCCACAACAGTACTTTCCTCTGGGGAAGTTAAAAATTGCCTAGGAATGAGCATGAGGGTGTTTTCTGGGATGATTGAAATATTCCATTCTGAAAAGAGGTGAAGGTTATATGGGTGTATTTATTTTTCAAAGCTGTACAATTAAGATTTGTGCCTTTCAATGCATGTGTATCTTACCTCACCAAAAAAGAACTAAAAAAATAAAAATAAAATGAAGGGTGGTAGGGAAAGGGCTGTGGTACAGAAGAAACAAAAATGGCACATGATTATTAGCTGTTGAAGCTGGATCATGGCTCTATTGTACAATTTTGTTCAATTTTTATATATTTAAATTTTTCTGTAACGAAAAGACTTGCACAGAAAGACAAAACTGATCTGTAATGTCAGCTGTTAAGACACTGGTACATTTGAAGAGGAGGGAGGGAGAAAGCGCTTGTGGGCCACATGAGTGAGGCTGCTTCTATTTCTTGGTTACCCACGTGTATTAATTTTGTCATAATATACATTGAGCTTAAGGGAATGCTTTATGCACGTATTTCTACATTCATGTTATATATCAACAAAATATTTAAATACCACATATTTGCACACATAACTTAGTATCTCAGAGTAACAGCAGCGTTTTTTTTTTCAAAGTGGGACACTTCCACTCACAGCATCATCAGATGAACTGTAATATTCTGATGTATCTATTAGTGTCCTAATCCTTGGGTGAGACCCCCTAGGTCTTCCCATTTTTGCCTCAATTTGGTAAGTAGTAAGACTCTTATTTCTGATGATGTGATTTTATTTCCCAGCAAAGTCCTCCCCAAATCAAGGCCACAATAACTAGCACGGTGTTCTGCACATCGTATGCACTCAGTACTTGTGAAATTGAGCTGAATCAGAAACAAAACGAGGAGCAGAGGTCAAGTCCTGCAAAAGATAGCATGTAAATAATGCAAGTAAGACTGAAAGGCTACAGCTCGGCAGCAAAGACTTCACATTCGTTTGAGAAACCATTTGCTACTAGTTCATCAAAAGACGTTGATTTCACGCTGTGGTTCTCTATTCTGGCCACACATTGTAACCAGTTGGAGAGCTTTAAACAGCAAGGATGTCTGGATCCTACCCCAGGGATTCTGATTTCACTGGTCTGTTGCAATTTGGGTTTTGGGAATTTTAAAAGCCCCCTGCCACCCAGGTGATTATAAGGTGCATCAGGGGTGAGAACCTTAGCTGTGCCTGATTTCCTCGTGTGCTGCTGGGATTTGCCTCATTGCAGCATCTCAGCTTTGTGGGGAGGGGTGGTGGGCAGTCTTAGAAAACAGCTCTGCCCTGTTAAAATCAAAGGATGGCTTCAAGACGTGCTCAGCTGCTTGACTAAATTGCAGCAGGAGGAAATGTCTTTTCAGCAGATCTATATTTACATCACTTGCTTTCAGAGTAAGAGGTTGTTTTGGGCACAGCATTTTGATTTAGTCTGTGTTGAAGACCAGTAATAGCCTACAAATACCAAAATGGGATGAAAAGAATTTCCAAACATGTGGAGTGCTTTATACATGTTTCTTCATCCTTCCCTGTGTCTATGCCCTTTGCAATGCGCTTTTACAGCTGCTCCCATCCAGAGTTAGAATCTGTTTCCCAAGACTTGGATCCAGCTGGCAGTTTTGGGCCCAGTCTCAAAAGGTCTTGAATGCTTCTTCCATTTCTTTCAGAACCCTGCCATCTCCATGACAACAAGCCCAGGTTAGCCTGCTAGAGGATGAAACACTATGGGGAAGAGAACCAAAGTTGCCCAGTCCACAGTCAACTCACTCTCAACAGCAGAGCTGCCTGGTCACCAGCAGCTGACCCCCTTCTCCCATACACACACATGAAGATTGCTATACCTTATAAAGGTACGGCAGGTTTTATAGGTATAGCAATTAATTTATGGCAGGAGCCTGCCATAAATTGCTGACTTGCTCAGTCATGAGCTAAATAAGTTTTGGGATGGCTCATTACACAGTAACAGCTAACCAACACACCCAGAGCTGACAGGATGCCAGGATTAACAACATGCTGACTACAAGTTAGCTGGCACACTATAGGGACTGTCTAGGTACTGAATTCCTTTTCCCCTTATTAGAAGTTGGGTCCCTTGAATTATAAAGAAATGCATGTAGACGTGTATGTGCTTAAAAGTCACACAGTATCGCACAACACAGGAGGAAATAGATGACAGCCTGACCACTAGGGCAAAGGCCAAATAGCAAGGTAAGGCGTTTGTCTGGAATCTATTCCCTCCAAATCTAAATTCTGGAGGTCAAGGCTGTGGACAGGTCCCACCTCCTGGGACCCCACTGTCCTCTGATCTCTGGAGGGGAGAATGGTCCCATCAAGCAGCAGATGGGCAGCAGTGGCCTACCTGTGGCCACCTCCTGCTGGCAGCCCCTGCTGTCTCAGGGCACTCTCTCTTCCTTTGGGACTGAGAAGAGATGTGGGTAGGGAGGGGGAGCTCCCTCGCTCCTGGCAGAGAAGTGCGGTTCAGGCCCTTCACCTTCCTGAGTTCAGGGAGTCAGAGCCTTCAGAACATCTGGAATCTGGCTGCTTTGAACTGAGATATGCTAGAAGTGTAAAATATGGAGTGAGTTTTAAAGATTTAGGACAAAGAAATGTAAAATGTTTCATTAATAATTTTATACTCATCACACATTAAAATGATATTTTGGATACATTGGGTCAAATAAATTATATTATTACAAATCAATTCTACTTGTTTCTCTTTAGTTTCCTTAACCTGGCTAGAAGAAAATTTAAAACTACAGGCAGGCATAGCTCATATTGTTTATATTGGACACGGCTGTCTTAAAGGACTGCCTGCCTTCCGAAGCTCAGGCTGCCTCCAGTCATGGTGGAAGGGGAAGTGGAGCAAGGAAGAAAGGAGATGGGGTGCCACGTGCTTTCACAACAACCAGCTCTCATGTTCCATAGAGCAAGAACTCACTCACTACCACCGGGACAGCACCAAGCCATTCCTGAAGGATCTGTCTCCAGGACCCAAACACCTCTCACTAGGCCCCACTTTCAACTTTGGGAATCAAATTTATTTATTTCTTTTTTTTTTTTTTTTTGCTAGAGGACAGGAAGGTTATACAATCTGAAAATTTTAAATAATTTGTCATTTTGTTGTTTCCATTTGTGAACAAAGGACTTAATAAAAAATTTAAGATTTAACATTACAATAAAATACATTCATTTCAATATCACGCTGGAATTCAACATTGTTTTGCACGGGGGCTGCAGAAACAATGCAGAGCTTCTTCCTCCTCCAGACCCTCACAGCTCAGCAAGCCTGTCAAGGGCTGGTTGCTGGCCACTGCGTTTCCAGTTTTTGTAGGTTCTCTTCCTCCCAGGTGATTAAGGAACAAGGCCAAAGGTGTTTGAAGCTTTCAGAAAACACAGGATTTTTCTTTCTGTGGCTCACCAGCATTTTCATTTCTGTATCAGCAACACCATATGCAGGCCACAGCTGAGCCAAAACACACGATGAATTGAGTCTGAAATCAAATTGTACCTAATATTTACAGCCATGTGCATTACTAAAAAGGGACATATCTTCCAACAATTCCAGTAAGTTCCCAAGACTTAGTTCACACTAGGTACTACCCTGTGATGGTGTCCCGTGCTTGTTACTGGGGGCAAAATGGGACAGTGTTTGCTGAGTTCATGGCTGAGGGGCTGTGGTGCCATGCAGGGAGCAAAACTTCCCACTGAATAACACTCCTCTGTGAGAGCGGCATGGCGGCCAAGGTCAGCTGGCTCAAGGCAACTGCCTCCTTTTTTCCTAACAAGCAACATTTTCAGGGAAAAACCCCAGCTTCAATGTAGGAAGGTTTTGATGGTGGCTCAGGCCTGGGACTGAATTAAAAAGGAATAAGGAGATAAAATCCACATTTTAATTATAAACAAATGTCTCACTGAAAAAATTCCAGACCCATAAATCCATCTATGTATTAGTTATTGGAGTAATTTAAAATGTGAGGAAATTATAAAGTGTGTGTCCCTTATTATATATTTCTTCCCCCCCACCACTTTTTAAACATCTAAAGTTCCTAACACATAGATACTCTTTATGAGGAAAAAAAAACCTGTTGACATTGATACAGTTTGAATATTTGTCCCCTCCAAATCTCATGTTGAAATTTGACATCCTAGTGAGACCCTGTCTCTACAAAAAATTAAAAACTTAGTTGGGCATGGTGGATTGAGCCTGTTATCCCAGCTACTCAGGAGGCTGAGGTGGGAGGACCTCTGGAGCTCCAGGAGTTGGATGCCACAGTAAGCTACGGCTCAGCTCAGCCATGGCTTCTATAGTGAGCTATAACTGCGCTACTTCACTCCACCCTGGGTGACAGAGTGAGATTATCTCTTTAACAAAACAAAACAAAACAGAAGAAAGAAATTTGATTCCCAATGTTGAAAGTGGGGCCTAGGATGGGTGCAGTGGTGCAAGCCTGTAATCCCAGCACTTTGGGAGGCCAGGGCAGGCGGATCACAAGGTCAGGAGATCGAGACCATCCTGGTTAACATGGTGAAACCCCGTCTCTAATAAAAACACAAAAAAATTAGCCGGGCATGGTGGTGAGCACCTGTAGTTCCAGCTACCTGGGAGGCTGAGGCAGAAGAATGGCATGAACCCGGGAGGCAGAGCTTGCAGTGAGCTGAGATCATGCCACTGCACTCCAGCCTGGGAGACAGAGCGAAACACCATCTCAAAAAAAAAAAAAAGAAAGAAAGAAAGAAAGAAGAAAGAAATTTGATTCCCAATGTTGAAAGTGGGGCCTAGTGAGAGGTGTTTGGTCTTTGAGGGCAGATCCTTCAGGAAGGGCTTGGTGCTGTCCCAGTGGTAGTGAGTTCTCGCTCTATGAAACATGAGAGCTGGTTGTTGGAAAGCTTGTGGCACCCCACCTCCTTTCTTCCTTGCTCCACTTCCCTTTCCATCATGATTGGAGGCTTCCTAGGGTCCTCACCAGAAACAGATGGTGGTGCCAGGCTGGTACAGCCTGCAGAATCATAAGCCAAATAAATCTCTTTTCTTCATAAATTACCCAGCCTCAGGTGTTCTTTTATAGCAACACAAAATAGACTAATACAGACATCAATGTGAATATTTAATATTGGAAAGTTTTTTCATTTTCTATTTTGTCTGTATAGCTAACATTAAAGAAGCCAAAGATATAGAATGCTACATCTCAGATATTGCATTTTGTAAAAAACATGAAGGTGAAATCTTTGTTTCTTCAATTACTAATCAATGATAGTTGCACTTTGCCCATTCTATGCAGAATACAGTTCCATGAACCATGGGGAGATGGAAAATAACCATGTCCCAGCCTTCCAGGCAAGTCCCTGGAAGGAATGGCTTGGTGCTGTCCCAGTGGTAGTGAGTGAGTTCTTGCTCTATGAAATATGAGAGCTGGTTGTTTGAAAGCGTGTGGCACCCCTGGTGCCTGGAAGGCTGGGACAGGTAAGATTGCATCTCTGTGCTCTGCAGTGTCTGTCACACAGCAGGCACTTAATGAGAAGGCTGCTGAATGAAAGAATACTTCCAACCAGCCTGGAGCCCAAATGCAGGTTCTCCCTGAAGTTCTGACCTCACGTTGTGGGCATTGTGGGCTTCCATGCACATGTCCACACCACCCGTGCACCCACTTCCTTCCTGGACCTGAGCAGAGCCCCACTTTCCAGCTCCTGCCTGTGAGGGGATAACCAGGCCCCTGGGACCCACAGCTCCAGCAGCTGGAATTCAGAGTTTATGACCTGCTGTTTTCCACATTCCCCCTCTCACCCCCTCAGGACCTGCACCCCGCTGCACTGCACCTTCTATTCTGCTGTCATGGCCCAGAGCTCTGTTCATCTGCTTCAAGCAGCTCTCCACCCTGCTTCCTCCCTCCCCTCCTGCTGGATCTCTTTCTTTCATTGGTTCTTGTCCCGTTCCCTCAGTAAAAGAACTCTCCTTCCACTCTGCCTCATTCACATTCACTTGGGAACCAAAAATTCACCCCACAGCTTAGCATTCCCAGTTGTGGAAAAATTCAGGCACCTTCTGGAATGAGACAAATGTGAAGAAGCCAGACATGAAAAAACACTTATATGGATCGACTTATATGAAATGCCCAGAGAAGACAAATCTATTGAGATGGAAACTGGATTTGTGGTTGCTTACAGCTGGGGTAGGTGGTGGGGGGAACAGGGTGATAGCTAAAAGGTACAGGACTAATAAAAATGTTGTAAACTTAACCATGGTTTTGGTTGCACATATCTGTGATTATACTAAACCCTAGCAGATCATAAGGTATGTGAATATTTCCTCAATAAAGCTGTTTAAAAATAAAAAAAAATTAGGCTGGGCACAGCAACTTACCCTGTAATCCCAGCACTTGGGGAGGCTGAGGCAAGAGGATTGTTTGAGGCCAGGAGTTCAAGACCAGCCTGGACAATAGAGTGAGACCCGATCTCTACAAAAGATTTAAAAAATTTAGCCAAGCATGGTGGTGTGCACTTGTAGTCCTAGGTACTCAGGAGGCTGACATGGGAGGGTCACTTGAGCCTGAGAGGTGAAGACTGCAGTGAGCCGTGATGATGCTACTGCAATCCAGCCTGGGAGACAGAGAAACATCCCAACTCAAAAAAAAAAATTATTATGAACTATTTTACACATACAAAATTACACACACACACACACATACACAGACTCACATAAAAGTAAAATAAATAATTGTACCCATCACCTACACCACTACATTTGAAGCCGTCTGCATGGTTGGCCCTTCTGAAATGTAACCCCATCTGGGACAATCATTCATCTGAAGCTTTACAAAAAGTATTATTTACCTGACTTTCATTATACTTTTATTACATAATAATATCTCTAAATAATATATTGTTTCCCTAAATAATATACTGTTTAACTTGGTAAGTTTTTACACTTTCTATAAATGTGCTGTGTATCTCTGTAACTTGCGTTACTCATTCCACATTGTATTTTCGAGAGCCTTCTATGTTTTAAGTAGTTTCTCATTCAATTCTATATATTGCTTACTAATTAGCCCTTAAATTGAATATACTAAGACCTGCTGGAGAGAGAATTCTTGTGGGATAATGAGTATAAAGTGCTTAAAGCAGTGCCCCATTCATTATAGGTATTCAATATATGTAATACTATACATAATATTTTAATACTGAGTAATTATATACATATTATGATTGCCCCTTTCTTTGTGGATGCATATTATTTCATCAGCTGCACTATGAACTAATAGTTTTCTTTCTTTTAGGGGAGGTGGCAGGGTCTGGCAGTATTGCCCAGGCTAAAGTACACTGGTGCAATCACAGCTCACTGCAGCCTAGACCTCCCAGGTTCAAGGATCCTCCCACCTCAGCCTCCTGAGTAGCTGTATCTATCGGCAGTGCCACCACTCCCAGCTAATTTTTTAATTTTTTGTAGAGATGGGGTTTCACCATGTTGCCCAGGCTGGTCTCTAACTCCTAGCTCAAGTGATCTGCCCACCTTAACCTCCCAAAGTGCTGTGATTACTGGTGTTAGCCATTATGCTGGGCAAGAGTTTTCAAACTACGGTGAAATTCAAGTTACAGAGACCTTTGGGAAATGCCTCATTCTAGGTATTTGAAGCTTCCAGATAGCTAAGATTCAAAATGTTTACATACTAACTTGTTTCTAAGTGTATGCTTTTACATTTAAACAAACTAAAAACATGAGCTTTATAAAAAAATTTCAGCCATTTCCAAATTCTCTTCCAAACTTGTTTAGGAACATACATGACAGAGCTTTGGTCGGATTGTGCAAACTGTTGTGAGTTCTGTTTTTAAAATATTACTTAATTTGTACACTTCCACACATTGGCATGGCACACCATTGCCATTTCCAATATGTTCCTGTGCTTCACCAATTTCCATAGCTGTCAGAGGGAGAGCAGCCCAGGTGACAGGAAATGAAGTTGTCTGGCTCCAAGTCCTTACCAGGAGGACTTCTGGGATCCAGAGTCTTTGCATGGGGCAGATGACATATTCTTAGAGGATGTTCATTTTTTCCACTGTAGCTGCTAGTGCCAGTTTCCACTCCACTGCCTGAGGGTAGGTTGATCTTGAAAGCCCTCACCGATGGATTTGTGGTCACACCTGGAACCCTGTGCCAAAGAGGACTGGGAGGTCCCGTTCAGGAGGGAATCCTCTGACTTATTACTGGCATCTGAGCATCTCCCAGCATGGCTGTTCCTACTTGTAATAAGGTGATGTCAAATGACTTCAGGGCAGTGCTCCAGTTCCCATGAGCACATCTGGTCACTCTGGGAGCTTCTGAGTCAGTGAACTCTCTCCTTACATCCCGATACACTGTTGTTTGCAAAAATATATTTTTATAGGCAAGGTCTTTGTGTTTTGGATTTGCACCCTGATGTAGGCATTAATTTGTTTAAAAGGATAATTTAATATTTTCAGGAAGCTGAACATCTTTAAATTCTCTTTTGATTATTTCTAGTTTTATTGCATTATGACCCAGAAATGTGTATAATTTTTGTTCTTGTATACTCACTAAGGATTCTTTTTGTTTTCAGAGTAGGACCAAAGGTATTTCTACTTGTTTGCAAGTCTGTTGGCTCAGTTTCTAAAGAGTTCATTTTGTTACCATGTTCTTTTAAGTATATACATACAGGTTAGTTATGTTTCCAGTTTCCTGTGCTTTTTATTTTTTTTTTTAAACAAACTTTTCTGGCCCTTCATTCTCTCGGACTTTTCCTTCCATGCCTTATGCTGTAGATACAGTCTATGATCTAGCGTTTGTCAGTTAAGATTGTTTTCAGCTCTGCAGACCAGAAAATCTGACCCACATAGCAAGAACAAGCAAGGGTGGGAGATGAGGTTGAAGAGGCATGTACCAGGTTGTCTGAGCTTTTATTCACTGCAATGAGTAGACAGTGGCAGGGTTTACACCGGGGTGGGGGTATGCTTATATCATGTTTTAACATTTTCAAGAGATCACTCTGGATGCTTGAGTGGAGGCTGGACTGTAGCAGGGCAAGACAGGATGCAGGGAGGTTGGACGATCTTTGGCAGTAGACCAGTAGGAGAGGAAGGTGACTGAAACTGGTTGTGGAAATGGAGATGGTGAATCAGGATGCTGGTTGCACTCAAGAGCCACAGGACTTGCCGTGTGGTTGCATGGGGGTTGGGGGAGAAGGGAAAAGAGTCAGGGATGACTCTTGGTGCTCTCCTCAGGGAAGAGGCCCCAAGCCTAGTGGTTATCAACAGATGGATGGTATTTAAAGCTATGAGACTGTGTGGGATCATTCTGAGAGGATCACTAGAGATCTGGTGGAGAAGGAGCAGGAGGATGAAGATAAAGGTGAGAGGGAATCCAGGAGAGAAGGTCCCTAAAATCCAGAAGAAAGGGTGGAAATCCTCAATTGTATCATCTGTGTCAAATGCAGCTAAATGACTGAGATAAAAGTCATTTCAGCAAAGTACCCTGGAGGAAAGCTCGAAAGGAGTGGGTGCAAGAGAGGATATGAGGTGAGGTAGTTGCATGGAGCAGAGAAACAGAATGGTAAATGGAGAGAAATCTGGGGTTAAAGAAGGTCTATTTGTTTAATGCACAGCATTAAGGAATGCTTGTGTGTGGAAACTAGCAAAAAATCGGTACAGAGAACCCCAGAATTCTGGGGTCATAGCCCGAAAGGACTCCTCAGCTCCAAATTTACTTGAAGTTACAGCTTCCATCTTTAAATTAAATGGGATTTTTTTTTTTGGCCATCTATTTCATAACACAGGATGTGACACAGAATATATCCGAAATTATTACTTTCCTGGAAGAACACATCTTAGTTTTTAATATCGAAACTGTATAGCAGCTATTTATCTCACAAATCTTTTTTCAGGCTGGGTGCAGTTGGTGACTCATGCCTGTAATTCCAGCACTTTGGGAGGCCAAGGCAGGAAAACTGCTTGAGTCTAGAAGTTCGAGACCAGCCTGGGCAATGTGGGGAGATGTAGTTTCTACAAAAAATTTAGAAATTAACAGACATGGTGGCGCACACCTGTGGTCTCAGCTACTGGGGAGGCTGAAGCAGGTGGATCGCTGGAGCCCCTATCATGGTGCAGTTCCAGCAAAAGAGCAAGAACCTGTCTCAAATTTTTTGGGTGATGGTTGTAGACATAATGTTTGAGCTTTCAAAAATTACAACATTTTAAACTAAATAGTTTGCTGGAAAAAGCCACATGTTGCTTCCAGAAACAACTGGTAGACCATCAGGATCATGACAGTCACTTAAAAAGCTTTGATGTGTTGACAAAGGGGAGGTTCAGGTGACAAAGGGGAGGTTCAGCAAAAGGATGTTGCTGGTCTCAAGCCACAGCTACTGCATCTAAGGCAACTGCATGTTAACAACCATATCAAATGTGGGTGACCAAGTGGCAACATTTAAGCATTTTACATCCTAACTTATGTGCAACTTAAATCTACTGCCACACTGTGAGTTAGGAAATTGGTAGGTTTTTTTCTATTGACTTGCTGTGCCCTATAATTTTTCCTATTTAAAATAATGGGAAACAAGTTTTCAGTTTTTTTCTCAGAAAAAGTCTGACATTTCAGGCACAGATATGTCTGACAGTTATTACCAGCCGAAGAGTTTCTAGCCTTTTCATCGTAAAATTTTAATTACTTACCTTGGAAATTACTTAACTTCCTTCCTTCCAAATCTGGTAGTAAAATGGGTGCTCCAGAAAGCTTTGCTCGTCTCTGCACAGACCTGGGGCTTCAGGAGCCTGCAGCCACGAAGTATAGGACGTCATCAGAATGGAACAGTGATCCAGATGGTCCCGCAGGCGCAGTGCTGGGGCGCAGAAGTGCAGCCTGTGCACGGAGGGTGGGAGGCCTGCGGGCTCGCCGGGGCTCGGGACTGTGTTCTTGCGGCCGAGAGGCCCACACAGGACAAGGAGGCCCTGACCCAGGTTGTTGGAGCCCGCGAAGAGGGAGTGAAGCCCCAAGGGGCGTAAGGGTGATCAGACGTGCGACCAAGCTTCCCGTCTGCATGGCAAGGGGCTGGGCCTTTCCATTGTGATTTTTCTCCCATTATGCCGGGCGCATAGCGGGCCCTGGGGCGGCGGGACCGGTGCGGGCGTTCTGTCAGCCCGGGGTCCTGGAGGCCGGCGGGGGGATTCGCAGCAGCCCGAGGGACGGAGGGACGGCAGAAAGGAGTCTCTACTTCCAGGTTCCCAGCGATCGCTATGTTCCTTACAAGCAGTAAACTGACGACTTCAGACACCGGCCACGGAGCTCCACACGCAGTCCTCAAACAGCCAGCCCCGCCGGCCAGGCGCACAGCGCATGTTTCGGGGGCGGGGCAGGCGAAGGGGACGGGGCGGGGCGGGTCAGAGCGGAGGAGGCGGAGCCGGGCGGGGTTGCGGAGACGGGGCAGGGGGCGGAGAGGCAGGGGGCAGGGGGCGGAGGGCAGGGGGCGGGGGGCGGAGAGGCAGGGGGCAGGGGGCGGAGGGCAGGGGGCAGGGGGCGGAGAGGCAGGGGGCAGGGGGCGGAGGGCAGGGGGCGGGGGGCGGAGTGGGCGGGGCGGAGTGGGCGGGATGAGGCGAGGCGGGGGGAGGGGACGGGGCGGGGCTTGGCGGGGGCGGACCCGCCCAGCGCTGAATCCAAATCGTATCTAAGCTATTTTCTAGCTCTGACATCCTATACATCACTGCATATGTGCATAGCATGCCAAATACTGTGTAAACCAATATTGGTTTTTTTTCTTCTCGGGAGGTACTATATAAATAAAGTATGTACATCGTATCTAATATCAGAACATTCAAATCCCATATTGAAAAGACTATAAATTGACCATAATCCTATGATTCTGTTTAGCAACAGTGCGTTCCTTCTCAGTCTTCACTTTTAAAATATCTAACAGGCTCGATGTCTTGAGGCTTTTTCTTTTTAAACCCAACATCCTTTTTCATATTTATTAGTTTAGTACTTTCGTTTTACTCAATAAAAAGGCGGGGTTAAAAAAATCTGAATTATTCTGCAATGTTTAAGGCGGGGGGACAATTCTTATACTCTGTGAGGCTTCTTGTTTAATTTTTATTAAATTTCCAGAATAATAAGCGTAGGATAGCTAACGTTTGTCTGTGCGTGGTAGATTAGTTAACCTTTACTGAATTCACAATATGGCATCAGAGATTTAATCTGTATTTCCTAATTCTTATAAATTAAAGCTGAAGTTTAAGCTTCATTTGCACGTCAGAAATACCACTTGCCATGAATAAATAATGTTTTTAGAAGTGAGCATTCCTGATCTCCCTGTTTGTTAAGAATTGTCTTCTTTTTTCAGCTGCTACTCTGCTAAGACAGAGTTAGCCCCTGAGCTATGTTATCAGTTCAAGGCTTTGCAGATAGCGCTGTATTGTGGGGGAAAAATAAACATGGTTTTCAAAAAGGAGGAGAACATTTCTATAACGCTGAGACTTTTAGTAATCAGGGCTATTGATGTCAGATGGCTGTTGGGACAAATGACATCATAAAAAATACAAAATTTAAAATTATGTTTGTTTATGTTCGTTTATTTTCAGTTTCTTAGTAGTAAAGGGGCTGTGCTTTCACTCAGGCTTATATGATGATGTCTTTTCTCAGACCAGCAGCTATCTGCTAGCATTCTGTCCTGGACTTGGGGCGTATCTGTGACAGTAGCTGGGCCTGTCATCCAGTGAATAGCTCATAGTTGACTCCCCTCCATCAGTATAAGCATGGGTGTGGGTGACTGCATGGTAGAGGGGGCCGGGGTAGCCAGGGACCAGAGGTTAGTGAACCATTGGGTAAGATGTATAACTGTTACTCAGGCTCATAATTTTTCAACTTTTTCAGATAGTAATAACAAGAAAGTCCATCCTTACCAGTGTCAGTCTCTGTTTTAAGTGTTATTCATATATTACCTCATTTAATTATCACACCAACCGTATGAGAAGCTGAGGCTCAGAATGTAAATAGGCTACTGAGGTCACATTGCTGGTGGATCTTAATCTCAGGCCAGCTTGGCTCCTAAGTGTGTGTTCTCACTCTATTGCCTCTGAAACAGGAAGGAATATATGGATACTGTAAACTGTTAAAGAACAAGTTGAAAGAATTTTATTTCCGGCAACATGGGCTGACAAGAACCAGAAAACAACAAAAACTTCTGGAATACATATCAAGAACCATTTTTAAAAACGTATCAATGAGCTGCAAAATAATTAAGAGTTTGCAAAGGCAAAAAAATTAAAATTAAAAAGTGAAAGTAGAAACCCAAAGAAGTAATTAGATGCCATTTTTCACCCTTAAGATAGTTGCCAAGTGTCATACTGAAACTCTCTTTTCATAGTCTGGGAAGAGGATGGGGCAGCAGAATAGCAGACAAAGTTTAGGTCCTGTCCAAGGTAGGAGGGTTAGGAGAAGACATCAAAAGTAGGACACCGGCCGGGCGTGGTGGCTCAAACCTGTAATTGCAGCACTTTGGGAGGCCGAGGCGGGCACATCACGAGTTCAGGAGATCGAGACCATCCTGGCTAACACGGTGAAACCCCATCTCTACTAAAAATACAAAAATTAGCCGGGCGTAGTGGCGGGCGCCTATAGTCCCAGCTACTCGGGAGGCTGAGGCAGGAGAATGGCGTGAACCCGGGAGGCGGAGCTTGCATTGAGCTGAGATTGCACCACTGCACTCCAGCCTGGGCGACAGAGCCAGACTCCATCTCAAAAAAAAAAAAAAAAAAAAAGTAGGACACCAAAAAGATAGGTTTAGTGTAGGAGGGAGCTAAGAATCAACCTGTCTGCCTCCCCTGTCTCCTGATCCCTCAATCCCTACAGCCCCTGGAGCAGCAGACAAGATTGTCCATCCTGAGGGAAATCATCTCTCCTGAGAGTGAGGATACATTAATATATAACCATGGGCAGCCCTTCCACTGGTGGCTTCACACGCAAGCTGTATAATCTAAAAAGTCTCAAGCTGCAAATTTAAAGTGACATCAGGTTTTTAATGCCTTCCAGGTGCCTCGCAAAAGCAAAATGGAAGACAGCTTCAAGGAATGTAAGTTTTTAATCAAAAATCACAAACATGTATAATGGGCAAGAGCCAGCAGAAACAATGTACAGAGGAAACAACCTACAGAGACTTAAGATATTAAAGTCACCAAACATCACATGAAGTGTGTCTTACACGTAAAGAAACCACGGGATTAAAGAGCATGAGTATGAAAATAATCAAGTATATTGGGAAGAATTACCAAATGGAAATCTAGATTTGAAAAATACCATAATTGAAATGGAAAGTTTAATGGATTAGTGTCACAGCCAACTAGATACTACCAAAAAGAGAATAATGGATATGAAGAAATAAATACATATTCAGACTTGTAAAGACTTAAGACTTTCTTACCTGGAGACCTGCACTATAAGAAAAATTAAAGGATGTCTTTTAGGCAGTAAGAAGGATACCATATTGAAATCTAGATCTGCACAAAGGAATGAAGAGCACTGGAAATAGTAACAAAATGGACAAATATATGATTTGTTATTATTACTTAAGCCTCTTTAAAATATAATTGTTTAAACAAAAATAATAAAGTACTATGGAATTTACAACATGTAAAATAAAATGGATGACAGTCATAGCTTAAAGACTAGGAGGGAAGAAGTATACTGATGTAAGTTTCTTATACTAAAATGACATATTATCATTTGAAGGTAGACTGTGATCAGTTGAAGACATGCTCTATAAACACTAAAGCAACCACTAAAATAACTAGCCAAAGAATTGTAGCTGTTCAGGAAAAAACAATCTCATCAAAAAGTGGGCTAAGGACATGAATAGACAATTCTCAAAAGAAGATATACCAATGGCCAACAAATATATGAAAAAATACTCAACCTCACTAATTATCAGGGAAATGCAAATCAAAACCACAACACGATACCATGTTAATCCTGCAAGAATGACCATAATAAAAAAATCAAAAAATTAAAATAGGTGTTGGTGTGGATGTGGTGAAAAGGGAACACTTTTACACTGTTAGATGGGAATGTAAACTAATACAACCACTATGGAAAACAGTGTGGAGATTCCTTAAAGAACTAAAAGTAGATCTACCATTTGATCCATCAATCCCACTTCTGGCTATCTACCCAGAGGAGAAGAAATCATTACATGAAAAAGATGCTTTCACATGCATGTTTATAGCAGCACCATTCACAATTGCAAAAATAAGGAACCAGCCCAAATGCTCATCGATCAACGAGTGAATAAAGAATATACACACACACATACATACCATGGAATACTACTTAGCCATAAAAAGGAATGAAATAATGGCATTTGCAGCAATCTGGTTGGAACTGGAGACCATTATTCCAAGTGAAGTAACTCGGAAATGGAAAACCAAACATTGTATGTCGTTACTCATAAGCGGGAGCTAAGCCATGAGGATGCAAAGGCATAAGAATGATACAATGGACTTTGGGGCTTGGGGGAAAGGGAGAGAGGGGGTCGAGGGATAAAAGACTACACATTGGGTACAGTGTACACTGCTCTGGTGATGGATGCACAAAAATCTCAGATATTGCCACTAAAAAACTTATTCATGTACAAAACACCACCTGTTCCCCGCAAAAACCTATTGAAATAAAAATAAAGAAGGATAAAGAGGAACCACAAAAAGAAATTGAAAAGCAACCAGTAAAGGAGAGTATGATGTTCACAAAGCCAAAGGAAAACATTATTTCAAGAAAATGGTGGCCAACTTTATCAAATGCTGCTGAAAGTTGACATAAAATGAGACCTGATAATCAGCCATTGGATTTAATAAAGTGGCTAGCCCTGATGACCTCACAAGAGTCCTTTGGGTGAAGTGATAAGGAGAAAGCTTGACTGAAAGGGATTTCTGAGAGAACAAAGTAGAGGGGTTGAATGCGGTAAGCACAGGCAACAATTTCAAGAAGGTTCACTCAAAAAAGGAATGGAGAAAAGGTAAGTAGTTATAGAGGAAGTAGAGTCAAGATCACTGTGTTTAATGTTCTATGAGATGAGAAAAAATAATATCATGTTTGCATGCCAATGGAAATCATCCACAGAGAGGGCAAAATTGATAATGTAGGAAATACAAGGAAGTATTTCTGGAATAATGTCCTTGGATTGGAAGTTAGGAAAAAGAAATATTGACTTTAGATGATAGATCATTCCATTCATCCATAGTAAGTGGGATATGAGTATATGAGCACAAATACAAGTGGATGGATAGATGTATTCCTGCGAATTCTTAAGGTTGCTTTCATGAAATAAAGGCAACATGGTACTTTTTCTCCACTTAAAAATTTACAATAGTTAATAATGTCATATAGAATTCTGTGAAATTCTTGAAATATTCAGTGATTAAAAGATTATTTACTGAAGCATGCATTCTGCCACATATTTTTCTAGGCATTGGAGTTAAACCAGAGACAAGGTTCATATTTTTGTAAAGTGGGGACAGATATATATCACAGGGCACATAGCAAAGCCAGCTTTCATAGAGAAGTGAGGAGTTAAGCTCAGAGAAAGCAGGCCCTGGGTCCACCATTCTTTCAATATCTACAGAACTGGGGTTGTAGGGGGGATGGTTTGAGGTCTTCTAGTGACTAATTTGAACTTGCCATTCCAGATTCATCTCTCATTCAGTCTTTGCCTACATACTTAGCTTCAGCGACTGCAAATCTAACCACCCCAGTACAAAACTACACCAACATTCCCATGTGTACTGGTCTGTTTTTTTTTTTCATACTAACTCCTTAGCCTCAATGCCCTTTTCCCCTTCTCATAGCTTACCATTATTTTAACACCCTACACAAATAACACCTCTTCAGCACCTTTCTTCAAATAAAATGTATTATCTTAAGGTTTACAATTAAAAAAAAAAGAATTGTAGGTTGGGCTCAGTGGCTCACGCCTGTAATCCCAGCAGTTTGGGAGGCTGAGGCAGGTGGATCATGAGGTCAGGAGATCAAGACCATCCTGGCTAATACCGTGAAATCCTGTCTCTATTAAAAATACAAAAAATTAGCCAGGTGTGGTGGTGGGCACCTGTAGTCTCAGCTACTCGGGAGGCTGAGGAGGAGAATGGCATGAACCCAGGAAGTGGAGCTTTCAGTGAGCCGAGATCCCGCCACTGCACTCTGGCCTGGGTGACAGAGCAAGACTCTGTCTCAAAAAAAAAAAAAAAAAAAAAAAAAAAATTGTGGCCGTTTAAGAAGAGAGATAAAATGAGATAAAATGGTATGATAAAAATACTTGATTAATTCAAAGGAAAATGGAAAAAGGAATTAAAAAACAGATGAGATGAATAGAGAACATATGCAAGGTGAGTGGCTCAACCTAAACATATCAGTAATCACATTAAATGTAAATAGTCTAAATACCCCAACTAAAAGGCAGAGAGTGTCAGATTACATTGAAAAACTAAGACCCAACTATATTCTGCCTATAAGAAAGGCACTATAAATATAAAGACACAAATAGGTTAAAAGTATAAAGATGGAAAAAGATATACCATGCTAAAACTAGTCAAAAGAAATTTAGAGTGGCTATATTAATATCAAAATAGATTTCAGAGCAAAGAATTATTTCTAGGAATTAAAGGTTATTTCATACTGACAATGTGGTCAGTGAAGAAGATATAACAATCCTAAATGTTTTTGTACCTAATAAGGCTTCAAAATGAATAAAAGATAAACTAATAAAACATCAAAGAAAAATAGAAAAATGCATAACTATGAGATATTTTAATAGCCTTCTCTCAATAATTAATACAACAAGTGGGCAGAAAATCAGTAAGAATGCAGTAGATTTGGCCGGGTGCAGTGGCTCATGCCTGTAATCCCAGCACTTTGGGAGGCTGAGGTGGGCAGATTACCTGAGGTCAGGAGTTCAAGAGCAGCCTGGCCAACATGGCAAAACCCTGTCTCTACTAAAAATACAAAAATTAGCTGGGCATGTGGCAAGCGCTTGTAATCCCAGCTACTTGGGAGGCTGAGGCAGGGAGAATTACTTGAACCCAGCAGGCAGAGGTTGCAGAGAGCCGAGATTGTGCCACTGCACTCTAAACTGGGCTACAGAATGAGACTCCATCTCAAAAACAAACAAACCAACAAAAAAGAATATAGTAGATTTGAACAACACTATCAGCTAACTTGACTTGATTGATATTTGCAGAACACTTTGCTCTACAATAGCAGAATACAGATTTTTCCCAAGTGCACATGGAATATTTATGAATCTATACCACACCGTGGCCCATTTTTTAAAGTCTCAATAAATTCAAAAGTATTCATCATACACAGTGTGTTCTCTGTGAAACATACTGCATATGATGAATTAGAATTAAATTAGAAATCAGTGACAGAAAGATTCTTGAAAATCCCCAAATATCTGACATCTAATACACTTCTAAAGAAATCATAGGTCAAAGGAGAAATCTAAAGGGAAATTAAAAAGCAATTCAAAGTGAATGAAAATAGAAAACAACATAGAATATATGCGCTGTCACTAAAAGAGTACTTACAGGAAAATTTATGTCATTAAATATTATATTAGAAAAGAAGAGAGGTCTCAAATCAGTGACTTCAGTTTTCACTTAAAGATGGAAAAAAAAGCAAATTAAATCCAAAGTAAGCAGAAAAAAGGAATAATAAAGATCAAAGTGAGAATCAGTGAAAGAAAATAGGTTAGAGGAAAATCAGTGAATCCCAAAGCTTGTTCTTTGGGAAAATCAATAACATTGATACATTTTCAGCCAGATTGATCAGGGAAAAAAGAGAGAATTACCAGTAGAAGGTATGAGACAGGTGACATCACTAAAGATTCTACAGATATAAAGGGATAGTAAAATAATATTAGGAATACTTTTATCTCAATTAAATTCAATGCCATGGATAAAATTGACAAATTCCTTCAAAGACAAATTTCCAAAGTTCACCCAAGAAGAAACAGATAACCTGAATAGCCCTGTATCTATTAAAGAAACTCAAATTCGTTTTTTACACTTTATCTTAGGTAAAAGGCCTAGAAATGATGAAAAATGTTGTTTTAAGACCTCCCTATAGGCTAGGCACAGTGGCTTATGCCTTTAGTCCCAGCACCAGCACCTTGGGAGGTTGATGCCGGCAGATCACCTGAGGTCAGGAGTTCGAGACCAGCTTGGCCAACATGGTGAAACCTCATCTCTACTAAAAATACAAAAATTAGCTGGGTATGGTGGCAGGCACCTGTAACCCCAGATACTTGGGAGGCTGAGGCAGGAAAATTGCTTGAACCTGGGATGGGGGGTGTTGCGGGAAGTCAGGGACCCTGAATGGAGGGACTGGCTGAAGCCATGGCAGAAGAACATAAATTGTGAAGATTTCATGGACATTTATTAGTTCCCCAAATTAATACTTTTATAATTTCTTACGTCTGTCTTTACCGCAATCTCTGAACATAAATTGTGAATATTTCATGGACATTTATCACTTCCCCAATCAATACTCTTGTGATTTCCTATGCCTGTCTTTACTTTAATCTCTTAATCCTGTCATCTTCATAAGCTGAGGATGTATGTTGCCTCAGGACCCTGTGATGATTGCATTAACTGAGCAAATTGTTTAAACAATATAAAATCTGGGCACCTTGAAAAAAGAACAGGATAACAGCGATGTTCAGGGAACAAGGGAGATATCCATTAGGTCTGGCTGCCTGAGAACCAGGTGGAACAGAGCCATATTTCTCTTCTTTCAAAAGTGAATAGGAGAAATATCACTGAATTCTTTTTCTCAGCAAGGGACAGCCCTGAGAAAGAGAATGCATTCCTAGGCGGAGGTCTCTGAAATGCCACTCTGCAAACGTCTGTCTTTTATGGTTGCAGATAAGGGATGAAATAAGCCCCGGTCTCCCGTAGCACTCCCAGGCTTATTAGGAGGATGAAATTCCGGCCTAATAAATTTTGGTCAGACCGGTTGTCTGCTCTCAAACCCTGTCTCCTGATAAGATGTTATCAATGACAATGCGTGCCCGAAACTTCATTAACAATTTTAATTTTGCCCCAGTCCTGTGATCTAACCCTGCCTCCATTTGCCTTGTGATATTTTATTACCTTGTAAAGCATGTGATCTCTGTGACCCACACCCTGTTCGTACACTCCCTCTGCTTTTGAAAATCACTAATAAAAACTTGCTGTTTTTGCGGCTTGGGGGGCATCCTGGAACCTGCCAACATGCGATGTCTCCCCTGGACACCCAGCTTTAAAATTTCTCTCTTTTGTACTCTTTCCCTTTATTTCTCAGACTGGCTGACACTTATGGAAAATAGAAAAGGACCCACACTGAATTATTGGGGGTGGGTTCCCCCGAGGTTGCAGTGAGCTGAGGTCACACCTCTGCACTCCAGCCTGGGCGACAGAGCGCGACTCTCCCTCAAAAAAAAAAAAAAAGGCCTGGCTCTGTGGCTCACCTTTGTAATCCCAGCAATTTGGGAGGCTGAGGTGGGCAGATCATGAGGTCAGGATGAGGTCAGGAGATGGAGACCATCCTGGCTAACACAGTGAAACCCCTTGTTGACCAAAAATACAAAAAATTAGCCAGGCGTGGTGGTGTGAGCCTGTAATACCAGCTACTTGGGAGGCTGAGGCAAGAGAATCACTTGAACCCAGGAGGTGGAGGCTGCAGTGAGCCGAGATTGCAAGACTGCACTCCAGCCTGGGTGACAGAGGGAGACTCTGTCTCAAAAAAAAAAAAAAAGAATAACATAAAAACCTCCCTATAAAGAAATTCAGGCCCAGATGGTGATAGTAGTGAAATTCACCAAACATTTAAGGGAGAAGTAATAACAATACTTCACAAACTCTTCCAAAAAACTGAAGAGGAAGAAATACTTCCCAACTCAATCTATGAAGTCAGCGTTACCCTGATACCAAAATTATCCTTGTACCCTGGCCAGACAAGGATATTTGAAGAAAACAAAACTACAGACAATATTCTTCATGAACATAGGGCAAGAATTCTATGCAAAAGTTTAGCAAATGAAATCCTAAATATAATAGAAAGGTAATAAATCATAATTAAGTGGTATTTATCCTAGAAATGCAAGATTGATTTAAAAATAGAAAATAAATCAATGTAATTTACCACATAAACAAACTAAAAAATTATATGATCACCGTAATCAATACAGAAAAAACATTTGGCAAAATCCAACATCCATTATTGATAAAAACTGAGGCAAATTAGGAACAGAGGGAACTTCCTCAAGCTGATAAAGGGCAATTCCAAAAGTCCTTCAGCTAGCATCACACTTGATTGTGGAAGACTGAATACTTTCCCCTTCACATCAGGAACACACTAGGGATGCCTGCCCTCACCACCTCTATCCAGCGCTGTATTGGAGACTGTGCAATCAGCCAAGAAACAGAAATAAAGGACATTCAGTTTGGAAAGAAAGACATAATGGTCGTTATTCACAGACGACATGATTGTCTGTGTAGAAAATTCAGTGGAATGTACAAGAGGTTAATAAGTGTGTTTATCAAGGTTTCAAGACAAATTACTGTACAAAAATTGTTTAATGAGAGCTTTGTAACTTAATTCAAAATAAAATGTAATGCATATATTATTGGTTGGATTAACCATCACAAAATGTACACATATTGCAAAATATCATATTGTATACTATGAATAGATAAAATTTGTATTTGTCAAGTAAAAAATAAAGAAATTAAAATAAAAAATTAACAACATTTACAATAGCATGAAAAATGTAAAGTACTTAGGAACAAATCTGACAAAAAATGTAAAAGGCCTGTACACAGAAAACTGTAAAACATTGCTATGATAAATTAAAGAAGCCATAAATAAATGGGGAGATATATGTTGTTCATGAGTGAGAAGACTCAATATTGTTAAGAGGTTATACTCTTAAAAGACAGATTCAATATAGATTGACTACAATCCCAATCAAAATCCCAGCAGGCTATTTATTAGTGTCTAGATCCATTCCATCAAAGACCTGGCACCCACAAGAATCTGCCAACCCATTTGGGAAATAAGAGTCATCCCTGGTGTGCCTGAAAAGCACCATCAGCTCCCCAGGTCGCCAGAAACAGAAGTCTTAACTGGCTCTGAGTGTTGGACATCAGATTACACTGGTTTCAGCATAACGTACACTCAAGTTCAGCTGAAACTGAAGCTGTCCACAACTGCTGCTTTATGTTGGCTTTGGGACCTGGCAACCACCATTCTACTTTCTGTCTGTATGAATTTGACTGTTCTAGGTATTCATGTAATTGCAATCTTGCAGTATTTGTCTTTTTGCGACTGGTTTATTTCACCGAAAGCAATGTCCTGAAGATTCATCCATGTTGTTGCATGTATCAAATTTCCTTCCTTTTAAAAGCTGAATAATATTTCATTGTATGGATATACCACATTTTGCTTACCCATTCATCTGTCAATGAACACTTAACATGGCTTCTGCCTTTTAGTTATTCTGAATAATACTGCTATGAACATGTCTCTTTATGTGTTTCATGCTATTGTTTTGGGTATATACCTGAAAGTGGCAATGCTGGATCATATGTTAATTCTGTGTATGGTTTTCTGAGGAGCCATCAAACTGTTTTCCACAGCAGCTGCACCATTTTACATTCCCACCAACAATGCATGGGGGTTTCAATTTCTCCACATCCTTGCCAATGCTTGTTATTTTCTGTTTGTTTTATTTTTGGATAATAGTCATTCTAACATGTGTGAAGTAGTATCCCACCATGGTTTACATTTGCATTCCCCGATGACTAATGATGTCAAGTGTCTTTCCATGTGCTTTTTGTATATCTTCTTTGGAGAAATGTCTTCTCAAGTCCTTTGCCCATATTTAAATCAAGTTTTTTAAGTTATTTTAAGGATCAAATAAAATAGTGTATTTAGTACGCTGACTGGATCATAATAAACACGCCACAAAATGTTAAAAAATTGAGTTTTTTTTGTTGTTGTCATTGAGTTGAATTTTTTTTAACTGAAGTATATCTGTACAGATAAACCACAAATCCCAAGAAAACAGATTGATGAATTATCACAAAGTGAACACATCTGGGACACCAGCCCTTAGATCAAGAAACAAAACATTACCAGAGCTCCCATGCAAACACTAAGATGATCACTATGCTGACTTATAACACTATAGGTTTGTTTTGCTTGTTTTGGAGTTTCACGGAAATGAAATAGTGTAGCACACATTCATTTGTATCAGGTTTCTTTCACTCAACATTATGTTGGTGAGATTCACCAACTGTGCATGGCAGTTATTAATCTATTTTCATTACCATAAAAATTCCATGATATAATATATATTTGTCCATTATTCCATGATTAACATTGGGCTACTATGAAGAGTGCCTCTATCAGGATGCATTTCTTTTGGGTTTTCATATTGGAGTGGGATTTCAGGATCATAGGGGTGCTCACCTTTAGCAGTATTCCCAAATAATTTTCCAAAGTAGTTGTGCTATTTCACATTTCCACCAGCTGTGTATAAATGTTTCAGTTACTTCACATTTTCACCAACACTTGGTATTAACAGTCTTCTTAATTTTAGCCATGGTGGTCGGTGCGTATTGGCTTCTCATTGTGGATCACATTTGTCTTATGGTTTATGAGGTTGGGCATTTTTATATGCTTTCTGGCCATTTGGATGCTCATTTGTCTTTCCTTACTTCCTTTTTCTTTTCTTTTTTTAAAAAATGAAGTTCCTATTCCTTTCTCTTGTTCATTTTTCCGTTGGATTCTTTATTTTATTTGTAGAAATTCTTCATGCACTCTGGACATGAGTCCTTTGCCTGTCATATTGTGACAAATATATTTCCCATTTGTGACTTATCTTTTCCCTCTCTTATTGAATTTTTTGAGAGATTCTTAATTTTACTATCATCCAATGTATTGATCTTCTCCTTTTCGGGTAGTTTTTTTTTTCTATTGAAGAAATCATTCCCTGCCTTCTGAGGAGCTTTTAAAATATACATATGCCTACTAAACCCCACTGCTTTGATACATATTTTATGCCAGAAAATGTACTAGGCACTTTCATGATGTTATTGTCTATTTTGTGGGAAAATATCATCATCATCACTTTCCCAGGCCAGGACATGATATGTGTGCAGCATAATGCCATAGCTCCCCAACATCTGGAAATCTTCCTGCATTGGGGAGGGTGGGCCTGATGCCACAATGGGGTCAGGTGGGTGCTAATTCCCAACTCCACAGGTGCAGGGCTTGGAAAACAGAGGAGAGCCAGGTCAGAGCTTGGTCCTGCAATGGACAGAAGATATAGAAGAGTCTGTTTGTATTGCCATGGGGGTCCAGGGACTGCAGGAGGTGGAGAGGAGCAATCAGAAGATAGATCCTGTGTGAGGAAGAGCAGAGCACAAGGGATGAGGCCCCAAGAAAAGGGCAAGAAGGGAGGGACCTCTTGCTTAGCAGCTCAGTATTACACGCATCTAGAGGTGAGGGCACAGCCACTGGCTCCAAATGTACTATCTCTGACACTTGTTATTTTGGTGCAAGGACTGGGAGAAAGTTCTGCACTGTACAGATCCTGCCCAGGAATGGTAGAGGATACCACAAAGCTTGTGGGTGAGCAGTCAGGGCTCTCCTGTGGGCAGAGGCTCCAGGGCATGTGAGCCACACTGGAGCTGTGGATAGCGCCAGGCCTCCCAGGAGGGGCCCACACCAGCCTTTCTCTCTTACTCTTTCTGAATCAAGAATGTTGAACACACAATGAAAAAGCCCAACTTACAAAAAGAAAGTATTTGCCTGATGAGGTTAGAACTGGTATTATAAGTAGTTTTCCGATCTATATATTGTGACAGAAAGCAGATCAGTGGTTGCTTTGGGTGGAGCATGGCAGGAGAGGCAGGAGGAAGGGATCACAAAGGAGCACAAGAAAACCTGTGGGGGATGGACATGCTCGCTGTCTTGATAATGGTGATGGTTTCATGGGTGCACAAGTCCTTCTATTATATGTCAGTCACCCCTTAGTGAGGCTGTTATGCATCCTCCTGACACATACACACACACACACACACGCGTGCGCGCGCACACAGACACACACGTAGCTGCAATGAAATGGTTTAAGATACACTTGAGTTTCAAAAGTACATGCTCTCCAAGCCTGCCCGTTTGGCTCTTCCAAGCGTCCCAGTCACGAGGGAATGAGACCAACATTTGGCCTGACTCCAGCTGCAACATGGCTGCTGACACTACTTCAGGTTCAAAGTTCTGGGACTCCATGAAGCCCCAACTTGAGGAGAGAGGCTGCCAGATGTACAGAGAAGGAAAGACTACCAACCACACATCTGTCTTGCCCCTGACTACTACACACAGGCAATCACTGGAGCTTCCGACTTGAACTTCAAAATCTGTGGGCCCAAGACAGGAGATGTCCCTCCCAACCCCTCTCCCCCCATTCATGGGAAAAGTGGCAATTGAGAGTGGAGGAGAGGATTAAAATACTAAGGGAATGAAACACATCTGAGGGTCCTCAGTTCATTGCTGAGAATGGCTGTTGGAATGATAACCACGCACCTTAGAGAACAAGAATTGTGGGTAATTTTCCTTCCTGCAAACAGTATGTTTCTTTACTAGTTTCTTACTGCAGGAGGCTTTAAAGCTCCATAGAATATCTTCAGTAATAAGGAACAAAATGAAAAATAAAAAACAATGGTAATTGTCACAGCTAACACATTGCTATTAGCAAAGATTTTCAGCAAGGTGTAAAAATCAGCAGGCTATATTTTTACCTAAATGATCCCTGCAGTCTATGAAGAGGTGCCTCAAAGGTAGCTAAGACACTGACCTGCCATCATGGGACATTCCCGCCCTGGTCCGGGAGGCCTGAGCTGACCCCGTCCACTCAGCTCCTCTGTGAGGTGATCGACTCAGGTGCTGATCACTTGTTCCCTCTGGTAATCGACAGCTGTTGCCAGGCAGCTAACCAAGGACATTGCTGAGGACCAGACAGGGGCAAACAGGCTCCCACCCTGGGACCATTAGCACAGGGCTCTCACCATCTGAGCACCAGCTCCAGAGAAAAAGGAGAAAGAGTTGGTAATGTTACCAGGAGGTGTGGGGTCTTCAGTTCTTGTCTTTTTGGAGGAAAGAATTCAGCCAAGAAGTGAGCAGTGACAGTGAAGCAGTTGCAGAGTTTATTTAAAGAGAGAGTACACTCTAAAAGCCAAGTCAGAGTGGGCTGCTTGGAAAAAGAGACAGCGTAGATCAGCACTGGGGAAGCTCCCTTATGAGGGTCTTATATGATTATTCATGAAAGGGGTTGGGAAGGGGTGTTACTAGCAAACACGTTTTGGGTGGTCTCCTGGAAGCACATGCTCTATGGTGATACATGCTAGTACATACATCACACGTCTTAGTAATGACTGAAATCTCCACCCAGGGGCTTTTTTTTTTTTTTTTTTTTACCATTATAATGAGTAAATGTTACCTTCAGAGCAAGCCAAGTTGAAGTGTGCATGCTCGCTATTAGGCAAAGTCCCTACTGAAGTTATCTTCTGTCAGGGTCAGATAAGTCCCAGTTAGGACCAGAGAAGCCAAACCTCAAGTCCAGATGTGGACTTGGGTGAATGAGGGTCTGAGGAGTGAATTGTTTGCTTCACAGTAAAATCTAAAATATTTATGCAGTATGTGAGTCGATGCATCTCCAACACAGGAGTGTCCAGCCTGGCAAACCAGGGGCCACCCTAGGGAAAGATCCAATGACATCACAATCTTTAAATAGGAGTGAGAGGAACAAGGCTGGTGGACATCTCTCTGAGGGCATTAGTTTCCAGATATTTGAGCAAGGCCTCCTTTGCAAATCTGGGTGATGGTTATCAAGATAGAGACAAGAGGTATCCAGCAACAGGTGTATTTTATAAAAATTAGTTGTGTAAACATGCTTGTAAAAATTAAAACACTACAGCAATGTATTTGAAAAGTAAACATTTCTCATTATTACACCTACTAGAGATAACTAGCGATGGCTAAACAAAAAGTTCGGTGCTTGTTCTGTGTACACTGACTGCCTGAACCTTCCAAGTCTATTTGGCTTCTGATTTGGATAGGGAGAGTCAAGCACCAAGATTGACTCAGGAGGGAGAGCACTATCCAAATGAATGTAGCTCCAGTATGAATAGCAAGAATTTATATAGAAAGGGACTCACCTAAAAAGTTATCTGATTTTATTCAATTATTGAGCTTGATAGTAAAAGGTTGGATAACAAGGGATAGCTGTAATAACACACACGATGAGAACACAAACTGCTTCTAATATTCATAAACAAGTAAGTGTCTGAGACAGGTCTCAATCAATTTAGAAGTTTATTTTGCCAAGATTAAGGACAAGTTGGAAGGAAAAAACACAGAATCATAGAAACAATCTGTGGACTGTGCCTTTCTCCAAAGATGATGCTGAGGCTTCAATGTTTAAAGAGGAAGAGTGTGCTGGAGGGGAAAGAGGAAGGGTATGGTCACATTACTGAATCCACACATTGCAAAAGAAAAGGATAAGGCAGGGGAATAGTCAATTTTGTATTCATCTTATGCTCAGTAAATCAGCACTTCACATAAGGTAAGATGAGGACAGAGCACCTACCTGTGGGGATATTTAACCTTCTATCTGGAGCTGTGTGCTTAGGAGCAAAAGGAAAGTCAGCTTCTTGCATGACTCAGCTTTCAGCTTAACTTTCTCCTTTTGGCAGAGTGAATTGGGGTCCCAAGTTTCTATTTTCCTTTCACACATTTGAAACTAGACTTGATTTTGCTTAGAAATGTGACATTTATTTATACTTCTAAACAAAATGAAGGCTAGTTATCAATTGCCCATTTTCAGAGAATGAGAAAGCCCAAGAGCTCCATGACTCCTTCCCATTTCCTTGGGTTATGGATACCAGGACCCTGGGTTCTGCAGAGCCTGGGGACAGTGGATGAGAGAATGCTGTTTCTGAGCATGAAATGGTTGCTGTCAGATCCCTGCTCCTAAACTTACTAGGGAGTGACTGGTCAACAAAAAGAGTGAAACTCTAAAATATTTGAAGAGATTTATTCTGAGCCAAATACAAGTGACCAATGGGCCATGACACAGCCCTCAGGAGACCCTGAGAACATGTGCACAAGATGGTCAGGGTCCAGCCTAGTTTTACACATTTTAGGGAGCCATGAGACATCAGTCAATACATGTAAGGTATATATTGTTTCAGTCTGGAAGGGCAGGACAACTTGAAGTGGGGACTTCCAGGTTATAGGTAGATTTTAAAATTTTCTGATTGGCAATTGGATGAAAGAGTTATTATCAGTAGAAAGGAATGTCTGGGTTAAGATAAGCGGTTGGAGAAATGTAGATATTATCAGGCAGATAAAGCCTCCAGGTAGCAGGATTCAGAGAAAGTAGATGTTAAATATTTCTGATCAGACTCTTAGGTCTGATGTTGATGTCTTAAGGTCTGTGTTGATGTTAATGCTGGAGAAATATAATGATGCATGTCCAATGCTCTCTTCCATCATGGCCTGAACAAGATTTTCAGTTTCACTCTGGAATCCCCATGGCCGAGAGGAGGGGTACATTCAGATGGCTGAAGGGCTTAGAATTTTATTTTTGGTTTACATTCTTCCCTTTACGGCCAATATTTGCCAGCGTCAGCATCAATGGCTATTAATTTTTTTCCCCCAGCACTGCTTGGGTGGCCTATCTGCCTGCCCTGTGTCCATCCTGTCCTTCAGTGAGACTCCCTATGGTGGAGGGACTTGAAGTCAAAATACTTATAGACAAGTAAGTGTTCTAGGAAAGATAGGAATGGACTCGGGCAGGCATTCATTACCCCTTAAAAGATTTATTTAAAGTAAAGAGCCAAAAACAAAAAGCCAATGGCGAGTTTACAAAACTTGACTTTTCTTTCACTTCTATGTGTTGAGCTACTATAATCTTGGTTTTAATTACAGACTTACGGTGATTAACTATACAAAACATATACATTTTTCTAAAAAATAATTGTATATATCTAAATATCTATATCTGCAAAACTTATAACTGGGAGTATTATGCCCAGGAGGCTTGGTCATGAGGTATCTTTATCCTCTTAATAATTATTTTCTTTTAATTTCAGGAAGCAGGACATTTTTCATGGTTGGGGTGGATAAAAAGGTGCCACATAATAGCTGAGAAAGCAAAGTTCTTTGTTTTACAAGCTGTTTAGGCACCTATGTACCCTCCTTGATTTGGAGTGTCTGAGCTAACTGTATCCCTCAAAACCAGCCCTTACAATCTCATGCAACCATCTCTTCTGCAACAGTCTCTGGGCCTAGAGGGAGGGTCCTTGCATAGTATTAGCAGTAGGACATTTGCAATGAAAAACAGATCGGGTCCACTGGGATGCCAAATAATGGAGATTTGCATCTCTAATCTTCAGAATGCCATGATTCTGGTTTCCTTTGAAGTGAAACAAGGAGAGATAAATAACATTAATATTTTGAGCATCAGAAGAGTACTTGTGTGTCAAAAGACAAAAAATACCCTATTTCATTAGGTCACCAACTGAAAATATGAAGAAAAATGATAATCTTGTACTCATTAGAAGATTATTATAACTATGAAAACTTTCAGGATTCTCAGGATCATCTTGGCTATACGGGGTCCTCTTTGGTTCTGTATGAAATCTAAAGTAGATTTTTCTAATTCTGTGAAGAATGTCAGTGGTAGTTTGATGGGAATGGCATTGAATCTATAAGATACTTTGGGAAATATAGCCATTTTTATAGTATTGATTTTTCCTATCCATGGGGATGGAATGTTTTTCCATTTGTTTATGTCCTCTTATTTCCTTGAGCAGTGGTTTGTAGTTCTCCTTGAAGAGGTCTTTCACATCCCTTGTCAGCTGTATTTCTAGGTATTTTATTCATTTTTTTTTAGCAATTGTGAATGGGAGTTCATTCATGATTTGTCTCTCTGCTTGTCTATTGTTGGTGTAAAGGAATGCTTGTGATTTTTGGACATTGATTTTATATCATGAGACTTTGCTGAAGTTGCTTATCAGTTTAAGGGGTTTTGGGACTGAGATTATGGAGTTTTCTAAATATAACAGCATATCATCTGCAATCAGAGGCAACTTGACTTCCTCTCTTCCTATATGAATACCCTTTATTTCTTCCTTTTGCCTGATTGCCCTTGCCAGAATTCCTATACTACGTTGAATAGAAATGGTGAGAGAGGGCTTCCTTGTCTTGTACCAGTTTTCAAAGGCAATGCTTCCAGGTTTTGCCCATTGACTGAGATATTGGCTGTAGGGTTGCCATAAATAGCTTTTATTATTTTGAGATATGTTCCATCAATACCTAGTTTATTGAGAGTTTTTAACATGAAGTGGTGTTGAATTTTATCAAAGCCTTTTTCTGCACCTATTGAGATAATCATGTGGTTTTTGTCTTTGGTTCTGTTTATGTTGATGGATTATATTTATTTATTTGTGCATGGTGAAACAGTCTTGCATCCCAGGGATGAAGCTGACTTGATTGTGGTGGATAAGTGTTTTGATGTGCTGCTGAATTTGGTTTGCTAGTATTTAATTGAGGATTTGTGCATCGATTTTCATCAGGGATATTGGCCTGAAGTGTGTGTGTGTTTGTGTGTGTGTGTGTGTCTTCCTGATTTTGGTATCAGGATGATGCTGGCTTCATAAAATGAGTTAGGGGGAAGTCACTCCTTTTCAATTGTTTGGAATAGCAAAAAGAACAAAGTTGGAGGCATCACACTACTTCAAACTATACTACAAGGCTACACTAACCAACACAGCATGGTACTGGTACCAAAACAGACATATAGACTAATTAAACAGAACAGAGACCTCAGAAATAACACCACACATCTACATCCATATGATCTTCAACAAACCTGACAAAAAGAAGCAATGAAGAAAGAATCTCCTATTCAATAAATAGAGCTGGGAAAATTCACTAGCCATATGCAGAAGATTGAAACTGGAACCCTTCCTTAAACCTTAAACTTAAGACTTTAAACCTTAAACATAAAACTTAAATGTCAAGCCCCAAACCATAAAAACCCTAGAAGAAAACCTAGGCAATACCATTCAGGACATAGGCATGAGCAAGGACTTCATGACAAAAATGCCAAAAGCAACTGCAACAGAAGCCAAGATTGACCAATGAGATCTAAGTAAACTAAAGAGCTTCTAAAAGAAACTATCATCAGAATGAACAGGCAAACAACAGAATGGGAGAAAAATTTTGCAATCTACCCATCTGACAAAGGTCTAATATCCAGAATTTACAAGGAAATTGAACAAATTCACAAGAAAAAAACAAACAACCCAATCAAAAAATGGGAAAAGAACATGAACAGACACTTCTCCAAAGAAGATATTTACATAGCCAACAAACATATAAAAAAAGCTCAACATCACTGATTATTTGAGAAATGCAAATCAAAACTACAATGAGATATCATCTCACACCAGTCAGGATGGTGATTATTAAAAAATCAAGAAACAGTAGAAGCTGACCAGGCTGTGGAGAAATAGGAATGCTTTTATGCTGTTGGTGGGCATGTAAATTAGTTCAACCATTGTGGAAGACAGTATGACGATTCCTCAAGGATCTAAAACCAGAAATACCATTTGACCCAGCAATCCCATTACTGTATATATACCCAAAATAATATAAATTATTCTAGTATAAAGATAGATGTACACATATGTTTATTGCAGCACTATTTACAATAGCAAAGTCATGGAACTAGTCCAAATGCCCATCAATGATAGACTGGATAAACAAAATGTAGTACATATACATCATGGAATACTATGCAGCCATAAAAGGAATGAGATCATGCCCTTTGCAGGGACATGGATGAAGCTGAAAGCCATCATCCTTAGCAAACTAAAACAGGAACAGAAAACCAAACACCACATGTTCTCACTCATAAGTGGGAGTTGAACAATGAGAACACATGGACACAGGGAGCGGAAAAGCACACACCAGGGCCTGTTGGGGGGTGAGGGGTGAGGGAATAGAACTTAGAGGATGGGTCAATAGGTATAGCAAACCACCATGGCACGTGTATACCTACTTAACAAACCTGCACATTCTGCACATGTATCCTGGAACTTAAAGGAAAATAAAATAAAATATAAAAATTTTATGATTCAATTTGTACTCCATAAAATAAAAGCCAGAGCTGACATTTAGTAACAAGCATTACCCTTTTCCCTTGAAACAATCTCTCTGTCTCTCTCTAGCTCTCCTTTTTTATTAAAGAGAAGTCATAGTGAGAACAATTTGTGTGAAAAATAAGTTTTAGGCTTATTATGGTTGGCTTGTGATATGGCTTGACTCTGTGTCCTCACCCAAATCTCATTTCAAATTGTCATCCCTCCTGGTGGGAGGTGAATGTATCATGGGAGTTGTTTCACCCATGCTGTTTTCATGATAGTGAGTTATGAAATCTGATGATTGTATAAGTGTTTGACATTTTATCCTTTACACACACACACACAGTCTCTCCTGCCACCTTGTGAAGAAGGTGCCTACTTTCCTTTCTATCATAACTGTAAGTTTTCTGAGGCCTCCCCGGCTATGCAGAACTGTCAGTTAAACCTCTTTTGTTTATAAATTACCCAGTCTCAAGTATTATCTTTATAGCAGTGTGAGAAGGGACTAGTACAGCCTGAGTATTCACTTAAAGTGCAGAAACAATTAATTGGTCATATAGGCTTCTCTTAAGTTGGGTTTGTTGGAATTTACCTAAAATTAAGTTATTCTAGTCAAAGCCTGGGTAAAATAACCAGTGTCTCCATTTGTCTCATTTTACAATAAAAGATGTACTTAAGCAAATAACTATATTTTCACCTAATCAGAATACTCACAGCTTTCAAATTATGGATAAACTAGAGAAAAATAAATTTGCTCACAAAAACACACTTCACCCAATTTTTCTAAACTATAAATAACTCAAAATAAAAACATTTGCTTGACTCTTCTTTAATAAGAGCAGTGGCTTTCAAACATGATGTCATTTGTTAATCTTGGAACTGCTATCCACAAGCCAAACAGCTCCTGTCAGATGGGAACCGCCTATCAAGCACTGTAGAATATGTAGCAGTTCTTCACATAGTTAGAGTCAGTCCTATGGGAAAACAGAGGCTCTTTGCTGATGAGTATTATTCTCCTTGCATTCCTCAGGTAGAAAGATGCTATATCAAAAGGATTTGGGTCCCCAGCAGGGTCAAAGGACAAAGGACTCAGGGCGTTTGGTTGATCTTCACCTTATTTGTCTCAACATTGCCCCAGGTAATATTATCTTCCTCATTATAACTTTTGCCTTTTGATTAAAAAACATTTTCTATCTGGGGCAAATAATGAATAAGTATTCAAACATATCTATGATTCTTCTGGGGCAGGTCCTTGGACTTCCTTTTCCTTTCAATTTTGTTCTTATTTCCCTAATCATTTATCAAGCATCTTTAAGAGCCCTGAAGGACAGCAAATTTGATAAGGCTTCTCTACCATACGATTGTGCTGAAGCGATGTTACCCAGAGTGCCAATGAAAAAGGGGCCCTTTCAACCCCTAAATTTCTTATTGCATGAGTCCAAGCCACATTTTGAAAAGCCTGCTGGAGGAGTAAAGAGGTTTCTGCAAAGTTCAATCCACCCCCAATCCTCCAATGTCCAGGTAGTCCTGACGGAACCTCCCCTGCATCCAGCTCCAGCCCCAGCCCAGTCCCATTGGATCCCTGACATTCGTTAGAGCTGAAAGATTCAAGGAGTCAGTCCACCCATGAGCAGAGGGGAGGATGTTTCTCAAGAATGAGACAGGAAGTGCAGAGGAAATGCGACACTGTGCCTGCCCTAGAAGACAAGGCCAGTCATGGTCACCTACTGCCCATTCTAGGCAATCCACTCAGCTATGAGGTGAAACACGGAGACCAAGATAGCTTCCCTGTCTGAGACACGTACGGAAGCCAAGAGCCCCAGGTTCATCAACCCTGGCTAATCAAGCAGAAACAGGTTTGGAGGGAGAAACAATCATGACACGGATCTCCAGGAAGTGTCCCCTGGCAGACTGGGAAGTGATCTTTGTTGAAGACATTCAGACAGACCAAGAAACATCAAGGTCCCTCAGAAACAGGAGAGACAGAGCAAGAGGGAGGACAGAGCACAGGCCAGAGCCCAGGCAGGATATAGCACCATGCCATCGGTACAGGCATAAGGGGAGGGGTGCCAAACTGGTGACTTGTCCAGAGAGGCCAGTGTTCCAGTGACAGGGATTGTTGCCAACTCCCATTCCTAGCTTCTTCTTCAAGATTGTATCGTTGTGTGGCTTCGTTCTCAGAGAAGAGCTGTGAAAAGATACAAGAATCTTCTTTGACTTTGGTTGGCTCCACCCCTGCAGAAAAATGACCTCCTGTGAGGATTTTGTTCTTGGCTGGAGTGTGATCATGTTGATCCTAGAAAAGAGGCCGCTCAAATTGGGGATGAGATTTCAATTGCCCCGGGACTGACGCATCTCGTCACGTGGTCGAGGCCTTCACGAACCCAAAGTGGAACCGCCTTGGAAACGATAGACAACCGGCCACATGACCCAGGCAGAGACCCAGAAACAGGCTCAACAAAGACCAGACGACATGCAAAAATAGCTTTTTTGGCGCACAAGGAACATTCGTCCAAACAAACACACGCACAAGGACACAAACAAACCGACAGAGAGAGGGAAAAAGTAAGAGACAGAGAGAGAGGAGAGAATAGGAGACACACACACACACACACACAAACACACAGTCATACAGCAGTGGCACAGAAACACTCCACACCCCAAGGCAACCTCTGAGGCAGCGGGGTTCTGCTCTACACGAGAACGACCCTCAGGTGAGAGAGCAGCCCATAGGCACACAGGCAGACCTGTCCTTGAGATCACAGGGGTACGATTTCTGGGGAGACTCACCCGAACACCGTCCGGGCAGGTCTGAGGCTGGCATGCCATGCCACTTCCCCCGGACTTCGCCTGTGGTTTCGTCATCCTGGTCGGCCCTTTGCGACTCCTGGCAGCCGGAGACGTTCCTGTCGACCCCGTAGAGAGGTCAGGACGGAGCCTCAGAGCCCCGACACCCAAGCACTGCCACGGAGGGCTCCTGCTTTGCCAAGCCTCAGGGACGGGTTTCTAAGACAACTGTGGGAATCACTGTGACAAGCATCTCCTCGGGCTTTTGCGCATGCGCATTGGTGGGACCGAGTAGCACTCCGCTCCTGGTAGTTAGGCTGCCTCCGCTTTAAACAATGGCAGCTACGTGGAGACAGGGCGGCTCGAGTTGCAGCCCTGGCAGCGGCTGAATCAGGGGTACAGTAGGGGGCGGAGAGGGAGAAGAGGTCACAGGTGTCCCAGGGCCAAACCCCCAGGAATCCTGTATTCAGGACCTCCTCGAGCCGAATTCCAGGGGTGAAGAGGGAGTTTCTGCGCGTCTGCTGGGGTCCCAGGACTCCTCTTGAGATCCCATTTTGGACCCTTCTGGGTGAGAAAGCACGGGCTCACCATATCTGCCAGGCAGGCAGGGCCTCGCTGCATCCCAGAATGATCCCATGGGCCCTAAGCTGTGGTGTCAGCGGAAAATTCACTGACCCAAGAGTCCTCTGCCTCCCTTCTCCTTTGAAAGAGGAAAAGCCCTGGGGCACTTGCAAGCTGATACCACTTTCCAGGACACGTGCACACAGGGACAGGGGCAATTCCGAGGTGGAGCCAATGCGACGACGCGTGGCACGGCGTACCCCAGAGCAGATGGTGTGAATGAGCGTCACCGCGGGCGTATGGGGCGACGGCGAAAGTAACATTGGTGTCCAAGCATGTGCCCGGTGGAAGCAGGGCAAAAGTGACCATTCCATCAATGCCAAGGAAAATCAAAGAACACCTGGGATCCAGGAAGGGGAAAAAGATTCAAGGAGTCAGTACACCCAGGAGCAGAGGATAGGATGTCCCCCAAAGATGAGACAGGAAGTGCAGAGGAAAGGCAGCAATGCTCCATTACTAGAAGACAAGGCCAGTCACGGTGGCCTAGCAAACATCACAGGCAATCAAACCACATGAGGTGAAACTTGGAGACCTAGGAAGGCTCCCTGTCTGAGACACGTATGGAGGCCAAGAGCTCCAGGGTCATCAGACCTGCCCAACGCAGCAGAAACAGCTTTGGAGAGAGAAACAGTCACGACACAGATCTCTAGGAAGTGAGTGTCTCCCTGATGGACGGGGAAGTGATCTTCGTAGGGGAAGTGATCTTCGTAGAAGATATTCAGCCAGACCAAGAGGCATCTAGGCCGCTCAGAGACAGGGGAGACAGAGCAAGAGGGAGGACAGAGTAGAGGCCAGAGCCCAGGCAGGATACGGCGCCGAGCCACCGCCACGGGCATAAGGGGAGGGGTGGGAAGCGACTGGCCTGTCCAGAGAGGCCAGCGTTCCAGGGACAGGGATTCTTGCCGTCTCCCATTCCCGGCTTCCTCTTCAAGACTGTGTGGTGGTGTGGCTTCATTCCGCAGAGAAGAGCCGTGGAAAAGTACAAGCGTCTTCTTGGACTCGGGTCTGATCCTCTCCTGCGGGACCATGTGCTCCTGTGGGGCTTTTGTCCTGGGCTGGAGTGTGGTCCCCTTGATCCTAGAGAAGAGGCCGCTCAGGATGGGGATGAGACTTCCATTGCTCCGGCCCCAAGCATCCCCTCACGTGATCGAGGCTTTCACAGACCCAAAGTGGAACCGGCGCCAAAGCGATGGACAGCCGGCCACAGGACCCAGGGAGAGACGCAGAAAGAGGCTCACCAAAGACCGGCTGACATAAAAGACATCCCTTTTTGACGCCCAGGGCACACTCGTCCAAAGACACACACGCACAGGGTCGCGTGTGCGCACACACACACACACACACACCCCGACAGAGAGAGGGAAAGAAGCACACAGAGGGTGAGACAGAGAGAGAAGCGAGAATGGGAGACACACGCACACACACAGTCCTACAGCGGTGGCAGAGAAATACACGCCCCCGGGCAACCACTGCGGCTGCCGGGTTCTGATCTCGACCGCAAGGAAACTCGGGTGAGAGAACAGCCCTCGGGCACGCAGGCGGGCCTGTCCTCGAGATCACGGGGGCACGACTTCTGGGTACACTCACCCCAACACCGTCCGGGCAGGCCTGAGGCTGGGATGCCATGCTGCTTCCCCCCGACTCCCCGTGTGGTTTCGTCACGCTGCTCGGCCCTTTGCGACTCCTGGCAGCCGGAGACGTTCCTGTGGACCCCGTGGAGAGGTCAGGCCGGAGCCTCGGAGGCCCGACACCCAAGCGCTGCCACGGAGGGCTCCCGTGTTGCCAAGCCTCGGGGACTGGTTTCTAAGACAACCGTGGGAAGCACTGTGACGGGAGAATGGGCGCGCGCCTCGCGCATGCGCATTGGCTGGGCCAACTGGCGCTGGCCCCCTGGCAGTCAGGCAGGCTGCGTCCCCTTTAAATAACGGCGGCTGCGCGGCGGCAGTGGGGGCTCCTGCTGCAGCCGCGGCTGCGGCTGGAGCCGGGGTCCAGTTTGGGCCGCGTGGGAGAGGGGGCCGCAGGTGTCCCAGGGTCAAGCCCCCAGGAATCCCGTCTTCAAGACCTCCTTGAGCCGACTTCCACCGCTGGAGGGGGAGCTTCAGGGCGACTGCTGGGTTCTCTGGACTCCTCTTCAGAAGCGATTTTGGACCCCTCCGGGTGACAAAGGATGGGCTCACCACATGTGGTGAGGCAGGCAGGGCCTGGCTGCAGCACACAATGGTCCCATGGCCCTCAAGGCGTGGTGTCGCTGAAAATTCACTGATCCGTGAGCCCTCTGCTTCCCTCCTCCTCTGAAAGAGCAGTGGCCTGCCCCGCTTCTAAAAGCCCTGGGGCTCCTGCAAGCCGACACTGCTTTCCAGGACACGTGCAGACGGGGACGGGGCGAATCCGAGGTGGAGACCATGCCATCATGCGTGGCACTGGCGTATCCCAGAGCAGATGGCCTGAATGTATGTCACCGGAGGCATATGGGGCGATGGCGAAACCAACAATGGTGTCCAGGCATGTGCCCGGTGGAAAGGGGGAAAGTGTGGCCTTTCCCTGAGTGCCAAGGGAACTCGAAGAAGACCTGGGAACCTGGACGGGGCCTGCGCCTCGGTCCAAGCCACATTTTGAGAGGCCTGCCAGAGGAGCACGGAGGTTTCTGCGACATTCACCCCACTCCCGACCCTCCACCGCCCAGCTAGCCCTGAGGCAACCTCCCCTGCACCCAGCCCCAGCCCCAGTCCCCGCCTAGTCCCTTTGTTTCCCGACATTCGTTACAGCCAAAAGATTCAGGCAGTCGGTCCACCTTTGAGCAGAGGAGAGGATGTCCCTCAAGAGTGAGACAGGAAGAGCAGAGGAAATGCGACATCACCTGTCCTAGAAGACAAGGCCAGTTACGGTGGCCTAGCGATCATTCTAGGCAATCCACCCAGCCATGAGGTGAAACACGGAGACCAAGGAAGCTTCCCTGTCTGAGACACGTATGGAAGCCAAGAGCTCCAGGGTCATCAGACCTGCCCAACGCAGCAGAAACAGGTTTGGAGAGAGAAACAGTCACGACACGGATCTCTAAGAAGTGAGTGTCTCCCTGATGGATGGGGAAGTGATCTTCGTAGAAGATATTCAGCCAGACCAAGAGGCATCTAGGCCGCTCAGAGACAGGGGAGACAGAGCAAGAGGGAGGACAGAGCAGAGGCCAGAGCCCAGGCAGGATACGGCGCCGAGCCACCGCCACGGGCATAAGGGGAGGGGTGGGAAGCGGCTGGCTTGTCCAGAGAGGCCAGCGTTCCAGGGACAGGGATTCTTGCCGTCTCCCATTCCCGGCTTCCTCTTCAAGACTGTGTGGTGGTGTGGCTTCATTTCGCAGAGAAGAGCCGTGGAAAGGTACAAGCGTCTTCTTGGACTCGGGTCTGATCCTCTCCTGCGGGACCATGTGCTCCTGTGGGGCTTTTGTCCTGGGCTGGAGTGTGGTCCCCTTGATCCTAGAGAAGAGGCCGCTCAGGATGGGGATGAGACTTCCATTGCTCCGGCCCCAAGCATCCCCTCACGTGATCGAGGCTTTCACAGACCCAAAGTGGAACCGGCGCCAAAGCGATGGACAGCCGGCCACAGGACCCAGGGAGAGACGCAGAAAGAGGCTCACCAAAGACCGGCCGACATAAAAGACATCCCTTTTTGACGCCCAGGGCACACTCGTCCAAAGACACACACGCACAGGGTCGCGTGCGCGCGCACACACACACACACACACACACACACACACACCGACAGAGAGAGGGAAAGAAGCACACAGAGGGTGAGACAGAGAGAGAAGCGAGAATGGGAGACACACGCACACACAGAGTCCTACAGCGGTGGCAGAGAAATACACGCCCCCGGGCAACCACTGCGGCTGCCGGGTTCTGATCTCGACCGCAAGGAAACTCGGGTGAGAGAACAGCCCTCGGGCACGCAGGCGGGCCTGTCCTCGAGATCACGGGGGCACGACTTCTGGGTAGACTCACCCGAACACGGTCCGGGCAGGCCTGAGGCTGGGATGCCATGCTGCTTCCCCCCGACTCCCCGTGTGGTTTCGTCACGCTGCTCGGCCCTTTGCGACTCCTGGCAGCCGGAGACGTTCCTGTGGACCCCGTGGAGAGGTCAGGCCGGAGCCTCGGAGGCCCGACGCCCAAGCGCTGCCACGGAGGGCTCCCGTGTTGCCAAGCCTCGGGGACTGGTTTCTAAGACAACCGTGGGAAGCACTGTGACGGGAGAACGGGCGCGCGCCTCGCGCATGCGCATTGGCTGGGCCGACTGGCGCTGGGCCCCTGGCAGTCAGGCAGGCTGCGTCCCCTTTAAATAACGGCGCCTGCGAGGCGGCAGTGGGGGCTCCCGCTGCAGCCGCGGCTGCGGCTGGAGCCGGGGTCCAGTTTGGGCCGCGTGGGAGAGGGGGCCGCAGGTGTCCCAGGGTCAAGCCCCCAGGAGGCCCGTCTTCAAGACCTCCTTGAGCCGACTTCCACCGCTGGAGGGGGAGCTTCAGGGCGCCTGCTGGGTTCTCTGGACTCCTCTTCAGAAGCGATTTTGGACCCCTCCGGGTGACAAAGGATGGGCTCACCACATGCGGTGAGGCAGGCAGGGCCTGGCTGCAGCACACAATGGTCCCATGGCCCTCAAGGCGTGGTGTCGCTGAAAATTCACTGATCCGTGAGCCCTCTGCTTCCCTCCTCCTCTGAAAGAGCAGTGGCCTGCCCCGCTTCTAAAAGCCCTGGGGCTCCTGCAAGCCGACACTGCTTTCCAGGACACGTGCAGACGGGGACGGGGCGAATCCGAGGTGGAGACCATGCCATCACGCGTGGCACTGGCGTATCCCAGAGCAGATGGCCTGAATGTATGTCACCGGAGGCATATGGGGCGATGGCGAAACCAACAATGGTGTCCAGGCATGTGCCCGGTGGAAAGGGGGAAAGTGTGGCCTTTCCCTGAGTGCCAAGGGAACTCGAAGAAGACCTGGGAACCTGGACGGGGCCTGCGCCTCGGTCCAAGCCACATTTTGAGAGGCCTGCCAGAGGAGCACGGAGGTTTCTGCGACATTCACCCCACTCCCGACCCTCCACCGCCCAGCTAGCCCTGAGGCAACCTCCCCTGCACCCAGCCCCAGCCCCAGTCCCCGCCTAGTCCCTTTGTTTCCCGACATTCGTTACAGCCAAAAGATTCAGGCAGTCGGTCCACCTTTGAGCAGAGGAGAGGATGTCCCTCAAGAGTGAGACAGGAAGAGCAGAGGAAATGCGACACCACCTGTCCTAGAAGACAAGGCTAGTCACGGTGGCCTAGCGATCATTCTAGGCAATCCACCCAGCCATGAGGTGAAACACGGAGACCAAGGAAGCTTCCCTGTCTGAGACACGTATGGAAGCCAAGAGCTCCAGGGTCATCAGACCTGCCCAACGCAGCAGAAACAGGTTTGGAGAGAGAAACAGTCACGACACGGATCTCTAGGAAGTGAGTGTCTCCCTGATGGATGGGGAAGTGATCTTCTTAGAAGATATTCAGCCAGACCAAGAGGCATCTAGGCCGCTCAGAGACAGGGGAGACAGAGCAAGAGGGAGGACAGAGCAGAGGCCAGAGCCCAGGCAGGATACGGCGCCGAGCCACCGCCACGGGCATAAGGGGAGGGGTGGGAAGCGGCTGGCTTGTCCAGAGAGGCCAGCGTTCCAGGGACAGGGATTCTTGCCGTCTCCCATTCCCGGCTTCCTCTTCAAGACTGTGTGGTGGTGTGGCTTCATTTCGCAGAGAAGAGCCGTGGAAAGGTACAAGCGTCTTCTTGGACTCGGGTCTGATCCTCTCCTGCGGGACCATGTGCTCCTGTGGGGCTTTTGTCCTGGGCTGGAGTGTGGTCCCCTTGATCCTAGAGAAGAGGCCGCTCAGGATGGGGATGAGATTTCCATTGCTCTGGCCCCAAGCATCCCCTCCCGTGATCGAGGCTTTCACAGACCCAAAGTGGAACCGGCGCCAAAGCGATGGACAGCCGGCCACAGGATCCAGGGAGAGACGCAGAAATAGGCTCACCAAATACGGGCCGACATAAAAGACATCCCTTTTTGACGCATAGGGCACATTCGTCCAAAGACACACACGCACGCGGGCCCGTACACACACACACACACACACACACACGCACACACACACAGAGAGAGAGAGAAACCGACAGAGAGAGGGAAAGAAGCACCCAGTGTGGGAGACAGAGAGAAGGGAGAATGGGAGACACACCCACACACACAGTCCTATGGCAGTGGCACAGAAATACACGCCCCAGGACACCCTGCGGCTTCCGGGTTTTGCTCTGTACGGGAACGGTCCTCCCGTGAGTGAACAGCCCCCGGGCATGCAAGGAGTCTTGTCGGCGAGATCACGGGGGCACGACTTCTGGGTAGGCTCACCCGAATACTGTCCAGGCAGGCCTGTGTCTGGGTTGTTGCGCTGCTTTGCCAGGACTCCGTCTGCTTTTTCTGCTTCCTGTTTAGCCCTCCTTGTATCGTGGTGTCCTGAAACTGTTTTTTCGAACGCCTGGGTTGGCCAGGCTGGAGCGTCAATACAGACGCACTGCTCCGAAGGGCTCCTGCTTTGATAAGGTTTAAGGAGTGGTCTCAGCCAACCGGTGGAGTCACTGTGACAGAATGGGCTGGCGCCTCGCGCATGCGCGTTTCCCATGCTGACTGGGGCTTTGCTCTTCAAAGTCCGGCTGCGGCTCCTTTAAACAGGTTCTGCGATGCGTGGTCGGGCCTTTCCGTTGCAGTCGCGGTGGTTGCTTGAGCTGGGATGTAGTAGAGGGCATTGTGGGAGAGGGGGCTTCGGGACCCCCAGAGCCGGAGCCCCGGGAGTCCTGTTCTCAGGACCTCCTTGAGCCGATTTCTACAGGTGGAGGTGGACCCTGATTCAGGGTGCCGGTTCGGGTCTCCGGACTCATAGGCTGGCGTGTATTGTTGTGATCACAGCTCACTGCAGCGTCAGTTTGCCAGGCTTAAGCAATTTTCTTGTCTCAGGCTCCCACGTACCTGGACTACAGGCATGTGCCCCCACACTCAACTACTTTTCTTCAAAAACATTTTTGTACGAATGGGGACTTACTATGTTGCCTGGCTCATGTCAAACTCCTGGGCTCAAGCCATCCTCCTGTGTTGGCCTCCCAAAGTGCTGAGATTACAGGTGTGTGTTTGCTCCTGCAGCTAAATTCTTATATCTTAAATCCCTTCCTCCCACAATAAGCAGATGTTAGGCACACTTATTTTATAACCTTTTGCTGTTTATGTCTCTTTTTGTCCCTGGACACAGGGATTAGCAGCCCACTCTCCACCAATTTTCAAATCATTAGGGGCATTATGCTGTGTCCCAGGAGTGGCCGAGGCTTCAAGGACCTGCTGCTCTAACATAGGCCTGCTGAGGAGTACAATTCATCTTGTGTTTCTGTGTTGTTTAACTGCCTTCCTGAGCTCCTCTAAGTCAGTCCATCCTGCCACAACTGGGAAGAATCAAGAAACTCTAAAAGAAAATGTTTTTCAACTTTCCTGTTGTCAAGTATAAGACAGGTCTGCTGACCATGGCAGGAATGGCAGCGCATGACAGTGAGCGCCCCCCACCGTGTTTGCTCTTCACTGCATGTTCCACCTGAACTTTCCCGTTTGCTCAGTGAGTCTTGATAGTGGGGTAAAGCGGACTCATTCTCAAAGACCAAGGCTGACCCTCTCTGAATACAATGCCATGACCTAGTTACTGTCACTGTGGTTTTGTCTTCAGGGACTAAAGGATACAATAAGAATTTGTTCCTTTAATTTTCCTGTTGTTGCACAAAATACTTAAATGCTTCTACATAGGTCTGCTCTATTTTGCCACAGAGCAGTAAGGGAAAGTCCCCACAATAAAGGTGCTTTTCACCTGAGCTGCTACGTATGATAGTTAAGCAGATAAAGGTTAAAAAAAATCAAAGCTCCCCAAATGTTGTGGGTATGACAGCTGGTCCAACTTCATGGTCTGTACTTTCCCTTTGTAACAGCATGGATAAATACAGAGATAACTAGCAACTGATACCCTAGTGTGCCAAGCAATCCATGTATCTGTGTGATTAAAACTCAGCATTTAACCATACTCTAGATACATTAAAAATCAACCCCACACTCATAGACTGTAATTCTACTTTGCTTTCAGATGGCAGTTACAATTGGAAAGGAAACACCTAGTTTACAGGAGGCATTAATATTTCATTGTTGCAGAAACAGAAGCCTTAAAAGAAGGTATTCTGGACTTTCTGACCTGGATACTAACAAATAGTGGAAAATATGTATCTAAGAATACACTTGGAACAGAAATGTGAAAAACCAAAATAAGAGATATTATGAAGGGTCAAATACAAAATGCCCCAGTGCTAAAGAGGCAACAAAGAAAATTTTAGAAGAAAATGACAAGAGGCATTATGCCTTAATGAGTTTGTGCTAGTATATAAGAAAATACACTAGGCTGGGTAATTTCTGAAGAACAGAAATGTATTCCTCATAGTTCCATAGGCTAGAAGTCCAAGATCAAGGTGCCAGCAGGATTGGTGTCTGGTGAGGGCCTGGTCTCTGCATCCAAGATGGTATCTTGTGCACGGTGTCTTCAGGAGGTGACGCACCGTGTCCTCACATGGCAGAAGGCGGAAGGGCAAAACAGGGGAAGTCCACTCCCTCCAGTCCTTGTGTAAGGACCTAAACCCAGTTGTGAAGACTCTCCCTTCATGACTGAATCACTACCTAAAAGCCCTCCTTCCTAATCCTATGACATTGGTAATTAATTTTAGGAGGACACATTCAGGACATAGCACCCTATATTCAATTTCTTAAAAATTATTTTGTTGTTTTGCTTTTCTGTTTTTCAAAGGGCTTAAAGTGCACAAAATTGGATTAATCATAATCCTTGGCTCATAGCACACCTTGGCTCCTATTTCATCCTTGTCTGTGCCTGGGCCTCTATGTAAATATATTTGAGCAATATGGTAATCACTTGTGAACCCAGAACACAACCCAAGAACTGGGATTCTGACCCTAACATCTGCTCCTCCTCTGTCCTTTCTCCTGATTTATACCCTTCAGCCCGAGGGTAAGTACTACCCTGAATTTATATTTAGGATTCCCTTCCTTTAAAAAAAACATTGTTTTATTGCATACATATGATTGCCCTAAATGACATACTATTTAGTTTTTAAGGGTATAATTTATTTACCCATTCTTCTATCAATTTACCCATTCTCCTATTAATGAACAAATGTTCATTCATCTGGCTTATTTCCAGATTTTTGCTATTATGAATGGCATTACATGAGCATTTATTTTTTTACTACTTCTGGTGCATATGGGCAAGAGTTTCTCCAGGGCCTATGGTAGAGGAATTACTTTGCCATAACATATGAGAATGCTCAAATTTATAAGATAATCCAAATCGCTTTCCGAAGTGGTTGTTCTAATTTAAACTCTCACCTGCTGTATTAGTTCGAGATGATCTTGTTGAGCCACAGTCTCTCCATATTTGGTGATATGGTTTAGCTGTGTCCACACCCAAATCTCAGCTTGAATTCTATCTCCAGAATTCCCGCATATTATGGGAGGGACCCAGGGTGAGGTACTTGAATCACGGAGGCCAGTCTTTCCTGTGCTATTCTCATGATAGTGAATAAGCCTCATGAGATCTGATGGGTTTATGAGGGGTTTCTGCTTGGGCTTCCTTCTCATTTTCTCTTGCAGCTGCCATGTAAGAAGTGCCTTTCACCTCCTGCCATGACTCTGAGGCCTCCTCCACCATGTGGGACTGTAAATCCATTTACAGTTCTTTTTCTTTACACCTTTTTTTCTTTTCAGACTTGGGTATGTCTTTATCAGCAGTGTGAAAATGGACTAATACAGTAAATTGGTACCAGTGGAGTGGGGTGCTGCTGAAAAGATATCCAAAAATGTGCAAGTGACTTTGAAACATGGTAACAGACAGAGGTTGGAAAAGTTTGGAGGGCTCAGAAGAAGACTGAAAAATGTGGGAAAATTTGGAGCCTCCTAGAGACTTGCTGAATGGCTTTGACAAAAATGCTGATAGTGTTTTGAACAATAAGGTCCAGGCTGAGGTGGTCTCAGATGGAGATGAGGAACTTGTTGTGAACTGGAGCAAAGGTGACTCTTGTTATGTTTTAGCAAAGAGAATGGCAGCATTTTGCCCCTGCCCTAGAGATTTGTGGAACTTTGAACTTGAGAGTGATAATTTAAGTATCTGCTGGAAGAAATTTCTAAGCAGTAAAGCATTCAAGAGGTGACTTGGGTGATGTTAAAGGCCTTCGGTTTTATAAAGGAAGCAGAGCATATAAATTTGGAAAATTTGCAGCCTGACAATGTGATAGAGAAGAAAATCCCATTTTCTGAGGATAAATTCAACCTGTCAGCAGAAATTTGCAACAGTAATGAGAAGCTGAATGTTAATCCCCAAAATAATGGGGAAAATGTCTACAGGACATGTCACAGGTCATCACAGCAGCCCCTCCCATCACAAGCCCGGAGGCCTAGGAGGAAAAAATGGTTTTCTGGGCTGGGCCAGGTTCACTGTGCTGTGTGTAGCATAGAGCCTTGTTTCTCTGCGTTTCAGCCCCTCCAGCCATGGCTGAAAGGGGCCAACATAGAACTCAGGCCATGACCTTGAGAGTGCAAGCACCAAGCCTTGGTAGCTTACACATTGTGCTGAGCCTGCACATGCATAGAAGTCAAGAATTGAGGTTTGGAAACCTCCACCTAGATTTCAGAGGATGTATGAAAACACCTGGATGTCAAAGTGAAAATTTGTTGCAGGGGTGATGCTCTGATGGAGAATCTCTGCTAGGGCTGTGCAGAAGGGAAATGTGGGGTTGGAGCCCCTATACAGAGTCCCTACTGGGGCACTTCCTAGTGGAGCTTTGAGGAGAGGGCCACTCTCCTCCAGATCCCAGAATGGTAGATTCACTGACAGCTTGCACCATGAGCCTGGAAAAGCTGCAGACACTCAACATCAGCCCATGAAAACAGCCAGGAGGTGGGCTATACCCTGCAAAGCCACAGGGGCAGGACTACCCAAGGCTGTGGGAGCCCACCTCTTGCATCAGCATGACCTTGATGTGAAACATGGAGTCAAAGGAGATCATTTTGGAGCTTTAAAATTTGACTACCTTGCTGAATTTTGGACTTGCATGGGGCCTGTAACCCCTTTGTTTTGGCAAATTACTCCCATTGGGAACAGCTGTATTTACTCAATTATCTGTACCCCCATCGTATCTAGGAAGTAACTAGCTTGATTTGGACTTTACAGGGTCATAGGCAGAAGAGACTTGCCTTGTCTCAGATGAGACTTTGGAAAGTGGACATTTGGGTTAATGCTGAAATGAGTTAAGACTTTGGGGGACTGTTGGGAAGGCATGATAGGTTTTGAAATGTGAGGACATGAGATTTGGAGGGGCCAGGAGCAGAATAATATGGTTTGGCTATGTCCCTACCCACATCTCAACTTGAATTGTATTGCTCAGAATTCTCACACGTTCGGGGAGGAACCCAGGGGGCAGTAGTTGAATCTTTGGGGTCAGTCTTTCCTATGCTATTCTTGTGATAGTGAATAAATCTCACAAGATCTGATGGGTTTATCAGGGATTTCATCTTTTGCTTATTTTGCTTCCTTCTCATATTCTCTTGCCACTGCCATGTAAGAAGTGCTGTTCATCCACCGCCATAACTCTGAGGCCTCCTCAGCCATGTGGAACCCTTAATCCAATTAAGTCTCTTTTTCTTCCCCATCTCAGGTATGTCTTTATCACCAGTGTGAATACGGACTAATACCTTTGGTATTGTCAAACTTCTTAATATTTGTGGAGAGAATAGATGTGAAGTATCTTGTGCATTTTCCTGATTACTAATGAGGTTAAGAAAATTTTTATATTTTGTGGGCTTTCTCTTTTGTGAAATCCGTATTAATGTCTTTTCCCAATTTTCTGTTGGATGGCTATTTTTAAAACTAATTCATAGGAGCTCCTTATCCAAAATTAATTCATAGGAGCACTTAGTTGATATGATATTAATCGTTTGTAGGTTTTAGGTACTGCAAATATCTTCTTCTAATTTATAGTTTATCTTTTCACTTTTTTACTTTTATTTTTAATTTCTATTTTTTTTTTAGACAGAGTCTCACTCTGTCATTCAGGCTGGAGTGCAGTGGCTCACTGCAACCTCCACCTCCCTGGTTCAGAGGATTCTCGTGCCTCAGCTTCCCAAGTAGCTGGGATTACAGGTGTCTGCCACTAATGCCTGGCTAATTTCTTGTATTTTTAGTAGAGATGGGGTTTCACCATGTTGGCCAGCCTGGTTTCAAACTCCTGACCCCAAGTGATCTACTGTTGGGATTACAGGTTTTAGACACCATGCCCAGCCTATCTTTCCATTTTTTGATGTAAAAAGTTCTTAATTTTGTGATAGTCAAAATGTCTAATCTTTTTTAATGGTTAAGTGGCTTTTTGTGTCTCATTCACTTACATTTTCTACTAAAAGTTTTAAAGTTTTGTTTCTGACGTGTAAGTCTTTTGTCCATCTGGAATTTAATGTTTGTATATAGAGTAAACTAGGACTATAATTTCATTTTGTTTCCTATATCAATAACCATTATTTTTCTATTCTATTTATTGAAAAGTCCTTTCTTTCCTTGCTGATCTGCCATGTCACCTACATCACATATCAAAGATGAAATTTGTGGAGATTTGCTTGGGACCTCTCTATTCTGTTTCATTAGTCAGTTTATCAGTGAAGACCACACTGTCTTAATTACTGTAGCTTTATAAAAGTTCTTATATTTGGCAGGACAAATCTTTCCTCTTCTTCAATAATGTCTTTGATATTCTTGGCCCCTTTCCTTTTCCATATATATATATATATATATATATATATATATATATATATACAGAGAGAGAGAGAGAGAGAGAGACAGGGTCTCACTTTGTTGCCCAGGCTTGAGGACTGTGGTGCAATCATAGCTCACTGCAGACTTGAACTCCTAGGCTCAAGAGCTCCTCCTACCTCAGCCTCCCAAGTAACTGGGACTCTAAGGCATGCACCACCACATCCAGCTAATTTCTTAAAAAATTATTATTTTTTGCAATGATGAAGATCTTGCTATGCTGCCCAGGCTGGTCTCAAACTTTTGTCCTCAAGCAATCCTCCCACCTCAGGCTCCCAAAGTGCTGGGATCACAAGAGTGAGCCACCACACCTGGCTTCATTTTCCATATTTTAAGACTATTTTTAAAAAGCTGCTCAAGACTGCTTTTTTCTCTTGGTGTTACTTGCAACTCCCTTGCTTAGCCTTGGAAATACTGTTAGTGAAGAAAATCTAAAGAGTCAAAAAATAAAATATTCTTTCTTTTCTTCCAGTTGCAAAAGAGCAGACACCCTCCTGAGTCATAAAGCTGGTTTTGATAAATTGGTGAACTGAGAGCATACACAGTATTATTAATTCTGTTCTAATTTCTCCTTCACTGTGGAGTGTCTTCACAGCGTCTTAAAAGATTATTGCTATGAAATATTCTTATACATGTAACACATAACCTCTACAATTCTGCAGTTGTACTTGGCTGTCTTACCTAATAATCAGTTGCTTTGCTTCATAATATTTAAATTGGCATCTCTAATTTCCAAAAGGCATAAATACTCATATAGATTTTTAGTTAAGCCAGAAGAAAGTAGACTTTATTTACTAACATAACTTATATGTAAAGATTTAATAAATCTCCCTGCTTCTTTTCTTTTGCATCATAACAACCACTGAAAATAATATTTCTATAGAAGTTGGGTGTAAATGAACAATGACTTTTGTGGCCAGAGGTGAATGGCCCAGGGGCTCCTGCACTCCAGGTCCCCCTGAGCCTGCCACACAGCTGAGGGCATCGGTATTTCCACACACCTATAGTGCACACTGTCCCAGAACACAGATCAGATGCTCTCCTTTATTTAAATGGATGGATTAGAGTATTGTCATTGTAATTAAATTAATAAATACATATTTATACACTGTTAAAATCTGGTTGGATTTGTGTCCCTTCACAAAACAAATTACTTAAATGAAACCACAGAGTTAATATAATTGAGTACCTTTGCTTCTATGAGATGCTCTTTTAAATGGAATTAGAATCTAATTTGAAATGTCAGTTAAAAGTTTAAATATTCAACTCAATTACATTTAGATTTTTGTTTTGTTTTGTTTTGAGGTGGAGTTTAGCTCTTGTCACCCAGGCTGGAGTGCAATGGCGCAATCTCAGCTCACTGCAAGCAGTTTCTCCTGGATTCAAGTGATTCTCCTGCCTCAACCTCCCAAGTAGCTGGGATTACAGGTGCCTGCCACCACACCTGGCTAATTTTTGTATTTTCAGTAGAGATGGGGTTTCACCATGTTGGCCAGGCTGTTCTCGAACTCCTGACCTCAGGTGATCCACCCACCTCGGCCTCTCAAAATGCTTGGATTACAGGCATGAGCCACCACACTTGGCCTTTTTAGATTATTTTACTTTATTTTAGTTACTTATTTTTATGACTTTATTGTTATAAAAATGCTAATTAAAAAATCAATCAATATAACAAAGAACATAGAAGGTGATCAACAAGCATTCCCACCTCCGTGACCTAGAAATAACTGTCATCAATCCAAAAGCTTACTCATGGTGAATCCCTTCACACCAGTTCCCAGTACAAAGTAACCCCTTGCTTGTAGAAAACATTATTATTATCATTATTATTTTTGCGATGGAATTTGTCTCTTGTAGTCTAGGCTGGAGTGCAATGGTGTGATCTCAGCTCACTGCAACTTCTGCCTCACAAGTTCAAAGGATTCTCCTGCCTCAGCCTCCCAAGCAGCTGGGATTACTGGTGTGCACCGCCATGGCCTGCTAATTTTTTGTATTTTTGTAGAGACAGTTATTCACCATGTTGGCCAGACTGGTCTCAAACTCCTGACCTCAGGTGATCCACTCACCTCAATCTTCCAAAGTGTTGGGATTACAGGCAGGTGCCACCACACCCAGACTAGAAAACATTATTCAATAGCAAACAATAGCAGTATGCTTGGGGGTTTTAGGATTGATTATTTTCAAATCTCTAGAAAAGCTCAATGCATTACTTTGGGCTATAATCTCAGGGCAGAGTCTCATCTGTTAATGGTGGGCTGGTCTAAGAGACCTTCCAGCTCTCAGATTAATGGTTTCCCATGTTGAACTGCTCCCTGCCACCCACCCATCCTCGGTTTTGTTTGTTTGTTTGTTTTTACAGAGACAAGGTCTCACTATATTGCCCATGCTGGTCTTGAACTCCTGACCTCAAGCTATCCTCCTGCCTTGGCCTCCCAAAGTGCTGGAGTTACAGATGTGAGCCTCTGTGCTCAGCCCATCATTGGCTGTTCAAGTGTGGAGGTAAACAGTAGATGCCAAATTTACCTCCAGGTCAGAAGGGGCAGATGTCCCAGGGCAGAATCATAACCCTAACCAGGCCTCCCACTGCATGAAGACATTATGTTCTGAAGCTTAAACCTAGACAAAGGTCTGACCAGTAGCACTGTGTTCATGAATATCAGGTCAAAAATTTAAAACTGGGACTATCCAGAAGAACCTGGTAGATGCAGGTGCAGTCCACAGTCCAATGATCAGCCATGATAACAGGCCACCTGTACTTTCTCTTTATCATGGAGTCCTTGATGTAAAAATTGATGACACTTTCTTGCTTCTGGTAGGCTTCCCTTTTTCATTTTCCATAAGTAGCTTCCTCCATCCCGCCTCCCAACAGGCCACAGTCAATTCAGGACATTTTAACCATGAAAATGAGTCTCCATAACATGAATTTAGAGGCCAGGCAGGGTGGATCATGCCTGCAATCCCAGCACTCTGTGAGGCTGAAGTGGGAGAATGGCTTGAGCTTAGGAGTTTGAGACCAGCCTGGGCAACATGGTGAACCGTGTCTCTAACAAAAAAATAAATAAATAAAAATAAGCCATGTATGGTGGTGCATGCTACTAGTCCCAGCTACTCAGGAGGCTGAGGTGGGAGGATTGTGGGGCCAAGGAGGTCAAGTCTGGGGTGGGCCAAGATCATGCCACTGCAATCCAGCCTGGGCAATGGAGTGAGACATTATCTCAGGAAAAAAAAAAAGATTTAAAAGACAGGCTGATTTTCTTTCTGATTTTCAAGCCAATGCTCATTTGCCATTCCATAAATCCTAGGACACCTCTTAAGAATTATGCTAAATCTACTCTACCTGTGCTCTATAAATGGAACAACAACACTTGGATGATATCAGAGCTGTTTACCACATGGGTTACTGAGTATTTTAATCCCACTGTTGAGACCTACAGCTCAGAAAAAAAGATACATTTCAAATACTTTAGCTTTTTGACAATGTACCTGATGACTAAAGAGCTCTAATGGAGATGTACAGGGAAACGCATGCTGGTTTCATGCCTGCCAACACAACATCTATTCTGTAGTCCATGGATTGAGGCATCATTTTGAGTTTCAAGTCTTATTATTTGAGAAATATATTTTATAAGGCTGTTACTGCCATAGGTCATGATTCCTTTGATGGATCTGGGCAAAGTAAATTGGAAACATTCTGGAAAGGATTCACTATGGTAGATGCCACTAAGAACATTCATGATTCACCAGAGGAGGTAAAAATAGCAGCATTAATAGGAGTTTGGAAGAAGTTGATTCTGACCCTCATAAATGACTTTGAGGGGTTCAAGACCTTAGCAGAGGAAGTAACCACAGTTGTGGTGAAGATAACAAGAGAACTAGAATTACAAGTGGAGCCTGAAGATGTGAGTGAATTGCTGCAATCTTCTTTTTTTTTTTTTTTTGAGATGGAGTTTTGCTCTTGTTGCCCAGGCTGGAGTGCAATGGCATGATCTCGGCTCACCACAACCTCCGTCTCCTGGCTTCAAGTGATTCTCCTGCCTCACCCTCCTGAGTAGCTGGCATTATAAGCATGTGCCACCACATCTGGCTAATTTTGTATTTTTAGTAGACATAGTGTTTCACCATATTGGTTAGTCTGGTCTCGAACTCACAACCTCAGATGATCCATCCGCCTCAGCCTGGGATTACAGGCATGAACCACCGCGCCTGGCCGAATTGCTGCAATCATAATGGAAATAAATGGAATTAGATGGAAAAAAGTTTAGCCTGGGGCTCAGGATAGGCTCTCCCTTTACTACCACATTCCTGTGCAGAGCACCAAGGAATCAGAGAATTCTACACTCGACTTTGGCCTTGTGGGTTATTATGGCAGTATATTTATTGAAGTTGGAGAATAGAACATATTTAACTATTTGTTAGCTTCATTTATAACTCATAATTATTTAGACATAATGCAAATGTGGGCTGGAATTCATGTTCTGATTTTTTGTGGCCTTGACCTAAGGAAGAGGGAACCAGGGAAATGGGCTTTATATGCTTGGATGGCTTCATGGAATCCCCAACTTCTTTAGCTTCTGTGACGACTCAAGATTGTTACTAAAATCCACTTTGTATTATCTTTAAAAACCAAGCGATATTATTTTTGCTTATATTATATCACATATCATATATTATTATATATAATGTTATAATATATAATATAATATAATTAATATATAATATATAATATGTATATTATATAATTATATATAATATGTATATTATATAATTATATATAATATGTATATTATATAATTATATATAATATGTATATTATATAATTATATATAATATGTATATTATATAATTATATATAATATGTATATTATATAATTATATATAATATGTATATTATATAATTATATATAATATGTATATTATATAATTATATATAATATGTATATTATATAATTATATATAATATGTATATTATAATGTATTATTATTGCTTATTATCAGTGAGCAAAGAAAGTGGTTTCTTAGGATGGAATCTACTCCTGCTGAAGATGCCATGAACATTGTGGAAAGAACAACAAAGGACTTAGAATATTCCATAAACTTAGTTGATAGAGGAGTGGCAGGGTTTCAGAGGATTGGTTCCAATTTTGATATAAATTCTACTGTGGGTAAAATGGTTCCAAACTGCATAGCATGCTACAGTGAAATCTTTTGTGAAAGGAAGAGTCAGTCAATGCAGCAAACTTCATTGTCATCTTATTTTAAGAAATTGCCACTCCCTCTCCAGCCCTCAGCAACCACCACCCTGATCAGTCAGTAGCTATCAACGTTGAGGCAAGACCATCCAGCAGCAAAATGATGATGACTTGCTGAAGGCCCAGATGATGGTTAGCATTTTTTGGCAATCACATATTTTCAAAGTAAGGTATATATATTAAATTTTAGACATAATGCTATTGCACACTTAATTGACTACAGTAGTTTAAACATAACTTTTTTTTTGAGATGGCATCTGGCTCTCTTGCCCAGGTTGGAGTGCAGTGGTGTGATCTTGCCTCACTGCAAACTGTGCCTCCCAGGTTCAAACAATTCTCCTGCCTCAGCCTCCTGAGTAGCTGAGACTACAGGCACTCACCACCATTTTTGTATTTCTGGTAGACACAGGGTTTCACCATGTTGGCCAGGCTCGTCTCGAACTTCTGACCTTAGGTGATGCACCTACCTCGGCCTCCCAATGTGCCGGAATTACAGGCGTGAGCCACCATGCCTGGCAACATAACTTTTATATGCACCAGAAAGCAAAGAATTTTGTGTGAATTGCAAAAAATTTCGTGTGACCTGCACTGTTGTGACATTCACCTTATTCTGGTTACCTAGAATGTGTAATATCTCCAAGGTGTGTCTGTATCCCTAAAAGCAGAGCTGGAGTAAAGACTTGGGTGTGGGTGGTTTATTTGGGAGGTGATTCCAAGAAGCAGGAGTCAGAAGTGGGAAGAGTGAGCCAGGCAAGAAAGAAAACCCAAAATAATGGCATGCTATTGAGGCTCCTGCCATGCAATTTTTTCTGCAGGACCTTCCTAGAGGCTCCGGAAAGTTATCCAGAACTGTCCACCTGAAACATAAGCCTGGAGCATTCGTCCATCTGTCCCACACTGGTTGAAGTCTTCCCCTGAGGCTGTTAACCTGCAAGTGTTTCTGGGCTGTATTTGTGCTCAGGAAAAATCCTACAATCATGGAGATGCCCTAGGGCAGAAAGTGTAGCTTGAGTTTGCTGGCAGCACAAGGGAAGCCTGTGCTTCCATGGAACTTCCCATGCTGGCTGAGACTGAATGAAAGGTGAGCTGAGAAGACATGATGCAGGCGCCATTGCACTAAGCAATCATAGCCTTTGATCTGGGCAAGAAGACCCCTGCCCTGAATCCTGCTCTTGAGAAGGTGCCTCTCTGGTCCTCCAATGACTGTACTCCGGCCCACTCAGAGCTCTCACCCTGTCTTCTAGGGCACACACTGGGCACTCAGGCCCCTGGCCAAATGTGCCTGAGCCTGCATGGCCTCTTCCCTGGGTCCATTTCAAAGCACAAACTGTGTTTGTCCAAATGGTGCCCAAGGCTCTGCTGTCTGAAGGGGTGAAAATTGTGAATGGAGCTTGCATGGGGCCTAGGGAGTCCCCCACACAGGGATATGCAAGGCTTCTCAAGAGAGGACAGGGCTAGCTATGATGAAAGAAAAAAGTTTAGCTTGGGGCTGAGGATTGGCTCTCCCTTTACTACCACATTCCCGTGCAGAGCACCAAGAAATCAGAGAATTCTACACTCGACTTTGACCTTGTGGGTTATTATGGCAGTATATTTATTGAAGTAGGAGAATAGAACATATTTAACTATTTGCTAACATCATTTATAACTCATAATTATTTAGACATGATGCAAATGTGGGCTGGAATTCAAGTTCTGATTTTATGTGGCCTTGAGCTAAGGAAAAGGTACCCAGGAGATGGGCTTTAAGTGCTTGGGTGGCTTCATGGAATCCCCAACTTCATTAGCTTCTGTGACACCTCAAGATTGTTACTAAAATCCACTTTGTATTATCTTTAAAAACCAAGGGATATTACGTAGGTCAGTAGTTAGAAGGCATTTGACTCAAAATATCTATGAACCAAAGGATATAAATGACTAAAAGCAGGAGGATTATTACCTGAAGGGGTGGAGGGTTGATCTCAGGATATGACCTGTGAGATCCTCCCTGCTGGCTGAGTGCTCGCTAACGTGGGGTAGGAGAGCACCAGGAACAACACATATCTGGGACAGGAGAGAATGTGGGGAGTAAGGAAAGAGAAATAGGCCTTTTTGTTTTTATTGACACATGACAATTATACATATTTCTAGGGTACATGTGATATTTTGATACATGCATACAATGTGTAGTGATCAAATCAGTATAATTTGCATATCTATCACCTCAAACTTTTATCATTTATTTGTGTTGAGAACATTCCACATCTTTCCTCTAGTCATTTTGAAATATATGTTATTGTTAATGATCGTCACCCTACTGTGCTATTGCACACTAGAAAATCTTCTGTTCCTTCCATCTAACTGTATTTTTGTGCCCATTAGCCAACTTCTGGGAAGGGCAAAAGAGTGAGTGGATGACAAGGGCCCTTTTTAAGGAAAAGTAAATTTTATGAGAAGCGAAGACATTTTAGGAGGAAAAATAAAAAGGTGGGCCATGGGCTTAGAGTAGGGACTGCAGAAATTGAAAGGCAAAGAGAAAAAAACAACTTAGTTATGTGAAAATACATTTCAATGTCATTCCTTTCACAGGTCCAACGTCTGATATTCTTTTGGGAAGCTGGATATGAGGTAGGAATCTTTCTTTGAGTCATACATTTTTATCATTATGATTATTGTTGAATGATAGCTGACAATTTTTGAGAGCAATTATTGAGGACAATTATTGAGCTTTGACAAGCTCTTTTCAAAGGACTTTACATATATTTTCTCCACTTCTAATTGTTAGATATTCTTATTATTCCCATTTTGTAGATGAGGGATGCACAGGCATAAAGCCTATGTGGAGGCAGAGAGCAGGTAAGTAACCTGACCATGGCCCAACAGCAAACAAATGATGGGGCCACATGCAAATCCAGGCAGAACCCTTCTATTATATGAAGCTCAATGTTTTCTTGTTTTCATCTTGTTATGAAAACACCTATTTGCAAAGGGGTTTTGAAGCTACTTTAAAACATTTTGTGGCTGTGTGTGTGGTGGCTGACACCTGTAATCCCAGCATTTTGGGAGACCAAGGTGGGCAGACTGCCTGAGCTCAGGAGTTTGAGACCAGCCTGGCTAACATGGTGAAACCCTGTGTCTACTAAAAATACAAAAAAATTAGCCGGGCGTGTTGGTGTGCACCTGTAATCCCAGCTACTCTGGAGGGTGAGGCAGGAGAATCGCTTGAACCGGGGAGACGAAGGTTGCAGTAAGCCAAGATCGTGCCACTGCACTTCAGCCTGGGCGACAGAGTGAGACTGTGTCTCCAAATAAACAAATAAATAAATAAGATTGACCTTTGAGCTCCTGATCATGTCCCTAGATTGTACTTGTACATATTTTGATGTCTAATAAGATTTATTCTTAGTGCATTTTTTAAGTTAAAGTATTTATTGAGCATCTACTGTATATCATGTGCTGAGACAGGCAACAGTGGTGCAGGGAACATATGGCACAGTCTCTGACCTCAGGTAACTTTCACTCTCATACATATGTATTAGGACACAAACACATGTGTGAATATAAGGTAGTATGATATACATTGCAACAAATAATTATTTACTGTAAACCTATTTTATAGGATTTTAAACTTAAACTACTTTCACCCTATTTCCAAAAAAGTATTGCATAACTTTAAATGGATTCTCAGTTTGAAATCATCATACAAACTGCAGTAGCATCTGCTGTGAAATACTGCTTTGTATCTATTAGAATAGTCCAAACAACTGGGAGAGAACTGCATTATTAGAGCTGTAAAAGTTATTGTCTAGAAATCTCAGAAAATAAGAGGAAGTTCTATGGTAGATGAATAAGATGACATCTAAACTGTTTTCTTAAGCTACTGAATGAAGTCCTGTGGATATCTCACAGCACAAAGTTCAAGTGTATGCCCACAACTCCTCATGCCACAAGATGTGACACCTTTCCAAACTCTTTTTGCAAAAGTTTCCAATTATGTCTCTTATAAGAGTAATTTTTATACCCACATATTCCGGCTTTTGTAGTGCACGCAAAGACAAGATGGGAAGGGGCTTCCATTTTTTGGTGCCAGCTGCTCTATGGACCAGGCCCTGCCCATGCATCCGTGTTGGTTCTTTTATCCCCACATCAGCCGTAGACCATAGGCATTAACCTCCATTGTACAGATGAGGAAATTGAAAGTCTAAGAGAATACGCAATCTACCCAGAGTCACGCAGCTTGTGTATGTGAGGGCTGGAATGAAAATCCAATCTGTGTGAGTCCCAAGTCCCCTTCCACCATATGGTTTCCATTTCATTTTGCAATCAGCTTGGCTGGGATATGTCTGCCCTAAAAGACAGTAAGTAGGAATACCTGTCTCTATACCTTAACCTGACATCCATGGGCTTGCTTTTTGTATTTCGAGGTGTCATAACATTATAATAATAATTTGATTTTATTTGAATAGTGAATATTATACTACTCAGTCTAGAGATTTATGACATCCCAGTCTAAACTGGGTGATAGCAATGAAGCTTCTTCAAGGAGACAAGTATGAGTAATAAGGTAGAAATAAGTTGAATTTCTATGGAGTTGCTACTTCTGAATTTAAAGCTAGCTGAGGTTAAGTAGATATTCAAAAAGATCACTATAATCTTCACTTGAATAATATAAACATTTATTATTTTTTACGTATGTATTTATTTATGGAACATAGATATAATTTTAAAACAGATTTTTGCAAATTGTATTAAAATATGCTAAAAACATAACACATTATGACCCAACAGAGTTTTTCAAAGTAACTCAATGTTAGTTTAAAATGTGAAATTTAATCGATATAATTCACCATAGAATACAGTGTGTATGTCAGTATAATATATATCAAAATTGGAAAGAAGTAAATTTATCTTTGTTTTTTAATAAGATGAACTTACAATTTTAATGAATTTCAACTTTCATTTTAGATTCTGGAGGGTATCTGTACAGGTTTATTACATGGGTGTATTGTGTGATGCTGAGATTTGGGGTATGAATGAAGGTGTGAGTGCCTGTCTTGAACTTGTACCAAGATCAACCTCCCCTGATCAGCAGAGGGTAAACTAACTTGAATTACACTTGAATTTTTTAGGAGAGCAGGTCACAAAGGGCAAATGGTGTCCAGAGACAAAAGTGCTCGATGGTCTAAAATGAGCCTGCCATATCACTGTGGGTACAGGTCTTCACACAAATATATTTCAGAAAGGGGTCAAACCCTTGTTTACACATAAATGTAAGCTGGGTGTGGAGGCACACGTCTGTAATTCCAGCGACTCAGGAGGCTGAGGCAGGTGGATCCCTTGAGTTCAGGAGTTTAAGACCAGGCTGGACAACATAGGAAGATCCCATTTCAATTTTTAAAAATGAGAAAAAAAAATAGATAAACTTAAGCATATTAAATTTTTAAAGAGTTTATTTGAGCAAACAGAGATTCATGGATCAGGCAGCTCCAAACTGAAAGTGGTTGGAGGATCTACCAGAGGTGTTTATAGGGAAGGCTTTTATAGGGTGAATATAGAAGTAGAGTAGAGAAATTGTTTGATTGGCAAAAATTTGGGCAGTTGCATTATTTGAACTATCCTGGTGGTAGGTCTCTCATTACACAGCTAATACTCAGCGGGCTGCTTGTTGATGGGCTAAGCTTTTCATTTTGTCTATGTAGGAACCCAGGCCATGGGAGCTATCTCAGCCTAATGCTCTCCCATTAAGTTATTTTACACCTTCTCTCTGTATCAGAGTAAGCGGGGGTCTTCCCCAGGAGGCTTCTTACCACCCTGTTTCCCTCAGCAAAATGAAACTGTCCCTTTTGCCTCTGTAGGCAATCTTCTGAACAAGGCTTTCCTAATATTTTTATATCATCTTATTTTATCTTATCCTTTTCTCTGTACCTTGTTTACACGCTTCTGGAACACTTGTACACTTTGCACCCATCCCCTGCATTATTTAGGCAATCCTAAAAGAAGACTTCTAGGATGGATTGGTGGAGAACTGCTGGCATATTGAGCCCTCTCTCTTTGTATCTGGAACTTTCATAATTACCTTAGTTCTCCATGCCAATTTTGCAATTATCTTTGTTCTCCACTTCAAAATACATTTACCTCTGACAGAAGCTGAGTACATAAAAGGGACCTTGTCCAGTGGTACTTATGAGGCAGGAGATGTGATATATTTAAAATTATAAACTAAAAGCTTTCTGACACCAAAAGCATAAGTAAAACACAAAAAAATAAGTAAAGTGGACTTCATCAAAATTTAAAACTTTTGTGCAATCAGAGGACAACCGGCAGAATGGAAGAAAATATTTTAAATAATATCTTTGATAAGGGATCAATATCCAGAATATATAAAGAACTCCTACAACTCAGCAATAAATAAACAACCCAATTAAAAAATAGGCAAAGGACTTACATAGAAATTTTCCCAAAAAAGATATACAACTGGCCATCAAGCCCATGAAAGACGCTCAACATCACTGGTTACTAAGGAAAAGCAAATCAAAACCATAATAAGATACCACTTCATACCCATTAAGATGGCAATCATCAAAAAGCCAGGGAATAATAAGTGTTGGTGAGGATGTAGCCAAATCAAAACTCTTGTGCATTGCCGGTGGAATCTACAGCGGTATAGTCATGGTGGAAAAGAGTACAGCGGTTCCTAAATTTAAAAAAATATGGAACATAGGCTGGGCTCAGTGGCTCATGCCTGTAATCCCAGCACTTTAGGACACCAAGGTGGCCAGATCACGAGGTCAGGAGTTCAAGACCAGCCTGACCAACATGGTGAAACCATGGGGTTTCACCCCATCTCAGCTAAAAATACAAAAATTAGCTGGGCGTGGTGCTGCGTGCCTGTACTCCCAGCTACTCAGGAGGCTGAGGCAGGAGAATCCCTTGAACCTGGGAGGTGGGGGTTGCAGTGAACCTGGGAGGTGGGGGTCACAGTGAGCAGAGATCACATGACTGCACTCCAGCCTGGGTGACAGAGCTAGACTCCATCTCAAATAAATAAATAAATAAATAAAAATGAAACATAGAATTACCATATGAGTCAGCAAGTCCACTTCTGGGTTTAAACCCATAAGAATTGAAAGCAAGGACTTCAACAGATATTTGCAAATTCATGTGCATAGTAACATTATTCATGATAGCCAAAAGCTGGAAGCATTCATTGACAGAGGAATGGATAAACAAAATGTGGTATAGATATACAGTGGAGTATTACTTAGCCTTAAAAAGGGACATTCTGATGCATGCTACAACATGGATGGACTTTGACATAATGCCAAGTGAAAGAAGCTGGATACAAAAAACTAATACTGCCTGATTCCACTTATGTGAGGTATGTAGCATGTAATATTCACAGAAACCAAAAGTAGAATGAAGGTTCCCAGTTAATGGGAAAAGAGATTAAGGAAGGGCTATTGTTTAAAGAATGCAGAGTTTTAGTTTGGGAAATTGAAAAAGAAAAACTTCTAGAGATGATGGATGGTGGTGACAGTTGTACAATCAGGTGACTGTATTTAGTGACACTGAACTATGCACTTAAAAATGGTTAAAATGGCAAATTTTATGCTATGTATATTTTGCCAAAATAAAAATTACAAACTTTTTTAAATTAAAAGCTTTAGAATAATTAATTAAAATAAAAGTAATTAAATGTATTTTAAAACTAAAGCTAAAATGAATTCCCCTTCAATCCCAATAACTATGTGCCAAAAGCGCTACTTCTGCTCTGATCATTCTACCTACTGTGAATATCCATGTGCGACTTTTGGCTAGTTCATAAAATAAACTTGAATGAGCATTAATTTTTTTATAATTCTCTTTCTCTATCCACTAGCTAGATTTCTACATCCTACAAGTTGCAGACCACACCTGATACAGATGAATCATTTTTCTGCTCCCTCTCGCAATTCCCTCTAGTATCTGTGATTTATATACGCCCTCCTGCTGCTCTAGGTCCAATCTCTGTGCAGTTGGATGTCTCAGTATTGGTAACTCTTGACCTGGGTAAGCAAGAAACACGGTGAAATTGATGTTTTCTCTTTGAAGTTGACCCTGAAATAGGAGAATCTTTGGGTGGTCCATCCATGTCCATTCATTCCTGTTAACAATGTTAACAAACATTTTCTGGCTTAGGACATTAAAGAAGGAGAATTTTATTTTTTAAAATTTTATTTATTCATTTTTTCATTATTATTTTATTGAGACGGAGTCTCCTTCTGTCCCCCAGGCTGGAGTGCAGTTGCAGAATTTTGGCTCACTGTAACCTCTGCCTCCCAGGTTCAAGCGATTCTCCTGCCTCAGCCTCCCAAGTAGCTGGGATTACAGACGCATGCCACCACGTCCGGCTAATGTTTTGTATTTTCAGTAGAGATGGGGTTTCACCATGTTAGCCACAATGGTCTCAATCTCCTGACCTCGTGATCTGCCCGCCTCGGCCTCCCAAAGCGCTGGGATTACAGGTGTGAGCTGCCGTGACTGGCCTAAAGAAACAGAATTTTATTAATTTATCAGCTGAGTTTGCATTTCAGCAGCTTACAAAGCATTTGCCATTGTTTGAGGTTGCAGTGAGGACAACATGAAACATCTGATGAAAAACTTTCACAAAACCTGGTCTCTTTGCAACAGCTTAGCTATGTGAGAATAGCTTTTATAACATGACAACCCTAAAAATAAAACCATTTTAAAGTTAAAGCTGTCCTTCCAGTTGCCATTTCAAATTTTATCCCAAGAACTGAGGTGCCGTTCAGTAAAAGGCAACTACAGGCTTCTCAGCAGTAAGGCTAAGTACTTGTTTTATGTTTTCTGGTGATGAATTTATTTCTTGTCTTTGAGTTTGCAATGATAACTATAAAAGTGATTGTCAATAGTATTAGTATAATTTAATTTCTAATAGAATGAGTTTTCCAAGTATGTGTTAGTCAGAGCTATGATATTCCTAATAATACCAGAACTTATTTTGTGCTCTATGATGATGATATTAGTCATCTGTTTTCTCAGCAATATTTTACAGTGCTTCAGACTATTAATACACTAATCTGTATTTTTGGCTGGGTGCCGTGGCTCACGCCTGTAATCCCAGCAGTTTCAGAGGCTGAGACCGGTAGATCACTCAAGCTCAGGTGTTCAAGAGAAGCCTGAGCAACACTGCGAAACCCCCTTTACTAAAAATACAAAAATTAGCTTGGCGTGGTGGCGGGTGCCTGTAATCCCAGCTACTTGGGAGGCTGAGGCAGGAGAATCATTTGAACCTGGGAGGCAGAGTTTGGAGTGAGCTGAGATCGCACCATTGCACTTCCGCCTGGGCAACAAGAGGGAAACTTCATCTCAAAGGAAAGAAAAAGAGTAAATAGTAAGATTGGGCATGGTGGCTCATGCCTGTAATCCTAGCACTTTGGGAGGCTGAGGTGGGCTGATCACCTGAGGTCGGGAGTTCGAGGGCAGCCTGACCTACATGGAGGAACCCTGTCTCTACTAAAAATACAAAATTAGCCACGCTTGGTAGTGCATGCCTGTAATCCCAACTACCTGAGAGGATGAGGTAGGAGAATTGTTTGAACCCGGGAGGTGGAGGTTGTGGTGAGCCAAGATCATGCCATTGCACTCCAGCCTGGGCAACAAGAGTGAAACTACGTCCAAAATAAAATAAAATGAAATAAAATAAATAAAAAATAAATAAATAAAGAGTGAATAGTATTCTTTTGTGTGTGTGTGTATATGTACACACATATATATATATATATATATATATATATATATATATATATCACATTTTCTTTATCCATTCATCCAATGCTGGCCTCCTACGTTGCTTCTATATCTTAGCTATTATGAATAATCCTGCAGTGAATATGGTAGTGCAGTTATCTCTTCAGTTTGCTGATTTCAATTCCTTTAGCTATACACCCACAGGAGGGATTGCTGGAACATACAGTAATTCTATTTTTAGTTTCTGATGAATCTCCATATTATTTTCCATAATGGCTGTATTAATTTACATTGGGAAATGTAATTACTTTTGATGCTGTTGGGAATGGACTGGTTTATTCAATAAACCGTGTTAGGTACATTAACTAATAGTGTGTAGGTGTTAAGTTATATTTACTGAATTCTTTACATTAAGGTATAGTTAAAACAGACTGAATAATTAAATGTAAAAATGATCTGGAGAAAACCTTTTGTTTTGTTTTGTTTTCTTTTCTTTTTTTGAGATGGAGTCTCACTCTGTCATCCAGGCTGGAGTGTAGTGGGGAGATCTCAACTGACTGCAACCTCACTCTCCCAGGTTCAAGTGATACTCCTGCCTCAGCCGCCTGAGTAGCTGGGATTACAGATGTGTGCCACCATACTCGAATAATCATATATGTTTTAAAATAGGAATAGATTTTCTAAGCTAAACTGAAGGGAAGTGCTAAGGAAAGAGTGAGAATTGACTTGATAATTATGTGTCTGAATGAATCAGCCAATTAATAAAATGAAAACAGGCCGGGGACAGTGGTACATGCCAGTCATCCCAGCACTTTGGGAGGCCAAGGTGGGCAGATCACTTGAGTCCAAGAGTTTGAGACCAGCCTGAGCAACATATCAAAACCCCATCTCTGCAAAAAATACAAAAATTAGCCAGGTGTGGTGACTCATGCCTGTAGTCCCTGCAACTTGGGAGGCTGAGGTAGGAGGATCACCTGAGCCTGGAGATGTAGAGACTGCAGTGAGCTGTGATTTTGCTACTGCACATCCAGCTTGGGCAACAGAGTGAGACCCTGTCCCAAAGAACCTCAACTAAAATGAAATGAAAACAAACACAAGATAAAAATTGGTGGACTTATTTTAACACATAGCATGATGAACACACATAGATAACAATACTAACCCAATGGATTTTTGTCAATCAAACTCATGGCCACTAGTCTAAAGGAAATAGGAATCATGACTATGAATTCACAACGATTTGCAACATTAGAAATACAAATTATCATCAGATATATCAGACTCACAATTATTTGACCTTTAAAGAATTCATCCTGCTCTCCATAATGAATAAGAAAATATTGATAAGTCTTTTTTCCCTTAACTTAGCCCTTTGTGCTCCTGAATCTCTGAATTTGTGTTTACATCTTAACACTCTTTTTTTGTAATTATTTTCTGCAGCTTTTTTCTCTTCACTTGAGACATCTCCTATATTCTCTTTACACTTTTCCACAAATGACTCAATTTTTTTCATAAGCTTCATTGATGAGTTCCATGTATATGATGATAGTGTAATGATAAATTATCCATGTGATTTCCCTCCAGTCTTGTTCATTATTCAAGTGACTCTCCTTGGTTTAGCAACAGGCTAGGAGGTATCTATGACATTTTGTTCAGGTTAAGCAGAAAGAAGAAAACAAAATCTACATTCTCTTTTTCGTATTTTAAACACAAGCCAACAAATAATTTGGAAAGACCCATGATTAGACAGGGAGGATTTTATGCTCCTTCAAGAGTAATTGAGATTGCTTAATTGTATGGAGGAATGAGCATATCTCAAGGGGAATCGAGAAGATATAATATTTGGATGACAGAATCATTAAGAAGTGGCTTTGTACCCTGGCTACAACACTGCACATGGGAAATATTCAGGTGCAGTGGTGCATGCCTGTAATCCCAGCACTTTAGGAGGCTGAGGCAGGTGGATCACCTGAGGTCAGGAGTTCAAGACCAGCCTGACAAACATGGTGAAACCACATCTCTACTAAATACAAAAAATTAGCTGGGTGTGGTGGCACATGCCTCTAATCCCAGCTACTTGGGAGGCTGAGGCAGGAGAATCACTTGAACTTGGGAGGTGGAGGTTGCAGTGAGCTGAGATCACGCCATTGCACTCCAGCCTGGGCAACAAGAGCAAAACTCTGTCTCAAAAAAAAAAAAAAAATCACAGCCCCACCAACTTTTTCGCATAGGATGATTAAGGATTCCAGAGCCCACGCTACCTCTAGGGTCTCCTACCCCTGTCACACCACACATATATCTTGACAGGGCCTGTTACAGAGAAGAAAAGGCCCAGTAAATTAATATCACAGTCATCCCACATACCCACCAAAAGACTCAAATTAAAATTTTGACAAAATTAAATGTCAAGAAGAATGCAAAGATTTGGGAATTATCAGACATTGTAAGACTGTCAGTTGGTGTGCTAACATTGGGATGAAACCAATAATACCTAGTAAAACTGATGATATGTTTATCCTGTAACCTATGGTTTCACCTCTTGTTTTATACTATACATAAATACACACTAATGGTAACCAAATAGAAATACAAACATGTTCACAACAGCATCATTTGTAACTGACAAAAATGAACACAACCCACATGTCCACCAACAATGAAGGGAAACACACTGGTGTACTGTATTTTCATTTATTTTTATTTTTTCATATTTATTTTATGTATATAAATATAAATGCATATTTTTTTTGAGACAGCGTCTTGCTTAGTCACCCAGGTTGGAGTGCAGTGGTGCGATCTCGGCTCACTGCAACCTCCGCCTCCCGGGTTCAAGCAATTCTTCTGTCTCAGCCTCCCGAGTAGCTGGGATTACAGGCATGTGCCACCACTCCCAGTAAATTTTTGTATTTCTAGTAGAGATGGGGTTTCACCTTGTTGGTAAGGCTGGTCTCAAACTCCTGTCCTGAGGTGATCCACCTGTCTCGGACTCTCAAAGTGCTGGGATTACAGGTGGGAGCCACTGCACTTGGGCTTTTTTTTTTTTTTTTTTGAGACTGTCACTTTATTGCCCAGGTTGGAGTACAGGGCACGATCTTGGCTCACTGCAACCTCCACCACCTCCCAGGTTCAACTGATTCTCCTGCCTCAGCTCTCAAATAATTGGGATTACAGGTGCACACCACCACACCTGGCTAATTTTTTTTTTTTTAACAGAATCTAGTTCTGTCACACAGGCTGGAGTGCAGTGGCTCAAACTCGGCTCACTGCAACCTCTGCCTCCCAGATTCAAAAGATTCTCCAGCCTCAGCCTCCCGAGTAGCTGAGACTATAGGCATGTGCCACCACACCCAGCTAATTTTTTGTATTTTTAGTAGAAATGTGGTTTCATCATGTTCACCAGGATTGTCTCCATCTTCTGACCGCGTGATCCACCTGCCTTGGCCTCCCAAAGTGCTGAGATTACAGTCATTAGCCACTATGTGGCCTAATTTTTGTAGTTTTGGTAGAGACAGAGTTTCACCATGTTGGCTAGGGTGGTCGGGAACTCCTTACCTCAAGTGATCTGCCTGCCTTGGCCTCCCAAAGTGCTGGGATTATAGGCATGAGCCATCATGCCTGGCTGGTGTACTGTTTTAATAGAATGCAGAAACAATGCTAACTGTGAATCTTAAATACTTAATATTGAGTAAAAGGGGCCAGATGCACCAGGATACAGACTTTTACTCCAACTATGTAAGAGAAAAACCAGGCAAAATCAGACTTTACTTTAGGCATATAAAAATGCATAATAAGGCCCGGCATTTAGGTCAGGAGTTTGAAACCAGCCTGACCAACATGCAAAACTCCATCTCTACTAGAAATATAAAAATTAGCCAGGCATGGTGGCACATGGCCCGTGCCTGTAATCCCAGCTACTTGGGAGGTTGAGGCATGAGAATCACTTGAATCCAGGAGGCGGAGGTTGCAGTGAGTCAAGATCATGCCAATACTCTCCAGCCTGGGTGATAGAGTGAGGCTCCATCTCCAAAAAAAAAAAAAAAAAAAAAGAAAGAAAGAAAGAAAATACATGATAAAATTATAAAGAGAACCAAGGAGAGGAAGGCAGATATCCACAGGTGGATATCTGTTGTATCTGTTACTAATAAGGGGAAGGAAGACTTTAGGATCAGTTAGGGGCATACAGAGGACTTCTCGGTGGTGATAGTGCTCTATTTCTTCACCTGGATAGGTATCACATAGATGTTTCTTTAATAACTGATGTATCCATATCTTTGTTTGTATATGTTAAAATAAGAATGAAATAGAGGAAAGGAAGGTGAATGGAAAGAGATTTCCCCATTCATCAAAATTTTAAAGTCATGTTTTTCTTCATGTTCTTCTCCAAGCTCAGTCTGAAATGATGAAAGCAGCCAAGCACGGTGGCTCACGCCAGCAATCTCAGCATTTTGGGAGGCCGAGGTGGATGAATCACCTGAGGTCAGGAGTTGAGACCAGCCTGGCCAACATGGTAAAACCCTGTCTCTACTAAAAATACAAAAATTAGCTGGGCGTGGTGGCAGGCACCTATAATCCCAGCTACTCGGGAGGCTACAGTGAGCTGAGATCACGCCACTTGACACAAAAGAGTGAAACTCTGTCTCAAAACAAAACAACAACAACAATGACAAAGGGAAACAGGAAAACATCCTAAATAATAGAGGACTTATTAAACTAGGGTGCAGCCACTCATACTGTGTATTGATTTGTAGATTAAGGAAACTATGACCCTCCCTAGGTACTGATTTAGAGTGACATTTCTGTGAAAATAGAGAAATACTTATACATGCATAGAACACATATATGTATTTAAAATTGTATATGGGTATGACATATACATACATATTTGTGTGTATGGCAACTGCAACCTTGTACATGAAAATAACTTCTGTGTTCAGCCCTAAAAAAGAACTACATCTTTCCATTTGCCACAACATGGATGAACCTGGAGGGCATTATACCAAGTGAAGTTGGCCAAACACAGAAAGAAAAATATTGCATGACCTTGCTTATATGTGGAATGTTAAAACGATTTTCACATACAAAGGAATAGAAGGCTGGAAGCGGTGGCTCACACCTGTAATTTCAGCACTTTGGGAGGCCAAGGCGGGAAGATCATAAGGTCAGTAGTTCAAGTCCAGCCTGGCTAACACAGTGAAACTCTGACTCTACTACAAATGCAAAAAATTAGCCAGGCGTGATGGCACGTGCCTGTAATTCCAGCTACTCAGGAGGCTGAGGCAGGAGCATCTGTTGAACCAACGAGGCAGAGGTTGCAGTGAGCCGAGATCATGCCACTGCACTCCAGCCTGGGCAACAGAGCAAGACTCTGCCTCAAAAAAAAAAAAAAAAAACACAGAGCGGTTACCAGGTAGAGAGGAAGGGAGGAAATAAGAACATGTGGGTCAGAGCTACAAAGTAGCAGATATGTAGGATGAACAATCCTATACATCTAATATACAACATGAGGACTATAGGTAACAAAATTGTACTGTGTGTGGGATTCATGGTAAGTGAGTAGATTTTGCCTTCCCTTGCCACACTAAATAAAATGTGGGTGTCTGTGAGATTATAGATATGTTAATTTGCTTCACTATAGTAGCCCTTTTACTATGTATATGTATCCTATAACACCATATTGTGTACCTTAAATATACACAATAAAATATATTTAAAAAAAGAAAAAGATTGGCCAGGCATGGGGGCTCACACGGGTAATCCCAGAACTTTGGGAGGCCAAGATGGGCAGATCACGAGGTCAGGAGTTTGAGACCACCCTGGCCAACATGGTGAAACCCCGTCTCTACTAAAAATACAAAAAAATTGGCCAGGTGTGGTGGCACACACCTGTAGTCTTAGCTACTCAGGAGGCTGGGGCAGGAGAATTGCTTGAACCTAGGAGGCAAAGGTTTCAGTGAGCTGAGATTGTAGCACTGCACTCCAGCCTGGGTGACAGAGTGAGACTCCATCTCAGAAACAAAACAAAACAAAACAAACAAAACAAAACAAAAAAACAAAAAGAAAGCATTCTGGCCAGGAGTGGTGGCTCACCCCTGTAATCCCAGCACTTTGGGAGGCTGAGGCAAGTGGATCACGAGTTCAGGAGATCGAGACCATCCTGGCTAATATGGTTAAACCCCGTTTCTACTAAAAATACAAAAAAAAAAATTAGCCAGGTGTGGTGGCGGGCGCCTATAGTCCCAGCTACTCAGGAGGCTGAGGAAGGAGAAAGGCGTGAACCTGGGAGGCAGAGCTTGCTGTCAGCCGAGATGGCACCACTGCACTCCAGCCTGGGTGACAGAGCAAGACTCCATTTAAAAAAAAAAAAAGAAAAACCGAATATCCCGCGATGCAAACTAGCAATCTATTAGTGAAAATGCGTTGTGATGTGTGGATTCATCTCACAGAGTTAAACCTTTGTTTTCATTCAGTAGGTTGGGAACACTCTTTTGGTAGAATATACAAAAAAGACATTTTGGTGAACAGTGAGACCTAATGTAAAAAACTGAGCACTTTGGGATAACAACTAAAAACTATATATCTGTAAAAATGGTTTGTGATGTGTGGATTCATCTCACAGACTTAAACTGTTGTTTTGATTCAGCAGGTTAGGAACACTCTTTTGTAGGATCTATGAAGGGCCATTTTGGAGCCGACTGTGGACTATAGTGAAAAACCTAATATCCCAGGATAAGAAGTAGAAACAATCTATCTGTTAAAATAATTTGCGATGTATGGATTCATCTCACAGAGTTAAACCTTTTTTTAAATTAAGTTAAACCTTTTTTGTTGTTGTTGCTCCCCCGCAATTTGGAGTCCTTCAACTTGGGCACTGGGCCATGTTGTGGAGAGCTTGTGCAATGAAGGGAATGCAGGGATGGAGTTGGTAGCAATTTCTGAGTCATCTGTCTGCAACTTTTTTGCAGCTGAAATTGTGGGACCCTATCCACACCTCAACAGATTGTACCCTCACCTGTATCTATCTTAACAGCTGCTCACTCTCTTTGTACCAGAATGAAATCACAAGATGATGGAAGAGTGCCTACCTCACGAAGTGAAGCACCTGCTTGGCTGAAAACAGAATTTGAGGTGGATTCAGGAAGTCCTACAGACAGGACTGCTAGGGTCTGGCACTGAGTTGGCTGCAGGACAATGAGGCACTGGGAGGTGTCTGCTCTTGGGTGTGATATGCTCCTATTCTTTATTGAAGAATGGCTGCTTTGTATGGGAAGGTGATTTGGATCCCTGTTGGTCTTAGACCGCAATTCACCGCAGATTCAGGAACCACGGGAAAACAAAAAGCACGCAGCCCCATAGCCCAAGCGGAGCCACACAGACAGGTGCACCAGAAGGTGGCGTGACTCGAAAAAAAAGGGCAGTGGTGCATGAGCCAAATATGCACCAGAAGGTGGAGTGACTCAAAAAGAAAGGGCAGCGGTGCATGAGCCAAATATTTTTTAGCAGATGACACTTATACACACACACACACAGACCCACAAACACACACATACAGCCACACACACACACGCAGACATCCAAAACTCAGAGCACTCATACAGAAACACACAGCTTGGCAGCTTCTGAGGCTGTGTGGTTCTGCTTCGCCAGGAAGTCCATCCGGCAAGAGCGCAGTCCTGAAAAACACAGGCGGACTTTACCTAGAAATCAGTGAGGGAACTGTCAAGGAGACACCCCCACACTGAGTAGGCAGGCCTGACGCAGCCTGCGGATCTTTTTGGACCTTAGGGATTTCGCAGTGTATTTCTGAAGCTCCGCTTGAGGTTTCCTCAGGCTGAATCCCCACTGCCATCTGCTGGGATTGTAGGACTATCACTTGGATCTTTAAAGGAAAACAGGTGAGACTCCAACGCAGACGCACGTCCACAGAGGTCTTCCTCTCCGCCAAGCCACAGATACCTGCAGCCAGGCAACGGTGACATTCACTTGACGCGAGCCTTCGCTCACGGCTTGTGCATGGTGCCCTGAGACTGGAGCATGCGCATTCGCGAGGCAGCCTCAGGAGCTGAACTGTCAGGGCTGTCAGCCTGCCTAGGCAGAGAAAAATAGTATAGGCAGAGCCAGCCTGGTCTCGGGAATAAAGCTGTCTGCGACAACCACAGCGAGACCCTATAAGTCTCCACCATAGCGCCTCCTGGGGCCATATCCGTGGTCAGGCACCAGTGGAGGAGGAGAAGTTTCTAGAATTTAAGGTGGGCACTGGAAACGGCTCTTCTGTTTCCATTGCCGAAAGAGGCTGTGTGACGGAATTGGGTCCCATGGGGATGGGAATACAATCTGGTAAGATGAGGAGTCTGCGGGTGATGAAACCATCCCTTATACACCGGAGGTGGTTGTCACTGAAAGATGGCCTGGCCCTTGAGCTCACTGCCACACTTCATTCTGGGCCTCACAGATGCTCGTGCTTCTCAGCACAGCAGTCTGGGAATGGAAAGAACCAAGACAAAAAGAAGTCCAATGTGGTACCAGGTCTTTGAAGTAGAACTGGCAACACGCAAGAGCAAATGAAATTGAGAGATTGTCTCAGAGGCCATCCGGGGTGGTAACAGTCCTGAAGACGGTGTTCAGGAATGCTGCTGAGGGTCATTGCTGACACCACAGGGAAGCTAAGAAAAATCAGTGCTCGCCTAAAAGAACCAGAGGGCCTGCGGTAAAGTCCAAGCCACGTTGAAAGATTTCTGCTAGAAGACCCAAGAGCCTCCTGCAAAGTAAAAACAACCCTAGCCCCTACAACTAGACCACTACCCACCACCTGGAGTGCAGCCAGCCTACCCGAAGTCCCTTTTTCTCCTTGAAACCCCTGGCAGCCAAAAGATGTGTGGCAAGAGTCAGGTCCATCCAGCAACAGCCCAATGATAAACCGCCTCCACAATGAGAAAGGATGTGTAGATGAAATTAAACACAGCCTAGATTACCAGGCAAAAGCCAGACACGGCTGCACGCTCTCATCCTATAGGAATCATGCCGCCTTCCGATAGAAGTGAGAGAAAAGGCCGGGCGCGGTGGCTCAGGCCTGTAATTCCAGCACTTTGGGAGGCCGAGGCGGGCGGATCATGAGGTCAGGAGATCGAGACCATCCTGGCTAACACGGTGAAACCCCGTCTCTACTAAAAATACAAAAAATTAGCCTGGCGAGGTGGCGGGTGCCTATAATCCCAGCTACTCGGGAGGCTGAGGCAGGAGAATGGCGTGAACCCCAGGGGGCGGAGCCTGCAGTGAGGCGAGATCGTGCCACTGCACTCCAGCCTGGAAGATAGCGAGACTCCGTCTCAAAAAAAAGAAAAAAAAGAAGTGAGAGAAAAAATAAGTTCCTGGATAGTAGATATAACACGAATTTACGATTACAAAAATATCACAGCTGCCCAGTCATTAAAATGTGACAGTGTTTAGAAGGAAACACTCATGAAATGGATCTCCATGAGTGTCGTTTTCTGGCGACTGGGAAACTTTTACTGTGGAAGACTTTGAGGCAGACCCAGCAAACCCTAGACCCATGAGGAACATGGAAGTGAGGAATAGAGGAGGCCAGGGTGGAGGCCACATCCCACCCAGCATCAATCCATCCCACTCCTATGTGGCTGCGTGAAGGAAAGCCAAAATTGGGAGCTGGCCCAAATGGCCCCAGTTTGTGCTCCAGCTGTTCCCCTCATGTTGGAGTCCTCCCACCTGGGCACAGGGCCATGGTGTAAACATCTTGTGCAATGAAGAGAGCAAGGATGGAATTGGAAGCACCTTCTGCCATCTCTCCGCACCTTTTTGCAGGGAAAGGTGTGGACCCCACCCACATTTCACCAGATTATATACTCACTCCAATCTGAACTTACGGCTGCTCACCCCTCTGTCCCGGGATGAAATCCGAAGACTATGGAGGATTGCCCACCTCATGACGTGAAGCACCTGTTTGGCTCAAAACCGAATTCGAGTTGGATTCAAGCGGCCCTGAGACAGGATTGCGAGGGTCTGGTTGCGAGGTTTCGACGATCGGTTGGTCCCAGGACAAAGAAGTCATGGGAGGTGTCTACCCTTGGATGTGGTGTGCTCCTCTTCTTTCTTCAAGAGTGGCTCTTTTGCAGGGGAATGTGATTTAGACCCTGGCGTGTTTCGGCCAGCCCTGCAATTCACCGCGGATTCAGGAAACACAGAAAAACAAAGGACATGAAGCGAGGCAGCCCAAGCAGAGTCACACAGACAGGTGCACCAGAAGGTGGGGCGAGATGAAAACGAAAGTGCTGCAGTGTGTGAGCCACATTGCTTTCAGCAGACACCACTTAGACACACACAGACACACACACACAGCCACGTACACATGGAGACATACAACACTCGCCACACTCCCATAGCAACACACAGCCCGGCTGCTTCTGAGACTGCGCGGTACTGCTCTGCCACGAAACCCTACCGGGAAGAGCAGCCCCAGAAAACACAGGCGGGCTGTACCAAGAAATGACAGGGGGGCAACTTTCAAAGAGACTCACACTCACAAGATCTAGGCAGGCCTAACGCATCCTGCGGGTAGATCCTCAGGGATTTCGCGCTGTATTTCTGAAGCTCCGCTTGAGATTTCTTCAGGCTGATTGGCCACTGCCATCTCCTAGGATGTGGGACTATCACGTGGATCCTTCAAAGAAGACAGGCGAGAGTCCAACGCGGACGCACCCCACAGAGGTCTCTTTCTCCGCCAAGCCACAGATACTTGTCGCCAGGCAACAGTGGCAGTCACTGTGACGCGAGCCTTCCCTCACTGCTTTCGCATGGTGCTCAGATTCTGGCGCATGCGCATTCGTGAGGCAGCCTCGGGAGCTGAACTGTCAGGGCTGTCAGCCTGCCTAAGCAGAGGAACATGGTTCAGGCAGATCCAGCCTGGTCTAGGGAGGTGTCTGTCCTTAGGTGTGGTGTACTCCTCTTCTTTCTGCAAAAGTGGCTTCTTTGCAGGGGAATGTGATTTGGACCCAGGCGTGTCCGGCCAGCCCCCCAATTCACTGCGCATTCAGGAAACAGAAAAACAAAGGACAAGAAGTGAGGCAGTCCAAGCAGAACCACTCAGACACGCGCACCAGAAGGTGGGGCGAGTCCAAAACGAAAGCGCTGCAGTGTGTGAGGCACACTGCTTTCAGTGGACACCACTTACACACACACACACACACACACACACACACACACACGGAAACATACATCACTCGCAACACTCCCATAGCAACATACAGCCCGGTAGCTTCTGAGACTGTGCGGTACTGCTCTACCACGAAGACGCATTGGGGAGAGAGCAGCACCAGGAAACACAGGCGGGCTGTTCCTAGAAATCACAGGGGGCAACTTTCAAGGATACTCACACCAACACCGTCTAGGGAGGCCTGACGCATCCTGCAGGCCCTTTTGGATTCTTAGGGACATCGCGCTGTATTTCTGAAGCTGCGCTTGAGATTTCTTCAGGCTAACTCTCCACTGCCATCTCTTAGGATTGTGGGAATGTCACGTGGATCCTTCAAAGAAGACAGGCTAGAGTCTAATGCGGACGCAGGTCCACAGCGGTCTCCTTTTCCGCCAAGCCACAGATATTTGTCGGCAGGCAACGGTTGCATTCACTGTGACGCAAGCCTTCGCTCACCGGTTGCACATGGTGCCCTGAGACTGGCGCATGTGCATATGCGAGGCCTGAGACTGGCGCATGCGCATATGCGAGGCAACCTCGGCCCCTGAACTGTCAGGGCTGTCAGCCTGCCTAAGCAGAGGAAAACGGAACAGGCAGAGCCAGCCTGGTTCGCGAAAAAGCTGCCTGCGCCAACCACTTCGGGGCCCTCGGCAGTCTCCCTGGTTGCTTCCCGCTGGAGGACGAGGAGTGTCAAGCATGTGCGGTGGGCGCTGGAAACTGCTCTTCTGATTCCATTTCCGAAAGAGGCTGTGTGCAGGAATTGGGTCCCATGGCGATGGGAATACAGTCTGTTGAGTTGATGAGGGGTCTGTTGGTAATGGAATCATTCCTGATACCCCTGAGGCGGATGTCAGTGAAAGATGGCCGGCCTTTGAGCTCACTTCCTCCCTTCATCCTGGGCCTCCCAGACGCTCCTGCTTGTCTGCACAGCTGTTTGGCACTGGAAGGAACCACGACAGAAAGAAGTCCAATCTAGTACATGATCTTGGAACTGGAACTGGCAACCCACAAGGGCAAGTGAAGTTGAGAGAGTGTCTCAGAGTCCACTTGGGGTGATTGCAAGGCTGAAGAAGGTGTCCAGGAGTGCTGGTGAGGGTCACTGTGGAACTCTGATAGTAGCTAAGAAAAATCAGCGCTGGCCGAAGAGAACCAGAGGGGCTGGGCTGGAGGCCAAACCACGTTCAAAGATTTTTCCAGAAGACCGAAGACCACCCTGCAAAGTGAAAACAACCCCAGCCCCCACAACCAGACCACTACCCACAACCTGGAGTGCAGCCAGCCTACCCGAAGTCTCTTTTGTTCCCTGAAATCCATGGCAGCCAAAAGATCCATGGCAAGAGTTAGGAGTCAGCTAAAAGCATAACTATTAAGTCCCAACAATTGTCTGTGGATGGCAAAAAGTTTTAGGACACCAACTGTTAAAGCCAAAATTAAATAGAAAAGTTTGTTACTTCTGTTCCATACAAGAATTTTACATAACAGTTATAATTATTTATAATGTACACTAAGAAATATTACAATTATAAGAGTTTCCCATAACTTTGGAATATATAATGATAACCTATTTTTACAAATATAGCACAAAGAAATTCTAACACCATTTCATATTTGATCATGCTTCCTGTATGATTTTTATATTATATAAATCAAATATGTCATGTTTGGACTTTAGGAGACCTAATAGCTAAAAGTTCAATTAGGTCAGAAAAAGACACAATTTATAATATGATTATGGAACATTTGTCAAATATCAAAGGTTTAAATCATTTTATATTATAAAATAGAATTCTAGGTTACCATAAGTTATCCATTTAGTCAAAATGTTAACTCAAAACTTTTTAAAGGATAAAACCTATACTCATTAATAGAGGGAAAACTTAGCTTTCTAAACAATCTCTTTCTTTTTCTTATTTTTCTTATAGCTTATTCAAAGGCAAACAAACTTTTCATCATTATTGAGTATCACATGAAAATCTTGTTCTAGCGGGAGAGCCAAATTTCACCTTTGCATCATGGTAGTATTAATGTCAAACTCAATTCTTAATATAACTTTATAGACAAATCTATCCAAGTTTAATGTTTGACCATGAGGTAAGAGTCTCAATAAACTTTCTTATAACCCTTTACAATTTTCTGTTAAAGAGCAGATCAATGTTCCAAGAAAATCGCGTTGTGCTTTTATTTTAATGTTCAATTTATGAAAAATCTGAATACTTTTTTAACTTTAGCTAACATAGACATATAGATACACACAGAATTTCTTCTACAATGTTAAATGTTTTACAAACCTTCCACAACTTGCTCAAACTTTCAACTTTATTCTAACTTAAAACAATCCTGTAACCCACTAAAGAAGCCTGCCCGCCCTCCCCCACCGCCCAAATTTGCCTTCTTATAATCTTTTACCTAAACACCTTGGATGTAAAACTGTTTCTTCAGAAGTCTCAATTACATGGAACAATGCTAACTATTGGCAACTTTTAGTTTTGGTGAAAAACTTGGCAAATGTAAACCTAATATGAAATTCTAAGAACCTCCCTCCCCAACTATATGAATGAACTCCTCTTCTTGGCCAAGAGCCTTGCAGAGTTAATCAGAAAATCTAGTTCAGGCATTGTGGAAGAGGGGATTAGACATGCCTCATTATATCCCTCCAGTATTAACATTAACACAATCATTAAGTGTGATAAGAAACATTTACAATCTATTTTCTTGGAAGCCTGCTACCTGGAAGGTTCTTCTGCACAATAAAACCTTGGTCTTTACAACACTTTCTCTTGACTCAGACATTCCTTTCTACTGCTAATAACTCTTCTAACTAACTACCAATCATAATATGTTTAAATCTGGCCGAGTGTGGTTGCTCACACCTGTAATTACAGCACTTTAGGAGGCTGAGGAGGGTGGATCCCTTGAGCTCAGGAGTTTCAGACCAGTCTGGGCAACATGGTGAATCCCAGCCTCCACCGAAAAAAATACAAAAAACTTAGCCAGGCACTGTGGCATGCATCTGTGGTCCTAGCTACTTGGAACACTGAAGAGGTAGGATCACTTGAGCTCAGTGGGTAGAGGTTGCAGTGAGCCAAGATCACACCACTGTGCTCCAGCCTGGGTGACACAGTGAGATCCCATATAAAAAATAAATACATAAATAAATAAAAATAAAATAAAAAGGATATGTTCAAATCTCCCTATGACCTGGAAGCCTGCACTTAGAGTTGTCTTGCCCACTCAGATCAAACCAACGTAAATCTTACATGTATGGATTGATGTACTGTGTCTCTCCAAAATGTATAAAAACAAGCTGTGCCCCAACCACCTTGGGCAAATATCATCAGGACCCCTGAGGCTGCGTCACAGGCATGTTTTTAACCTTGGAAAAATAAACTTTTTAAATTGACTGAGACCTGTCTCTGATATTTTGGGTTCCCAACTAGTAACCACAGAGAGATTCTGAGTGCAGGTGCCCCTGATCTTTGACAAATCTCCTATCAGTGCTTCAACCAGCTTGATCTATCCTTATGGCTCAAACCAATGAGACAATTTGCTGAGGCCTGGGGGCCCCCTTCCTCAAGAGAATCCCTAATATCCCCAAATTTGGTTGACATCTAAAGTTTATTTTGCTGTACAACTTCTTTTATGGAGTTTTGCTTTCTTCCAACAGTGAAGTCAAGTTTTCCTCCTTCCATACTGATAAAAGGCAGGTAACTCCTTTCTGGGGTTTCAGCTCACCTCCAATAGAAAAGGTGAGTTTGAGTTTCTTCTTTCTTCTAAAATGGCAGAGAGCAGTCTTCAGCCAGGGCCCCATTCCTAGATATGTAGCTGAATTGGGTTTTATTTGTTTTGTGAATTCTCCTTAATGACTAAAGGGTACAACTGACAACCAGCTGGTCTTAATTTTCTCTTACTATTAGAGTATTCAGTGATCGTATTGTTGGCTTTTGTTGTTATTTTTCCAGTCTTTCTCCCATCTGATTCGACCAACTCTACTGGACCTGGTCAAATCCAAATGAAAATCCCAAATTATAGAGAACAAGGCCTCTGAATTGTCTGAAATTTCTCACAGCTGCAAAAAGAAAAAACCCTGCACTTGGTTTCTGTGTTTTCTTCTTGTCTTTCTTTTCTTTCCCCTATTTCTCCTTCTCCTTTTCAATCTTTTGTACCAAGAAAAATATCTATAGCTGGCTTCTAATGACTTGAACTCCTCAAAGAACTCAAAACAAAGATGCCACTCACCCCTTTTTGAAATGCTGTGTTTTCTCTGTGGAGTTTCAAGAGCCACGGGCAGATTCTTTTTAGGTCTAAAGCTCTGCTTTCTGGTATCACATTATTTTACCTTTTTGGTTTTGGGGAGTAATAGAGATTCCCTTGCATTGTGAGAGGATTTGACCTTGGCATGTGTAATGGCAGATGAGAGCTAAAAAGTTAGGGGTGACTGAGGACAGTATACAGGAAGTGGTCTTAGCTATATATATATAGCTTGTGTATATATATATATATATATAATATAACTAATGTATATATATATATATATATATACAGCTAATGTGTGTGTATATATATATAGCTAATGTGTATATGTATATAGCTAATGTGTATATATATACAGCTAATGTGTATATATATATATTTTTATATATATATATGTATTTCCCCTTGGACGTTGTTTGTTTAGCATCCTAATTCTAGTTCAGAGGTGCATTCTAAAGAGTCTTTTCCATTGCCTTTTCTCTTCTAATTAATCTTTATTGGCTTGTCTGTCCATTTGGGTGAGAAACTGAAGTGTCATTTTTTTTTGATAAATGAGAGACTGAGTTTCCTCAGGTCCAAAGAGAAAAGGCATTTTGATTCTCCCAGCTGAAAGTTACCTTTGGGTGACTGAGGGCTGATTAGGAGTGTCTAGGGTGTTGATGTCCTGCAACGTTGCCATGGCCCTACAGGGAACTCCCAACAATTTAATTTTAAAAAGCTTCATCCAGGAAACACATATAGGAGCTGCTCACTCCACATTGTGAGCTCTTTTGCAGGTGGTAGACCTTCAGAGAGAGAAACTGAGGCACATAAGAGGCCAGAAATCACTTAGTGTTGACACACTGTGGAGTCCCATCCACAATCAGTACTTTTGATCTACTCCACTAAATCCTAGGCCGCAGCCCAGTTCTTCCTTTTAAGAAAAATCATGGGAAACAAATTAAGAATGAAGAAAGACAAGGAGAACAACCTCTCTTGGGCACCCTGTTTGGATTTATGGTGTGTCTACTTACAAGTGGTTGTGTAAATGGAAGGGCATGCCAGGCTTTCTAATACTCCAGATTGTTACACATGAGGTATGATCTTATGCACATTTTAAACTGACAGGCAAATTACATCAAGGAAAATTCAGAGCTCAAAGGTTCACCTGCAACTATTAAGTTCTCTACTTCTCGGCTTTTTTTTCTGCCTGTTTAAGTCTGCTCTGACTTTAGACTATCAATAGTTTACTTTAAGACTTTACTTTAGACTGCTAATAGTCTAAAGTAAACTAGACTTTACTATCAAAGGAAACTACTGAGATAAAATCTAGTGTTTTCATCCAGCTTTTTCTGTTATTGTTTTTGCTAACCAATGAGTTTGTACTAATATCTCATCTTAGAGTTCTGATGTAAAAACTATAGGCTACAAATCTTTGTTTGTATGAGTGTGTATGTGCGTGTTTATGTATATGTACACTTTTTTATGTATTTCTGGCCACAAAGTACCAAATTTGGCTTAAACTTAAAGAGTACTCATGAATTTAATAATCAGCCCAAATGCTTTTCAAGCTCACAAGACTTATGCAAAACCTTTAATAAATAAACTAGCTTTAAAATAATTGGCAAATCAATATTAGAAATGTCAAGAATTGGCAGCATACATTTTTGTTTGTATTTATTGATTAAGCCATTTCATACTTATTCTTGCCAAATACTATATAAGACGTCAAAAGTGTAAACCCAGCCAAAACTGGAATGATCTTTGCTTGTATAATTTTTAAATAAATAAGACACTAATATCATTATTACTGAAAATTGAAAGATATCAGTTTCAGAAAACTGAAAGATTCAAGTTAAATCTTAAATAATTTGTAAAGTAAACATATAATTAATCTCTTTATTTATTTATTTATTTATTTTGACATGGAGTCTCACTCTGTTGCCCAGGCTGGAGTGCAGTGGCATGAATTCAACTCACTGCAACCTCTGCCTCCCAGGTTCAAGTGATTCTCATTCTTCAGTCTCCCAAGTAGCTGAAATTACAGGCGTGTGCCACCACACCTGGCTAATTTTTGTGTTTAGTAGAGACAGGCTTTCACCATGTTGGCCAGGCTGGTCTCAAACTCCAGGCCTCAAGTGATTGACCTGCCTCAGCCTCCCAAAGTGCTGGGATTACAGGCATGAGCCACCACACCTGGACTATATTTAATCTTAAGGTTCTTACTTAGGTAATTACCTGAAATTCACAGGCTATAAAAATGGTTGAGAGAAAAATAACCTTAAATGTTGACGATCACAGTTTTTATAAATAATCTAGGTAAACTATTAAAATAATTAGGTGATATGATTTGGTTGTCTCCCTACCCAAATCTCATCTTTAATTTCCACTTGTTGTGGGAGGGACACAGTGGAGGTAATTGAATCATGTGGGCAGGTCTCTCCCCTGCTGTTCTCGTGAAAGTGAGTAAGTCTCACGAGATCTGATGATTATTACAAGGTGCAATCTTCCTACACAAGCTCTTTTTGCTTGTTGCCATCAGTGTAAGACGTGACTTGCTGCTCTTGCCTTCTGTCGTGACTGTGAAGCCTCCCAAGCCATGTGGAACTGTAAGTCCAATAACCCTCTTTCTTTTGTAAATTGCCCAGACTCTGGTGTGTCTTTATCAGCTGAGTGACAACGGACTAATACACTAGGTAAATGTAATGGAATAAATATTTGAAACAAACTTGTCATAATTTAGGACCTAAAGTTATGTTAAATATTTTATTAAATGTCTGAATTTCTAGGTACTTTCTAATTTAAATGTATATGTATTAGTAAAACATTCTTGTTTTACTAATGTAAAGTAACATTCTTGTTACTAATGTGTTTTTAGTAACAAATTTTGGTCTAATTCTAAACTTATTTAGATGTTTTGTATAAAACAAGGTAAAAAAAGGAACCAAGAAACAAGAGCAATGTTTAAAAAAAGGTTAAAAAAATAAGGAATTTTTTTGTAAGAAAGCTTAAACAAAAGTAAATTTATGTGAGAGTCTTGTATGATAAATTTTTTCCTAAAATAAAATGACTGGGTTTTGCAAGGAAGATAAATATTTATGACCAGCCAGAAAATCCAAGCATTTTCTGAATGACCTAAATTATATCAAGATTAGTAAAAAACAATAAAAAAATTTTAAAAATGTTATGTGATTAATTGGCTATAATTAAAAAATATAATAAAGTTTTTCTAGAAATTGAACTTTGATATTATAAATACACTCATACAAAACTAAATAATTGGATAAAACACAATTTCATTAAAATATTGTTAATACAAGAAGTTTTTAATTTTTAAATTCTATAATCTATTTCTTTTTGAAATTATTCAAATTGCTATCTCAGAAGCTGTACCCTGCGGCTTCATCTTTCCTCTTTTAAGAAGGCCTTGGATGGTAATTCTCCTTTTTAGCATTTGCTGTAGCTTTTTAATTAATAGTCTGAAGTAAATGAGATAATTTTTGAAAACAGGCAAATGAAAAATCTTTTGGGTCCTCTTTTGTCTGCTTGTCTGTTATATCTACTTGTTTATATGTGTCATCAAGAAGTGATATTTCACTGTTAAACTGCATGAAAGATCGTGAATCAGTTGACCTAAAGAAAAGGGCCAATCAGATTGATAGAAGCTAGCTCAGATGCTTTTTAATTCACATGACTTCAGTAATCTTTGGTAAGATTAATCTGGTAAATTTAATCTTAAAATTCTCTTCATTAGTTTAAAATCTTAAAGCCAACGTTAAGTTAAAATCTCAGTTTTTTACACTGGGAATTTCGGTTACTGAAAGTTAAAATAGCAGGAGTGTAAAATGTGTTTTTGGTGAAGTTTATAAAACACAAAATGTGTATTTTGCTAAAGAAAATGTAACTTTTTCCTAGTTAGAAAACTATTTAAGAGTCACTTTAAAATAATATATATTATTTATATGTAATATATATATACATATATGTATATGTAATATATATATACATATATATGTATATATATACTCACACACACATATAAAACTAAATGGATGAAAGAAAAAAATTAAGCACCAGGGTACACCTGAGACCTGTGGTTACCAAGAAGATAGTCAATATGGGGTTAGGGCAAAATCAAGTAACTATTAAACCATAGGGTACAATGCAAAGAAGATGTTCCATATTGTAGGTTAGTATCAGTTTCTTGAGCTTTATTATAATAAATTGCAAACACAATGACTTTAAGAACAAAATCCTTAACTGAAAAATGCTGCAGAATAAAAGAGATTGTTTGGGTTGATGCAGGACCTGCAGGTCACTATTAAACAATTGCTGATGAGAATATGTGATCCAAGTGCACAGGAGGGTATTCCTGCAACCAGCCTAGGGGACCAGATAAATACCACTATAAGGTCTATTCGCTCTGAGAAGGAGACTGCCCAACTCTCCTTACAAAATATCAAATGGAGCTCCCCAGATGAAGCAGTTAATATGCTTCATATGCAAGCCCTGTGGGACTGGCTTCTATGATGTCTGGGATATTTCCCCACCAAATATGACTATTTCTTAGGTCATAATAAATATAGGGGTTAAAAGGGCCCCTTTTTCATTGGCACTCTGGGTAACATCTTTTCAGCACAATCTTGTGACAGAGAAGCCTTATCAAATTTGCTGTCCCTCAGGGCTCCTACAGATGCTTGATAAATGATTAGGGTAATAAGCAAAAAAATTGGAAGGAAAAGGAAGTCAAAGGACCTGCCCCAGAAGAATCACAGATATGTTTGAATACTTATTCATTATTTCCTCTAGATAGAAATTTTTTTAATCAAAAGGCAAAAGTTATAATGAGGAAAATGATATTGCCTGAGGCAATGTTGAGACTAATAAGATGAAGATCAACCAAAGACCCTGAGTCCTTTGGCCCAAATCCCTGATGGGGATCCAAATACTTTTGATATAGCATCTTGCTACCTGAGGAATGCAAGGAGAATAATACTCATAAGCAAAGAGCATCTGTTTTCCCATAGGACTGACTGTAACTATGTGAAGAACTGCTACATATTCAACAGTGCTTGATAGGCAGTTCCCATCTAACAGGAGCTGCTTGGGTTGTGGATAGCAGTTCCAAGATGAACAAATGACATCGTGTTTGAAAGCCACTGCTCTCGTTAAAGAAAAGTGAAGCAAATGTTTTTATTTTGAGTTATTTATAGTTTAGAACAATTGGGTAAAGTATGTTTTTTGTGAGCAAATTTACTTTTCTCTAAGTTATCCAAAAGTTGAAAGCTATGAGTATTCTGATTACATGACAATATAGTTGTTTGCTTCAGTAAGTACATCTTCTATTATAAAATGGGACAAGTAGGGACACTGGTTATTTTACCCAGGCTTTGACTAGAATAACACAATTTTAGGTAAAGTTCCAAAAAACCCAACTTAATAGGAGCCTATGTGGCCAATTTCTTGTTTCTGCACTTTATGTGAATACTCAGGCTGTACTAGTCCCTTCTCACGCTGCTATAAAAATACTACCTGAGACTGGGTAATTTATAAACAATGGAGATTTAATTGACAGTTCTGCATAACTGGGGTGGCCTCAAAAACTCACAATTATGATGGAAAGGAAAGTAGGCACCTTCTTCACAAGGTGACAGGAGAGACTGTGTGACTGTGTGTGGGAGGGGGGTGTGTGTAAAAGAGAAAATGTCAAACACTTATACAATCATCAGATTTCATGATAACTCACTATCATGAAAACAGCATGGGTGAAACAACTACCATGATACAATCACCTCCCACCAGGGGGGATTGCAATTTGAGATGAGATTTGGGTGAGGACACAGAGTCAACCATATCACAAGCCAATCATAATAAGCCTAAAACATTTTTCACACAAATTGGTCTTACTATGACTTCTCTTTAATGAAAAAGGAGAGCAAGGGAGAGAGATACAGAGAGAGAAAGAGAAAGAGAGATTGTTTCAAGGGAAAAGGGTAATACTTGTTACTAAATGTCAGCTCTGCCTTTTATTTTCTTGAGTACAAATTGAATCATAAAATCTTTCTATTTTTTTTTATTTTACTTAAGTTCCGGGACACATGTGCAGAATGTGAAGGTTTGTTAAATACATGTGCCATGGTGGTTTGCTATACCTATTGACCCATCCTCTAAATTCCCTCCCCTCTAGCCCCCAGTCTCCGACAGGCACTGGTGTGTTTTGTTCCACTCCCTGTGTCCATATGTTCTCGTTGTTCAACTCCCACTTATGAGTGAGAACATGCAGTGTTTGGTTTTCTATTCCTGTGTTAGTTTGCTGAGGATGGTGGCTTCTGGCTTCATCCATGTCCCTGCAAAAGACATAATATCGTTCCTTTTTTATGGCTGCATAGTATTCCATGATGTATATGTTCCACATTTTGTTTATCCAGTCTATCATTGGTGGGCATTTGAACTAGTTCCATGGCTTTTCTATTGTAAATAGTGCTGCAATAAACATATGTGTGCATGTGTCTTTACAGTAGAATGATTTATATTCTTTTGGGTATATATCCAGTAATGGGATTGCTGCATCAAATGGTATTTCTGGTTCTAGAACCTTGAGGAATCATCATACTGTCTTCCCCAGTGGCTGAACTAATTTACATGCCCACTAACAGTGTAAAAGCATTCCTATTTCTCCACAGCCTTGCCAGCTTCTATTGTTTCTTGATTTTTTAATAATCACCACCCTGACTAGTGTGAGATGGTATCCCATTGCGGTTTTGATTTGCATTTCTCAAATGATCAGTGATGTTAAGGGTTTTGTATATGTTTATTGGCCATGTAAATGTCTTCTCTGATGAAGTGTTTGTTCATGTCCTTTGCCCATTTTTTGATTGGGTTGTTTGTTTTTGTCTTGTAAATTTGTTTAATTTCCTAGTAAATTCTGGATATTAGACCTTTATCAGAGGGTAGATTACAAAGTTTTTCTCCCTTTCTGTTGTTTGCCTATCCACTCTGATGATAGTTTCTTTGCTGTGCAGAAGCTCTTTAGATTAATTAGACCTCATTTTTCAATTTTGGCTTCTGTTGCAATTGCTTTTGGCACTTTTGTCATGAAGTCTTTGCTCGTGCCTATGTCCTGAATGGTATTGGCTAGGTTTTCTTCTAGGGCTTTTATGGTTTGGGGCTTGACATTTAAGTCTTTAATCCATTGTGAGTTAATTTTTGTATACGGCTTAAAAAAAGGGATCCAGTTTCAATTTTCTGCAAATGGTTAGTGAATTTTACCAGCTCCATTTATTGAATAGAAGATTCTTTCCACATTGCTTGTTTTTGTCAGGTTTGCTGAAGATCATATGGATGTAGATGTGTCGTGTTATTTCTGAGGTCTCTGTTCTGTTTCATTGGTCTATATGTCTGCCTTGGTACGAGTACCATGCTGTTTTTGTACTGTAGCCTTGTAATATAGTTTGAAGTCAGCTAGTGTGATGCCTCCAGCTTTGTTCTTTTTGCTATTCCAAACAATTGAAAAGGAGTGACTCCTCCCTAACTTATTTTATGAAGCCAGCATCATCCTGATACCAAAAACCAGGAACACACACACAGAAACACACACACACACACAAACTTCAGGGCAATGTCCCTGATGAACATCGATGTAAAAATCCTCAATGAAATACTAGCAAACCAAATTCAGTAGCACATCAAAGCACTTATTCACCACAATCAAGTCGGCTTCATCCCTGGGATGCAAGACTGTTTCATCATACACAAATAAATAAACCTAATCCATCACATCAACAGAACCAAAGACAAAAACCACTTGATTATTGCAATAGATGCAGAAAAGGCATTTGATAAAATTCAAGACCCTTTCATGGTAAAAACTCTCAATAAACTAGGTATTGATGGAACATATCTCAAAATAATAAGAGCTATTGATGATAAACCCACAGCCAATATCATAGTGAATGGGCAAAAGATGGAAGCATTGCCCTTGAAAACTGGTACAAGAAAAGGAAGACCTCTGTCACCATTTCTATTCCACATAGTATTGGAAATTCTGGCAAGGGCAATCAGGCAAGAGGAAGAAATAAAGTGTATTCAAATAGGAACAGAGAAAGTCAAATTGTCTCTGTTTGCAGATGGTATGCTGTTATATTTAGAAAACTCCATCAACTCAGCCCCAAAAGTCCTTAAACTGATAAGCAACTTCAGCAGTCTCATGATACAAAATCAACGTGCAAAAATCACAAGCATTCCTTTACGCTAACAATAGACGAGCAGAAAGACAAACCGTGAATGAAATCCCATTCACAATCACTAAAAATCCATAAAATACCTAGAAATACAGCTAACAAGGAATGTGAAGGACCTCTTCAAGGAGAACTACAAACCACTGTTCAAGGAAATAATAGGAAACAAATGGAAAAACATTCCATCCTCATGGATAGAAAAAACCATATCATAAAAATGGCCATATTGCCCAAAGTAATTTATAGATTCAATGCTATTCCCACCAAACTACCATTGACATTCTTCACAGAATTAGAAAAATCTACTTTAAATTTCACATGGAATCAAAGAAGACTGCATACAGCCAAGGCAATCCTGAGAATCATGAAATTTTTCATAGTTATAATAATCTTCCAATGATTGCAAGATTATAATTTTTCTTCATATTTTCTAATGGTGACCTAATGAAATGTTTTTTTTTCTCTTTTGAAACAAAAATACTCTTGATGGTCAAAATATTAATGTTATTTATCTCTCCTTGTTTTACTTCAAGGGAAACCAGAATCATGGCATTCTGAAGATTAGAGATGCAAATCTCCGTTATTTGGCATCCCACTGGACCCGATCAGTTTTTCATTGCAAATGTCCTACTGCTAAGACTACGCAAGGACCCTCCCTCTAGGCCCAGAGACTGTTGCAGAAGAGATGGGTGCATGAGATCGTAAGGGCTGGTTTTGAGGGAGTTAGCTCAGACCCTCCAGATCAAGGAGGGTACACAGGTGCCTAAACAGCTTATAAAACAAAGGGCTTTGCTTTCTCAGCTATTATGTGGCACCTTTTTATCCACCCCAACCATAAAAAATGTTCTGCTTCCTGGAATTAAAAGAAAATAATTACTGAGATGATAAAGATACCTCATGACCAAGCCTCCTGGGTATAATCCTCCCAGTTATAAGTTTTGCAGATACATATACATATATATATATATAATTATTTTTTAGAAAAATGCTCATGTTTTGCATAGTTAATTGCCATAAGTCTGTAATTAAAATCAAGATTATAGTAGCTCAATGCATAGAAATTATTGAAAAGTCAGTTTCAGTAAACTCACCGTTGACTTTTTGTTTTTGGCTCTTTAAATAAATCTTTTAAGGAGTAATTAATGCCTGTCCGAGTCCATTCCTATCTGGCCTAGAACACTTACTTGTCTATAAGTCTTTTGCTTTTAAATCCCTCCACCACAGGGAGTTCCACTGAAGGACAGTATGGACACAGAGCAGGCAGCCATGCCACAGAAGCAATGCTAGGGGAAAAAAAATCAGTATCCATTGATGTTGACTCTGGCAAATATTGGCCATAAGGGGAAGAATGTAAACCAAAAATAAAATTCTAAGCCCCTCAACCATCTGAATGTACCCCTCCTCTCAGCCAAGGGGATTCTGGAGGGAAGCTGAAAATCTAGCTCAGGCCATGATGGAAGAGAGCATTGGACACGCCTCATTATATTTCTCCAGCATTAACATCAACATAGACCTTAAGACATCAACATCAGACCTAAGAGTCTGATCAGAATCATTTAACATCTATTTTCTCTGAAGCCTGCTACCTGGAGGCTTTATCTGCATGATAATATCTAGGTTTCTACAACCCCTTATCTTCACCAAGACATTCCTTTCTACTGATAATAACGCCTTCAACCAACTGACAATCAGGATATGTTTAAATATACCTATGACCTGGAAGCCCCCACTTTGCACCCTCAGATCAAACTAATGTAAATCTAATACATGTATTGATTTGTCGATGAAAACAGTCAAACTCATCCAGGCACAGTGGCTAACACCTGTAATCCCAGCATTTTGGGAGGCTGATGCGGGTAGATCACCTGAGGTCAGGAGTTCGACAGCAGCCTGGCCAACATGGTGAAACCACGTCTCTACTAAAACACAAAAATTAGCCCAGCATGGTGGTGGGCACCTGTAATCTTAGCTACTCTGGAGGCTGAGGCAGGAGAATTGCTTGAACCCAGGAGGCGGAAGTTGCAGTGACCTGAGATTGTGCCATTGCACTGTAGCCTGGGTGACACAGCAAGACTCCATCTCAAAACAACAACAACAACAACAAACCAGAAAAACAGTCAAACTCTGTAAAATATTTGAAGAGATTTGTTCTGAGCCAAATATGAGTGACCATGGTCCATGACGCAGCCCTCAGAAGACCCTGAGAACATGTGTCCAAGGTGGTCAGGGTGCATCTTGGTTTTGTACATTTTAGGGAGATATGAGACTTCAAATACATTTAAAAAAAAATACATTAGTTTTGTCCAGAAAGCCAGAACCACTCAAAACAGGGGTTTCCAATTAGTTTTGTCCAGAAAGCCAGAACCACTCAAAAGAGGGGTTTCCACGTTATAGGTAGATTTAAAATTTTTCTAATTGACAATTGATTGAAAGAGTTATCAATAAAAAGGAATGTCTGGATTGTGATAAGTGGTTGTGGAGACCAAGGTTCTGTCATGCAGATGAAGCCTTCAGGTAGCAGGCTTCCAAGATAACAGATTGTAAATAGTTCTCATGAGACTTAAGTTCTGTGTTAATGTTGATGGTGGAGAGGTAAAATGAGGCATATCTGACCTCCACTTCCAAAAATATCTGAGACAGGTCTCAGTTAATTGAGAAAGTTTGTTTTGCCTAGTTTAAGGGCATGCCCATGACGCAGCCTCAGGAGGTCCTGACAACATGTGCCCAAGGTGGTGAGGATACAGCTTGCTTTTACATATTTTAGGGAGAAAATGCATCAGCCTGTAAACAAAGAATAAAATTCTAAGGTCCCTGAACCATCTGAATGGACTTTTTTCTAGGCCAGGACACAATGAAATTGAAGAACCCAAACATTCCTTTCTATTGATAATACTTTCAGCCAATTGAGCCCATTCAGACCACAGCAAGGTGCCAGGCCAGGCAAGGGCTGACCGGAGACACCTGCCAGATGAGCCACTGGCAAAAGGCGCAGCTCCCTGGTGAGGGAGAAACACCAGGGACTAGGAGAGGTCCAGAAGGCCCTGAAGGAGTTTTGATCGGGCTGGTCATCTGCACACTTAGTGTGATGAGCTCTGACATGGCCTTGCATGGGTGGATCAGGCAGGACACCCCAGTTGAGGAGGATGACAGGAGTGATGGCACAAGGGAAAGGGTGGGCACCCCCAGGTGACAGCTCCCCACTACCTCCACTCTGCTGCAGCTCAGGGGCTGGCTCTTCTGCTGCAAATCAGCTCATCTGTACCAGCCCTGGCCTCATTCCCTTGGTTCCAGCTCACCCAGCTGACCAAAGGGACTCGCCTGTACCCCTGTACCTGGGTTGTCAGAGATGTTTGTTGGGCCAACGAGTGCACAGATGGAAACACAGACAGAAGAACAGATGGAGAGATGGTGGGTGGCCAGACAAAGGCGCGACTTGGTGTGGAATGTGCATTAGGGAATCATGGAAGAGCAGAAACTGTTTGAAGCTTCCAAGTGGGGAAAGTGAGGAGGCAAAGCAGGGCTGAAGGGTCTCTCTCAGAGCCCTCTCCCACCCTGTGGTGTCCCCAACCCCTTGGTCCTTCTTGTGGGAGGCACTCACTTTTTGCCCAGCCTCTTGTGGCTATAGCCCAGCAGGTCCCAGGTGGCACCAACCAAGATGAAGGTGGCATTGAGTGCTGAAGGATCCCTCGCCATGAAGGGATGATGAGTAGTGGGTGGGGCCTCAGGAGGAAGAAGGCCACCAACCCTACCTGGCCCCTAACCTGCTGCCTGGGGTAGGCAGGTACCAGAGGCATGGGGTGAGGCATGTTGCAGGTCGAGGACCAGGGCCACCTCCCTGCCTGAACCCATGGACTGGCTCAGGGGCCTGTCAGATAAATCTAGAGTTGAGTTGGAGGCAGGGGCAGGGGTTTGTTCCTGGGTTCAAGACCATGGAAGGAAAGGTTAAGAAGAAGGCCAGCAAGTGGGGAGGCAAATTAAAGTGGCTGGCAGGAGAGAGAAGCAAGGACAGGTGGCTGTGGCCCTGTCCCTGAATGCAGACCCAGGAAGGAGCTCAGAGGCAGGATTCATGCCAAGCCGGCCTACCCAGCACATCTCTCCCTCACGGACATGAGAGAAAAGCCTCCAGCTTGGCCCTCACATCTGTGAAACCCACAGTAATGGGGCTGACATCCTCTGCCCTATGCAAGAGAGGTTTCCCGAACACTGGCAGCAAGCGAGTCTGCACAGGATGGTGAATCCACACAGAAAACGCTGTTCTCATGCTCTTTGGAAGCACCAATTTACATTCTGATGGTTTTATGGGGAGATGAGACCAGTAAAAGCCAGGGGACCCTGCTCATTAAGATAACCCTTAGTGGTCTCTGATTGGAAGCAAGGCTGCAGAGGAGGGTAAGATCAAACCCATGGCTGTAGGTGATGGCTCGGGCCCTGGATTCTTCAGGAAGGACCCCCATGAATGCACCTTGAAAGGTCAGCTCCATGGATCTCAGCTGGCTGGGCCCATTTGGGAGTTCTGTCTTTGGGGAAGGATGCTGTCCTAGGCTCTGTTCCACACTGGCCCTAGGCTCAGGCAAGGATTCAAATCACAGTCAGCTTCATGCCCAAGGAGGGCATGGCACCGCCTCCTCAAGGGCCATGGCGGGAGGGTGGAGGCCTTAATTCCATCCTGCAGGATCCCAGGTCAGGAACAAGACCCGGGGATGCTGCTTCTGGGTCTGAGCCCCAGGTATGGGTCAAGAGGGCCCCAACTTCAAGGATGAGGTTATTCGTGGTATAAGAAACTGTAACTCTCCTAGGACATTCCCTCTTTGTAAGAAGGAAGCTGCCCCTTTGCTTCCAAGACAAATAGGTATGAGGCTGATTGTCCAGCACCGACCCACCCTAGGGCTGGAAAGGCTGGGAGGGCAGGTGGGCACATCCCCAATTTGAAGGAGCCAGGTGTACTCCAGGGCAGTGGATGAAAATGCTAGCATGTGCCTATGATTAGGCCTGAGAGGAGGTTTGGCTGCCATCAGTGGAGCTGGCAATCAGAGGATGCCTCCTTTTGGATTCTGGCCTTCAGCCTTTTCAGACCATGGTGATCGGGGTCCACCAGGAGAATGATCTCGGGTGTCATCCAGGCCTCTGTGTAGTACTGCTCCTCCAGGCAGCATTGCCCATGACACAGAAACACCTGTGCTGTGGGGGCCCGGCACAGGCTGTTCTTGGCCAAAGTAAGAACAAGCTGGAGGGCCTGGGCAAAAGCCTAGTTGCCCTCACCTTTTTGCTCAGGCTCAGCAGCAGGCAACCTCAAGAGCAGAAGTCTCCCTCCATCTTGGGAGGTCGTCGTCCCCTGAATCTTCCTGGAGTACATGGTCCAGGTCCGCAAGGGCTCATCCAAACACCTGCAGCTTGGGCAGGCAACCAGCAGATGAAGGTGACAGGCCCTGCTGCCACCAGCCAGGATGGCCAACCATCAGTAGCCAAGTGCCCTGCCCAGGATGCCCTGCATCCAGGAGGGTGCTGGCTTCCTGGGCAGTGGCCTTCACAGAGGACACAGAAGGAGGGAGGGAACACAGGGTCAGCCCAGAAAGGCCATCGTTCCCTCACTTGCAGAGCTCCTCTCTATAGCCAGCCTCTGCTGGCTCCCTGGGGAGTGTGAACTCCTGGGCTGCAGAGGGGCTGCCCACTTCTTCCAGAGGGCCTGGCCATGGATGAGGGCCCCGGGTAGAAGACACCCTCCCTGCAACGCCCACTCCCCTGGAAGCTGTAAAGCCCAGCTTATACCCTTGGAGGGTAAGTGGCCAACTCAGGGCCTGGCATCCTTGTCCACTGCTACTCTGCCTGGCCCCCAGATCAGGCACCTGGATTTACCTCCTCATGCTTCTCCCCCGGCTGCCCCACTGCTCCACCCACTTGATTCAGCTTCCCTTGCCTGGGTGACTACCATGACCTCCTTCCTCTGCTCCTCAGCAAAGGACTGTCTCCAACAGGCCCTATGATAAAGCCAGGCAGCGAGCTCACCTCATCTACATTCCACAGGCTGCCCCAGCCTTTAGGACAGTGGCAAACATGGCCTCTGTCCATCCTGGTCTCTGAGCACCCCTTCTTACCCCAAGGTCAGTTGCTAACCAATGAGTGGCTGGAGGGCCTCCTTCTCCCACTCCCACTGCACTGTGTCCAGAGTGGCCAGCACCAGCCCCAGGTGTCAGGGGTCAGTGCATTTGCCTCTGTGGGAATGGAAGAGTGAGTGCTTCCTGAAGGGCTGTGCTGGAATTGGCCCATAGCCTCCGTGTGTCCCATGGGGCAGGACCAAAGGAGGCAGTCAGCAAGCGCCATCCACCCCAGCCTGTCTCTCCCTGGGGACTGCTGGACTGAGGGTCCAGGTGACCCAGCTCTGAGGCCTGTTGCTGGCCAGGCCTGCCCACCTCCCCTCTGTCTCCCAGGCACTTCCCTTTTCAGAGTCACGTTTGAGGCTGACTCTTTGCATCAGGGTTCAGGCAGCTGCCCAAACATGTCTCCTCATCTCTGACCATTTCTTCAGAGTCGACTATGAGCAGAAATCACCCAGACACCCCACAGGTAAGTCCGCTTGCCTCACGTGGCTCTTCCTCTTCTCAAGAACCTACAAAGGCTCCCAGTGCCTGAGGAACAACATCTGTTGGAGACCTTGCCTTTCTTGCTGACCCTCTCACCCTCTTCTCCAGGCAGCCAGGTGATCCTCTACACTCCTCCCCTCAAAGGAAATCAGAGTGCACCCCAGGATTGAGCAGGGGCGCTGCTGCAGGGAGTAAACCCCACACCACTGAGGCCTGCTGTCCCTGGTAAGGGGGGGGGCAATCCCAGGGCCCCACCCAGGTCCAGGGTCCTGGCACTATTCTGCTGGGCTCCCACGGGGAACAGTGATGGTCTCTTCCCACCAGCCTGTGAGTGACAGGAAGGCAGGACTGGGGCGTGAACCCCAGTCCCCCACCTTGCTGTGTGACCCCGTGTGAGCTTAACCTGTCTGTGCCAAGCTGACCCCTGATGCAAAGATAACAACCCAGGGTGGTCACGAAGTCTCGACCAGCGCAGGCCTGGCACATCTCGGCCAGGTCCGTGGCAGCAGGAGGGCACCGCCTCGGACATCTATCAGCCCCGCAGGGAAGGGCTGTCCCTCTGACCTCAGGACGACCCTCCTGTTGCTCGCGGGGAGGAGCTGCTGGCAGCACAGTCACACTGCCACCCAGAGGGGCAGCCTGTGGTCAGGGCGCAAAGCAGAAATGTGGGCACAATAACTTCCGGTTATCTTACAGATCAGCTGGCGTGGCATGGTGACTGCCACGTTTCCAGTGTGGTTTCCTGTCACTTTCAAAACCAGGCTCCAGACAGTGCTGCCCAGCCCCCGCCTCTGAGCTTGGAGACCCCATCTGGCTTCCTTCTCTAGACTAAGAAACCACTGCTTCAGCTGGCTACGCACCTGCCGGGTCCCTCCTCCCAGCTCTGACACCACATCTGGGCCCTCCTCATGGCTCAGGGACCCCCAGTACCTCCTCAGAGCTCTGAGACCCAGCCGGGCCCCCTCCCCTGAGCTCCAGGTCCCCATAAACTTCTCTCAGCCCTTTCTCCTCCACATGGGCACAGCTGCTTCTTCTGCATCACGGAACTGATGCTCACACTTATCCAGCTCAACTCCTGCATTAAATCCCTCTGATTCACCTCACGTGGTTTCTGTTTTCCTAAGTGCCCCCAAGTGATAGAATGCACTGGAGTTACTGAAGCAGAAGCAGGTGAAATCCTGCCCCAGGTCCCACCAGGGAGTGATTTTGAGTCCTTTGGACCCCAAAGCCAGCTGTGCTCTTGGGCTCCCCGCCCATGCCTCTTCTTGCCTGACTTGGGGTGGGCCTCCTACAACAAAAAGGTGCCCCAGGCTGGCTCTACCCAGCTTTAAGGGGGGCCATTCCCTCTCCTGTGCCCGAGCCTCCTGAGGCTTATACAAATAAGCTGATGGGTAGGTGGTGCTGTTGGCACTAAGCCTGCCAGAGACCATCTTCCTGGGTCTCACTCTCTTACTCGGACCTGGGTGCCTCTTACTCCCACCCTGTGCCACCCCAAACCCAACTGAAATCAACCCACTGCAGGGAGTGAAGAGCTGCCCAGGCTGTGGGCCCAGGGGTCCCATGCCCATAGTGCTGGGGAAGGGCTGGGATTGGAGATTCTGTGTGGTGCTGTGTGCACCTGGGCGAGGCCCTGCAGCTTCAATGCCTCCATGAGACATAACAGGAAAAGCTGAGGTCCTGGGCATCCGTCTTGGCCAGGCATCACAGGTCCCAAGCAGTGGCCCGTTTTTCTTCTTGAGCTTGAGCAGGAACAGGGTGGAGCGGGGGAGGGAGGAGGCTGCCTCTGAAGGTGGGGCGGGGTGCAGGGTCTTCTGCAGGCAGGTGCCAACAACCTTACAGCTGCCTGTCAAGAGTTCAGGGAGGACCGACAGTGGGTGGGCCTGGGGCAGGGCTTACAAAAGAGGTGGAAATCACTGGCCTCTCCTTCCCGGCCCTGTGCTGGTTTAGAGGGAGCAGATGAACAGGCTCAGCCCAGGAGGAAGAAGCTGGGAGCAGAGGCCGCTGTGATTCCCGGCAGATCACACAGACTCACTTTTGACCACACTCTATGACACCAAGTAAGGCCAGTGAGATGAGCGCTTCTAGAGGCAGTGATTGCTTTTGCAAGCAGGCTGCCTGGGTCCCCCAAGCCTGGTGGCAGGCCTGACTTCTGTTCCAGGCTGGTCCTGGAGAAGAAAGATGTGCATTTGTGGCTGAGAGCCAGCTCTCTGCCTGTTTCTTCTTGTGCTGGACAAGCATCTGTGATTACCAGGGATGTACCCATTAAACTGCTCTGAGGCAGCCATAGGGATCCTTGGAAACCTGCCTGCAGGTGCTCCCCAGGTGCCAGCAGTTCCTAATGGGGGTGCCACTGGCTCTTGCCACCTTCCTCCCACTCTGTCCAGGGCCATGTGACGAGGGGCAGGGAAAGTCAGCCTGGATGTCTGAAAGCTAGGATCTGGGACTGAGGGTGGGAGCAGGGGCCCTGTCACGCCTGTGAATTTTCATGTCTTGTATGTGGGCTGAGGCCATACTACTCACTGCCCTCCGTTCCTCCACCCTGAGAGGAGGAATGACACAGGCTTTGAGTTCTGAACTAACACCGGGTTCAGCACCAGGCTGCAGTGCTCTGAGCCCCCTCACCATGGTCATCACAAGGGAACATTTTCTCTCCCAATGACCTAGAGGAAGGCTGGGCCTCCTGGAGCAGAGCAGCATGAGAGAAGCAGCCCTGGGCCCCCTGAAGTCCTAGGTGGGCAAACACAGGCTGCAGAGAGAGCTGCCCTTTCAAATTAGTGGTGAAATTGTTTCCCATCACTGGGAGGGTGAAGAAATCTGTAGTCAAGACCTGTAAAATGTTGATTTGGGCACACAGGGACTTAAGACAATCCTGCCTGTAACAGGGCCTGGCTTCCCATCAGTGCCCAATAAACCACTGCCCAGTGACATGCACGAATTAAGGGAGGCCAAGTGTATAAGTTCTTTTATGAAACTGGAATCACTCCTTTGTTCCTCCTCTATGTAAGCAAACAGCCACATTCGTACAGCAGAGGGGAGCCTTTTACACCCAGGCCTCATGCAGGAAAAAGAGTCATAGGTCAGGGAGTTTGGAGTGAAACGGACCTGAGAAGCTGTTGTGGTCTAAGTATCTTTCTCCCATTTTACATAAAGGAATACACAGGGTCAGAGGAAGGAGGACCTGTGTCCAGCCCCTGTGTTCCCCACTCCTGGGCAGATGCATACACAGTGCAGTGAGAATGTCTGCGAGGGGGATTTGTCAGCTCCACTGCTCAGCACTGATTTTGATCAGCATTTCCACAGTGGCAAGGAGGCCCTTAGTGACCTTGTCCCTGAGGGGAATCCCAATGTCCAGGAGCTGGCTCAGGAGGGCCCAGCAGCAGGAGTGGAGGCCCTGTGTGATGAGGGCTTAGGCTTGGGGCTTCAGAGGTCAGCTCTCAGGGACCAGTCTCTGGACCTAGCTTCAGAGCAGAGACAATGTTATACACAGTCTCCTGCAAGGAGAGAAGGCAAAGTTGGTGCAGAGTCATCCTAACTGGAGAGACTTAGCAGAGAGACAGAGCTGGGAGAGCTGGCTGTCATCATTTCTATTGCCTGTTGTCAGGTCTCTCGTCCTCTCCTTAGGGTCCTAGAGGATCTGCCCCCCCCAGCTTCATGCTCCTCCCTGCCCTCCATGGCTGCAGTCAGAAAGCCCCCCATCCTGCTTCCAGTTGGACATTTGAGGAGATGCAGCTCACTGGCCTCTCCCACACTCGCTCTCACATCCTGGCTTTCAGACATCCAGGCTGACTTTCCTTGCCACTAGTCCAGTGGCTTTGGACAGAGCTGGAGGAGGGTGGCAGGAGCCTGTGGTACCCCTTGGAGGAAGTGCTGGCACCTGGGGACCACCTACAGGCAGGTTTCCAAGGATGCCTTATGGCTGCTTCAGAGCTGTATAATGGGCATGTCCCTGCCAACTAGATGTTTGTCCAGCAAAAGAAAGGGCATAGAGCTGACTCTCAGCCACAAATGGACATCTTTCTCCTCAAGGTCTAGGCTGGCACAGAAGTCAGGCATGCCACCAGGCTTGGGGGACACGGGCACGCTGCCCTGCAAAAGCAAGCACTATCTCTAGAGGCACTCATCTCAGTAGCCTCTGAGATTGTTTTTCCTTGCTTCTATGACTCCAACTTTTAAGAAAATCAGGAATCCTGGCAGACATACTGCCTCTGAGCTGTGCTTTTACCCAGCCAGCCAGCTAATTTCAACATTGCTCTTGGCTCATAAGTGCCCTCATCTCTGGCACCCTTCAATGAGAAAGCGCAGGGCACTGTGGCTGTGCTGCCTCTGGGCAGGTCTCCCCTGTGCTGACCACCTGCCTTGTGCCTGGGAGTGTACCCCTCCAACCCTTGCCCTGCATTCTGATGAGTAGACGGCTCAGGCTAATATGTCCTTCTATCCATGCTGTTTATCCAGAAACAGGGAGCACTCTTCAGCCACAACTCCTTGCCCACCCCACCTGAATTCAACCTGAGGTTAATGAGCACTGTGGGGAGAAGACAGGAAGGGGCAGAGCCAGGCAGCACCTGGGCATGTCCCAAAGATTTCCACTCTGATCCACAGGTGGACAGCATCTGCCCCCACTTTTTCCAATTTAATTGTGGTTAAACATGCATAACATAAAATTTACTGTCTTAGTTATTTCACGTGTGCAGTTCAGTGGCATGAAATACTTTCATGTTTTGCAAGCATTGCCACCATCCATTTTGAGACCTTGTTCATCTTCCCATTGTAAAGCTCTGTCCCTATCTAACACTAACTCCCCATTCCCACTTCCCTATCCCCCTTTGGTCCACCATGCTATTTTTTTTCTCTATGATTTATGTCTCTAAGGCCCTCATATAATTGGAATCATACAGGATTTGTCCTTCTCTGGCTGACTTATTTTACTAGCATGATGTCCTCAAGGGTCATCCATGTTGCAGCAAGTGTTGGAATTTCCTTCCTTTTGAATTAAGGCTGAGTAACTTCCCACTGTATGGGTAGTCCATGTTTTGCTTATCTATTCATCCATCAGTGGATATTAGGGTTGCTCTCAAATTTATATTGTGAACAATCCTGCTGTAAACATGGGTGTACAAACATTGTTAAGACCCTGCTTTCAATTCCTTTGGGAATGTATGCAGAAGCAGAATTGCTGGATCCTATGGTAGTTCTATCTTTAATTTTTTGAAAAACTGTCATAATCTTTTTCATAGCTGCTGCAGCATTTTACATTTCTACCAACAGTGCACAAGGATTCCAATTTCTGCACATTGTCACCAACATTTTTTCTTTCATTTTATTTTTTTAATTACGTAGTAGCCATCCTAATGAGTGTAATCCAGTTGTAATCACTGGACAGACTTTTTTCTGCCTGCTGCACAGATGGAAGCAGTTCACCAAAACTGCAGTATTGCAGTAAAAAGAAGAGTTTAATTAACATGAGGCCAGCCAGGCAGGAGATGGGATTATCACTCAAATCAGCCTCCCCCAAAAATTGAGAGGCCAGGGGTTTTTAAGGATAATTTTGTGGACAGGAGGCTAGAGAATGGGGAATGCTGATTGGTTGTGTCTGGGATAAACATTCCGGGGAATTAGCACTTGTATTCTTGTGCTGAGTCAGTTCCTGGGTGGGATCACAAGGCCAGATGAGAGAGTTTATTGGTTTGGGTGGCACCGGCTGGTGCATCAAGATGCAAGGTCTGAAGAATAACTCAAACACCAATCTTGAGTTTTACAATAGCAATTTTATTTGTGGGAGCAATTGGGGAGGTTAGGAATCTTGTGGCCTGTGGCTTCATGACTCCTGAGCCATAATTTCTAAATGTGTGGATAATTGGTTAGTTTTACAAAGTAGGTCTTCTCCCCAAGTAAGGAGGGGATTTTTGTAAAGAAGGCATATAATCAACTTTGTTTCAAGTTAAACTATAAACTAAATTCCTCCCATAGTTAGGTTAGCCTACACCCAGGAATGAACAAGGGTAGCTTGGAAGTTAGAAGCCAGATAGAATTGGTTAGGTCTGATTTCTTTCACCGCCATAATTTTTGCAAAGGTGATTTCACTGTAAGGTGTACCTGATTGTAGTTTTGATTTGCATTTCCTAATGCTAGTGATGATGAGCATCTTTTTGTGTGCTTATTGTCCATTCATGTTTCTTTTTCTTGGAGAAATATCTATTCAAGTCTTTGCTCATTTTTAAATTGAGTTCTTTGTTTTATTGTTGAGTTTTAGGACTTCTGTATGTATTCTGGATATTAATTCCTTATCAAATATGTGATTGGCAAATATTGTGATTTTCTTCTATTCTGTGGGTTCTTTTTTCTGTTAATTGTGTCTTTTGATACATATATTTTTTAAAAATTTCATAAATCAAGCTTGTCTATTTTGTTTTCTTTTGTTGCCTATGCCTTTGGTGTCATATCCTAGAAATTACTGCCAAATCTAAAGTTGTGAAGCTTTACCCCCATGTTTCCTTCTCTGAGTTTTATATTTTTAGATCTTACATTTAGATCCTTGATCCATTGTAAATTAATTTTTGTATATGGTATCAGGAAATGCACCCAATGGCCCAGCATGGTGGCTCACACCTGTAATCCCAGCACTTTGGGAGGCTGAGGTGTGTGGACCACTTGAGGTCAGAAGTTTGGGACCAGCCTGACCAACATGGTGAAACTCCATCTCTAGTAAAAAAATACAAAATTAGTCAGGCATAGTGGCACACACCCGTAATCCCAGCTACTTGGGAGGCTGAGGCAGGAGATTCGCTTGAACCTTGGAGGTGGAGGTTGCAGTGAGCCAAGCTAGTACAATTGCACTTCATGCTGGGCAACCAGATCAAAACTCTATGTCAAAAAGAAAAAGGAAAAGAAAAAGAAAGAAAATGCACCCATTTTTCCCTAGCAACATTTTTGAAAGGACTGTCTCTTCCCCATTGAATAGTCTTGATCAAATCACTTGACCATATTTGCAATAGCTTACTTCTGGGTTCTCTATTGGATTCCATTGCAGTGTATGTCTGGTTTATGCCAGTACCACACTGTTTCCATCACTGCAGCTCAGCTGTGTAATAAATGTTGGAATAAAGAAGTACAAGTCGTCTAGATTTGTCCTATTTCAGAATTGTTCAGGCTATTCAGGGTCCCTTGTGATTCCATATGAATTTTAGGATGAGGTTTACCTTTACTGAGATTTTGACAGGGATTGCGTGAATCTGTAGATGTATTGATATCTTAACAATATTAAATTTTCCATTTCTTTATTTCTTATTTAATTTCTTTCAGCAATGTTCTATACTTTTCATTGTACCAATCTTTCACCACCTCAGTTAACTCCTAAGTATCTTTTTTCTTTTTGATATTATTATAAATGGAATTACAGTTGACTCTTGACTGACATAGGTTTGAACTAAGCAGTTCCATTTCTACGTGATTATTTTTAAATAAATAGAGTCAACTTTCTGTACCAGCGGCTTCTAAATCTATGACCAAATGCAGATTGAGTCTCGGGATGCAAACCCCATGTATATGTAGCTTCCACTTTTTGTGTTCACAGGTTGCAGGTTCTGCAGAGTTGACTGTGGAACTTGAGTGTGCCTTGCTTTTGGTATATGAAGGTGGTCTTGGAACCAATGCCATGCAGATACCACGGGATGACTATATTTTCTTAATATCCTTTTCAGATTGTTCACTATTAATGTATAGAAATGCAACTGATTTTTGTGTGTTGACTTTGTACCTTGCTAATTTGCTGAATTCATTAGGTAGTTCTAACAAAATTTTTGTTGAATCTTTAGGGTTTTCTACATGTAAGATCAAATCATCTGTGAAGACAGATAGTTTGACTTCTTTCTTTCACATTTGGATGCTTTGTATTTCTGTTTCTTGCATGATTGTTGCTCCTACAGCTTCCAGTGCACTGTTGAGTAGATATGCAAAAGGGAGCTTCTTTGCCTTGTTGTTGATCATAGAGGAAAAGCTTTTCATTCTTCACCATTGAGTATGATGTTTGCTGTCAGTTTTTTATATATGGCTTTTATTATATTGAGGGAGAGTCCTTATACTATTTGTTTGTTGAGTGTTTTTATAAAAAGTTGAGTTTTGTCAAATGCTTTTCCTGCATCAATTGAAATGATCATGTGGCTCATTCATTCTGTTATGTGGTGTATGATATTAACTGACATTTGGGTGTTGAACCATTCTTGTATTGTAGGAATGAATCCCACTTGGTCATGTTGTATAACCATTTTAATATTAAACTGAATTCATTTTACTAACATTTTGTTGAGGATTTTTGCATCTTTGCTCATAAGGGACAATGGTCTGTAGTTTTCTCTTCTTGTAGTGTCTTTGTTTGACTTTGGTGTAAGGGTAATGCAGGTCACATGCCGCAAAGGAGAAAGTATTCCTTCCTCTTAAATTTTTGGGAAAAATTTGTAAAGGATTGGTGTTAGTTATTTAAATGTTTAGTAGAATGCACCAGTAAAGCCCTCAGGTGCGGCCTCAATTCTTTTAATAGTGAGGAGGCTGATCAGTTTTTCTATTTCTTCATATTTAGTCTTGGTAGGTTTTGTGTTTCTAGGAACTTATCTATTTCATCTAGGTTATTTGATTTTTTCACATGCAACTGTTCACAGTACTTTCTTATAATTCTTATTTCTGTAGAATTCATACTAACTCCTCCATTTTCATTCTGATTTTAATAATTTGAGTCTTCTCTTTCTTAATCCATCTAACCAGATGTTTGTCAAATTTGGTCTTTTCAAGGAACTGACTTTTGGCTTGACTGATTGTCTATATTGTTTTTCTCTTCTCTGTTTTGTTTATCTCTGCTCTACTGTTTATTATTTCTTTCTTTATCCTAGCCTTAGGCTTAGTGTGCTCTTTTTAAACTTTCTTCAGTTGTAAAGTTAGGTTGTTGATTGGAAATATTTATTCTTCTTAATGGAAGAATATATAGCTATACATCTCCCCTGAGCACTGCTTTTGTTGTGGCTCACAAGTTTTGGTGTGTTGTGTTTCCATCTTCATTCATTTAAGTATTTTCTAACTTTCCTTGTGATTTCTTCTTTGATCCATAGGCTATTTAGCATTCTCCTCATTTTACAGAGGAGGAAACTGAGGCACAAGGAGAAGTAATTCAACTGAGGCTACCCAACTCTTCTGGGATCCACTGCCAGTGCTCAGGGAAGCAGGCCCAGGGTGAGGACACAGGTCCAAAGTGAGTCCTTGGGGTCAGACTATGTTGAATACAGCACTGTTGGAAGCAAGGAATGTCCATAAGGAAACAAACAGAACAGAAAGTGTCTTCCAGCACACGGGTCCCCACATCTGAAAGGGATTTCTATTCTTTCCAGCAGGAACCTCCCAACTTTTATTTCAAATTGGAGCAGTTGCTGCAGAAGAAGGTTGTGGGGGGACTCTCACAGCAAAAAGGAACTGTGTGTCCCCAGAAGATCAGACATCTATGCGGAGTTGTGAGCCTACTCTGTGCTGCAGTTGGAGCTGCTCCTCTCTGCTGTGTGGCAAACTTCTCCTCTAGCTTGTGGAGGAGGAGACTTCAGATGATAATGTGACAGAGGGCTCCAGGGAATCCTTCAGAAGGTATGCAGCAAAAGACCAGCATGGGCCAAGCAGGACAAGGTCAATGGATAAGCCCAGACCTCCATGCTCACATAAACTTTCCTTTTCCTGGCTCCAACTCCAGGGCTCAGAGCAGTACTCCTGTGTTCCCCAAGTGTCCTGGGGTGGTGGTCGGCTGGACAGCTAGGCCAAGCCAAGAGGCCGAGTATGCTCAGCAGGGACCTGTTGGCTGCTGGGGGGGAACAGAGGCTCCCAAGCCAAAAAAAGGTGGCAGATTCAGGGCATCCTGCCCTCCCATCTGTTCTACCCAAGGCAAGGAGTTCAGGAACCTAAACCAGGCCACAGGGAAAGGAAGAAACTGACAGATTCTTCACTCTGGGCTCCAAAGCCTGAAATCCCCCTCAGAGCAGAAACTTCTGACCTCAGTTCAAACAGGAAACCTGTGTAAGATCTGAGGCAGGTGAGGTTCTGCTTTTCCTGGGAGGATAGGGCTCTTGGAGACAGGTGGGCAGGGACCCATCTGCTACCCACCGCAAGGCAGGGTCATGTTCAAACCTAGTTTATGTGAGAGACTTGGAGAGAAGCTTAGCCTACAATCAATTCATGGCCCTCTTTCTTTATAACCACAGCAAAAACAAATACAAAATGCCCACTGCATGCAGGAAACCTGCCGGGCCCTGGGTACCTGCTCCAGCCAATTTCTATAACAACTGGCAAGACCGGGACACAGATGAGGAGACTGAGGGTCAGAGACATGAGGTCCTGTCACAGGTGACAGAGGTGGGGCTGAACCAGGCTTATCTGCTCCAAAGCCCAGGCTGTGGGGTGCAGAGACCAAGAGCCATGGGAGGCCTGTGCCCTCCTCAAAGCTGGGCCCCATTTCCACCTGCTCTCTGTGGTCCACCTGGGCCTGCTCCCTTTGTTGGCATCATAGAAGAAACCCCTCCTTAGTGGCAGCAGGGCCAGTGATGCCAGTGCAGGAGCCACCTGAGTCCTCCAGGAGAGGTCCACCATCAGGGACTTGTCTCCTTCAGGGGGGTGAGGAAGTACAAAGTGTCAGCTGCCAAGAGGTGCAAGGCCTCATCCTCCACATCCAGCTCCATCAGCAGTGTGGCCAGCTGGTGCGCTCTACGGGCATCGCTATGGGGAGAGTACCTCAGGGTGAGCCAGCCTCTTGCTGACATGTCCTTTACCTACCCAGGTGACTGGGCCACAGGTATATCCTCTCCCCATACCCCTGGCCTGGGCACATTGCTTCTCATGAGACTGCAGAGACCAGTGTCCCTATGGAGGGACCCTCACGCCACTCATGCCACACCACCCCCAGAACCCACAACTGTCATTCCCAGTGTGCAGCCCTCGGCCCTCACCCTCTCACCTGATCTCCCAGCACCCTGTGGAAGAGGTACTTTAAAGATGGCAGGATTGAGGGCATGTAGGAGCTTAGCAGTAGGGCTAACCCTGAGCAGATCACGCCTCAGTTTCAATTTCCTTTCCTGCAAAAACTTAGCTTTACTGGGCTCAGGGGTGTGTTTGCAGAAAGAGTGAGATAACACATGGGCTGCACTTGAAATATTCCTGTGTCCACATGGAAATATGGGGAATGTGAATGACCTCTCACTGGGAACAGGGCCCAGAGCCACAATTTTGACAATTCCCATAGTGAGAAAATATAAATGGCCCCCATCACATAAATGAAAATTCCTCCTCCCCAGCAAATCAAGGAGATACAAATGAAGCACCTGGGAGGCAGAGGAAGTGTGTGTGTGTGTGTGTGTGTGTGTGTGTGTGTATGTGTCCTGAGGTGGGGGCTGGCACCAGCAGTGGCCCCAGGGGGCCCCCAGTCTCAGTGCTTTTAATTTTGCTAAAACTCCTTCCTGCCACCTTCTATCAGTCAGGGAGGGTGAGCATTAAAACAGCTGAAGGTTCACCCATTCGTTGGCTAAGAATTTGCAAAGTGTGCATCAAGCCTGAGTGGGAGACAGAAGGTGGCCAGATGATTGCTGGGCAGCTCCTGAAGTCGGGGAGCCTGCAGGTGGCTATGCTCCCTGAACAAGGAGCTCCACGCCTGTCTCCATCTTAAGGACAAAACATCGTGGATATCACGCATGATGCAATACAACTTAGAGTGGTGCAGCGCCAGGCTCTGAAAAGAGGCCCTTGAAAGCCACTGACCAAGTGGCAGGATCTGTGCCTGGAGAGCAGGAGACTGTGTCTCCACTTAGGCAGGCACAGGCATGACCGAAGGCATGCACAAGCATAGACGGGTATGGAGCTGCTGAGAAACATTTACAACAAGGGAATATTCATAAACTGTTGAGTAAAAAAAAGTACGGTATAAACGGCATATGCCAAGCTTGTCATGTTCATGGCCCATGGGCTGCATGTGGCCCAGCATGGCTTTGAATGCAGCCCAATGTAAGTTCATAAACTTTCTTAAAACATTAAGAGATTTTTGTGATTTTTTTCTTTCTTTTTATTTTTTATTTTAGCTCATCAACTACCTTTAGTGTAAGTGTGTTTTATGTGTGGCCCAAGAAAATTCTTCTTCTTCCAACGTGGTCTAGGGAAGCCAAAGAATTGGACATCCGTGGCATATACAGCACTAACTCTGATTTTTGAGATACATATTTTCTATGCACAGAATATGTATCTCAGAATGACCAGGAGGAAATGTGAGCAGCAAGAGAATGGGTAAGTTGTATTGTCTCGTTTCCATTTTTGAGTTTCTAATTTACTATGGAAAGGAAGCTCATAATACACGAAGGTACTGGAGACCAAGAATCCTAAAATCCAAGCCCCAGAGCTAAATATATCATGCATGTTTAGGGAGATTACCTCACTGCTCTGCCTTAGTTTACTCATCTGTAAAATAGGAAAAAAAATCCCTTACTACCTCTAAGAGGCCAGAATAAAATGGCAGTCCCAGATGTTCCCAAGAGCTGGTTTCCACCCACCCTTCCTGCACAGTGGGGCTGCCCATCTCCACAGCCTCATGCCCTGCATGCTGAAGGCCCCAAGTCCAGCCTGTGCTGCAGCATCCTGTAGCCCCCCACCCACTGCAGCCCAGCTCGGCCCTCAAAGCCTTGCCCATGCATCACAAGCTTAGGCCTGGGATGCAACGAGAGTCTCCCTGCCAGCCTTTCTGGCCTCCTCCTCTGGGACATCTGCTGAGATCCTGAGGAGCCCTGGGAGAAAGCCCTCAATCACTCCTGCGTGGGTGGAGGCATAGTCTCCTCCTCTCCAGGCACAGGTCTTGCCACTAGGTCAGTGGCTTTTGGAGGCCTCTTTTCAGACCCTGGCGCCGTGCCATTCTTAATCACCAATGAGAACGGAGCTGGTTCTGCCCATAGGCCTGTCTGATGGCACCAGGGCCCTGCATGGGGGTTCCCCCAGGGAACTTTGCCGGAGCCTGCTGAGGCTGGATCGGGTACCAGAGGGATCAGGGTCCCTGGGAAATCTCCAAGGATTCTGTGATGCCCAGAGCTCTGCACTGCCCTCCTCCTAGTGTCCTGCCACAGGCCCAGAGGAGACCCTGTGGTCTAGGGTCACAGCAGACAAGCCTTGTCCCAAGCCTCTGTCTTCCCCAGGTTCCCAGTGGCCAGCATGGGCTGGAAGTCTGGCTCATCCTGGAGGAGAGTAACCCCAATTGACTGATTTGCTTAAGCTCATGTGGATGGAAAATGGATGAGCTGGGACTAATCCCCAGCCCTCAGATGCCAAACCCTAACCCCTGGTTTTAGGACCAGTCCTCAGGACCAACCTTGTAGCCTTCTGGGGCTCCTGCACAGCTCTCAAAACACTCGGCAGACTCCATCTTTAAGGGCGCAGGCACTGGGGCTGTTGTACCCTGGGGGAGCAGCAAGGACACCTGGAGTCAGTCCTGCTATAACAGACTGTGGTTTAGATTCATTTTGTGCACAGTGATCTCCACCTGTCCCCAGGAGGTCTTCAGTGGGCAAAGTGACCAGGAGAGGCACAGGCTGGCCTCGAGCCCCACCTTGAATTATGCCTCTCCCCAGGGAGCATCTTCCTTCAAAGGGCCTATGGATCACTGTCTGCTCCAGGAACATCCGGGCCCTTTCTTTTTGGGGCCAGTTAAGCCACTTATTCTGCTTCTCATTCCAGGATATCTACCTATTGGGCTCACCAGAGAAACTTCCCTGGGCTGGTGGGTTCCAGGTCAAAAGGCCTCTTCCTAAGGGGCCAGGAGTAGCTGGTTGGGCATTGAGGGATTCCACTCTCTTTCTATGTGGATTTATTGTATGAAAAACATGAATGATGATGCTGACAGAGAAAGGGCACCAGGTTCTGGCAGGATGAGGGAGGATGGGCTGTGCCAGCAGCCCCAGACTGACAAGTGATTCTGATGTTGCCTAGCAGAAGTCTCACAGACCCAGGGACATCCAGTCAGTGCACACACACCTGCACAACCCACCCCTGTGCAGATGGTGGCTTGGCTTGTGGGAGCCTCTAGAGAGCTTTAGAAGGAGGCAGAGAGCTCTTTCTCCAGAAAAAGCCTCCTGAGAAAGATGAAGATATGGACCCAAGACTCTCATTCCCTCCAGGAAGGACCCAGGCAGAAGTGGCCAGCCACTGAGCCCTTCTGGAGTGGATGTGGGCATGGGGAGCCTGCCCTGTGGCAGATCCTCGGAGGGATGGGCAGTGCTGCCTATGTGGCTGGGGCTGGGGCTGGTGGTTCAAATAGAAGATCAATTTGTCCCTGTGTATTCTGGTTTTGTTGCCCAAACTCTTGAATCACCAACTTGAGCCCTGAGGGTGGGATGTAAACACCTTCCCCATGCAATTCTGCTTGGTTTTTATGAGATCTTTCAAAACTAATGTCTCAGGAGGGGACTGAGGGAGGACAGAGTCCTTTTGACTTCCTGGCAGAACAGTGCAGGAACTGTGTGTCAGTGTGCTGGAGGGTGATCACCTCCAATGTCACATGCACAAGCTTTACCTGGCCCTAAATCCTCTGACCTGAGAGGAGCCTTAGGGTCAACCTAGACTTGGTCACAACTGCCCTATTCTCTCTGTGACTTTGAAGATCAACATACATGACCATGTGTCTACATGTGCAACCACACACCATGCATATGTACACATGTACATATACACACACACACTCCCGTGGACGTCACTCCAAATCCAGGGTCCAAGGCTCTTCCAGTCTTAAGGCAGATTATGTGCACTGGGGCCAGGTCTCTAAATTGCCAGCATCTAGGGTCCTGGTGAGGCAAGGGCATTCCCAGCCATGCCAGCCACAGTGTGTACATGGGTGTAAGAAACTGCAACTCTGTGCACATGTGTGACTGCAGCCTATGACCAGGAGGCCACACCAGCATGCCTGTGTATCTGCTTCCATGTACATCTTGGCTGCATCTTCATGCACCCACTTTTGTACACACGTATATATGTCCACATCTGTACTTGTACTCACATGCCAGAACTTGGGACCTAGGCCCAGGGTCACTCCAGGGCTGGTGACAGCACACTGGGCTCTCTGAGCCTGCATCCACTCTGCTGCCACCATCACAGATGTTGTGAGTCACCATGGGGATTTTGTGGTGGTGTCTTTTCCTCTGGGTTCTGATCCTCTGCCCCAGACCCTGAGCCCTGAGGCCTTGTCCCCATGAAGATCCTGACCCTGGCAGGCCAAACCCATATTTTCTTCACGACATCATGGCTGCGTGGATGCTGGTTTTTTGTTTGCTTGTTTGTCTTGCTTGGTACTCACAGCGTATTCATGAGAAGTCTGGATGGTCCCAGTTATACAGCTGAAGAAAGCACTTGGAGAGATGCAGGGGTTGCCGGGGCCTCACAAGGGCAGAACCAGGAAGGAGACCTGGCTCCTCTGAGGCCAGGTCATGCCTGTTGCCTGGGACAACCTTTGCTATTACCTGGGACACCTGGTGCCTGTTTGCCTGTGCAATCTACTCTGCTTCATTGCTCCAGAATTGTGGAAATGTAGGATTGCTCTTAACGCTGATTCCTGTTGCTCACCCACCTGGGAGCTTTCTTGCAGTGACTGTTCAATTATTTACCACCTTGACAGCACCTGCAAACTCTGTAAAATCATAACACTGACATCATTTATTTTCGCAGCATTGGGGTGAAATTCCTCTACAATGGTGTTTTACGTGCTCTATGTGCACCACGCACATTTCTGTAAAAACACACATTAAAATACAAAAGCGGCCTCCAAATATGAAAATTAGGGAGGGAAACAAACCATAGCAAAGCCCACATTATGGTCAGGCAGAGCCCAACAGCTGCAGCGGGGACTTCCCAGGTAGGTGGCACCTTCTCCCCTCTGCTCACTGCTGATGAGGGCAAAGAAAGCTGCTGGGGGTCTCAGGACCCCTGCCTGCCTGACCTTGCCTCTGCCAAGAGTTTGTGTCCAGTGGGGAAGTTGTGCTACCGGCCCCATGTCCACCCTCATGGGGAGCCATGCTCAGTGTCTGGGGATGAGGACCCTGAGTCCATATGCTGGGGGTCCTGCCCAGCCTCTGCACATGGCTGCCACCCAGGCCCACAACCACTGGCAGCCCCAGCCCAGCCACTCCCAGCCAAGTCCCCACATCATGGTGGGACCATGTCACACAGCTCAGGGGTCCCCCAGGACAAAATTGTTCACCCACAGGCTCCTTCCTCAAAGCCTCAGGTCCTCACGTAAGGCACAACTCTGAGGGGACAACAATGACTTTGAACTGTTGTCCTGCCTCTGAGCTGGGCACAGTTCCCTGTACTCCACGTATGTTACCTTATCAAGTGGCAGCCCCACTCTGGAGGTAGGCACAGAGAGGATAAGTGACTTGCCCAAGGTCACACAGTCAGGAAGTGAGGCAGTTGGGATTTGAACTTGAGCTTCCTGACTCTGGAAACTTAAGGTCCCTGAGAACTCTGTTATGGCATAGATGTGGCAACCCTGGGTCCCCAGCTTTCCCTCCATCAGGCCCTGTTGGCCTCTCAACCACCCCTAAGGGTGGATCCTCACGCTGACTCCAGGGACTTAACCCACCCTTTGTCATTGCACCCTCCAATCTGGGTCCAGTTTTCTCAGACAAAGGCTCAGGACTTTGGAAGCTCCATCTGGCTACTCAGGAGGCTCCAGCAACTGAAACCCTCCAGGTCCAAAGTACCCATCATGGCCCCCAACCTGCTTGTTCTTGTGATCTTGTTCAGTTTGATTCATGGGAATCCATCTAGCCCAAGGCAGTCCCCCATGCCCACCAGCCCTGAGAGGTCCTCCCCTGTTTCCCACCTCCACCCTGAGCCACTCTCCCCCATTCCCACTATCCCCTTATCCTCAAGGTTGTAGAATTTCTTGTCTCTTCCTAGTCCTGGCTTCTGGCTGGAGGGTCCCAGCCCCTGACTGCAAGATCATCCCTCACCTTCTCTCTGCTTTGTATTCTTGTCCTCTCCACAGGATGCTTCCCTGCAGGGCTTCTGGAAGTAGCACTTGCACAGCAAGCTCACTATAGACACAAGTGACACATTTATTTGTGGGGAGGAGCTGATGGAGGAGGGCAGCACTGAAGCCTCCACCCTGGCCTAACCCACTCCTGGGCTCATCTTTGGCCTCAAAGTGCTGAGGTTGGTGTTCATGCTGGATCTCAAGGGGAGAGCAGGTGGAGTCCGGCATCAAATGCTGCTGGCCCAGTGCTGTGTCCTGGCCAGGGATGGGGGGCCACAGAGGCATGAACACAGGCAGGGAATACCCACGAGGCATGCTGGATGTCACCACAGCTTTCCTGGAGTGAAAGACTAAACATCACTTAGAAATAGAAATAGAATAGAATGAAAAATAGAAAATGGAGGTCCTGCCACCACCCAGTGATCTAGGTGCTGGGTGTTAGTGGATGACTTTTGTCTTTTAACCCTCACAGCTGACAGACCTATATCCCAAGCTTTGGGGGTGGCCCCAACTGATATGGTTTGGCTGTGCCCCCACCCAAATCTCATCTTGAATTGTAGTTCCCATAATCTTCATGTTTCATGGGAGGGACATCATTGGAAGTGATTAGATTATGGGGGAAGTTCCTCCATGCCATTCTCATGATACTGAGTGAGTTCTCATGAGATCTGATCATTTTATAAGGGGCTTCCCCCTTCGCTTCACACTCATTCTCTCTCCTGCCCCCCTGTGAAGAGGTGCCTTCTGCCAGGACTGTAAGTTGCCTGAGGCCTCCCCAGCCATGCTGAACTGTTAAGTCAATTAAACCTCTTTCCTTTATAAATTACCCAGTCTTGTGTTTGTCTTTATTAGCAGTGTGAGAACAGACTAATACAATAAATTGGTACCATAGAGAGTGATACCTGAAAGTGTGGAAGCAGCTTTGGAACTGGATGACAGGAAGAGGCCGGAAGAGTTTGTGGGGCACAGAAGAAGACAGAAAAATGTGGGAAAGTTTGGAACTTCCTGGAAACTTGTTTAATGCCCTTGACCAACATGCTGATAGTGATATGGATGATGAAGTCTGGGCTGAGGTGGTCTCAGACGGAGATGAGGAATTTGTTGGCAAATGGATTAAAGGTCATTCTTGTTATGCAAGGAGACTGGCAGCAATTTTCCCCTGCCCTAAAGATCTGTGGAAGTTTGAACTCGAGAGAGATGACTTAAGATATTTCGCAGAATACATTTCTAAGTGGCAAAGCATTTAAGAGGAAGCAGAGCATAAAAGTTGGAAATTATGCAGCCTGATGATCTGATAGAGAAGAAAAACCCATTTTCTGGGGGAGAAATTGAAGCCTGTTGCAGAACTTTCATAAGTAACCAGAAGCCAAATGTCAATCATCAAGACATTGAGGAAAAATATCTCTAGGGTATGTCAGAAATCTTTGCAGCAACCCCTCCCTTTGCAGGCCCAGAGACCTAGGAGAGAAAAATGGTTTCCTGGGCTGTGCCCAGGGCCACCCTGCACCCCACTGTGTGCAGCCTTGGGACTCGGTGTCCTGAGTCCAGCCATGGCTGAAAGAAGCCAATGTACAGCTCAGGCCATTGCTTCAGGGGGTGCAAACCCCAAGCCTTGGCAGCTTCCACATGCTGTTAGTCCTGTATGGACACAAAAGACGACAATTCAGGTTTGGGAGCCTCTGCCTAGGTTTCAGAGGATGTATGAAAATGCCTGGATGTTCACGTAGGATTCTGCTGCAGGGGTGGAGCCCTCATGGAGATCCACTGCTAGGGCAATGTTGAGAGGAAATGTGGGGTTGCAGCCCCCACAGACAGTCACCACTGGGGCACTGCCTAGTGGATCTGTGAGAAGAGGGCCGCCATCCTGCAGACCCTAGCATGGTGGATTCCATGACGTCTTGCATCATGCACCTGAATAAACCACAGGCACTCAACACCAGCCTGTGAAAACAGCCAGGAGTGAGGCTATACCCTGCAAAGCAATAGGGGTGGGGCTGCCTAAGGCAGTGGGAGCCCACTTCTTGCATCAGCATAAAGTGGATATGAGACATGGAGTCAAAGGAGATCATTTTGGAACTTTAAGATTTAACGACTACCCTATTGGGTTTTGGACTTGCATGGGACCTGTAGCTCCTTTGTTTGGGCCAATTTTTCTCATTTGGAGTGGGTGTATTTAACCAATACCTCTACCTCCATTGTATTTAGGAAGTAACTAACATGCTTTTGATTTTACAGGCTCATACGTGGAAGGGACTTGGCTTGTATCAGATGAGACTTTGGACTTGGACTTCTCAGTTAATTCTGGAATGAGTTAAGGCTTTGGGGGACTGTTGGAAGGTCATGATTGTGTTTTGAAATGTGAGGATATGAGATTTGGGAGGGTCTGGGGCAGAATGGTATGTTTTGGCTGTGTCCCCACCAAATCTCATCTTGAATTGTAGTTCCATAATATACATATTTCATGGGAGGGACCTCGTGGGAGATGACTAGATTAGGAGGGTGGTCCCTCCATGCTTTCTTCAAGATAGTGAGTGAGTTCTCACAAAATCCGACGGTTTTCTAAAGGGTATAACCCTTTGCTCAGCACTCATTCTCTCTCCTGCCACCTTGTAAAGAGTTGCCATCCACTGGGATTGTAAGTTGCCCGAGTCCTCCTCAGCCATGCTGAACTGTGAGTCAATTAAACCTCTTTCCTTTATAAATTACTCAGTCTCAGGTGTGTCTTCATTAGCAGCATGAGAATGGACTAACATACCACCGCACTGCATCTTTGCTGATTTGGAGCTCTCAGCTGCAGAGACTTGGAAGAAATGCTGAAGAACAGCCAGCTCTGCAGCTGGGGGGTGCTGGCCTTCTGCCCTGTTCCAGGTTCTCTGAGGGCCCAGCTGAGCCCCAGGAAGCTTCGACACACAAAGTCTCCTGGTGGTGTGTCTGCCCGTGCAGCCACCATCTCTGTCCTGGACATGGCCACCAGCCCAGTTCCCTCCGCTGCCTCCCTCTGGAGTCCTACAATCTCTGAGACTGGGGCCCTGAGTGTGTGCCACCCGGCAGGGGTCCAGGCAAGGAGGCCCTATTGAGCATTTAAAAATCCAGGGTGCCAAGTTAAATTTGAATTCAGATGAACAAAGAATAAAGTTTTGGATTAAGTATGTCCCATGCAGTATTTAGGAGACATACACACTAACAATTTAAATAGATCCACCCTGTAGCTTGTAGTGTAAAAAATAATAATCTACATGTGATTTCATTCTTAGAAAGATATGCAAGTAAACTCTTATAGGAATGTTTAACTGATGTTTTCAACAATCATTACATTAAGTAATATTCTAAAATATAATAATCATCTATGAAATGAATACACCTCAGTTAAAAGAAGACAAATGACCTGACAATAAGTGTGGGTCCTTCAGCTGCTGATGGATAAACAGCAAATCGTGGCATGCTCATATGATGCAATATTTCTCAGCAATAACAAAGAAGCCACTAGAAGTATGACTGAGCATATCTTGGGTGGCTGAAATCAGGGACTTCCCAGCATCCCATATCTAGACCAAAAGTGGTTCTTTCATTGTGTTTTTATGAGATTTTTAAAATTTGAGTATTTCCAAATCTAAGAAATGAGAGACCTTAGCTACATGATCTTTAGGTGATCCAGTGTGGTGTGTGAAGAAGCTGCCAATGGATTACTCATTGGTTCAGACATGGTTATTGGAAAAGTATGTAATTAATCCCCTTCCTGGACTATCATTATTATGCCCCCTAGAAAGACAGGGCAAGATCTGTCTTGGAGTGTGAGGAAGAGGGAAGTTTTTTCTAATTTCATTTTTGGGAAATATCACAGTGAGAACAGTTGTGTACAAAACTTTTCTACTGGTTATCCACATTTTCTTTGTCTACCTCAGGTTGAGGTACATAGTGTTCCACACATGATGAAGAAAAGAAAGACTCAACCAAAAATTATAAGTGTAGATGAAACATCATTTCTGATGACCTAAATTGTCCCTCTTGTTCAAGACAAGTTTGGTTGTCTCATGTGAGTTCTCACAGGGCTTCTTTCCCTTCTTCACATTTTATGATGTTCTTGCTCCTTCTCTCCTTACCTGGGACATGTGGATCTACATTTCTAAAGTGGCATGGTCTTCTACTTTCAAGCTGCTGGTTTCCAGTGGAATGTCCAGAAACCCAGGGTTTCAGCTGACATGGGCATTTTTAGGACATCACCACCCTAGAAACTTGTCACCTGTTCCTGGAGTGAATCAAAGGACAATCTGAAGGACACACACAGCAGTTTGGTTTGGATAATCCCTTTGTTCTTGATGGCATACATGTGCTTTTTGAGCTTTGATCTTTTGTGGGAGCCATTTTTCTGGGGTAAGAGGTGACATGGCTCCCAGACAATGAAGAGTTTTAGCTGATGTTGCCAGCTTATGCCTTAAATGTGTCCATTCGTTGCAACTGGAGAGACAGTTTAGCTTAGTTAGATCCCTTGGTTCATTCCATTGCCCTTGTGATCTGAGTCATGTTTGAGACACAGATGCGTCATGTTCTTTTCTTTCATTGGTTCATCCATTCAACAGACCTTTTCAGGTTGTATTATGTGTCAGGAGTTGTTCTAGTTTCCAGGGAAAATAAATCTGTGGTATCATAGAAACCCCTCTGCACTCATGGAGTCTATCTACATCCTTCATGGTGAATATGGTCCAGCTACAAAGAAGAATGTATAACACTTTCAATTTTTATAAATAGTAATGGATAAAGTATATCAGTAGGCAGGGGTGGTTGTAGATGGTGTGGACAGGCAATGCTCCACTGGGAGGGGAACATTTCAGTAAAAATATAAAATATATACAGGAGCGAGTTGTGTGGCTATGTATACTTAGACAAAAAAATCTTCCTAACTATATTAGAATTTATTCATTCTACTGTTGACAAACATTTGGATATATCCCCTGTTTTAGCCATTATAAATAAAGCTGCCATGATTATAAGGATGCATTTCTATGGTATATATATTTACAGGAACATTGCTTAGTCACAGGGAGAGCATCTGTTTGGCTTAAATAAATACTTAAATACAGTTTCTAGATGATTGCAGACATTAACTATGTTTTGAGAATGCTCCAATTGCCCCACACATTCTTCCATAGCATAATTTGAAATAATTTTATTGAGGTTCAATTTACATTCTTTAAAATTCATCAAGTATAAATGAAGAGTTTGTAAAATTTTACACATTATTATTTCAAAATACGTTACATGTGACTGAATAATCACTACCACAAACATGAGGTAGAACAATTCCATCACCACAAAAAGTTCAATCTGGTCCTTTTCATTAAATTCTTTCCTTGTACATGATGCCTGTGACAAAATTATTCTATTTCATTTACTATATTTGCCTTTTGAAAAATTTTACATAATTGTGATGTTAACATTTATCTAGTGTTTAGTGTCTTATTCTGTTAACTCATAATAATTCTTTTGGAATCATCCAAGTTGTACATATCAGTAATTTCTTACTTGTTATTTGCTGAGAAATAGTCCATCTTCTGGGCACGCCACAATGTGTTTATCCATCAGCAGCTAATGGACCTTGCCCACTAATGTTTGTCAGGTCATTTGTCTTCTTTTTAACTGAGTTGTATGAATTATGTATATACAAATCTGAACACCAACATTTATCAAATATATGTATTTCAATATTTCTCTCAGGCTATGGTTGTCAATTTATTTTTTAACAGTGTCTTATGGAGACTAGATTGATACATTTTATTTTATGTTTTCTGCATGTGAAGCCTAAGAAACCATTTCCTATCCCAGGGTCACAATAAATTTCTCCTATGCTTTTTTCATACAAAATATATAATTTTTGTCTACTCCACTTAGATCTCAAATTCATTTGAAGTTAATTTTTTAGATGTACTTTGATGAATCAATACTCGCATACTTACATATGGGAATTCAATTTCTCCAAGAATATTTATGTAAATATCAATTCTTCCATTTGAATTGTCTTCATAAAATCCTTGATAAAAAAATTATATATGTGCATAAATATATACATCTACATACGTATGTGTTTATATATGTGTATGTATGTGTGTATATATATATGCCTGAGCTTCCAATATTATTACAATTATTTATAATTATTTCCTTAGGTAGTAACACACTGTTGTAAATGCTGTAGCTTTATAGTATTTATTTCAGATAATATGTCTCTAAATGTGACTGTTTTTCATTATTGTTTTCACTAATTTAGATTCTTTATATTTTCAAAGTACTTTAAAAATTTGCTTATCAAGTTTTACAAAGCTCTTTGCTGAAATTTTACTGAATTGTATTGATGCTGTATGTTAATTTGGGGAAAATTTACATATTAATTATATTGACTATTCTGATATGTGAACACGATAGCTCTATATTTGGGTATTCTTTAATTTTCCTCAGTACTTTCTTGAAGCTTCTCAGGGTAAGGTTCGATTTTCACTGCCAGTTTATAAAAATACACATTGACTTTTTATATATTTGGCTTATATACTATGGCTTCACTCAGCTCATCTGTTAGTTTTAGTAGCGATTTCTAGACATGTTTGGATTTTCCTATTTTACAAATTATTGAGAGATTGAGAGATGGAAGTGGTTGGGTGTAGAGGGAGTCTGGTAAGATGGTGGAATAGTAGGTTCCCAGCCCTGATTCCCTCAAAGAGACATCTATTTGGCAACTACCTACAGGAAAGAATGCTTTTGTGAGAACTCCAAATGCAGTGTGAGATTGCAACACCCAAAAAGAGTTCAGAAGCAAAGACAGACTCATTAAAAAGGATAAGAGGAATGACTTTACTTTGTTTGCTTTACCACTTCCATATCCAGAACAATACTGTGTTGAGAAGTATACCCTCAGCCCATTAGTTTTCCACTGGGAGAAAAGTAGACCAAAGTGCATATTCAACATCTATTTGGGGAGTGCTGCCTGATGGGCACATTTCTGCTTTGCCTCAAAATGAACACTGGAAGAATTTTAATACTTAGACCACTTGAAGATAACTAGGACCAAAGAAAGGGGGTGAAACACTCAGTGACTGGTACATGCAGATCTCAATGTGCCCCACAATGCTTCAAGTGGCTTCAGCCAACAAAGCTACCAAATCAGGGGAGTAAAAGCAGCAGGCATTTCTGTCCATGAAGCACAGCCAGGTGGCCAAATTCATCAACAGGCTCAACCACCTGACTGAACAAGAACACCAGGCTACACTTAATGGTGAAGTACTTTTCCTGCTGAAGCCGACCTGTAAAGATTAGAGAAAGTGACCACCTCCTCAAAAATACTTATACCAGCACAAGGCCACAAGAATCATGAAGAATCAGGAAAACATGACGCAATTTAAATAAACCAATAAAGCTTCAATAATGGACCCTAAAGAAATAGGAATTGACAAAGTGCCTTTAAAAATTGGAAGTAATTATTTTAGATAATAAGCTCAGTGAACTATATGAGAACACACATAGACAACTAAACAAAATTAGGAAAGCAATACATAAAGAAAATCAGAAGTTACACACATAAATAGAAACCATAAAAATAAACACAGAAATGTTAATGCTGAAGAATATAATGACTAAACTGAAAAATTTAATAGAGTGTTTTAACAGCAGATTCAATCATGAAGAGGAAATAGCAAAGTTGGAAACAGGTATCTTGAAATTATCCTGTCAGAGGTGCAAAAAACAAAAAAAAATAGCAAAAGATAAAGAGTAAAAAAAATCTATGAGACTTATGGAACATCATCAAATAAAGCAATATATGCATTAGGTGGAAACAAGAAGATGAAATAGAAGCAGGAATAGAAAGCTTGTTTTGAGAAATACTGACTGTGAACTTGCTGAATTTCAGGTGGGATGTGGACATACAGACTCGTGAAGTTCAAGAGTCCTTAAGTAGTTTGGACATGAAGAACCTCACACCAAGACGTATTCTAATAAAACTGTCAAAAGTCAAAGGCAAAAAGTGAATTTTAAAAGCAGCAAGAGAAAATCAACTCATCACATAACTATCAGCGCAATTCTCAGAAGAAACCTTTCAACCCAGGGCAGAGTGGGATAATATATTCAAAGTATTGAAAGAAAAACTTCTATTTAAGAACATTTATATTTGCTAAAACTCCCCTTCAAAATAAAGGAAAGACAAAAACGTTCCTTTATCCTTCCTTTGACTTCAATTTATACTACCAGAATACAGTAACCAAAACAGCATTTTGCTGGTATAAAAATAAACACATAGTCCAATGATACAGAATGCAGAATCTAGAAATACAGCCAAACAATAACAACCTTTGACAAATCAGACAAAAACATACACATACATAATAAATGGTGCTGGGAAAATTGGGTGGCCACATGTAGAAGAATGAAACTCACCATATCCAAAGATTAACTCCCAGTGGATTAGAGACTAAATCTAAGACCTGAAACCATAAAATTCTAGAAGAAAAACCTAGAAAAAACACAATAAACCAGAGAGGAAACAGACATTATACAGAATGGGAAAAAAATCCAAACTATACTTACGATTAAGCAGTAATACGCAGACTCTGCAGGGAACTCAAAAAAAATCAGCAAGAAAAAACAATCATTAAAAAATAGGGAAACTGCCCTTTAACTTTGGCTTTTATTAAGAGGAAAGACTGAAAAGACCTCATATTTTTATCAGTATTTAGATAAGGGAGAAATATAATTTTAATAAAAATAAATGCAAAATAATATATTTGAAGAATGGTATGTCTACATATGCTTGTATACATACATGTATGTATGTACATACATACAAAAACACATACAATGGAATGATATTTATTCATACAACAGAATAAAATGCTGTCACTACTGTCAACATGGATGATCCAGGAGGATATTATACTAAGTGAAATAAGCCAGGCACAGAAAGAAAAATACTGCATTATCTCATGCGTATGAGGGATCTAAACAAGTTGGTCTAATAGAAGTAGACAGCAGAATGGCGGTTACCAGAGGCTGGAGTGATTAGAGAGGAGAACAGGATGGGGAGGTGTTGGTCAGAGGACACATAATTACAATTAGATAGATAAAATAAATTTCAAGAAATCTATTGTATAGCAAGGTGGCTACAGTTACTAATGATATATTGCATTCTAGAAAATTGCAACGATAGTGGATAAGTGTTTTCACAACAAAAATGATAACTATGTTAAATAATGCATTTGTTATTAGCTAGATTTAGATTTAACCATTCAACCATCTATATGTGGAACATTCAAAACATCATGCTGTACGTAATAAAATCATCCAATGTCATCTTAAATTTTAAAAAGTCAAAAAGCATGCTTAGAAAAATTATTATTCAAGCTAGCATTGAATATATAGCTAAATATCTTTAGGGGATAAGGACAATTAAAATAATTTCAAAAGTCCTAACACAGAGATTTCATTACCAATAGTAGCTACGTAAGAGTACACTTCAAGAAGAAAAAGTGTTTTCCTGTGTGAAGGTAAAATAAGAACAAAGGAGTGAGAGACATACCTTGGGAATATCAAATCTTGGTGGACACTGAACTGAAGGAACCACATAGTTCTTGCACCAGCGCAGAAGTGTGACATGATCTGACCTAGTATTGAGTTGCGAGGAGATGTCATGAGTCAAGGATGGAAGCAGAGACCAGGTAGGGGGGAGAGAGGATGGTGACTCAGACCAGGTGATGAGCAGCCATGGGTGGCGGGGGGATGAGAAGCAACTGAATTCTTGTTTCTTAAATATGGGGCCCACAGGATGTAGGTGTGAGAGGGTGAGCGTGGTGGCCTGGATAGTTAACTGGAAGGATGGAGGTTCTGTGGGGGGAGCAAGTCCAGGGAGAAGGATGCAGTGTGAACAGCCTGTGCGCAGCACTTAGAGCTTCCCCTCCAGCCGTGTGTCACGGGGAGCTTGCCTCTATGCCTTTGCACATGCCAGCCTGGGTGCTCAGAAGGTTTCTCCTGCCCTGGCAGAAAAACTCCAACTGCCTTCTCAATGGTCCCAAAGGTGACTCTGTCCTTGTACTCCCACGCCTATCTATCCCTCTTTGCTTCGTGCACATGCTGGACCTCACACATGTTGCACAGCCTTTACCGTATTCTGTTTCAGAAGGCACCCCAGAAGTCAGGATGGAGTGCCATGAGTTCCTCAACCCGGTGTTTATCGGAATGCCTGCACCTCAGTGATTCCCACATGGCAGGGGCTCACCCAATGACTGGCTGGGGACCTGCTGGAATCCTAGCTCTGCTATTCACAGGTCTGGCTGCCCTGGGCCGCTCACCTCGCCCCCAGGGACCTCAGTCCCTGCACCTGTCAAATTGCTGTGCTCCTCCTCCCCACCTCTGAGGGTCCTATGGGGACGGCACCACACCCAGGATCCCGAAAGCCGCGGGCAGTGCGCCCTCTGTTGGGAGGTGACGGGGTCTTCTCCCACACCCTTTCCGTGCCCCAGTTGGTGCTGGGGGAAGGCAAAGCCGGAGGGAGGCGGAGGGGCTGCCGGCGACTGTCCACGTCCTGGTAAGTGGATTCATTTTCCCGTTAATGCTCACCTTGACTGTGGAAGAGGCCAGCGTAGACCATTTTACTGAGCACCTGCTAGTTTCTTGTTGCTGATGTGTTACCCGCTATCACCCCTTTTTGTTTAAGAGAAATAAGCGACTCAGAGCGCGGAGTGTGGGTCCTGGAGAGGAAGGGAAATGTGGGCCAGACATGTACCGGTGAAGCAAGGGGGTGTCTCAGTAATGGCTGAAGTCCTGATCTGCCTACACTGCATACGCTGCGACTGGGGTTGAGTTGGTCTCCGTTCCCGCTCAGTTTGGGAGGATCTTGACCAGACCCTGCCACCTGAGAGCTTCGATTCCTGGTCTATGAATGGGGGTGGCATCCCCAGCCCGCCTCTTGCTAGGCTGAAGCGCCCCCGCCCATGGGGTGTGACAGCTTCTGGCCGCGGCCACAAGGGGGCGCGCGAGGCTGCCGCTGGCCGCAACACGGAGCTGCATTCTGGCAGCCCAGGCTCCAGCACCAGACAGGCTGAGGTCTCTGTGGGTCTTCGTCTCCTTTTTGGGGAGCGGGGTGAGCCGAACCTTGCACTTCAGGCTCAGCAGCCCCAGAAGCTGGAGCCTGAGGAGCTGCTGGGGCCCTGCCCAGCGCTGACCGGCCTGGCAGCGGGTCCCAGTGCGACCAGTGAGGGGAGGGTGCTTCGGTTCCTGGTGGTCAGCTGCACCTGCTTCCTGGGCCACTGGTTCTGGCGAGTGCTGGGGGCGCCTGGGGGAGGTGCCGTGGGACTGTGGGGGCCCAGGGCGGGGAGGGCCCTGCTGGTCGCTGAGGGATCCCGGGCGCTCTAGTGGACCTCCTGCAAGCTTCGGCTCTGCCACCCGCCACTTGCACCCCTGGTTTTCCTTTCCAGAAGTAGAGGAATTAATCCCAGCTCTGTTAAACTCCGGGACAGTTCTTCTTCGTGATTCAGAAAAATCAGGAAAAGGGGAATTGGATGTGCAACAGACTCCAAGTGAATTCGGATCCTTTCACTCCGGATTCTGTTGGGGGTATGGGGATGATTCTTGTGGTGAAGACATGGAAGCCAGTGCTCAGGAGCTGGGAGATGAAACGTGGCCTGCCGAGATAACTGCAGTGACTGAGAGCAACGTGAGGTTACGGCACACAGCAGTTTCAGGAGCTGCAGACAATTGCTCTGGAGGTTTTGGTTCTGTGTGTACTGTGTGAAGAGGCAGGATGGATGCATGCACCGCATTAGGTGATCAGAAAAGCCTTAGGCCAATTCTACAGTGAGCAAAGCGCTCTGAGAGGAGCACAGCCTCTACTGCAGTGCCTGGACGGCTTCCTCATGCAGTTCCATATTTCTCTGCCTGGGCAGAAGATGGTGCTATGCTTACACAGGATGAATATTGTCATAGTGTAAGTTTAGCTGATGCTGAAGTGAAAACTGCAGAATCATGAGTTACTTCAAAGAAGCAGAGTTGAAGGGTCTCCTTTTGCAAGGTAGCAGGCGCTTGACCTATATTCATTCAATGTCTTTGGTTCACAGGGATACAAAATCTAGTAGTATTTTTACATCTCGAGTCTCAATCCCAGATGCTGCCTCTGAAGAAGAGGAAGATGACTGGGGATGCAACAAAATTATGTTAAACACAGGTGATCTTGGACGTGTAAGAAGGATCTCTAGTCCACAGTTTGAAGAGGGTGATAGTCATTTTCCTGCAAATGAAGTTTTACAGGAGGATTATACCCATCTATACAGAGAGAGATTTTTTCACTTGTCCTCACCGTGGTATGTGCTGCTGGTGCTGAAGCTCTTCCCGGAAATGAAGACCAGCGCATGAATTCACACAGGCCAGGTGACCTTGATAGCACAAGTGCTTTCCTGAGAGTTTATGGAGTTGAGAAAGGTTATGATTCCTCCAGATCCAGAGAGAAGACCTTCAGCAATGGTCCTGGTAAGCATTTGGTACTGCTGTCTGCTTCTAGAAAGAGGACAGAACAGTAACAAATAGAATTGAAGCCTGGAAATTTCAAAAATTTACTTTTAGAAGAATAACTCAAGGAAGCACAGATGGCAAAGGCTGCAGCTGAAGAGGAGCACTGTGATGGCAGGACAGCCACCGTGTCCAACACCCAGAGTAATGGGCCATTCAGCCTAGTGGAATGCAAATGAGCTGCTCCATCAACCTTCCTGCATACTCACCTACTCATGTTCCACCTCCTCCAGAAACTGTGACAAGAGGAAGCTAGGTTGAAATCACTGCTGGAATCCAGTTTGTAATGACTTTCACTATTGGTGTCAGTAGTTTTACTGCTTGGGACTTTTATTTGTGAATTACAGTTGAAAGCTGCAGTTTTACCTACGTCAGGCTTTTGTCTGATCTTACCAGTCTTTCTTCTGTAGGATACCAGTCACTGTTGGATATTACACTATCCTGTCCAGGGTTAGCCACTGTGGTGGTGTGCTGCTTATAGCTTGCTGTTGCATTGTAATAAAACATATCTTTCCCTGTAGTGACTTGTAAGAAGAACTCAAGGGTGTTGTTACAAAAATATTCTCCCTTCAAAAGGAGAAAAGCTAAAAGGCTCATTACTACTCAGCCTTCAATACACCTGTGTGTCAATCTTATGTATCTTTTTTTTTATAAAAAACTGTAAAATATACTTTTAGGTCCAACTGTTAGTGCTTTGTAAGCATTGCATGAAGCCTGAGATGATAATTCCGTGGAAGCATTGCCTTGGGAATTTGCTGTCTTTGCTGTAAGCTTGTATCATTAAACAAACATTGTAGTTAATAGGCTTTCTCTTTGAAAAAATTATGTGAAATGTACAGCTGTTCTTGAGGAACTTTAAAGCTAGTGCATTGAAAAATGTTCCTTTCCCCTCCTTTGTAATGCTATATTAATGAAGTATAATAATTACTCGTTTTGTAATTTTTTTTCTGGTAATGTTCTTCTCTGACTCTTTAAAAATGTCCCCTCACTCCTCCCAACTTTTATACTAGATTGTGTCGCTAGTCTGATTCTAAATGTTTTTCCCGGTTTCTCCTCAATATTCCTGTATATAAATTGATCCTGGTGATTCCACACATGGCTGTTTGCAATGCCAGAATGATTTCTGACATTCCAGGTTTTTCACAAAATATATTTTATTTGGGATTAGACATTTGACTAATAATACCAGCTAAAAGATGTTGCAAAAAATAAAATTAAAAAAATGGCTGGGCGCTGTGGCTCACACCTGTAATCCCAGGACTTTGGGAGGCTGAGGTGGGTGGATCATGAGGTCAGGAGATCGAGACCATCCTGGCTAACACAGCGAAACCCCGTCTCTACTAAAAAAAAAAAAATTAGCCGGGCGTGGTGGCAGGCACCTGTAGTCCCAGCTACTCGGGAGGCTGAGGCAGGAGAATGGCATGTACCCATGAGGCAGAGCTTGCAGTGAGCCGAGATAGTGCCATTGCACTCCAGCCTGGGCGACAGAGCAAGACTCCACCAAAAAAATAAAAATAAAAATCACATTTATCGTGGTATAAGTTGCACCCTTTTTAACATTTGTTAATTTACACTCATTTAATTTTTAAAAGTTTATGCTCTTTTTAAGTGTATGGTTCAAAGAATTTTGACAAATGGTCTGAGCAACACCATAATTTTTTTTTTTTTTTGAGACAGAGTCTCGTTCTGTCGCCCAGGCTGGAGTGCAGTGGCTTGATCTCCACACACTGCAAGCTCCGCCTCCTGGGTTCTCACCAGTCTCCTGCCTCAGCCTCCCGAGTAACTGGGACTACAGGCGCCCGCCACCATGCCCGGCTAATTTTTTGTGTTTTTAGTAGAGATAGGGTTTCCCCGTGTTAGCCAGGATGGTCTCTATCTCCTGACCTTGTGATCCACCCTCCTCGGCCTCCCAAAGTGCTGGGATTACAGGCATGAGCCACTGCGCCCGGCAGCACCATAATTAACATATAGGGAATTTCCATCACCCCAAAATATGTCCTGGTGTGCGGTGGCTCACACCTGTAATCCCAGTACTTTGGGAGGCTGAGGCCAGTGGATCACCTAAGGTCAGGAGTTTGAGACCAGCCTGACCTATAAGGTGAAACCCCATCTCCACTAAATAGAAAAAATTAGCCGGGAGTGGTGGCACATGCCTGTAATCCCAGCTACTTGGAAGGCTGAGGCAGGAGAATTGCTAGAACCCGTGAGGTGGAGGTTACAGTGAGCTGAGATCAGGCCACTGCACTCCAGCCTCGGTGACAAGAGTGAGACAACATCTCAAAAAAAAAAAAAAGTGCCCTGGTGCCCCTTTGCACCCCCTCACCTGCCACCAATCTCTGATAATCACTAATCTGATTTCTATCCTTGCACCCCTGCCATGTCTCCACGGAAGTGGAGTCTCGTGGTGCGCACCCATGCCCCTGGCTCCTTTGAAGGCACTGTGTTTCTTATTCTTGCTGCAGTTGCTGTTGGCAGTGTCTGACCTGCCTCCAAGACCCATAGCCTTTTCTTTACATTTTTTTTTTTAATTTTTTAATTTTTTCAGACGGAGTCTCTCTCTGTCATCCAGGCTGTAGTGCAGTGGCATGATCACCTCTCACTGCAGCCTCCGCCTTCCGCCAGACTTACAGACTTTAAGGAAAGTTTATTGCCACTGCTTGGGGAAAAGGAGAGTGGGCAAGAATGTTTTGAGGTGATGACACATTGGCTAAAGAACCAGAGACAAAGCCGGGCACGGTGGTTCATGCCTGTAATCCCAGCACTTCAGGAGGCCAAGGTGGGTGGATCCCTTGAGGTCAGGAATTCAAAACCAGCCTGGCCAACATAGTGAAACCCTGTCTCTACTAAAAATACAAAAATTAGCTGGGCATCTTGGCATGGCCCTGTGGTCCCAGCTACTGGCTGAGGCTGAGAATCGCTTGAACCAGGGAGCCGGAGGCTGCAGTTAGCCAAGATTGCACCACTGTACTCCAGCCTGGGTGACAGAGCCAGACTCTGTCCCCCGCCACCCCCCCACAAACACACACACACAAACTGAAATAAAAACTGAAATTGAAAATTGGAAAACACTGGGTTAAACAATGTTAAACCAGTTCCTATAAGGCAGAACTCCTTGTTAGCTAGGCATGGGAGTGCATGCCTGTAATCTCAGCTACTCAGGAGGCTGAGGCAGAGGAATCACTTGAGTTTGGAAGTTGAGGCTGTAGTAAACTATGATTGTTCTACTGCACTCCAGCCTGGGTAACAAGGTGAGACAGTCTCTGAAAAAAACCAAGCAAACAAAACAACAACAACAAAACAAACAAAGAAAATAGGATCTTTTTGAGATGGGGTCTCGCTCTGTTGCCCAGGCTGGAGTGCAGTGGTGCCATCTGTGCTCACTGCAACCTCCACCTCCTGGGTTCAAGCGATTCTCCTGCCTCAGCCTCCTGAGTAGCTAGAATGACAGGCGCCCACCGCAACCACGCCCAGCTAATTTTTTTGTATTTTTAGTAGAGATGGGGTTTCACCATTGTTGGTCAGGTTGGTCTTGAAATCCTGACCTCACATGATCTACCCGTCTCGGCTGGGATTACAGACATTAGCCACTGCGCCCAGCCACTTTTTAATTTTTTTATGATTATTCTAGAGGGATTTGGGCAGGAAGCCATTTTTAAACTGGAAGCCAAACATAACTGTCATATTTCATTTCATTTCTTTTTTTTTTTTTTTTTGAGACAGAGTCTCACTCTGTCACCGAGGCTGGAGTGCAGTGGTGTGATCCTGGCTCACTGCAACCTCTGCCTCTCAGGTTCAAGTAATTCTCCTGCCTCAGCCTCCTGAGTTGCTGGGATTACAGTCACCCGCCACCACGCCTGGCTAATTTTTGTATTTTTAGTAGAGACGGGGTTTCACTATTTTGGCCAGGCTGGTCTCGAACTCCTAACCTCAGGTGAACCACCTGCCTTGGCCTCCCAAACTGCTGGGATTACAGGTGTGAGCCCCTGCACCCAGCCTATTTTATTTCTTTTTAAAAGACAATCTATATGTGATGATTTTCAGGACTGTAGAAAAAAAAAAAGGTAATCTAAAACAAAAAAAAAGGGGAGGGGGTGGAGACAATGTCTGCAGACCACCCTTTGGAGATGCTTCATTATAGAGGGAGGCAGAGAGGTGGCAACTAACTGGAAGGAGATAGGGGGTCCATGGGCAGTGGGGAGGTTTCTTGTTTTAAAGGTCAAAGCCAGGTGCAGTGGCTTAGGCCCATAATCCCAGCACATTGGGAGGTCAAGGCAGGATGATTGCTTGACATCAGGACTTCAAGACCTGCCTGGGCAATATAGAGAGACCTAGTCTCCACTAAAAATCAAAAAACTTAGCTAGGCATGGTGGTGTGTGCCCATGGTCCCAGCTACTTGGGAGGCTGAGTTGGGAGGATCACCTGAGCGTGGGACATTGCAGTTGCAGTAAGCTGTAATCACACCACTGTACTCCAGCCTGGGCAAAAAAGCAAGACCCTGTCTCAAAAAGAAATTCTAGGTTCTAAGATCTTTCTCTTCATTACTTTGAAAATTCTACTCCATTGTCTTCTTGCACCTGGTATTGGTGTTGAAAAATCTAATGTTAATTAATAGGCCTCTTCGGCTGGCACAGTGGCTCATGGCTGTAATCCTAGTACTTTGCGGGGCAAAGGCGGGCAGATCACCTGAGGTCAGGAGTTCAAGACTAGCCTAGCCAACGTAGTGAAACCCCATCTCTACTAAAAATACAAAAATTAGCTGAGCCTGGTGGTGGTCACCTATAATCCCAGCTACTCAGGAGGCTGAGGCAGGAGAATCACTTGAGCTCAGGAGGCAGAGATTGCAGTGAACCCAGATGGCACCACTGCACTCCAGCCTGGGCAACAGAGTGAGACTCTGTCTCAAAAAGATATAAATAAATAAGTAAATAAGCCTCTTGTTCTTTTATCTGTGATCTCTGACTCTCTGGAAATTTTTAGAATGTTCTTTTTGTCTCTGATATTCTTAAATTTCCCCAAAATGTTTCTGGCTGTAAGTTTTTCCTTCTCTCTCCTCATTGACATATTCCAACTCTTTTTTTTTTCTTTTAGACAGGGTCTTGCTCTGTTGCCCAGGCTGAAGTGCAGTGGAGTGATCATGGCTCACTGCAGCCTCCATCTCCCAGGCTCAAACGACCCTCCTACCTACAGGTTTGTGCCACCACACCAGGCTAATTTTTTTTTTTTTAAGAGAAAGGGTTTTGCCCACCCAGACTGATCTCTAACTCCTAGGTTCAAGAGATCCTCTGGCCTTGGGCCTCCCAAAGTGCTGGGATTACAGGCGTGAGCCACCACGCTTGGCCAAAAATTTTTTTTTTTTTTTTTTTGAGACAAAGTCTTGCTCTGTCGCCCAGGCTGCAGTGCAGTGGCATGATTTCGTGAGCCACCATGCCCGGCCACACTTGGCCAAAATTATTTTTAAAGAGGAATAATCTGTATACAGATCTTGTGTTCACACTTCATCTATTTTCCTAATTCTGAGAATTTTTTATTCATTATTTTTTCAAATATTTCCTCCTCTCCATTTTTCTCTTTCTCTTTCCAGGAATCCTATCTTCTGAATGTTACCATTTCACTTTTATTCTCCATATCCCTTAGCTATTCTTTTATATTTCCTGTTCTTTTATTTTTTCTTCTTCATTTCAGGGAATTTCTGTTATTCCAGTCCACAGTCCTCAGCTCTGTCCATTCTGCTGTTTATTCAATCATTTGTGTTCTTTAGTACAACTGTTATGTTTTCATTTTCCTTTTTTTCTTTTTTTTTTTTTTGAGACGGAGTCTCGCTCTGTCACCCAGGCTGGAGTGCAGTGGCACAATCTCAGCTCACTGCAAGCTCTGCCTCCCAGATTCACGCCATTCTCCTGCCTCAGCCTCTTCAGTAGCTGGGACTACAGGCGCCCACCACCATGCCCAGCTAAGTTTTTTTTGTATTTTTAGTACAGACGGGGTTTCGCCGTGTTAGCCAGGATGGTCTCGATCTCCTGACCTCGTGATCCGCCTGCCTCAGCTTCCCAAAGTAAAGGGATGGCCTGCCCCTCTACACCTATGGGATATCTCACCAGGTGGGATGAGAGACTGAGAAAAGAAATAAGACACAGAGACAAAGTATAGAGAAACAACAGTGGGCCCAGGAGACCGGCACTCAGCAGACCAAGGAGCTGCACTGGCACCGGTCTCTGAGTTCCCTCAGTTTGTATTGATTATTGTTTTCATTATCTCAGCAAGAGGAATGCGGTAGGAGAGCAGGGTGATAAGGAGATGGTCAGCAAAAAAAAAAACATGTGAGCAAAAGAATCTATGTCATAATTAAGTTCAGGGGGAGGTACTATGCCTGGATGTGCACGTAGGCCAGATTGGTGTTTCTCTCTGCCCAAACATTTCAGTGGAGTAAAGAATAACAAGGCAGCATAGCTGCCAACATGTCTCACCTCCTGCCATAGGGTGGTTTTTCTCCTATCTCAGAATTGAACGAATGTACAATCGGGTTTTATACCGAGACATTCAGTTCCCAGGGTCAGGCAGGAAACAGTGGCCTTCCTCTATTTCAACTGCAAGAGGCTTTCTTCTTTTACTAATCCACCTCAGCATAGACCCTTTACGGGTGTCAGGCTGGGGGACAGTCAGGTCTTTCTCATCCCACGAGGCCATATTTCAGACTATCACATGGGGAGAAACCTTGGACAATACCGGCTTCCCAGGGCAAAGTCCCCTGCAGCTTTTCACACTGCATTGTGCCCCTGGTTTATTGAGACTAGAGAATGGCAATGACTTTTACCAAGCATACTGCTTGTAAACATTTTGTTAACAAGGCACATCCTGCACAGCCCTAGATCCCTTAAATCTTGATTCCATACAACACATGTTTTTGTGAGCTCAATGTTGGGGCAAAGTGGCTAGGGCAAAGTGGCTAGGGCAAAGTTACAAATTAACAACATCTCAGCAAAGCAATAGTTCAAGGTACAGGGCAAAATGGAATTTCTTATGTCTTTCCTTTCTACATAGACACAGTAACAGTCTGATCTCTCTTTCTTTTCTCTACAACTAAGTGCTGGGATTACAGGCATGAGCCACTGAGCCCGGCCCTATTTTTTTGAGCCAGAGATTTGCTCTCGTTGCCCAGGCTGGAGTGCAATGGCGTGATCTCGGCTCACTGCAACCTCCGCCCCCTGGGTTCAAGCAATTCTCCTACCTCAGCCTCCTGGGTAGCTGGGATTACAGGTAAGCGCCACCACACCTGGCTAATTTTGTATTTTTAGTAGAGATGGGGTTTCTCCATGTTGGTCAGGCTGGTCTCGAACTTCCAAACTCAGGTGATCCGCCGGCCTCGGCCTCCCAAAGTGCTAGGATTACAGGAGTGAGCTGCTATGCCCGGCATCAACTGTTATATTTTCTTTTCTTTTTTTCTTTTTTTTTTTTTTTGAGATGGAGTCTTCCTCTGTCACCCAGGCTGCAGTGCAGTGGCATGGTCTCGTCTCACTGCAACCTCTGCCTCTCAGGTTCAAGCAATTATCCTGCCTCAGTCTCCTGAGTAGCTGGGATTACAGGTATGTGCCACCACGCACGGCTAATTTTTGTATTTTTAGTAGAGATGGGGTTTCACCATGTTGGTCAGGCTGGTCTCGAACTCCTGACCTCAGGTGATCCACCCGCCTTGGCCTCCCAAAGTGCTGGAATTACAGGCTTGAGCCGCTGTGCCCGTCCTCAACTGTTATGTTTTCAACTTAGTATTTCTTGTTGGTTCTTTTTGGTGTTTTTGTGTTCATTTGTTTCATAGTTCTAGTATCTTCCTTATATCTTTTAATGTGTTTATTAGGCTAATTAAATATTCTTATTCTGAAGAATTTCAGTTCATGGCTTTTTCTTTTCAAAGTGGTGATGCTTGTTATTGTGGCCTGGAAATTTATTTCCCTTAATGGGTATATTCTGTTTGGCCAGGCAGGCCCCAATGAGCTCAGGGGATGGGGGTAGATGAGCCTCAGGGAGGCTCCAAAAAAAGACAGCCAATCATGCCTCATCCCATGAGACAACTCCTTGGGTTAGTTTTCACACATTGCTCTCCAGAGAGAAGCAGCATTACAAGGACTCATCCCCAAAATGTTATTCCCCAGCCTGGGTGTTTGGAAGAGGGTGGATGAGTAGGCAACTGCTGGAAGCCAGTTAGTCCCCATCTGTTTTTCTCAGCATTTCACAAACACAGGATGTCTGGGCAGCCCTGATTTGACTGCGAGTATGCCCAGAGCAGAGATCTCAGTCATTGCAGTTGTGGAGGCAGACACCGTTTGTTTCAAGGCGATGATGAAGAACCCCGGTGGCTCTGTTTTTATCTTCCCATTTCAAAACAGCACACCCCTTCCCATCACCCCAAGAGCTTTTTCACACCCTTTCCTGCAGGAAAGGCTGGCAGTATGCCAATGTAACACCTTGCTTGACTCTGGCCTGGCTCTGTATCATGACATATCCCCAGCATCTGTTTACTTATCTGTCTCCACTCTATTCCCAGCATCTGTTTACTTATCTGTCTCCACTCCATGACTGAACATATTTGTCAGGGAAGCACTTTGCCCAGGGTAGGAAAGATCAATTTTATTCCTACAAATATCAGGCTTTTAGGGTTAGGTTGAGAACAACATGTTTATTTACTCAGCAGGCATTTTAGACGTGAACTGTAACAGGGAACTGGTTCCCCACACAAAGCTGTCAGGCCCCACCTTTCCAGAAAAGAAGGGGTGGTATTTGCCTGTTTCTAGGTGCACCCAAGCCATGACCTGCAGGAAAAGCCCACATCTCTCCCTCCCCGCAACCCACATTCTGTAGTCAAGGGTCACCCGAGAGAGCCTGTACAGTGTTATATTTACTTTGTGGTATGTCTTAAGGCATGGACCCCTTATTTTATTATAAATTTCCATGTTATTTGTTTTAGGCCCTGCTCACCTGAGGCCAGTGGACTGTTGGCAAAAAAGGATCTCAGGAGATCCTGAGAGCATGTGCCCAAGGTGCTCAGGGCACGGCCTAGTTTTATACGTTTTAGGGAGACATGAGACATCAGTCAAATACATATAAGGCTTACATTGGTTCCATATGGAAGGGCAGGACAACTCGCAGTGCTTGTGGGGATTGTATCCAGGTCACACATAGATATTAAATTTTTCCTGATTGGCAATTGGTTGAAAGAGTTGGTCAGGCACCACAGCTTAAGCCTGTAATCCTAGCACTTTGAGAGGCCAAGACGGGTGGATCAACTGAGGTCAGGAGTTCGAGACCAGCCTGACCAACATGGTGAAACCTCATCTCTACTAAAAATACAAAAATTAGCTGGGTGTGGTGGCACATACCTGTAATCCCAGCTACTCAGGAGACTGAGGCAGGAGAATTGCTTGAACCTGGGAGGCAGAGGTTGTAGTGAGCTGAGATCATGCCACTGCACTGCAGCCTGGGTGACAGAGCAAGACTGCATCTCAAAAAAAAAAAAAAAAGAAAAAAAGAAAAGAAAATGTAACAGTTGATGCTGGGCATGTCAGCTCACTCCTGTAATCCCAGCACTTTGGGAGGCCAAGCCAGTGGATCACCTGAGTTTGGAAGTTCGAGACCAACCTGACCAACATGGAGAAACCCTGTCTCTACTAAAAATACAAAATTGGCTGGGTGTGGTGGTGCTTGCCTGTAATCCCAGCTACTCAGGCGGCTGAGGCAGGGGAATCGCTTGAACCCAGGAGCCAGAGGTTGTGGTGAGCTGAGATAGTGCCATTGCACTCCAGCCTGGGCAACAAGAGCTAAAGTCTGTCTCAAAAAAAAGAAAATTAGCTGGTCATGGTGGCACGTGCCTGTAATCCCAGCTACTTGGGAGGCTGAGGCAGGAAAATCGCTTGAACCTGGGAGGAGGAGGTTGCAGTAAGCCGAGGTGGTGCCACTGCACTCCAGTCTGGGTGACAGAGCAAGACTCTGTCTAAGAAAAAAAAAAAGAAGAAAGAGTTATTATCAGTAGAAAGGAATGTCTGGGTTATGATAAGGGGTTGTAGAGACCAAGGTTTTATCAGGCAGATGAAGCTTCCAGGTAGCAAACTTCAGAAATAATAGATTGTAAATGTTTCTTTGCAGACTTAAGATCTGTGTTGATGTTAATGCTGGTTGGCTTTTCCTGAATTCAAAAGGGAAGAGGTTATAATGATGCTTGTGGGACCTGCTCTTCCATCATGTCCTGAACTAGATTTTCAGAATTACTTGGGAATGTCCTTAGCCAAGAAGAGGGGCCCATTCAGATGGTTGTGGAGGGGCCTTAGAATTTTATCTGTGGTTTATAGGACAGAGCATGGGACCTCACTGTACGGCTCTGGCCTGAAATGCAAGTGGAGAAGACAGAGCTAACAATGAAATGAGTGAATTATTTTAAGTGCATGAAGTCAGTCTGTAGAGGAGCAGGCACTTAGAGTGAATCAGCACATCACGGGAAGCTTTTGAGCAGCCCCAACCTGAGCTCTTGTAGTTTTGTGAAAGGAGAAGAGACAGCAGAAGCATCAGCAGCACAGGCGATGGCCAAGGCCCAGAGCAGCAGACAGGCTGCCATCTACACATCTGCAGGCTCTTCTAGCACCCACTTCTTCAGCTTCTCCCTCCTTGTGTTTGGAGGGTCCCTCTTTTTCTTTTTTCTTTTTTTTTCCTTTTTTTTTGGAGAACGGGGTCTCGCTATATAGCCCAGGCAGGTTGGAAGTCCCTGTTTTTCTAAGCTCCCCTGGCCATGTGCTTGAGTGGCTCAGCACCTTCTCTCTTCTCAAGGTCTTGGCTGGTGTGGGGTTAGGAACCATACTGTTCCAGTAAACCTTGCCGACCTACTTCCAGGAAAAGCCCAGAGGGGAGGGAGAAGCATATATAAATCTAAAAGGCCATCAGAATTTCTGTATTAAAGTGTTTTCAGTAAAAGAAGAGCAGACAACTTCAGCTTCTAAAGCAGATTATGCTCAGGCCTGATGCTCAGAAAAACAGCTTTCACAGGGGCTGCTTCTCAGGAAAGGAAAATAGCAGAGTGTTGGAGGCTGGCAGCTAATCTGAAAGTGGGGGTGGGAGCCCTGGGTCTAAGGAAAGGCTGCTTGGCATGATGGGGAGATGACAGTAAGGCCCTCGTCAGATAAGCCCTACAGGCCCTTCTTCCCAAAACAGTGCTGAAACATCTCCTTTGCTAGATGCAGCAGTCAGTATTTTCCACTCTGACTCAGAGTGAGCAGAGCAGTTCTGAAAATTGGGAGCATTATCTTTATTCCTCAAGGCTGGTTTTTGGGAAGCCTGGACCACTGTCTTCCCCTGCTGTGTCCAGCAGAGCCACATGGTCCCAGAGCTTACTCAGCCCCTCCCACCACAGCTAATTCATATCCGTCCCTACCACAGGCTTCAGAGAGCAAAGGTGATGGCTGCCTTGCTGCCGCTAAGGTTCACCTTTCTTATTTTATTTTATTGTGTTTTATTTATTTTGAGATGGGGTCTCTCTCTGTCGCCCAGGCTGGAGTGCAATGGTGTGATCTCGGCTCACTGCAACCTCTGCCTCCTGGGTTGAGGTGATTCTCCCACCTCAGCCTCCCGAGTAGCTGGGACTACAGGGGTGGGACACCATGCCTGGCTAATTTTTGTATCTTTAGTAGAGACAGGGTTTCACCATGTTAGCCAGACTGCTCTCCAACTCCTGCCCTCAAGTGATTCACCCATCTCAGCCTCCCAAATTATTGTAATTACAGGCGTGAGCCACCGCGCATGGCCTTGAGTGTATTTCTATTATTAATGATATCGCAGGGAACATCTGTGCTCATACTTCTTTTTTCACATCTGTGAGAGTATCTGTAAAATTCCCAGACGTGGAATTACTGGCACAAAGGGTATGTGCACTCGATATTTTCTTTTGTTTGTTTTTTGAGACAGAGTCTCGCTCTGTTGCCCAGACTGGAGTGCAGTGGTGCCACCTCGGCTCACTGAAACCTCTGCCTCCTGGATTTAAGCAATTCTCCCTGCCTCAGCCTCCCAAGTATCTGGGATTACAGGTGCCTGCCACCATGCCTGGCTAATTTTTTTTTTTTTCTATTTTTAGTAGAGACAGGTTTTCACTACGTTAGCCAGGCTGGTCTCAAACTCCTGACCTCAGGTGATCCACCCACTTCGGTCTCCCAAAGTGCTGGGATGACAGGCACCTCACCCAGCTGCATTTGACATTTTCATAGCTACTTACCCAACTGCCTTCCAAAGAGGTTGTACCAGTTTACACTGACCAACAATGCATGAGGAATAATTTCTCTGCACTCTTGTAAACAAAAGTTTTAACAGCCTTGTTTTATCTTTGTCAATCTGAAATATTAAAAAATGCCACTTCGTACATTGAATGGTCATTTTTCTTATGCTAAGTGAAGCTGCACATCTTGTTATGGGTTTAAGAACAGTTTTCGGCCGGGCGCGGTGGCTTACACCCGTAATCCCAGCACTTTGGGAGGCTGAGGCGGGCGGATCACGAGGTCAAGAGATCAAGGCCATCCTGGCTAACACGGTGAAACCCCGTCTCTACTAAAAATACAAAAAACAAAATTAGCCGGGCGTGGTGGCAGGCACCTATAGTCCCAGCTACTTGGGAGGCTGACGCAGGAGAATGGCGTGAACCCGGGAGGCGGAGCTTGCAGTGAGCCGAGATGGCGCCACCACTACACTCCAGCCTGTGCAACAGAGCGAGACTCCGTCTCAAAAGAAAAAAAAAAAAAAAGAAAGAACAACTTTCTTTTCTGTGAATTGTTTGCTCCTGTCCTTTGTCCATTTTCCTATTGTGTTATTAATCTGTTTCTCATATATTTATAGAAACCACTTATATAGTGAAGAAATTAGTCCTTTCAGTGGGTGCAGTGGCCCATGCCTGTAATCCCAACATTTTCAGAGTCTGAGACAGAAGGATCGCTTGAGGTCAGCAGTTCAAGACCAGTCTGGGAAACATAGCAAGAACCTGTCTCTACAAAAGAGTTTTTTAAATTAGCCAGGTATAGTGATGTGCCCCTGTAGTCCTAGCTACTTGGGAAGCTGAGGTGGATCACTTGTGCCTGAGACATGGAGACTGCAATGAGCTGTGATTGTGTCACAGCACTCCAGTCCGGGTGACAGAGTAGATCCTGTCTCAAAAGAAAAGAAAAAAAAGAAAGAAATTAGTCCTTTAAGGTCAGGTGCAGTGCCTCATGCTTGTAATCCCAGCACTTTGGGAGGCTGAGGTGGGCAGATCACTTGAGGTCAGGAGTTTGAGACCAGCCTGGCCAACATGGTGAAACCCTGTCTCTACTAAAAATACAAAAAGTTAGCTGGGCACGGTGGCACATGCCTGTGTTATAAATATTTCTTCCTTGTTTTTTATTTACAAAATATGTCAAGAGACTGGGCACAGTGGCTCATGCCTCTAAATCCCAATGCTTTAGGAGGCTGAGGTAGGAGGATCAGTTGAGGCCATGAGTTTCAGACCAGCCTGGGCAATATGGTGAGACCCCAGCTCTACAAAAAAAATAAAAATAAAAATAAATTAGCCAGGCATGGTGGCACATGCCTGTGGTCCCAGCTACTCAGGAGGCTGAGATGGGAAGATCACTTGACCCCAGAATTCAAGGTTACAGTTAGCTGTGATTGCACCACTGCACACAAGCCTGGGCAGCAGAGTGGGAGCCTATCTCTAAATACACACACACACACACACACACACACACACACACATAAATATACATTAAGAGATGCATTTATATCATAGAGTTGTTTACAAATGCCCCATTAGTATGAGTTAAATAAATTATGATATATACAACAGAAAGCTATGCAGCTATTTAAATGAAGATATATATTTATTAGCATAAAACAATGTAAGTAGGAAAATTAAGTTTAAAAAAGCAGGATAAAAAATAGAAAGCATTATATGATAACCCATTTTTTAAAAATCTTTGCTATGAATAGTTACCTCCAGATGATGGGAATTTGGTAATTTATTTAGGTGATTTTACTCTCTTCTTTTCACCGTTCTAGATTATCTGATTTTTTTTTTTTGAGACAGAGATTTGCTTTTGTTGTCCAGGCTGGAGTGCAATGGTGCGATCTCGGCTCACCACAACCTCCGCCTCCTGGGTTCAAGCAATTCTCCTGCCTCAGCCTCCCTAGTAGCTGGGATTACAGGCTCCCACCCACCACACCAAGCTAATTCATTTTTTTTTTTTTTTGAGATGGAGTTTTGCTCTTGTCGCCTAGGCTGGAGTGCATTGATGCGATCTCGGTTCACTGCAACCTCTGCCTCCTGGATTCAAGTGATTCTCCAGCCTCAGCCTCCCAATTAGCTGGGATTACAGGCATGGGCCACCACGCCTGGCTAATTTTGTATTTTTAGTAGAGACGGGGTTTTTTCATGTTGGTCAGGCTGGTCTCAAACTCCCAATCTCAGGTGATCTGCCCACCTCAGCCTCCCAAAGTGCTGGGATTACAGGTGTGAGCCACTGCTCCCAGCCCATGCCCAGCTAATTATTTGCATTTTTAGTAGAGACAGGGTTTCATTATGTTGGCCAGGCTGGTCTTGAATTCCTGACCTCAGGCGATCTACCCAGCTCAGCCTCCCAAAGTGCTGGGATTACAGGCATAAGCCACCACCCCTGGTGTCATGCTATTTTTAAATGTGTTATAAACTTATGAAGAAGCATGTGGGTATCACATGGGGTATTAGGAAACAATTATAATAGTGTTCAGTATGCTTGGCAAAGTATAGTCATGTGATATAAAAGGCCTTTGTCAAAGCTACTACTGACACTGGAGTTAAGATAGGAATTAATCAGTAGATTTTTCTTTTCTTTTCTTTTTTTTTTTTTTTTTTGAGACGGAGTCTTGCTGTTGTCACCCAGGCTGGAGTACAATGGCACAATCTTGGCTCACTGCAATCTCTGCCTCCCAGGTTCAAGTGGTTCTCCTGCCTCAGCCTCCTGAGTAGCTGGGATTACAGGCACCCGCTACCACACCTGGCTAATTTTTTTTTGTATTTTTATTAGAGACGGGGTTTTGCTCTGTTGGCCAGGCTGGTCTCGAACTCCTGACATTGTGATCCTCCCACCTTGGCCTCCCAAAGTGCTGGGATTACAGGCTTGAGCCACCGTGCCCAGCCTTAATCAGTAGATTTCAATGGTTCGAGAGTCTCTCTGTCACCGGTTTGTTGATCCCTGGAGGGAATAATTGCTATTATGTTCTAGGGGTTGTGGGATGGCAGATTTCCTCTTCCTGGAACATCCTTACCCTAAGGAGGTCATTAATTTGATTTCCCCACCCCAGCCCCTGCCCCCCTTTTGTCCCTGCAAATTTGATCCAGGCTTGGGAGAGGGCTCCAGGGTTAAAAAGCTGCCTAGTGGCTGGAGGGGGAGGCTCAGGCAGGCAGAAACCCTGATCCTTTGAGAGGAACCTCTCAGCGGTCGCTGGGCTCGCTAGGCTCCCCGTTGTGCTTGAGGGTGGCCAGACTTCAGAAAAGACAGTTGCCTGGCCCGGCTCCGGCAGCCAGCCCGCAGAGGTCAGGCGATCATCCACCCTCTTGATGAGTTTCACTCCCACTTGTAGGAAAGGCCTCTCTAGGAAGTCCCAGAGATGAGGTCTGTGCCAGCAGAACCCAGGGCGTGAAGACCAGAAGAGGCTGGTTCAGGCTCCTCTCCAGGGCCAAGGCTACCCCCGCGGCGTCCAGGGTTTTATCCCATTCATCTCATCTGCAGGTCCTGCAATAGAGGGGGCCGCCGCGCTGGCTTTGCATCTTCCAGAGACGCTTGGCCTCTTCGCCTTCCAGAGCCACATCGTCGCGGCCGAAGTAGAAGTCCAGAGAGATGCCGGTTGACCGGGCAGTTGGTGGCTGCCTCCGCCTGTGTGGAATCATTCTAACACATCTGGGAGCTCATGCTTGGGGACAAGAAGAAGATAACCAAAAAAATGATGTTGGCTGGGTCCAGAAGCAGAAGGTTGCCAAGAAGATGGTCTCAGAGGCTCAAGTGGAAAGGAGATGGGAGGCGATCAGAGGCTGGAAGAGGGATCCCCCTGGTCTGTTTGTTCCAAACACTGTTGAAGCAAGAGACAGAGCCAGAACACAACATGCTAACTTCAGGCAATGCGCTGTAGATTCCAAGTGTGTGTAATGCATAGTTTTTTTTTTTTTTAGTGTGTGTTATTAATAGTTATCAACAAGCCTTATACCTTCATTTATTCCTTTGGCCCAGAAGCCATAAAGAAAAAGATTGTCAGATGATGATGATGATGATTGAGACAGGGTCTTGCGCTGTCCCAGGCTGGAGAGCAGTGGGGAGATCACAGCTCACTGCAGCCTCGACCCCCTGGGCTCAAGTGATCCTCCCACCTCAGCCTCCCGAATAGCTGGGACCAAAGGTGTGTGCTACCACGTCCAGCTAATGTTTTATTTTTGGAGAGATAGGAGCTTTTTTTTTAATTAAAAACTTCGGTTTTTACAAAAGACACCGTAATTGAAAAGTGAAGTAAGGCCAGGCGCAGTGGCTCACGCCTATAATCCCAGCACTTTGGGAGGCTGAGGCAGGTGGATCACTTGAGGCCAGGAGTTCGAGACCAGCCTGGCCAACATGGTGAAATCCCGTCTCTACTAAAAATGCAAAAATTAGCCGGGTGTGGTGGCATGTACCTGTAAGCCCAGCTACTCGGGAGTCTTGAACCCAGGATGTGAAGGCTGCAGTGAACTGAGATCACGCCACTGCACTCCAGCCTGGACAACAGAGTGAGACACTGTCTCAAAAAAAAAAAGTGAAGTAAGTCTGAAAGACAATATTTACCACAATTAGATAAATTATTAGTTGTTAGAATATATAAAGAAGTTGTACAAATTCATACTAAAATTGGGCAAAGGAACAGATAACTCGCAAGACAAATTAATGTTAAATAAACATTCAAAAAGTATCCAATCTCAGAAGTAACTGGGCACATGCAAATTAAAACAATAAAGTGTTGTTTTTGCCACTCAATGTGTCCAAAGTTGAAATGATTCACAATGTATAATATTAATGAAGTGGTGGAGGACTAGAAACTCTCTGTTATGCAGTATTGGTGGGAATTGATATTGGTACAGTCTTTTTAAAAATCGTCATCAACTATAAATAACAAAAAATGTACCGTTTAAGCCATTTTTAAGTGTACAGTTTGGTAGCATTAATTAATATTACCATCACCATCAGCCATCTCCAGAACTCTTTTCATCTTGCAAAACTGAAACTCTGTCCCCATTAAACACTAACTCCCCATTCCCTCCTTTCCCAGCCCCTGGCACCCACCATTCTACTTTATGTCTCTATGAGTTTGACTACTCTAGCTACCTCATATAGTGGAATCACACAGTATTCGTCCTTTTGTGTCTGTCTTGTTTCATTTAGTGTAATGTCTTTAAGATTCATCCATGTGGTAATATGTGTCAGAAGTTCCTTTTTTTTTTTTTTTTTTGAGACAGAGTTTTGATCTTGTTCTTCAGGCTGGAGTGCAATGGCAGGATCTCAGCTCACTGCAACCTCCACCTCCCGGGTTCAAGAGATTCTCCTGCCTCAGCTTCCAGAGTAGCTGGGATTACAGGCACCTGCCACAACACCCAGCTAATTTTTGTATTTGTAGTAGAGATGCGTTTCACCATGTTGGCAAGGCTGGTCTCTTTTTTTTTTTTTTGAGATGGAGTCTCACTCTGTCGCCCAGGCTAGAGTGCAGTGGCTCAATCTCGGCTCACTGCAACTTCCGCCTCTTGGGTTTAAGTGATTCTCCTACCTCAGCCTCCCGAGTAACTGGGATTACAGGCATGCACCACCACATCCAGCTAATTTTTGCATTTTTAGTAGGGACAGGGTTTCACCATATTGGCCAGGCTGGTCTGGAACTCCCGACCTTGAGTGATCCTCCCACCTTGGCCTCCCAAAGTGTTGGGATTACTGGCGTGAGCCACTGTGCCCAGCAGAATTTTTTTTTTTTTTTTTTTGAGACAGAGTCTCACTCTGTCTCCAGGCTGGAGTGCAGTGCCCTGATCTCGGCTCACTGCAACCTCTGCTTCCTGGGTTCAAGTGATTCTCCTGCCTCAGCCTCCAGTGTAGCTGAGTGGAACTACAGGTGTGCACCACCACACCCAGCTAATTTTTCTATTTTTAGTAGAGATGGGGTTTCACCAAGTTGGCCAGGATGGTCTCCATCTGTTGACCTCGTGATCCACCCACCTCAGCCTCCCAAAGTGCTGGAATTACAGGCATGAGCCACTGCACCCAGCCGGAAGTTCCTTTTTTATTTTTCAGTTTCTGCTCTGCTAACTGAAATTTCTTCCTTTTTTTTTTTTTTTTTTTTTTGAGACAGAGTCTTACCCTGTCGCCCAGGCTGGAGTGCAGTGGCACCATCTCGGCTCACTGCAAGCTCCGCCTCCCAGGTTCACGCCTTTCTCCCGCTTCAGCCTCCCGAGTAGCTGGGACTACAGGCGCCCACCACTATGCCCGGCTAATTTTTTGTATTTTTAGTAGAGAAGGGGTTTCACCGTGTTAGCCATGATTGTCTCGATCTCCTGACCTCGTGATCCACCCGCCTCGGCCTCCCAAAGTGCTGGGATTACAGGCCTGAGCCACCGCGCCCGGCCGAATTTTCTTCCTTTGAAGGCTGAATAATATTCCATTGTTGTACAGTCTCTTGAAGGGTAATTCTGTAATAATACCCAATTTTTAAAAGCCATGATCTTTGATACAGCAATTCTACTTCTAGTATATCCTGAAGAAATACTTGCACATTTGTGACAAGAGACATTTACAAGGATATTAATTGCAGTATTTTTTAACAGTAAAAAATTAGAAACAATATAAATACCATCAGTAAGGAGAAGGGTAAAATATGGTGTATCTATACCATGAAATATTTTGCAGCAGTTTGAAAAGAATAAGGCACATCTGTATGTGCTAGCATGGAAATGTCTCCAAGAAAGATGGGTATGTAATGTATAATTCCATTTATATATGATTTTTAAAGTATGTTTTTATATAACACAAACATATGTGACACATTGAAAACAATCTGGTGGTAAATACAGCAAACTTCTAGCAAGTGGCACAGAAAAAGAGGCATGGGATGAGGACACCTGGGAAGGGACACTGAAAAAGGACTTCAATGTTTTTACTCACTCTCTACATATCTGCTGGTCAAGTCCTTACAACTTGTATTGTATTCGTTGTTATTTAAGTAAAAAATTAATACTGGGAAAAGAGGAAACATGCCAAACTGAATATACTTGGATCGTAGGGATAATGAGTGCTTTATTTTTCTATATTTCCTAACTTTCCTACACTGAGCATATATTACATTCATAGTTAGCAATAACATTATTTGAAGGAGAAAATGGTATATCTAGTGTAAGTGCAGCTGTGAACAAGCTGAGAGTAACTATATATGGAGATATCTATATACATATGCATGTTTACATTGGCATAGAAGTTCAGAAAGACAGGTATAAATGTGGCATTAGTGTCCTCACACAGCAATTACCAGCAATGTTCCTACTACCTTTTTTTTTTTTTTTTTTTTTTTTGAGACAGAGTTTCACTCTTGTCACCCAGGCTGGAGTGCAATGATGTGATCTCAGCCCACTGCAACCTCCGCCTCCCGGATTCAAGCGATTCTCCTGCCTCAGCCTCCTGAGTAGCTGGGATTACAGGTGCCTGCCACCACCCCCAGCTATTTTTTTTGGTATTTTTAACAGAGACAGGGATTTCACCATGTTTGCCAAGTTGGTCTCGAACGCCTGACCTCAGGTGATCCACCCTCCTTGGCCTCCTAAAGTGCTGGGATTATAGGCGTGAGCCACCGCGCCTGGCCCCCCATTACCGTTTGTTTGTGTTTTGGAGACAGAGTCTCCTCGCTCCATCACCCAGAGGCTTGAGTGCAGCGGCGCGATCACGGCTCCTCCTTTCCGGAAGGCAGGGGCGCGCTTCCCGAAAGAGGGGTATTTCCGGCGGGAGAAGGAGAGGTCTTTCGCTCCCGCCTCCAAAGTTCCAATTCCCCAAATTCTGCTTTTTCGGGCAGAAGGCTAGGAAGAGCGGGCTCTGAAGCCAGTTTCTCAGGCAGGGCCACTGCGCCTCAGAGGCGGCACGGCGCGGCACCCGATGTCGCGACACCTGGTGGTGATGGTGAAGCACAATTCCCTCTCTCACATCTTAAAAATCGCGCGCCCCTCAAACACTGGCCGGTTTTTTGTTTTTTGCTTTTTTGAGACAAGTTCTGGCTCTGTCCCCCAGGATGGAGTGCAGTGGCGCGATCACCGCTCACTGCAGCCTCGAACTCCCTGGCTCAAGCGATCCTCCACCCTCAGCCTCCAGAGTGGCTGGGACCACAGGCCTACGCCACCATGCCTGCCAAATGCTTGTTTTTTTTTTTTGAGAAGGAGTCTCGCTCTGTCGCCCAGGCTGGAGTGCGGTGGCGCGATCTCGGCTCACTGCAACCTCCGCCTCCCGGGTTCAAAATGCTTGCTTTTTTTTTCAGAAACGAAGTCTCGCTATGTCGTCCAGGCTGGTCTCAACTCCTGGGCTCAAGCGATCCCCTCACCTCGGCCTCCCAAAGTCCTGGGGATTACAGAAGTGAGCCACAGTGCTCAGTGAGACCCCATCTCTTTAAAAGAAAAAAAAAAAAAAAGGCCTCGGCTAGGCATGGTGGCTCACGCCTGTAATCCCACTACTTTGGGAGGCCGAGGCGGGCGGATCACAAAGTCAGCAGATTGAGATCATCCTGGCTAACACGGTGAAACCCCCGTCTCTACTAAAAATACAAAAAAATTAGCCGGGCGTGGTGGTGGGCGCCTGTAGTCCCAGCTACTTGGGAGGCTGAGGCCGGAGAATGGCATGAACCCGGGAGGCGGAGTTTGCAGTGAGCCGAGATAGCACCAAGGCACTCCAGTCTGGGCAACAGAGCAAGACTCAGTCTAAAAAGAAAAAAAAAAAAAAAAAAAAAAAAAGCCCAGTGCCGTGGCTCACTCCTGTAATCTCAGCACTTTGGGAGGCCGAGATGGGTGGATCACCTGAGGTCAGGAGTTCAAGACCAGCCTGGCCAAGATGGTGACACCCCGTCTCTACTAAAAATACACAAAATTAGTCGGGCATGATGGCGGACGCCTGTAATCTCAGCTACTCCGAAGGCTGAGGCAGGGAATTGCTTGAAACCGGGAGGCGGAGGTTGCAGTGAGCCGAGATCACGCCACTGCACTCCAGCCTGGGCGACAGAGCGAGACTCCATCTCAAAAAAAAAAAAAAAAAAGGAGAAGAAAAAGTTTTTTAATTAGCCTGGTGTGGTGGCAGGTGCCTGTAGTCCTAGCTACTCGGGTGGCTAAGGTGTGAGGGTCGCTTCAGCCCGGGAGTTTAAGGCTGTAGTAAGCTATGATTGTGTCACTGCACTCCAGGCAGGCCACAGAGTGAGACCCTGACTCTAAAAACTTAAATTAAATTTTTTTAAAAAACAGCAAACACCTAATATTTGTTGAATGAATAAATAAATGAAAACATATACACTCATGAAACGGTTTCTTCTGGGGATACAAGGAGAGGTGAGAGGAGAGTTTTTACTGGATACTTTTTTTTTTTTTTTTTTTGCGACAGCCAGGCTGGAATGTAATGGCAAGATCTTGGCTCACTGCAATCTCCGCTTCCCAGGTTCAAGCGATTCTCCTACCTCAGTCTAGTCTCCCTAGTAGCTAGGACTATGGGCATGCACCACCACTCCTGGCTAATTTTTGTATTTTTAGTAGAGACAGGGTTTCACCACGTTGGCCAGGCTGGTCTTGAATTCCTGACCTCAAGTGATCCACCAGCGTTGGACTCCCAGAGTGCTGGGATTACAGGTGTGAGCCACGTGCCCAGCCTACTGGATACTCTTATATACCACTAAATGTATTTTTATCAAGAGCTTGTATCACTTTTGTATTTTACAAAACCAATCAGGCTGGTCACGGTGGCTCATGCCTGTAAACGCAGCACTTTGTGGGGGACGGAACACTTGAGGTCAAGAGTTTGAGACCAGCCTGGCCAACATGGTGAAACCCCATCTGTACTAAAAATATGAAAAGCAGAGCATGGTTGGGGGCACCAATAATCCCAGCTATTTGGGAAGCTAAGGCAGAAGAGTCACTCGAACCCGGGAGGTAGAGGTTGCAATTAGCAGAGATTGGGCCAGTGCACTCCAACCTGGGCAACAGAGTGAGACCCTGTTTTGAAAAAACAAAACCAAACCAGGGTTGGGCAGAGTGGCTCAGGCCTGTAAGAGAGGCGCTAATCACCCGAGGTCAGGAGTTCGAGACCAGCCTGGCCAAACATGGTGAAACCCTGTCTCTACTAAAAATACAAAAATTAGGCAGGGTGCGGTGGCTCATGCTGTAATCCTAGCACTTTGAGAGGCCAAGGCGGGTGCATTGCTTGAGGTCCGGAGTTAGAAACCAGCTTGGGCATCATGGTGAAACCCCATCTCTACTAAAAGCACAAAAAATTAGCTGGACATGGTGATGTGCGCCTGTCATCCCAGCTGCTTGGGAGGGTGAGGTAAGAGAATCACTGAACCCAGGAGGTGGAGGTTACAGTGAGCCAAGATCATGCCACCACACTCCAGCCTGGATGACAGAGCGAGACTCCGTCTCAAAAAAAAAAAAAATTAGGTGGGCGTGGTGGTGCACACCTGTAATCCCAGCTACTCCAGAAGCTGAGGCATGAGAATTACTTGACCCTTGGAAGCAGAGGTTGCAGTGAGCCGAGATCATGCCACTGCACTCCAGCCTGGGTGAAGAGTGAGACTCTGCCTCAAAAAAGGGCAGAGGTTGCAGTGAGCCAAGATTGCACCATTGTACTCCAGCCTGGGCAATAGAGTGAGACTCTGTTTCAAAAAGAAGCAAGCAACGAATTAGATAATTTTTTAAAATTCCATGTCCAGGCCTGTTACGGTGGTTCCCTCCTGTAATCCCAGTGCTTTGGGAGGCTGAGGTGGGCGGATCACGAGGTCAACAGTTCGAGACCAGCCTGGCCAATATGGTGAAACCCCGTCTACACTAAAAAATACAAAAATTAGCCAGGTGTGTGCCAGGCACGGTGGCTCATGCCTGTAATCCCAGCACTTTGGGAGGCCAAGGTGGGTGGATCACGACGTCAAGAGATCGAGACTATCCTGGCCAACATGATGAAACCCCATCTCTATTAAAAATACAAAAATTAGCCAGGTGTGGTGGCGTGCGCCTGTATCCCAGCTATTCAGGGGGCTGAAGCAGGAAAATCCATTGAACCTGGGAGGCAGAGGTGGCAATGAGCTGAGATCATGCCACTACACTCTACCCTGGGTGACAGAGTGAGACTCTGTCTCAAAAAAAAAAAAAAAAAAAAAAATTCCATGTCAAAATTTGTCTGTTAATTTGTCTGGTAACATATGCTTAAAGACAAGCTGCAGCAAAGTAGCAACTGATTAAGATAATCTATAAACTGGGCATGGTGGCTCACGCCTATAATCCCAACACTTTGGGAGGCCAAGGCAGGCGGATCATGAGGTCAGGATATTGAGACCATCCTGGCTAACACAGTGAAACCCCATCACTACTAAAAATACAAAAAATTGGCCAGGTGCAGTGCCTCACACCTGTAATCCCAGCACTTTGGAAGGCCGAGGCAGGTGGATCACCTGAGGTCAGGAGTTCAAGACCAGCCTGACTAACATGGTGAAACCCTGTCTCTACTAAAAATACAAAAATTAGCTGGGCATGGTGGCACACACCTGTAGTCCCAGCCACTCAGAAGGCTGAGGCAGGAGAAGTGCTTGAACTGTTGCGGGATTCAGGACGACGAGAGAGACCTCGGGTTGAAGCAGGAGAATATTGAGTGCACTCAGGCCCGGCTGACTCATATCTAAAGGACTGGGCCTGGAATAAAGACAGCACCTGACTTTTACACACACTTCAGAAAAGGGGGTGGGCTAGCTTGAAGCAAGGTTACAGTGGCATGAAATCAGGGATACAGAGGCAGGACAAAGACAAGATTGCACATGACTGTCGCCAAGCAACCCAGATGTCCGTTATCTAGGTTTGTCTGGGCACAGGCTTATCCTATAACCTTCACTGTGGTGCCCAGGCAGCTGTAGTTCAGGCCTACTCAGGCTTCTTGTGACCTTCATTGTACTTCTTAGATAAAACAGAATACTTGAAGTCATTAGTTACAGAGAACAAGAATCTATAAACTCATTCCATAAAACAAAGGAAAATTTGTTTTTCTTCTCCCAATGTTGAGGGAGTGCTGGGAGAGTCTCCAGAGCACATTAGATAATATTATCAAGACTTTTCCTGGGTCTGGGCTGTGCCTGTTGCTGCACAAGTCAGCCTAATACAGGAAAACTTATTTCTCTTTCTTTTAAATTTTATTTTTCTTTAATTTTCCGCCTCAGAACCTGGCAGGTGGAGGTTGCAGTGAGCCAAGATTGCACCACTGTACTTCAGCTTGGGGGGACAGACCAAGACTTCCTCCCCCTCAACATCTGAATTGTTCTATTTTTTTTTAGATGGAGTCTTGCTTTTCCTTTTTTCATGCTTTTTTCTTTTCTTTTCTTTTGAGACAGAGTCTCACTCTGCCACCCAGGCTGGAGTGCAGTGGCGGGATCTCACTGCCACCCGAGTTCCAGTGATTCCCCTGCCTCAGCCTCCTGAGTAGCTGGGATTACAGGTGCCCGGCGCCATGCCCAGCTAATTTTTGTATTTTTAGTACAGACGGGGTTTCACTATGTTGGCCAGGCTGGTAGCGAACTCCTGACCTCAGATGATCCACCTACCTCATCCTCCCAAAGTGCTGGGATTACAGGTGTGAACCACCGTGCCCAGCCTGTATTGTTCTATTTTAAAAGTAGAAGATCCAAGCCCAGTGTGCAGCCTGCCTGGAATTCACAGCAGCATGTTTCTATCATCGAAAGATGCCTAGAACCAAGCACAATCAGCAGTACTAGATACGGAGACAGGAGACAGGGCATGGCTTGAACACTGTTTCTCAAAGTATGAGAAATGTTAAGTCATTGAAAAAGAAAGTGATGGCCAGGCGCAGTGGCTCACACCTGTAATCCCAGCACTTTGGGAGGCAAGGCGGGTGGATCACAAGGTCAAGAGATTGAGACCATCCTGGCCAACATGGTGAAACCCTATCTCTACTAAAAATACAAAAATTAGCTGTGCGTGGTGGTGCGCACCTGTAGTCCCAGCTACCTGGGAGGCTGAGGTAGGTGGATCTCTAAATATCTCAGTGCCAACTAGCCTCAGAAACTTGAGCCTTGCTTAGTCCATTTTCTGGAATGTTGTTTTCCAGATCCTTTTGTGACTGTCTTCTGCTTATTCTTTCAGGAGATCTTATCTTGAAGCATTAAGAGCAAGAACTCTGGAGCCAGCCTGCCTTGGCTCAAACCCCAGCTCTGTGTGCCTAAGTGGGTGGATAGTTGTGAAAATCAAATAAGCCAGTGCATGTAAAATCTTAGAATAATGCGTATTGCAGGGTAAGCATAAATAAGAGTTAACTATTATCATTCGTTAATAATAATATGTCACCTCTTGTTAGAAGCACATGAACCTGGGAGGTGGAGGTTGCAGTGAGCTGAGATCACGCCACTGCACTCCAGCCTTGGGGACAAAGAAAAAAAATCATTGCCAGATGCGATGGCTCACACCTGTAATCCCAACATTTTGAGAGGTCAAAGCGGGTAGATCATTTGAGGCCAGGAATTCAAGACCAGCCTGGCCAAACTGGTGAAACCCTGTCTCTACTAAAAATGCAAAAATTAGCCAGGCATGGTGACACATGCCTGTAATCCCAGCTACTCAGGAGGGTGAGGCAGGAGAATCTCTTGAACCTGTGAGGCAGAGGTTGCAGTGAGGCGAGATCGTGCCACTGTACTTCAGTTTGGGTGACAGACCAAGACTTTGTCTCACCCACCAAAAAAAAAAGTGAGGCCGCGCGCGGTGGCTCACGCCTGTAATCCCAGCACTTTGGGAAGCCGAGGCGGGTGGATCACCTTAGGTCGGGAGTTCAAGACCAGCCTGACTAACAAGGAGAAACCCAGTCTCTACTAAAAATACAAAATTAGCTAGGTGTGGTGGCTCATGCCTGTAATCCCAGTTACTCGGGAGGCTGAAGCAGGAGAATCACTCTTGAACCTGGGAGGTGGAGGTTGCCGTGAGCTGAGATGGCACCATTGGACTCCAGCCTGTGTAACAAGAGCAAAACTCCGTTTCAAAAAAAAAAAAAAAAAAAAGTGAAACATAAGTGAAATTGAAAATTGGAAAACACTGGGTTAAACAATGTTAAACCAGTTCCTATAAGGTAGAACTCCTTGGAGACTTAAATATGCTAATGTACAATTGTAGGACATTGTAGGTCTTCAGGAGGGAGATAATGGATAACTTCCCAAGCTCCTTGTGATCACAGCATCCTTTTTCATACTGGTTGTAATGTTTGGAAGGTAAGTTTGGGGAAACAATGACGTCAGAAATTTCTGAAGATAGTAGTATTTCTTAAAAGGGGCCTTGGTTAGTGTTGTGTGGTTAGAATAGGTTTTAGAATTTTATAGGAGCTGGCTGGGACCTACTGGTGGAGAGTGAACTTCACCACCCAACTTTTGATGATTAAAAAAAGTGGGAGGCCAGGTGCGGTGGCTCACGCCTATAATCCCAGCACTTTGGGAGGCTGAGGCGGGCAGATCACCTGAGGTCAGGAGTTTGAGACCAGCCTGACCAAAATGGTGAAACCCTGTCTCTCCTAAAAATACAAAATTAGCTGGGTGTGGTGGTGCATGCCTGTAATCCCAGCTACTCAGGAGGCTGAGACAGAAGAATCACTTGAACCTGGGAGGTGGAGGTTGCGGTGAGGCAAGATCATGCCATTGCACTCCAGCCCGGGCAACAAGAGTGAAACTCCTTCTCAAAAAAGAAAAAAAAAAAGTGGGAGATCAGCTGGGCACGGTGGCTCACGCTTGTAATCCCAACACTTTGGGAGGCCGAGGTTGGCAAATCAGCGGAGGTCAGGAGTTCGACACCAGCCTGACCAACATGATGAAACCCCGTTTCTACTAAAAATACAGAAATTAGCTGGGCGTGGCTGTCGGCACCGGTAATCCCAGCTACATGGGAGGCTGAGACAGGAGAATCGCTTGAACCGGGGAGGCGGAAGTTACAGTGAGCCGAGATCGCGCCACTGCACTCCAGCCTGGGTGACAAGAGCAAGACTCCATCTCAAAAAAAAAAAAAAAAAGAAAGTGGGAGATTAAGAAAGTATAAAACTCAGCTACTCAGGAGGCTGAGGCAGGAAAATCGCTTGAACCCATGAGGTGGAGGTTGCAGTGAACCGAGATCGCACCACCGCTCTCCAGCCTGGGTGACAGAGAGAGGCTCTGCCTCAAAAACAAAAACAAAAACAAAAAAAGAAAGATAAGAAAAAAGTATGAAAGAAGGAAAAACCTCAAAACCCACTTTCCTGTTGCACTGAGGAAACTAAGTACTTATTGTCAGACTAAGAAAAGTAAGTGCTTATGTAACTAATTATTGCTGCACTAAGTACAAGATCCTTTCCCAGAACCCAACATGTATCTAAAGCTTCCATTTAGAGTTAGCTGGGCCTGATTAAAATAGAGCCATGGCTTGCCTGCTCAGATTCTTTGAGGAATGAATAAAGTATAGCTAAAATGAAGTGTGTCGAGGTTCAGGAAGTCTCATGAGATAAAGTTTCTAGAGGCCCTATAGGAGTGATAGAGATCGAACCAGAGACTTGTGCAAAATGTCTACTCTATCCAGAAACAGTCTGACTTCAGGGCTGAGTTACATTGCTGGCTCTTAAACATGGGGTACTTGTGAACAATGCTGATGTTATGTGGGTGCCAGATTTAAGAATATCTAGAGAGGAGCTGAAATATGCCCCCCTTTAAAACTACTCCTCTATTCTCTTGAAGCAACCATTGTTAACAGTGGCCCACCTGTCTTTCTGCTTAGGCATATTTTTTCCTATAGCATTTTTTCCTCTATTGGATATTGCCCCACGAAGTTCCTATCACCTTCATTCAGTTTACTTATTGCATTATCATCTTTTTTTTTTTTTTTGAGATAGGTTCTCACTCCCATCACCGAGGCTGGAGTGCAGTGGCAAGATCACAGCTCATTGCAGCATTAACCTCATTGCAGTGATCCTCCCGCCTTTTATTTTATTTTATTTTTTGTAGAGATGAGTTCTTACTTTGTTGCCCAGGCTGATCTCAAACTACCAGGTTCAAGCAATCCTCCCACCTTGGGCTCCTAAAGTGCTGAGATCACACAGGTGTGAGCCACAGCACCCAGCCTATCATCTCATCTTGATTGGTAATTTTATTACAAAAAATAGCATATTAAGCACTATGCAAGTGTGTGGGGTTTTTGGTTTTGTTTTGTTTTTAGAGATGGTTTCATTCTGTTGCCCAGGCTGGAGTGCAGTGCAGTAGCATTACCTGGTAACTCACTGCAGCCCTGAATTCCTGGGCTCAAGCCATTCTGCTTGTTTCCCAAGTAGTTGGGACTTCAGGCATGAGCCACCTCACCTGGCCAAGTTTTTACATTATTTTAAGTGCTTCATAGGTTATAACTACTCTGAGACAGGTGTAATTAACCCAATTTTTATAAATGAGGAATTTGATGTACTGACAGGATAAATTAGTTGCCCAACGTTACAAGCTAGTAAGTAGTTAGCCAGACTTGACTCAAGAAGTCTTGTATCCAGTGCCACACTAAACCATTAGACCACAACATTTTTACAGAGGACATGTCTTTTAAGTTGAATACATTTAATTTTATGTAAAATCCACTGATGGAGTGCAGTGGTGCCATATCAGCTCACTGCAATCCCCACCTCCCGAGTTCAAGCAATTCTCCTGCCTCACCCTCCTGGGTAGCTGGGATTACAGGTGCGTGACACCACACCCAGCTAATTTTTTGTATTTTTAGTAGAGACGGGGTTTCACCATGTTGGTCAGGCTGGTCTCGAACTCCTGGCCTCATGATCTGTTTTCCCCCCCCAACCCACCCCCCTTCCCTGTCCTCCCAAAGTGCTGGGATTACAGGTGTGAGTCATTGCACCTGGCCGCTGTTCTCATTTTTATTTACCTGAGAGCTGACAAGGACTATTTTGGACTGGCATCAGGCCATAGACCAGGCCTCCAACACATATTTAAAGAGCCTTTCCCTGGCCAGGTGCGGTGGCTCACACCTGTGATCCCAGCACTTCGGGAGGCTGAGGCGGGTGGATCACCTGAAGTCAGGAGTTCAAGACTAGCCTGGCCAACATGGTGAAACTCCATCTCTACTAAAAATACAAAAATTAGCTGGGTGTGGTGACCACTCTTGTAATCCCAGCTACTCAGGAGGCTGAGGCCCAAGAATCACTTGAACCTGGGAGATGGAGGTTGCAGTGAGCCAAGATTGTGCCACTGCACTCTGGCTTGGGCTACAGAGCAAGACTCTGTCTCAAAATTGCTCAAATTCATTTGTGTGCAGAGTGAATTTGCTGAGATCCATGAATTACTTAGAGGGGGATCTCTATGGAAAATAAGAGATTCCAAAAGAGAACTAAAGAGCAATAGCTGAATCTTCTTCTGAAGGATTCACCAGACTACAGACCTATGAGCCTATCGTGTCAGACAGTGGCACTTTGGGAGAAATAACAGCACAATATTTTAAGCCCTATTGCCCCAGATAATAGTTTTTAGGTATTCAGTGAAACGTTTTAATTTTCCAGGTTTGAAGAGCTAGGTTTTTAGTGACAAGATCTTGCTGTGTTAGGCTGGCCTGGAACTCCTGGACTCAAGCAATCCTTCCACCTCAGCTTCCCAAGTAGCTAGGACTACAGGTATATGCCACGATGCCGATCTAAATTTTTTTTTTTTTTTTTTTTTTGTAAAGAGCCCATTGCCCAGTCTGGCCTCAAGCTCTAGCCTCAAGTGATCCACCCACCTCCACCTCCCAAAGTGCTGGGATTATAGGCATAAGCCACCACGCCTGGCCACGTTTACTGGTTTATTATAAAGATATTACAAAGGACTCAGATGAAGAGATGCATAGGACAAGGTATAGGGGAAGTGGTGCAAAGCTTTAATGCCTTGCTTGGGTGTGCCATCCTCCAGGAACCTCCATGTGTTCAGATATCCAAACTCAGTCCTCTTGGTTTTCTAAGGAGGCTTCACGATGACAGCATTCCTTTCCCCAGGGTATAGGACAGAAACCTCTCTGAAATGGGAGTCTTAGGACTCAGAAAGGTAGGGGAAGATTATGAGTCCTGTCTTAGGGAAGGTAAAAGGGCAGAAGTTAAGTGGGTTTCCTGTGGCCTAACACACCCAACATGACTCTAACAATGGCTATGGAAGTTATGAGCGAGGAACTGTGGGCAAAAAACGGTAAAACCAGAGTGCCTAAGGCAGATTACCTAAAATTGTGTGTGAAACCATTCTTAGGTACACTATGAATATCAAAGGCTTATTTCTAGATATGCTATTCCTGCATCTGTGTAATATACCCATGGGTACTTCTTCCATGCCAAACCACTAATTAGAGATTAACTGGCCAGTGATTTAAAGTCCTTACCCTAAGTATGCACTTACCACGCCAGTTTTAGTACCAGAAAACGTTATTTCCCTACTATAAACCTGAAAAAAAAAAAAACTAAACACCGCTCCCCACACTACTCCCAATTTTGTGCCAAGATGAGAATCACATCTACTGAAGTTGTATTACAGAAGTTAGTGAAACAGGAAGATTGAGAACTTCCTTACTACACCCTTACTCCCTCAAATATTTTCTATTAGCACTGTGCATGTATTACTGCCTAGTGTCCATTGGCATAGAAGCCTAAAAACTGCTTATGTTGCCAGACTTAGAAAAGGATAAGCATTTTTACCAAATACAGATAAAATCTCATTTGTTGCTGCAATCTTTTCACAATAAAGTTAAGCTGTTAGTCATTAAGAAACAACAGCGTGGCCGGGAGTGGTGGCTCATGCCTGTAAACCCAGCACTTTGGGAGGCCAAGGTGGGCGGATCACTTGAGGCCAGGAATTTTGAGACCAGCTTGGTCAACATGGTAAAACCCCATCTCTACTGAAAATACAAAAATTAGCCGGTGTGCCCCTGTAGTCCCAGCTACGTGGGGGGCTGAGGCAGGAGAACTGCTTCAACCTGGGAGGCGGAGGTTGCAGTGAGCCGAGATCGCACCACTGCATTCTAGCCTGGGGCACCAGAGTGAGACTCTGTCTCAGAAAAAAAAAAAAAACTGTGTGATGAACCACTTTAATTTGCCACCTAACTCATCAAGATCAGGAAGACTGTCTTAGATCAGGATACCGTTTTAAATATTAAGTACCTGCAAGCCATCTTTCTCCTCAGCCAGTCTTCTTCCATACTCAGTGATTAACTGCTTCTTGGCTCATCAGTTAAAACATATACAGCAAACAGACAAGATTACGGTCCCATACTACCACCCAGGTTAAACACTTCGGTGTTACTACACTACAGAGCAATAAACACACAGCTCATAGTCACCCAATAATTACAGAATTGAAAGCAGTTACGTTACCACTATTCAAGCAGCCTCAATCAAAACTTTGTTTCTCCAGCAATCTTTGATTAGGTCTAGGCAGGCATATTTGTAAAGAAAATGCCTGCAATCACTTGAGCCCAGGAATGATACAGTGAGCTGTCATTGTGCCACTATATACCAGTCTGGACTACAGAGCAAGACCATCTTTAAAAAAGCCTGCATATCCAACTTTTTGAGATGGAGTCTTGCTCTGTCTCCAGGCTGGGGTGCAGTGGCACCATCTCAGCTCATTGCAACCTCTGCCTCCCAGGTTCAAGTGATTCTCCTGCCTCAGCCTCCTGAGTAGCTGGGACTACAGGCAGGTGACACCATGTCCAGTTAATTTTTTTTAGTAGAGACAGGATTTCACCATGTTGGCCAGGATGGTCTGGATCTCTTGACCTCGTGATCCACCCGCCTCAGCCTCCCAACAGACTTTAAATTCAAGCTTCAGAAGTTTGCCATTAGTCCAGGATCCCAACTTGTAATGACTTACAGCAAAGAAGGCTCTTATCCCTCAGCCCACCCAAGTGTATACAAGAGTCAAGTGACTTAACTTTGGGCACATTACCAATCTCAAAATTAAATCCCTCCCTAGACATTTTCACCAGTTTTAAGTGTACCCACACATCACTAGAGAATCCCATGACAAAACACCAAGTATGCTACCATTCAACGAAACCTTTATCAACATTTTGAACAGGTTCAGCTATTACTGAAACTTGTAATTTCTAAACTTAAGTTGGGGCAAATGGCTATAGTGCAGAGTAATGCCATCAATAGGCACTGCTAATGCAAGACTGAAGAATTAACAGCCACCCCTCAGGCGCAGGACCAGGTGCAGGGTCGACTCTTTCTGGATGTTGTAGTCAGAAAGAGTGCGGCCATCTTCCAGCTGCTTGCCTGCAAAGATGAGCCTCTGCTGATCGGGGGGGATGCCTTCTTTATCCTGGATCTTGGCTTTCACATTTTTGATGGTGTCACTGGGCTCCACCTCCAGGGTAATGGTCTTGCCGGTCAGGGTCTTCACAAAGATCTGCATACCACCTCTCAGACGCAGGACCAGGTGCAAGGTCGACTCCTTCTGGATGTTGCAGTCAGAAAGAGTACCGCCATCTTCCAGCTGCTTGCCTGCAAAGATGAGCCTCTGCTGGTCGGGGGGGATGCCTTCTTTATCCTGGATCTTGGCCTTCACATTTTCGATGGTGTCACTGGGCTCCACTTCCAGGGTGATAGTCTTGCCGGTCAGGGTCTTCACGAAGATCTGCATACCACCTCTCAGACGCAGGACCAGGTGCAGGGTCGACTCTTTCTGGATGTTGTAGTCAGAAAGAGTGCGGCCATCTTCCAGCTACTTGCCTGCAAAGATGAGCCTCTGCTGGTCGCGGGGAATGTCTTCTTTATCCTGGATTTTGGCCTTCACATTTTCGATGGTGTCACTGGGCTCCACTTCTAGGGTGATGGTCTTGCCGGTAAGGGTTTTCACGAAGATCTGCATTTTGACCTAGTTTAAAAGTAAAACACAAGCGTGTCATCTCAGGATCATTGTATTTCTTGCTTTTACATCTAATATGCTTCAAAGTTAGCAACTACTCCTTCAAAATGCCTTAAACACGTTAACATTCCGCAAACCTCCCCTGATTTTTACGAGGCTAAGTCACTTAATACGAAATTCGTCACTCAAGGTTTCAACGTCAACAGCGGAGAATACAGAGCGCTCTCTAACCAACCGTCCACAACTTTCTCCACTAACTGTTCCGGATATTCCAACTCCCTCAACCGAACTCTAACCTGCCTCAAACCTAAGCACGGTGTTAGGTAAACTGAAAACAAAACCGAACCCACAAGGCTCGAGAAGTAAAAATCCCACTGAAACACAAGAAGGGACACCGTTCTCATACCGGGATTCCAAATTTAAGGTTTCCAGAAGCCACACAAACTACCTCTTTTCCGCCTTCCCCCCCAAGTAAACGCGACGGAATCCCTGTAGGTTAAGCATCCATTAGTTTCCGTCGGCATGCGCGTGCCGACTGCCCTCGCCCCCCTTAGGTCAACAAGGCCCACTCTCCCAGAAAGGCCCGGCGTCGCGTTACCTCGCCCTCCCCTCAGCGGCCCACCCAACCCCAAGAAGCCTCCAGCTTGACCTCACTCATTCCCCCCTCTCACGCTCCCGCAGGTCTTTACAGCTGTGGGCCAGTACCTGTTAGCGGATACGAGGATGCTGCAAATCACCAATCACGTCCAGCCACACGAACACCGCAACCTCACCCAACAAAGCCAGTTGCTCCTGAATGCTCCGGTTTGGCAGAGCGCAAATTTATGCAAGGTGTATTGCGTCACATACCACTGCTTACGTAGACGCCGTCTCCGTGCGCCACTGAAAAAAGTAGTTCGCCGCGCCCAACCTCCCCAGATGCAGATTAGGCTTTTCAATTGAGCCCCAAATTCCCATAGCGTAAGAAAGGATCCTAACAAATTATGTCCCATCTCCTCTATGCGCTTCTCTTCCTTCTTTAGGAAAATATAAGAAAATTATCGGGCGGATGAATTCGAGTTAGAGAACCCTTCCTCGAAAGCTCTGGAAACTTTCTTGCAGCGCCAGCACTGATTGGTTAGGCCTGCGAAGGCGAGGTCGGTGCTGATTGGTGGGGGACGCGGTGGCTCTGTTGTTGCTGGGCCCCGCCTTGGGTGGTTTAGCCCCGACGTTGCTAAGTAACTGAGTGTGCGTGCACCGCACAGGCGCGCCTTCCTGCAAGAGGGTATTTCCGGCGAGAAAAAGAGGGGTCTTTGTTTTTTTTCCTTTTTTTAAATTTTTTTCTTTTTTTTCCTGAGACGGAATTTCGCTCTTGTTTCCCAGGCTGGAGTGCAATGGCGCGATCTCGGCTCACCGCAACCTCGCCTCCAGGGTTCAAGCGATTCTCCTGCCTCAGCCTCCCAAGTAGCTGGGATTACTGGCATGCGCCACCACGTCTGGCTAATTTTTTGTATTTTTAGTAGAGACCGGGTTTCACCATTTTGGTCAGGCTGATCTCAAACTCCTGACCTCAGGTAATCCACCAGCCTCGGCCTCCCAAAGTGGGCCGCCGTGCCTCAGAAGCAGGACGGCGCGGCACCTGATGTCGTGACAGCTGGTGGTGATTGTGAAGGACAGTTCCCTGTCTCCATGTTTAAAGAAAAAAAAACGCCCCTGGTGGGGCGCAGGGGCTCACGTCTGTAATCGCAGCACTTTGGGAGGCCGAGGCTGGGTGGATCACGAGGTCAGGAGTTCAAGACCAGCCTGGCCAAGATGGTGAAACCCCGTCTCTACTAAAAATACAAAAAAATTAGCCGGGCGTGGTGGCGGGCGCCTGCAATCCCAGCTACTTGGGAGGCTGAGGCAGATAATTTGCTTGAACCTAGGAGGCAGAGATTGCAGTGAGCCGAGATTACCCCACTGCACTGCAGCCTGGTGACAGAGCGAGACTCTGTCTCAACAAACAGACAAACAAAAAACGTGAGCCCCTCATACACTGGCCAGTTGTTTTTGCTTTTTTGAGACTAAATCTGGCTCTGTCCCCCAGGCTGGTGTGCAGTGGTGCGATCACCGCTCACTGCAGCCTCAACCTCCAGGGCCCAAGTTATCCTCCCATCTCAGCCTCCCAAGTAGCTGGGACCACAGGCGTGGAGCACCTGTATAAATACAAATAATTTTGTATTTATTTTTTGAGACAGAGTCTCTCTCTGCCACCCAGGCTGAAGGCCAGTGGCGTGATGTGGCTCACTGCAACCTCCGCCTCCCTGGTTCAAGCGATTCTCCTGCCTCAGCTTCCTGAGTAGCTGGGATTACAGGTGCGTGCCACCATGCCCACCTAATTTTTGTATTTTTTAGTACAGATGGGGTTTCACCATGTTGGTCAGGCTGGTCTCGAACTCCTGACCTCAGGTGATCTGCCTGCCTCGGCTTCCCAAAGTGCTGGGATTACAGGTGTGAGCCACCGTGCCCTGTCTAATTTTTTGGATTTTTTTTTTTTTGATAGATCAGAGTCTTGCTATGTTACCCACGCTGTTATTGAACTCTTGGGCTCAAGAGATCTGCCTGCATCGGGCTCCCAAAGTGCTAGGATTACAGGCATGAACCACCGTGCCTGGTGGACTAGCCGCTTTTTATTTTTGTTCATGGTTATTACAGGGTTGTGGAGCATTAAATCGTGCTTCTGTAGTCAGAGTTCTCTTAGTTGCATTGTCTTAATCCTCATCACGGCCCGAGAACAGTCTGTAAATCTGGAGTTCAGAGTGGGACCATCTGCGGAGACCAGGCACCTGTTGCTGAAGCCCCTCACCACCAGGCCCAGAGAGGCGAGGCTGGAGCCCAAGGTGACGGTGGCAGGGCTTCGCTCGGGCTCCAGCAATACCTGCAAATCCAGTCCTTCCCTGCTGTTTCTCCAAACTGGTAGGAAAAAAAAGTGTAGATTAGGGAACCGAAACCCCACTTCAAGAAACGGGAATTCACCTACAAGAAAGTAGCTGATACTGCTCCCATTGACATGTTTGTTGTGTAAGGGTGGGGTTAACCAGCTAGGACCAAGCGACGGTTTTCTCTACACCCTGGGTGTGGCCACTTGTCCTGCAAGGAGATAACCCAAGGAAGGTGAGTAAGGCAGATGTGTTTGGATCCTGGTGCCTGGCAGAGTCATGGGGGTGGGGTGGAAGTTAACATGAAATTGGCTGTTTTTCACGATACCAACCTTCATAATGTAAGAAGTAGTCTAGAAATGTGCGTATTAATACAATTAAGTAAACATCACTTAGAAAGGTCACTAACTACTAAATTTCAACATACCTGAGCATAACGTTAAGAAACTATGTTGACAAATGAGCTGGTATATGAGTTAGCACATAGACAGCTTTCAGTTAAATTAACTAAAACAGGGATCTATTGTCTACTGATGTGAATAAGCAGGAGATAGAAATAAACAGTTTAAGATAATTTTGGAAGTGATTTTGAATGACTTGGGAGGTAGTTTATAAAACGTTTGTTTGATTATACAAAGTATGGATTTTCCTTTTTGTTACTCTAGCAGTGATTCTGAATTTGTTTCACCAACCAGCAGCTCCTCCTGAATCATACATGTTGATCGCACATTGAGCTAGAAGGCAGATCTCATGACTGGTATAATGACTTCACTGGGAAGTTCTAGCAGTTGCCAGAACTATAAATTAGTCATACAGGCTCCTGGTTCAATGTTTTCCCAAAGTAGGTTGTTTGGTAACCTAAGATCAGGAATTTGGTAATGTGGCACAATACTTGGCGCTGTGCTCAATAAGTGTTCGTTCAGTGATTAAAATGCAATCTTCTCTTTTGTTCAACTGGAGAAAAGAAACTTTGTGACAGCCTTAAAACACAAAGCAAAAAGACAGTAGAGTACTGTATTTCATCTCCATAGGCAAATGCTATTTGCCTTGGCAGTTCCTTCAAAAGAAACAAAGGGGGATTGATTCTGAGATTCTAAGTGATTTTACTTGGCTAGATGCCTTTTAATAAAAATCTGAGAAAACTATAGCTCCAGTTAAAAGTTCACAGTTGTTTTCTTGACATTACTTGGTGATATTTAAAATGTGGAATTCGTCTCTGATTTGTCAATTCCTTTATATTTCACATTTGGCTATTTATTTGAATACAATTATGTAACAAACTCCTAATTTATTACAAGCAAGTCAGAAACTTTGATATTGAATGCCCAAAGGAACACAGAGCAAAATCTGTACTGTTTTCATGTTAGGCCTCAAAAGTACAGAAATCTATCCATTAAAAAATAGCTACTTTAGGCAGCTTGCAGTGGCTCACGCCTGTAAACTCAGCACTTTGGGAGGCAAAGGCAGGTAGATCGCTTGAGCCCAGGAGTTCAAGACCAGCCTGGCCAACATGGCAAAACCCCATCTTTTCTAAAAATACAAAAATTAGCCAGGCGTGGTGACACACACCTGTGATCCCAACTACTTGGGAGGCTGAAGCATGAGAATCCCTTGAACCCGGGAGGTGGAGGTTACAGTGAGCTGAGATCACGCCACTGCACTCCAGCCTGGACAACAGAGTAAGACTCCATCTCAGATACAAACAAACAAAAAATGGCTACTTTAAATGTTTTTAACTTATTTATTTATTATCTATTTTAGAGTATCTATTGCCCAGGCTGGAGTGCAGTGGTGCAATCATAGCTTACTTCAGCCTCCAACTCCTGGGCTCAAGCAATCCTCCTGTGTCAGCCTTCCAAGTAGGTGGGGTTATACACACAAGCTGCTCTGTCTGGCTACAATATTTTTATCATGAAATATTACATAAATACATGAAAGCTGGAGGTAATATAGCAAATACCATATAATCCCCAATTTGCTTAAGTATTTAAAAACCTTTATTTTTGGCCAGGCACAGTGGCTCATGCCTGTAATCTCAGCACTTTGGGAGGCCAGATCACCTGAGGACAGGAGGTGGATCACCTGAGGTCAGGGTTCGAAACCAGCCTGTCCAACATGGCGAAAGCCCATCTCTACTAAAATACAAAATTAGCCAGGCATGGTGGTGCATGCCTGTAATCCCAGCTACTTGGGAAGCTGAGACAGGAGAATCGCTTGAACCTGGGAGGCAGAGGTTGCAGTGAGCCAAGATTGTGCCATTGCACTCCAGCCTGGGCAACAAGAGCGAAACTGACCACCTCAAAAAAAAAAAAAAAAAAAAAACAAAAAACACCTTTATTTTTAAATTTTAAATTGTGATAAAAGAATACATAACCTAGCAGGGCGCGGTGGCTCACACCTGTAATTCCAGCACTTTGGGAGGCTGAGGTGGGTGGATCACGAGGTCAGGAGATCAATACCATCCTGGCTAACATGGTGAAACCCCGTCTCTACTAAAAATACAAAAAGTTAGCTGGGTGTGGTGGCGGGCACCTGTAGTCCTTGGGAGGCTGAGGCAGGAGAATGGCATGAACCCAGGAGGTGGAGCTTGCAGTGAGCTGAGATTGCGCCACTGCACTCTAGCCTGGGTGACAGAGCGAGACTCCATGTTGAAAAAAAAAAAATACATAACCTGACATTTACCCCAATTTTGACTGTACATTGCTAGTGTTAACTATATTCATATTATTGTGCTATTATTGTGCAACAGATTTTTTTTTTTTTTGGAGATGGAGTTTCACTCTTGTTGCCCAGGCTAGAGTGCAATGGCATGATCTTGGCTCACTGCAACCTCTGCCTCCGGGGTTTAAGCGATTCACCTGCCTCAGCCTCCCAAATAGTTGGGATTACAGGTGACCACCACCACACCCAGCTATTTTTTTGTATTTTTAGTAGAGACGGGGTTTCACCGTGTTAGCCAGAATGGTCTCGATCTCCTGACCTCATCATCTACCCACCTCAGCCTCCCAAAGTGCTGGGACTACAGGCATGAGCCACCATGCCTGGCCATGTGCAGCAGATCTCTGGCACTTTTTCATCTTATAAAACTGAAGCTCTGTCCACACTGAACAATAATTCCCTTTTCCTCCTCCTCCCAACCCTGGCATCCACCATTCTACTTTCTGTCTCTATGAGTTTGACCACTTTAATGCCTCATATAAATGGAATTGTACAATGTTTGTCTTTTTGTTACTGGCTTATCTATTTAATTATTTATTTTTGAGACAGGGCCTTGCTTTGTTCCCTAGGCTGGAGTGCGGTGGTGCAAATGTGACTCACTACAGCCTCGACCTCGCAGGCTCAAGTGATCCTCCTGCCTCAGCCCCACCAAGTAGCTGGGGCTATAGGCACACATCACCATACCAGGCTAACTTTTTTGTATTTTTTGCAGAGATGGGGTTTCACCATGTTGCCCAGGCTGGTCTCAAACTCCTGAGTTCAAGCAATTTCCAACCTCGGGTTCCCAAAGTGCTGGGATTGCAGATTTCAGCCACCATACCTGGACTGGATTATTTCATTTAGCATAATATCCTCAAGGTTCATCCGTGTTTTAGCATGTGACAGAATTTCCTTCTTTTTTTTTTTTTTTTTGAGATGGAGTCTTGCTCAGTCGCCCAGCCTGGAGTGCAGTGGCAAGATCTCAGCTCACTGCAACTACTGTCTCCCAGGTTTGAGCGATTCTCCCATCTCAGCCTCCCAAGTAGCTGGGATTACAGGCACCCGCCATCATGCCTGGCTAATTCTTTTTGTATTTTAGTAGAGACGGGGTTTCACCATGTTGGCCAGGCTGGTCTTGAACTCCTGACCGCAAGTAATTTGTCTGTCTTGGCCTCCTGAACTGCTAGGATTACAGGTGTGAGCCACTGCAACCAGCATCCCTTTTTAAGACTAATATTCCCTTGTATCTACCGCATTTTTCTTTATCCATTCATCTGTTGATGGACCCTTGGGTTGTTTCCATATTTTATCTATTGTGAATAGTACTGCAATGAACATGAGTGTATACATATCTGTTCAAGTCCTTACTTTCAGATCTTTTTGGGTATATACCCAGAAATGGAATTGCTGGACCATATGGTAATTCAATGTAAAAAAAAAATTTTTTTTTTGAGACAGGGTCTTGCTTTGTTGTCCAGGCTGAAGTGCAGTGGCACAATCTTGGCTCACTGAAACCTCTGCCTCCCGGGTTCAAGTGATTCTCCTGCCTCAGCCTCCCAAGTAGTTGGGATTACAGCATGCACCACCATGCCCCGCTAATTTTTTGTATTTAGTAGAGACAGGGTTTCACCATGTTGGTCAGGCTGGTCTCGAACTCTTGACCTTAGGTGATCCACCTGCCTTGACCTCCCAAATTGCTGGGATTACAGGTGTACCTGGCACCTGTACAGGAGTCACCACGCCTGGCTTTTTTTTTTTTTTTTTTTTTTTTGAGACAGAGTCTCACTCTGTCGCCCAGGCTGGACTGCAGTGGTGTGATCTCAGCTCACTGTAACCTCTGCCTACTGGATTCAAGCGATTCTCCTGCCTCAGCCTCCCGAGTAGCTCGACTACAGATGCCCGCCACCACACCTGGCTAATTTTTTTTTTTGTATTTTTAGTAGAGACGAGGTTTCACCAGATTGGTCAGGCTAGTCTCAAACTCCTGACCTTGTGATTTGCCTGCCTTGGCCTCCCAAAGTACTGGGATTACAGGCGTGAGTCACCATGCCCAGCCTGATTTACTCATTTTTAACCTTTGGTTTCCTTATCTGTAAAGAAAAAAATGTGGACTAGATGTCATCCTACCTTGTCAAATTAAGGTGAGTCTTAAATCTTTGTCTTTTTGCCTAGTTTCCATTCCTCTCTTCAGAGCTGCCCTTTGGGATACTGAGATTTTATTTTTTCCTGTACTTTTCTAGGGAATTCTCAAGCCTTGTCAACAAACCAAGAAACTTGGGAATTGCTGTAGCAATTTCCCAAGCTGTCAGAAAGTTATGTTACAGCTGGGCACGGTGGCTCACACTTGTAATCCCAGCACTTTGGGAGGCGGAGGCGGGTGAATTCTTTGAGCTCAGGAGTTTGAGACTAGTCTGGGCAACATGGCAAAACCCCATCTCTACAAAAATACAAAACAGTTAGCTGGATGTGGTGGCAGGCACCTGTAGTCCTAGCTACCTGGGATGCTGAGGTGGGAGGATTGCTTGAGCCCAGGAGGTGGAGGTTGCAGTCAGCCGAGATAAGACATTTAAACATAGATTAGATCAGGCACAGTGGTTCACACCTGTAATCCCAGCACTTTGGGAGGCCAAGGTGGGCAGGTCACTTGATGCCAGGAGTTGAGACCAGCCTGGCCAACATGGTGAAACCTGGTCTTTACTAAAAGCACAAAAAATTAGCCAGGTGTGGTGGTAGGTGCCTGTAATCCCAGCTACTTGTGAGGCTGAGGCAGGAGAATCTCTTGAACCCGGGAGGTGGAGGTTTCAGTGAGCCAAGATTATGCCACTGCACTCCAACCTGGGTGACAGAGCGAGACCCATTAGATTTATGGCCAGCTGTGTTGCATTTAAACATAGATTACACTTATGGGACTATATATATATATAAAACAATCTCTGATACATAGAGAAATTTGTTTATCTCACATTTGAAATGCAGTGATTATACATATTAAGTCAGCCTTTATGTTATGTTCTCATTGATGTGTATATACTACAATGCATTTACAACCATTATCATAAATTCTTCCAGCCAGCTATTCCTGGGCACTGTATGCTCTTGAAGTTTGAATCCTGAGCCAAGAGAAAGATACTAGGTCATTCATCCAGTCAGCAGACATTTGTTGAGCAAGTTCTGGGTGTGGGAGGCATTTTGATTGCTGACTGAGACAGCATATGGACTCCACCCAAGAGAACCATGGTCTTAGTGCCCATAAGGGGGTCATTGTAAGGACTAAGAGTATCCACCTTAAGGAGTTGTTGGAGAATTCAGTGAGTTAATTCATGTCGAGAGTTTATTTATTTATTCATTTTTATTCATTTTTGAGATACAGTCTCGCTCTGACTTGCCCAGGCTGGAGTGCAGTGGCACAATCTTGGCTCACCGCAGCCTCCACCTCACGGGTTCAAGCAATTCTCCTGTCTCAGCCTCCCGAGTAGCTGGGATTACATGCACCACCACACCTGGCTGATTTTTGTATTTTTAGTAGAGACAGGGTTTCATCATATTGGCCAGGCTGGTCTGGAACGCCTGACCTCAGGTGATCTGCCTGCCTCGACCTCCCAAACTGCTAGGATTACAGGTGTGAGCCACTTGGCCAAGTTTTTGAGGATTAAATGGACCTGCCTCATATAGTTGGGTTAATACGGCTAAAGTACTTACAACAGATCCTGGACATTGAAAGCACTCAATAGATATTAGCTGTGTAAAGAAGCTAGCCGATTGCTGACTGAGACAGACCAATCAGAGGCACATACAGACTTCTGTGGAGGCACAGAGGAGGAAGGAGCCATTTAGCAGTCTGGAGTAGGGCAGGAGGGGAACCAGAACATTTCAGAGAAGACATTATTTAAAAACCCAGTCACAAGGCAGGAGGGAATAGGTGAAAGATGAGAAAGCATAGAGTATTGAGGAAATAGTGGGAAGCAATTTACAGCTGGAATTTAGGGCAGCTGCTTGTGGGCCTGTGGTTTTCCACGGGAGAGGCAGCCAGGGCTCAACTCTCCAGCAGCCTCATCATCTCCAGCTTCCTGGCCATCTATAGTTCTTAGGAAACACCAGGTTTTTTCCCACTTGTGGACCTTTGCAACCGATGTTTCCTTTGCCTAGAACTCTTCTCATGGCCTCTGTTTCATGTTTTAGGCAAAGTAAATGTTGCCACCTCAGAAAGACTTCTGACATCCACCTCTGCTCCTGTGACTCAGTCACAACACCGGGTTATTTCTTTCTCAACAATTTCATATTAGGCTGGGTGCCAGTGGCTCACACCTGTAATCCCAGCACTTTGGAAGGCCAAGGCGGCCAACCCGGCCAACATGGTGAAACCCTGTGTCTATTAAAAATACAAAAATTAGCTGGGTGTGATGGTGGACCCTGTCTCTACTAAAAATGTAAAAATTAGCTGAGTGTGGTGGTGGGCACCTGTAATTTCAGTTACTTGGGAGTCTGAGGCAGGATAATCATTTGAACCCGGGAGGCAGAGGTTGCAGTGAGCCAAGATCACACCACTGCCCTCCAGCCTGAGTGACAGAGCAAGACTCCATCTCAGAAAAAAAAAGAACAATTTTCTATTAGTCCAATCCGTAACTTTACTGCTTGATTGGTTGCTTATCTCTTTGTTTTCCCCCAAGTAGAATGTAAACTCCATGAGGGTACAGGCCTTGTCTATCTAGTTTATCACCATATCTCCACACATAGCCAGCTGGCATAGTGCCTTCTACATAATCAGCACTTAGTAAATATTTATTTTTAAGTAATTAATCTTTTTTTTTCTTTTTGAGGTGGAGTCTCGCTCTTTTGCCCAGGCCATACTGCAGTGGTGCTATCTTGGCTCACTGCAAGCTCCACCTCCTGGGTTCATGCCATTCTCCTGCCTCAGCCTCCCGAGTAGCTGGAACTACAGGTGCCCGCCACCACGCCTGGCTAATTTTTTGTATTTTTAGTAGAGACGGGGTTTCACTGTGTTAGCCAAGATGGTCTTGATCTCCTGACCTCGTGATCTGCCCGCCTCAGCCTTCCAAAGTGCTAGGATTACAGGCATGAGCCACCGTGCCTGGCCCTTTTTTTTTTTTTTTTTGAGACAGGGTCTCACTCTGTCACCCAGGCTGGAGTGCAGTGGTGCAATCACTGCAGCTTCAACCTCTCAGGCTCAAGGGATCCACCCACCTCAGCCTCCCAAGTAGCTGGGACTACAGACACACACCACCATGCTCAGCTAATTTTTCATATATATATATATATATTTATTTATTTATTTTTGTAGAGATAGAGTTTTGCCATATTGCCCAGAGGGGTCTTGAATGATCCACCCGCCTCGGCTTCCCAAAGTGTTAGGATTATAGACTGAGCCACCGTGCCCAGCCAGTAAATATTTATTGAATGAATGAGTGACAAAAGGGCCTGCCTTGCTATATTAAGAACTTAAGACTTTTTCCTGTGTATTGTATGGGAATGACATGATCAGATTTCTATTTTAGAATGATAACTTGGTGACATCATAGTAGATGATTAGAAGGAAGATTAGATTACAGCATTTCAGAGATTGTGGCATCTGTCCAAGCAGGATATGATGAGCATCTGTAAGTAGGCTAAGTCTACAAAAGCCAGTATCCCTAAAGAAAGCAGGAGGAAGGAACTGATACAGTCAAATAAAAACAGAGCATTGTTTACTTATATTTATTTATTTTTTGAGATAGAGTCTCACTCTGTAGCTCAGGCTGGAGTGCAGTGGGGAGATCTTGGCTCACTGAAACCTCCGCCTCCCGGGTTCAAGTGATTCTCCTGCCTCAGCCTCCCGAGTAGCTGGGATTACAGGCATGTGCTACCATGCCTAGCTAATTTTGTATTTTTATTGGAGATGGGGTTTCTCCATGTTGTTCAGGTTGGTCTCAAACTCTTGACCTCGGTGATCTGCCACCTTGGCCTCCCAAAGTGCTGGGATTACAGGCGTGAGCCACCATGCCCAGCCATGTTCTTCATTTTTAAATTGCGCTAAGTCTTACATACACTGAAGTGTTTTTATGTGTTTTACACACCTCCATAACTACCACCCAGATCAAGAAATCTAGATAACATATCCAGTATCTTTTTTTTCTTTGAGACGGAGTCTTACTCTGTTACCCAGGTTGGAGTGCAATGGTGCAACCTCCGGCTCACTACAACCGCCACCTCCCAGATTCAAGCGATTCTCCTGTCTCAGCCTCCCGAGTAGCTGGGATTACAGGTGCCTGCCAGCACCCCCAGCTAGTTTTTGTATTTCTAGTAGAGACAGGGTTTCTCCATGTTGGCCAGGCTGGTTTCAAACTCCTGCCCATCTCCGCCTCCCAAAGTGCTGGGATTACAGGCATGACCCACTGTGCCTGGCTATATCCAGCATCTTAGAATAATCCTTTGTTCTCTTTCCCAGTTAGTTCTCCTTAAGGATAACCACTCCCCACACCCAGATTTTTTTTTTTTTTTTTTTTGAGACAAGGTCTCACTTTGTCACCCAGAGTAGAATATGGTGGTGCAATCACAGCTCACTGCAGCTTCCACCTCCTGGGCTCAAGCAATCCTCCTTCTCTCAGCCTCCTGAGTCGCTGGAACTACAGGTGTGTGCCATGACATCCAACTAATTTTTGTGTTTTTCTTAGAGATGGGGCCTCACTCTGTTGCCCAGGCTGATCTCGAACTCCTGGGCTCAAGTGATCCACCTGCTTCGGCCTCCCAAAGTACTGGGATTACAGGCATGAGCCACCGCAGCCAGCCACCTCTCCCGATTCTTCTGCCTCAGCCTCCTGAGTAGCTGGGACTGCAGGCACGTGCCACCACACCTGGCTAATTGTTGTATGTTTTTCAGTAGAGACGGGTTTTCACTATGTTGGCTAGGCTGGTCTCAAACACCTGACCTCAAGTGATCCACCCACTCTGGCCTCCCAAAGTGCTGGAATTACAGGCATGAGCAACCGCACAGGTCCTGACTATTGTTTGTTTGTTTGTTTGTAGAGATGGGTTTCACCATGTTGGCCAGGTTGGTCTCCAACTCCTGGACTCAAGCGATCTGCGCACCCCGGCCTCCCAATAGTCTTGGGATTAGGCCTGAGCCACTGTGACTGGCCTACGTGCGGTTTTAAAATTATGTTCAAGAATAAGCCAAAGCAACCTATGGCGGTAAAAGAACAGTGATCGCCTCTGTTTTCTTTTGCCTGAGAGAAAATCTGGTGTGCTGAAAATGTTGTGTATCTGAAGTAGTGGTGGTCACATAAGCTGTACATTTAAGATATTTGCACGTTGCTTGTGTAAACCATAATTCCAACAACAACAACAAAAACAAAATGGCAAGGTGGGGCTCGGTGGCTCACGTCTGTAATCCCAACACTTGGGGAGAACTAGGCGGGAGGATCGCTTGAGGCCAGGAGTTAGAGACCAGCCTGGGCAACATAGGGAAACCCGGTATCTACAAAACAACAATAGCAACAATTAGTGGGGGTGGTGGCGCCCGCCGCCTGTTGTTCCAGCTACTCCAGAGGCCCAGGTGGCAGGATCGCTTGAGGCCAGGAGTTCTTGGCTACACTGAGCCGAGATCCCACTACTGCACACCAGTCTGTCAGATACTGTATGGGGGGGGGGGGGAGACAAAATAGTTAAACTACACCTTTAATTCAATAAACTATTAAACTAACAATACCATGAAGAAAATCAGAATAAAGAAGAACGATAGGCTGAGGCAGGAGAATCGCTGGAACCGGGAGGCGAGGTTGCAGTGAACTGACATCGCGCCTCTGCACTCCAGCCTGGCGACAGAGTTAGACTCCAAAAAAAAAAAAAAAAGAAAGAAAGATAGGCTGGGCGCAGTGGCTCACGCCTGTAATCCCAGCACTTTGGGTGGCCGAGGAGAGCAGATCACCCGAGGTCAAGAGTTCAAGACCAGCCTGGCTAACACGGTGAACCCGTCTCTACTATAAATACAAAAATTGGCCGGGCACAGTGGCTCACGCCTGTAATCCCAGCACTTTGGGAGGCCGAGGCGGACGGATCACCGGAGTTCGGGAGATTGGGACCAGCCAGACCAACACGGTGAAACCCCGTCTCTACTAAAAATACAAAATCAGCCGGCTGTGGTGGCGAATGCCTGTAATCCCAGCTACTCAGGAGGCTGAGGCAGGAGAATCGCTTGAACCTGGGAGGCGGAGGTTGCGGTGAGCCGAGGTCGCGTCACTGCACTCCAGCCTGGGCAACAAGAGCGAAACTCCGTCTAAAAAAAGAAGGAGGAGGAGAAAGAGAAGAAGAAGAAGAAATTAAAGACGTAGAAAAATAAAAATGAGTCAGAGAAAACGCGACTTCTTTGCAGATATGAATAAAATAGAGCAACTAATAGGTTCGGGGACTATCTGGCTTCCATCAATGATTCTTGTGCCTTTTGTCTTTAAACTTTGGTGCTGCCTTCATCAAAATCATACTGATGAAATTCGACGTGCGGGTCATTCATTTAATTAAAATGAAACCCGAAATCTGTTGACTATTGGTATCCTCATGACACTGTTCTATAATGTGACAGAAAAGACGAAGGTGAAGAACTATGGTTTCGGCCACTGTTACCCAGGAGGTAGCAGGTGGCAGGCCGTTTAAACAAATTAGCTCGTTTTTGGAGATGAAGTTACCCCAGGCTGCCCGCTCGGATGAGCCTGCGAATTCAGGCCCGACCCAGGCTCCTCCAGGTCTGGAAGGTACTAAGAGCACGCTGGATTCACACAGGGCAGGGGCGCCTTGGCAGGTGCGAGTGGATTTTGGGTATCGCGAGCGTAGGCTCCGGCGCAGTCCCCTGGGCATGCTGGACTAAACAGGCAGGTGCGTCCCAGCGGCCGGGCAGGCCGGGTCTCCCTCCTGCAGGCAGGCGCCAGGCTACGGGGCGCGGCTGGCGGAGCGAGGCAGCCGGGCGCAGCGCCACCTGGGCCTGAAGCCTGGCGGGCGGCTGGGGCGCACCGCTCTGCGAGGCCTGCGCGCCAGGCTGCGGGAGCCATGTGGCGATCGAGGAGCTCTGCGGCGATCGAGGAGCTCTGCAGCCGCCAAGTTGCGCGGGCAGAAGCAGTCTGGGGCCTCCGCGGCCCCCGCGGCCCCCTCGGCCCCCAGTGCCACCCGCACACGGCGCTCCGCGAGCCAGGCCGGGAGCAAGAGCCAGGCGGCGGAGAAGCGGCGGCTGAGGCGCTCGTCGCTGCGGGCCCAGGAGGAGGGCCCGGGGGAGCCACCGCCTCCGGAGCTGGCCTTGCTCCCGCCACTGCCGCCGACGCCGACTTCCGCGACCCCGACGTCCTCGGCGTCCAACCTGGACCTGGGCGAGCAGCGGGAGCGCTGTGAGACGTTGCAGAAGCGGCAGCTCACCTCCGAGGGCCCTGCCAAGCTCCTGCTGGACACCTTGTGAGTGCTGCGGGCCGGGGCGCGCGGGAGCCGGTGCCACGCGGACCCCCTCGGCAGGAGTCGGGCTGGCAGCCCGCGCGCAGGCCTTGGGCGCCTTTCAGCTCTGAGCCTTCCACGTTACGGAGCCGAGGCGGCTCCCCCGTTAGCACTGGGGCTGTTCCCTAATTCTAAGGGCGGCGGGGATGTGCTTCTAGGGCTGTGTGGCCTGGGAATGGAAAGGGGGCTTCGTCCGGAGCTTGAGGGCACGGGCAGCCGTTTTGGGACACAAAGGGTATTTCCCGGCCACAAGCACTGTGCTCGCGGACGTTGTTTCTTGCTGGCGCGCAAAGGGTGTGGGGGCCTTTCTCAGTGAAAAGAAGATAAATTCCACGGCTTTCTCTTACCCGAATCCCGTTTTTTTATGTTAGCACACGTGTTTTTGAGGGGGGGTGGAAGGGAAAGGTAGACGCGTTGAAGGAAGCATAAGTAGTTTTAAACTAACCGGGCAGGGAAATCCCGTCATTGTTCCAGGCACTGCCAGGGAGGGAGCAGCGGGCGAGGGTTATTGATCCGGGAGAGAAGCCCGCGCAAAGAGATGCTGGGGCCTCGCGGCGGCGGGGATGCCTGCATAGGGAGGCTTTTATGTGCTCCCCAGCTAATGCTCCCGGCCGCTCGCCCTCCTGGCTGCTCCGCAGTCTTTTAGGTGGCCCGATTCGTGCCTCGGGGAACAGTTGTGCTACAGAGAGATATTTTAACGCCCTGATAATATATTTCAATGTCAATTTTACGAAGTAAAAAGAACAATCAAAACATTAGGGGGAAAAAAACCGACAAGAATAACCTAGCTATTGCATAACCTGAGAATTACTTCTTTTCTTGAGCATGTTCCTTTGAGCTTCTTGCAGAAGAAATTCTCTTAGTTAGGATGAGTCGTCCCCGACAGAAGATACATATTTGGTTTTCTGTGTGCTTCACTTTTTGGTTTTTCATCTTGGACTGCACACTGAATTTTTAAAAAACGTTCATCCATCAAACATTTGAGCACCTACAGGCTGATGGCTGCCTCTGGGCAGAAGGAATATGAAGATCCTCAGGAATGTAAAACTCGTGGTGTCTTCAAGGCATACAGAAAAAGAAAGAAAGAGGAATGTGAAACTCAAATTTGAGGTAAAATTTTGTTTTCAGACAAACTGATAAATGGTCAAGAAAAAGATTTAAAATATTGACATAAAAAATGTTTTTCTCCCACTGGATTGCCATGACTTTGTACTTATAAGATCTACTAAATTATATTCAAAAAGTGTGTATAACTGTACCATTTTCGTTAAAATATTGTATAGAAAAAAGTTTGGGGGAATATATAGCAAATAATTAACTGTAGATCCCTCTGGGTGTAAAGATTACAGGAGGCTTTCACTTTGAGCACTCTCAAATACTGTTAAGTTTGAATTTTGTACAATAAGCATTATGTATGTGGAAAAAATTGAAATACATAAACTTGTAAAGTAACATGAAAAAATGATGTCTTAATCATGCAAATTAAAATTGCAGTGAGCTATTTTTCCTATAATTATTGCCTGAGACTGTACAGTGAAATGTTTTCTCATTTATATATGGGGTAAGAGTGTTCAGTCCTTTTGGAAAGCGATTTTAAGACATTTATCAGATCTTAATGTTCGTTTCTGAGTTTGGCTTATTTATAAGCTTTAAAAGGATTAAAATTGTATGTAGGCCAGGTGAGGTGGCTCATGCCTGTAATCCCAGCACTTTGGGAGGCCGAGACGAGTGGATCACCTGAGGTGGGGAGTTTGACTCCACCTGACCAACATGGAGAAACCCCGTCTCTACTAAAAATACAAAACTAGCCGGGTGTGGTGGAGCATGCCTGTAATCCCAGCTACGCCGGAGGCTGAGGCAGGAGAATCGTTTGAACCCTGGAGGCGGAGGCTGCGGTGAGCTGAGATCACACCACTGAACTCCAGCCTGGGCAACAAGAATGAAACTCCATCTCAAAAAAAAATTGTATGTATTGTGTATTACAACTATATAAAACACACGGGTATGAAGGATACTGGAAAGAAATAGAGCAAAAATATAAGAGCCTTTATTAACTTTCTCAAAAGGCTCTTCTGGACCTCTGGACTTGATTTGAGTACCCAGTCTTATTTTTCATAGCAGCCTGTACCTCTTTTATCACAATCATAATTAATTATTATTTGAGTAACTTGTTAAGGTCAGTAAGGGCAGCAATCGTGTCTGCTGTATCTTGTTTACTGTTCTCTCCTTTGTGCCTAGCTCATAAAAATTTTTAGTATTTGAGGCTGGGAGCAGTGGCTCACGCCTGTAATCCCAGCACTTTGGGAGTCCAAGGTGGGTAGATCACGAAGTCAGGAGTTCAAGACCAGCTTGGCCAAGATGTTGAAACACTATCTCTACTAAAAATACAAAAATTAGCAGGGTGTGGTGGCAGGTACCTGTATTCCCAGCTACTTGGGAGGCTAAGGCAAGAGAATTGCTTGAACCCAGGCGGCAGAGGTTGCAGTGAGCCAAGATCGTGCCACTGCACTACAGCCTGGGCAATAGAGTGAGACTCTATCTCAAAAAAAAATTTAGTATTTGACATATAAATAAAAATGTTTGGTGGTGGGTTAGGATCCCTCACATTTTCGAAATGTTTGGATTTTTTTTTTTTTTTTGAGACAGAGTCTCGCTCTGTCACCCCGGCTGGAGTGCAGCAGTGCTATCTTGGCTCACTGACAGCTCTGCCTCCTGGGTTCACGCCATTCTCCTGCCTCAGCCTCCCGAGTAGCTGGGACTACAGGCGACCACCACCACGCCCAGCTAATTTTTTGCATTTTTAGTAGAGACGGGGTTTCACCGTGTTAGACAGGATGGTCTCTATCTCCTGACTTCATGATCCGCCTGCCTCGGCCTCCCAAAGTGCTGGGATTACAGGTATGAGCCACCATGCCCGGCCTGGAATGTTTTATTTTGCAGCTTAATACAATTTAAGAAATTGGAGAAAAGAGAACTCATGGGCAAAGAAGGTGCTGAAACCATTCTTAACTTAGGAAATTGACAGTGCCTCCTTAAAAGCAGAAATGCATTTGGTTGTCATGTAGAAAAGACTTTTGTCTAATCTTATGTCTTTCAACAACAACAAGAAAGAGAGCAGTAGGTAGCTATTCAGAAATTCTTATCTTTCTGATTTTTGTTTCATTTAGTGAATAGCAGGGCCTGGTGGAGCACACAGGAGGCTGCCACTGTGGAGCAGTTCGTTTTGAAGTCTGGGCCTCAGCAGACTTGCATATATTTGATGGCAAGTGCATATTTTTTTTTTCCTAAATTGGCTTAAAAGAATTTCAGAGTTAAAATGCAATATTCCAAAATAATCTGGGGAGTTGGGGTACAGAGGAAACATTGGCCATGGGCTGGTAACTGCCGAAGTCAGGTGATGGGGACAGAGAGGTTCATTGTTCTATTCTTTCAACTTTTGTATGGCTCATCACAGAGCTTCAACAGCATGGCCCAGGTGACACAGAGCAGGGTCCTCAGGGCTTGTGGCTTGTGGCAGCATCACCCTCAGACTGACACTGCTGAGGAGCCAGGGGCAGTTAGCTGCAGTTGTGCCTGGCTGGGTACTGAGTGGAAAGCCTTGGGCAGAATCTTCACAGGAGTCTGGAGTTGGGGAGAGTTGGAGGGTGCGTTAGTGAAGGGTGTGTACACATGGAGCCTCCCCAGGCCCTGCACTCTCCCTCTGCTCTTCGGTTGAGGCAGATGGTGCTGCTGTCTGTGGATGGCCTGATTTGTACCACCTTCCCCGGCATTATGATGGAGCAGGGATGACAGGCTCTGGCTTTGGGACCCAAAGTTGGCATGCAGCTAATTATTTAACAGCATCTAGTCCTTTCTGCCCCTAGGTATCAGAATTATATGTGAATAATAAGCACATACAATGGAATTACTCAAATGGAGAACTGACCTGGCTACTAACAGTAGAGTCCAGATTGGAAAAGAAGCACTGTGGAGTAACTTGTGAGAGGATTCTATACTAAATTAGAACTTTTTCAAAGGTGGCCTGAAAAGAGGGAACTTCGGTTTAATTCCAGAGATGGTAATTCTGGGGACATGTTTTACTTGGAGCTGAACTTTTTGTGACGTGGTGATGAAGAAAGAGGGAAACCTAAACTTCCTTGTCCATTTTTGGTGTGGATGTCTCAGAGACATCAGGTTGTAGCAGTGTCTGAAATTTGTTTTCTAAGTGTCTCTGAAGTCCAGCGCTTCTCTTCACTGTAAAAAACTGGGGGGTGAGCAGTACAGACCTGTCTGTTGGTCCTGTGTTCTTAGCATTGCAGAGCCTCGACTGCTGACTTGGGACCCCCTGGGCTCTGCTGTACCTGCAAACCAGAGGCCCTCGCTATCCAGGCCTTTGCCCCAGCTCCTCGGCCTTGGATGGTGCAGAAAGAGGCGTCATCTGTGGGGTCGGCTGGCTCTGAAAACGTATCAGGCTTGGCCGCTCAGGTGCAGAGGATGCAGGTGGCTGCTCACAATCTGCAATTTGCTCTGTCTTTTTGTAGCTGCAGCATTTGCAAGAAGCAGCAGAATAGACACTTCATTGTTCCAGCTTTTCGCTTCAAGCTCCTGAAGGTCAGTGCTTAAGAGCAGGGTCAAGGAGTGCAGAACCCACTGGTGAGATTTACAACACTCCCCAACCAACCCTCAGCATGCTGTCTGTAGCATGGGAGGGGCCTGGAGCATAGCAGGGCCTCTCATGGGCTTTGGTTTCAGGTTGACATTTAAAAGGTGGGCTGGGTGCAGTGGCTCACGCCTGTAATCCCAGCACTTTGGGAGGCCAAGATGGGTGGATCACCTGAAGTCAGGAGTTGAGGACCAGCCTGGCCAACATGGTGAAACCCTATCTCTACTAAAAATACAAAAATTAGCTGGGCATGGTAGCGCATGCCTGTAATCCCAGCTACTTGGGAGGCCAAGGCAGGAGAATCTCTTGAACCTGGGAGGTGGAAGTTGCAGTGAGCCGAGATCACAGCATTGCACTCCAGCCTGGGTGACAAGAATGAAACTCCATCTCAAAAAATATGAAAATAAAAAATAAAAGGTTGTGTTATTTTTTTACCTTTATTTTTTGGAGGCCTATTTGGTATTGTGGAAACATTTTCAAATTCAGGGAATCAAAAAACAAGAAAATCACCCAAATCCTATCAACTAAATGTAACCACTGTTAATATTTTGGTGTCTGTCCTTGTGTATTATTTTCTACTCTGAGAAATACATCTAAACGTACTGTCTTATGTTTATTAAGTAGAATTTTACCATTCTTTTTGTTGATAACCTGCTTATCTCATTTCCCAAGGAAAAGCTTATATACTTATTTTTAACTTTAATTTTATTATTTTGGGGAATTTTTTGTATTTGGTACAAAATTTGAAAGGTAGAAGAAAATGTGTATATACACAGTGAAAAGCCTTTCCCTACTGTCCCCATGCCCCAGTCTCCCTCTTCCCCACAGCCAATTTCCTGCTCTACTTATCCCGTCACTGTCTCTGCATCTTTGCACTTCCAGGTTGAGTCCAGTTTTTTTCTGATTATCAACAACACTGTGGTGAACCTCCTTGGTACAAATTTTTGACAATTTAGAAATTTCTTCTTTAGGATCAATTCTCTTAGAAATAAGTTCTCTGGCTATTCTGGGCACACTTCCTATACCTTGCTCCACAAAGAGCAGTTAAAAAAAAAAGAAAGAAAATCTCCAGGTTAAAGAATACAGATTTTTTAAAAAAGACTTTTAGCACATTATGGATAATGTGTGGTTGGACGGGGCTTTAGTTCCATCCAGATAATGCCAGATGGCTTGGGACCACTTGGCAGTCCTTTGCTGCTTTTCTGTGCTGCAGTGGCTATGGAGTGAGCAAGGCTCCTCAGGGAGCTATTTCTATAGGAAGCACAATTCTGGACGGTATGCCTGGGGAAACGTAAAGAGGGCTAATAATGATAAGAAACCTCCACCCCTTCCCCTCCAGCTGTCTGATTTCTCTCCCTAAAGGTAAGCCACTCTTTCCTGGATCCCTCTTCAAAGATACATATGCATATAAAAGCACATACAGGCCAGGCACAGTGGCTCTTTCCTGTAGTCCCAGTACTTTGGAAGGCCAAGGCGGGCAGATCACTTGAGCCCAGGAGTTCAACACCAGCCTAGGCAACATAGTGAGACCACCATGTCTACAAAAAATAAAAAATCAGCTAGGTGTGGTGTTGCATGCCTATAGTCCCAGCTACTCGGGAGGCTGAGGTGGAAGAATCACTTGAACCTGGGAGGTCAAGGTTGCAGTAAGCTGTGATCATACCACTGCACTCCAGCCTGGGTAACAGAGTGAGGCCTTGTCTGAAAAAACAAAAAAACAAAAAAACAAAAACAAACAAAAACCACCACACATACCAGTATGTATGGTGGTTTTTTTTTAAAAAAAAAAAAAAAAAAGAAATGGTAGTATACCACATACGTTGTTTTATACCTTGCTTAACTTTTTTTTTCAGAAAGTCTCACTCTGTTGCCCAGGCTGGAGTGCAGTGGTGTGATCTTGGCTCACTGTAACTTCCGCCTCCTAGGCTCAAGTGATTCTCCTGCCTCAGCCTCCTGAGTAGCTGAGACTACAGGTGCCTGTCACCACATCTGACTAATTTTTATATTTTTAGCAGAGTCGAGGTTTCGCCATGTTGGCCAGGCTGTTCTTGAACTCCTGAACTCAAGTGATCTGCCCACCTTGGCCTCCCAAAGTGCTGGGATTACAGGCATAAGCCACTGTGCCTGGCCTATACCTTACTTACCTTTGTAACCTTGGCAATTGTTCCCCATGTTAGTATTTGTGGAGCTGTCTCATTCTTCTCAAAAGTTGGAGAATATTCCATTTTATGAGTGTCCATAACGCCTAACTGGTCCTCTATTGATGGACATTTTACTTTTTCCAATCTTTAGCCTTTATAAACAGTGCTATAGTATCTATATACCTATGTCATTGAGACATTTGGAATATATCTATAAGATAAATTTCAAGAAATGGAACTGTGTGCTAAAGCATATGTACACTTTACAATTTTGGTAGATGTTGCTAAATTGTACCAATTCCTATTCCTGTGACTGATACATGTGAGCACATATTTCTCTACATACTTGTCAATACCATGTTAATGGCTTTGATTTTGCCCACCTGACAGTGAAATACATCTCATTGAAGTTCATTTGGGTGAGCATTTTATAGGCTAAAGAGTGATTTATTTTTCTTTCTATCTGAACTGTCTGTTCATGTCCTTTGTCCAGTCTCCCATTTGTATTATCCATTAAGAAAATTAGCTTGTCTATGACGTCTGGCATATATTTTTTTCCTGGTTTGTCCTTTGTGGATAAATTAAGCACAGCCATCAGTTTTCTTAAGACCTTGAGCCATTATATTTGGAGACATGGAGAGCCAGTCCCTTGGGTGAACTGTCTCTCCACACAGGCCCTGGGAAGCAAGCACTTTCCCTTCCTGATGTGATGTATCAGGGAAGGCTCAAGGCTGAATTCTGTGTGCCGTTGACCTAAGGGAAGCTGTGAGCTGTCACGCTCCAGACTGACATGTCTCTGGATAGTGTAGATGGGTCTCGGTCCTCAAGAAGGTCCCAGTCTCTTACAGGAGATAGGCAATGACCTCTTAATACAAAGAGCCCTACAAAGAAGCTCCCACCATTAAGTTTTTTCAAGATTTTTTTTTTAATGGTGCAATCTCAGCTCACTGCAGCCTCCACCTCCTCAGTCTCAACTGATGCTCCTACCTCAGCCTCCCAGGTAGCTGGGACTACAGATGTGTGCCACTGCACCTGGCTAATTTTTGTGTTTTTTTATAGAAACAGGGTTTTACTGTGTTGCCCAGGTTGATCTTGAACTCCTGGGTTCAAGCGATCCACCTGCCTCGGCCTCTCAAAGTGTTGGGATTACAGGCATGAGCGACCATGCCTGGCCAAAGGTGTATTTTTTTTTTTTTTTTGAGACGGAGTCTCGCTCTGTTGCCCAGGCTGGAGTGCAGTGGCACGATCCTGGCTCACTGCAAGCTCCGCCTCCCAGGTTCACGCCATTCTCCCGCCTCAGCCTCCCGAGTAGCTGGGACTACAGGCACCCACCACCATGCCTGGCTACAAAGATGTGTTTTTTAAGTGACATAAAAATAAATCTCTTCATGGCCAGGCGCTGTGGCTCACACCTGTCATCTTAGCACTTTGGGAGGCCGAGGCAGGTGAATCACGATGTCAGGAGTTTGAGACCAGCCTGGTCAACATGGTGAAACCCTGGCTGTACTAAAAATACAAAAAATTAGCTGGGCATGGGGTCACGTGCCTGTAATCCCTGCTACTTGGGAGGCTGAGGCAGGAAAATCTCTTGAACTCATGCAGGCGGACGTTGCAGTGAGCCAAGATCTCGCCACTGCACTCCAGCCTGAGAGACAGTGGGAGACTGTCTCAAAATAAATAAATAAATAAATAAATAATAAATCTCTTTGTAAAAAAGAACACCTGTTTGTTTTCACCTAGGGGCTGAGCACATAATGACTTACACGTTCAATACTCACAAAGCCTAGCATACCTTCTGTAAGAGATGTGGTGTTCAGAGCTTCTATACTCCACGGTCAAACCCTGGAGGCTTCGGTGAGTAAAGGGGATGGACTGCAAGCTCAGGGGAACACAGAGAGGCCCGTGGTGCTGTCACTTAAAGTCTTGTTTGGACAGGTGGGATGCTGACTAGACCCTGTCACATGCGTATCTTAGAGGAACAGGGAACCTCAGCAGAGCACTTTCCACATGATAGAATGTGAGTCGGGCTCTGGTGAAACTTGTCTGAATCCCATATCTGAATGTGGTGAAGTTGAACCTGGAGCCCATCCAGGTTGTGATTCTCATTCACTGGAGCTGCCAGAGCTGGTGTTGCTGGGGGAGTAGAAGGGTTGGGGGGGAGACGGGCTTGTGGGGCCAGGGGAAGCAGCTTTAATAATGGCAGGGGTTAAGGGAGTGAAGGAGGCAAGATTGGGGAGCATTGATAATGCCATTTGAAATCTTTTTGGTTGTTCAAAAATTAGGCAGGACTGGCTGGCTGCGGTGGCTCACACCTGTATCCCAGCACTTAGGGAGGCCAAGATGGAAGGATTTCTTGAGCTCAGGAGTTTGAGAGTAGCCTGGGAAACATAGCAAGACCCTATCTCTGTTCTTTTTAAAAAATAATAAACAAGCAGGGGACCCTCCAAGCCCCGCTTCAGGGCCTGCTTGGGTCTGGGGAGTAATAAAACTAACCCTCTGACAGTTGTTGAGAATCATACCAATTGTAGTGTGAATTGAAGGGAAAAGCAGAGGTGGAAGATGTTCCTGAGGACTCTTGTTCTCTGTGTCAGTGCAGCCTCCAGAACTGCGAGAGCAGCTATGACTGTCAGTGTCTTTTGCCTTATGGTGGTTGGGGGCGGGCAGGGGAGGTGGAGGAGGCAGGACAGGGCATGATGTCATCCTTACCCCTCCCCCATTGCTTCAGGGGCTCCTGTTCTTCATCTGTCACATGCAGACTCCTTCCTGTCTACCTCGCAGAACAGGAAAGAGTTTTGAAAAATATGAAATCCTGTACAAATGGGAAGACATTTAATTCTTAGACAGTTATCTATCTTAAGGCCAGGCATGGTGGGTCACCTGAGGTCGGGAGTTTGAGACCAGCCTGACCAACATGGAGAAACCCCGTCTCTACTAAAAATACAAAATTAGCCAGGCTTGGTGGCGCACGCCTGTAATCCCAGCTACTTGGGAGGCTGAGGCAGGAGAATCACCTGAACCCGGGAGGCAGAGGTTATAGTGAGCCAAGATCACGCCATTGTACTCCAGCCTGGGCAACAAGAGCTAAACTCCATCTCAAAAAAAAGGAAAGAAAGTTATCTATCTAAATACAGGAAAGGCCTGTGAATTCTTTAGGCCACCAGTCAGAGATTGCTCTGGGCTGTGCCTTTCTGCATGTTGCACTCACAACTTGGTATTGAATGATGACTAGCCTTGGCTATCCCTGGTTCAGGGAGTGTGATTCCCATCTGGCAGTTGAGGAAAGTGAGTCAGAGGGCTGAAGCGGTAGGCTGGAGCCAGTGCTTTCTGAGCCAGCTGGCAGCCTGTGGGTCTCATCGCTGCCATAAGCTGTGGCATATACTTTGGAAGCCCTAATGTGTAGCATGATGATGCCTGCAGGTGGGGGCTTATCCAGGAGCCAGTACACCATCTGGTCTCACCCATACTGAGGATCCCCTTTTGTCTGTGCCACTTTCTCCTAGGAATCGCCCCCCACTGCCTGGATGAGGGCACTGTGCAGAGTATGGTCACTGAGGAATTCAATGGCAGCGATTGGGAGAAGGCCATGAAAGAGCACAAGACCACCAAGAACATGTCTAAAGAGTGAGCTTCTGCCTCTCCTGCCCTGAAAAGGAGGAATGATTGGGGCCAGCAACTTTGCTCTCCTTGCCATGCCTCGGTGGTGCTCCTGAATGTGGCTGACCTGGGCTTCTGGTTCCGTTGACTAGGGCCATCTTGATCTCTGCAGTTTGCTCCAGCTACCAGTTTCTTTAGGCAGCTCTTTGTCCTCCCTCTGCCCAGATTTTGATGTAGTCTAGTTGACATCCTTCTCTTCCCAACTTTTGTGTGATCTTTTAGGAAAAAAAATAAATATTTTTAACATTAAAGCAGTTACTTTGGTTTATCATTTCTTTTGTATTGTGATTTGCTTCTGAGGCCAGTTGATTAATAGCAGATGTGTACTCAGCACTATCAAGATGTTTGCAACCAGGCATTGTGGCTTAAGCCTGTAGTTCCATAGTTCCAGCTACTCTGGAGGGTTGATGGAACCCAGGAGGTTGAGGCTGCAGTGAGCTGTGTTCGCACCACTGCACTCCAGCCTGGGTGACAGAATGAGACTGTCTCAAAAAAAAAAAAAAAAAAGTTTGTAGCCGAATTGGAAAGAAGACATAAGACAAACAATTATTACAAATGGAAGATTGTGGCCGGGCATGGTGGCTCATACCTTTAATCCCAGCACTTTGGGAGGCTGAGGCGGGTGGATTACTTGAGGTCAGGAGTTCAAGAACAGCCTGGCCAATGTGTTGAGACCCTGTCTCTACTAAAATTACAAAAATTAGCTGGGCATGGTGGTGTGTGCCTGTAGTCCCAGCTACTTGTGAGGCTGAGGCAGGAGAATCACTTGAACTCAGGGGGCAGAGGTTGCAGTGAGTGGAGACTGGGCTACTGCACTCCAACCTGGATGATGGAGCGAGACTCCATCATAGAAAAAAAAAAAAAAAAAAGGCTGGGCGTGGTGTCTCACGCCTGTAATCCCAGCACATTGGGAGGCCGAGGCAGGTGGATAGCCTGAGATCAGGAGTTCAAGACCAGCCTGGCGAACATGGTGAAGCCCTGTCTCTACTAAAAACACAAAAATTAGTTGGGCATGGTGGCAGGCACCTGTAATCCCAGCTACTCGGGAGGCTGAGGCAGAATTGCTTGAACCCAGGAGGTGGAGGTGGCAGTGAGCCGAGTTTGCGCCATTGCACTCCAGCCTGGGCAACAAGAGCAAAACTCCATCTCAATCAATCATTCAATCAATCAATCAATAAAGGAAGCAAGATTTAAGGAGACAGGAGAAGTAACTGTGAACAGAGGTACGCACACATGCGAAAGCCAGGCTGAAGCTGCATGTGGTGGTGCACACCTGTAGTTGCAGCTACTCAGGAAGCTGAGGACCACATGAGCCCAGGAGTTTTGAGACTGCAGTGATCTATGATGGTGTCATGCATTCCACCCTGGGAGACACAGCGAGACCCCCATCTCAAAAAATATATATATATTGGCTGAAATGGAGACTTTTAATGGGAAGAAGTAATGAAGAGATCAGAAAGGTATGTTGAGGATAGACTGGACGGTCTTGGATATTAAGCTCAGGAATTTGGCCTTTATTTTGTAGGCATTGGGAAGCTGTGACCACCTCTGAACAGGATGAATAAAGCCTGGCCTGATATAGTCTTTTGATTGGTTGCCATCTCCCTCTCTTCTTAACTTCACATTGCTCCATATTACTATCATATTAACTTTCCTCAAACATTCCTGCCATTACCAAATACTGAGTACAAATAATGGTAAATCCTTAATAAATATTTGCTCTTTGCTTTAGGAAAATTAATCATGAAATGATTTGTGAGGTAGACTAGACAAGGAAAAAGAACAGGGAGAAGAAATAAAGATCTCAGAACAAAGGTCTCTGAGGAAAAGAAAAAAAAAGCATTGAAAAAAAAGGCCAAGTGTGGTGGCTTACACCTGTAATCCCAGCACTCTGGGAGGCCAAGATGGGTGGATCACCTGAGATCAGGAGTTCAAAACCAGCCTGGCCAACATGGTGAAACCCCGTCTCTACTAAAAATACAAAAATTAGCTGGGCGTGGTGTCGGGTACCTGTAATCCCGGCTACTTGGGAGCTGAGGCAGCAGAATGGCTTGAGCCCAGGAGGCAGAGGTTGCAGTGAGCTGAGATGACACCATTGTACTCCAGCCTGGAAGACAGAGTGGGACTCTGTCTCAAAAACAAAAAACAAACAAACAAACAAAAGAAATATAGATGGCCAGGCCAGGCAAGGTGGCTCACACCTGTAATACAGCACTATGGGAGGCTAAGGCAGGAGGATTGCTTGAGTTCAGGAGTTCAAGACCAGCCTGGGCAATATGGTGAGACCCCCCCCATCTCTAGAGGAAACAATAAAATACAATAAAAGTGGCAGTTTCTCAGTTTGCTGTGCTGGGGTTCTGTGTGGTCATTGCCTCTTCAGAATCACTGATGGCCAGGTTCACTCCTCAAGACTGGAAGGAGCACCCACAAGGATGGCATTTTCGAGGCCAGAACTCCAGGTATTTTTAATTTTTTTTTAAATTTTAAAATTATACAGGGGCCAAGCACGGTGGCTCACACCTGTAATTCCAGTACTTTGGGAGAACATGGCAAAACTCTGTCTCTACTAAAAATACAAAAAATCAGTCCAGGTGCGGTAGCTCATGCCTGTAATCCCAGCACTTTGGGAGGCCAAGGCAGGTGGATCACCTGAGGTCAGGAGTCCGAGACCAGCCTGGCAAATATGGCGAAACCCCGTCTCTACTAAAAATACAAAAATTAGCCAGGCATGGTGGCATACACCTTTAATCCCAGCAACTAAGGAGGCTGAAGCAAGAGAATTGCTTGAACCTGGGAAGTGGTGGTTGCAGTAAGTCAAGATTGTGTGCCATTGCAATCCAGCCTGGGTGACAGCAAGACTCCTTCTCAAAAATAAATAAATAAATAAATAAATAAATAAATAAATAAGTAAATAAATTAGCTGGATGTGTTGGTGCTCACCTGTAGTCCCAGTTACTCAGGAGGCTGAGGTGGGAGGATCACCCGAGCCCGGGAAGTCGAGGCTGCAGTGAGCTGTGATTGCACCATTGCACTACAGCCTGGGCGACAGAGTGAGACTCCGTCTTAAAAAAAAAAATTATTTTTTTTAGAGATATGTGATCACAGCTCACTGTAATCTTGAACTCCTTACTTCAAGCAGTGCTACCACAGCCTACAGGTGTGTACCACCACACCTGGCTAATTTTTTAAAATTTTTGGTAGAGATGGGGTCATGCTATGTTGCCCAGGCTGGTCTCAAACTCCTGGCCTCAAGTGAGCCTCCTGCCTCGGCCTCCCTAAGTGCTGGAATTACAGGTGGGAGCCACTGCACCCAGTTGCATTTTTTTATTTAACTACATCTTGATCTTTTCATATCAATATACATACCCTCATTATTAACTGTTATGTAGAATAGCATAGTGTGGGTATAGTTTATTTAGCTATTTTTTTTCACAGAAATTATGATTGTTTCCAGTTTTTTTGCTATTACCAAGAGTGTTGACAGTGAACATTCTTGTACATACCTCTTTATACATACATATGTGTATTATTTGAGAATAGAGAAGTGGGATTGCTGAGCTGAAAGATACGCTTTTTTTTTTTTTTTTTTTTGAGATGGCGTTTCGCTCTTGTTGCCCAGGCTGGAGTGCAATGGTGTGACTTGGCTCACTGAAACCTCTGCCTCCCTAGTTCAACCTATGATTCTCCAGCCTCAGCCTCCCAAGTAGCTGGGAATACAGGCACCCGCCACAACGCCCAGATAATTTTTTTGCATTTTTGGTAGAGACAGGGTTTCACTATGTTGGCCAGGCTGGTCTCCAACTCCTGAACTCATGATCCACCCACCTTGGCCTCTCAAAGTTCTGGGATTACAGTCATGAGCCACCACGCCTGGACAAGTTTTAATTTTTGATGGAGTCGAATTTATTAGTCTTTTTGTTGTTGTTGTTGTTGTTGTTGTTGTCTTAATGGCTCTCTGACTTGAGTTTTCTGGGTTTTTTGTGATTTCTTTCTTTCTTTTTTTTTTTTTTTTTTGAGATGGAGTCTGGCTCTGTTGCCCAGGCTGGAGTGCAATGGCATGATCTCAGCTCATTGCAACCTCCACCTCCCGGGTTCAAGCAATTCTCCTGCCTCAGCCTCCTGAGTAGCTGGGATTAAAGGCGTGGCCACCACACCCAGGCAATTTTTGTATTTTAGTAGAGACAGGTTTTCACCATGTTGGCCAGGCTAGTCTTCAATTCCTGACCTCAGGTGATCCATCAGCCTCAGGCCTCCCAAAGTGCTGGGATTACAGGTGTGAGCCACCGCATCTGGCTGTGATTTATTTCTTGTTTGAGAATATCTTTCTGAGACTAGGTGTGGTGGCTCACACCTGTAATCCCAGCACTTTGGGATGCCATATGAGGAAGGCCACTTGAGGCCAGGAGTTTGAGACCAAACTGGGCAATACAGGGAGACCTCATATTTGCAAAAACATTTAAAAAATTAGCTTAGCAGGGCCGGGTGAGGTTGCTCATGCCTGTAATCCCAGCACTTCGGGAGGCCGAGGCAGGCGGATCACGAAGTCAGGAGATTGAGACCATCCTAGCCAACATGGTGAAAGCCTGTCTCTACTAAAAATACCAAAAAATTAGCCGGGAGTGGTGGCGGGCTTCTGTAGTCCCAACTACTTGGGAAGCTGAGGCAGGAGAATGGCGTGAACCCAGGAAGTGAAGCTTGCAGTGAGCCGAGATCCTGCCACTGCACTCCAGCCCAGACAACAGAGCGGGACTCCACCTCAAAAAAAAAAAAAAAAAAAAAAATTAGCTTAGCAGAGCAATGACTCACGCCTGTAATCCCAGCAGTTTGGGAAGCTGAGGCGGGTGGATCACCTGAGGTCAGGAGTTCGAGACCAGCCTGACCAACACGGAGAAACCCCATCTCTACTAAAAATACAAAATTAGCCTGGTGTGGTGGTACATGCCTGTAATCTCAGCTACTCTGGAGGCTGAGGCAGGAGAATCACTTGAACCCAGGAGGCAGAGGGTGCAGTGAGCCAAGACTGCACCATTGCACTCCAGCCTGGGCAACAAGAGTGAAACTCCGTCTCAAAAAAAAAAATTAATTAATTTAAAAAATAAATAGAAAATTAGCTTAGCGTGGCACATGCCTGTGTCCTAGCTATGCAGGAGACTGAGGTGGGATGACAGCTTGAGCCAAGGAATTCAAGGCTGCAGTGAGCTGTGATCAAGCCACTGGACTTCAGCCTAAGAGACAGAGCAAGACCCTGTCTCAAAAAAAAAAAAAGTCTTCCTTACCCAAGCTTATAAACATATTTACTTGTATTTTCTTCTACTACTTTTACAGACTTTTGTTTGTTTGTTTAAGATGGAGTCTCGCTCTGTTGCCCAGTGCAGTGGTGCAATCTCAGCTCACTGTAACCTCCAACTGCTGGATTCAAGCAATTCTCCTGCCTCAGCCTCCTAAGTAGGTGGGACTACAGGCACATGCCACCATGACTGGCTAATTTTTTGTATTTTTAGTAGAGATGGGGTTTTACCATGCTGGCCAGGCTGGTCTCAAACTCCTGACCTTGTGATCCACCCACCTCAGTCTCCCAAAGTGCTGGGATTACAGGCGTGAGCCACCATGCCCGGCTATTTGTTTTTTAAACACATAGTTCTTTGACCTACAAAGAAATTTCCCCAACCTTGCTAGAGAGGTTGACATTCAAATTCAGGCAATTCAGAGAACTCCTGTGAGAGAGTAGAAAAGACAACCATCCCCAAAATGCATAATCATCAGATTCATCAAGGTCAATGTGAATGAAAAAATATTAAAGCAGCTACAGAAAAGGGTTAGGTCACTTACAAAGGGAACCCCATCAGACTACAGCAGACCTTTCAGCAGAAACTCTGCTACCCAGAAGAGTTTGGGAACCTATATTTAGCATTTGTAAAGAAAAAAATTCAACCAAGAGTTTCAGATCCTGCCAAACTAAGCATCAAAAGTGAAGGGGAAATAAAATCCTTCTCAGATTTGCAAATGCCAGGGGAATTCATTACCACCAGACCGGCCTTGCAAGAGGTCCTTAAGAAACCCATTATATCAACCACACTCTCAAACCGCATCGCAATAAAATAGAAATTTATACCAAGAATCTCTTTCAAAAGCATATAATTACATGCAAATTAAACAACCTGCTCCTGAATGACTTTGGGGAAAATTTAAATTAAGGCAGAAATAAAAAAATATTTGAAACAAATGAAAACAAAGATGCAACATACCAAAATCTTTGGGACACAGCTAAAGCCATGTTAATTTGAAAGGTTATAGTGGAAAGCACCCATATGGAAAAGTTAGAGATCTGAAATTGACAACCTAAAATCACACCTAGAGAGATGAAAATAACCAGTAGCATATTAAAAAACTAATCCACCAGCTTTATTCCTGGAATGCTAGGTTGCTTCAATATATAAAAATTAATAAATGAGATTTATTACATAAATAGAAATAAAAATAAAAACCACATGATTATCTCAAAAGACACAAAAAGGACTTTTGATAAAATTCAAAAACACTTAATATTAAATACCCTCAAAAAATTAGGCATTAAAAGAACATATCTCAAAATAATAAGAGCTATCTATGGCAAATCCACAGCCAACCCCATACAGAATGGGCAAAAACTGGAAACACTCCCCTTGAGAACTGGAACAAGACAAGGATGTCCACTCTAACCACTCCTATTCAATATAGTACTAGAAATTCTAAACACAGCAACAGGCAAGAGCAAGAAATAAAAGATACCCAAATAGGAAAAGAATTCAAACTCTCTTTGCTGATGACATGATTCTATTACAAAATGCTAAAGAATCTACCAAAAGGCTCCTAGAATTGATAATCAATAAAAGTAAAGTTTCGGGATACAAAATCGATGTGTAAAAATAAGTAGCACTTCCATACACCAACAACATCTATGCTAAGAGTGAAATCAAGAACACAATTCCACTTACAATGGACTCAAAGAAAATGAAATACCTAGGAATACAGCTAACCAAGGAGGTGAAATATCTCTACAAGGAGAACTACGAAACAATGCTGAAAGAAATCAGAGGTAACACAAATAAATAGAAAAAACATTCCATGCTCATGGATTGGAAGAATCAATATCACAAAAATGGCCACAGTGCCTAAAGCAATTTGCATTGCTATTTCTATCAAACTGCCAATGTCATTATACACGGAATTAGAAAAAAAAGATTTTAAAATTCATAAGGCACTAGAAAAGAGCCCAAATAACCAAAACAATGCTAAGCCAAAAGAACAAAGCCAGAAGCATCACATTACTCGACCTCACATCATACTATAAAGCCATGGTAACCAAAATAGCTTGATGTTGGCACAAAAATAGACACACAAACGAATGGAATAGAATAGAAAAATCAGAAATAAAGCCACACAACTATAACCATCTGATCTTCAACGAGGCTAACAAAAACAAGCAATGGGGAAAGGACTCCCTTCTCAATAAATGATGCTGGGATAACTGGAATTCAGTCATACACATGTTATAAAGGAGTTTAAAGTGTTACTGAAAATATGTAATAATATAAATAAATTAAAGTGTTCTCTATTTTTAAAGAACTAAATCAGGTAATTTTAGTAAATGTGAATTTCCAGTTTGAAGACATTGCTTTAAACACAAACATTTGCATCTGTTTCTTCTGAGAGTTAGAAGGGGAAATAATAGCAAAAGTATTTTAAGCAAAGAAAAAACAGCCTAATGGTAAATGTCAATTGGCCATAATAAGTAAAATCCTAAAGTGGCAGCATGGACAGCTGAGCAGCAAAGTGACATGCACTGTGGAACATTTGCAGGGTTCAGTAACTGGCAACATGAGGTAGGTTAGGAGAAAGGGTGAAAATTGGAAGATTGCTTGAAAGTTGGATTTTCTACTTCAAACAATCAGAAGAGGCTGTCTCTCATCATCTTAGAAAATTGAAATTTATTACCCATCGAGGTAGAAAAAGTATCTGGACCACAATGTTTCTGGCCACAGTTCCACCACAATTGAGAGTTAGAATACCACACCAAAATAGAAGTAGGGGCAGCTGAAGAGTGAAAAATTTATATTTTCAGAAACCTGATTATTCTCTCAAAAATGACCTGATACATTGACTCTGGGTATTTTGCAGTAATATTGTCTAGCTAGGTCACCACATGGGCAATCCACAAACAGCATGCCTGTGTACACATTCTCAAATAAGATTTAATGACTCCATCTTAAACATGAGTCAAGATCACAGATACCAAAGGAATGTTCTAATATTAAACAGAGACACTTAAAGAAAGCCACTTGGAAAAAACAGAGACTATGAAGGGAGGTAACTAAAAATAAAATAGAAACAGAAAAAAGCAAAAACTTTCATCACCATTTCCGAGATAAAAGAAATGCTATCATGTCTGTGAAACAAGATTATGGTACTACATAAATACTCAGAGAACCAAAGAATTTAAGCAGAGAAATGAAATTTAGTGGAAAGACTGAAAGATATTGTTGTGACACTCTAAGAAAAAAAGTGAAACTTAAAATTGCAAACCAAACCAGAACTTTTGTAGACCATATATACGTATATAATATGGACAAATTATACATGATAAATATATGTATATTGATATATGCTTATATATAACTATATATAAAATTTGTCTGTTAAAGTGTAAAGAAAAGCACAATAACACTACACTTAATTGTAGCAAGCAGTGATTCATGAATAAGGCTGCTCTAAACCAAAAGTGGCTGTGCTGAAGGAATGCCAGGGGAAGGCTTTTACACAGAGAACATGGAAGTAAAGTAACGACAATTTTTGACTCATTAACGTCAAATATATTAACATTATTATCAATACAAAAATAGACCAATAAGGCCTTATTTGGTCTATCCTGCTGCGACATTCATAATTAACTATAATTAACTGATGGCTTTTGACTGGTTGGCCTTAAATATTAGTTTTCTTTAATATGGGTATGTAGGAGAGATAGCTCAAGTTAAATTATGTTTACAAACCAAGCAAGATTAATATAATATCACTAATGAGGCCTTAATAGCAAGATTAATATAATATCATTAATGAGGCCTTAATGGGTTTGTCTACTCAGGGGTTCTCCAGTTCTGGTCTCCATTTTACTTTAACTACATATATGTACACATATATGCACACACACAGGTATATACGTGTTATATATATATATGCATATGTATACATATACATTGTATAACAAACATATATATATTTAGATATATGTTATGCATCATAATTTTAATATACATTAATAAAATACCCCGATGTATATTATATAGAATATAATAATGTAATGCATAATATATATGCATTGATAATAATGTTAATATATATTTTAATATATTATTGAATATATAGTTAATATATTGTAAATTTAATTTAATAATATAATACTTAAAAAGAACATAGATATAATAGAGAGTAGACAATCATTGAACAAATAATTTAAATTTCTAAGTTGCAAGGCCCCATTGAGAGACAAAAAATGGATAAAAATAGACCCATTCTGGGGCAAATAAGCATGAAATTTAAGATTACTTGGGAAAAAAGAGAATATCCTAGGTGAATTCAAAGAGGAAAAGCTAATATAGTAATGATAAAAAGTTAAATTGACACTGGATTTCTCAACAGCATCTCTGAAGCTGAGAGAGAATGATGCAATGACTTTAACTTCTGAAGCAAATTTGATTTCCAAACTTAAATTATGTCCCATGCTGACAATTATTTGAAAGTTAAGTGTAGATTTCAGATATACAAGGTCTCAGAAATCTTAACTCCTATGGACTTTTCTTTAGGAAACTACAGTAGAGCATACAACAAAACAAAGGAGATACCAAGAAAGGAAATAATATGCAATTCTGAACAAAAGGTGATCCAGCACCAAAGTAGGGAATGGGTAGAAGCCACGTGACACTGTCAAGATCCTCCTTCACTACAGGATTATGTGTTACTCCCAGTGCTGGGAGGGCCACCTGCAAACAGCCCTGAGCTGCCAGCCTTTTGAGAGTGCCTTAGCTGAAGGGAGGAGCTGGCCACTCACCGTACCTTGGGATAGCTGGGTACTTTTGTATATAATCCCTATATTTCTAAATGTCATGCTTATACACTCATTGCTCCTTGGTTTTTCTGTTTTTGTCATTAAAACAGAGCTAGGGTTGGCTACTGTGTTTTTTTTTTTGTAATAGATAAATTTTGCAGATTATTTGATTCTTCAAAATGTATGTATGTTTAAAAATCAAGCTTACAATGTAATGCATTATCGTGATCAAATTGGAGTCACTGGGATACATATCACCTCATGCATTTATAATTTCTTTTTATTAGAAACATTCCCATTTCATTCTTTTAGTTATTTTGAAATATACAATAAACTATTATTAACTATAGTCACCCTATTGTGCCAGAACACTAGGTTGTATTGATTCTAACTTCATTTTCTATCCATTAACCAATATCTCCTCATCTTCTCCTCCCCACAACCCTTCCAGAATCTGGAAACCATTATTCTATTCTTTATTCAAGATTTTAACCTTCTTAGCTTTCACATATAAGTGAGAACATGCAATATTATAAAATTAAAATAAAAAATTAAATAACTTATATCAAACAAGTATAAAAATGGTGACCTAAATGAAATAAGTCATGAGGTAAAATGCATTTTCATCCCTTTTGCATTACTAAAAAGGGTGGCTATTCTAAACATCACTAAGAGTAAAGACATTTCCTGATATAAAGATGTTTCCAGAGTTTAAGAATTAGAAAAAAATTATTGCTTCATACCTGCTTTATATATTTACAGTTTTCATAATCATTAATCTGATATATCAGAAATGAGTTACTTGCCTAAAAAAATTATAGATAGTTTTGTTGAAACAGCAGCATAGCATATTATTTGTAGCAACTTTACAATATGGTAATAATTTTATTATTCCTTTAGTCTTCTTGATGATATAAAACAATTTTTGGTGAGTATATGCTCCTCTAGAAAATCAAACACATATAACTATACTATTATGATAATAGTTTCAGAGACTAAAATTTTTATTATAGATGAAGAAAAACTCCTTAAATTATAAAGCTAGGTAACTGACAATGTTTTACAGAGTAAATAAAATACCTTTGAAGTATTTATTTAGTTCAGTAATATATTTACAGTCCACTATTTAAGTATTAGAATTGTTGAAGTATTTAAATATTTACTACTGGGAAGTCACTCACTTTCAGTTTTGAAGGATAAAATTCATTACAAATATAATATACAGCTTGCATTTTCCAAATTCTATTTTGTTTTAAAAACATAAAAAGAAGCCAACTGATCAGATAAAGACCTTACAGATATTTCCAAGATGAACTACCACAATGCTTTGCTTTCTTCTGCTTGTAATGACAAGTTGAGTTAACTTGAGCGAGGTCTTTTGTGTCTGTGGTTTAAGGGCACATTCCTAAAAAAGTTTATAAAAAGTATCAAAAAGTATCAAATCCAGTTGTGTGTGTGTGTGTGTGTGTGTGTGTATGTGTGTGTGTGTGTGTGTGTGTGTGTGTGTGTTTGGACCCAAATATGAAATGCAAATTTTGTGATAACTCTTTTTGTACCATCTGTCCCTGACCCACTGTACTTCCTAAGTTCTTCTGTAGCTTCTGCCCACACCCAATACTATGTATCCCGGAAGATTTGTATACTGCCTGATGATATGTTCCATTTTTAATTATTTTATATGCAGTATCAATGTATTGGCCCATATTATATTCAAACTCTGAATTTATAAAAGTGAGAAAAACACGCCCCTACTAGCGGGCAACTTTCATTGCAGTACTGTTTGGATTTTATTCTTTATTTTAACAAGCCAATGGATAGCCCCATTTTTTAATATTGTCTAACATAAATATGTTCTATAAAATAAAATAATATATCTAAAATGTCAGGAGTCTGATGGCATACACATATATACGATGGCATCATATATATATGATGGCATATATATATATGATGGCATATATATATATATGATGGCATATACATATATATATGAGTAGCAACAGATTAACTACTGGGAGTTTTCCTCATTACAGAAGTAGCCCACTCATTCTAAAGATAAAGATGTTGAACAGAAGATGAGTACAAAAGCTGATATTTTATAATTTACCTATTGTACAGCACACGTTTATTTAATGTGTTTTTCCCTGAAGCTCTGTACTCATTTTTTTTTGCATATCTCTCGAGCCAAACAATTTATAAAAACCAATTAGTTGGGATTTTTATATATTGTCTGATTTAGAGCCATTAACCCATTTTAGTGTCTCAGGTTCACAATTTCTAAGACAAGGGTAAAAATAATCACACACTGAGTGATATTTAATGGCTAATAAAAGTACCATTTGAAAAGAGAATTAGTAGTATAACCTTTAAGCTCAGGCTCTCTTAGGTGTAATATACAGCCTTAGGAGAAAGAGTTTGCAATTAATTGTGTAAATTCAAGTTTTGTCTTTTCATCACTGTGTTCCCTTTTCAGAGAGTCAGCTATGTAATTACCGACTAAGATGAACACAGACAATTGTAACAAGTAACTACAACCAATAAGCTCCAGAAAACTGCTTTTATATCTTTTACTGATTTTTCTGTGTTTTGTCTTTCTCATTCCCCAAGAAAGGTGAGAGTAATTTATTTGTCCCATCAGAGTATTTTATGTCATTATTATTTCAGACTATCATGACTAGCAGGCTAGAGGTTGAGAATTAGGTTTGAATAAAGTTTGAAATGACATTATAATTTTAATTAAATAATATATTTGATAAAAATGACAAAATATGTTCTCTTGAAATGAGCATTTTTCATAAAAGAATACAAGAACAACTCACTTGTGTTTAAAATTCTATCAAAAGACAAATAAATTTTTTATTTGGTTATAATAAACATGGCAGATAATGTATTAATATGTAGTAATTTTAATCTTCATTACTAAGACTTTTAAATAATCTGAAATATTTGCATCAAAAGCATACAACTGTGGACAATGGTATCAAAACGATATAGAAAAGCAGAGCTGAGCACTTTCAAATTATAAATAAAATTTTCTTACACATGGAAACATATTTGAAAAAAGATTATTATGACCATTGATCTCTCTATTAGTCAACATAATAAACCAAGGCCAATCACTGTTTACTGTTCATTTAGACCAGGTTACATACATGACAAAGTTACTTGCGTATCTGAATATTAGGTACAAAGTTACAGTTAGACAGGAAGAATAACTTCTAGTGTTTTATCACATGGTAGGTGACAATAGCTGACAATAATGCTTTGTATGTTTCAGGATAACTAGAAGAGATGATCTGGAATGCTATCATCTCAAAGAAATGGTAAATGTTTAATGTTAAAGATAAGCTAATCACACTGATTCAATCATTATACAATGTACACATTACTGAAACATGATACTTTAACTCACAAATATGTACAAATATGTGTCACTGATAAGTAAAATGAAACAACAAAATCCAAAACTGTCTGTTTGTTTAAAAGCAAAAAAAAAAAAACCCCACAAGATGAATGTTATGAGTATTACATATATTACAAATGATACAACCATTATTTTCAAGGGTAATATTTCTTCTCATATTCTATTTATATGCTGATTATTTTCTCTAATTTCAGATTCATATATCATTGTGTTTTAATTATGTTTTATAAATGTGTATTTTGTAGTTTATTTTTGTCTACCTTATGAAAGTTCTTTTCAAAAGTCACCATCAAACAATTCAGAAAAAAGACTTGTTTTAAGTGTAATGTTGGAAAAATTAGCTGATTTTATCTAGTGAATAGGCTGTTATGACTTTGAGGGAAAGAAGTAGATACTAATAATACTTTAATAATAATAATAATGAAATGTGACAGACTCATTTACTAGGTGAAAACACTATACGCTATTTCTAATGAGCAAGCTGATTAGATATGATTGAAATAGACTTTACACTTACTAACAAAAAAAATTATACTACTTAGAATACATTTTGGAATCTGGGGTCTTTGAATTGCTATTTGATTCTATAATCTCACCATACAGAATATTCTTGATTTATATTTTACATGTTTTTAAAGTTCATAAGGTCAATAGGGTATAAAGCGTTATAACAATAAAATATTTATATTTATCTTATTTAAAGTTGCATATTCTTGTTTGTCTTAATGTTTTCTCCCTCCAGTCTTACTCTCTGCCAGGACTTTTGTTTCACTAACAATGACACTCATTTTATTATATGAGCCTTTTTGGAAATCTTTACCGTATTGCCATCCCTTAGAGGATAAATCTATCTACCAATGTTCTGTTCACAGCTGCTCTTCACCCTGTTGTAGTTTTTCATCCCAGTGTTATCACTTCCTTCTCAACACTCTTTGGCATTAATGCTTTATTCTTCCTTTGCTTCCTTTGCCTAGAATGCTCTCCCCTCCCTCCCACATTATGCATCTAGTCTAGTGGCATGTCCTTTAACTTTTACAGCATAGATAAGGCTTTACCTTCCCTACACTAACTTTTTTGAAAAATGTATTCAGTGTCAAGTGACTTTGTGGCTTCTTTTCTATTTACTCATACTTTTTTTACAATTAACTGTGCATATTTAAATTATAGAAGTTGGTAAGTCTTATACGTAAAAATGCATTGTATTAATACAGTGAACAAATCCATTACCTTCAAATGTTTTCTCATGTTCCTTTCAGTCTCACTCTCCTAATGCTGCCTATTTTTCATCCCCAAGGAAGCATTGCCCTGATTTTTGTCAGTATGGAATAGTTTGTGTTCTCTATAATGTTACCTACATGAAACCATTTAATATTGTCTTTTTTGGAGGCAGGTAATAGCTTGACTTCTTTTACTCAGTATAATTCTTGAGATTTATCAATTTTGTTGCATGTATGAAGAGTTTTTCTCTTATTGACAAATACTCTTCCATTGTATGGATATGTCCATTTTTTTCACCATTCCCCTATTCATAGACATTTGAGTTGTTTCCAGTATTGGGTTACTAGGAAAAAATTAGTTATGAAGATTAGTGTACAAGTTTTTGTATGGACATATATTATCATTTATTTCGGGTTAATATCTAAGGATGAAATAGCTGGCAGGTATTATATTCAGTGTATGAAGATGCTGCCAAACTATTTTCCAAGGTGGTTATAAAGTTTGATTTTTTACCCAAATTGTGTGAGAATTTTATTTGTTCTCCATCCACAGCAACATGGGCTACGATCAATTTTGTTGATTTTAGTTCCAATAATATGTACGGTTTTCTCATGGTCATTTTAAGTTGTATCATCTCATCCCAGTTAAAATGACTTGTATGCAAAAGATAGGCAATAAAGAATGCCGGTAAGGATTTGGAGAATAGAATCATCTCATACACCATTGGTTGGAATGTAAAGTAGTATTACCACTATGAACAGCTTGGAGATTTTTTAAAAAAAAACTAAAAATAGAACTACCATATCATCCTGCAATACCACTAATTGGTGTACATCCTAAAGAAAGTAAGTCAGTGTATCAAAGAGATATCTATACTTCCATGTTTACTGCAGCAATAATATTGCAGCAATTGTTTACTGCAGCAATAATATTGCAGCAATTGTTTACTGCAGCAATAATATTGCAGCAATTGTTTACTGCAGCAATAATATTGCAGCAATTGTTTACTGCAGCAATAATATTGCAGCAATTGTTTACTGCAGCAATAATATTGCAGCAATTGTTTACTGCAGCAATAATATTGCAGCAATTGTTTATTGCAGCAATAATATTGCAGCAATTGTTTATTGCAGCAATATTCACAATAGCAAGGTATGAAATTGGCTTAATTTTCCATCAATAGATGAACGGACAAAGAGAGTGTAGTATATATACACAATGGAGCACTATTCAGCCATAGAAATGAATGAGATCCTGTCATTTGCAACAACATGAATGGAACTGAAGAACATTATGTTAAGTGAAATAAATTAGGCTCAGAAAGACAAATATTATACCTCTTCACTCATATGTGGAAGCTGAAAAAATAAACTCATGGAGATAGAAATTAGAAAGATGGTTTTCAGTGGCTGAGAAGGGTAGCAGAACAAGCGGATAGAGGGGAAATGGTTAGTGGGCACAAAAAAATACAATTAGAATGAATAAGATCTAGTATACAGTAGCACAATAGAATGACTGTAGATAACAGTTGTTTGCTGTATATTTTAAAATAACTGAAAAAGTAGACTTGGAATGTTCCTAACACAAAGAAATAATAAATAATTGAAGTGATTAATATCCCAGTTACCCTGTTTTGATAATTACACATTGTATATCACTATCAAAACATCACATGTACCCCATTAATATAGACACTATTATGTACCCATAATAATTAAAAATAAATTAATAACTTTAGCCAATGGGTTTTATAATTTGTACTTATATTGTTTAAATTAAAAAAAAACATGCTTTTCAAAAAACATAACAAAAAATTAAGCCATAGACAGAGACAAAGTTTCAAGTAATATTTCTAATAAAAAATTCTCAAAATTCAATAATTATCCATTATTTTGATATAGGCCTTCCTCTGATGAATTTGATTCAACTTTTCACTTGCTTGCCTCTTAAAAGATTTACATTCCTTGAAATTAGGGAGTTTTTATATTCTAAAATTTTTTGAGTGATTGTAATAGCCCTCTCACGTAAAAGCCTCCAAAAGTTTGATAAATGCACATATAATTTGCTGTTGGTTATATAAAATCTATATTTTTACTTATATATTTTTATTCTTGTAGTCAATAGTATCAATGAATGATAAAGTTAAAAGGTATATATTCCTATTATGTTTTTTTAAAAATTGCCAGCTAATAGGTAATGGCTTACATATGTAAATATGTATAAAGTAATAGAAGATTGTCTTATTTTTCAAATAATATTTGTGAGTAAAGATATACAAACTTAAATACATCATTAGAAATAGCTCTGATATATTTAGGCATTTGAGTGTTATTTTAAACCAGGGGAAAATTTTATGTAATTTCTTCATATTCTTCACTGTAACATTTTAAATAACAGTTAACAAGACTATAATTTATTATTTGAATTGAAATATTGCTTTCTATGGAACTGACTTTTCAATGTCAGTGTAAAATATGGAGATAGGTTAAGAAGTTATTCTGATCATTGTAATTTGATAGCACAACACGGTGAATACAGTCAGCAATAATTCATTGTACATTTTTAAATAACTAAAAGAGTATAATCAGACTGCTTGTAACACAAAAAAGAATGAATGCTTGAGGTGATGGATATTCCATTTGTCCTGATGTGATTTTGGTGCATTGTATACTTATATGAAAATGTCTCACATATGCCACAGATATAAATACCTATTATGTAGCCACAAAAATAAAAAACAAAATGTTAACAAATGCACACATGAGTGCATTTGAGTTAAAATTTGGATGATTAAAGTCATACAGAAATTTTAAAAATCTGTCAAAAGTGGCCAGGGGTGGTGACTAATGCCTGTAATCCCAGCACTTTGGGAGGCTGAGGCAGGTGGATCATGAGGTCAGGAGATCAAGACCATTCTGGCCAACATGGTGAAACCCCATCTCTACTAAAAATAAAAAAATAAAAAAAATTAGCCGGGTGTAGTGGTAGGTGCATGTAATCCCAGCTACTCGGTAGGCTGAGGTAGGAGAATCACTTGAACCAGGGAGTTGGAGGTTGCAGTAACCAAAGATCATGCCACCACACTCCAGCCTGGCAACAGCATGAGACTCCGTCCAAAAAAAAAAAAATTTCTTCAAAAGTGAGAAGGAACTAGTAACTCTAAGATACATGAAATAGGAAGACCAGTGTTGAAGTCTTCAATTATACCAATGGTTTATTACATAACTCCTGGAGCCAAGATTAAACATAATTCCAGGGCAAATAAATGTTTATTTATTTTCAAATAAAATAAGATAAAACTCTGACTAAATGTATGAGAATTCTTCACATGAATCACAGGTATCTGACTATGAAAATGAAGCAAACACGCTATTAGCCATTCTTGGAAAATGTTACAAAAAATTATTCAAAAATGTTACCCAAAGATGATTAAGAGGTTCTTAGTTTGATTTGGAAAGGTGTAATCACCTTGTATTAAACTCTTACTACATCTTAATACTTATTGATAATTGAAATTAGTAATTTATATTAGCTCCAATGCTATTCAGTAAGCATTTTTGATAAGCATCTGGGACTAAGCTACATTTTGTAGCATCTTTCAGTGTCGTTGAATTTTGCAAATGAAAATATTTTAAGACAAATTGCTCTAAACTTCCAATGCCAGCCCAAACCATAGTGGCCGTTCTGCCAAAACTAAAACACCGGACAACATATGCGAAACAGTAGCTTTCAAGACATTCACCAAAGGTTGGTAAATACTTTCCTTCAGCTTGCTTGACTAAAAGAACAAATCTACAGCTGAAACCTTTGAGCTTCCCATGGCCTTTCCGACTCCATCTATATCATTTCCCCTCAGAAGCATAAGAACCAGTCCACTGAAGGTTCCTCATTAACCTAATTAATGATATTTGATGTAGGTATCTGCTTCCTAGTCTTTCTGTAATACCTCAATTCCCGAGTTGGAAACTTCCTAATATTTACATCGCGTGAGCATTTCCTTTTCGATTTTTTAGTATTATACTTTTCAGGATTTTCTTGGTCAAGAATAAATGCAGACAGTGTATATTTTGCCACTTTTTTCCCTATAATTACAAGTGGAATTTAAATTCTACAAAATTAGTTTCGCAGGGAAAAATATCTTTGTTTGTGTCTAACTAACCTTGTTGATTTACCCAGAAAGTATGACTTCCATGTGTTTCTTCCACATCATCAAAGTTCTATAATGCCAACTATTGTACCATCTCCTTATCAGTGTGCAAAGATCCACTCACAGAGGATTTTTCACTGAGTGAATTTGTTTGTTTCTTGGGGGAGAATAGAACAAGTTGATGTTCTCCCGTGGGACCTAATAAAACCTTATGAACCTCTCTGCCCTGAAACACTGCACTATTCCAAACCATCTTGGCAATGTTGATGATTTGTAAAAAGCCAGACCAGCTCTAATTCTTAATGAGAATTGTGAGAGAAATATTAATTAAAAGCTTGACTATATGCCATAGTTCAATTTAACACTCATTTCCTGAGTTTCTTAATTCTCGTAAGATTGTGCAATTAACATAATAATATTTAACTCTGGATCCACATAATTTTTTTTTACCTTTAAATTTAAAATATCATGCCTCAGTTAAGCAAGACTCTAAGGTTATAAATTATTTCTTGATACATATCTAAAAATTGAAGATAAATCCACAATGGAAAGTTTTCCACAGCTTGAATTTTTTTATATATTTCCAACTGAATTGTATCTTTTTTATATATAAAGATTATTTTATTACAATATTTCGCTTTATTTAGTTTTCTCTATTTCTTATATCTTGGATATGTATTAGACATAAACAAAGATATGCTTTTAGACATAAATTGATATTTTACATTTCTGATATTGATAGGGTTTTTTAAATCATTCTTGCTAGTATTTGGTACTGATTAGCTTCATATCTTTATATATATTACTTTATGTTTTTATTTCTTTATCTCTAAAATAGAAATAATGGTGGTATCTGCCACAAGATAGTCTACAAGATTCCTGCTTTTCTTGCATTTCACTTTACTTTCCTTTGAAATTTAAAACCACGCTTATTTTAATAGCCATTTGTATATATTTCCATTTATAATATTTTAAGTAATAAAACATTATAAGCATATTTTAAGTAAATAAACTTGCTTTCTATTTCTTCTTGTTCCCAAATGCATCTCTTCTACCACTAGAGTTATACTGACATAAATCATAAGTTACAGGAAGAGTTTATATTCTTACTATAGAACTAGAACAATCAGCTGTTCCTCTAGGTTGCTTGAGGCAGATGTCATTCTAACTGACTTGAAAAGGATACTGATCTTCCGGGACCTTGACACTGATTGTACAACCCAAATGAAATATGTCTCTTGGGAAAACTCTATACTTGTCCAATATTGGAAAGTAACCTTCTTGTAAGAAAGTTAATGCCCAGATCCCCAAATGACTTGGCCTCCTCACTTCTGTGCAGCAGTGAAGTGTAAAATGGTAGCAGATAAAATGCTACCTTTGTTGTTTATAAAATACTCTAAAGTTTGAAAAGCACTTTTTCCTCAGCCCCAAAGGAATTTTATGAGAAAAAGGTGAGCTAAAAATATTTAGTATCTAGAGAAGAATGTCTATTTTAAAAAACATTAAAATTGTATATTAAAACTGATGAAAATTATAGTAATAAGACAAGATTCTCCTTTGCAAAACTCAGGTAGGAATTATTTTCATTGAAATTTATTATTTTAATTTTGATGGAAATGTAGGATGGAAACTTTCTTCCAAAATTTTTAATATTATGTTATTAAGCATATTAGTGAAAATAGTTGCTCTAATATTTTTATTCTCAGAGCATTTTGATAGAAAAAGTTTTTTCCATTTCATACAGAGTATGCTGGATTATATAAAATAGATACAAATTATTTATTATTCTTATGTTAAAAACCACACATGTTAAATTCTTCCCATCCCACTGATTTAACTCACAATATTCCTTGCACGTAAAATATTTTTTCGTCTGATATGTGTCTTTTAAAATAATTGCGGTTCTCAAATTCTAACCTTTTTACAAACAATCCTTTGATTCATCATCTTATACCAAAATAATATCTTTTTTCCTCTGAAAGTGTATCTATAGGCCAGGTGCAGTGGCTCACATCTGTAACTGCAGCAATTTGGAAGCCTAAGGCAGGCAGATCACTTGAGGCTAAGGGTTTGAGACCAGCCCAGCTAACATGGAGAAACCCCTTCTCTACCAAAAATACAAAAATTAGTCAGGCATGGTGGCTCACACTTGTAATCCCAAATACTCAGGAGGCTGAGGCAGGAGAATCGCTTGAACCCAGGATTGGGAGGTTGCAGTGAGCTGAGATTGCACCACTGCACTCCAGTCTGGATGACAGAGCAAGACTCTGTCTCCCAATAAATAAATAAAATGAAAGTGTTATCTACAATTTTGTACATATTTCCGCACTTAATACATTTTAATTTACATGATTTATACCACTGACCAAAATATAATTTTTTTGAAGACAGCATGATATTCCTGTTTTTATTTTCTAAATAATCTAACAGAATAAAATAGAGGAGCGTATAGGAAAGAATTTTATATTTCATTCACTTTCTTCCTTCTTATTGTAATTAAAGAAACTAATCGCTTTGAATTTTTTCTTATTAATAAATCAATAATTTTAACGTGTGTCTCAAAGCATGTTTCTAAATACAATAGCATTTCTGACACATAAAAGTCAGTATTTAATTGTCTATTCCTTTCCCATAGAAATATACCCCTGATATATATACTAAATAAATGGATAATAATATTGTCAATATATATCACTGTTCTTGATCAGGTACAAATGTTGTTATGGGGAAAACACTTGAAATTTCAAGATCTTATTGAAAATTTGGGAGAGCAAGATGATTTTTTGTAAATTGAAGATTATAATATGAGGATGGCAGTTGTTTTTCATCTTCCCTCAAAATACAATGAACATAATGAGTTGATTAATTTTCTGGTAGTGTTACTAAAAATGTAAATGAAGTTGAGATTTCAAAATGAATTATACATTAACAAAACTTTTGCAATTCAGCATTGGTTTTCCATTTTTTTCAAATATCCACCCTTCCCAAAATCAACGGGTTTTGTCAATCAAATTTTCTTCCACTCTCCTATTGAATATATGATGTATAATTAAAGCTCATTAATTAGGCTTATTTCCTGGGAATCCCACTTTTAAGGAGACAGAACAAAAATTCTAGCTTATTCTTTCTTGCAGAAGAATTAAGAAAATGATGTTCAATATACCTACAAACTCCCCACTACCTTTTCTAGGTTCTTTTCTTTGTATAATATTCCCTTGACTTGAAAAACCACAGTTTATTATTTCAAGCAATTTTTTTTACTTAAGTTAACCTCATTCCATGTTTGTTACTGGAAATAAAAAAACTTAAAGTAACAATATAACTTTAAGGAAGACTTTACAAAGCACTTACCAGTTTCTATTCATATTTCCTGCAGATATTTCTAGGCTTGTTTAATAAATAGACTCAGTGATTCCAGTATAAAATTAGCCTTCTCAAAAAATGTGTCACACCCTCATAATAAAATTGTATGTTTTTAAAACTCCACTTATCACTGAAAAGTGTTTTTTAAGTATAGTTTTAAATGTACTGCCATCACTGAAATACCCCGCATTCATTCTTCAGCACACTAGGTTGTGTGAGAATTCTGAAAAAACTGGCTCAAAGTTGTCAAATTCAAAATTAAATGTCAAGTGACCAGTTGCTATACATATTATTAATAGACTCTAACCCTCTGCAAAGCTGTCTGTTGTTCTAGAAAAATATATAATCAAGGCATCACATCGTCTTTAAACTGCTATGTCCATTGCACAAATAAAATCATCTGTTTTGGGAGGGGTTGATTGGAGGAATAAAATAATGAAAAGAGTGGTGAGCTGCATGCAGGTAGGTATTATACTAAATGTGCATGTGATTTTTTTCATTAAAGTACATAATATTTAATAGATGTTTATTATAATTAATATTTCCGTAAACATCTAATATTTGATTCAGTTCAAAAACAACTCTATTTTCAATAATATTGTATATTACACATTGTTCAATTACTGATACATGTAATATACTTTTGAAATCCAAGATTTAAAAGAAAGATAAGTATATGATTACTGATCATTTAAGTACTTTCTATTTTTTAATTTTTCTATATAGAGTTAGGCTGTCGACTGCATATAATTTCTTTTTTACTCAGACTAGACCTGTGGGTTTCGACCATAAATTCTTGTTAAGAAAATAACAACTCAGTAAAAACATGTCAGAAATTTCATGAAAATTGTTTATAAAGTTTAACACTTCAAGGGAACTTTTATGAGTATTAAAATTCTATATATAATTAAAACAATATTTCCAAAACAACATTTGTTGGTGCCATGTAGTTGTATTGAGGTAAAAAAAAACCAAAGGAGTAACCAGGTATTAGTGACACTACTACCTTCTCACTGCTACAGATTTGTATTCTTTATATAAGTTAAGACATTTCAATAAAGAGTGTAAAAATTAGATGATCCTATGTTGTAAGTTGCTCACTTTTCTGCGACAGGCAATATTATTCCCAAGGTAAAATCATTTGTGTGATTTATGGTGACTTTCAACTTTATTAAACTGTTCTTTATAAAAAACAGCCTGAATAAAGAGGACAAAGGAAAGAAAATTTAAATACAGAAGGAAAGGTTCAGTAAAGAGAGATGTCAGTTTATAGGTAAGTGGACTTTAGTTTCTAATAACTAAATCTGTCTCCAGTAGTTTTTATTTAATCTAAAGAATTATTAGTTAAAGCTGTAAAATTATTCAATAAGCTGATTTAAAATTTAAAGTGGAGTATATTATTCGGTTGTGCCAAATTTATCAAATCAATGCAACAATTTAAAAGAACAGTATATATTTTATTTTTTATATTTATAAATCCATTTGTTACTTAGCACTAAATTTAATTTTTATGACTTGTCAACTTAATATTATCCTTGAAAGCTACCATATATAATATACTTTTAGTTTCAGAGACCAAATAATTTGTCACTGTGGACTAATGCATGCAACCTCAGAAGAAGACTCCCATTTCAAATGGCACATTTCAAATATTATGTTTGTGTTGCAGGTTTCTGAATAAATTCTGTTTTGAGAAATAATTATTTACTAAAAATGTTTGAACAGCTCATAGATAATAGGTTGATGACAGATAGATAGATCTATCATATAGATTTATGGATTTATTATATTTTGAATTTAATCATTGTACTTTGATAATAAACATATGTGCATAATTTGGGGAAGAAAATTTACAAGCTTGATTTCAAAATGAATTGAATTTCAATGTAACTTGAAAGAATCTTATGCAAATAGATCATATCATTGCATTGTCTCACAAGGATCTACATACACATACACACATGCTCATGTATACAGTCATGCATTACTTAATGAGGGGGATATATTCTAAGAAATGTGTCATTAGGCAATTTTATCATTGTGTGAACATCATAGAGTGCACTTACACAAACCTAGATGTTATCACCTACTACACACCTAGGTTACATGTTATACTCTATTCCTTCTCAGCCACAAATTTATACAGCATGTCCCTATATTAAATACTGTAGCCTGTTATAACCCATTGGTATTTGTGTATGGAAGCATAGAAAAGATTCAATAAAAATACAGTCTTATAATCTTATGGGACTACTATTGTATATGCAGTCCATCATTGACCAAAATGCTGTTATGTGGTGCATGACTCTATATAAACATACACTCTGTGCACATAGATATGTATACATCTATAAAACTAGGTTTTCTGAGAATATACTAGCTTCATATTTCATGTTTCTTTATTAGTCGATTATTACATATCACTATTTTTCTGAGTAAATAGTAGGCCATGTTCTTTAAAGTTTGCCTTATATTAGCTCTGAAGAGACTTAGGCTCATGACATGGAAAGAAATCTAGAAGATTTAAAGTAAATAAATAGTACACACTGAGTGATGGAACCCACAATTCCACATTCTGGAAATTTTTTTGGTAACTTTTACTGTATATTTTGTTTGTGGTTTGTGATATTTTAATTTTCTTATTTATTCATTTTGTTAGTTAAATGATTATAAAATTAGCATATGTTATGTGATACTCAGACAGTTAAAACATATTTTATTTTAGGAAAAAAATGGCATGTAAAATACAAGCACACATACATCTTGCGAAAAGTACTTTCTCAAGTTTTAGTTTATCTTTTATATTTCTGATATCTCAAATTCCATTAGAAGAATTATTATTCTCCTCCACCTCTTTCTCCTTATCCTTTCTCTTCTCTCTTCCTTTTCCATTGCAACTCCTTCTCCTCTACTTCTTTTGCTTCTTCACAAACTTGTTGAAAATTTATGTTACATCAATAAAAAGGTCCTTAAAAAACTAACTCCAGGATATAAATTTTATAGAGAATATCTCATTTAATCTTGACAACACATATTATTTTAATATTATTATTGTCTCATTATTTGGATTAAAGAAAAACAGCTTTGGAAAATAAATTTGTCAACTATGAAACTGATAGTATATAGCAGAGAAAGGATTGTAGTATAGGTAAATCTGACTTTAGAGACTATGTGTCTTATAGTGACACATAGAAACTGTTTCTGCTGTTAATTCTATGGTAGGAAAAAAATTGATGCTATTACCTGCATATTAACGTGATATATAGCTAATATAAAATTCAATTTATGGCCATGAACATTTTCTAAATCTTATCTGTATATTGGTAAATATATTTCTCATGGAATTAATCAATGTCATGAAGAATACGACTTCTTGAAAATCATTGCCTCAGGATTTGATCATGGTGACCACATAGTAAAGTCCAAGGCAAGGAATTTTCTGATGACTATGTCTTGTGACAGCTATAAATGTCTTAAGCTACAAATTGGATTGATACATTAAGATCTATTTTCCCTTATATATAAAAAATATAAAACATAGATAAATTATATATGTTGTATATATATAATATATATAAATTATGTATAATTTATATGTAATATATAAATATTAAATATATTTAATAGAAATATATTAAAATATTTACAATTTAATTATAATTTAATATATAATTTAATTATAATTTAATAAATATTTATAATTTAACCCTAACCCTAACCCAAACCCTAACTCTAACCTAATAATCCTATATTTATTTAATTATATTAAAAATATTTATAATTTTTAATCAGTCCCGTAAAAATTGTGTTAAACTAGCTTGAAAAAGAATTCTATAACTTATTAAGCCAATAGATATATATTTAGTAAATGTTATGATTGCGTATGAATCTTTTCTCCCTGTTTGTCTTAAATAATGTTTAAAACCATTGATTTTTTATTTCACGCTGTACACCATCATGCTAATAACCACTCTATTTGGGGAAACATTAAAATTTGGCAGATCTAAAACTTTTATGACTATGTCCATGTGGCAATTCTTAAATTATTATGCAAAGCCCTGATAATTTTACAATACATTTAAACAACCGATTTTCTACACTGGCCATAAATATCAATCAGGCAACAATTAGATCTTCTATGAAGCACACTCTTATGATGTGTAACTATCTTCGGTGCTTGCTCTTTATACTCCCAGAATACACATACCATGTAAGCCTACAGAAGATACTTAAAGTCAGGTATATTGGAGCTATGAACTAAAGTTTAATTAAGCTCATGTTTCCCTTCTTTCAATAATTATTGTCTTACATAGTCTATTGTTCAATGTCTGAAATCCTTTGCTTCATATAGTACTTTAAGTTTTATAATTTTTACAACAGAAATTGCCTCAATACTTGTTACTCCATCACAGTTAAACTGTAGTATATTTTTATGGAATTCAGCTAGAATATTTAGTATCCTCATATCATTAGTTTATATTTAAACAAGTACCTACATTTACATGGATATAAACATGCAACTAAATTAATATTGATTCATTGATATGATTATCAACATGAGCCTGAGGGACAGCCAGGCCATATTGTACTTTGTGCCCATTACAAATGGCAGCCCTTACAATATCATACACCTGTGACAAAGTCTTTGGCAAGTGGACAGGATGTCGTATTGTGTGTGTGTGTGTGTTTACTGCCTTTAAGCTGTTGTGCCTGTGCCAGACAATATGTATATTAACTTTTACGGCAATAATTCCACTGGCATATAGAAGAAATCACTTGTTTTTATTTGGTATCCATCTTAGGAAGTTGTATTAGTATGTTTATAAGTAGTTAATGCTTTCTACTTCCAATTGGCTGATACAATAAGGCTTTATTGTAACCTTTTCCAAAGGTGTTCTCTGATACATTTTTCAACAAATCATATTAACAAGGGAATTACATACATTTTAATTTTTTCTGGAAGCTTACCCAGAGAAGTTTGTTAATGTTGAGTGATGTGTAAATATCTAAATTTATTCATATCTACATCAATTCCACAACTAGCAAATACAGCTTTAAATATTATCTGTAGAAATGTATATTTTCTGAAATAAAAATTTTTGTGATTTTACAAGTGTGAATCAAAACAATGTGAGATTAAGGTTTAGCTTGCTTAAATTTAACTCTCTGATGTTACTAGAGCTTTGGAAAGAAACGTAACAACTCCCCTTTTTAGAATATTTCAAATCAGATCCAGGAGATATTCTTGCTCTTTCACAAAGCAGATAATGGTTTCAGGTTTTTTTGATATTATGGACTACTAGCCTCAACTGAGAATAAGCTTTCCTTTTCCCTGTCCCCTAGTTTTCTTAATTTTTCCCTATTTATACTATCTGTTCTTTTATTTCAATATAATTCTTCCATTAGCTTTCAGGTCTACCACGTAAGACTGCAATATGTATCCTTAATATTTTACCACTTCACGAAAAACCTTGGAGCACTATAATTGTCCTGTCCACAAATATTGATGGTAAAGTATCTTTAAAACACAATGTGGATAAAAATATAGAAAGTTCTTTCCTTCTCAAAGGGGTGATAAACTGCCTTGGAGGGCAAATGTAATCTGGAGTCATTTTATTAAGGCAGTGTTTAAAAACAAACACAAATTGAATGGGTTTAGCCCTAAGACAGAGCAAGCAATTTCCTATTTGTGACACCAATTCTTAATATTTTATTACACACAGACTGATCATATATTCATATAACCTGCAGGCAGGAATCTGATTTTGTGACACCTTGCAAAAGACAGTTTCACTAACAGAAGAAATGTGGAAAAAATATTAACAAACTAATAATAAGACATATAAGATGAAAGTAAAAATAAATATATAAGGTTTGAGGTAAAAAATCTGTTTACATTATGTTAAAAGACTTTGAGATGATAATTTTACAACCCCGTATGTTAGTTTTTAATTAAAAGATAATGAAACAGAAAAGTTAAAAATGAAATTATGCACAGGCAATGTAATTGAAGTCTTGCAATTGTCCAAGCTATTATCCAAGAATTTCTGTCAACTGGACTTTATGAACCAGAGAAATCATTTGTTCTGTCTGTATTTGTGAAATATAAGGTTATATGCAATCTGTTCCAAACCACAAAAGAAAATCACTATAAACATCAGTAAGATTTTGAAATAAATCCTTGCTTTTTGGTAAGCAGTTTGTGAGAAACAACTCTTGGCTTGCTAATGGGCCATAATATACGCTGAATGGATACGAACATAATAGTTAATCCAAAGTGCCCATTAAAAACTCTAAAATACCTCTTCAACTTTGTTATATCTGCTGTGCCCAGAATAATTTATTCCATTAATAAATGTAGGTATCACTAATGCAACTTGGCTTGAGGATGTTCTGAATGCATTCTAATTTACATAAGAAACTTTCAACTTCTCGGCATGCCATCACTTGGCTGCATTGCCAGCTCTCCCACATCCACACTCATGACATCATCAGAATTCCCCTATGACCTGTTAACTGACAAGAAATACATTTCATCCTGTTAAATACATGGCGCTACAAAGTATGGTAGTTATTAATTGGAAATAGACAGTTGTGATGGTAATTCTTATATTTCAACTAATTTATTTTTCCTCCCTCTCCCTTTAAAATATGCATCATTTGAAGTTTTTCAAAGCAGATGCCTTGACAGAATTAGAAATTTTCAAGATTTATTAGGGGAAATTCTGAAGAGAATGAAGTGGGAGATAGCATCAGTAGGCAGTGAGAGCATTCACATTGTGATACAGGTCTGACAGCTGTGAAAGTGAGAGGAGAAAATGTCTGGGAAGAACTTCAGAGTGCAGATCAGCCAAAACTGTATGGTTTCTTGAGACAAATTTTCCATAGGAGGAGTTCCCTGTTAAGCAGAAATGGTCTGAACCTAGTACTCTCACCATGTTCAGGATGTGAACCATGTTCATGTGTGAATGTGTTGCTGGAACTAAAGCAGTTAGGTTTGTCAGTCAACTCTCCTCACTGCAGTAGGTTCCACTGAAGGAGATCTGAGCTGCACACTTCCATAAGCACCATACATAAGCTCCTTTCAGAAGGATGAAGTTGGTTACTAATGCGAGACAACGTGGCTTACCTGCTTTAAACTTCAGTGTTTTCAAGCACATCATCCAAGATCTTTTCTTCACAAGTATCAGTACATCACCCCTTTCTTATCTGAGCTATGGCCATAGAGTAGATACTTGCCAAGGCTGTAACTAATTATCTTTGTAACACTATTAACTCTGACCATTAGATCCCCTCTGCGATTTTCAGCATTTGTGTGTTCTTGTTGGACAAAATTAAGAGATCTTCAAATGCTGCCATGATGGCATTCTGACTTTCATATTCTGCCCTGAGCTGACAGCTGGGTACCCTGGTATGTTTACTTTCTAGAGTTTCCATAATTTACAGTAGTAAACTTTTTCCACATTGCTTCATTGTCCCTCATATCTCTCAATTGTTAGAACTATTGCATAAGTCAGTGAATCCTAATTTAGCTGGAGCTTATCCCTATTTATTACAAGTAGGAGTCTCCACAATTGTGAAGATACATCATGAGGAGTTATCAATACTCCGAATTTCTACCAGCAATTATTTACTACTTTATCAGTTGTTTTGTTGATAAGTTATCTAATTCCAGAATATTTTACAGAATCTTTGTCTACTTTTTTAGATTGTTTCTTATACCAAATAGACCATCTCTTATTGTTTAGATTCCCACAGAAACAGGACCAGAGACAAAAATTCAATTGCAAGTGGGTTATTTGGGAAGTGATGCCAGGAAATACTGGTAGGAGCGGAAAAATGAAAGGAGAGAGATGTGTGCATTATCAAGCTAGTTACCCATATGGGCAACTAGAGCTTGATATTCCTAGGGAGTTAGAGGGCGGTGTACAATAAGGGCTTTCTAGTTATTCCACCATAGAAGTGAGGAAGCTGTGGTATTATTTACCAACTCTGTCTGTAATTGTTCATTTGTAGCTACTGCCATTGTCTATACCACTTCAGCATTTTTGACACTCATGTACTTAAAAAACATCTTTCTGTGACCAGAAAAATGACTTCAGGAAAAGCATTACAAGAGTTCGTATCATAAAGCTTCTGGTGTGCAAAAGTAAATGCTAATGAGAATGTGCTGAGCACCAACAGAATTGTCAACAGATTATGATAAAAAAATTTAAAAGTAATGTCTGTAATACAGAAAAGAGAGGCAAAATAGTAAAAACTGAAATGCATGCATGCTTCATCTATTCCAAAAGTTGGAAACATTATCGTAAATAAAATAAGCCAGACACAAAGGATAAATATCATATGATTCTGTTTACATGAAACACCTACAATAGGCAAATTCATAGAAGCAGAATATAGATTTGAAGGTACCAGAGGAAGGAATTGGGAGTAATTGCTTAAGGGGTAGAAAGTTTCTATTTTAGATTATTAAAAAAACTGAAATAGATAGTGGTGATGGAAACACAATATTGTGGACTTATTTAATGGCACTAAATGATACACATAGAAAGGCTAAACTAGCATTTTTTAATGTTATATATGTTATAAGAAAAAGTCAATATAAAGTTCATGACCAGCCTGGCCAATATGGTGAAACCCTGTCTCTACTAAAAATACAAAAATTAGCTGGGCATGCTGGCAGGAGCCTGTAGTCCCAGATACTCAGGAGGCTGAGGCAGGAGAATTGCTTGAACCCAGGAGGCGGAGGTTGCAGTGAGCCGAGATCGCGCCACTGCACTCCAGCCTGGGTGACAGAGTGAGACTCCATGTCAAAATAAATAACTTAATTAATTAAGATAAATAAATAAAAATAAATAAAATAAAAAATAAATTTAAAAAAGAAAAAATGATAAAGGTCATCACAATTCAAAGGACAGGAAAACATAAATGAAAGAGTACATGTTGTGAATGAGGAAAAACAATTGGGATTTTCAATATTTTGGATGGTTATAAAATAACAGTGTGACACTTTATGAAAAGAAATAGACATCTCTGATAAAGGAAAACCTCAATATCTCATTTCCAAGTTTGTATACAAGAAACCTATGCAAAGAGTTATGCAAGGAGAAACTTGGATCTGTACTGTTTGCAAATTTGTTTCTGATAGTGCAGACTGAAAACAACCTAAATATGCACTAATATGGGACTGAATATTTTATTTTTGGTTCATTCAAACCATGGAATTGTTTAAATATGTTGAAGTGAATAAGCTTTGTGAATAAACCTCAGGAATATAATTAAGTGAAAATAGCCAGAATGATGAAAATCATATTACAATTCTGGGAAAAATTAAATATTTTGAAAAATCTTATAATATAATTGATAAATAGGGTTATATATGTCAAATGTTTTAAAAAGTGACCAAAAATTAATTCTGACTACAAAATAGAAATACAAAGATTCAAAGAGGCTCCTTTATACTGCAAATGTTCATTTTTAAAATAAAGAATTTAAAACAAATAGGATTACATATTAATATTCTTTTAATATGATGTTGGTTAATGCATGTTCTTTATACTTTAAAGTTACTTTTTTCTGAATGCTTGCCTTTTTTATAAAATAGATTTTTATATTAATTATAGCCTGTACTTTTAATCGGAATTAATAACCCCCTTTTCAATTAGTTTATTATGACTTCAATTACATTGCCTTTGCATAATTTTATTTTTAACTTTTCTGTTTCATTATCTTTTAATTAAAAACTAACATACGGGGTTGTAAAATAATCATCTCAAAGTCTTTTAACATAATTTAAACAGTTTTTTACCTCAAACTTTATATATTTATTTTTACTTTCATCTTATATATCTTATTATTAGTTTGTTAATATTTTTTCCACATTTCTTCTGTTAGTGAAACTGTCTTTTATTTGCCTGTGATAGGCAAAGAAGACGGGCACGTCTTCATGTCTTCTTGAGATCTGTGCCATTTGTAGGGCTCAGAAATTGTCACTGCTCCTGAAAGCATGATGAGAGGCGTATGCTATATAATCTGTGCCTAACATGGGTATGTTTCTAATACTTGTGGTACTTTTTCTTTTTTCTTTTCTTTTCTTTTCTTTTTTTCTCTTATTTTCTTTCCTTTCCTTTCTTTTCTTTTTTTATTTTTCCCTTTTCCTTTCTCCTTTTCTTTTATTTTCTCTTCTTTTTTTTTTTGGTAGAGTTGTAGTTTCACCATGTTGCCCAGGCTGGTCTTAAACTCCTGAGCCCAAGCGATCTGCCCTCCTCGGCCTCCCAAAGTGCTGGGATTACAGGTGTGAGCTACTGTGCCCAGTGTTGCCTGTGATACTTTTAAAATTTGTTTCAGCTAACAAGGAATACATTCTGATTTAATTTACAATATTGTTTCCTATTAATGTTTAAGGATTTTTACCTCAACTGTGAGTAAGTAAAAGTGTCCACTTCTGTAGTTGACCCTTAAGCTGGTATTCATCTTTATCATCTCTTTCCCACATCATTCACTGTAGATTTTGCTTATTCTCACACAGCCTTTTATGTAAATTAATTCACCTACAAGGTTGGATAATACAGCCCTGTGCCATTGTTTCCAATGGTCTCTTCAACGGCCCCGTAACTTTTAACATTCAAATAGAAGTGCCAAGAGACACCCCAGAGAATAACAGGTTTCAGACATACTCCTCCCTATGTACATTGTTATCATGAGTGCGAGCTCCGCATAATTACCAGGCCTGACTCCTCCCATTGATAAATAACTCTTTTTTATCCCTCCTTGAGCAGCAGCATGAGGATTCCATGTGGCAGTTATTGCTTCACCACATTCTGCCCCCGCCGGAAGTACCACTGACTTCCCCAGGAATCAGGCTTTCCAACTCAGCAGAGTATAAAACTGTGAAAATATGAAGCATAGTTGCAATACTGCTAAGAAAAGCCATTTGTACTTTCTTCCACCCCTTCCTTTTCAGACTTAAATAATTTAACTCTGTGGAACACAACACATAAAGTGTTCACTGATTCAATGCAGAATGCTGCCTCTGAGGTGATGCCTTAGCTGAGCAATCCATAGGCCATTCCAATATTCTATCAGAAGAGCTCCTTCCAGTCATAGAGTATTTAATACTTCAAGTGATCTTTCACTCACTAAGCACCTAATTGACTGTGAAAAAATATTACTCTGAGGCAATGCATGTAGGGTCCCATGTTATGAATTATTCATTAGCTTATTAGAGGTTGTGTTAGAAAAATGCAAAACTCTCAGATAGCGATACTGTCAAGGAACATATTAGGGAAATAAACTCATATCCAGATTATGCATAATTTCTGATAAGAATAAATAACTCATCCTCCAGGGTAGAAGGGATTGATTATTATTATTATTATTTTTTTTTGAGACGGAGTCTCCCTCTGTCGCCCAGGCTGTAGTGCAGTGGCGCGATCTCGGCTCACTGCAAGCTCCGCCTCCCAGGCTCACGTCATTCTCCTGCCTCAGCCTCCCCAGTAGCTGGGACTACAGGAGGCCGCCGCGAAGCCCGGCTAATATATTTTTGTATTTTTTAGTAGAGACGGGGTTTCACCATGTTAGCCAGGATGGTCTCTGTCTCCTGACCTTGTGATCTGCCCGCCTTGGCCTCCCAAAGTGCTGGGATTACAGGCCTGAGCCACTGCGCCCAGCCAAAGGGATTTATTGTAATCAACATAGCAGTGAGTGACGGGCATATCTTCTTGAGATCTGTGCCATTTGTAGGGTTGAGAATTGGTCACAGCTCCTGACAGGATGATGACAGGAATATGCTATGTGATCTGTGCCTAACATCCCTCAACATTAGCATTACTGCACTCTTCATGAGCCTAGAAGATTAAGTCTAAAGTGGCAGAGGATAGAAACTAGTTGACATCATTGGCTATGTTCCTAACAAGTGTCGAGTGCCTCCTCTGATGCAGATACTTTGTGGGGTCCATTGATGTGAGACCCAAAGTTTTGCACATTTTGTGCTCACTTCCTGTGTCCATCCAGATGCCTCTTCCCCAGACTTCAATATATCCGATTTTCTAATGCTCTTTTCATGACTCTTATCAACAAGCCAAGCCACTTAATGCTTTACAGCAGTCCGCATACCTGGGCCAGATTTCTTGGGTCACTTTACACCTTTTTACGCTCATATCAAGTGGACAACAAAGAGTAATGCTTGTAACATTACTTGCTGAGAGGATTCACTTCGTTAATGTATTTCAGAACCACATCCTCTGACTTGTGCAATATTACAATTGCAGTCTATTTTCATCTCATTCCAACATATCAAGTTGACCCATATGTAAACTGGGACCAATTATATTTCCTCTTCTATGAGATGATTTTAAGAAACATCCCCTCACCCATAAGGTTATAGACATGAGCTGAGAGAAGTGGTCAATGCAACAATAGGCAATGCATGCAGGGTCTCATGTTATGAATTATTCATTAGGTTACTAGGGATTGTGTTAGAAAAGTGCAATGTGCCTTCTTAAACCTGATAGCAAACTGTCATTTTAGTTATTTGATAGATTGCTACTGTACCTGATAAGTTTAGCAGATTCAATAATGCTAAAGGGTAGTTCCAGTCACATCATCACTCAATTTCTACAGGTACTCAATCGCTGTTAGTATCAGGTAGTTAATAGAATTCTAAGATAACCTTCAAGATTCTTGTCTCCAACCCTGTACACACCCTGTACATCTTCTCCCCTTGGTTGTAGGAATTCCCTGTGAAAATGATGGAATTTCATTTCTGTGATAAGGCAATGTTATATGGAAAGGTGAAAGGATTTTGCATATGCAATTAAAGTCCCAAATCAGTTTATTTTTAGTGAATTGAAAGGAAGACTATTCTGGGTGGGTAAGAATCAGTTTGGTGCAAGATGTTAAAAGAGGGGCTGAGATCATTGCTCATCTGAGAATGGTTATCCTGCTGGCTTTAAAGAGAAGTTTCTATATTGTGAGGGGGATAGATGGATAGGAATAGAAAATGTCCTTTAGGCATTGTGAACAACCTCCATGAATGGCCAGTTAAGAAAATGGAGACCCCAATTCTGCAATCAAAAGAACTAAATTATACCAACAGCCTAATGAGCTCACAAGAGGGCTATGAACTCCACATAACAATGCAGCCTGGCTAACACCTTGATTTCTATTTTGTGAGACCCTGACCAGAGAATCTAAGGCAGTTTATCTGGACTTCTGACGTACAGAAATTGAAGCAATAAATAGGCATAGCTTTACCCTGAAAATTTGGAGAAAGTGTGTCTTGCAGCATATAAAACTAATATAGATCATTAGCACACTAGAGGCTTCTTTTCTAATATCATGGAGTCTGTTCACTATTGAAGCAGATATTGCCCAGGGGATGAAGTTTTCATTTAAAAAATTCTCATTATCACATCTTCTTACTGTCACATTGCTTTTGCCCAGTTCTCTATCATCTTCCTTCCTTCTTTTTGTTCTATATATCTCTTACACTTTACTTTGTATTTCATTTTCCCTTGTTTGAGATAAACTTTTTGATTTATCTTTCAGCTCACTAGTTGTATTGTTTCTCAATTCATATATTTGAAGCTACTTACCAGATACCAGAGATTACATGGTATCTCTGAGACTTTTATTTAAAGTGAATCACGTGGTGTAGCAATAGAAAGAGAATGAAGGCAAGCAATGGAGATCCAATTGGTAACTGCAGCATAAGCCTTCACTTGGGCCAGTCTTACAAGCTGCACTGTATTGAGACTAGCTTGAATGATCAATATTTATGTAAAGAATCTTGGATTTGAGAGAACACATCTAAAAATCTCTCTCATTCACTCCGTGGTCAAACAGGCTTATTAAACTGAATAGGGTAATTACAAAGCAACAGTAAAGAGACTAACTAGGTGTCACAAGAAAAATTTCAGACATTGAAAAGTATACCATAAATGCCACTGCCCTTATCTTAGCCAAGAATAAAACCAACAAACCAACAATCAAACAAAGGTATCTAGGCATCCCCAGAGAAAGAGACAGAGTTTTTGTCAGCCAGCCTGAAATTAGTTCTACTTCTATATTAATCCCCCCACCTACCAGATTACTCTGCTCAGTCTTCTACTAAACTCATCTCATAGTTGTATTTTGCACTACTTACTATTGATATTTTTAATTGCAATTTTTTGTCAAAACTTTCCAAATTATTTCCCTTTTGGTGTGTCTTCTCTATTATCTTGAACATATTAGTAACAGTAATTTAAAATTCTTTCAATTCTCAACAACCCAATCTCCTGCAGATGTGCTTTAATTAACTATTGTTGCTCTTCAGTTTTGGTCAGTAGAATACATCTTTTAGCATGGCTCATAATTTTTTATTGCATAATTGGCAGTGAAGATGAAAAATTGTATAGAATTTGGAAAGTGATGTTTCCAAAAAAGACACTTTATGTTTTAAAGCGGATACCAGCCTATCTTCCCAATTTTGTACAAAGTGGGCATTTGGGTTTGTAAGGTCTGTTATTTTATTCTTTTTTTTAATTAATTAATTAATTAATTATTATACTTTAGGTTTTAGGGTACATGTGCGCAATGTGCAGGTTAGTTACATATGTATACAAGTGCCATGCTGGTGCGCTGCACCCACTAACTCATCAAATAGCATTAGGTTTATTATTTTTCTTTTTGCTTCATTTTTTCTTTACATTCTTAACCATACATCTTTCAAACTCTTGGTCAGCAAACTACAGTAGGTCAATTTTTTTTCTCCTGCTTCTGATGCCTTTGTTACTTTTATACAAATGTTAGGCACTGAGTTTAGAAACATGACAGGAAATTTTGAGGGACTTAATGATGTTAATTTACTCTAGTAATAAACTTTTGCTTTAAGCAAATTGTTGTTGTAAAGGTGTTGTATCCACCTGAATCTGTGATTAATCTCACTGTGAAGATTGGATATTTCAAGTATACCTTTTACAAGATGTACTCCTGATGAGGCCCAAATGAAAGCTGAAAATGCTAGTTAGGTCTCATGTTTCTTAGTGGAGATTGAAGTCCAACTTTTTCACCCTTGCCAGCCTCATATGAATACCAAGAGCTACACTGTCTATCTCAGCAACTCTCATGCTATTTTCCAATAGTCACACATTGTTTGGGGAAAACAGACAAAAAAAAATGTGCTCACTTCTTTAAGCTTCTCTTCTTTGCTTTCACCTTCATCATAAACCCTTGTTGCTTCCTTTGATTGCCAATCTCTTTATACAAATTTAAAAATATTTTGTATACATAGTCTATTTACCTTGAATAAGTGTTGGTATAAAACAAACTATACTTTCATTTATAATTCATTTCATTTAGAAAATGAATAAACTATTAATGACCTTCAAGAAAATGTTATCTATTATACATGTACTTAAAGCCCTAAAAATAGAAAAAAACAAAGTAAATAAGCAGAAAAACATTTGAAAATATAGTGGCCAAAAATTTCCAAAATATGTTGTAAAATATAAACCTACAAATTAAAGTGTACACAAATCAACAATGACTACACAGAACTGCTTAAGCCCTCCAAACGGCTGAACACAAAACATGAAAAAGGCATTTTAGGAGCAGTCAAATTTTTTAAATGATGTTTTACATAGAAGATAAAAATAACAAACATTATAGTTGACTTCTCATTAGAAACAGTGGTGGTTGGAAGATGAAATAATATATTTTTTTAACTATGTAAAGTAATAAAATACATTATCCACTCAATTTCACGTCAACATAATATCCCTTTAGAGAAGGGCATTTTAACCTAAAATGCCAATTTTATTAATTAAATTTGAGATAATTTACTAACTGTAAACCTATACTATTGGACATAATAAAGGAAAATTATCATGCTGAAGGGAATCGACATAAAAGAAAACTTGAATTGACATAAGAAAAAGAACATCTTATGTAGTAATGTGTCAGTATATATAAAAGATCATATACAGATAGAAAGATAGGTAGATACATAGATAGATAGATAGACAGATAGATAGATAGATGCATAGATACATAGATAGACAGATGATAGATAGATAATCTTTCCGTTAGTTCAAAATTAAGACATAAATTAAAAATATACATCACTGACTTCTGGTTCCAAAATGGTAGCAGAGAAGCAGGTTGGCTTCACTCCCTCCGACAGAAAACCAAAGGCAAATCTACATCACAGACACTATCACCAGTAATATTTCAGAAGCCAAATATGGTTCCTGGGGCTACAGAGAAGTTAAAAAACAAACAAACAAACAAAAACCCCCAAAACTCTGAGCAGATAGTAAGAGAGAATCAGACTTCCAGATTTACAATGATGCTTCCCTGACTCTTCGCTACACAAAGTGTGTAAAAATTTTCCATCAACTTATGGTTTCTATGTGAATAAAACAAACAAAAAACACTAATAGACAAAAATATTTGAAGGTATAAAACACATTGGTAAAATTAAGTACATGGACAAACCCAGAATAGTCTAATACCATAATTATGATGTGCAATCCATTTATAACTGTAGTATGAAGTGCAAAAGACAAATCTATTACAAAATAATATTTAATATTAACCTATTCAGAGATAGACAATATAAAATATATAAATTGAGGCAAAATAAACTCAAAATGTGAGGGGAATGAAGATAATGTTTAGAGGGTATTTTTATTGTTTTTGTATTCTTATCTGTGTTATTTCAGAAAAGATCATCTCTTTAAAAACTTTAAAAAAATTTAATAGCTTTGTGGGTACAAGTGTTTTTTGGTTACATAGATGAATTGTATAGTGATGAAGTCTGAGATTTTAGTGCACCCTGAGAAGTGTCCATTGTACACAACATATAGTTTTCTAATCCCTTACCCCACTTCACCCTCTCCCTTCTGAGTTTCCAAAGTTCATTATATCACTCTGTATGCCTTTGTATACCTATAGCTTAGCCCCCATTATAAGTGAGAACATGCAATATTTGATTTTCCATTCCTGAATTACTTCACTTAGAAAATGGCCCCCAGCTACATCCCAGTTGCTACAAAAGAAATTATTTTGTTCTTTTCTATGGTTGAGTAGAATGCCACAGTGTATAAATACTACATTTCCTTTATCCACTTATTGGCCAGTGGGCACTCAGATTGGTTTCATATCTTTACAATTATGAATTTTGCCAAAAATTACATGTGCAGATGTCTTTTTCATATAACTTTCCCTTTTGGTAGATACCCAGTAGTGAGATTGCTGGACCAAATGATAGATCTACTTTTAGTTCTTTAGGACATCCCAGTACTGTTTTCCATAGAGGTTGTACTAATTTACCTTCCCACCACCAGTGTATAAATGTTTCCTTTTCACCACTTCCATGCTAACATCTATTGTTTTTTGACTTTTTAATAATGGCGATTCTTGCGAAGGTAAGGTAGTATCTTATTGCAGTTTTAATTTGCATTTCCCAGATGATTACTGATTTTGAGCACTCTTTCATATGTTTGGTGGCCATTTGTATTTCTTCTTTGGAGAAATGTCTATTCATGGCATTTGCCTACTTTTTGATGGAATTACTTGTTTTTGTTCTTGCTGATTGTTTGAGTTCCTTGTAGTTTCTGGATATTAGTCCTTTGTCAGATGCATAGTTTGCAAATATTTTCTCTCATTCTCTGGGGTGTCTGTGTACTCTGATGATTATTTCTTTTGCTGAACAGAAGCTTATTAGTTTAATTAGGTCTCATTTATTTATTTGTGATACATTTGCTTTTGGGGTTTTAGTCATGAATTTTTTACCTTGGCCAATTTCCAGGAGAACTTTTTCTAGGTTTTCTTCTAGAATTGTTGTGATCTCAGGTCTTAGATTTAAGTCTTTGATCCATCATGAGTTGATTTTTGTATAACATGAGAGATAAAGATCCAGTTTCATTTTTCTACATGTCACTATCTGATTTCCCCAGCACAATTTATTAAATAGGGTGTCCTTTTTCTAATTTATGTTTTCATAGATTTGTCAAAAATCAGTTGTATGCATTTGGCATTGTTTCTGGGTTCTCTATTCTGTTCCATTGGTCGATGTGTCTACTTTTATATCAGTATCATGCTTTTTTGGTTACTGTAGCCTTTTAGCATAATTTGATGTGAGGTAATGTGATGCCTTCAGATTTGTTTTTTTTTTTTCTCATTAGGATGGCTTTGAATATTCAGAATTGTTTTTGGTTCCATGCAAATTTTAGAAATATTTTTTCTAATTCTGTGAAAAATGATGTTGGTATTTTGATAGGAATTGCATTGAATCTGTGGATTGCTTTGAGAAATATGATCTTTTTTGAGATACTGATTTTTCCAGTCCATAAGCCTGGGATGTGTTTTCATTTTTTCATGTCATCTATGATGTCCTTCCTCTGTAGTGTTTTGTAGCTATCTTTGTAGAGACCTTTTACCTCTTTAAGTGTATCCCAAAGTATTTTATTTTATTTTTTTTGCAGATATTACAAAAGAGATTCAGTTCTTGTTTGACTCTCAGCTTGGTCATTGGTGTATAGCAGAGCTAGTAAATTATGTAAATCGACAAACAATAATATTGGTGAACAGTGATATTTTGTCTTCCTCTTTTTCAGTTTGAATGACCGTCATTTCTTTCTCTTACTGCATTGATATCGCTAAAACTTCTAGTACTAAGTTGAATAAAAGTGATGAAAGTGGGCATCCTTGAATTGTTCCTGTTCTAAGGGGGAATACATCAACTTTTCCTCTTTCAGTATAGTGTTGGTTGTGGGTTTGTCATATATAGCTTATATTATTATTATTATTATTATTGTTATTATTATTATTGAGATGGAGTCTTGTTTTGTCACCCAGGCTGGAGTGCAGTGGCGCGATCTCCGCTCACTGAAAGCTCCGCCTGCTGGGTTCACGCCATTCTCCTGCCTCAGCCTGCGGAGTAGCTGGGACTACAGGCGCCTGCCACCACGCCCGGATAATTTTTTGCATTTTTAGTAGAGTCGGAGTTTCACCGTGTTAGCCAGGATGGTCTCTGTCTTCTGACCTCGTGATCAGCCCGCCTCGGCCTCCCAAAGTGCTGGGATTACAAGCGTGAGCCACCGCGCCCGGCCTAGCTTATATTATTTTAAGGTATGTCCCTTCTATGCCTAATTTGTTGAGGGTTTTTATCACAAAGTGATGCAGAATTTAATTAAATGTTTTTTCTACATCTACTGATATGATCATAGAGATTTTGTTTTAAATTCTGTTTATGTGATGTATCATATTTATTGACTTGTGTGTATAAAGCCTTCTCTGTATCCCAGAGACAAAACCCAATTGAACATGGTGTATTATCTGTTTGATGCGCTATTGGATTCTGTTAGCCAGAGTTTTGTTGAGGATTTTTGCATCTATGTTCATCAAGGATATTGGTCTGTAGCTTTTTGTTGTCGTCGTTACATTCTTTCCTGATTTTGGTATCAGGGTCATACTTGGCTTCATAGAATGAGTTAAGGAGGACTTCTTTTCTCAATCTTTTGGAATAGTTTCAGTAGAATTGGTAGCAATTCTTTCAGCGTGTGCTGAAATTCAGCTGTGAATTTATCTGGCCCTGGGCTTTTTGTGGTGTTGGCATTTTTTATTTTTTTTACTACTGATTCAATTTCACTGCTTGTTATTGGTCTGTTCATGGTTTCTGTTTCTTCCTGATTTAATCTAGGAGGGTTGTATGTTTCCTGAAATTTACTTATTTCCTCTAAGTTTTCCAGTTTGTGTGAAAAGAGGTGTGCATAGTAGTATCAAATTATCTTTTGTATTTCTGTGGTGCCAGTTGTAAGGTCTTCATTTTCATTTCTAATCGAGTTTATTTGAATCTTCTCTCTTATTTTCTTGATAGAGCTAGCTAATTATCTATCAATTTTTATCTTTTCAAAAAATCAACTTTTTAATTTTATTTTTGTATTTTTTGTTAACTTTTCAATTTCATTGCATTCTGCTTTGATCTTTGTTATTTCTTTTCTTATGCTAGCTTTGAGTTTTGTTTGTTCTTCTTTCTTTAGATCCTTGAGGTGTGATGTTAATTTGTCAATTTGTAATCTGTTTTTGATGCAGGCATTTAGCGCTATAAGCTCTCTTCTCAGTACTGTTTCTGCTGTATCCCAGAAGTTTTGATAACTTTTGTCACTATTATCATTTATTTCAAGATATTTTTAAATTTCTATCTTGATTTAATTGCTTACCCCAAAATCATTCAGGAACAGAACGTTTAATTTCTTTGTGTTTGTATAGTTTTGATAGGTCCTTTTGCAGTTCATTTCTAGTTTTATTCCACTGTGGTCTGAGAAGATACTTGATATGATTTCAATTTTTAAAACTTCATTAAGACACGTTTCTTGACCTATCATATGGTCTATCTTGGAGAATGTTCCATGTGCTGATGAGAAATATGTGCATTCTGCAGTACTTGGGTGGAATATTCTGTTTATATCTGTTAGGCCCATTTGTTCTATAGTGTAGTTTACATCCATTGTTTCTTCATTGACTTTCTGTCTTGAGGATCTGTCTAAAGCCATCAGGGAGTGATGAAATTCCCCACTATTATGTGCTGCTGTCTATATCATTTCGTAGGTCGAGTAGCATTTGTTTTATGAATCTGAAAGATCCAGTGTTAGGTGCATATACATTTAGAATTATAATATAGTGTTGTTTGATTGATCGTTTTATCATGATTTAAAGACCTTTATCTTAAGAAAAACTTGTTGTTTTAAAGTCTGTTTTAGCCCATTTAAGAATGGCTACTTCTACATGCTCTTGATTTCCATTCACATGAAATATTTTTTTTTCACCCTATTACCTTGAGTTAATATGAATCCTTAACATTTTAGGTGAGTCTCATGACCACAGAAGATAATTTGGTTTGTGATGTTTTTTATCCATTCTGCCATTCTGTTCTTTTAAATGGAGCATTCAAGCCACTTGTGTGCAATATTAATATTGAAATGTGAGGCCCTGTTTCAATCATCATGTTAATTGTTACCTAGACACTTTGCTTGCTTCATTTTGTTACTGTTTTATAAGCACTGTTTTATGCTTTCAAGAGGTTCTCCGCTGGTGCATACCATCCTTTGTTTCAAGATTTAGAACTCCTTTTAGTATTTCTTGCAGGGCTGGTCTTGTAGTAACAAATTCCCTCAGCATTTGTTTGTACAAAACTAAGTATATTTCTCTATCATTTATGAAAATTAATTTTGCTGGATGCAAATTTTTGGCTAATAGTTATACTGTTTAAGGAAGCTACACATAATCCCTTCTGGCTTGTAAGGTTTCTGCTGAGAAGTCTGGTGTTAGTCTGATAGATTTTTCCTTTATAGATTACCTGCTACTTTTGTCCCACAGCTCTTAGAATTATTTCCTTCATGTTGACTTTAGATAGCCTGATGACTATAGGGCTTGGTGATGTTCTTTTTGCAGTAAATCTCCCAGGAGTTCTTTGTGCTTCTTGTATCTGGGTATCTAAATCTCTAGCAAGGCCAGGGACTTTTCATCCATTATTCTCTTAGATAAGTTTTCCAAATTTTTGCTTTCTCTTTTTCCTCAGGAAATCCAATTATTCTTAGGTTTGGCCATTTTACATAATCCGGTATTTTTGGAGACTTTTTTTTCATATCTTTTGATTTTATTTTCTTTATTTTTGTCTGATTGGGTTATTTTAAAAGCCTTATCTTTGAGTCCTGAAATTCTTTCTTCTACTTGGTCTAGACTATAGTTAAAACTTTCCACTACATTTTAAAATTTCATAATTGTGACTGTTGTGGGGTGGGGGAAGGGGGGAGGGATAGCATTAGGAGATATACGTAATGCTAAATGATGAGTTAATGGGTGCAGCACACCAGCATGGCACATGTATACATATGTAACTAACCTGCGCATTGTGCACATGTACCCTAAAACTTAAAGTATAGTATTAAAAAAAAAAAAAAGACTTCCTGATGGAGACAACAATGTGGCTTTCAGGCCATGCTCCTCCCAGTCTGCCCACAAAGCCAGGGTGCCTAGCTCTTATGCTTGTGGCTACAGCAGACTTCCCACTTGACCCTGGTTCTGGACAAGATAATTTTTCCCCACTTGAGGCTATATTACATATTTCTGTTGGAAGCTTCTCTCACCCTGAAACCGCTGCCTGAGTTACCTGGCAGACTTCTGTGAGTTTCCCTGTAATGCAAAATCAGAAACAGCTTCCCTCGGTTTGTGCTAGATACTGGGGATGATGGCAAGGCTCTTCCCACTGCCGCTCCTTTTATAAGCCCACCGCTTCATAAATCTCTTCCAGCACTGGGTATGGTTAGACCTTCTCTTGTGACATGGGTTGCCAAATTAATCACTGGGAGTGTATATTCTAGGGGCAATTTCTCCCCCTCTCACACTCTGGGGACTTAAAAGTTTCTGCCTGGCTCATAGTTTAGGCAGAAGTCTGACTTTTTTCTAAGGGTCTGTGGTTTCCTGTTAAGTTTCTGCATTGCTTCTTGGAAAACAGTTTGCAATATGGACCTCTACACACAATTGTGTTTTTCCAAGTAGGAGATGCATGCTAACACTACTTCCAATCTTCATCTTAGATGGCATCTCTTTAAAATAATATGTTATATCTAAAATTATTTTCTATAAGCCTCATGATAACCACAATTCAAAAATCCATAATAGATTCATTAAAATTAAAAGCAATAAATTAAAATATACTACCAGGGAAAATTGTTTAACCACAAAGAAAGACAGGAAGAAAAAAAATAAGTAAGAGAAGAGTTATGAAACATTCAGAAAACACACAATAAAATATTAGTAGTAAGTTCTTACTTATCAGTATTAACACAGAATGATAGTAAATTCAATTCCCTAATTAAAAGGCATAGAATTCTGAGTGGATAAAGAAACAACACCCAATTCTATTCTGTCTACAAGAAAATTACTTCTCCTACAAAGACATATACATACTAAACGTAAAAAGGTGAAAAATAATATACCATGTAAGTAGAAACCAAGAAAGAGGAAGGATAGCTTTACTGATATCAGATAAAATAGAATACAAGTCAAAGACTATTAAAAGAGACAAAGAATGTCACTATATAACAATAAAAAGGTCAATTCGGCAAAGGAATAAAACAATTATAACTATCCGTCTACCACAGGAGCACCCATGTATATAAAGCCAACAGTAATAGATCTACAATGAGAGATATATATCAATACAATTATGGTAGGGGACTTCAACACACCACTTTCATTAATAGACAGATAATCCAGACAGATAATTAATTAAGAAACATTGGATTTAAACTACATAGTAGACCAAATAGGTCTAATGAATGTTTATAGGACATTTCATATGGCTGCTGTGGAATGCATATTATTCCAATTACCAAATGGAACACTGTCTAGAATAGACCACATTTTAGGCCACAAGAGATGTCTCAACAAATTTTCGAAAAACTGGAAATGATATTAAGTACCTTTTCTGATCACAAAGGAATAAAACTAGATATCAATTTAAAAAATGAAACCTCAGAAGATATACAAAACACAATAAAATTAAACAATACAATTCTGAAAGACCAGTGGGTCAATGAAGAAATTAAAAAGGAAACTAAAAAATTTCTAGAAACAAATGAAAATGGAACTATAACACACTAATATCTGGTACAGAGCAAAATCAATGCTAAAAGGAAAAAAATTAGGAAGAGCTCAAATAAAATTCCAAATAACATACCTCAGGGAACTAGAAAACCAAAAAGAAATCAATCACAAGGTTTGCATAAGGAAAGAAATAATAAAATCAAAGTATAAGTAAATGAAATTGAGAATAAAATAATTATAGGCTATTAACAAACAAAAAGTTGGGTTTTGAAAAGATAAATAAAAATCAATAAATTGTCATCTAGACTAAGGAAAAAAGAAAGTGGACTCAACTAAAAAGAATCAGAGACAAAACAGAACACATAACAAATGAGACCACAGAAGTACAAAGAATCATTAGACACTATTGTGAGCAACTATCTCTAACAAATTGGAAAACCTAGAAGAAATGGAGAAACTTCTGGACTCACACAGCCTACCAAGATTGAACCATGAAGAAATGGAAAACCTTAACAAACCAAAAAACAAATAATGAGATCAGAGCTCTAATAAGACTGCCATCTAAGAAAGCCTAGGAACTCGTGGCTTCACTCCTGAATCTACCAAATATTTAAAGAACTAATACCAATCCTACTAGGGTTATTCCAAAAAATTGAAGTCGAGGTAATACTTCCAAAATCATTGTATGAGGCCACCATTACACTGATACCAAAATAAGAGAAGGACACAACCAAAAAAAAGAAAGAAAACTACCAGTCAGCCTGTATCAACGATAAACATAGATACAAAAATCCTCAACAAAATGCTAGCAAACGGAATTCAACACCACATTTAAAAGGTCATGACCAAGTGGGATCCATCCAAGGATGCAAGACTCATTCAGCATATGCAAATCAATAAACATGATACATCACATTAGCAGAATCAAAAACAAAAGCAAATAATCATTTCAAAAAGTGCTGAAAATGTATGAAATAAAATTTAATATTACTTGAAAACAAAAACACTCAACAATTTGGTTATAGAAGAGCATAGCTCAGGATAACAAAGGCAATATATGACAAACCAATTGTTAACTTCATAAGGAAAGCAGAAGACATGAAATGCTTTTCTCTAAGATCTGTAACAAGGCAAGGATATCCACTTTCCCCACTTTTATTCAATATAATGCTGACAGTCTTTGCTAGAGCAATTATGCAATAGAACAAAGAAATAAAGGGCATCCAAACTGGAAAGGAAATAGTCAAATCAGCCTACTTCTCAAATGACATAATCACACACTTAGAAAACCTGACGACTCCACCAAAAAGCTGTTAGAGCCAGTCAGCAAATTCAGTAAAGCTTCAGAAAACAAGATCAACATACAAAAATCAGTAGCATTTCTATATGCCAACAGTGAACAATCTGAAAGAGAAATCAATAAATCAATCCATGTATAATAGTTACAAAGAATATAAAATTCCTAGGAATCATTTTAACCTAAGAAGTGAAAGATCTCTAGACGGAAAACTATAAAACACTGATAAAAGAAATTGAAGTGGACACACCAAAAATGGAAATACATTCCAGGCTCAAGGACTGGAATAATTAATATTGTTTAAATGACAATGTTACCCAAAGCAATTTACAGATACAATGCAACCGCTATCAAAACACGAATGACGTTCCTCTTATGAATGGAAAAATCTCCTAAAACTTGTGTGGAACTATGAAAGATCTGAAATACAAAAGCAATCCTGAGCAAAGGGAACACGGTTGGAGGCATCACACTAGCTGACATCAAAATATACTACAATGTTATTGTAAACAAATCAACATGATACTAACATAAAATATTCCATATAGACCAATGGAATAGAATACAAAACCCAAATATAAATTCACACATCTAGAGCCAATTCTTCTTCAAAAAAACACTAAGTATTTTCAATAAGGGAAAGATAGTGCCTTCAAAAAAATGGTGCTGAGAAAGCTGGATATCTATATGCCAAAGAATGAAACTAGGCCCCTATTTCTCACCAAATGCAAAAATCAAATAAAAGTGGATTAATGACTAAAATATAATGCCTGAAACTATAAAACTACTAAAAGAAAACATTGTAAATCTGCTTCAGGACATTGGTCTGAGCAAATTTTTTTTGTGAGAGACTTCAAAAGCACTAGTAACCAAAGTAAAAATACGCAAGTGGAATTGCATAAAGATAAAAGCTTCTGCATAGCAAAGGAAACAACATAGTGAAAAGACAACCAGCAAAATGAAAGAAAATATTTACAAAGTATCTGTCTGACCAGAGATTAATAACCAGAATATATAAAGCCCTCAAACAACTCAATAGCAAAAAATATGCCAGCCACAGAATGACACACATTGTACGCTCTTACTCATACATAGAAGCTAAATGTAAAAATAAACTTATGGAATTGGTTCAGGGAAAATGGCAGACAGGAGGCAGGACTAACTTGCAGCATCCTCTCGGATGGACAAAGCAGTGTGTGGAAACCCATATCTTGAACTTTTTCTCCAAGAACTACTGCAGGAACATATCAGGAATTAAAGAGAATCCACAGACTCTCTGAAGGAGGTGGGTTGCTGTGGGTTCTATGGTTCTGTGGGACAGGTGAGGAATTGTGAGTCTGCTTGCTTTCTCCGCTGGGGAAAGTTCTCAGCCCTGCTCACCAGCTGCCTGGAAGTAAACTCGGTGCTGTTTTGGGAACACAGTGGGAGTGAGACCAGCCTTTTGGGCTGTGGGCTGCATGGGAGCTGGGTGAAGACTGTGAGGACTGTGGCTGCCAGCTTTTCCCCACTTCCCTGGTGACCTGTGTGATTCAGCAGAGAAAGCCAAAATCCCTCTGGGAACATAACTCCTTGGTCTGGGAACCACACCCCATCCCCCATGGCAGCCACAGCAAGCCCCATGGAAGGAGTCTTGAACACAGACATGCCTAACCCTGACCCCATCTGATGGTCTTTCTCTACCTATCCTGGTAGCAGAAGAAGAAAACATAATCTCTTGGGAGCTCTATGACCCTGCCCACCACCTGATTCCCCCTAACCTACCATAGTGGATGTGCTCTTGACAGCACAACCTCCTGCTTGAAAATGCAAAAAACACAAAACTAGTGCACTTAACAAAAATGCAACAAAAGACCCTCACAGAATCCACTTTACTCCTCTGCTACCTCCACCAGAGCAGGTGCTGGTATCCACAGCTGAGAGACCTGGAGACGGGTCACTTCACAGTTCTCTTTGCAGACATTTCCCAGTACCAACCCCGAGCCTGGTAACTCTGCTGGATGGCTAGATCCAGAAGAGAAGTAACAACCACTGTAGTTGAGCTCTCAGGAAACCCCATCCTTAGGGGAAAGGGGAGAGCACCATATCAAAGGAGCACCTTGTGGGACAAAAGAATTTGAGCAGCAGCCCTTGAATCCCAGAACATCTCTCTGACATAGTCTACCCAAATAAGAGTGAACCAGAAAAACAATTCTGGTAATATGACAAAACAAAGTTCTTTAACACCCCCTAAAAGATCATACTAGCTCACCAGCAATGAATTCAAACCAAGAAGAAATGTCTGAATTGCCAGGGAAAATAATTCAGAAGGTCAACTATTAAGCTAACCAAGGAGGCACCATAGAAAAGTGGAGTCCAATGTTAAGAAATCAATTAAAAAAAAGATACAAAATATGAATGGAAAAATGTGCAGTAAAATAGATAGTGTAAATAGAAAACCGTCACAGCTACTGGAAGTGAAGGACACACTTAGAGAATTGCAAAATGTACCGGAAACTCTCAGCAATAGAAGAGAACAAGTAGAAGAAAGCATTTCAGAGCTTGAAGACAAGGCTCTTCAATTAACTCAATCCTACAAAGATTAAAAAAAAAATAACAAAGCCTCAAAGAAGTTTGGGATAAGGTTAAACAACCAAATCTAAGAATAATTGGTATTCCTAAGGAAGAAAAAAATCTATAAGTTTGGAAAACATATTTGAGGGAATAATTGAGGAAAACTTCCTTAACCTTGCCAGAGATCTAGACATTGAAATACAAGAAGGTAAAAGAACACCCGGTCAATTCATCATAAAAAGATCATCACTGAAGCACATAGTCATCAGGTTATCTAAAGTTAAGAAAAATTTTAAAAATCTTATGAGTTGTGAGTCAAAAGCCTCAGGTAAACTATAAAGAAAAATCTATCAGATTAACAGCAGATTTCCTGGCAGAAACACTACAAGCTAGAAAAGATTGGAGTCCTAAGTGAACCTTCTTAAACAGAACAATTACCAGCCAAGAATTTTGTATCCAGCAAAACTAAGCATTATAAATTAAGAAAAGATACAGTCTTTTTCAAACAAACAAATGTTGAGTGAATTTGCCACTACCAAACCGGAACTATAAGAACTGCTAAAAGGAGCTCTAAATCTTGAAACAATTTCTGAAAATACATCTAAATACAACCTCATTAAATTGTAAATCTCACAGGTCTTATAAAAAAACACAATGAAAAAAACCTAAGGTTTTCAGGCAACAAATAGCATAATGAATAGAATAGTACCTCACATCTCAATACTAATGTTGAATGTAAATGGACAAAATACTCCACTTACAGGATACAGAACAGCAGAATGGATAAGAATTCACCAACCAAATATCTGCTATCTTCAAGAGACTCACCTCACACATAAGGACTCACATAAACTTAAGGTGAAGGGGTGAAAAAGATATTCGATGTAAATGGAAACCAAAAAACAAACAGGAACAGCTATTCTTATGTCAGACAAAACAGACTTTAAAGCAGCAGCAGTCAAAAAAGACAAAGAAGGACTGTGATGATAAAAGGAGTAGTTCAACAGAAAGATATCACAATACTAAATATACATGCACCTAACACTGGAGCTTCCATATTTTTAAAACAACTACTACTAGACCTAAGAAATAACATAGACAGCAACATAATAATAGTGGGGCTCTTCAATACTTCACTGACAGCATTAGACAGGTCATCAAGACAGAAAGTCAACAAATGAACAATAGACATAAACTATGCCTTAGAGCAAATGTACTTAATAGTTATTTACAGAACATTCTACTCAACAACTGCAGAATATATGTTCTTTTTTTTTTTTTTTTTTCCCAAATCTCACTCTGTTGCCCAGACTGGAGTGCAATGATGCAACGACACGAACTCGGCTCACTGCAACCTCCACCTCCTGGATTCTAGTGATTCTCCTGGCTCCACCACCCAAGTAGCTAGGATTACAGGTGTGTGCCACCACGCCCAGCTAATTTTTGTACTTTTAGTAGAGATGGGGTTTCATCATGTTTGCCAGGCTGGTCTCGAAAACCTGATCTCATGTGATCAGCCCACTTCGGCCTCCCAAAGTTCTGGGATTACAGGTGTGAGCCGCAATGCCCGGCGTGACATTCTTTTCATCAGCATATGGAATATTCTCCAAGAAAGATCATATGATAGGCCACAAAACAGTCTCAACTAATTTAAGAAAACTGAATTTATAACAAGTACTCTCTCAGACCACAGTGGAATAAAATTGGAAATCAAACTCAAAAACAACACTTAAAATCCTGCAAATACATGAAAATTAAATAACCTACTTCTGATTGATTTTTGGGTGAACAATAAAATCAGATGGAAATTAAAAATTATTTGAACTGAATGATAATAGTGATACAGCCTATCAAAACCTCTGGGATACAGCAAATGTGGTGCTAAGTGAAAAGTTTATAGCATTAAATATCTACATCAAAAAGTCTGACAGACAGCACAAATAGACAATCTAAGGTCACATCTCAAGGATCTAGAGAAACAAGAACAAACCAAAGCGAAACCCAACAGAAGAAAAGAAATAACCAAGATCAGAGCAGAAATATATAAAATTAAAACAAAAAAAAACAAAAGATAAATGAAATGAAAAGTTAGTTTTTTGAAAAGATAAAATTGATAGACCATTAGCAAGAGTAACTGAGAAAAGAAGAGAGAAGATCCAAATAAACTCAATTAGAAATAAAACAGGAGATATTATAAGTGATACCACAGAAATACAAAAGATCATTCAAGGCTACCATAAACACCTCTATGTGCATAAACTAGAAAACCTAGAGGAGACAGATAAATTCCTGGAAATACACAACCCTCCTAGATTAAACAAGAGAAAAATAGAAACTCTGAACAGACCAATAATAAGCAGCAAAACTGAAATGTTAATATAAACATTACCAACAAAAAAAAGTCCAGTACCAGATGGGTTCACAGCTGAATTCTATCAGTCATTCAAAACATAATTGGTACAAAACCTGTTGACACTATTCCACAAGACAAAAAAAGACAGAATCCTCCCTAAATCATTTTATGAAGTCAGTTATCACCCTAGTACCAAAACCAGGAAAAGTCATAACAAAACAAGAAAAATACAGACCAATATCTCTGATGAACATAGCAAAAATTTAAACAAAATACTAGCTAACCAATTTTAACAGCATAATAAAATGCTAATCCACCATGATCAGGTGGGTTTCATATCAGGGATGCAAAGATGGATTCATATCTGCAAGTCAATAAATAGGTTATGCCACATAAACAGAATTAAAAACAAAAATTACATGATCATCTCAATAGATACATTTGACAAAATATAGCATTCCTTTCTATTAAAACCCTCAGCAATATTGGCATAGAAGGGACATAGCTTAAGGTAATAAAAACATTCTATGATAAACCCACAGCCAACATTATACTGAATAAGAAAAAATTATAATCATTCCCCCTGAGAACTGGAACAAGACAAGGATGCCCACTTTCACCACTTCTATTCAACTTAATACTGGAAGTCCTATCCATAGCAATCAGACAAGATGAAGAAATACAGGACACCCAAATTGGTAAAGAAGAAGTCAAAATTTCACTGTTTGCTGATGTCATAATTGTATACATAGGAAACCCTAAAGGCCTATTCAAAAAGCTGCCAGAACTGATAAATGAATTCAGCAAATTTCAGGATGCAAAATTAATGTACACAAATTAGTAGCTCTGCTACACACCAACAGTGACCAAGTGCAGAATCAAATCATTTATAGAATTCTGATGGAACCCAAAAAGAGTGTGCATAGCCAAAACAAGACTAAATGAAACAAAACAAAACAAAACAAATCTAGAGGCATCACATTGTTCAACTGCAAACTACATTATAAGGCCATAGTCACCAAAACAATATGGTTCTTGTATAAAAACCCTCATATAGGCCAATGGAACAGAATAGAAAATGCAGAAATAAGACCAAATACTTACAGTCACCTGATCTTCAACAAAGCAAACGAAAACTTAAAGTGGGGAAAAGACAACCTATTCAACAAATTGTGCTGGGATATTTGGCAAGCCTCATGTAGAAGAATAAAACTAGATCCTCATCTGTACCTTATGCAAAAATCACCTCTAGGTGGATCAAAGACTTAAATCCAAGACCTTAAACCACAAAATTCTAGAATATAACATTGGAAAAGTCCTTCTAGAATTGGCTTAGGCAAATACTTTATAACCAAGAACTGGAAAGAAAATGCAACCAAAAACAAAGATAAATAGACAGGTCCTAATTAAACGAAAAAGCTTCTGTGCAATAATGAAATCACCAGCAGAGTAAACAGACCACCTGCAGAGTGGGAGAATATCTTGTTAATCTATACACCAACAAAGAACCAATATTCAGAATCTACAAGCAACTCAAACAAATCAGCAAGTAAAAAACAAACAATTCTATCAAAAAGTGAACTAAGACAATAGGCAATTCTCAAAAAAAGATATACAAATGGCCAACAAACATGAAAAAATGCTCAACATTACCAGTTACTAGGAAAATGCAAATCAAAACCACAATGAAATACCACCTTATTTCTGTAAGAATGGCCATAATTCTTTTGGAGGCTGAGGCAGGTGGATCACGAGGTCAGGAGTTCGAGCCCAGCCTGGCCAACATGGTGAAACCCTGTCTCTACTATAAATGCTAAAAATAGCTGGGCATGGTGACAGATGCCTGTAATTCCAGCTACTCAGGAGGCTGAGGCAGGAGAATTGCTTGAACCCAGAAGGCAGAGGTTGCAGTGAGCCGAGATCATGCCACTGCACTCCAGCCTGGGTGACAGAGCAAGACTCCATCTCGGAAAAAATAAAAATAAAAAAAAATAGATGTTGGCATGATGTGGTCAAAAGGGAACACTTTTACACTCTTGATGGGAATGTAAATTAGTACATCCACTATGGAATACTGTGTAAAGTTTCATTAAAGAACTAAAAGTAGATCTACCATTTGATCCAGCAAGCCCCCTACAGGGTAACTACCTGGAGGAAATGAAGTCATTCTACGAAAAATATACCCGCACATGCATGTTTATAGCAGCACAATTTCAAAATTATGGAACCAGCCTCAATCTCCATCAATCAAAGAGTGGTTTACTATGGTATATATACCATGGAATACTACTCAGCAATAAAAGATAATGAAATAATGGCATTTGCAGTAACCTGGATGGAATTGGAGACCATTATTCTAAATGAAGTAACTCAGGCATGGAAAAACAACCATCACATGTCCTCACTTATAACGGAAAGATATACTATGAGGACACAAATATTTAATACAATGGACTTTGGGGACTCAGAGAAATGACTGAGAGTGGCGTGAAGAATCAAAGGCTATACTTTGGGTCCAGTGTACACGGCTCAGGTGATGGGTGCTCCCAAATTTCCGAAGTTACCACTGAAAAACTTATTCATGTAACCAAATACCACCTGTTCCCTAGAAATCAACTGAAATGAAAAAATGAACTTATGGAGTTAAAAGATAGAATGATAGATTCCCCAGGTTGAGAATGGTTTGTGTGTAGGAGGGGGAATTAAAGAAAGATTCATTATTGGGTGCAAACATACGGTTAAGTAGAAAAAGTAAATTCTCATGTTCAATAGGAGACTAGAATGACTATAGTTCGCAACAATATATTGTGTATTTCACAGAAACTAGAAGAGAGGATTTGAAATATTCAATCAATATTCAAAGACAAATATTATTTGTTCTCACTCATAATTGAAAGCTAAAAAAAAATTGATTTCTCAAAGGTAGACTAGATTGGTGGTTATCAGAGGCCAGGAATGCAAGGGGGCAGAAGATGAAGAAAGGCTGATTAATGGAAATAAATATTCAGTTTTACAGGAGAAATAATAACTAGTGTTTGACAGACCAGCAGGGTAAATATAGTTACCAATAAACTATTGTTTATTTCAAAATAGCTAGAAGAGGAAAATTCAAGTGTTTCCAGCATAAAGAAAATATAAACATTTAAGATGATGAATGTTCCAATTACACTGATTTGATCTTACAAATTGTGTGATTGTGTTAAATTATCATATATACCTCAAATATTGCACATCTATTATGTATTATTTAAAAATTTAAAATTTAAAATATATATTGGATTGAGCCAAGAAAAAATAGAAAATTTAGATGAGATGATCTTTTCAATAACAAATGAGTCAAATAGAAACAATATAACATTAACATTTACTTACATACAAATGGATTAACTTTTGAAAATAAAAACTAGAGATTGTTAGACTTGGAAAAACTGCTGAGAGGCAGTATATCCTTTCTATAAGAGGCATACTATAAATATAGATATGTAGAGACTAAATGCAAGATAAGCCTTCCAATGCACACAGTATGAAAATGAAATATAGTGTGATGATATTTATTCAAGCAACAGTGAAGTCAAGAAAATGAATATTACCAAAATAATGAGATATTTTGCAATGATGATAATCAAATTACTTCAATTAGCATAACATCAAAATGAGTATGCTGCTAAATGCAAAGCTTCAAAATACATAGAGATAGCTAACAGTACTACTGGGAGAAAAATACAAATCCACAGTGACATTTACATACGTTAAGACTCCCAATTTTAGAATCTAGTTTTAAAAATAACTGAATCCATAAAAGTATAAATTATCTATATGTACTTAAACATTTTCATTTTATTAATATCTTGGACCCTGTATTAGTTCATTCTTACAATGCTATAAATACATACTTGGGACTGGCTAATTTATGAAAAAAAGAGGTTTAATTGACTCCCAGTTCCCCAGGCCATACAGGAAGCATGGCTGAGGAGGCCTTAGGAAACTTACAATCATCAAGGAAGGTGAAGGGGAAGCAAGCACATCTTCACATGGACAGCAGGAGAGAGAGAGAAAGAGATAGAAGTGTGAAGTGCTAAACACTTTCAAACAAGTAGATCTCATGTGAACTCACTCACTATCACAAGAACACCAAGGGAGAAATCCACCCCCATGATTCAATATCTCCCACCAGGTCCCTCCCTCAACAATAGAGATTACAATTCAACTTGAGATTTGGGTAGGCACACAATGCAAAACCATATTATTTTGTCCCGGACCCTCCCAAATCTCATGTTCTTCTTACATTTCAAAACATGAGTATGCCTTCCTAACAGTCTCCTGAATTCTTAACTTATTCCAGCATTAACTCAAAAATCAAAGTCTAAAGTCTCACCTGAGAAAAGGCAAGTCCTTTCCACCTATGAGCCTTGAGACTGTAAATTTAAAAAAAAATTGTTACTTTCAAGATATAATTGGGGTACAGTCATTGGGTATGACTTTCCATGCAAAAAGAATGAAAGTGACAAAAACAAAGGGGCTACAGTCCCCATGCAACTCCAAAACCGAGCAGTGCAGTCATTAAATCTTAAAGCTCCAAAATAATCTTCCTTGATTCCATGTCTCACATCCAGGCCAAGTGACACAAGGGGTGGGCTCACAAGGCCTTGGGCAGTTCAGCCACTGTGGCTGCTTTCATGGGTTGGCATTGATTCCCTGTAGCTTTTTTCAGTCACACTGTGAAAACTGTTGGTGCATCTACCATTCTGGGGCCTGAAAGTCAGTGGCCTTCTTCTCACAGCTCCATTAGGTAGTGCCTCTGTGTGAGGGCTCCAAACCCACATTTCCCCTTGACACTGTCCTAGTACAGGTTCTCCAAAAGGACTCTATCCCTGGAGATGACTTCTGTCTGGACATTTAGGTGTTTCCATACAACCTCTGAAATCTAGGAAGAGGCTCCCAAACCTCAGTTCTGTGCACCCACAGGCTTAATACCATGTGGAATCCTTGGTTGCTTCCAGCTTGTACCCTCTGGAGCAGTGGCCTGAGCTGTACCTTGGCCCCTTTTAGTGACAGCTCGGGCTGGAGTGGCTGGGATGCCGGCACCATGACCCAAGGATGCACAGAACAGTGAGGCCCTGGGCCTGGCGCACAAAACCATTTTTGCCTCCTAGGCCTCCAGGCCTGTGATAGGAAGGGCTGTCATGAAGGTCTTTAAAATGCCTTTGAGGCATCTTTCCTATTGTCTTGGGTATTAACATTTGGTGCCTCTCTGCTTTTGCAAATTTCTGCAGTCTGCTTGAATTCCTCCACAGAAAATAAGTTTTTGTCTTTTCTACCACTTGGCCATGCTTTAAATTTTCCAAACTTTTAAGCTTTGCTTTCCTTTTAAATATAAGTTCCTGTTTCAGATAATCTCTTTGCTCTTGAATATGAGTGTATGCTGTTAAAAGCAGCCAGACCATGTCTTGAATCCTTTGCTGCTTAAAATTTCTTCCACTAGATATCCTAAACCATCTCTCAAGTTCAAAGTTCCACAGATCTCTAGGACAGGAGGATAATGCTGCCAGTCTTTTTGCTAAAGCTCATCAAGAGTAACCTTTTTACTCCAGTTCCCAATAAGTTCCTCATCTCCATCTGAGACCATCTCAGCCTGGACTTCATTGTCCATAACACTATCAGTATTTTGGTCACAACAATTTAAAAAATCTCTAGGAAAATCCAAACTTTCCCTCATCTTCCTGTTTTCTTCTGAGCCTTCCAAAGTGTTCCAACCTCTCTGCCCATTACCCAGTTCCAAAATCGCTTCCACATGTTTAGGTATCTTTATAGCAATGTCCACTTTTGTGGTACCAATTTTCTTTATTAGTCTGTTCCCACACTTCTATAAAGACATGGCTAATTTATGGAGAAAAAAAGATTTAATTGACTAACAGTTCCACAGTCTGTACAGAAAGCACGGCTGAGAAGGCCTTAGGAAACTTACAATCATGATGGAAGGCACAGGCAAAAAAGGGCCATTTTCACATGACTGGAGGAAGAGACAGAACAAAGCGGGAAGTAGTACACACTTTCAAACAACTGGATCCCATGAGAATTTACTATCATGAGAACAACAAGGGGGAGATCCACTTCCATGATCCCATCACCTCCCAACAGCTCCCTTCCATAACACTGGAGATTGCAATTCAACATGAGATCTGGGTGAGGACAGAGCCAAACCACATCAGACCCTAAATCAAAGAACCATAAAATGAACATCTTTTAATGTCCACATGATATGCTAAGTTAGATCATATACTGTGTCAAAAAATATGTAAAATTATCTCAACAGATTAAAATCTTATAGAGTATGTTGTCTATTTCTAATAAAATTAAATTTGAAATCAATAATAAAAAGACATTAAAACATCCTCACTTGATTTTAAATGAAATGACACTTGTAAATAATACCCGGCCAAAGCAAATAATCACAAGGGAAATTAGAAATTGTGTCATACTAAAAAATAATTAAATCGCAAAATAAAATTTTTGTGATATGCTTTCAACACAGTGCTTAGGAAGAAATTTATAAATATAAATGTACTCATTGGATTATGTCAATTTTCTCATTTTATGTCTCCTAAACTTACACTTTATAATTCGTTGCAAGAGTTCTATTTGTTAAAATTCTTACAGTGATAATGCAAATTTGAATACTTGAATTTTGTTTTAAACTACCACAATGTACACCTTTTTGTTACAAAACTTTAAAAAAATAAAGTTTTCTAGTTTATACTTTATATTGTTGATGTGCAGAAGAGATAAAGGGAGGGCCTCTAATAAGTACAGCATGAAAAAAGTTAATGTTCCTCCTGTTTTTGCTGACTGTGGGCCCCTCTGGTTCCTTAATATCATATTCTCCAGATCAGGGATTCTGGGGCAAGAAATTTGTTCAGCACAATTACGTCTAGTAGATAGAGCTACTTAACTGTGTTGGCCTGTGTTGCAATAAATAAAAAATAATAGACCAAACCTCAATACAGCGGAACAGCTGTCACCACAGCTAACAGTGGAGCCAATCATGAGGTCAGACGAGAACTGTAACTGGGGAGCACACATAGGCCCAGCTGCCAGAGCTAACAGCACATATATCTTTATATCTGGGTGGCTGTAGCTGCCAAACGTTTTCCACAAGCAGCTTTGTGTATTGACTTCAAGCCTGATAGAAAGACGGAGAAAAAAAATTGCACATTCAACAATGCTAGAAATAGAGAGAAGAATGTGTCAAATAATGGTGTAAATGTTTGATGTATGGTGAATATTATTTTCAAAGAAGAAATATGTTTTTAAAATGTTTAGTTCTTTTGGTCAAGGACTATGTCTAACTTTTTTTGACAATTTTCATTGAGATTATTATTTATTGTATTTCGTTCTCAAGATTCTCACTGTGCTTAAGTGTTCAATTCTATTTGAACATGGAGGCTAAACTATTTCAATAATAGATACATATTACTGAAAATTATTTACTTAATTGAGATACTAAAATACTTTTTTCTATACTTTATCAAATCTATGCTCTAACTAAAAAACACTAACATTTATTGTATTGGTTGTCATTGTTCCCTTAATGTTTACATTACATTGCTAAGTAAAATGATAACTTCAGGATTGGCACAAGGGTAAATATTGCATAGAAACCACAGACCCAGGTGAAAGGTAAAATATCTTAAACTATTTGATGTTGCCCACAGTGCAGGTCATAGTGGCATAACTTTATCTGAACTTCATGTCTCTACAAATACGAACAAGATGCAAAAGAGATGCTATGATTAGAATGACTGCCCTGTGAGGTACTTTGAGGAATTTCTGCCCTCTGACTTTAAGTAACATATAAACTGTTGACCACAGATGACAATTTGGGACAGTTGTTTTATGTCAGTCTTTCCATGTACAAGTAGAATAACTGAGAAAAACTGCGCACTTCTGAGTGTTTGCTGAGAGCCAGGGTGTATTGAAAATCAAATGGCCAGGCCTCAAACAAGCGTGAGATTTTGTCCTAAAATTCCTTTTCATGAGAAGATACACTGAGTATATTATATATATATATATTTATTATATTCACATCTTTAATAAAAAATAAATTTTAAAAAATTCTAAAGAATCAAAAGCTATTTCAAGTGTTTTAATAAAGTGGTATTAAAATTCATATTCCTAATCTATACTTTGGAAATTTATTATCTATTTTAATAAACAATTTAATCATACGACTGTTGTGTTCGGATGAAGTAGTCTCAGTTTATGATATGGGTCTTCATGTAAATCGGCCTAAGCAAAGAATGAGCTTGTCTTTCCTGATTTTTTTGCTCTTTGTGAAAATTGTATTTTTCAATGCAAATGGTATACTAGCATTTTGTTTAACATGTTAGCTGCTTATGAATTGTTTACAAACTGTTGTCTTTCTTGTGTCCTCTAAATTGAGAGACTGAAAACTCTGGGTATATTTCTATGTATGTTTAAATATCAGGTGTAACAAAAGTCAAACTAAAAGATCTTTATTTTTTCATCCATCTTGCCATCAATTGACAATTCCATCATGTTGCAGAATCCTTTCTTTGTATAATGCCTAATTATAGTGGATAAAATTCAGTGGATTAATATACCCAAGTAGTTTGGCAACTTTGGATGATAAAATAAATTAATGTGCTGAAAAAGATGCAAATTAGAAAAGAGTACCTACTAGAACAATCCATAAAGGGTGTAACTATACATAAGTATTAGAAAGATAAACGTATGGAGAAATATTTATTAAAAGTATAAACATCTAAGGAATGAGATATTTAAATGCTGTTCTGGAAGTATTTTATCACCATCTACTACTTACAGACCTCTGAGAAAGATACCTGTTTTGTATTTGAATAGTACATTGTTGAAATCTTTTAGTAATTCGTTTTGTATTCATTTTAGCCATTGAAATGTATATACTATTATTTTTATATTTTTTACATTTTGAGGAAATGCCTTTTATGCAATTTATAATAAAGTTATTTGCCTATTTTTCTACTGAATTGACTGTGTGTGTGTGTGTGTGTGTGTGTACACAATATCACAGTTTGAATTCTGTTATATATATACATATATGCAATGGAATTAGTGCTATATCATCATATCTGCATTGTACTCTCACTTGCTTTTTTGTTACTTTCTTAATTGTATTTGTTTAGGACAGGTTTTTGAAATTTTATGATAGTTAATTTATAGTTTTCTTTTTTTGTTTTTAAAAATTTCACCTATACTGAGGTATGGAAAATAATATTCTCTTTTTCTCTAGAAGTTATGTGGTTTATTTCCCAGTTTAGATCTATAATCTATATAAAATAATTTTTCTTTATGGTGTTATTTACAGGTAAGGTAAAGTTTTCAAAATATATATCCTATTACAATTTTTAATTTGAGAGAAACAGAGAAAGAAAGAGACAGTAATTTAGACTTAATTGACAAACTTGTGTTTATATCATAATGGCCCATATTTCTAAGTGCTACTTCAATTGTAAGAGCAAATAATAAGAAGACATACCTACTGAGAGAGCAAAATTAAAACTTGATTAGATCAATCATAGAATGGGTAGAAATGATCTGCTTAAAATCTGCCAAGCTTAAAGTTAAGTAAATGCTTTCTTTTTTTAAAATTTTATTTTATTTTATTTTATTTTATTTTACTATTGTTATACTTTAAGTTTTAGGGTACATGTGCACAATGTACAGGTTAGTTACATATGTATACATGTGCCATGCTGGTGTGCTGCACCCATTAACTCATCATTTAGCATTAGGTATATCTCCTAAAGCTATCCCTCCCCACTCCCCCCACCTCACAACAGTCCCCAGAGTGTGATGTTCCCCTTCCTGTGTCCATGTGTTCTCATTGTTCAATTCCCACCTGTGAGTGAGAATATGTGGTGTTTGGTTTTTTTGTTCTTGTGATAGTTTACTGAGAATGATGATTTCCAATTTCATCCATGTCCCTACAAAGGACATGAACTCATCATTTTTTATGGCTGCATAGTATTCCATGGTGTATATGTGCCACATTTTCTTAATCCAGTCTATCATTTTTGGATATTTGGGTTGGTTCCAAGTCTTTGCTATTGTGAATAGTGCCGCAATAAACATATGTATGCATGTGTCTTTCTAGCAGCATGATTTATAGTCCTTTGGGTATATACCCAGTAATGGGATGGCTGGGTCAAATGGTATTTCTAGCTCTAGATCCCTGAGGAATCACCACACTGACTTCCACAATGGTTGGACTAGTTTACAGTCCCACCAACAGTGTAAAAGTTTTCCTACTTCTCCACATCCTCTCCAGCACCTGTTGTTTCCTGACTTTTTAATGATTGCCATTCTAACTGGTGTGAGATGGTATCTGATTGTGGTTTTGGTTTTCATTTCTCTGATGGCCAGTGATGGTGAGCATTTTTTCATGTGTTTTTTGGCTGCATAAATGTCTTCTTTTGAGAAGTGTCTGTTCATGCCCTTTGCCCACTTTTTGATGGGTTGTTTATTTTTTTCTTGTAAATTTGTTTGAGTTCATTGTAGATTCTGGATATTAGCCCTTTGTCAGATGAGTAGGTTGCGAAAATTTTCTCCCGTTTTGTAGGTTGCCTGTTCACTCTGATGGTAGTTTCTTTTGCTGTGCAGAAGCTCTTTAGTTTAATTAGATCCCATTTGTTAATTTTGGCTTTTGTTGCCATTGCTTTTGGTGTTTTAGACATGAAGTCCTTGCCCATGCCTGTGTCCTGAAGTAAATGCTTTCTTAAAAAAAACTTTTATTTTAGTTTTAGAGGTACAAATGCAGGTTTGTTACATAGGCAAATTTGTATCATGGCGATTGTTGTACAGATTATTTCATCACCCAGGTATTAAGCCTGGTACCCATTAGCTAATTTTTTAGATCCTCTCCCACCTCTCACCCTCCACCCTCTGAAACACCCCAGTGTGTGCTGTTCCCCTTCATGTGTCCACGTGTTCTCATCATTTAGCTCCCACTTATAAGTAAGAACTTGTGGTGTTTGGTTTTCTGTTCCTTGGTTAGTTTGCTAAGGATAATGTCCTCCAGCTCTACCCATGTCCCTGCAAAGAACATGTTCTTGTTCTTTTTTATGGCTGTATAGTATTCCATTGTGTATAAGTACCACATTTTCTTTATCCAGTCTGTCATTGATGGGCATTTAGGTTGATTCCATGTCTTTGCTGTTGTGAATAGTGCTGCAATGAACGTATGTGTGCATGTGTCTTTATAATAGAATTATTTATATTGCTCTGGGTGTATACACAGTAATGACATTGCTGGGTTAAATGGTGTTTCTGTCTTTAGGTGTTTGAGGAATCACCACACTGCCTTCCACAATGGCTGATATAGTGTAAACTGTAAGCACTTCCATTGATGCTTTATGATAAATTAACTATCATAAAATTTTAAAAACCTGTCCTAAACAAATACAATTAAGAAAGTAACAAAAAAGCAAGTGAGAGAGAGTACAATTCAGGTATGATGATATAGCACTAATTCCATTGCATATATGTATATATATAACATAGAACTTATACTGTGATATTGTATACACACACACACAGTCAATTCAGTAGAAAAATAGGCAAAGAACTTTATTAGAAATTGCATAAAAGGCATTTCCTCAAAGTGTAAAAAATATAAAAATAATAGTATGTACACCTCAATGGCTAAATGCGTATACTCCTCCCAACAGTGTATACGCATTTGGTTTTCTCCACAATCTCACCATCTGTTATTTTTTGACTTTGTAATAATAACCATTCTGACTGGTGTTACATGATATCTCATCGTAATTTTGATTTGTGTTTCTCGAATCATCAGTGTTTTTGAGATTTTTGTCATATGTTTGTTGGCTGGCTGCATGTATACCTTCCTTAGGAAAATGTCTGTTAATGTCCTTTGCCCACTTTTTTATGTGGTGTTTCTTTATGGAAGTGCTTGATATTCAATGAAAGCCTCAAAGTATTTCTCCTATTATTCGTATTTAGTAAATGACACTCTTAAATATTATAAGGCATACCAGGAGATGTGGACAAATAATGAAAAGCCAAGAGGCAAAAAAGAAACTCATCAGCAGATTATCTAGATTTTGGAAAGATTGAGCACAAATATTAAAATGATTTGTGATTAATATATGTCACAATATAGATGAATGAACAAACAATATTGCCATAAAACTGAATCTACAAAAATAATAAATTATTTGTAGATTTAAAATAAATGTCTTGGTCTGTTTTTTTGTTGTCATAAAGGAATATCTGAGCCTGAGTAATTTATAAAGATAAGAGGTTTATTTGCCTCATAGTTCCATAGGCTGTTCAAGAAGCATGGTGCTGGTGACATCTGCTTCTGTTGAGAACCTCAGGCTGCTTCCACTCATAGTGAAAGGCAAAGGGAAGTCAGCAGGTGATGTCTACAGAAATCATATCATGAGAGAGGAGGCAAGAAAGAGCAAGAATGTACCAAGTCCTTTTAAACAATCAGCTTTTATACAAACTAATAGAGTGAGAATTCAATCACTCCAGAGGGAGGGAATTAATGTACTCATGTTGGATTTACCCCCATTACTCAGACATCTCCCATCAGGTCCCACTTGTAGCACTGGGGTTCAAATTTCACATTTGGTTTGGGGTGACAAATATCCAAAGCATAATATCCAATAATATAAAATTCCCAAAATATAATCACATTAAGAATCAAGTAGAAGGCTAAAGTGTCATTTAAAACATCATAACAGAATAATTGAACTAAGTTATGTATAAATAGAAAATACTGGACCAGGCACGGTGGCTCATGCCTGTGATTTTAGCACTTTGGGAGACCGAGGTAGGTGGTGGGAGTTTGAGACTAGCCTGGCCAATGTGGTGAAACCCCATCTCTGCTAAAAATACAAACATTGGCTGGGTTTAGTGGCAGGCTCCTGTAGTCCCAGCTACTTGGGAGGTCGAGCCAGGAGAATCACTTGAACCTGGGAGGCAGAGGTTGCAGTGAGCTGAGATCATGCCACTGCAAACCAACCTGGGTGACAGAGTAAGATTCCATCTCCAAAAAAAAAAAAAAAGAAAGAAAGAAAAGAAAATACCCCTCTTGATGTCCAGAGGCAAAAAAGAATGGAAAACTTTATAAAAATACATGATAGGATATGAATCCAAAATTCATATGTTGATGTCTTCTATGGTTTGAGTATATCCCCCAAAACACATGCATTAGAAACTTAATAACAAATACAATAGTGTTGGGAGGTGAGGCCTAATAGGAGGTGATATGGTTGGCTTTGTATCCCCACCCAAAATTCATGTTGAACTGTAATTCTTAATGTTGGGGTAGGAACCTGGTGAGAGATGATTGGATCTTGTGGCAAATTTCCCCCTTGCTGTTCTCATAATAATGACTGAGTCCTCATGAGATCTGCTTGTTAAAAAGTGTGTAGTACTTCTTCTTTCACTCCCTCTCTCATGCTCCACCATAGTAAGACGTACTTACCTCCCCTTTGCCTTCCACCATGATTATGTTTCCTGAGGCCACCCAGCCATGCTTCCTTTACAGCCTGTTGTACTGTGAGTCAATTAAATCTCTTTTCTTCATAAATTACTCAGTCTTAGGTAGTTCTTTTTAGCAGAGTGAGGATGGACTAATGCGGGAGGTTTTCAAGTCATGAGAGTGATGCCTATCACAAATGGATTATGACTGTTACAAAAGGGCTTGGGGTTGTAAATTTGATCTCTTGCTTTCTCTCACCCTCTCCTGCACTTTTACTGTCTGTCATGGGATAATGCAGCAAGAAAGCCCTTGCCAGAATCCAGCCCCTCAATCTTAGCCTTCCTACCCTACAAAACATGAGTCAGTAAATTTCTGTTCATTACAAATTATTTAGTCTCAGGTAAAAAATGAACTAAGACAGAAAACGTATCAGAGAAGTGAGGTGTTGCTATAAAAATATATAAACATGTGAAAGTGGCTTTGGAACTTGATAATGAATAAAGATTAGAAAAGTTTGGAGAAACATGCTAGAAAACCCTAGATTGCAATAAACAAGGAGTTTCAGCAGAATTGCTGAGTGCTCAGAAGCAAAGAACTGTAAAGAAAGATGGAAACATCTTAGAGATTACCTAAGTGATTTTGATCAACATGTTGGTAGGGAAATGAATGATAAAGGCAATACTAATGAGGTCTCAGATAGAAATAAGGAATAACCTATTAGAAACTGGAGGAAAGGTCATATGCATTATAAAGTGGCTCAGGATTTGGTTAATTGTGTCCATGCCCAAGGGCATTTTGAAAGGCAGAATGCAAGAGCTATCAACTAGCACATCTGTTGGAAGGCACAATCTAAACAGCAAAGCATTCAGGGTGCTATGTGACTTTTTTCAATTTTGTATAGCAAAATAACAGGACAAAAAGTAATTTAAAGGCAGAATTTTAATTAAAAAAAAACAACAGTGGTTAGAGATTTGAAGGATTTTCACCTTGGCCTTGTGTTACAGAATGAACAAGCATTTTTAGTAGAGGGAACCTAGGTTGTAGCCAAGAGAATGTTTAATAAGAAGTTGAGTATGAATAGTGTAAAGCCAGAGGCTTTACAGTGGGAGAAGAACCCCAAAGATATTTGAGAAATCTTTTAGACTGCTCTTCCCATTGCAGGCCCAGAGCTCAAGAATGGCAGAATGGTTTCAGGGGGGCAAACCTGGGGTGTCTTATATAAACTCACTGCCCAGGTCCACCTCAGAACTCTGTTCCCTGCATTCTGATGCACATTGCTCCTTGGTTACCGCAGGTAGGGGCCAAGATAACCCAAGTGTGGCTCACACCAGAGCAGTGGAAGATGCAAGTAGCAAATCTTGGTGACCTCCATGTGGGTTTAAGTCTTTAGTCTCATATAATGCAAGAGCTGTAGGTGCATGTCCTCCTCCATCTAGATTTCAAGTTACAACAAACAGCCTGAGAGACAAGGCAGAAACCTGTAGCAGGGGTGGAGCCACTGAAGAGAGCTTTAATTAGGCCAATGCCCTGTAGAATCGTAGGGTCAGAGCCACCGCAGAGAGTCCCCATTAGGGCAGTACCGCATGGAGTTACAGGAGTGGGGTTGTCACCAAGGCTCAGGAACTGTAGAGCTAGCTGTGTGTAACACCAGCCTCGGGAGAACCACGGGCAAGAAGAGCCTTCAACCCGTGACAGCTGCAACATGGGCTGAGCCCTCCAAAGCCATGAGCTTTGGGCCCTTCAAGGCTTCAGAAGTCCAACCTCTACCCTAGTGTAGCAGAGGTATGGAATGGAGCCAAGGAAGATTATTCTGGAACCCTAAAGATGTGACATTTGTCCCATTGGGTTTTGTACTTGCTTGGGACCAGTTAACCCCCTTTTTATGGCTATTTCTGTCTTTGAAACGAGAATGTCTATAAAATTCCTGTCTCATTATTGTGTTTTGGGAGATTTTACTCATTTTACCTCACAAGCTTATGGCTGGAGAGCAATATGCCTCTGGATAAATCATGATTTGAGTCTCACTCACATGATGTTACATGAGAATTTGAATTATGGAGTTGGTACTGGAATGAGTAAGAATTTGTGGGTAGTGGGGTGGAATGAATGTGTCTTGCATTTTGAAAATAACACAAAGTTTGGAAGTTAGGGTTGAAATTCTATGGTTTGACTGTGTGCCCCAAAATGCATGTGTTGGAAACTGAATCCTCAATACAACAGTGATGGGAGGTAGGGCCTAATTGGTGGAGTTGAGATAATGAGAACTCCACCTTCATTAGTAGATTATTCTATATTATAAAAGGGCTTGAGGCTGCAAGTTCAATCTCTTCTTTCTTGCCCTTCTCCTTTTTACCATTAGATGATGCAACAAGAAAGCTTTTGTGACATGGCAGCCTCTCAATTTTGGACTTTTTAGCTTCAAAAACCATAAGCCAATACATTTCTGTTCCTTAGAAATCATCCAGTCTCAGATATTCTGTTATAGCAGCACAAACCTAACTAAGACAACACTCAAACATTAATGCAATAATATTAAGAGGTGAGGACTTTAGGGTGTGATTAGGTCACAATGGCAGAATTCTTACAGATAAGATTAGTGCCCTTGTAAAAGAGGTTCAAGGGAGCTCATTCTCCCCTTTTCACCTATGAAGAATTTGGCCCTCCTCTGACATTGATTCTGCTAGTGCCTTGATCTTGGATGTTCCAGCCTCCAGAACTGTAAGAAATAAATTTATGTTATTCATAAATTACCCATTCTAATGTATTTTTGTTATAGCAGCTCAAACAAATTAAGGCATAGTATAAATTGTTTCAATAAATATTTAGTTTGTATTTTAAGAGGAAAGATGAATAGGAATAAGGTAGAGATAATATGTGATGAAAGATTGGTCAAAAATATTCCTTAACTATAAAAATAATTATTATTAAATTAAAATTTGTACCTACTTCAAGAAAGGTAAATCATTTTTATTATTGTATATTGAAAAAAATCCTCCCTCAAAATATAAACATTTATTTAGCTTATAATTCTATGGTTAAACTATTTGCGCTGCGATGACATGAAAGGTTCTTTGTTACCAGCTGGGAGCAACCATGTATGTGGAATCATCTGACTTTAGACAGCTCTGTTTCTGGAGAGTGGATAGCATTAGCTGGACTGATGGGAGTAACTAGTCTATGTGGTGTTTGGTCTTTCATTCCAGTCTTGATCAATGTAAGGAAGCATCCAAAAGCATCAAGAGACTGTAAGCTCCAAGGTATAAACATTTTTCCAAGTTTCTGTTTCCATTGATCTTCCTGTTCAGTTACAAAATGCAAGTCACATGGGCAGAGTAGGAGTCAATGTAAAAATGTCTGCACAAAAAGTACAGGGATGCAAGAATAAATTAGGGGCCACTACTACAACTATGCTACAGACCAACTCTAATCCTAATGATGGGTAACTTTCCCATAGAAATGCTTCCATCTTTGACAAAATACAGCAGAATCACATTTAATTATGGAATTATATTTGAAATCTAGAACCATGCATAATTCAAACAAGTCAGTAGCTCCTCATTTGCAATTCTTCTTAATACAGAGATCTAAACTCAAAAGAAAGGTACAAATCTAAACTAAAGAGAAAAATTATCTGTCCACCAAACATTCAACATATAGAGTAAAATAAAGATGAATTAACTACAATAGACACCTTCATTTTGTCTGGTTAGTTACTCTACGGGAAAGGAATAGTCATTGATATTGTTAAGATCTTGATATTATTCTACTCCAAGGGAGTGTTTCCCCATTTCTTGCTTTTTATAACTTTTGGGCTCACTTTTTTGGCTTTTGGCTTCTCCATTTGGGGTATCAATCAAATTATATTAAAGTGGTCCAAGTTTGTAACTGAGAAGCTTTTGCAACCCGCTTAATTCTCATACAGAGTTTGGAACCCAGAAGTCTCCTGCAATTTGCTCAAATCTGAGACTGTATTTGCTGCTCCCTTAAAACCTTTGCAGAGTGATGTAACAGAAACTAACAAAGTAGGGATATCAAATAATTTGTCTCTCCAATGAAGGAATCATTAAGCTAATAAAGCACAAGACAGAATCCATTTTTCAAGAACTCCAGAATCTAATTTTTAAAACTTACAGTAATTGAAGGAGTGCTTTAAAAAGAGAAAGGCTGCTAAACTTTAGTAGAAAAATATTGTAGTGCTTTTGCTTACCCACTTACCATTTTCTCCCTATTTGCCAGTAGGGAAGCAGCTGTGGGGGCAGCAGTAGACATTTCTGGCATGGCTTGCTGGTATTAGAATTTAATAGGATCCGTTCTCAAAAACTGTGCGTATGCATTTTGACATATCTGGTGTTTCCCTGAGGAGTCAATGCAGTGGCTGACCTTTGTTTCATCCCTCTCAGACTGGAACGATAGTCTTGGTAGTGGTGGTGCCTGTCAAAAGCACTTAAAGACATAAACTACTCATAGTTTTCTGAGGCAAGAGATGGCATACGGGGCAAGTAAAAGAAAAATTCAAAAGGCTTGGAAGGGGAAAACTAAGAAGAAAAATTCTTGGTGGATAAAGAATTTGAAGAGATATTGTGTATAGTATGGAATTTGGAATGTGACACGCATATATACCAACAGCTGAATGCATGCTTAGAAAAGACCTAAAATGATTCTACAGTTATAAAACTGATGGATCTGTGGGTTCCATGCAAGATTATGAAGGCTGGTTTGTCTTAGCATTAAATGAGTGCCACAGCTTACAGTGAATTTGCAGACTGAGAGAGATTATTGTATGTTTATTTTATTTGTTAATTGGTTTTCTCCATATGTTTAGCCAATCTTGGTCAGGTGATCAGCTGACCACTAAGAAAACAGAATAAAGACATTAGAGGCCACACATAGAAATGAATACAGTATCTGCAAAAAATAGTTTGGAGAATTGATTTTAAAGTCAGATGACTGCAGCAATTAACAATTGACATCAGTAAACCCATGAATTATGTATAATCTAATTCCTAGAGTTACCACGTTACAATCTTCAAAATATTTAGTTTTCAATAATCACAAAAGTTAAAAATCATACAAAGAAATGGAAAAGAATGACCAACTTATAAAGAAAAAATTAAACATGTCAGAAGCCATGCCTGAGGAAACCTAGACTTTGGACTTGCTAGACAAGGACTTTAAGTCAATTATCTTAAATATATTCCAGGAGATAAAGAAAACTAAAGAGAAAGAGTGAGGGGAAATCAATAGAACAATGTACAAAAGATAAATATCAATAAAGAGATATAACTATTTAAAAAGAACCCAGAAAATATTTTTTTAAATTATACTTCAAGTTCTAGGGTACATGTGCACAACATGCAGGTTTGTTACATATGTATTCATGTGCCATGTTGGTGTGCTGCACCCGTTAACTTGTCATTTACATTAGGTATATCTCCTAATGCTATCCCTCCCTACTCTTCCCATCCCACGACAGGCCCCGGTGTGTGATGTTCCCCACCCTGTGTCCAAGTGTAAAAAGAACCCAGAAAATGATTTAAACTGAAGTGTATAATAATGTAAATGATAAATTAATTAGGAGAGTCCTACAGCAGATGTGAGCAGGCAGAAGAAATAAGTAAACAAGAAGATAAGAGATTTAAAATTATCCCATCTGAGGAAGAGAAAAAATAAAAGATTAAGTGGAAATTAACAGATGGGTTTATGGGACACCACATAGCATGCCAAAATACACATTATGAGAGTAACAGGGAAAGGGGCAGAAAGAATATGTAAAGAGCTGGGCAAAAACTTCCCACATTTGATCGAAGGCAGTAATCCGTAATCCAAGAAAGCAGACACACATGCAACAGGTTAAACAAAAAGAGATCTACACCAAGACATATTACAACCAAAACACTGAAAGCCATAGTCAAAGAGAGAATTTTGAAAGCAGCAAGAGAGAATCAGCTCATCACATTAAATGGATTTTTTTTTTTTTTTTGAGGTGGAGTCTCATTCTGTTGCCTAGGCTGGAGTACAGTGGGGCAATCTCAGCTTACTGCAACCTCCATCTCCCGGGTTCAAGTGCCTCAGCCTCTTGAGTAGCTGGGACTACAGGCATGCGCCATGATGCCTGGCTAATTTTTGCCTTTTTAGTAGAGACGGGGTTTCGCCATGATGGCCAGGCTGGTCTTGAACTGTTGACCTCAGGTGATCCACCCACGTCAGCCTCCCAAAGTGCTAGGATTACCGTGACCAGCCTAAATGGATTCTTAATAAGATTTCTTACCAGAAACCATGGAGAGCAGAAGGAATTGGGATGACTAAAGCTCTGAAAGAAAAAAAACAGCCTACTAAGAATTCTGTCTGTGACAAAACTAAACTTCAAAAATGAAGACATTCCGAGATATTCAAAAGCTGGGGCAGTTTGTCAGTGGTAGACACGACTTACAAGAAATGTTAATGGGAGTCTTTTAGGCTGAAATTAAGTCACTAAACAATAACTCAAAGCCACATATAAATATACAATAAATATATATATACACACATATAAATAAATATACAATACACACACACATAAAATGAAGAATTCAACAAAAGTAACTTCATAGGTAAGTACAAAAGTATTAAAGTATTTTTGGATGTAACTTCTTTTTTGTTTCCTATATGATTTAAAAACAAAAACTATAAATACAGGTTGATAGACACACAATGTATAAACATGTAACGTATAATAGGAGCAATCTAAAAGTGATGGCAGCTGTATAGGAGCAGAGTTTTTAAGATATCATTGAAACTAAATTCAAACGCAATTGTAGAAATGTAGGATATTAATTAAAATTCACATACTAACCACTGAGAAGTTCCTCAAACACAAAAGAAGGCAGTATTAAAAGAAATGAGGAATAATAGTATGTGTTTATACATATTTTTATATTTGTGTATGTGCATATATATGTAAATGTATATAAATGTATGAATGGGTGTGCATATATATAAATATATATAAATATAGGCCATATAGAAAGTAAATTGGAAAATGGCACAAATTTCTTAGTTTGTTTGTGCTGCTATTAAAAAAATGCCAGAGACTGGGTAATTTATAAAGAACAGAAATTTATTTTATCTTGGTTCTGGAGGCTGGGAAATCCAAGGTGAAGTGCTGGTGATGAAGCACTGGCATATTCAATAATTAGTGAAGGCTCGTCCCTCATAGACAGCACTATCTACATGTCCTCACATTATGGAAAGAATAGAAGGGCAAACAGGGTGTTTTCCCATGGGGGAAGGGACACAAGTATAAACAGGAATGCACATTTTTGGCTATACAGTATGTTACACTAGAAAAGAAGTCTTAATTCAAAAAGACTGAGATTATACAAGTTATTTTTTCTGATTGCTATAAAATAAAGCTACAAATAAAAACTGGGAAATGTATAAATGCATGGAAATTAAAAAACTTACCATTAAGTAACCAATGGGTGAAAGAGGAATTCACATGGGCAATAATAAAATACTTTGAGATGAATTTAAACAAAAATACAACATATCTAAATTTAAAGGATGCAACAAAAGCAATGCTCTGAGGAAAACTTGTAGCTGTAAATGAGTATGGCTATAAATACCCTAAATTTACCAAGGAACTGGAAAAAGAACAACAAACTGAAGCCAAAGCTAGCAGAATGTAGGAAATAAAGATTACAGCTTAAGTAAATAACATAGAAAATGGCAAAACAGAGAAAATCAACACAACCAAAACTTCATACTTGGTAAAAATAAAAAAAAAAAATGACATACTGTTATTTAGACAAACAAAGAAACAAAGAGAGGGGATACAAAAACTAAAATCAGAAATGAAAGCAGAGATAGTACTATTTTATTTGTCAATAAAGAACATGGAGATGTTTCTCAAACCTAAATAGAAAGGTACAGGGCCTGGACACAACCAAGAATCTTTACATGGATGGATCTGATAATAAACTAATATTTACCCCTTCTCTATCTATTATTTTAAATATTCATTAAAAATAGTACCTTACATTAGATCATAGATTTTCTAATGCACTTGTGACCAAATTGTTTATATATTTGGGGTCCTGTCTGCAAAATAAAGAAACAAAAAACATTTGCTTGAGGTTCTGCAAACCTATGGACAGGCCTGAAAATGACTCCTGTCTTAGGTCTGCTGTGGACTTTGAGTTTAGCTTCACTGTCACAGTTCATCCACCTTAAGAAATCTTAATACGTATTATCAGGAGAAAAGTTTGTTCATTCTTCCTTTATATTAGCTTAGCAGTTTTCTAATTCCTTTTCACTGTTAAGTCATTTACCATTTTTTTTTCTAGATGAGGGTTTAGTCAAATACCTTAGCCAGCACTTAACAGAAATAGTATGTCCTATATTTCAATTTTTAATTTTAAACTTTATGCTGCTATGCTTAAAGTTTGTGTATGTCTCCTAGTATACATATGCAAAGAATTTATCTGGGGTGTATACATAAGAGTAGAACTAATGTGTCACCAGCTATTCATATTCTCTACTTAAGTAGATATTGTCAAGTAATTCCCCAAATATATTAGCACCATGTACACTACCTCTAGAATTTTTCTATTGCCCTATGTAACTAATTTCATATTTTCAGAATTAAAAATAAAAGCCAATCAGATAAGTAGGTTGGCATTACCTATATATTTGAAATCATATCAAGTTTTGATCAGTTTGAATTTCTTTCCTTAATAGCCAATTGAGTTTGTTTTCATAACACACTTGCTCATTTCATTAGTCTATTTCTCAAGTTAGATTTTTGGGTTTTGTTGATTTGCATGCTAATATTTTAGAGGTGTTACAAATACCATCATCCAATATGTAACTTGTCTGACATTTTTATGATCTCATAAATAAAAAAACTATTATAATTTTGATGTACTTAAAATCATCCATTGTTTCATTTGTGATTTATGCTTTTTATATATTATATATTATTATTCTAGGTCATAAAGATGTTTTATGATTATTTTTGGAGGGGGAAAAAGAAACATCTGAGAAAGAAACACAGTGAATCCGAACAAAAGAAATTATATATTGAATTAAAAATAAGTATAATGTAGAGTTGTTAATTTTCTTCATAAAAATAAATATTAAAAAGGAGCCTACTGTTTCCCCCTAAAGTTTACCAAACATTTCAGATTGTTGTACTTAGTATTTCAATGTCTCTTTGATTATGGAATGGTTTAGCTGATGGTTTCATAGATGAAATATGTATGACTTTCTCTTTAGATAGCTAAAATGCATGGCTGAGTTACTACAGAACAACGGGAAATGTACCTGGTAGTTCAAGTTCAAACTATGACATTAGCTTTGATGTAACATATTTGAATTGTAAGTAATTGATTGTTTTTGAACTCTATGAATTTTGCTTCAATTAATTTTTTTCAAAGAATTCTACTAATATAATCATAAATGATATCTCCCTTTTCATGTTTTCCAGGTTCAATTCCCTTTGGCTGTCAAATAAATACTCCTTTTATTTTGTCCTTTGCTACTTTATAGATATAAACTTCACAAGGGGAAATTCCTTATGAAACATTTTACAAAACAGTGTTTCCTTTAAGCTATGAGCTGCATTACGGAGATTTAAAAATAGACATAACACAAGTTTCAAAAGCTCTTATTTTTTATTAGTTTATTCACCAATCTTGCTACCATTCCCTTTCTTTGCAACTTTCAAAGCTGTAGAGCTATAGAATTACAGTGTGATATGAGGAATAGAAAAAAGATAAATTTAAATAAGGCTCGTCCTTTAAATCTTTTATTACAATAAATTTGTTGTATATATGTTTTCAAAAAAGGAAAGAAAATTAATACAGATTATTATGTGCCAGCCATTGTTCTAAAAATAGTATAAAAAAACCATCAATTGGCCAGGAGCGGTGGCTCACGCCTGTAATCCCCGCACTTTGGGAGACCGAGGCGGGCGAATCACGAGGTCAGGAAATCGAGTCCATCCTGGCTAACACGGTGAAACCCCGTCTCTAATAAAGATACAAAAAAATTAGCCAGGGGCGGTGGCTGGTGCCTGTAGTCCCAGCTACTAGGGAGACTGAGGCAGGAGAACGGCGTGAACCCGGGAGGCGGAGCTTGCAGTGAGCAGAGATCACGCCACTGCACTCCAGCCTGGGCGACAGAGCGAGACTCTTGTCTCAAAAAAAAAAAAAAAATCAATTCAATAATAAAAATATTGATTTATTTTAGTCAAATAAAGAGTTGTAACTATTTTGAAACCATAAACCATCTTCTTTTACTCTTTATATTGAGGTATAATGGACAAATAAAGTGTGTATATTCCAGGCATACAATGTGTCGTTTTTGTATATGTGCACATTGTGAAACCATTACCACAATCAAGCTAAATATATCCATTAACTGCCATAGTTACGCTGTGTGTGTGTGTGTGTGTGTGCGTGTGTGTGTGTGTGTGTGTTAAGAACGCTTAAGATCTACTTAGTATGCAATACATTATTATTAACTTTAGTCATCATTGTATATATTAGGTCTCCAGAGCTTATTCATCTTAAATTGGAAGTCTGTATCCTTTGACCAGTATCTCACTATTTCCCCAACTTCCAACCCCTGATTGCCACCTATAAATTAATTTTTTTGGAGTCCACATATAAATAAGATTATGCAGTATTTTTGTTCCTATGTCTGGCTTATATCACTTTACATAATTTCATCCAGTTTATCTTTATTGTTGCAAATGGCAAGATTTCCTAAAAAAAAAAAAACTACCCAAGTCTTGGAAACAAATAAGTTTGTTTGTCTATGGAAAAATACGTTGAATTTTTAAAATGTGGTTATGGATATTTAATGGAATGCCATTCAGTTTTTCTTACTTTATTAAATATAAAATAAATTAAAAAGTGAAAATTTGCTTGTAAACCCCAGATATTACTCATTGCTAACAAAATATTAATTGTTTAAAAATGTTTAATGTGCTGCTGACTTTTTAAATTTCTGCATAAAACATAAATATTATATTTGAAGGTAATATAACACATAGAAGGGAATATTTATAAGTACATATAGTTAGACACATGTGATCAAATATATCCATAAATGTAAAAATAGGCATAAGTATGTATACAAATATACTTAAGGATAGTAACTTTCTTTGTTGCTCTCATTTTTTTTTTGTTAATAAATAGCTATTGCTGCTAGGCTTAGAGGTTCATGCCTATAATCCCAACACTTTGGAAAGCTGAGGGGGAGGATTGCTTTAGCCCAGAATTTCAAGATTGGCTTGGGCAACATGCCAAGACTCAGTCTCTACAAAAAATAAAAAGTTGAAAAATTAGCGAGGTATGATGGCATAAGGCTGTAGTCCCAGCTACTCAGGAGACTGAGGCAGGAGAATTGCTGGCTCTCAGGAAGTTGTGGCTGCAGTGAGCCATGTTTGCACCAGTGCACTCCAGTGTGAGCAACAGAACAAGACCCTGTCTCAAAAATAAATAAATACATACATATAAGTAGCCATTGAAAAATGTTCAATAATACTGAATTATGTATTCAAAAAATTAAAGATGACTCTTTGAGTTTTAAAAATTAAAATGATAAAATCTATGCTGAGTTTGTTTTATCGAATAACACAATGACTTTGAAAGCACCTGTTAAAATGCTGTGTTATATAAACAATGACCATTTTAATTGAATGAATTTCCATACATGGCCTTAATATACAAAATTTTTTTTAAAGTTTTGACTGCATCTAAATAATATGCATTACATATAAAATTATTTTTAAGATACCCAGAGAGAGAAAGACAGGAAGTGAGTGGAAGATAGAAAAGGTAAGATAAATATATGAGAAATGAGAAGGAAAAAAAAGGGGAAAGGGAAAATATAGAAAATTTTCAAGCTAAAGATATTGAGTCAAAATCTAGACCAGCAGTCTCATTTCAGAGTGTGAACAACAGCTACCAAGTACATCAGTAACACAGCTATTAGTACTTGATGAATCTACTGAATAACTTCTAGAGTGACAAATTAGAATTAAAGAAAACTGTCTAGTTGTAACTGAAAAATCAGCACTGTAACAATATAAGAGCAGAAACTTTAAAAAAAATCTGCTATATCTTTAACAAAAAATGACAAATTAATCATAATTAGCATTAGTGTAAGCAAAAACAAAACAGGATTTTAGAGCAGCAGTCCACTTTCATAGGAAACAATAACAATAGGATTAACATAGTGTTGTTGTTTCAAAAAATTCACTATATCTAAAAGAAAATCTCTAAACATCTGGGTGATATCCCTCATCTTGAATTCTGTAGTTTAATTAAGAACTCTTGGAGGGCTCTTACCTTATCTCTTCAAAAATAAGTGATATTATTTTAGATAACTAATGAAGTTCATAGCAGACATTATACATTCTTTGCTGGTAGTGATTAGTTTGAAGAATGCTTGAAATATGTATCTAAGAAGTGTATTAGAAGGGAAGGTAGGAGAGTTTGTATGAAGAACTTTTCTAGGACTTCAAGTTTGATTTCAAATATCCCACAATCTCTTAACACTTTTGATTTAGTACCTCATCTCATTAGGCATAGTCAGAATTGAAATTCCTGTGTGCCCCACAGCTCCCATTCTAAATATTCTCAGTCAAGCATGATCCAAGGGTGCAGTTTCCAGTTTCAAGTGACCAGCATTGCAGGGCCTTTGTGTTTTGTTCCACTAGAAGACTACTAAAAGAATGCTATATGTGTCCAAATATTTTACTGAGTTTTGGTGAAATATTCCTCACAATGTTGAGTTGTCCTTCTGCTCTCAATTTTCTTATACACTCTTCTAACAATCACTAAACCATGCAATACATTTGTGTGATTAAAAGCCAGGATCCTGGCAGGAAAGAGAATTCATCACAAAGACTTGCAACAGTGGAAGTTAATAACACCCAAAAGGGACAACAGGAGGAAAACAAGGATGAAATACTCCAGTCCTTTATACTCTTCTTCCCCTTTATCTTCTTTTGATGACTCCTTTTCATCAAACTTAACTTGAAGTTTGCTGAAAACTAAGCCTGAAAGATGCAATCTGCAGAGATTAGCATCTGGACAGAAGGATGGAGCATGTATATAAGAGGCAGAGAAAGAAACAGAAGCAGAAAATCACTATATTTTTTTTTGACAATGAAGAATTTTTGCTTTATTTAACTCATTACCCAAAGTAGAGTTCTTTTCCCGGAAGGTATTTAATTACACATATCAATAGTCCTCTTTGCCAGATATAATCCAAAACATGCAAACTAAAGTAGAGGTACAATATGCAAGGTATAACAAAACAATGAAAATACCAAGTGAAAATAACTATGACTGAGTCAAGGATTACAGAGAAATAAGAAAATACCACTTTAAGGAGTCAAGGAAAATTCATACAGTATTGGAATCTTAAAGGATTATAGAGAGTTAGATAAAGTATCACAGAGGGGGAGAGTGTGAGAAAGGATAATAATCTAAAAAATATAGATGGGTTTTAATAAGATTTAAATGTTGGTAACATGGAAGAAACTACAAAGAAAATAATAGCTCAATTAAGCAAAAGGAAAGTCATGGATAACCATTTACACTGAGATAAGAAATTTTAATTTTACTTTACAGAAATTGAAATAATTGAAACAGGTGAGTGGCATGGTTAGCTTTCTATGACAGAAAGACTGCTCTGTAAGTTTGGAAAGAAGCAACCTGGAGGCTAAAAGCAGCCCAGGCATTAGCAGTCTGGGAGAACGATGTACGTATAAATCACAGATGTGAAAGTGAGCATGAAAAAGGAGGCCATATTTTATGTGGGACAAAGTTGAATCTGTACCTGTTATTTCTCAGAGTAACTACTTTTACTTGTATTGACTAATATCTATAGAACACTTTGCTTTCAAAATATGTTGGTGAGTCTCTAAATAGATCTATAAAAATGCTGGCAGTGCTCATGTGAGTTTAGGGTGAGGATTCATTGGTGGGAGTATTTTTATTTGTGAGTATTTTTATTTATTGTTTTCAGTGACAACTTTTATGAATTGTTTACTGGGACAAAAATTATCTGAACTGTAAAAGAAATAGAGATTTTGTCTAACATCCGTCAGGGTTGTTACCGAGTGTATGTAAATTGTGGAAGCCCTTATCTTGGTGAATAGCTTAAAATAGGCACTTGATAAATGTTTCCTTCCACTGCACTTTCTTCCATTACTCTGAGTGGAATCTGCAAATGCCTGAGTCTGCTGAGTTATGCTGAAAGAAAATAACACTTGAATTGCAAAAAAAAAAATGTTCTGTATAAGTTAGAAAGCTATTTTGTTTAGTTTTCTGTATACACTCATATATTTACATAATCAGTGTTTATCAACTTGCATCATGTTTTGTGATGTGTGGATATTAGATAGATAAAATATAGGTATATATATGTACATATAGGTATACATATATTTACACACATATATATAGAGAGAGAGAGGAGCGAGGAATAATTTTCATCTTTTATGTAAAGATTGCAAGACAGTGTTATTTTAGTTGAATAAACTGAGGCATTTATATCTTCCTGTTTATCAGAATAATACTCTATTTCCATATTGTCTTAGCACAAAACATAAAAATGTAAGATATCTTTTTCTGCCAACCTATTTCACAGAAGCTCATTTATCCATCTATTCATTCACAGATTAAAATATTGAGAGACTTTATGATAAACCTACAAAGAAGTTTTCTTTAGAAAAATATATTTCAGCAAGTGCTTAGTAATGTAGATCAAGCTGTAAATATAACATGCTCCCTAGAAATACTCTAAGGGGAAACAAATATTCGTACCTTTTTGGGTTGTTCATTCAAAAAACCAAAGTAGCATCTATCTGTTTAGGGAGGATAAAAGGATTTTCTATTAAAGGGACTTTTCAACAAAAACAGTAGAAAGGAGACCGTTCATTTGAAGAAGTCTTTATAACAAACAACATTTTGTTATCTTAGTAAGAAAGACTATTTTCTTCTCAGGAAGCAATACCTAACAACTAAAAACAGAAGATAAAGACGTATTGTTCAGAGCAATTACATCGGCAAGAAACATGAATAAAGACAGTGGCTTTGTGTCATTTTCAAACACACCTCTTGAGGAAGAAACCAGAAACACTGTAGTTATGAGGCTTCAAAAATTGAAAATAGGACATTTAAAAAAATATGTAAATCTACTCTTCGGTTCCATTTTTATCTTGAACCAAAAGATTAAGAATAAATAAATCAAAGCAACTAAAAATTATAAGTTCAATACACAAAATAAATATTTTCATTTTAAAATAGTCAAAAAGCATGAAGTGAAATAATTACATAATAAAATTGAAATTTTTCTAATATGTATGTTTCTCTAATTGCATAAAATAATTAGACTATTCAATTTTATTTTTAAATTTTTCCATAACACTTGTTTCTTTCTATAATACTACATGAGATATTTGTTTCTGACATCTGCTGTTGATTTTCTCTGTATCTCTACATCTCTATTCATTATCCACCTAATCTTCATTTAGGCAGACATATTCCATCTGCTTTTTTCTGACAATATTAGATGCTATATTAGTAGAACCTGGTGATTGATTCTGTGTTAGGCTTATGGTATTTAGAAAGAATCAATGGTGACATCTTAGCTTCTGGTGGTGTGTGTTGTCATTTAGCATAACTTAGAATGCCAAAGAAGGAGTAAGTTTTCTTGGTAAGATGATGACTTGAGTTTTGGAAGCTTGTATCTGTTGTTCTTGTGGCTCATCTAATTGTAAATGTCTAATACACAGTTTAAAAAATGTTTTCTGGGTCTCAGGAAAAAAACCCAAAGTCTGAGCTGGGCAGTATTGGATGAAGTAAAATAAGTTTCGATATTGAGATTTGTGTGAAAATAAATTAGTGTATTTTAAAATAAACTGTAGTAATACATCAAAGTATTTGCCTAGGCTTCATTAGTCTAAATATTTGATCCATACCATGAAGGAATTGATTGTGTTTTGTTTACAATTGTTTCTCTATTTTTGTATATAGGAACAAAATTGATAAATGCATGCTGAATAAATAAATGTGTTAGGAAATGAGTATTAATGCTTAGGAGTTATTTTGTTACCACTCAATCTTTAAACATATTTTGTTTTTCTAGATAGGAGACCTAACTCAGGTTAGCACATTCTCATATTCATTCATTGGGCATTTTATATTAAAGCACTTTTTTTTCTTTTTTTTGAGAAGGAGTCTCACTCTGTCACCCAGGCTGGAGCTCAATGGCACGATCTCGGCTCAGTGCAACCTCCACCTCCCAGGTTCACGCCATTCTCCTGCCTCAGCCTCCCAAGTAGCTGGGATTACAGGTGCCCGCCACCACGCCCAGCTATTTTTTTGTATTTTTAGTAGAGACAGGGTTTCACCATGTTAGCCAGAATGATCTCAATTGCCTGACCTTGTGATCCGCCCACCTTGGCCTCCCAAAGTGCTGGGATTACAGGCACGAACCACCGTGCCCGGCTATTAAAGCAATCTTTACAAGTTCTGATAATTTATACAAGTTCTGATATGTGGCTACCCAACGCTAGTCCAACCCAGGGCCAGAATTCACTGGCTGCTGCTGCATGTACTTGCTGAAACCAGATAAACTGCCTTTTTATGGAAAGCATTATAGAAACCAATTTGGGTTTATTATCACATATTTGAGGCTTTTCATCTGGGCTGTAACAACAACAACAACAACAAAAAAAAACGGGGAAGGAAGCATGGACAAATGGTAAATTTAAAGATTAAGCAGAAGGTATTTGTTTTATTTTATTATGAAGTCTTTCTGGGGACCTCAAATTAAAATAAAATTTAATGTAAAACATTTGTTATCATATTAGAGTTCCCAGGCATGGAAACATTAATATACACACAAATCATGAACTAACTCAGAGATTACTCACTTAACTTTTGTTGTGTATATTATAAAGCAAGGACTTCGCATGATCTTAGCCAAAAGGCCGAGAAGCAATAAAGCAAGGACTTAAAGTAATAAATGCATAGTTAATTTTATATCTAACAGCTATATTTGTCTCTTCAGCCAAGAATGCTAAGAAGGTAGCCATGTCAATTGTGAAATCTACTGTGTGATCTGGCAATTTCCTCTTTAAGAATCAGACATTAACGATCAATTAATTTCAAAGAGGCCAGTAAAGATTCAGAGGTTCTAAACACAGAATATTGTACATACTAATTAAAATTTTCAAAGATTGCCTAATGAAATTGTCTTACATCTCGGTGAAGAGAACAACAGTTTCCTTTGATTCAATTATCTGATATTATTAGTAGTGCTTTTCAGAATTGTTAATCACTCTCTTCCTGACAGAGGAGGGCACATTTATTCATTTGCGGTGTCTCTATGTAGGCCATTACAAGAGAAATAGAATTCAAAAGGTTGCCTTCAATTCTTTACAAAGAGACAAAATCAAATTCAATTAGGATAAGTGCACTTGAATCAAGACAAGGTATAAATAAAATACCTAATATAATAATATCTAGACTCAAAATTTAAATCATGGCATCATGAGTAGGTAATACAGTTCTATGTTTAGCACATCAATAAGTTATTACCATATTTAGGAGCTCAGATGGGTGGAAAGATGTAACAGTGTGCTTAACTATCAATCTAGAATTCAAAGTTACACATAATTAACTACACCCTTTAACTTTGGTAGCATTACTACATTTCATAAACCATTTCTTTATATTTTAAAAATTGTATTAGTATCATATTAATATGTAAACATGTAATACCCATCAATTTGTAGGTACCCTTATAGCACTTAATTTCATATGTCAAAATCTTGTAAACTTGGTTGTAATGACTGCAGTGCAAAAGTAATTAAGTGTACCAGACAGCAACACCTATCAGGTAGTCAAAGCATTTCCCATTGTATAATGAGATGAAGTAGAAAGAGTGTATCTTAAGACAGTGGGCAGAACAGCCCCATATGCAGAGGAAGCAGTGAGGTGATTTTTTTTTTCTTCGTTAGAGAAGTCCCAGGAAATGGAAATTAAGCAAGCTTCAGCCTATTATGTAGTGCATTTTCCATAAGTAGAGAATAAAACCTTACTGCTTTAACATGCTTCAAGCCCCAGTGGAGACAGTGAAGTAAAATGATACAAGTTTTGCCACAGATTTCAGGGTCCCAGGGAAGTGGAGTTACTGTCAGTGACAAAGCTGTTTTATTTAAGTAGGAAAAATGAATCATTATCACCTTTGACTGGAAAAATAACATTATCACCCTCACACATGGAGCACTGAAAACCAGCATTTCATAATTCCACTTGTAAGGGATTCACTAAATGTCTTTTGTGTCATATGAAGCACACAGGTTTTAATTAACTCCTTGTTGTAGAAGGTACTACCACAGGTATTTGTTTTTTTTTGGACACACTCATGGAATGTTTTTTTCTGCAGCTACAGAAGCCTTCAGTTATCCCATTTTCCAGCAAGATGAGGCCTTGCCTCATTTTCACCATTCAGTCCAGAGGTTTCTAATGAGCACATTTTTAAATACAGATTGGACACTATTCAAAAGACTGACCTGCCTTCGAAACAGTGGCTTCCAGATCTCCCAGATATGTGACTGTTTATGAAGGTGTGTCAAGAACCTCCACGTTTTCCCACTTCTTTCTTGCAGTTCAGAGACATTTGATTCTCTATCCACTAGTTTAATTACGCATATCTTAATTACCTTGTAGGCATTTTGTGAAATGAATAAAATCACTCCTAATTTTGTTAATCAAATCAGTTTTTGTCTTTAGACAAAAGTTGTGTCCCAATGAAGACATTTTATGTAGCTACCAAGTACTATATGCTGGAGGCTGAGTTCAAAGTATAAAAACTCTCATTCTCTAATCTTGAGGAGCTAATGATTTTGTAACTAGGCATAGGTGAGTGACTAAAAGAATGAATGAAATTCTGAAAAATTGAGTAATGAAGTATATACATCATGGACCGAAGAAAGCACTAGTTTAATCTCCTTGATAGGATTGAGAAAGTTCATATATAAGGTAGAATTTTAGCTGGAGTTTGGAAGATTGGTCAAATTTAGTAAGAAAAGAAGAGGTAAATGGTTGTAATTTAATAGAATAGGATGAGCTAGATTTGTCTGTTGTTTTGGTATGCATAGATACGGTTTAAAATCGCATGAAAACCATGCTGGTATAATGAAACTTTTTCTGTAGGCAATGTAAGATTATGTAGAAACATTTATTAGCTTTCTCCTTCAATGCTAACAGGCTAGGGATGACAGAGGAAAAGACAAACCAAAAGAGACAAAGGGGATTGTTATTCTCGAAGCAAAGTTCTTGTAATTTTTGTACTTCTATAAGAAACCTAATGTGTTGTACAACTGCTACAAATTGTGTTCATTAGGAAAACCTACAATTCATTGTGGTTACTGTGTTTTGTTTTATAATTGTTGCTAAAATAACTTTTTTATATATAAAATAAACTTTTTTATATTAATAAATATCTGTCTAGTCATACTAGGAAGAATAACAAAATGGAAGATAGATTTTGGCTCAGGAAACCTGGGCACACTTGGGTTTCAATCCCAACTATTACTTCTACTTGCCATGTGACCATGTTCAAATTATTTAGGCATTTTAAGTCTTCTTTTTCTCAAGTCCAAAACTGGTTTAAAATTTTTATCTCAGATGTTGTTAAAAATTAAATGAGATAATGTATGTAAAATGTTTTGAGAAAATACTACTTATTAAACTTTGTTGTGATTCATGAGCTCATGAAAATATCTTTAAGATGGAGGGTGACTCCCCCTCCCCCTCCCCCTCCCCCTCCCTCTCCCCTTTCTTCGGTCTCCCTCTCCCTCTCCCTCTCCCCTTTCTTCAGTCTCCCTCTCCTTCTTTTTTCGGTCTCCCTCTGTTGCCGAACCTGGACTGTACTGCAGTGATCTCGGCTCGCTGCAACCTCCCTGCCTCGGGCTCCTGTGACTCTCCTGCCTCAGCCTGCCGAGTGCCTGGGATTGCAGGCGCGCGCCGCCACGCCTGAATGGTTTTTGTATTTTTGGTGGAGACGGGGTTTCGCCGTGTTGACTGGGCTGGTCTCCAGCTCCTGGCCTCGAGTGATCTGCCTGCCTCGGCCTCCCGAGGTGCTGGGATTGCAGACGGAGTCTCGCTAACTCATTGCTCAATGGTGCTCAGGCTGGAGTGCAGTGGTGTGATCTCGGCTCGCTGCAACCTCCACCTACCAGCCTCGTGCCTTGGCCTCTTAAAGTGCTGAGATTACAGCCTCTGCCCTGCGGCCACCCCGTCTAGGAGGTGAGGAGCATCTCTGCCTGGCCGCCCATCGTCTGGGATGTGAGGAGCCCCTCTGCCCGGCCACCCTATCTGGGAAGTGAGGAGCGCCTCTGCCCGGCTGCCCATCGTCTGGGATGTGAGGAGCGCCTCTGCCCGGCTGCCACCCCGTCTGGGAGGAAGTGAGGAGCACCTCTGCCCGGCTGCTCTGTCTGGGAGATGAGGAGCACCTCTGCCCAGCCACCCCGTCTGGGAGGTGAGGAGCGCCTCTGCCTGGCCGCCACCCCATCTGGGAGGAAGTGAGGAGCGCCTCTGCCCGGCTGCCCCATCTGGGAAGTGAGGAGTGCCTCTGCCCGGCCACCACCCCGTATGGGAAGTGAGGAGCGCCTCTGCCCAGCCGCCACCCCATATGGGAAGTGAGGAGCGCCTCTGCCTGGCCGCCACCCCGTCTGGGAGGAAGTGAGGAGCACCACTGCCCAGCTGCCCCATCTGGGAAGTGAGGAGCGCCTCTGCCTGGCCGCCACCCCGTCTGGGAGGAAGTGAGGAGCGCCTCTGCCCGGCCGCCCCGTCTGGGAGGTGAGGAGTGCCTCTGCCCGGCCGCCCCATCTGGGAGGTGAGGAGCGCCTCTGCCTGGCCGCCACCCCGTCTGGGAGGAAGTGAGGAGCACCACTGCCCAGCTGCCCCATCTGGGAAGTGAGGAGCGCCTCTGCCTGGCTGCCACCCCCTATGGGAAGTGAGGAGCGCCTCTGCCTGGCCACTCCGTCTGGGAAGGGAGGAGCGCCTCTGCCCGGCCGCCCCGTCTGGGAGGTGAGGAGCGCCTCTGCCCAGCCGCCACCCCGTCTGAGAGGAAGTGAGGAGCACCTCTGCCCGGCCGCCACGTCTGGGAAGTGAGGAGCGCCTCTGCCTGGCCGCCACCCCGTCTGGGAGGAAGTGAGGAGCGCCTCTGCCCGGCTGCCCCATCTGGGAAGTGAGGAGCTCCTCTGCCCGGCCGCCACCCCGTATGGGAAGTGAGGAGCGCCTCTGCCCGGCCGCCCCGTCTGGGAGGTGAGGAGTGCCTCTGCCTGGCCACCCCGTCTGGGAAGTGAGGAGCGCCTCTGCCTGGCCGCCACCCCGTCTGGGAGGAAGTGAGGAGCGCCTCTGCCCGGCCGCCACCCCGTATGGGAAGTGAGGAGAGCCTCTGCCCGGCCGCCCCGTCTGGGAGGTGAGGAGTGCCTCTGCCCGGCTGCCACCCCGTCTGGGAGGAAGTGAGGAGCACCTCTGCCCGGCTGCTCCGTCTGGGAGATGAGGAGCACCTCTGCCCATCCGCCCCGTCTGGGAGGTGAGGAGCGCCTCTGCCTGGCCGCCACCCCGTCTGGGAGGAAGTGAGGAGCGCCTCTGCCCGGCTGCCCCATCTGGGAAGTGAGGAGCTCCTCTGCCCGGCCGCCACCCCGTATGGGAAGTGAGGAGTGCCTCTGCCTGGCCACCCCGTCTGGGAGGTGAGGAGTGCCTCTGCCCGGCTGTCACCCCGTCTGGGAGGAAGTGAGGAGCACCTCTGCCCGGCTGCCCCTTCTGGGAGATGAGGAGCACTTCTGCCCGGCCGCCCCGTCTGGGAGGTGAGGAGTGCCTCTGCCTGGCCGCCACCCCGTCTGGGAGGAAGTGAGGAGCGCCTCTTCCCGGCTGCCCCATCTGGGAAGCGAGGAGCGCCTCTGCCTGGCCGCCACCCCGTATGGGAAGTGAGGAGTGCCTCTGCCTGGCCACTCCGTCTGGGAAGGGAGGAGCGCCTCTGCCCGGCCGCCCCATCTGGGAGGTGAGGAGTGCCTCTGCCAGGCCGCCACCCCGTCTGGGAGGAAGTGAGGAGCGCCTCTGCCTGGCTGCCCCATCTGGGAAGTGAGGAGCGCCTCTGCCCAGCCGCCACACCGTCTGGGAAGTGAGGAGCGCCTCTGCCCGGCTGCCCAGTCTAGGAGGTGAGGAGCGCCTCTGCCCGGCTGCCCGGTCTGGGAAGTGAGGAGCGCCTCTGCCCGGCCGCCCGGTCTGGGAAGTGAGGAGCGCCTCTGCCCGGCTGCCCCCTCTGGGAAGTGAGGAGCGCCTCTGCCCAGCCGCCCTGTCTGGGAGGTGAGGAGCGCCTCTGCCCGGCCGCCCTGTCTGGGAGGTGAGGAGCGCCTCTGCCCTGCCGCCCCGTCTGGGAGATGTACCCAACAGCTCCGAAGAGACAGCGACCATCGGGAGCAGGCCATGAGGACAATGGCGGTTTTGTTGAAGAGAAGGGGGGGAAGTGTGGGGAAAGGAAGGAGAGATCAGATTGTTGCTGTGTCTGTGTAGAAAGAGGTGGGCATAGGAGACTCCATTTTGTTCTGACTAGGAGAAGTTCTGCCTTGGGATGCTGTTGATCTATGACCTTGCCCCCAGCCCCGTGCTCTCTGAAACATGTGCTGTGTCAACTCAGGGTTAAATGGATTAAGGGCGGTGCGAGATGTGCTTTGTTAAACAGGTGCTTGAAGGCAGCATGCTCTTTAAGAGTCATCACCACTCCCTAATCTCAAGTACCCAGGGACACAAACACTGCAGAAGGCCACAGGGACCTCTGCCTAGGAAAACCAGAGACCTTTGTTCATGTGTTTATCTCCTGACCTTCTCTCCACTATTATCCTATGACCCTGCCATATCCCCCTCTCCGAGAAACACACAAGAATGATCAATAAATACTTCATAAATTAAAAAAAAAAAAAAAAGATGGAGGGTGACTATAATTCTCATATTTAGCATTATATATATTGCAATTGTATTTCCCAGCTTTAGGAGAAACTAAAGCAGACTAATATATATTGAATTTCATATATATATGTGGAATATATAGATAAGATTGCTTTCCATGTATGTGTGTATATATAGAGAAAGAGACAGAGAGTGAGAGAGACAGTGACAGAGAGACAGAAAAACAAAAAGTCTGTGACCTGAATTCTGTTATAATTGGTATAGAGTAAAAAAGACTTAAGCAATTGTACATTACTATTTATTTCCTTCCCTCACAAGAAAAATTAAATAAAAAAATTATACTCATTTTAAGATCTTATACTTCAATTTTCACAATTTTTTCCTTTACCTGAGGTTATCATCTTTGAAATTCAATATTGAGGCCCCCGTTGTCAAATTTAAAACTTTGGGAACAGGCCCACAGACTTTTTCTCAACCTTAATTTATTTTACAATCTTTGTGGAAAACTTCTAGTGAATGATGCATCCAATACCATACCTCTGTTCTTGAACTTCTTGTTTCTAATAACTATTCCTCACCATCATTTCAGATACCTATTCCAAGGACATATCTTTTTTATACCCATAATTATTTTAGCTGGAAAATCAATCATGCAAATATTCAATTCCTTAACTCCTTTACTTTCCACCTTACAGCTTATTTGTTCAAATACTCCTACTCTGATTTTATCAGAAGCCTGAATTTATTAAGCCATAGGTTATCCCCAATTTCAAAAATCCTCTTCTTAGTATGATTCTTTTTTCGGCTTATATTCCATGGCTCATAGTTCAATAAGATTTTTTACATTATTCTAAAGGCCCGTGCTTTTTTTTCTTTCCATTATACTAATCTGAAGAAAAAGCTATCTGATTTCTGTCTACATAAAATATCAGGACGCATTATTCCTACTACAAAATGATCATCCCAAAATTGAAATAATCCCTCATCACTTCAATTCTAGGCAAGATATCTGGTCAACTAATCTTCAAATCTTTCAAAGATTGTTCATACACTTCAAAATCTATTTCTATCTTTTCTATTAGACATGTAGTCATTTTCTCTGAATATCAAATTTATATACATACTTTTACATTTGGATGCAATCTGTTCTGTTATAATAAAGTAGCTGTTTCTTCTGCTATCTAATCTTTGTATTGAATTACATATTTTCTTGTCTCTCAAGAAAATTATTCTATCAATTCTCTTTTCTCTCTCTGTCCTTCTTTCCACCCTGTTTATTTTCTTCCTTTGAAGCTTCCTGAGACATATAATCCTGTTTTACCTTCTATTTCCCCAACATATAATAATGCTTATCAGTTACAAGTAATATACACTTTTATTTAGTAATAAATGCCAATATAAATAATTTCAAAGAAGATACTACACTGCTATAAAGTAGGAAAGTTTAATTGAATGTTAATTCTGTCTTTCAAGAGACTCATGTATGTGTTCATTAAGCATCAATTATTGTGAACATTACACAGATTTAGGATTTCTTTAAGAATTCTATTTTAAAATTGTTATTGTGGTTAAATACATATAAAATAAAATTTTCTATTTTACTTTCTTCTCAATGCATAATTCAGAAGCATGAGTTGCATTCACAATGTTGTGAAACCATAATCATTACCTATTTTTAAAACTTTTTTCATCACCCAAATAGAACTTCATAAAAAATAACTTTCCATTCTCTCTTCCCTCAGCCCCTGAGAACCTCTAACCTCTTTCTTTCTCTATAATTTTACTTGTTCTAGATATTTTATACAAGTGTGTCAGAAAATATTTGTCCTTTTATGTCTGGCTTTTTTCATTTGGTATAATGTTTTCTAGGTTATACCTGTTATGGCAATACATCAGAACTTCATTCCATTTTCTGGCTGAATAATATTCTACTATATGTATACATCACCTTTTGTCCATTCATTCGTTGATGAACACCTGGATTGTTTTCATCTTTTGGCTCTGTGAATAATGCCACAATAAGCAGTGACATACAAGTATGTGAAACTTTGTTTCCAGTTTTGGGGGGTATATAACAAAGTCTAAAATTGTTTGGGTTATATGGTAATTCTCTGTGTAGCTTTCTGAGAGACCGTAAAACTCTTTTCAACAGTGACTGCACCATTTTACATTTCTGCCAGCAAGGTGCAATTGTTCTAATTCCTGCACATCCTTGCCAACACGTGTTATTTTCTTTTATTATAGCTATCCTAGTAGGTATAAAGTAGTATCTTATGGTTTAGATTTCCCTAAAGACTAATAATATTGGACATGTTTGCATGTGCTTATTTGTATATCTTCTTTGTATAGATGTTTATCAAGTCCTTGGGTCATTTTATAAATTGGGTCGTATGTTATTTTGTTGAGTTTTAGGAGTTCTTTATATCTTAGGTATTTAGTTTCCGTAAGATATGTATTTTAGAGATATTTTATCCCAATCTGTAGCTTTACTTTTTCAGTTTCTTGATCACATCCTTTAAAAAATAAAATATTTTAATTTTGTAAAGTCAAATATATATATTTGACTTGCAAATTTATATACATACTTCCGCATTTGGATGCAATCTGTCCTGTTATACATTGCTTTTGTATTATACGTTGCTGCTGTATTATGCATGCTTGTGTATTATACATTGAGAAGAAGGTAAAATAGGAAATTTTATTTTATACATATGTAACCACAATAACAATTAAAAAAAATAGAATTCTTTTTTTTTTTTTTTTTTTTTTTTTGTGAAACGGAGTCTTGCTCTGTCCCCGGGGCTGGAGTACAGTGGTGCGATCTGATCTCGGCTCAATGAAAGCTCCACCTCCTGGGTTCGTGCCATTCCCCTGCCTCAGCCTCCCAAGTAGCTTTATGCCTATGTTTTCTTCTAAAAGGTTTTTTATGTTAACTCTTACATTTATGTCATTGATTCATTATGAGTTAATGTTTTATATGGTGTGAAGTAGGGAACCAGCTTCATTCTTCTCAATGTGGAAGTCCAGTTGGTCCAACACCTTTTGATGAAGATGCTGCTTTTCTATTATAGACTTGTCACCCTTTTCAGAAATCGGCTGCTAATAGACACATAAATTTATTTCTGACTCAAATATTGAATTGATCTATATAACTGTCCTTATACCAATCCCAAAGGGTTTTTATTAGGGCTTCTTTGTAATAATTTTTAAAAGTTAGAAATTGTGAGTCCTCTAAATTTGTTCTTTCTCAAAATTGTTTTGACCATTTGGATCCGCTTGCAATTTCACATAAAACTTAAGGATCAGCTTTTTGCATTTCTGCAAAAAAAAAAAAAAAGGCTGTTGCAATTTTGATATGGATTGGCTTGAATTTGTAGATAACTCTATGTGGTACTGATGTCTCAAAATATTAAGTCTTTGACCCCATGAACATGGGCTGCCTTTCTATTTAAGTAAGTGTTTAGTTTTTTTCATCAGTGCTTTATATTTTTCAGTGTATATTAAAATGTTTGTTAATCTATTTAAGTTTCTTGGTTAAATTTGTTCTAAAGTATTTTAATGTTTTGAATGATATTGTAAATTGAATTACTATTTAAATTCCCTTTGCAAATTGTTCATTGCAAGTGTGTAGAAATACATTGAACTTTTGTATGTTGATTTTGCACCTGGCAATTGGGCTGAATTTGTTTCTTAGTAACTTTCTTGTGGATTTTGAGAGATTTTTCTACATAAAAGAACATGTCATATGTGAATAGATATATCTTTATTTTTTCCTTTTAAATTGGGGGACCTTTTATTTATTGTCCTTGCCAACTTGCTCTGTCTAGAACTTCCAATATGATGTTGAATAGCAATGATGAAAGTGGGCATCTTTGTCTTGTTTCTATCTTAGTGGGAGGCTTTCATTTTGACTTTGGGTACAATATACAGAGGTAAAAAAAAGGAAAAACTGTGCTTCTTAAAATCTCTTAAAACAAATTTGCTAAATATTTTATTACTGATTATTTTTAAATGATGTTTTATATCCTAAAAATTCAGGAACCACGTATTGAAATATTTAAAATGTTAAAATATTAGAACAGTTGCCTAGGACCAAATTTACCCAACATCAAAAGCTTATAAAAGCTCTTCATTTTATAACTTTCAGGAGGATCTCATATATCTGAGTGGAAACAGTTACATTAATTGTAATAAACATTAGTTGAAAGTATTTTCAAGTTCTTAGCAATTTTTGCTGTTAGTAGATCTTAACAAATATTTCAAATTTTTTTACTTTATTGCTGAGTGAATAAAGTTATCCTCACTTCATTGTTAAAGATTAAAATATTATCTAGGCTTTTATAAAGCACATTAAGAATGCATGCAATGCACTAAATTAACAAATATTATTTTTAAGAAATAAAAATAGGTAAAATGATGATGTAATAAGGATATCTTAGAGAGTCAGTTGCTTTTATACAAACAACAATAATGAGCATAGCTGAATGTCCTGATTCTCTGAATCCATGATAAAAATAAGATTTTTATCTTATCCGTGGATAACAATCCATGGGACTCTGAATTCACGATGAAAAAACATTCTATTTACCTGAGACTACAAAATAAATAAGAAAAATGTGAAAACTTTAGAGATTTTTAGATAATTAAAATAATTGAAGGCTCTCAAATTCACTAAGCAGTCTTAAGCATTAAAAAAACAATGGTATGATGCTTTCAAGTAGATCAACAAAAGTAAACAAAAAAATAACGTGGGGTTTGAGGATTCACTTGTGGTTGTAATGGATAAATTAAAATATCAAAGCTAGTTTCTTCTCATTCAGAGTTGCAAACATTAAAATAACCAAAACTTTATAATAACCAATATTAATTAAATATATCTGTGATTATATAAAACATGTTTCTGTTTGAAAATATTGCTGAAAGTGCACGCATTATTTGTCAACAATTTATTTCCCAAATTAGAATAGTTGAGTTACATTCTGAACAATTTATATGCTTTAAATGTAGATAATCTAATTGTGGTTTAATTTTCAATATTGCCTCTATGTAAAATTCCAAAGTTGCTTATTTTCTCCTTCAATAAAATTATGTACAATATTAGTTTACTTAATATAATGAAAGTAAAGAGCATTGTTCACACGTTGATTGTAGAAGAAAAACACATAGGCAGCTCTCCATGTCATTGGTTGATACCATATTTTCTTAAAAGATCAGAGTCTGGAAGTATAGATGTAAAGTTGATTTCAATACATCTTGTCTTAAAATCCAGGCTACCTTAGTCACCCATTGGAACTTTCCACCTGGGACATGTATATAAATGGATCAGAGTTCCATTGGCTGATGTAATTTAATCAAATTCTGCACATTTACAACTGGCTTTATAGTAAGCTGTTTGATTTGTCCTTCTTGAATATATTATAGATTATTAAATCTATTTAACATCTTATCTAATGTCAATAAGTTTTACAAATAATTCCGTATGACTTTACTGATCTAATCTAAATGTTCCTACCATTACAAACTTAAATAAAAATACTCCAGTGTGCAGCTTTACTAGAAACTTCATCAAATATCAGACCTTCACAGATAAAAAGCTGCATTGGGAACAACATAGATTTTATTCCTTATAACAGATATAAGATCCTTGAGAATAAAAATTTTATGAGAATAATTTAACATATCTCATATTATTACCATAACAAGGCAACCCCTTATTAAGGTTTAAAGAATGTCAAAGGAAGCAGGATTCTTTCGTTTACATTATATTGCTTAATAATTCTACAAAATAAGAGAACATTGTATGGTCCCAGTGGTACAGTAAGAGATTTGAATATACACTTAGACAAACCTTCTAGATGTAGGTAAATTTATTTAATTCTCATAAAATTACCAAAGAACAAATCCATTACATGACTCACTTAAATCTTTACAAATTAACATTTTTGGTATGTGAGTGTTATTTCATATGCCAAAAAATATCCTTTATAATTAATGGCACTGTTTAATACAGTAATTTCAAAAATTGATTCTCACTTATTACAATTATATTAATATCACTCATGATAATTACATGATCATAATCATGGTAAAATACTTATTGAGAACTGTAAGTTCTAGGCACTGTATTACATACTTTACAAATTTTCTCATATGATTCTTAAAAAAACTTAAGTGGTAGCTATTATTATGAGCATGTTTTACATATAATCACACAGGCTAAGGTTGTTAAGTATGCTTTTTAAGGTAACAAAGCTACTAAGTGTTGGGGCAGAGATTCAAATATCAGTCTGACCCAATAAATTGCATAATAAATACAAGTGACAAGGAACTAATATCAATATGTTTTTCAAAATGCAAACCACAATCTATTAATAGTTCATGAACTCAACTAAGGCTCATCATCAGTATTCTTTAAAATGATAACATTTAATAAGTTATAAATATTAGACTGTATCGTAATAGTAAGGATATAATTGATTCATGAATTTATTTTCAGATATATTCTATTGATGAATTAACACAAAACCAGAGTTAAACATTTTTACAATGCTGAGTTCTACTAACTCCATGAAAGAGTACATGCACCATTTAAAAAATTACCAAGTCATCTGCAGAAGGCAAAAAGTCAGTTTTTAAGTGCTAGAAAGTGAGAGTTCATGAATGTTGCACTTATTAAGCATTAAAAATTAGTATCCTGGAGAGGATAGAAATCAAAGAGGATAGGTGGATAAAATGAATTTCACTCTTCATTGATCAGGAGAAAGTCTTCACCTTGTGTCCAGTAAGGGTTTGTAATCTTGGGGATATTCAGTAGTCATGGGCCTTCACAAGCTTCAACTGACTAATTACATCAGTGATAAACACAATAATCATTTTTGATATTTCATAGGGAATTGCCACTATAGGTTGTATGTTCAAAGTAAGCAACAATTTTATTATGGTCCTTTCCTTAATCTCTGTTGTAGAGTAATGATACAAGGAACAATATATGATCAGATATTTTTGGTCAATACTTACATCTTGGGTTTAGATTTTTAGTGGTATGTTTTGTTTATCCATATACCTTCAATTTCACTTTAATGCATGATCCATAAAATAGTTACTCTACTAAAACTGTTAATAATACCCTGATCACAGCAACAATTAATCATATTCTTTCATTTGTACATGGCTGAATCATTAAAAAAAGATCCTGTGGGCAGGTGTGTCATATTTTGGAAAACCAATTGGCTTCCTTATTAATTTTACATGGAGTCTTCTTAACCTACAATCAAGGATTTCAAAGGGTTAAATATTTAATCTACTTACAAGTTAACAACTTAGCTTGCCACAATTTCATGGACAATGGGAGAAGATAAAATATTTCTAGGTGAGAGACAAAGGACATTATTACTGATAATGCTGCAAAAGCAGTAAAAGCATATGTACATTCCTGTCACTTTCCCTTGCCCCAGAGTCCAATGGGGAGATACATATGGGTTACTTTCCCTTGCCCCAGAATCCAATGGGGAGAAACATATGGGCTCAGGTAGAAGCCAGCACACACAGTGAGTTGTGTTCAGAGAGAAGCTGAGCTTTAGGGAATGTGGATCTCTTATAATGGGTAGGAAGCATATCTACCCTTCATTCTGGCAAGAGACATCCCTTCTATTTTCTAAGGCTCTTAATATGAGACAAACAGCAACATGCAACATACATGAAAACTTTTCTCTCAACACTTACTTTGGAACATTCATCCAAATAAAAACAGGAGACTAGATAGTATAGAATATATTGTGATACATAAATTCTGTTTTGGAATTGTGAATAAAGTGATTCTGTTGTTCAGTACTCTTGCAAGAAAAATGTGCAAGAAATTTTGTTGAACCTGTATCGCAGGGACAACATATGGCTTCCTTTGCTATGATTGCTTCTGTCATAGAGCTTCAATGCAGTATTCAAATATAGGAGTATCAAGGCCAGTAAAGAAAACTTCTCAGGAATCAGCGGATACAAATATCTCTGATACAGCCTGAAAGTTTTATACTTCAACAGGCATGTTCATAGATCATGTGAAATACTACCATTATAGACTTATGAAAATCTCAACAGAGCATATAAACTCTGTTAAGATAGTAGACTTATTTATCTCCACAATCAATATTCTGATACAATATATCTTGGTGCACACATATGCAAGTTATAAAGAGCACAATCTATGGTTTTTGTAGTTATCTGAGGAAATTGAGAGTTGTTTTAACCAAATAATTCTACATTGACAGCAGGACAATTAAAACTAGTTCAAACAGTTCAAGGACATTTTTTTCTTAATTAGTTGAGTGCAAATATGTTGTTAGTGATTTCATGTGACATGGAACCATTGTCAATATTTTAAGCTTTCTGGCTTTATAGAAAGAATACATTTTATAACTATGATATTCATGTCATATAAGAAATAAGGTAATAACAGTCATATGCTATAAAATGATGCTTATTTTAAGTAAAGATTTTTTTAGCTAAAAACATTGGTTGCTGAAAAGTTTGAGCCTGGAAGAAGTAATTACCAATGTGACTAATGTTGGGCTGATGAGAAAATAAACTTCTCTGGATGAACCTTATGAAAACTGTAGTTGTAATAATTTTAGCAGAATATTACAGTAATAGAAAAAGTATGACAAACTCAACAGCTTAACTTGTGTGGCAAATTATACCTGCCTTGAATCAAACAAATTATTTGTTTTTTTAAACACCTTTATTGAGGTGTAACTGATATACAAAAGCCTTCACATATTCAGTGTATACAATTTGATGAGTTTGAAAATATGCATACACTTGTGAAACCATCAGCACAATGAAAGTAATCTCTGAGAGGGAGCTGCTCTCCCATGTATACTACAGCATTATTTACAATCGTCAAAATATAGAAACAACCTAAATGTCCACTGACAAAAAAGAAGGCAAAGAAGATGTGATATGTCACCGAACAATGGAATATTGTTCAGTATTTAAAAAGACGAAAATGTTATCTTTTGTGAAAACATGGATGAAAGTAGAGGACTTTATGAAAAGTGAAATAAGCCTGTCAGAGAAAGACATATGTTGCATGATTCCATCTATACAGGATATCTAAAACAGTCAAACTCAAAGAAGCAGAGAGTAGAACGGTGGCTGCCAGGGAATGGGTGAATAGGGAAATGGAGACTTGTTGCTCAATTGATATAAAGTTTTGGTTACCCAAGATGAAAATGTTTTAGAGATCTGCTATTCAACATTAGATTTATAGTTAACAATATAACATTTAGCACTCCAAAGTTTAAGAGGATAGATTTCATTTTATGTGCTTTCGCCATGCCCACACACACACATTCAGACGTGTGAGCATGCAGCATGCAAACACAAAAGACAGTAATTCATCAAAATGTATACATTAAAATGTGCAGTTATTTTTATATCAATTATATCTCAATAAAGCCTTAAAAAGAACAAGATAACATATTAGATACCAGAATTTGTAAGAAAAAAATGATTTTTTTACAGTATTTCTTTAGCCTCCTCCAATTTGCAGCAAATTTGAAGTGACAATTATTTCCTAAGAATAAATTAAGATTTACTTTGGCTAGTTATATTTATGGAAATTTAATACCTTTTTACAACTATTGAACAATTTTTAGTCACTGAATGACTTGCATTTTTTATTATCTCCTAAGAGATAAGTAACCAAAGTGCTAACCTTTAATGCAGCTAAAGTTTCCTTTTTATTAAAAAAAAAGATATTGTTTCCATAATTAAAGACAAACCAGGCAGTTATTCTTAGAAGAAGCCAGATAGACATTTTAAGCATTAGTAATTAATTTTAAAAAATCCTGTGAAATTTGTGCTATTTTAAAATTATGTATTTGTAAGTTTCAGTAAACCGATTAGCATTAGAGTTACCATGAAATTTAAGAGACTTTGTAATAAGTTTCATTGTTTTTTTTCTACTTAGTTTTATGTAGACCTGGGCTAGATATTCCTGGACTATGCATATGTAATGACAGACTTTAAAAGCAATTTAAAAGGCCGACTGTTGTCAAATTAAAAAGTCCCCACAGGAGAGTGAGGGTACAAGGTAATAACGGTTTGACACTGTAGTTCCTATGTTAACCACATAACAGACCGAAATGTTATCTGTGACAGCTAAAATATAGAATTAGGAAAGCACCAGAAAAGAGAGCAACTGATTCTCTTTTCCCAAGCAATCACCTAAAAATAAGGAACAAAATAAGACTGAAAGCTCAGTGACAGATGACTGATGGTCAAAATCATATTGGCCGGGCACAGTGGCTCAGGCCTATAATCCCAGCACTTCAGGAGGCTGAGGCAGGCAGATCACAAGATCAGGAGATGGAGACCATTCTGGCCAACATGGTGAAACTCCGTCTCTACTAAAATACAAAAAATTAGCCAGGTGTGGTGGCAGGCGCCTGTAGTCCCAGCCACTCGGGAGGCTGAGGCAGGGGAATCGCTTGAACCCGGGAGGCGGAGGTTGCAGTGAGCTGAGATCCTGCCACTGCACTCCAGCCTGGCAGCAGAGCAAGACTCTGACTTAAAAAAAAAAAAAAAAAAAATTTCATATATAAGTCATGAGCTATGACAGTTCCTCAAACTGTCCTGGTAAATGTAATAAATTTAAGGGGGTCTCCAAGAAGAATCAAATCTTAGTTAGTCACCGCCGCAATTGTACCTGAAGACCAAAACAGAGGACCAAAAGGCACAGGTAAGAATGTTGTTTCCGGTCTTAAGGCTGGCAACACCAGCACCACTAAGCGAGGCCGACAAGGCAATTTTGGTGGATCTCCTAAAATGTCTGACAAAATAAGACCAGGGCTAAGTACTACTATGACTATGACTACGACTACGACTATGACTACAACTAATCATACTACTACCTGTAATAATAATTACAAAGCTGCCGAGTCTATTAACTTGCCAGGCAAGGGAACACTCAAGAGTTAAGAAATTTACTAAGTCTCTGCAGCGTATAATCAGGGTTCCTTAAGTGATTAAAAAAAGGAAATTCACAATAGTTACGCTAAGAGCCAAAACTAAAACACCAAATTAAGTGAAATGAGTTTATATGTCTGCACTGTCCATTCATCAGGAAAGGCTCTTTAGTTTGTTGTAATAAATAAGTGTTCATTCAGGTCACTCAAATTCATGACAGCTTTAGCTGGTTAGAGCCAGTTACCATGAAATGAAACAATCAGTTTTGCTATATTCTAGGGAAGTGGTATTGTAGATATGTTTATGTGTGAACTAGATTGGTATGTAAACTGCATTTCTTAGTATGAGTTTCTGCCAAAAACATTGAGTACCACTAGTTTAGATGTTGGGCAAAATTAATTATTTGTCATATATTTTTTGACTCTTCTCTAGATCCTAAATGCTCAGAAAGTTAGTTATTTTAAAATCACAGTTTTTTAAAGATAAAATAAAAAACATGCTGATAGTCTTTATGAGGAATTTTTGGCTAAAATTAGGTTAGAATATATGCTATGTTTCCTTTTCTTTGCTGATCTGTTTGTAGTAGAGAGATATAAGAAAATGAACCCATAATTTTTTGAATGCATCAAATAAAGGAGAATGGACAAAAGCTATCAGTGCTGCACATTGTTAAAAGAAGCTTTACTAACTTTGGTGTAGAAAAGATGTCCAAGATGTTTATCAGCAAATTGAATTTCAAATGAAAAGCCAAGGAAAAGTTTTACAATGCAAAGCTGAAATCAGGATAAGATCATTTTGAGGCATCTGGGTTCCCTTTTCACGGGTATATACACAAGCTTGATTAGACAGGAATAAAATGGAAATCATGAATTCATAGGCAGGGGTACATACATTTAAAATAATGAAATTGGTCTGCATGGAGTAGCTTAGCTAACAGATTGTCACAGCATGATCTCTCATTAGGATATTTCCTTGAAGCTTAAGATTGTTAGTGTAAACAAGGCAGAAATATCCAGGTGATAGTGGCTAGACACAGGTATTCATCTTGAAACTTAACTGTTCTTTGAAGAATTATATGGTCCACAGAAATCCTGATATACTGTGAATATTAAACACAATAAGTATTATCACAAACTTTAAATAAGCACAGTGTACTCCAGCTTACTTAAACTAAAAGTTTATGAGACTAATTGTCTTCCCTTACATACAGATATTTGAATAAGCCATGTCCAAAGTATATTTTACTTCTGAAATTTATTTTTGCTTAAATTGTAGCTAATGTCTGACTGGCTTTGCAGTTGAGATATTCATATAACTATCCACTGTCATATTTAAACCCAGATTTCAAAATTCTTTATGGTTTTGACTATTTCAGCTTCTTTGTATGTTTTGGAAATACAATAGAATTCAAAAACTCAGGTTTTTTTGGTTGCAAAATTGCATTTCCTAATATTAGGACTCAAATATGTCATGAAATCTAGAGAAAGTTTTTGCAACTCCCATCAATTTTTCAAGAATTTGAGTTTGTTTTATGCATTAATATGTTTGAAAATGTTTACATTTTAATGAATTAAAATCTCATGTTAAATAATATAGTTTACCTCTATTGATGTAAATCCTTTATCTCTTCCTTTATATACATTTTAGAGTTTACACGCTCTAAAAGTTACATGCTATTGTCTCTAGCAAACTCCAAGTGGGTTGTTCACTGTTCAAAGTCTTTTGAAATATGTTTTTTCCTTCTTAAGATATTTTATTAAATAAAATATTTAGGTCAAATCCATATTTATGCCTTCATAAAGGTATATTTGCAGAATGCATGATGATGAAAGAGCTACTTTTCCTTTTTTATATTTTGAATAAAAGACTGTGCTTCAGGAAAGAAAATAAGGATGTAAAAGTGAGCAAGATTAGCTATCTTAGCTATAAATGAGTGTCCTTCAGTAGTAGTCCAACTTCTAGTCTAAGTATTAGTGAGATAAGAGCACAGGCAGTGTTTCTGTTCAATTAATCATGGCTACCTTTCTTATACAGTTCGTATATCATCATTAATTTTAAAAATATTCTTTTACTCCTTAATTTTAAGAATACAAATTATAAATCTTTTGTGAGTACAAATAACAACAGCATATATGCAAGCAATAATACTTAGTAAAATGGATAATATCAACCTGTCAGTAATTCAATAAATGCAGTATTATTTATACCATTGAAGGTCCTTTATACTCATCATAGAGGCAATACCCCTGCCGCCCTTTTAGAGTTAACCACTGAGCTAATTTGTGTGTTTCTACTGCTTTTCATTACAACGAAAATACACACCAATACACTCACACGTTTTTATAATTTAATAGATATTAATCTGTCAGCTGTAAATATTCTCAAAAAATGTTTGCTAGTTGTACCAGTAAATAATGCAAAAACATTTGTCACAGTTTGATGTATTAGCTAATTTGAACTAATGATTATTTTCTGTCTCTCTGTCATTACTTGCTATTGTATGTCCTCCATTAGAAACTCCAGGAAAGCGCATATATGTTTTGACTATCTTGCTTTGTTGTGGGAATGAAGGACTGGAGAGACCACAGGGTGAGACAGGAGAATTTTATTGAGTGCAGTGAGGCCCAGCAGATTAACATCCAAAAACTGAGCCAAGAACAAACACAGGTCTTGGCTTTTATACGCACTTCAAAAAGGGGGTTGGCTAGTTTGAAACAAGCTTACAGTGGCGTGAAGCGTAGTGGCACAAAAGCAAGTGTGCAGAACGAAGCAGAACAAAGACAGCTAATCAAACTGTGACAGGTGCATAACTCAGGATTACATATGACATCTTGCTATGTGGCTGAGATGGCTGTTACCTAGGTTTTACTCAAGTGCCTTGCACGGGCTTATCTCATAACCTTCGCTATGGTGCCCAGGTGGCTGTAGTTCAGGCCTGCTCAGGCTTCTCATGAACCTCAATGTGACGCCTAGATAAAACAGAATGCTTGAAGGTACTAGTTACAGAGAGTAGAAATCCATAAACTCGTAGGTTTACTCACATCACAAGAGAAGGGAAAATTTGTTTTTTCTTCTCCCTATGTTGAAGGAGTGATGGGAGAGTCTCCAGAGCACATTCCTTTGAGCCCTGGTTTCTTAGATAACATTATTGGAACTTTTGCCTGGGTCTGGGTTTTGCCTGTCACTGCCTTTGGGATGATCAGCCTAATACAGAAAGCTTATTTCTTTCTCTTTTTAATTTTATTTTTCTGTCTTTCTCTAATTTCTGCCTCAGTTTAATGCTCAAATTCCACAAATTAGCATATATCGTTAGGAAAGAACAAAATGCTCACAACCCTTTTCTCTTTCTTCATTTACAGCAATATTTACGCAAAACATAGTTTATCTGCATCTAATTTTTCATATATGACTTCATTGAATCCACTCCCACCATTTTTTTGCTGCTACTACCCCAGAGAAACTGCTCTTGTCCTGGTCTCCAATTATCTTCATGTTTCTACCTTCAGATTTTCCTTCTACTTTATTTCTAATTCTACTCCTCTCTGAACATCTTAAAAAGTGTCCCAAGTTTCAAACTCTTCTATTTAGAGTCACTTTCGTGATGTTACTACATGTTTCTTTTTTTTTTTTATACTTTTGAGTAAAATCTGTACACTTAGAACTCCCAAATTTATAAATTCAGCTTTGCAATCACCTTTGAGTTACAGACTCTCAGGCACAGGTGCCTATTTAATGTCACTTCTCAGATGCCTACTAGGCATACAAAATGCCAATATGATTCTTCCATTCACCCCTAAAATGTGTGCTTCTTATACTCTTTCTCATTTCAGTTAGTGACACATCCCTTCTGTTACTTAGGCCAAACTCTTTGAGTCATCCATAGTGTTTTAACATCTTCTCACATTACAATTTAATTCCTAATTCCTCAAAAAAAAAAAAAGTGAGTTCTAACAACATATCTGAAATTTGAACAATTCTCTCTATCTCTGCTGTTTTCATCACGATAAACTCTGTATTGTTCCTTTTCTGAATTATAGTGAGTTTCTTCTAATTGATTTTTTTTTGTATCATACTTGACTCCAAGAACATACTCTCAATTCAAGGGCTAAAGTGTCCTTCAAATTATGTTACATCGTGTTGCTACTATGTTCAACACTTCCCGATGACTTCCCAACTCATCCACAGTGAAATTCAAAATCATCACAATGGCTTACCAGGCCTATGAGATGCACTCTCACCACATCCTCATTATTTATCTAATCACATTTCTTCTTTCTCATTCATTCACAGACCTTTCTTTGAAGCTAACAGTCAACTTGTGATTATTCTGTTGTGTTCTACCTATTGTGTTGCTGAATTAAAATGCTCTTCCTCACAATATGAAAATGGCTCATTCCCTCAACACATTCCATTTTTTAGTCAGCAGCATTTTTATGAAAGTATTTCCTTACTACCCTATTTAAAATTGAAGCCCTTAACACTCCTAATTATCTGTTCCTGTTTTTTGTTCCTCACAAAAAACATACACATACTTTTAAAATTTCAATTGTTTCTCTTTCAATGTGAAAATGTATGTACTATGAGGTTAGGGAAATATTGTGTATTTTGCCATCCCAAGCAAGACGTGGTGTTTAATAAGCATTTGTTGAATAAATAAACAAATATTTGTTGAACAAATAAATGACTGACTGATTTCACTGTTCCTAACCACTAGGACCATCTCTATCAATGTGAAGATATGAAAAACATCAGAAAGAGAAGAATGTTGTCAACTGTTGCCAGAGCACCGTAAAAGTCAAACACCACACCACATTCTGCCCCCACGCAGAATTAACACATAATAATTTTGTAGAAAGGAGAGACATCTTAACTAACAAGGTTACATTTGAAATTGGTGAAAAAAAGAAAAGCACATACATATATGATCTAGAGACAGAACCCATGTTTTACAAGGGAGAATAAAAACAGTTACATTTATTGTATGCCTGAATTTCATGGTTTCACTGTATCATATTGGCTGTATATGGGACTAATTTCTGATTACAAAAAAGTCTTATGCCGTTTGCATAGAGATTTGAAAACACAAGGCTAAAACTAAAGGGTTATCATCCTAAATGCATGTTTGTAAATGTTTTCTAGAATTGTGACCCCTTGGTGATATTGCTGGGTAGAGAAGTTACTTTCAGAATTGATTGCTTATTTTATGAAACATAGATTCTGATAACACTAGCTCTAAATGTCTAGTAACTCTAGAGTGTTCTAAATTTTATGTCAAGATAGGTTGCAAAAAGAGACAAAGGAATAGAATACCATTTTTGGAGGGTATTGATGAGCCTAAATTTGAGGCTCAATAGATCATCTATAAACAGAGGCACATTTCTAGTTACTAAAAGGCCAAATTTTGAATTAGGCCTTTTTTTGAATTTGAACTTTTATCCCAAATGAGCAGTGTCAAGGCAAATATTTCACTAGACAACGTTAAACAGCAGGGAATACTTTATCCAAAGGGTATTGCAATTGTGGAGAGAGGCCAGCATTCAATCTGGGCTCTACTCTACACAAAGAACTGAAGCATTTTTAAGATGTAAGGTAAGAGGATCATAAGCCACATGTGTTTGCTAATTGGCTTTACTGAAAGGAAAAATGGACATTTTAATATTTTTATGACAGGAAGTAGTTTCACAACTTGGCTCAAGGCACCAGTACTAATGTAGGTTTTACCCTCCCATAGAAACTGGTAGATAGGGGTACTCAACTTGATGATTACATTTGAAAGGGATGGGGCTCAGGTCGTTGAGAAAATGCCCCTGGGTTGTTCAACTGGTAAGAGGCTGCAAAAATATTTACATCTCAAAGGGACAGAGAAAGAACTTACAGTTTCAAGTGTTCTAAATCAAATAGTATACAAAAAGGAAGGTCAGTGGCCTAGAGCAGGAACAAGCCTGTATAAAGTTTTTGAAGCTGAGAGGAATAAATACTAACGTCCTCTTGGTCATGACTACTGTGTACATCAGCATCTGCTCATCTCTAAAGGCAGATCAACACTGCCAGCCGAGCAAACCAGCATGCCTTTATCATCTTGTGGTTTGTAATTGACTGAGAACCACATGCTATAAGTATTTTATTTTGTTTTTTCACAGCACTGACTTCTCAAGATAACAACTTTTAGATTCTCAACATTTGTAGATAGTCTTTGTTGATTTTTTTCCCACAACACACTTTTTAGTAACTCTATGGGATATGAAACTAATAACTTAATTGCAATGGTGATGACCCCAACCTATTAACTTCAGCCTTCAGTAACAGCGGGGATATGCCAGGATATAGACAAGAAAAATATAATTGTCCTCAGTATTTTTTCTTCTCACTAAGCATAGTCCTTGTTGGAAAGGACATAGTCAAAATAACCTTTATAATTTATTTTAAGAACTTTTCTGTAGTAGTTCTACATTTTATTAGTATGAACCTTTGTTTTAAAAATATTATTGTGTATATATATAAGATGTAAATAATGATGATTTTGATACACATATAGATAGTAAAAAGGATTTTTTTTAGATAAAACCCTGAAGACAGTATAACATTATTGAGTTTTCTACGAAACTTTTTTTTGTATTTCTGCTTTTTAATTATAGTTTTAGTTGAAATGTAATAATTACACATATTTATGGGGTACATAACAATATTTTGATACATGTATACAAGGACCTTAGTATTTTTCATTGTAATTATAATCTTTAATGTGGGGAGGTCATTAAGAGTATCTTCATAATTTATTGCAAGAAATTGTCTCTAGTGGTTCTACATTTTATTAGTTTGAACCTATTTTATATCTAGACAGCTTTCCTCAGTGTAGGTGGTTCTGTGCCTCATTGTCAGAGCTGATAGTAATTCCAACTACCATCTAAGTTTGTCATTTGTTTACAGCATTTATTTCTCAGAGGAGAATAAAGCCAAAATTTTTTAATCAAGTTAGAAGACATCGTTTGATAATTACATTGCTTTTTAATGTGTATGAATCTTAGCACCTTGAATTAGGAAAGATTGTCAATGACAGAATTAAACTGATAATACCTAAAAAAAAAAATCCTGACAATTATATAGTACTTATTATGTATTATACATTAATTAACTCATTTATTCTTCACAATATTACTAAAGACAATATAAACATTATTGTTATTTTCAAAATAAGGAAACTGTGGCACAAAATGTTAAGTAGTTTGCCTAAAATCATAAATTAGTACTTGACGAGTTTTGATCCCAAGCTGTCTGAATTTAATTTTATAATCAAAAATTCATAAACTGTCCTGCATCTCCTAAAGCTTCTAAGAGAACCATATATAAAATTTAATTTTAAATAACTTGAAACATGTCATTCTTCTGAGTGTCTGTCTTATCTAATATATAATATCAGAATCAAATGTTGATACTACTTAATAATTTTATGTAACAAAATATAAAAAAGACTTAGCACAGATTGTGTGCATTTCATCATGCCAGTATTATATCATTAACATATTAATTTCACTTATAATGCAATTAGATATTGTGTAAGTTTTGTCTCAAATACAATTATGCAAAAATTCTAACAAACACAAATTCATTTTAATTTTACATGTTTTGTCTCAGCTGATTTAATTTTGTGGAGGGAAGCAATATTTTACAAACAATAAACACAAATGCCTAACACTAGTTAATACTCTAAATCGACATCTGAAAATACCAATATTTTATTTTAAAAATATTCTAAGATCTATATCTGTATCTATCTATGCTACTTAGCTTGTGCTAATCACTTCACAATGTACACCTACATAAATCCTAACATTTTCAGCCTTAAATATGTACGTTTTATTTTTCAATTCTACCTCAATAAAGCTGAATGTATATAAATTCATTTTTTATACCTATATATAAAATAAAATATATATAACTATATATATTTTATAATATATATATTATTATAAAAAAGCTAAAATGTATATATATTTGGGAACCAAAAAGAAAAAGCATACGAAAAGGCATTTGTCCAAATATATTTTACTTTAAAAATCAATGATGAAACCACATTTTAAAAGGTGTATAATTTATGAAAATAATTTTTCTGTTCTTTAATTGAATTGACATATACCCACGCATCTTTGAAAATATAATGCTACAGGCCGGGCGCGGTGCTCACGCCTGTAATCCCAGCACTTTGGGAGGCCGAGGCGGGTGGATCACGAGGTCAGGAGATCACACCACAGTGAAATCCCATCTCTACTAAAAATACAAAAAATTAGCTGGGCGCGGTGTCGGGTGCCTGTAGTCCCAGCTACTCCGGAAGCTGAAGCAGGAGAATGGCATGAACCCGGGAGGCGGAGCTTGCAGTGACCCGAGATCCCGCCACTGCACTCCAGCCTGGGCAACAGAGCGAGATTCCATCTCAAAAAAAAAAGAAGAAAACACAATTCTACATATTGTAAAACATTTTATTTTAAAAAGCAGCGTGTGCTTTGCTTTCTTTTCCCCCTAGTCATTTTGCATCTGATGCGCAATACTAGATGCTCCATTTATTGGCATATCCTGTGTATGCGTCTGCATGTATAAAGGTGGCACATTTCTTCTTTATTTTAGGATGTCTGGATTAATGGGAAACCAATTAGACTTAAATTGAAGGGTCAGAGGTTTCTGGTGTCTTTCGTAACATTGCCTAGGGGGATACATCTCACTGCAGAAATTTCACATTCAATCACAGTATACCCTGGGGTCATTTGTCATGGTCTTGGCAGGTTAGATAAATAGTTATTAAAAATAAGGACAAGTCTGAGGTAGCTAAATTAAAAGCAAAATACCAGTTATAGTGTTACTTGAACTAGTTAAGTTCAAATAGAGCAGAATCACAACTGTCAGATTATAGATTTACAAAAGCATATTTTGACTCTATGGTAAAAGGCAATTTAAATCAAAAATCTATTTTTGTACAAAGTTATTCTCAGGACCTGTGAGAACCTGTTAACTTCCTATCACATATATGATTTGTTGAGCAGGATTGATTAAAAAAAAGAATTAAGTCAGAATAAAAAACAAAATGGGGAGGAAAATTAGACGAGTGAATGATAAATGAAAACTATGAGCCAATTCAAAGTGACTTTTATTAATTTATGAGTACAGAAGTGTTAGTTCCTTTATTTCTGACTAGAAATTTTTAGCAACAAGTAAAATCTAATTAATCATTCATTTTGCATTATTAAATATGTATTAACCACTGTGCTAAAATTATGTCATAGTTCCTACAGTCCCAAAGTATAATCTACTTAAGTCATTCATTAATGGGAAAAAAAATCATTGTTTTCTTATAAAATACTATCATAGAGAAAACTGGGAGACCAACTTTTAATAAATATACAAATGAATACATTTATTAATATAGTGTTACATATTTTGAAGATAATTTAAATATACAGATATTACTTATGGGGTCTGGTGGGATGGGCAGCATTGTATATAGTGCTTAGAGAAGATCTTCCTGAAGAGCTAATGTTATTTATGAGATTTAAATGGTGAGAAAGAGACAGACCTTAGAAGACAAGAGATTTAGACAGATTATCTAGGGCAGAGGCTCTAAGGCAAGGATGAATGACAAGAATGTTTCAAGGGAAGATCAAAGAGCAATGTGGAAATGATAAGAGTATAAGTTATCAGCAAAGGTGTTAAGCACTCTACAGAGCCTCAGTGGCTTGTACCTAAGTAGAAGATAGGTAAAACTTTTCTACTCAAGAACACTTGAGTTGATAATTTATGACAAACAGTCAATGACAAAGCAGGGTGCAAACTATTTTGGTAAAATATCAGATAGTAAAAGTTTTAGGCTTCATTGATCAAAAGGCAAAATTGACGATCTCATATGTCTGCTTATATATCAAACAAGAAGACACATTTCCATATTTTTGTTGACCAAAGTAAAAACATAATAATAATTAGACTTATAATATGAATCTACTGATAAAAACAACTGAATTCTTTACTGGGAAATAGCATTTTGCTTAATTGAGATTCAGGGTTTATCTATCATCAAAATTGATTGCAAATGCTCATCTGTTAATACTCATCTATAATGAAATTTTACATATTTTATCTTTGATTTTTTTTTTTTTTTTGACATGGAGTCTCACTCTGTTGCCCAGGCTGGAGTACCGTGGTGCAATTTCGGCTCACTACAGCCTCCACCTCCCGGGTTCCAGTAATTCTCCTGCCTCGGCTTCCAGAACAGCTGAGATTACAGGCATGCACCACTACACCAAGGTAATTTTTGTATTTTTAGTAGAGATGGGGCTACACCATGCTGGCCAGGCTGGTCTCCTGACCTCAGGTGATCCACCTACCTTGGCCTCCCAAAGTACAAGGATTACAGGAATGAGCCACTGTGCCCGTCCTGATATTGTTTTTAACACAGAGATACCGCCAAATATTGATATCAGTTCATAAGCATATTATTTTAATTGAGCACATAAAACATTTGGAAGGTATTCTAGATTCTTCTCTTGATATTTGCCTTTTAGCATATCATTATATTATTATATTGCAGAGTTGTCACTTCCAGTTAAAGGTTAGGTAGGAGTTTCTCAATTGTATAATTACATTCATTTTGAAATATTAAACTTTCTTTTATAGCTACATCAATTTTCAAATACCAGTCCTGAAATTGTAGTTTGAACTCAGAGAAAATACATTTTACTGCACATTTGCATGGGAATGAAGAACAACCTTTTTGTTATAACTTATGAAAGCACAGAGAGAATGTACAGCAGATTGGCATTTTGCTAAATGAGAGAATGTACAGCAGATTGGCATTTTGCTAAATGATTTATTGTCTAGTTGTTGAAATTACATTATAGTAGTCAACAATTTTCATATAAGCACTATTTTGCTTTGTAATTTTTGAATTAATTTTGATAAATATCTACAAATATTTACACTAAAAGCTAATTTCAAAGCCTTTCAATGAAGTGATTGGGGTGATTCTTCTTTAGAAAAATTTCAATCATGTCGATCTGTCCAAATAATTAGTATAAAATGTTACCACTGCTAAATAATCTAATTATTATGCAGGTAGGTTAGGATTCTTCAACTTTCCATAAAAATATTTATAGAACTGACAATGGTTACATAGACACGAATGAATGAAGTTCACATGATAGATTCAAATATTTTCTTCAACTATATGCTGGTAATAAGGAGTGACAAAAGATTTTATATACCTTCCATTTTCACATACTATAAATTTTTCCAGTTATGTACTTTTCGATGCACATACATTTTAACCACCAATATTTGTAAACCATCTTAGCAGATTCCATTTCTGGATGTACGAAATTAGTTTTAACTTGACATATTTGAAAAAATTCAAGTGAGAATATTTTCACTTGAATTTTTTCCTTGTAGACTACAAAGATAAATTAATTCTTCAAATACTTCAAACTGGTCATTAACCTACTGAAAAATCTATCACAGTTGAAGAGTGTTAATAATACCTCTCAACTCATCAAGTACCATGGACCACCACCCTAAGTCATATCCTTTACTTTTATTTAAAATAATTATATAATATTCTGCTCTAAATTTCATCTTGAATGAATTCGATAGCTATTCTTGTATACTTGGCATATGTCATGCTCCTTTGTTTTTCAACATTGAAATTTCACTTATATCTGGAAAATAAGACTTACTTATGAGGATAAGGGACTTATATATTGTGAGTTAAGAAAGTCATTTTTAGAAAAATTCTGCCGGGCTCAGTGGCTCACGCCTGTAATCCCAGCACTTTGGGAGGCAGAGGCGGGTGGATCATGAGGTCAGGAGTTAAAGACCAGAATGGACAAAATGGCGAAACCCCATCTCTTCTAAAAATACAAAAATCAGCCAGGCATGGTGGCAGGCACCTCTAATCCCAGCTACTTGAGAGGCTGAGGCAAAGAATTGTGTCAACCCAGGAGGCAGAGGTTGCAGTGAGCCAAGATTGTGCCACTGCATTCCAGCCTGGGTGACAGAGTGACACTCCATCTCAAAAAAAAAAAAAAAAAAAAAAATCCACATTCTTAAAATCCAGGGCAAGTTCCTCTGCTTTAAATTTGGCCATTTGATTCTTTCATATGGGACTTTGTAACTGGGGCAAGTGATTCAATGGTTGAGAAATAGTTTGAATTTTATTAATGAGTATAGACATTGTATATAGGATTTTTTTTTTTTTTTTTTTTGATGCAGAGTCTTGCTCTGTCACCCAGGCTGGAGTGTAGTTGCACCATCTTTGCTCACTGCAACCTCCTCCTCCCAGGTTCAAGCAATTCTCCTGCCTCAGCCTCTCAAGTAGCTTGGAGTACAGGGCACGCCACCACTCCCAGATAATTTTTTTGTAGTTTTAGTGGAGAGAAGGTTTCACCACGTTGGCCAGGATGGTCTCCATCTCCTGACCTCATGATCTGCCCACCTCAGCCTCCCAAAGTGCTGGGATTACAGGAGTGAGCCACCTCACCTGTCTTGTATATCAAATTTTTGAAGGAATCTCTATTCTTTTTCTGATCTTTTCGAGCAACAGCCCTTGGTACTAATGTAAGTATCATGGAACACATGTAACCAGAATATTTATTTTTCTCAGTCAGTATGACATTATCTGATCCACAAAGTATAAAGACAGGCATTACTAGTAGCCCTTCATCATCAAGTCCACTCAGAGAACCCTAACATAGTCTCTTAAAATTGACTATGATTGTTTTAAGGGAAAGAAAAAAAAGTTCTAGCAAGACTTCTGTTTTGCTCTGCAGAGTGTGTTTATTCCAAAAAGGGATGTTACTAAAGTAGGATAGGAATATAAATGTTTCCCATGGAGAGATTTTGTATAGAACATCTTCACTGCTCACTTTGGTATAGAGGAGTAAGTCACAAGGTTAGGACCTATACCAATAAATAAGCAATGTTAAATAAATGCACTGCATTCATGTGACATTCACAGATAATAGCCTAAGTTGCATTTTTGTCTTCTGTAAAATAACCATAATTATCATAAAGAAAACCATCTTCCAGCTGAAAAAAAATGTGTCTCTCAGGGCCATTGTAGCTAAGAATACTAGGAGACAGTTATACCAATGAAATATAAATGAAATGCACCGGATAAGCATTTTGAGAATACTCTTTTAAATGTACCTAATTGACTACCATGTACTTTTCCCAGGTCTAGAAAATAGGTGCAATATTTAAGTGGAAGAGCCTTTCTCAGACTATGAAGCAACAAACTGCAGTCAAATGGTAATTGAATATAATTTTATGGAGAGTGTAAGGGTTTTATACTCATGGAACTGTTCTAAATATACTGGCATACTTTCACTTAAGAAAAATAAAATGTCAAATTTATTTAAACCATGTTTTATTTAGATTTAATTTTACTTACAGCTCTTTTATCATATAGGCAATAAGAGATCTGACTAAATATGACACATCGAATAATTTGGATTTATTTTCTTCACCCTTTTTTTTTTTTTTTTTTTGAGACGGAGTCTCACTCTGTCGCCAGGCTGGAGTGCAGTGGCAGGATATCAGCTCACTGCATCCTCTGACTCCCTGGTTCAAGTGATTTTCCTGCCTCAGCCTCCCGTTTCTGGGATTACAGGCATGTGCCACCACACCCAGTTAATTTTTCTATTTTTAGTAGAGACGGGAATTCACCATTTTGGTCAGGATGGTCTCGATCTCCTGACCTTCTGATCTGCCCACCTCAGCCTCACAAAGTGCTGGGATTAAAGGTGTGAGCCACCGCACCCGGCTTTCTTCACCCTTTTGCTTTCTGCCATGGCATTATGCATCAAGAAGGCCCTTGAAAGTTTTACCAGCCCTTTCACCTTGGAGTTCCTGGTCTCTAGAATGGTGAGAAATAAATTTATGTGCTTTATAATTTACATAGTCTCAGGTATTCCGTTATAGTGACATAAAATGAATACATGCATAGGCGATGATAAATAATAACAAATGTTTTGAAAGCTGTTTCTTTATATTTTGGAGGGTGATCAGCTACTCTATCTATGACATCACAAAAATAATTACAGATTGATTACAAAACAGTTGTGGAACTTTACTTCAGAGGTCATAAACCTTAGAATTGTATGGGTAATTAAAACTAGTCTGGTTTTCCAAATTAGGATATTTTAATGCATTTTAGTATATTACATTAACTTTTGAGAAGGCTATGTTTTGATATTATATAAAAAGATTACAATTTGAAAAGTGCTGAACAGGATAAAATGCTACCATGTTTTTCAAATAATTATCTGTTTCTTTCCAGGACCATATAGCTTCATCATAGTAATCCCCAGCCCAAAATAAGTAGCCAGTGAGTCACTAAGAAAAACTGGAGTACTCAGGCTGCCTATTGGGAGATGATCAATCTATCAACAAGAACTTCTTATCTTGTTGAAAGTCATTGACATTTAATGAGATATGACAATGATATTCCACCAAATACAGTAAAATTTGGCAGATTAGTCTGGGGAATTTGACATCTTTGTAATGATGATTTATTTCATCCCATCTGTTATAATTACCATATATTGTGTAATACAAATTTATACTTACTGCTTTAGCTGCCTTTCACAAGTTTCAAAGAGTAATATTTACATACTGAGTTCTAAGAAATTTTATTTATATTATTATTTCTGTATGCGCTCATTAAGTTTTTATGTCCAAAGGGTCTTTTATATTATTTTAATGTTGTTACTAATGTCTATAGTGATAACAATATGGGTGAATAATAAGGCCTATGATACTAATTTTTTAATAAGATATGACCAGCACATGATTACTTATATCGCGGGGTTTTGAAACCGTGATAACAATATGGGTGAATAATAAGGCCTATGATACTAATTTTTTAATAAGGTATGACCAGCACATGCTTACTTATATCATGGGGTTTTGAAACCGTGTATATGCTTTAGTTTGGAAGGGCTGTGATATGGTTTGGCTCTGTGTCCCCACCCAAATCTCATCTCGAATTGTATCCCCATGTGTTGACGGAGGGACCAAGTGGGAGGTGATTGGACCATGGCGGGAGATTTGCCCTTTGCTGTTCTCCTGATAGCGAGTGAGTTCTCAGGAGAGCTGATGGTTTAGAAGTGTGGCACTTCCCCCTTCACTCTTTCTCTGTCTCCTGCCTCTGTGGGAAGATGTGCCTTGCTTCCCCTTTGCCTTCCACCATGATTGGAGGTTTCCTGAGGCCTCCCCAGCCATGCAAAACTGTGAGTCAATTAAACCTCTTTTGTTCATAAATTACCCAATCTCAGATAGTGCTTTGTAGTATTGTGAAAACAGACTAATACAGGTTGCATTCTATGTATCTTATTCAGCTTAAACATTAATTTTGTTGTTTAAATTTTTATACATATATTGAACTATATATGCATTTGGTTTATCATTGACTTATACCTATCCTTGTTCTATCATTTTTGCTTTGTATATTTTTAAGTTCTTTTATTACTGTAAATTTAAAACAAATATATCTAATATGTACTAAAACTTTTTGAGTCTGTATTGATCTTGATCTTGTGTTACAGGTTTTGTTTTGGTTTGTTCTCATTATTGTTTTGCCTTAAAGTTTATTCCACTGGTAATAGCCTATGTAGAATAAGATTCTTGTGATTAGTACTCACCTGAGATATTTCTCAGTTATTTTACTTTTGACCATCTTTAAGCATTAGAAAGTTTTTTTTTAAATAGCGTAAATTTGGATTTTATTTTTTTGTTTAGTCTGAAAATTTTTTTGTTTATTTTAGAGACAGGATCTTGCTAGATTGCCCAGGTTGGGCATCACCTTCTGGGCTCAGGCAATTCTCTTACCTTAGCCTGTCTCATAGTCTTCAGCCATGAAACTGTGTTTACACATGAAACTCAATTGGCAATTTTTTTTTTCTTAGAGGGAATTTTTAAGGCATTTTACCATTAATCTTTTTAAAATAGTTAATATTTTCATCTATTTCTATAATTTTATGTTTTGCTTTCTTTTACATTAATTTTCATATTGATTATTTTTAAATTTTGACTTATTTTAGAGAGTGATAGTGATAGGTTGGTTTTTAATTTATTTGGCCCCTGCCCCCAATCTGAGGATTGGCATTTTTCAACAATTCTGAGAAACAATCATTCTGATGTGGGCTACGACTTTATTTACATAGGGTGTACACCAAGTAACCAATGGGAGATCTCTAGAGGGTTTCCTCAGAAAACTGTAATCGGGCTCTTGAGCACCTTTTCTCAGGCCAGCTCCTACCCTGTAGAGTGTACTTTCATTTTCAGTAAATCTCTGCTTTTGTTGCTTCATTCTTTCCTTGCTTTGTTTGTGCATTTTGTCCAGTTCTTTGTTCAAAATGCCAAGGATCCAGACATGCTCCACCGGTAACAATTAGATTGTGTCTCTAGAAACTTAGTGGAGACTTATAGCTTTTATTTTCTATTTGTACTCAATATTATTGTCAATATGGGCAAATACATTATCTTTTGTTTTTGTTAACAAGTGGGCATTTTTGTGCACTCAGGAGATCATTCCCTGTGGGGTCTCGTCTCTAAACTAACTTTCACCCTTTATAGGTTCCAGGTTTGGTAGTTTATCTCTCAATTTGTGCAAAAAAAAAGAAAAGAAAAGAAAAGAAGTATATATATATATATATCCACTAAGATTCAGTTCTAGGCCAAAAGTATTCAACAGATGTTCTGTGTTAATACCAGTTACAGTACTATCTTACTTCTCTGCATTTGTGTTTTTTTATTATTATTATGATTTATGGCCTTTATTTTTATCTATTCAGCTAAGTGTTTTGGTTTTCTGAAGCCATCCTATGTCTCTAATATTTGTTTAGACTTTCAATATGTTGTATCTTTTTGCATATAGAAATTCAAAAATATGACAAATTCTTGTTTTGTAAGCTAGATATTTACCATGTGTTTTTATATGTTTCTTTTGAATTTTCGTGTTATCCTTCTCCTATGTATGCAATGCCCATATATACAAACTTAGGAGGGCCAATATAATAATGCATTGTTAACATTTTAACAAACCTCCCCTAGAAATTATTTTTCCCATAATACTTATTGAGATGAAAGCATAAAAACTAGTTTAAGATTAAACAGTTATTAAGTGGAAGAAACTGCATGCTGAACTCTTTGTACATAAACAAATAGTAGACTCATCCAACCACACCATAAAAAGACATGTCAAAATACTATAAAATTGTAAAGAGCTATATATTGGGCTCTAAAGAAGGAGGTAATAAAATGTGAACTGGGTGTATTGAGATCTCATTTATAATTTTGAGAAAATGGCTTCATATTACAATGACAAAATTTTGTTAATTACCCAATACAAATGTTGTCAAATAAACTGGATACTTCCTTTAAAATTTATCAATTTATTTATAATCTGTAATTATTTATAATTTATCAATTATTATTTAAATTTACAGTTTAGGAACTAATTGTACTAAAAATAAATTATAAATTGTTTCCACAATTTCAGGATTCAAAGTTATGTTTTTATATTAAAACCATTATGTTTGTTTTTGGAAGCCAGTAGTTTGATATACATTTTATATGTACTTCATTTATATCAAGAGGCAATCTTCTTGAAACATTCTATGAATATCAAGCTTTATATATCAAACAGTATTAATCTAAGCACATATTTGGAAAAAGGAAATAACAAATTTTTCTTATAAAGTAACAAATTATTTCATTTATGTATCAAAAATTTCTGTAAATAAAGTGAAATCACACATATTAAAAGATAGAAAAGTCTCCTTAGTGTTGAACAAAATCTAAACATTAGATGTTTGATTTATAATTTTAAGGAGTTTTCTCTTCTTGTACATCATCCATCTTTATAAAGGTGAAATACTGTTTTGACTTGAAAGTTATGGTATTATTTTGTGTTTTTTATATAATCTGATCTCAGATTCAATGTGATATAGAGTAAATTTAATGAGAAAGTTATACTTTGTTTACAGATTCTGCCACTTAATAGCTTGAAGGCACCAAAACTTAAAATTCAGTATATGTTTTTATTAATGATAAAATAATGTCACATCTAATTTACATAATTGTATAAAGCTTTGGAATATTTAAACTTATGCAATCATACATTATATGTGGTGGCACAAAGTGTTAAATATTATTGCACGAATCATTTTAATTATATTTATTAAAACTTTTCATCTCCCAATAATTTTTTATTTTGACACTTCAGTAAAAAATTAAAATGATAAAAATGACATTTTGATGTTATAATTCAAAATTTCCATTGTCTTGAACATATCAGATTGACTAAAAAGAATATTAGCACATCTACTGCAATATTGAATTTACTGATTTTTAAATATATCAAAAATACCTAACTATTTGTCATTCATCATGTTTTATTCCTGATTTAAAACTGAAAACATAATGCATGAAAATATATATTTTTAATTTTTGGGTCATGTACTAATGAAAGATATACAATCATAAGAAATTTCTTTATCCGACCTGCCTGAAATAATATTCACATGGTCTTGATTTTCTCAAGAGTTCATTCACTTTTTACATAATCATAATTTTAATTTTAATAAGATAGTAGTATGTAATTAAAATTTATAAGTGCATTATCAATTCCATTTTCAGATTATTTTATATATGATTGTGTCATTTTAAAAGGCACTGCTTCCAAATGTAAATAAAGTGAGCATTCCATATATATTGTAAAGATTATATTCATAATTGGATTATCTATCTTCAAGGATAAGGAAAAAGTTTTAAACACAAAACATTAATATAAAGTGAAGGTGTAATATTGCCTTATTTGTAATTAGAAAACTAGATCAAAATGTTCTCTTAGCAAAAATAGGTGAGCCATTCTGGAACAAATTACTAATATAAATTATTTGGAGGTAAACGTCAGTTTTGCACTTAATGCACACTTATTCATATTTCTTTATAATGAATGATTACTAGAAATTCATGTACTATGCATAAGTAAGCATTTCCACAGGCTGTCAACCTAAAATATGCATATGCAAAATATTAGGGCTGTATACACATATTGTTTTAAAATAATAGTTGACTTCCATAAATTTTGAGATTTTAATACAGAAGATAAAAATGCTTTATTGTTTCTGGTTTTATACAAATAACATTTATCAGTTCACACCATTTGTAACTGATAATCTATCTGTACTTAAAATTTTCAAGCTTCCTTGTTAATTTAAATATTGTTATTCCTCCATGAAGAAATCATTGTATCATTTTAGAGATAATCTTGGTAAATTTTCTAAAAGTTTGTACTACAGAAGAATTTTCTTTAGGTTTTCACATCATCCACTGTAATAGGTAATAACTGGTGCCTGAATTTTTTTCTCAAGCATTGGGAAATGAACATAGTTATTGACTCGCATAAAAATATTTATCCTGTATCTCATATTTTAAGTTGGCTGAATGTCAATATTTGTGTCTAATGTATTTGCAGAAAATGTGTAAGCTATATAAACACAACACTAAAAAATGACAAAGGAAGTTTCCTGTTATGTCAAAATTGAAACCTAATTCACTTTCAAGTCCACAATTTTTTTGCACTATATTTATTACTGTTTTTAAAAAAACAAACTCTTTTATTTAAAGGTGAATATTTAACTTGGTTAAGATGTGCAAATATGATTATCTAATTGAGATAAAAGTTGAACAATTCATTGTCTCAAATCTATTTTACTTTTTTTCCATGTGAGTATATATCTATTTTTGAGCCAGTGTTTCCTTAACCTTAAATGCAGTGCATATGTCCTCAGAGTAAAACACTCATGCCCAGTATTTCTCCGTATTTATTAAAAAAAATTATCTAGACAACATATAATTTTACTACTAAATTGGAAAATGCATTTACTTAGGAAAATGTGCCTTACTCTTCCTGTGAAGCTTGACCTAATTTTCTTCTTTACCTCACCCATTTCTCTTTTCAAAAGATCTCAGAGAGGTCCTTCCGGATAATTCCATCTAAAATATCCCTGTCCCAACTCTACTTCCCTAACACACATTATATCTCTTACTCTTAGAAATTTGTTGTATACTTATTTGTTTCTAGATAGTTATTTTTGTGCTGATAAGAATGCCAGCTCTGTAAGGACTCTGTGTCATTTCTGCACCTTATTGAGATAATTACCTGGCACACAAAAAATCAATTAGCATATGTACAGTTGTAATACATGGAGAAACCACAAAAATACTTCCTCATAAAATTCTCCTAATCCAATATCAGTAGTTTTAACTTTTCTTAGCATTTTTATTACAACTTTCTTAGAAGAAATTTATGAACTGAATTTTAGGCATGTTAAATAACAGCATCCTGTAAAACATCTGACTGTCAAGATCTATTATTGTTTGGGTGTGTATGAATAAAAAGATCCCATCTGTGCTAGTAAGGAAGATTTAGGAGTTACTATTAATATAATAGTGGGGTCAATTAAATTAAAATTGATACAATTGGCCAGTGAAGTAGAAAATATAGAAGAAAAGAGAATATAGCCAAACACTGAAGAACACTAGTATTTTTGGTGGGGACAGAGGAAAGGAAATGGAAGAAGCTGGTCCAGGCTGTCCAACAGATTTTGTGTAGGGTGGGAGCTCATTACACTTTTTTCTACCAGCAACCAAGAAACCAAACAATTCAGGTACTCTGCCTTTTTTTTTTTTTTTTTGTCTCATCTACTATCAAATCCAGAGTCTCAACGGCTCCTTCTGCCAATAAAAAGTAGTAACCCCTGTAGCTGATCCTGTTGAATAAAGAGTGTATTTTCATTTGATATTATCTAATGCTTCTTTGAGAGCATAACTGTCGGATTCTTGAAGGACATGATGTGGATACAACAGAAATGACTGAGTCTATACCATATTATCTAGAATACAGTCGCATTTGATTAATGTTTGTTGAGTTCATATTTTTCTCTTAACAGTACTGGCACAATTTCGGTATTTAAAAAGTATGTGTGTATTTTACAGCAGATTTGTCCTGCTCATTCTCTAAATAAAATATATAGCTGTCTGTCAACTTCAGCATTTCCATATCTCCTCTTTCTCATTCCCCAAGCCACCGGGAATGACTCTAATAGTTTTATACACTTGAGCTTAAATATATCTAGAGCAAGAAGGTCTTTCTAAAATGAGTAGCATGAAAATAAATTATGTGGCAGACTACTGTGTGATGATACAACTCATTAATATATGTAACAGTAACTTGTGCAACACCAGTGTAATCCACAGGAAAAAAAAGATAAATAATCTCTATTTGGGTATAATTGTAGAGTATCATTGAGATGAAGAGAGGATGTTAAATGCTACTTCAGATGTCAGGTAGAATACAGAGCTACACTAATCATTTGTAGTAGTAGAAAATGCAAAGAGTTGGTGAAAAGAGTGTCCCAATTGTCAGTCCTCAGAACATGTTTAGTCTTCTACAAGGGCCCACCAAAACAAACAAACATACATGTGGGAAATGTTCTTTGGGTACTCTAAGTGTTATCAGTGTGGAATTTATGTAAGGCTGAATGTTCACAGAAATAGATTGGAGTCTAATAAATACTTTTTTTGTAATTGTTTTTAGTTACCTATTTTTAATCCAAGAATGGTGTAGCCTAAAAACATACAAACAACAACATAAAACGCTGAGTGCTATGGCTCACGCCTGTAATCCTAGCACTTTGGGAGGCCGAGGCAGGCAGATCACGAGGTCAGGAGATCGAGACCATCCTGGCTAACACAGTGAAACCCCGTCTCTACTAAAATATAAAAAATTAGCCAGGCGTGGTGGCATGTGCCTGTAGTTCCAGCTACTTGGGAGGCTGAGGCAGGAGAATCGCTTGAACCCGGGAGGTGGAGGTTCAGTGAGCCGAGATCATGCCACAGCACTCAGCCTGGGTGAAAAACAAAAAACAAAAAACAAATCAAAGAAAAAGCAAACCAAAAAAAACCTATTTTACGTTTATATCAACTGAATGCTAGATGAGTTGGGATTAGGGCCAGTTTAATTCAAAGGTGAAAACAATCATTTACATGAGTTGCTTACATACACACACACACAGAAATTATCCTCTTTTTAAAGTTTACTGCTTTCACAATATTATGAGTCTTCTCCTTGCCTTGGCATAAACACTGTAAGCTGTTTTTTTTATTTGTTTCCTAAGTTACCATAAAATTTTGAGTAAATAAAATATTTAGAGGTATGAATGAAATACTGTCTACCTACTTAAGTGAATATAGATGGAAGAATATAAATATATGTACATACATATATACATACATATATACATATTGTATGTATATATACATACATACATATATACATATATTTATATATACATGCATATACATTTATATACATATATTTATATATACATGCATATACATTTATATACATATATTTATATATACATACATTTTATATACATACATAAATATATATTTATATATTTATACATACATACTATATGTATGTACATAAATATATGTATTTTATGTATATATGTACATATATGTACATAAATTTATATATTTATATACATACATATATACATAAATATGTATATAAATATATAAAAATATATACACAAAAATATATATACATAAATATATGTATACATAAATATAAATATATATACATAAATGTAAATATATATATACACACATAAATGAAAGGTATTACCCTGGGGCAGAGGGAAGTAAATCTTGTGAGGTTCCCTGAGAGCATTTGGAGATACTGTGTACCTGAAGATAAGTAAGGGATATATTGTTGCATAGTTTCCAGTTCTTAAGCAAGCTACCATGTTCACAACACTTGCAAATGTTAAATCTGAATGCTGAGCCAAACTAAAATATATTCCATTTATAACTGTTGCAGTTATATGTGCTTATTATAATTGATATTTTGGCCAACAAAATATTTGCATAGGAACATAAATATTAATTGTATGTTCCACGAGATGCATGTTTAACCTTGGTCAACAAATATTTAACATTAGAGATGTTAAAGTATTTTCCTATATTACAAAAAGGGAAGAATTGAAAAGCTTGTTTATTTTTTCTGAAAAATAAAGAGCTAAGAACTGTGTTTGGCACCGTGGAAATATGAAAAAATAGTATCTATGATTAAAAGTTTTCCAATAATATTATAATTAATATTATTATTTTATGTTTTATTCATTCATATTTAGTAATGACCGTATGTAATTTCTCCTACTAAGAATAAGCAATAAATTGGTAAATAAAGCTTTTATAGTGTACTTCCAGAGTTATGTATGTAACAAGACATTTGCAGGCTGGGAATATATATGCAAAGGAAGAAGTGGGTATTGCTATTACACTGTATAGAAAGGGCACCTAACATAATTTTGGAGGCAAGGGATTTATTCTCAGTGTAATTAATATCTACTTTGAAATATGTATCATAATTTGCCAGGTGATGATTGGGTGAAGTTTTGCAGGAACCAACTGCATACAAAAAGAAGAAATACTGGCAGCAAAAGAGCATAGTGGGCTAGTAGGTGACACCCAAAAAAAATTTTCTTAATTTGCTGTGGTTTCACAATGGCAATGTGGTAATCATAAAAACAAACCCTTCTTCAGAGATGATCAGTGAGCTATTTACAGTATTGCACCATTGCAGTTATTTATGATCTTCAAAGTAAACGTAAGAAACTACAGAGTAAAATGAAACACTATTGGCAAAATGTTGAGAACACTGCAAGTAAGGCATAGGCACATGAGTCTTTAGTAAACCTCTCTCTAACTTGCTGTGTATGAAATATCTCCATAATAAAAATTTGAAGAAAAAATTAGAAGTAAAAATTAGAAGAAGAACCCAACAGAGAATGAAAGAGAATTCATAATCTGGGAAAGTTATTTGAATTCTAAAAGCAAAAAATCGCAATAATATATAGATGTGTTAATTATTCCTAAGAAAACTATAGACAACTTCAAAATTATAGGCAATAGGTTTTCATAGAAAAGTAATTAGCAATGACTTATATACTTAGTAATCATGAAAATGTAAATTAGGACCAAAATGAGATGTTTCATATCAAATTGACAACAATTAAGAAGCTTACTAATAAATATCATGCATTAGTAAGAATTTTCATCAGTAGATAGTTTTATTGCTCTTACTAGGCTTTTAAATTGATACAACTACTTTAATAATGTGACAGCCATATAAAGTTAAATATCTATAAACTTCCAAAAGCAGTAATTACACTGTTAGAGTCATGAATCTTTGGGAACTCTTGTACGTCACCACCAGTGTTTCCATAAGAATGTGTTTGTAGTTAAGTGGGAGAGAAAAAATGGTTCAGACGACTGACTGGCTGTATACAATGTAGTATATTTGCCAATGAAATACTATAGATCAGAGAAAATACGGTTATAGAACACATCTCAGAAATAAAATATATGAACGAAAAAGAATGCTGTAAGACTATTTATAGCATAACTTTTATTGTCAGCAAAATTATTAAAAAAACACATAAACACCTAAATATGTACACAAATAAATGCAGATGAATATACCCATATGCATATATATTATGCATTTTAGGAACTTTACATTTGTGATTAAACATTTTTAAATCTAAAAAATTTCTGCATGTATATATATATGTATATATTCAGGTTATTGGTTAACCTGGGATAGAGGAAAACCTTAGGATACAGTAAAAAGAAACAAAAATCCATATAGCAATACCATTGGCCTTCTGCTTGATGGGTTGAGTAGTTGATTCCTGAGACTTTTTTTTTTTTTATTGTGCTTTAAGGTTCACATGTGTGTTGCACAGTTCTGACTAGTGTATTCCAACTGGATGGTTGTAATTAATATGTCCAGATATGAACATGTGATCCAATCTAGACATGAAATTAAATCTTAGCTATTCCCTAGATGAGAGAAAATTCTGACCACATCATTTTATTTCCTGACTCTAAAACTAGCTATAATTCTAGACTTTTTAGTTATACACAATTGTGTTTGAGAGCTATCTCATATCAACTATTAAATTTTTAGAAATTTTTTGAGGTCATTTGTACACAGAAATTATTAAAAATAAACATGTTAATTTATAATTAAATTATATTAAAAATAAGGAAAATAAATTAAATTCATCACTTCCTAAGTATTTCACTATATTTTGCTGTGATTTATGCTATCGAAAATATTTACATAGATGATGTTTGTATCATAGCAACGCTATATAATGGCAAGCTAATGTGCATCTCTCCAGCTTCCTGCTAGTGGCCTTAGGTTGCAGCTTGTAATTCAGTTATAAAGAGAGTATTTACAGCATGAAAATTAACCCCACATATCAGGGTTAGATTTAATATTTTGTTGATTGTATAGAATTAATAAAAGGAATTAATAAAAGTAAAAATAGAGAATGAATAAAAGTATGTTAATAATGCAAATTATTTTTTAAATTGTGTCTGTAACCATTACATTGTGAACCACCCCGACATACAAGGACATATCCTTGTATTAAAAAATCATGATTCTCAGAAAAGTGATTGTATCATTGGTGAACAAGTAAAGGTTTTAATTAATTTTACTTTTATCTTACCACTAATGTATAAAAAAATAGTAACCAATATTCATTCATATTGAAACTCTATCCATTTGCTAATTGCAGTCAGTTATCTATGGATTTAAGAGTTTGGCAAAAATTAACAAAAACTCCCCCTGAAAAGGGAACTAATATTTTATTACTTGTGCGTTATATGCTATGCATCTTTATATTAGTAAAACATAAAAAAGTTGCATATAAAACTTTTTTGAGAGATAACTCTTTTTTTTTTTTTTCTGAGATGAAGTCTCACTCTGTCGCCCAGGCTGGAGTGCAGTGGCGCACTCTCAGCTCACTGCAAGCTCCGCCTCCCGCATTCACACCATTCTCCTGCCCCAGCCTCCTGAGTAGCTGGGACTGCAGGTGCCCGCCACCATGCCTGACTAATTTTTTTTTTTGTATTTTTAGTAGAGGTGGGGTTTCACCGTGTTAGCCAGGATGGTCTCTATCTCCTGACCTTGTGATCCACCTGCCTCAGCCTCCCAAAGTGCTGGGATTACAGGTGTGAGCCACGGTGCCCGGTGGAGAGATGATTCTTAAATATTTACTTGCTCACACTGGTTACAAGCTAGTTATTAAGAGTTAAGTAGTATTTTTACCATATGTTCCTGAGTCAGTTGTACTTGTTAAAGGAGTGTTGCAAGTAATAAACTTTAGCAAGCACAATAAGATTTATTAATTGAGATGATATGTAGCAGAAAAGTGTTTAATTTCCAAGTAGGAAGTGGATAATACCTGTTGAATGATATACATTAAATATTAAAAAGTTAACTGCTAAAGCTCAGATATCAGATCATGTGCCTATCTATAAAGATATTTTAATGTGTCTTGTTATAAAATGCCAGACTATTTGTAAAAGAAAAAAAATCAATATGCTTACCAAGAGAAGTTGTATCAAATGAAGACAGATAAATGTGTTTATTATAGGATTAAGCAAGCTGAATTCTCCATTTTAAATGGAATATTGTATAAGAAAATTCAAAGAGGAGTGAGATACAGCAGAAAACAAAATTGACATCTGGGGAAATCTGATATTAATGCTCCTTACTAGTTCTTTCTGGCAACTTTATAAGCATGCCTGACAAAGTGACAGTTACTCAAACTTTAAAGAGCCAGCTTCTGTGACCAGCATGGGGTGCATGGGAAAAGATTATTTATATCTCTCTTTCTGGCCTAATACTTCACATTGCTCTTGGACAGAAAAGAATGAAAATCATTTAAATAACGTCTAGCAACATAGTCACTGAGTTTTAACTTCTTTTGTTAAGAGATGGAAACCTCCAGATTGTGGTTTTGTTACAGGAACCATGGCTCAATAGAATATCTACCCCTTTTGTTATTAATTTATGATGCACATAGAAATAAATTGACTAGAAGAAAGTGAATTTTTAGGTGATGATTTTTTTTTTTTTTTTTTTTTGAGATGGAGTCTCACTCTATCACCCAGGCTGGAGTGCAGTGGTGCAATCTCGGCTCACTGCAAGCTCTGCCTCCTGGGTTCATGCCATTCTCCTGCCTCAGCCTCCTGAGTAGCTGGGAATACAGGTGCCCACCACCATGCCCGGCTAGTTTTTTGTATTTTTTTAAGTAGAAACTAGGTTTCACCATCTTAGCAAGGATGGTCTCAATCTCCTGACCTTATGATCCACCTGCCTCAGCCTCCCAAAATGCAGGGCTTACAGGCATGAGTCATCACACCCGGCCAGATTCTGAATTTTTAGAGAAGCTACAAGCCTACTCAAAAAAAGGCTATTATTGCTCAACCTCTAAGGCAAATTCTGTGATGTGAATCTCAAGTTGTTACATACTAAAGTATGACATTTCTCAGGAAGACAACTTTTCTCAATACCTTTCTAAAATATGATCAACATTTAAAAAAAACCAAACAAGACCTGTCTATCTGATGTCTTCAAGAGACCCATCTCACATGTAATGGCATCCATAAGCTCTAAGTAAAGGGTTGGAGAAAGATCTACCACACACATGGAAAATATAAAAGTGCAGAAGTCACTGTTCCTACATCAGATAAAACAGACTTCAAACCAATAAACAGTGAAAAAGAGCAAAGAAAGGCATTACATAATGATAAAGGGTTCAATTCAACAAGAAGACTAAAGTAGACTAAACTATCTTAATTATATATGCATCCAATATTGGAGCACCCATATTCATAAAATACATACTTCTAGATCTACAAGGAGCCCTAGACAGCCCACACAATAACTGTGGGAAACTTCAACAACTCTCCAACTGTATTAGAAAAATCATCAAGGCAGAAAACTAACAAAGAAATTCTGGACTTAAGATTGACATTTGGTCAGCTGGACCTAATAGACATCTACAGAATTTTCCATTCATCAATGACAAAATACACATTTTTCTCATCTGTATATAGAACATATTTCAAGATGGACCACATGCTCAGCCATAAAGCAAGTCTCAATAAATTAAAAAAATATATAGAGATCATACCAACCACATTCTCGGAACACAGAGGAAAAAATATAAATCAATGCCAAGAAGATATCTGAAAATCACAAAATTGCAAGGAGATTAAACAACTTGCTCCTGAATAACTTTCAGGCAAACAACAAAATATAGGCAGAAGTGAAAAATATTCTTTGAAATAAGTGAAGAGAGACACAACATATTAAAATTTCTCAGATATGGTGAAAGCAATGTTAGGAAAGTTTATAGCTAAATACCTACCCCAAATATATAGGAAGATAGCAAACTAAAGATCTAACATCACATCTAGAGGAACTAGAAAAAGAATAACAAGCTAACTCCAAATCTGGCAGAAGAGATGTAGTAACTAAAATCATTGTGGAGCTGAATGAAATTGAGACCCCAAAACCCATACAAACAATTAACAAAGCCAAAAGTTTATTTTTTGAAAATATAAACAGGATTGTTAGACCACTAGCTAGATTAACAGAACAGAGGGAAGGTCTAATTATGCACAAACAGAAACAACAGAGGTGACATTACAACCAATCACACAGAAATACAAAAGATCCTCAGAGACTATTATAAGCACCTCTATGCACACAAACTAGAAAATCTAGAAGAAATAAATTCCTTAGAACATGCAGTCTTCCAAGATTGAATTGGAAAGATATTGAAACACTGAACAGACCAATATTGAGTTCTGAAATTGAATCAGTGATTTTAAAAAAAACCTACTAATCAAAACAACTCTGGACAAAGTGGATTCACAGCCAAATTCTACCAGATGTATGTAGAAGAGTTGTTACAAATTCTACTGAAACTATTTCAAAAAATTAAGAAGAAAGGACTCCCCCACAAGTCATTTTACAAAGCCAGCATCACCTTGATATCAATGCCTGGCAAAGACACAACAACAACAAAGAAAACTACAGGCCAATACCTCTGATTAATAGAGATGCAAAAATCTTCAACAAATTACTAAGAAACCAAATTGAATAGCACATCAGTTAATTCATCAAGATCAAGTAGGCTTCATTCCTAGGATGCAAGGTTGGTTCAACATGTGGGATTTAATAAATGTGATTTACCACATAAACAGAATTTAAAACAAAAAGAATATGACCATCTCAAGAGATGCAGAAAAATATTTCAATGAAATCCAACATCTGTTCATGATAAAAATTCTCAACACTAGATATTAAAGGAACATGCTCCTTAATAACAGCCATCTGTGACAAACCCATGGCTGACACCATACTGAACAGGCAAAAATTGGAAGTATTCCCTTAAGAGCTGGAACGAAATATGGATGGCCACTCTCACCACTCCTATTCAACATAGTTCTGAAAGTGCTAGCCAGAGGAATCAGCAAGAGAAAAAAAAAAAGGATATCCAAATAGAAAAAAGTCAAACTGTCTCTCTTCACCTGATATTATTCTACACCTAAAGACTCCTACAAAAGGCTCCCGAACTGATAAATTATTTCAGGAAAGCTTCAGGATACAAACCCAATGTACAAAAATCAGTCAAATTTGTGTACCCCAGTAATATTCAAGCTAAGATTGAAAACAAGAATATAATGTCATTTAAAATAGTTACAAAAATTAAAATATCTGGAAATACATCTAACCAAGGAGGCAAAAGATCTCTAAAAACTGTAAAACACTAGTAAAAGAACTCATATATGACACAAATGCAAAATTATTCCATGCTCATGAATTGGAAGAATCAATATTGTTAAAATGGCCATATTGTCCAAAGCAACATACAGATTCAATGCTATCCCTACGAAACTATGAATACCATTTTTCACAGAATTAGAAAAAAAAAACGATTCTAAAATGCATTTGGAGCCTCTAAAAGCCTGAGCAGTCAAAGCAATTCTTTGAAGAAAGAACAAAAGGTAAATATCTAATACCCAAATTGTAGTTGTAGGTTAGCCATGGCATTTTGCCTATGCCCTTTCCTTTTCACTCCGTAGTAGGTTTTACAATTGCAAATGTCTCACGTGTGTGCATACATATCTCTGTGTGTGCATGAGTGTGCGTAAACTAAGAAAGCCCTTTTAGTCCACACAACCTGGGAGCAATTAATAGTCATATGATAAAAATAAGTATACGAAAATAAAAATTACCTTTACAGAAGCTAAACCTCAACAGATACTAAAAGTCAACACAATATTCATAGAAATGTGGAGACACACCCACTATTTCCATAAGATGTCCAAACAATGTTTGAGTTAAACTTCTTGAATTCTCAATAGTTTACACGGATGTCAGTTCATAAGCAGTACACATAGAACACGGAGACTTCTATAATTCCTGAAGGGTTAATTTACAAATGGATGGATTAGGGTTGGGGTAGAGATACCACAAAGGATAGTGAAGTAACCTGTCACTTCCTAGCAGCCATTTCCTTACCACAAGCACATCTGAAGGAAAAGGTGCATTACTCATAATCAGAAGTAAAACATCCTGTACTGTCTGTGCTTTGTTTGAATCAGTGGTTAAAGATGTAGCTACTCACAGAGAAGAAGCAAGATGAATTAGTATATTGGTCTAACTCTTCATCCTTCGCAGCTCCTGTTAAGGGTTCACCATGAGCTGAGGCCATTTAGAAGTCAGAGGACCCAGAAGACATAATGTACGTTAAAAAAGGTAATGGGAAAAAGTGGCACATGAATTTAAAGGAGCAAATAAGGTATATTTCACAGTTTAGAAACATTTGCTTTCATAGAGATAACTTTTTCAAACACATACATGAGATAGTGTCTCTAAAATGCTTAGGACAATGTCTGGCTTGCATTAAAGAGTTTCTAAAAAATTGTCAGGTTTGGCAGGGTGCAGTGGCTCACGCCTGTAATCCCAGCACTTTGGGAGGCCGAGGCAGCGATCACCTGAGGTCAGGAGCTTGAGACTAGCCTGACCAACATGGAGAAACCCCGTCTGTACTAAAAACACAAAATTAGTCGGGAGTGGTAGCGCATACCTATAATCCCAGCTACTCGGGAGGCTGAGGCAGGAGAATTGCTTGAACCCAGGAGGCAGAGGTTGCAGTGAGCCAATATTGTGCCATTGCACTCCAGGCTGGGCAACAAGAGCAAAACACCGTCAAAAGAAAAAGAAAATTATTAGATTCATTCTTCTTCATATATTTGCAAAATTTTCCAACAAGAATGAGTAAATAGAAGAAATCAACGGCCCTTTTCTCTCAGAAGAAAGCATTTACTATGTTAAAGGGACACAAGCTGCATGTTGATGATACATCATTACATAAATATTTGACAACATCTGCTCCTTTATGAAGTAATTGGCATCAAGATTTAATCTATCAAATACATTTACTATGTGCCATTTTGTATAAAACATATTTATATTGCTTTGAAATGAGCAGATATTTGCAATGATACTTTCCTTGACTGGAGTGTTCATATTACTTTAATTTGGTCTGATAATTGTGGGTAGCAAAATCTAATGGTTGTGGGACACAAACTCTGTTAACATTGCTAACTGAGGTACGCATTCAACTAGTTTTGTATATACTTAATAGTTTTTGATGCTTCCTGGTGTACCTCTTGCTGTGGATTTCCAGCCAGTGCCAAAGATCTTGTCTGTATATACATATATAGAGGAGATACAGCAAAGTAAATAGTTTCTACAGGACTCCATGTCATTGATTTCACACCGTGATAGGCAGCAGTTGTTCCAGGATCTCTGCTAAAACTCCTCATATCTAATAGCACTGCAAATAAGAGAATGGACTTTATTCATGCCAAAGTCAAACAGAATCCTCTATAAATGTAAAGGAATAATGGTTTTAATGCAAATATTTCTTTTTTGAATTCTAAAATATAGCTTTAGAAATTTATTGGAAAAACATATATATCGTCTACACTTGATACCTTGAAGAAAAGTGTCCTGAATTTTTGTACATGTTTTTCTCTAGACATAAATGAAAAAGAATTTTAGAAGACTACTTTACCAGAACTGTTAACATCTAGCATCTTTCAATTGTATGTGATTTGGGGAAAGAGAGGAGGAAAGAGATAAGGTATTAGATACATTTTTGCCAATGACAGTTAGTAGAAAAGATTAAAATAATATGGGCATAACATCTCTAGCCAAGCACAATTTCATTGCAAATATCTGTTCAGCTCAAAGCAATATAAATCTATTTTACACAAAATGTTATACAGCAAATATATTCAATAGCTTCAATCTTGATGACAATTACTTCATAAAGGAAAAATATTTCAAACATTTATGCAATGATACATTGTCAACATACATTGTCAACATGCAACTTGCCCATGCCAAATATACACTTCATTGTTTTCATTATCAACAATAATTCTTTATATCTTCTCTTGTTCTAGCTGCCACTTAATTTGTCAGTAGAATTTTCTAGAAAGGTCTTAGAGATCAAGACCGTTTTTTAAAATGCTGACGATAGAGAAAAAGGACATGATTAGGAAAGAACAGAGAGATGGTGGTAATAACCATTTTTAACATTTTTCACAATACAAAAGTAAAAAAAAATATTAGATTCATGTGTGTATGACATGTAAAAAAAAGTATGCTTAAAAAGAAGTGTTTCTGTTTTTTGTTTTGTCTACCTACTGGCAACCTCCTCTGTCTGCTGTAAAATGCTGCTAGGAAAAGATGTAGAGAACTTATAGATATTTGTATAATTTTATATCTCATTTTAAAAAGTATGCCAATGACCAATAGATGTATACTAATTAAGGTAATCTGAGTGGATCAAATTGAGCACCCCATATTTCAAAAAATATTCAAAATACATTACCTATGTGTATCTTGATTCTGGTAGAGGCTGTCTGTAGACTTTGTGGTCAGTGAGTAATTACATCATAGTAAAAATCATGTTGGTTCAATTAAATAGAATATTATTTCTTTAAAAATATAACAGTATGCCTCAAATATGTATAAAATATATTTCTACTCTGATATACAAAAACCCAATTTTCTAATATATTGTGTACAAGAAGCATGATGGTTTGATGTTGCAAACCAGTTGGGTGGTCTGTAAGATTTTACAATGAACATACTGCTCAGTAGGATCACAGAGGAATGTGTGGGAATCAGGTAAGAGTGATGAGGTGAATATATTGGCAATCTGGAGATTTGAAAAAGACATCTGAGCAATTCTTCTAATTCGTTATATTTCAAAACTATACAGGAAAAGCAGAATTAAGCACAGAAAAAAACGATAAGGCAAAAAGAAGAAAACATGATATCTTTGCATTGTCTAGCATGATTTTTTGCATGATCCATGGAATGAAAATATAAAAAATTAACTTTCATAAGCAATATAATCTAACTTTCTTATAAACAAAAAAAGCTGCCTTGATCATTAAGATCATGTTTAATCTACAATAATTTTCATTTAGGGAATTTTATAGATTCTTTGAAGTATCAAAATATCTGTACATAATTATAGCACCAATTATATGAGTCATAGAGGTAAATTCTGCTTGAGCAAACATAAGAAAAGAGAGCATGTTTTCTTTATTTTTTTGCTTCATAGACACTTATTCTTTTTAGAATAAAACTCTCTTCAACCAGAAAAATATATTTCAATCTGGTTTTTAATTTAAAAATAGGTCATGTGGTTCTTCATGATTAGTCTCTGATTTGAAAGCTTACTCATTTGGGAAAAAATAAATACTGTTCAATCAACACAGTATTTTCTTCTTTAAACTTTTTATTCACATCTTTTAGTTTACCAGTACCAACCCTGAAATACCTAAGACTGAGGGTTTAAACATTTTGCATCTTTAATATTCTTTTTTAAATTAATGCCCCTTTTAACATCTAGAATTCATTGCCTAGTGAATTCCTTAATGTAGTCTCCAATGGGTAATACATAGCTAAGCTTCCATTGGACAGGTAATATCTCCTTTTTGATTGATTAAAAGGGAGTAATACAAAATATTAAGTAAAACATTAATTGAAATACAAATATTTTAGATTATATAACCATCAAAAAACTATTCATACATGAAATTGAAACCATTTCATTGCACGTATTTTACTGATTACAGAATTTGTAATGCATGTTCTACCCTGTGAAGAATAAAAATATCTTTCCAGAGTATCAAATATGTCATTGAGAATTTTATAGAATATGCTGCCTGGGAAGAAGTAGAATCACCTGACATTGTTAAACATTGGCAAAGACAGAAATAACAGCTTGTGCAAATGCACAGTGCCTGGAAGTTTGTTGATATAGATGAACATGGACAGATCTTTCTGTAAGCAGTATCATCATTGGTTTTCTACCTAACAGAAATGAAGCACCTCATATTTCTGTTGACATATTAGAAATCATGACAATGAAGTTGTTCATTTTTCTTCTAATACTTTTCTCTAATCAAATAGACACTACTAGGAGACTGCATAGTGAGTACTTACCGACAGGGTAGAGTTAAAGTTATCCATTCTCTTTAGGTGATCTTGCCCAAATCATCGTCCAATATAGTATTCCACTCTTGCAGTAAAGAGTGGTTATCCACTGATTTTTAAAGTTCTAAGTCTATATCCTTATTGGAAGATGCGGACAGAAGAGGGAATTGTTGTTTGAAGTTTATGAGTGTAGAGTAGGGAAAAGTAGCACATGCTTGCATTTTACTTAAGAGTTGTCTGGGTGGTCATAAAATCAAACTACCTGTTTAGGGATAAGAAGTACTTAGTGGTAACAGACATCAATAAGACAGAACACATCTCCAATGACCCCAGAAGGAGAAGATGCATAAAGAGCTATTACAAAAGGTTAAAACTAAAGGAGAGAACAGGGATCACAGAAACAGGAAGATGTGTACAGTGATAGTTCTGAGAAAGGTTATTTTACCATAAAATCGCTTTTTTTGTTTTTGTTTTTTGTTTCTTTTTTTTTTTTTGAGACGGATTCTGGCTCTATCACCCAGACTGGACTGCAAGCTCTGCCTCCCAGGTTCACGCCATTCTCTTGCCTCAGCCCCCCAAGTAGCTGGGACAACAGGTGCCTGCCACTATGCCAGGCTAATTTTTTGTATTTTTAGTAGAGACGGGGTTTCACCGTGTTAGCCAGGATGGTCTTGATCTCCTGACCTCGTGATCTGCCCGCCTCGACCTCCCAAAGTGCTGGGATTACAGGTGTGAGCCACCACACCCAGCCCCTACATTGGCTTTTAAGTATTTCCTTCAATGAAAACACCAGATATATTCAACACCAATACTAACACAAAAAGACTTGGCAGCTGGGCGTGGTGGTGCACACCTGTAATCCCAGCACTTTGGGAGGCTGAGGCAGATAGATTCATTGAGGTCAGGAGTTCAAGTCTAGCCTGACCAACATAGTGAAACACCATCTCTACTAAAAATACAAAATTAGCTGGGGATTATGGCAGTTGCCTGTAATCCCAGCTACTCAGGAAAGCTGAAGGGGGAGTATTGCTTGAACCCGGGAGGCAGAGGTTACAGTGAGCCAAAATCATGCCACTGTACTCAAGTCTGGGTGACAAGAGCAAGATTCCATATCAAAAAAAAAAACCAAAACACAACAAAACAAAAAGACTTGGCAAACAAACCACTGTCATTCTTTGGATAACAATTTTTTAACCATTTCCAATTTAAGGTCCAAGTGTCCTGACCCCCACGTCTGTAAGAGATCATTGCTAGTCACAAACATTCAGGAAAACAATAATCCTAGCTTGAACTTCCCAATAACTAATTAGAAGTGTCTCTTCTGCAATTTGATTGAATCATCTCTAAGGAAAAACACTGTTGTAAAAAATAAATATATATAATTATATATTATGTACAATTTTAAATATATTTCATTACATCGATATTTTCAATATATTTCATTACATTGATGTACTCTCAAAAATAGTAAACATGCAAACTAAACTCCTAACTGTTGCTTAGACCACACTATAGATACATGTAGTCAATAACCTTTCTTCTGAACTGTAATCTCAATGAAATAAACTGATCTTTAACCCAAAGAAACGTGAAGATCATCAGTATGGGATTACATTTCCTTTATAATGGCTTTAATCAAGTGTAACTATACTGCTGAGTATAACTACAATTGCATTAAATTGCAATTTACTTGAGAATATTCAAGAGTCCTTAAATTTTCAAAATATAAATAAAACCTAACTTAATATGAAAACTGATTTTCAACAGAAAATGTTTTTACCTTGTATTGAAATTATTAAACACACTACAATTACCCAACTTAAACCTATTCCAGGTAGATATTTTTCTGAATCCAGAAGCTAGTAACATACAATATCTCTGTACACAATATCTCTGTACATAACATCTTTACAAGATAGTTTTAAATATGACATATTTACAATCACTTAAATTTTGTTTTTGCTGCCGATTGACTAGTGATAATTCATACAATAGCCTCATTTTTCAAGTAATAAGCCATTTTATAGTAGTTAGCATTGAGATTGCTCCACAGTCAATTTTCCTCAAACTATATTTTCTTCCTCTGGAATCCAAATTAATCATAGATGGTAATATCTTTCGTGGAAGGACAACTAAGGAGAAGATTTAATGGGTGATTAGTGGACAATTATCTTAGTTCTTTCTACAAAATAAGAAAACTTAATTTTTAAAACAAATTCAAAATCTTTTTTATATTTGAATATCTTTATCCACAGTTTGGATATGAAAACTTATATTTTTTATGTTTCTACGCTGTAGTTTTGAGTTACCTTTGTGCCATAATCAATTATGGACAAAAAATAAAAATACTAATACAGCACAAGATTTAAGAATGCAACATAATCCTTACCCCTTCACCCTTTCTGAAAAAGGTAATAATAACAAGAATGATTATAAAAATGCATATGTGGCATAAAAACTATTTTCATATCCTGATTCTATTGCTGATAATAAGGATATGGCATCTCTTTAAAAAAGAAGATAACTGTGGCATTTTAAAAATATAGCCAAGAATACTTTGAATGTCCTGACATCGAAGGGTAGACATCATGTTTCTTCCCCCTAGAGTCAGACAGGCTGTGATTGCTTAAACTAACTGAGCATTAAAGTAATTCTATGTGACTTCTTAGGCAAGGTTATTAAAGGCAATACATTGACCCATTAACTGAAACACTCAGGAAAGCTACCTGTGTGATTCCATGCTGTGAGGGAGCTCAAGTTACATGAAGAAGCAATATTCAGACACTCTGGTTAAGAGATTATTTTGAGCCCAGCTTTTAAGTCATACCAATGTAGAAGCCAAACATGTAAATGAAGAAGCTTTCAGAAGATTTCACTGTCCAACATTTAATTCATTCCTAGACATCTAGGACTTCTCAGAGGCCCCAAATACTGTAGACCACAGAAATGTCACCCCACTTTGCATTTTCAACCCCCAACCCCAAAATATATGAGGATGACAAAATGGTTATCACATGCCACTGAATTTGAGCAGTTTGTTTTGCAGAAATAACTAGCAGACGCAATCACAAATAGAAATGTTTTCTTTCTCCACAATTTGGAAGATGATGTTAGTCTTAAGTAAGACAAAAAGGAAAGAGGAGAAAATGTGGCATAGCACAAACGTGAGTCTTCCATTTCATAGCTGTCAATTTTGGCAATTGGTATTTAAATCATGGATGATATTCTCATATTCTGGGCATTTATGAAAGGTTAAATTAGATAGCATAATTAAAGTATCAGACACAACTGTGCTTTCAACAAAAAAATGCATAATTATTTCATCCCTCCCCTTATTAAATAAATTTTAGTAGGTCTTTTCATAGGTGAAACATTAGTGCCAGAAAAGAATTTCCAACTATATAAATAAGAAAAAAATAATGTTTGGCTTTTTTGAAATTAAGAAAAATTTCATAGTGCAAGAGGTATTGGTAATGCAGTCTATAGACATAACAAAATCATTCATTTTAATAAATACATGACTATCTCACAGGAAGAATACGAAGTTTGAGATACACAGGTAAATAAAATGGTTGCATTTCCAGTCCTCATGGAATTTAGAATCTAGCAGGTAAATAAATGGGAATCACAAACAATTTTTAGCCTGATAAATTTTTAATAAAAAGACCACAATACTATAGGAATATAGAGCAGCAAAATTTGCCCTTGTCTCCTCGAAAATAAACCATTAAACTGATTCAAAATAATAAACAGTAGCTAGTAAATATTAGAGAAGTATGCCTTGAAGCAGCAGCAAAAGACATAAAAGCTGTGAGAAGAAAGAATGCAGAACATCTTAGCGAAATCGAGAGACAACTAGTGTGTTTGGGTATAGACACCAGTAAGCGCACATGACTGGAGAGAGAAGTCAGGGCTATATGAAAAGGACCTTTAGTAGATTACCGAATTTCTCTTAAGGGCAATAGTATATTATTCGAAGGGGTTAAGCAAGTGATTTCAGATATTAGTTTTAAAATGTTAGCTAAAGAATGCACAATCTATATAACTCTCCAGACTAAAACTTTTAGGGATTTTCATACCTTTTTTTTCCCTTTTGATGCTCACGACATACCGTCATTCAAAAAGTTTGGGCATTATTCTTCTATAATTATACAACAGACATAAGAATACTAGATGTATGATTTGTACTGTCATGCCCTGATTTAGGAAACAGAAATATAAAGCCTTTTTATCACACACATGATACAACTGGCAAAACTATTTAAATTTATTGCTATGTTGTTTCATGATTTAAAAAAAAAAAATCCTACAAACTGAGTTTACACTCCAAACTCTATCCCAAGTATAGCAGGAAATTTCATAGAAATTAAGAGGATTGGTTAAGTTTTGAAAAACTAGTATGTAGCTTTATATAATTACTAAACTGAAGAACAAAATATTATATTATGATAAACCTCTCATTATTTTTTGTCATAGTTTCAAATGTCTATATATTTGCTTCATATTTAACTATTGACACTTGTAGTTTGAAAGCCTCTTAGTCTTTCTTGCTGTCTAATAGATGTTTGCTTAATAGGCCTTGATACTATTGTAGGCTTGAATTTATATAAATCTTACATCCAGAACACACAATATAATAACTACCTATCCTATACAGAGGGTCCAGATATTCTACCTATGTCTTTCTGGTCTCATTCACAGAACTTATTTCTACTACTGGTACACTCTTCTCATGAGAAAACAAACAAAAAACAAAAACAAAAACACGTCTACTTCCTCTTCACTATCTTGCTTGCTTCTGCTCCCTGTCTCATGAATTCAGTTTGCTGCTTCTTTGCTCATGGAAAGGTTGCTTGGATCCAGAAAGTGACTTTCCTTTCTGTGGTGCTGGCTCTTCTGCTAGCTTCTTTCCTTTTATCCTTTTATTAAAAACTATTCTAACATATTTTATTTTCAGCATATTTTCTACCAACATTCATCAGAATTAGTAAGGAATCTCTGATTAAAGTTAAGCATTATGGCTATGTAAGTTAAATGAAAGTTGAGTATATTCAACATGTATAAATATTGGCATAAGCATAGCATCCAAGGACATACTCTTTCAAGATAACTGAAACACTTAACCTTGGTATGTGAGAGCTTGTTTTGAAAATGAAACTCTACACCCACACACAAACATAACATTTACCAGAAAATTTTCAAGTTATTTTTTTCAAAGGAATGTCACCTACTATGATCACAAAAGTTGGATGTCAGGAGTAATTAATTATCTCATACTTTTAGAGCCACAATGCTTAGACAGTAGAATTAAAAGTTTTAAATTGGGACATAAATCTGAAACAAAAAGTTAAATTGGCTCTGTGGGATCTTATGTATAACTAAGAATGCTTATATTTTTCATCAAACTATTCTCTTTTAAAGGTTTGCTTTATAGCCAATTAGTTTTGCTGTATTCAGAGTCATACAGTTAATAATGAGAAAAAAACATTTTCTATATGTTGTTTTAGAAGAGATGGAAAAGCACTTCAGAATTTTGATACATAGTGTTTTTCTGACAAAGTAATTTTTCACTTTGTTACAAATTCGAGTATGTCAACATCTACTCTATATATTAAAGTCTATTCAACACACGCACAATAGAAATAATATAATTCCATTATATCATATATAATGGAAATAATATAAAATACAAATGACTGTGCAAATAAGTTGACAAATCGTTGAAAGTTGTTTGCTAGAACATGAAAGTCAAATAATAGAAGTTGGGGAATACCAAAATATCATGTGCTTTTTTATCTGTCTAGGGAGATTGATTACTTAATCCATTTCTTTTTAAAGCTTCATGAGCACTCAAATATATTTTGTAACTCTTTCTGAATGAAAAGATAATATTTATTCATACAATGAATGTCAGGGTTTCATGTTGATCTTCCTATTGTCTTTTGTTTAACAACAAAACAAACTTTCAAAGATAACAATATAAAACAAAAATTATTTGAATATCTAGTAGACTTCTCTTGGAGAAAGAAATACACTGAGACCCAATTTGCTGTAGAGAGTGAGATTCCAATGCATATTTTAGAAGAAAGAAGAAAAATTAAAGAAAACCTTAATTTCCTTGCATAAGAAATAAATGCAGAAGTTCCACCTCTAGAATGGCAATGTGAAGAGCTCCATGGATCTTTTATAAAATTGTTGAAAATTATAAAACAACCATCACCTATGTCACTTGAAAAGTCATAACGGTACATAGAAAATGAAGTATTTATTCAAGAAAATCTACTGAAACTCACTAAGAACAGTGAGAGTTTTTTTGCATTTGATCCATAACCCATTCTTACCTCTCTTTCTCACAGCCTATCTTGATATAAACTCTACTCAGTGCAAAATGTAGCCAAGAACACAGGACTTTTACTAGACCCTATTGAGGGGCTATAGTATCTTTTTGGGAGTAACAGTACATTAGAATTTTTCATTTCTACCCCCACCTGCTGCCACTACCTGTTCTTGAGGTTAAGTTTTTGTTGAATGTGGCCAAGAAGTAGGATGTCACTTCTTCCTACCAGCTTAATTCATGGAATGAGGACTGTTTAGGTACAACACACTGAGAACACTGAGCCCTGATTGAATTCTTTCTGGTTTGTAAGGCAAAGTTCTCATTCCAGGAATGGCAGGCTGAGATTACCAATGGCTACTTCTCATCCCAGTGACCCAGTCTCAAAGCAGGGCTGTCACTCCGAGAGGAGAATGCTGCTGTCTTTGCTGCAATCACCAGAGCCAAAGCTCAGAAGTTTTGCCCAAAGGAAGGGGCAGAACATACAGCAGAGTGCAAAGCTTTTCCCAAAAGAAGAGTCTGAGGAAATTTCAACTTCATTGAACAACAATGAAGTGATGGTAAAAAGCAAGTAAGAGAGACTGGCACTTTATTACAGACATATGCTTTGAAACAAAGGTCAGCTAGTTTATCAGGAATAACCCAGGAAAAAGACAGCTAAGAAGAGCCCTTCTGGTGTCAGGAACAAGTTTCAAATGCTGAACAAATGAAAAGACGTGAAATAATAAATAAGACTGTTAATATAACAAAAGCTGTAAATACATAGTATGTTTCTTTTTATCTCTTTTTTAAGATATAAAATTATGTCAAGTGTGTTAGTCTGTTCATGCTGATATATATAACAGAGACTGAGAAATTCGTAAAGAAGAAATTTATTTCTCATAGTTCTGCAGGCTGGAAGTTTGAGACCAATTTGCTGACAAGTTTGATGTCTGCTGAGGTGCCTTGAATACTGCATCCTCCAGAGGGGATGAATGCTGTATTTTCATACGGTGAAAAGGATGAAAAGGCAAAGGGTCCTAATTCCCTCCAGCCCTTCTATGAGACACTCATACCATCCATGAGGACAGGCTCCAGCTCTTAATGCTGTCACATTGAAATTAAGTTTCAACATGAACTTTGGAGAGGACAAAACAACAAACCATATCATCGAGTAACAGTTACAATAATAAATTATTGGGTATATAGCATATATAGATGTAATGTGTACAGCAATAATAGCACAAACAGAAGGAGAGCCAAAGTATACAAAAGTGAACAAAAGTAAAATTTATATATACATAGGTCACTAGAATTGTTATGCATCTAAAATTGATTCTGTTAAGATGTATACAGTAAACCCTAAAGTAACAAGGGAAACATTGAAAAAATATAGATAAATTATTAAATTTAAATTAAATGTTTTATAAAAAATACCTAATTCAAAAGAAAGCAGTAAAGGAGGAATAGAGGGATGAAAAGACATAAGGCATACAGAAAACTGAAGTAAAATGATGGATGCAAACCTAACTATAACTAGTAACCTCAAGTGAAAATGAATTTAAACATTCAAATAAAGGAAATATTGTCGGACTGGAGGAAAACAAATTAATTAAACAAGATCCATCTACATGTTGTCTGCAGGAGACACACTTTAGATCCGAAGATGAAAATTCATAGAAAAAAAAGGATGGAAAAGTTATATGATGCAAGCAGTAACCCCAAGAAAGCTGGAATTGTTATATTAATATCAGAAAAAAATACTTTGAAACAAAAGGGGTTACAGAGGTAAAGAGAGATTTCATAAAAATAAAAGGACCAATATTTCAAAAATAAATAATTATAAGCATATATATGTGTGTGATGAAAGGCTTCAAAATCCATTGACATAGAAACCTCCAAAAATGAAGATTAATTAGACAATTTAACATACTTCTTGCAGCCTTGGATACTCACTTTCACAAATGGATAAAATTACTAAGGCAGAAGATCAAAGAATTACAACACTTGAACGATACTATAAAATAACCAGACTGATTAGATATTTAAGGAACACTGTAACAATAGTAGATTCTCAAGTGCACAGGCAACATTATCCAGGAATACCATATCCCAGGCCATAAAAAAGACCTCAATGAACTTAAACATTGGAATAATACAAAGTATATTTTCAGACAATAATTGAGTAAAATAATAAATCAGCAATAGGAAAATTTGGGAAACTCAGAATTATGTGGAAATTAAGCAACATGCTATTAAATAACCAATGGGTCCAAGAAGAAATAAATTAGAAAATACTTTAAGAATGCATATCTTCTATGTGATGCAATAAAAATAGTTCTCATACTCAAAAATTACATTCTCTAACCTGCCACCATAAGGCACTGAAAAAAGAGCAAATTGAAACTACAGCAACCACAAGAAAGTATTAGGGATATACAAATTACTGAAATAGAAAAACAATTGAGAACCTCAACAAAGCCAAAAATTGTTTCTTTGAACACATCAACAGTGGTCACAATTTAAATAGACCGACCAACAAGGAAGAGAAACTATTCAAGTATTAATGAAATTTTTAAAAGGACACTAAACTTAAATTAAAAATTATTATAAAAGTACCTATGAACAATTATATCTAAAATTTAGATATTTGTTAAGAACTGGACAAATTCTAAGAAAGATTCAAATTAGCAAAAATGAGACAAGGAGAAATATAAAATCTTATCAAGTAAAGAGATTAAGTTAGTAATCAAAGCTACCACCTCGGGAAACAGTGACAACAGCAACAAAATCTTCTAGCCAAGAATGCCTCTACCAAACTTTTAAAGTTGAATTAATACAATTATTTACAAACTCTTGCAAAAAAGATAGAGAATACACTTCCCAGTTTATTCTATGAAGCTAGTATTACCCTAATAACAAAACCAGACAAAAGCATAAAAAAAAAAACCACAGAACAATATCTTTAACAAAAATAGATGAAAAAAAATCCTCAGCAAAATGCTAATGATCAAAATCCAGCAATACATAAAACATAATATACTATAACCAGGCAGGACTTATCTCAGGAATGCAAGAAAAATATAAAATAAATGCATCATTAACTAGAGTCAATTATACTGAGTTTCATTTTCCCTATTGATTACCTACTAAGTTGCTTCCAGTTTTACAGTATTTTGTACCGCCATTCCTAGACGCATATCTGGACTGTTTCACAGTATCGACTTTAGAGAATATAGAGCGATAATCTTGGAAATAGAGAAACAATATTGTTCATTGATTTTAAAAGCATGTATATATATACAAGTAGTCAAAAAGTCATTTTAGCCAAAATGAATTCCATGTCAATGAAAATAAAATAATGAAATGATACCATCAATCAAAAAGAGATGAGAAAATGGAGGAAATGAATATTGGAAAATAGAGTCACTGACTTCATTGTTGGATTTCTGGTGAAGCAGGTAAACAAATTAAATTCTCTTCTGTAGAGTTATCTTATCTAGGGCCACATGTCTTTAACCTGGCACCAACAAAGTACTAAAACCATATAACAAAACATTCTTTTATTAATTCCATATTCATCAAATGATTTTCTGGTATACATTTGGATCCTCATGTAACTTTGTCTATCTAGAAAGAACACTTTTGTTAATTTAAAAGGAATATTTTAGTTCCTACGCATTTCTTTACATTAACTGGTTTAACCTCCAATCTCCGTTAGTTAATGTTAGTATACCCCCTACCCAAAACTGGATTAATAATCAGGTATCTGGGCAGGAAATGCTGTGCCGGAGGGTCTACCAGCAGTGAATGAGTAAGGAAATGATTTTGTGTCTTTCTGTAGTAAGGCATTCATAGCTTCTGTTTTACAAAGCATAATTATAGCTACCAATATTTTGGAGCCATAAATCATCAGTAAAAGGCTATATTTTTGTGCAAAACATTTGATATAAAAAGTTAAGGCTTCCAGTCTTATTTTTTGTTATAACTTTTCTAATTACATGGTACTATATTTTCAGATATGAGTACACACAATGAGAACAATTAAAAAAACAAAATTACCATTCACAGTTTGCCTTCTTTTCATCAAATTGGTCTCATGTCATATAAACGTTGTTTATTTTAGAGATGCAGTGTTCCTTTGTATTCATAGCATCATCACTCAAGATGGTATTATGGTGAACATTTGGGTCATTACACTGGCTTATACTTTAACAGATTGCTATGAAATTGGATCTTATCCTTAAGCTCCAATGTCTGTATGGCCCTGATAATGCTGAAAATGCAGTCCTCATTGTACCTAACCTTAGGAAATGAATAAATGGCTATACGGAGTCCTGCCTCCCTTTGTGCTTTTATATTCCTGAGGGCATGATTTTGTAATACTTCACAGAATACGTCAAAGACTAATTGTGAAATATTTGGATGTAAGTTATTTGGATGTCCCTGATTACACAACATCTGCATGTAAGATAATACACTATTTTCAATTATGATTTTGTCAAGTTCTCAAAATACAGGATTGGCTTTTAACTGGAACACTTTCTGTGTGCTGGCATAACACCATTTGTGCTATTTTCTTATATTTATTCTGTATATTAAAAAGAGACATTAATTAAAAGGGCTTTTGTGCTTACTTTAGACAATAAAGAAATTTATTATGAAAGTTTACACATAAATATGCTGGATAGTCATTTCATAATAAAGTATGACTATTTTATTTATGTCTCCCCAAGGGTAAAGCTCATTCAAGCAGAAATATCTCCTGTATCGGTATTTATTCACCTAAATAGACTGTTTTGGTTAAAATTTTAATGAAAAGTCATGCTTATATTACTGTATAATTTTGTATATGCATGGATATTTATTTGTTCAAAGTAGAGATGTAGTTGACATGAAGGGATGTCCGCCTAGTTCACGAAAGTATGACCATGAAAATATTATTTCTATGATACTCCCTCCTTATGGGAGCTATCCCTTTGTCACTCCAACCTTGAAACTGTAATGTCAGAGATTATAGTATCTACTTCCCTGTGCAGTACATTTTGATCCAAGTAATAGATCCATGATCTGAGAATAGTCAAAGTGCATCTCAGATTTTTCAAGAGTTGGAGAGAGTGAAGGTTTCACTTCTGATGGTGTATGTTGTAAAAGAATGAGTCTGTATCTGTCAGTGCCAAAGTAAGAAAGATGGAATAAGAATAAAGCTGATGCTCAGAGAAGAGGGAATGAAGAGAGGTAGCATTGACTATTTAAAATCCTTCCTGAGGTCAGACCCACAAATGCATTTTCTGTTATTTTATTTCAATACTGATAAAACCTTTTTATGTTTATAGTTAGTTCAAATTAGTTGTTTTTTTCTATTTCAATTGAAATAACAGGTGTAAGAAAACACAAAATTACCCCATTTCCCCTTGCAAATGTTTTGTTCTGAAGCTAGACTGATGTTGAAATACTCGAGGTCAACCTAAAATGATACTGTTTTACTGATGCCTTTATTTTTAGTATCTTTTCCTTAGATTTTACAAGAGATAAAAACATCTACTACAGATGTGTTACCTTTTGAGGTTGCTTTTCGTCTTATCTGGTGTGTGTGTGGCTGGGACAATGGAACATGATGGAAAGACTGAAAATGATAGCATCCCAAAAAACTGTTTTTACAGTGTGAAGCCTAGCCTCAGAGTAAAATCCCAATACTATCATGCAAAAAATTACTAGGTTTGCACCAAGTATGAATAGGTTGGAAAACTAAAAAGGCCTATGAGGCCCTATAAGAACCTTGTTAGTGTTTAATAAAGGTAAAGGTAAAGTACAACAGAAATAAAATGCAGGAAATCATTGAAAATCTGTCTTTCAGGATCCTTTCTCAGTCTCACGGACACATTTTATCTGTATATTATGAACCTTCAAGATTTGAGCTTACTATAATAATTTAAGGGAAGTGCAGAAAAGTCTTTATAGCAGGCTTCCTCATACATTGTTGGTCATATACTTCTTAAGCCACGTTGTGTAAACCATCAAACTAAACATTCTCAACGATGTAGACCAGTTGGCACTAAAGTTAAAGCAACATATTATGAATCACTAACTAGCACATGCCATTTTCAACTTGCTCACTGTCAGTGTTATGCTTCCAATGCATCTCTAGATATAAATATCAAGCTGTTCCAGTCCAACTGTAAGAGAGCCCTCTCTTACGTTGCCATACATTAACATATATAATATAAGATACGTTGAGGAAAAAGTATCAAAGGATTGAGAAATCTGCACAAATTTTAAAAAGAATTAAGAGAAGGCCAGGCTATATTTAATGTCATCCAAGATAATTCTAGTGCCTTTTCTTTCTTTTCCCGTTGACTGTCTCCTAACTAGTTTTAATCAATTTCATAAAATTTGCGTATAAGGCACACATTTTAGTCCAGTTGTTTTACAAATTTATAAAGCTAGATAATCACCTACACAATCAAATATAGAATATTCCCTTCACCTACACATCTATTGCACGACCTTTGCCAATGAAATTCCCCACTTCAACCCCACAAGGTTTAATGCATTCTGTCTTGGGAATTTCAAATTTTATTTACATGGAAGCATACGGTATTTATTATTTAGCATCTGCCTTCTTTTCTCTAGTATATGATAAAAATTCACCTTTAATTTTTTTTTTTTTTGTATAAAGGAATGACAATCCTTCAATTGTAAAAACTAAAGAACATAACACCCAACTAATCACATGCCTTAGGGGTATATTTCTGAAAAATAAGATACATATTTTAAAAGCAACTTTATTAAAACTCAGGGCTATTAAAGTATATATACAAATACAACACTAGAAAATAAAGTTGTTTCCAGGCCGGGAGCAGTGGCTCACACCTGTAATCCCAGCACTTTGGGAGGCCGAGGTGGGCGGATCACGAGATCAGGAGACTGAGACCATCCTGGCTAACAGGGTGAAACCCTGACTCTACTAAAAATACAAAAAATTAGCTGGGCTTGGTAACCTGCGCCTGCAGTCCTAGCTACTCGGGAGGTCAAGGCAGGAAAATGGCCTGAACCCAGGAGGCAGAGCTTGCAGTGAGCGGAGATCGCGCCACTGCACTCCAACCTGGGCGACAGAGCAAGACTCCGTCTAAAAAAAATTAAATTAAAACTTTTAAAAAATGAAAAAACAACCCAGAGAATGGAAGCAAGTATTTACAAACTATGCATCAGGCAAGGGATTCATACACAAAATATATAAAGAATTCAAACTGCTCAAAAGCAAAAATAAAAATGATCTTATTTAAAAAATCTACCCAAAACCTTTGTCCCCCACCATTATTTCCCTACCTTCTTTTCCCGACCGCCTTTGGCCGCCTCCCTCACACCACTCATTTTCTTCCACCATCTGCCCCCCAAACTTCATCATTTTTTGCCCACCCTCATTTCACAAAGCCTTCTCTACTCTCGTGCTCAACACCCTTTTCCCCATCCATCCACTCAAACCCTTTCCGCAGTTTCTTCCCACCGTCTTTCCCCCTTATCCCTGGCCGCCCTCTTTTTCCCATCCCGCTCTCATCACCCTCTTTTGCTCCTTTATCTAAGCAAAAACATTTTCCCCTGTCTTTTCCCAAAACCTTCTCTCCACTCCTGATGCTCACTACCCTCTTTTCCCCCTTCATCCACCCTGTTCCTCCTTGCCATTCTTTCCCTTCTCCATCTACCCAAAAACATTTCCCCCGTCTTTTCACAAAGCCTTCTCCCCACTCCTATTCACTTCCCTCTTTCCCCCTCCATCTACACCCCAAAACTTTCCCCCTTTTCAAAGTCTCCCTCCTTTACCACTCGTGCTCTTCTTTCCCCTATCCTGCTTGTCACCCTCTTTTTTGCCCTCCATCTACCCCAAACTGTTTTTCCGTCGTTTTCCCAACCCCCTATCCCTGGCTCCCTCTCGCCACCCTCTTTCCTCCTCCTCGTCAGCCTCTTCCCCGCTCCATCTATCGAAACACTTTTTACCCACTGTCTTTTCTTTCTCCACCGTCTTTCTTTTCTACCACTGTCTTTTCACAAAACCTTGTTTTCCTCCTGCTGGCTACCCTCTTTTCCCTTCTCCCACCTGCTACCCTCTTTTGCTCCTCAACCCAAAAACTTTTCCCCCCCACTGTATTTTCTCCCCACCGTCTTTTCACAAAACCTTCTCTCCCTACTGGTCGCCCCGTTTTCCCCCATCACCTCCCTCTTTTTCCTCCTCCCACTTGCCACCCTCTTTTCCCCCTCCATTTACCCTTAAACTTTTTACCCACCGTCTTTCTGCAAAACCTTCCTTCCCTCCCACTCCCCACCCTGTTTTTACACCTCCATCTACCCAAAAACTTTTTTCCCCCACCATCTTTTCGCCGCCATCTTTTTGCAACGCCTTCTCTGGCTAAGTTATCCTTTTTTCGCTTTGGCACTAACTACCATCCTTACTCCCCTCCATCTATCCCAAAACTGTTTTGCTTCTCATACCATTACAGCTGCGCTGCTATCTCTCCGTTGCTGCCAACAGCTGCAGCGAGGCGAGCCGCGCTCCAGCGGCTCCAGCCTCCAGCATATGGCCAATGACTCCTGATTCTTAGTCCTCTATGTTGGGCAGCAAGCGACTCGACAGGAATATACGGGAACCTAAAAACACATGATCACTTTTCAGCATCAGTTATATACTGCGGTTATGCCCACGGAGGTTCCTGGACTGCATATTTTGACTGGATGAGAAAAAAACCTCCAGGCTTACTCTGATTGGACTTTATGATCATGTTCTGATTGGATAAGAGCAAGTCTTAACACAACCAATCACAGCATGAAAATAAAGTCCAATCAGAGTAGACCTAGACGTTTTCTTCTTGTCCAATCAGAACATGTAATCCAGGAACTGCATTTGCATAACCTCCTATATAAAGTATGCTGAGGTCGCATCAGGTCATTTCAGGCTCTTCTGTGTGGAGGGGAGGAGCTACTCTGTGCCTAATTTAGAGGACTGGAAGAGGCCACAACCTTCCGCCTGCTGGAGGTTGGAGGATGGATGGAGGCTGGAGGATGGATGGAGCCTGGAGCCTGGGTCACTATCTTGCTAGGGTTGGTGGTGGCGATAGAGCAGTAGGAGGGCGGTGGGCAGCAGGAGCTTCTCCTGCTGGGCTGGAGGACTAGAAGGAAGAGGCACCGCCACATGCTGGAGGCTGAAACCTGTGCCACCATGGCTCGCCTCGCTGTGGTTGTCGGTGATGTCGGAGAGTGCAGCTCAGCCACAGTGGTAGAAATGTGATGGGGTAGGTGAGTTTCCGGGCCTGCTCTGTAAACCTCTGGGGGCAAGGGTTGGGTGTCTTATTGGGGCTCACTGCTAGAGGCTACCCTGCCTGTGGCAGTGGTCTGGTTGGGGGCACTCTCCAGGTTTGCATTGCTGGCTGTGGGGCAGGTTGGCTGGCTATCTGGGGCTATACTGCCCGTGGTGGCAGGGGTGGTGGGGGAGGCAGATTGTGCACACTAGCGTGTATTGCGGTGGCTGGTGAAGGATTAGGGACGCTGACTTCTGCTGCACTGCCTGCCGCCAGGGGTGGGTTGGGTGGAGTTATCTGGGGCTACGATGCTGGCAGTGGGGGGTGGTTTAGGGGCGTTGTTGGGTGCTGCACTGCCTGTGACTGGGGTGTGCACCATCAGGAGCTGAACTGCTCATGGCTGCATCAGATTGTAGGCAACATTGGATGGTATGCTCCCTGAGGTGTGGAGGGTATTGAGGTTACATTGCCTGAAACTGTAGGGTGTGTTGGATGTGCTATCCGGGAGCTACACTGCTAGTGGCAGGGGGCAGATTAGGGGTGCCATGGGGGCTACACTGCTAGTGGCAGGGGGCAGATTAGGGGTGCCATGGGGGCTACACTGCCAGCGGCGTTGGCGAGCTGAGGAGGTGGCTGCGGCAGCGACAGCAGTGGCCTCCTTCTTCTGGTAGCCTCCAAGTAAGGGATAGTTCTCCTTTTCTCGGACTCCGGACTCTAGAAGTCGATTTTCTCCCGTGCGAGCTAGATTGCACGGCAGGGCCCCCACACGCACTGTGGTTTCCCGGCCCGCCCTCATGCTGTGTTGTGAAGACCACCTGGGACTACGAGGCAGGGAGGAGTAGGCACCATGGGGGAAGTGGGAGACAGGGCACTGTGGGTGGATGTGTCAGGAATGGGAACCAGCCCTTGGGTGGGGAGGGCTGGCTGGGTCTGAGTTTCTCCTACTCAGGCTCCCCCAGGAGGGCAGCCTTGGTGGGCCCAGCAATTGTTGGCCAGCTGGACTTGGCCAGGGGCCGGTTTCAGTGAAGGCACTCACTCACTCCGACCCCAGGCCCCAGTTCCTGGCCAGCTTTTGCCAGAAGGAGAGGTTGGACTTTGGAAGGTGGCTGTGAGTGCCTTCAATGAACCTGATCCCTGACATCCAGTCACCAGCATGACAAGGTGAGGCTCTAACGGTTCCACTCCCTGAGTCCTGTTTTGGGTTCTTCTGGCTTTGCCTGCCCATCTGCTGCAAGCCAGGCTAAAGGAGGAGAAGGAGGAGTCGCCTGTGGTACGGTCGAGCAGATGACGTGGCTCTGCAGCTTGCCTCATGCAGTTGGATGCAGTTGGTGGTGGAGATGGAGACCGCAGCTGGACTGGAGCGGTAAGAGGGCACCCACGGGGGCCAGGTGGTAGGAGCCTGGTAGGGTGGGCTGGTACGTTGAGGGTGACTGGTTGTATTGGCATTGGCGCTAGTGGTGGTAGCAGTAGGAAGTCTGGGGGCCGGGACGGGGGAGTAGGAGCACTGCAGGGCCCATCCCTTTCTGGGGTGGGGAGGAACCTGTGCATGCTGTAACGAAGGTCTCGGTGGCAGTGGTGGTGGTACACCTAGGGCAAAGAGGAGTCCTCCCCCTTCTCCTGCAATCTTTGGAGTGTGCCCTCCTCCTGCTGGTTCCTGAGCTAGGCGTGCGTGGCAGCATTATCTCATTCTTAACAAAATTTAGGGGGTGACTATTTGTGTATCCTTTTGCTTGTTTTCTGTTGTAATACTATTGGAGTTACTCAAATTTTATGAATCGAGGAGGGGATAAAAGGTATCATAATAGGCCTTCTAATTCTCACACCTGTTCTTTTTCCTTTCTTCCATTGTGTATTTTCTTCTCATTTTCTTGTTTCTCTTCATTTTCTTTTGCAACTGCTTCTATTTCATGTTTGTATTCTTGTTTCTCCTCCTGTTTTTTTTTTTATGCTGAGCAATAGCCTTAACAAACCAAAACTGAGTTAAAAATAAAATACTTTTCACTGTTGTATTTTTTGAATAACTGATCCCTTACTATGTTTTAGAGATGAGGAAAAAAAAGTCAGTTGTATAATTAGTTACTTGAATAGCTATGCTTTCACAATTGTGTTAACCCACTTATGCCTAGTGTTCCACGCTAAGCATGTGGGAATTACTTATATCCTACTGCTAAATGTCATCAACAAGGTCTGATTTTTCACTTATGCAAAAATTCAAAATATTGCAATCTCTGGCATAAATAGGCTAATGCGTTCAGTGTTACTCAGGGAATAAAAAAATGAAGCATCACATAAAATATTGGTAGCAAACAGCCATTTCATGTCTCTCACATATTTTTTCTGGAGCTATGCAAGAGTCACAGGGGTAATAAGTTGTAATTTATGAGATGATTAAGTGAACCGTATTCCCTTCGTATTTTTCTCTGCCACCATTTTCAAGAGTATTGTCATCTGCACGAGCAAACCTGGTTCATCACCACTCCTTTGCAAGAGGAAAAAGAAGGGGGGAGAATCATGTGTATAATGTTGTTAAGGCAAATATTCACAACCAAAAACAAGGTTTTATTAACTTTCACCTTTAAGAACCTGCAGTGTTTAGCCCTCTTTGATTCCTAGTATTACTACCTTTGGTATGAACTCTTTTTTTAAACTGATCACTCTAGAAGTTTATGCATTTCGTATCATTTTTCAAGCCAACAGAAACGTGTAAGGCCTATAATTCTGAAACTTTTTAGTTATTTTTAAGGCTATGAGCATGTAAGATACTCTTGATATATGGAAGAATATGTATAAATACCACTAGGTAGCTTATTTTGAAGAGATAGCATCTAAATATTTGTCCAGAGTAGATTGGTTGCAGTTTCTTAGGTGTGTTTCTTAATACTTTGCCTCAATGTTTTAAATCATGTAGAAATTTGAATACAGTTTAACTTCATATAGTCCTTTGTTTATAGGTTTAATATTTCTAAAGACTACAGACATCACAGCTCCGTTTAAGATTCAGTAATATTAATAAAATTTTAGAAATATAGGGTTAGAATCCAACAAATTCAGAGGAAATTTGTTAAATTATATAGCTGTAGAGCAGGAATGAAACCCAGGTTCTAAGCTCTAAGGGGGCCATGAGGTACCATACAGGTGCATCAGTGACTGGGCATAGATTAGGCAAAATTACAGGATGGTTAAGAGAGTGAGCTGTGGAGCCCAACTCTATGTAACATAAATTTTTAAACTGCATGGTGCCACAGTTTATCCATCTTTACAGTGGGGACTGTAGTAAGTTTTTCTTTTTCTGCTCAGTTGTCTGTCTTGTTGCCAGCTGTTCCCTAGTCTGTCTTGTTGCCACTGTTCCCTAGTCTGTCTTGTTGCCACTCCGTGCCCACATGACAGGACCTAAGGTAATTTCTGACAGGCTGAGACTCCTTAAAGAAAAACAGAAGGTGCTAGTAACCCCATTTTAGGAGAAACCTCTGTTGTCCTCATGGAACCCCAAGAACTTCAGGCAGACAGGTCTCTCTCAAAATCTAAGGCTCTCCTCTGTTTTGCTTTGTGTTATCTGACCTTTTAGGAGTCGGTGGGCATCAGAAATCAGTTGGGGAGAGAGATCTAAAGAAAGTTGTGGATATGAAGATGCATTTATGGTAAGAAAAGTTATGAAGGAAAGAAATGTTACATGAGAGGATCTTGTATGGCAAATTTTTGTCCTAAAGTAGAATGACTAATTATGAAAGAGGGAAATAGAGGAAAAGTCAGAAAGTTCGTGTCATAGATGGTCTGTGGAAGTTGTGTTAGAGTTCATAAAATAAAAAAGAAAAACTTACAACTGCTAGATCTTTTCCTGTCTAGAAGTGTTGTGTATGTGATGTATATATAAAGGAGCCCTACTTACTTGGCTTAGAAGAAAAGGAAGGCTCTTAAATATTTTTTCAGAAAAATAGAATCTCTAATGCCTTTTATTTCACATGACTTCAGTAATCTTTGGGAAATAAAGACAGTGTTAAAATCATTTTTTAGTAGAAACAGGGTTCTCCGTATTGGTCAGGCTAGTCTCTAACTCCCGACCTCAGATGATCCGCCCATCTTGGCCTCCCAAAGTACTGGGATTACAGGCGTGAGCCACCACGCCCCGGCCTACAAATAGGTTAAATTATTTTGTAAATTAGCTGTTGTTTGTTTTGTTTACTCTCAGACTTCTGGATTTTTTCTTAAGTATGAAGGATTTCAATTGTTATATTAATATAAAAGCTTAGATAAATAGCACAAACATGAATTTTTTTTTGACAGAGTCTTGCTCTGTTGCCCAGGCTGGAGTGCAGTGGCACAATCTCAGTTCACTGCAACCTCCCCTTGCCAGGTTCAAGCGATTCTTGCGCTTAGCCTCCCAAGTAGCTGGGATTACAGGCATATGCCACCATGCCTGGCTAATTTTTGTATTTTTAGTAGAGACGGAGATTCGTCATGTTGGCCAGGCTGATCTCGAACTCCTGGCCTCAAGTTATCTGCCCGCCTTGGCCTCCCAAAGTGTTGAGATTACAGGCATGAGCCATCACACTTGGCCGACTGTATTGTTTATGAATTTTTTTTACATCAAAAAGCTCATTTGTAGTATTCATTTTCTGTATGTATTCATGCCATAAAATTTATTTTATTTTATTTTAATTTTTTAAAAATACAGATGGGGTCTGATGGTTTTGCCCAGCCTGGTCTTGAATTCTGGGCTCAAGTAATCCTCTCACCATGGCCTCCCAAAGTGCTGGGATTACAGGCATGAGCCACCATGCCTGGCCTAGAAAATTTATTGTAAAGGAAAAGGCATATTTTTATTAAGCTGATAATCTTTACATAAATATTGAAGCATGGCATATTTCTTTATTCCACTTGGGCTATTTCGTGTTGCATTAAGAAGAATTTTTTGTTTGTTTTTTCTTGTTACTATGCTTGTTTCTGGAATACTCCTTTCCTCCCTTACTCTTCCAAACTCTACTACGTCTAAATTTATCCTATTTTTCAAGGGTTTGATCACATATTACATCAGCCAGGAAATGTCTCTCCTATTCCCTCTTCTCCAAAATGTATACTTTTTTTTCTGGAAACTCTTGATCCTTTGCCTCTAGACCATAAGCCCTTTGTAGGCATGTGTGAATCTGAGTTTTTAAATTTTTTTTTCCTCTTTTCCCACTCCCAGAATAACACCCTGTGTCCAGGAGTAGTAGATACTTGTTGAATGCATAAAAGAGCTTAGCAGCTAGAGTTAGTGTGGATGCTGTAGAAGATGTCTGATACAAATATGGCAGTTTGATGCTGAATAGTTTTTGGAAATTAAAAAACAGGTAGAAATTTCACCAATGTCAGTGACTAACACAGCTGTAATTAGTAAATTATCAAAATATTTCTTTTTTTTCTTTTTTACAGAGAGGGTCTCTCTCTGTCCCAGGCTGGAGTGTAGTGGTATGATCATAGTTCAATGCAGCCTCCAAGTCCTGGGCTCACGCGGTCCTCCCGAGTAGCTGGGACTTCAGGTGTGTGCCACCACACCTGGTCAATTTCTTTTATTTTGTAGAAACAGGGTCTCATTATGTTGCCCAGGCTGACCTCAAATTGCTGGGCTCAAGTGATCCTCACACCTTGGCCTCCTGAAGTGCTGGGATTATAGGTGCGGGCCACTGATCCCAGTTAAAAGCATTTCTTTAAAAAAGAAAAAAAAATTCTGTTTATTGGGATTTGGGGGGGAGGAAGAGAAAGTAAATATGGGATTGGTTCATCCTAGACAGCACTCATGGTTCTAGATAATATTAGAATGCAATAATGTTTTAATTTATATATGCAGAAAATTTTGGAGTAGTTTCAATCCTAGGAAAAAACTGAGAGTTAGAAATACGGGAAGATTGGCCGACACGGTGGCTCATGCCTGTAATCCCAGCACTTTGGGAGGCCGAGGCAGGCGGATCACAGGTCAAGAGATCGAGACCATACTGGCCAACATGGTGAAACCCCGTCTCTACTAAAAATATAAAAAAAAATACAAAAAAAAACTAGCTGTACATGGTGGCACATGCCTGTAGTCCCAGCTACTCGGGAGGCTGAGGCAGGAGAATCACTTGTAACTGGGAGGTGGAGGTTGCTGTGAGCCATGCCACTGGACTCCAGCCTGGGCGACAGAGTGAGACTCCGTTTCAAACAAAAAGAAAGAAAATACCATAATTTGCTTAATCAACTTATGGTCACTGGATTTTTTTTTTTTTTTGCCAGAAAAACAAAGCTGTAAACAATTGTGTGTGTGTGTATGAATATTTATGCACATGTACATATGTATATGTATTTTGTGTACTTGTACAAACAGCTTTGTAGGATAGATTCCTAGAAGTGGAGTTGCTGAAATCAAAAGATGTGAATAATGTAGATTTGGATAGATATTTATACATTTTCCTTCCAAAAGGTTGTTGTACCAATTTGTAAAGTTACCAGTAGTATTCAGGTATGCCCCGTACCCTCTCCAATACTAGATATTACAGTTTAAAACATTTTGACAATTTAGGAACTGAAAAAAATGTGGTTGTGATTGGCCTTTTATCAATCACTATTGAGGCTGAACTTTTTTAATATGGAGAGAGTTGTATTTCTTTCTTTCTTTTTTTTTTGAGATGGAGTGTTGCTCTTGTTGCCCGGGCTAGAGTGCAATGGCTTGATCTCAGCTCACCGCAACCTCTGCATCCTGGGTTCAAGCAATTCTCCTGCCTCATCCTCCCTAGTAGCTGGAATTATAGGCATGCACCACCACTCCCGGCTAATTTTATATTTTTAGTAGAGATGGGGTTTCTCCATGTTGGCCAGGCTGGTCTCGAACTCTCAAGCTCAGGTGATCCACCCGCCTTGGCCTGCCAAAGTGCTGGGATTACAGACGTGAGCCACCGCACCTGGCCTTTTTTTTTTTTTTTTTTTTTAGACAGAGACTTGCTCTTGTTGCCCAGGCTGGAGTGCAGTGACACGATCTCGGCTCACTGCAACCTCCGCCTCCCATGTTCATGTGATTCTCCTGCCTCAGCCTCCCAAGTAGCTGGGATTACAGGCATCTGCCACCATGCCCAGCTAATTTACGTATTTGGTAGAGACGGGATTTCACCATGTTAGTCAGGCTGGTCTTGTACTCCTGACCTGAGGTGATCCACCCACCTCAGCCTCCCGAAGTGCTAGGATTGCAGGTGTGGGTCACTGCGCCTGGCCATATGTCTTTTATAAATTGCCTACTTTTGTTCTTTGTTTATTTTCTGATGGGGTTACTGGTTTTTAACAGCTTGAAAGTTCTCTACATATTCACTTTTTTATTTCTTTCTTTTTCTTTTCTTTTCTTTTTTTTTTTTTTTTTGAGACAGAGTTTTGCTCTTGTTGCCCGGGCTGGAGTGCAATGGCGTGATTTCAGCTCACCTCAAACTCCGCCTCCTGGGTTCAAGGGATTCTCCTGCCTCAGCCTTCTGAGTAGCTGGGGTTACAGGCCTGCACCACTATGCCTGGCTAATTTTGTATTTTTACTAGACATGGGGTTTCTCCATGTTGGTCAGGCTGGTCTGAAACTCCCGACTTCAGGTGATCCACCCACCTGGGCCTCCCAAAGTGTTGGGATTACAGGCATGAGCCAATGCGCCTGACCTTATTCACTTTTTTTCGTACATTTGCACATATCGCCCTAACTATTCTTTTGTAATGTTATGTAGTCAGATAAATCCAAACACAGCAACGTGCTGCTGCAGGACCTTGGGCACATTATTTAACCTCTGTACACCTTAATTTCCTTATTTGTACAATGGAGACAATTTAAATAGCATTAGGCATAGTGGCTGGCACAAAGTAAGTAAATAATAAATGTTAGCTGTGACTCTTATTAATTTATTTATGTGAACTTTGTATTTTGTGCTCTACTTAAGACTTTCCTTGCTCCGAAATGTAAAATATTCACCTATCTACAAAACTAGAAAAACAAAGTGAGGAACATTGTATGCCTCTATGTGTCTTTGCTTTAAAGATGAAAAACAATGTATATATTTTTGCTTGTATATCACAGGATATATGATACTTGGAAACATTGGTTGTCATAGTAAGAAGAATGAGTGAGAGGAAGACTTTTTTAACTGCATGCCTTTTTGTATTTTTAAAACAAAGAAGTCCCCAGATTGTATTTAATACTTCAATGGTTTCTTTTTTTCCTTTTCCTTCCCTTTTTCAAACTTCTAATTCTTTGATCCATCTGGCATTTATTTCTGGTATAAGAAGTGAGACATATTTTGGGGGATAAAATTGTGTGTGAATTCTACCCCAACTAGCTAGTTGTGTCAGCACCATTTAGTGAATAATCTGATTTTTGCCCCACTATTAGAATTGTAGCTTTTGTCGTTTACTATATGTGTTTGGGACTATTTCTGATTGGTCTTGTTATTTTGGTCTCTTGTGTATTACCATACACTTTAAATTACTATCATTTTATAATTTTAATACAGATGGGGTTAGTTACCTGTTCAATACTCTTTTTTTTCAGACTTTGACAATTCTGGTCTATGTGTTCTTCTAGATGAACTTTAGAATCATTCTGTGACATTCAAAAGGAAATCATAGAGATTTTTATTGAATACTGAATATTGATGGGGAGTACTGAAATTGTAGGTGAAGTTTGGGGAAATTGACATCTTCATGTACTTTCTGTCCTGTGTTCTAATAGATTTTTATGTCTCTCAGTAGATTTTCAAACTTTGCTTCAAATAAGTCCTGTACAAATAAGTCTTGTATATTTCTTGTTTATTTATTTTAAAAAACATCAGACCCATGAATGGGAGTTTGTTTATTTTATTCAACAAATATAATAGAGAACTAAACAGGTAGTTTTTATTCTAGTGAGAGAAGACAGAATATACTCAAATAAAATGAAGTACATAATCCATTTCAGATTATGATAAACCTATAAAGGAACCAAAAGGGTGATGGGATTGAGAGTAACTAGTGGGAGCTTACCTTATATGTAGGGTGGTTGGAAAGACTCTTCTGAGATGACATTTGAACTGAGACCTTAAGTTTGAGGAGGAGCTAGCCACCTGAATGAGCCAGGAACAGTGTTCCTGGCAGAGAGTAAAGAAGGACGAAGGTCCAGCTAGGAAGGACCTGGCAGAGAAGGGCTCCTGAAGAAACTGAAAGGAAACTTATGTTGCTGGGGCCTAGTGAGCAATCTGGAAAGTAAGCAGTCCAAATCAAGTAGGGCCTTGGGTCATCATAAGTAGTTTAGACTTTATTTGCAGTGCGTAGGAAATCCTTGGGGAATCTGAAGCAGGAGAGTGATGTGTTCTGATTTAAGGTTTAAAAAGAACACTTGGCTTTTTGAGTTGAGAAAGTATTGAAGTGGGAAGCCCAGTTAGGAGTTTTTGCAGCAAGAGGTAAGGATGGTGGTAGTTAGATGGAGAGGCCTGGGAAGCTTCAGAGTCTGTGTGTGTGCATATGTGTGTGTGTGTGTAAGGAACAGCTAAACAACTTGCTGTTGGAGTGGGTGCTACTGAGAGCTAAGTACTGCTAGCTGCTGCAGAAGCTGTGTAGAGCAGAACAGAGCTGATCTTTGCCTTACAGGTGTTTGATAGTTCTGTTTGTTTCTAAGGTGTGTACCAAAATAAAGTAGGCTAAGAGCATTTGACTTTAAGATTTATGGAGCTCAGGGTTGCTGAGGGGGATGCAGCAAAAAACAAAGTCTGTTAATAACCCTTGTTTTATATTGCTTAAATACCTGTAGTCTCTGTTAGTGGGTCAAAGGGGAGGCAGCAGCAGATGATCTTTAAGGTATGTGTCTTTGAGTTAGAAAAACATAGCTTGAGGAAGTTATGTAGCTTCCCTACAGCCTTAGAGCTAATAGCGGAGCCAGAGTTTTAGGTGAGCTCATGAACACACCAAGTCTTAGCACACTGCCTAGTATATATCTAGAGCTCAATAAATGGTAACTCTTTTAGTAATATCCACTTAGATATTGTTATATCTATTAATTCAGGCCAAATATCTACATTAAAATTTTTCTTATCTCAATTTCTTTGTTGTTCTTTTGTGTTAATCAAGGAGGGAATTGGCATGTAGTCATCCATTTTGCTTGTGAAATATATTTGTTCTTTTTTTGTTTGTTTGTTTGTTTGTTTTGAGATGAAGTCTTGCTCTGTCGTCCAGCCTGTGCAGGGGTGTGATTTCGGCTCACTGCAGTCTCTGCCTCCCAGGTTCAAGTGATTCTCACGCCTCAGCTTCCTGAGTAGCTGGGATTACAGGTGTGCACCACAATGCCTGGCTAATTATTTGTATTTTTTTTTTTTTTGAGATGGAGTCTCACCCTGTCGCCCAGGCTGGAATGCAGTGGTGCAATCTCTGCTCACTGCAACCTCTGCCTCCCGGGTCCAAGCGAATCTCCTGCCCCAGCCTCCCAAGTAGCTGGGATTAGAGGCACATGCCACTATGCCCAGCTAATTTTTATATTTTTAGTAGAGATGGGGTTTTACTTGTTGGTCAGGCTGGTCTTGAACACTTGACCTCGTGATCCTCCCGCCTCAGCCTCCCAAAGTGCTGGGATGACAGGTGTGAGCCACCATGCCCAGCCATATTTTTTGTATTTTTAGTAGAGACAAGGTTTCAACAGGTTGTCCAGACTGGTCTTGAACTCCTGACCTCAAGTGATCCACCTTCTTTTGCTTCCCAGAGTGCTGGGATTAGAGATGTGAGCCACTGCGCTTGGCTGGTTTTGAAATATATTTGTTCTTAGAAGTTGAGTGAGTGAGTGTTGTTCAGTTCAGAGAATTAGTTCAATGTAGTGCCGACATACCACAGAGTTCTCAGTTGGATATTGTTACATCGTACTGCTGTCTTGGGACAGCACTTTACGTAGAGGTAAAGTAACATCATCTTTCTTTCATTTAAGAATTACGTATTTTTTATTATTTTTTTGAGATAGAGTCTTGTTCTGTTGCTCAGGCTGGAGTGCAGTGGCACGATCTTGTCTCACTGCAACCTCTACCTCCTGAGTTCAACTGATTCTCATGCTCAGCCTCGTGAGTAGCTGGGATTACAGACATGTGCCACCACGCCCGGTTAGTTTTTGTGTTTTTACTGTAGATGGGGTTTCGCCTTTTTCACCAGGCTGGTCTCAAACTCCTGGCTTCTAGTGATCCACTTGCCTCAGTCTCTCAAACTGCTGGGATTACAGGCATAAGCCACTGTGCCTGGCCAGAATTACTTATTGAATATGTGTACCCATAGATTTATCAAATAATTATATCCTTATTAAAATTTTTCTTTCAATGTCATACTTTATAAGAGGTAGGATAGGTTAACTAAAAAGCATTTTCTTTAGCTTCCATTTGTTTCTCTGTCTTTAAGTAAGATATCATGATGTCAAAAGAGGCTGCAAATAAAATACCTTGTCAATGGCACTCCCCCAGATTAGATCTTAACCAAAAGGCTGAGAAGCAGTAGCTTTTTTTTCCCCCCAAAAGGAAGAATGCTTTAGTTTATTTTACAGGAGAAAATTTATTCCAGTACAGCACCACTCTGGTCTTGTATAAATTACAGAATTCACTTAGATAATTTCTAGTCTTTGCTCTCCTGGATGCTGGACTCTGTAATAAGTTTAGGAGGTCAGCTTTCTTTAAATTATCCCCAGGTTGGAGGATTTTAGGTGTTGGGATGCCCAGGGTGGTGGTCCTTCTTAGCCTTGTCTTGCCTAACATACTTTTAGAATTGGTCTAGAGCTGGACAGCTTTGTGGGAACTGGTGTGACCTAATTTGCTTCAGTTTAATAACTAATATTTTAGCATTTGAATGTCATAGAGGCATTCCCCTATCCCATACTTTTGTATCAGGAGGTTTTATTATTTTATCAGTTAAAAATTGCATATTTTGTGGGATGCTTTTTCTGCTTTAGTGAAATGTAGGCTTCACCTCTATTGTGATGCTTGGTGGATTCATTCTTGCTCATCCGAAGTGGCAGCTGCAGTCCTGCCACAGTGAAATATATTTTTAGCTTTTTTTTTTTTTTTTTGAGATGGAGTCTCGCTCTGTTGTCAAGCTGGAGTGCAGTGGCATGATGCCAGCTCACTACAACCTCTGCTTCCCAGATTCAAGTGATTCCCCTGCCTCAGCCTCCTGAGTAGATGGGACTACTGTTGTGTGCCACCACGTCCGGCTAATTTTTTTTTGTATTTTAGTAGAGGTGGTGTTTCACCATGTTGGCCAGGATGGTCTTGATTTCCTGACCTTGTGATTTGCTGGCCTTGGCCTCCCAAAGTGCTGGGATAACAGGTGTGAGCCACTGTCCTGGCCATTTTTAGCTTTTTTTCCAAGGTAGCTTAGGCCACCTTGAACACCTTGGCATAACACACTTTGATTATGCAAAGGTTGTGGGCCAAAAGCCGGGAGTTCCTGCTGAGAGGAAAAATTGCTTGTTTTTTGGCAGGATAGTATTTGAAATTTTGTTGTTGCAAGATTTTCCTGTTGAGTAAATATGTGTTTGTTTATTTAATATGAGAAGATTTAAAAAGGAACTTAAATAGATCAATTTCATTTTGCAATATTTTGTTACCTGTTTGCAATATATAAGAGGCTAGTTCTGGGTTTATCTGTTTAATTCAGTTAGAAGTGCTATTGTCTTTTATGACAGTGACATACAATTATTACTATATTATTCTCATCCTAAAACATTATATGTTGATATTTAAGAGATGAGGAAGTTGCTTATAAAATCTTGATCAGATTTCTTAAACAATTCATAGAATTTTTTTAGTTCATGAGTCAACCATGTAACTACCCTGAGTTAATGAGTTTTGGTGCTAAGAACTGAAATTATAATTTGATACTGCCACTTAAGGTGCTCCCTTCCCCTTCAGTCTAAACTTTAGATTCTTTCTTTTCAGTGAGTTTCAAATGTAAAGTATTCAGCCCAGGTATCTTAGTGAGCCAGGACTGGAGTGAAGGGTGGAGGGAGGGATGGGGAAGGGCAGGGGGAGACTGAAAAGATGAATCCTAGGTCTCCCATTCTCGCTAGATGAGAATGTTTCTCCACTGTACCTTTTGTACACTTAGCTTTCATTTAAGACTTTGGAGGAAAACATTCTGGTTAAAAAACAAGATCTGAGCACTGTTGCCGTGTAGCTCGTGGATAAGTTTTGAGGAAGGAGGTTGTAGTGGTCTCCAGGCTGCAGTTCATGTGAGGACAGGAAGGGCTTGCTTTGACCTGTCGATTTGTATGCCAGTAGGGGCTAATTTCCTGATTTTGCTAGTGTTTTTTTTTTCCCTTCTGTATTGGGTGAATAGTACTTTTAAACAAAACTGACTTTTTTGGGGTTTTTTTGAGATAATAAAGTTAAACTTCATTAAAGTCATACCACAAAACTAGGACAACAGGAAGGATTACTGAGATGAGGGAAAAAATGGAGAAGTCACTTAACTTGTGACTTTGAGTGACATTGAGTGTAATTGTTGAACTCAGGACTCACCATAGCTGAAAGTTAAACAATGTGCATTAAAAAATTGTACCTCATGGGTTTCTAATCATTTAGGCCACTGTTAGAAAAAAATGGGATGACTCTGGGTTAAAATCTTTTTTTTTTGCCTCTGCATTCCATTTATAGCGTTATTTATTTGGGATGTCTGAGTTGGGAGGAGAGTGCAGAGATAGATCACTTAAAGCATGTTTTAGGACAGCAGATCAGAATTAGTTGGAAAACTTTTACAAAATGCATGAACGTTCATATAGTGAAATACTCATTTGTTTTTGGACAGAGTTTCATTCTTGTCGCCCAGGCTGGAGTGCAATGGCATGATCTCAGCTCACCGCAACCTCTGCCTCCTGGGTTCAAGCGATTCTCCTTCCTCAGCCTCTCGAGTAGCTGGGATTACAGGCATGTGCCACCATGCCTGGCTAATTTTTGTATTTTCAGTAGAGATGGGGTTTCAGCATGTTGGTCAGGCTAGGCTGGTCTTGAACTCTTGACCTCAGGTGATCCACCCGCCTCAGCCTCCCAAAATGCTGGGATTACAGGCGTGAGCCACTGCGCCTGGCCCATATAGTGAAATACTCTTTAGCAATAGAAAGAACTGTAGATGCATGAGAATAATTGCCAAGATGCATTATTATTTTTTGGGGGGATGGAGTCTCGCTCTGTCACCCAGGCTGGAGGTTGGTGATGTGATCTCAGCTCACTGTAAGCTCTGCCTCCTGGGTTCACGCCATTCTCCCCACCTCAGCCTCCTGAGTAGCTGGGACTACAGGCTCCGGCCACCATGCCCGGCTAACTCTTTTGTATTTTTAGTAGAGACGGGGTTTCACCGTGTTAGCCAGGATGATCTTTATCTCCTGACCTCGTGATCCACCCACCTCAGCCTCCCAAAGTGCTGGGATTACAGGCGTGAGCCACCGCGCCAGGCCAACCAAGATGTATTAAGTAATAAAAGCAAGATACAGAACAGTGTGTTTCTAGTATTCCACCATTTACATAGGGGAAAAAGTGTGAGTGTATGTATGTGTAGGATATTTTTAAAGGACACTCTAGAAACTAGTAACTTTGGTTGCCTTCTGGGAGGGTAACTGGGTAGCAGCTGGAGGAGAAGGGCGAGGAGATTTTTCGCTTTGTATTCTGTGGTACTTTTAAAAACTCTTAAGTCCAGCATATAATGTTTATTTCCGAAAAGATCAGCCCACCCCACAATGCCACATGTTGGCTTTTCCCCTTCCACCTGGAGCAGTTGCTGGTGTATAGATGAGGAGGAAGCTCCTCAGGTGCTTTTAATGTGTGGTCTCACGGAACATCTCAGCTCCTCCTAGTTCACTGCTTGCTGAGAAAGCCGCAAAGCATTGCAGAAAACATTAGTTTTTCCCATTTTGCCACAGACAATTTTGTGATATTGGAGGAATTATTGACTTTCTCTGCTCTTCACATTTCTCACCTGTCAAATCAGTGTTGGGTAATCTCAACCTTCCAATCCTTAAGATTTGCTGATCTCCATGCCTCGGGCCTTGGAAGGGAGCAGGGAGAAAACAGACTGAGGGACAGCTGGTCAGTCTTCTGACTCTTCTCCTGGTCAGCTTTCACAACAGCAGGAAACGTGACATCACGAGAAAGGATGATATATTTACTTAAAATATTTATATATCACATGGTACCACATGCAATTTTTAAAGTTCTTTCTTTTTTTTTTTTTTGAGATGGGGTCTGGACCCTTCACACAGGCTGGAGTACAGTGGCACCATCTCAGCTCACTGCACCCTCCGCCTCCCAGCTTCAAGTGATTCTCCTGCCTCAGCCTCCCAAGTAGCTGGGTTTACAGGCGTGTGCCACCATGCCTGGCTAATTTTTTGTATCTTTAGTAGAGACTGGGTTTCGCCATGTTGGCCAGGCTGGCCTTGAACTCCTGACCTCATGATCTGCCCACATTGGCCTCCTAAAGTGTGTGAGCCACCACGCCTGCCCTTAAAGTTCTTTCTATACGTTTTTTCTTTTATTTTTTGAGTCAGAATTTCATTATATCACCCAGGCTGGAGTGCAGTGGCACAATCACAGCTCACTGCAGTCTTGACCTCCTGGGCTCAAGTGATCCTCCTGCCTCAGCCTCCCAGGTAGCTGGGACCATGGGTGTGTACCGCCATGCCTAATTATTTTTTGTTTTTTTTTTTTTTTTTTTTGAGACAGAGTCTTGCTCTGTCGCCCAAGCTGGAGTGCAGTGGCCCGATCTCAGCTCACTGCAAGCTCCACCTCCCAGGTTCATGCCATTCTCCTGCCTCAGTCTCCCGAGTAGCTGGGACCACAGGCACCCACCACCACGCCCAGCTACTTTTTTGTATTTTTAATAGAGACGGGGTTTCTCTGTGTTAGCCAGGATGGTCTCGATCTCCTGACCTTGTGATCCGCCTGCCTCAGCCTCCCAAAGTGCTGGGATTACAGGTGTGAGCCACCACACATGGCCGCCTAACTAATTATTATTATTATTATTTTAATTTTCTTGTAGAGATAGGTCTGGCTTCATTGCCCAGACTAGTCTTGAACACCTGGCCTTAGGAGTTCCTCCGATCTTGACTTCCCAAAGTGCTGGGATTACAGATGTGAGCAGCTGTGGCCAGCCTATAAGTTTTGTTTTAAAGTGAGATTGAACGACAATTCCCTAGAAAATTTTATTTTCTAAACCTAACTGGATAAAGAATATATTGATAAAAACTGAGAAATTGATCAATTTGTCATACTGAATTATTTTTTGAATTTGCCCTCTTCCCAAATACCTTGAAATGATGGAAACAAAATTAAAACTTTACTAATCAAGTATTAAATGGGTGGAGATTTTATATATATAAAATTATATCTGTTATATTTTTATGTATACAATTATAAAATTTTCATCTTATATTTAAATTCTATTTTTTTAAAACCACCCAATTAGGTAATAATAGAACTCCAGTCTTAAAGTAAGAGTGTATGTACACACATGCACATGTGTATGTGTGTATATAAAATTTTTGTCATGGGAGTTTTATATATAATTAAGATAGAAATTATATATTATGGCACACTTTCATACATATGTAATATTCTCTACCATATGTATGTAAAATACTCCCATATTAATTATGTATAACATAAATATTTGTGTTATCCTGAAACATAAACATAGATAATCATGTTTTAGGATGGGAATACTCAGGAGTATAAGGGTACCTGTTCTCCCATTAGTCAGTCTGTGAATTCAGTATTTATGTGTTCTCATCCAGAATTTCTCTGGGACGTGACAAGCTGACTCTGATCCTTGTGTGTAAGAGGAAATGTGCTAGAATAGCTGGGAAGGTGGTGAAAGTAGCAGCAACAACAAAGCACAGTGAGGTGAAACTTGCCTTGCTGGATATGAAATCTCGTAATACTAGAGTAATTTGAAAAGTGTGGCATTGGCACAAAAAAAGACAGACAAATCAAATTAGTCTAGAATTGTGGACAAGTAGGAATATACTTTATAATGAAGATGGCTTTGTTTTTCTTTCTTTCTTTTTTTTTTTTTTCTGAGATGGAGTCTCACTCTGTTGCCCCGGCTGGTGTGCAATGGCATGATCTCAGCTCACTGCAACCTCCACCTCCCAGGCTCAAGCGATTCTCCTGCCTCAGCCTCCCAAGTAGCTGGGATTACAGGCGCATGTCACCATGCCTGGCTAATTTTTGTATTTTTAGTAGAAAAGAAGTTTCACCATGTTGGCCAGGCTGATCTCGAACTCCTGACCTCAAGTGATCCGCCCACCTCAGCCTCCCAGAGTGCTGGGATTACAGGAGGAGTCACCGCTCCTGGCCTTCTTTTTATTTGCTATTTCAGTTCCATAGAAGCATGCAAAGCATAACATAACAAATGTCCATCTACCTACCATCTGTGATTACAAAACTTAGTATTTTATCATCCTTGCTTCAGAATTTCTTAATAAAGACAATACTTCCTCTGCACAAATGCTTACCTTAAAACTACTCTTGAATTACTTTCACAATTGACTTATCAACTCCCAAATTTAAAACCACGTATTTTTGTCTTTATATTCCTCAGACATTTATAGAAAGGTATTTACTGAGCAGTTACTATGTGCCAGGTATTATGCTGTTTTTATATACTGTTTTTACTTTATATAGCTAATTATATTATTTTTCACATAACCTATTTTAAATATAAAAAGAAATGATGCATTAATGTTTTCAAACTTCGGTAACTTTTATTAAGTAAATACTTGAGAGGAAGCTTTTACTGGTAATTGTGGTTTTATTTATGTAGCTATAGTTATAATTTATTAGAAGTACACTTGGTGTTTTAGTTCTTATTAATTCTATTTTTTTCCCATCCTGTTTAGATGGTTTCCTAGAAACATGATTGTTTACTGGCGTTGATCTCACAGTCTGGTGAGGACTTCTTTACTGATAATGTCAAGTTCAGGTTATCCTCCCAACCAAGGAGCATTCAGCACAGAACAAAGTCGTTATCCTCCTCACTCTGTAAAGTATACGTTTCCCAGCACCCACCACCAGCAGGTAAGGAACAAATACTATGCAAAGTGCACATGTTTTTTGTGCTTTTCTTAACGTTTCCTATTTAATACACATGTTGGTAGAAACCACCACATTTACCTTTTTTTTTAAGTGGCAAGAGCTATTTACAAAGACGAGGAACCAAAAGTTGGGAATTAATTATCTCTGTCTTCTTACTGTGGCTTTATGCCGATTTGAAGAGTTGAACTTGTCTTTGCTTTAGATGACAGGAGTTGATGATAAATAGAAAACGTATCAATTCTCTAGAATTTCTAGGGTAAGACCTATATTTATACTCCCAAGTTGTGGTTGAGTTTTCAGCTGGCCAGATAACTTGGCATGTCTCGAGTGATGGCCAGGATAAAGACCCCTGTCTTCTTGAGAGACTGATGGTAGGAAGATGTGTATAGTAGGTAGCAAGGAAGGGATGGTAGACAGGAAGGAAGACTTTATCATAGGAAGAGTTGGTAAGAGATTGATTTACCTTGTGAAAAATAAAGTATGAGGTAAAATAATCATCTCAGCGTAGACCAAGGATATGGGTGTAAGAGGTTTAAAGAAAAATAGGAAAGGATGGGATAAAACGGTCATCTCAGAGACTGAGAAAGCAGATTTGTCATGAAAATGTACTACGGGGTCCTCCTGAGGACTCCTGTGAAGTGCAGTCATGACTGCAGAGTTAGAATGGGCATTCCCACGTTGTTCCTGTGTAGGGAGGCATTTAGTCTTTCACCATTACGTGTAATGTTAGTTGCACGTTTTTGTTGATGCCTTTTTTGGTTGAAGAGGTTGCTTTCTGTTCCTAGTTTGAGAATTTCTGTCATGATTGGGTGTTGAATTTTGCTTGTGTCGTCCCCCTACCCCAGTGTTATTCATCTGATTACCAATTTTCCGGGTTATTGTTGCTGCTGGTTTTTTCATAAAATCAGGCCGGGCGCAGTGGCTCACGCCTGTAATCCCAGCACTTTGGGAGGCTGAGGCGGGTGGATCACTTGAGATCAGGAGTTTGAGATCAGCCTGGCCAACATGGTGATACCCCATCTCTACTAAAAATATGAAAAAATTAGCCAGGCATCGTGCAGGCACCTGTAATCCCAGCTACTTGGGAGGGTGAGGCTGGAGAATCGCTTGAACCTGGGAGGCAGAGGTTGCAGTGAGCCAAAATCGTGCTGGTGCACTCCAGCCTGGGCAACAAAATTAACTTTGCAGTTGAGTTTATATATATACACATATATCTATATTAGAAGGCACTTGTTATATGTGTACAGTGTTAACAAATTTTGACAAATTCATGAACTCATAGAACCATCACCAAAATGAAGATGAACAACATTTCTAACACTCCAGCACGTTCCTTGGCACCCCATCCTCCTTGGCACCCACCCGTGTCAGTCCTCCTCCCCCACTTCCTACTAACCTCAGCTCCTAGGAAACCACTGATCTGCTCTCTATCATAAAACATTGTATAAGTTCTGAGCTTCATGGGAACTCTTTTGTCTATGACCTCTTTTGCTTCCCATAGTACTTCTGTGATCTATCCATGTCTGGCATGTCTCAGTTCATTCCTTTTTATTGTTGAGTATGGGTATACCACAATTTGTTTATCCAGTCACCTATTCCAGTTTTTGATTTTTATTTTATTTTATTATTATTATATTTTAAGTTTTAGGGTACATGTGCAGAATATGCAGGTTAGTTACATATGTATACATGTGCCATGCTGGTGTGCTGCACCCATTAACTCATCATTTAGCATTAGGTATATCTCCTAATGCTATCCCTCCCCCCTCCCCCCACCCCACAACAGTCCCCAGAGTGTGATGTTCCCCTTCCTGTGTCCATGTGTTCTCATTGTTCAATTCCCACCTATGAGTGAGAACATGTGGTGTTTGGTTTTTTGTCCTTGAGATAGTTTACTGAGAATGATGATTTCCAATTTCATCCATGTCCCTACAAGGGACATGAACTCATCATTTTTTATGGCTCTCCAAAGGATACTGTTAAGAAAATGAGGCAATACTTCTTTTAATAATCCAGATACGACAAATATATAGATATATGTTTTCTAAGTAATTTTACCTATAATAATCAAAAACTGGACCATCGAGGCTAGGACCAGTTTTTGATTATTATAGGTAAAATTACTTAGAAAACAAATATTTGTTGTATCTAGATTATTAAAAGAAGTATTGCTTCATTTTCTTAACAGTATCCTTTGGAGAGCGTACATTTTTTATTTGTATCAAGTCCGATGTACTTTTTTTTTTTGGAGATAGAGTCTTGCTCTGTCTCCCAGGCTGGAGTGCTATGGTGCCATCTCAGCTCACTGCAACCTCTGTCTCCCAAGTTCAAGCAATTCTCCTGCCTCAGCCTCCTGAGTAGCTGGAATTACAGGCATGTGCCACCACGCCCAGGTAATTTTTGTATTTTTAGTAAAGGTAGAGTTTCACCGTGTTGGCCAGGCTGGTCTCGAACTTCTGAACTCAAGTGATCCGCCCGCCTCAGCCTCCCAAAGTGTTGGGATTATAGGCATGAGCCACTGCACCTGGCCTTTTCTTTCTTTCTTCTTTCCTTCCTTTCTTTCTTTCTTTCTCTTTCTTTCTTTTTTTTCTTTTTCTTCCTTTCTTTCTCTCTCTCTCTCTTTCTCTCTCTCTCCTCTTTCTCCACTTTCTTTCTTTGAGTCTCACTCTGTCACCCAGACTAGAGTGGGCAGTTGCGTGATCCCGGCTCACTGCAACCTCCTCTTCCTCGTTGAAGCAATTCTCCTGCTTCAGCCTCCCAAGTAGCTGAGATTACAAACACCTGCCACCATGCCTGGCTAATTTTTTGTATTTTTAGTAGGGTTTCGCCATGTTGGCCAGGCTAGTCTCAAACTCCTGACCTTAGGTGATCCACCCGCCTCAGCCTCCCAAAGTGCTGGGATTTCAGGTGTGAGCCCACTATGTGTGGCCGGGATTGATACTTTTTCATCCTGAGATATTTGATAGAATTTGTCAGTGAAACTGTTGGGCCCAGGATTTTTTTTGTGGGAAGAATTTAAATATGAACTCAATTTCTTTCATAGTTATAATTCAGATACTCAATTTTTTCTTGAGTCAGTTTGGGTATATTTTGTTGTTTAAGGTATCAGATTTATTGACATAATTTGTCTCAATATTTCCTCATCATTTCAGTGCCTTTGAGATATGTTGAGATGTTGTTCCTCATGTTCATAATGTTTGTTTTTATTATTTTTTAATCAGTCCACCTAAAGGTTTATCAATTTAATAGATTCTTGAAGAACTAGCTTTGGTTTCAATCATTTTCACTATTTTTTTATTTCACTGATTTCTACTCTTTATTGTTTTTTTCTTCTCTAATTGCCTGTATATATATCATTTCTGACATCCTTCATTCTTTTTGTGTTTTCAAGTTTTCTTCTGATATTATTGTGTTTTTGCCTGAAGCACTTCATTTCTCTCAGTTTAGGTCTTTTGGCAATTAATTCTCTCAGCTTTTATTTGCCTGAAAAAGTTTTTATTTCTGAAGACAATTTTCTCTAGATATAGAATTCTAAGTTGACAGTTTCAGTATTTTAAGAGATGTCATATCATTGTATTCTGGCTTGTATGGTTTCTGACTAGAAGCCTGTGGTCGTTCTTCATTTTTGTTCATTAATATATAAAACACGTTTTTCCCCCGTGGCTACTTTTTTTTTTTTTTGAGGCATTCTTGCTCTGTCATTCAGGCTGGAGAGCAGTGGTACGATCTCGGCCCACTGCAACCTCCGCCTCCCAGGTTCAAGCAATTCTCGTGCCTCAGTCACCTGAGTAGCTGGGGCTACAGGCATGCACTACCATGCCCAGCTAATTTTTTTTTTTTTTTTGAGACAGAGTTTCACTCTTGTTGCCCAGGCTGGAGTGCAATGATGCGATCTTGGCTCACCACAACCTCCGCCTCCCGGGTTCAAGTGATTCTCCTGCGTCAGCCTCCCAAGTAGCTGGGATTATAGGCATGCGCCACCATGCCTGGCTAATTTTGTATTTTTTAGTAGAGACGGGGTTTCACCATGTTGTTCAGGCTGGTCTCAAACTCCTGACCTCAGGTGATCCATCCACCTCAGCCTCCCAAAGTGCTGGGATTACAGGCATGAGCTACTGTGCCCGGCCCCAGCTAATTCTTTGTATTTTTATTAGGGACAAGTTTTCACTATGTTGGCCAGGCTGGTCTCGAACTCCTGGCCTCAAGTGATCTGCCTGCCTAACATACTCTAATATTTTTTCCAGTGTCTTTTTGTTTCAATTTTTCTTTTTTTTTTAAAGCATACTGAAGTTTAAAATGTTTTTACTGCCATCAAATCTTTTTTCTATAATGTTTATTAACCTTTATGCCTAATTGCCCTTTCTTCCCTGATATCAGATAAATAAGTACCCACACATTTTCTTTGAGTTCTCATGCAATGAAGAGTAATTTAAAAGATAATAAATGTATCTACAATTTATTTTCAAATAGTTCAACCAAAATGAAGTTTTAGGCACATACACAGACACACACAGAAAGCAAGTATGTTAAAATGTTAACTACTGGTGAATCTAGATGAAGGATAAATGAGTGTCCATTATACTGTTCCTTCAACTTTTAAGAGAATTTGAAATTTTTCAAAATAGTAAGTTGGATGGGGAAAAATTCTTTGCCGTAAGCTAGAAATTAGCTAAGCTTCTAGGTGTTTTGTGACCCACCTTATCATGTGAAACATCTTTATCATACAGTAGTCTGTGGGGTTTATAAGAAATGTTCTGCTGCATTAAAAAAAAGAAATTTAAAAATATAGTGAATAAAGGTCATCTTCCATGGCTGAATACATTACCACAAATGTAATTTATTGAATTTCATTTTTTAGCAGAAAAGTGTCTTAAAAACTGATCCATTAAAATGAGACATGTTGTGTTGTAGTGTGACCCATTTCCATGTTATAGTTGAGAAACTGGATGTTCAGAAAAATTAAGTGACCTAGGTAGTACCTCCTGAGTTGGAATTAACCCAGGACCCCTGACTCTAGTCCTGCTTTTTTCCTCTAAACTGTAAACCATGACTGCTACTGCTAACTAATACTTCTCTTTCCGTCTCCCTCTCCCCATTCTCTCCCAACTGCCCACCTCCAGAAGTAAGGATTTAAAAAGAACTAACATTTGTTAGATTTTTTTAAAATGTTAAGCCCTATGTATATCATTTATAGAAGAATTAAATAAGCTTGAAAGAAAAAATTACCTACAGTTTTACCACTTAAAAGTTATTAACATTTTCATGTTGATTCTTCCCTAATTGTGTGTGTATTATTTTAATTTTAATTTAATTTTTTTTTATTTTATGGGTTTTTTTTAAATTTTTTTTGCTGCTGCTCCTTGTGGAACAGGGCTAACCCATAGGCAGTGTGTCCAGAGTCAGCCCGTATGACTATTTTAATGTGCTCACTTTGTACATTCTGTTTAACTTTACTTTTGCTTAAATACGTGCTTAGCTTCTTTTTGTGCCAGTAGGTTTACAACTGTATTGTTAGTGGCTACTTAGTATTCCACATATGAATAAATAAAGTTCACTGATTAAATGAAGTTATTTCCTTAATCAAACTTCATACATTTAGGTTACCTGTTTGTTCAGAAGTACGGTGTTGTGACATGCATTTTTTTTTTTTTTTGAGACGGAGTCTCACTTTGTTGCACAGGCTGGAGTGCAGTGGCACGATCTTGGCTCACTGCAACCTATACCTCCCAGTGATTCCCTGCCTCAGGCTCCTGAGTAGCTGGGACTACAGGTGCCTGCCACCAAGTTCAGCTAATTTTTGTATTTTTAGTGGAGATGAGGTTTCACCATGTTGGCCAGGCTGGTCTCGAACTCCTGACCTCAGGTGATCTGCCCACCTTGGCCTCCCAAAGTGCTGTGATTATAGGTGTGAGCCACTGCAGCTGGCCCATACATTATTTAGGTGTTTTTTTTTTTGTATGCATTCTTACTTATTTCCTTAAGGTAGACTTCTTTTAGTATAATTGATTACAGACCAGGTTGATTTTTAAGGTTCAGTGGGTATTTCCAGATTGCCCTGCAAAAGAGTAGGGCCAGTTCTTAACTCCTGACAAAAGTGTATAAAGGTACCCACTTCTTGGCCGGGCGCAGTGGTTCACGCCTGTAATCTCAGCACTTTGGGAAGCTGAGGCAGGCAGATCACCAGAGGTCAGGAGTTCGAGACCAGCCTGGCCAACGTGGTGAAACCCCGTCTCTACTAAAAATACAAAAATTAGCTGGGCCTGGTGGCAGGCGCCTGTAATCCCAGCTACTTAGGAGGCTGAGGCAAGAGAATCACTTGAACCTGAGAGGCAGAGGTTGCAGTGAGCTGAGATTGTGCCATTGCACTTCAGCCTGGGGGACAAGAGTGAGACTTCGTCTCAAAAAATAAAAAATAAAAATAAAAATAAATAAAGGTACCCACTCCTTCTGTATCCTTGCTGACACCACGTTTATTGTTTAACAAAAAGATTGTTAATTTGATGAATGATTGTTTATAAGTTATTATTTGTTAGTAAAATTTAACATTTTTTATTTGTTTATTGGTTATTTTTCCTGTTTTGTAAATTGTTTTTTCGTATATGTTGCCCATTTTTTTGTTGGTTTATTTTGTATTGAGTTGTTAGAGTGCATGTTTTGCAAATGTTTTCCCTATTTAATCATTTGCCTTTTTAATTTGTTATTACTGTTTTGATAAGCAGAAGATTGTGTTTTTGCATGTGTGTTTTTTTTTGTTTTTTTTTTTTTTTTGAGACAGAGTCTTCCTCTGTCACCCAGGTTGGAGTGCAGTGGTGCCATCCCTGTTCACCGCAACCTCAGCCTCCCAAGTAGTTGGGATTACAGGCTCGCACCACCACATCTAGCGATTTTTGTATTTTTAGTAGAGATGGGGTTTTACCATGTTGGCCAGGCTGGTCTCGAACTCCTCACCTCAAGTGATCTGCCTTCCCCGGCCTCCCAAAATGCTGGGATTACAGGTGTGAGCCATCGTGCCCAGCAGAAGATTGTTTTATATTTTGTCCATCAATCTCTATTTTTTGAAAACTAATGTCTTTTATATCTTTTGCTTTTGGCCTTCCTGAACCCAAGATAATGTGAATCTTTTTTTTTTTTTAACTTGAGGTTTTTTTTGATTTGCTAATAAGCCTCTTATAAATGTTTGCTATTACTTGGCTTTTTTTTTTTTTTGATGTAAGATATGAGGTAAGAATCTAATTCTTTTTCTTCAGGATTGGTATCTGGCTGTTTCAACCCAAGATTGTAAATTTCATGAAGGCAGATATCTTGTCTGTTTTGATCCACCACCCTATTCCTGTTATATAAGTAGGCACTTGAGGATTTGGTTTCTTATTAAATATTTAATATTTAGAAAGGAAGTCAGTGGAAAATATTTCTTTGTAATATGAATTGTTTGGGCATGCATCAGAATCACCTGAGGAGCACTTTTGAAGTCTGCTGAATCAAAATGTAATCTCTTTTGCTATTACATATGTTTCTGTAACACAAATTTACTCATATGCATATAGTGGGAGAATGATATTCATGTATCATGAAAGCCCTGGTGGTTCACCAAAGATCTTTCTTTATGCATTAACATTTCTAAGTTCTCAGGAGTGTGCTGTGTCATAATGAAAGAAAAAGGCTTCACAACACATGAAGACTTAAAAATATTTCAACATTCTGCATTTAGTTTTCATTTAGTGCAAGTAGTAACTGGTTTAGTGAATTTAAGAACTGTTGCGCTTTTCACAGTGTTAGTGAAGATTCAAGCAATGAAAAGACAATGTGAAGACAAATTTTCTTGTATGTTTTTAACGTTGATAAAGGAGGGAGGGGGAGAAAAAGAGGTTGATAAAGATGGTTGTATGCCAAATCTGAGGGTTTTTTTCTTTTTTTTGAGACGGAGTCTCGCTCTGTCACCCATGCTGGAGTGCAGTAGTGCAATCTCAGCTCACTGCAACCTCTCCCTCCTGGGTTCAAGCCATTCTCCTGCCTCAGCCTCCCAAGTAGCTGGGACTACAGGTGCCTGCCACCACGCCCAGCTAATTTTTGTATTTTTTAGTAGAGATGGGGTTTCACCATGTTGGTCAGGCTGGTCTCCGACTCCTGACCTTGTGATCTGCCCGCCTTGGCATCCCAAAGTGCTGGGATGACAGGCATGAGCCACCATGCCCGGCCACTGATATTTTATTTAGATGAAACATACTGGTTTATTTTGGAAGCCAACGACCTCACGGATTTACATCTTAAGAGAGGAATCATAAACTGTAGAGCTTAAAGCTGCCAAAGATTGACTGTATGCCAGATGCAAAGGATACTGGAGCTTTAACTCTATTAAGTCTATTAGAATTGTTATTGCTTTTATTGGTGCTTTCCTTACAGAATTGTACAGGTTTTAGGGAATAGCCATAATCTTATTTTCCCAGAAGGCCTCTTAGATTCAGTGCATACTATTACAGAATATGAGGCTTTTCCTCAGTGTATATTAGCTGAAATATCTGTACTAAGGTGTTTTGAAGCAACTGTCCAGTTATCTCCTGTATGCATTCTTGGCTCAGAACTATTGAATTTTCACAGTTCCTTAATCACTATTTAATACATTTTAGGGTTCTGTAATCCTGTGAACTACCCTCATTGTAGGTTTCTCATAGTCTAAGTGAAATTAGTACTCTAAAATTTCTCTGTTTTATAATATTGCTTATATCTTTACAGCAGACTGGAAATTAATAGGGTGTGTGTGGATGTGTGTTGGAGGGTAGTGGATTTTGGGTGAAGGGGCTTTCATTCTGCTACAGCTCTGCTGATTTGGAGGTGTAATGGGATGTTTTTGGCTAAGGAAATGTTACGTATGCTGTAGAGTGGGCTTTATGAAAGTAGGCCCAGAGATAGTAGCAGCTGAAGTTCCTAGGTCACTTCTCTGACTTTTGTACCTCAGTTTTGGTTTGGAAAGCCTGAAAACTTTTGCTAGGAACACTTGGCCATGTTATAGTTGTTAAGTTGGGTGGACACACAGGTTTTACCTGGAATAATACTATTTCCCAGCCAGTTGTTCAGACCATTTGAAGAGCCATTGCAAGGAAACGGCTGAGAAGTTGGTATCTTCCTTTGTCATGATTGCATTATTTACCTATAAATTCTCTATAATTTCAGTATTGTTACACTAGAGGCTGATCAACACTAACTCACCTGACTTTGTATAGCTTTTAGGCTCTTCAAAATAGTACATGGTATATCTAAACTATAAAAGTGAGGTGAGAATTTGCATATATGTAAATATGAAAGTTACTACTAAAGGTTTCATTAGACACATAGTACACATGGCTCTGCTGTGGTTTAAAACTGACTTTTTCATTTAAGGCAATCTGGACTCTATTAGTGAGAAATAAATTGTTTTTCTTGGTTTTATTCTCTAAAGGATCCAGCATTCGGAGGCAAACATGAAGCTCCCTCCTCTCCAATATCAGGGCAACCATGTGGAGATGATCAAAATGCTTCACCTTCAAAACTTTCAAAGGAAGAGTTAATACAGAGTATGGATCGTGTAGATTGAGAAATTGCAAAAGTAAAACAGCAGATCCTTAAACTGAAAAAGAAACAAGTAAAAGTCTTTGTCTAATATATTCTAAGAATGTATGTTTTTCTCCCTACAGAAGGTATTTTTGAGTTTTCCATATTTTGAAACTTTACATAAAAGGAATCATTCCTTATATATTCTGACTTGCTGGTTTTTGCTACTGTTGTGGTTTTCTTACATTCATTCATTTTCCTTGCTGCACTGTCTGATTATATGATTGTAGAGAGTGAAATTTGTGTGTCCATTCTATTTTTGATTTTTTTTAATAATCCATACAATGGTGCTGGTTTTTGGTTCACATGTAGAGATTTTCCAGGGCATGTGCCCAGGAATGGCAGTGCTTGGCCCAAGATTATGCACAGTGAACTATTTAATAGATGATACCAAATTTGCTAAGAAGTAACACCATTTTACATTCCCACTGGCAGCTTACGTGGGTACTGGTTTGTGCACATTCTTGCCTTTACTTGATACCATTTTTTCAGTTGGATATGAGATAGTCTTCTGTGGTTTGGAAGGAGGCTGAGCTTATTTTCATTTGTTTATGGGTTATTTGGGTTCCTTATGTGCATGTTCAAGTCTTTTGTCTATAGTCTCCTATTTCATCATTGAAACTTTTAGGATTTCCTGAAGTCCCTTGTCAGATATGTGTATAGAAGATTTGCCTAGTTTGTGGCCTGTAACTTCACTTTTAGCCCAGTATCCACTCTAAGTGTACACGAAGTGCATTTTTTTTTCCCGGATTTGGAGTCTCACTCTGTCACCCAGGCTGGAGTGCAGTGGTGCGATCTTGGCTCACTGCAACCTCTGCCTCCCAGGTTCAAGCGATTCTCCTGCAACAGCCTCCCAAGTAGCTGGGACTGTAGGCACTTTAAGTACTTTTAATGTATTCGTAAAGTTGTATAGCTATTACCACTCTCTAACTCTAGAATACTTTTATCATTTCAAAAAGAAACTCCATACTTACTAGCAGTTACTCCACATTTCCCCCTTTCTCCAGCCCCTGGCAACCACTAGTCTATTCTCTGTCTCTATGGACTAGCATATGCCAAATATCAGAAAAAACAGAATCATATGTGACCTTTTGTGTTTGGCTTCATTTATTTAGCATGTTGTTCTGATTCATCCATGTTGTATCTTGTGTCAGCACTTCATTGCTTTATATGCCTGAATCCCATTGCATGAGTATACTATGTTTTGTTTATCCATTTATTTAGTTGATGGATATTTGAGTTGTTTTCATTTTTTGACTATGATTAATAATGTACTGTGATGAGATTCATGTACTCGTTTTTGTGTGGACGCATTTTTACAATTTTCTTTATGTATCTAGGAGTGGGCATATGGTAAATCTATGTTTAAATTTTTGAAAAACTTCAAAACTATTTTCCAAAGTCTCTGTACCATTTTATATTATTACCAGCAGCGTATGGAGGTTCCATTTTTTTCCTACCTCCTTACCAACATCTGTTATTTTCCTTTTTTAAAAAAATATAGCCATCCTTGCTGATGTGAAGTGGTATCTAGTTGTAGTTTTCATTTGCATATCCTTAATGACTAATGATGCTGAGCATCTTTTCATGTGCTGATTGGCTATTTGTATATCTTTTTAGAGAAATGTTCATTTAGATTGTTTGCTCATTTAATTGGGTTGTCTTTTTGTTATTCTAAGAATTCTTTATATATTCTGGACATTAGTTCCTCATCAGATGTATGACTTAATAGATATTTTCTCTCATTCTGTGGGTTCTTTTCACTTTCCTGATAGTATCCTTTGATGTTCAAAAGTTTTGAATTTTGTTGAAGTCCAGTTTGTTTTTTCCTTTTGTCACTCTTGCATTTGGTGTTGTATCTAAGACCCACTGCCTAATTCACAGTCACAGATTTATAACTATGTTTTCTTCTACAAATTTTATAGTTTTACCCCTTATATTTGGGTCTTTGATCCTGATAGTGTTTTTCTGGTGAACAGAATTTGTTTAGGTTTTATATGAAAACCCACTGGGGCTATTAAGGTAGTTTTACTATATTATCTTTAGAAGTTTTATGGTTTTGCTTCTTATCTTATTCTTAATCCACTGGAAACTACATGTTGTATAGTCAGTGTTCATTTATATTTACTCACATATTTGTCTTCTTACGTGCTCACCATTTCTGCTCGCAACTCAAGCCTTCCATCTAGGGGAACACCCTTCTACTGAAGAACATCTCTTAGAATTTCCTTTAGTGAAGGTCTCTTAGTTAGCAAACTCAGTATTTGTTTGGTTTTTATGACTTAAATATTGTCTTATATTTGGCCTGTTTATTAAAAGATATATTAATTTCGTATGTGATTATTTTTTCTTAGTACATTGTCTTCTTGCTTCCAGTTTTAAGACATTATCTCTTGGTCTAAATCCACATTCTTTCATGGATAATGTGAATTTTCTTTCTGGTTGTTTTCAGGATATTCTTTTCTTCAGGGTTCCATTATTTTTATGATGATACATTTAGGTGGTTTTTTTTTTCCTTTTAAATCTGTCCAACTTGAGCTTCTTGAATATGAAGGGTAGAGTTTTTCATCACTTTGGGAAAATTCCAAGCCATTCTCTTTTTTACAAAACCTTTCTAACAGTTTATTGTTCTACTTCTGAAATCCTGTTAGAAGGTATCTTATCACTCATGTCCTTCATGTCTCTTGTTTCTTTCTTATTTTTTACTTCTTTGGGCTTCATTCTGAGCAATTTCTTCAGCCTGTCTTCCAGTTTACATTTTCCTTTTCAATTATATGTAATCTGCTGTCAAATCTGTCTTCAATTTCAACAATTATGTTTTTATTTCTGGATTTTGTTTGGCTCCTTCTCAAATCTGCCTGGTCGTTTTTAGAATGTTTTTTTTGCTTTCATTGAGTTGTATTAAATTTTTATTATATGCCCAACAATTCTAATTAAGTCTTTATTGGTTTGATTTTGCTGAGTCTCTTTTCTTTTTTCTTTATTTTCTTTACTTGTACAATGGTAATAATCTAGTAATAACACCAACTAAATCACATGATTGTGGTATGAATTGAGATAATGAATATACTGCATAATATGTGGTACGTAGTAAATGTACATGCAATCCATCATAATAATTAGAAATAATGAAATATAATGTATGATTATTATGAAATGTACCAGAGCCACAAATTTTATTGAGCGATGTAAAAGACAACTAGAGAAAACAAAGAAATATGCCATAGCTGGATGGAAACAGTAATAATAATGTTGTGTGTTCATCTTGGACTAAATCATGTCTCATACAATTTCAATAAAATTCCAATTAAATTTATTTTTAAAACATGGCAAATACATTGTAAAGTTAATGTAAAAGAACAAACAGGGCCAGGCTCAGTGGCTCAACCTGTAATCCCAGCACTTTGGGAGGCTGAGGCGGGCATATCACAAGTTCAAGAGATCGTGACCATCCTGGCTAACATGGTGAAACCCCATCTCTACTATAATACAAAAAATTAGCCGGGCATGGTTGCAGGTGCCTGTATTCCCAGCTACTCAGGAGTCTGAGGCAGGAGAATGGCATGAACCCAGGAGGAGGACCTTGTGGTGAGTGGAGATCACGCCACGGCACTCCAGCTTGGGCGACAGAGTGAGATTCCGTCTCAAAAATAAAATAAAATAAAATATAAAAAGAAAAAGAATTTGTATCTTGTTTCCTCATTAATGTTGGTTGAAAGCATGTTTGCATTTGTCTTTGACTTGTGTTTTATTAACATCGGTTGGCATATTAAAAGTCCCTCTGAGTTTACCTTCTCTAAAAAAATGTAAGAAAAAGGGCCTGTGGGAAGGACTATGAGGCAGAGGGGCTTGTGTGAGCACATGCTGGGCAGGAGGAAAGAGGTAATGACCAGGACCAGGGAAATCCCCAAACTCAGCAAGTCAGGGAGCCAAATGAAAGCCTTTCATCCTGTATCGGCCACCTAACCCCATCGACACTCCAAGTGAACATTCTTTTTAGAGATACTCATTGTCCTATTTTTTTTCTGTAATCTTGTAAAGGAATCTGATTTCTCCCGTTAGCCTTTCACCAGACTAAAATTTCACATTAGAATGCTATTCTTTAGAAGGCATCTTCTTAGATTAGGCTGCAAGGAGATTGAAGAAGTTACTATCAGTCACTTATACCCCACAGGGACATTAATTCACCAGAGCTTTGGTGGGGGAGTAGAGGAACTCATTACAAGCAGGTCTGGATGCTGCACAGAGTGTAAAGGGGGCAGAAGTTCCAGGACACCTAGGCCTGGAGATAGCGCCAGTGCTGGGAGGTACCGTTATTATCCCCATTTTACAGAGGAGGAAACAGACACAGGCAGGTAATGTGATCAAGACCATGTTGCCCCGCAGTACAGGAGGCAGGATCTAAACCCAGGCAGCCTGCCTTGCCATCAGAGCTCTCACCCATAACCTCATGCTCCCGTTAAGCAGGATTGCCCTGTGGCTAGGGGCACAGCCTCTGGGTTCACGTTCCAGCTTCTCTACCATTTCCAGCTGTGTGACCTTGGGCAAGTTACTTGTCTGTCCTCAGTGTCCTCTGCATAGTGGGTATAGCAATAACTGCCGCATGGTGTCCCTTAAGTAAGGTAATAGCTGTAACATGCTTAGAATGGTGCCATGCGCATCGTCACCATCCAGTACATAGGAGCCATCATGCCTGAATCCCAGATGGACACATATCGTTGAAGAGTCTAAAATCTAGGATCCTGAAATGCCTGGCAGTGGGATCCTGAAATCCTCTGGCAGCATTCTAACGTCTTTTGACTGCAGAATTGTACCCTGCTTCCCAGGGCTAGAAGGTGTTGGATAACCTGCTCACCCAGTTCAGCCCCAAAGTAGGCAAAGAAAATTTTGTCACAGGCTTGCCTGGGGCCCAGCCCCTGTAACCTCCTCTATCCCTCCTTTGCATGCTCCCTCACCCAGATTCACACATGCACTCCAGGTCTTCTGGGCCCCAAGGGAAGGAGAGAGGGTGGGGAGTGGGTTCACTGGTCCACTGAAGCCTGCTGCCTCCAGCCCTGCTGAACTGGTGGGTCCAGGGAATGGGCCTGGAGCTGAAGGGGTCTTGCTCTCCCTTTAACTTTAAGCCTTCATTTGCAGTGACCTAAGAGCTTCACTTCTTCCTGTGAGCCTGTCTGGATGTTTATGCTGGATGGCACGGGCCCCTTTTGGCAGGGGTGCACATGCCAGGGCGTGGCTGGCAGCCATGACAGGTGAGGAGACCTTGGCAGATGAGAAGACCTTCTGCTTCAGCTTCAATGTATGGGTCTTCTCCTGGCTCTCAGTACATTCCTCCTGAGTCATGATGGGCCCCAGTTCAATGAAACCTTCTGCAGCAGCATCATGGTGTCCAGGGGTTTAATCTGTGGCATGTGCCAGTGCTATCCCAAGGTATATGGTGGTGGGGCTGAGTGGAGCCAGAAGGGCTGGATCTTGTTCCTTTCTTCCTTGTATGAGCCCCATCCTTCAATCATCTTGTTCTTTTCATTTTGACTCCGTGTTTTATTCTGTCTTCTCTTCTGAACATCCATCCATTCATTTATCCATTCATCCATCTATTCATCCCTCCATTCATCCCAGCATTAATCTATCAATCCGTGCATTCATCCATTTATTATCCAACCACCCATCCATCTATCTGTCCATCATTTAGCATAAGGATTGATCAGAAGCCTCCTGGTTCTGGAGCCATGGACCAGACACCATGGGGAGACATGATGAAAAACAACATATGATTTGTGTGCTTGAAACAAAAGTTAATAAGTGCTTACCACCTGCCTGGCAGTCCTGCATTCAGGGTGCAGTTCTCCGCTCATCCTGAGCTTTTTGGTACCTTCTGTAGTTTCATTTTGTAGTAGAGAATGCTGAGCCTCACAAAGTGTGGTCGCTCAGCTGCATAGTGGAGTTTGGATTGGAGCTCAGATGTGTGTAACTTAGACATCACCCTCCGCCTTGAGTCCTCCACTCCAGGGTCCCAGAGCTGCTGAGCATTCTGGGGTTGGTCAGCTCTAACCTTGGTGGCATGCATTGAGCAACTCTCCATATTTTGGAGTCTTAATGTATTCTTAGCCTTAGTGATGGCAAGGACCCTGCTTTGGGAGACCTGGGTTCTAGTTCCAGTTCTGTCCCAAACTTGCTGTGTGATCTTTGTCTTTCTGAGCCCAGTATTTGCATTTGCATAATAGGACACAAGCACCAATTTTCACAGCCTCATAGGGGTGTTTCAGAGGTCAGAGAAGAGAAGAGACATATGAATATTTGTAGACTGTAGAGTGTTTTGTTTAGGTGAAGGGCTGTCAGATCCTGACAACCCTCTGGAATGAAGATGTCAGAAGTTGTAAGCCTTCAATGCCCAGAGAGGTGGAGTGACTCTTCCAAGGTCACATAGTTAGCCAGAGACAGACCTAGGGGAAAAAAGAAGAGAAACATGGATTCTAACTTGGGCTCTGTCTCTAACTGCCTGGGAGACTGCTCAAGCCCCTTCCCTCTCTGGGCCTCAGTTTCCTTGTTTTTACAATATGTGAGAAAGGATGAGGGGATGGATGGGGAGGATATCTGGAGGCCCTGCTAGAACTCACCTCTAGGGCCCAGGCTTGGGAATCCCCAGAACCCCCATATTGTCCTGTACACCTGGGTAGCTGTGCTCAAGGGCTCAGGGAGGGGGGACTCTTGCGGCCCTGGACTCCCTAGCCCTTCTCCTTCTGTGGGCCCACCCTAGGCTGTCAGCATGTTAGGTGCTGGAATGGTCTGAGCTGGTTTGTAGTCATTTCCGGGGCAGTTTATGGTCGCCTCACCTCTGTCCATGCCATGTCCTGAGCAGAGGGCCCGGGGAGAAGAAGTCCTGGGGGCCAGAGCCACCCGTGTCACCACTAGCCATGGTAGTCCTCTTCCCCATGAGGAGGCTGCACCCTGGGAGATGGCATGGGGTGGAACGGAGCATCTGTCCTGACCTCCCCGTTAAGCAGAGGTGGCTCTGGGGCTCTGGGCAAGGATACTGGAGTGGCAGTGGGAAGCGAAGTGGGGGAGGAAATATTGCTGGGTACTAATGAGTCACAGTTGATAGACTCATGTCTTCGTGTGCTGTGGAGGCACTGTGGTGGGGTGCAGATGGCATATGTTTTGGTGATCTACAGGCTTACATTCAAATAGCTGTTACCTCATGTTCCACATCTGTGACCTTGGCAGGGGGAGCTCCTCAACCCCGAACTTTGCACAGCTGAGTGGGAGAAACCAGAAGGGGCTTGTATTGTTGGGGACCTGGCATCATGCCTGGCTCAGAGCACTTGCAACATCTTCATTCTCAAGACTGGCATTTGTAGCTCTGGGGGATACACAGAGAGGTCTGTGTATGTATGGGCAGGTACATGTGGATAGGCGTGGGTCTGTTTGTGTGTATGGGAGTGCATGTTTCAGGGACACAGGCTATCAAAACCAGCACAAGGTGACTCTAATAAGGGAAGGGAGGAAAGCGCATGGTAAACCAGGAAGACACTCTAGAGATGAGGCTTCCTGCACCCCTCATGGTCTCTTGGTGCCTGTGCCATTGTAGCCTTCAGTGCTCATGCTTGTCCTACCCTCAGGGTCCTCCCCTGGATCTCAGTGTCTGGCCTGTGGAAAGCTTCAGTAAATGGGGAAACATAAATATAAGGCAATATAACTAGCTAATTAGGGTAATTAAGTGAGGAGTAGCCATTTCCAACATATATTAAGCTGTCCCTGATTTTTAGGGCCTGGGGGTCTAGTGAGGGAGACAATTTGTGTCATGATGGGGAGGAAGTAGGATTCACAGAGAAGGTGAGCCGGGCTTTGTAGGTTAAGTAGAAATTCAGCAGGCAGAGAAGATGTAGGAAGATGCTCCAGGCAGAAGAGCAACAGGATCAAAGCCATGTGGTGAAAGAACAAGGCAAGTGGGTCAGCAATGCTACTAGAGGGGGAGGGGAACAAGTCAAGGTGGAAATGGAGGGGCCTCAGCTCCTCAGTGCCTGGGGTGTTATGCCAAGGGATTTGGATCTTACCCTTTAGTCGATGGGACAAGGGAGGGACATGACCAGGTTTGCAGTTTGAGAAAATTATCAGGATGGTATCTGGAAAGAGGAAGGTCTGGGGCAGTGAGACCAATGGGAGGCTTCTCTGCTCAGGTGAGAGATGGTGATCATCTGGATTAGGGAGAATTTGAAACCAAGGCTGTAGAAACTGAGAAGACAGTTCCAGTTTACCATACGTGGAGTACCTGCTGTGGCTGGCAGGGCACCAGCACTTCTACCCAGGTTATTTCATTAAAATTCTAAAGTAGACCTGGTCAGCTCTGGAAGCCACCTGGGCCTCAGGCATGAGAGAGGAGAAGGAATTGGGGCAAATCTAGTGGGTGGGTGCAGTTGCAGATGCTGAGCCTATTAGCAAAGATGGGACAGGAAAGTGGGGAGCAGGGAAAGGAGTGGCAGGGAGAGTGAGGCCTTTCCCTGCCTGGCTGCAGTCTTTACCCATGAGCCTCCCGTTCCTCATTCCTGCCAGATCTGCTGGACCCAGGACCAGGACCCTGGTTGGTGTTGAAGGTTCTGTCTCCTCTGTGGGCTTCCCTCCCTCTGCTTCTTCCTTCTGAGGATTGCTCAATGTTCTGCCTAAACACGAATCTGACTGCATACTCTCCTGCTGATAAATCTTCAAGGCTGCCTCTGATTCTGGGCAAAGCCTGAGCTTCTTAGTTTTATGTTCTGGGGGTCTCCATTGTTTGATATCCCCTCCCCAGCTTCTACTCTGCCTGTTCCTCCTCATCAAAGTATCTGTATTTTAATATGCTACCTCCTCTCCTTTTCCTCCAAGATTTTCATAATTATGGTTGTGATGATGATGATGATGGTGATGATGGTGATGGTGAAGGTGGTGATAATGACAGTGATATTTATGTTGAGGATGATGGTGAGAATAGTGATGGTGATAATGTTGGTGATGGTGAGGAAGGTGATGTTGAAGGTGGTGACCATGATAGTGATAGTTATGCTGAGGATGATGATGATGATGGTGAGAATGGTGAAGGTGAGCATGGTGATGGTGATGATAAGGATGGTGATGGTAAGGTGATAATGATGATGGTGAAGGTGGTGATAATGATAGTGATAGTTATGCGAGGATGATGGTGATAACGGTGAGAATGGTGAAGGTGAGCATGGTGATGGTGATGGTAATGATGGTGATGATGAAGTGATAATGATGGTGATGGTAAGGATGGTGATGAGGAGGTGATAATGATGGTGATGGTCAGGATGGTGATGGTGAAAATAGTGGTGGTGATGATGATGATGGTGATGGTGAGGATGGTGATGGTGAAGGTGGTGATGATACTGTGATAGTTATGGTGAGGATGCTGCTGCTGATGCTGGTGAGAATGGTGAGGGTGAGACTGATGATGATAATGAGGATGGTGATGGTGAGTATGGGGATGGTGATGGTGCACCCCTTGATTTGGCAATTTGACATCTATGAATTGTTCATTTTTTCTATGTTTTTTCTGGTTTTTTGGGTCAAGACTTCCCTATGTTGCCCAGGCTGGCCACGAACTACTGGCCACGAGTGATCCTCCCACTTTGGCCTCCTGAGTAGCTGTGATTACAGACATGAACCACAGTGCCTAGATTTACCCTAGGAATTTATCCTGAGGAAATAATCAGACAAGTGTGCCAAGCGGTACTTAGAGAGGGGTATTTATCGTTGCACTGATGATAGTAGGTAAGATGTGCGAAGAATGTAAATGACCAGCAATAAGAGATTGGCTAAATAATTGTGCTACAGCTAGTCAAGGGGCTGGCTTATGGCCATTCAGAACACAGACCCTCCTGATTGAGTCAAATCTCCCGTCACTGCTCTCACACACCACACATCTCCGTCCTTTTCAGCACAAATTACAATCGTAATTTTACATTTCTCTGTGAACCTCTTTGAAGAATTTCTGTATCCCTCATTAGATGCTAAGCTCCATGGAGGCAAGGAGTATGCTATGTTCATTATTGTGTCCTCCATGCCAAGTTAAGTTCCTGGAACACAGTACACTCTCAATAATTTGTTGTTAAATGAATGACTGAATCTATATTTCTTAGTATGGAAAGATGTTTGAAATATGCAATTAAGAGAAAGAGCAGATTATAAAGCAGCATGCATGCTGTAGTACACACTGCAAATTCCCTCCTTTCTTGATCTTATTTGGGGGACCACATGCGCACTCTCAGTCAATGAATTATGATTGATCCAAAGTCAATCATGACAATGCCATTCTCTACTGCTAGGGATGGTCATGAGATCAGGTTCTGGGCAATCGAAACACAGATTTCCAGACCTAAAGAGGAATCCTCTGGGGGTCACCTCTGAAGTTTTTGGTTTCTAATAAGAATACAGAAGTGACTGCTTTTGCTGGCCTTGTAAACTCATGTAGTGGTTGGAGCTGCAGTAGCCGTCTTACAGCCATGAACTAAATTCCAATAGACTCACAAAGATGCTGGGCCTAACATTGTTGAACCAGTGAACCATAGTCAGGAACCATAGATACTCTAACTATGTAAGAAAAATGAACCTGTCTTTGTTTAAGTGACTGAACTTTCAGATTAATGCACTCCCAACAGATACAGAGCATGATCCCATCTATACCTCTATGTGCAAATATGAATAGAAAAATAATTAAAGTGATTATCTCTGTGTAGTAGGATTCTCCTTCATATTTTTTATTTTATAAAGTTTTCCCAAAGGGCATGTAAATAATAATCAGACGAATATTTCTGTACATTCAGAAAATAATCAATGGTACTAATTTTATTTTTAAAAAATAAAAAAAATATTGGGGCCCCAGAAGGTAGTTCACTACCATATGGTAAGTTAATTAGCCACGACCGAGATGAACACTTGTGGGTATCCTGGAGGACAGGTTCTGCAGCAGTGAGAGGTCCCCTCCAGAAGAGTATGTGGTTCTAAACTCCTGAGGGAGGTGGGGCAGACCCCAAGGAAGTAGATGAGAACCTGAGTGAGGCTCTGTGGGGAGAGAGGATGTTCCTCAGCCCTCACAAGGACATGTCAGTTTCAAACGAAATTAAACCCCAGCCTTGGCTGGGCAGCCTGCCAGGCAGGTTCTCAGCAGCATGGGGTGATAACAGGAGGAGGGGAAGCCTGGCAAGCTGGGGCAACTCTGGGGTCTTCAGCTGTGGCTATCTCTGGCAGCAACTGTGTTGGCTGTAAACACAGATTTCCAGGAAGCAGAGCGTTGCCATCTCTCCCATCACAAACCTGGACCATTAGGGATGTTTCCATAGCAGCATCCATGCCAGTGAGGCATCTGGACATGATCTGTGATCCCTTCTCCCACTTTTCCTTTTCTCTTAGAATGGGACAGAGCAGCCTGGAGCAGCTAGTGTCCTGTAGTGACTCCAGTTTGCTGCTCTCTTCCTCATCTTCTTCCTCCTGTCCTCTGTCTCCTCTGCATCCTTCACCTTCTACATCAGGAAGCTCAAGTCACCGGGCTGAGCCTGGGCTTCTCATCTAAATCACGGAGTGCCAGTCAATGCCTCCCTTCCTCTTCCCAGGGAGCAACTTCAATCTTCCCTGCCTGCAGTGGGGATCTAGACCCTGCTCCTTATTCCCTGTGGGACCATCCGCAGCCTGTTTCCTCACCCCTGTAATGGGACTGCAGCCCTCCCTGCCCACCTGGCAGTGCTAATTCCAGGCCGGGGGCCCTCCTGGGAAAATCACCAGTGTGGGTGATACGGTGGTGTTTGTGTGTGTGGAGGAGTGGGGCTGCCACCTGGCAATTTACAGACCCCACCCCTCTCTCCCTGTGTTTGTCGCACGTCAGGAATCCCTCTCCTTTGTGCCATGAAACATAAGGCATTTTCAGATCCATCATCTCACTGAGCCTTGCATCTCCTTGGTGAAGTTGGAGTTATTGTCACCATTTTACTGATGAGTAAACTGAGGCTCAGAAAGGGGAAAGTCGTTGTCAGGGTTCCGCTGTGGACTTATAGCGGAGCTGGGATTACGATGCGTGTTCTGGATTCCTGGCGGGGTCCTGGCCCATCTGCTGCTAAGGCCTGTCTTTCTGCTCCCATGAGGTCCCTTTTCCATTCCTTTCCTCCCCATGACAGCCACTGTCACCACCACCCAGGGTCTGTGCTCACTGTCACACCACCCCTCGCTGACCCCTGCGTCTGGGCTGGAACCCACCATGTCCATCAGACAGATTTTCCTCAATGGTTGTTGGGCTCCAAATCCACTCTCCCCAGACTGACACAAATTGCACTACAGGGGGCCGCAACTGTAGGCATTTCTGATCTAGAGAGAGAGAGATGGTCCCATAGAAATGTCAACATCACTTGGTGAAGAGGAGAGTGGAAACACAGGAGAAAGTTCAGGGAGTGATGTCAGGAGGAGGTGGCCCTTGAGTTGGGTCTTGAGGGATGTGTAAGAGTTACCAGGCAAGGAACGCTGGGAAGGACATTCCAGGAGGAAAGAGCAGCATTCTCCAAGGCTCAGACTGGTCTGGTGGCTACAAGGTAGAGCTGGGTGATCTGGACCCCTTGAGACAGTGCTCCCTTTTCAGGAGGAAATCTGCAGTTCCCATACCTTGGGATGTCTCAGAGTCCCCCAGAGATCTTGGGAAATTCCTGGGTCCAGTTCCCAGGCATTCTAGTCCAGGCAGAGGAATCCGCACTTCTCACAGGCAGGGGCTGTGACCTCACCCCACAGTTCTGATGCAGTTGCTCCCTGGATTACTCTTGGAGAAATACAAGCAGGACTGAGAGGCTTTGACCCAAGCACTGTGCAGGGGGTGGGATGGGGATAGATGTGGAATGGGCCAGAGGAATAGTGGTTGGAGCTATACCCTCCTGGACCACCTTGTCAAAATTGTGGCTCTCCCATCCCCCTTTCCCACTGACACATTCTATCCTCTTTCACTTTTCCTTTATTTTATTTCATTTTATTTTATTTTTTGTAGATTCAGGGTCTCACTATGTTATCCAGACTGGTCTCAAATTCCTGACCTCAACCATCCTCACATCTCGGCCTCCCAAAGCATTAGGATTACAGGCATGAAGCACCATGCTCTCATCACCAACTCACATGCTGAACATTTGACTAGTTTATTTATTACCTGTTTCACTCTACTAGCATGAGGGCTACATGAGGAGAGGGACTTTGTCTATATCATTCACTGCTGTAGCCAAGTGTCTACAATGTGTAAGGTCATGGAAGCTTTTTCTGTTTTGGTTTGTAATTTTAATTTTGGGAAGCAGAAGATATCTGAGTGGACACAGTGGCTGACAGGAAAAGGGAGAACAGTCTTGGTGTGCACAAGAGTGACAGGGAGACCTAGACAGAGAGATGTCAGAGGACAGTTCCTGGAAGAGGCTGATGGAAAGGTGGGGCAACTGGGGAGGGTCTCTCTGGACATGAATTCCTTTGAAGCTGGTAGGGAGGGAGGAAGTGCATGGGTGGAGAGGAATGTCTGAAGAAGACCTCCTTGGCTTCCATATTCTTCATGAAGTGACAGGTGAGGGGCTGCCTGGGAAGAGAGGGCAGGAGGGGAGCAAATGTAGGCTGGTGATGGTGGGCCTGCAGCAGTGCCCCAGGATGAAGGGGTGAATGCATTACTGAGGCTGGACCCTGGTCGTGACCCTTGCCTTGGCCTCAAGACTCATTAAAAACCAGCCTCCTCCAGTGAGCTTAGATCATGCCACTGCCCTCCAGCCTGGAGACAGAGTGAGACTCCGTCTCAAAAACAAAAACAAAAAAAGAGCCTCCAGTCCCAATGTGCCCAGCTGGACCATGCGCTTCTTCCTGGATGTGCCACCAACACAATTGGAACACAAATCCTGAGTCACTGCCTCTAGAAAGCCTGCCTGGATTCAGTGCCCATCAGACTGGGCTCCTGCAGCACCTGGTCTGCCACTACTATGTGACTTGCCTCTGCCTGCCTCTTATCACAGGTGCCTGTGTTTTTACCTGCCTCAGTGAGGGCTGTTGAGGACCGGGCCAGGCTGATCCATCTTAGGGGCTACAGCAGGTGCCAGCAATGGCTGGGCTGTGTCAGGGCTGGGCAATAGGCAGCCCAGGTTCTCACGCAGGGCACTGGGTGCCCTTTGTGGGCTCAACTGGGCATGACCACTGCTTCTGAGTGGCCAGAAGAGTCCTGGGAGAGGCCTGGTTATCTTGGGCTGACCCTCGCTCCCCAGTTCCTTCCTCCCTTCCTCCCTTGCTGAAACCCTTTTGCATGTCCTCAAAATCCTGCTCCAGCACCAGCAGCCCCCTGGTTTTCAGCAGCCTCAGGGAACTCTTCCTTTTCTTCCTTGCTGTGAGTAAGAGGCCCGATCCCCTGAAGACACTGCTGCCTTGCTGTCCTCTGCTCCAACCCTTCCCTGAGCCTGAGCAGGATAGGTCCTCGTTGCTTCTCATTGCCTCCCTCTTTCAGCTCATCATCCTTCTCTCCCATAAAAATACATTCATATGCCACAAAATGATGTTTCCGTCAACCCAGACCGCATGTGCAGTAGTGGACCCATGAAACTATAATGGAGCCGAAAGACACCTACTCCCTAGCCCAGTGACATAACAATTGTAACATTATGGCACAGTTACTTTAAAAATATATTTATTAAAAAAGATTTATAATTCTGTAGAAAAAGAAATATATATCTCATAGTGTAGCCTAAGTGTCCAGTGCTTATAAAATCTGCAGTAGTTCACAGTCATGCCCTACGACTTCACCTTCACTCACCATTCACTGACTCACCCAGAGAAGCTTCCAGCCCTGCACGTTCCATTCATGGTAAGTGTCCTAGACCAGTGCACCATGTCTAGGTACCATACTATATTTTTATATAGTGCAATACTATGTTTTTACTGTACTTTTCATGATATGTTTGGATGCACAAGTACTGACCATTGTGCTACAACTGCCAACAGTATTCACCGCAGTAACCTGTGCCCAGGTGTGCAGCCTGAGTGCAGTAGGCTGTGCCATAGAGCCTAGGTGTACAGTAGGTAAAATATTGAGGTGTGTGTAAGCACACTCTGTGACGTTCACCCAAAGGAAAATTACCCAAGGACACGGTGACACACGAAGGGAATCAGTATTGAAGCTCTTGCCCTCAGATTGCACCCAGGACAACATCCCTATGCAATGAAGACTTATCTCCCAGTTCATGGGCACTTTCTCCTACAGAGGTGATGCCAACATGCACATAGAGAGTCCTCTTCATGCTCTGGCTCTTGGTCCCTCCACCCCTAGAGACCTTGTCTCCACCCTCCCTGAGTCACCCACTCCTACCTTTATATTCTTGTCCTTGTCACTGCAGAAACTGTAGCTACTCCAGACCCTCAATTTCAAACACCCTTTTTTTGACCACCACTTTCCTTTTTCCCGCTGCCTCCCAACTCCAACACACTTCAATGACTCCAAATTTTCACTTTTGTTTCTCACTCACTTTCTTGCAAATTTCCGCTCCTCCCAGCTGAGACTATATGGTCCAGCCTGTCATCCACCCTCTCTAACACTCTCCACTCTCTTGCCCTACAATTGATTGTACTCCCAGGGCAAAACTGCACTCTGCTGAAAACCAGCCACCCGCTCCCTCTGCTCCTGCACTCAGGTGGCTGAGCACAGCAGAGAGAAACACACATGCATTTTGCTCTCATTTAATCATTAAGCCCAAACCTCCAGGGGGCCCTGGATGATGTCCTACAAACTCACTCATTTCCTGAGTCCATAAGTCTGCCAGACTTCTCTATTTGTTATCTTAATAAAAATATATATAATCTAAGCATGTTATGAATACCAACTGATTTAATTATCATAAAACTCTATGAATCTGTTCTATAATAATCACCATTTCACAGCTGAGGAGATGCTGGCACAGGAAGAGATGAAGTGACTTGCCCTGGAGCCCAGGCACCCAGCTCTGGAAATGCTGCCCTGTCCCCAAGCAACAGTATCGTGCCTTCTCCTTCCTCCTTAAACCTCTAAAACCTTCCCCAGCCTTCCTTACACCTGCTGCCTTGCTTCCTATTTCAATTTGAAAATAGATGCAATAAAGAGAGAACCTTCCCTGGATCCCACCCCCACATCTCCCCAGCTGCTTGCCTCTGTGCTTCCTTCTCCACCTCCACTTGATTGTAGCTGGAGTGTCTGCACTCATGTTAGGGGAGACTTTTCTCCATCATATCCACAGCTCAACCCTCAGGTTCTTTCCTGAGTGTCCGCTTTGCACACTGCCCGATTCCGCAATGCAGCTCTCCCACCCATCTCACACCCTGCATGCTTACTTATTCATCATCTGTTCTGCTCTACTACATGAGGGCTACACAGGGGCAGGGATTCTGGGTAACTTATTCACTGCAGATTCCAGCATCTGGAGCAATACCTGGCCCCTAGAAGGCGTTGGTATTCAATGAAGTCAGTCATTTTATATGTCAGGCTCTGGCCTGCTGCTGGGGACACTAGGGTGATTCAGACAGGTCCCTGCTTATACCAAGTTTACAGTCCCATAGGGGAGACAAACACATTACCTGACACATTTGCAGGCAGCCATTTATATTTTTCATCTTACAAAGCAGTCCTTATTGTACTTGAGAGGAAATGCACTCAAGCTGTGAGCTGTAGCCCCATCTCCCCTACTTCAGGACAGAAAACCCCCGGCTCCAGCCCTTACATTCCTGGGCCTCCAGGGCTCCTTGGACTTTAGGAAACAGCTTGTAAGGGAGTCCAAGTCCACTTTGACTCAGAGCTCTGGGATGTCAACAAGGTGCTTCCCCTCTCTGGTCCTCAATGTCTTTGTCTATTCCAAGAGATAATGGTGCCAGCTCAGCAAGCTCCACGGGGCTGGGGCAAATGGAACAGGGATGGTGACAATGCTTTGTGGACAGAGGAAGAATTCTGAGTGGCTACCGGAAAGGCACCATGTTTATTTGACAATTTCAAACATGGCAGAACTGCAGAACACAGACATCAAGACTCCCCTGTAATTCCATTTGGAGTCTAAAGCTTAGATGTTGTTTTGTTTAAGCAGTGGCAAACATTATGTATAGATATAGATGTGGGATCATAAAATGTGTCTAAATGTTATTGATGTGGGATGACTTTGCCTATCAATATACAAGCATTTATTTTGTTTTAATAGCTGTGAAATATCCCACTGTGTGAAGAGACTAAAATCTGTCCTTCTATTGTGGATATTTGGATTGATGAACCATTGGACCAAAACAGAGAGGGCAATCAAATCATTTGACAGCCTGGCAGATCAAAGTGAGAGGTTTATTACAGAAGACAGTAATGCTAAAAGGGGAAGAGAGCTAAGTGAATCCACCTGCTGCAATCAGAGCCCAGAATCCCACCACCCTAAGAGGCATGAGACAACGTGGCTAAAAGGGCAGAGACCCCCAGGGCTCCCAGCAGTGCCAGATGCAAACTTGTCATCCCACCCTGTGTGTGGGCTTCCTATGCCCTGGACAGTCTTTCCTGAGGCAGAGGCTGTTTTAAGAGCTTAGAGCACCCATTCTACAGCAGATTTTCTTATGAATGAGGTCCCTGTTCTGTGCTCCTCACCTATGCTGGGTCCTTTTCTCAACTTGACTTTGAGTAGTGTGTGGATATAGGCTCCAGGTAAACACGAGGCCCCAGGTGACATCAGGGCTCAAGTGGACACACAGGCTCCATGTGTATATCAGGCCCCAGGTATATACCATTTTCCTGGTATGTATTAGTAACCAAGGGGACACTGGAGTCCAGGTGTACATCAAGCTCACAAGTGGACACCCAGGCCCCATATGGACACCAGCCTACAGGTGAGCATCTGGCTGCAGGAGGATACCCAGGCCTTAGGTAGATATCAGGCCCTATAAGGACACCAGGCCTCATGTGGACATCAGGGCCTAATTGGGGACTCAGGATCTAGGAAGACACCTAGGCCTCAAGTAGCATCAGGGCCAAGGTGGATACTAGACTCCAGGTGGACATCAGGCCCTAGTTGGACACTAGGCCCTAGGTGGACACCTGGGACCCTGGTGACCATCAGGCCCCAGATTAACTCTAGGCCTTAGGTGAACATCTGATCCCAGTTGGATATCAGGCCCCAGGAGAACATCAGTCCCCAGGTGGATATCAGCTTCCAAGTTGACATCAGGCCACAAGTGGACACTGGATTTGAGGTGTACATCAGGCCTCAGATGGACACCCAGGCCCCAGGTGTACATCAGGCTCAGGTGGAAATCAAGGCACAGGTAACACCATGCCCTAGGTGGTTACGTAGGCTTCAGGTAGACATCAGACCCCAGGAGGACACCTGGGTCTCAGGTGGTCATCATGCCCTAGGTGGAAACTCGGGTCTCAGGTGGTCATCAGGCCCTAGGTGGAAACTCAGGTCCCAGGTGCACATCACGTTCCAAGTGGACACCCAGGCCCCATGGTGATACCCAGGTTCCAGGTGGGCACTGGGCCCCAGATGAACACCAGGCTCCGGATGGATACCAGAACCTGGGTGGACACCCAGCTCTGAGGTGGATATCAGGCTCCAGGTGGACATCAAGTCTCGGGTAGATATCTAGTCCCCAGGAGGACATAAGGCCCCAGTTCGACACCATACCCTGGGTGGATACCTAGGTCTCGGGTGGATGCATCTCCAGCTGAACATCAGGCTCCAGGTGGACACCCAGGCCCTAGGTGAACACTAGGTCTTAGGTGGACATTAGGCCCCAAGTGGACAACCAGGCCCCAGGTGGACACCCAGCCTTAACATGGACATCAGGCCCTAGGTAGACGGGCAGGTTCAAGGTGCATATGAGGCTCCCGATAAACATCAGTCCCCAGGGAAACCCTTGTCCCCAGGTGAACACCAGCACCCAGGAAGACATCCACCTCCACCTGCACATCATTCCCCAGGTGTATACCTAGGCCCTATGGGAGCACCAGGCCCCAAGTGAGTACACAGATCCCTGGTGGCTATTAGGCACCAGGTTGACACCCAGGGCTTAAGTGGACATGAGGCCCCAGATGAATGCTAGTCCCCAGGTGGATAAATAGGCCCCAGGCATACATCAGGTCTGAGGTCTATACTCAATCTTCAGGTGGACACCAGGCCCCATGCAGACACCAGACCCCAGATGGGTACCAGGCCCTATGCAGACACCAGTCTGCAGGTGGACAGCAGGCCGCAAGAAGACATTATGCCCTGGGTTGACACCTAGGCTTCAGGGGAACACTAGGCCACAAGTGGTTCCCTATGCCCCCGGTGGACATCAAGCCTTAGTGGAATTCCTAGTCGCCAACTGAACATCAGGCCGCAGGTGGATGCCCAGGCTCTAGGTGAATAGCAGGTCTCACATGGACATTCGGCCCCAGGTGAACATCAAGCCCCAAGTGAGTACCTAGGTTCCTGGTGAACATCAGGACCCAGGTGGCACTCAGACCCTACACTCAGGCCATAGGAAATCAGAACATATGTGGACACTCAGGGCCCAGGTGGCTATCAGGCCCCAGGTTTATATCACTTTCCTGGTAGACATCATTATCCAGGTAGATACTGGACTTCAGGTATACATCAGGTTCCTAGTGGACACCCAGGCCCCAGGTGGACGCAGCCTACAAGTGGACATCAGACCACAGGAGGACACCCAGGACCCAGATAGATATCAGTCTCCAGAAGAACACCCAGGCCTCAGGTGGACATCAGGTCCCAGGTTAATTCCAGACCCCATATGGAACTCGGGCCCCACCTGGACACAAGTCCCTAGGTAGATACATAGGCTCTGTAGGCCCTGGGGAACATCAGGCCTTAGGTGAAGTTCTAGACTACAGGTGGACATCTTGCTCCAGTTGGACATCTGGTCCCAAGTGGATATCAGTCTCCAGGTGGACACAGAGTCCCAAGTTGGACATCAGGCACCAGGAGGACTTTAGTCCTCTGGTGAACACCAGCTCCCAGGTTGACATCAGGCTACAAGTTGACACCTAGGGCCCAGATGGACACGTGGCCCCATATGAACACTAGTCCCCAGTCAGCTAGGGCCTGGGTCCACCTGGAGCCTGATGCTTAGCTAGAGACTGGATATCCACCTGAGGCCTAGGTATCTACCCAGGGACTGGTGTCAAAGTGGGGCCTGATATCCACCTGGGGACTAGGTATCCACCTGGGGCTTGATATCCACCTCGAGCCAGATGACCTTCTGGAGTCTGATGTCCACCACAGGCCTGGGTGTCCATCTGGGGCCTGGTGTTGATTTGGATTCCAGTGTCTACCTGGAACCTGGGGTCATGTTGTCCACTTGGAGCCTGGAGTTTTCACCTGGGGCCTGGTAGACATCTGGCCCCAGTAAACATCAGCCTGGGGCCTGGTTGTCCACTTAGAGCCTGGAGTTTTCACCTAGGGCCTGAAGATCACCTGGGACCCAGGTGTCCACCTGGGACACCAGACTCCAGGTTTACGCCGAGGCTCCTGGGTGCAACAGGCCCCAAAAGAACTCTAGGCCATATTAAACATCAAGTCTCAGGTGGATGCCCAGGCCCCATGTGTACACCAGGCCCCAGGTAGACAGTGGACGCCAGCTGATCATCAGCCCCAAGGTTGACACCCACACTACAGGTGGGTATCAGGCCCCAGGTGAAAACCTATGCTTCAGGTGTGCATCAGTCCCCAGGTGAACATAAGGCCACAGATAGACATCAGGCCTCAGGTGCACATCTGGGTCCAGGTAAACATCAGGCCTTAGGTGGATACCCAATCCCCAGGTGGACATCAGAGACCAGGTTGACACAAAACAATCCCAGTGGGTATCATGTCCCAGTGGACATTCAGGCTCCAGGTAAACACATCAGCCCCACCGTAACCATAGCCACCATAACGAGAAATGGTAGGTCTAAGTACCATCATGCTCCTTGCTCACAAAAGGATGCTTAGCTATTTTATTCAAAATACAACTCCATTCATCACTCTAAGCAGCGATGTGTAGAAAGAAAAAGAAAAATAAACCAGGCCTCAAGGAATCCATCCAAAATGAGGTAGATATTATAAGGGACAGAAATCCCCAAATGAAATGTTATAGTTGACATAGAATAGTCTTTAAAACCCATTAATTTTCTCGCACATTTGATACAGAGCATTATTTCCAGAGACTGAACCTAGAAAGAATTGCTTAAGACTAGAAGTCTTGTTCCAGCCTAGATTCCACACTGTTGAACATCTATACTTAGTACACCACATTATACATAGCACTGACATGACCTGTGTGCATTTAATTTTCTAATACTTGTTCATCTCTGGCATACTTTATATATATATATATAACATATATAATGTACATACATACAAGTACACACACACACAAAGTATATAAGGGTAGGATAGTATAATTGTGCAGTAACGTTTCTTGTGAAAGTGGTGGAAAGTGGATTGCGTTGGCCACATGCTGGAATGTGCTTCCATTGGCAGAAGTAAGGCTTTCAAAACTAGTCGTTTACATTTTTCTTTAGCAACTGGGAATATTAATAATTGAAGATGTGTTGGTATAAAAATAATCATAATAATCACAATGAAGTGGTGTTAATAATTGTATCACAAGATATAATAAACATTATAGATATTATAAGATGTCAAAAAAAGAAGATGTCATAAAATCTTTGAGATGATTGACACGTTAAATGCGGCCTCCTGTGCCGCCCTGGGGCGCCACTCTCGTTGGGTTCTTGGCGGTGCTCACCCTACTCCACCTGCTCAGCCCAGGCTCCTGCGCCCCCGGAGTCACGCCATGGGAGCGAGGACTTTGCCTCGGCCCTAGACAAGGACAGTGAGGAGGGGGTGCACGTGGAGTCCCCGCGGAGAGGCTGGACGCCGGGCAGGAGACTTTGCGGGGGTGCACAGCCTCCTCTGGAATCCCTGGTCGCTGCCCGGTGCCTGCTGCGCCCTGCGAGCTCCGCGGCGGTGGAGCCAGGCCTGCGCTGCCGGCTCTCGGCCCCGCCTGCGGAGCCTCTGCCCTTTGTCTTGCCCCTGGGGCCCGGGCCTCAGCTGGCCCGGGGTTCCTGATGTTAGCTGATGATGGGCTGGCCTCTGGGACTGGGTCGTGGGCCTCGTGCAGTGGCCGCCGCGTCACCAGCGCCAGGCCTCCCCGCGGTGCTGCTGGCGATGCGGGATGCCCGGGCTCTGGGTCTGCTGGGCCCCCTGGCGCTGCGAACTCCTTCACCTTCCATCGCGGCCACCATGCTGCCCGCTGGTCAGCCCTGGTCTGCAGCCTTCCTGGGACCCCTCCGGCCCCAAGGAGGCAACACTCACAGCCGCTTGCGACACCGGGGCCGCCTGAACCTCCGCCAGGGCTGCGCCGCCCAAGTGGCTCCAGCCAGCCAGCCCTGGCCCACGAACGAGACTTTCCGCTCCCCGAGAAGATCGCCCTCGGCAGGCATACACGGCCATGGAGGATGCAGCGGATACCTTTCAAAGTTTGTGGACACTCTTCTGCCACAACAAAAGTTTCACCATCAGCTGCGATGCCGACTGGGGCGCAGAGACCCCTCCGGGAGGTGGACCAGGCAGTGCCTTTGCTGGGCATCCGCAGTGCTGACCACCCCAAGTGCAGATCCCCACTTCGTGTTCCTCCTCCTCCATGTTCCGCATCCAAAGTTCTCTCACCATTTCTAAGCAGGAGAAATCAAAAGAAACTGAAATCAGAAAGAGAGAGAGAGAGGGAGAAAAAGCCACGAGCAAAAAAAGAGCAAAACCTTTTGGAAAGCGTAAAACGCCCCAAAGCCAAAAACTAATTCTTATCTCTTTTAAAGCTTCTGCACTTCTCCAATGATGAATGATTTATTTTTTTTTAACCACTGGCAATTCGTAATTATTAACTTCTCTGGCATTAATGAATAGAAGTTGAATCACATGTGGTAGTATAATTTGTATTATATGAAGCTTTCCATATTTTAAAAAATAATTGTCTAGTTTTTCTCCATGGATTAACAATTAATGGAAAATTTTCAACATTACTGTGTTAATGTCTCCTGAGATAATTAGATGTGAGCAATTTTTATAAATAGAATTTCCTGGGTGGAATTTCTCATCTTCAGGAGCTCCATAAATAACCATATCCCAAGAGAACTGTGAATTTGGGAACCGAAAGAACTGAGTCCCAACTTGTCCAGCCTGGAAACTTTTGGGTGATCACTCTTGCAGGTGACTTCACTGCCTTCTGTTGAAGGGCTAGTGAGAGCCTGGGGGTTTCAACTTGCAAGAGCCTTACCATTTTAGGGTTAGCATTAACAATGAGGAAAAGGCATATTTTTTGATATTCTCCGTATGTAATAAAATAGTTACCAAAACAAAGCAAAGTGTGAGTGGTGACTATTGAGAGGACCCTTTCTATCTTTGCTGGATTCCCAGAGATTTCTGGGTTTCTTTTGGAGTCAATAGTATTTCCGTGTTAATTCTGAGCTCTTAAAACCCACAATATGAGTTGCAGCCAGTGACTAGAGTTGCAGCCAGTGACTAGAGTTGCAGCCATTGACCAGTGTTGCAGCTTGTTAAACTGATCACTGGTGGTAGAGCCTTTTCATTCTGCTCACTTCTTAAAAGGTCAGCTTGGTCAGGGATTAGTGCTACCCTGCCAGAAATAAGCAGTTAGGAATTAAGTAAAGGAGTCAGCTAAAAGCGTAATTACGAAGTAGTGAGGTCACAGCTAGATGGTTGTTGATCTCATTTTCTCTCTGCTGCTGATTTCAAGGCTTTATACTGTGTTTTGATGTAACATAGAATGTATACTATGAAGGACAAACAGTCTGTTAGCTTCTTGGAGCTATACTCCGTTACTGGAGCAGGGGACAACAATTTGAAGGACATTATTACTTAGACAGTTTAATCTGCCTTTGGCTAGGATAAACTTCAAGTTCCAAGGGGTGGGTTCAGTTGTTATGCAAACTTAGATTGTTGCGGTAAAATTTCCAAAAAAAAGGATAGGACTCTTTAGATGAAATAAGAATTTAACTGTATTTGAACCCCGTTGAAGGCCAGACAAGTTTAGGCAAAATCCCATGACTGATGAGTCCCTTTAAATTCCAACATATAATCGATGTTGGTAAATATGATACGTGCACTGGAAAAGGATGTGTATTCAGTAGTCGTTGAGTGTCCCGTTCTGTATATGTCAGTTTATGTCAAGTTTGTTCATCGTGTTCATCAAATCTCCCTTTCTCTTATGGATTTTTTTCTGTTGGTTCCATCGGTAATTGAAAGGTATGTTAAAATCTATATTGTAGATTAGTCCATGTTTCTTTTAGTTATATCAGTTTCTGTAGTAAATAATTTGAAGGGATATTTTATATTTAGACATATTTAAAATTGGCATACTTTTCTGGTGACTGACATCATAAAATCTTTTTTATCTTAGCAATATTTCTTGGCTTAAGTCTAAACTGTCAATAATAACATAGCAACGTGAGCTTTGTGCTGATTAGTGTTTGCAGGCATGTTTTCCATTGTTTTACTTCCAAATGTCTAGATTCTTGTATTCAGATAAATTAATTAAAACATAAAAATTAAATATAATATAAAACACTAAAAAGTGAATATTCTAAAAATCCAGCCAGAGATGTTTCACTTTTAATTGAAGTGTTTAGGACCACGGCTCTCACACTGTGTGCTAAGGTGCTCTAAGATGCTGTGTTTAACTGACAGGGGCACCAGCAAATAGCGTGTGAGTATGTGTATGTGTGTGTGTGTGTCTGAGATGGGGGTCTCACTCTGTCCCCCAGGCTGGAGTGGAGTGGTAAGGTCTAGGCTCACTGCAGCCTCTGCCTCCCTGAGTAACTGGGACAACAGGCAAGCACACCACCATGCCTGGCTAAATTTTATAATTTTAGTAGAGACGGGCTTTTGCCATGTTGCCCAGGCTGTATATTTTTGAGGGAAACAAAGCAACATTTGCTGGAGACCTTAGGAACTACTAGCCTGAGGCAGTTCATAGTTCAAAAGTAGTTAGAAGTGCATTTCTTTACCTTTAAGGTGGGTGTTGTTAATTACTGCGATGAAAGGAAGTATTGTGCTAAAGTCAGTGAGGAATAGGAATAAGGTCCAGTGGTTGAGATCCAGTCCGATTTTAAGATTTGAAAAGTTGTGCTGTGTGCCCAACAGGCACATACATCCCATTAGTAAGTAAATTGTGCTTTTTTAAGAAAGAAACAAAAATACTGTTTCTACTTCCATTGCGTGTTATTTTTTATATGTACTTGCAAATCCATCACCAAAATAAAAATAATGGACATATCCAGCACTCATAAAAGTTTCCCCTTGTCCTTTTATAATCCCAAACTTTCTGTATCTTCCTACCTTACCACTCTCCCTGACAATCACCAATCTCTCACTATAAAAGAGTTTGCCTTGTCTAGACATTTATATAAATGAAGTGTAGTATGGACCCTTTTTTGGAGGGGTCTGGCATCTTTCACACAACATAATTATTTTGAGATTCAGCTATATTGTAGGCAACAATAGGTCATTAATTTTATTACTGAGTAGTATTCTATTGTGCAGATCGGTCACAACTTATATATCCATTTGCCTGTTGATGGGTTTTTGCATTGCTTCCAGTTTGGGACTTACACAAGTACATTTGCAATGAACATTCATGTACATAAGTTCTTATAACTTTGAGTAAATATTAGGAGTGTAATAGCTAATAGGTTTAGGTTTAGATTTAATAGACCGTCAAAATGTTTGCCAAAATGGTTGTACCATTTTATATTTTTATCAGCAGTATGTAAGAATTCCACACTCTTGCCAACACTTTGTATGGGTCTTCTTTTAAAATTTTAGACATTTTCATGTGTGTACAACAGTATTTTATTGTGGTTCCATAATGCCTAATAATATGTAGTATCTCTTTATGTACTTACATGCCATCTGTATATATTTGGTAAATGTATGTTCACATTTTTTTTTGCTTCTTCCCTTTTTGTTTTTTTCTTTGCTTATTTTCTCATTATTAAATTTTAATAATTTCTTTATATACTCTGGATTCAAATCCCTTATTAGATATGAGACTTGCCAGTATTTTCCCCTTGAGATTTCTTTTTTGTTTTCATAACACTATCTTTCAAATAGCAGATGCTTTTAATATTGATGGGGTCCAATTTATTAATTGTTCTTGTGCATTTGGTTTTTGGGGCTTCATCTAAGACATTTTTGATTAATTGAATATTACAAAGATTTTTTTTCTGTATTTTCATCTAAAAATTCATAGCTTTTAATACTTTATTTTATATTTAAGTCAATGGTCCTATAAGTGACAGAGCTTTAGCCCAAGTCGCTGTCATGCATAGCTGGACCCAGGGGCTTATATAAAATCGTCAAGAAATGTTCTCCTTCTTTCTCTCGACACTTTTCCTTTTGTTTTAGCCTCATTTTTTCCTTCTGAAGATGACTCTCTTCTCTCTCTGTAGCAAGAGATAGTACGACGAATAAGCCACTTTACTTTGTCCTCGCAGACCACAGTGGTAGAAAAAGCAAGAGTCCTTCCTGATGATTCCAAAAAAAAAAAAGTACTGAAACTGTTGCTATGATCCAAGGGTAGAGTCTTTTGCCAGAGCTGGGCATCATGATCACCTCTAGGACTGGGGCTGGTAGGTTGGGTCAGGCCCAGTTGGTGCTCATTGAAATGGTCCTCAAAGAAAATGGGGGCTCTCAAGAGGAGAGTTGCTGAACACCCCACCAAAAAATAGCCACTGTGTACATACCTACAATTCCTTGCCATTTTATAAGCAACTGGTTGGGTGGAAAATGACTAGAAATTCAGTTGTCATTAACTTTCCTTTATAATGTCAGTAGAATGAGCCATACATTTCACATGTTGTGGGTTATGTCCATGATAGTCATTTCTGTATATTAAGTATCAATTTGAAGTATCATCTGAAGAAATACACTATTTTGTGACATTATCCTTAAATTAATAATTTTAGGATAAAGAATTATAGGATGAAAGAAAAGTCTAGGATAGAAATAAAAGAATAGAGAAAATGGGAGCATGGATATACTGCAGAAAATGGCCAAACAGGAAAAGTACTTGTGAGAGGTATTGAAGTACATAATTGATATCACATAGACCTCCAGGAAATTACAACTACTGGCTTAAGAACAAACTATCTGAATAGTCTTTGCTATTACTGAGTCTTTTCTGCTTGCAAAAGAAGTAAGAATGGTAAGGAATTGGGACATTGTTCAGATACGCCTGAATGCATTTATTCATTTACCTGTTGATGGGGTTTGGGGGTATTAATGAAGGATGTTAATAAATAATAATGGGCATGTTAGGTAATCATAATTGATTTGTCCATTGGGTCTGAAGAAAATTTTGCCTAACTTCTTTTTTGTCAAGGGATTCATTTTTAATGTCATGTTGGATTCTATGGCTTACTGAATGTGTAATTGCCTATTTATGGATTCTGAAGAATTTTATAAAATATATTTGCCAAACATTTTGAAAGCTTAGAACTTCTCCTAGGCAGAAGTTCTTTAGTGCTTTAGTGCTGCCCTGACAAATATGGTAGCCACAGCCATGTGAATATTGAGCACTTGAAATGTGGCTAGGCTGGTCTGAGATGTGCTGTCAGGGTAAAACACACACCAGATTTTGAAAACTTAGTAGGAAATAAAACTAAACATATCTAATTAATAACTTTTATATTGGTTAGACATTGAAATAATATTTTGTATATATTTTACATATAAATATACATTCATGTGTATGTGTAATTAACATCTTCATATGAAATACTTCTCAATTACAATTGGAAGAATGATGACTTTGTGGTGAAGAAATCTGGCACAAACTTGATCATGTGCCTCCTGCTGTGATGTCCTAGGAAGACCACAGCAGTATTTCTGTGGTTTTCTTGTGAAAGATACATGACCTAAGTCCGGATGTGGAAACACATCAGATGGAAAAAGGTGAACACATCCTTCATAAATGCTTATGCTCTTTAAAACTCTTAAGGTTATGAAAAATAGGGCAAAACAGAGGAACTGTTTGAAGGAGCTTAAGAGACATGACAATTAATGCAATGGGAACTCCTGGATTGGATCCTGGATTACAAAGTTCAAAAAAAATGTATTTAGGGCACAACTGAGAAAATTTGGATGAGATTATAGCAGCTGTTGTTTGGACAGTAGTGTTGGGTGGATGCTGATATCCTGATATGGATGATTATGTTCTGGTTAGGAGAACTTTTCCCAGATTCCTCATCGTTTGCCCAGTGAGTTCGTGGACAATGTGGCAATGGTAGCAGGAGAAGATGCTACATGTTTCCAATAACATGAACTTCCCTGCAGCAGTGCTGCCTACTGCCCAGATGAGTGCCCTGACTGCTGACAATGAGCAATGCTGAGACCCTGGAAAGAGGAACTGCCTTGCCTAGACCAGACAGATTTCTGGTAATGTTGTAATAATATTTTCTCCTTTCCTTCATGGAAGTGGTAAAGGATTGCCGTCACTGGAATAGATGCATATCGGAATATGAACTCCGCTTCATATGCTTCTCATAGCATCAAATTATTTACATTTTCTGAGTTCTTATTGTCTGCTATCATACAATTACTACTGATGATGTAGCTTATTTTACAAAAAAAGAAGTGATGTGGGCTTCAGCCCATATTTATTGGTCTTGTGACATCCCACATCACCCAGAGGAACATGACCTCACAAGAATCAGTTACTTCACCAACTGTGAGACCCTGAGGGGCTGGGTTTCTATCCTACGAGATGTGTTAGATGCCCTGACCCAAGAGCCCTCCTACCCAGAATGCATGGTTCCATGTAGCAAGGATCATTGTGATGGTGGTGATGATGATGGTGAGGATGGTGATGGTGAAGGTGGAGGTGGTGATAATGAAGTGATAGTTATGTTGAGGATGATGAAGGTGATGATGATGGTGAGAATGGTAAAGGTGAACATGGTGATGGTGAGAATGGTGATGGTGGTGATTGTGATGGTGATGATAAGGATGGTGATGGCGAAGGTGGTGATGATAACAGCGATAGTTATGGTGAGGATAATGGTGATGATGATGAGGATGATGATGGTGAGAATGGTGATAGTGATGATGATAGTGATGGTAATGTTAATAATGATGATTATTATGAGGATGGGGAGGGTGACAATAATTATTATGGTGAGGATGGTGATGGTGAAGGTGGTGATAATGATAGTGATAGTTATGGTGAAGATGCTGGTGTTGATGATGGTGAGAATGGTGAGGGTAAGAATGGTGATGGCGATGATGATAGTGTTGGTGATTGTAAGGATGGTGATGGCGATCATGGTGATGATGATAATGGTGCTGACTGGGCTATGAGGTAATGGAGGCAAAAAAGTGGCAGTTTCTAGGAAGTATAGAGCCAGCTGGGAACTGCAAGGCAATCTTAGTGGGGGTGGAAGATGTCGGGCCTCTGCCTCATTTCTAGACATCTGGGGAAAGCTCACCCCTCACAGTAGTTCCAGGAACCCCTCCATCCAGCATTTCCTTCTCACAATCAGCATGGAGCTTTTGGGGTGCAGAGAAGTGTCTTCTATTCACTGCACTCTGTGGGAAGGGAAATGGGGGAGTGGTATTTATGAACCCAGTATAATACAGTAGGGTCTCATCTAATATATTTTGGGAGAATTTTCAGCTGAAGAGAGCAAGCCTCAGAGAAGTCAGGTAACTTTATCTTCAATAGCATCCAGTTGTGATTTATTGAGCAGTTACTATGTGCCAGGCAACATGCTGGGTGGTTCCTTATATGTTATCTCATTAAATCCTACAGCAACACAAGAAGACAGGCACAACTACCCCATTATAAAAATTGTGGTAAAATAAACTAAAAGTTGCTGTCTAACTATGTTTAAGTTTACATTTCCGTGGCACTAAATACATTCACAATGTTGTGCAACCAATTTCCAGAATGCTTTTCATCTTGTAAAACTACAATTCTGTAACTCATTTAAAAACAACTCCCCAATCACCACCCTCCCCAGGACCTGGTAGCCACCATTTTCCTGTCTGTCTGTATGGATTTGACTACTCTAGGTGCCTTGGAAAAGTGGAATAATACAGCATTTGTCTTTTTGGTCTGGCTTATTTTGCTCAGCCTAATGTCCTCAAGGTTCATTCTTGATGCAGCAGGCATCAGAGTCTCCTTCCTTTTCAAGGCTGAACTCTATTCCACTGTATGCATAGACAGCATTTTGTTGATCCGTCCATCCATCCATGGACACTTGGGTTGCTTCCACCTTTTGGTTATTGTGGATGATGCTGCTCTGAACATGGTTGTGCAAGTATCTCTTCCATGCTAGCCCCATTATACAGAAGAGCATAGAGAGATTCTGGGAGGAGGGATGACCTGCCCGGGGCCTTTGGTGAGGTTCGGGTGGAGGATCTCCCCGACCTCAAAGGCAGAGTTCCTCTCCTCACCCCACTGCCTTTCTCAGGACCTGCCTCCTGCCCCACCACACAGTGCCCACTCCCTGGTACTAGACTTGCTAAGGCCTCTTGATCCCTGAAAATTCAGGGACAGGAACTGGTGGGCACAATTACAGTCACTCACTTCTCTGTCCCCTACTGCAGATTCTGTGCCAAACAATACATGATAATGACCTGCTTTCCACTCTTTCACCAGATGTGGATGAGGCGCCTGCTGCATGCCAGGCATGTGTGGTCACAGGACAGAGACCCCTGGGAAATGAGAAGATGTGAACTCCTCAAGGCCAGGGGCAGCCCTTTCACTTGCTGCTACCCTCTGAGGGATGGAGGGGAACCCTGAAGCATTGGAGAAGTGCATGAGTGACCTAGCTCAGATGATGATATCATAGTAACCCTGTTTATTCTCACCTACCATGTGCCAGGCATTGTGCGAAGTACTTTGCACACATTACCTGCTGTAAAGCTCAGAGACAACTGTAGGAGTGAATCTGTTATACCTCCCACTTTACAGGGGAGGAAACTGATGCCCAGAGAGGTGAACCAGTCTTCCCCAGGCCTTGCAGCTAGTCTGTGGCATGCAAATCCAGGCGGTCTAACTCAGAGATCCCCTCATCCTCTTGGTTTTTTCCCCTGCAGCCCTCTGGCCTGTCCCCAGAGCCCTGTACCCTGGGCCACCCCTAAGATGACCTGGACATGGGCTTCAGCAAAGGCAGCAACCCCGGCACATCTCCATTTGACAGGGAGGAACCTCAGGCGCACCACAGGAGCCCTGGGCTTCAGGTGGTGTAGGTGCTGGCTGAACCACAATGCACCCATGTTGGAGGATGCACCCTAGGATGGGCAGCAGCAGGAGGTCACCCTGCCCAACAACTGGTAGTGGTACCTGAGAACAAAGGAGGAGAAGGAGGCTTTGGAAACAGGTGTGGCGAAGCCCAAGGAGGAAGAAGAAGACTTGGACTATGGGCTGCTGGATGGCCTCAAGGACCCCCTCCCAGAAAAGGAACTTTGAGACTTATACCAAGGGCTGAGATGAAAGTGCTCCCTATTTTCTATCCTGGAACTGCTGCAGACCTCGGTGTGACATCACAGGGCCTCGTTTCCCTATTTGTAAAATGGGATTATATGGGGGTTCCAATGAGACACTGGACCAAGAGCATTTTGAGAATTGTAAAAAATGTACAGTGAGGGAATAATTATTATCAATGGACCATTGCTCTTCCAATAGTTAGTATTCTTTAGCAAATATTTGAAGGTAAAATATGATTTGTTGAGGAGGTTTGCAGCAGCTGAGACCCTCAAGAACCTTTTCTGTCTCCGTTCAAAGCTGGCCTCTGACAGGGACCTTCTTGGTGCCACCCCTGGGCCTCTCATCCTTTGTGCAGGCTTCTCAGGGTTCTTATTTCTGTTGTGTCTTCTGGTTCCCTAGTGGATGGTGTGCTCCATCTTCACTCAGAGCTAACTGCATCTCCTCCAGGCCCATGTCCCTCATGCAGCACCCACTGCTCCCTCACCAGGATTCAAACCCTTCTGTGACTGACTTCTGCTGACCTCCCTCATTCTTTCTGCTCCTCCAGTTCCATGCCTGTGCCCCTCAATCCCGTGGCTCACACTCTCACCCAAGCTGTTCTCCATCGGGATTTCCTTGGCTCCCTTTCCTGCTCAGCAAATTTGTGTTCATCCTTCCAAGCCCTGCACAGATGTCCTCCTTTCAAAGCTCTCCCTGAGGTCACAGAGTCCAGGAACAAGGTAGTCCTTGCTCCACTGCTGCCTCTGGGTTTTGTGCCTTTATCACTTTGGTGTGACTGCCTGCCTCTTGCTGAAGGGAGGCATTTTGGCTTTACTCACCTCAGTATCTCCTGGGTCCAGCTGGGTGTCTGGCCTGGCCCAGAATCGGTGCTCATCGAGGGTGTATAGAACTCACAAGGACCAAGTAATGTCTTGCAAATAATACCACCCTCCCACACTTCTCCAATGTTTACTTTCTAAGCTCCTTTATTCTTTGACATTCAAATTTCTAAATGGCCTGTATGTATTTACAAAGCCTGGGAAAATGCCTTCAGAGGACAAACACACCCCACCGGCAGAATGTATTTGCATTGACTAGGATTATGGAAGAAATTCAGCTTTCTGGAAAATGAATCATTGGGCATTGGCTGAGTATCTGCTCTGTGCTGGATATTAAGCTGTGATCTCTAGAAAGAGACATGAACTACTGACACAGTCCTTGACCCTGAAGAGCTCAGAATCCAGTGAGCTTGATTTCTTGTAAGTTAGAGACAGAGTTCAGAGCAGAAGCTCAGGCAGAAGGAGAGAAGTAAAATGGACATACCAGAGGCAGTGACAGCCACACAGCTGTCTGGGGACACTGAGTGCAGCAACAAATAGCTTGCGCTGCCTTGGCAGCCCACGAAGGTATCACGGTTTGCTATTGCAGCATCTCACTGATGCTTTTGTTATGCTGATCTCTGCAAAGCCCCTCTGTGCCCCAGCCCAGGATGGTGGCAGCCATGCTGTGGAGAAAAGGGCAGTGACCAGGACCACAGGCTCAGTGCTTGTACCCTGGACCACCTGCGAATGGGAGCCCTTCACATGTTCTCTGCCTCTGTGTTCAGGTTGGGGGACCTGGCCAAGGAAGGGAGATGACCCCCATGCTGAGTCAAAAGGACACACTCCCGGGAACAGACTATCTCTTCTTTCTGGGTAATTTCTGCCTCTGCAGTGAATGGTGAAACCAGACACATCCTCTCTGTTGGTATGACACAAAGACAGGCGTTCCTGCTCATGGGCTGAATCTTCAGATGAGGGGAGGTGTAGCACACTCTTGTGATCTGCTGACTAAGGCAGGGACACATGTCACCCCATCAGAATGACTGCCAGACCAATGGCTAAAATAAAATCATTTCCAATATTCAAAGGAGTTACCTTCATTCATCTACAAATATTTTTCCTTTACTTTTCTTTCTTTCTTTTTTTTTTTTTTTTTTTTTTTTTGAGATGAGGTCTTGCTCTGTTGCCTAGGCTGGAGTGCAGTGGCATGATCTTGCTCACCGCAACCTCCGCCTCCTGGGTTCAAGGGATTCTCCTGCAGCAGCCTCCCGAGTAGCTGGGACTACAGGCGCCCACCACCACATCTGTCTATTTTTTGTATTTTTCATAGAGACAATGTTTCACTATATTAGCAAGGCTGGTCTTGAGCTCCTGGCTTTGTGATCTGAAAGCCTTGGCCTCCTAAAGTGCTGGGATTACAGGTGTGAACCACCACGACTGGCCCAAGTTTTTTTCTATAAAACGACCTATTGCACTCAGGGTAGGGTAAATGATGCATCATGTCTGCTGGCAACATGGGCCCTATCTGGAAAACGAGTGCCCACCACAATGGCACAGTGCTGTGCAGTGCCTGTGTGGTGCTGAATCTCAGGAGCAGCCCCCATCCTGTGAACCACAACCACAGGGAACTTAGAAAAGAGCAGAGACCTCTGGTGGCCAGGCCTGCCAGTAAGCAGATGCTAACCCTGTCCTGGGGGTCTGCAGGGAGGTCAGGCAAGTGGAGAGGTGGCGAGACACATTTGTGGTCTCCCCCACTCCCGCCCTTGCTATGCAATGGGGGCGACCACACACCCGCTCTGCCTGGGAGGGTCCTGGTGTGCCCACTGCCTCGCTGAGTTATGAGGGATGCTGCGTTTCACATCTCACCGGTATTGCATTTGAAGGACAAATTATGTCTTCCCTTCTCCACCCTGCGGAACTCCGTTTCCTCATGTGCAAGTGGGGGATGATATGCTTACATGGTTATGCAGTAGTTGTATCGATGGGATCCATCTGTCAATACCCTGCATCCAGCGACCACCTGGAGCACACTTGCAGTTCGCAAGCTGGGCTTCCTGCTGCAGGCAGGGGAGCAAGCACTGCCTGGAGCCAGGGAGCTTCTCTGAAGGAGGTTTTGGAAAAGACTTGTTCCAGAATTTGGGCTTGTATTGGAAGCTTGCGGGAGGGTTGAAAGAAGCCTTTGCTCCAGATTGGATGCTGTCAGAGGCAGGGTGGATTCTATCACCTGGCATCTTCCCCAATCTTACCTAGAAGGAAGGAAGACAAGACCAAAGCTAACGCTGCAATTGACAAGGAGGTAGTGGTCCTGACATAGCCACAGGAGAGGGGGTGTGAGGTCACTTTTGTCCATGTTTTGCATGAGCTGAGCCATGATAGCTACCAAGTGACCTTGTTTTGTCTTGACCCATCATGGTCACAGAACGACCTTGTCTGATGCTGACAACCTGGGCAGTTCAACAGGAGAACACCAAAGCCTTGCCAGCCATGGTTGCCATCCTCCTGAGGCTTCGCTGCTCCTCCTCTGGGGCCGACTGCTGACCATGGATGGTGTCGAGTGGGAGGGGAATATGCTGTGGGTTTTTTTTTTGCAGAGCAAGGGCAGAGGACTCTGATGCCTTCAGCTCTGGCCATCCTGAGTGCTGTGATCTGCTTCCCCTGCTTCCTACACCACCCACAATCCCACCATGCTGTTGCAGTCAGTGCCAACTCATAGTCCCTTCTAAGGGCCCCAGTGTCTCTGGGTCACCCCCTCTCCCCTGGGAGGGAAGCAAGGTTCTCATGAAGGTCCCAGGTGGAGGTGCTGAAAGAGTGTGGAGGTGCCTTCTTGAGTGTCAAAGTCTGGGATTCCAGCTTTCAGCCTCAGGCTCCAGGTGTGTGTGCCGAAGTGGAATTTTCTGCTCTCATTCGCTCTCCTGTCTGGTCAGAGGAACTTGGGGAGTTTCCTCTCTAGGGGAGGGAAAGGCCCTGGAGAGGTGGCCTTGCCCTGAACTGGGAAGAGGTGGGCACGGGAAAGCAGGGGACTGGGCTCTGCCTACCGCTTGCTGACAGCTTGGGCACAGCACTGCCCTCCCTGGGCTCCTGTCTCTCTTCTCTGTATGATTAGGTGGAGGTGGATGGGATTCTGCTTCTACTCCCGGTCCTTGGGCACCATGTCAGGTACTCACACACTTATGACCCCATCTGGTCCTTGGAACAGCACTAGGGGATGGATCTGTTAACCTCACGTTGCAAATATTTGTTCTAAATCCCACACTCTGAAGTCAGAAAGACCTGGGTTTGCCCTCAGCCACTGACGCTTGCTTGCTATGTGACCTTGGACAAGTCACTGCCCTTCTCTGAGCCTCAACACCCACATTTACACAGGGGAAGAATAATACCTCCCTCTTGGGCTGCTGTGAAGCAGAGCTAATGGGTACATTGCCTCAGGCACATTGCAGGTGCTCAGAGTGTTGGTCTTTCCTTCCCTTTCTAGGTCTCCATTTCCTCATCTACACAGTGGGGAGCAAGTCTGTCCTGATTATAAATAAGACAATAGGTGAATGCACTCAGGAAGCCTGGGGACAGGGATGCATAGAGAAGCTTCTTGCAAAGGTGAAGAATGCGTGCCCTGAGCCCCGCACTGAGTGGCAGGTGAGAGGACAGCAAGCCCAGCGACTGAGGCCTACAAAATGCCCCCTGCAGAGAGGGAGGAGGAGCAGTGTTCTAAGGTGGGTGGTTGGCAGCATCCCCAGTGCTTGCAGGAGGAGCAGGACTGCTTGTGCTTGCTCAGGTGGGTGGTAGGTTAGGTTCTTAGGCATCTGCTGGGTATCAGATGCTGCACAAGCATCATCTCCGTGAATTTAATCTTTCCATCATCCCTGAGAGGTGGGCATTACAGGGGCATAGTGGGATTGAAACACAAGTCCTCTGAGCCTGTGCCTTTTCTACAAGGCAACTTGGTTCACATGTAATAATAGGACCCAAAAATACACCTGCTATGCTGTGCTCACCAAATTTCATAACATCCTTGTGACCTGCGAGGTTGGTGTACTGTCTTCATTTTATGGATGAGAAAACTGAGGCTCAGAGAGGCTGAATAGTTTGCTCATCCTTCCAAAGAACTAAAGGGAAGAGGGGTGCTATAGCTGTGGGGCCTTCTATTCCTGGCAGGAAGTGTGCAGTACCCCAGGCCATTCTGACCCTACTGCAGGCAGGAGAAAAGGCACATCAACAAATCCAGCAGCAAGCTTCCACTGAGGGCCTCCCTGGCCTTTGCTTGCGCTAGTGCTGAGGGAGAAACAGCCTTGTTCCTTCACATAACATGGCTTCCTGACGCCCCCAGGATAAAGGTCAGAGTCCTCAGGTCTGTGTTTGAGACTCTTCATGGTCTGGTCCCACCTGCATTTCCAGCCAAATTCTCCACTACGGCCCCCAGTGCAGCAGCCCTGGCCATCTGTCCCATCCCACCATCCTGCCTTGGCTCAAGCTGTTCCCTCTGTCCCATGCTATTCACACATAGAACAAGGAGAAGCTTGATAGAGGCTAGCCTGAATTTTCCATTTGAGAGCATTTACAGCTTCTGGAAACAGACATTTCACCCAAAATTCCAGATTCCCTGCTACTCTGAAAATACATACATACATACATACATACATACATACATACATACATAAATCTGCTCTTACTCTGCACTATTCTGTTTTTTGAGACAGAGTTTCACTCTTGTTGCCAGGCTGGAGTGCAGTGGTGTGATCTCCATTCACCACAACCTCTGTCACCCGGGTTCAAGCGAGTCTCCTGCCTCAGCCTCCTGAGTAGCTGGGATTTACAGGCATGAACCACCATAGCCGGCTAATTTTCATGAACTTTTTTTTAGTAGAGATGGAGTTTCACGATGTTGGTCAGGCTGGTCTCCAACTCCTAACCTCAGGTAATCCACCAGCCTCGGCCTCCCAAAGTGCTGGGGTTACAGGTGTCAGTCACCTCACTTGTCCAGTCTGCACTATTCCTTAGTGCAGACTAACAATGTCTTGAGCCAAACAATGTCTTTCTCATATGGACGTGACCTTCAGGGTCTAATTTTTGTATTTTTAGTATAGATCAGGTTTTTTTGACAGAGTTTCACTCTTGTCACCGAGGACCCATGGTGCAATGGCATGATCTCAGCTCAGTGCAACCTCCGCCTCCTGGGTTCAAGGGATTCTTCTGCCTGAGCCTCCCGAGTAGCTGGGATTACCGGCACCTGCCACCACACCCGGCTAATTTTTTGTATTTTTATTAGAAACAGGGTTTTGCCATGTTGGGCAGACTGGTCTCGAACTCCTGAACTTAGGTGATCCACCCTCCTCAGCCTCCCAAAGTGTGGAATTACAGGCATAAGCCATATCCTGGCCTCACCTGGCTAATTCTTTTTATATTTGAAGAGACAGTGTTTCACCGTGTTGGCCAGGATGGTCTTGATCTCCTGACTTTGTGATCCGCTGGCCTCAGCCTCCCAAAGAACTGGGATTAGAGGTGTGAGCCACTGCACCCAGCCTCAATGTAGCTTATTATCAAAGTATTTACATAGAAAAATTAATCAAACAGCACAAGCATTTCAATACTTAGGTTAAGATGAAATCTGTGCCCGGAAGAGTGCCAGACACACATGAAATGTTTTGTGCATGAAGCAACCACAACTTAAAATGATTTTGTTATTCATTTTTGTATGTTATTTTGGGAATGTGATTAATCACCTATGTAAAGGACGTTGGGAAGAATTTCCAGATACTCTGATATGCATGACATCTTAATCATACAATATAAAGCAAGGCTATCTTAGAAAATTAGGTATCACTGCCAAGGACCTTTACAATTGAAGATAAATTAAAATTTCTATTAAATTTGTAACAGTCAGATGGGTTGGCATGCAAGATGTGTCATTTTTTTCTCAGCATTTTTTCTTTTCCTTGATTCAATAAAACAAACTTAAATGCCAGCTATCTGCAGAACCCTCACTAGACTATGTTTAATGATATGTGAAACACAGCCTGCACACTCACAGATCCTTGCCACGTCCCGTTCCCATCCTCTCAAAACCTGTGTTACCCTGTGGCTAGATTTCTCAAGAAAATGAAAGAGAGAGACGAACGAGAACCATCTTCTTTCAGGTCACTCCGCACTGCTCCTGCGGGTAGACAATGACCTCTCCGGTGAGGCTTTTATCCTTGACTGTGGGGTGGAGGCCTTAATCCTAGAAAAGAGGCCTCTCAGGGTGGGGAGGTGATTTAAATTCTTACTAGAGAGATGCAGCTCCCCACTTCATCTGGACCTTCACAAACCTAAACTAGAGCCACCTGAAAAATGACTTACAACCGGCCACACAAGCCAGGCAGAGAGGCGAGGACAGGCTGACCACAAGAAAGGCGGACGTAGAAGATACCGACCTCTGGCGCACAGGGCACATGTGTCCCAACACACACACACACACACACATACACACACACACACACACAGACGGACACAGAGCAAATGAGTGAGAAAGGGGAGAGAGAGAAACAAGAGAGACACATACGCACACACACAAACGCACAAAGACATACAGCAGCGGCATGGTAACACCTACCCCCAGGCAGCCCCTGAATTTTCTGGGTTCTGCTCTCCATGACTACAACCCACTGGTGAGAGAGCAGCCCACGGACACATAAGCAAACCTCTCCTTTTTTGAAGAGACTCACTGGCACACCGTCCGTGCAGGCCTGAGGCTGGGATCTCGCGCTGCTTCCCCGGCCCTCCGCCCGCAGTTTCTTCCTCCTGGACGACCCTCCATGAATCCCGGCCTCCAGAGACCATCCTGTTGATGCCCAGGCCAGGACTGGTCTTAGCCCCGACGCTGACTAATCCCTCTAGTCCTAGGTACTCGGGAGGTGGAGGCAAGAGAATCGCTTGAACCCGGGCGACAGAGTTTGCAGTCAGCTGAGATCCCGCCACTGCACTCGACTGAGTGACAGAGTGAGACTCCGACTATAAAAAAAAAAAAAAGAAAGAAAAGAAAAATGATCCCGGAGCGGCGGCTGCGGGACTGGGGCGGCGGTGGGTGAAGTGAAGTTTGGGATACGGGTCTCGTCGACCCTCCCCGAATCCAGGCCTGAGGCTGGGATCTCGCGCTGCCGCCCTGGCGATACGCCTGAGGTTTCTTCCTTCTGAGGTTTTTTCCTGATGGTCGACCCTCCGAGAATCCCAGGCTCCGGAGACCATCCTGTTAGTGCCGTGGCCAGGACTGCTCTCAGACCCGACTCTGACGCACTATCACACCGGAGCTCCTACTTCGCAAAGTCTCAGGGACCCATCCCCGGGCAAAGGTGGCAATCACTACGACCAAAGCGGAGGCTCAGACCTTGCGCTTGCGCACTGGCGAGGCCGAATCTCCGCTTGCTCCGGAGAGTCAGGCTGCTGATCCTTTAAAAAATGGCGGCGACGCGCGGCTGAGGGTACCGGGGCAGCGGTGGCGGCGGCAGCGCAGTCCGAGGCCGCGGGTGGGAAGAGGACTACCAGAGGGTCCTGCGGGAGACCCAAGGGTTGGACCCATAGAGGTCCTGTCATCAGGACCTTCTTGATCGGTCTTCTTCTTCGGTTCCCTGTGGAGGAGGAGTTTCAGGGTGCGGCTGGGCTCTCTGGACTCCTCTTCAGATCTGACTATGGATCGCACGGGGTGATCAGGAATGGGGTTACAATGCAGTGAGGCGGGAAGGGTCTCGCTGGGGCACAGAAAGATCCTAAGGGCTGCAAGGTGTACTGTCAGCTGAAAATGCACTAACCTATGAGCCCACTGCCTCCCTCCTTCCTAGGTGGAGCAGTGGCCTGACTTCATCTCCAAGGTCCGGGACTCTGGCATCCCGACACCGCTTTCCGCGGCATGTGCAAGGACAGACAGAAGCGAGTCCAAGATGGAGCTAATGTGACAACACGTGGCACTAATGTTCCCCAAGAACAGATGGAGTCAGTGTGTGTCTTTGATTGCCATATGGGGCGACGCTGAGATGGATAGTGATGTCCAGGTGTGCGCAGGTGGGTCACTGGGACCTCCCACACAAAGCCAAGGAAAAGCCAAGCACACCAGAAAAGCTGTGAGACAGGGCCTGTGCCTGAGTCCAAGCCACATTCAGGGATGACTGCCAGAGGGGCCAAGAGGTTTCGACAAAATACACCACACCGACATCCTGCCACCGGTAGGTACCCCTGACGCCACCTCCCCTGCACCCAGCAAAACCCAGTCCCTTTGGCTCCTTGACATCCGTGGCAGCCAAAAGATTCGGTGCCTGAAGGCATTTTCCCCAGGAGCAGAGGAACCGGATGGCCCTCAGGAATGAGAGAGGAAGGGCAAGTGGGATGTAACACTAACTTTCCTTGAAGGCAAATGTCAGCCATGGTGGGGCTGCTTCCCGCTCTTCCTGGACTGACCATGAAGCAATTACTTGGGACATGCAGACCAAGGGAGCTTCCCTGTCCAAGACAGGTACGAAAGCCCAGAACTCCAGGATCATCACACCCTATCATCCAGAAATCGGTTTGGAGAGGGAAGCAATCATAAAAGGGACCCCAACAAAATTTCTCCCTAATGGACTGGGAAGTGTTCTTTGTTGAAGACATTGAGCCAGACTAAGAAGCCTCTAAGCTTCACAGGAGCTGGGCAGACAGAGCAAGAGGGAGGACAGAGCAGAGGCCAATGTCACAACACAATGCCACTATCACTAGCATCCAGGAAAAAGTGCTAAATGGGTGACTTGGTGAGGAAGGCCAGTGTTTGAGTGACAGACATGCTTGCCCCATCTTGTTGCCATCTTCCTTCTCCATCCCAGTGTATAGCTTTGGGTAGATTTCTCAATGAGGGCAAAGGGCGAGAGGAGTGAGAACCGTCTTCTTGAAGGTCTGTGGGCACACTCCTGCGGGTGGACAATGAGCACCTGTGAGGCCTTTGTCCTTGGCGGGGATGCCGTCATCTTGGTCCTAGCAAGGAGCCAGCACAGGATGGGAAGGGTATTAAAACTCCTGCAAGACAGGCCGGAGGCACGAAGCCCCTTCACCGAAGCACAGCCATGGAGAACTCCTGCTATGCCAAAATTCAGGGACTGGATATTAAGACAACAGTGGAAATCACTGTGAAGAGACAGTCAGCTAGAGCCTTGCGGAGGCACATTGGCTGGGCCGACTAAAGCTCTGGTGCTGGAAGTCTGGCTGCTGATCCTTTAAACAATGGCAACACTGCGGTAGCAGAGGGGCTCCTGTTGAAGCCTCCGCAGCGACTGGATCCAGGGTCCAGTTTGGGACAGCCTGGGAGAGGGAGCCGCGGGTGTCCTGTCCCAGGGCCAAACCCCCAGGAGTCCTGTCCTCCGGACCTCCTTATGGCGACTTCCACTGAGGGAGGGGGAGCTTCAGGACGCCTGCTGTGTTCTCGGGATTCCCATTCAGATCCGATTTTGGCCCCCTGCAAGTGAGATAAGATGGGCTCACCATATCTGGTGAGGCAGACAGAGCATGGTTGCAGCACAGAATGATCCCATGGGTCTTAAGGAATGATGTCAGCTCAAAATTCACTGATCCAACAGCTCTCTGCCTCCCTCCTCCTTTGAAAGAGCACTGGCCTACCCGGCTTCTAAAAGCCCTGGGGCTCCGGAAGTCGACAGAAATTTGCAGGACACATGCAAACAGGAAAAGGGACAAATCCCAGGTGGAGACCATGGGATGACACGTGGCACTGGACCATCCCACAAGAGATGGCATGAATGTGTATAACCAGAGGAATGTTGGGCAACACCAAAACAAACGGTGGTGTCTAGACATGTGCCCAGTGGAAGGGGGGAAAAAGTGACATATCCATCACAGGAATGGAAAATTAAAGAATACCCGGGAACGAGGAGGGGGCCTGTGACTGACTGGAGCCACATTTTTAAATTAATGCCAGAGGAGCAAAGAGGTTTCTGCAAAACTCACCCCACCGCCAAAGCTCCATCACCCAGGTAGCCCTCACAAAACGTCCCCTGCAACAAGATCCAGCACCAGCTCCAGACCCAGCCCCAGCCCCAGGCCCAGCCCCACAACCAGCCAAGTCCCCAAGGATCCCTGACATTCGTTACGGCCAAAAGATCTAGGGAGTCAGTCCACCCAGTAGCAGAGGAGAGGATGTCCCTCAAGAATGAGACAGGAAGTGCAGAGGAAATGCGACACGATCCGTGGAAGAAGACAAGGTCATTCACGGACGACTAGCGCTCATTCTTGGCAATCCAGCCACCCATGAGGGAAACATGGAAAAAAGCAAGCTTTCCTGTCTGACACACTTATGGAAGCGAAGAGCTCCATGGTCATGAGACGTGCCGAATCAAGCAAAAGACGTTTGGAGAGAGAAACAATCATGACAGAGATCTCCAGGAAGTGTCTCCCAGAAACACTGGGAAGTCAAGGACTGGGAAGTCCCTGACAGACAGGGAAGACATTTGGCCAGAGAGAAAGGCATCTAGGCCAGGGGAGGCAGAGGAAGACGGAGGACAGCTGAGAAGGAGCAAGAGGAAGGAAACAACAGAGGGAAGACAGAGCAAGAGGGAGGACAGAGCAGAGGCCAGAGCCGAGGCAGGATGCAGCACCATGCAACCGCCGCGGGCATAAGGGGAGGGGTTCCAAAACGGTGGCTTGTCCAGAGAGGCCAACGTTCCAGTGACAGGGATTGTTGCCATCTCCCATTCCCGGCTTCTTCTTCTACACGGTATGGTGGTGTGGCTTCATTTCTCAGAGACGAGCCTTGAAAAGGTACAACCATCTTCTCTGATGTGGTTCTGCTCCCCTACTGCAGGACAAAGAGCTCTTGTGGGGCTCTTTTCCTTGGTTGCTGTGTGGTCATCTTGATCTTAGAAAAGAGGCAGCTCATGATGGGGATGAGATTTCAATTGCTCCGGGACCGATGCATCTCCTCACGTGGGCCAGGCCTTCACACACCCAAAGCGGATCCGCGGCGGAGAAAACGATTGACAGCCGGCCTCAGGACCCAGGCAGAGACGCAGAAAGAGGCTCAGCAAAGACAGGCCGACATGCCAGAAATCGCCATGTGCTGCACAGGGCACATTCTGCCAAAGACACACACGCAGAAGGGCACGCACACACTAACCGACAGAGAGAGGGAAAGAAAGACACAGAGACTGAGAGACAGAGAGAGAAGAGAGAATGGGAGACACACACACACGCGCGCACACATACACGCACACACACGAACAAACAAACAGAGTCATACAGCAGAGGCATTGAAACACACCCCCCCAGGAAAACCCTGAGGCTGCGGGCTTCTGCTCTCGACGAGAACGACCCTGGGGTGAGAGAACAGCCCAGGGGCACGCAGGCCGACCTGTCCTCGAGATGACGGCGGCACGACTTTTGGGGAGACTCACCCCAACAGCGTCCGGGCAGGCCTGAGGCTGGGATGCCGTGCTGCTTCCCCCGGACTCCGCCTGGGGTTTCCTCATCCTGGTCGGCCCTTTGCGACTCCTGGCATCCGGAGACGTTCCCGTCGACCCCGTGGAGAGGTCAGGCCGGAGCCTCAGAGCCCCGCCACCCAAGCACTGCCACGGAGGGCTCCTGCTCTGCCAAGCCTCCGGGACCGGTTTCTAAGACAACCGTGGGAAGCACTGTGACGGCAGAAGCCGCTCGCGCATGCGCATTGGCTGGACCGACTAGCGCTCCGCTCCTGGCAGTCAGGCTGCGTCCCCTTTAAATAATGCCCCTGCTGCAGCCGCGGCGGCGTGTGGATACGGGGTCCAGCTTGGGACGCCGTGGGAGAGGGGGCCGCCGGTGCCCTGTCGCAGGGCCAAACCCCCAGGAGTCCCACCCTCAGGATCTCCTTGAGCCGACTTCCACGGAGGGAAGGGGAGCTTCAGGACGCCTGCTGTGTTCTGGGGACTCCCGTTCAGATCCGATTTTGGCCCCCTCCCAGTGAGATAGGATGGGCTCACCACATCTGGTGAGGCAGGCAGGGCCTCGCTGCCGCGCAGAATGATCCCATAGGTCTCAAGGCGTAGCGTCAGCTGAAACTTCACTGATCCATCAGCCCTCTGCCTCCCTCCTCCTTCGAAAGAGCAGTGGCCTGCTCCGCTTCTAAAAGCCCTGGGGCTCCGGAAAGCCGACCGCGCTTTACAGGACACGTGCAGGCAGGAACAGGGGCGAATCCGAGGTGGAGACCATGTGACCACGCGTGGCACTGGCGTATCCCACAGTAGATGGTGTGAATGTGTGTCACCGGAGGCATACCGGGAGACGGCGAAACAAACGGTGGTGTCCAGGCATGTGCCAGTGGAAGGGGGGAACAAGTGACCTTTCGGTCTATGCCAAGGGAAATCAAAGAACACCTGGGACTCCGTGGGTGGGGGGCCTGTGCCTGACCCAAGCCAGGTTTTCCAATGCCTATCAGAGGAGCAAAGAATCTTCTGCAGAATTCGCCCAGCCCCCAACCCTCCTCCTCCCTGGTAGCCCTGACACAACTTCCCCTGCACCCAGCCCCAGCCCCAGACACAGACCCAGCCCCAGCCCAGTCCCTCTGGTTCCCTGACATTCGTTTCGGCCACAAGATCAAGGGAGTCAGTCCACCCAGGAGCAGAGGAGAGGATGTCCCTCAAGAATGAGACAGGAAGTGTAGAGGAAATGCGACACCACCTGTCCTAGAAGACAAGGCCAGTCACGGTCGCCTAGCGCTCATTCTTGGCAATCCACCCACCCATGAGGGGAAACATGGAGAACAAGGAAGCTTCCCGGTCTGAGACACGTATGGAAGCCAAGAAATCCAGGGTCATGAGACCTGCCCAATGAAGCAGAAAGACGTTTGGAGAGAGATACCATCATGACACGGATCTGCAGGAAGTGTGTCCCTGACGGACTGGGAAGTCATCTTTGTTGAAGACATTTGGCCAGAGCGAGAGGCATCCAGGCCCCTGAGAAACAGGTGAGGCAGAGCAAGAGGGAGGATAGAGCAGAGGCCAGAGCCCCGGCAGGATACAGCGCCGTGCCACCACCACGGGCAGAAGGGCAGGGCTTCCAAAAGGGTGGCTTGTCCAGAGAGGCCAGCATTCCAGGGACAGGGATTGTTGCCATCTCCCATTCCCGGCTTCTTCTTCTACACGGTATCGTGGTGTGGCTTCATTCCTCAGAGAAGAGCCGTGAAAAGATACAACCATCTTCTCTGATGTGGTTCTGCTCCCCTACTGCAGGACAAAGAGCTCCTGTGGGGCTCTTTTCCTTGGTTGCTGTGTGGTCATCTTGATCTTAGAAAAGAGGCAGCTCATGATGGGCATGAGATTTCAATTGCTCCGGGACCGATGCAACTCCTCACGTGGGCCAGGCCTTCACACACCCAAAGCGGATCCGCGGCGGCGAAAACGATTGACAACCGGCCTCATGACCCAGGCAGAGACGCAGAAAGAGGCTCAGCAAAGACAGGCCGACATGCCAGAAATCGCTTTGTGGTGCACAGGGCACATTCGTCCAAAGACACACACGCACAAGGGCACACACACACTAACCGACAGAGAGAGGGAAAGAAAGACACAGAGACTGAGAGACAGAGAGAGAAGAGAGAATGGGACACACACACACACACACACACACACACACACACACACAGAGTCATCCAGCAAAGGCATTGAAACACACCCCTCCAGGCAACCCCTGAGGCTGCGGGGTTCTGCTCTCGACGAGAACGACCCTCGGGTGAGAGAACAGCCCAGGGGCACGCAGGCCGACCTGTCCTCGAGATGACGGCGGCAGGACTTTTGGGGAGACTCACCCCAACAGCGTCCGGGTAGGCCTGAGGCTGTGATGCCGTGCTGCTTCCCCCGGACTCCGCCTGGGGTTTCCACATCCTGGTCGGCCCTTTGCGACTCCTGGTATCCGGAGACGTTCCCGTGGACCCCGTAGAGATGTCAGGCCGGAGCCTCAGAGCCCCGCCACCCAAGCACTGCCGCGGAGGGCTCCTGCTTTGCCGAGCCTCAGGGACCGGTTTCTAAGACAACCGTGGGAAGCACTGTGACGGCAGGAGCCGCTCGCGCCTCGCGCATGCGCATTGGCTGGATCGAATCGCGCTCCGCTCCTGCCAGTCAGGCTGCGTCCCCTTTAAATAATGAACCCTCTGCAGGGCTGCAGCGAGGCTCCCGCTGCAGCCGCGGCGGCGTGTGGATACGGGGTCCAGCTTGGGACGCCGTGGGAGAGGGGGCCGCCGGTTCCCTGTCCCAGGGCCAAACCCCCAGCAGTCCCGCCCTCAGGATCCCCTTGAGCCGACTTCCACCGAGGGAAGGGGAGCTTCAGGACGCCTGCTGTGTTCTGGGGACTCCCGTTCAGATCCGATTTTGTCCCCCTCCCAGTGAGATAGGATGGGCTCATCACATCTGGTGAGGCAGGCAGGGCCCCGCTGCAGCACAGAATGATCCCATAGGTCTCAAGGCGCAGCGTCAGCTGAAACTTCACTGATCCATCAGCCCTCTGCCTGCCTCCCTCCTTCGAAAGAGCAATGGCCTGCCCCGCTTCTATAAGCCCTGGGGCTCTGGAAAGCCGACCGCGCTTTACAGGACACGTGCGGGCAGGAACAGGGGCGAATCCGAGGTGGAGACCATGTGACCACGCGTGGCACTGGCGTATCCCACAGCACATGGTGTGAATGTGTGTCACCGGGGGCATATCGGGAGATGGCGAAACAAACGGTGGTGTCCACGTATGTGCCAGTGGAAGGGGGGAACAAGTGACCATTCGGTCAGTGCCAAGGGAAATCAAAAAACACCTGGGATTCGGTGGGTGGGGGCCCTGTGCCTGACCCAAGACAGGTTTTCAAATGCCTATCAGAGGAGCAAAGAAGTTTCTGCAGAATTCGCCCCACCCGCAACCCTCCTCCTCCCGGGTAGCCCTGCCACAACTTCCCCTGCACCCAGCCCCAGCCCCAGCCCCAGCCCCAGCCCCAGCCCCAGCCCCAGCCCCAGCCCCAGCCCAGTCCCTCTGGTTCCCTGACATTCGTTTCGGCCACAAGATCAAGGGAGTCAATCCGAACAGGAGCAGAGGAGAGGATGTCCCTCACCAATGAGACAGAAAGTGCAGAGGAAATGCGACACCACCTATCCTAGAAGACAACGCCAGTCACGGTCGCCTAGCGCTCATTCTAGGAAATCCACCCACCCATGAGGAGAAACCTGGAGAACAAGGAAGCTTCCGTGTCTGAGACACGTATGGAAGCCAAGGAATCGAGGGTCATGAGACCTGCCCAATGAAGCAGAAAGACGCTTGTAGAGAGATACAATCATGACACGGATCTGCAGGAAGTGTGTCCCTGACGCACTGGGAAGTCATCTTTGCACAAGGGCACACACACACTAACCGACAGAGAGAGGGAAAGAAAGACACAGAGACTGAGAGACAGAGAGAGAAGAGAGAATGGGAGACACACACACACACACACACACACACACACACACACACACACACACACACAGAGTCATACAGCAGAGGCATTGAAACACACCCCTCCAGGCAACCTCTGAGGCTGCGGGGTTCTGCTGTCGAGGAGAACGACCCTCGGGTGAGAGAACAGCCCAGGGGCACGCAGGCCGACCTGTCCTCGAGATGACGGCGGCACGACTTTTGGGGAGACTCACCCCAACAGCGTCCGGGCAGGCCTGAGGCTGGAATGCCGTGCTGCTTCCCCCGGACTCCGCCTGGGGTTTCCTCATCCTGGTCGGCCCTTTGCGAATCCTGCCAACCGGAGACGTTCCCGTCGACCCCGTAGAGATGTCAGGCCGGAGCCTCAGAGCCCCGCCACCCAAGCACTGCCGCGGAGGGCTCCTGCTTTGCGGAGCCTCAGGGACCGGTTTCTAAGACAACCGTGGGAAGCACTGTGACGGCAGAAGCCGCTCGCGCCTCGCGCATGCGCATTGGCTGGACCGACTAGCGCTCCGCTCCTGGCAGTCAGGCTGCGTCCCCTTTAAATAATGCCCCCTCTGCGCGGCTGCAGCGAGGCTCCCGCTGCAGCCGTGGCGGCGTGTGGATACGGGGTCCAGCTTGGGACGCCGTGGCAGAAGGGGCCGCCGGTTCACTGTCCCAGGGACAAACCCCCCAGCAGTCCGCCCTCAGGATCCCCTTGAGCCGACTTCCACCGAGGGAAGGGGAGCTTCAGGACGCCTGCTGTGTTCTGGGGACTCCCGTTCAGATCCGATTTTGGCCCCCTCCCAGTGAGATATGATGGGCTCACCACATCTGGTGAGGCAGGCAGGGCCTCGCTGCAGCACAGAATGATCCCATAGGTCTCAAGGCGCAGCGTCAACTGAACCTTCACTGATCCAACAGCCCTCTGCCTCCCTCCTCCTTCGAAAGAGCAGGGGCCTGCCCCGCTTCTAAAAGCCCTGGGGCTCCGGAAAGCCGACCGCGCTTTACAGGACACGTGCGGGCAGGAACAGGGGCGAATCCGAGGTGGAGACCATGAGACCACGCGTGGCACTGGCGTATCCCACAGCACATGGTGTGAATGTGTGTCACCGGAGGCATATCGGGAGACGGCGAAACAAACGGTGGTGTCCAGGTATGGGCCAGTGGAAGGCGGGAACAAGTGACCCTTCGGTCAATGCCAAGGGAAATCAAAGAACACCTGGGATTCGGTGGGTGGGGGTCCTGTGCCTGACCCAAGCCAGGTTTTCAAATGCCTATCAGAGGAGCAAAGAAGTTTCTGCAGAATTCGCCCCACACCCAACCCTCCTCCTCCCTGGTAGCCCTGACACAACTTCCCCTGCACCCAGCCCCAGCCCCAGCCCCAGCCCCAGCCCCAGCCCCAGCCCCAGCCCAGTCCCTCTGGTTCCCTGACATTCGTTTCGGCCACAAGATCAAGGGAGTCAGTCCACCCAGGAGCAGAGGACAGGAGGTCCCTCAAGAATGAGACAGGAAGTGCAGAGGAAATGCGACACCACCTGTCCTAGAAGACAAGGCCAGTCACGCTCGCCTAGCGCTCATTCTAGGCAATCCACCCACCCATGAGGAGAAACCTGGAGAACAAGGAAGCTTCCCGGTCTGAGACACGTATGGAAGCCAAGAAATCCAGGGTCATGAGACCTGCCCAATGAAGCAGAAAGACGTTTGGAGAGAGATACAATCATGACACGGATCTGCAGGAAGTGTGTCCCTGACGCACTGGGAAGTCATCTTTGCACAAGGGCACACACACACTAACCGACAGAGAGAGGGAAAGAAAGACACAGAGACTGAGAGACAGAGAGAGAAGAGAGAATGGGACATACACACACACACACACACACACACACACACACACACACACACACACACAGAGTCATCCAGCAGAGGCATTGAAACACACCCCTCCAGGCAACCTCTGAGGCTGCGGGGTACTGCTGTCGACGAGAACGACCCTCGGGTGAGAGAACAGCCCAGGGGCACGCAGGCCGACCTGTCCTCGAGATGACGGCGGCACGACTTTTGGGGAGACTCACCCCAACAGCGTCCGGGCAGGCCTGAGGCTGTGATGCCGTGCTGCTTCCCCCGGACTCCGCCTGGGGTTTCCACATCCTGGTCGGCCCTTTGCGACTCCTGGTATCCGGAGACGTTCCCGTGGACCCCGTAGAGATGTCAGGCCGGAGCCTCAGAGCCCCGCCACCCAAGCACTGCCGCGGAGGGCTCCTGCTTTGCCGAGCCTCAGGGACCGGTTTCTAAGACAACCGTGGGAAGCACTGTGACGGCAGGAGCCGCTCGCGCCTCGCGCATGCGCATTGGCTGGATCGAATCGCGCTCCGCTCCTGCCAGTCAGGCTGCGTCCCCTTTAAATAATGAACCCTCTGCAGGGCTGCAGCGGCTGCAGCCGCGGCGGCATGTGGATACGGGGTCCAGCTTGGGACGCCGTGGGAGAGGGGGCCGCCGGTTCCCTGTCCCAGGGCCAAACCCCCAGCAGTCCCGCCCTCAGGATCCCCTTGAGCCGACTTCCACCGAGGGAAGGGGAGCTTCAGGACGCCTGCTGTGTTCTGGGGACTCCCGTTCATATCCGATTTTGTCCCCCTCCCAGTGAGATAGGATGGGCTCATCACATCTGGTGAGGCAGGCAGGGCCCCGCTGCAGCACAGAATGATCCCATAGGTCTCAAGGCGCAGCGTCAGCTGAAACTTCACTGATCCATCAGCCCTCTGCCTGCCTCCCTCCTTCGAAAGAGCAATGGCCTGCCCCGCTTCTATAAGCCCTGGGGCTCCGGAAAGCCGACCGCGCTTTACAGGACACGTGCGGGCAGGAACAGGGGCGAATCCGAGGTGGAGACCATGTGACCACGCGTGGCACTGGCGTATCCCACAGCACATGGTGTGAATGTGTGTCACCGGGGGCATATCGGGAGACGGCGAAACAAACGGTGGTGTCCAGGTATGTGCCAGTGGAAGGGGGGAACAAGTGACCATTCGGTCAGTGCCAAGGGAAATCAAAAAACACCTGGGATTCGGTGGGTGGGGGCCCTGTGCCTGACCCAAGACAGGTTTTCAAATGCCTATCAGAGGAGCAAAGAAGTTTCTGCAGAATTCGCCCCACCCGCAACCCTCCTCCTCCCGGGTAGCCCTGACACAACTTCCCCTGCACCCAGCCCCAGCCCCAGCCCCAGCCCCAGCCCCAGCCCCAGCCCCAGCCCCAGCCCCAGCCCAGTCCCTCTGGTTCCCTGACATTCGTTTCGGCCACAAGATCAAGGGAGTCAGTCCGAACAGGAGCAGAGGAGAGGATGTCCCTCACCAATGAGACAGAAAGTGCAGAGGAAATGCGACACCACCTATCCTAGAAGACAACGCCAGTCACGGTCGCCTAGCGCTCATTCTAGGCAATCCACCCACCCATGAGGAGAAACCTGGAGAACAAGGAAGCTTCCCTGTCTGAGACACGTATGGAAGCCAAGGAATCGAGGGTCATGAGACCTGCCCAATGAAGCAGAAAGACGCTTGTAGAGAGATACAATCATGACACGGATCTGCAGGAAGTGTGTCCCTGACGCACTGGGAAGTCATCTTTGCACAAGGGCACACACCCACTAACCGACAGAGAGAGGGAAAGAAAGACACAGAGACTGAGAGACAGAGAGAGAAGAGAGAATGGGAGACACACACACACACACACACACACACACACACACACACACACAGAGTCATACAGCAGAGGCATTGAAACACACCCCTCCAGGCAACCTCTGAGGCTGCGGGGTTCTGCTGTCGACGAGAACGACCCTCGGGTGAGAGAACAGCCCAGGGGCACGCAGGCCGACCTGTCCTCGAGATGACGGCGGCACGACTTTTGGGGAGACTCACCCCAACAGCGTCCGGGCAGGCCTGAGGCTGGAATGCCGTGCTGCTTCCCCCGGACTCCGCCTGGGGTTTCCTCATCCTGGTCGGCCCTTTGCGAATCCTGCCAACCGGAGACGTTCCCGTCGACCCCGTAGAGATGTCAGGCCGGAGCCTCAGAGCCCCGCCACCCAAGCACTGCCGCGGAGGGCTCCTGCTTTGCCGAGCCTCAGGGACCGGTTTCTAAGACAACCGTGGGAAGCACTGTGACGGCAGAAGCCGCTCGCGCCTCGCGCATGCGCATTGGCTGGACCGACTAGCGCTCCGCTCCTGGCAGTCAGGCTGCGTCCCCTTTAAATAATGCCCCCTCTGCGCGGCTGCAGCGAGGCTCCCGCTGCAGCCGTGGCGGCGTGTGGATACGGGGTCCAGCTTGGGACGCCGTGGCAGAGGGGGCCGCCGGTTCACTGTCCCAGGGACAAACCCCCCAGCAGTCCGCCCTCAGGATCCCCTTGAGCCGACTTCCACCGAGGGAAGGGGAGCTTCAGGACGCCTGCTGTGTTCTGGGGACTCCCGTTCAGATCCGATTTTGGCCCCCTCCCAGTGAGATAGGATGGGCTCACCACATCTGGTGAGGCAGGCAGGGCCTCGCTGCAGCACAGAATGATCCCATAGGTCTCAAGGCGCAGCGTCAACTGAACCTTCACTGATTCAACAGCCCTCTGCCTCCCTCCTCCTTCGAAAGAGCAGGGGCCTGCCCCGCTTCTAAAAGCCCTGGGGCTCCGGAAAGCCGACCGCGCTTTACAGGACACGTGCGGGCAGGAACAGGGGCGAATCCGAGGTGGAGACCATGAGACCACGCGTGGCACTGGCGTATCCCACAGCACATGGTGTGAATGTGTGTCACCGGAGGCATATCGGGAGACGGCGAAACAAACGGTGGTGTCCAGGTATGGGCCAGTGGAAGGCGGGAACAAGTGACCCTTCGGTCAATGCCAAGGGAAATCAAAGAACACCTGGGATTCGGTGGGTGGGGGTCCTGTGCCTGACCCAAGCCAGGTTTTCAAATGCCTATCAGAGGAGCAAAGAAGTTTCTGCAGAATTCGCCCCACACTCAACCCTCCTCCTCCCTGGTAGCCCTGACGCAACTTCCCTTGCACCCAGCCCCAGCCCCAGCCCCAGCCCCAGCCCCAGCCCCAGCCCCAGCCCAGTCCCTCTGGTTCCCTGACATTCGTTTCGGCCACAAGATCAAGGGAGTCAGTCCACCCAGGAGCAGAGGACAGGAGGTCCCTCAAGAATGAGACAGGAAGTGCAGAGGAAATGCGACACCACCTGTCCTAGAAGACAAGGCCAGTCACGCTCGCCTAGCGCTCATTCTAGGCAATCCACCCACCCATGAGGAGAAACCTGGAGAACAAGGAAGCTTCCCGGTCTGAGACACGTATGGAAGCCAAGAAATCCAGGGTCATGAGACCTGCCCAATGAAGCAGAAAGACGTTTGGGGAGAGATACAATCATGACACGGATCTGCAGGAAGTGTGTCCCTGACGCACTGGGAAGTCATCTTTGCACAAGGGCACACACACACTAACCGACAGAGAGAGGGAAAGAAAGACACAGAGACTGAGAGACAGAGAGAGAAGAGAGAATGGGACATACACACACACACACACACACACACACACACACACACACACACACACACAGAGTCATCCAGCAGAGGCATTGAAACACACCCCTCCAGGCAACCTCTGAGGCTGCGGGGTTCTGCTGTCGACGAGAACGACCCTCGGGTGAGAGAACAGCCCAGGGGCACGCAGGCCGACCTGTCCTCGAGATGACGGCGGCACGACTTTTGGGGAGACTCACCCCAACAGCGTCCGGGCAGGCCTGAGGCTGTGATGCCGTGCTGCTTCCCCCGGACTCCGCCTGGGGTTTCCACATCCTGGTCGGCCCTTTGCGACTCCTGGTATCCGGAGACGTTCCCGTGGACCCCGTAGAGATGTCAGGCCGGAGCCTCAGAGCCCCGCCACCCAAGCACTGCCGCGGAGGGCTCCTGCTTTGCCGAGCCTCAGGGACCGGTTTCTAAGACAACCGTGGGAAGCACTGTGACGGCAGGAGCCGCTCGCGCCTCGCGCATGCGCATTGGCTGGATCGAATCGCGCTCCGCTCCTGCCAGTCAGGCTGCGTCCCCTTTAAATAATGAACCCTCTGCAGGGCTGCAGCGGCTGCAGCCGCGGCGGCATGTGGATACGGGGTCCAGCTTGGGACGCCGTGGGAGAGGGGGCCGCCGGTTCCCTGTCCCAGGGCCAAACCCCCAGCAGTCCCGCCCTCAGGATCCCCTTGAGCCGACTTCCACCGAGGGAAGGGGAGCTTCAGGACGCCTGCTGTGTTCTGGGGACTCCCGTTCATATCCGATTTTGTCCCCCTCCCAGTGAGATAGGATGGGCTCATCACATCTGGTGAGGCAGGCAGGGCCCCGCTGCAGCACAGAATGATCCCATAGGTCTCAAGGCGCAGCGTCAGCTGAAACTTCACTGATCCATCAGCCCTCTGCCTGCCTCCCTCCTTCGAAAGAGCAATGGCCTGCCCCGCTTCTATAAGCCCTGGGGCTCCGGAAAGCCGACCGCGCTTTACAGGACACGTGCGGGCAGGAACAGGGGCGAATCCGAGGTGGAGACCATGTGACCACGCGTGGCACTGGCGTATCCCACAGCACATGGTGTGAATGTGTGTCACCGGGGGCATATCGGGAGACGGCGAAACAAACGGTGGTGTCCAGGTATGTGCCAGTGGAAGGGGGGAACAAGTGACCATTCGGTCAGTGCCAAGGGAAATCAAAAAACACCTGGGATTCGGTGGGTGGGGGCCCTGTGCCTGACCCAAGACAGGTTTTCAAATGCCTATCAGAGGAGCAAAGAAGTTTCTGCAGAATTCGCCCCACCCGCAACCCTCCTCCTCCCGGGTAGCCCTGACACAACTTCCCCTGCACCCAGCCCCAGCCCCAGCCCCAGCCCCAGCCCCAGCCCCAGCCCCAGCCCCAGCCCCAGCCCAGTCCCTCTGGTTCCCTGACATTCGTTTCGGCCACAAGATCAAGGGAGTCAGTCCGAACAGGAGCAGAGGAGAGGATGTCCCTCACCAATGAGACAGAAAGTGCAGAGGAAATGCGACACCACCTATCCTAGAAGACAACGCCAGTCACGGTCGCCTAGCGCTCATTCTAGGCAATCCACCCACCCATGAGGAGAAACCTGGAGAACAAGGAAGCTTCCCTGTCTGAGACACGTATGGAAGCCAAGGAATCGAGGGTCATGAGACCTGCCCAATGAAGCAGAAAGACGCTTGTAGAGAGATACAATCATGACACGGATCTGCAGGAAGTGTGTCCCTGACGCACTGGGAAGTCATCTTTGCACAAGGGCACACACACACTAACCGACAGAGAGAGGGAAAGAAAGACACAGAGACTGAGAGACAGAGAGAGAAGAGAGAATGGGAGACACACACACACACACACACACACACACACACACACACACACACACAGAGTCATACAGCAGAGGCATTGAAACACACCCCTCCAGGCAACCTCTGAGGCTGCGGGGTTCTGCTGTCGACGAGAACGACCCTCGGGTGAGAGAACAGCCCAGGGGCACGCAGGCCGACCTGTCCTCGAGATGACGGCGGCACGACTTTTGGGGAGACTCACCCCAACAGCGTCCGGGCAGGCCTGAGGCTGGAATGCCGTGCTGCTTCCCCCGGACTCCGCCTGGGGTTTCCTCATCCTGGTCGGCCCTTTGCGAATCCTGCCAACCGGAGACGTTCCCGTCGACCCCGTAGAGATGTCAGGCCGGAGCCTCAGAGCCCCGCCACCCAAGCACTGCCGCGGAGGGCTCCTGCTTTGCCGAGCCTCAGGGACCGGTTTCTAAGACAACCGTGGGAAGCACTGTGACGGCAGAAGCCGCTCGCGCCTCGCGCATGCGCATTGGCTGGACCGACTAGCGCTCCGCTCCTGGCAGTCAGGCTGCGTCCCCTTTAAATAATGCCCCCTCTGCGCGGCTGCAGCGAGGCTCCCGCTGCAGCCGTGGCGGCGTGTGGATACGGGGTCCAGCTTGGGACGCCGTGGCAGAGGGGGCCGCCGGTTCACTGTCCCAGGGACAAACCCCCCAGCAGTCCGCCCTCAGGATCCCCTTGAGCCGACTTCCACCGAGGGAAGGGGAGCTTCAGGACGCCTGCTGTGTTCTGGGGACTCCCGTTCAGATCCGATTTTGGCCCCCTCCCAGTGAGATAGGATGGGCTCACCACATCTGGTGAGGCAGGCAGGGCCTCGCTGCAGCACAGAATGATCCCATAGGTCTCAAGGCGCAGCGTCAACTGAACCTTCACTGATCCAACAGCCCTCTGCCTCCCTCCTCCTTCGAAAGAGCAGGGGCCTGCCCCGCTTCTAAAAGCCCTGGGGCTCCGGAAAGCCGACCGCGCTTTACAGGACACGTGCGGGCAGGAACAGGGGCGAATCCGAGGTGGAGACCATGAGACCACGCGTGGCACTGGCGTATCCCACAGCACATGGTGTGAATGTGTGTCACCGGAGGCATATCGGGAGACGGCGAAACAAACGGTGGTGTCCAGGTATGGGCCAGTGGAAGGCGGGAACAAGTGACCCTTCGGTCAATGCCAAGGGAAATCAAAGAACACCTGGGATTCGGTGGGTGGGGGTCCTGTGCCTGACCCAAGCCAGGTTTTCAAATGCCTATCAGAGGAGCAAAGAAGTTTCTGCAGAATTCGCCCCACACTCAACCCTCCTCCTCCCTGGTAGCCCTGACGCAACTTCCCTTGCACCCAGCCCCAGCCCCAGCCCCAGCCCCAGCCCCAGCCCCAGCCCCAGCCCAGTCCCTCTGGTTCCCTGACATTCGTTTCGGCCACAAGATCAAGGGAGTCAGTCCACCCAGGAGCAGAGGACAGGAGGTCCCTCAAGAATGAGACAGGAAGTGCAGAGGAAATGCGACACCACCTGTCCTAGAAGACAAGGCCAGTCACGCTCGCCTAGCGCTCATTCTAGGCAATCCACCCACCCATGAGGAGAAACCTGGAGAACAAGGAAGCTTCCCGGTCTGAGACACGTATGGAAGCCAAGAAATCCAGGGTCATGAGACCTGCCCAATGAAGCAGAAAGACGTTTGGAGAGAGATACAATCATGACACGGATCTGCAGGAAGTGTGTCCCTGACGCACTGGGAAGTCATCTTTGCACAAGGGCACACACACACTAACCGACAGAGAGAGGGAAAGAAAGACACAGAGACTGAGAGACAGAGAGAGAAGAGAGAATGGGACATACACACACACACACACACACACACACACACACACACACACACACACACAGAGTCATCCAGCAGAGGCATTGAAACACACCCCTCCAGGCAACCTCTGAGGCTGCGGGGTTCTGCTGTCGACGAGAACGACCCTCGGGTGAGAGAACAGCCCAGGGGCACGCAGGCCGACCTGTCCTCGAGATGACGGCGGCACGACTTTTGGGGAGACTCACCCCAACAGCGTCCGGGCAGGCCTGAGGCTGTGATGCCGTGCTGCTTCCCCCGGACTCCGCCTGGGGTTTCCACATCCTGGTCGGCCCTTTGCGACTCCTGGTATCCGGAGACGTTCCCGTGGACCCCGTAGAGATGTCAGGCCGGAGCCTCAGAGCCCCGCCACCCAAGCACTGCCGCGGAGGGCTCCTGCTTTGCCGAGCCTCAGGGACCGGTTTCTAAGACAACCGTGGGAAGCACTGTGACGGCAGGAGCCGCTCGCGCCTCGCGCATGCGCATTGGCTGGATCGAATCGCGCTCCGCTCCTGCCAGTCAGGCTGCGTCCCCTTTAAATAATGAACCCTCTGCAGGGCTGCAGCGAGGCTCCCGCTGCAGCCGCGGCGGCGTGTGGATACGGGGTCCAGCTTGGGACGCCGTGGGAGAGGGGGCCGCCGGTTCCCTGTCCCAGGGCCAAACCCCCAGCAGTCCCGCCCTCAGGATCCCCTTGAGCCGACTTCCACCGAGGGAAGGGGAGCTTCAGGACGCCTGCTGTGTTCTGGGGACTCCCGTTCAGATCCGATTTTGTCCCCCTCCCAGTGAGATAGGATGGGCTCATCACATCTGGTGAGGCAGGCAGGGCCCCGCTGCAGCACAGAATGATCCCATAGGTCTCAAGGCGCAGCGTCAGCTGAAACTTCACTGATCCATCAGCCCTCTGCCTGCCTCCCTCCTTCGAAAGAGCAATGGCCTGCCCCGCTTCTATAAGCCCTGGGGCTCCGGAAAGCCGACCGCGCTTTACAGGACACGTGCGGGCAGGAACAGGGGCGAATCCGAGGTGGAGACCATGTGACCACGCGTGGCACTGGCGTATCCCACAGCACATGGTGTGAATGTGTGTCACCGGGGGCATATCGGGAGACGGCGAAACAAACGGTGGTGTCCAGGTATGTGCCAGTGGAAGGGGGGAACAAGTGACCATTCGGTCAGTGCCAAGGGAAATCAAAAAACACCTGGGATTCGGTGGGTGGGGGCCCTGTGCCTGACCCAAGACAGGTTTTCAAATGCCTATCAGAGGAGCAAAGAAGTTTCTGCAGAATTCGCCCCACCCGCAACCCTCCTCCTCCCGGGTAGCCCTGACACAACTTCCCCTGCACCCAGCCCCAGCCCCAGCCCCAGCCCCAGCCCCAGCCCCAGCCCCAGCCCCAGCCCCAGCCCAGTCCCTCTGGTTCCCTGACATTCGTTTCGGCCACAAGATCAAGGGAGTCAGTCCGAACAGGAGCAGAGGAGAGGATGTCCCTCACCAATGAGACAGAAAGTGCAGAGGAAATGCGACACCACCTATCCTAGAAGACAACGCCAGTCACGGTCGCCTAGCGCTCATTCTAGGCAATCCACCCACCCATGAGGAGAAACCTGGAGAACAAGGAAGCTTCCCTGTCTGAGACACGTATGGAAGCCAAGGAATCGAGGGTCATGAGACCTGCCCAATGAAGCAGAAAGACGCTTGTAGAGAGATACAATCATGACACGGATCTGCAGGAAGTGTGTCCCTGACGCACTGGGAAGTCATCTTTGCACAAGGGCACACACACACTAACCGACAGAGAGAGGGAAAGAAAGACACAGAGACTGAGAGACAGAGAGAGAAGAGAGAATGGGAGACACACACACACACACACACACACACACACACACACACACACACAGAGTCATACAGCAGAGGCATTGAAACACACCCCTCCAGGTAACCTCTGAGGCTGCGGGGTTCTGCTGTCGACGAGAACGACCCTCGGGTGAGAGAACAGCCCAGGGGCACGCAGGCCGACCTGTCCTCGAGATGACGGCGGCACGACTTTTGGGGAGACTCACCCCAACAGCGTCCGGGCAGGCCTGAGGCTGGAATGCCGTGCTGCTTCCCCCGGACTCCGCCTGGGGTTTCCTCATCCTGGTCGGCCCTTTGCGAATCCTGCCAACCGGAGACGTTCCCGTCGACCCCGTAGAGATGTCAGGCCGGAGCCTCAGAGCCCCGCCACCCAAGCACTGCCGCGGAGGGCTCCTGCTTTGCCGAGCCTCAGGGACCGGTTTCTAAGACAACCGTGGGAAGCACTGTGACGGCAGAAGCCGCTCGCGCCTCGCGCATGCGCATTGGCTGGACCGACTAGCGCTCCGCTCCTGGCAGTCAGGCTGCGTCCCCTTTAAATAATGCCCCCTCTGCGCGGCTGCAGCGAGGCTCCCGCTGCAGCCGTGGCGGCGTGTGGATACGGGGTCCAGCTTGGGACGCCGTGGCAGAGGGGGCCGCCGGTTCACTGTCCCAGGGACAAACCCCCCAGCAGTCCGCCCTCAGGATCCCCTTGAGCCGACTTCCACCGAGGGAAGGGGAGCTTCAGGACGCCTGCTGTGTTCTGGGGACTCCCGTTCAGATCCGATTTTGGCCCCCTCCCAGTGAGATAGGATGGGCTCACCACATCTGGTGAGGCAGGCAGGGCCTCGCTGCAGCACAGAATGATCCCATAGGTCTCAAGGCGCAGCGTCAACTGAACCTTCACTGATCCAACAGCCCTCTGCCTCCCTCCTCCTTCGAAAGAGCAGGGGCCTGCCCCGCTTCTAAAAGCCCTGGGGCTCCGGAAAGCCGACCGCGCTTTACAGGACACGTGCGGGCAGGAACAGGGGCGAATCCGAGGTGGAGACCATGAGACCACGCGTGGCACTGGCGTATCCCACAGCACATGGTGTGAATGTGTGTCACCGGAGGCATATCGGGAGACGGCGAAACAAACGGTGGTGTCCAGGTATGGGCCAGTGGAAGGCGGGAACAAGTGACCCTTCGGTCAATGCCAAGGGAAATCAAAGAACACCTGGGATTCGGTGGGTGGGGGTCCTGTGCCTGACCCAAGCCAGGTTTTCAAATGCCTATCAGAGGAGCAAAGAAGTTTCTGCAGAATTCGCCCCACACCCAACCCTCCTCCTCCCTGGTAGCCCTGACGCAACTTCCCCTGCACCCAGCCCCAGCCCCAGCCCCAGCCCCAGCCCCAGCCCCAGCCCCAGCCCAGTCCCTCTGGTTCCCTGACATTCGTTTCGGCCACAAGATCAAGGGAGTCAGTCCACCCAGGAGCAGAGGACAGGAGGTCCCTCAAGAATGAGACAGGAAGTGCAGAGGAAATGCGACACCACCTGTCCTAGAAGACAAGGCCAGTCACGCTCGCCTAGCGCTCATTCTAGGCAATCCACCCACCCATGAGGAGAAACCTGGAGAACAAGGAAGCTTCCCGGTCTGAGACACGTATGGAAGCCAAGAAATCCAGGGTCATGAGACCTGCCCAATGAAGCAGAAAGACGTTTGGAGAGAGATACAATCATGACACGGATCTGCAGGAAGTGTGTCCCTGACGCACTGGGAAGTCATCTTTGTTGAAGACATTTGGCCAGAGCGAGAGGCATCCAGGCCCCTGAGAAACACGTGAGGCAGAGCAAGAGGAAGGATAGAGCAGAGGCCAGAGCCCCGGCAGGATACAGCGCCGTGCCACCGCCAGGGGCATAAGGGGAGGGGTTCCAAAAGGGTGGCTTGTCCAGAGAGGCCAGCATTCCAGGGACAGGGATTGTTGCCATCTCCCATTCCCGGCTTCTTCTTCTACACGGTATCGTGGTGTGGCTTCATTCCTCAGAGAAGAGCCGTGAAAAGATACAACCATCTTCTCTGATGTGGTTCTGCTCCCCTACTGCAGGACAAAGAGCTCCTGTGGGGCTCTTTTCCTTGGTTGCTGTGTGGTCATCTTGATCTTAGAAAAGAGGCAGCTCATGATGGGCATGAGATTTCAATTGCTCCGGGACCGATGCATCTCCTCACGTGGGCCAGGCCTTCACACACCCAAAGCGGATCCGCGGCGGCGAAAACGATTGACAACCGGCCTCATAACCCAGGCAGAGACGCAGAAAGAGGCTCAGCAAAGACAGGCCGACATGCCAGAAATCGCTTTGTGGTGCACAGGGCACATTCGTCCAAAGACACACACGCACAAGGGCACACACACACTAACCGACAGAGAGAGGGAAAGAAAGACACAGAGACTGAGAGACAGAGAGAGAAGAGAGAATGGGACATACACACACACACACACACACACACACACACACACACACACACACACAGAGTCATCCAGCAAAGGCATTGAAACACACCCCTCCAGGCAACCCCTGAGGCTGCGGGGTTCTGCTCTCGACGAGAACGACCCTCGGGTGAGAGAACAGCCCAGGGGCACGCAGGCCGACCTGTCCTCGAGATGACGGCGGCACGACTTTTGGGGAGACTCACCCCAACAGCGTCCGGGCAGGCCTGAGGCTGTGATGCCGTGCTGCTTCCCCCGGACTCCGCCTGGGGTTTCCACATCCTGGTCGGCCCTTTGCGACTCCTGGTATCCGGAGACGTTCCCGTGGACCCCGTAGAGATGTCAGGCCGGAGCCTCAGAGCCCCGCCACCCAAGCACTGCCGCGGAGGGCTCCTGCTTTGCCGAGCCTCAGGGACCGGTTTCTAAGACAACCGTGGGAAGCACTGTGACGGCAGGAGCCGCTCGCGCCTCGCGCATGCGCATTGGCTGGATCGAATCGCGCTCCGCTCCTGCCAGTCAGGCTGCGTCCCCTTTAAATAATGAACCCTCTGCAGGGCTGCAGCGAGGCTCCCGCTGCAGCCGCGGCGGCGTGTGGATACGGGGTCCAGCTTGGGACGCCGTGGGAGAGGGGGCCGCCGGTTCCCTGTCCCAGGGCCAAACCCCCAGCAGTCCCGCCCTCAGGATCCCCTTGAGCCGACTTCCACCGAGGGAAGGGGAGCTTCAGGACGCCTGCTGTGTTCTGGGGACTCCCGTTCAGATCCGATTTTGTCCCCCTCCCAGTGAGATAGGATGGGCTCATCACATCTGGTGAGGCAGGCAGGGCCCCGCTGCAGCACAGAATGATCCCATAGGTCTCAAGGCGCAGCGTCAGCTGAAACTTCACTGATCCATCAGCCCTCTGCCTGCCTCCCTCCTTCGAAAGAGCAATGGCCTGCCCCGCTTCTATAAGCCCTGGGGCTCCGGAAAGCCGACCGCGCTTTACAGGACACGTGCGGGCAGGAACAGGGGCGAATCCGAGGTGGAGACCATGTGACCACGCGTGGCACTGGCGTATCCCACAGCACATGGTGTGAATGTGTGTCACCGGGGGCATATCGGGAGACGGCGAAACAAACGGTGGTGTCCAGGTATGTGCCAGTGGAAGGGGGGAACAAGTGACCATTCGGTCAGTGCCAAGGGAAATCAAAGAACACCTGGGATTCGGTGGGTGGGGGCCCTGTGCCTGACCCAAGACAGGTTTTCAAATGCCTATCAGAGGAGCAAAGAAGTTTCTGCAGAATTCGCCCCACCCGCAACCCTCCTCCTCCCTGGTAGCCCTGACACAACTTCCCCTGCACCCAGCCCCAGCCCCAGCCCCAGCCCCAGCCCCAGCCCCAGCCCCAGCCCCAGCCCCAGCCCAGTCCCTCTGGTTCCCTGACATTCGTTTCGGCCACAAGATCAAGGGAGTCAGTCCGAACAGGAGCAGAGGAGAGGATGTCCCTCACCAATGAGACAGAAAGTGCAGAGGAAATGCGACACCACCTATCCTAGAAGACAACGCCAGTCACGGTCGCCTAGCGCTCATTCTAGGCAATCCACCCACCCATGAGGAGAAACCTGGAGAACAAGGAAGCTTCCGTGTCTGAGACACGTATGGAAGCCAAGGAATCGAGGGTCATGAGACCTGCCCAATGAAGCAGAAAGACGCTTGTAGAGAGATACAATCATGACACGGATCTGCAGGAAGTGTGTCCCTGACGCACTGGGAAGTCATCTTTGCACAAGGGCACACACACACTAACCGACAGAGAGAGGGAAAGAAAGACACAGAGACTGAGAGACAGAGAGAGAAGAGAGAATGGGAGACACACACACACACACACACACACACACACACACACACAGAGTCATACAGCAGAGGCATTGAAACACACCCCTCCAGGCAACCTCTGAGGCTGCGGGGTTCTGCTGTCGACGAGAACGACCCTCGGGTGAGAGAACAGCCCAGGGGCACGCAGGCCGACCTGTCCTCGAGATGACGGCGGCACGACTTTTGGGGAGACTCACCCCAACAGCGTCCGGGCAGGCCTGAGGCTGGAATGCCGTGCTGCTTCCCCCGGACTCCGCCTGGGGTTTCCTCATCCTGGGCGGCCCTTTGCGAATCCTGCCAACCGGAGACGTTCCCGTCGACCCCGTAGAGATGTCAGGCCGGAGCCTCAGAGCCCCGCCACCCAAGCACTGCCGCGGAGGGCTCCTGCTTTGCCGAGCCTCAGGGACCGGTTTCTAAGACAACCGTGGGAAGCACTGTGACGGCAGAAGCCGCTCGCGCCTCGCGCATGCGCATTGGCTGGACCGACTAGCGCTCCGCTCCTGGCAGTCAGGCTGCGTCCCCTTTAAATAATGCCCCCTCTGCGCGGCTGCAGCGAGGCTCCCGCTGCAGCCGTGGCGGCGTGTGGATACGGGGTCCAGCTTGGGACGCCGTGGCAGAGGGGGCCGCCGGTTCACTGTCCCAGGGACAAACCCCCCAGCAGTCCGCCCTCAGGATCCCCTTGAGCCGACTTCCACCGAGGGAAGGGGAGCTTCAGGACGCCTGCTGTGTTCTGGGGACTCCCGTTCAGATCCGATTTTGGCCCCCTCCCAGTGAGATAGGATGGGCTCACCACATCTGGTGAGGCAGGCAGGGCCTCGCTGCAGCACAGAATGATCCCATAGGTCTCAAGGCGCAGCGTCAACTGAACCTTCACTGATCCAACAGCCCTCTGCCTCCCTCCTCCTTCGAAAGAGCAGGGGCCTGCCCCGCTTCTAAAAGCCCTGGGGCTCCGGAAAGCCGACCGCGCTTTACAGGACACGTGCGGGCAGGAACAGGGGCGAATCCGAGGTGGAGACCATGAGACCACGCGTGGCACTGGCGTATCCCACAGCACATGGTGTGAATGTGTGTCACCGGAGGCATATCGGGAGACGGCGAAACAAACGGTGGTGTCCAGGTATGGGCCAGTGGAAGGCGGGAACAAGTGACCCTTCGGTCAATGCCAAGGGAAATCAAAGAACACCTGGGATTCGGTGGGTGGGGGTCCTGTGCCTGACCCAAGCCAGGTTTTCAAATGCCTATCAGAGGAGCAAAGAAGTTTCTGCAGAATTCGCCCCACACCCAACCCTCCTCCTCCCTGGTAGCCCTGACGCAACTTCCCCTGCACCCAGCCCCAGCCCCAGCCCCAGCCCCAGCCCCAGCCCCAGCCCCAGCCCCAGCCCAGTCCCTCTGGTTCCCTGACATTCGTTTCGGCCACAAGATCAAGGGAGTCAGTCCACCCAGGAGCAGAGGACAGGAGGTCCCTCAAGAATGAGACAGGAAGTGCAGAGGAAATGCGACACCACCTGTCCTAGAAGACAAGGCCAGTCACGCTCGCCTAGCGCTCATTCTAGGCAATCCACCCACCCATGAGGAGAAACCTGGAGAACAAGGAAGCTTCCCGGTCTGAGACACGTATGGAAGCCAAGAAATCCAGGGTCATGAGACCTGCCCAATGAAGCAGAAAGACGTTTGGAGAGAGATACAATCATGACACGGATCTGCAGGAAGTGTGTCCCTGACGCACTGGGAAGTCATCTTTGTTGAAGACATTTGGCCAGAGCGAGAGGCATCCAGGCCCCTGAGAAACACGTGAGGCAGAGCGAGAGGAAGGATAGAGCAGAGGCCAGAGCCCCGGCAGGATACAGCGCCGTGCCACCGCCAGGGGCATAAGGGGAGGGGTTCCAAAAGGGTGGCTTGTCCAGAGAGGCCAGCATTCCAGGGACAGGGATTGTTGCCATCTCCCATTCCCGGCTTCTTCTTCTACACGGTATCGTGGTGTGGCTTCATTCCTCAGAGAAGAGCCGTGAAAAGATACAACCATCTTCTCTGATGTGGTTCTGCTCCCCTACTGCAGGACAAAGAGCTCCTGTGGGGCTCTTTTCCTTGGTTGCTGTGTGGTCATCTTGATCTTAGAAAAGAGGCAGCTCATGATGGGCATGAGATTTCAATTGCTCCGGGACCGATGCATCTCCTCACGTGGGCCAGGCCTTCACACACCCAAAGCGGATCCGCGGCGGCGAAAACGATTGACAACCGGCCTCATGACCCAGGCAGAGACGCAGAAAGAGGCTCAGCAAAGACAGGCCGACATGCCAGAAATCGCTTTGTGGTGCACAGGGCACATTCGCCCAAAGACACACACGCACAAGGGCACACACACACTAACCGACAGAGAGAGGGAAAGAAAGACACAGAGACTGAGAGACAGAGAGAGAAGAGAGAATGGGACATACACACACACACACACACACACACACACACACACACACACACACACAGAGTCATCCAGCAAAGGCATTGAAACACACCCCTCCAGGCAACCCCTGAGGCTGCGGGGTTCTGCTCTCGACGAGAACGACCCTCGGGTGAGAGAACAGCCCAGGGGCACGCAGGCCGACCTGTCCTCGAGATGACGGCGGCACGACTTTTGGGGAGACTCACCCCAACAGCGTCCGGGCAGGCCTGAGGCTGTGATGCCGTGCTGCTTCCCCCGGACTCCGCCTGGGGTTTCCACATCCTGGTCGGCCCTTTGCGACTCCTGGTATCCGGAGACGTTCCCGTGGACCCCGTAGAGATGTCAGGCCGGAGCCTCAGAGCCCCGCCACCCAAGCACTGCCGCGGAGGGCTCCTGCTTTGCCGAGCCTCAGGGACCGGTTTCTAAGACAACCGTGGGAAGCACTGTGACGGCAGGAGCCGCTCGCGCCTCGCGCATGCGCATTGGCTGGATCGAATCGCGCTCCGCTCCTGCCAGTCAGGCTGCGTCCCCTTTAAATAATGAACCCTCTGCAGGGCTGCAGCGAGGCTCCCGCTGCAGCCGCGGCGGCGTGTGGATACGGGGTCCAGCTTGGGACGCCGTGGGAGAGGGGGCCGCCGGTTCCCTGTCCCAGGGCCAAACCCCCAGCAGTCCCGCCCTCAGGATCCCCTTGAGCCGACTTCCACCGAGGGAAGGGGAGCTTCAGGACGCCTGCTGTGTTCTGGGGACTCCCGTTCAGATCCGATTTTGTCCCCCTCCCAGTGAGATAGGATGGGCTCATCACATCTGGTGAGGCAGGCAGGGCCCCGCTGCAGCACAGAATGATCCCATAGGTCTCAAGGCGCAGCGTCAGCTGAAACTTCACTGATCCATCAGCCCTCTGCCTGCCTCCCTCCTTCGAAAGAGCAATGGCCTGCCCCGCTTCTATAAGCCCTGGGGCTCCGGAAAGCCGACCGCGCTTTACAGGACACGTGCGGGCAGGAACAGGGGCGAATCCGAGGTGGAGACCATGTGACCACGCGTGGCACTGGCGTATCCCACAGCACATGGTGTGAATGTGTGTCACCGGGGGCATATCGGGAGACGGCGAAACAAACGGTGGTGTCCAGGTATGTGCCAGTGGAAGGGGGGAACAAGTGACCATTCGGTCAGTGCCAAGGGAAATCAAAGAACACCTGGGATTCGGTGGGTGGGGGCCCTGTGCCTGACCCAAGACAGGTTTTCAAATGCCTATCAGAGGAGCAAAGAAGTTTCTGCAGAATTCGCCCCACCCGCAACCCTCCTCCTCCCTGGTAGCCCTGACACAACTTCCCCTGCACCCAGCCCCAGCCCCAGCCCCAGCCCCAGCCCCAGCCCCAGCCCCAGCCCCAGCCCCAGCCCAGTCCCTCTGGTTCCCTGACATTCGTTTCGGCCACAAGATCAAGGGAGTCAGTCCGAACAGGAGCAGAGGAGAGGATGTCCCTCACCAATGAGACAGAAAGTGCAGAGGAAATGCGACACCACCTATCCTAGAAGACAACGCCAGTCACGGTCGCCTAGCGCTCATTCTAGGCAATCCACCCACCCATGAGGAGAAACCTGGAGAACAAGGAAGCTTCCGTGTCTGAGACACGTATGGAAGCCAAGGAATCGAGGGTCATGAGACCTGCCCAATGAAGCAGAAAGACGCTTGTAGAGAGATACAATCATGACACGGATCTGCAGGAAGTGTGTCCCTGACGCACTGGGAAGTCATCTTTGCACAAGGGCACACACACACTAACCGACAGAGAGAGGGAAAGAAAGACACAGAGACTGAGAGACAGAGAGAGAAGAGAGAATGGGAGACACACACACACACACACACACACACACACACACACAGAGTCATCCAGCAGAGGCATTGAAACACACCCCTCCAGGCAACCTCTGAGGCTGCGGGGTTCTGCTGTCGACGAGAACGACCCTCGGGTGAGAGAACAGCCCAGGGGCACGCAGGCCGACCTGTCCTCGAGATGACGGCGGCACGACTTTTGGGGAGACTCACCCCAACAGCGTCCGGGCAGGCCTGAGGCTGGAATGCCGTGCTGCTTCCCCCGGACTCCGCCTGGGGTTTCCTCATCCTGGTCGGCCCTTTGCGAATCCTGCCAACCGGAGACGTTCCCGTCGACCCCGTAGAGATGTCAGGCCGGAGCCTCAGAGCCCCGCCACCCAAGCACTGCCGCGGAGGGCTCCTGCTTTGCCGAGCCTCAGGGACCGGTTTCTAAGACAACCGTGGGAAGCACTGTGACGGCAGAAGCCGCTCGCGCCTCGCGCATGCGCATTGGCTGGACCGACTAGCGCTCCGCTCCTGGCAGTCAGGCTGCGTCCCCTTTAAATAATGCCCCCTCTGCGCGGCTGCAGCGAGGCTCCCGCTGCAGCCGTGGCGGCGTGTGGATACGGGGTCCAGCTTGGGACGCCGTGGCAGAGGGGGCCGCCGGTTCACTGTCCCAGGGACAAACCCCCCAGCAGTCCGCCCTCAGGATCCCCTTGAGCCGACTTCCACCGAGGGAAGGGGAGCTTCAGGACGCCTGCTGTGTTCTGGGGACTCCCGTTCAGATCCGATTTTGGCCCCCTCCCAGTGAGATAGGATGGGCTCACCACATCTGGTGAGGCAGGCAGGGCCTCGCTGCAGCACAGAATGATCCCATAGGTCTCAAGGCGCAGCGTCAACTGAACCTTCACTGATCCAACAGCCCTCTGCCTCCCTCCTCCTTCGAAAGAGCAGGGGCCTGCCCCGCTTCTAAAAGCCCTGGGGCTCCGGAAAGCCGACCGCGCTTTACAGGACACGTGCGGGCAGGAACAGGGGCGAATCCGAGGTGGAGACCATGAGACCACGCGTGGCACTGGCGTATCCCACAGCACATGGTGTGAATGTGTGTCACCGGAGGCATATCGGGAGACGGCGAAACAAACGGTGGTGTCCAGGTATGGGCCAGTGGAAGGCGGGAACAAGTGACCCTTCGGTCAATGCCAAGGGAAATCAAAGAACACCTGGGATTCGGTGGGTGGGGGTCCTGTGCCTGACCCAAGCCAGGTTTTCAAATGCCTATCAGAGGAGCAAAGAAGTTTCTGCAGAATTCGCCCCACACCCAACCCTCCTCCTCCCTGGTAGCCCTGACGCAACTTCCCCTGCACCCAGCCCCAGCCCCAGCCCCAGCCCCAGCCCCAGCCCAGTCCCTCTGGTTCCCTGACATTCGTTTCGGCCACAAGATCAAGGGAGTCAGTCCACCCAGGAGCAGAGGACAGGAGGTCCCTCAAGAATGAGACAGGAAGTGCAGAGGAAATGCGACACCACCTGTCCTAGAAGACAAGGCCAGTCACGCTCGCCTAGCGCTCATTCTAGGCAATCCACCCACCCATGAGGAGAAACCTGGAGAACAAGGAAGCTTCCCGGTCTGAGACACGTATGGAAGCCAAGAAATCCAGGGTCATGAGACCTGCCCAATGAAGCAGAAAGACGTTTGGAGAGAGATACAATCATGACACGGATCTGCAGGAAGTGTGTCCCTGACGCACTGGGAAGTCATCTTTGTTGAAGACATTTGGCCAGAGCGAGAGGCATCCAGGCCCCTGAGAAACACGTGAGGCAGAGCAAGAGGAAGGATAGAGCAGAGGCCAGAGCCCCGGCAGGATACAGCGCCGTGCCACCGCCAGGGGCATAAGGGGAGGGGTTCCAAAAGGGTGGCTTGTCCAGAGAGGCCAGCATTCCAGGGACAGGGATTGTTGCCATCTCCCATTCCCGGCTTCTTCTTCTACACGGTATCGTGGTGTGGCTTCATTCCTCAGAGAAGAGCCGTGAAAAGATACAACCATCTTCTCTGATGTGGTTCTGCTCCCCTACTGCAGGACAAAGAGCTCCTGTGGGGCTCTTTTCCTTGGTTGCTGTGTGGTCATCTTGATCTTAGAAAAGAGGCAGCTCATGATGGGCATGAGATTTCAATTGCTCCGGGACCGATGCATCTCCTCACGTGGGCCAGGCCTTCACACACCCAAAGCGGATCCGCGGCGGCGAAAACGATTGACAACCGGCCTCATGACCCAGGCAGAGACGCAGAAAGAGGCTCAGCAAAGACAGGCCGACATGCCAGAAATCGCTTTGTGGTGCACAGGGCACATTCGCCCAAAGACACACACGCACAAGGGCACACACACACTAACCGACAGAGAGAGGGAAAGAAAGACACAGAGACTGAGAGACAGAGAGAGAAGAGAGAATGGGACATACACACACACACACACACACACACACACACACACACACACACACAGAGTCATCCAGCAAAGGCATTGAAACACACCCCTCCAGGCAACCCCTGAGGCTGCGGGGTTCTGCTCTCGACGAGAACGACCCTCGGGTGAGAGAACAGCCCAGGGGCACGCAGGCCGACCTGTCCTCGAGATGACGGCGGCACGACTTTTGGGGAGACTCACCCCAACAGCGTCCGGGCAGGCCTGAGGCTGTGATGCCGTGCTGCTTCCCCCGGACTCCGCCTGGGGTTTCCACATCCTGGTCGGCCCTTTGCGACTCCTGGTATCCGGAGACGTTCCCGTGGACCCCGTAGAGATGTCAGGCCGGAGCCTCAGAGCCCCGCCACCCAAGCACTGCCGCGGAGGGCTCCTGCTTTGCCGAGCCTCAGGGACCGGTTTCTAAGACAACCGTGGGAAGCACTGTGACGGCAGGAGCCGCTCGCGCCTCGCGCATGCGCATTGGCTGGATCGAATCGCGCTCCGCTCCTGCCAGTCAGGCTGCGTCCCCTTTAAATAATGAACCCTCTGCAGGGCTGCAGCGAGGCTCCCGCTGCAGCCGCGGCGGCGTGTGGATACGGGGTCCAGCTTGGGACGCCGTGGGAGAGGGGGCCGCCGGTTCCCTGTCCCAGGGCCAAACCCCCAGCAGTCCCGCCCTCAGGATCCCCTTGAGCCGACTTCCACCGAGGGAAGGGGAGCTTCAGGACGCCTGCTGTGTTCTGGGGACTCCCGTTCAGATCCGATTTTGTCCCCCTCCCAGTGAGATAGGATGGGCTCATCACATCTGGTGAGGCAGGCAGGGCCCCGCTGCAGCACAGAATGATCCCATAGGTCTCAAGGCGCAGCGTCAGCTGAAACTTCACTGATCCATCAGCCCTCTGCCTGCCTCCCTCCTTCGAAAGAGCAATGGCCTGCCCCGCTTCTATAAGCCCTGGGGCTCCGGAAAGCCGACCGCGCTTTACAGGACACGTGCGGGCAGGAACAGGGGCGAATCCGAGGTGGAGACCATGTGACCACGCGTGGCACTGGCGTATCCCACAGCACATGGTGTGAATGTGTGTCACCGGGGGCATATCGGGAGACGGCGAAACAAACGGTGGTGTCCAGGTATGTGCCAGTGGAAGGGGGGAACAAGTGACCATTCGGTCAGTGCCAAGGGAAATCAAAGAACACCTGGGATTCGGTGGGTGGGGGCCCTGTGCCTGACCCAAGACAGGTTTTCAAATGCCTATCAGAGGAGCAAAGAAGTTTCTGCAGAATTCGCCCCACCCGCAACCCTCCTCCTCCCTGGTAGCCCTGACACAACTTCCCCTGCACCCAGCCCCAGCCCCAGCCCCAGCCCCAGCCCCAGCCCCAGCCCCAGCCCCAGCCCCAGCCCAGTCCCTCTGGTTCCCTGACATTCGTTTCGGCCACAAGATCAAGGGAGTCAGTCCGAACAGGAGCAGAGGAGAGGATGTCCCTCACCAATGAGACAGAAAGTGCAGAGGAAATGCGACACCACCTATCCTAGAAGACAACGCCAGTCACGGTCGCCTAGCGCTCATTCTAGGCAATCCACCCACCCATGAGGAGAAACCTGGAGAACAAGGAAGCTTCCGTGTCTGAGACACGTATGGAAGCCAAGGAATCGAGGGTCATGAGACCTGCCCAATGAAGCAGAAAGACGCTTGTAGAGAGATACAATCATGACACGGATCTGCAGGAAGTGTGTCCCTGACGCACTGGGAAGTCATCTTTGCACAAGGGCACACACACACTAACCGACAGAGAGAGGGAAAGAAAGACACAGAGACTGAGAGACAGAGAGAGAAGAGAGAATGGGAGACACACACACACACACACACACACACACACACACACAGAGTCATACAGCAGAGGCATTGAAACACACCCCTCCAGGCAACCTCTGAGGCTGCGGGGTTCTGCTGTCGACGAGAACGACCCTCGGGTGAGAGAACAGCCCAGGGGCACGCAGGCCGACCTGTCCTCGAGATGACGGCGGCACGACTTTTGGGGAGACTCACCCCAACAGCGTCCGGGCAGGCCTGAGGCTGGAATGCCGTGCTGCTTCCCCCGGACTCCGCCTGGGGTTTCCTCATCCTGGTCGGCCCTTTGCGAATCCTGCCAACCGGAGACGTTCCCGTCGACCCCGTAGAGATGTCAGGCCGGAGCCTCAGAGCCCCGCCACCCAAGCACTGCCGCGGAGGGCTCCTGCTTTGCCGAGCCTCAGGGACCGGTTTCTAAGACAACCGTGGGAAGCACTGTGACGGCAGAAGCCGCTCGCGCCTCGCGCATGCGCATTGGCTGGACCGACTAGCGCTCCGCTCCTGGCAGTCAGGCTGCGTCCCCTTTAAATAATGCCCCCTCTGCGCGGCTGCAGCGAGGCTCCCGCTGCAGCCGTGGCGGCGTGTGGATACGGGGTCCAGCTTGGGACGCCGTGGCAGAGGGGGCCGCCGGTTCACTGTCCCAGGGACAAACCCCCCAGCAGTCCGCCCTCAGGATCCCCTTGAGCCGACTTCCACCGAGGGAAGGGGAGCTTCAGGACGCCTGCTGTGTTCTGGGGACTCCCGTTCAGATCCGATTTTGGCCCCCTCCCAGTGAGATAGGATGGGCTCACCACATCTGGTGAGGCAGGCAGGGCCTCGCTGCAGCACAGAATGATCCCATAGGTCTCAAGGCGCAGCGTCAACTGAACCTTCACTGATCCAACAGCCCTCTGCCTCCCTCCTCCTTCGAAAGAGCAGGGGCCTGCCCCGCTTCTAAAAGCCCTGGGGCTCCGGAAAGCCGACCGCGCTTTACAGGACACGTGCGGGCAGGAACAGGGGCGAATCCGAGGTGGAGACCATGAGACCACGCGTGGCACTGGCGTATCCCACAGCACATGGTGTGAATGTGTGTCACCGGAGGCATATCGGGAGACGGCGAAACAAACGGTGGTGTCCAGGTATGGGCCAGTGGAAGGCGGGAACAAGTGACCCTTCGGTCAATGCCAAGGGAAATCAAAGAACACCTGGGATTCGGTGGGTGGGGGTCCTGTGCCTGACCCAAGCCAGGTTTTCAAATGCCTATCAGAGGAGCAAAGAAGTTTCTGCAGAATTCGCCCCACACCCAACCCTCCTCCTCCCTGGTAGCCCTGACGCAACTTCCCCTGCACCCAGCCCCAGCCCCAGCCCCAGCCCCAGCCCCAGCCCCAGCCCCAGCCCCAGCCCAGTCCCTCTGGTTCCCTGACATTCGTTTCGGCCACAAGATCAAGGGAGTCAGTCCACCCAGGAGCAGAGGACAGGAGGTCCCTCAAGAATGAGACAGGAAGTGCAGAGGAAATGCGACACCACCTGTCCTAGAAGACAAGGCCAGTCACGCTCGCCTAGCGCTCATTCTAGGCAATCCACCCACCCATGAGGAGAAACCTGGAGAACAAGGAAGCTTCCCGGTCTGAGACACGTATGGAAGCCAAGAAATCCAGGGTCATGAGACCTGCCCAATGAAGCAGAAAGACGTTTGGAGAGAGATACAATCATGACACGGATCTGCAGGAAGTGTGTCCCTGACGCACTGGGAAGTCATCTTTGTTGAAGACATTTGGCCAGAGCGAGAGGCATCCAGGCCCCTGAGAAACACGTGAGGCAGAGCAAGAGGAAGGATAGAGCAGAGGCCAGAGCCCCGGCAGGATACAGCGCCGTGCCACCGCCAGGGGCATAAGGGGAGGGGTTCCAAAAGGGTGGCTTGTCCAGAGAGGCCAGCATTCCAGGGACAGGGATTGTTGCCATCTCCCATTCCCGGCTTCTTCTTCTACACGGTATCGTGGTGTGGCTTCATTCCTCAGAGAAGAGCCGTGAAAAGATACAACCATCTTCTCTGATGTGGTTCTGCTCCCCTACTGCAGGACAAAGAGCTCCTGTGGGGCTCTTTTCCTTGGTTGCTGTGTGGTCATCTTGATCTTAGAAAAGAGGCAGCTCATGATGGGCATGAGATTTCAATTGCTCCGGGACCGATGCATCTCCTCACGTGGGCCAGGCCTTCACACACCCAAAGCGGATCCGCGGCGGCGAAAACGATTGACAACCGGCCTCATGACCCAGGCAGAGACGCAGAAAGAGGCTCAGCAAAGACAGGCCGACATGCCAGAAATCGCTTTGTGGTGCACAGGGCACATTCGCCCAAAGACACACACGCACAAGGGCACACACACACTAACCGACAGAGAGAGGGAAAGAAAGACACAGAGACTGAGAGACAGAGAGAGAAGAGAGAATGGGACATACACACACACACACACACACACACACACACACACACACACACACACAGAGTCATCCAGCAAAGGCATTGAAACACACCCCTCCAGGCAACCCCTGAGGCTGCGGGGTTCTGCTCTCGACGAGAACGACCCTCGGGTGAGAGAACAGCCCAGGGGCACGCAGGCCGACCTGTCCTCGAGATGACGGCGGCACGACTTTTGGGGAGACTCACCCCAACAGCGTCCGGGCAGGCCTGAGGCTGTGATGCCGTGCTGCTTCCCCCGGACTCCGCCTGGGGTTTCCACATCCTGGTCGGCCCTTTGCGACTCCTGGTATCCGGAGACGTTCCCGTGGACCCCGTAGAGATGTCAGGCCGGAGCCTCAGAGCCCCGCCACCCAAGCACTGCCGCGGAGGGCTCCTGCTTTGCCGAGCCTCAGGGACCGGTTTCTAAGACAACCGTGGGAAGCACTGTGACGGCAGGAGCCGCTCGCGCCTCGCGCATGCGCATTGGCTGGATCGAATCGCGCTCCGCTCCTGCCAGTCAGGCTGCGTCCCCTTTAAATAATGAACCCTCTGCAGGGCTGCAGCGAGGCTCCCGCTGCAGCCGCGGCGGCGTGTGGATACGGGGTCCAGCTTGGGACGCCGTGGGAGAGGGGGCCGCCGGTTCCCTGTCCCAGGGCCAAACCCCCAGCAGTCCCGCCCTCAGGATCCCCTTGAGCCGACTTCCACCGAGGGAAGGGGAGCTTCAGGACGCCTGCTGTGTTCTGGGGACTCCCGTTCAGATCCGATTTTGTCCCCCTCCCAGTGAGATAGGATGGGCTCATCACATCTGGTGAGGCAGGCAGGGCCCCGCTGCAGCACAGAATGATCCCATAGGTCTCAAGGCGCAGCGTCAGCTGAAACTTCACTGATCCATCAGCCCTCTGCCTGCCTCCCTCCTTCGAAAGAGCAATGGCCTGCCCCGCTTCTATAAGCCCTGGGGCTCCGGAAAGCCGACCGCGCTTTACAGGACACGTGCGGGCAGGAACAGGGGCGAATCCGAGGTGGAGACCATGTGACCACGCGTGGCACTGGCGTATCCCACAGCACATGGTGTGAATGTGTGTCACCGGGGGCATATCGGGAGACGGCGAAACAAACGGTGGTGTCCAGGTATGTGCCAGTGGAAGGGGGGAACAAGTGACCATTCGGTCAGTGCCAAGGGAAATCAAAGAACACCTGGGATTCGGTGGGTGGGGGCCCTGTGCCTGACCCAAGACAGGTTTTCAAATGCCTATCAGAGGAGCAAAGAAGTTTCTGCAGAATTCGCCCCACCCGCAACCCTCCTCCTCCCTGGTAGCCCTGACACAACTTCCCCTGCACCCAGCCCCAGCCCCAGCCCCAGCCCCAGCCCCAGCCCCAGCCCCAGCCCCAGCCCCAGCCCAGTCCCTCTGGTTCCCTGACATTCGTTTCGGCCACAAGATCAAGGGAGTCAGTCCGAACAGGAGCAGAGGAGAGGATGTCCCTCACCAATGAGACAGAAAGTGCAGAGGAAATGCGACACCACCTATCCTAGAAGACAACGCCAGTCACGGTCGCCTAGCGCTCATTCTAGGCAATCCACCCACCCATGAGGAGAAACCTGGAGAACAAGGAAGCTTCCGTGTCTGAGACACGTATGGAAGCCAAGGAATCGAGGGTCATGAGACCTGCCCAATGAAGCAGAAAGACGCTTGTAGAGAGATACAATCATGACACGGATCTGCAGGAAGTGTGTCCCTGACGCACTGGGAAGTCATCTTTGCACAAGGGCACACACACACTAACCGACAGAGAGAGGGAAAGAAAGACACAGAGACTGAGAGACAGAGAGAGAAGAGAGAATGGGAGACACACACACACACACACACACACACACACACACAGAGTCATACAGCAGAGGCATTGAAACACACCCCTCCAGGCAACCTCTGAGGCTGCGGGGTTCTGCTGTCGACGAGAACGACCCTCGGGTGAGAGAACAGCCCAGGGGCACGCAGGCCGACCTGTCCTCGAGATGACGGCGGCACGACTTTTGGGGAGACTCACCCCAACAGCGTCCGGGCAGGCCTGAGGCTGGAATGCCGTGCTGCTTCCCCCGGACTCCGCCTGGGGTTTCCTCATCCTGGTCGGCCCTTTGCGAATCCTGCCAACCGGAGACGTTCCCGTCGACCCCGTAGAGATGTCAGGCCGGAGCCTCAGAGCCCCGCCACCCAAGCACTGCCGCGGAGGGCTCCTGCTTTGCCGAGCCTCAGGGACCGGTTTCTAAGACAACCGTGGGAAGCACTGTGACGGCAGAAGCCGCTCGCGCCTCGCGCATGCGCATTGGCTGGACCGACTAGCGCTCCGCTCCTGGCAGTCAGGCTGCGTCCCCTTTAAATAATGCCCCCTCTGCGCGGCTGCAGCGAGGCTCCCGCTGCAGCCGTGGCGGCGTGTGGATACGGGGTCCAGCTTGGGACGCCGTGGCAGAGGGGGCCGCCGGTTCACTGTCCCAGGGACAAACCCCCCAGCAGTCCGCCCTCAGGATCCCCTTGAGCCGACTTCCACCGAGGGAAGGGGAGCTTCAGGACGCCTGCTGTGTTCTGGGGACTCCCGTTCAGATCCGATTTTGGCCCCCTCCCAGTGAGATAGGATGGGCTCACCACATCTGGTGAGGCAGGCAGGGCCTCGCTGCAGCACAGAATGATCCCATAGGTCTCAAGGCGCAGCGTCAACTGAACCTTCACTGATCCAACAGCCCTCTGCCTCCCTCCTCCTTCGAAAGAGCAGGGGCCTGCCCCGCTTCTAAAAGCCCTGGGGCTCCGGAAAGCCGACCGCGCTTTACAGGACACGTGCGGGCAGGAACAGGGGCGAATCCGAGGTGGAGACCATGAGACCACGCGTGGCACTGGCGTATCCCACAGCACATGGTGTGAATGTGTGTCACCGGAGGCATATCGGGAGACGGCGAAACAAACGGTGGTGTCCAGGTATGGGCCAGTGGAAGGCGGGAACAAGTGACCCTTCGGTCAATGCCAAGGGAAATCAAAGAACACCTGGGATTCGGTGGGTGGGGGTCCTGTGCCTGACCCAAGCCAGGTTTTCAAATGCCTATCAGAGGAGCAAAGAAGTTTCTGCAGAATTCGCCCCACACCCAACCCTCCTCCTCCCTGGTAGCCCTGACGCAACTTCCCCTGCACCCAGCCCCAGCCCCAGCCCCAGCCCCAGCCCCAGCCCCAGCCCCAGCCCCAGCCCAGTCCCTCTGGTTCCCTGACATTCGTTTCGGCCACAAGATCAAGGGAGTCAGTCCACCCAGGAGCAGAGGACAGGAGGTCCCTCAAGAATGAGACAGGAAGTGCAGAGGAAATGCGACACCACCTGTCCTAGAAGACAAGGCCAGTCACGCTCGCCTAGCGCTCATTCTAGGCAATCCACCCACCCATGAGGAGAAACCTGGAGAACAAGGAAGCTTCCCGGTCTGAGACACGTATGGAAGCCAAGAAATCCAGGGTCATGAGACCTGCCCAATGAAGCAGAAAGACGTTTGGAGAGAGATACAATCATGACACGGATCTGCAGGAAGTGTGTCCCTGACGCACTGGGAAGTCATCTTTGTTGAAGACATTTGGCCAGAGCGAGAGGCATCCAGGCCCCTGAGAAACACGTGAGGCAGAGCAAGAGGAAGGATAGAGCAGAGGCCAGAGCCCCGGCAGGATACAGCGCCGTGCCACCGCCAGGGGCATAAGGGGAGGGGTTCCAAAAGGGTGGCTTGTCCAGAGAGGCCAGCATTCCAGGGACAGGGATTGTTGCCATCTCCCATTCCCGGCTTCTTCTTCTACACGGTATCGTGGTGTGGCTTCATTCCTCAGAGAAGAGCCGTGAAAAGATACAACCATCTTCTCTGATGTGGTTCTGCTCCCCTACTGCAGGACAAAGAGCTCCTGTGGGGCTCTTTTCCTTGGTTGCTGTGTGGTCATCTTGATCTTAGAAAAGAGGCAGCTCATGATGGGCATGAGATTTCAATTGCTCCGGGACCGATGCATCTCCTCACGTGGGCCAGGCCTTCACACACCCAAAGCGGATCCGCGGCGGCGAAAACGATTGACAACCGGCCTCATGACCCAGGCAGAGACGCAGAAAGAGGCTCAGCAAAGACAGGCCGACATGCCAGAAATCGCTTTGTGGTGCACAGGGCACATTCGCCCAAAGACACACACGCACAAGGGCACACACACACTAACCGACAGAGAGAGGGAAAGAAAGACACAGAGACTGAGAGACAGAGAGAGAAGAGAGAATGGGACATACACACACACACACACACACACACACACACACACACACACACACAGAGTCATCCAGCAAAGGCATTGAAACACACCCCTCCAGGCAACCCCTGAGGCTGCGGGGTTCTGCTCTCGACGAGAACGACCCTCGGGTGAGAGAACAGCCCAGGGGCACGCAGGCCGACCTGTCCTCGAGATGACGGCGGCACGACTTTTGGGGAGACTCACCCCAACAGCGTCCGGGCAGGCCTGAGGCTGTGATGCCGTGCTGCTTCCCCCGGACTCCGCCTGGGGTTTCCACATCCTGGTCGGCCCTTTGCGACTCCTGGTATCCGGAGACGTTCCCGTGGACCCCGTAGAGATGTCAGGCCGGAGCCTCAGAGCCCCGCCACCCAAGCACTGCCGCGGAGGGCTCCTGCTTTGCCGAGCCTCAGGGACCGGTTTCTAAGACAACCGTGGGAAGCACTGTGACGGCAGGAGCCGCTCGCGCCTCGCGCATGCGCATTGGCTGGATCGAATCGCGCTCCGCTCCTGCCAGTCAGGCTGCGTCCCCTTTAAATAATGAACCCTCTGCAGGGCTGCAGCGAGGCTCCCGCTGCAGCCGCGGCGGCGTGTGGATACGGGGTCCAGCTTGGGACGCCGTGGGAGAGGGGGCCGCCGGTTCCCTGTCCCAGGGCCAAACCCCCAGCAGTCCCGCCCTCAGGATCCCCTTGAGCCGACTTCCACCGAGGGAAGGGGAGCTTCAGGACGCCTGCTGTGTTCTGGGGACTCCCGTTCAGATCCGATTTTGTCCCCCTCCCAGTGAGATAGGATGGGCTCATCACATCTGGTGAGGCAGGCAGGGCCCCGCTGCAGCACAGAATGATCCCATAGGTCTCAAGGCGCAGCGTCAGCTGAAACTTCACTGATCCATCAGCCCTCTGCCTGCCTCCCTCCTTCGAAAGAGCAATGGCCTGCCCCGCTTCTATAAGCCCTGGGGCTCCGGAAAGCCGACCGCGCTTTACAGGACACGTGCGGGCAGGAACAGGGGCGAATCCGAGGTGGAGACCATGTGACCACGCGTGGCACTGGCGTATCCCACAGCACATGGTGTGAATGTGTGTCACCGGGGGCATATCGGGAGACGGCGAAACAAACGGTGGTGTCCAGGTATGTGCCAGTGGAAGGGGGGAACAAGTGACCATTCGGTCAGTGCCAAGGGAAATCAAAGAACACCTGGGATTCGGTGGGTGGGGGCCCTGTGCCTGACCCAAGACAGGTTTTCAAATGCCTATCAGAGGAGCAAAGAAGTTTCTGCAGAATTCGCCCCACCCGCAACCCTCCTCCTCCCTGGTAGCCCTGACACAACTTCCCCTGCACCCAGCCCCAGCCCCAGCCCCAGCCCCAGCCCCAGCCCCAGCCCCAGCCCCAGCCCCAGCCCAGTCCCTCTGGTTCCCTGACATTCGTTTCGGCCACAAGATCAAGGGAGTCAGTCCGAACAGGAGCAGAGGAGAGGATGTCCCTCACCAATGAGACAGAAAGTGCAGAGGAAATGCGACACCACCTATCCTAGAAGACAACGCCAGTCACGGTCGCCTAGCGCTCATTCTAGGCAATCCACCCACCCATGAGGAGAAACCTGGAGAACAAGGAAGCTTCCGTGTCTGAGACACGTATGGAAGCCAAGGAATCGAGGGTCATGAGACCTGCCCAATGAAGCAGAAAGACGCTTGTAGAGAGATACAATCATGACACGGATCTGCAGGAAGTGTGTCCCTGACGCACTGGGAAGTCATCTTTGCACAAGGGCACACACACACTAACCGACAGAGAGAGGGAAAGAAAGACACAGAGACTGAGAGACAGAGAGAGAAGAGAGAATGGGAGACACACACACACACACACACACACACACACACACACAGAGTCATACAGCAGAGGCATTGAAACACACCCCTCCAGGCAACCTCTGAGGCTGCGGGGTTCTGCTGTCGACGAGAACGACCCTCGGGTGAGAGAACAGCCCAGGGGCACGCAGGCCGACCTGTCCTCGAGATGACGGCGGCACGACTTTTGGGGAGACTCACCCCAACAGCGTCCGGGCAGGCCTGAGGCTGGAATGCCGTGCTGCTTCCCCCGGACTCCGCCTGGGGTTTCCTCATCCTGGTCGGCCCTTTGCGAATCCTGCCAACCGGAGACGTTCCCGTCGACCCCGTAGAGATGTCAGGCCGGAGCCTCAGAGCCCCGCCACCCAAGCACTGCCGCGGAGGGCTCCTGCTTTGCCGAGCCTCAGGGACCGGTTTCTAAGACAACCGTGGGAAGCACTGTGACGGCAGAAGCCGCTCGCGCCTCGCGCATGCGCATTGGCTGGACCGACTAGCGCTCCGCTCCTGGCAGTCAGGCTGCGTCCCCTTTAAATAATGCCCCCTCTGCGCGGCTGCAGCGAGGCTCCCGCTGCAGCCGTGGCGGCGTGTGGATACGGGGTCCAGCTTGGGACGCCGTGGCAGAGGGGGCCGCCGGTTCACTGTCCCAGGGACAAACCCCCCAGCAGTCCGCCCTCAGGATCCCCTTGAGCCGACTTCCACCGAGGGAAGGGGAGCTTCAGGACGCCTGCTGTGTTCTGGGGACTCCCGTTCAGATCCGATTTTGGCCCCCTCCCAGTGAGATAGGATGGGCTCACCACATCTGGTGAGGCAGGCAGGGCCTCGCTGCAGCACAGAATGATCCCATAGGTCTCAAGGCGCAGCGTCAACTGAACCTTCACTGATCCAACAGCCCTCTGCCTCCCTCCTCCTTCGAAAGAGCAGGGGCCTGCCCCGCTTCTAAAAGCCCTGGGGCTCCGGAAAGCCGACCGCGCTTTACAGGACACGTGCGGGCAGGAACAGGGGCGAATCCGAGGTGGAGACCATGAGACCACGCGTGGCACTGGCGTATCCCACAGCACATGGTGTGAATGTGTGTCACCGGAGGCATATCGGGAGACGGCGAAACAAACGGTGGTGTCCAGGTATGGGCCAGTGGAAGGCGGGAACAAGTGACCCTTCGGTCAATGCCAAGGGAAATCAAAGAACACCTGGGATTCGGTGGGTGGGGGTCCTGTGCCTGACCCAAGCCAGGTTTTCAAATGCCTATCAGAGGAGCAAAGAAGTTTCTGCAGAATTCGCCCCACACCCAACCCTCCTCCTCCCTGGTAGCCCTGACGCAACTTCCCCTGCACCCAGCCCCAGCCCCAGCCCCAGCCCCAGCCCCAGCCCCAGCCCCAGCCCAGTCCCTCTGGTTCCCTGACATTCGTTTCGGCCACAAGATCAAGGGAGTCAGTCCACCCAGGAGCAGAGGACAGGAGGTCCCTCAAGAATGAGACAGGAAGTGCAGAGGAAATGCGACACCACCTGTCCTAGAAGACAAGGCCAGTCACGCTCGCCTAGCGCTCATTCTAGGCAATCCACCCACCCATGAGGAGAAACCTGGAGAACAAGGAAGCTTCCCGGTCTGAGACACGTATGGAAGCCAAGAAATCCAGGGTCATGAGACCTGCCCAATGAAGCAGAAAGACGTTTGGAGAGAGATACAATCATGACACGGATCTGCAGGAAGTGTGTCCCTGACGCACTGGGAAGTCATCTTTGTTGAAGACATTTGGCCAGAGCGAGAGGCATCCAGGCCCCTGAGAAACACGTGAGGCAGAGCAAGAGGAAGGATAGAGCAGAGGCCAGAGCCCCGGCAGGATACAGCGCCGTGCCACCGCCAGGGGCATAAGGGGAGGGGTTCCAAAAGGGTGGCTTGTCCAGAGAGGCCAGCATTCCAGGGACAGGGATTGTTGCCATCTCCCATTCCCGGCTTCTTCTTCTACACGGTATCGTGGTGTGGCTTCATTCCTCAGAGAAGAGCCGTGAAAAGATACAACCATCTTCTCTGATGTGGTTCTGCTCCCCTACTGCAGGACAAAGAGCTCCTGTGGGGCTCTTTTCCTTGGTTGCTGTGTGGTCATCTTGATCTTAGAAAAGAGGCAGCTCATGATGGGCATGAGATTTCAATTGCTCCGGGACCGATGCATCTCCTCACGTGGGCCAGGCCTTCACACACCCAAAGCGGATCCGCGGCGGCGAAAACGATTGACAACCGGCCTCATGACCCAGGCAGAGACGCAGAAAGAGGCTCAGCAAAGACAGGCCGACATGCCAGAAATCGCTTTGTGGTGCACAGGGCACATTCGCCCAAAGACACACACGCACAAGGGCACACACACACTAACCGACAGAGAGAGGGAAAGAAAGACACAGAGACTGAGAGACAGAGAGAGAAGAGAGAATGGGACATACACACACACACACACACACACACACACACACACACACACACACAGAGTCATCCAGCAAAGGCATTGAAACACACCCCTCCAGGCAACCCCTGAGGCTGCGGGGTTCTGCTCTCGACGAGAACGACCCTCGGGTGAGAGAACAGCCCAGGGGCACGCAGGCCGACCTGTCCTCGAGATGACGGCGGCACGACTTTTGGGGAGACTCACCCCAACAGCGTCCGGGCAGGCCTGAGGCTGTGATGCCGTGCTGCTTCCCCCGGACTCCGCCTGGGGTTTCCACATCCTGGTCGGCCCTTTGCGACTCCTGGTATCCGGAGACGTTCCCGTGGACCCCGTAGAGATGTCAGGCCGGAGCCTCAGAGCCCCGCCACCCAAGCACTGCCGCGGAGGGCTCCTGCTTTGCCGAGCCTCAGGGACCGGTTTCTAAGACAACCGTGGGAAGCACTGTGACGGCAGGAGCCGCTCGCGCCTCGCGCATGCGCATTGGCTGGATCGAATCGCGCTCCGCTCCTGCCAGTCAGGCTGCGTCCCCTTTAAATAATGAACCCTCTGCAGGGCTGCAGCGAGGCTCCCGCTGCAGCCGCGGCGGCGTGTGGATACGGGGTCCAGCTTGGGACGCCGTGGGAGAGGGGGCCGCCGGTTCCCTGTCCCAGGGCCAAACCCCCAGCAGTCCCGCCCTCAGGATCCCCTTGAGCCGACTTCCACCGAGGGAAGGGGAGCTTCAGGACGCCTGCTGTGTTCTGGGGACTCCCGTTCAGATCCGATTTTGTCCCCCTCCCAGTGAGATAGGATGGGCTCATCACATCTGGTGAGGCAGGCAGGGCCCCGCTGCAGCACAGAATGATCCCATAGGTCTCAAGGCGCAGCGTCAGCTGAAACTTCACTGATCCATCAGCCCTCTGCCTGCCTCCCTCCTTCGAAAGAGCAATGGCCTGCCCCGCTTCTATAAGCCCTGGGGCTCCGGAAAGCCGACCGCGCTTTACAGGACACGTGCGGGCAGGAACAGGGGCGAATCCGAGGTGGAGACCATGTGACCACGCGTGGCACTGGCGTATCCCACAGCACATGGTGTGAATGTGTGTCACCGGGGGCATATCGGGAGACGGCGAAACAAACGGTGGTGTCCAGGTATGTGCCAGTGGAAGGGGGGAACAAGTGACCATTCGGTCAGTGCCAAGGGAAATCAAAGAACACCTGGGATTCGGTGGGTGGGGGCCCTGTGCCTGACCCAAGACAGGTTTTCAAATGCCTATCAGAGGAGCAAAGAAGTTTCTGCAGAATTCGCCCCACCCGCAACCCTCCTCCTCCCTGGTAGCCCTGACACAACTTCCCCTGCACCCAGCCCCAGCCCCAGCCCCAGCCCCAGCCCCAGCCCCAGCCCCAGCCCCAGCCCCAGCCCAGTCCCTCTGGTTCCCTGACATTCGTTTCGGCCACAAGATCAAGGGAGTCAGTCCGAACAGGAGCAGAGGAGAGGATGTCCCTCACCAATGAGACAGAAAGTGCAGAGGAAATGCGACACCACCTATCCTAGAAGACAACGCCAGTCACGGTCGCCTAGCGCTCATTCTAGGCAATCCACCCACCCATGAGGAGAAACCTGGAGAACAAGGAAGCTTCCGTGTCTGAGACACGTATGGAAGCCAAGGAATCGAGGGTCATGAGACCTGCCCAATGAAGCAGAAAGACGCTTGTAGAGAGATACAATCATGACACGGATCTGCAGGAAGTGTGTCCCTGACGCACTGGGAAGTCATCTTTGCACAAGGGCACACACACACTAACCGACAGAGAGAGGGAAAGAAAGACACAGAGACTGAGAGACAGAGAGAGAAGAGAGAATGGGAGACACACACACACACACACACACACACACACACACACACACAGAGTCATACAGCAGAGGCATTGAAACACACCCCTCCAGGCAACCTCTGAGGCTGCGGGGTTCTGCTGTCGACGAGAACGACCCTCGGGTGAGAGAACAGCCCAGGGGCACGCAGGCCGACCTGTCCTCGAGATGACGGCGGCACGACTTTTGGGGAGACTCACCCCAACAGCGTCCGGGCAGGCCTGAGGCTGGAATGCCGTGCTGCTTCCCCCGGACTCCGCCTGGGGTTTCCTCATCCTGGTCGGCCCTTTGCGAATCCTGCCAACCGGAGACGTTCCCGTCGACCCCGTAGAGATGTCAGGCCGGAGCCTCAGAGCCCCGCCACCCAAGCACTGCCGCGGAGGGCTCCTGCTTTGCCGAGCCTCAGGGACCGGTTTCTAAGACAACCGTGGGAAGCACTGTGACGGCAGAAGCCGCTCGCGCCTCGCGCATGCGCATTGGCTGGACCGACTAGCGCTCCGCTCCTGGCAGTCAGGCTGCGTCCCCTTTAAATAATGCCCCCTCTGCGCGGCTGCAGCGAGGCTCCCGCTGCAGCCGTGGCGGCGTGTGGATACGGGGTCCAGCTTGGGACGCCGTGGCAGAGGGGGCCGCCGGTTCACTGTCCCAGGGACAAACCCCCCAGCAGTCCGCCCTCAGGATCCCCTTGAGCCGACTTCCACCGAGGGAAGGGGAGCTTCAGGACGCCTGCTGTGTTCTGGGGACTCCCGTTCAGATCCGATTTTGGCCCCCTCCCAGTGAGATAGGATGGGCTCACCACATCTGGTGAGGCAGGCAGGGCCTCGCTGCAGCACAGAATGATCCCATAGGTCTCAAGGCGCAGCGTCAACTGAACCTTCACTGATCCAACAGCCCTCTGCCTCCCTCCTCCTTCGAAAGAGCAGGGGCCTGCCCCGCTTCTAAAAGCCCTGGGGCTCCGGAAAGCCGACCGCGCTTTACAGGACACGTGCGGGCAGGAACAGGGGCGAATCCGAGGTGGAGACCATGAGACCACGCGTGGCACTGGCGTATCCCACAGCACATGGTGTGAATGTGTGTCACCGGAGGCATATCGGGAGACGGCGAAACAAACGGTGGTGTCCAGGTATGGGCCAGTGGAAGGCGGGAACAAGTGACCCTTCGGTCAATGCCAAGGGAAATCAAAGAACACCTGGGATTCGGTGGGTGGGGGTCCTGTGCCTGACCCAAGCCAGGTTTTCAAATGCCTATCAGAGGAGCAAAGAAGTTTCTGCAGAATTCGCCCCACACCCAACCCTCCTCCTCCCTGGTAGCCCTGACGCAACTTCCCCTGCACCCAGCCCCAGCCCCAGCCCCAGCCCCAGCCCCAGCCCCAGCCCCAGCCCAGTCCCTCTGGTTCCCTGACATTCGTTTCGGCCACAAGATCAAGGGAGTCAGTCCACCCAGGAGCAGAGGACAGGAGGTCCCTCAAGAATGAGACAGGAAGTGCAGAGGAAATGCGACACCACCTGTCCTAGAAGACAAGGCCAGTCACGCTCGCCTAGCGCTCATTCTAGGCAATCCACCCACCCATGAGGAGAAACCTGGAGAACAAGGAAGCTTCCCGGTCTGAGACACGTATGGAAGCCAAGAAATCCAGGGTCATGAGACCTGCCCAATGAAGCAGAAAGACGTTTGGAGAGAGATACAATCATGACACGGATCTGCAGGAAGTGTGTCCCTGACGCACTGGGAAGTCATCTTTGTTGAAGACATTTGGCCAGAGCGAGAGGCATCCAGGCCCCTGAGAAACACGTGAGGCAGAGCAAGAGGAAGGATAGAGCAGAGGCCAGAGCCCCGGCAGGATACAGCGCCGTGCCACCGCCAGGGGCATAAGGGGAGGGGTTCCAAAAGGGTGGCTTGTCCAGAGAGGCCAGCATTCCAGGGACAGGGATTGTTGCCATCTCCCATTCCCGGCTTCTTCTTCTACACGGTATCGTGGTGTGGCTTCATTCCTCAGAGAAGAGCCGTGAAAAGATACAACCATCTTCTCTGATGTGGTTCTGCTCCCCTACTGCAGGACAAAGAGCTCCTGTGGGGCTCTTTTCCTTGGTTGCTGTGTGGTCATCTTGATCTTAGAAAAGAGGCAGCTCATGATGGGCATGAGATTTCAATTGCTCCGGGACCGATGCATCTCCTCACGTGGGCCAGGCCTTCACACACCCAAAGCGGATCCGCGGCGGCGAAAACGATTGACAACCGGCCTCATGACCCAGGCAGAGACGCAGAAAGAGGCTCAGCAAAGACAGGCCGACATGCCAGAAATCGCTTTGTGGTGCACAGGGCACATTCGCCCAAAGACACACACGCACAAGGGCACACACACACTAACCGACAGAGAGAGGGAAAGAAAGACACAGAGACTGAGAGACAGAGAGAGAAGAGAGAATGGGACATACACACACACACACACACACACACACACACACACACACACACAGAGTCATCCAGCAAAGGCATTGAAACACACCCCTCCAGGCAACCCCTGAGGCTGCGGGGTTCTGCTCTCGACGAGAACGACCCTCGGGTGAGAGAACAGCCCAGGGGCACGCAGGCCGACCTGTCCTCGAGATGACGGCGGCACGACTTTTGGGGAGACTCACCCCAACAGCGTCCGGGCAGGCCTGAGGCTGTGATGCCGTGCTGCTTCCCCCGGACTCCGCCTGGGGTTTCCACATCCTGGTCGGCCCTTTGCGACTCCTGGTATCCGGAGACGTTCCCGTGGACCCCGTAGAGATGTCAGGCCGGAGCCTCAGAGCCCCGCCACCCAAGCACTGCCGCGGAGGGCTCCTGCTTTGCCGAGCCTCAGGGACCGGTTTCTAAGACAACCGTGGGAAGCACTGTGACGGCAGGAGCCGCTCGCGCCTCGCGCATGCGCATTGGCTGGATCGAATCGCGCTCCGCTCCTGCCAGTCAGGCTGCGTCCCCTTTAAATAATGAACCCTCTGCAGGGCTGCAGCGAGGCTCCCGCTGCAGCCGCGGCGGCGTGTGGATACGGGGTCCAGCTTGGGACGCCGTGGGAGAGGGGGCCGCCGGTTCCCTGTCCCAGGGCCAAACCCCCAGCAGTCCCGCCCTCAGGATCCCCTTGAGCCGACTTCCACCGAGGGAAGGGGAGCTTCAGGACGCCTGCTGTGTTCTGGGGACTCCCGTTCAGATCCGATTTTGTCCCCCTCCCAGTGAGATAGGATGGGCTCATCACATCTGGTGAGGCAGGCAGGGCCCCGCTGCAGCACAGAATGATCCCATAGGTCTCAAGGCGCAGCGTCAGCTGAAACTTCACTGATCCATCAGCCCTCTGCCTGCCTCCCTCCTTCGAAAGAGCAATGGCCTGCCCCGCTTCTATAAGCCCTGGGGCTCCGGAAAGCCGACCGCGCTTTACAGGACACGTGCGGGCAGGAACAGGGGCGAATCCGAGGTGGAGACCATGTGACCACGCGTGGCACTGGCGTATCCCACAGCACATGGTGTGAATGTGTGTCACCGGGGGCATATCGGGAGACGGCGAAACAAACGGTGGTGTCCAGGTATGTGCCAGTGGAAGGGGGGAACAAGTGACCATTCGGTCAGTGCCAAGGGAAATCAAAGAACACCTGGGATTCGGTGGGTGGGGGCCCTGTGCCTGACCCAAGACAGGTTTTCAAATGCCTATCAGAGGAGCAAAGAAGTTTCTGCAGAATTCGCCCCACCCGCAACCCTCCTCCTCCCTGGTAGCCCTGACACAACTTCCCCTGCACCCAGCCCCAGCCCCAGCCCCAGCCCCAGCCCCAGCCCCAGCCCCAGCCCCAGCCCCAGCCCAGTCCCTCTGGTTCCCTGACATTCGTTTCGGCCACAAGATCAAGGGAGTCAGTCCGAACAGGAGCAGAGGAGAGGATGTCCCTCACCAATGAGACAGAAAGTGCAGAGGAAATGCGACACCACCTATCCTAGAAGACAACGCCAGTCACGGTCGCCTAGCGCTCATTCTAGGCAATCCACCCACCCATGAGGAGAAACCTGGAGAACAAGGAAGCTTCCGTGTCTGAGACACGTATGGAAGCCAAGGAATCGAGGGTCATGAGACCTGCCCAATGAAGCAGAAAGACGCTTGTAGAGAGATACAATCATGACACGGATCTGCAGGAAGTGTGTCCCTGACGCACTGGGAAGTCATCTTTGCACAAGGGCACACACACACTAACCGACAGAGAGAGGGAAAGAAAGACACAGAGACTGAGAGACAGAGAGAGAAGAGAGAATGGGAGACACACACACACACACACACACACACACACACACACACAGAGTCATACAGCAGAGGCATTGAAACACACCCCTCCAGGCAACCTCTGAGGCTGCGGGGTTCTGCTGTCGACGAGAACGACCCTCGGGTGAGAGAACAGCCCAGGGGCACGCAGGCCGACCTGTCCTCGAGATGACGGCGGCACGACTTTTGGGGAGACTCACCCCAACAGCGTCCGGGCAGGCCTGAGGCTGGAATGCCGTGCTGCTTCCCCCGGACTCCGCCTGGGGTTTCCTCATCCTGGTCGGCCCTTTGCGAATCCTGCCAACCGGAGACGTTCCCGTCGACCCCGTAGAGATGTCAGGCCGGAGCCTCAGAGCCCCGCCACCCAAGCACTGCCGCGGAGGGCTCCTGCTTTGCCGAGCCTCAGGGACCGGTTTCTAAGACAACCGTGGGAAGCACTGTGACGGCAGAAGCCGCTCGCGCCTCGCGCATGCGCATTGGCTGGACCGACTAGCGCTCCGCTCCTGGCAGTCAGGCTGCGTCCCCTTTAAATAATGCCCCCTCTGCGCGGCTGCAGCGAGGCTCCCGCTGCAGCCGTGGCGGCGTGTGGATACGGGGTCCAGCTTGGGACGCCGTGGCAGAGGGGGCCGCCGGTTCACTGTCCCAGGGACAAACCCCCCAGCAGTCCGCCCTCAGGATCCCCTTGAGCCGACTTCCACCGAGGGAAGGGGAGCTTCAGGACGCCTGCTGTGTTCTGGGGACTCCCGTTCAGATCCGATTTTGGCCCCCTCCCAGTGAGATAGGATGGGCTCACCACATCTGGTGAGGCAGGCAGGGCCTCGCTGCAGCACAGAATGATCCCATAGGTCTCAAGGCGCAGCGTCAACTGAACCTTCACTGATCCAACAGCCCTCTGCCTCCCTCCTCCTTCGAAAGAGCAGGGGCCTGCCCCGCTTCTAAAAGCCCTGGGGCTCCGGAAAGCCGACCGCGCTTTACAGGACACGTGCGGGCAGGAACAGGGGCGAATCCGAGGTGGAGACCATGAGACCACGCGTGGCACTGGCGTATCCCACAGCACATGGTGTGAATGTGTGTCACCGGAGGCATATCGGGAGACGGCGAAACAAACGGTGGTGTCCAGGTATGGGCCAGTGGAAGGCGGGAACAAGTGACCCTTCGGTCAATGCCAAGGGAAATCAAAGAACACCTGGGATTCGGTGGGTGGGGGTCCTGTGCCTGACCCAAGCCAGGTTTTCAAATGCCTATCAGAGGAGCAAAGAAGTTTCTGCAGAATTCGCCCCACACCCAACCCTCCTCCTCCCTGGTAGCCCTGACGCAACTTCCCCTGCACCCAGCCCCAGCCCCAGCCCCAGCCCCAGCCCCAGCCCCAGCCCCAGCCCAGTCCCTCTGGTTCCCTGACATTCGTTTCGGCCACAAGATCAAGGGAGTCAGTCCACCCAGGAGCAGAGGACAGGAGGTCCCTCAAGAATGAGACAGGAAGTGCAGAGGAAATGCGACACCACCTGTCCTAGAAGACAAGGCCAGTCACGCTCGCCTAGCGCTCATTCTAGGCAATCCACCCACCCATGAGGAGAAACCTGGAGAACAAGGAAGCTTCCCGGTCTGAGACACGTATGGAAGCCAAGAAATCCAGGGTCATGAGACCTGCCCAATGAAGCAGAAAGACGTTTGGAGAGAGATACAATCATGACACGGATCTGCAGGAAGTGTGTCCCTGACGCACTGGGAAGTCATCTTTGTTGAAGACATTTGGCCAGAGCGAGAGGCATCCAGGCCCCTGAGAAACACGTGAGGCAGAGCAAGAGGAAGGATAGAGCAGAGGCCAGAGCCCCGGCAGGATACAGCGCCGTGCCACCGCCAGGGGCATAAGGGGAGGGGTTCCAAAAGGGTGGCTTGTCCAGAGAGGCCAGCATTCCAGGGACAGGGATTGTTGCCATCTCCCATTCCCGGCTTCTTCTTCTACACGGTATCGTGGTGTGGCTTCATTCCTCAGAGAAGAGCCGTGAAAAGATACAACCATCTTCTCTGATGTGGTTCTGCTCCCCTACTGCAGGACAAAGAGCTCCTGTGGGGCTCTTTTCCTTGGTTGCTGTGTGGTCATCTTGATCTTAGAAAAGAGGCAGCTCATGATGGGCATGAGATTTCAATTGCTCCGGGACCGATGCATCTCCTCACGTGGGCCAGGCCTTCACACACCCAAAGCGGATCCGCGGCGGCGAAAACGATTGACAACCGGCCTCATGACCCAGGCAGAGACGCAGAAAGAGGCTCAGCAAAGACAGGCCGACATGCCAGAAATCGCTTTGTGGTGCACAGGGCACATTCGTCCAAAGACACACACGCACAAGGGCACACACACACTAACCGACAGAGAGAGGGAAAGAAAGACACAGAGACTGAGAGACAGAGAGAGAAGAGAGAATGGGACATACACACACACACACACACACACACACACACACACACACACACACACAGAGTCATCCAGCAAAGGCATTGAAACACACCCCTCCAGGCAACCCCTGAGGCTGCGGGGTTCTGCTCTCGACGAGAACGACCCTCGGGTGAGAGAACAGCCCAGGGGCACGCAGGCCGACCTGTCCTCGAGATGACGGCGGCACGACTTTTGGGGAGACTCACCCCAACAGCGTCCGGGCAGGCCTGAGGCTGTGATGCCGTGCTGCTTCCCCCGGACTCCGCCTGGGGTTTCCACATCCTGGTCGGCCCTTTGCGACTCCTGGTATCCGGAGACGTTCCCGTGGACCCCGTAGAGATGTCAGGCCGGAGCCTCAGAGCCCCGCCACCCAAGCACTGCCGCGGAGGGCTCCTGCTTTGCCGAGCCTCAGGGACCGGTTTCTAAGACAACCGTGGGAAGCACTGTGACGGCAGGAGCCGCTCGCGCCTCGCGCATGCGCATTGGCTGGATCGAATCGCGCTCCGCTCCTGCCAGTCAGGCTGCGTCCCCTTTAAATAATGAACCCTCTGCAGGGCTGCAGCGAGGCTCCCGCTGCAGCCGCGGCGGCGTGCGGATACGGGGTCCAGCTTGGGACGCCGTGGGAGAGGGGGCCGCCGGTTCCCTGTCCCAGGGCCAAACCCCCAGCAGTCCCGCCCTCAGGATCCCCTTGAGCCGACTTCCACCGAGGGAAGGGGAGCTTCAGGACGCCTGCTGTGTTCTGGGGACTCCCGTTCAGATCCGATTTTGTCCCCCTCCCAGTGAGATAGGATGGGCTCATCACATCTGGTGAGGCAGGCAGGGCCCCGCTGCAGCACAGAATGATCCCATAGGTCTCAAGGCGCAGCGTCAGCTGAAACTTCACTGATCCATCAGCCCTCTGCCTGCCTCCCTCCTTCGAAAGAGCAATGGCCTGCCCCGCTTCTATAAGCCCTGGGGCTCCGGAAAGCCGACCGCGCTTTACAGGACACGTGCGGGCAGGAACAGGGGCGAATCCGAGGTGGAGACCATGTGACCACGCGTGGCACTGGCGTATCCCACAGCACATGGTGTGAATGTGTGTCACCGGGGGCATATCGGGAGACGGCGAAACAAACGGTGGTGTCCAGGTATGTGCCAGTGGAAGGGGGGAACCAGTGACCATTCGGTCAGTGCCAAGGGAAATCAAAAAACACCTGGGATTCGGTGGGTGGGGGCCCTGTGCCTGACCCAAGACAGGTTTTCAAATGCCTATCAGAGGAGCAAAGAAGTTTCTGCAGAATTCGCCCCACCCGCAACCCTCCTCCTCCCTGGTAGCCCTGACACAACTTCCCTTGCACCCAGCCCCAGCCCCAGCCCCAGCCCCAGCCCCAGCCCCAGCCCCAGCCCCAGCCCCAGCCCAGTCCCTCTGGTTCCCTGACATTCGTTTCGGCCACAAGATCAAGGGAGTCAGTCCGAACAGGAGCAGAGGAGAGGATGTCCCTCACCAATGAGACAGAAAGTGCAGAGGAAATGCGACACCACCTATCCTAGAAGACAACGCCAGTCACGGTCGCCTAGCGCTCATTCTAGGCAATCCACCCACCCATGAGGAGAAACCTGGAGAACAAGGAAGCTTCCCTGTCTGAGACACGTATGGAAGCCAAGGAATCGAGGGTCATGAGACCTGCCCAATGAAGCAGAAAGACGCTTGTAGAGAGATACAATCATGACACGGATCTGCAGGAAGTGTGTCCCTGACGCACTGGGAAGTCATCTTTGCACAAGGGCACACACACACTAACCGACAGAGAGAGGGAAAGAAAGACACAGAGACTGAGAGACAGAGAGAGAAGAGAGAATGGGAGACACACACACACACACACACACACACACACACAGAGTCATACAGCAGAGGCATTGAAACACACCCCTCCAGGCAACCTCTGAGGCTGCGGGGTTCTGCTGTCGACGAGAACGACCCTCGGGTGAGAGAACAGCCCAGGGGCACGCAGGCCGACCTGTCCTCGAGATGACGGCGGCACGACTTTTGGGGAGACTCACCCCAACAGCGTCCGGGCAGGCCTGAGGCTGGAATGCCGTGCTGCTTCCCCCGGACTCCGCCTGGGGTTTCCTCATCCTGGTCGGCCCTTTGCGAATCCTGCCAACCGGAGACGTTCCCGTCGACCCCGTAGAGATGTCAGGCCGGAGCCTCAGAGCCCCGCCACCCAAGCACTGCCGCGGAGGGCTCCTGCTTTGCCGAGCCTCAGGGACCGGTTTCTAAGACAACCGTGGGAAGCACTGTGACGGCAGAAGCCGCTCGCGCCTCGCGCATGCGCATTGGCTGGACCGACTAGCGCTCCGCTCCTGGCAGTCAGGCTGCGTCCCCTTTAAATAATGCCCCCTCTGCGCGGCTGCAGCGAGGCTCCCGCTGCAGCCGTGGCGGCGTGTGGATACGGGGTCCAGCTTGGGACGCCGTGGCAGAGGGGGCCGCCGGTTCACTGTCCCAGGGACAAACCCCCCAGCAGTCCGCCCTCAGGATCCCCTTGAGCCGACTTCCACCGAGGGAAGGGGAGCTTCAGGACGCCTGCTGTGTTCTGGGGACTCCCGTTCAGATCCGATTTTGGCCCCCTCCCAGTGAGATAGGATGGGCTCACCACATCTGGTGAGGCAGGCAGGGCCTCGCTGCAGCACAGAATGATCCCATAGGTCTCAAGGCGCAGCGTCAACTGAACCTTCACTGATCCAACAGCCCTCTGCCTCCCTCCTCCTTCGAAAGAGCAGGGGCCTGCCCCGCTTCTAAAAGCCCTGGGGCTCCGGAAAGCCGACCGCGCTTTACAGGACACGTGCGGGCAGGAACAGGGGCGAATCCGAGGTGGAGACCATGAGACCACGCGTGGCACTGGCGTATCCCACAGCACATGGTGTGAATGTGTGTCACCGGAGGCATATCGGGAGACGGCGAAACAAACGGTGGTGTCCAGGTATGGGCCAGTGGAAGGCGGGAACAAGTGACCCTTCGGTCAATGCCAAGGGAAATCAAAGAACACCTGGGATTCGGTGGGTGGGGGTCCTGTGCCTGACCCAAGCCAGGTTTTCAAATGCCTATCAGAGGAGCAAAGAAGTTTCTGCAGAATTCGCCCCACACCCAACCCTCCTCCTCCCTGGTAGCCCTGACGCAACTTCCCCTGCACCCAGCCCCAGCCCCAGCCCCAGCCCCAGCCCCAGCCCCAGCCCCAGCCCAGTCCCTCTGGTTCCCTGACATTCGTTTCGGCCACAAGATCAAGGGAGTCAGTCCACCCAGGAGCAGAGGACAGGAGGTCCCTCAAGAATGAGACAGGAAGTGCAGAGGAAATGCGACACCACCTGTCCTAGAAGACAAGGCCAGTCACGCTCGCCTAGCGCTCATTCTAGGCAATCCACCCACCCATGAGGAGAAACCTGGAGAACAAGGAAGCTTCCCGGTCTGAGACACGTATGGAAGCCAAGAAATCCAGGGTCATGAGACCTGCCCAATGAAGCAGAAAGACGTTTGGAGAGAGATACAATCATGACACGGATCTGCAGGAAGTGTGTCCCTGACGCACTGGGAAGTCATCTTTGTTGAAGACATTTGGCCAGAGCGAGAGGCATCCAGGCCCCTGAGAAACACGTGAGGCAGAGCAAGAGGAAGGATAGAGCAGAGGCCAGAGCCCCGGCAGGATACAGCGCCGTGCCACCGCCAGGGGCATAAGGGGAGGGGTTCCAAAAGGGTGGCTTGTCCAGAGAGGCCAGCATTCCAGGGACAGGGATTGTTGCCATCTCCCATTCCCGGCTTCTTCTTCTACACGGTATCGTGGTGTGGCTTCATTCCTCAGAGAAGAGCCGTGAAAAGATACAACCATCTTCTCTGATGTGGTTCTGCTCCCCTACTGCAGGACAAAGAGCTCCTGTGGGGCTCTTTTCCTTGGTTGCTGTGTGGTCATCTTGATCTTAGAAAAGAGGCAGCTCATGATGGGCATGAGATTTCAATTGCTCCGGGACCGATGCATCTCCTCACGTGGGCCAGGCCTTCACACACCCAAAGCGGATCCGCGGCGGCGAAAACGATTGACAACCGGCCTCATGACCCAGGCAGAGACGCAGAAAGAGGCTCAGCAAAGACAGGCCGACATGCCAGAAATCGCTTTGTGGTGCACAGGGCACATTCGTCCAAAGACACACACGCACAAGGGCACACACACACTAACCGACAGAGAGAGGGAAAGAAAGACACAGAGACTGAGAGACAGAGAGAGAAGAGAGAATGGGACATACACACACACACACACACACACACACACACACACACACACACAGAGTCATCCAGCAAAGGCATTGAAACACACCCCTCCAGGCAACCCCTGAGGCTGCGGGGTTCTGCTCTCGACGAGAACGACCCTCGGGTGAGAGAACAGCCCAGGGGCACGCAGGCCGACCTGTCCTCGAGATGACGGCGGCACGACTTTTGGGGAGACTCACCCCAACAGCGTCCGGGCAGGCCTGAGGCTGTGATGCCGTGCTGCTTCCCCCGGACTCCGCCTGGGGTTTCCACATCCTGGTCGGCCCTTTGCGACTCCTGGTATCCGGAGACGTTCCCGTGGACCCCGTAGAGATGTCAGGCCGGAGCCTCAGAGCCCCGCCACCCAAGCACTGCCGCGGAGGGCTCCTGCTTTGCCGAGCCTCAGGGACCGGTTTCTAAGACAACCGTGGGAAGCACTGTGACGGCAGGAGCCGCTCGCGCCTCGCGCATGCGCATTGGCTGGATCGAATCGCGCTCCGCTCCTGCCAGTCAGGCTGCGTCCCCTTTAAATAATGAACCCTCTGCAGGGCTGCAGCGAGGCTCCCGCTGCAGCCGCGGCGGCGTGTGGATACGGGGTCCAGCTTGGGACGCCGTGGGAGAGGGGGCCGCCGGTTCCCTGTCCCAGGGCCAAACCCCCAGCAGTCCCGCCCTCAGGATCCCCTTGAGCCGACTTCCACCGAGGGAAGGGGAGCTTCAGGACGCCTGCTGTGTTCTGGGGACTCCCGTTCAGATCCGATTTTGTCCCCCTCCCAGTGAGATAGGATGGGCTCATCACATCTGGTGAGGCAGGCAGGGCCCCGCTGCAGCACAGAATGATCCCATAGGTCTCAAGGCGCAGCGTCAGCTGAAACTTCACTGATCCATCAGCCCTCTGCCTGCCTCCCTCCTTCGAAAGAGCAATGGCCTGCCCCGCTTCTATAAGCCCTGGGGCTCCGGAAAGCCGACCGCGCTTTACAGGACACGTGCGGGCAGGAACAGGGGCGAATCCGAGGTGGAGACCATGTGACCACGCGTGGCACTGGCGTATCCCACAGCACATGGTGTGAATGTGTGTCACCGGGGGCATATCGGGAGACGGCGAAACAAACGGTGGTGTCCAGGTATGTGCCAGTGGAAGGGGGGAACAAGTGACCATTCGGTCAGTGCCAAGGGAAATCAAAGAACACCTGGGATTCGGTGGGTGGGGGCCCTGTGCCTGACCCAAGACAGGTTTTCAAATGCCTATCAGAGGAGCAAAGAAGTTTCTGCAGAATTCGCCCCACCCGCAACCCTCCTCCTCCCTGGTAGCCCTGACACAACTTCCCCTGCACCCAGCCCCAGCCCCAGCCCCAGCCCCAGCCCCAGCCCCAGCCCCAGCCCCAGCCCCAGCCCAGTCCCTCTGGTTCCCTGACATTCGTTTCGGCCACAAGATCAAGGGAGTCAGTCCGAACAGGAGCAGAGGAGAGGATGTCCCTCACCAATGAGACAGAAAGTGCAGAGGAAATGCGACACCACCTATCCTAGAAGACAACGCCAGTCACGGTCGCCTAGCGCTCATTCTAGGCAATCCACCCACCCATGAGGAGAAACCTGGAGAACAAGGAAGCTTCCGTGTCTGAGACACGTATGGAAGCCAAGGAATCGAGGGTCATGAGACCTGCCCAATGAAGCAGAAAGACGCTTGTAGAGAGATACAATCATGACACGGATCTGCAGGAAGTGTGTCCCTGACGCACTGGGAAGTCATCTTTGCACAAGGGCACACACACACTAACCGACAGAGAGAGGGAAAGAAAGACACAGAGACTGAGAGACAGAGAGAGAAGAGAGAATGGGAGACACACACACACACACACACACACACACACACACACAGAGTCATACAGCAGAGGCATTGAAACACACCCCTCCAGGCAACCTCTGAGGCTGCGGGGTTCTGCTGTCGACGAGAACGACCCTCGGGTGAGAGAACAGCCCAGGGGCACGCAGGCCGACCTGTCCTCGAGATGACGGCGGCACGACTTTTGGGGAGACTCACCCCAACAGCGTCCGGGCAGGCCTGAGGCAGGAATGCCGTGCTGCTTCCCCCGGACTCCGCCTGGGGTTTCCTCATCCTGGTCGGCCCTTTGCGAATCCTGCCAACCGGAGACGTTCCCGTCGACCCCGTAGAGATGTCAGGCCGGAGCCTCAGAGCCCCGCCACCCAAGCACTGCCGCGGAGGGCTCCTGCTTTGCCGAGCCTCAGGGACCGGTTTCTAAGACAACCGTGGGAAGCACTGTGACGGCAGAAGCCGCTCGCGCCTCGCGCATGCGCATTGGCTGGACCGACTAGCGCTCCGCTCCTGGCAGTCAGGCTGCGTCCCCTTTAAATAATGCCCCCTCTGCGCGGCTGCAGCGAGGCTCCCGCTGCAGCCGTGGCGGCGTGTGGATACGGGGTCCAGCTTGGGACGCCGTGGCAGAGGGGGCCGCCGGTTCACTGTCCCAGGGACAAACCCCCCAGCAGTCCGCCCTCAGGATCCCCTTGAGCCGACTTCCACCGAGGGAAGGGGAGCTTCAGGACGCCTGCTGTGTTCTGGGGACTCCCGTTCAGATCCGATTTTGGCCCCCTCCCAGTGAGATAGGATGGGCTCACCACATCTGGTGAGGCAGGCAGGGCCTCGCTGCAGCACAGAATGATCCCATAGGTCTCAAGGCGCAGCGTCAACTGAACCTTCACTGATCCAACAGCCCTCTGCCTCCCTCCTCCTTCGAAAGAGCAGGGGCCTGCCCCGCTTCTAAAAGCCCTGGGGCTCCGGAAAGCCGACCGCGCTTTACAGGACACGTGCGGGCAGGAACAGGGGCGAATCCGAGGTGGAGACCATGAGACCACGCGTGGCACTGGCGTATCCCACAGCACATGGTGTGAATGTGTGTCACCGGAGGCATATCGGGAGACGGCGAAACAAACGGTGGTGTCCAGGTATGGGCCAGTGGAAGGCGGGAACAAGTGACCCTTCGGTCAATGCCAAGGGAAATCAAAGAACACCTGGGATTCGGTGGGTGGGGGTCCTGTGCCTGACCCAAGCCAGGTTTTCAAATGCCTATCAGAGGAGCAAAGAAGTTTCTGCAGAATTCGCCCCACACCCAACCCTCCTCCTCCCTGGTAGCCCTGACGCAACTTCCCCTGCACCCAGCCCCAGCCCCAGCCCCAGCCCCAGCCCCAGCCCCAGCCCCAGCCCAGTCCCTCTGGTTCCCTGACATTCGTTTCGGCCACAAGATCAAGGGAGTCAGTCCACCCAGGAGCAGAGGACAGGAGGTCCCTCAAGAATGAGACAGGAAGTGCAGAGGAAATGCGACACCACCTGTCCTAGAAGACAAGGCCAGTCACGCTCGCCTAGCGCTCATTCTAGGCAATCCACCCACCCATGAGGAGAAACCTGGAGAACAAGGAAGCTTCCCGGTCTGAGACACGTATGGAAGCCAAGAAATCCAGGGTCATGAGACCTGCCCAATGAAGCAGAAAGACGTTTGGAGAGAGATACAATCATGACACGGATCTGCAGGAAGTGTGTCCCTGACGCACTGGGAAGTCATCTTTGTTGAAGACATTTGGCCAGAGCGAGAGGCATCCAGGCCCCTGAGAAACACGTGAGGCAGAGCAAGAGGAAGGATAGAGCAGAGGCCAGAGCCCCGGCAGGATACAGCGCCGTGCCACCGCCAGGGGCATAAGGGGAGGGGTTCCAAAAGGGTGGCTTGTCCAGAGAGGCCAGCATTCCAGGGACAGGGATTGTTGCCATCTCCCATTCCCGGCTTCTTCTTCTACACGGTATCGTGGTGTGGCTTCATTCCTCAGAGAAGAGCCGTGAAAAGATACAACCATCTTCTCTGATGTGGTTCTGCTCCCCTACTGCAGGACAAAGAGCTCCTGTGGGGCTCTTTTCCTTGGTTGCTGTGTGGTCATCTTGATCTTAGAAAAGAGGCAGCTCATGATGGGCATGAGATTTCAATTGCTCCGGGACCGATGCATCTCCTCACGTGGGCCAGGCCTTCACACACCCAAAGCGGATCCGCGGCGGCGAAAACGATTGACAACCGGCCTCATGACCCAGGCAGAGACGCAGAAAGAGGCTCAGCAAAGACAGGCCGACATGCCAGAAATCGCTTTGTGGTGCACAGGGCACATTCGTCCAAAGACACACACGCACAAGGGCACACACACACTAACCGACAGAGAGAGGGAAAGAAAGACACAGAGACTGAGAGACAGAGAGAGAAGAGAGAATGGGACATACACACACACACACACACACACACACACACACACACACACACAGAGTCATCCAGCAAAGGCATTGAAACACACCCCTCCAGGCAACCCCTGAGGCTGCGGGGTTCTGCTCTCGACGAGAACGACCCTCGGGTGAGAGAACAGCCCAGGGGCACGCAGGCCGACCTGTCCTCGAGATGACGGCGGCACGACTTTTGGGGAGACTCACCCCAACAGCGTCCGGGCAGGCCTGAGGCTGTGATGCCGTGCTGCTTCCCCCGGACTCCGCCTGGGGTTTCCACATCCTGGTCGGCCCTTTGCGACTCCTGGTATCCGGAGACGTTCCCGTGGACCCCGTAGAGATGTCAGGCCGGAGCCTCAGAGCCCCGCCACCCAAGCACTGCCGCGGAGGGCTCCTGCTTTGCCGAGCCTCAGGGACCGGTTTCTAAGACAACCGTGGGAAGCACTGTGACGGCAGGAGCCGCTCGCGCCTCGCGCATGCGCATTGGCTGGATCGAATCGCGCTCCGCTCCTGCCAGTCAGGCTGCGTCCCCTTTAAATAATGAACCCTCTGCAGGGCTGCAGCGAGGCTCCCGCTGCAGCCGCGGCGGCGTGTGGATACGGGGTCCAGCTTGGGACGCCGTGGGAGAGGGGGCCGCCGGTTCCCTGTCCCAGGGCCAAACCCCCAGCAGTCCCGCCCTCAGGATCCCCTTGAGCCGACTTCCACCGAGGGAAGGGGAGCTTCAGGACGCCTGCTGTGTTCTGGGGACTCCCGTTCAGATCCGATTTTGTCCCCCTCCCAGTGAGATAGGATGGGCTCATCACATCTGGTGAGGCAGGCAGGGCCCCGCTGCAGCACAGAATGATCCCATAGGTCTCAAGGCGCAGCGTCAGCTGAAACTTCACTGATCCATCAGCCCTCTGCCTGCCTCCCTCCTTCGAAAGAGCAATGGCCTGCCCCGCTTCTATAAGCCCTGGGGCTCCGGAAAGCCGACCGCGCTTTACAGGACACGTGCGGGCAGGAACAGGGGCGAATCCGAGGTGGAGACCATGTGACCACGCGTGGCACTGGCGTATCCCACAGCACATGGTGTGAATGTGTGTCACCGGGGGCATATCGGGAGACGGCGAAACAAACGGTGGTGTCCAGGTATGTGCCAGTGGAAGGGGGGAACAAGTGACCATTCGGTCAGTGCCAAGGGAAATCAAAGAACACCTGGGATTCGGTGGGTGGGGGCCCTGTGCCTGACCCAAGACAGGTTTTCAAATGCCTATCAGAGGAGCAAAGAAGTTTCTGCAGAATTCGCCCCACCCGCAACCCTCCTCCTCCCTGGTAGCCCTGACACAACTTCCCCTGCACCCAGCCCCAGCCCCAGCCCCAGCCCCAGCCCCAGCCCCAGCCCCAGCCCCAGCCCCAGCCCAGTCCCTCTGGTTCCCTGACATTCGTTTCGGCCACAAGATCAAGGGAGTCAGTCCGAACAGGAGCAGAGGAGAGGATGTCCCTCACCAATGAGACAGAAAGTGCAGAGGAAATGCGACACCACCTATCCTAGAAGACAACGCCAGTCACGGTCGCCTAGCGCTCATTCTAGGCAATCCACCCACCCATGAGGAGAAACCTGGAGAACAAGGAAGCTTCCGTGTCTGAGACACGTATGGAAGCCAAGGAATCGAGGGTCATGAGACCTGCCCAATGAAGCAGAAAGACGCTTGTAGAGAGATACAATCATGACACGGATCTGCAGGAAGTGTGTCCCTGACGCACTGGGAAGTCATCTTTGCACAAGGGCACACACACACTAACCGACAGAGAGAGGGAAAGAAAGACACAGAGACTGAGAGACAGAGAGAGAAGAGAGAATGGGAGACACACACACACACACACACACACACACACACACACAGAGTCATACAGCAGAGGCATTGAAACACACCCCTCCAGGCAACCTCTGAGGCTGCGGGGTTCTGCTGTCGACGAGAACGACCCTCGGGTGAGAGAACAGCCCAGGGGCACGCAGGCCGACCTGTCCTCGAGATGACGGCGGCACGACTTTTGGGGAGACTCACCCCAACAGCGTCCGGGCAGGCCTGAGGCTGGAATGCCGTGCTGCTTCCCCCGGACTCCGCCTGGGGTTTCCTCATCCTGGTCGGCCCTTTGCGAATCCTGCCAACCGGAGACGTTCCCGTCGACCCCGTAGAGATGTCAGGCCGGAGCCTCAGAGCCCCGCCACCCAAGCACTGCCGCGGAGGGCTCCTGCTTTGCCGAGCCTCAGGGACCGGTTTCTAAGACAACCGTGGGAAGCACTGTGACGGCAGAAGCCGCTCGCGCCTCGCGCATGCGCATTGGCTGGACCGACTAGCGCTCCGCTCCTGGCAGTCAGGCTGCGTCCCCTTTAAATAATGCCCCCTCTGCGCGGCTGCAGCGAGGCTCCCGCTGCAGCCGTGGCGGCGTGTGGATACGGGGTCCAGCTTGGGACGCCGTGGCAGAGGGGGCCGCCGGTTCACTGTCCCAGGGACAAACCCCCCAGCAGTCCGCCCTCAGGATCCCCTTGAGCCGACTTCCACCGAGGGAAGGGGAGCTTCAGGACGCCTGCTGTGTTCTGGGGACTCCCGTTCAGATCCGATTTTGGCCCCCTCCCAGTGAGATAGGATGGGCTCACCACATCTGGTGAGGCAGGCAGGGCCTCGCTGCAGCACAGAATGATCCCATAGGTCTCAAGGCGCAGCGTCAACTGAACCTTCACTGATCCAACAGCCCTCTGCCTCCCTCCTCCTTCGAAAGAGCAGGGGCCTGCCCCGCTTCTAAAAGCCCTGGGGCTCCGGAAAGCCGACCGCGCTTTACAGGACACGTGCGGGCAGGAACAGGGGCGAATCCGAGGTGGAGACCATGAGACCACGCGTGGCACTGGCGTATCCCACAGCACATGGTGTGAATGTGTGTCACCGGAGGCATATCGGGAGACGGCGAAACAAACGGTGGTGTCCAGGTATGGGCCAGTGGAAGGCGGGAACAAGTGACCCTTCGGTCAATGCCAAGGGAAATCAAAGAACACCTGGGATTCGGTGGGTGGGGGTCCTGTGCCTGACCCAAGCCAGGTTTTCAAATGCCTATCAGAGGAGCAAAGAAGTTTCTGCAGAATTCGCCCCACACCCAACCCTCCTCCTCCCTGGTAGCCCTGACGCAACTTCCCCTGCACCCAGCCCCAGCCCCAGCCCCAGCCCCAGCCCCAGCCCCAGCCCCAGCCCAGTCCCTCTGGTTCCCTGACATTCGTTTCGGCCACAAGATCAAGGGAGTCAGTCCACCCAGGAGCAGAGGACAGGAGGTCCCTCAAGAATGAGACAGGAAGTGCAGAGGAAATGCGACACCACCTGTCCTAGAAGACAAGGCCAGTCACGCTCGCCTAGCGCTCATTCTAGGCAATCCACCCACCCATGAGGAGAAACCTGGAGAACAAGGAAGCTTCCCGGTCTGAGACACGTATGGAAGCCAAGAAATCCAGGGTCATGAGACCTGCCCAATGAAGCAGAAAGACGTTTGGAGAGAGATACAATCATGACACGGATCTGCAGGAAGTGTGTCCCTGACGCACTGGGAAGTCATCTTTGTTGAAGACATTTGGCCAGAGCGAGAGGCATCCAGGCCCCTGAGAAACACGTGAGGCAGAGCAAGAGGAAGGATAGAGCAGAGGCCAGAGCCCCGGCAGGATACAGCGCCGTGCCACCGCCAGGGGCATAAGGGGAGGGGTTCCAAAAGGGTGGCTTGTCCAGAGAGGCCAGCATTCCAGGGACAGGGATTGTTGCCATCTCCCATTCCCGGCTTCTTCTTCTACACGGTATCGTGGTGTGGCTTCATTCCTCAGAGAAGAGCCGTGAAAAGATACAACCATCTTCTCTGATGTGGTTCTGCTCCCCTACTGCAGGACAAAGAGCTCCTGTGGGGCTCTTTTCCTTGGTTGCTGTGTGGTCATCTTGATCTTAGAAAAGAGGCAGCTCATGATGGGCATGAGATTTCAATTGCTCCGGGACCGATGCATCTCCTCACGTGGGCCAGGCCTTCACACACCCAAAGCGGATCCGCGGCGGCGAAAACGATTGACAACCGGCCTCATGACCCAGGCAGAGACGCAGAAAGAGGCTCAGCAAAGACAGGCCGACATGCCAGAAATCGCTTTGTGGTGCACAGGGCACATTCGCCCAAAGACACACACGCACAAGGGCACACACACACTAACCGACAGAGAGAGGGAAAGAAAGACACAGAGACTGAGAGACAGAGAGAGAAGAGAGAATGGGACATACACACACACACACACACACACACACACACACACACACACACACAGAGTCATCCAGCAAAGGCATTGAAACACACCCCTCCAGGCAACCCCTGAGGCTGCGGGGTTCTGCTCTCGACGAGAACGACCCTCGGGTGAGAGAACAGCCCAGGGGCACGCAGGCCGACCTGTCCTCGAGATGACGGCGGCACGACTTTTGGGGAGACTCACCCCAACAGCGTCCGGGCAGGCCTGAGGCTGTGATGCCGTGCTGCTTCCCCCGGACTCCGCCTGGGGTTTCCACATCCTGGTCGGCCCTTTGCGACTCCTGGTATCCGGAGACGTTCCCGTGGACCCCGTAGAGATGTCAGGCCGGAGCCTCAGAGCCCCGCCACCCAAGCACTGCCGCGGAGGGCTCCTGCTTTGCCGAGCCTCAGGGACCGGTTTCTAAGACAACCGTGGGAAGCACTGTGACGGCAGGAGCCGCTCGCGCCTCGCGCATGCGCATTGGCTGGATCGAATCGCGCTCCGCTCCTGCCAGTCAGGCTGCGTCCCCTTTAAATAATGAACCCTCTGCAGGGCTGCAGCGAGGCTCCCGCTGCAGCCGCGGCGGCGTGTGGATACGGGGTCCAGCTTGGGACGCCGTGGGAGAGGGGGCCGCCGGTTCCCTGTCCCAGGGCCAAACCCCCAGCAGTCCCGCCCTCAGGATCCCCTTGAGCCGACTTCCACCGAGGGAAGGGGAGCTTCAGGACGCCTGCTGTGTTCTGGGGACTCCCGTTCAGATCCGATTTTGTCCCCCTCCCAGTGAGATAGGATGGGCTCATCACATCTGGTGAGGCAGGCAGGGCCCCGCTGCAGCACAGAATGATCCCATAGGTCTCAAGGCGCAGCGTCAGCTGAAACTTCACTGATCCATCAGCCCTCTGCCTGCCTCCCTCCTTCGAAAGAGCAATGGCCTGCCCCGCTTCTATAAGCCCTGGGGCTCCGGAAAGCCGACCGCGCTTTACAGGACACGTGCGGGCAGGAACAGGGGCGAATCCGAGGTGGAGACCATGTGACCACGCGTGGCACTGGCGTATCCCACAGCACATGGTGTGAATGTGTGTCACCGGGGGCATATCGGGAGACGGCGAAACAAACGGTGGTGTCCAGGTATGTGCCAGTGGAAGGGGGGAACAAGTGACCATTCGGTCAGTGCCAAGGGAAATCAAAGAACACCTGGGATTCGGTGGGTGGGGGCCCTGTGCCTGACCCAAGACAGGTTTTCAAATGCCTATCAGAGGAGCAAAGAAGTTTCTGCAGAATTCGCCCCACCCGCAACCCTCCTCCTCCCTGGTAGCCCTGACACAACTTCCCCTGCACCCAGCCCCAGCCCCAGCCCCAGCCCCAGCCCCAGCCCCAGCCCCAGCCCCAGCCCCAGCCCAGTCCCTCTGGTTCCCTGACATTCGTTTCGGCCACAAGATCAAGGGAGTCAGTCCGAACAGGAGCAGAGGAGAGGATGTCCCTCACCAATGAGACAGAAAGTGCAGAGGAAATGCGACACCACCTATCCTAGAAGACAACGCCAGTCACGGTCGCCTAGCGCTCATTCTAGGCAATCCACCCACCCATGAGGAGAAACCTGGAGAACAAGGAAGCTTCCGTGTCTGAGACACGTATGGAAGCCAAGGAATCGAGGGTCATGAGACCTGCCCAATGAAGCAGAAAGACGCTTGTAGAGAGATACAATCATGACACGGATCTGCAGGAAGTGTGTCCCTGACGCACTGGGAAGTCATCTTTGCACAAGGGCACACACACACTAACCGACAGAGAGAGGGAAAGAAAGACACAGAGACTGAGAGACAGAGAGAGAAGAGAGAATGGGAGACACACACACACACACACACACACACACACACACACAGAGTCATACAGCAGAGGCATTGAAACACACCCCTCCAGGCAACCTCTGAGGCTGCGGGGTTCTGCTGTCGACGAGAACGACCCTCGGGTGAGAGAACAGCCCAGGGGCACGCAGGCCGACCTGTCCTCGAGATGACGGCGGCACGACTTTTGGGGAGACTCACCCCAACAGCGTCCGGGCAGGCCTGAGGCTGGAATGCCGTGCTGCTTCCCCCGGACTCCGCCTGGGGTTTCCTCATCCTGGTCGGCCCTTTGCGAATCCTGCCAACCGGAGACGTTCCCGTCGACCCCGTAGAGATGTCAGGCCGGAGCCTCAGAGCCCCGCCACCCAAGCACTGCCGCGGAGGGCTCCTGCTTTGCCGAGCCTCAGGGACCGGTTTCTAAGACAACCGTGGGAAGCACTGTGACGGCAGAAGCCGCTCGCGCCTCGCGCATGCGCATTGGCTGGACCGACTAGCGCTCCGCTCCTGGCAGTCAGGCTGCGTCCCCTTTAAATAATGCCCCCTCTGCGCGGCTGCAGCGAGGCTCCCGCTGCAGCCGTGGCGGCGTGTGGATACGGGGTCCAGCTTGGGACGCCGTGGCAGAGGGGGCCGCCGGTTCACTGTCCCAGGGACAAACCCCCCAGCAGTCCGCCCTCAGGATCCCCTTGAGCCGACTTCCACCGAGGGAAGGGGAGCTTCAGGACGCCTGCTGTGTTCTGGGGACTCCCGTTCAGATCCGATTTTGGCCCCCTCCCAGTGAGATAGGATGGGCTCACCACATCTGGTGAGGCAGGCAGGGCCTCGCTGCAGCACAGAATGATCCCATAGGTCTCAAGGCGCAGCGTCAACTGAACCTTCACTGATCCAACAGCCCTCTGCCTCCCTCCTCCTTCGAAAGAGCAGGGGCCTGCCCCGCTTCTAAAAGCCCTGGGGCTCCGGAAAGCCGACCGCGCTTTACAGGACACGTGCGGGCAGGAACAGGGGCGAATCCGAGGTGGAGACCATGAGACCACGCGTGGCACTGGCGTATCCCACAGCACATGGTGTGAATGTGTGTCACCGGAGGCATATCGGGAGACGGCGAAACAAACGGTGGTGTCCAGGTATGGGCCAGTGGAAGGCGGGAACAAGTGACCCTTCGGTCAATGCCAAGGGAAATCAAAGAACACCTGGGATTCGGTGGGTGGGGGTCCTGTGCCTGACCCAAGCCAGGTTTTCAAATGCCTATCAGAGGAGCAAAGAAGTTTCTGCAGAATTCGCCCCACACCCAACCCTCCTCCTCCCTGGTAGCCCTGACGCAACTTCCCCTGCACCCAGCCCCAGCCCCAGCCCCAGCCCCAGCCCCAGCCCCAGCCCCAGCCCAGTCCCTCTGGTTCCCTGACATTCGTTTCGGCCACAAGATCAAGGGAGTCAGTCCACCCAGGAGCAGAGGACAGGAGGTCCCTCAAGAATGAGACAGGAAGTGCAGAGGAAATGCGACACCACCTGTCCTAGAAGACAAGGCCAGTCACGCTCGCCTAGCGCTCATTCTAGGCAATCCACCCACCCATGAGGAGAAACCTGGAGAACAAGGAAGCTTCCCGGTCTGAGACACGTATGGAAGCCAAGAAATCCAGGGTCATGAGACCTGCCCAATGAAGCAGAAAGACGTTTGGAGAGAGATACAATCATGACACGGATCTGCAGGAAGTGTGTCCCTGACGCACTGGGAAGTCATCTTTGTTGAAGACATTTGGCCAGAGCGAGAGGCATCCAGGCCCCTGAGAAACACGTGAGGCAGAGCAAGAGGAAGGATAGAGCAGAGGCCAGAGCCCCGGCAGGATACAGCGCCGTGCCACCGCCAGGGGCATAAGGGGAGGGGTTCCAAAAGGGTGGCTTGTCCAGAGAGGCCAGCATTCCAGGGACAGGGATTGTTGCCATCTCCCATTCCCGGCTTCTTCTTCTACACGGTATCGTGGTGTGGCTTCATTCCTCAGAGAAGAGCCGTGAAAAGATACAACCATCTTCTCTGATGTGGTTCTGCTCCCCTACTGCAGGACAAAGAGCTCCTGTGGGGCTCTTTTCCTTGGTTGCTGTGTGGTCATCTTGATCTTAGAAAAGAGGCAGCTCATGATGGGCATGAGATTTCAATTGCTCCGGGACCGATGCATCTCCTCACGTGGGCCAGGCCTTCACACACCCAAAGCGGATCCGCGGCGGCGAAAACGATTGACAACCGGCCTCATGACCCAGGCAGAGACGCAGAAAGAGGCTCAGCAAAGACAGGCCGACATGCCAGAAATCGCTTTGTGGTGCACAGGGCACATTCGCCCAAAGACACACACGCACAAGGGCACACACACACTAACCGACAGAGAGAGGGAAAGAAAGACACAGAGACTGAGAGACAGAGAGAGAAGAGAGAATGGGACATACACACACACACACACACACACACACACACACACACACACACACACACAGAGTCATCCAGCAAAGGCATTGAAACACACCCCTCCAGGCAACCCCTGAGGCTGCGGGGTTCTGCTCTCGACGAGAACGACCCTCGGGTGAGAGAACAGCCCAGGGGCACGCAGGCCGACCTGTCCTCGAGATGACGGCGGCACGACTTTTGGGGAGACTCACCCCAACAGCGTCCGGGCAGGCCTGAGGCTGTGATGCCGTGCTGCTTCCCCCGGACTCCGCCTGGGGTTTCCACATCCTGGTCGGCCCTTTGCGACTCCTGGTATCCGGAGACGTTCCCGTGGACCCCGTAGAGATGTCAGGCCGGAGCCTCAGAGCCCCGCCACCCAAGCACTGCCGCGGAGGGCTCCTGCTTTGCCGAGCCTCAGGGACCGGTTTCTAAGACAACCGTGGGAAGCACTGTGACGGCAGGAGCCGCTCGCGCCTCGCGCATGCGCATTGGCTGGATCGAATCGCGCTCCGCTCCTGCCAGTCAGGCTGCGTCCCCTTTAAATAATGAACCCTCTGCAGGGCTGCAGCGAGGCTCCCGCTGCAGCCGCGGCGGCGTGTGGATACGGGGTCCAGCTTGGGACGCCGTGGGAGAGGGGGCCGCCGGTTCCCTGTCCCAGGGCCAAACCCCCAGCAGTCCCGCCCTCAGGATCCCCTTGAGCCGACTTCCACCGAGGGAAGGGGAGCTTCAGGACGCCTGCTGTGTTCTGGGGACTCCCGTTCAGATCCGATTTTGTCCCCCTCCCAGTGAGATAGGATGGGCTCATCACATCTGGTGAGGCAGGCAGGGCCCCGCTGCAGCACAGAATGATCCCATAGGTCTCAAGGCGCAGCGTCAGCTGAAACTTCACTGATCCATCAGCCCTCTGCCTGCCTCCCTCCTTCGAAAGAGCAATGGCCTGCCCCGCTTCTATAAGCCCTGGGGCTCCGGAAAGCCGACCGCGCTTTACAGGACACGTGCGGGCAGGAACAGGGGCGAATCCGAGGTGGAGACCATGTGACCACGCGTGGCACTGGCGTATCCCACAGCACATGGTGTGAATGTGTGTCACCGGGGGCATATCGGGAGACGGCGAAACAAACGGTGGTGTCCAGGTATGTGCCAGTGGAAGGGGGGAACAAGTGACCATTCGGTCAGTGCCAAGGGAAATCAAAGAACACCTGGGATTCGGTGGGTGGGGGCCCTGTGCCTGACCCAAGACAGGTTTTCAAATGCCTATCAGAGGAGCAAAGAAGTTTCTGCAGAATTCGCCCCACCCGCAACCCTCCTCCTCCCTGGTAGCCCTGACACAACTTCCCCTGCACCCAGCCCCAGCCCCAGCCCCAGCCCCAGCCCCAGCCCCAGCCCCAGCCCCAGCCCCAGCCCAGTCCCTCTGGTTCCCTGACATTCGTTTCGGCCACAAGATCAAGGGAGTCAGTCCGAACAGGAGCAGAGGAGAGGATGTCCCTCACCAATGAGACAGAAAGTGCAGAGGAAATGCGACACCACCTATCCTAGAAGACAACGCCAGTCACGGTCGCCTAGCGCTCATTCTAGGCAATCCACCCACCCATGAGGAGAAACCTGGAGAACAAGGAAGCTTCCGTGTCTGAGACACGTATGGAAGCCAAGGAATCGAGGGTCATGAGACCTGCCCAATGAAGCAGAAAGACGCTTGTAGAGAGATACAATCATGACACGGATCTGCAGGAAGTGTGTCCCTGACGCACTGGGAAGTCATCTTTGCACAAGGGCACACACACACTAACCGACAGAGAGAGGGAAAGAAAGACACAGAGACTGAGAGACAGAGAGAGAAGAGAGAATGGGAGACACACACACACACACACACACACACACACACACACACACACACACAGAGTCATACAGCAGAGGCATTGAAACACACCCCTCCAGGCAACCTCTGAGGCTGCGGGGTTCTGCTGTCGACGAGAACGACCCTCGGGTGAGAGAACAGCCCAGGGGCACGCAGGCCGACCTGTCCTCGAGATGACGGCGGCACGACTTTTGGGGAGACTCACCCCAACAGCGTCCGGGCAGGCCTGAGGCTGGAATGCCGTGCTGCTTCCCCCGGACTCCGCCTGGGGTTTCCTCATCCTGGTCGGCCCTTTGCGAATCCTGCCAACCGGAGACGTTCCCGTCGACCCCGTAGAGATGTCAGGCCGGAGCCTCAGAGCCCCGCCACCCAAGCACTGCCGCGGAGGGCTCCTGCTTTGCCGAGCCTCAGGGACCGGTTTCTAAGACAACCGTGGGAAGCACTGTGACGGCAGAAGCCGCTCGCGCCTCGCGCATGCGCATTGGCTGGACCGACTAGCGCTCCGCTCCTGGCAGTCAGGCTGCGTCCCCTTTAAATAATGCCCCCTCTGCGCGGCTGCAGCGAGGCTCCCGCTGCAGCCGTGGCGGCGTGTGGATACGGGGTCCAGCTTGGGACGCCGTGGCAGAGGGGGCCGCCGGTTCACTGTCCCAGGGACAAACCCCCCAGCAGTCCGCCCTCAGGATCCCCTTGAGCCGACTTCCACCGAGGGAAGGGGAGCTTCAGGACGCCTGCTGTGTTCTGGGGACTCCCGTTCAGATCCGATTTTGGCCCCCTCCCAGTGAGATAGGATGGGCTCACCACATCTGGTGAGGCAGGCAGGGCCTCGCTGCAGCACAGAATGATCCCATAGGTCTCAAGGCGCAGCGTCAACTGAACCTTCACTGATCCAACAGCCCTCTGCCTCCCTCCTCCTTCGAAAGAGCAGGGGCCTGCCCCGCTTCTAAAAGCCCTGGGGCTCCGGAAAGCCGACCGCGCTTTACAGGACACGTGCGGGCAGGAACAGGGGCGAATCCGAGGTGGAGACCATGAGACCACGCGTGGCACTGGCGTATCCCACAGCACATGGTGTGAATGTGTGTCACCGGAGGCATATCGGGAGACGGCGAAACAAACGGTGGTGTCCAGGTATGGGCCAGTGGAAGGCGGGAACAAGTGACCCTTCGGTCAATGCCAAGGGAAATCAAAGAACACCTGGGATTCGGTGGGTGGGGGTCCTGTGCCTGACCCAAGCCAGGTTTTCAAATGCCTATCAGAGGAGCAAAGAAGTTTCTGCAGAATTCGCCCCACACCCAACCCTCCTCCTCCCTGGTAGCCCTGACGCAACTTCCCCTGCACCCAGCCCCAGCCCCAGCCCCAGCCCCAGCCCCAGCCCCAGCCCCAGCCCAGTCCCTCTGGTTCCCTGACATTCGTTTCGGCCACAAGATCAAGGGAGTCAGTCCACCCAGGAGCAGAGGACAGGAGGTCCCTCAAGAATGAGACAGGAAGTGCAGAGGAAATGCGACACCACCTGTCCTAGAAGACAAGGCCAGTCACGCTCGCCTAGCGCTCATTCTAGGCAATCCACCCACCCATGAGGAGAAACCTGGAGAACAAGGAAGCTTCCCGGTCTGAGACACGTATGGAAGCCAAGAAATCCAGGGTCATGAGACCTGCCCAATGAAGCAGAAAGACGTTTGGAGAGAGATACAATCATGACACGGATCTGCAGGAAGTGTGTCCCTGACGCACTGGGAAGTCATCTTTGTTGAAGACATTTGGCCAGAGCGAGAGGCATCCAGGCCCCTGAGAAACACGTGAGGCAGAGCAAGAGGAAGGATAGAGCAGAGGCCAGAGCCCCGGCAGGATACAGCGCCGTGCCACCGCCAGGGGCATAAGGGGAGGGGTTCCAAAAGGGTGGCTTGTCCAGAGAGGCCAGCATTCCAGGGACAGGGATTGTTGCCATCTCCCATTCCCGGCTTCTTCTTCTACACGGTATCGTGGTGTGGCTTCATTCCTCAGAGAAGAGCCGTGAAAAGATACAACCATCTTCTCTGATGTGGTTCTGCTCCCCTACTGCAGGACAAAGAGCTCCTGTGGGGCTCTTTTCCTTGGTTGCTGTGTGGTCATCTTGATCTTAGAAAAGAGGCAGCTCATGATGGGCATGAGATTTCAATTGCTCCGGGACCGATGCATCTCCTCACGTGGGCCAGGCCTTCACACACCCAAAGCGGATCCGCGGCGGCGAAAACGATTGACAACCGGCCTCATGACCCAGGCAGAGACGCAGAAAGAGGCTCAGCAAAGACAGGCCGACATGCCAGAAATCGCTTTGTGGTGCACAGGGCACATTCGCCCAAAGACACACACGCACAAGGGCACACACACACTAACCGACAGAGAGAGGGAAAGAAAGACACAGAGACTGAGAGACAGAGAGAGAAGAGAGAATGGGACATACACACACACACACACACACACACACACACACACACACACACACAGAGTCATCCAGCAAAGGCATTGAAACACACCCCTCCAGGCAACCCCTGAGGCTGCGGGGTTCTGCTCTCGACGAGAACGACCCTCGGGTGAGAGAACAGCCCAGGGGCACGCAGGCCGACCTGTCCTCGAGATGACGGCGGCACGACTTTTGGGGAGACTCACCCCAACAGCGTCCGGGCAGGCCTGAGGCTGTGATGCCGTGCTGCTTCCCCCGGACTCCGCCTGGGGTTTCCACATCCTGGTCGGCCCTTTGCGACTCCTGGTATCCGGAGACGTTCCCGTGGACCCCGTAGAGATGTCAGGCCGGAGCCTCAGAGCCCCGCCACCCAAGCACTGCCGCGGAGGGCTCCTGCTTTGCCGAGCCTCAGGGACCGGTTTCTAAGACAACCGTGGGAAGCACTGTGACGGCAGGAGCCGCTCGCGCCTCGCGCATGCGCATTGGCTGGATCGAATCGCGCTCCGCTCCTGCCAGTCAGGCTGCGTCCCCTTTAAATAATGAACCCTCTGCAGGGCTGCAGCGAGGCTCCCGCTGCAGCCGCGGCGGCGTGTGGATACGGGGTCCAGCTTGGGACGCCGTGGGAGAGGGGGCCGCCGGTTCCCTGTCCCAGGGCCAAACCCCCAGCAGTCCCGCCCTCAGGATCCCCTTGAGCCGACTTCCACCGAGGGAAGGGGAGCTTCAGGACGCCTGCTGTGTTCTGGGGACTCCCGTTCAGATCCGATTTTGTCCCCCTCCCAGTGAGATAGGATGGGCTCATCACATCTGGTGAGGCAGGCAGGGCCCCGCTGCAGCACAGAATGATCCCATAGGTCTCAAGGCGCAGCGTCAGCTGAAACTTCACTGATCCATCAGCCCTCTGCCTGCCTCCCTCCTTCGAAAGAGCAATGGCCTGCCCCGCTTCTATAAGCCCTGGGGCTCCGGAAAGCCGACCGCGCTTTACAGGACACGTGCGGGCAGGAACAGGGGCGAATCCGAGGTGGAGACCATGTGACCACGCGTGGCACTGGCGTATCCCACAGCACATGGTGTGAATGTGTGTCACCGGGGGCATATCGGGAGACGGCGAAACAAACGGTGGTGTCCAGGTATGTGCCAGTGGAAGGGGGGAACAAGTGACCATTCGGTCAGTGCCAAGGGAAATCAAAGAACACCTGGGATTCGGTGGGTGGGGGCCCTGTGCCTGACCCAAGACAGGTTTTCAAATGCCTATCAGAGGAGCAAAGAAGTTTCTGCAGAATTCGCCCCACCCGCAACCCTCCTCCTCCCTGGTAGCCCTGACACAACTTCCCCTGCACCCAGCCCCAGCCCCAGCCCCAGCCCCAGCCCCAGCCCCAGCCCCAGCCCCAGCCCCAGCCCAGTCCCTCTGGTTCCCTGACATTCGTTTCGGCCACAAGATCAAGGGAGTCAGTCCGAACAGGAGCAGAGGAGAGGATGTCCCTCACCAATGAGACAGAAAGTGCAGAGGAAATGCGACACCACCTATCCTAGAAGACAACGCCAGTCACGGTCGCCTAGCGCTCATTCTAGGCAATCCACCCACCCATGAGGAGAAACCTGGAGAACAAGGAAGCTTCCGTGTCTGAGACACGTATGGAAGCCAAGGAATCGAGGGTCATGAGACCTGCCCAATGAAGCAGAAAGACGCTTGTAGAGAGATACAATCATGACACGGATCTGCAGGAAGTGTGTCCCTGACGCACTGGGAAGTCATCTTTGCACAAGGGCACACACACACTAACCGACAGAGAGAGGGAAAGAAAGACACAGAGACTGAGAGACAGAGAGAGAAGAGAGAATGGGAGACACACACACACACACACACACACACACACACACACACACACACAGAGTCATACAGCAGAGGCATTGAAACACACCCCTCCAGGCAACCTCTGAGGCTGCGGGGTTCTGCTGTCGACGAGAACGACCCTCGGGTGAGAGAACAGCCCAGGGGCACGCAGGCCGACCTGTCCTCGAGATGACGGCGGCACGACTTTTGGGGAGACTCACCCCAACAGCGTCCGGGCAGGCCTGAGGCTGGAATGCCGTGCTGCTTCCCCCGGACTCCGCCTGGGGTTTCCTCATCCTGGTCGGCCCTTTGCGAATCCTGCCAACCGGAGACGTTCCCGTCGACCCCGTAGAGATGTCAGGCCGGAGCCTCAGAGCCCCGCCACCCAAGCACTGCCGCGGAGGGCTCCTGCTTTGCCGAGCCTCAGGGACCGGTTTCTAAGACAACCGTGGGAAGCACTGTGACGGCAGAAGCCGCTCGCGCCTCGCGCATGCGCATTGGCTGGACCGACTAGCGCTCCGCTCCTGGCAGTCAGGCTGCGTCCCCTTTAAATAATGCCCCCTCTGCGCGGCTGCAGCGAGGCTCCCGCTGCAGCCGTGGCGGCGTGTGGATACGGGGTCCAGCTTGGGACGCCGTGGCAGAGGGGGCCGCCGGTTCACTGTCCCAGGGACAAACCCCCCAGCAGTCCGCCCTCAGGATCCCCTTGAGCCGACTTCCACCGAGGGAAGGGGAGCTTCAGGACGCCTGCTGTGTTCTGGGGACTCCCGTTCAGATCCGATTTTGGCCCCCTCCCAGTGAGATAGGATGGGCTCACCACATCTGGTGAGGCAGGCAGGGCCTCGCTGCAGCACAGAATGATCCCATAGGTCTCAAGGCGCAGCGTCAACTGAACCTTCACTGATCCAACAGCCCTCTGCCTCCCTCCTCCTTCGAAAGAGCAGGGGCCTGCCCCGCTTCTAAAAGCCCTGGGGCTCCGGAAAGCCGACCGCGCTTTACAGGACACGTGCGGGCAGGAACAGGGGCGAATCCGAGGTGGAGACCATGAGACCACGCGTGGCACTGGCGTATCCCACAGCACATGGTGTGAATGTGTGTCACCGGAGGCATATCGGGAGACGGCGAAACAAACGGTGGTGTCCAGGTATGGGCCAGTGGAAGGCGGGAACAAGTGACCCTTCGGTCAATGCCAAGGGAAATCAAAGAACACCTGGGATTCGGTGGGTGGGGGTCCTGTGCCTGACCCAAGCCAGGTTTTCAAATGCCTATCAGAGGAGCAAAGAAGTTTCTGCAGAATTCGCCCCACACCCAACCCTCCTCCTCCCTGGTAGCCCTGACGCAACTTCCCCTGCACCCAGCCCCAGCCCCAGCCCCAGCCCCAGCCCCAGCCCCAGCCCCAGCCCCAGCCCAGTCCCTCTGGTTCCCTGACATTCGTTTCGGCCACAAGATCAAGGGAGTCAGTCCACCCAGGAGCAGAGGACAGGAGGTCCCTCAAGAATGAGACAGGAAGTGCAGAGGAAATGCGACACCACCTGTCCTAGAAGACAAGGCCAGTCACGCTCGCCTAGCGCTCATTCTAGGCAATCCACCCACCCATGAGGAGAAACCTGGAGAACAAGGAAGCTTCCCGGTCTGAGACACGTATGGAAGCCAAGAAATCCAGGGTCATGAGACCTGCCCAATGAAGCAGAAAGACGTTTGGAGAGAGATACAATCATGACACGGATCTGCAGGAAGTGTGTCCCTGACGCACTGGGAAGTCATCTTTGTTGAAGACATTTGGCCAGAGCGAGAGGCATCCAGGCCCCTGAGAAACACGTGAGGCAGAGCAAGAGGAAGGATAGAGCAGAGGCCAGAGCCCCGGCAGGATACAGCGCCGTGCCACCGCCAGGGGCATAAGGGGAGGGGTTCCAAAAGGGTGGCTTGTCCAGAGAGGCCAGCATTCCAGGGACAGGGATTGTTGCCATCTCCCATTCCCGGCTTCTTCTTCTACACGGTATCGTGGTGTGGCTTCATTCCTCAGAGAAGAGCCGTGAAAAGATACAACCATCTTCTCTGATGTGGTTCTGCTCCCCTACTGCAGGACAAAGAGCTCCTGTGGGGCTCTTTTCCTTGGTTGCTGTGTGGTCATCTTGATCTTAGAAAAGAGGCAGCTCATGATGGGCATGAGATTTCAATTGCTCCGGGACCGATGCATCTCCTCACGTGGGCCAGGCCTTCACACACCCAAAGCGGATCCGCGGCGGCGAAAACGATTGACAACCGGCCTCATGACCCAGGCAGAGACGCAGAAAGAGGCTCAGCAAAGACAGGCCGACATGCCAGAAATCGCTTTGTGGTGCACAGGGCACATTCGCCCAAAGACACACACGCACAAGGGCACACACACACTAACCGACAGAGAGAGGGAAAGAAAGACACAGAGACTGAGAGACAGAGAGAGAAGAGAGAATGGGACATACACACACACACACACACACACACACACAGAGTCATCCAGCAAAGGCATTGAAACACACCCCTCCAGGCAACCCCTGAGGCTGCGGGGTTCTGCTCTCGACGAGAACGACCCTCGGGTGAGAGAACAGCCCAGGGGCACGCAGGCCGACCTGTCCTCGAGATGACGGCGGCACGACTTTTGGGGAGACTCACCCCAACAGCGTCCGGGCAGGCCTGAGGCTGTGATGCCGTGCTGCTTCCCCCGGACTCCGCCTGGGGTTTCCACATCCTGGTCGGCCCTTTGCGACTCCTGGTATCCGGAGACGTTCCCGTGGACCCCGTAGAGATGTCAGGCCGGAGCCTCAGAGCCCCGCCACCCAAGCACTGCCGCGGAGGGCTCCTGCTTTGCCGAGCCTCAGGGACCGGTTTCTAAGACAACCGTGGGAAGCACTGTGACGGCAGGAGCCGCTCGCGCCTCGCGCATGCGCATTGGCTGGATCGAATCGCGCTCCGCTCCTGCCAGTCAGGCTGCGTCCCCTTTAAATAATGAACCCTCTGCAGGGCTGCAGCGAGGCTCCCGCTGCAGCCGCGGCGGCGTGTGGATACGGGGTCCAGCTTGGGACGCCGTGGGAGAGGGGGCCGCCGGTTCCCTGTCCCAGGGCCAAACCCCCAGCAGTCCCGCCCTCAGGATCCCCTTGAGCCGACTTCCACCGAGGGAAGGGGAGCTTCAGGACGCCTGCTGTGTTCTGGGGACTCCCGTTCAGATCCGATTTTGTCCCCCTCCCAGTGAGATAGGATGGGCTCATCACATCTGGTGAGGCAGGCAGGGCCCCGCTGCAGCACAGAATGATCCCATAGGTCTCAAGGCGCAGCGTCAGCTGAAACTTCACTGATCCATCAGCCCTCTGCCTGCCTCCCTCCTTCGAAAGAGCAATGGCCTGCCCCGCTTCTATAAGCCCTGGGGCTCCGGAAAGCCGACCGCGCTTTACAGGACACGTGCGGGCAGGAACAGGGGCGAATCCGAGGTGGAGACCATGTGACCACGCGTGGCACTGGCGTATCCCACAGCACATGGTGTGAATGTGTGTCACCGGGGGCATATCGGGAGACGGCGAAACAAACGGTGGTGTCCAGGTATGTGCCAGTGGAAGGGGGGAACCAGTGACCATTCGGTCAGTGCCAAGGGAAATCAAAAAACACCTGGGATTCGGTGGGTGGGGGCCCTGTGCCTGACCCAAGACAGGTTTTCAAATGCCTATCAGAGGAGCAAAGAAGTTTCTGCAGAATTCGCCCCACCCGCAACCCTCCTCCTCCCTGGTAGCCCTGACACAACTTCCCTTGCACCCAGCCCCAGCCCCAGCCCCAGCCCCAGCCCCAGCCCCAGCCCCAGCCCAGTCCCTCTGGTTCCCTGACATTCGTTTCGGCCACAAGATCAAGGGAGTCAGTCCGAACAGGAGCAGAGGAGAGGATGTCCCTCACCAATGAGACAGAAAGTGCAGAGGAAATGCGACACCACCTATCCTAGAAGACAACGCCAGTCACGGTCGCCTAGCGCTCATTCTAGGCAATCCACCCACCCATGAGGAGAAACCTGGAGAACAAGGAAGCTTCCCTGTCTGAGACACGTATGGAAGCCAAGGAATCGAGGGTCATGAGACCTGCCCAATGAAGCAGAAAGACGCTTGTAGAGAGATACAATCATGACACGGATCTGCAGGAAGTGTGTCCCTGACGCACTGGGAAGTCATCTTTGCACAAGGGCACACACACACTAACCGACAGAGAGAGGGAAAGAAAGACACAGAGACTGAGAGACAGAGAGAGAAGAGAGAATGGGAGACACACACACACACACACACACACACACACACACACAGAGTCATACAGCAGAGGCATTGAAACACACCCCTCCAGGCAACCTCTGAGGCTGCGGGGTTCTGCTGTCGACGAGAACGACCCTCGGGTGAGAGAACAGCCCAGGGGCACGCAGGCCGACCTGTCCTCGAGATGACGGCGGCACGACTTTTGGGGAGACTCACCCCAACAGCGTCCGGGCAGGCCTGAGGCTGGAATGCCGTGCTGCTTCCCCCGGACTCCGCCTGGGGTTTCCTCATCCTGGTCGGCCCTTTGCGAATCCTGCCAACCGGAGACGTTCCCGTCGACCCCGTAGAGATGTCAGGCCGGAGCCTCAGAGCCCCGCCACCCAAGCACTGCCGCGGAGGGCTCCTGCTTTGCCGAGCCTCAGGGACCGGTTTCTAAGACAACCGTGGGAAGCACTGTGACGGCAGAAGCCGCTCGCGCCTCGCGCATGCGCATTGGCTGGACCGACTAGCGCTCCGCTCCTGGCAGTCAGGCTGCGTCCCCTTTAAATAATGCCCCCTCTGCGCGGCTGCAGCGAGGCTCCCGCTGCAGCCGTGGCGGCGTGTGGATACGGGGTCCAGCTTGGGACGCCGTGGCAGAGGGGGCCGCCGGTTCACTGTCCCAGGGACAAACCCCCCAGCAGTCCGCCCTCAGGATCCCCTTGAGCCGACTTCCACCGAGGGAAGGGGAGCTTCAGGACGCCTGCTGTGTTCTGGGGACTCCCGTTCAGATCCGATTTTGGCCCCCTCCCAGTGAGATAGGATGGGCTCACCACGTCTGGTGAGGCAGGCAGGGCCTCGCTGCAGCACAGAATGATCCCATAGGTCTCAAGGCGCAGCGTCAACTGAACCTTCACTGATCCAACAGCCCTCTGCCTCCCTCCTCCTTCGAAAGAGCAGGGGCCTGCCCCGCTTCTAAAAGCCCTGGGGCTCCGGAAAGCCGACCGCGCTTTACAGGACACGTGCGGGCAGGAACAGGGGCGAATCCGAGGTGGAGACCATGAGACCACGCGTGGCACTGGCGTATCCCACAGCACATGGTGTGAATGTGTGTCACCGGAGGCATATCGGGAGACGGCGAAACAAACGGTGGTGTCCAGGTATGGGCCAGTGGAAGGCGGGAACAAGTGACCCTTCGGTCAATGCCAAGGGAAATCAAAGAACACCTGGGATTCGGTGGGTGGGGGTCCTGTGCCTGACCCAAGCCAGGTTTTCAAATGCCTATCAGAGGAGCAAAGAAGTTTCTGCAGAATTCGCCCCACACCCAACCCTCCTCCTCCCTGGTAGCCCTGACGCAACTTCCCCTGCACCCAGCCCCAGCCCCAGCCCCAGCCCCAGCCCCAGCCCCAGCCCCAGCCCCAGCCCAGTCCCTCTGGTTCCCTGACATTCGTTTCGGCCACAAGATCAAGGGAGTCAGTCCACCCAGGAGCAGAGGACAGGAGGTCCCTCAAGAATGAGACAGGAAGTGCAGAGGAAATGCGACACCACCTGTCCTAGAAGACAAGGCCAGTCACGCTCGCCTAGCGCTCATTCTAGGCAATCCACCCACCCATGAGGAGAAACCTGGAGAACAAGGAAGCTTCCCGGTCTGAGACACGTATGGAAGCCAAGAAATCCAGGGTCATGAGACCTGCCCAATGAAGCAGAAAGACGTTTGGAGAGAGATACAATCATGACACGGATCTGCAGGAAGTGTGTCCCTGACGCACTGGGAAGTCATCTTTGTTGAAGACATTTGGCCAGAGCGAGAGGCATCCAGGCCCCTGAGAAACACGTGAGGCAGAGCAAGAGGAAGGATAGAGCAGAGGCCAGAGCCCCGGCAGGATACAGCGCCGTGCCACCGCCAGGGGCATAAGGGGAGGGGTTCCAAAAGGGTGGCTTGTCCAGAGAGGCCAGCATTCCAGGGACAGGGATTGTTGCCATCTCCCATTCCCGGCTTCTTCTTCTACACGGTATCGTGGTGTGGCTTCATTCCTCAGAGAAGAGCCGTGAAAAGATACAACCATCTTCTCTGATGTGGTTCTGCTCCCCTACTGCAGGACAAAGAGCTCCTGTGGGGCTCTTTTCCTTGGTTGCTGTGTGGTCATCTTGATCTTAGAAAAGAGGCAGCTCATGATGGGCATGAGATTTCAATTGCTCCGGGACCGATGCATCTCCTCACGTGGGCCAGGCCTTCACACACCCAAAGCGGATCCGCGGCGGCGAAAACGATTGACAACCGGCCTCATGACCCAGGCAGAGACGCAGAAAGAGGCTCAGCAAAGACAGGCCGACATGCCAGAAATCGCTTTGTGGTGCACAGGGCACATTCGCCCAAAGACACACACGCACAAGGGCACACACACACTAACCGACAGAGAGAGGGAAAGAAAGACACAGAGACTGAGAGACAGAGAGAGAAGAGAGAATGGGACATACACACACACACACACACACACACACACACACACACACACACACAGAGTCATCCAGCAAAGGCATTGAAACACACCCCTCCAGGCAACCCCTGAGGCTGCGGGGTTCTGCTCTCGACGAGAACGACCCTCGGGTGAGAGAACAGCCCAGGGGCACGCAGGCCGACCTGTCCTCGAGATGACGGCGGCACGACTTTTGGGGAGACTCACCCCAACAGCGTCCGGGCAGGCCTGAGGCTGTGATGCCGTGCTGCTTCCCCCGGACTCCGCCTGGGGTTTCCACATCCTGGTCGGCCCTTTGCGACTCCTGGTATCCGGAGACGTTCCCGTGGACCCCGTAGAGATGTCAGGCCGGAGCCTCAGAGCCCCGCCACCCAAGCACTGCCGTGGAGGGCTCCTGCTTTGCCGAGCCTCAGGGACCGGTTTCTAAGACAACCGTGGGAAGCACTGTGACGGCAGGAGCCGCTCGCGCCTCGCGCATGCGCATTGGCTGGATCGAATCGCGCTCCGCTCCTGCCAGTCAGGCTGCGTCCCCTTTAAATAATGAACCCTCTGCAGGGCTGCAGCGAGGCTCCTGCTGCAGCCGCGGCGGCGTGTGGATACGGGGTCCAGCTTGGGACGCCGTGGGAGAGGGGGCCGCCGGTTCCCTGTCCCAGGGCCAAACCCCCAGCAGTCCCGCCCTCAGGATCCCCTTGAGCCGACTTCCACGGAGGGAAGGGGAGCTTCAGGACGCCTGCTGTGTTCTGGGGACTCCCGTTCAGATCCGATTTTGTCCCCCTCCCAGTGAGATAGGATGGGCTCATCACATCTGGTGAGGCAGGCAGGGCCCCGCTGCAGCACAGAATGATCCCATAGGTCTCAAGGCGCAGCGTCAGCTGAAACTTCACTGATCCATCAGCCCTCTGCCTGCCTCCCTCCTTCGAAAGAGCAATGGCCTGCCCCGCTTCTATAAGCCCTGGGGCTCCGGAAAGCCGACTGCGCTTTACAGGACACGTGCGGGCAGGAACAGGGGCGAATCCGAGGTGGAGACCATGTGACCACGCGTGGCACTGGCGTATCCCACAGCACATGGTGTGAATGTGTGTCACCGGGGGCATATCGGGAGACGGCGAAACAAACGGTGGTGTCCAGGTATGTGCCAGTGGAAGGGGGGAACCAGTGACCATTCGGTCAGTGCCAAGGGAAATCAAAAAACACCTGGGATTCGGTGGGTGGGGGCCCTGTGCCTGACCCAAGACAGGTTTTCAAATGCCTATCAGAGGAGCAAAGAAGTTTCTGCAGAATTCGCCCCACCCGCAACCCTCCTCCTCCCTGGTAGCCCTGACACAACTTCCCTTGCACCCAGCCCCAGCCCCAGCCCCAGCCCCAGCCCCAGCCCCAGCCCCAGCCCCAGCCCCAGCCCCAGCCCCAGCCCCAGCCCCAGCCCAGTCCCTCTGGTTCCCTGACATTCGTTTCGGCCACAAGATCAAGGGAGTCAGTCCGAACAGGAGCAGAGGAGAGGATGTCCCTCACCAATGAGACAGAAAGTGCAGAGGAAATGCGACACCACCTATCCTAGAAGACAACGCCAGTCACGGTCGCCTAGCGCTCATTCTAGGCAATCCACCCACCCATGAGGAGAAACCTGGAGAACAAGGAAGCTTCCCTGTCTGAGACACGTATGGAAGCCAAGGAATCGAGGGTCATGAGACCTGCCCAATGAAGCAGAAAGACGCTTGTAGAGAGATACAATCATGACACGGATCTGCAGGAAGTGTGTCCCTGACGCACTGGGAAGTCATCTTTGCACAAGGGCACACACACACTAACCGACAGAGAGAGGGAAAGAAAGACACAGAGACTGAGAGACAGAGAGAGAAGAGAGAATGGGAGACACACACACACACACACACACACACACACACACAGAGTCATACAGCAGAGGCATTGAAACACACCCCTCCAGGCAACCTCTGAGGCTGCGGGGTTCTGCTGTCGACGAGAACGACCCTCGGGTGAGAGAACAGCCCAGGGGCACGCAGGCCGACCTGTCCTCGAGATGACGGCGGCACGACTTTTGGGGAGACTCACCCCAACAGCGTCCGGGCAGGCCTGAGGCTGGAATGCCGTGCTGCTTCCCCCGGACTCCGCCTGGGGTTTCCTCATCCTGGTCGGCCCTTTGCGAATCCTGCCAACCGGAGACGTTCCCGTCGACCCCGTAGAGATGTCAGGCCGGAGCCTCAGAGCCCCGCCACCCAAGCACTGCCGCGGAGGGCTCCTGCTTTGCCGAGCCTCAGGGACCGGTTTCTAAGACAACCGTGGGAAGCACTGTGACGGCAGGAGCCGCTCGCGCCTCGCGCATGCGCATTGGCTGGATCGAATCGCGCTCCGCTCCTGCCAGTCAGGCTGCGTCCCCTTTAAATAATGAACCCTCTGCAGGGCTGCAGCGAGGCTCCCGCTGCAGCCGCGGCGGCGTGTGGATACGGGGTCCAGCTTGGGACGCCGTGGGAGAGGGGGCCGCCGGTTCCCTGTCCCAGGGCCAAACCCCCAGCAGTCCCGCCCTCAGGATCCCCTTGAGCCGACTTCCACGGAGGGAAGGGGAGCTTCAGGACGCCTGCTGTGTTCTGGGGACTCCCGTTCAGATCCGATTTTGTCCCCCTCCCAGTGAGATAGGATGGGCTCATCACATCTGGTGAGGCAGGCAGGGCCCCGCTGCAGCACAGAATGATCCCATAGGTCTCAAGGCGCAGCGTCAGCTGAAACTTCACTGATCCATCAGCCCTCTGCCTGCCTCCCTCCTTCGAAAGAGCAATGGCCTGCCCCGCTTCTATAAGCCCTGGGGCTCCGGAAAGCCGACCGCGCTTTACAGGACACGTGCGGGCAGGAACAGGGGCGAATCCGAGGTGGAGACCATGTGACCACGCGTGGCACTGGCGTATCCCACAGCACATGGTGTGAATGTGTGTCACCGGGGGCATATCGGGAGACGGCGAAACAAACGGTGGTGTCCAGGTATGTGCCAGTGGAAGGGGGGAACCAGTGACCATTCGGTCAGTGCCAAGGGAAATCAAAAAACACCTGGGATTCGGTGGGTGGGGGCCCTGTGCCTGACCCAAGACAGGTTTTCAAATGCCTATCAGAGGAGCAAAGAAGTTTCTGCAGAATTCGCCCCACCCGCAACCCTCCTCCTCCCTGGTAGCCCTGACACAACTTCCCCTGCACCCAGCCCCAGCCCCAGCCCCAGCCCCAGCCCCAGCCCCAGCCCCAGCCCCAGCCCCAGCCCAGTCCCTCTGGTTCCCTGACATTCGTTTCGGCCACAAGATCAAGGGAGTCAGTCCGAACAGGAGCAGAGGAGAGGATGTCCCTCACCAATGAGACAGAAAGTGCAGAGGAAATGCGACACCACCTATCCTAGAAGACAACGCCAGTCACGGTCGCCTAGCGCTCATTCTAGGCAATCCACCCACCCATGAGGAGAAACCTGGAGAACAAGGAAGCTTCCCTGTCTGAGACACGTATGGAAGCCAAGGAATCGAGGGTCATGAGACCTGCCCAATGAAGCAGAAAGACGCTTGTAGAGAGATACAATCATGACACGGATCTGCAGGAAGTGTGTCCCTGACGCACTGGGAAGTCATCTTTGCACAAGGGCACACACACACTAACCGACAGAGAGAGGGAAAGAAAGACACAGAGACTGAGAGACAGAGAGAGAAGAGAGAATGGGAGACACACACACACACACACACACACACACAGAGTCATACAGCAGAGGCATTGAAACACACCCCTCCAGGCAACCTCTGAGGCTGCGGGGTTCTGCTGTCGACGAGAACGACCCTCGGGTGAGAGAACAGCCCAGGGGCACGCAGGCCGACCTGTCCTCGAGATGACGGCGGCACGACTTTTGGGGAGACTCACCCCAACAGCGTCCGGGCAGGCCTGAGGCTGGAATGCCGTGCTGCTTCCCCCGGACTCCGCCTGGGGTTTCCTCATCCTGGTCGGCCCTTTGCGAATCCTGCCAACCGGAGACGTTCCCGTCGACCCCGTAGAGATGTCAGGCCGGAGCCTCAGAGCCCCGCCACCCAAGCACTGCCGCGGAGGGCTCCTGCTTTGCCGAGCCTCAGGGACCGGTTTCTAAGACAACCGTGGGAAGCACTGTGACGGCAGAAGCCGCTCGCGCCTCGCGCATGCGCATTGGCTGGACCGACTAGCGCTCCGCTCCTGGCAGTCAGGCTGCGTCCCCTTTAAATAATGCCCCCTCTGCGCGGCTGCAGCGAGGCTCCCGCTGCAGCCGTGGCGGCGTGTGGATACGGGGTCCAGCTTGGGACGCCGTGGCAGAGGGGGCCGCCGGTTCACTGTCCCAGGGACAAACCCCCCAGCAGTCCGCCCTCAGGATCCCCTTGAGCCGACTTCCACCGAGGGAAGGGGAGCTTCAGGACGCCTGCTGTGTTCTGGGGACTCCCGTTCAGATCCGATTTTGGCCCCCTCCCAGTGAGATAGGATGGGCTCACCACATCTGGTGAGGCAGGCAGGGCCTCGCTGCAGCACAGAATGATCCCATAGGTCTCAAGGCGCAGCGTCAACTGAACCTTCACTGATCCAACAGCCCTCTGCCTCCCTCCTCCTTCGAAAGAGCAGGGGCCTGCCCCGCTTCTAAAAGCCCTGGGGCTCCGGAAAGCCGACCGCGCTTTACAGGACACGTGCGGGCAGGAACAGGGGCGAATCCGAGGTGGAGACCATGAGACCACGCGTGGCACTGGCGTATCCCACAGCACATGGTGTGAATGTGTGTCACCGGAGGCATATCGGGAGACGGCGAAACAAACGGTGGTGTCCAGGTATGGGCCAGTGGAAGGCGGGAACAAGTGACCCTTCGGTCAATGCCAAGGGAAATCAAAGAACACCTGGGATTCGGTGGGTGGGGGTCCTGTGCCTGACCCAAGCCAGGTTTTCAAATGCCTATCAGAGGAGCAAAGAAGTTTCTGCAGAATTCGCCCCACACCCAACCCTCCTCCTCCCTGGTAGCCCTGACGCAACTTCCCCTGCACCCAGCCCCAGCCCCAGCCCCAGCCCCAGCCCCAGCCCCAGCCCCAGCCCCAGCCCAGTCCCTCTGGTTCCCTGACATTCGTTTCGGCCACAAGATCAAGGGAGTCAGTCCACCCAGGAGCAGAGGACAGGAGGTCCCTCAAGAATGAGACAGGAAGTGCAGAGGAAATGCGACACCACCTGTCCTAGAAGACAAGGCCAGTCACGCTCGCCTAGCGCTCATTCTAGGCAATCCACCCACCCATGAGGAGAAACCTGGAGAACAAGGAAGCTTCCCGGTCTGAGACACGTATGGAAGCCAAGAAATCCAGGGTCATGAGACCTGCCCAATGAAGCAGAAAGACGTTTGGAGAGAGATACAATCATGACACGGATCTGCAGGAAGTGTGTCCCTGACGCACTGGGAAGTCATCTTTGTTGAAGACATTTGGCCAGAGCGAGAGGCATCCAGGCCCCTGAGAAACACGTGAGGCAGAGCAAGAGGAAGGATAGAGCAGAGGCCAGAGCCCCGGCAGGATACAGCGCCGTGCCACCGCCAGGGGCATAAGGGGAGGGGTTCCAAAAGGGTGGCTTGTCCAGAGAGGCCAGCATTCCAGGGACAGGGATTGTTGCCATCTCCCATTCCCGGCTTCTTCTTCTACACGGTATCGTGGTGTGGCTTCATTCCTCAGAGAAGAGCCGTGAAAAGATACAACCATCTTCTCTGATGTGGTTCTGCTCCCCTACTGCAGGACAAAGAGCTCCTGTGGGGCTCTTTTCCTTGGTTGCTGTGTGGTCATCTTGATCTTAGAAAAGAGGCAGCTCATGATGGGCATGAGATTTCAATTGCTCCGGGACCGATGCATCTCCTCACGTGGGCCAGGCCTTCACACACCCAAAGCGGATCCGCGGCGGCGAAAACGATTGACAACCGGCCTCATGACCCAGGCAGAGACGCAGAAAGAGGCTCAGCAAAGACAGGCCGACATGCCAGAAATCGCTTTGTGGTGCACAGGGCACATTCGCCCAAAGACACACACGCACAAGGGCACACACACACTAACCGACAGAGAGAGGGAAAGAAAGACACAGAGACTGAGAGACAGAGAGAGAAGAGAGAATGGGACATACACACACACACACACACACACACACACAGAGTCATCCAGCAAAGGCATTGAAACACACCCCTCCAGGCAACCCCTGAGGCTGCGGGGTTCTGCTCTCGACGAGAACGACCCTCGGGTGAGAGAACAGCCCAGGGGCACGCAGGCCGACCTGTCCTCGAGATGACGGCGGCACGACTTTTGGGGAGACTCACCCCAACAGCGTCCGGGCAGGCCTGAGGCTGTGATGCCGTGCTGCTTCCCCCGGACTCCGCCTGGGGTTTCCACATCCTGGTCGGCCCTTTGCGACTCCTGGTATCCGGAGACGTTCCCGTGGACCCCGTAGAGATGTCAGGCCGGAGCCTCAGAGCCCCGCCACCCAAGCACTGCCGCGGAGGGCTCCTGCTTTGCCGAGCCTCAGGGACCGGTTTCTAAGACAACCGTGGGAAGCACTGTGACGGCAGGAGCCGCTCGCGCCTCGCGCATGCGCATTGGCTGGATCGAATCGCGCTCCGCTCCTGCCAGTCAGGCTGCGTCCCCTTTAAATAATGAACCCTCTGCAGGGCTGCAGCGAGGCTCCCGCTGCAGCCGCGGCGGCGTGTGGATACGGGGTCCAGCTTGGGACGCCGTGGGAGAGGGGGCCGCCGGTTCCCTGTCCCAGGGCCAAACCCCCAGCAGTCCCGCCCTCAGGATCCCCTTGAGCCGACTTCCACCGAGGGAAGGGGAGCTTCAGGACGCCTGCTGTGTTCTGGGGACTCCCGTTCAGATCCGATTTTGTCCCCCTCCCAGTGAGATAGGATGGGCTCATCACATCTGGTGAGGCAGGCAGGGCCCCGCTGCAGCACAGAATGATCCCATAGGTCTCAAGGCGCAGCGTCAGCTGAAACTTCACTGATCCATCAGCCCTCTGCCTGCCTCCCTCCTTCGAAAGAGCAATGGCCTGCCCCGCTTCTATAAGCCCTGGGGCTCCGGAAAGCCGACCGCGCTTTACAGGACACGTGCGGGCAGGAACAGGGGCGAATCCGAGGTGGAGACCATGTGACCACGCGTGGCACTGGCGTATCCCACAGCACATGGTGTGAATGTGTGTCACCGGGGGCATATCGGGAGACGGCGAAACAAACGGTGGTGTCCAGGTATGTGCCAGTGGAAGGGGGGAACCAGTGACCATTCGGTCAGTGCCAAGGGAAATCAAAAAACACCTGGGATTCGGTGGGTGGGGGCCCTGTGCCTGACCCAAGACAGGTTTTCAAATGCCTATCAGAGGAGCAAAGAAGTTTCTGCAGAATTCGCCCCACCCGCAACCCTCCTCCTCCCTGGTAGCCCTGACACAACTTCCCTTGCACCCAGCCCCAGCCCCAGCCCCAGCCCCAGCCCCAGCCCCAGCCCCAGCCCAGTCCCTCTGGTTCCCTGACATTCGTTTCGGCCACAAGATCAAGGGAGTCAGTCCGAACAGGAGCAGAGGAGAGGATGTCCCTCACCAATGAGACAGAAAGTGCAGAGGAAATGCGACACCACCTATCCTAGAAGACAACGCCAGTCACGGTCGCCTAGCGCTCATTCTAGGCAATCCACCCACCCATGAGGAGAAACCTGGAGAACAAGGAAGCTTCCCTGTCTGAGACACGTATGGAAGCCAAGGAATCGAGGGTCATGAGACCTGCCCAATGAAGCAGAAAGACGCTTGTAGAGAGATACAATCATGACACGGATCTGCAGGAAGTGTGTCCCTGACGCACTGGGAAGTCATCTTTGCACAAGGGCACACACACACTAACCGACAGAGAGAGGGAAAGAAAGACACAGAGACTGAGAGACAGAGAGAGAAGAGAGAATGGGAGACACACACACACACACACACACACACACACACACACAGAGTCATACAGCAGAGGCATTGAAACACACCCCTCCAGGCAACCTCTGAGGCTGCGGGGTTCTGCTGTCGACGAGAACGACCCTCGGGTGAGAGAACAGCCCAGGGGCACGCAGGCCGACCTGTCCTCGAGATGACGGCGGCACGACTTTTGGGGAGACTCACCCCAACAGCGTCCGGGCAGGCCTGAGGCTGGAATGCCGTGCTGCTTCCCCCGGACTCCGCCTGGGGTTTCCTCATCCTGGTCGGCCCTTTGCGAATCCTGCCAACCGGAGACGTTCCCGTCGACCCCGTAGAGATGTCAGGCCGGAGCCTCAGAGCCCCGCCACCCAAGCACTGCCGCGGAGGGCTCCTGCTTTGCCGAGCCTCAGGGACCGGTTTCTAAGACAACCGTGGGAAGCACTGTGACGGCAGAAGCCGCTCGCGCCTCGCGCATGCGCATTGGCTGGACCGACTAGCGCTCCGCTCCTGGCAGTCAGGCTGCGTCCCCTTTAAATAATGCCCCCTCTGCGCGGCTGCAGCGAGGCTCCCGCTGCAGCCGTGGCGGCGTGTGGATACGGGGTCCAGCTTGGGACGCCGTGGCAGAGGGGGCCGCCGGTTCACTGTCCCAGGGACAAACCCCCCAGCAGTCCGCCCTCAGGATCCCCTTGAGCCGACTTCCACCGAGGGAAGGGGAGCTTCAGGACGCCTGCTGTGTTCTGGGGACTCCCGTTCAGATCCGATTTTGGCCCCCTCCCAGTGAGATAGGATGGGCTCACCACGTCTGGTGAGGCAGGCAGGGCCTCGCTGCAGCACAGAATGATCCCATAGGTCTCAAGGCGCAGCGTCAACTGAACCTTCACTGATCCAACAGCCCTCTGCCTCCCTCCTCCTTCGAAAGAGCAGGGGCCTGCCCCGCTTCTAAAAGCCCTGGGGCTCCGGAAAGCCGACCGCGCTTTACAGGACACGTGCGGGCAGGAACAGGGGCGAATCCGAGGTGGAGACCATGAGACCACGCGTGGCACTGGCGTATCCCACAGCACATGGTGTGAATGTGTGTCACCGGAGGCATATCGGGAGACGGCGAAACAAACGGTGGTGTCCAGGTATGGGCCAGTGGAAGGCGGGAACAAGTGACCCTTCGGTCAATGCCAAGGGAAATCAAAGAACACCTGGGATTCGGTGGGTGGGGGTCCTGTGCCTGACCCAAGCCAGGTTTTCAAATGCCTATCAGAGGAGCAAAGAAGTTTCTGCAGAATTCGCCCCACACCCAACCCTCCTCCTCCCTGGTAGCCCTGACGCAACTTCCCCTGCACCCAGCCCCAGCCCCAGCCCCAGCCCCAGCCCCAGCCCCAGCCCCAGCCCCAGCCCAGTCCCTCTGGTTCCCTGACATTCGTTTCGGCCACAAGATCAAGGGAGTCAGTCCACCCAGGAGCAGAGGACAGGAGGTCCCTCAAGAATGAGACAGGAAGTGCAGAGGAAATGCGACACCACCTGTCCTAGAAGACAAGGCCAGTCACGCTCGCCTAGCGCTCATTCTAGGCAATCCACCCACCCATGAGGAGAAACCTGGAGAACAAGGAAGCTTCCCGGTCTGAGACACGTATGGAAGCCAAGAAATCCAGGGTCATGAGACCTGCCCAATGAAGCAGAAAGACGTTTGGAGAGAGATACAATCATGACACGGATCTGCAGGAAGTGTGTCCCTGACGCACTGGGAAGTCATCTTTGTTGAAGACATTTGGCCAGAGCGAGAGGCATCCAGGCCCCTGAGAAACACGTGAGGCAGAGCAAGAGGAAGGATAGAGCAGAGGCCAGAGCCCCGGCAGGATACAGCGCCGTGCCACCGCCAGGGGCATAAGGGGAGGGGTTCCAAAAGGGTGGCTTGTCCAGAGAGGCCAGCATTCCAGGGACAGGGATTGTTGCCATCTCCCATTCCCGGCTTCTTCTTCTACACGGTATCGTGGTGTGGCTTCATTCCTCAGAGAAGAGCCGTGAAAAGATACAACCATCTTCTCTGATGTGGTTCTGCTCCCCTACTGCAGGACAAAGAGCTCCTGTGGGGCTCTTTTCCTTGGTTGCTGTGTGGTCATCTTGATCTTAGAAAAGAGGCAGCTCATGATGGGCATGAGATTTCAATTGCTCCGGGACCGATGCATCTCCTCACGTGGGCCAGGCCTTCACACACCCAAAGCGGATCCGCGGCGGCGAAAACGATTGACAACCGGCCTCATGACCCAGGCAGAGACGCAGAAAGAGGCTCAGCAAAGACAGGCCGACATGCCAGAAATCGCTTTGTGGTGCACAGGGCACATTCGCCCAAAGACACACACGCACAAGGGCACACACACACTAACCGACAGAGAGAGGGAAAGAAAGACACAGAGACTGAGAGACAGAGAGAGAAGAGAGAATGGGACATACACACACACACACACACACACACACACACACACACACACACACAGAGTCATCCAGCAAAGGCATTGAAACACACCCCTCCAGGCAACCCCTGAGGCTGCGGGGTTCTGCTCTCGACGAGAACGACCCTCGGGTGAGAGAACAGCCCAGGGGCACGCAGGCCGACCTGTCCTCGAGATGACGGCGGCACGACTTTTGGGGAGACTCACCCCAACAGCGTCCGGGCAGGCCTGAGGCTGTGATGCCGTGCTGCTTCCCCCGGACTCCGCCTGGGGTTTCCACATCCTGGTCGGCCCTTTGCGACTCCTGGTATCCGGAGACGTTCCCGTGGACCCCGTAGAGATGTCAGGCCGGAGCCTCAGAGCCCCGCCACCCAAGCACTGCCGTGGAGGGCTCCTGCTTTGCCGAGCCTCAGGGACCGGTTTCTAAGACAACCGTGGGAAGCACTGTGACGGCAGGAGCCGCTCGCGCCTCGCGCATGCGCATTGGCTGGATCGAATCGCGCTCCGCTCCTGCCAGTCAGGCTGCGTCCCCTTTAAATAATGAACCCTCTGCAGGGCTGCAGCGAGGCTCCTGCTGCAGCCGCGGCGGCGTGTGGATACGGGGTCCAGCTTGGGACGCCGTGGGAGAGGGGGCCGCCGGTTCCCTGTCCCAGGGCCAAACCCCCAGCAGTCCCGCCCTCAGGATCCCCTTGAGCCGACTTCCACGGAGGGAAGGGGAGCTTCAGGACGCCTGCTGTGTTCTGGGGACTCCCGTTCAGATCCGATTTTGTCCCCCTCCCAGTGAGATAGGATGGGCTCATCACATCTGGTGAGGCAGGCAGGGCCCCGCTGCAGCACAGAATGATCCCATAGGTCTCAAGGCGCAGCGTCAGCTGAAACTTCACTGATCCATCAGCCCTCTGCCTGCCTCCCTCCTTCGAAAGAGCAATGGCCTGCCCCGCTTCTATAAGCCCTGGGGCTCCGGAAAGCCGACTGCGCTTTACAGGACACGTGCGGGCAGGAACAGGGGCGAATCCGAGGTGGAGACCATGTGACCACGCGTGGCACTGGCGTATCCCACAGCACATGGTGTGAATGTGTGTCACCGGGGGCATATCGGGAGACGGCGAAACAAACGGTGGTGTCCAGGTATGTGCCAGTGGAAGGGGGGAACCAGTGACCATTCGGTCAGTGCCAAGGGAAATCAAAAAACACCTGGGATTCGGTGGGTGGGGGCCCTGTGCCTGACCCAAGACAGGTTTTCAAATGCCTATCAGAGGAGCAAAGAAGTTTCTGCAGAATTCGCCCCACCCGCAACCCTCCTCCTCCCTGGTAGCCCTGACACAACTTCCCTTGCACCCAGCCCCAGCCCCAGCCCCAGCCCCAGCCCCAGCCCCAGCCCCAGCCCCAGCCCCAGCCCCAGCCCCAGCCCCAGCCCCAGCCCAGTCCCTCTGGTTCCCTGACATTCGTTTCGGCCACAAGATCAAGGGAGTCAGTCCGAACAGGAGCAGAGGAGAGGATGTCCCTCACCAATGAGACAGAAAGTGCAGAGGAAATGCGACACCACCTATCCTAGAAGACAACGCCAGTCACGGTCGCCTAGCGCTCATTCTAGGCAATCCACCCACCCATGAGGAGAAACCTGGAGAACAAGGAAGCTTCCCTGTCTGAGACACGTATGGAAGCCAAGGAATCGAGGGTCATGAGACCTGCCCAATGAAGCAGAAAGACGCTTGTAGAGAGATACAATCATGACACGGATCTGCAGGAAGTGTGTCCCTGACGCACTGGGAAGTCATCTTTGCACAAGGGCACACACACACTAACCGACAGAGAGAGGGAAAGAAAGACACAGAGACTGAGAGACAGAGAGAGAAGAGAGAATGGGAGACACACACACACACACACACACACACACACACACAGAGTCATACAGCAGAGGCATTGAAACACACCCCTCCAGGCAACCTCTGAGGCTGCGGGGTTCTGCTGTCGACGAGAACGACCCTCGGGTGAGAGAACAGCCCAGGGGCACGCAGGCCGACCTGTCCTCGAGATGACGGCGGCACGACTTTTGGGGAGACTCACCCCAACAGCGTCCGGGCAGGCCTGAGGCTGGAATGCCGTGCTGCTTCCCCCGGACTCCGCCTGGGGTTTCCTCATCCTGGTCGGCCCTTTGCGAATCCTGCCAACCGGAGACGTTCCCGTCGACCCCGTAGAGATGTCAGGCCGGAGCCTCAGAGCCCCGCCACCCAAGCACTGCCGCGGAGGGCTCCTGCTTTGCCGAGCCTCAGGGACCGGTTTCTAAGACAACCGTGGGAAGCACTGTGACGGCAGGAGCCGCTCGCGCCTCGCGCATGCGCATTGGCTGGATCGAATCGCGCTCCGCTCCTGCCAGTCAGGCTGCGTCCCCTTTAAATAATGAACCCTCTGCAGGGCTGCAGCGAGGCTCCCGCTGCAGCCGCGGCGGCGTGTGGATACGGGGTCCAGCTTGGGACGCCGTGGGAGAGGGGGCCGCCGGTTCCCTGTCCCAGGGCCAAACCCCCAGCAGTCCCGCCCTCAGGATCCCCTTGAGCCGACTTCCACGGAGGGAAGGGGAGCTTCAGGACGCCTGCTGTGTTCTGGGGACTCCCGTTCAGATCCGATTTTGTCCCCCTCCCAGTGAGATAGGATGGGCTCATCACATCTGGTGAGGCAGGCAGGGCCCCGCTGCAGCACAGAATGATCCCATAGGTCTCAAGGCGCAGCGTCAGCTGAAACTTCACTGATCCATCAGCCCTCTGCCTGCCTCCCTCCTTCGAAAGAGCAATGGCCTGCCCCGCTTCTATAAGCCCTGGGGCTCCGGAAAGCCGACCGCGCTTTACAGGACACGTGCGGGCAGGAACAGGGGCGAATCCGAGGTGGAGACCATGTGACCACGCGTGGCACTGGCGTATCCCACAGCACATGGTGTGAATGTGTGTCACCGGGGGCATATCGGGAGACGGCGAAACAAACGGTGGTGTCCAGGTATGTGCCAGTGGAAGGGGGGAACCAGTGACCATTCGGTCAGTGCCAAGGGAAATCAAAAAACACCTGGGATTCGGTGGGTGGGGGCCCTGTGCCTGACCCAAGACAGGTTTTCAAATGCCTATCAGAGGAGCAAAGAAGTTTCTGCAGAATTCGCCCCACCCGCAACCCTCCTCCTCCCTGGTAGCCCTGACACAACTTCCCCTGCACCCAGCCCCAGCCCCAGCCCCAGCCCCAGCCCCAGCCCCAGCCCCAGCCCCAGCCCCAGCCCAGTCCCTCTGGTTCCCTGACATTCGTTTCGGCCACAAGATCAAGGGAGTCAGTCCGAACAGGAGCAGAGGAGAGGATGTCCCTCACCAATGAGACAGAAAGTGCAGAGGAAATGCGACACCACCTATCCTAGAAGACAACGCCAGTCACGGTCGCCTAGCGCTCATTCTAGGCAATCCACCCACCCATGAGGAGAAACCTGGAGAACAAGGAAGCTTCCCTGTCTGAGACACGTATGGAAGCCAAGGAATCGAGGGTCATGAGACCTGCCCAATGAAGCAGAAAGACGCTTGTAGAGAGATACAATCATGACACGGATCTGCAGGAAGTGTGTCCCTGACGCACTGGGAAGTCATCTTTGCACAAGGGCACACACACACTAACCGACAGAGAGAGGGAAAGAAAGACACAGAGACTGAGAGACAGAGAGAGAAGAGAGAATGGGAGACACACACACACACACACACACACACACAGAGTCATACAGCAGAGGCATTGAAACACACCCCTCCAGGCAACCTCTGAGGCTGCGGGGTTCTGCTGTCGACGAGAACGACCCTCGGGTGAGAGAACAGCCCAGGGGCACGCAGGCCGACCTGTCCTCGAGATGACGGCGGCACGACTTTTGGGGAGACTCACCCCAACAGCGTCCGGGCAGGCCTGAGGCTGGAATGCCGTGCTGCTTCCCCCGGACTCCGCCTGGGGTTTCCTCATCCTGGTCGGCCCTTTGCGAATCCTGCCAACCGGAGACGTTCCCGTCGACCCCGTAGAGATGTCAGGCCGGAGCCTCAGAGCCCCGCCACCCAAGCACTGCCGCGGAGGGCTCCTGCTTTGCCGAGCCTCAGGGACCGGTTTCTAAGACAACCGTGGGAAGCACTGTGACGGCAGAAGCCGCTCGCGCCTCGCGCATGCGCATTGGCTGGACCGACTAGCGCTCCGCTCCTGGCAGTCAGGCTGCGTCCCCTTTAAATAATGCCCCCTCTGCGCGGCTGCAGCGAGGCTCCCGCTGCAGCCGTGGCGGCGTGTGGATACGGGGTCCAGCTTGGGACGCCGTGGCAGAGGGGGCCGCCGGTTCACTGTCCCAGGGACAAACCCCCCAGCAGTCCGCCCTCAGGATCCCCTTGAGCCGACTTCCACCGAGGGAAGGGGAGCTTCAGGACGCCTGCTGTGTTCTGGGGACTCCCGTTCAGATCCGATTTTGGCCCCCTCCCAGTGAGATAGGATGGGCTCACCACATCTGGTGAGGCAGGCAGGGCCTCGCTGCAGCACAGAATGATCCCATAGGTCTCAAGGCGCAGCGTCAACTGAACCTTCACTGATCCAACAGCCCTCTGCCTCCCTCCTCCTTCGAAAGAGCAGGGGCCTGCCCCGCTTCTAAAAGCCCTGGGGCTCCGGAAAGCCGACCGCGCTTTACAGGACACGTGCGGGCAGGAACAGGGGCGAATCCGAGGTGGAGACCATGAGACCACGCGTGGCACTGGCGTATCCCACAGCACATGGTGTGAATGTGTGTCACCGGAGGCATATCGGGAGACGGCGAAACAAACGGTGGTGTCCAGGTATGGGCCAGTGGAAGGCGGGAACAAGTGACCCTTCGGTCAATGCCAAGGGAAATCAAAGAACACCTGGGATTCGGTGGGTGGGGGTCCTGTGCCTGACCCAAGCCAGGTTTTCAAATGCCTATCAGAGGAGCAAAGAAGTTTCTGCAGAATTCGCCCCACACCCAACCCTCCTCCTCCCTGGTAGCCCTGACGCAACTTCCCCTGCACCCAGCCCCAGCCCCAGCCCCAGCCCCAGCCCCAGCCCCAGCCCCAGCCCAGTCCCTCTGGTTCCCTGACATTCGTTTCGGCCACAAGATCAAGGGAGTCAGTCCACCCAGGAGCAGAGGACAGGAGGTCCCTCAAGAATGAGACAGGAAGTGCAGAGGAAATGCGACACCACCTGTCCTAGAAGACAAGGCCAGTCACGCTCGCCTAGCGCTCATTCTAGGCAATCCACCCACCCATGAGGAGAAACCTGGAGAACAAGGAAGCTTCCCGGTCTGAGACACGTATGGAAGCCAAGAAATCCAGGGTCATGAGACCTGCCCAATGAAGCAGAAAGACGTTTGGAGAGAGATACAATCATGACACGGATCTGCAGGAAGTGTGTCCCTGACGCACTGGGAAGTCATCTTTGTTGAAGACATTTGGCCAGAGCGAGAGGCATCCAGGCCCCTGAGAAACACGTGAGGCAGAGCAAGAGGAAGGATAGAGCAGAGGCCAGAGCCCCGGCAGGATACAGCGCCGTGCCACCGCCAGGGGCATAAGGGGAGGGGTTCCAAAAGGGTGGCTTGTCCAGAGAGGCCAGCATTCCAGGGACAGGGATTGTTGCCATCTCCCATTCCCGGCTTCTTCTTCTACACGGTATCGTGGTGTGGCTTCATTCCTCAGAGAAGAGCCGTGAAAAGATACAACCATCTTCTCTGATGTGGTTCTGCTCCCCTACTGCAGGACAAAGAGCTCCTGTGGGGCTCTTTTCCTTGGTTGCTGTGTGGTCATCTTGATCTTAGAAAAGAGGCAGCTCATGATGGGCATGAGATTTCAATTGCTCCGGGACCGATGCATCTCCTCACGTGGGCCAGGCCTTCACACACCCAAAGCGGATCCGCGGCGGCGAAAACGATTGACAACCGGCCTCATGACCCAGGCAGAGACGCAGAAAGAGGCTCAGCAAAGACAGGCCGACATGCCAGAAATCGCTTTGTGGTGCACAGGGCACATTCGCCCAAAGACACACACGCACAAGGGCACACACACACTAACCGACAGAGAGAGGGAAAGAAAGACACAGAGACTGAGAGACAGAGAGAGAAGAGAGAATGGGACATACACACACACACACACACACACACACACACACACACACACACACAGAGTCATCCAGCAAAGGCATTGAAACACACCCCTCCAGGCAACCCCTGAGGCTGCGGGGTTCTGCTCTCGACGAGAACGACCCTCGGGTGAGAGAACAGCCCAGGGGCACGCAGGCCGACCTGTCCTCGAGATGACGGCGGCACGACTTTTGGGGAGACTCACCCCAACAGCGTCCGGGCAGGCCTGAGGCTGTGATGCCGTGCTGCTTCCCCCGGACTCCGCCTGGGGTTTCCACATCCTGGTCGGCCCTTTGCGACTCCTGGTATCCGGAGACGTTCCCGTGGACCCCGTAGAGATGTCAGGCCGGAGCCTCAGAGCCCCGCCACCCAAGCACTGCCGCGGAGGGCTCCTGCTTTGCCGAGCCTCAGGGACCGGTTTCTAAGACAACCGTGGGAAGCACTGTGACGGCAGGAGCCGCTCGCGCCTCGCGCATGCGCATTGGCTGGATCGAATCGCGCTCCGCTCCTGCCAGTCAGGCTGCGTCCCCTTTAAATAATGAACCCTCTGCAGGGCTGCAGCGAGGCTCCCGCTGCAGCCGCGGCGGCGTGTGGATACGGGGTCCAGCTTGGGACGCCGTGGGAGAGGGGGCCGCCGGTTCCCTGTCCCAGGGCCAAACCCCCAGCAGTCCCGCCCTCAGGATCCCCTTGAGCCGACTTCCACCGAGGGAAGGGGAGCTTCAGGACGCCTGCTGTGTTCTGGGGACTCCCGTTCAGATCCGATTTTGTCCCCCTCCCAGTGAGATAGGATGGGCTCATCACATCTGGTGAGGCAGGCAGGGCCCCGCTGCAGCACAGAATGATCCCATAGGTCTCAAGGCGCAGCGTCAGCTGAAACTTCACTGATCCATCAGCCCTCTGCCTGCCTCCCTCCTTCGAAAGAGCAATGGCCTGCCCCGCTTCTATAAGCCCTGGGGCTCCGGAAAGCCGACCGCGCTTTACAGGACACGTGCGGGCAGGAACAGGGGCGAATCCGAGGTGGAGACCATGTGACCACGCGTGGCACTGGCGTATCCCACAGCACATGGTGTGAATGTGTGTCACCGGGGGCATATCGGGAGACGGCGAAACAAACGGTGGTGTCCAGGTATGTGCCAGTGGAAGGGGGGAACCAGTGACCATTCGGTCAGTGCCAAGGGAAATCAAAAAACACCTGGGATTCGGTGGGTGGGGGCCCTGTGCCTGACCCAAGACAGGTTTTCAAATGCCTATCAGAGGAGCAAAGAAGTTTCTGCAGAATTCGCCCCACCCGCAACCCTCCTCCTCCCTGGTAGCCCTGACACAACTTCCCTTGCACCCAGCCCCAGCCCCAGCCCCAGCCCCAGCCCCAGCCCCAGCCCCAGCCCCAGCCCCAGCCCAGTCCCTCTGGTTCCCTGACATTCGTTTCGGCCACAAGATCAAGGGAGTCAGTCCGAACAGGAGCAGAGGAGAGGATGTCCCTCACCAATGAGACAGAAAGTGCAGAGGAAATGCGACACCACCTATCCTAGAAGACAACGCCAGTCACGGTCGCCTAGCGCTCATTCTAGGCAATCCACCCACCCATGAGGAGAAACCTGGAGAACAAGGAAGCTTCCGTGTCTGAGACACGTATGGAAGCCAAGGAATCGAGGGTCATGAGACCTGCCCAATGAAGCAGAAAGACGCTTGTAGAGAGATACAATCATGACACGGATCTGCAGGAAGTGTGTCCCTGACGCACTGGGAAGTCATCTTTGCACAAGGGCACACACACACTAACCGACAGAGAGAGGGAAAGAAAGACACAGAGACTGAGAGACAGAGAGAGAAGAGAGAATGGGAGACACACACACACACACACACACACACACACACACACACAGAGTCATACAGCAGAGGCATTGAAACACACCCCTCCAGGCAACCTCTGAGGCTGCGGGGTTCTGCTGTCGACGAGAACGACCCTCGGGTGAGAGAACAGCCCAGGGGCACGCAGGCCGACCTGTCCTCGAGATGACGGCGGCACGACTTTTGGGGAGACTCACCCCAACAGCGTCCGGGCAGGCCTGAGGCTGGAATGCCGTGCTGCTTCCCCCGGACTCCGCCTGGGGTTTCCTCATCCTGGTCGGCCCTTTGCGAATCCTGCCAACCGGAGACGTTCCCGTCGACCCCGTAGAGATGTCAGGCCGGAGCCTCAGAGCCCCGCCACCCAAGCACTGCCGCGGAGGGCTCCTGCTTTGCCGAGCCTCAGGGACCGGTTTCTAAGACAACCGTGGGAAGCACTGTGACGGCAGAAGCCGCTCGCGCCTCGCGCATGCGCATTGGCTGGACCGACTAGCGCTCCGCTCCTGGCAGTCAGGCTGCGTCCCCTTTAAATAATGCCCCCTCTGCGCGGCTGCAGCGAGGCTCCCGCTGCAGCCGTGGCGGCGTGTGGATACGGGGTCCAGCTTGGGACGCCGTGGCAGAGGGGGCCGCCGGTTCACTGTCCCAGGGACAAACCCCCCAGCAGTCCGCCCTCAGGATCCCCTTGAGCCGACTTCCACCGAGGGAAGGGGAGCTTCAGGACGCCTGCTGTGTTCTGGGGACTCCCGTTCAGATCCGATTTTGGCCCCCTCCCAGTGAGATAGGATGGGCTCACCACATCTGGTGAGGCAGGCAGGGCCTCGCTGCAGCACAGAATGATCCCATAGGTCTCAAGGCGCAGCGTCAACTGAACCTTCACTGATCCAACAGCCCTCTGCCTCCCTCCTCCTTCGAAAGAGCAGGGGCCTGCCCCGCTTCTAAAAGCCCTGGGGCTCCGGAAAGCCGACCGCGCTTTACAGGACACGTGCGGGCAGGAACAGGGGCGAATCCGAGGTGGAGACCATGAGACCACGCGTGGCACTGGCGTATCCCACAGCACATGGTGTGAATGTGTGTCACCGGAGGCATATCGGGAGACGGCGAAACAAACGGTGGTGTCCAGGTATGGGCCAGTGGAAGGCGGGAACAAGTGACCCTTCGGTCAATGCCAAGGGAAATCAAAGAACACCTGGGATTCGGTGGGTGGGGGTCCTGTGCCTGACCCAAGCCAGGTTTTCAAATGCCTATCAGAGGAGCAAAGAAGTTTCTGCAGAATTCGCCCCACACCCAACCCTCCTCCTCCCTGGTAGCCCTGACGCAACTTCCCCTGCACCCAGCCCCAGCCCCAGCCCCAGCCCCAGCCCCAGCCCCAGCCCCAGCCCCAGCCCAGTCCCTCTGGTTCCCTGACATTCGTTTCGGCCACAAGATCAAGGGAGTCAGTCCACCCAGGAGCAGAGGACAGGAGGTCCCTCAAGAATGAGACAGGAAGTGCAGAGGAAATGCGACACCACCTGTCCTAGAAGACAAGGCCAGTCACGCTCGCCTAGCGCTCATTCTAGGCAATCCACCCACCCATGAGGAGAAACCTGGAGAACAAGGAAGCTTCCCGGTCTGAGACACGTATGGAAGCCAAGAAATCCAGGGTCATGAGACCTGCCCAATGAAGCAGAAAGACGTTTGGAGAGAGATACAATCATGACACGGATCTGCAGGAAGTGTGTCCCTGACGCACTGGGAAGTCATCTTTGTTGAAGACATTTGGCCAGAGCGAGAGGCATCCAGGCCCCTGAGAAACACGTGAGGCAGAGCAAGAGGAAGGATAGAGCAGAGGCCAGAGCCCCGGCAGGATACAGCGCCGTGCCACCGCCAGGGGCATAAGGGGAGGGGTTCCAAAAGGGTGGCTTGTCCAGAGAGGCCAGCATTCCAGGGACAGGGATTGTTGCCATCTCCCATTCCCGGCTTCTTCTTCTACACGGTATCGTGGTGTGGCTTCATTCCTCAGAGAAGAGCCGTGAAAAGATACAACCATCTTCTCTGATGTGGTTCTGCTCCCCTACTGCAGGACAAAGAGCTCCTGTGGGGCTCTTTTCCTTGGTTGCTGTGTGGTCATCTTGATCTTAGAAAAGAGGCAGCTCATGATGGGCATGAGATTTCAATTGCTCCGGGACCGATGCATCTCCTCACGTGGGCCAGGCCTTCACACACCCAAAGCGGATCCGCGGCGGCGAAAACGATTGACAACCGGCCTCATGACCCAGGCAGAGACGCAGAAAGAGGCTCAGCAAAGACAGGCCGACATGCCAGAAATCGCTTTGTGGTGCACAGGGCACATTCGCCCAAAGACACACACGCACAAGGGCACACACACACTAACCGACAGAGAGAGGGAAAGAAAGACACAGAGACTGAGAGACAGAGAGAGAAGAGAGAATGGGACATACACACACACACACACACACACACACACACACACACACACACACAGAGTCATCCAGCAAAGGCATTGAAACACACCCCTCCAGGCAACCCCTGAGGCTGCGGGGTTCTGCTCTCGACGAGAACGACCCTCGGGTGAGAGAACAGCCCAGGGGCACGCAGGCCGACCTGTCCTCGAGATGACGGCGGCACGACTTTTGGGGAGACTCACCCCAACAGCGTCCGGGCAGGCCTGAGGCTGTGATGCCGTGCTGCTTCCCCCGGACTCCGCCTGGGGTTTCCACATCCTGGTCGGCCCTTTGCGACTCCTGGTATCCGGAGACGTTCCCGTGGACCCCGTAGAGATGTCAGGCCGGAGCCTCAGAGCCCCGCCACCCAAGCACTGCCGCGGAGGGCTCCTGCTTTGCCGAGCCTCAGGGACCGGTTTCTAAGACAACCGTGGGAAGCACTGTGACGGCAGGAGCCGCTCGCGCCTCGCGCATGCGCATTGGCTGGATCGAATCGCGCTCCGCTCCTGCCAGTCAGGCTGCGTCCCCTTTAAATAATGAACCCTCTGCAGGGCTGCAGCGAGGCTCCCGCTGCAGCCGCGGCGGCGTGTGGATACGGGGTCCAGCTTGGGACGCCGTGGGAGAGGGGGCCGCCGGTTCCCTGTCCCAGGGCCAAACCCCCAGCAGTCCCGCCCTCAGGATCCCCTTGAGCCGACTTCCACCGAGGGAAGGGGAGCTTCAGGACGCCTGCTGTGTTCTGGGGACTCCCGTTCAGATCCGATTTTGTCCCCCTCCCAGTGAGATAGGATGGGCTCATCACATCTGGTGAGGCAGGCAGGGCCCCGCTGCAGCACAGAATGATCCCATAGGTCTCAAGGCGCAGCGTCAGCTGAAACTTCACTGATCCATCAGCCCTCTGCCTGCCTCCCTCCTTCGAAAGAGCAATGGCCTGCCCCGCTTCTATAAGCCCTGGGGCTCCGGAAAGCCGACCGCGCTTTACAGGACACGTGCGGGCAGGAACAGGGGCGAATCCGAGGTGGAGACCATGTGACCACGCGTGGCACTGGCGTATCCCACAGCACATGGTGTGAATGTGTGTCACCGGGGGCATATCGGGAGACGGCGAAACAAACGGTGGTGTCCAGGTATGTGCCAGTGGAAGGGGGGAACCAGTGACCATTCGGTCAGTGCCAAGGGAAATCAAAAAACACCTGGGATTCGGTGGGTGGGGGCCCTGTGCCTGACCCAAGACAGGTTTTCAAATGCCTATCAGAGGAGCAAAGAAGTTTCTGCAGAATTCGCCCCACCCGCAACCCTCCTCCTCCCTGGTAGCCCTGACACAACTTCCCTTGCACCCAGCCCCAGCCCCAGCCCCAGCCCCAGCCCCAGCCCCAGCCCCAGCCCCAGCCCCAGCCCAGTCCCTCTGGTTCCCTGACATTCGTTTCGGCCACAAGATCAAGGGAGTCAGTCCGAACAGGAGCAGAGGAGAGGATGTCCCTCACCAATGAGACAGAAAGTGCAGAGGAAATGCGACACCACCTATCCTAGAAGACAACGCCAGTCACGGTCGCCTAGGGCTCATTCTAGGCAATCCACCCACCCATGAGGAGAAACCTGGAGAACAAGGAAGCTTCCGTGTCTGAGACACGTATGGAAGCCAAGGAATCGAGGGTCATGAGACCTGCCCAATGAAGCAGAAAGACGCTTGTAGAGAGATACAATCATGACACGGATCTGCAGGAAGTGTGTCCCTGACGCACTGGGAAGTCATCTTTGCACAAGGGCACACACACACTAACCGACAGAGAGAGGGAAAGAAAGACACAGAGACTGAGAGACAGAGAGAGAAGAGAGAATGGGAGACACACACACACACACACACACACACACACACACACACAGAGTCATACAGCAGAGGCATTGAAACACACCCCTCCAGGCAACCTCTGAGGCTGCGGGGTTCTGCTGTCGACGAGAACGACCCTCGGGTGAGAGAACAGCCCAGGGGCACGCAGGCCGACCTGTCCTCGAGATGACGGCGGCACGACTTTTGGGGAGACTCACCCCAACAGCGTCCGGGCAGGCCTGAGGCTGGAATGCCGTGCTGCTTCCCCCGGACTCCGCCTGGGGTTTCCTCATCCTGGTCGGCCCTTTGCGAATCCTGCCAACCGGAGACGTTCCCGTCGACCCCGTAGAGATGTCAGGCCGGAGCCTCAGAGCCCCGCCACCCAAGCACTGCCGCGGAGGGCTCCTGCTTTGCCGAGCCTCAGGGACCGGTTTCTAAGACAACCGTGGGAAGCACTGTGACGGCAGAAGCCGCTCGCGCCTCGCGCATGCGCATTGGCTGGACCGACTAGCGCTCCGCTCCTGGCAGTCAGGCTGCGTCCCCTTTAAATAATGCCCCCTCTGCGCGGCTGCAGCGAGGCTCCCGCTGCAGCCGTGGCGGCGTGTGGATACGGGGTCCAGCTTGGGACGCCGTGGCAGAGGGGGCCGCCGGTTCACTGTCCCAGGGACAAACCCCCCAGCAGTCCGCCCTCAGGATCCCCTTGAGCCGACTTCCACCGAGGGAAGGGGAGCTTCAGGACGCCTGCTGTGTTCTGGGGACTCCCGTTCAGATCCGATTTTGGCCCCCTCCCAGTGAGATAGGATGGGCTCACCACATCTGGTGAGGCAGGCAGGGCCTCGCTGCAGCACAGAATGATCCCATAGGTCTCAAGGCGCAGCGTCAACTGAACCTTCACTGATCCAACAGCCCTCTGCCTCCCTCCTCCTTCGAAAGAGCAGGGGCCTGCCCCGCTTCTAAAAGCCCTGGGGCTCCGGAAAGCCGACCGCGCTTTACAGGACACGTGCGGGCAGGAACAGGGGCGAATCCGAGGTGGAGACCATGAGACCACGCGTGGCACTGGCGTATCCCACAGCACATGGTGTGAATGTGTGTCACCGGAGGCATATCGGGAGACGGCGAAACAAACGGTGGTGTCCAGGTATGGGCCAGTGGAAGGCGGGAACAAGTGACCCTTCGGTCAATGCCAAGGGAAATCAAAGAACACCTGGGATTCGGTGGGTGGGGGTCCTGTGCCTGACCCAAGCCAGGTTTTCAAATGCCTATCAGAGGAGCAAAGAAGTTTCTGCAGAATTCGCCCCACACCCAACCCTCCTCCTCCCTGGTAGCCCTGACGCAACTTCCCCTGCACCCAGCCCCAGCCCCAGCCCCAGCCCCAGCCCCAGCCCCAGCCCCATCCCCAGCCCCAGCCCAGTCCCTCTGGTTCCCTGACATTCGTTTCGGCCACAAGATCAAGGGAGTCAGTCCACCCAGGAGCAGAGGACAGGAGGTCCCTCAAGAATGAGACAGGAAGTGCAGAGGAAATGCGACACCACCTGTCCTAGAAGACAAGGCCAGTCACGCTCGCCTAGCGCTCATTCTAGGCAATCCACCCACCCATGAGGAGAAACCTGGAGAACAAGGAAGCTTCCCGGTCTGAGACACGTATGGAAGCCAAGAAATCCAGGGTCATGAGACCTGCCCAATGAAGCAGAAAGACGTTTGGAGAGAGATACAATCATGACACGGATCTGCAGGAAGTGTGTCCCTGACGCACTGGGAAGTCATCTTTGTTGAAGACATTTGGCCAGAGCGAGAGGCATCCAGGCCCCTGAGAAACACGTGAGGCAGAGCAAGAGGAAGGATAGAGCAGAGGCCAGAGCCCCGGCAGGATACAGCGCCGTGCCACCGCCAGGGGCATAAGGGGAGGGGTTCCAAAAGGGTGGCTTGTCCAGAGAGGCCAGCATTCCAGGGACAGGGATTGTTGCCATCTCCCATTCCCGGCTTCTTCTTCTACACGGTATCGTGGTGTGGCTTCATTCCTCAGAGAAGAGCCGTGAAAAGATACAACCATCTTCTCTGATGTGGTTCTGCTCCCCTACTGCAGGACAAAGAGCTCCTGTGGGGCTCTTTTCCTTGGTTGCTGTGTGGTCATCTTGATCTTAGAAAAGAGGCAGCTCATGATGGGCATGAGATTTCAATTGCTCCGGGACCGATGAATCTCCTCACGTGGGCCAGGCCTTCACACACCCAAAGCGGATCCGCGGCGGCGAAAACGATTGACAACCGGCCTCATGACCCAGGCAGAGACGCAGAAAGAGGCTCAGCAAAGACAGGCCGACATGCCAGAAATCGCTTTGTGGTGCACAGGGCACATTCGCCCAAAGACACACACGCACAAGGGCACACACACACTAACCGACAGAGAGAGGGAAAGAAAGCCACAGAGACTGAGAGAAAGAGAGAGAAGAGAGAATGGGACATACACACACACACACACACACACACACACACACACACACACACACAGAGTCATCCAGCAAAGGCATTGAAACACACCCCTCCAGGCAACCCCTGAGGCTGCGGGGTTCTGCTCTCGACGAGAACGACCCTCGGGTGAGAGAACAGCCCAGGGGCACGCAGGCCGACCTGTCCTCGAGATGACGGCGGCACGACTTTTGGGGAGACTCACCCCAACAGCGTCCGGGCAGGCCTGAGGCTGTGATGCCGTGCTGCTTCCCCCGGACTCCGCCTGGGGTTTCCACATCCAGGTCGGCCCTTTGCGACTCCTGGTATCCGGAGACGTTCCCGTGGACCCCGTAGAGATGTCAGGCCGGAGCCTCAGAGCCCCGCCACCCAAGCACTGCCGCGGAGGGCTCCTGCTTTGCCGAGCCTCAGGGACCGGTTTCTAAGACAACCGTGGGAAGCACTGTGACGGCAGGAGCCGCTCGCGCCTCGCGCATGCGCATTGGCTGGATCGAATCGCGCTCCGCTCCTGCCAGTCAGGCTGCGTCCCCTTTAAATAATGAACCCTCTGCAGGGCTGCAGCGAGGCTCCCGCTGCAGCCGCGGCGGCGTGTGGATACGGGGTCCAGCTTGGGACGCCGTGGGAGAGGGGGCCGCCGGTTCCCTGTCCCAGGGCCAAACCCCCAGCAGTCCCGCCCTCAGGATCCCCTTGAGCCGACTTCCACCGAGGGAAGGGGAGCTTCAGGACGCCTGCTGTGTTCTGGGGACTCCCGTTCAGATCCGATTTTGTCCCCCTCCCAGTGAGATAGGATGGGCTCATCACATCTGGTGAGGCAGGCAGGGCCCCGCTGCAGCACAGAATGATCCCATAGGTCTCAAGGCGCAGCGTCAGCTGAAACTTCACTGATCCATCAGCCCTCTGCCTGCCTCCCTCCTTCGAAAGAGCAATGGCCTGCCCCGCTTCTATAAGCCCTGGGGCTCCGGAAAGCCGACCGCGCTTTACAGGACACGTGCGGGCAGGAACAGGGGCGAATCCGAGGTGGAGACCATGTGACCACGCGTGGCACTGGCGTATCCCACAGCACATGGTGTGAATGTGTGTCACCGGGGGCATATCGGGAGACGGCGAAACAAACGGTGGTGTCCAGGTATGTGCCAGTGGAAGGGGGGAACCAGTGACCATTCGGTCAGTGCCAAGGGAAATCAAAAAACACCTGGGATTCGGTGGGTGGGGGCCCTGTGCCTGACCCAAGACAGGTTTTCAAATGCCTATCAGAGGAGCAAAGAAGTTTCTGCAGAATTCGCCCCACCCGCAACCCTCCTCCTCCCTGGTAGCCCTGACACAACTTCCCTTGCACCCAGCCCCAGCCCCAGCCCCAGCCCCAGCCCCAGCCCCAGCCCCAGCCCCAGCCCCAGCCCAGTCCCTCTGGTTCCCTGACATTCGTTTCGGCCACAAGATCAAGGGAGTCAGTCCGAACAGGAGCAGAGGAGAGGATGTCCCTCACCAATGAGACAGAAAGTGCAGAGGAAATGCGACACCACCTATCCTAGAAGACAACGCCAGTCACGGTCGCCTAGCGCTCATTCTAGGCAATCCACCCACCCATGAGGAGAAACCTGGAGAACAAGGAAGCTTCCCTGTCTGAGACACGTATGGAAGCCAAGGAATCGAGGGTCATGAGACCTGCCCAATGAAGCAGAAAGACGCTTGTAGAGAGATACAATCATGACACGGATCTGCAGGAAGTGTGTCCCTGACGCACTGGGAAGTCATCTTTGCACAAGGGCACACACACACTAACCGACAGAGAGAGGGAAAGAAAGACACAGAGACTGAGAGACAGAGAGAGAAGAGAGAATGGGAGACACACACACACACACACACACACACACACACACAGAGTCATACAGCAGAGGCATTGAAACACACCCCTCCAGGCAACCTCTGAGGCTGCGGGGTTCTGCTGTCGACGAGAACGACCCTCGGGTGAGAGAACAGCCCAGGGGCACGCAGGCCGACCTGTCCTCGAGATGACGGCGGCACGACTTTTGGGGAGACTCACCCCAACAGCGTCCGGGCAGGCCTGAGGCTGGAATGCCGTGCTGCTTCCCCCGGACTCCGCCTGGGGTTTCCTCATCCTGGTCGGCCCTTTGCGAATCCTGCCAACCGGAGACGTTCCCGTCGACCCCGTAGAGATGTCAGGCCGGAGCCTCAGAGCCCCGCCACCCAAGCACTGCCGCGGAGGGCTCCTGCTTTGCCGAGCCTCAGGGACCGGTTTCTAAGACAACCGTGGGAAGCACTGTGACGGCAGAAGCCGCTCGCGCCTCGCGCATGCGCATTGGCTGGACCGACTAGCGCTCCGCTCCTGGCAGTCAGGCTGCGTCCCCTTTAAATAATGCCCCCTCTGCGCGGCTGCAGCGAGGCTCCCGCTGCAGCCGTGGCGGCGTGTGGATACGGGGTCCAGCTTGGGACGCCGTGGCAGAGGGGGCCGCCGGTTCACTGTCCCAGGGACAAACCCCCCAGCAGTCCGCCCTCAGGATCCCCTTGAGCCGACTTCCACCGAGGGAAGGGGAGCTTCAGGACGCCTGCTGTGTTCTGGGGACTCCCGTTCAGATCCGATTTTGGCCCCCTCCCAGTGAGATAGGATGGGCTCACCACATCTGGTGAGGCAGGCAGGGCCTCGCTGCAGCACAGAATGATCCCATAGGTCTCAAGGCGCAGCGTCAACTGAACCTTCACTGATCCAACAGCCCTCTGCCTCCCTCCTCCTTCGAAAGAGCAGGGGCCTGCCCCGCTTCTAAAAGCCCTGGGGCTCCGGAAAGCCGACCGCGCTTTACAGGACACGTGCGGGCAGGAACAGGGGCGAATCCGAGGTGGAGACCATGAGATCACGCGTGGCACTGGCGTATCCCACAGCACATGGTGTGAATGTGTGTCACCGGAGGCATATCGGGAGACGGCGAAACAAACGGTGGTGTCCAGGTATGGGCCAGTGGAAGGCGGGAACAAGTGACCCTTCGGTCAATGCCAAGGGAAATCAAAGAACACCTGGGATTCGGTGGGTGGGGGTCCTGTGCCTGACCCAAGCCAGGTTTTCAAATGCCTATCAGAGGAGCAAAGAAGTTTCTGCAGAATTCGCCCCACACCCAACCCTCCTCCTCCCTGGTAGCCCTGACGCAACTTCCCCTGCACCCAGCCCCAGCCCCAGCCCCAGCCCCAGCCCCAGCCCCAGCCCCAGCCCCAGCCCAGTCCCTCTGGTTCCCTGACATTCGTTTCGGCCACAAGATCAAGGGAGTCAGTCCACCCAGGAGCAGAGGACAGGAGGTCCCTCAAGAATGAGACAGGAAGTGCAGAGGAAATGCGACACCACCTGTCCTAGAAGACAAGGCCAGTCACGCTCGCCTAGCGCTCATTCTAGGCAATCCACCCACCCATGAGGAGAAACCTGGAGAACAAGGAAGCTTCCCGGTCTGAGACACGTATGGAAGCCAAGAAATCCAGGGTCATGAGACCTGCCCAATGAAGCAGAAAGACGTTTGGAGAGAGATACAATCATGACACGGATCTGCAGGAAGTGTGTCCCTGACGCACTGGGAAGTCATCTTTGTTGAAGACATTTGGCCAGAGCGAGAGGCATCCAGGCCCCTGAGAAACACGTGAGGCAGAGCAAGAGGAAGGATAGAGCAGAGGCCAGAGCCCCGGCAGGATACAGCGCCGTGCCACCGCCAGGGGCATAAGGGGAGGGGTTCCAAAAGGGTGGCTTGTCCAGAGAGGCCAGCATTCCAGGGACAGGGATTGTTGCCATCTCCCATTCCCGGCTTCTTCTTCTACACGGTATCGTGGTGTGGCTTCATTCCTCAGAGAAGAGCCGTGAAAAGATACAACCATCTTCTCTGATGTGGTTCTGCTCCCCTACTGCAGGACAAAGAGCTCCTGTGGGGCTCTTTTCCTTGGTTGCTGTGTGGTCATCTTGATCTTAGAAAAGAGGCAGCTCATGATGGGCATGAGATTTCAATTGCTCCGGGACCGATGCATCTCCTCACGTGGGCCAGGCCTTCACACACCCAAAGCGGATCCGCGGCGGCGAAAACGATTGACAACCGGCCTCATGACCCAGGCAGAGACGCAGAAAGAGGCTCAGCAAAGACAGGCCGACATGCCAGAAATCGCTTTGTGGTGCACAGGGCACATTCGCCCAAAGACACACACGCACAAGGGCACACACACACTAACCGACAGAGAGAGGGAAAGAAAGACACAGAGACTGAGAGACAGAGAGAGAAGAGAGAATGGGACATACACACACACACACACACACACACACACACACACACACACACACAGAGTCATCCAGCAAAGGCATTGAAACACACCCCTCCAGGCAACCCCTGAGGCTGCGGGGTTCTGCTCTCGACGAGAACGACCCTCGGGTGAGAGAACAGCCCAGGGGCACGCAGGCCGACCTGTCCTCGAGATGACGGCGGCACGACTTTTGGGGAGACTCACCCCAACAGCGTCCGGGCAGGCCTGAGGCTGTGATGCCGTGCTGCTTCCCCCGGACTCCGCCTGGGGTTTCCACATCCTGGTCGGCCCTTTGCGACTCCTGGTATCCGGAGACGTTCCCGTGGACCCCGTAGAGATGTCAGGCCGGAGCCTCAGAGCCCCGCCACCCAAGCACTGCCGCGGAGGGCTCCTGCTTTGCCGAGCCTCAGGGACCGGTTTCTAAGACAACCGTGGGAAGCACTGTGACGGCAGGAGCCGCTCGCGCCTCGCGCATGCGCATTGGCTGGATCGAATCGCGCTCCGCTCCTGCCAGTCAGGCTGCGTCCCCTTTAAATAATGAACCCTCTGCAGGGCTGCAGCGAGGCTCCCGCTGCAGCCGCGGCGGCGTGTGGATACGGGGTCCAGCTTGGGACGCCGTGGGAGAGGGGGCCGCCGGTTCCCTGTCCCAGGGCCAAACCCCCAGCAGTCCCGCCCTCAGGATCCCCTTGAGCCGACTTCCACCGAGGGAAGGGGAGCTTCAGGACGCCTGCTGTGTTCTGGGGACTCCCGTTCAGATCCGATTTTGTCCCCCTCCCAGTGAGATAGGATGGGCTCATCACATCTGGTGAGGCAGGCAGGGCCCCGCTGCAGCACAGAATGATCCCATAGGTCTCAAGGCGCAGCGTCAGCTGAAACTTCACTGATCCATCAGCCCTCTGCCTGCCTCCCTCCTTCGAAAGAGCAATGGCCTGCCCCGCTTCTATAAGCCCTGGGGCTCCGGAAAGCCGACCGCGCTTTACAGGACACGTGCGGGCAGGAACAGGGGCGAATCCGAGGTGGAGACCATGTGACCACGCGTGGCACTGGCGTATCCCACAGCACATGGTGTGAATGTGTGTCACCGGGGGCATATCGGGAGACGGCGAAACAAACGGTGGTGTCCAGGTATGTGCCAGTGGAAGGGGGGAACCAGTGACCATTCGGTCAGTGCCAAGGGAAATCAAAAAACACCTGGGATTCGGTGGGTGGGGGCCCTGTGCCTGACCCAAGACAGGTTTTCAAATGCCTATCAGAGGAGCAAAGAAGTTTCTGCAGAATTCGCCCCACCCGCAACCCTCCTCCTCCCTGGTAGCCCTGACACAACTTCCCTTGCACCCAGCCCCAGCCCCAGCCCCAGCCCCAGCCCCAGCCCCAACCCCAGCCCCAGCCCCAGCCCCAGCCCAGTCCCTCTGGTTCCCTGACATTCGTTTCGGCCACAAGATCAAGGGAGTCAGTCCAAACAGGAGCAGAGGAGAGGATGTCCCTCACCAATGAGACAGAAAGTGCAGAGGAAATGCGACACCACCTATCCTAGAAGACAACGCCAGTCACGGTCGCCTAGCGCTCATTCTAGGCAATCCACCCACCCATGAGGAGAAACCTGGAGAACAAGGAAGCTTCCCTGTCTGAGACACGTATGGAAGCCAAGGAATCGAGGGTCATGAGACCTGCCCAATGAAGCAGAAAGACGCTTGTAGAGAGATACAATCATGACACGGATCTGCAGGAAGTGTGTCCCTGACGCACTGGGAAGTCATCTTTGCACAAGGGCACACACACACTAACCGACAGAGAGAGGGAAAGAAAGACACAGAGACTGAGAGACAGAGAGAGAAGAGAGAATGGGAGACACACACACACACACACACACACACACACACACAGAGTCATACAGCAGAGGCATTGAAACACACCCCTCCAGGCAACCTCTGAGGCTGCGGGGTTCTGCTGTCGACGAGAACGACCCTCGGGTGAGAGAACAGCCCAGGGGCACGCAGGCCGACCTGTCCTCGAGATGACGGCGGCACGACTTTTGGGGAGACTCACCCCAACAGCGTCCGGGCAGGCCTGAGGCTGGAATGCCGTGCTGCTTCCCCCGGACTCCGCCTGGGGTTTCCTCATCCTGGTCGGCCCTTTGCGAATCCTGCCAACCGGAGACGTTCCCGTCGACCCCGTAGAGATGTCAGGCCGGAGCCTCAGAGCCCCGCCACCCAAGCACTGCCGCGGAGGGCTCCTGCTTTGCCGAGCCTCAGGGACCGGTTTCTAAGACAACCGTGGGAAGCACTGTGACGGCAGAAGCCGCTCGCGCCTCGCGCATGCGCATTGGCTGGACCGACTAGCGCTCCGCTCCTGGCAGTCAGGCTGCGTCCCCTTTAAATAATGCCCCCTCTGCGCGGCTGCAGCGAGGCTCCCGCTGCAGCCGTGGCGGCGTGTGGATACGGGGTCCAGCTTGGGACGCCGTGGCAGAGGGGGCCGCCGGTTCACTGTCCCAGGGACAAACCCCCCAGCAGTCTGCCCTCAGGATCCCCTTGAGCCGACTTCCACCGAGGGAAGGGGAGCTTCAGGACGCCTGCTGTGTTCTGGGGACTCCCGTTCAGATCCGATTTTGGCCCCCTCCCAGTGAGATAGGATGGGCTCACCACATCTGGTGAGGCAGGCAGGGCCTCGCTGCAGCACAGAATGATCCCATAGGTCTCAAGGCGCAGCGTCAACTGAACCTTCACTGATCCAACAGCCCTCTGCCTCCCTCCTCCTTCGAAAGAGCAGGGGCCTGCCCCGCTTCTAAAAGCCCTGGGGCTCCGGAAAGCCGACCGCGCTTTACAGGACACGTGCGGGCAGGAACAGGGGCGAATCCGAGGTGGAGACCATGAGACCACGCGTGGCACTGGCGTATCCCACAGCACATGGTGTGAATGTGTGTCACCGGAGGCATATCGGGAGACGGCGAAACAAACGGTGGTGTCCAGGTATGGGCCAGTGGAAGGCGGGAACAAGTGACCCTTCGGTCAATGCCAAGGGAAATCAAAGAACACCTGGGATTCGGTGGGTGGGGGTCCTGTGCCTGACCCAAGCCAGGTTTTCAAATGCCTATCAGAGGAGCAAAGAAGTTTCTGCAGAATTCGCCCCACACCCAACCCTCCTCCTCCCTGGTAGCCCTGACGCAACTTCCCCTGCACCCAGCCCCAGCCCCAGCCCCAGCCCCAGCCCCAGCCCCAGCCCCAGCCCAGTCCCTCTGGTTCCCTGACATTCGTTTCGGCCACAAGATCAAGGGAGTCAGTCCACCCAGGAGCAGAGGACAGGAGGTCCCTCAAGAATGAGACAGGAAGTGCAGAGGAAATGCGACACCACCTGTCCTAGAAGACAAGGCCAGTCACGCTCGCCTAGCGCTCATTCTAGGCAATCCACCCACCCATGAGGAGAAACCTGGAGAACAAGGAAGCTTCCCGGTCTGAGACACGTATGGAAGCCAAGAAATCCAGGGTCATGAGACCTGCCCAATGAAGCAGAAAGACGTTTGGAGAGAGATACAATCATGACACGGATCTGCAGGAAGTGTGTCCCTGACGCACTGGGAAGTCATCTTTGTTGAAGACATTTGGCCAGAGCGAGAGGCATCCAGGCCCCTGAGAAACACGTGAGGCAGAGCAAGAGGAAGGATAGAGCAGAGGCCAGAGCCCCGGCAGGATACAGCGCCGTGCCACCGCCAGGGGCATAAGGGGAGGGGTTCCAAAAGGGTGGCTTGTCCAGAGAGGCCAGCATTCCAGGGACAGGGATTGTTGCCATCTCCCATTCCCGGCTTCTTCTTCTACACGGTATCGTGGTGTGGCTTCATTCCTCAGAGAAGAGCCGTGAAAAGATACAACCATCTTCTCTGATGTGGTTCTGCTCCCCTACTGCAGGACAAAGAGCTCCTGTGGGGCTCTTTTCCTTGGTTGCTGTGTGGTCATCTTGATCTTAGAAAAGAGGCAGCTCATGATGGGCATGAGATTTCAATTGCTCCGGGACCGATGCATCTCCTCACGTGGGCCAGGCCTTCACACACCCAAAGCGGATCCGCGGCGGCGAAAACGATTGACAACCGGCCTCATGACCCAGGCAGAGACGCAGAAAGAGGCTCAGCAAAGACAGGCCGACATGCCAGAAATCGCTTTGTGGTGCACAGGGCACATTCGTCCAAAGACACACACGCACAAGGGCACACACACACTAACCGACAGAGAGAGGGAAAGAAAGACACAGAGACTGAGAGACAGAGAGAGAAGAGAGAATGGGACATACACACACACACACACACACACACACACACACACAGAGTCATCCAGCAAAGGCATTGAAACACACCCCTCCAGGCAACCCCTGAGGCTGCGGGGTTCTGCTCTCGACGAGAACGACCCTCGGGTGAGAGAACAGCCCAGGGGCACGCAGGCCGACCTGTCCTCGAGATGACGGCGGCACGACTTTTGGGGAGACTCACCCCAACAGCGTCCGGGCAGGCCTGAGGCTGTGATGCCGTGCTGCTTCCCCCGGACTCCGCCTGGGGTTTCCACATCCTGGTCGGCCCTTTGCGACTCCTGGTATCCGGAGACGTTCCCGTGGACCCCGTAGAGATGTCAGGCCGGAGCCTCAGAGCCCCGCCACCCAAGCACTGCCGCGGAGGGCTCCTGCTTTGCCGAGCCTCAGGGACCGGTTTCTAAGACAACCGTGGGAAGCACTGTGACGGCAGGAGCCGCTCGCGCCTCGCGCATGCGCATTGGCTGGATCGAATCGCGCTCCGCTCCTGCCAGTCAGGCTGCGTCCCCTTTAAATAATGAACCCTCTGCAGGGCTGCAGCGAGGCTCCCGCTGCAGCCGCGGCGGCGTGTGGATACGGGGTCCAGCTTGGGACGCCGTGGGAGAGGGGGCCGCCGGTTCCCTGTCCCAGGGCCAAACCCCCAGCAGTCCCGCCCTCAGGATCCCCTTGAGCCGACTTCCACCGAGGGAAGGGGAGCTTCAGGACGCCTGCTGTGTTCTGGGGACTCCCGTTCAGATCCGATTTTGTCCCCCTCCCAGTGAGATAGGATGGGCTCATCACATCTGGTGAGGCAGGCAGGGCCCCGCTGCAGCACAGAATGATCCCATAGGTCTCAAGGCGCAGCGTCAGCTGAAACTTCACTGATCCATCAGCCCTCTGCCTGCCTCCCTCCTTCGAAAGAGCAATGGCCTGCCCCGCTTCTATAAGCCCTGGGGCTCCGGAAAGCCGACCGCGCTTTACAGGACACGTGCGGGCAGGAACAGGGGCGAATCCGAGGTGGAGACCATGTGACCACGCGTGGCACTGGCGTATCCCACAGCACATGGTGTGAATGTGTGTCACCGGGGGCATATCGGGAGACGGCGAAACAAACGGTGGTGTCCAGGTATGTGCCAGTGGAAGGGGGGAACCAGTGACCATTCGGTCAGTGCCAAGGGAAATCAAAAAACACCTGGGATTCGGTGGGTGGGGGCCCTGTGCCTGACCCAAGACAGGTTTTCAAATGCCTATCAGAGGAGCAAAGAAGTTTCTGCAGAATTCGCCCCACCCGCAACCCTCCTCCTCCCTGGTAGCCCTGACACAACTTCCCTTGCACCCAGCCCCAGCCCCAGCCCCAGCCCCAGCCCCAGCCCCAACCCCAGCCCCAGCCCCAGCCCCAGCCCAGTCCCTCTGGTTCCCTGACATTCGTTTCGGCCACAAGATCAAGGGAGTCAGTCCGAACAGGAGCAGAGGAGAGGATGTCCCTCACCAATGAGACAGAAAGTGCAGAGGAAATGCGACACCACCTATCCTAGAAGACAACGCCAGTCACGGTCGCCTAGCGCTCATTCTAGGCAATCCACCCACCCATGAGGAGAAACCTGGAGAACAAGGAAGCTTCCCTGTCTGAGACACGTATGGAAGCCAAGGAATCGAGGGTCATGAGACCTGCCCAATGAAGCAGAAAGACGCTTGTAGAGAGATACAATCATGACACGGATCTGCAGGAAGTGTGTCCCTGACGCACTGGGAAGTCATCTTTGCACAAGGGCACACACACACTAACCGACAGAGAGAGGGAAAGAAAGACACAGAGACTGAGAGACAGAGAGAGAAGAGAGAATGGGAGACACACACACACACACACACACACACACACACACACACAGAGTCATACAGCAGAGGCATTGAAACACACCCCTCCAGGCAACCTCTGAGGCTGCGGGGTTCTGCTGTCGACGAGAACGACCCTCGGGTGAGAGAACAGCCCAGGGGCACGCAGGCCGACCTGTCCTCGAGATGACGGCGGCACGACTTTTGGGGAGACTCACCCCAACAGCGTCCGGGCAGGCCTGAGGCTGGAATGCCGTGCTGCTTCCCCCGGACTCCGCCTGGGGTTTCCTCATCCTGGTCGGCCCTTTGCGAATCCTGCCAACCGGAGACGTTCCCGTCGACCCCGTAGAGATGTCAGGCCGGAGCCTCAGAGCCCCGCCACCCAAGCACTGCCGCGGAGGGCTCCTGCTTTGCCGAGCCTCAGGGACCGGTTTCTAAGACAACCGTGGGAAGCACTGTGACGGCAGAAGCCGCTCGCGCCTCGCGCATGCGCATTGGCTGGACCGACTAGCGCTCCGCTCCTGGCAGTCAGGCTGCGTCCCCTTTAAATAATGCCCCCTCTGCGCGGCTGCAGCGAGGCTCCCGCTGCAGCCGTGGCGGCGTGTGGATACGGGGTCCAGCTTGGGACGCCGTGGCAGAGGGGGCCGCCGGTTCACTGTCCCAGGGACAAACCCCCCAGCAGTCCGCCCTCAGGATCCCCTTGAGCCGACTTCCACCGAGGGAAGGGGAGCTTCAGGACGCCTGCTGTGTTCTGGGGACTCCCGTTCAGATCCGATTTTGGCCCCCTCCCAGTGAGATAGGATGGGCTCACCACATCTGGTGAGGCAGGCAGGGCCTCGCTGCAGCACAGAATGATCCCATAGGTCTCAAGGCGCAGCGTCAACTGAACCTTCACTGATCCAACAGCCCTCTGCCTCCCTCCTCCTTCGAAAGAGCAGGGGCCTGCCCCGCTTCTAAAAGCCCTGGGGCTCCGGAAAGCCGACCGCGCTTTACAGGACACGTGCGGGCAGGAACAGGGGCGAATCCGAGGTGGAGACCATGAGACCACGCGTGGCACTGGCGTATCCCACAGCACATGGTGTGAATGTGTGTCACCGGAGGCATATCGGGAGACGGCGAAACAAACGGTGGTGTCCAGGTATGGGCCAGTGGAAGGCGGGAACAAGTGACCCTTCGGTCAATGCCAAGGGAAATCAAAGAACACCTGGGATTCGGTGGGTGGGGGTCCTGTGCCTGACCCAAGCCAGGTTTTCAAATGCCTATCAGAGGAGCAAAGAAGTTTCTGCAGAATTCGCCCCACACCCAACCCTCCTCCTCCCTGGTAGCCCTGACGCAACTTCCCCTGCACCCAGCCCCAGCCCCAGCCCCAGCCCCAGCCCCAGCCCCAGCCCCAGCCCCAGCCCCAGCCCAGTCCCTCTGGTTCCCTGACATTCGTTTCGGCCACAAGATCAAGGGAGTCAGTCCACCCAGGAGCAGAGGACAGGAGGTCCCTCAAGAATGAGACAGGAAGTGCAGAGGAAATGCGACACCACCTGTCCTAGAAGACAAGGCCAGTCACGCTCGCCTAGCGCTCATTCTAGGCAATCCACCCACCCATGAGGAGAAACCTGGAGAACAAGGAAGCTTCCCGGTCTGAGACACGTATGGAAGCCAAGAAATCCAGGGTCATGAGACCTGCCCAATGAAGCAGAAAGACGTTTGGAGAGAGATACAATCATGACACGGATCTGCAGGAAGTGTGTCCCTGACGCACTGGGAAGTCATCTTTGTTGAAGACATTTGGCCAGAGCGAGAGGCATCCAGGCCCCTGAGAAACACGTGAGGCAGAGCAAGAGGAAGGATAGAGCAGAGGCCAGAGCCCCGGCAGGATACAGCGCCGTGCCACCGCCAGGGGCATAAGGGGAGGGGTTCCAAAAGGGTGGCTTGTCCAGAGAGGCCAGCATTCCAGGGACAGGGATTGTTGCCATCTCCCATTCCCGGCTTCTTCTTCTACACGGTATCGTGGTGTGGCTTCATTCCTCAGAGAAGAGCCGTGAAAAGATACAACCATCTTCTCTGATGTGGTTCTGCTCCCCTACTGCAGGACAAAGAGCTCCTGTGGGGCTCTTTTCCTTGGTTGCTGTGTGGTCATCTTGATCTTAGAAAAGAGGCAGCTCATGATGGGCATGAGATTTCAATTGCTCCGGGACCGATGCATCTCCTCACGTGGGCCAGGCCTTCACACACCCAAAGCGGATCCGCGGCGGCGAAAACGATTGACAACCGGCCTCATGACCCAGGCAGAGACGCAGAAAGAGGCTCAGCAAAGACAGGCCGACATGCCAGAAATCGCTTTGTGGTGCACAGGGCACATTCGCCCAAAGACACACACGCACAAGGGCACACACACACTAACCGACAGAGAGAGGGAAAGAAAGACACAGAGACTGAGAGACAGAGAGAGAAGAGAGAATGGGACATACACACACACACACACACACACACACACACACACACACACACACAGAGTCATCCAGCAAAGGCATTGAAACACACCCCTCCAGGCAACCCCTGAGGCTGCGGGGTTCTGCTCTCGACGAGAACGACCCTCGGGTGAGAGAACAGCCCAGGGGCACGCAGGCCGACCTGTCCTCGAGATGACGGCGGCACGACTTTTGGGGAGACTCACCCCAACAGCGTCCGGGCAGGCCTGAGGCTGTGATGCCGTGCTGCTTCCCCCGGACTCCGCCTGGGGTTTCCACATCCTGGTCGGCCCTTTGCGACTCCTGGTATCCGGAGACGTTCCCGTGGACCCCGTAGAGATGTCAGGCCGGAGCCTCAGAGCCCCGCCACCCAAGCACTGCCGCGGAGGGCTCCTGCTTTGCCGAGCCTCAGGGACCGGTTTCTAAGACAACCGTGGGAAGCACTGTGACGGCAGGAGCCGCTCGCGCCTCGCGCATGCGCATTGGCTGGATCGAATCGCGCTCCGCTCCTGCCAGTCAGGCTGCGTCCCCTTTAAATAATGAACCCTCTGCAGGGCTGCAGCGAGGCTCCCGCTGCAGCCGCGGCGGCGTGTGGATACGGGGTCCAGCTTGGGACGCCGTGGGAGAGGGGGCCGCCGGTTCCCTGTCCCAGGGCCAAACCCCCAGCAGTCCCGCCCTCAGGATCCCCTTGAGCCGACTTCCACCGAGGGAAGGGGAGCTTCAGGACGCCTGCTGTGTTCTGGGGACTCCCGTTCAGATCCGATTTTGTCCCCCTGCCAGTGAGATAGGATGGGCTCATCACATCTGGTGAGGCAGGCAGGGCCCCGCTGCAGCACAGAATGATCCCATAGGTCTCAAGGCGCAGCGTCAGCTGAAACTTCACTGATCCATCAGCCCTCTGCCTGCCTCCCTCCTTCGAAAGAGCAATGGCCTGCCCCGCTTCTATAAGCCCTGGGGCTCCGGAAAGCCGACCGCGCTTTACAGGACACGTGCGGGCAGGAACAGGGGCGAATCCGAGGTGGAGACCATGTGACCACGCGTGGCACTGGCGTATCCCACAGCACATGGTGTGAATGTGTGTCACCGGGGGCATATCGGGAGACGGCGAAACAAACGGTGGTGTCCAGGTATGTGCCAGTGGAAGGGGGGAACCAGTGACCATTCGGTCAGTGCCAAGGGAAATCAAAAAACACCTGGGATTCGGTGGGTGGGGGCCCTGTGCCTGACCCAAGACAGGTTTTCAAATGCCTATCAGAGGAGCAAAGAAGTTTCTGCAGAATTCGCCCCACCCGCAACCCTCCTCCTCCCTGGTAGCCCTGACACAACTTCCCCTGCACCCAGCCCCAGCCCCAGCCCCAGCCCCAGCCCCAGCCCCAGCCCCAGCCCCAGCCCCAGCCCAGTCCCTCTGGTTCCCTGACATTCGTTTCGGCCACAAGATCAAGGGAGTCAGTCCGAACAGGAGCAGAGGAGAGGATGTCCCTCACCAATGAGACAGAAAGTGCAGAGGAAATGCGACACCACCTATCCTAGAAGACAACGCCAGTCACGGTCGCCTAGCGCTCATTCTAGGCAATCCACCCACCCATAAGGAGAAACCTGGAGAACAAGGAAGCTTCCCTGTCTGAGACACGTATGGAAGCCAAGGAATCGAGGGTCATGAGACCTGCCCAATGAAGCAGAAAGACGCTTGTAGAGAGATACAATCATGACACGGATCTGCAGGAAGTGTGTCCCTGACGCACTGGGAAGTCATCTTTGCACAAGGGCACACACACACTAACCGACAGAGAGAGGGAAAGAAAGACACAGAGACTGAGAGACAGAGAGAGAAGAGAGAATGGGAGACACACACACACACACACACACACACACACACACACACAGAGTCATACAGCAGAGGCATTGAAACACACCCCTCCAGGCAACCTCTGAGGCTGCGGGGTTCTGCTGTCGACGAGAACGACCCTCGGGTGAGAGAACAGCCCAGGGGCACGCAGGCCGACCTGTCCTCGAGATGACGGCGGCACGACTTTTGGGGAGACTCACCCCAACAGCGTCCGGGCAGGCCTGAGGCTGGAATGCCGTGCTGCTTCCCCCGGACTCCGCCTGGGGTTTCCTCATCCTGGTCGGCCCTTTGCGAATCCTGCCAACCGGAGACGTTCCCGTCGACCCCGTAGAGATGTCAGGCCGGAGCCTCAGAGCCCCGCCACCCAAGCACTGCCGCGGAGGGCTCCTGCTTTGCCGAGCCTCAGGGACCGGTTTCTAAGACAACCGTGGGAAGCACTGTGACGGCAGAAGCCGCTCGCGCCTCGCGCATGCGCATTGGCTGGACCGACTAGCGCTCCGCTCCTGGCAGTCAGGCTGCGTCCCCTTTAAATAATGCCCCCTCTGCGCGGCTGCAGCGAGGCTCCCGCTGCAGCCGTGGCGGCGTGTGGATACGGGGTCCAGCTTGGGACGCCGTGGCAGAGGGGTCCGCCGGTTCACTGTCCCAGGGACAAACCCCCCAGCAGTCCGCCCTCAGGATCCCCTTGAGCCGACTTCCACCGAGGGAAGGGGAGCTTCAGGACGCCTGCTGTGTTCTGGGGACTCCCGTTCAGATCCGATTTTGGCCCCCTCCCAGTGAGATAGGATGGGCTCACCACATCTGGTGAGGCAGGCAGGGCCTCGCTGCAGCACAGAATGATCCCATAGGTCTCAAGGCGCAGCGTCAACTGAACCTTCACTGATCCAACAGCCCTCTGCCTCCCTCCTCCTTCGAAAGAGCAGGGGCCTGCCCCGCTTCTAAAAGCCCTGGGGCTCCGGAAAGCCGACCGCGCTTTACAGGACACGTGCGGGCAGGAACAGGGGCGAATCCGAGGTGGAGACCATGAGACCACGCGTGGCACTGGCGTATCCCACAGCACATGGTGTGAATGTGTGTCACCGGAGGCATATCGGGAGACGGCGAAACAAACGGTGGTGTCCAGGTATGGGCCAGTGGAAGGCGGGAACAAGTGACCCTTCGGTCAATGCCAAGGGAAATCAAAGAACACCTGGGATTCGGTGGGTGGGGGTCCTGTGCCTGACCCAAGCCAGGTTTTCAAATGCCTATCAGAGGAGCAAAGAAGTTTCTGCAGAATTCGCCCCACACCCAACCCTCCTCCTCCCTGGTAGCCCTGACGCAACTTCCCCTGCACCCAGCCCCAGCCCCAGCCCCAGCCCCAGCCCCAGCCCCAGCCCCAGCCCAGTCCCTCTGGTTCCCTGACATTCGTTTCGGCCACAAGATCAAGGGAGTCAGTCCACCCAGGAGCAGAGGACAGGAGGTCCCTCAAGAATGAGACAGGAAGTGCAGAGGAAATGCGACACCACCTGTCCTAGAAGACAAGGCCAGTCACGCTCGCCTAGCGCTCATTCTAGGCAATCCACCCACCCATGAGGAGAAACCTGGAGAACAAGGAAGCTTCCCGGTCTGAGACACGTATGGAAGCCAAGAAATCCAGGGTCATGAGACCTGCCCAATGAAGCAGAAAGACGTTTGGAGAGAGATACAATCATGACACGGATCTGCAGGAAGTGTGTCCCTGACGCACTGGGAAGTCATCTTTGTTGAAGACATTTGGCCAGAGCGAGAGGCATCCAGGCCCCTGAGAAACACGTGAGGCAGAGCAAGAGGAAGGATAGAGCAGAGGCCAGAGCCCCGGCAGGATACAGCGCCGTGCCACCGCCAGGGGCATAAGGGGAGGGGTTCCAAAAGGGTGGCTTGTCCAGAGAGGCCAGCATTCCAGGGACAGGGATTGTTGCCATCTCCCATTCCCGGCTTCTTCTTCTACACGGTATCGTGGTGTGGCTTCATTCCTCAGAGAAGAGCCGTGAAAAGATACAACCATCTTCTCTGATGTGGTTCTGCTCCCCTACTGCAGGACAAAGAGCTCCTGTGGGGCTCTTTTCCTTGGTTGCTGTGTGGTCATCTTGATCTTAGAAAAGAGGCAGCTCATGATGGGCATGAGATTTCAATTGCTCCGGGACCGATGCATCTCCTCACGTGGGCCAGGCCTTCACACACCCAAAGCGGATCCGCGGCGGCGAAAACGATTGACAACCGGCCTCATGACCCAGGCAGAGACGCAGAAAGAGGCTCAGCAAAGACAGGCCGACATGCCAGAAATCGCTTTGTGGTGCACAGGGCACATTCGTCCAAAGACACACACGCACAAGGGCACACACACACTAACCGACAGAGAGAGGGAAAGAAAGACACAGAGACTGAGAGACAGAGAGAGAAGAGAGAATGGGACATACACACACACACACACACACACACACACACACACACACACACAGAGTCATCCAGCAAAGGCATTGAAACACACCCCTCCAGGCAACCCCTGAGGCTGCGGGGTTCTGCTCTCGACGAGAACGACCCTCGGGTGAGAGAACAGCCCAGGGGCACGCAGGCCGACCTGTCCTCGAGATGACGGCGGCACGACTTTTGGGGAGACTCACCCCAACAGCGTCCGGGCAGGCCTGAGGCTGTGATGCCGTGCTGCTTCCCCCGGACTCCGCCTGGGGTTTCCACATCCTGGTCGGCCCTTTGCGACTCCTGGTATCCGGAGACGTTCCCGTGGACCCCGTAGAGATGTCAGGCCGGAGCCTCAGAGCCCCGCCACCCAAGCACTGCCGCGGAGGGCTCCTGCTTTGCCGAGCCTCAGGGACCGGTTTCTAAGACAACCGTGGGAAGCACTGTGACGGCAGGAGCCGCTCGCGCCTCGCGCATGCGCATTGGCTGGATCGAATCGCGCTCCGCTCCTGCCAGTCAGGCTGCGTCCCCTTTAAATAATGAACCCTCTGCAGGGCTGCAGCGAGGCTCCCGCTGCAGCCGCGGCGGCGTGTGGATACGGGGTCCAGCTTGGGACGCCGTGGGAGAGGGGGCCGCCGGTTCCCTGTCCCAGGGCCAAACCCCCAGCAGTCCCGCCCTCAGGATCCCCTTGAGCCGACTTCCACCGAGGGAAGGGGAGCTTCAGGACGCCTGCTGTGTTCTGGGGACTCCCGTTCAGATCCGATTTTGTCCCCCTGCCAGTGAGATAGGATGGGCTCATCACATCTGGTGAGGCAGGCAGGGCCCCGCTGCAGCACAGAATGATCCCATAGGTCTCAAGGCGCAGCGTCAGCTGAAACTTCACTGATCCATCAGCCCTCTGCCTGCCTCCCTCCTTCGAAAGAGCAATGGCCTGCCCCGCTTCTATAAGCCCTGGGGCTCCGGAAAGCCGACCGCGCTTTACAGGACACGTGCGGGCAGGAACAGGGGCGAATCCGAGGTGGAGACCATGTGACCACGCGTGGCACTGGCGTATCCCACAGCACATGGTGTGAATGTGTGTCACCGGGGGCATATCGGGAGACGGCGAAACAAACGGTGGTGTCCAGGTATGTGCCAGTGGAAGGGGGGAAACAGTGACCATTCGGTCAGTGCCAAGGGAAATCAAAAAACACCTGGGATTCGGTGGGTGGGGGCCCTGTGCCTGACCCAAGACAGGTTTTCAAATGCCTATCAGAGGAGCAAAGAAGTTTCTGCAGAATTCGCCCCACCCGCAACCCTCCTCCTCCCTGGTAGCCCTGACACAACTTCCCCTGCACCCAGCCCCAGCCCCAGCCCCAGCCCCAGCCCCAGCCCCAGCCCCAGCCCCAGCCCCAGCCCAGTCCCTCTGGTTCCCTGACATTCGTTTCGGCCACAAGATCAAGGGAGTCAGTCCGAACAGGAGCAGAGGAGAGGATGTCCCTCACCAATGAGACAGAAAGTGCAGAGGAAATGCGACACCACCTATCCTAGAAGACAACGCCAGTCACGGTCGCCTAGCGCTCATTCTAGGCAATCCACCCACCCATGAGGAGAAACCTGGAGAACAAGGAAGCTTCCCTGTCTGAGACACGTATGGAAGCCAAGGAATCGAGGGTCATGAGACCTGCCCAATGAAGCAGAAAGACGCTTGTAGAGAGATACAATCATGACACGGATCTGCAGGAAGTGTGTCCCTGACGCACTGGGAAGTCATCTTTGCACAAGGGCACACACACACTAACCGACAGAGAGAGGGAAAGAAAGACACAGAGACTGAGAGACAGAGAGAGAAGAGAGAATGGGAGACACACACACACACACACACACACACACACACACACACACACACAGAGTCATACAGCAGAGGCATTGAAACACAACCCTCCAGGCAACCTCTGAGGCTGCGGGGTTCTGCTGTCGACGAGAACGACCCTCGGGTGAGAGAACAGCCCAGGGGCACGCAGGCCGACCTGTCCTCGAGATGACGGCGGCACGACTTTTGGGGAGACTCACCCCAACAGCGTCCGGGCAGGCCTGAGGCTGGAATGCCGTGCTGCTTCCCCCGGACTCCGCCTGGGGTTTCCTCATCCTGGTCGGCCCTTTGCGAATCCTGCCAACCGGAGACGTTCCCGTCGACCCCGTAGAGATGTCAGGCCGGAGCCTCAGAGCCCCGCCACCCAAGCACTGCCGCGGAGGGCTCCTGCTTTGCCGAGCCTCAGGGACCGGTTTCTAAGACAACCGTGGGAAGCACTGTGACGGCAGAAGCCGCTCGCGCCTCGCGCATGCGCATTGGCTGGACCGACTAGCGCTCCGCTCCTGGCAGTCAGGCTGCGTCCCCTTTAAATAATGCCCCCTCTGCGCGGCTGCAGCGAGGCTCCCGCTGCAGCCGTGGCGGCGTGTGGATACGGGGTCCAGCTTGGGACGCCGTGGCAGAGGGGGCCGCCGGTTCACTGTCCCAGGGACAAACCCCCCAGCAGTCCGCCCTCAGGATCCCCTTGAGCCGACTTCCACCGAGGGAAGGGGAGCTTCAGGACGCCTGCTGTGTTCTGGGGACTCCCGTTCAGATCCGATTTTGGCCCCCTCCCAGTGAGATAGGATGGGCTCACCACATCTGGTGAGGCAGGCAGGGCCTCGCTGCAGCACAGAATGATCCCATAGGTCTCAAGGCGCAGCGTCAACTGAACCTTCACTGATCCAACAGCCCTCTGCCTCCCTCCTCCTTCGAAAGAGCAGGGGCCTGCCCCGCTTCTAAAAGCCCTGGGGCTCCGGAAAGCCGACCGCGCTTTACAGGACACGTGCGGGCAGGAACAGGGGCGAATCCGAGGTGGAGACCATGAGACCACGCGTGGCACTGGCGTATCCCACAGCACATGGTGTGAATGTGTGTCACCGGAGGCATATCGGGAGACGGCGAAACAAACGGTGGTGTCCAGGTATGGGCCAGTGGAAGGCGGGAACAAGTGACCCTTCGGTCAATGCCAAGGGAAATCAAAGAACACCTGGGATTCGGTGGGTGGGGGTCCTGTGCCTGACCCAAGCCAGGTTTTCAAATGCCTATCAGAGGAGCAAAGAAGTTTCTGCAGAATTCGCCCCACACCCAACCCTCCTCCTCCCTGGTAGCCCTGACGCAACTTCCCCTGCACCCAGCCCCAGCCCCAGCCCCAGCCCCAGCCCCAGCCCCAGCCCCAGCCCAGTCCCTCTGGTTCCCTGACATTCGTTTCGGCCACAAGATCAAGGGAGTCAGTCCACCCAGGAGCAGAGGACAGGAGGTCCCTCAAGAATGAGACAGGAAGTGCAGAGGAAATGCGACACCACCTGTCCTAGAAGACAAGGCCAGTCACGCTCGCCTAGCGCTCATTCTAGGCAATCCACCCACCCATGAGGAGAAACCTGGAGAACAAGGAAGCTTCCCGGTCTGAGACACGTATGGAAGCCAAGAAATCCAGGGTCATGAGACCTGCCCAATGAAGCAGAAAGACGTTTGGAGAGAGATACAATCATGACACGGATCTGCAGGAAGTGTGTCCCTGACGCACTGGGAAGTCATCTTTGTTGAAGACATTTGGCCAGAGCGAGAGGCATCCAGGCCCCTGAGAAACACGTGAGGCAGAGCAAGAGGAAGGATAGAGCAGAGGCCAGAGCCCCGGCAGGATACAGCGCCGTGCCACCGCCAGGGGCATAAGGGGAGGGGTTCCAAAAGGGTGGCTTGTCCAGAGAGGCCAGCATTCCAGGGACAGGGATTGTTGCCATCTCCCATTCCCGGCTTCTTCTTCTACACGGTATCGTGGTGTGGCTTCATTCCTCAGAGAAGAGCCGTGAAAAGATACAACCATCTTCTCTGATGTGGTTCTGCTCCCCTACTGCAGGACAAAGAGCTCCTGTGGGGCTCTTTTCCTTGGTTGCTGTGTGGTCATCTTGATCTTAGAAAAGAGGCAGCTCATGATGGGCATGAGATTTCAATTGCTCCGGGACCGATGCATCTCCTCACGTGGGCCAGGCCTTCACACACCCAAAGCGGATCCGCGGCGGCGAAAACGATTGACAACCGGCCTCATGACCCAGGCAGAGACGCAGAAAGAGGCTCAGCAAAGACAGGCCGACATGCCAGAAATCGCTTTGTGGTGCACAGGGCACATTCGTCCAAAGACACACACGCACAAGGGCACACACACACTAACCGACAGAGAGAGGGAAAGAAAGACACAGAGACTGAGAGACAGAGAGAGAAGAGAGAATGGGACATACACACACACACACACACACACACACACACACACAGAGTCATCCAGCAAAGGCATTGAAACACACCCCTCCAGGCAACCCCTGAGGCTGCGGGGTTCTGCTCTCGACGAGAACGACCCTCGGGTGAGAGAACAGCCCAGGGGCACGCAGGCCGACCTGTCCTCGAGATGACGGCGGCACGACTTTTGGGGAGACTCACCCCAACAGCGTCCGGGCAGGCCTGAGGCTGTGATGCCGTGCTGCTTCCCCCGGACTCCGCCTGGGGTTTCCACATCCTGGTCGGCCCTTTGCGACTCCTGGTATCCGGAGACGTTCCCGTGGACCCCGTAGAGATGTCAGGCCGGAGCCTCAGAGCCCCGCCACCCAAGCACTGCCGCGGAGGGCTCCTGCTTTGCCGAGCCTCAGGGACCGGTTTCTAAGACAACCGTGGGAAGCACTGTGACGGCAGGAGCCGCTCGCGCCTCGCGCATGCGCATTGGCTGGATCGAATCGCGCTCCGCTCCTGCCAGTCAGGCTGCGTCCCCTTTAAATAATGAACCCTCTGCAGGGCTGCAGCGAGGCTCCCGCTGCAGCCGCGGCGGCGTGTGGATACGGGGTCCAGCTTGGGACGCCGTGGGAGAGGGGGCCGCCGGTTCCCTGTCCCAGGGCCAAACCCCCAGCAGTCCCGCCCTCAGGATCCCCTTGAGCCGACTTCCACCGAGGGAAGGGGAGCTTCAGGACGCCTGCTGTGTTCTGGGGACTCCCGTTCAGATCCGATTTTGTCCCCCTGCCAGTGAGATAGGATGGGCTCATCACATCTGGTGAGGCAGGCAGGGCCCCGCTGCAGCACAGAATGATCCCATAGGTCTCAAGGCGCAGCGTCAGCTGAAACTTCACTGATCCATCAGCCCTCTGCCTGCCTCCCTCCTTCGAAAGAGCAATGGCCTGCCCCGCTTCTATAAGCCCTGGGGCTCCGGAAAGCCGACCGCGCTTTACAGGACACGTGCGGGCAGGAACAGGGGCGAATCCGAGGTGGAGACCATGTGACCACGCGTGGCACTGGCGTATCCCACAGCACATGGTGTGAATGTGTGTCACCGGGGGCATATCGGGAGACGGCGAAACAAACGGTGGTGTCCAGGTATGTGCCAGTGGAAGGGGGGAACCAGTGACCATTCGGTCAGTGCCAAGGGAAATCAAAAAACACCTGGGATTCGGTGGGTGGGGGCCCTGTGCCTGACGCAAGACAGGTTTTCAAATGCCTATCAGAGGAGCAAAGAAGTTTCTGCAGAATTCGCCCCACCCGCAACCCTCCTCCTCCCTGGTAGCCCTGACACAACTTCCCCTGCACCCAGCCCCAGCCCCAGCCCCAGCCCCAGCCCCAGCCCCAGCCCCAGCCCCAGCCCCAGCCCAGTCCCTCTGGTTCCCTGACATTCGTTTCGGCCACAAGATCAAGGGAGTCAGTCCGAACAGGAGCAGAGGAGAGGATGTCCCTCACCAATGAGACAGAAAGTGCAGAGGAAATGCGACACCACCTATCCTAGAAGACAACGCCAGTCACGGTCGCCTAGCGCTCATTCTAGGCAATCCACCCACCCATGAGGAGAAACCTGGAGAACAAGGAAGCTTCCCTGTCTGAGACACGTATGGAAGCCAAGGAATCGAGGGTCATGAGACCTGCCCAATGAAGCAGAAAGACGCTTGTAGAGAGATACAATCATGACACGGATCTGCAGGAAGTGTGTCCCTGACGCACTGGGAAGTCATCTTTGCACAAGGGCACACACACACTAACCGACAGAGAGAGGGAAAGAAAGACACAGAGACTGAGAGACAGAGAGAGAAGAGAGAATGGGAGACACACACACACACACACACACACACACACACACACACACAGAGTCATACAGCAGAGGCATTGAAACACAACCCTCCAGGCAACCTCTGAGGCTGCGGGGTTCTGCTGTCGACGAGAACGACCCTCGGGTGAGAGAACAGCCCAGGGGCACGCAGGCCGACCTGTCCTCGAGATGACGGCGGCACGACTTTTGGGGAGACTCACCCCAACAGCGTCCGGGCAGGCCTGAGGCTGGAATGCCGTGCTGCTTCCCCCGGACTCCGCCTGGGGTTTCCTCATCCTGGTCGGCCCTTTGCGAATCCTGCCAACCGGAGACGTTCCCGTCGACCCCGTAGAGATGTCAGGCCGGAGCCTCAGAGCCCCGCCACCCAAGCACTGCCGCGGAGGGCTCCTGCTTTGCCGAGCCTCAGGGACCGGTTTCTAAGACAACCGTGGGAAGCACTGTGACGGCAGAAGCCGCTCGCGCCTCGCGCATGCGCATTGGCTGGACCGACTAGCGCTCCGCTCCTGGCAGTCAGGCTGCGTCCCCTTTAAATAATGCCCCCTCTGCGCGGCTGCAGCGAGGCTCCCGCTGCAGCCGTGGCGGCGTGTGGATACGGGGTCCAGCTTGGGACGCCGTGGCAGAGGGGGCCGCCGGTTCACTGTCCCAGGGACAAACCCCCCAGCAGTCCGCCCTCAGGATCCCCTTGAGCCGACTTCCACCGAGGGAAGGGGAGCTTCAGGACGCCTGCTGTGTTCTGGGGACTCCCGTTCAGATCCGATTTTGGCCCCCTCCCAGTGAGATAGGATGGGCTCACCACATCTGGTGAGGCAGGCAGGGCCTCGCTGCAGCACAGAATGATCCCATAGGTCTCAAGGCGCAGCGTCAACTGAACCTTCACTGATCCAACAGCCCTCTGCCTCCCTCCTCCTTCGAAAGAGCAGGGGCCTGCCCCGCTTCTAAAAGCCCTGGGGCTCCGGAAAGCCGACCGCGCTTTACAGGACACGTGCGGGCAGGAACAGGGGCGAATCCGAGGTGGAGACCATGAGACCACGCGTGGCACTGGCGTATCCCACAGCACATGGTGTGAATGTGTGTCACCGGAGGCATATCGGGAGACGGCGAAACAAACGGTGGTGTCCAGGTATGGGCCAGTGGAAGGCGGGAACAAGTGACCCTTCGGTCAATGCCAAGGGAAATCAAAGAACACCTGGGATTCGGTGGGTGGGGGTCCTGTGCCTGACCCAAGCCAGGTTTTCAAATGCCTATCAGAGGAGCAAAGAAGTTTCTGCAGAATTCGCCCCACACCCAACCCTCCTCCTCCCTGGTAGCCCTGACGCAACTTCCCCTGCACCCAGCCCCAGCCCCAGCCCCAGCCCCAGCCCCAGCCCCAGCCCCAGCCCCAGCCCAGTCCCTCTGGTTCCCTGACATTCGTTTCGGCCACAAGATCAAGGGAGTCAGTCCACCCAGGAGCAGAGGACAGGAGGTCCCTCAAGAATGAGACAGGAAGTGCAGAGGAAATGCGACACCACCTGTCCTAGAAGACAAGGCCAGTCACGCTCGCCTAGCGCTCATTCTAGGCAATCCACCCACCCATGAGGAGAAACCTGGAGAACAAGGAAGCTTCCCGGTCTGAGACACGTATGGAAGCCAAGAAATCCAGGGTCATGAGACCTGCCCAATGAAGCAGAAAGACGTTTGGAGAGAGATACAATCATGACACGGATCTGCAGGAAGTGTGTCCCTGACGCACTGGGAAGTCATCTTTGTTGAAGACATTTGGCCAGAGCGAGAGGCATCCAGGCCCCTGAGAAACACGTGAGGCAGAGCAAGAGGAAGGATAGAGCAGAGGCCAGAGCCCCGGCAGGATACAGCGCCGTGCCACCGCCAGGGGCATAAGGGGAGGGGTTCCAAAAGGGTGGCTTGTCCAGAGAGGCCAGCATTCCAGGGACAGGGATTGTTGCCATCTCCCATTCCCGGCTTCTTCTTCTACACGGTATCGTGGTGTGGCTTCATTCCTCAGAGAAGAGCCGTGAAAAGATACAACCATCTTCTCTGATGTGGTTCTGCTCCCCTACTGCAGGACAAAGAGCTCCTGTGGGGCTCTTTTCCTTGGTTGCTGTGTGGTCATCTTGATCTTAGAAAAGAGGCAGCTCATGATGGGCATGAGATTTCAATTGCTCCGGGACCGATGCATCTCCTCACGTGGGCCAGGCCTTCACACACCCAAAGCGGATCCGCGGCGGCGAAAACGATTGACAACCGGCCTCATGACCCAGGCAGAGACGCAGAAAGAGGCTCAGCAAAGACAGGCCGACATGCCAGAAATCGCTTTGTGGTGCACAGGGCACATTCGTCCAAAGACACACACGCACAAGGGCACACACACACTAACCGACAGAGAGAGGGAAAGAAAGACACAGAGACTGAGAGACAGAGAGAGAAGAGAGAATGGGACATACACACACACACACACACACACACACACACACACAGAGTCATCCAGCAAAGGCATTGAAACACACCCCTCCAGGCAACCCCTGAGGCTGCGGGGTTCTGCTCTCGACGAGAACGACCCTCGGGTGAGAGAACAGCCCAGGGGCACGCAGGCCGACCTGTCCTCGAGATGACGGCGGCACGACTTTTGGGGAGACTCACCCCAACAGCGTCCGGGCAGGCCTGAGGCTGTGATGCCGTGCTGCTTCCCCCGGACTCCGCCTGGGGTTTCCACATCCTGGTCGGCCCTTTGCGACTCCTGGTATCCGGAGACGTTCCCGTGGACCCCGTAGAGATGTCAGGCCGGAGCCTCAGAGCCCCGCCACCCAAGCACTGCCGCGGAGGGCTCCTGCTTTGCCGAGCCTCAGGGACCGGTTTCTAAGACAACCGTGGGAAGCACTGTGACGGCAGGAGCCGCTCGCGCCTCGCGCATGCGCATTGGCTGGATCGAATCGCGCTCCGCTCCTGCCAGTCAGGCTGCGTCCCCTTTAAATAATGAACCCTCTGCAGGGCTGCAGCGAGGCTCCCGCTGCAGCCGCGGCGGCGTGTGGATACGGGGTCCAGCTTGGGACGCCGTGGGAGAGGGGGCCGCCGGTTCCCTGTCCCAGGGCCAAACCCCCAGCAGTCCCGCCCTCAGGATCCCCTTGAGCCGACTTCCACCGAGGGAAGGGGAGCTTCAGGACGCCTGCTGTGTTCTGGGGACTCCCGTTCAGATCCGATTTTGTCCCCCTGCCAGTGAGATAGGATGGGCTCATCACATCTGGTGAGGCAGGCAGGGCCCCGCTGCAGCACAGAATGATCCCATAGGTCTCAAGGCGCAGCGTCAGCTGAAACTTCACTGATCCATCAGCCCTCTGCCTGCCTCCCTCCTTCGAAAGAGCAATGGCCTGCCCCGCTTCTATAAGCCCTGGGGCTCCGGAAAGCCGACCGCGCTTTACAGGACACGTGCGGGCAGGAACAGGGGCGAATCCGAGGTGGAGACCATGTGACCACGCGTGGCACTGGCGTATCCCACAGCACATGGTGTGAATGTGTGTCACCGGGGGCATATCGGGAGACGGCGAAACAAACGGTGGTGTCCAGGTATGTGCCAGTGGAAGGGGGGAAACAGTGACCATTCGGTCAGTGCCAAGGGAAATCAAAAAACACCTGGGATTCGGTGGGTGGGGGCCCTGTGCCTGACCCAAGACAGGTTTTCAAATGCCTATCAGAGGAGCAAAGAAGTTTCTGCAGAATTCGCCCCACCCGCAACCCTCCTCCTCCCTGGTAGCCCTGACACAACTTCCCCTGCACCCAGCCCCAGCCCCAGCCCCAGCCCCGGCCCCAGCCCCAGCCCCAGCCCCAGCCCCAGCCCAGTCCCTCTGGTTCCCTGACATTCGTTTCGGCCACAAGATCAAGGGAGTCAGTCCGAACAGGAGCAGAGGAGAGGATGTCCCTCACCAATGAGACAGAAAGTGCAGAGGAAATGCGACACCACCTATCCTAGAAGACAACGCCAGTCACGGTCGCCTAGCGCTCATTCTAGGCAATCCACCCACCCATGAGGAGAAACCTGGAGAACAAGGAAGCTTCCCTGTCTGAGACACGTATGGAAGCCAAGGAATCGAGGGTCATGAGACCTGCCCAATGAAGCAGAAAGACGCTTGTAGAGAGATACAATCATGACACGGATCTGCAGGAAGTGTGTCCCTGACGCACTGGGAAGTCATCTTTGCACAAGGGCACACACACACTAACCGACAGAGAGAGGGAAAGAAAGACACAGAGACTGAGAGACAGAGAGAGAAGAGAGAATGGGAGACACACACACACACACACACACACACACACACACACACACAGAGTCATACAGCAGAGGCATTGAAACACACCCCTCCAGGCAACCTCTGAGGCTGCGGGGTTCTGCTGTCGACGAGAACGACCCTCGGGTGAGAGAACAGCCCAGGGGCACGCAGGCCGACCTGTCCTCGAGATGACGGCGGCACGACTTTTGGGGAGACTCACCCCAACAGCGTCCGGGCAGGCCTGAGGCTGGAATGCCGTGCTGCTTCCCCCGGACTCCGCCTGGGGTTTCCTCATCCTGGTCGGCCCTTTGCGAATCCTGCCAACCGGAGACGTTCCCGTCGACCCCGTAGAGATGTCAGGCCGGAGCCTCAGAGCCCCGCCACCCAAGCACTGCCGCGGAGGGCTCCTGCTTTGCCGAGCCTCAGGGACCGGTTTCTAAGACAACCGTGGGAAGCACTGTGACGGCAGAAGCCGCTCGCGCCTCGCGCATGCGCATTGGCTGGACCGACTAGCGCTCCGCTCCTGGCAGTCAGGCTGCGTCCCCTTTAAATAATGCCCCCTCTGCGCGGCTGCAGCGAGGCTCCCGCTGCAGCCGTGGCGGCGTGTGGATACGGGGTCCAGCTTGGGACGCCGTGGCAGAGGGGGCCGCCGGTTCACTGTCCCAGGGACAAACCCCCCAGCAGTCCGCCCTCAGGATCCCCTTGAGCCGACTTCCACCGAGGGAAGGGGAGCTTCAGGACGCCTGCTGTGTTCTGGGGACTCCCGTTCAGATCCGATTTTGGCCCCCTCCCAGTGAGATAGGATGGGCTCACCACATCTGGTGAGGCAGGCAGGGCCTCGCTGCAGCACAGAATGATCCCATAGGTCTCAAGGCGCAGCGTCAACTGAACCTTCACTGATCCAACAGCCCTCTGCCTCCCTCCTCCTTCGAAAGAGCAGGGGCCTGCCCCGCTTCTAAAAGCCCTGGGGCTCCGGAAAGCCGACCGCGCTTTACAGGACACGTGCGGGCAGGAACAGGGGCGAATCCGAGGTGGAGACCATGAGATCACGCGTGGCACTGGCGTATCCCACAGCACATGGTGTGAATGTGTGTCACCGGAGGCATATCGGGAGACGGCGAAACAAACGGTGGTGTCCAGGTATGGGCCAGTGGAAGGCGGGAACAAGTGACCCTTCGGTCAATGCCAAGGGAAATCAAAGAACACCTGGGATTCGGTGGGTGGGGGTCCTGTGCCTGACCCAAGCCAGGTTTTCAAATGCCTATCAGAGGAGCAAAGAAGTTTCTGCAGAATTCGCCCCACACCCAACCCTCCTCCTCCCTGGTAGCCCTGACGCAACTTCCCCTGCACCCAGCCCCAGCCCCAGCCCCAGCCCCAGCCCCAGCCCCAGCCCCAGCCCCAGCCCAGTCCCTCTGGTTCCCTGACATTCGTTTCGGCCACAAGATCAAGGGAGTCAGTCCACCCAGGAGCAGAGGACAGGAGGTCCCTCAAGAATGAGACAGGAAGTGCAGAGGAAATGCGACACCACCTGTCCTAGAAGACAAGGCCAGTCACGCTCGCCTAGCGCTCATTCTAGGCAATCCACCCACCCATGAGGAGAAACCTGGAGAACAAGGAAGCTTCCCGGTCTGAGACACGTATGGAAGCCAAGAAATCCAGGGTCATGAGACCTGCCCAATGAAGCAGAAAGACGTTTGGAGAGAGATACAATCATGACACGGATCTGCAGGAAGTGTGTCCCTGACGCACTGGGAAGTCATCTTTGTTGAAGACATTTGGCCAGAGCGAGAGGCATCCAGGCCCCTGAGAAACACGTGAGGCAGAGCAAGAGGAAGGATAGAGCAGAGGCCAGAGCCCCGGCAGGATACAGCGCCGTGCCACCGCCAGGGGCATAAGGGGAGGGGTTCCAAAAGGGTGGCTTGTCCAGAGAGGCCAGCATTCCAGGGACAGGGATTGTTGCCATCTCCCATTCCCGGCTTCTTCTTCTACACGGTATCGTGGTGTGGCTTCATTCCTCAGAGAAGAGCCGTGAAAAGATACAACCATCTTCTCTGATGTGGTTCTGCTCCCCTACTGCAGGACAAAGAGCTCCTGTGGGGCTCTTTTCCTTGGTTGCTGTGTGGTCATCTTGATCTTAGAAAAGAGGCAGCTCATGATGGGCATGAGATTTCAATTGCTCCGGGACCGATGCATCTCCTCACGTGGGCCAGGCCTTCACACACCCAAAGCGGATCCGCGGCGGCGAAAACGATTGACAACCGGCCTCATGACCCAGGCAGAGACGCAGAAAGAGGCTCAGCAAAGACAGGCCGACATGCCAGAAATCGCTTTGTGGTGCACAGGGCACATTCGTCCAAAGACACACACGCACAAGGGCACACACACACTAACCGACAGAGAGAGGGAAAGAAAGACACAGAGACTGAGAGACAGAGAGAGAAGAGAGAATGGGACATACACACACACACACACACACACACACACACACACACACAGAGTCATCCAGCAAAGGCATTGAAACACACCCCTCCAGGCAACCCCTGAGGCTGCGGGGTTCTGCTCTCGACGAGAACGACCCTCGGGTGAGAGAACAGCCCAGGGGCACGCAGGCCGACCTGTCCTCGAGATGACGGCGGCACGACTTTTGGGGAGACTCACCCCAACAGCGTCCGGGCAGGCCTGAGGCTGTGATGCCGTGCTGCTTCCCCCGGACTCCGCCTGGGGTTTCCACATCCTGGTCGGCCCTTTGCGACTCCTGGTATCCGGAGACGTTCCCGTGGACCCCGTAGAGATGTCAGGCCGGAGCCTCAGAGCCCCGCCACCCAAGCACTGCCGCGGAGGGCTCCTGCTTTGCCGAGCCTCAGGGACCGGTTTCTAAGACAACCGTGGGAAGCACTGTGACGGCAGGAGCCGCTCGCGCCTCGCGCATGCGCATTGGCTGGATCGAATCGCGCTCCGCTCCTGCCAGTCAGGCTGCGTCCCCTTTAAATAATGAACCCTCTGCAGGGCTGCAGCGAGGCTCCCGCTGCAGCCGCGGCGGCGTGTGGATACGGGGTCCAGCTTGGGACGCCGTGGGAGAGGGGGCCGCCGGTTCCCTGTCCCAGGGCCAAACCCCCAGCAGTCCCGCCCTCAGGATCCCCTTGAGCCGACTTCCACCGAGGGAAGGGGAGCTTCAGGACGCCTGCTGTGTTCTGGGGACTCCCGTTCAGATCCGATTTTGTCCCCCTGCCAGTGAGATAGGATGGGCTCATCACATCTGGTGAGGCAGGCAGGGCCCCGCTGCAGCACAGAATGATCCCATAGGTCTCAAGGCGCAGCGTCAGCTGAAACTTCACTGATCCATCAGCCCTCTGCCTGCCTCCCTCCTTCGAAAGAGCAATGGCCTGCCCCGCTTCTATAAGCCCTGGGGCTCCGGAAAGCCGACCGCGCTTTACAGGACACGTGCGGGCAGGAACAGGGGCGAATCCGAGGTGGAGACCATGTGACCACGCGTGGCACTGGCGTATCCCACAGCACATGGTGTGAATGTGTGTCACCGGGGGCATATCGGGAGACGGCGAAACAAACGGTGGTGTCCAGGTATGTGCCAGTGGAAGGGGGGAACCAGTGACCATTCGGTCAGTGCCAAGGGAAATCAAAAAACACCTGGGATTCGGTGGGTGGGGGCCCTGTGCCTGACCCAAGACAGGTTTTCAAATGCCTATCAGAGGAGCAAAGAAGTTTCTGCAGAATTCGCCCCACCCGCAACCCTCCTCCTCCCTGGTAGCCCTGACACAACTTCCCCTGCACCCAGCCCCAGCCCCAGCCCCAGCCCCAGCCCCAGCCCCAGCCCCAGCCCCAGCCCCAGCCCAGTCCCTCTGGTTCCCTGACATTCGTTTCGGCCACAAGATCAAGGGAGTCAGTCCGAACAGGAGCAGAGGAGAGGATGTCCCTCACCAATGAGACAGAAAGTGCAGAGGAAATGCGACACCACCTATCCTAGAAGACAACGCCAGTCACGGTCGCCTAGCGCTCATTCTAGGCAATCCACCCACCCATAAGGAGAAACCTGGAGAACAAGGAAGCTTCCCTGTCTGAGACACGTATGGAAGCCAAGGAATCGAGGGTCATGAGACCTGCCCAATGAAGCAGAAAGACGCTTGTAGAGAGATACAATCATGACACGGATCTGCAGGAAGTGTGTCCCTGACGCACTGGGAAGTCATCTTTGCACAAGGGCACACACACACTAACCGACAGAGAGAGGGAAAGAAAGACACAGAGACTGAGAGACAGAGAGAGAAGAGAGAATGGGAGACACACACACACACACACACACACACACACACACACACACAGAGTCATACAGCAGAGGCATTGAAACACACCCCTCCAGGCAACCTCTGAGGCTGCGGGGTTCTGCTGTCGACGAGAACGACCCTCGGGTGAGAGAACAGCCCAGGGGCACGCAGGCCGACCTGTCCTCGAGATGACGGCGGCACGACTTTTGGGGAGACTCACCCCAACAGCGTCCGGGCAGGCCTGAGGCTGGAATGCCGTGCTGCTTCCCCCGGACTCCGCCTGGGGTTTCCTCATCCTGGTCGGCCCTTTGCGAATCCTGCCAACCGGAGACGTTCCCGTCGACCCCGTAGAGATGTCAGGCCGGAGCCTCAGAGCCCCGCCACCCAAGCACTGCCGCGGAGGGCTCCTGCTTTGCCGAGCCTCAGGGACCGGTTTCTAAGACAACCGTGGGAAGCACTGTGACGGCAGAAGCCGCTCGCGCCTCGCGCATGCGCATTGGCTGGACCGACTAGCGCTCCGCTCCTGGCAGTCAGGCTGCGTCCCCTTTAAATAATGCCCCCTCTGCGCGGCTGCAGCGAGGCTCCCGCTGCAGCCGTGGCGGCGTGTGGATACGGGGTCCAGCTTGGGACGCCGTGGCAGAGGGGGCCGCCGGTTCACTGTCCCAGGGACAAACCCCCCAGCAGTCCGCCCTCAGGATCCCCTTGAGCCGACTTCCACCGAGGGAAGGGGAGCTTCAGGACGCCTGCTGTGTTCTGGGGACTCCCGTTCAGATCCGATTTTGGCCCCCTCCCAGTGAGATAGGATGGGCTCACCACATCTGGTGAGGCAGGCAGGGCCTCGCTGCAGCACAGAATGATCCCATAGGTCTCAAGGCGCAGCGTCAACTGAACCTTCACTGATCCAACAGCCCTCTGCCTCCCTCCTCCTTCGAAAGAGCAGGGGCCTGCCCCGCTTCTAAAAGCCCTGGGGCTCCGGAAAGCCGACCGCGCTTTACAGGACACGTGCGGGCAGGAACAGGGGCGAATCCGAGGTGGAGACCATGAGACCACGCGTGGCACTGGCGTATCCCACAGCACATGGTGTGAATGTGTGTCACCGGAGGCATATCGGGAGACGGCGAAACAAACGGTGGTGTCCAGGTATGGGCCAGTGGAAGGCGGGAACAAGTGACCCTTCGGTCAATGCCAAGGGAAATCAAAGAACACCTGGGATTCGGTGGGTGGGGGTCCTGTGCCTGACCCAAGCCAGGTTTTCAAATGCCTATCAGAGGAGCAAAGAAGTTTCTGCAGAATTCGCCCCACACCCAACCCTCCTCCTCCCTGGTAGCCCTGACGCAACTTCCCCTGCACCCAGCCCCAGCCCCAGCCCCAGCCCCAGCCCCAGCCCCAGCCCCAGCCCAGTCCCTCTGGTTCCCTGACATTCGTTTCGGCCACAAGATCAAGGGAGTCAGTCCACCCAGGAGCAGAGGACAGGAGGTCCCTCAAGAATGAGACAGGAAGTGCAGAGGAAATGCGACACCACCTGTCCTAGAAGACAAGGCCAGTCACGCTCGCCTAGCGCTCATTCTAGGCAATCCACCCACCCATGAGGAGAAACCTGGAGAACAAGGAAGCTTCCCGGTCTGAGACACGTATGGAAGCCAAGAAATCCAGGGTCATGAGACCTGCCCAATGAAGCAGAAAGACGTTTGGAGAGAGATACAATCATGACACGGATCTGCAGGAAGTGTGTCCCTGACGCACTGGGAAGTCATCTTTGTTGAAGACATTTGGCCAGAGCGAGAGGCATCCAGGCCCCTGAGAAACACGTGAGGCAGAGCAAGAGGAAGGATAGAGCAGAGGCCAGAGCCCCGGCAGGATACAGCGCCGTGCCACCGCCAGGGGCATAAGGGGAGGGGTTCCAAAAGGGTGGCTTGTCCAGAGAGGCCAGCATTCCAGGGACAGGGATTGTTGCCATCTCCCATTCCCGGCTTCTTCTTCTACACGGTATCGTGGTGTGGCTTCATTCCTCAGAGAAGAGCCGTGAAAAGATACAACCATCTTCTCTGATGTGGTTCTGCTCCCCTACTGCAGGACAAAGAGCTCCTGTGGGGCTCTTTTCCTTGGTTGCTGTGTGGTCATCTTGATCTTAGAAAAGAGGCAGCTCATGATGGGCATGAGATTTCAATTGCTCCGGGACCGATGCATCTCCTCACGTGGGCCAGGCCTTCACACACCCAAAGCGGATCCGCGGCGGCGAAAACGATTGACAACCGGCCTCATGACCCAGGCAGAGACGCAGAAAGAGGCTCAGCAAAGACAGGCCGACATGCCAGAAATCGCTTTGTGGTGCACAGGGCACATTCGTCCAAAGACACACACGCACAAGGGCACACACACACTAACCGACAGAGAGAGGGAAAGAAAGACACAGAGACTGAGAGACAGAGAGAGAAGAGAGAATGGGACATACACACACACACACACACACACACACACACACACACACACACACAGAGTCATCCAGCAAAGGCATTGAAACACACCCCTCCAGGCAACCCCTGAGGCTGCGGGGTTCTGCTCTCGACGAGAACGACCCTCGGGTGAGAGAACAGCCCAGGGGCACGCAGGCCGACCTGTCCTCGAGATGACGGCGGCACGACTTTTGGGGAGACTCACCCCAACAGCGTCCGGGCAGGCCTGAGGCTGTGATGCCGTGCTGCTTCCCCCGGACTCCGCCTGGGGTTTCCACATCCTGGTCGGCCCTTTGCGACTCCTGGTATCCGGAGACGTTCCCGTGGACCCCGTAGAGATGTCAGGCCGGAGCCTCAGAGCCCCGCCACCCAAGCACTGCCGCGGAGGGCTCCTGCTTTGCCGAGCCTCAGGGACCGGTTTCTAAGACAACCGTGGGAAGCACTGTGACGGCAGGAGCCGCTCGCGCCTCGCGCATGCGCATTGGCTGGATCGAATCGCGCTCCGCTCCTGCCAGTCAGGCTGCGTCCCCTTTAAATAATGAACCCTCTGCAGGGCTGCAGCGAGGCTCCCGCTGCAGCCGCGGCGGCGTGTGGATACGGGGTCCAGCTTGGGACGCCGTGGGAGAGGGGGCCGCCGGTTCCCTGTCCCAGGGCCAAACCCCCAGCAGTCCCGCCCTCAGGATCCCCTTGAGCCGACTTCCACCGAGGGAAGGGGAGCTTCAGGACGCCTGCTGTGTTCTGGGGACTCCCGTTCAGATCCGATTTTGTCCCCCTGCCAGTGAGATAGGATGGGCTCATCACATCTGGTGAGGCAGGCAGGGCCCCGCTGCAGCACAGAATGATCCCATAGGTCTCAAGGCGCAGCGTCAGCTGAAACTTCACTGATCCATCAGCCCTCTGCCTGCCTCCCTCCTTCGAAAGAGCAATGGCCTGCCCCGCTTCTATAAGCCCTGGGGCTCCGGAAAGCCGACCGCGCTTTACAGGACACGTGCGGGCAGGAACAGGGGCGAATCCGAGGTGGAGACCATGTGACCACGCGTGGCACTGGCGTATCCCACAGCACATGGTGTGAATGTGTGTCACCGGGGGCATATCGGGAGACGGCGAAACAAACGGTGGTGTCCAGGTATGTGCCAGTGGAAGGGGGGAAACAGTGACCATTCGGTCAGTGCCAAGGGAAATCAAAAAACACCTGGGATTCGGTGGGTGGGGGCCCTGTGCCTGACCCAAGACAGGTTTTCAAATGCCTATCAGAGGAGCAAAGAAGTTTCTGCAGAATTCGCCCCACCCGCAACCCTCCTCCTCCCTGGTAGCCCTGACACAACTTCCCCTGCACCCAGCCCCAGCCCCAGCCCCAGCCCCAGCCCCAGCCCCAGCCCCAGCCCCAGCCCCAGCCCAGTCCCTCTGGTTCCCTGACATTCGTTTCGGCCACAAGATCAAGGGAGTCAGTCCGAACAGGAGCAGAGGAGAGGATGTCCCTCACCAATGAGACAGAAAGTGCAGAGGAAATGCGACACCACCTATCCTAGAAGACAACGCCAGTCACGGTCGCCTAGCGCTCATTCTAGGCAATCCACCCACCCATGAGGAGAAACCTGGAGAACAAGGAAGCTTCCCTGTCTGAGACACGTATGGAAGCCAAGGAATCGAGGGTCATGAGACCTGCCCAATGAAGCAGAAAGACGCTTGTAGAGAGATACAATCATGACACGGATCTGCAGGAAGTGTGTCCCTGACGCACTGGGAAGTCATCTTTGCACAAGGGCACACACACACTAACCGACAGAGAGAGGGAAAGAAAGACACAGAGACTGAGAGACAGAGAGAGAAGAGAGAATGGGAGACACACACACACACACACACACACACACACACACACACACAGAGTCATACAGCAGAGGCATTGAAACACAACCCTCCAGGCAACCTCTGAGGCTGCGGGGTTCTGCTGTCGACGAGAACGACCCTCGGGTGAGAGAACAGCCCAGGGGCACGCAGGCCGACCTGTCCTCGAGATGACGGCGGCACGACTTTTGGGGAGACTCACCCCAACAGCGTCCGGGCAGGCCTGAGGCTGGAATGCCGTGCTGCTTCCCCCGGACTCCGCCTGGGGTTTCCTCATCCTGGTCGGCCCTTTGCGAATCCTGCCAACCGGAGACGTTCCCGTCGACCCCGTAGAGATGTCAGGCCGGAGCCTCAGAGCCCCGCCACCCAAGCACTGCCGCGGAGGGCTCCTGCTTTGCCGAGCCTCAGGGACCGGTTTCTAAGACAACCGTGGGAAGCACTGTGACGGCAGAAGCCGCTCGCGCCTCGCGCATGCGCATTGGCTGGACCGACTAGCGCTCCGCTCCTGGCAGTCAGGCTGCGTCCCCTTTAAATAATGCCCCCTCTGCGCGGCTGCAGCGAGGCTCCCGCTGCAGCCGTGGCGGCGTGTGGATACGGGGTCCAGCTTGGGACGCCGTGGCAGAGGGGGCCGCCGGTTCACTGTCCCAGGGACAAACCCCCCAGCAGTCCGCCCTCAGGATCCCCTTGAGCCGACTTCCACCGAGGGAAGGGGAGCTTCAGGACGCCTGCTGTGTTCTGGGGACTCCCGTTCAGATCCGATTTTGGCCCCCTCCCAGTGAGATAGGATGGGCTCACCACATCTGGTGAGGCAGGCAGGGCCTCGCTGCAGCACAGAATGATCCCATAGGTCTCAAGGCGCAGCGTCAACTGAACCTTCACTGATCCAACAGCCCTCTGCCTCCCTCCTCCTTCGAAAGAGCAGGGGCCTGCCCCGCTTCTAAAAGCCCTGGGGCTCCGGAAAGCCGACCGCGCTTTACAGGACACGTGCGGGCAGGAACAGGGGCGAATCCGAGGTGGAGACCATGAGACCACGCGTGGCACTGGCGTATCCCACAGCACATGGTGTGAATGTGTGTCACCGGAGGCATATCGGGAGACGGCGAAACAAACGGTGGTGTCCAGGTATGGGCCAGTGGAAGGCGGGAACAAGTGACCCTTCGGTCAATGCCAAGGGAAATCAAAGAACACCTGGGATTCGGTGGGTGGGGGTCCTGTGCCTGACCCAAGCCAGGTTTTCAAATGCCTATCAGAGGAGCAAAGAAGTTTCTGCAGAATTCGCCCCACACCCAACCCTCCTCCTCCCTGGTAGCCCTGACGCAACTTCCCCTGCACCCAGCCCCAGCCCCAGCCCCAGCCCCAGCCCCAGCCCCAGCCCCAGCCCAGTCCCTCTGGTTCCCTGACATTCGTTTCGGCCACAAGATCAAGGGAGTCAGTCCACCCAGGAGCAGAGGACAGGAGGTCCCTCAAGAATGAGACAGGAAGTGCAGAGGAAATGCGACACCACCTGTCCTAGAAGACAAGGCCAGTCACGCTCGCCTAGCGCTCATTCTAGGCAATCCACCCACCCATGAGGAGAAACCTGGAGAACAAGGAAGCTTCCCGGTCTGAGACACGTATGGAAGCCAAGAAATCCAGGGTCATGAGACCTGCCCAATGAAGCAGAAAGACGTTTGGAGAGAGATACAATCATGACACGGATCTGCAGGAAGTGTGTCCCTGACGCACTGGGAAGTCATCTTTGTTGAAGACATTTGGCCAGAGCGAGAGGCATCCAGGCCCCTGAGAAACACGTGAGGCAGAGCAAGAGGAAGGATAGAGCAGAGGCCAGAGCCCCGGCAGGATACAGCGCCGTGCCACCGCCAGGGGCATAAGGGGAGGGGTTCCAAAAGGGTGGCTTGTCCAGAGAGGCCAGCATTCCAGGGACAGGGATTGTTGCCATCTCCCATTCCCGGCTTCTTCTTCTACACGGTATCGTGGTGTGGCTTCATTCCTCAGAGAAGAGCCGTGAAAAGATACAACCATCTTCTCTGATGTGGTTCTGCTCCCCTACTGCAGGACAAAGAGCTCCTGTGGGGCTCTTTTCCTTGGTTGCTGTGTGGTCATCTTGATCTTAGAAAAGAGGCAGCTCATGATGGGCATGAGATTTCAATTGCTCCGGGACCGATGCATCTCCTCACGTGGGCCAGGCCTTCACACACCCAAAGCGGATCCGCGGCGGCGAAAACGATTGACAACCGGCCTCATGACCCAGGCAGAGACGCAGAAAGAGGCTCAGCAAAGACAGGCCGACATGCCAGAAATCGCTTTGTGGTGCACAGGGCACATTCGTCCAAAGACACACACGCACAAGGGCACACACACACTAACCGACAGAGAGAGGGAAAGAAAGACACAGAGACTGAGAGACAGAGAGAGAAGAGAGAATGGGACATACACACACACACACACACACACACACACACACACAGAGTCATCCAGCAAAGGCATTGAAACACACCCCTCCAGGCAACCCCTGAGGCTGCGGGGTTCTGCTCTCGACGAGAACGACCCTCGGGTGAGAGAACAGCCCAGGGGCACGCAGGCCGACCTGTCCTCGAGATGACGGCGGCACGACTTTTGGGGAGACTCACCCCAACAGCGTCCGGGCAGGCCTGAGGCTGTGATGCCGTGCTGCTTCCCCCGGACTCCGCCTGGGGTTTCCACATCCTGGTCGGCCCTTTGCGACTCCTGGTATCCGGAGACGTTCCCGTGGACCCCGTAGAGATGTCAGGCCGGAGCCTCAGAGCCCCGCCACCCAAGCACTGCCGCGGAGGGCTCCTGCTTTGCCGAGCCTCAGGGACCGGTTTCTAAGACAACCGTGGGAAGCACTGTGACGGCAGGAGCCGCTCGCGCCTCGCGCATGCGCATTGGCTGGATCGAATCGCGCTCCGCTCCTGCCAGTCAGGCTGCGTCCCCTTTAAATAATGAACCCTCTGCAGGGCTGCAGCGAGGCTCCCGCTGCAGCCGCGGCGGCGTGTGGATACGGGGTCCAGCTTGGGACGCCGTGGGAGAGGGGGCCGCCGGTTCCCTGTCCCAGGGCCAAACCCCCAGCAGTCCCGCCCTCAGGATCCCCTTGAGCCGACTTCCACCGAGGGAAGGGGAGCTTCAGGACGCCTGCTGTGTTCTGGGGACTCCCGTTCAGATCCGATTTTGTCCCCCTGCCAGTGAGATAGGATGGGCTCATCACATCTGGTGAGGCAGGCAGGGCCCCGCTGCAGCACAGAATGATCCCATAGGTCTCAAGGCGCAGCGTCAGCTGAAACTTCACTGATCCATCAGCCCTCTGCCTGCCTCCCTCCTTCGAAAGAGCAATGGCCTGCCCCGCTTCTATAAGCCCTGGGGCTCCGGAAAGCCGACCGCGCTTTACAGGACACGTGCGGGCAGGAACAGGGGCGAATCCGAGGTGGAGACCATGTGACCACGCGTGGCACTGGCGTATCCCACAGCACATGGTGTGAATGTGTGTCACCGGGGGCATATCGGGAGACGGCGAAACAAACGGTGGTGTCCAGGTATGTGCCAGTGGAAGGGGGGAACCAGTGACCATTCGGTCAGTGCCAAGGGAAATCAAAAAACACCTGGGATTCGGTGGGTGGGGGCCCTGTGCCTGACGCAAGACAGGTTTTCAAATGCCTATCAGAGGAGCAAAGAAGTTTCTGCAGAATTCGCCCCACCCGCAACCCTCCTCCTCCCTGGTAGCCCTGACACAACTTCCCCTGCACCCAGCCCCAGCCCCAGCCCCAGCCCCAGCCCCAGCCCCAGCCCCAGCCCCAGCCCCAGCCCAGTCCCTCTGGTTCCCTGACATTCGTTTCGGCCACAAGATCAAGGGAGTCAGTCCGAACAGGAGCAGAGGAGAGGATGTCCCTCACCAATGAGACAGAAAGTGCAGAGGAAATGCGACACCACCTATCCTAGAAGACAACGCCAGTCACGGTCGCCTAGCGCTCATTCTAGGCAATCCACCCACCCATGAGGAGAAACCTGGAGAACAAGGAAGCTTCCCTGTCTGAGACACGTATGGAAGCCAAGGAATCGAGGGTCATGAGACCTGCCCAATGAAGCAGAAAGACGCTTGTAGAGAGATACAATCATGACACGGATCTGCAGGAAGTGTGTCCCTGACGCACTGGGAAGTCATCTTTGCACAAGGGCACACACACACTAACCGACAGAGAGAGGGAAAGAAAGACACAGAGACTGAGAGACAGAGAGAGAAGAGAGAATGGGAGACACACACACACACACACACACACACACACACACACACACACAGAGTCATACAGCAGAGGCATTGAAACACAACCCTCCAGGCAACCTCTGAGGCTGCGGGGTTCTGCTGTCGACGAGAACGACCCTCGGGTGAGAGAACAGCCCAGGGGCACGCAGGCCGACCTGTCCTCGAGATGACGGCGGCACGACTTTTGGGGAGACTCACCCCAACAGCGTCCGGGCAGGCCTGAGGCTGGAATGCCGTGCTGCTTCCCCCGGACTCCGCCTGGGGTTTCCTCATCCTGGTCGGCCCTTTGCGAATCCTGCCAACCGGAGACGTTCCCGTCGACCCCGTAGAGATGTCAGGCCGGAGCCTCAGAGCCCCGCCACCCAAGCACTGCCGCGGAGGGCTCCTGCTTTGCCGAGCCTCAGGGACCGGTTTCTAAGACAACCGTGGGAAGCACTGTGACGGCAGAAGCCGCTCGCGCCTCGCGCATGCGCATTGGCTGGACCGACTAGCGCTCCGCTCCTGGCAGTCAGGCTGCGTCCCCTTTAAATAATGCCCCCTCTGCGCGGCTGCAGCGAGGCTCCCGCTGCAGCCGTGGCGGCGTGTGGATACGGGGTCCAGCTTGGGACGCCGTGGCAGAGGGGGCCGCCGGTTCACTGTCCCAGGGACAAACCCCCCAGCAGTCCGCCCTCAGGATCCCCTTGAGCCGACTTCCACCGAGGGAAGGGGAGCTTCAGGACGCCTGCTGTGTTCTGGGGACTCCCGTTCAGATCCGATTTTGGCCCCCTCCCAGTGAGATAGGATGGGCTCACCACATCTGGTGAGGCAGGCAGGGCCTCGCTGCAGCACAGAATGATCCCATAGGTCTCAAGGCGCAGCGTCAACTGAACCTTCACTGATCCAACAGCCCTCTGCCTCCCTCCTCCTTCGAAAGAGCAGGGGCCTGCCCCGCTTCTAAAAGCCCTGGGGCTCCGGAAAGCCGACCGCGCTTTACAGGACACGTGCGGGCAGGAACAGGGGCGAATCCGAGGTGGAGACCATGAGACCACGCGTGGCACTGGCGTATCCCACAGCACATGGTGTGAATGTGTGTCACCGGAGGCATATCGGGAGACGGCGAAACAAACGGTGGTGTCCAGGTATGGGCCAGTGGAAGGCGGGAACAAGTGACCCTTCGGTCAATGCCAAGGGAAATCAAAGAACACCTGGGATTCGGTGGGTGGGGGTCCTGTGCCTGACCCAAGCCAGGTTTTCAAATGCCTATCAGAGGAGCAAAGAAGTTTCTGCAGAATTCGCCCCACACCCAACCCTCCTCCTCCCTGGTAGCCCTGACGCAACTTCCCCTGCACCCAGCCCCAGCCCCAGCCCCAGCCCCAGCCCCAGCCCCAGCCCCAGCCCAGTCCCTCTGGTTCCCTGACATTCGTTTCGGCCACAAGATCAAGGGAGTCAGTCCACCCAGGAGCAGAGGACAGGAGGTCCCTCAAGAATGAGACAGGAAGTGCAGAGGAAATGCGACACCACCTGTCCTAGAAGACAAGGCCAGTCACGCTCGCCTAGCGCTCATTCTAGGCAATCCACCCACCCATGAGGAGAAACCTGGAGAACAAGGAAGCTTCCCGGTCTGAGACACGTATGGAAGCCAAGAAATCCAGGGTCATGAGACCTGCCCAATGAAGCAGAAAGACGTTTGGAGAGAGATACAATCATGACACGGATCTGCAGGAAGTGTGTCCCTGACGCACTGGGAAGTCATCTTTGTTGAAGACATTTGGCCAGAGCGAGAGGCATCCAGGCCCCTGAGAAACACGTGAGGCAGAGCAAGAGGAAGGATAGAGCAGAGGCCAGAGCCCCGGCAGGATACAGCGCCGTGCCACCGCCAGGGGCATAAGGGGAGGGGTTCCAAAAGGGTGGCTTGTCCAGAGAGGCCAGCATTCCAGGGACAGGGATTGTTGCCATCTCCCATTCCCGGCTTCTTCTTCTACACGGTATCGTGGTGTGGCTTCATTCCTCAGAGAAGAGCCGTGAAAAGATACAACCATCTTCTCTGATGTGGTTCTGCTCCCCTACTGCAGGACAAAGAGCTCCTGTGGGGCTCTTTTCCTTGGTTGCTGTGTGGTCATCTTGATCTTAGAAAAGAGGCAGCTCATGATGGGCATGAGATTTCAATTGCTCCGGGACCGATGCATCTCCTCACGTGGGCCAGGCCTTCACACACCCAAAGCGGATCCGCGGCGGCGAAAACGATTGACAACCGGCCTCATGACCCAGGCAGAGACGCAGAAAGAGGCTCAGCAAAGACAGGCCGACATGCCAGAAATCGCTTTGTGGTGCACAGGGCACATTCGTCCAAAGACACACACGCACAAGGGCACACACACACTAACCGACAGAGAGAGGGAAAGAAAGACACAGAGACTGAGAGACAGAGAGAGAAGAGAGAATGGGACATACACACACACACACACACACACACACACACACACAGAGTCATCCAGCAAAGGCATTGAAACACACCCCTCCAGGCAACCCCTGAGGCTGCGGGGTTCTGCTCTCGACGAGAACGACCCTCGGGTGAGAGAACAGCCCAGGGGCACGCAGGCCGACCTGTCCTCGAGATGACGGCGGCACGACTTTTGGGGAGACTCACCCCAACAGCGTCCGGGCAGGCCTGAGGCTGTGATGCCGTGCTGCTTCCCCCGGACTCCGCCTGGGGTTTCCACATCCTGGTCGGCCCTTTGCGACTCCTGGTATCCGGAGACGTTCCCGTGGACCCCGTAGAGATGTCAGGCCGGAGCCTCAGAGCCCCGCCACCCAAGCACTGCCGCGGAGGGCTCCTGCTTTGCCGAGCCTCAGGGACCGGTTTCTAAGACAACCGTGGGAAGCACTGTGACGGCAGGAGCCGCTCGCGCCTCGCGCATGCGCATTGGCTGGATCGAATCGCGCTCCGCTCCTGCCAGTCAGGCTGCGTCCCCTTTAAATAATGAACCCTCTGCAGGGCTGCAGCGAGGCTCCCGCTGCAGCCGCGGCGGCGTGTGGATACGGGGTCCAGCTTGGGACGCCGTGGGAGAGGGGGCCGCCGGTTCCCTGTCCCAGGGCCAAACCCCCAGCAGTCCCGCCCTCAGGATCCCCTTGAGCCGACTTCCACCGAGGGAAGGGGAGCTTCAGGACGCCTGCTGTGTTCTGGGGACTCCCGTTCAGATCCGATTTTGTCCCCCTGCCAGTGAGATAGGATGGGCTCATCACATCTGGTGAGGCAGGCAGGGCCCCGCTGCAGCACAGAATGATCCCATAGGTCTCAAGGCGCAGCGTCAGCTGAAACTTCACTGATCCATCAGCCCTCTGCCTGCCTCCCTCCTTCGAAAGAGCAATGGCCTGCCCCGCTTCTATAAGCCCTGGGGCTCCGGAAAGCCGACCGCGCTTTACAGGACACGTGCGGGCAGGAACAGGGGCGAATCCGAGGTGGAGACCATGTGACCACGCGTGGCACTGGCGTATCCCACAGCACATGGTGTGAATGTGTGTCACCGGGGGCATATCGGGAGACGGCGAAACAAACGGTGGTGTCCAGGTATGTGCCAGTGGAAGGGGGGAAACAGTGACCATTCGGTCAGTGCCAAGGGAAATCAAAAAACACCTGGGATTCGGTGGGTGGGGGCCCTGTGCCTGACCCAAGACAGGTTTTCAAATGCCTATCAGAGGAGCAAAGAAGTTTCTGCAGAATTCGCCCCACCCGCAACCCTCCTCCTCCCTGGTAGCCCTGACACAACTTCCCCTGCACCCAGCCCCAGCCCCAGCCCCAGCCCCAGCCCCAGCCCCAGCCCCAGCCCCAGCCCCAGCCCAGTCCCTCTGGTTCCCTGACATTCGTTTCGGCCACAAGATCAAGGGAGTCAGTCCGAACAGGAGCAGAGGAGAGGATGTCCCTCACCAATGAGACAGAAAGTGCAGAGGAAATGCGACACCACCTATCCTAGAAGACAACGCCAGTCACGGTCGCCTAGCGCTCATTCTAGGCAATCCACCCACCCATGAGGAGAAACCTGGAGAACAAGGAAGCTTCCCTGTCTGAGACACGTATGGAAGCCAAGGAATCGAGGGTCATGAGACCTGCCCAATGAAGCAGAAAGACGCTTGTAGAGAGATACAATCATGACACGGATCTGCAGGAAGTGTGTCCCTGACGCACTGGGAAGTCATCTTTGCACAAGGGCACACACACACTAACCGACAGAGAGAGGGAAAGAAAGACACAGAGACTGAGAGACAGAGAGAGAAGAGAGAATGGGAGACACACACACACACACACACACACACACACACACACAGAGTCATACAGCAGAGGCATTGAAACACACCCCTCCAGGCAACCTCTGAGGCTGCGGGGTTCTGCTGTCGACGAGAACGACCCTCGGGTGAGAGAACAGCCCAGGGGCACGCAGGCCGACCTGTCCTCGAGATGACGGCGGCACGACTTTTGGGGAGACTCACCCCAACAGCGTCCGGGCAGGCCTGAGGCTGGAATGCCGTGCTGCTTCCCCCGGACTCCGCCTGGGGTTTCCTCATCCTGGTCGGCCCTTTGCGAATCCTGCCAACCGGAGACGTTCCCGTCGACCCCGTAGAGATGTCAGGCCGGAGCCTCAGAGCCCCGCCACCCAAGCACTGCCGCGGAGGGCTCCTGCTTTGCCGAGCCTCAGGGACCGGTTTCTAAGACAACCGTGGGAAGCACTGTGACGGCAGAAGCCGCTCGCGCCTCGCGCATGCGCATTGGCTGGACCGACTAGCGCTCCGCTCCTGGCAGTCAGGCTGCGTCCCCTTTAAATAATGCCCCCTCTGCGCGGCTGCAGCGAGGCTCCCGCTGCAGCCGTGGCGGCGTGTGGATACGGGGTCCAGCTTGGGACGCCGTGGCAGAGGGGGCCGCCGGTTCACTGTCCCAGGGACAAACCCCCCAGCAGTCCGCCCTCAGGATCCCCTTGAGCCGACTTCCACCGAGGGAAGGGGAGCTTCAGGACGCCTGCTGTGTTCTGGGGACTCCCGTTCAGATCCGATTTTGGCCCCCTCCCAGTGAGATAGGATGGGCTCACCACATCTGGTGAGGCAGGCAGGGCCTCGCTGCAGCACAGAATGATCCCATAGGTCTCAAGGCGCAGCGTCAACTGAACCTTCACTGATCCAACAGCCCTCTGCCTCCCTCCTCCTTCGAAAGAGCAGGGGCCTGCCCCGCTTCTAAAAGCCCTGGGGCTCCGGAAAGCCGACCGCGCTTTACAGGACACGTGCGGGCAGGAACAGGGGCGAATCCGAGGTGGAGACCATGAGACCACGCGTGGCACTGGCGTATCCCACAGCACATGGTGTGAATGTGTGTCACCGGAGGCATATCGGGAGACGGCGAAACAAACGGTGGTGTCCAGGTATGGGCCAGTGGAAGGCGGGAACAAGTGACCCTTCGGTCAATGCCAAGGGAAATCAAAGAACACCTGGGATTCGGTGGGTGGGGGTCCTGTGCCTGACCCAAGCCAGGTTTTCAAATGCCTATCAGAGGAGCAAAGAAGTTTCTGCAGAATTCGCCCCACACCCAACCCTCCTCCTCCCTGGTAGCCCTGACGCAACTTCCCCTGCACCCAGCCCCAGCCCCAGCCCCAGCCCCAGCCCCAGCCCCAGCCCCAGCCCAGTCCCTCTGGTTCCCTGACATTCGTTTCGGCCACAAGATCAAGGGAGTCAGTCCACCCAGGAGCAGAGGACAGGAGGTCCCTCAAGAATGAGACAGGAAGTGCAGAGGAAATGCGACACCACCTGTCCTAGAAGACAAGGCCAGTCACGCTCGCCTAGCGCTCATTCTAGGCAATCCACCCACCCATGAGGAGAAACCTGGAGAACAAGGAAGCTTCCCGGTCTGAGACACGTATGGAAGCCAAGAAATCCAGGGTCATGAGACCTGCCCAATGAAGCAGAAAGACGTTTGGAGAGAGATACAATCATGACACGGATCTGCAGGAAGTGTGTCCCTGACGCACTGGGAAGTCATCTTTGTTGAAGACATTTGGCCAGAGCGAGAGGCATCCAGGCCCCTGAGAAACACGTGAGGCAGAGCAAGAGGAAGGATAGAGCAGAGGCCAGAGCCCCGGCAGGATACAGCGCCGTGCCACCGCCAGGGGCATAAGGGGAGGGGTTCCAAAAGGGTGGCTTGTCCAGAGAGGCCAGCATTCCAGGGACAGGGATTGTTGCCATCTCCCATTCCCGGCTTCTTCTTCTACACGGTATCGTGGTGTGGCTTCATTCCTCAGAGAAGAGCCGTGAAAAGATACAACCATCTTCTCTGATGTGGTTCTGCTCCCCTACTGCAGGACAAAGAGCTCCTGTGGGGCTCTTTTCCTTGGTTGCTGTGTGGTCATCTTGATCTTAGAAAAGAGGCAGCTCATGATGGGCATGAGATTTCAATTGCTCCGGGACCGATGCATCTCCTCACGTGGGCCAGGCCTTCACACACCCAAAGCGGATCCGCGGCGGCGAAAACGATTGACAACCGGCCTCATGACCCAGGCAGAGACGCAGAAAGAGGCTCAGCAAAGACAGGCCGACATGCCAGAAATCGCTTTGTGGTGCACAGGGCACATTCGTCCAAAGACACACACGCACAAGGGCACACACACACTAACCGACAGAGAGAGGGAAAGAAAGACACAGAGACTGAGAGACAGAGAGAGAAGAGAGAATGGGACATACACACACACACACACACACACACACACACACACAGAGTCATCCAGCAAAGGCATTGAAACACACCCCTCCAGGCAACCCCTGAGGCTGCGGGGTTCTGCTCTCGACGAGAACGACCCTCGGGTGAGAGAACAGCCCAGGGGCACGCAGGCCGACCTGTCCTCGAGATGACGGCGGCACGACTTTTGGGGAGACTCACCCCAACAGCGTCCGGGCAGGCCTGAGGCTGTGATGCCGTGCTGCTTCCCCCGGACTCCGCCTGGGGTTTCCACATCCTGGTCGGCCCTTTGCGACTCCTGGTATCCGGAGACGTTCCCGTGGACCCCGTAGAGATGTCAGGCCGGAGCCTCAGAGCCCCGCCACCCAAGCACTGCCGCGGAGGGCTCCTGCTTTGCCGAGCCTCAGGGACCGGTTTCTAAGACAACCGTGGGAAGCACTGTGACGGCAGGAGCCGCTCGCGCCTCGCGCATGCGCATTGGCTGGATCGAATCGCGCTCCGCTCCTGCCAGTCAGGCTGCGTCCCCTTTAAATAATGAACCCTCTGCAGGGCTGCAGCGAGGCTCCCGCTGCAGCCGCGGCGGCGTGTGGATACGGGGTCCAGCTTGGGACGCCGTGGGAGAGGGGGCCGCCGGTTCCCTGTCCCAGGGCCAAACCCCCAGCAGTCCCGCCCTCAGGATCCCCTTGAGCCGACTTCCACCGAGGGAAGGGGAGCTTCAGGACGCCTGCTGTGTTCTGGGGACTCCCGTTCAGATCCGATTTTGTCCCCCTGCCAGTGAGATAGGATGGGCTCATCACATCTGGTGAGGCAGGCAGGGCCCCGCTGCAGCACAGAATGATCCCATAGGTCTCAAGGCGCAGCGTCAGCTGAAACTTCACTGATCCATCAGCCCTCTGCCTGCCTCCCTCCTTCGAAAGAGCAATGGCCTGCCCCGCTTCTATAAGCCCTGGGGCTCCGGAAAGCCGACCGCGCTTTACAGGACACGTGCGGGCAGGAACAGGGGCGAATCCGAGGTGGAGACCATGTGACCACGCGTGGCACTGGCGTATCCCACAGCACATGGTGTGAATGTGTGTCACCGGGGGCATATCGGGAGACGGCGAAACAAACGGTGGTGTCCAGGTATGTGCCAGTGGAAGGGGGGAAACAGTGACCATTCGGTCAGTGCCAAGGGAAATCAAAAAACACCTGGGATTCGGTGGGTGGGGGCCCTGTGCCTGACCCAAGACAGGTTTTCAAATGCCTATCAGAGGAGCAAAGAAGTTTCTGCAGAATTCGCCCCACCCGCAACCCTCCTCCTCCCTGGTAGCCCTGACACAACTTCCCCTGCACCCAGCCCCAGCCCCAGCCCCAGCCCCAGCCCCAGCCCCAGCCCCAGCCCCAGCCCCAGCCCAGTCCCTCTGGTTCCCTGACATTCGTTTCGGCCACAAGATCAAGGGAGTCAGTCCGAACAGGAGCAGAGGAGAGGATGTCCCTCACCAATGAGACAGAAAGTGCAGAGGAAATGCGACACCACCTATCCTAGAAGACAACGCCAGTCACGGTCGCCTAGCGCTCATTCTAGGCAATCCACCCACCCATGAGGAGAAACCTGGAGAACAAGGAAGCTTCCGTGTCTGAGACACGTATGGAAGCCAAGGAATCGAGGGTCATGAGACCTGCCCAATGAAGCAGAAAGACGCTTGTAGAGAGATACAATCATGACACGGATCTGCAGGAAGTGTGTCCCTGACGCACTGGGAAGTCATCTTTGCACAAGGGCACACACACACTAACCGACAGAGAGAGGGAAAGAAAGACACAGAGACTGAGAGACAGAGAGAGAAGAGAGAATGGGAGACACACACACACACACACACACACACACACACACACAGAGTCATACAGCAGAGGCATTGAAACACACCCCTCCAGGCAACCTCTGAGGCTGCGGGGTTCTGCTGTCGACGAGAACGACCCTCGGGTGAGAGAACAGCCCAGGGGCACGCAGGCCGACCTGTCCTCGAGATGACGGCGGCACGACTTTTGGGGAGACTCACCCCAACAGCGTCCGGGCAGGCCTGAGGCTGGAATGCCGTGCTGCTTCCCCCGGACTCCGCCTGGGGTTTCCTCATCCTGGTCGGCCCTTTGCGAATCCTGCCAACCGGAGACGTTCCCGTCGACCCCGTAGAGATGTCAGGCCGGAGCCTCAGAGCCCCGCCACCCAAGCACTGCCGCGGAGGGCTCCTGCTTTGCCGAGCCTCAGGGACCGGTTTCTAAGACAACCGTGGGAAGCACTGTGACGGCAGAAGCCGCTCGCGCCTCGCGCATGCGCATTGGCTGGACCGACTAGCGCTCCGCTCCTGGCAGTCAGGCTGCGTCCCCTTTAAATAATGCCCCCTCTGCGCGGCTGCAGCGAGGCTCCCGCTGCAGCCGTGGCGGCGTGTGGATACGGGGTCCAGCTTGGGACGCCGTGGCAGAGGGGGCCGCCGGTTCACTGTCCCAGGGACAAACCCCCCAGCAGTCCGCCCTCAGGATCCCCTTGAGCCGACTTCCACCGAGGGAAGGGGAGCTTCAGGACGCCTGCTGTGTTCTGGGGACTCCCGTTCAGATCCGATTTTGGCCCCCTCCCAGTGAGATAGGATGGGCTCACCACATCTGGTGAGGCAGGCAGGGCCTCGCTGCAGCACAGAATGATCCCATAGGTCTCAAGGCGCAGCGTCAACTGAACCTTCACTGATCCAACAGCCCTCTGCCTCCCTCCTCCTTCGAAAGAGCAGGGGCCTGCCCCGCTTCTAAAAGCCCTGGGGCTCCGGAAAGCCGACCGCGCTTTACAGGACACGTGCGGGCAGGAACAGGGGCGAATCCGAGGTGGAGACCATGAGACCACGCGTGGCACTGGCGTATCCCACAGCACATGGTGTGAATGTGTGTCACCGGAGGCATATCGGGAGACGGCGAAACAAACGGTGGTGTCCAGGTATGGGCCAGTGGAAGGCGGGAACAAGTGACCCTTCGGTCAATGCCAAGGGAAATCAAAGAACACCTGGGATTCGGTGGGTGGGGGTCCTGTGCCTGACCCAAGCCAGGTTTTCAAATGCCTATCAGAGGAGCAAAGAAGTTTCTGCAGAATTCGCCCCACACCCAACCCTCCTCCTCCCTGGTAGCCCTGACGCAACTTCCCCTGCACCCAGCCCCAGCCCCAGCCCCAGCCCCAGCCCCAGCCCCAGCCCCAGCCCAGTCCCTCTGGTTCCCTGACATTCGTTTCGGCCACAAGATCAAGGGAGTCAGTCCACCCAGGAGCAGAGGACAGGAGGTCCCTCAAGAATGAGACAGGAAGTGCAGAGGAAATGCGACACCACCTGTCCTAGAAGACAAGGCCAGTCACGCTCGCCTAGCGCTCATTCTAGGCAATCCACCCACCCATGAGGAGAAACCTGGAGAACAAGGAAGCTTCCCGGTCTGAGACACGTATGGAAGCCAAGAAATCCAGGGTCATGAGACCTGCCCAATGAAGCAGAAAGACGTTTGGAGAGAGATACAATCATGACACGGATCTGCAGGAAGTGTGTCCCTGACGCACTGGGAAGTCATCTTTGTTGAAGACATTTGGCCAGAGCGAGAGGCATCCAGGCCCCTGAGAAACACGTGAGGCAGAGCAAGAGGAAGGATAGAGCAGAGGCCAGAGCCCCGGCAGGATACAGCGCCGTGCCACCGCCAGGGGCATAAGGGGAGGGGTTCCAAAAGGGTGGCTTGTCCAGAGAGGCCAGCATTCCAGGGACAGGGATTGTTGCCATCTCCCATTCCCGGCTTCTTCTTCTACACGGTATCGTGGTGTGGCTTCATTCCTCAGAGAAGAGCCGTGAAAAGATACAACCATCTTCTCTGATGTGGTTCTGCTCCCCTACTGCAGGACAAAGAGCTCCTGTGGGGCTCTTTTCCTTGGTTGCTGTGTGGTCATCTTGATCTTAGAAAAGAGGCAGCTCATGATGGGCATGAGATTTCAATTGCTCCGGGACCGATGCATCTCCTCACGTGGGCCAGGCCTTCACACACCCAAAGCGGATCCGCGGCGGCGAAAACGATTGACAACCGGCCTCATGACCCAGGCAGAGACGCAGAAAGAGGCTCAGCAAAGACAGGCCGACATGCCAGAAATCGCTTTGTGGTGCACAGGGCACATTCGCCCAAAGACACACACGCACAAGGGCACACACACACTAACCGACAGAGAGAGGGAAAGAAAGACACAGAGACTGAGAGACAGAGAGAGAAGAGAGAATGGGACATACACACACACACACACACACACACACACACACACACACACACACACAGAGTCATCCAGCAAAGGCATTGAAACACACCCCTCCAGGCAACCCCTGAGGCTGCGGGGTTCTGCTCTCGACGAGAACGACCCTCGGGTGAGAGAACAGCCCAGGGGCACGCAGGCCGACCTGTCCTCGAGATGACGGCGGCACGACTTTTGGGGAGACTCACCCCAAGAGCGTCCGGGCAGGCCTGAGGCTGTGATGCCGTGCTGCTTCCCCCGGACTCCGCCTGGGGTTTCCACATCCTGGTCGGCCCTTTGCGACTCCTGGTATCCGGAGACGTTCCCGTGGACCCCGTAGAGATGTCAGGCCGGAGCCTCAGAGCCCCGCCACCCAAGCACTGCCGCGGAGGGCTCCTGCTTTGCCGAGCCTCAGGGACCGGTTTCTAAGACAACCGTGGGAAGCACTGTGACGGCAGGAGCCGCTCGCGCCTCGCGCATGCGCATTGGCTGGATCGAATCGCGCTCCGCTCCTGCCAGTCAGGCTGCGTCCCCTTTAAATAATGAACCCTCTGCAGGGCTGCAGCGAGGCTCCCGCTGCAGCCGCGGCGGCGTGTGGATACGGGGTCCAGCTTGGGACGCCGTGGGAGAGGGGGCCGCCGGTTCCCTGTCCCAGGGCCAAACCCCCAGCAGTCCCGCCCTCAGGATCCCCTTGAGCCGACTTCCACCGAGGGAAGGGGAGCTTCAGGACGCCTGCTGTGTTCTGGGGACTCCCGTTCAGATCCGATTTTGTCCCCCTCCCAGTGAGATAGGATGGGCTCATCACATCTGGTGAGGCAGGCAGGGCCCCGCTGCAGCACAGAATGATCCCATAGGTCTCAAGGCGCAGCGTCAGCTGAAACTTCACTGATCCATCAGCCCTCTGCCTGCCTCCCTCCTTCGAAAGAGCAATGGCCTGCCCCGCTTCTATAAGCCCTGGGGCTCCGGAAAGCCGACCGCGCTTTACAGGACACGTGCGGGCAGGAACAGGGGCGAATCCGAGGTGGAGACCATGTGACCACGCGTGGCACTGGCGTATCCCACAGCACATGGTGTGAATGTGTGTCACCGGGGGCATATCGGGAGACGGCGAAACAAACGGTGGTGTCCAGGTATGTGCCAGTGGAAGGGGGGAACCAGTGACCATTCGGTCAGTGCCAAGGGAAATCAAAAAACACCTGGGATTCGGTGGGTGGGGGCCCTGTGCCTGACCCAAGACAGGTTTTCAAATGCCTATCAGAGGAGCAAAGAAGTTTCTGCAGAATTCGCCCCACCCGCAACCCTCCTCCTCCCTGGTAGCCCTGACACAACTTCCCTTGCACCCAGCCCCAGCCCCAGCCCCAGCCCCAGCCCCAGCCCCAGCCCCAGCCCCAGCCCCAGCCCAGTCCCTCTGGTTCCCTGACATTCGTTTCGGCCACAAGATCAAGGGAGTCAGTCCGAACAGGAGCAGAGGAGAGGATGTCCCTCACCAATGAGACAGAAAGTGCAGAGGAAATGCGACACCACCTATCCTAGAAGACAACGCCAGTCACGGTCGCCTAGCGCTCATTCTAGGCAATCCACCCACCCATGAGGAGAAACCTGGAGAACAAGGAAGCTTCCGTGTCTGAGACACGTATGGAAGCCAAGGAATCGAGGGTCATGAGACCTGCCCAATGAAGCAGAAAGACGCTTGTAGAGAGATACAATCATGACACGGATCTGCAGGAAGTGTGTCCCTGACGCACTGGGAAGTCATCTTTGCACAAGGGCACACACACACTAACCGACAGAGAGAGGGAAAGAAAGACACAGAGACTGAGAGACAGAGAGAGAAGAGAGAATGGGAGACACACACACACACACACACACACACACACACACACACAGAGTCATACAGCAGAGGCATTGAAACACACCCCTCCAGGCAACCTCTGAGGCTGCGGGGTTCTGCTGTCGACGAGAACGACCCTCGGGTGAGAGAACAGCCCAGGGGCACGCAGGCCGACCTGTCCTCGAGATGACGGCGGCACGACTTTTGGGGAGACTCACCCCAACAGCGTCCGGGCAGGCCTGAGGCTGGAATGCCGTGCTGCTTCCCCCGGACTCCGCCTGGGGTTTCCTCATCCTGGTCGGCCCTTTGCGAATCCTGCCAACCGGAGACGTTCCCGTCGACCCCGTAGAGATGTCAGGCCGGAGCCTCAGAGCCCCGCCACCCAAGCACTGCCGCGGAGGGCTCCTGCTTTGCCGAGCCTCAGGGACCGGTTTCTAAGACAACCGTGGGAAGCACTGTGACGGCAGAAGCCGCTCGCGCCTCGCGCATGCGCATTGGCTGGACCGACTAGCGCTCCGCTCCTGGCAGTCAGGCTGCGTCCCCTTTAAATAATGCCCCCTCTGCGCGGCTGCAGCGAGGCTCCCGCTGCAGCCGTGGCGGCGTGTGGATACGGGGTCCAGCTTGGGACGCCGTGGCAGAGGGGGCCGCCGGTTCACTGTCCCAGGGACAAACCCCCCAGCAGTCCGCCCTCAGGATCCCCTTGAGCCGACTTCCACCGAGGGAAGGGGAGCTTCAGGACGCCTGCTGTGTTCTGGGGACTCCCGTTCAGATCCGATTTTGGCCCCCTCCCAGTGAGATAGGATGGGCTCACCACATCTGGTGAGGCAGGCAGGGCCTCGCTGCAGCACAGAATGATCCCATAGGTCTCAAGGCGCAGCGTCAACTGAACCTTCACTGATCCAACAGCCCTCTGCCTCCCTCCTCCTTCGAAAGAGCAGGGGCCTGCCCCGCTTCTAAAAGCCCTGGGGCTCCGGAAAGCCGACCGCGCTTTACAGGACACGTGCGGGCAGGAACAGGGGCGAATCCGAGGTGGAGACCATGAGACCACGCGTGGCACTGGCGTATCCCACAGCACATGGTGTGAATGTGTGTCACCGGAGGCATATCGGGAGACGGCGAAACAAACGGTGGTGTCCAGGTATGGGCCAGTGGAAGGCGGGAACAAGTGACCCTTCGGTCAATGCCAAGGGAAATCAAAGAACACCTGGGATTCGGTGGGTGGGGGTCCTGTGCCTGACCCAAGCCAGGTTTTCAAATGCCTATCAGAGGAGCAAAGAAGTTTCTGCAGAATTCGCCCCACACCCAACCCTCCTCCTCCCTGGTAGCCCTGACGCAACTTCCCCTGCACCCAGCCCCAGCCCCAGCCCCAGCCCCAGCCCCAGCCCCAGCCCCAGCCCCAGCCCAGTCCCTCTGGTTCCCTGACATTCGTTTCGGCCACAAGATCAAGGGAGTCAGTCCACCCAGGAGCAGAGGACAGGAGGTCCCTCAAGAATGAGACAGGAAGTGCAGAGGAAATGCGACACCACCTGTCCTAGAAGACAAGGCCAGTCACGCTCGCCTAGCGCTCATTCTAGGCAATCCACCCACCCATGAGGAGAAACCTGGAGAACAAGGAAGCTTCCCGGTCTGAGACACGTATGGAAGCCAAGAAATCCAGGGTCATGAGACCTGCCCAATGAAGCAGAAAGACGTTTGGAGAGAGATACAATCATGACACGGATCTGCAGGAAGTGTGTCCCTGACGCACTGGGAAGTCATCTTTGTTGAAGACATTTGGCCAGAGCGAGAGGCATCCAGGCCCCTGAGAAACACGTGAGGCAGAGCAAGAGGAAGGATAGAGCAGAGGCCAGAGCCCCGGCAGGATACAGCGCCGTGCCACCGCCAGGGGCATAAGGGGAGGGGTTCCAAAAGGGTGGCTTGTCCAGAGAGGCCAGCATTCCAGGGACAGGGATTGTTGCCATCTCCCATTCCCGGCTTCTTCTTCTACACGGTATCGTGGTGTGGCTTCATTCCTCAGAGAAGAGCCGTGAAAAGATACAACCATCTTCTCTGATGTGGTTCTGCTCCCCTACTGCAGGACAAAGAGCTCCTGTGGGGCTCTTTTCCTTGGTTGCTGTGTGGTCATCTTGATCTTAGAAAAGAGGCAGCTCATGATGGGCATGAGATTTCAATTGCTCCGGGACCGATGCATCTCCTCACGTGGGCCAGGCCTTCACACACCCAAAGCGGATCCGCGGCGGCGAAAACGATTGACAACCGGCCTCATGACCCAGGCAGAGACGCAGAAAGAGGCTCAGCAAAGACAGGCCGACATGCCAGAAATCGCTTTGTGGTGCACAGGGCACATTCGCCCAAAGACACACACGCACAAGGGCACACACACACTAACCGACAGAGAGAGGGAAAGAAAGACACAGAGACTGAGAGACAGAGAGAGAAGAGAGAATGGGACATACACACACACACACACACACACACACACACACACACACACACACAGAGTCATCCAGCAAAGGCATTGAAACACACCCCTCCAGGCAACCCCTGAGGCTGCGGGGTTCTGCTCTCGACGAGAACGACCCTCGGGTGAGAGAACAGCCCAGGGGCACGCAGGCCGACCTGTCCTCGAGATGACGGCGGCACGACTTTTGGGGAGACTCACCCCAACAGCGTCCGGGCAGGCCTGAGGCTGTGATGCCGTGCTGCTTCCCCCGGACTCCGCCTGGGGTTTCCACATCCTGGTCGGCCCTTTGCGACTCCTGGTATCCGGAGACGTTCCCGTGGACCCCGTAGAGATGTCAGGCCGGAGCCTCAGAGCCCCGCCACCCAAGCACTGCCGCGGAGGGCTCCTGCTTTGCCGAGCCTCAGGGACCGGTTTCTAAGACAACCGTGGGAAGCACTGTGACGGCAGGAGCCGCTCGCGCCTCGCGCATGCGCATTGGCTGGATCGAATCGCGCTCCGCTCCTGCCAGTCAGGCTGCGTCCCCTTTAAATAATGAACCCTCTGCAGGGCTGCAGCGAGGCTCCCGCTGCAGCCGCGGCGGCGTGTGGATACGGGGTCCAGCTTGGGACGCCGTGGGAGAGGGGGCCGCCGGTTCCCTGTCCCAGGGCCAAACCCCCAGCAGTCCCGCCCTCAGGATCCCCTTGAGCCGACTTCCACCGAGGGAAGGGGAGCTTCAGGACGCCTGCTGTGTTCTGGGGACTCCCGTTCAGATCCGATTTTGTCCCCCTCCCAGTGAGATAGGATGGGCTCATCACATCTGGTGAGGCAGGCAGGGCCCCGCTGCAGCACAGAATGATCCCATAGGTCTCAAGGCGCAGCGTCAGCTGAAACTTCACTGATCCATCAGCCCTCTGCCTGCCTCCCTCCTTCGAAAGAGCAATGGCCTGCCCCGCTTCTATAAGCCCTGGGGCTCCGGAAAGCCGACCGCGCTTTACAGGACACGTGCGGGCAGGAACAGGGGCGAATCCGAGGTGGAGACCATGTGACCACGCGTGGCACTGGCGTATCCCACAGCACATGGTGTGAATGTGTGTCACCGGGGGCATATCGGGAGACGGCGAAACAAACGGTGGTGTCCAGGTATGTGCCAGTGGAAGGGGGGAACCAGTGACCATTCGGTCAGTGCCAAGGGAAATCAAAAAACACCTGGGATTCGGTGGGTGGGGGCCCTGTGCCTGACCCAAGACAGGTTTTCAAATGCCTATCAGAGGAGCAAAGAAGTTTCTGCAGAATTCGCCCCACCCGCAACCCTCCTCCTCCCTGGTAGCCCTGACACAACTTCCCTTGCACCCAGCCCCAGCCCCAGCCCCAGCCCCAGCCCCAGCCCCAGCCCCAGCCCCAGCCCCAGCCCAGTCCCTCTGGTTCCCTGACATTCGTTTCGGCCACAAGATCAAGGGAGTCAGTCCGAACAGGAGCAGAGGAGAGGATGTCCCTCACCAATGAGACAGAAAGTGCAGAGGAAATGCGACACCACCTATCCTAGAAGACAACGCCAGTCACGGTCGCCTAGCGCTCATTCAAGGCAATCCACCCACCCATGAGGAGAAACCTGGAGAACAAGGAAGCTTCCGTGTCTGAGACACGTATGGAAGCCAAGGAATCGAGGGTCATGAGACCTGCCCAATGAAGCAGAAAGACGCTTGTAGAGAGATACAATCATGACACGGATCTGCAGGAAGTGTGTCCCTGACGCACTGGGAAGTCATCTTTGCACAAGGGCACACACACACTAACCGACAGAGAGAGGGAAAGAAAGACACAGAGACTGAGAGACAGAGAGAGAAGAGAGAATGGGAGACACACACACACACACACACACACACACACACACACACACAGAGTCATACAGCAGAGGCATTGAAACACACCCCTCCAGGCAACCTCTGAGGCTGCGGGGTTCTGCTGTCGACGAGAACGACCCTCGGGTGAGAGAACAGCCCAGGGGCACGCAGGCCGACCTGTCCTCGAGATGACGGCGGCACGACTTTTGGGGAGACTCACCCCAACAGCGTCCGGGCAGGCCTGAGGCTGGAATGCCGTGCTGCTTCCCCCGGACTCCGCCTGGGGTTTCCTCATCCTGGTCGGCCCTTTGCGAATCCTGCCAACCGGAGACGTTCCCGTCGACCCCGTAGAGATGTCAGGCCGGAGCCTCAGAGCCCCGCCACCCAAGCACTGCCGCGGAGGGCTCCTGCTTTGCGGAGCCTCAGGGACCGGTTTCTAAGACAACCGTGGGAAGCACTGTGACGGCAGAAGCCGCTCGCGCCTCGCGCATGCGCATTGGCTGGACCGACTAGCGCTCCGCTCCTGGCAGTCAGGCTGCGTCCCCTTTAAATAATGCCCCCTCTGCGCGGCTGCAGCGAGGCTCCCGCTGCAGCCGTGGCGGCGTGTGGATACGGGGTCCAGCTTGGGACGCCGTGGCAGAGGGGGCCGCCGGTTCACTGTCCCAGGGACAAACCCCCCAGCAGTCCGCCCTCAGGATCCCCTTGAGCCGACTTCCACCGAGGGAAGGGGAGCTTCAGGACGCCTGCTGTGTTCTGGGGACTCCCGTTCAGATCCGATTTTGGCCCCCTCCCAGTGAGATAGGATGGGCTCACCACATCTGGTGAGGCAGGCAGGGCCTCGCTGCAGCACAGAATGATCCCATAGGTCTCAAGGCGCAGCGTCAACTGAACCTTCACTGATCCAACAGCCCTCTGCCTCCCTCCTCCTTCGAAAGAGCAGGGGCCTGCCCCGCTTCTAAAAGCCCTGGGGCTCCGGAAAGCCGACCGCGCTTTACAGGACACGTGCGGGCAGGAACAGGGGCGAATCCGAGGTGGAGACCATGAGACCACGCGTGGCACTGGCGTATCCCACAGCACATGGTGTGAATGTGTGTCACCGGAGGCATATCGGGAGACGGCGAAACAAACGGTGGTGTCCAGGTATGGGCCAGTGGAAGGCGGGAACAAGTGACCCTTCGGTCAATGCCAAGGGAAATCAAAGAACACCTGGGATTCGGTGGGTGGGGGTCCTGTGCCTGACCCAAGCCAGGTTTTCAAATGCCTATCAGAGGAGCAAAGAAGTTTCTGCAGAATTCGCCCCACACCCAACCCTCCTCCTCCCTGGTAGCCCTGACGCAACTTCCCCTGCACCCAGCCCCAGCCCCAGCCCCAGCCCCAGCCCCAGCCCCAGCCCCAGCCCCAGCCCCAGCCCAGTCCCTCTGGTTCCCTGACATTCGTTTCGGCCACAAGATCAAGGGAGTCAGTCCACCCAGGAGCAGAGGACAGGAGGTCCCTCAAGAATGAGACAGGAAGTGCAGAGGAAATGCGACACCACCTGTCCTAGAAGACAAGGCCAGTCACGCTCGCCTAGCGCTCATTCTAGGCAATCCACCCACCCATGAGGAGAAACCTGGAGAACAAGGAAGCTTCCCGGTCTGAGACACGTATGGAAGCCAAGAAATCCAGGGTCATGAGACCTGCCCAATGAAGCAGAAAGACGTTTGGAGAGAGATACAATCATGACACGGATCTGCAGGAAGTGTGTCCCTGACGCACTGGGAAGTCATCTTTGTTGAAGACATTTGGCCAGAGCGAGAGGCATCCAGGCCCCTGAGAAACACGTGAGGCAGAGCAAGAGGAAGGATAGAGCAGAGGCCAGAGCCCCGGCAGGATACAGCGCCGTGCCACCGCCAGGGGCATAAGGGGAGGGGTTCCAAAAGGGTGGCTTGTCCAGAGAGGCCAGCATTCCAGGGACAGGGATTGTTGCCATCTCCCATTCCCGGCTTCTTCTTCTACACGGTATCGTGGTGTGGCTTCATTCCTCAGAGAAGAGCCGTGAAAAGATACAACCATCTTCTCTGATGTGGTTCTGCTCCCCTACTGCAGGACAAAGAGCTCCTGTGGGGCTCTTTTCCTTGGTTGCTGTGTGGTCATCTTGATCTTAGAAAAGAGGCAGCTCATGATGGGCATGAGATTTCAATTGCTCCGGGACCGATGCATCTCCTCACGTGGGCCAGGCCTTCACACACCCAAAGCGGATCCGCGGCGGCGAAAACGATTGACAACCGGCCTCATGACCCAGGCAGAGACGCAGAAAGAGGCTCAGCAAAGACAGGCCGACATGCCAGAAATCGCTTTGTGGTGCACAGGGCACATTCGCCCAAAGACACACACGCACAAGGGCACACACACACTAACCGACAGAGAGAGGGAAAGAAAGCCACAGAGACTGAGAGACAGAGAGAGAAGAGAGAATGGGACATACACACACACACACACACACACACACACACACACACACACACACAGAGTCATCCAGCAAAGGCATTGAAACACACCCCTCCAGGCAACCCCTGAGGCTGCGGGGTTCTGCTCTCGACGAGAACGACCCTCGGGTGAGAGAACAGCCCAGGGGCACGCAGGCCGACCTGTCCTCGAGATGACGGCGGCACGACTTTTGGGGAGACTCACCCCAACAGCGTCCGGGCAGGCCTGAGGCTGTGATGCCGTGCTGCTTCCCCCGGACTCCGCCTGGGGTTTCCACATCCAGGTCGGCCCTTTGCGACTCCTGGTATCCGGAGACGTTCCCGTGGACCCCGTAGAGATGTCAGGCCGGAGCCTCAGAGCCCCGCCACCCAAGCACTGCCGCGGAGGGCTCCTGCTTTGCCGAGCCTCAGGGACCGGTTTCTAAGACAACCGTGGGAAGCACTGTGACGGCAGGAGCCGCTCGCGCCTCGCGCATGCGCATTGGCTGGATCGAATCGCGCTCCGCTCCTGCCAGTCAGGCTGCGTCCCCTTTAAATAATGAACCCTCTGCAGGGCTGCAGCGAGGCTCCCGCTGCAGCCGCGGCGGCGTGTGGATACGGGGTCCAGCTTGGGACGCCGTGGGAGAGGGGGCCGCCGGTTCCCTGTCCCAGGGCCAAACCCCCAGCAGTCCCGCCCTCAGGATCCCCTTGAGCCGACTTCCACCGAGGGAAGGGGAGCTTCAGGACGCCTGCTGTGTTCTGGGGACTCCCGTTCAGATCCGATTTTGTCCCCCTCCCAGTGAGATAGGATGGGCTCATCACATCTGGTGAGGCAGGCAGGGCCCCGCTGCAGCACAGAATGATCCCATAGGTCTCAAGGCGCAGCGTCAGCTGAAACTTCACTGATCCATCAGCCCTCTGCCTGCCTCCCTCCTTCGAAAGAGCAATGGCCTGCCCCGCTTCTATAAGCCCTGGGGCTCCGGAAAGCCGACCGCGCTTTACAGGACACGTGCGGGCAGGAACAGGGGCGAATCCGAGGTGGAGACCATGTGACCACGCGTGGCACTGGCGTATCCCACAGCACATGGTGTGAATGTGTGTCACCGGGGGCATATCGGGAGACGGCGAAACAAACGGTGGTGTCCAGGTATGTGCCAGTGGAAGGGGGGAACCAGTGACCATTCGGTCAGTGCCAAGGGAAATCAAAAAACACCTGGGATTCGGTGGGTGGGGGCCCTGTGCCTGACCCAAGACAGGTTTTCAAATGCCTATCAGAGGAGCAAAGAAGTTTCTGCAGAATTCGCCCCACCCGCAACCCTCCTCCTCCCTGGTAGCCCTGACACAACTTCCCTTGCACCCAGCCCCAGCCCCAGCCCCAGCCCCAGCCCCAGCCCCAGCCCCAGCCCCAGCCCCAGCCCAGTCCCTCTGGTTCCCTGACATTCGTTTCGGCCACAAGATCAAGGGAGTCAGTCCGAACAGGAGCAGAGGAGAGGATGTCCCTCACCAATGAGACAGAAAGTGCAGAGGAAATGCGACACCACCTATCCTAGAAGACAACGCCAGTCACGGTCGCCTAGCGCTCATTCTAGGCAATCCACCCACCCATGAGGAGAAACCTGGAGAACAAGGAAGCTTCCGTGTCTGAGACACGTATGGAAGCCAAGGAATCGAGGGTCATGAGACCTGCCCAATGAAGCAGAAAGACGCTTGTAGAGAGATACAATCATGACACGGATCTGCAGGAAGTGTGTCCCTGACGCACTGGGAAGTCATCTTTGCACAAGGGCACACACACACTAACCGACAGAGAGAGGGAAAGAAAGACACAGAGACTGAGAGACAGAGAGAGAAGAGAGAATGGGAGACACACACACACACACACACACACACACACACACACAGAGTCATACAGCAGAGGCATTGAAACACACCCCTCCAGGCAACCTCTGAGGCTGCGGGGTTCTGCTGTCGACGAGAACGACCCTCGGGTGAGAGAACAGCCCAGGGGCACGCAGGCCGACCTGTCCTCGAGATGACGGCGGCACGACTTTTGGGGAGACTCACCCCAACAGCGTCCGGGCAGGCCTGAGGCTGGAATGCCGTGCTGCTTCCCCCGGACTCCGCCTGGGGTTTCCTCATCCTGGTCGGCCCTTTGCGAATCCTGCCAACCGGAGACGTTCCCGTCGACCCCGTAGAGATGTCAGGCCGGAGCCTCAGAGCCCCGCCACCCAAGCACTGCCGCGGAGGGCTCCTGCTTTGCCGAGCCTCAGGGACCGGTTTCTAAGACAACCGTGGGAAGCACTGTGACGGCAGAAGCCGCTCGCGCCTCGCGCATGCGCATTGGCTGGACCGACTAGCGCTCCGCTCCTGGCAGTCAGGCTGCGTCCCCTTTAAATAATGCCCCCTCTGCGCGGCTGCAGCGAGGCTCCCGCTGCAGCCGTGGCGGCGTGTGGATACGGGGTCCAGCTTGGGACGCCGTGGCAGAGGGGGCCGCCGGTTCACTGTCCCAGGGACAAACCCCCCAGCAGTCCGCCCTCAGGATCCCCTTGAGCCGACTTCCACCGAGGGAAGGGGAGCTTCAGGACGCCTGCTGTGTTCTGGGGACTCCCGTTCAGATCCGATTTTGGCCCCCTCCCAGTGAGATAGGATGGGCTCACCACATCTGGTGAGGCAGGCAGGGCCTCGCTGCAGCACAGAATGATCCCATAGGTCTCAAGGCGCAGCGTCAACTGAACCTTCACTGATCCAACAGCCCTCTGCCTCCCTCCTCCTTCGAAAGAGCAGGGGCCTGCCCCGCTTCTAAAAGCCCTGGGGCTCCGGAAAGCCGACCGCGCTTTACAGGACACGTGCGGGCAGGAACAGGGGCGAATCCGAGGTGGAGACCATGAGATCACGCGTGGCACTGGCGTATCCCACAGCACATGGTGTGAATGTGTGTCACCGGAGGCATATCGGGAGACGGCGAAACAAACGGTGGTGTCCAGGTATGGGCCAGTGGAAGGCGGGAACAAGTGACCCTTCGGTCAATGCCAAGGGAAATCAAAGAACACCTGGGATTCGGTGGGTGGGGGTCCTGTGCCTGACCCAAGCCAGGTTTTCAAATGCCTATCAGAGGAGCAAAGAAGTTTCTGCAGAATTCGCCCCACACCCAACCCTCCTCCTCCCTGGTAGCCCTGACGCAACTTCCCCTGCACCCAGCCCCAGCCCCAGCCCCAGCCCCAGCCCCAGCCCCAGCCCCAGCCCCAGCCCAGTCCCTCTGGTTCCCTGACATTCGTTTCGGCCACAAGATCAAGGGAGTCAGTCCACCCAGGAGCAGAGGACAGGAGGTCCCTCAAGAATGAGACAGGAAGTGCAGAGGAAATGCGACACCACCTGTCCTAGAAGACAAGGCCAGTCACGCTCGCCTAGCGCTCATTCTAGGCAATCCACCCACCCATGAGGAGAAACCTGGAGAACAAGGAAGCTTCCCGGTCTGAGACACGTATGGAAGCCAAGAAATCCAGGGTCATGAGACCTGCCCAATGAAGCAGAAAGACGTTTGGAGAGAGATACAATCATGACACGGATCTGCAGGAAGTGTGTCCCTGACGCACTGGGAAGTCATCTTTGTTGAAGACATTTGGCCAGAGCGAGAGGCATCCAGGCCCCTGAGAAACACGTGAGGCAGAGCAAGAGGAAGGATAGAGCAGAGGCCAGAGCCCCGGCAGGATACAGCGCCGTGCCACCGCCAGGGGCATAAGGGGAGGGGTTCCAAAAGGGTGGCTTGTCCAGAGAGGCCAGCATTCCAGGGACAGGGATTGTTGCCATCTCCCATTCCCGGCTTCTTCTTCTACACGGTATCGTGGTGTGGCTTCATTCCTCAGAGAAGAGCCGTGAAAAGATACAACCATCTTCTCTGATGTGGTTCTGCTCCCCTACTGCAGGACAAAGAGCTCCTGTGGGGCTCTTTTCCTTGGTTGCTGTGTGGTCATCTTGATCTTAGAAAAGAGGCAGCTCATGATGGGCATGAGATTTCAATTGCTCCGGGACCGATGCATCTCCTCACGTGGGCCAGGCCTTCACACACCCAAAGCGGATCCGCGGCGGCGAAAACGATTGACAACCGGCCTCATGACCCAGGCAGAGACGCAGAAAGAGGCTCAGCAAAGACAGGCCGACATGCCAGAAATCGCTTTGTGGTGCACAGGGCACATTCGCCCAAAGACACACACGCACAAGGGCACACACACACTAACCGACAGAGAGAGGGAAAGAAAGACACAGAGACTGAGAGACAGAGAGAGAAGAGAGAATGGGACATACACACACACACACACACACACACACACACACACACACACACACAGAGTCATCCAGCAAAGGCATTGAAACACACCCCTCCAGGCAACCCCTGAGGCTGCGGGGTTCTGCTCTCGACGAGAACGACCCTCGGGTGAGAGAACAGCCCAGGGGCACGCAGGCCGACCTGTCCTCGAGATGACGGCGGCACGACTTTTGGGGAGACTCACCCCAACAGCGTCCGGGCAGGCCTGAGGCTGTGATGCCGTGCTGCTTCCCCCGGACTCCGCCTGGGGTTTCCACATCCTGGTCGGCCCTTTGCGACTCCTGGTATCCGGAGACGTTCCCGTGGACCCCGTAGAGATGTCAGGCCGGAGCCTCAGAGCCCCGCCACCCAAGCACTGCCGCGGAGGGCTCCTGCTTTGCCGAGCCTCAGGGACCGGTTTCTAAGACAACCGTGGGAAGCACTGTGACGGCAGGAGCCGCTCGCGCCTCGCGCATGCGCATTGGCTGGATCGAATCGCGCTCCGCTCCTGCCAGTCAGGCTGCGTCCCCTTTAAATAATGAACCCTCTGCAGGGCTGCAGCGAGGCTCCCGCTGCAGCCGCGGCGGCGTGTGGATACGGGGTCCAGCTTGGGACGCCGTGGGAGAGGGGGCCGCCGGTTCCCTGTCCCAGGGCCAAACCCCCAGCAGTCCCGCCCTCAGGATCCCCTTGAGCCGACTTCCACCGAGGGAAGGGGAGCTTCAGGACGCCTGCTGTGTTCTGGGGACTCCCGTTCAGATCCGATTTTGTCCCCCTCCCAGTGAGATAGGATGGGCTCATCACATCTGGTGAGGCAGGCAGGGCCCCGCTGCAGCACAGAATGATCCCATAGGTCTCAAGGCGCAGCGTCAGCTGAAACTTCACTGATCCATCAGCCCTCTGCCTGCCTCCCTCCTTCGAAAGAGCAATGGCCTGCCCCGCTTCTATAAGCCCTGGGGCTCCGGAAAGCCGACCGCGCTTTACAGGACACGTGCGGGCAGGAACAGGGGCGAATCCGAGGTGGAGACCATGTGACCACGCGTGGCACTGGCGTATCCCACAGCACATGGTGTGAATGTGTGTCACCGGGGGCATATCGGGAGACGGCGAAACAAACGGTGGTGTCCAGGTATGTGCCAGTGGAAGGGGGGAACCAGTGACCATTCGGTCAGTGCCAAGGGAAATCAAAAAACACCTGGGATTCGGTGGGTGGGGGCCCTGTGCCTGACCCAAGACAGGTTTTCAAATGCCTATCAGAGGAGCAAAGAAGTTTCTGCAGAATTCGCCCCACCCGCAACCCTCCTCCTCCCTGGTAGCCCTGACACAACTTCCCTTGCACCCAGCCCCAGCCCCAGCCCCAGCCCCAGCCCCAGCCCCAGCCCCAGCCCCAGCCCCAGCCCAGTCCCTCTGGTTCCCTGACATTCGTTTCGGCCACAAGATCAAGGGAGTCAGTCCGAACAGGAGCAGAGGAGAGGATGTCCCTCACCAATGAGACAGAAAGTGCAGAGGAAATGCGACACCACCTATCCTAGAAGACAACGCCAGTCACGGTCGCCTAGCGCTCATTCAAGGCAATCCACCCACCCATGAGGAGAAACCTGGAGAACAAGGAAGCTTCCGTGTCTGAGACACGTATGGAAGCCAAGGAATCGAGGGTCATGAGACCTGCCCAATGAAGCAGAAAGACGCTTGTAGAGAGATACAATCATGACACGGATCTGCAGGAAGTGTGTCCCTGACGCACTGGGAAGTCATCTTTGCACAAGGGCACACACACACTAACCGACAGAGAGAGGGAAAGAAAGACACAGAGACTGAGAGACAGAGAGAGAAGAGAGAATGGGAGACACACACACACACACACACACACACACACACACACACACAGAGTCATACAGCAGAGGCATTGAAACACACCCCTCCAGGCAACCTCTGAGGCTGCGGGGTTCTGCTGTCGACGAGAACGACCCTCGGGTGAGAGAACAGCCCAGGGGCACGCAGGCCGACCTGTCCTCGAGATGACGGCGGCACGACTTTTGGGGAGACTCACCCCAACAGCGTCCGGGCAGGCCTGAGGCTGGAATGCCGTGCTGCTTCCCCCGGACTCCGCCTGGGGTTTCCTCATCCTGGTCGGCCCTTTGCGAATCCTGCCAACCGGAGACGTTCCCGTCGACCCCGTAGAGATGTCAGGCCGGAGCCTCAGAGCCCCGCCACCCAAGCACTGCCGCGGAGGGCTCCTGCTTTGCGGAGCCTCAGGGACCGGTTTCTAAGACAACCGTGGGAAGCACTGTGACGGCAGAAGCCGCTCGCGCCTCGCGCATGCGCATTGGCTGGACCGACTAGCGCTCCGCTCCTGGCAGTCAGGCTGCGTCCCCTTTAAATAATGCCCCCTCTGCGCGGCTGCAGCGAGGCTCCCGCTGCAGCCGTGGCGGCGTGTGGATACGGGGTCCAGCTTGGGACGCCGTGGCAGAGGGGGCCGCCGGTTCACTGTCCCAGGGACAAACCCCCCAGCAGTCCGCCCTCAGGATCCCCTTGAGCCGACTTCCACCGAGGGAAGGGGAGCTTCAGGACGCCTGCTGTGTTCTGGGGACTCCCGTTCAGATCCGATTTTGGCCCCCTCCCAGTGAGATAGGATGGGCTCACCACATCTGGTGAGGCAGGCAGGGCCTCGCTGCAGCACAGAATGATCCCATAGGTCTCAAGGCGCAGCGTCAACTGAACCTTCACTGATCCAACAGCCCTCTGCCTCCCTCCTCCTTCGAAAGAGCAGGGGCCTGCCCCGCTTCTAAAAGCCCTGGGGCTCCGGAAAGCCGACCGCGCTTTACAGGACACGTGCGGGCAGGAACAGGGGCGAATCCGAGGTGGAGACCATGAGACCACGCGTGGCACTGGCGTATCCCACAGCACATGGTGTGAATGTGTGTCACCGGAGGCATATCGGGAGACGGCGAAACAAACGGTGGTGTCCAGGTATGGGCCAGTGGAAGGCGGGAACAAGTGACCCTTCGGTCAATGCCAAGGGAAATCAAAGAACACCTGGGATTCGGTGGGTGGGGGTCCTGTGCCTGACCCAAGCCAGGTTTTCAAATGCCTATCAGAGGAGCAAAGAAGTTTCTGCAGAATTCGCCCCACACCCAACCCTCCTCCTCCCTGGTAGCCCTGACGCAACTTCCCCTGCACCCAGCCCCAGCCCCAGCCCCAGCCCCAGCCCCAGCCCCAGCCCCAGCCCCAGCCCCAGCCCAGTCCCTCTGGTTCCCTGACATTCGTTTCGGCCACAAGATCAAGGGAGTCAGTCCACCCAGGAGCAGAGGACAGGAGGTCCCTCAAGAATGAGACAGGAAGTGCAGAGGAAATGCGACACCACCTGTCCTAGAAGACAAGGCCAGTCACGCTCGCCTAGCGCTCATTCTAGGCAATCCACCCACCCATGAGGAGAAACCTGGAGAACAAGGAAGCTTCCCGGTCTGAGACACGTATGGAAGCCAAGAAATCCAGGGTCATGAGACCTGCCCAATGAAGCAGAAAGACGTTTGGAGAGAGATACAATCATGACACGGATCTGCAGGAAGTGTGTCCCTGACGCACTGGGAAGTCATCTTTGTTGAAGACATTTGGCCAGAGCGAGAGGCATCCAGGCCCCTGAGAAACACGTGAGGCAGAGCAAGAGGAAGGATAGAGCAGAGGCCAGAGCCCCGGCAGGATACAGCGCCGTGCCACCGCCAGGGGCATAAGGGGAGGGGTTCCAAAAGGGTGGCTTGTCCAGAGAGGCCAGCATTCCAGGGACAGGGATTGTTGCCATCTCCCATTCCCGGCTTCTTCTTCTACACGGTATCGTGGTGTGGCTTCATTCCTCAGAGAAGAGCCGTGAAAAGATACAACCATCTTCTCTGATGTGGTTCTGCTCCCCTACTGCAGGACAAAGAGCTCCTGTGGGGCTCTTTTCCTTGGTTGCTGTGTGGTCATCTTGATCTTAGAAAAGAGGCAGCTCATGATGGGCATGAGATTTCAATTGCTCCGGGACCGATGCATCTCCTCACGTGGGCCAGGCCTTCACACACCCAAAGCGGATCCGCGGCGGCGAAAACGATTGACAACCGGCCTCATGACCCAGGCAGAGACGCAGAAAGAGGCTCAGCAAAGACAGGCCGACATGCCAGAAATCGCTTTGTGGTGCACAGGGCACATTCGCCCAAAGACACACACGCACAAGGGCACACACACACTAACCGACAGAGAGAGGGAAAGAAAGCCACAGAGACTGAGAGACAGAGAGAGAAGAGAGAATGGGACATACACACACACACACACACACACACACACACACACACACACACACAGAGTCATCCAGCAAAGGCATTGAAACACACCCCTCCAGGCAACCCCTGAGGCTGCGGGGTTCTGCTCTCGACGAGAACGACCCTCGGGTGAGAGAACAGCCCAGGGGCACGCAGGCCGACCTGTCCTCGAGATGACGGCGGCACGACTTTTGGGGAGACTCACCCCAACAGCGTCCGGGCAGGCCTGAGGCTGTGATGCCGTGCTGCTTCCCCCGGACTCCGCCTGGGGTTTCCACATCCAGGTCGGCCCTTTGCGACTCCTGGTATCCGGAGACGTTCCCGTGGACCCCGTAGAGATGTCAGGCCGGAGCCTCAGAGCCCCGCCACCCAAGCACTGCCGCGGAGGGCTCCTGCTTTGCCGAGCCTCAGGGACCGGTTTCTAAGACAACCGTGGGAAGCACTGTGACGGCAGGAGCCGCTCGCGCCTCGCGCATGCGCATTGGCTGGATCGAATCGCGCTCCGCTCCTGCCAGTCAGGCTGCGTCCCCTTTAAATAATGAACCCTCTGCAGGGCTGCAGCGAGGCTCCCGCTGCAGCCGCGGCGGCGTGTGGATACGGGGTCCAGCTTGGGACGCCGTGGGAGAGGGGGCCGCCGGTTCCCTGTCCCAGGGCCAAACCCCCAGCAGTCCCGCCCTCAGGATCCCCTTGAGCCGACTTCCACCGAGGGAAGGGGAGCTTCAGGACGCCTGCTGTGTTCTGGGGACTCCCGTTCAGATCCGATTTTGTCCCCCTCCCAGTGAGATAGGATGGGCTCATCACATCTGGTGAGGCAGGCAGGGCCCCGCTGCAGCACAGAATGATCCCATAGGTCTCAAGGCGCAGCGTCAGCTGAAACTTCACTGATCCATCAGCCCTCTGCCTGCCTCCCTCCTTCGAAAGAGCAATGGCCTGCCCCGCTTCTATAAGCCCTGGGGCTCCGGAAAGCCGACCGCGCTTTACAGGACACGTGCGGGCAGGAACAGGGGCGAATCCGAGGTGGAGACCATGTGACCACGCGTGGCACTGGCGTATCCCACAGCACATGGTGTGAATGTGTGTCACCGGGGGCATATCGGGAGACGGCGAAACAAACGGTGGTGTCCAGGTATGTGCCAGTGGAAGGGGGGAACCAGTGACCATTCGGTCAGTGCCAAGGGAAATCAAAAAACACCTGGGATTCGGTGGGTGGGGGCCCTGTGCCTGACCCAAGACAGGTTTTCAAATGCCTATCAGAGGAGCAAAGAAGTTTCTGCAGAATTCGCCCCACCCGCAACCCTCCTCCTCCCTGGTAGCCCTGACACAACTTCCCTTGCACCCAGCCCCAGCCCCAGCCCCAGCCCCAGCCCCAGCCCCAGCCCCAGCCCCAGCCCCAGCCCAGTCCCTCTGGTTCCCTGACATTCGTTTCGGCCACAAGATCAAGGGAGTCAGTCCGAACAGGAGCAGAGGAGAGGATGTCCCTCACCAATGAGACAGAAAGTGCAGAGGAAATGCGACACCACCTATCCTAGAAGACAACGCCAGTCACGGTCGCCTAGCGCTCATTCTAGGCAATCCACCCACCCATGAGGAGAAACCTGGAGAACAAGGAAGCTTCCGTGTCTGAGACACGTATGGAAGCCAAGGAATCGAGGGTCATGAGACCTGCCCAATGAAGCAGAAAGACGCTTGTAGAGAGATACAATCATGACACGGATCTGCAGGAAGTGTGTCCCTGACGCACTGGGAAGTCATCTTTGCACAAGGGCACACACACACTAACCGACAGAGAGAGGGAAAGAAAGACACAGAGACTGAGAGACAGAGAGAGAAGAGAGAATGGGAGACACACACACACACACACACACACACACACACACACAGAGTCATACAGCAGAGGCATTGAAACACACCCCTCCAGGCAACCTCTGAGGCTGCGGGGTTCTGCTGTCGACGAGAACGACCCTCGGGTGAGAGAACAGCCCAGGGGCACGCAGGCCGACCTGTCCTCGAGATGACGGCGGCACGACTTTTGGGGAGACTCACCCCAACAGCGTCCGGGCAGGCCTGAGGCTGGAATGCCGTGCTGCTTCCCCCGGACTCCGCCTGGGGTTTCCTCATCCTGGTCGGCCCTTTGCGAATCCTGCCAACCGGAGACGTTCCCGTCGACCCCGTAGAGATGTCAGGCCGGAGCCTCAGAGCCCCGCCACCCAAGCACTGCCGCGGAGGGCTCCTGCTTTGCCGAGCCTCAGGGACCGGTTTCTAAGACAACCGTGGGAAGCACTGTGACGGCAGAAGCCGCTCGCGCCTCGCGCATGCGCATTGGCTGGACCGACTAGCGCTCCGCTCCTGGCAGTCAGGCTGCGTCCCCTTTAAATAATGCCCCCTCTGCGCGGCTGCAGCGAGGCTCCCGCTGCAGCCGTGGCGGCGTGTGGATACGGGGTCCAGCTTGGGACGCCGTGGCAGAGGGGGCCGCCGGTTCACTGTCCCAGGGACAAACCCCCCAGCAGTCCGCCCTCAGGATCCCCTTGAGCCGACTTCCACCGAGGGAAGGGGAGCTTCAGGACGCCTGCTGTGTTCTGGGGACTCCCGTTCAGATCCGATTTTGGCCCCCTCCCAGTGAGATAGGATGGGCTCACCACATCTGGTGAGGCAGGCAGGGCCTCGCTGCAGCACAGAATGATCCCATAGGTCTCAAGGCGCAGCGTCAACTGAACCTTCACTGATCCAACAGCCCTCTGCCTCCCTCCTCCTTCGAAAGAGCAGGGGCCTGCCCCGCTTCTAAAAGCCCTGGGGCTCCGGAAAGCCGACCGCGCTTTACAGGACACGTGCGGGCAGGAACAGGGGCGAATCCGAGGTGGAGACCATGAGATCACGCGTGGCACTGGCGTATCCCACAGCACATGGTGTGAATGTGTGTCACCGGAGGCATATCGGGAGACGGCGAAACAAACGGTGGTGTCCAGGTATGGGCCAGTGGAAGGCGGGAACAAGTGACCCTTCGGTCAATGCCAAGGGAAATCAAAGAACACCTGGGATTCGGTGGGTGGGGGTCCTGTGCCTGACCCAAGCCAGGTTTTCAAATGCCTATCAGAGGAGCAAAGAAGTTTCTGCAGAATTCGCCCCACACCCAACCCTCCTCCTCCCTGGTAGCCCTGACGCAACTTCCCCTGCACCCAGCCCCAGCCCCAGCCCCAGCCCCAGCCCCAGCCCCAGCCCCAGCCCCAGCCCAGTCCCTCTGGTTCCCTGACATTCGTTTCGGCCACAAGATCAAGGGAGTCAGTCCACCCAGGAGCAGAGGACAGGAGGTCCCTCAAGAATGAGACAGGAAGTGCAGAGGAAATGCGACACCACCTGTCCTAGAAGACAAGGCCAGTCACGCTCGCCTAGCGCTCATTCTAGGCAATCCACCCACCCATGAGGAGAAACCTGGAGAACAAGGAAGCTTCCCGGTCTGAGACACGTATGGAAGCCAAGAAATCCAGGGTCATGAGACCTGCCCAATGAAGCAGAAAGACGTTTGGAGAGAGATACAATCATGACACGGATCTGCAGGAAGTGTGTCCCTGACGCACTGGGAAGTCATCTTTGTTGAAGACATTTGGCCAGAGCGAGAGGCATCCAGGCCCCTGAGAAACACGTGAGGCAGAGCAAGAGGAAGGATAGAGCAGAGGCCAGAGCCCCGGCAGGATACAGCGCCGTGCCACCGCCAGGGGCATAAGGGGAGGGGTTCCAAAAGGGTGGCTTGTCCAGAGAGGCCAGCATTCCAGGGACAGGGATTGTTGCCATCTCCCATTCCCGGCTTCTTCTTCTACACGGTATCGTGGTGTGGCTTCATTCCTCAGAGAAGAGCCGTGAAAAGATACAACCATCTTCTCTGATGTGGTTCTGCTCCCCTACTGCAGGACAAAGAGCTCCTGTGGGGCTCTTTTCCTTGGTTGCTGTGTGGTCATCTTGATCTTAGAAAAGAGGCAGCTCATGATGGGCATGAGATTTCAATTGCTCCGGGACCGATGCATCTCCTCACGTGGGCCAGGCCTTCACACACCCAAAGCGGATCCGCGGCGGCGAAAACGATTGACAACCGGCCTCATGACCCAGGCAGAGACGCAGAAAGAGGCTCAGCAAAGACAGGCCGACATGCCAGAAATCGCTTTGTGGTGCACAGGGCACATTCGCCCAAAGACACACACGCACAAGGGCACACACACACTAACCGACAGAGAGAGGGAAAGAAAGACACAGAGACTGAGAGACAGAGAGAGAAGAGAGAATGGGACATACACACACACACACACACACACACACACACACACACACACACACACAGAGTCATCCAGCAAAGGCATTGAAACACACCCCTCCAGGCAACCCCTGAGGCTGCGGGGTTCTGCTCTCGACGAGAACGACCCTCGGGTGAGAGAACAGCCCAGGGGCACGCAGGCCGACCTGTCCTCGAGATGACGGCGGCACGACTTTTGGGGAGACTCACCCCAACAGCGTCCGGGCAGGCCTGAGGCTGTGATGCCGTGCTGCTTCCCCCGGACTCCGCCTGGGGTTTCCACATCCTGGTCGGCCCTTTGCGACTCCTGGTATCCGGAGACGTTCCCGTGGACCCCGTAGAGATGTCAGGCCGGAGCCTCAGAGCCCCGCCACCCAAGCACTGCCGCGGAGGGCTCCTGCTTTGCCGAGCCTCAGGGACCGGTTTCTAAGACAACCGTGGGAAGCACTGTGACGGCAGGAGCCGCTCGCGCCTCGCGCATGCGCATTGGCTGGATCGAATCGCGCTCCGCTCCTGCCAGTCAGGCTGCGTCCCCTTTAAATAATGAACCCTCTGCAGGGCTGCAGCGAGGCTCCCGCTGCAGCCGCGGCGGCGTGTGGATACGGGGTCCAGCTTGGGACGCCGTGGGAGAGGGGGCCGCCGGTTCCCTGTCCCAGGGCCAAACCCCCAGCAGTCCCGCCCTCAGGATCCCCTTGAGCCGACTTCCACCGAGGGAAGGGGAGCTTCAGGACGCCTGCTGTGTTCTGGGGACTCCCGTTCAGATCCGATTTTGTCCCCCTCCCAGTGAGATAGGATGGGCTCATCACATCTGGTGAGGCAGGCAGGGCCCCGCTGCAGCACAGAATGATCCCATAGGTCTCAAGGCGCAGCGTCAGCTGAAACTTCACTGATCCATCAGCCCTCTGCCTGCCTCCCTCCTTCGAAAGAGCAATGGCCTGCCCCGCTTCTATAAGCCCTGGGGCTCCGGAAAGCCGACCGCGCTTTACAGGACACGTGCGGGCAGGAACAGGGGCGAATCCGAGGTGGAGACCATGTGACCACGCGTGGCACTGGCGTATCCCACAGCACATGGTGTGAATGTGTGTCACCGGGGGCATATCGGGAGACGGCGAAACAAACGGTGGTGTCCAGGTATGTGCCAGTGGAAGGGGGGAACCAGTGACCATTCGGTCAGTGCCAAGGGAAATCAAAAAACACCTGGGATTCGGTGGGTGGGGGCCCTGTGCCTGACCCAAGACAGGTTTTCAAATGCCTATCAGAGGAGCAAAGAAGTTTCTGCAGAATTCGCCCCACCCGCAACCCTCCTCCTCCCTGGTAGCCCTGACACAACTTCCCTTGCACCCAGCCCCAGCCCCAGCCCCAGCCCCAGCCCCAGCCCCAGCCCCAGCCCCAGCCCCAGCCCCAGCCCAGTCCCTCTGGTTCCCTGACATTCGTTTCGGCCACAAGATCAAGGGAGTCAGTCCGAACAGGAGCAGAGGAGAGGATGTCCCTCACCAATGAGACAGAAAGTGCAGAGGAAATGCGACACCACCTATCCTAGAAGACAACGCCAGTCACGGTCGCCTAGCGCTCATTCTAGGCAATCCACCCACCCATGAGGAGAAACCTGGAGAACAAGGAAGCTTCCCTGTCTGAGACACGTATGGAAGCCAAGGAATCGAGGGTCATGAGACCTGCCCAATGAAGCAGAAAGACGCTTGTAGAGAGATACAATCATGACACGGATCTGCAGGAAGTGTGTCCCTGACGCACTGGGAAGTCATCTTTGCACAAGGGCACACACACACTAACCGACAGAGAGAGGGAAAGAAAGACACAGAGACTGAGAGACAGAGAGAGAAGAGAGAATGGGAGACACACACACACACACACACACACACACACACACAGAGTCATACAGCAGAGGCATTGAAACACACCCCTCCAGGCAACCTCTGAGGCTGCGGGGTTCTGCTGTCGACGAGAACGACCCTCGGGTGAGAGAACAGCCCAGGGGCACGCAGGCCGACCTGTCCTCGAGATGACGGCGGCACGACTTTTGGGGAGACTCACCCCAACAGCGTCCGGGCAGGCCTGAGGCTGGAATGCCGTGCTGCTTCCCCCGGACTCCGCCTGGGGTTTCCTCATCCTGGTCGGCCCTTTGCGAATCCTGCCAACCGGAGACGTTCCCGTCGACCCCGTAGAGATGTCAGGCCGGAGCCTCAGAGCCCCGCCACCCAAGCACTGCCGCGGAGGGCTCCTGCTTTGCCGAGCCTCAGGGACCGGTTTCTAAGACAACCGTGGGAAGCACTGTGACGGCAGAAGCCGCTCGCGCCTCGCGCATGCGCATTGGCTGGACCGACTAGCGCTCCGCTCCTGGCAGTCAGGCTGCGTCCCCTTTAAATAATGCCCCCTCTGCGCGGCTGCAGCGAGGCTCCCGCTGCAGCCGTGGCGGCGTGTGGATACGGGGTCCAGCTTGGGACGCCGTGGCAGAGGGGGCCGCCGGTTCACTGTCCCAGGGACAAACCCCCCAGCAGTCTGCCCTCAGGATCCCCTTGAGCCGACTTCCACCGAGGGAAGGGGAGCTTCAGGACGCCTGCTGTGTTCTGGGGACTCCCGTTCAGATCCGATTTTGGCCCCCTCCCAGTGAGATAGGATGGGCTCACCACATCTGGTGAGGCAGGCAGGGCCTCGCTGCAGCACAGAATGATCCCATAGGTCTCAAGGCGCAGCGTCAACTGAACCTTCACTGATCCAACAGCCCTCTGCCTCCCTCCTCCTTCGAAAGAGCAGGGGCCTGCCCCGCTTCTAAAAGCCCTGGGGCTCCGGAAAGCCGACCGCGCTTTACAGGACACGTGCGGGCAGGAACAGGGGCGAATCCGAGGTGGAGACCATGAGACCACGCGTGGCACTGGCGTATCCCACAGCACATGGTGTGAATGTGTGTCACCGGAGGCATATCGGGAGACGGCGAAACAAACGGTGGTGTCCAGGTATGGGCCAGTGGAAGGCGGGAACAAGTGACCCTTCGGTCAATGCCAAGGGAAATCAAAGAACACCTGGGATTCGGTGGGTGGGGGTCCTGTGCCTGACCCAAGCCAGGTTTTCAAATGCCTATCAGAGGAGCAAAGAAGTTTCTGCAGAATTCGCCCCACACCCAACCCTCCTCCTCCCTGGTAGCCCTGACGCAACTTCCCCTGCACCCAGCCCCAGCCCCAGCCCCAGCCCCAGCCCCAGCCCCAGCCCCAGCCCAGTCCCTCTGGTTCCCTGACATTCGTTTCGGCCACAAGATCAAGGGAGTCAGTCCACCCAGGAGCAGAGGACAGGAGGTCCCTCAAGAATGAGACAGGAAGTGCAGAGGAAATGCGACACCACCTGTCCTAGAAGACAAGGCCAGTCACGCTCGCCTAGCGCTCATTCTAGGCAATCCACCCACCCATGAGGAGAAACCTGGAGAACAAGGAAGCTTCCCGGTCTGAGACACGTATGGAAGCCAAGAAATCCAGGGTCATGAGACCTGCCCAATGAAGCAGAAAGACGTTTGGAGAGAGATACAATCATGACACGGATCTGCAGGAAGTGTGTCCCTGACGCACTGGGAAGTCATCTTTGTTGAAGACATTTGGCCAGAGCGAGAGGCATCCAGGCCCCTGAGAAACACGTGAGGCAGAGCAAGAGGAAGGATAGAGCAGAGGCCAGAGCCCCGGCAGGATACAGCGCCGTGCCACCGCCAGGGGCATAAGGGGAGGGGTTCCAAAAGGGTGGCTTGTCCAGAGAGGCCAGCATTCCAGGGACAGGGATTGTTGCCATCTCCCATTCCCGGCTTCTTCTTCTACACGGTATCGTGGTGTGGCTTCATTCCTCAGAGAAGAGCCGTGAAAAGATACAACCATCTTCTCTGATGTGGTTCTGCTCCCCTACTGCAGGACAAAGAGCTCCTGTGGGGCTCTTTTCCTTGGTTGCTGTGTGGTCATCTTGATCTTAGAAAAGAGGCAGCTCATGATGGGCATGAGATTTCAATTGCTCCGGGACCGATGCATCTCCTCACGTGGGCCAGGCCTTCACACACCCAAAGCGGATCCGCGGCGGCGAAAACGATTGACAACCGGCCTCATGACCCAGGCAGAGACGCAGAAAGAGGCTCAGCAAAGACAGGCCGACATGCCAGAAATCGCTTTGTGGTGCACAGGGCACATTCGTCCAAAGACACACACGCACAAGGGCACACACACACTAACCGACAGAGAGAGGGAAAGAAAGACACAGAGACTGAGAGACAGAGAGAGAAGAGAGAATGGGACATACACACACACACACACACACACACACACACACACACAGAGTCATCCAGCAAAGGCATTGAAACACACCCCTCCAGGCAACCCCTGAGGCTGCGGGGTTCTGCTCTCGACGAGAACGACCCTCGGGTGAGAGAACAGCCCAGGGGCACGCAGGCCGACCTGTCCTCGAGATGACGGCGGCACGACTTTTGGGGAGACTCACCCCAACAGCGTCCGGGCAGGCCTGAGGCTGTGATGCCGTGCTGCTTCCCCCGGACTCCGCCTGGGGTTTCCACATCCTGGTCGGCCCTTTGCGACTCCTGGTATCCGGAGACGTTCCCGTGGACCCCGTAGAGATGTCAGGCCGGAGCCTCAGAGCCCCGCCACCCAAGCACTGCCGCGGAGGGCTCCTGCTTTGCCGAGCCTCAGGGACCGGTTTCTAAGACAACCGTGGGAAGCACTGTGACGGCAGGAGCCGCTCGCGCCTCGCGCATGCGCATTGGCTGGATCGAATCGCGCTCCGCTCCTGCCAGTCAGGCTGCGTCCCCTTTAAATAATGAACCCTCTGCAGGGCTGCAGCGAGGCTCCCGCTGCAGCCGCGGCGGCGTGTGGATACGGGGTCCAGCTTGGGACGCCGTGGGAGAGGGGGCCGCCGGTTCCCTGTCCCAGGGCCAAACCCCCAGCAGTCCCGCCCTCAGGATCCCCTTGAGCCGACTTCCACCGAGGGAAGGGGAGCTTCAGGACGCCTGCTGTGTTCTGGGGACTCCCGTTCAGATCCGATTTTGTCCCCCTGCCAGTGAGATAGGATGGGCTCATCACATCTGGTGAGGCAGGCAGGGCCCCGCTGCAGCACAGAATGATCCCATAGGTCTCAAGGCGCAGCGTCAGCTGAAACTTCACTGATCCATCAGCCCTCTGCCTGCCTCCCTCCTTCGAAAGAGCAATGGCCTGCCCCGCTTCTATAAGCCCTGGGGCTCCGGAAAGCCGACCGCGCTTTACAGGACACGTGCGGGCAGGAACAGGGGCGAATCCGAGGTGGAGACCATGTGACCACGCGTGGCACTGGCGTATCCCACAGCACATGGTGTGAATGTGTGTCACCGGGGGCATATCGGGAGACGGCGAAACAAACGGTGGTGTCCAGGTATGTGCCAGTGGAAGGGGGGAAACAGTGACCATTCGGTCAGTGCCAAGGGAAATCAAAAAACACCTGGGATTCGGTGGGTGGGGGCCCTGTGCCTGACCCAAGACAGGTTTTCAAATGCCTATCAGAGGAGCAAAGAAGTTTCTGCAGAATTCGCCCCACCCGCAACCCTCCTCCTCCCTGGTAGCCCTGACACAACTTCCCCTGCACCCAGCCCCAGCCCCAGCCCCAGCCCCAGCCCCAGCCCCAGCCCCAGCCCCAGCCCCAGCCCAGTCCCTCTGGTTCCCTGACTTTCGCTTCGGCCACAAGATCAAGGGAGTCAGTCCGAACAGGAGCAGAGGAGAGGATGTCCCTCACCAATGAGACAGAAAGTGCAGAGGAAATGCGACACCACCTATCCTAGAAGACAACGCCAGTCACGGTCGCCTAGCGCTCATTCTAGGCAATCCACCCACCCATGAGGAGAAACCTGGAGAACAAGGAAGCTTCCCTGTCTGAGACACGTATGGAAGCCAAGGAATCGAGGGTCATGAGACCTGCCCAATGAAGCAGAAAGACGCTTGTAGAGAGATACAATCATGACACGGATCTGCAGGAAGTGTGTCCCTGACGCACTGGGAAGTCATCTTTGCACAAGGGCACACACACACTAACCGACAGAGAGAGGGAAAGAAAGACACAGAGACTGAGAGACAGAGAGAGAAGAGAGAATGGGAGACACACACACACACACACACACACACACACACACACACAGAGTCATACAGCAGAGGCATTGAAACACACCCCTCCAGGCAACCTCTGAGGCTGCGGGGTTCTGCTGTCGACGAGAACGACCCTCGGGTGAGAGAACAGCCCAGGGGCACGCAGGCCGACCTGTCCTCGAGATGACGGCGGCACGACTTTTGGGGAGACTCACCCCAACAGCGTCCGGGCAGGCCTGAGGCTGGAATGCCGTGCTGCTTCCCCCGGACTCCGCCTGGGGTTTCCTCATCCTGGTCGGCCCTTTGCGAATCCTGCCAACCGGAGACGTTCCCGTCGACCCCGTAGAGATGTCAGGCCGGAGCCTCAGAGCCCCGCCACCCAAGCACTGCCGCGGAGGGCTCCTGCTTTGCCGAGCCTCAGGGACCGGTTTCTAAGACAACCGTGGGAAGCACTGTGACGGCAGAAGCCGCTCGCGCCTCGCGCATGCGCATTGGCTGGACCGACTAGCGCTCCGCTCCTGGCAGTCAGGCTGCGTCCCCTTTAAATAATGCCCCCTCTGCGCGGCTGCAGCGAGGCTCCCGCTGCAGCCGTGGCGGCGTGTGGATACGGGGTCCAGCTTGGGACGCCGTGGCAGAGGGGGCCGCCGGTTCACTGTCCCAGGGACAAACCCCCCAGCAGTCCGCCCTCAGGATCCCCTTGAGCCGACTTCCACCGAGGGAAGGGGAGCTTCAGGACGCCTGCTGTGTTCTGGGGACTCCCGTTCAGATCCGATTTTGGCCCCCTCCCAGTGAGATAGGATGGGCTCACCACATCTGGTGAGGCAGGCAGGGCCTCGCTGCAGCACAGAATGATCCCATAGGTCTCAAGGCGCAGCGTCAACTGAACCTTCACTGATCCAACAGCCCTCTGCCTCCCTCCTCCTTCGAAAGAGCAGGGGCCTGCCCCGCTTCTAAAAGCCCTGGGGCTCCGGAAAGCCGACCGCGCTTTACAGGACACGTGCGGGCAGGAACAGGGGCGAATCCGAGGTGGAGACCATGAGACCACGCGTGGCACTGGCGTATCCCACAGCACATGGTGTGAATGTGTGTCACCGGAGGCATATCGGGAGACGGCGAAACAAACGGTGGTGTCCAGGTATGGGCCAGTGGAAGGCGGGAACAAGTGACCCTTCGGTCAATGCCAAGGGAAATCAAAGAACACCTGGGATTCGGTGGGTGGGGGTCCTGTGCCTGACCCAAGCCAGGTTTTCAAATGCCTATCAGAGGAGCAAAGAAGTTTCTGCAGAATTCGCCCCACACCCAACCCTCCTCCTCCCTGGTAGCCCTGACGCAACTTCCCCTGCACCCAGCCCCAGCCCCAGCCCCAGCCCCAGCCCCAGCCCCAGCCCCAGCCCAGTCCCTCTGGTTCCCTGACATTCGTTTCGGCCACAAGATCAAGGGAGTCAGTCCACCCAGGAGCAGAGGACAGGAGGTCCCTCAAGAATGAGACAGGAAGTGCAGAGGAAATGCGACACCACCTGTCCTAGAAGACAAGGCCAGTCACGCTCGCCTAGCGCTCATTCTAGGCAATCCACCCACCCATGAGGAGAAACCTGGAGAACAAGGAAGCTTCCCGGTCTGAGACACGTATGGAAGCCAAGAAATCCAGGGTCATGAGACCTGCCCAATGAAGCAGAAAGACGTTTGGAGAGAGATACAATCATGACACGGATCTGCAGGAAGTGTGTCCCTGACGCACTGGGAAGTCATCTTTGTTGAAGACATTTGGCCAGAGCGAGAGGCATCCAGGCCCCTGAGAAACACGTGAGGCAGAGCAAGAGGAAGGATAGAGCAGAGGCCAGAGCCCCGGCAGGATACAGCGCCGTGCCACCGCCAGGGGCATAAGGGGAGGGGTTCCAAAAGGGTGGCTTGTCCAGAGAGGCCAGCATTCCAGGGACAGGGATTGTTGCCATCTCCCATTCCCGGCTTCTTCTTCTACACGGTATCGTGGTGTGGCTTCATTCCTCAGAGAAGAGCCGTGAAAAGATACAACCATCTTCTCTGATGTGGTTCTGCTCCCCTACTGCAGGACAAAGAGCTCCTGTGGGGCTCTTTTCCTTGGTTGCTGTGTGGTCATCTTGATCTTAGAAAAGAGGCAGCTCATGATGGGCATGAGATTTCAATTGCTCCGGGACCGATGCATCTCCTCACGTGGGCCAGGCCTTCACACACCCAAAGCGGATCCGCGGCGGCGAAAACGATTGACAACCGGCCTCATGACCCAGGCAGAGACGCAGAAAGAGGCTCAGCAAAGACAGGCCGACATGCCAGAAATCGCTTTGTGGTGCACAGGGCACATTCGTCCAAAGACACACACGCACAAGGGCACACACACACTAACCGACAGAGAGAGGGAAAGAAAGACACAGAGACTGAGAGACAGAGAGAGAAGAGAGAATGGGACATACACACACACACACACACACACACACACACACACAGAGTCATCCAGCAAAGGCATTGAAACACACCCCTCCAGGCAACCCCTGAGGCTGCGGGGTTCTGCTCTCGACGAGAACGACCCTCGGGTGAGAGAACAGCCCAGGGGCACGCAGGCCGACCTGTCCTCGAGATGACGGCGGCACGACTTTTGGGGAGACTCACCCCAACAGCGTCCGGGCAGGCCTGAGGCTGTGATGCCGTGCTGCTTCCCCCGGACTCCGCCTGGGGTTTCCACATCCTGGTCGGCCCTTTGCGACTCCTGGTATCCGGAGACGTTCCCGTGGACCCCGTAGAGATGTCAGGCCGGAGCCTCAGAGCCCCGCCACCCAAGCACTGCCGCGGAGGGCTCCTGCTTTGCCGAGCCTCAGGGACCGGTTTCTAAGACAACCGTGGGAAGCACTGTGACGGCAGGAGCCGCTCGCGCCTCGCGCATGCGCATTGGCTGGATCGAATCGCGCTCCGCTCCTGCCAGTCAGGCTGCGTCCCCTTTAAATAATGAACCCTCTGCAGGGCTGCAGCGAGGCTCCCGCTGCAGCCGCGGCGGCGTGTGGATACGGGGTCCAGCTTGGGACGCCGTGGGAGAGGGGGCCGCCGGTTCCCTGTCCCAGGGCCAAACCCCCAGCAGTCCCGCCCTCAGGATCCCCTTGAGCCGACTTCCACCGAGGGAAGGGGAGCTTCAGGACGCCTGCTGTGTTCTGGGGACTCCCGTTCAGATCCGATTTTGTCCCCCTGCCAGTGAGATAGGATGGGCTCATCACATCTGGTGAGGCAGGCAGGGCCCCGCTGCAGCACAGAATGATCCCATAGGTCTCAAGGCGCAGCGTCAGCTGAAACTTCACTGATCCATCAGCCCTCTGCCTGCCTCCCTCCTTCGAAAGAGCAATGGCCTGCCCCGCTTCTATAAGCCCTGGGGCTCCGGAAAGCCGACCGCGCTTTACAGGACACGTGCGGGCAGGAACAGGGGCGAATCCGAGGTGGAGACCATGTGACCACGCGTGGCACTGGCGTATCCCACAGCACATGGTGTGAATGTGTGTCACCGGGGGCATATCGGGAGACGGCGAAACAAACGGTGGTGTCCAGGTATGTGCCAGTGGAAGGGGGGAAACAGTGACCATTCGGTCAGTGCCAAGGGAAATCAAAAAACACCTGGGATTCGGTGGGTGGGGGCCCTGTGCCTGACCCAAGACAGGTTTTCAAATGCCTATCAGAGGAGCAAAGAAGTTTCTGCAGAATTCGCCCCACCCGCAACCCTCCTCCTCCCTGGTAGCCCTGACACAACTTCCCCTGCACCCAGCCCCAGCCCCAGCCCCAGCCCCAGCCCCAGCCCCAGCCCCAGCCCCAGCCCCAGCCCAGTCCCTCTGGTTCCCTGACATTCGTTTCGGCCACAAGATCAAGGGAGTCAGTCCGAACAGGAGCAGAGGAGAGGATGTCCCTCACCAATGAGACAGAAAGTGCAGAGGAAATGCGACACCACCTATCCTAGAAGACAACGCCAGTCACGGTCGCCTAGCGCTCATTCTAGGCAATCCACCCACCCATGAGGAGAAACCTGGAGAACAAGGAAGCTTCCCTGTCTGAGACACGTATGGAAGCCAAGGAATCGAGGGTCATGAGACCTGCCCAATGAAGCAGAAAGACGCTTGTAGAGAGATACAATCATGACACGGATCTGCAGGAAGTGTGTCCCTGACGCACTGGGAAGTCATCTTTGCACAAGGGCACACACACACTAACCGACAGAGAGAGGGAAAGAAAGACACAGAGACTGAGAGACAGAGAGAGAAGAGAGAATGGGAGACACACACACACACACACACACACACACACACACAGAGTCATACAGCAGAGGCATTGAAACACACCCCTCCAGGCAACCTCTGAGGCTGCGGGGTTCTGCTGTCGACGAGAACGACCCTCGGGTGAGAGAACAGCCCAGGGGCACGCAGGCCGACCTGTCCTCGAGATGACGGCGGCACGACTTTTGGGGAGACTCACCCCAACAGCGTCCGGGCAGGCCTGAGGCTGGAATGCCGTGCTGCTTCCCCCGGACTCCGCCTGGGGTTTCCTCATCCTGGTCGGCCCTTTGCGAATCCTGCCAACCGGAGACGTTCCCGTCGACCCCGTAGAGATGTCAGGCCGGAGCCTCAGAGCCCCGCCACCCAAGCACTGCCGCGGAGGGCTCCTGCTTTGCCGAGCCTCAGGGACCGGTTTCTAAGACAACCGTGGGAAGCACTGTGACGGCAGAAGCCGCTCGCGCCTCGCGCATGCGCATTGGCTGGACCGACTAGCGCTCCGCTCCTGGCAGTCAGGCTGCGTCCCCTTTAAATAATGCCCCCTCTGCGCGGCTGCAGCGAGGCTCCCGCTGCAGCCGTGGCGGCGTGTGGATACGGGGTCCAGCTTGGGACGCCGTGGCAGAGGGGGCCGCCGGTTCACTGTCCCAGGGACAAACCCCCCAGCAGTCTGCCCTCAGGATCCCCTTGAGCCGACTTCCACCGAGGGAAGGGGAGCTTCAGGACGCCTGCTGTGTTCTGGGGACTCCCGTTCAGATCCGATTTTGGCCCCCTCCCAGTGAGATAGGATGGGCTCACCACATCTGGTGAGGCAGGCAGGGCCTCGCTGCAGCACAGAATGATCCCATAGGTCTCAAGGCGCAGCGTCAACTGAACCTTCACTGATCCAACAGCCCTCTGCCTCCCTCCTCCTTCGAAAGAGCAGGGGCCTGCCCCGCTTCTAAAAGCCCTGGGGCTCCGGAAAGCCGACCGCGCTTTACAGGACACGTGCGGGCAGGAACAGGGGCGAATCCGAGGTGGAGACCATGAGACCACGCGTGGCACTGGCGTATCCCACAGCACATGGTGTGAATGTGTGTCACCGGAGGCATATCGGGAGACGGCGAAACAAACGGTGGTGTCCAGGTATGGGCCAGTGGAAGGCGGGAACAAGTGACCCTTCGGTCAATGCCAAGGGAAATCAAAGAACACCTGGGATTCGGTGGGTGGGGGTCCTGTGCCTGACCCAAGCCAGGTTTTCAAATGCCTATCAGAGGAGCAAAGAAGTTTCTGCAGAATTCGCCCCACACCCAACCCTCCTCCTCCCTGGTAGCCCTGACGCAACTTCCCCTGCACCCAGCCCCAGCCCCAGCCCCAGCCCCAGCCCCAGCCCCAGCCCCAGCCCAGTCCCTCTGGTTCCCTGACATTCGTTTCGGCCACAAGATCAAGGGAGTCAGTCCACCCAGGAGCAGAGGACAGGAGGTCCCTCAAGAATGAGACAGGAAGTGCAGAGGAAATGCGACACCACCTGTCCTAGAAGACAAGGCCAGTCACGCTCGCCTAGCGCTCATTCTAGGCAATCCACCCACCCATGAGGAGAAACCTGGAGAACAAGGAAGCTTCCCGGTCTGAGACACGTATGGAAGCCAAGAAATCCAGGGTCATGAGACCTGCCCAATGAAGCAGAAAGACGTTTGGAGAGAGATACAATCATGACACGGATCTGCAGGAAGTGTGTCCCTGACGCACTGGGAAGTCATCTTTGTTGAAGACATTTGGCCAGAGCGAGAGGCATCCAGGCCCCTGAGAAACACGTGAGGCAGAGCAAGAGGAAGGATAGAGCAGAGGCCAGAGCCCCGGCAGGATACAGCGCCGTGCCACCGCCAGGGGCATAAGGGGAGGGGTTCCAAAAGGGTGGCTTGTCCAGAGAGGCCAGCATTCCAGGGACAGGGATTGTTGCCATCTCCCATTCCCGGCTTCTTCTTCTACACGGTATCGTGGTGTGGCTTCATTCCTCAGAGAAGAGCCGTGAAAAGATACAACCATCTTCTCTGATGTGGTTCTGCTCCCCTACTGCAGGACAAAGAGCTCCTGTGGGGCTCTTTTCCTTGGTTGCTGTGTGGTCATCTTGATCTTAGAAAAGAGGCAGCTCATGATGGGCATGAGATTTCAATTGCTCCGGGACCGATGCATCTCCTCACGTGGGCCAGGCCTTCACACACCCAAAGCGGATCCGCGGCGGCGAAAACGATTGACAACCGGCCTCATGACCCAGGCAGAGACGCAGAAAGAGGCTCAGCAAAGACAGGCCGACATGCCAGAAATCGCTTTGTGGTGCACAGGGCACATTCGTCCAAAGACACACACGCACAAGGGCACACACACACTAACCGACAGAGAGAGGGAAAGAAAGACACAGAGACTGAGAGACAGAGAGAGAAGAGAGAATGGGACATACACACACACACACACACACACACACACACACACACAGAGTCATCCAGCAAAGGCATTGAAACACACCCCTCCAGGCAACCCCTGAGGCTGCGGGGTTCTGCTCTCGACGAGAACGACCCTCGGGTGAGAGAACAGCCCAGGGGCACGCAGGCCGACCTGTCCTCGAGATGACGGCGGCACGACTTTTGGGGAGACTCACCCCAACAGCGTCCGGGCAGGCCTGAGGCTGTGATGCCGTGCTGCTTCCCCCGGACTCCGCCTGGGGTTTCCACATCCTGGTCGGCCCTTTGCGACTCCTGGTATCCGGAGACGTTCCCGTGGACCCCGTAGAGATGTCAGGCCGGAGCCTCAGAGCCCCGCCACCCAAGCACTGCCGCGGAGGGCTCCTGCTTTGCCGAGCCTCAGGGACCGGTTTCTAAGACAACCGTGGGAAGCACTGTGACGGCAGGAGCCGCTCGCGCCTCGCGCATGCGCATTGGCTGGATCGAATCGCGCTCCGCTCCTGCCAGTCAGGCTGCGTCCCCTTTAAATAATGAACCCTCTGCAGGGCTGCAGCGAGGCTCCCGCTGCAGCCGCGGCGGCGTGTGGATACGGGGTCCAGCTTGGGACGCCGTGGGAGAGGGGGCCGCCGGTTCCCTGTCCCAGGGCCAAACCCCCAGCAGTCCCGCCCTCAGGATCCCCTTGAGCCGACTTCCACCGAGGGAAGGGGAGCTTCAGGACGCCTGCTGTGTTCTGGGGACTCCCGTTCAGATCCGATTTTGTCCCCCTGCCAGTGAGATAGGATGGGCTCATCACATCTGGTGAGGCAGGCAGGGCCCCGCTGCAGCACAGAATGATCCCATAGGTCTCAAGGCGCAGCGTCAGCTGAAACTTCACTGATCCATCAGCCCTCTGCCTGCCTCCCTCCTTCGAAAGAGCAATGGCCTGCCCCGCTTCTATAAGCCCTGGGGCTCCGGAAAGCCGACCGCGCTTTACAGGACACGTGCGGGCAGGAACAGGGGCGAATCCGAGGTGGAGACCATGTGACCACGCGTGGCACTGGCGTATCCCACAGCACATGGTGTGAATGTGTGTCACCGGGGGCATATCGGGAGACGGCGAAACAAACGGTGGTGTCCAGGTATGTGCCAGTGGAAGGGGGGAAACAGTGACCATTCGGTCAGTGCCAAGGGAAATCAAAAAACACCTGGGATTCGGTGGGTGGGGGCCCTGTGCCTGACGCAAGACAGGTTTTCAAATGCCTATCAGAGGAGCAAAGAAGTTTCTGCAGAATTCGCCCCACCCGCAACCCTCCTCCTCCCTGGTAGCCCTGACACAACTTCCCCTGCACCCAGCCCCAGCCCCAGCCCCAGCCCCAGCCCCAGCCCCAGCCCCAGCCCCAGCCCCAGCCCAGTCCCTCTGGTTCCCTGACATTCGTTTCGGCCACAAGATCAAGGGAGTCAGTCCGAACAGGAGCAGAGGAGAGGATGTCCCTCACCAATGAGACAGAAAGTGCAGAGGAAATGCGACACCACCTATCCTAGAAGACAACGCCAGTCACGGTCGCCTAGCGCTCATTCTAGGCAATCCACCCACCCATGAGGAGAAACCTGGAGAACAAGGAAGCTTCCCTGTCTGAGACACGTATGGAAGCCAAGGAATCGAGGGTCATGAGACCTGCCCAATGAAGCAGAAAGACGCTTGTAGAGAGATACAATCATGACACGGATCTGCAGGAAGTGTGTCCCTGACGCACTGGGAAGTCATCTTTGCACAAGGGCACACACACACTAACCGACAGAGAGAGGGAAAGAAAGACACAGAGACTGAGAGACAGAGAGAGAAGAGAGAATGGGAGACACACACACACACACACACACACACACACACACACACAGAGTCATACAGCAGAGGCATTGAAACACACCCCTCCAGGCAACCTCTGAGGCTGCGGGGTTCTGCTGTCGACGAGAACGACCCTCGGGTGAGAGAACAGCCCAGGGGCACGCAGGCCGACCTGTCCTCGAGATGACGGCGGCACGACTTTTGGGGAGACTCACCCCAACAGCGTCCGGGCAGGCCTGAGGCTGGAATGCCGTGCTGCTTCCCCCGGACTCCGCCTGGGGTTTCCTCATCCTGGTCGGCCCTTTGCGAATCCTGCCAACCGGAGACGTTCCCGTCGACCCCGTAGAGATGTCAGGCCGGAGCCTCAGAGCCCCGCCACCCAAGCACTGCCGCGGAGGGCTCCTGCTTTGCCGAGCCTCAGGGACCGGTTTCTAAGACAACCGTGGGAAGCACTGTGACGGCAGAAGCCGCTCGCGCCTCGCGCATGCGCATTGGCTGGACCGACTAGCGCTCCGCTCCTGGCAGTCAGGCTGCATCCCCTTTAAATAATGCCCCCTCTGCGCGGCTGCAGCGAGGCTCCCGCTGCAGCCGTGGCGGCGTGTGGATACGGGGTCCAGCTTGGGACGCCGTGGCAGAGGGGGCCGCCGGTTCACTGTCCCAGGGACAAACCCCCCAGCAGTCCGCCCTCAGGATCCCCTTGAGCCGACTTCCACCGAGGGAAGGGGAGCTTCAGGACGCCTGCTGTGTTCTGGGGACTCCCGTTCAGATCCGATTTTGGCCCCCTCCCAGTGAGATAGGATGGGCTCACCACATCTGGTGAGGCAGGCAGGGCCTCGCTGCAGCACAGAATGATCCCATAGGTCTCAAGGCGCAGCGTCAACTGAACCTTCACTGATCCAACAGCCCTCTGCCTCCCTCCTCCTTCGAAAGAGCAGGGGCCTGCCCCGCTTCTAAAAGCCCTGGGGCTCCGGAAAGCCGACCGCGCTTTACAGGACACGTGCGGGCAGGAACAGGGGCGAATCCGAGGTGGAGACCATGAGACCACGCGTGGCACTGGCGTATCCCACAGCACATGGTGTGAATGTGTGTCACCGGAGGCATATCGGGAGACGGCGAAACAAAGGGTGGTGTCCAGGTATGGGCCAGTGGAAGGCGGGAACAAGTGACCCTTCGGTCAATGCCAAGGGAAATCAAAGAACACCTGGGATTCGGTGGGTGGGGGTCCTGTGCCTGACCCAAGCCAGGTTTTCAAATGCCTATCAGAGGAGCAAAGAAGTTTCTGCAGAATTCGCCCCACACCCAACCCTCCTCCTCCCTGGTAGCCCTGACGCAACTTCCCCTGCACCCAGCCCCAGCCCCAGCCCCAGCCCCAGCCCCAGCCCCAGCCCCAGCCCAGTCCCTCTGGTTCCCTGACATTCGTTTCGGCCACAAGATCAAGGGAGTCAGTCCACCCAGGAGCAGAGGACAGGAGGTCCCTCAAGAATGAGACAGGAAGTGCAGAGGAAATGCGACACCACCTGTCCTAGAAGACAAGGCCAGTCACGCTCGCCTAGCGCTCATTCTAGGCAATCCACCCACCCATGAGGAGAAACCTGGAGAACAAGGAAGCTTCCCGGTCTGAGACACGTATGGAAGCCAAGAAATCCAGGGTCATGAGACCTGCCCAATGAAGCAGAAAGACGTTTGGAGAGAGATACAATCATGACACGGATCTGCAGGAAGTGTGTCCCTGACGCACTGGGAAGTCATCTTTGTTGAAGACATTTGGCCAGAGCGAGAGGCATCCAGGCCCCTGAGAAACACGTGAGGCAGAGCAAGAGGAAGGATAGAGCAGAGGCCAGAGCCCCGGCAGGATACAGCGCCGTGCCACCGCCAGGGGCATAAGGGGAGGGGTTCCAAAAGGGTGGCTTGTCCAGAGAGGCCAGCATTCCAGGGACAGGGATTGTTGCCATCTCCCATTCCCGGCTTCTTCTTCTACACGGTATCGTGGTGTGGCTTCATTCCTCAGAGAAGAGCCGTGAAAAGATACAACCATCTTCTCTGATGTGGTTCTGCTCCCCTACTGCAGGACAAAGAGCTCCTGTGGGGCTCTTTTCCTTGGTTGCTGTGTGGTCATCTTGATCTTAGAAAAGAGGCAGCTCATGATGGGCATGAGATTTCAATTGCTCCGGGACCGATGCATCTCCTCACGTGGGCCAGGCCTTCACACACCCAAAGCGGATCCGCGGCGGCGAAAACGATTGACAACCGGCCTCATGACCCAGGCAGAGACGCAGAAAGAGGCTCAGCAAAGACAGGCCGACATGCCAGAAATCGCTTTGTGGTGCACAGGGCACATTCGTCCAAAGACACACACGCACAAGGGCACACACACACTAACCGACAGAGAGAGGGAAAGAAAGACACAGAGACTGAGAGACAGAGAGAGAAGAGAGAATGGGACATACACACACACACACACACACACACACACACACACACAGAGTCATCCAGCAAAGGCATTGAAACACACCCCTCCAGGCAACCCCTGAGGCTGCGGGGTTCTGCTCTCGACGAGAACGACCCTCGGGTGAGAGAACAGCCCAGGGGCACGCAGGCCGACCTGTCCTCGAGATGACGGCGGCACGACTTTTGGGGAGACTCACCCCAACAGCGTCCGGGCAGGCCTGAGGCTGTGATGCCGTGCTGCTTCCCCCGGACTCCGCCTGGGGTTTCCACATCCTGGTCGGCCCTTTGCGACTCCTGGTATCCGGAGACGTTCCCGTGGACCCCGTAGAGATGTCAGGCCGGAGCCTCAGAGCCCCGCCACCCAAGCACTGCCGCGGAGGGCTCCTGCTTTGCCGAGCCTCAGGGACCGGTTTCTAAGACAACCGTGGGAAGCACTGTGACGGCAGGAGCCGCTCGCGCCTCGCGCATGCGCATTGGCTGGATCGAATCGCGCTCCGCTCCTGCCAGTCAGGCTGCGTCCCCTTTAAATAATGAACCCTCTGCAGGGCTGCAGCGAGGCTCCCGCTGCAGCCGCGGCGGCGTGTGGATACGGGGTCCAGCTTGGGACGCCGTGGGAGAGGGGGCCGCCGGTTCCCTGTCCCAGGGCCAAACCCCCAGCAGTCCCGCCCTCAGGATCCCCTTGAGCCGACTTCCACCGAGGGAAGGGGAGCTTCAGGACGCCTGCTGTGTTCTGGGGACTCCCGTTCAGATCCGATTTTGTCCCCCTGCCAGTGAGATAGGATGGGCTCATCACATCTGGTGAGGCAGGCAGGGCCCCGCTGCAGCACAGAATGATCCCATAGGTCTCAAGGCGCAGCGTCAGCTGAAACTTCACTGATCCATCAGCCCTCTGCCTGCCTCCCTCCTTCGAAAGAGCAATGGCCTGCCCCGCTTCTATAAGCCCTGGGGCTCCGGAAAGCCGACCGCGCTTTACAGGACACGTGCGGGCAGGAACAGGGGCGAATCCGAGGTGGAGACCATGTGACCACGCGTGGCACTGGCGTATCCCACAGCACATGGTGTGAATGTGTGTCACCGGGGGCATATCGGGAGACGGCGAAACAAACGGTGGTGTCCAGGTATGTGCCAGTGGAAGGGGGGAAACAGTGACCATTCGGTCAGTGCCAAGGGAAATCAAAAAACACCTGGGATTCGGTGGGTGGGGGCCCTGTGCCTGACCCAAGACAGGTTTTCAAATGCCTATCAGAGGAGCAAAGAAGTTTCTGCAGAATTCGCCCCACCCGCAACCCTCCTCCTCCCTGGTAGCCCTGACACAACTTCCCCTGCACCCAGCCCCAGCCCCAGCCCCAGCCCCAGCCCCAGCCCCAGCCCCAGCCCCAGCCCCAGCCCAGTCCCTCTGGTTCCCTGACATTCGTTTCGGCCACAAGATCAAGGGAGTCAGTCCGAACAGGAGCAGAGGAGAGGATGTCCCTCACCAATGAGACAGAAAGTGCAGAGGAAATGCGACACCACCTATCCTAGAAGACAACGCCAGTCACGGTCGCCTAGCGCTCATTCTAGGCAATCCACCCACCCATGAGGAGAAACCTGGAGAACAAGGAAGCTTCCCTGTCTGAGACACGTATGGAAGCCAAGGAATCGAGGGTCATGAGACCTGCCCAATGAAGCAGAAAGACGCTTGTAGAGAGATACAATCATGACACGGATCTGCAGGAAGTGTGTCCCTGACGCACTGGGAAGTCATCTTTGCACAAGGGCACACACACACTAACCGACAGAGAGAGGGAAAGAAAGACACAGAGACTGAGAGACAGAGAGAGAAGAGAGAATGGGAGACACACACACACACACACACACACACACACACACACACACAGAGTCATACAGCAGAGGCATTGAAACACAACCCTCCAGGCAACCTCTGAGGCTGCGGGGTTCTGCTGTCGACGAGAACGACCCTCGGGTGAGAGAACAGCCCAGGGGCACGCAGGCCGACCTGTCCTCGAGATGACGGCGGCACGACTTTTGGGGAGACTCACCCCAACAGCGTCCGGGCAGGCCTGAGGCTGGAATGCCGTGCTGCTTCCCCCGGACTCCGCCTGGGGTTTCCTCATCCTGGTCGGCCCTTTGCGAATCCTGCCAACCGGAGACGTTCCCGTCGACCCCGTAGAGATGTCAGGCCGGAGCCTCAGAGCCCCGCCACCCAAGCACTGCCGCGGAGGGCTCCTGCTTTGCCGAGCCTCAGGGACCGGTTTCTAAGACAACCGTGGGAAGCACTGTGACGGCAGAAGCCGCTCGCGCCTCGCGCATGCGCATTGGCTGGACCGACTAGCGCTCCGCTCCTGGCAGTCAGGCTGCGTCCCCTTTAAATAATGCCCCCTCTGCGCGGCTGCAGCGAGGCTCCCGCTGCAGCCGTGGCGGCGTGTGGATACGGGGTCCAGCTTGGGACGCCGTGGCAGAGGGGGCCGCCGGTTCACTGTCCCAGGGACAAACCCCCCAGCAGTCCGCCCTCAGGATCCCCTTGAGCCGACTTCCACCGAGGGAAGGGGAGCTTCAGGACGCCTGCTGTGTTCTGGGGACTCCCGTTCAGATCCGATTTTGGCCCCCTCCCAGTGAGATAGGATGGGCTCACCACATCTGGTGAGGCAGGCAGGGCCTCGCTGCAGCACAGAATGATCCCATAGGTCTCAAGGCGCAGCGTCAACTGAACCTTCACTGATCCAACAGCCCTCTGCCTCCCTCCTCCTTCGAAAGAGCAGGGGCCTGCCCCGCTTCTAAAAGCCCTGGGGCTCCGGAAAGCCGACCGCGCTTTACAGGACACGTGCGGGCAGGAACAGGGGCGAATCCGAGGTGGAGACCATGAGACCACGCGTGGCACTGGCGTATCCCACAGCACATGGTGTGAATGTGTGTCACCGGAGGCATATCGGGAGACGGCGAAACAAACGGTGGTGTCCAGGTATGGGCCAGTGGAAGGCGGGAACAAGTGACCCTTCGGTCAATGCCAAGGGAAATCAAAGAACACCTGGGATTCGGTGGGTGGGGGTCCTGTGCCTGACCCAAGCCAGGTTTTCAAATGCCTATCAGAGGAGCAAAGAAGTTTCTGCAGAATTCGCCCCACACCCAACCCTCCTCCTCCCTGGTAGCCCTGACGCAACTTCCCCTGCACCCAGCCCCAGCCCCAGCCCCAGCCCCAGCCCCAGCCCCAGCCCCAGCCCAGTCCCTCTGGTTCCCTGACATTCGTTTCGGCCACAAGATCAAGGGAGTCAGTCCACCCAGGAGCAGAGGACAGGAGGTCCCTCAAGAATGAGACAGGAAGTGCAGAGGAAATGCGACACCACCTGTCCTAGAAGACAAGGCCAGTCACGCTCGCCTAGCGCTCATTCTAGGCAATCCACCCACCCATGAGGAGAAACCTGGAGAACAAGGAAGCTTCCCGGTCTGAGACACGTATGGAAGCCAAGAAATCCAGGGTCATGAGACCTGCCCAATGAAGCAGAAAGACGTTTGGAGAGAGATACAATCATGACACGGATCTGCAGGAAGTGTGTCCCTGACGCACTGGGAAGTCATCTTTGTTGAAGACATTTGGCCAGAGCGAGAGGCATCCAGGCCCCTGAGAAACACGTGAGGCAGAGCAAGAGGAAGGATAGAGCAGAGGCCAGAGCCCCGGCAGGATACAGCGCCGTGCCACCGCCAGGGGCATAAGGGGAGGGGTTCCAAAAGGGTGGCTTGTCCAGAGAGGCCAGCATTCCAGGGACAGGGATTGTTGCCATCTCCCATTCCCGGCTTCTTCTTCTACACGGTATCGTGGTGTGGCTTCATTCCTCAGAGAAGAGCCGTGAAAAGATACAACCATCTTCTCTGATGTGGTTCTGCTCCCCTACTGCAGGACAAAGAGCTCCTGTGGGGCTCTTTTCCTTGGTTGCTGTGTGGTCATCTTGATCTTAGAAAAGAGGCAGCTCATGATGGGCATGAGATTTCAATTGCTCCGGGACCAATGCATCTCCTCACGTGGGCCAGGCCTTCACACACCCAAAGCGGATCCGCGGCGGCGAAAACGATTGACAACCGGCCTCATGACCCAGGCAGAGACGCAGAAAGAGGCTCAGCAAAGACAGGCCGACATGCCAGAAATCGCTTTGTGGTGCACAGGGCACATTCGTCCAAAGACACACACGCACAAGGGCACACACACACTAACCGACAGAGAGAGGGAAAGAAAGACACAGAGACTGAGAGACAGAGAGAGAAGAGAGAATGGGACATACACACACACACACACACACACACACACACACACAGAGTCATCCAGCAAAGGCATTGAAACACACCCCTCCAGGCAACCCCTGAGGCTGCGGGGTTCTGCTCTCGACGAGAACGACCCTCGGGTGAGAGAACAGCCCAGGGGCACGCAGGCCGACCTGTCCTCGAGATGACGGCGGCACGACTTTTGGGGAGACTCACCCCAACAGCGTCCGGGCAGGCCTGAGGCTGTGATGCCGTGCTGCTTCCCCCGGACTCCGCCTGGGGTTTCCACATCCTGGTCGGCCCTTTGCGACTCCTGGTATCCGGAGACGTTCCCGTGGACCCCGTAGAGATGTCAGGCCGGAGCCTCAGAGCCCCGCCACCCAAGCACTGCCGCGGAGGGCTCCTGCTTTGCCGAGCCTCAGGGACCGGTTTCTAAGACAACCGTGGGAAGCACTGTGACGGCAGGAGCCGCTCGCGCCTCGCGCATGCGCATTGGCTGGATCGAATCGCGCTCCGCTCCTGCCAGTCAGGCTGCGTCCCCTTTAAATAATGAACCCTCTGCAGGGCTGCAGCGAGGCTCCCGCTGCAGCCGCGGCGGCGTGTGGATACGGGGTCCAGCTTGGGACGCCGTGGGAGAGGGGGCCGCCGGTTCCCTGTCCCAGGGCCAAACCCCCAGCAGTCCCGCCCTCAGGATCCCCTTGAGCCGACTTCCACCGAGGGAAGGGGAGCTTCAGGACGCCTGCTGTGTTCTGGGGACTCCCGTTCAGATCCGATTTTGTCCCCCTGCCAGTGAGATAGGATGGGCTCATCACATCTGGTGAGGCAGGCAGGGCCCCGCTGCAGCACAGAATGATCCCATAGGTCTCAAGGCGCAGCGTCAGCTGAAACTTCACTGATCCATCAGCCCTCTGCCTGCCTCCCTCCTTCGAAAGAGCAATGGCCTGCCCCGCTTCTATAAGCCCTGGGGCTCCGGAAAGCCGACCGCGCTTTACAGGACACGTGCGGGCAGGAACAGGGGCGAATCCGAGGTGGAGACCATGTGACCACGCGTGGCACTGGCGTATCCCACAGCACATGGTGTGAATGTGTGTCACCGGGGGCATATCGGGAGACGGCGAAACAAACGGTGGTGTCCAGGTATGTGCCAGTGGAAGGGGGGAACCAGTGACCATTCGGTCAGTGCCAAGGGAAATCAAAAAACACCTGGGATTCGGTGGGTGGGGGCCCTGTGCCTGACGCAAGACAGGTTTTCAAATGCCTATCAGAGGAGCAAAGAAGTTTCTGCAGAATTCGCCCCACCCGCAACCCTCCTCCTCCCTGGTAGCCCTGACACAACTTCCCCTGCACCCAGCCCCAGCCCCAGCCCCAGCCCCAGCCCCAGCCCCAGCCCCAGCCCCAGCCCCAGCCCAGTCCCTCTGGTTCCCTGACATTCGTTTCGGCCACAAGATCAAGGGAGTCAGTCCGAACAGGAGCAGAGGAGAGGATGTCCCTCACCAATGAGACAGAAAGTGCAGAGGAAATGCGACACCACCTATCCTAGAAGACAACGCCAGTCACGGTCGCCTAGCGCTCATTCTAGGCAATCCACCCACCCATGAGGAGAAACCTGGAGAACAAGGAAGCTTCCCTGTCTGAGACACGTATGGAAGCCAAGGAATCGAGGGTCATGAGACCTGCCCAATGAAGCAGAAAGACGCTTGTAGAGAGATACAATCATGACACGGATCTGCAGGAAGTGTGTCCCTGACGCACTGGGAAGTCATCTTTGCACAAGGGCACACACACACTAACCGACAGAGAGAGGGAAAGAAAGACACAGAGACTGAGAGACAGAGAGAGAAGAGAGAATGGGAGACACACACACACACACACACACACACACACACACACACACACAGAGTCATACAGCAGAGGCATTGAAACACAACCCTCCAGGCAACCTCTGAGGCTGCGGGGTTCTGCTGTCGACGAGAACGACCCTCGGGTGAGAGAACAGCCCAGGGGCACGCAGGCCGACCTGTCCTCGAGATGACGGCGGCACGACTTTTGGGGAGACTCACCCCAACAGCGTCCGGGCAGGCCTGAGGCTGGAATGCCGTGCTGCTTCCCCCGGACTCCGCCTGGGGTTTCCTCATCCTGGTCGGCCCTTTGCGAATCCTGCCAACCGGAGACGTTCCCGTCGACCCCGTAGAGATGTCAGGCCGGAGCCTCAGAGCCCCGCCACCCAAGCACTGCCGCGGAGGGCTCCTGCTTTGCCGAGCCTCAGGGACCGGTTTCTAAGACAACCGTGGGAAGCACTGTGACGGCAGAAGCCGCTCGCGCCTCGCGCATGCGCATTGGCTGGACCGACTAGCGCTCCGCTCCTGGCAGTCAGGCTGCGTCCCCTTTAAATAATGCCCCCTCTGCGCGGCTGCAGCGAGGCTCCCGCTGCAGCCGTGGCGGCGTGTGGATACGGGGTCCAGCTTGGGACGCCGTGGCAGAGGGGGCCGCCGGTTCACTGTCCCAGGGACAAACCCCCCAGCAGTCCGCCCTCAGGATCCCCTTGAGCCGACTTCCACCGAGGGAAGGGGAGCTTCAGGACGCCTGCTGTGTTCTGGGGACTCCCGTTCAGATCCGATTTTGGCCCCCTCCCAGTGAGATAGGATGGGCTCACCACATCTGGTGAGGCAGGCAGGGCCTCGCTGCAGCACAGAATGATCCCATAGGTCTCAAGGCGCAGCGTCAACTGAACCTTCACTGATCCAACAGCCCTCTGCCTCCCTCCTCCTTCGAAAGAGCAGGGGCCTGCCCCGCTTCTAAAAGCCCTGGGGCTCCGGAAAGCCGACCGCGCTTTACAGGACACGTGCGGGCAGGAACAGGGGCGAATCCGAGGTGGAGACCATGAGACCACGCGTGGCACTGGCGTATCCCACAGCACATGGTGTGAATGTGTGTCACCGGAGGCATATCGGGAGACGGCGAAACAAACGGTGGTGTCCAGGTATGGGCCAGTGGAAGGCGGGAACAAGTGACCCTTCGGTCAATGCCAAGGGAAATCAAAGAACACCTGGGATTCGGTGGGTGGGGGTCCTGTGCCTGACCCAAGCCAGGTTTTCAAATGCCTATCAGAGGAGCAAAGAAGTTTCTGCAGAATTCGCCCCACACCCAACCCTCCTCCTCCCTGGTAGCCCTGACGCAACTTCCCCTGCACCCAGCCCCAGCCCCAGCCCCAGCCCCAGCCCCAGCCCCAGCCCCAGCCCAGTCCCTCTGGTTCCCTGACATTCGTTTCGGCCACAAGATCAAGGGAGTCAGTCCACCCAGGAGCAGAGGACAGGAGGTCCCTCAAGAATGAGACAGGAAGTGCAGAGGAAATGCGACACCACCTGTCCTAGAAGACAAGGCCAGTCACGCTCGCCTAGCGCTCATTCTAGGCAATCCACCCACCCATGAGGAGAAACCTGGAGAACAAGGAAGCTTCCCGGTCTGAGACACGTATGGAAGCCAAGAAATCCAGGGTCATGAGACCTGCCCAATGAAGCAGAAAGACGTTTGGAGAGAGATACAATCATGACACGGATCTGCAGGAAGTGTGTCCCTGACGCACTGGGAAGTCATCTTTGTTGAAGACATTTGGCCAGAGCGAGAGGCATCCAGGCCCCTGAGAAACACGTGAGGCAGAGCAAGAGGAAGGATAGAGCAGAGGCCAGAGCCCCGGCAGGATACAGCGCCGTGCCACCGCCAGGGGCATAAGGGGAGGGGTTCCAAAAGGGTGGCTTGTCCAGAGAGGCCAGCATTCCAGGGACAGGGATTGTTGCCATCTCCCATTCCCGGCTTCTTCTTCTACACGGTATCGTGGTGTGGCTTCATTCCTCAGAGAAGAGCCGTGAAAAGATACAACCATCTTCTCTGATGTGGTTCTGCTCCCCTACTGCAGGACAAAGAGCTCCTGTGGGGCTCTTTTCCTTGGTTGCTGTGTGGTCATCTTGATCTTAGAAAAGAGGCAGCTCATGATGGGCATGAGATTTCAATTGCTCCGGGACCGATGCATCTCCTCACGTGGGCCAGGCCTTCACACACCCAAAGCGGATCCGCGGCGGCGAAAACGATTGACAACCGGCCTCATGACCCAGGCAGAGACGCAGAAAGAGGCTCAGCAAAGACAGGCCGACATGCCAGAAATCGCTTTGTGGTGCACAGGGCACATTCGTCCAAAGACACACACGCACAAGGGCACACACACACTAACCGACAGAGAGAGGGAAAGAAAGACACAGAGACTGAGAGACAGAGAGAGAAGAGAGAATGGGACATACACACACACACACACACACACACACACACACACAGAGTCATCCAGCAAAGGCATTGAAACACACCCCTCCAGGCAACCCCTGAGGCTGCGGGGTTCTGCTCTCGACGAGAACGACCCTCGGGTGAGAGAACAGCCCAGGGGCACGCAGGCCGACCTGTCCTCGAGATGACGGCGGCACGACTTTTGGGGAGACTCACCCCAACAGCGTCCGGGCAGGCCTGAGGCTGTGATGCCGTGCTGCTTCCCCCGGACTCCGCCTGGGGTTTCCACATCCTGGTCGGCCCTTTGCGACTCCTGGTATCCGGAGACGTTCCCGTGGACCCCGTAGAGATGTCAGGCCGGAGCCTCAGAGCCCCGCCACCCAAGCACTGCCGCGGAGGGCTCCTGCTTTGCCGAGCCTCAGGGACCGGTTTCTAAGACAACCGTGGGAAGCACTGTGACGGCAGGAGCCGCTCGCGCCTCGCGCATGCGCATTGGCTGGATCGAATCGCGCTCCGCTCCTGCCAGTCAGGCTGCGTCCCCTTTAAATAATGAACCCTCTGCAGGGCTGCAGCGAGGCTCCCGCTGCAGCCGCGGCGGCGTGTGGATACGGGGTCCAGCTTGGGACGCCGTGGGAGAGGGGGCCGCCGGTTCCCTGTCCCAGGGCCAAACCCCCAGCAGTCCCGCCCTCAGGATCCCCTTGAGCCGACTTCCACCGAGGGAAGGGGAGCTTCAGGACGCCTGCTGTGTTCTGGGGACTCCCGTTCAGATCCGATTTTGTCCCCCTGCCAGTGACATAGGATGGGCTCATCACATCTGGTGAGGCAGGCAGGGCCCCGCTGCAGCACAGAATGATCCCATAGGTCTCAAGGCGCAGCGTCAGCTGAAACTTCACTGATCCATCAGCCCTCTGCCTGCCTCCCTCCTTCGAAAGAGCAATGGCCTGCCCCGCTTCTATAAGCCCTGGGGCTCCGGAAAGCCGACCGCGCTTTACAGGACACGTGCGGGCAGGAACAGGGGCGAATCCGAGGTGGAGACCATGTGACCACGCGTGGCACTGGCGTATCCCACAGCACATGGTGTGAATGTGTGTCACCGGGGGCATATCGGGAGACGGCGAAACAAACGGTGGTGTCCAGGTATGTGCCAGTGGAAGGGGGGAAACAGTGACCATTCGGTCAGTGCCAAGGGAAATCAAAAAACACCTGGGATTCGGTGGGTGGGGGCCCTGTGCCTGACCCAAGACAGGTTTTCAAATGCCTATCAGAGGAGCAAAGAAGTTTCTGCAGAATTCGCCCCACCCGCAACCCTCCTCCTCCCTGGTAGCCCTGACACAACTTCCCCTGCACCCAGCCCCAGCCCCAGCCCCAGCCCCAGCCCCAGCCCCAGCCCCAGCCCCAGCCCCAGCCCAGTCCCTCTGGTTCCCTGACATTCGTTTCGGCCACAAGATCAAGGGAGTCAGTCCGAACAGGAGCAGAGGAGAGGATGTCCCTCACCAATGAGACAGAAAGTGCAGAGGAAATGCGACACCACCTATCCTAGAAGACAACGCCAGTCACGGTCGCCTAGCGCTCATTCTAGGCAATCCACCCACCCATGAGGAGAAACCTGGAGAACAAGGAAGCTTCCCTGTCTGAGACACGTATGGAAGCCAAGGAATCGAGGGTCATGAGACCTGCCCAATGAAGCAGAAAGACGCTTGTAGAGAGATACAATCATGACACGGATCTGCAGGAAGTGTGTCCCTGACGCACTGGGAAGTCATCTTTGCACAAGGGCACACACACACTAACCGACAGAGAGAGGGAAAGAAAGACACAGAGACTGAGAGACAGAGAGAGAAGAGAGAATGGGAGACACACACACACACACACACACACACACACACACACACACAGAGTCATACAGCAGAGGCATTGAAACACACCCCTCCAGGCAACCTCTGAGGCTGCGGGGTTCTGCTGTCGACGAGAACGACCCTCGGGTGAGAGAACAGCCCAGGGGCACGCAGGCCGACCTGTCCTCGAGATGACGGCGGCACGACTTTTGGGGAGACTCACCCCAACAGCGTCCGGGCAGGCCTGAGGCTGGAATGCCGTGCTGCTTCCCCCGGACTCCGCCTGGGGTTTCCTCATCCTGGTCGGCCCTTTGCGAATCCTGCCAACCGGAGACGTTCCCGTCGACCCCGTAGAGATGTCAGGCCGGAGCCTCAGAGCCCCGCCACCCAAGCACTGCCGCGGAGGGCTCCTGCTTTGCCGAGCCTCAGGGACCGGTTTCTAAGACAACCGTGGGAAGCACTGTGACGGCAGAAGCCGCTCGCGCCTCGCGCATGCGCATTGGCTGGACCGACTAGCGCTCCGCTCCTGGCAGTCAGGCTGCGTCCCCTTTAAATAATGCCCCCTCTGCGCGGCTGCAGCGAGGCTCCCGCTGCAGCCGTGGCGGCGTGTGGATACGGGGTCCAGCTTGGGACGCCGTGGCAGAGGGGGCCGCCGGTTCACTGTCCCAGGGACAAACCCCCCAGCAGTCCGCCCTCAGGATCCCCTTGAGCCGACTTCCACCGAGGGAAGGGGAGCTTCAGGACGCCTGCTGTGTTCTGGGGACTCCCGTTCAGATCCGATTTTGGCCCCCTCCCAGTGAGATAGGATGGGCTCACCACATCTGGTGAGGCAGGCAGGGCCTCGCTGCAGCACAGAATGATCCCATAGGTCTCAAGGCGCAGCGTCAACTGAACCTTCACTGATCCAACAGCCCTCTGCCTCCCTCCTCCTTCGAAAGAGCAGGGGCCTGCCCCGCTTCTAAAAGCCCTGGGGCTCCGGAAAGCCGACCGCGCTTTACAGGACACGTGCGGGCAGGAACAGGGGCGAATCCGAGGTGGAGACCATGAGACCACGCGTGGCACTGGCGTATCCCACAGCACATGGTGTGAATGTGTGTCACCGGAGGCATATCGGGAGACGGCGAAACAAACGGTGGTGTCCAGGTATGGGCCAGTGGAAGGCGGGAACAAGTGACCCTTCGGTCAATGCCAAGGGAAATCAAAGAACACCTGGGATTCGGTGGGTGGGGGTCCTGTGCCTGACCCAAGCCAGGTTTTCAAATGCCTATCAGAGGAGCAAAGAAGTTTCTGCAGAATTCGCCCCACACCCAACCCTCCTCCTCCCTGGTAGCCCTGACGCAACTTCCCCTGCACCCAGCCCCAGCCCCAGCCCCAGCCCCAGCCCCAGCCCCAGCCCCAGCCCAGTCCCTCTGGTTCCCTGACATTCGTTTCGGCCACAAGATCAAGGGAGTCAGTCCACCCAGGAGCAGAGGACAGGAGGTCCCTCAAGAATGAGACAGGAAGTGCAGAGGAAATGCGACACCACCTGTCCTAGAAGACAAGGCCAGTCACGCTCGCCTAGCGCTCATTCTAGGCAATCCACCCACCCATGAGGAGAAACCTGGAGAACAAGGAAGCTTCCCGGTCTGAGACACGTATGGAAGCCAAGAAATCCAGGGTCATGAGACCTGCCCAATGAAGCAGAAAGACGTTTGGAGAGAGATACAATCATGACACGGATCTGCAGGAAGTGTGTCCCTGACGCACTGGGAAGTCATCTTTGTTGAAGACATTTGGCCAGAGCGAGAGGCATCCAGGCCCCTGAGAAACACGTGAGGCAGAGCAAGAGGAAGGATAGAGCAGAGGCCAGAGCCCCGGCAGGATACAGCGCCGTGCCACCGCCAGGGGCATAAGGGGAGGGGTTCCAAAAGGGTGGCTTGTCCAGAGAGGCCAGCATTCCAGGGACAGGGATTGTTGCCATCTCCCATTCCCGGCTTCTTCTTCTACACGGTATCGTGGTGTGGCTTCATTCCTCAGAGAAGAGCCGTGAAAAGATACAACCATCTTCTCTGATGTGGTTCTGCTCCCCTACTGCAGGACAAAGAGCTCCTGTGGGGCTCTTTTCCTTGGTTGCTGTGTGGTCATCTTGATCTTAGAAAAGAGGCAGCTCATGATGGGCATGAGATTTCAATTGCTCCGGGACCGATGCATCTCCTCACGTGGGCCAGGCCTTCACACACCCAAAGCGGATCCGCGGCGGCGAAAACGATTGACAACCGGCCTCATGACCCAGGCAGAGACGCAGAAAGAGGCTCAGCAAAGACAGGCCGACATGCCAGAAATCGCTTTGTGGTGCACAGGGCACATTCGTCCAAAGACACACACGCACAAGGGCACACACACACTAACCGACAGAGAGAGGGAAAGAAAGACACAGAGACTGAGAGACAGAGAGAGAAGAGAGAATGGGACATACACACACACACACACACACACACACACACACACAGAGTCATCCAGCAAAGGCATTGAAACACACCCCTCCAGGCAACCCCTGAGGCTGCGGGGTTCTGCTCTCGACGAGAACGACCCTCGGGTGAGAGAACAGCCCAGGGGCACGCAGGCCGACCTGTCCTCGAGATGACGGCGGCATGACTTTTGGGGAGACTCACCCCAACAGCGTCCGGGCAGGCCTGAGGCTGTGATGCCGTGCTGCTTCCCCCGGACTCCGCCTGGGGTTTCCACATCCTGGTCGGCCCTTTGCGACTCCTGGTATCCGGAGACGTTCCCGTGGACCCCGTAGAGATGTCAGGCCGGAGCCTCAGAGCCCCGCCACCCAAGCACTGCCGCGGAGGGCTCCTGCTTTGCCGAGCCTCAGGGACCGGTTTCTAAGACAACCGTGGGAAGCACTGTGACGGCAGGAGCCGCTCGCGCCTCGCGCATGCGCATTGGCTGGATCGAATCGCGCTCCGCTCCTGCCAGTCAGGCTGCGTCCCCTTTAAATAATGAACCCTCTGCAGGGCTGCAGCGAGGCTCCCGCTGCAGCCGCGGCGGCGTGTGGATACGGGGTCCAGCTTGGGACGCCGTGGGAGAGGGGGCCGCCGGTTCCCTGTCCCAGGGCCAAACCCCCAGCAGTCCCGCCCTCAGGATCCCCTTGAGCCGACTTCCACCGAGGGAAGGGGAGCTTCAGGACGCCTGCTGTGTTCTGGGGACTCCCGTTCAGATCCGATTTTGTCCCCCTCCCAGTGAGATAGGATGGGCTCATCACATCTGGTGAGGCAGGCAGGGCCCCGCTGCAGCACAGAATGATCCCATAGGTCTCAAGGCGCAGCGTCAGCTGAAACTTCACTGATCCATCAGCCCTCTGCCTGCCTCCCTCCTTCGAAAGAGCAATGGCCTGCCCCGCTTCTATAAGCCCTGGGGCTCCGGAAAGCCGACCGCGCTTTACAGGACACGTGCGGGCAGGAACAGGGGCGAATCCGAGGTGGAGACCATGTGACCACGCGTGGCACTGGCGTATCCCACAGCACATGGTGTGAATGTGTGTCACCGGGGGCATATCGGGAGACGGCGAAACAAACGGTGGTGTCCAGGTATGTGCCAGTGGAAGGGGGGAACAAGTGACGATTCGGTCAGTGCCAAGGGAAATCAAAAAACACCTGGGATTCGGTGGGTGGGGGCCCTGTGCCTGACCCAAGACAGGTTTTCAAATGCCTATCAGAGGAGCAAAGAAGTTTCTGCAGAATTCGCCCCACCCGCAACCCTCCTCCTCCCGGGTAGCCCTGACACAACTTCCCCTGCACCCAGCCCCAGCCCCAGCCCCAGCCCCAGCCCCAGCCCCAGCCCCAGCCCCAGCCCCAGCCCAGTCCCTCTGGTTCCCTGACATTCGTTTCGGCCACAAGATCAAGGGAGTCAGTCCGAACAGGAGCAGAGGAGAGGATGTCCCTCACCAATGAGACAGAAAGTGCAGAGGAAATGCGACACCACCTATCCTAGAAGACAACGCCAGTCACGGTCGCCTAGCGCTCATTCTAGGCAATCCACCCACCCATGAGGAGAAACCTGGAGAACAAGGAAGCTTCCCTGTCTGAGACACGTATGGAAGCCAAGGAATCGAGGGTCATGAGACCTGCCCAATGAAGCAGAAAGACGCTTGTAGAGAGATACAATCATGACACGGATCTGCAGGAAGTGTGTCCCTGACGCACTGGGAAGTCATCTTTGCACAAGGGCACACACACACTAACCGACAGAGAGAGGGAAAGAAAGACACAGAGACTGAGAGACAGAGAGAGAAGAGAGAATGGGAGACACACACACACACACACACACACACACACACACACACACAGAGTCATACAGCAGAGGCATTGAAACACACCCCTCCAGGCAACCTCTGAGGCTGCGGGGTTCTGCTGTCGACGAGAACGACCCTCGGGTGAGAGAACAGCCCAGGGGCACGCAGGCCGACCTGTCCTCGAGATGACGGCGGCACGACTTTTGGGGAGACTCACCCCAACAGCGTCCGGGCAGGCCTGAGGCTGGAATGCCGTGCTGCTTCCCCCGGACTCCGCCTGGGGTTTCCTCATCCTGGTCGGCCCTTTGCGAATCCTGCCAACCGGAGACGTTCCCATCGACCCCGTAGAGATGTCAGGCCGGAGCCTCAGAGCCCCGCCACCCAAGCACTGCCGCGGAGGGCTCCTGCTTTGCCGAGCCTCAGGGACCGGTTTCTAAGACAACCGTGGGAAGCACTGTGACGGCAGAAGCCGCTCGCGCCTCGCGCATGCGCATTGGCTGGACCGACTAGCGCTCCGCTCCTGGCAGTCAGGCTGCATCCCCTTTAAATAATGACCCCTCTGCGCGGCTGCAGCGAGGCTCCCGCTGCAGCCGTGGCGGCGTGTGGATACGGGGTCCAGCTTGGGACGCCGTGGCAGAGGGGGCCGCCGGTTCACTGTCCCAGGGACAAACCCCCCAGCAGTCCGCCCTCAATATCCCCTTGAGCCGACTTCCACCGAGGGAAGGGGAGCTTCAGGACGCCTGCTGTGTTCTGGGGACTCCCGTTCAGATCCGATTTTGGCCCCCTCCCAGTGAGATAGGATGGGCTCACCACATCTGGTGAGGCAGGCAGGGCCTCGCTGCAGCACAGAATGATCCCATAGGTCTCAAGGCGCAGCGTCAACTGAACCTTCACTGATCCAACAGCCCTCTGCCTCCCTCCTCCTTCGAAAGAGCAGGGGCCTGCCCTGCTTCTAAAAGCCCTGGGGCTCCGGAAAGCCGACCGCGCTTTACAGGACACGTGCGGGCAGGAACAGGGGCGAATCCGAGGTGGAGACCATGAGACCACGCGTGGCACTGGCGTATCCCACAGCACATGGTGTGAATGTGTGTCACCGGAGGCATATCGGGAGACGGCGAAACAAACGGTGGTGTCCAGGTATGGGCCAGTGGAAGGCGGGAACAAGTGACCCTTCGGTCAATGCCAAGGGAAATCAAAGAACACCTGGGATTCGGTGGGTGGGGGTCCTGTGCCTGACCCAAGCCAGGTTTTCAAATGCCTATCAGAGGAGCAAAGAAGTTTCTGCAGAATTCGCCCCACACCCAACCCTCCTCCTCCCTGGTAGCCCTGACGCAACTTCCCCTGCACACAGCCCCAGCCCCAGCCCCAGCCCCAGCCCCAGCCCCAGCCCCAGCCCAGTCCCTCTGGTTCCCTGACATTCGTTTCGGCCACAAGATCAAGGGAGTCAGTCCACCCAGGAGCAGAGGACAGGAGGTCCCTCAAGAATGAGACAGGAAGTGCAGAGGAAATGCGACACCACCTGTCCTAGAAGACAAGGCCAGTCACGCTCGCCTAGCGCTCATTCTAGGCAATCCACCCACCCATGAGGAGAAACCTGGAGAACAAGGAAGCTTCCCGGTCTGAGACACGTATGGAAGCCAAGAAATCCAGGGTCATGAGACCTGCCCAATGAAGCAGAAAGACGTTTGGAGAGAGATACAATCATGACACGGATCTGCAGGAAGTGTGTCCCTGACGCACTGGGAAGTCATCTTTGTTGAAGACATTTGGCCAGAGCGAGAGGCATCCAGGCCCCTGAGAAACACGTGAGGCAGAGCAAGAGGAAGGATAGAGCAGAGGCCAGAGCCCCGGCAGGATACAGCGCCGTGCCACCGCCAGGGGCATAAGGGGAGGGGTTCCAAAAGGGTGGCTTGTCCAGAGAGGCCAGCATTCCAGGGACAGGGATTGTTGCCATCTCCCATTCCCGGCTTCTTCTTCTACACGGTATCGTGGTGTGGCTTCATTCCTCAGAGAAGAGCCGTGAAAAGATACAACCATCTTCTCTGATGTGGTTCTGCTCCCCTACTGCAGGACAAAGAGCTCCTGTGGGGCTCTTTTCCTTGGTTGCTGTGTGGTCATCTTGATCTTAGAAAAGAGGCAGCTCATGATGGGCATGAGATTTCAATTGCTCCGGGACCGATGCATCTCCTCACGTGGGCCAGGCCTTCACACACCCAAAGCGGATCCGCGGCGGCGAAAACGATTGACAACCGGCCTCATGACCCAGGCAGAGACGCAGAAAGAGGCTCAGCAAAGACAGGCCGACATGCCAGAAATCGCTTTGTGGTGCACAGGGCACATTCGTCCAAAGACACACACGCACAAGGGCACACACACACTAACCGACAGAGAGAGGGAAAGAAAGACACAGAGACTGAGAGACAGAGAGAGAAGAGAGAATGGGACATACACACACACACACACACACACACACACACACACACACACAGAGTCATCCAGCAAAGGCATTGAAACACACCCCTCCAGGCAACCCCTGAGGCTGCGGGGTTCTGCTCTCGACGAGAACGACCCTCGGGTGAGAGAACAGCCCAGGGGCACGCAGGCCGACCTGTCCTCGAGATGACGGCGGCACGACTTTTGGGGAGACTCACCCCAACAGCGTCCGGGCAGGCCTGAGGCTGTGATGCCGTGCTGCTTCCCCCGGACTCCGCCTGGGGTTTCCACATCCTGGTCGGCCCTTTGCGACTCCTGGTATCCGGAGACGTTCCCGTGGACCCCGTAGAGATGTCAGGCCGGAGCCTCAGAGCCCCGCCACCCAAGCACTGCCGCGGAGGGCTCCTGCTTTGCCGAGCCTCAGGGACCGGTTTCTAAGACAACCTTGGGAAGCACTGTGACGGCAGGAGCCGCTCGCGCCTCGCGCATGCGCATTGGCTGGATCGAATCGCGCTCCGCTCCTGCCAGTCAGGCTGCGTCCCCTTTAAATAATGAACCCTCTGCAGGGCTGCAGCGAGGCTCCCGCTGCAGCCGCGGCGGCGTGTGGATACGGGGTCCAGCTTGGGACGCCGTGGGAGAGGGGGCCGCCGGTTCCCTGTCCCAGGGCCAAACCCCCAGCAGTCCCGCCCTCAGGATCCCCTTGAGCCGACTTCCACCGAGGGAAGGGGAGCTTCAGGACGCCTGCTGTGTTCTGGGGACTCTCGTTCAGATCCGATTTTGGCCCCCTCCCAGTGAGATAGGATGGGCTCATCACATCTGGTGAGGCAGGCAGGGCCCCGCTGCAGCACAGAATGATCCCATAGGTCTCAAGGCGCAGCGTCAGCTGAAACTTCACTGATCCATCAGCCCTCTGCCTGCCTCCCTCCTTCGAAAGAGCAATGGCCTGCCCCGCTTCTATAAGCCGTGGGGCTCCGGAAAGCCGACCGCTCTTTACAGGACACGTGCGGGCAGGAACAGGGGCGAATCCGAGGTGGAGACCATGTGACCACGCGTGGCACTGGCGTATCCCACAGCACATGGTGTGAATGTGTGTCACCGGGGGCATATCGGGAGACGGCGAAACAAACGGTGGTGTCCAGGTATGTGCCAGTGGAAGGGGGGAACAAGTGACCATTCGGTCAGTGCCAAGGGAAATCAAAAAACACCTGGGATTCGGTGGGTGGGGGCCCTGTGCCTGACCCAAGACAGGTTTTCAAATGCCTATCAGAGGAGCAAAGAAGTTTCTGCAGAATTCGCCCCACCCGCAACCCTCCTCCTCCCTGGTAGCCCTGACACAACTTCCCCTGCACCCAGCCCCAGCCCCAGCCCCAGCCCCAGCCCCAGCCCAGTCCCTCTGGTTCCCTGACATTCGTTTCGGCCACAAGATCAAGGGAGTCAGTCCGAACAGGAGCAGAGGAGAGGATGTCCCTCACCAATGAGACAGAAAGTGCAGAGGAAATGCGACACCACCTATCCTAGAAGACAACGCCAGTCACGGTCGCCTAGCGCTCATTCTAGGCAATCCACCCACCCATGAGGAGAAACCTGGAGAACAAAGAAGCTTCCCTGTCTGAGACACGTATGGAAGCCAAGGAATCGAGGGTCATGAGACCTGCCCAATGAAGCAGAAAGACGCTTGTAGAGAGATACAATCATGACACGGATCTGCAGGAAGTGTGTCCCTGACGCACTGGGAAGTCATCTTTGCACAAGGGCACACACACACTAACCGACAGAGAGAGGGAAAGAAAGACACAGAGACTGAGAGACAGAGAGAGAAGAGAGAATGGGAGACACACACACACACACACACACACACACACACACACACACACACACACACACACAGAGTCATACAGCAGAGGCATTGAAACACACCCCTCCAGGCAACCTCTGAGGCTGCGGGGTTCTGCTGTCGACGAGAACGACCCTCGGGTGAGAGAACAGCCCAGGGGCACGCAGGCCGACCTGTCCTCGAGATGACGGCGGCACGACTTTTGGGGAGACTCACCCCAACAGCGTCCGGGCAGGCCTGAGGCTGGAATGCCGTGCTGCTTCCCCCGGACTCCGCCTGGGGTTTCCTCATCCTGGTCGGCCCTTTGCGAATCCTGCCAACCGGAGACGTTCCCATCGACCCCGTAGAGATGTCAGGCCGGAGCCTCAGAGCCCCGCCACCCAAGCACTGCCGCGGAGGGCTCCTGCTTTGCCGAGCCTCAGGGACCGGTTTCTAAGACAACCGTGGGAAGCACTGTGACGGCAGAAGCCGCTCGCGCCTCGCGCATGCGCATTGGCTGGACCGACTAGCGCTCCGCTCCTGGCAGTCAGGCTGCATCCCCTTTAAATAATGACCCCTCTGCGCGGCTGCAGCGAGGCTCCCGCTGCAGCCGTGGCGGCGTGTGGATACGGGGTCCAGCTTGGGACGCCGTGGCAGAGGGGGCCGCCGGTTCACTGTCCCAGGGACAAACCCCCCAGCAGTCCGCCCTCAATATCCCCTTGAGCCGACTTCCACCGAGGGAAGGGGAGCTTCAGGACGCCTGCTGTGTTCTGGGGACTCCCGTTCAGATCCGATTTTGGCCCCCTCCCAGTGAGATAGGATGGGCTCACCACATCTGGTGAGGCAGGCAGGGCCTCGCTGCAGCACAGAATGATCCCATAGGTCTCAAGGCGCAGCGTCAACTGAACCTTCACTGATCCAACAGCCCTCTGCCTCCCTCCTCCTTCGAAAGAGCAGGGGCCTGCCCTGCTTCTAAAAGCCCTGGGGCTCCGGAAAGCCGACCGCGCTTTACAGGACACGTGCGGGCAGGAACAGGGGCGAATCCGAGGTGGAGACCATGAGACCACGCGTGGCACTGGCGTATCCCACAGCACATGGTGTGAATGTGTGTCACCGGAGGCATATCGGGAGACGGCGAAACAAACGGTGGTGTCCAGGTATGGGCCAGTGGAAGGCGGGAACAAGTGACCCTTCGGTCAATGCCAAGGGAAATCAAAGAACACCTGGGATTCGGTGGGTGGGGGTCCTGTGCCTGACCCAAGCCAGGTTTTCAAATGCCTATCAGAGGAGCAAAGAAGTTTCTGCAGAATTCGCCCCAGACCCAACCCTCCTCCTCCCTGGTAGCCCTGACGCAACTTCCCCTGCACCCAGCCCCAGCCCCAGCCCCAGCCCCAGCCCCAGCCCCAGCCCCAGCCCCAGCCCAGTCCCTCTGGTTCCCTGACATTCGTTTCGGCCACAAGATCAAGGGAGTCAGTCCACCCAGGAGCAGAGGACAGGAGGTCCCTCAAGAATGAGACAGGAAGTGCAGAGGAAATGCGACACCACCTGTCCTAGAAGACAAGGCCAGTCACGCTCTCCTAGCGCTCATTCTAGGCAATCCACCCACCCATGAGGAGAAACCTGGAGAACAAGGAAGCTTCCCGGTCTGAGACACGTATGGAAGCCAAGAAATCCAGGGTCATGAGACCTGCCCAATGAAGCAGAAAGACGTTTGGAGAGAGATACAATCATGACACGGATCTGCAGGAAGTGTGTCCCTGACGCACTGGGAAGTCATCTTTGTTGAAGACATTTGGCCAGAGCGAGAGGCATCCAGGCCCCTGAGAAACACGTGAGGCAGAGCAAGAGGAAGGATAGAGCAGAGGCCAGAGCCCCGGCAGGATACAGCGCCGTGCCACCGCCAGGGGCATAAGGGGAGGGGTTCCAAAAGGGTGGCTTGTCCAGAGAGGCCAGCATTCCAGGGACAGGGATTGTTGCCATCTCCCATTCCCGGCTTCTTCTTCTACACGGTATCGTGGTGTGGCTTCATTCCTCAGAGAAGAGCCGTGAAAAGATACAACCATCTTCTCTGATGTGGTTCTGCTCCCCTACTGCAGGACAAAGAGCTCCTGTGGGGCTCTTTTCCTTGGTTGCTGTGTGGTCATCTTGATCTTAGAAAAGAGGCAGCTCATGATGGGCATGAGATTTCAATTGCTCCGGGACCGATGCATCTCCTCACGTGGGCCAGGCCTTCACACACCCAAAGCGGATCCGCGGCGGCGAAAACGATTGACAACCGGCCTCATGACCCAGGCAGAGACGCAGAAAGAGGCTCAGCAAAGACAGGCCGACATGCCAGAAATCGCTTTGTGGTGCACAGGGCACATTCGTCCAAAGACACACACGCACAAGGGCACACACACACTAACCGACAGAGAGAGGGAAAGAAAGACACAGAGACTGAGAGACAGAGAGAGAAGAGAGAATGGGACATACACACACACACACACACACACACACACACACACACACAGAGTCATCCAGCAAAGGCATTGAAACACACCCCTCCAGGCAACCCCTGAGGCTGCGGGGTTCTGCTCTCGACGAGAACGACCCTCGGGTGAGAGAACAGCCCAGGGGCACGCAGGCCGACCTGTCCTCGAGATGACGGCGGCACGACTTTTGGGGAGACTCACCCCAACAGCGTCCGGGCAGGCCTGAGGCTGTGATGCCGTGCTGCTTCCCCCGGACTCCGCCTGGGGTTTCCACATCCTGGTCGGCCCTTTGCGACTCCTGGTATCCGGAGACGTTCCCGTGGACCCCGTAGAGATGTCAGGCCGGAGCCTCAGAGCCCCGCCACCCAAGCACTGCCGCGGAGGGCTCCTGCTTTGCCGAGCCTCAGGGACCGGTTTCTAAGACAACCGTGGGAAGCACTGTGACGGCAGGAGCCGCTCGCGCCTCGCGCATGCGCATTGGCTGGATCGAATCGCGCTCCGCTCCTGCCAGTCAGGCTGCGTCCCCTTTAAATAATGAACCCTCTGCAGGGCTGCAGCGAGGCTCCCGCTGCAGCCGCGGCGGCGTGTGGATACGGGGTCCAGCTTGGGACGCCGTGGGAGAGGGGGCCGCCGGTTCCCTGTCCCAGGGCCAAACCCCCAGCAGTCCCGCCCTCAGGATCCCCTTGAGCCGACTTCCACCGAGGGAAGGGGAGCTTCAGGACGCCTGCTGTGTTCTGGGGACTCCCGTTCATATCCGATTTTGTCCCCCTCCCAGTGAGATAGGATGGGCTCATCACATCTGGTGAGGCAGGCAGGGCCCCGCTGCAGCACAGAATGATCCCATAGGTCTCAAGGCGCAGCGTCAGCTGAAACTTCACTGATCCATCAGCCCTCTGCCTGCCTCCCTCCTTCGAAAGAGCAATGGCCTGCCCCGCTTCTATAAGCCCTGGGGCTCCGGAAAGCCGACCGCGCTTTACAGGACACGTGCGGGCAGGAACAGGGGCGAATCCGAGGTGGAGACCATGAGACCACGCGTGGCACTGGCGTATCCCACAGCACATGGTGTGAATGTGTGTCACCGGAGGCATATCGGGAGACGGCGAAACAAACGGTGGTGTCCAGGTATGGGCCAGTGGAAGGCGGGAACAAGTGACCCTTCGGTCAATGCCAAGGGAAATCAAAGAACACCTGGGATTCGGTGGGTGGGGGTCCTGTGCCTGACCCAAGCCAGGTTTTCAAATGCCTATCAGAGGAGCAAAGAAGTTTCTGCAGAATTCGCCCCACACCCAACCCTCCTCCTCCCTGGTAGCCCTGACGCAACTTCCCCTGCACCCAGCCCCAGCCCCAGCCCCAGCCCCAGCCCCAGCCCCAGCCCCAGCCCAGTCCCTCTGGTTCCCTGACATTCGTTTCGGCCACAAGATCAAGGGAGTCAGTCCACCCAGGAGCAGAGGACAGGAGGTCCCTCAAGAATGAGACAGGAAGTGCAGAGGAAATGCGACACCACCTGTCCTAGAAGACAAGGCCAGTCACGCTCGCCTAGCGCTCATTCTAGGCAATCCACCCACCCATGAGGAGAAACCTGGAGAACAAGGAAGCTTCCCGGTCTGAGACACGTATGGAAGCCAAGAAATCCAGGGTCATGAGACCTGCCCAATGAAGCAGAAAGACGTTTGGAGAAAGATACAATCATGACACGGATCTGCAGGAAGTGTGTCCCTGACGCACTGGGAAGTCATCTTTGTTGAAGACATTTGGCCAGAGCGAGAGGCATCCAGGCCCCTGAGAAACACGTGAGGCAGAGCAAGAGGAAGGATAGAGCAGAGGCCAGAGCCCCGGCAGGATACAGCGCCGTGCCACCGCCAGGGGCATAAGGGGAGGGGTTCCAAAAGGGTGGCTTGTCCAGAGAGGCCAGCATTCCAGGGACAGGGATTGTTGCCATCTCCCATTCCCGGCTTCTTCTTCTACACGGTATCGTGGTGTGGCTTCATTCCTCAGAGAAGAGCTGTGAAAAGATACAACCATCTTCTCTGATGTGGTTCTGCTCCCCTACTGCAGGACAAAGAGCTCCTGTGGGGCTCTTTTCCTTGGTTGCTGTGTGGTCATCTTGATCTTAGAAAAGAGGCAGCTCATGATGGGCATGAGATTTCAATTGCTCCGGGACCGATGCATCTCCTCACGTGGGCCAGGCCTTCACACACCCAAAGCGGATCCGCGGCGGCGAAAACGATTGACAACCGGCCTCATGACCCAGGCAGAGACGCAGAAAGAGGCTCAGCAAAGACAGGCCGACATGCCAGAAATCGCTTTGTGGTGCACAGGGCACATTCGTCCAAAGACACACACGCACAAGGGCACACACACACTAACCGACAGAGAGAGGGAAAGAAAGACACAGAGACTTAGAGACAGAGAGAGAAGAGAGAATGGGACATACACACACACACACACACACACACACACACACACACACACAGAGTCATCCAGCAAAGGCATTGAAACACACCCCTCCAGGCAACCCCTGAGGCTGCGGGGTTCTGCTCTCGACGAGAACGACCCTCGGGTGAGAGAACAGCCCAGGGGCACGCAGGCCGACCTGTCCTCGAGATGACGGCGGCACGACTTTTGGGGAGACTCACCCCAACAGCGTCCGGGCAGGCCTGAGGCTGTGATGCCGTGCTGCTTCCCCCGGACTCCGCCTGGGGTTTCCACATCCTGGTCGGCCCTTTGCGACTCCTGGTATCCGGAGACGTTCCCGTGGACCCCGTAGAGATGTCAGGCCGGAGCCTCAGAGCCCCGCCACCCAAGCACTGCCGCGGAGGGCTCCTGCTTTGCCGAGCCTCAGGGACCGGTTTCTAAGACAACCTTGGGAAGCACTGTGACGGCAGGAGCCGCTCGCGCCTCGCGCATGCGCATTGGCTGGATCGAATCGCGCTCCGCTCCTGCCAGTCAGGCTGCGTCCCCTTTAAATAATGAACCCTCTGCAGGGCTGCAGCGAGGCTCCCGCTGCAGCCGCGGCGGCGTGTGGATACGGGGTCCAGCTTGGGACGCCGTGGGAGAGGGGGCCGCCGGTTCCCTGTCCCAGGGCCAAACCCCCAGCAGTCCCGCCCTCAGGATCCCCTTGAGCCGACTTCCACCGAGGGAAGGGGAGCTTCAGGACGCCTGCTGTGTTCTGGGGACTCTCGTTCAGATCCGATTTTGGCCCCCTCCCAGTGAGATAGGATGGGCTCATCACATCTGGTGAGGCAGGCAGGGCCCCGCTGCAGCACAGAATGATCCCATAGGTCTCAAGGCGCAGCGTCAGCTGAAACTTCACTGATCCATCAGCCCTCTGCCTGCCTCCCTCCTTCGAAAGAGCAATGGCCTGCCCCGCTTCTATAAGCCGTGGGGCTCCGGAAAGCCGACCGCGCTTTACAGGACACGTGCGGGCAGGAACAGGGGCGAATCCGAGGTGGAGACCATGTGACCACGCGTGGCACTGGCGTATCCCACAGCACATGGTGTGAATGTGTGTCACCGGGGGCATATCGGGAGACGGCGAAACAAACGGTGGTGTCCAGGTATGTGCCAGTGGAAGGGGGGAACAAGTGACCATTCGGTCAGTGCCAAGGGAAATCAAAAAACACCTGGGATTCGGTGGGTGGGGGCCCTGTGCCTGACCCAAGACAGGTTTTCAAATGCCTATCAGAGGAGCAAAGAAGTTTCTGCAGAATTCGCCCCACCCGCAACCCTCCTCCTCCCTGGTAGCCCTGACACAACTTCCCCTGCACCCAGCCCCAGCCCCAGCCCCAGCCCCAGCCCCAGCCCAGTCCCTCTGGTTCCCTGACATTCGTTTCGGCCACAAGATCAAGGGAGTCAGTCCGAACAGGAGCAGAGGAGAGGATGTCCCTCACCAATGAGACAGAAAGTGCAGAGGAAATGCGACACCACCTATCCTAGAAGACAACGCCAGTCACGGTCGCCTAGCGCTCATTCTAGGCAATCCACCCACCCATGAGGAGAAACCTGGAGAACAAAGAAGCTTCCCTGTCTGAGACACGTATGGAAGCCAAGGAATCGAGGGTCATGAGACCTGCCCAATGAAGCAGAAAGACGCTTGTAGAGAGATACAATCATGACACGGATCTGCAGGAAGTGTGTCCCTGACGCACTGGGAAGTCATCTTTGCACAAGGGCACACACACACTAACCGACAGAGAGAGGGAAAGAAAGACACAGAGACTGAGAGACAGAGAGAGAAGAGAGAATGGGAGACACACACACACACACACACACACACACACACACACACACACACACACACAGAGTCATACAGCAGAGGCATTGAAACACACCCCTCCAGGCAACCTCTGAGGCTGCGGGGTTCTGCTGTCGACGAGAACGACCCTCGGGTGAGAGAACAGCCCAGGGGCACGCAGGCCGACCTGTCCTCGAGATGACGGCGGCACGACTTTTGGGGAGACTCACCCCAACAGCGTCCGGGCAGGCCTGAGGCTGGAATGCCGTGCTGCTTCCCCCGGACTCCGCCTGGGGTTTCCTCATCCTGGTCGGCCCTTTGCGAATCCTGCCAACCGGAGACGTTCCCATCGACCCCGTAGAGATGTCAGGCCGGAGCCTCAGAGCCCCGCCACCCAAGCACTGCCGCGGAGGGCTCCTGCTTTGCCGAGCCTCAGGGACCGGTTTCTAAGACAACCGTGGGAAGCACTGTGACGGCAGAAGCCGCTCGCGCCTCGCGCATGCGCATTGGCTGGACCGACTAGCGCTCCGCTCCTGGCAGTCAGGCTGCATCCCCTTTAAATAATGACCCCTCTGCGCGGCTGCAGCGAGGCTCCCGCTGCAGCCGTGGCGGCGTGTGGATACGGGGTCCAGCTTGGGACGCCGTGGCAGAGGGGGCCGCCGGTTCACTGTCCCAGGGACAAACCCCCCAGCAGTCCGCCCTCAATATCCCCTTGAGCCGACTTCCACCGAGGGAAGGGGAGCTTCAGGACGCCTGCTGTGTTCTGGGGACTCCCGTTCAGATCCGATTTTGGCCCCCTCCCAGTGAGATAGGATGGGCTCACCACATCTGGTGAGGCAGGCAGGGCCTCGCTGCAGCACAGAATGATCCCATAGGTCTCAAGGCGCAGCGTCAACTGAACCTTCACTGATCCAACAGCCCTCTGCCTCCCTCCTCCTTCGAAAGAGCAGGGGCCTGCCCTGCTTCTAAAAGCCCTGGGGCTCCGGAAAGCCGACCGCGCTTTACAGGACACGTGCGGGCAGGAACAGGGGCGAATCCGAGGTGGAGACCATGAGACCACGCGTGGCACTGGCGTATCCCACAGCACATGGTGTGAATGTGTGTCACCGGAGGCATATCGGGAGACGGCGAAACAAACGGTGGTGTCCAGGTATGGGCCAGTGGAAGGCGGGAACAAGTGACCCTTCGGTCAATGCCAAGGGAAATCAAAGAACACCTGGGATTCGGTGGGTGGGGGTCCTGTGCCTGACCCAAGCCAGGTTTTCAAATGCCTATCAGAGGAGCAAAGAAGTTTCTGCAGAATTCGCCCCAGACCCAACCCTCCTCCTCCCTGGTAGCCCTGACGCAACTTCCCCTGCACCCAGCCCCAGCCCCAGCCCCAGCCCCAGCCCCAGCCCCAGCCCCAGCCCCAGCCCAGTCCCTCTGGTTCCCTGACATTCGTTTCGGCCACAAGATCAAGGGAGTCAGTCCACCCAGGAGCAGAGGACAGGAGGTCCCTCAAGAATGAGACAGGAAGTGCAGAGGAAATGCGACACCACCTGTCCTAGAAGACAAGGCCAGTCACGCTCGCCTAGCGCTCATTCTAGGCAATCCACCCACCCATGAGGAGAAACCTGGAGAACAAGGAAGCTTCCCGGTCTGAGACACGTATGGAAGCCAAGAAATCCAGGGTCATGAGACCTGCCCAATGAAGCAGAAAGACGTTTGGAGAGAGATACAATCATGACACGGATCTGCAGGAAGTGTGTCCCTGACGCACTGGGAAGTCATCTTTGTTGAAGACATTTGGCCAGAGCGAGAGGCATCCAGGCCCCTGAGAAACACGTGAGGCAGAGCAAGAGGAAGGATAGAGCAGAGGCCAGAGCCCCGGCAGGATACAGCGCCGTGCCACCGCCAGGGGCATAAGGGGAGGGGTTCCAAAAGGGTGGCTTGTCCAGAGAGGCCAGCATTCCAGGGACAGGGATTGTTGCCATCTCCCATTCCCGGCTTCTTCTTCTACACGGTATCGTGGTGTGGCTTCATTCCTCAGAGAAGAGCCGTGAAAAGATACAACCATCTTCTCTGATGTGGTTCTGCTCCCCTACTGCAGGACAAAGAGCTCCTGTGGGGCTCTTTTCCTTGGTTGCTGTGTGGTCATCTTGATCTTAGAAAAGAGGCAGCTCATGATGGGCATGAGATTTCAATTGCTCCGGGACCGATGCATCTCCTCACGTGGGCCAGGCCTTCACACACCCAAAGCGGATCCGCGGCGGCGAAAACGATTGACAACCGGCCTCATGACCCAGGCAGAGACGCAGAAAGAGGCTCAGCAAAGACAGGCCGACATGCCAGAAATCGCTTTGTGGTGCACAGGGCACATTCGTCCAAAGACACACACGCACAAGGGCACACACACACTAACCGACAGAGAGAGGGAAAGAAAGACACAGAGACTGAGAGACAGAGAGAGAAGAGAGAATGGGACATACACACACACACACACACACACACACACACACACACACACACAGAGTCATCCAGCAAAGGCATTGAAACACACCCCTCCAGGCAACCCCTGAGGCTGCGGGGTTCTGCTCTCGACGAGAACGACCCTCGGGTGAGAGAACAGCCCAGGGGCACGCAGGCCGACCTGTCCTCGAGATGACGGCGGCACGACTTTTGGGGAGACTCACCCCAACAGCGTCCGGGCAGGCCTGAGGCTGTGATGCCGTGCTGCTTCCCCCGGACTCCGCCTGGGGTTTCCACATCCTGGTCGGCCCTTTGCGACTCCTGGTATCCGGAGACGTTCCCGTGGACCCCGTAGAGATGTCAGGCCGGAGCCTCAGAGCCCCGCCACCCAAGCACTGCCGCGGAGGGCTCCTGCTTTGCCGAGCCTCAGGGACCGGTTTCTAAGACAACCGTGGGAAGCACTGTGACGGCAGGAGCCGCTCGCGCCTCGCGCATGCGCATTGGCTGGATCGAATCGCGCTCCGCTCCTGCCAGTCAGGCTGCGTCCCCTTTAAATAATGAACCCTCTGCAGGGCTGCAGCGAGGCTCCCGCTGCAGCCGCGGCGGCGTGTGGATACGGGGTCCAGCTTGGGACGCCGTGGGAGAGGGGGCCGCCGGTTCCCTGTCCCAGGGCCAAACCCCCAGCAGTCCCGCCCTCAGGATCCCCTTGAGCCGACTTCCACCGAGGGAAGGGGAGCTTCAGGACGCCTGCTGTGTTCTGGGGACTCCCGTTCATATCCGATTTTGTCCCCCTCCCAGTGAGATAGGATGGGCTCATCACATCTGGTGAGGCAGGCAGGGCCCCGCTGCAGCACAGAATGATCCCATAGGTCTCAAGGCGCAGCGTCAGCTGAAACTTCACTGATCCATCAGCCCTCTGCCTGCCTCCCTCCTTCGAAAGAGCAATGGCCTGCCCCGCTTCTATAAGCCCTGGGGCTCCGGAAAGCCGACCGCGCTTTACAGGACACGTGCGGGCAGGAACAGGGGCGAATCCGAGGTGGAGACCATGAGACCACGCGTGGCACTGGCGTATCCCACAGCACATGGTGTGAATGTGTGTCACCGGAGGCATATCGGGAGACGGCGAAACAAACGGTGGTGTCCAGGTATGGGCCAGTGGAAGGCGGGAACAAGTGACCCTTCGGTCAATGCCAAGGGAAATCAAAGAACACCTGGGATTCGGTGGGTGGGGGTCCTGTGCCTGACCCAAGCCAGGTTTTCAAATGCCTATCAGAGGAGCAAAGAAGTTTCTGCAGAATTCGCCCCACACCCAACCCTCCTCCTCCCTGGTAGCCCTGACGCAACTTCCCCTGCACCCAGCCCCAGCCCCAGCCCCAGCCCCAGCCCCAGCCCCAGCCCCAGCCCAGTCCCTCTGGTTCCCTGACATTCGTTTCGGCCACAAGATCAAGGGAGTCAGTCCACCCAGGAGCAGAGGACAGGAGGTCCCTCAAGAATGAGACAGGAAGTGCAGAGGAAATGCGACACCACCTGTCCTAGAAGACAAGGCCAGTCACGCTCGCCTAGCGCTCATTCTAGGCAATCCACCCACCCATGAGGAGAAACCTGGAGAACAAGGAAGCTTCCCGGTCTGAGACACGTATGGAAGCCAAGAAATCCAGGGTCATGAGACCTGCCCAATGAAGCAGAAAGACGTTTGGAGAGAGATACAATCATGACACGGATCTGCAGGAAGTGTGTCCCTGACGCACTGGGAAGTCATCTTTGTTGAAGACATTTGGCCAGAGCGAGAGGCATCCAGGCCCCTGAGAAACACGTGAGGCAGAGCAAGAGGAAGGATAGAGCAGAGGCCAGAGCCCCGGCAGGATACAGCGCCGTGCCACCGCCAGGGGCATAAGGGGAGGGGTTCCAAAAGGGTGGCTTGTCCAGAGAGGCCAGCATTCCAGGGACAGGGATTGTTGCCATCTCCCATTCCCGGCTTCTTCTTCTACACGGTATCGTGGTGTGGCTTCATTCCTCAGAGAAGAGCTGTGAAAAGATACAACCATCTTCTCTGATGTGGTTCTGCTCCCCTACTGCAGGACAAAGAGCTCCTGTGGGGCTCTTTTCCTTGGTTGCTGTGTGGTCATCTTGATCTTAGAAAAGAGGCAGCTCATGATGGGCATGAGATTTCAATTGCTCCGGGACCGATGCATCTCCTCACGTGGGCCAGGCCTTCACACACCCAAAGCGGATCCGCGGCGGCGAAAACGATTGACAACCGGCCTCATGACCCAGGCAGAGACGCAGAAAGAGGCTCAGCAAAGACAGGCCGACATGCCAGAAATCGCTTTGTGGTGCACAGGGCACATTCGTCCAAAGACACACACGCACAAGGGCACACACACACTAACCGACAGAGAGAGGGAAAGAAAGACACAGAGACTTAGAGACAGAGAGAGAAGAGAGAATGGGACATACACACACACACACACACACACACACACACACACACACACAGAGTCATCCAGCAAAGGCATTGAAACACACCCCTCCAGGCAACCCCTGAGGCTGCGGGGTTCTGCTCTCGACGAGAACGACCCTCGGGTGAGAGAACAGCCCAGGGGCACGCAGGCCGACCTGTCCTCGAGATGACGGCGGCACGACTTTTGGGGAGACTCACCCCAACAGCGTCCGGGCAGGCCTGAGGCTGTGATGCCGTGCTGCTTCCCCCGGACTCCGCCTGGGGTTTCCACATCCTGGTCGGCCCTTTGCGACTCCTGGTATCCGGAGACGTTCCCGTGGACCCCGTAGAGATGTCAGGCCGGAGCCTCAGAGCCCCGCCACCCAAGCACTGCCGCGGAGGGCTCCTGCTTTGCCGAGCCTCAGGGACCGGTTTCTAAGACAACCTTGGGAAGCACTGTGACGGCAGGAGCCGCTCGCGCCTCGCGCATGCGCATTGGCTGGATCGAATCGCGCTCCGCTCCTGCCAGTCAGGCTGCGTCCCCTTTAAATAATGAACCCTCTGCAGGGCTGCAGCGAGGCTCCCGCTGCAGCCGCGGCGGCGTGTGGATACGGGGTCCAGCTTGGGACGCCGTGGGAGAGGGGGCCGCCGGTTCCCTGTCCCAGGGCCAAACCCCCAGCAGTCCCGCCCTCAGGATCCCCTTGAGCCGACTTCCACCGAGGGAAGGGGAGCTTCAGGACGCCTGCTGTGTTCTGGGGACTCTCGTTCAGATCCGATTTTGGCCCCCTCCCAGTGAGATAGGATGGGCTCATCACATCTGGTGAGGCAGGCAGGGCCCCGCTGCAGCACAGAATGATCCCATAGGTCTCAAGGCGCAGCGTCAGCTGAAACTTCACTGATCCATCAGCCCTCTGCCTGCCTCCCTCCTTCGAAAGAGCAATGGCCTGCCCCGCTTCTATAAGCCGTGGGGCTCCGGAAAGCCGACCGCGCTTTACAGGACACGTGCGGGCAGGAACAGGGGCGAATCCGAGGTGGAGACCATGTGACCACGCGTGGCACTGGCGTATCCCACAGCACATGGTGTGAATGTGTGTCACCGGGGGCATATCGGGAGACGGCGAAACAAACGGTGGTGTCCAGGTATGTGCCAGTGGAAGGGGGGAACAAGTGACCATTCGGTCAGTGCCAAGGGAAATCAAAAAACACCTGGGATTCGGTGGGTGGGGGCCCTGTGCCTGACCCAAGACAGGTTTTCAAATGCCTATCAGAGGAGCAAAGAAGTTTCTGCAGAATTCGCCCCACCCGCAACCCTCCTCCTCCCTGGTAGCCCTGACACAACTTCCCCTGCACCCAGCCCCAGCCCCAGCCCCAGCCCCAGCCCCAGCCCAGTCCCTCTGGTTCCCTGACATTCGTTTCGGCCACAAGATCAAGGGAGTCAGTCCGAACAGGAGCAGAGGAGAGGATGTCCCTCACCAATGAGACAGAAAGTGCAGAGGAAATGCGACACCACCTATCCTAGAAGACAACGCCAGTCACGGTCGCCTAGCGCTCATTCTAGGCAATCCACCCACCCATGAGGAGAAACCTGGAGAACAAAGAAGCTTCCCTGTCTGAGACACGTATGGAAGCCAAGGAATCGAGGGTCATGAGACCTGCCCAATGAAGCAGAAAGACGCTTGTAGAGAGATACAATCATGACACGGATCTGCAGGAAGTGTGTCCCTGACGCACTGGGAAGTCATCTTTGCACAAGGGCACACACACACTAACCGACAGAGAGAGGGAAAGAAAGACACAGAGACTGAGAGACAGAGAGAGAAGAGAGAATGGGAGACACACACACACACACACACACACACACACACAGAGTCATACAGCAGAGGCATTGAAACACACCCCTCCAGGCAACCTCTGAGGCTGCGGGGTTCTGCTGTCGACGAGAACGACCCTCGGGTGAGAGAACAGCCCAGGGGCACGCAGGCCGACCTGTCCTCGAGATGACGGCGGCACGACTTTTGGGGAGACTCACCCCAACAGCGTCCGGGCAGGCCTGAGGCTGGAATGCCGTGCTGCTTCCCCCGGACTCCGCCTGGGGTTTCCTCATCCTGGTCGGCCCTTTGCGAATCCTGCCAACCGGAGACGTTCCCATCGACCCCGTAGAGATGTCAGGCCGGAGCCTCAGAGCCCCGTCACCCAAGCACTGCCGCGGAGGGCTCCTGCTTTGCCGAGCCTCAGGGATCGGTTTCTAAGACAACCGTGGGAAGCACTGTGACGGCAGAAGCCGCTCGCGCCTCGCGCATGCGCATTGGCTGGACCGACTAGCGCTCCGCTCCTGGCAGTCAGGCTGCATCCCCTTTAAATAATGACCCCTCTGCGCGGCTGCAGCGAGGCTCCCGCTGCAGCCGTGGCGGCGTGTGGATACGGGGTCCAGCTTGGGACGCCGTGGCAGAGGGGGCCGCCGGTTCACTGTCCCAGGGACAAACCCCCCAGCAGTCCGCCCTCAATATCCCCTTGAGCCGACTTCCACCGAGGGAAGGGGAGCTTCAGGACGCCTGCTGTGTTCTGGGGACTCCCGTTCAGATCCGATTTTGGCCCCCTCCCAGTGAGATAGGATGGGCTCACCACATCTGGTGAGGCAGGCAGGGCCTCGCTGCAGCACAGAATGATCCCATAGGTCTCAAGGCGCAGCGTCAACTGAACCTTCACTGATCCAACAGCCCTCTGCCTCCCTCCTCCTTCGAAAGAGCAGGGGCCTGCCCCGTTTCTAAAAGCCCTGGGGCTCCGGAAAGCCAACCGCGCTTTACAGGACACGTGCGGGCAGGAACAGGGGCGAATCCGAGGTGGAGACCATGAGACCACGCGTGGCACTGGCGTATCCCACAGCACATGGTGTGAATGTGTGTCACCGGAGGCATATCGGGAGACGGCGAAACAAACGGTGGTGTCCAGGTATGGGCCAGTGGAAGGCGGGAACAAGTGACCCTTCGGTCAATGCGAAGGGAAATCAAAGAACACCTGGGATTCGGTGGGTGGGGGTCCTGTGCCTGACCCAAGCCAGGTTTTCAAATGCCTATCAGAGGAGCAAAGAAGTTTCTGCAGAATTCGCCCCACACCCAACCCTCCTCCTCCCTGGTAGCCCTGACGCAACTTCCCCTGCACACAGCCCCAGCCCCAGCCCCAGCCCCAGCCCCAGCCCCAGCCCCAGCCCCAGCCCAGTCCCTCTGGTTCCCTGACATTCGTTTCGGCCACAAGATCAAGGGAGTCAGTCCACCCAGGAGCAGAGGACAGGAGGTCCCTCAAGAATGAGACAGGAAGTGCAGAGGAAATGCGACACCACCTGTCCTAGAAGACAAGGCCAGTCACGCTCGCCTAGCGCTCATTCTAGGCAATCCACCCACCCATGAGGAGAAACCTGGAGAACAAGGAAGCTTCCCGGTCTGAGACACGTATGGAAGCCAAGAAATCCAGGGTCATGAGACCTGCCCAATGAAGCAGAAAGACGTTTGGAGAGAGATACAATCATGACACGGATCTGCAGGAAGTGTGTCCCTGACGCACTGGGAAGTCATCTTTGTTGAAGACATTTGGCCAGAGCGAGAGGCATCCAGGCCCCTGAGAAACACGTGAGGCAGAGCAAGAGGAAGGATAGAGCAGAGGCCAGAGCCCCGGCAGGATACAGCGCCGTGCCACCGCCAGGGGCATAAGGGGAGGGGTTCCAAAAGGGTGGCTTGTCCAGAGAGGCCAGCATTCCAGGGACAGGGATTGTTGCCATCTCCCATTCCCGGCTTCTTCTTCTACACGGTATCGTGGTGTGGCTTCATTCCTCAGAGAAGAGCCGTGAAAAGATACAACCATCTTCTCTGATGTGGTTCTGCTCCCCTACTGCAGGACAAAGAGCTCCTGTGGGGCTCTTTTCCTTGGTTGCTGTGTGGTCATCTTGATCTTAGAAAAGAGGCAGCTCATGATGGGCATGAGATTTCAATTGCTCCGGGACCGATGCATCTCCTCACGTGGGCCAGGCCTTCACACACCCAAAGCGGATCCGCGGCGGCGAAAACGATTGACAACCGGCCTCATGACCCAGGCAGAGACGCAGAAAGAGGCTCAGCAAAGACAGGCCGACATGCCAGAAATCGCTTTGTGGTGCACAGGGCACATTCGTCCAAAGACACACACGCACAAGGGCACACACACACTAACCGACAGAGAGAGGGAAAGAAAGACACAGAGACTGAGAGACAGAGAGAGAAGAGAGAATGGGACATACACACACACACACACACACACACACACACACACACACACACACACACACAGAGTCATCCAGCAAAGGCATTGAAACACACCCCTCCAGGCAACCCCTGAGGCTGCGGGGTTCTGCTCTCGACGAGAACGACCCTCGGGTGAGAGAACAGCCCAGGGGCACGCAGGCCGACCTGTCCTCGAGATGACGGCGGCACGACTTTTGGGGAGACTCACCCCAACAGCGTCCGGGCAGGCCTGAGGCTGTGATGCCGTGCTGCTTCCCCCGGACTCCGCCTGGGGTTTCCACATCCTGGTCGGCCCTTTGCGACTCCTGGTATCCGGAGACGTTCCCGTGGACCCCGTAGAGATGTCAGGCCGGAGCCTCAGAGCCCCGCCACCCAAGCACTGCCGCGGAGGGCTCCTGCTTTGCCGAGCCTCAGGGACCGGTTTCTAAGACAACCGTGGGAAGCAGTGTGACGGCAGGAGCCGCTCGCGCCTCGCGCATGCGCATTGGCTGGATCGAATCGCGCTCCCCTCCTGCCAGTCAGGCTGCGTCCCCTTTAAATAATGAACCCTCTGCAGGGCTGCAGCGAGGCTCCCGCTGCAGCCGCGGCGGCGTGTGGATACGGGGTCCAGCTTGGGACGCCGTGGGAGAGGGGGCCGCCGGTTCCCTGTCCCAGGGCCAAACCCCCAGCAGTCCCGCCCTCAGGATCCCCTTGAGCCGACTTCCACCGAGGGAAGGGGAGCTTCAGGACGCCTGCTGTGTTCTGGGGACTCTCGTTCAGATCCGATTTTGGCCCCCTCCCAGTGAGATAGGATGGGCTCATCACATCTGGTGAGGCAGGCAGGGCCCCGCTGCAGCACAGAATGATCCCATAGGTCTCAAGGCGCAGCGTCAGCTGAAACTTCACTGATCCATCAGCCCTCTGCCTGCCTCCCTCCTTCGAAAGAGCAATGGCCTGCCCCGCTTCTATAAGCCGTGGGGCTCCGGAAAGCCGACTGCGCTTTACAGGACACGTGCGGGCAGGAACAGGGGCGAATCCGAGGTGGAGACCATGTGACCACGCGTGGCACTGGCGTATCCCACAGCACATGGTGTGAATGTGTGTCACCGGGGGCATATCGGGAGACGGCGAAACAAACGGTGGTGTCCAGGTATGTGCCAGTGGAAGGGGGGAACAAGTGACCATTCGGTCAGTGCCAAGGGAAATCAAAAAACACCTGGGATTCGGTGGGTGGGGGCCCTGTGCCTGACCCAAGACAGGTTTTCAAAGGCCTATCAGAGGAGCAAAGAAGTTTCTGCAGAATTCGCCCCACCCGCAACCCTCCTCCTCCCTGGTAGCCCTGACACAACTTCCCCTGCACCCAGCCCCAGCCCCAGCCCCAGCCCCAGCCCCAGCCCCAGCCCCAGCCCCAGCCCCAGCCCAGTCCCTCTGGTTCCCTGACATTCGTTTCGGCCACAAGATCAAGGGAGTCAGTCCGAACAGGAGCAGAGGAGAGGATGTCCCTCACCAATGAGACAGAAAGTGCAGAGGAAATGCGACACCACCTATCCTAGAAGACAACGCCAGTCACGGTCGCCTAGCGCTCATTCTAGGCAATCCACCCACCCATGAGGAGAAACCTGGAGAACAAAGAAGCTTCCCTGTCTGAGACACGTATGGAAGCCAAGGAATCGAGGGTCATGAGACCTGCCCAATGAAGCAGAAAGACGCTTGTAGAGAGATACAATCATGACACGGATCTGCAGGAAGTGTGTCCCTGACGCACTGGGAAGTCATCTTTGCACAAGGGCACACACACACTAACCGACAGAGAGAGGGAAAGAAAGACACAGAGACTGAGAGACAGAGAGAGAAGAGAGAATGGGAGACACACACACACACACACACACACACACACACACACACACAGAGTCATACAGCAGAGGCATTGAAACACACCCCTCCAGGCAACCTCTGAGGCTGCGGGGTTCTGCTGTCGACGAGAACGACCCTCGGGTGAGAGAACAGCCCAGGGGCACGCAGGCCGACCTGTCCTCGAGATGACGGCGGCACGACTTTTGGGGAGACTCACCCCAACAGCGTCCGGGCAGGCCTGAGGCTGGAATGCCGTGCTGCTTCCCCCGGACTCCGCCTGGGGTTTCCTCATCCTGGTCGGCCCTTTGCGAATCCTGCCAACCGGAGACGTTCCCATCGACCCCGTAGAGATGTCAGGCCGGAGCCTCAGAGCCCCGCCACCCAAGCACTGCCGCGGAGGGCTCCTGCTTTGCCGAGCCTCAGGGACCGGTTTCTAAGACAACCGTGGGAAGCACTGTGACGGCAGAAGCCGCTCGCGCCTCGCGCATGCGCATTGGCTGGACCGACTAGCGCTCCGCTCCTGGCAGTCAGGCTGCATCCCCTTTAAATAATGACCCCTCTGCGCGGCTGCAGCGAGGCTCCCGCTGCAGCCGTGGCGGCGTGTGGATACGGGGTCCAGCTTGGGACGCCGTGGCAGAGGGGGCCGCCGGTTCACTGTCCCAGGGAAAAACCCCCCAGCAGTCCGCCCTCAATATCCCCTTGAGCCGACTTCCACCGAGGGAAGGGGAGCTTCAGGACGCCTGCTGTGTTCTGGGGACTCCCGTTCAGATCCGATTTTGGCCCCCTCCCAGTGAGATAGGATGGGCTCACCACATCTGGTGAGGCAGGCAGGGCCTCGCTGCAGCACAGAATGATCCCATAGGTCTCAAGCCGCAGCGTCAACTGAACCTTCACTGATCCAACAGCCCTCTGCCTCCCTCCTCCTTCGAAAGAGCAGGGGCCTGCCCCGCTTCTAAAAGCCCTGGGGCTCCGGAAAGCCGACCGCGCTTTACAGGACACGTGCGGGCAGGAACAGGGGCGAATCCGAGGTGGAGACCATGAGACCACGCGTGGCACTGGCGTATCCCACAGCACATGGTGTGAATGTGTGTCACCGGAGGCATATCGGGAGACGGCGAAACAAACGGTGGTGTCCAGGTATGGGCCAGTGGAAGGCGGGAACAAGTGACCCTTCGGTCAATGCCAAGGGAAATCAAAGAACACCTGGGATTCGGTGGGTGGGGGTCCTGTGCCTGACCCAAGCCAGGTTTTCAAATGCCTATCAGAGGAGCAAAGAAGTTTCTGCAGAATTCGCCCCACACCCAACCCTCCTCCTCCCTGGTAGCCCTGACGCAACTTCCCCTGCACCCAGCCCCAGCCCCAGCCCCAGCCCCAGCCCCAGCCCCAGCCCCAGCCCAGTCCCTCTGGTTCCCTGACATTCGTTTCGGCCACAAGATCAAGGGAGTCAGTCCACCCAGGAGCAGAGGACAGGAGGTCCTTCAAGAATGAGACAGGAAGTGCAGAGGAAATGCGACACCACCTGTCCTAGAAGACAAGGCCAGTCACGCTCGCCTAGCGCTCATTCTAGGCAATCCACCCACCCATGGGGAGAAACCTGGAGAACAAGGAAGCTTCCCGGTCTGAGACACGTATGGAAGCCAAGAAATCCAGGGTCATGAGACCTGCCCAATGAAGAAGAAAGACGTTTGGAGAGAGATACAATCATGACACGGATCTGCAGGAAGTGTGTCCCTGACGCACTGGGAAGTCATCTTTGTTGAAGACATTTGGCCAGAGCGAGAGGCATCCAGGCCCCTGAGAAACACGTGAGGCAGAGCAAGAGGAAGGATAGAGCAGAGGCCAGAGCCCCGGCAGGATACAGCGCCGTGCCACCGCCAGGGGCATAAGGGGAGGGGTTCCAAAAGGGTGGCTTGTCCAGAGAGGCCAGCATTCCAGGGACAGGGATTGTTGCCATCTCCCATTCCCGGCTTCTTCTTCTACACGGTATCGTGGTGTGGCTTCATTCCTCAGAGAAGAGCCGTGAAAAGATACAACCATCTTCTCTGATGTGGTTCTGCTCCCCTACTGCAGGACAAAGAGCTCCTGTGGGGCTCTTTTCCTTGGTTGCTGTGTGGTCATCTTGATCTTAGAAAAGAGGCAGCTCATGATGGGCATGAGATTTCAATTGCTCCGGGACCGATGCATCTCCTCACGTGGGCCAGGCCTTCACACACCCAAAGCGGATCCGCGGCGGCGAAAACGATTGACAACCGGCCTCATGACCCAGGCAGAGACGCAGAAAGAGGCTCAGCAAAGACAGGCCGACATGCCAGAAATCGCTTTGTGGTGCACAGGGCACATTCGTCCAAAGACACACACGCACAAGGGCACACACACACTAACCGACAGAGAGAGGGAAAGAAAGACACAGAGACTGAGAGACAGAGAGAGAAGAGAGAATGGGACATACACACACACACACACACACACACACACACACACACACACACACAGAGTCATCCAGCAAAGGCATTGAAACACACCCCTCCAGGCCACCCCTGAGGCTGCGGGGTTCTGCTCTCGAAGAGAACGACCCTCGGGTGAGAGAACAGCCCAGGGGCACGCAGGCCGACCTGTCCTCGAGATGACGGCGGCACGACTTTTGGGGAGACTCACCCCAACAGCGTCCGGGCAGGCCTGAGGCTGTGATGCCGTGCTGCTTCCCCCGGACTCCGCCTGGGGTTTCCACATCCTGGTCGGCCCTTTGCCACTCCTGGTATCCGGAGACGTTCCCGTGGACCCCGTAGAGATGTCAGGCCGGAGCCTCAGAGCCCCGCCACCCAAGCACTGCCGCGGAGGGCTCCTGCTTTGCCGAGCCTCAGGGACCGGTTTCTAAGACAACCGTGGGAAGCACTGTGACGGCAGGAGCCGCTCGCGCCTCGCGCATGCGCATTGGCTGGATCGAATCGCGCTCCGCTCCTGCCAGTCAGGCTGCGTCCCCTTTAAATAATGAACCCTCTGCAGGGCTGCAGCGAGGCTCCCGCTGCAGCCGCGGCGGCGTGTGGATACGGGGTCCAGCTTGGGACGCCGTGGGAGAGGGGGCCGCCGGTTCCCTGTCCCAGGGCCAAACCCCCAGCAGTCCCGCCCTCAGGATCCCCTTGAGCCGACTTCCACCGAGGGAAGGGGAGCTTCAGGACGCCTGCTGTGTTCTGGGGACTCCCGTTCAGATCCGATTTTGGCCCCCTCCCAGTGAGATAGGATGGGCTCATCACATCTGGTGAGGCAGGCAGGGCCCCGCTGCAGCACAGAATGATCCCATAGGTCTCAAGGCGCAGCGTCAGCTGAAACTTCACTGATCCATCAGCCCTCTGCCTGCCTCCCTCCTTCGAAAGAGCAATGGCCTGCCCCGCTTCTATAAGCCCTGGGGCTCCGGAAAGCCGACCGCGCTTTACAGGACACGTGCGGGCAGGAACAGGGGCGAATCCGAGGTGGAGACCATGTGACCACGCGTGGCACTGGCGTATCCCACAGCACATGGTGTGAATGTGTGTCACCGGGGGCATATCGGGAGACGGCGAAACAAACGGTGGTGTCCAGGTATGTGCCAGTGGAAGGGGGGAACAAGTGACCATTCGGTCAGTGCCAAGGGAAATCAAAAAACACCTGGGATTCGGTGGGTGGGGGCCCTGTGCCTGACCCAAGACAGGTTTTCAAATGCCTATCAGAGGAGCAAAGAAGTTTCTGCAGAATTCGCCCCACCCGCAACCCTCCTCCTCCCTGGTAGCCCTGACACAACTTCCCCTGCACCCAGCCCCAGCCCCAGCCCCAGCCCCAGCCCCAGCCCCAGCCCCAGCCCCAGCCCCAGCCCAGTCCCTCTGGTTCCCTGACATTCGTTTCGGCCACAAGATCAAGGGAGTCAGTCCGAACAGGAGCAGAGGAGAGGATGTCCCTCACCAATGAGACAGAAAGTGCAGAGGAAATGCGACACCACCTATCCTAGAAGACAACGCCAGTCACGGTCGCCTAGCGCTCATTCTAGGCAATCCACCCACCCATGAGGAGAAACCTGGAGAACAAAGAAGCTTCCCTGTCTGAGACACGTATGGAAGCCAAGGAATCGAGGGTCATGAGACCTGCCCAATGAAGCAGAAAGACGCTTGTAGAGAGATACAATCATGACACGGATCTGCAGGAAGTGTGTCCCTGACGCACTGGGAAGTCATCTTTGCACAAGGGCACACACACACTAACCGACAGAGAGAGGGAAAGAAAGACACAGAGACTGAGAGACAGAGAGAGAAGAGAGAATGGGAGACACACACACACACACACACACACACACACACACAGAGTCATACAGCAGAGGCATTGAAACACACCCCTCCAGGCAACCTCTGAGGCTGCGGGGTTCTGCTGTCGACGAGAACGACCCTCGGGTGAGAGAACAGCCCAGGGGCACGCAGGCCGACCTGTCCTCGAGATGACGGCGGCACGACTTTTGGGGAGACTCACCCCAACAGCGTCCGGGCAGGCCTGAGGCTGGAATGCCGTGCTGCTTCCCCCGGACTCCGCCTGGGGTTTCCTCATCCTGGTCGGCCCTTTGCGAATCCTGCCAACCGGAGACGTTCCCATCGACCCCGTAGAGATGTCAGGCCGGAGCCTCAGAGCCCCGCCACCCAAGCACTGCCGCGGAGGGCTCCTGCTTTGCCGAGCCTCAGGGACCGGTTTCTAAGACAACCGTGGGAAGCACTGTGACGGCAGAAGCCGCTCGCGCCTCGCGCATGCGCATTGGCTGGACCGACTAGCGCTCCGCTCCTGGCAGTCAGGCTGCATCCCCTTTAAATAATGACCCCTCTGCGCGGCTGCAGCGAGGCTCCCGCTGCAGCCGTGGCGGCGTGTGGATACGGGGTCCAGCTTGGGACGCCGTGGCAGAGGGGGCCGCCGGTTCACTGTCCCAGGGAAAAACCCCCCAGCAGTCCGCCCTCAATATCCCCTTGAGCCGACTTCCACCGAGGGAAGGGGAGCTTCAGGACGCCTGCTGTGTTCTGGGGACTCCCGTTCAGATCCGATTTTGGCCCCCTCCCAGTGAGATAGGATGGGCTCACCACATCTGGTGAGGCAGGCAGGGCCTCGCTGCAGCACAGAATGATCCCATAGGTCTCAAGCCGCAGCGTCAACTGAACCTTCACTGATCCAACAGCCCTCTGCCTCCCTCCTCCTTCGAAAGAGCAGGGGCCTGCCCCGCTTCTAAAAGCCCTGGGGCTCCGGAAAGCCGACCGCGCTTTACAGGACACGTGCGGGCAGGAACAGGGGCGAATCCGAGGTGGAGACCATGAGACCACGCGTGGCACTGGCGTATCCCACAGCACATGGTGTGAATGTGTGTCACCGGAGGCATATCGGGAGACGGCGAAACAAACGGTGGTGTCCAGGTATGGGCCAGTGGAAGGCGGGAACAAGTGACCCTTCGGTCAATGCCAAGGGAAATCAAAGAACACCTGGGATTCGGTGGGTGGGGGTCCTGTGCCTGACCCAAGCCAGGTTTTCAAATGCCTATCAGAGGAGCAAAGAAGTTTCTGCAGAATTCGCCCCACACCCAACCCTCCTCCTCCCTGGTAGCCCTGACGCAACTTCCCCTGCACCCAGCCCCAGCCCCAGCCCCAGCCCCAGCCCCAGCCCCAGCCCCAGCCCCAGCCCAGTCCCTCTGGTTCCCTGACATTCGTTTCGGCCACAAGATCAAGGGAGTCAGTCCACCCAGGAGCAGAGGACAGGAGGTCCCTCAAGAATGAGACAGGAAGTGCAGAGGAAATGCGACACCACCTGTCCTAGAAGACAAGGCCAGTCACGCTCGCCTAGCGCTCATTCTAGGCAATCCACCCACCCATGGGGAGAAACCTGGAGAACAAGGAAGCTTCCCGGTCTGAGACACGTATGGAAGCCAAGAAATCCAGGGTCATGAGACCTGCCCAATGAAGCAGAAAGACGTTTGGAGAGAGATACAATCATGACACGGATCTGCAGGAAGTGTGTCCCTGACGCACTGGGAAGTCATCTTTGTTGAAGACATTTGGCCAGAGCGAGAGGCATCCAGGCCCCTGAGAAACACGTGAGGCAGAGCAAGAGGAAGGATAGAGCAGAGGCCAGAGCCCCGGCAGGATACAGCGCCGTGCCACCGCCAGGGGCATAAGGGGAGGGGTTCCAAAAGGGTGGCTTGTCCAGAGAGGCCAGCATTCCAGGGACAGGGATTGTTGCCATCTCCCATTCCCGGCTTCTTCTTCTACACGGTATCGTGGTGTGGCTTCATTCCTCAGAGAAGAGCCGTGAAAAGATACAACCATCTTCTCTGATGTGGTTCTGCTCCCCTACTGCAGGACAAAGAGCTCCTGTGGGGCTCTTTTCCTTGGTTGCTGTGTGGTCATCTTGATCTTAGAAAAGAGGCAGCTCATGATGGGCATGAGATTTCAATTGCTCCGGGACCGATGCATCTCCTCACGTGGGCCAGGCCTTCACACACCCAAAGCGGATCCGCGGCGGCGAAAACGATTGACAACCGGCCTCATGACCCAGGCAGAGACGCAGAAAGAGGCTCAGCAAAGACAGGCCGACATGCCAGAAATCGCTTTGTGGTGCACAGGGCACATTCGTCCAAAGACACACACGCACAAGGGCACACACACACTAACCGACAGAGAGAGGGAAAGAAAGACACAGAGACTGAGAGACAGAGAGAGAAGAGAGAATGGGACATACACACACACAAACACACACACACACACACACATACACACACACACAGAGTCATCCAGCAAAGGCATTGAAACACACCCCTCCAGGCAACCCCTGAGGCTGCGGGGTTCTGCTCTCGACGAGAACGACCCTCGGGTGAGAGAACAGCCCAGGGGCACGCAGGCCGACCTGTCCTCGAGATGACGGCGGCACGACTTTTGGGGAGACTCACCCCAACAGCGTCCGGGCAGGCCTGAGGCTGTGATGCCGTGCTGCTTCCCCCGGACTCCGCCTGGGGTTTCCACATCCTGGTCGGCCCTTTGCGACTCCTGGTATCCGGAGACGTTCCCGTGGACCCCGTAGAGATGTCAGGCCGGAGCCTCAGAGCCCCGCCACCCAAGCACTGCCGCGGAGGGCTCCTGCTTTGCCGAGCCTCAGGGACCGGTTTCTAAGACAACCGTGGGAAGCACTGTGACGGCAGGAGCCGCTCGCGCCTCGCGCATGCGCATTGGCTGGATCGAATCGCGCTCCCCTCCTGCCAGTCAGGCTGCGTCCCCTTTAAATAATGAACCCTCTGCAGGGCTGCAGCGAGGCTCCCGCTGCAGCCGCGGCGGCGTGTGGATACGGGGTCCAGCTTGGGACGCCGTGGGAGAGGGGGCCGCCGGTTCCCTGTCCCAGGGCCAAACCCCCAGCAGTCCCGCCCTCAGGATCCCCTTGAGCCGACTTCCACCGAGGGAAGGGGAGCTTCAGGACGCCTGCTGTGTTCTGGGGACTCTCGTTCAGATCCGATTTTGGCCCCCTCCCAGTGAGATAGGATGGGCTCATCACATCTGGTGAGGCAGGCAGGGCCCCGCTGCAGCACAGAATGATCCCATAGGTCTCAAGGCGCAGCGTCAGCTGAAACTTCACTGATCCATCAGCCCTCTGCCTGCCTCCCTCCTTCGAAAGAGCAATGGCCTGCCCCGCTTCTATAAGCCGTGGGGCTCCGGAAAGCCGACCGCGCTTTACAGGACACGTGCGGGCAGGAACAGGGGCGAATCCGAGGTGGAGACCATGTGACCACGCGTGGCACTGGCGTATCCCACAGCACATGGTGTGAATGTGTGTCACCGGGGGCATATCGGGAGACGGCGAAACAAACGGTGGTGTCCAGGTATGTGCCAGTGGAAGGGGGGAACAAGTGACCATTCGGTCAGTGCCAAGGGAAATCAAAAAACACCTGGGATTCGGTGGGTGGGGGCCCTGTGCCTGACCCAAGACAGGTTTTCAAATGCCTATCAGAGGAGCAAAGAAGTTTCTGCAGAATTCGCCCCACCCGCAACCCTCCTCCTCCCTGGTAGCCCTGACACAACTTCCCCTGCACCCAGGCCCAGCCCCAGCCCCAGCCCCAGCCCCAGCCCCAGCCCCAGCCCCAGCCCCAGCCCAGTCCCTCTGGTTCCCTGACATTCGTTTCGGCCACAAGATCAAGGGAGTCAGTCCGAACAGGAGCAGAGGAGAGGATGTCCCTCACCAATGAGACAGAAAGTGCAGAGGAAATGCGACACCACCTATCCTAGAAGACAACGCCAGTCACGGTCGCCTAGCGCTCATTCTAGGCAATCCACCCACCCATGAGGAGAAACCTGGAGAACAAGGAAGCTTCCCTGTCTGAGACACGTATGGAAGCCAAGGAATCGAGGGTCATGAGACCTGCCCAATGAAGCAGAAAGACGCTTGTAGAGAGATACAATCATGACACGGATCTGCAGGAAGTGTGTCCCTGACGCACTGGGAAGTCATCTTTGCACAAGGGCACACACACACTAACCGACAGAGAGAGGGAAAGAAAGACACAGAGACTGAGAGACAGAGAGAGAAGAGAGAATGGGAGACACACACACACACACACACACACACACACACACACACAGACACACACAGAGTCATACAGCAGAGGCATTGAAACACATCCCTCCAGGCAACCTCTGAGGCTGCGGGGTTCTGCTGTCGACGAGAACGACCCTCGGGTGAGAGAACAGCCCAGGGGCACGCAGGCCGACCTGTCCTCGAGATGACGGCGGCACGACTTTTGGGGAGACTCACCCCAACAGCGTCCGGGCAGGCCTGAGGCTGGAATGCCGTGCTGCTTCCCCCGGACTCCGCCTGGGGTTTCCTCATCCTGGTCGGCCCTTTGCGAATCCTGCCAACCGGAGACGTTCCCGTCGACCCCGTAGAGATGTCAGGCCGGAGCCTCAGAGCCCCGCCACCCAAGCACTGCCGCGGAGGGCTCCTGCTTTGCCGAGCCTCAGGGACCGGTTTCTAAGACAACCGTGGGAAGCACTGTGACGGCAGAAGCCGCTCGCGCCTCGCGCATGCGCATTGGCTGGACCGACTAGCGCTCCGCTCCTGGCAGTCAGGCTGCGTCCCCTTTAAATAATGCCCCCTCTGCGCGGCTGCAGCGAGGCTCCCGCTGCAGCCGTGGCGGCGTGTGGACACGGGGTCCAGCTTGGGACGCCGTGGCAGAGGGGGCCGCCGGTTCACTGTCCCAGGGACAAACCCCCCAGCAGTCCGCCCTCAATATCCCCTTGAGCCGACTTCCACCGAGGGAAGGGGAGCTTCAGGACGCCTGCTGTGTTCTGGGGACTCCCGTTCAGATCCGATTTTGGCCCCCTCCCAGTGAGATAGGATGGGCTCACCACATCTGGTGAGGCAGGCAGGGCCTCGCTGCAGCACAGAATGATCCCATAGGTCTCAAGCCGCAGCGTCAACTGAACCTTCACTGATCCAACAGCCCTCTGCCTCCCTCCTCCTTCGAAAGAGCAGGGGCCTGCCCCGCTTCTAAAAGCCCTGGGGCTCCGGAAAGCCGACCGCGCTTTACAGGACACGTGCGGGCAGGAACAGGGGCGAATCCGAGGTGGAGACCATGAGACCACGCGTGGCACTGGCGTATCCCACAGCACATGGTGTGAATGTGTGTCACCGGAGGCATATCGGGAGACGGCGAAACAAACGGTGGTGTCCAGGTATGGGCCAGTGGAAGGCGGGAACAAGTGACCCTTCGGTCAATGCCAAGGGAAATCAAAGAACACCTGGGATTCGGTGGGTGGGGGTCCTGTGCCTGACCCAAGCCAGGTTTTCAAATGCCTATCAGAGGAGCAAAGAAGTTTCTGCAGAATTCGCCCCACACCCAACCCTCCTCCTCCCTGGTAGCCCTGACGCAACTTCCCCTGCACCCAGCCCCAGCCCCAGCCCCAGCCCCAGCCCCAGCCCCAGCCCCAGCCCAGTCCCTCTGGTTCCCTGACATTCGTTTCGGCCACAAGATCAAGGGAGTCAGTCCACCCAGGAGCAGAGGACAGGAGGTCCCTCAAGAATGAGACAGGAAGTGCAGAGGAAATGCGACACCACCTGTCCTAGAAGACAAGGCCAGTCACGCTCGCCTAGCGCTCATTCTAGGCAATCCACCCACCCATGAGGAGAAACCTGGAGAACAAGGAAGCTTCCCGGTCTGAGACACGTATGGAAGCCAAGAAATCCAGGGTCATGAGACCTGCCCAATGAAGCAGAAAGACGTTTGGAGAGAGATACAATCATGACACGGATCTGCAGGAAGTGTGTCCCTGACGCACTGGGAAGTCATCTTTGTTGAAGACATTTGGCCAGAGCGAGAGGCATCCAGGCCCCTGAGAAACACGTGAGGCAGAGCAAGAGGAAGGATAGAGCAGAGGCCAGAGCCCCGGCAGGATACAGCGCCGTGCCACCGCCAGGGGCATAAGGGGAGGGGTTCCAAAAGGGTGGCTTGTCCAGAGAGGCCAGCATTCCAGGGACAGGGATTGTTGCCATCTCCCATTCCCGGCTTCTTCTTCTACATGGTATCGTGGTGTGGCTTCATTCCTCAGAGAAGAGCCGTGAAAAGATACAACCATCTTCTCTGATGTGGTTCTGCTCCCCTACTGCAGGACAAAGAGCTCCTGTGGGGCTCTTTTCCTTGGTTGCTGTGTGGTCATCTTGATCTTAGAAAAGAGGCAGCTCATGATGGGCATGAGATTTCAATTGCTCCGGGACCGATGCATCTCCTCACGTGGGCCAGGCCTTCACACACCCAAAGCGGATCCGCGGCGGCGAAAACGATTGACAACCGGCCTCATGACCCAGGCAGAGACGCAGAAAGAGGCTCAGCAAAGACAGGCCGACATGCCAGAAATCGCTTTGTGGTGCACAGGGCACATTCGTCCAAAGACACACACGCACAAGGGCACACACACACTAACCGACAGAGAGAGGGAAAGAAAGACACAGAGACTGAGAGACAGAGAGAGAAGAGAGAATGGGACATACACACACACACACACACACACACACACACACACACACACACACACAGAGTCATCCAGCAAAGGCATTGAAACACACCCCTCCAGGCAACCCCTGAGGCTGCGGGGTTCTGCTGTCGACGAGAACGACCCTCGGGTGAGAGAACAGCCCAGGGGCACGCAGGCCGACCTGTCCTCGAGATGACGGCGGCACGACTTTTGGGGAGACTCACCCCAACAGCGTCCGGGCAGGCCTGAGGCTGTGATGCCGTGCTGCTTCCCCCGGACTCCGCCTGGGGTTTCCACATCCTGGTCGGCCCTTTGCGACTCCTGGTATCCGGAGACGTTCCCGTGGACCCCGTAGAGATGTCAGGCCGGAGCCTCAGAGCCCCGCCACCCAAGCACTGCCGCGGAGGGCTCCTGCTTTGCCGAGCCTCAGGGACCGGTTTCTAAGACAACCGTGGGAAGCACTGTGACGGCAGGAGCCGCTCGCGCCTCGCGCATGCGCATTGGCTGGATCGAATCGCGCTCCGCTCCTGCCAGTCAGGCTGCGTCCCCTTTAAATAATGAACCCTCTGCAGGGCTGCAGCGAGGCTCCCGCTGCAGCCGCGGCGGCGTGTGGATACGGGGTCCAGCTTGGGACGCCGTGGGAGAGGGGGCCGCCGGTTCCCTGTCCCAGGGCCAAACCCCCAGCAGTCCCGCCCTCAGGATCCCCTTGAGCCGACTTCCACCGAGGGAAGGGGAGCTTCAGGACGCCTGCTGTGTTCTGGGGACTCCCGTTCAGATCCGATTTTGTCCCCCTCCCAGTGAGATAGGATGGGCTCATCACATCTGGTGAGGCAGGCAGGGCCCCGCTGCAGCACAGAATGATCCCATAGGTCTCAAGGCGCAGCGTCAGCTGAAACTTCACTGATCCATCAGCCCTCTGCCTGCCTCCCTCCTTCGAAAGAGCAATGGCCTGCCCCGCTTCTATAAGCCCTGGGGCTCCGGAAAGCCGACCGCGCTTTACAGGACACGTGCGGGCAGGAACAGGGGCGAATCCGAGGTGGAGACCATGTGACCACGCGTGGCACTGGCGTATCCCACAGCACATGGTGTGAATGTGTGTCACCGGGGGCATATCGGGAGACGGCGAAACAAACGGTGGTGTCCAGGTATGTGCCAGTGGAAGGGGGGAACAAGTGACCATTCGGTCAGTGCCAAGGGAAATCAAAAAACACCTGGGATTCGGTGGGTGGGGGCCCTGTGCCTGACCCAAGACAGGTTTTCAAATGCCTATCAGAGGAGCAAAGAAGTTTCTGCAGAATTCGCCCCACCCGCAACCCTCCTCCTCCCTGGTAGCCCTGACACAACTTCCCCTGCACCCAGCCCCAGCCCCAGCCCCAGCCCCAGCCCCAGCCCCAGCCCCAGCCCCAGCCCCAGCCCAGTCCCTCTGGTTCCCTGACATTCGTTTCGGCCACAAGATCAAGGGAGTCAGTCCGAACAGGAGCAGAGGAGAGGATGTCCCTCACCAATGAGACAGAAAGTGCAGAGGAAATGCGACACCACCTATCCTAGAAGACAACGCCAGTCACGGTCGCCTAGCGCTCATTCTAGGCAATCCACCCACCCATGAGGAGAAACCTGGAGAACAAAGAAGCTTCCCTGTCTGAGACACGTATGGAAGCCAAGGAATCGAGGGTCATGAGACCTGCCCAATGAAGCAGAAAGACGCTTGTAGAGAGATACAATCATGACACGGATCTGCAGGAAGTGTGTCCCTGACGCACTGGGAAGTCATCTTTGCACAAGGGCACACACACACTAACCGACAGAGAGAGGGAAAGAAAGACACAGAGACTGAGAGACAGAGAGAGAAGAGAGAATGGGAGACACACACACACACACACACACACACACACACACACACACACACACACACACACAGAGTCATACAGCAGAGGCATTGAAACACACCCCTCCAGGCAACCTCTGAGGCTGCGGGGTTCTGCTGTCGACGAGAACGACCCTCGGGTGAGAGAACAGCCCAGGGGCACGCAGGCCGACCTGTCCTCGAGATGACGGCGGCACGACTTTTGGGGAGACTCACCCCAACAGCGTCCGGGCAGGCCTGAGGCTGGAATGCCGTGCTGCTTCCCCCGGACTCCGCCTGGGGTTTCCTCATCCTGGTCGGCCCTTTGCGAATCCTGCCAACCGGAGACGTTCCCATCGACCCCGTAGAGATGTCAGGCCGGAGCCTCAGAGCCCCGCCACCCAAGCACTGCCGCGGAGGGCTCCTGCTTTGCCGAGCCTCAGGGACCGGTTTCTAAGACAACCGTGGGAAGCACTGTGACGGCAGAAGCCGCTCGCGCCTCGCGCATGCGCATTGGCTGGACCGACTAGCGCTCCGCTCCTGGCAGTCAGGCTGCATCCCCTTTAAATAATGACCCCTCTGCGCGGCTGCAGCGAGGCTCCCGCTGCAGCCGTGGCGGCGTGTGGATACGGGGTCCAGCTTGGGACGCCGTGGCAGAGGGGGCCGCCGGTTCACTGTCCCAGGGACAAACCCCCCAGCAGTCCGCCCTCAATATCCCCTTGAGCCGACTTCCACCGAGGGAAGGGGAGCTTCAGGACGCCTGCTGTGTTCTGGGGACTCCCGTTCAGATCCGATTTTGGCCCCCTCCCAGTGAGATAGGATGGGCTCACCACATCTGGTGAGGCAGGCAGGGCCTCGCTGCAGCACAGAATGATCCCATAGGTCTCAAGCCGCAGCGTCAACTGAACCTTCACTGATCCAACAGCCCTCTGCCTCCCTCCTCCTTCGAAAGAGCAGGGGCCTGCCCCGCTTCTAAAAGCCCTGGGGCTCCGGAAAGCCGACCGCGCTTTACAGGACACGTGCGGGCAGGAACAGGGGCGAATCCGAGGTGGAGACCATGAGACCACGCGTGGCACTGGCGTATCCCACAGCACATGGTGTGAATGTGTGTCACCGGAGGCATATCGGGAGACGGCGAAACAAACGGTGGTGTCCAGGTATGGGCCAGTGGAAGGCGGGAACAAGTGACCCTTCGGTCAATGCCAAGGGAAATCAAAGAACACCTGGGATTCGGTGGGTGGGGGTCCTGTGCCTGACCCAAGCCAGGTTTTCAAATGCCTATCAGAGGAGCAAAGAAGTTTCTGCAGAATTCGCCCCACACCCAACCCTCCTCCTCCCTGGTAGCCCTGACGCAACTTCCCCTGCACCCAGCCCCAGCCCCAGCCCCAGCCCCAGCCCCAGCCCCAGCCCCAGCCCCAGCCCAGTCCCTCTGGTTCCCTGACATTCGTTTCGGCCACAAGATCAAGGGAGTCAGTCCACCCAGGAGCAGAGGACAGGAGGTCCTTCAAGAATGAGACAGGAAGTGCAGAGGAAATGCGACACCACCTGTCCTAGAAGACAAGGCCAGTCACGCTCGCCTAGCGCTCATTCTAGGCAATCCACCCACCCATGGGGAGAAACCTGGAGAACAAGGAAGCTTCCCGGTCTGAGACACGTATGGAAGCCAAGAAATCCAGGGTCATGAGACCTGCCCAATGAAGCAGAAAGACGTTTGGAGAGAGATACAATCATGACACGGATCTGCAGGAAGTGTGTCCCTGACGCACTGGGAAGTCATCTTTGTTGAAGACATTTGGCCAGAGCGAGAGGCATCCAGGCCCCTGAGAAACACGTGAGGCAGAGCAAGAGGAAGGATAGAGCAGAGGCCAGAGCCCCGGCAGGATACAGCGCCGTGCCACCGCCAGGGGCATAAGGGGAGGGGTTCCAAAAGGGTGGCTTGTCCAGAGAGGCCAGCATTCCAGGGACAGGGATTGTTGCCATCTCCCATTCCCGGCTTCTTCTTCTACACGGTATCGTGGTGTGGCTTCATTCCTCAGAGAAGAGCCGTGAAAAGATACAACCATCTTCTCTGATGTGGTTCTGCTCCCCTACTGCAGGACAAAGAGCTCCTGTGGGGCTCTTTTCCTTGGTTGCTGTGTGGTCATCTTGATCTTAGAAAAGAGGCAGCTCATGATGGGCATGAGATTTCAATTGCTCCGGGACCGATGCATCTCCTCACGTGGGCCAGGCCTTCACACACCCAAAGCGGATCCGCGGCGGCGAAAACGATTGACAACCGGCCTCATGACCCAGGCAGAGACGCAGAAAGAGGCTCAGCAAAGACAGGCCGACATGCCAGAAATCGCTTTGTGGTGCACAGGGCACATTCGTCCAAAGACACACACGCACAAGGGCACACACACACTAACCGACAGAGAGAGGGAAAGAAAGACACAGAGACTGAGAGACAGAGAGAGAAGAGAGAATGGGACATACACACACACACACACACACACACACACACACACACACACACACACAGAGTCATCCAGCAAAGGCATTGAAACACACCCCTCCAGGCAACCCCTGAGGCTGCGGGGTTCTGCTCTCGAAGAGAACGACCCTCGGGTGAGAGAACAGCCCAGGGGCACGCAGGCCGACCTGTCCTCGAGATGACGGCGGCACGACTTTTGGGGAGACTCACCCCAACAGCGTCCGGGCAGGCCTGAGGCTGTGATGCCGTGCTGCTTCCCCCGGACTCCGCCTGGGGTTTCCACATCCTGGTCGGCCCTTTGCGACTCCTGGTATCCGGAGACGTTCCCGTGGACCCCGTAGAGATGTCAGGCCGGAGCCTCAGAGCCCCGCCACCCAAGCACTGCCGCGGAGGGCTCCTGCTTTGCCGAGCCTCAGGGACCGGTTTCTAAGACAACCGTGGGAAGCACTGTGACGGCAGGAGCCGCTCGCGCCTCGCGCATGCGCATTGGCTGGATCGAATCGCGCTCCGCTCCTGCCAGTCAGGCTGCGTCCCCTTTAAATAATGAACCCTCTGCAGGGCTGCAGCGAGGCTCCCGCTGCAGCCGCGGCGGCGTGTGGATACGGGGTCCAGCTTGGGACGCCGTGGGAGAGGGGGCCGCCGGTTCCCTGTCCCAGGGCCAAACCCCCAGCAGTCCCGCCCTCAGGATCCCCTTGAGCCGACTTCCACCGAGGGAAGGGGAGCTTCAGGACGCCTGCTGTGTTCTGGGGACTCCCGTTCAGATCCGATTTTGTCCCCCTCCCAGTGAGATAGGATGGGCTCATCACATCTGGTGAGGCAGGCAGGGCCCCGCTGCAGCACAGAATGATCCCATAGGTCTCAAGGCGCAGCGTCAGCTGAAACTTCACTGATCCATCAGCCCTCTGCCTGCCTCCCTCCTTCGAAAGAGCAATGGCCTGCCCCGCTTCTATAAGCCCTGGGGCTCCGGAAAGCCGACCGCGCTTTACAGGACACGTGCGGGCAGGAACAGGGGCGAATCCGAGGTGGAGACCATGTGACCACGCGTGGCACTGGCGTATCCCACAGCACATGGTGTGAATGTGTGTCACCGGGGGCATATCGGGAGACGGCGAAACAAACGGTGGTGTCCAGGTATGTGCCAGTGGAAGGGGGGAACAAGTGACCATTCGGTCAGTGCCAAGGGAAATCAAAAAACACCTGGGATTCGGTGGGTGGGGGCCCTGTGCCTGACCCAAGACAGGTTTTCAAATGCCTATCAGAGGAGCAAAGAAGTTTCTGCAGAATTCGCCCCACCCGCAACCCTCCTCCTCCCTGGTAGCCCTGACACAACTTCCCCTGCACCCAGCCCCAGCCCCAGCCCCAGCCCCAGCCCCAGCCCCAGCCCCAGCCCCAGCCCCAGCCCAGTCCCTCTGGTTCCCTGACATTCGTTTCGGCCACAAGATCAAGGGAGTCAGTCCGAACAGGAGCAGAGGAGAGGATGTCCCTCACCAATGAGACAGAAAGTGCAGAGGAAATGCGACACCACCTATCCTAGAAGACAACGCCAGTCACGGTCGCCTAGCGCTCATTCTAGGCAATCCACCCACCCATGAGGAGAAACCTGGAGAACAAAGAAGCTTCCCTGTCTGAGACACGTATGGAAGCCAAGGAATCGAGGGTCATGAGACCTGCCCAATGAAGCAGAAAGACGCTTGTAGAGAGATACAATCATGACACGGATCTGCAGGAAGTGTGTCCCTGACGCACTGGGAAGTCATCTTTGCACAAGGGCACACACACACTAACCGACAGAGAGAGGGAAAGAAAGACACAGAGACTGAGAGACAGAGAGAGAAGAGAGAATGGGAGACACACACACACACACACACACACACACACACACAGAGTCATACAGCAGAGGCATTGAAACACACCCCTCCAGGCAACCTCTGAGGCTGCGGGGTTCTGCTGTCGACGAGAACGACCCTCGGGTGAGAGAACAGCCCAGGGGCACGCAGGCCGACCTGTCCTCGAGATGACGGCGGCACGACTTTTGGGGAGACTCACCCCAACAGCGTCCGGGCAGGCCTGAGGCTGGAATGCCGTGCTGCTTCCCCCGGACTCCGCCTGGGGTTTCCTCATCCTGGTCGGCCCTTTGCGAATCCTGCCAACCGGAGACGTTCCCATCGACCCCGTAGAGATGTCAGGCCGGAGCCTCAGAGCCCCGCCACCCAAGCACTGCCGCGGAGGGCTCCTGCTTTGCCGAGCCTCAGGGACCGGTTTCTAAGACAACCGTGGGAAGCACTGTGACGGCAGAAGCCGCTCGCGCCTCGCGCATGCGCATTGGCTGGACCGACTAGCGCTCCGCTCCTGGCAGTCAGGCTGCATCCCCTTTAAATAATGACCCCTCTGCGCGGCTGCAGCGAGGCTCCCGCTGCAGCCGTGGCGGCGTGTGGATACGGGGTCCAGCTTGGGACGCCGTGGCAGAGGGGGCCGCCGGTTCCCTGTCCCAGGGACAAACCCCCCAGCAGTCCGCCCTCAATATCCCCTTGAGCCGACTTCCACCGAGGGAAGGGGAGCTTCAGGACGCCTGCTGTGTTCTGGGGACTCCCGTTCAGATCCGATTTTGGCCCCCTCCCAGTGAGATAGGATGGGCTCACCACATCTGGTGAGGCAGGCAGGGCCTCGCTGCAGCACAGAATGATCCCATAGGTCTCAAGCCGCAGCGTCAACTGAACCTTCACTGATCCAACAGCCCTCTGCCTCCCTCCTCCTTCGAAAGAGCAGGGGCCTGCCCCGCTTCTAAAAGCCCTGGGGCTCCGGAAAGCCGACCGCGCTTTACAGGACACGTGCGGGCAGGAACAGGGGCGAATCCGAGGTGGAGACCATGAGACCACGCGTGGCACTGGCGTATCCCACAGCACATGGTGTGAATGTGTGTCACCGGAGGCATATCGGGAGACGGCGAAACAAACGGTGGTGTCCAGGTATGGGCCAGTGGAAGGCGGGAACAAGTGACCCTTCGGTCAATGCCAAGGGAAATCAAAGAACACCTGGGATTCGGTGGGTGGGGGTCCTGTGCCTGACCCAAGCCAGGTTTTCAAATGCCTATCAGAGGAGCAAAGAAGTTTCTGCAGAATTCGCCCCACACCCAACCCTCCTCCTCCCTGGTAGCCCTGACGCAACTTCCCCTGCACCCAGCCCCAGCCCCAGCCCCAGCCCCAGCCCCAGCCCCAGCCCCAGCCCCAGCCCAGTCCCTCTGGTTCCCTGACATTCGTTTCGGCCACAAGATCAAGGGAGTCAGTCCACCCAGGAGCAGAGGACAGGAGGTCCCTCAAGAATGAGACAGGAAGTGCAGAGGAAATGCGACACCACCTGTCCTAGAAGACAAGGCCAGTCACGCTCGCCTAGCGCTCATTCTAGGCAATCCACCCACCCATGAGGAGAAACCTGGAGAACAAGGAAGCTTCCCGGTCTGAGACACGTATGGAAGCCAAGAAATCCAGGGTCATGAGACCTGCCCAATGAAGCAGAAAGACGTTTGGAGAGAGATACAATCATGACACGGATCTGCAGGAAGTGTGTCCCTGACGCACTGGGAAGTCATCTTTGTTGAAGACATTTGGCCAGAGCGAGAGGCATCCAGGCCCCTGAGAAACACGTGAGGCAGAGCAAGAGGAAGGATAGAGCAGAGGCCAGAGCCCCGGCAGGATACAGCGCCGTGCCACCGCCAGGGGCATAAGGGGAGGGGTTCCAAAAGGGTGGCTTGTCCAGAGAGGCCAGCATTCCAGGGACAGGGATTGTTGCCATCTCCCATTCCCGGCTTCTTCTTCTACACGGTATCGTGGTGTGGCTTCATTCCTCAGAGAAGAGCCGTGAAAAGATACAACCATCTTCTCTGATGTGGTTCTGCTCCCCTACTGCAGGACAAAGAGCTCCTGTGGGGCTCTTTTCCTTGGTTGCTGTGTGGTCATCTTGATCTTAGAAAAGAGGCAGCTCATGATGGGCATGAGATTTCAATTGCTCCGGGACCGATGCATCTCCTCACGTGGGCCAGGCCTTCACACACCCAAAGCGGATCCGCGGCGGCGAAAACGATTGACAACCGGCCTCATGACCCAGGCAGAGACGCAGAAAGAGGCTCAGCAAAGACAGGCCGACATGCCAGAAATCGCTTTGTGGTGCACAGGGCACATTCGTCCAAAGACACACACGCACAAGGGCACACACACACTAACCGACAGAGAGAGGGAAAGAAAGACACAGAGACTGAGAGACAGAGAGAGAAGAGAGAATGGGACATACACACACACACACACACACACACACACAGAGTCATCCAGCAAAGGCATTGAAACACACCCCTCCAGGCAACCCCTGAGGCTGCGGGGTTCTGCTCTCGACGAGAACGACCCTCGGGTGAGAGAACAGCCCAGGGGCACGCAGGCCGACCTGTCCTCGAGATGACGGCGGCACGACTTTTGGGGAGACTCACCCCAACAGCGTCCGGGCAGGCCTGAGGCTGTGATGCCGTGCTGCTTCCCCCGGACTCCGCCTGGGGTTTCCACATCCTGGTCGGCCCTTTGCGACTCCTGGTATCCGGAGACGTTCCCGTGGACCCCGTAGAGATGTCAGGCCGGAGCCTCAGAGCCCCGCCACCCAAGCACTGCCGCGGAGGGCTCCTGCTTTGCCGAGCCTCAGGGACCGGTTTCTAAGACAACCGTGGGAAGCACTGTGACGGCAGGAGCCGCTCGCGCCTCGCGCATGCGCATTGGCTGGATCGAATCGCGCTCCGCTCCTGCCAGTCAGGCTGCGTCCCCTTTAAATAATGAACCCTCTGCAGGGCTGCAGCGAGGCTCCCGCTGCAGCCGCGGCGGCGTGTGGATACGGGGTCCAGCTTGGGACGCCGTGGGAGAGGGGGCCGCCGGTTCCCTGTCCCAGGGCCAAACCCCCAGCAGTCCCGCCCTCAGGATCCCCTTGAGCCGACTTCCACCGAGGGAAGGGGAGCTTCAGGACGCCTGCTGTGTTCTGGGGACTCTCGTTCAGATCCGATTTTGGCCCCCTCCCAGTGAGATAGGATGGGCTCATCACATCTGGTGAGGCAGGCAGGGCCCCGCTGCAGCACAGAATGATCCCATAGGTCTCAAGGCGCAGCGTCAGCTGAAACTTCACTGATCCATCAGCCCTCTGCCTGCCTCCCTCCTTCGAAAGAGCAATGGCCTGCCCCGCTTCTATAAGCCATGGGGCTCCGGAAAGCCGACCGCGCTTTACAGGACACGTGCGGGCAGGAACAGGGGCGAATCCGAGGTGGAGACCATGTGACCACGCGTGGCACTGGCGTTTCCCACAGCACATGGTGTGAATGTGTGTCACCGGGGGCATATCGGGAGACGGCGAAACAAACGGTGGTGTCCAGGTATGTGCCAGTGGAAGGGGGGAACAAGTGACCATTCGGTCAGTGCCAAGGGAAATCAAAAAACACCTGGGATTCGGTGGGTGGGGGCCCTGTGCCTGACCCAAGACAGGTTTTCAAATGCCTATCAGAGGAGCAAAGAAGTTTCTGCAGAATTCGCCCCACCCGCAACCCTCCTCCTCCCTGGTAGCCCTGACACAACTTCCCCTGCACCCAGGCCCAGCCCCAGCCCCAGCCCCAGCCCCAGCCCCAGCCCCAGCCCCAGCCCCAGCCCAGTCCCTCTGGTTCCCTGACATTCGTTTCGGCCACAAGATCAAGGGAGTCAGTCCGAACAGGAGCAGAGGAGAGGATGTCCCTCACCAATGAGACAGAAAGTGCAGAGGAAATGCGACACCACCTATCCTAGAAGACAACGCCAGTCACGGTCGCCTAGCGCTCATTCTAGGAAATCCACCCACCCATGGGGAGAAACCTGGAGAACAAAGAAGCTTCCCTGTCTGAGACACGTATGGAAGCCAAGGAATCGAGGGTCATGAGACCTGCCCAATGAAGCAGAAAGACGCTTGTAGAGAGATACAATCATGACACGGATCTGCAGGAAGTGTGTCCCTGACGCACTGGGAAGTCATCTTTGCACAAGGGCACACACACACTAACCGACAGAGAGAGGGAAAGAAAGACACAGAGACTGAGAGACAGAGAGATAAGAGAGAATGGGAGACACACACACACACACACACACACACACACACACACACACACACACACACACACAGAGTCATACAGCAGAGGCATTGAAACACACCCCTCCAGGCAACCTCTGAGGCTGCGGGGTTCTGCTGTCGACGAGAACGACCCTCGGGTGAGAGAACAGCCCAGGGGCACGCAGGCCGACCTGTCCTCGAGATGACGGCGGCACGACTTTTTGGGAGACTCACCCCAACAGCGTCCGGGCAGGCCTGAGGCTGGAATGCCGTGCTGCTTCCCCCGGACTCCGCCTGGGGTTTCCTCATCCTGGTCGGCCCTTTGCGAATCCTGCCAACCGGAGACGTTCCCATCGACCCGGTAGAGATGTCAGGCCGGAGCCTCAGAGCCCCGCCACCCAAGCACTGCCGCGGAGGGCTCCTGCTTTGCCGAGCCTCAGGGACCGGTTTCTAAGACAACCGTGGGAAGCACTGTGACGGCAGAAGCCGCTCGCGCCTCGCGCATGCGCATTGGCTGGACCGACTAGCGCTCCGCTCCTGGCAGTCAGGCTGCATCCCCTTTAAATAATGACCCCTCTGCGCGGCTGCAGCGAGGCTCCCGCTGCAGCCGTGGCGGCGTGTGGATACGGGGTCCAGCTTGGGACGCCGTGGCAGAGGGGGCCGCCGGTTCCCTGTCCCAGGGACAAACCCCCCAGCAGTCCGCCCTCAATATCCCCTTGAGCCGACTTCCACCGAGGGAAGGGGAGCTTCAGGACGCCTGCTGTGTTCTGGGGACTCCCGTTCAGATCCGATTTTGGCCCCCTCCCAGTGAGATAGGATGGGCTCACCACATCTGGTGAGGCAGGCAGGGCCTCGCTGCAGCACAGAATGATCCCATAGGTCTCAAGCCGCAGCGTCAACTGAACCTTCACTGATCCAACAGCCCTCTGCCTCCCTCCTCCTTCGAAAGAGCAGGGGCCTGCCCCGCTTCTAAAAGCCCTGGGGCTCCGGAAAGCCGACCGCGCTTTACAGGACACGTGCGGGCAGGAACAGGGGCGAATCCGAGGTGGAGACCATGAGACCACGCGTGGCACTGGCGTATCCCACAGCACATGGTGTGAATGTGTGTCACCGGAGGCATATCGGGAGACGGCGAAACAAACGGTGGTGTCCAGGTATGGGCCAGTGGAAGGCGGGAACAAGTGACCCTTCGGTCAATGCCAAGGGAAATCAAAGAACACCTGGGATTCGGTGGGTGGGGGTCCTGTGCCTGACCCAAGCCAGGTTTTCAAATGCCTATCAGAGGAGCAAAGAAGTTTCTGCAGAATTCGCCCCACACCCAACCCTCCTCCTCCCTGGTAGCCCTGACGCAACTTCCCCTGCACCCAGCCCCAGCCCCAGCCCCAGCCCCAGCCCCAGCCCCAGCCCCAGCCCCAGCCCAGTCCCTCTGGTTCCCTGACATTCGTTTCGGCCACAAGATCAAGGGAGTCAGTCCACCCAGGAGCAGAGGACAGGAGGTCCCTCAAGAATGAGACAGGAAGTGCAGAGGAAATGCGACACCACCTGTCCTAGAAGACAAGGCCAGTCACGCTCGCCTAGCGCTCATTCTAGGCAATCCACCCACCCATGAGGAGAAACCTGGAGAACAAGGAAGCTTCCCGGTCTGAGACACGTATGGAAGCCAAGAAATCCAGGGTCATGAGACCTGCCCAATGAAGCAGAAAGACGTTTGGAGAGAGATACAATCATGACACGGATCTGCAGGAAGTGTGTCCCTGACGCACTGGGAAGTCATCTTTGTTGAAGACATTTGGCCAGAGCGAGAGGCATCCAGGCCCCTGAGAAACACGTGAGGCAGAGCAAGAGGAAGGATAGAGCAGAGGCCAGAGCCCCGGCAGGATACAGCGCCGTGCCACCGCCAGGGGCATAAGGGGAGGGGTTCCAAAAGGGTGGCTTGTCCAGAGAGGCCAGCATTCCAGGGACAGGGATTGTTGCCATCTCCCATTCCCGGCTTCTTCTTCTACACGGTATCGTGGTGTGGCTTCATTCCTCAGAGAAGAGCCGTGAAAAGATACAACCATCTTCTCTGATGTGGTTCTGCTCCCCTACTGCAGGACAAAGAGCTCCTGTGGGGCTCTTTTCCTTGGTTGCTGTGTGGTCATCTTGATCTTAGAAAAGAGGCAGCTCATGATGGGCATGAGATTTCAATTGCTCCGGGACCGATGCATCTCCTCACGTGGGCCAGGCCTTCACACACCCAAAGCGGATCCGCGGCGGCGAAAACGATTGACAACCGGCCTCATGACCCAGGCAGAGACGCAGAAAGAGGCTCAGCAAAGACAGGCCGACATGCCAGAAATCGCTTTGTGGTGCACAGGGCACATTCGTCCAAAGACACACACGCACAAGGGCACACACACACTAACCGACAGAGAGAGGGAAAGAAAGACACAGAGACTGAGAGACAGAGAGAGAAGAGAGAATGGGACATACACACACACACACACACACACACACACACACACACACACAGAGTCATCCAGCAAAGGCATTGAAACACACCCCTCCAGGCAACCCCTGAGGCTGCGGGGTTCTGCTCTCGACGAGAACGACCCTCGGGTGAGAGAACAGCCCAGGGGCACGCAGGCCGACCTGTCCTCGAGATGACGGCGGCACGACTTTTGGGGAGACTCACCCCAACAGCGTCCGGGCAGGCCTGAGGCTGTGATGCCGTGCTGCTTCCCCCGGACTCCGCCTGGGGTTTCCACATCCTGGTCGGCCCTTTGCGACTCCTGGTATCCGGAGACGTTCCCGTGGACCCCGTAGAGATGTCAGGCCGGAGCCTCAGAGCCCCGCCACCCAAGCACTGCCGCGGAGGGCTCCTGCTTTGCCGAGCCTCAGGGACCGGTTTCTAAGACAACCGTGGGAAGCACTGTGACGGCAGGAGCCGCTCGCGCCTCGCGCATGCGCATTGGCTGGATCGAATCGCGCTCCGCTCCTGCCAGTCAGGCTGCGTCCCCTTTAAATAATGAACCCTCTGCAGGGCTGCAGCGAGGCTCCCGCTGCAGCCGCGGCGGCGTGTGGATACGGGGTCCAGCTTGGGACGCCGTGGGAGAGGGGGCCGCCGGTTCCCTGTCCCAGGGCCAAACCCCCAGCAGTCCCGCCCTCAGGATCCCCTTGAGCCGACTTCCACCGAGGGAAGGGGAGCTTCAGGACGCCTGCTGTGTTCTGGGGACTCCCGTTCAGATCCGATTTTGTCCCCCTCCCAGTGAGATAGGATGGGCTCATCACATCTGGTGAGGCAGGCAGGGCCCCGCTGCAGCACAGAATGATCCCATAGGTCTCAAGGCGCAGCGTCAGCTGAAACTTCACTGATCCATCAGCCCTCTGCCTGCCTCCCTCCTTCGAAAGAGCAATGGCCTGCCCCGCTTCTATAAGCCCTGGGGCTCCGGAAAGCCGACCGCGCTTTACAGGACACGTGCGGGCAGGAACAGGGGCGAATCCGAGGTGGAGACCATGTGACCACGCGTGGCACTGGCGTATCCCACAGCACATGGTGTGAATGTGTGTCACCGGGGGCATATCGGGAGACGGCGAAACAAACGGTGGTGTCCAGGTATGTGCCAGTGGAAGGGGGGAACAAGTGACCATTCGGTCAGTGCCAAGGGAAATCAAAAAACACCTGGGATTCGGTGGGTGGGGGCCCTGTGCCTGACCCAAGACAGGTTTTCAAATGCCTATCAGAGGAGCAAAGAAGTTTCTGCAGAATTCGCCCCACCCGCAACCCTCCTCCTCCCTGGTAGCCCTGACACAACTTCCCCTGCACCCAGCCCCAGCCCCAGCCCCAGCCCCAGCCCCAGCCCCAGCCCCAGCCCAGTCCCTCTGGTTCCCTGACATTCGTTTCCGCCACAAGATCAAGGGAGTCAGTCCGCACAGGAGCAGAGGAGAGGATGTCCCTCAACAATGAGACAGGAGGTGCAGAGGAAATGCGACACCACCTATTCTAGAAGACAAGGCCAGTCACGGTCGCCTAGCGCTCATTCTATTCAATCCACCCACCCATGAGGAGAAACCTGGAGAACAAGGAAGCTTCCCTGTCTGAGACACGTATGGAAGCCAAGAAATCCAGGGTCATGAAACCTGCCCAATGAAGCAGAAAGACGCTTGGAGAGAGATACAATCATGACACGGATCTGCAGGAAGTGTGTCCCTGACGCACTGGGAAGTCATCTTTGTTGAAGACATTTGGCCAGAGCGAAAGGCATCCAGGCCCCTGAGAAACACGTGAGGCAGAGCAAGAGGGAGGATAGAGCAGAGGCCAGAGCCCCAGCAGGATACAGCGCAGTGCCACCGCCACGGGCATAAGGGGAGGGGTTCCAAAAGGGTGGCTTGTCCAGAGAGGCCAGCGTTCCAGTGACAGGGATTGTCGCCATCTCCCATTCCCGGCTTCTTCTTCTACATGGTATCGTGGTGTGGCTTCATTCCTCAGAGAAGAGCCGTGAAAAGATACAACCATCTTCTCTGATGTGATTCTGCTCCCCTACTGCAGGACAAAGAGCTCCTGTGGGGCTCTTTTCCTTGGTTGCTGTGTGGTCATCTTGATCTTAGAAAAGAGGCAGCTCATGATGGGGATGAGATTTCAATTGCTCCGGGACCGATGCATCTCCTCACGTGGTCCAGGCCTTCACAAACCGAAAGCGGATCCGCGGCCGCGAAAACGATTGACAACCGGCCTCATGACCCAGGCAGAGACGCAGAAAGAGGCTCAGCAAAGACAGGCCGACATGCCAGAAATCGCTTTGTGGTGCATAGGGCACATTCGACCAAAGTCACACACGCACAAGGGCACACACACAGTAACTGACAGAGAGAGGGAAAGAAAGACACAGGGACACAGAAACAGAGAGAGAAGAGAGAATGGGAGACACACACACACACACACACACACACACACACACACACACACAGAGTCATCCAGCAAAGGCATTGAAACACACCCCTCCAGGCAACCCCTGAGGCTGCGGGGTTCTGCTCTCGACGAGAACGACCCTCTGGTGAGAGAACAGCCCAGGGGCACGCAGGCCGACCTGTCCTCGAGATGACGGCGGCACGACTTTTGGGGAGACTCACCCCAACAGCGTCCTTGCAGGCCTGAAGGTGGGATGCCGTGCTGCTTTCCCCGGACTCCACCTGGGGTTTCCTCATCCTGGTCAGCCCTTTGCGACTCCTGGCATCCGGAAACGCCTGCCTAGCCACAAACTTCCTCTCTGGGAAGGGAAGTCATCCCACTGCAGAACAGGAACGACTCAGGAGCTGGGCCAGATTCCAAGCGCTCCCGTGGTCTCCTGGGTGTGGCTCTGGAATGTGGCGAGAAAGGAGCCCTCTGCTCTGAGTGGGGCTGTGGCAGGCGTGTCCCAGACGCCTCCAACGTGCCCCCACATCCACACTGACAGCAGGGCAGGCCAGGGCATCTCCCTGGGCAGACCTCTCACACTAGCACGCCGGTGCAGGCTCAGCATTCAGCAGTCGGCAATCTCAGGCCTCTGACTGGGCAGCTCAGTTCCCTTTTGGGCACTTCTAACTGAAAACACGGGGGCCCAAACTCAGAGGAAAAGAGGAGGTCCTGTTGACGTTATCTGAGGCCACCCAAGCCAGCTGGCCACAGAGGCGGCCAGAGAGCTTGCTAACAACATGTCAGACCATCACTGAGCTCTTCCCCAAAAAGAGGTCGGTAAGTTAAGACTCCTCCAGCTTGCAAACCAATAAAGGCATTCCTGGACAAATCCTGAGCGACATTCCTTGCCGGGTTAAAGCATCCATTCTGCTGATTATTCCACTCCATTACGCCCTCTCCTCCTGGCTAGCACCAGCTCTTTCCCTCTGGAAATCTTGGCGAGTTGGTAAATCTCAGCAGGCACACAGCTCAGTTTCAGGTTTTTGTAGCATTACAGAAGCCATACACATGCACACATGCACACACACACTCACCACACAGGCACAGACACATGCACACATACGCACGCACACACACACGCACACACAAAAGCTCTCTGCTTACCTTCCTTCAAAACAGCCCAGCGGCTCTCTCAGTCTACACCTCTGAGCCCAGTTTTCCTTGACACAGCCTTTCACAGCAGGACAGTGGCATGCCAGGGGAGGGCGGGGGCATGCCACCTCCCTCCCAGGCACCTGGCCTCCCACTAGCATAGAAGGTAAAAGATCTCCTTGGCTATGTGGGGACTTTGATTCCACCAAAAAGGCCAGGGCAATGTAAACACGAGGGTGGGGTTTGGTGCACTCAGGTTGAGTGAAATTTGAACTCCGGAGGCTGAGGAGGTGGAGAAAGGAGCTCCTTCTGGGAGTCCCTCACCAGGTTTCTGTGTTCACTCCTGAGCATTCTGAACTGATGTCCAGGAGCCAGCACCAACCCACGCAGCTTACAAAGCACAGTTTCCGCCTCCTTTTTCTTTCTTCAAGGCAACCAGGTGGAAAATCTTTGCCACACACGCTCCATCTCCCGGGAGCTGTCTCTCTGTCTTTTGTGTGGGATGTGGCTAAGAGTACAGTGTGAATGTTCACTGCACACAGCATATTTTGTGTGGTTAGCCCAGACCTCCACGTTCTGTGTTCAGTGTAGCAGATCCTTTTCATCTCAGCCTCTTTACATTCAGTGTAGGTGGGCTTCAGCCAGTGGCTTACTCTTTGCTTTGGCTCAACATGGGCCACAACACCAACCACACACTTTTACTCTTTAAATAAACAGAATATGACACAGCAAACAAGCAAAAGCCCATTCTGATGCCTTCAGGTTCCCACAGCACAATGGAAACCCTTTTAAAAATCACCAATCAGCCATCCGGGGGAGACAGGACATACCCGGGCTGTAAGTGCACGCAGAGGGTAACAAGTCTTTTAAATCACCTGAGATGGCCACATTGGCATATGTCGCTTACAGGAGGTTAAGGTAAAACTCAGCGCACCCTTGGGAGAAACAATCTCTTTTATGATGAGACATAATGCACTTATTGTGCAAAAAGTTCTATTAAATTTTGTATTCTTTAAAGGGTATTGGCTAACCCACCTTCCTATCAAGAGAACAGAAATTATTGTTACCATTCTGCAAATGACGTGATCGCTGCAATAAAGGCAGTGACTAATTTATCACAAAATAGTTTGCTTTAATGAATACACATCAAAAGAAAAGAGATTAGAAGTAGTGAATACAACGCAATGTATGTCCGAGTCTCTCCTGAGCACCGGGGTCTTGCCAAACTGTAGCTAACTGTATGTCTAGATATGGCTAGGGGGTCCCAGCCTCCTACAGGATACAAATCTTAAAATCAGACCATTGCATCACAAAATTGTGCAAGAAAAGCAACGGCCAAGGTACCTTTATCCATTTCTAATGGAAAGAGGTGGCAGGATTAGTTGTATGTTCAAAAGGAGTGTCTCCTTTCATGTTGTTCTGGGTTGGGCTTGATTTTGGTGGGGCTGGGGTTTTTGTTGTTTTGTTTTTCGGTGGCTGAGGGCAAATTTTCTTCATGTGGATGACAGCTTTGTAAACGGGCTGCCATAAGCCTTTGTGAATATATGGCAACAGGCACCCACTGGTCTTCAGATCTTGTTTATGTAGCTGGCGGCCACTGAGCAGGCAGGCTCAGAACGCTCTCATTTTCTACACGTTCCCTGCTAATGGGTCTTGATTACATGGAGCCTGTTCAGGCTGTTAGTATTAACTTTTCTTGAAACAACGCGGTCTTTTGAAGCTTTGCTGATGTTTGGCCAGAAGGCAGTTCTGTGGCTCAGAGTGTTTTGAAAGGCCCCAAGCCTTTTCACCCTGAAGGGTTGTAATTTTGTGCAGAAGGCTGGCCAGTCAACCCTTAGTATATGCGGGGGATTGGTTCCAAGACACCAGCACCCCCCAGTCCCCCACCACCCCCCGTGAGTATACCAAATCTGTACATACTCAAATCCTGCAGTCGACCTCGAGGAACCTGAGTATAGGAAAAGTAGGCTCTCCATATACACAGAATTCTCATCCTAAATACACCGTATTTTCCATCTGTGTGTTGGCTGAAAAAAATCTGCATATAAGTGGACTCACACAGTTCAATTATTATTCAAGGGACCACTGTGTAGCTAATGAAGAAAAGACTTGTTGAGTTTCCCGAATATCTCTGAAAATAGCAAGTGGGACAGAAGGTTGGCAGTATGTTTAGTGCCACTCCTGTTTGGGACTCCCTAAAGGCAGAAGAAAATTCCAGAATGGGAAACCAATTAGAAGGATGAGAAAACACATGGAAATTTCAAAAAGTAGTGGGAAAGATTAGAGGTATAAGAATATCCTAGGGCCAAAACACAGACAAGAATGTTCACAGGCAGCGTTATTCATACTAGACAAAAAGTGTTAAGAGCCCAAATGCACACCAGCTGACAAATGAATAGGCAGAGCATGGTGTGTCCACACAGCGGCACACCACAGCCATGAAAGGATGGAGCATAACAAGGATGAAGCTGGAACACAGGCTAAGTGAAAGAAGCGAATCACAGAAGGCCACTCATTGCACGACTCCACTGAGTGAGACGTCTGGAATGGGAAACAGAGAGAAGGAAAGTAGCTTCGCGGTTGCCAGGGGCTGAGGAAAGGAGGAACTGGGAGTGACTGCTAATGAGTACAGGGCTTCTTTTGGGGTGATGAAGATGTTCCGGAATTAGATAATGGCGACAGTTCCACAACCTTGTGAACACACTAAAAATCAATGCATCGTATACTTTAAAATGATTAGAATGGTAAATTTACGTGCTATGAATCTGATCTCAATAAATAAAAGTAAGAACATTCTCAGGCTAGAAACCACATGGTAAAAAGAGCATATTTAGAAAGCAACGGCAACCAGCCCGAGGCTCGCACATGCACTCAGGTTTTATACAAAGCGTCTGGGGACAGAGGCAGGCTCTGACCCCAGGTAGACAGGGGATTTCTGCAACAGAGCCTGGAGCACACAACATTCAAGGAGACAGAAGACACTCTTCTGTGCGCTGGTCACTGGAATGAAACCGATGCTGTGATCACACACTGCACCCTCTAGTGCAGGGTTCCAGGCCGAAAGAAAGCTGCCCACCTAGACAGATCAGTGTGTGGCTTCTGAGGAGGCCATTACCTGGACTGCAGGTCAGAAAGTGACACGCAGGGCCTCCCGTGAAGTTCCTCCTCATGAGGAGAGACACATGAAAGTGACATCTAAATTCACATAGCTTCTGGTAGAAATTTCTGATTTGAAAACATGACACCACCAACTTTCAACAAATGCAGGTCCCTCCAGCCCTTGACCACCCATTCTCTCCTCACTGTCTCTACCGTTTGCTCCTCTCCCAACTTTCTTTCCAAGGACTCGTCCTCCCGAGCTGACATCCCTACCTGTCCACCACACTGAGCCTGTGTGATCCTGCTCCAATGTCAGGCCCCTCCCCACCCACCTAGGCAGACAGGCCTGTCCCAGGGGATCTCTGGAGGGGCAGCTGTGTGCCCAGAGGCCGGGAAGGGGCAGCCTGTGCCTCCTGCACTCCACTTCAGAACACTTTCACCCAAAACTCATTTCTCTCTGGAAACTGGTACCCCTGGCTACAGCGTTCTCCAGCCCTGTGGGCTACCATTGCCCCTCACTTCCCAGCTCATCCCCCAAACGTCCATGCCTCCCTTGGTCCAGGTTCAAACACTCTCATCACAGGCATTTCTGTGGCTTCTCCTGGGAAACCATCAACATTTTATTGGGGCCCCGGCCTTGACTCTTTGGACTTTAGATAACTTTCTTTGGTTTGACTTTAGAATTTCTCATGACATACCCTCAACTTCCACCAAACGTTGAAAGCCTTGAGCTCTTCAGGAGTGGTGGCCAGGCCTCTCCTTTCTCTAGCAGCTGCTACAGCTCCCTGGCTCCTGCTCTTCTCTGCATGTATCCAGCCCTTCCCTCAGCACAGTGGAGTCAGAGCCAATGTATGTTTAACTCCAGCACCAAATTTAAGACATTGAGGGCAACACAGATCCATGGTGCTTCCTCTCCTAGCCCATCTAGACCCACAAGGCCTGCTGTCTCCCTCACCTGTGGCCCATGTCCATGCCCCTGCTGATGTGCATGCCTCTGAAATCACAGAGGCCATACCAGTGTGGTGTCCACACATCACTGAGCACACCACACTGCTCACCCAACAATCACCTGTTGCCAGGGAAAGCTCCTCCAAGCTGTCCCAGCTCTCAACACCTCCACTCCCCAGACTGTTGTCCATTCCCAGCAGACAACCTCGCCTGCCTTGCACAGGTCAAGTGATGCCACAGCCAGTGAACTCATTCCCAGTCTGCTCTCTACCCTTCTCTGCATCCTGGCTTCTGCACCAGGCACCCTGCCTTGGACACACTCATGGTGCTCTCAGCCTCCTGCCTCTGTCAATCCAGTCCCTGACTGAAATGAGCTCGGCACATCAGCAGAAGGAGATTCACAGCCGGCGACCAAGCCCCCACTCCTGGCTTCACCAACTAGCCCTCTGACCCCTCAGTGTGGTAAAGATTTGATATGTTAATGCAGGCTGCATGCTCAGAAGGTTGTGCAGCTCATAAGCAGCACTCAGCAAGGGTGAGCTCTGACAACAACAACCATTAGCCATTCCAGCCCTATCCTGGCTTCTGCACGGAGCTGTGCCATCCAATTCAGCTCTGTATCTGCAGTATCCAGCACTGCCGATGTTCAGAGAGGCAGGGAGGAGATGGAGACTGCATCCTGGATCCTACAGAGCCTGCCTGACAAGCACACGTGGCCTCTGGTTTTCTTTCATGAGCTTCCCAGAAGGTGACACTCTGTCTTCACTTCCCAGGTGACCTATTGGAATCCTCCGACTTATGATTAACAAGAGAGCAATATCTTACGTGTACAGGAATAAAGAATGAACTCCCAATACTACGAGAAAGATGGTTTCCTCGCAGCCTCTGCCCACCCTTGGGAAAGCACCGATAGTGCCCATCACTCAGTGGCTCCCCCGCTGCTTTTCCTTCTGCCTCATCCTAGTCAGGGTCCCAGCAGCATCCCAGACTCACTGCTATGAGTTCAGGGGCAATGTACGGCTACTGCTGCCACCAAAGGACAGCTGTTGAGATCTTGGCAGAATTCCCTCAATCAATCAACACCAAATCTTGCTATTGCTCTAACCATTTGGCCTAATTTCAGTGAGAATATATCCCAGGTCACAAATTAGCTCACATTCACACTGACAAAAACAAATACTATTGAATTTTCATAGTATAATTTTCCATAGACTGTCACCATCATGAATCGTAAATTAATTCAACTTTACATGGTGAAGTCTGAAAGAACACAATGTCAAAGGGTATATTTTCCTCGTTAAGAAATCACCACTATGCACTTATAAAGAAACACTAAACACATCTCTGGCTCTTGCTATGTGGAAGAAAACTTCCTGGGGACAGTTGTACTCTCCGCCTAGGCCCTATCAACTGGAGGGTGTCCCCCCACATCCACAACAGGTAGGTGCAGGCAGAGCACACACAGGACATTTGCTGGGGATGCCCTCCTCCTGTCCACAGAAACCTGTTTTCCCAGCTCCTGGGGTCAATGGCTTTCCCTGCACTTTGCGTCAGTCTCTCAGGCCCTAGGGATTTAAATCTGGGCTCCCAGTTCCAGCCAGAGAAACTGTCACTGGGTGTCCACCCTTGACAGGCCTTGACCTTGGCTCCCTCTCTGTGACATGCTCTAATCACACTCCTGGCTCACATAGCAAAGAGGTTACCCTGTCTCTTACCCTGATCCATGGACCTCCATGCCAGGTCTCCCCGACAGACAGCCAAGCTCTAGGTATATGGCTGTGCTGAGGCAACAAGCTGAGGCAGTCTCAGCTTTGCTCGGCCTGGCATGCGTCCCCACCCAGCACAGCGTCTGCAGGGGGAAAGGAGTGCTGTGGAAACCAGCTTTCATCCCCAAAGTAGGTCAGAATTGCTCCTATCAGCAAGATAAACTGAGCAAGTCTGAAGATCCATTAAAGCTCGCTTTTCTTACATAACAGCACAAGCTGCCATTATGTCAACCCTGTTTTTCAAGAAATAGCTGGATGTTTTACATAAAATATCCTCTGCAGTCTGTGCTATGTTAAAAAATTTAAGTAAGGAACACACCCACTAGTCTCTGACACCTATGCCTTCTACCTCACATGCCCTGCCCTCCATGGCATCTTAGATAATAGTAATGGAATACAACAACTGCATCCCCTCTGTCCTTGGACTTCCAGAGAGATTAAGTGACAATTTACATGCAACTGAATGCGTGTTTAACATCAAGTAGCTTGTTTGTCAACACTTAAACACAACTTTAACTATCTAAAGTCCCAGAATCAACAGTACAAGGCCAGAGTTCCCAACTTTCAATAGCAGAACTTGATCTTCAAACAAATCTTTATGCAGAAACCCAATATAAAAACAGAAAAAGATCAAGGTGGGGCTGGGGCTGCGGAGGGTTCTGACAGGAGTGGATGGAGAGAGGCTGGGGCTGCTCCTTAATAACCAACTTGGAATCCTGGAGCCACAGGCATAGAGTTTGAAAGCTGTTGACCCCAAGAATATTGTTACTCCTAAGGTCAATGCCAGCACCAAGAACATCACCGTAAAAGGCAGGAGAATCATTTGCTTAAAGGGAGCGTGCATGTGGATGGTGGTCTCTTAGCCCAGATGGCCGAATGGGGTCAGAGATGCAGGCCGTGAGGGTGCACCTCCATGTAAGGGTCCCTGGCCCCACAAGGACAAAAAACCCAAGTCAAAGAGATTGTCCCAGCTGCCTCTTTTGTATGAACACCTCCCTTTTCCCCTAAGTCATCCACAACCTTTCCCTCCCCTAGGAAGCACTGGCAGCTCTGTCTTGCAGAACTTTCCAAAGAAAGGAGTAGATGAGACAGTCTTGCATGCATAATCTAAAAGGCCTCCCCAGACATTCCTTTAAGCCTGAAAGAGAAGAGCCAGAACACGCACAAGTTCTACTCTTCCAGCCAAGGGCTGAGGAAGATGGTGAGGATGACCCTGTGGGCCGGGCACACAGAAGCGTGTGCATGTGAGGAAGAGACTCTGCTTTTCTTCAGTCCCAGCCTCGTTCTCTCTCACATTTTGGTTCTGTTTATCAAATACTTAAAGTCAGCAGGTGCTCTCTTTCCCCGACTTGGCACAAGTGCAATTGCAGGCTCTTACAGAGAGGCAAAATGAAGTTGCAGCCCTGACTCTTCCAGGCAATGGAGAGAAAGGTTTTACCCAAGGAAGACACAGATGGAAACTCAGCAGGTTTGATCGAGTGCCATTCTGGCCCCCTACTCCTACCAGGAGATGGGCAGAAGAGCACATCTGGGAAGAGGGGCTTGACTGAGATGTGACTTGGAAAGAGGTGGCAGCAAGGGCCTTGTAAGAAGAATAAGGACCAAACCCTCATTACACCAGGGTCTACACACACACACACAAACACACACACACACTGCTGCTCACGCTGGGTGTGGGAAGCTTTGTGGCTCAGGGTCCCAGGAAGACTGTGGGGATGGAGCCCTCTTCCAGGTTCACGTCTCAGGGAATCCACCAACAGAAGAACAGTCAAGGTTGTAGTCCCCATAGGTGGGAATTAGAGTCCAAAGATCTGCAGCTTTGGGGAAGGAATGCAGGACAGGGGCATGAATCATTGCATGCATGTTGGTTAAGTGGGCAGGGTCACCAAAGAGCAATGGAGATACTGACCACAAATAGCAGAGGAAAGTGAAAAGAGATTAAGAAGCACAGCTCCTCTGGACTCTAAGAAGACATAGTAGGCGAGGCGCGGTAGCTCACACCTGTAATCCCAGCACTTTGGGAGGGCCAGGTGGGCAGGTCACCTGAGGTGAGGAGATCAAGACTAGCCTGGCCAACATAGTGAAAACCCCATCTCTACTGAGAATACAAAAATTAGCTGGGCATGGTGGCAGGCACCTGTGGTCCCAGCTACTTGGGAGGCTGAGGCAGGGACAACTGCTTGAACCCAGGAGGTGGAGGTTGCAGTGAGCCAAGATTGGGCCACTGCACTCCAGCCTGGATGACAGAGTGAGATTCTCTCTCAAAGAAAGAAAAAAAAGAAAAAGAAGAAGAAGAAGGGGAGAGAGAGGGAGGAGAAGATAAGAAGAAGAAGCAGAAGAAGCAGAAGCAGAAGCAGAAGCAGAAGAAGCAGAAGAAACAGCAGCAGAAGCAGCAGCAGAAGCAGCAACAGCAGCAGCAGCAGCAGCAGCAGCAGAAGCAGCAGCAGCAGCAGAGGAAGAAGAGGAAGAAGAAGAGGAGGAAGAGGAGGAAGAGGAAAGAAGAAAGAAGAAAGAAGAAAGAAAGAAGGAGAAGGAGGAGGAGAAGGAGGAGGAGGAGGAGGAGAAGGAGAAGGAGAAGGAGAAGGAGAGGAAGAAGAAGGAGAAGAAGAAGAAGGAGAAGACACAGTAACTGCAGAAATACAAACAAGCCATCCACCTTGTAGACCCCTGTATGCATGCACAGGGCACCCCATCCAGTGGGATATCGGGGGTACCCTTCCTCCCAGGAAGCAGAGGAGGCCCAAGGTTTGTGTGCTGACTGGGGGTTGGGGGGCCCCTGAGGACCCAGGACAAATCCAGCCAACTCTCAGCACCTCTTTCACTGTCCCAGGGGGTGATGCTACTTAACTATTAAGGCCACTCTCGTGGACTGATTTCTGCAAACTTGTACAGGACAACATAGAACTTGAGCCAATTCCTCTGATTACTGTCGGATCCGAAAAGTAAGAACACTTAATGAGATGGCGGCTCAGGGACTCGAACAACTCTTTTGACTGCCCCCAATGCCACCCTCACTCTTCTGATGGAGTGTATCAATTTTTTGAAAGTAACACCCACACGACTTGATCCTGGTTTTAACAGAGGGTAGGCCTCTCACACTTGAGACAGGAGGAAGCCGGCACCCCCAGGCCACTCTCTCAGGTGAGATTCAGGAAGATTTGCTGTTTGGTCTGCGATCACACCTGCAAGGGGGTCCTTTGGTGTTTGTGGGTTGGAGGCTTGCAGCCTCAATTCACAATCAAGAGATGCAGAGGGAGGAAATCTCAGGCTCAGAACAGGACTACACGCCCATCTGGCCCGTTTCTGTCTCATACAACTTCAGTTGCCTGATGACAGCTGCTTTTCACTAGAGCTATCCAAGCAAGCAATGCCTAGAAAAGCCTGGTTTGGGGGCAAGACCCAAAGAAATATTCTTCTGCCTGGTGCAGAGTCAAATGTCACAGGGTGGCTGAACACCATGCAAAGTGCCCTGGAGCAGCTCTGGATGCTGGGGGGCAGCACCGCATCTTGCCAACAAGGACCAGGCTGCAGACACAAGGCACTGTGTATACCCAAGCACTCAGCAAAGAGCAGAGCCAGGACTGAAGGATCTGTCAGGTGCCATCGGCCCCCTCCTCCACTAAAATTGTCAAAGTTTACTTCAATTTCCAAATCTTAAAACCCAACAACGTCTGGGGAGGAAAGTTTTCAAATCCATTTTCAAAGTGGCAACACTTGAATGGTCTCAGCTTGATCCGGCACTTCCCAGCCAGCTCTGCACACTGCAGCCAGCGCTTCCTGACACAACATGTCCTCATCGTAGCCCATTCCTGGAGCTCGGAACAGTATTCTGAGAACACGGTATGGCCACTTCAGGACTGTGTCTTATTGCGAAGGCTGCAGACAAATGTGAATCTCCTCTGTCTGCCTGCTTTAGCAGCCCCATGGGAGCCCCAAAGCCTGGACTCTGGGAATGTTCATCAAGGTATCCACTTAAAGTGGCAGAGCCCAGGCCTGGCAATGCCACAGCCCTCGTCCTGCATACTCTTGGATTGGTAAGAGTTTGAGCTGCACTCAAAAAGTCCTAGGTCAAGGCAAGAAACCAAGGACAAGAGTGACAGAGCAGGCCTTCATCTCCAACCCTCAGCCATTCTTGAAGCTTCCCTGCTGCTCAACCCTTCCTCTAAATCTGTCATAGAGTCTTACTCATCTACCTCCTAAATATCTAAAGGCCCCTACTCTCCATCGCCAGAGCCACACCCAAGTCCAGGCCTCCGTCAGTTCTTAGCTGGGGAGTCCAGAAGCCCATTCTCTACTCTCCTTCCTCTCCAGACTCTGCCTCCCCCAGGGAGTCCTCCAGCCCCTTTGTTATCTTTCTGTATCCTCCAGTCATGTGGCTCCTGGGATCCTCACTGTCACCCGGCAAAGGAGCCAGGCTCAGGAAAGGAAGCTGACGTTCCCCGATCTCATGATCCATCACACACAGCACCTCTTACTTCCTCCTGCACACACCAGCCAGGCGGAACACACTTCCACCCCATGAATATGTGCTGCTCACTTATGCCCCATGCCCAGGGCTAGGCATACCCTGTCTGCATTCCCTACCTGCAAGGGCCGTCCTCTTCGTGAATCTCCTTGGATTGTACAGGCAAAGTGGTTGTTTCTCTTCAATTCTTTCCTAATTCCTGGTATACCCCAATTATGGTACACGGTGCACCCTGTGGCAACAACTAATGTATATCTGTGTCTTCCCAATTAGAGGGTCTGCTGTGTTTCTTCCTGCGCCCACCCCAACATCAGAGCCATGGCAATTCCCGAGAAAATACGAGATGTGTGAATATGACAAATGGTGTGTATGATAACAAAAATCTCAGAGTTGGAGGGAGGTATCTTTAGAGTCATCCAATTACAACAGTCCACTTTACAGACTGGGAAAGTCAAAGAGAATGTGGCTTATGAGAGCAAGTAGAAAGCATCCCGATGGGGAGTGTGGCCACTGACACGGATGCTCCAGAGACGTCCAGCGAGGAAAATGAGATGTTCTCCATGGGGCTCAGCAACAGGGGGGTCCAGGGCTTTGCAGAGCCTCCCTGAAGGGTACTGTGGGGAGAATCCTGTCTGGAGGGGCTGAGGCCCAATGGTGGGGAGAAAAAGGAAGTGAGGCCATCTTTCATCACTCTCAGCCATGGAGAGGAGGGAGCAGTGGGATCTGTCTACACGCTGCGTTCTTGGTGGTGACATTACAAATCCAGGGACACATATGTTGCTGTGGGCATTCCCTTAGACCATCACAGCAAGTCTGATACTGAAAAAGCTGGTACATCCTACTAGGGTAAGAAATTCCCCCACCCACAGCCCTCTTGTGTGACAAGGAGGTGGGGCACCCAGTGAGACTCAGCCCAGTCTCACTGAGTCTCAAAGTCTCAAAGAGGAAAGTCAAGGGTATGAGCCCTGTCCTGCACGGTCTCCAGCACAAGACACACTCTGAGTCACAGCTGCCATCGCCGACAGTGTACAACTCCAGAAGGCTACCAGGGTCCCTGGCCTAGCTTCTGATTTCTCTTTGGATCTGCTCTCTTTATCTCTAAAATGGGCTCACAAGTTCTCTCGAGGATTAAAATACCATAGTGAGGCTTCCGGCAGGCTGCCACACTGTGTGCGGTGAGACATTTTTCCTTCTCCTCAGGGACAGCAACCACCCCAGGGAACACTGACACGACTGCCATCCCCCACAGCCATCATCTGCCAGGACCACAGACCCACGGGGAGACCAGGGCCATGTGCTCCTCTCTGTGCTGAAGACGGGGCGTTTGTAATCACTTGCCCACACTGGAACGGATTCAAGGCTGGCTCTTTTCTGAGTATAGAAGCAGAATGTTACGCTCACACATCAAAGCAGGCACTCCCCTAACACAGGCCCAAATTGAAGGCAGCTGCAGAGGGCTCCATTCCAGGACGGCAACCACTGCTAGAGATAAATGCGGCTTAAGTCAACACTTTTGGGGTTTTTAACCAGGCAGGGGCGGGGATAGAAAATGCAGGGGCAGGGGTGGAAAAGAGAGTGCCGCAATACATCATTTTCCCAGCTAAAAGAGAATGTTTCAGAGGCTGCCAAACCTTCCTTAACTCCTCAAAGCATTGGACAGCTCTGAAGACTAAAGCCCTGGTGGGAATGCGGCTGGGACTCCGCCTTTCACCCGCCAGGTGGCGTCCAGTCCAGGGACCCGAGCCAGGCACTGCTGACCACAGGCAAGAGCGAAGGCTGCCTGGAGTAACAGCTCACCAATGCAGCATACCGGCCTCCATGCCAAAGAGAGGCTGAGGAGGGCTGCAGAGTGGAAGAGAGGAGGGAAATTCAGCAAGGATGAGTTTTCTATCCACAGGTGACTACTCTTTCTGAGGAACACCTTCTCAAAAGGACCCAAGCCTGGGGATTCTGCAGAGCTTTGATGGCAGAGGTGGTGATGGCAGCCTCGTGTCTCCCAGGCAGAACTTGGAAACCCTGCAGGAGTGCAGCAATAACATCAAACGCGCTTTGGAAGCCCCTCTAAGGGAATCCAGTGTGCTCAGTGAGAAGGACATGGGAAGAAAAGTTTAAAGATGTGCAAAGATGCTCAAGGAGGTGGGTTAAGTGAAAAATTCAGGCTATAAAACAATGCACAGGCTGATCCTATTATGACAAATCACATGATATTTAGAAATCATGCCGAAAATACACCAGTGACGAGTGCTTCATCTTTAGACGGTAAGATGGGGGTAATTATTCCTTCTTTTTGATAATTTACATCTTCAGAAAGTATTGATACAATCTTAAATGTATGTAAAAGAAAGAAAGAAAAGCATAAAACTCACTCCATTGAATCAGGTACCCCAGACACGCCAGACAGCACATGGGGATGGAGGGGATTCAGGAGGAGGGGATGCAGATTTGAGGAAAGGCTCCGTGCTTGTCTGTAACTCAGGAGCTGGAATTCTCAAGAATGCTCAGGCAGTGGTTCAAGGGAAGGTTGCTGAGATCCAGTTTTGGGAGACGACTCAGATTCCGTGTGGTGGGTTCTGGGCTAAGCATCCGGATACCAGTCCTGAGCTCGCTCTGAGTCCTCCCCTGTCCCTCCATCTCCCTGGGGGTGCTCATGGGCTTCAGATATCATCGAGGCTGCAAGGGATGAACCAGGCGCTGGGAGGAGGCTGCACTCTCACCCACTATATCCCTGAGGAGTCTGGGCGTGACTCTGCCCATAAAGGGGGTCTCTGCTGCTTTATGAAGCCTGGAAGCAGTGATGACAAAGCTGTGAATCTGGCTGCAAAGTGTACCTGGCTGCCTTGGCGCCCTATCCGACTCCTCACCCTCCTGTCTGGGAACCACTCTCTCCAGGGTGTCCTTCCCACTCTGCCCTGTCTTTCTCAGTTTCTTTCCAGAACTCCTATGCACCCACTCCCGACTGGCTCCACCCTTTGCATGGCAATGCCAGACCTTCTCTACTCGCCCCTAGACCCAACTCTTGGTGACACAGAGTCCCAAGTGGATGCCCAGACCATCACCTGCATGGCTCCACCACCTCCAACCACACAGTCCACAGCAGTCTCCCGCCTGCTCACACCACTGGCTCAGAAGATGCTGCCTGAAAAATACACCAATGAGAATTGTGATTTGTAATTTCAGGGCCTTAGATATTTAAAGTTCAAATTGCTTCTCTAATCATTCATTCAAGAAACACGCATTGAGTATCTGCTGTGGACTGAATATCTGTGTCCCCTAAGATTCATACATCAAAACCTAATCCCCAGTGTGATGGTATTAGGAGGCAGGACCTTTGGCAGTGCTCAGAGCATAAGGGTGGAGCCCCTATAAGTGGGATTGATGCCCTCAGAAAGGAGGCCCCAAGGAGCTTCCTCTCCTCACCACCACGTGGAGACACAAGAAGGCAGGAGTTGGCAACCAGATGACAGCTCTCACCAGAATCCGCCAGGCTGGCTGCCTGATCTTGGACTTCCCAGCCTCTCAAAGTAGGAGAAATACACGTTTGTTGTTTAAGACACCCAGGTTATGGTCATCTGTTAAGGCAGCATGAATGGGCTGAGAGGGCCTCTAAGTAAAGAAGTATCTCCCTCTGCATCTTCAGGAGACGCTGAGGTGGCTGAGTCTTTAAGACTGAATTCTGTCTATTTCACCCAGTGATAACGGCAAGTCCTCTACAACATATGGATCTATACACACATGTTCACACACGTAATTCCACAGATTCTCTGTAAAGTTTCATGTAACCCCTAAAGGATGGTGAACACTCAACTGATTTTCTGTCTATATGTTTTCTACATAAAATCAACGTAGGTCCTTCACCACCTGTGAGTGACGTGCTGCAGGAGCCCAGCTTTCAGTTCCCTGGTTGTGACATGGGAAGGATAAAGTCTGCCCCACAGGCAGGTCACAGGCTCAGCTGGGAGCCAGCTTGGGGACAACAGCGGGGCACCCACAGCGGGACTAAGCACAGAGCCGCCCTCCACAGCATGCTCCTCACAGGAGCTGGGGCTCCTCCACACTGTCCACTGGACTTCACTGCTCCCCTCTTATGGCATTGGCACAGAGAACACCCACCTGTGTTTTAGAACCCCTGCCTCCCACATGGTCAATAACCCTCCAGGCTCGCCCCTCCCTTGGCAAGCAAGGAACCTCCCAGCATCACGAGAATGACCTTTCCACAACTCGCTTCCCTGTTCTCCAGGAGACTCGGCACAGCCACCAAATCTTCACCTCAGGACAGAGCGCTGTTCACTGGCTCCCATGCAGCAAGGGACCTCTCTGGTAAAATCTACTCGCCTCAGTCTGGAATTTAGGATGCTAAGTCAGCTGTCCTCAGAGTCCCCATCCAGCTCTCCAAATTAGCCCCTTTCCCCATCTTGCCTTGCGCTGATTATTTACACACTTCACCAGCCACCGCTTCACCCTTCTCTCCTGCAGTGGAAAACATCACCATGTGATAGACAGAGTATAGCTATGCAGACGCAAACAGACGTTACTGGAAAAAGGGCTCTGTGATCAAAAAGTTTGATAATTGTTGTTTGATAAATCTTATGAAATTATTCTCACAGCTTTAAGATTCCAGTGTGCACTGTGATCTTTTGAGAGACAATGTATCATTTTCCAAGAGTTTTCAGCTACATTTCTTTTAACGTGCTGGTTATCTGGAAGGACTGGTGTGCTGAATAATTCACACCAGCAAAGAATACTCTGTTTACTTTACAGGCCAGAGAAAGGCTCTCCCCATCCACAACAACTTGCCCACTAGCCCCAGATTTCATCTGTGTTTTAATGTCCTTACCATCAGCATTCCGTCTGTGGGTCTCCACCTCTGGTCCAGGTGTATTTGCATTGCAACAATTCCTTGAGTTGAAATTCCATCCCACAAGGCCTACGAAGGAGCAAGCTTTTCCCCAGGGCAACAGAGAGGAGCCGTGTGCTGCCCTGGGACACACAATTGGTGTCCTTTCTCACTAACCACAGACACCACCTTCCTGGAGTCATGGGAAGCTCAGCGAGCCACAAAGATGGGGCGCTACTGCAGTTCTTTCCACAACACTTGCTTTTAGCTATTTTACATCTGGATGTAACTAATCTGACAAAAAGTGTTTTAATTTCTTTCCCAAAGCAAGTCTGATTCTCAGTCGGTGGTTGAAAAAGACAAGAGATCAGCATGACATGCCAGGAAAAGCCTCAATTCCCCTCCTTTGAAATCAGCCTCCAGTTGTGTCTTGTGGAGATTCCAGCACACAGCTGCCCCTTCCTTCCTTTCCTCCATCACGCTCCTAGCTATGACCCAATGTGCGTATTCCACAGGTGAACAGAGGACATGTTTGGGTGAGATGGTTTCATGAAAACAGAGATTTAAATGATATAGCCATAAATCAGGAACACTAGACTAACAAGCAAACAGAAATTAAAACAAGATGTCTGTTGCATTTGGGGCCATATAACAGTAGCTAGGCTGGCTGTGGCCAGTGCTTGGCATCCCCATATGCAAAGAGGAAGGGAGGGAAGAAGGGGGAATGGTCCCTGGCATTATACATACACACAAGTTCAGGCCAAGGAGCTCCTCGATATAACTTCACGGACAGCTCATCCACCCGTTACAGCTTCACGAAAAGCCCTGACCCAAACTCACCATGACTTATTCTCATGAAGACCCTCAAAACTCACAACAGTGTCACACAAAGGTGTGATTCTGGACCTCTGAGAAAACAGGGATTTTTTTCTTCTTAGCAGACTGCAAAACACTTCAGATCTTTGAGTGGGCTGTCTTCCCTGCACCCTTAACCTCCATAACTGCACACAAGATGACCACACGCACCTTCTCCATCTGCACTGAGGTTCTCGTACGAGTCCCAGCATATCAGTGGGTCTGTTGTGTTGTAGTCCACAATCACACTGTGGTCGTTGTACAAGTGTTCGGACCCTGCACAGGGCACAGGCAGCAACATTAGTCCCAGTGAAACCCATCACCTCCATCCACCGGACTCCACCATAAGGACAGGTGAGCAGCCTGACTTGAGCAGGAGAGAGAAGCCACTCCATCCTCCACCCTCCTGCCAGGAGCCATGACACTAATCAGAGACTGTGGAGGATTTTCCACAGATAGAACCATAGTTAAAACCACGAGGGGAAAGGGATAAGTAAGCACTGATTTTTTGCCCACTGTGTCCCAGGCTTGGACACTTCTGCAAAACAGGAGTCTTCAGACCACCTCACTGATGAGGACACAGAGGCCCGATAAGCTGTCTCTGAGCCTCAGAGCCCACAGATTTGAATCCAGGCTCCAGGCTCTCAGATCCACACTCCTCCCTTCAAGTCTTTTTAGGAACACCAAGGGGATTTTTAACACACAAGCCATATATTTAAAGGTTTTTGCCTAAATCTATGACAATGAACATAGAAAAAGCATGATTATTTACATAGCTATTAAAAAGGGAAACAAAACTCCCATGGATGTGGATCTTGGTGATGGATCTGGACAATTCACCTTGATGATAAAGGGACTGGTTTCTTTTGAAATATATTTTTTAGGGAAAAAATTTGTTTTGCACATAATACTTGCAGCCTACTATACTTCTAATTCTCTTTTTAAAATGCTGGTTACTTAATGAAGAAATCATGATGGAAATTTAAAAATTCCTTGAAATGAATGATAATAGTGACACAAGTTATCAAAACCTCTGGGATACAGCAAAGCCAGTGCTAAGAGAAAAGTTTATAGCACTAAATGCCTACATCAAAAAGTCTGAAAGATTACATATTGACAACCTAACGTCAAACCTCAAGGAACTAGAGAAGTAAGAATAAACTAAACACAAAGCTAGTAGAAGAAAATAAAAAACAAAAATCAGTGCAGAACTAAATGAAATTCAAACAAAATACAAAAGATCAATGAAACAAAAAGCTGGTATTTTTAAAAGATAAACAAAATTGATAGACCATTAGCTAGATTAACCAAGAAGAGAGAAGATTCAAATAAATTCAATTAGAAATAAAACTTGAAACATTACAACCAGCACAAAAGATCATTCAAGACTACTATGAACACCTTTATGTATATGAACTAGAAAACTGAGAGAAAATTGGTCAATTCCTGGACACAGACAACCCTCCTCGATTAAATCAGGAAGAAACGGAAACCCTGAACAGACTAGTAACAAGCAGTGAAAATGAATCAATAATTTTTTTTAATGCCAATAAAAAAGAGCCCAGGGCCAGATGGGTTCACAGCTGAATTCTACCATCCATTCAAAGAAGAATTGGTGCCAACCCTACTGAACAATTCCAAAGACTGAGAAAGAGGAATTGTCCCTAACTAACTCATTCTATGAAGCCAGTATCAGCCTGATACCAAAACTGGGAAAGAATATAAAACACACACACAAACACAAAAAGAAATCACAGACAAATATCCCTGATGAACATAGATGCAAAAATCTTCAACAAAATACTAGCTAACTGAATCTAACAGCACATTAAAAAGATAATACACCATGATCAAGTGGATTTCATCCCAGGAAAGCAGGGATGATTTAACATATAGAAGTCAATAAATGTGATACACCATACAAACAGAATTAAAAACAAAAACCATATGTCATTTCAGTAGATGCGAAAAAGGCATTCGATAAAATCTAGCATCCCTTTATGATAAAAACACTCAACAAACTAGGCAGAGAAGGGACTTACCTCAAAATAATAAAAGCCATGTATGACAAACCCACAGCCAATGTCATGCTGAATGGGGAAAGGTGGAAAGCATTCCCCCTGAGAAGTGGAACAAGACAAGGATGCCTACTTTCACCACTTCTATTCAACATAGTACTGGAATAGTACTGCCAGAGCAATCAGCTAAGAGAAAGAAATAAAGCGCACCTAAATTGGAAAAGAGGAATTAAAACTGTTGCTATTTGCCAATGATATGATCATATACCTAGAAAACACTAAAGACTCCTCCAAAAGACTTCTAGATTTTATAAACGAATTCAGTAAAGTATCAGGTTTCAAAATCAATGTACACATATCAGTAGCACTGCTATACACCAACAATGACCAAACTGACAATCAAATTAAGAACTCAATTCTATTTAAGACAGCTAAAAAAAAAAAAACTAGAAATATACTTAATCAAAAGGTGAAAGATCCATACAAGGAGAACTACAAAACACTGCTGAAAGAAATCAGAAATGGCACAAACAAGTGGAAACACATCCCATGCTCATGGATTGGAAGGATCAATATACTGAAAATGACCATACTGTCCAAAGCAATCTACAGATTCAATGCAATTCCTATCAAAATACTAACATCACTTTTCACAAAACTAGAAAAAAAAAATCCTAAAATTCATATGGAACCAAAAAGGGGCCCAAATGGCCAAAGCAATCCTAAAAACAAAACAAAACAAAAATCTGGAGGCATCATATTATTGGATTTCAAACTATACTAAAAGGCTATAGTTACCAAAACATCATGGTATAAAAGTAGACACACAGATCAATGGAACAGAATAGAGAATCCAGAAATACAACTGACTACAACCGATTGATCTTCAACAAAGCATACAAAAACATAAACTGGGGAAAGAATACCCTATTTAACAAACGGTGCTGGGAAAACTGGCTAGCCACATGTAGAAGAATAAGACTGGATCCCCATTTCTCACCTTATATTATAAAAATCAACTCAAGATGGATCCAAGATTTAAATCTAAGACCTGAAACCATAAAAAGTCTAGAAGACAACCTAGGAAAAACTCTTCTGGGCATTTGCTTAGGCAAATAATCCATGACTAAGACCCCAAAAGCAAATGCAACAGAACAAAAATAAGTAAATGGGACCTAATTAAACTAAAAATCTTCTGTACCACAAAAGAAATAATCATCAGAGTAAACAGAACCCACGGAGTGAGAGAGAATATTTGCAAACTATGCATCTGACAAAGAGCTAATATCCAAAATCTGCAAGGAACTCGAACAAATCCTCAACAAAAATAAATAATCTCATCAAAAAGTGGGCAAATGATATGAACAGACATTTTTCAAAAGATATACAAATGACCAACAAAACACACGAAAAAATGCTAAACATCACTAACCACCAGGGAAATGCAAATTAAAACCACAATGCAATACCACCTTACTCCTACAAGAACGGCCAGTCATGCCCAAGGCTCTCCTGGCTGAGTGGCTGTGAGCAAGTCACGCCACTTCTGGGGCTTACTGACACAAGTGGGCCTTCTTGTTCCACTATCCAATATCCTGAATTTAAATAAAATTAATCACAGAAATCTCCAAATATGCACAAAGGCAGGAGACTAGTACTACAGCCCCAGTGTAGCCATCATGCACCTTTCACCAGTGTCAACAAGGACCTCCCCGTATTCCACCAAGCTACACACCTTGAATCTTCTCAGGCGTGGCAGAGAAGACTAATTCAACCTTCCCATAGTCAGGAAAACGGTCATCTGAAAAAAAACAATGTGTTTTAACACATTTGTGGAGATGATTAACTGGAAAAGGATGGACTGACTTTGTCCTTTATTCCAACCAGTGCAGCACCACTCGCAAATCTGCAATAAAGACGCCCCATGATACAGAAAGTATAGGCAGTTTCATTGGTTATCCATAATTTTTTCCCCCCAAAGATCAGTGATCACTTTCTCCTGATTTGGGAACAATTTTGTCAGTAGGCTGAATTTCGGAAAGCGGGTAGAGAGGATAGTGAAAGAATCAACCAAGGAGATTCAACCACAGCTGCCCACCAGCACAGGGCTGCCAGCTCCGCGCCTCACCTTTGCTGGCATTGTCCAGATCCTCCTTCCCAAACACCAGCCCGTAGCCCTGCACAGCCCCAGTGTGAAACTGCAGGTGGAAAATGACATCACGGGTGGCCGAGCGGTATTTCTTGTGGTAGCATTTCACCTGGGTTAGAGAGACAAAACAAAACAAAGCAGCTGCAGCGGGGACACATGCTCCCGGCAAGGAACACACTCTGCGGAGGCCAGCACATCAGGGCTTCCTCTCTGGACTCTGGCTGGGAGTTCACGCTTTGGAGTGGAACTTCAGCCCTGGGGGACAGGCGCCTGCAGACAGCTGGGGTGCAGGCAGAGGCACCACACTGCTGCTGCTGGGTGCGGGGCTCCACTGGAGGCTTCAATGTGTTCCCTGTGCTGCTCCTGTGGAACCACAGCTCTGAACACCACTATCGCTAGTCCTCAGAGAGGCCACACCTAAACCCTTTCAGACCACGTGAATGTGCCCTGTTTTGGAACACATCTGAAAAATGGAATTCCATGGTCTCTTTTTTCTAGACTTTAACAACTGATTGTGATAGCTTTTCTTTGATCTCAACGCTCCATGTTGCAACTTAAAGCTTTTTGTTTTCCAAAAAGAAGCAGCTGGTCATTACTGTGTGTACTATCCTAAATGATTATGTGCATGCTGTAATTTAGAGACAGAGACACAAAGAAGGAGGAAGGGAGAGAGGGAGACAGAGAGGGTGTTGGCATTTAGCTTCCCATGCCTGACTGTCCAGAGGTCCTGTCAGGGGTCGTGTGAGACAAGTGTTCAGAATCACCCTGATGTGATTTGAACTCAAGCTAGGGTTCATGAGGTCCCCAGGGTGCAGCTCAAGTACCCTAAATGATTGTGCCAATGAGCCAAAGGGTAGAGCCCCTCCTTGCAGATGCCTGGCATGTGGGGAACGGTGGGCAGAGCAGGCGCCTGAGTGTCCCGACCTGCCTTTATAACTGGGGCCCCCCTGCTTCTTGTGACCATGCGCAGCACTGGCATCATTGGGAGGGTTCTCAGGCCACAGCTGGGAGAGCTGCAGGGACAGGGACACCCCTCACTCAGAGATCAGGGGCAGGACCACCAGGTAGTGGCACTTTCCCAAATCCCCAGAAGGTCGAAGGCCCTGGACAGGCTAGATTCTGCTCTCAGACCAAACCGTGCACAGGCGGGCACCTTCCCCACCCCGAGGCTGAGGGGTAGTGACTAGCAGAGACAGCCACGTTCCCGTAAAAGAGACTTTTCTTGGAGAGAGATGGCTTTAAAATATCACATGCCTCACAACAGTAAATGAGAAGCCACCGCAGCAGATATGATCCAGACCAGCACGCAGGAGAACGTGGCAGGGAGGGCTCTGTCTTCCCTAACCAGATGAACGTCCACCAGAGGAACAAAAGACCCAGAAGCCCAGCCAAGGAGGCAGGGAGCTGTGACTCCAGGCAGACCCAGAAGATGTTTACCCTTGTGCTATCTACAAGGAAAGGGACGGGTAAAGAAACCAAAAAATATAATTAAGACCGTAGAAGGATGTTCCCTGTTGACAAACATGACTGGGTCTCCCTTGTACGGCCTGGCGCTGGCCAGGGGTGCCGTAAACATGGGGCTCAGACTCAGGCCTGGCCTCCAGGGGCCCAGGATCCAGGGTGTTTGCAAGTAGAGAGAACTGGCATTGTGAAGAAATGTTGCCTCAATTTGCTTTCCAACAGCCAATGGCACGTTGGCCACAAATCTACCACCTCTGTCTGAGACTGTCTGACTTCTCAGCAAGACTCAATCAAAGGCTGCCCTTGCAGGGATCCTTCCAGGATGTTCTGAGAGTATCTGGGTCCCTCCTTTGAGCTCCACATGCCCCACACTCAGTACACTGACCACCCCTCAAATGCTTCAACCTGGGGCATATTGTAGAGATCCCCAGAGGGAGGTCCTTCTGGCCAAGGGTAAATCCACACATGCGTCCCCACTGCTAGAGATGATAGCACCCACCTCTCCCTGTCTGCCTTCTTCCCACTGGTGCCTTGCAAACGGGGAGTGAAAAGTGGTTAGGGAAGGGAAAAGGAAAAGAGAGGCCCCAATTCAAGCCAGTCTTGCTCTCAAATTTTATAAATATTTAAGGGAACCAGAGATTTAAAAAAATAAAAACAACAACACGATGTCAGCTGATAGCTCACGCAGCCTGTGCTGACATGGGCACCAACATCTGCCCACAGGAGTCAGGAAATTCCTCAGGAGGCAGCTGTGGGCTCGGTCCTGGCAGGCAGGGAGTGTCCTGGGTGAAAACAGAGGGAGCTGTGGGCTCCAGTACAGGCCGCATAAGGGGCACAGTAGAATCTCCCCAACCGCAGCTCACTGTGCCCCTCCCATCAGTACTGCCCCGCCCAGCGCAGGGCCTCCTTCCAGGCCAGGTCCTGCCCTCCCTCTTCAGGAATCCAGGATGCTCCCCCAGGTCCCCCCACTGCTCCTCATAGCAGCTACACACAAACACACTGCACCTCCCGCAGCAATCCCAGCTCCCTCCACATACCAGAAGGGAGGAGAAGGCAGGCCATGGTGCCCAGGAGGTACAGAGCGGCAGGAGATGGGAATCGGCCTGTCCCAAACAGGTTCCTCTCCAGGCCCCATATGATTCTCCTGTAAGATTCCTATTTTTCACAGCACAAGCTTTCAAATACTCCTAAGGCTCCACAGTGAAAGAAACAGCGGTCTATCCCACTGGCAGAGAACAACTGCTGCCTGAAATCATGTGGCCCTCCCTTCAGGGGTTTCTCTGTGTATTTTAATGCTAACTTTGTTTGCTGGCTTGAGATCCTAACGGCCTCATCATACACACTCCCTGTTTCATATTAAATCTCTTTCCTCTTGATTAAGGGAGGTAAATACCACCCCCTCCAGTCCCCCTGACCAAATCATGAACTGACTCCAGCTTCTTCTGAAAGACACGGAAAATCACAGGATTTTCCCTAACTCGGGGCTCCCAGCAACCACCATCAACACAGCAGGTCAGATCTTGAGACAAAATCCACTCACCAACCAGGAGCCCTCCATAGTGTGCAATAATTATGCGTTATCTACACCAACAAATCTTTTTAGGACCGATGGCAAGAGCTCAGAATTATGCTTGTAATACTTAACAGAAAGAACAATCAACATGGTACTTGGTACGAGGGCCCCCAAATGCCTCCCTTTAAGATATAATAGTAATGCAAACATTTCGTAAAGATTAGAATGATTCAAGTCTATAATTTTCTCTTCATCCCTCCGGCTTTAACTTTATTTACGTGGGTCTCCCCAGAGTGTTTCTAGAATATGTTGATCCTTTGCCTTCAGATTTTAGAATATCTGCATTTAAAATAATAACTCAAAGATGTGCAGTCACAATTTTGTAGCATAGAAAAACGAAATAAGAAATAGCAAGCACTGCAACAAAGGCTGCGCATGGCCTGTCACCATGCTATCATAGAGCCAACCACAAAAGTACGTGGGTGTGATGCCAACATCACAAATCACTGGGAGCACTCAGATCTTCAGAAAGTTGTAGCCTCTTTAGACTTTAAATTCTCTGACTGCAAAATGAGTATTATGATATTGACCTGGCTATGTTGTTATAAAGATTAAATTAGCACTACATATTAATATAATTCATAAATCCAATAATGATATGCTATATTTATATGAATATATTATTTAAAGGGCATAAGCTTCTAGAGAGAGGGCACTTGGTACTCAAAAACATATAGGGTGAATGATGATCTCAGTGGGAAGGCCTGTAAGCACTCTTGCTTTCTTTTAGTCTGATGAGGCAATTCAGAAACCATCGCAAAAATTCACCTGTAGTCCCAGCTACTCGGGAGGCTGAGGCAGAAGAATGGCATGAACCCGGGAGGTGGAGCTTGCAGTGAGCCAAGATTGCACCACTGCACTCCAGCCTGGGCGACAGAGCGAGACTCCGTCTCAAAAAATAAAAATAAAAATAAAAATATGCCTGTGCCCTTGACTGGACTGGACAAGTTGCTGGTGACCAGGAACAGAGCCCTGCCTTGACCTCATTTGCTCCTGGAGTACACCAAGTCGAAGGCAGACACGTGGAATTCTCAAAGAAGTTATCCATCAATCCAGTGTTTAAAGACGCTGATGACTTGCTTAACTTTAGGCCACATAAGTGTATTTTTATTTCAAACTCTCCATCAACAAGAGAAAAAGCACCTTGTACCAAGAGGGTCAAGGCTTAAGGTATCAGCCCCAGGAATGCCAGTCCCCAATTCAGAAGTCAGCCCTCAGGTTCCTATACTCCCCCAATGCCAGTCGTTGCTGGGCAGCTCCTATTCAGATCTGCTTCCCCTAAATTTACTAAGCAAAAGAGCAGAACCCTCAAAGCATCCCTAACAGAAAAGAGTAGCAATCTCACTCAACACTCCACTGGTGGCCCAGGCAACTGTCTACGTAGGCCTCAAGGAATCTGTGAACTCAGAGAATGAGTTACAACCACATATTTGGAGGGTAGAAAGTTAGATAGCTAAGCCCCATAGGTCAAAGACTTAAGTCAGGCAGGGCCAAAACTAAACCATGATTTCTTCGCTTGGAGCCGAAAATGATTTCAGATGTTCGCAATATTGTAATTCATGACCTAAAGCAATTGAAAGGTGGGTAAATACTGGCTGCAAGTGAAAACACAACCAAGTCCACTATGCTGAGACGACAGCATGGATTAAGACGCAGCCCAGTCTAAAAGCGAGAGGAAAAGACAATCACAAAATAATGCTGTGATGTGTCCAACAGAGATCTGTAGAAACCTCTCCTGGGGCAGAGTCTCAGGAGAACACTTTCATTTTCCCTGGCCTTATGTAAGTGCCCTTGGTAAGAAACAACCAGCAACAGCACTGTTTGTTTGTGAAAACTTCTTGAGCAGGCAACACCTTTGTTTACAAGTCAGGTCACCGGAGCAAGGTTCTAGAGCCAGCAACCATGAACACAAAATTCAAGTGGCCGTGGATTTGCCCAAGCAGGGGGAGCAAGACGAAGCATGTGTTTACAAACTCTGGACCTGAGAGCCGAGATCAGGGAGGGAGCAAGCCGGATCAGGCCCCTGGAGCCCTGCCAGACTCCTGATGGGCCCGCATGAATTCCTGAACAGGGTTACACAAGGCCTCGGCTGCCCTCTCCATGGCACTGCCCGACAATGCCATATTTACTAAACCTCTTGAGGTTCTGCCCTTTTGAAAGGAGCAGGCTTAAGAATCTGACTTTTGGCGAAAAGCACGTTGCAAAGATGGGACGGGTCAGGTGTGCAACTGGGAGGGGCTGAGCAGGGATGGGCTGGCTGTGTGGAGGCGAAGGCAGACGGCGAGTCACGGTCAGCTTTGCTGTTGCCTGCAGCAGCTCCACCTGCTAGTAACTGAGTCCAGGGAGTGGCAAGTGGGGCTCTGTTTTCCCAAGTCACTTTCTGCAGTTAGACTTGACTCTGGCCCTTCCTTCTCTGTGAACTTGATGACTGTGATCTTTGCCAGTAAGTCCCAGTGCAGAGGCCCTCATGAGGAAAGCCAGCCAGATGTCCCTGCAGGCAAGGCAGACACCAGAACCACGGAGGGGAAAACTCAAAGAGGACAAGAGGCCTTTCGAAGGAGGAGGATGAAGGATGGCTAGCCCGCCTGGGAAGCCACTTTCCGCCTTCAAAAGTACACAGACAGCCTCAGAAAACACCCAGACTGAGAGCACCAAGACATCTGCAGTCTTCAGGGTGTAAATCTATGCACATGCTTTCTGCTCCTTAGGATCCTCTCCAAGCCATGACTGTTGCCAAAAGAAATAAAACCACCTGCATATCTGAACTTTACACAGAAAAGGCCCTGTAACTTCTTCCCCCACTGCAGCCTTCTCAACTTAAGGTGTGCTCAGTGAATCTGCAGCAGGGCACGTCAAGCAGTCACAGGGAAAAACTGAAGGGCAAAGTGAAGGCGGCGTGGGCATCCTGTGCTGAGCATGGCAGAGTGGGTCACTGGAAGGTGGGAAGAGGCTAGAGAGGATGAATCCGGCGCTACTCCTGCACTGCACACCCTCAGAACACCCAGAAGAAGCGTGAACAGGAGGAGAGGATGGCTCCCGCTCCTCTCTAGGGATGCTTTGCCAATAATGAGAAACGTGCAACCACATTTTTTTCTTCCTGTGTTGTTCCCTTAGATCGTTTTCAGAGGGAGTCAACAGCACTGAGATTTCTGGGCTTTGGCAAAAGATGCACTCCCGACTCTGATGGGAGCGCTGGCAGTGACACCCTGGGCTTCTACTCTCCAGGTCGACCACAGATGTGAGCTCTGCTGTGAAGCCACGCCTTCTCTGACACGCTGGAAATCGTCTCTCCCACCTAACCTTCAGTTCTTGCCACTTCACACCTTCTGTCATGCTCAGTTCCACCTGCCCTAGCTATCTGCATGCTCATCTCCCTGGGGGACCCAGACTCCTGGGAGCAGGAGCCCTGCACTGCCCACTCTCATGTCCACCACATCCTCTCATGCAGGCCGCACGCTGAACGTGCTCAGGATAAAGGCTGTTGACAAACCACAGCCACATGGACCGGGCTGTCAATGGCACCTGACTGCACTAGTAATCTTACTAAACTTTCTAAGAGAGGTTTATTTAATAAACAGAGTTGTCACAGGCTGAATGGTGTCCCTCTAAAATCCATAGGTTGAAGGTCTCAGCACTTCAGCATAGGGCTGTGTTTGGAGATGGGGTCTTCACAAAGGTAAATTAACATGAGGTCGTTAGGCTGGGCCCGAATGAATGATAACTGGTGTCCTTGTAAGAAGAAGAGATGAGGACATAGACACACAGAGGGAAGCCCAGGTGAGGACACAGGGAGAAGACAGCCACCTCCAGGTCAAGGAGAGAGGCCTCAGGAGAAACCACCCTGCCCACACCTGGATCTCAGGCTCCCAGCCTCCAGGACTGTGGGAGAATCACCTCTGCTGTTTAAGCTGAGACCAAACGGTGAAGCCTGAGTTGAGCGATCAGGGCCAGGGTGGGTGGACAGTGCTGGATCAGCAGGGCTTGGGGACAGAATGGCGGGATCAGCTGGGGCAGCATGAGGCGGCTGGCGGGTTCTAGTGGCCTGAGGGACACACAGTCTGAATGCCAAGCAGGTTAGAGCCAGCAACAGGTAGAGGACCAGGAGGAGATGTCAGGCTGGAGAACGCCAGCCCATGGTGGCCTGGAGGCCAGTGGGAAGACTCCCAAGGGCTGCAGGTGGGACGCTGAGGAAAGGAGGCCACTGCCTCCTTCACCCACTCACGGCCCCTCTCCACCCCGCCCCACCCTGTTCCTGGGCCTGCCTCAGTTATCAAGTGCCAAACCCACACCTCCACCACACACCTTCCAAGTCCCACCCATGCCACCCACGCAAAGCCTCATTCCAACTGCTACAACAGAGATGCATGTAATGTCTACTCAGACCACACGCTTGGACTGCGGTGCCCACTACAGGGTGGGACAGGATAGGACGCAGCACCATAGGGAGAGGGCCTGTGGGGTGGGTGGGGTGCTGGGGGTTCTTCCAGAGGGAAGAGGCAGTGGCTGCCCCAAAGACTAAGCCACAGTCTGGTCTGATAGAGGAAAGTGACCTGGTGATGCCGCAGGGTCACATCGATGCCGTTTCATCCTCCGCCAGGTGCTGTCCTGGGAGACTTATGCGACTGAGTACATTTAATCCTCACAAACCCTAAGTATGGTCTTCACTGGGCAGAGGTCTAACATTTCCCAAAACAAAATATGCAAATATGTAAGCCCTACAAAATCTCGTTTCAACCTTCCAAGACAACGACTTTCCTTGCAAGACAGACATCCTAACAACAGCATCAGCCTCTGTGGGTGCCTCAAGACTGGGATGCTGCATCTCTGTTTGTATAATAACACCCCTTCCAACCTGGAGCCAACTCACAGGACACTTCCATCTGAGTCCTCCTGTGACATCTCCCACCCCGTCTCATCAAGGCCTCTGTGGGCTACACAGTAGCAGCAGGTTCCCTCCTGCCAGAAAGCCCATGTCCCCAACAGGATCCCTAGGGCAAAAACTTCACTCATGGGCCTAGAGCCAAGCACAGGGACTCAAAAAGCACAAAACATTCAAAAAAAAGACTACTGGATGAATGACAGTAGGAAGAAGGGGCCACAGAAAATAATGAGGAGGAAGGAGGGAGGGAGCAGGGAGGAGGAAAAGGAAGAAGGGCAAGAGGAGGAGAGAGAAATTTGTAAAGGTGGGGTGGGAGAAAAGAAAGGGGAGAAAGGAGGAGGAGGAGGCAGGTGGAGGAGGAGGTAGCTGGAAGAGAGGAGAGGAGCCAGGCACTTCCCAGGAGACTGCCCCATCCGCCTGGTCTCAGGAAGACCCTGCAGTTACCAGCCCATAAACAGCCCAGGGGAGAGGGCTGTCCCATGCTCTTGGTGGAGGGTAGGGGGGAAGCCACATCTTAGCCTCAGGGTCACCCTCCATGACTGAGTTGTTCAGCTGCCTCCCATGAGTCATCTTAAAGGGACTGGGTCATGGGGCCATAACTACTCATCACTGAAGATCTGGTTCGGGGAGCACCCGCCCTTGAGATGCTGCCTCCCAGGGCAGGTAGAACACTATGCAAACAAGATGAGGGCGGGTGCAAATCCTACCAGCATCTCCCCCAGCCTCTCTTGGCCTACTATTTTTTTTTTTTTTTTCTGAGACGGAGTCTCGCTCTGTCGCCCAGGCTGGAGTGCAGTGGTGCAATTTTGGCTCACTGCAAGCTCCGCCTCCTGGGTTCATGCCATTCTCCTGCCTCAGCCTCCTGAGTAGCTGGGACTACAGGCGCGCGCCACCATGCCCGGCTAATTTTTTGTATTTTTAGTAGACATGGGGTTTCACCGTGTCAGCCAGGATGGTCTCGATCTCCTGACCTCGTGATCCACCCACCTCAGCCTCCCAAAGTGCTGGAATTACAGGCATGAGCCACTGCACCCAGCCCGGCCTCCTCTTTAAAGCTGGAACACTGGACCCAGTTCCAGAGTGGGTGGAGGAGTAAAGTGCTGAACATAGCCGGTGCTCAATAAAGACTCAGGCCCTTTGTCCAGCAATTCCAGGAAGTGTCCTGGGAGAAGTAGCCTCCAGGGTGAAGTCTCCTAGGAAACAAGCCCAGGGCTGCCTTCTGGACCACAGGATGTGAGAGAACACCAGAGCGGATGTCTCTCTCCCCTCCTGGTCCTCCCTCTCACTTCCAACCACAGGGATGCTGCACCATCGCTGCAGCACAGCACCGCTGAGGACAGACTTCCAGCCCAGGTCCTCCTCCTTAGGACAGTAGAACAGAGAGCTAAGGAAACGTGTCTATAAAAACGTATGATGCACCCCAAACCTCAGCTTTCTTGCCTATGAAATGGGAGGCAAGATGTTTATAAAGTGCTTACTCAATGCCTTGAAAAGGGCTGGGCCCGGCTGTTGTTCCAGATCTGCCTTCCAGGCCTGAAGAACCCCTCAATTAGGTGGTGAGCATGTGAAACAGGACAGAACTGGAGGCCCCAGAGGGACCCCGCTGGCATGGATGGGTTTAGACGGTCTCCACCTTCAATCCTCTCCACTTTTGATCCTCGCTGATTTGATTTTTGTAAGAATTCAGGACCAGCAAGGTAGGGAGTTCACCACCCACTAAGCTAAGATTTTAAAATCTAGGGGTTACGGGGAAATTAATGAATATCCTCAAAAACATTGTACAGGGCATTTATAATACAATGAAAAGCTAATTCTCAATTCACCCTACTGCCTTATAGAAGTGGGTCTTCCAAGGCCATGAAATCTTTACATTCTATGATTCTGTGCATGCTGAAAGTCATATATATGCCTTAAAAGCTTACCTTATTTCAGATAAAAAACTTTCGTAAAATTATTTTAAATGTATGAATTGTCTGTATTCAAGAAAGATAAAAGGCAAAAATGTAATGATGTAATGGCTAATCTCCTCCAAGAACCAACACACCCAAGAGTCAAAATTATCTGGAGAAATCATTGTTTTGACCATTAATCAAGCTGTAATTGCACCAGCTGTATTTCACACTTCGGCTATTAATGATACATAAATATTCTATTTCTGCACCCACACTCTGGGAGGCCTGTGATCATGTGAAGAATGCAAATTATAGTCAGAATACAGGGGTTCTCCGAAGTGAGTGGCCAAGTTAGGACATTAATTTCCAGGTTATATATCTCAAGGGGCTCTGGAATGAAAGAGAATCAAGAATGAAGATTTGTTCTGTCCCTTTAATTAAAATAGTTTTATTCAGAAAGTTAACTAAATGCCTTAAGGCAGTGGTCACCAATCTTTTTGGCACCAGGGACTGGTTTCACAGAAGACAATTTTTCCATGGACTGGTGGAGGATGGTTTCAGGATCAAACTGTTCTGCTCACTTCTTGGCGCCTGCTCAAATTATTACAGGGCTATTCCTAACCATGCTCTACTCACCAGACACTTCAACCGCCTTCTCATCAATCGCCCACATCACTTGAGATGTAAACTATGGCTGAATTATCCGCATCTCCATGCTAACGGCGCCTCAATATTTTTACCCACCTCAGATCATCATTCTCCTAAGGAGTGTGCAACCTAGATCGCTCGCACACACAGTTCACAATAGGGTTCGCACTCCTATGAGAATCTCATGGCACCGCTGATCTGACGGGAGGCTCAGGTGGTCCTGCTCGCTCACTAGGCCCAGTTCCTAACAGGCCACGGACCGATAAGGTCCACGGCCCGGGGGTGGGGGACCCCAGTGTTAAGATAAAAGCTACTTTTCATTCTTCCTACAGGGTACTTTTTTTGGGGGGTGGGGGTTACTTTTTTAACACAGAATCATGATTTCAAGTCATCACCACTGGGAGAGTGGGGACACAGACACATCTGCGGCCACGGCGGGCACTCACCATGACATCTCCCTTCAGAAGCTGGGCCGGCTCGATGATGATGCAGATCCTGCTGGGGTTTTCTGGGCCAACGTTGCTTTGGGATGAAGAAGAAGGCAGATCATTATGCAACTTCATAATTTCGTGGGAAGAATACATGTAGAGAAAAGCAACCCTACAACCAAAAACTCAGAAATTACACAGAATGCCCAATCAGCCCAGAATCTAATTCCTGAGAATCTAAATGAATCTAAAAAGGTAAAGAAAGCTCCCAGGCCATGGAGGGTCCTCATAGCATCATCACGGTCAGTGACTGACTAGAAGTGACTAAGGTCCAACTCCAGAGGCCCAAGCTTGGAGACGACCATACAGCCTTAGACGAAGGGGCCCAGGGTAGGCACAGCCACAGTTTCAGTTACAAACTGCGGGTGCAATTCCAGAGTGACATCAGTGCACACAGGGCCCACAGCAAACCCAGAAATGTGACAACAGCTCTTTGTGAGTAGTGAGATTTGTTACCTTTACTGACTTTTCATAAAATGCCTGTCCACATCCAAAAAGACAAAGAAAGCTCAGAAATATATACAAATTTGGGGGATGTGTGGCTACCTTTTGTTTAAAATGCAAAGGAGGCCGGACATGGCTCATGCCTGTAATCCCAGCAATTTGGGAAGCCAAGGCAGGCGGATCACTTGAGGTCAGGAATTTGAGACCAGCCTGGCTAACATAGTGAAACCCCATCTCTACAAAAATACAAAATTTAGCTGGGCATGATGGCAGCTGCCTGTAATCCCAGCTACTCAGGAGGCTGAGGCAGGAGAATCGCTTGAATCTGGGAAGTGGAGGTTGCAGTGAGCGGAGATCGTGCCAGAGCGAGATGCTGTCTCAAAAAAAATAAATAAATAAAAATAAAAAACAAAATGGAAAGGAGCGAGAAAGAAAAACCACAGTAGTGAGAGCCTATCGTAGGACTCTCTCCAATATGCTCACAGTTAACCTTCCCTATTCTTGGGTTCCACATTCATGGACTCAACTGACTGGGGATAGAAAATATTGTGGGAAATAAATAAAAAACAAAAATGCAACCATAAAAAATAATAGAAGTTAAAAAACAATACATTGTAACAACTATTTTCACAGCCTTTACATTGAATTAGGTATTGTTATGTAATCTAGAGATGATTTAAAGTATACAGGAGAATGCTCATGGGTTATATGTAAATACAATGCCAGTTTTTTTTTGTTGTTGTTGTTTTATTTTTTTTGAGACAAAATCTCGCTCTGTCGCCAGGCTAGAGTGCCGTGGCACGATCTCAGCTCACTGCAACCTCTGTGTCTCAGGTTCAAGCAATTCTCCTGTCTCAGCCTCCCAAGTAGCTGGGACTACAGGCACATGCCACCACGCCCAGCTAATTTTTGTATTTTTAGTAGAGATGGGATTTCACCATGTTGGCCAGGATGGTCTCAATCTCTTGACCTCGTGATCCACCCACCTTGGCCTCCCAAAGTGATGGGATTATAGGCGTGAGCCACCAAGCCTGGCCTTTTTTTTTTTTTTTTTATTCTTGCTCTGTCCCCTAGCCTGGAGTGCAATGGTGCGATCTCGGCTCACTGCAACCTCTGCCTCCCAGGTACAAGTGATTCTCCTGGCTCCACCTCGAGTAGCTGGGTTTACAGGTGCACGACCCCACAATTGGCTAATTTCTGTATTTTTAGTAGAGACGGGGTTTCACCATGATGGCCAGGGGTTCGGTGGCTCACACCTGTAATCCTGGCACTTTGGGAGGCCAAGACAGGTGGATCACTTGAGGTCAGGAGTTCAAGACAATGCTGTTTTATAAAACACACTTGAACATCCTTGGATTTGGGTAATCAAAGGGGTTCCTGGAATCAATCCCCCTTGAAAACCGAGGTGCCACCATACTCCAAAAAGCAAATGGCCCTCTCTCCCCTCAAAATTCCAGCCCCCGTGTCCTTTAATGGAGCCAACTGGTATGACAGCCCAAAGACACTTGTGCAGGGCAGGAGGGAGGGCTGAGGCATGATGCTGGAGCACATGCCATAAGAGGGTTTTCCCCACTGGACTCTTCTTTGGCTTCTTGGCATTCTTTGACCTGAACCCTCCCACCCTCTTCCTACTAGACAGGCACCTGAGGCTCAGCTGCAATTCCCTGAGCCATCCAGATCCCACAGCAGCAGCAGCAGCAGCAGCAGCACTCACTAGATCCCGGAGGTGTACACAGGCTGCATGGCTTGGTAGAGCTTCAGAAAGGGCCGGCACACTGAAAGAAAGGCACAACTGTCTGTAGAGGCATGACCGGTACAGAACGAACAGGAATTTGGCAATCAGAAAGACAGAAAGGGACGAGGAGACCAGAAGACTGCACCTGCGGCCTTTGAGGTTTGGGAAGGCAGTGCATGGAGCCACAGGGTTGCTGCAGGAAAAGGCCGGACCTGGTCCTAGAAGCCTGCAGAGCAACACAGTTTGACCTTTATCCAAAGGGTGCCAAAGGCTCCTGAATTGAAGCCAGGCTGCTTCAAAACCAACTAGCAGCTTGGCAAGGTCACTCTGGCCATGATGACCCGGGGGACCTGAAGGTATAGATGTACTTCAGAGACAATAGAAACCTCTGAGCAAGTACCTGCATGGGACTGGCGAGGAGGGGCAAGGGTCCTGAATCCCAGCCATGTGCTGTGTGTGCCTGCACAGGATTGGGAAGGAGAGGACAGGGCCCTGACCCTCAGCCATGTGCCATGTGCTCCTGCATGGGACAAGGGAGGAGGGATAGGGCCCTGCTGACCCTCGGCCATATGCTCTGTGCACCGTTGGGGAACTGGGGATGTGGGGACAGGGCCCTGATCCCCAGTCATGTGCTGTGCTCATCTAAGTGGGACAGGGAGGAGGGCTCAGGGCCCTCACCCTCAGCTACATGCTGTGTGCTTTCCTGTGGGGTCATTTTAAAGGAGAAGGAGGAGACGGGCTCGTGAGATGCATCAGGGGAGACTGGGTCACATTCATGCCTCTCTTACTGGGCTTCTTCCATAGCTTGTGACCTCAAGGCCAACTGCACAGCTGACCCACCAGGGCTGCAGCCCAGAAAATGCTTGTCTGCCCGAGTCACTGTGCATATACACAGGGGTATTTCTGATCCCCCTTGCTGGCTGCCAGTCCCTCCCCTGATTAAATAACTTGGCCCAACCACATAAACATGGGGCTCTGACCACTGAAGGGGGACACAGTCAATCGCCAGGGAGGCAGAGGAGCAGACCCTGGGCCCTCTCGGAAGGAAAGCAGAGGCTTATCTAAACTGAGGGGCCCAGGACCAGCTCCAAGTCTGGGCCAGCCAATTGCAGGTGCCATATCATGAAGGACACTCACCTCCACCTGTGTCGAAGTTGGGGGTGCCGTGGAGGATGACGAAATGCAGGAACAGGGGAGAGGCATTCATTTTCACTGATCCGGATGGGAGCCCACTGAGGAACTGAATGTACCTGCAAAACGGACAGCTGGGTTAGACTTCCCAGAAGTATCTTCAGCCCCTGCTGAGAAGGGAACTCAAGGAGAAACATCCTGGCTAGGTCTGGGGCTCTGGGAGAGAACCGGTCCACTGCTCACAGCCTGGGGTTGGTTCTCAGCATGGTGCTGCGCTCACAGGTCTGAGGGCTTCCCACCAGCGCACCAGGCACCAGGCACCAGGCACCAGAGACACCAAGGCATAACCGGCCTCTCGGCTTGAGCATCCCACACCTGAAAGGCCTCTGTGCCTGTCCACTGAACCTATCGCCAGGCAAAGCCAGGCCACAGGCCACAGGCCATCACAATCCCCATTGGTGAGCAGCAGGAAGCAGAGGCCTGGCACACCGGTGGGTGTGTGCTCTGTCACTAGCATTGTACCTATGGCAGGGTCACGTGACCCAGGCCCAGAACCACTCACTGCACCTGCTGCTTTCTGCTCATACTCGAGAGCCCTAAGAAAAGGCTGGAGTCCATACTCCCCTCGTGTCTTGCAGCCTGCCACGCCACATCTGATAAGAGGCTCTCCTTCCTGCTGTCCCTCTCTCTTCAGGGCCCAGCTCCAAAGGTGAAGGCCATGTGGGCCGTCAGCCTTTCTGAATTCTAGGCATCAGCCTCATGCTTCCAACACCGACCACACACAACTTCCATGAGCATTTGGTGGTCAAGAGGGAAGCTCCTACACTAGGAGCATCTGACTGCTGGGGTCCTCATGAGGCATGACATGGCAGCAGTGACCACAAGACAAGCCGGAGGCTTGCCAAGCTCTCTGATGCTTCCCTGGCCCGTCCTGCCTGTTGGTGCCCTGCCTGGCGTGGCTCCTGCCCTGAGGTCCCTCACCGTGGCCACTGCACCCACACAACCTCCACTTTAGCCTCAACACCTCTCATGGAATCTGTGTTTCCATATCTGTCTCCACCAAAGTACTGTACTCTTTGCAAGAAAAACCCAAACAATCAAAAACCCTGCAATATTTAACAATCTGTGCATCTCTCTATTGCCACAGCAGACTGAGGCAGGAAGTGGCAGGTGACTGTGTTGCCAGCACCTACAACCATACTACCCCAAGCCAGAAACGGCCATCACGGATCTTGTGTTAAGAAAAAAATCTCTCACTTACACTGGCAATTCACACCCAGTCCCTTATTCAAGCAGTTAAATTTGTATACAAACAAACTAAACAAGAGATTTCTGTTAAACATTATCAAAAAAAGGAAAACCCTACTTATAGTCCACCCACTAGGAAAATGTTTGAAAAGCGAGTTTGCTTTTAGTTCAGTTACAATTCATAGTGAGAAACAGGGCATGTCAGTATTTTCATCTTCCTGGCAGCAAACTTCTCTTCTGCTCTCTCAGAACAGGGCAAAACCTCACAAGAGTCTCAGAGGACAGAGACGCTCAGCCTGGAGACATGGGGACCCTGTGAGGCCAATGATCAGACTTCAGTGGACCTCCAGGCAGCTCCCACACGCCTCCCCTGCAGGGTACTTTCTACCCTGGCAACAAGACTTCTCACCCTCCGTTGTATGTACGCAGAGGAATGCATGAATTGTGTAATTTTAATCATGCAAATTTTATGCATTGTGGATTTCATGGGTCCTTTGGCTCCCTGGTTTTGAGTAAAAGTGAGGAACCACAAATGCCCGGATTGAGAGGCCTGAGTCACCTCCTCTGGGGCAGTTCCGCCCTTCCTCCAGCACGGGGCAGCTCTGGTCACTGGGAAATCAGCTCAGCTTGTCCAGTTTGTCAGTGGTACACTGAGTCCTACACCGTCTGGCCATGTGCTTGGGCGGTTCTGTAGTGACCATGTGGCTGAGATGGCCCTGTTCCCTGGGGGTGTTCTCAGTGCCCCATGTGCACCCGGACCAGGCATCTAGATGAAGTCGATGTTTGTTTTATGACTTCATGCAAACATGGAAGGCTCTGGAGCACTGGGCCTGAGGGGCTCCTGTTCATGGCTGCATAAGGGGTCCAAGTAGCTAAGCCCAGAGTTAGCGCCAAGGTCCTATGAGGGGCAAACAGCCATCCTCCGGGAAACCACAGCCTCTCCCTGACCCAGGTCTTGTACCATACTGTGGTCACAGAGCTTCATTTCTGCTGATGTGGCCTCGCTGGAATTGTTGCCCCTGACACCAGACAAAGCACAAGAAGTATTTCCTTCAGATGAGGAGGGCCAAGCTGACAGCAGAAGAACTTTGTTTTGCCACGGGCTCCCAAAGAAGGCCAAAGTCCAGGGCCACAAGCCCAGGGGTGGTCAGAGGGGAAGGGAAGGAGGCTGTCACTGCCTGGGACCCAGGACTCCAGAGTCCTCTCCCCAAAACCAGTTCTCAACAGTCATCACCTCCCAGGTCAGTCTACAAAGGGCTGCTCAGGTGATAGCTTAACCAATCAAAAGGTAACCCCTTGGAATATAATTCTCATCTGTCCTTTATAGAAAACAACTTTTTATGCATCATATTTTCAGGTAAATTAAAGACATAAAATGCTAAGGTAAATGTAATTTTTTTTCTTCCTTCACATGCTTTCTTAATAAGATAAGATTAACAACAACAACAACAAAAAACCCAACATATTGTTCAAAATCCCAAATAAAAGCATGCCTTTAAAAAACATTTAAAAAATAGCAATGCCTTATAAAAACAACGAAGTTCACTGCAAATATAAGCTGTAGTGAATGCTATGAGATTGCAGAAAGATAGCCAAGCATAGGTGATAGCACTGAGTTTGTGAGTGACTTCCTAGAGAACCACCATCAGTATCAAAGAAAAGAACATTCAGGTATGGATGAAAATAAGGGAGGCCAGGCACGGTGGCTCACGCCTATAATCCCAGCACTCTGGGAGGCTGAGGTGGGCGGATCACCTGAGGTCAGGAGTTTGAGACCAGCCTAGCCAACGTGCTGAAATCCTGTCTCTACCAAAAAAATTAATTAATTAATTAATTAATTAATTTTAAAAATTAGCTGGGCATGGTGGCATGCGCCTGTAATCCCAGCTACACAGGAAGCTGAGGCATGAGAATCGCTTGAACCCAGGAGGTAGAGGTTGCAGTGAGCCTAGAATGCACCACTGCACTCCAGCCTGAGTGACAGAGCAAGACCCTGTCTCAAAGTAAAAAAAGAAAAGAAGGGGAAACGAACATGACAGGACAGAATTGCACAATTAGTTCATCCAGCTGACTATGGAAAGGATCAACTTTAACTTCGTATACATGGTATTTATCTGTGGCATTAAAGGTAGATATAAATGAATCAATTGTAGGGTATCAGATGCTCTCTGAAGACCATCCCAACAGCCTTATCCAAAATAAAATGTTCCTACTTAGTCAACACAGTTTTCAGAGCTGGAAAGAGTAGAAACCAGTTACTTTATAAAAACAGCTCCATTATTTTCCCATTGCTATCTTTTCTTTCTTTTTAGGCAATAACTCCCTGGAGATGATGTTTTCCATGCTTCTTCTCAAACCAGTGAGCACATTTTAAAAACTAAAGGATTGTTTTTAACTTGTAAGCAAACAAACATAAAAGCAGCTTGAAATTTTCAGTTGTCCCTTGCATTATTCACAGTCACTTCTAACAGCAAAAACTTCCATTTGGAATCTCCATAAATCTCCCTAAACATTTGAGTTGCAGTAGACGTAAGCTTAAATCTGTCTGAAAAGTGGGTGCATAAAAATCAGCATTCAAATGTTACTTTTCCAAGCAACAGGAACCATCATCACAGGACATCTTTCCCAACAGCTTACTCATTCTACATTCCTAGCACTCACAGAGTCAGCCATGGCTGCAGGGGCAGCACCAACCGGCCAGGGAAGGTGAGCTGGGCCACCTGTTGGTGTCAGCCAAGACTGGGCTGTTTCTTAACATTCTGCTGAGCATTCCCTTCCCTCTCATATAATGGGGAGAATAATGAGACCTACACATTGGAATTGCTGCAAAGATGAGTCAGTTGCATGGACATAAGGGTCAGAGTAGACCACAACACATCTGCCACAGCCTCTGCTCTCCTGAGGTATGCTGCCAGAGTGTAGGTGGCTTGGCCCACAGAGTTGGTGACTCAGAGGGGATGTCCGGGCCCAGGCAAAGTGTGTGGCTCCCTGAGGAATGGTCACCCTTTTTCCGCAGGCTGTGGGCAGCAAGGAGGACGTGCAGGGAAGGGCCACAGGGGCATGAAGTAAAATAGTCTTTGCAAAAATTTTAACAGTGAGAGAATATGACAGTGAAAGAGATCTAATGTAACCAACTCCCATCTTGCCTTTAACCTCCTAGCTGCCCTTGGCTATTCCTGGGCTTGGACCAAACTAACTTTAGGAGAAAGTGAAGTTTATAGTTTAAGTGATAATAGCCCAGAACTAAACCACCTTTGTAAAACTAATGCAAGACTACCACATTGGGAGGATGAACGCAGCTTGAATTCTGCCCAGGTATAGACTTAAAAGATTACTCTGGGGATCACAAGATTTGCAGCTTCCTCAATTACTGCTAGAGAGAACATCACCATTGTAGAACCTAAGATTGGCCTTTTGAGATGTCTATTCAGGCTTTTGCATTTCTGACAACTGACAGCTCTACCTGACCTGCCAACTGTTCTCTGGCAACCCACCCAGAAGCGGACTCAGAGGCAAGAGGGCCATTTTCCCCTATGATTGCACCCCCAACCACTTAGCAGCACCCATTCCCTAGCCACCCTCTTCTCCCCAAAATACCTTTGAAAAACTCTAGCCTCCAAATTTTCCAGGGGGCTGATTTGGGTAGTAATAAAACTCTGGTCTCCTGTTCAGCCAGCTCTGCATGAATTAAACTCTTTCTCTACTGCAATTCCCGTCTTGGTAAATCGGTTCTATCTGGGCACTGAATAACGAACCCATTTGTCGGTTACAGAGACTACCTGAGGAGCCTCATCCTTTAGAGAATGTGGAAAACTACTCCCTTTGTATCTTTAAAGTATTCTTTCAGGCACCTGAGGTAGTGTGTCAAAAATGACAGAAATATCAAAAATCAAATAATGCCATTTTTACATGTAGTTAGACAGGCATGAGCAGGGCAGCAGTGGGCTCTTTCCGCACCCACTAGGAGAATGTCGGGTAATGGTTCGGCAATTATCACATTGCCTCTCTGAAAGTGATACACTGGCAGCCGGTGTCAGGAGGAGGCCATTTCCTGATGGTCCACGCCTATTGCACTGTTAATTGAATGCAGGCCCCAGGGAGACACAACTTCTCAGGCACATGCATTAACAGAAAAAAATGGCAGAGTATGACCTTCTCAGGGTACACCACCAGAAAAGGGAAGAAACCCTCAGATAGGCATGCATACAACTTCCTAAACATACTGCATGTGCTCACTTCCCAAGCAAAAGGAGGGCACTATGCATGCGGGCAGCCCCCTCTAAGGGAAGAATCATGGGAAAGGGGCACAAGACATGGGAAGTGGGCCAGCCTATGAAGTCTAGACCAAGGGTAAACACCACACTTGACCTTCATGTGCCCACTTGGGTCTCTTCTAAGCGTACTTTCCTTTCTTTCTTGTTCTAAAGCCTTATAAAATAAACTTCCACTCCAGCTCTGAAACTTGTCTCTGTCCCTTTTTCTGCCTTATGCCCCTCAGTCAAATTCTTTCTTCTGAGCAGGCAAGAATTGAGGTTGCTGCAGACCTCAATTATGGATTCACTGCTGGTAACTCGGATACCTTCCACCAGTAACACTATATAGGATAATTTCTAGGACATCCTGATTTCTGCATGCCAAGACATTTGTTTGGTCTGTCTTCCCTTTACCTCAAAGGGACACCCAAATGTGCATAGACAACATGACTGATGGCCTTAGGTCTGACTCCCATGTGGGGCCTCCCAGGGTCACCTTGGTAGACAACACGCGGGAGAGATCAGCTCCCCAAAGAAACAACTGGCTACCTGTGATTTTCCCCATTAACTCAGTGATGGGGCCAAGAAACGTGTGCTGCTGTCTCAACTCTCTCAGAAAGAAAGGAAAGGCGGAAAAGAAAAGAGATGTCAGAAACGTTAATAATTTTAATATTTTTCCATGATGCTGATAATAAACCAAAACTATACCCGGATTTTTGGGGGGTAGGAGGAGACAGGGTCTAGCTCTGTCATCCAGGCTGGCATGCAGTGGGGCAATTACAGCTCACTGTAACCTCCAACTCCTGGGCTCAAGGGATCCTCCCACCTCAGCTTCCAGAGTAGCTGGGACTACAGGTGTGTGCCATCATATCCAGCTAATTTTTTTTTTTTCTGATAGAGATGGGGTCTTCCTGTGTTGCTAAGGCAGGTCTCAAACTCCTAGGCTCAAGGGATTGTCCTGTCTCAGCCTCCCAAAGAATCGGGATTACAGGCTAGAGTCACTGTGCCACACCCAGTATTTCTTTTTAACTACTTCTCAAAGAGGAAGGCTTCCAAGTTTAGGGAAGGAAGTTCAGGGGTGCCTCAGTAACACAATGGTGGTCATGAGCACCAACAGGAGGCCACACCGGGGTGTCAACAAGCTGCTTCTCATGATTTGCTGAAGACAAGGAAGGTATAAAAACAGAAAACTTACATGGGCACGTGTAAGTTTTATGGGTCAGCCCCATGGGCCAACTGCTCCATGGTGTTTTAGTGTAACAAACAAGGTAACAAAGATTGACCTCCCATCAGAGTTGCTGTTGAGACTTCTGAGCTTCCCAGTCACAAATTCCTTGCTAATTAATTATTCTCAAGAGTGATTATTACGAGTTTGACTTTAAAATGATTTCTTGAGCTCAGTCCTAAAACAGCCTGCAGCGCACCCATCCCACTTCCCAGGCCATTCAGGACAACAGAGAAACCTCCCATCACAGAGCCTATTCCCATACAAGCTGTCCTCACACGTTCTTCTGGTCTCAAACTTTCCTCCAGATCTATCTTATGCATTCATTCGTTTACATGCTCGATTACCATTTGGTGAGCATCTTTTCATGGAGGCTCTGGTCAAGATAAAAAGAAAAGAGCAAGGAATAAGGGGCATTTCCCTAATCTCAGGAGCAGAGGGATTAACCATGGTATGTAAAATTGAATCCAACAAACATTAAACAATGCAAATGCTCTGGCTTCAAATGTGTAACGACGGGAAGGATGCATGAAATCCCTGGGCATGGGAACGTGAGAAGAGCAGGGCACGGTGGCTCACACCTGCAATCCCAGCATTTTGGGAAGCCACAGCAGAAGGATTATTCAAGCTCAGGGGTTCAAGACCAGCCTGGGCAACACAGTGAGACACTGTCTCCACAAAAATTTTTAAATTAGCTGAGCATGGTGATGTGTGCCTATAGTCTCAGCTACTCAAGAGGCTGAGGTGGGAGGATTGCTTGAGCCCAGGAGGTTGAGGCTGCTGTGAGCCAAGATTGCACCACTGCACTACAGCCTGGGTGACAGAGCAAGGCTCTGTTTCAAAAAAAGAAAAAAAAGAAAATGAGGAGATATTTTCTCCCTTTACCCATATTCTTTTAATGTTATAAACAAGCTGCTGGTGCCGTAAGAAATAAGAACAAAAAAAAAGGAAAGACGACAGCTGGACTTCCTGTGTGCCAAGCATTCTGCATGAGTTACTCCCTATTTACACCTCATTTTCCATGCAGGAGGTCATATGAATGTCACAATTTTGGAAACTGTTCAACAAAGAAATAACATTTAATGGTTCCAAAAAAAACCCACAAGTGACTGTTTAACTAAAATATTTTATAAAATGCTAGGTTTTCTGAAAAAAAATATGCTAGGTTTTCTGCACGCAACTTGCATTGCATGTGGGCCCTGTTGCTGACCACGGTCCCACACCCTAGCCCATGTTCCTCCAACACACCCGGTTTCAAGAGAAACAGAGCCATGCCATTGGAAATAGCAAGACAAAAGGAAAAGGTGCCTCTGGTGATGCTTGAAATCCCTTTCTGCCCGTCTACCCACATGTCTGCTGTTATAGCCCTCAGTTGCACTGGAGAAAACATACAAGGCATCAAAACTTGCATACACAAGGTCGGGTGTGCAACTACCTGTCTCCAAAACGGAACACCATTTGGCAATCACCTTGGCAATTCTCCTACAAATTCCCTGCTGTGGGCTTTGAAATATGCCATGGAGCTACCTGGTTGGCTCTAGGTGTCACCATCTGTGGAGGAAGTGCACCTGGATGGGGAGCCAGCTGTGGGTCCTTCTCACTGCCTCTCAGCCAGCCCTGCTCAGGTTCTTGACCTCAGCCTGCTGGGGCTGGTAGCAAAAGGAGAAAGTTCTGCACCCCACCATGGCTATTCCCCACCACTTACTGAGCACATTCCAGGGGCCATGCCCAGAAGTAGAGAAGGGAGAGATGGGCAGCATGACAGAAAAATACTCCGTGGCCTCAGGGAACTGATGAGCTACAAGAATTGGCCAAGTACAACTGCTAATGTGTTTGTGTAAGTAAAGTTTTATTGGAATATAGCCACATTCCCTGATTTCCATATTGCCCAGGGCTGCTTTCATGTTAGAACAGTTGCGATAAAGATCCTGTAGCCTGCAAAGCCTAAAATATCCACTCTCTAGTCTGTTGCAGAGAGAGTTCACTGACCCCTGGTCTAGCCAATAGAACCAAGTTCCAACATAATAATGGAAATCAAAACACACTCACTGCAAGAGAGGAAAATGCCAACTGGAGCAAGTCCTCCCTCTACCTGTCAGTGCAAGCCAGCAGCATAGGGGGCTCTCTCTCACCACAGACACACAGGATGGCTAGGTCCTTAACCTCTGGGAGGGACAAGCCTCCCCACCACCTTCACAGTCTTTGGCATGACCCAAGAATACCATTTAGGCATTGGGACAGAAGAGATGCCTCTTCTGTTTTCACATTTTTATATGTAAAATTTCATTCACCTCTTCACTCTGGCTTTGGGGATGTATACATACCGTTTTTGGGAAGGCTGCATTAAAGCTGAAACTTTGTCATCATAAAACTTCTTCATTGCAATCCTGTCAAGGGCCTGGTCGGCGCTGGAGGGGAAAGAGAGAGAGAGAGAGATAACTCAATGGAGCTCACACCACGTGGGTGCGTGATGGGGGATGTGTCTCATGGCTGTTGAAAGCGACCAGCTCCCACAGGGGGCTTCACCCTTTGCTGCACCTGTGCATACCCAATCCACCTGTCTCCTGTTAGACTTCATTTCCCCTGCAGGAATATACTGTGCTCAAAGTGGAGCCATAGTGCAGGGTCAGAATTCTCATCTGAAATAACAGCTCCTTATCTAAAGATATGATTCTTAAGAGTGCTGAATACCCAGCTTGCAGAAGAACCAACTGAGGCATCTCAGCAGGCAAGTGGTAGGGCTGGTGTCCAAAACTGTCCCTTGGCCACCCTACGTCCTAAATAAAGACCATTTTAAGTGGGTTCTGTGCAAGACAAGCAGGCAGACTCAAGTCTCAGGACCACAAGGATGCAGGGAGCAACCCAGGGCAGGAGAGTCAACGGACCCCCCCATGAAGTCCCAAGAGGCACCCTCAAGACACAAGTGGGCCAGCCTGTGCCCCACCAGTATGTCACTCCCAGGACTGGGCTTGAGAACACTGCAGGGCACCGGGGTTGGAAATGTATCTGAGGCCTCGGGGCTGCAGCATTGTTTTTGAAGTGATTGAAAGTAACCCTGCTTTTCAACAATATAGTTGACCTTCAATGCCAGGTCCACAGTGCTCACAGTTAGTGTCTGACAGAAACTTCCAGAAATCTCACAGCAGGGCATTCGTGGGATTTCTTGATATGACTTCAGCACAAATCCTGGAATATGAGTGCAGTGTCTTAACAATTCCAACTCATTTGGGCCAAATGCTTCCTTAAAACCCTGATAGGCCGGGTGTGGTGGGTCACATCTGTAATCCCAGCACTTTGGGAGGCCAAGGCAGGCAGATCACCTGAGGTCAGGAGTTCAAGACCAGCCTGGTCAACAGGGTGAAATCCTGGCTCTACCGAAAATAAAAATTACTGGGGCATGATGGTGGGTGCCTATAATCCCAGCTACTTGGGAGGCTGAGGTGGGAGAATCACTTGAACCCGGGAGGCGGAGGTTGTAGTGAGCAGAGATCACACCATTGCACTCCAGCCTGGGTGACAGAGTGAGATTCCATCTCAAAACAACAACAACAACAACAACAACACCTGATAAAGTGGGCCCCTTACTTAGAAAAACGTGTCTGTGCCCCTCTAGAAAAATGATGTACATAAGCACTGTGGACTTCATAAAAATACCGGTAGAGAGACAGGCAGGAGGAGAAAGAAACATACTCAAAAGTAAGTTGAGTGTGATTTGACTTTCACAGAATGCTATAAAATGGACAACTTGCTACGTGCATTTACTAGGCAAGGGGCTGTGCTGGTGGCGCAGTTACAAACAGAAGGGCCCACTTTAGCACCGAGTCCATCACATACTGAGCAGGAGAATGCAGCTCCATAGCCTCCCAGTGACTTTTAAGCATTCCTTTTTCTGAAATTTACTTGTTTTATGAAATGCTGAGAATACATTTTGACCAATGTTTATTTTCCATAGTAATATTAGTAGTAGTAATAATATTAGTACTGGTTTTGTCTTTATAACTCTTATTTTTATGGTGTTGATACAAGAATGTTCTTCTTCTCTGGTGACTTGAAGTTTCTGTTTTCTTCTGTTTGCAGTTTGTGATAAAGATCTCAAACATGTGCTTGTGCTATCTGGGATTACTCTACTTCTGAAATATAATCTAAGAGGGAACATTGTAGAAATGATCAAAGATGTATGTATAAGAATGTGTTCATCATGGCAAGCTTTGCAGTAGAAAACAACTGGAAGCAACCTTAATTACCAAAAAAAAAAAAAAAAAAAAAAAAAACACTTGGGAGGCCAAGGTGGGCAAATCGCAAGGTCAGGAGTTCAAGACCAGCCTGGCCAACATGGTGAAACTACGTCTCTACTAAAAATACAAAAAATTAGCTGGGCATAGTGGCGGGTGCCAGTAATCCCAGCTACTTGAGAGGCTGAGGCAGGAGAATCACTTGAACCTGGGAGGTGGAGGTTACAGCGAGCCAAGATCACGCCATTGCACTCCAGCCCCGGTGACAGAGTGAGACTTCGTCTTAAACACACACACACACACACACACACACAAAACTGACAAAACTGGAAGCAACTTGGATAGGCAAAATCAACAAATGCTTAAATACATAACATATCCGTTGAATAAAGTGCTATGCTGCCACTGAAATGATGTCGGGAAACGATGCGTATAAAATGATATTAATGTAGAAAAGCAAGTCACAAAGAGCATGTGGTATCAGCCCATTTAATTGAAAGGCACTTAATACTATTACTCCTACTAATCACAGCAGCGTTAATGGTAGCCAATACCTGAGTACTGATGCTGTTCTAAGTGCTTTTTGTGTAACATATGTTGAACTGTCACAACATTCCGGGAAGTAGGACTACCATCATTTTCCAGGTAAGGATGCTGAGGCTTAGAGAGATTCATGTAAATTGCCTGACACATGCAGATGAAATACATATTGACTACTGAGAGAAAACAGAATTTGTAGCAAGAGGTCAAAGGTGTGTTTTTAGCCCTAAGACATCTACCCTTCCCAAAAAATCCAGGACTACCCACAGTGCATGGAACTTCGGTTCAGGCAGTACTACTTTGCTGGGGATAGAAATGCTCAGTTGCAGCTGGGCGTGATGGCTCACACCTGTAATCCCAGCACTTTGGCAGGCCGAGGCGAATAATCACCTGAGGTCAGGAGTTCAAGACCAGCCTGGCCAACGTGGTGAAACCCTGTCTCTACTAAAAATACAAAAAATTAGCTGGGCATGGTGGCACACACCTATAATCCCAGCTACTCAGGAGGCTGAGGCAGGAGAATCACTTGAACCCGGGAAGCGGAGGTTGCAGTGAGCCAAGATTGCACCACTGCACTCCAACCTGGGCAACGGAGCAAGAGTCTGTCAAAAAAAAACAAAAACAAAAACAGAAGTGCTCAGGCTCAGGTGGTCTCTGTCCAGAACCAGCCAGGCTATGTTTAGTTACCAACCAAATGTCTTTGGCATCATTGAGGGATGGATGTGCCCAGGAATCTCGATTTTCCTGGCACACACACACACCGATGATTATTCTCACCAAGAGGGTATCTGATTTTCACTTGGGGGTTGGTTTCCTCCCTGGCAGACACCAACTCCCCAGTTGGTTTCCAGAGAAAACATTCAGAAAGTCAAATTTCACTCCTTGGTGCTAGAAAGGAAAAGGTTTATCGGCTGATATGAATAGGCTTCTATTTCCTCAGAATGGAAAGCTCAGGCTTTACAAAGAGGCCATTGAGAAGACAGGGCAGATGCAAATGCAGACCCCATAAATAATGATATTTTCTGCATTGCATTTCAGCGAGAGTGAAGATCTGCACTCTGGGAAGGGTTCAGGTGTACACCACAGCTGCCCAAGGCCAGGAGGATGGGCATAGGGCTGAGGTCCTTGTGGCCCTGCCGTGTTTGTGTCATGTCTGGCTAAGGGGACCCAAGTGGCACCTCCAAAGTCTCCATGATTACAGTTCCATCTTATGGAAACCAGCCCAGACCTGGCTCTCCACTCCTAGGCTGTGGGATCATGAGCAAGCTGCCTGGCTCCTCTGAGCCTCACCTCCCTCATCCATGCAATGGGAATGATACTAACTGCCTCATGGGTTAGTTAGGAGAATTCAGGGAGAAAAGGAAAATATTCAGTATACTTCCCAGAGGCCCAGTGCCTGCAAAAGAGGTGGCTGTCACCATCATTATATACAAGGTATGAGCTGATTTAGTGAGACCACTCTGTTCTTTTCATAATCGTGACTTTTATCTCTGTTATTTTTTATTAGAGAATTCTCTATTAAAGAACAAGGGACAGTGGGGCCACTTATTTTTTTAATGCCTCCATGGAAGTACTTAGAATCAATCATACACAGTCACCCAACCTGGAAAATGCCACTTTCACAAGTGTAAACGCTTAACTGGAAACTGGGTTTCCAGGCACTGACCACCCCAGCACTGGGGGATGGGAAACACAGGTCAGCCAAGCCCTTGGTATCCAGAACAGCTCCTGCGCAGACAGCCTTCAGCCCCATGCAGGCTCAGCTTTTAGCACCTGAAGACAGCGAGCTGACATCATCCTACCTGGCTGAGATGTTGGTGAAATGCATGTAGGATGATATGACCACTCCTATGCATCCTTTCCCGCCCTGCAGGAGACAAAAGATCAGCTGATTTTCTCTGAAATCCCACAGCAGAGATGTAATTAGAACAGGAAAAGACTCACTAGTGGACAAAATAATAGAGAGCCTGCCTTGGAGGTAAGGCCAGCATTACCCACAGCCTTCCTGTCTGGGAAAGTCAGTACCCAGTGCAACTGGAGTCTCTGCAACAGGGAACCGAACCTGCATGCTGGGTGCAAACAGTAAGAGCGGGTGCTAACTGGAGCAGCCGTAGAAGCCCAGGAGGGCAGACCAACACAGCAGCTGCCTGTCATTTTACCCAATTAGGCTGGAAGAAACTGTGCCAGGAGCTGCAGCAATTAGCATGACTTAATTATCCAGGTCAGACAGAAGTGAACGCCTGCCTGCTAACGGGCTGACAACGATCAGGGCTGCAAACACAGCTCAGCATGATGGGACACAGATTCCAGCTCACTGGCAGCACTGCCAGCACCTGAGCTCCACGTACACCCCCGTAGCCCGCCCTCACTACACATAGAGGAACCATTGTCCCAGGCAGAAGTTCTGGAAAAGGACCCACTCAAACCATAACCACAGACACCAACAGCCCAGCCCACAGACCAGCAACACCAGCAGGAGAAGCAGAAAGTATTGGACAGGCCACCCTCACCCAGGGCCATAGAGTGCCACCTTCTAGAACATACTCTTACAACCTACAACAGCAGATTGCAAACCACAGCCCAGGAGCTACTTCTGCCCATTACCTACTTTCCCACAACTTGTGAGCTAAGAGTAGTTTTACATTTTCTAACTATTAAGAAAAAATTTTGAAAAGAGAAGATTCCACGCCATGTGAAAATGTGTTGAAGTTCAGATTTCAGTTGTCCATATACAAAGTTTGACTAGAACATGGCCATTCCCATCTGTTCACCTACATCCAGGGCTGCTTTCACTCTCTCTGCAGGGGTAGGTTTGAGTATTTGCAGCAAGACCACGGGGACTGAAAAGCGTAAAATACAATCTGGCTCTTTTTTTTTTTTTTTTTGGAGACGGAGTCTCACGCTTTGTCGCCCAGGCTGGAGTGCAGTGGCACAATCTCGGCTCACTGTAAGCTCCGCCTCCCAGGTTCACGCCATTCTCCTGCCTCAGCTTCCCAGGTAGCTGAGACTACAGGCGCCCGCCACCACGCCCGGCTAATTTTTTGTGTTTTTAGTAGAGACGGGGTTTCACCATGTTAGCCAGGATGGTCTCGATCTCCTGACCTCGTGATCCACCCGCCTCAGCCTCCCAAAGTGCTGGGATTACAGGCGTGAGCCACCGCACCCGGCCTAATCTGGCTGTTTTTAAAAATATTTGCCAACCCCTTATCTGGAATCATATAAAGCCAAAAAGGCAGGGCCTCTAATATGTAGCTCCCTAACTTCTTGAGAAGAAACTACTGATCAAATTCAAGTCACAATTCTGATAAGCCCAGTCACACATGAATGTCACCCAGGAGCATCCTCTCTGTCAGTGAAAGTCAAGAGCATGCCTTATAGGTACTCAATTCGGGCACTTGATACACTCTTTGCAGCTGAATCCTGGCACGTGCAAATTATTAACAGTATGGCTACTAGTATGCCTCTTGCATAAAACTGTATTTGACAGCAATTCACCTACAAAGAAACAACACTTCAGCCAAAACAGGCACACATGGCGGTAACATTTACCCCATTACCAATCGCTTTTGTGGCACTATTTATGGATATATAAAGCAAGTATTTTTTTTCTTTTTTTTTTTTTTTTTTGAGACAGAGTTTCGCTTTTGTTGCCCAGGCTGGAGTGCAATGGAACGATCTCGACTCACGGCAACCTCCGCCTCCCAAGTTCAAGTGATTATCCTGCCTCAGCCTCCCAAGTAGCTGGAATTACAGGCATGCATCACCATGCCCGGCTAATTTTTTGTATTTTTAATAGAGACAGGGTTGTTCCATGTTGATCAGGCTGATCTCGAACTCCCGATGTCAGATGATCCCCCCACCTTGGCCTCCCAAAGTGCTGGGATTACAGGCATGAGCCACTGCGCCCGGCCTATAAAGCAAATATTAAAAGATCTGAAGGGACAGATAGAAATGCCACAACCGTAGGGGACTTCAGTACCGCATTTTCAACAATGGACAGATCACCTAAACCAATAAGAAAACAGGGTACTCAACCTGCACTTTAGACCAAACAGACCTTACAGACATATACAGAACACTGCATCAGAATATGCATTCTTCTGAAGTGCACACAGAAGGTTCTCCAGGATAGATGGCACGTTAGGCCACAAAACAAACCTTAACGAATTTAAGGAGACTGAAATCATATCCAGTATCTTTTCTTTTTTTCTTTTTTTTTTTTTAATGGAGTCTCCCTCTGTCGTCCAGGCTAGAGTGCAGTGGCAAGATCTCAGCTCACTACAACCTCCACTGCCTGGGTTCAAGCGATTCTCGTGCCTCAACCTCCCGAGTAGCTGGGAATACAGGTGCATGCCACCATGCCCAGCTAATTTTTTTGCATTTTTAGTAGAGACGGGGTTTTACCATGTTGGCCAGGCTGGTCTCGAACTCCTGACCTCAGGTGATCTGCCCGCCTTGGCCTCCCAAAGTGCTGGGATTACAGGCATGATGCACCGCGCCTGGCCTCAAGTATCATTTCTGACCACAGTGGTATGAAACCAGAAATCAATAACAGGAGGAATCTTGGAAAATTCACAAGTTTATGGAAATTAAACAACATACTCCTAAATAACTACTGGGTCAAAGAAAAAAGTCAGAAGAGAGGTTTAGAAATATCTTGGGAGAAACAAAAATTGAAACACAACACACCAAAAACTTATGGGATGCAGCAAAAGCAGTTGTAAGAGGAAAGTTTATGGCAATAAATGCCTATGTTAAAAGAAAAAACTCTCAAATAAAAAAACCTAATGTTAGGCCGGGAGCGGTGGCTCACGCCTGTAATCCCAGCACTTTGGGAGGCCGAGGTGGGTGGATCATGAGGTCGGGAGATCAAGATCATCCTGGCCAACATGGTGAAACCCCATCTCTATTAAAAATACAAAAATTAGCTCATTGTGGTGGCACGTGCCTGTAATCCCAGCTACTAGGGAGGCTGAGGTAGGAGAATCACTTGAACCAGGGAGTTGGAGGTTGCAGTGAGCCGAGATCACGCCACTGCACTCCAGCCTGGTGACAGAGTGAGACTCTGTCTCAAAAAACAAAACAAAACAAAAAACCTAATGTTGCACCTGAAGGAACAAAGAACAAACTAAACCCCAAATTAGCAAAGGAAGGAAAAAACAAAGGTTGGAGCAGAAACAAATAAAGGAGAGACTAGAAAAACAATAGAAAAGATCAACAAAACTAAGGGTTGGGTTTCCTGAAGACTAACAAAATTGACAAATCTTTACCTAGACTAACATAAAAAGAGAAAACTCAAAATCAGAAATGAAAGAGCAGTCATCATAACTGATGCCATTTAGACACAAAGAAACACAAAAAACTACAAACAATTACATAGCAATAAATTGGATAACCTGGAACAAACTCATAAATTCCTAGACACATACCACCTACTAAGACTGAATCATGAAGAAACAGAGAATCTGAACAAAACAATAACAAGTAAGGAGATTGAATCAGTAATATAAACTCTCCGACAAAGAAAAGCCCAGGACCTGATCACTTAACTGATGAATTCCATCATCGAAAAAAAGAGAAAACTTTGCTATGGTTTAAATATTAGCCCCTTCCAAAACTCACGTTGAAATTTAATCTCCAATGTGGCAGTATTGAGTGGTGAGGCCTTTAAGAGATGACTGGGTCATGGGGAACCTTGCCTTCATGAATGGGTTAATACATCTGCGGATTAATTAACTAATGGGTTAACGAGTTATCACAGGAGCGGAACTGGTGGCTTTCTAAGAAGAGGAAGAGAGACCTGAGCTAGCTCCCTCAGCCCCCTCGCCATGTGATGCCCCGTGCAGCCTCAGGACCTCTGCAGAGTCCCCAAGAGCAAGAAGGCGCTCACCAGACGCAGCCCCTTGAGCTTGGACATCTCAGCTCCTATAAATTTTAATATAAGAAATAAATTCCTTTTCTTTACAAATTACCCAGTTTCACATATTCTGTTATAAGTAACAGAAAACAGACTACTGCAAACTCTGCCAGAAAGCTGAAGAAATGCAAACACTTTCAAACTCATTTTACAAGGCCAGCAGTACCCTGATATGAGGTCTTTCTTAATGCAATAGTAAGTATTTAAGGTTTTGCAGGCTGCAAAGTCTTGTTTCAACCATTCAAACCTACCCCTGCATTGTGGGTGGAAGCAGCCATGGATGTACGTGAACAGATGGAGGTGGCCATGTTCCACTCAAACTACGTATGGAACTGAAGTAGGACATCTTCATGTAATGTTCATGTAAATAAAGCTCTTAGCTCACAGGATGTAGAAAACACAAGAGGGCATGATAGGCTCATGGACTGTTACGTTTTAGTGCAAGCTGCATTCTTTTGGACTTGGAACTGTTCTTAACAAAAATCACAGAATCACTAATTGCACAATTTTCCATGGGTATTCTTCACCATGGACTCAGAAACAAAAGGCATGGTGTGGATGAAATCTCCCAAAAGAACTGCAGGCCATTTCTGGTCAGTCAATAACCAGGATGTGGAGGGGTGAGGAGGAGACTGCACACACCCACACAAACACAAGCCTCTGCATCACACAGCAGAATGGGAAGCATAGCAGGACTGACCCTCACTCTGTTCCCGCCCAGGCTGAGACACGCCCAGCTATGCTAGAAATTCCTGGCATGTGTGGAAGGATACGCGCATTCTGCAAAGCAGGCGGATTTCGCCAAATGTCAGCGATTTCACCCCTGCAGTGATGATGATGAACTTCTGTTAACATCGACATCAGCAATTTCAAATTAAAAGAGGGCTTATCTCTCAGGGCACAATTTCTAAGCTTTTCAAAAATGATTTACATGGCACCAGAAGAGGGCAAGCGATTAGCAAATCACTTCTGAGAAGTTTCAACATGTTCCCATGAATTCCACTAACAAGAGCTGTCCAGAAAGCCTAAAGTTGCTTAGCAAAATGATGAATTTTAGAAAGCTCTAGGTGGTCCCCACTAGGACCCATATGTTTTAAATAATCTCATCATTTCTTTCAATTTCATCTAAAAAATTGAAGTGAACAACAACTAAAATGGAATAAATGGCCAAGGATGGCACTTTTCAAGTCCAGCAACTCCAAGAGTCTTCTGACAATGCAGCTGGCAGCAGGTCTGGGTGCGCCCTAGAACCTGCACTTTCCACAGGTGCTGCTGCTGGGCCCAGGCTCACAGCTCAGGAATGCTGCTTAGAACAGCTTGCTACGTGATCCTGGGCAATGATGATCCATCAATATCAGGCTCACTGTGTCAAGATCACCACACCAAGCCTGAAAAGCATAGGTTGTTTTAATTAACAAGAATTACATTGATTTAAAAGTCTGTCTGACTCTCTCTCTCTCTCTCTCTTTTTCTCTCTCTTAGTTTGCACCAAAACACAATTTGGGTGGAGGATCCATAATTTAACATAATACTTGAAAAGATCAGGTCATCATAGACAATTTGGTGGTCCTAATGGGTGTGCCTGTCCATTTGGGGGGAAAATATGATCAAGTTAGATGTGAGGAAAGAGACAATACCAGAGAGAAGCAAATAACATCTGTGTGTCCCTGATGGAAGTTTTCTGCACATCGAATGGTCATCAAATGCCTTACAGCTGTAAACAGCATCCACAGGCCGGCCTACCTAGTGCCTTTGCGGGAAAGATATACTGAGAGTCTAACATAACTCAAATGGAAGCTTCTTTCAAACTAAATTCCATAATACAATGGATTTCTGTGCAGTTTTTTAGTGTGAAAGAGTCCGGAAGAAAAAAAAAACACTTCTATCTTGAACCGTCAACACTTCCTAGATACTTTGATGGTCCTAAGAATGCTTTGTCAAACACACAAAACAGGGAGCTGCCCATTAACGAACAGCGACCCCAGCCCCCTGGCTACATCCTTTCCCAAAGGATTCCTCCCTGACTCAAGGTGTGACTGGGATAAGAGCTTTTCTCTAATAGTAAGTTTCTGGCAGGAGGGTTAAGCTTCACACGCTTACCCCTCAGTGAGTTTGCTTTCAGTCCAACCCCTTTCAACACCAATCACATTTGAGGAGCAGTGCAAAGCAGCTGAGAAAACTGGGAATTAAGAGGAAAGATCCCAGGAGGTAGGAGGAGGAAGCATGGAAGGAACCCGATGCAGCCAGGAGGAGGAGTGCCCACCAGCTATGCACCTGGGCTGCCGGCATCCACCAAGCCTGCTGGGGCTGACACACAGACAGTCCCAGCCACTCTGTGAAGATGCACAGGCCACATCTGCACTGCAATGGCTCCACGTGGAAAGGACGACATGTTTACTGCAATGGCATCATGCCATCATCTAGTCTATCAACTGATTACCATAACTCAAGACGGCATGGAAAGTCTGACACAGTCCATCTGAAAAGGGCATAGCTGTTTTGAAAAGGAGGGCTTTCCATGAAAAATAAAATTTAATAAAAATGAAACGATTTGCTCTCATAACTGTGGTCAATTTGGGGTCAATAGTTTCAAATGTCCAGCTACACATTCAGGGACCACAATCCTATAAATTCTAAGGCCAAACTTGGGGAGGTGTGATAACTCTTTGTTTCCTTCTTTAAGAGCAAGTAGGAAAACCTAAAGACAAACCCATAAGGAGCGCATCACACCAGCTCAAAGCGGAAATGTGCTCATATGCAGCAGTTGTCTCCATCTCAACTCCAAAGGCTAAAGCCTAGCCAGACCCCCAAATGTGAGAGGGGGTGCGCTCACCCTGCAGTGAATGACGACCACATGCTGGGGGTTGCTGTTCAGCCAGGACTCCTGTGCCTTGCATATGGTACACATCTTATCCAGGGGCAGTGCGTGGAGCTCCGGCCAGCCCACATCCATGATGTGCAACAAGAGAGGGGAGCTCCCTCAGTTTCCATTTCCTGAAACCTTCTGAGGCCATCTCACAATGACTTCTTTCATCATCGATACATTTCATTTGGGAGTAAAGAACATGCTGGGTGACCCTTTCCTAAAACTCAGTGAGCACGAGGACCAACTTCCTTCACTGGGAAGAAAAAATAAAGCATTATACTGCCCACGTGATGCCTCTTCCTCTAGGGGCTCATCTGCTCTTCTGCAGCTGGGGTGACAATTCTAGAAAGGTCTTTGAGTTGCCGATGGTGCAGGTTGTGTGAAGAGGGCTGCAGTCCAGTGAGATCTCAAACAGCAGTCCTAGGCCCAAGCTGCTGCCAAAATCTCCCCACTCGGGTTAAAATCCCAGTTTGGAGAGTGCAGCCAGCCATCTCCCACACTGTGCAGACAACACCTCAGAGACAATCTCCTGGAAAGGCAGGACTTAAGGAGGAAGCACCTTCAAAACCCTGATTAAGTTTGGTGCTTGGACAAAGAAAATCACCACCATGTGCTAAAGACACAGTGACTCGGTACAGAACTGCAGCTCTGAGCATCCTGAGGCACACAGAAGTCCACAGTGGCCTGTGGCCACATGGGGGTGTTGCTTTTCCTTTGATTTCCTTTTGTCAGTAGGGTGAGGACAAGGGGCTCTATCTTACGATGAAAGTCGTAGAAATAGTGTAAGATTGTTGGAAATTTCAGAAAACTGCCAGGAAGTAGGAAAAGTCACTACCGCTGCCACCACTCAAAGATAACCACTGCAATGTTTTCATGAATCCCTTAGTCTCTTTTCCATATACATTTAGCATAATTGAGATACCATTATACATAAATTCTATACTCTACTATTGATAACTAGTATTAAAATAGGCAACTTATCATGTTTCCGCTCTGTTACTCTAATGGCTGCAAAATATTTCAACATATAGAATATACATACACATATTACCACAACTTATGTTGACTGAGTCTTAAAATTATCCCAAGCTTTGCTATTGAAAATGATCATGAAGGGTGAGGGGCAAGGGGAATGAGAGCATTAGGACAAATACCTAATGCGTGAGGAGCTTAAAACCTAGATGACAGGTTGATAGGTGCAGCAAATCACCATGACACATGTATATCTATATAACAAACCTGCACGTTCTGCACCTGTGTCCCAGAACTTAAAGTAAAATTTGAAAAAATTTTAACAATTTTTTAAAAAATGAAAATTATCATGAAAGGAGTGGATTACTATGACCATAAAGAGATACTAGGAGAAGAGAGCCCCATGCTGATGGAAATGTTTTGTCTCTTGTTTGTGGTGGCTTAACAAATCTATACACATGATGCAGTTTAGATTTGTTCTATACATATATTTGTTATAGATTTGTTCCATGCATATATATATGCAGTATATATGAAAGATCCCAGGAGGCGGGAGGAGGAAGCATCACGTGTATAGATTTGTTCTATACATATATATGTAGTATTTATCATCTATACACACGATGCCGAGAAACACACATGTACGCGAAACCAGGGAAATGTGAGTGAGGTCCGTGGACTATACCAATGCCAACTTCCTGACCTAGATATTTTACTATTAGTGTTGTAAGAGTCTCCCACCGGAAAGACTGGGTGAGAAGTACAGGAGATCTCTGTATTATTTTCACAACTTCCTATGAATCTCTAACTATTTCAAACTGAAAAAAAAAGTAATTAAAACAATTGATATGAACAATTCCTAATACTCCTTATCAAGTCACATTCCACAAAGACTAGTAGCAAATTATTTTTGCACAAAATAAGCATTGTTTACATTTTTCAAAAATGCAGAATATAAAGGGATGAACTCCATACCTTTGGGTTAAGCTTTGTAAGGTCATATCTCTTTTCTGAAAGATTCAATACCTATAAAAGAGAGAAAAAATGCCTTGCGTAAAATAGATTTTAATATTTTAAAAAATTAATACTTTAATTTTTATTTAATTTTAATTAATACTAATTTTTTAAAAAAATATCTAAAATCTTCACACTCACAAATTGGGGGATAAAAAGCTTTTAGACAAATCCTTGACATCAGAGATGAAAGGAGAAAACACACTGCATTTTTACATGATGTTTCCCTTCCAGGTACTGAGGATCAGAAAAGATTGAAAAATATAGACGTGTGTGGTCACAGAATACAAAACAAATAAAATAAATAAGATAAGGATGGCATACAGAACCCTTACACATAAAGTCTATATTCTACTTCGTTAACTAGTATTAAACCAGGCAATTTACCGTGTTACTATTTTTTTTTTAATTCTCATGGCTACAAAATATCCCAACATACAGGATATATATATGTACACATATATATACACACACACACACATAAAAAATATATAATATAAAATATATATACTTATATATATAAAATAAATTCCATGGTCTTGCTCCTGACAACACAAACTGACCCAATAGAGAGGTGGCACATGGTGGGGAAGGCAGTCCCTCCTCTATGGCCTGGTGGCCCCAGGCCTGGAAAGGGCTGAGTTCATGCCCAGCCAAGAGCCACGGCCTAAGTTCACTGAAAAAATCACAGCCATTTGTGGAACCTTGCTAAATACTCCAGTAGTTCAAAATGAAAAAAATAATAACAATAATGTTCCAGCAACAAGGAGCCTTAAAAATTAACTAAACGTCCCTCTCACTTCAGAGTCAGAGATGTGAGGAAAGTGAAGGGTGGGGGCTTGTCCTGGTCACCCAGCAAGCCCTGTTTATGACAAGGGGGGGCGCTGCTTTGAGACCCACAGTTCATTTCTTAACCCTGCACAAGAAAAAGATCCCTGCCATAGCCATTTTGCAGGGAGAGCTCTGGCCCTGACAAGGCCCCACAGACAGGTGCTGGCCAGGGCTCCAGGCCCTCTGCATGGTCTCTTTGGGGAAGGTGGACTGGGGAAGAGGGGAAGGATGGCCAGAGAGGAGACTCGGGATGTGCTGACCAGCCTGGGAGTGGCTTCCAAAGGAAGGAGCCATGGTCCTGCAGAGCACACTGCTTCAGTGATGAAGGAGGAAGCCCTGGGGAGGAGAGGGCCCCTGGTGAGAGGCACCACCATCAGATGGGGCTTGGCCACCACTTCCTGTCCACTGCCAGGTCACAGACAAGATGGGCTTCAAGACGAGAAAGAGGCAGGAGCCTGAGTGAATCAAGGATTGGGGAGGGGTCAGGACACAGGAAGCACCCGGGCCAGGGCTGCTCTGGCATCAGACGGAGGCCACATCCTACTCTGCCACTTGGGTCCACCTCTCCCAGCCACTGGTGCCCCAGTCATTGGAGCAGACCAACAAGGAAGACAATGACCACCTTGTAGGCTTGCGGGGCAGATTAGCTTTACCACAGATAAGGAGGCCTCCTTACTAGAGATAAGAAGGCAGGTAGAGAGAGGGTGCCAGGGAGCTGTCATTCAATCCCATTAGTGACTGTTGACAGCAGAAGGAAGTCAGCCTCCACCTGGGCTACCAACCATGGGAACAGAAAACAAGGGGCCAATCAGAGGGTGAGAGATGGTGAGAAGCTGTTCTGTATTATTTATTCCTCAGATGTGGCTCCACCATCAACTCGACACGTGTGTTTTGAAAATCAAGCTGTCTCCTTGTCTCCAGGGCAGCCCCTGGTTTCTTGGGTGCCCACCTAATTTGTCTTCCTAATTTCTGGCTCAGGAGGAGAGTCACAAGTTTGTCTTTTGATACCAGGGATGCAGCATGGGAGTGCAGGGGTGGCTGGCCGGGGACATGTCCCAAGGCACTGGGGAGCCAGCCTCACTGATGAGTGCAGGACGAGGCAACAGCCATCCCTGTGGTCAGCAGTCGTGTGTCCCTGAAAGCTACCTACAGAGACACATAAGGCTCCTCCCCAGGCGTGGCAGCAGAGAGACACAGGACGAGGGCGACATGGACAGCTGTGTGAGCCCAGGCCCTTGAGCTTCTTCCTCATGTGTAAACCAGTGTTCTGTGAGTGCCCATCCCTACACAGTGCCTGTTGCAGAGCCTGCCCAAAGGCTCCCGGAGCTGCCCACCTCTCACCAGGTAGTTGTCCCCATGCTTGGACTTGAGCATGCGCGTGACCTCCTGCAGGTTGTGCAGGTAGGATTCCTCGGAGCAGCCGGCGGGGAAGGACACGGCGATGATGCGCTCCGTGATGTAAGTGAGGTCCAGCCCATGGCCCTCCTCCATGGTGGGACTCAGGATGACGAGCCTGCGAGAGAGCAGTGGGCAGATCAGAAGCAGGGTAAGGAGACAACAGACATCCCCTAGGAAAAAGGTGAAGACGACGGACACTCATCCCCTGGGTGTTCACACCAGCACCTGGGCGGCCAGCTACGGGAATTTACAGTGTGCACAGCCTCTGCGCTGTGTTCCCATAACGGTGGGCAGTGTGGGGAGGGGCACAAGATTGAATTTTCCTAGCAGGGCATGACAGGGTACCGCAAGCTGCAGCCAGGGAACGCACAAAGAGAAAGCAACCCAGAGCAGTGACACATGGGCTCAGATGCAAAAGCACGAAGGCGGGAAGGACTTTTTGTGGTTTCACTGGGAGCAGGAACAGGGTTCCAGGTGGGACTCCTGGAGAGGGAGCCTCAACCCTGCTCCGAGGTATCAAGGTCGGCACGAGGGGACACCGGGAGGGGGCCGGGAGGAAGAGGAGATGGTGTGAGCAGAAGCCAAACATCAGCAAGCAGCTCCTCGTGTCCGTATGTGGCATCCTGGGGCAGGTGCGGCCAAGGATGAGGCTGGTGAGGTGGCCAGCTATGGTCGTGGAGGACCCTGCAGGCCCAAGAAGGAGGCAGGACCTCACGTGGAGAGGGGACCAGCTGGGGCATAATCAAAGCGGCCTTTCATCTACTGAGCAGCAACTCAGCAGACTCCTGTCAGAAGGCTAAGAGCTCCATGGGGCCCCGCTGGGACGCCACCCAGCTAACCACAGGCCAGGTGGATGCAGAGTAGAATGTGGGGCTGGCCACCCAGCCAGGGGCCCAGGTGGCCAGGGCAGGTCCCCAAGTGTGAGATGAAGACTGTGGAGGAGGGAAGAGGGAAGAGGGTAGAAATGGTCATGTCATGGCCAGCAGCCTGAGGACGTGGGCAGGACTGGCAGTGTGGGAGCCAGGCACCCAATGTGACTGGAGACAAGGGCCTCCCACAGACCACAGATTCTCCACCAGCCCTGTGGTTCCCAGGGAGGCCTGAGCCCCTCCCAGGAGGGCTCCTAACATTAGGGCTGAGGGTGGTATCCAGGAGGAGGTGGAAAAGGTTCCAGGGAGAGGGGATGAGGTCAAACCCAATCGGTGCCCCCATGAGGTAAAGCCAGAGGCATGGGTCCACAGGACGTGTCCTTAAGTCCCTCCAAAGTGCTGCCACCAGCTTTGGAGTTTTCATTTTTACTACTCCTATGTGTTCCTCTCTTTCTTTTAATTTTAGAAAAATTCAAAACCATATAAAATGGTTTTACAAACCTCCATGTACCCACATCACCTAACTTCAAAATTACCGACACACAGCTAACCTTTGTCCATCAATACCCCCAGCAATCTCCTCCACCACTTTGATTGCTTTAAAGCAATCCCAGATACTATGTAATTTCATTTATAAATCTTGCAGTATTGATTTCTAAAAGATAAGGGCACTTTTTGATTAAAATGTCTACAATGCCATTATCACACCTTGAAAAGAAATAATAACATCAAACATCCAATACCATACATTTATTTTTATTTTTATTTATTTTTACTTTTTCGAGACAGAGTCTCACTCTGTCGCCAGGCTGGAATGCAGTGGCACAATCTCGGCTTGCTGCAATCTCTGCCTCCCGGGTTAAAGGGATTCTCCTGCCTCAGCCTCCCGAATAGCTGGGATTACAGGCATGCACTACCACACCCGGCTAATTTTGTATTTTTAGTAGAGATGGGTTTTCACTATGGTGGCCAGGATGGTCTCGATCTCTTGACCTTATGGTCTCCTCACCTCAGCCTCCCAAAGTGCTGGGATTACAAGCGTGAGCTACTGCGCCCGGCCCATACATTTATTTTTTAAGGTTGATTTGTTCAAATCAGCATCCAAACAATTCCCAAGGATTTTGTTTTCTCTACCTTATTTATCAGACATGGATTTAATTCCAAGTCAAATTGAACACTGTTAGAACAGAAATGAAGCGCTTCCTACGGTCATGAGGATCCACAGTGAGTGCCTCTCCAGAAAATGCTGGCTCAGGGCCCCCATCATCTGCTCTAAAGGGGCTCTTGCCAGCACACCCTGGAGTCTCCCCCAAAAGTGACACTTGCACAATCAGGCCTCAGCAGTGCAATTATTTATTCAAAGACAATCACAGGTGTTTCTACCAGCTGGGCTTCTGACCCTGACACAGCATTTAGAAACGGATAGAAAACGTGGCCTGTATCACCTTTGATTGGCAATGTTTACAACCAAAACAGAAATTATGATTTCTACAGAATAAAATGATGCCATGCCCAAGTTTCCTCTGTGGAGAGCTGACCTACAGCCAGAGACACAGGAATGCATGACCCACACAGACACTCACCACAGAGGTTTATCATGGCAGAGAGAACTGGACAGTGTGGAACTCCCTGGAGCCTGCAAATAACAAAACAAGGGTCATTTTGAAGTTTCCTTTCCTGCCAGTCTACATGACACAGACACCACTGAGAGGGAACAATGACAGCTGTCCCATAGTTTAATTATAAACTGCAAGTCAATCATAACTGCTAGCTCACCTTATCACCTCAGAAGGGTCTACACCATGTTGTGTGCTTCAGCTCACCAGAGGACGCAATGCCACTAACCAGCATCAGGACGGGCTTCCACAGGAGCCAGTGAGGCCACCCTCCAGTCAGGGCAAGGTAGGCATCACTTGGCGTGCAAACAATGCCCTGCCATCCAACACGGGAGGTGCCAGATGACACCAGCACTATGACTATCATGGCTGCTATTATTTACTTGAAAGAACCAATTAATGAGTGACTTTCAGGAATTGTCAATCATACCTACTCTTTTTTAAAGAGCCTATTCAACAGAGAGAAAAGACTCGGGTTATAATTACTTTACAGTTATATAACCCTTCCTTGTGCATAAGGGTTGTTATATACTATGGTGACAGAGATCTACTATTTCAGGAAAAATGCCCAGCAACTGTATGAGTAAGAAGGCTCTCCAATATTTCAGAAGTGAGGAAATTGGGGCTCAAAGAGGGAAGCGATCTTGTCAGATGGCAGAGGTGAATGGGGAAACCCAGACACCCCCTACAGGGCTCCCTCGAAGTCTCTTTCTGGCCCAAGCCAGGTAATGCTGCACACATGAGCCCAGAGACCCCCGAGTTGGGGGGACACAGAGCCTCCAGCACTCCTCCTGCTCCCCGATCAAAGCAGGCCCACAGACACCACCATCAGAGGTATCAACACCCCCGATCACACCTGGGATCCCACTCAGGCAGGTGCAGCTCACCTGGACTCCTTTGGCAAGAAATGAACAGAAAACAAATTCTATGTATATTTCGGAGACCAACAATACAGATGTTTTCCTGAAATCATAGCAATGCAAAGCCTAGTACCAATTCCAAAACAGCAGAGATCATCGTCTCAGCCTCCCAAGACAGGGGCAGGATCTAGGGGTGTGCTCTTGAGTTCTACACCAAGGTGCTGGTGAGCTCAGCCCTGGGTCCACCTCCTCATTGCTTTCCCTGGGCAAGCCCCTTGGTCACTCCACTTCTTTGTCTCCTGCCTTTTGAAGTGAGAATAGTAACAGACAGGGCCAGTCTCATGGAGCTGTCCAGGGATTCACTGAGGTAATTCTGTCAATGGCTTGGAACCCAGCCTGGCACCGCATGGCCACTGCCCGTGCTGGGCAGACCTGGTCAAGTGAAGTCCCGTGGTCTCCAGACCCCGCCCACCCCGACTTCTGAGGTGCACCCCCTGCTCATCCCCTGTGCCCACAAAGCTGCAGGAGGCTCTAAACATGTTCCTCTGATCTTCTCAAAGCCCTAACCCAAAGCCGTTCACAGCTCAGACTAGACAGCTACAAAACAGGAGACTACTCTTTTGCCTAGTAGAGCAGCAAAAATAAAAATCTTGAAAACATTTTTTAAAGTTTTGGTGAAATATAAACAGATTCAAGATTTCAGAGGACAACTTGTCAGTGTGTATAAAAAGTATTTAGAATACGGCCGGGCACAGTGGCTCACACCTGTAATCCCAGCACTTTGAGAGGCCGAGGTGGGCAGATCACTTGAAGCCAGGAGTTCAAGACCACCCTGGCCAACATGGTGAAACGACGTCTCTACTAAAAATACAAAAATTAGCCTGTGTGGTGGCGCACACCTGTAATCCCAGCTACTCAGGAGGCTGAGGCACAAGAATCACTTGAACCTGGGAGGAGGAGGTTGCAGTGAGCCGAGATCGTGCCACCGCACTCTAGCCTGGGCAACAGAGCAAGACTCTGTCCCAAACAAATAAACAAAAAAAAAAAGTATTTAGAATGCAATCCCAGAAGCAAACTGAATGCACTAAAATGAAGTCTCCGAAAAGTAAGGAAATGATACATCAAAAACCCGTTTAGGTTAATTCATACAACCGGTACATGTAAGACTCAAATTCAAGCAGCTCAGATGCAATCCTAATAGAACCAATCCCATCAAAGGGAAATTCAGCTTAACCAGGGTCCCATTTACTTCAAAAAAGTGTTCAATAAGCCAACATCTCAGGGGAGAACAGCAAGGAGTTTGACCGACCATGGTCCTGGGTCTTATATGAACCCACCAGGATCTGACTATATGTGTCCCACATCTTGACCAGACCACACATCCAAAATACAGTGACTCCCATTGCAATGCCATGCTGGAGTACACTGGCCCAGTTCCTACAAGTGGGCTGTCGCTTCAGACCCTATGTCACGCTTATCATTTGACCGTGAAAGCCTGGCATGCAACTTAACATACAAACAGCATTATATAACTCATTGGGCAAAGCTATTTAACTGTCACATGGCACATCATTCCAAGATGACAACCACACAAATACGTGACTGCTCACTGCCGGCACCAATGTGATGGGGTAGGAGTGTCACTGTCCCTCAGGCAGGGCCCTGACGGCAGGAGGGAAGGAGGGAAGGGTCCCAGAAGGCATGAGGACTCTGCTGTCCCTGACGGGACCCAGGGCCCATTTCCTCAGCTGCAGAGTGAGAAGGGCAGGTCAGACAGACCCACGGGATCTTCTCAATCCAATAATCTCTGAATCCAATTCAGCATTATACGCCTTGATAGAGTAACTCCAATGTTCAAACCCGGAAACCATACAAATTGCAACCACTGCCAAAAAAAGAAACAAAAAAAACCTTTTAAATCAATAGTTACATAATTTCTAAGGTCAAGGCCAATGGAGGAAACTGTAATCTGTGCTATCACCACAGGGAGGCCCCAGCACCTGAGCTGGTGAAAAGTCAGAAAAAGTGTTGAATTGCACAAAGTTGCTTCCATGAAGTGTTCAGAAATGCAGGGTTCCTGTGAAGTGTCCCAGCATTGCCCAGAGACACTCCTTCCTTAACCTCTGTATTGGGAAGAGGGGTAGGAAGGAGGAACTCAGCCCGTCCCCCAACATGCCCAATTTTCTATGTAAGTCTACATCCACTTAAAATCGAGGCGAGACCCAGCACATCTCAGGGCCACCCTCCAAGAACACAGAGAGTTCAACACCCACTCGAATCCCCAGCCCCAGACCCGCATCTGTCCACCTCATGCCTCCAGATGTGCAAACCCAGGCCTGGCCACCTCCAAGGCATGTGGTGCTCAGCAGCTTCCATAGCACAACCCTGAAGAGCATTGCACGGAGCCCAGCAGAAACCCCAGTAAGCAGACATCACCATCCCTATGTTACATGTTACAGGATGGTAACATAGGGATGGTGATGAGGAAACGAGGATTTGGTGGGCGGGCGTGTTGGAATCCCACAGTTAAGCTGCAGTAGCACCTTCTGATGCCGAAACTCTGTTCTCCTTCCATCTCCTGGCTTTTGGGTGGTCCACACCCTCTCCTGCACAGGCTGCCCCTGAATCACATGAACATCAGTGAGGATAAAAGACTCTTGCTTGGGGGAGCTGTTCTAGCCCTGTGCCAAAAAGGGGAGAGAAAATATGGCCCTTCCGTCACTTCCAAGTCAGCATCTGAGATCTGATGTGCACTAAAATCCCCCTGAATCATTCAGGGGTTAAATCTGGAATCAAGTAGAGGACATGCCTATGACAGGTCCCCCTGACACACTGGGGTAGAACCCCCTCAGCTGCTTTGACTTGGACTAAAATGAGAACCAAGCCCCATACTGAACTGGAACTACTGCCAAGAGTTTCCAAAATACTGTGCTTGTCAAGAGGAGACTCAGGGATATGATGTCCCTTTGAGTCTTTATTTGAAAGTAAACAATATACCTACACTTGGGTTGCACAAATCTAAACCCTGTGTGTGCACAATAATGCATTTCATGACTGTAGGATGACTGAGAAACTAACTTGCTATAGGTTTATTAAACCTGGCTCCTGAGAAACCCGAAATCCTAACCTCATACAAGGTTTAAAAATCTCTCTCTACTTGTAGGCACCAGTCCTGCAAATCTGTGTTGCAAACTCACTATCTCTAGGTGTTTTTTTTTTTGTTTGTTTGTTTGTTTGTTTGTTTTGAGACAGAGTCTTACTGTCACCCAGGCTGGAGTGCAGCGGCATGATCTCAGCTCACTGCAAGCTCCACCTCCCAGGTTCCTGCCATTCTCCTGCCTCAGCCTCCCAAGTAGCTGGGACTACAGGTGCCTGCTACCACGCCCAGCTAATTTTTTTGTATTTTTAGTAGAGACGGGGTTCCACTCTCTAGGTGTTTTGAAAAGAGAGCTGCCCGCTCACGTCCTCAGAAGCCTTCCCAAGCTGTGGTTTCCTTCTGGACCCTAGCACCGATGGCGATCAAATCCAAGCCCTTCGTGATTAGAGTTCCCATGAGATAGAAACACAAGTTGCTTCTTTTTTTCTCTTGTTTTCCAGGGTGAAAAAACCCAGACAGCAAAGCCTCCCACCCAGCCTCTGCCCAGCCCATGCCTCCCTCACCTGTGTCCCTGTTGGCATGCTCTTACCACAGCCTTCAACACCCAAATAAGAGAAAGGGAAAAGGGGGGCCCAGGTAGAATCTGTGGTTAAGGTTAAACCTGCAGAAGGTAAGCCTGCAAAGACCGCCCTGTTCCAGGCTGCTTTTTTTTTTTTTCTTTTTTTTTTGAGTCAAGCTCTCACTGTCGCCCAGGCTGGAGTGCAGTGGCGTGATCACGGCTGACTGCAGCCTCTCAGTGACTTCTTGGGCTCAAGTGATCATCCCACCTCATCCTCCCAAGAAGCTGGAACTACATGCATGTATCACCAAATACGGCTAATTTTTGTATTTTTTTTGTAGAGATGGGGGTCTCGCCATGTTGTCCAGGTTGCTCTGACGCTCAAGCAATCCACTGGCCTCAGTCTCCCAGAGTGCTGGGATCACAGGCGTGAGCTTCCGTGCCCGGCCAGACTGCTCTTTAGAAGCATTTTCCTTCTACAGGTCCTGGAGCTCATCCTGGCCATGTGACAAACTGGCCCCATGGACTCAATGAGGTCACTAAACTCCCTTTCTCTTCTGGTAAAATGACAGCTGTGGATCAAACACTTGGAGGTCATCCCAGCCCTGGACTCCCTGAGTCAGTGAGTGAAAAGGGAGGAGAGGCCTTCCTCAGATAAAGAATTAGATGCACTGCCTGGAGGGTCATTCTGGTTCCACATATGTTTGTTTGTTTGTTTTGAGATGGTGTCTCGCTCTGTTGCCCAGGACAGAGCACTTCCTAGTGTGTCACACGCAGTGGGTGAGAGCAGACTAAGTGGCAGGAAGGCAAAAACACCTCTTTTGGGAGAAAGCAGCCTAGCCTCATGGCAAAGCACACAGGCTCCACATCAGGCAGTCTGGGTCCAAGTTAAGGGTCCACCGCTTGGCACCTGCAGCCTTAGGAAAGGTCCTCCACTCGCCTCAGCCTCATCTCCCTCCTCTTGCCAGGACTGTGTGCTCATGTCCCGATCTCACCTTGGAGTTAGCAATCCATGCATGGCACACTAGGGCAAACCTGCTTTTCACAGTGGCCCTATGGCACATGGTCCTGCAGTGACCCTACAGTTCTCGGTCCCAATGTGCCCTCCTGCAGGGCGCCATCCTGCAGTACGCTATCCTAGCACACCCTAGGCTTCACCCTAAAGACCCTACCCTAAAGCCTCATCTCATCCCACAGCGCCCCACCCCACCACGTGCCATTTGCCAAGACCAGCGGACAACTCTAGAACATGTGGTGATGCTCGCTCTAGTATCTCTATGAGAACCATGCTTTCCACTGTGAACTGTGGCTTCTTGCTCAGGAGGACAGGCCTGATCAGAAGGAAGACCTGAGCTTCAAAGAGTCTTTCTGCACATCTGGGAGCAGACCGAGGGAAGAGCCAAGCAAATCCACCTAACGAAGGCAGAGAAGACAGCAGGAGGCCGGGGGCCCTGGCGGAAGGAGGCGAGGCCGTGGACTGCTGGGACTGAAAAAGCCACTGGAGATTCCCCAAGGCCACTGCCAAAGCACATTTCCAGAGCAGCCAACCCTGGAGCTGCTCCCTTGGCTGTCACATCAACACCATGGCCACCACCCGGGCAGGAGTAAGCACACTCACCAGAAAGCCAGCAGCCTCCTCTGCACTCACCCATGTGGGGCATGCAGAGGGGGAGCACAGGGAGGAGGGAAGAGTGAAAGACACAGGCCCCATTCCCTCTGCAACAAAGCTTCCTTGAAGTCCACGACGTCCCAGGGAGACATGGGATCCTCCCCAGGTGGGATGGGATTCCAGTTGGTTTGATGTTTGTCTCCACAGGTGAGGATCTGGGAGCCCCCACCTGACAGGAAGGTTAATTTCGAGACAAGCTTGTAATCAATGAGAGCCCAACTCTGGTGGGGATTTGATTTTTTTTTTTTTTTTTTTTTTGAGACAGAGTCTCACTCTGCCACCCAGGCTGGAATGGAGTGGCACAATCTCGGCTCACTGCAACCTCCACCTCCTGGGTTCAAGCGATTGTCCTGCTTCAGCCTCCCTAGTAGCTAGGATTATAAGCACCCACCATCACACCTGGATAAATTTTGTATTTTTAGTAGAGACAGGGTTTCACCATGTTGGCCAGGCTGCTCTCGAAGTCCTGACCTCAGGCAATCCACCCACCTCGGCTTCCAATGCTGGGATTACAGGCGTGAGCCACCGTACCCAGCCAGAATTTGGTTCTTTTTTAACCTATGTCCTTCGACTGCTTGTTTGAACAAATCAAAAGTTTCCAAAACCTCACAGTATAGTAATGAAATCTGGCATCAGACAGACCTGGGTGTGAGTCCCACACCACCTGCCAGCTACAGAATCTTGGGCCAGGGCACTCATGAGCCTCAGTGACCCCATCTGTGGAGCGGGATAATGATGTCTGCCTTGTCAGGCTGTTCATAGAATAAAGACAAAAAAGTCCAATGCCTGCCTGAGACTAACAAGCTAGCCTTGCTCACTGCAGATTGTCCCTGAGCCTTGCACTGTATGTTGCCGATGCATCCAGTTAAACTGTACAGAATCTCCATTGCCCAGGGAAGTCACTGCTCGACGTTCAGCACTGTGCACCTGGCATGGGTGCGTATCCTGCAGGTGGAAGGCAGTCTGAAGAGTAGAGCTCAGCTGCAGCAAACCAAGCCTGTGTCATGCAATTAATGCTAGTGCGGCATTTCAAATGGAGTATCCTTCACTGACGTCCCATTGCCATGGGGTGAAAGGCAGGTGCTCAGCCTGGTCCTCAGAGCCCTGGGTGAGCCAGCCCCTGCCTCCTCGTGTGCCTCCCTCACTCCCTGTCCCTACCTTACCCGCTCTGCTTCCTCCTGCCCCAGGTTCTTTGCACATACCACACACAGTTTAGAATGCTCCTCATCATGTATCCCAGTTTTACCTGGTTAACTCCTGTGATTTCTCAAAGCACTTGGCTCAGATGGCAACTTCCAGCAAAGCATAATCTGATCTCCCTACCCGACCTGAGTCGGGATGCCATTAATATATTCTTTCTACTTTGGTCTCCTTTTTGTTTTGTTTTTTTTTTTTTGTTTGTTTGTTTGTTTGTTTGTTTGAGACAGGGTCTCACTCTGTTGCCCAGGCTGGAGTGCAGTGGGGTGATCTTGGCTCACTGCAACCTCCATCTGCCGGGTTCAAGTGATTCTCCTGCCTCAGCCTCCAGTAGTTGGGATTACAGGTGCCTGCCACCACACCTGGCTAATTTTTGTATTTTTAGTAGAGATGGGGTTTCACCATGTTGGCCAGGCTGGTCTTGAACTCCTGACCTCCGGTGATCTGCCCTCCTCGGCCTCCCAAAGTGTTGGGATTACAGGCGTGAGCCACCACGTCCAGCCCTGGTCTACTTTATTGTGTCGACCACAACTACAAGAAAACAACTAACTGTGAATTGTTGTCTGAGCTCTACAGCCCCCTCCCATGCAGATCCAGCAGAGGCACTGGCAGTCTAGCTCCCAGAGGTATCTCTAGCCTCTCGGGTGGCACTCTGCACGCAATAGCCACCCAGCACAGCAGTCTGTAGAATGAAGAAAGGAAGAAATGAACCACTAATCCCAAAGTGGCTGTGGAGTCATCTGGCCATCTGAAGAGGCATGAGGATGCTGTTGTTAGATTTCAATAACAGACAGCTAGTTAGCTTTAGTTTTGGGTTAACAAAAATAAATGTACCCACTGACTTTAACAGGCTTATCTAAAAGAAGAGTAGGATGAAAAGCAGTGACATCTGCTCCTTCCCAAGGTTATAACATGGAATAACTGGGGCCTATTTAGGAAGACAGTGCCCACAGAATAGCAATGTGGTTAAGTATCAGCTTGACAGCTGGGTAAAAGCTAATATTGTGACTTGGATACACATGACTATAAACTACGGATTTTTCTCACCCACTGAGCTGAACTCAGTATCCTGTGCCTACTCAAGTACTGAAAACGGTAATACATATTTTTTAAGTGCTTTCTCATGTAATTCCCCAAGACTACCCTTTAAGAAGCAGTCCCCTTAGCATCTCTGCCTCCCTAAGACCCAAGACCCTGGAGTGGAGGTGACCATCCCTCTTCCCAGGGGGGCTCTGACCACTGGCAGAAAGCAGGTCTCCACTATCTGCCAGGCCTCTAGCTACAGCCCAGGCTGGCCAAAGAAGCAGTGACTAGCACTGGCCCTCGCTCCTGCTTACCCACGGGCCAATATGGGTGCAGGGCAGTGCCAGGATCCTTGAGCCAGGGTCGGTTAAACATGGCACCCCGTTCCCTGCCTCTCCTTGTCCTCACTGGCTTTTGGTGAAGAGGAAAGAAAAGAAGCCCTTGGCAGGGCATGGTGGCTCACACCTGTAATCCCAGCACTTTGAGAGGCCAAGGCAGGGGATCACAAGGTCAGGAGTTCAAGACCAGCCTGGCCAACGTGGTGAAACCCAGTCTCTACTAAAAATACAAAAATTAGCCAGGTGTGGTGGTAGGTGCCTGTAAACCCAGCTACTTGGGAGACTGAGGCAGGAGGATTGTTTGAACCCGGGAGGAGGAGGTTGCAATGAGCTGAGATCGTGCCATTGCACTCCAGCCTGAGACGCTGTCTGAAAAAAAAGAAAAAGAAGCCCTTTTATGGACGTCATGTTAGGAATCCCAGCAAGGCCTAAGCCTGCAGTGAGAATATCAGCTCCCCTGGTTGTCCCCAGGGCCTGTGCGCTGCTCCTAGCAGCCTCACCCACCCTGAAAACTAGCAATGTAAACAGCTCTGTAAAAAGAAACAAAAGGCCAGGCACAGTGGCTCACGTCTGTAATCCCAGCACTTTGGGAGGTGGAGGCAAGTGGATCACTTGAGGCCAGGAGTTCAAGACCAACCTGGCCAACATGGCGAAATCCTGTCTCTACTAAAAATACAAAAAATTAGCCAGGCGTGGTGGTATGTGGCTGTAGTCCCAGTTACTCCGGAGGCTAAGGCAGGAAAATCGCTCAAACCCAGGAGGTGGAGATTGCAGTGAGCCGAGATGGTGCCACTGAACTCCAGCTTGGGCAACAGAGCAAGACTCCATCTCCAACAAATAAATAAATCAAAAGAAACAAAAGCAACGGACAAATCCGCAAGGAAGCAGGACTATGAAGGGCATGGTGACGAGAGACACAGATCACAGCTGCCGGGCTATGTGTGAGGTGGGGACAATTAAACAGGTTGGGCTGAGACACCTCTGCACATTCTGTTTTTGTTTCACCAAGCAAATGGAGAATAAATACATGTAAAATCTTTTTCAAAGGCAACAACCTGAACAACATTCAGTTGGCAAATTTCAAGGCATTTATTTGTTCATCCTTCATTGATTCCTCCACCATCCAGCACATACGATTTGGGGGTTTAGCGCACACTCTTTGGAATACTAATGCCTGGGTAGACAGCCAGCTCTACTGCTCGAGTAAGCCGTCTGATCTTGGGAATTTACTTACCCTCTGTGTGACTCAGTTTCCTCATCTGGAAAAGGGAGACAGAAACAGCATTCTTGGAAGGATTAAATAAGGAAACATAAACATAGGGCTTAGAACAGTGCCTGGCCAGTAATAAGTGCCAAAGAAATATTAGCTACTTATTCCATTATCTTATTTCTGTGTCTGGCCTGTGTGAGGCCCTGGAAATGCACTTTATCCACAAGTTATTGGGATCCCCCTTAGATCACAAAACTAACTGTGACCACAATGCCCATTTAACAGTAGGAGAAACAACGCTCAGAGAGGGTAAGTGATTTTCCCAAAGCCACAGGGTTAATAAGACATTTTTTCCCTTCCAGAACAAGAATACCAGGAACCAATTAATTATCAGGATTGCCCAACTTGATTTTCTGCTTAATGCTTTTAAACATAAGCAGCAATCATTAAGAACTGCCAGAGAAAGTACACCCCATGGAGGGTGGGAAACTAAAATAAAGTAATCTTGTCATTTTACCTTCACATTCAACTATGAGAAACAACAGACTAAGATTGTATCTCTATTTATTTGTAACCAAATAGTCACAGGATCCTGCCTCCCTGGCCAGGAGCTCAGGCTGGTTTGGAACCATATGGAAAGAGGCATCTCAGGAAGACTGGCAGCAGGGAGAGGTAAGCAACGCTCGGGGAGGACACAGAGATGTCAGCATTTCCAAAGAAGTCGGAAGCTCCCCTTTGCTCTTCTCACAGATAAGTTTCCCAAGAAGGGGCAGATGGGGCGGACGGTTCTTAGGACACAAGATCCCACCGAACATCTGCAGCATTGAAGTGAAAGGGGAAAAATGACTTGGAAATGCCCCTTCACTGCAAAGCAGCCAGTACCGGAGGCCACAGAGGAGGGTGGCCAGGGACAGACAAAGTGCCCAGTGCCAGCCCAGCCAAGAGGCGGCACCTGGGGAGTTGGGAACTTACTGTGCTGGGCCTGGGCAGGGACCACCGGCCAGGGCTGCTTTTCCCTTCCAGAAACAGCTCCTCCTACGTTTCCCTCCTTCCCCTGCTTTAGTCAAGCACACCCCTCTTCATGTTAATGTCTCGGCAGCTCTGGGCATAAAGGAGGCAGCTGGAATAGCCCACCAGGTGGGAGAGCCTGGTGAGTGTGGGAATCCCCAGGACCACAGCCAGGAGCAGCTGGCAGGTGTGCCCGGCCCCACGGTGAGCATGCAGGCACGGAGCTCACAGGACAATGTCCGCCCGGGGCTGAGGGCCAGCCTGCCAAGGGCCTGAGGGACAGGAACAAGAACAGCACTCTCCGGGAGAACCCTCTGACCAGGAAGCTGAGTGGCTGTGCCTTCCTGGGGACTAGCCACTAGGGAGAACCGCCTCTCAAAAGTTCCCCCAGGAAAAACAAAACCTACTTCGAGTTGCTGAGAGGGCAGGTTACTCACCTCTGTATCCCAGGTAACAGATGCCTGATGCCCACTGGCCTTCCTCCCTCCCTCTTTCCTTCCTCTCCCCCAACCCCATTCTCTCCTTTACCACTTCCTTCCTTAGTTTGTTTTTGCTCCACTTCATTCCAAATAGAATTTGAGATGACTCATCGAATGAATTGAACATAATTAAATAGTTTTTAAAATAAAAACCAAACCAATAAACAAGCACAAAAACAGGGTTAAAGACAGAGTGGCCGGGCCAGAGAGAAGGAAAGGTATGCAGCGAAACCTCAATTATGGGAATGAGGCACCAGACAGGTTCTGAGTTACAAAACGGGAGATGGAGGCTGGATACACGGCAGATCTTGGTGACATAGAGTCCCAGACCTGCCTGAGGAGGGCTTATTACCTCACTTAGCACTCAGAGCTAAGAGGAAGGGTGGCCAGCCCAGGCCACGTCGTGTCCTCAGCTGTTAGACTCACCCAGGCAGCTGTTTAAACTGATCTCACTGATCTCATGACTACATGGTCAGTCACGTCCCTTTAACTGAGGGAGATTTGTGTGTGCTTTTTTGTAACATCTTACATGCACTTACATTCTTTTATTTTTATCAGTTATTTCATAATGAAAACATTTCTTCACATAGAAAAGTGGACCAAGGGAGGGGAGGTGGGGAGGGCCTCATTGGGCCCCCAGTGTAACCCTATCAGTGGGCAGGGTGTTCTGGGGCGCCCGTTCCACTGGAAACCACGTGGTGTCTCCTTCCAGGCTGAACACAAATGGGGGGCCCCAGTTTATAACTAGCCAGGGGTGCACTGCTCAGACCAGGCTCAGCTCCACAGGGCAGCCTGTGCTTCCTGCCACCTGCCCACCATTTGGCAGGGGCAGACAGAGCAGTGACAGCAGGGGGTCAAAATAGGACCACCTGTCCCTTTACTGGCCACAGCCCTCAGGCCCGGAGACACTAAACAGGACTTTAACTCCTCCGAGCAAACGAGTTGACAGCACCACCAGCCTCCCAGGATCTCTGTGGGGACTAAGAAGATGCCTCAAGGCACCAAGCCCAAGCCAGCAGCACTCATCACCAGCCCTGGGGGAGAGAGGAGGGTTGCATGTGTTGTTTCCAGTCCCACTCCCGCATTTTACAATGGAGGAAAGGTCATGGGGAGGGGCTGCTCTGGGGGGCAACAGCTGGGCAGGGTGTGGCGCCCTGAGGACAGGCCAGTTTATTCCTTACTTCATGGTGACAGAAAACAGGCAGAGCCCTAGAGAGCCAGCTCTCCCAAAGTACCCCCAATGGGAGTGTCCTCAACCGCAGGCAGCGGCCAGCCAGGCAGAGCCAGGCAGGGGGCTCCCATCCATAGGTGAGAAAGTCAGCAAGGGCGGCCTGGGAGGGAAGTGCCTTCTCTAGAAGGTGACAACATTGTTAATGAGCCCGTGTTAATGTCAGTCATCTTGGGAGTCTGAAAGTGCCCTGCAGCAGGTGGGAGGGGTTATGTATGCTGAGTCCACTCTGGAGAGTGCCCTGCAGAGCTGTGTTCTGTCCTGTTAGATGTCCCACCCAAACTCACACAGATCCCCCTGCAGAGAGCCTGGAAACCAGCCCCTCAGGGCACAGCACAGGCATCCCATGGACAGCCCCACCAAACCCCCAGCATACAGACACCTGGTCCTGTCCACATGGGACGTCGGCGGTGCTGAGGGGGGCAAGACCCACAGATGCTGGCCACCATGGGCCACAGAGAGAGGTCCCTGGCCCTGCAGCCAGCTGGTTCTATACAATAGCTCAATGTTTGCAAGGCTGAGGGAACGGCCTAATTCACCCACCCCAGCCTGGCAAACTCTGATGGGCAAAGGGGCTGCCCAGAGAATGCTGAGAGGATCACCCCAACTCAGGCCACGACCATACCTGCCTCCACACCCAGAAGGGCACAGTAGGGCTTTTGCTTTAGAATGAAGAGCTAATGAATTGCACTGACACTGACAGAGCAGCCTTAACCTGGAGTTTATCCTGCAATAATCAGATTCACATGGATAACCCGGGAAAGAACAAGCAGAGAGGGTTCTGAGCAGCCCTGCTTCCCTTTCATATCCACGAATGCAAACAAGTATTTGCAGGAGGGCCAGCCCATTTCAGGCACTGCAGGGAGAATGCAGGTGTGACAGAAGGGAAAGACCAGGATGGACTGAAAACTGAATGGATGAGAATCCTGTCCTGGAGGTGCTGGATAAGTACACATTTAAGACCCCATAAAGGAGAGAGAAGGCAGTGCCAGAGGTGGCGGTGATGGGCACCTGGGAGAGGAAGAGCTCGTCTCCAGCTCTAGAAACCACGGCCACTTTGCAGATCCATCAGGGCAGCTCTTGGGATAGGCCAGGATGGCTAGAAAGCAACTGATACAAAGTGGGTGCCTGTGGCAGAGGTGGGGCAGGAGGAGCAAATTCCTTCAGAGGACAGAGTCTGGGCAGAGAAATGGAGACACACTGCATGTGGTGGGTGGGGGCAGCCAGGAGTGACACACGCCATGCTCACAGGATGCATGAGAAAGAGGCTCAAGTCCGGGCTCAAGGAGCCCAAATGCCAGGTGATGAATCCATGACAATGAAAGGTGTCAGAAGTTTCTGCATAGGGGAGTGACACAATCCCAATGTTTTTAACAAGGTTTAGTGGTAGCAGCAGCAAGATTAATATAAGGGGAACACTGGGCAGTGATGAGATAGGTGGAAATGTCAGGCCCAAGAGCAGACAGCTGCTGACCTGGACCTCATCTGTTAGTGGCATCAGGAGTGGCTCCAGCAGGCTCCAGGAGCCCAGGGTGCACTTCCCAGACATCAGGTCGGAGGTTGAAATCCGCAATGGGGGGAGTATTTATACCAAAGAAATCAGCAAACACTGCCGACCGAGCTTTTACCTGGAAAGCCTCTATTAAACATTCACCAGCAACCCCCTGATATTCATCCTCTAGAAGCCTCAGATTCCCTACCTGGGGAATGGGGGTGGAAATGGCACATAATGCAGAGTTCTAGGAAGATCAAGCAAGGTGAGCATGCAAAGTGCTTAATACTGTGCCTGGAACACCACACATGCTCGACACGTGCCAGCTTTTACTACTATGTTACATCATTACTATTGGGGCAGTCAATGGAGGCCAGGAGGGCATCCATTCAGGATGTGAGGAGAAGGAAGACAAGGCCAACAGAACCAGGTCCCCTGAAGCTGAGGAGGTAAATGATGCTGAGACAGCAACAGGGAACGTGCAAGGACCAGCACGTACAGGTGCAGGCCCGGCAAGCACACACAAAACACAGCCCATGAGACATTCACTGCCCCACACCTGCTGCTCACCTCAGCCAACCCCCTCCACATCTGGAGCTCCAAGAGTGAGAACCAACTGGGCAACAACAGGTCCCCATTCCTTAAGGATGCTTTCAGCTCTTCTTCCTCGAGTGTTTCTCAGCCCTTTTGAAGGTTATGAGTATTAGTGAATGACATTAACAAGACTGTCTTCCAAGGACTCTCATTGTGTAGGACAACTCAGTATCATAGTAACTTCCTCCCTACCTTACCCCTTTCTTTTAAGAAAATGATAACCTCTCTTTATAAATGTCTTTTAAAATATTCAATGTGGGCTCAATTCTTCCCATATCATTCTCCCTGGAGGTGTGCTGGTAAAGGGGAGGGGAAGGGAGGGGAGGGGAGGGGAGGGGAGAGGCATCCACCTCGATGTATCCTCTGTCCATTCCTGTGGTATAAACACTCCCACCGTGATTCATTCTAAGCTAGCTGGGTAATTCCACTGAAGACGGAGTGGGGATGTGTGAGTGATCTTACTCAATTCCTCACTAAAATGTTCTCTTTTTACAGGTGTGGAAATGATGTCCTTGATATCTAATTGACCTGTCCAAGGTCATCTGGTTAGTCAGCAGAAGCCACATATGGCCAGGATCAGTGCTCTAGGCCAGGGCCTACAGCTCCTCCCCACTTCCACACACATGTCATGGATAGGCAACCTATCTCAGAGACAGGCCCTTCTCACTCCAAATAGCTTCAACAGCCTCCAAGAGGCCACTCCTCCTAATCACTCTCCCTTTCATCTTCCCACTTTCTCCACTAAATTAACTTCGTTACCACTTCTGAAACCCAAGCTATCAAAAACCCATCACGACCATGGTTTCCTGCCACTCAAGCACCTAGAATGCTCCCTATTTCTATAGAGCTCCAAATCAGTCCCCTCCAACCACTACACACTATGGTGCCCTCCATCCATCCTCCGCCATCCGCAGAGCGTATTACAGTTGAAGGACCATGGGAAAGGACTTGGAGGCAGGGAGCCCGACTCAAATCCTAGCTCTGCCCTACAGACAGGGTACTCCGGGTAGTCAGTGAGCCCTGTCGCCTCAGTGTCCTCATCTGTAAAAAGGGGGACAATGACAGGGACCCAGCACTATCCTGAGGTGCACCTTGCACTTGCTCCTAGCAGCTCACAAGCAGAAGCTTGAGTCTATCAGGAGACTCTGGGAAGAGGACATAGTCTGAGGCACCAAAAAGGAAGTATATCTGCTCAGGTCAATTCTAAAATCTATTGAGACAATATGTCTCATGCCAAAATAATGTCAATATGCCACATACATGAGGTTTACACTGCACAGAAACATGGGTCATCTTACTCAATTTCTTACAGGTGAGGAAATAATGTCCTTGGTATCTAACTGGCCCGTCCAAGGTCATCTGGTTAGTCAGCTGAGGCCACATCTGCCCAGGATCAGTGTTCTAGGCCAAGGCCCATGGCTCCTCCCAACTCCCACACACAGGCCATGGGACAGTCACCTGGGGCTCTGCCAAAGGGCAGCTTCACTAGCTGAGCACAGGGCATCCATTTCCCTTTTAAAGACGGGGACAGATGTGTCCTCTAACCTCTGAGGCTTCCATCTGGAAGTGCCTCATGAGTCAGTGGCTCACGTTTAGAACGGCTGTGCCTCCTGGATGCCCCAGGCTTTTTTCCCCCTCATTTCTATCTCAGAGAGATTAGATGTCCTGTACAAATTGGATCTGAAAATGATAATATAATAAAATGTAATATAAAACAAGATGAAATAAAATCAGGCTGCGCTGGGATGACCTGTGAAAAATGGGGCTGCTCCAGCCGCCTCCTGTGAGCAGAAGCCAACCGCAGACGAAGCCTTCTGCGTGAGGAACAAGCAGTCCCTTCCCGCAGATTCAAGCTTGCAGCTTGGGAGTCAGACCCCAGGCATGCAGGCCCCAGGCCATCTGAGGAGCCTGTGTAGACCCCTGTGGCTGAAGAGCAGGGCCTCACTGCCCTTGAGAGGCTAGCTCTGAGAACCAGCTTTTTAAATAACAAGTACCACCTACTTTCATTCTTATGATAAAAGTTACTTTGTTACAGAAAATTCAGAAAGTAGACATATACAAAAAGAAGCAGACAGAATCAGCCTCTCCCTCCCTCCCATACCCCAAGATAACCAACTTTAGCCAAATGGGATGGACCCCTAAATAAGTATGGGCGACTTTCTTCCGCCCATACTTATTTAAAAGCCAAATGGTGCTTTATGTCCATATCACTATATTTTCTTCTGCACTGCAATTTTTAACAGCGGCATAGTACTCAATTGTCCAGATGGAACCGAATCCCCCTTTAACAGCATGTTTTTTGGTCTCCAATTTCCCACTCTTATGAATGAGGCTATGAGAAACATTCTATAGTTTAAAATGTTAACATCCTTAGTGGCTGCCTCGGAATAAACACCCAGAGATGCCATGTGCCTTGGGGTCCACATCGCTAGGACTTCCTCTAGAAAGTGCTGTGACTTCCAGGACCACATGCATCATCCTAGAGAAGAGGAAACATACAAAACATGAAACCCATTCCATCTTTTTCTATTTAAGCATATTTTATCCCCTTTCCAAAAAAGAAACTATCTTGTCAAAGGTAAAGGGACTTGAAGTGTCTGGATAGTTATGAAACCAGTGTCCCACAGAACAGAGCAGAGCAGAAAACGGCACCTCCAACCCTCTCAGCAAGCACCTTCATCCCCTCCCAGGTCAGTCTCAGGCCCCAAGTGGACTATGCCACTGGAGTGTCCTAGAATGTAAATTCCCCCACAAGAGAACCACGGCAGGCCTCCATATCCCCACACAGGGCCCAGTGCCTGGTGCATCAGAGGTTCCCCAGGACATAAATATTTATAAACTGATTGATTAATGAAGGAGGGGCAGGGCAGTGGAAGAGAGGACTCATCTGTTCCATAATCAAGACCATAACTTCAAGTTTATGATTTATTACCCACCATATCTGGCAAAGGTAGCACCATCCTCCTCCCCATTGGAGACTGACAAAAATGCCTAGTGTCATCTGTTAATGAATGAAATGCATTCCCACAAACATCCATATGTTGAAGTCCTAGCGCCCAGGACCTCAGAGGGTGACAGTTTGGAAACAGGATCTTTAAAGAAACGATTAAGTTAAAATGACACCATTAGGGTGGCCCTAATCCAGTATGAGTGGTGTCTTTATAAAAAGAAGAGATTATCCTGGCTAACACGGTGAAACCCCGTCTCTACTAAAAATACAAAAAATTAGCCGCGCACGGTGGTGGGCGCCTGTAGTCCCAGCTACTCGGGAGGCTGAGGCAGGAGAATGGTGTGAACCTGGGAGGTGGAGCTTGCAGTGAGCCAAGATCGCACCACTGCACTCCAGCCCGGGTGACAGAACGAGACTCCGTCTCAAAAAAAAAAAAAAAGAAGAGGAGATTAGGACACAGACACACATAGAGGGGCAGCCATGTGAGGGCACAGGGAGAAAATAGCCACCTACAAGCCAATGAGAAAGCTCTCAGGAGAATCCAACCCTGCAGACACCTTCATTTCAGCCTTCCAGCCTCCAGGACTGAGGGTGATAACCGCCCATTGCTGCAGCCACCCCACACGGTGGTGCTTTGTCTTGGCAGCCTAAGCTGACTAAGACGCCATCTGAAAGCTCTGAGATGCCTGGTGGGTGTTTGGGAAATGCTGCTGACAGGAGCAACCTTCAGCTCCCAGGATGGGCAGGTGGCCTGGAGATGCTCACCTGCCACCCTGCGCTCCCCTCACTTCACGCTCTCTCGGCAGGAAGCCAGGCTGACTGTGAACAGCAGCAATAAAGCAAGGAGTGGCGTAAGGTGTGGGGCCGGAATGGCCCCTAGCCACACGTGGAAACATTGCCTCCTCCTTCTGAATGTGTTAAATAAAAGGGAGAGGCAGTGGGGAAAACAATCCAGTAAGTTAAACTGGTTAACGTAACTAGGAAGATTGGACAATTTGATGGACGTGCCAAAATATTGAAGGAGGAGGAACAGCAGGAGCATCAAGACACAAGATATCCAACTACTTTCGGCGCTTCCTCTACCTAGTAACTTCCAATAAAGCTGAAGGAGGACGTGCTCTAAACCAGAGAGGTTTTATGTGCATCATATAACTTAATATTACAGATCTATAGATCCCGCCATGAGAAAATAAGTTTATTGAGCAATTAACTTCAAAATTTATTTTCCAGCTGTTAGAATGTGTCCAGCCTCACTGAAAATGCTGGAGTTGAAAAAAAACGGGAAAGAGAATATTCCCGCCTTTGGGAAGCTTACGGTGAGATGAGGGGACACAGGCAGGTGTAAACATAAGACAGTGAGCCCTGCATTAAGTGCTGTATGTTGAGAAATGAGTACATTGGAAGCTGAACCAGGCTGAGCAAAGCCACATTCACGTGTGAGTCTTTTCTGCTTACTGCTTAGAATGAAACTGCATGTTGCCCTCCAAGAACCACATAAATGAGGTCACTCCAAAACCACCTCTACAGGCTTCCCACCAACCATGGATCTGCTGTCTCCCTGTTTGTTCTGTGAGACAATATGGAATGCATGGCCTGAGCCAGCTGGCTGGGCTCCACAATGGAGCACTAGAGAATTGGCTGTCCCCGCTCCCACTGAGGGGCTCAGTCAGCCAAGACTCTAGCAGTGCAGAAGTAGGAACTAGATGAAGACCGAAGGGGCCCAGGGCCTTCCTCATCACCCCTGTCCAGGAACATCATTATTACTACTGAGGAGCCGGGCACTGCATGCCCACTGCATGCCTGGAGCCAGCAGGCTGGGCTCTGCAGTCCCGCACTGTGTTTCTTCTGTCAACTCAAAAGCTGACCAAATGACCACTGCGTCTGCTCCCAACCCTACAAATGCCGGTTGTACCAGTTATTGTAATTGCAGAGTTTAATAAAATACTGCAGAAATCAATGAAATGTGAGCAAAAAAGGATTTGTTACTGCTGCAAACGCTGAGGTTTTTGAGAGCCTGGCGTGAGGCAGTCAGTAAAACTCATCAAGTTTCTGTAAGGCAGCTGGGGCAGAGTCCAGAGGATTTCTGTGCTCCGATTATTCCTAAGTATCTTTAAGCTTTCTTACACTCTGAGGAAACCCAAATGGGAAATTTCAATGGCTCATTGTAGATGTACACTATGTAAAAACAGGACAGGGAACCCCAGACCCTGGAGAGAACTCAAAGACAGGGTGGGATGGTACGTCAAAGACAGGTGGCTACTTTTACCGGTTTTCAGACACAATGGAATGCTAAAGTGAAAAGTTCAGGATTCTGCAAGTTAACTGATATTTCAGTTCAATAATCACTTATAAATTCTGATCCCTTTAAATGAGAGGTTCTGCCTGGATGTGAAGCCAAATGCATAGTAAGTGACATGCAAGCAGCAATTACCCTCCTCTTTGCCCCTGTATTAATACCAGTAACGATCATTGTCACAGCAAGTTATTCCACATCCACTCTATTCCTGACATAATGCAACATGATTTGCTTGTATTCTCTCTCCATCCTTGTAGCAGCCTGCTGAGCAAGGAACCCTTATCATCCCCACTTTCAAACAGGCATAAGCCACTGCGCCTGGCCGAGGTTATGTGTTGATCAGTTGGTGAAAACACTGTGACTAGAGCTCGCAGGACCCTACCCTTTATTTCTCCTGGAGACAGAAGCTCAGTGTTGGCTAAATCAGTGTTTGCAGCAACTTTATCGAACACGACTACCACCAATAATGAGAATCTACTGTAATTGATTAGGTATTGACTAGGGGTCCATAGTAAGACAGCCCCATTGTCAGGTTGTCACTTCATCTAGTTCAAACCCAGGACCAGGCTTGGCCACCTGAGGCCATTTGCAGCGAGGGGAGTGCTAGGACTCGGGCCAGGTCTGTCTTAGCTTTCACTCCACCACGAGAGACCACCGACTTTCCTACCTCCCTAGAACTCCACAGCCAAGACTAGTTAGCCCTCTGCCCTGATTCCTCCCCGCTGTGCCTCTCTTCTCCCTGCCTCTCCAGTTTGTAAGCAAATTGCCTATCATAGGTTCACAGAAGGCGGCCAGAAAGTGGGCTTGGATCTGTTCTCTCAGATAGTAAGCTCAGGGAAAGAACCATTAAGTGAAAACCTGACAGTGGGGCTGTCTACTATGGACCCTAATCAATTACAGTTGGTTTTCATTATTGCAGGTAGTCGTGTTCTATAAAGTCGTTGCAAACACTGATTTGACCAACACTGAGCTTCTGTCTCTAGGAGAAATACAGGGTTAGGGTCCTTCGAGCTCTAGTCACAGCATTTTCACCAACCGATTCAACGCATAACCTTGGCCGGGTGCAGTGGCTCACACCTGTAATCTCAGCACTTTGAGAGGCCTAGGTGGGTGGATCACCTGAGGTCAGGAGTTCCAGACCAGCCTGGCCAATGTGGTGAAACCCCGTCTCTACTAAAAATGGAAAAATTGTCGGGAGTGGTCGTGCATGCCTGTAATCCCAGTTACTCGGGAAGCTGGGGCATGAGAATTGCTTGAACCTGGGAGGCAGAGGTTGCAGTGAACAGAGATCATGCCACAGCACTCTGGCCTGAGTGACAAAGAGAGACCCTAATTTAATAAATACTGTGGATTCATTAACATGAAACTCTCAGCCATTGGTGCTGTAACTCACACCTGAAGGAAGGACTGTCTAACACATGTGCTTTCTCCAGCAGGCACAGGACAGTCCTCTTGTGCTTAGGGACAATGGACATCACATCAGCAATGCACTTGCATTTTAAACAGCATAATCAACAACAGAAGCACAAAAAAGGGGGAAATGTGGCACTAAATAGACTGTGGAAAGGACGCCTGTCTGCAGTATGAGTTGAAACAAGGAAGAGTTTTGCTTTTTCAGTGTCAGACGGGAACATGCAGGTGGACAACCCGAATTTTGAGTCTTTTTGCTCATGTCTTCAAATGATCACAAAATTGTCCTTGGTATTGATTTTGAGGTTACAAATAAATTGTATCCAGGAGGCTAATTTGCAAATATGGAATCCACAAGCAATGAAAATCAACTATAATTTAATCTTTAAATTTGTAGATTTAAAATTGCTAGAAACTTGCCAGTTTCTAATTCTAATGCCCCTACTTAATACACCTGTTACTCTAACATTATTAAAAGGGCCATAATCACAGCCTAGTCCACCCATAATTTTTATCTACCTGACTCTACTTCTTTATTCCTAGGATGCCTCATGCTGCTACAGAAAGCAAAGCCTTCGAGGAATCCTTCCTCCTGACAAGGAAGCTCCAGGGTGGCAAGTTCATGCTGCGGATGCCTTCTAAAGACGTGCACTTCTCTTCCAGATTTATGTTCCCTACCTGAGGACCTCTATTGATTTGGCAATGCCTTGCCTTGAGAAGCTTAAAGTATTTTCTAGGCAAACACATTGAGGAATCTGGCATCAGAATATTTTCTGGAGCACGTATGACAGAAGCCAATAGTCATCTGCCCGGGATGGAAAGGAGAAAGGCATCAGAGAACGCAAGTTTCTCAGATGGAAGGAAATCATAAACGTCAGGTCACCCAAACCCCAGAGGCTTCCGAGTTCTCAGTAACCCTATGCCCCAAGCACCCTCAACACCTCCAGGATTGCTCAAGGTGGTCCCGGGTGGCAGCCCCACCCCAGCAAGTCATCTCCTAGAACAGGCTGAACAAACTTCAGCTTGCATCAGAACCAGCAGGAGGGCATATTAGGAGAGAGATTTAGGGATCCTATCCCAGAATTTCTGATTCAACAGGTCTGAGTGGGCACAAAGAGTTTGTATTTCTAAATTCCCAGGTTTATGTTGATGCTGCTGGTCTTAGATGACACTCTGTGATCCACTGACCTAAAATATTTGTACATCAGTGTGGTTTATACTAACGACCTTGTCACCACGTACAATGCGGGCTACATTACTGCATCCTCTGCCATCATTCGCACTCAGTCTCCCAATCACCCTAAGAAGGAATACGGCAACATAACTTCCAGCCACTTCTTAAATGGCACCAATGATGGGGAGCTCAGGACCTCATACAAGTCCAAGTCCATGTTTAACTCCCCTAATTTTCCAAAGTGCTTCGCTCTCTTGAATCACAATCTGTGCTCACTGGATGCCTGCGCCTTGGCCCTATTTCCTTCCATGCACAAAACCTATCAAGGCTGATCTCCCCGGTGAGTGAGTTGTACGATTTTCCCAGGGGAAAAAAAGTAAAAATGTACCTGGCTAGTGTGAAACAACCCTTTATTCAGAATGATTTCTTTAGAGGCTTTACAAAGCAAGTGTTACTATTTTACAAAGCAGCCTGTGAACTCTGCACCATGTGTCGACAAACCCAGTGGGTTTTCAGTGAAACATTTCATCAAATAAGACACATTGTAGCACTGCTGAGGGGATATCATCCAGATGTCAACGGCTCAATGCCACACACGAGACTTGTGGGAAAGTCATAAGCCATTAGGTCATGGAAGTTAACTGCAAGACGGGGAAAGGACGCTGGCTTGGAAAACATTGGTGTGTCATGTGATAAAAACAGTGACCAGCCAGCCTGAGCTCTGTGCCTGAACACATCATCTGCGCCCTGCACAATGCTCCTGTGAAGTAGAGACATATGGATCAGGAGCCCCAGGTCCCACCACTTTGTTTCCAGTCACCAACTTGTCCCCAGATGAACTGCATCCATACACCGACACCCCCCCCCAACTGTGCCACTTAAAGCCAACCCTAGATATCACATCACTTCATCCATAAATATCTCAGTACATATCTTTAAAAGTCAAGCCGGGCACAATGGCTCACGTCTGTAATCCCAGCACTTTGGGAGGCTGAGGTGGGAGGATCACCTGAGGTCAGAAGTTCGAGACAAGCCTGGCCAACATGGAGAAACACCATCTCTACTAAAAAGACAAAATTAGCTGGGTGTGGTGGTGCATGCCTGTAATCCCAGCTACTCAGGAGGCTGAGGCAGGAGAATCGCTTGAACCCAAGAGGCGGAGGTTGCTGTGAGCCGAGATCACACCATTGCCCTCCAGCCTGGGCAACAAGAGCGAAACTCCACCTAAAAATAAATAAATAAATAAATAATAGTTTTAAAAAAATGAAAGTCAAGAACATTTTAAAACGTAGAACAAACTGCCAGAATTGTGAAGAATAATTCCTTAAAATATCTAATTCATGTTCAAATTTCTCTGCCATAAGTGTTTTGGGGTTGTCTGGATTTATTTTTATAGTCTAAGTTATAGTCTGAATAAAGTCTTACGATGTTTATTTAATATGTCACTTCAATTCCTTTCTTTTTTTTTTTGATACGGAGTCTCTGTCGCCCAGGCTGGAGTGCAGTGGTACAATCTCAGCTCACTGCAATCTCTGCCTCCTGGGTTCAAGCCATTCTCCTGCCTCAGTCTCCCAAGTAGCTGGGATCACAGACGCGCACCACCAAGACCAGCTAATTTTTGTATTTTTAGTAGAGACGGGGTTTCACCATGTTGGCTAGGCTGGTCTCCTGACCTCAAATGATCCGCCTGCCTCGGCCTCCCAAAGTGCTGGGATTACAGGCGTGAGCCACAGCACCCGACCCAGTTCCTTTTTCTTTCTCCTCTTTTTGCAATGTATTTGAAAAAGACTGGGGTTGTTTCTACACAGTAGAATTCCCTCTGCCCTGGATTTCGCTGAGCCCTGCAGTACGGCTTCACAGATGTCCTGGCCCCTGGACTTCCTGTCAGTTGCAGATGGATCTGAGGCTGGGTCTGATTCTGGTTTGATTCTGGTGAGGACTTGGCTAGGGTGAGGACTCAGCTGTGTACTTCCTGCAAGGAGGCTTACAACCCTATGACCCGTGGTCTAACTCCCCTTTTGTGATAGTGCAGGTTACAGAGGACCAGAGCCTAGAGCCAGACAGTCATTTATTAGGAGTTTGGAAAGGGCACTATGTTAACCCTATCACATTTTCAAGGTTTATTAGCTGGAATTCCTCTTTCAATACAACTTTCCCTCTTCCTTTATTTGGAAACTCCAAAGAACAGTTCCCAAAGGTTAAATGCTCTATTGCTTCTCTTTATTTACCAAATCAGAATGAGTTGGTTCCCTAGCATCCCCCAAAGGTAACTAACTAGTGAGTGCTGTGGTGATGACGGTGGTAATGGTGGTGATGATGGTGGTGGTGATGGTGTAAGTAGTACTTTTGAAAGTCTGTTGCATACGTTAGAAAATTACATATGTGTCCAAAGTACAAAGCTAACAGCTATTACAACCTGGATGCAAGCACAGCCTGCCCCTGTGAAGTCCCTCATCTTCCATGACCCCAGGTTCTCTTCAAATTCTATAATTTCTGGAAAGACAGGCCATGGGGCTACCCCGGGGCCTGAGGGCCAGAGGGCCAGAGAGGACGGGATGGGGAGTGCTAGTGGTCATCATGCTGGGAAACGAAGTGTTAGTTAAATAGAGAAAAACTTCCCACTAAAGCAGAAAATACTCATCCAATTAAACATGTTTCTCCTTATTCTTTCTTTACAATTGAGCCTCCAAATATGACAAGGTTTCCAGGAGGACTTTTTTTTAATTTTTTAACAAAAATTGTTTCCTGATACTCTCGGGAAAGTGCACAAAAGAAACTTGTTATGAGTTTCTTGTTATGAGAATGAGACAATTATCACAGCAGCTATGAGGACCAGGAGCCCATGAAGTTTCAGATTTTGAAGCCAACAGTTGCCCTGATGCTGGCAGACTGACACCCAGACTTGAGTCCCCAGCAACACACAGTATGAGTCAAGTTTCTGCCCAAAAAGCTCAAGATGCCTTCAGTGACCTGAGGAAACCGCCATGGCACCTGCTTCTCTAAAACAGGACAATTGAGCCACAGGAGACCACAGATTCATAGCCAAGCAACCCCCATATTTGAAGATAAGAAAACAGGTTAGAAAACAAGGCCATATATAACGGGAGGGGCCTGAGCCTAGACCTTGGCTCCTGGACCAAGTCAGCTCCCTCCCACAGCACGCTGGCTGTCCCGCAAGTGGATGTAGGTTGGAGATGTTGTTGTGTGTGGTTTTCTACATGAGTATCCCTTTTGCAGGTAAAATACACTCAGGTAATATAAATAATGCACCAATCAAATGCCTCCTCTGACCTGGAATCTGTAACGCCTCCTTGTCACATGCCAACTTCTCTCCAACTGCAGACATTTAAAAAAAAAAAATCAGCACTTTGAGAGGCTGAGGCAGGCAGATCACTCGAGATCAGGAGTTCAAGACCAGCCTGGCTAACACAGTGAAACCTCATCTTTACTAAAAATACAAAAATTAGGCCGGGCATGGTGGCTCACACTTGTAATCCCAGCACTTTAGGAGGCAGGCAGAATTACCTGAGGTCAGGAGTTTGAGACCAGCCTGGCCAACATGATGAAACCCCGTCTCTACTAAAAATACAAAAATCATCCAGGCGTGGTGGCACATGCATATAATCCCAGTTACTCAGCCCCTGGCTCCTGGGGCCTATGACAAGCCTGAGGAAATCAGTCACAAACCGCGGCCTGTCAAAACTAACTACAAACACATGCCCCCAAGTCCCCCCACGCCCCCTACTCCTCCACCCCCTTGTCGGCGGTGAGTGCCACAGAAGGAATGGAGTGAGAGTGGACCACAGGCCTGGGGACACGGCTGAGGCCAGCAAGGATGGCCGGGCAGGCGCCCGCCCCGGATGGCCTCAGCTCTTGATGCTGCAACATGTTTCTCACAGTTTGTCAATATTTTAGGTTTCTGGGTGAGATTTTTTTTTAAAGTTCCTATGACCTCAAATGCATACTTTGCTCTTCCATAAGCAAAGAGACCACACCACACGACAGCATTAAAAGGAGCATAATAAGGGCACCCCACCTGTGGCCAGGCTTCTGTGACAGGCCTGACCCCGTAGTCCCTCTTCTCTCATCTGCAGCTAGGTTAGAGAGCACCTCTATGGCCATCGCATAAAGGAGAAAACCGAGGCTCAGCTGGGCAGGGGCGAGGGCATGGCCCGGCCACTCAAGTGATGAGGTTAGAGAGCCACCCCCACACCCACTGGGTAAAGGAGGAAACCAAGGCTCAGGTGGGCAGGGGGCAAGGGCAAGGCCCAGCCACTGGAGCCAGGATCTGATCTTGACTTCATCAAAGCAGGGAAGCTGCCACACGGGCGCCGCTGGCCGAGCCTAGGGAAGGATGTCCTACTGCACCACAAGATAGAGCCAGTTAGCCAGTTCCATGTCTGGAGGCCACCAGGCTCACAACCCAGAAAGACTGCCAAATCTCCGGCAGAACACCCCAGATTCTGTGTATGGTGAAGCTAGGGGGAGTCAAGGGCAGAAAGCCCTGCCCTACTTGAGAAGTACAGGGAACAACACACCTGACAGATGCCCAGGAGGAACCACAGGGTGCACCTGTTTCCTTACCCCACCGGGGAGGCCCAGACCTGCACACACTTCCCCAGCAGCAAGAGGCAGCTTCCCATTTGCCTCCCAGGGAGTCGCTTCTGACTTGCAGTGAGAGAAGAGGGTCCTGTGTCCTGCTGTCTAGGCACAGTGAGCCTTTCAGTTATCCTGCAAGCTGCTAATAAGCCCTCAGAAACAAAGCTTCACCCACTCAGCTCCAAAGGGTGGAAGCAAAGAAAACACCAGGAGGTACCACGACCTTCCAAGGAGCTGCATTTGAAAAGCAGACAGCAATTTAAATTTGCCTAATCACAAGCCAAAGAGAAAGTGCTATTGTGTTTACCTTCAATCTGATTTGAACACACACACACACCCAGTATTTGTCAGAGCTGGATGTCAGTCTACAAACCACTGCACTACATTGTCCACAGCCACCTGACGACCCAGGCACCCTCACTGTCCAGGTTTTTATCACTAAGACAACAGACTTGTGCTGTCTTCACTTTATAGCCAAGGAAAGTCGGCTCAGGGAGATTCGCCCCGAAGGTAACTATTACTGATAGAAAGGCAGCTCCCGCAAAGGCGCAGCGGATCCTCTTCTCTAAAAAACCATGCAAATGGCCAGTGCAGCATGGTCAAAGGTCCTCAGAGAGAGCCTTGTGAATGCAAGCTACGGGTCAAAGGGAGGGCATGGATCTTAGAGGAAGCTAAAAGATCCCCAAAGAGGGCGCAGCTTCAAGAAAGGACTTAGTCCCACAGGATGGAACAATGGAGCCAAAGAAATGCAAAGGGCTTATCTGTTCCAGTTGGACTTGCACACCGCAGGGAATCACCACCTTTCAAAGAGAGAAGAAACAGATAAGCAAATGGATTCTCCAGGAAAAAATTAGCATAATAATCAAGCCAGGCTCCCAAAGGCATGAAACTGTCTCTAACCTCACTCTGGCCACAAAGCTGTAGCAGATCAAGACTGACAAGATTTAGGGTTAAGAGAGTCCAGAGTTTTGTTCACTTTTGGAAAGTCCCTGTCCTTTTTGCTAATGTCATGGAAACCATGGGGCCTCCCCTTCCAGAAAAATGCAAATCACGCATAGATACAAAATTTAGCCCCCACTTTCACAAAGAACTGGTAGACCTCAAGGATGGAAACCTCTGAGTCGGTCTGTGCTTGGGGAGCTTGGGAGCAGGGCCCAGAGAAGGAGGTGGAAGGCTCTGCCTGGTGGTCTTCAAGCCCCCACTCCTCCCATCCTCACCCAGGGGCATGCATTCTCTACACAAGGGGCCACCTTTTCTAGAACTATTTCTACAAGTAGAACTGAAGAGTCTGAATGTGGCAATGTCAACGTGGTTATTCCATTCCGCACAAGAGACGGGGAGAGGAGACTTTGACTCCACCATAGTCTCTGAAGACCGAGAGCTCCCTGGGAAAGACAAAGAAAGTAACGAAGACGAGGCGGTTCAAACACAGTCAGGAGAGGCAGTTAGTAACAGGCACAGGGAGCCACCAGTCCTGCAGGGCAAAGACCTCACCTTGGGCAGGATCTCCACCACTTACTAGCCACAAGACCTTGGCCTTTAATCTCTCTGTGCCTCAGTTTCCACATCTGAAAACTGCAGGTAACAACAGTGCCTTCCAGGCAGGTTCACGGTGAGAATTAAGAGATGGCACGTGAGGAGCTCAGAAGAGTGGCACAGGTCAAGGGCTAAGGGAGCCAGACAGGCATTGCGCTGCTCTGGGGGGCCGCTCAGGAGCCAGGCGCCAGCAAACAGGATTCAGTTCCTGGTGAGTGACCTCACTCCTTAGCTTTCTTCTGGCACTACCCCCTCCAGATCCCTGGCACCTGCCTTCTCATAGAGTTGTCTGAAAATGTGCAAAGGAAGGAGAATCGTAGAGAATCTCAGAGATCTGACTAATTGTACTTGTGGTTTGGGGTGGGCGGCGGCGTTACCTTGGCCCTTACCAGGACAACTATTTATAGCCTCTTGCTTATCTTACGCAGTCCAGTCCTCAGGGAGTATGTGACACATGGCCGTTCCTGTGTCTGGGACACATCATTACTCCACCATGGCTCTGACTCAGACGGATGTCTGGGGCAGGGATCCTCTCTCAGGGCCCCTTTAAAGTTTGATGAATGGATGAGAGAATAAGTAAACAAATAAATGTAAAGCAAAACAAAACAAAAACGGCTTTGGAAACAGAAGGAGTCACAGACAAAACCTTACAGGATGGTGGAAACAGCCGGACAAGGAGACCCCATGGTTAACAGAGCGGTGTGACTTATCTCCGCCCGAGCACGGTATCTACTCAATGCACACATGCATCTTGTTGCCTCACTCCACATGTGACATGCAGGCAAGAAATGTGCGAAGAATCAGGGCCCCTGCCTTTCAAACTCACTACCAGCATTCCTGCAATGGCATGTCAAGCATGACGAAAAAAAAAATGAGCTATGAAGGCAGGAAAACAAAAAGAGGAAACTTAAATGCATATTACTAAGTGAAAGAAGCCACTCTGAAAAGGTCACATACTGTATGATTTCAACTCTGTGACATTCTGGAAAAGGCAAAACTATGGGACAGTGAAAAGGTCAGTGAAAGCCAGGGATTAGGAGGGAGAGAGGAACAGGCAGAGCACAGAGACTCTTTAGGGTCATGAAGCTATTCTGCTTGATACTATAAGGATGGACGCATGTCATTCTGCATTTGTCTAAACCCACAGAATGTACAACACCAGGAGAGAATCCTAATGTAAACCAAGGGCTCTGGTTACTAAGACTGTATCAATATTGGCTAATCAAGTGCAACAAATGTACCGCAGGAATGGAAAATGTTTATATATGAAGAGGAAGAAGAGTGTGTCCAATTTTTTTTTTTTTTTTTTTTTTGAGACGAAGTCTCACTCTGTCACCCAGGCTAGAGTGTAGTCGCGCCATCTTGGCTCACTGCAAGCTCCGCCTCCCGGGTTCATGCCATTCTCCCGCTTCAGCCTCTCGAGTAGCTGGGACTACAGACGCCCGCCACCACGCCTGGCTAATTTTTTGTATTTTTAGTAGAGATGGGGTTTCACTGTGTGAGCCAGGATGGTCTCGATCTCCTGACCTCATGATCCACCTGCCTCGGCCTCCCAAAGTACTAGGATTACAGGTGTGAGCCACCACGCCGGGCCTGAGTGTGTCCAATTTTTGTATAAATCTAAAACTGTCTTAAAAATAGAGTCTATAATACATTTTTTAAATTCACTGTCTGGAAGCACACATTTGTTGAGACAATGAAAAGAAAAGCCCTGTGCAATGTCAGAAACCTGAGTTTTAAAGATGGCAGCCACTTAAGGATTTGGTCCAGAAGCCAGGTCTGTGTGTTCCCACATCCCTCTGTGGCCAGATGGGGTGCAATAACTGCCCACCACCTGGCTTGGCCCCAGGGTGTCCTACAGAAAAGGAGAGGTGAGCTCTGTAAGCCGTGACTGCCCGAATCCCATCTCGCCCCAGACCATCCACGGCTTATATGGCTAACGGGCTCGCCCGATAAGTTGGCACGCCCAATCTTGTCGAACTCCATCCATCACTTGTCCCGCACATTTTCACTGACAGCCTTCTCCTGCCAGGACTTCACTTGGAAATGAAGCAGACTGGTCCCCAACCCCACAGAGCTTATGGCTCACGTAATAGAAACTGCATAAAATGAATCATTTTTAAGAAAGCGAGCTGGGGAACAGTGGGGAGTGAGCAGCTCCCAGGTTCTGCAGAGCAAATGGCAGGCAGCCTGGCCCTGAGCCTCCACATTCACATCCTACTGAACTTGCTTCTCTCTTCCAAGAGAATCGGTCACAGGCCCTACTGTCTGAAAATGCAGACAAAAATGTCTCAGGAAAGACCTTTTGTGGGAGTGGATTTGCAAATAAAAATGCACATGGAGCACCAACCAGAGAAAAAGGGACATTCTAGAGGCAAAGAGTCACTTGTTGATAAAGAGAAAACTCATCATTTATATAAGTACAAACATCTTATTTAGTAAAAACCATGACCAAGTGAACACAGAGGGCACTTGTTCCTTCAATGTGGCTAAAACCAGATTCCAGGACAGGAAGTCCCTGAAAAGAGACTGTATTTCTGTCACACTTTTCCTCCCTTATACTAAGGCAGGTAAGCTGACCACAGACAGAACCACAGGACGAGGCGGCCAGGCTAGGGATGCTCACACCGGCCTGCTCAGCACCAAGGAACCTATGGGGACTGTGCGACGGTGCGATCAGCTGCATTTGCTGGACAGTCAGGTGTCACTTGCAGTTCTTCGGCCTTAGCAGAAGCAGAAGCACAGTGCTTCCGTGCACAGAGCTGCATCCCTGCCAGAGCGCACACAGCTCTCCACTGATCTACAGGCTGCTCTGCCTCCCATGCATCAGGAGGGTATCTCCTGTGGATGGAGCCAGGTAAGGGAGTGAGGCACACCTGCTTGCTCTCCTCACCTCAAACTCCAGCTCTGATCACATATTCCCCGGCACTGTGGGGTTCTTTCACTGTTTTCACTGGACAGAGGGAAGCACTGTGGGTTGGGGCCAACTCCAGGTGGGCTTGGCCTTCCTCGGCACGAAGAAGCTGACACTTCTTTAGCACTTATGTTCTTCACATGCCAGTCTGACTTACAGAGAGAACAGCCACCCAACGCTGCAGGGCTGGGAGGGTCCCGGTGCACTGCATCCCCTGAGACTGTCCTGCAGACACCAACCAGAAGCCTCTGAGCTGCGCCTGGCCCCATCAGTGCACAGCCAGCATGGCTGGGATGTGTGTGGTGGCATGGCCAGGAGTCTAGATGGGCACCCACTGGCCTTGCGCTTTGCCTGCTCTGTAACATGATGCTAAGTGAGCTGCAGGGGTGTGAGAGGATGAGACAAAAACCAGGCAGCGTTCCCTGTATCAAGGCACACTCCTGGGGAGGCCCACGGCTCATCCAATGTGTGGACTTGAATCAGCTGGATAAAAACGGAACAGTGCCCTGTCTGCAGGTCTTTCTCTGTAGCCCTCACAATAAGGCCAGCAAGCCCCCACTCTGTGTATGTGAAGCTGCATCTGAGAGAGGGCCAGGCCAGCCATGGGAACTCTCACAGAGACGACGCCAACTGGTGCCCCAGCTCCAGGCTCCTCTCCTGATAGGAGCTGCACCCTCTCTCATAATGAGCAGCTCCCTCAGGGGTTAGGGTGACAAGAGGTGACAACAGTGAGACAAGGAAGGGGGCAGAGCAGCTCCCGTTAGCAGCTACTGAAGGCTGGAGAGAAGGCAGTGGGTCATGGGCTGTGGGCCAAAAGCCATGGGCTGTGGCATCCCCGGGATCCGTCCCTCCCCTGGTGGAGGCGAGGGCCCCTCTGAGAAGCCTGTTTGGGAGCCTCTTTATTGCCTTCTTTCAGCTATCCTGGGATCCTAATCTACTGTTCCTAAGGAAACCACAAACACACACTGCTGTGCCTGCCCCACACCTGGCTACGTGGGTGCCTGGGTACGCTGGCATCAATAACCTTGTCTCCAAGCCAGCAGGTCCACAGGAGAGAGGGGCAGAGGGACAAGGGCTTGCCACCAAGTCATGACTGTGTCCTTGGGAATGTGAGTGTGTGAGTGAGCATATGTGTGAATGTGGGTGAGTGTGAGTGTGGGTGTGTGAGTGTGGGTGTGTGAGTGTGGGTGTGTGAGTGTGGGTGTGTTGGTGAGTGTGGGTGACTGTGTGTGTGAGAGTGACTATATGTGGTGGTGTCTGTGTTTGACTAGGTATATTTTGCTGTGGATATCTGCAAATGTATTCTTTTGTGTGAATGTGTTTAAGTTTGAGAGTGTTGTGAGTTTGCATATGAGTGGGTGAGTCAGTGGTTATGTGCATGGGAGTGTAAAAGTGGGGGTGTGAGCGTGTGTGCTTGTGAGAAAAGGGGGAGTGTGAGTGTGTGTGCTTGTGAGAATGTATGAATGTGCATGTTTGAAACTGAGTTTTGTTAAGTGTGTCTGCGTGTGTTTCTATGTATACCCTGCCTCATGTGAGTGTATCGATGTGAGAGCGTGTCTGTGTGTGTCTCCGTGTGTGAGTGTATATACCTGTATGTGTCCCTGTGTGTTTGTGTGTGTGCACACACAACAAAGCTTAGCCCTGCAGTTCCATCCCCCAAGGTGAATGAAAGCACTTCAGCTAACAAGCACATTCTGCCTTAGAAAGTGCTTTCACCCAAGGTGTACCGGCCCGGCCACCATTACCCCCAGTGCTGACAGACACAGGGCTTGGGTGCAGATCTTCCTCAGTAAGGAGTGAGATCAACTCTTCAAACCTGAACCAATCCCTCTCTGCTTACTTCTGGGAGATCCAAGTCCTGGGAGAAATAAAGGACAACTCAGTTCTCCTCGTGCTTGACAGACATTGCTTTCCTTTTGATGAACACAATAAAACTCCAAACTCAGCTTTTATTATTGTTTCTTATTAAATTTCGCTTTGTAAACAGCCATATGGAAAGTGACATTTTTCCATCAGTTTCTCTAAAATCCTGTGGGTATAACTGATGCACTACATATTCTATAAACATGCATATTCTGTATAAAGAGAATAAACGTAAATTTCAATTCTATCTTTTCCAAATCATCAAAAATTCCAGTCATGGTGGGTCACGTGAATCAGCTTCCTAGAACCTCACAGAAACATGAAGTAAGGACTGAAGAGAGGCCGGGCACAGTGGCTCAAGCCTGTAATCCCAGCACTTTGGGAAGCCCAGATGGGCAGATCACCTGAGGTCAGGAGCTCGAGACCAGCCTAGTCAAAAAGGCAAAACCCCGTCTCTACTAAAAATACAAAACTTAGCAGGGCATGGTGGCGCGTGCCTGTAATCCCAGCTACTCGGGAGGCTGAGGCAGGAGAATTACTTGAACCTGGGAGGTTGCAGTGAGCTGGGATCGTGCCACTGCACACCAGCCTGGGCAACAGAGCAAGATTCTGTCTCAAAAGAAAAAAAAAAAAAAAGAACCGAAGCGAGCACCCTCAAGTATCAAGCATGCTTTTACACATCCGGCAGCTACAGGGAAAGCCCGGATGCTTGGCTTCTCTAACCGTTTCTTCCTGCTAGTTCTCCAGATCATTCTGCCCACATGTGAAGTCTCTGCTCTACTCTGGTAACAAGCAGGCCTGGACAAACCTTGTTGATGTCAGGATTCTGGAGGGGAGAATCAGCCCAACACTACCAACTCACAGCAATGAAATGCGTTCCGCAAATGCACACACACCACACACCACCGAATGCCAATCCTTGGGCCAGCATTCAGGTGCAAAACAAGTGGAAACTGAGTAGAGACAAACGGGCCAGCCACTGACCTTGCCAAACCTTGCAGACAAGGGAGAAAGCAATTCACTGAGTTAAGCCAAGTACAGAGACATCACCTTATGCACAAGTTCTATCATACATAAAATTACTTTAATCATAATAGTTTTAACGCTAAGATAAGTTGCAAAGACTCAGAAATGAAGTTTACTTTTATTTTATCTTTACAAAAACAATTCTTTTTAAAGAAACTTCGTGATGACGCCAAGATGGCAGTACTTTCTTTCCTAAGTCATGAAAACAGTCAGAGGTAACCTACCTCTGAGGCCCTGAACTAGCCAGGGAAAAACAGATACGGACGCCAAATATTTGCTGACCACCAGGACCTTACGATACAATTGGGGGTTGGGACTCTTCTCTAATCTCTACACGGAGTAGCAGCCTGGTTGCAAGGAGGGTGGAGCTTTTACGAAGGACCACTTCTATTATACCACAGCTTTGACTTCTTACATTGTATTTTACTGATCAATAAAATAGCAAGATCTGTAATTCACCCATTAGTTAAGATTGAAAAAGGATACACTGTTCATGTGTTTGTATTACCATTATTATCATTTATTATAAGGGCAAGGTAAGGAGAATAATCACAGAAGGAAAGTCCCCTCATTCCCAGTGCTGACACTGACCAAAGTATTTATCTGCTTAAATAACCAACAGTCTTAGCTTGAGTGAGGGGCGGCTGCCGTAACAACATACCACAGAATGGGCAGCTGACACCACAGCCGTTTATCCTCCCATAGTCCTGGAGGCTAGGAGGCTGAGATGAAGATGTGGGCAGGGTGGTTCCTCCTGAGGCCTCTCTCCCAGGCCTGCAGATGGCCACCTTCTCCCAGTGTCCTCACGTGGCCATTCCTTGTGTGTGTCTGTGTCCCAGTCTTTCTAAGGACACCAGTCATACTGGATTAGGCCCACCCTAATGACCCTATTTTAACCTAATTACCTCTTTAAAGACCTTATCTCCAAATCCTGCCACATTCTGGGGTCCTGGGGATTTGGACTTCAACATTTGAATTTGCGGGAACAAAATGCAACCCCCCAGCACTAACAAAGGTCTGATAGGACGGGTGGAGACGTCAGGTCGACACAGAACGTTCTGGGCACACCAATAGGAGCTGGGTCCCCCAGGTGAGGCCGGGGGCTCCTGACATGCCAAAGGTGGCCTTACTCATCATTCAAGCCTGCTCTTCCAATGGTGCCTGGGGACAGGGGGCTACGTAGAGGGTTGAAGAGAGGCCCAGGGTCAGACTTTCAACACAAGCCTGCAAACAACAGCAGATCTATACAAAGAATGGCAGTACAAAATGAGGACATTTGAGACTTTATTAACTTTCTTTGCTGCCTTCAAGAGCTCGCCCTAACTTTGCTTCTGTGTCTCCTTTGTCAGGCTTGACCCTGGAATCCCTAATTAGGTTCACATTCCTCAGGAAGCTCTGTTATCCCACTAAGCGTAAAAGCCCAATTTAGTCTGCTCTAATCCCCATGAGAAAACACCCGCCCAGCAGACGCAATTAAACCTTCTCAGCCTGTGGGCCGAGAACGGGACAGGAGCGGAAGAGAAAGAGAAGGAAAATTCCCAGAATCAGGTCATTATATTTTTCCTTACAGTTAACAAGCAGCTAGTGAAGATCATGTCTGTGGCATAGTAAAACAAAAAAAGAAAGGCTCAGGCTTTCCCAGTCCTTGATCTTGGCTTGGTCTCGGCTCTCCTCACCTCTGGGGGCCTCAGTTTCCCCTTTCAATCCAACTCTATGGAATCTAATAATTTTTAGACAAAAGAGTTGTGCCCCTATCCCAGATGGGCTTAGCTGAACCTATTGGAACCTTCTTTTTCATTCTTTACTTAGGCTGTGTAGCTGTTTGACATTGGCTACCTTTACCCAGTTGAGGCCTATGGCCCACAACGCAGGGCCAGGCCTTCCCTGGCCTCAGGCAAACAAGTTACCACTGGTAGGGAATATAATAGATTTAAAGCAAAAGCATAGTATCCTGTATCCATTATGTCACCATTATTTGTCTCAGATCAGAAATCAAATGTGAACCTCTTGTTGGAACAATGTCCAGAGGATTCTCGAAGTGGCTGAAAAGCACTTTCAGGATCCCTTGCGTGCTGTATACACGAGTCCCAGCAAAGGGCACAGGACAGGATCGCTCGAGGGCCCAAACACCTGCCTGCAGTGAGTCTGTCTTACAAGACCAGGGCTGAGCAGGGAGGCCAAGCGTCTCATGGTGCAGCTGAGGTCTGCAGAAGCAGAATCGGGGTCCACAGACCCCTGAAGGCCAACACTTACCACAGTCCTATGCCTTAACTTTTTAAAAAGAGAAAGAGGACATCTGGTGATTGATAACATGCTAATGGCTTGCAAAAAAAAACAAGAAGAAAAACTCATAAATCATAAATCCAACCTAATTGCAGAAAGATTAAAAGGCAGTATTGAGTTGTTGAATGGTCTTTTTATTAGAGCATTATAATGCCAAGGACCAAGATTTAACTGCATCAACATTACTGGATCCACTTCCACAAGGAAAATCCAGGTCCCAACTCATGTACTCCTCACTAGCTACATCTGATCAGCCTATAATTCTCACTGGCCACCTATAATTAATAATAAAGTAATAAAGTACTGACACTGACATTTGTGAGTAATTTACATTTTAATTCATCAGAAGAGATTGATGATTACCTCTACAATAACATCCCTGCATGCTATTGCCTGAGTAAGTTTAGTAGGTTGTGTTTTCAAAGATGGTGGCATCACACAGGGTCTTCTGTAAAGGAACTCTGCCATTCCCCCATCAAGAGGTAGAGTCTGTCCCTGTTCCTCTTGAGTCTGGGCTCGTCCTGGGTTTGCCCTGTGGCCTGCTGTGAGTGGTGGAATATGGCAGAACTCTGAAGCCTGGCCTTAGACAGCTGCAGTTGCCGCCTTCGCCCGGAGCATCCCATTCTTGGGCCCAGCCCCCATAATGAAGGGAAGCCTGAAGAGCCGCACGGAGACACCTACAAGGGGGCACCGAGGGGTCCAGTGCCAATCGTTGGAAATGGGCATGAGGGCATTTGTGACCTTCTGGCCACCCCTGTCCCCCTGTCAGCACCACATGAAGCAAGCACTGTCCAGCCAGCTCACAAATCCATCACAGCTTGTTGGTTTCAGCCACTGAGTGTACAGGGGATTTGTTAGGCAACAACAGGGAACAGAAATAGTGTGCCCATCAATGCGCACATCCCCAGCATGCCCAGATGAGTGTGTTGGGCACCAGAATGCCATCCTTCAGTGCTGTGTGTCAGGAAGTGGAGGAAAGGGGCTCAAAATCAGCACTTGAAAAAGCCAACAGCAGCAATGAGGCCATGAGCTGTCACAGATGAGGAGATTTCAGCCACCGATGGTGGGAGCAAGAGGCTGACAGAGCGCGGCTGTGGCTTCAGCACGAGGCGGGCAGACATGACCCAGGACACCAGCCAGTGGGCGGAGAGGCAGAGGGGCAGCTTCTCGTCCATCTACACTGTGATTCACCAAAAAACGCATCAGGCTGAACATGCACGGTATGTGGTGTTCTTGAATGTAAGCTTCGGGTTTAAACAAACATGTATTTTAAACCATATATATACTGTTTCAAGCCCCAGAGTGACTGGACAGAGCTGAAAAAGCTCTGTCTTTGCATCCAGAGACTGAAATTAGGGCACGACCTCCGCTTCTCCCAGCTGGCTCTGATGAATTTACGGAGACTGTCCTCTGTGAACTCAATTTTCCTCCTCATCTGTGAAATAGGGATAATACGACGTCGTGGGGTGGATGTGAACCTCAAGCTCCTAGCAAAGTCTTGACGGTGGGACTATATCAAATATACACTGTCAGATTGGAGTGAGGGTGAAAGGGACCCCACGGCCTTTCAAAGACAGCAGCATAGTGACTGAAGGCCATCTCAGACCACACATAGTGACCGAAGGCCATCTCGGCCATACAGACTTTGCCTCTCTCCTGACACACAAACTCCATATTGTTCAGACTAGGCATTTCCTGGACAGTTTTCTGATGATGAAGCTGCAGCAATGATACTGATTCATGATAATACTTAACCAGGGGCAAAACAGACATGTCCCTCGCCCCACCCTGTTCACCTGAAGGAAGGCAGGAAGGAACCAGTGCCCAAGACCATAGGCCTGACTGGGACGATGAAACCCGAGAGTCATGTCCTACAGAGATGGCCCCGGGTTCATGTTGATGTGTGCATGGCCCCATCAATCACAGCCAGTTCTGAGAGCGATCCTACAGGCTCCTGGAAGGACGGGTCCGGATGCCATGCCTGACACCATGAACATTCTAAAACACTCAACTGGTAGTCTAAGCAAATGAAGGAACGCTTTTTGATTTTGCTTTGATTTATTCATGTTTAACATACAAGTTAAAATACCTGACTCTGAAGAAGCTGTATGAGCCTACTGAATGGGGACCTTAATTATTGGCACCAGAAATGGCTCCCTTTCCAACTGTGTGCCAGTGACTCCTAATCCCACTCACGAATGACAGGGAGTCATCATCTCATGTCCACCCTATGCTGGCTTTCTGTCGTGGCTCTGGCCACCCCATAGTGGGGGCAGCCCCTCACCACAGCTCTCTGTTTGGCCAGCAGCAGGAAGGCTGGGTTTGGGGCCCATGTGCCTGGTGCGCAGGCCTTCATGGAGGACACAGCCGCACGTCGGCAGGCCGCCCCGCTTGCCGCATGGTAGATTCCAGGGCCTGGCACTGTCAGCTCCCCACACCTGATCTCTTCTTCTCCTCTGTCCTCACCTGCAGACAACATAGTCCAGGCTCAACTCCCTTGCCTAACCCCACCTCCCACCTGTGAGCCTCAGCCCAGGCTGCTCCCTCTGCCTGGAAAACCACCTGCCCACCTCCTACTGGGCAGGTGCCTGTGCTTCAAGGCCCAGTGGCAAGGCCCCTTCTTCAGGAGACACACAAGTAAGATGTGCTTTTATTTCTGCTTCAAGAGACGAGCACAGAAATGTTATGACCCTCCCTCCTGTGATTTTGTAATACCCTCTTCTTATTTCAAAGGAAAAGGTCCAAGGAGGCAGTAACACTAAAACAAAGCACAGTTTTCAGAGGCTTTTAAAATGAGGGGTGGGCCCCACATCCACCAGGGAGCAGGCAAGCAGGTGTTTGTATTTTCAACCACACCAGCCTCATGCTGAGAAAGGCGGGGTTCCGGTCACGGAGCTCTGGAGCAGGAGGAGCTCCCACTGCCCCTGAGAGCCGAGGCCCGTTCATCAGAACGGCACTGAGCTCACAGGGAGCAGAGCCTCATGCGATGACATCAGCTAATGCCACCCCCAGCTCCTACTTCTTGGGGGTCTGTAGCATCTGAGGTTTCCATATGAAATCAATAGCAGGCTCTTCACATCAAGCCCTGGCTTCCACTGACCTGTTGCTAATGACAAGGCAGAGCAAGTGGTCACCCCTAGGGAGGGGATCGCAGGATCTCGAATAAAACCACCCTCCAGAGTGAAGCGCAGAGCTCTGACAGTCAATGTTCAGTGGTCATCCGTAAAGAAAAGGAATAGCACAAATAAATGAGCTGGTCACTTCTCCAAACTTTGGGTCAGTTGTCTCAACCTCTTATTCATTCATTCATTGCAGAATGGCATATCAAATATCACACTTCAGGGCACTCAGAGATGAGAAAGAATTAGTAGTTGTCTTCGAAATTCAGTTTAAAATGAAAGAAAAGGTACAAACATACAACAGTTATTCAGGGAAGAAAATGGTAAATTCCACAAAGGTAGGCACCAGAGAAATTTTCCCTGAAATACATTTTGGCAAGAGTGTTTAAGAATCACATGATGAACAGTTTGGGTTTAACCAACTGTCCTTTGATCTAAAGAAGGCTGACAAGAGGCCGGGCGCGGTGGCTCACACCTGTAATCCCAGCACTTTGGGAGGCCAAGGCGTGTGGATCACGAGGTCAGGAGATTGAGACCATCCTGGCTAACACGCTGAAACCCTGTCTCTACTAAAAATACAAAAAAAAAAAAAAAAAAAAATAGCCGGGCGTGGTGGTGGGCGCCTGTAGTCCCAGCTAATTGGGAGGCTGAGGCAGGAGAATGGAGTGAACTCAGGAGGCAGAGCTTGCAGTGGGCCGAGATCGAGCCACTGCACTCCAGCCTGGGCAGCAGAGGGAGACTCCATCTCAAAACAAAAAAAAAAGAAAGCTGACAAGAAAAGAAAACGTGAGAAACCCTAAGAGTTCACAACTTATCGAATCTTTTAAAATTAAGCACTGGGCTGCAAATGGCCAACTGGCCAACTCTAATGTCCACATAAACATATTCCATGAAACCCAAATTAGTTCCTGCTGGTCTGAAGCTAAACTGCCACCCCTGTTCACAAAATCTTGATAATGGCATTCCATTTAACTCTAATGTCCACATAAACATATTCCATGAAAACTAAACTGGTTCCTGCAGGTCTAAAGCTAAACTTCCACCCATGTTAACAAAATCCTGCCAATGGCATTCCTCTCTGCCCGGTGTCTCAAATTCAAAACCTAAGGATTACTCACGAGCCGTGCCTCTGACCCACCGGGTGGGTACGCCAATCCTAACAGGTCTACCTTTAAAATGCCCACAAGTCTACTTCCTACTGACCCCACCTATTGTTCAAGGTTGGGCCACCCCAGCTCTTGCTGGGCAGTGCTAAGCTTTCTAACCAACCTCCCAAGGTTCAATCAACTCCCCTCCAAATGCTTTTTAGAAGTAAAGAAACCTCTGAAAAATCAAAAGGTTTTAGATAAAGATTCTGAAAGCAGAATTTCTCACATCACAGTATTGCAACCATTCAGCCATTCTATCCACTCCACCTCCCCTGAAAGACGCAGTTGTGAGTTTATTATTCTAAAGACCTTCTGAACAGGGGGCGGTTTCCAGTGATAAAGGAGGGTTAACAGCTAGATCCTTGCACACCGCTTTATTAAGAACAGAAGGGAAGCCTGCGGGCTTCGGAAAGTTCCAGGGTAATTTGGAGTTGAGGGTGCACGGACACACACACAGTGCGCAGAAAGGCAGGAGTTGAAATGCCTAGAAATACACAAAACTGAACTCCGCCAGCTGCTCCCGGGAGGCGGAGAGAGGGCGCCCCGTGAGCTATTTCTGTGCCTGGCAGAAAATGGGAGCAGGCACTTCCTGAATCCCTGCCTAAAATTAACTGCTTTACAAAAGGGGGGAAGGGGAAACCCATGGTGAAACAAGTTTTATTTTACAATTCAAAATCTGGAGGTGGGGACTTGAATACTTCATTATGGGTTTTGGCCCCGCTGATAAAAATGTGGCTGAAAAAGAGAAGAAATGGGGGCTTTACTAGGAAACCTATCCTTCAGAAGTAGCCCCACAAAAATAAAGCCAGAGGTTTGATGAGAAACGTTCTCCTCCCCATGGAACATGAAGCCATGTCTCAACGAGAGGCGTGAAGGCACATGCACAGCAACACTGGTGCGGTCGCCAGAGAGCACAGGCTTCAGTGCCGCACATCAACTAAGTGCCTGTCCTGTGGTCTAGGAGGCTGAGACTCACGGACACACATGCTGACAACATGAGAGGGCAGTGTCTGGGGCAGGGGCTGCACAAGACAGAGTGGGGTGTCTGGAAGTATGGTGCGCACAGGGCCACAGCCCCCACCCTGAGGACGAGGCCTGCAGAGGTCTCCCCTTGCCTGACAGGGATGGTTATGTCCCAACAGGGGCGGGCTTCCAGCACCTCTCCCAGCCTGAACTCAGGCTCTGGAAGACCTGAGTCTGAACGGGCCATAGAGAGGCCTCAGGAACAAGATCCCACTGGGAACCTACACTCAGAGCCAGAACCTACACTCAGAGCCAGAATGCAGTCTCCCAGCCAGAGCCAGGGCCCAGGACTGCCAGAAAGTCCCGGAGATAAGCTTCTGCAGAGATGACATTGCTAGATGCCAGGGTGGGTGGCATCCATGTGGAATAATGACCGTAGTAGAAATTTTAAAAAGATGCACTGCATATGGTGTCTAAACATTAAAAGAGAACAGGCTGTTCTGCAGCTCCCCAACTGCAGCACACCTTCCTCCTCCATCTCAGCAGAGGGAAGGGTAAGGACAGACCACTCAGGAGAGCAGTGGACCAAACCACACACATTATGACAAGTGGATTTCTAACCTGGACAGAGCCAGAGTCAGGGTCAGAGAAGAAGAGCTGTGATTCAAAAGGAGCACACGGTGCCACAGGGCTGGGGAGAGGCCCCGATGCCGCCCAGCCCAGAAGCCCAGAGGTGAAGAGGCCCTGGATTGAGGAGCGCAGAGGACCCCAGTGAGCCTGGAGGCGGGGTGACAGGATAATGGGAGGAAGCATACATTATAGACTCTGAGCAGTTCACAAACTGAATGGTGGTCTGAAAAAAGGGGTAGTAAGAAAAGCACGTCAGAAAAAGGACATCACTGAACAGGATGTGAGCTCACACAGGGGAATACAGAGTTTGGGGTCTTCTAGAAAGGGGCCAAGGGCTCCTGCAGGTGGCAGCCAGAGTCAGCAGAAAGAGCGCCTGGGGCCACACGTGTGGAAGGAGGGACGTTTCGCCTGTGACCAGAGCTGATGGGCAGGAGGTGCTGGAGCCGAACAGGGCATTTGCAGGAGTGTTTCAAGCTGATTAATGTCAGGCTGGTAGCTTGGAAGCAGGCCGGGGGAGGGGGTGTATTTCCACCAGAGGAATCAGCAGAGGCTGCCAATCAGCCCGCTGCACCCCCAGCAGGGTATAAACCCTCATCTGCACACCACTGGCCAGAACCTGTTTCAAGAGAAGCGAGAGTAAAAGCGATGGTGGCCAACGCAAACAGAGGCTGAGTGGTAGAGTCCACGCACACGCAGTACAGAACGCCAGACACAGGTGAGAGGCGGAGGGCTGGGGTTGCATCTGTACCTGCTCATCAGGGGCTTGTGGGAAATCACATCAGAAGCCCAAGACCAAGCAGGCAGGGACACCTGCAGCACCCAGCTCTGCCCTAGGCCCAGACACCGTGGCTGCAGCGATCTGGGCCAGGACTACAGAAGTCCTCCATGGGGTGAGCCAAGGCAGGGTGAGCCTGTGCAAATGCAGGAGGCTGGGGGGAGTAGAAAGAAGGGCAGCCAGTTAGGGGAAAGGTCACAGAGCTGGCCAGAACCAAGGCAGCATTGAGCAAGAGGCACTTGGATTCCAGTGTCAGAAAATATTAAGCCCACGGCTCTGCCATTAGCCATATGGAACCACTTTCAGGTGGGCCCAGGCTAAGTCTGAGGCACTAATTAAGCCTACTAAATGGAATTTGTTTGCTTAAAAGAGCAGATCCCATTCTCAGAAGAAAATTTAGGAAATATATATACTTTCTTGTCGTTTAACAGTTAATAAATAAAATGCATAGTGATTTATGCTAGCGGTAGGCAACATTTCATGAAATAAATCTACTAGCGTCAGTACCACAACCGCAGACAGAGTAGTTTCCAGCAACTGACACTGTAGACATCTACAGTGATTCCTAATACAATGATGCAGATTAAGGTATTAAAAAGGGGAAAGAGCACTCCTGCAGAAGCCACCAGGCCCTGTGCTTGGGGAGCTGTTGAATTCAGTTCTCAGCAGTCCTCCTAGTAGGGGTTAATTCCTGTTTTATAGAGGAAGAAACTGAAGCCCAAGGTCACATGGGTAAGACAAAGCAGAGTCAGGATCCAGACCCAGGTCTGTTATTCATTCTTCTCTTTTATGAGTCCTCACAGTTTCAGAAGCTGCTTCTGAGAGCTACACATGCAAATTTCCATTTCGTTCTTCTGCTCTCCCAAAGAGGCCAGGCGAGAGAAAATAAGTGATCACCTAGTACAGAGTTTCACGTATAGAGCGCACACACACACACACGGAGCAGGAAATGTTCACCGCGTGCTCTTTTCTTTTGTTTTTGTTTACATTGGAGCGACGTGTGCCCATGGATGCCTGGCCTTGCTGCTCTGTCCCCTGCCCCTCGAGCTATATGGGGCTCCCTCCAGGACCGGGTTCCCCACCGTGGTCTGTCTGACCCAGTCAGGGCAGTCACTCAAACGTTCATTATTGTCACCATGAAAGTGGCATCTGTTTTGAATTCAGGGGCCTCATCTTCTCTGGGTGTCCCACTCTGTCATCAGAGCCTGGCTGCATGAGGTCAGCTGGCCCTTCTCTCCTCCATGACACCCCTGGTAAACAGACACCCAACAACATCCCGCAGGGTGGAGGTGGGGAGTGAACCTTAACCAACAGCACACTTGCCCAAATTATTTCTCAAGTAATGGAGGGTCTGCAGGGAGTGCTTCTTTCTCAGGTTAGAACTGGTCAAAAGACACAGAGGTGGGGTTCAGAAGAAGATTTCCAGGGCACCTCGAAAGCCCTAGTTTAATCAATAAAACACACTCGCAGCCACGGGGTGCCCTTGCCAACAGCCTCTTACGCTCTCATGTAACCACAGTGCCATGGAAAGTTACCCTCATTTAACAGATGCCGAGAGTCAAGACAGACAGGCCTGGCCTGAGCCACGTGCAGGACGCAGGGACCCACATTCTCCCTCCGGCTGCACCTTCTAGCCTCCTGCCCAGGAGACAGATACAGATGCTGGCTGCAGGGCTGCTAATTAGGTTACTGGCCGTGTAGTTAAAATGATGTGGCAAATAGGTGCAGATTCATTCCAGGTATGTGTTGTTTCATCTGTTACAACACAATATGGAATGAAAACTGATGATTCAGAGAAAACACAGGATACATTTTAAAATTATATTATTTATTTAAAACAAATATCTTGTTTCAAAAGATTATAATTCTCTTTTGGCCTCTTTTTGGGGCAGGGCTAGGACTTCTTACACAAATATAGCTTACACTTATGCCACACTAAAAAACAAACCTGCCATCACAGGGCGAGAACTACACTCATAACCAGACAGTCAACATGGTCCCGTCAGCCCGGCCAAAGGTCACCACCAGTTTCAAATACCTGCTTCCTCTGGTGTAAAATGGTAAACCCAGTGACTTCCCAGCCTGTGGATGCCAGCAGGGTCACCATAAAGCCCCGCAGATGCCGAGACGGTGCAAGGAGCAGAACCCCACAGGGCAAGGCCCCGAGCTGCTGGCAGCTGGTGTCGCCCGGCTGACGCACTTCCTTAGTTGACAGTGGCTTGGTCCTGCTGGCCGCCTTCGAGTCCAAGAAAGGCCTAGAAGTCCACAATCAATGCCTCTGATTGAGGCTTAGATTATTAGGGATTTAGAAACCTTAATTCTTTTGTACAAAGTATAACCGTGCTGACATGAAAAGCCAAACATGGCTTGCCGACTTTGAGAGTGAGCCTAGAGCCCACACTGTGGCTTTGGCTGGTGGGATTCACACAGTGGGGCCACTCCTCAGACTCTGGGAGTCAGGAATAATAGTTCCCAGTAGAAAAAGAGACACAGGTATAAACATGCCTCTAGTAAGGTGTTAATGTGTAAAGTGACTTTCTAATTAAAATGAGTCAAAAAAGATTGGTGAGGACAGCCTACCAGAAAAGGGATCTTACAGGAAAAGGAATAAAAGTGTCCTCAAAAAGAACAGAATTTAAGGATGCTTCATGGTTCTTCTGACAGTAGTGACAACTAGCAAAAAAGAAAGATATGGAAGCCACCGATCAGTACCCACCTTCAGTAGGTGAATAGAGGGTAAACTGTGGCACATCCAGACGACAGAGTGTTATTCAGCTGAAAAGAAATGAGCTATCAAGCCAAGAAATGACAGGGAAGAAATTTAAATGCATATTATCAAGTGAAGGAAGCCCATCTGAAAAGGCTACACATGTATGATTCCAACCCTATGGCATTCTGGAAAAGGCAACACTATGAAGACAGTGAAAAGGTCAGCGGCTGCCAGGGTGCAGGAGAGAGAAGCGCAGCACAGAGGATTTCTAGGGCAGCAAAACTACTCCATACGGTACTGTCATGGTGGATGTGACTTATGATGCACCTGTCCAAACCCATGGAATGTACAACACCCAGAGTGAGCCCTAACGTAGACTGTGGACTCATCAATACTGGTTCATCAATTCTAACAAACGTGCTGTTCTGGTGCGGCGATGCTGACGGCAGGAGAGTGTGTCTCTGTGCGTGAATATGCATGCGTGTGAACATGTAAGCACGTGTGTGTGAGCCCTTGGTTCTTTCCCCTCAATTTTGCGGCAAATCTGAAACTGCTCTAAAAATAACATCTTCTAATTTTAAAAACCATTTTAAAAGCTGTCAAACATTAAAACACACACACACACACACACTTGGCAAACATAGGTGGAGACCTGCAATCATCTGGCAGAATCGGACTCTCACTTCACCCTGTGGGGCTGCAGACAGAAGCTCCCTGTGGACAGCATGCTGCATCTGGGTCCAGCTCTGTGCACAGCCAAGAGCTACACTCAGGAAATGTCTGCTGAGCTGGCTGGCTTAAAAATTAACTGCCTCCACCCTTAGAGCAAGAAGTGGGGAGGGAGGAGAAGGGACGCCCGTGTAAACACTTACTGAGACGGCAGAGAGAGGAAGAGCCCGTGCTGGCCGCGTGAGTTGGGGCAGGACCATTGCAGGCTTTAGCAAGAGGTGCAACTGCTCGGTCCCAGCCCTGTCACCTGTAAGAGGGAGCAGAACAAGCCTCCTCAGAGAGAAGTGTGAGGCGTAAATGACAGAGCATATCTAAAGCGCTCAGCAGGGTCCTGCAGATCCCTCAACAACGCTGACTGAATGGCATTCCTTCTGCACAGGCTGGACGTGGAGAGATGTATCTCATGACATCCCTAAAAATCCTATGCTCAAATGAAGAAGCTGAGTTCAGAGGGAGTAACCATCTTCCTGAAGCTATTGTAAAGGGTACAAATAGGGGCAGGAAAGAGATGAACTCACAAACAACAAAAGAGCTTTTACACGCAGGACCAGGGATTTTCCTTTTGGTTATGAAAAACGTATTGGTCCTGGCTGGGCTCAATGGCTCACACTAGAATCCCAGCACTCTGGGAGGCCAAAGTGGGTGGATCACTTGAGGTTAGGAGTTTGAGACCAGCCTGGCCAATATGGTGAAACCTCGTCTCTACTAAAAATAAAATCTAAAAAAAATAGCCAGGCGTGGTGGCACACGCCTATAACCCCAGCTACTTGGGAGGCTGAGGCAGAAGAATCCCTTGAATCCAAGAGGTGGACGTTGCTGTGAAAAATCGCACCACTGCATTTCAGCCCGGGTGACGGAGGGAAGAAACAAAGACAGAAAGAGAGAAAGAGAGAAAGGGAGAAAGAAAGAAGAGGAGAAAGGGAGGAAGAGAGGAAGGGAGGAAGGGAGGAAGGAAAGAAAGGGAGGAAGAAAGAAGAGGAGAAAGGGAGGAAGAGAGGAAGGGAGAAAGGGAGGAAGGAAAGAAAGGGAGGAAGAGAGGAAAGGAAGGAAGGAAGGAAGGAAGGAAAGGAGAAAGGAAGAGAGAAAGAGAGAAAGAAAGAATTTATTAGGCCTTGTTACTAACAAATTCAGATCATTCGTTCCTAGTGAAGACCATATGAAAAAAGGCCACTACTTAAACCTTTTGGGGAGGTTAAAGCTGACACCCCAACCTTAAAAGCTGTGGCAATGAGCTTCAACCAGATTCCGTCCTCCACCAAGAGCCCAGGGAGCACCAACCCTGCTGAAGGTGGGGACGAGAGTCTGCAGCCTCCGTGCCCTGTGTCCTGGCAGGAAAGACAGGCCCCTGCCCTAAGCAGAGCAGAGCTGGCTGGTGGGATGCTGGAGAGTGGAGGCTCTGGGGCCATAGACAGGGTAAGGTCTGGACATGGAAGATGAGACAGGCTCAGAGAATGCAGTAACCGAGAGCTCAGGGTCAGCAAAACAGCAGCTCCCACAGCCTCGCTCCTTGTGCACGGGTGAGAAGGTCCAAAACAGAAACACACAGCTGCGACAGCTGAGGCCCCTGCAGGGTTGCAAAGAGCTATGGGAATTGGGGAGAGATACTGCCCCTGCTCACTGTCTCGTGGGAGGACTGGGAGTCTCGGACAAGATGCCACGGATGTATGAGCAGAGCCTTCACGGGGAAGAAGAGCCCTGAGCCATGCGGGAGTCAGAGAATTCTCAGGCATCATTTCATGAAAGAGAAATAGAAATGCAGCCCAGGAGGAGTGAGCCCCAAGCCAAGCGGGAGAGACGCTCATCTTGTGTTTTAGAGAAGTTGGCCCTGGAGCTGGAGTTCACAAGAGGCATAGTAGGTTTTGTAGGCATACGAGCAAGGTGGGCTAAAGTCACCCACACAAACCTCAGCTCCATTTCTGATACATGAAGATGGCAAAGCACCAAAAAGAACACATGGAACAGCAAAAATCAGAGCTTTGAAATGCAACACCCATGAATTCTGGGCCTCAGAAGCTAGGTGACAATAGGTAAGTTGTTTCACCTCCCTGGGGTCTTGAGGTTTTTCATCAGACAATGGGGAGAGGGGGCTGGACAGGTCAATCCCTGGGACCCAGCAGGCCCGTATCCTACTGCACGGCAGCTGCGGCTCTTAGCATGCAGAGAAAAGGAGTGATCTGAAGATGAAAGTTAACTGCCAGACAGAAGTTAGTGGTTGAAACTTATCAGTTAGGCCACTGAGCGTCTGTTGACGCCCAGGATGAATGTCTAGGGACAGTTTCTGAAGAAGCCATAAACTCTAGGTCCCGTGTTTTCCATGGCAGAGGACCAAGTCTTTGCCCTGGGCCTGTCTGGTGGAAGTGACAAAGCTCCTGCATCAGCCGCAGCCAGGACATGGGGATCCCTGATAGGAGAGCCCAGCAAAGGCCCCCAGGGCAGCAGGCAATGAGGGCAGCAGGAGGTTCCGCTGACTTCCCCAGGACCTCCTGTAGCCTCAGCTTAAAAAGAGCAGCAAGCCTATCACAAAGTTCTCTCCCTCAAGCAGCCAGCTGGAGAGAGGGGAAAGGCTCCTGGCTTGGCAACTGCCCAGATGGAGCACCGGGACAGTGGAAGAAGACGCTGAGGCCACCTGCAGGAGCCAAGAGGCTGGACAGAGCCTGGGACCTCTCTCCTCTTGCTGCATTCTCCTTCTACAGACTCAGCAAGGAGGCAACACCAGCACTCCTGTATTTTATATCCAAGAAGGGTGCAAACCGAGGCACGTGCAGAGAGAGAAACAGCAAGCTGGACCTTCACAGCCAGGCTGCAAAGGCTGAGGATGAGCCAGGGGGTCTGAGAGCATTGGAGCCCAGGGGGCAGGAGGTTCTGTGTTTTTCCTGGATTAAAGGGGGAGCTGTGCATCGGGACCCTCTGCAGGGCGTCTCCCCAACATTACTCCTGCACATGTTCCCCTCACTAACTCCTGCATGTGGTCCCTACATGGGGTCTTAAGTTTACCAAAAAATTACCTGCTGGTCTATTTCTCCTCTGATGATTCAAGATGATACTCAATACCCTACACATTCTCCTCTGATGATTCAAGATGATACTCAATACCCTACACAAAGTGCAACTCTAAGGAGCAAATGTGTCTGCAAGTGGGCAGAGGCGGAAGAGGCATCTCACCATGATGCCAGGCTGCAGGTTTCAAGGATAGGATTCCCGTGCCTCCATCTGCTTGCCTAAGCTCCACAGAACCTCCCTTTCATTTCCTTTAGTGGGGCACCACCTGCCACCCTTTCCTCCCTCTTCTCCCCTCCCCAACATCTGCTTTCCTACAACTGCTTCATTTCTCGTACTTCTTTTTTCACTCTTGCCGGTAAGTCAAGTGACAGCCAGGAAAAAAGCAAGTCATGATGCCCACACAGCTCATGTGGCTCACATGAATAAGCACTGCATTCCAGGAAGCAAAATAGTTGAAATCCCAAACTTTCAAGTGATTGTACATACATTATTTGACTTCCCTGAAACTTAAGTAAGTATTATCATAACCAACAGCTAAGAGAAAGTTATTTTTCTGTTTATTATAGAAAACTATTATTCACTTTTTTTATGCAAGAAGAAAGTGAGGCTCAGGGCCTATCTAAGTCCACGTGGGCTGCTAAAACAAAATATTGGAAGGCTTATAAACAACAGAAATATACTTCCCAAGGTTCTAGGGTTGGGAAGTACAAGATCAAGGCACCAGCAGATTCAGTGTCTGATGTGGGCCCTTTTCAGGGTTCATAGAGGATGCCTTCTTGCCATGTATGCACATAGCAGAAGAGGTAAGGGATCTCTCTGGGGTACCTTTTATAAAGGCACTAATCCCATTCATAGACACTCCACCCTCACGACCTAATCATCTCCCCAAAGGCCTCCATTTCCAGCTACCATCACCTTGGGGATCAGGTTTCAACACAGGAATCTGGGGGAGACACAAACATCAAGACCATAGCAAGGGGAACTAGAAAGGCTTTGGGAGACAAAAAGCCCCACTGGGATCCAAGTCCAGGTCTCTGCCTCCATCTACCCACTGAGCTGCATGGCCTGGCCTGAGAGGACATACTGTCCAATGGCTCAAGAAGAGAGTGACAGCAGTCTTTTGGGGCTTCTCAAAATGTCGCAACAATGGCTCTGCCTCCCTGCCTGATCCCCCAGCTGCTGTCTCGGTCCCCATTTCTGCAGGATGGTTCCTCCACATCGTCAGTGCCACAGAAGGGGCTCTGAGGGCCTGGACAGGAGGAGCCTGTGACAATGTCACTGACAGCAGCAGATCAACAGCTGTGGCCTTTAGCACCACCACACACCAGCCACATGCTCCAGGGCATGTGCGGAGCCTGTAGACACAGGCGCAAGTGCTCCCACACAGAGGGGAACACCATCGAGGGGGTTTAACACAGCACACACTACCACCCAGTCTCGGGTCTGATGCCAGACAAAGCCTATTAGCTGAACCAAGGCTTCATACTTGCCTGAGCAATCTGAGTGCAGCATCTAAGGAGCCCACTGGGCGATATATGTAAACACAGTAATCAAGGACTCAAAAGCCGAGTGCAATAATGTGGGAGAAGCCACAGCCATATTCAGTTCCTGGAAGACCGAGCCGCTCCCTTAGCCAAGTACCCTGCAGGAGCAGCTGGGGAGTTATGGCCCTCATATCCCCAACAACGATGGCATTATATTTTTGGAATGAGAAGGTGCTTTGTTATTGCCAGTGGCTTACTCCCCTGCGGTTCAAAGCTGTATTATAAAAAAAAATGAACATGGATATATTTCCCCGCACTGTGATCTGATAGGAATAGGAGCTTATCCATCCCTCAGCAAACTGCCAATGGTTGCCGTTAGAAATTCCATATTCAGTGATAGTTAAGGATTTTGGAATACACTTTGAACCAAAGAATTCAATCCCTTAAGCAGCCGGCGACAGGCTTCATTTAAGAAATGGAAGGAACAACAGCAGGCTCATCTCTGCGGCTGCAGCTCAGAGGTGGCTGGGCCCACAACAGAGTCAGGAAAAGCAGCCCACCCCCTCCTCCTACTCTGCAGCTGACCCGAGATGCAAGCAATGAGGACAAAGGCACCACACAACAGGGTTAAGGGACAACACATCCCAGTCCTCCTAGAGGAGGGGGAAGCTCTCCAAGTCTGAAATGCTCCCCCAAAGGTACAATCTTTCCACTCACCACTGCATTCAGAAGCACTGCTCCCACACCACTGAAGGTGCACAGCACCCCAGGAAAGGAGCCTATCTGTGGACAAAAAACCTCAAATAAACCATGGTCAGAAATCAGCTACACCTAAGAGTGTGTGAACAAGAAACGCCTACTCCTCTGGAAAAGGGGAAGCCCTCTCCAGAGCAGGGTGGAAAGCAAGAGGAGAAGCACTCCACACAGCCCCCAGGAGTCCTGAGAAGTGCACCCCACGTGACATCTGGAGGAGACAGCCAGCAAGGAGGTGTGGCCAGGTCACAGGGGCTGCTGGTCTGGGGTTCAGGAAGCGGGCAGCAAGGCCCTGTGCCATCCTCTCTGCTCCTGCACGTGCTCAGCATTCTCCATAATGAAAACTTAAAAAGTCTCTTGGGAGAAAAGAAATAGAGCTATACTAGTCTAGTTCTTCCAACTTTGTGTGTGTGTGTGTATTTGTGTGCACACATATGCATGTGTGCGTGTGAGCACAAATGTGTTTGTGTGCATGTGTATTTATGTGCACGCACATGTGCGTATTTATGCATGTGTGTGTTTGTGTATGCCTGAGATCGGGAGTGTCGGGGAAACCAACCCCCCTAGTCCTCACATGGAAAGCAGACCCACACGCAGTGAGTTCATGGTAACGTGAAGTCAGCTTCCAGCACAGCCTTCCACTCGGAGCCCAAGGCAGGGATAGAAATGATCAAAACAGCTGACCCATGAGGTCTGTAACAGTAGCAAAATCCCAAGACTCTAAAACTCCTCTTCCCTGGACCTACAGCCATGGAGACAACCTGTCAGGACACTTACGGAGCCCCCATAGGCAGGGCCAGACAGTAGATAGGGCAAAACACTGCTGACACCCTGACTGCAAACCCAAATCATACCTGGGGATTCTGTAAGTACAGCCACCATCCCCAGGAGATCTGAAGGTGTGAGCACCAAGACAAGGTAGAAAACCATGTGCTTCTTCCTTGGGGTGTCTGTCACTTCCCACACGGCACTTCCAGGCCACCTCACTTCCCCACTCACCAAAACCCTAAGCCCAACAGGACATAGCCAGGCCTCCTTTGGTCATAGGGGCCTTCGGGCAATTTAACCTCTCCAGAGACTCACAAACCTCAGTGAACATCACTAAACCTTACTCCAGGGTTCCCAGGTTTCCGTGGCAGCTGAAAACCCCAATCCATCTATGCACAACTATCTCCAAAATGAAGCAGAAAAGTCCCCAGGCCAGGGGAATGCCCTGGATATCCCTGCTCCTGCCCTCTCTCTGCTGAGAGGCAGTATGACAAGGCAGTGAGAAACCAGGGACCGTGCGCCACTGAGAAGGAGCCGTTGATGTGGCCAGGGGACAACTGTTGAATTCTTATCTGAAATCAAATTCTTAAGAATTATTTTCCATAATTAAAATCGTGGATTTCAAAGCTCTTTGGTTTATCCTTGAGATGAAAGGTATACACCGTATCCCAGCCCTGGCTTTCCTAAAGAGTTTTCTTTCCGTGGCTGCAGTCCAAAGAGGCCCCCCCCACACATATCATTCAATGAAGGCCAAGTCAGCTTTAAAAAGTCCCATGGGAAAGCAATGGAATGCTTACCTTGGCTTCACATTTCTTGTGGCAGGAATACTTGCAGTCTGGAAAAAAAAAGAGAGAAAGAATGTGTGTCGAGCAGTCTCTCTAGCAAGAATTCTTACATCTTCAAACCCTCTCAATCCTTCAAAATCTCTGGCTTGAAGATCCCATAGGTGGCCTCTCTCTGGCACGAGGGAGATTTTTACATATGACACACGGCAGTGTGGACAGAAGGCAGTGAGGACGTGGTGTGCAAGAGCAGAGTTACAACTGTTGTCTGTTAGCAACAGCTCAGGTGGCTCAGGTAGGAATGTCTTGGGAGCAGGGTCACGAGCAGATTGGTTTTCCAAGGGGTATGTACGTCCAGCCAAACTGGATCCCTAAAGAAGAATAGTGAATTTCAGCAGCAGAAAGCATTCATGTATGCCCAGAAATTATGACTGATCCCTGAAAAAAGAAGAGAAACCGGAAAATGCCCCTTAAGAATCAGAATTTAAAGTGTCCATGAAAGACCGGATTGGAGCCTTTAAATTTGTGAGAAAGTCATGCATCTGGATTTCATGCTTCCACTTCCTGCCAACCTGAGAACTGACTGTCAGAATAAATTCATGTCTAAATTCCTATAGGAGAATCCTTCCAGAGGGGCCACTGTGAGAACGGAGCAAGTCCTGTGTCCCTTCGAGTCCTGTGTCCCTTCGAGTCCTGTGTCCCTTTGGAGGCCCTAACAATGCAATGCGGAGCTGGAACTAATGTGGATTTCACAGGCCCTTCTGCCCAGAGGCTGCAGCTGTGATGATGAGGCATAAACCTCCCCACGAGCACCATGAGCATGCTGCAGTCAGGCCTTGCAGGACAGGGAAAGAGAAATGAACCAGCAACACCTAATAATCCCAACACAGCCTCCTGTGCCAGCTCCAAGGGAGTGTCGGGTACATGCCCTCCCTTCCCCCAAGTTTGCCAGCTCACAGGGACAGCTGTGGGAGAAAAGAAAGAGACTTGGGTTGGGGAACAGTGACCAAAGCCTCCTATCCAGGCTCTGCCCCTCTAGCTGGGTCTTTGTTTCCTCCCACGGAGCTATCATGGGTCAAATGGAATCCTTCAAGGGACCCTGTTTTGAAACTAGAAAGCAATGTCCACATGCAGAAGTGTGTGGGACCTGAAGACCAAGGCCTCAGAAGTCAGGGAGAGGGGCCCCACATCCCAGCTCTGCGTGTCGACACCCTGTGACTCCCCCTCCTGCACTCTGTTTTCAATGACGTATCAAAGTCAAAAAGGTTTGTGTAGGGTTGAATGAGGATGAAACAGATAAGGTCACTTGCCCATGCATGGCAATTATTAGAACTCCAGTAGTTACAGCTAGGTTGTTATCTTTGTATGATCTATGTTTTTGAATTGCTGAATTGTCGTTCTATACCTTGAGGTTTGTAAGATTATTCACAAAGTCATGTATTTATCCTACACCTTCTAATGGGCAAAACACACAAAGGTGATCAGTGATTTTCAAATCAAGAGAGACTTGCCATTGGGAAACAAGGGGCTTCCACACAAGATTAAAAGTTCAGACAGAAACCGTCCCTGGCAGAGGCCAGCACAAAGGACTGAGATAAGGAGAAGGGCAGTGGGCAGGCCTCTGGCCTCTGGCTGAGTGAGAGTCAGGCAAAGAATTCTGCCCACACACGTTTAGCAGCATGTCACAAGACCACGACATCATGCAGCGGTTAGCCTTCCAGATGGCCTGGGTGACCTCATCTCTTGGCCCCCATATCGGTGTATAGCCCCCTCCCACAGTGAATCAGCTGGGCTGTGTGACAGTGCAACCTGGCAGAGGGGACGGTGTGTGACTTTTGTGGCTAAAAGGCATCATGGCTTCTGTCCTGGTCTCCAGGATCACTCATTCTGAGGACAGCCAGACGCCATGTTGTGAGGACACTCAAGCAGCCCTATGGAGAGGCCCCCATGGAGAGGAGCTGAGGCTTCCCACCAACAGCTGGCCCCAGCTTCCCAGCCACAGAAGTGCACCACCTCGGAAGCTGGTCTCCAACCCCAACCAAGCCTTCAGATGGTGCAGCCTCTCCAGAGACCCTGAGCCAGAACTGCTCAGTCACCTATGTCCCAAATTTCTGATCATTGACACAGTGGGAGATAACAGATGCTTACTGTTATGCTAAGGTACTAACTTTGGGAATCATTTGTCATGCAACATTCCAACTCAACACAAAAAAATGGCCCTGGTCAGTGCAAGGGTGGCACTGGTATGATACATCCATGGTGGGTGGCCTACTCGGCCACCAGACAGCCATCGGCACCGTAGGACAAAATCATTAAATTCAATTATCATAGTGAAATCATATAAACTGCCCATGAGCCAAGACTACAATCCTGAGAGGCAGGGCCATTGTTTCTGGTACGTAGAAAGTGACCCTCAAAGTTTTACATATGTTTGGACTAGGACTTCACATTCGATTGCCAGCAGCATGGGTAATCCTCAGAGTAGCAAGTCCACCGTCAATCTATCTGTGGCCCAGCTCTGGTCAGCACCGCACCAGGCAGTATACGAGATACTTTCCCATATGTTACTGCACTTGCTCCTCATAAGCACCTCTCAGGGAGAAACTGTAAGGGTGACTCAGTCAAGGGGGCAGCCGTGGTCCATGAAGGTGGGACTCCAGCCCGTCTGCGCATCAAATTCAGTGTTTTCATCCACCCATACTCTCCCTGCCTTTCTGACATATTACAAAATATGAATCTAACAGTGCCCAGGCCCAGCTTCCTATCCTGCCACCCACAGGAGACAGCTCCCTGCCTGCCCTAACCCTGCCCATACCAACCTCAGCTCCTCATTCACGCCATCCTGCACCCACCTCCTGGGCCCAGCTCAGCTGCCTCCATTCCTGAATTCACACCCTTCTGTGCCACTGACCCATCATGGCAGGTCATCATGGCTTGTCACATCATGATGATCTCCCTGTGTCCATCTCTCCCGATGGGCTGCAAGCTCATCAAGCGACAGCGTCTCTGTGGTGCATGACCAGGGTCTCACAATAGCAGCGCTAACAGGAGTGACAGGCAGCTGATACACTCAGCACCTAAAAGCTTGCACTGCATGGGTATTACCAAATTTCCACCACACCCTGGAAAGAAGCTACCTATCTTCACCTGTTTTACTAATGTGAGACTGGGGTTTGTGGATGAGACTGAGGATTCATGTGCTGGACAACTGTGTCCCAATCCTGACCTGTTCCAGGTCTGCTTTCAGAAGCCCATAGCCAGCAGGCCCACACGCTGTGGAGACCTCATTACCTGATCACCACTTAGGGATTTGGGGCTGTGAAGGTGCTGGCCACAAGCGAGGCTCCAAAACAGCAGAAGAACTTCACACCAAAATCCATCTCTGAAGCACACAGGCCCAGAAGAGGCCACAGGTCACTTTGACCCTCAGCCACGCAGACCTGCCTCCTTTTTGGAATAGCACTTGTGTGAGCTGGCAGCTAAACCAGCCACCTTCTCAGGGAATGTCATTTTTATTTGAAAGAACTCCTAGCAGACAAAATGTGGTTATTCAGACTCAAGTGCTTGTCATTTTCTCAAAAATGAAGTGAGTCTGTCATCATAAACCAATGTCAAAATTTGAGATTTCAAGTGAAAATTAGAATTTTAGAAGACTAGTACCCAGGCCAGATGTGGTGGCTCACGCGTGTAATCTCAACACTTTGGGAGGCTGAGGTGGGCAGATCACTTGAGGTCAGGAGTTTGAGACTAGCCTGGCCAACATAGTCAAACCCCATCTCTACTAAAAATACAAAAAATTAGCTGGGCATGATGATGCATGTCTGTAATCCCAGCTACTTGGGAGGCTGAGGCACATGAATCTCCTGAACCCAGGAGGCAGAGGTAGCAGTGAGCCCGAGATCATGCCCTGGGTGACAGAGTAAGACCCTGTCTTAAAAAAAAAAAAAAGACTTGTACCCGTCACCAGGGCCTAACAACTCCTAGGATATTTCTGTTAAAATCAACAATAATATTAACAAATGTGGGGATTTTCCTGAGATTGTATAACAAATATGTCAACAATTAGAAGTTCTGCGAAATTGTCAGTGAACCAATAATTTCCAAATGTCCAGTGCATGGTGTTCCACACCGGGTAAAAGATACACTTGGTGTGCAAGACAGGCCAGTGGATTTTAATAAAACAGAGTAGGAAAAACTCTACTGATACAATTTCAGATTCCACAGTGAAATTGAACTTCAAGCAACTGTCACTTGAGTTCTGGTGTAGAATCAAAATGGATTATCTACAATGGCCTGAAAAGCCTATTAAAATGCTTCCTTTTCCAAGTAGATATGTTTATGGTGCTAGATTGTTTTCAATGCTTCAAACCAAACATTGCAGAAGACTGCACGCAGGGGGAACCAGCCTCTTGATTAAGGCTGCGTAACAGAATCACAAAAAAAAATGCCCCTCCTCTCATTTTGTTGTTTTGAAACATACAGTTATTTTTTATTAAGCATATGTTCATTTTAACATATAATTGGTTCATTACCATTGTTTTTAACTGGCTTAAATATTTTAAATACTCATCAGTTTCCCATTTCTAATAGGGTAAATCATGATGAATACAAACCACACTGACAGGAGCCCTTTAGGGTCTTCTAGGACCCTAGCAGTGGGTGCCCGAGACCCGCAGCCCGAGGGCAACCCTGTTCATTCTCCTTGCCTGAGGCTCTCAGAATGGGGTAAGGACCCAATTTTGACCAACAGAAAGGTAAGTGAATTCTCCCAGGGGCTTCTGGCGCAGACCTTCCCACTCCTGTGAATGAAGCAAGAGAAGGAAAATGCCTCAGCCTCTGGAACCTCCCCCTCTGAGCATGGAGCTGGACCCACAGGAAGAACCTGTAGAACTCGGGCTGCAGAACCGGGGCCCAGGCACACTGCCCGGAGCCCGCCGGCCGCCGCACCTCCCCCTGCAGAAGACACATGCCCTGCTGGCTGGGAGAGGCTCCACCCATGCAGCCCCGTTATTGGCTGCTACGGTGCCTTCCACGAAGCTCCATGTACTTTAGACGCCTTGTTCCACCTGTTCCCATGGGGACCAGGGAGAAAGGCACATTCTCACTCCGTTGTACGAATAGCAAACTGCAGCACAGAGCAGAAGCTGCCTGCCCTGGGTGACAGAGCAGGTTAAGCAGTGACACCAGCTGCCAGCCCAGCTCTACGTGGGCAGAGCCCACCTCCCAGAGCTGGACTGGAACAGCCAGTGAGCTGGTGTGCAAAGGCTCTTCTGTGCCTGGTGCAAAAACTGGGGCTCCACATGCATGAGCCCACTAAAGCAAACATCCACCATGAGCTACACACCAGGACCAGGAGCAGGTGTCCAGGGACCTCAGGAGTCTGAACTCACATGCTCACTCCAGCCCCTCTCCAAGGATCCATGCCAGTCATGTCCCCTCTGGCACCCATTTCCCCTTCTGTAATTAGGAGTAGAACAGGGTGATAGCCAAGATTCCTCTCTGCCATGAAAAGAAAAGTTTACCTAAGCAATAAAAAGATAAAATAACATATATATACAAACAAAATATTAGGTAGCTATTGAAAAATTATGATCTTAAACTATTTCACATGTGAGAGTTCTTATAAAAGGCAAGACTAACAGATATACAGCGCTCTGTATTGTATGAAATAAACTTTGTGACAGACGGACATATGCGGTGTCCTCATCCATAGGAGAGAAAATGACACTGGAGAGACACATCACAACTCAGAAAGAAAGGAGGAGCCAGACAATAAAACTGGGAACACTGGTTACTCCATGAAAAACATCATCATAATAATAACAGAAATACCATGAATTTTAGATGCATCAATCATGGAACTGATTCGGAATTGGAAAAGCTGAAATGAATATTAGAATAAATATCAGAGAACATCTTTGTGACCTTGGAGAAGGGCAGGCATTCTAAAACAAGGAACAAGAGTATGAACTAAATGAAAAGATGAGTAGATCTGAACAAACCAAACATTACAACTTTTGTGTGACAAACAGGCCACAAACAAACTTAGACAAGCAACTGACTGGAATGTTTGCAATGCACAAAGTGGAAAGATAAGAAACTGACCTTTTCTGAGGACAAATGTCATCAGAAATTGGCAAAAGTTCTGCCTAATATCACAGATAAGATTTAGTATTCATAATATAGTGAAGTCTTAGAAATTTAAAAAAATGATTTTTAAATTTATTAATTTTCAAAATGTTATTTATTTATTTTTTTTCTTTTTAGAGATGAGGTCTCACTCTGTCACCCAGGCTGGAGTGCAGTGGCATGATCACAGCTCACTGCAGCCTCAAATTTCTAGGTGCAAGCAATCCTCCTGCCTCAGCCTCTAGAGTAGCTGGGACCACTGGTGCGTGCCACTGTGCAGGCCGATTTTTAAATTTTTTGTAGAAATGGGGTCTTGTTTTGATGCCTAGGCTGGTCTCGAACTCCCGGTTTCAATCGATTCTCCTGCCTCGGCGTCCCAAAATGCTGGGATTACAAGCATAAGCCACCTCACCACGCCCTAAAATAATCTAATTATTAAATAAGCAATGAGCAAAGGATTTGAAAGGCTGCTTTGCTAAGTAAACAGAAATGCTGCAGGCAGCTTTTCTGTATCTTTTTAGATGTTCAACCTCATGTAATCACCAGATGAATGAAAAACATAATAAAAAGGAGACATCACTTTTCATCCATCAACTTGCAAAACTGAAAAGCTGAAATATCTCAAGTGAGAGTCAATGACATTCCATGCAAGTAGGCACCACCAAAAGCATTTTCCTGTAAGGAGCCTGTCCCTCCTCCAGCCCAGCTTACCCTCCGGCATCTGAGCTGGTGTGTGGCAGGCCCCTTCTCATGGCTTTGCCTGAACACTCAGCTCCACAGCTGACAGTCTGCAAACCACACATCAGTTCCCTTGTCAGATGAGGTTTCCAGACTCATGTTTAGGAATCCTGACTCCCGCTACAGCAGTTACAGCACAGAGCTGTCTGGCTTGCAAACGCCCAACATTTTTATATGTTGTCTTGGAACTGCTATTCTTCACGTCTCCACGAGCCTTGGGAATCCAGGCCACTGTCTTACAGGGTTGTCAGAATCTTTTATACACTTGACACATATTGACCAAGTTATAAACAAGCCTGTGAGTCACCCTCTGCTTCTCCTAGCATCAATTGTCAAGTTTGCCAGCCTCTCTGTGTCCCAGTAACAGGCTCCACAAGGCAGGAGGGGAGTGACTGACCCACAGCGGGGGACCGCCAGACAAGGCAGTCACATTCACTGCTCGACCCCATGATCCCATTGTTGCCTTGTTAGTTTTAAATAACTACCATGTTCTCCTGGAGTCCTAATACTGCATCTGGCCCAAAGCAAAAAACACACACCTACCGACCTGCCCATCTATCTCCAAACTTTTTTCTGTAATCACTTAGTGTATTGCTGACTCTGTCAGACTCAAAGACAGGACACAAAACTCTCATCTTTCTCTCCTAGCAGGTGCTTAATAATGTTGGGTTAACCGTGTGGAATAACCCATTACCAAATCTTTCTTACAAAACTCCCTTCATCCCATTTTCCCTCTGGTCTCCTTTCTCAGCTTTCTCCTTGCTTCTTTTCTCCTTTCTCAGCTTTCTCCTTGCTTCTTTTCTCCTTTCTCCTTGCTTCCTTTCTCAACTCTCATCTCCTTTAGGCCTTCCCTACAGCTGTCTCTCTTGTTGCAGCGCTTCTTTATTCTGTGCCATCCTGTCTAATTCCATGATAGTCTCGCTGATTCCACTATTAGATCCCAGAAAACCATCTCTCAAATGGGGAGCATTTATGCGTGGCCTGATCCTGGATCCTCCCTGGATCTCCCTTCTTCCAGGGACCAAGTCCCACAAAACTTGTAACTTTTGGGGCCGAATCTACTCAACTCCAGAATGCCGAGACTCACCCATAACAGAGCCTTCCTCTGTCCTCTGTGAAATACAACCAGTTTGGGATATCAGTGGCAACTGGACCATGTTAGGCCACCCAAGGGAACTCAGTGACATGTAGTGAGAACGGATTGCCTCAGAGTCCTAACTGATGGTATGAGCACACCAGCAAGGTTTTGAGCAGTGTAAGAAAAACCACAACTGGACACTTAACCCCATTGCTCAATGTCATTTCTATCTTTTCTTTCCCTTACTTAAAGTTCCAAGAGTAGAGATAACAGGGCCCTTACATGTTAACATAACAGTTTTTAAAACATGAAATGTTTTCTTTCATCTTAACCACACATGAAATTTGCATGTAAATAGGAGGTTAAAATGTGAAAGTCAGGGACCTGAAAGTCCAAGGATGAGCCAGAAAAGGAATGGTAGAAATACTGGCCTGCATCACAGAATATGCCCCTAACCCTTCTCCATCTATCATCACCATCAGTATCATTATGATCAGCATCATCATCACAATCGTTACCATTGCCATTGTTACTATCACCATCAACTACACTACCACTATCACCATCACCAGTCACAGCACTATCATTACTGTCATCACCATCATCATCACCATCATTGTCACCATTCATCAACATCGTCACCATCACCATCATCATGTCTACATAATCACTAGTGCCACTGTCACCATCAACCACACCATCACCATCATCATCTCCATCAATTACACCATCACCACTCACCATCACCATCATGATCATCTTCACCATCACCACCTTCACCAACATCATACCATCATCATCACCATCCCCATCAACACCATCATCACTAATATACCATCATCATCAATTACGCCACCATCCACCATCACCATCATCGTTACCGTCATCACCATCAATTACAACATCATTATCGGCATACCATTGTCACCCTCATCACCATCACTAACAACATCATCATCATCATCGTCATTACTGACACCATTGAACACTTTCTGGAGCTCCTCAGTGTTTGTGTTTCATGTGTATTTACCCTGCTATTCCTCACAATGACTCTAAGCAGAAAGAGGCAGAGCAGGAATGCTGGCAGGCTGTCTCCACCATCCACCTCAGCTCCACCATGCTCTACTGCTTCCCCAGAAATAAGCCAAAGAAAGAACACCTCTACCAAAACGTCACATCACTGTGATGCATGATTACTTACATAATCTATGTAAAGGGAATACCTTGTTGTCTCCAGGTAGCATGTACACAAAGGGATCAAAATGCAAAAGTGTATGACATATGTGAATTATTACTAGAGAACACTATGAAATTGTCTATTTGTGGAGTGGTCTCTATATAGTCTATTAAGAAAGAGAAAATCCTAGAGATTAACTACTCTAATGTACAAATTGTAAAGATCACGGCACTGAGGAACAGAAATAGGGTGCAACTGTCCAGGGCCACAGCTTCCTGTGGAGCAGCCCATCCCTGACTCTGCCAGGCTCCCATCTACACTTGCAGTGACTGCCAGGACCCCATCTCAACTCAGTGAGCAGAGTCCTCACATCCTACCTCTGTCCCGTCTAAACTTGCAGTGACTGCCAGGACCCCATCTCAACTCAGTGAGCAGCATCTTCCCACCCTGCCTCCGCCTTATCTACACCTGCAGTGACTATCAGGACCCCATCTCAACTCAGTGAGCTGCAGCATCCCCACATCCTGCCTCTACCCCATCTACACCCACAGTGACTGTGCCCGGCTCCTGGCTCCAACTCAGTAAACAGCATCCCCTACCCTGCGAATGCCCCATCTACACATGCGGCAGCACCTAAGGAGATGGGCCAGGTCCATCCTCCTCCTACTACACTGACAAGAGCAATGGCTAAAATGATTTCCTGTGAAGATACACAAACACACACAAATAAAAATCTAGCTCATGTGGGTCAGGTGCAGTGGCTCACGGCTATAATCCCAGCACTTTAGGAGGCCGAGGTGGGTGGATCATCTGAGGTCAGGAGTTCAAGACCAGCCTGGCCAACATGGTGAGACCCCACCTCTACTAAAACTGCAAAAATTAGCCGGGTGTGGTGGTGGGCACCTGTAATCCCAGCTACTTGGGAAGCTGAGGCAGGAGAATCACTTGAACCTGGGAGGCGGAGGTTGCAGTGAGCCGAGACCACAGCATTGCACTCTAGCCTGGGCAACAAGAGCAAAACTCCATCTCAAAAACAAACAAACAAACAAAAATCTAGCTCATGTATTGTATCCCAGTTCAGCCTGGTGTACTTACACAGGCTCTTTTTCCTTCACAGTGTCATGGGGTGTGCCAATTCTATGGTCCTACTGGAGCCTGGCCAATGTTGACTGACGACAAGAATGTCCAACCTTGCAATAGAAACCCTGCTGTGCTGTTTTCCTGGATGGTCTCCACAAGCCCCGTTTCAAATCACACTCATCTTACCAGGGCTACCAGCCACAGCATCCTGCAGCCCCATGCTTGACAAAAGAAACCTAGAGGAAAGGTGTCATTACCAATCTTTACCCACAAAAGCCACCCACAGGGCAAGCCTCAGATAAGTCTCATCGGGAAAGGGAAGGGGAAGAGCTCACCTGCAGGGATCTTCACCACCTCCAACAAACCAGATGTTTGTAAAGATGCAAAGTTAACCACAAGTTAATACTCACCAAACTAAATACTTCTGCCTTTTATTCCCTCATTAGTTCCACCGGTATTCATTAATACCCAGAGCTGAAACATTTTGTAACCCTATAAATATGTCCTGGAAACCTACAACAGGGCAGAAACTGATCTGGGCCTGGATACAATTGGGAACACAGAAAACATTCATGAATGTACACTGCAGTGCAAGAGGAAAGGAAAATCAACAGGAACCGTAGATTCAATCAGGATGACATGAGGTACAGGAAAGTAACTCCAGGAAGGTGCAGAGGGAGCCTAAAGGCAGAGGGAGGGTTCCACACTCATTTCTGTATCAGGGGTCAAGAAAAGTCTGAAGAGACAAGAAGAAAAATAGCAGCAAATGGGTGAGAAGGTGACAGGGAGCTGGGTCAAACAGCCTCAGGGAGGCCAGCACCCAAAAGGCGCTATAAAATTAATTGTTGAGGGCATCAACCAATCAATAATCAATCAATCAAGAATCAGTCAACAATCAATAATCAATCAATCAAGAATCAGTCAACCAAGATAGTCACTCTCACAAACTCCAGTATTTGCACAGGCCTTTGTGGCAGGTCGACTGGGGTTGCGGAGACCCCAAGACTCTTGGCTGCACCCAGACTGCCTCCCACAGCACCATTTCCTCAGCCAGGTGCCTCCTAAAAGGGAAGTTAAACCCTCCAGACCATCCTCTGTTGAACATGAACTCAGGAATGGGGATAAGGCTCAAGATGCTCCCATTTGAGCCAGAGCAGCCGTCTCTGTGTGCCCGTGTGGCACAGGTAGGATTCGATGTCGCTGCATGGTCCCTCCGCTGATGTCAGAGGGCGGCCATCTCCATGCTCTTATCTATTTGCTGTTCTCACTCTCTTCACAGATCCTCACCTCCCCACGCCAGATCTGCCCAAGAACACTGAACCACACTTCAAGACAACAGCCCCTAAAAACTCTTGAAGTTTTCATCCCCAGATATTCAGTTTTACTCTTTCTCTCTCATTCTTTCCATGTAATGATTTTCTTTTCTCGAAAAATTATCGTTGGGGCCAGGCACAGCGGCCGACGCCTGAATTCCCAGCACTTTGGGAGGCGAAGTTGGCAGGCTTATTTGAGGTTGTGAGTTGGAAAACAGCCTGGGCAACAGTAAGACCCCCATCTCTACAAGAAAGAATATAAATAAGTAAGTAAGTAAGTAAATAAATAAATAAATAAATAAATAAGTAAATCATTATCTCCCTCAAGGGATTCTTATCGTATGGGCATGATTCACGTGCTCAGATATGAATCTGATCCTCACACAACCCCTTGATGAGTTTCAGTTATTGTCCTCATGTGGCAGACCAGGAAACTGAAGCACAGAGAGGCAGTGGAGCTGAGGTCTGAACTCACATCAGCCTGGCTCTGGAGATCACAGGTTTAACTTTTGAGCCTCTCAGAAATCAATCAAGGTGGACTTAATCTTCACAAATAGGACACTGAATCAGCTGCGGCACTGACTAATGTTGATGAAGCACTCAGGAGCTGACAGAGTCCTTTTACGTCCCTTGACTCACATGTTCCTCCGAACAGCCTGTGAGTAGGGCCAGCCAGGCCTTACTGCCCACTTCACAGTCCAGAGAATCAAGCCCAGAGTCAGTGAAACCCGCTGGGGCCCCACCTGCTGCTTCGTCTCGGGGCGCCAGCTCCCATCCCTAACATTACTTACATAATCTATGTATAGGACGTACCTTGTTGTCTCTTTACCTTGTTGTCAACCTGCCCCCCATTTAAGATATCCCCCCCAACAGAAGGCACAGGTGCAAAGGAGAATGTCTCTGCATCTCCATCAGATATTCAAAGGGATCATAATATAGAATACTGCAAAATGAAAGGCAAGAGAGAAGATGGTACCAATCCCTCAAAAACATCTTAAGTCTAACTCAGGAAACCCTCTTAGTAATTGTCTACTTCAAATACACGTTTGGAAGGAAACAAGTCCCCCACCTCACTCTGTGTGTGAGCAGACCCCAGTGGTGGGGCCACTCATCACCATGTAAACCAAGAGCACCCTCCCAAGAACCCCAGTCCCCCACACACATGGGTGTGACTGTCCAGGACTTCTTTGTCCCTCACTAGCCCAGCAGCCTGGTGGCAGATGTCCACCTGTGTGTTGGTGGCCAGCACCTGACACAGTAGGCACCTCCTAGACCCATGCTAGCCACAGTGAGCTGGTTGGAGGGGCGAGGGTGATAGGGGAGCCTGCCTGTCCATGCTCACCCTAGGTTAGGGGCCATCTGGCTGACTCATGCAGAGGCCAGGCTTTGACCCCATCCTCTGGAAAAGAGCTCCTCACATTTCTTTTTTTTTTTTTTTTTGAGACAGTGTCTCACTCTGTTGCCCAGGCTGGAGTGCAGTGGCGCAATCTCGGCTCACTGCAAGCTCTGCCTCCCGGGTTCATGCCATTCTCCTGCCTCAGCCTCCCGAGTAGCTGGGACTACAGGCGCCTGCCACCACGTCCGCTAATTTTTTGTATTTTTTTTTAGTAGAGATGGGGTTTCACCATGTTATCCAGGATGGTCTCGATCTCTCGACCTAGTGATCCGCCCACCTCAGCCTCCCAAAGTGCTGGGATTACAGGCGTGAGCCACCGCGCCCGGCCGCTCCTCACATTTCTAAACACTTCAAGCCTGCTAGTGTCCCAGGGTAGCCGATACCCACGTGCGCTCCGTGAAGCACAGCACTGCCTCTTCCCTGGCTTCGAGGATGTGGAATCAGAAGTTGCCACTTGGCCTTGTCCCCCTGCCACACCTAGGCAGACCTTGCACACCCAGAGAGCAGCATTATATCCATCTGAATAAACCGACAGAAAACAACCCCACAACTTAACATAAAATTCCAGTTACTGGAATCCAGTTACTGCAAAACAAATACTTGGATTTATGAGCTTGGCTACATTACTCAGTGAGTATTAAGAATCAAAATCCACCAGCACAATCAACTAACACATCCCAGACGTCCCTGGCATGCAGAAACCCCAAATCCTGACAACCCAGACCGTTGAGAAACATCTGGGAGGGGTCCAGGCCTTCTTCCCAGCCACAGAGTTAGAAAACAGGAAGGATTTCAGGCAAAATCCAAGAGTAAAGTCAGTGTGGAGGCGGCTGAGAAAGGCTTTGTACTGCAACAGAGGAGCAGAATTTAGAGGCAGGGAAGTGCTGCTTCCCATCGGATAACCACCACCGACCAGAAATTACTCAGATGAAATTTGACCTGGGGGCCTCCTTCCCCTTTGGGAGCTTCTGGAAGATTCTGTCGTGTTGCCACTTCTCTGGATGGGGCAAGTCTGATGGGACGGCTGAGCTCAGTTCCCCGGTGGGAGTCAACCCCACGGTGGGGCTGGGCTTGGCCTCAGGGTGGGAGTCTCACCACCTCCAATTGTTCTGGAAAGAACTTTGGAAATAACATCTGGAGCCATTTCACATGGATTTGCCAGACAAGAGCAGATCAATGAGCCAGGTGTTTATCTGCACAAATTCATCTGGATTGTCATGCAACTTACATTGTCTGTGCACCTACTGGGCTCTAGGCCCTTTGCTGAGACTCAGGATACCCAAGTAACAGCAGTGCATCACATCATAGTGGGGGCAGTCGGCCCAGGGGAGCAGATACATTCATAAACAAATGATCAGAATACAGCAGTTCCTCCATCGTCCTGACAATGCCCACACTCCCTGCCCACCCACCTCCCCAGAATTTCCTGTCCCTCCTCTGTGCTCCCAGGGCGGCTGCAAATACCTCTGATAAAGCACTCCTCACACGGGATCCTGTTCGTGCTCACTGCTCCAGCCCACTAGACTCCGAGCCCTTCGAAGCCTTGGTCACCGTGGGCATCGCAATGCACCAGACGCCGCACCTGCTCAGTAAAAGTGTGCTGGTGAGGGTTCACCCTGCAAGACAAGACAGCACTCCACTTTGGGACGGAGGTGTCTGCCCTGTGCACAGGCACCTGGTGAACAACACAGAGCCAGCCCTTCATGCCTCCTGGGCTCCAGCTGAGGGCAGAGAATCACTGCCCCAGTGAACATCCAGAAGGCTGGCTAGTCACTGGCCATGGATAGTTCTGGAAGGAAAAGGGCAGATGCTAGGGGACACAGTGGCAGGGCAGGGAGGCACCTTCCTGAGGACCTGGTGCTGAGCTGAAACCTAAAGGATGAGGGTCAGCAGGCAGAGCAGCACAGTCCAGCAAAAGGTCAAAAATGAGCCCTGTGCAGCCGGCCTCTCAAAGCACCTGGGGGATTCAGGAGAGACCAAACAAGGCAGGCACAGCCTCAAAGGGCCACCATGAGGATGCAGGCACACATTCTTCCCGCTGGATGGTTTACAGTTTCCCAGAGCCGTTCTCTGAGTACAAACAGGAGAGGAGCAGAGAGGCAAACAGGAGAGTGAATCTCAAGGGCATCCCAGCCTGGGCAGACAAAGGGCCAGATCCAGGGAAGCTGGGTTAGGAAGGAGGAATGGGAGGTCTGCAGGGTGATGGAGACCGGGGCCCAGCCTCCAGGAAGAAGGCCAGCAAGGGTGGAGCAGCAGGCAGGGCTGGGGGCCAGAGCCTGGCCGGGGCTCTCCCATTCAGTGGATCTGGGTCCCAGGTATCAGCAGGGATGGGATGCCTGCCCCCCAAAAGTGGGTACACCATATCCCCCTGCCTCCTCAGAGGCAAGCAGGATCATAGATTTATTGCTTGCGTTAAGTTAAAAAACTAAAGCCTCTGCAGCAGCAGCTTTTGCAGGCCAAGGGCTCTCAACGGGTGACATTCCCTGGTGTGTCTCCCTAAGGCATTTCAGATCTGCCCACCTCTAAGCCCCAAGCCTCTGCACTGGAAGGTAGTCCCATCCACACCCCCAGGCCAGCCTCATGGCCTCCACGTAACTTCCCATCCCCCAGTACTCCTGCTCTGATGATGGGGGCTTATCTCAGCCGCCTCAGCCTACACCATGACACCTCCTGTCCACAGGGTGCCTTGGCCTCAACAGACCATGGCACCTCAGGCTTGGGAGCACCCCTGTCACCTCAGGCTTGGCAGCATCCCCGAACACCTCCTGGTCTCTAGCACACACATTAACTTAACATAACTGAAAAAGCTAATGAAAACAATCATGCCTAAAAGACTTCTGAAACATGGAATCCTGTATGTTTTTTAAAAAGAGTTTCTAGGCCGGGCGCAGTGGCTCACGCCTGTAATCCCAGCACTTTGAGAGGCCGAAGTGGGTACATCACAAGGTCAGGAGATTGAGACCACCCTGGCTAACACAGTGAAACCCCGTCTCTACTAAAAATACAAAAAAATTAGCCGGGTGTGGTGGCAGGAGCCTGTAGTCCCAGCTACTCGGGAGGCTGAGGCAGGAGAATGGCATGAACCCGGGAGGTGGAGCTTGCAGTGAGCTGAGATCCCACCACTGCACTCCAGCCTGGGTGACAGAGTGAGACTCCATCTCAAAAAAAAAAAAAAAAAGAGTTTCTATTGTTTATTAACATAATTCCTAGAGCTATGTGCACAAAAACATAATGTCTCCCCCAGTTTGGGCTATTTAAAAATTACCCTAAACTAGGTGGCTTATAAACAGTTGCTTATTTCTCACAGCTCTGGAGGCTGCAAGTCCAAGGTCAAGGCACCACAGATGCGGTGTCTGGGGAGGACCCACTTCCTGGTTCATAGATGGCGCCTCCTTACTGCATCCTCACCTAGCCAAAGGGGTGAGAGAGCTTTCTAGGGTCCCCTTCATAAGGGCCCTAATCCCACCCATGAGGCTCCACTCGCAAAACGTAATCACCTCCCCAAGGCCCCACCTCATAATGCCACCATCCCATGGAGGGTTAGAATGTCAACATAGGAATTTTGGGGAGACACAAACGTTCTGACGGTAACACAGGGCACACGTGAGGCAGTTCCAAAAAACTATCCCACAGAAAGAAGACAGACACTTCTCTAACGGAAGTCCTCAAGATCTCAGTGCACACATGCCCAAGGGCACAACACTCACCACGTGCTTAAGTCAACAGCACCAGAAACCAGAGGTGGGCCCGTCCCTTGAGTCAGAATGCCTCTGCCTCCAACGGTGCCCATGGCTGCTCTTTCCTCCCAATGCCTCCACCAAGCGCCTTGAGTGGGGGTCCCTCCTCGGGGATGGAGCCTGCAAGTGCTCCCTGAAGGGCAGTGACCCTCCTTTCTCCAGAAGGCAAAGGTTTTCCTTCATCTGGGCCAGTTCCTGGTTCCTTCTCCTGATAATGGGCCTCCTGCCATGAACTCAACAGGACATGCAGCTTCCTGAGCCTACCACATCCTCAGCTTCTGCCAGTTCTCTCTGCAAAAAGCAGCTGTGTGCTTGCCATCACCCACCACAAAGAAAGGACCCAGGGACCATGGGGACAGACCCTACTGAAGCCCACCAGCCCAGAGGGCTCAAGGCAGAAGAGCTTCACCATATGGGACCGCTAAGAGGAGAGCAAGGAGTGAGGGAGGAATTCAGACACACACACACACACACAAGAACACACATGCATGCACTGCAGGCACCCAGGCTGGAAAGGTGTGCACAACTCAACACACCATCCCCAGGATTCACAGCCACCAAGCTCATGGCAACTCTTTGGGGAGAGGCTGAACCAGCGCCCTCTGAAACGCAGCACATCCAGGATGCAGTGCAGCACTGCCTGCCAGCACGAAGCAGCCGTCCCCTGGGAAGGCGGTGGTCCTGCCCTGCACCTCACTGGCCTGGCAGACCAGGCCCTTTCACGTACACCCCTCCCTGAGTCCCAGCTCTGCACCACTGGATCTGCATTTTCATGCCCATTTTAGGGTTGAGAAAATGGGCTTCATAAAAGCCTACTGTCTAAAACTGCCCAGAGTGAGAGTGGCACAGCCAGAACTTGACCCCACATCCTGATCTCTTTCTACTGCCTCTAGACAAGATATCCTATCCTAGCTGAGGGGCCCAGAGCCACAGACAGGGACACAGCGGGAGCAGGTGCCTGTGTGCCCATAATACCTGCATCCTGGCTGCCCCTGGAAAGGAACCAGCCTAAAAAGGCAATGGGAGCAGCAATGTGTCTCTGCGGTGGAAAGTAAGCTGTGGGGGAGGAGGAGGTAAAGAAGAAAGGGATAAACCAGGCATGAGAAGAGGGGTGAAGTCACCTAACATCATACCTGTCCATGAGTGATTTTCTTCAAGAGATAAAAAAATGTATATGGCTTTTTTCCCCCTTGTTACCTCCACTGACCAAGAATCTATATCACCAGTGAGAAAAACCAGTGCTATACTGGGTTCCCTGGAGTAGAGGAGCATTAGCCAAACAGGACAGAAGATAATGCTGCACTAGGACAGAGCTGGCAGCCCCATTGCTTGTCCATGTTGGGTACGTGTGGGGTCCTCCAGGCCAAAGTGGGCCTTGAATCCTCAGAGGTGATGCTCTAGGTGTCTCGCTGCCTCACACTGAAGCAGAACTCCAGAGAGTTCCAAGAGGAGGTGGGAAAGCATCAATACCAACAGAAACCAGTAGACGGGCTGTGGGGCCACCACACTGGGCCTTGTTCTCATGAGTGCCTGGATGTTGCCAGAAGCATGTGAAATTTAAACCATTATCTGGAGATAGCATGCCTTACTTCATCTTCCTTAACAACCAGATGACACACAGCAAGATAAGCCTGTTGAACATCTTGTCCAGATAGGGCACTATTTATTCCCTCTCTTCTCTTTCAAGAACAAAAGCTGCTCCTGTGCGCATGCACATTTTCTGTTTCTATCTCCCTCAAGATAAGATAATGGACGTCGTAGAGCAGCTGAACTCTACAAAGTGGTCTGAACAGAAGGGATGCTCTCACATGTTCCCTCACAATGTGGAATATCTGTGTGCTCAAGCAAATGCATTCACTCAGACGCATGCACGCATGCACACACATGCAATCACAGGTGTGTGCACTGCTTGTCCTCATATGCATGAACTCAATCATGCATGCATGCACCGCACACATAGCCATGCATATGTGCACCCACACACTCAGGCACATACACACCACTCTGGCAGGCCTCCTCACCCCTCCCTAATATTTCACACACCACATATTTAAAATGCCACAAAACAGAGTTCATTTGGAACCAGATGACGAATCTGGGGTCCTTCCCTGGCCCTTTTGAGTGTGTGCAACTGCAGGACAGAGGAAGAGACACAAGTCCCAACCCAGGGAAGGCACTAAGACGATGATCCTCCAGATAAAGAAAGAAGACAGCTCCCCACCGTCCAAGACGCGCTTGCGTGTTTCACAGCTGGAGGCCGTGCTTTCTTCAAGCTCTTCTCTTTCATTGGTTACATTTACTTTGAAAATAGTCAATGCTACTTGAATGGCAGGAACAGAATACTGAAGTACTAAAAAGGATGTCTGAGATAACTCTTCAGTAAACTCAGTTTTCATTTATACAAAGAAGGAAAAATTACTCCTCAAGCAGTATAACCAACCTAGTGCAGCCCAAGCCACTGTGGTAAGTTGTGCAAAAGGCCTCTGTGTCTAAGCAGCTCCCCCACTGGATTACAGCTCAAGGATGTGTGGTGCAGAGGCTAACCAAACACACATGCGGCATCAGCCATATGGAGCTACCCACAGTGGGTTCCCTTCAGAGCAATCCTAACACCAATAACAAAACTAAGTGCCACAACGCTGGCTGTGCACTTTAAGCCTGACTTCTGCCCTTGGAACAGCCCTAAGTCCTAGACCCAGAGTGAGGAGACTTTGCCCATGTCAGGGGCAGGGCCAGGACCCAGCTCTGTCTGACCTCCGCCTTTGCTCCCAAATCAGACCTGTCCCCACATAGCACCTGACAGGCAGAAGTCAGTTCATGGGGAACCTTTGGTTTGCAGCTTTGCCTGAGATGTCATCACAGGATGAGGAAGCCGAGAACAAGCCCAGGGTGTCCCTGCTGGTGCCATGCTGCTCATGACAGCTCTCCCAGTATCGCCCAGTGGCTCCGCTGGCACAGGACCAGGGCTCTAGGATCAACACCAGGCCCTTATAGCTCTGATTCCCAGGCTCTCTGGGCTGCTGGTTTCATGGTTCCAATTCAACCACGACTTTCCTTTTCCTTCTTTTCACACTTGAGAGTCAAAGTTAGAGACCAAAATTTTAAAATATGAGCATTTCTGGCCGGGCGCCGTGGCTCACGCCTGTAATCCCAGCACTTTGGGAAGCCGAGGCGGGCGGATCACAAGTTCAGGAGATGGAGACCATCCTGGTTAACATGGTGAAACCCCATCTCTACTAAAAATACAAAAAAAAAAAAAAAATTAGCCTGGCATGGTGGCAGGCACCTGTAGTCCCAGCTGCTGGGGAGGCTGAGGCAGGAGAATGGCGTGAACCTGGGAGGCAGAGCTTGCAGTGAGCCGAGATCGTGCCACTGCACTGCAGCCTGGGTGACAGAGCAAGATTCCATCTCAAAAATAAATAAATAAATAAATAAATAAATAAATAAATAAATAAATAAATAAAATATGAGCATTTCTATGAGAATGACATTCAAAGATGGGGAGACTCCTTGGGCTTCTATTTTTGCCATGTTCCTGGAAAGGCACAAAGCCCCTACTGGACCCTGTAGGGTATGTGGGACACAGAGGGGCTGCTATGTTTGCCCACAGACATTTTAGAGCAAGCTTGATGGAGGATGCCTGTCCAAGAGCATCAGTGCAATTTCTCATCACTTTACACCTGCAGGCCCCAAACACAAAGGGCCACCACATTTGGCTGACATGGCCCTCCTGAACTGGACAAGCTATGCAGGGGAATGGCCAGTGACAGGCCACAGCATTCACAGATGACCAAGACATCACCCAGTGCAGTGCCATTTGCAAATATGGGCTTATAACAATGGCTCACACCTGTAATCCCAGCACTTTGGGAGGCTAAGGCAGGAAAATCACTTGGGGCCAAGAGTTCCAGACCAGCCTGGACAACAGAATGAGACTTTGTCTCCAAAAAAGTAAGAAAATTAGCTGGGCCTGTGGCCCATGCCTATAGTCCAGCTACTGGAGAGGCTGAGGTGGGAGGATGGCTTGGGCCCAGGAGGTCAAGGCTGCAGTGAGCCCTGATCATCCCACCGCACTCCTACCTGGATGACAGGGCGACATCCTGTCTCAAAAAAAAAAAAAAGTTTTGAATCACAGGATGTCCTATCAGTTGGCTCAGAGTACACTATAGCCCATGTTCTCTGCCTTGGATGCAGATCTAGATGAATTACACAAATGGCTCCCTGGTCTCTGGCTTCTACTTAGCGACCAGGGTGGCCGGTACCCACCACTCATCCAACACATTCTTTAGCACTGACTTCTCCAAGGGGCCGAATCAGAGGAGGGGCACCCCAGTCTTCTCACCCACACTCAGGCCTTTGAACTGTAAAAGAATCCCAAGAGCCCCTTAGAGGCCCCTGGTCACATCCTCAACCCATTAAGGTTTGACTGCATGCATCTTTCCATCATAGGCACCCTAGTCTAAAGTGGCTATCAGGGACCACCTGCTGGGGGTCTGCAGGGAAGGAGGCACTGAGGGGGAGGTCCTAACACCACAGAAGCCCACAGGCTGAGACTCTGCACATTTTCTAGAGGAAATCCCCAACCCCGCAGATGAAATGATGCCAAAGAGCAGCCCCCGCACTCTCCAAGGGCCTGGTCCTCCTAGTGACTCCCTCTGTGTGGTTACCCCACTGGTCCGCCCAGCAGTCCCTGCCCCCCGACCATTCCCACATTCATTACAGTCACACATCTCTTACTAGATTTATTAATGTGCAGTCACAAAAGAATTGGCAAGTTCCATTCATTACTTGACGTCTAAATATCTAGTACCCAAGCTGGTGGCTTAGTTTAGTGACAGGATCTGAAAGGGGCCATACCAAAATGAACCTGAATTCTAAAGATAGAAACATTTCATTCGCAAACTTGAGTAAGAGATCTGAAAGTCAAACTAAATTACCTGAGTTACTGACACTTCAGAGCAGACCCGAGAATAAATGATTAATTTACAAATTGCTGCCTCCTCTCCCATCGGGGAACTCTGCTCTTTCTGTAAAAATGTCCTCAAGAGCACTTATCTGTGTAAATACGGTTGGCCCCTGCTAAGTAAGGGGGTGGGGGGTTGGGGGACATATAAACTAAGAAGGGGAATTCCATGATTTAACTTTCGGAAACTCCCGAAAAAAAGTTTTCGTTTTGTTTTTTGTTTGTTTTGCCTTGGATTAATCGGCGAAGAGAATCATAAACACAGAATTACCTTGGCATAAAATACCTTGACCGTCAATAATTTGTTTGCAAACTCCACACACTTTGGATTTTTTAAAGGCCTTGTTCTTAAAAGTGTGCAGACTCGAGGTTAATTCTTCTGGCTGAAAAAGTAAAGGAAGAAATTGTCAACGTTTCATCTCATAGTTTGTTTCTTTTTCCTTTTCGGGAGATAATAAATCTAGTGGAATTTGTAAAGAGCAAAAACAGGAATATTACCAAGCAAACACAGAACAAGAAACCATCTTGGTGATGCTAAAATTCCCAAGACGACCCACGGATACCCTGTTAGCATTCCCAATTCCAGAGCCCTAGACGGACGTTCACTTTCACCCAACTCATCAATCACCACATGGGGTGCCTAGAAACATTACATCAACCAACATCATTATGTGAAAATGCACTCCCTTCCAGACTTGAGCCGTAGAGCCACCTACTTCTGTGACAAAGTAATCCACATACACTTCTAGACTCTCAACCCTTTTTCTTCTGGAAAAAGTAATTAGCTAAACAGCACAATTATGTTATGAGGAAGTCAACTGGCTTTCCTGGTTCAAAGGTGTTCCAGAATCACCACTAAGCTCTTGAGCCTCTCTGAGCTCTCCTGCAGAAGAAGAGACAGTCCAGCCTGTGACACACATGTGGTTCTTCTTCAAACACAATTACAAGCATTAGCACTTGGAAAAACTAACCACTCGGCTACCTATTCATGTTTGTAGAGCCAAGGCTCCCAGCTATATGATAACCTTGTAAGAATTCAATTTGCTTTTAGAGTCAAGCACTAATCATATCTATTTGCTGATATGTGACCGTGTATTCCATCAGTACTTAATATCTATATGGATTCATTGAGGCCATTACTCACCCACTGGAATAATTAAATTTATTTGAAAAGATGAAATGGTATTTAGAATGTGGAATAAATGGTACAACTTCTTTAGAAAATGGTTTGACAATTTCTTTTTTTTTTTTTTTTTTTTTTTTTTTTTCTTTTATTGTAATTATTATTATTATTATTATTATACTTTAGGTTTTATGGTACATGTGCCCAATGTGCAGTTAGTTACATATGTATACATGTGCCATGCTGGTGCACTGCACCCACCAACTCGTCATCTAGCATTAGGTATATCTCCCAATGTTATCCCTCCCCCCTCCCCCCAACCCACAACAGTCCCTGAAGTGTGATGTTCCCCTTCCTGTGTCCATGTGTTCTCATTGTTCAATTCCCACCTATGAGTGAGAATATGCGGTGTTTGGTTTTTTGTTCTTGCGATAGTTTACTGAGAATGATGATTTCCAATTTCATCCATGTCCCTACAAAGGACATGAACTCATCATTTCTTATGGCTGCATAGTATTCCATGGTGTAGATGTGCCACATTTTCTTAATCCAGTCTATCATTGTTGGACATTTGGGTTGGTTCCAAGTCTTTGCTATTGTGAATAATGCCGCAATAAACATACGTGTGCATGTGTCTTTATAGCAGCATGATTTATAGTCCTTTGGGTATATACCCAGTAATGGGATGGCTGGGTCGAATGGAATTTCTAGTTCTTATAAACTTAAACACACCTGTCCTATGACTCAGCAATTCCATTCTTATTTACACTAAAGAGAAATAAAAACCTATGTCCACAAGAGAAAGAATGGTCATAACAACTTTATATAACCCAAATGTCCATCATAATAACTATTCTATATGCTGGAAGGTTAAGTAGAGACCTGAAAAACATAAAAAGATCCAAATCAAACATTCATTGAGGAAAATGTAAGAATATGAGATGCAAGATACACTGGATGAGATTACGGGCAGGTTAGAGCCTGCCAGAAGCACAGGTGAATGAACTTGAAGACCTCACAGTACAAACCTCCCAACACAAAGCACACAGAGATGAGACAACCTAAATAAATAAATAAACAAGCATCAGTAAGCTGCGGGAGAACTTTAAACAACATAACATATGTGTAATGGAGACTGACGGAGAAGGGCAGGGAAGGGGGGATATTTGAAAAAATAATGGCTGAAACTTTTTCAAACCAGGAGGAAAACTATAAACCCACAGATCCAAGAAACTCAAGAAATTTCTTGGCCAGGCACGGTGGCTCAAACCTGTAATCCGAGCACTTTGGGAGGCAGAGGCGGGTGGATCACCTGAGGTCAGGAGTTCCAGACCAGCCTGGACAACACGGTGAAACCCCGTGTCAACTAAAAATACAAAAAATTAGCTGGGCATGGCGGTGGTGCCTGTAATCCCAGCTACTTGGGAGGCTAAGGCAGGAAATCGCTTGAACCCAGGAGGTGGAGGTTGCAGTGAGCCGAGATCGTGCCATTGCACTCCAGCCTGGGCAACAAGAGTGAAACTCCATCTATATATATATATATATATATATATGTGTGTGTGTGTGTATTTCTAGCACAAGAAATGTGACAGGAACTACCCCCAAGGCATACAATAATCAAATTGCTTAAACCCAGTAACAAAGAGAAAGACCTTAAAAACAACCACAGGGCCAAAAGACACATTACATGCAGGGAACCAACCATTAGGATAACAGGTTTCTCATTGTTTTAAAAAATATAAGTGAGAAGACAGCAGTATAATAGAAAATACTGAAAGATGGACACAAAGAAGGGAACAGACACCAGGGCCTACTTGAGGGTGGAGGGTGGAAGGAGGGTGAAAATTGAAAAACTACCTATCGAGTACTATGCTTATTACCTGGGGGAGGAAATAATCTGTACACCAAATCCCCATGACACAAAATTTACCTATATAATAAACCCGCACATGTACCCTGAACCTAAAAGTTAAAAAAATAAACAAAATAAAATAAAACAAAAAACTGAAAGAAAATGTGTCAATCTAGAATCCTGTACCCAATAAAAATAGCTCTTAAAAATAAAAGTGAACCAAAAACTTCTTAAAATATGTAAAAAAAGATATACAATTAAAGCCCAAAAAAAATCATCACCAGCTGACACATATGACATATTAAAGACAGTGCTTGGGCAAAAAGGACATGGCAGATGGAATTACGGCTTTACACCAACAAATGAAGAGCACCAGAAATGCTAATTACACAGGTAAATTTACGAGTTTTTCTTATTATTTAAAGCTCACCAAAAGATAATTAACTGTTTAAACAATAGTGTAATGTGACATATGACATATCTAAAAGTAAATTTTCTGATAAAATAGCACAAAGTTCAGGAAAGAAGAAAAGGAAATATACTATTGATGACAGTGGTTGCTACATCACACTGGCTGCAGCAGGGAGGTGCGGCTGGGGCTGCACTCTCCATGGAGCCGGTGGGAGCTCCGCCTCTTCTGAGTTGGGGTGGGAACTCCCTGGGTGCCACTGCAGCTGCCCAAACTGCAGCTGTAGATCCAATCCTCCCTGTGTTCTTGAGTGGGGCCAGGAGCAGGCAGGATCTGTCCCCCGGGGTGCAGCTGCAGCCACCATCCACGGCTGCAGACCTGGGCCTCCTACTCCAAGCAGGCGGGAGCTGGGGAAAAGCAGGAGCTCCCTGAGTGCAGGCAGCTGCAGCCACCCTCCCAGGCACAGGACCCAGGCATCTCTGCGGCCTGCACCCTCGGGGGCATGGAAGCCCCCCCCACCCCACCATCCCTGCTGGCTCAGGAGTGTCTGTTCTGGCTGCCTGGCCTGTCTCCTCTCCCGGCCCCCCACCTCTGATCTCAGAGCGGGATTGGGGACAAGTTCCAGGGCCTTGAATGACAGCAGTAGGCAAAGTCCTGGACAGAACGGGGTGGGTCCTCAGTAAGGCCCCACCTTCAGGCAAGGGAGGGCCTGTAGGCTGGGGACGGGCTGCCAGTCCCACAGACTGGAGTGGGGACTCATGGTGCCTCTTCCAGCCCACCCATGGCCGCCCATGGACCAATCAGCAGGCACTTCCTCCCCTCCAAGGGCTTTTCCATGTTCAGCCAGAGCAAGAGAGAGGACAGAGAGAATGGAGAGCCCACAAGAGACCAGCTGCACAGAGGACCTACCCTCTCTGCCGAGAGCTTCAGAGACCTGCAGAGATGTTGGGACTTCCAGCTGCAGAGCGGAACCACCCTCTCCAGGGCCTCCTCTCTGCTGAGAGCAGCAGAGTTCGGGATGACCTGCCTACAGAGAGGACACTGTGGGTCTCCTCTGAGCTGTTTAACACTTAATAAAGCTTATCTTCATCTTCTTCACCCTTCCCCTGTCTGCGTATCTCATTCTTCCTGGACACAGGACAAGAACTCAGGCAAAGGTGCCACTGGCCACAGAGGTTTCCAGTCAGAAATTGGACATCCCAAAGATTCCATAAGACTATTATAAGGCTCTCATAGTATTCATGAAGTGGATATAATATCACTTGAAGGTAGCCTGTGATGTTACAGAGGTATAGTATAAACCCTAGAGCAACCACTAAAATCATGAATTGTAGGTAATAAACAAACAAGAGAGATAAAATGAAATAAAAATTATTCAATTAATCTAAATGGCAAAAGGAAATAAAAGAAAAGCAGAACAAATAATAGGTAGGAGAAATAGAAAACAAGTAGCAGGATGACAGAGTCAAACCTTGCCATATTAATAATCATATTTATGTAAATAGTCTAAATATCTCAATTATAAGGCAACAAAAGTCATCAGATTATATAAGTATATTTTCTTTTGAGATGGAGTCTCACCCTGTCACCCACACTGGAGTGCAGTGGCGCAATCTTGGCTCACTGCAACCTCTGCCTCCCGAGTTCGAGCAATTCTCTGCCTCAGCCTCCCAAGTAGCTGGGATTACAGGCAACCGCCACCACACCTCGCTAATTTTTGTATTTTTAGTAGAGACAGGGTTTCACCATATTGGTCAGGCTGGTCTCAAACTCCTGACCTCATGATCCATCCGCTTTGGCCTCCCAAAGCGCTGGGATTACAGGTGTGAGCCACTACACCTGGTCTTTTTTTTTTTTTTTTTTAAGACAAAGGCTAAAAAAAAGAAGTACCTTGCTGATGTTAATCAAAGGGAAGTTGGAGTGGCTATATCAGACAAAGTAGGCTACAGATCAAAGAACATTAACAAGGATATAGAAAGTCCTCCCACAACAATAAAAGGACTGATTCATCAAGAACACAAAACAATCCTAAACATTTAATCACTGATATGGTTTGACTGTGTCCCCATCCAAATCTCATCTTGAATTCCCACCTGTTGTGAGAGGGATCCAGTGGGAGGTAACCGAATCATGGGGGCAGGTCTTTCCTGTGCTGTTCTCGTGATAATGAATAATTATCATGAGATCTGATGGTTTTATAAGAGGGAGTTCCTCTGCACAAGCTCTCTCTCTTTGCCTGCTGCCATGTGAAATGTGCCTTTCACCTTCCAAAATGATTGTGAGGCCTCCCCAGCACTTGCAACTGTGAGTCCATTAAGCCCTTTTTCCTGTATAAATTGCCCAGTTTTGCGGATGTCTTCATCAGCAGCATGAAAATATACTAATACAATCACCTAATAAAAAACTTCATGGCCAGGCACAGTGGCTCATGCCTGTAATCCCAGCACTTTAGGAGGCCAAGGCGGGTGGATCACTTGAGCTCAGGAGTTCAAGACCAGCCTGGCCAACATGGTGAAACCCCGCCTGTACTAAAAATACAAAAATTAGCTGGGTGTGGTGGTGGGCACCTGTAATCCTAGCTACTCGGGAGGCTGAGGCAGGAGAATCGCTTGAACCCAGGAGTCGGAGGCTGCAGTAGGCTGAGATCATGGCACTGCACTCCAGCCTGAGTTGACAGAGTGAGACTCCATCTCAAAAAAAAAAGAAAAAAGAAATAAACTAAGGGAAAGGGTCCTGAACCAAGCAGAAGCCTTCATGTAAGTTCTGATACCTACACTACAAGCTCTGTGGCCCAGGACAAGTCACAACCTCTCTTAAATAGAAAAGATATCCTCCCCCTCTTGTCTCTTAACAGCTATTGTAAATGACCAAACGCTATACCATCTATCAGTTCATAAGAATCACTGGGGCAGCTTTTAAAACAGCTGACCCAGGCTCCACCCCAGACCAATTAAATCAGATTACCTGGAGGCTGAATCAGAACACTGGACTGTTGTCAAACCCCCCACCCCAACTCCATCCCGTGATTCCAATTTGCGGCCAAGACAGAATCACCACTGTATATAACAGACTATATTATAAGTATCTATATACATTTAAGGCACTGTTATTATGTAGTTGTTCCTATGTCGGTATCTGGTTTTTTCAAAGAGATTGCATCCTTTCTGATAACAGAGATTGTGTGTTCAATGCTCTGCAAAAGAAGGATAATGATGCTGCTAATTATGCAGTTGGTAACATTAGCCAAGTGCTTCTGTGTCATTACTGTAATCACCACTAGTCTACAAACCGTGATGGTGAGATGCAAAACCGAGATGCAGCACCACACAGCCAATGGATGAGGCATATGGGACTCAGGCCCCATATGCCTCAAGCCCCAGTCTCACGCTCAGACAAGAGTAGCATTCAAACACCTAACAAACACATCTCTCTATTGCAATGCAGCAGCTGGTACTTACTTTTCACTCGTATTGCAGTTATTTGTTTATATGCCTTCTCTCCTGTGCTAGATTGCAGTTTCCTAGATGCAGGACACCAGGCTCTTTCCCCTTTGTCCTCTTAGGGCCCTGCCCAGCGCCTGGCAGACAGTGGACCATGGACCCTCAATTAATACCTGTTGACCAAATGAATTAGCCACAGTCTGTGGGCCAAGGAAAGATACTGTGACCTTTTATTCCTTACAAATACCTTTATTCCAACCAGGGAGAAAGAGGCACTGTTTTCCTGCAGCTTTCTTGCCCAGTGGTCCACAGCTAGAAAACTTAAAGAGGGAAACAGCATAAGCACTGTTGCGAGGGCTCAGCCATTTGAATTGCTGGATCCCTGAGGAGTTCATTTAAGATAGTGTAATAACATCTGCTCACGCTTCATCTGTACATAACATCTCTATTGTGAAATGAGACCAGACGGGATTAGACTGCCCTTGTTTTCACCTGATACTGTGCTTTCATTTCTCCCAAAGGGGGAGAGGAGGCAGCAATGCTGAAGCATTTAGCAGGCTCAGTTCAGGAATCTAAATTGCACTTAATTGTTAGGAACAAAATGTTGGAAGGGTAGAGAGCAGGCTGCTGGTTCCACAAGGACTCCCTGAGGGGGACACAGTAATTAGTGCTGGTCTTGATTGTGAGGTCTCTTTTGAGAAAGAAAAATCTCTGCAAAATTGAACAGGGAGGTGCTCCACATGAATGCTCCACTCTGCCGAAATGCAAAACCGCAGGGACCTCTCGGATAGGTTCTCCCGGCTAAAGGTCGCCCTGGCAAAATGGTTACACACGCAAAAGTGCAAAGCTGCATCAGCACAATCCCAGCTACGTTTTCCTTCAGGAAATATTCAGCTCCACCATAGTAAGAGGATTTAGGTGGGCATTCAGGCACCTGGGAAACCTTCAGAGGCATTCTGGAGAGGCAGACACTGATCAAAAACACATTCCCAGCCCAACTTCACTCTGATGTTAAACAGCCAGGAACACTTCCAGGCCTCGGGGATATTTCCCAGCCCACAGGGGGGCGGTATCTGGGGCAAGAGGGACACCCTCCACATCCAGCACACATATTGTTCCCACACTTCCAGGCAGCAGCGTTTGACCACTAAACTTTAAAAGGGAATGCAGTACACCTCAAGTAACCAGCTGAAATTTTGACAGTTTTTCACTCCACAGAACCTTATAAAAGTTTCAGAAAAACAAATGCAATGACTTGGGGAAAGGGAGGCTGAACCTAGCGGGGAGCCAACTAGCACTGCTCTGTTTAATTCAAACACCGTGAAGGGCCGTCTTGTGGACCACAGAGCACCGCTGGAACCCATGCGGTCCCCAGGGAACCTGTAAGGATTCCTACATCCCAGCGCATCCCCCACGTCATTGCAGAGCTCAAATGCCCTTTACCTTTGCAAGAAACACGCGAGGGATAGCAGGTCTGCGCAATGGCCAGTATCCCAATTCCATTGCAGGGAAAGGAACCCAAGAAGCCTTTTCAAGAGGCAGTTGGGTTAGAAAGAGCTAAGCCCCAACCCTCTTCCACGCTTACCAGAAGACTCCCCCATTAGGCAAAGCTCCACTGGCCCTCTCGCTCCTTGTCCTGCGCGCGCACACACAAGGGTACACACGCACCCACCAGGACTCAGGCACGGACCAGCGCACACATGCCTGCACACACAGACGCGCGCTCACAAGCACACACGCGTGGACGTGCAGACGGGGTGCACAAACACACACCGACATACGCGCACTGACAAGGGCACACGCATACACATGAGCACAAGCGGGTACACACCGGCACAGCGTCCACGGGCACCAGTGCACACCCGGCGCAGCCCACGTGCATGCAGCCCTGAAGGCGCCCGTGCCTCGCGCCCCTGGCCCTGCACACCAGCTCCGGGCTGCACTCACCTGGCGCCGGCGCTGGCGCGACCGGGTTCCGCGCGCGAACCCTCGCGGTGGCCTGGGGGTCAGGGCGCGCAGCCGCATGGCCGCCCCTGCCGCCCGCGGGGAGCCGGGTCCGGCCAGGCGAGGACGGCCGCTGACCCCTCCCCAGCGGGTATCGGTGGGGGGAGGATGCCTCCCGAGTCCCCTGCGGACACAAGTCCCAGGAAATGGCCAACACGGGAGGGGCCAAGGGCTCTCCGTGGCCGCCGGCCCAGGTCCCAGCCGCGCGCCGCCGCCTCCGCAGCCACTCCTGCCCGTCAGAAGTCAGACGCCGGGAACAAAAGCCAGGCGCGAGCGCACGGTCCCGCACGGCGTCCCTCCATCTGACACGAATTAGCCCTCCCTCCCCCGCCCGCCCCAACCGCAGCTCTGAACAAGCGCGGAGGCACAGGCTGAGCCGCCAAACACTGGGAAAGTGGGTGAAGAAACGCCTTCCAGGCGGGGGGAGCGGGGTCTTGCAGCCGCCATCTGACTGGAATTACCGACGCGCCGCGCTTGGCGCAGGGTTCAGCTTTACTAGGATTTCAAACCGCTCCGAGAACGCTGGCTAGGTGCTTAAAAGAATCAAAACCGAGCAAGCTCTTTGGCTTTCGGAATTTCTAAATCTTGATTATTATCCGGTCAACTCTGCATCTGTAATGAACAGTAATCTACACTACCCTGATAATCTAACTAGCAAACAGGGCATTTGGAGTGGAAAGCAGGGAAACACCGAGGCAGAAAGGCTTTTTTTCTAATTTGCCTCTTCAACTAAGAAAAACTAGGAGCCTGGCCTTGCAGAGAGGGACACGCCTAACCAGGTGAGGATTTCAAGCAAAGGTCAAAGCACAGGACCGCCCGGGGCCTTGCACACCTGGGGGCTGGGCTGCACCTCCCTGCCCCCCTCCCTATCTCCCAGCCTATCCCTCCCTCACCCCCCCCGACCCCCACCCCCCGCCATCCTGCTCCTGGCAAATCAGGACAATTCACAACACATCTGAAGTGCCTTCTTCCTTTATGGGTCTGCGATTTTAGAAGGAAATTAGAAACCCGAAGTTCAGGAGGTGAAGATGACAGGGTGATGGCAGAAGATGGACAAGCCAGGATCCTGAAGGAAGGGTCACTTAGAAACGCCAGGAGGAGAGGCGGGCAAGATCCACAGGCAGATCCCGCCTTTCAATGCCTGTCGGACTTCACCAGCCTTCCCGGGGCAGTGGATCTTGGCTGTCTACAAGAAGCTTTGTGGCAAGTCTAAAACTAAAAGAACATGTTTAAGATGAAGCCACTACCTGTGGTCTACGGGGGGCAGCGGAAGAGACCCCTGCCTCAGAGCAGGATAGGGGGCCTTCTAGTCTCAGGCCAGCTAACCCTGTACTCCTACCACTGGCCTTCACTCCAGGCCCAGCCTAGGGGAAGTGTCCCAGAGCTCAGCCTTTGTGGCTCCAACACCCTAACTTCAGATCTACAGCTCCACTTGCAACTCCACATGCCTTGGATGTGGGGAGCAGTCTGGGTGGGCTAAGTCGTGGCCTTTATGGCTGACATATGTGCAAATTCCAGCCATCAATTCAACTGGCCGACGTTAACCTCTCAAGTTCCGGCACTAAATATCCATCTTTCTGCTTCTGCAGTAGAAGAGTAAAGCTGCTCTTCAACTTTCAACTACAAAGCAAAAAACCTCCTCCTAGAACACACCATTCTGGGTTCCAATTCCTCACTAAATCATCACCTGGCAGACAAGCAGGCATTCTTATTTCCCCCTGTCCTTCAAATGACACTATTATTCACCTTTTTCTATATTCATTCCTTCATTTATTTTTCTGTATTCGTTCATCATTGTTTTCCTATAGCATATCCAAACTCTAGTCTTTTCAAACATCCTTCCCTGAGAACACATCTGTATCGTATTCATTCCAGATTCCTTCACATCTGACACAATACGAGGTACATAGCAGTGCCTACAAACAGCTAAGAACAAGATGTGCTGCTGTCATGGTTTACCCAGGGCAAACACGCCCAGAGGTCAGCTGGATCTACCACCGCCCTTACCACGGTGCCCACAGGAACCGGCCAAAGAAATCTGAATTCAGCAATGAACAGATAGCCCCCAGCAGGATAAAAATCCTCCAACCTGAGTACCAGGATTCACACTCTCTGGGGTCCACCCAGGAACAATGGCCAGGAGCACAGGCCAGCCCACTGCCTATGCAAGCCAGAGTGGAAGGCAAATGGTTGAAGGTGGCTTTTTATTACAGGGATACCCTGAATCTGCTCTTACTTATTTAAAAGAGTAGCCATTCAGAAAACTCCCACACTTCATTACTAGTACCAAATAACATGCATGTGATAAACCTCCCCGGTGAGGACAACAAACTGATTTTTCACTGGCAAGAAACAGTGCTCAATCCTAAGGCGAATCTGCGTTCATCAGCAGGCCACCTCTCCAGCCCCTCTCCCTGCCCCCCCACTCTGACCGCCTCCTGCCAGGCTTGCAATCTAGGCTCTTACACTCCAGGGTCCTTCTGCTCTGCGCCCTTGGGCTCACTTGGGGTTTCTCCCAAGGCAGTTTCCCATTCTCCTTTCTGGCTGAAAACCGCTGTCCTAGGCTCAGTTGAAGATCTGCCTCCCATCGGACCTCCCAGACTGGTTTATCATCCTCCATGGCTGAGCCACCCAAGGATGGTTGGGGCCCTGACACTCTAGTGTGGTCATAAGTCTTGTGCCTCCAATAGGAAGTCCTAACCTTGTCTGGGATTTTCTACACACAGCACCAAGCAGGAGCAATAAACACTGGTGCAGGAATGAAAACATTCTGCTTTGCTGTATTTCCACCACATCAACACTGGTGTTCACTGCCTGTCTCAGACCACACCCTTCTGAGTCCTCCCAGAAGTAAGCTGTAGCTGAGGGTCTGGGGATGCGAAGAGACTCAGAAGCCAGGGCACAGACTCCTCCAGGCACAGACCCTCACCTCAAAACTTGGGTGGCAGACTGGCCTCACTCCATCTTAAGGCCACAGTGAGCTCTGCGCTGCTGCCCAGCTTCCAATTTTCTTCATGCTTTGCCACAATCCTTTGTGCTTTATACTCGCCGGGTTGTCTCCCCCTAGCTTCTGACTGCACTTGGTTCCCAGGAACAAAACAAGGTTCTTCCCAGGAACAAAATGAGGTTCTTCCCAGGGAGGATGAATTCCAGACGGCTAAGGCAGACATCAGCAAACCAGCCATCAGGAAGAGAGGCTACATCTCAACCTGGGTTGGAAACCCCGCTGGAACTAGGGACATGAGCCCCTCCATGAGTCAGACTTTAACACCAAGTACAAGGTTCCCTGGGGGAGAGCTGAGGGGCCACTCGTGCCCTTGTTTTGTCACTGGAAACTGGAGGCTGCTTCTATGTGTCCATTCCCTCACACGATCATGTATTCAACCACAGATATGTGAACAACGTGTGTGCTCGATGTCAGAGGAAATACAGCGGCTGGCTCACTCCGCCCCTTCCAGAGGGACGATCTACACACAGCATTAGGAGGGGGCACGGAGTCCACAGATCATGGGAAGAACTCCATGAATGGGCTGTGACTTGAAGCAGAAGCAGACACTTTCCAGACAGGAAAAGAGGTGAAGAGAGGCAAGGGTGGTAAAGCGCCATATTTTTGGTGAACTGGCCAAAGGCTGGGTGGCTAATGCACAGCTGTGTTGGGACACTGAGGGTAGACAGGGCTCAAGAAGCAAGGACAGGGTGGTGAGCAGGATTGCACAAAGCAGTGACAAGGAAGGAGGCCCCAGTACCGAGCTGGGCTGGACTCCAACGTCACAGGGAGCTATAACTGGAAAAAAGGAAAAAGCATCACAGGTGTATGTTCATCCTGGAGGACCCCTGGCAGTCCTGGAAGGACACTCAGGAGAAAGCAGGAGTGGACATGGAAACTCTAGGTAAGAGAACCTCAGCCTTGGGCAACAGCCCTAGAAACACAGATAAATGTACAGGGGAGAGGACGGCCATAGCAGTGGAGAGGTGACGGGAGATTGGTCATGCACAGGAAGATTGAGCATAAGGATCTGTGAGAACAAAAATGGGAGCCACCTTCCTTTCCATTGGGGAGGAGCTTGCTAGTCTAGAAAGGGGAACATTATACTAAGCCCTGTGTTGGGAGACAGGAATCAGGTATTGGTGTGACTCAGAGTTTCCAATCTAGAGACGTAGATACATCTAGAAATCAAAGTAGATGTGAATGTGTGTATACGCACCAGTGCACATGCATACACACACAGAGATACTCCCAGATCTGTCCTTGGAGGGTGGGGAGGCTCCAATAGCAACAGTCACCCCCAATGAGCCTGAAATCTCTTCTTTTTGGCCAGAAAGTAAGACAGCGCTCACAGAGCAACGGGTTTTTTAACAAAAAGACACAGGGGCCAGCCTGAAGAGGCTCCCACCAGGCAAACTGTAAACGACTTGGACGTCAAAATAGTGATAATATTGGATTACGACCCATTGAATACAATATGAATCCAAGACTCTTTGAGTCCCTACTGATAGAAGCAAATGACCAAGGCCGGGTGCAGTGACTCACGCCTGTAATCCCAGCACTTTGTGAGGCCGAGGCGGTGGATCACGAGGTCAGAAGATGGAGACCATCCTGGCTAACAGGGTGAAACCCCGTCTCTACTAAAAATAGAAAAAAAAAATTAGCTGGGCGTGGTGGCGGGCGCCTGTAGTCCCAGCTACTCGGGAGGCTGAGGCAGGAGAATGGCGTGAACCCAGGAGGCGGAGCTTGCAGTGAGCCGAAATTGCACCACTGCACTCCAGTCTGGGTGACAGAGCGAGACTACATCTCAAAAAAAAAAAGCAAATGACCACAGAGACAGTCTCTGAGAGGCAATGGAAGGCCTGAGAGCAGGTTATTAGGAAGAGTAAAGGTCTCAGCTTCCATGCGTCGTGGGATGGGAGACTCGGGAGTTATGTGCAGTGGAGAGACAGAATCTAATGGGCTGTCACTGGTTGATTTTTAGAGAGAATACATAGTCTCTAAATATTTTCCTTTATTTACTATAAAAGGGAAAAGAGTAAGTCAACAACAGAGAAGCCTTCAGTCTCTACCTAATCAAGGGGTCAAGGTGACCATGACCTTGGATGGGACAAGCCATGGTTGGTACCACCTGTGATTCAGAGAGGAGAACATGCATTACCACTGGGTGTTTCTGCAGAGAGGCATCATCTAAACCAAATCCTCACCACACCTTGGCCAGACAACCCAAGTGAGGGGTGGAGAGTCCAAATCCTTAGTCCCTCTGATGTGTGCTCACAGAGCCACTGCCCTGGCAGGATCCAGCCCTGATTCCTGATTCCTAGCCTCAGTGCTCTGCAGTTGGGGCCACCAGATACTCTGGGCAGATGACTCCCAGCTCTCCTCTACCCACTACATGTGCGTCGACACGAAATGTAACACGGCCAGTCCCTCTGCTCCATGGCTTGAAGGTGTTCGAGTGTGAGGGAGTTCCTATGTGCCACCTAAAGCACATTTAAAAGCACTTTACGGCCGAGCACGGTGGCTCACACCTGTAATCCCAACACTTTGGGAGGCTGAGGAGGGCAGATCATGAGGTCAGGAGTTCCAGACGAGTGTGGTCAACATAGTGAAATCATGTCTTTACTAAAGATACAAAAAATTAGCCAGGTGTGGTGGTGGGCATCTGTAATCCCAGCTACTTGGGAGGCTGAGGCAGGAGAATCACGTGAACCCAGGAGGCAGAGATTGCAGTGAGCCGAGATCACGCCATTGCACTCCAATCACAGGGAACTGTGTAAGACTGTCAAAAAAAAAAAAAAAAAAAAGCACTTTGCCTCTGATATTGAAAAAGACTGCCTTCAGTTTAAGGAATTTCTGACATCAGCAAGTTGTTGCCAGCTCTCATCTGCAGAAATTGAGCCTGGCCCTCTCTCCTTGTCCAAAGGCGGGAACACTGGTCCCTGGGCAGCAGGAGTCCCAGACTCTGTCTCTAGGGGCAGGTCTTGTACCTGGGCCCTGTCCAAACACAGACTTTGGGAAAATCCTCCCTCTTGTCTCTTTCCTTGTGCAGCCAGCTTGTGCTCCATCCGAAATCCAGAAGGGACAGTGTAACAGTGTGCCTCCCAGGGCACTCACCCTCTGGGACATTCAGGAAGTGTTCAGGCACACTTGCATCTCACCTATCCAGCAAACATCTTCCCACCTGTTCCCCAGGACCATGCGGGAGGAGGAAGACCAGCAGAGGACTTTCGGGTACATGAGGTCCCAGGGGCTCAGGATATGTGCATGGGGCACCTGAAATACTGGAGAGCTGGGGAGCTGGCTTCCAGTCCCTGCAGTGAGGGGGCTTTCGCCCAGGCTCTTACTGACCCAGCAACATCCTAGGGGATGAGGAGTCCAACTCCCAGAGTGGTATTAATGATCAAAGATGCCATTTGTGAAGTGCCTGACCCTCAAGATGGTCCAAAGCCGGAGTTATCCACTCGGGTGGAAGCAGCACTTGAAAGCAGTACTGCTTTGTCCTTTACACAACACTGTTTCTCATGAAAATCACACAGACACTCAGTAGATATGTGATGAATGAGAGTCCACTGGCCACAGAGGAGAGTGTATGTATTCCACCAGTTTAACCAAAACATCTCCATTGGCTACAAAGTTCCCGGGCACGCAGCCTGTCCCCACCCATGGGAGTCCCCTGGGGTGTGCAGGCTCAGGCTGTCAATGAAATGTCATTCTGCGACTGCCACACTTCGGGGCTTCTTCTGACAAACAGATGGTGACTTCTGACATCCTTTGCATGGTGTTTTTGCCTGCCCTGGGGAAACTAGCATTTGTTCTCCGTTTCCCTCTGCTCTGACTCATCACAGAGTTCCTTCCCCCGACTTTGAGAAGTAAATAAAAAATGCTTTCCTTACAAAATTCACCTCCAGTGGGTGCTTCTTCCCTCTTCTCTGCTCAAAACAGAGCTGTTTCATTACAGACTGTGCAGAAGAGAGCAAAAAAAAGTGTTAAATTAAAGTGGCTCCCCAGCCCCCTCCAGCTAAGTCCCTGGTAGGATCTTGCCCCCTTCCCTCCCTTCAGAGGAGCAGGAAGAGTCAGGGGCTGGTGCCAAGAGGAGCATCTTCCTTCCTTCACCTACCCATGGGTCGGGGGTGGGGGTGCCCGGCCAGAGAGATAAACAAGGGCCCATTTGTCTCCACCCCTCACTAGCACAGAGCACGCCTTTCTCATGGTAAAACGGACCCCCATAGCTAATGGGCTGTCTGTGTGCCTCCAAAATCCATATACTGAAATCCTCACCCACGAGGTGATGATATTAGGAGGTAAGGCCTTTGGGAGGTGCTTAGGTCATGAGGGGAGACTCTGCATGAATGGGGTTAATGCCTTTAAAAAAGGGACCCCACAAGACCCTTCACCCATTCTGCCATGGGAGGACACAGACAGAAGGTGCCTTGGATGAACCAGGAGCCAGCCCTCACCAGACAATCTGCCAGAGCCTTGATCTTGGACTTCCAGCCTCCAACTGTGATAGCTTCCAGAACTGCCTGAGGTCGCAGAGCTAAATAACCACAAGCCCAAGTCCCCAGGTCCAGCTTACAGACCTACTGCTACCAATGGGTGTCCCAGGACCCAGGCACGGATCAGTAGAGCATCCCCGCACTTCCGACAGGCCAGTTTCCTCCTGTCAAATGAGCTGCCCCACCTATTCTAACCGAAAATGAGAACACAGGAAACTGTCTAGTTAAGAGGTGCCCTGTGCTGAGGACATCATGATTTACTTTTTACTTTTCCACTCCTTGCCAAGCATTTCTTCACCATCAAGTTGACTCCAAGCAGAAGAACCCTGCTGAGTTAGTTTGTACGAAAAGCCTGGACCAGATCCACGGTGTTAGGACTTACTCTGCCACTTTGAGCACCTCGAACACTAAAATCAGAGAGAGGTATGTTCACTTCCTCCAGGGGGGTGGAGAAAAAGGACGCAGTTGTTGGTGTTGTGCCTGGCCTTTTAAACTCTTCCGTGATAATACATTGAGATGTGTAAGAGGGCATTTTCTTTTCTTTTTTTTTTTTTTTTGAGATGGAGTCTCGCTCTGTCGCCTGGAGTGCAGTGTGGTGCAATCTCGGCTCACTGCAACCTCCACCTCCCAGGTTCAAGCGATTCTCCTGCCTCAGCCTCCCGAGTAGCTGGGACTACAGGCATGTACCACCATGCCCAGCTAATTTTTGTATTTTTAGTAGAGACAGGGTTTCACCATATTGGCCAGACTGGTCTCTTCTAGAACACTGAGGAAGAGCTAGATGGTAGTGCATGCCACTGGTCACAAAAGGGGAGGGCTTTCTACACTCCCCTCCCATAGAAATCTCTGTTACTCCGTTTGATGTGGACAAGGTGCCCAAGGCTCTAGCAAGTTTAACAACCTGCTCAGCTTCAAAACCTGTGCCAGATCCTTAAAAAGGGTGCTGGCGGCAAGAGGACCCAGCCTGGTCTCCCCTCCCTTGGGGGGCTCCCATGGGGAGGCTGGGGCAGTGGGAGGCGGGTCACCCACAGATAGCCATCTCAGTTACCAGTGTCCTTTCGGAAACCTCTCTAATCGACCCCCATCCTTTCACACCTCCCCGGTTTCTTCCTGACTGAAAATGCCCCAACATTCCCTGACTTAGATCAGAAAATGACCACTGGACCACATCTGGAACTGTGGGTAATGAAGCCCTAGGGGATCCCACCTGGGGGCAGGCTGAGCAGTTCTCAGCCAACACTGCTCCTCAAATCCCCTGCAGGAGCTGGTTAAAAACATACCAACATCACACAAACTCCACCCCTACCACTTACACCACTGTGAGGGGACACCACAGACTTGGGGGAACCCTAGGCAGTGATATTTCTTCACAGTCTTCCCAGGGGCTCTGATTTGTAGTTGGGTTAAGAAGCACAGAGCCATGAGATTTGGGGATAGAGGCAGTTCCCTGCTCTCCTGTAGCCTGGAGCCTCCCCCAGGAGGCCTGGACCGAGGTGGGCCAGAGAGCTGCGGCGGACCCTGACCCCACTCCTCTACTCACTGCCTGCGGGTTTATTATTAATTATTATGGGCCACAGTTTCTTCATCTGCTAAAGCGGATGATCAAATTGCAACCGACCTCAAAAGCTTCTAATGAGGGGCTGAGGCTCAGACCTTAAGCATCTTACCTGAGCCACTTGTCTCACATGGCGTCCACGTCGGGCACCCCCTGGCCTCGCATACAGTCACCGCACAGCAGCACTGCTGTTCCGGAGCTGGACTGAGCTCCCAGGACCTGCCATCACTGCAGGAGAGCTCCTTCCTTACAGTCTTCCTGTGTCCCAGCCCTGTGCACATCTACTGCATGAGAGCCTGAGGAAACCCCCTCCCCCACCACCAGGTGGCCCAGGACAATGAGGTGTTGAGGCTGGGAGCCTGTGGCAATTTCTACACATCTGTTTTCAGCTTCCTAAAAGGTTCGATGTATTGCTCTCATAATTTTTTTTAAATATCACTAAAGTATACTTACAGCATAGTACTCACAATCCTCTTATCCTCCTTATTAAAAAAAAATGTTTTTAAATGTTATTCAAGCAAAGAAAAAGGCAGTTCAAGTCCCACCTCACCACTGAAGCTTCTCATCCTGTGTCTGCAGTGACAGCCATCACTGTCCACCCAGGCTAGCAGGGAACAGACATGGCCTTGCGGCATACCCCACTCATACTATAAACTACGCGTGTGCCAAGACCATGGTCTCTCAGTGTGTGCGCTCAGCACCCGCCTGGTAAGACACGGCTGTACTCAAAAGGCGCTGCGGATGGAATGGCTAAACCAACAAAGTCAGACGCCACGTTTTAAGGTCACCCACTTGACTACCACACCCCTCAGTCATGCCCTGGGCTGGGCCTTTGGAACACCCTGAGCTGTGGCCTCCTATCTGCTGCCCTTTGAGTTTCTGATTAGATGGTTTACAATTATACTGGCAGGGTTCATCTGTCCATTCATTCATTCCTGAGTTTCTAGCCTAGAAAGGAGCAGAGAGAAGATAAAGCCAAGGAGGCGGTGGACCCTCCAGGGTGAGGAGGGAGGGAGGCAGTGTGTGTCGGGCTCCAGTGTAGACTGGGCCTTGCCCAAAACAGGTAAGCAGAGGCTCAGGAGCAAAGGGTGGAGTGGGGTGGAGGGCAAAGCGAAGAATTGTGTTGACTTCAACTGGACTAAGAATTTAAGAGAGATAAGGGGCCTGTGTCGGGGAGTGGAGGGCAAGCGTGGGTGGGACCTGAAGGAGTAACCAGCACTCAGTGGAGCCCTGGGGACATTAGGTTTGCACGCATGCTTCTGCTGAAATTGCTGAAATTGCAGGGGACAGCAGCACACACTGGACACGAAGACACTTGTATCAATGCGGTTCCGGGAGCTGCTCCTCCCAGCCCTCTAGGTGTCCACTGTTAGTCACCAGTACAAGGTACTGGGGACAATCCTATAGTTCCATCAGCTGGCCAGGTCCACATTGTGCATCTTCCCTGCATGAGGTCGGGAAGATGAAGGTCAGAGGGACAGCAAGCCAAGGTCACCGTATTCCAGGAGCCCTCAGCATGGCCCTGAGTCTACGCCGCCATCCACCCCTCCACAGTCCTTACTCATCAGTGCATAGCTGCTCTGTGCAGCAAGACACGCAAGCTAAAGCCTCCCAACAAACCTCAGCCCAGAAGAAAGTGGAGACCACTGCAGTTCACCAGCTCATGTGCATCGCTGCCGGTGCCAAACCCAGATGCACATGCACAGTGGGCTCCAGCATTGTCCCCAGCCACCCTGGCTCTCATTCTCCAACTCCTGATGGAGTCTCACTCTGTCGCCCTAGCTGGAGTGCAGTGGCGTGATCTCAGTTCACTGCAACCTCTGCCTCCCAGGTTCAGGCGTTTCTCCTGTGTCAGTCTCCCAAGTAGCTGGGACTACTGGCATGCACCACCACACCCGGCTAATTTTGTATTTTTAGTAGAGTTGAGGTTTCACCATGTTGGTCAGGCTGGCCTCGAACTCCTGACCTAAGGTGATCCACCCGCCTTGGCCTCCCAAAGTGCTGGGATTATAGGGGTGAGTCACCACCCACCCCGCCCCCCCAGCTCCTAACCTTCACGTTTTTCTTGCCTGTGCCAACTTTCCCAGTGGCATACAGCCTGCTGTAACACATCCCATCTTTGAAATCACAACCCTCCTTGGATGCCCACCCAGCCTTCCCATACCTGGCCTGTTTCTCTGCTGTTCCCCTTACAGGAAGCCTTCCTCAAAGGCTGACTATAGTCACTGCCCCTTACCCAAAGGCTCATGGGCTCCAGAATCCATGTTCAACCCATCTCACTGCAACTTTCCATAAGTCACCACCTAGCCATAGCCTGTCAGACCCAGTAAGGGACACTTGTCCCTCACTTTATTCCAATCCCAGCCGCATTTGAACACACCATCTCCTGACGCATTTTCTTCCCTGGTTGCTGTGACCCCATGCCCTACCTCACTGGTCCTGCCTTTGTCTCCTTTGGAGGGTCTTATCCCCTTGGGTACTTCTAAGTTTCAGGGTGCCTGGGCTCTGACCTAAAGGTCCTCTGTGGGCATGCACCCCTAGGCAGGCTGTCACCCTTCCCACCACCTGTCTGCCGGCTGACGGTCCTGACCGCTCCAAGCTTCTTCTCCCCTGACCTGCTGAGTCCTGAGCACCACCTGCTCCCACCTTCACTGGGCCATCCCTGAAGCACTGCTCACTTCAACCCTCCAAATAAGAACTCCCAGTTTTCTCCCCAACATGTCCTCCCTGCTGCTCTGTCTGCACAAATAGCACCCACTTCCCCACACAGTCAAGTCTCAACCTTCGGGCTCCTTCTCTTTCTCTTACAGCACACAGCCAATCTGTCAGCAAGCCCCGCAAAATAAAGCCCCAAAAAGGCCCAGTTCCCCGGTCTCCACTCTCACCATCCTGGTCCATCCACCACTGAACTGACCATCTCTCTGCATCCACAGGCCAACCAAATGGAGCTTCTTAAGACAGGAATCAGGACATGACAACGTAGCACAAAACCCTCTCCCAGCTTTTAGAATCTATACCCTTAAAAAATAAATAAATAAAAGTTCTTTTGGCCAGGCGCGGTGGTTCACACCTGTAATCCCAGCACTTTAGGAGGCCAAGGTGAGCAGGTCACGAGGTCAGGAGATTGAGACCATCCTGGCCAACATGGTGAAACCCCGTCTCTACTAAAAATACCAAAAAAACTTAGCCAGGTGTGGTGGTGGGTGCCTGTAATCCCAGCTACTCAGGAGGCTGAGGCAGGAGAATCACTCAAAACCAGGAGGCGGAGGTTGCAGTGAGCTGAGATCACGCCATTGCACTCCAGCCTGGCGACAGAGGGAAACTCCGTCTCAAAAAAAAAAAGTTCTTTTCATGAGCCCACAGACCAACGCGATCTAGCCCCTGCCAATCTCTGGCCTGCTCTCCAACTTCCTCAGCCAGGTGCTGCCTCAGGACATTAGCACTTGCTGTTCCTTGCACACAGGACTCACTTCCCCCAGATCCCTGCTCAGTTTATGCCACTCCTGCATGAGGCCCTAGGGAAAAGTCCATCCACCTTGGTCTTATAGTCATCGGGTATGAAAAACTCACCTCTAAGAGGGCATAAACTCTAGTCCATCTGTCCACCCAGTTCACAGAGATCCCCCTGCCTAGAACACAGCTAAGGATTTGCTGAATGAATGAGTGATACTCCTGATGGTCCCTGGCACACAGACCGCCTACTGGGCCATTCCAGGTTTTTCATGCTCTGACCAGAACACTGCCGTATCAACTCTACCCACGTCCCTGCCCTCCCACCCCCATCCCCACAACCTAGTTACTTTGTCTGGCTCTTGACAGGGGTGCCAGACCCATGCCTTGGTCTCCTTTCCCCTCTTCCATCCCTCCCACCCATCCCCACTCAGCTGAGCATTGGTCCCCAAATGCAACACTGAGGTCTCCCTTGCAAGGCCTTCTCAGGGAGGATCAGGCAAGGTCTTCTGGCCCCAGGCCTCAGGGCCCCACAAAAGTTCTTACATCACAGAGAAACCCTGCACCCTCACCCTGCCCTTCATCTATCCAAGGCCCGGACATGAGAAGGGGCCCATGCCTGTTTGCTGAATTAATAAAGGAAGGAAGAAGGGAAATAGGAATAGAAACACAGCCCCATGGTTCCATGGCCAGCAATGTCCACAGTAAGCCTGGATGTATGGAGAGGGCTTGGTGAACTGCACAGCCCTTTGCAAAAGATAAACTTGTAGAACAAATGGGTGAGCAACCAGACCATAGGATCTGTCCTGGAAGGCAGTAACCTTGACTTGCTGCCCCTCTGACCTTCACCTTCCCAACTATGCTGTCCCTAGTTGTCCCACAGCAAGACAGCTAGGACCAGGAGACAGAAGCACAAAGACACATTTGCAGCAGGGTCTCAATGGGCAAGGCACATGCAAACAAAATCTCTATGATCTCATTTAAAACACTTATCACAATGGTCAATTCTCCTTCAAGGAATGTGTTCTAAGGCAATGACCATGCCTGGAAAGATCTACGTGGAAGGGCAGGCTACAGAATTATGCACAACAAAAAAAGCTGGAAGCAGTTTTAATAGCCAGCAACTGGGCTCTGGTCATTTTATGGTACTAACATAGAATGGGATTCAAATACTATGAAGTCACTAAAAATAATAATCACATCCTTATTCACTTATACGGAAAACACCCATGGGATATTAACAAAGTTACAAAACAAAACAAACCTAAGTTTTGGTCATTCCTAAACAGTCTTATCCCACTCCTGAGGATTCACGCCACCCCAAAGAGACAGAATTTTGCTGTGGAGTGACTGAGCACATCTCCCAAGTCTGCACCCAGCCAAGGAAGATGAGCTCACTCAGAAAAGAGGTGAGGAGGGGCTCAGCCTCTTGGGAGCCTGGGTGAATACCATTCACCAGACCTGCGGGAAGCGCCAGGAAGATCTTCCTAAAACACCCGGTTCCTTCAGGAAGCGTTTCCTCGGAGTGCCCCTGCTTCTTTCTCAAATGGGCAAGCTGGGCTCACTGCCACACAGAGGGCAGACAAGCTTTAGCACCTGAGCTCCCGGGCAGAAGGCTGGCCTGGTGTCCACTTCCTGCCGCTGGACTCGGGAACAGAGCACGAGCAGGTGGCTAGACCCTGGGCACGTCCTGAAGGTGGAGGCCCAGTGGGGCCAAGCCATGGACTGGATGGTTCTGTCTCGATCCAGGTGTTTCCTTAAGCAAATGGGGAGACCATGGAGGAGGTGGGTGAGGGCACAAAACGTCATGTGGCTGGAGCCCTGGGTGTGGCCACCTCAGGCCAAAGGGAAGGAACTAGAGTTCCAGCATAGCCACCAAGAGCAGGGGAGCCTTTGGCTAGGCCAGGGTTCAAAACTACAGGCAAGGAGACCCCCAGTGGAATAATTCATGCCTTGAGGAGCACTTTGAAAAGTCATTGGACAGTCTACAATGAGAACTACGAAAACATTTGCACTGCAGACCTCGCTCTTTCCACACCTGTGAATCTAAACTCGATAAGTGTCCACAGACAGGAGAGAAACAACATCCCACACAGGCAAAGTTAAGTCAACAGACCAAGGTTCACACTGTGCACATGTGTGTTAGATGAGTGGAGAGTAAGAAGTGTGCAAATTCGTGGAATGGAAGTATGGTTGTTATCACCCTAAATTCTTGCACTTGCAGAGACTGAAATAACAGGGAATGACGTCTGCTAAGGCACAACTGGAGCGGGGCAGGGGTGGGGTGGGGAAGGAGGCTACAAAATCATGTGTCCACGGGGACCGATCCTTGGCCTCTCTGCAAATGCACTTCTTCTGTTAGAGTGCCTTTACAAGGAAAATGGAAACATTTAAACATTCATTGAAAAGGAGCGACATTCTTACCCACCATATTTATCTGCATAAACCTCCCCACGACCATCACATTCTTCTGGCACACCTAATTCATTTCTTTTTTTCATTATTTTTCTCCTGAGGCTATTTTGGCTGCAAGATAGATTCTAAGAGAATAACAGGGATTTGACAAATAAAAGGGATGCTTAGAGATGCGTTAAAAGTAATCTTGCCAAGCCAGGAAGCCGTTTAGAGCATGGCACATGAGTGAAGGCGAGAAACAATTTGCCTGGAGAAAGAAGAAGAAAAATAACAACAAAAAATCACTCTCTGCCTCCGTTGCAGAAATCAACAAGACACAAACAGGCAGACATACCTTGTTTTATTGTGCTTTGCTTTATTGAACTTTGCAGATACTGAGACTTTTTTTTAACAAACTGAAGGTTTGTGGCAGCGCCAGACCAGTCCCTCTGGTTCCCTGACATTCGTTTCGGCCACAAGATCAAGGGAGTCAGTGCACCCAGGAGCAGAGGAGAGGATGTCCCTCAAGAATGAGACAGGAAGTGCAGAGGAAATGCGACACCACCTGTCCTAGAAGACAAGGCCAGTCACGCTCGCCTAGCGCTCATTCTAGGCAACCCACCCACCCATGAGGGGAAACATGGAGAACAAGGAAGCTTCCCTGTCTGAGACACGTATGGAAGCCAAGAAGTCCAGGGTCATGAGACCTGCCCAATGAAGCAGAAAGACGTTTGGAGAGAGATACAGTCATGACACGGATCTGCATGAAGTGTGTCCCTCACGCACTGGGAAGTCATCTTTGTTGAAGACATTTGGCCAGAGTGAGAGGCATCCAGGCCCCTGAGAAACAGGTGAGGCAGAGCAAGAGGGAGGATAGAGCAGAGGCCAGAGCCCCGGCAGGATACAGCGCCGTGCCACCGACAGGGGCATAAGGAGAGGGGTTCCAAAAGGGTGGCTTGTCCAGAGAGGCCAGCGTTCCAGTGACAGGGATTGTTGCCATCTCCCATTCCCGGCTTCTTCTTCTACACGGTATCGTGGTGTGGCTTCATTTCTCAGCGAAGAGCCGTGAAAAGATACAACCATCTTCTCTGATGTGCTTCTGCTCCCCTACTGCAGGACAAAGATCTCCTTTGGGGCTCTTTTCCTTGGTGGCTGTGTGGTCATCTTGATCTTAGAAAAGAGGCAGTCCATGATGGGGATGAGATTTCAAATGCTCCGGGGCCGATGCATCTCTTCACGTGGGCCAGGCCTTCACACACCCAAAGAGGATCTGCGGCGGCGAAAACGATTGACAACCGGCCTCATGACCCAGGCAGAGACGCAGAAAGAGGCTCAGCAAAGACAGGCCGACATGCCAGAAATCGCTTTGTGGTGCACAGGGCATATTCGGCCAAAGACACACACGCACAAGGGCACACACACACTAACCGACAGAGAGAGGGAAGGAAAGACACACAGACTGAAAGAAAGAGAGAGAAGAGAGAATGGGAGACACACACACACACACACAGACACACACACACACACAGAGTCATACAGCAGAGGCATTGAAACACACACCCGCAGGCAACCCCTGAGGCTGCGGGGTTCTGCTCTCGACCAGAACGACCCTCGGGTGAGAGAACAGCCCAGGGGCACGCAGGCCGACCTGTCCTCGAGATCACGGCGGCAGGACTTTTAGGGAGACTCACCCCGACACCATCAGGGCAGGCCTGAGGCTGGGATGCCGTGATGCTTCCCGCGGACTCCGCCCGGGGTTTCCTCATCCTGGTCGGCCCTTTGCGACTCCTGCCATCCAGAGACGTTCCCGTCGACCCCGTGGAGAGGTCAGGCCGGAGCCTCAGAGCCCCGACACCAAAGCACTGCCACGGAGGGCTCCTGCTTTGCCAAGCCTCAGGGACTGGTTTCTAAGACAACCGTGGGAAGCACTGTGACGGGAGAAGCCGCTCGCGCCTCGCGCATGCGCACTGGCTGGGCCGACTCGCGCTCCGCTCCTGGCAGTTAGGCTGCGTCCCCTTTAAATTAGGCCACCGCTGCGCGGCGGCGGCAGCAGCGAGGCTCCTGCTGCAGCCGCGGAGGCGGCTGGATCCGGGGTCCAGTTTGGGGCGGCGTGGGAGAGGGGGCCGCGGGTGTCCTGTCCCAGGGCCAAACCCCAGGAGTCCTGTCCTCAGGATCTCCTTGAGCCGACTTCCACCGAGGGAGGGGGAGCTTGAGGACGCCTGCTGTGTCCCCGGGACTCCCCTTCAGATCCGATTTCGGCCCCCTCCGAGTGAAATAGGATGGGCTCACCACACCTGGTGAGGCAGGCAGGGCCTCGCCGCAGCACAGAATGATCCCATAGGTCTCAAGGTGTAGTGTCAGCTGAAAATTCACTGATCCATCAGCCCTCTGCCTCCCTCCTCCTCTGAAAGAGCAGTGGCCTGCCCCGCTTCTAAAAGCCCTGGGGCTCCGGAGAGCCGACCGCGCCTTACGGGACACGTGCAAACAGGAACAGGGGCGATTCCGAGGTGGAGACCATGTGACCACGCGTGGCACTGGCGGATCCCACAGCAGACGGTGTGAACGTGTGTCACCGGAGGCATATGGGGCGGGGCGACGGCGAAACAAACTGTAGAGTCCAGGCATGGTCCGGTGGAAGGGGGGAACAAGGGACTTTCCATCAATGCCGAGGAAAATCAAAGAACGCCTGGGAACCGCGGAGGTGGGGGTGCCTGTGCCTGACCCAAGCCGCGTTTTCAAATGCCTACCAGAGGAGCAAAGAGGTTTCTGCAAAATTCGCCCCATCCCCAACCCTCCACCGTCCTGGTAGCCCCGACGAAACCTCCCCTGCACCCAGCCCCAGCCCCAGCCCCAGCCTAGTCCCTTTGGTTCCCTGACATTCGTTTCGGCCCGAACATCAAGGAAGTCAGTCCACCCAGGAGCAGAGGAGAGGATGTCCCTCCAGAATGAGACAGGAAGTGCAGAGGAAACGCGACACCACCTGTCCTAGAAGTCAAGGCCAGTCACGGTCGCCTAGCGCTCATTCTAGGCAATCCACCCACCCATGAGGGGAATCGTGGAGAAGAAGGAAGCTTCCCCGTCTGAGACACGTATGGAAGCCAAGAGCTTCAGGGTCATGAGACCTGACCAATGAAGCAGAAACACGTCTGGAGAGAGAAAGAATCATGACAGGGATCCCCAGGAAGTGTCTCCCTGACGGACTGGGAAGTCATCTTTGTTGAAGACATGTGGCCAGAGCGAGAGGCATCCGGGCCCCTGAGAAACAGGGGAGGCAGAGCAAGAGGGAGGACAGAACAGAGGCCAGAGCCCAGAGCCCAGGCAGGATACAGAACCGTGCCACCGCCACGGGCATAAGGGGAGGGGTCCCAAAAGGGTGGCTTATCCAGAGAAGCCAGCGTTCCAGTGACAGGGATAGTTGCCATCTCCCATTCCCGGCTTCCTCTTCCAGACTGTATGGTGGGGTGGCTTCATTTCTCAGAGCTCCTGTGGGGATCTTGTCCTTGGCTGCAGTGTGTTCATCTGGATCCCAGAAAAGAGGCCGCTCAGGACGGGGATGAGATTTCCATTGCTCCGGGACCGACGTATCTCCTCACGTGGACCAGGTCTTCACACACACAAAGCGGATCCGCGGCGGCGAAGACGATTGACAATCGGCTCCATGACCCAGGCAGAGACGCACAAAGAGGCTCACCAAAGACAGGCCGACATGGTGGAAATCGGTTTGTGGCGCACAGGGTACTTTCGGCCAAAGACACGCACGCACACGGGCGCACACACACACAAACCGACAGAGAGAGGGAAAGAAACACACAGAGACTGAGAGACACAGAGAGAAGAAAGAATGGGAGACACACACACAAACGACACACACACACACAGACACACACACACAGACACACACACACACAGACACTCACACAGAGTCATAGAGCAGAGCCATTGAAACACACACCCGCAGGCAACCCCTGAGGCTGCGTGATTCTGCTCTCGACCAGAACGACCCTCGGGTGAGAAAGCAGCCCAGGGGCACGCAGGCCGACCTGTCCTCGAGATCACGGCGGCAGGACTTTTGGGGAGACTCACCACAGCACCGTCAGGGCAGGCCTGAGGCTGAGATGCCGTGCTGCTTCCCACGGACTCTGCCTGGGGTTTCCTCATCCTGGTCGGCCCTTTGCGACTCCTGCCATCGGGAGACGTTCCCGTCGACCCCGTAGAGAGGTCAGGCCGGAGCCTTAGAGCCCCGACACCCAAGCACTGCCACGGAGGGCTCCTGCTTTGCCAAGCCTCAGGGACTGGTTTCTAAGACAACCGTGGGAAGCACTGTGACGGGAGAAGCCGCTCGCGCCTCGCGCATGCGCACTGCCTGGGCCGACTCGCGCTCAGCTCCTGGCAGTCAGGCTGCCTCCCCTTTAAATAATGGCGGCTGCGCGTCGGCAGGCGGGCTCCTGCTGCAGCTGTGGCTGGGGCTGGATCCGGGGTCCAGTTTCGGGAGGCGTTGGAGAGGGGGCCGCGTATGTCCCAGGGCCAAGCCCCAAGGAGTCCCTTCTTCAGGTACTCCTTGAGCCGACTTCCACCGATGGAAGGGGAGCTTCAGGGCGGCTGCTGGGTTCTGAGAACTCCTCTTCAGATCCGAGTTTGGACCCCTCCGTGTGAGAAAGAATGGGCTCAGCATATCTGGTGAGGCAGACAGGGCCTCCCTGCATCACAGAATGATCCCATGGCCCTCCAGGCATGGCGTCAGCTGAAAGTTCACTGATCCGTGATCCCTCTGCCTCCCTCCTCCTTTGAAAGAGCAGTGGCGTGCCCCACTTCTAAAAGCCCTGGTGCTCCTGCAAGCCGACACCGCTTTCAGGACAGGTTCAAACAGGGACGGGGCGAAACCGAGGTGGAGACAATGCGATCACGCGTGGCACTAGTGTATCCCAGAGCAGATGGTGTGAATGTGTGTCACCGGGGCATATGGTGCGATGGCGAAACCAACAATGGTGTCCACGCATGTGCCCCTTGGAAGGGGGGTAAAGGTGACCTTTCCATCAATCCACGGGAAAGACAAAGGACACCTGGAAACCACCGCCACGCGCATAAGGGGAGGAGTGCCAAAGGGGTTACTTGTCCTTAGAGGCCAGGATTCCGTTGACCGGAATCCTGCCATGTCCCGTTCTCAACTTCTGTCAGATTTCGGTGTGGGGCTTCTTTTCTCAGAGAAGAGCCACAAGGAGATAGCACCGTCTCCTTTCAAGTCGGTCTGCTCCCCTCCTGCAAGACAAGTAGCTCCAGTGAGGCTTTTGTTGTTGTTGTTGTTTTCCTATAGTGTGGTCATGTTGATCGTAGAAAAGAGGTAGCTCAGGATCGGTATGAAATTTCAATGTCTTTGTGGAAGACGCATCTCCTCACATCGTCGAGGCCTTCAGAAACCAATGTGGAACCGCCCCGGAAACGATGGACAACTGACAACATGAGCCAAGCAGAAATGCAGAAAGAGGCTGCATGAAGACACGCTGACATGCAAGAAACCTCTTCGTAGCTCACTGGGCACATTGTTCCCAACACACACACACACACACACACACACACACACGGGCACACACACAGAGACAGAGAAAGCAAGAGACACAGACAGAGAGTGAGAGACATAGAAGAGAGAGTGGGAGACACAGGTCCACAGACATAGAGCAGTGGCCGAGAAACGCACACCCCCAGGCAATCCCTGAGGCTGCGGGGTTCTGCTCTTCAGGAGTACGACCCTAGGATGGAGTGCAGCCCACGGGCACATAGGCTGACCTGTCCTCGACATCGCGGGGGGCAGCTGTTTTGGGGGCACTCACCTGAACACTGTCCGTGCAGGCCTGAGGCTGTGAGGCTGAGCTGTTTTCCCTGGACTCCCTCTGCTCTTTCTGCATCGTGGTCGACTCTCCGTGTATTCTGGTGTCCTGAAACTGTTTTGTCGACCCACAGGATTGGTCAGGCTGGAGCCTCAACACCAACTCACTGTCACGAAGGGCTCCTGCTTTGATAAGGTTCAGGGAGTCGTCCTCAGCCAACCGTTGGAGTAACTGTGACAGGATAATGGGCTCGCGCCTCGCGCATGCGCATTTCCCAGGGCAACGCCTGGTTTGCTCTTCAAGGTCTGGCTGCGGCCCTTTTAAACAGGTTCTGTGATGCGTGGACGGGGGTTTCTGTGGCAGTCGCGGTGGTGGCTGGAGCGGGGATGTAGTAGGGGGCATTGTGGGAGTGGGGGCTTCCGGCCCCCCAGGGCAAGACCCCGGGAGTCCTGTCCTCAGGACCTCCTTGAGCCGATTTCTACTGGTGGAGGTGGACCCTGCTTGAGGGTGCCGTTTCGGGTCTCCGGACTCACAGGCTGGCGTGCATTGTTGTGATCATAGCTCACTACAGCCTCAATCTCCCAGGCTTAAGCAATTTTCTTGCCTCAGCGTCCCACGTACCTGGGACTACAGGTATGTGCCCGCACACTCAACTACTTTTCTTCAAAAATATTTTTGTACGAATGGGGACTTACTGTGTTGCCTGGCTCATGTCAAACACCTGGGCTCAAGCCGTCCTCCTGCGTTGGCCTCCCAATGTGCTGAGATTACAGGTGTGAGCTTCCACATGCAGCTAAATTCTTATATCTTAAATCCCTACCTCCCACAATAAGCAGATGTTAGGCACACTTATTTTATAACTTTTTGTTGTTTATGTCTCTTTTTGTCCCTGGATACAGGGATTAGCAGCCAAATTTCAAATCATTAGGGGCATTATGCTGTGTCCAGGAGTGGCTGAGGCTTCAAGGACCTGCTGCTCTAACATAGGCGTGATGAGGAGTACAATTCGTCTTGTGTTTCTGTGTTGTTTAACAACCTTCCTGAGCTCCTCTAAGTCAGTCCATCCTGCCACAACTGGGAAGAATCAAGAAAATCTCCAAGAAAATGTTTCTCACTTGCCTGTTGTCAAGTAGAAGACAGGTCTGCTGACCATGGCAGGTATGGCAGTGCATGGCAGTGAGCCCCTGTCACCATGTTTGCTATTCACTGCATGTTCCACCTGAACTTTCCCATCTGCTCAGTGAGTCTTGATGGTGGGGTAAAGGGGTTTCTCTCTCAAAGACCAAGGCTGACCCTCTCTGAATACAATGCCATGACCCAGTTACTGTCACTGTGGTTTTGTCTTCAGGGACTAAAGGATACAATAAGAATTTGTTCCTTTAATTTTCCTGTTGATGCACAAAATACTTAAATGCTTCTACATAGGTCTGCACTTTTGTGCCACAGAGCACTAAGGGAAAGTCCCCACAATAAAGATGCTTTTCACCTGAGCTGCTACGTGTTACAGTTAAGCAGCTAAAGGTTAAAAAAAAATCAAAGCTCCCCAAATGTTGTGGGTATGACAGCTGGTCCAACTTCATGGTCTGTACTTTCCCTCTGTAACAATATGGATAAATACAGAGATAACTAGCAACTGATACCCTAGTGTGCCAAGCAATCAATGTATCTGTGTCATTAAAAACCAGCATTTAACCATACTCTAGATACTTTAAAAATCACCTCCACACTCATGGACTGTAATTCTACTTTGCTTCCAGATGGCAGTTACAATTGGAAAGGAAATACCCAGTTTACAGGAGGCATTAATACTTTATTGTTGCAGAAATGGAACCCTTAAAAGAACATATTCTGGACTTTCTGACCTGGATACTAATCGTGGAAAATATATATCTAAGAATACACTTGGAACAGAAATGTGAAAAACCAAAAGTAAGAGATATTATGAAGGATCAAATATAAAATGACCCAGTGCTAAAGAGGCAACAAAGAAAATGGTAGAAGAAAATGATAACAGGCATTATGCCTTAATGAGTTTGTGCTACTATATAAGAAAATACACTAGGCTGGGTAATTTCTGAAGAACAGAAATGTATTTCTCACAGTTCCATAGGCTAGAAGTCCAAGATCAGGGTGCCAGCAGGACTGGTGTCTGGTGAGGGCCTGGTCTCTGCATCCAAGATGGTATCTTGTGCACTGTGTCTTCAGGAGGAGATGCACTGTGTCCTCACATGGCAGAAGGTGGAAGGGCAAAACAGGGGAAGCCCACTCCCTCCAGTCCTTGTGTAAGGATCCTAAACTCATTCGTGAAGACTCTCCCTTCATGACTGAATCACTACCTAAAAGCCCTACTTCCTAATCCTATGACATTGGTGATTAATTTTAGGGGGACACATTCAGAGCATAGCACCCTATATTCAATTTCTTAAAAATTATTTTGTTGTTTTGCTTTTCTGTTTTTCAAATGGCTTAAAGTGCACAAAATTGGATTAATCATAATCCTTGGCTCATAGCACACCTTGGCTCCTATTTCATCCTTGTCTGTGCCTGGGCCTCTGTGTAAATGTATTTGAACAATATGGTAATCATTTGTGAACCCACAACACAACCAAAGAACTAGGGTTCTGACCCTAACATCTGCTCCTCCTCTGTCCTTTTTCCTGATTTTCACCCTTCAGCCCGAGGGTAACTACTACCCTGAATTTATGTTTAGGATTCTCTTCCTTTAAAGAAAACATTGTTTTATTGCATACATATGATTACCCTAAATGACATATTATTTAGTTTTTAAGGGTATAATTTATTTACCCATTCTCCTATTAATTTACCCATTCTCCTATTAATGAACATTTGGCTTATTTGCAGATATTTGCTGTTATGAATGGCATTACATGAGCATTTTTTTTTAACTACTTCTGGTACATATTGTCAAGAGTTTCTCCAGGGCCTATGGTAGAGGAATTACTTTGTCATAACATATGAGAATGCTCAAATTTATAAGATAATCCAAATTGCTTTCCAAAGTGGTTGTTCTAATTTAAACTCTCACCTCCTGTATTAGTTTGAGATGATCTTGTTGATTCAGTCTCTCCATATTTGGTGATATGGTCTGGCTGTGTCCACACCCAAATCTCAGCTTGAATTCTATCTCCCAGAATTCCCACATGTTATGGGAGGGAACCAGGGTGAGGTAACTGAATCACAGAGGCCAGTCTTTCCTGTGCTATTCTCATGATAGTGAATAAGCCTTATGAGATCTGATGGGTTTATCAGGGGATTCTGCTTTGGCTTCCTCCTCATTTTCTCTTGCTGCTGCCATGTAAGAAGTCCCTTTTACCTCCTGCCATGACTCAGAGGCCTCCCCCACCATGTGGGACTGTAAATCCAATTACAGTTCTTTTTCTTTACACCTCTTTTTCTTCTCAGAATTGAGTGTCTTTATCAGCAGTGTGAAAACAGACTAACACAGTAAATTGATGCCAGTGGTGTGGGGTGCTCCTGAAAAGATACCCAAAAATGTGCAAGCGACTTTGAAACTTGGCAACATGCAGAGGTTGGAATAGTTTGGAGGGCTCAGAAGGACACTAGAAAAGGTGGGAAAATTTGGAACCTCCTAGAGACTTGCTGAATGACTTTGACAAAAATGCTGATAGTGTTTTGAACAATAAGGTCCAGGCTGAGGTGGTCTCAGATGGAGATGAGGAACTTGTAGTGAACTGGAGCAAATGTAACTCTCGTTTTAGCAAAGAGAATGGCAGCATTTTGCCCCTGTCCTAGAGATTTGTGGAACTTTGAACTTGAGAGTGATAATTTAGGGTATCTGCTGGAAGAAATTTCTAAGCAGTAAAGCATTCAAGAGGTGACTTGGGTGATGTTAAAGGTCTTCAGTTTTATAAAGGAAGCAGAGCATACAGTTTTGGAAAATTTGCAGCCTGACAATGTGGTAGAGAAGAAAATCCCATTTTCTGAGGATAAATCCAAGCTGTCTGCAGAAATTTGCATAAGTAACAAGAAGCTGAATGTGAATCCCAAAAACAATGGGGAATATGTCTACAGGACATATCATAGGTCATCACAGCAGCCCCTCCCATCACAAGCCCGGGGCCTAGGAGGATAAAATGGATTTCTGGGCTGGGCCAGGTTCACTGTGCTGTGTGTAGCCTAGGGCCTGGTTTCTCTGCATTTCAGCCCCTCCAGCCATGGCTGAAAGGGGACAACATAGAACTCAGGCCATGACCTTGAGAGTGCAAGCACCAAGCCTTGGCAGCTTCCAAGTTGTGTTCAGCCTGCACATGCATAGAAGTCAAGAATTGAGGTTTGGAAACCTCCATCTAGATTTCAGAGGATGTTTGAAAACACCTGGATATCCAAGCAGAAGTTTGCTGCAGGGGTGGTGCTCTGATGGAGAACCTCTGCTAGGGCTGTGCAGAAGGGAAATGTGGGGTCAGAGCCCCTACACAGAGTCCCTACTGGGGCACTTCCTAGTGGAGCTGTGAGGAGAGGGCCACTCTCCTCCAGACCCCAGAATGGTAGATTGACTTACAGCTTGCACCATGAGCCTGGAAAAGCTGTGGACACTCAACATCAGCCCATGTAAACAGCCACGAGGTGGGCTATACCCTCTAAAACCACAGGGGCAGAACTACCCAAGGCTGTGGGAGCTGACGTCTTGCATCAGCATGACCTTGATGTGAAACATGGAGTCAAAGGAGATCATTTTGGAGCTTAAAAATTGGACTACCTTGCTGGATTTTGGACTTGCATGGGGCCTGTAACCCCTTTGTTTTGGCCAATTACTCCCATTTGGAACAGCTGTATTTACTCAATTACCTGTACCCCCATTGTATCTAGGAAGTAACTAGCTTGATTTGGATTTTACAGGGTCATAAGCAGAAGAGACTTGCCTTGTCTCAGATGAGACTTTGGACAGCGGGCATTTGGGTTAATGCTGAAATGAGTTAAGACTTTGGGGGACTGTTGGGAAGGCATGATTGGTTTTGAAATGTGAGGACATCAGATTTGGAGGGGCCAGGAGCAGAATAATATGGTTTGTCTATGCCCCTACCCACATCTCAACTTGAGTTGTATTGATCAGGATTCCCATATGTTCAGGGAGGGAACCAGGAGAGGTAGTTGAATCTTTGGGGCTGGTCTTCCCCATGCTATTCTTGTGATAGTGAATAAATCTCACAAGATCTGATGGGTTAGTGGCTTTGTCTTTTGCTTCTTTTTCCTCCTTCTCATATTCTCTTGCCACTGCCATGTAAGAATTGCTGTTCATCCACCGCCATAACTCTGAGGCCTCCTCAGCCATGTGGATCCCTTAATCCAATTAAGCCTCTTTTTCTTCCCTGTCTCAGGTATGTCTTTATCAGCAGTGTGAATGTGGACTAATACATTTGGTATTGTCAATCTTTTTAATATTTTTGGAGAGAATAGATGGTAGTATCTTGTGCATTTCCCTGATTACTAATGAGGTTGAGAAAATTTTTATGTTTTGCAGGCTTTCTCTTTCGTGAAATCCGTATTACTGTCTTTTCCCAATTTTGTGTTGGGTTACTATTTTTAAAATTAATTCACAGGAGCTCCTTATACTTAGTTGATATGATATTAATTTTTGTAGCTTATAGGTACTGCAAATATCTTCTATAATTTATAGTTTATCTTTTGACTTTTTTACTTTTATTTTTTAATTTCTATTTTTTGTTTTTGAGACAGAGTCTTACTCTGTCATTCAGGCTGGAGTGCAGTGGCTCACTGCAACCTCCATCTCCCGGGTTCAGACCATTCTCGTGCCTCAGCTTCCCAAGTAGCTGGGATTACAGGTGTCTGCCACTAATGCCAGTCTAATTTCTTGTATTTTTAGTAGAGATGGGGTTTCACCATGTTGGCCAGCCTGGTCTCAAACTCCTGACCTCAGGTGATGTACTGTTGGGATTACAGGCTTGAGACATGGTGCCCAGCCTATCTTTCCACTTTTTGGTGTAAAAAATTCTTAATTTTGTGATAGTCAAAATGTCTAATCTTTTTTAATGGTTAAGGGGCTTTTTGTGTCTCATTCACTTACATTTTCTACTAAAAGTTTTAAAGTTTTGTTTCTGACATGTAAGTCTTTGTCCATTTGGAATTTAATGTTTGTATATAGAGTGAAGTAGGAATATAATTTCACTTTGTTTCTTATATCAATAACCATTATTTTTCTATTCTATTTATTGAAAAGTCCTTTCTTTCCTTGCTGATCTGCCATGTCACCTACAACACATATCGAAGATTAAATTTGTGTAGATTTGCCTGGGAGCTCTCTATTCTGTTTCATTAGTCAGTTTATCAGTGAGGACCACCCTGTCTTAATTGCTGTAGCTTTATAAAAGTTCTGATATTTGGCAGGACAAATCTTTCCTCTTCTTCAATGTCTTTGATATTCTTGGCCCTTCCCTTTTCCATATGTGTGTTTATATATATATATATATATATATGTATATTTAGAGAGAGAGAGAGAGAGAGAGAGAAAGAGAGAGGTCTCACTTTGTTGCCCAGGCTTGAGGCCAGTGGTGCAATCACAGCTTACTTCAGACTTGAACTCCTGGGATCAAGAGCTCCTCCTACCTCAGCCTCCCAAGTAACTGGGACTCTAAGGCATGCACCACCACATCCAGCTAATTTTTTAAAAAATTATTATTTTTTGCAATGGTGGGGATCTTGCTATGCTGCCCAGGCTGGTCTCAAACATTTGGCCTCAAGCAATCCTCCCACCTCAGGCTCCCAAAGTGCTGGGATCACAAGAGTGAGCCACCACACCTGGCTTCATTTTCCATATTTAAAGACCATTTTTAAAAAGCTGCTCAAGACTGGTTTTTTCCCTTGGTGTTACTTGCAACCCCCTTACTTAGCCTTGGAAATAGTGTTAGTGAAGAAAATCTAAAGAGTCAAAAAATAAAATATTCTTTCTTTTCTTCCAATTGCAAAAGAGCAGACACCCTCCTGAATCATGAAGCTAGTTTTGATAAATTGGTGAACTGAGAGCATACACAGTATTATTAATTCTGTTCTAATTTCTGCTTCACTGTGGAGTGTCTTCACAGAGTTCTAAAAGATTATTGCTATGAAATATTCTTATACATGTAACCCATAACCTCTACAATTCTGCAGTTGTACTTGGCTGTCTTACCTAATACTCAGTTGCTTTGCTTCATAATATTTAAATTGGCATCTCTAATTTCCAAAAGGCATAAATACTAGTATAGATTTTTAGTCAAGCTAGAAGAAAGTAGACTTTATTTACCAACATATCTTTTATGTAAACGTTTAATAAATCTCCCTGCTTCTTTTCTTTTGCATCATAACAACCACTGAAAATAGTATTTCTATAGCAGGTGGGGGTAAATGAACAATGACTTTTGTGGCCAGAGGTGAATGGCCCAGGGGCTCCTGCACTCCAGGTCCCCCTGAGCCTGCCACACAGCTGAGGGCATCGGTATTTCCACACACCTATAGTGCACACTGTCCCAGAACACAGATCAGATGCTCTCCTTTATTCAAATGGGGAGTTGAGAGTATTGTCGTTGTAATTAAATTAATAAACACATATTTATACACTGTTAAAATCTGGTTGGATTTGTGTCCCTTCATAAAACAAATTGCTTAAATGAAACCACAGAGTTAATATAATTGAGTACATTTGCTTCTATGACATGCTTTTTTAAATGGAATTAGAATCTAATTTGAAATGTCGATTAAAAGTGTAAATATTCAACTCAATTACATTTAGATTTTCATTTTGTTTTGTTTTGAGACAGAGTTTAGCCCTTGTCACCCAGGCTGGAGTGCAATGGCACAATCTCAGCTCACTGCAAGCACCTTCTCCTGGGTTCAAGCGATTCTCCTGCCTCAACCTCCCGAGTAGCTGGGATTACAGGTGCCTGCCACCACACCCGACTAATTTTTGTATTTTCAGTAGAGATGGGGTTTCACCACGTTGGCCAGGCTGGTCCTGAACTCCTGACCTCAAGGGATCCACCCACCTCGGCCTGCCAAAGTGCTGGGATTACAGGTGTGAGCCACCACGCTTGACCTTTTTAGGTTACTTTACTTTATTTTAATTACTTATTTTTATGACCTTATTGTTATAAAAATGCTAATTTAAAAAAATCAATCAATATAACAAACAACATAGAAGATGATCAACAAGCATTCCCACCTCTGTGATCTAGAAATAACTGTCATCAATCCAAAAGCTTACACATGGCGGATCATTTCACACTAGTTCACAGTACAAAGTAACTCCTTGCTTGTAGAAAACATTATTATTATCATTATTTTTGAGATGAAATTTGACTCTTGCAGCCCAGGCTGGAGTGTGATGGTGTGATCTCGGCTCACCGTAACCTCTGCCTCCCAGGATCAAAGGATTCTCCTGTGTCACCCTCCCAAGCAGCTTGGATTACCAGCGTGCAACAGGTTGGCCTGCTAATTTTTTGTATTTTTGTAGAGACGGGGATTCACCATGTTGGCCAGGCTGGTCTCGAACTCCTGACCTCAGGTGATCCACTTGCCTTAACCTTCTAAAGTGTTGGGATTACAGGCAGGAGCCACCACACCCAGACTAGAAAACATTATTCAATAGCAAACAGTAGCAGTATGCTTGGGGGTTTTAGGATTGATTATTTTCAAATCTCTAGAAAAGCTCAATGCATTACCTTAGGCTATAATCTCAGGGCAGAGTCTCCTCTGTTAATGGGGGGGCTGGTCTAAGGGTCCTTCCAGCTCTCAGATTAATGGTTTCCCATGTTGAACTGTTCCCTGTCACCCACCCATCCTCAGTTTTGTTTGTTTGTTTTTACAGAGAAGAGGTCTCACTATATTGCCCAGGCTGGTCTTGAACTCCTGGCCATAAGTGATCCTCCTGCCTTGGCCCCCCAAAGTGCTGGAGTTACAGATGTGAGCCTCTGTGCTCAGCCCATCCTTGCCTGTTCAAGTGTGGAGGTAAGTGGTAGATGCCAAGTTTACCTCCAGGTCAGAAGGGGCAGATGCCCTAGGGCAGAATCATAACCCTAACCGGGCCTCCCACTGCATGAAGGCATTATGTTCTGAAGCTTAAACCTGGACAAAGGTCTGACCAGTAGCACTGTGTTCATGAATATCAGGTCAAAAATTTAAAAATGGGACTATCCAGAAGAACCTGGTACATGCAGTTGCAGTCCACAGTCCAATGGTCACCCATGATAACAGGCCACCTGTACTTTCTCTTTATCATGGAGTCCTTGATGTAAAAATTGATGACACTTTCTTGCTTCTGGTGTGCTTCCCTTTCTTCTTCATTTTCCATAAGTAGTTTCCTCCATCCCACCTCTCAACAGGCCACAGTCAATTCAGGACATTTTAACCATGAAAATGAGTCTCCATAACACGAATTTAGAGGACAGACTGGGTGGATCACGCCCGTAATCTCAGCACTCTGTGAGGCTGAAGTGGGAGAATGGCTTGCGCTTAGGACCTTGAGACCAGCCTGGGCAATATGGTGAAACCCTGTCTCTAACAAAAAATAAATAAATAAATAAATAAATAAATAAAAATACGCCATGTATGGTGGTGCATGCTACTAGTGCCAGCTACTCAGGAGGCTGAGGTGGGAGGATTGTGGGGCCAAGGAGGTCAAGTATGGAGTGGGCCAAGATCATGCCACTGCAATCCAGCCTGGGTAATGGAGTGAGACCTTATATCAAGAAAAAAAAAAGATTTAAAGGACAAGCTGACTTTCTTATTACAAGCCAATGCTCATTTGCTATTCCATAAATCCTAGGGCACCTCTTAAGAACTATGCTTAATCTACTCTAACCGTACTCTAAAAATTTAACAACAACACTTGGATGATATCAGAGCTGCTTAGTGCATGGGTTACTGAGTATTTTAACCCCACCGTTGAGACCTACAGCTCAGAAAAAAAGATTCATTTCAAATACTTCAGCTCTTTGACAATGTGCCTGGTGACTAAAGAGCTCTAATGGAGATGTACAGGGAAACACATGCTGGTTTCATGCCTGCCAACACACCATCTATTCTGTTGTCCGTGGATTGAGGCATCATTTTGACTTTCAAGTCTTATTATTTGAGAAATGTATTTTATAAGGCTGTTACTGCCATAGGTCATGATTCCTTTGATGGATCTGGGCAAAGTCAATTGGAAACCTTCTGGAAAGGATTCACTATGATAGATGCCGCTAAGAACATTCATGATTCACCAGAGGAGGTAAAAATAGCAGCATTAATAGGAGTTTGGAAGAAGTTGATTCCGACCCTCATAAATGACATTGAGGGGTTCAAGACCTTAGCAGAGGAAGGAACCACAGTTGTGGTGAAGATAGCAAGAGAACTAGAATTATAAGTGGAGCCCGAAGATGTGAGTGAATTGCTGCAATCTTTTTGTTTGTTTGTTTTTTGGAGATGGAGTTTTTCTTTGTTGCCCAGGCTGGAGTGCAATGGCACGATCTCGGCTCACCACAACCTCCGCCTCCTGGGTTCAAGTGATTCTCCTGCCTCAGCCTCCTGAGTAGCTGGCATTATAGGCATATGCCACCTCATTCAGCTAATTTTGTATCTTTAGTAGACACGGTGTTTCACCACGTTGGTTAGGATGGTCTCGAACTCCCAACCGCAGATGATCCGTCTGACTCAGCCTCCCAAAGTGCTGGGATTACAGACATGACCCACCGCACCCGGCCAAATTGCTGCAATCTTAATGGAAATAAATGGAATTAGATGGAAAAAAGTTTAGCCTGGGGCTCAGGATCAGCTCTCCCTTTACTACCACATTAGCTTGCAGGGCACCAAGGAATCAGAGATTTCTACACTCGACTTTGACCTTGTGGATTATTATGGCAGTATATTTATCAAAGTAGGAGAATGGAACATATTTAACTATTTGTTAGCTTTATTTGTAACTCATAATTATTTAGACATACTGCAAATGAGGTCTGGAATTCATGTTCTGATTTTTTGTGGCCTTGAGCTAAGGAAAAGGGACTCAGGGAAATGGGCTTTATATGCTTGGATGGCTTCATGGAATCTGCAACTTCTTTAGCTTCTGTGACAACTCAAGATTGTTACTAAAATCCACTTTGTACTATCTTTAAAAACCAAGAGATATCATTTTTGCTTATAAAATATAGAATATTATAATACGTATTCTATTATGATACAGAATATTATAATACATATTCTATTATGATACAGAATATTATAATACATATTCTATTATGATACAGAATATTATAATACATATTCTATTATGATACAGAATATTATAATACATATTCTATTATGATATAGAATATTATAATACATATTCTATTATGATATAGAATATTATAATACATATTATATTATGATATAGAATATTATAATATATATTATATTATGATATAAACTATTAAAATACATATTATATTATAATATAGAATATTATAATACATATTATAATATAGAATATTATAATACATATTATAATATAGAATATTATAATACATATTATAATATAGAATATTATAATACTTATTATCTTATGATATAGAATATTATACTTATTATCTTATGATATAGAATATTGTAATATCTATTATATTATGATATAGAATATATATTCTATTATGATACAGAATATTGTAACATATATTCTACTATGATACAGAATATTGTAACATATATTCTATTATGATACAGAATATTGTAACATATATTCTATTATGATACAGAATATTGTAATATATATTCTATTATGATACAGAATGTTGTAATATATATTCTATTATGATACAGAATGTTGTAATATATATTCTATTATGATACAGAATATTGTAATATATATTCTATTATGATATAGAATGTTGTAATATAATATAGAATATTATTATACATTATATTATAATATAGAATATTATATAGAATATTATAATATAATATTATAATATAATATAGAATATTATAATATAGACTCTTATAATATATATTATGTTATAATATAGAATATTATTCTATATTATATAATAATATATTATTATATTATAATATAGAATATTATTCTATATTATATTATAATATCGAATATTATTATATATTATATTATAATATAGAATATTATTACATATTTTATTATAATATAGAATCTTATATATTATATTATAATATAGACTATCATTATATATTATATTATAATATAGACTATTATTATATATTATAATGTAATATAATATATTATAATATATAATAATGTAATATAATATATTATAATATATAATAATGTAATATAATATATTATAATATATAATAACATAATATAGATTACAATATATAATTTAATATAATTAATGTATAATAGAATTTATATTATATAATAATACATATATAATATATATAAAATAATATATTATTGTTGCTTATTATGAATGAGGAAAGAAAGTAGTTTCTTGGGATGGAATCCACTACTGGTGAAAATGTTGTGAACATTGTGGAAAAAGCAACAAAGGACTTAGAATATTCCATAAACTTAGTTGATAGAGGAGTGGCAGGGTTTGAGAGGATTGATTCCAATTTTGATATAAATTCTACTGTGGGTAAAGTGCTACCAAACTTCATAGCATGCTGCAGTGAAATCTTTTGTGAAAAGAAGAGTCAGTCAATGTGCAAACTTCATTGTCATCTTCATTAGATTCTGTGATGACTCAATATTGTTACTAAAATCCCCTTTGTATTATCTTTAAAAACCAAGGGATGTTATGTAGGTCAGTAGTTAGAAGGCACTTGACTCAAAATATCTATGAACCAAAGGATATAAATGACTAAAAGCAGGAGGATTGTTACTTGAAGGAGTGGAGGGTTGATCTCAGGATATGACCTGTGAGTTCCTTCCTGCTGGCTCAGTGCTGGCTGAACATGAGGCAGGAGAGCACCAGGAACAACACATATCTGGGACAGGAGGGAATGTGGGGAGGAAGGAAAGAGAAATAGGCCTTTTTATTTTTATTGATACATGACAATTATACATATTTCTAGGGTACATGTGATATTTTGATACATGCATACAATGTGTAGTGATCAAATCAGGATAATTTGCATATCCATCACCTCAAACATTTATCATTTATTTGTGTTGAGAACATCCCCCATCTTTCCTCTAGTCATTTTGAAATATATAAGTTATTGTTAATGATCATCACCCTACCGTGCTATTGAACACTAGAAATTCTTCTGTTCCTTCCATCTAACTGTATTTTTGTGCCCATTAACCAGCTTCTGGGAAGGGCAAAAGAGTGGGTAGATGAAAAGGGCCCTTTTTAAGGAAAAGTAAATCTTACAAGAAGGGAAGACATTTTAGGAGGAAAAATAAAAAGGTGGACCATGGGCTTAGAGTAGGGACTGCAGAAATTGAAAGGCAAAGAGAAAAAACCAACTTAGCAATGTGAAAATGCATCTCAGTGTCATTCCTTTCACAGGTCCAATGTCTGATATTCTTTTGGGAAGCTGGATATGAGGTAGGAATCTTTCTTTGAGTCATACATTTTTATGATTATGATTATTATTGAATAATAGCTGACATTTATTGAGAGCAATTATTGAGGACAATTATTGAGCTTTGACAAGCTCTTTTCAAAGGCCTTTACATATATTTTCTCCACTTCTAATTGTCAGATATTCTTATTATTCCCATTTTATAGATGAGGGATGCACAGGCATAAAGCCTGTGTGGAGGCAGAGAGCAGCTAAGTAACCTGACCACGGCCCAACAGCAAATGATGGGGCCACATGCAAATCCAGGCAGAACCCTTCTATTATATGAAGCTCAATGTTTTCTTATTTTCATTTTGTTATGAATACACCTATTTGCAAATGGGTTTTGAAGCTACTTTAAAACATTTTGTGGCTGTGCGTGGTGGCTGACACCTGTAATTCCAGCATTTTGGGAGACCAAGGTGGGCAGATTGCCTGAGCTCAGGAGTTTGAGACCAGCCTGGCCAACATGGTGAAACCCTGTGTCTACTAAAATTCCAAAAAAAATTAGCTGGGCTGTTGGTGTGCACCTGTAATCCCAGCTACTCTGGAGGCTGAGGCAGGAGAATCACTTGAACCTGGGAGAGGAAGGTTGCAGTAAGCTGAGATCATGCCACTGAACTCCAGCCTGGGCGACAGAGTGAGACTCTGTCTCCAAATAAAAAATAAATAAGATTGAATTTTGAGCTTCTGACTATGTCCCCAGATTGTACTCATACATATTTTGATGTCTAATAAGATTTATTCTTAGTGCGTTTTTTAAGTGAAAGTATTTTTTGAGCATCTACTGTATATCATGTGCTGAGGTAGGCACCAGTGGTGCAGGGAACATATGGCACAGTCTCTGACCTCAGGTAACTTTCACTCTCATACATATGTATTAGGACACCAATACATGTGTGAATATAAGATAGTATGATAGATATTGCAACAAGTAATTATTTACTGTAAATCTATTTTATAGGATTTTAAACTTAAACTACTTTCACCCTATTTCCAAAAAATGTATTGCATAACTTTAAAGGGATTCTCAGTTTGAAATCATCATATGAACTGCAGTAGCATCTGCTGGTGAAATACTGCTTTGTATCTACTAGAATAGTCCAAACAATTGGGAAAGAACTGCATTATTAGAGCTGTAAAAGTTACTGTCTGGAAATCTCAGAAAAGAAGAGGAGGTTATTTATTTCCTTCTCCTGCCTAATTGCCCTGGCCAGAACTTCCAACACTATGTTGAATAGGAGTGGTGAGAGAGGGCATCCCTGTCTTGTGCCAGTTTTCAAAGGGAAGGCTTCCAGTTTTTGCCCATTCAGTATGATATTGGCTGCAGGTTTCTCATAGATAGCTCTTATTATTTTGAGATACGTCCCATCAGTACCTAATTTATTGAGAGTTTTTAGCATGAAGGGTTGTTGAATTTTGTCAAAGGCCTTTTCTGCATCTATTGAGATAATCATGTGGTTTTTGTCTTTGGTGAAGGGTTGTTGAATTTTGTCAAAGGCCTTTTCTGCATCTATTGAGATAATCATGTGGTTTTTGTCTTTGGTTCTCTTTATATGCTGGATTACATTTATTGATTTGCATATATTGAACCAGCCTTGCATCCCAGGGATGAAGCCCACTTGATCATGGTGGATAAGCTTTTTGATGTGCTACTGGATTCGGTTTGCCAGTATTTTATTGAGGATTTTTGCATCAATGTTCATCAAGGATATTGGTCTAAAATTCTCTTTTTTGGTTGTGTCTCTGCCCGGCTTTGGTATCAGGATGATGCTGGCCTCATAAAATGAGTTAGGGAGGATTCCCTCTTTTTCTATTGATTGGAATAGTTTCAGAAGGAATGGTAGCAGTTCCTCCTTGTACCTCTGGTAGAATTCGGCTGTGAATCCATCTGGTCCTGGACTCTTTTTGGTTGGTAAGCTATTGATTATTGCCTCAATTTCAGATCCTGTTATTGGTCTATTCAGAGATTCAACTTCTTTCTGGTTTAGTCTTGGGAGAGTGTATGTGTCCAGGAATTTATCCATTTCCTCTAGATTTTCTAGTTTATTTGCATAGAGGTGTTTGTAGTATTCTCTGATGGTAGTTTGTATATCTGTGGGATCAGTGGTGATATCCCATTTATCATTTTTTATTGCATCTATTTGATTCTTCTTTTTTTTCTTTATTAGTCTTGCTAGCGGTCTATCAATTTTGTTGATCCTTTCAAAAAACCAGCTCCTGGATTAATTATTTGAAGGGTTTTTTGTGTCTCTCTTTACTTCAGTTCTGCTCTGATTTTAGTTATTTCTTGCCTTCTGCTAGCTTTTGAATGTGTTTGCTCTTGCTTTTCTAGTTCTTTTAATTGTGATGTTAGGGTGTCAATTTTGGATCTTTCCTGCTTTCTCTTGTGGGCATTTAGTGATATAAATTTCCCTCTACACACTGCTTTGATGTGTCCCAGAGATTCTGGTACGTTGTGTCTTTGTTCTCATTGGTTTCAAAGAACATCTTTATTTCTGCCTTCATTTCATTATGTACCCAGTAGTCATTCAGGAGCAGGTTGTTCAGTTTCCATGTAGTTGAGTGGTTTTGAGTGAGTTTCTTAATCCAGAGTTCTAGTTTGATTGCACTGTGGTCTGAGAGACAGTTTGTTATAATTTCTGTTCTTTTACATTTGCTGAGGAGAGCTTTACTTCCAACTATGTGGTCAATTTTGGAATAGGTGTGGTGTGGTGCTGAAAAAATATATATTCTGTTGATTTGGGGTGGAGAGTTCTGTAGATGTCTATTAGGTCCGCTTGGTGCAGAGCTGAGTTCCATTCCTGAGTATCCTTGTTAACTTTCTGTCTCGTTGATCTGCCTAATGTTGACAGTGGGGTGTTAAAATCTCCCATTATTATTGTGTGGGAGTCTAAATAAAGGGTATTCAATTAGAAAAACAGGGAGTCAAATTGTCCCTGTTTGCAGATGACATGATTGTATATCTAGAAAACCCCACTGTCTGAGCCCAAAATCTCCTTCAGCTGATAAGCAACTTCAGCAAAGTCTCAGGATACAAAATCAATGTACAAAAATCACAAGCATTCTTATACACCAATAACAGACAAACAGAGAGCCAAATCATGAGTGAACTCCTATTCACAATTGCTTGGAAGAGAATAAAATACCTAGGAATACAACTTACAAGGGACGTGGAGGACCTCTTCAAAGAGAACTACAAACCACTGCTCAATGAAATAAAAGAGGATACAAACAAATGGAGGAACATACCATGCTCATGGGTAGGAAGAATCAATATCGTGAAAATGGCCATACTGCCCAAGGTAATTTATAGATTCAATGCCATCCCCATCAAGCTACCAATGACTTTCTTCACAGAATTGGAAAAAACTACCTTAAAGTTCATATGGAAGCAAAAAACAGCCTGCATCACCAAGTCAATCCTAAGCCAAAAGAACAAAGCTGGAGGCATCACACTACCTGACTTCAAACTATACTACAAGGCTACAGTAACCAAAACAGTATGGTACTGTTACCAAAACAGAGATATAGATCAATGGAACAGAACAGAGCCCTCAGAAATAATGCCACATATCTACAACTATCTGATCTTTGACAAACCTGAGAAAAACAAGCAATAGGGAAAGGAATCCCTATTTAATAAATGGTTCTGGAAAACTGGCTAGCCAGATGTAGAAAGCTGAAACTGGATCCCTTCCTTACACCTTATACAAAAATTAATTCAGGATGGATTAAAGACTTAAATGTTAGACCTAAAACCATAAAAACCCTAGAAGAAAACCTAGGCATTACCATTCAGGACATAGGCATGGGCAAGGACTTCATGTCTAAAACACCAAAAGCAATGGCAAGAAAAGCCAAAATTGACAAATGAGATCTAATTAAACACAAATTGGGAGAAAATTTTCTCAACCTACTCATCCGACAAAGGGCTAATATCCAGAATCTACAATGAACTCAAACAAATTTACAAGAAGAAAACAAACAACCCCATCAAAATGTGGACAAAGGATATGAAGAGACACTTCTCAAAAGAAGACATTTATGCAGCCAAAAGACACATGAAAAAATGCTCATCATCACTGGCCATCAGAGAAATGCAAATCAAAACCACAATGAGATACCATCTCACACCAGTTAGAATGGCGATCATTAAAAAGTCAGGAAACAACAGGTGCTGGAGAGGATGTGGAGAAATAGGAACACTTTTACACTGTTGGTGGGACTCTAAACTAGTTCAACCATTGTGGAAGTCAGTATGGCGATTCCTCAGAGATCTAGAACTCGAAATACCATTTGACCCAGCCATCCCATTACTGGGTATATACCCAAAGGACACTATAAATCATGCTGCTATAAAGACACATGCACACGCATGTTTATTGTGGCACTATTCACAAGAGCAAAGACTTGGAACAAACCCAAATGTCCAACAATGATAGACTGGATTAAGAAAATGTGGCACATATACACCACGGAATACTATGCAGCCATAAAAATTGATGAGTTCATGTCCTTTGTAGGGACATGGGTGGAATTGGCAATCATCATTCTCAGTAAACTATCACAAGGACAAAAAACCAAACAGCGCATGTTCTCACTCATAGATGGGAATTGAACAATGAGAACACATGGACACAGAAAGGGAAACATCACACTCTGGGGACTGTTGTGGGGTGGGGGGAGGGGGGAGGGATAGCATTAGGATATATACCTAATGCTAAATGCCAAGTTAATGGGTGCAGCACACCAGCATGGCACATGTATACATATGTAACTAACCTGCACATTGTGCACATGTACCCTAAAACTTAAAGTATAATAATAATAAAAAAAAGAAGAGGAAGTTCTATGGTAGATGAATAAAATGACATCTAAACTGTTCTCTGAGGCTACTGAAGTTCTGTGGATACCTTACAGCACAAAGTTCAAGTGTATGCCCACAACTCCTCATGCCACAAGATGTGACACCTTTCCAATCTCTTTTTGCAAGAGTTTCCAATTCTGTCTCTTTTAAGGGTACTTTTTATACCCACATATTCTGGATTTTGTAGGGCACGCAAAGACAAGATGGGAAAGGGTCTTCCATTTGTTGATGCCAGTTGCTCTATGGACCAGGCCCTGCTCATGCATCCATGTTGGTTCTTTTATCCCCACATCAGCCATAGCCCATAGGCATTAACTGCCATTGCACAAATGAGGAAATTAAAACTCTGAGAGAATATGCAATCTACCCAGAGTCATGCAGCTTGTGTATGTAAGTGCTGGAATGAAAATCCAATCTGTGTGAGTCCCAAGTCCCCTTCCACCATATGGTGTCCATTTCATTTTGCAATCAGCTTGGCTGGGATATGTCTGCCCTAAAAGATATTAAGTAGGAATACTTGTCTCTATACCTTAACCTGACATCCATGGGCTTGCTTTTTGTATTTGGAGGTGTCATACATTATAATAATAATTTGACTTTATTTGAACAGTGAATATTATACTACTCAGTCTAGAGATTTATGGCATCCCAGTCTAAACTGGATGATAGCAATGAAGCTTCTTCAAGGAGACAAGTATGAGTAATAAGGTAGTAATAAGTTGAATTTCTATGGAGTTGCCACTTCTGAATTAAAATTAGTTGAGTTTAAGTAGATATTCAAAAATATTGCTATAATCTTTACTTGAATAATACATTTATTATTTTTTACATATTTATTTATTTATGGAACATAGATGTAATTTTAAAACAGAATTTTTGCAAATTGTATTAAAATATATTAAAAACATAATACATTATGACCCAATAGAGTTTTTCAAAGTAATTCAGTGTTAGTTTAAAATGTGAAATTCAATCAGTATAATTCATCATAGAATACAGAGTGTACATCAGTATAATATATATATCAAAATTGGAAAGAAGTAAATTTATCTTTGTTTTATAATAAAGTGAAATTAAAATTTTAATGAATTTCCACTTTCATTTTAGATTCCGGAGGGAATCTGTGCAGGTTTATTACATGGGTGTATTGTGTGATGCTGAGATTTGGGTACCAAAGAAGATGTGAGTGCCTGTCTTGAACTTGCACCCAGAGCAATCTCCCCTGATCAGCAGAGGGTAAATTAACTTGAATTACACTTGAATTTCTTAGTAGAGCAGGTCACAAAGGGCAAATTGTGGTCCAGAGACAAAAGTGCTCGATGGTCTAAAATGAGCCTGCTGTGTCACTGAGGGTACAGGTCTTCACAGAAATATATTTCAGAAAGGGGTCAAACCCTTGTTTAAAGATAAATGTAAGCTGGGTGTGGAGGCACACATCTATAATTCCAGCTACTCAGGAGGCTGAGGCAGAAGGATCCCTTGAGATCAGGAGTTTAAGACCAGCCTGGACAACATAGGAAGATTCCATCTCAATTTTTAAAAATGAGAAAAAAAATAGATAAACTTAAGCCTATAAAATTTTAAAGAGTTTATTTGAGCAAACAGAGATTCATGGATCAGGCAGCACCAAACTGAAAGTGGTTGGAGGATCTACTGAAGGTGTTTGTAAGGAAGGCTTTTATAGGGTGAATATAGAAGTAGAGTAGAGAAATTATTTGATTGGCAAAAATTTGGGCAGTTGCATTATTTGAACTATCCTGGTGGTAGGTCTCTCATTACACAGCTAATACTCAGTGGGCCACTTGTTGATGGGCTAAGCTTGTTTCATTTTGTCTATGTAGAAACCCAGGCCATGGGAGCTATCTCAGCCTGATGCTCTCCCATTATGATATTTTACACCTTCTTTCTGTATCAGGGTAAGCGGGGGTCTTCCCCAGGAGGGTTCTTACCACCTTGTTTCCCTCAGCAAAATGAAACTGTCCCTTTTGCCTCTGTAGGCAATCTTCTGAACAAGACATTCCTAATATTCTTATCTCATCTTATTTTATCTTATCCTCTTCTCTGTACCTTGTTTAGATGTTTCTGGAACACTTGTGTGTCTTGCACCCATCTCCTGCATTATTTAGGCAATCCTAAAAGAAGAATGCTAGGATGGATTGGTAGAGAACTGCTGGCATATTGAGCCCTCTCTCTTTGTATCTGGAACTTTCATAATTACCTTAGTTCCCCATGCCAATTTTGCACTTATCTTTGCTCTCCACTTCAAAATACACTTACCTCTGACAGAAGCTGAGTACATAAAAGGGACCTTGTCCAGTGGTACTTATGAGGCAGAAGACATGATATAGTTAAAATTATAAACTATAATCACTATATAGTTATATACTATATATAATCACTATATCACTCCCGGGTTCAAGTGATACTCCTGCCTCAGCCTCCTGAGTACCTGGGATTACAGGCATGTGCCACCACACTCGAATAATCCTATAGGTTTTAAAATAGGAATAGATTTTCTCAGCTAAACTGAAGGGAAATGCTAAGGAGAGAGTGAGATTTGACTTGATAATTATGTGTCTGAATGAATCAGCCAATTAATAAAATAAAAACAGGCTGGGGATCACTTGAGTCCAAGGGTTTGAGACCAGCGTGAGCAACATATCAAAACCCCATCTCTACAAAAAATACAAAAATTAGTCAAGTGTGGTGGCTTATGCCTGTAGTCCCTGCTACTTGGGAGGCTGAGGTAGGAGGATCACCTGAGCCTGGAGATATACAGGCTGCAGTGAGCTTTGGTCATGCCACTGCACTTCCAGCCTGGGTGACAGAGTGAGACCCTGTCCAAAGAAACTAAACTAAAATGAAATGAAAGCAAACACAAGACAAAAATTGATGGACTTATTTTAACATACAGCATGATGAACACACATAGATAATGATACTAACCCAATGGGTTTTTGTCAATCAAACCCATAGTCACTAGTCTAAAGGAAATAGGAATAATGACTGTGAATTTATAACCATTTACAACATTAGAAATACAAAATACAAATTATCATCAGATATATCAGACTCACAATTATTTGACCTTTTAAGAATTCATCCTGCTCTCCATAATGAATAAGAAAATATTGATAACTATTTTTTCCCTTAACTTAGCCCTTCATGCTCCTGAATCTCTGAATTTGTATTTACATCTTAACACTCTTTTTTTGTAATTATTTTCTGCAGCTTTTTTCTCTTCACTTGAGACATCTCCTATATTCTCTTTACACCTTTCCACAAATGACTCAATTTTTTTCATAAGTTTCATTGATGCATTCCATATATGTGATGATAGTGTAATGATAAATTATCCATGTGGTTTCCCTCCACTCTTGTTCATTATTCAAGTGACTCTTCTTGGTTTAGCAACAGGCTAAGAGGTATCTATGACATTTTGTTCAGGTTAAGCAGAAAGAAGAAAACAAAATCTACATTCTGTTTTTTATATTTTAAACACAAGCCAACAAATAATTTGGAAGGACCCATGATTAGACAGGGAGGATTTTATGCTCCTTCAAGAGTAATTGAGATTGTTTAATTGTATGGAGGAATGAGCATATCTCAAGGGGAATCGAGAAGATATAATATTTGGATGACAGAATCATTAAGAACTGGCTTTGTACCCTGGCTACACCATTGCACACAGGAAATATTAGGGTGCAGTGATGCATGCCTGTAATCCCAGCACTTTAGAAGGCTGAGGTGGGTGGATCACCTGAGGTCAGGAGTTCAAGACCAGCCTGACAAACATGGTGAAACCCCATCTCTACTAAATACAAAAAATTAGCTGGGTGTGGTGGCACATGCTTCTAATCCCAGCTACTTGGGAGGCTGAGGCAGGAGAATCACTTGAACTTGGGAGGCAGAGGTTGCAGTGAGCTGAGATAGTGCCATTGCACTCCAGCCTGGGCAACAAGAGCTAAACTCTGTCTCGAAAAAAAAAAAAAATCACAGCCCCACCAACTTTTTCACATAGGATGATTAAGGATTCCAGAGCCCATGCTACCTCTAGGGGCTCCTACCCCTGCCACGCCACACATGTATCTTGACAGGGCCTGTTACAGAGAAGAAAAGGCCAAGTAAATTAATATCACAATCATTGCCACATACCCACCAAAAGACTCAAATTAAAATTTTGACAAAATTAAGTGTCAAGAAGAATGCAAAGATTTGGGAATTATCAGACATTGTAAGACTGTCCGTTGGTGTGTTAACATTGGGATGAAACCAATAATATCTAGTAAAACTGAAGATATGTTTACCCTGTAACCTATGGTTTCACCTCTTGCTTTATACTGTACATAAATACTCACTAATGGTAACCAAATAGAAATACAAACATGTTCACAACAACATCATTTGTAACTGACAAAAATGAACACAACCCACACGTCCACCAACAATGAAGGGATACACTCTGGTGTACTCTATTTTTATTTATTTTTTTATATTTATTTTATGTATACAAATATAAATTTGTATATATTTTTTGAGACAGAGTCTTACTTAGTCGCCCAGGTTGGAGTGCAGTGGTGCGATCTCGGCTCATAGCAACCTCTGCCTCCCGGGTTCAAGCAATTCTCCTGTCTCAGCCTCCCCAGTAGCTGGGATTACAGGTGCATGCAGCCACTCCTGGTAAATTTTTATATTTTTACTAGAGATGGGGTTTCACCTTGTTGGTAAGGCCGATCTCAAACTCCTGTCCTGAGGTGATCCACCTATCTCAGACTCCCAAAGTGCTGGGATTACAGGTGGCAGTCACTGCGCCTGGGTATTTTTTTTTTTTTTGACACTGTCACTCTATTGCCCAGGATGGAGTACAGGGTGCCATCTTGGCTCACTGCAACCTCCACCACCTCCCAGGTTCAACTGATTCTCCTGCCTTAGCCTCTCAAATAACTGGGATTACAGGCACACACCGCCACACCTGTCTAATCTTTTTTTTTTTTTTTAACAGAGTCTTGTTCTGTCACCCAGGCTGGAGTGTAGTGGTGCAAACTTGGCTCACTGCAACCTCTGCATCCCAGATTCAAGTGATTCTCCAGCCTCAGCCTCCTGAGTAGCTGAGACTACAGGCATGTGCCATCACGCCTGGCTAATTTTTGGTATTTTTAGTAGAGATGTGGTTTCACCGTGTTCGCCAGGATTGCCTCCTTCTCCTGACCTTGTGATCCACGTGCCTTGGCCTCCCAAAGTGCTGAGATTACAGTCATTAGCCACCACATGGCCTAATTTTTGTAGTTTTAGTAGAGATGGAGTTTCACCATGATGGCTAGGGTGGTCTGGAACTCCTGACCTCAAGTGATCTGCCTGCCTCGGCCTCCCAAAGTTCTGGGATTATAGGCATGAGCCATATGCCTGGCTGGTGTACTGTTTTAATAGAATGCAGAAACAATGCTAAGTGTGAATCTTAAATACTTAATATTGAGTAAAAGGGGCCAGATGCACCAGGATACAGACTTTTACTCCAATTATGTAAGAGAAAAACCAGGCAAAATCAGACTTTACTTTAGGCATATAAAAAAGGCATAATAAGGCCAGGCACTGAGGTCAGGAGTTCTAAACCAGCCTGACCAACATGCAAAACCCCATCTCTACTACAAATACAAAAATTATCCAGGCATGGTGGCACATGGCCCATGCCTGTAATCCCAGCTACTTGGGAGGTTGAGGCATGAGAATCGCTTGAATCTGGGAGGTGGAGGTTGCAGTGAGTCAAGATCATGCCACTACACTCCAGCCTGGGTGACAAAGTGAGGCTCCATTTCCAAAAAAAAAAAAAAAATATAAAATACATAATAAAATTATAAAGAGAACCAAGGAGAGGATGGCAGATATCCACAGGTAATGTGGATATCTGTTATATCTGTTACTAATAAGGGGAAGGAAGACTTTAGGATCAGTTAGGGGCATACAGAGGACTTCTCGGTGGTGATAGTGCTCTATTTCTTCACCAGGATAGGTATCACACAGATGTTTATTTAATAACTATGTATCCATATCTTTGTTTGTATATTTTAAAATAAGAGTGAAATAGAGGAAAGGAAGGTGAATGGAAAGAGATTTCTCCATTCATCAAAATTTTAAAGTCATGTTTTTCCTCAGGTTCTTCTCCAAGCTCAGTCTGAAATGGTGAAAGCAGCCAAGCGTGGTGGCTCATGCCTGTAATCTCAGCATTCTGGGAGTCTGAGGTGGATGGATCACCTGTGGTCAGGAGCTAAGACCAGCCTGGCCAACATGGTAAAACCCTGTCTCTACTAAAAATACAAAAATTAGCTGGTCGTGGTGGTGGGCACCTATAATCCCAGCTACTCAGGGGGCTACAGTGAGCTGAGATCACACCAGTTGACTCAAAAGAGTGAAATTCTGTCTCAAAACAAAACAACAACAACAATGACAAAGGAAACAGGAAAACGTCCTCAATAATAGAGGACTTATTAAACTAGGGTGCAGCCACTCATACTGTGTCTTGATTTGTAGATTAAGAAAATGATGACCCTCCCTAGGTACTGATTTAGAGTGACATTTCTGTGAAAATAGAGAAATACTTACATATCCATAGAACATATATATGTATTTAAAATTGTATATGAGTATGACATACACATACATATTTGTGTGTATGGCATCTGCATCCTTGTATGTTTAAATACAATCTGGCAATTGCATTCTTTGGTATATACCCAAATATTTGAAAACTTATATCCACTCAAATCCTGCACGTGAATGTTTACAGCAGCTTATACACAACTGAAAAAGACTGGAAGTAACCAACATATCCTACAATAGAGAAATGGATAAACTAACTCTGAAACGTTCATACAATGGAATATTCTTCATGAATAAAAAGAAATGAACTACCAAGGCATGAAAAGACATGGAGGAATCTTAAACACATATTTCTAAGTGAAATAAGCCAATACGGAAAGGCCACATAGTATAGAGTTCCAATTATATGGAATACTAGAAAAGGCAAAACCAGGCAGATGGTATTATAAAAAGTTCAGTGGTCGCCAGAGGCTTGAGCAGAGGGAAGGATGAATAGGTGGAGCACAGAAGATTTTTAGGGCAGTGAAACTTTTCTGTGTGATGCTATAATGGTGGATATATGTTCTTAAGCATTTGTCAAAGCCCATAAATGGTAGAACACAGAGAGTGAATCTTAATATTGGCCATGAACTTAATAATATCGATATTGGCTCATCAAGCATAACAAATTACCACACTAACAAGACGATAATAGAGGAAGTGTGTGTACTATGGTGTGAGGTAGATATTAGAGCTCAATATGCCTTCTGCTCTATTTTTCTGTACACCTACAACTGTTCTAAAAATTAAGTCATTTATTTATTTATTTATTTTTATTTATTGAGATGGAGTCTCACTCTGTCACCCAGGCTGGAGTGCAATGGCCTGATCTCGGCTCATGGCAACCTCTGCTTCCCGGGTTCAAGCGATTCTTCTGCCTCAGCCTCCTGAGTAGTTGGGATTACGGGCACCAGCCACCATACCTGGCTAATTTTTTGTATTTTTAGTTGAGATGGGGATTCACTGTGTCAGCCAGGATGGTCTTGATCTGCAGACCTCGTGATCCATCCACCTTGGCCTTCCAAAGTGCTTGGATTACAGACATAAGTCACCACACCTGGCCTTATTTATCTTTTTGAGACAGGTTTTATCTCTGTCACTCAGGCTGGAGTGCAGTGGTGCAATCATGGCTCAATGCAGCCCCAACCTCCAGGGCTCAAGTAACCCTCCTGCCTCAGCCTCTTGAGTAGCTGGGACCACAGGTATGTGCCACCATGCCCAGCACATTTCTTAGACCTCTGAAAAGATGCTCAACACCATATATCACAAGGGGATTCAAATTAAAACAACGATGTGATACCATTACACATCTCTTAGACTGGCTTGAATGCAAATACCAACACCAAATGCTGGTGAAGATATGGAGTGACAGGAACTCATCTCTATTTCTGCTGAGAATGCAAAGTGGGACAGCCATTGTGGAAGGCAGTTTTGCAAGTTCCTGCCAGTCTAAACATATGCTTACCATACGATCTGGCAAAAAAATGAAATTTTAAAAATATATTTTATATACTTAAAACATATACATTTAAATAAATATATAATTTATATATATTTAAAAGTATATATATTTTTATTTTTTGTAGAGACAGTCTCTACAGACTATAGCCTGCAGAAGCTATTAATTTTAAAAGCATTTTAAACTCTTGAACAAGAAATTATTTGAAGAGTGAAAAATAAAATGATAGAGTACTGATTGGTAAATTCCAAATGTTGTATATTACATAATTTGGATTAATTTTAAATTCCAAAAAGTGAAACTTTAAAAAATATTTTAAAAATTTCCTAATCTGAATTCCATCCTAGTTCAAAACATTCAAGAGCTGTTTTCAACGGAGAGATAAGTGGTCAACAAGTTCTTAGGTTTTGACTTTGTTTTCCGACTATTTGTGTTTGTGAAGGGTGAATTTTTAGATTTTGTTCCTTTCTTCTTAGGGTATTGACTAATATTTTATTAAGTCAGAGAGACAGTAAATTAGAATTATCTGTTTGTCCATTTTATCTGTTATAAATATTTCCTCCAAATTCCCTTATCTAAAGTTTTTGGTGTATTTAGTCGTGTGCGGTGGCTCATGCCTGTAATCTCAGCACTTTTGGAGGCTGAGGTGGGGGATCACTTGAGGTCAGGAGTTCAAGATCAGCCTGCCCAACATGGCAAAACCCGGTGCCTACTACCATACAAAAATTAGTTGGGCGGCTTGGCGTGGTGGCTCACTCCTATAATCCTAGCACTTTGGGAGGCCAAGGTGGGCAGATCACCTGACGTCGGGAGTAAAGAAACAGAGAGTAAAGAATTTCTGAGACCAAAAAGTCTGAGAACAGCTGCTCAATATATTCATTCAACAAATATTTGTCTCCTTACCATGTGCATGGTACAGTTCTATGCTCTAGGGACAAATAGCATTGAACAAAACTGACAATATCTCCTGCTCTCATCAAGTTTACATTCTAGTGGACATAATAGAAGAACAGAGATGATTTGTCAAAAATCAGTCCAGGCACAGTGGCTCATGCATGTAATCCCAACACTTTGGGAGGCCAAGGCAGGGAGATCACTTGAGGTCAGGAGTTCGAGATCAGCCTGGCCAATATGGTGAAACCCTGTCTCCACTAAAAATACAAAAATTAGCCAGGGCTGGGTGTGGTGGCTCACCCCTGTAATCCCAACACTTTGGGAGTCCGAGGTGGTTTGGATCACCTGAGGTAAGGGGTTCAAGACCAGCCTGGCCAACATGATGAAACTGTGTCTCTACTAAAATACAAAAAAAAAAAAAATGTTAACCAGGCATGGTGGCTGATGCCTGTAATCCCACCTACTTGGGAGGCTGAGGCAGGATATCACTTGAACCTGGGAGGCGGAGGTTGCAGTGAGCCAAGATCACACCAATGCACTCCAGCCTGGGTGACAGAGCGAGACTCCATCTCAAAAAAAAAAAAAAAAAAAAAAAATTTAAGTGCTATGGAAAAAAAGGGAAGCAGTAAATAGTTTCAATTTCAGATAGGATGATCTCTGACAAGACAAGAATGATATTAAGACATGAAGAAAATTAAGACAAAGATCCTTACAGGTATATGGAGGAAGAGCTACTTTTCTTTCCTTTTCTGTTTTATTTATTTATTTATTTATTCATTTTTTAGACAGAGTTTCATTCTTGTTGCCCAGGCTGCAGTGCAATGGCACCATCTCAGCTCACTGCAACCTCCACCTCCCGGGTTCAAGTGATTCTCCTGCCTCAGCTACTCTCCCGAGTGAAAGGTGACCAAGAGAGCCATTGAAAATAGTGAGAGTGGCCGGGTGCGGTCCCAGCACTTTGGGAGGCTGAGATGGGTGGATCATGAGGTCAGGCGTTCAAGACCAGCCTGGCTGAGAGTGTGAAACCCCGTCTCTACAAAAAATGCAAAAATTAGCCAGGCGTGGTGGTGTGCCCCTGTAATCCCAGCTACTCCAGAGGCTGAGGCAGGAGAATCACTTGAATATGGGAGGTTGAGGTTGCAGTCAGCCCAGATCATGCCACTGCACTCTAGCCTGGGTGACAGAGCAATATTCTGCCTCAAAAAAAAAAAAAAAAAAAAGAAAAGAAAAGAAAAATAAAATGGTGACAGCACCATGTTTAAAAAGTGGTCCAGGCACTGGGGTAAGGGGTGAGTGTCAGCCAAGTCATCAGCTGTCAGGAAGACATCAAGTAATATATCAAGTTGATATATTGAGAAGGAGGATCTGCCTATTATATAATACAGAGATAAGCACTCAGATATATAGATTAGAAATAGTTTAGAAAATTTAAACATTTGATTATTCAGGAAGTAGACCCGGGAGCATTGGAGAAACAGGGTGGGGGAGTAGACTGCATGGAAACCTCTTTCTTAGTTTGTGATTTTTCAATTATGCACATAGGTTTCTTACATAACATGGAAAATTCAATTAAAGAAGAAACAACATTGTGTTCTGAGGTCCCAAATGTTTAGTGATTAATTAGAAAGACTCACAAAACCGAGTGAAGCTGTTATATTCATAGTTTATTACAACAAAAAGATACAAATTAGAATCAGCAGCAAAAAAAGGTGCACAGGGCAGAGTCCAGGAGAGACAAAACACAAGCTTCCAGTTGTCCTCTCCCAGTGACATCGTGTGGACAGTGCTTAATTCACCCAGCGATATGTGGCAAAAAGTACAGAATATACTCCCCAACAAGAAGCTTACCTGAGCCTTGGTGTTGAGCATTTTACTGGAGGTTGGTCACATGGACAAGAGCACCCACTTGGATGACCTTAGTTTCTCTGTCTCCACCCTTCCCAAGGTCAAGCTGACACTGCATGGTCCAAGGTCTCCATCATAAATCACGTTGTTAACTCCCAGATAGGCAGAAGATTCCAAGGACTTAGACGTTATTTCCCGGGAGCTAGATTAGAGCCAAACCTTTCTTTGGAGTGTGCCAGGTTTGGGCAATTCAGGCCTACTAAGTTTCCTTGACTGCACACAAGTGATAGTATGTAGGAAATGATTACTCGCATATATTGCTGGTGAAAGTACAGTGTTATATAACCCTTTGGAAAGAAATCAAGTGTGTAGCACATAAACATTATATTTGGTTTGTTTTTGTTTTTGTCTGAGACAGGGTCTCACTCTGTCACCCACACTGGGGTGCTGTGGCATGATCACAACTCACTGCAGCCTCGACCTCCCAGGCTCCAGCTATCCTCCCACCTCAGTCTCCTGAGTAGCTGGGACCACAGGCACCTGCAAGTACACCCAGCTAATTTTTGTGTTTTTTGTACAGATAGGGTTTCACCATGATGCCCAGGCTGATTTCAAACTCCTGGGTTCAAACAATCCCCTACCTCAGCTCCCCAAAGAGCTAGGATTACAGGAGTGAGCCACTGCACCCAACCTATATTTGTATATACATTAAATTGTATATGTTAGGCCGGGCACGGTGGCTCATGCCTGTAATTCCAGCATTTTGGGAGGCCAAGGTGGGCTGATCACTTGAGGTCAGGAGTTTGAGAGCAGCCTGGCCAACATGGTGAAAACCTATCTCCACTAAAAAAACGAAGTTAGCTGGACATGGTGGAAGATGCCTGTATTCCCAGCTACTCAGGAGGCTGAGGCAGGAGAATCACTTGAACCAAACAGTGGAAGTTGCAGTGAGCCGATCACACCACTGCACTCCAGCCTGGATGAGAGAGCAAAACTCCATCTCAAAAAAACAAAACAAAAAAATTGTATGTTATTGTATGTATGTGTATATATTAAGTTGTATATACACATATTAAATATATATACTTATATTACACTTTATACACATACACTTGTTTCCTCATGCAATTTGTTTCAGCAGAAGTAAAAATTAATAAAGATATAAGTAGAAGAATATTTACAGAAGCGCTATTGTTGGTGGCAAAAGTACTTTAATATCTTAAAATGCTCATATAATGAAAGATACTTTAACTCTTACAAAGAATGAGTTAGCTTTTTATCTACTATAAAGGTATCCTAATATCTTTATACCTAAAGTGATATATGTGGGCAATTGTTATATTAAAAAAGGAGAACCCTTTATAATTAAAGAAAAAAGAAAGAAACGTTATATAGTAGCCCTCCCTTATCTGCAGGAGATGTGTTCTAAGACCCGCAGTGGATGCCTGAAACTTGGGTAGCATTGACCCAATTGCTGTCAATCAGAACACATTTCTGTTTATGATTTCCAAGCACAAATTTAATGCCTTTTTCATCTTAACTAAGCACTTATCACACACATGGCTGTACTTTTTAGAGCTTGGGTTGCAACAAACAATACTAACAGAAATTTATTTTTCTTTCTTACATTTTCACCATCAGAGGATTTGTTCTTACCATTGATCTTAGCAACCTGAGCACATGACTTCTCTCTTTTTCTTTCTTTCTTCCTCCCTTCCTCTTTCTTTCTTTCTTTCTTCTTTCTTTCTTTTTCTTTCTTTCATCTTTCTTTTTTTCTCTTTATTTTATGTATTTACTTATTTATTGAGATGGAATCTCAGTCTGTCACCCAGGTTGGAGTGCAGTAATGTGATATTGGCTCACTGCAACCTTCTCCTCCTGGGTTCAAGAGATTCTCGTGCCTCTGCCTCCCAAGTAGCTGGGATTAAGGTGCTCGCCACCGTGCCCAAATAATTTTTGTACTTTTTATAGTGATGGGGTTTCACCATATTGGCCAGGTTAGTCTCGAACTCCTAACCTCAAAAGATCCACCCGTTCCAGTCTCCCAAAGTGTTGGGATTACAGGCATGAGCCACCACACCTGGCCTATATATTCTGTTGTTTGCTGGCCAATACTTATATGAATCTTGGAGAACATCATGGAAAGACACTCATCATCTTGTTAACTGGTTATTTCAAGAGTGGAACTGGAGGGGGAATACTGCCTTTCCTGTGTATTTATTTGTAATGTTTCATTTTCATTATGAACATGCATTATTTTAATATGTTTAAATATTAATAAAGAGAGGTAAATATATGTAATTTTAATTCAAGCTGAAATCCTCAAGGCAATCACATATAATTAAATAGATGGAGGAAAGAAAACGTTTAAAATACCTGAAGTAAAAGGAGGGAAGTCCGGGCAAGGAGGCTTATGCCTATGTCAGCACTTTGAGAAGCCAAGGCAGGTGGATCACTTGGGGTCAGAAGTTCGAGACCAGTTTAGCCAACATGGTGAAACCCTGTCTCTACTGAAAATACAAAAATTAGCCAGGCATGATGGCATGCACCTGTAATCCCAGCTACTTGGAAGGTTGAGGCGGGAGAATCGCTTGAACCCGGGAGGCAGAGGTTGCAATGAACTGAGATTGTGCCACTGCAGTTCAGCCTGGGTGACACAGTGAGACTCTGTGTCAATCAATCAATAAAAGGAGGGGGAAAAACACAAGTAAAAAATAAGTGATTCAAAAGTAGCAATGTACCATAATGCCTAAATTTGTGGGATTGGCAGGGTGTGATGGCTCCCGCCTGTAATCCCAGCACTTTGAGAGGCCAAGGTGGGTCGATCACCTGGTCAGGAGTTCAAGACCAGCCTGACCAACATTGTGAAACCCTGTCTCTACTAAAAATAAAAAATTTAGCAAGATGTGGTGGTCGACACCTGTAGTCCTAGCTACTAGGGAGGCTGAAGCAGGAGAATCACTTGAACCTGGGAATCAGAGGTGGCAGTGAGCTAAGATTGCCCCACTGCACTCCAGCCTGGGTGACAGCAAAACTCCCTCCAAATAAATAAATAAATAAATAAATAACACTTTGTGGGACCAATTCCAATTGAGTCCAGGGGAGCACAAACTGGCGACAAACATCCCCCCTCAGATCCCTTCAGGGTCGAGAGAATGCATCTGGAACAGACTGGGAAACTCCAGCAGGCAAAGTAAGGTGCCAGGAATAGACACCACCTGACACATTCTCCATGTTCCCTCCACCCAGCCCTCTCCCCACCAGGCTTCCATCGGGCTCCAATTCTGCACTCTCCCCAAGAGCCTCAGATTGAAACATTGCAAGGAAGACACCGATACTCAAAGTCACAGGCTTAGGAATCTGAGCTACAAAGAAAAATGAGCCCCTGCTCCCCCAACTGCCCGGTACTCCCCTCAGCACTGCTGCCGTGCACCTGCCCCCTCCTCCATAATTTGAACTGTCCTCACAGAAGCTGGACACATGGCCCGCCTGTCAGGAAAGAGAGGACCAGCATGTGGCAAATTCCTGGGGTATGTAGGAGCAGATGGTGAGATTAGCACAGGAATGTAAGAAACAAGTGGTTCTCAGACCAAAGAAGACTTTGCGGGAGAGCGCACATTAGGCCTTCACGGGGGCGTGCGCTGGACAGGAGCTCCCCAGTTACCGAAATAATTATCTGAGAAAGGCTCTGATCTGACCCGAAATGCCCTTGAATCCCGTGGCAATGCCTCAGCGTCTGGCAGTAACAGGCTTCTGTGCCCAGAATCTCTATGTCTGGAGGTCCTGCCTCCACCAGCCTCTCACAGTCCAGAGGTACCTCCCATTGGCGCCCGATGGGTTAGGGAGGCTGTTCTTCCAGCTGTGACAGATCCAGCCAAGGAGCGCTCCCGGGTCTTCTTAGTTGTTTCTTCCCACACACCTGCCACTCAAAGCCACAACCCACTTGCACGCCACCTTGAGGACACCTTAAAACGGCCGTCTAGATCTGAACTGCACTGAGGGAATGGTCAGCTTTACTCCCATTAGATGGCTTGGCCCAAAGGACCTAGTGACCACCCAGACAAAAATTCTTCCTAAAAGCTGCATGCGTCTGTGGTCTCTAAGAGGCAAAACTACATCCTAAAGAAAAAGCCAACCCACCCAGACCTACAACACAAAACAAAACAAAAAGAAAACCCACCACCAACCCACCTTTCATGTGAGGAGTCCTTGAGAAGGGCCTCTCCAGCCAGGACCAGGCAAGGGAATCTGTGCACTTGGCCAGACCCAGAACACACAGTGTCAGGGACCTGACCGTCACACTCTGACCCCATAGAATTTCCACCACTGACACACAGATCAGGATGTGTCAGCCTGAGAGATGACACCACAAATGTGGCTTTCACAGATTGATTCCACACACATCCCATCACTGACACCAGATTCCCTCATCACTGACCCTACATACCCACAAGAATTGATTCCATGGACCTCATCACTATCCCAAAGACCACCCATCACTAGAGATCATCATCTCTCACCCCAGGGACCCCATAGATTCCCCATCCCTGATTCCAGGATCTATAGAACCTCATCTCTTGCCCCCACAGGCCTATTAATAAAAGGATACATTTATAGGGGACTGTGTTGACCATTTTGCACACCCATTGCACGTGTGTGTGTGTGTGTGTGTGCTGATTAATGGACTTAGGTAAACTTTAGCGTTTTGGTAGGCAATGCAATTTTTCAATGCCTTTTCTTTCTTTTTCTTGTACATCTTTAAAGGCCTTACTCCAGTAAGTGTGCATTGCAGTTTATTAATGCCTATCCCTTATTGAGTCCTTGTCATGCATATTTGTTATTAATCGTAATTCACAATTCTTGTAATTCAGAGACACCAGAGATTCACATAAGAAGAATGGCTTTGGGTTTTTATTTATTTATTTGTTTTGGTTTCTGTAGATTATCAAATTCATTCATTTGTATCAAGTCACTAAGCGTATACTTTGTTTTCTAAAAAAAAATTCCAATTAATGTTTTTTAAGACAGGGTATCACTCTGTCACCCAGGCTGGAGTGCAGTGGTATAATCATGGCCACTGTAGCCTCAACCTCCTGGGCTCAAGTGATCCTCCCTCCTCAGCTTACACAGTAGCTGAGACTACAGGCATGAACCAATATGCCCACCTAACTAAAATTTTTTTTGTAGGTATATGTGTCACACTATGTTGCAGAGACTGGTCTTGAACTCCTGGGCTCAACTGATCCTCCCACCTTGGCCTCCCAAAGTGTTGAGATTACAGGTGTGAGCCACTATACTCAGCTGACAAAATCTTAAAAAGAGGAAAATACTTTGGGGCCTAATGTAAAATTTCCACTGAGATGATGCGTCAGAAATTAAGGTAGAATAAGATGGCCCTAGGGCATCAAAACAACAAAAACTAAATCTTGGGCTGGGTGCGGTGGCTCATGCCTCTAATTCCAGCAATTTTGGAGACCAAGGTGGGGGACTCACTTTAGCTCAGAAGTTTGAGACCATCTAGCCACCATGGTGAAACACTGTCTCTACTGAAAATACAAAAATTAGCCTGGAGGTTGCACTGAGCCAAGATTGTGCCAATGCACTCCAGTCTGGGCAATAGAGGGAGATTCTGTCTCAAAAAAAAAAAAAAAAAAAAAGAAGAAGAAACAAAATCTTAATTTCTTCATCAAATGTAAAAAATATGGACTGGACTCTGGAGGAATAATACACAAAAACACACATAGGCACTATTTTCTTTGAAGTTTTATTGAGAAATATTGATAACATACCACAGAAGCCACTGATTTAAAGTGTAAAATTCAATGGATTTCAGCATATTTGCACTGTTATGCAAACATCACCACAACAAATTTTAGATCATTTTCATTATCCTGAAGTAAACACCATATCCCTCCATTTCCCCCCAACTCCCCTAACCCTGGGCCACCACTAATCTACTTTCTGTTTCTATGTATTGGTCTATTTTGGACATTTTATTTAAATGGAATTACATAACATGTGGTCCTTTGTGGCTGGCTTCCTTCACTTAGCATAATATTTTCAAGGTTTATTCAATCTTGCATGTGCAGAGGGGGAACATTACATAAGGATAAACCCGGGATGGGGGGTGCTTACTGATTGATTTGGAAACTTCCCTCCAAAATTCTAAAGGGAAATGATTGGTTTCAAATAGAGGAAAAACCTATTCAGGCTAAAATCCTGTTTTCAGCAGTTTGTAATGTGGGGTTTTATCGCAAAGAATGGCAAGACTTTTAGGCTTATTTTCCACAAATTCTCCCTGTGTTTGGGGAACAGTCACAGAATGTGTAGGAATGGGCTTCTAGGCTCTGTGGCTGGAGATTCAAGTCCAGGAGAACACAGGTCCCAGGGTAGGCAGAGAAAAACAGTGGAAGAGTGCCAACAGAATGCTTTGAAATGGAAAATTTTAAATGTTCCCTCCAAAAGGAGTCCCAGATAACCACACAAAAGAGGACTTTGCTGGGCAGGTCCATCGCAATGGTTCAATAACAAGACACAGACAGACTGGGAAAGAAGGAAGTTTATTTCTGCAGCCACTTACAGGGAGAAGCACCGAGTAACTCACCAGATCAACTCGAAGTTACAAGTTTTTTTTTTTTCTAGTGCTTATATACTTCTTAAGCTCCACGTGGGATTGCACCTACAAGCAGGAGTGTTTCATTCAATCAGCAGCTAATTTTTAACTCGGGTCTAGCGTCTGGAAAGATTTCTCTAGAGTCTTGGTAAGTTTCTGAATCTTAAGACAGGCCCAGGTGAATGTGTAAGAATGCTATCATTATTCTATTCAGAATTTAGGGTCGGAGAAAACCCAGGTGGGGTCTCAATGGGTTGGTTTTCACATTCCATCCCTGATACTCAGGCACCAGTTTCTTCATTTCTTTAACGTTAACTTATGCATTCATCAAAATTATAGTAAAGGGTTAGTAGAAACTGTTCCGGTTGCTATTGGAAACCTGGCCTGCCACACTGCCATAGGAACTGAAGCCCACTACAGAACATCGAAAATGCCTGCGAACACTGACTTTACTGACCATTCAATTAAATTGCAGAAAAGCAAGCTCACGCTGCCTCCCTGATCTGTCCTCCAGAATTGCTAGTTAGAAACGTGCACATTGTCCTAGGTTCAGTTTTGCAAAGATGGAGTCTGGCAGTGAAAGCATTTGTTTGAGTTCATGCATTAAGGTCTGCTTTGTCTATTTCTTTTATATTTGTTTACTTGTGTCTTTTTGAGACGGAGTTTCAATCCTCTTGTCCAAGCTGGAGTGCAATGTGGTGGTCTCGGCTCACTGAAACTTCTGCCTCCTGGGTTGAAACCGTTCTCCTGCCTCAGCCTCTCAAGTAGCTGGGATTACAGGCATGCGCCACCATGCCCGGCTAATTTTTGCATTTTTAGTAGAGATGGGGTTTCACCATGTAGGCCAGGATGGTCTTGAACTCCTGAGCTCAGGCAATCCACCCGCCTCGGCGTCCAAAGAGCTGTGATTACAGGCATGAGCACCCTCGGCCGGCCTATTTTATTTTAAGATGAAGTCTTGCTCTGTAGCCCAGGCTGGAGTGCAGTGGCACGAGCTCGGCTCACTGCAACCTCTGCCTCCGGGATTCAAGCGATTCTTGTGCCTCCACCTCACAAATAGCTGGGATAACAGGCGCCCGCCACCATGCCTGGCTAATTCTTTATTTTTAGTACAGACGGAGTTTCACCATGTTGGCCAGACTGGCCTCGAACTTCTGACCTCAAGTGATCCGCCCACCTCGGCCACCAAAATTGCTGGAATTACAGACGTGAGCCACAACACCCAGCCCCATTTCCTTTATTTTATTTATTATTTCGAGAAGGAGTTTCGCTCTTGCCATCCAGGCTGGAGTGCAGTGGCGCGATCTCGGCTCACTGCAACCTTCACCTCCTGGGTTCAAGCTCTTCTCCTGCATCAGCCTCCGGAGTAGCTGGGATTACAGGCGCATGTCACCATGCCCAGCTACATTTCCTTCATTTTATTTTTTATAATTTACTAGCCTGTTTGTTGATAACAAGACTGGCGGTGCTCAAGGTTGGTCTGGGTGCTCACCGGGCGGTGGGCGTGAACCAGGTGGGAGGGTCTCCAGTGCCTGGTACAAATCTGCAAGAAAGTGCAGGAAACGGCACTAAGGGTGATAGTAAAGTTTTGGTTTGGTGGGGCGGGTAGGCGTTCCAGAGCAGAAATGCGCAGGAAAGGTTTTGCTGCGCTTGTAGGCAGGTCATCCCCAAGAGCTTCTTATTGGCTTGCAGTGAGACAAGATCGCGCCACTGCACTCCAGCCCGGGCTACAGAGTGAGACTCTGTATAAAAAAAAAAAAAAAAATAGTGAATGAATATCCATTGACGCATGAAATGGCTGCATTAAAGGAAAACTAGCCAAGAAAAGACAAGGCAAAAAAAAGTCAAGGATCAGTATGAAAAATAAATATATTTTAAAAGATTTGTTTTTAAAGCAACAACACGGGTTTAAATTTTAAAGGGAAAGAAGTAGCTCCGAGATAGAGGAAACAGGATGGCTTCTGAAAAGGGAACATTATTCTTTGAAATGGAAAGAAATTATGACAAGAGGGTAGCACAGACTGAAGAGGTGGAGGTAAAAGGGGGTTCTTGGCCAGACACAGTGGCTCACACCTGTAATACCAGCACTTTCGGAGGCCAAGGCAGGTGGATCACCTGAGGTCAGGAGTTGGAGGCCAGCCTAGCCAACATGGTGAAACCCCGTCTCTACTAAAAATACAAAAATTAGTTGGGCATGGTGGGTGCCTATAATGCCAGTTCCTTTAGAGGCTGAGGCAGGAGAATTGCTTCAACCCAGGGGCGGAGGTTGCAGTGAGCCGAGATAGCATCACTGTTCTCCAGGCTGAGTGACTGAGGAAGACTCTCTCTCAAATTAAAAAAATTTTTTAAAAAGTGTGTGTGGTGGGGGTATCTTGATTTTCTCCATGTGTCTTAGGCCACAACTCTTACATGGTACCTTGCGGAAGAGATTCCTCAACCAATACCTTTACGGTGCTGCCTCCCTGATGGGCTGGGTTCTAAACAGCAGTGCCTTCCCCATCTTCTCAGTCCTTACTCACCTGGGCACCATCCTCCCAGTACATCCCTTGAAACCCTCCAGGGCTCTTTCCCTTGCTCCAGTAAGGAAATCACTTCAGGCTTTGGACAGAGAGACCTGTTTATAAGAAAAGAAGTAAGATGGCCAGGCACAGTGGCTCACTCCTGTAATCCCAGCACTTTGGGAGGCCAAAACAGGTGGATTGCTTGAGGTCAGGAGTTCAAGACCAGCCTGACCAACATGGTGAAACCCCGTCTCTACTAAAAACACAAAAATTAGCCAGGCCTAGTGGCGGTTGCCTGTAATCCCAGCTACTCAGGAGGCTGAGACATGAGAATCTCTTGAACCCGAGATGAATGTTGGAGTGAACTGAGATCGCGCCATTGCACTCCAGCCTGGCTGACAGAGTGAGACTTCATCTCAAAAAAAAAAAAAAAAAAAAAAAAGAAAGAAAGAAAAGAAGTAAGACATACTCGTGCTGTACCTGAATTCAGTTAGTCCCTTAGTACTCATGAAGGACTAGAGAAAGGTGTAAAGTTCTGAAGCATGGAGAAGATGGAGTGACCCCAAAGAGCTCCCCATCTATTAATCTACAAAACATAAAACAATTCCCTAGGCAGCAGGTGAAAAGTCACCCAGAGAAGTGAAAGCTACACCCAAAATTCATGAGTTCTTTGGGGATAGACATCCTTACCTAGTGAGACCAGGCTGCTATACTTCTCCATCATTACATCTCTGTATAAGTCCTTCTGAGCAGCGTCCAGGCACTCCCATTCCTCCTGAGAGAAGTCTATAGACAGATCCTGGAACATGCCCAACCCCTGAAATGACAAACCTAGGCAGCACTGTTGAAATTAAAGGAAAGGTTTTTAAGATGAAGGAAGAGATGGAAAGGTGCTGAAGGATGGAGAGAATATAGTGAGTGGACCAGCTAGGCTGAGAGTGGGGAAGAGTAAAAAAATTAGTGTAACTTCAACAAAGTACCTCCGTGTTCATGAATATTCCTGTTGTGGCCAGCAAACCTCCTTCATAGAATGGGACATTCCCAGTATTCCATGGTTAGAGCTTAGAATGAATAAAGTACATTGATATATAATATTATTTCCCAAATAAATGAAATAGAGTTGAAAAGCACACAGCAAGCTGTAGGCCTGGCAAAGCTTCAAGAATATTACAGTAAACATCTGATATGCAAGTTACTATTTACAACAAAAGCTTAATAAATAGGCACTTCCCCCTTACCATTTTCTTTCTTGTTTTTTTTTCTCGTTTCATTTTTTTGTTTTTGTTTTCACTTTAAGACAGGGTCTCGTTCTGTTGCCCAGGCTGGAGTACAGTGGCACAATCACAGCTCACTGCAGCCTCAACCTCCCAGGCTCAGGTGATCCTCCCACCTCAACCTCTGTATTAGCTTTGACTATAGGCATGCGCCACCATGCCCAGCTAATTTTTTTTTGTATTTTTAGTAGAAACGAGGTTTTGCCATTTGGCCAGGCTGCTCTCAAACTCCTGAGCTCAAGCAATCCATCTTTGGCCTCCCAAAGTGCTAGGATTACAGGCATGAGCCACCACACCCAGCCTTGTCTCTTTTCTTAAAGGAAGACAGGATCTTTCAAAAATATCTACAAAAAGTTTAAAAACCTCTATTGGCCAGGCATAGTGGCTTGCACCTGTAAACCCAGCACTTTGGGAGGGCAAGGTGGATGGATCACCTGAGGTCAGGAGTTCGAGACCAGCCTGACCAACATGGAGAGACCATTTTAGTCTCTACTAAAAATACAAAATTAGCTGGGTGTGGTGGCACATGCCTGTAATCCCAGCTACTTGGGAGGCTGAGGCAAGAGAATCGCTTGAACCTGGAAGGTAGAGGTTGCAGTGAGCCGAGATCGCACCACTGCACTCCAGCCTGGGAATAAGAGTGAAACTCTGTCTCAAAAGAAAAACAACAATTACAACAACAACAAAACCTCTATTGCACTTTGATAATTAGTACTTCCATAAAATAGTATAGATAGTACTTTGATAATTAAATGTACATTGGCTGGGTGTGGTAACCCACACGTGTAATCACAGCACTTTGGGAGGCCAAGGCAGGTGAACTGCTTGAGCTCAGGAGTTCAAGATCAACCTGGGCAACATGGCAAATCCCTATCTCTACAAAAATATATATCATATACAAATTAGCCAGATGTAGTGGGACATGCCTCTAGTCCCAGCTACTTGGGAGGCTGAGATGGGAGGATTGCTTGAGCCTAGGAGGTCAAGGCTGCAGTGAGCTGTGATCCTGCCACTGCACTCCAGCCTAGGCACCAGAGCAAGATCCTGTCTCAAAAAAAAAAAAAAAAAAAAGTCAGGCGCGGTGGCTCACGCCTGTAATCCCAGAACTATGAGAGGCTGAGTAGGGCAGATCATGAGGTCAAGGGTTCAAAACCATCCTGGCCAACATGGTGAAACTCTGACTGTACTAAAAATACAAAAATTAGTTTGGCATGGTGGTGCGTGCCTGTAGTCCCAGCTACTCAGGAGGCTGAGGCAGGAAGAATTGCTTGAACCCAGATGGTGGAGGTTGCAGTGAGCCAAGGTTGTGCCACTGCACTCCAGCTTGGTAACAGATCGAGACTGCATCTCAAAAAAAAAAAAAAAAAAAAGTGTGGGTATCATGGTAGGAATAAACTGCACACAGGTCAGACAAAAGTTACAAGGGCCTCTGACAGTATAAACAAGCTTCCTGTGAGACACCTGGTCATGGGTCAGACACTTGAGCATTAGGCTGTGGGCCAGGAAAAAGAAATTTCTGGTGAAAGGCTACTCTAAAGACCCACAGGCCCCTCCCCTAGAGCCCCATTAGAGTGAGGTAGAGTTTATAGCCATTCTCCTGAGAGACCTCAAGATCCAATTAGAAGAAAACCATAACATTTGTTATATAGAAGGCATTTTCCAAACAGTAGTTCATAGATAAAAGATATTGTCTTCCTTTGGATATAAAACAAAATCTCAAAATACACCAAAACTGTTTTGCTTTTACTGAATAATTTTTGTGCATATGTGTTTAGCTGCCAGTGGCTAACAAGCTGTGATTTTCTTTCCTTTCCCTTTTTTTTTTCTTGAGACAGTCTTGCTGTGTCAACCAGGCTGAAGTGCAGTGGCCTGATCTTGGCTCACTGCAACCTCAGTCTCCCATAGCTGGGATTACAGGTGCCTGCTGCCACACCCAGCTAATTTTTGTATTTTTAGTAGAGATGGGGTTTCACTGTGTTGCCAAGTCTGGTCTCGAACTCGTGGCCTCAAGTGATCCACCCACGTTGGCTCCCAAAGTACTAGGATTGCAGGCATAAGCCACCATGCCTGGCCAACTCTGATTTTCTAACTTGCCTCATGTATCAGGTTCATACTGGGAAAAAAACAGGTCAGAGCCATTGGAGCCATGTGTACAGATGTGCAGTAGCTCTGCTAGTAACACTGCTGCTTGCTTCAGCTCTTAAGACAAGAGCTCTGCCCTTGCTCTAGCTGTCTCTCATTCCCCCTAACAGATGGACAATCATGTTACTCCATTAGATTCACTTTCAATATCCCATCATTAGATTAAAACCAACAGGCCAAAAAGATAACTTGAGGAAATGCTTTCACATCCGCAGTGTTCTCATAGGGCCAGTATCATTTAGACATGTCAGGACCATGGTTGCAGGGGACAGAATGGAGTGTCATCCTTAACTGGCCATCCAATGTCATCAGCATGAACAGGAGGACTTTATAGGATATTATCTGATGTTTTCTGAATATTACCTTACAAATGCTCCTTTATTTATAACTTAAGAATAGGGACCCTGTCTTTTAAAGCTTTATACATCCTCAAGTAAAGGTTTTTCATATTAAATCCATTAATAATATCTAAAGGCTGACCTGGAAATTCCATTTCTAAGTATTTATCCAAAGTAAAGAAGTTTTTTCTTTTTTTGAGACGGAGTTTCTCCCTTGTTGCCCAGGCTGAAGTGCAGTGGTGTGATCTTTGCTCACTGCAACCTCTGCCTCCTGGGTTCAAGCGATTCTCCTGCCTCACCCTCCCGAGTAGCTGGGATTACAGGCACGCACCACCACGCTCAGCTAATTTTGTATTTGTAGGAGAGACGGGGTTTCTCCATATTAGTCAGGCTGGTCTCAAACTCCTGACCTCAGGTGATCCACCCACCTTGGCCTCCCAAATTGCTGGGATTACAGGTGTGAGCCATCACATCCTGCCAAGATTTTTTTTTTTTTGAGACAAGTCTCAATCTGTTACCCAGGCTACAGTGCAGTGAGGTGATCACAGCTCACTGCAACCTCTGCCTCCTGGGTTCAAGTGATTTTTGTGACTCAGCCATCAAAGTAGCTTGGAATACAGGCACACACCACCATACCCCGCTAATTTTTTTTGGTATTTTTGGTAGAGAGCAGGTTTCACCATGTTAGCCAGGCTGGTCTCAAACTCATGGCCTCAAGCAAGGCCACTTTGGGAGGCTAAGGTGGGCAGATCATCTGAGGTCAGGAGTTCAAGACCAGCCTGGCCAACATGGTGAAACCCTGTCTCTAATTAAAATACAAAAGGTAGCCAGGCATTGTGGCAGGTGCCTGTAATACCAGCTACTCGAGAGTCAGAGGCAGGAGAATTGTTTCACCCTGGGAGGCGGAGGTGGCAGTGAGCCAAGACTGTGCCACTGCACTCCAGCCTGGGCAACAGAGCGAGACTCTCTACCAAAATATAAATAAATATAAAAATACAAAAAAGCCAGGCACAGTGGCTCATGCCTGTAATCCCAGCACTTTGGGAGGCCGAGGCAGGCGGATGACTTGAGATCAGGAGTTGCAGACCAGCCTGGCCAACATGGCAAAACCCTGTCTCTACTAAAAATACAAAAATTAGTCAGATGTGGTGGCTCACCCTCTAACTCCAGCTACTTGGGAGGCTGAGGCAGGAGAATCGCTTGAACCTGGGAGGCGGAAGTTGTAGTGAGCAGAGTTTGTGCCATTGCACTGCAGCCTGGGCAACAAGAGTGAAACTCCATCTCAAAAAAAAAAAGGATACAAAAAATTAGTGGGGTGTAGTGGCACATGCCTGTAATCTAGGCTACTTAGGAGGCTGAGGCAGGAGAATCACCTGAACCTGGAAGGTGAAGATTACAGTGAGCTGAGACTGCACCACTGCACTCCAGCCTGGGTCACAAGAGCCAAGAGCGAGAACCCATCTAAAAAAAAAAAAAGAATTTCTATTTGGGGGACAAAGTAAAAGAAATGGAGTGAAAGAGATGTAAGGAAATTGAAAGTCAACAGGCTCATAAAGCCAATAAATAATGATGGAACAAAGAAATCACTATTGGCTAAATAAAACCAACGTGTTTTTAAATATTTTTTCAAAATTTAGACAAAGTTTTCCAGTACACTGAGACACTTCTACTATCAAGACTATAATATTGGCTGTGCACAGTGGCTTATGCCTATAATCCCAGCACTTTGGGATGCCAAGGCAGGAGGATCGCTTGAGCCCAAAAGTTCATGTCAAGCCTGGGAAATATAGGGAAACACTGTCTCTGCAAAAATAAAATAAAATAATAAGCCAGGCATGGTGGTATACATCGGGGAGCTGTGACCACCCCACTGCACTCTAGGCTGTGTAACAGAGAAAGACCCTGTCTCAACAAAAAAACTAGAATATAGAATAAATGACATTCGGGTAAGTGGAATATTAGGTGTTCAATAAACATAGGTTATTCCTTCCCCATCTCCATAGAATCATCAATTTTTTTTTAAAAGAGAAGTTTTGATTAGAATCTAAAAATATCAATACTTGTCTTTCCAAAAAAGGAGGGAGGATTTAAAGATAACAATTTCTTGGTTATTTCTACTTTTTTCATTGTTGCTTAATATTAGTAATGAAAATGCAATTGCTCCCTTTCAAACATAGTTTTAATTAGTTGCACAAAATGCCACCTTATAGTCTGATGTACTTCAAATTTCCCTATCTATGAAAGCTAAATTTGGATATTATCATCTCAAGGATATTAAAATCTCTGTCTTTAAATCTATCTAGGGTTCTACATTTTCTGTAAGCCTTAGTGAATCTCACTATAGTCCTCCTTCCCTTTAAAAATGCAGTGATAGGCTGGGTGCAGTGGCTCTTCCCTGTAATCCCAGCACTTTGGGAGGCTCAGGTGGGAAGATTGCTGGAGCTCAGGGGTTCAAGACCAGACTGCGCAACATGGCAAAACCCCGTCTGTGCAAACATTACAAATATTAGCCCGGCATGGTGCCATACGCCTACAATCCAGCTACTTGGGAGGCTGAGGAGGGAGGATCCCTTCAGCCCTGGAAGTCAAAGCTGCAGTATTCCATGATCCTGCCACTGCACTTTTGGAGGCTGAGGCAAGTGGATCACCTGAGATCAGGAGTTCGTGACCAGCCTGGCCAATATGGTGAAACCCTGTCTCTACTAAAAATACAAAAATTGGTTGGGTGTGGTGGCAGGTACCTGTAATCCCAACTATTCAGGAGGCTGAGACAGGAGAATTACTTGAACCTGGGAGGCGGAGGCTGCAGTGAGCTGAGATTGCACCACTGCAGTTCAGCCTGGGCAAGGCAGAGTGAGACTTTGTCAAAAAAATAAAATAAAATAAATAAAAAATAAATAAAGAAAGAAAGAAAGAAAGAAGAAAAAGAAAGAAAGAAAAAGAAAATCAGTGATAGGTGAGTCACCTCATGCATGTAATCATAGCACTTTGGAGGCAGAGGGGGAGGATCACTTGAACTCAGGAGTTCAAGACCAGCCCAGACAACATAGTAAGTCTTCTTCCCTACTGAAAATTATTTTTAATTACGCCACAGTGCTAGTGTGTGCCTCTGGTTTCAGCTTATTTGGCAGGCTGAGGTAGAAGGATCATTTGAGCATAGGAGATCAAGGCTGCAATGAGCTGAGATCGTGCCACTGCACTCCAGCCTGGGAGACAGAGTGAGACCCTACCTCAAAAATAAAAATAAATACATGAATAAAAATTCAGCGATGGAGTTGATGGACTTGAGTTTGAAGACCCCCAACGTGTACCCGTTTGGAAAAAACTCAACCTGTGTTCTTCCTCTGCTTCACACCAAAACCACAACAATCAACCCAGAAGACTTCTGTGGCCTCAAAATATGAGATTTCTCCCTATCAGCAAGCAAGGAATCAGTTCTGCAGCAGACACCAGCTGGGTGTCTACCAATTCGATTCTGACACTATCTACCATGAGATAGTGTCACCCCACAGATTGCGGGCTCAGCCCCCAAAACTGCCCCCCTTTCAGACACCAGTCACAAGTCCCAGCCTCTGGAAATTATGACTGATGGGTTTAATTTGGAGTTCCTATGACCCCCTCTTTGGGTTTGATTAATTTGCTAGAATAAAATGCCTCACAAACCTCAAGGAAACACATTTACTGTTTGATTATAAGGACATTCCAAAGGATATAGATGAAGAGATGCCTAGCACGAGGTATAGGAGAAGGGGCACAGAGCTTCCATCCCCTCCCTGGGCACGACCCTCCAGGAACCTCGTGTTCAGCTCTCTGGAAGCTCTCCGAATCCACTCCTTTTGGGTTTGTAAGGAGGCTTCATTACGTAGGCATGATTGATTAAACCATTGACCACTTGCCATCAACTCAATCCTCAGTCCCCTCCACTCCCCAGGGGTGGGAGGGTAGGGGCTGAAAGTCCTAACCCTCTAATCCTGCCTTGGTCTTTCTGATGACCAGCCCACATCCTGAAGCTATTGCTCAATCACTAACATATAAAAAGCCAAAGCCTGGGTGCAGTGGCTCATGCCTGTAATCCCAACACTGGGAGCCTGAGGCAGGCAGATCACTTGAGGTCAGGAGTTTGACATCAGACTGGCCAATATGTTGAAACCCCATCTCTACTAAAAAATAAAACAAAGACAAAAATTCGCCGGGTGTGGTGGCACATGCCTGTAGTCTACTCGGGAGGCTGAGGCAGAAGAATTGCTTGAACCCAGGAGGCAGAGGTTGCAGTGAGTGGAGATTGCACCACTGCACTCCAGCCTGGGTGACAGAGCAAGACTCCGTTTTCAAAAAAAACAAAAAACAAAAAACAACAAAAAAAGCAAGACCTTAGGACATTCCAAGGATTTTAGGAGTTGTATGCCAGGAAATTGGGACAAAGACCAAATCTGTATTTGACAAAATCACAGAACCGTATGAGTATTTAATTCAATACAGACATGGAAACTGGCCCAAGCATTTACTCACAGATGACTGGGCAAATCCCTGGTCCTGTGGGTACAAACTATTGATCAAACCCCCAATCTCATTCCTACGCCTAAAATACAGCAAAGTGAAAGATCTTATTACCTATTTGGACTGAGATTAGCACCATCCCATAAACTGCATGGATTTCAATCCCAGGGCTATGGCGTGTGATGCCACATAGAATATGCACGAATCTTCTCTCCAGCAATTGAGTTGTTAGGATAAAGACTCTTGTCTTTGCCTTCTTTCTCTCACAGCCAAGAATATTAAGGAAGGAGGACACAAAGGATGAGGTTGGAACAGAAGTTTGAGAAGCAAAAGAAGAAAGCTCTCCCCAGCGGAGAGGGGACCCGAAAGAGGGTTGCCAACTAAGAGGCTGAATCTGGGGGTTTTGTGAACTGGGAAGGGGAAGAATGTGTTCATTGGTCTGTGGGCTGTCTTGGAGAAAGCACTACTTCGTTGGGCCCGGGACCTTAGCCTGGGACCAATCAGCGGCTGAAGTGAAAGCTTGGCCCAGGACCAATCAGTGGCTTAAGTGAAAGTTGGGCCCAGGACCAATCAGGGGCTGAAGTGATGATTCATTGAGGTTCAGCTCACAGTCCAAAGCATGTCCAGAAAAGGAAAGTGGCCGCCGGAACCTGTTAATCCAAGCTGCACCGTTTTGTAAGCCCCCACCATTTCACAGACCCTGGTCAGAGGGAAACATTCCACTGGGGTTTGGGTTGCGAGAAACATCCTCCCCAACCGCCTGACTTCCTTATCACATCCTGCTGGGAAAAGGCCCAAGAAACATCCTTATCAACATTCTCCCAGGCAACAAGCCATACTGCCCAGACCCCTCCTGCCCAGGCCTATAATTACTCCAGGCTGTAAGCGGCAGTGGGCTCTGGCATTTAGTTGGTTCCCTCCATAGAGCCGCCAACTCTCTCTTTCTTTAACCTTCACCTTCCCTTCAAAATCTAACAGAGCTCACCGTATACATGCCCACAAAAAAGCTACTATTTCCTGGAAGCCCGCTGGTCACACAAAGGACAAAGGCATTTCTATGGTGGGCCTCGGTCCCTTATCAATGCAGCTGAAGAATGTCTTTAGGACAACCCCCTTTGCTAGTTTTCCTTCTCTGTGCCTGCAGCCTGATTTTTCAGGCTGTTTCTCTGTTTAAAGGAGTTTTACCAAGGACCCACCCTAACTCCCTAAAGGGTTTTTTCTCTCAAGGGGACACACAAAGTTCCAATCGCACACATGCCTCCCCACATCCACTTACCCTCTGCCTCACAGCCAATCACACTCTCCTCTCTCACACAGACCACGGGGCCACACAAGTTGCACCTGCACAGACCTGCAACTCACGCACACACAGTACTGCACACACGCAAAGTTACACACCCACCCTGGGACACGCAGCCCCAACCATACAGTCACCGGTTGTCCCAATCCGCATACACAACGCGGCTCGTCCAGGACACACACATCCACTCCGAGCGCGCACAGTCACAAGCGCCCACCTGATCACCCAGAGTCAGCACCACACAGCCACAGTCACAGACCACGAAGACCCACGACAACCATCGCAATCACACACGCAAACTCCTCTCCTCAGCCCTCCACACACAAAAGGACCGGAGCGGGATTCCTCATCCTCAGCTTTCTCTAGTTCCGCTCGGGGCCAGCCTGGCCAAGTGACTCCGGACTCCAAGGCGCGGCAGCAGCTAATTGCGCCCAGCGAAAGATTCTGCCACCTGGCTAAGAGGAAGCCGAAATCTCGCGAGACTTGGTGTTGGCCTGCGGGATCCTCCGGGAAATGTCCAGAGCCCGACTGCTCCCTTACAAAAAATACAAAAATTAGCCGGGCCTGGTGCTGGGCGCCTGTAATCTCAGCTTCTTGGAAGGCTGGGGCAGGAGAATCGCTTGAACCTGGGAGGTGGAGGTTGCAGTGAGCCAAGATCGCGCCGTTGCACTCCAGCCTGGGTGACAGAGCGAGACTCAAAAAAAAAAGTAAGCAGACGTGTCTGCTGCCCACGTGAAGTTTACATTCTAGTCTGGAGAAAAAAAAAAGATTTTAAATTAAAAGGGGAAAATGAAGTAATTTTATATTGTGATAAATACTATGAAATAAATCAATAGGTGGTATAAGCAGTAACTTGAGGGATACTTCCTGTAGCATTGATAGGACGGGTGTCTGAGAGAGAACCCTCGAGCTTTGGTGGTGAGGAGCCAGCAGTGTGGAAGGGTATTCCAAGCAGAGGCACAGTTACACTGAAGACCCTGAAAAATCAGAGAGCACTTGGAGCGTTCCGGAAACAGAAAGCAGCCTGGTGTGACTGAAGCTTAGCAAATGAGTGGGAAATTAGTTTAGATTTAGGATGCAGAGGTCGGCATTTTCCAATTCATATGAGAAAATGATAGTGCTGAGATTACAGGCGTGAGCCACTGCACTCAGCCCCAAACCAACTTTTTATAGCAGCAAGAATAGATGTTCTGGTAGGGTCAGCGTCTAAAGATTTTACAAACAATATCTCTTCTTCTAGTTTGCAGTCATTATTGAAATAACAAACATAATCCTATTGTCAGGCCTTACTCTCAGTAACTGATTTCATTGATCTGAATAGGAAACTTACTTGATTAATCAGCTACTCTTTGGTATTACCTGACATCTCATTAATGCATCTTTGAATTGAATTATTGCTCAATAGGAGTGATTGTGAAATAGTGGCAATGTGTTACATCACTATTGAAGTTACCGTCTCTAATGTGAGTCTTATGACAGTTTCAGCAAGTATAAAGCACTATGGAGTTTTACAATGATTTCTGTAATCTTTTCTTTTTTTTTTTTGAGACAGAGTCTCGCTCTGTTAGCCAGGCTGGAGTGCAGTGGCGTGATCTCAGCTCACTGCAAGCTCCTTCTCCGGGGCTCAAGTGATTCTCCTGCCTCAGCCTCCCGAGTAGCTGGGATTACAGGCGTGTGCCACCACGCCCGGCTAACTTTGTATTTTTAGTAGAGACAGGGTTTCACCATGTTGGCCAGACTGGTCTCAAACTCCCAAACTCAGGTGATGCGCCTGCCTCGGCCTCCCAAATTGCTGGGATTACAGGTGTGAGTCACCGCGCCTGGCCTATTTCTGCAATTTTATAAGGCAATTATTTCATCATAATTTGTTTGCTTATCCTTTTTTTTTTTTTTTTTTTGAGATCGAGTGTTGCTGTATAGTCCAGGCTGGAGCATGGTGCTGCCATCTCGGCTCACTGCATCCTCCGCCTCTCAGGTTGAAGCGAGTCTCCTGCCTCAGCCTCCCGATTACCTGGAATTACAGGTGCACACACCATGCCCGGCTAGTTTTTGTGTTTTTAGTAGAGACAGGATTTCACCATATTACCCAGGCTGGTCTCCAACACCTGGACTCATGTGATACACCCACTTTGGCCTCCGAAAGTGTTGGGATTACAGGTGGGAGCCACCACACCCCGCGGCTTGTCCTTCTTAAATAAGAAGTAACAGTGTTACAGTTCAAAATTCTATTTTAAACTTTTTAAATATTCTGTTTCTCGACTTTATCAGGATGTTTCTTTTTTTGATGATCCACAAATCTTGATGATTTCATAGCCCTGTTTGTAAAAACAAACAAAAAACAAACAAATAAAAGCTATTATTCATAAGAAACAAGCTGTTTTGAGTTAAATGGGGTTTTCAATACAACCATAAGCTAGGCTAGGCACCATGGCTCATGCCTGTAATCCTAGCCCTTTGGGAGGCTGAGGTGGGTGGATTGCCTGAACTCAGGATTTCAAGACCAGCCTGGGCAACAGGGTGAAACCCCGTCTTTATTAAAATACAAAAAATTAGCTGGTTGTGGTGGCATGTACCTATAGTCCCTGCTACACAGGAAGCTGAGACAGGAGACTTGCTAGAACCCAGGAGGTGGAGGTTACAGTGAGCCAAGATCATGCCACTGCATTCCAGCCTGGGCAACAGAGTGAGACTCCATCTCTAAAAACAAAAACAAACAAACAAACAAAAAACAAAACCAGCTGGCCAGATATTCACTCATTCAGATGTAGTCAACTCTTTTCATTTTCAACACTTAAAACAATTAATGCTAGGTTGAATTACTTTCATAATAAAATAATATTTCAAATTATTTCATAATATGAAATAAAGTATATATTTCATAATATATGCTTTCAATATAAAATATAAACTATTTTACATAATTCCCAAAGCACTGAGGATCAATCATAAATACTATCCACAAGGCAGCCAACAGACACACACAGACCACCTCTCATATAACTTTGGGATAGAGCATTCAATTAAGAAAAAGTCTTCCAGGTATAGCCATCAATTTGCCATCATTTTGTAGCACTGATCTTGCAATGATTATTTTTTGAGGTGGAGGCTCACTCTGTCACCCAGGATGAAGGGCAGTGGCACGATCCACTCACTGCAACCTCTGCCTCCTGGGTTCCAGCGATTTTCCTGCTTCAGCCTCCCATGTATCTGGGATTACAGGCAGGTGCCCCCACTTCCGGGTAATTTGTTTTGTATTTTTAGTTGACACAGGGTTTTACTATGTTGGCCAGGCTGGTCTTGAACTCCTGAGTTTCAGTGATCCACCTTCCTTGGCCTCCCAAAGTGCTGGGATTACAGGTGTGAACCACTGTGCATGGCCTGATCTTGCATGGATTTTTTATCTTCCATAAAATGATTAATGCTTCCATAAAATATTAATTATTAATATTTGAGAGAAATTAAATACCAAGGAGTAAAATTTTGTGCAATAGGCCAGGCACGGTGGCTCATACCTGTAATCCCAGCACTTTGGGAGGCTGAGGCATGCAGATCACTTGAGATCAGTAGTTCTAGACCAGCCTGGCCAACATGGTGAAACTCCATCTCTACAAAAAACACAAAAATTAGCTGAGCGTGGTGGTGTATGCCAGTAATTCCAGCTACTTGGGAGACTGAGGCAGGAGAATCGCTTGAACCCAGGAGGCAGAGGTTGCAGTGAGCAGAGATTGCAACACCGCACTCCAGCCTGGGTGACAGAGTGAGCCTCCATCTCTGAAAAAAAAAACTGTGGAAGGCCACAAACCATTGCAACAACTATAATTCATTTTACCTTCAATAACCAATGTTCACCCTCTTAGGGGCAATATCACTCCCATTAAGAATGCTTGGTCAGGCACAGAGGCCCATGCCTGTAATTCCAGCACTTTGAGAGTCCAAGGGGGGCAGATCCGCTGAAGTCAGGAGTTCCAGACCAGCCTGGCCAACATGGTGAAACCCTGTCTCAACTAAAAATTCAAAAATTAGCCAGGCATGGTGGCATGCACCTGTAGTCCCAACTACTCAGGAGGTTGAGGCAGGAGAATCACTTGAACCTGGGAGGTGGAGGTTGCATTGAGCCGAGATTATGCCACTGCTCTCCAGCCTAGGTGACAGAGTGAGACCCTGTCTCAAAAACAAAAAAAAAAAAAAAAGAATGCTTCCAGTAAGGCTAAATAAATATACAAATTAGGCATGTGGCATGTGTGTTAGTATACGTACAATATATTTCCTAGTTCTGCTCACTAAGAGGGCCTAGAAGCAATGACACACCCATAGCAATGAGCACACGTGTCACCCCGATCTTGGTGATTTTGTTTTTGTTTTGTTTTTAAAAATAGAGACGGGGGTCTCACTGTGTTGCCCAATCTTGTCTCAAACCCTTGGCCTCAAGGGATCCTCCTGCCCCAGCCTCCAAAAGTGATGAGATTACAGACCTGAGCCACCTCACCCAGCCCAAGATTTTGGTGCTTTGTAAATAATACTTTTCAATAAAAGAAACCAAGGATTTTTAATAAATGGTTTATTCCACATCTGGGTCAGGGAAAATACCAGATGAATCAAAACACTTTATGGTGCCAGAAAGTTGGGATTTAGTCCCACACCCCAACCCCCTGATAAAGGCATGCTATAAATAGAACACAGGAGCAAACCTAAAGAAATACCCAAAGCCAGTGGTTTTTTTTTTTTTTTTCTTGACGCAGTTTCACTCTTGTCACCCAGGCTGGAATGCAGTGGTGTGATCTTGGCTCACTGCAACCTCCACCTCCCGGGTTCAAGCGATTCTCCTGCCTCAGCCTCCCAAGTAGGTAGAATTACAGGTGCCTGCCACCATGCCTAGCTAATTTTTTGTACTTTTAGTAGAGATGGGGTTTCAGCAGGTTGGCCAGGCTGGTCTCAAACTCCTGACCTCAGGTGATCTCCATGCCTCAGCTTCCCAAAGTGCTAAGATTACAGGCATCAGCCATTGCTCCTGGCCTATGTTCGTATTGTTTTCAGTATCACAACCACATACAAGTTCAATTGCACATATACTATGTTCTCTACAAATGTGCAGTTTGGACCTGACTCGTCTTGGTACTCTACAACAAGAGCATTGCATTGTCACACATGTAGACAATGAATTGACTCAGAATCACAAATACTTGTACTGGGGACCTGTAGGGAGAAGCCAAGCCCTAGGAAGAGTGCAAGGTCATCATCTGGGAAAGGAAATACTAGGAGTATTTGGAGTGTGAATAGTACTGTATTGAATTCCAATTCATTTCAAAATATATTTCACAGATTATCACAAACCAGGAAATAAGTTGTGTGTATTTTTCTTTGTTTTGTTTTGTTTGTTTGTTTGTTTTTTTAGAGAGAGTTTTACTCTTGTTGCCCAGGCTGTAGTGCAATGCCACGATCTTGGCTCACCTCAACCTCCACCTCCCTGAAACCTCTGCCTCCCAGGTTCAAGTGATTCTCTTGCCTCAACCTCCCAAGTAGCTGGGATTACAGGCATGTGCCACCATGTCTGGCTAATTTTGTATTTTTAGTAGAGATGGAGTTTCTCCATGTTTATTATTTTTTTTTTTTGGGGACAGATTCTCACTCTATTGCCCAGGCTGGAGTGCGGTGGTGAGATTTCAGCTCACTGCAAACTCTGCCTCCTGGGTTCAAGCGATTCTCCTGCCTCAGCCTCCCAAGTAGCTAGGATCACAGGTGCCTGCCACCGTGCCTGGCTAATTTTTGTATTTTTTAGTAGAGTTGGGGATTCGCCATCTTGGCCAGGCTGGTGTTGAATTCTTGACCTCATGATCCACCTACCTCAGCCTGCCAAAGTGCTGAGATTACAGGTGTGAGCCACCGAGCCTGACCAGTTTGGGTTTTTGGAGACAGAGTCTTACTCTGTCTTCCAGGCTGGAGTGCAGTCTCATGATCTCGGCTCACTGCATCCTCTGCCTCCCAGATTCAGGTGATTCTTCTGCCTCAGCCTCCCGAGTAGCTGCGATTATAGGTGCATGCCACCAATCCCGGCTAATTTTTTTGTATTTTTGGTAGAGATGGGGTTTCACCGTGTTGGCCAGGATGGCCTCGATCTCCTGACCTCATGATCCACCCGCCTCAGCCTCCCAAAATGCTGGGATTACAGGCATGAGCAAGGATGCCCAGTGAACTGTGACCATTTTCAAAGCCATGATTTATGGGAATAGCAATCCTTTCTCTTTGTGTAAATAAACAGAGGCCACCAAAATAAGAACAAAGAGAGGCTTATGCATACAGAACTTGCTACAGAGTAAGGGTTCTGTTTAAGTTCCATTTGTTTAAGTTGTTTATAGATTCTGAATATTATTAGGCCTTTGTTGGATACATCGTTTGAGAGTATCTTCTCCCATTCTGTAGTTTTGCTCTGTTGATAGTTTGTCTTGTTGTGTTTACGCTTTTATTTTACTTTAATTTTTTTTTTTTTTTTTGAGGCAGAGTCTCGCTCTGTCACCCAGGCTGGAGTGCAGCGGTGTGATCTCAGCTCACTGCAACCTCTGCCTTATGGGTTCAATGGATTCTCTTGCCTCAGCCTCCTGAATAGCTGGGATTACAGGTGTGCACCACCACCACCTAATTTTTGTATTTTTATTAGAGACAGCATTTCACCATGTTGGTCAGGCTGGTCTCAGACTCCTGACTTTGTGATCGCCCCACCTGGCCTCCAGCTTTTGGTTTAATTAAGTACCACTTGTCTATTTTTGTTTTTGCTGTGATTGCTTTTTTGGAATCTTAGCCAAAAATTCCTTGCCAAGGCCGATGTTGAGAAGACTATTTCCTAGACTATTGTCTTCCAGGATTTTTATAGTTTGAGGTCTTATATTTAAATCTTTAATCCATTTGGAGTTAATTTTTGTATATGGTGTCTGGTTAGGGGGCCCAGACTCAGTCTTCTGCATGTGGGTAGCCAGTTATCCCAGAATCATTTATTGAACAGGGAGTCATTTCCCCATTGCTCACTTTTGTTGACTTTGTCAAAGATCAGATGGTTGTAGGTGTGTGACTTTATTTCTGGGTTCTCTAACCTATTCCATTGGTCTATGTGTCTGTTTTTGTACCACTAGTATGCTATTTTGGTTACTGTAGCCTAGTAGTATAGTTTGAAGGTGCATATATTATTCCCATTAGCAGTGGACTGGATAACGAAAATGTGGTAATTATATACCATGGAACACAACATAGCCATAGAAAAAGAAACCATGTCCTTTGAAGCAACATGGATGCAGCTGGAGACCATTATCCTAAACGAATTAATGCAGCATCAGGTAACCAAATACCCCATGGTCTCACTTATAAGTGGGAGCTAAACAATGAGTACACATGGACACATAGATGGGATCAACAGACACTGGGGCCTGCTTGAGTGGGGAGGGTGGCATGAGGCTATGGGCCAAAAAACTATTGGGTATTGTGGTCACTACCTGGGTGATGATCTCATTTGTACACCAAACACCAGTGACATGCAATTTACCCATGTAACAAGCCTGCACATGTACCCCTTAAACATAAAAATAGAAAAATTAAAAATAAATAAATAAATGAGGTATGTCTAATTGTTGAATGTTGTGAATGGTAACCAACAGAGCCATTGAAAATAGTGACAGTGGCCGGGTCGGTGGCTCACGCCTGTAATCCCAACACTTTGGGAGGCTGAAGTGGGTGGATCACGAGATCAGGAGTTCGAGACCAGACTGGCCAAGATGGTGAAACTCCGCTTCTACTAAAAATACAAAAATTAGCCAGGCTTGGTGGCTCATGCCTGTAATCCCAGCTACTCATGAGGCTGAGGCAGGAGAATCACTTGAACCTGGGAGGCAGAGGTTGCAGTGAGCCAAGATTGCACCACTGCACTCTAGCCTGGGTGACAGAGCAAGACTCTGTCTCAAAAAAAAAAAAAAAAAACAAAACAAAAGAAAAAAGAAAATAGTGAGAGCACCACATAAGAAAAGTGGTTCAGGCACTGGATTAAGGGGTGAGTGTCAGCCAAGTCATCAGCTATCAGAACAGGAAGCCATCAGGTAATATATCAAGTTGATATATTAAGAAGGAGGGGCCAGGCATGGTGGCTCACACCTGTAATCCCAGCACTTTGGGAGGCTGAGGCAGGCAGATCACGAGGTCAGGAGATCGAGACCATCCTGGCTAAAACAGTGAAACCCCGTCTCTACTAAAAATACAAAAAAATTAGCCAGGTGTGGCGGCGGGCACCTGTAGTCCCAGCTGCTGGGGAGACTGAGGCAGCAGAAGGGAGTGAACCTGGGAGGCGGATCTTGCAGTGAGCTGAGATCACGCCACTGTACTCCAGCCTGGGTGACATAGCAAGACTCTGTCTCAGAAAAAATAAAAATAAAAAACAGAAGGAAGAGGATCTACCTATTATATAACAGAGATAAGCACTCAGATATATAGATTATAAATAGTTGAGAAAATTTAAACATTTGATTATTCAGAAAGTAGACTTGGGAGCATTGGAGAAACGGTGGGGGAGTAGACTGCATGGAAAGCTCTTTCTTAGTGTGGGATTTTCAGTTATGCACATAGGTTTCTTACATAACATGGAAAATTCAATTAAAGAAGAAACAACGTTGTGTTTTGGGATCCCAAAACTTCAGTGATTGATTAGAAGGATTCTTAAAACTGAGTCAAGCTGAAGATACTTTAACTCTTACAAATAATGAGTTAGCTTTTTATCTACTATAAAGACATCCTAATACCTTTATACCTAAAGTGATATCAATGGCAAATTGTTGTATAAAAAAAGAGAATGCTTTATAATTAAAGAAAAAAAGAAAGAAATGTTACATAGTAGCCCTCCCTTATCTGCAGGAGACACGTTCTAAGACCCGCAGTGGATGCCTGAACCTTGGATCACATGGACCCAATTGCCGTCAATCAGAGCGCATTTCTGTTTACGATTTCCACGCACAAATTTAATGCCTTTTTCATCTTAACTAAGCACTTATCACACACATGGCTGTACTTTTTAGAGCTTGGGGTGCAACAAACAAGACTAACAGAAATTTATTTTTCCTTCTTACACTTTCACCATTAAAGGATTTGTTCTTACCATCGATCTTAGCAACCTGAGCACACGACTTCTCTCTTTCTTTCTATTTTTCTTTTTCTTTCTTTCTTTCTTTCTTTCTTTCTTTCTTTCTTGCTTGCTTGCTTGCTTGCTTGCTTGCTTTCTTGCTTCCTTGCTTCCTTTCTCTGACTCTTTCTCTCTCTCTTTCTTTTTTCTTTGTTTCTTTCATCTTTCTTTCTTTATCTTTATTTATTTATTTATTGAGATGGAATCTCACTCTCTCACCCAGGTGGCAGTTAAGTAATGCGATATTGGCTCCCTGTAACCTTCATCTCCCAGGTTCAAGTGATTCTCATGCCTCTGCCTCCCAAGTAGCTGGGAATACAGGCGCCCGCCACCACGTCCAAATAATTTTTGTGTTTTTTTTAGCGATGGGTTTTCACCATGTTGGACAGCCTAGTCTTGAACTCCTGACCTCAAATGATCCACCCGGCTCAGTCTCCCAAAGTGCTGGGATTACATGTGTGAGCCACCGCACCTGGCCCATATATGCCATTGGATGATTGCAAATAATTATATGAATCTTGGAGAACATCATGGAAAGATGTTCATCATCTTGTTATCTGGTTATTTCAAGAGTGGAACTGGAGGGGGAATACTGCCTTTCCTGTGCATTTATTTGTAATGTTTCATTTTCATTATGAACATGTATTATTTTAATATGTTTAAATATTAATAAACACAGGCAAAAATATGTAATTTTAATTCAAGCTGAAATCGTCAAGGCAATCATACATAACCGACGGAGCAAATAAAACATTTAAAATCCCTGAATGAAAAAGAGGGGATGCCGGTGCACGGTGGCTTATGCCTATAATCCCAGCACTTTGGGAGGCCGAGGCAGGTGGATCACTTGCGGTCAGAAGTTTGAGACCACCTTGGCCAACATGGTGAATCCCTGTCTCTACTGTAAATACAAAAATTAGCCGGGGGTGATGGCATGCACCTGTAATCCCAGCTACTCGGAAGTCTGAGGCAGGAGAATTGCTTGAACCTGTGAGGTGGAGGTTGCAGTGAGCCTAGATCGTGCACTGCACTCCAGGCTGGCTGGCACAGTGAGACTCTGTCTCAATAAATAAGTAAACAAACAAACAAACAAATGGAGGGGAAAAAACACAATATAAAAACCAAGTGATCTAAAAGTAGCAATATATCATAATGCCTAAATATGTGTAATTGGTGGGGCGTGGTGGCTCCAATGTCTCATAATGTCTAAATTTGTGGGATTGGTGGGGCGTGATGGTTCCCACCTGTAATCCCAGCACTTTGCGAGGCCAAGGCCAGTGGATCACCTGAAGTCAGGAGTTTGAGACCAGCCTGACCAACATTGTGAAACCCTGTCCCTGCTAAAAGTAGAAAAAAGTTAATCAGGTGTTGTGGCGGACACCTGAAGTCCCAGCTACTAGGGAGGCTGAGGCAGGAGAATCGCTTGAACCCAGGAGGCAGATGTTGCAGTGAGCCGAGATCACCCCATTGCACTCCAGCCTGGGTGACAGTGTGAGACTCCCTCAAAAAAAAGTTTGTGGGACCAATTCCAATCGAGTCCAGGGGAGCACACACTGGCAACTAACAAGCCTCCTCAGGCCTCCTCAGGCCCCCTCAGGGTCCAGAGAGTGCGTCTGGAACAGACTGGGAAACTCTAGTAGGCAAAGTAAGGTGCCAGGAATAAAGACACCGCCTGACACATTCTCTACGTTCCCTCCACCCACTCCTCTCCCCACCATTCTTCCACCCGGCTCCAACTCTGCCCTCTCCCCAAGAGCCTCAGATTGAAACGTTGCAAGGAAGACAGAGATTCTCAAAGTCACAGGCTTGGGAATCTGAGCTACAAAGAATAATGAGCCCCTGCTCCCCCAACTCCTCCGTACTCCCCTCCGCACTGCTGCCCTGCACCTCTCCCTCCTCCATAATTTGAACTGTCCTCCCAGAAGCTGGAGAGGCAGCCCGCCTGTCAGGAAAGAAAGGATCAGCATGCAGCAAATGCCTGGGCTACGTAGAAGCAGACGGCAAGATCAGCGCAGGGATTTAAGAAACAAGTGGCTCTCAGACCAAAGAAGACTCTGCCCGAGAGGGCACATAAGCATTCACAGGGGCGTGCGCTGGACAGTAGCTCTCCAGTTACCCAAAGAATTGTCTGAGAAAGGCTCTGATCTGACTCAAAAGGCCCTTGGTTCCCACGGCAACGCCTCAGTGTCTGGCAGTAATAGGCTTCTGTGCCCAGACTTTCTGGGTCTGGAAGTCCCGCCTCCGCAGCCTCACACAGCCCAGAGGCACATCCTATTGGCGCCTGATGGGTTAGGGAGGCTGTTTTTCCAGCTACGCCAGATGCAGCCTGAGGACAGCTCGTGTGTCTTTCTTAGTTGTTTCTTTCCGCTCACTTGCCACTCAAAGCCACAATCCACTTGCAGGCCCCCTTGTGGACACCTTTAAGCGACCGTCTAGATCTGAACTGCTCTGAGGAAATGGTCAGCTTCGTTCCCATTAGATGGCTTGGCCCAAAGGACCTAGAGATCGCCCAGACAAAAATGTCTTCCTAAAAGCTGCATGTGTCTGTGGTCTCTAAGAGGCAAAACCAAACCCTAAAGAAAAAGCCAACCCACCCAGCCCTATCACAAAACAAAACAAAACAAAAGCAAAAACTGCCGACAACCCACCTTTCACATGAGGAGTGCGTGAGAAGGACCTCTCCAGCCAGGATCAGGTAAGGGAATCTGTGCACTTGACTGGACCCAGAACACCCAGTGGCAGGGACCTGACTGTCACACTCTGACCCCATAGAATTTCCACCACTGACACACAGATCAGGATGCAACAGCCTGAGAGATGACACTACAAATCTGGCCTTCACAGATTGATTCCACACACATCCCATCACTGACACCAGATTCCCTCATCACTGACCCTATATATCCACAAGAATTGATTCCATGGACCTCATCACTATCCAAAAGACCACCCATCACTAATCTACAGACCCTCATCTCTCACCCCAGGGACCCCACAATTTCCCCATCCCTGATTCCAGGATCTATAGAACCTCATCTCTTATCCTCACAGACCTATTAATAAGAGGATACATTCACGGGAGACTGTGTTGACCATTTTACACATCCATTGTGTGTGTGTGTGTGTGTGTGTGTGCTGATTAATGGACTTAGGTGAACTTTAGCATTTTGGTAGCCAATGCAGTTTTTCAATGCCTTTTCTTTTTCTTGTACAACGTTAAAGAGCTTAGTTCAGTAAGTGTGGTTTGCAATTTATCAATGCCTATCCCTTATTGAGTCCTCATCATGCATATTTGTTATTAATCATAATTCACAATTCTTACAACTCAGAGACACCAGAGACTCACATAAGAAGAATGGCTGTGGGTTTATATTATTGTTATTTTTTGGTTTCTGTAGATTACAAAAGTCATTCATTTGTATCAAGTCACTAAGCGTATATTTTGTTTTCTTAAAAAAATGTAATTAAAAATATTTTTTCTGGAATGCAGTGGTATAATCACGGCCACTGCAGCCTCGACCTCTTGGGCTCAAGTGATCCTCCCACCTCAGCCTACCTACTGGCTGAGACCACAGGCATGCAACAATACACCCACCTAATTAAACAACTTTTTTTTTTTTTTTGTAGCGATAGGTGTCTCACTATGTTGCAGAGACTGGTCTTGAATTCCTGGGCTCAACTGATCCTCCCACCTTGGCCTCCCAAAGTGTTGCAGTTAGAGGTGTGAGCCAGTGTACCCAGCTGATAAAATCTTAAACAGAGTAAAATACTTTGGGAACTAATGTAAACTTTCCACTGAGGTGATGCATCAGAAATTAAAGTTGAATAAAATGGTCCTAAGGCATCTAAAACAATGGAAACTAAATCTTGAGCCAGGTGCAGTGGCTCATGCCTGCAATCCCAGCACTTTGGGAGGCCAAAGTGGTGGACTCATTTGAGGTCAGAAGTTCAAGACCAGCCTAGCCAACGCAGTGAAACACTGTCTCTACTAGAAATACAAAAATTAGCTGGGAGGTTGCAGTGAGCTGAAATCGTGCAACTGCACTCCAGCCTGGGAAAGAGAGGGAGACTCTGCCTCAAAAAATAAAATAAATAAAATAAAAATAAAGAAGAAGAAGAAACAATATCTTGATTTCTTCATCAAGTGTAAAAATGTGGACTCTGGAGGCACACAGGTACTCTTTTCCTTGAAGTTTTATTGAGAAATATTAACATATCACAGAAGCCACCCATTTAAAGTGTAAAATTCAATGATTTCAGTATATTTGCACAGTTGTGCAAACATCACCACAATAAATTTTAGATCATTTTCATTACCCCAAAGTAAACCCCATATCCCTCCATTTCCCCAAACTCTCCTTACTCTGGGCCACCACTAATCTACTTTCTGTCCTATGCATTCGTGTTTTTTGGACATTTTATTTAAATGGAATTACATGTGATATTTCGTGACTAGCTTCTTCCACTTAGCATATTTTCAAGGTTCATTTAATCCTGCATGTGCAGAGGGGGCACTTTACGTAAGGATAAACCTCGGGGGGTGCTTACTGATTGATTTTGAAACTTTGCTTCAAAATTGTGTGTGTGTGTGTGTGTGTGTGTATATATATATATATATATATATATATATTTTTTTTTTTTTTTTTTTTTTGAGACAGAGTCTCACTGTGTTGCCAGGCTGGAGTGCAGTGGTGCAATCTCGGCTCTCTCCAACCTCCACCTCCCGGGTTCAAAGGATTATCCTGCCTCAGCCTCCTGAGTAGCTGGGATTATAGGCATGGCCCACCACACCTGGCTACTTCTATTTTTAGTAGAAACGGGGCTCTTCCATGTTGGTCAGGCTGGTCCTGACCACCACCATGCCCAGCTAATGTTTTTTTAAAGACACGGTCTCACTCTGTCACTCAGGCTGGAGTGCAGTGGCACAATGTCAGCTCACTGCAGCTTCAACCTCCAGGGCTCAAATGATCCTCCCACCTCAGCCGCCCAAGTAGCTGTGACCACAAACATGTGCCACCACGCCTGACTAACTTTTGTATTTTTAAAATACAAAAAACCCTATTAAGACAGGGTTTTGGCATGTTGTCCAGGCTGGTCTCGAACTCCAGAGCTCAAGTGATCCACCTACCTTGGCCTCCCAAAGTGCTGGGATTACAGGTGTGAGCCATTGCACTTGGCCTAATTTTTTTTTTTTTTCTGAAGAGATGAGGTCTTGCTGTGTTGCCCAGACTGGTCTCAAACTCCAGGCTCAAGCAATCCTCCCACCTGGGCCTTCCAAAATGCTGGGATTACAAATGTGAGCCCCCACACCACCCCATTCTTTCTTTTATACTGAGTATTCAGAATTTTTTTAAAATGTGTTTTCCACTTACAGCATTTCTCAGATTGAAATAGACATCTTTCAACTGTTCAGCAACCTTATCGGACAACACAGCTCTGGAGGGTGATTTTATGTACATTCCCACTGCTCTCTCTGCCTCCTTGATTCCCGTCTAACCCACACCCCTGCAGTCTGTGACTACCGTGTCCCTCTCTCCTCTCTGTCTCTTGTATCCCTTTAATATGGAGAATTATTTCCAATTCCTTAACATCGTGCCCTGATTTTTTTCTGTCTTACATTCAAGGGTCACAGTTTTCTTCTCACCATCATTTCAATCTTTTCCCATAAGATGTGACATCCCTTTTTGTCTTGGTTGAGTATTTATTTGCAATACATGAATGACTGTTTTATTTGATACATTAGTGACCTTTTCTTTTTTTTTTTTCTGAGATGGAGTCTCGCTCTGTCGCCCAGGCTGGAGTACAGTGGCATGATCTCAGCTCACTACAACCTCTGCCTTCCAGGTTCAAGTGATTCTGCCACCTCAGCCTCCCAAGTAGCTGGGATTACAGATGTGCACCACCACGCCTGGCTAATTTTTGTCTTCTTAGTAGAGACAGAGTTTTGCCATCTTGGCTAGGCTGGTCTCGACCTCCTGACCTCAGGTAATCCACCTGCCTTGGCCTCCCAAAGTGCTGGGATTATAGGTGTGAGTCACCTCACTTGTCCAGTCTGCACTATTCCTTAGTGTCAGACAATTTGAGCCAAACAATGTCTTTCTCATTCAGATGTGACCTTCAGGGTCTAATTTTTGTATTTTTAGACAAGGTTTCATTTCTTTCTTTCTTTCTTTCTTTCCTTCTTTCCTTCTTTCTTTCTTTCTTTCTTTTCTTTTCTTTCTTTCTGTTTTGTTGAGACAGAGTTTCACTCTTGTCACCCAGGCTGGAGTGCAGTGGCGTGGTCTCAGGTCAGTGCAACCTTCGCATCCTGGGTTCAAGTGATTCTCCTGCCTCAGCTTGCTGGATAGCTGGGAATTACAGGCACCTGCCACCACACCTGGCTAATTTTTTGTATTTTTAGTAGAAACAGGGATTCACCATGCTGGGCAGACTGGTCTTGAACCCCTGACCTTAGGTGATCCACCCACCTCAGCCTCCCAAAGTGTGGGGTTACAGGCATGAGCCAGTGCCTGGCCTCTCCTGGCTAATTCTTTGTATTTCTGAAGAGACGGGGTTTCACCATCTTGGCCAGAATGGTCTTGATCACCTGATCTCGTGATCTGCTGGCCTCAGCCTCCCAAAGAGCTGGGATTAGAGGTGTGAGCCACTGCACCCAGCCTCAGTGTAGCTTTTTATCAAAGTATTTATTTAGTAAAAATTAATCAAAGGGCACAAGCATTTCAATACTTAGGTTATTTAAGATGAAATTTGTGACCAGAAGAGTGCCAGACACACAAGAAATGTTTTGTGTATGAAGGAACCACAAATTAGATAAACAAATTTGAAGGAACCAAGTAACAAATAATTTTCTGTTGTTTGTTTTGGTATGTTATTTTGGGAATGTGATTAATCACATATGTCAAGGGCATTGGGAAGAATTTCCAGATACTCTGATAAGCATGACATCTTAATCATAGGAAATAAAGCAAGGCTATCTTAGGAAATTAGGTATCACTGCCAAGGACCTTTACATGAGAAGATAAATTAAAATTACTATTAAATTTGTAACAATCAGATGGGCTGGCAGTCATGATGTGTCATTTTTTCTCAGCATTTTTTCTTTTCCTTGATTCAATAAAACAAACTTAAATGCCAGCTATCTGCAGAACACTCACTAGACTACGTTTAATGATATGTGAAACACAGCCTGCACACTCATAGATCCTTGCCATGTCCCGTTCCCATCCTCTCAAAACCTGTGTTACCCTGTGGCTAGATTTCTCAACGAGAAGAAAGAGAGAGAGGAATGAGAACCATCTTTTTTCAGGTCGCTCTACACAGCTCCTGCAGGTAGACAATGACCTCTCCGGTGAGGCTTTTATCCTTGGCTGGTGGGTGGAGGCCTTAATCCTAGAAAAGAGGGCTCTCAGGGTGGGGAGGTGATTTAAATCCTTATGAGATAGACGCAGCTCCCCACCTCACCAGACCTTCACAAACCCAAACTGGAACCACCAGAAAAATGACTGACAACCGGCCACAGGACCCAGGCAGAGAGGCGGAGACAGGCTGACCAGAAGAAAGGCCGACGTACAAGATACTGCCCTCTGGCACACAGGGCACATGTGTCCCAACACACACACACGCGCACACAGACAGACACAGAGCGAAAGAGCGAGAAAGGAGAGAGAGAGAAATAAGAGAGAGACTTACGCACACACACAAACGCACAAAGACGTAGGGCAGTGGCACTGTAACACCCACCCCCAGGCAGTCCCTGAATTTTCCGGGTTCTGCTCTCCGCAATTATGACCCACCGGTGAGAGAACAGCCCACGGGCACACAAGCAAGCCTCTCCTTTTTTGAAGAGACTCACTGGCACACCGTCTGTGCAGGCGTGAGGCTGGGATCCCGCGCTGCTTCTTCGGCCCTCTGCCCGCGGTTTCTTCCTCTTGGACGACCCTCCGTGAATCCCGGCCTCCAGAGACCATCCTGCTGATGCCCTGGCCAGGACTGGTCTTAGCCCCGATTCTGATTAATCCTCTAATCCCAGGTACTCGGGAGGTGGAGGCAAGAGAATCATTTGTACCCAAGTGGCAGAGTTTGCAGTGAGCTGAGATCCCGCCACTGCACTCCAGACTGGGTGACAGAGCGAGACTCGGACTGTTAAAAAAATAATAATAAAATAAATGATGGTGGAGAGGCGGCTGCGGGGACTGGGGCGGTGGCTGGTGAGGTGAAGATTGGGAGAGGGGCCTCATCGACCCTCGGCAAATCCTGGCCTGAGGCTGGGATCTTGCGCTGCCTCCCCTGTGATCTGCCTGAGGTTTCTTGCTCCTGAGGTTTCTTCCTGGTTTTTGACCCTCCGAGAATACCGGTCTCCGGAGACCATCCTGTTAACACCCTGGCCAGGACTGATCTCAGCCCCCACTCTGACGCACTATCACGCAGGGCTCCTACATCGCCAAGTCTCAGGGACCCACTTCTGGGCAACAGTGGCGGTCACTGTTACCAAAGCGGTGTCTCGGGCCTCCTGCATGCGCACTGGTGAGGCCGACTCCCCCCTTGCTCCCTACAGTCAGGCTGCGGACCCTTTAAAAAATGGCGGCGACACGACGGGCTGCGGGGACTGGGGCGGCGGCGAAGTCCGAGATGGCGGGTGGGAAGAGTACTAGGAGGGGGCCTGCAGGAGACCCAGGGTTGGACCCATAGGAGTCCTGTCATCAGGACCTTCTTGATCGGTCTTTTGTTTCAGTTCCTAGTGGTGGAGGAGCTTCAGGGTGCCGGCTGGGCATTCCAGACTCTTCTTCGGATCTGATTATGGATCCGAACGGGTGATCAGGAATGGGGTTACAATGTAGTGAGGCGGGAAGGGTCTCGGTGGGACACAGAAAGATCCCAAGGGCCGCAAGGCATACTGTAGGCTGAAAATGCACCAATCCATGAGCCCACTGCCTCCCTTCTTCCTGGGTGGAGCAGTGGCCTGCCTTTATCTCCAAGGCCCGGAGCTCTGGCATCCCGAAACTGCTTTCTGCCACATGTGCAAAGAGAGACAGAGGTGAGTCTGAGATGGAGCCAATGTGACCACACGTGGTACTGACGTCCCCCAAGAACAGATGGAGTGAGCGTGTGTCTCTGAGGCCGTATGGGGCGATGCCGAGACAGATAGTGACGTCCAGGCATGCCTCCGTGGGCCACTGGGACCTTCCACACAAAGCTGAGGAAAAGCCAAGCACACCTGAAAACATGCGAGGCAGGGCCTGTGCCCCAGTCCAAGCCACATTCAGGGATGCCTGCCAGAGGGGCCCAGAGGTTTCGACAAACGACACCACACTGACACCCCGCCACCGGGTAGGAACCCCTGACGCCACCTCCCCTAAACCCAGCAAAACCCAGTGCCTTTGGCTCCCTCACATCAGTGGCAGCCAAAAGATTCACTGCTTGAAGGCACTTTCCCCAGGAGCAGAGCAACCGGATGGCCCTTAGGAATGAGAGAGGAAGCACAGGTGGGATGCAACACTGCCTTTCCTAGAAGGCAAAGGTCAGCCACGGTGGGGTCGCCTCCCGCTCTTCCTGGACTGACCACGCAGCCCTCAATTCCGACATGGAGACCAAGGGAGCTTCCTGTCCAAGACAGGTATGGCAGCCCAGAGCTCCAGGATCATCACACCTGCCCAATCATCCAGAAATAGGTTTGGAGAGGGAAGGAATCATGAAACGGACCCCAAAGAAATTTCTCCCTGATAGACTGGGACGTGTTCTTTGTTGAAGACGTTGAGCCAGACTAAGAAGCCTCTAGGATTCCAAGAAACTGGGCAGACAGAGAAATAAGGAGCAGAGAGCAGAGGCCAGCGCCCAGGCAGGATACGGCACAATGCCACCATCACGGGCATCCGGGAACAAGTGCCAAACGGGTGACTTGGCCAGGAAGGCTAGCGTTTGGGTGACAGAAATGCTTGCCGCATCCCGTTGCCGGCTTCCTTCTCCGTCCCTGTGTCTAGCTGTGGCTAGATTTCTCAAGGAGGGCAAAGTGCGAGAGGAGTGGAAACCATCTTCTTGAAGGTCTGTGGGCACCCTCCTGCGGGTGGACAATGAGCAACTGTGAGGCCTTTGTCCTTGGCTGGGGTATGGTCGTCTTGATCCTAGCAAAGAGGCAGCTGAGGATGAGAAGGGTATTGAAACCCTTGCCAGTCAGGCTGGAGGCTCAGAGCCCCGACAATGAAGCAGGGCCACGGAGAACTCCTGCTTTGCCAAGCCTCAGGGACTGGATTCTAAGACAACCATGGAAATCAATGTGACGGGAAAATCAGCTAGAGCCTCTTGGATACGCATTTGCTGGGCCGACTCACGCTCCACTCCTGAAAGTCAGGCTGTGGCCCCTTTAAACAATGGCGACTGGCGGTGGCAGGGGGAATCCTGCTGCAGCTGCGGCGATGGTGGGATGCAGGTTCCAGTAGGGGGCGGCAGGGGAGAGAGGGCCGCGGGGGTCCCAGGGCCAAACGCCGAGGAGTCCTGTCTTAAAGACTTCCTTGAGCTGACTTCCACCGGTGGAGAGAGAGCTTCAGGGCACCTGCTGGCGTCTCAAGACCCCTCTTCAGATCCCATTTTGGACCCCTCCGGGTGAAGAAGGTTAGGCTCACCACATCTGCTGACAAAGGAAGGGCCTCGTTGCAGGACAGAATGATCGCATGGGCCTCAAGGCGTGGTGTCAGTGGAAAAATCACTGATCCATGAACCCTCATTCTCCCTCCTCCTTTGAAAGAGCAGTCGCCTGCCCCACTTGTAAAAGCTCTGGGGCCCTTGCAAGCTGATACCTCTTTCCAGAACACATGCAAACAGAGACAAGGGCAACTCCAAAGTGGAGCCAATGCCAACACATGTGGAACTGCCGTATCCCAGAGTAGATGGTGTGAATATGTGTCACTGAAGTCATATGGGGCAATGGCAAAACACAAGATGGTGTTCAGGCATGTGCCAGGTGGAAGGGGGGCACAAGTGACCTTCCCATCAATGCCAAGGAAAATCAAAGAACACCTGGATCCAGGAGGGGGCCAAAACATTCAGGGAGTCAGTCCACCCAGGAGCAGAGGAGAGAATGTTTCTCGAGAATGAGACTGGAAGTGCAGAGGAAATGCAACACCACCTGTCCCAGAAGACTAGGCCTGTCACAGTGGCCTACTGCTCATTCTAGGCAATCCACCCACTGATGAGGTGAAACACGGAGACCAAGGTAGCTTGCCTGTCTGAGACACCTATGGAAGTCAAGCTCTCCAGGGTCATCCAACCAGCCCAATCCAGCATAAACAGGTTGGGAGAGAGAAACAATCATGACATGGATGTCCACCAACTGTCTCCCTGATGGACAGGGAAGTGAGCTTTGTTGAAGACATTCAGCCAGATCAAGAGGCATCTAGGCCTCTCAGAAACAGGGGAGACAGAGTAACAGGGTGGCCAGAGCAGAGGTCAGAGCCCAGGGAGGATACAGCACCGTGCCACTGCCATGGACATAAGGGAAGAGGTGCCAAATGGGTGACTTGTCCAGAGAGGCCAGCGTCACAGGGAAAGGGATTGCTGCCATCTCCCATTCCCGGCTTCCTCTTCAAGACTGTATCGTGGTATGGCTTCATTTCTCAGAGAAGAGCCGTGAAAAGATACAGCCATCTTCTCTGACGTGGGTCTGCTCCTCTCCTGCAGGACAATGAGCTCCTGTGGGGCCTTTGTCCTAGGCTGGAGTGTCATCATCTTGATCCTGGAAAAGAAGCTGCTAAGGATGGGGATGATAGTCCAATTGCTCCGGGACAAATGCATCTCCTCATGTGTCCAGGCCTTCACAAACCTAAAGTGGAAGGGCCAGGAAAATGATTGACAACCGGTCACATGAACCAGGCAGAGAAGCAGAAAGAGGTTCACCAAAGACCGGCCGACATGGAAGAAATCGCTTTCTGGCACACAGGGCACATTTGTCCAAAGACACACACGCACAAGGGCACACACACACACACATACAAACCGACAGAGAGAGGGAAAAAAACTGACAGAGTGACAGACAGCGAGAGAGGAGAGAATGGGAGTCACCCCCCCCACACGCACACACAGACACATACACAGTCAGAGCAGTGGCACGGAAACACCTCCTCCTCAGCTCACAGGCAGCCCCTGAGGCTGCGGGGTTCTGCTCTCAACGAGAACGACTGTTGGGTGAGAGAGTAGCCCAAGAGCACGCAGTCCGACTTGTCCTAGAGATCATGGGGGCACAACTTTTGGGGAGACTCACCCGAACACCGTCCGGGCAGGCCTGAGGTTAGTCTGTCGCGGTGTTTCCCCTGGACTCCGCCGAGGGTTTCTTCATCCTGGTCGGCCCTTTGCGAGTCCTGGCATCCGGAGACATTCCTGTCGACCCCGTGGAGAGGTCAGGCTGGAACCTCGGAGCCCCAACACCCAAACACTGCCATGGAGGTCTCCTGCTTTGCCAAGCCTCGGGGACTGGTTTCTGACAACCGTGGGAATCACTGTGATAGCAGAAGCAGCTGGTGCTTCACACATACGCATTGGCGGGGCCGACTGAGGCTCCGCTCCTGGGGATCAGGCTGCGTCCCCTTGAAACAATGGCGGCTGTGCGACTGCAGGGGCGCTCCTGCTGCAGCCTCAGCCACCGCTGGATCCGGGATCCAGTAGGGGGCGGCGTGAGAGAGGAGGCCGCAAGTGAATAGCGCCAAACCCTCAGGAGTCCTGTCTTCAGGACTTCCTTCAGCCGACTTCCACCAGTGGAGAGGGAGCTCAAGGGCACCTACTGGGGTCTCAGGACTCCTCTTCAGGTCTGATCTTGGACCCACCCGGTGAGAAAGGAGGGGGAGCTTCAGGGCGCCTGCTGGGGATCCTTCAGATCCGATTATGGACCCCTCCGGGTGAGAAAGGATGGGCTCACCACATCTGGTGAGGCAGGCAGGGCCTCGCTGCAGCACAGAATGACCCCATGGGCCTCAAGGCGCAGCGTCAGCTGAAAATTCACTGATCCGTGAGCCCTCTGGCTCCCTTCTCCTTTGAAAGAGCAGTGGCCTGCCCCGCATCTAAAAGTCCTGCAGCTTCTGCAAGCCGACACCGTTTTACAGAACCCGTGCAAGCACGGACAGGGGGGAATCCGAGGTGGAGACAATGCGACCACGCGTGGCACTGGCGTATCTCAGTGCAGGTGGTGTGAATGTGTGTCACCGGAGTCATCTGGGGCGATGTTGAAACAAACAGTGGTGTCCAGGCATGTGCCCAATGGAAGGGGTGAAAAAGTGACCCTTCCATCAATGCCAAGGAAAATCAAAGAACACCTGGGAACCAGGAGGTGGCCTGTGCCTGAGTCCAAGCCACATTTTGAAACATCTGCCAGAGGAGCAAAGAGGTTTCTGCAACATTCACCCCACCCCCAACCCTCCACCGTCCAGGTAGCCCTGATGCAACCTCCCCTGCCCCCATCCCCAGCCCCAGCCCCAGCCCCAGCCCAGTCGTTTTGGCTCCGTGACGTTCAATACGGCCAAAAGATCAAGGGAGTCCTTCCACCCAGGGGCAGAGGAGAGAATGTCCCTCAAGTATGAGACAGGAAGTGCAGAGGAAATGCGACACCACCTGTCCTAGAAGGCAAGGCCAGTCATGGTCGCCTAGCGCTCATTCTAGGCAATCCACCCACCCATGAGGGGAAACATGCAGAGCAAGGAAGCTTCCTTGTCTGAGACACATATGGAAGCCAAGAGCTCTAGGGTCATCAGACCTGCCCAGTCAAGCAGAAACAGGCTTGCAGAGAGAAACAATCACGACACAGGTCTCCAGGAAGTGTCTTCCTGACGGACTGGGAAGTCATCTTTGTTGAAGACATTCAGCCAGAGTGAGAGGCATCCAGGCCCCTGAGAAACAGGGGAGACAGAGCAAGAGGGAGGCCAGAGCAGAGGCCAGAGCCCAGGAGGATACAGCACCGTGCCACCGCCACGGGCATAAGGGGAGGGGTGCCACTAGGGTGGCTTGTCCACAGAGGCCAGCGTTCCAGTGACAGGGATTGTTGCCATCTCCCTTTAACGGCTTCCTCTTCCAGACTCTATCGTGATGTGGCTTCATTTCTCAGAGAAGAGCTGTGAAAAGATACAACCATCTTCTCTGACGTGGGTCGGCTCCTCTCCCGCAGGACAATGAGCTCCTGTGGGGATTTTGTCCTTGGCTGCAGTGTGGTCATCTTGATCCTAGAAAAGAAGCCGCTTAGGATGGGGATGAGATTTCAATTGCTCCGGGACCAACGCATCTCCTCACGTGGTCAAGGCCTTCACAGACCCAAAGTGGAACCGCGGCGAAAACGATTGACAACCAGCCACATGACCCAGGCAGAGACCTAAAAAGAGGCTCATGAAAGACAGACCAAAAATCAAGAAGTCGCTTTTTGGCGCACAGGGCACATTCTTCCGAAGTCACTCGCAGATGGGAACACACACACACACAATGACAGAGAGAGAGAAAGAAGCCCACAGAGAGTGAGAGACAGAGAGAAGAGAGAATGGGAGACACGCACACACACACACACACGTACACACACACACACAGTCATACAGCAGTGGCACAGAAGCATACAACCCCACGCAACTCCTGAGGCTGCGGGGTTCTGCTCTCTGCGAGAACGACCCTTGGATGAGAAAGCAGCCTAGCGACACGCAGGCCGACCTGTCCTCGAGATCACGGGGACAGGACTTTTGGGGAGACTCACCCGAACACCGTCCTGGCAGGCCTGAGGCTGGGATGCCGCGCTGGTTCCCCAGGTCTCTGCCTGTGGTTTCGTCATCATGGTCGGCCCTTTGCGACTCCTGGCATCCGGAGATGTTCCTGTCGACCGCGTGGAGAGGTCAGGCCGCAGCCTCGGAGCCCCGACACCCAAGCACTGCCACGGAGGGATCCGGCTTTGCCAAGCCTGGGGGACTGGTTTCTAAGACAACCGTGGGAATCACTGAAGGTAGAAGCTGCTGGCGCCTCGCGCATGCGCATTGGCGGGGCCAACTCGCGCTGGGCTCCTGGCAGTCAGGCTGCGCCCCCTTGAAACAATGGAGGCTGCGCGGCGGCAGGCGCGCTCCTGGTGTAACCTCGGCCGCGGCTGGATCCGGGATCCAGTAGGGGGCATCGTGGGAGAGGGGTCCGCGGGTGACCTAGGGCCAAACCCTCAGGAGTCCTGTCTTCAGGACCTCCTTGAGCCAACTTCCACTAGTGAAGAGAGAGCTCTAGGGCTCCTGCTGGAGTCTCAGGACTCCTCTTTGGATCGGATCTTGGACCCCTCTGGGTGAGAAAGGATGGGCTCACCACATCCGCTGACCAGGCAGGGCCTCGCTGCAGCACAGAATGTTCCCATGGGCCTCAAGACTGTAGTGTCAGCTGAAAATTCACTGACCCATGAGCCCTCTGCCTCCCTCCTCCTTTGAAAGAGCAGTGGCCTGCCCCGCTTCTAAAAGCCCAGGGGCTCCTGCAAGCTGATACCACTTTCCAGGACACAGGCAAACAGGGACGGGGCTATTCCGAGGTGGAACCAAGGCGACCACGCATGGCAGTGGCGTATCCCAGAGCAGATGATGTGGATGTGTGTCACTGAGGGCATATGGGGTGATGGCGAAACAACCAATGGTGTCCAGGCATGTACCCAGCTGAAGGGGGGTACAAGTGACCTTTCCATCAATGCCAAGCAAAATCAAAGAACACCTGGGATCCAGCAGGAGGCCAAAAGATTCAGGGAGTCAGTCTACCCAGGAGCAGAGGAGAGGACGTCCCTCAAGAATGAGACAGGAGATGCAGAGGAAATGCGACACCACAGCTGTCACAGAAGACAAGGCCAGCCATGGTCGTTTACCGTTGCTTCTAGGCAATCCACCCACCCATGAGGTGAAACATGGAGACCAAGGTAGCTTCCCTGTCTGAGACACATATGGAAGCTAAGAGCTCCAGGGTCATCAAACCTGCCCAATCAAGCAGAAACAGGTTTGGAGAGAGACACAATCATGAAATGGATGTCCACCAACTGACTCCATGATGGACTGGGAAGTGATCTTTGTTGAAGACATTCAGCCAGACCTAGAAGCTTCTAGGCCTCTCAGAAACAAGGGAGACAGAGTAAGAGGGAGGACAGAGCAGGGGCCAGAGCCCAGGCAGGATACAGCACTGTGCCACTGCCACGGACATAAGGGGAGGGGTGCCAAACGGGTAACTTGTCCAGAGAGGCCACCATGACAGAGATTGTTGCCATCTCCCATTCTCAGCTTCCTCTTCAAGACTGTATCATGGTGTGGCTTCATTTCTCAGAGAAGAGCGGTGAAAAGATACAGCCATCTTCTTGGACGTGGGTCTGCTCCTCTCCTGCAGGAGAGTGAGCTCCTGTGGGGCTTTTATCCTTGGCTGGAGTGTGGTCATCTTGATCCTAGAAAAGAGGCCACTCAGGATGGGGATGAGATTTCAATTGCTCCAGGACCCACGCATCTCCTCACGTTGTAGAGGCCTTCACAAACCCAAAGTGGAACCGCCAGGAAAATGATTGACAACCGGCCACATGACCCAGGCAGAGATGCAGAAAGAGGCTCACCAAAGACCGGCCGACATGCAAGAAATCGCTTTCTGGCGCACAGGGCACATTCGTCCAAACACACACACGCACAATGGCACACACACACACATACACATACACACAAACTGACAGAGAGACGGAAAGAAGTAGACAGAGAGTGACAGCGAGAGAGGAGAGAATGGGACACACACACACACACACACACACACAGTCATACAGCGGTGTCACGGAAACACCCCCACCTCAGCCCTCAGGCAACCCCTGAGGCTGCCGGGTTCTGCTCTCCACGCGAATGACCCTCGGGTGAGAGAGCAGCCCACGGACACACAGGCAGACCTGTCATCCAGATTACGGGGGAATGACTTTTGGGGAGACTCACCCGAACACCATCCGGTCAGGCCTGAGGATGGGATGCCGCTCTGCTTCCCCGGACTCTGCCTGTGGTTTCGCCATCCTGGTTGGCCCATTTCAAGTCCTGGCATCCGGAGACGTTCCTGTGGACCCCGTGGAGAAGTCAGGCCGGAGCCTCGGAGCCCCGACACCGAAGCCCTGCCACGGAGGGCTCCTGCTTTGCCAAGCCTCAGGGAGTGGTTTCTACCACAACCCTGGGAATCGCTGTGACGGGGAGAAGCAGCTCACTCCTCGCGCATGCGCATTTACTGAGCCGAGTCCCGTAGCTCCTGGAAGTCAGGCTGAGGTCCCTTTAAAGAATGGCAGCTGCGCGGAGGCAGTGGGGCTGTTCTTTCTGTAGCAGCGGTGGCGGCTGGATACGGGGCCCAGTATGGGGCGGCGTGGGAGAGGGGACCGCGGACGTCCAGTACCAAACCGTGTCACCTGGAGTGACTGGCTCTCCAAGGGCCAGCTGGCCATCGTATCCTGGAGATGGTCAACAAAGCTTTGACCCTGACCAGAAAGGAAAATGCTGCCAGTGCCCTGGACTGAGGACAACCAGGACATATCACGCTTACCTGGGAAGGGCCCATACACAAAGGCTCCTGGAGAAGCACAGGGCCTGTCACCAAGATGACCAACATCTGGGGATTGTGACCCTGGGGACTGGCTATGTGAGTGTACTGTGTGAGCTGCCCCAAAATGCCACCCAGAAAGTGGAAATGGCCCTGGAAAGCTGTAGCAGGGAAACCCCTCACTGGTGAGTTATTCTCCACCTGCCTCCCTCTGTTCCTGGCAACCCTGCCCCATCTCGATTTTCAACCCCAGCTGTGTCTGCCTGGAGGGTGGCATGGCCAGCGTTAGTATTTCCTTCTACAGCTCAGTGATGGGCTCCACCAGCCCTCACCATGCCTCAGAACCTGAGACCCTTAGGGAAGGACAGGACATGCTGCAAACACAAACCCGGTGAGAGAGGGTCCTCTGGCCACAGAGGTCACAGGTAGGGGTCTACAGACTCCAGTTCTCAGTTCCTGACCAGGTTTCAACCATCAGCATGCTCTTTAACCTTATTATTTCTTGTCATTCCCATCTGTGACATGGGGAAGGCACCCACCTCAGAGGTTTTGTGAGCAACAAATGAATACGATTAAAGTGCCTTTCCTGGTGCTACACATAAAGCCAGGCATGAGTCCTTGTGCAGCTGCCCCACACGTCCAGGTCCCATAGGCTAGCTCAGACCACAGAGGTCACAGGTAGGGGTCTACAGACTCCAGTTCTCAGTTCCTGACCAGGTTTCAACCATCAGCATGCTCTTTAACCTTATTATTTCTTGTCATTCCCATCTGTGACATGGGGAAGGCACCAACCTCAGAGGTTTTGTGAGCAACAAATGAATACGATTAAAGTGCCTTTCCTGATGCTACACATAAAGCCAGGCATGAGTCCTTGTGCAGCTGCCCCACACGTCCAGGTCCCATAGGCTAGCTCAGACCCCAACGTTGGGCCAGTTCTCAACAGATGCCTGGATGCCAGGCCCCCCTGGAGATACTGGGACCCTGGCCTGGGCCTGGACAGAAGATCTTGCTGTGCCATTTGGAGACGACCGCATAGGTGAGGACTGGGGCCTATGTGGCCCTGTGAAGGGGTGTGCCCTAAGGCGGGGCTTGGGTGCCTCGCTGGGAGGGCACAGGATGGAAAGGCCGGCAGGTGAGACCCAAGGCCACTCTATACCACGTTTTGAACAAACCTGTCACTCTCCACCTGCAGACTCATCTCTGCATATTTAAGACACTATTGGGCCCTTAGTTAAAAAATGATATTTTGCTTGCACACTCAGCGTTCTCATCCAACATCAGTGGGGAATCAAAAATCTTTTATTTGGAAACAACAAGTAAGGGAAGCAATGTTGAAAATTTGTCATGGCTCCATAACCCACACCTCCTCTGGGGATTGATTATTTTCTTAAAATGCAACGTGTACTGTTAGTTTAAATCATCCCAACTGGATAACACTCTTTAAATCTTCAGTAAACCTTTGCGTTTAAACCACCTGCAGATGAGAGTAAATCTGTTAGGTGAGAGGAGAGTGAGCACTCAGTGGAGGTGAAATAAAATCAGGTAATAAGAACTTAGATTGTGGTCTCTTGACACCTCCCGCCCACCCCACCAGAATGTGACAGCTGAACAAGAAGACATGGCAGGCCTGGCCACAGTGCCCAGTGGGGCTGCCCACCCTAGCTCTTAGGAAACTGGATACTTGGGGCCAGTGGCCACCCAGGGCCTGTTGTCCACCTGGGTCCTAGGGGTAAACCTAAGACCTGTGTCCACCTGTGTGTTAGGAGTAGACCTAAGACCTGTATTTCCCCTGGGACCTGATGTCCACCTGAAGACTGGAGTTCACCTGTGGCCCTACTGTCCAACTGGGGCCTGAGGTCACTAAGGTCGTAGGTATCCCTCTGAGGCCTGGTGCCCACTTGTCCCTGATTTCTACCTGGATCCTGGGTATCCACCTGGAGCCATATACCCTTCATAAGCCTGGTTACCTTCCTGGGGCCTAAGCATTAACTGGGGGCCTAATGTACACCTGGAGTTCAGTGTCCACCTGGGGCCAGAGTTCTATGAGGAGCCTGGTCTTTACCTCGGGCCTGTCTCTCTCTCTCTGTGTGTAATCTCACTTTCTATGAATAGTTTTGAAAAATAACTTTCTGGGTTTTTTTTTTGTTATTGCTCTTACACAGTTAAATTTACATAAATGGACACATTGATTTGTTTCTGTCTTCTCATTTTTTCTTATCACCTTGCTTCAGTTGCTTTATTATTTCTATTCATCACCACTTAAAGGGCCAATCACAGGATACCAAAAACGACTTTATAAGGAACAGTGGTAAAGAAACATTGATTAAAAAATATGAAAATCTGTAACATAAGTATAATTAAAAGTATAATTTTGAAATTTTAATTTAAACAAGTGGGATAGGGAATAGGTAGAAAATTAATTTTAACTAGCTCTTTGGTAAGCCAGCACAATAATATTGAAAATCAAAAGTAAAAAAGCTGAAAAGGATGTAAATAACACGGTCAATATCTTTATCTAAAAGTATACAAATGTACATTTGTATTTCATCATGTTTTCAAATGTAGGTCATGAATTAGACAACAAATGAGTAATCAATGTATTCTAAATCGTCAATATCATATTGTATTCCTCAAAGCCAGCAATAATTAAAATTTTCAGATATTTGGAAATCACTAAGACCATTATTAAGCAATCTTGAATTTAGAGAGAAAACAATAGGTGAATTATGAAAACAATGTAGTATAATGATAAATACCTTTAGATATGTAAGTTTTTGAGAATTCATTTAAACAGAAATTGGAGGCATATTTCTAACTTTAAGTACATTTTTAAGAAAAAACTGAAAATCTAATAAAACAACTAAATCATCCATCTGAAAACCTAGAAAAAGCATACAAGTAAACAAAAATCATAACAAATTTAAGTAACATAAACTAAGAAATAACAGAAGACAAAATATTAAAATAAGAAAATAATTTTTGATATTAGTAGCAATACCAATTAAGAACATAAGGTATGCAGATGAAACAGAATTTTGAAAAAGCTATTACTAGAGATGTAACATAGATAAAAAATGTGGCCTTCAAATAGCAAGAAAAAATGTTTATCCTGGTTCCTTTCACAAATTCCTCCAAACTCTCAAAGATACACAGAAAGCAACAAATATGAGCAAATGGAAAATAGAAAAGCACGACAAACTAGACCTGTTCATTTCACACACTCCTATTAGGTTGGTGTAAAAGTTATTGCAGTTTTTGCCATTAAAAGTAATGTCAAAAACAGCAATAATTTTCACACCAACCTAATAACAATCTTTTGTTTATAATTTGCCTTTTTCTGCATATGGGACTAATCCAAGTATTTAGTTTCCATATGGGCATTATGATCGGCATGGGTTTGTGGGTGGTGGATATATAGTGTTGGCACAATTTGCTATGTAGGGTTTGCTCTTAGACATCCAGATAGAGTTACCAGGCAGTAGCCTATCTATTCTCTGAGTCTGGAGGTCTGAGAACAGGGTGGGTAGGAGAATATAGTGAGAACTCTGTGAGGAATTAGAGATATGGGGGTTACACTCTTGACCTACGTGTAGCCAGCAAGCCCTATTCAATGTGCTGAGTTTAGAGAAAGGCTCAGACAAGGGCCTAGAGCATGGGCAGGAGAATCTGCAAGCTTCCCAGGGTTCTGCCTGGGCCAGGGCCATGCCCAGCACAGCCTTGAAAGGACAGAACTGGGGTCCTGCAGTCCACCTCTGTGGGCACCTGGAATTACGACCATCCCACCTGCCCTAGTGTAGACAGGGGCTACAGGAGATGAAGCCTCCGTTTTCTCCTGTATATAATGTGAGGTGCTTAGAGCATGAAACCGTAGGGTTCCACATGCTCTGATAGTGCTTGTTGACCTTGGTTTTTTATGAATGACCCCGTGTTTGCTGAGACACTTGAAAAAAGCTATTCACTCTGGGGGTCCTTCAGAGCAGAGAGAGGCTTGGTGGTTCGGGTGGATGAGGATTTGTGATAGGACAGAATGTGCCCAGGCACTGGACCCTGTGTCAAAAGTCCCGGAACACGATCAAACCTCATTTGGAAGTTGGGGGAAATTGCTGCCCTGGCTGTGGTGAGGACGCCTCGAGAGTGAACTGCACATCCCAGGAACTGGAGGCAAAGAAGGGACAAAAGAGACTGCTGAGGTCCTTCTTACTGCCCTTGGAGCCTGCAGATCCTGCTCCTTTGCCTCCTGGGACCCTAGAGAGCCACTGACTTGAGGAATCCTAAATGCAGGTCCCTGTTTTGTTCTGTGATGCTCCTGCCTGAGGCTGCAGTGCTGATGCTCGCTACGGGGTGGGTGGGAGGACAGTGTTCTGTGTTCCTGGTGCCCACTGAGCTGTTCTCATGCATCTGGAGCCAGGGGAGAGTCATGCTGAGGTCACGCAGTTCCTGTTCTTATGAATGATCTCCACATTATGAGGTGGCCAGAAGCAAGAAGAGGCATTTGACATCCTCCCATTTATTCACTCAGCAACTCTGCCCTTAGCATTAGTCCTGTGTGCCAGGTGCCCTGGTGGGCCCAGCATACGGTACTGAAAATGTCCACGTGGTCCCTACCCCCAGGGGCCACAGTCTGAGGACAGGTAGACATCAAGCCCCAAGTTGATACCTAGGTGTCCGGTGGACATCATGCCCCAGATGGACACCCTGGCCAGAGGTACACTTCAGGTCCCAAATGGAAATTCAGCCATAGGTGGATATCTGGCAGCAGGTGGATAGCCAGTCCCAGGTGGACATCAGGCTCCAGGTTGACATCAGTCCCCAAGAGGATATCTAGGCCCCAGGTGGATGCCCATTGCATACTTGTAAATTGTCAAGACTGTTTTTTTTTTAAAGCAAGTGAGAGCTATCATAAAACATGATAATTTTTAGTAGATTTTGAATATTCCTAAACTCCATGAGAAATCATAATAAATACTTTAAAAATCAGCGTGTATATGGAATGAGTATTTTTAAATGTATCTTTCATGTTAAAAGATTTAGAATAAAATGTTACAAAAGTTATCTGTGTTATTCATAGAAAATGTAGACAATGAAAAGAATCAGAGACTAAAAATACCTATATTCTTGGCTATGAGATAATCGCTGCTATGGCACATTCCTTCTAACCTTATTGTCGTAGATTTTTTATACCTAATATTGATTTTATGCCACACATTTCATTACATATGCAATGGAGTATTACTTATTCATTACTAAATCACAAAGAGTTTGATTGATTGTGTGTATATTTAAAAAGGCAAAGGAGAAAGATAAATTTACATAATTCAGGTTTTTCCACTTAGCATTTTATCAATAAACATATGTGGTTGAGAGCATATGCATGAGAGATTTGGTTCTGCATTTATTTCGGATGGTCTCATGTCCTATGTGCTTATCACTAAATATGATTCTATTGTAAACTATATGCATTTATTTTTACATATGTCCTTAAAGGAACAAAAACATTTACCTTTGATGTTAAAGCAAATAAACAACAACAATCTGTTCTAATGCCAGAGGAACAGCAAACTGAGGGTGATTGTAAAATTATATATATGAATACATCACTTTAGAGGCCACTTAATTTTTTTCCAAGGGGATCTTTGACTATATGTCATTTGTATTTTATTTAATGATTTTATAATTTAACCCCTAAATTATAAATCTAGAATTTAGAAAGTATATTTCCTTGCTGGATTACATTTTTGGAAATATTATTTTATATGTGTACAAATATTACAAGTCATTGTAGACACTGGAAAAGTATATTATTATTTAAAGGCAATAAAGTTTCTACAATAAACTGGTATACCAAATAAAATTGTTGGTGCATTTTTTCCAGTAGATTTTGTACATATTACATATTTAACCTTTTTTATTCAGCACATAATTTTTGAGTATTTACTAAGTGTCTGCATTACGAACTGTGTTTAAAGAGTGAAATAACAGACATGGCCTCGAACATTAAAAATTAAAGTTAGGTCCCCTATTTATATATTTAAAAATGGTAATTATGAAAACTTGTTGAGATTTTTACCTAGATAACATTACAATAATACGCTTGATGTTAATATTTGCAAGTGAGCAAAAAAGAAAATAAAAAGATGGTTTAATTCATTCAATGTACACTTTAAAATTGCAGAAAATAGTCAAGTTTCTTTGCTTTGCAATTCAATGTCTATGTGTTTTTCTCTGCAACTTGGCTTTTGTGGAGTGAGAGAAACAATTATTCTTCCAGCCCAATAAAGGCAGAAGAGTAACAATAAATCTAATATTTTAAATGCTGATCAAAAGATAGTAAACATATTATTTCAGAATACTGAGATCAATAAGTTGATCTACAAAAAAAAGCCAAACTGACAGTATAACTGAATAAGAAAAGGCCCAAAAGAGACAAAATACTTTTTGTTTTGTTACCTCGGTATGACACAACTTACCCTAACTATAAAGACCCTACATTACCAAGATGGGTGGCTTATAATATGGAGAGTAAACAAAGTCATTTCACTTTTAGCATTTTTATTTCTCTAAGAATAAAATGTGTATGAGGAATTTATAAAAAAAATTGACACTATATGTTAATACTGCAATGAGCACTTTTCGAGAAAAGACTTTTTTACTCTCTTACCAACATGATGTTAGCAGTATTTATTTTCTCCAGAAATAATGCGGCAATAAAAATATCAGTATGTGGGTAAAATTAGTGTAGTTTCTTAAAGAAATGAGTTAGACCACAGGCTAATTATGTGTATTTCACTGGTATTTGAATGCCTACAATCATATTCTTTATAAGGCACAGAGAAGATTTTCCAAAAAAACAAATATGCAAACCTGAAAAGTAATTACCACTTGGTAGTGACAATATGGATAGGGTGAAGGGCGTCATCAGGAAGCAATGAAAAAGATACATTTGCAGTTAAATTTGAAAACCATGATGTTTAACACATATGGTAATAAAAAATACTTTCTCCTGTTTCAAAATTATTATAGACTTCAAGATAGAAGCTAAAATATCTAGGGATAATGATATGGTTAATCACAAATTAAAAATTAAAGGATATTTTGAGTATTATAAGTTAAGAATGAGATCTTATTACCCAATGAAAAGGGAATAATTCATTATGCTCCATCTCCATTGAATTAAAAGGCCCCATAACCTGGGTAATTTAAAAGTTTAATTTGACTTAAAAGTCTTGTTTTGTTCATCAAGCTGAAGGGTTTGCTCTCAGAAATATTCTAGGATTGCATATCCCCAACTCTGTATGAAGTATACAAAGAATGTTATAAGGGCCACAATCTAAATGTTATTATGTAAATAATTTAGTACCATTTCATTTGCCTTTGTAGATTTAAATATGTAAATGGCTTTCTCATATTAGGAAACATCATTTTTCAAAACCCAGATAAACATAATATATTGCAGGAGAATAATTATTTATTTATTTAAAAAGAAATGCTGGATGCTAAGTCCAAAAGACATAAATTATTTTATACTAATAACTACTAACATTTTATTCATTAACACATAAAAGTCAAAGATTTTAAAATAATCTTTAAATGATTAGCAACATGTTGATCTTTTTCTTTTTTCATAAACCTTTTTGAGTCTTACAAATACTAAATTATACAAGCAATATTAAATATTAAATTCAATGAACTTGAATTAAAATATTCAAATTTACTAGAATATGGACATGGGAAAAATGAAAGTAAACAGAAGCATAAAGCAGCATATGTAAAATTAAGAAAGCTACTGAGAGTGTTTAAAGTACATATTCATCTGTAGTCTAACTTCTGCCATAAATAAGGTGTCTTCTCAGTAAAACACAAACTGTTCATGAAGGGAAAAAGCATGTTGTATTAGGGAATATTCAACATAATTTTTTTAGTACTAACTTGTGCCTTGAATTTTATTTGATTTTGTGTTATAAACTTATGCACTTGATAATTTCTTTTTTCTTAAAAAAAGTATTTACAACTCTATTCAAAAGCAGTTTTTTTTTTTGTTTTTTTTTTTTTGAGACAGAGTTTCGCTCTTATCACCTAGGATGGAGTGCAATGGTGTGATCTTGGCTCACAGCAACCTTTGCCTCCCTGATTCAGGCGATTCTCTTGCCTCAGCCTCCTGAGTAGCTAGGACTACAAGCATGCACCGACATGCCTGGCTAATTTTGTTTTTAGTAGAAATGGGGTTTTGCCATGTTGGCCAGGCTAGTCTCGAACTCCTGACCTCAGGTAATCCACCCACCTTGGCCTCCCAAAGTGCTGGGATTACAGGCAAGAGCCACCATGCCAGGCCTCAAAAGCAGTTTTTAAAAGCAAACACAATATAACACCAAAGTTGATGAATCTATGCTCACTGAATTTTGCCAGGTTTAAAAAATTATTTACAGAATACTGCATCAAAAATAAGGCAATAACCCAAAATATACCATTAAAGATGTATTCACTCCTACAACTAGAAAGAACTAATCTATCTGGTAGCAAATAATACTTCATTCAGTTTCAGCATGTCTGAAATCTTTTTTTTTTTTTTTTTTTTTTGAGACGGAGTCATGCTCTGTCACCCAGGCTGGAGTGCAGTGGCACGATCTCAGCTCACTGCAAGTTCTTCCTCCTGGGTTCTGACATTCTCCTGCCTCAGCCTCCCATGTAGCTGGATTACAGGTGCCCGCCACCAAACCTGGCTACTTTTTTTGTGTTTTTGGTAGAGATGGGGTTTCACCGTGTTAGCTAGGATGGTCTCGATCCCCTGATCTCGTGATCTACCCACCTCGGCCTCCCAAAGTGCTGGAATTACAGGCGTGAGTCACCAAGCTCGGCCTCAGCATGTCTGAAATCTTTAAGGAAAAAAGTGATAAAACGTGACCCTCATTCTTCATTACACTCTTAGAACACTTGAGGGAAAATAATTTCCAAAGCACAAATTGGTAAAGAGGTGTAATCTTTCAAAAAGATATTCAGTGTTCAAAATCCAAGAATGCAATATCAGGCTGGGCGCAGTGGCTTATGCCTGTAATCCCAGTACTTTGGGAGGCCAAGGTGGGTCGATCACCTGAGATCAGGAGTTTGAGACCAGCCTGGACAACACGGTGAAACCCCGACCCTACTAAAAATACAAAAATTAGTGAGGCGTGGTGGTGTGCACCTGTAGTCCTAGCTGCCTGGGGAGCTGAGGCAGGAGAATTGCTTGAACCTGGGAGTTGGAGGTTGCAGTGAACCAAGATCATGCCACTGCACTCCAGCCTGGGTGACAGAATGAGATTCCATCTCAGAAAAAAAGAAAGAATGTAGTATCGGTATACACAGCTAATATACTGAATGAAAGAAATAGAATAATTTGAAGAGCTATCTTGACGAAAAAGGAGTCATGAGGAAAGTTGTATTCATGTCTCTGAATGAAGGAAATTGCAATGTGAGAAATTAGTACTATGACAACTATACTAAAAGCTTATTGCTAACATGTGTTGCGTTATTAACGTGTGTTAGGCAGAGTACCATACAATTTAAATGTGTTATCTCATTTATTGTAGGTAAAATGTAATTTTGAACTCTGGGATTATAAATGAATTAACTGGAATAAACTTCTATTTAAGTGGTCATCTATAAATTGGTATCTAGGAACAGGGTGATACAGTGCCCAAGTTTTCTAAGTATTCTTACTAACAGTTGTTTTTCTTGGATATTGCTCTTTTTTGGTCATTTTGATTTTTTTTATTTTAGAAAACTAATAAATTCACTCTTCTTGGTGCTGACACTTGGGTTTCATAGAAGAAAAAGTAGTTAAATTCTGTACTTTTAATTTTATTTCATTTTTTCTCTTTTAAAATTATTTTTAATTGGCATGTAATAATTGTACAGGTTTATGGGTTACAGAGTGATATTTTGATATATTTATGCAATGTGTAATGATCAAGTCAGAGTCATTAGAATATCCATTACCTAAATCATTTATTATTTCTTTGCAGGAGAATATTAAAAATCTTTTCTTCTAGTTATTTGAAAACACACAATAAATTCCCTTTAACTACAGTCACCCTGCAGTGCGGTAGAGAACTATAACTTATTCCTTCTCTCCAGCTGTAATTTTGTATGTGTTAACCAAATTTTTCTTATACTCCCCTTTCTCTTTCCTGTATATGGTAACCAATACTCTGCTATCTAAGCTTCCATACATGAGAACATGTAGTTATGTGCTGTTTATTTCTCTCTTTTTTTTTTTTTTTTTGAGACAGAGTCTTGCTCTTTCTCCCAGGCCAGACTGCAGTGGCGCTATCTTGGCTCACTGCAAGCTCCGCCTCCCGGGTTCAAGCCATTCTCCTGCCTGAGCCTCCCGAGTAGCTGGGACTACAGGTGCCTGCCACCTCGCCCGGCTAATTTTTTTTTGTATTTGTTGTAGAGACGGGGTTTCACTGTGTTAGCCAGGATGGTCTCGATCTCCTGACCTCGTGATCCGCCTGTCTTGGCCTCCCAAAGTGCTGGGATTACAGGCATGAGTCCCCGCTCCTGGCCTGTGGTGTTTATTTTTCTATGCCAGGCTTATTTCACCTAAGCTAATGCCCTCCAGTTGCATTCATGTTGCCACAAATGACAGGATTTTGTTCTTTATTATAACTCAATAGTATTCCATTATATAGGTATGTTACATTTTCTTTATTCATTCATCTGTTGATGGACACTTATGTTGATTCTATATCTTGGCTATTGTGAATAGTGCTGTAATAAACATGGGGGTGCAGGTAACCCTTTGATATATTGATTTTCTTTCCTTTGGATATATATTGAAAACCATACGATTAAATCAATAAACACAATGAAAGCATTTGGCAAAATTAAACATTCTTACATGACAAAAGCCTCTCAACAATTTAGTATAGAAAACATATGCTTCAACACAAAAGGGCATAAAGACAAACCCACAGCTAAGATCATACTGAATATGGAAAAGGTGAAAAATGAAAACTGGAGCAAGAAAAGGAGGCCCACTTTCACCACTCATATTTCACATACTGAAAGTCTTAGCCAGGGCAATTCAGTTAGAGAAAGAAATAAAGGGTGTCTGAATTGGAAAGGAGACAGTCAAATTGTCCCTGTTTGCAGACAATGTGATTTCATACACAGAAAAAACTAAAGACTCTACCAAAAACTTCTTAGAGTGATAAATGAATTTAATAAATTTAATAAAGTTGCAGGATATAAAATCAACATACAAAAAACAGTAGCATTTCTATATGTTGCTAGTAAACTAGCTGAAAAAAAATTCAGGAAGCTATTTCTTTTACAATAGCTACAAAAATGTAGCTATTGTAGAAATAAACTTAACCGAGGAAGTAAAAGATTTCTACAACAAAAATTACAAACATCAATGAAAGAAATTAAAGAAAACACAGAAAAGGAAAGACATCCAGGTTTATGGACTGAAATAATTAATATTCTAAAATGACTCACTATCCTACGTGATTTACAAATTCAGTATAATCACTAGCTTGTATTTTCAAAAGCACCTTAGCTGCATATTCTTAAGTCATTCAAATGACAATGCCTGGATTTAAGTGTAAGAGGTATTTTTATATCTATTTTATATTGGGCACAATATAGTGTGCTCGACCTCAAATTTGCTCAAAGATTGGAGCAGGTGCTGACAGCGAGGAGAACCCAGACAGTGGGCGCAGGCTTGAAAGGCTCCAGCTGTACCTGGGAGGGTGGGGCTCCTGCCTTCTCCTGGCTCCCAAGAGCACAGGACTGCCTGGGTCGCAGACCCTCCTTGGGCAGCTGCAGTTGCGCCTGGGGAGTTACTGCCCTGGCAATTTGGAAGGGGCTGGGCTCCCACTTGTCCCCAGCTCCCACTGGCTCCATAGAGTGTGCAGCCCTGGCCGTGACTCCTCTCTGCGTTTTCCCTGCAGTAGTGCACGGGCGAGGTGCAGGTGGCATGGGGGCCCTGGCTAATGCCGCACAAATGAACCTGATGCTCCTGGGGCCAATCCTGCAAGATCCGGCTGCCAGCGCTGATGGGCTCCCAGATGTGGTGGGAAGCGAAGTTGAGGCCACCATGGAGGGTCTGCACCTGGGAGTGGGTCCTGCCCAGCCATTAGGGGGCGGCTCAGTCAGATGCCTTGGGACACAGGGAACGGGGACCTACCACCGCCACTGCTGCTCCTGCTGCTGCTCCTGAAAACACTGCCCGTGAGGCCCAAGTGCTACTGACATGATGGCAACTGCCACTCCAGATGGCCAGCCGCTCCCATCAATAGTGTCCATATCTGGGAAGAAAAGTCAGGAAATAAATTATTGGTCAATAAAAATAATAGCAATAATAGTCCATGTTAAATTGACTGATCAACAGTGTTTGCTTTTGTTTAGGATTTTATTTTTTGCTTCATATTTATTAAACACATTTTATTTTATTGAGAACAAAATGTTAGATTTTTGGAAATTCATTTAGTACTTGTAAGTGTACTCTAGCAATGAAATTCTTAGCCAAACAGTTTAGACTCTAGTTAATATTTTATTGGTCAGAAATATTGTGTAATTTTAAAAATCTTGGTATATGTCTACATATGTTTAGTTGCAATTTAACTTTACCTACAGTCAGGTTTAATAGCTATCCTTTTATGAAAGGATGATATCTTACCCTTTGTAGATCCACAGTGCCTATCAACAATGTTTACTTGCAACATGTTGACAACTAACAGAAGCAAGGTATTAATTTGCTAATAACTTATTATCCTGGGGGACAGTACTATTCATTCCCAGGCACTTAAATTTCTACCAAGACACATTTATATATAGCTGGAAAGAAATTAAAGAAAGCACAAAAAAGGAAAGACATCCAGGACTGTATTATTTTTATTAATTAATTATTAAATTAATGTTTCAATTATCTTGAGTGCTTTCTCATATGAGATTTGTCTGGAATAGTAACATACCAGGACTTCTGCTTTGGAATTTCCTTTTTTCTGAATTTCTTTTTTTTGTGTGACAACTTAGCATTTTTTTAATATCTTTCTAAGTTGATACTGTTTTATTATTTCCTTCAAGAATTGAGAATGTACTTACATATTGAGCATACGAAATTTCCCATTATATCAAATCTTTATTCATTACAAAATTCAAATAAGCTAATAGATCCTAATGTTGCCATTGTTTGCATTTTCCTCTAGCCTAAAATTATTTTTATTTCAATTTTTGGAAAAGTATAACTCTTGTTTAATATCATCTCCCAACTCAAAACCAGATAAATAAAGCAATAAAGAAAACAGAGGCCAGGCACAGTGGCTCATGCCTGTAATCCCAGCACTTTGGGAGACCAGGAATAGTTGATCACTTGAGCCCAGGAGTTCAAGACCAGCCTGAGTAATATAACAAAACCCTATCTCTACTAAAAATACAAAAATTAGCCACGTGTGCTGGTGCATGCCTGTAGTCCCAGCTACTTGGGAGGCTGAGGGACAAGAATCACTTGAACTTGGGAGGCAAAGGTTACAGTGAGTGGAGCTGGTGCCACTGTCCTCCAGCTTGGGTGGCAGAGCCAGACCTTTTCTCTGAAAAAAAAAAAAGAAAAGAGAAAAAAAGTTTCCTAATTAGTAAAGATAGTTTATAGACAAGATCAATAATAAACAAGATGTTTATGAATAGCCACAATTGCATAAGTTGGAAAACAATCATTTAGATAAAGTTCTGGTGGTGTTGTATGTGCCTGTATGTGTGATAACATTTATCTATTAATCTTAATGTCATGCAAGGACAGTATCTTGATTTCTGCACTCCAAATTATTTCTTATTAGTAAATAAAAAATAAGTTTATCAGCTAGCAAATATTGCTTAAAAACTTGAAACACAAAAACATTGATATTATATGTATATATTTGTCAACACATAAAATATTCTGCATTTGTCATTTGCTCAAGTCTGAATGCTTTGGTTAGAAAAAAAGCTTCTAAATTTTATTTCTAGAAGATCACAATCTAAATTTCATATTCCCAAAGTTAATAAACAAACATAGTTGATAATTTTTCACAGCTGAAAGATAGGCATTATGATATATAAAATAGAAAAAAGTGAAGATTTATGTGGTTTAGCTGAGTCAATGAGTCAAAAATGTGGAATGCTGAAAAAAATAATGAAGTATTTTATCCCATTCATAGCAGCACTTCTTCAAATTATAATTTTCAGAGATGATCATAGTACATTCAAAATTAATTTTTAAATTTTGGTAACTGCTTTAATAAGGGTGATTGAGAAACTGCAGTGTATTAAGAATATAATAGTAGGGAACTAGGAACATCAGCCCTGACTCAGATTTCACCCGTAACTACTGAAAATGATAAAGAGAGGTTGGGGTGACATGATTCATATATTTGAATGTCTATCATGCTGAAAATTTCATTTTATTTTAATTTCTTAATTGAAGGATAAAATTTTATGTATTTATTTTGTACAACATGATATTTTGAGGTATATTTACGTTGTGAGGTGACTAAATCTAGCTAATTAGCATATGTATTACCTTATATGGTTATGAATTTTGTGGTAATTAACATCCAAAATATATAAGAAATTCAAACAACTCAATAGCAAGAAGGCAAATGAACTGATTAAAATATAAGCAAAAGATCTGAGCAGACATTTCTCAAAAGAAGACATACAAATGGCCAAGTAGGCATATGCAAAAAATGTTCAACATCACAATTATTATGGAAATGCAAACTACAGCTCCACTCTGCTGTCATCTCACACCTATTATAATGGTTATTATCAAAAATACAAGAATTAAACGTGTTGATCACGGTGTGGAGACCAGGGAACCCTTGTACACTATTGGTGGGAATATATTCACTTCGTGTAAAAGTAATTGCAGTTTTGCCATTACATTCAATGGCAAAAACTTCAATTACTTTTGCACTAACCTAATAAATTAGTACAGCCGCTATGTATTAAATATTAAGTTTTAGGCCGCTAAGTATTATGGTTCTCCAGAAATTTTAAAATTGAACTACTATATGATCCAGTGATCCCACTGCTGGGTATCTACCTATCCAAAGGATATAAAATCAGTATATGGAACAGATATCTGCACTCCCATGTTTATTGCAGTATTATTCACAGTAGTCATGATATGGAATCAACTTGTGTCCGTCGACGGGGGAATGGATAGAGAAAATGTGGCATATACATACAATGAAATACATTCAGCCACAGAAAAGAAGGAAATTCTGTCATTTGTGAAAACGTGGATGAACCTGGAGAATATTATGAGCTAGGCCAGAAAGACAATTATCACATAGTCTCATTTGTATGTGGAATCTCAAAAAGTTAAGAAGTAGAGAGTAAAATGTTTTTTTTGCCAGCAGCTAGTGTGGTTGGGAAGGGAGTTTGGTAGATGTTGGTCAAAGGATACACAACTATAGTCAGAGAGAAGGAGTAAAATTCAAGAGATCTATTGTGCAATGTGCTGACTATTGTTAGCAACTTAATGTATTTTTGAGAAATTCTGAGAGTGGATTAGTGTTCTAAACCAAAATGATAACTATGTGAGATGATGCTGGAAACTAATGGAAACATTTCTTTTTGTATGAAGACAGGACTGTGAACAAGGGTGATTGTAGCATTGTTGGTTGAAATGCAGATGAAGGCCATTGACTTCTTTCAGTGTTCTTCAAGAGCTTTGGAATGCAAGGAACCAACGTGGTATGGAGAAAAAAATGTTACATATAGTGTCAGAAAACTCAGATGATAAACTTAATAAATGCATGAATTTGGGAAGATAATTTACATCTCTCAGGATCAGTTACTTCATACCAAGGTTTATACGTGGGTTATTAGGAAGTCTGATTTAAATGATGTAAGTGAAATGTCTGAAACATAAGTTATTCTCAGTAATATTATAGTTATTTAACACAACATTTTAATGGGCATATGGTGTTAATGATACATTAAATTATATTTTAATATTTTAAGAAAATACTTTCATAAAGGAGTTTCATTCTTGTTGAACAGGCTGGAGTGCAATGGCACGATCTCAGCTCACTGCAACCTCTGCCTCCTGGGTTCAAGCTATTCTCCTGCCTCAGCCTCCCGGGTAGCTGGGATTACAGGCATGCGCCACCATGCATGGCTAATTTTGTATTTTTAGTAGAGACGGCATTTTGCCATGTTGGCCAGGCTGGTTTTGAATTAGTGACCTCAGGTGATCCACCCACCTTGGCATCTCAAAGTGCTGGGATTACAGGCGTGAGCCACTGCAGCCAGCCGAAAATAATTTTATTACATTTAAAATACTAGTAAAACTTATTTAATCTACATTTTCTTATGTTACAGAAATATGGTTGCAGTATGAATTCAGATGGTTTACACGTTAAAATTACTAACCTCTATGGCTGAAAAAGTTACCTATAAATGTTCATCGCCTTTAATTGATATTCACTCATATATGAAAATATATCACACTAATCAAATTGCAGATGTAGTAATAGAAAAGCAAAACTGTGCTATGAGTTTTGAACACCAATTTAATTTGACAGAACTTAAGTGACCAGAAAGAAAATAGAATTATTTGCAACTGAAGAAATTGCTGCTGGGTTAAAATTGACATTGAAAAAGCCCACCTTTTGACACTCTCCTCCCCCACATTGGCAACTGTTGGAATCAATTGTCATGCTCCCAAGGCAAATTATTGTCCATAACATCACAAAAAGTAATGAGAGCAAAAGAATTTCTGTAAGAACATGAGGCTTTCCTAAGCACTAAACTAACAAAGCTTGAACTTAGCTAAGAAATGGGAAGTTGCAGACACTGCACATCAGCAAAATGTCTTGGCAGAAGATGGACATGCAGAAGTGCAATCACTGTCTTATTTATTTTCCACTCTAGGGGACACCAATATGAAAGTGACTAATATCGGATAATCATTCCCAGAACCAATTAAACATAGCATGCCATTTCTTGTGGAGAATATTTCATGCTCAGGGAAATTAAACCATTTTATTATGATTAAGTTTCCTTAGTCAAACATGCTTTAAACTTACATTCTCACACTGTTAACTAGATGGGTATGAATTTACTTTCCTATGGTGTACAGGTGATTTCTGGAGGGAAATAGATGAAGTGCTCACGTGGAATGGAACTAGAGTGTGGTTCTTTTTGTATTCTACTTTGCATTAACTGAAATATTTAGTGTATTGATCTCATTTCCCAAATGAATAAAATGGAGTTCAGAAAGCTTATGTGATTTGCAAATTGAGGCAGAGCTGATAACACACAGTGTTGTTTTGGCAGTGCAAGTTTCTGACTTCAAATCCGTTTAGACCACAGAGTTTTATCTATACAGCATAATTATGACCAGATCTAAGAAATCAAATTCTAAAACAATAGAGACTATATTTTGATGATGTTTTACTATATGATCAAGAACAATAAGTTAGGATACATTTAAATGACTTTAGTGTGTTTCATCGGTTTAATTTTTATGACTGCACTGTGAATTATAGGCATTTTAAACTTATTTTAATTGTATGTTCCAAATGTGAATTGGACAAATATTTAAAATTGTTGTATTCTCACCACAAAAATGGTATGTAAGGCAATGCATATGTTCATTAGCTAGATTGAATCATTCCACAATATATATACTTTAAAATATCATATTGTACATGATATGTACAATGGTATCTACAAATTAAAAATGGAAATAATAATAAATTATGTCTTAGGCAAATATTCACTGATATTGGAAATAATATTTATGCATCTCATTGACTCAATTTATACTAAAAGGCAAATAGCCATCTTCCTTAATAATAGTTGTAGTATTTTCATAGCCATCTCTGTTTATCTCTGCAGTTTACTGTGAAGCAAATTTTCGTACTTCTCTTTAACACTCAGAGGAATACTTCAAAGGAAAATTGAGATATGAAAGTTGGTTGAAGGTTTTATGGGGTAAACTGGGTTATTTGTGGATAGATGTCATAGCACACAACCGTGTAGCAACTTATACTCAAGTACCATTCAAATATCTCCTCTTCACAAAACGTCTTCTGCTCCCTCGATTCCTTTCTTTAGGCATCTTCTGGTCTCTCATGGGAAGAATATATAATAATAAAGAGGGCTTGGGAGGAAAACAGACTAGTATTGGCTAATCCATTACATACTCTGGGTAAATTGTTTGAACCATATTCACACCCTGTTAATAAAACCTATCCCATATGGTTAAAATGGGTATTCAATAACATGTCTTTAATGTGTTTAGCACAACACCCAGCTAACTGTACCAATTGTGATAATGGTAACAAAGAAGTGGTCAGAAGCAAACAGAGAGGGAAAGCCCTTATTCCACTTCACATAATCTCCAACATTCTTGCCCCAAAGAGTATGTAACATACAATATAATTAAAAATGAGTATAGGACATTTAAGATTTCCAGGCTTATCTTCTGACCAACTTGCCATTAAGTTCTTCTGCTGCAGATATTATAGACACTTTATAAAGTAAGCACTCAAAATCCTCGTCTCCCTGGTCGTCCTCATGTTTGTTTGCCACTGGCATCCTAGAGAATGAACTGGCCTTCTCAATAACACCTTTTTTTTTTTTGAGACGGAGTCTTGCTCTTTCGCCCAGGCCGGACTTCAGTGGCATAATCTCGGCTCACTGCAAGCTCTGCCTCCCGGGTTCACGCCATCCTCCTGACTCAGCCTCCTGAGTAGCTGGGACTACAGGCGCCCGCCATGGCGCCCAGCTAATTTTTTTGGTATTTTTAGTGAAGACGGGGTTTCACCGTGTTAGCCAGGATGGTCTCGATCTCCTGACCTCGTGATCCGCCCGCCTCGGCCTCCCAAAGTGCTGGGATTACAGGCATGAGCCACCGCGCCCGGCCCTCAGTAACATTTTGACTTGATCTGTCAAGGCGCTTTCGTCAGTGCTTCTGGACCGCAGCCGCCACCTACAGCCTCCACAGTGCCAGGCGTCCCTGAGCTGGCCTCACTCCAGTTCCTGAGCACCAAGACCACAGAAGCTGAGGCCCCTGACGGAGGCGCCAAGGCCCTGGGGGTGGTTGCCCGAGTCCCGCGCCTGTCTCCTGAAAGGCCAAGGGTGGCCTGCACCTCGCTGACGGCTGTTCCCTGCGGTGTTCAGCCCCTCCTGGGAAGCCAGTGGCAGCCCCTGCAGCATGCACTCAGCTGCTCCTGCCCCGCAGGTGGGGCTCGCTTGCCTCCAGCCCCACTCCAGCTCCTGAGACTAGAAGGAACCGGACGAGGAGGTGTGCAACCTGACCAAGGTGGTCCTAGCGGGGAGCTTCGCTCCAGCGCTCTTCCGGGGAGGCTGGCTCACTTCTGGGACAGTGGCCAACCAAGGCCTGCGACCACCTGCCGAGCCGGTGACCGACGCCGCCCGACCCTCCCTCGCCCGCCAGAGCCCAACGCCCGTTGGACGAATCGCTGCTGCACAGCGGGCTCTGGTACCTGCCGTGCCTCATTTAACGGGACGCCAGGGCCAGGCGCCTCTGGCCGTGCTTTCAGCCCCAAGATTTCTGCGGCTTGGATCCCGCTGTGCGAGCTGCTCAGTGAGATCTGCTGCTGGAGGGGTGGGCTACATCTAGGAGGGGTTGATGGTGTCTCATCCCTGCAGTCCTATGGAAACAGGCTGTCTCAGAGAGGGGAGATGGGCAAGCCAGCTGTGGATACCCGGCTGGATGGCCTGGACGCAGCCCTCAGCAGCCTGGAGGAGAAGCTGGAGGGCTAGGTACCCATAGACGGGCTGGAAGCCTGGCCACTGTCACAGAAGTCAAGGAGTGTCCCCAGATCTCCCAGCCCCAGAAGCTGACCTCGAAGGGCTGAGGCCAGCACTGGGAGCTGTTCAAGCAAGACATGCAATCCTGCCATGAGAGCCAGGCCACGCCCCAGTGGACACCCACCCCACACCCTCCACAGCTCAACCTCAAGGGCTGTGAGGGCATTTCTGGTGTTAGCGTCTGTGGCTTCAAGTTCTGCATCCAACTCACCCGAGGAAAGCGACCCCCACCTGCGGGGCAGGAGCAGCCGGGTGCATGCTGCAGCGGCTGCCACTGGCTCCCCAGGAGGGGTTGCACCTTGCAGAGAACAGCCGCCAGCGAGATGCAGGCCTTCCAGCAGACAGGCACCGGGTTCGGCAACCACCACCAGGGCAGTGGTGCCGTTGTCAGGGGCCTCAGCCTCTGTGGTCTTGGTACTCCCTCCACACCCCCAACCCTGCACTTCCACAAATGTTCAAGGACAAGCAGCTCATCCCACGGATCCCGGAAGCCCCCAGAATGTGGCCTGGCTCTTGCCGACCAGGCCCAGCTGTGCCTCCATCAGGCCTGGCAATCCTTGCCTGACTTTGGCATCTACTACCTCATGGTCAGGCTCAAGAGCAGAAAAGATCCTGGGACTCGTCAACAATCAACAGTTCACATCGACTTGACTGTTGGTGATGTGGTGACCTGGCGTTTCAGCAATATGTGGTACTGGGATGTCAAACTGGGATACCAGCAGGCGGTTATCAACATGGCCTTCAGCTGTGTGTCTCCCATCTGTCCAGTTATGCACAACCACATCAGGGGCTACATTTTCCTGTTGATCCAGAGTGGGCCCCTGGGGAGGAGCTGGATGAGGGGATCTCTTCCTGCAGCTCAGGGGCGGAGGCTTTCTAAGGGCTGTCTGACTGCCCCTGTCCTGCTCATCCTCTGCGGCTAGGCTCCCAAGCCCACATCCATTGTGTCTGGCTGCCCACACCTGCTCCAGGCAGTCACTGAGCTGGGCTTGTTCACCTGGTGCCACTGGCTTTCTGCTGGCTCTGCCAGGGACCTGGCTGAGCCAGACTCTGCCATCATCTAGGCTAGGGACAGGGGTCCTGAGCTCATAAGGTGCCCGCTTCCCTTGTCCAAGAGGCTGAGGTCAACACCCCTGACCTCTCTGTAGTCCCTGAACACACAAAGAAGTCCAACTCTAACTGTGGGATGATGAGTCCTGTTTTCAAACTGAAGTTTATGTCTTCTTACTTTTAAAGACTAGTAATCGCTGTAATTCCTCAAGAAGATAAGGTGTCATGAATGTATTTTTTAACTGTCGTAGACTTATTGAAGTGAGTTTTGCAGTTCTAGTAATCCACAGAACACATTTAAAAAAATTGAATAATCTACCTTTGTTTCAGTGTCAGGTACTGATCTTGGTACGGCATTGGAAAGTAAACATGATGTAAAAAATCGCTGGTCTTATATAATTTATATTCTAGCAGGTAAGAGAAACAAACTGTGTATTAGTAAAATATACAGTGCATCAGGTGGTTCTAAGGAGGAAAACAAAGCAGGGCACAAAAATGAAGTGCTTAGAAAAACTTCTAGTAATACGATTAAGGTAGGCACCACTTTGAGGAAACATTTGAGCAAAATGATGAACACGGTAAATATTCATTAGGAAAAAATGGAATTTTTGTAAAATGAGAGATGATGTAGGTGAAGAATTTGACAGTTATGGATATATTAATTTTGGGATTTCCATTAAGTAGTTAATTGGAGATGTTAAGTAAGCATTTAAATATATAAATCTGAAACTCAGGGGAGAGTTCTGGCCTGGATATAAAATGTTGAAAATCATTGTTATATTGTTCTTTTGGGCATGTTCAGCTGCATGGGTGCTGGCAAGGATTAGACACAGACAGTTGCATTTAACCAAGGTTGTAATTTTGGCAGTAGAGTTGAATATATCAAGGGAAAGAAATGAATTGAAGTTGCATAAGCTCTAGAAATTTCAAGTTGATAATTAACTTCAATTTGTTTGAGGTAGATGGGAAGCAAAGGGATTATGGATATTAAAAAGTTCATAGAAACAGTAGATCATTGTTTCTTTGAAGCTCACACTTTGTTTCTAGATATATTGTTTTATGGCCAAATGGAGATATTAGCATAAAAATAGAATGGTTTTTATTAAATAACATTAAATGGAAAGATGTATTTGGAGTTGTCACTTTATATAAAAAAGTTGAAGAGGCATAAGAGTTATAGTGATTTACATCTTTATAAGGTATTTTAAAAGAGAGATTTGAGGAATGATGAAGGTTAAATGATTAACATAAAAACTAAGATTAAATGAGCTGGGCATGGTGACCCATGCCTGTAATCCCAACATTTTGGGAGGCTGAGGTGGGTGGATCGCTTGACCCCAGGAGTTTGAGACCAACCTGAGTAACACAGTGAGACCCTGTCTCTACAAAAAATACAAAAATTAGCCAAGTGTTGTTGCATGCACTTGTAGTCCCAGCTACTGAGGAGGCTGAGTTGAGAGAAATGCTTGAGTCTGGGAGGTTGAGGCTACAATGAGCTATGATTGCACTACTGCACTCCAGCGTGGGTGACAGACTGAGATCCTGTGAAAGAAAAGAAAAGAAGATGAGAGAAGGGAGAAAAGGGGAGGAGAGGGGAGGGAGAGAAGAGAGAAGAGAAGAGAACGAAGAGAAGAGAGAGAAGAGAAGGGAAAGAAAAAGGAAAAAGGGAGAGAGAAGAAAGGAGAAAGGGGAAGAGAGAAAATAAACAACAATAACAACAACAAAAATGACAATCAAATCAAACAACACATAGATTTACTGAAGCAGAAAGAAAGACCTGAGTCTATAGACCAACAGGTTGGAGCTCCAGATGACAGTGCTGAGAAAAAAAATCCCCATGGAATCACATGCTAAAGAATATGTGTTTGATTAGGAACTCCAGAGAAGGGGTAGAAGCCAATAATGAAATGGAAAGAGTAACAAGGGAAGAAAAAGGAAATTAATAACTGGAGTGATCAATAACCAGAGGAAAAAAACCCACAAGGTAAACCAATAAATGTAAAATAAGCCAAAAGAAATAAAATCAACTACAGTAGATCGATTGTTTAATGAAATGTGAACAGATGAATTCCCATTGAAAGACAAAGGTCAGCTTGGGTTTAAAAATACAGTGATAACTGGGCAATATGGTGAGATCCCCATCTCTCCAAAAGAAAAAAAAATACAAAAAATTTGCTGGGTGTAATGGTGCATGCCTGTAGTCCCAGCTACTGTAGAGGCTGAGGTGGGGGGATCACCTCAAACTAGAAGGCCAATGCTGAAGTAAGCTGTGATGGTGCCACTGCACTCCAGCCAGGGCAACAGAACAAGACCTTGTCTCAATCAACACCATCACCAACAAAAAAACCCAGTGATGTATATATACAAGAAAAACACTTAAACAATGATAATGGTGGAAAATAAAAGAATGCCAAGAGATACCAGGAAAGCACAAAAGCTAAAGTAAAATCAAGAGTGGCCATAATAATAATAGAGGGGTGGAATTTAAGGTTAAGCACTGAAATGGGATAAAGAGGGACACCATGTAATGATAGGCACAATTTGTAATGAGAGAACACTCAAAATCTGCATGCTCCCAACAGCATCACGGTAAATACAAAAAGCAAAATCTAGTAAAAGGTGAGATTTATAGAGAAAATTACAGAGAACACTCAAAATCTGCATGCTCCCCACAGCATCACAGTAAATATAAAAAGGAAAAACTAGTAAAAGAAGAGATTTATAGAGAAAATTTGAGTGGAAGGCTAAATCTCTGTTAGAACTAGAGTAAAAGCCTCCTCCCTCAAAGGATACAAAAGAAGTGAAAGTTTGAATAACCAAAAACTTGATTTGGTATATATGGGACCTTATATCCCTTAAATAGAAAATATACATTTTTTCTATATCTATGAAAATCTGAGAAAAATCATTTGTTTGGCCACAAAAAATTCATAATAAATTTTAAAAGTGGAGACTTTACACATTCGGAGAAAATGAATGCTTTCCTAATAAAATATAAAGTGCCCCTAATGAACTAGACAATGAGTAGAAACTTAATTACCACTGATGAGAAAAAAATCTGCCACTGAAAAAAGCACCAGGTCCAGAGGGTTTCATGAGAAGGAACTGTAGAAACCTTTAGAATTCACCTCTGTCAACATCTTCCTCCTCTGGGAAGCACTCCTGGATTTCCCTCTTGCTGACAAGATCCTGGGAGAGTGGCTTCTCCATCATGTCCCTGACACAGCTCCTTGAAGATGTACCATATCATATCATAACCATATGATATCATATCATAACCATATGATATCATATCTGCATACCACACCCTAACTGGATTTGATGGCCATTCTGTCCTGGACAATAAGCTACTTGAGTGTAGGAATCACGCTTTTTTATTGGTTCCTAGTGCCTGGTACAGCAGCTGACACTGGCTGACTAGGTGAATACGGTAAGTGAAAAAGCAGAATGCACAATCATCAGTACTCTGTGATGCCCCTATGGGAAATCCCCAAGACACACACATAGGAAGGAGAATAAATGAAAAGAAACCAAAATGCTAACAGTAATTAGATTGAGATTTCCCCCATTATCCAAATATTTGTGATGGAGTTAAACAATTTTTATAGGGGTGAATAGTAATTTATACAACCACCTGGGCCAAGGAGTAGAAAAGGAGGAGGAAGGCTCAGAGGATCTTCAGGCAGGCCCTTCTGCTACCTCGGCTTCCTTTCTCCAGCCAGGTGGTCCAGCCCCCAGGCAGACATGAAGGCCTTGACAGGGGCCTCTGCCCCACCACCTTCATGCCTCATAGGGGACCTCTAGCTAGGAGAAGGTGATGAAACAGGGTGGGCACCCATTGGGAGCCTAAGCTGGAGAGAAGGGTCCCGTGGGTCTTACCTGGCCCAGGCAGCAGCTCTGGAAATTCTATCAACACTAGATTCCTTCAAACAGAGCCTCCTAAATTTTAGCAAGAGCTCCTATGCCCTTCAGCCCCAGGGCCTTAGTCCTGTCAGCCCCATCTTCCCCTCAATATAAACCAACAGCCACTGTCCCCTCACTCCATGGCCAGGATCCAGCTATGAGTCTCCCTAGCATTCGGGCATGGAGGCCCAACTGCATTCCTGGTGATCACCTATCCCTGGTCATGACCAAGGACTTTCCTATGCCCCAGAGCCTGGCACTGACCATCCATCTAGGCTGGCATACCATACTAATGCCCACCCCTCCCTCTACTGGACACAGTCAGCTCTAGGAAGGGCAGAGAATATCCATCTAGAATGAGGGCAACTGCTGTGGCTGGGGAAAGATGCGACAGGGCAGATGAGCTTGTCCTGGTCCATCTCAGGCCCCTGCAGGCTGCAGGGAGCCAGGGACTAAGAGATGAATAACAGGTGTAGCCTTCAGGGAGATCCCCAGAGGACCATGGGGCCTGAAGGGAAGGGAGGGGTGGATGGGGAGAGCTCTTGGTGGAGAGGAATGTGAAGTGAAGATGGAGGGAGACCCAAGAACCTGCTCTCTCAGAGGTCAGACACTAGACAGGCAGCGGGGCTTCTGGGTCAGCCTGGGTCAGCAGGTGAGTCAGGGGAGGGAAAGGTTGGGCCAGGCGTAATCCAGCTGAACCACCCCAGGGTGGCTTCTCCAGCTTGGGGGTGGGGAAGTTGCTGTAGGAGGAAGTACAGGCAAGGGGACTCGCTGGAGTCCCCTCAACTTGGCTTCAGCTTCCTGCTGATACCAGCTTCCCTTTCCAAAGGCCCCCAGCTGGCCCTGGAGTAGAACAGATGGGTCTGTCCTGAAGTCAGTTTCTTTCTCTCAATCACAGCGACTTTGGGCTGCCCTTGGAGTTTGACCTAGGAAGTGGGTACAGGGCCTGGATCCAGAGAGGAGGGGTCACCGGATGGGTTACAGGATGGGGGAAGGGGAGGTCCAGGTGGAAGTTCAGGAGGGAGGGGAGAGAGTGAGGAAACTGCTGCGGCCCTCTCCTGGTCCTTCATGGGTGAGGGCTCACTCACAGTTCCCACAAGAGGAGGAGGAACAAGGGCTCCCAGCTCCTTCCAGTCCGGGCTGCCAGCTCAGATGTGTTGCCTCCGGAGCTGCTTGTACAAGAAGTTGCAGCAGCCTCGCTCTGCCGGGCTGGGCTTTCTCCTTTTGAGGTGGGAATGATGACTGCACCCTGAAATCCCCGAGTCAGGACCACAGCAGTGGGGAGGAGGCTCAGAGGCCCCTTTATTCCACGGGCTTTTGCCTGGCTTCCCTGGGATTCCTGAGTGGCCTCCTTCAAGGGAGGGGAAGAGTTGTCCCTGCTTACCTTCCCCTTGCCACCCTCTCTCTCCTTCAAGAGAGCTTGCTTTCTGCCCTCTCCTAGGCAGCCAGGGAACAGGAGACATCCCTCTCCTGGGACACCAAATTCGCCAACTACACCCTCAGCTGCAGATGGCAAGGTCACAATTTGGAATTCCTGTCTCCTGCCCTGCTTCCCATGCCCACAACAGGGCTGGGCACACAGAGGATGCTCAGAAGAATGAGCACGTGCTTGCCTTTGGCTTGCATTCTTCTTGCCGAGTCGAACAGTGTGGTCAACCCTGAAGGCCACCTGGCTGAAACTGAACCTGGTGGCCTGGGTGGGTTTTATGGGCAGGAGACCTGGAACTGTCCTGGACACAGCCATTTCCTGGCAGCGTGACCTTCGGCCAGTCACTAAACCTCTCTAAACATCTGTTTGTACTCAAGGCAAATGGAGGTGCCTATGTCTGCCTTCCGACTTGTTAGAAGCTTAACCCTGGGTGCAAGCCTTTGAGTAAGAGGCCACAGTACTCTTAGCCCCTTTGGGACTGTGTCTTATCATATTTTATGTCCCCTGTGTCCAACACAGTGACCAGTACATACCAAGTACTCAATATGTGAAATTAGAGTGCATGGTGAATGACAAGACTGCGCCATACATGGCAGGAGCTCCTCTCTTCTAGGGGTCTGTGGGCTTGCCCAGCAGCCTGGCCTCAGCCATGAGCCGATGCCCAACAGACAGGTGTCCCCACACACTCCCCAATGACCCTGTGTCACTGCCACCCTCACATCGTTGCCCCCTCTGTTCTGCTCCACCTCTCCTTTCTTACGAGATCCCTTCTCAGCAATGATCTCCTGCCCATCCACCTAAACTTGGGGATATTTCCATCTATGACCCTACACCCCCTCTATCCACACCATCTCCCTCCCCTTCTGCCTGTTGTCTACACTCTCAATCCGCATCCTCACCTTCACTCCTGACCCACTGTCCTCTGCCTTCAGCAACACCCTTGACCAGCTGGCCTTCTGGTGGCCACATTGGATAGGTGTACTATGGCCTTTATCTAACTTGACCTTTCTGTAGCCCCCTTCTTCTGGACACTTCTTGCCCTTTGGGCCAGCACTCTTGTGCTTCTCCTCCTTGATCTGTGCCTGCTGCTTCCTCTCAGGCTTCTCTTTTCCTCCCTTTGTCTGGCATCTACCTTCAGGCAGGCCCGGTGTTTCCTCCATTCTACTCTTCCTTAAGTCATCTCCCCTCAGTAAATAGCACCACTGTCTGCCCATGACTGCAAACTGGGAAGCTAGAACTTGGTCTGATTTCCCTTAGATGCCCCTTGACCACCAGACCCTGCCTACTCTAATTCTCAAAACCTCCGGTCATTGCCACGTGCCCATGGTACCACCAAGGATCTTAGCCATTCTTGCAGCCCTGGCCATGGCAATTTTTTTTTCTCAATCCCACACCCTTCTCTGCTAAAAGCCTTACAATGGAAACAGGATGGCATGCACATTGCTGGCAAGGGCCCATGAGACCATGCCCAGGTGGGCACTAGCCACTTGCAACTCCCTACTCCACTCTTGAACCTGACCCACATGTCCTCTCCTGCTGGCCTCCCATCTAAGAGGGTGAGACCCCCAGGACCATGGCTGTGTCTTAGTTCTCTCTAGATGTAAAAGCTCACCTGGGTCTTGGCAGGTGTTCAATTAGTTCATGCCTAATGATTAGGTGAACGGACCTGGAGGATCATGGTGGGGAAAGGGGATAGAGAGGGCCGGCTTTTCCTGAACCCTCTGAGGAGATAACAGGCAGGCTCACCTTTCAGGATATTCCTTCCCAAAATGCTGCTGGAAAATATAAGATCAGGGGTGGAGGTCCAACTAACTCCCGACACTGGACTTTGTTGGGGATAGAGTGTCAGGGAGGCCCACAGCTGACTCCTGAATAAAACACAGTCACAGGGACTGTGGTATTATTGTACCCATCACATAGTAGGGGTGGGGGTGGGGGAAACAGGACCAGAGATACTGAATGACTTGTGGAGGTCACACAGTAAATTAGGGACACAATTGGGCTCAGGGAGCAGCCTCTTTGGCCAATGTCCTAGTTCCTTCCTGCGAAAGTCCCTGGCCCCATCACCTGCACCCCTCCCGCACAGGCCACTGCAACCATGAACCTGCTGGGAGACAGAGGAAAGATGGGCAGAGGCACTATCCAACAGGGACCCTGGTACTGGGATGATGTCTTCTCAGAAGATGCTGGGACCTGGGATGCCGCGTTCATCTTAGGGCCTGGACCCTGGGATGTTGGCCCTTGGGCAGACCTGCAGAGCACTGGCTCATAGGTAAAGGGCTGCCACTCCTCCACCCTCCTCAACACACACACCGTGCACTCTATCTGAGCCAGATACTGGGCCAGAAGTGAGGTTCAAAGGGCACGGTCATTTCCCAACCTCCAGGGACACCTTTCAGAGGGGCAGACACTCCCACCATCACCAGGACAGAGAATGTGGAGAGGCCTGGAAGTCTGCCACCACGAGCCAGTGCAGGAAACAGAGGGGTGCCAGGACAAGAGCACTGGCATCCAGCCACCCATCCCAGAGATGCTGCCTGGCCGACTGGCAGGGGCTCCAGACAGGGACCCGCTTAGTCCCTATGCCCTCCTGCCAGTTGCTGTTTTCCAGCCTGGTCACAAGGTGACGGGCTGCCTCTGCAGGAGCCTGAGTGAAGGTGGCACAGACCTGGAGGGAAGCAGACCAAGGCCTACCCAGAGAGTCTGGGTGGACCACCTGCTGCTGCCAAGCACTTCCAAGTCTCCCCTTGCATAAGGCTCACAGCAACCCTAATTGTGTATTGTGCTTACATATAGGGATGTTGGGCCTGGAGGAATTAAGTGGCTGTCAGCAGCTGGCAGGTGACCCAGTGGAGTCAAATTCATGTTTTCCTAGTCTCAAAACCTGAACTCTGCATTATAATGAGAAGGGTGGATGGAAGACCTATTAGCAGGCTCAGGGGAACGGTGCCTCCTTCCTCTGGGCATCCAGGACTCAGGCCTGGCACATGGCAGGCATCAATGTTCATTGTAATGACATCAACTACAAAGAAAGAAATCAAAGGCACCCAAGGTTCAGAGGTAATCTGTCCACCCCACTCCCTTTGGGCGAAAGAACAAGCCAAGACCCTGAGAAAGGAAGTGAAAGCCAGGAAAATAGGAGGCCAGTGCAGAGGCCACATTCCACCCAGCATCCATCCATCCCAATCTCAAGTGGAATGAAAGCCCAAATCGGGAGCTGACCAGAATGACCCAAGTTTGCACTCCAGCTGTTCCCTGCACGTTGGAGTGCTCCCAACTGGGCACCGGGCTATGTGTGGACTGCCTTTGTAATGAAGGGAATGCGAGGATGGACTTGGAAGCACCTTCTGTGTCATCTGTCTGCATCTTTTTTGCAGGTGAAGGTGCAGGACCCCATCCATACCTCACCAGATTGTATCCTCTCCCCTACCTGACCTTATTGCTGCTCACACTCTCCATCCCTAAATGTAATCCCAATACAAGGGAGGAGTGTCCCCCTCACGATGGGAAGCACCTGCTTGGCTGGAAACCCAATCCGAGGTAAATTCAAGGAGTTCTGTGAACAGGACTGCTAGGGTCTGGCTCTGGGTTGGCCACAGGATAATGAAGCACTGGGAGTTGTCTGTTCTTGGGTGTGGTGTGCTCCTTTTCTTTCTAGAAGAGTGGCTCCTTTGCAGGGGGAGGTGACTTAAACCCCGGCGGGTCTCAGCCAGTCTCCCAATTCATCGCGGATTCAGGAACCACAGAAACGCAAAGGACATGGAGTCCCACAGCCCAAACAAAGCCACACAGATAGGCCACGAAAAGGTGGGGGAAAAAAATCTGTGGTGCGTTAGCCACATTCCTTTAAGCCGACTCCACTTACAGGCGCGCACACACACAGGCACACACACACGCACACACATACACAAAGCCACACACACACGCAGACATCCAACACTTGCAACACTCCCTCAGAAACACACAGCCTGGCAGCTTCTGAGGCTGGGTGGTTCTGAAGGATGCCCCACCTGGAGACAGCAACCCCGCGGAAAACAGGGGGCTATACCTAGAAATCAAAGTGGGGCAAGTTTCAAAAAGACTCACCCTTACAACGACTAGGCAGGCCTGAGGCATCCTGCAGATCCTTTAGGATCCTTAGGGATTTCACGGTTTAGTCCTGGGGCTCTGCCTTGCGTTTCTTCAGGCTCGTTCACATCTGCCCTCTCCTAGGATCCTCGGACTATCCTGTGGATCCCACGGAGAAGACAGGCGAGAGTCCACCGCCTTCGCACCTCCACGGTGGTCTCCTTCCCAGCTAAGCCGCACAGATTTGTCGTTAGGCAACAGTGGCATTCATCGTGATGCTAGCCAGAGCTCACAGCTCAGGCCTGGTGCCCTGAAACTAGCGCATGCGCATTAGCGAGGCAGGCCGGAGCACCGGACTGTCAGAGCTGTCAGCCTGCCCAAGCAGAAGAAAATGGTACAGGCAGAGCCGGCCCGGTATCGGGAAAAGGGCTGCCTGCCATAACCCACTGCGGGACCCTAAAAGTCTTGACCTTAGGGACCCCTCGGGTCGTCTCCTTTGTCGGGTCCCGCTGGACGAGGAGGCGTTTCAAGAGTGCGAGTTGGTCGCTGGAAACTGCTCTTCTGACTCCCTTCCTGAAAGAGGTTGTTTGCAGGAATCAGGTCCCATGGGGATTGGAATATAGTCTGGTGAGTTGTTGAGGGGTCTTTGGGTGATGGAATCCAAACTGAGACCCCAGAGGCAGGTGTCAGCAAAAGATGGACGGGCCCTTGGCCTCACTGCGTTACTTCATCCTGGGCCTCGCAGAGGATCTCTGGGAAAGGCAGAAACCGTGACAAATACAAGTCCAAGGTGGAGCAGTGTTCTCACACCTCGAACTGGCCTCTCATGGCTGCAGATGAGGTTGAGACATTGTCTCAGAAGTTGTCTGTGGTGATTGAAAGCCTGAAAAGGGTGCCCAGCAGTGCTGTTGATGGGCACTGTTGACCCTCCATGAAAGCCAACAAAAATCAAGGCTCGCCTGAGAGAGCGAGCTGACTTGTGCTGGAGTCCAAGCAATGTTCAAAGATTCCTGTCAGAAAACCCAAAACGCTCCTGCAAAGTGCAAACAACCTCAGCCCCAAAAGGAGACCACGACCCACAACCTGGAGGTCAGCCTGCCTACCTGAAGTCCCTTTTGCTGCCTGAAATCCCTGGCAGCCAAAAGATTTATGGCGAGAGACAGTCCCACGTAGCAACAGCCCAATGAAAGAACCTCTCCACAATGAGAAAGGACGTGCCGATGAAATGAAACAGAGCCTAGATTATCAGGCAAAAGCCAGCCATGGCTGCCTGCTACTCATCCTATAGTAATCATGCAGCCCTTCAATAGAAGTGGGAGAAGGAGAGTTTCCCTGTTGGCAAATGTAATGGGAATTTATGGTTTTAAAAGTATAACAGCTGCCAGTCATTAAAACGTGACAGCGTTTAGAAGAAAACACTCATGTAATGGATTCCCATGAGGATCATCCTCTGTGAACTGGGAAACATTTAGTGTGTAAGACGTTGAGCCAGCCCCAGGAAACCCTAGGCCGACGAGGAACATGGAAGTCAGCAAAAGAAGAGGCAAGTGGGGTGGCCACATCCTACCCAGCATCAACCCATCACACTTCTATTTGGCTCTAGGTATGAAAGCCCCCAAATCAGGAGTTTGCCAGGATGGCCTCAGTTTGCACTCCAAATGTTCCCTGCACCTTGGAGTACTCCCACCTGAACACTGGGCCATGGGTGTACTGGTTGTGCAATTAAGGTATTGAGGGGATGCAGTTGGAAGCGCCTTCATCTGTCTTCACCTTTTTTGCAGGTAAAGGTGTGGGACCTCATCCATCCCACAACAGATTGTGTCCTCTCCCCTATCTGACCTTATTGCTGCTCACACTCTCTGTCCCTGAATGAAATCCGAAGATGATGGAGGAGTGCCCCGTCACGACAGGAAGTACCTGCTCGGCTGGGAACCAAATTCGATGTAAATTCAAGGTGCCCCGCGGACAGAACTGCTAGTGTCTTTCCGTGACTTGGAAGCAAGACAGTAAAACACTGGTATATGTCCTTTCTTGGGTGTGGTGTGTTCCTGTTCTTTCTAGAAGCGTGGCTTTTTTTTTTTTTTTTTTTTTGCAGTGGAGGTTATTTTGACCCAGGTCGGTCTCAGCCAGCCTCCCAATTCACTGCGGATTCATGATCCACAGAAAGATAAAGAACACCGCATATTCTCACTCATAGGTGGGAATTGAACAATGAGAACACATGGACACAGGAAGGGGAACATCACACTTCGGGGACTGTTGTGGGGTGGGGGGAGGGGGGAGGGTTAGCATTGGGAGATATACCTAATGCTAGATGACGAGTTAGTGGGTGCAGCGCACCAGCATGGCACATGTATACATATGTAACTTACCTGCACATTGTGCACATGTACCATAAAACCTAAAGTATAATAAAAAAAAAAAAAAAAAAAAAGAACACCGAGCCCCGCAGACCAAGCGGAGCCACGCAGACAGGACAACAAAAGGTTGGGAGACTCAAAAAAAAGAAGCGCTGCAGTGCATTAGCCACATTCCTTTAAGTCGACTACACTTACAGGCACACACACACACACACACAAAGCCACACACACATGCAGACTTCCAACACTCGTAACACTCCCACAGAACACACAGACCGGCAGCTTCTGAGGCTGCATGTTTATGAAGGAAGCCCCACCTAAGAGAGCAACCCTGAGGAACACAGGTGGGCTGTATCTAAAAATCACAGTGGGGCAAGTTTCAAAAAGACTCACCCCTACAATGACTAGGCAGGCCTGAGGCATCCTGCAGATCCTTTTGGATCCTTAGTGATTTCACGGTTTATTCCTGGGGCTCTGCTTGACGTTTCTTCAGGCTGGCTCACGTCTGCCCTCTCCTAGGATCATGGGACTATCCCGTAGATCCCACAGAGAAGACAGGGGAGAGTCCACCGCCTAGGCACCTCCACGAAGGTCTCTGTCTCCGCCAAGCCGCAGGGATTTGTCGCTAGGTGACGGTGGCATTCATTGTGATGCTAGCCAGAATTTACAGCTCAGGCCTGGTGACCTGAGACTAGCGCATGCGCATTAGCGAGGCAGTCTCCGGCGCCCAGATGTCAGAGCTGTCAGCCTGCTTAAGCGGAGGAAAATGGTACAGGCAGAGCTGGCCTGGTATCAGGAAAGAGGCTGCCTATGATAACCCACTGCAGGACCGTACAAGTCTCGGCCGTAGGGCCCCCTCGGGCCGTCTCCGTGGTCGAGTCCCATGGAAGAAGGAGGCATTTGGAGAGTGTGAGTTGGTCTCTGGAAACTGCTCTTCTGACTCCCTTCCCGAAAGAGGCTGCGTTCAGGAACTGGGTCCCATGGGGATTGGAATATAGTCTAGTGAGCTGTTGAGGGGTCTTTGGGTGATGAACTCATACCTGAGACCCCAGAGGCGGGTGTCAGCGAAAGATGGCCGGGCCTTTGACCTCATTGCCTCCCTTCATCCTGGGCCTCGCAGGGGCTCCCTGGGAAAGGCAGGAACTATGGCAAAGGCAAGTCCAAGGTATAGCAGTGTTCTCACACCTTGAACTGGCCTCTCACAGGTGCAGAGGAGGTTGAGACATTGTCTCAGAGGCTGTCTGTGGCGATTGCAAGCAGGGAAAGGGTGTCCAGCAGTGCTGTTGAGGGGCACTGTTGACCCCCCATTAAAACAAGGGAAAATCAAGGTTCGAATGAGAGAACGAGCTGACCTGTGCTGGAGTCCAAGCAACGTTCAAGGATTCCTGTCAGAGGACCCAAAAGTCTCCTGCAAAGTGGAAACAACCTCAGGCACCACAACGAGATCATAATACACAACCTGGAGCACAGCCTGCCTACCCGAAGTCCCTTTTGCTCCCTGAAATCCCCGGCAGCCAATAGAACTGTGGCGAGAGGCAGTCCCACCCAGCAACAGCCCAATGAAAGAGCCTCTCCGCTATGAGAAAGGACGTGCAGACGAAATGAAACAGAGCCTAGATTACCAGGCAAAAGCCAGCCACGGCTGCCTGCTTTTCATCCTATAGGAATCATGCAGCCCTCCAATAGGAGAAGGAGAACAAGAGTTTCCTTTTTGGGGGATATGGTGAAAATGCTTTGTGATGTGTGGATTGATTATATAGAGTTAAACGTTTGTTTTGATTCAGAAGGTTAGATACACTCTTTTGAAATGTCCCCTCATTTGGAATGTCCCCTCATAGATTTGTACAATCTTTTGAAATGTCCCCTCATTTGAAATGTCCCCTCATAATTTTGTACTATCTATGAGGGAACATTTCAAAATTTTTTGAGGCATATAGTGAAAAACTGAATATCCTGGGATAAAAACTACAAAGAAGCTATGTATGAAAATGCTTTCTGATGTCTGATCTCATCTCACAGAGTTAAACCTTTCCTGAGATTCAGCAGGTCAGAAACACTTTCTTTCTAGAATCTATGAGGGGACATTTTTGAGCAAATTGAGTCCTATAGTAAAAAACTGATTATCTTGTGATAAAAACTAGAAATAAGCCTTCAGCGAAATGATTTGCGATTTCTGGATTCATCTTATGAAGCTAAATCTTTGTTTTGATTCAGCAGTTTTTAAGACTTTTTTTGTAGAATTTGTGAAGGGACATTTGGCTGCCCTTTGATACCCATTGAGAAAAACAGAATATCCCCTGATAAAAACTTCATGCAAGCTATCTGTCAAAAGGCTTTAGAATGTGTGCATTTATCTCACAGAGTTAACCTTTGTCTTGATTCAGCAGGTTGGAAGCACGTTTTTTGCAGAACCTAAGAAGAGACATTTCAAAGCACATTGAGGCCTATAGTGAAAAACCGAAAATCCCGTGATAAAAACTACAAACAAGCTATCTGTGAAAATGCTTTGTGACGTGTGAAATTATGTCACACATTTAAAGATTTGTTTTAATTCAGTAGTTTGGAAACACTCTTTTTGTAGGATCTACGAGGGGACATTTCAGAGCCCATGCAGTCCTATAGTGAAATAACAAATATCCCATGGTAAAAACTAGAAACAAGCTATCTGTGGAAATGCTTTAGGATTTGTGGGCTCATCTCAAAGAGTTAAACCTTTGTTTTGATTCAGCAGGTTGGAAACACTCCTTTTGTAGAATCTACGAATAAACTTTGTGGAACCCATTGAGGCATATAGTGAAAAACAAAATATTCTGCAATGAAAACTAAAAGCTTGCTATCTGTGAATATGCTTTGTGATGTTTGGATTCATCTTACAAAGGTAAAACTTCCTTTTGATTGAATAAGTTAAAAACACTCATTTTGTAGAATCTGCAAAGGAAAGTTTCAGAGCCCATTGAAGCCTATACTAAAAAACCAAATATTTCACGATATAAAGTAGAAACAAGCAATCAGTGAAACCACTTTCCTGTGTGTGAATTCATCTCACAGAGTTAAACTTTTTTTTTTTTTTTTTAGTAGGTTGGAAAAACTCTTTCTGTAGAATCTGCAAAGGGACATTTTAAAGCCCATTGAGGCATATAGTGAAAAACTGTATATCCTGTGATAGAAACTAGAAACAAGCTATCAGTGAAAATGTTTTGCAATGTGTGGATCTGTCTCACAGAGTTAAACCTTTGTTTTGTTTCAACAGGTTGCAAACACTTTAATTGTGGAAACTATGAAGAGCCTTTTTGTAGCTCATTAAGGCCTATAGTGAAAAATTGATTATCCCACCATAAAAACTAGAAACACTATTTGTAAAAATGCTTTGCAATGTGTGGATTCATCTCACAGAGTTAAACTTTTGTTTTCACTCAGCAGGTTGGAAACTCGTTTTTCATAGAATTTCAGAAAAGTTATTTGGAAGCCCATTGAGGCCTATAGTGAAAAACTGAATATTTGCAATAAAAAACTAAAAGGAAGCTTTTTGTGAAAATGCTTTGCAATCTGTGGTTTCATCTCACAGTGTTAAACCTTTCTTCTGATTCAGCAGATTGTTAAGACTTTTTTTTGTAGAATCTAGGAAAACACGTTTCGGAGCCCATTGAGGCCTATAGTGAAAAACAGAATGTCTCATGATAAAAACTAGAAGCAAGTGATCTGTGAGAACACTTTGTGATATTTGGATTTATCTGATAGAGTTAAACCTTTGCTGTGATTCTGTAAGTTGGATACACTCTTTGTACAGTCTACGAAGGTACATAGACCCCTTGAGAAGTATAGTGAAAAAACAAACATTCATCAACAAAAACTAAAAAGAAACTATGTCTGAAAATGCTTTGCAATGTGTGATTTCATCTCACAGAGCTAAACCTCTCTTTTATTAAGCTGATTGTGAACACTTGTTTTATAGAATATACAAAGGGACATTTCACACCCATTGATGCCTATAGTAATAAACCAAATATTTTGTGATAGAAACAATAAAAAATCTATCTCTGAATATGCTTTGCCATGTGTGGATTCATCTCGCAGAGTTAAACCTTTGTTATTATTCAGCAGGTTGGAAACAATTTTTTTTGGAGAATCTAAGAAGGGACATTTTGGAGGTCATTGAGACCTGTAGTGAAAAACTGAATATCCCGTGGTAAAAACTAGAAACAAGCCATCTGTGAAAATGTTTTACATTGTGTGGATTCATCTCACAGAGTTAAACCTTTTTTCTGATTCAGCAGATTGAAAAATTTCCTTTTGTAGATTCAAGAAAGAAACATTTCAGAGCCCATTGACAAACCAAACATCACACAATAAAAACTAAAAACAAGCTATCTGTGAAAATACCTTGCGGTGTGTGGATTTATCTCACAGAATTAAACCTTTGTTTTGATTCAGCTCTTTGGATACACTCTTTTTGCACAATCTATGAAAAGAGTTTTAGAAGCCTGTTGAAGCCTACAGAGAAAAGCTGAATGGCCCACTACAACAATAACAAATAACTATGTCTGAAAATTATTTGCCATGTGTGATTCCATCTCACAGAGTTACACCTTTTTGTGATTCAGCACGTTGATGAACAACCCATTATCCCATGATAAAAACTAGAAACAGGCTCTAAGTAAAAATTTTTGGCAATGTGTGGATTCATCTCATAGATTGAATCCTTTGTCTTGATTCAGCAGATTGGAAAATATCTTTTTGTAAAATCTATGAAGGGATGTTTTGAAGCCCATTGAGGCCCATAGTGAAACACTGATTATCCTGCAATAAAAAGTAGAAACAATCTATCTTTGAAAATGCTTTGCAATATGTGGATTCATCTCACAGAGTTAAACCTTTGTATTTATTCAACAGGTTAAAAAATACTTTTTAAAATAGAATATACAAAGGACATTTCATACCCATTGATGCCTATAGTAAAAAACTGAATATTTTGCAATAAAAATAATAAAAATTCTATCTCTGAAAATGCTTTACAATGTGTGGATTCATCTCACAGAGTTAAATCTTTGTTTTAATTAAGCAGGTTGGAAACAATCTCTTTGTAGAATCTAAGAAAAGACATTTTGGAGCCCATTAGGGCCAATATTGAAAAACCAAATATCCCACAATTAAAAACCAGAAAAAACCTACCTGTGAAAATGCTTTGTGATGTTTGGATTCATCTGATAGAGTTAAACCTTTGTATTTATTCAGCACATTGGAAACAGTCTTTTTGTACCATCTCCGTGGGACATTTCAGAGGCCATTGAGGCCTACAGTGAAAAACCGAATATCCCACTAAAGAAACTAGAAACAACCTATCAGTAAAAATTCTTTGCTATGTGTATATTTATCTCACAGAGTTAATCCTTTGTCTTGATTCAGCAGGTTGGAAACACTCTTCTTGTAGAATCTGCAAGGGTACATTTTGGAGCCAATTTTGGTCTATAGTGAAAAACCAAATATCCCACAATAAAAACTAGAAACAAGCTATCTTTGAAATTGCTTTGCGATGTGTCAATACTTCTCACAGAGTTAAACATTTGTTTTGATTTAGCAGGTTGGAAACACTCTTTTTATAGAATCTATGAAGGGACATGTCAGAGTCCATTAAGGCCAAGAGTCAAACACTGAATATCCCACGATAAAAACTAGAAAGAAACTGTGAAAATGCTTTGTGATGTGTGAATTCATCTCAAAAAGATAAACCTTTGTTTTGATTCAGCAAGACGGAATCACTCTTTTTGTCCCTTTGTCTACAGAGGTACATTTCAGAACCCATTGAGGCCTACAGTGAAAAACTGAATATCCCACAATAAAAACTAGAAACAAGCTATCTGTAAAAATGCTTTGCCATGCAGGGATTCATCTCTCAGAGTTAAACATTTGTTTTGATTGAGCAGAATAAAAAGACTGTTTTTCTAGTATCTACAAAAGGACATTTCGGAGCCCATGGACAAGTATAGCAAAAAATCAAATATCCCGCAACGTAAAATAGAGAAAAGCTATCTGTGAAAACGCTTTGAAATGTGTGCATTCATTTTACAGAGTTAAACCTTTGTTTTGATCCAGCAGGTTGGAAACTCTTTTTGTAGAATCTATGAAGTGATATTTCGGAGCCCATGGAGAAGTACATGGAAAAAGTAAATATCCTTTGATGAAAAGGAGAAAGAAGCTATTTGTGAAAATGGTTTGGGATGTGTGGATCCATCTCACAGAGTTAAACCCTTGTTTTGATTCAGCAGGCTTGAAACACTCTTTTTGTAGATTCTATGAAAGGATATTCCAAAGCTAATTGAGACCTATAGTGAAAAGTTGACTATCCCACGATGAAAACTAGAAACAAGCTATCTGTCAAAAGGTCTCATGATGTGTGGAATAATCTCTTATAGTTAAATCTTTGTTTTTATTCAGCAGGTTGGAAACATTCTTTTTGTAGAATATACCAAGAAACATCTTGGAGCCCATGGATGAGTATATTGAAACATTGAATATCTTGCAATAAAAACTACAAAGAAGCTATCTGTAAAAATGCTTTTTATTGTGTGGATTCATCTTACAGAGTTAAACACTCATTTTGATTCAGCAGGTTGGAAACACTCTTTTTGTAGAATGTGCTAAGGGCCATGTCAGAGCCCATTGAGGCCTACAGTGAAAGACCGAATACCCTGCCATGAAAACTAGAAACAAGCTATCTATGAAAATGCTTTGCATTGTGTGGATTCATCTCACAGAGTTAAACCTGTTTTTCAGTCAGCAGGTTAAAAAAACTCTTTTTGTATAATATATGAAAAATATTTAAAAACGTATTGAAGCCTGTATTGAAAAACAAAATATGTGGAGATAAAAACTAGAAATAAGCTGTCAAAATGCTTTGCAATGTATAGATTCATATCACAGAATTAAAACTTTGTTTTGATTAAGCAAGTTGTAAACAGTCTGTTTGTAGAATCTACAGGACATTTTGGTACACATTGAGGCCTATAGTAAAAGCTGAATATCCCATATCAAAAACGAGAAACAAGTTATCTGTGAAAATCCTTTGTGATGTGTGGATTCAACTCATAGAGGTAAAACTTTGTTTTGATTTAGCCGATAGGAAACACTCTTTCTGTAGAATCTATAAAGGGACATTTCAGAGCCCATAGAGAAATAAATGGAAAAAGTGAATATTCTTTGATAAAAAGTAGGAACAAGCTATCTATGAAAATGCTTTGGGATTTGTGAATCCATCTCAAAGAGTTAAATGTTTGTTTTGATTCAGCAGACTGGAAACACTCTACTTGTAGATTCTATGAAAAGACATTACAAAGCTTATTTAGGCCTATGGTGAAAAGCTGAATATCCCCTGCTGAAACTAGAAACAGGCTATCAATCAAAAGATATTGTGATGTGTGGAATCATCTCTCAGAGTTAAACAGTTGCTTTTATTCAGCAGGTTGGAAACACTTTTTGCAGAATATACGAAGGGACATTTCAGAACCTATAAATGAGTATACTGAAACACTGAATATAATATCCCGCAATAAAAACTAAAAACAAGCTACCTCTGAAAATGCTTTGCATTGTGTGGATTCATCTCACAGAGTTAAATATTTTGATTCAGCAGGTTGGAAACACTCTTTTTGTAGAATCAACTAAAGGCCATTTTGGAGCCCATTTGGGCCTACAGTGAAAGAACAAATATCCTGCAATAAAAACTAGAAAGAAGCTATCTGTGAAAATGCTTTGTGATGTGTGGATTCATCTCACAGAGTTAAACCTTTGTTTTAATTCAGTAGGTTAAAAAAAAATCTCTTTTTGTAGAATCTACAAAGAAACATTTCAAAGCCCATTGAAGCTTGCAGTGAAAAACAAAATATGTGGAGATAAAAACTGGAAACAAGCTATCCATCAAAATACTTTGTGATGTGTGGATTCATATTACAGAATTAAAACTTTGTTTTGATTAAGCAGGTTGTAAACAGTCTGTTTGCAGAATCTACGACAAGACATTTTGGTGCACATTGAGGCCTATAGTAAAAATTGAATATCTGCGTTAAAAATGAGAAACAAGCTATCTGTGATAATGCTTTGAAATATGTGGATTCAACTCACAGAGGTAAACCTTTGTTTTGATTTAGCATTTAGGAAACGCTCTTTTTGTAGAATCTATGAAGGGACATTTCGGAGCCCATGGAGAAGTAAATAGAAAAATTGAATATCCTTTCATAAATAGTAGAAACAAGCTATCTATGAAAATGCTTTGAGATGTGTGGATCCATCTCACAGAGTTAAATATTTGTTTTGATTCAGAAGGCTGGAAATGCTATTTTTGTAGATTATACTAAAGGACATTACAAAGTTCAGTGAGGCCTATAGTGAAAAGCTAAATATCCCGCAATGAAAACTAGAAACAGGCTATCTGTAAAAAGGTCCTGTGATGTGTGGAATCATCTCTCAGAGTTAAACCTTTGTTTTTGTTCAGCAGATTGGAAACACTCTTTTTGTAGAATATACAATGGGACATTGTGGAGCCCATAAAAAAGTACATTGAAACACAAATATCCTGCAATAAAAATTAAAGACAAGCTACTTCTGAAAATGTTTTGCATTGTGTGGATTAATCTCACAGAGTTAAACATTCCTTTTCATTCAGCAGATTGGAAATACTCTCTTTGTAGAATCTACTAAAGGCCATTTTGAAGCCCATTTAGGCCTACAGTGAAAGACCAAATATCCCATGATAAAGACTAGAAACAAGCTATCTGTGAAAATGTTTTGTGATGTGTGGATTCATCTCACAAAGTTAAACCTTCATTTTAATCTAGCAGTTTGGAAAACTCTTTTTGTAGAATCTATGAAGAAACATTTTAAAGCACATTGAAGTCAATAGTGAAAAAAAATGTGGAAATAAAAACTGGAAACAAGCTATCTGTGAAAATGCTTTAGAATGTGTTAATTCATATCACAGAGTTAAACCTTTGTTTTGATTAAGCAGGTTGGGAACAGTCTGTTTGTAGAACCTACGAGAAGATATTTTGCTGCACATTAAGGCCTACAGTGAAAAACCAAATATTTCACAATAAAAATGAGAAACAAGCTATCTGTGGAAATGCTTTCCAATGTGTGGATTCATCTCATGGAGTAAAACCTTTGTTTTGATTCAGCACATGGAAAGCACTCCTTTTGTACAATCTACAAGGGGACATTTGGGAACCTATTGGGGTCTATAGTGGAAAACCAAATATCCCCATGATAAAAGCTAGAAACAAGCTATTTGTAAAAATGCTTTGCAATGTGTGGATACATCTCACAGATTTAAAGCTCTGTTTTGTCAGCAGATTGGAAACACTCTTTTTGTAGAATCTACGAAATGAAATTTGGAATCCACAAAGGCCAATAGTGAAAAACCGAATATCTGGTGACAAAAACTAGAAAAAAGCTATCTGTGAAAATGCTTTGCAATGTGTCAATTCATGTCGCAGAGTTAAACCTTTATCTTGATTCAGCAGGTTGGAAACACTTTTTTTGTAGAACCTAAGAAGGCACATTCAGAGAACATTGAGCCCTACAGTTAAAAACTTTATATCTCAAGATAAAAACTAGAAACAAGCTATATATGAGAATGCTTTGTGATGTGTGGATTCAACTCACAGAGTTAAGCCTTTGTTTTGATTCAGCCCGTTGGAAATATTTTTTGTAGAATCTATGAAGGGACATTTCAGATCCCATGAAGAAGCATATGAAAAAAACCAACATCCTGTGATAAAAACTAGAAACAAGGTATTTGTGAAAATTCTTTGAGATCTGTGGATTCACCTCACAGAGCTAAATCCTTGTTTTGATTCAGCAGGCAAAAATCTCTCTTTTTGTAGTCCTGAATGGACATTTTGGAGCCCAGTGTGGCCTGTAGTGGAAAACTGAATACCCACGATAAAAACCAGAACCAAGCTATCTATGAAAATTCTTTATGATGTGTCATTTCATGTCACAAAGTTAAAACTTTGTTTTGATTAATCATGTTGAAAGCACTTGTTTTTGTAGAATCTATGAGGGGATATTTGAGAGCCTATTGAGGTCTGCAGTGAAAAACCAAACCAAATATCCAGTGATAAATACTAGAAACATACTATACGTGAAAACGCTTTGTGATGTGTGGACTCATCTCACAAAATTAAACCTTTGCTTTGAGTAAGCAGGTTTGAAGCACTCTTCTTGTAGAAACCATGAAGGTACATTTTAAAGCCCATTGAGGCCTATAGTCAAAAACTGATTATCCTGCAATAAAAACTTGAAACAAGCTCTCAGCGAAAATGCTTTGTGATGTGTGGATTTCTCTCTCAGAGTTATATATTTGTTTTGATTCAGCCAGTTGGAAACACTATTTTCATAGAATCTATGAAGGGATATTTCAGAGCCCTTTGAGGCCTGTATTAAAAAACCAAATATCCCACAATTAAACCTAGAAACAACCTATCTGTAAAAGTGTCTTGCAAAGTTTGGAATGATCTCTCAGAATTAAACCTTTGGTTTGATTCTGCAGGCTGGAAACACTCTTTTTGTAGAATCTACATAGGGATTTTTCAGATCTCAATGGGACCTCAAATGAAAAACAGAGTATCCTATGAAAAAACTAAAAATAATCCTTCTGTGAAAATGCTTTATGATGTGTGCACACATCTCACAGAGTTAAACCTTTGTTTTTATACAGCAAATTGGATACTTTTTTTAGAATCTACAAAGGAACACTTAGGGGCCTATTGAGGCCTCTAGTGGAAAACCAAATATCCCGTGATAAAAACTAGAAACAAGCCATCTGTGAAAATGTTTGTGATGTGCAGATATTTCTCCCAGAGTTAAGCCTATATTTATATACAGCAGGTGGAAAACATTCTTTTTGCAGAATCTAAAAGAAGACATTTCTGAGCTCTCTGTGGCCTATAGTAAAAAACAAAATATCCCCCTATAAAAACTAGAACAATCTGTGAAAGTGCTTTATGATGTGTAGATCTATCTCATACAGTTAAAACCTTGTTTTGATTCAGCAGGTTGGAAATACATTTTTGTAGAACCTACAAAGGGAAATTTTGGATCCCATTGGGCCTATAGTGAATAATCAAATATTGCACGATAAAAACTAGAAAAAAAACTATCAGTGAAAATGTTTTGTGATGTGTGGATTTATCTCACAGAGTTAAACCTCTGTTTGTATTCAGCAGGTTGAAAACCCTCATTTTGTGGAATCTACAAAGGGACATTTTGGAGACCTTTGAGGCCTATAGTGAAAAACAGAATATGTCATGATAAAAACAAGAAATAATCTATGTCTGAAAATGGTTTGCAACGTGTAGGTTCATCATACAGAGTTAAAACTTTATTTTTATATGGCATTTTGGAAACACTGTTTTAGTAGAATCTAAGAGGGAACAATTCTGAGCTAGTGAAGCCTATGGTAAAAAAACGAATATCTCGTGATAAAAACTTGAAACAAGCTATCTGTGAAATTGCTTTGTGATGTGTGGATTCAACTCAAAGAGTTGAACTATTGCTTTGATTCAGCAGATTAGAAAAATTCTTTTTGTAGAATCTTTGAGGGGCATTTCTGAGCCCACTGAGGCTTACACTTAAAAACTGAATATTCCATGATAAAAACTAGAAAAAATGATATTTGTGAAAATGCTTTGCAATAGGTGGATTCACCTCACAACATTAAAACTTTTTTTTTATTCAGCAGGTTGGAAACTCTTTTTTTGTGCAATCTATGAAGAGACATTTTAAAGCTGATTGAGCTTACAGTGAAAAACCAAATATCCTGTGATAAATCTATATGAAGCTGTCCTGAAAATGCTTTGCAATGTGTGATTTAATCTCACAGAGTTAAATCTTTCTTTTGATTCAGCGGTTGGAAACATTCTTTGTGTAGAATCTTCAATAAAACATTTCAGAGCAAATTGAGGCCTACAGTGATAAACTGAATATCCAGCAATAAAAGCTAAAAACAAGCTATCTTTTAAAAATGCTTTGCAAATGTAGATTCATCTTACAAAGTTAAATTTTCTTTTGCTTCATTAGCTTGGAAGCTTGGTGTTTGTAGAATCTATGAGGGGACAATTCAAAGACAATATTGACCTGTAGAGAAAAACCAATATCCTGCCATAAAAAGTAGAAACAAGCCTCTGTGAAAATGCTTTGAGACGTGTGGATTCATCTCAAAAAGTTAAACGTTGTTTTGATTCAGCAGGTCAAATCTGTACAATCTATAGAGGGATGTTTCAAAGCCCATTGAGCCTTAGTGAAAAACTAAACATCCTGTGATAAAAACTAGAAACAAGCTATCTGTGAATATGCTTGGTGATGTGTGAGTTTATCCCACAGAAGTATACCTTTGTTTTCATACTGCAGGTATGAAAAACTCTTTTACTTGAATCTAAAAGAATAAATTTCTGAGGCCTTTGAGTCTTGTAGTGTAAAACCAAATATTCCATCATAAAAACTAGAAATAAGCTATCTGTGAAGATGCTTTGCAATGTGTGGATTCATCTCTCAGTGTTAAACCTTAGTTTTGTTTCAGCAAGTTGGAAACACTTTATTTGTAGACTCTACGAAGGGACATTTTGGAACCCATTGAGACCTATAGTGAAACACTGAATATTTTGCAATGAAAACTGAAAACATGTTATCTATGAAAACGCTTCGCATGTGCAGATTCTACTCAGACAGGTAAACCTTTCTTTATATATAGTAGGTTGGAAACACTGTTTTTGTAAATTGTAAGAGAGGGTAATTTAGAGTCCATTGAGGCCTATAGTGAAAAATGCAATATTCCATGAGAAAAACTAAAAAAAGTTTATCTGTGAAAATGCTTTGTAATGTGTGGATTCATCTTACTGATTTAACCATTGTTTGTATTCAGGAAGTTGATAATAGTCTCTTAGTAAAATCTAAGAAGGAACATTTTGAAGCCCATTGATGCTTATATTGAAAAACCAGTTATCCCACGATAAAAACCAGAAACAAGCCATTTGTGAAAAATGCTCTGTGATGTGTGGATTCATCTCAAAGAGTTAAAATTTTGTTGAGGCCAATCCTGAAAAACAAAATATTTTGTGGTATAAACTATAATAAAACTATCTCTGAAAATGCTTTCTGATGTGTGATTTCATCTCACAGAGTTTAACTTTTCTTGATTCAGCAGGTTGGAAACACTTTTTTTTGTAGAATCTATGAAAGGGCATTTCAGAGCCTATTGAGTCATACAATAAAAAAGTGAATATCCCTTGATAAAAACTTAAAAAAGCTATCTGTGAAAATGCTTTTCAAGGTGTGAGTTGATCTCAAGGCTTATATTGAAAAACCAATATCTGGTGATAAAAATTAGAAATAAGCTATCTGTGAATTAGCTTTGCAATGTGTGGATTTATCTCACAGAGTTAAACCTATGTTTATAAACAGAGGTTGGAAACACTCTTTTAGTAGAATCAGAAAAAAGACATTTCTGAGCCCTTTGAGGCCTGTAAAGAAAAATCAAATATTTCCCAATAAAAACTGAAAAAAACTATCTGTAAAAACACTTTGCCATGTGTGGATTCATCTCACAGAGTTAAAGCCTTGTTTTGATTCAGCAGGTGGTAAATGCTTTTTTTGTAGAATCCACCAAGGGACATTTCAGAGCCCATGAAGGCCTATAGTAAAATACCAATAAAAACTAGAAACAAGCTGTGTGGTAAAATGCTTCATGATGTGTGGAATCATCTCACATAATTAAACCTTTGTTTCTATTAAACAGGTTGGAAACACCCTTTTAGTAGAATCTATGAAGGATCATTTTGAAGCCCATTGAGGCCTATAGTAAAAACTGGATATCCCATGATAAAAACTAGAAACAAGCTATCTGTGAAAATGCTTTGTGATGTGCAAATTCATCTCATAGAGTTAAACCTTACTTTTAAATCAGAGGGTTGGAAACACTTTTTTTTGTAGAATCTAAGAAGAGACATTTCAAAGCCCATTGAGTCCTATGGTAAATAACCAAATATTCCCTGATAAAAACTAGAATCAAGCTATCTGTGAAAATGCTTTGCAATGTGTGGATTTTTCTTACTGAGTTAAGCCCTCGTTCTGATTCCATAGTCTGGAAACACTAATTTTGTAGACTGTATGAGAGGACATTTTGGAGCCCCTTGAGGCCAATTCTGAAAAACTGAATATATCTTGATAAAAACTATAAAGAAGCTATCTCTGAAAATGCTTTATGATGTGTGATTTCATCTCACAGAGTTAAATTTTTCTTCTGATTCGGCAGTTTGTAAATGCTTTTCTTGTAGAATCTATGAGGTGATATTTCAGAGCCCAGTGAGTGCGACAATAAATAAATGAATATCCCTTGACAAAAACTACAAACAAGCTATCTGTGAAAACACACTGAGATGTGTGAATTCATCTCACAGAGTTTAAACTTTGTTTTGATTCAAAAGGTTGGAAACACTTTTTTTGTAAAATCAACCAAAAAATATTTCTGAGCCTGTTGAGGCCTATAGTGAAAAACCAATATGCCATGATAAAGTCTAGAAACAAGCTGCCTATGAATTATCTTTGAAATGTTTGGACTTATTCCACAGAGGTAAACCCTTTTTTGTTTTTGATTCAGCAGGTTGTAAACTGCTGTATAATCTATGAGGAGACATTTTGGAGCCCATTAGGACCTATAGTGAAAAACCAAATATCTTTTGATAAAAACTAGAAACAAACTAACTGTGAAAATGTTTGTGATATGTGGCTTTATCTCAGAGTTAAACCTATGTTTATATACAGCAGGTTGGCAACACTCTGTTAGTAGAATCTAAAAGAAGAAATTTCTGAGTCCTTTGAGGCCTATCATGTAAAAGCAAATACCCCCAATAAAAACTGAAAAAACATTATCTGTGAAAATGCTTTAAGATTTGTGGATTCATCTCACAAAATTAAACCTCTGTTTTGATTCAGAAGGTTGGAAACACTGTTTTTGTAGCATCTACAGAAGTAAATTTCGGAGCTCATAGTGGCCTATACTAAAAAAAACAGATATCCCGTGATAAAAACTAGAAACAAGCTGTGTGTGAAAATGTTTTGTAATGTGTGGATTCATGTTACAGAGTTAAATTATTCTTTTCATTTAGCAGGTTGGAAACACTGTTTTTGTAGCATCTATGAAGGGACATTTCAGAGCTTATTGAGGCCTATAGTGAAAAACCGAACATGCCATGATAAAATCTAGAACAAGATCTCTGTAAAAATGTTCTGCAATATGTGATTTCATCTCACAGATTTTAATTTTTGTTTTGACTCAGCAGGTTGGAAACACTCTTTTTGTAGAATCTATGAAGGTACATTTCTCAGTCAGCTGAGGACTATAGTGAAAGGCTGAATATCCTGTGATAAAAACCAGAAAGAAGTTATCTGTGAAAATTCTTTGCAATTTGTGGATTTATCTCATGATGTTAAACTTTTCTTTTGATTCAGCAGTTTGGAAACTCTCCTTTTTTACAATCTACTAGGAGATATTTCAAAGCCCATTGAGGCTTGTCATGAAAAATCTAATATCCTGCTATAAAAACAATAAAGAAATTATCTCTGAAAATGCTTTGCAATGCGTAATTTTACCTCACAGAGTTAAACCTTTCTTTTGATTCAGCAGGTTAAAAACACTCTTTGGCCGGGCACGGTGGCTCATGCCTGTAATCCCAGCACTTTGGGAGGCCAAGGCAGGTGGATCACGAGGTCAAGAGATCAAGACCATCCTTGCCAACATGGCGAAATCCTGTCTCTACTAAATATACAAAAAATTAGCCAGGCATGGTGGCAGGCACCTGTAGTCCCAGCTACTCAGGAGGCTGAGGCAGGAGAATGGCATGAACCCGGGAGGTGGAGCTTGTAGAATATATGATAGGATATTTCAGAGCAAACTGAGGCATATAGTGATAAACCAAATATACTGTGATAAAAACTAGAAACAAGGTATCTGTAAAAATGCTTTGTGATGTGTAGATTCATCCTACACAGTTAAAACTTTGTTTTACATCAGCACTTTGAAAACACCCTGCCTGTACATTCTACAAGGGGACAATTTGGAGCCCATTTTGGCATGTAGTGAAAAATCAATATCCCACAATAAAAACTATAAACATCTATCTGTGAAAATGTTTGTGATGTGTGGATTTATCTCAAAGAGTTAAAACTTTGTTTTGATTCAGCAGGTTGGAAACACTTTTTTTTTGGTAGAATCTAAGCAGGTACATTTTGGAGCCATTTGAGGCCTATAGTGAAAACGGAATATCTCGCAATAAAAACTAGAAGCAATGTATCTGTGAAAATGCTTTGTGATGTGTGGATTCATCTCACAGAGTTAAACCTTTCATCTGATTCAGCAGGTTGGAAATACTGCTTTTATAGAATCTATGAAACAATATTTCAGAGTCCATTGAGTTCTACAGCAAAAAATCCAATGTCTCACAATAAAGACTAGAAAAAATCTATCTATGAAAATGATTTGCGACGTGTGGATTCATCTCACAGAGTTAAGCTTTAGTTTTGATTCAGTAGTTTTGAAACACTTTTTTTGTAAAATCTATGAAGGAACATTTTGGAGCCCATTGAGGCTTACAGAGAAAAATGGAATATCCCGTGATAAAAACTCAAGGCAAGCTATCTGTGAAAATGTTTTGCCATGAGTAAATTCGTCTCAGAGAGTTAAACCTTTGTTTTGATTCAGTAAGTTGGAAATGCTCTTTTATACAATCTATGAGGGGATATTTTGGAGCCCATTGAGGCATACAGTAAAAAACCAAATGTCCCATAATAAAAAACTATAAAAAGCTATGTCTGAAAATTCTCTGTAATGTGTGATTTTATCTCACAGAGTCAAACCTTTCTTTTGATTTAGCAGGTTGGAAACACTATTTTTCTTGAATGTGCGAAAAGACATTTTGGAGCAAATTGAGGCCTACACTGAAAAACTGAATATCCCATGATAAAAACTAGAAACAAGCTATCTTTGAAAATGCTTTCTGTTGTGTGGGTTTCTTTCACAGAGTTATACCCTTGCTTTGAATCAGCAGGTTGGAAACACTATATTTTCAGAATCCATGAAGCAACATTTCAGAGCCCATGGAGGACTATATTGAGAAACCGAATATCCTGCAATGAAAACTAGAAATAAGCAATCTGTGAAAATGCTTTGTGATATGTGGATTCATCTCATAAAGTTAAACTTTGGTTTTGATTCAACAGGCTAGGAACACTGTTTTTTTGTAGAATCTACAAAGGGACATTTTGGAGCCCATCAAGGCCTATGGTGAAAAACTGAATATTCCCTATAAAAAATAGAATGAAGCTATCTGTGAAAATGCTTTCTAATATGTGGATCTCAGAATTAAAACTTTATTTTGATTCAGCAGTTTAAAAACACCCTTTTTGAAGCATCAACAAAGGGATATTTCAGAGCCCATGTGCATGTATATTGATAAACAAAATATCCTATGACAGAAACTAACAACTATTTATTTGTGAAAATGCTTTGCAATGTGTGGATTTATCTCAGAGAGTTAAACCTTTATTTTCACTAAGAAGGTTGGGGCAGTTATTTTGTAGAATACACAAAAAACACATTTTGGAGCCTATTGAGGCCTACAGTAAAAAATTGAATATTTCACAACAAAAACTAAAAACAATCTGTGTGTGAACCTGATTGGCAATGTGTGGATTCATCTCATGGAGTTAAACCTTTGTTTTGATTCAGCAGGTTGGAAATGCTTTTTTTTTGTGGAATCTATGAAGGGTCATTTTGGAGCTCATTGAGGCCTATAATAATAAACCGAATATTTCATGATTTAAGCTAGAAACAAGCTATCCGTGAAAATATTTGTTGATGTGTGGATTAATTTTACAAAGTTAAATCTTTGTTTTTATTCAGCAGGTTAGAAATGCTCTTTTTGTAGAATCTGTGAAGGGACATTTCAGTGCCCATTGAGGCCTACAGAGGCCTACAGTAGAAAACAAAATATCCCACAATAAAAAATAGAAACAAGCTCTATGTGAAAATGCTTTGTAATGTGTTCATTCATTTTACAGAGTTAAACCTTTGCTTTCATTCAGCAGGTTGAAAAAACTCTTTTCTAGAATCTACAAACCAACATTTCTAAGCCGATTCAGGCCTACGGTGTAAGGGCGAATATCTCGTGATTAAAACTAGAAACAAGCTATCTGTGAAAATAATTTGTGCTGTTTGCATTCATTTTACTGAGGTAAACCTTTGTTTTGATTCTGTAGGTAGGAAAAACTCTTTTTGTAGGATCTACAAAGGGACATTTCAGAGCCCATTGAGGTCTGCAGTGAAAAATCCAACATCCCATGATAAAAACTAGAAACAAGCTATCTGTGAACATGCTTTGCGATGTGTGAGTTCATCTCACAGAGTTAAAACTTTGTTTTGATTTAGTAGGTAGAAAAAACTGTTCTTTTTTATTATTATACTTTAAGTTTTAGGGTACATGTGCACAATGTGCAGGTTAGTTACATATGTATAGATAGACGCAATAAAAATGATAAAGGGGATATCACCACCAATCCCACAGAAATACAAATTACCGTCAGAGAATACTACAAACACCTCTACACAAATAAACTAGAAAATCTAGAAGAAATGGATAAATTCCTCGACACATTCACCCTCCCAAGACTAAACCAGGAAGAAGTTGAATCTCTGAATAGACCAATAACAGGTTCTGAAATTGTGGCAATAATCAATAGCTTACCAACAAAAAGAGTCCAGGACCAGATGGATTCACAGCCGAATTCTACCAGAGGTACAAGGAGAAATGGGTACCATTCCTTCTGAAACTATTCTAATCAATAGAAAAAGAGGGAATCCTCCCTAACTTATTTTATGAGGCCAGCATCATCTTGATACCAAAGCCGGGCAGAGAAACAACAAAAAAAGAGAATTTTAGACCAATATCCTTGATGAACATTGATGCAAAAATCCTCAATAAAATACCGGCAAACCAAATCCAGCAGCACATCAAAAAGGTTATCCACCATGATCAAGTGGGCTTCATCCCTGGGATACAAGGCTGGTTCAATATACACAAATCAATAAATGTAATCCAGCATATACACAGAACCAAAGACAAAAACCACATGATTATCTCAATAGATGCAGAAAAGGCCTTTGACAAAATTCAACAACGCTTCATGCTAAAAACTCTCAATAAATTAGGTATTGATGGGACATATCTCAAAATAATAAGAGCTATCTATGACAAACCCACAGCCAATATCATACTGAATGGGCAAAAACTGGAAGCATTCCCTTTGAAAACTGGCACAAGACAAGGATGCCCTCTATCACCACTCCTATTCAACATATTGTTGGAAGTTCTGGCCAGGGCAATTAGGCAGGAGAAGTAAATAATGGGTATTCAATTAGGAAAAGAGGAAGTCAAATTGTCCCTGTTTGCAGATGACATGATTGTGTATCTAGAAAACCCCATTGTCTCAGCCCAAAATCTCCTTAAGCTGATAAGCAACTTCAGCAAAGTCTCAGGATACAAAATCAATGTACAAAAATCACAGGCATTCTTATACACCAATAACAGACAAACAGAGAGCCAAATCATGAGTGAACTCCCATTCACAATTGCTTCAAAGAGAATACAATACCTAGGAATCCAACTTACAAGGGATGTGAAGGACCTCTTCAAGGAGAACTACAAACCACTGCTCAATGAAATAAAAGAGGATACAAACAAATGAAAGAACGTTCCATGCTCATGGGTAGGAAGAATCAATATCATGCAAATGGCCATGCTGCCCAAGGTAATTTATAGATTCAATGTCATCCCCATCAAACTACCAAAGACTTTCTTCACAGAATTGGGAAAAACTACTTTAAAGTTCATACGGAACCAAAAAAGAGCCCACATCACCAAGTCAATCCTAAGCCAAAAGAATAAAGCTGGAAGCATCACGCTACCTGACTTCAAACTATACTACAAGGCTACAGTAACCAAAACAGCATAGTACTGGTACCAAAACAGAGATATAGATCAATGGAACAGAACAGAGCCCTCAGAAATAATGCCGCATATCTACAACTATCTGATCTTTGACAAACCTGAGAAAAACAAGCAATGGGGAAAGGACTCCCTATTTAATAAATGGTTCTGGGAAAAGTGGCTAGCCATATGTAGAAAGCTGAAACTGGATCACTTCCTTACACCTTATACAAAAACTAATTCAAGATGGATTAAAGACTTAAACATTAGACCTAAAACCATAAAACCCTTAGAAGAAAACCTAGGCATTACCATTCAGGACATAGGCATGGGCAAGGACTTCATGTCTAAAACACCAAAAGCAATGGCAACAAAAGCCAAAATTCACAAATGGGATCTCATTAAACTAAAGAGCTTCTGCACAGCAAAAGAAACTACCATCAGAGTGAACAGGCAACCTACAAAATGGGAGAAAATTTTCACAACCCCCTCATCTGACAAAGGGCTAATATCCAGAATCTACAATGAACTCAAACAAATTTACAAGAAAAAAACAAACAACCCCATCAAAAAGTGGGCAAAGGACGTGAACAGACACTTCTCAAAAGAAGACATTTATGCAGCCAAAAAACACATGAAAAAATGCTCACCATCACTGGCCATCAGAGAAATGCAAATCAAAACCACAATGAGATACCATCTCACACCAGTTAGAATGGCGATCATTAAAAAGTCAGGAAACAACAGGTGCTGGAGAGGATGTGGAGAAATAGCAACACTTTTACACTGTTGGTGGGACTGTAAACTAGTTCGAACATTGTGGAAGTCAGTGTGGCAATTCCTCAGGGATCTAGAACTAGAAATACCATTTGACCCAGCCATCCCATTACTGGGTATATACCCAAAGGACTATAAATCATGCTGCTATAAAGACACATGCACGCGTATGTTTATTGCAGCACTATTCACAACAGCAAAGACTTGGAACCAACCCAAATGTCCAACAATGGTAGACTGGATTAAGAAATTGTGGCACATATACACCATGGAATACTATGCAGCCATAAAAAATGATGAGTTCATGTCTTTTGTAGGGACATGGATGAAATTGCAAATCATCATTCTCAGTAAACTATCGCAAGGACAAAAAACCAAACACCACATGTTATTACTCATACATGAGAATTGAACAATGAGAACACATGTACACAGGAAGGGGAACATCACACTCTGGGGACAGTTGTGGGGTGGGGGGAGGGGGAAGGGATAGCATTAGGAGATATACCTAATGCTAAATGATGAGTTAATGGGTGCAGCACACCAGCATGGCACATGTATACATATGTAACTAACCTGCACATTGTGCACAAGTACCCTAGAAATGGATATTTTAAGAAAAGGGTAATAAACCCTAAAATAAATCTCAAAACTTTTTTTCATTAATTTAAGTAGAAGAAACAGGATGTTTTTAGCTACTTATTCATCTTAGAAATTCTTGCATGGTTTAATTGGCCCTGCATATACATGGAGTGATAGGTGGTAGTTCCCTCCCTTCTGCTCCGAATTAGGGGGCCAGAATACCACTTCCCTTCTTTTCTCATGGTCTTATTGGCATTACACTGTGTTTTGATGATAGCTGGTTTAAGGCAAAAGACATAAAGGGAATACTAATGGTCTACATTTACGTGGTTTAAAGAAATCATATATTGTTGTATATTAAAGGTATCAATGTAAATATAATTATGCCCTTTTGCTACATTAAAACTTGACTGTAACATTGAGGGCTATGGTTTTAAAACTGGTTATGTGAGTGGAAATGCATGGTTCCTGAAACTATTTTCACATTCCCTGAGGTTTAGTAGAAGCTTCAAATTTCCTGTTTCTCCAATTGAACTTCAATGCTTATCTAAGGTCCATGTTAAAGTAGCTGAAAAGCTTTCTTTTGAAAAAGAAAGATATCCATAGCTAAAGTGTAGTTGGAAACCTCCATGAAATTCTTTACCTTCACATACCATATTTTTATGTTGTTTCCTCTTTATAACAATTTAAATCAATCTTGAACATTTTGTTGACTTTATTATGTTTTCTTTGCCCAGATGCTTTCTTCAGTCTACAACTCCTACATTTTCCATAACACCACTTATCACATTGTACATTTATTTTCTTAGCATTATGTAGAACAAAATTTCACAACTGGCCATGAAACAAGGGCACAGGGAGAACTGGGGAAAACATAGTATTTTGGAGTGTACCTCAGTGAGAGAGAAATACATCTAATTGATATAGACAAGGTCTAGATAATAAGTAAGCAGCAGGTGTCTCTTTCATGCACAATCCCCCTCTAAAAGCACTTGAAAGGGTTAAATTTTGAGACAAAAGAGACAACTCTAAAACTTCAGGATCTCGGCTTACTCTTGGTCACTGCTCATGTTCTACCAGACATTGTCCCAAACAGCTAAAAGTGTAAGCCTTGATCTCTGTGGTATTTTATAACTTCAAAACAAAGGAGCTCAGAGACGGAAAACTGAGGCTCAGAGAAGTCAGGACAAGGTGGTATCACAAAAGAGGAACACTTGAAATACCAATTGATCTTTCCTCCTACCTTTAAGTTGAATGGCTCATAAATTATCTCATATGTCTCCACATATTACAAGAAATAAAACTATATGGTTGCATGGTCCTATGACTAAAATTCCCATTGCAAATCTACAGACAAAAATCTCTTCTTCATGTTTCTCATATGAAGTCTAAGCTACATCTGACTTCAGTGAAGATGGCAAATAGCTGTTCCTCTTCCTTAAGCTCACCGTATATTTAACAAAAACTCTATTAAATAGCCCTTCCTCTCTCTTCCTTAAGCTGCAATTAAATTATATGTTATCATTATTTTAGGTTGGCATTTATCTTACACAATTAGCCTCTTTTTCTGTTCTGTGTCTTTTTACAAGGAGTTTTGTAGGTCATAACGTGAGTCAGTGCAACATGAAGATAAATTGCTTGGAGTAGGGAAAAAACAGAAAAAAAAATGGGATTGACAAAGAGGAAAGGAAATTGGTCAGGTTAGCTAATGAGCCAAGAATGTGAGAACATATATTTACTGATCTTTTTTCTTCCTTTCTGCATCTATAATGTATCTCCATTTAACAACCTCCTGGGCTTACAAATGTATAACAAGAAAAAAATATGTGAAGATTACTTTACTGTCCCTAATTACCAATTTTGCCCTGGCAACCATCTACTAAAACTACTAATAAAAAGAAGCATGATTTGTTTCTCCTACAGTTGGCTGAATTTAGTTAAATTAAAAATAAAGTGTTATTGACATTAGCTTCAGAAAATAAAGATCCAAAGCTGACTTGAGCAGTGATTTAACCAGAAAGCGATTAAATTCTATGAATATATATGACAGGCCTTATGTCTGAAGATTTTTATATTGACTCTTCTTATGGGCCTTGTTTTAAAAGATGCCAGAAAAAATATCTAATAATCTAAGGCAATGGCTAATGGAAATGCTACTGTTACAGCTCGAAGGTAACATATTTGTTTAAGAAATAGGTGTACTAGCCTTCCCTGAGACTCTTTTTCTGTAATTAATGATTAGTTGTATTTGTACTATAAATGATGGCGTTTGGATAATGATTACTGACCCGTATGCAGCTCCCAAACCACAGCAAACTTTGAAAATTCAATTACAAGTCCAGATGCTGTATACTGCATATGTAAACTGTTTCAGGAAGGAAGATTGCATATTAATAATTTAGTCTATGTGGGTTATCTCTGCAGGCTAGTGGATATTTTGCAGAAATAGTTCTTGGGGAAAGCAAAAGGTATACGTATACAGACACTAGACTGTTTCAAGTTTATTTCAACGTACAGCTACATTACATGTTTACTCTTATAATTAGTATTTTTGTGTCAATTATTAAAATCTCTCCATTTTTTAAAATTACTTATTTGATTAATATCTTTCAAAGATAAAAATAAATCTGAAGTATCAAGCTGTGTATTCTTGATGCCACAGAATATTATGTCATTTTTATGTGCTCAAACTGACTTCCTTCTGATTATAGAGTACAGAATAGCAATTGACATTTTTTGGAAAACTGTAAAAACCAACTTTCATAAATGAAGACCACCACCAACCAAAATTTATATCTAGTAGTAGACATGTACAATTTAAAAAAAAATTAGCATTTATTAAGTTTTACTGCTTATTATAGTTATTAAACTATTTACCCAATCATGTATTTTCTAGACACCTCCTATGAACCAGGATCTGTACTTGCTGTCCCAGTTATAAAGTAAAACAGCCTGTCCTTCCTGCACTCAAGGAGACAGCTCCATAAGTGGGGAGCTTGTTGAAAATGCAGAATTTGGGGAACTATTCACAGAGATTTTATTAAGTTACACTGAAAAAAGCCTGAGAATAGCTATGATCTCCTGTCTGGTGATTTGGATGTGATAGTCTCTTGAACATATTTTGAAATACACTTGCCCAAAGAATGGTGAAAGACCCAGCCATCCCTCCTCATGTGGCTGCTGAGGGAGATATATGCATAATAAAAAAAACTGCCAAAAACAAAGTCTCCTGTTCCTTTTTTTTCCATTTATTTTTTTCTACCACTTCAGTTCACATCTTTTCTTCCATTTAATAGTTTTCTGCTGTTAGACAAGACAACAGGAAATCTGGATGCTCCATTCCACACCAAATGAATCAGGACCTCCAGGTGAAAAAAAAAAAAAGTGGAGATCTGCTTTTTCTTCTTTTTCTTTCTTCTTTTCATTAATCTCTATTTGGAGAAACACTGGTCTTGGAAATGAATTGACATAGTAACGTGACCTTAGACAAATCAATTAAGTTTCTTGACCCCTGACTTTTTTTTTTATCTGTATAATGCTATTTTTACTAAGGATTTATTAATGTCCTTCCAGCTCTGGTATTTTCTTATTGATTCCAATTACATTTCAGCTTTATTCATTTTCTTTTTGATACAAATTCCTTTGATAGGAATGTCTTTAAACAAAAGTTTTGAGATTTAAAAAAACTGTAATCTTTGATAACTTCTACATTTATCATCCTCCTTATTTTAAATTTATTTTCTCTTGTTTATCACTAGCTAGTCTTCAAGTCTTGAAGTCAACTCAGACTGGAAAATATATGAAAGCCCTGTTCTTGTTTCTTTCGTATGTGCATTTGCTTTTTATAGAAATCTGGAAAAATTAACAAATTATAAAATGGTTTAATAATTATTTCAAGTATCTTTTCTAGGGTTTCTAATTGCTTTTCATTCATTGGATATGACAGTTCCAAATATATTCACCTTTGTAAATGAAGAGGATTGAATTTTAATCAGAAGAATGAGAAAATAAAAGTGCTATGATTAGAAAAGCTTGAGGATTATTCTAACCAGCAAGCAAACATCTTTAAAATCTTCAGAAGAATTGCAAAATTAAAAAAAAAATTATGTGGCAAGAACTCTCCATTGGATAGATAAATACAGGTAATAGATATCTTTGAGGTAAAATAGAACCTCAAATTAAATAGATTAATGTAAGAATTTAAAAAATGCTGATGAACTTGATATATTACAATAATGCTTCCTGGGCTGAAGGAAATATAAATAGGAGCAAGCCACAGTGGAAAAAACATACAATCTGTCTCACTGGGTGAGAGGGTTGTCCTGAAAACATATGACACCTGGAATGCCCTTTTCTCCAAGTATGCAAGTCCTCCAAATATCCTGAGGCTAATATAATGCCATCAAGTAAATGAACTTTGTTTATATACATGGGAACTTTTTAAGAAATCAAAACAGATTAAAATTCTCGAAAGCAGTATGATTGATCAATAACTAAATCTATCCATAACTGAGAATTTGCACAACCTGGGCAACAAGGATTTTCCAGGAATAAATTGCTATTCATCCATAGTGTGTAAATGACTCTTCCAAACGATTTTGAGCGATGTCACCATTTTATCTTATTTTTGTCTTCCTGTTCCATCTTCCACTGTCTCAAACTCTCTTTACTTCGTTCCTCAGGAACAGCTTTCATCTGCTCTTACTTCCTTTAAATATGTGATAATCTTTGCTCATTGACTCTATTTTCCTAAGATATGGTTGTTCTAATTGATTTTACCTCAGCTGACATTAGGAGCATTGTAAAAATTAATAACAATCTTACACAAGAATCTTTCTTAATACTATGAAATATAATCAGGTTTACCATTTTTATAAATCTCTTTGTTTAGAGTAAAACAGGTGATGATATGGCTTTATCATCAAGGGATTCACCTCAGTGCTAACCTAAAAAGAGAGGAAATTAGTTCTGATATAGGATCCAAACACAATTAAGCATTTTAACTCATGCATACAACAATCTGTCTCAATCAACTGCTACTCTTCTGTTTTACAATGAATTTCCTTCTTTCAATTATTTTCTAAGAAGCATTCTATTTTTGGCATAAAATATTGATTTCCCTGAACAAAAATTCATGAAGGTACCGCATAAGCGTGAAGACTTTAGATTTATGTATGATTTCTGAGCAGGGGCTATTAATTTTGGTTGACTTTGAGAGAACATTTGAATTGATTAGTATTAACTATTTTTAAATCAGTAGAGACTGAGTTATCATATACATATAGATGTGTATATGCATATGTGTGTATGTTTCTTCTTTTTTTAAATAGTGGGAGTAATGGGGTAAGATAAACTCATATAGACTAAAGAAAATAAACTCGTATAGATTAAAAAAATAAGTTGACAAATTTGAATTGTAGTATACAGAAGTACAACCTATTATAAATGTATATATGTATTAAGTATGATGAGTAACTACTCCTGTAATAACTATGTCTCCAAAAATCCTTCCTGGAAAATTGTTTTCTCCTAAATGTGCTGCTGCAGTTAACTTGTATTTTCCTATTGAAGCACTATTGCAATATGCTATGTTGCTTACTTGCTTGAGTACACGTTACTTGAGTAAACTCTGTGACAGCAGGGAGGGACCACACCTCTCTTTTTCTCATTCTTTTTTGTCCAACACCTTGTCTAATATATGAACAGACTTGTGGCTTCATAAATACCCACTGAAATAAATGAGCCGCATATTTTAGGCCCTGGTCACTTCTGCAAAGTCATGCTCAACCTCAATGCCAGTAATCTGGTATGTTATTTTTTGTTATCTTTTTTTTCTAACAGTGGAATAAGTATTGCAGTGATTTTATATTATTATGTCCTATGTTATTGACCTTAACACTTCCATTGGATACCTTAACACCATCTGTTCTATGCATCACTGCAGAGAAAGGTTGATGAAAGATTGATACCTGTCATCTTAGGAAGTCATTTGTGCACTGATTAAAGCAATTATAGGTGGGATAGTCTCTGAAAAATGTCCATTTTCCTTTTGTAAAGTAATTCTGTTATTTATGTCATGTCTCCATTGATGAGCCCACTGTCTCTCAAACTATTCACTAGCCAGTTTCTAATTTTATAATCTCCAAACCTTTGGAATTTGCCAACACAATAGAGCATTAGATGATTTTCTTGGACTTCATGCTTGATCTGCTTCAATCTATACTATTTGTTATAAACCTTGATGACTGACAGATCAGACCTATCATCTTGGATCCTCTGTAGTGGCATAATTTTGTCTTTGACAGATTATAACTTAAAATGGCTGAGAATACTTTGTCAACTTTAAAGTGTCTCTGCAACATTTTCAAGTATATCATTTTTGTCTTAAGCACTACAAAATACCTTTCCCTTATGAGAGTCAGTTAACTATTTTTAACTAGTTGCATTAAAAAGTGAAAACTAGGTTGCATTAAAAAGTGAAAACTAGTTTTCATTTCTAAATATGCTATTCTCTTCTAAGTAAATTAGGATAAAGTACTTTCTACTGAAAATCAAAATTATAAATCTGTTATCTTCAAACTTACTATGTACTTGTGAGTTTTTTATGTTAGGGAGTGCTTGAGTATAATGGGAGATCAATATAAAACCTCGTTTAAGAAACAATTTTGCATCTGAAATGATGCCTAATAGCTGAGGCAGTAGAAGTGGTGACCATTCCTGATAAAATTCTTCTTCATGAGTAAAAAAAATTCAAGACCAATGTATTATGAATCTGATTTTTTTCATATTTATACCAAAATAAAGAATGTTACATTATGAAATCATGGCTTGTTTTTACTGAGAGTGTTAAATTGTGGAGAACCAGTTATTTTCTCATAAGGCTTTTTGTCTGTGGTTACTGTTCAGTTACAATTGATGTCCTTAATGGCAGCGGAAACATCCATATCCACCATATCAGTCACATTCCAAGTAGCTGACTGTTGAATGCTTGGTGCATTAAGTAAGAGGCATCGACCAAGAATATTGAGAAAATTAAAGGGTTGTTAGAATAGAAAAAAGTTGAAAAAATATGGTTAGTGAGAAATGCTGTATAGTAGCATCCTTTAAATTTGACAGAAAAGTTGATTTCATCGAGAGTAGAAGAGTGGTTACAGTGTCATTTTTAACATAAGTTGAATATGTACTTAATTTTTAGTAGGAATGGTGTATTCTCTGAATTTGTAGATAAAAGTTATTTTTATTTAATCAGTTTCTACAGCCTTTCACCTTTCTTATCCATTTTATCTATCTATAAATGTTTATCATTTATTATCTTGTATATCTTCTTTTACATTTCTTATATGGATCTCTTGGAGTGAAGCGACCAGATGGTAGACACTCTTTATGAGTAGCTGTGATGTGGGTGTGCTGGGAAGGGAAGGGCATGGTCCCTTTAAATGATACGGAAGTGGGGAAGGGAAGTGCTGGGTAAAGGAGGGCATGGTCCCTGCCTAGGGCTTCACCTGCCTTCTGCCCAAATGTTGCATTTCCTAAGACCACTCTTGGCTGCTAAGCCCTCATCCTGTGTCTATAAAAATCTCTGAGACCCTAGCAGGCAGACACACAAGCGGCTAGACATCGAGAGGATGTCAAGAGGAGCACGCAAGTAGAAGATACCGGCAGTCCAGCAGGCCATCGGCCAGCAGAATGATGCAGAATTTGGCCAGAGCAGTTGGAGAAGCTCCACAGCCCCACATCAGGGAAAAACCATCTCCCTTCTGGCTCCCTCATCTGCTGAGAGAGACTGCCACTAAATAAAACCTTGCACTCATTCTCCAAGCCCAGGTGTGCGCCAATTCTTCCAGTATATCAATTCAAGAACCTGGGGTACAGAAAAGCCCTCTGTCCTTTCAAGAAAGTAGGGGGTATAATTGAGGTGGTTAACACAAGCCTATAGACGGCAAAACTAAAAGAGCACCCTGTAACACTTGCCCACTGGGGCTTCAGGAGCTGTAAACATTCACCCCTGGACACTGCCGTGGGGTCGGAGCCCCACAGCCTGCCCATCTGTATCCTCCCCGAGAGGTTTGAGCAGCAGGGCACTGAAGCAGCAAGCCACTTCCTCTGTCACATGCCCTGCAAGGGGGACAAGGAAACCTTTACCCTTTCAGGTGCTATCACATTAACTGTATAAGTAGTCATTCCACAAATATAACTTGAGCTAAATTTAATAGATGTATTATGGAGATTAATTGGAATAAAAAAATGCTTCAAGTACAATCATTTCTTTTCCTCTGTTATCTGGGACATAACCAAAAGTTAGAAGTTCAATATTAAAAAGATGATTCTCACACAAACCTAGGATAAACGTATTATAAGACTATATACAACTCATTAATGAGGGAACCAAAAAGAAGGTAAAACTGGTTTAAAATACATTTTGTGGAACTGGCATATAAAGAAAGACAATGTAGGGAGAAATGTTAAAATAAGACTGCTAGATAAAATACAGCACTTGTTAACGGCCTATAAAATAATATGTTAATCTTTCATGTTTTCTTTTCTACAAAGAAAAATCTACAAGTTGGCAGTAAATTCATACAAAGTTATATACATATATTAATTGTTCTGTTGGGTGTTTGTAAGCCAATGTTCAAGCTTTAATGTTCAAGTTTCAATGTTCAATGTTGAGCATTGAAAGTTACTTCCACACTGTCTGTGCTTTTTTTTTGAAGTTTTTAATGATTTTGTTAAACAGAGTCAATAAACTCTTAAATAGGGCCTAATAAAAATGTCTGCTTTTTCCCCAACTGTTTATATGGAAGAAATCTTTAACTCCTTTATCCAAAAGAAAACAACTGCTATCATGTTTGTCTCTCTAGGCTGTGAATGGTAGACTTGAATCCCAAAATCTAAGGGCCAACCATAAACTGCAACCAGAATGTAAGAAGACTTAATGAATTCATTTTCTCAAGAATTTTGCAGAAGAGTCTCGGTAGAGGAATTAAGAAATTAGTCACTATAATATACAGACATTGGTGAATAGAGAGTAATAGATTAGACCTATATAAGGAGTCTGGAGAACAAAAACAAACATTTCTTTCCAGAGCCTTGGGGTGGTGGGAGGGGAGAGCGACACAAGGAGAAGCATATGAATACACAGCCATACTTGGATTGTTTTAATCTCATTCCAGTAGAATTGAATGACTGGTTTGCAAGAACACTGCTAAAGGTCAAAAGTATAGGCTACTCCGAAGTAACCTCTGAATATCTAAAAGATGCTGTGTAAATCAAGCCCTCCAACATGATTGTATTAATATGTTTAAATGCATATGCAAAGGCAAAGACATGTTGTCTCATTTGTTAATTACTTCAAAGCGTTAGGTCTTGGGTTCACTAAATTTTAAAACTTGATATTTTTATATATTACTGTATCTTAAAAGAAAAGCAAAAAATATGAAAAAGCAAAATCAAATATTTTATAATATAAAGTGAAAAAAGGGCATTATATCAAATTTGATGTATTGCGATACTAACATGTCACATCTAGTTTAGTCTGATGTCCTGTTAGGTTTCATTGCCTACATGCTACCATAACTAGAGGTGACAGTTTAGAACATTTTATGTGTTAAAAGGCATAAATAGAAGTAAATTCTTTACAATATCAGGCAGGGAATTTTAAGTCAATTGGTCTAGGCTATCAAATACAAGTGAAAAAATTTCTAAGTGCACAAGGAAAAGGAAAAGCTTAGCTTCAAAAGTTGTGCTACTTTATGCTATCAAATTACATTTGAAAGAGGACTGATTATTTCAATGCTGAAACATATACACACAAGGGCAAAAGATCATTTTTAAACACAGCAGGCTTCTCTAAGTCCTGCTACAGGATCCTACTTAAAATGGCAAATGCAGATTTCATTGTGATGTTGATACCCTGTTCCTTCCCCCAAGGCTTGCTTTTCAACTTTTCTTGCTTGCAAATTTTCATCCTATGGTGTCAAGTAAGCATTTAGAGGATTTCACTTGGGATAATTCATTCTTACAGTCAGACTCAGTTGTGTGTGCAACAATGGCCTATCTATTCTGACATTATCGGAAATGAAGAAATGATTTTTTTTCTTTCAGCAGATGGTAAGCCTCATAAAATCTTTGTTTCAAACACCTTAAGAGTCCCTATGTATTTCCTAGCTACTTTTAGCTTAAAGTATTGTACTATTTGGTGACATGTTCAGGGTAAAAATATTTACATCCTATAGATTCAAATAAAAAATTGCTATAAATCATAGGCAAAAATTAGTGGTTAGATCATCCGTTAGAATATCTGCCAATGACAAGGTTATTTCAATATCTAGATTGATTTTATATGTTGAAAATAAAATGCTACAACCCTTTTCTCTGGAGGGCAAATTTAAAAATAAATTTAACCTATTTATGGGGGCATTAATTTAAAAATCAATTACTTGTTTTACAAATGAGATGTGGAAGAACTACGGAATGTTAGAATTTAAGTTTTTTTTTTAAAGTATTCAGCCTACTATATCATTTTATTTATGTATTTTATATTGCAATGAATATACATTTAAACAGGGACAAGTAATTTTTCTAAAAGATAAATTGAAAAGATAAAAGTGAGAATATCCAATGAGTAGACATAATTTCAGCACACTGGTATCACAAATTTTAATACCTAGCCTTATAATTTCTAAAGAATGTATTATTAAAAGAAAGAAAATTATTATTTAAAAGATAAACTTTGCTCCCCCAGGCTGACTTCCGATGTCCTTGATTTTTTTTTATACTTCGTATTTTAGATAATTTTATCTTCTTATTTTCTGTTCACGATATCTTCTACTTCTAACTATGTTGCTAGCCATATTTCATCTATGTTAATAAATACCTAAAGATATCCAGTGACCTTTAGATTACATCATTTTCATTGATAGGATCCTAATTCCCAGCCCCAAGTTCTTCCTTCAGACAATGTTGGTTCTAATTTTCAGAATTTGAGCGAGTAGAAGAATAAGAAAAAGACTTGGTGTTCGGGACAAGGGATATATGTTATAGTGACACAGTTGAGAGTATCAGAAAGTGTACAGAACTAAATTGGCCCCACAACAGTGGAGGGCCCGAATGTTTAACAGCAATGACCCCTACATAGTAGAATTTCAGGTGACAATTTTATTTTCAGATTAATTGATTAGTTGGCTTGCCTTTATTGGATAATTTTACTATTTTGGACTTGTATTACCTATAAAATATTGGCAAATTCATTTTTAAAAAAGACACTTAGAGATGACTGGGATTCCATATATTTGGAGTAGCAGAAAAATCCCCAATTAAACAGTGACTACAAACTATTGGAAGCAAATCTAATGAAGTTCACTATCTACCTGGAATATACGGATTTGGGAAGAAAAGCTTCATCAAGCCAGATAGACCTAAAATAAACAAAAATAAAGGCATTTGCAACTTTTTCTTTTGATAAGTTTTTTTCTACTAATTTTTCATGTGTCCCCAGCTTCCGCTTATTACTTGCCACTCTAGTCTTCTCTTTCTTTTTTCATTATTGAAACATAGTCAATCACATGTTTTTGTCTAATCAACTTACTATTTATTGATCTCCTAAAGAAGACATTCTTCATATATTAGAACCCTGTTCTACAGTTTTTATCATAGATTGATAGTACCTCTCACTTATTTTCATGTTCTAGGCAATGGGTAGCTTTGTTCTGCAGCTAAAATATTCTATGAAACTATGATCAAAAGTGCCACGAACAAAAGTGAATGGACTTTTGATGAGAATGTGGGGTTCACTAAGTGTGTTGCATTCTACATGTAAAATGTAAGTTTTGGAGTCAAGATTGGAATACAGATTTTAACATATATTATAATCTACCATTACAAAGTAAAAGTAATCTGCCATTGTTTTTAGTGGCAAAACCACAATTGCTTTTGCACCATCCTAATACTTTCCATATATGATCTTAAATAGAAAGATATAACTAGAGACTTACTCATATTTAAAATGAAGATAAATAATAATATTGATAAAGTTGTCTTATTTTATCAAATGAGATAATATGTAAAATTTTAAGCACAATGTTTGAAATATAGTAAATTTTCAATGAATATATTCTCACTACTAGTTAGTATTTTATACTGTAGGTGTATATTTTTGGAAAGAGTATGCAATAAATATTTAGCAGTTCTTTTTGTCAATTTTCTTTGATGGAATAATGTTTCTAAGTTTGAATCAATGAGGTTTAGGTGAACCTGATAAATCTGCAAATTCTAGAAGTTGTCCATCACCCAGTTCTGACTAGTGCATTCTAACTGGATGGTTGTAATTAATTTGTCCAGATATGAACATGTGACCCAATCTAGACGTAAGATTAAATCTTAGCTATTCCCTAGATGAGAGAAATAAAATTCTGACCACATCATTTTATTTCCTGACTCTAAAACTAGCTATTAATTCTAGACATTTTAGTTATACACAATTGTGTTGGAGAGCTATCTCATATCAACTTATGAGATCTGACTATTAAATTTTTGGAAATATTGTGAGGTCATTTTTAGACACAGAAATTATTTAAAATAAACATTTTAATTTATAATTAAATTATATTAAAAATAAGGAAAATAAATTACTTAAATTCATCACTTCCCAAGTATTTTGCTATATTTTGCTGTGATTTATGCTACCGAAAATATTTACATACGTTTGTATCATGGCAACACTATATAATGGCAAGCTAATGTGCAGCTCTCCAACTTCCTATTAGTGTCCTCAGGTTGTAGCTTGTAATTCAGTCATGAAGAGAGAATTTACAGCATGAAAATTAACACCACATATCAGGGTTCGATTTAATATTTTGTTGATTGTGTAGAATAAAAGTAATTAATAAAAGTAAAAATAAACAATGAACAAAAGTATGTTAATAATGCAAATTATTTTTTAAATTACGTCTGTAACCATTATATTGTGAACCGCCCCAACATACACAGACATATTATCCTTGTATTAAAAAATTATGATTCTCAGAACAGTGATTGTATCATTGGTGAACAAGTAAAGGTTTTAATTTTACCTTTATCTTACCATTAACGTATATAAAAATAGTAACCAATATTCATATTGAAACTCTATTCATTTGCTAATTGCAGTCAGTTATCTATGGATTTAAGAGTCAGGCAAAAATTAACAAAAACACCCCCTGAAAAGGGAACTAATATTTTATTACTTGTACATTATATGCTATGCATCTTTGTATAAGTAAAACATTAAAAAAATTTGCATATAAAATTTTTGAGTGATAATTCCTTTTTTTTTTTTTTCTGAGGTGGAGAGTTGCTCTGTCGCCCAGGCTGGAGTGCAGTGGTGCAGTCTCGGCTCACTGCAAGCTACGCCTCCCAGGTTCACACCATTCTCCTGCCCCAGCCTCCTGAGTAGCTGGGACTGCAGGCACCCGCCACCATGCCCGGCTAATTTTTTTGTGTGTTTTTAGTAGACGAGGTTTCACCATGTTAGCCAGGATGGTCTCGATCTCCTGACCTCGTGATCCACCTGCCGCGGCCTCCCAAAATGCTGGGATTACAGGCGCGAGTCATCACGCCCGGCCAGATTCTGAAATTTTAGAGAAGCTACAAGCCTAGTCAAAAAAAGGTTATTATTGCTCAACCTCAAAGGCAAATTCTGTGATGTGAATCTCAAGCTGTTACTTACTAAAGTATGACATTTCTCAGGAAGACAACTTTTCTCAATACCTTTCTAAAATATGATCAATGTTAAAAAAAAAGAAAACCCAAGACCTGTCTATCTGATGTCTTCAAGAGACCCATCTCACATGCAATGGCATCCATAAGCTCCAAGTAAAGGGTTTGAGAAAGATCTACCACACACAGAAAATACAAAAGTGCAGGAGTCACTATTCCTATATCAGAAAAAAGACTTCAAACCAGTAACAGTAAAAAAGAGCAAAGAAAGGCATTACATAATGATAAAGGGTTCAATTCAACAAGAAGACTAAGCTATCTTAATTATATTTGCACCCAACATTGGAGCACCCATATTCATAAAACACATACTTCTAGATCTACAAGGAGCCCTAGACAGCCCACACAATAATTGTGGGGAACTTCAACAACTCACCAGCACTATTAGACAAATCATCAAGGCAGAAAACTAAAAAAGAAATTCTGGACTTAAGCTTCACATTTGGTCAGCTGGACCTAATAGACATCTACAGAATTTCCCATTCATCAACGACAAAATACACATTTTTCTCATCTGTATATAGAACATATTTCAAGATGGACCACATGCTCAGCCATAAAGCAGGTCTCAATAAATTTAAAAAATATATAGAAGTCATACCAACCACATTCTCGGAACACAGAGGAAACAATATAAATCAATGCCAAGAAGATATCTTAAAATCACAAAATTGCAAGGAAATTAAACAACTTGCTCCTGAATAACTTTCAAGCAAACAACAAAATATAGGCAGAAGTGAAAAATATTCTTTGAAACAAGTGAAGAGAGACAAAACATATTAAAATTTCTGGGATATGGTGAAAGCAGTGTGAAGAGGAAAGTTTATAGCTAAACACCTACCTCAAAAATTTAGGAAGATTGCAAACTAATGATCTAACATCACATCTAGAGGAACTAGAAAAACAATAACAAGCTAACTCCAAAGCTGGCAGAAGAGAAGTAGTAACTAAAATCATTGTGGAGCTGAATGAAATTGAGACCCCAAAACCCATACAAAGAATTAACAAAACCAAAAGTTTATTTTTTGAAAATATAAACAAGATTGTTAGACCACTAGCTAGATTAACAGAACAGAGGGAAGGTCTAATTAGGTACAAAGAGAAATGAGAGGTGACATTACAACCAATCACACAGAAATACAGAAGATCCTCAGAGACTATTATAAGCACCTCTATGCACAAAAACTAGAAAATCTAGAAGAAATGAATTCCTGAGAACATGCAATCTTTAAAAATTGAATGGGAAAGATATTGAAACACTGAACAGACCAATATTGAGTTCTGAAATTGAATCAGTGATTTAAAAAAAAAAAAAACCTGCTAATCAAAACAACTCTAGACCAACTGGATTCACAGCCAAATTCTACCAGATGTATGTAGAAGAGTTGTTACAAATTCTACTGAAACTATTTCAAAAAATTAAGAAGAAAGGATCTCCCCCACAAGTCATTTTACAAAGCCAGCATCACCCTAATATCAATGCCTGGCAAAGACACAACAACAAAGAAAACTACAGGCCAATATCTCTGATTAATAGAGATGCAAAAATCTTCAACAAATTACTAGGAAACCAAATTCAATACCACATCAGTTAATTCACCAAGATTAAGTAGGCTTCATTCCTGGGATTCAAGGTTGGTTCAACATGCGGGATTTAATAAATGTGATTTACCACATAAACAGAATTTAAAACAAAAAAACATGACCATCTCAAGAGATGCAGAAAAATATTTTAATAAAATCCAACATCTGTTTATGATAAAAATTCTCAAGACACTAGATATTAAAGGAACATGCTCCTTAATAACAGCCATCTATGACAAACCCATGGCTGACATCATATCGAACAGGCAAAAACTGGAAGCATTCCCTTAAGAGCTGTAACAAATTATGGATGGCCACTCTCACCACTCCTATTCAACATAGTTCTGAAAGTGCTAGCCAGAGGAATCAGCAAGAGAAAAAAAAAAAAAAAGGCATCCAAATAGAAAAAGAAGTCAAACTCTCTCTCTTCACCTGATATTATTCTACACCTAAAGACTCCTACAAAAGGCTCCTGAACTGATAAATTATTTCAGGAAAGCTTCAGGATACAAAACCAATGTACAAAAATCTGTCACATTTGTGTACCCCAATAACGTTCAAGCTAAGATTGAGAACAAGAACATAATCTCATTTAAAATAGTTACAAAAATTAAAATACCTAGAAATACATCTAACCAAGGAGGCAAAAGATCTCTAAAAACTGTAAAACACTGGTAAAAGAACTCATATATGACACAAATGCAAAATTATTCCATGCTTATGAATTGGAAGAATCAGTCAGTATTGTTAAAATGGCCATATTGTCCAAAGCAATCTACAGATTCAATGCTATCCCTATGAAACTATGAATATCATTTTTCACAGAATTAGAAAAAAAAAAAAAGACGATTCTAAAATTCATTTGGAGCCTCTAAAAGCCTGAGTAGTCAAGGCAATTCTATGAAGAAAGAACAAAAGATAAATATCTAATATCCAAATTGTAGTTGTAGGTAAGCCATGGCATTTTGCCTATGCCCTTTCCTTTTCATTCCGTAGTAGGTTTTACAATTGCAAATGTCTCACGTGTGTGCATACATATCTGTGTATGTGTTTCCATGAGTGTGCATAAACTAAGAAAGCCCTTTTAGTCCACATTACCTGGGAGCCATTAATAGTCATATGATAAAAATAAGTATACAAAAATAAAAATTACCTTTACAGAAGCTAAAAATCAACAGAGTAAAAGTCATCATTCTTAATATTCATAGAAATGTGGAGACACACCCTCTATTTCCATAAGATGTCCAAACAATGTTTGAGTTAAGCTTCTCGAATTCTCAATAGTTTACACAGATGTCAGTTCATAAGCAGTACACACAGAACATGGAGACTAGTATAATTCCTGAAGGGTTAATTTACAAATGGATGGATTAGGGTTGGGGCAGAGATACCACAAAGGATAGTGAAGTAACCTGTCACTTTCTAGCAGCCATTTCCTTACCACAAGCACATCTGAAGGAGAAGGTGCATTACTCATAATCAGAAGTAAAACATCCTGTACAGTCTGTGTTTTGTTTGAATCAGTGGTTAAAGATGTAGCTACTTACAGGGAAGAGGTAAGATGGATTAGTATATTGGTCTAACTCTTCATCCTTCGCAGCTCCTGTTACAGGTTCACCATGAGCTGAGGCCAATCAGGAGTCAGAGGATGCAGAAGACACAATGTACATTAAAAAAGGTAATGGGAAAAAATGGCACATGAATCTAAAGCAGCAAATAAGGTATCTTTCACAGTTTAGAAACATTAGCTTTCATAGAGATAACTTTTTCAAACACATACATGAGATAGTGTCTCTAAAATGCTTAGGACAATGTCTGGCTTGCATGAAAGAGGTTCTAAAAATTTGTTAGGTTTGGCGGGGCACAGTGGCTCACACCTGTAATCCCAGCACTTTGGGAGGCCGAGGCAGCGATCACCTGAGTTCAGGAGATTGAGACTAGACTGACCAACACGGAGAAACCCCGTCTGTACTAAAAACACAAAATTAGTCAGGAGTGCTAGCGCATACCTATAATCCCAGCTACTTGGGAGGCTGAGGAAGGAGAATCGCTTGAACCCAGGAGGCAGAGGTTGCAGTGAGCCAATACTGTACCATTGCACTCCAAGCTGGGCAACAAAATCAAAATGCCGTCAAAAAAAAAAAGAAAATTAGATTCATTTTTCTTCCTATATTTGCAAAATTTTCCAGCAAGAATGAGTAAATAGAAGAATCAAGGGCCCTTTTCTCTCAGAAGAAAGCATTTACTATGTTAAAGGGACATAAGCTGCATGTTGATGATACATCATTACATAAATATTTGACAACATCTGCTCCTTTATGAAGTAATTGGCATCAAGATTTAATCTATCAAATACATTTACTATGTGCCATTTTGTATAAAACATATTTATATTGCTTTGAAATGAGCAGATATTTGCAATGATACTGTCCTTGAGTGGAGTGTTCATATTACTTTAATTTGGTCTGATAATAGTGGGTAGCAAAATCTAATGGTTGTGGGACACAAACTCTGTTAACATTGCTAACTGAGGTACGCATTCAACTATTTTTGTATATACTTAATAGTTTTTGATGCTTCCTGGTGTACCTCTTGCTGTGGATTTCCAGCCAGTGCCAAAGATCTTGTTTGTATATACATATATTGAGTAGATATAGCAAAGTAAATAGTTTCTACAGGACTCCATGTCATTGATTTCACACCGTGATAGGCAGCAGTTGTTCCAGGATCTCTGCTAAAACTCCTCATATCTAATAGCACTGCAAATAAGAGAATGGACTTTATTCATGCCAAAGTCAAACAGAATCCTCTAAAAATTTAAGGGAATAATGGTCTTAATGCAAATATTTCTTTTCTGAATTCTAAAATATAGCTTTAGAAATTTATTGGAAAAAAATATATGTATCGTCTACTCTTGATACCTTGAAGAAAAATCTGTCCTGAATTTTTGTACATTTTTCTCTCTAGAAATAAATGAAAAAGTATTTTAGAAGACTACTTTACCAGAACTGTTAACATCTAGCAACTTTCAGTTGTATGTGATTTGGGGAAAGAGAAGAGGAGAGAGATAAGGTATTAGATACATTTTTGCCAATGACATTTAGTAGAAAAAATTAAAATAATATGGGCATAGCATCTCTAACCAAGCACAATTTCATTGCAAATATCTGCTCAGCTCAAAGCAATATAAATCTATTTTGTATCAGCTCAAAGCAATATAAATCTATTTTATATAAAATGTTATACAGGAAATATATTCAATAGCTTCAATCTTGATGACAATTACTTCATAAAAAAAATTTCAAACATTTATGCAATGATACATTGTCAACATGCAACTTGCCCATGCCAACTATATACTTCATTGTTTTCATTATCAACAATTCTTTATATCTCCTCTTGTTCTAGCTGCCACTTAATTTGTCAGCAGAATTTTCTAGAAAGGTGTTAGAGATCAAGAATGTTTTTTAAAATGCTGACGATAGAGAAAAAGGACATGATTAGGAAAGAACAGAGAAACAATGGTAATAACCAATTTTAACATTTTTCAGAATATGAAAGTAAAAAAAATGATAGTAGATTCATGTTATGACATGTAAAAAAAAGTATGCTTAAAAAGAAGTGTTTCTGTTTTTCATTTTGTCTACCTACTGGCAACCTCCTCTGTCTGCTGTAAAATGCTGCTAGGAAAAGATGTTGTAGAGAACTTATAGATCTTTGTATAATTTTATATCTCATTTTAAAAAGTATGCCAATGACCGATACATGTATACTAGTTAAGGTAATCTGAGTGGATCAAATTGAGCACCCCTGATTTCAAAAAATATTCCAAATAGATTACCTATGTGTATCTTGATTCTGGTAGAGGCTGTCTGTAGACTTGATGGTCAGTCAGTAATTACATCATAGTAAAAATCATGTTGGTTCAATTAAATAAAATATTATTTATTTAAAAATATAACAGTATGCCTCAAATATGTATGAAATATATTTCTACACTGATATACAAAAACCCAATTTTCTAATATATTGTGTACAAGAAGCATATAGTTTGATGTTGCAAACCATAGTTGGGTGGTCTGTTAGATTTTACAATAAACATACTGCTCAGTAGGATCACAGAGGAATGTGTGGTAATCAGGTAAGAGTGATGAGGTGAATATATTGGCAACCTGGAGGTTTGAAAAAGACATCTGAGCAATTCTTGTAATTCTTTATATTTCCAAACTATATAGCAAAGGCAGAATTAAGCAGAGAAAAAAAATGATAAGGCAAAAAGAAGAAAACACGATATCTTTTCATTGTCTAGCATGATTTTTTGCATGACCCATGGAATAAAAATATAAGAAATTAACTTTCATAAGCAATATAATCTAACTTGCTTATAAACACAAAAAGCTGTCTTGATCATTAAGATCATGTTTAATCTAAAATAATTTTCATTTAGGGAATTTTATAGATTCTTTGAAGTATCAAAATATCTGTACATAATTATAGCACCAATTATATGAGTTGCAGAGGTAAATTCTGCTTGAGCAAACATAAGAGAGCATATGTTTTCTTTACTTTTTTGCTTCATAGACATTTTTTCTTTTTAGAATAACACTCTCTTCACAACCAGAAAAATATATTTCAATCTGGTTTTTAATTTAAAAATAAGTCATGTGGTTCTTCATGATTAGTCTCTGATTTGAAAGCTTAGTCATTTGGGAAAAAGTAAATACTGTTCAATCAACACAGTATTTTCTTCGTTAAACTTTTTATTCATGTCTTTTAGTTTACCAGTACCAATCCTGAAATATCTAAGACTGAGGGTTTAAAAATTTCGCATCTTTAATATTCTTTTTTAAATTAATGCCTCTTTTAACACCTAGAACTCATTGCCTAGTGAATTCCTTAATGTAGTCTCCAATGGGTAATACATAGCTAAGCTTCCATTGGACAGGTAATGTCTCCTTTTTGATTGATTAAAAGGGAGTAATACAAAGTATTAAGTAAAACACTAATTGAAATACAAATATTTTAGATTATATAACCATCAAAAAATTATTCATACATGAAATTGAAACCGTTTCATTGCACGTATTTTACTGATTACAGAATTTGTAATGCATGTTCTACCCTGTGAAGAATAAAAATATCTTTCCAGAGTATCAAATATGTCATTGAGAATTTTATAGAATATGCTGCCTGGGAAGAAGTACAATCACCTGACATTGTTAAACACTGGCAAAGACAAAAATAACAGCATTTGCCAATGCACAATGCCTGGAAGTTTGTTGATATAGATGAACATGGACAGATCTTTCTTTAAGCAGTATCATCATTGGTTTTCCACTTAACAGAAATGAAGGACCTCATATTTATGATGACATATTAGAAATCATGACAATGAAGTTGTTCATTTTTCTTCTAATACTTTTCTCTGTCAAATAGACACTACTAGGAGAGTGCACAGTGAGTACTTACCGACAGGGTAGAGTTAAAGTTATCCATTCTGTTTAGGTGATCTTGCCCAAATCATCGTCCAATATAGTATTCCACTCTTGCAGTAAAGAGTGGTTATCCACTGATTTTTAAAGTTCTAAGTCTATATCCTTATTGGAAGATGCGGACAGAAGAGGGAATTGTTTGAAGTTTATGAGTGTACAGTAGAGAAAAGTAGCACATGCTTGCATTTTATTTAAGAGTTGTCTGTGTCTGGGTGGTCTTAAAATCAAACTACCTGTTTAGGGATAAGAAGTACTTGGTGGTAACAGACATCAATAAGACAGAACACATCTCCAATGACCCCAGAAGGAGAAGATGCATAAAGAGCTATTACAAAAGGTTAAAACTAAAGGAGAGAACAGGGATCAGAGAAACAGGAAGATGTGTACAGTGATAGTTCTGAGAAAGCTTATTTTACCTTAAAATGGCTTTGTTTTTTTTTTTGGAGACAGAGTCTGGCTCTATCACCCAGACTGGACTGCAAGCTCTGCCTCCCAGGTTCACGCCATTCTCTTGCCTCAGCCCCCCGAGTAGCTGGGACAACAGGTTCCTGACACTACGCCAGGCTAATTTTTGTATTTTTAGTAGAGACGGGGTTTCACCTTGTTAGCCAGGATGCTCTTGATCTCCTGACCTCGCGATCCGCCAGCCTCCACCTCCCAAAGTGCTGGGATTACAGGTGTGAGCCACCACACCCAGCCCCTAAAATGGCTTTTAAGTATTTCCTTCAATGAAAACACCAGATATATTCAACACCAATTCTAACACAAAAAGACTTGGTGGCTGGGCGCGGTGGCACACACCTGTAATCCCAGCACTTTGGGAGGCTGAGGCAGATGGATTCATTGAGGTCAGGACTTCAAGACTAGCCTGACCAACATAGTGAAACACCATCTCTACTACAAATACAAAATTAGCTGGGCATGATGGCGGTTGCCTGTAATCCCAGCTACTCAGGAAGCTAGGGTGGGAGAATTGCTTGAATCCAGGAGGCAGACGTTACAGTGAGCCAAAATCATGCCACTGCACTCAAGTCTGGGTGACAGAGCAAGATTCCATCTCAAAAAAAAAAAAAAAAAAAAAAAAAGCACAACGAAACAAAAAGTCTTGGCAAACAAACCATTGTCATTCTTTGGATAACAATTTTTTAACCATTTCCAATTTAAGGTCCAAGTGTCCTGACCCCCATGTCTGTAAGAGAACATTGCTAGTCACAAACGTTCAGGAAAACAATAATCCTAGCTTGTACTTCCCAATAACTAATTAGAAGTGTCTCTTCTGCAATTTGATTGAATCATCTCCAAGGAAAAACACTGTTGTAAAAAATAAATATATATATAATTATGTATATATTATGTACAATTTTAAATATATTTCATTACATTGATATTTTAAATATATATTTCATTACATTGATATTTTAAATATATTTCATGACATTGATGTACTCTCAAAAATAGTAAACATGCAAACTAAACTCCTAACTGTTGCTTAGACCACACTATTGATACATGTAGTCAATAACCTTTCTCCTGAACTGTAATCTCACTGAAATAAACTGATCTTTAACCCAAAGAAATGTGAAGATCATCAGTATGGGATTACATCTCCTTTATAATGGCTTTAGTCAAGTGTAACTATACTACTGAGTATAACTACAATTGCATTAAATTGCAATTTAATTGAGAATATTCAAGAGTCCTTAAATTTTCAAAATATAAATAAAACCTAAATATTAAAACTGATTTTCAACAGAAAATGTTTTTACCTTGTATTGAAATTGTTAAACACACTACAATTACCCAATTTAAACCTATTCCAGGTAGATATTTTTCTGAATCCAGAAGCTAGTAACATATAATATCTCTGTATATATCATCTTTACAAGATAGTTTTAAATATGACATATTTACAATCACTTAAATTTTGTTTTTGCTACCGATTGACTAGTGATAATTCATACAATATCCTCATTTTTCAAGCAATAAGCTATTTTATAGTAGTTAGCATTGAGATTGCTCCACAGTCAATTTTCCTCAAACTATATTTTCTTCCTCTGGAATCCAAATTAATCATAGATGGTAATATCCTTCGTGGAAGGACAACTAAGGAGAAGACTTAATGGGTGATTAGTGGACAATTATCTTAGTTCTTTTTACAAAATAAGAAGACTTAATTTTTAAAACAAATTCAAAGTATTTTTTATATTTGAATAACTTATCCACAGCTTGGATATAAGAACTTGTATTTTTTATGTTTCTACACTGTAGTTTTGAGTTACCTTTGTGCCATAATCAATTATGGACAAAAAATATAAATACTAATAGAGCACAAGATTTAAGAATGAAACATAATCCTTACCCCATCACCCTTTCTGAAAAAGATAATAATAACAAGAATGATTATAAAAATGCATATGTAGCATAAAAACTATTTTCATATCCTGATTCTATTGCTGATAAGAAGGATATGGCATCTCTTTAAAAAGAAGATAACTGTGGCATTTAAAAATATAGCCACGAATACTTTGAATGTCCTGACATCAAAGGGCAGACATCATGTTTCTTCCCCCTAAAGTCAGACAGGCTGTGATTGCTTAAACTAACTGAGCATTAAAGTAATTCTATGTGACTTCTGATGCAAGATTATTAAAGGCAATACATTGACCCATTAACTGAAACACTCAGGAAAGCTACCTGTATGATTCCATGCTGTGAGGGAGCTCAAGTTATATGAAGAAGCAATATTCAGACACTCTGGTTAAGAGATTATTTTGAGCCCAGCTTTTAAGTCATACCAATGTAGAAGGCAAACATGTAAATGAAGAAGCTTTCAGAAGATTTCACTGTCCAACGTTTAATTCATTCCTAGACATCTAGGACTTCTCAGAGGCCCCAAATGCTGTAGACCACAGAAATGTCACCCCACTTTGCATTTTCAACCCCCTGACCCCAAAATATATGATGACGACAAAATGGTTATTGCATCATGCCACTGAATTTGAGCAGTTTGTTTTGCAGAAATAACTAGCAGAAGCAATCACAAATAGAAATGTTTTCTTTCTCCACAATTTGGAAGATGATGGTCTTAAGTAAGACAAAAAGGAAAGAGATGAAAATGTGGCATAGGACAAACCTGAGTCTTCCATTTCATAGCTGTCAATTTTGGCAATTGGTATTTAAATCATGGATGATATTCTCATATTCTGGGCATTTATGAAAGGTTAAATTAGATAGCATAATTAAAGTATCAGACACAACTGTGCTTTCAACAAAAAAATGCATAATTATTTCATCCCTCCCTTTATTAAATAAATTTTAATAGGTCCTTTTATAGGTGAAACATTAGTGCCAGAAAAGAATTTCAAACTATATAAATAAAAAATAATGTTTGGCTTTTTTGAAATTAAGGAAAATTTCATAGTGCAAGAGGTATTGGTAATGCAGTCTATAGAGATAAAAAATCATTCATTTTAATAAATACATGACTATCTCACAGGAAGAATACAAAGTTTGAGATACACAGGTAAATAAAATGGTTGCATTTCCAGTCCTCATGGAATTTAGAATCTAGCAGGTAAATAAATGGGAATCACAAACAATTTTTAGCCTGATGAATTTTTAATAAAAAGACCACAATAGTATAGGAATATAGAGCAGCAAAATTTGCCCTTGTCTCTTTGAAAATAAACCATTAAACTGATTCAAAATAATAAACAGTAGCTAATGAATATTAGAGAAGTATGCCTTGAAGCAGCAGCAATAGACATAAAAGCTGTGAGAAGAAAGAATGCAGAACATCTTAGCAAAATTGAGAGAGAACTAGTGTGTTTGGGTCATAGACACCAGTAAGCACACGTGACTGGAGAGAGAAGTCAGGGCTATATGAAAAGGACCTTTAGTAGATTACCAAATTTCTCTTAAGGGCAATAGTATATTATTCAAAGGGGTTAAGCAAGTGATTTCAGATATTAGTTTTAAAATGTTAGCTAAAGAATGCACAATCTATATGACTCTCCAGACTAAAACTTTTAGGGATTTTCATACTTTTTTTTCCCTTTTGATGCTCACGACATACCCTCATTCAAAAAAGTTTGGGCATTATTCTTCTATAATTATATAACAGACATAAGAATACTTGATTTATGATTTGTACTGTCATGCCCTGATTTAGGAAACAGAAATATAAAGGCTTTTTATCACACATGAGACAACTGGCAAAACTATTTAAATTTATCGCTATGTTGTTTCATGATTTAAAAAAAAAAAAATCCTACAAACTGAGTTTACACTCCAAACTCTATCCCAAGTATAGCAGGACATTTCATAGAAATTAAGAGGATTGGTTAAGTTTTGAAAAACTAGTATGTAGCTTTATATAATTACTAAACTGAAGAACAAAATATTATATTATGATAAACCTCTCATATTATTTTTTGTCATAGTTTCAAATGTCTATATATTTGCTTCACATTTAACTATTGACACTTGTAGTTTGAAAGCCTCTTAGTCTTTCTTGCTGTCTAATGGATGTTTGCTTAATAGGCCTTGATACTACTGTAGGCTTGAATTTATATAAATCTTACCTCCAGAACACACAATATAATAACTACCTATCCTATACAGAGGGTCCAGATATTCTACCTATGTCTTTCTGGTCTCATTCATAGAACTTATTTCTACTACTGGGACACTCTTCTCATGAGAAAACAAACAAAAAACAGAAACAAAAACAAGTCTACTTCCTCTTCACTCTCTTGCTTCTGCTCCCTGTCTCATGAATTCAGTTTGCTGCTTCTTTGCTCATGGAAAGGTTGCTTGGATCCAGAATGTGACTTTCCTTTCTGTGGTGCTGGCTCTTCTGCTAGCTTCTTTCCTTTTATCCTTTTATTAAAAACTATTCGAACATTTTATTTTCAGCATAATTTCTACCAACATTCATCAGACTTAGTAAGGAATCTCTGATTAAAGTTAAGCATTATGGCTATGTAAGTTAAATGAAAGTTGAGTATATTCAACATGTATAAATATTGGCATAAGCATAGCATCCAAAGACATACTCTTACAAGATAACTAAAACACTTAATTTTGATATGTGAGAGCTTGTTTTGAAAATGAAACTCTACACCCACACACAAACATAATATTTACCAGAAAATTTTCAAGTTATTTTTTTCAAAGGAATGTCACCTACTATGATCACAAAAGTTAGATGTCAGGAGTAATTAATTATCTCAAACTTTTAGCCACAATGCTTAGACAGTAGAACTAAAAGTTTTAAATTGGGACATAAATCTGAAACAAAAAGTTAAATTGGCTCTGTGGGATCTTATGTATAACTAAGAATGCTTATATTTTTCATCAAACTATTCTCTTTTAAAGGTTTGCTTTATACCCAATTAGTTTTGCTGTATTCCGAGTCATATGTTTAATAATGAGAAAAAAACGTTTTCTATATGTTGTTTTAGAAGACATGGAAAAGCACTTCAGAATTTTGATACATACTTTTTTTCTGACAAAGTAATTTTTCACTTTGTTACAAATTCGAGTGTGTCAACATCTACTCTATATATTAAAGTCCATTCAACACATGTACAATAGAAATAATGTAATTCCATTATATCATATATAATGGAAATAATATAAAATGCAAATGACTGTGCAAATAAGTTGACAAATTGTTGAAAGTTATTTGCTAGAATATGAAAGTCAAATAATAGAAGTTGGGGAATACCAAAATATCATGTGCTTTTTTATCTGTCTAGGGAGATTGATTACTTAATCCACTTCTTTTTAAAGCTTCATGAGCACTGAAATATATTTTGTAACTCTTTCTGAATGAAAAGATAATATTCATACAATGAATGTCAGGGTTTCATGTTGATCTTCCTATTGTCTTTTGTTTAACATCAAAACAACTTTTCAAAGATAACAATATAAAACAAAAATTATTTGAATATCTTGTTGACTTCTCTTGGAGAAAGAAATACACTGAGACCCAATTTGCTGTAGAGAGTGAGATTCCAATGCATATTTTAGAAGAAAGAAGAAAAATTAAAGAAAACCTTAATTTCCTTGCATAAGAAATAAATGCAGATGTTCCACCTCTAGAATGGCAATGTGAAGAGCTCCATGGATCTTTTATAAAATTGTTGAAAATTATAAAACAACCATCACCTATGTCACTTGAAAAGTCATAATGGTACGTAGAAAATGAAGTATTTATTCAAGAAAATCTACTGAAACTCACTAAGAACAGTGAGAGTTTTTTTTGCATTTGATCCACAACCCATTCTTACCTCTCTTTCTCACAGCCTATCTTGATATAAACTCTACTCAATGCAATGTAGCCAAGAACACAGGACTTTTACTAGACCCTATTGAGAGGCTGTAGTATCTTTTTGGGAGTAACAGTACATTAGAATTTTTCATTTCTACCCCCACCTGCTACCACTACCTGTTCTGGAGGTTAAGTTTTGTTGAATGTGGCCAAGAAGTAGGATGTCACTTCTTCCTACCAGCTTTAATTCATGGAATGAGGACTGTTTGGGTGCAACACACTGAGAACACTGAGCCCTGATTGCCTTCTTTCTGGTTTGTAAGGCAAAGTTCTCATTCCAGCAGTGGCAGGCTGAGATTACCAACGGCTACTTCTCATCCCAGTGACCCAGTCTCAAAGTAGGGCTGTCACTCCGAGAGGAGAATGCTGCTCTCTTTGCTGCAATCACCAGAGCCAAAGCTCAGAAGTTTTGCCCAAAGGAAGGGGCAGAACATACAGCAGAGAGTGTAAAGCTTTTCCCAAAAGAAGAGTCTGAGGAAATTTCAACTTCATTGAACAATGAAGTGATGGTAAAAAGCAAGTAAGAGAGACTGGCACTTTATTACAGACATATGCTTTGAAACAAAGGTCAGCTAGTTTACCAGGAATAACCCAGGAAAAAGACAGCTAAGAAGAGCCCTTCTGGTGTCAGGAACAAGTTTCAAATGCTGAACAAATGAAAAGACCTGAAATAATAAATAAGACTGTTAATATAACAAAAGCTGTAAACACATAGTATGTTTCTTTTTATCTCTTTTTTTAAGATATAAAATTATGTCAAGTGTGTTAGTCTGTTCATGCTGATACATATATATATACCAGGGACTGAGAAATTTGTAAAGAAGAAATTTATTTCTCATAGTTCTGCAGGCTGGAAGTTTAAGACCAATTTGCTGGCAGGTTTGATGTCTGCTCAGGTGCCTTGAATACTGCATTCTCCAGAGGGGATGAATGCTATATTTTCACATGGTGAAAAGGATGAAAAGGCAAAGGGGTTCTAACTCCCTCCAGCCCTTCTATAAGACACTCATACCATCCATGAGGACAGGTTCCAGCTCTTAATGCTGTCACATTGAAATTAAGTTTCAACATGAACTTTGGAGAGGACAAAACAACAAACCATATCATTGAGTAACAGTTATAACAATAAATTATTGGGTATATAGCATACATAGATGTAATGTGTAAAGCAATAATAGCACAAACAGAAGAAGAGCCAAAGTATACAAAACTGAACAAAAGAAAAATTTATATATACATAGATCACTAGAATTGTTATGCATCTAAAATTGATTCTGTTAAGATGTATACAGTAAACCCTAAAGTAACAAGGGAAACGTTGAAAAAATATAGATAAATTATTAAATTTAAATTAAATGTTTTATAAAAAATACCTAATTCAAAAGAAAGCAGTAAAGGAGGAATAGAGGGATGAAAAGACATAAGGTATACAGAAAACTGAAGTAAAATGATGGATGTAAATCTAACTATACTAGTAACCTCAAGTGAAAATGAATTTAAATATTCAAATGAAGGAAATATTGTCAGACTGGAGGAAAAACAAATTAATTAAACAAGATCCATCTACATGTTGTCTGCAGGAGACACATTTTAGATCCGAAGATGAAAATTCATAGAAAAAAAAGGATGGAAATGTTATATGATGCAGGCAGTAACCGCAAGAAAGCTGGAATTGTTATATTAATATCAGAAAAAAATAGACTTTGAAACAAAAGGGGTTACAGAGGTAAAGAGAGATTTCATAAAAATAAAAGGACCAATATCTCAAAAATAAATAATTATAAGCATATATATGTGTGTGATGAAAGGCTTCAAAATCCATTGACATAGAAACCTCCAAAAATGAAGATTAATTAGACAATTTAACATACTTCTTGCAGCCTTGGATACTCACTTTCACAAATGGATAAAATGACTAGGCAGAAGATCAACAAAGAAATACAACACTTGAACAATACTACAACATAACCAGACTGATTAGATATTTAAGGAACACTGTAACAACAGTAGATTCTCAAGTGCACATGCAACATTATCCAGGAATACCATATCCCAGGCCATAAAATAGACCTCAATGAATTTAAACATTGGAATAATACAAAGTATATTTTCAGACAATAATTGAGTAAAATAATAAATCAGCAATAGGAAAATTTGGGAAACTCAGAATTATGTGGAAATTAAACAACATGCTATTAAATAACCAATGGGTCCAAGAAGAAATAAATTAGAAAATACTTTAAGAATGCATATCTCCTATGTGATGCAATAAAAGTAGTTCTCATACTCAAAAATTACATTCTCTAACCTGCCACCATAAGGTACTGAAAAAAGAGCGATTTGAAACTACAGCAACCACAAGAAAGTATTAGGGATATACAAATTACTGAAATAGAAAAACAATTGAGAACCTCAACAAAGCCAAAAATTGTTTCTTTGAACACATCAACAGTGGCCACAATTTAAATAGACCGACCAATGAGGAAGAGAAACTATTCAAGTATTAATGAAATTTTTAAAAGGACACTAAACTTAAATAAAAAATTATTATAAAAGTACCTATGAACAATTATATCAAAAATTTAGATATTTGTTAAGAACTGGACAAATTCTAAGAAACATTCAAATTAGCAAAAATGAGTCAAGGGGAAATATAAAATCTTATCAAGTAAAGAGATTAAGTTAGTAATCAAAGCTACCACCTCGGGAAACAATGACAACAGCAACAAAATCTTCTAGCCAAGAATGCCTCTACCAAACTTTTAAAGTTGAATTAATATAATTATTTACAAACTCTTGCAAAAAATATAGAGAATACACTTCCCAGTTTATTCTATGTAGTATTACCGTAATAACAAAACCAGACAAAAGCATCAAAAAAAACCCAAAAAAAACCACAGAACAATATCTTTAACAAAAATAGATGAAAAAAAGTCCTCAGCAAAATGCTAATGATCAAAATCCAGCAATACATAAAACCTAATATACTATAACCAGGCAGGACTTATCTCAGGAATGCAAGAAAAATATAAAATAAATGCATCATTAACTAGAGTCAATTATACTGAGTTTCATTTTCCCTATTGATTACCTACTAAGTTGCTTCCAGTTTTACAGTATTTTGTACTGCCATTCCTAGACGCATATCTGGACTGTTTCACAGTATCGACTTTAGAGAATATAGAGGGATAATCTTGGAAATAGAGAAACAATATCGTTCATTGATTTTAAAAGCATGTATATATATACAAGTAGTCAAAAAGTCATCTTAGCCAAAATGAATTCCATGTCAATGAAAATAAAATAACGAAATGATACCATCAATCAAAAAGAGATGAGAAAATGGAGGAAATGAATATTGGAAAATAGAGTCACTGACTTCATTGTTGGATTTCTGGTGAAGCAGGTAAACAAATTAAATTCTCTTCTGTAGAGTTATCTTATCTAGGGCCACATGTCTTTAACCTGGCACCAACGAAGTACTAAAACCATATAACAAAACATTCTTTTATTAATTCCATATTCATCAAATGATTTTCTGGTATGCATTTTGGTTCTCATGTAACTTTGTCTATCTAGAAAGAACACTTTTGTTAATTTAAAAGGAATATTTCAGTTCCTACGCATTTCTTTACATTAACTGGTTTAAACACCGATCTCCGTTAGTTAATGTTAGTATACCCCCTACCCAAAACTGGATTAATAATCAGGTATCTGGGCAGGAAATGCTGTGCCGCAGGGTCTACTAGCAGTGAATGAGTAAGGAAATGATTTTGTGTCTTTCTGTAGTAAGGCATTCATAGCTTCTGTTTTACAAAGCATAATTATAGCTACCAATAATTTGGAGCCATAAATCATCAGTAAAAGGCTATATTTGTGTGCAAAACATTTGATATAAAAAGTTAAGGCTTCCAGTCTTATTTTATTTTGTTATAACTTTTCTAATTACATGGTACTATATTTTCAGATATGAGTACACACAATGAAAACAATTAAAAAAACAAAATTACCATTCACAGTTTGCCTTTTCATCAAATTGGTCTCATGTCATATAAACGTAGTTTATTTTAGAGATGCAGTGTTCCTTTGTATTCATAGCATCATCACTCAAGATGGTATTATGGTGAACATTTGGGTCATTACACTGGCTTATACTTTAACAGATTGCTATGAAATTGGATCTTATCCTTAAGCTCCAATGTCTGTATGGCCCTGATAATGCTGAAAATGCAGTCCTCATTGTACCTAACCTTAGGAAACGAATAAATGGCTATATGGAGTCCTGCCTCCCTTTGTGCTTTTATATTCCTGAGGGCATGATTTTGTAATACTTCACAGAATATGTCAAAGACTAATTGTGAAATAGTTGGATGTAAGTTATTTGGATGTCCCTGATTACACAACATCTGCATGTAAGATAATACACTATTTTCAATTATGATTTTGTCAAGTTCTCAAAATACAGGATTGGCTTTTAACTGAAACTATTTCTGTGTGCTGGCATAATACCATTTGTGCTATTTTCTTATATTTATTCTGTATATTAAAAAGAGACATTAATTAAAAGGGCTTTTGTGCTTATTTTAGACAATAAAGAAATTTATTATGAAAGTTTACACATAAATATGCTGGATAGTCATTTCATAATAAAGTATGACATTATTTTATTTATGTCTCCCCAAGGGTAAGGATCATTCAAGCAGAAATATCTCCTGTATCGGTATTTATTCACCTAAATAGACTGTTTTGGTTAAAATTTTAATGAAAAGTCATGCTTATATTACTGTATAATTTTGTATATGCATGGATATTTATCTGTTTAAAGTAGAGATGTAGTTGACATGAAGGGATGTCTGCCTAGTTCACGAAAGTATGACCATGAAAATATCATTTCTATGATACTCCCTCCTTATGGGAGCTATCCCCTTTGTCACTCCAACCTTGAAACTGTAATGTCAGAGATTATAGTATCTACTTCCCTGTGCAGTACTTTTTGATCCAAGTAATAGATCCATGATCTGAGAATAGTCAAAGTGCATCTCAGATTTTTCAAGAGTTGGAGAGAGTGAAGGTTTCACTTCTGATGGTATATGTTGTAAGAATGAGTCTGTATCTGTCAGTGCCAAAATAAGAAAGATGGAATAAGAATAAAGCTGATGCTCAGAGAAGAGGGAATGAGAGAGGTAGCATTGACTATTTAAAATCCTTCCTGAGGTCAGACCCACAAATGCATTTTCTGTTATTTTATTTCAATACTGATAAAATCTTTTTATGTTTATAGTTAGTTCAAATTAGTTCTTTTTTTCTATTTCAATTGAAATAACAGGTGTAAAAAAACACAAAATTACCCCATTTCCCCTTGCAAATGTATTGTTCTGAAGCTAGACTGATGTTGAAATACTCGAGGTCAACCTAAAATGATACTATTTTACTGATGCCTTCATTTTTAGTATATTTTCCTTAGATTTTACAAGAGGTAAAAACATCTAGTACAGATGTGTTTCCTTTTGAGGTTGCTTTTCATCTTATCTGGTGTGTGTGTGGCTGGGACAATGGAACACGATGGAAAGACTGAAAATGATAGCGTCCCAAAAAGCTGTTTTTACAGTGTGAAGCCTAGCCTCAGAGTAAAATCCCAATACTATCATGCAAAAAATTACTAGGTTTGCAGCAAGTATAAATAGGTTGGAAAACTAAAAAGGCCTATGAGGCCCTATAAGAACCCTGTTAATGTTTAATAAAGGTAAAGGTAAAGTACAACAGAAATAAAATGCAGGAAATCATTGAAAGTCTGTCTTTCAGGATCCTTTCTCAGTCTCACGGACACATTTTATCTGCATATTATGAACCTTCAAGATTTGAGCTTACTATAATAATTTAAGAGAAGTGCAGAAAAGTCTTTATAGCAGGCTCCCTCATACATTGTTGGTCATATACTTCTTAAGCCACGTTGTGTAAACCATCAAACTAAACATTCTAAACGATGTAGACCAGTTGGCACTAAACTTAAAGCAACATATTATGAATCAGTAACTAGCACATGCCATTTTCATCTTGCTCACTGTCAGTGTTATGCTTCCAATGCATCTCTAGATATAAATATTAAGCTGTTCCAGTCCAACTGTAAGAGAGCCCTCTCTTACGTTGCCATACATTAACATATATAAGAATATAAGATGCGTTGAGGAAAAAGTATCAAAGGATTGAGAAATCTGCACAAATTTTAAAAAGGATTAAGAGGCCAGGCTATATTTAATGTCATCCAAGATAATTCTAGTGCATTGGCATTGTTTTTTTACGTGCCTTTTCTTTCTTTTCCCATTGACTGATTGTCTCCTAACTAGTTTTAATCAATTTCATAGAATTTGCGTATAAGGCACACATTTTAGTCCAGTTGTTTTACAAATTTATAAAGCTAGATAATCACCTACACAATCAAATATAGAATATTCCCTTCACCTACACATTTATTGGACGACCTTTGCCAATGAAATTCCCCACTTCAACCCCAGAAGGTTTAATGCATTCTGTCTTGGGAATTTCAAATGTTATTTACACGGAAGCATACGGTATTTATTATTTAGTATCTGCCTTCTTTTCTCTAGTATGTGATAAAAATTCACCTTTGATTTTTTTTTTGTATAAAGGAATGACAATCCTTCAATTGTAAAAACTAAAGAACATAACACCCAACTAATCACATGCCTTAGGGGTGTATTTCTGAAAAATAAGATACATATTTTAAAAGCAACTTTATTAAAACTCAGGGCTATTAATGTATATATACAAATACAACACTAGAAAATAAAGTTGTTTCCAGGCCGGGAGCAGTGGCTCACACCTGTAATCCCAGCACTTTGGGAGGCCGAGGTGGGCAGATCACGAGATCAGGAGACTGAGACCATCCTGGCTAACAGGGTGAAACCCTGACTCTACTAAAAATACAAAAAATTAGCTGGGCTTGGTAACCTGCACCTGCAGTCCCAGCTACTGGGGAGGCTGAGGCTGGAGAATGGCGTGAACCCAGGAGTCGGAGCTTGCAGTGAGCTGAGACCATGCCATTGCATTCCAGCCTGGGCAACAGGAAAAAAAAAAAAAAACAAAAAAACAAAAAAACAGCTTCTGCAAAGCAGAGGAAGCAATCAGTAAAATGAAGAAACAGGCCGGGAGCGGCGGCTCACGCCTGTACACCCAACACTTTGGGAAGCTTGAGGGGTGCCAATCACGAGGCCAGGAGATGGAGAACATCCTGGCTAACACGGTGAAACCCTGTCTCTACTAAAAAGACGAAAAAATGTCTGGGCGTGGTGGCAGGGGCCTGTAGTCCCAGCTACTCTGGAGGCCAAGGCAGGAAAATGGCGTGAATCCAGGAGGCAGAGCTTGCAGTTAGCGGAGATCGCGCCACTGCACTCCAACCTGGGCGACAGAGCAAGACTCCGTCTAAAAAAAATTAAATTAAATTAAAACTTTTAAAAAATGAAAAAACAACCCAGAGAATGGAAGCAAGTATTTGCAAACTATGCATCAGGCAAGGGGTTCATACACGAAATATATAAAGAACTCAAACTGCTCAAAAGCAAAAATACAAATGATCTTATTTAAAAAATCTACCCAAAACCTTTGTCCCCCACCATTATTTCCCTACCTTCTTTTCCCGACCGCCTTTGGCCCCCTCCCTCTCACCACCCATTTTCTTCCACCATCTGCCCCCCAAACTTCATCATTTTTTGCCCACCCTCATTTCACAAAGCCTTCTCTACTCTCCTGCTCAACACCCTTTTCCCCATCCATCCACCCAAACCCTTTCCGCAGTTTCTTCCCACCGTCTTTCCCCCTTATCCCTGGCCGCCCTCTTTTTCCCATCCCGCTCTCATCACCCTCTTTTGCTCCTTTATCTAAGCAAAAACATTTTCCCCCATCTTTTCCTAAAACCTTCTCTGCACTCCTGATGCTCACTACCCTCTTTTCCCCCTTCATCCACCCTGTTCCTCCTTGCCATTCTTTCCCTTCTCCATCTACCCAAAAACATTTCCCCCGTCTTTTCACAAAGCCTTCTCCCCACTCTTATTCACTTCCCTCTTTCCCCCTCCATCTACACCCCAAAACTTTCCCCCTTTTCAAAGTCTCTCTCCTTTACCACTCGTGCTCTTCTTTCCCCTATCCTGCTTGTCACCCTCTTTTTTGCCCTCCATCTACCCCAAACAGTTTTTCCGTCATTTTCACAACCCCCTATCCCTGGCTCCCTCTCGCCACCCTCTTTTCTCCTCCTCGTCACCCTCTTTCCCCCCTCTATCTATCGAAACACATTTTTACCCACCGTCTTTTCTTTCTCCACCGTCTTTCTTTTCTACCACTGTCTTTTCACAAAACCTTGTTTTCCTCCTGCTGGCTACCCTCTTTTCCCTTCTCCCACCTGCTACCCTCTTTTGCTCCTCAAGCCAACCCCCCCCCACTGTATTTTTTCCCCACCGTCTTTTCACAAAACCTTCTCTCCCTGCTGGTCGCCCCGTTTTCCCCCATCACCTCCCTCTTTTTCCTCCTCCCACTTGCCACCCTCTTTTCCCCCTCCATCTACCCTTAAACTTTTTACCCACCGTCTTTCTGCAAAACCTTCCTTCCCTCCCACTCCTCACCCTGTTTTTACACCTCCATCTACCCAAAAATTTTTTTCCCCCACCATCTTTTCGCCGCCATCTTTTTGCAACGCCTTCTCTGGCTAAGTTATCCTTTTTTCGCTTTGGCACTACCTACCATCCTTACTCCCCTCCATCTATCCCAAAACTGTCTTGCTTCTCATACCGCTACAGCCGCGCTGCTATCTCTCCGTTGCTGCCAACAGCTGCAGCGAGGCGAGCCGCGCTCCAGCGGCTCCAGCCTCCAGCATACGGCCAATGACTCCTGATTCTTAGTCCTCTATGTTGGGCAGCAAGCAAGTCGACAGGAATATACGGGAACCTGAAAACACATGATCACTTTTCAGCATCATTTATATGCCGCGGTTATGCCCACGGAGGTTCCCGGACTGCATGTTTTGACGGATGAGAAAAAAACCTCCAGGCTTACTCTGACTGGACTTTATGATCATGTTCTGATTGGATAAGAGCAAGTCTTAACACAACCAATCACAGCATGAAAATAAAGTCCAATCAGAGTAGACCTAGAGGTTTTCTTCTTGTCCAATCAGAACATGTAATCCAGGAACTGCATTTGCATAACCTCCTATATAAAGTATGCTGAGGTCGCATCAGGTCATTTCAGGCTCTTCTGTGTCGAGGGGAGGAGCTACTCTGTGCCTAGTTTAGAGGACTGGAAGAGGCCGCAACCTTCCGCCTGCTGGAGGTTGGAGGATGGATGGAGGCTGAAGGATGGATGGAGCCTGGAGCCTGGGTCACTACCTCGCTACGGTTGGTGGTGGCGATAGAGCAGTAGGAGGGCGGTGGGCAGCAGGAGCTTCTCCTGCTGGGCTGGAGGACTAGAAGGAAGAGGCACCGCCACATGCTGGAGGCTGAAACCTGTGCCACCATGGCTCGCCTCGCTGTGGTTGTCGGTGATGTCGGAGACTGCAGCTCAGCCACAGTGGTAGAAATGTGATGGGGTAGGTGAGTTTCCGGGCCTGCCCTGTACACCTCTGGGGGCAAGGGTTGGGTGTCTCATTGGGGCTCACTGCTAGAGGCTATCCTGCCTGTGGCAGTGGTCTGGCTGGGGGCACTCTCCAGGTTTGCATTGCTGGCTGTGGGGCAGGTTGGCTGGCTATCTGGGGCTATACTGCCCGTGGTGGCAGGGGTGGTGGGGGATGCAGATTGTGTACACTAGCGTGTATTGCGGTGGCTGGTGAAGGGTTAGGGACGCTGTCTTCTGCTGCACTGCCTGCCGCCAGGGGTGGGTTGGGTGGAGTTATCTGGGGCTACGATGCTGGCAGTGGGGGGTGGTTTAGGGGCGTTGTTGGGTGCTGCACTGCCTGTGACTGGGGGGTGCACCATCAGGAGCTGAACTGCCCATGGCTGCATCAGATTGTAGGCACTATTGGGTGGTATGCTCCCTGAGGTGTGGAGGGTATTGAGGTTACATTGCCTGAAACTGTAGGGTGTGTTGGATGTGCTATCCGGGGGCTACACTGCTAGTGGCAGGGGGCAGATTAGGGGTGCCATGGGGTCTACACTGCCAGTGGCGTTGGCGAGCTGAGGAGGTGGCTGCGGCAGCGACAGCAGTGGCCTCCTTCTTCTGGTAGCCTCCAAGTAAGGGATAGTTCTCCTTTTCTTGGACTCCGGACTCTAGAAGTCGATTTTCTCCCGTGCGAGCTAGATTGCACAGCAGGGCCCCCACACCCATTGTGGTTTCCCGGCCCGCCCTCATGCTGTGTTGTGAAGACCACCTGGGACTACGAGGCAGGGAGGAGTAGGCACCATGGGGGAAGTGGGAGACAGGGCACTGTGGGTGGAGGCGTCAGGAATGGGAACCAGCCCTTGGGTGGGGAGGGCTGGCTGGGTCTGAGTTTCTCCTACTCAGGCTCCCCCAGGAGGACAGCCTTGGTGGGCCCAGCAATTGTTGGCCAGCTAGACTTGGCCAGGGGCCGGTTTCAGTGAAGGCACTCACTCACTCCGACCCCAGGCCCCAGTTCCTGGCCAGCTTTTGCCAGAAGGAGAGGTTGGACTTTGGAAGGTGGCTGTGAGTGCCTTCAATGAAACTGATCCCTGACATCCAGTCACCAGCATGACAAGGTGAGGCTCTAACGGTTCCACTCCCTGAGTCCTGTTTTGTGTTCTTCTGGCTTTGCCTGCCCATCTGCTGCAAGCCAGGCTAAAGGAGGAGAAGGAGGAGTCGCCTGTGGTACGGTCGAGCAGATGACGTGGCTCTGCAGCTTGCCTCATGCAGTTGGATGCAGTTGGTGGTGGAGATGGAGACCGCAGCTCGACTGGAGCGGTAGGAGGGCACCCACGGGGGCCAGGTGGTAGAAGCCTGGTAGGGTGGGCTGGTACGTTGAGGGTGACTGGTTGTGTTGGCATTGGCGCTAGTGGTGGTAGCAGTAGGAAGTCTGGGGCCCGGGACGGGGGAGTAGGAGCACTGCAGGGCCCATCCCTTTCTGGGGTGGGGAGGAACCTGTGGATGCTGTAACGAAGGTCTCGGTGGCAGTGGTGGTGGTACGCCTAGGGCAAAGAGGAGTCCTCCCCCTTCTCCTGCAGTCTTTGGAGTGTGCCCTCCTCCTGCTGGTTCCTGAGCTAGGCGTGAGTGGCAGCATTATCTCATTCTTAACAAAATTTAGGGGGTGACTATTTGTATATCCTTTTGCTTGTTTTCTGTTGTAATACTCTTGGAGTTACTCAAATTTTATGAATCGAGGAGAGGATAAAAGGTATCATAATAGGCCTTCTAATTCTCACACCTGTTCTTTTTCCTTTCTTCCATTATGTATTTTCTTCTCATTTTCTTGTTTCTCTTCATTTTCTTTTGCTACTGCTTCTATTTCATGTTTGTATTCTTGTTTCTCCTCCTGTTTTTTTTTTTTATGCCAAGCAATGGCCTTAAAACACCAAAACTCAGTTAAAAATAAAATACTTATCACTGTTGTATTTTTTGAATAACTGATCCCTTACTATGTTTTAGAGATGAGGAAAAAAAAAAGTCAGTTGTATAATTAGTTACTTGAATAGCTATGCTTTCATAATTGTGTTAACCCACTTATGCCTAGTGTTCCACGCTAAGCATGTGGGAATTACTTATATCCTACTGCTAAATGTCATCAACAGGTCTGATTTTTCACTTATGCAAAAATTCAAAACATTGCAACCTCTGCCATAAATAGGCTAATGCGTTCAGTGTTACTCAAGGAATAAAAAAATGAAGCATCACATAAAATATTGGTAGCAAACAGCCATTTCATGTCCCTCACATATTTTTTCTGGAGCTATGCAAGAGTCACAGGGGTAATAAATTGTAATTTATGAGATGATTAAGTGAACCATATTCCCTTCATATTTTTCTCTGCCACCATTTTCAAGAGTATTGTCATCTGCACGAGCAAACCTGGTTCATCACCACACCTTTGCAAGAGGAAAAAGAAGCGGGGAGAATCATGTGTATAATGTTGTTAAGGCAAATATTCACAACCAAAAACAAGGTTTTATTAACTTTCACCTTTAAGAACCTGCAGTGTTTAGCCCTCTTTGATTCCTAGTATTACTACCTTTGGTATGAACTCTTTTTTTAAACTGATCACTCTAGAAGTTTATGCATTTTGTATCATTTTTCAAGCAAACAGAATCGTGTAAGGCCTATAATTCTGACACTTTTTAGTTATTTTTAAGGCTATGAGCATGTAAGATCCTCTTGATATATGGAAGAATATGTATAAATACCACTAGGTAGCTTATTTTGAAGAGATAGCATCTAAATATTTGTCCAGAGTAGATTGGTTGCAGTTTCTTAGGTGTGTTTCTTAATACTTTGCCTCAATGTTTTAAATCATGTAGAAATTTGAATACAGTTTAACTTCATATAGTCCTTTGTTTATAGGTTTAATATTTCTAAAGACTAAAGACATCACAGCTCCGTTTAAGATTCAGTAATATTAATAAAATTTTAGAAATATAGGGTTAGAAACCAACAAATTCAGAGGAAATTTGTTAAATTATATAGCTGTAGAGCAGGAATGAAACCCAGGTTCTAAGCTCTAAGGGGGCCATGAGGTACCATACAGGTGCATCAGTGACTGGGCATAGATTAGGCAAAATTACAGGATGGTTAAGAGAGTGAGCTGTGGAGCCCAACTCTATGTAACGTGAATTTTTAAACTGCATGGTGCCACAGTTTATCCATCTTTATAGTGGGGACTGTAGTAAGTTTTTCTTTTTCTGCTCAGTTGTCTGTCTTGTTGCCAGCTGTTCCCTAGTCTGTCTTGTTGCCACTCCGTGCCCACATGACAGGACCTAAGGTAATTTCTGACAGGCTGAGACTCGTTAAAGAAAAACAGAAGGTGCTAGTAACCCCATTTTAGGAGAAACCTCTGTTGTCCTCATGGAACCCCCAAGAACTTCAGGCAGACAGGTCTCTCTCAAAATCTAAGGCTCTCCTCTGTTTTGCTTTGTGTTATCTGACCTTTTAGGAGTCGGTGGGCATCAGAAATCAGTTGGGGAGAGAGATCTAAAGAAAGTTGTGGATATGAAGATGCATTTATGGTAAGAAAAGTTATGAAGGAAAGAAATGTTACATGAGAGGATCTCGTATGGCAAATTTTTGTCCTAAAGTAGAATGACTAATTATGAAAGAGGGAAATACAGGAAAAGTCAGAAAGTTCGTGTCATAGATGGTCTGTGGAAATTGTGTTAGAGTTCATAAAATGAAAAAGAAAAACTTACAACTGCTAGATCTTTTCCTGTCTAGAAGTGTTGTGTATGTGATGTATATGTAAAGGAGCCCTACTTACTTGGCTTAGAAGAAAAGGAAGGCTCTTAAATATTTTTTCAGAAAAATAGAATCTCTAATGCCTTTTATTTCACATGACTTCAGTAATCTTTGGGAAATAAAGACAGTGTTAAAATCATTTTTTAGTAGAGACAGGGTTTCTCCGTATTGGTCAGACTAGTCTCTAACTCCCGACCTCAAGTGATCCGCCCATCTTGGCCTCCCAAAGTGCTGGGATTACAGGCTTGAGCCACCACGCCCCAGCCTACAAATAGGTTAAATTATTTTGTAAATTAGCTGTTGTTTATTTTGTCTACTCTCAGACTTCTGGATTTTTTTTTAAGTATGAAGGATTTCAATTGTCATATTAATATAAAAGCTTAGATAAATAGCACAAACATGAATTTTTTTTTGACAGTCTTGCTCTGTTGCCCAGGCTGGAGTGCAGTGGCACAATCTCAGTTCACTGCAACCTCCCCTTGCCAGGTTCAAGCGATTCTCGTGCTTAGCCTCCCAAGTAGCGGGATTACAGGCATATGCCACCATGCCTGGCTAATTTTTGTATTTTTAGTAGAGACGGAGATTCGTCATGTTGGCCAGGCTGATCTCGAACTCCTGGCCTCAAGTTATCTGCCCGCCTTGGCCTCCCAAAGTGTTGAGATTACAGGCATGAGCCATCGCACTTGGCTGACTGTATTGTTTATGAATTTTTTTACATCAAAAAGCTCATTTGTAGTATTCATTTTCTGTATGTATTCATGCCATAAAATTTATTTTATTTTATTTTAATTTTTTAAAAATACAGATGGGGTCTGATTGTTTTGCCCAGCCTGGTCTTGAATTCTGGGCTCAAGTAATCCTCTCACCATGGCCTCCCAAAGTGCTGGGATTACAGGCATGAGCCACCATGCCCGGCCTAGAAAATTTATTGTAAAGGAAAAGGCATATTTTTATTAAGCTGATAATCTTTACATAAATATTGAAGCATGGCATATTTCTTTATTCCACTTGGGCTATTTCATGTTGCATTAAGAAGAATTTTTTGTTTTTTCTTGTTACTATGCTTGTTTCTGGAATACTCCTTTCCTCCCTTACTCTTCCAAACTCTACTATGTCTAGATTTATCCTGTTTTTCAAGGGTTTGATCACATATTACATCAGCCAGGAAATGTCTGTCCTATTCCCTCTTCTCCAAAATGTATACTTTTTTTTCTGGAAACTCTTGATCCTTTGCCTCTAGACCATAAGCCCTTTGTAGGCATGTGTGAATCTGAGTTTTTAAATTTCTTTTTCCTCTTTTCCCACTCCCAGAATAACACCCTGTGTCCAGGAGTAGTAGATACTTGTTGAATGCATAAAAGAGCTTGGCAGCTAGAGTTAGTGTGGATGCTGTAGAAGATGTTTGATACAAATATGGCAGTTTGATGCTGAATAGTTTTTGGAAATTAAAAAACAGGTAGAAATTTCACCAATGTCAGTGACTAACATAGCTGTAATTAGTAAATTATCAAAATATTTCTTTTTTTTTCTTTTTTACAGAGAGGGTCTCTCTCTGTCCCAGGCTGGAGTGTAGTGGTATGATCATAGTTCAATGCAGCCTCCGAGTCCTGGGCTCACGTGGTCCTCCCAAGTAGCTGGGACTACAGGTGTGTGCCACCACACCTGGTCAATTTCTTTTATTTTGTAGAAACAGGGTCTCATTATGTTGCCCAGGCTGACCTCAAATTGCTGGGCTCAAGTGATCCTCACACCTTGGCCTCCTGAAGTGCTGGGATTATAGGTTCGGGCCACTGATCCCAGTTAAAAGCATTTCTTTAAAAAAGAAAAAAACATTCTGTTTATTGGGATTTGGGGGAGGAAGAGAAAGTAAATATGGGATTGGTTCATCCTAGACAGCACTCATGGTTCTAGATAATTTTAGAATGCAATAATGTTTTAATTTATATATGCAGGAAATTTTGGAGTAGTTTCAATCCTAGGAAAAAACTGGGAGTTAGAAATATGGGAAGATTGGCCGACACGATGGCTCATGCCTGTAATCCCAGCACTTTGGGAGGCCGAGGCAGGCAGATCACAAGGTCAAGAGATCGAGACCATTCTGGCCAACATGGTGAAACCCCGTCTCTACTAAAAATACAAAAAATAAAAATAAAAAAAAAAAACTAGCTGTGCATGGTGGCACATGCCTGTAGTCCCAGCTACTCAGGAGGCTGAGGCAGGAGAATCATTTGAAACTGGGAGGTGGAGGTTGCCATGAACCATGCCACTGGACTCCAGCCTGGGCGACAGAGTGAGACTCTGTTTCAAACAAAAAAAAAGATTATACCATAATTTGCTTAATCAACTTATGGTCACTGGATTTTTTTTTTTTTTTTGCCAGAAAAACAAAGCTGTAAACAATTGTGTGTGTGTGTATGAATATTTATGCACATGTACATATGTATATGTATTTTGTGTACTTGTACAAACAGCTTTGTAGGATAGATTCCTAGAAGTGGAGTTGCTGAAATCAAAAGATGTGAATAATGTAGATTTGGATAGATATTTATACTTTTTCCTTCCAAAAGGTTGTTGTACCAATTTGTAAAGCTAACAGTAGTATTCAGGTATGCCCCATACCGTCTCCAATACTAGATATTACAGTTTAAAACATTTTGACAATTTAGGAACTGAAAAAATGTGATTGTGATTGGCCTTTTATCAATCACTATTGAGGCTGAACATTTTTTAATATGGAGAGAGTTGTATTTCTTTCTTTCTTTTTTTTTTTTTTTTTTTGAGACGGAGTGTTGCTCTTGTTGTCTGGGCTAGAGTGCAATGGCTTGATCTCAGCTCACCGCAACCTCTGCATCCTGGGTTCAAGCAATTCTCCTGCCTCATCCTCCCTAGTAGCTGGAATTATAGGCGTGCACCACCACTCCCGGCTAATTTTATATTTTTAGTAGAGATGGGGTTTCTCCATGTTGGCCAGGCTGGTCTCAAACTCTGGAGCTCAGGTGATCCGCCCGCCTTGGCCTGCCAAAGTGCTGGGATTACAGATGTGAGCCACCGCACCTGCCTTTTTTATTTAGACAGAGACTTGCTCTTGTTGCCCAGGCTGGAGTGCAGTGGCACGATCTCGGCTCACTGCAACCTCCGCCTCCCACGTTCAAGTGATTCTCCTGCCTCAGCCTCCCAAGTAGCTGGAATTACAGGCATCTGCCACCATGCCCAGCTAATTTATGTATTTAGTAGAGACGAGATTTCACCATGTTAGTTAGGCTGGTCTTGTACTCCTGACCTCAGGTGATCCACCCACCTCAGCCTCCCGAAGTGCTAGTATTACAGGTGTGTGTCACTGCGCCTGGCCATATATCTTTTATAAATTGCCTACTTTTGTTCTTTGTTTATTTTCTGATGGGGTTACTGGTTTTTAACAGCTTGAAAGTTCTCTACATATTCACTTTTTTATTTCTTTCTTTTTCTTTTCTTTTCTTTTTTTTTTTTTTTTTTGTTTGAGACAGAGTTTTGCTCTTGTTGCCTGGGCTGGAGTGCAATGGCGTGATTTCAGCTCACCTCAAACTCCGCCTCCTGGGTTCAAGTGATTCTCCTGCCTCAGCCTTCTGAGTAGCTGGGGTTACAGGCCTGCACCACTATGCCTGGCTAATTTTGTATTTTTACTAGACATGGGGTTTCTCCATGTTGGTCAGGCTGGTCTGAAACTCCCGACTTCAGGTGATCCACCTGCCTGGGCTTCCCAAAATGTTGGGATTACAGGCATGAGCCAATGTGCCTGACCTTATTCACTTTCGTACATGTGCACATATCCCCCTAACTATTCTTTTGTAATGTTATGTAGTCAGATAAATCCAAACCCAGCACTGTGCTGCGCGGGACCTTGGGCACATTATTTAACCTCTGTACACCTTAATTTCCTTATTTGTACAATGGAGACAATGTAAATAGCATTAAGCATAGTGGCTGGCACAAAGTAAGTAAATAATAAATGTTAGCTGTGACTCTTATTAATTTATTTATGTGAACTTTGTGTTTTGTGCTCTACTTAAGACTTTCCTTGCTCCGAAATGTAAAATATTCACCTATCTACAAAACTAGAAAAACAAAGTGAAGAACATTATATGCCTCTATGTGTCTTTGCTTTAAAGATGAAAAACAATGTATATATTTTTGCTTGTATATCACAGGATATATGATACTTGGAAACATTGGTTGTCATAGTAAGAAGAATGAGTGAGAGGAAGACTTTTTTAACTGCATGCCTTTTTGTATTTTTAAAACAAAGAAGTCCCCAGATTGTATTTAATACTTCAATGGTTTCTTTTTTTCCTTTTCCTTCCCTTTTTCAAACTTCTAATTCTTTGATCCATCTGGCATTTATTTCTGGTATAAGAAGTGAGACATATTTTGGGGGATAAAATTGTGTGTGAATTCTACCCCAACTAGCTAGTTGTGTCAGCACCATTTAGTGAATAATCTGGTTTTTGCCCCACTATTAGAATTGTAGCTTTTGTCATTTACTATATGTGTTTGGGACTATTTCTGGTTGGTCTTGTTATTTTGGTCTCTTGTGTATTACCATACACTTTAAATTACTATCATTTTATAATTTTAATACAGATGGGGTTAGTTACCTGTTCAATACTCTTTTTTTTCAGACTTTGACAATTCTGGTCTATGTGTTCTTCTAGATGAACTTTAGAATCATTCTGTGACATTCGAAAGGAAATCATAGAGATTTTTATTGAATACTGAATATTGATTGGGAGTACTGAAATTGTAGGTGAAGTTTGGGGAAATTGACATCTTCATGTACCTTCTGTCCTGTGTTCTAATAGATTTTTATGTCTCTCAGTAGATTTTCAAACTTTGCTTCAAATAAGTCCTGTACAAGTAAGTCTTGTATATTTCTTGTTTATTTATTTTAAAAAACATCAGACCTATGAATGGGAGTTTGTTTATTTTATTCAACAAATATTATAGAGAATTAAACAGGTAGTTTTTATTCTAGTGAGAGAAGACAGAGTATACTCAAATAAAATGAAGTACGTAATCCGTTTCAGATTATGATAAACCTATAAAGGAACCAAAAGGGTGATGGGATTGAGAGTAACTAGTGGGAGCTTACCTTATATGTAGGGTGGTTGGAAAGACTCTTCTGAGATGACATTTGAACTGAGACCTTAAGTTTGAGGAGGAGCTAGCCACCTGAATGTGCCAGGAACAGTGTTCCTGGCAGAGAGTAAAGAAGGACGAAGGTCCAGCTAGGAAGGACCTGGCAGAGAAGGGCTCCTGAAGAAACTGAAAGGAAACTTATGTTCCTGGGGCCTAGTGAGCAATCTGGAAAGTAAGCAGGCCAAATCAAGTAGGGCCTTGGGTCATCGTAAGTGTTTAGACTTTATTTGCAGTGCGTAGGAAATCCTTGGGGAATCTGAAGCAGGAGAGTGACATGTTCTGATTTAAGGTTTAAAAAGAACACTTGGCTTTTTGACTTGAGAAAGTATTGAAGTGGGAAGCCCAGTTAGGAGTTTTTGCAGCAAGAGGTAAGGATGGTGGTAGTTAGATGGAGAGGCCTGGGAAGCTTCAGAGTCTGTGTGTGTGCGTGTGTGTGTGTGTGTGTGTGTAAGGAACAGCTAAACAACTTGCTGTTGGAGTGGGTGCTACTGAGAGCTAAGTACTGCTAGCTGCTGCAGAAGCTGTGTAGAGCAGAACAGAGCTGATCTTTGCCTTCACAGGTGTTTGATAGTTCTGTTTGTTTCTAAGGTGTGTACCAAAATAAAGTAGGCTAAGAGCATTTGACTTTAAGATTTATGGAGCTCAGGATTGCTGAGGGGGATGCAGCAAAAAACAAAGTCTGTTAATAACCCTTGTTTTATATTGCTTAAATACCTGTAGTCTCTGTTAGTGGGTCAAAGGGGAGGCAGCAGCAGACGATCTTTAAGGTATGTGTCTTTGAGTTAGAAAAACATAGCTTGAGGAAGTTATGTAGCTTCCCTACAGCCTTAGAGCTAATAGTGGAGCCAGACTTTTAGGTGAGCTCATGAACACACCAAGTCTTAGCACACTGCCTAGTATCTATCTAGAGCTCAGTAAGTGGTAACTTTTTTAGTAATATCCACTTAGATATTGTTATATCTATTAATTCAGGCCAAATATCTACATTAAAATTTTTCTTATCTCAATTTCTTTGTTGTTCTTTTGTGTTAATCAAGGAGGGAATTGGCATGTAGTCATCCATTTTGCTTGTGAAATATATTTGTTCTTTTGTTTGTTTGTTTGTTTGTTTGTTTTGAGATGAAGTCTTGCTCTGTCATCCAGCCTGTGCAGGGGTGTGATTTCGGCTCACTGCAATCTCTGCATCCCAGGTTCAAGTGATTCTCACGCCTCAGCTTCCTGAGTAGCTGGGATTACAGGTGTGCACCACAATGCCTGGCTAATTTTTTGTATTTTTTTTTTTTTTTTTTGAGATGGAATCTCACCCTGTCACCCAGGCTGGAATACAGTGGTGTGATCTCTGCTCACTGCAACCTCTGCCTCCCGGGTCCAAGCGAATCTCCTGCACCAGCCTCCCAAGTAGCTGGGATTAGAGGCACGTGCCACTACGCCCGGCTAATTTTTATAATTTTAGTAGAGATGGGGTTTTACTTGTTGGTCAGGCTGGTCTTGAACTCTTGACCTCGTGATCCTCCCGCCTCAGCCTCCCAAAGTGCTGGGATGACAGGTGTGAGCCACCATGCCCAGCCATATTTTTTGTATTTTTAGTAGAGACAAGGTTTCACCAGGTTGGCCAGACTGGTCTTGAACTCCTGACCCCAAGTGATCCACCTTCTTCTGCTTCCCAGAGTGCTGGGATTAGAGATGTGAGCCACTGCACTTGGCTGGTTTTGAAATATATTTGTTCTTAGAAGTTGAGTGAGTGAGTGTTGTTCAGTTCAGAGAATTAGTTCAATGTAGTGCCGACATACCACAGAGTTCTCAGTTGGATATTGTTACATCGTACTGCTGTCTTGGGACAGCACTTTATGTAGAGGTAAAGTAACATCATCTTTCTTTCATTTAAGCATTACGTATTTTTTATTATTTTTTGAGATAGAGTCTTGTTCTGTTGCTCAGGCTGGAGTGCAGTGGCACGATCTTGTCTCACTGCAACCTCTACCTCCTGAGTTCAACTGATTCTCATGCTCAGCCTCGTGAGTAGCTGGGATTACAGACATGTGCCACCATGCCCGGTTAGTTTTTGTGTTTTTAGTGTAGATGGGGTTTCGCCTTTTTCGCCAGGCTGGTCTCAAACTCCTGGCTTCTAGTGATCCACTTGCCTCGGTCTCCCAAAGTGCTGGGATTACAGGCGTAAGCCACTGTGCCTGGCCAGAATTACTTATTGAATATGTGTACCCATAGATTTATCAAATCATTATATCCTTATTAAAATTTTTCTTTCAATATCATACTTTATAAGAGGTAGAATAGGTTAACTAAAAAGCATTTTCTTTAGCTTCCATTTGTTTCTCTGCCTTTAAGTAAGATGTTATGATGTCAAAAGAGGCTGCCAATAAAATACCTTGTCAATGGCATTCCCCCAGATTAGATCTTAACCAAAAGGCTGAGAAGCAGTAGCTTTTTTTTCCCCCCAAAGGGAAGAATGCTTTAGTTTATTTTACAGGAGAAAATTTATTCCAGTACAGCACCACTTTGGTCTTGTATAAATTACAGGATTCACTTAGATAATTTCTAGTCTTTCCTCTCCTGGATGCTGGACTCTGTAATAAGTTTAGGAGGTCAGCTTTTTTTAAATTATCCCCAGGTTGGAGGATTTTAGGTGTTGGGATGCCCAGGGTGGTGGTCCTTCTTAGCCTTGTCTTGCCTAACATACTTTTAGAATTGGTCTAGAGCTGGACAGCTTTGTGGGAACTGGTGTGACCTAATTTGCTTCAGTTTAATAACTAATATTTTAGCATTTGAATGTCATAGAGGCATTGCCCTATCCGATACTTTTGTATCAGGAGGTTTTATTATTTTATCAGTTAAAAATTGCTTATTTTGTGGGATCCTTTTTCTGCTTTAGTGAAATGTAGGCTTCACCTCTATTGTGATGCTTGGTGGATTCATTCTTGTTCATCTGAAGTGGCAGCTGCCGTCCTGCCACAGTGAAATACATTTTTAGCTTTTTTTTTTTTTTTTTTGAGATGGAGTCTCGCTCTGTTGTCAAGCTGGAGTGCAGTGGCACGATGCCAGCTCACTACAACCTCTGCTTCCCGGATTCAAGTGATTCCCCTGCCTCAGCCTCCTGAGTAGCTGGAACTACTGGTGTGTGCCACCATGTCCAGCTAATTTTTTTTTTGTATTTTAGTAGAGATGGAGTTTCACCATGCTGGCCAGGATGGTCTTGATTTCCTGACCTTGTGATTCGCTGGCCTTGGCCTCCCAAAGTGCTGGGATAACAGGTGTGAGCCACTGTGCCTGGCCATTTTTAGCTTTTTTTCCAAGGTAGCTTAGGCCACCTTGAACACCTTGGCATAACACACTTTGATTATGCAAATGTTGTGGACCAAAAGCCGGGAGTTCCTGCTGAGAGGAAAAATTGCTTGTTTTTTGGCAGGATAGTATTTGAAATTTTGTTGTTGCAAGATTTTCCTGTTGAGTAAATATGTGTGTGTTTATTTAATATGAGAAGATTTAAAAAGGAACTTAAATAGATCAATTTCATTTTGCAATATTTTATTACCTGTTTGCAATATATAAGAGGCTAGTTCTGGGTTTATCTGTTTAATTCAGTTGGAAGTGCTATTGTCTTTTATGACAGTGACATATAATTATTACTACATTATTCTCATCCTAAAACATTATATGTTGATATTTAAGAGATGAGGAAGTTGCTTATAAAATCTTGATCAGATTTCTTAAACAATTCATAGAATTTTTTTAGTTCATGAGTCAACCATGTAACTACCCTGAGATAATGAGTTTTGGTGCTAAGAACTGAAATTATAATTTGATACTGCCACTTAAGATGCTCCCTTCCCCTTCAGTCTAAACTTTAGATTCTTTCTTTTCAGTGGGTTTCAAATGTAAAGTATTCAGCCCAGGTATCTTAGTGAGCCAGGACTGGAGTGAAGGGTGGAGGGAGGGATGGGGAAGGGCAGGGGGAGACTGAAAAGATGAATCCTAGGTCTCCCATTCTCGCTAGATGAGAATGTTTCTCCATTGTACCTTTTGTACACTTAGCTTTCATTTAAGACTTTTGAGGAAAACATTCTGGTTAAAAAACAAGATCTGAGCACTGTTGCCGTGTATCTCGTGGATAAGTTTTGAGGAAGGAGGTTGTAGTGGTCTCCAGGCTGCAGTTCATGTGAGGACAGGAAGGGCTTGCTTTGACCTGTCGATTTGTATGCCAGTAGGGGCTAATTTCCTGATTTTGCTAGTGTTTTTTTTTTTTTTTTTTCTTCTGTATTGGGCGAATTGTACTTTTAAATAAAACTGACTTTTTTGGGTTTTTTTTGAGATAATAAAATTAAACTTCTTTAAAGTCATACCACAAAACTAGGACAACAGGAAGGATTACTGAGATGAGGGAAAAAATGGAGAAGTCACTTAACTTGTGACTTTGAGTGACATTGAGTGTAATTGTTGAACTCAGGACTCACCATAGCTGAAAGTTAAACAATCTGCATTAAAAAATTGTACCTCATGGGTTTCTAATCATTTAGGCCACTGTTAGAAAAAAATGGGATGACTCTGAGTTAAAATCCTTTTTTTTGCCTCTGCATTCCATTTATAGCTTTATTTATTTGGGATGTCTGAGTTGGGAGGAGAGTGCAGAGATAGATCACTTAAAGCATGTTTTAGGACAGCAGATCAGAATTAGTTGGAAAACTTTTACAAAATGCATGAACGTTCATATAGTGAAATACTCTTTTGTTTTCGAACAGAGTTTCACTCTTGTTGCCCAGGCTGGAGTACAATGGCACGATCTCGGCTCACCGCAACCTCTGCCTCCCGGATTCCAGCGATTCTCCTTCCTCAGCCTCTCAAGTAGCTGGGATTACAGGCATGTGCCACCATGCCTGGATAATTTTTGTATTTTCAGTAGAGACGGGGTTTCAGCATGTCGGCCAGGCTGGTCTCGAACTCTCGACCTCAGGTGATCCACCCGCCTCAGCCACCCAAAGCGCTGGGATTACAGGCGTAAGCCACCACGCCTGGCCCATATAGTGAAATACTCTTTAGCAACAGAAAGAACCATAGATGCATGAGAATAATTGCCAAGTTGTATGTTTTTTTTTTTTTTTTTTTTTTGGAACGGAGTCTCGCTCTGTCACCCAGGCTGGAGGTTGGTGATGTGATCTCAGCTCACTGTAAGCTCTGCCTCCTGGGTTCATGCCATTCTCCCCACCTCAGCCTCCTGAGTAGCTGGGACTACAGGCTCCCGCCACCATGCCCGGCTAACTTTTTTGTATTTTTAGTAGAGACGGGGTTTCACCGTGTTAGCCAGGATGATCTTGATCTCCTGACCTTGTGATCCACCTGCTTCAGCCTCCCAAAGTGCTGGGATTACAGGTGTGAGCCACCGCGCCAGGCCAACCAAGATGTATTAAGTAATAAAAGCAAGATACAGAACAGTGTGTTTCTAGTATGCCACCATTTACATAGGGGAAAAAGTGTGAGTGTATGTATGTGTAGGATATTTCTAAAGGACACTCTAGAAACTAGTAACTTTGGTTGCCTTCTGGGAGGGTAACTGGGTAGCAGCTGGAGGAGAAGGGCGAGGAGATTTTTCACTTTGTATTCTGTGGTACTTTTAAAAACTCTTAAGTCCAGCATATAATGTTTATTTCCGAAAAGATCAGCCCTCCCCACAATGCCACACGTTGGCTTTTCCCCTTCCACCTGGAGCAGTTGCAGATGTATAGATGAGGAGGAAGCTCCTCAGGTGCTTTTAATGTGTGGTCTCACGGAACATCTCAGCTCCTCCTAGTTCACTGCTTGCTGAGAAAGCCGCAAAGCATTGCAGAAAACATTAGTTTTTCCCATTTTGCCACAGACAATTTTGTGATATTGGAGGAATTATTGACTTTCTCTGCTCTTCACATTTCTCACCTGTCAAATCAGTGTTGGGTAATCTCAACCTTCCAATCCTTAAGATTTGCTGACCTCCATGCCTCGGGCCTTGGAAGGGAGCAGGGAGAAAACAGACTGAGGGACAGCTGGTCAGTCTTCTGACTTTTCTCCTGGTCAGCTTTCACAACAGCAGGAAACGTGACATCACGAGAAAGGATGATATATTTATTTAAAATATTTATATATCACATGGTACCACATGCAATTTTTAAAGTTCCTTTTTTTTTTTTTTTTTTTGAGATAGAGTCTGGACCCCTCACCCAGGCTGGAGTGCAGTGGCACCATCTCAGCTCACTGCAACCTCCACCTCCCACCTTCAAGTGATTCTCCTGCCTCAGCCTCCCAAGTAGCTGGGTTTACAGGCGTGTGCCACCATGCCTGGCTAATTTTTTGTATCTTTAGTAGAGACTGGGTTTCACCATGTTGGCCAGGCTGGCCTTGAACTCCTGACCTCATGATCTGCCCGCGTTGGCCTCCTAAAGTGCGTGAGCCATGACGCCTGGCCTTAAAGTCCTTTCTATAAGTTTTTTCTTTTATTTTTTGAGTCAGAGTTTCATTGTGTCACCCAGGCTGGAGTGCAGTGGCACAATCACGGCTCACTGCAGTCTTGACTTCCTGGGCTCAAGTGATCCTCCTGCCTCAGTCTCCCAGGTAGCTGGGACCATGGGTGTATACCGCCATGCCTGACTAATTCTTTTTTTCTTTTTTTTTTCTTTTTTTGAGACAGAGTCTTGCTCTGTCACCCAGGCTGGAGTGCAGTGGCCCGATCTCGGCTCACTGCAAGCTCCACCTCCCGGGTTTATGCCATTCTCCTGCCTCAGTCTCCTGAGTAGCTGGGACTACAGGTGCCCACCACCATGCATGGCTACTTTTTTGTATTTTTAATAGAGATGGGGTTTTACCATGTTAGCCAGGATGGTCTCGATCTCCTGACCTCATGATCTGCCTGCCTCGGCCTCCCAAAGTGCTGGGATTACAGGTGTGAGCCACCACACATGGCCGCCTAACTAATTATTATTATTATTATTTTAATTTTCTTGTAGAGATAGGTCTGGCTTCATTGCCCAGACTGGTCTTGAACACCTGGCCTTAGGAGATCCTCCGATCTTGACTTCCCAAAGTGCTGGGATTACAGGTGTGAGCCACTGTGGCCAGCCTGTAAGTTTTGTTTTAAAGTTAGATTGAATGACAATTCCCTAGAAAATTTTATTTTCTAAACCTAACTGGATAAAGAATATATCGATAAAAACTGGGAAACTGATCAATTTGTCATACTGAATTATTTTTGGAATTTGCCCTCTTCCCAAATACCTTGAAAGGATGGAAACAAAATTGAAACTTTACTAATAAAGTATTAAATGGGTGGAGATTTTATATATATAAAATTATATATGTTATATTTTTATGTATACAATTATATAATTTTCATCTTATATTTAAATTCTATTTTTTTAAAACCACCCAATTAGGTAATAATAGAACTCTGGTCTTAAAGTAAGAGTGTATGTACACACGTGCACATGTGTATATGTGTATATAAAATTTTTGTCATGAGAGTTTTATATATAATTAAGATAGAAATTATATATTATGGCACACTTTCATACATATGTAATATTCTCTACCATATGTATGTAAAATACTCCCATATTAATTATGTATAACATAAATATTTGTGTTATCCTGAAACATAAACATAGATAATCATGTTTTAGGATGGGAATACTCAGGAGTATAAGGGTACCTGTTCTCCCATTAGTCAGTCTGTGAATTCAATATTTATGTGTTCTCATCCAGAATTTCTCTGGGACCTGACAAGCTGACTCTGATGCTTGTGTGTAAGGGGAAATGTGCTAGAATAGCTGGAAAGGTGGTGAAAGTAGCAGCAACAACAAAGCACAGTGAGGTGAAACTTGCCCTGCTGGATATGAAACCTCATAATACTAGAGTAATTTGAAAAGTGTGGCATTGGCACAGGAAAAGACAGACAAATCAAATTAGTCTAGAATTGTGGACAAGTAGGAATATACTTTATAATGAAGATGGCTTTGTTTTTCTTTCTTTCTTTCTGTCTTTTTTTTTTTTTTTTTTTGAGATGGAGTCTCACTCTGTTGCCCCAGCTGGTGTGCAATGGCATGATCTCAGCTCGCTGCAACCTCCGCCTCCCAGGCTCAAGTGATTCTCCTGCCTCAGCCTCCGAAGTAGCTGGGATTATAGGTGCATGTCACCATTCCTGACTAATTTTTGTATTTTTAGTAGAAAAGAAGTTTCACCATGTTGGCCAGGCTGGTCTTCAACTCCTGACCTCAAGTGATCCGCCGGCCTCAGCCTCCAAGAGTGCTGGGATTACAGGAGGAGCCACCGCTCCTGGCCTTCTTTTTCTTTATTTGCTATTTCAGTTCCATAGAATCATGCAAAGAGTAACATAACAAATGTCCATCTACCTACCATCTGTGATTACAAAACTTAGTATTTTATCATCCTTGCTTCAGAATTATTTAATAAAGACAATACTTCCTCTGCATAGATGCTTACCTTAAAACTACTCTTGAATTCTTTTCACAATTGACTTATCAACTCTCAAATTTAAAACCATGTGTTTTTGTCTTTATATTCCTCAGACATTTATAGAAAGGTATTTACTGAGCAGTTACTATGTGCCAGATATTATGCTGTTTTTATATACTGTTTATACTTTATATAGCTAATTATATTATTTTTCACATATTAACCTATTTTAAATATAAAAAGAAATGATGCATTAAGGTTTTCAAACCTTGGTAACTTTTATTAAGTAAATACTTGAGAGGAAGCTTTTACTGGTAATTGTGGTTTTATTTATGTAGCTGTAGTTATAATTTATTAGAAGTACACTTGGTGTTTTAGTTCTTACTAATTCTATTTTTTTCCCATCCTGTTTAGATGGTTTCCTAGAAACGTGATTGTTTACTGGCATTGATCTCACAGTCTGGTGAGGACTTCTTTACTGATAATGTCAAGTTCAGGTTATCCTCCCATCCAAGGAGCATTCAGCACAGAACAAAGTCGTTATCCTCCTCACTCTGTAAAGTATACGTTTCCCAGCACCCACCACCAGCAGGTAAGGAACAAATACTATGAAAATTGCACATGTTTTTTGTGTTTTTCTTTACTTTTCCTATTTAATACACATGTTGGTAGAAACCACCAAATTTACCCTTTTTTTTAAGTGGCAAGAGCTATTTACAAAGATGAGGAACCAAAGGTTAGGAATTAATTATTTCTGTCTTCTTACTGTGGCTTTATGCCGATTTGAAGAGTTGAACTTGTCTTTGCTTTTGATGACAGGAGTTGATGATAAATAGAAAACTTATCAATTCTCTAGAATTTCTAGGGTAAGACCTATATTTATACTCCCAAGTTGTGGTTGAGTTTTAAGCTGGCCAGATAACTTGGCATGTCTCAAGTGATGGCCAGGATAGAGACCCCTGTCTTCTTGAGAGACTGATGGTAGGAAGATGTGTATAGTAGGTAGGAAGGAAGGGATGGTAGACAGGAAGGAAGACTTTATCATAGGAAGAGTTTGTAAGAGATTGATTTACCTTGTGAAAAATAAAGTATGAGGTGAAATATCATCTCAGAGTAGACCAAGGTCATGGGTGTAAGAGGTTTAAAGAAAAATAGGAAAGGACGGGAAAAAACGGTCATCTCAGAGACTAAGAAAGCAGATTTGTCATCAGAATGTACTACGGGGTCCTCCTGAGGACTCCTGTGAAGTGCAGTCATGATTGCAGAGTTAGAATGGACATTCCCACGTTGTTCCCGTGTAGGGAGGCATTTAGTCTTTCACCATTACGTGTAATGTTAGTTGCACGTTTTTGTTGATGCCTTTTTTGGTTGAAGAGGTTGCTTTCTGTTCCTAGTTTGAGAGTTTCTGTCATGATTGGATGTTGAATTTTGCTTGTGTCGTTCCCCTACCCCAGTGTTATTCATCTGATTACCAATTTTCCGGATTATTGTTGCTGCTGGTTTTTTCATAAAATCAGGCCGGGCGCAGTGGCTCACGCCAGTAATCCCAGCACTTTGGGAGGCTGAGGGGGGTGGATCACTTGAGGTCAGGAGTTTGAGACCAGACTGACCAACATGGTGAAAGCCCATCTCTACTAAAAATATGAAAAAATTAGCCAGGCATCGTGGCAGGCACCTGTAATCCCAGCTACTTGGGAGGCTGAGGATGGATAATCACTTGAACCCGGGAAGCAGAGGTTGCAGTGAGCCAAAATCGTGCTGGTGCACTCCAGCCTGGGCAACAAGAGTGAAACCCCGTCTTAAAAAAAACAAAATTAACTTTGCAGTTGAGTTTATATATATACACATATATCTATATTAGAATGCACTCATTATATGTGTACATTGTAACAAATTTTGACAAATTCATAAACTCATAGAACCATCACCAAAATGAAGATGAACAACATTTCTAACACTCCAGCACGTTCCTTGGACCCCATCCTCCTTGGCACCCACCCATGTCAGTCCTCCTCCCCCACTTCCTACTAACCTCAGCTCCTAGGAAACCACTGATCTGCTTTCTATCATAAAACGTTGTATATGTTCTGAGCTTCATGGGAACTCTTTTGTCTATGACCTCTTTTGCTTCCCGTAATACTTCTGTGATCTATCCATGTCTGGCATGTCTCAGTTCATTCCTTTTTATTGTTGAGTATGGGTATACCACAATTTGTTTATCTAGTCACCTATTCCAGTTTTTGATTATTATAGGTAAAATTACTTAGAAAACATATATCTATATATTTGTTGTATCTAGATTATTAAAAGAAGTATTGCCTCATTTTCTTAACAGTATCCTTTGCAGAGCATACATTTTTTATTTTTATCAAGTCCCATGTACTTTTTTTTTTGAGACAGAGTCTTGCTCTGTCGCCCAGGCTGGAGTGCTGTGGTGCCATCTCAACTCACTGCAACCTCTGCCTCCCAGGTTCAAGCAATTCTTCTGCCTCAGCCTCCTGAGTAGCTGGAATTACAGGCATGTGCCACCACACCCAGGTAATTTTTGTATTTTTAGTAGAGATGGAGTTTCACCATGTTGGCCAGGCTGGTCTCGAACTCCTGACCTCAGGTGATCCGCCCTCCTCTGCCTTCCAAATTGCTGGGATTACAGGTGTGAGCCACTGCACCCAGCCCTGATGTATTATTTTTATTGTTTATTTTTTGTGCTTTTTGTGTCAAACCTAAGACATTTTTGCCAAATTCAAGGTCACTAAGATTTTCACTTACGTTTTCTTTTTTTCTATTTTTCTTTTGTTTTGTTTTTGTTGTTGTTGTTTTTTTGAGACGAAGTCTTACTCTGTCTGCCAGGCTGGAGTGTAGTGGTGCAATCTTAGCTCACTGCAAGCTCCACCTCCCGGGTTCACACTATTCTCCCGCCTCAGCCTCCCGAGTAGCTGGGACTACAGGCGCCCACCACCGTTCCCAGGTATTTTCTTTTGTATCTTTAGTAGAGATGAGGTTTCACCCTGTTAGCCAGGATGGTCTCAATCTCCTGACCTCGTGGTCCATGCGCCTTGGCCTCCCACAGTGCTAGGATTACAGGTGTGAGTCATCGCACCAGACCAATTTTCACTTAGGTTTTCTTCTCTAAGTTTTATAATTATAGGTCTTTCCTTTAGGTAAATTATCTATTTTGAATTAAAATTTTACATGTGGTGTGGTAAGCATTGAGTTTCAGCCTTTCTACGTTAAAAATGATGTTAGCTTGGAGAGTGGTCTTTACTCCTGTGTTTTCTTAAGGGGTTTGTGTAGGATTGGTACTTTTCTTTGAGATGGAGTCTTGCTCTGTCATCCAGGCTGGAGTGCAGTGGTGCGATCTCGGCTCACTGAAGGAGAATTGCTTGAACCAGGAAGAGGAGGTTGCAGTGAGCCGAGATCACGCAATTGCCCACTGTAGCCTGGGTGACAGAGCAAGAGTCAAAGAAAGAAAGAGGAGGAAGAGGCGAGAGAGAGAGAGAGAAAGAGAGGTTCAAGCAATTCTACTGCCTCAGCCTCCTGAGTAGTTGGGACTACAGGTGCATGCCACCACACCTGGCTAATTTGTATTTTCAGTAGAGATGGGGTTTCACCGTGTTGGCCAGGCTGGTCTCCAACTTCTGAACTCAAGTTATCCGCCCGCCTCAGCCTCCCAAAGTGTTGGGATTATAGGCATAAGCCACTGCGCCTGGCCTTTTCTTTCTTTTTTCTTTTTTCTTTCTTCTTTCTTTCTTTCTTTCTTTCTTTCTTTCTTTCTTTCTTTCTTTCTCCCTTTCTTTCTCTCTTTCTTTTTCTTTCTTTCTTTCTCTTTCTTTCCTTCTTTCTCTCTTTCTTCTCTTTCTTTCTTTTTTCTTTTTCTTTCTTCCTTCCTTTCTTTCTCTCTCTCTTTCTTTCTCTCTCTCTCTTTCTCTCTCTCTCTCTCCTCTTTCTCCTCTTTCTTTCTTTGAGTCTCGCTCTGTCACCCAGACTAGAGTGGGCAATTGCATGATCTCGGCTCACTGCAACCTCCTCTTCCTGGTTCAAGCAATTCTCCTGCTTCAGCCTCCCAAGTAGCTGGGATTACAGGAACCCGCCACCATGCCTGGCTAATTTTTTGTATTTTTAGTACGGTTTTGCCATGTTGGCCAGGCTGGTCTCGAATTCCTGGCCTTAGGTGATCTACCTGCCTCAGCCTCCCAAAGTGCTGGGATTTCAGGTGTGAGCCCACCACGTGTGGCCGGGATTGATACTTTTTCATCCTTAGATATTTGATAGAATTTATCAGTGAAACTGTTGGGTCCAGAATTTTTTTTGTGGGAAGAATTTAAATATGAACTCAATTTCTTTAATAGTTATAATTCAGATACTCAATTTTTTCTTGAGTTAGTTTGGGTATATTTTGTTGTTTAAGGTATCAGATTTATTGACATAATTCATCACAATATTTCCTCATCATTTCAGTGCCTTTGAGATATGTTGCGATGTTGTTCCTCATGTTGATAATTTTTTTTATTATTTTTTAATCAGTCCACCTAGGGGTTTATCAGTTTAAAAGATTTTTTAAGAACTAGCTTTGGTTTCAATCATTTTCACTATTTTTCTATTTCACTGATTTCTACTCTTTATTGTTTTTTTCCTTCTCTAATTGCCTGTGTATATATCATTTCTGACATCCTTCATTCTTTTTGTGTATTCAAGTTTTCTTCTGATATTATTGTGTTTTTGCCTGAAGCACTTCATTTCTCTCAGTTTAGGTCTTTTGGCAGTTAATTCTCTCAGCTTTTATTTGCCTGAAAAAGTTTTTATTTCTGAAGACAATTTTCACTAGATGTAGAATTCTAAGTTGACAGTTTCAGTATTTTAAGAGATGTCATATCATTGTATTCTGGCTTGTATGGTTTCTGACTGGAAGCCTGTGGTCATTCTTAATTTTTGTTCATTAATATATAAAACACATTTTCCCTCCTGCGGCTACTTGTTTTTTTTGAGGCATTATTGCTCTGTCATTCATGCTGGAGAGCAGTGGTACGATCTCGGCCCACTGCAACCTCCACCTCCCGGGTTCAAGCAATTCTCATGCCTTAGCCCCCTGAGAAGCTGGGGCTGCAGGCACGCACTACCATGCCCAGCTATTTTTTTTTTTTTTTTTTTTTGAGACGGAGTTTCACTCTTGTTGCCCAGGCTGGAGTGCAATGATGCAATCTTGGCTCACCACAACCTCCGCCTCCCAGGTTCAAGTGTTTCTCCTGCCTCAGCCTCCCAAGTAGCTGGGATTACAGGCATGCGCCACCATGCCCAGTTAATTTTGTATTTTTAGTAGAGACGGGCTTTCTCCATGTTGGTCAGGCTGGTCTGGAACTTCTGACCTCAGGTGATCCATCTGCTTCAGCCTCCCAAAGTGCTGGGATTATAGGCATGAGCCACTGTGCCCGGCCCCAGCTAATTTTTTGTAATTTTAGTAGGGACAAGTTTTCGCTATGTTGGCCAGGCTGGTCTCGAATTCCTGGCCACAAGTGATCTGCCTGCCTAACATATTCTAATATTTTTCCCAGTGTCTTTTTGTTTCAACTTTTCTTTTTTTTAAAGCATACTGAAGTTTAAGATGTTTTTACTGCCATCGAATCTTTTTTCTATAATGTTTATTAAACTTTATGCCTAATTGCCCTTTCTTCCCTGATGTCAGATAAATAAGTACCCACACATTTTGAGTTTTCATGCAATGAAGAGTAATTTAAAAGATAATAAATGTATCTACAATTTATTTTCAAATGGTTCAGCCAAAATGAAGTTTTATACACATACACAGACACACACAGAAAGCAAATATGTTAAAATGTTAACTCCTGGTGAATCTAGATGAAGGATAAATGAGTGTCCATTATACTGTTCCTTAAACTTTTAAGTGAATTTGAAATTTTTCAAAATAGTAAGTTGGATGTGGAAAATTCTTTGCCGTAAGCTAGAAATTAGCTAAGTTTCTAGGTGTTTTGTGACCCACCTTATCATGTGAAATATCTTTATCATACAGTAGTCTGTGGGGTTTATAAGAAATGTTCTGCTGCATTAAAAAAAAGAAATGTAAAAATATAGTGAATAGAGGTCATCTTCCATGGCTGAATACATTACCACAAATGTAATTTATAGAATTTTGTTTTTTAGCAGAAAAGTGTCTTAAAAACTGATTCATTAAAATGAGACATGTTGTGTTGTAGTGTGACCCATTTCCATGTTATAGTTGAGAAACTGGATATTCAGAAAAATTAAGTGACCTAAGTAGTACCTCCTGAGTTGGAATTAACCCAGGACCCCTGACTCTAGTCCTGCTTTTTTCCTCTAAAGTGTAAACCATTACTACTACTGCTAACCAATACTTCTCTTTCCGTCTCCCTCTCCCCATTCTCTCCCAACTGCCCACCTCCAGAAGTAAGGATTTAAAAAGAACTAACATTTGTTAGACTTTTTTTTAAATGTTAAGCCTAGGTATATCATTTATAGAAGAGTTAAATAAGTTTGAAAGAAAAAATTACCCACAGTTTTACCACTTAAAAGTTATTAATATTTTCATGTTGATTCTTCACTATTTGTGTATTATTTTAATTTTAATTTAATTTTATTTTATTTTATGGGTTTTTTTTTTTTTTTTGCTGCTGCTCCTTGTGGAACAGGGCTAACCCATAGGCAGTGTGTCCAGAGTCAGCCCGTATGAATATTTTAATGTGCTCATTTGTACATTCTGTTTAACTTTACTTTTGCTTAAATACGTGCTTAGCTTCTTTTTGTGCCAACAAGTTTACAACTGTATTGCTAGTGGCTACTTAGTATTCCACATATGAATAAATAAAGTTCACTGATTAAATAAAGTTATTTATTTAATCAATCGTCATACATTTAGGTTACCTGTTTGTTCAGAAGTACGATGTTGTGACATGCATTTTTTTTTTTTTTTTTTTGAGACGGAGTCTCACTTTGTTGCCCAGGCTGGAGTGCAGTGGCGCGATCTTGGCTCACTGCAACCTATACCTCCCAGCAATTCTCCTGCCTCAGGCTCCTGAGTACCTGGGACTACAGGCGCATGCCACCAATTTCAGCTAATTTTTGTATTTTTAGTGGAGATGAGGTTTCACCATGTTGGCCAGGCTGGTCTTGAACTCCTGACCTCAGGTGATCTGCCCACCTTGGCCTCCCAAAGTGCTGGGATTATAGGCGTGAGCCACTGCAGTTGGCCCATACATTATTTAGGTTGTTTTTTTTGTATGCATTCTTACTTATTTTCCTAAGGTAGATTTCTTTTAGTGTAATTAATTACAGACCAGGTTGATTTTTAAGGTTCAGTGGGTATTTCCAGATTGTCCTGCAAAAGAGTAGGGCCAGTTCTTAACTCCTGAAAACAGTGTATATAGATACTCACTTCTTGGCCGGTCGCAGTGGTTCACGCCTGTAATCCCAGCACTTTGGGAGGCCGAGGCAGGCAGATCACCAGAGGTCAGGAGTTCGAGACCAGCCTGGCCATCATGGTGAAACCCCATCTCTACCAAAAATACAAAAATTAGCTGGGCGTGGTGGCGGGTGCCTGTAATCCCAGCTATTCAGGAGGCTGAGGCAAGAGAATCACTTGAACCTGGGAGGCGGAGGTTTCGGTAAGCTGAGATTGTGCCATTGCACTCCAGCCTGGGGGACAAGAGCGAGACCTTGTCTCAAAAAATAAAAAATAAAAATAAAAATAAATAAAGGTACCCACTCCTTCTGTATCCTTGCTGACACCACGTTTATTGTTTAACAAAAAGATTGTTAATTTGATGAACGATTGTTTTTAACTTATACTTATTATTTCATAGTAAAATTTAACATTTTTTTATTTGTCTATTGGTTATTTTTCCTGTTTTGTAAATTGTTTTTTCATATATGTTGCCCATTTTTCTGTTGGTTTATTTTATATTGAGTTGTTAGAGTACATGTTTTGCAAATGGTTTTCCTATTTAATCATTTGCCTTTTTAATTTGTTATTACTGTTTTGATAAGCAGAAGATTGTGTTTTTGCATGTGTGGTTTTCTTTGTTTTTTTTTTTTTTGAGACGGAGTCTTCCTCTGTCACCCAGGTTGGAGTGCAGTGGTGCCATCTCTGCTCACTGCAACCTCTCCCTCTTGGGTTCAAGCCATTCTCCTTGCTCAGCCTCCCGAGTAGCTGGGACTACAGGTGCCCGCCACCACGCCCAGCTAATTTTTGTATTTTTTAGTAGAGACGGGGTTTCACTATGTTGGTCAGGCTGATCTTTAAATCCTGACCTTGTGATCTGCCTGCCTTGGCATCCCAAAGTGCTGGGATTACAGGCATGAGCCACCAAGCCCGGCCACTGATATTTTATTTAGATGAAACATACTGGTTTATTTTGGAAGCCAATGACCTCACGGATTTACATCTTAAGAGAGGAATTATAAACTGTAGGGCTTAAAGCTGCCAAAGATTGACTGCATGCCAGATGCAAAGGATATTGGAGCTTTAACTCTCTTAAGTCTATTAGAATTATTATTGCTTTTATTGGTGCTTTCCTTACAGAATTGTACAGGTTTTAGGGTGTAGCCATAATCTTATTTTCCCAGAAGGCCTCTTAGATTCAGTGCATACTATTACAGAATATGAGGCTTTTCCTCAGTGTATATTAGCTGAAATATCTGTACTAAGGTGTTTTGAAGCAACTGTCCAGTTATCTCCTGTATGCATTCTTGGCTCAGAACTATTGACTTTTCACAGTTCCTTAATCATTATTTAATACATTTTAGGATTCTGTAATCCTGTGAACTACCCTCATTGTAGGTTTCTCATAGTCTAAGTAAAATTAGTACAATAAAATTTATCTGTTTTATAGTATCGCTTATATCTGTACAGCAGACTGGAAATTAATAGGGTGTGTGTGGATGTGTGTTGGAGGGTAGTGGATTTTGGGTCAAGGGGCTTTCATTCTGCTACAGCTCTGTTGATTTGGAGGTGCAATGGGATGTTTTTGGCTAAGGAAATATTACATACGCTGTAGTGTGGGCTTTATGAAAGTAGGTCCAGAGACAGTAGCAGCTGAAGTTCCTAGGTCACTTCTCTGACTTTTATACCTCAGTTTTGGTTTGGAAAGCCTGAAAACTTTTGATAGGAACACTTGGCCATGTTATAGTTGTTAAGTTGGGTGGACACACGGGTTTTACCTAGAATAATACTATTTCCCAGCCAGTTGTTCAGACCATTTGAAGAGCCATTGCAAGGAGATGGCTGAGAAGTTGGTATCTTCCTTTGTCATGATTGCATTATTTACCTATAAATTCTCTATAATTTCAGTATTGTTACACTAGAGGCTGATCAACACTAACTCACCTGACTTTGTATAGCTTTTAGGCTCTTCAAAATAGTACATGGTATATCTAAACTTAAAAGTGAGGTGAGAATTTGCATATATGTAAATATGAAAGTTACTACTAAAGGTTTCATTAGACACATAATACACATGGCTCTGCTGTGGTTTAAAACTGACTTTTTCATTTAAGGCAATCTGGACTCTATTAGTGATAAATAAATTGTTTTTCTTGGTTTTATTCTCTAAAGGATCCAGCATTCGGAGGCAAACATGAAGCTCCATCCTCTCCAATTTCAGGGCAACCATGTGGAGATGATCAAAATGCTTCACCTTCAAAACTTTCAAAGGAAGAATTAATAGAGAGTATGGATCGTGTAGATCGAGAAATTTCAAAAGTAAAACAGCAGATCCATAAACTGAAAAAGAAGCAAGTAAAAGTCTTTGCCTAATATATTCTAAGAATGTATGTTTTTCTCCCTACAGAAGATATTTTTGAGTTTTCCATATTTTGAAACTTTACATAAAAGGAATCATGCCTTATATATTCTGACTTGCTGGGTTTTGCTACTGTTGTGGTTTTCTTACATTCATTCATTTTCCTTGCTGCACTGTCTGATTCTATGATTGTAGAGAGTGAAATTTGTTTGTCCATTCTATTTTTGATTTCTTTTATAATCCATACAATTGTGCTGGTTTTTGGTTCACTTGTAGAAATTTTATAGGGCATGTGCCCAGGAATGGCAGTGCTTGGCCCAAGATTATGCACAGTGAACTATTTAATAGATGATACCAAATTTGCTAAGAAGTAACACCATTTTACATTCCCACTGGCAGCTTATGTGAGTACTGGTTTGTGTACATTCTTGCCTTTACTTGATATCATTTTTTCAGTTGGATATGAGATAGTCTTCTCTGTGGTTTGGAAGGAGGCTGAGCTTATTTTCATTTGTTTATGGGTTATTTGGGTCCCTTATGTGCATTGTTCAAGTCTTTTGTCTATAGTCTCCTATTTCATCATTGAAATTTTTAGGATTTCCTGAAGTCCCTTGTCAGATACGTGTATAGAAGATTTGCCTAGTTTGTGGCCTGTTATTTCACTTTTAGCCCAGTATCCACTCTAAGTGTACACTAAGTCCATTTTTTTTTCCAGATTTGGAGTCTCACTCTGTCACCCAGGCTGGAGTGCAGTGGTGCGATCTTGGCTCACTGCAACCTCTGCCTCCCAGGTTCAAGCGATTCTCCTGCAACAGCCTCCTGAGTAGCTGGGACTATAGGCGCTATAAGTGCTTTTAATGTATTCATAAAGTTGTACAGCTATCACCACTCTCTAACTCTAGAACATTTTTATCATTTCAGAAAGAAACTCCATACTTTCTAGCAGTTACTCCCCATTTCCCCCTTTCCCCAGCCCCTGGCAACCACTAGTCTATTCTCTGTCTCTATGGACTAGCATATGCCAAATATCAGACAAAACAGAATCACATGTGACCTTTTGTGTTTGGCTTCATTGATTTAGCATGTTGTCCTGATTCATCCATGTTGTATCTTGTGTCAGCACTTCATTATTTTATATGCCTGAATCCCATTGCGTGAGTATACTACATTTTGTTTATCCATTCATTAGTTGATGGATATTTGAGTTGTGTTCATTTTTTGACTATGATTAATAATGTACTGTGATGAGATTCATGTACTCATTTTTGTCTGGACGTATTTTTACAATTTTCTTTATATATCTAGGAGTGGGCATATGGTAAATCTATGTCTAAATTTTTGAAAAACTTCAAATCTGTTTTCCAAAGTCTCTGTACCATTTTATATTCTTACCAGCAGTGTATGGAGGCTCCATTTTTTCCTACCTCCTTGCCAACGTCTGTTATTTTCCTTTTTTTAAAAAAAATATAGCTATCTTTGTAGACGAGAAGTGGTATCTAGTTGCAGTTTTCATTTGCATATCCTTAATGACTAATGATGTTGAGCATCTTTTCATGTGCTGATTGGCCATTTGTATATCTTTTTAGAGAAATATCCATTTAGATTGTTTGCTCATTTAATTGGGTTGTCTTTTTGTTATTGTAAGAATTCCTTATATATTCTGGACATTAGTTCCTCATCAGATGTATGACTTAATAGATATTTTCTCTCATTCTGTGGGTTCTTTTCACTTTCCAGATAGTATCCTTTGATGTTCAAAAGTTTTGAATTTTGTTGAACTCCAGTTTGTTTTTCCTTTGGTCACTCTTGCATTTGGTGTTGTATCTAAGACCCACTGCCTAATTCACGGTCACAGATTTATACCTGTGTTTTCTTCTACAAATTTTATAGTTTTACCCCTTATATTTGGGTCTTTGATCCTGATAGTGTTTTTCTGGTGAATAGAAATTCTTTAGGTTTTATATGAAAACCCACTGGGGTTATTAAGGTAGTTTTACTATATAATTTGTAGAAGTTTTATAGTTTTGCTTCTCATCTTATTCTTACTCCACTGGAAACTACATGTTGTATAGTCAGTGTTCATTTATATTTACTCACATATTTGTCTTCTTACCTACTCATCATTTCTTCTTGCAACTCAAGTCTTCCATCTACGGGAGCACCCTTCTACTGAAAAACATCTCTTAGAATTTCCTTTAGTGAAGGTCTCTTAGTTGGCAAATTCAGTATTTGTTTGGTTTTTATGACTTAAATATTGTCTTATATTTGGCCTGTTTATTAAAAGATATAGTAATTTCGTATGTGATTATTTTTTCTTAGTGCATTGTCTTCTTTCTTCCATTTTTAAGACTTTAGCTCTTGGTCTAAATCCATATTCTTTCATGGATAATGTGAAATTTCTCTCTGGTTGTTTTCAATATATTCTTTTTTCTTTTCTTCAGGGTTCCATTATTTTTATGATGATACATTTAGGTGTTTTTTTTTTCTTTTAAATCTGTCCAACTTGAGCTTCCTGAATATGAAAGGTGGAGTTTTTCATCACTTTGGGAAAATTCCAAGCCACTATCTTTTTTACAAAACCTTTCTAACAGTTTATTATTCTACTTATGAAATCCTGTTAGTTGTAATATCTTATCACTCTTGTCTTCCATGTCTCTTGTTTCTTTCTTATTTTTTACTTCCTTGGACTTCATTCTGAGCAATTTCTTCAGCCTATCTTCCAGTTTACATTTTCCTTTTCAATTATATGTAATCTGCTGTCAAATCTGTCTTTAATTTCAACAATTATGTTTTTATTTCTGGAATTTCTGTTTGGCTCCTTCTCAAATATGCCTGGTCATTTTTAAAATGTTGTTTTGCTTTCATTGAGTTGTATTACAATTTTATTATATGCCCAACAATTCTAATTAAGTCTTTATTGGTTGATTTTGCTGAGTCTCTTTTCTTTCGTCTTTATTTTCTTTACTTGTACAATGGTAATAATCTAGTAATAACACCAACTAAATCACATGATTGTTTTATGAATTGAGATAATGAATATATTGCATAATATCTGGTACATAGTAAATAGTAAATGTACATGCAATCCATTATAATAATTAGAAATAATGAAATATAATGTATGATTATGAAATGTACCAGAGCCACAAATTTTATTGAACGATATAAAAGACAACTAGAGAAAACAAAGAAATATGCCATAGCTGGATGGAAACAGTAATAATAATGTTGTGTGTTCATCTTGAACTAAATCATATCTCATACAATTTCAATAAAATTCCAATTAAATTTATTTTTAAAACATGACAAATACATTGTAATGTTAATGTAAAAGAACAAACAGGGCCAGGCTCAGTGGCTCAACCTATAATCCCAGCACTTTGGGAGGCTGAGGTGGGTATATCACGAGGTCAGGAGATCGAAACCATCCTGGCTAACACGGTGAAACCCCATCTCTAGTATAATACAAAAAATTTGCCTGGCGTTGCTGCGGGCGCCTGTATTCCCAGCTACTCAGGAGTCTGAGGCAGGAGAATGGCGTGAACACAGGAGGAGGAGCTTGCGGTGAGTGGAGATCACGCCACTGCACTCCAGCTTGGGTGACAGAGCAAGATTCCATCTCAAAAATAAAATAAAATAAAATATAAAAAGAAAAAGAATTTGTGTCTTGTTTCCTCATTAATGTTGGTTGAAAGCATGTTTGCACTTGTCTTTGACTTGTGTTTTATTACCATCGACTGGCATATTAAAAGTCCCTCTCAGCTTACCTTGTCTAAAAAAAATGTAAGAAAAAGGGCCTGTGGGAAGGACTACGAGGCAGAGGGGCTGGTGTGAGCACATGCTGGGCAGGAGGAAAGAGGTAATGACCAGGACCAGGGAAATCCCCAAACTCAGCAAGTCAGGGAGCCAAATGAAAGCCTTTCATCCTGTATCAGCCACCTAACCCCATCAACACTCCAAGTGAACATTCTCTTTTAGAGATACTCATTGTCCTGTTTTTTCTGTCATCTTGTAAAGGAATCTGATTTCTCCCATTAGCCTTTCACCAGACTAAAATTTCACATTAGAATGCTATTCTTTAGAAGGCATCTTCTTAGATTAGGCTGCAAGGAGATTCAGGAAGTTACTGTCAGTCACTTATACCCCACAGGGGCATTAATTCACCAGAGCTTTGGTGGGGCAGTAGAGGAGCTCATTACAAGCAGGTCTGGATGCTGCACAGAGTGTAAAGGGGACAGAAGGATCCAGGACACCTAGGCCTGGAGATAGCGCCAATGCTAGGAGGTACTGTTATTATTCCCATTTCACAGAGGAGGAAACAGACACAGGCAGGTAATGTGATCAAGACCATGCTGCCCCACAGTACAGGAGCCAGGATGTAAACCCACGCAGCCTGCCTTGCCATCAGAGCTCTCACCCATAACCTCGTGCTGCCGTTAAGCAGGATTGCCCTGTGGCCAGGGTCACAGCTTCTGGGTTCACGTTCCAGCTTCTCTACCATTTCCAGCTGTGTGACCTTGGGCATGTTACTAGTCTGTGCTCCGTGTCCTCTGCATAGTGGGTATAGCAATACCTGCCTCATGGAGTCCCTTAATTGAGTTAATAGCTGTAACATGCTTAGAATGGTGCCATGTGCATCATCACCATCCAGTACATATGGGCTGTCATGCCTGAATCCCAGATGGACACATATCCTTGAAGGGTCTAAAATCTGGGATCCTGAAATGCCTGGCAGTGGGATCCTGAAATCCTCTGGCAGCATTCTACCATATTTTGGCTGCAGAATTGTACCCTGCTTCCCGGGGCTAGAACGTGTGGGATCAGCTGCTTACTCAGTTCAGCCCCAAAGTAGGCAAAGAAGGTTTTGTCACAGGCTTGCCTGGGGCCCAGCCCCTGTAACCTTCCCTTGTCCCTCCCTTGCATGCTCCCTCACCCAGATTCACAAATGCACTCCCGGCCTTCTGGGCCCCAAGGGAAGGAGAGAGGGTGGGGAATGGGTTCACTGGTCCACCGAAGCATGCTGCCTCCAGCCCTGCTGAACTGGTGGGTCCAGGGAATGGTCCTGGACCTGATGGAGTCTTGCCCTCCCTTTAAGCCTTGATTTGCAGTGATCCAAGAGCTTCATTTCTTCCTGTGAGCCTGTCTGGATGTTTATGCTGGATGGCATGGACCCCTTCTGGCAGGTGTACACAGGCCAGGGCCTGGCTGGCAGCCATGGCAGGTGAGGAGACCTTGGCAGATGAGAAGACCTTCTGCTTCAGCTTCAATGTATGGGTCTTTTCCTGGCTCTCAGTATATTCCTCCTGAGCCATGATTGGCCCCAGTTCTATGAAACCTTCTGCAGCAGCATCATGGTGTCCAGGGGTATAATCTGGAGCATATGCCAGTGCTACCCCAAGGTATATGGTTGTGGGGCTTAGTGGAGGCAGAAAGGCTGGATCTTGTACCTCTCTCCCATGTATCAGCCCCATTCTTCAATCATCATCTTGTTCTTTTCATTTTGACTCCCTGTTTTATTATGTCTTCTCTTCAGAGCACCCATCCATTCATTTATCCATTCATCCATCTATTCATCCATCCATTCATCCCAGCATCAATCTATCAATCCATGCATCCATACATTTATTTGTGCAACCACTCATCCACCTATCTGTCCATCATTTAGCATAAGGATTGATCAGAAGCCGCCTGGTTCTGGAGCCACAGACCAGACACCATGGGGAGACATGATGAAAAACAACATATGATTTGTGTGCTTGAAACAAAAGTTAATGAGTGCTTACCACCTGCCTGGCAGTCCTGCATTCAGGGTGCAGTTCTCCCCTCATCCTGAGCATTTTGGTGCCTTCTATAGTTTCATTTTGTAGTAGAGAAGGCTGAGCCTCATAAAGTGGGGTCACACTGCTGCATAGTGGCATTTGGATTGGAGCTCAGATGTATGACTTAGGCATCACCCTCTGCCTTGAGTCCTCCACTCCAGGGTCCCAGAGCTGCTGAGCATTCTGGGGTTGGTCAGCTCTAACCTTGGTGGCATGCGTTGAGCAACTCTCCATATTTTGGAGTCTTAATGTATTCCTAGCCTTAGTGATGGCAAGGACCCTGCTTTGGGAGACCTGGGTTCTAGTTCCAGTCCTGTCCCAAACTTTCTGTGTGATCTTTGTCTTTCTGAGTCCAGTATTTGCATCTGCATAATAGGACACAAGCACCAATTTTCACAGCCTCATAGGGGTATTACAGAGGTCAGAGAAGAGAAGAGATATATGAATATTTGTAGACTGTAGAGTGTTTTGTTTAGGTGAAGGGCTGTCAGGTCCTGACAACCCTCTGGAATGAGCATGTCAGAAGTTGCAAATCTTCAATGCCCAGAAGCTGAAGTGACTCTTCCAAGGTCACGTAGCTAGTCAGAGACAGACCTAGGAGAATAAAATGAGAGAAGGATGGATTCTAACTTGGGCTCTGTCTCTAACTGCCTGGGAGACTGTTCAAGCCCCTTCCCTCTCTAGGCCTCAGTTTCCTTGTTTATACAATATGTGAGACAGGATGAGAGGATGAATGGAGAGGATATCTGGGGGCCCTGCTAGAACTCACCTCTAGGGCCGAAGCTTGGGAATCCCCAGAACCCCCATATTTTCCTTTACACATGGGTGGCTGTGCTCAAGGGCTCAGGGAGGCAGGACTCTTGCGGCCCTGGACTCCCTAGCCCTTCCCCTTCTGTGGGCCCACCCTGGGCTGTCAGCGTGTCAGGTGCTGGAATGGTCTGAGCTGGTTTGTAGTCATTTCCCAGGCAGTTGATGGTCGCCTCACCTCTGTCCGTGCCATGTCTTGAACAGAGGCCCCAGGGAGAAGTCCTGGGGGCCAGAGCCACCCGTGTCACCACTAGCCATGGTAGTCCTCTTCCCCGTGAGGAGGGTGCACCCTGGGAGATGGCATCGGGTGGAACAGAGCATCTGTCCTGACCTCCCCGTTAAGCAGAGGTGGCTCTGGGGCTCTGGGCAGGGATACTGGAGTGGCAGTGGGAAGCGAATTGGAGGAGGAAATACTGCTGGGTACTGATGAGTCACAGTTGATAGACTCATGTCTTCATGTGCTCTGGAGGTACTGTGGTTGGGTGCAGATGGCATATGTTTTGGTGACCTAAAGGCTTACATTCAAATAGCTGTTACCTCATGTTTCACGTCTGTGACCTTGGCAGGGGGAGCTCCTCAACCCCAAACTTTGCACAGCTGAGTGGGAGAAACCAGAACGGGCTTGTACTGTTGGGGACCTGGCATCACGCCTGGCACAGAGCACTTGCAAAATCTTCATTCTCAAGATTAGCATTTGTAGCTCTGGGGGATACACAGAGAGGTCTGTGTATGTATGGGCAGGTACATGTGGATAGGTGTGGGTCTGTTTGTGTGTGTGGGAGTGCATGTTTCAGGGACACAGGCTATCAAAACCAGCACAAGGTGACTCCAATAAGGGAAGGGAGGAAAGCACATGGTAAACCAGGAAGACACTCTAGAGATGAGGCTTCCTGCACCCCACATGGTCTCTTGGTGCCTGTGCCATTGTAGCCTTCAGTGCTCGTGCTTGTGCTACCCTCAGGATCCTCCCCTGGATCTCAGTGCCTGGCCTGTGGAAAGCTTCAGTAAATGGGGAAACATAAATATAAGGCAATACAACTAGGTAATTAGGGTAATTAAGTGAGGAGTAGCCATTTCCAACATACATTAAGCTGTCCCTGATTTTTAGGGCCTGGAGGTCTAGTGAGAGAGACAATTTGCGGCATGATGGGAAGGAAGTAGGATTCACAGAGAAGGTGAGCCGGGCTTTGTAGGTTAAGTAGAAATTCATCAGGCAGAGAAGATGTAAGAAGATGCTCCAGGCAGAAGAGCAACGTGATCAAAGCCTTGTAGTGAAAGAACAAGGCAAGTGGGTCAGCAATGCTACTAGAGGGGGAGGGGAACATGTCAAGGTGGAAATGCAGGGACCTCAGCTCCTCAGTGCCTGGGGTGTTATGCTAAGGAATTTGGATCTTACCCTTTAGTCAAAGGGACAAGGGAGGGACATGACCAGGTTTGCAATTTGAGAAAATTATCAGGCTGATATCTGGAAAGAGGAAGGTCTCGGGCAGTGAGACCAATGGGAGGCTTCTCTGCTCAGGTGAGAGATGATGGTCATCTGAATTAGGGAGAATTTGAACCCAAGGCTGTAGAAACTGAGAAGACAGTTCCAGTTTACCATATGTGTAGTACCTGCTGTGGCTGGCAGGGCACCAGCACTTCTACCCAGGTTATTTCATTAAAATTCTAAAGTAGACCTGGTCAGCTCTGGAAGCCACCTGGGCCTCAGGCATGAGAGAGGAGAAGGAATTGGGGCAAATCTAGTGGGTGGGTGCAGTTGGAGATGCTGAGCCTATTAGCAAAGATGGAACAGGAAAGTGGGGAGCAGGGAAAGGAGTGGCAGGGAGAGTGAGGCCTTTCCCTGCCTGGCTGCAGCCTTTACCCATAAGCCTCCCATTCCTCATTCCTGCCAGATCTACTGGACCCAGGACCAGGACCCTGGTTGGTGTTGAAGGTTCTGTCTCCTCTGTGGGCTTCCCTCCCTCTGCTTCTTCCTTCTGAGGATTGCTCAATGTTCTGCCTAAACACAAATCTGACTGCATATTCTCTTGCTCATAAATCTTCAAGGATGCCTCTGATTCTGGGCAAAGCCTGAGCTTCTTAGTTTTATGTTCTGGGGGTCTCCATTGTTTGATATCCCCTCTCCAGCTTCAACTCTGCCTCTTCCTCCTCATCAAAGTACCTGTATTTTAATAGGCTACCTCCTCTCCTTTTCCTCCAAGATTTTCATAATTGTGCTTGTGATGATGATGATGATGGTGATGATGGTGATGGTGAAGGTGGTGATAATGAGAGTGATAGTTATGTTGAGGATGATGGTGAGAATAGTGATGGTGATAATGTTGGTGATGGTGAGGAAGGTGATGGTGAAGATGGTGATAATGATAGTAATAGTTATGCTGAGGAGGATGATGATGATGATGAGAATGGTGAAGGTGAGCATGGTGATGGTGATGATAAGGATGCTGATGGTAAGGGGATAATGATGGTGATGATGAGGATGGTGATGGTGAAGGTGGTGATAATGATAGTGATAGTTATGCTGAGGATGATGGTGATAATGGTGAGACTGGTGAAAGTGAGCATGGTGATGGTGATGGTAAGGATGGTGATGATGAGGTGATAATGATGGTGATGGTCAGGATTGTGATGATGAAAATGGTGGTGGTGATAATAATGATGATGGTGATGGTGAGGATGGTGATGGTGAAGGTGGTGATGATACTGTGATAGTTATGGTGAGGATGCTGCTGCTGATGCTGATGAGAATGGTGAGGGTGAGACTGATGATGATAATGAGGATGGTGATGGTGAGTATGGGGATGGTGATGGTGCACCCCTTGATTTGGCAATTCGACATCTAAGAATTGTTCATTTCTTCTAGGATTTTTTTTTTTTTTGAGTCAAGACTTCCCTATGTTGCCCAGGCTGGCCACGAACTACTGGCCACGAGTGATCCTCCCACTTTGGCCTCCTGAGTAGCTGTAATTACAGGCATGAACCATGGTGCCTGGCTTTACCCTAGAAATTTATCCTGAGGAAATAATCAGACAAGTGTGCCAAGCGATACTTAGAGAAGGGTATTTATTGTTGCATTGATCATAGTAGGTAAGATGTGGGAAGAATGTAAATGACCAGCAACAGATTTTGGCTAAATAGTTGTGCTACAGCTAGGCAAGGGGCTGGCTTATGGCCATTCAGAACACAGCCCCTCCTGATTGAGTCAAATCTCCTGTCACTGCTCTCACACACCACACACCTCCCTCCTTTTCAGCACAAATTACAATCATAATTTTACATTTCTTTGTGAACCTCTTTGATGAATTTCTGTATCCCTCATTAGATGCGAAGCTCCATGGAGGCAAGGAGTGTACTATGTTCATTATTGTGTCTTCCACGCCACGTTAAGTTCCTGGAACACAGTACACTCTGAATAATTTGTTGTTAAATGAATGACTGAATCTATATTTCTTAGTATGGAAGGATGTTTGAAACATGCAATTAAGAGAAAGAGCAGATTATAAAGCAGCATGCATGCTGTGGTACACACTGCAAATTCCCGCCTTTCTTGATCTTCTTTGGGGGATCACATGCGCACTCTCAGTCAATAAATTATGATTGATCCAAAGTCAATCATGACAATGCTATTCTCTACTGCTAGGGATGGTCATGAGATCAGGTTCTGGCCAATCTAAACACAGATTTCCAGACCTAAAGAGAAACCCTCTGGGGGTCAACTCTGAAGTTCTTGCCTTTCTAATAAGAATACAGAAGTGACTGCTTTTGCTGGCCTTGTAAACTCATGTAGTGTTTGGAGCTTCAGTAGCTGTCTTACAGCCATGAGATAATTCCAATGGACTCATAAAGATGCTGGGCCTAACATTGTTGAACCAGTGAACCATAGCCAGGAACCATAGATACTCTAACTATGTAAGAAAAATGAACCTGTCTCTGTTTAAGTGACTGAACTTTCAGATTAATGCACTCCCAACAGATACAGAGCATGATCTCATATATACCTGTATGTGCAAATATGAATAGAAAAATAATTAAAGTGATTATCTCTGTGTGGTAGGATTCTCCTTCATATTTTTCTATTTTACAAAGTTTTCCCAAAGGGCATGTAAATAATAATCAGACAAATATTTCTGTACATTCAGAAAATAAACAATGGTACTAATTTTATTTTTAAAAAATAAACAAAATATTGGGGCCCCAGAAGGTAGTTCACTACCATATGGTACGTTCATTAGCCACGACAGAGAGGAACACTTGTGGGTATCCTGGAGGACAGGTTCTGCAGCAGTGAGAGGTCCCCTCCAGAAGAGTATGTGGTTCCAATCTCCTGAGAGAGGCGGGACAGACCCCAAGGAAGTAGATGAGAACCTGAGTGAGGCTCTGTGGGGAGAGAGGATGTTCCTCAGCCCTCACAAGGACATGTCAGTTTCACTTGAGATTAGGCCCCGGCCTTGGCTGGGCAGCCTGCCAGGAAGGTTCTCAGCAGCATGGGGTGATAACAGGAGGAGGGTAAGCCTGGCAAGCTGGGGCAGCTCTGGGATCTTCAGGCGGGGCTGTCTTGGGCAGTAACTGTGTTGGCTCTAAACACAGATTTCCAGGAAGCAGAGCATTGCAATCTCTCCCACCACAAACCTGGACCATCAGGGATGTTTCCATAGCAGCATCCATGCCAGTGAGGCATCTGGACATGATCTGTGATCCCCTCTCCCACTTTTCCTTTTCTCTTAGAATGGGACAGAGCAGCCTGGAGCAGCTAGTGTTCTGTAGTGACTCCAGTTTGCTGCTCTCTTCCTCATCTTCTTCCTCCTGCCCTCTGTCTCCTCTGCATCCTTCACCTTCTACATCAGGAAGCTCAAGTCACCGGGCTGAGCCTGGGCTTCTCATCTAAATCACGGAGTGCCAGTCAACGCCTCCCTTCCTCTTCCCAGGGAGCAACTTCAATCTTCCCTGCCTGCAGTGGGGAGCTAGACCCTGCTCCTTATTCAATGTGGGACCATCCGCAGCCTGTTTCCTCACCCCTGTAATGGGATTGCAGTCCTCCCTGCCACCTGGCAGTACTGCTTCCAGGCCGGGGGACCTCCTGGGAAAATCAACAGTGTGTGTGACACTGTGGGTGTTTGTGTGTGTGGAGGGGTGGGGCTGCCACCTGGCCATTTACGGACCCCATCCTTCCTCTCTCCCCGTGCTTGTCGCATGTCAGGAATCCCTCTCCTTTGTGCCATGAAACATAAGGCATTTTCAGATCCATCATCTCACTGAGCCTTGCATCTCCTTGGTGAAGTTGGAGTTATTGTCACCATTTTACTGATGAGTAAACTGAGGCTCAGAAAGGGGAAAGTCGTTGTCAGGGTTCCGCTGTGGACTTATAGCGGAGCTGGGATTAGGATGCGTGTTCTGGATTCCTGGCGGGGTCCTGGCCCATCTGCAGCTAAGGCCTGTCTTTCTGCTCCCATGAGGTCCCTTTTCCATTCCTTTCCTCCCCATGACAGCCACTGTCACCACCACCCAGGGTCTGTGCTCACTGTCACACCACCCCTCGCTGACACCTGCGTCTGGGCTGGAACCCACCATGTCCATCAGATGGATTTTCCTCAATGGTGGTTGGGCTCCAAATCCACTCTCCCCAGACTGACACAAATTGCACTACAGGGGGCCACAACTGTAGGCGTTTCTGGTCTAGAGGGAGAGATGGTCCCATAGAAATGTCAACATCACTTGGTGAAGAGGAGCGTGGAGACACAGGAGAAAGTTCAGGGAGTGATGTCAGGAGGAGGTGGCCCTTGAGTTGGGTCTTGAGGGATGTGTAAGAGTCTATCTCAGAGTCCCCCAGAAATCTTGGGAAATTCCTTGGTCCATTTCCCAGGGATTCTGGTACAGGCAGAGGAATCCACACTTCTCACAGGCAGGGGCTGTGACCTCACCCCACAGTTCTGATGCAGTTAGACCCTGGATCACTCTTGGAGAAATACAAGCAGGACTGAGAGACTTTGACCCAAGCACTGTGAAGGGGGTGGGATGGGAATAGATGTGGAATGGGCCAGAGGAATAGTGGTTGGAGCTATACCCTCCTGGACCACCTTGTCTAAAATGTGGCTCTCCCATCCCCCTCTCCCACTGATACATTCTATAATCCTTCACTTTTCCTTTATTTTGTTTTATTTTTTGTAGATACAGGATCTCACTATGTTACCCAGACTTGTCTCAAATTCCTGACCTCAACCATCCTCACATCTTGGCCTCCCAAAGCACTAGGATTACAGGCATGAAGCACCATGCTCTCATCACCAACTCACATGCTGAACATTTGACTAGTTTATTTATTACCTGTTTCACTCTACTAGCGTGAGGGCTACATGAGGAGAGGGACTTTGTCTATGTCATTCGCTGCTGTAGCCAAGTGTCTACAATGTGTAAGGTCATGGAAGCTTTTTCTGTTTTGGTTTGTAATTCTAATTTTGGGAAGCAGAAGATATGTGAGTGGACTCAGTGGCTGACAGGAAAAGGGAGAACAGTCTTGGTGTGCACAAGAGTGACAGGGAGACCTAGACAGAGAGATGTCAGAGGACAGTTCCTGGAAGAGGCTGATGGAAAGGTGGGGCAACTGGGGAGGGTCTCTCTGGACATGAATTCCTATGAAGCTGGCAGGGAGGGAGGAAGTGCATGGGTGGAGAGGAATGTCTGAAGAAGACCTCCTTGGCTTCCATATTCTTCATGAAGTGACAGGTGAGGGGCTTCCTGGGAAGAGAGGGCAGGAGGGGAGCAAATGTAGGCTGGTGACGGTGGGCCTGCAGCAGTGCCCCAGGGTGAAGGGGTGAATGCATTACTGAGGCTGGACCCTGGTCATGACCCTTGCCTTTGCCTCAAGACCCATTAAAAACCATCCTCCTCCAGTGAGGTTAGATCATGCCACTGCCCTCCAGCCCGGAGACAGAGTGAGACTCCGTCTCAAAAACAAAAACAAAAAAACAGCCTCCAGTCCCAATGTGCCCAGCTGGACCATGCGCTGCTTCCTGGATGTGCCACCATCACAACTGTAACACAAATCCTGAGTCACTGCCTCTAGAAAGCCTGCCTGGATACAGTGCCCATCAGACTGGGCTCCTGCAGCACCTGGTCTGCCACTACTATGTGACTTGCCTCTGCCTGCCTCTTATCACAGGTGCCTGTGTTTTTACCTGCCTCAGTGAGGGCTATTGAGGACCGGGCCAGGCTGATCCATCTTAGGGGCTACAGCAGGTGCCAGCAATGGCTGGGCTGTGTCAGGGCTGGGCAGTAAGCAGCCCAGGTTCTCACGCTGGGCACTGGGTGCCCTTTGCGGGCTCAACTGGGCATGACCACTGCTTCTGAGTGGCCAGAAGATTCCTGGGAGAGGCCTGGTTATCTTGGGCTGACCCTCGCTCCCCAGTTCCTTCCTCCCTCCCTCCCTTGCTGAAACCCTTTTGCCTGTCCTCAAAATCCTGCTCCAGCACCAGCAGCCCCCTGGTTTTCAGCAGCCTCAGGGAACTCTTCCTTTTCTTCCTTGCTGTAAGAGGTCCGATCCCCTGAAAACACTGCTGCCTTGCTGTCCTCTGCTCCAGCCCTTCCCTGAGCCTGAGCAGGATAGGTCCTCCTTGCTTCTCATTGCCTCCCTCTTTCAGCTCATCATCCTTCTCTCCCATAAAAATACATTCATGTGCCACGAAATGATGTTTCCATCAACCCAGACTGCATGTGCAGTGGTGGACCCATGAAACTATAATGGAGCCGAAAGACACTTACTGCCTAGCCCAGTGACATAACAATTGTAACGTTATGGCACAGTTACTATAAAAACATATTTATTTAAAAAGATTTATAATTCTGTAGAAAAAGAAATATATATCTGGTAGTGTAGCCAAAATATCCAGTGTTTATAAAATCTACAGTAGTGCACAGTCATGCCCTACGACTTCACCTTCACTCACCACTCACTGACTCACCCAGAGAAGCTTCCAGCCCTGCATGTTCCATTCATGGTAAGTGTCCTAGACCGGTGCACCATGTCTAGGTACCATACTATATTTTTATATAGTGCAATACTATGTTTTTACTGTACTTTTCATGATATGTTTGGATGCACAAGTACTGACCATTGTGCTACAACTGCCAACAGTATTCACTGCAGTAACCTGTGCCCAGGTGTGCAGCCTGAGAGCAGTAGGCTGTGCCATAGAGCCTAGGTGTACAGTAGGTACAATATTGAGGTGTGTGTAAGCACACTCTGTGACGTTCACCCAAAGAAAAATTACCCAAGGACACAGTGACACACGAAGGGAATCAGTATTGAAGCTCTTGCCCTCAGATTGCACCCTGGACCACATCCCTATGCAATGAAGACTTATCTCCCAGTTCATGGGCACTTTCTCCTGCTGAGGTGATGCCAACATGCACATAGAGAGTCCTCTTCATGCTCTGGCTCTTGGTCCCTCCACCCCTAGAGACCTTGTCTCCACCCTCCCTGAGTCACCCACTCCTACCTGTATATTCGTGTCCTTGTTACTGCAGAAACTGTAGCTACTCCAGATCCTCAATTTCAAACACCCTTTTTTGACCACCACTTTCCTTTTTCCCGCTGCCTCCCAACTCCAACACACTTCAATGACTCCAAATTTTCACTTTTGTGTCTCACTCACTTTCTTGTAAATTTCCCCTCCTCCCAGCTGAGACTATATGGTCCAGCCTGTCATCCACCCTCTCTAACACTCTCCACTCTCTTGCCCTACAATTGATTTTACTCCCACGGCAAAACTGCACTCTGCTGAAAACCAGCCACCCACTCCCTCTGCTCCTGCACTCAGGTGACTGAGCACAGCCAGAGAGAAACACACATGCATTTTGCTCTCATTTAATCATCAAGCCCAAACGCCCAGGTGGCCCTGGATGATGTCCTACAAACTCACTCATTTCCTGAGTCCATAAGTCTGCCAGACTTCTTTATTTGTTATCTTAATAAAAATATATATAATCTAAGCATGTTATGAATACCAACTGATTTAATTATCATAAAACTCTATGAATCTGTTCTATAATAATCACCATTTCACAGCTGAGGAGATGCTGGCACAGGAAGAGATGAAGTGACTTGCCCTGGAGCCCAGGCACCCAGCTCTGGAAGTGCTGCCCTGTCCCCAAGCAACAGTATTGTGCCTTCTCCTTCCTCCTTAAACCTCTAAAACCTTCCCCAGCCTTCCTTACACCTGCTGCCTTGCTTCCTATTTCAATTTGAAAATAGATGCAATAAAGAGAGAACCTTCCCTGGATCCCACCCCCACATCTCCCCAGCTGCTTGCCTCTGTGCTTCCTTCTCCACCTCTGCTTGACTGTAGCTGGAGTGTCTGCACTCATGTTAGGGGAGACTTTTCTCCATCATATCCAGAGCTCAACCCTCAGGTTCTTTCCTGAGTGTCCACTTTGCACACTGCCCGATTCCGCAATGCAGCTCTCCCACCCATCTCACACCCTGCATGCTTACTTATTCATCATCTGTTCTGCTCTACTACAGTGAGGGCTACACAGGGGCAGGGATTCTGGGTAACTTATTCACTGCAGATTTCAGCATCTGTAGGAGTACCTGGCACCTAGAAGGTGTTGGTATTCAATGAAGTCAGTCATTTTATATGTCAGGCTCTGGCCTGCTGCTGGGGACACTAGGGTGATTCAGACAGGTGCCTGCTTATACCAAGTTTACAGTCCCATAGGGGAGACAAACACATTGCCTGACAAATTTGCAGGCAGCCATTTATATTTTTCATCTTACAAAGCAGCCCTTATTGTACCTGAGAGGAAATGCACTCAAGCAGTGAGCTGTAGCCCCACCTCCCCTACTTCAGGATAGAAAGCCCCAGCCTCCAGCCCTTACATTCCTGGGCCTCCAGGGCTCCCTGGACTTTAGGAAACAGCTACTAAGGGAGTCCAAGTCCACTTTGACTCAGAGCTGTGGGATGTCAACAAGGTGCTTCCCCTCTCTGGTCCTCAATGTCTTTGTCTATTACAAGAGATGATGGTGCCAGCTCAGCAAGCTCCATGGGGCTGGGGCAAATAGGACAGGGAGGGTGACAATGCTTTGTGGACAGAGAGGAGGAATTCTGAGTGGCTACTGGAAAGGCACCATGTTTATTTGACAATTTCAAACATGGCAGAACTGCAGAACACAGACATCAAGACTCCCCTGTAATTCCATTTGGAGTCTAAAGCTTAGATTTTGTTTTGTTTAAGCAGTGGCAAACTTTATGTATAGATATAGATGTGGGATCATAAAATGCGTTTAAAATTTATTGATGTGGGATGACTTTGCCTATCAATATACAAGCATTTATTTTGTTTTAATAGCTGTGAAATATCCCACTGTATGAAGAGACTAAAATCTGTGCTTCTATTGTGGATATTTGGATTGATGAACCATTGGACCAAAACAGAGAGGGCAATCAAAGCATTTGACAGCCTGGCAGATCAAAGTGAGAGGTTCATTAGAGAAGACAGTAATGCTAAAAGGGGAAGAGAGCTAAGTGAATCTACCTGCCACAGTCAGAGCCCAGAATCCCACCACCCTAAGAGGCAGGAGACAACGTGGCTAAAAGGGCAGAGGCCCCCAGGGCTCCCAGCAGTGCCAGTTGCAAACTTGTCATCCCACCCTGTGTGTGGGCTTCCTATGCCCTGGACAGTCTTTCCTGAGGCAGAGGCTGTTTTAAGAGCTTAGAGCACCCATTCTACAGCAGATTTTCTTATGAATGAGGTCCCTGTTCTGTGCTCCTCACCTATCCTGGGCCGTTTTCCCAACTTGACTTTGGGTAGTGGGTGGATATAGGCCCCAGGTAAACACGAGGCCCCAGGTGGACATCAGGGCTCAATTGGACACACAGGCTCCAGGTGTATATCAGGCCCCAGGTATATACCATTTTCCTGGTACGTATTAGTAACCAAGGGGACACTGGAGTCCAGGTATACATCAAGCTCACATGTGGACACCCAGGCCTCATATGGACACCAGCCTACAGGTGAGCATCAGGCTGCAGGAGGATACCCAGGCCTTAGGTGGATATCAGGCTCTATAAGGACACCAGGCCTCATGTGGACATCAGGGCCTAATTTGGGACTCAGGTTCTATGAAGACACCTAGGCCTCAAGTAGCATCAGGGCCAAGGCAGATACTAGACTCCAGGTGGACATCAGGCCCTAGTTGGACACTAGGCCCTAGGTGGACACCTGGGACTCTGGTGACCATCAGGCCCCAGATTAACTCTAGGCCTTAGGTGAACATCTAATCCCAGTTGGATATCAGGCCCCAGGAGAACATCAGTCCCCTGATGTATATCAGCTTCCAAGTTGACATCAGGCCACAAGTGGACACTGGACTTGAGGTGTACATCAGGCCTCAGATGGACACCCAGGCCCCAGGTGTACACCAGGCTCAGGTGGAAATCAAGGCACAGGTAACACCATGCCCTAGGTGGTTACCTAGGCTTCAGGTAGACATCAGACCCCAGGAGGACACCTGGGTCTCAGGTGGTCATCAGGCCCTAGGTGGAAACTCAGGTCCCAGGTGCACATCACTCTCCAAGTGGACACACAGGCCCCATGGTGATACCCAGGTTCCAGGTGGGCACTGGGCCCCAGATAAACACCAGGCTCCGAGTAGATACCAGAACCTGGGTGGACACCCAGCTCTGAGGTGGATATCGGGCTCCAGGTGGACATCAAGCCTCGGGTAGATATCTAGTCCCCAGGTGGACATAAGGCCCCAGTTCGACACCAGACCCTGGGTGGATACCTAGGTCTCAGGTGGATGCATCTCCAGCTGAACATCAGGCTCCAGGTGGACACCCAGGCCCTAGGTGAACACTAGGTCTTAGGTGGACATTAGGCCCCAAGTGGACAACCAGGCCGCAGGTGGACACCCAGCCTTATCATGGACATCAGGCCCTAGGTAGACGGCAGGTTAAAGGTGCATATGAGGCTCCCGATAAACACCAGTCCCCAGGGAGACCCTTGTCCCCAGGTGAACACCAGCACCCAGGAAGACATCCACCTCCACCTGCACATCATTCCCCAGGTGTATACCTAGGCCCTATGGGAGCACCAGGCCCCAAGTGAGTACACAGATCCCTGGTGGCCATTAGGCACCAGGTTGACACCCAGGGCTTAAGTGGACATGAGGCCCCAGATGAATGCTAGTCCCCAGGTGGATAAATAGGCCCCAGGCATACATCAGGTCTGAGGTCTATACTCAGTCTTCAGGTGGACACTAGGCCCCATGCAGACACCAGACCCCAGATGGATACCAGGCCCTATGCAGACACCAGTCTGCAGGTGGACCGCAGGCCCCAAGAAGACATTATGCCCTGGGTTGACACCTAGGCTTCAAGGGAACACTAGGCCACAAGTGGTTCCCTATGCCCCCGGTGGACATCAAGCCTTAGTGGAATTCCTAGTCACCAACTGAACATCAGGCTGCAGGTGGATGCCCAGGCTCTAGGTGAATACCAGGTCCCACATGGACATTCAGCCCCAGGTGAACATCAAGCCCCAAGTGAATACCTAGGTTCCTGGTGAACATCAGGACCCAGGTGGCACTCAGGCCCTACACTCAGGCCGTAGGAAATCAGAACATATGTGGACACTCAGGGCCCAGGTGGCTATCAGGCCCCAGGTTTATATCACTTTCCTGGTAGACATCAGTACCCAGGTAGATACTGGACTTCAGGTATACATCAGGTTCCTAGGTGGACACCCAGGCCCCAGGTGGACACCAGACTGCAAGTGGACATCAGACCACAGGAGGACACCCAGGACCCAGATAGATATCAGTCTCCAGAAGAACACCCAGGCCTCAGGTGGACATCAGGTCCCAGGTTAATTCCAGACCCCATATGGAACTCGGGCCCCACCTGGACACAAGTCCCTAGGTAGATACATAGGCCCTGTAGGCCCTGGGGAACATCAGGCCTTAGGTGAAGTTCTAGGCTACAGGTGGACATCTTGCTCCAGTTGGATATCTGGTCCCAAGTGGATATCAGTCTTCAGGTGGACACAAAGTCCCAAGTTGGACATCAGGCACCAGGAGGACTTTAGTCCTCTGGTGAACACCAGCTCCCAGGTTGACACCAGGCTACAAGTTGACACCTAGGGCCCAGATGGTCATGTGACCCCATATGAACACTGGTCCCCAGTCAGCTAGGGCCTGGGTCCACCTGGAGCCTGATGCTTAGCTAGAAACTGGATATCCACCTGAGGCCTAGGTATCTACCCAGGGACTGGTGTCAAAGTGGGGCCTGATATCTACCTGGGGACTAGGTATGCACCTGGGGCTTGATATCCACCTCGAGCCAGATGACCTTCTGGAGTCTGATGTCCACCACAGACCTGAGTGTCCATCTGGGGCCTGGTGTTGATTTGGATTCCAGTGTCTACCTGGAACCTGGGGTCATGTTGTTCACTTGGAGCCTGGAGTTTTCACCTGGGGCCTGGTAGACATCTGGCCCCAGTAAACATCAGCCTGGGGCCTGGTTGTCCACTTAGAGCCTGGAGTTTTCACCTAGGGCCTGAAGATCACCTGGGACCCAGGTGTCCACCTGGGACACCAGACTCCAGGTGTACGCCCAGGCTCCAGGGTACAACAGGCCCCAAAAGAACTCTAGGCCATATTAAACATCAAGTCTCAGGTGGATGCCCAGGCCCCATGTGTATACCAGGCCCCAGGTAGACAGTGGACGCCAGCTGAACATCAGCCCCAAGGTTGACACCCACACTACAGGTGGATATCAGGCCCCAGGTGAATACCTATGCTTCAGGTGTGCATCAGTCCCCAGGTGAACATAAGGCCACAGATAGACATCAGGCTTCAGGTGCACATCTGGCTCCAGGTAAACATCAGGCCTTAGGTGGATACCCAATCCCCAGGTGGACATCAGAGACCAGGTTGACACAAAACAACCCCAGTGGGTATCATGTCCCAGTGGACATTCAGGCTCCAGGTAAACACACCAGCCCCACCGTAACCATAACCACCGTAACGAGAAATAGTAGATCTAAGTACCATCATGCTCCTTGCTCACAAAAGGATGCTTAGCTATTTTATTCAAAATACAACTCCATTCATCACTCTAAGCAGCGATGTGTAGAAAGGAAAAGAAAAATAAACCAGGCCTCAAGGAATCCATCCAAAATGAGGTAGATATTATAAGGGACAGAAATCCCCAAATGAAATGTTATAGTTGACATAGAATAGTCTTTAAAACCCATTAATTTTCTCGCACATTTGATACAGAGCATTATTTCCAGAGACTGAACCTAGAAAGAATTGCTTAAGACTAGAAGTCTTGTTCCAGCCTAGATTCCACACTGTTGAACATCTATACTTAGTACACCACATTATACATAGCACTGACATGACCTGTGTGCATTTAATTTTCTAATATTTGTTCATCTCTGGCATACTTTTTATATATATATAACCTATATAATGTACATACATACAAGTACACACACACACAAAGTATATAAGGGTAGGATAGTATAATTGTGCAGTAACATTTCTTGTGAAAGTGGTGGAAAGTGGATTGCATTGGCCACATGCTGGAATGTGCTTCCATTGGCAGAAGTAAGGCTTTCAAAACTAGTCGTTTTCATTTTTCTTTAGCAACTGGGAATATTAATAATTGAAGATGTGTTGGTATAAAAATAATCATAATAATCACAATGAAGTGGTGTTAATAATTATATCACAAGATATAATAAACATTATAGATATTATAAGATGTCAAAAAAAGAAGATGTCATAAAATCTTTGAGATGATTGACACGTTAAATGCGGCCTCCTGTTCCGCCCTGGGGCGCCACTCTCGTTGGGTTCTTGGCGGTGCTCACCCTACTTCACCTGCTCAGCCTAGGCTCCTGCGCCCCAGGAGTCGCGCCATGGGAGCGAAGACCTTGCCTCGGCCCTAGACAAGGACAATGAGGAGGGGGTGCACGTGGAGTCCCCGCGGAGAGGCTGGACGCCGGGCAGGAGCCTTTGCGGGGGTGCACAGCCTCCTCTGGAAGCCTTGGTCGCTGCCCAGTGCCTGCTGCGCCCTGCGAGCTCCGCGGCGGTGGAGATAGGCCTGCGCTGCCGGCTCTCGGCCCCGCCTGCGGAGCCTCTGCCCTTTGTCTTGCCCCTGGGGCCCGGGCCTCAGCTGGCCGGGGGTTCCTGATGTTAGCTGACGATGGGCTGGCCTCTGGGACTGGGTCGTGGGCCTCGTGCAGTGGCCGCCGCGTCACCAGCGCCAGACCTCCCCGAGGTGCCGCTGGCGATGCGGGAGGCCCGGGCTCGGGGTCTGCTGGGCCCCCTGGCGCTGCGAACCCCGTCACCTTCCATCGCGGCCACCATGCTGCCCGCTGGTCAGCCCAGGTCTGCAGCCTTCCTGGGACCCCTCAGGCCCCAAGGAAGCCGCTTGCGACACCAGGGCCGCCTGAACTTCCGCCAGGGCTGCGCCGCCCAAGTGGTTCCAGACAGCCAGCCCTGGCCCATGAATGAGACTTTCCGCTCCCCGAGAAGATCGCCCTCGGCAGGCATACACGGCCATGGAGGATGCAGCGGATACCTTCCAAAGTTTGTGGACACTCTTCTGCCACAACAAAAGTTTCGCCATCAGCTGCGATGCCGACTGGGGCGCAGAGACGCCTCCGGGAGTTGGACCAGGCAGTGCCTTTGCTGGGCATCCGCAGTGCTGACCACCCCAAGTGCAGATCCCCACTTCGTGTTCCTCCTACTCCACGTTCCACATCCAAAGTTCTCTCACCATTTCTAAGCAGGAGAAATCAAAAGAAACTGAAATCAGAAAGAAAGAGAGAGAGAGAAAGCCATGAGCAAAAAAAGAGCAAAACCTTTTGGAAAGCATAAAACGCCCCAAAGCCAAAAACTAATTCTTATCTCTTTTAAACCTTCTGCACTTCTCCAATGATGAATGATTTATTTTTTTTAACCACTGGCAATTCATAATTATTAACTTCTCTGGCATTAATGAATAGAAGTTGAATCACATGTGGTAGTATAATTTGTATTATATGAAGTTTTCCATATTTTAAAAAATAATTGTCCAGTTTTTCTCCATGGATTAACAATTAATGGAAAATTTTCAACATTGCTGTGTTAATGTCTCCTGAGATAATTAGATGTGAGTAATTTTTATAAACAGAATTTCCTGGGTGGAATTTCTCATCTTCAGGAGCTCCATAAATAACAACATCCCAAGAGAACTGTGAATTTGGGAACCGAAAGAACTGAGTCCCAACTTGTCCAGCCTGGAAGCTTTTGGGTGATCACTCTTGCAGGTGACTTCACTGCCTTCTGTTGAAAGGCCAGTGAGAGCCTGGGGGTTTCAACTTGCAAGAGCCTTACCATTTTAGGGTTAGCATTAACAATGAGGAAAAGGCATACTTTTTTGATATTCTCCGTATGTAATAAAATAGTTACCAAAACAAAGCAAAGTGTGAGTGGTGACTATTGAGAGGACCCTTTCTATCTTTGCTGGATTCCCAGAGATTTCTGGGTTTCTTTTGGAGTCAATAGTATTTCCATGTTAATTCTGAGCTCTTAAAACCCACAATGTGAGTTGCAGCCAGTGACTAGAGTTGCAGCCAGTGACTAGAGTTGCAGCCAGTGACCAGTGTTGCAGCTTGTTAAACTGATCACTGCTGGTAGAGCCTTTTCATTCTGCTCACTTCTTAAAAGGTCAGCTTGGTCAGAGATTAGTGCTATCCTGCCACAAAGAAGCAGTTAGGAATCAAGTAAAGGAGTCAGCTAAAAGCGTAATTACGAAGTAGTGAGGTCACAGCTAGATGGTTGTTGATCTCATTTTCTCTCTGCTGCTGATTTCAAGGCTTTATACTGTGTTTTGATGTAACATAGAATGTATACTATGAAGGACAAACAGTCTGTTAGCTTCTTGGAGCTATACTCCGTTACTGGAGCAGGGGACAACAATTTGAAGGACTTTATTACTCAGACAGTTTAATCTGCCTTTGGCTAGGATAAACTTCAAGTTCCAAGGGCTGGGTTCAGTTGTTATGCAAATTTAGATTGTTGCGGTAAAATTTCCAAAAAAAAAAGGATAGGACTCTTTAGATGAAATAAGAATTTAACTGTATTTGAACCCTGTTGAAGGCCAGACAAGTTTAGGCAAAATCCCATGACTGATGAGTCCCTTTAAATTCCAACATATAATCTATGTTGGTAAATATGATACGTGCACTGGAAAAGGACGTGTATCCAGTAGTCGTTGAGTGTCCCGTTCTGTATATGTCAGTTTATGTCAAGTTTGTTCATTGTGTTCATCAAATCTCCCTTTCTCTTATGGATTTTTTTCTGTTGGTTCCATCGGTAATTGAAAGGTATGTTAAAATCTACATTGTAGATTAGTCCATGTTTCTTTTAGTTATATCAGTTTCTGTAGTAAATAATTTGAAGGGATATTTTATATTTAGACATATTTAAAATTGGCATACTTTTCTGGTGACTGACATCGTAAAATCTTTTTTATCTTAGCAATATTTCTTGGCTTAAGTCTAAACTGTCAATAATAACACTCTGTCCCCCAGGCTGGAGTGGAGTTGTGAGGTCTAGGCTCACTGCAGCCTCTGCCTCCCTGAGTAGCTGGGACAACAGGCAAGCACCACCATGCCTGGCTAAGTTTTATGTAATTTTAGTAGAGACGGGGTTTTGCCATGTTGTCCAAGCTGTATATTTTTGAGGGAAACAAAGCAACATTTGCTGGAGACCTTAAGAACTACTAGCCTGAGGCAGTTCATAGTTTCAAAAGTAGTTAGAAGTGCATTTCTTTACCTTTAAGGTGGATGTTGTTAATTACCGTGATGAAAGGAAGTATTGTGCTAAAGTCAGTGTGGAATAGGAATAAGGTCCAGTGGTTGAGATCCAGTCCGATTTTAAGATTTGAAAAGTTGTGCTGTGTGCCCAACAGGCACACACATCCCATTAGTAAGTAAATTGTGCTTTTTTAAGAAAGAAACAAAAATATTGTTTCTACTTCCATTGCACGTTATTTTTTATATGTACTTGCAAATCCATCACCAAAATAAAAATAATGAACATATCCAGCACTCATAAAAGTTTCCCCTTGCCCTTTTATAATCCCAAACTTTCTGTATCTTCCTACCTTACCACTTTCCCTGACAATCACCAATCTGTCACTATAAAAGAGTTTGCCTTGTCTAGACATTTATATAAATGAAGTGTAGTATGGACTCTTTTTTGGAGGGGTCTGGCATCTTTCACACAGCATAATTATTTTGAGATTCAGCTGTATTGCAGGCATCAATGGGTCATTAATTTTATTACTGAGTAGTATTCTATTGTGCAGATCAGTCACAACTTATATATCCATTTGCCTGTTGGTGAGTTTTTGCATTGCTTCCAGTTAGGGACTTACACAAATGCATTTGCAATGAACATTCATGTACATAAGTTCTTATAACTTTGAGTAAATATTAGGAGTGTAATAGCTAATAGGTTTAGGTTTAGCTTTAATAGACCATCAAAATGTTTGCCAAAATGGTTGTACCATTTTATACTTTTATCAGCAGTATATAAGAATTCCACACTCTTGCCAACACTTTGTATGGGCCTTCTTTTAAAATTTTAGACATTTTCATGTGTGTACAATAGTATTTTATTGTAGTTCCATAATGCCTAATAATATGTAGTATCTCTTTATGTACTTACATGCCATCTGTATATATTTGGTAAAGTGTATGTTCACATTTTTTTTGCTTCTTCCTTTTTTGTTTTTTTCTTTGCTTATTTTCTCATTATTAAATTTTAATTGTTTCTTTATATACTCTGGATTCAAATCCCTTATTAGATATGAGACTTGCCAGTATTTTCCCCTTGAGTTTTCTTTTTTGTTCTCATAACACTATCTTTCAAATAGCAGATGCTCTTAATATTGATGGGGTCCAATTTATTAATTGTTCTTGTGCATTTGGTTTTTGGGGCTTCATCTAAGACATTTTTGATTAATTGAATATTACAAAGATTTTTTTTTCTGTATTTTCATCTAAAAGTTCAAAGCTTTTAATACTTTATTTTATATTTAAGTCAATGGTCCTATAAGTGACAGAGCTTTAACCCAAGTCACTGTCATGCATAGCTGGACCCAGGGGCTTATATAAAATCGTCAAGAAATGTTCTCCTTCTTTCTCTCGACACTTTTCCTTTTGTTTTAGCCTCATTTTTTCCTTCTGAAGATGACTCTCTTCTCTCTCTGTAGCAAGAGATAGTGTGACAAATAACCCACTTTACTTTGTCCTCACAGACCACAGTGGTAGAAAAAGCAAGAGTCCTTCCTGATGATTCCAAAAAAAAAAGTACTGAAACAGTTGCTATGATCCAAGGGTAGAGTCTTTTGCCAGAGCTGGGCATCATGATCACCTCTGGGGCTGGGGCTGGTAGGTTGGGTCAGGCCCAGTTGGTGCTCATTGAAATGGTCCTCAAAGAAAAGGGGGGCTCTCAAGAGGAGAGTTGCTGAACAACCCACCAAAAAATAGCCACTGTGTACATACCTACAATTCCTTGCCATTTTATAAGCAACTGGTTGGGTGGAAAATGACTAGAAATTCAGTTGTCATTAACTTTCCTTTATAATGTCAGTAGAATGAGCCATACATTTCACATGTTGTGGGTTATGTCCATGATAGTCATTTCTGTATATTAAGTATCAATTTGAAGTATCATCTGAAGAAATACACTATTTTGTGATGTTATCCTTAAATTAATATTTTTAGGATAAAGAATTATAGGATGAAAGAAAAGTCTAGGATAGAAACAAAAGAATAGGGAAAATGGGAGCATGGATATACTGCAGAAAATGGCCAAACAGGAAAAGTACTTGTGAGAGGTATTGAAGTACATAATTGATATCACATAGACCTCCAGGAAATTACAACTACTGGCATAAGAACAAACTATCTGAATAGTCTTTGCTAATACTGAGTCTTTTCTGCTTGCAAAAGAAGTAAGAATGGTAAGGAATTGGGACATTGTTCAGATAGGCCTGAATGCATTTATTCATTTACCTGTTGATGGGGTTTGGGGGTATTAATGAAGGATGTTAATAAATAATAATGGGCATGTTAGGTAATCATAATTGATTTGTCCATTTGGTCTGAAGAAAATTTTGCCTACCTTCTCTTTTGTCGAGGGATTCATTTTTAATGTCATGTTGGATTCTATGGCTTACTGAATGTGTAATTGCCTATTTATGGATTCTGAAGAATTTTATAAAATGTATTTGCCAAACATTTTGAAAACTTAGAACTTCTCCAAGGAAGAAGTTCTTTAGTGCTTAGTGCTGCCCTGACAAATATGGTAGCCACAGCCATGTGAATATTGAGCACTTGAAATATGGCTAGGCTGGACTGAGATGTGCTGTCAGGGTAAAACACACACCAGATTTTGAAGACTTGGTAGGAAATAAAATTAAACATATCTAATTAATAACTTTTATATTGGTTAGACATTGAAATAATATTTTGTATATATTTTACATATAAATATACATTCATGTGAATGTGTAATTAATATCTTCATATGAAACACTTCTCAATTACAATTGGAAGAATGATGACTTTGTGGTGGAGAAATCTGGCACAAACTTGATCATGTGCCTTCTGCTGTGGTGTCCTAGGAAGACCACAGCAGTATTTCTGTGGTTTTCTTGTGAAAGATACATGACCTAAGTCTGGATGTGGAAACACATCAGATGGAAAAGGACGAACACATCCTTCATAAATGCTTATGCTCTTTAAAACTCTTAAGGTTATGAAAAATAGGGCAAAACAGAGGAACTGTTTGAAGTTGAAGGAGCTTAAGAGACATGACAATTAATGCAATGGGAAATCCTGGATTGGATCCTGGATTACAAAGTTCAAAAAAAAATGTATTTAGGGCACAACTGAGAAAATTTGGATGAGATTATAGCATCTGTTGATTGGACAGCAGTGTTGGGTGAATGCTGATATCCTGATATGGATGATTATGTTCTGGTTATGAGAACTTTTCCCAGATTCCTCATCGTTTGCCCAGTGGGTTCACGGACAATGTGGCGATGGTAGCAGGAGAAGATGCTACGTTTCCAATAACATGAACTTCCCTGCAGCAGTGCTGCCTACTGCCCAGATGAGTGCCCTGACTGCCGACAATGAGCAATGCTGAGACCCTGGAAAGAGGAACTGCCTTGCCTAGACCAGACAGATTTCTGGTAATGTTGTAATAATATTTTCTCCTTTCCTTCATGGAAGTGGTAAAGAATTGCCGTCACTGGAATAGATGCATATCGGAATATGGACTCTGCTTCATATGCTTCTCATAGCATCAAATTATTTACATTTTCTGAGTTCTTATTCTCTGCTATCATACAATTACTACTGATGATGGAGCTTATTTTACAAAAAAAGAAGTGATGCGATGAGCTTCAGCCCATATTTATTGGTCTTGTGACATCCCACATCACCCAGAGGAACATGACCTCACAAGAATCAGTTACTTCACCAACTGTGAGACCCTGAGGGGCTGGGTTTCTATCCTACGAGATGTGTTAGATGCCCTGACCCAAGAGCCCTCCTACCCAGAATGCATGGTTCCATGAAGCAAGGATCATTGTGATGGTGGTGATGATGATGGTGAGGATGGTGATGGTGAAGGTGGAGGTGGTGATAATGAAGTGATAGTTATGTTGAGGATGATGAAGGTGATGATGATGGTGAGAATGGTAAAGGTGAACATGGTGATGGTGAGAATGGTGATGGTGGTGATTGTGATGGTGATGATAAGGATGGTGATGGCGAAGGTGGTGATGATAACAGCGATAGTTATGGTGAGGATAATAGTGATGATGATGAGGATGATGGTGGTGAGAATGGTGATAGTGACGATGATAGTGATGGTAATGTTGATAATGATTATGATTATGAGGATGGGGAGGGTGACAATAATTATTATGGTGAGGATGGTGATGGTGTACGTGGTGATAATGATAGTGATAGTTATGGTGAAGATGCTGGTGTTGATGATGGTGAGAATGGTGAGGGTAAGAATGGTGATGGCGATGATGATAGTGTTGGTGATTGTAAGGATGGTGATGGCGATCATGGTGATGATGATAATGGTGCTGACTGGGCTATGAGGTAATGGAGGCAGAAAAGTGGCAGTTTCTAGGAAGTATAGAGCCAGCTGGGAACTGCAAGGCAACCTTAGTGGGGGTGGAAGATGTCGGGCCTCTGCCTCATTTCTAGACATCTGGGCAAAGCTCACCCCTCACAGTAGTTTCAGGAACCCCTCCATCCAGCATTTCCTTCTCGCAATCAGCATGGAGCTTTTGGGGTGCAGAGAAGTGTCTTCTATTCACTGCACTCTGTGGGAAGGGAAAAGGGGGAGTGGTATTTATGAACCCAGTATAATACAGTAGGGTCTCATCTAATATATTTTGGGAGAATTTTCAGCTGAAGAGAGCAAGCCTCAGAGAAGTCAGGTAACTTTATCTTCAATAGCATCCAGTTGTGATTTATTGAGCAGTTACTATGTGCCAGGCAACATGCTGGGTGGTTCCTTATATGTTATCTCATGAAATCCTACAGCAACACAAGACAGGCATAACTACCCCATTATAAAAACTGTGGTAAAATAAACTAAAATTTACTGTCTAACTATGTTTAAGTTTACATTTCAGTGGCACTAAATACATTCACAATGTTGTGCAACCAATTTCCAGAATGCTTTTCATCTTGTAAAACTACAATTCTGTAACTCATTTAAGAACAACTTCCCAATCACCACCCTCCCCAGGACCTGGTAGCAACCATTCTCCTGTCTGTCTCTATGGATTTGACTACTCTAGGTGCCTTGGAAAAGTGGAATAATACAGCACTTGTCTTTTTGGTCTGGCTTATTTTGCTCAGTCTAATGTCCTCAAGGTTCATTCTTGATGCAGCAGGCATCAGAATCTCCTTCCTTTTCAAGGCTGAACACTATTCCACTGTATGAATAGTCAGCATTTTGTTGATCCGTCCATCCATCCATGGACACTTGGGTTACTTCCACCTTTTTGTTATTGTGGATGATGCTGCTCTGAACATGGTTGTGCAAGTATCTCTTCCAGGCTAGCCCCATTATACAGAAGAGCATAGAGAGATTCTGGGAGGAGGGATGACCTGCCCGGGGCCTTTGGTGAGGTCCTGGTGGAGGATCTCCCAGACCTCAAATGCAGAGCTCCTCTCCTCACCTCACTGCCTTTCTCAGGACCTGCCTCCTGCCCCACCACACAGTGCCCACTCCCTAGTACTAGACTTGCTAAGGCCTCTTGATCCCTGAAAATTCAGGGACAGGGACTGGTGGGCACAACTACAGTCACTCACTTCTCTGTCACCTACTGCAGATTCTGTGCCAAACAATACATGATAATGACCTGCTTTCCACTCTTTCACCAGATGTGGATGAGGCGCCTATTGCATGCCAGGTATGTGTGGTCACTGGACAGAGACCCCTGGGAAATGAGAAGATGTGAGCTCCTCAAGGCCAGGGGCATCCCTTTCACTTGCCGCTACTCTGTGAGGGATGGAGGGGAACCCTGAAGCATTGGAGAAGTGCATGAGTGACCTAGCTCAGATGATGATATCATAATAACCCTGTTTGTTATCACCTACCATGTGCCAGGCATTGTGCGAAGTACTTTGCACACATTACCTGCTGTAAAGCTCAGAGACAACTGTAGGAGTGAATCTGTTATACCTCCCACTTTACAGGGGAGGAAACTGATGCCCAGAGTGGTGAACCAGTCTTCCCCAGGCCTTGCAGCTAGTCTCTTGGATGCAAATCCAGGCGGTCTGACTCAGAGATCCCCTCATCCTCTTGGTTTTTGCCCCTGCAGCCCTCTGGCCTGTCCCCAGAGCCCTGTACCCTGGGCCGCCCCGAAGATGACTGGACATGGGCTTCAGCAAAGGCAGCAACCCCAGCACATCTCCATTTGATAGGGAGGAACCTCAGGCCCACCACAGGAGCCCTGGGCTGCAGGTGGTGTAGGTGCTGGCTGAACCACAATGCACCCATGTTGGAGGATGCACCCTAGGATAGGCAGCAGCAGGAGGTCTCCCTGCCCAACAACTGGTAGTGGTACCTGAGAACAAAGGAGGAGAAGGAGGCTTTGAACACAGGTGTGGAGAAGCCCAAGGAGGAAGAAGAAGACTTGGACTATGGACTGCTGGATGGCCTCAAGGACCCACTCCCAGAAAAGCAACTTTGAGACTTATACCCAGGGCTGAGATGAAAGTGCTCCCTATTTTCTATCCTGGAACTGCTGCAAACCTCGGTGTGACATCACAGGGCCTCATTTCCCTATTTGTAAAATGGGATTATATAGGGGTTCCAATGAGACACTGGACCGAGAGCATTTTGAGAATTGTAAAAAATGTACAGTGAGGGAATAATTATTATCAATGGACCATTGCTCTTCCAATAGTTAGTATTCTTTAGCAAATATTTGAAGGTAAAATATGATTTGTTGAGGAGGTTTGCAGCAGCTGAGACCCTCAAGAGTCTTTTCTGTCTCCGTTCAAAGCTGGCCTCTGACAGGGACCTTCTTGGTGCCACCCCTGGGCCTCTCATCCTTTGTGCAGGCTTCTCAGGGTTCTTATTTCTATTGCATCTTGTGGTTCCCTAGTGGATGGTGTGCTCCATCTTCACTCAGAGCTAACTGCATCTTCTCCAGGCCCATGTCCCTTGTGCAGCACCCACTGCTCCCTCACCAGGATTCAAACCTTCTGTGACTGACCTCTGCTGACCTCCCTCATTCTTTCTGCTCCTCCAGTTCCATGCCTGTGCCCCTCAATCCCGTGGCTCACACTCTCACCCAAGCTGTTCTCCATCGGGATTTCCTTGGCTCCCTTTTCTGCTCGGCAAATTTGTGTTCATCCTTCCAAGCCCTGCACAGATGTCCTCCTCTCAAAGCTCTCCCTGAGGTCACAGAGTCCAGGAACAAGGTAGTCCTTTCTCCTCTGCTGCCTCTGGGTTTTGTGCCTTTATCACTTTGGTGTGACTGCCTGCCTCTTGCTGAAGGGAGGCATTTTGGCTTTACTCACCTCAGTATCTCCTGGGTCCAGCTGGGTGTCTGGCCTGGCCCAGAATCGGTGCTCATCGAGGGTGTATAGAACTCACAAGGACCAAGGAATGTCTTGCAAATAATACCACCCTCCCACACTTCTCCAATGTTTACTTTCCAAGCTCCTTTATTCTTTGACATTCAAATTTCTAAATGGCCTGTATGTATTTACAAAGCCTGGGAAAACGCCTTCAGAGGACAAACACACCCTACCGGCAGAATGTATTTGCATTGACTAGGATTATGGATGAAATTCAGCTTTCTGGAAAATGAATCATTTGGCATTGGCTGAGTATCTGCTCTGTGCCAGATACTAAGCTGTGATCTCTAGAAAGAGACATGAACTACTGACACAGTTGTTGACCCTGAAGAGCTCAGAATCCAGTGAGCTTGATTTCTTGTAAGTTAGAGACCGAGTTCAGAGCAGAAGCTCAGGCAGGAGGAGAGAAGTAAAATGGACATACCAGAGGCAGTGACAGCCACACAGCTGTCTGGGGACACTGAGTGCAGCAACAAATAGCTTAGGCTGCTTTGGCAGCCCAGGAAGGTATCACGGTTTGCTATTGCAGCATCTCACTGATGCATTTGTTATGCTGATCTCTGCAAAGCCCCTCTGTGCCCCAGCCCAGGATGGTGGCAGCCATGCTGTGGAGAAAAGGGTAGTGACCAGGACCACAGGCTCAGAGCTTGCACCCTGGACCGCCTGGGAATGGGAGCTCTTCACATGTTCTCTGCCTCTGTGTTCAGGTTGGGGGTCCTGGCCAAGGAAGGGAGATGACCCCCATGCTGAGTCAAAGGGACACACTCCCGGGAACAGACTGTCTTTTCTTTCTGGGTAATTTCTGCCTGTGCAGTGAATGGTGAAACCAGACACATCCTCTCTGTTGGTATGACACAAAGACAGGCGTTCCTGCTCATGGGCTGAATCTTCAGTTGAGGGGAGGTGTAGCACACTCCTGTGCTCTGCTGACTAAGGCAGGGACACATGTCACCCCATCAGAATGACTGCCAGACCAATGGCTAAAATAAAATCATTTCCAATATTCAAAGGTGTCACCTTCATTCATCTACAAATATTTTTCCTTTTCTTTCCTTTTCTTTTTTTTTGAGATGGAGTCTTGCTCTGTCACCTAGGCTGGAGTGCAGTGGCATGATCTTGGCTCACCACAACCTCCGCCTCCTGTTTTCAAGCGATTCTCCTGCCTCAGCCTCCCGAGTAGCTGGGACTACAGGCGCCCACAACCACATCTGGCTAATTTTTGTATTTTTCATAGAGACAAGGTTTCACTATATTTGCCAGGCTGGTCTTGAGCTCCTGACCTTGTGATCCACCCGCCATGGCCTCCTAAAGTGCTGGGATTACAGGTGTGAGCCACCTCGCCTGGCCCAAGTTTTTTTCTATAAAACGACCTATTGCACTCAGGATAGGGTAAATGAGGCATCATGCCTGCTGGCAACATGGGCCCTATCTGGAAAGTGAGTGCCCACCACCATGGCACAGTGCTGTGCAGTGCCTGTGTGGTGCTGAATCTCAGGAGCAGCCCCCATCCTGTGAACCAGAACTACAGGGACCTTAGACATAAGCAAAGACCTCTGGTGGCCAGGCCTGCCAGCAAGCAGATGCTGACTCTGTCCCGGGGGTCTGCAGGGAGGTCGGGCCAGTGGAGAGGTGGTGAGACCCATGTGTGGTCTCCCCCACTCCCGCCCATGCTATGCAATGGGGGCGACCACACACCCGATCTGCCTGGGAGGGTCCTGGTGTGCCCACTGCCTCACTGAGTTATGAGGGGTACTGCCTCTCACATCTCACCGGTATCGCATTTGAAGGACAAATTATGTCTTCCCTTCTCCACCCTGCGGAACTCTGTTTCCTCATGTGCAAGTGGGGGATGATGTGCTTACATGGTTCTGCAGTGGGGGTATCGATGGGATCCATCTGTCAATACCCTGCATCCAGTGACCACCTGGAGCACACCTGCAGCTCGCAAGCTGGGCTTCCTGCTGCAGGGAGGGGAGGAAGCACTGCCTGGAGCCAGGGAGCTTCTCTGAAGGTGGTGTTGGAAAGGACTTGTTCCAGAATTTGGGCTTGTATTGGAAGCTTGGGGGAGGGTTGAAAGAAGACTTTGCTCCAGATTGGATGCTGTCAGAGGCAGGGTGTATTCTATCACCTGGCATCATCCCCAATCTTACCTAGAAGGAAGGAAGACAAGGCCAAAGCTAACGCTGCAATTGACAAAGAGGTAGCAGTCATGACATAGACACACAGGGGAGGGGGTGTGAGGTCATTTTTGTCCATGTTTTGCATGAGCTGAGCCATGATAGCTACCAAGTGACCTTGCTTTGTCTTGACCCATCATGGTCACAGAGCGACCTTGTCTGATGCTGACAACCTGGGCAGTTCAACAGGAGAACACCAAAGCCTTGTCAGCCGTGGTTGCCGTCCTCCTGAGGCTTCGCTTCTCCTCCTCTGGGGCCGACTGCTGACCATGGATGGTGTCGAGTGGGAGGGGAATATGCTGTGGGTTTTTTTTTGCAGAGCAAGGGCAGAGGACTCTGATGCCTTCAGCTCTGGCCATCCTGAGTGCTGTGATCTGCTTCCCCTGCTTCCTACACCACCCACAATCCCACCATGCTGTTGCAGTCAGTGCCAACTCATAGTCCCTTCTAAGGGCCCCAGTGTCTCTGGGTCACCCCCTCTCCCCTGGGAGGGAAGCAAGGTTCTCATGAAGGTCCCAGGTGGAGGTGCTGAAAGAGTGTGGAGGTGCCTTCTTGAGTGTCAAAGTCTGGGATTCCAGCTTTCAGCCTCAGGCTCCAGGTGTGTGTGCCGAAGTGGAATTTTCTGCTCTCATTCGCTCTCCTGTCTGGTCAGAGGAACTTGGGGAGTTTCCTCTCTAGGGGAGGGAAAGGCCCTGGAGAGGTGGCCTTGCCCTGAACTGGGAAGGGGTGGGCACGGGAAAGCAGGGGACTGGGCTCTGCCTACTGCTTGCTGACAGCTTGGGCACAGCACTGCCCTCCCTGGGCTCCTGTCTCTCTTCTCTGTATGATTAGGTGGAGGTGGATGGGATTCTGCTTCTACTCCTGGTCCTTGGGCACCATGTCACGTACTCACACACTTATGACCCCATCTGGTCCTTGGAACAGCACTAGGGGATGGATCTGTCAACCTCACGTTGCAAATATTTGTTCTAAATCCCACACTCTGAAGTCAGAAAGACCTGGGTTTGCCCTCAGCCACGGACGCTTGCTTGCTATGTGACCTTGGACAAGTCACTGCCCTTCTCTGAGCCTCAACACCCACATTTACACAGGGGAAGAATAATACCTCCCTCTTGGGCTGCTGTGAAGCAGAGCTAATGGGTACATTGCCTCAGGCATATTGCAGGTGCTCAGAGTGTTGGTCTTTCCTTCCCTTTCTAGGTCTCCATTTCCTCGTCTACACAGTGGGGAGCAAGTCTGTCCTGATTATAAATAAGACAATAGGTGAATGCACTCAGGAAGCCTGGGGACAGGGATGCATAGAGAAGCTTCTTGCAAAGGTGAAGATTCATGCCCTGAGCCCCGCACTGAGTGGCAGGTGAGAGGACAGCAAGCCCAGCGACTGAGGCCTACAAAATGCCCCCTGCAGAGAGGGAGGAGGAGCAGTGTTCTAAGGTGGGTGGTTGGCAGCATCCCCAGTGCTTGCAGGAGGAGCAGGACTGCTTGTGCTTGCTCAGGTGGGTGGTAGGTTAGGTTCTTAGGCATCTGCTGGGTATCAGATGCTGCACAAGCATCATCTCCGTGAATTTAATCTTTCCATCATCCCTGAGAGGTGGGCATTACAGGGGCATAGTGGGATTGAAACACAAGTCCTCTGAGCCTGTGCCTTTTCTACAAGGCAACTTGGTTCACATGTAATAATAGGACCCAAAAATACACCTGCTATGCTGTGCTCACCAAATTTCATAACATCCTTGTGACCTGCGAGGTTAGTGTACTGTCTTCATTTTATGGATGAGAAAACTGAGGCTCAGAGAGGCTGAATAGTTTGCTCATCCTTCCAAAGAACTAAAGGGAAGAGGGGTGCTATAGCTGTGGGGCCTTCTATTCCTGGCAGGAAGTGTGCAGTACCCCAGGCCATTCTGACCCTACTGCAGGCAGGAGAAAAGGCACATGAACAAATCCAGCAGCAAGCTTCCACTGAGGGCCTCCCTGGCCTTTGCTTGCGCTAGTGCTGAGGGAGAAACAGCCTTGTTCCTTCACATAGCATGGTTTCCTGCCACCCCCAGGATAAAGGTCAGAGTCCTCAGGTCTGTGTTTGAGACTCTTCATGGTCTGGTCCCACCTGCATTTCCAGCCAAATTCTCCACTACGGCCCCCAGTGCAGCAGCCCTGGCCATCTGTCCCATCCCACCATCCTGCCTTGGCTCAAGCTGTTCCCTCTGTCCCATGCTATTCACACATAGAACAAGGAGAAGCTTGATAGAGGCTAGCCTGAATTTTCCATTTGAGAGCATTTTCAGCTTCTGGAAACAGACATTTCACCCAAAATTCCAGATTCCCTGCTACTCTGAAAATACATACATACATACATACATACATACATACATACATAAATCTGCTCTTACTCTGCACTATTCTGTTTTTTGAGACAGAGTTTCACTCTTGTTGCCAGGCTGGAGTGCAGTGGTGTGATCTCCATTCACCACAACCTCTGCCACCCGGGTTCAAGCGAGTCTCCTGCCTCAGCCTCCTGAGTAGCTGGGATTTACAGGCATGAACCACCATAGCCGGCTAATTTTCATGAACTTTTTTTTAGTAGAGATGGAGTTTCACGATGTTGGTCAGGCTGGTCTCCAACTCCTAACCTCAGGTAATCCACCAGCTTCGGCCTCCCAAAGTGCTGGGGTTACAGGTGTCAGTCACCTCACTTGTCCAGTCTGCACTATTCCTTAGTGCAGACTAACAATGTCTTGAGCCAAACAATGTCTTTCTCATTTGGACGTGACCTTCAGGGTCTAATTTTTGTATTTTTAGTATAGATCAGGTTTTTTTTGACAGAGTTTCACTCTTGTCACCGAGGACCCATGGTGCAATGGCATGATCTCAGCTCAATGCAACCTCCGCCTCCTGGGTTCAAGGGATTCTTCTGCCTCAGCCTCCCGAGTAGCTGGGATTACCGGCACCTGCCACCACACCCGGCTAATTTTTTGTATTTTTATTAGAAACAGGGTTTTGCCATGTTGGGCAGACTGGTCTCGAACTCCTGACCTTAGGTGATCCACCCTCCTCAGCCTCCCAAAGTGTGGAATTACAGGCATAAGCCATATCCTGGCCTCACCTGGCTAATTCTTTTTATATTTGAAGAGACAGTGTTTCACCGTGTTGGCCAGGATGGTCTTGATCTCCTGACTTTGTGATCCGCTGGCCTCAGCCTCCCAAAGAACTGGGATTAGAGGTGTGAGCCACTGCACCCAGCCTCAATGTAGCTTATTATCAAAGTATTTACATAGAAAAATTAATCAAACAGCACAAGCATTTCAATACTTAGGTTAAGATGAAATCTGTGCCCGGAAGAGTGCCAGACACACATGAAATGTTTTGTGCATGAAGCAACCACAACTTAAAAAGATTTTGTTATTCATTTTTGTATGTTATTTTGGGAATGTGATTAATCACCTATGTAAAGGACGTTGGGAAGAATTTCCAGATACTCTGATATGCATGACATCTTAATCATACAATATAAAGCAAGGCTATCTTAGAAAATTAGGTATCACTGCCAAGGACCTTTACAATTGAAGATAAATTAAAATTTCTATTAAATTTGTAACAGTCAGATGGGTTGGCAGGCAAGATGTGTCATTTTTTTCTCAGCATTTTTTCTTTTCCTTGATTCAATAAAACAAACTGAAACGCCAGCTATCTGCAGAACCCTCACTAGACTATGTTTAATGATATGTGAAACACAGCCTGCACACTCACAGATCCTTGCCACGTCCCGTTCCCATCCTCTCAAAACCTGTGTTACCCTGTGGCTAGATTTCTCAAGAAAATGAAAGAGAGAGACGAACGAGAACCATCTTCTTTCAGGTCGCTCCGCACTGCTCCTGCAGGTAGACAATGACCTCTCCGGTGAGGCTTTTATCCTTGACTGTGGGGTGGAGGCCTTAATCCTAGAAAAGAGGCCTCTCAGGGTGGGGAGGTGATTTAAATTCTTACTAGAGAGATGCAGCTCCCCACTTCATCTGGACCTTCACAAACCTAAACTGGAGCCACCTGAAAAATGACTTACAACCGGCCACACAAGCCAGGCAGAGAGGCGAGGACAGGCTGACCACAAGAAAGGCGGACGTAGAAGATACCGACCTCTGGCGCACAGGGCACATGTGTCCCAACACACACACACACACACACACACACACACACACACACAGACGGACACAGAGCAAATGAGTGAGAAAGGTGAGAGAGAGAAACAAGAGACACACATACGCACACACACAAACGCACAAAGACGTACAGCAGCGGCATGGTAACACCTACCCCCAGGCAGCCCCTGAATTTTCTGGGTTCTGCTCTCCATGACTACAACCCACTGGTGAGAGAGCAGCCCACGGACACATAAGCAAACCTCTCCTTTTTTGAAGAGACTCACTGGCACACCGTCCGTGCAGGCCTGAGGCTGGGATCCCGCGCTGCTTCCCCGGCCCTCCGCCCGCAGTTTCTTCCTCCTGGACGACCCTCCATGAATCCCGGCCTCCAGAGACCATCCTGTTGATGCCCTGGCCAGGACTGGTCTTAGCCCCGACGCTGACTAATCCCTCTAGTCCTAGGTACTCGGGAGGTGGAGGCAAGAGAATCGCTTGAACCCGGGCGACAGAGTTTGCAGTCAGCTGAGATCCCGCCACTGCACTCGACTGAGTGACAGAGTGAGACTCCGACTATAAAAAAAAAAAAAAGAAAGAAAAGAAAAATGATCCCGGAGCGGCGGCTGCGGGGACTGGGGCGGCGGTGGGTGAAGTGAAGTTTGGGATACGGGTCTCGTCGACCCTCCCCGAATCCAGGCCTGAGGCTGGGATCTCGCGCTGCCGCCCTGGCGATACGCCTGAGGTTTCTTCCTTCTGAGGTTTTTTCCTGATGGTCGACCCTCCGAGAATCCCAGTCTCCGGAGACCATCCTGTTAATGCCGTGGCCAGGACTGCTCTCAGACCCGACTCTGACGCACTACCACACCGGAGCTCCTACTTCGCAAAGTCTCAGGGACCCATCCCCGGGCAAAGGTGGCAATCACTACGACCAAAGCGGAGGCTCAGGCCTTGCGCTTGCGCACTGGCGAGGCCGAATCTCCGCTTGCTCCGGAGAGTCAGGCTGCTGATCCTTTAAAAAATGGCAGCGACGCGCGGCTGAGGGTACCGGGGCAGCGGTGGCGGCGGCAGCGCAGTCCGAGGCCGCGGGTGGGAAGAGGACTACGAGAGGGTCCTGCGGGAGACCCAAGGGTTGGACCCATAGAGGTCCTGTCATCAGGACCTTCTTGATCGGTCTTCTTCTTCGGTTCCCTGTGGAGGAGGAGTTTCAGGGTGCGGCTGGGCTCTCTGGACTCCTCTTCAGATCTGACTATGGATCGCACGGGGTGATCAGGAATGGGGTTACAATGCAGTGAGGCGGGAAGGGTCTCGCTGGGGCACAGAAAGATCCTAAGGGCTGCAAGGCGTACTGTCAGCTGAAAATGCACTAACCTATGAGCCCACTGCCTCCCTCCTTCCTAGGTGGAGCAGTGGCCTGACTTCATCTCCAAGGTCCGGGACTCTGGCATCCCGACACCGCTTTCCGCGGCATGTGCAAGGACAGACAGAAGCGAGTCCAAGATGGAGCTAATGTGACAACACGTGGCACTAATGTTCCCCAAGAACAGATGGAGTCAGTGTGTGTCTTTGATTGCCGTATGGGGCGACGCTGAGATGGATAGTGATGTCCAGGTGTGCGCAGGTGGGTCATTGGGACCTCCCACACAAAGCCAAGGAAAAGCCAAGCACACCAGAAAAGCTGTGAGACAGGGCCTGTGCCTGAGTCCAAGCCACATTCAGGAATGACTGCCAGAGGGGCCAAGAGGTTTCGACAAACTACACCACACCGACATCCTGCCACCGGTAGGTACCCCTGACGCCACCTCCCCTGCACCCAGCAAAACCCAGTCCCTTTGGCTCCTTGACATCCGTGGCAGCCAAAAGATTCGGTGCCTGAAGGCACTTTCCCCAGGAGCAGAGGAACCGGATGGCCCTCAGGAATGAGAGAGGAAGGGCAAGTGGGATGTAACACTAACTTTCCTTGAAGGCAAAGGTCAGCCACGGTGGGGTTGCTTCCCGCTCTTCCTGGACTGACCATGAAGCAATTACTTGGGACATGCAGACCAAGGGAGCTTCCCTGTCCAAGACAGGTACGGAAGCCCAGAACTCCAGGATCATCACACCCTATCATCCAGAAATCGGTTTGAAGAAGGAAGCAATCATAAAAGGGACCCCAACGAAATTTCTCCCTAATGGACTGGGAAGTGTTCTTTGTTGAAGACATGGAGCCAGAATAAGAAGCCTCTCGGCGTCACAGGAACTGGGCAGACAGAGCAAGTGGGAGGACACAGCAGAGGCCAATGTCACAACACAATGCCACTATCACTAGCATCCAGGAAAAAGTGCCAAATGGGTGACTTGGCGAGGAAGGCCAGTGTTTGAGTGACAGACATGCTTGCCCCATCTTGTTGCCAGCTTCCTTCTCAATCCCAGTGTATAGCTTTGGGTAGATTTCTCAATGAGGGCAAAGGGCGAGAGGAGTGAGAACCGTCTTCTTGAAGGTCTGTGGGCACACTCCTGCGGGTGGACAATGAGCACCTGTGAGGCCTTTGTCCTTGGCGGGGATGCCGTCATCTTGGTCCTAGCAAGGAGCCAGCACACAATGGGAAGGGTATTAAAACTCCTGCAAGACAGGCCGGAGGCACGAAGCCCCTTCACTGAAGCACAGCCATGGAGAACTCCTGCTATGCCAAAATTCAGGGACTGGATATTAAGACAACAGTGGAAATTACTGTGAAGAGACAGTCAGCTAGAGCCTTGCGGAGGCACATTGGCTGGGCCGACTAAAGCTCTGGTCCTGGAAGTCTGGCTGCTGATCCTTTAAACAATGGCAACTCTGCGGTAGCAGAGGGGCTCCTGTTGAAGCCTCCGCAGCGACTGGATCCAGGGTCCAGTTTGGGACAGCCTGGGAGAGGGTGCCGCGGGTGTCCTGTCCCAGGGCCAAACCCCCAGGAGTCCTGTCCTCTGGACCTCCTTATGGCGACTTCCACTGAGGGAGGGGGAGCTTCAGGACGCCTGCTGGGTTCTCGGGATTCCCATTCAGATCCGATTTTGGCCCCCTGCGAGTGAGATAAGATGGGCTCACCATATCTGGTGAGGCAGACAGGGCATGGTTGCAGCACAGAATGATCCCATGGGTCTTAAGGAATGACGTCAGCTCAAAATTCACTGATCCAACAGCTCTCTGCCTCCCTCCTCCTTTGAAAGAGCACTGGCCTACCTGGCTTCTAAAAGCCCTGGGGCTCCGGAAGTCGACAGAAATTTACAGGACACGTGCAAACAGGAAAAGGGACAAATCCCAGGTGGAGACCATGGGATGACGCGTGGCACTGGACCATCCCACAGCAGATGGCATGAATGTGTATAACCAGAGGAATGTTGGGCAACACCAAAACAAACGGTGGTGTCTAGACATGTGCCCAGTGGAAGAGGGGAAAAAGTGACATATCCATCACAGCAATGGAAAATTAAAGAATACCCTGGAACGAGGAAGGGGCCTGTGACTTACTGGAGCCACATTTTTAAATTAATACCAGAGGAGCAAAGAGGTTTCTGCGAAACTCACCCCACCGCCAAAGCTCCATCACCCAGGTAGCCCTCACAAAACGTCCCCTGCAACAAGCTCCAGCACCATCTCCAGACCCAACCCCAGCCCCAGGCCTAGCCCCACAACCAGCCAAGTCCCCATGGATCCCTGACATTCGTTACGGCCAAAAGATCTAGGGAGTCAGTCCACCCAGTAGCAGAGGAGAGCATGTCCCTCAAGAATGACACAGGAAGTGCAGAGGAAATGCGACACGATCAGTGCAAGAAGACAAGGTCATTCACGGACGCCTAGCGCTCATTCTTGGCAATCCAGCCACCCATGAGGGAAACATGGAAAAAAGCAAGCTTCCCTGTCTGACAGACTTATGGAAGCGAAGAGCTCCATGGTCATGAGACGTGCCGAATCAAGCAGAAAGACGTTTGGAGAGAGAAACAATCATGACACAGATCTCCAGGAAGTGTCTCCCTGAAAGAATGGGAAGTCAAGGACTGGGAAGTACCTGACAGACAGGGAAGACATTTGGCCACAGAGATAGGCATCTAGGCCAGGGGAGGCAGAGGAAGAGGGAGGACAGCTCAGAAGGAGCAAGAGGAAGGAAACAACAGAGGGAAGACAGAGCAAGAGGGAGGACAGAGCAGAAGCCAGAGCCGAGGCAGGATAAAGCACCATGCAACCGCCGTGGGAATAAGGGGAGGGGTTCCAAAACGGTGGCTAGTCCAGAGAGGCCAGCGTTCCAGTGACAGGGATTGTTGCCATCTCCCATTCCCAGCTTCTTCTTCTAAACGGTATGGTGGTGCGACTTCATTTCTCAGAGAAGAGCCGTGAAAAGGTACAACCATCTTCTCTGATGTGGTTCTGCTCCCCTACTGCAGGACAAAGAGCTCCTGTGGGGCTCTTTTCCTTGGTTGCTGTGTGGTCATCTTGATCTTAGAAAAGAGGCAGCTCATGATGGGGATGAGATTTCAATTGCTCCGGGACCGATGCATCTCCTCACGTGGGCCAGGCCTTCACACACCCAAAGCGGATACGCGGCGGCGAAAACGATTGACAGCCGGCCTCATGACCCAGGCAGAGACGCAGAAAGAGGCTCAGCAAAGACAGACCGGCATGCCAGAAATCGCCTTGTGATGCACAGGGCGCATTCAGCCAAAGACACACACGCAGAGGGGCACGCACACACTAACCGACAGAGAGAGGGAAAGAAAGACACAGAGACTGAGAGACAGAGAGAGAAGAGAGAATGGGAGAAACACACACATGCGCGCACACATACACGCACACACACACACACAGAAACAGAGTCATACAGCAGAGGCATGGAAACACACCCCCCCGCCCAGGCAACCCCTGAGGCTGCGGGGTTCTACTCTCGACGAGAACGACCCTGGGGTGAGAGAACAGCCCAGGGGCACGCAGGCCGACCTGTCCTCGAGATGACGGCGGCACGACTTTTGGGGAGACTCACCCCAACAGCGTCCGGGCAGGCCTGAGGCTGGGATGCCGTGCTGCTTCCCCCGGACTCCGCCTTGGGTTTCCTCATCCTGGTCGGCCCTTTGCGACTCCTGGCATCCGGAGACGTTCCGGTCGACCCCGTGGAGAGGTCAGACCGGAGCGTCAGAGCCCCGCCACCCAAGCACTGCCATGGAGGGCTCCTGCTCTGCCAAGCCTCAGGGACCGGTTTCTAAGACAACCGTGGGAAGCACTGTGACGGCAGAAGCCGCTCGCGCCTCGCGCATGCGCATTGGCTGGACCGACTCGCGCTCCGCTCCTGGCAGTCAGGCTGAGTCCCCTTTAAATAATGCCCCCGCTGCGCGGCTGCAGCGAGGCTCCTGCTGCAGCCGCAGAGGCGTGTGGATACGGGGTCCAGCTTGGGACGCCGTGGGAGAGGGGGCCGCCGGTGCCCTGTCTCAGGGCCAAACCCCCAGGAGTCCCGCCCTCAGGATCTCCTTGAGCCGACTTCCACGGAGGGAAGGGGAGCTTCAGGACGCCTGCTGTGTTCTGGGGACTCCCGTTCAGATCCGATTTTGGCCCCCTCCCAGTGAGATAGGATGGGCTCACCACATCTGGTGAGGCAGGCAGGGCCTCGCTGCAGCGCAGAATGATCCCATAGGTCTCAAGGCGTAGCGTCAGCTGAAACTTCACTGATCCATCAGCCCTCTGCCTCCCTCCTCCTTCGAAAGAGCAGTGGCCTGCTCCGCTTCTAAAAGCCCTGGGGCTCCGGAAAGCCGACCGCCCTTTACAGGACACGTGCAGGCAGGAACAGGGGCGAATCCGAGGTGGAGACCATGTGACCACGCGTGGCACTGGCGTATCCCACAGAAGATGGTGTGAACGTGTGTCACCGGAGGCATACCGGGAGACGGCGAAACAAACGGTGGTGTCCAGGCATGTGCCAGTGGAAGGGGGGAAGAAGTGACCTTTCGGTCAATGCCAAGGGAAATCAAAGAACACCTGGGACTCGGTGGGTGGGGGGCCTGTGCCTGACCCAAGCCAGGTTTTCCAATGCCTATCAGAGGAGCAAAGAATCTTCTGCAGAATTCGCCCTGCCCCCAACCCTCCTCCTCCCTGGTAGCCTTGACGCAACTTCCCCTGCACCCAGCCCCAGCCCCAGCCCCAGCCCCAGCCCCAGCCCCAGCCCCAGCCCCAGACACAGACCCAGCCCCAGCCCCAGCCCCAGCCCAGTCCCTCTGGTTCCCTGACATTCGTTTGGGCCACAAGATCAAGGGAGTCAGTCCACCCAGGAGCAGAGGAGAGGATGTCCCTCAAGAATGAGACAGGAAGTGCAGAGGAAATGCGACACCACCTGTCCTAGAAGACAAGGCCAGTCACGGTCGCCTAGCGCTCATTCTAGGCAATCCACCCACCCATGAGGGGAAACATGGAGAACAAGGAAGCTTCCCTGTCTGAGACACGTATGGAAGCCAAGAAATCCAGGGTCGTGAGACCTGCCCAATGAAGCAGAAAGACGTTTGGAGAGAGATACCATCATGACATGGATCTGCAGGAAGTGTGTCCCTGACGGACTGGGAAGTCATCTTTGTTGAAGACATTGGGCCAGAGCGAGAGGCATCCAGGCCCCAGAGAAACAGGTGAGGCAGAGCAAGAGGGAGGATAGAGCAGAGGCCAGAGCCCCGGCAGGATACAGCGCCGTGCCACCACCACGGGCATTACGGGAGTGCTTCCAAAAGGGTGGCTTGTCCAGAGAGGCCAGCGTTCCAGTGACAGTGACAGGGACTGTTGCCGTCTCCCATTCCCGGCTGCTTCTTCTACACGGTATGGTGGTGTGGCTTCATTTCTCAGAGAAGAGCCGTGAAAAGTTACAACCATCTTCTCTGATGTGGTTCTGTTTCCCTACTGCGGGACAAAGAGCTCCTGTGGGGCTCTTTTCCTTGGTTGCTGTGTGGTCATGTTGATCTTAGAAAAGAGGCAGCTCATGATGGGGATGAGATTTCAATTGCTCCGGGACCGATGCATCTCCTCACGTGGGCCAGGCCTTCACACACCCAAAGCGGATCCGCGGCGGCGAAAACGATTGACAGCCGGCCTCATGACCCAGGCAGAGACGCAGAAAGAGGCTCAGCAAAGACAGGCCGACATGCCAGAAATCGCCTTGTGCTGCACAGGGCACATTCAGCCAAAGACACACACGCAGAGGGGCACGCACACACTAACCGACAGAGAGAGGGAAAGAAAGACACAGAGACTGAGAGACAGAGAGAGAAGAGAGAATGGGAGAAACACACACATCCGCGCACACATACACGCACACACACACACACAGAAACAGAGTCATACAGCAGAGGCATGGAAACACACCCCCCCGCCCAGGCAACCCCTGAGGCTGCGGGGTTCTGCTCTCGACGAGAACGACCCTGGGGTGAGAGAACAGCCCAGGGGCACGCAGGCCGACCTGTCCTCGAGATGACGGCGGCATGACTTTTGGGGAGACTCACCCCAACAGCGTCCGGGCAGGCCTGAGGCTGGGATGCCGTGCTGCTTCCCCCGGACTACGCCTTGGGTTTCCTCATCCTGGTCGGCCCTTTGCGACGCCTGGCATCCGGAGACGTTCCGGTCGACCCCGTGGAGAGGTCAGACCGGAGCGTCAGAGCCCCGCCACCCAAGCACTGCCATGGAGGGCTCCTGCTCTGCCAAGCCTCAGGGACCGGTTTCTAAGACAACCGTGGGAAGCACTGTGACGGCAGAAGCCGCTCGCGCCTCGCGCATGCGCATTGGCTGGACCGACCCGCGCTCCGCTCCTGGCAGTCAGGCTGAGTCCCCTTTAAATAATGCCCCCGCTGCGCGGCTGCAGCGAGGCTCCTGCTGCAGCCGCGGCGGCGTGTGGATACGGGGTCCAGCTTGGGACGCCGTAGGAGAGGGGGCCGCCGGGGCCCTGTCTCAGGGCCAAACCCCCAGGAGTCCCGCCCTCAGGATCTCCTTGAGCCGACTTCCACGGAGGGAAGGGGAGCTTCAGGACGCCTGCTGTGTTCTGGGGACTCCCGTTCAGATCCGATTTTGGCCCCCTCCCAGTGAGATAGGATGGGCTCACCACATCTGGTGAGGCAGGCAGGGCCTCGCTGCAGCGCAGAATGATCCCATAGGTCTCAAGGCGTAGCGTCAGCTGAAACTTCACTGATCCATCAGCCCTCTGCCTCCCTCCTCCTTCGAAAGAGCAGTGGCCTGCTCCGCTTCTAAAAGCCCTGGGGCTCCGGAAAGCCGACCGCGCTTTACAGGACACGTGCAGGCAGGAACAGGGGCGAATCCGAGGTGGAGACCATGTGACCACGCGTGGCACTGGCGTATCCCACAGCAGATGGTGTGAACGTGTGTCACCGGAGGCATACCGGGAGACGGCGAAACAAACGGTGGTGTCCAGGCATGTGCCAGTGGAAGGGGGGAAGAAGTGACCTTTCGGTCAATGCCAAGGGAAATCAAAGAACACCTGGGACTCGGTGGGTGGGGGGCCTGTGCCTGACCCAAGCCAGGTTTTCCAATGCCTATCAGAGGAGCAAAGAATCTTCTGCAGAATTCGCCCCGCCCCCAACCCTCCTCCTCCCTGGTAGCCCTGACGCAACTTCCCCTGCACCCAGCCCCAGCCCCAGCCTCAGCCCCAGCCCCAGACACAGCCCCAGCCCCAGCCCCAGCCCCAGCCCAGTCCCTCTGGTTCCCTGACATTCGTTTGGGCCACAAGATCAAGGGAGTCAGTCCACCCAGGAGCAGAGGAGAGGATGTCCCTCAAGAATGAGACAGGAAGTACAGAGGAAATGCGACACCACCTGTCCTAGAAGACAAAGCCAGTCACGGTCGCCGAGCGCTCATTCTAGGCAATCCACCCACCCATGAGGGGAAATATGGAGAACAAGGAAGCTTCCCTGTCTGAGACACATATGGAAGCCAAGAAATCCAGGGTCGTGAGACCTGCCCAATGAAGCAGAAAGACGTTTGGAGAGAGATACCATCATGACACGGATCTGCAGAAAGTGTGTCCCTGACGGACTGGGAAGTCATCTTTGTTGAAGACATTGGGCCAGAGCGAGAGGCATCCAGGCCCCTGAGAAACAGGTGAGGCAGAGCAAGAGGGAGGATAGAGCAGAGGCCAGAGCCCCGGCAGGATACAGCGCCGTGCCACCACCACGGGCATAAGGGGAGGGCTTCCAAAAGGGTGGCTTGTCCAGAGAGGCCAGCGTTCCAGTGACAGTGACAGGGATGGTTGCCATCTCCCATTCCCGGCTGCTTCTTCTACACGGTATGGTGGTGTGGCTTCATTTCTCAGAGAAGAGCCGTGAAAAGGTACAACCATCTTCTCTGATGTGGTTCTGCTTCCCTACTGCGGGACAAAGAGCCCCTGTGGGGCTCTTTTCCTTGGTTGCTGTGTGGTCATCTTGATCTTAGAAAAGAGGCAGCTCATGATGGGGATGAGATTTCAATTGCTCGGGGACCGATGCATCTCCTCACGTGGGCCAGGCCTTCACACACCCAAAGCGGATCCGCGGCGGCGAAAACGATTGACAGCCGGCCTCATGACCCAGGCAGAGACGCAGAAAGAGGCTCAGCAAAGACAGGCCGACATGCCAGAAATCGCCTTGTGCTGCACAGGGCACATTCAGCCAAAGACACACACGCAGAGGGGCACGCACACACTAACCGACAGAGAGAGGGAAAGAAAGACACAGAGACTGAGAGACAGAGAGAGAAGAGAGGATGGGAGACACACACACACGCGCGCACACATACACGCACACACACACACACAGAAACAGAGTCATACAGCAGAGGCATGGAAACACACCCCCCCAGGCAACCCCTGAGGCTGCGGGGTTCTGCTCTCGACGAGAACGACCCTGGGGTGAGAGAACAGCCCAGGGGCACGCAGGCCGACCTGTCCTCGAGATGACGGCGGCACGACTTTTGGGGAGACTCACCCCAACAGCGTCCGGGCAGGCCTGAGGCTGGGATGCCGTGCTGCTTCCCCCGGACTCCGCCTGGGGTTTCCTCATCCTGGTCGGCCCTTTGCGACTCCTGGCATCCGGAGACGTTCCCGTCGACCCCGTGGAGAGGTCAGACCGGAGCCTCAGAGCCCCGCCACCCAAGCACTGCCACGGAGGGCTCCTGCTCTGCCAAGCCTCAGGGACCGGTTTCTAAGACAACCGTGGGAAGCACTGTGACGGCAGAAGCCGCTCGCGCCTCGCGCATGCGCACTGGCTGGGCCGACTCGCGCTCCGCTCCTGGCAGTCAGGCTGCGTCCCCTTTAAATAATGCCCCCGCTGCGCGGCTGCAGCGAGGCTCCTGCTGCAGCCGCGGCGGCGTGTGGATACGGGGTACAGCTTGGGACGCCGTAGAAGATGGGGCCGCCGGTGCCCTGTCTCAGGGCCAAACCCCCAGGAGTCCCGCCCTCAGGATCTCCTTGAGCCGACTTCCACGGAGGGAAGGGGAGCTTCAGGACGCCTGCTGTGTTCTGGGGACTCCCGTTCAGATCCGATTTTGGCCCCCTCCCAGTGAGATAGGATGGGCTCACCACATCTGGTGAGGCAGGCAGGGCCTCGCTGCAGCGCAGAATGATCCCATAGGTCTCAAGGCGTAGCGTCAGCTGAAACTTCACTGATCCATCAGCCCTCTGCCTCCCTCCTCCTTCGAAAGAGCAGTGGCCTGCTCCGCTTCTAAAAGCCCTTGGGCTCCGGAAAGCCGACCGCGCTTTACAGGACACGTGCAGGCAGGAACAGGGGCGAATCCGAGGTGGAGACCATGTGACCACGCGTGGCACTGGCGTATCCCACAGCAGATGGTGTGAACGTGTGTCACCGGAGGCATACCGGGAGACGGCGAAACAAACGGTGGTGTCCAGGCATGTGCCAGTGGAAGGGGGGAAGAAGTGACCTTTCGGTCAATGCCAAGGGAAATCAAAGAACACCTGGGACTCGGTGGGTGGGGGGCCTGTGCCTGACCCAAGCCAGGTTTTCCAATGCCTATCAGAGGAGCAAAGAATCTTCTGCAGAATTCGCCCCGCCCCCAACTCTCCTACTCCCTGGTAGCCCTGACGCAACTTCCCCTGAACCCAGCCCCAGCCCCAGCCCCAGCCCCAGCCCCAGACACAGCCCCAGCCCCAGCCCCAGCCCCAGCCCAGTCCCTCTGGTTCCCTGACATTCGTTTGGGCCACAAGATCAAGGGAGTCAGTCCACCCAGGAGCAGAGGAGAGGATGTCCCTCAAGAATGAGACAGGAAGTGCAGAGGAAATGCGACACCACCTGTCCTAGAAGACAAGGCTAGTCACGGTCGCCTAGCGCTCATTCTAGGCAATCCACCCACCCATGAGGGGAAACATGGAGAACAAGGAAGGTTCCCTGTCTGAGACACGTATGGAAGCCAAGAAATCCAGGGTCATGAGACCTGCCCAATGAAGCAGAAAGACGTTTGGAGAGAGATACCATCATGACACGGATCTGCAGGAAGTGTGTCCCTGACGGACTGGGAAGTCATCTTTGTTGAAGACATTGGGCCAGAGCGAGAGGCATCCAGGCCCTTGAGAAACAGGTGAGGCAGAGCAAGAGGGAGGATAGAGCAGAGGCCAGAGCCCCGGCAGGAAACAGCGCTGTGCCACCACCACGGGCATAAGGGGAGGGCTTCCAAAAGGGTGGCTTGTCCAGAGAGGCCAGCGTTCCAGTGACAGTGACAGGGATTGTTGCCATCTCCCATTCCCGGCTGCTTCTTCTACACGGTGTGGTGGTGTGTCTTCATTTCTCAGAGAAGAGCCGTGAAAAGGTACAACCATCTTCTCTGATGTGGTTCTGCTTCCCTACTGCGGGACAAAGAGCTCCTGTGGGGCTCTTTTCCTTGGTTGCTGTGTGGTCATGTTGATCTTAGAAAAGAGGCAGCTCATGATGGGGATGAGATTTCAATTGCTCCGTGACCGATGCATCTCCTCACGTGGGCCAGGCCTTCACACACCCAAAGCGGATCCGCGGCGGCGAAAACGATTGACAGCCGGCCTCATGACCCAGGCAGAGACGCAGAAAGAGGCTCAGCAAAGACAGGCCGACATGCCAGAAATCGCCTTGTGCTGCACAGGGCACATTCAGCCAAAGACACACACGCAGAGGGGCACGCACACACTAACCGACAGAGAGAGGGAAAGAAAGACACAGAGACTGAGAGACAGAGAGAGGAGGATGGCAGACACACACAGACGCGCTCACACATACACGCACACACACACACACAGAAACAGAGTCATACAGCAGAGGCATGGAAACACACCCCCCCCAGGCAACCCCTGAGGCTGCGGGGTTCTGCTCTCGACGAGAACAACCCTGGGGTGAGAGAACAGCCCAGGGGCACGCAGGCCGACCTGTCCTCGAGATGACGGCGGCACGACTTTTGGGGAGACTCACCCCAACAGCGTCCGGGCAGGTCTGAGGCTGGGATGCCGCGCTGCTTCCCCCGGACTCCGCCTGGGGTTTCCTCATCCTGGTCGGGCCTTTGCGACTCCTGGCATCCGGAGACGTTCCCGTCGACCCCGTGGAGAGGTCAGACTGGAGCCTCAGAGCCCCGCAACCCAAGCACTGCCACGGAGGGCTCCTGCTCTGCCAAGCCTCAGGGACGGGTTTCTAAGACAACCGTGGGAAGCACTGTGACGGCAGAAGCCGCTCGCGCCTCGCGCATGCGCATTGGCTGGACCGACTCGCGCTCCGCTCCTGGCAGTCAGGCTGCGTCCCCTTTAAATAATGCCCCCGCTGCGCGGCTGCAGCGAGGCTCCTGCTGCAGCCGCGGCGGCGTGTGGATACGGGGTCCAGCTTGGGACGCCGTGGGAGATGGGGCCGCCGGTGCCCTGTCTCAGGGCCAAACCCCCAGGAGTACCGCCCTCAGGATCTCCTTGAGCCGACTTCCACGGAGGGAAGGGGAGCTTCAGGACGCCTGCTGTGTTCTGGGGACTCCCGTTCAGATCCGATTTTGGCCCCCTCCCAGTGAGATAGGATGGGCTCACCACATCTGGTGAGGCAGGCAGGGCCTCGCTGCAGCGCAGAATGATCCCATAGGTCTCAAGGCGTAGCGTCAGCTGAAACTTCACTGATCCATCAGCCCTCTGCCTCCCTCCTCCTTCGAAAGAGCAGTGGCCTGCTCCGCTTCTAAAAGCCCTTGGGCTCCGGAAAGCCGACCGCGCTTTACAAGACACGTGCAGGCAGGAACAGGGGCGAATCCGAGGTGGAGACCATGTGACCACGCGTGGCACTGGCGTATCCCACAGCAGATGGTGTGAACGTGTGTCACCGGAGGCATACCGGGAGACGGCGAAACAAACGGTGGTGTCCAGGCATGTGCCAGTGGAAGGGGGGAAGAAGTGACCTTTCGGTCAAAGCCAAGGGAAATCAAAGAACACCTGGGACTCGGTGGGTGGGGGGCCTGTGCCTGACCCAAGCCAGGTTTTCCAATGCCTATCAGAGGAGCAAAGAATCTTCTGCAGAATTGGCCCCGCCCCCAACCCTCCTCCTCCCTGGTAGCCCTGACGCAACTTCCCCTGCACCCAGCCCCAGCCCCAGCCCCAGCCCCAGCCCCAGACACAGCCCCAGCCCCAGCCCCAGCCCCAGCCCAGTCCCTCTGGTTCCCTGACATTCGTTTGGGCCACAAGATCAAGGGAGTCAGTCCACCCAGGAGCAGAGGAGAGGATGTCCCTCAAGAATGAGACAGGAAGTGCAGAGGAAATGCGACACCACCTGTCCTAGAAGACAAGGCCAGTCACGGTCGCCTAGCGCTCATTCTAGGCAATCCACCCACCCATGAGGGGAAACATGGAGAACAAGGAAGCTTCCCTGTCTGAGACACGTATGGAAGCCAAGAACTCCAGGGTCATGAGACCTGCCCAATGAAGCAGAAAGACGTTTGGAGAGAGATACCATCATGACACGGATCTGCAGGAAGTGTGTCCCTGACGGACTGGGAAGTCATCTTTGTTGAAGACATTGGGCCAGAGGGAGAGGCATCCAGGCCCTTGAGAAACAGGTGAGGCAGAGAGAGAGGGAGGATAGAGCAGAGGCCAGATCCCCGGCAGGAAACAGCGCCGTGCCACCACCACGGGCATAAGGGGAGGGCTTCCAAAAGGGTGGCTTGTCCAGAGAGGCCAGCGTTCCAGTGACAGTGACAGGGATTGTTGCCATCTCCCATTCCCGGCTGCTTCTTCTACACGGTGTGGTGGTGTGTCTTCATTTCTCAGAGAAGAGCCGTGAAAAGGTAGAACCATCTTCTCTGATGTGGTCCTGCTTCCCTACTGCGGGACAAATAGCTCCTGTGGGGCTCTTTTCCTTGGTTGCTGTGTGGTCATGTTGATCTTAGAAAAGAGGCAGCTCATGATGGGGATGAGATTTCAATTGCTCCGTGACCGATGCATCTCCTCACGTGGGCCAGGCCTTCACACACCCAAAGCGGATCCGCGGCGGCGAAAACGATTGACAGCCGGCCTCATGACCCAGGCAGAGACGCAGAAAGAGGCTCAGCAAAGACAGGCCGACATGCCAGAAATCGCCTTGTGCTGCACAGGGCACATTCAGCCAAAGACACACACGCAGAGGGGCACGCACACACTAACCGACAGAGAGAGGGAAAGAAAGACACAGAGACTGAGAGACAGAGAGAGAAGAGAGGATGGGAGACACGCACACACGCGCGCACACATACACGCACACACACACACACAGAAACAGAGTCATACAGCAGAGGCATGGAAACACACCCCCCCCAGGCAACCCCTGAGGCTGCGGGGTTCTGCTCTCGACGAGAACGACCCTGGGGTGAGAGAACAGCCCAGGGGCACGCAGGCCGACCTGTCCTCGAGATGACGGCGGCACGACTTTTGGGGAGACTCACACCAACAGCGTCCGGGCAGGCCTGAGGCTGGGATGCCGTGCTGCTTCAGCCGTACTCCGCCTGGGGTTTCCTCATCCTGGTCGGCCCTTTGCGACTCCTGGCATCCGGAGACGTTCCCGTCGACCCCGTGGAGAGGTCAGACCGGAGCCTCAGAGCCCCGCAACCCAAGCACTGCCACGGAGGGCTCCTGCTCTGCCAAGCCTCAGGGACGGGTTTCTAAGACAACCGTGGGAAGCACTGTGACGGCAGAAGCCGCTCGCGCCTCGCGCATGCGCATTGGCTGGAACGACTCGCGCTCCGCTCGTGGCAGTCTGGCTGCGTCCCCTTTAAATAATGCCCCCGCTGCGCGGCTGCAGCGAGGCTCCTGCTGCAGCCGCGGCGGCGTGTGGATACGGGGTCCAGCTTGGGACGCCGTGGGAGATGGGGCCGCCGCTGCCCTGTCTCAGGGCCAAACCCCCAGGAGTCCCGCCCTCAGGATCTCCTTGAGCCGACTTCCACGGAGGGAAGGGGAGCTTCAGGACGCCTGCTGTGTTCTGGGGACTCCCGTTCAGATCCGATTTTGGCCCCCTCCCAGTGAGATAGGATGGGCTCACCACATCTGGTGAGGCAGGCAGGGCCTCGCTGCAGCGCAGAATGATCCCATAGGTCTCAAGGCGTAGCGTCAGCTGAAACTTCACTGATCCATCAGCCCTCTGCCTCCCTCCTCCTTCGAAAGAGCAGTGGCCTGCTCCGCTTCTAAAAGCCCTGGGGCTCCGGAAAGCCGACCGCGCTTTACAGGACACGTGCAGGCAGGAACAGGGGCGAATCCGAGGTGGAGACCATGTGACCACGCGTGGCACTGGCGTATCCCACAGCAGATGGTGTGAACGTGTGTCACCGGAGGCATACCGGGAGACGGCGAAACAAACGGTGGTGTCCAGGCATGTGCCAGTGGAAGGGGGGAAGAAGTGACCTTTCGGTCAATGCCAAGGGAAATCAAAGAACACCTGGGACTCGGTGGGTGGGGGGCCTGTGCCTGACCCAAGCCAGGTTTTCCAATGCCTATCAGAGGAGCAAAGAATCTTCTGCAGAATTCGCCCCGCCCCCAACCCTCCTCCTCCCTGGTAGCCCTGACGCAACTTCCCCTGCACCCAGCCCCAGCCCCAGCCCCAGCCCCAGCCCCAGACACAGCCCCAGCCCCAGCCCCAGCCCCAGCCCAGTCCCTCTGGTTCCCTGACATTCGTTTGGGCCACAAGATCAAGGGAGTCAGTCCACCCAGGAGCAGAGGAGAGGATGTCCCTCAAGAATGAGACAGGAAGTGCAGAGGAAATGCGACACCACCTGTCCTAGAAGACAAGGCCAGTCACGGTCGCCTAGCGCTCATTCTAGGCAATCCACCCACCCATGAGGGGAAACATGGAGAACAAGGAAGCTTCCCTGTCTGAGACACGTATGGAAGCCAAGAAATCCAGGGTCATGAGACCTGCCCAATGAAGCAGAAAGACGTTTGGAGAGAGATACCATCATGACACGGATCTGCAGGAAGTGTGTCCCTGACGGACTGGGAAGTCATCTTTGTTGAAGACATTGGGCCAGAGCGAGAGGCATCCAGGCCCCTGAGAAACAGGTGAGGCAGAGCAAGAGGGAGGATAGAGCAGAGGCCAGAGCCCCGGCAGGATACAGCGCCGTGCCACCACCACGGGCATAAGGGGAGGGCTTCCAAAAGGGTGGCTTGTCCAGAGAGGCCAGCGTTCCAGTGACAGTGACAGGGATGGTTGCCATCTCCCATTCCCGGCTGCTTCTTCTACACGGTATGGTGGTGTGGCTTCATTTCTCAGAGAAGAGCCGTGAAAAGGTACAACCATCTTCTCTGATGTGGTTCTGCTTCCCTACTGCGGGACAAAGGGCTCCTGTGGGGCTCTTTTCCTTGGTTGCTGTGTGGTCATGTTGATCCTAGAAAAGAGGCAGCTCATGATGGGGATGAGATTTCAATTGCTCCGGGACCGATGCATCTCCCCACGTGGGCCAGGCCTTCACACACCCAAAGCGGATCCGCGGCGGCGAAAACGATTGACAGCCGGCCTCATGACCCAGGCAGAGACGCAGAAAGAGGCTCAGCAAAGACAGGCCGACATGCCAGAAATCGCCTTGTGCTGCACAGGGCACATTCAGCCAAAGACACACACGCAGAGGGGCACGCACACACTAACCGACAGAGAGAGGGAAAGAAAGACACAGAGACTGAGAGACAGAGAGAGGAGGATGGCAGACACACACAGACGCGCTCACACATACACGCACACACACACACACAGAAACAGAGTCATACAGCAGAGGCATGGAAACACACCCCCCCCAGGCAACCCCTGAGGCTGCGGGGTTCTGCTCTCGACGAGAACCACCCTGGGGTGAGAGAACAGCCCAGGGGCACGCAGGCCGACCTGTCCTCGAGATGACGGCGGCACGACTTTTGGGGAGACTCACCCCAACAGCGTCCGGGCAGGTCTGAGGCTGGGATGCCGCGCTGCTTCCCCCGGACTCCGCCTGGGGTTTCCTCATCCTGGTCGGGCCTTTGCGACTCCTGGCATCCGGAGACGTTCCCGTCGACCCCGTGGAGAGGTCAGACTGGAGCCTCAGAGCCCCGCAACCCAAGCACTGCCACGGAGGGCTCCTGCTCTGCCAAGCCTCAGGGACGGGTTTCTAAGACAACCGTGGGAAGCACTGTGACGGCAGAAGCCGCTCGCGCCTCGCGCATGCGCATTGGCTGGACCGACTCGCGCTCCGCTCCTGGCAGTCAGGCTGCGTCCCCTTTAAATAATGCCCCCGCTGCGCGGCTGCAGCGAGGCTCCTGCTGCAGCCGCGGCGGCGTGTGGATACGGGGTCCAGCTTGGGACGCCGTGGGAGATGGGGCCGCCGGTGCCCTGTCTCAGGGCCAAACCCCCAGGAGTACCGCCCTCAGGATCTCCTTGAGCCGACTTCCACGGAGGGAAGGGGAGCTTCAGGACGCCTGCTGTGTTCTGGGGACTCCCGTTCAGATCCGATTTTGGCCCCCTCCCAGTGAGATAGGATGGGCTCACCACATCTGGTGAGGCAGGCAGGGCCTCGCTGCAGCGCAGAATGATCCCATAGGTCTCAAGGCGTAGCGTCAGCTGAAACTTCACTGATCCATCAGCCCTCTGCCTCCCTCCTCCTTCGAAAGAGCAGTGGCCTGCTCCGCTTCTAAAAGCCCTTGGGCTCCGGAAAGCCGACCGCGCTTTACAAGACACGTGCAGGCAGGAACAGGGGCGAATCCGAGGTGGAGACCATGTGACCACGCGTGGCACTGGCGTATCCCACAGCAGATGGTGTGAACGTGTGTCACCGGAGGCATACCGGGAGACGGCGAAACAAACGGTGGTGTCCAGGCATGTGCCAGTGGAAGGGGGGAAGAAGTGACCTTTCGGTCAAAGCCAAGGGAAATCAAAGAACACCTGGGACTCGGTGGGTGGGGGGCCTGTGCCTGACCCAAGCCAGGTTTTCCAATGCCTATCAGAGGAGCAAAGAATCTTCTGCAGAATTGGCCCCGCCCCCAACCCTCCTCCTCCCTGGTAGCCCTGACGCAACTTCCCCTGCACCCAGCCCCAGCCCCAGCCCCAGCCCCAGCCCCAGACACAGCCCCAGCCCCAGCCCCAGCCCCAGCCCAGTCCCTCTGGTTCCCTGACATTCGTTTGGGCCACAAGATCAAGGGAGTCAGTCCACCCAGGAGCAGAGGAGAGGATGTCCCTCAAGAATGAGACAGGAAGTGCAGAGGAAATGCGACACCACCTGTCCTAGAAGACAAGGCCAGTCACGGTCGCCTAGCGCTCATTCTAGGCAATCCACCCACCCATGAGGGGAAACATGGAGAACAAGGAAGCTTCCCTGTCTGAGACACGTATGGAAGCCAAGAACTCCAGGGTCATGAGACCTGCCCAATGAAGCAGAAAGACGTTTGGAGAGAGATACCATCATGACACGGATCTGCAGGAAGTGTGTCCCTGACGGACTGGGAAGTCATCTTTGTTGAAGACATTGGGCCAGAGGGAGAGGCATCCAGGCCCTTGAGAAACAGGTGAGGCAGAGAAAGAGGGAGGATAGAGCAGAGGCCAGATCCCCGGCAGGAAACAGCGCCGTGCCACCACCACGGGCATAAGGGGAGGGCTTCCAAAAGGGTGGCTTGTCCAGAGAGGCCAGCGTTCCAGTGACAGTGACAGGGATTGTTGCCATCTCCCATTCCCGGCTGCTTCTTCTACACGGTGTGGTGGTGTGTCTTCATTTCTCAGAGAAGAGCCGTGAAAAGGTAGAACCATCTTCTCTGATGTGGTCCTGCTTCCCTACTGCGGGACAAATAGCTCCTGTGGGGCTCTTTTCCTTGGTTGCTGTGTGGTCATGTTGATCTTAGAAAAGAGGCAGCTCATGATGGGGATGAGATTTCAATTGCTCCGTGACCGATGCATCTCCTCACGTGGGCCAGGCCTTCACACACCCAAAGCGGATCCGCGGCGGCGAAAACGATTGACAGCCGGCCTCATGACCCAGGCAGAGACGCAGAAAGAGGCTCAGCAAAGACAGGCCGACATGCCAGAAATCGCCTTGTGCTGCACAGGGCACATTCAGCCAAAGACACACACGCAGAGGGGCACGCACACACTAACCGACAGAGAGAGGGAAAGAAAGACACAGAGACTGAGAGACAGAGAGAGAAGAGAGGATGGGAGACACGCACACACGCGCGCACACATACACGCACACACACACACACAGAAACAGAGTCATACAGCAGAGGCATGGAAACACACCCCCCCCAGGCAACCCCTGAGGCTGCGGGGTTCTGCTCTCGACGAGAACGACCCTGGGGTGAGAGAACAGCCCAGGGGCACGCAGGCCGACCTGTCCTCGAGATGACGGCGGCACGACTTTTGGGGAGACTCACACCAACAGCGTCCGGGCAGGCCTGAGGCTGGGATGCCGTGCTGCTTCAGCCGTACTCCGCCTGGGGTTTCCTCATCCTGGTCGGCCCTTTGCGACTCCTGGCATCCGGAGACGTTCCCGTCGACCCCGTGGAGAGGTCAGACCGGAGCCTCAGAGCCCCGCAACCCAAGCACTGCCACGGAGGGCTCCTGCTCTGCCAAGCCTCAGGGACGGGTTTCTAAGACAACCGTGGGAAGCACTGTGACGGCAGAAGCCGCTCGCGCCTCGCGCATGCGCATTGGCTGGAACGACTCGCGCTCCGCTCGTGGCAGTCTGGCTGCGTCCCCTTTAAATAATGCCCCCGCTGCGCGGCTGCAGCGAGGCTCCTGCTGCAGCCGCGGCGGCGTGTGGATACGGGGTCCAGCTTGGGACGCCGTGGGAGATGGGGCCGCCGCTGCCCTGTCTCAGGGCCAAACCCCCAGGAGTCCCGCCCTCAGGATCTCCTTGAGCCGACTTCCACGGAGGGAAGGGGAGCTTCAGGACGCCTGCTGTGTTCTGGGGACTCCCGTTCAGATCCGATTTTGGCCCCCTCCCAGTGAGATAGGATGGGCTCACCACATCTGGTGAGGCAGGCAGGGCCTCGCTGCAGCGCAGAATGATCCCATAGGTCTCAAGGCGTAGCGTCAGCTGAAACTTCACTGATCCATCAGCCCTCTGCCTCCCTCCTCCTTCGAAAGAGCAGTGGCCTGCTCCGCTTCTAAAAGCCCTGGGGCTCCGGAAAGCCGACCGCGCTTTACAGGACACGTGCAGGCAGGAACAGGGGCGAATCCGAGGTGGAGACCATGTGACCACGCGTGGCACTGGCGTATCCCACAGCAGATGGTGTGAACGTGTGTCACCGGAGGCATACCGGGAGACGGCGAAACAAACGGTGGTGTCCAGGCATGTGCCAGTGGAAGGGGGGAAGAAGTGACCTTTCGGTCAATGCCAAGGGAAATCAAAGAACACCTGGGACTCGGTGGGTGGGGGGCCTGTGCCTGACCCAAGCCAGGTTTTCCAATGCCTATCAGAGGAGCAAAGAATCTTCTGCAGAATTCGCCCCGCCCCCAACCCTCCTCCTCCCTGGTAGCCCTGACGCAACTTCCCCTGCACCCAGCCCCAGCCCCAGCCCCAGCCCCAGCCCCAGACACAGCCCCAGCCCCAGCCCCAGCCCCAGCCCAGTCCCTCTGGTTCCCTGACATTCGTTTGGGCCACAAGATCAAGGGAGTCAGTCCACCCAGGAGCAGAGGAGAGGATGTCCCTCAAGAATGAGACAGGAAGTGCAGAGGAAATGCGACACCACCTGTCCTAGAAGACAAGGCCAGTCACGGTCGCCTAGCGCTCATTCTAGGCAATCCACCCACCCATGAGGGGAAACATGGAGAACAAGGAAGCTTCCCTGTCTGAGACACGTATGGAAGCCAAGAAATCCAGGGTCATGAGACCTGCCCAATGAAGCAGAAAGACGTTTGGAGAGAGATACCATCATGACACGGATCTGCAGGAAGTGTGTCCCTGACGGACTGGGAAGTCATCTTTGTTGAAGACATTGGGCCAGAGCGAGAGGCATCCAGGCCCCTGAGAAACAGGTGAGGCAGAGCAAGAGGGAGGATAGAGCAGAGGCCAGAGCCCCGGCAGGATACAGCGCCGTGCCACCACCACGGGCATAAGGGGAGGGCTTCCAAAAGGGTGGCTTGTCCAGAGAGGCCAGCGTTCCAGTGACAGTGACAGGGATGGTTGCCATCTCCCATTCCCGGCTGCTTCTTCTACACGGTATGGTGGTGTGGCTTCATTTCTCAGAGAAGAGCCGTGAAAAGGTACAACCATCTTCTCTGATGTGGTTCTGCTTCCCTACTGCGGGACAAAGGGCTCCTGTGGGGCTCTTTTCCTTGGTTGCTGTGTGGTCATGTTGATCCTAGAAAAGAGGCAGCTCATGATGGGGATGAGATTTCAATTGCTCCGGGACCGATGCATCTCCCCACGTGGGCCAGGCCTTCACACACCCAAAGCGGATCCGCGGCGGCGAAAACGATTGACAGCCGGCCTCATGACCCAGGCAGAGACGCAGAAAGAGGCTCAGCAAAGACAGGCCGACATGCCAGAAATCGCCTTGTGATGCACAGGGCACATTCAGCCAAAGACACACACGCAGAGGGGCACGCACACACTAACCGACAGAGAGAGGGGAAGAAAGACACAGAGACTGAGAGACAGAGAGAGAAGAGAGGATGGGAGACACACACACACGCGCGCACACATACACGCACACACACACACACAGAAACAGAGTCATAGAGGAGAGGCATGGAAACACACCCCCCCCAGGCAACCCCTGAGGCTGCGGGGTTCTGCTCTCGACGAGAACGACCCTGGGGTGAGAGAACAGCCCAGGGGCACGCAGGCCGACCTGTCCTCGAGATGACGGCGGCACGACTTTTGGGGAGACTCACCCCAACAGCGTCCGGGCAGGCCTGAGGCTTGGATGCCGTGCTGCTTCCCCCGGACTCCGCCTGGGGATTCCTCATCCTGGTCGGCCCTTTGCGACTCCTGGCATCCGGAGACGTTCCCGTCGACCCCGTGGAGAGGTCAGACCGGAGCCTCAGAGCCCCGCCACCCAAGCACTGCCACGGAGGGCTCCTGCTCTGCCAAGTCTCAGGGACGGGTTTCTAAGACAACCGTGGGAAGCACTGTGACGGCAGAAGCCGCTCGCGCCTCGCGCATGCGCATTGGCTGGACCGACTCGCTCTCCGCTCCTGGCAGTCAGGCTGCGTCCCCTTTAAATAATGCCCCCGCTGCGCGGCTGCAGCGAGGCTCCTGCTGCAGCCGCGTCGGCGTGTGGATACGGGGTCCAGCTTGGGACGCCGTGGCAGATGGGGCCGCCGGTGCCCTGTCTCAGGGCCAAACCCCCAGGAGTCCCGCCCTCAGGATCTCCTTGAGCCGACTTCCACGGAGGGAAGGGGAGCTTCAGGACGCCTGCTGTGTTCTGGGGACTCCCGTTCAGATCCGATTTTGGCCCCCTCCCAGTGAGATAGGATGGGCTCACCACATCTGGTGAGGCAGGCAGGGCCTCGCTGCAGCGCAGAATGATCCCATAGGTCTCAAGGCGTAGCGTCAGCTGAAACTTCACTGATCCATCAGCCCTCTGCCTCCCTCCTCTTTCGAAAGAGCAGTGGCCTGCTCCGCTTCTAAAAGCCCTGGGGCTCCGGAAAGCCGACCGCGCTTTACAGGACACGTGCAGGCAGGAACAGGGGCGAATCCGAGGTGGAGACCATGTGACCACGCGTGGCACTGGCGTATCCCACAGCAGATGGTGTGAACGTGTGTCACCGGAGGCATACCGGGAGACGGCGAAACAAACGGTGGTGTCCAGGCATGTGCCAGTGGAAGGGGGGAAGAAGTGACCTTTCGGTCAATGCCAAGGGAAATCAAAGAACACCTGGGACTCGGTGGGTGGGGGGCCTGTGCCTGACCCAAGCCAGGTTTTCCAATGCCTATCAGAGGAGCAAAGAATCTTCTGCAGAATTGGCCCCGCCCCCAACCCTCCTCCTCCCTGGTAGCCCTGACGCAACTTCCCCTGCACCCAGCCCCAGCCCCAGCCCCAGCCCCAGCCCCAGACACAGCCCCAGCCCCAGCCCCAGCCCCAGCCCAGTCCCTCTGGTTCCCTGACATTCGTTTGGGCCACAAGATCAAGGGAGTCAGTCCACCCAGGAGCAGAGGAGAGGATGTCCCTCAAGAATGAGACAGGAAGTGCAGAGGAAATGCGACACCACCTGTCCTAGAAGACAAGGCCAGTCACGGTCGCCTAGCGCTCATTCTAGGCAATCCACCCACCCATGAGGGGAAACATGGAGAACAAGGAAGCTTCCCTGTCTGAGACACGTATGGAAGCCAAGAAATCCAGGGTCATGAGACCTGCCCAATGAAGCAGAAAGACGTTTGGAGAGAGATACCATCATGACACGGATCTGCAGGAAGTGTGTCCCTGACGGACTGGGAAGTCATCTTTGTTGAAGACATTGGGCCAGAGCGAGAGGCATCCAGGCCCCTGAGAAACAGGTGAGGCAGAGCAAGAGGGAGGATAGAGCAGAGGCCAGAGCCCCGGCAGGATACAGCGCCGTGCCACCACCACGGGCATAAGGGGAGGGCTTCCAAAAGGGTGGCTTGTCCAGAGAGGCCAGCGTTCCAGTGACAGTGACAGGGATGGTTGCCATCTCCCATTCCCGGCTGCTTCTTCTACACGGTATGGTGGTGTGGCTTCATTTCTCAGAGAAGAGCCGTGAAAAGGTACAACCATCTTCTCTGATGTGGTCCTGCTTCCCTACTGCGGGACAAAGAGCTCCTGTGGGGCTCTTTTCCTTGGTTGCTGTGTGGTCATCTTGATCTTAGAAAAGAGGCAGCTCATGATGGGGATGAGATTTCAATTGCTCCGGGACCGATGCATCTCCTCACGTGGGCCAGGCCTTCACACACCCAAAGCGGATCCGCGGCGGCGAAAACGATTGACAGCCGGCCTCATGACCCAGGCAGAGACGCAGAAAGAGGCTCAGCAAAGACAGGCCGACATGCCAGAAATCGCCTTGTGCTGCACAGGGCACATTCAGCCAAAGACACACACGCAGAGGGGCACGCACACACTAACCGACAGAGAGAGGGAAAGAAAGACACAGAGACTGAGAGACAGAGAGAGAAGAGAGGATGGGAGACACACACACACGCGCGCACACATACACGCACACACACACACACAGAAACAGAGTCATACAGCAGAGGCATGGAAACACACCCCCCCAGGCAACCCCTGAGGCTGCGGGGTTCTGCTCTCGACGAGAACGACCCTGGGGTGAGAGAACAGCCCAGGGGCACGCAGGCCGACCTGTCCTCGAGATGACGGCGGCACGACTTTTGGGGAGACTCACCCCAACAGCGTCCGGGCAGGCCTGAGGCTGGGATGCCGTGCTGCTTCCCCCGGACTCCGCCTGGGGTTTCCTTATCCTGGTCGGCCCTTTGCGACTCCTGGCATCCGGAGACGTTCTCGTCGACCCCGTGGAGAGGTCAGACCGGAGCCTCAGAGCCCCGCCACCCAAGCACTGCCACGGAGGGCTCCTGCTCAGCCAAGCCTCAGGGATGGGTTTCTAAGACAACCGTGGGAAGCACTGTGACGGCAGAAGCCGCTCGTGCCTCGCGCATGCGCATTGGCTGGACCGACTCGCGCTCCGCTCCTGGCAGTCAGGCTGCGTCCCCTTTAAATAATGCCCCCGCTGCGCGGCTGCAGCGAGGCTCCTGCTGCAGCCGCGGCGGCGTGTGGATACGGGGTCCAGCTTGGGACGCCGTGGGAGATGGGGCCGCCGGTGCCCTGTCTCAGGGCCAAACCCCCAGGAGTCCCGCCCTCAGGATCTCCTTGAGCCGACTTCCACCGAGGGAAGGGGAGCTTCAGGACGCCTGCTGTGTTCTGGGGACTCCCGTTCAGATCCGATTTTGGCCCCCTCCCAGTGAGATAGGATGGGCTCACCACATCTGGTGAGGCAGGCAGGGCCTCGCTGCAGCGCAGAATGATCCCATAGGTCTCAAGGCGTAGCGTCAGCTGAAACTTCACTGATCCATCAGCCCTCTGCCTCCCTCCTCCTTCGAAAGAGCAGTGGCCTGCTCCGCTTCTAAAAGCCCTGGGGCTCCGGAAAGCCGACCGCGCTTTACAGGACACGTGCAGGCAGGAACAGGGGCGAATCCGAGGTGGAGACCATGTGACCACGCGTGGCACTGGCGTATCCCACAGCAGATGGTGTGAACGTGTGTCACCGGAGGCATACCGGGAGACGGCGAAACAAACGGTGGTGTCCAGGCATGTGCCAGTGGAAGGGGGGAAGAAGTGACCTTTCGGTCAATGCCAAGGGAAATCAAAGAACACCTGGGACTCGGTGGGTGGGGGGCCTGTGCCTGACCCAAGCCAGGTTTTCCAATGCCTATCAGAGGAGCAAAGAATCTTCTGCAGAATTCGCCCCGCCCCCAACCCTCCTCCTCCCTGGTAGCCCTGAGGCAACTTCCCCTGCACCCAGCCCCAGCCCCAGCCCCAGCCCCAGCCCCAGACACAGCCCCAGCCCCAGCCCCAGCCCCAGCCCAGTCCCTCTGGTTCCCGGACATTCGTTTGGGCCACAAGATCAAGGGAGTCAGTCCACCCAGGAGCAGAGGAGAGGATGTCCCTCAAGAATGAGACAGGAAGTGCAGAGGAAATGCGACACCACCTGTCCTAGAAGACAAGGCCAGTCACGGTCGCCTAGCGCTCATTCTAGGCAATCCACCCACCCATGAGGGGAAACATGGAGAACAAGGAAGCTTCCCTGTCTGAGACACGTATGGAAGCCAAGAAATCCAGGGTCATGAGACCTGCCCAATGAAGCAGAAAGACGTTTGGAGAGAGATACCATCATGACACGGATCTGCAGGAAGTGTGTCCCTGTCGGACTGGGAAGTCATCTTTGTTGAAGACATTGGGCCAGAGCGAGAGGCATCCAGGCCCCTGAGAAACAGGTGAGGCAGAGCAAGAGGGAGGATAGAGCAGAGGCCAGAGCCCCGGCAGGATACAGCGCCGTGCCACCACCACGGGCATAAGGGGAGGGCTTCCAAAAGGGTGGCTTGTCCAGAGAGGCCAGCGTTCCAGTGACAGTGACAGGGATGGTTGCCATCTCCCATTCCCGGCTGCTTCTTCTACACGGTATGGTGGTGTGGCTTCATTTCTCAGAGAAGAGCCGTGAAAAGGTACAACCATCTTCTCTGATGTGGTCCTGCTTCCCTACTGCGGGACAAAGAGCTCCTGTGGGGCTCTTTTCCTTGGTTGCTGTGTGGTCATCTTGATCTTAGAAAAGAGGCAGCTCATGATGGGGATGAGATTTCAATTGCTCCGGGACCGATGCATCTCCTCACGTGGGCCAGGCCTTCACACACCCAAAGCGGATCCGCGGCGGCGAAAACGATTGACAGCCGGCCTCATGACCCAGGCAGAGACGCAGAAAGAGGCTCAGCAAAGACAGGCCGACATGCCAGAAATCGCCTTGTGCTGCACAGGGCACATTCAGCCAAAGACACACACGCAGAGGGGCACGCACACACTAACCGACAGAGAGAGGGAAAGAAAGACACAGAGACTGAGAGACAGAGAGAGAAGAGAGGATGGGAGACACACACACACGCGCGCACACATACACGCACACACACACACACAGAAACAGAGTCATACAGCAGAGGCATGGAAACACACCCCCCCCAGGCAACCCCTGAGGCTGCGGGGTTCTGCTCTCGACGAGAACGACCCTGGGGTGAGAGAACAGCCCAGGGGCACGCAGGCCGACCTGTCCTCGAGATGACGGCGGCACGACTTTTGGGGAGACTCACCCCAACAGCGTCCGGGCAGGCCTGAGGCTGGGATGCCGTGCTGCTTCCCCCGGACTCCGCCTGGGGTTTCCTCATCCTGGTCGGCCCTTTGCGACTCCTGGCATCCGGAGACGTTCCCGTCGACCCCGTGGAGAGGTCAGACCGGAGCCTCAGAGCCCCGCCACCCAAGCACTGCCACGGAGGGCTCCTGCTCTGCCAAGTCTCAGGGACGGGTTTCTAAGACAACCGTGGGAAGCACTGTGACGGCAGAAGCCGCTCGCGCCTCGCGCATGCGCATTGGCTGGACCGACTCGCGCTCCGCTCCTGGCAGTCAGGCTGCGTCCCCTTTAAATAATGCCCCCGCTGCTCGGCTGCAGCGAGGCTCCTGCTGCAGCCGCGTCGGCGTGTGGATACGGGGTCCAGCTTGGGACGCCGTGGGAGATGGGGCCGCCGGTGCCCTGTCTCAGGGCCAAACCCCCAGGAGTCCCGCCCTCAGGATCTCCTTGAGCCGACTTCCACCGAGGGAAGGGGAGCTTCAGGACGCCTGCTGTGTTCTGGGGACTCCCGTTCAGATCCGATTTTGGCCCCCTCCCAGTGAGATAGGATGGGCTCACCACATGTGGTGAGGCAGGCAGGGCCTCGCTGCAGCGCAGAATGATCCCATAGGTCTCAAGGCGTAGCGTCAGCTGAAACTTCACTGATCCATCAGCCCTCTGCCTCCCTCCTCCTTCGAAAGAGCAGTGGCCTGCTCCGCTTCTAAAAGCCCTGGGGCTCCGGAAAGCCGACCGCGCTTTACAGGACACGTGCAGGCAGGAACAGGGGCGAATCCGAGGTGGAGACCATGTGACCACGCGTGGCACTGGCGTATCCCACAGCAGATGGTGTGAACGTGTGTCACCGGAGGCATACCGGGAGACGGCGAAACAAACGGTGGTGTCCAGGCATGTGCCAGTGGAAGGGGGGAAGAAGTGACCTTTCGGTCAATGCCAAGGGAAATCAAAGAACACCTGGGACTCGGTGGGTGGGGGGCCTGTGCCTGACCCAAGCCAGGTTTTCCAATGCCTATCAGAGGAGCAAAGAATCTTCTGCAGAATTCGCCCCGCCCCCAACCCTCCTCCTCCCTGGTAGCCCTGACGCAACTTCCCCTGCACCCAGCCCCAGCCCCAGCCCCAGCCCCAGCCCCAGACACAGCCCCAGCCCCAGCCCCAGCCCCAGCCCAGTCCCTCTGGTTCCCTGACATTCGTTTGGGCCACAAGATCAAGGGAGTCAGTCCACCCAGGAGCAGAGGAGAGGATGTCCCTCAAGAATGAGACAGGAAGTGCAGAGGAAATGCGACACCACCTGTCCTAGAAGACAAGGCCAGTCACGGTCGCCTAGCGCTCATTCTAGGCAATCCACCCACCCATGAGGGGAAACATGGAGAACAAGGAAGCTTCCCTGTCTGAGACACGTATGGAAGCCAAGAAATCCAGGGTCATGAGACCTGCCCAATGAAGCAGAAAGACGTTTGGAGAGAGATACCATCATGACACGGATCTGCAGGAAGTGTGTCCCTGACGGACTGGGAAGTCATCTTTGTTGAAGACATTGGGCCAGAGCGAGAGGCATCCAGGCCCCTGAGAAACAGGTGAGGCAGAGCAAGAGGGAGGATAGAGCAGAGGCCAGAGCCCCGGCAGGATACAGCGCCGTGCCACCACCACGGGCATAAGGGGAGGGCTTCCAAAAGGGTGGCTTGTCCAGAGAGGCCAGCGTTCCAGTGACAGTGACAGGGATGGTTGCCATCTCCCATTCCCGGCTGCTTCTTCTACACGGTATGGTGGTGTGGCTTCATTTCTCAGAGAAGAGCCGTGAAAAGGTACAACCATCTTCTCTGATGTGGTCCTGCTTCCCTACTGCGGGACAAAGAGCTCCTGTGGGGCTCTTTTCCTTGGTTGCTGTGTGGTCATCTTGATCTTAGAAAAGAGGCAGCTCATGATGGGGATGAGATTTCAATTGCTCCGGGACCGATGCATCTCCTCACGTGGGCCAGGCCTTCACACACCCAAAGCGGATCCGCGGCGGCGAAAACGATTGACAGCCGGCCTCATGACCCAGGCAGAGACGCAGAAAGAGGCTCAGCAAAGACAGGCCGACATGCCAGAAATCGCCTTGTGCTGCACAGGGCACATTCAGCCAAAGACACACACGCAGAGGGGCACGCACACACTAACCGACAGAGAGAGGGAAAGAAAGACACAGAGACTGAGAGACAGAGAGAGAAGAGAGGATGGGAGACACACACACACGCGCGCACACATACACGCACACACACACACACAGAAACAGAGTCATACAGCAGAGGCATGGAAACACACCCCCCCCAGGCAACCCCTGAGGCTGCGGGGTTCTGCTCTCGACGAGAACGACCCTGGGGTGAGAGAACAGCCCAGGGGCACGCAGGCCGACCTGTCCTCGAGATGACGGCGGCACGACTTTTGGGGAGACTCACCCCAACAGCGTCCGGGCAGGCCTGAGGCTGGGATGCCGTGCTGCTTCCCCCGGACTCCGCCTGGGGTTTCCTCATCCTGGTCGGCCCTTTGCGACTCCTGGCATCCGGAGACGTTCCCGTCGACCCCGTGGAGAGGTCAGACCGGAGCCTCAGAGCCCCGCCACCCAAGCACTGCCACGGAGGGCTCCTGCTCTGCCAAGCCTCAGGGACGGGTTTCTAAGACAACCGTGGGAAGCACTGTGACGGCAGAAGCCGCTCGCGCCTCGCGCATGCGCATTGGCTGGACCGACTCGCGCTCCGCTCCTGGCAGTCAGGCTGCGTCCCCTTTAAATAATGCCCCCGCTGCGCGGCTGCAGCGAGGCTCCTGCTGCAGCCGCGGCGGCGTGTGGATACGGGGTCCAGCTTGGGACGCCGTGGGAGATGGGGCCGCCGGTGCCCTGTCTCAGGGCCAAACCCCCAGGAGTCCCGCCCTCAGGATCTCCTTGAGCCGACTTCCACCGAGGGAAGGGGAGCTTCAGGACGCCTGCTGTGTTCTGGGGACTCCCGTTCAGATCCGATTTTGGCCCCCTCCCAGTGAGATAGGATGGGCTCACCACATCTGGTGAGGCAGGCAGGGCCTCGCTGCAGCGCAGAATGATCCCATAGGTCTCAAGGCGTAGCGTCAGCTGAAACTTCACTGATCCATCAGCCCTCTGCCTCCCTCCTCCTTCGAAAGAGCAGTGGCCTGCTCCGCTTCTAAAAGCCCTGGGGCTCCGGAAAGCCGACCGCGCTTTACAGGACACGTGCAGGCAGGAACAGGGGCGAATCCGAGGTGGAGACCATGTGACCACGCGTGGCACTGGCGTATCCCACAGCAGATGGTGTGAACGTGTGTCACCGGAGGCATACCGGGAGACGGCGAAACAAACGGTGGTGTCCAGGCATGTGCCAGTGGAAGGGGGGAAGAAGTGACCTTTCGGTCAATGCCAAGGGAAATCAAAGAACACCTGGGACTCGGTGGGTGGGGGGCCTGTGCCTGACCCAAGCCAGGTTTTCCAATGCCTATCAGAGGAGCAAAGAATCTTCTGCAGAATTCGCCCCGCCCCCAACCCTCCTCCTCCCTGGTAGCCCTGACGCAACTTCCCCTGCACCCAGCCCCAGCCCCAGCCCCAGCCCCAGCCCCAGACACAGCCCCAGCCCCAGCCCCAGCCCCAGCCCAGTCCCTCTGGTTCCCTGACATTCGTTTGGGCCACAAGATCAAGGGAGTCAGTCCACCCAGGAGCAGAGGAGAGGATGTCCCTCAAGAATGAGACAGGAAGTGCAGAGGAAATGCGACACCACCTGTCCTAGAAGACAAGGCCAGTCACGGTCGCCTAGCGCTCATTCTAGGCAATCCACCCACCCATGAGGGGAAACATGGAGAACAAGGAAGCTTCCCTGTCTGAGACACGTATGGAAGCCAAGAAATCCAGGGTCATGAGACCTGCCCAATGAAGCAGAAAGACGTTTGGAGAGAGATACCATCATGACACGGATCTGCAGGAAGTGTGTCCCTGACGGACTGGGAAGTCATCTTTGTTGAAGACATTGGGCCAGAGCGAGAGGCATCCAGGCCCCTGAGAAACAGGTGAGGCAGAGCAAGAGGGAGGATAGAGCAGAGGCCAGAGCCCCGGCAGGATACAGCGCCGTGCCACCACCACGGGCATAAGGGGAGGGCTTCCAAAAGGGTGGCTTGTCCAGAGAGGCCAGCGTTCCAGTGACAGTGACAGGGATGGTTGCCATCTCCCATTCCCGGCTGCTTCTTCTACACGGTATGGTGGTGTGGCTTCATTTCTCAGAGAAGAGCCGTGAAAAGGTACAACCATCTTCTCTGATGTGGTCCTGCTTCCCTACTGCGGGACAAAGAGCTCCTGTGGGGCTCTTTTCCTTGGTTGCTGTGTGGTCATGTTGATCTTAGAAAAGAGGCAGCTCATGATGGGGATGAGATTTCAATTGCTCCGGGACCGATGCATCTCCTCACGTGGGCCAGGCCTTCACACACCCAAAGCGGATCCGCGGCGGCGAAAACGATTGACAGCCGGCCTCATGACCCAGGCAGAGACGCAGAAAGAGGCTCAGCAAAGACAGGCCGACATGCCAGAAATCGCCTTGTGCTGCACAGGGCACATTCAGCCAAAGACACACACGCAGAGGGGCACGCACACACTAACCGACAGAGAGAGGGAAAGAAAGACACAGAGACTGAGAGACAGAGAGAGAAGAGAGGATGGGAGACACACACACACGCGCGCACACATACACGCACACACACACACACAGAAACAGAGTCATACAGCAGAGGCATGGAAACACACCCCCCAAGGCAACCCCTGAGGCTGCGGGGTTCTGTTCTCGACGAGAACGACCCTGGGGTGAGAGAACAGCCCAGGGGCACGCAGGCCGACCTGTCCTCGAGATGACGGCGGCACGACTTTTGGGGAGACTCACCCCAACAGCGTCCGGGCAGGCCTGAGGCTGGGATGCCGTGCTGCTTCCCCCGGACTCCGCCTGGGGTTTCCTCATCCTGGTCGGCCCTTTGCGACTCCTGGCATCCGGAGACGTTCCCGTCGACCCCGTGGAGAGGTCAGACCGGAGCCTCAGAGCCCCGCCACCCAAGCACTGCCACGGAGGGCTCCTGCTCAGCCAAGCCTCAGGGACGGGTTTCTAAGACAACCGTGGGAAGCACTGTGACGGCAGAAGCCGCTCGTGCCTCGCGCATGCGCATTGGCTGGACCGACTCGCGCTCCGCTCCTGGCAGTCAGGCTGCGTCCCCTTTAAATAATGCCCCCGCTGCGCGGCTGCAGCGAGGCTCCTGCTGCAGCCGCGGCGGCGTGTGGATACGGGGTCCAGCTTGGGACGCCGTGGGAGATGGGGCCGCCGGTGCCCTGTCTCAGGGCCAAACCCCCAGGAGTCCCGCCCTCAGGATCTCCTTGAGCCGACTTCCACCGAGGGAAGGGGAGCTTCAGGACGCCTGCTGTGTTCTGGGGACTCCCGTTCAGATCCGATTTTGGCCCCCTCCCAGTGAGATAGGATGGGCTCACCACATCTGGTGAGGCAGGCAGGGCCTCGCTGCAGCGCAGAATGATCCCATAGGTCTCAAGGCGTAGCGTCAGCTGAAACTTCACTGATCCATCAGCCCTCTGCCTCCCTCCTCCTTCGAAAGAGCAGTGGCCTGCTCCGCTTCTAAAAGCCCTGGGGCTCCGGAAAGCCGACCGCGCTTTACAGGACACGTGCAGGCAGGAACAGGGGCGAATCCGAGGTGGAGACCATGTGACCACGCGTGGCACTGGCGTATCCCACAGCAGATGGTGTGAACGTGTGTCACCGGAGGCATACCGGGAGACGGCGAAACAAACGGTGGTGTCCAGGCATGTGCCAGTGGAAGGGGGGAAGAAGTGACCTTTCGGTCAATGCCAAGGGAAATCAAAGAACACCTGGGACTCGGTGGGTGGGGGGCCTGTGCCTGACCCAAGCCAGGTTTTCCAATGCCTATCAGAGGAGCAAAGAATCTTCTGCAGAATTCGCCCCGCCCCCAACCCTCCTCCTCCCTGGTAGCCCTGACGCAACTTCCCCTGCACCCAGCCCCAGCCCCAGCCCCAGCCCCAGACACAGCCCCAGCCCCAGACACAGCCCCAGCCCCAGCCCCAGCCCCAGCCCAGTCCCTCTGGTTCCCTGACATTCGTTTGGGCCACAAGATCAAGGGAGTCAGTCCACCGAGGAGCAGAGGAGAGGATGTCCCTCAAGAATGAGACAGGAAATGCAGAGGAAATGCGACACCACCTGTCCTAGAAGACAAGGCCAGTCACGGTCGCCTAGCGCTCATTCTAGGCAATCCACCCACCCATGAGGGGAAACATGGAGAACAAGGAAGCTTCCCTGTCTGAGACACGTATGGAAGCCAAGAAATCCAGGGTCATGAGACCTGCCCAATGAAGCAGAAAGACGTTTGGAGAGAGATACCATCATGACACGGATCTGCAGGAAGTGTGTCCCTGACGGACTGGGAAGTCATCTTTGTTGAAGACATTGGGCCAGAGCGAGAGGCATCCAGGCCCCTGAGAAACAGGTGAGGCAGAGCAAGAGGGAGGATAGAGCAGAGGCCAGAGCCCCGGCAGGATACAGCGCCGTGCCACCACCACGGGCATAAGGGGAGGGCTTCCAAAAGGGTGGCTTGTCCAGAGAGGCCAGCGTTCCAGTGACAGTGACAGGGATGGTTGCCATCTCCCATTCCCGGCTGCTTCTTCTACACGGTATGGTGGTGTGGCTTCATTTCTCAGAGAAGAGCCGTGAAAAGGTACAACCATCTTCTCTGATGTGGTCCTGCTTCCCTACTGCGGGACAAAGAGCTCCTGTGGGGCTCTTTTCCTTGGTTGCTGTGTGGTCATGTTGATCTTAGAAAAGAGGCAGCTCATGATGGGGATGAGATTTCAATTGCTCCGGGACCGATGCATCTCCTCACGTGGGCCAGGCCTTCACACACCCAAAGCGGATCCGCGGTGGCGAAAACGATTGACAGCCGGCCTCATGACCCAGGCAGAGACGCAGAAAGAGGCTCAGCAAAGACAGGCCGACATGCCAGAAATCGCCTTGTGCTGCACAGGGCACATTCAGCCAAAGACACACACGCAGAGGGGCACGCACACACTAACCGACAGAGAGAGGGAAAGAAAGACACAGAGACTGAGAGACAGAGAGAGAAGAGAGGATGGGAGACACACACACACGCGCGCACACATACACGCACACACACACACACAGAAACAGAGTCATACAGCAGAGGCATGGAAACACACCCCCCCCAGGCAACCCCTGAGGCTGCGGGGTTCTGCTCTCGACGAGAACGACCCTGGGGTGAGAGAACAGCCCAGGGGCACGCAGGCCGACCTGTCCTCGAGATGACGGCGGCACGACTTTTGGGGAGACTCACCCCAACAGCGTCCAGGCAGGCCTGAGGCTGGGATGCCGTGCTGCTTCCCCCGGACTCCGCCTGGGGTTTCCTCATCCTGGTCGGCCCTTTGCGACTCCTGGCATCCGGAGACGTTCCCGTCGACCCCGTGGAGAGGTCAGACCGGAGCCTCAGAGCCCCGCCACCCAAGCACTGCCACGGAGGGCTCCTGCTCAGCCAAGCCTCAGGGACGGGTTTCTAAGACAACCGTGGGAAGCACTGTGACGGCAGAAGCCGCTCGTGCCTCGCGCATGCGCATTGGCTGGACCGACTCGCGCTCCGCTCCTGGCAGTCAGGCTGCGTCCCCTTTAAATAATGCCCCCGCTGCGCGGCTGCAGCGAGGCTCCTGCTGCAGCCGCGGCGGCGTGTGGATACAGGGTCCAGCTTGGGACGCCGTGGGAGATGGGGCCGCCGCTGCCCTGTCTCAGGGCCAAACCCCCAGGAGTCCCGCCCTCAGGATCTCCTTGAGCCGACTTCCACCGAGGGAAGGGGAGCTTCAGGACGCCTGCTGTGTTCTGGGGACTCCCGTTCAGATCCGATTTTGGCCCCCTCCCAGTGAGATAGGATGGGCTCACCACATCTGGTGAGGCAGGCAGGGCCTCGCTGCAGCGCAGAATGATCCCATAGGTCTCAAGGCGTAGCGTCAGCTGAAACTTCACTGATCCATCAGCCCTCTGCCTCCCTCCTCCTTCGAAAGAGCAGTGGCCTGCTCCGCTTCTAAAAGCCCTGGGGCTCCGGAAAGCCGACCGCGCTTTACAGGACACGTGCAGGCAGGAACAGGGGCGAATCCGAGGTGGAGACCATGTGACCACGCGTGGCACTGGCGTATCCCACAGCAGATGGTGTGAACGTGTGTCACCGGAGGCATACCGGTAGACGGCGAAACAAACGGTGGTGTCCAGGCATGTGCCAGTGGAAGGGGGGAAGAAGTGACCTTTCGGTCAATGCCAAGGGAAATCAAAGAACACCTGGGACTCGGTGGGTGGGGGGCCTGTGCCTGACCCAAGCCAGGTTTTCCAATGCCTATCAGAGGAGCAAAGAATCTTCTGCAGAATTCGCCCCGCCCCCAACCCTCCTCCTCCCTGGTAGCCCTGACGCAACTTCCCCTGCACCCAGCCCCAGCCCCAGCCCCAGCCCCAGCCCCAGCCCCAGACACAGCCCCAGCCCCAGCCCCAGCCCCAGCCCAGTCCCTCTGGTTCCCTGACATTCGTTTGGGCCACAAGATCAAGGGAGTCAGTCCACCCAGGAGCAGAGGAGAGGATGTCCCTCAAGAATGAGACAGGAAGTGCAGAGGAAATGCGACACCACCTGTCCTAGAAGACAAGGCCAGTCACGGTCGCCTAGCGCTCATTCTAGGCAATCCACCCACCCATGAGGGGAAACATGGAGAACAAGGAAGCTTCCCTGTCTGAGACACGTATGGAAGCCAAGAAATCCAGGGTCATGAGACCTGCCCAATGAAGCAGAAAGACGTTTGGAGAGAGATACCATCATGACACGGATCTGCAGGAAGTGTGTCCCTGACGGACTGGGAAGTCATCTTTGTTGAAGACATTGGGCCAGAGCGAGAGGCATCCAGGCCCCTGAGAAACAGGTGAGGCAGAGCAAGAGGGAGGATAGAGCAGAGGCCAGAGCCCCGGCAGGATACAGCGCCGTGCCACCACCACGGGCATAAGGGGAGGGCTTCCAAAAGGGTGGCTTGTCCAGAGAGGCCAGCGTTCCAGTGACAGTGACAGGGATGGTTGCCATCTCCCATTCCCGGCTGCTTCTTCTACACGGTATGGTGGTGTGGCTTCATTTCTCAGAGAAGAGCCGTGAAAAGGTACAACCATCTTCTCTGATGTGGTCCTGCTTCCCTACTGCGGGACAAAGAGCTCCTGTGGGGCTCTTTTCCTTGGTTGCTGTGTGGTCATGTTGATCTTAGAAAAGAGGCAGCTCATGATGGGGATGAGATTTCAATTGCTCCGGGACCGATGCATCTCCTCACGTGGGCCAGGCCTTCACACACCCAAAGCGGATCCGCGGCGGCGAAAACGATTGACAGCCGGCCTCATGACCCAGGCAGAGACGCAGAAAGAGGCTCAGCAAAGACAGGCCGACATGCCAGAAATCGCCTTGTGCTGCACAGGGCACATTCAGCCAAAGACACACACGCAGAGGGGCACGCACACACTAACCGACAGAGAGAGGGAAAGAAAGACACAGAGACTGAGAGACAGAGAGAGAAGAGAGGATGGGAGACACACACACACGCGCGCACACATACACGCACACACACACACACAGAAACAGAGTCATACAGCAGAGGCATGGAAACACACCCCCCCCAGGCAACCCCTGAGGCTGCGGGGTTCTGCTCTCGACGAGAACGACCCTGGGGTGAGAGAACAGCCCAGGGGCACGCAGGCCGACCTGTCCTCGAGATGACGGCGGCACGACTTTTGGGGAGACTCACCCCAACAGCGTCCGGGCAGGCCTGAGGCTGGGATGCCGTGCTGCTTCCCCCGGACTCCGCCTGGGGTTTCCTCATCCTGGTCGGCCCTTTGCGACTCCTGGCATCCGGAGACGTTCCCGTCGACCCCGTGGAGAGGTCAGACCGGAGCCTCAGAGCCCCGCCACCTAAGCACTGCCACGGAGGGCCCCTGCTCAGCCAAGCCTCAGGGACGGGTTTCTAAGACAACCGTGGGAAGCACTGTGACGGCAGAAGCCGCTCGCGCCTCGCGCATGCACATTGGCTGGACCGACTCGCCCTCCGCTCCTGGCAGTCAGGCTGCGTCCCCTTTAAATAATGCCCCCGCTGCGCGGCTGCAGCGAGGCTCCTGCTGCAGCCGCGGCGGCGTGTGGATACGGGGTCCAGCTTGGGACGCCGTGGGAGATGGGGCCGCCGGTGCCCTGTCTCAGGGCCAAACCCCCAGGAGTCCCGCCCTCAGGATCTCCTTGAGCCGACTTCCACGGAGGGAAGGGGAGCTTCAGGACGCCTGCTGTGTTCTGGGGACTCCCGTTCAGATCCGATTTTGGCCCCCTCCCAGTGAGATAGGATGGGCTCACCACATCTGGTGAGGCAGGCAGGGCCTCGCTGCAGCGCAGAATGATCCCATAGGTCTCAAGGCGTAGCGTCAGCTGAAACTTCACTGATCCATCAGCCCTCTGCCTCCCTCCTCCTTCGAAAGAGCAGTGGCCTGCTCCGCTTCTAAAAGCCCTGGGGCTCCGGAAAGCCGACCGCGCTTTACAGGACACGTGCAGGCAGGAACAGGGGCGAATCCGAGGTGGAGACCATGTGACCACGCGTGGCACTGGCGTATCCCACAGCAGATGGTGTGAACGTGTGTCACCGGAGGCATACTGGGAGACGGCGAAACAAACGGTGGTGTCCAGGCATGTGCCAGTGGAAGGGGGGAAGAAGTGACCTTTCGGTCAATGCCAAGGGAAATCAAAGAACACCTGGGACTCGGTGGGTGGGGGGCCTGTGCCTGACCCAAGCCAGGTTTTCCAATGCCTATCAGAGGAGCAAAGAATCTTCTGCAGAATTCGCCCCGCCCCCAACCCTCCTCCTCCCTGGTAGCCCTGACGCAACTTCCCCTGCACCCAGCCCCAGCCCCAGCCCCAGCCCCAGCCCCAGCCCCAGCCCCAGACACAGCCCCAGCCCCAGCCCCAGCCCCAGCCCAGTCCCTCTGGTTCCCTGACATTCGTTTGGGCCACAAGATCAAGGGAGTCAGTCCACCCAGGAGCAGAGGAGAGGATGTCCCTCAAGAATGAGACAGGAAGTGCAGAGGAAATGCGACACCACCTGTCCTAGAAGACAAGGCCAGTCACGGTCGCCTAGCGCTCATTCTAGGCAATCCACCCACCCATGAGGGGAAACATGGAGAACAAGGAAGCTTCCCTGTCTGAGACACGTATGGAAGCCAAGAAATCCAGGGTCATGAGACCTGCCCAATGAAGCAGAAAGACGTTTGGAGAGAGATACCATCATGACACGGATCTGCAGGAAGTGTGTCCCTGACGGACTGGGAAGTCATCTTTGTTGAAGACATTGGGCCAGAGCGAGAGGCATCCAGGCCCCTGAGAAACAGGTGAGGCAGAGCAAGAGGGAGGATAGAGCAGAGGCCAGAGCCCCAGCAGGATACAGCGCCGTGCCACCACCACGGGCATAAGGGGAGGGCTTCCAAAAGGGTGGCTTGTCCAGAGAGGCCAGCGTTCCAGTGACAGTGACAGGGATGGTTGCCATCTCCCATTCCCGGCTGCTTCTTCTACACGGTATGGTGGTGTGGCTTCATTTCTCAGAGAAGAGCCGTGAAAAGGTACAACCATCTTCTCTGATGTGGTCCTGCTTCCCTACTGCGGGACAAAGAGCTCCTGTGGGGCTCTTTTCCTTGGTTGCTGTGTGGTCATGTTGATCTTAGAAAAGAGGCAGCTCATGATGGGGATGAGATTTCAATTGCTCCGGGACCGATGCATCTCCTCACGTGGGCCAGGCCTTCACACACCCAAAGCGGATCCGCGGCGGCGAAAACGATTGACAGCCGGCCTCATGACCCAGGCAGAGACGCAGAAAGAGGCTCAGCAAAGACAGGCCGACATGCCAGAAATCGCCTTGTGCTGCACAGGGCACATTCAGCCAAAGACACACACGCAGAGGGGCACGCACACACTAACCGACAGAGAGAGGGAAAGAAAGACACAGAGACTGAGAGACAGAGAGAGAAGAGAGGATGGGAGACACACACACACGCGCGCACACATACACGCACACACACACACACAGAAACAGAGTCATACAGCAGAGGCATGGAAACACACCCCCCCCAGGCAACCCCTGAGGCTGCGGGGTTCTGCTCTCGACGAGAACGACCCTGGGGTGAGAGAACAGCCCAGGGGCACGCAGGCCGACCTGTCCTCGAGATGACGGCGGCACGACTTTTGGGGAGACTCACCCCAACAGCGTCCGGGCAGGCCTGAGGCTGGGATGCCGTGCTGCTTCCCCCGGACTCCGCCTGGGGTTTCCTCATCCTGGTCGGCCCTTTGCGACTCCTGGCATCCGGAGACGTTCCCGTCGACCCCGTGGAGAGGTCAGACCGGAGCCTCAGAGCCCCGCCACCTAAGCACTGCCACGGAGGGCCCCTGCTCAGCCAAGCCTCAGGGACGGGTTTCTAAGACAACCGTGGGAAGCACTGTGACGGCAGAAGCCGCTCGCGCCTCGCGCATGCACATTGGCTGGACCGACTCGCCCTCCGCTCCTGGCAGTCAGGCTGCGTCCCCTTTAAATAATGCCCCCGCTGCGCGGCTGCAGCGAGGCTCCTGCTGCAGCCGCGGCGGCGTGTGGATACGGGGTCCAGCTTGGGACGCCGTGGGAGATGGGGCCGCCGGTGCCCTGTCTCAGGGCCAAACCCCCAGGAGTCCCGCCCTCAGGATCTCCTTGAGCCGACTTCCACCGAGGGAAGGGGAGCTTCAGGACGCCTGCTGTGTTCTGGGGACTCCCGTTCAGATCCGATTTTGGCCCCCTCCCAGTGAGATAGGATGGGCTCACCACATCTGGTGAGGCAGGCAGGGCCTCGCTGCAGCGCAGAATGATCCCATAGGTCTCAAGGCGTAGCGTCAGCTGAAACTTCACTGATCCATCAGCCCTCTGCCTCCCTCCTCCTTCGAAAGAGCAGTGGCCTGCTCCGCTTCTAAAAGCCCTGGGGCTCCGGAAAGCCGACCGCGCTTTACAGGACACGTGCAGGCAGGAACAGGGGCGAATCCGAGGTGGAGACCATGTGACCACGCGTGGCACTGGCGTATCCCACAGCAGATGGTGTGAACGTGTGTCACCGGAGGCATACCGGGAGACGGCGAAACAAACGGTGGTGTCCAGGCATGTGCCAGTGGAAGGGGGGAAGAAGTGACCTTTCGGTCAATGCCAAGGGAAATCAAAGAACACCTGGGACTCGGTGGGTGGGGGGGCCTGTGCCTGACCCAAGCCAGGTTTTCCAATGCCTATCAGAGGAGCAAAGAATCTTCTGCAGAATTCGCCCCGCCCCCAACCCTCCTCCTCCCTGGTAGCCCTGACGCAACTTCCCCTGCACCCAGCCCCAGCCCCAGCCCCAGCCCCAGCCCCAGCCCCAGCCCCAGACACAGCCCCAGCCCCAGCCCCAGCCCCAGCCCAGTCCCTCTGGTTCCCTGACATTCGTTTGGGCCACAAGATCAAGGGAGTCAGTCCACCCAGGAGCAGAGGAGAGGATGTCCCTCAAGAATGAGACAGGAAGTGCAGAGGAAATGCGACACCACCTGTCCTAGAAGACAAGGCCAGTCACGGTCGCCTAGCGCTCATTCTAGGCAATCCACCCACCCATGAGGGGAAACATGGAGAACAAGGAAGCTTCCCTGTCTGAGACACGTATGGAAGCCAAGAAATCCAGGGTCATGAGACCTGCCCAATGAAGCAGAAAGACGTTTGGAGAGAGATACCATCATGACACGGATCTGCAGGAAGTGTGTCCCTGACGGACTGGGAAGTCATCTTTGTTGAAGACATTGGGCCAGAGCGAGAGGCATCCAGGCCCCTGAGAAACAGGTGAGGCAGAGCAAGAGGGAGGATAGAGCAGAGGCCAGAGCCCCGGCAGGATACAGCGCCGTGCCACCACCACGGGCATAAGGGGAGGGCTTCCAAAAGGGTGGCTTGTCCAGAGAGGCCAGCGTTCCAGTGACAGTGACAGGGATGGTTGCCATCTCCCATTCCCGGCTGCTTCTTCTACACGGTATGGTGGTGTGGCTTCATTTCTCAGAGAAGAGCCGTGAAAAGGTACAACCATCTTCTCTGATGTGGTCCTGCTTCCCTACTGCGGGACAAAGAGCTCCTGTGGGGCTCTTTTCCTTGGTTGCTGTGTGGTCATCTTGATCTTAGAAAAGAGGCAGCTCATGATGGGGATGAGATTTCAATTGCTCCGGGACCGATGCATCTCCTCACGTGGGCCAGGCCTTCACACACCCAAAGCGGATCCGCGGCGGCGAAAACGATTGACAGCCGGCCTCATGACCCAGGCAGAGACGCAGAAAGAGGCTCAGCAAAGACAGGCCGACATGCCAGAAATCGCCTTGTGCTGCACAGGGCACATTCAGCCAAAGACACACACGCAGAGGGGCACGCACACACTAACCGACAGAGAGAGGGAAAGAAAGACACAGAGACTGAGAGACAGAGAGAGAAGAGAGGATGGGAGACACACACACACGCGCGCACACATACACGCACACACACACACACAGAAACAGAGTCATACAGCAGAGGCATGGAAACACACCCCCCCAGGCAACCCCTGAGGCTGCGGGGTTCTGCTCTCGACGAGAACGACCCTGGGGTGAGAGAACAGCCCAGGGGCACGCAGGCCGACCTGTCCTCGAGATGACGGCGGCACGACTTTTGGGGAGACTCACCCCAACAGCGTCCGGGCAGGCCTGAGGCTGGGATGCCGTGCTGCTTCCCCCGGACTCCGCCTGGGGTTTCCTCATCCTGGTCGGCCCTTTGCGACTCCTGGCATCCGGAGACGTTCCCGTCGACCCCGTGGAGAGGTCAGACCGGAGCCTCAGAGCCCCGCCACCCAAGCACTGCCACGGAGGGCTCCTGCTCAGCCAAGCCTCAGGGACGGGTTTCTAAGACAACCGTGGGAAGCACTGTGACGGCAGAAGCCGCTCGCGCCTCGCGCATGCGCATTGGCTGGACCGACTCGCGCTCCGCTCCTGGCAGTCAGGCTGCGTCCCCTTTAAATAATGCCCCCGCTGCGCGGCTGCAGCGAGGCTCCTGCTGCAGCCGCGGCGGCGTGTGGATACGGGGTCCAGCTTGGGACGCCGTGGGAGATGGGGCCGCCGGTGCCCTGTCTCAGGGCCAAACCCCCAGGAGTCCCGCCCTCAGGATCTCCTTGAGCCGACTTCCACGGAGGGAAGGGGAGCTTCAGGACGCCTGCTGTGTTCTGGGGACTCCCGTTCAGATCCGATTTTGGCCCCCTCCCAGTGAGATAGGATGGGCTCACCACATCTGGTGAGGCAGGCAGGGCCTCGCTGCAGCGCAGAATGATCCCATAGGTCTCAAGGCGTAGCGTCAGCTGAAACTTCACTGATCCATCAGCCCTCTGCCTCCCTCCTCCTTCGAAAGAGCAGTGGCCTGCTCCGCTTCTAAAAGCCCTGGGGCTCCGGAAAGCCGACCGCGCTTTACAGGACACGTGCAGGCAGGAACAGGGGCGAATCCGAGGTGGAGACCATGTGACCACGCGTGGCACTGGCGTATCCCACAGCAGATGGTGTGAACGTGTGTCACCGGAGGCATACCGGGAGACGGCGAAACAAACGGTGGTGTCCAGGCATGTGCCAGTGGAAGGGGGGAAGAAGTGACCTTTCGGTCAATGCCAAGGGAAATCAAAGAACACCTGGGACTCGGTGGGTGGGGGGCCTGTGCCTGACCCAAGCCAGGTTTTCCAATGCCTATCAGAGGAGCAAAGAATCTTCTGCAGAATTCGCCCCGCCCCCAACCCTCCTCCTCCCTGGTAGCCCTGACGCAACTTCCCCTGCACCCAGCCCCAGCCCCAGCCCCAGCCCCAGACACAGCCCCAGCCCCAGACACAGCCCCAGCCCCAGCCCCAGCCCCAGCCCAGTCCCTCTGGTTCCCTGACATTCGTTTGGGCCACAAGATCAAGGGAGTCAGTCCACCGAGGAGCAGAGGAGAGGATGTCCCTCAAGAATGAGACAGGAAATGCAGAGGAAATGCGACACCACCTGTCCTAGAAGACAAGGCCAGTCACGGTCGCCTAGCGCTCATTCTAGGCAATCCACCCACCCATGAGGGGAAACATGGAGAACAAGGAAGCTTCCCTGTCTGAGACACGTATGGAAGCCAAGAAATCCAGGGTCATGAGACCTGCCCAATGAAGCAGAAAGACGTTTGGAGAGAGATACCATCATGACACGGATCTGCAGGAAGTGTGTCCCTGACGGACTGGGAAGTCATCTTTGTTGAAGACATTGGGCCAGAGCGAGAGGCATCCAGGCCCCTGAGAAACAGGTGAGGCAGAGCAAGAGGGAGGATAGAGCAGAGGCCAGAGCCCCGGCAGGATACAGCGCCGTGCCACCACCACGGGCATAAGGGGAGGGCTTCCAAAAGGGTGGCTTGTCCAGAGAGGCCAGCGTTCCAGTGACAGTGACAGGGATGGTTGCCATCTCCCATTCCCGGCTGCTTCTTCTACACGGTATGGTGGTGTGGCTTCATTTCTCAGAGAAGAGCCGTGAAAAGGTACAACCATCTTCTCTGATGTGGTCCTGCTTCCCTACTGCGGGACAAAGAGCTCCTGTGGGGCTCTTTTCCTTGGTTGCTGTGTGGTCATGTTGATCTTAGAAAAGAGGCAGCTCATGATGGGGATGAGATTTCAATTGCTCCGGGACCGATGCATCTCCTCACGTGGGCCAGGCCTTCACACACCCAAAGCGGATCCGCGGTGGCGAAAACGATTGACAGCCGGCCTCATGACCCAGGCAGAGACGCAGAAAGAGGCTCAGCAAAGACAGGCCGACATGCCAGAAATCGCCTTGTGCTGCACAGGGCACATTCAGCCAAAGACACACACGCAGAGGGGCACGCACACACTAACCGACAGAGAGAGGGAAAGAAAGACACAGAGACTGAGAGACAGAGAGAGAAGAGAGGATGGGAGACACACACACACGCGCGCACACATACACGCACACACACACACACAGAAACAGAGTCATACAGCAGAGGCATGGAAACACACCCCCCCCAGGCAACCCCTGAGGCTGCGGGGTTCTGCTCTCGACGAGAACGACCCTGGGGTGAGAGAACAGCCCAGGGGCACGCAGGCCGACCTGTCCTCGAGATGACGGCGGCACGACTTTTGGGGAGACTCACCCCAACAGCGTCCAGGCAGGCCTGAGGCTGGGATGCCGTGCTGCTTCCCCCGGACTCCGCCTGGGGTTTCCTCATCCTGGTCGGCCCTTTGCGACTCCTGGCATCCGGAGACGTTCCCGTCGACCCCGTGGAGAGGTCAGACCGGAGCCTCAGAGCCCCGCCACCCAAGCACTGCCACGGAGGGCTCCTGCTCAGCCAAGCCTCAGGGACGGGTTTCTAAGACAACCGTGGGAAGCACTGTGACGGCAGAAGCCGCTCGTGCCTCGCGCATGCGCATTGGCTGGACCGACTCGCGCTCCGCTCCTGGCAGTCAGGCTGCGTCCCCTTTAAATAATGCCCCCGCTGCGCGGCTGCAGCGAGGCTCCTGCTGCAGCCGCGGCGGCGTGTGGATACAGGGTCCAGCTTGGGACGCCGTGGGAGATGGGGCCGCCGCTGCCCTGTCTCAGGGCCAAACCCCCAGGAGTCCCGCCCTCAGGATCTCCTTGAGCCGACTTCCACCGAGGGAAGGGGAGCTTCAGGACGCCTGCTGTGTTCTGGGGACTCCCGTTCAGATCCGATTTTGGCCCCCTCCCAGTGAGATAGGATGGGCTCACCACATCTGGTGAGGCAGGCAGGGCCTCGCTGCAGCGCAGAATGATCCCATAGGTCTCAAGGCGTAGCGTCAGCTGAAACTTCACTGATCCATCAGCCCTCTGCCTCCCTCCTCCTTCGAAAGAGCAGTGGCCTGCTCCGCTTCTAAAAGCCCTGGGGCTCCGGAAAGCCGACCGCGCTTTACAGGACACGTGCAGGCAGGAACAGGGGCGAATCCGAGGTGGAGACCATGTGACCACGCGTGGCACTGGCGTATCCCACAGCAGATGGTGTGAACGTGTGTCACCGGAGGCATACCGGTAGACGGCGAAACAAACGGTGGTGTCCAGGCATGTGCCAGTGGAAGGGGGGAAGAAGTGACCTTTCGGTCAATGCCAAGGGAAATCAAAGAACACCTGGGACTCGGTGGGTGGGGGGCCTGTGCCTGACCCAAGCCAGGTTTTCCAATGCCTATCAGAGGAGCAAAGAATCTTCTGCAGAATTCGCCCCGCCCCCAACCCTCCTCCTCCCTGGTAGCCCTGACGCAACTTCCCCTGCACCCAGCCCCAGCCCCAGCCCCAGCCCCAGCCCCAGCCCCAGACACAGCCCCAGCCCCAGCCCCAGCCCCAGCCCAGTCCCTCTGGTTCCCTGACATTCGTTTGGGCCACAAGATCAAGGGAGTCAGTCCACCCAGGAGCAGAGGAGAGGATGTCCCTCAAGAATGAGACAGGAAGTGCAGAGGAAATGCGACACCACCTGTCCTAGAAGACAAGGCCAGTCACGGTCGCCTAGCGCTCATTCTAGGCAATCCACCCACCCATGAGGGGAAACATGGAGAACAAGGAAGCTTCCCTGTCTGAGACACGTATGGAAGCCAAGAAATCCAGGGTCATGAGACCTGCCCAATGAAGCAGAAAGACGTTTGGAGAGAGATACCATCATGACACGGATCTGCAGGAAGTGTGTCCCTGACGGACTGGGAAGTCATCTTTGTTGAAGACATTGGGCCAGAGCGAGAGGCATCCAGGCCCCTGAGAAACAGGTGAGGCAGAGCAAGAGGGAGGATAGAGCAGAGGCCAGAGCCCCGGCAGGATACAGCGCCGTGCCACCACCACGGGCATAAGGGGAGGGCTTCCAAAAGGGTGGCTTGTCCAGAGAGGCCAGCGTTCCAGTGACAGTGACAGGGATGGTTGCCATCTCCCATTCCCGGCTGCTTCTTCTACACGGTATGGTGGTGTGGCTTCATTTCTCAGAGAAGAGCCGTGAAAAGGTACAACCATCTTCTCTGATGTGGTCCTGCTTCCCTACTGCGGGACAAAGAGCTCCTGTGGGGCTCTTTTCCTTGGTTGCTGTGTGGTCATGTTGATCTTAGAAAAGAGGCAGCTCATGATGGGGATGAGATTTCAATTGCTCCGGGACCGATGCATCTCCTCACGTGGGCCAGGCCTTCACACACCCAAAGCGGATCCGCGGCGGCGAAAACGATTGACAGCCGGCCTCATGACCCAGGCAGAGACGCAGAAAGAGGCTCAGCAAAGACAGGCCGACATGCCAGAAATCGCCTTGTGCTGCACAGGGCACATTCAGCCAAAGACACACACGCAGAGGGGCACGCACACACTAACCGACAGAGAGAGGGAAAGAAAGACACAGAGACTGAGAGACAGAGAGAGAAGAGAGGATGGGAGACACACACACACGCGCGCACACATACACGCACACACACACACACAGAAACAGAGTCATACAGCAGAGGCATGGAAACACACCCCCCCCAGGCAACCCCTGAGGCTGCGGGGTTCTGCTCTCGACGAGAACGACCCTGGGGTGAGAGAACAGCCCAGGGGCACGCAGGCCGACCTGTCCTCGAGATGACGGCGGCACGACTTTTGGGGAGACTCACCCCAACAGCGTCCGGGCAGGCCTGAGGCTGGGATGCCGTGCTGCTTCCCCCGGACTCCGCCTGGGGTTTCCTCATCCTGGTCGGCCCTTTGCGACTCCTGGCATCCGGAGACGTTCCCGTCGACCCCGTGGAGAGGTCAGACCGGAGCCTCAGAGCCCCGCCACCTAAGCACTGCCACGGAGGGCCCCTGCTCAGCCAAGCCTCAGGGACGGGTTTCTAAGACAACCGTGGGAAGCACTGTGACGGCAGAAGCCGCTCGCGCCTCGCGCATGCACATTGGCTGGACCGACTCGCCCTCCGCTCCTGGCAGTCAGGCTGCGTCCCCTTTAAATAATGCCCCCGCTGCGCGGCTGCAGCGAGGCTCCTGCTGCAGCCGCGGCGGCGTGTGGATACGGGGTCCAGCTTGGGACGCCGTGGGAGATGGGGCCGCCGGTGCCCTGTCTCAGGGCCAAACCCCCAGGAGTCCCGCCCTCAGGATCTCCTTGAGCCGACTTCCACGGAGGGAAGGGGAGCTTCAGGACGCCTGCTGTGTTCTGGGGACTCCCGTTCAGATCCGATTTTGGCCCCCTCCCAGTGAGATAGGATGGGCTCACCACATCTGGTGAGGCAGGCAGGGCCTCGCTGCAGCGCAGAATGATCCCATAGGTCTCAAGGCGTAGCGTCAGCTGAAACTTCACTGATCCATCAGCCCTCTGCCTCCCTCCTCCTTCGAAAGAGCAGTGGCCTGCTCCGCTTCTAAAAGCCCTGGGGCTCCGGAAAGCCGACCGCGCTTTACAGGACACGTGCAGGCAGGAACAGGGGCGAATCCGAGGTGGAGACCATGTGACCACGCGTGGCACTGGCGTATCCCACAGCAGATGGTGTGAACGTGTGTCACCGGAGGCATACTGGGAGACGGCGAAACAAACGGTGGTGTCCAGGCATGTGCCAGTGGAAGGGGGGAAGAAGTGACCTTTCGGTCAATGCCAAGGGAAATCAAAGAACACCTGGGACTCGGTGGGTGGGGGGCCTGTGCCTGACCCAAGCCAGGTTTTCCAATGCCTATCAGAGGAGCAAAGAATCTTCTGCAGAATTCGCCCCGCCCCCAACCCTCCTCCTCCCTGGTAGCCCTGACGCAACTTCCCCTGCACCCAGCCCCAGCCCCAGCCCCAGCCCCAGCCCCAGCCCCAGCCCCAGACACAGCCCCAGCCCCAGCCCCAGCCCCAGCCCAGTCCCTCTGGTTCCCTGACATTCGTTTGGGCCACAAGATCAAGGGAGTCAGTCCACCCAGGAGCAGAGGAGAGGATGTCCCTCAAGAATGAGACAGGAAGTGCAGAGGAAATGCGACACCACCTGTCCTAGAAGACAAGGCCAGTCACGGTCGCCTAGCGCTCATTCTAGGCAATCCACCCACCCATGAGGGGAAACATGGAGAACAAGGAAGCTTCCCTGTCTGAGACACGTATGGAAGCCAAGAAATCCAGGGTCATGAGACCTGCCCAATGAAGCAGAAAGACGTTTGGAGAGAGATACCATCATGACACGGATCTGCAGGAAGTGTGTCCCTGACGGACTGGGAAGTCATCTTTGTTGAAGACATTGGGCCAGAGCGAGAGGCATCCAGGCCCCTGAGAAACAGGTGAGGCAGAGCAAGAGGGAGGATAGAGCAGAGGCCAGAGCCCCAGCAGGATACAGCGCCGTGCCACCACCACGGGCATAAGGGGAGGGCTTCCAAAAGGGTGGCTTGTCCAGAGAGGCCAGCGTTCCAGTGACAGTGACAGGGATGGTTGCCATCTCCCATTCCCGGCTGCTTCTTCTACACGGTATGGTGGTGTGGCTTCATTTCTCAGAGAAGAGCCGTGAAAAGGTACAACCATCTTCTCTGATGTGGTCCTGCTTCCCTACTGCGGGACAAAGAGCTCCTGTGGGGCTCTTTTCCTTGGTTGCTGTGTGGTCATGTTGATCTTAGAAAAGAGGCAGCTCATGATGGGGATGAGATTTCAATTGCTCCGGGACCGATGCATCTCCTCACGTGGGCCAGGCCTTCACACACCCAAAGCGGATCCGCGGCGGCGAAAACGATTGACAGCCGGCCTCATGACCCAGGCAGAGACGCAGAAAGAGGCTCAGCAAAGACAGGCCGACATGCCAGAAATCGCCTTGTGCTGCACAGGGCACATTCAGCCAAAGACACACACGCAGAGGGGCACGCACACACTAACCGACAGAGAGAGGGAAAGAAAGACACAGAGACTGAGAGACAGAGAGAGAAGAGAGGATGGGAGACACACACACACGCGCGCACACATACACGCACACACACACACACAGAAACAGAGTCATACAGCAGAGGCATGGAAACACACCCCCCCCAGGCAACCCCTGAGGCTGCGGGGTTCTGCTCTCGACGAGAACGACCCTGGGGTGAGAGAACAGCCCAGGGGCACGCAGGCCGACCTGTCCTCGAGATGACGGCGGCACGACTTTTGGGGAGACTCACCCCAACAGCGTCCGGGCAGGCCTGAGGCTGGGATGCCGTGCTGCTTCCCCCGGACTCCGCCTGGGGTTTCCTCATCCTGGTCGGCCCTTTGCGACTCCTGGCATCCGGAGACGTTCCCGTCGACCCCGTGGAGAGGTCAGACCGGAGCCTCAGAGCCCCGCCACCTAAGCACTGCCACGGAGGGCCCCTGCTCAGCCAAGCCTCAGGGACGGGTTTCTAAGACAACCGTGGGAAGCACTGTGACGGCAGAAGCCGCTCGCGCCTCGCGCATGCACATTGGCTGGACCGACTCGCCCTCCGCTCCTGGCAGTCAGGCTGCGTCCCCTTTAAATAATGCCCCCGCTGCGCGGCTGCAGCGAGGCTCCTGCTGCAGCCGCGGCGGCGTGTGGATACGGGGTCCAGCTTGGGACGCCGTGGGAGATGGGGCCGCCGGTGCCCTGTCTCAGGGCCAAACCCCCAGGAGTCCCGCCCTCAGGATCTCCTTGAGCCGACTTCCACCGAGGGAAGGGGAGCTTCAGGACGCCTGCTGTGTTCTGGGGACTCCCGTTCAGATCCGATTTTGGCCCCCTCCCAGTGAGATAGGATGGGCTCACCACATCTGGTGAGGCAGGCAGGGCCTCGCTGCAGCGCAGAATGATCCCATAGGTCTCAAGGCGTAGCGTCAGCTGAAACTTCACTGATCCATCAGCCCTCTGCCTCCCTCCTCCTTCGAAAGAGCAGTGGCCTGCTCCGCTTCTAAAAGCCCTGGGGCTCCGGAAAGCCGACCGCGCTTTACAGGACACGTGCAGGCAGGAACAGGGGCGAATCCGAGGTGGAGACCATGTGACCACGCGTGGCACTGGCGTATCCCACAGCAGATGGTGTGAACGTGTGTCACCGGAGGCATACCGGGAGACGGCGAAACAAACGGTGGTGTCCAGGCATGTGCCAGTGGAAGGGGGGAAGAAGTGACCTTTCGGTCAATGCCAAGGGAAATCAAAGAACACCTGGGACTCGGTGGGTGGGGGGGCCTGTGCCTGACCCAAGCCAGGTTTTCCAATGCCTATCAGAGGAGCAAAGAATCTTCTGCAGAATTCGCCCCGCCCCCAACCCTCCTCCTCCCTGGTAGCCCTGACGCAACTTCCCCTGCACCCAGCCCCAGCCCCAGCCCCAGCCCCAGCCCCAGCCCCAGCCCCAGACACAGCCCCAGCCCCAGCCCCAGCCCCAGCCCAGTCCCTCTGGTTCCCTGACATTCGTTTGGGCCACAAGATCAAGGGAGTCAGTCCACCCAGGAGCAGAGGAGAGGATGTCCCTCAAGAATGAGACAGGAAGTGCAGAGGAAATGCGACACCACCTGTCCTAGAAGACAAGGCCAGTCACGGTCGCCTAGCGCTCATTCTAGGCAATCCACCCACCCATGAGGGGAAACATGGAGAACAAGGAAGCTTCCCTGTCTGAGACACGTATGGAAGCCAAGAAATCCAGGGTCATGAGACCTGCCCAATGAAGCAGAAAGACGTTTGGAGAGAGATACCATCATGACACGGATCTGCAGGAAGTGTGTCCCTGACGGACTGGGAAGTCATCTTTGTTGAAGACATTGGGCCAGAGCGAGAGGCATCCAGGCCCCTGAGAAACAGGTGAGGCAGAGCAAGAGGGAGGATAGAGCAGAGGCCAGAGCCCCGGCAGGATACAGCGCCGTGCCACCACCACGGGCATAAGGGGAGGGCTTCCAAAAGGGTGGCTTGTCCAGAGAGGCCAGCGTTCCAGTGACAGTGACAGGGATGGTTGCCATCTCCCATTCCCGGCTGCTTCTTCTACACGGTATGGTGGTGTGGCTTCATTTCTCAGAGAAGAGCCGTGAAAAGGTACAACCATCTTCTCTGATGTGGTCCTGCTTCCCTACTGCGGGACAAAGAGCTCCTGTGGGGCTCTTTTCCTTGGTTGCTGTGTGGTCATCTTGATCTTAGAAAAGAGGCAGCTCATGATGGGGATGAGATTTCAATTGCTCCGGGACCGATGCATCTCCTCACGTGGGCCAGGCCTTCACACACCCAAAGCGGATCCGCGGCGGCGAAAACGATTGACAGCCGGCCTCATGACCCAGGCAGAGACGCAGAAAGAGGCTCAGCAAAGACAGGCCGACATGCCAGAAATCGCCTTGTGCTGCACAGGGCACATTCAGCCAAAGACACACACGCAGAGGGGCACGCACACACTAACCGACAGAGAGAGGGAAAGAAAGACACAGAGACTGAGAGACAGAGAGAGAAGAGAGGATGGGAGACACACACACACGCGCGCACACATACACGCACACACACACACACAGAAACAGAGTCATACAGCAGAGGCATGGAAACACACCCCCCCAGGCAACCCCTGAGGCTGCGGGGTTCTGCTCTCGACGAGAACGACCCTGGGGTGAGAGAACAGCCCAGGGGCACGCAGGCCGACCTGTCCTCGAGATGACGGCGGCACGACTTTTGGGGAGACTCACCCCAACAGCGTCCGGGCAGGCCTGAGGCTGGGATGCCGTGCTGCTTCCCCCGGACTCCGCCTGGGGTTTCCTCATCCTGGTCGGCCCTTTGCGACTCCTGGCATCCGGAGACGTTCCCGTCGACCCCGTGGAGAGGTCAGACCGGAGCCTCAGAGCCCCGCCACCCAAGCACTGCCACGGAGGGCTCCTGCTCAGCCAAGCCTCAGGGACGGGTTTCTAAGACAACCGTGGGAAGCACTGTGACGGCAGAAGCCGCTCGCGCCTCGCGCATGCGCATTGGCTGGACCGACTCGCGCTCCGCTCCTGGCAGTCAGGCTGCGTCCCCTTTAAATAATGCCCCCGCTGCGCGGCTGCAGCGAGGCTCCTGCTGCAGCCGCGGCGGCGTGTGGATACGGGGTCCAGCTTGGGACGCCGTGGGAGATGGGGCCGCCGGTGCCCTGTCTCAGGGCCAAACCCCCAGGAGTCCCGCCCTCAGGATCTCCTTGAGCCGACTTCCACGGAGGGAAGGGGAGCTTCAGGACGCCTGCTGTGTTCTGGGGACTCCCGTTCAGATCCGATTTTGGCCCCCTCCCAGTGAGATAGGATGGGCTCACCACATCTGGTGAGGCAGGCAGGGCCTCGCTGCAGCGCAGAATGATCCCATAGGTCTCAAGGCGTAGCGTCAGCTGAAACTTCACTGATCCATCAGCCCTCTGCCTCCCTCCTCCTTCGAAAGAGCAGTGGCCTGCTCCGCTTCTAAAAGCCCTGGGGCTCCGGAAAGCCGACCGCGCTTTACAGGACACGTGCAGGCAGGAACAGGGGCGAATCCGAGGTGGAGACCATGTGACCACGCGTGGCACTGGCGTATCCCACAGCAGATGGTGTGAACGTGTGTCACCGGAGGCATACCGGGAGACGGCGAAACAAACGGTGGTGTCCAGGCATGTGCCAGTGGAAGGGGGGAAGAAGTGACCTTTCGGTCAATGCCAAGGGAAATCAAAGAACACCTGGGAGTCGGTGGGTGGGGGGCCTGTGCCTGACCCAAGCCAGGTTTTCCAATGCCTATCAGAGGAGCAAAGAATCTTCTGCAGAATTCGCCCTGCCCCCAACCCTCCTCCTCCCTGGTAGCCCTGACGCAACTTCCCCTGCACCCAGCCCCAGCCCCAGCCCCAGACACAGCCCCAGCCCCAGCCCCAGCCCCAGCCCAGTCCCTCTGGTTCCCTGACATTCGTTTGGGCCACAAGATCAAGGGAGTCAGTCCACCCAGGAGCAGAGGAGAGGATGTCCCTCAAGAATGAGACAGGAAGTGCAGAGGAAATGCGACACCACCTGTCCTAGAAGACAAGGCCAGTCACGGTCGCCTAGCGCTCATTCTAGGCAATCCACCCACCCATGAGGGGAAACATGGAGAACAAGGAAGCTTCCCTGTCTGAGACACGTATGGAAGCCAAGAAATCCAGGGTCATGAGACCTGCCCAATGAAGCAGAAAGACGTTTGGAGAGAGATACCATCATGACACGGATCTGCAGGAAGTGTGTCCCTGACGGACTGGGAAGTCATCTTTGTTGAAGACATTGGGCCAGAGCGAGAGGCATCCAGGCCCCTGAGAAACAGGTGAGGCAGAGCAAGAGGGAGGATAGAGCAGAGGCCAGAGCCCCGGCAGGATACAGCGCCGTGCCACCACCACGGGCATAAGGGGAGGGCTTCCAAAAGGGTGGCTTGTCCAGAGAGGCCAGCGTTCCAGTGACAGTGACAGGGATGGTTGCCATCTCCCATTCCCGGCTGCTTCTTCTACACGGTATGGTGGTGTGGCTTCATTTCTCAGAGAAGAGCCGTGAAAAGGTACAACCATCTTCTCTGATGTGGTACTGCTTCCCTACTGCGGGACAAAGAGCTCCTGTGTGGCTCTTTTCCTTGGTTGCTGTGTGGTCATCTTGATCTTAGAAAAGAGGCAGCTCATGATGGGGATGAGATTTCAATTGCTCCGGGACCGATGCATCTCCTCACGTGGGCCAGGCCTTCACACACCCAAAGCGGATCCGCGGCGGCGAAAACGATTGACAGCCGGCCTCATGACCCAGGCAGAGACGCAGAAAGAGGCTCAGCAAAGACAGGCCGACATGCCAGAAATCGCCTTGTGCTGCACAGGGCACATTCAGCCAAAGACACACACGCAGAGGGGCACGCACACACTAACCGACAGAGAGAGGGAAAGAAAGACACAGAGACTGAGAGACAGAGAGAGAAGAGAGGATGGGAGACACACACACACGCGCGCACACATACACGCACACACACACACACAGAAAGAGAGTCATACAGCAGAGGCATGGAAACACACCCCCCCCCCAGGCAACCCCTGAGGCTGCGGGGTTCTGCTCTCGACGAGAACGACCCTGGGGTGAGAGAACAGCCCAGGGGCACGCAGGCCGACCTGTCCTCGAGATGACGGCGGCACGACTTTTGGGGAGACTCACCCCAACAGCGTCCGGGCAGGCCTGAGGCTGGGATGCCGTGCTGCTTCCCCCGGACTCCGCCTGGGGTTTCCTCATCCTGGTCGGCCCTTTGCGACTCCTGGCATCCGGAGACGTTCCCGTCGACCCCGTGGAGAGGTCAGACCGGAGCCTCAGAGCCCCGCCACCCAAGCACTGCCACGGAGGGCTCCTGCTCAGCCAAGCCTCAGGGACGGGTTTCTAAGACGACCGTGGGAAGCACTGTGACGGCAGAAGCCGCTCGCGCCTCGCGCATGCGCATTGGCTGGACCGACTCGCGCTCCGCTCCTGGCAGTCAGGCTGCGTCCCCTTTAAATAATGCCCCCGCTGCGCGGCTGCAGCGAGGCTCCTGCTGCAGCCGCGGCGGCGTGTGGATACGGGGTCCAGCTTGGGACGCCGTGGGAGATGGGGCCGCCGGTGCCCTGTCTCAGGGCCAAACCCCCAGGAGTCCCGCCCTCAGGATCTCCTTGAGCCGACTTCCACGGAGGGAAGGGGAGCTTCAGGACGCCTGCTGTGTTCTGGGGACTCCCGTTCAGATCCGATTTTGGCCCCCTCCCAGTGAGATAGGATGGGCTCACCACATCTGGTGAGGCAGGCAGGGCCTCGCTGCAGCGCAGAATGATCCCATAGGTCTCAAGGCGTAGCGTCAGCTGAAACTTCACTGATCCATCAGCCCTCTGCCTCCCTCCTCCTTCGAAAGAGCAGTGGCCTGCTCCGCTTCTAAAAGCCCTGGGGCTCCGGAAAGCCGACCGCGCTTTACAGGACACGTGCGGGCAGGAACAGGGGTGAATCCGAGGTGGAGACCATGTGACCACGCGTGGCACTGGCGTATCCCACAGCAGATGGTGTGAACGTGTGTCACCGGAGGCATACCGGGAGACGGCGAAACAAACGGTGGTGTCCAGGCATGTGCCAGTGGAAGGGGGGAAGAAGTGACCTTTCGGTCAATGCCAAGGGAAATCAAAGAACACCTGGGACTCGGTGGGTGGGGGGCCTGTGCCTGACCCAAGCCAGGTTTTCCAATGCCTATCAGAGGAGCAAAGAATCTTCTGCAGAATTCGCCCCGCCCCCAACCCTCCTCCTCCCTGGTAGCCCTGACGCAACTTCCCCCGCACCCAGCCCCAGCCCCAGCCCCAGCCCCAGCCCCAGACACAGACCCAGCCCCAGCCCCAGCCCCAGCCCAGTCCCTCTGGTTCCCTGACATTCGTTTGGGCCACAAGATCAAGGGAGTCAGTCCACCCAGGAGCAGAGGAGAGGATGTCCCTCAAGAATGAGACAGGAAGTGCAGAGGAAATGCGACACCACCTGTCCTAGAAGACAAGGCCAGTCACGGTCGCCTAGCGCTCATTCTAGGCAATCCACCCACCCATGAGGGGAAACATGGAGAACAAGGAAGCTTCCCTGTCTGAGACACGTATGGAAGCCAAGAAATCCAGGGTCATGAGACCTGCCCAATGAAGCAGAAAGACGTTTGGAGAGAGATACCATCATGACACGGATCTGCAGGAAGTGTGTCCCTGACGGACTGGGAAGTCATCTTTGTTGAAGACATTGGGCCAGAGCGAGAGGCATCCAGGCCCCTGAGAAACAGGTGAGGCAGAGCAAGAGGGAGGATAGAGCAGAGGCCAGAGCCCCGGCAGGATACAGCGCCGTGCCACCACCACGGGCATAAGGGGAGGGCTTCCAAAAGGGTGGCTTGTCCAGAGAGGCCAGCGTTCCAGTGACAGTGACAGGGATGGTTGCCATCTCCCATTCCCGGCTGCTTCTTCTACACGGTATGGTGGTGTGGCTTCATTTCTCAGAGAAGAGCCGTGAAAAGGTACAACCATCTTCTCTGATGTGGTCCTGCTTCCCTACTGCGGGACAAAGAGCTCCTGTGGGGCTCTTTTCCTTGGTTGCTGTGTGGTCATGTTGATCTTAGAAAAGAGGCAGCTCATGATGGGGATGAGATTTCAATTGCTCCGGGACCGATGCATCTCCTCACGTGGGCCAGGCCTTCACACACCCAAAGCGGATCCGCGGCGGCGAAAACGATTGACAGCCGGCCTCATGACCCAGGCAGAGACGCAGAAAGAGGCTCAGCAAAGACAGGCCGACATGCCAGAAATCGCCTTGTGCTGCACAGGGCACATTCAGCCAAAGACACACACGCAGAGGGGCACGCACACACTAACCGACAGAGAGAGGGAAAGAAAGACACAGAGACTGAGAGGCAGAGAGAGAAGAGAGGATGGGAGACACACACACACGCGCGCACACATACACGCACACACACACACACAGAAACAGAGTCATACAGCAGAGGCATGGAAACACACCCCCCCCAGGCAACCCCTGAGGCTGCGGGGTTCTGCTCTCGACGAGAACGACCCTGGGGTGAGAGAACAGCCCAGGGGCACGCAGGCCGACCTGTCCTCGAGATGACGGCGGCACGACTTTTGGGGAGACTCACCCCAACAGCGTCCGGGCAGGCCTGAGGCTGGGATGCCGTGCTGCTTCCCCCGGACTCCGCCTGGGGTTTCCTCATCCTGGTCGGCCCTTTGCGACTCCTGGCATCCGGAGACGTTCCCGTCGACCCCGTGGAGAGGTCAGACCGGAGCCTCAGAGCCCCGCCACCCAAGCACTGCCACGGAGGGCTCCTGCTCAGCCAAGCCTCAGGGACGGGTTTCTAAGACAACCGTGGGAAGCACTGTGACGGCAGAAGCCGCTCGCGCCTCGCGCATGCGCATTGGCTGGACCGACTCGCGCTCCGCTCCTGGCAGTCAGGCTGCGTCCCCTTTAAATAATGCCCCCGCTGCGCGGCTGCAGCGAGGCTCCTGCTGCAGCCGCGGCGGCGTGTGGATACGGGGTCCAGCTTGGGACGCCGTGGGAGATGGGGCCGCCGGTGCCCTGTCTCAGGGCCAAACCCCCAGGAGTCCCGCCCTCAGGATCTCCTTGAGCCGACTTCCACGGAGGGAAGGGGAGCTTCAGGACGCCTGCTGTGTTCTGGGGACTCCCGTTCAGATCCGATTTTGGCCCCCTCCCAGTGAGATAGGATGGGCTCACCACATCTGGTGAGGCAGGCAGGGCCTCGCTGCAGCGCAGAATGATCCCATAGGTCTCAAGGCGTAGCGTCAGCTGAAACTTCACTGATCCATCAGCCCTCTGCCTCCCTCCTCCTTCGAAAGAGCAGTGGCCTGCTCCGCTTCTAAAAGCCCTGGGGCTCCGGAAAGCCGACCGCGCTTTACAGGACACGTGCGGGCAGGAACAGGGGCGAATCCGAGGTGGAGACCATGTGACCACGCGTGGCACTGGCGTATCCCACAGCAGATGGTGTGAACGTGTGTCACCGGAGGCATACCGGGAGACGGCGAAACAAACGGTGGCGTCCAGGCATGTGCCAGTGGAAGGGGGGAAGAAGTGACCTTTCGGTCAATGCCAAGGGAAATCAAAGAACACCTGGGACTCGGTGGGTGGGGGGCCTGTGCCTGACCCAAGCCAGGTTTTCCAATGCCTATCAGAGGAGCAAAGAATCTTCTGCAGAATTCGCCCCGCCCCCAACCCTCCTCCTCCCTGGTAGCCCTGACGCAACTTCCCCTGCACCCAGCCCCAGCCCCAGCCCCAGCCCCAGCCCCAGACACAGCCCCAGCCCCAGCCCCAGCCCCAGCCCAGTCCCTCTGGTTCCCGGACATTCGTTTGGGCCACAAGATCAAGGGAGTCAGTCCACCCAGGAGCAGAGGAGAGGATGTCCCTCAAGAATGAGACAGGAAGTGCAGAGGAAATGCGACACCACCTGTCCTAGAAGACAAGGCCAGTCACGGTCGCCTAGCGCTCATTCTAGGCAATCCACCCACCCATGAGGGGAAACATGGAGAACAAGGAAGCTTCCCTGTCTGAGACACGTATGGAAGCCAAGAAATCCAGGGTCATGAGACCTGCCCAATGAAGCAGAAAGACGTTTGGAGAGAGATACCATCATGACACGGATCTGCAGGAAGTGTGTCCCTGACGGACTGGGAAGTCATCTTTGTTGAAGACATCGGGCCAGAGCGAGAGGCATCCAGGCCCCTGAGAAACAGGTGAGGCAGAGCAAGAGGGAGGATAGAGCAGAGGCCAGAGCCCCGGCAGGATACAGCGCCGTGCCACCACCACGGGCATAAGGGGAGGGCTTCCAAAAGGGTGGCTTGTCCAGAGAGGCCAGCGTTCCAGTGACAGTGACAGGGATGGTTGCCATCTCCCATTCCCGGCTGCTTCTTCTACACGGTATCGTGGTGTGGCTTCATTTCTCAGAGAAGAGCCGTGAAAAGGTACAACCATCTTCTCTGATGTGGTCCTGCTTCCCTACTGCGGGACAAAGAGCTCCTGTGGGGCTCTTTTCCTTGGTTGCTGTGTGGTCATCTCGATCTTAGAAAAGAGGCAGCTCATGATGGGGATGAGATTTCAATTGCTCCGGGACCGATGCATCTCCTCACGTGGGCCAGGCCTTCACACACCCAAAGCGGATCCGCGGCGGCGAAAACGATTGACAGCCGGCCTCATGACCCAGGCAGAGACGCAGAAAGAGGCTCAGCAAAGACAGGCCGACATGCCAGAAATCGCCTTGTGCTGCACAGGGCACATTCAGCCAAAGACACACACGCAGAGGGGCACGCACACACTAACCGACAGAGAGAGGGAAAGAAAGACACAGAGACTGAGAGACAGAGAGAGAAGAGAGGATGGGAGACACACACACACGCGCGCACACATACACGCACACACACACACACAGAAACAGAGTCATACAGCAGAGGCATGGAAACACACCCCACCAGGCAACCCTTGAGGCTGCGGGGTTCTGCTCTCGACGAGAACGACCCTGGGGTGAGAGAACAGCCCAGGGGCACGCAGGCCGACCTGTCCTCGAGATAACGGCGGCACGACTTTTGGGGAGACTCACCCCAACAGCGTCCGGGCAGGCCTGAGGCTGGGATGCCGTGCTGCTTCCCCCGGACTCCGCCTGGGGTTTCCTCATCCTGGTCGGCCCTTTGCGACTCCTGGCATCCGGAGACGTTCCCGTCGACCCCGTGGAGAGGTCAGACCGGAGCCTCAGAGCCCCGCCACCCAAGCACTGCCACGGAGGGCTCCTGCTCTGCCAAGCCTCAGGGACGGGTTTCTAAGACAACCGTGGGAAGCACTGTGACGGCAGAAGCCGCTCGCGCCTCGCGCATGCGCATTGGCTGGACCGACTCGCGCTCCGCTCCTGGCAGTCAGGCTGCGTCCCCTTTAAATAATGCCCCCGCTGCGCGGCTGCAGCGAGGCTCCTGCTGCAGCCGCGGCGGCGTGTGGATACGGGGTCCAGCTTGGGACGCCGTGGAGATGGGGCCGCCGGTGCCCTGTCTCAGGGCCAAACCCCCAGGAGTCCCGCCCTCAGGATCTCCTTGAGCCGACTTCCACCGAGGGAAGGGGAGCTTCAGGACGCCTGCTGTGTTCTGGGGACTCCCGTTCAGATCCGATTTTGGCCCCCTCCCAGTGAGATAGGATGGGCTCACCACATCTGGTGAGGCAGGCAGGGCCTCGCTGCAGCGCAGAATGATCCCATAGGTCTCAAGGCGTAGCGTCAGCTGAAACTTCACTGATCCATCAGCCCTCTGCCTCCCTCCTCCTTCGAAAGAGCAGTGGCCTGCTCCGCTTCTAAAAGCCCTGGGGCTCCGGAAAGCCGACCGCGCTTTACAGGACACGTGCAGGCAGGAACAGGGGCGAATCCGAGGTGGAGACCATGTGACCACGCGTGGCACTGGCGTATCCCACAGCAGATGGTGTGAACGTGTGTCACCGGAGGCATACCGGGAGACGGCGAAACAAACGGTGGCGTCCAGGCATGTGCCAGTGGAAGGGGGGAAGAAGTGACCTTTCGGTCAATGCCAAGGGAAATCAAAGAACACCTGGGACTCGGTGGGTGGGGGGCCTGTGCCTGACCCAAGCCAGGTTTTCCAATGCCTATCAGAGGAGCAAAGAATCTTCTGCAGAATTCGCCCCGCCCCCAACCCTCCTCCTCCCTGGTAGCCCTGACGCAACTTCCCCTGCACCCAGCCCCAGCCCCAGCCCCAGCCCCAGCCCCAGACACAGCCCCAGCCCCAGCCCCAGCCCCAGCCCCAGCCCCAGCCCAGTCCCTCTGGTTCCCGGACATTCGTTTGGGCCACAAGATCAAGGGAGTCAGTCCACCCAGGAGCAGAGGAGAGGATGTCCCTCAAGAATGAGACAGGAAGTGCAGAGGAAATGCGACACCACCTGTCCTAGAAGACAAGGCCAGTCACGGTCGCCTAGCGCTCATTCTAGGCAATCCACCCACCCATGAGGGGAAACATGGAGAACAAGGAAGCTTCCCTGTCTGAGACACGTATGGAAGCCAAGAAATCCAGGGTCATGAGACCTGCCCAATGAAGCAGAAAGACGTTTGGAGAGAGATACCATCATGACACGGATCTGCAGGAAGTGTGTCCCTGACGGACTGGGAAGTCATCTTTGTTGAAGACATTGGGCCAGAGCGAGAGGCATCCAGGCCCCTGAGAAACAGGTGAGGCAGAGCAAGAGGGAGGATAGAGCAGAGGCCAGAGCCCCGGCAGGATACAGCGCCGTGCCACCACCACGGGCATAAGGGGAGGGCTTCCAAAAGGGTGGCTTGTCCAGAGAGGCCAGCGTTCCAGTGACAGTGACAGGGATGGTTGCCATCTCCCATTCCCGGCTGCTTCTTCTACACGGTATGGTGGTGTGGCTTCATTTCTCAGAGAAGAGCCGTGAAAAGGTACAACCATCTTCTCTGATGTGGTCCTGCTTCCCTACTGCGGGACAAAGAGCTCCTGTGGGGCTCTTTTCCTTGGTTGCTGTGTGGTCATCTTGATCTTAGAAAAGAGGCAGCTCATGATGGGGATGAGATTTCAATTGCTCCGGGACCGATGCATCTCCTCACGTGGGCCAGGCCTTCACACACCCAAAGCGGATCCGCGGCGGCGAAAACGATTGACAGCCGGCCTCATGACCCAGGCAGAGACGCAGAAAGAGGCTCAGCAAAGACAGGCCGACATGCCAGAAATCGCCTTGTGCTGCACAGGGCACATTCAGCCAAAGACACACACGCAGAGGGGCACGCACACACTAACCGACAGAGAGAGGGAAAGAAAGACACAGAGACTGAGAGACAGAGAGAGAAGAGAGGATGGGAGACACACACACACGCGCGCACACATACACGCACACACACACACACAGAAACAGAGTCATACAGCAGAGGCATGGAAACACACCCCCCCAGGCAACCCCTGAGGCTGCGGGGTTCTGCTCTCGACGAGAACGACCCTGGGGTGAGAGAACAGCCCAGGGGCACGCAGGCCGACCTGTCCTCGAGATGACGGCGGCACGACTTTTGGGGAGACTCACCCCAACAGCGTCCGGGCAGGCCTGAGGCTGGGATGCCGTGCTGCTTCCCCCGGACTCCGCCTGGGGTTTCCTCATCCTGGTCGGCCCTTTGCGACTCCTGGCATCCGGAGACGTTCCCGTCGACCCCGTGGAGAGGTCAGACCGGAGCCTCAGAGCCCCGCCACCCAAGCACTGCCACGGAGGGCTCCTGCTCAGCCAAGCCTCAGGGACGGGTTTCTAAGACAACCGTGGGAAGCACTGTGACGGCAGAAGCCGCTCGCGCCTCGCGCATGCGCATTGGCTGGACCGACTCGCGCTCCGCTCCTGGCAGTCAGGCTGCGTCCCCTTTAAATAATGCCCCCGCTGCGCGGCTGCAGCGAGGCTCCTGCTGCAGCCGCGGCGGCGTGTGGATACGGGGTCCAGCTTGGGACGCCGTGGGAGATGGGGCCGCCGGTGCCCTGTCTCAGGGCCAAACCCCCAGGAGTCCCGCCCTCAGGATCTCCTTGAGCCGACTTCCACGGAGGGAAGGGGAGCTTCAGGACGCCTGCTGTGTTCTGGGGACTCCCGTTCAGATCCGATTTTGGCCCCCTCCCAGTGAGATAGGATGGGCTCACCACATCTGGTGAGGCAGGCAGGGCCTCGCTGCAGCGCAGAATGATCCCATAGGTCTCAAGGCGTAGCGTCAGCTGAAACTTCACTGATCCATCAGCCCTCTGCCTCCCTCCTCCTTCGAAAGAGCAGTGGCCTGCTCCGCTTCTAAAAGCCCTGGGGCTCCGGAAAGCCGACCGCGCTTTACAGGACACGTGCAGGCAGGAACAGGGGCGAATCCGAGGTGGAGACCATGTGACCACGCGTGGCACTGGCGTATCCCACAGCAGATGGTGTGAACGTGTGTCACCGGAGGCATACCGGGAGACGGCGAAACAAACGGTGGTGTCCAGGCATGTGCCAGTGGAAGGGGGGAAGAAGTGACCTTTCGGTCAATGCCAAGGGAAATCAAAGAACACCTGGGAGTCGGTGGGTGGGGGGCCTGTGCCTGACCCAAGCCAGGTTTTCCAATGCCTATCAGAGGAGCAAAGAATCTTCTGCAGAATTCGCCCTGCCCCCAACCCTCCTCCTCCCTGGTAGCCCTGACGCAACTTCCCCTGCACCCAGCCCCAGCCCCAGCCCCAGACACAGCCCCAGCCCCAGCCCCAGCCCCAGCCCAGTCCCTCTGGTTCCCTGACATTCGTTTGGGCCACAAGATCAAGGGAGTCAGTCCACCCAGGAGCAGAGGAGAGGATGTCCCTCAAGAATGAGACAGGAAGTGCAGAGGAAATGCGACACCACCTGTCCTAGAAGACAAGGCCAGTCACGGTCGCCTAGCGCTCATTCTAGGCAATCCACCCACCCATGAGGGGAAACATGGAGAACAAGGAAGCTTCCCTGTCTGAGACACGTATGGAAGCCAAGAAATCCAGGGTCATGAGACCTGCCCAATGAAGCAGAAAGACGTTTGGAGAGAGATACCATCATGACACGGATCTGCAGGAAGTGTGTCCCTGACGGACTGGGAAGTCATCTTTGTTGAAGACATTGGGCCAGAGCGAGAGGCATCCAGGCCCCTGAGAAACAGGTGAGGCAGAGCAAGAGGGAGGATAGAGCAGAGGCCAGAGCCCCGGCAGGATACAGCGCCGTGCCACCACCACGGGCATAAGGGGAGGGCTTCCAAAAGGGTGGCTTGTCCAGAGAGGCCAGCGTTCCAGTGACAGTGACAGGGATGGTTGCCATCTCCCATTCCCGGCTGCTTCTTCTACACGGTATGGTGGTGTGGCTTCATTTCTCAGAGAAGAGCCGTGAAAAGGTACAACCATCTTCTCTGATGTGGTACTGCTTCCCTACTGCGGGACAAAGAGCTCCTGTGTGGCTCTTTTCCTTGGTTGCTGTGTGGTCATCTTGATCTTAGAAAAGAGGCAGCTCATGATGGGGATGAGATTTCAATTGCTCCGGGACCGATGCATCTCCTCACGTGGGCCAGGCCTTCACACACCCAAAGCGGATCCGCGGCGGCGAAAACGATTGACAGCCGGCCTCATGACCCAGGCAGAGACGCAGAAAGAGGCTCAGCAAAGACAGGCCGACATGCCAGAAATCGCCTTGTGCTGCACAGGGCACATTCAGCCAAAGACACACACGCAGAGGGGCACGCACACACTAACCGACAGAGAGAGGGAAAGAAAGACACAGAGACTGAGAGACAGAGAGAGAAGAGAGGATGGGAGACACACACACACGCGCGCACACATACACGCACACACACACACACAGAAAGAGAGTCATACAGCAGAGGCATGGAAACACACCCCCCCCCCAGGCAACCCCTGAGGCTGCGGGGTTCTGCTCTCGACGAGAACGACCCTGGGGTGAGAGAACAGCCCAGGGGCACGCAGGCCGACCTGTCCTCGAGATGACGGCGGCACGACTTTTGGGGAGACTCACCCCAACAGCGTCCGGGCAGGCCTGAGGCTGGGATGCCGTGCTGCTTCCCCCGGACTCCGCCTGGGGTTTCCTCATCCTGGTCGGCCCTTTGCGACTCCTGGCATCCGGAGACGTTCCCGTCGACCCCGTGGAGAGGTCAGACCGGAGCCTCAGAGCCCCGCCACCCAAGCACTGCCACGGAGGGCTCCTGCTCAGCCAAGCCTCAGGGACGGGTTTCTAAGACGACCGTGGGAAGCACTGTGACGGCAGAAGCCGCTCGCGCCTCGCGCATGCGCATTGGCTGGACCGACTCGCGCTCCGCTCCTGGCAGTCAGGCTGCGTCCCCTTTAAATAATGCCCCCGCTGCGCGGCTGCAGCGAGGCTCCTGCTGCAGCCGCGGCGGCGTGTGGATACGGGGTCCAGCTTGGGACGCCGTGGGAGATGGGGCCGCCGGTGCCCTGTCTCAGGGCCAAACCCCCAGGAGTCCCGCCCTCAGGATCTCCTTGAGCCGACTTCCACGGAGGGAAGGGGAGCTTCAGGACGCCTGCTGTGTTCTGGGGACTCCCGTTCAGATCCGATTTTGGCCCCCTCCCAGTGAGATAGGATGGGCTCACCACATCTGGTGAGGCAGGCAGGGCCTCGCTGCAGCGCAGAATGATCCCATAGGTCTCAAGGCGTAGCGTCAGCTGAAACTTCACTGATCCATCAGCCCTCTGCCTCCCTCCTCCTTCGAAAGAGCAGTGGCCTGCTCCGCTTCTAAAAGCCCTGGGGCTCCGGAAAGCCGACCGCGCTTTACAGGACACGTGCGGGCAGGAACAGGGGTGAATCCGAGGTGGAGACCATGTGACCACGCGTGGCACTGGCGTATCCCACAGCAGATGGTGTGAACGTGTGTCACCGGAGGCATACCGGGAGACGGCGAAACAAACGGTGGTGTCCAGGCATGTGCCAGTGGAAGGGGGGAAGAAGTGACCTTTCGGTCAATGCCAAGGGAAATCAAAGAACACCTGGGACTCGGTGGGTGGGGGGCCTGTGCCTGACCCAAGCCAGGTTTTCCAATGCCTATCAGAGGAGCAAAGAATCTTCTGCAGAATTCGCCCCGCCCCCAACCCTCCTCCTCCCTGGTAGCCCTGACGCAACTTCCCCCGCACCCAGCCCCAGCCCCAGCCCCAGCCCCAGCCCCAGACACAGACCCAGCCCCAGCCCCAGCCCCAGCCCAGTCCCTCTGGTTCCCTGACATTCGTTTGGGCCACAAGATCAAGGGAGTCAGTCCACCCAGGAGCAGAGGAGAGGATGTCCCTCAAGAATGAGACAGGAAGTGCAGAGGAAATGCGACACCACCTGTCCTAGAAGACAAGGCCAGTCACGGTCGCCTAGCGCTCATTCTAGGCAATCCACCCACCCATGAGGGGAAACATGGAGAACAAGGAAGCTTCCCTGTCTGAGACACGTATGGAAGCCAAGAAATCCAGGGTCATGAGACCTGCCCAATGAAGCAGAAAGACGTTTGGAGAGAGATACCATCATGACACGGATCTGCAGGAAGTGTGTCCCTGACGGACTGGGAAGTCATCTTTGTTGAAGACATTGGGCCAGAGCGAGAGGCATCCAGGCCCCTGAGAAACAGGTGAGGCAGAGCAAGAGGGAGGATAGAGCAGAGGCCAGAGCCCCGGCAGGATACAGCGCCGTGCCACCACCACGGGCATAAGGGGAGGGCTTCCAAAAGGGTGGCTTGTCCAGAGAGGCCAGCGTTCCAGTGACAGTGACAGGGATGGTTGCCATCTCCCATTCCCGGCTGCTTCTTCTACACGGTATGGTGGTGTGGCTTCATTTCTCAGAGAAGAGCCGTGAAAAGGTACAACCATCTTCTCTGATGTGGTCCTGCTTCCCTACTGCGGGACAAAGAGCTCCTGTGGGGCTCTTTTCCTTGGTTGCTGTGTGGTCATGTTGATCTTAGAAAAGAGGCAGCTCATGATGGGGATGAGATTTCAATTGCTCCGGGACCGATGCATCTCCTCACGTGGGCCAGGCCTTCACACACCCAAAGCGGATCCGCGGCGGCGAAAACGATTGACAGCCGGCCTCATGACCCAGGCAGAGACGCAGAAAGAGGCTCAGCAAAGACAGGCCGACATGCCAGAAATCGCCTTGTGCTGCACAGGGCACATTCAGCCAAAGACACACACGCAGAGGGGCACGCACACACTAACCGACAGAGAGAGGGAAAGAAAGACACAGAGACTGAGAGGCAGAGAGAGAAGAGAGGATGGGAGACACACACACACGCGCGCACACATACACGCACACACACACACACAGAAACAGAGTCATACAGCAGAGGCATGGAAACACACCCCCCCCAGGCAACCCCTGAGGCTGCGGGGTTCTGCTCTCGACGAGAACGACCCTGGGGTGAGAGAACAGCCCAGGGGCACGCAGGCCGACCTGTCCTCGAGATGACGGCGGCACGACTTTTGGGGAGACTCACCCCAACAGCGTCCGGGCAGGCCTGAGGCTGGGATGCCGTGCTGCTTCCCCCGGACTCCGCCTGGGGTTTCCTCATCCTGGTCGGCCCTTTGCGACTCCTGGCATCCGGAGACGTTCCCGTCGACCCCGTGGAGAGGTCAGACCGGAGCCTCAGAGCCCCGCCACCCAAGCACTGCCACGGAGGGCTCCTGCTCAGCCAAGCCTCAGGGACGGGTTTCTAAGACAACCGTGGGAAGCACTGTGACGGCAGAAGCCGCTCGCGCCTCGCGCATGCGCATTGGCTGGACCGACTCGCGCTCCGCTCCTGGCAGTCAGGCTGCGTCCCCTTTAAATAATGCCCCCGCTGCGCGGCTGCAGCGAGGCTCCTGCTGCAGCCGCGGCGGCGTGTGGATACGGGGTCCAGCTTGGGACGCCGTGGGAGATGGGGCCGCCGGTGCCCTGTCTCAGGGCCAAACCCCCAGGAGTCCCGCCCTCAGGATCTCCTTGAGCCGACTTCCACGGAGGGAAGGGGAGCTTCAGGACGCCTGCTGTGTTCTGGGGACTCCCGTTCAGATCCGATTTTGGCCCCCTCCCAGTGAGATAGGATGGGCTCACCACATCTGGTGAGGCAGGCAGGGCCTCGCTGCAGCGCAGAATGATCCCATAGGTCTCAAGGCGTAGCGTCAGCTGAAACTTCACTGATCCATCAGCCCTCTGCCTCCCTCCTCCTTCGAAAGAGCAGTGGCCTGCTCCGCTTCTAAAAGCCCTGGGGCTCCGGAAAGCCGACCGCGCTTTACAGGACACGTGCGGGCAGGAACAGGGGCGAATCCGAGGTGGAGACCATGTGACCACGCGTGGCACTGGCGTATCCCACAGCAGATGGTGTGAACGTGTGTCACCGGAGGCATACCGGGAGACGGCGAAACAAACGGTGGCGTCCAGGCATGTGCCAGTGGAAGGGGGGAAGAAGTGACCTTTCGGTCAATGCCAAGGGAAATCAAAGAACACCTGGGACTCGGTGGGTGGGGGGCCTGTGCCTGACCCAAGCCAGGTTTTCCAATGCCTATCAGAGGAGCAAAGAATCTTCTGCAGAATTCGCCCCGCCCCCAACCCTCCTCCTCCCTGGTAGCCCTGACGCAACTTCCCCTGCACCCAGCCCCAGCCCCAGCCCCAGCCCCAGCCCCAGACACAGCCCCAGCCCCAGCCCCAGCCCCAGCCCAGTCCCTCTGGTTCCCGGACATTCGTTTGGGCCACAAGATCAAGGGAGTCAGTCCACCCAGGAGCAGAGGAGAGGATGTCCCTCAAGAATGAGACAGGAAGTGCAGAGGAAATGCGACACCACCTGTCCTAGAAGACAAGGCCAGTCACGGTCGCCTAGCGCTCATTCTAGGCAATCCACCCACCCATGAGGGGAAACATGGAGAACAAGGAAGCTTCCCTGTCTGAGACACGTATGGAAGCCAAGAAATCCAGGGTCATGAGACCTGCCCAATGAAGCAGAAAGACGTTTGGAGAGAGATACCATCATGACACGGATCTGCAGGAAGTGTGTCCCTGACGGACTGGGAAGTCATCTTTGTTGAAGACATCGGGCCAGAGCGAGAGGCATCCAGGCCCCTGAGAAACAGGTGAGGCAGAGCAAGAGGGAGGATAGAGCAGAGGCCAGAGCCCCGGCAGGATACAGCGCCGTGCCACCACCACGGGCATAAGGGGAGGGCTTCCAAAAGGGTGGCTTGTCCAGAGAGGCCAGCGTTCCAGTGACAGTGACAGGGATGGTTGCCATCTCCCATTCCCGGCTGCTTCTTCTACACGGTATCGTGGTGTGGCTTCATTTCTCAGAGAAGAGCCGTGAAAAGGTACAACCATCTTCTCTGATGTGGTCCTGCTTCCCTACTGCGGGACAAAGAGCTCCTGTGGGGCTCTTTTCCTTGGTTGCTGTGTGGTCATCTCGATCTTAGAAAAGAGGCAGCTCATGATGGGGATGAGATTTCAATTGCTCCGGGACCGATGCATCTCCTCACGTGGGCCAGGCCTTCACACACCCAAAGCGGATCCGCGGCGGCGAAAACGATTGACAGCCGGCCTCATGACCCAGGCAGAGACGCAGAAAGAGGCTCAGCAAAGACAGGCCGACATGCCAGAAATCGCCTTGTGCTGCACAGGGCACATTCAGCCAAAGACACACACGCAGAGGGGCACGCACACACTAACCGACAGAGAGAGGGAAAGAAAGACACAGAGACTGAGAGACAGAGAGAGAAGAGAGGATGGGAGACACACACACACGCGCGCACACATACACGCACACACACACACACAGAAACAGAGTCATACAGCAGAGGCATGGAAACACACCCCACCAGGCAACCCTTGAGGCTGCGGGGTTCTGCTCTCGACGAGAACGACCCTGGGGTGAGAGAACAGCCCAGGGGCACGCAGGCCGACCTGTCCTCGAGATAACGGCGGCACGACTTTTGGGGAGACTCACCCCAACAGCGTCCGGGCAGGCCTGAGGCTGGGATGCCGTGCTGCTTCCCCCGGACTCCGCCTGGGGTTTCCTCATCCTGGTCGGCCCTTTGCGACTCCTGGCATCCGGAGACGTTCCCGTCGACCCCGTGGAGAGGTCAGACCGGAGCCTCAGAGCCCCGCCACCCAAGCACTGCCACGGAGGGCTCCTGCTCTGCCAAGCCTCAGGGACGGGTTTCTAAGACAACCGTGGGAAGCACTGTGACGGCAGAAGCCGCTCGCGCCTCGCGCATGCGCATTGGCTGGACCGACTCGCGCTCCGCTCCTGGCAGTCAGGCTGCGTCCCCTTTAAATAATGCCCCCGCTGCGCGGCTGCAGCGAGGCTCCTGCTGCAGCCGCGGCGGCGTGTGGATACGGGGTCCAGCTTGGGACGCCGTGGAGATGGGGCCGCCGGTGCCCTGTCTCAGGGCCAAACCCCCAGGAGTCCCGCCCTCAGGATCTCCTTGAGCCGACTTCCACCGAGGGAAGGGGAGCTTCAGGACGCCTGCTGTGTTCTGGGGACTCCCGTTCAGATCCGATTTTGGCCCCCTCCCAGTGAGATAGGATGGGCTCACCACATCTGGTGAGGCAGGCAGGGCCTCGCTGCAGCGCAGAATGATCCCATAGGTCTCAAGGCGTAGCGTCAGCTGAAACTTCACTGATCCATCAGCCCTCTGCCTCCCTCCTCCTTCGAAAGAGCAGTGGCCTGCTCCGCTTCTAAAAGCCCTGGGGCTCCGGAAAGCCGACCGCGCTTTACAGGACACGTGCAGGCAGGAACAGGGGCGAATCCGAGGTGGAGACCATGTGACCACGCGTGGCACTGGCGTATCCCACAGCAGATGGTGTGAACGTGTGTCACCGGAGGCATACCGGGAGACGGCGAAACAAACGGTGGCGTCCAGGCATGTGCCAGTGGAAGGGGGGAAGAAGTGACCTTTCGGTCAATGCCAAGGGAAATCAAAGAACACCTGGGACTCGGTGGGTGGGGGGCCTGTGCCTGACCCAAGCCAGGTTTTCCAATGCCTATCAGAGGAGCAAAGAATCTTCTGCAGAATTCGCCCCGCCCCCAACCCTCCTCCTCCCTGGTAGCCCTGACGCAACTTCCCCTGCACCCAGCCCCAGCCCCAGCCCCAGCCCCAGCCCCAGACACAGCCCCAGCCCCAGCCCCAGCCCCAGCCCAGTCCCTCTGGTTCCCGGACATTCGTTTGGGCCACAAGATCAAGGGAGTCAGTCCACCCAGGAGCAGAGGAGAGGATGTCCCTCAAGAATGAGACAGGAAGTGCAGAGGAAATGCGACACCACCTGTCCTAGAAGACAAGGCCAGTCACGGTCGCCTAGCGCTCATTCTAGGCAATCCACCCACCCATGAGGGGAAACATGGAGAACAAGGAAGCTTCCCTGTCTGAGACACGTATGGAAGCCAAGAAATCCAGGGTCATGAGACCTGCCCAATGAAGCAGAAAGACGTTTGGAGAGAGATACCATCATGACACGGATCTGCAGGAAGTGTGTCCCTGACGGACTGGGAAGTCATCTTTGTTGAAGACATCGGGCCAGAGCGAGAGGCATCCAGGCCCCTGAGAAACAGGTGAGGCAGAGCAAGAGGGAGGATAGAGCAGAGGCCAGAGCCCCGGCAGGATACAGCGCCGTGCCACCACCACGGGCATAAGGGGAGGGCTTCCAAAAGGGTGGCTTGTCCAGAGAGGCCAGCGTTCCAGTGACAGTGACAGGGATGGTTGCCATCTCCCATTCCCGGCTGCTTCTTCTACACGGTATGGTGGTGTGGCTTCATTTCTCAGAGAAGAGCCGTGAAAAGGTACAACCATCTTCTCTGATGTGGTCCTGCTTCCCTACTGCGGGACAAAGAGCTCCTGTGGGGCTCTTTTCCTTGGTTGCTGTGTGGTCATCTCGATCTTAGAAAAGAGGCAGCTCATGATGGGGATGAGATTTCAATTGCTCCGGGACCGATGCATCTCCTCACGTGGGCCAGGCCTTCACACACCCAAAGCGGATCCGCGGCGGCGAAAACGATTGACAGCCGGCCTCATGACCCAGGCAGAGACGCAGAAAGAGGCTCAGCAAAGACAGGCCGACATGCCAGAAATCGCCTTGTGCTGCACAGGGCACATTCAGCCAAAGACACACACGCAGAGGGGCACGCACACACTAACCGACAGAGAGAGGGAAAGAAAGACACAGAGACTGAGAGACAGAGAGAGAAGAGAGGATGGGAGACACACACACACGCGCACACACATACACGCACACACACACACACAGAGACAGAGTCATACAGCAGAGGCATGGAAACACACCCCCCCAGGCAACCCCTGAGCCTGCGGGGTTCTGCTCTCGACGAGAACGACCCTGGGGTGAGAGAACAGCCCAGGGGCACGCAGGCCGACCTGTCCTCGAGATGACGGCGGCACGACTTTTGGGGAGACTCACCCCAACAGCGTCCGGGCAGGCCTGAGGCTGGGATGCCGTGCTGCTTCCCCCGGACTCCGCCTGGGGTTTCCTCATCCTGGTCGGCCCTTTGCGACTCCTGGCATCCGGAGACGTTCCCGTCGACCCCGTGGAGAGGTCAGACCGGAGCCTCAGAGCCCCGCCACCCAAGCACTGCCACGGAAGGCTCCTGCTCTGCCAAGCCTCAGGGACGGGTTTCTAAGACAACCGTGGGAAGCACTGTGACGGCAGAAGCCGCTCGCGCCTCGCGCATGCGCATTGGCTGGACCGACTCGCGCTCCGCTCCTGGCAGTCAGGCTGCGTCCCCTTTAAATAATGCCCCCGCTGCGCGGCTGCAGCGAGGCTCCTGCTGCAGCCGCGGCGGCGTGTGGATACGGGGTCCAGCTTGGGACGCCGTGGGAGATGGGGCCGCCGGTGCCCTGTCTCAGGGCCAAACCCCCAGGAGTCCCGCCCTCAGGATCTCCTTGAGCCGACTTCCACCGAGGGAAGGGGAGCTTCAGGACGCCTGCTGTGTTCTGGGGACTCCCGTTCAGATCCGATTTTGGCCCCCTCCCAGTGAGATAGGATGGGCTCATCACATCTGGTGAGGCAGGCAGGGCCTCGCTGCAGCGCAGAATGATCCCATAGGTCTCAAGGCGTAGCGTCAGCTGAAACTTCACTGATCCATCAGCCCTCTGCCTCCCTCCTCCTTCGAAAGAGCAGTGGCCTGCTCCGCTTCTAAAAGCCCTGGGGCTCCGGAAAGCCGACCGCGCTTTACAGGACACGTGCAGGCAGGAACAGGGGCGAATCCGAGGTGGAGACCATGTGACCACGCGTGGCACTGGCGTATCCCACAGCAGATGGTGTGAACGTGTGTCACCGGAGGCATACCGGGAGACGGCGAAACAAACGGTGGCGTCCAGGCATGTGCCAGTGGAAGGGGGGAAGAAGTGACCTTTCGGTCAATGCCAAGGGAAATCAAAGAACACCTGGGACTCGGTGGGTGGGGGGCCTGTGCCTGACCCAAGCCAGGTTTTCCAATGCCTATCAGAGGAGCAAAGAATCTTCTGCAGAATTCGCCCCGCCCCCAACCCTCCTCCTCCCTGGTAGCCCTGACGCAACTTCCCCTGCACCCAGCCCCAGCCCCAGCCCCAGCCCCAGCCCCAGACACAGCCCCAGCCCCAGCCCCAGCCCCAGCCCAGTCCCTCTGGTTCCCGGACATTCGTTTGGGCCACAAGATCAAGGGAGTCAGTCCACCCAGGAGCAGAGGAGAGGATGTCCCTCAAGAATGAGACAGGAAGTGCAGAGGAAATGCGACACCACCTGTCCTAGAAGACAAGGCCAGTCACGGTCGCCTAGCGCTCATTCTAGGCAATCCACCCACCCATGAGGGGAAACATGGAGAACAAGGAAGCTTCCCTGTCTGAGACACGTATGGAAGCCAAGAAATCCAGGGTCATGAGACCTGCCCAATGAAGCAGAAAGACGTTTGGAGAGAGATACCATCATGACACGGATCTGCAGGAAGTGTGTCCCTGACGGACTGGGAAGTCATCTTTGTTGAAGACATCGGGCCAGAGCGAGAGGCATCCAGGCCCCTGAGAAACAGGTGAGGCAGAGCAAGAGGGAGGATAGAGCAGAGGCCAGAGCCCCGGCAGGATACAGCGCCGTGCCACCACCACGGGCATAAGGGGAGGGCTTCCAAAAGGGTGGCTTGTCCAGAGAGGCCAGCGTTCCAGTGACAGTGACAGGGATGGTTGCCATCTCCCATTCCCGGCTGCTTCTTCTACACGGTATGGTGGTGTGGCTTCATTTCTCAGAGAAGAGCCGTGAAAAGGTACAACCATCTTCTCTGATGTGGTCCTGCTTCCCTACTGCGGGACAAAGAGCTCCTGTGGGGCTCCTTTCCTTGGTTGCTGTGTGGTCATCTCGATCTTAGAAAAGAGGCAGCTCATGATGGGGATGAGATTTCAATTGCTCCGGGACCGATGCATCTCCTCACGTGGGCCAGGCCTTCACACACCCAAAGCGGATCCGCGGCGGCGAAAACGATTGACAGCCGGCCTCATGACCCAGGCAGAGACGCAGAAAGAGGCTCAGCAAAGACAGGCCGACATGCCAGAAATCGCCTTGTGCTGCACAGGGCACATTCAGCCAAAGACACACACGCAGAGGGGCACGCACACACTAACCGACAGAGAGAGGGAAAGAAAGACACAGAGACTGAGAGACAGAGAGAGAAGAGAGGATGGGAGACACACACACACGCGCGCACACATACACGCACACACACACACACAGAGACAGAGTCATACAGCAGAGGCATGGAAACACACCCCCCCAGGCAACCCCTGAGCCTGCGGGGTTCTGCTCTCGACGAGAACGACCCTGGGGTGAGAGAACAGCCCAGGGGCACGCAGGCCGACCTGTCCTCGAGATGACGGCGGCACGACTTTTGGGGAGACTCACCCCAACAGCGTCCGGGCAGGCCTGAGGCTGGGATGCCGTGCTGCTTCCCCCGGACTCCGCCTGGGGTTTCCTCATCCTGGTCGGCCCTTTGCGACTCCTGGCATCCGGAGACGTTCCCGTCGACCCCGTGGAGAGGTCAGACCGGAGCCTCAGAGCCCCGCCACCCAAGCACTGCCACGGAGGGCTCCTGCTCTGCCAAGCCTCAGGGACGGGTTTCTAAGACAACCGTGGGAAGCACTGTGACGGCAGAAGCCGCTCGCGCCTCGCGCATGCGCATTGGCTGGACCGACTCGCGCTCCGCTCCTGGCAGTCAGGCTGCGTCCCCTTTAAATAATGCCCCCGCTGCGCGGCTGCAGCGAGGCTCCTGCTGCAGCCGCGGCGGCGTGTGGATACGGGGTCCAGCTTGGGACGCCGTGGGAGATGGGGCCGCCGGTGCCCTGTCTCAGGGCCAAACCCCCAGGAGTCCCGCCCTCAGGATCTCCTTGAGCCGACTTCCACGGAGGGAAGGGGAGCTTCAGGACGCCTGCTGTGTTCTGGGGACTCCCGTTCAGATCCGATTTTGGCCCCCTCCCAGTGAGATAGGATGGGCTCACCACATCTGGTGAGGCAGGCAGGGCCTCGCTGCAGCGCAGAATGATCCCATAGGTCTCAAGGCGTAGCGTCAGCTGAAACTTCACTGATCCATCAGCCCTCTGCCTCCCTCCTCCTTCGAAAGAGCAGTGGCCTGCTCCGCTTCTAAAAGCCCTGGGGCTCCGGAAAGCCGACCGCGCTTTACAGGACACGTGCAGGCAGGAACAGGGGCGAATCCGAGGTGGAGACCATGTGACCACGCGTGGCACTGGCGTATCCCACAGCAGATGGTGTGAACGTGTGTCACCGGAGGCATACCGGGAGACGGCGAAACAAACGGTGGCGTCCAGGCATGTGCCAGTGGAAGGGGGGAAGAAGTGACCTTTCGGTCAATGCCAAGGGAAATCAAAGAACACCTGGGACTCGGTGGGTGGGGGGCCTGTGCCTGACCCAAGCCAGGTTTTCCAATGCCTATCAGAGGAGCAAAGAATCTTCTGCAGAATTCGCCCCGCCCCCAACCCTCCTCCTCCCTGGTAGCCCTGACGCAACTTCCCCTGCACCCAGCCCCAGCCCCAGCCCCAGCCCCAGCCCCAGACACAGCCCCAGCCCCAGCCCCAGCCCCAGCCCAGTCCCTCTGGTTCCCGGACATTCGTTTGGGCCACAAGATCAAGGGAGTCAGTCCACCCAGGAGCAGAGGAGAGGATGTCCCTCAAGAATGAGACAGGAAGTGCAGAGGAAATGCGACACCACCTGTCCTAGAAGACAAGGCCAGTCACGGTCGCCTAGCGCTCATTCTAGGCAATCCACCCACCCATGAGGGGAAACATGGAGAACAAGGAAGCTTCCCTGTCTGAGACACGTATGGAAGCCAAGAAATCCAGGGTCATGAGACCTGCCCAATGAAGCAGAAAGACGTTTGGAGAGAGATACCATCATGACACGGATCTGCAGGAAGTGTGTCCCTGACGGACTGGGAAGTCATCTTTGTTGAAGACATCGGGCCAGAGCGAGAGGCATCCAGGCCCCTGAGAAACAGGTGAGGCAGAGCAAGAGGGAGGATAGAGCAGAGGCCAGAGCCCCGGCAGGATACAGCGCCGTGCCACCACCACGGGCATAAGGGGAGGGCTTCCAAAAGGGTGGCTTGTCCAGAGAGGCCAGCGTTCCAGTGACAGTGACAGGGATGGTTGCCATCTCCCATTCCCGGCTGCTTCTTCTACACGGTATCGTGGTGTGGCTTCATTTCTCAGAGAAGAGCCGTGAAAAGGTACAACCATCTTCTCTGATGTGGTCCTGCTTCCCTACTGCGGGACAAAGAGCTCCTGTGGGGCTCTTTTCCTTGGTTGCTGTGTGGTCATCTCGATCTTAGAAAAGAGGCAGCTCATGATGGGGATGAGATTTCAATTGCTCCGGGACCGATGCATCTCCTCACGTGGGCCAGGCCTTCACACACCCAAAGCGGATCCGCGGCGGCGAAAACGATTGACAGCCGGCCTCATGACCCAGGCAGAGACGCAGAAAGAGGCTCAGCAAAGACAGGCCGACATGCCAGAAATCGCCTTGTGCTGCACAGGGCACATTCAGCCAAAGACACACACGCAGAGGGGCACGCACACACTAACCGACAGAGAGAGGGAAAGAAAGACACAGAGACTGAGAGACAGAGAGAGAAGAGAGGATGGGAGACACACACACACGCGCGCACACATACACGCACACACACACACACAGAAACAGAGTCATACAGCAGAGGCATGGAAACACACCCCCCCAGGCAACCCCTGAGGCTGCGGGGTTCTGCTCTCGACGAGAACGACCCTGGGGTGAGAGAACAGCCCAGGGGCACGCAGGCCGACCTGTCCTCGAGATGACGGCGGCACGACTTTTGGGGAGACTCACCCCAACAGCGTCCGGGCAGGCCTGAGGCTGGGATGCCGTGCTGCTTCCCCCGGACTCCGCCTGGGGTTTCCTCATCCTGGTCGGCCCTTTGCGACTCCTGGCATCCGGAGACGTTCCCGTCGACCCCGTGGAGAGGTCAGACCGGAGCCTCAGAGCCCCGCCACCCAAGCACTGCCACGGAGGGCTCCTGCTCTGCCAAGCCTCAGGGACGGGTTTCTAAGACAACCGTGGGAAGCACTGTGACGGCAGAAGCCGCTCGCGCCTCGCGCATGCGCATTGGCTGGACCGACTCGCGCTCCGCTCCTGGCAGTCAGGCTGCGTCCCCTTTAAATAATGCCCCCGCTGCGCGGCTGCAGCGAGGCTCCTGCTGCAGCCGCGGCGGCGTGTGGATACGGGGTCCAGCTTGGGACGCCGTGGGAGATGGGGCCGCCGGTGCCCTGTCTCAGGGCCAAACCCCCAGGAGTCCCGCCCTCAGGATCTCCTTGAGCCGACTTCCACCGAGGGAAGGGGAGCTTCAGGACGCCTGCTGTGTTCTGGGGACTCCCGTTCAGATCCGATTTTGGCCCCCTCCCAGTGAGATAGGATGGGCTCATCACATCTGGTGAGGCAGGCAGGGCCTCGCTGCAGCGCAGAATGATCCCATAGGTCTCAAGGCGTAGCGTCAGCTGAAACTTCACTGATCCATCAGCCCTCTGCCTCCCTCCTCCTTCGAAAGAGCAGTGGCCTGCTCCGCTTCTAAAAGCCCTGGGGCTCCGGAAAGCCGACCGCGCTTTACAGGACACGTGCAGGCAGGAACAGGGGCGAATCCGAGGTGGAGACCATGTGACCACGCGTGGCACTGGCGTATCCCACAGCAGATGGTGTGAACGTGTGTCACCGGAGGCATACCGGGAGACGGCGAAACAAACGGTGGCGTCCAGGCATGTGCCAGTGGAAGGGGGGAAGAAGTGACCTTTCGGTCAATGCCAAGGGAAATCAAAGAACACCTGGGACTCGGTGGGTGGGGGGCCTGTGCCTGACCCAAGCCAGGTTTTCCAATGCCTATCAGAGGAGCAAAGAATCTTCTGCAGAATTCGCCCCGCCCCCAACCCTCCTCCTCCCTGGTAGCCCTGACGCAACTTCCCCTGCACCCAGCCCCAGCCCCAGCCCCAGCCCCAGCCCCAGACACAGCCCCAGCCCCAGCCCCAGCCCCAGCCCAGTCCCTCTGGTTCCCGGACATTCGTTTGGGCCACAAGATCAAGGGAGTCAGTCCACCCAGGAGCAGAGGAGAGGATGTCCCTCAAGAATGAGACAGGAAGTGCAGAGGAAATGCGACACCACCTGTCCTAGAAGACAAGGCCAGTCACGGTCGCCTAGCGCTCATTCTAGGCAATCCACCCACCCATGAGGGGAAACATGGAGAACAAGGAAGCTTCCCTGTCTGAGACACGTATGGAAGCCAAGAAATCCAGGGTCATGAGACCTGCCCAATGAAGCAGAAAGACGTTTGGAGAGAGATACCATCATGACACGGATCTGCAGGAAGTGTGTCCCTGACGGACTGGGAAGTCATCTTTGTTGAAGACATCGGGCCAGAGCGAGAGGCATCCAGGCCCCTGAGAAACAGGTGAGGCAGAGCAAGAGGGAGGATAGAGCAGAGGCCAGAGCCCCGGCAGGATACAGCGCCGTGCCACCACCACGGGCATAAGGGGAGGGCTTCCAAAAGGGTGGCTTGTCCAGAGAGGCCAGCGTTCCAGTGACAGTGACAGGGATGGTTGCCATCTCCCATTCCCGGCTGCTTCTTCTACACGGTATGGTGGTGTGGCTTCATTTCTCAGAGAAGAGCCGTGAAAAGGTACAACCATCTTCTCTGATGTGGTCCTGCTTCCCTACTGCGGGACAAAGAGCTCCTGTGGGGCTCCTTTCCTTGGTTGCTGTGTGGTCATCTCGATCTTAGAAAAGAGGCAGCTCATGATGGGGATGAGATTTCAATTGCTCCGGGACCGATGCATCTCCTCACGTGGGCCAGGCCTTCACACACCCAAAGCGGATCCGCGGCGGCGAAAACGATTGACAGCCGGCCTCATGACCCAGGCAGAGACGCAGAAAGAGGCTCAGCAAAGACAGGCCGACATGCCAGAAATCGCCTTGTGCTGCACAGGGCACATTCAGCCAAAGACACACACGCAGAGGGGCACGCACACACTAACCGACAGAGAGAGGGAAAGAAAGACACAGAGACTGAGAGACAGAGAGAGAAGAGAGGATGGGAGACACACACACACGCGCGCACACATACACGCACACACACACACACAGAGACAGAGTCATACAGCAGAGGCATGGAAACACACCCCCCCAGGCAACCCCTGAGCCTGCGGGGTTCTGCTCTCGACGAGAACGACCCTGGGGTGAGAGAACAGCCCAGGGGCACGCAGGCCGACCTGTCCTCGAGATGACGGCGGCACGACTTTTGGGGAGACTCACCCCAACAGCGTCCGGGCAGGCCTGAGGCTGGGATGCCGTGCTGCTTCCCCCGGACTCCGCCTGGGGTTTCCTCATCCTGGTCGGCCCTTTGCGACTCCTGGCATCCGGAGACGTTCCCGTCGACCCCGTGGAGAGGTCAGACCGGAGCCTCAGAGCCCCGCCACCCAAGCACTGCCACGGAGGGCTCCTGCTCTGCCAAGCCTCAGGGACGGGTTTCTAAGACAACCGTGGGAAGCACTGTGACGGCAGAAGCCGCTCGCGCCTCGCGCATGCGCATTGGCTGGACCGACTCGCGCTCCGCTCCTGGCAGTCAGGCTGCGTCCCCTTTAAATAATGCCCCCGCTGCGCGGCTGCAGCGAGGCTCCTGCTGCAGCCGCGGCGGCGTGTGGATACGGGGTCCAGCTTGGGACGCCGTGGGAGATGGGGCCGCCGGTGCCCTGTCTCAGGGCCAAACCCCCAGGAGTCCCGCCCTCAGGATCTCCTTGAGCCGACTTCCACGGAGGGAAGGGGAGCTTCAGGACGCCTGCTGTGTTCTGGGGACTCCCGTTCAGATCCGATTTTGGCCCCCTCCCAGTGAGATAGGATGGGCTCACCACATCTGGTGAGGCAGGCAGGGCCTCGCTGCAGCGCAGAATGATCCCATAGGTCTCAAGGCGTAGCGTCAGCTGAAACTTCACTGATCCATCAGCCCTCTGCCTCCCTCCTCCTTCGAAAGAGCAGTGGCCTGCTCCGCTTCTAAAAGCCCTGGGGCTCCGGAAAGCCGACCGCGCTTTACAGGACACGTGCAGGCAGGAACAGGGGCGAATCCGAGGTGGAGACCATGTGACCACGCGTGGCACTGGCGTATCCCACAGCAGATGGTGTGAACGTGTGTCACCGGAGGCATACCGGGAGACGGCGAAACAAACGGTGGCGTCCAGGCATGTGCCAGTGGAAGGGGGGAAGAAGTGACCTTTCGGTCAATGCCAAGGGAAATCAAAGAACACCTGGGACTCGGTGGGTGGGGGGCCTGTGCCTGACCCAAGCCAGGTTTTCCAATGCCTATCAGAGGAGCAAAGAATCTTCTGCAGAATTCGCCCCGCCCCCAACCCTCCTCCTCCCTGGTAGCCCTGACGCAACTTCCCCTGCACCCAGCCCCAGCCCCAGCCCCAGCCCCAGCCCCAGACACAGCCCCAGCCCCAGCCCCAGCCCCAGCCCAGTCCCTCTGGTTCCCGGACATTCGTTTGGGCCACAAGATCAAGGGAGTCAGTCCACCCAGGAGCAGAGGAGAGGATGTCCCTCAAGAATGAGACAGGAAGTGCAGAGGAAATGCGACACCACCTGTCCTAGAAGACAAGGCCAGTCACGGTCGCCTAGCGCTCATTCTAGGCAATCCACCCACCCATGAGGGGAAACATGGAGAACAAGGAAGCTTCCCTGTCTGAGACACGTATGGAAGCCAAGAAATCCAGGGTCATGAGACCTGCCCAATGAAGCAGAAAGACGTTTGGAGAGAGATACCATCATGACACGGATCTGCAGGAAGTGTGTCCCTGACGGACTGGGAAGTCATCTTTGTTGAAGACATCGGGCCAGAGCGAGAGGCATCCAGGCCCCTGAGAAACAGGTGAGGCAGAGCAAGAGGGAGGATAGAGCAGAGGCCAGAGCCCCGGCAGGATACAGCGCCGTGCCACCACCACGGGCATAAGGGGAGGGCTTCCAAAAGGGTGGCTTGTCCAGAGAGGCCAGCGTTCCAGTGACAGTGACAGGGATGGTTGCCATCTCCCATTCCCGGCTGCTTCTTCTACACGGTATCGTGGTGTGGCTTCATTTCTCAGAGAAGAGCCGTGAAAAGGTACAACCATCTTCTCTGATGTGGTCCTGCTTCCCTACTGCGGGACAAAGAGCTCCTGTGGGGCTCTTTTCCTTGGTTGCTGTGTGGTCATCTCGATCTTAGAAAAGAGGCAGCTCATGATGGGGATGAGATTTCAATTGCTCCGGGACCGATGCATCTCCTCACGTGGGCCAGGCCTTCACACACCCAAAGCGGATCCGCGGCGGCGAAAACGATTGACAGCCGGCCTCATGACCCAGGCAGAGACGCAGAAAGAGGCTCAGCAAAGACAGGCCGACATGCCAGAAATCGCCTTGTGCTGCACAGGGCACATTCAGCCAAAGACACACACGCAGAGGGGCACGCACACACTAACCGACAGAGAGAGGGAAAGAAAGACACAGAGACTGAGAGACAGAGAGAGAAGAGAGGATGGGAGACACACACACACGCGCGCACACATACACGCACACACACACACACAGAAACAGAGTCATACAGCAGAGGCATGGAAACACACCCCCCCAGGCAACCCCTGAGGCTGCGGGGTTCTGCTCTCGACGAGAACGACCCTGGGGTGAGAGAACAGCCCAGGGGCACGCAGGCCGACCTGTCCTCGAGATGACGGCGGCACGACTTTTGGGGAGACTCACCCCAACAGCGTCCGGGCAGGCCTGAGGCTGGGATGCCGTGCTGCTTCCCCCGGACTCCGCCTGGGGTTTCCTCATCCTGGTCGGCCCTTTGCGACTCCTGGCATCCGGAGACGTTCCCGTCGACCCCGTGGAGAGGTCAGACCGGAGCCTCAGAGCCCCGCCACCCAAGCACTGCCACGGAGGGCTCCTGCTCTGCCAAGCCTCAGGGACGGGTTTCTAAGACAACCGTGGGAAGCACTGTGACGGCAGAAGCCGCTCGCGCCTCGCGCATGCGCATTGGCTGGACCGACTCGCGCTCCGCTCCTGGCAGTCAGGCTGCGTCCCCTTTAAATAATGCCCCCGCTGCGCGGCTGCAGCGAGGCTCCTGCTGCAGCCGCGGCGGCGTGTGGATACGGGGTCCAGCTTGGGACGCCGTGGGAGATGGGGCCGCCGGTGCCCTGTCTCAGGGCCAAACCCCCAGGAGTCCCGCCCTCAGGATCTCCTTGAGCCGACTTCCACCGAGGGAAGGGGAGCTTCAGGACGCCTGCTGTGTTCTGGGGACTCCCGTTCAGATCCGATTTTGGCCCCCTCCCAGTGAGATAGGATGGGCTCACCACATCTGGTGAGGCAGGCAGGGCCTCGCTGCAGCGCAGAATGATCCCATAGGTCTCAAGGCGTAGCGTCAGCTGAAACTTCACTGATCCATCAGCCCTCTGCCTCCCTCCTCCTTCGAAAGAGCAGTGGCCTGCTCCGCTTCTAAAAGCCCTGGGGCTCCGGAAAGCCGACCGCGCTTTACAGGACACGTGCAGGCAGGAACAGGGGCGAATCCGAGGTGGAGACCATGTGACCACGCGTGGCACTGGCGTATCCCACAGCAGATGGTGTGAACGTGTGTCACCGGAGGCATACCGGGAGACGGCGAAACAAACGGTGGCGTCCAGGCATGTGCCAGTGGAAGGGGGGAAGAAGTGACCTTTCGGTCAATGCCAAGGGAAATCAAAGAACACCTGGGACTCGGTGGGTGGGGGGCCTGTGCCTGACCCAAGCCAGGTTTTCCAATGCCTATCAGAGGAGCAAAGAATCTTCTGCAGAATTCGCCCCGCCCCCAACCCTCCTCCTCCCTGGTAGCCCTGACGCAACTTCCCCTGCACCCAGCCCCAGCCCCAGCCCCAGCCCCAGCCCCAGCCCCAGCCCCAGACACAGCCCCAGCCCCAGCCCCAGCCCCAGCCCAGTCCCTCTGGTTCCCTGACATTCGTTTGGGCCACAAGATCAAGGGAGTCAGTCCACCCAGGAGCAGAGGAGAGGATGTCCCTCAAGAATGAGACAGGAAGTGCAGAGGAAATGCGACACCACCTGTCCTAGAAGACAAGGCCAGTCACGGTCGCCTAGCGCTCATTCTAGGCAATCCACCCACCCATGAGGGGAAACATGGAGAACAAGGAAGCTTCCCTGTCTGAGACACGTATGGAAGCCAAGAAATCCAGGGTCATGAGACCTGCCCAATGAAGCAGAAAGACGTTTGGAGAGAGATACCATCATGACACGGATCTGCAGGAAGTGTGTCCCTGACGGACTGGGAAGTCATCTTTGTTGAAGACATCGGGCCAGAGCGAGAGGCATCCAGGCCCCTGAGAAACAGGTGAGGCAGAGCAAGAGGGAGGATAGAGCAGAGGCCAGAGCCCCGGCAGGATACAGCGCCGTGCCACCACCACGGGCATAAGGGGAGGGCTTCCAAAAGGGTGGCTTGTCCAGAGAGGCCAGCGTTCCAGTGACAGTGACAGGGATGGTTGCCATCTCCCATTCCCGGCTGCTTCTTCTACACGGTATCGTGGTGTGGCTTCATTTCTCAGAGAAGAGCCGTGAAAAGGTACAACCATCTTCTCTGATGTGGTCCTGCTTCCCTACTGCGGGACAAAGAGCTCCTGTGGGGCTCTTTTCCTTGGTTGCCGTGTGGTCATCTCGATCTTAGAAAAGAGGCAGCTCATGATGGGGATGAGATTTCAATTGCTCCGGGACCGATGCATCTCCTCACGTGGGCCAGGCCTTCACACACCCAAAGCGGATCCGCGGCGGCGAAAACGATTGACAGCCGGCCTCATGACCCAGGCAGAGACGCAGAAAGAGGCTCAGCAAAGACAGGCCGACATGCCAGAAATCGCCTTGTGCTGCACAGGGCACATTCAGCCAAAGACACACACGCAGAGGGGCACGCACACACTAACCGACAGAGAGAGGGAAAGAAAGACACAGAGACTGAGAGACAGAGAGAGAAGAGAGGATGGGAGACACACACACACGCGCGCACACATACACGCACACACACACACACAGAAACAGAGTCATACAGCAGAGGCATGGAAACACACCCCCCCAGGCAACCCCTGAGGCTGCGGGGTTCTGCTCTCGACGAGAACGACCCTGGGGTGAGAGAACAGCCCAGGGGCACGCAGGCCGACCTGTCCTCGAGATGACGGCGGCACGACTTTTGGGGAGACTCACCCCAACAGCGTCCGGGCAGGCCTGAGGCTGGGATGCCGTGCTGCTTCCCCCGGACTCCGCCTGGGGTTTCCTCATCCTGGTCGGCCCTTTGCGACTCCTGGCATCCGGAGACGTTCCCGTCGACCCCGTGGAGAGGTCAGACCGGAGCCTCAGAGCCCCGCCACCCAAGCACTGCCACGGAGGGCTCCTGCTCTGCCAAGCCTCAGGGACGGGTTTCTAAGACAACCGTGGGAAGCACTGTGACGGCAGAAGCCGCTCGCGCCTCGCGCATGCGCATTGGCTGGACCGACTCGCGCTCCGCTCCTGGCAGTCAGGCTGCGTCCCCTTTAAATAATGCCCCCGCTGCGCGGCTGCAGCGAGGCTCCTGCTGCAGCCGCGGCGGCGTGTGGATACGGGGTCCAGCTTGGGACGCCGTGGGAGATGGGGCCGCCGGTGCCCTGTCTCAGGGCCAAACCCCCAGGAGTCCCGCCCTCAGGATCTCCTTGAGCCGACTTCCACCGAGGGAAGGGGAGCTTCAGGACGCCTGCTGTGTTCTGGGGACTCCCGTTCAGATCCGATTTTGGCCCCCTCCCAGTGAGATAGGATGGGCTCACCACATCTGGTGAGGCAGGCAGGGCCTCGCTGCAGCGCAGAATGATCCCATAGGTCTCAAGGCGTAGCGTCAGCTGAAACTTCACTGATCCATCAGCCCTCTGCCTCCCTCCTCCTTCGAAAGAGCAGTGGCCTGCTCCGCTTCTAAAAGCCCTGGGGCTCCGGAAAGCCGACCGCGCTTTACAGGACACGTGCAGGCAGGAACAGGGGCGAATCCGAGGTGGAGACCATGTGACCACGCGTGGCACTGGCGTATCCCACAGCAGATGGTGTGAACGTGTGTCACCGGAGGCATACCGGGAGACGGCGAAACAAACGGTGGCGTCCAGGCATGTGCCAGTGGAAGGGGGGAAGAAGTGACCTTTCGGTCAATGCCAAGGGAAATCAAAGAACACCTGGGAGTCGGTGGGTGGGGGGCCTGTGCCTGACCCAAGCCAGGTTTTCCAATGCCTATCAGAGGAGCAAAGAATCTTCTGCAGAATTCGCCCCGCCCCCAACCCTCCTCCTCCCTGGTAGCCCTGACGCAACTTCCCCTGCACCCAGCCCCAGCCCCAGCCCAGCCCCAGCCCCAGACACAGACCCAGCCCCTGCCCCAGCCCCAGCCCAGTCCCTGTGGTTCCCTGACATTCGATTCGGCCACAAGATTAAGGGAGTCAGTCCACCCAGGAGCAGAGGAGAGAACGTCCCTTAAGAAAGACTGAAAGTGCAGAGGAAATGCGACACCAGCTCTCTTAGAAGACAAGGCCAGTCACGGTCGCCTAGCGCTCATTCTAGGCAATCCACCCACCCATGAGGGGAAACATGGAGACCAAGGAAGCTTCCCTGTCTGAGACACATATGGAAGTCAAGAAATCCAGGGTCATGAGTCCCGTCCAATGAAGCAGAAACCTGTTTGGAGAGAGAAACAAACATGACACTGATCTGCAGGAAGTGTGTCCCTGACGGACTGGGAAGTCATCTTTGTTGAAGACATTTGGCCAGAGCGAGAGGCATGCAGGCCCCTGAGAAACAGGGGAGGCAGAGCAAGAGGGAGGATAGAGCAGAGGCCAGAGCCCCGGCAGGATACAGCGCCATGCCACCGCCACGGGCATAAGGGGAGGGGTTCCAAAAGGGTGGCTTGTCCTGAGAGGCCAGCGTACTAGTGATAGGGATTGTTGCCATCTCCCATTCCTTGCTTCCTCTTCCAGACTGTATCGTGGTGTGGCTTCATTTCTCAGAGAAGAGCCGTGAAAAGATACAACCATCTTCTCTGACGTGGGTCCATTCCTCTCCTGCAGGACAAAGAGCTCCTGTGGAATTCTTGTCCTTCGCTGCAGTGAGGTCATCTTGATGTTAGAAAAGAGGCAGCTCATGATAGGGATGAGATTTCAATTGCTCCTGGACCGATGCATCTCCTTACATGGACCAGGCCTTCACACACCCAAAGCAGATTCGCGGTGGCGAAAGCAATTGACAACCGGCCTCATGACCCAGGCAGAGACGCAGAAAGAGGCTCAGCAAAGACAGGCCGACATGCCAGAAATTGCTTTGTGGTGCACAGGGCACTTTCTGACAAAGACACACACGCACGGGGGCACAAACACACTAACCAACAGAGAGAGGGAAAGAAAGACACAGAGACTGAGAGACAGAGAAGAGAGAATGGGACATACACACAGACACACACACACACACACACACAAACAGAGTCATACACTAGAGGCATTGAAACACACACCCCCAGGCCACCCCTGAGGCTTCGGGGTTCTGCTCTGGACGAGAACGACCCTCGGGTGAGAGATCAGCCCCAGGGGCACGCAGGCCGACCTGTCCTCGAGATGACGGCGACACTACTTTTGGGGAGACTCACTTCAACACCGTCCGGAGAGGCCTGAGGCTAGGATGCCGTGCTGCTTCCCCCGGACTCCGCCTGGGGTTTCCTCATCCTGGTCGGCCCTTTGCGACTGCTGGCATCAGGAGACGTTCCCGTCGACCTCGTGGAGCGGTCAGGCCGGAGCCTCAGAGCCCCGCCACCCAAGCACCGCCACGGAGGGCTCCTGCTTTGCCAAGCCTCAAGGGACCGGTTTCTAAGACAACCGTGAGAAGTACTGTGAAGGGAAGAGAAGCTCGCGCCTCGCGCATGCGCGTTGGCTGGGCCGACTCGGGCTCAGCTCCTGGCTGTCAGGCTGTGTCCGCTTTAAATTAGGCCTAGGTTGTGTGGTGTCAGCTAGTCTCCTGCCTCAGCCGTGGTGGCTGCTGGATCCGGGGCCCGGTTTGGGGCAGCATGGGACAGGGGTCCGCGGATGTCCTGTCCCAGGGCCAAGCCCCCAGGAGTCCTGTCCTCCGGACCTCCTTGAGCCCACTTCCACGGAGGGATGGGGAGTTTCAGGGCGCCTACTGGCTTCTGGGGACTCCCGTTCAGATCCGATTTTGGCCCCCTCCGAGTGAGATAGGATGGGCTCACCACATCTGATGAGGCAGGCAAGACCTCTCTTCAGCACACATCTACCCCATGGGTCTCAAGGCGTGTTTTCAGCTGAAAATTCACTGATCCATTAGCCGTCTTCCTCCCTCCTCCTTTGAAAGAGCAGTGGACTGCCCGGCGTCTAAAAGCTCTGGGCCTCCGGAAAGCCGATAGCGCTTTCCAGGACACGTGCAAACAGGAACAGGGGTGAATCCAACGTGGAGACCATGGGGCCACGCGTGGTAGTGGCGTGTCTCATGGCAGATGGTTTGATTGTGTGTCACCGGAGGCATATGGGGCGACGGCGAAACAAACGGTGGTGTTCAGGCTTGTGCCCTGTGGAAGGCGGAACAAGTGACGTTTTCATCAATGCCAAGGAATATCAAAGTACACCTGGGAACCAGGAGGGGCCCGGTGCCTGACCGAAGCCCCATTTTGAAATGCCTGCTAGAGGAGCAGAGAGGTTTCTCCAAAATTCACCCCACCTCCAACCCTCCACCGTCCAGGTAGCCCTTACTCCACCTCTTCTGCACCCAGCCCCAGTCCTGGAAACCAGCAACAATGAAAGCCTCGGAAACCGTGGAACAACTGGAAACCACCTCCAAGGGCATAAGGGGAGGAGTGCCAAACGGGTGACTTGTCCTGAGAGGCTTGCTTTCCATTGACAGGCGTCCTTGTTATGTCCCGTTTTCAGCTTCTGTTGAAGATTGATTCGTAGCATGGCTTCATTTCTCAGAGAAGAGCCATGAGGAGACAGAACCATCTCCTTTCACATTGGTGTCCTCCCCTACTGGAAAACAGTTAACTCCTTGTAGTTTTGTTTGTTTGTTTGTTTGTTTGTTTTGTTGGAGTGTGGTCATCTTGATTCTAGAAAAGAGGCAGCTCAGGATCGGGATGAAATTTCAGTTTCTCTGAAACCGACGCTTTTCACATTGTCGAGGTCTTCAGAAAGCCAAAGTGGAACCGCCGCGGAAATGATTGACAGCCGGCCACATGACCCAGGCAGAGACGCAGACTGGGGCCCACTAAAGACACGCTGACATGCAAGAGATCGCTTTGTAGCGCACTGGGCACATAAACACACACGCACACGGGCTCACTCACACAGAGAGACAGAGAAAGTGAGAGAAACAGACAGAGAGTGAGTGACAGAGAGAATGGGAGACACACGCACCAGACATACAGCAGTGTCAGAGAGACACACCGCCCCAGGCAATCACTGAGGCTGCGGGTCTCTGCTCTTTGGGAGAATGACCATCGGGTGAGAGAGTAGTCCTTCGGCACACAGACAAACCTGTCCTCGAGATCACAAGGGGCATGACTTTGGAGGCTCACCCGAACACCGTACTGGCAGGCCTGAGGCTGGGATGCCACCCCGCTTTCCCCGGACTCCGTCTGCTGTTTCTGCATCCTGGTAGCCCCTCTGTGTAGCATAATGTCCCGAATCTGTTTTGTCGACCCCCTGGATTGGTCCGGCTGGAGTCTCGACACTGACTCACTGCCACGGAAGGCTCCTGCTTTGACAAGGCTCAGGGAATCGTCCTCAGCCAACCGTTGGAACCACCGTCACAGGGGAATGGGCTCGTGCCTCCCGCATGCGCATTCCCCATGCCGACTCCTGCTTTGCTCTTCAAACTCCGGCTGTGGCCCCTTTAAACAGGTTCGGCGACACGTGGCGGGTGTTCTGTGGCAGTAGCAGTGGCGGCTGGAGCGTGGATGTAGTAGAGGTCGTTATGGGAGTGGGGGCTTCGGGTCCTCCAGGGCTGGACCCCCGGGAGTCCTGTTTTCAGAACCTCCTTGAGCCGACTTCTACCGGTGCAGGGGGACCCCCCTTCAAGGCGCCAGGTCGGGTCTCCAGACTCACAGGCTGACGTGCATTGTGGTGATCAGAGTTCACTGCAGCCTCCATCTCCCAGGCTGAAGTGATTTTCTTGTCTCAGCCTCCCACATACCTGGGACTACAGGCATGTGCCCCCACACTCAACTACTTTTCTCCAAAAACATTTTTGTACAAATGGGGACTTACTATGTTGCCTGGCCCATGTCAAACTCCTGGGCTCAAACTGTCCTCCTGTGTTGGCCTCCCAAAGTGCTGAGATTACAGGTGTGTGTTTGCTCCTGCAGCTAAATTCTTATATCTTAAATCCCTACCTCCCACAATAAGCAGATGTTAGGCACACTTATTTTATAACTTTTTGCTGTTTATGTCTCTTTTTGTCCCTGGACACAGGGATTAGCGACCCACTCTCCACCAAATTTCAAATCATTAGGGGCATTATGTTGTGTCCCAGGAGTGGCTGAGGCTTCAAGTACCTGCTGATCTAACATGGGCCTGCTGAGGTGTACAATTCACCTTGGGTTTCTGTGTTAACAACCTTCCTGAGCTCCTCTAAGTCAGTCCATCCTGCCACAACTGGCAAGAATCAAGAAACTCTCCAAGAAAATGTTTCTGAAGCTGCCTGTTGTCAAGTAGAAGACAGGTCCGCTGACCATGGCAGGCATGGCAGTGCATGACAGTGAGCGCCCCCCACCGTGTTTACTATTCACTGCATGTTCCACCTGAACTTTCCCATCTGCTCAGTGAGTCTTGACGGTGGTGGGGTAAAGGGGACTCACTCTCAAAGACCAAGGCTGACTCTCTCTGAATACAATTGCTTGACCTAATTACTGTCACTGTGGTTTTGTCTTCAGGGACTAAAAGATACAATAAGAATTTATTCCTTTAATTGTCCTGTTGATGCACAAAATACTTAAATGCTTCTACATAGGTCTGCTCTTGTGCACCATAGAGCACTAAGGGAAAATCCCCACAATAAAAGTGCTTTTCACCTGAGCTGCTAAGTGTGACAGTTAAGCAGATGAAGGTTAAAAAAATCAATCTCCCCAAATATGGGTATGACAACTGATCCAACCTCACGGTCTTACTTTCCCTCTGTAACAGCATGGATAAATACAGAGATAACTAGCAACTGATACCCTAGTGCACCAAGCAATTGAAGTATCTGTGTGGTTAAAAACCAGCATTTAACCTTACTCTAGATACACTAAATATCAACCTCACACACACTCATAGCCTGTAATTCCTCTTTGCTTCTAGATGGCAGTTACAATCGGAAAGGAAATACCTAGTTTAAAGGAGGCATTAATACTTCATTGCTGCAGAAATTAACTCTTAAAAGAATGTATCCTGGACTTTCTGACCTGGATACTAATAAACAGTGAAAAATATATATCTAAGAATACACTTGGAAGAGAAATGTGAAAAACCAAAAGTAAGAGATATTATGAAGGATCAAATATAAAATGACCCAGTGCTAAAGAGGCAACAAAGAAAATGGTAAAAGAAAATGACAAGAGGCATTATGCCTTCATGAGTTTGTGCTACTGTGTAAGAAAATACAATAGACTGGGTAATTTCTGAAGAAGAGAAATTACTTCTCACATTTCCATAGGCTGGAAGTCCAAGATCAAGGTGCCAGCAGGATTGGTGTCTGGTGAGGACCAGATCTTTGCAACCAAGATGGTACCTTGTGCACTGTGTCTTCAGGAGGAGATGCACTGTGTCCTCACATGGCAGAAGGTGGAAGGGCAAAACAGGGGAAGCCCACTCCCTCCAGTCCTTGTGTAAGGACCCTAAACCCATTCGTGAAGATTCTCCCTTCATGACTGAGTCACTACCCAAGGGCCGTACTTCTTAATCCTATAACATTGTGATTAATTTTAGGGGAACCATTCAGAACATAGCACTCTATATTCAATTATTTAAAAATTATTTTGTTGTTTTGCTTTTCTGTTTTTCAAATAGCTTAAAGTGCACAAAATTTGATCAATCATATTCCTTGGCTCATAGCATACCTTGGCTCTTATTTCATCCTTGTCTGTGCCTGGGCCTCTATGTAAATCTATTTGAATGTATTTGAATAATATGGTAATCACTTGTGAACCCAGAACACAACCCAAGAACTAGGGTTCTGACCCTAACATCTGCTCCTCCTCTGTCCTTTTTCCTGATTTACACCATTCAGCCCCAGGGTAACTACTATCCGGAATTTATGTTTAGGATTCCCTGCCTTTAAAAAAACATTGTTTTATTGCATATATATGATTGCCCTAAATGACGTATTATTTAGTTTTTAAGGGTATAATTTATGTACCCATTCTCCTATAAATTTACCCATTCTCCTATTAATGAACATCTAGCTTGTTTCCATATATTTGCTATTATGAATGGCATTACATGAGCATTTTTTTTTTTTTTACTACTTCTGGTACATATGGGCAAGAGTTTCTCCAGGGCCTATGGTAGAGAAATTACTTTGCCATAACATATGAGAATGCTCAACTTTATAAGATAATCCAAATTGTTTTCCAAAGTGGTTGTTCTAATTTAAACTCTCACCTCCTGTATTAGTTCGAGATGATCTTGTTGATCCACAGTCTCTCCATATTTGGTGATATGGTTTGGCTGTGTGCCCACTCAAATCTCAGATTGAATTCTATCTCCCAGAATACCAACATGTTGTGGGAGGGACCCAGGGTGAGGTAACTGAATGATGGAGGCCAGTCTTTCCTGTGCTATTCTCATGATAGTGAATAAGCCTCATGAGATCTGATGGGTTTATCAGGGGATTCTGCTTTGGCTTCCTCCTCATTTTCTCTTGCTGCTGCCATTTAAGAAGTCCCTTTCACCTCCTACCATGACTCTGAGGCCTCCCCCACCATGTGGGACTGTAAATCCAATTACAGTTCTTTTTCTTTAAACCTCTTTTTCTTCTCGGACTTGGATACGTCTTTATCAGCAGTGTGAAATTGGAATAATACAGTAAATTAATACCTGTGGTGTGGGGTGCTGCTGAAAAGATAACCAAAAATGTGGAAGCGACTTTGAAACTTGGTAACAGGCAGAGGCTGAAACAGTTTGGAGGGCTCAGAAGAACACTGGAAAAGGTTGGAAATTTTGGAACCTCCTAGAGACTTGTTGAATGGCTTTGACAAAAATGCTGATAGTGTTTTGAACAATAAGGTCCAGGCTGAGATGGTCTCAGATGGAGTTGAGGAACTTGTTGGGAACTGGAGCAAAGGTGACTCTTGTTATGTTTTAGCAAAGAGAATGGCAGCATTTTGCCGCTGCCCTAGAGATTTGTGGAACTTTGAACTTGAGAGAGATGATTTAGGTTATCTGCTGGAAGAAATTTCTAAGCAGTAAAGCATTCAAGAGGTGACTTGGGTGATGCTAAAGGCCTTCGGTTTTATAAAGGAAGCAGAGCATACAAGTTTGGGAAATTTGCAGCCTGACAATTTGATAGAAAAGAAAATTCCATTTTCTGATGATAAATTCAAGCAGTCTGCAGAAATTTGTATAAATAATGAGAAGCTGAATGTTAATCCCCAAAACAATGGGGAAAATTTCTATGGGACATGTCACAGGTCATCACAGCAGCCCCTCCCATCACAAGCCTGGAGGCCTAGGAGGAAAAACTGTTTTTCTGGGCTGGGCCCAGGTTGACTGTGCTGTGTGCAGCCTATAGCCTTGGTTCTCTGCGTTTCAGCCCTTCCAGCCATGGCTGAAAGGGGCCAACATAGAAGTCACGCCATGGCCTTGAGAGTGCAAACACCAAGCCTTGGCAGCTTCCACGTGGTGTTGAGCCTGCACATGCATAGAAGTCAAGAATTGAGGTTTGGAATCCCCCACCTAGATTTCAGAGGATGTACGAAAATACTGGGATATCCAAGCAGAAGTTTGCTGCAGGGGTGGGGCTCTGATGGAGAACCTCTGCTAGGGCTGTGCAGAAGGGAAATGTGGGGTTGGAGAACCTACAGAGTCCCTACTGGGGCACTTCCTAGTGGAGCTGTGAGGAGAGGGCCACTCTCCTCCAGGCCCCAGAATGGTAGATTCACTGACGGCTTGCACTGTGAGCCTGGAAAAGCTGCAGTCACTCAACATCAGCCCATGAAAACAGCCAGGAGGTGGGCTATACCCTGCAAAGCCACAGGGGCAGAACTACCCAAGGCCATGGTAGCCCACCTCTTGCATCAGCATGATCTTGATGTGAAACATGAAGTCAATGGAGATCATTTTGGAGCTTTAAAATTTGACTAACTTGCTGGATTTCAGACTGCCATGGGGCCTGTAAACCCTTTGTTTTGGCCAATTTCTCCCATTTGGAACAGCTGCATTTACTCAATTACCTGTACCCCCACTGTATCTAGGAAGTAACTAGCTTGATTTGGATTTTACAGGGTCATAGGCAGAAGAGACTTGCCTTTTCTCAGATGAGACTTTGGACAGTGGACATTTGGGTTAATGCTGAAATGAGTTAAGACTTTGGGTGACTGTTGGGAAGGCATAATAGGTTTTGAAATGTGAGGACATGAGATTTGGAGAGGACATGAGACTTGGAGGGGCCAAGAGTGGAAAAACATGGTTTGACTATGTCCCTACCCAAATCTCAACTTGAATTGTATTGCTCAGAATTCCCACATGTTCGGGGAGGGAACCAGGGGGAGGTAGTTGAATCTTTGGGGTCGGTCTTTCCCATGCTATTCTTGTGATAGTGAATAAGTCTCACAAGATCTGATGGGTTTATCAGTGGTTTCATCTTTTGCTTCTTTTGCCTCCTTCTCATATTCTCTTGCCACTGCCATGTAAGAAGTGCTGTTCATCCACTGCCATAACTCTGAGGCCTCCTCAACCATGTGGAACTCTAAATACAATTAATCCTCTTTTTCTTCCCTATCTCAGGTTTGTCTTTATGAGCAGTGTGAATGTGGACTAATACATTTGGTATTGTCAAACTTCTTAATCACTGTGGGGAGAGTAGATATGTAGTATCTTGGGCATTTTCCTGATTACTAATGAGGTTGAGAAATTTTTTACATTTTGTGGGCTTTCTTTTTGTGTAATCCCTATTGATGTATTTTCCCAATTTTCTGTTAGGTTGCTATTTTCAAAATTAATTCATAGGAGCTCCTTATACTTAGTTGATACGATTTTAATCTTTCATAGATTTTAGGTACTGCAAATATATTCTAATTTATAGTTTACCTTTTCACTTTTTTACTTTTATTTTTTAATTTCTATTTTTTTTAAGACAGAGTCTAGCTCTGTTATTCAGGCTGGAATGCAGTGGCTCACTGCAACCTCCACCTCCTGGGTTCAGATGATTCTCGTGCCTCAGCTTCCCAAGTAGCTGGGATTACAAGTGTCTGCCACTAATGCCAAGCTAATTTCTTGTATTTTTAGTAGAGATGGAGTTTCACCATGTTGGCCAGCCTGGTCTCAAACTCCTGACCTCTGGTGATGTACTGTTGGGATTACAGGCTTGAGATACCATGCCCAGCCTATCTTTCCACTTTTTGATGTAAAAAGTTCTTAATTTTGTGATAGTCAAAATGTCTAATCTTTTTTAATGGTTAAATGGCTTTTTGTGTCTCATTCATTTACATTTTCTACTAAAAGTATTAAAGTTTTGTTTCTGAAATGTAAGTCTTTTCTCCTCTGGAATTTAATGTTTGTATATAGAGTGAAATAGGAATATAATTTCATTTTGTTTCCTATATCAATAACCATTATTTTTCTATTCTATTTATTGAAAAGTCCTTTCTTTCCTTGCTGATCTGCCATGTCATCTACATCACATATCAAAGATTAAATTTGTGTAGATTTGCTTGGGAACTCTCTATTCTGTTTCATCTGTCAGTTTATCGTGAAGACCACACTGTCTTAATTGCTGTGGCTTTTTAAAAGTTCTGATATTTGGCAGCACAAATATTTCCTCTTCTTCAATAAGGTCTTTGATATTCTTGGCCCCTTCCCTTTTCCATATATATATTTTTATATATATTATATATATTCATATATATATTATATATCCATATATATTATATATATATATAAATATTTATATATATAGTGAGACAAGGTCTCACTTTCTTGCCCAGGCTTGAGGACTGGTGCAATCATAGCTGACTGCAGACTTGAACCCCCGGGCTCAAGAACTCCTCCTACCTCAGCCTCTCAAGTAACTGGGACACTAAGGCATGCACCACCTCATCCAGCTAATTAAAAAAAATTTACTATTTTTTGTAACAATGGGGATCTTGCTATGCTGTCCAGGCTGGTCTCAAACTTTTGGCCTCAAGCAATCCTCTCACCTCAAGCTCCCAAAGTTCTGGGATCACAAGAGTTAGCCACCACACCTGGCTCCATTTTCCATATTTTAAGACCATTTTTTAAAAGCTGCTCAAGACTGCTTTATTCTCTTGGTGCTACTTGCAACTCCCTTACTTCGCCTTGGAAATACTGTTAATGAAGAAAATCTTAAGAGTTGAAAAATAAAATATTATTTCTTTTCTTCCAATTGCAAAAGAGCAGACACCCTCCTGAATCATAAAGCTGGTTTTGAAAAATTGGTGAAATGACAGCATACACAGTATTATTAATTCTGTTCTAATTTCTGCTTCACTGTGGAGCGTCTTCACAGAGTCTTAAAAGATTATTGCTATGAAATATTCTTATACATGTAACCCATAACCTCTACAATTCTGCAGTTGTACTTGGCTGTCTTACCTAATACTCAGTTGCTTTGCTTCATAATATTTAAATTGGCATCTTTATTTTCCAAAATGCATAAATACTAGCATAGATTTTTAGTTAAGCCAGAAGAAAGTAGACTTTATTTACTAACATAACTTATATGTAAAGGTTTCATAAATCTGCTTCTTTTCTTTTACATCATAACAACCACTGAAAATAATATTTCTATAGCAGTTGGGGATAAATGGACAATGACTTTTGTGGCCAGAGGTGAATGGCCTAGGGGCTCCTGCACTCCGGGTCCCACTGAGCCTGCCACACAGCTGAGGGCATTGGTATTTCCACACAACTACAGGGCACACTGTCCCAGAACACAGATCAGATGCTCTCCTTTATTCAAAGGGGGAGTTGAGAGTATTGTCATTGTAATTAAATTAATAAACACATATTTATACAGTGTTAAAATCTGGTTGGACTTCTGTCTCTTCACAAAACAAATCGCTTAAATGAAACCACAGAGTTAACATAAATGAGTACATTTGCTTCTATCATATGCTCTTTTAAATGGAATTAGAATCTAATTTGAAATGTCAATTAAAAGTTTAAATATTCAACTCAATTACATTTAGATTTTGGTTTTGTTTTGTTTTGATATGGAATTTAGCTCTTGTCACCCAGGCTGGAATGCAATGGCACAATCTCAGCTCACTGCAAGCACCTTCTCCCGAGTTCAAGAAATTCTCTTGCCTCAACCTCCTGAGTAGCTGGGATTACAGGTGCCTGCCACCACCTCTGGCTAATTTTTGTATTTTCAGTAGAGATGGGGGTTTCACCATGTTGGCCAGGCTGGTCTTGAACTCCTGACCTCACGTGATCCACCCACCTTGGCCTCCCAAAGTGCTGGGATTGCAGGTGTGAGCCACCGCACTTGGCCTTTTTAGATTATTTTACTTTATTTTAGTTACTTATTTTTATGACTTTATTGTCATAAAAATGCTAGCTTTTTAAAAAAATCAATCAATATAACAAAGAACATAGAAGATGATCAACAAGCATTCCCACCTCCATGATCTGGAAATAACTGTCATCAATCCAAAAGCTAACACATGGTGGATCCCTTCACACCAGTTCCCAGTACAAAATAACCCCTTGCTTGTAGAAAACATTATTATTATCATTACTATTTTCGAGACAGAATTTGAGTCTTGTAGCCCAGGCTGGAGTGCAATGGTCCAATCTCAGCTCACTGCAACCTCTGCCTCCCAGGATCAAAGTATTCTTCTGCCTCAGCCTCCCAAGCAGCTGGGATTACAGGCATGCTCCACCATGGCCTGCTAATTTTTTGTATTTTTAGTAGAGACAGGGTTTCACCATGTTGGCCAGGCTGGTCTCAAACTCCTCACTTCAGGTGATCCACTTGTCTCAACCTTCCAAAGTGTTGGGATTACAGGCCTGAACCACCACACCTGGACTAGAAAACATTATTCAATAGCAAACAGTAGCAGTATGCTTGGGGGTTTTAGGACTGATTATTTTAAAATCTCTGGAAAAGTTCAATGCATTACCTTAGGCTATAATCCCAGGGCAGAGTCTCATCTGTTAATAGGGGGCTGGTCTAAGGGTCCTTCCAGCTCTCAGATTAATGGTTTCCCATGTTGAACTGCTCCCTGACACCCATCCATCCTTGGTTTTGATTGTTTGTTTGTTTTTACAGAGACAAGGTCTCACTATTTGCCCAGGCTGGTCTTGAACTCCTGGCCTTAAGCGATCCTCCTGCCTTGGCCTCCCAAACTGTTGGAGTTACAGATGTGAGCCTTTGTGCTCAGCCCATCCTTGGCTGTTCAAGTGTGGAGGTAAATTGTAGATGCCAAGTTTACCTCCAGACCAGAAGGGGCAGATGCCCCAGGGCAGAATCATAACCCTAACCAGGCCTCCCACTACATGAAGACATTCTTTTCTGAAGCTTAATCCTGGACAAAGGTCTGACCAGTAGCACTGTGTTCATGAATATCAGGTCAAAAATTTAAAACTGGGAATATCCAGAAGAACCTGGTAGATGCAGGTGCAGTCTGCAGTCCAATGGTCAGCCACAAAAACAGGCTACCTGTTCTTTCTCTTTATCATGGAGTCCTTGATGTAAAATTCGATGACACTTTCTTGCTTCTAGTGAGCTTCCCTTTCTTCTTCATTTTCCATAAATAGTTTCCTCCATCCCACCTCTCAACAGGCCACAGTGAATTCAGTAATTTTTAACCATGAAAATGAGTGTCCATAACATGAATTTAGAGGCCAGGCAGGGTGGCTCATGTCTGTAATCCCAGCACTCTGGGAGGCTGAAGTGGGAGAATGCCTTGAGCTTAGGAGTTTGAGACCAGCCTGGGCAACATGGTGAAACCCTGTCTCTAACCAAAAATAAATGAATAAAAAAAAAGCCATGTATGGTGGTGCATGCTACTAGTCCAGCTACTCAGGAGGCTGAGGTGGGAGGATTGCTTGAGTCAAGGAGGCCAAGTCTGAAGTGGGCCAAGATCATGCCACTGCAATCCATCCTGGGCAACAGAGTGAGAACTTATCTCAAGAAAAAAAAAAAAGATTTATAGGACAGACTGACTCTCTTATTACAAGCCAATGCTCATTTGCAATTCCATAAATCCTAGGGCACCTCTTAAGAATTATGCTAAATCTACTCTATCCATGCTCTATAAATGGATTCACTATTGTAGATGCCACTAAGAACATTCACCATTCACCAGAGGAGGTAAAAATAGCAGCATTAATAGGAGTTTGGAAGAAGTTGATTCGAACCCTCATAAATGACTTTGAGGGGTTCAAGACTTTAGCAGAGGAAGTAACCACAGTTGTGGTGAAGATAGCAAGAGAACTAGTATTACAAGTGGAGCCTGAAGATATGAGTGAATTGCTGCAATCTTTTTTTTTTTTTTTTTTTTGAGATGGAGTTTTGCTCTTGTTGCCCAGGCTGGAGTAAAATGGTGCGATCTCAGCTCACCGAAACCTCCACCTCCTGGTTTCAAGTGATTCTCCTGCCTCAGCCTCCTGAGTAGCTGGTATTGTAGGCATGTGCCATGACACCCAGCTAATTTTGTATTTTTAGTAGAGACGGAGTTTCACCATGTTGGTCTGGCTGGTCTCGAACTCCCAACGTCAGATGATCCACTAGCCTCAGCCTACAAAAGTACTGGGATTACAGGCATGAGCCACCGCACCCAGCTGAATTGCTGCAATCTTAATGGATAAAGAGTTGCTTATTATGAATGAGTAAAGAAAGTGGTTTCTTGGGATGGAATCTACTCCTGCTGAAGATGCCGTGAACATTGTGGAAAGAACAACAAAGGACTTAGACTATTCCATAAACTTAGTTGATAGAGGAGTGGCAAAGTTTGAGAGGATTGGTTCCAATTTGATACAAATTCTACTGTGGGTAAAATGCTACCAAACTGTACAGCATGCTACAGCGAAATCTTTTGTGAAAGCAAGAGTCAGTCAATATGGCTAACTTCATTGTCATGTTACTTTAAGAAATTACCGCTCCCTCTCCAGCCCTCAGCAACCATCATCCTGAGCAGTCAGTAGCTATCAACATTGAGACAAGACCATCCACCAGCAAAATGATGATGACTTGCTGAAGGCCCAGATGATGGTTAGCATTTTTTGGCAATCAAGTATTTTCAAAGTAAGGTATACATTATATTTTAGACATAATGCTATTGCAAACTTAATTGACTACAGTAGTTTAAACTTAACTATTTTTTTTGAGATGGAGTCTCACTCTGTTGCCCAGGTTGGAGTGCAGTGGTGAGATCTTGTCTCACTGCAAACTCTGTCTCCCAGGTTCAAACAATTCTCCTGCCTCAGCCTCTTGAGTAGCTAGGAATACAGGCCCTCACTACCATTTTTGTATTTTCACAGGGTTTCCCCATGTTGGCCAGGCAGGTCTCGAACTTCAGACCTCTGGTGATCCACCTACCTTGGCCTCCCAATGTGCTGGGATTACAGGCGTGAGCCACTATGCCCGACAACGTATCTTTTATATGCACCAGAATGCAAAGAATTTCTTGTGACTTGCAAAAAATTTCGTGTGACTTGCTCTATTGTGAGGTTCGCTTTATTGTGGTGACCTAGAACCAAACCTGCAATCTCCAAGGTGCGCCTGTACCCCTGAAAGCAGAGCTGGAGTGAAGACTTGGGTGTGGATAGTTTATTTGGGAAGTGATTCCAAGAAGCAAGAGTGAGAGGTGGGAAGAGTGAACCAGGCAAATAGAAAAAAGCCAAAATAATGGCATGCTATTGAGGCTGCTCCCATGCACTTTTTTTATACAGGACCTTCTGAGAGACTCTGGAAGGTTACCCAGGACTGTCCACCTGAAACATGAGCCTCGAGCATTTGCCCACCTGTCCCACACTGGTTGAGGTCTTCCCCTGAGGCTGTTAACCTGCAAGTGTTTCTGGGCTGTATTTGTGCTCAGGAAAATCCTACAATAGTGGAGATGTCCTGGGGCGGAAAGTGTAGCTTGAGTTTGCTGGCAGCACAAGGGAAGCCTGTGCTTCAATAGAACTCCCCACGGTGGCTGAGACTGAATGAAAGGTGTGCTGAGAAGACATGACACAGTCGTCATTGCACGGAGGAATCGTAGCCTTCCATCTTGGCAAGAGGACTACCGCCCTGAATCCTGCGCTTGAGAAGGTGCCTCTCTGGCCCTCCACTGACTGTACCCTTGCCCACCCAGAGCTCTCACCATCTCTTCTAGGGCACACGCTGGGCACTCAGGCCCCTGGCCAAATATGCCTGAGCCTGCATGGCCTCTTCCCTGGGTCCATTTCAAAGCGCAAACTGTGCTTGTCCAAATGGTGCCCAAGGCTCTGCTGTCTGAAGGGGTGAGAATTGTGGATGGAGCTTGCATGGGGCCTAGGAAGTCCCCCACACAGGGGTACGCAAAGCTTCTCAAGTGAGGACAGGGCTAGCTATGATGAAAGAAAAAAGTTTAGCCTGGGGCTGAGGATCAGCTCTCCCTTTACTACCACATTCCCGCGCAGAGCACCAAGAAATCAGAGAATTCTACACTCGACTTCGACCTTGTGGGTTATTATGGCGGTATATTTATTGAAGTAGAAGAATAGAACATATTTAGCTATTTTTTTAGATTCATTTTATAATTCATAATTATTTAGACATAATGCAAATATGGGCTGGAATTCATGTTCTGATTTTTGTGGCCTTGAGCTAAGGGAAAGGGACCCAGGAAATGGGTTTTATGTGCTTGGATGGCTTCATGGAATCCCCAACTTCATTAGCTGCCGTGATGACTCAAGGTTGTTACTAAAATCTACTTTGTATTATCTTTAAAAACCAAGGGATATTATGTAGCTCAGCAGTTAGAAGGCACTTGACTCAAAATATCTGTGAACCAAAGGATATAAATGACTAAGAGCAGGAGGATCATTACCTGAAGGGGTGGAGGGTTGATCTCAGGATATGACCTGTGAGATCCTTCCTGCTGGCTCAGTGCTGACTGAACGTGGGGCAGGAGAGCCCCAGGAGCAACACATATCTGGGATAGGAGGGAATGCGGGGAGGAAGGAAAGAGAAACAGGCCCTTTTTGTTTTTATTGTTCCATGACAATTATACATATGTCTAGGGTACATGTGATATTTTGATATATGCATACAATGTGCACTGATCAAATCAAGATAATTTGCATATCCATCACCTCAAACATTTATCATTTATTTGTGTTAGGAAAATTCCACATCTTTCTTCTAGCCATTTTGAAATGTATAATAAGTTATTGTTAATGATCATCACTCTACTGTGCTATTGAACACTAGAACTTCTGTTCCTTCCATCTAACTGTATTTTTGTGCCCATTAACCAACTTCTGGGAAGGGTAAAATGGTGGGTGGATGAAAAGGGCCCTTCTTAAGGCAAAGAAAATCTTACAAGAAGGGAAGACATCTTAGGAGGAAAAATAAAAAGGTGGACCATGGGCTTAGAGTGGGGACTGCAGAAATTGAATGGTAAAGAAAAAACCAACTTAGCATTGTGAAAATAAATCTCAATGTCATTCCTTTCACAGGTCCAATGTCTGATATTCTTTTGGCAATCTGGATATGAAGTAGGAATCTTTCTTTGAGTCATACATTTTCATGATTATGATTATTATTGAATAATAGGTGACAATTATTGAGAGCAATTATTGAGGACAATTATTGAGCTTTCACAAGCTCTTTTCAAAGGCCTTTATATATGTTTTCTCCACTTCTGTTAGATATTCTTATTCCCGTTTTGTAGTTGAGGGATGCACAGGCATAAAGCCTATGCGGAGGCAGAGAGCAGCTAAGTAACCTGACCACGACCCAACAGCAAACAAATGATGGGGCCACATGCAAATCGAGGCAGAACCCTTCTATTTTATGAAGCTCAATGTTTTCTTGTTTTCATCTTGTTATGAATACACCTATTTGCAAAGGGGTTTTGAAGCTACATTAAAACATTTTGTGGTCGTGCGTGGTGGCTGTTGCCTATAATCCCAGCATTTTGGGAGACCAAAGTGGGCAGATTGCCTGAGCTCAGGAGTTTGAGCCCAGCCTGGCCAACATGGTGAAACCCTGTGTCTACTAAAAATGCAAAAAAATTAGCCGGGCATGTTAGTGTGCACCTGTAATCTCAGATAATCTGGAGGCTGAGGCAGGAGAATCGCTTGAACCCGGGAGAGGAAGGTTGCAGTAAGCTGAGATCGTGCCACTGCACTCCAGCCTGGGCAACAGAGTGAGACTCTGTCTCTAAATAAATAAATAAATAAATAAATAAGATTGAAATTTGAGCTCCTGACCATGTCCCTAGGTTGAACTCATATGTATTTTGATGTCTTCTAAGATTTATTCTTAGTGCATTTTTTAAGTTAAAGTATTTATTTACTGAGCATCTACTGTATATCACGTGCTGAGATTGGCATCAGCAGTGCAGGGAACATATGGCACAGTCTCTGCCCTCAAGTAACTTTCACTCACCACATATATTTATTAGGACACCGATACATGTGTGAATATAAGATAGTAAGATAGACATTGCAAGAAGTAATTATTTACTGTAAACCTATTTCATAGGATTTTAATCTTAAAGTACTTTCACCCTATTTCCAAAAAAATGTGTTGCATAACTTTAAAGGGATTCTCAGTTTGAAATCATCATATGAACTGCAGTAGCATCTGCTGGTGAAATACTGCTTTGTATCTATTAGAATAGTCCAAACAATTGGGAGAGAACTGCATTATTAGAGCTGTAAAATTTACTGTCTAGAAATCTCAGAAAAGAAGAGGAAGTTCTATGGTAGATGACTAAGATGACATCTAAACTCTTCTCTTAAGCTACTGAAGTTCTGTGGATATCTCACAGCAGAAAGTTCAAGTGTATGCCCACAACTCCTCATGCCACAAGATGTGACACCTTTTCAATCTCTTTTTGCAAAAGTTTCCAATTCTGTCTCTTATAAGAGTACTTTTTATACCGACATATTCCGGATTTTGTAGTGCACGCAAAGACAAGATGGGAAGGGGGCTTCAATTTGTTGATGCCAGCTGCTCTATGGACCAGGCCCTGCCCATGCATCCATGTTGGTTCTTTTATCCCTACATCAGCCATAGCCCATAGGCATTAACCTCCATTGTACAGATGAAGAAATTGAAACTCTAAGAGAATATGCAATTTACCCAGAGTCATGCAGCTTGTGTATGTAAGAGTTGGAATGAAAATCTAATCTGAATCTCAAGTCTCCTTCTACAATATGGTTTTGATTACATTTTGCAATCACCTTAGCAGGGATATGTCTGCCCTAAAAGATAGTAAGTAGGAATACTTCTCTCTATACATTAACCTAACATCCATGGGCTTCGTTTTTGTATTTCGAGGTGTCATAACATTATAATAATTTGATTTTATTTGAATAGTGAGTATTATACTACTTAGTCTAGAGATCTGTGTCATCCCAGTCTAAACTGCATGATAGCAATGAAGCTTCTTCAAGGAGACAAGTATGAGTAATAAAGTAGAAATAAGTTGAATTTCTATGGAGTTGCTACTTCTGAATTTAAAGTTAGCTGAGGTTAAGTAGATATTCAAAAAGATCACTATAATCTTCACTTGAATAATATAAACATTTATTATTTTTTACATATTTATTTATTTATGGAACATAGATGTAATTTTAAAACAGAATATTTGCAAATTGTATTAAAATATATTAAAAACATAATACATTATGACCCAATAGAGTTTTTCACAGTAACTCAGTGTTAGTTTAAAATGTGAAATTCAATCAATATAATTCACCATAGAATATAGTGTGTATGTCAGTATAATGTATATCCAAATTGGAAAGAAGTAAATTTATCTTTGTTTTTTAGTAAGATGAAATTAAAATTTTAGGGAATTTCAACTTTCATTTTAGATTCTGGAGGGTACCTGTGCAGGTCTATTACATGGGTGTATTGTGTGATGATGAGATTTGGGGTATGAATGAAGGTGTGAGTGCCTGTCTTGAATTTGCACCCAGAGCAATCTCCCCTGATCAGCAGAGGGTAAACTAACTTGAATTACACTTGAATTTCTTAGGAGAGCAGGTCACAAAGGGCAAATTGTGGTCCAGAGACAAAAGTGTCCAACGGTCTAAAATGAGCCTGCCATATCACTTAGGGTAGAGGTCTTAACACAATTACATTTCAGAAAGGGGTCAAACCATTGTTTAAAGATAAATGTAAGCTGGGTGTGGAGGCACACGTCTATAATTCCAGCTACTCAGGAGGCTGAGGCAGGAGAATCCCTTGAGTTCAGGGTTTTAAGACCAGCCTGGACAACATAGGAAGATCCCATCTCAATTTTTAAAAATGAGAAAAAAATAGATAAACTTAAGCATATTAACATTTTAAAGAGTTTATTTAAACAAACAGAGATTCATGGATCAGCCAGCTCCAAACTGAAAGTGGTTGGAGGATCTACTGGAGGTGTTTGTAGGGAAGGCTTTTATAGGGTGAATGTAGAAGTAGAGTAGAGAAACTATTTGTTTGGCAAAAATTTTGGCAGTTGCATTATTTGAACTATCCTGTTGGTAGGTCTCTCATTACACAGCTAATACTCAGCGGGCCACTTGTTGGTGGGCTAAGCTTGTTTCATTTTGTCTATGTAGGAACCCAGGCCATGGGAGCTATCTCAGCCTAATGCTTTCCCATTACATTATTTTACACCTTTCTGTATCAGGATAAGTGGGGATCTTCCACATGAGGCTTCTTACCACCCTGTTTCCCTCAGCAAAATGTAACTGTCCCTTTTGCCTCTGTAGGCAATCTTCTGAACAGGGCTTTCCTAATATTCTTATCTCATCTTATTTTATCTTATCCTCTTCTCTGTACATTGTTTACATGCTTCTGGAACACTTGTGTGTCTTGCATCCATCGCCTGCATTATTTAGGCAATCCTAAAAGAAGACTTCTAGGATGGATTGGTAGAGAACTGCTGGCATATTGCGCCCTCTCTCCTTGTATCTGGAACTTTCATAATTACCTTAGTTCTCCAGGCCAATTTTGCAATTATCTTCATTCTCCACTTCAAAATACATTTACCTCTGACAGAAGGTGAGTACATAAAAGGGACCTTGTCCAGTGGTACATATGAGGCAGGAGACATGATATAGTTAAAATTGTAAACTAAAAGCTTTCTGACACCAAGAGCATAAGTAACAAAAGAAAAAAACAAGTAAATTGGACTTCACCAAAATTTAAAACTTTTGTGCAATCAGAGGACAACTGGTAGAATGGAAGAAAATATTTCAAATAATATCTTTGATAAGGGATCAATATGCAGAATATATAAAGAATTCCTACAACTCAACAATAAATAAACAACCCAATTAAAAAATAGGCAAAGACTTACATAGAAAATTTCTCAAAAAAGATACACAACTGGCCATCAAGCACATGAAAGATGCTCAACATCACTGATTACTAAGGAAATGCAAATCAAAACCATAGTAAGATACCACTTCATACACATTAAGATGGCAATCATCAAAAAACCAGGGAATAACAAGTGTTCGTGAGGATGTAGCCAAATCGAAACTCTTGTACATTGCTGGTGGATTCTACAGCGGTATAGTCATGGTAGAAAAGAGTACAGTGCTTCCTAAATTAAAAATAAATGGAACATAGGCTGGGCTCAGTGGCTCATGCCTGTTATCCCAGCACTTTAGGACACTGAGGCGGCCAGATCATGAGGTCCGGAGTTCAAGACCAGCCTGACCAACATGGTGAAACTGTGTCTCAACTAAAAATACAAAAATTAGCTAGGTGTGGTGCTGCGTGCCTGTAATCCCAGCTACTCAGGAGGCTGAGGCAGCAGAATCACTTGAATGTGGGAGGTGAAGGTTGCAGTGAGCCAAGAGAGTCAAACTCCATCTCAAAAATAAATAAATAAATAAAAATGAAACATAGAATTGCTATATCAGTCAGCAAGTCAACTTCTGGGTTTAAACCCACAAGAATTGAAAGAAATGTGTTAAGAAACATGCCACTAACTGCATGTGCTCCCTATACAATTAGCTACAGAAAGAGGTGATAACTCATATTATTTACAAATATTACAAGTATAAAGAACTTTAAAATAATCATTTTCTATGATTTGTTATCAATTGTAAGTTTATTTTAACAATTATCAATTAGCTACAGAACACGAGTAATGTTTCTTACTTTAGCCAGATGTAAACATGTGATGCAGTAATATAGTGAAGAATATTACTCACTTCAGGGGATAGGGCTTTGGTGAAGAATTTTGAGAAACTCTTGAAAGAGGAAAAGTAAACCTCCCATGATAGTAATACAATTCCAAAAGCAAAAGGAGAAAAAATGTAAATGTATTAAATCAAAAAATATTTTAAGGTAAGGCAAAAGTAGGTATAGAATGGTGAGTCACATACAAATTGTGAAAGTGAGTAATGCCCAGAAATCAAAGGAGAGGGAAAAATATGGTAGGTGAATATGGTTGCAATGCTAATTTTAAAAAGTTATTAGCAGCTAGCTCAATTCAAGCTTTGAATAAATAGAAATAGAGTGTTTATAACAGTATGCTTAATCTACTGGTGACAATATTAAGATAATTGTTGAAATATACTTGAAAGAAGTTAGTGAAAGCAGGGAATGAAAGACTATTGAACTTTTCTGGTTTGTTTTGTAAAAATTTGCCTATGTCCAACATACAGGCACAAAAATAAAATACTGGAAATAGAGAGCAAATCTTGGCCATTCAAATGAGAGTCAGCTATTAATTCTTTGCCCATAGGCTGTACTCCTACAAGCAAACATTGGTAAAATATGTGATTCAATACAGATACTCATTTTTCAAGTGTTTACAACCTGTTTGAGTCCATTTGGACTGCTGTAACAAATTACCTTAGACTGGGTAATTTATAAATCAAATTTGTTATTCTCAGTTCTGGGGGTTGGGAAGTCCAAGATCTAGGTGCTGGCAGAGATGTTACCTGGTGAGGTTTGTTTCTGACACTTACTGCTGCATCTTCACATGGCATAAGGGTGAAAGGGGCAAAGTAGCTCCCTATGGGTTCTTTTATAAGGGGACTAACACATTCATGACGGCTCCCCAAACCCTTAACCTACTCACATCCCAAAGACCTCCCTTCTTTATTTATTTATTTATTTATTTATTTATTTATTTATTTATTTATTTAATTTTTGAGACGGAGTCTTGCTCTGTTGCCCAGGCTGTGGTGCAGTGGCACAATCTCAGCTCACTGCAATCTCTGCTTCCCAGGTTCAAGCAATTCTCCCACCTCAGCCTCCCGAGTAGCTGGGATTACAGGCGTGTGCCACCACACCTCGCTAATTTTTGTATTTTTAGTAGAGATGGGGTTTTACCATGTTGGCCAGGCTGGTCTTGAACTCCTGACCTCATGATCTGTCCACTTCAGCATCCCAAAGTGCTGGGATTACAGGTGTGAGCCATTGTGTCCAGCCTGGCCTCACATCACATATATGTGTGTGATGTGTAATATATATCACATCACATATATTAGATTTCAATATATGAATTTTGAAGAGATATATACTCTCAGCCCATAGCACAAACCAAGGATGAATGTTTGAGGCACCTGTCAAAATACACATTTGAAAAGATCAGAACGTCTGGAATGCCAAATGAATTACATTAGTAGAGGGAAATTCTAACAATGAATTGAGAAAAACTGCAAACAGAAAGAATCACAGAGAGAACCATTTAATTTTAACATTGAGGAAAAACTTTGAATGTGGGTTCCATTCAATTGTACAATAACTCAACGTATACAGCATCAACACTTTTAAAACATTGAGATAAAATACTTTTGGATTTTATCAAATTGGATGTAATGCTAGAAGAAGAATTCATACTTTGAAGGGACTGTGATAAATTAAACGATTTATTTAGTTCTGTTTGCACTTGCTACATGCTGTTTCCAATATGAATATTTTCACAAGATTTACCTGTCTAACACATGAGTTGGCTCCTGACCTTGAAGCAATTGTTAGCAGTAGACACACTGGTAAAAAAAATTATCTTCTGCTGTCCTGCATGACCATGGACATGGACATCTTATTATTTATGCATAATAAAAACTTTCAGTTCAGCTTAATAAATATTTATTGACAATGTGCTAATCATGAAGAGGACTGTGGATAAAGGTGGATGATAAAGATAAATTTAAGTTGGGAAAACTACCACCACTACGTCTACAAGGGCTGAAAGTATATACAGGTCAGAAGCACACAGAAATCACTGAACCACAAAGTAAATGGCCATAAGTGCTGTTATATACCCAAACCATGTCCTACTTATATAGTCCTTTAAATGGATAAATAATACATTAATTCTGACTGGGAAGGGAGGAAGTTTCTAGGAATAGTTCTTTAAAAAGTTGCATCAGTTTTGATTAATACATAGAAAGAGACTGTTACAGAAGAAGAGCTAGCTAACGGAAGACCTAGCATAATTTTATTCTTGCACAATATCAGGGAACCCAACAGTTTTGTCAGCAGTAGCTACTTTTAATTTCTTTGGATACTTGAGATCATCTGGGAAGATTGTGGTAAGTAAGGCTGATGATGAAGACTTTGATTGAGAAAGGATTTATCAGGAGCTGGGCACAGTCGCTCATGCCTGTAATTCCAGCCATGTAGGAGGATGAGGCAGGAAGACTGCTTAAGTCCAGGAATTAGAGATTAACCTGGGCAATATAGCCAGACCAACTTCTCTACAAAAAATAAAAAACAATTAGATGGGCATTGTGGCACATGTCTGTGGCCCCAGCTATTGGGGAGACTAAGGTAAAAAGATCACTTGGGCCCAGGAGTTTGAGGCAACAATAAGCTATGATTGTGATGGCAGCGGCTGCTGCCATCATGCCAGCTGCAGGGGAGAGGTGTGGCCAGGGTTGTTTGCTCCCTGGAGTTGGCAGGATGGGGACAAGTGGGAGCCCTGCCCCTTCCGAGTTGGAATTGGAGCTCCCCGGGTGCTGCTGCAGCTGACCAAACTGCAACTGTAACTTTAGACCTGGACCTCTCACTCCATGGAGCAGACAAGAGTTTATCCAACTCCCCTACTCTGTCCCCACCCCAGCCCACCACCCAGCCACCCAAACCAATCCTGCAGACTCAGGCATCCCTGCACTCTTGGGGAGCCTGGGAACGCCTCCCTTGCCCCCTGCAGGCTTGGAGGCACTTCTTCCTGCTGCCTAGTCTCTCCCACCTCCTGGCTCTGTGCTCTGATCTCAGAGTGGGGATGGGACCCAGCAGGGTGCTGTCACAGCCCAGCCAGGTGGGCACACATTGGAAGCAGTGCTGATGTGCCAATCCCCTGCCATCTCAGCCCCCTCTGGACTTTGGACACCGAGGAGCAGGGGCATGGGAGGGGAAGCTGAGGGGGTCTGAGGGTGGCTGGGCACTGGCCTGCAAGTGCCTCTTGGTGCCAGCAGCCTGGGTGCCATGTATGGCTGTGGGAGGCAGACAGGCTCCTGGGTGGAAGGGGATGGGTCCCCACTGAAGCCCCACCTGCAGGCTAGGCTGCCAGTCCTGCAGACTGGAGGCAAAACTCATGGTGCTTTTTCCTGGGCCCACCCATGGCTGCCCATGGACCAATGGGCATACACCTCCTCCCCTCTGACAGCCATAAAAGCCCAGGACTCAGCCAGAACAGGGCATAAGACAGAGGAGGGAAGACTAGAGGCAGGAAGGAGCTATCCTTTCTGCTGATAGCTGGAGACAATGGGAGGGCCAGCTACTTTCTCTGCTGAATGCTTCAGAGACCTGCAGAGATGTCTGGGAACTACCAGCTGCAGACAGGAGCAACCCTCTCCAGGGCTTCCCTTTCTGCTGAGAGCTGAACACTTGACAGAACAACCTAGAGAGGAGCTACCCACTATGGGTCTTCCCTGAGCTGTTCTAACACTTAATAAAACTCCTCTCCTTTAACCCTTCACTTGTCTACCTACACCATTCTTCCTTGATGCAGGACAAGAACTCTGGCAAAGATGCCACCAATCACAGTTTTCCAACCAGAAAATCGACACCCCAAAGATTCCATAACAATTACACCACTGCACTCCAGCCTAGGTGGCAGAGTGAGACCCTGACTTTTAAAAAAAGAAAAAAAAGGAATTATCCACAAGTTATTAGATAAGACTGCTAATAGCTTCTAATTGTGATACCTTCACGTTTGAAATGGAAGGGATGGAAGTTGACACCAGGTCAGTTTTCCCAAAGTTATAACCCTGCTTTTGGCCTCTTTCAGCTCCAGTCAGACATTAGCAATGCTCAGTTACCTTCAATATTAAGCCAGTCCTGACATGAAACTGGCAGAATTGCAGAACGCTGACCCAGACTTGAAGGTAGATCTGGAATTAGGATTGCTGCTTTAAGCCCAGTATCAAGGTATATAATGAATCATGAATTTGTCATAAACCAAATTCAGTGGATTTTTTTCCTATAATTCTGATGATAACTCTGCCTTGATTATATATTAAAACAATTCATTTGCTGTATCTTCGTTACTGTCCCAAATGTTTTGGGTTGACATACTGATGTTAGCTAGTGGTTTTGGTCTCAACTTTCAGTAGCTGCTCCAATGTAAAATGATCACACATAAATCTTAGGTTTTTACTCATATGATACCTTGTCTGATACTATCTTCATCTATCAAATAAAGGGTTTAGTATTTTCTTGGTCAATGTGGGCAGCTATAACAGAAAACACAGATTGAGTGGCTAAAACAACAAACATTTGTTTTTCACAGCTCTGTAGGCTGTAAATCTGAAATCAGGGAGTCAGCCTGGTTGGGTTCTTGGTGAAGGCTGTCTTCTTGGTTTACAGATGGCTGTCTTATTTTATCCTCACATGGAGGAGAGAAAAATCTCTCTTGTATCTCTTCTTAGAAGGGCACTACTTTCCTTTGATGAGGGTTTCATCTTCATGACCTAATTACCTCCCAAAGTTTTACCTCCTAATACCAATACATTGAGAGTTAGGATTTCAACATATGAATTTGAGGGATTTGCAGTTCATAATAACTATCAATGTCAACTCAGTTCAAGCTTGAATTTGTTTTGCTTTGGGTGACAAATCTCTAACTAATTTGAATTCATCTTTCCCCAGTCTGGTTCAATGTTGTCTTCTTTCTCCTTCACCACCAACAGTTAGCAAGATGTCAGTTTTACTTGAGGCTAAGTCTGTTTTAGTTATCACAATACAGAACCCTGTAAGCTATATCTTAGTTGCCCCTTTCATAATATTTTTCATTATGGAAAAAATACATTCTAAACATTGTTCCTATTCTAAGAAACTTGGCTGCATCTTTGCAACAAAAATAATGCGGACATTTGCCAAATAAAGCTGTAGAGAAAGGTAAAATCATTGCTCTGAATTATTCATAAAATCACAGGAATTAGGGACAAACACTAAATAAGGATGAATTATTCAGTGACCTGAAACAGATATTTTCTTTAGTTTCTCATGTAATTTGAAATGTACTGCAATTTACATCCTCAGTGTTATAAACGTATGGTGTTTCCCTTTTAGTGAAAAGCACCCGACAGAACTTGTTAAACAAATGAGTTTTTTTCTCTTCTCATATCTAAAAGCATTTTTTATAGCTACACATCTACAAATATGTTTTAATAGACCTAACCTCTCTATGATGTCATTTTCCCCTTGGGTACCAGAATATATATTTAGCCCTGTAGAATTATTTAGCTCTCAAGTGCTGAGTTACTAGTTCCCAGGAGTTGCATTGCCCAAAGCAATGTGGACCTTTTTCTTTTTTTTTTTTTTTTTTTTTTTTAGTGATTCTAGTATTTATTGCATGGTGAAAGTCTACAACTGTTCATTTATTTTCTCGGTTGATAATAATTTTTTTTGTTGTTAACGAGACAGAGTCTTGCTCTGTCACCAGGCTGGAGTGCAGTGGCGTGATTGCAGCTCACTGCAACCTCTGCCTCCTGGGTTCAAGCAATTCCCCTGCCTCAGCCTCCCAAGCAGCTGGGACTACAGGCACACGCCACCACACCCAGCTAATTTTTGTATTTTTAGTAGAGATGGGGTTTCTCCATGTTGGCCAGGCTGATCTCAAACTCCTGACCTCAGGTGATCTGCCTGCCTCAGTCTCCCAAAGTGCTGGGATTATAGGCATGAGCCACAGCGCCCGGCCCAATAACAATTTTTTTTTTTCTTTTATTATTATTATTATTATACTTTAGGTTTTATGGTACATGTGCACAATGTGCAGGTAAGTTACATATGTATACATGTGCCATGCTAGTGCGCTGCACCCACCAACTCGTCATCTAGCATTAGGTATATCTCCCAATGCTATCCCTCCCCCCTCCCCCCACCCCACAACAGTCCCCAGAGTGTGATGTTCCCCTTCCTGTGTCCATGTGTTCTCATTGTTCAATTCCCACCTATGAGTGAGAATATGCGGTGTTTGGTTTTTTGTTCTTGCGATAGTTTACTGAGAATGATGATTTCCAATTTCATCCATGTCCCTACAAAGGACGTGAACTCATCATTTTTTATGGCTGCATAGTATTCCATGGTGTATATGTGCCACATTTTCTTAATCCAGTCTATCATTGTTGGACATTTGGGTTGGTTCCAAGTCTTTGCTATTGTGAATAATGCGGCAATAAACATACGTGTGCATGTGTCTTTGGACCTTTTTCTATTTTAAATTTCACCTCACATGGTCCTTTGGTTTTGTTACATTTTGTACTTGTTTTGATTTTTTTTTTCCTCTCTATGGAAGTTATTTGCCAAGTAAGGAGAAAAAGTGTTGATGTTTTTCCTTATTCAAAAATTATGGTAGATGAAAAAAATCTGATTAAATAACTCTATTGAAGTCTTTCTCAACTTTTTACTAAAATAAACATGAAGGCACTGAAAAGGTGAAATTTTCAGCTATTGAAAATTTGGAATGTAGGACATCATGCCGAGATTTGAGGAAATGTATCAGTAATTTAGAAAGGGATGGTAGTAGATACACAAAAAGCAATTAGAAGCATTAAAGGCCTTGGATTCTTTTCATGTTAAAGAAAATACATTCTGAAAGTAAGTACAAAGACCCTTTGTATTTCCTGAATAACCTGTTCCCTAACAGAATACCAGGGCCTATGCCAAGGAATAAACTGTGTGGGTGTGTTTTTCTCTTCTGGTGCTGATATGGTCATAGGATGGGGATGCTCTCTCTTTGCTATTTCTCTAACCAATCTTATTACTATAGCACCTAATATTAAAACATTTCAAGTCTAGTTACTGACAAGAGAGTAAACTAGAGTGGACTCCTGACTCATAACAAGGATTCAGATCTACAGTTCTCATAGAGTGAAGAGATTATGTTTGCAACTGAGAAACAGATGTAAAAACTGTAAGGAATCCCTGGAGAGTCTGAAAGTCCCTGAGCCCTGATACAGAGAGCAAATGGCAGTTTAAGGCTGACCACCTCTCATTCCCGGCACTATTCCTCACATAAGAATATTACAGTACACTCTTCACTGCTCTCTCTGCTTCAAGCTTTGCCCTTCCACCTCTCTGTTCCACAGAGAAGAAGGTAGGATGCTCCTCTTAAAATACAAGGCAGATTATTTTACTCATCTGCTTAGAAACTTTTCAATGGCTTCTCATCTCATTCTGAATAAAATTCAAAGTGCTTTCCAGGCTTACAAGTCCCTGTACGATCCTGAGCCTTGACAGTATCTCAGACAAAATCTCCAGCCTCCCATTGGTCACTCCTGCTCTGTCACACTAGTGTCCTCGCTGTTGTTTTGAAATATAGCAAGCATGATTTTTCTTCAGTGTCTTTATCCTTGTTATTTTTTCTGCCTGCCTTGTTCTGTGTCTTGGGCATTCCATATGACTCATCTCCTCATTCCCCTTAGTCCTTTTTCCATGTGGCATTTGAATACAGAAATCTTCACTATCTAAAATTATACTCCCATATCCATAACTTCTTTTATTGCTGTAGATATCCTTACAGCATTTATCATTGCCATTAGCTTATTTGTCTTTCCTTACTAAAATGTAAACTAAATACAGACAGAAATTTTTGTAATTAAAAAACACATAACAAAAAAATCCACCATCTTAACAAAATTTTAAGTTTGCAGAACATTTTGTTAATGATATACACATTGTTGTACAGCAGAAATCTAGAATGTTTTTATCTTGCTTGACTGAAACTCCACACCTGGGGAACAGCAACTCCAGATTTCCTGTTTCCTCCAGGCCCTGACAACTACCATTTTATCTTCTGTTTCCATGTGTTTGGCTACTTTCAATACCTCATATAGATGGAAACACAATATATTTGTCTTTGTGTCTGGCTTATTTCACTTAGCACAATATCCTTAAGATTGATACATGTTGAAATATGACAGAATTTCCCTTTTGAAGGCTGAATAATATTCCATTGTATGTGTATATATATACACATATATATACCATATATACACACCATACATATATATACCATATATATACACCATACATATATATACCATACTATATATACCATACATATATATATACCATACATATATATATACACCATATATATATACACCATATATATATATACACCATATATATATACACCATATATATATACACCATATATATATATACACCATATATATATACACTATATATATATACACCATATATATATTTTATATATATATATATACACATACACCATATTTTCTTTATCTGTTCATTTGATGATGGAGTGTTAGATTGTTTCTACTTTTTGGCTATGGTGAATAATTCTGTAATGAATATAGGAATGCAAATATCACTTCAAGATCTTGTTTTCAATTATTTTGGAATTATCCAATTATTTTGGAAAAATGCCCACAAGTGGGATTGCTGCATCATATGGGTAGGTCTATTTTTTAATGTTTTGAGGACCCTCTATACTGTTTTCCATAGTGGCTCTACCATTTTACATTCCTACTGACAGTACATAGGGTTCTAATTCAATTTCTCCACATCTTCATCAACACTTGCTATTTTCTTTTTTTAAAAATGGTCATAGAGTTATGAGGTGATAAATCCTGTTGTGATTTTAATTAGCATTTCCCTGATGATTAATGATGGTGAGTATCTTTTTATATCACTGTTGGTCATTTGTATGTCTTCCTGAAAAATATCTATTTAAGAATTTGGCCATTTTTAAATTGGGTTATGTGTTTATTTGCTTTTGAGTTATAGATGTTTCTTATATATTTTGGATATTAATCCCTTAGCACGTATATGGTTTTCAAATTTTTTTTCCAATTATGTAGGCTGCCTGTTCACTCTGTTGTTTCCTTTTTTGCAAAGAAGCATTTTATCTTGATGTAATCATCCTAACCTATTTTTGCTTTGGTTGCCTGTGCTTTTGGTGTCAAATCCAAGGAATTATTGCCACGACCAATGTGATAAAGGCTTTCTTTATGTTTTCTTGTAGCAGTTTTACAGCTTTAGTTCTTACATTGAAGTCTTCAATCCATTTGGAGTTAACATTTGTGAACAGTGTAAGATAAGGGTTCACTTTCATTCTTTTGCATAAGGATATCCAGTTTTCCCAACAATATTTGTAGAAGAAATTATCCTTTCTCCATTGTATAGTTTTGGCACCCTCATCAAAGATCATTTGACTATATGCATGTGGGTTTATTTCTGGGCTTGCTTTATTTATGTATTAATTAATTAATTAATTTATTTATTTATTTATTTATTTGAGATGGAGTCTTGCTCTGTAACCCAGGTGGGAGTGCAGTGGTGTGATCTTGGCTCACTGCAACCTCTTCCTCCTGGGTTCAAGCGATTCTGCTACCTCAGCCTCCCGAGTAGCTGGAATTACAGGTGCCCACAACCATGCCCAGCTAATTTTTGTATTTTTTCATAGAGACTGGATTTCACCATGTTAGCCAGGCTGGTCTCAAACTCCCGACCTTAGGTGATCCACCCGCCTTGGCCTCCCAATGGGCTTTCTATTCTGTTCCACTAATCCATTCTTTTCCATTCATCTGTATGATTAGTTTTATGTTAATATCACACTATTGGGATTGCTGTAGCTTTGTAGTATATTTCAAAGTCAGAAAATGTGAAGCCTCTAACTTTGTTTTTCTTTCTTAGGATTGTTTTGGATATTCAGGGTCCGTTGTGGTTCCATATGGATTTTAGAATTGTCCTTTCTATTTCTCTAAAATTATCATTGGAATTTTTATAGAGATTACATCAAATCTGTAAATTGCTTTGGCTAGTATCAGAATTTAAAAATATTCTTTCAATTCATGAAAATCAGATGGCTTTCCATTTACTTGTGTCTTCCTTAACTTCTTTCAGCAATATTTTGCAGTATTCAGTGTACAAGTCTTTCCCCCACCGTCTAAGTTTATTCCTACGTATTTTATTCATTTTGATGCCATTGCAATTGGATTGTTTTCTTAATTTCCTTTTCAGAATGTTTGCTGTTTGTGTTTTTTTGAATCTTTACTTTGAATCCTGCAACTTTGTTGAATTCATTTTATTAGTTCTAAGAGCTGTTTGTTGAATCTTTAGGGTTTTTTTTAATATATAAGATGATGTTTTCTGTGAATAGAGAAAATTTTACTTCTTCCTTTCCAATTTGGATGCCTTTTATATCTTTTTCTTGCTTAATTATTTTAGCTAGGACTTTATGTACTTCATAAAGGCATCCTTGCCTTGTTCCTGATCCTGATCTTAGAAGAAGAGATTTCAGTTTTTCTTCATTAATATGATGTGAGCTGTGGGTTTTTACATATGGCCTTTATTCTGTTGGAATAATTTCCTTCTATTCCTATTTTTTTAAGTGTTTTTCTAATGAGAGAATGTTGAATTTCATCAAATGCTCTTTCTCCATCTATGAAGATGATGATGTTATTTTAATTGTTTTGTTAAAGTGGCCTATTATATTGATTCTCACATGTTGAACACTTCTTGCATTTCAGGAACAAATCCATCATAATTATGGTGGATGATACTTTACAGTGCTATTGAATTCATTTTGCTGGTATTTGTTGAGGATTTTGCATCTACATTCATTAAGAATCTTTAATTCTTTTTCTTGTAGTGCCATTGTCTCGCTTTGATATTAGGGTTGTGCTAGCTTCACAAAAAGAGTTTAGAATTTTTCTTTCTTCTTTAATTTTTTAGGAATGTTTGAGAAATATTGCCATTAATTCTTCCTTAAATATTGGCAGAATTCTCTAGTAAAGTCACCTGTGCCTGAGATTTTCTTTGCTGGAAGATTTTTGATTACTAATTTGAATACCTTACTAGCTATAGATTTGTTCATATTTTGTATTTCTTCTTGATTCAGTGTTGTAAGTTGTGTATTTCCAGTAATTTGATTTTTTTCTAGGTTATCCAATTACCACCATAATCATTCACAGCAGTCTCTTATCATCTTTTTTTATTCCTGTGGCATCAATTGCAATGTCTACTTTTTCATTTTTAATTTTATTTGGTTGAGTCTTTTCTTTTTTTAATTGCCATATTCCATTGTATAGTATTACCACAGTTTTTTTTAATCTATTCACTTGCATTGGTTCTGCTTTCTGGTTATAATGAAAATATGTGTATGAAAATATCCTTTATTTGCATTAATCTTTATTATTTCCTTCCTTTTGCTGGGTTTGGGCTTAGTTCTTTTTTAGTTCCTTGAGTTGTAAAGTTAGGTTTTTTATTTGGGATCTTTCTTCTTTTTTAAGGTAGGCATTTATTGCTATAAATTTCCCTCTTTAGTACTGCCTTTGCTGCATTTCAAAGTTTTTGCTATGTTGTGTTTTTAAATTTTTTTTGTCAGCTTGTTTTCTAATATTCTTTTTGATTTCTTCTTTGACTCATTGGCTGTTCAATAGTATGTTGTTTAATTTCCATATATTTGTAAATGTTTCAGTTTGCCTTCTACTATTGAATTTTTGCTTCATCCTACTTTTGGTCAAAACAGGTTCTTGATTTCCTTTGTCTTAAATTTGTTAAGACTTGTTTTGTGACCTAACATGTGATCTATCCTGGAGAATGTGTCAGGATATGTCACTTTGCCAGATAATTTATATACCTCCATTTTTGAAGGGTTGATATTTGGAAACTTATTTTGTTCCTTTTATTGGGCCATGTTTCCTTGTTTCCTTGCGTGCCTTTTAATTTTGTGTTGCAATTCTAGGATTTGAAAAAAATAACCACTTCTCCCTGTCTTTACAGACTGGTTTTGCACTGGGAAATCCTTTCACCAGTCAGCCCAGTTAGAGATTCTGAAGTGTGTCAAATCTTTCTGTGAATGTATTGTCTCTGGAATTGTGTGTAAATTCTTAGAAAAATTTGCAAGTCTTTCTTCAGGAGCATGTAATCTCTTGCTCTCTTTGTTATCTATCTGTAGTACTGTAGGTTATCTGGAGTTGCTATAACCCCCTAGCTCTCTTTTGTTCTCAGCAGTCCTGAGACATCAAGCGTATCCGGTCAGACAGAAAACAGTCCATCAGGCTGACTGGGAAAAGTTGGAATTCTGGATGCACTCTCCAGCTTTTTCCTTCTCCAAGGGGAAGCCAGGAGTTGAGGGTTTTCTCCCACTCATTGCATATTGATCCAGGGAAGGATAGTATGATAAGTGAATGTATGCTAAACCAAACTGCCTCAACTCATTTGTTCTTAATATCCCCAACCTGGAAAGCTTTCCTGTTAGCGCTTAAATTCAGGCAAGACAGAAAACAATCACTTGGCAACTCCCCTGAAGTCTAAACACTGAATGTGTGTTTCAGTATTCTCTTTCACTTCTGTGTGGGAATCAGGAACTGTAGAGTATTCTCCCAATCTTGTTATACTGAGTCACAGGAGGAATGATGGTGATTGAGTGACAGTCCAAACTGTGGCTTTATCAGCAGGCATGCAATCTGGCATCCTTTCCTGTTAGTACTTAGATTCAGAGTAGACAGGTGCCCTCCCAAAAAGTCAAAATGCTGAACATATGGTCTAAACTTTTCTTTCTCTCCCTAGAGATGAGCTGGGAGTTTGGTGCTTTCTCTCCATTGTGTTGTACTGCTGAGGGAGGATGAATGAGTGCAACAAATTTACCTGCTGATTTAGATGTGTCTGGCTTGAAGCCTACCAGGGAATCCAGAGTCTTTAAATTGGCCTCTGTACTTTTCACAAAGGGGATTTATTTGCGTATTATTGTCGAGCGGGTGTCTCCTTGGACAGGAGGGTGGAGGGGCTTTGAGGCTTTCTATTTCATCATCTTGCTGGTGTCCTGACAGGAATTTTAAACTGGGCTCCTTTCTCCGCATTGTTGGAGAATGGATCCTGGCTGATTATACGTACTCATGAAATACTGGATAAATTATTATTTGTCATTTACTTACAAATATTTAAAATTTTTATTATGGGAAATAAGTTTTTAATCACTATAAAAGTTTCTTGAAGCACTAATTCATTACTGTGAAAAGTGGGTAGGGGAATAAAAATCAAGCATTTGTCTACTTATCTTGCTTTTCCTGTCAAAACTGTGTTTTTGTGTAATCAATACATATTTGGGAGGAAATGTTCTTTTAGAAATTATTCCAGCTAATAAATGAAGAAAAAAATGAAATAATGTAGTACCGTTATAACACCTAGTAAAATAATGGTTGAAACAAGTTTTATAATGAATGCTAAAACTATCAGGTGAAAAGTTGATGCAAACCTTTACTGTGGAGGAATGTAGCTGACATTAATTTCTTATCTGAATAACATTTTTGAAACTTTATGACTGTTTGAATTTAAAATGGATTTTGGTGTCTTCATTTTTTCTTTTATACTCTCTTTTTTCACATAAAAATCAACTATTAACTGATTGGTTTTATGGTCTTTTGGAAAGAGACTATACAAATTCTGCATTTTGTATGAAGATCTCTTTTACACTGTCAGAGGAAATTTTATCTCTGGTAAGCTCTGATTTCATCTTTCAATTTTATTTTGAATTTCTTTGTCTTTTGTTTTATCAGCACCTTGTTTAATTTAAAATAGATTCAATGTCAACAGTCAAGGAGTTAACTCAGGAAACTAATTTATCCAGAAATACAAATATTTTTGCATATATTTTATCCTTTGTTTTAGATCTTTAATGTGTAGTTTCTAAAAATGAAATATGGACAGTTTCCTTGATTTCTGAGCATAGTCAATGAATAATTTTACCAAAATAAGCAAACACTTTTGAGCTTTTTTTTTTCCTTGAGATTGAGTCTTGCTCTATCACCCAGGTTGGAGTAGGGTGGTGTGATCTTGGCACACTGCAGCCTCTGCCTTCCAAGTTCAAGCAATTCTCCTGCCTCAGCCTCCTGATTAGCTGAGATTACAGTTGCCCACCACCACACCCAGGTAATTTTTTGTTTTCTTTTTATTAGAGACTGGGTTTCACCATGTTGGCCTGGCTGGTCTCCAACTCCTGACCTCAAGTGATTCGCCCACCTCGACCTCCCAAAGTGCTGAGATTACAGGTGTAAGCCACCATGCCCAGCCTGGAGCATTTTGATATAATGAATTACTGGGGAAACCTTTTAATATAATGTGAGCCCATTTAAAAAGAATCCAGTATAATTATTATATTCTTTATATGACTACATTTCACAGTGAAGTAACTTAGCACTCTGTATTTATAATGCTTTGAAAATACATATTTGTTGCTGATTTTATACTCCAAACAGAAATTATAGGACACCATATTATATAAACACAAGTATTCAATATTAGTTTTCACACTATAAAACAATAATCTTGGCCTTGTGCAGCGGCTCGTGCCTGTATCCCCAGCACTTTGGGAGGTCGAGGCAGGCAGATCACGAGGTCAGAAGATTGAGACCATCCTGAATAACATGATGAAACCCTGTCTCTAATAAAAATACAAAAAAAAAATTAGCCAGGCATGGTGGCAGGCGCCTGTAGTCCCACTACTCGAGAGGCTGAGGCAAGAGAATGGCATGAACCCTGGAGGCTGAGCTCGCAGTGAGCCAAGATGGTGCCACTGCACTCCAGCCTGGATGACACAGCAAGACTCCATCTCAAAAAAAAAAAAAATCTTTTCAATTTTTAAAATTTTTCTCAAACTACCCATCAGAGAAGTTTAACATCTCCATTTACATTTCTATGATGTTATACAGAAATATTTTATTTCTTTCCCCAGAATAATATAAGCAAAATCTCTCCCTCTGACTATACACACCTGGTATTGTTATTTTAATTGTTTAAGGGTTTCTATCTCTTCCTATTCTGAATGATTATTCTCTTTTTGAGCTTTCTTCCAGTAACCATTTTAAATAGTCTCTAGACAACTTTCTAGATTCTAGTATCCGCATTAATCTTCCTGCCGCTGCAGTTTCTGTCTTCTCCAAGAATCTAGCTTTTATGAGAACAAAATAGTCATATCTTCTTTAAAGAAGAGTTTCCAGTGTAAGAACTAAAAGTTTAAGTTAATTGTAAATGAAAGACTCCAGCTAGAGGAGAAAATATTTCATTTTAAGATGAATGTTTCAGAATACAATTACTATATTGAAGATGAATCTCACTATGGCCACATTAATTACATCTATTTCAATTTAAGGGGACACAGTAACAAATCTTACCTCTCCGAAAAGAAATCAAATCTGAAATATGGTGGAGAAGTATGAGCCCTGACCAAGAGAATTTCTTGGAAGGCATAGATTGACTTATAGCAAATGTTATCTGAAGTAGTAAAATCTTACGCTTTATTTTTATAGAAAACAGACAATAAAAATCTTTCTAAATTAATGCACAGGTACTTTTGTAAAAATAACATAAAAATATCTGATTAACTTAGATACATAAGTTCTTTAAGTTCCAAAATAAAGAATGAGAGAAGTTTATAGTTTGTCTGACTTTTATGCTTTTCAATCCATAATTAATTCCATAGATAGAATAATTTATAATGTAACTTTAATCATTACATCCTTTGATCAAAAATATACAGATATTCTTAATTTTTCTTCTCACATATACTTACATTATTTTTCATCTTTTTAATATTTCTTTATTCACTGGTCCCACAATAGTTCACTAAGTTTGGTATTTCTTGGCTTTGTAAAAAATTTCCCAGTTCAGCTGCTGAGCACAATGAGTACTCTTCTCTCCTCTTCCTTTGTATTCTTCTTAGGTCCAACCCCATGGCTTTCCTTTTGTACTCTCTAGGCCAAGAATGTTCTTTCGTCTTCCTACCATTTAAACATTATTCATTTTTCATGGCTGTATTAGTCCGTTTTCACACTGTGATAAAAGACTTTCCTGAGACTGGGTAATTGATAAAGGAAAAAAGTTGTAATTGACTCACAGTTCTGCATGCTGGAGAGGCCTCAGGAAACTTACCATGATGGTGGGAGGAGAAGCTGACATGTCTTCTATGGTGGCAGGCAAGGGAGAAAGTAAGCATGTGAAGGAGGAACCGTCAAACACTTATGAACCCATCAGATCTCTTGAGAACTTAACTCATTATCATGAGAACAGCATAGGGGAAGCTGCTCCCATGATCCAATCACCTCCCACCAGGTTCCTTCCTTTACTTGTGGGGATTACAATTCCAGATGAGATTTGGGTGGGGACACAGAGCCAAACCATATCAATGGCCAAAATAATATATATTTTTCTTTTCTCATCTATTCCTGACTATGTCCTTTCTGAATTTCTTCCATACTTTCAACCTGTCACAGAAAAGGCAGAGCTTACTCATATTTCTTATCCTGTTATTTAAAAATTAATTTTGCCTGAGTTTGAGAATAATAGTCAATAGGCAGGGGATGAGCAGGCCATCAACAGCATCCTTTATTTTGGCAGCAATTATTCTAAACCAAACTTACCTTGTCATGGGTATAATTACATGATCTCAAAAAGAATTAAAAATCTCTATCACTTGAACCACAGTTTCCCTTAGCATATTTAATATACTTCATTTTTGTCAGCTAACACATGTTAGCTAATATTTTTACCATCAAGAAGAATATCCTTTGGGAAAAGTATCTCTGTTTCATTAGTACATATTGAGAGAGTTGGACCCTATGGCTTCCCAACTTGCTCAGGAATGGGGAAGCTAGGGTACCCAGATAGGTAATCTTCTGTTTTGATACTTATATCCTGACTGTACATAGTGTCAAATCTGGGTCTTGACCTAGCAGGCACACATTAACACAACATGAATTAAGGAAAAAGTCATTTATGAAACTACAATTGCTGCAGTAGTTATTTGGTAGTCCTCTTTTTAAAAATTTCCTTTTAATTGAAATGAAAGTTTATAAGTGATCATACTGTAAATGATATAACATTTTATAATGTTTTATTACAAAAACTCAAACACTCCAGGAGTGAATTAAATGTAAATTGAAATCTCCCTCTCTCTACAATCCCACTTGCCTCATCATTTCCTCAATTCTTTAGAAATCCACCAAAAACAATTTAATTAGAACTCAAATACTCTCACTCATAAAACGCATATGTGTACTTTTTAAAAAATGGGATTATGCTAATTATGATTTGTAGTGACCTGATATTTCATTCAAAAATACATTGGATATCTTGCCATCATTTAAAATGACTGTAAAATGTTAATTTTACCAGTATTTTTATAAAACATATCTATTGAAAATTTAAGTCATTACCATCTTTGCATTTTTTCATAAACTTGTATAATGAACAGCTTTGCAAATATTAGTTAGCACATTTGTTCAATTATTTAATAGAGATCTAATCTGAGGAGTTGAGAATTTTCAACTCTTTCTCAGGACCATTCCTTTGGAGTGATTTTGGAAATGTAGGTTATTTTTGGTTGTATCAATGATGGAGACATGACAAGCACTTACAAATAGAGAGTACAGATCACATGCAGCATGCATTGGGCCAAACAGTGCATTGAGACAAACAGTCCTATATAAGGAAGAATTGCTTTGTATGAAGGCCCAATAGTACCTCTTGGAGAAACATGGCATCATGAAGTATTTCACTGTCTACTTTAAGAAATGTTGCACTATTTGTGCATTTTACAATAAATATCTATTGATCTTATAATCTACAATACAATATACTATTATTTAAAGTTCTCTTTTGTTTTGTTTTGTTTTTGTTTGTTTGTTTGTTGGTTTGTTTTTTTGAGACAGAGTCTTGCTCTGTCACCCAGGCTGGAGTGCAGTGGCAGAATCTTGGCTCAATCCAACCTCCACCTCCTGGGTTTGAGTGATTTCTTGTGCCTCAGTTTCACAAGTAGCTGAGACTACAGGCACGTGCCACCATTCCCGGCTAATTTTTGTATTTTTGTGTTTTTAGTAGAGAAGGGGTTTCAACATATCAGCCAGGCTGGCCTTGAACCACTGTCCTCAAGTGATCCACCCACCTTGGCCTCCCAAAGTGCAGGGATTACAGATGTGAGCCACCATGCCTGGCCTATTATTTTAAGGATTTAATCTTCTCCCATCCCAACAGCAATGGAATTTTTCAATAAATCCAAAAAATTGTTTCTTTGAAAAGACAAATAAATTAGATGACAAAAAAGAGAGAGCCTGTTAAAATATAAGAAGAAAAATGGAAAACTGGATAATTGAAAATTTCAAAAGAATGCAATATGTATCTTTTGGTCATGTATTTGAAAATATATGTGAAGAGGTTAATTTTTTAGGGAAAATTTAACTATAAAAATAAATCTAGATAAATGAGAACATTTGAAGATACCAACAATAGAAAAAAATGAAACTGGCATAAAGTTATAGCACCTTTAAAAGCTCAAGGCCCAGCTGTGTCTCAAGCAGGTCCTCTTCAACTTAATGGAAATGTTAATTCCTGTGTTGTTCAAACTATTCTTTTGGTTAATGGGAGCAAAGGAAGCATATCTCTCCCTCCATTTATTTCTTAAAACAACTGAAAACCAAAAGAAAAATCAATGTGCAAAGAAAAAAACTCCACTAATTTTGTTAAAAACAACACCATTAAGAATTATAAGCCAAACTTTGAAGACTAGTTGTTAGTGCCATAACAATTTAACCTTTCTTCAAAACATGGTGAGAGTAGATGCAGACAACTGAGCAAATATGGCATATTATACACATAGAGAGACTTATTTTCCCACCTGAAACTATAACCTGATGGCAAATGGCTTATTCAAGTGATAGAAAAAGAAAACAGCATTTTTGAAAATAGGAATTCTGTAAATGGCTGGTAACTGACCTAGCTTACCAAAAAGTGCAAAATTGTAAGCAGCGGGGAAATCTGATTCTACAAAATGTTCATAAATTGGTTGCACGGGATACCTCTGAAAGTAGAAGTAAAGGTAGGACTAAAACCCAGGAAGATTGGTTGAAAGACTGTTTCCAACGCCCACTTCATCAATCTTCGTGAATGCCTCTAGGTTCTGCTGGTGGAAAAGTAGATATCTGCTGTCTAGAGAGGTAACAGGGAATCTTAGTACTGGCAATATCATCTTCATTGGTCATACATAAATTAGGGGGGCAAAATGAACAGTAACTACTGAAAGCTAGATCTCCCCAATTTTCACCTCTATCTAGATTCAAAAAATAACAGTCTACTAGTCTTATATCCTCAGAGAAGACTGGAAGACTCTAGTTGGAAGATCATGATCAGCCCAAAGGAATAGACAGTGGATATGTCATGAGGTGCTTTTCTGGGAAAACTTCTCAACCTGATGGCCCTGTCTGGAAGCCACAGTTGAAAATTATTTCCTAAGAACCTGAAGCTTACCATAAACATTTATTGTATTGCTCTTGAACACAAACAGATAACCAACAATCACGAGATTCTAGGTACAGCCAATAACAAACACAGAAACAAAAAATAAACAAAACAACTGAAAGTAAACAGAGTCTATACAGTGTGGGAAAAAGGTAATTATTAATTTCCTCAGAGAGGGAAGATAAGATAATACAACAAGAACAAGGTGTGATATAAAATGGATATTCAAAAAAATAGAATTCTTAAAATTTAAGAAATTTATTGCAGAAATATATAACTTAATGGGATATTTGGAAGTTAAAGCTGACTGCAACTCCAGAAAAGTTAGTGTAAACAGAGTTGGGAATGAGAAAGGGAAAGTTTAATGAATTAAATAATTGGTCCTATAGGGCCAAACAAAATACAGGCATTTGGGAAAAGAAAAAAATACAATGAAGTATGATATATATAAATTTTTTTTGAAATGGGTAAGAGTTAAAGTGTATGAATTTCAGATTGAATGTGTCCACCAGAATTCAAGCCAGTGGTGAAAATAGACCTAGATCAACACACACACACACACACATACACACACATACAGACACACACACACACACACACACACACACACACACACACACACACACAAATCAGCACACTCCGGAAAAAAAAAAAAAGAAGAAGACACTTCAAATTTCCAGAGAAGAGAAATAAAAATGGTCACTGGAAGACAAGCAAAGCCTTATAAATTGCAAAACAAATTATTTCTAATGCAGAATAGTATCTCCAACCAAACTGTAAATCAGATAGGAGGAAACAATAATAAGCATTTACAGCATGGCAAGATTCTAAAACTCTACATCCAATACATCCTATCTCAGGAATTTACTGGAGAAGAATTTCACTAAAATGAGGAAGTAAACTAAGAAAGAGTAGGGTATAAAATACAGGGAATCTCCTGGTTGTTAGATGTACAGTATGTGTACACAGCAACCTGTGTAAATTAGAGCTATCTAGAAAAAAAATTCTAAAAGATAAATCTGATAAAATGTCTAATGCATCTGAACGCAATATGAGACTCATTAGAAAACTGGGGTAGAGTTTGGAGTTGGTACTTTGATACATGCATAGAAAAATGAACAAAACAAAAATTTTTAAAAAATTGTCAGTTTAAGAGAAAAATGTTGTGTAGAAATGAAATTCAATCATTTATGCTCCATGTTTCAGGTGTGAGTAACATTTACCTAATTATAACAGTACTAGTGTTACTGGAAAAAGGGGTCCCAATCCACACTTCAAGAGAGAGTTCTTGGGCCTCACACAGGAAAGAATTCAAGGTGAGTCACAGATTACAATGAGAAGAAGACATAGTTTATTGAAAGCTACTGCCTTTTAGAGTAGGGCGTCCTCAGAAAGCAAGCGAAGGAATGCACCATCTATGTTTTCAGTTTTTCTGTTATAGGGGTTTTGTCTATGTAAAGACTAAATTGAATTGTCTATGTAAAGACTAAATTGGAAACCAAATAACAAGAAGAAGGAATTTATGCATAATCTTCAAATCATGAGGAGTAAAATTCATACAGGACCTATCGCTTAAAGAGTTTCATAGTGGTTACCAGTGGGCATTTTGTGATGTTTATCAATGTGATTCTTGAATGTAAAAAGGACTACTTATAAGATTTCATATTCTGAATTAATGTGCAGCATATTATGTTAAATTGTTAACCAATTTAAAAATTTTTTGAGTTTAAATTAGAAATCTTATTGTTCTATTTATAAATCTAGTACATTAAAAATTATTTTTAAGGAGACTTTGATTAATGTTTGGTCCATTTACAACTTAGTTAATTAAACTCCCTTAAAGATTTCAAACTACATTTATAAATATGTTCAATGATCTTTGTGAACATTTTCATTATCAGACTAACAATTAAAGCCTTCAGAGTACTTAAACAACCCTTATAGAGCTAATAAATTAAACTCACAAAATCATGAATCTTAAATTATCTTCAATGTTAAACCACTATTGGCAACTCGGTAAAACTGCTTATAATTTCAACTAAAAAAAAATCCAATATCTAAAATATTCTGTTACACATTTAAAATTGGAATGTAAAATGCTAATCTATATTTAAATACTAATACAATTATAAATAAATATCACATCTCTAAAGTATAAATATTATAGCTTTTATATACTTCATCATCTCTAAACTTTTTTTCAATGTTTTCCTGGGATTAAAAAAATCATAAAAACAATTACATCCTCTTAAGCAAATGGGGTTATCACCTCAGTGAGTTGTGGCTACTTTTTCAGGTTGTTTAGCTGTCAGAGATTTTGATTGGAAAATGAGATCTGGAGCTTCAGATACTCAGGGTAATTGTTGGTTTTTCCCTCATTAATATGGGAACAAATTCTAACGTTGTAAAAGTTATGTTAATAGAGATTCCAAGCCCATGAACTCTAAGTGAAATGGCAATGCAATCCATGTTTTCTAGATCCATGTTGCCTACATCTTTAGCCTGATTTTAATATCTAACCTCCCTACTCTGATTGTTTAGGTAATAGATTAAATTCAAAAATCTATTTACTCTATGATTCTTGATAGAGTTCTTTTTATATTCTTCATATCTGGTAAAGTCATAACTTTTCTAGATATTTAAATGACATACACATTTATTATTTGATCTCATGTGTATATCTGATTCTGTGGTCACATTTCCCAAGGCCAGATAAATGACTGTAGCCAGCCAGATGTAAGGCTAGGTGTAAAAAGAGATATTCCCACAGATTATATACTTGCTGTGTAGAGAAAACTCTCTCTGTTTTTCCTCTAGTCTCACACCACAAAGATCAATCAGCAACACAGAAGACTTCTATGACCAAATGTGTGGGTTTCTTCCTCCATATATACACCAAGAAGCAGACACCAGCTGAGTGTCCACTAATTCAGTTCTGACACTACCCTGTCTACCTGGAGATAGTGTCAGATCTTACAGGTCAGTCCCCAAGACTGCCCACCCTCAACCTACCAGCCACAAGTCCAGGCCTCTGAACTTCTGACATACTGGCTTCAAGTTGGGTTCTCATGACCCCCTCTTTGGGTTTGATTAATTTGTTGGAGTGGCTCACAGAACTCAGGGAAACACTTACATTTCCTGGTGTATTATAAAGGATATTGCAAAGGATATAGATGAAGAGACACTTAGAGCAATGCATGGGGAAAGGGAGCAGAGCTTCCATGCCATCCCTGGGTGGGCCACCCTCCAGGAACATCCATGTGTTCAACTACCCAGAAGCTCACTGAACCCTGTCCTCCTAGATTTTCATGGAAGTTTCATGATATCAGCATTCCTCCCTCCAGGGTATAGAGTGGGACTCTCTCCTGAGATGGTCTTAAGATCCACAACCAGAAAGGCAGGAACATAAAAATGAAAACAGGCCATGAGAAGGTGAGAGGCCTGCTCCTGAGGCCTAACACACCCAATATTATAACAAAAGACTGTAACAAGTGCTAGAGGAGTTATAAGCCAGGAACTGTGGATGAAAACCAATATATATCATAACACTACAGTTGCTGAGAAAATATTCATGGAAAATAGACCTAAATTGATACTGCCTATTGACATAATTTACTTTACTGATCTTTTCCTTCACCATTTTAATAAATAGCTCAGACAAAAATGAGTCCCATTCAAAGATAATAATAGACAAGATAGCAGCACTGTGCCTGTATAACATATATTTCATTTTAGAGAAAAGCAACAAAGACAATATAATATTAAAAGACAGAAAAAAATTACATGCCACATTGACTATCATTGAATCACAAATTGAATACAAATTTTTAATGCATTGTTTCATTAAATCAAACTCCCATTCCTGCACCAATACAACTCGTCTGATGTAAGTGACCTAAAAAGACATAAATAGCTTTTAAAGCAGATATAAGATAAATGCAATATATGTAGTGTGAGCTTAGAAAGATAAAAGGGAAAATATCTTTTATCTGAGAAATATATACCACACTAGAAACAGCAAAAATGAAGAATAGATAGTTTCAAAACTTACTCAAATAAATGGTGTGTAAGAAAAAAATTAAGAAAACAAAATGGAAAAGAATAAATAACAAGGGTAGAACAGTATTTATAGTTGTTTGAAGACAGACAAAGCTGACCTAACATGTTACCATGCATATTTTATCCAGTTTTCCAATTTTGTTTTTATTGCTGGAAGGTTAGTTTGGTCAGAGTTATTTCACCATATCAGCAAGTATAATTTTCCAAACTCACACCCCTTACTTTTTGTATCTTATTTTTTATCCTATTATTACATATTTTATAATATTATATATTCCATACTGAATTATACAATAAATAAAAAATAAAATATGAACACAACAATTTTATAGAAATGGTGAGGTTTTTTTTAATTGAAGCAGAAGTTCATGACGCGAAAATAGAATGATGCAGTAAAGATATAAACTCAAGAACTCATTTTATGGAAAAAGTGAAAACAATTTGCAACATTAAAATAATTAATCAGAACCTCAATCCAGATTAAGAAGGAATAGAGAACAAATATTAAAACTGGAAGGCAATGAAAATATAATCACAGATATTTATCAAGTAATTAGATAAGATCATTTTCTTAATTTTACACAAATATATTGGAAACCCTGGATTATATGATTTTTTCCATATGAAAATATAAGTGACCCAAATGACAAGAGTTATAAAATCTTAGTATCTTATTAATGCAGAAAAAGATGTTGAAGATATAAAATTCTGAACATTCTCCTCTCAACAGACAAATCAGCAGGCATGAACATTTTCAAGAAGAAATGTATCAAGACATGAAAGTACTGATAACTCAAAGCTATTTCAAGTTTTCCTCTTCTAATTCTAGCTATGAGGAGTTAATTTGTATCAGGCCATCCCACCTGGCAAGAACAATTATGAAAGCTGGATAAAATTAATTAAAAATAAGTAGCTATTTAAGGGCTTCTGAGAGCAATCAAAGCATCCAGAACTTGAGTGTGTAAGCTCCCAGAAAGAAGAGAAACACATTGAAGTGATTTCAACATTCTCCACAACCTTTCATTTGGATACATTTGCTGAGCAGATAGCTAAGAAGAAAATGGTAGCTCAGAGATTTTGGAAATCTGATAGGCCTGCATAGACAAAAATTGGAATTCAGGACTATCATGGTGGCCAGGGCTTGATAAAGGGCCAGTAGAAACAAAACAATTTCGTTTTGTTTTTCCTTCACAGCATTTTCTGATTCTTTAGTTGCAGAAAGTGAGCAACTAAGAAGCTTAGCATAAAATGGAGCTACCCGACTAAAAGGAAGTTAAGCAGACCTCTCAGCAAAAGGATAGACAAAATTGGAATTCAACAAGGAACAGAGGACCTAGAAATCTCCCTAGGCATTGAGACCCCTAAAAAGCTAATCCGTAGCTGAAAACACAAACTAGAAATGCACCAGCTGCCACAAAAACTGAAATCTAGCCTCAAGGCATTTCAGTCTGATTGGACCAAGAGGATCTACCTCTAAGCCAGAAGAAAACTACAATTTCTTTGGAGGGAGATCCCATCTAAAGACTTTTTCTCTTAGGTCAACGTCTGGCTTTTGATCATAAATAACCAGGCATATCAGTCAGCGGGGCTAAATGAGGCATGCACACACATGTGCGTGCACACACAAACAAAGTGAGAGTGACAATGAGAGGGAGAGGAGAAATCTATAGCTTTAAATGTTTCCATGTACAGAAAATAAAAATACTTCCAAATATACTTATGAATAAATATTGTATTTATACTAAACTGGACCAAAGCTGAACACGTGTTCTCTTCCCATCCCTTTCCCTTTGTCTCTCTCGTATACACTACACACAATAAAATACAGGCCTATTCCACTAATAAATATTACTGCAAATATTCTAAAGCTGTACTTTACAATTAAAAGTTGTAATCCCATTAAAATCATACTTCATAATCAAGGGGTGTTCATGTTAATAAGCAAGAATGGATGACTATTAGGAAATAGTTTACTATAATTTATCATGTTAATAGAAAAACAATAATCTCCAGAAACTTCACAATATATTACCAATTAAATATATTAATAGAAGAGTATTATAATGAGATAGATGTAATTTAACCCAAAATTCAGAATTTATGTGATGGTGTTTGGGTACAGGGCCTTTGGGAAGTAACAAGGTTTAGATGATGTCATCAGGGCAGGGTTCTCATGATGGAATTAGTTCCCTTGTAACATAGACACCAGAGAGCTTGCTCTCTTTCCCTGCAATGTGAGGACAGAGTGAGAGAACTTGACTGTCTGCAAGAGAACACTCACCAGATAGCAAACATTCACAGATCCTGATCTTGGACTTTCCAGCCTCCAGATGTGTAAGAAAATACATTTCTGTTTAAACCACTCAGTCTGTGGTATTTTGTGATGGCAGTTCAATCAGACTAGGACAAATAATGACACCATTCATGATTGTTCCCATCTACCAGTCACCAAAACAAGTTCTAAAAAGATTAAAGAATAAATTCCCCCAAGAGATAAACTTAAAGCCTAAAAATTAGAATAAATTGTAAATAAAGATTAAAAATATAACTGGAGGCAATCAAAAAAATATATATCCTAAGGAGATTGTTAAAGCTATATGAAAAATGTATGCTAAAAATCTCATTGGAGCACTATTCATAAATCTAAACAATTGTAAATAATAACTGGGTTATGGTTATGTTGATTATGGTAAATCCATATATGTTAACATAACGTGGTAATTTGTAAATGTTTATAAAGCATTCTTGTATATTAGCAAAACAATTTGAAGTGTCAAATTAAAAATCCTGAATACAAAATTACATGTAAGTTATAATTCCAAGTATGTTTGAAAAATTACATATTAAAATAATGGAAGTAAATGCAACAAACTATTTATAGTAGAATTTTATTTTACAGCAACTCAAAATAATGAAACAAATCCTCTGGCTTACAACTTTCAACTAGGTATTGTGATTTTCTTACTATTCCATTCAGTAAGATATAGGTAGCATGGTTGTACTCTCAGTTTGTCAGTGTTCTCCTGGCATCATTATTCATAGTGTCCCTATCACTTTCACAAGTTTCCTAGTTTGCAGAATAAATTATATGGTTATCTGAGATATGGGAAACCTAATTTTCTTCCTTCTTCCCCAGTGATAATCTATATAATTCTGGACAACTCACCTATCCATAAAACAATTTGATCTCTACCTTAAAATAGATATATCTCTGCTAGTTAACTTCATAGAAATATTGTAAGGATTAATGAGGAGATGCTTGGAAAATACTTTGAGCTCATCAGAGAAAAGTGCTATGATATTGCCACTAATACATTTATTTACTAGCTTGCTGAGTAGAAAGTCAAGGGAAATCAAGATTTTGTGGGTATCAGCTACAAAACTAAATCAATCACACATGTTCTGGCAGCCCATTTAGATAAGTTCCCCAGAGTACAGTAGCTAGTGAACATAGAACTTCTCCAAAAAAAAAAAAAATATATATATATATATGAACATAGAACTTCTCCACATATATATATATATAATCTATATCTATATATATGTACATAAAATTACAAAAATTAGAGACACATAGGCTAAATTTTGACTCTGTATAGGCTATTCAGTTAGCAGTTATGAGTAGATGTATTGAACTTCTCTTTCTTGGTGAAAATATTGTGTTCCATCAAGTACTAACCATATGGAATGTTTGGAAGTTGAACAAAGACTGTTCATTAAGCTTGAAAGGGACAGATGTGAGTCAGCAAACACTTTGTAACCTGGCAGTCAGGCCTCAAAATCAAGCCTATTGTTTTAGTAGACCAATTAAGTTTTTTAGAAACTCAGTGGACAGGTGCCATCTTCACACATTTTCAGCACCTTATAAATTAGGTGCTTTTGCCTGGCACTAAAATATCCTTCTTGAACTTAAAAATCAAAATCAATAAGTCAATCTACTTCTTAGGCAACAAAGAAGCAGAAGAAAGGCAACAACGGGGCAGATTAAACTTCTAGCAATGAGTCCCAAATATACAGGAGCCTTAGTTTGATTAAGATGACAAAAAAACACCTGGAGGAAGGGCACTCAAGTCTGGTTCATGGTCTCTTTGTTCTTCCTAAAATCTACATCCCTTGCATCAACCACAGTACTGTAGTCGATGATTTGAAGTTGAAGCATAATATCTTATTTTTTCTGACAGTGCAAGTATATAACAGTTCACAAAGTTTTTCCTTTTCTTTTTTTTTTTTTTTTTTTTGAGACAGAGTCTCGCTCTGTCACCCAGGCTGGAGTGCAGTGGCACGATCGTCACTGCAAGCTCTGCCTCCCGGCTTCACACCATTCTCCTGCCTCAGCCTCCCGAGTAGCTGGGACTACAGGCGCCCGCCACCACGCCCGGTTAATTTTTTCTATTTCTCAGTAGAGACAGGGTTTCACCACGTTAGCCAGGATGGTCGCGATCTCCTGACCTCGATCACAAAGTTGATTATCTTTTCACTTGTCAAGTTTTTACACTGTCTATCTAAAATTCATATCTTGACCTTTCATGTCTGTCTTCAAGAATAAGTCATCTCTCTTCCCACTCTCTGTCAATTTGATCTCTTTCTCTTTGCTTTGTTCTGGAGGAGAGAAAGGTGTATGTGTATCATTTTCTTCTTTGTCCGAATTAAATAGCTGTTCTTGGAGAGTGGTGAGCAGTTCTTTATGTAAAGGAGAACTAGTTACTTAGTTTTGTACCATTTACAAAAAAAGTAAGAAAATGCTGAAAACCAGTATCTTAAAATATTCATTTTATTCAATTTTATTTTAATTGGGTCACAGATATGAGGGAATATTTTTAGTTGAATAAGGAATAAAAATATTTGGTTATAAATCCTCAAGAATATTTATATCTTAAAACTGTTTTTATATTTCTGTTTCTATGACATTCAAATGGGCAAAATTTTTTCTAGAATTTAGACAGATTTACCAATAATTGCATAAATATGTCTAGAAATTGAAAAATTAAAAGAAAAATACAACAATGAGAAAGTGAATTGAACTTGAAAAATACCATAATTGTGAAAACCAAACTTTCATAATATTATTTTAATGTTTTCTGATTTGCATTTTGGGAAATCTTTCCTTCACTGTGTTTTTTTCCTTAGACTTTCTCTACATACTGTTCACAAAATTCAGTTAAAAACTATTTTAGAGATTGTCTAGGGAAAGGGCTTCATGCTCAGTCATTGACTGTTACTTACATTGGTACAATTAGGGGTATTAAATTTGAGTTCATTGGATTTATGCTTCTCCCCACACAGGCTGACTATTGGTAGCTGTTGCTGCTTGGAATACATATTGGCTTAATTAATCAGTACTATTTGGAATTCTGTGAAAATGCAAACTAATTATGAACTTTCCCTGATAAGAGACAATTTTGACTCCTGATTATTTGCTTTTCCCTACATTTTTATATAACAGCAATCCCATGAAATTGAGCATTAGACCAGTATGTTATTGATTTGCACATTAGGCAATTTGCACCTCTGAATTGCTTTCCTTTCTGATATCCTCAGATGAAAGATCTTGAAAAAGAGTATGCAGTCAGACCTTTATTTGATTGTTTGATTATTGTTTTTCCTCTCTGTTTCCATTAGCGTTATTTGTGGAAGACCACAGTAGTGGGAGTTCTTGTCACAGAAATCTTGTGACCTCTGTGTTTGGTAGCTATAGACTGCAATGAGTTTATCTCTTCATAGGGGAAATTGAGAACAGATTACTGCTACCCACTACCCAAGCTCTGGTTTTCTTTACAAAGCTTCTGCATAAATCACAACTACATAGCTTCAATGACAGATGTAACTCTTGCTTGTAAGTGTGGCAGCAGAGTTGATGGTCATGGATTTAAGCTACAGTCTCATCACTAGTTTATTTATAGTAAACACTCTGGGGGTGACTTTTAGTGCTAGATTCTGTGCTAGACTCTGGTGTTGAAATATGTGTCAGCTATGGCCTCAGCTCTCAAGGCATTAGTTGTGTTTGTGTGTATTGTGTGTTTTGAGGGAGGTGTTAGGTGTTGGTTGAAAGACTGAGGAAGGGGAGCAAGATTTGAGGAGAAAACAAACATGCACACGTACATGGTTTCCTTGACTAATCTGCACTTCTGAATTCTCAATACATCCATCTGATTCAGTCATAATTGAATTAGAAACATCCTGAGCGGCGGTGGAAAACATTGAATTTTTTTTTTGCACTGAAGCTAGAACTCTTGGGTACCATAACCTAGCAATATTGTTTGCTGGCTGTCACTTAAACTCACAAAACACCTCTGTTTTATCATCTATAATAAATACAGATACAATATTCTGTTTTATATATATGTATATATCTTGCAAAATTATTGTGATGATGAAAAACGTAATGTAATAGACACTGAATAATGCATAGTAGATGGTAAGCACTAAATAAATGGCTATGTAAGCAGTGATTCCTCTCTTTGTTATCTTCATTATTACAATTTCTACATAGGTTTTATTTCAGTGATTTTTATAGTAATGACTTTGCTTATTTTATAAAAATACTTCATGCCAAAGAGTACAAAGAAAACAAAATAAATCACCCCAAATTTTCAGAAACAACCAATGTTAACAGTTGGTGGAATTCATTTGGGTGATTTTTTTGTTTGTTTCTTCTTTGCACTTTTTGGTATTATTCAAATTTAAAGGGAATAAGCACATACAATTATTATAATAGCTGTAAAATAGTTATATGTGTTTCAAATTTCATACTCCAAAAAGTTTGGATATAGATGGAAGATACATAACTATATGTATAGTGAGAGAGAGACAGCTAGTAGAATAGATAAAAAATAATTTTATAATAAGAATACTATGTCTGCTTTTTTAATTGGAAGTATTAAATTTATCTATGTGACTGCATTATTTCCTAAAAGGTCACATTTTTAAAAAAATTTAAAAAACATTAGAAGATTGAGTCATTATAATTTATTTCTTAAATTTTAATTATATGTATTTCTATGAATAATTTATGCATAAACATATATATGTAATGTCAAATCCTAAGAAAATGTATACACCTTAAGGAATTATCACAAAACAAATACCTCCACAACTACCACTCAGAATAACATTTTTTTTTTGCAAAACAGATTACTACTCCTTAATTTGTCTTCAAAGATACCCACTATTTGGAGTTTACTTTTCTTAATGTTTTGATATTTATATACCCACTCTGTGGTAGGCCAATAATGCCTCTGAAAGGCATGTCCGTGTCTTCATCCATGGAGCCTGACCTTATTTGAAGTAGGGCATTTGCAGATGTATTTAAGACATTTGAGGCCAGGCACAGTGGCTCATGTCTGTAATCTCAGCACTTTGAAAGGCCGAGGCAGGTGGATTCACCTGAGGTCAGGATTTCAAGACCAGCCTGGCCAACATGGCAAAAAGCCCGTATCTACCAAAGATACAAAAATTAGCTGGGTGTGGTGGTGGCAGCACCTGTAATCCCAGCTACTCGAGAGCCTGAGGCAGGGAGGATCACTTGAACACAGGAGGCGGAGGTTGCAGTAAGCCAAGATCGCGCCATTGCACTCCAGTCTGGGTGGCAGAGCAAGACTCTGTCTCAAGAAAAAAAAAAAAAAGAAATTTGAGAGGAGATCATCCTGGGTTATCTGAGTGAGCCCTAAATGCCATCACAAGTGTCCTTATAAAAAGGAGACAGAGGGAGCAGAAGGCAATGGGACAATAGAAATGGAGAAGCTTGAAGATGCTGTGATGCTGGCTTTGGAAATAGAGGAAGGCCCACAGGATGGAAGAGGCCATGAATGGATTATCTTTTGGAGTCTCCATTGAGAATATAGCCCTTCTGCCATCTTGACTTTAGGTCAGTGAAACGAATGTTGTACTTCTGGTCTCTCTAACTGAGAGAGAATAAATTTATCTTGTTTAAAATCACTAACTTTGTGATAAGTTGTTACAACAGCCCCAGGAAACAAATACACACTCATTTATTTTCTTTTATTGCTTAACATTATGCATTGTAAGATTGACCTATGTTGTTACATGTAGTTCTAATTTGTTCATTTTCATCACTGAATAATATTCAATATGCAATTTTAAAAATTCATCTTTTTTTAAACAAATAATGCTGCTATGAACATCCTTGCTTGTATCTTGTAGTATAAATATGTAAGTGGGTAGCTGCATCCATTTACTTTTTCTCCAATAGTCTATGAGAATTTCCTTTGTTCTGTATCTTCATTTGTAATCATTGTTGTTAGTCTTTTAATGTTAGACAAACTAGTATGTGTAGAATTGTATGTCATTACAGTTTTAATTTAAATTTCTCTAACAAATAATGAGCCATTTTCATCAGGACTGAGCCTAGGGTGAAGCAAGACAGGCATCAAGGGTACACAATTTAAGGATGTATTTATTCCCTTTCCTTTCTGTCCTTGTTTGTGATGAATTATTTCTACTTTATCAAATAAAAAGTGTAATAGGTATACAATTGATTTTTGCTTTTTGTGCATTTGTTATAAATCCAGTCACCTTACCAAACTGGCATTTATTTCTAATTGTTTGTAGATAATTTTTGACATTGGTACATAGCCATGCCATCTCCAAAATAGCATTTACCTTTCCTTTTCAATACTTACAAATTTAACTTCTTTTAATTACCTTATGCACACTAGCTGGGGACACTATAAATCTTTTATACTTGATTTGATGTCTATAGAAACTGTAGTGATGTCCTCTCTTTTATTAATTTCTCACACTGGTAATTTCTGGTCTCTCTTTCTGTCTCACTGTTTATCTTTCTGTCACTCTCTTCCCCTCTTTCTCCGTGTGTGTGTGTGTGTGTGTGTGTGTGTGTGTGTGTGTGTGTGTCTGTATAAAAGAATTTAAATATACAGATAGTCCTTGACTTAATGATGGTTTCACTTACAATTTTTCGACTTTACAACACTGCAAAACAATCACAATTCCAACATAATGTACCATATTCAATACATTGCATGAGAGATTCAACACTTTCTGATAAAGCAGGCTTTCTGTTAGATAATTTTGACCAACTTTAGGCTAATGTTAGTGCACTGAGCTTGTTTAAGGTAGGCTAGGCTAAGCGATGATGTTTGGCAGGTTGGGTATATTAAATGCATTTTCTACTTATGATATTTTCAATTATATTGGGCTTATCAGGATGTAACCCTATCATAAGTTGAGGAACATCTGTACTATAATTATGCAATTATAAAGAGATTCATTATTTTTTTCCAGGCAAAAGTTTTTTTATTATTGATTTTTCTCTTATACATCTGATGTATTAGTTTTCAAATTGCTATAAAGATACTACCTGAGACTGGGTAATTTATAAATAAAAATGATTTACTTGATTCACAGTTCTGCATGGCTGGGGAGGCCTCAGGAAACATACAATCATGACAGAAGGTAAAGGAGAAGCAAGGCACATCTTACATGGTAGCAGGAGAGAGAGCAAGAAAAACTGCCACTTTTTTTTTTTTTTTGAGGCAGAGTCTTGCTGTGTAGCCCAGACTGGAGTGCAGTGGTGTGATCTTGGCTCACTGCAACCTTCGTCTCCCAGGTTCAAGTGATTCCTCTGTCTCAGTCTCCTGAATAGCTGAGATTACAGGCATGTGCCACTATACCCAGCTAATTTTTTTGTATTTTTAGTAGAGATGGGGTTTTGCCATGTTAACCAGCTGGTTTTGAACTCCTGATCTGAAGTGATCCACCCACCTTAGCCTCCCTAAGTGCTGGGATTACAGGTGTGAGCCATTGCACTGGACAAAACTGTCACATTTAAAACCATCAGATCTCATGACAACTCCCTCATTATCATGGGAATAGCATGGAGGAAACCACTCCCATGATCCAATTACCTCCCACCAAGTCCCTCCTTCAACACGTGGAGATTACAATTAGAGATGAGATTTGGGCAGGGACACAGTGCCAAACCATATCATCCTCATTTTTTTTTCAATAATTTCTTCATCATATCTCATCATGTATTTATTTACATGTATTTTAAATTGAGTACTAGGCATTATATATGAAAAACTGAAAGTAATTTGAGGCCCTGGAAATGTTAACATTCTCTAGAAAGGAATTACATTTGGTCTTTGCAGTAAGCTAAGGACACTAGCAGGTTACTTTAACACTTCCATAAGTGTACACACAATCAGACACTAGTTTTATGTCCCTGAGCGGGCTGGTCTTTATCGAGTGTACTCCTTGCCCCCAACTGAAAGCCTGGAGGGTACTGTGCTCCAATTCTCCCCACCACATTCCCTTGCACACTCACACAGTTACATGCATTTGGCTGCCGAAAGTATTCCTTAGTTTTGCAATCTATTTTTTAACTTCCTAGAATCAGTAAAAATCTTGAGCTGAAAAGTGATGCTCAATGCCAAGCTCATCTCTTGGATCTGGGCTTTGCAATTTTCCATTGCTTTGTTAACACTTAGTGTCTTGAAGAAATTTTGTTGCTGTGTTCCATGGGAGAGTTGATATCAATTACAAATCTGCAGTTACTGGTAGAAGTTCGTGTGGTTTCTATTTTATCTTCAGATTTTACTTTTAGACTGCTCCAGTCTACATCTTTTTATGAGATCATGTGAGTACAGTTATTTTTAATTCTCTTCTGAAACCTCTGGAGTTTTGTAACTTGCATTATTCTTGTTTTACCAAAATTTATGCCTTTTATTCTATAGTCTGCAAGAAGTTTTCTTTAGTTGCTTAATCTATGTGCTGTATTTATAGGACTTATTGTTCATCTGTCATTTCATAAAATGTCTCTTTTTACCTTCTCCTTATTTTGGCTCATTCTTTGTCTAGATTTTTGGGGTGATGTTATCTGAGATCTTTTATGTCTATTTGTCGTTTGAATGACCCTTTGGGTTTTATATAATTTTTTCAGCTATCCTTTTATTTTCTTAAGAATGTCCTGGTAACATGTTTCCCCTATAAATCTACATCCAAATCCTTCCTTAATTTAAGGAATCACTACATGATAATGAACATTTAATTCTCTTTTATTCCAATTTGAGTTATCAATGTCAGTGCCAATTATTCTTATTCAAGATATCATTGCCTGCGCTTTTCACATATTATCTTGTTTATAATGACTTGAATCATTTTTGTTTATTAACATACATAGCTACACTCCCCCCAGAGGAATAGGGAACTCACATTTGCAAAAGAAAACCCATGGGAACACCCACAACACAATTTATCCATCATCCAGAATTACTGAGTAAAGGCTCTTGGAATAAGAATTTTCAACACAAATAGAAAATGAAAAACTATAATATGCATACAAAATGTGAGAGGACTTGGACATTTAAAAAAGGACTTCTAGTTGAAAACTTATGTGTAGACTAACTAGCAGAAAAGATATAGGTGGAATTGATGAGTGTAAAATTATTAAATAAAAACAAAAAATAGGAGTACATGATAAATATTTTCAAAATATGATATCTGAAAAGGCTAATATAATACACTTTTGACAATTTCCAAGAAAAGTAGAAAGAAGGAAGAAAATTTTTAAAATAGATAAAGATACTACACCTACAGATATGAAGAAATTTTAAAACCTCAAGCTGTAGTCATTAAATATGATTATTATCTGAATTTTAAATGCATGCACTCTTTGACTCAATCTTTGACTCTTTTGTTATCATCTCTAGCAGATGCTCAGTGGTCTGATAGGATCAGTAACAACACAGCACCATTGCCAAGCCACATGGAAGCATGAAGCAAAAGAAAACCTCAGTAATATTGATTTTGTCTTTATTTAAAATGTTAATATGTTGTTCATCATAGATTTCCTGCATTAATTTTGATTTAATAAAATATTACATTATCAGTTACCTTGATTACTGAGTTTATTTGACATCCATTTAGGTTCCTCACCTGAGGCAGCAAGGGCTTCATGTTCTTCACTCTGAATCTGGACCCGCACAAGACCTAAAAATTTTACATTTATGTCCACTTAGGCAGTTGAGGTCTTGCCTTCTTAGTTTCTCTATAGCTCACTACAAATAAATGGTGTTGATGTAGGGAGAGGGCTACACTCTCTTAGTGGTAGTTCCAGGAAGATGCCTATGTGCCCCTGATAGCACTACAGAGTTTAGCAATTTCTGCCTTCACTGCTTATTTTACTTTTTCTCTTCCTCAGTTTGTTTCCCTTCCAGAGAGCCAGGTCATGGGCACTGGAACTAGATGAATAAGGATTGAAAACCTACTTATATAACCTTGAATGAGTTATTTTACTTGTCTGAGTCTCAATTTTCTTATATATTAAGTGAGGATAATTTTTAATTTATAAGATTCTTGTATAAATAAATATGTACAGAAAGTCCAGCATACACCTAGTCCACTGCATGGACTTAATAAATGTCATTTATCTTTTCTACTCTATTTCTGCTTCCCATTCTTCAACTTACTACTACAAAGCTAATCCTTTAGCTAGAATATAGTAGAACCTGAAAAAAATTGAAATGCATTTCTTTCATTGCTATAATCACAAATATGTTACATAGACCTACCTTAATGCTAGGGTTCATCCACTGAGTTGGTTCAGTTATGTTTAATATTAGTTTAATATTTCAAACATAGAAAAATAGTTTATTAGTTACTTATAATAGGTGGAGGAAAGTAATCAATAGTCTTCTTAGAAATACTCTGATTCCTGATCTAAACCCCATTCTTCAGTGAAATTGTTTTGATAATGTATACAATTTCAGAAATTTATATTTTTGCTTCTAAAATCTCAATGTATTTAGTTAAGAGAAATAAAAATAACTTTAACTGACTTTATAATATATAAAGTTTATTTTAAACCTTTGCCTTTAAATGAAAAAAATGTTATTAGAGGTTTTATAGTTTTCTGTATATAACATCAGGCTAATTTTCACTAGACTGTAAATTTTCTTATATGGACAGGCAAATCAGTACTGAATATACAATAGATTTTCTTTTCTATGGATGGTGCCTAAATTACATCAGTTTAGAATAAACACACTTAATTAAAGCCAATAAATTCAGGTGTTCTACGATTGTTATACTTTTTGTTTTCAATGAAAAATAGCCAGACCTATTCACTGGGGCTTGTTGTAATTATGGATTTTAATGTGAATAAGTTATCATTTGATGTTCCACCAAGAAAATGTTTTTACTTTTTAAAGAGCTTTAAGATTTGTTATTTGGGTTAGTGTCCTTTGAATAATGGCTGAGAGAACAGTTTTTTTTTTCAATTACACATGTATTTCTTCATTTATTTAGAGGCTCTGGGGTCAGACTAGATTCAAAATGCACACACGCATTTGTCTCAAGTAATGGTGGAAAGTTACCTCCTTGGTGACTGCACTATGCAAGATTGTGTGTGGTTTGGTTTCTAATCTTTCATTTCTTTCCAACATGAAAAAATAACCTTCCTCCTGCAAGAAAAAAACATTGTATTTGGGGAGCTGCTTTTGATCAAAGAAAGGGGCAATAGTTCTTTCCTGAAAATGGTGACAAGAATGAAAAATGGAAAGAAAGATTTATTTAACTAGAAGTAATGATTTTGGGGGAGGAATAGGGAGAGTATATGTGAGGAAACAAGGAAGGAAACTGAGAGTAACAGTCACTGATGCCAGTTTGTGAAAGGGATGAGGCTGACCAACATGCCTTGAGGCCATATTAGAAGATTTTAGTTTTCATATAAAATATTTATATTTCCATCTTTTTTTTCTATATTACAAGGGCAATCAAAAGAAGAATTTTGGCTTTGTACAGAATTTTCCTATGTGTTGATGAAGTAAAAATGCCAAGTACATTCACATTTTCAAGGTTTTACTGAGAATAAAGTTTATACCTAGAAATAGTTTTAATACAAGCAATGGGCTGTTATTCTAGGAAAACAAAACTGAGAGAGATGGTCTAACAGGAATGATGTAGCAGAATTAACATAAATGCTGCTATGCTTTGGTTCTGTGTCCCCACCCATTCCCACGTGTCGAGGGAGGGAAGTGATAGGATCATGGGAGGGGGTGGTTTCTCCCATGCTGTTGTCGTGATAGCGAGTCTCACAAAATCTTTTGGTTTTAAAAGAGGCAGTTTTTTCCTGTGCTCCTACATCTCTCTCTTCTGCCACCTTGTGAAGAAGGTGCCTGCTTCCCCTTCACCTTCCGCCATGATTGTCAGCTTCCTGAGGCCTCCCCAGCCATGCAGAACTGTGAGTCAATTAAACCTCTTTCCGTTATAAACTACCCAGTCTCAGGCAGTTCTTGACAGCGGTGCAAAAATGGACTAATGCAAATAGAAAAGATATTATCAATTTCATCCTCCCCAGAACTTACATGTTTTCACCAGATGTATGAGATATATTTTTCAATCTCCTTGAAAATCAACACAAGCCCTTCGTTATCCAGTCTCATTCTAAAATAAAGTATTTTTTTAATATTGGCACCAGGACAATTTCAACTAAATTAACGGCTTCAGCAACATAAATTAGTATCTCACACTTCTGTAGGTCTGAAGTCTGAGTGGGCTCAACCAGCTCCCCTGTTCAACAACCGGCAAGGTCCAAACGAAGTTAACAATCAACAGGGATCTTATTGGGAAGTTCTGGTAAGAGTACATTTCCAGGTTTATTAAGGTTGTTGGCAGAATTTAGTCGTCTGCAGTTGTATCACCATTCCCAGTATCTTGTACAGTTGTACGTCATTGTTTTCTTGCCAGTGTCAACTGGTGGACACAGCTGGTGTCAGCTCCTAGTAACCTGTCTCCAGACTTCCTATGTGTGCCTCTACATCGCAAAACCAGCAATGACGCCTCCGAACCTTCTCAGGCAGAATCTTTCTAATTTCTCCCTCTGCCAAGCCTCTCTTTCTCCAGCTAAAGAACGTTCTCTGCTTTTAAAAGTTCATATGATTAGATTGGGTTCACCTGGATACTTAAAACTGCTTGCCCTATCTTAAGGTTTGTAACCTTAGTTACAGCTACAAAGTCCATTTTGCCATATTCACAGATTCCAGGAATGAGGATGTGGACATCTTTGGGAGGCAACTGTGCATACCACAAATACTAATCTCACAATAATCTGTTTATGGCTTATTTTTTGGCCATTACTTCACTGAAATTCATAGTCTGCATTTTGTTAAGTATTCACTCTCTGAGCTGAAGCATAGTAATACAGAAAAACCTAGATGATTCAAAATGAAAAACATTGACAGAGTAAACAGAATATCAGAAATCATTGTTTTTTGAGACTAATGCGCGAAAAAGTTTATTTTCCATATTTTTTGATAGTATTTTTCCTTGTTTTTAATTGTGGTATACTTTAGATAAGATGAAATGCACAATTTTTATGTCATTATTCAATGACTTTTGATAAAAATATATGATTGAGCCACGCACAGCCCATAAAACATTGACATTACCCCAGAAATTTCTCATGCCACTTAACAATCAATTCCCATCACCCTCCAGCTATTATTCTTGTTTCTATCACTACAGATTGATCTTGCCCATTCTGAAATTTTATATGGATGTGATCATACAATACATACTTTTGGTGTCCTTTTTTGTAGTACTTTTGAGTAGTTTTCAATTATTTGACTATATCACAGCTTTTACAATCTATTCTCCAGTTTTAGAGGCCTTTGAGTTCTCTTCAGTTTCGGGTTATCAAGAATAATTATACTGTTATCTTTATTTCTATTAGGCCTGACAATATTTCATAATCATGTATTCTTAGAATAATGTGCAATTTATTTATTTAAGCAGTCATATTGATTTTTAGGTAAATATATTTTTTTATTTAAATTTTAGGGTAAATGTGCACAACGTGCAGGGTTGTTACATATGTATGCATGTGCCACGTTGGTGTGCTGCACCCATTAACTCGTCATTTGCATTAGGTATATCTCCTAATGCTATCCCTCCCCCCTGCCCCCTACCCCACGACAAGCCCTGGTGTGTGATGTTCCCGTTCCTGTGTCCAAGTGTTCTCATTGTTCAAATCCCACCTATGAGTGAGAACATATGGTGTTTGGTATTTTGTCCTTGTGATAGTTTACTGAGAATGATGGTTTCCAGCTTCATCCATGTCCCTACAAAGTACATAAACTTATCATTTTTTATGGCTGCATAGTATTCCATGGTGTATATGTGCCACATTTTCTTAATCCAGTCTATCATTGTTGGACATTTGGCTTGGTTTCAAGTCTTTGCTATTGTGAATAGTGCTGCAATAAACATATGTGTGCATGTGTCTTCATAGCAGCATGATTTATAATCCTTTGGGTATATACCTAGTAATGGGATGGCTGGGTCAAAAGTTATTTCTAGTTCTAGATCCCTGAGGAATCGCCACACTGTCTTCCACAATGGTTGAACTAGTTTACAGTCCCATGAACAGTGTAAAAGTGTTCCTATTTCTCCATATCCTCTCCAGCACCTGTTGTTGCATGACTTTTTAATGATCACCATTCTAACTGGTGTGAGATGGTATCTCACTGTAGTTTTGATTTGCATTTCTCTGATGGCCAGTGATGATGAGCATTTTTTCATGTTTCTTTTGGCTGCATAAATGTCTTCTTTTGAGAAGTGTCTGTTCATGTCCTTTGCTCACTTTTTGATGGGGTTGTTAGTTTTTTTTCTTGTAAATTTGTTTGAGTTCTTTGTAGATTCTTGATATTAGCCCTTTGTCAGATGAGTAGATTACAAATTTTTTTTCCCATTCTGTAGGTTGCCTGTTAACTCTGATGGTAGTTTCTTTTGCTGTGCAGAAGCTCTTTTGTTCAATTAGATCCCATTTGTCAATTTTGGCTTTTGTTGCCATTGCTTTTGGTGTTTTAGACATGAAGTCCTTGCCCATGCCTATGTCCTGAATGGTATTGCCTAGGTTTTCTTCTAGGGTTTTTATGGTTTTAGGTCTAACATTTAAGTCTTTAATCCATCTTGAATTAACTTTTGTGTAAGGTGTAAAGAAGGGACCCAGTTTCAGCTTTCTACATATGGCTAACCAGTTTTCCCAGCACCATTTATTAAATAGGGAATCCTTTCCCCATTTCTGGTTTTTGTCAGATTTGTCAAAGATCAGATAGTTGTAGATGTGTGGTATTATTTCCGAGGGCTCTGTTCTGTTCCATTGGTCTATATCTCTGTTTTGGTACCAGTACCATGCTGTTTTGGTTACTGTAGCCTTGTAGTACAGTTTGAAGTCAGGTAGCGTGATGCCTCCAGCTTTATTCTTTTGGCTTAGGATTGACTTGGCAATGCAGGCTCTTTTTTGGTTCCCTATGAATTTTAAAGTAGTTTTTTCCAATTCTGTAAAGAAAGACATTGGTAGCTTCATGGGGATGGCATTGAATCTACGAATTACCTTGGGCAGTATGGCCATTTTCACGATATTGATTATTCCTACACATGAGCATGGAATGTTCTTCCATTTGTTTGTATCCTCTTTTGTTTCATTGAGCAGTGGTTTATAATTCTCCTTGAAGGGTCGTTCATGTCCCTTGTAAGTTGGATTCCTAGGTATTTTATTTTCTTTGAAGCAATTGTGAATGGGAGTTCACTCACAATTTGGCTCTCTGTTTGTCTGTTATTGGTGAATAAGAATGCTTGTGATTTTTGCACACTGATTTTGTATCCTGAGACTTTGCTGAAGTTGCTTATCAGCTTAAGGAGATTTTGGGCTGAGATGATGGGGTTTTCTAGATATACAATCATGTCATCTGCAAACAGGGACAATTTGACTTCCTCTTTTCCTAATTGAATACCCTTTATTTCCTTCTCCTGCTTGATTGCCCTGGCCAGAACTTCCACCACTATGTTGAAAAGGAGTGGTGAGAGAGGGCATCCCTGTCTTGTGCCAGTTTTCAAAGGGAATGCTTCCGGTTTTTGCCCATTCAGTATGATATTGGCTGTGGGTTTGTCATAAATAGCTCTTATTATTTTGAGATATGTCCCATTAATACCTAATTTATTGAGAGTTTTTAGCATGAAAGGCTGTTGATTTTTAGGTAAATATTTTTTAAGATTACCTGCCCACAAACCTAAACTACCTATTGAGCCCTGCTTGTACTTTGATGGGCATATGCACATATACACTCAGAGTTGAATGTGGCTACTTTAAATGACTTCTGCCATTCTCATAAAATAATTAGCAGATTATCCAGTTTATAAACTTGGTGACATTGCTATATAAGATACTGGAAAACAAATTCCATTACATAATATTTGCAGAGAGAAGTTTTTGCAATTGATAAGCCACTTTTCCAGGATTTTTTATGCTAAATACAGTTGTTTGGATAAGGACATTCTTACAGATAACTGGCTTCATAACTAATACAAGCAATTTATCATAACATACCCATAGTTAATTGTTTTCTTCACTTTTGCCCTACAATAGGTGCTCTTAAATTCCTTTGTAATATCTTTAAAGGCACAGAAGTAAGAAATGGAGAGAAAAATAAGCCTGAGACGTCTTTGGGCTCCAAAAATCTTTTCTCTTGGTAACCATAGCAGCTCGTGACTCAATAAAATGATAAAAAGACTTCATATTTTGGGGTTAAAAAAACTTGAATATGTTAGTTTTTCTGACAAAGATAATCAAATACGACAATTGCTAAATCAGGATATTAAAACTATCATCTCAGGATAATAACAATTACGTATTTTCCTGTTGAAACTTTAGATTCTTTGTTGTTGTCATTGTCCCTTAAGGAAAACCTATCTGTCCTTGTGCCCCAGTGGCACTCCACATCTTTAGTAGATGTGAGTTTACATTTTTTATCACTACTCTTGTGCTTGAGAGCATGCTTTAACATTTCTTGTAGTGCTTTTCTGGTGGTAATAAATTCTTTCACCTATTATTTTAACCTTATTAAAGTTTTAATTTTGCCTTTTGAAGATTATTTTCACTGGATATATAATTCTGAAATGACTTATTATTTCTCCTCTATAGTTTAAATAATTTTTAGATTTTCATTTAGCTTACATTTGTTCTGATGACAAGTCAGAAGTATTTTTTATCATTATTCCCTTTTCTATTACACGTCTTTTCTCCTGCCTACAATTACAAATTTTGAATTGTATTACTGTGTTGATATTCTACATCTCTCCACTGTCTTCCTTCTTTTCCTCTAAATCCTTGGACATATTTTAATACCAGCTTAATAATGCTTGTTTTTATTCTGAACAACATCAAGGTCTGTTTCTATTGCTTATTTTTCTCCTAATTTTCTCATAGGTTTCTGCTATTTTTGCACATTTAATAATCGTTTTTATTTTATATTTGACATTTTTCATACTATATTATTTAGATTCTAGACTTCCATATTTGGTGGAAGTGTGTTGAATTTTATTTTGTGCAGACAGTTAATTTACTGGCACATTATTTTGATCCAGTTGGTGCTTGTTTTTAAGTTTTTAAGGCTGATTTAAGAGTGTTTCTTCTGATAGGAGTAGATGAGCCCTACTTTGGAAGCTGACTTTCCTGAGTTCTTATTTAAATACTGGGAGATGCTCAGTGAGTCTTTTCACTTTGGCTAGTTGAAACTCTAATGGCTTTCAACATTGTTGAACCAGTGAAATCCTCATTCCGCTCATTGCCCCTTAGAAACTGTTCTCCGCGTGGCCTTGTGAAATCTTACTCTGTACATGTATAATACGTTGTTCACTCAAAAAATTCAAGAAGACTCATTTGTAGATTTTTAGATCTCTTTCTCAGTTCAATGTTTTCTTCTCTGGAATGTTATTCATAAATTCCAGCCACCTCAGCTGCATCCTACAATCAGTTTCTCCATTCAGAAAAATTGCATCTATTTGGGCTCCTCTTTCCTTTTCTGCAGTTTTGGAAGTATCCCCATACAAAAGGCCAGCTTTAAATGTGGAGTTCACTTCAAGGATCACGACTCTATGCTGTGTGTTGTACAATGCTTTAAAATGGGCACATGGTACATTTTGTCTAGTTTTATAGTTGTTTACAGCAGAAGATTCAGTCTGAAATCCATTATTTTTTTACAGCCAGAACCAGATTTCAAGCACTCTGTTTTTTAAAAAAGCACATATTTTGTACCTACTATCTTCCATGTACCATACCAGGTGTGTTCAAACAAGTCAGCTTTTACTATTTGTTGTTCCCCATGAAGGGCTTACATTTTATTTTTTTTTCAGAGAGAGGGCTTAGGCAGATTTTTATTCAATATCTATGCATTTGCTCATGCTGACTATTTCTGGTATATTTTTACATACTTCCTAAATACCGTTTGTCTTGCAAGATTTATGGCACTTCTTTTTTGCATGCTATTCTAATTCATCTCCAAAATCAACCTTTCCCAACTTCATTTGTTCATAAGATACTTTTAAATTGACCTCTGTTATAGCATTTACCCTGTTGAATTATAGCTATCTCTGTATGAGTCATAAAAACCTAGCAAAATTTTAGGCTGCAACTGCCACTTTTCTCTCTTTGTGACTTAGCTTGTCACAGTTACAAGTGCACATATTAGGCCATTTCTAAGGGTTCATTGTACTGAATACATGCTACCTAATTTAACTCACATAATAATCTTGTGAGGTATATAGTATAATTATCATTATGTTTAATAAATGAATTGAGTCTTATATAAGTTAATTATTTATTCTAGTTTACTGTCAGTGATAGAACTGAATTCTGAATTCAAGCTCCGTGTTTGGAACTCCAAATCCACTAATCATCACTATACCACATTTATCATGCATTGCCTTCACTCTTGTTAGCCTGACAAATAGGAAAATAATACAATAATCCTTAAATATCAGTACTATCTCATACAATTTCATATAACTCATACAATTTTAATCACAATTGAAAAGGTCTATACAGCTTAATTAGTCTAACTCCCCATTCAATGGCCGTATTTTCTCTACAGTATTCCTAACCATAAGACTTTGTTTTGACCCTACTGTTTGTGTCCCCCATCCCTTAAAGCAATCCATGTATGATAGTAATTATTAATTCCTTAGAGTTGTTTACATACACCATCCTAAAACTTGTATCCACCATTTCTTTCTCCACCCTTAAAGGCTTTATAAAATTTCTCCCCTTGGTCATTCATTGGCAAGCCCTCAAATATTTGAAAACAACTAATGTTGCCTTAAGTCCTCTTTCTTTCAAGGTAAGCATCTTTAGTTGCTTTTCTTTGCTCTTCTTCTTAGATTGGTTTCTACTCTTTACATCAAATATTTTCTGTTTGTGGACAAGATTTTAAGAAATCTAAAACTATGAAACATACTGTCCTGTATGATCATAGTAATCTGTGAGGCTATTATTATCTTAGGTGTTATTACAAAGCTCTTACTTTCCCTTTCCAAGATGAACAACATAACAACATGAATAAAGAAAATTTTCCCTCCAGTAACTAGATGTGTTAGAGTAACTATGATTTACAGATGAAAACCTAGGGCCAGAGTCTTCCTGTAGGATATTAGACTTCCTTTTCAAGAGGTGGCCCCCTATATAATATTTTTAAATTATCTGCCCTCTTCCTTCAATTCTGTCACTCTGTTATACCCTTTGAAAAGAGACAGTGAAGGAGTTATATTTGGAAATATGCCCCATATTTTTTTCTGATCACTGGAATGCCGAGATGAATATGAATTTTATGAGTCTGTAGAGTTAGGGAGTACATATTTTCAGCAATTAATTCTACAATCTTAAAATAGCTCTCACCATAAATCAACAGCTGAATGGTGGGAGTTGGACATAATGGAGAAAATATGGACTAAAGAGATTATGAATAGGTATTGTAGATAATCCATATTTTAATTGGGTGAATTAAGTAAACTCTTGGATGGATTAAAAGGTTAGGTTCTGGTTGGATGTGGTTTTCCCTTATGTTCCAGAAATATGTCAGCTTCCGATTTACAACAAAGGCCCAAATTCACAAAAAGAGAAAGACACCTCCTTCCCTACCTAGTAGAAGAAACTAATATTGTCATCAGACCATCCATATGCCATTATTTTTTTATATTACTCAGACTATAATAGGCAGTGAACTTTCAATAATATATCACCTGATCTTTTGGTGTTTATATGAGAAACCTGTAATCTTTCTCTGATAAAGAGAATAAGCCCATGAGCCAATATACCTGACAAATGTGTAAAGGCAGGGGCAGCACCCAGGTGTCCCTGAGAAATCTATCTCTGTCACTGCTTTCTCAGGGCCGCGGAGGATACATATCTCATGCAAGCACACACTTGCACTCACGTGTGTGCATGTTTACCCTCTGGATTAGCCCAATTCTCCATTCACCTTTAGTTTTGCCTCGTATTTTGGGAGTTCAGATTAGAAAACTGATCTAATCCATCCACATTTCTGGCATCTCTAAGCTTATATGGTATCAATGACCTCATGATCCTTTAGATTTATTTTTAATTTCTGAGTATTTACTTTCAAGGGCTATTTAACCTTGGTGAAATCTTAAAATCTTCAGCTAAAGATATACTACATGACAGGCATACAATTTTGGAACTGCTTTGTTATGAACCTATACAAGGTAAATTGGCAGTGGTCACATATTAAAGTGGCTGCTTGAACAAACCTTAATGGCACAGCTTTCATCTCAGGACTTATTAAGATCCAGTGGTTGCTTAAAGAGAAATTAGTTTGTTTGCTATAATTTGTTGAGGAAATCACCATACAATATGCCATTAGAGTGCACATATTTCTTATAAGATACCTGTGGTAAAGCTCTTCCTGTCATCCTAAACTGGAGAATGTACTGAAATTAGCTTGCATCATGAAAGTTTAGATGCAGCTGAAAATTCAGACAATTGTTTTATCTTAAAAGCTATTTTCACTTTTTCATTGCCACATTTAAAAGTTAAGGTTTAAACAGAAATATTCTCAAGTGATTATGGAACAAGTGCAGGAAAATAGAAGAATAAAAATATGTATTTCAAGGCATCAATTCTAATTCTGTTTCTAAAAATAGTCAGTGTGCAAAGCTGCAGTTGCTGGGGCATTGCTTCAATGAAGCTGCATCATCACCATCAACTACATTTTCAGGATCCACAATCTTCATATATATACTTTACTTTTTAACATTATAGAGGAAGAAAGTGTAATAATTTGGTGGGAACTTCCTCCTATGTATGATATAGGAAGGTAGACAAATTAGCATCTGCCCATGCTATGATGATCACAGGAACAATCTTGCAGCTGACAATGCCAAGAAATTACTGTCCTTGAATAACGTCAAGCTTTAAATTTTTGATTACTGAAATTTCAGTAACAAATATTGCAATCAAAATTGAATTTCATAAAACTTTGGATTCATTCTACGATAGTAATATTCAGCTTCAGGTGAATAATGACGTGATACTCGGCCTTTCGGTGTTCGGCCAAATATTTATTTGGTGCATCTCTCTATATATTTGCAGATTTTAAAATATTTTTTTCTGCTGCATATCATCATAACTGATACACATACACAAACATACACACAAAATCTTATGGAAGGCAAATGCAAACAAATACACAAAGAACATATTATAGGAAAATGTGAAAAAAGAAAACATTCAAAGCAGAGATCATTACATAAGATGACAAAACTGAAACTAAACATATCTTCACTGTTATATGTAATGAAATAAAATTAAGAATTAAAGCAAAAGACTTATATTGGACAAGAAAAAATGTGTTGATAATTCTGTTAGCTCCACCTAAATCCTTTATCTGACTTTCAGTACTCTGTTCTGTGCTCCAGGAGGTGAACTCCTAAGACTTTATCATTCAGATTCCTCTGCCAGCTAGCTCCTAGTTGAATTGGATTAATGTAAGGCACTGGCAGTGGGTCAGATGGCAGAAGGAGAGAGAGAGAAATCCTGATACCTATTCCCTGCTTTCTTCCTAATTCTGCATGAGTGTAGTTTCTACCAGATACCTCTTCTCCACAGCACCAGCTCTTTCTAGGCTTCAATAATGCAAATTATACACCTTGTCCCTTCAGGTCTAGGGATGGTAACAGTGTTTCACTATTCCTGGCATCTGAGTATTACAGCAACCTTTGCTGGGGTTTTAAATCCTGCTCTAACTGAGGTAAGTAGTCCTTTCACCAAAGTCTCTATTGTGGACCATTGAAGCAGATTTCTTTTTCTTTTCTTTCTTTCTTTTTTAATAATAGTGATGGGGTCTCCCTATGTTGCCCAGGATGGTCTCGAACTCCTAGGCTCAAGTGATCTCCCGCCTTGGCCTCCCAAAATGCTGGGATTACAGGTGTGAGCCACCATACCAAGCCTGAAGCAGATTTCTGTTTTATACAAGGGTCCTAATTAATGTAGAAGCTATTACAAAATGGGGTATGTAAGAATATCTCTTTCTTAGGAAATAACAGGTAGCTATACCTTGTACCACCTACCACACAGAAAGAGCAGAGTGACTGAGAGGCTTCTCTGGATTTTGGAAGTAACATGACTACAGTTGTGTGTATTCAAACCTATTACAGGCTAACTCACAAGTCTACCCATTTAGAACAAAGAGCTCTTTGCAGCAGGTTCAGTCTGTGCTGTAGGCTCCTCTGCTGCGTGGGTATTTTGACTCAGTAGATCTAAGTATCTAGCTTAGAGTAATGCTGTTTGAAGCTTCTAAGTAACCCCAAGAAGACAATCACAGTTCACCTAACTAATGATTTTGGAACAAACCTATGTCCCCTTCTGCCAAATATTTTTATCTGTTTAAGAAGTCTGGCTTGTCATCATGTAACTATGTGATTTGAAGTGTTCACCATCAAGTGGGTGCTATCCAAGTTATCAAATCTTAAAATTGTGCTTGAGAATTAGCAGGTTATTATAAAATGGAATTGATATGGGTGACATTAAGGCTGAACAGGAAGGGGAGTCACAAGTATATTGAATGAGCAGGTGGTTCAGACCTTTATTAGCTATTCCTGCTTAGTTATCAAATTTTCCTCAACTCTCATTCATATTCAACAGGGGAATCCCTTAAAGAGAAGGTGCTCAACAATCAGGTAGATTAGGTGTCTGATCTTTCCTGTGGATGTCTATCAAGCTTTCTCCCAGTGATACCGGTGCTTACTTAGTGGAACCATGCAAAAAGTAATCATAGTTGCATGGATGGTAAATATGCATGAACTCAACACAATGGACTACCCTTTAGCAACCCTGATCTGTCTGCTATCACTGAGTGTCCAATTTGTCAATACCAAGGGCCAATGTGTTCCTGATATGGCACCGTTTCATAGGGACGCCGACCAGGCACCTGGTGCCAGGGTGATTACATTGAATCCTTTATATTGTGGAGTAAGCAATCATTTGTCCACATAAAACCAAATACACATTCTAGAAATGGGTTTCTCTTCTCTGCCCTCAGTGCTTCTACCAGTGTCACCATATGTCACCTTATAGAATGCCTTGTTCATTGCCATAACATCCTATACTACATTGCCTTTGACAAGGAAACTCGTTTTATAGCAAAACAATTGTTACAAAAGATCCATGCCCGTTAAATTTGTGTTTCCCCACATGTCCCATCGCCAGTAAGCAGCTGGCCTGATAGAATGATGGAATGGCTTCCTAAAGGCTCAGTTTCGATGCCAGGTGTGACACAGTATTGTTTGAAATTGTGGTGCTGGCCTAACAGATTAAACTATTAGCCAATACATAAGCCATATTTCCAAAAGCCAGAATATGTAGGATCAGGAACTAAGAAGTAGAATTATTTTACCTAACATTCTATTTACAGAATTTTATTTGCCTTCCTGGAAACTTGTATTTAGTAGCTTTGGAGGTTCTCTTTTCCAAGGAAGGAACATTTCTTTCAAGAAATATAGCTATGTTTCCATTAAATTTGGACCTGAAATTGCACCCTTGCTATTTTTAGCTCCTAATGCCATTGACCTAACTGGCAATAAAGAGTTTAACTATACTGAATGGATTGATTAATTCTGATTAACAAAGGAAAATTAGGCAAGTAGGCCTAGTTGGAATCCAGGAGATCTGCTGTGGAGCCTTTCAGCACTTATATGTCCCATAAAGAGCCACCAAATGAAGACAGTATCACTAGGGACTTTGATCCTATGAAATGAAGATTTGGGTCATCCCATGAGACAATAATTCCTGTACTCTGGAAGTAGTAAAGTTTGCTTGAAAATGGAATGGATAATAGAAAAAGGAAATTATGATGATAAAATTTAGCCTCATGACCAAAAATCAAAACAGTAGTAGCTAATTTACATATTTATGTTAACTGAATATTTCTTTCCCCTCACTCTCCTTGCTATCTCATATAAAGAGTACTGATAGTGGGTGACATTAACATTTATAATCCAGTTGGGAATAAGACAGAATTGCTGACACCCTGCCACAATTTAAATTATGCTAGGACTGTGGTCTCCCTGTACTGAGATCCAATTTTCTTAATCTAAGCAAGAGGCAAGAATGAGTGAGAAGTCAGAGTAATGTTCTGGTAAGTTTCTATTGACTTCATGGATTTATTTTCTTCCCTTGTCTAACTTTCTCTGTGCTCATGGATGCAGAGCCATGCAGTCAACATCATCCAGATTCCTCTGTGGCCTGAATTTCAGCAGAAGGCACTCAGTGGGAGGCTCCTGTAGGGTTCAAGTTAGATGGAGAGGAGAATGGGTTATTTCTTCCCTGATTCCCTCTGCTTTGGTTCTGTGCTTCTGCTAGGGGCTGAATCTCTCCATAACTAGGACTCCTGCTATGTGACCTTTCCTTGCAGCTCCAGAACTCACTTAGCTCTGGTAATGCTATCTTTTCTCTTGTCCCTTTATGGCTTCCTGTGGTTGGTGTCTTTGTTCCTCTGCATCTCTCTTACTCTCTTATTTTTTTAACCCTAGCTACATCTCCATAAATGGACTCTTTAAGTTCTTGACAGTGGAAACTCTGAGAGGAATCATGATTCCTTCCCAGATTACTTTCAGTAACAAAGCCAATGATTTATTGCATATAAGCAGCAACTCTGATAATAATTAACTCAGAAGCTTGAAAGTGAAGCTTTGGCCAAAAGAATTACAGGCAAATGGAAATTTAAAAAAAAGCAAAGATCACAATATTTAGAACAAATAGGTTTTATTCATGGTTGGTAAAAAATATGAAGTAGGACAAAGGCACTTTGTATCAATAAAACGGTCACTATAAATAAGTAACTGTCATAAATATTTATTAAATATTTATGTAAAGTTCAGAAAGCAAAAACTTCAGAAGTATTTTTGAAAATACAATTTATGATACTATTTATTCAGCTGATGGAGGATCAAGTGAGAAAACATAAGTGAGATTTAAGAGGACATAAGCAATTAATGGAGGATAACTAATATGAGCATATGTATTCAAATACTCATGGAATAATAGTCAAAGTGGACAGAGTGTTGGGCCTCAATGAAAACCTTAGCGTATTCCAAAAAGTAAAAATAGGGTATAATTTAGTCCATGATGACAATGTAATAAAACTTGAAATTATGTCTGGGAAGTGATATTGCCTGCAATTGTTAATTTCTACATTTTTAAAAATAATTATTCTATTATTTTGTTCAGTAAACATTGTACTTTTTTATAGGTAAAATATCAAAATACTCAAATATATACAAAAAGTTCGTAATATATAATTTTAAAAATACCATAAAAATATCAAACTTAGAAGAAGCATGAACAATTGTAGCTGTGCTAATAGCCCTCAATGAGTTCAGAATTTTATAATTAGATATTAAAAGGTGGGTAAGAAGTACATGTGTGGTAACTGGACAGTGCACAGCCACAAGTTGGGTATAGCCCTATAAATTGTCTATTTTAAAGTATATATATATATAGTATTTTGCTATTCAGAAATGTTGAATCATTTAAACGTAATATTATTATTACAGAAACAGTATATGTGCATCAGAGAAAAGTTTTTAAATGCGGAGGAGCAAAATGTGTCAAAATATTCCTATAAACAAGAAACCACCATTGTTAGTGCCATTTCCTCTAGCCTTACATCTTATTTTTCATCAAATATACACTTTGTAACTTCTTTTTCAGTCAATAATTTTCACATTGTTATTTTCATGCATTTTCATTATGTATAATATCCATGCTGTATTTGGATGTCTTTTATTAATTAAACATTTTTCTTTAGGGCTGATTTCTTTAAACCAGTCTCAGTGCAGTCCTGCACATTATATCTAATTGTCCGCCCCTTAATTTTTTTTTTAAATCTAGAATTACCCTCCTTTTTAAATGGTACTGACTTGTTGAAGGAATGAGGCCAATTGACCTACAAAATGGCATACCTTAGGGCTTTGCTTGATTGCTTTCTGTGTCTAAATTTACACTTAATGCCTTAATGGCTGCCAGTTAAACACGCTTGACTAGACTAAATCACAGGTGAAATTTTGTACCTCATGTTGTACTACATCAGAAAATTTTTAATGTCAGGTTGACCCACAGTTGAGACAGTAAGAGTGACCATTGGTTTGTGTGATATCTGATATCCGATACTGATATCATCCTTCAGTTAGATTGCCCCTTTTGCAAGTATGGGATGCTATGAAGGTCTACTTCCCCATAAGCCTTCACTTAATGAATTTTAGCAGCAATGTTTCTCTTTCATAAGCTTCCACTGAAATATAATATAATTGAATTGTGCAAACCATAATTGTATAGCTCAAGGAATTAGTTCAGAGTGAACACACCCATGAAACTACCAACCTGGGTCAAGAAACATTCAAAGGACACATAGGAGGCTCCTCATGCCCCAACCACATTATTTCCCTCTCCCTTCTCCCAAAATTTAGCCACTGTCCTGATGTCAAATGGCAAAGAAAAATTTACCCCCTATAAATAGACTAATACAGAATGTGTTTGTATTTGTTCCTCTTGTTCAAAATTATGATCAAGATTCACAGATGTTATTGTGTGTATCTTTATCACATTCATTTTGATTGATGTAAAGTAGTACAATCTATTCATACACCACTATTTATTCTTTCCTGTCTGGCTAGACATTGCTTTCCTTCTGTGGCTAAATAATCCATTTGTGAACTTTGTTATAAGTTTCTATTACTGCATTTGTGCATACAATTCTGTTGAATGCATACCCAGAAATGAAATTCTTGGATCTTACAGGACACATGTGTTCAAATGTTGTAGATAATATGATACCTGTTTCCAAAGTGGTTGTTCGAAATTCATCCTGATAGCATAACAGATTTCCAGTTGCTTCAAAACCACATCAACACTTTAAATTATTTTCTATCTTTTAACTTTTCTGGTGAATGTATAGTATTTCTCCCAAAGGACTTAATTATTATTTAAGGACAAGTGAGGTTGGAGGTCTTTTAAAACGTTTATTAGATATTTGTATAATCTCTTTTGTAAACTGCTTTTTCAAAATATCGCCCATTTTCCTATTGGGTGTCCTCTCTTCTTATTGTTCAAATTTTTATGTATTCTGCATATAAGCCATTTGTCAATTATATAAACCACAAATAATCTAGTTTCACTTGCTTTTGCTCTCTTATTGGTGCCTTTTTAGAGAAGAAAACACTTTTTAATTTTAATAAAGTTCAAATCATTAATGTTTTTCATATCTTGCTTAAGAAATCTTTGCCTTCCCAGGCCCTGAAGATATTCTTTATTATCTTATAAAATTATTGCTTTTCCATTCCCGTTTAGATCTACATGAATGAAATGGTTTTGTGAATGAAGTGAGGTAAAAATCTAGATTTCTTTTTCCTTACTGATACAGAATTCTATACTGTTATATTGGTCTATCTATGTTTGTGATATTTACCTTTCTTCATTACTATGGTTTATATTACAGCCTTGATATCTGGGACTGTAAGTACTTTGTTCTTTTTTGAGATGTTAGCTCTTCTTAGCTTTTGCATTGTCATCTAAATTCTAGAATCCGCATGTCAATTTTTGAAGATAAAGAAGCCTCTTGGAACTATGATTGATATTGTAATCAGCAGATGAATTTAGGAAAATGGACATCTTTATAAATTTAAGTTTTCAATTTATGAACACATTCTATCTCTTGATTCATTTAGATTTCATTCAATATTACCCAATAAAGTTATATAGTTCTGTAGAGATTTTGCATATATTTGACTAAATTTATCTCAAGTATTCGATGTCTTGATGCTGTTCAAAGGGGTATCTTTTTTATATTTTAATCTTCTATTTATTGTATAAAGAAATACACTTTTAAAAATATTGATCTTATATCAGAAACCACACAAAACTGTGATATTAATTCTAATAATTAAGTAGAAAATTATCTTGGACATTTCATAAACACAAATGTACAGTGTGAAAATGGGAGTGGCATTTTACCTTTCTGGTCTTTAGTCTTACTCCTTGACATCTTGCACTGGCTATGAATGGATTAGAATAAAGTGGGATGGAGTAATGAGAATAAGTAATCTAGCCTCATATTTTATCTTGCAGACAAAATGTTTAACATTTCACATTATGAAGGATTTTGCTGCAGATGTTTTTTTCTTTTTTTGAAGATTATGTTTATCAATTAAAATGCTACAGTTTGCTGAGTTTTTCAGTTCTAAAAAATACTATTATCAGAGATTGTAGACAATCATCTGATTTTTCTTTTTATTCAGTAGTACATTGCACTAATAGACTTTTAAATATTTTTGGCAAATTTGAGCTGAAAGAGGATAACCTTTCAAACACAAAAGTTGCAAGAAAAGTATAAGAAACCACAAAATATTTTACTGAGATTTTCAGATTCACCAGTTGTTTATGTTTTGCTCCATTTATTTATGATTTTTCCTCCTCTCTCATTCTTCTGTTTTTTTAATTATTTAAGACTAATATGTCAAATTTGCCCTTCTACCCTGTTAGGGTTTGGCTGTGTCCCCACCCACATCTCCTCTTGAATTCCCACATGTGTGGGAGGGACCCAGTAGGAGGTAATTGAATCATGGGGGCACATCTTTCCCATGCTGTTCTCATTATAGCAAAGAAGTCTCGAAAGATCTGATGATTTTATACAGGGGGATTTCCCTGCACAAGCTCTCTTCTCTTGTGTGCCACCATGCGAGACATGGCTTTCACCTTCTGCCGTGATTGTGAAGCTTCCCTAGCCACATGGAACTGTGAGTCTATTAAACCTCTTTTCTTTTGTAAATTGCACAGTCTCGGGTTTATCTTTATCAGCCTCATGAAAATGGACTAATACATACCCCCAAATGAATCAATTTGACTTTCTGAAAAAAGACATCTCCCTATAACCAAAGTATAATTATCAAAATCAAAAAAGTTTACTCATTGATTTTTTAATGTTAAAACATCCTTACATTTCTGGAATTAAAGGAAGTTTGTTAGTCTACATTAAACTTTTGAAATATGCTACTGAATTTGTTTAAACAATATTTGCATAAGATTTTTACTTCAATTTGTATATGAAGCCTGGATTGTGTTTTTCTTTCATGTACTGCCCTATAAGATTTCTTATCAAGATAATGTGGCCATCATAAAATGTGTTGGAAAGGGTTTCTGCAATTACAGAAACTAAGTGTTATAGAACTCTAAGTGTTATAAAAGAATTACTATTCCATTATTAAATCTTTAGAAGAATTTGCAGGCAAATCCTGGCATGGACTATTCCAAAATTGAGTATGTTAAATATTTAATTTCATTAATGTAAATCAGATTACTCATATTTTGTTTTTTTTCCAGTGTCTGCTTTAGTAAGTAGTATTTTTCTTAGAATTTGTCCATTTTTTTCTAAATTTTCAAATTGTTGCCAAAATTTGTTCATAATATCCTTAAATAAGTTTTTAAAAATCACATGTATTGATGTATAATTTACATTCATCAGAATTTACTCTTCTTAGACATCCAGTTTGATGATCATGATAAATTACATTCACTAGAATTTACCCTTCTTAGATATACAGTTTGATGATTATTGATTAATGTATATAATCATATAACTACCACTGCAATCAATATACAGAATACTCCCATCATCCCCATAAATTCCCTCAATTTCCTTTGTATTAAGTCTCCAACCTCTACTTATACCCTGGCAACCACTGATCTGATTTGTCTCTATACTTTTGCTTTTACCAGAATATCATATGAATGGAATGAAACAGTGTATTGCCTTTCATGTCTTTTGAAAAATTATGTTCTTTCATGGATTTTAAGTTTCTTCTTTTTAAATTGCTAATATTAACTTACTATCTCTATATAGAAAACTTTGTTTATCACTAGCTGATTGATGTACATTTGAGTTGTTTCTAGGTTTATGGTACTGTGAATAATTTGCATATAGGGATTTACATGAACTTCCCTTGCTCCCTTTTTTGGGGGTAAATTCTTAAGAGAAGACTTTCTGGGTTGTATGTAAGAGAATATTTGAAATGATAAGAAACTGCCAAACTGTTTTCCAAAGTTGCTGTATCATTTTGCATCCCCGCTAGCAAACTGAGAGTTTTATGGTCCACATCCTCACTATCACTTAATACATTCAGTTGTCTATAATTTTTAAATTTTACCCAATTTAGTTATATGTGTAGGGGCATCTCACTGTGGATTTAATTTACATTTTTCTAGTGAAAAGTAATGTTGATCATTTCATATGCTTACTGGCCATTTGCATATTTTCTTTGGTGAAGTGTTTGCTCAAATGGTTCCCTACTTTAAAATTTTAAAAATTTAAAATTATTTTATATTCTGCTAATATTTTACAACTGAAGTTCACAAAACACTGAAAGGGCTAATTCAGACACACTGGCAGAAACTGCAGTCTCTGATAATCTATATATATTACTTACCTATAATTGGTACAGAGTTGTGATTATTGATTAAGAAGCCTGAGAAAGAACTAGGACAAAGCACTTCTGAGCCTTTAGATAACTCATTTTCTTGGACTGGATTTTCCAAAACAAAATTGATCTTTGGCTATATGTTTTTGGTCATATTTCAAAGAATAATATCTTTAGGAGATAATTCCAAATATCCAGAAAAATGCTTATCTCAAAGTCCACTTCTGAACCTTTAAACTTGACCCAACCTCCCACATATCTTTTCCAGGCAATTACTTTGGCTTTCTCTAATTCATTCTCTAGTCTCATCGCGTCACTGCACTCCAATCTGGGTGACAGACAGAGGAAGACTCCATCTCAAAAAAAAAGTATAATAGTCTCTTCTTCCCCTATAAAAACAATATTGGAACAGTTGGCAAAATCCGAAGAAGATGTGAAGGTCTGAGAATTGTATTTTGTCAATGAAGGTTTCCTGTTTTTGATCACTGTACTGTGATAATGTAAGAGTTGCCCTTGGTTTCAGAAACACATGCTTAATAGTTATAGGTAAAGGAGCATCATGTCTGCAACTGACTCTCACAGGGTCTAGGAAAATAGCTATAATATTCTACATCTGCACCAAGAGAAGAGCATTTAGCAAATGTAATTGAATGTTAATATGAGAGGAATCTGAAGGAAACACAAATGGATTTTTTTGCACTACTATTGCAACTCTTTTTTTTAATTTTTATTATTATTATACTTTAAGTTTTAGGATACATGTGCACAATGTGCAGGTTTGTTACATATGTATACATGTGCCATGTTTGTGTGCTGCACCCATTAACTCGTCATTTAGCATTAGGTATATCTCCTAATGCTATCCCTCCCATCTCCTCCAACCCGACAACAGTCCCCAGAGTGTGATGTTCCAATTCCTGTGTCCATGTGTTCTCATTGTTCAATTCCCATCTATGAGTGAGAACATGCGGTGTTTGGTTTTTTGTCCTTGCAATAGTTTGCTGAGAATTATGGTTTCCAGTTTCATCCATGTCCCTACAAAGGACATGAACTCTTCATTTTTTATTCTCTGTCACCCAGGCTGGAATGCAGTGGTGTGATCTCAGCTCACTGCAACCTGCATCTCCTGAGTTCAAGCAATTCTCCTACCTCAGCCTCCTGAGTAGCTGGGATTATAGGCGCCCCCCACCATGCCTAGCTAAGTTTTGCATTTTTAGTAGAGGCGGGGTTTCACCACGTTGGCCAGGCTGATCTCGAACTACTGATCTCAGGCAATCCACCTGCCTCGGCCTCCCTAAGTGCTGGGATTACAGGCCTGAGCCACCACACCAGGCCGCAAATTTTAAAATGTCTAAAATTACATCAAAATAAAAGATAGGAAAAATGAGAGAAATAAATGTAGGCAAAGCAGATATCTCAACATCTACACAACCATGGAAAGATTTATTTATTTATTTTGAGGCAGAGTTTCACTCTGTCACTCAGGCTGGAGTGCAGTGGCGTGATCTCAGCTTACTGCAACCGCCACCTCCTGGGTTCAAGGGATCCTCCCATCTCGGCCTCCCGAGTAGCTGGGACTACAGACATGCACCACCACACCCGGCTAATTTTTGTAATTTTGGAGAGACAGGGCTTTGCCATGTTGCCCAGGCTGGTCTCAAACTCCTGAGCTCAAGCTATCCACCCACCACTTTGGCCTCCAAAAGTGCTGGGATTTCAGGTATGAGTCACTGCACCGAGCCAGGTTTCTTTAATATACTGAGGAAATATAGCTGTCAACCAATATTTATCTGCTTACATGGTGATCACTCAAGATTATTAATTGAATCAAAACCTTTTCAGGCAAAAAAAGACTTAAGAGTTCATGGCTAAAAGAAATTGCATTGAGCTAAGTAGTAAGGATGTAGTTGAAGGAAACCAAAATATTTCACCCTACAATATACCTGGACATATTGTGAGATGGCTGTTTAGAGGGGCCCGCAAACAGAGGCAGCCCTGCAAAGCTGTCTTTTGAGGGGAACGTTTGCATCTGTAGGGGATCCACACCGACACAGGCAAGTTTCCTCTGAAGCCTTCCCTTGTCTGGATCTAGGAAGGAGTCCCTCAGAGTCTGACATGTTTAGCCATCAGAAAGAAACGTTTACCATCTATTCTCTCTGAGGACTGCTGTCTGTGTGGTTCTGTCTGCATTCTGAGACCACCTTTGCTAGCCAGGCCTCCTCCTCCCTCTCCCCTAACCTGTCTTGCCATCATCCCAGCCCCTGTTCCTTCTGTAATCTCAAGGCAGTAAATAAGCTTCTGCACACCACTGCGGGGTTGGGATCATCGCTCTGGTCCTTCTCCATGTGCACATTAATAAATGTGCATGCCATTTCTCTAATTAATCTGAGTTGATTAATCTGAGTTGTGAGTTGATTTTTCAGTGAAACTTTCAAGGGCAAAGGGGAGGTTTTCCCTTCGCCCCTACAGTTTTGGTGTCCTGAACAGAATACCAAAGCTGCTTTGCTCTTCTGGAAGTTTCAGTCAGGGGACCCAGGACCTGAGAAGCTGGCAGAAGGGTAAGAAATTCTTACCAGCCAGGCTCCTGACCAGTCTCTCTGTGGAATCCGGGTGAGCAGATGGTAAAAATCAGTCATTTTTCCTCCGCAAGATGTTGATTAGTGTGAGAAAGGATCTGTGTGAACAGTGTTGGGTACAGCGACTCTGGTGTACTTTTTGGTGTGAATACTCATATTGTTTAGGGCCCTTCCTTCCGGGAGGATTCTTCTCTTCTGTCTTGGTCTTCCTGTGTTGTTCTGTCCTGAAAAGGGGCCTTGTAGGGTAGAATGGGGGCTGAAGATCCTGCCAGCCCATTGTTCAGGCCGGACCTGAAAAGCAGCCAGTCTGCGGCTGTGATCAGATGGGCATGCAAACTTTGCTGTGGGTCCTCAAAATAGAAGCCAAGCCAGGTGCAGTGGCTCTCAGTCCTTTGGGAGGCTGAGGTGGGCAGGTCACTTGAGGTCAAGGATTCAAGACCAGCCTGGCTGACATGGTGAAACCCCCTCTCTACTAAAAATACAAAAATTAGCCAGGTATGGTAGTGAGCACCTGTAATCCCTGCTACTCAGGAGGCTGAGGCAGGAGAACCACCTGAACCCAGGAGGCATAGGTTGCAGTGAGCCAAGATGACACCACTGCACTCCAGCGTGGGTGACAGAGTGAGAGACTAAGTCTCAAAACAACAACAAAAACAAAATAGAAGCCAGATGAGGACCCCTCTTGTCTTGTTTTATGCCCTGGAGAGTTTGACTTGTGACAAGTGGGAGCACTATCTCTTGTTTCCGCAATCTAGGGTGTGATTTTTGGGTCACATCAGGTGTTTAGTCTGAAGATGCCTGGGAACCTGAGATACAAGGATTTAGGCAGCAAACATTTTGTTCTGAATGTGTTCAGCTGTTGGGAATGTTTGTCTTAATAAGAAGTCCCATCCATAAGGAATTTTTGTGGTCTAGTCCTTGTTGCCTGGTTAGTCCTGGGAAAGTCCCATCCTAGGAGAGCTGTCCAGTGTCATGAATTAAGGGGTCTGTGATGGGTGTCCCCAGAAATGTGTGGGTCACCAGAGGCACTGTGCACAGAAACACCATCCTAACCATGTGCGGCAACAAGAGTCTGTTGCTTTGCAGGGATGTGGATGGAGCTGGAAGCCATTATCCTCAGCAAACTAACACAGGAACAGAAAACAAAACACCACGTGTTCTCATTTATAAGTGATAGCTGAACAACGAGAGCACATGGACACAGGAAGGGGAACAACACACACTGGGGCCTGTCTGTGGTGGGGAGGGAGAGTATCAGGATAAATAGCTAATGCATGCGGGGCTTGATACCTAGGTGATGGGTTGATAGGTGCAGCAAACCGCCATGGCACATGTTCACCTATGTAACAAACCTGCATGTCCTGCACATGTATCCTGGAACTTACAACTAAATTAAATTAAATCAAATTTTAAAAAGAAAGAAAAACAATAGACAAGAAATAGGAAATAAGGCGCTAATTTTTATTTTATTACTTCAACCAATAAAAACTGTGAGTTAAAATTAAAAAAAGTCTCTTGCTATCTGAGCCTGTTTCTAGGAGTGAATTTTACTGGAGGAATCTTTGGAACTGCTTACTCTATGCCCTCTTCAGGAAACAAGTCTTTCTTAAATGGTAATAACCTACTCTAAGCCTGGAAAACCACATCCGGGGCTTTCCATGAAGAGGCTGTGGGATGGAATTGCTGTTAGAATAAGAACATCATTGGAAATTCTAGTTATTAGCAGCCAAAAGATGGATTCTTTAAGTCGAAAAGACCTCTAAATTACAAAAAATAGTTCAGAGATTTCTTATTCTAAACAGCTGCTTTATTTATATTCATTGGAAGATTAAATTAAAAGACACATCATAGTGTCATGGCTTGCCTTAGAAATCCTCTTCATGAGATTAAAGAGCAAAAGACTGACCTGAAACAAAGCTAAAATCCTTCATACGCTTCAAATGCCTGTCCTGGGTCCCTTGTGGAATCTGCAGTGCCAGCCACTCCACCTTGCAGTCTATTTTTTTTTTTTTTTTTTTTGAGACAAAGTTTCGCTCTTGTCACCCAGGCTGGAGTGCAATGGCACAATCTCGGCTCACTGCACCTCCAACTCCCAAGTTCAAATTATTCTCCTGCCTCTGCCTCCAGAGTAGCTGAGATTACAGGCATGTGCCACCACGCCCAGCTAATTTTTGTATTTTTAGTAGAGACGGGGTTTCACCATATTGGCCAGGATGGTCTCAATCACTTGACCTCATGATCTGCCTTCCTCGGCCTTCCAAACTGCTGTGATTACAGATGTGAGCCACCGCACCTGGCCCCACCTTGCAGTCTTGTTGTTAAAATTCCACACATTCACTGCCATGGCCTGGGTGCAGGTCCCGGTCAGAAAGCCAGTCGCTTTTGGTTTGATATTTGTGTAACTTTTGACTTTGTGGCTTACCCACTTGTCATTGATCCTTTCCTCTTCCATAGATGGCTTTTAGTTTTCTGTCATCTCCAGTTTGAGGGATTACATGGGGCTCTTAGGTTTTTGTGTGTAAATGGTCAGCTGAAAGGCTGAGACCCTGGAAGATATGGCTGGCAGATGTGAGTCATACCCCATTTGTGGCTAGCAAAACTTTCCCTCCTTTGAGCTGTCATTGAGGTGGTTCTGGATCTGGTGAGGAATGCTGTGCACCTCTCTGGAGATGCCTCATGTGTCCTTGGTTAAGTCATAATCTTGATTAAGCCTCATTGGTTTTGGTGAGCCACTTGAGGGGGTACCTTTGTTTAAAAAAAAAAAAAAAGATCCAATGGTACAATCTCCTGTAATCCCAGCACTTTGGGTGGCTGAGGCAGGAAGATCACTTGAGCCCAGGAGTTCGAGACCAGCCCTGGGAAACAAAGTGAGATCCTTTCTCTACAAAACTACAAAAATTAGCCAGGTGTTGTGGCATGGGCTTGTAGTCCCAGCCACTCAGGAGGCTGAGCTGGGAGGATTTCTTGAGCCTGGGTAGTCAAGGCTGCAGTGAGCTGTGATCGTGCCACTGCACTCCAGCCTGGGTGACAGAGTGAGATTCTGTCTCCAAAAAAAAAAAAAAAAGTTTCTCTTCTTTTTATCTTTTTTGAGACTGTCTCACTCTGTCACCTATGCTGGAATGCAGTGGTACAATCTCAGCTCACTGCAATCTTCACCTTTGAGGATCAAGCAATTCTCATACCTCATCCTCCCAAGTAAATGGAATTACAGGTTTGTGCCACCACTCCTGGCATTTCATTTTATTTTATTTTAGTTTTAGTAGATGCAGAGTTTCTCCGTGTTGGCCAGGCTGGTCTTGAACTCTGGCCTCAAGTGATCCACCTGCCTCAGCCTCCCAAAGTGCTGAGATTAAAGGCATGCGCCACATGCCGAGCCATAAAGATTGTTTTTCAGTTATTGCTACAGTAAAATAGAAGGGTCAGACATGGTGGTTTACATCTGTAATCCCAGCACTTTAGGTGGTTGAGGCAGGAGGATCACATGAGGCCAGGAGTTTGAGACCAGCCTGGGCAACATAGCAAGACCCCAATCTCTACAAAGAAAAATTTAAAAAGTTAGCTCGTTGCAGGCCTGGCATGGTGGCTCATGTCTGTAATCCCAGCACTTTGGGAGGCCGAGGTGGGCAGATCACCTGAGGTCAGGAGTTCGAGACCAGCCTGACCAACATGGAGAAACCCCGTCTCTACTAAAAATACAAAATTAGCCGGGCATGGTGGCACATGCCTGTAATCCCAGCTACTAGGGAGGCTGAGGCAGGAGAATCACTGGAACCTGGGAGGCGGAGGTTGCGGTGAGCTGAGATCACGCCATTGCACTCCAGCCTGGGTGACAGAGTGAAACTCCAGCTCAAAAAAAAAAAAAAAAATTAACTGTTTGTGGTGGTGCACGCCTGTCATCTCAGCTACAACCCAGGAGTTGGAGGCTGCAGCGAGCTATGATTGCACCACTGTACTCAAGCCTGGGTAACAAAACAAGACCCTGCCTCTAAAAATAAATAAATGAATAAATAAAAAGAAAATTAAATAAAACAGAAACATCTTCAGAATTTAATTTAGACATTTTTGCCTGGGTCTAATTAGGCAGGTTTTTACTGTCTCTGTTAGGTGTTTTACAGTCATAAAACTGAATGGATAGCTGGGGAAGAAAAGAAAATAGAAAAAATGCAAGAAGTTATAAAAGGTTTATGAAAATTGTATTTTATGTGATCAAAACTGAGATTGAAGGGATCTGTTTATTAGATTTTATTAAAATTAGCTTTAGCAATAATACACTGTTGCAAAGGTAGAATTTGGTTTTCTCTTTTAAACATGATTTTCATGTAGTATTAATAAGAGATAGTAAATGATTTTTGTCTTCCTTGTAAGTAAACTGCACAAAAAAGAGGGGAGAGATGCATTTTGTTTGCTTCATGCTGTCTTCATTAGGTCTTTTGATTATTTGGGAAACAGAGTCTCCTTTCTATCAAAGAGTAAAAGTTTTTGGTTTTTAAAATCTTTACATTATCACTTGGGGTAATCATCACTAATGAATGACTATTACTTTATAGTTGCTTGTGATTCATCCTGTTTTTTTATCAAGTGTTTTAAACTGTTGATATTTGGAAAACTTCCCAAAATCTAATTTCAAATTATAAAAGTAGGTATTTTCATGAATAACTCCTGGAAGTCCAAGAGGGACATATTAGTCTTATTTGGTATGCAAAAATCATATGGAAAGACTGGCCACATAAGAAATTGTATTTAAATGTCTTTGAGTTGTAGTTATAAAAATGTGTTATTAATATGTGTTCCTAAATGGTATGGGGTTACTAAAATTCTGATATGTCTTCATATGTGTTATCAGTAATAATTATTATTATTATATTAGATTGCTGAATGTCACAGAGGTGACCAAATTTCCTTGTCAATTGTGTCTCTAACCCTGGTTATTTTAAGTCTTTTGTCATCCACAGATAATTTTTATTTTACTTTGACTGTTCTCAGAAAGCAGTTTATGATTTACTATAGTCAAAAGCTTCCTTCTTCTTCAAGGAAATTTATCAAAAAGTCCTTGACGAGTACTCTTGGATACAGATTTATGGTAAGTTTGGATATCATACCGTTGGAATAGGCAAAAACTTCCAGAACTCTGATAAGAAAACGTGATGGGTTCCTGAAGATTGCTAACCCAATATCAAGAAGAACAAGAGTTAATTACATGGGACTGAACTGATAGAGGACTGAAAATTTTTTTTTTGACTCTTTGGTTTGAAACTTTGTGGATTCTTTCTATGCTTTGCTTTCTAGAATCAAGAAAACTTTTTTCTCTTAAGCCATCTATAGCATTTAACAATTGAACAAAATTGAAACATTTATCTCTCTCTCTATCAGATTTCTCTAGAATTTGGAAATTATTTGTATTTTTAATTTATGTCAATATAGTTCTTTGCATAAGCTCAGTAAGAATTGGGTTTTTTTTAAAAAACAGGACATAATTGGAGACCCTGGTTATTTTACCAAGGTTTTGACAAGAATGGCATATTTTCAGATATGATGAGCCTCTTTAGCAGAACTAAAGTTGATTTTATAGATCTAATAAAAATCCTTGTGGAAAGACTGGCCAGGTACCTCGTCTACACAGTTCCCTTACAAGGTTCTGGACCTTGCAGTAAGTATAGAACGTCACTTTCTGAAGGGCCCAAGAACCTCAAGATATATTGGGGCCTCAAGAAGAGAGGAATTCACCGAATTTGTACAGGCATTACATTCACAGTCTGATGGCAAACCCTTGGGTTGGTTTCCTAGCTTTTAGAGGATTTTAAAAGTCTAATATGAAATTCCTTATAAAAAATTTCCATCAAGGCCAACTTAAAAGAATGGCCAATCACCATTTTTTCTGTGCTTTATTCAAACAATCAGACCAATTATAACAAAATGCAAACTTATTTTGTGAATAAATTGGTCCTATTGTGATTTGTCTTTGTTAGAAATGGGGAACTGGGGAGAGAAAAATTATGTTTCAGAAGAAAACTATAGTATACCCACTATTCTGTTCTAGCCCTGTCCATTGTTTTTCAGTTTTTATTATTTGTCTACAACTGGGACTGAATTCTGAATTCTTTTCTGGCTACACGTCTCCAAGCTAATGTTTTCACATTTTCTCACATTTTTCTGACTTGGAATCACCAGAAATTTAAAAAAAACTGGGCTTTTCTTAAAGCCCTGCAAATTGATGCTAGAAAACTTGATATAAACTTTAGGAGAAATCACTATAGCAACTTTACATGTAAACAGCCTTTGTACCTGTTGATGTACAGACTACTCAGAAAGTTTGCTGGAACACTTGATTCCAACTAATACCCAGAAAAATCTGTCAGATTACCACCACAATTTGAAGATGCTTCAGTGACTCTGGAAAAACTAGTCTATACACTATTCCAGACATTAACCTTTGTTTTTCTTCTGTTTCCATAGAAGTGTCTCAAGAAGATCTGAGACAAAATATTAAAATTTTTTCTTTTCTGCTCATTCAAATTTGACATTTCTCTTCTTTGCCTGTCTATTATTTAACAAACTCTAACCTAAATCTTTCCAAAGGGATTAACTTGCCTTTTTATATGTGAAACATTTGAAGTTTCAAAGTGGGGAATGGAGAAAACCAAAGATATTTTATCTCAAAATATACTTTGGTGCATTGGAAAAAAGGACTCTGGAAAAAAAGTAAAAGGATACTTTGGCATATTTTGTGGTGGCTTTTCAGAGGGCATGCAAACAGAAGTGGGCCTGCAAAGTTGTCTTTTGTTGGAGAGATTAAAAAGACAAAAGCACCCCACAAATGCAATTTATTTATAAAACATTATGTGTTGTCTTAGTCCATTTTGTATTACTACATTAGAGTACCACACAGATGGGGTAATTTATAAAGAAATTTATGTCTCACAGTTCTTGAGACCTATAGGTCCAGTATTGAGAGGCTGACATCTGGTAAAGGAAGGCTTTCTTGTTGCATCATCCTGTAGTGGAAGGTCAAAGAGACGGGGAGGGAGAGAAGAGAGAGAGAGAGAGCGAGCGAGAGGGAGAGAGATACCCACTACTATGATAACTAACCCACTCCCGAGATAAGGGAATCAATCCATTCACGAGGGTACAGCTTTCATGGCCTAATCATGTCTTCTTAAAGATTCCACCTACTTCAGCTGTTCCTCATGGATCCTTTTTATTTTAAAAAATAAAAGGTCCCACCTCTTAATGCTGTTGCACTGGGGACCAAGTTTCTAACACATGCTTTTGGGGGCCACACTCAGACCACAGCAGGTGTCTAGCCCCACTGTGTCTTGCAGTCAAGCAAACAAAGCCAGGACAGAGTCGGGAGTCCTGAGCCACGTGGCCTGTCAAGGAATCACATGGAAGTTACGTCTGTTTCTCATTGCTGCTATGGCTGAATACCACAAACTGACTTAAAATCACACACATTTGTGCTACATTTCTGGAGGCGAAAAATCACAAATGGGTCTATCTGGCTAAAGTCACATTGTCTGCAGGGCTGCACTCCTTTCTGGGGGCTCCTGGGGAGACTGTTCCTCACCATCTCAGCTTCTAGAAGCTGCCCACATTCTCTAGCTCACAGCCACATCACTCCAACCTCTGCTTCCACACCCACCTCTCTTTCTATGACTTGGCCCTCCGGCCTCCCTCTTTAGGAACCTTGCGATAATCTTGGGCCCACCTGTGAAATCCAGGACATCTCCAGAGCCACACCTCAATGCAGGGGCACATCCTCATTGCCATATATGTAACATGGTCACTGGTTTCATGGCCTGGGATGGGAATAGCTTTTGGGGGCATTGCTCTGCGTACCACAGTAACAAAGAGCTTGGGACAGCTGCACTTGTTAACATGTTGGTCCACGAGAACTAAGGCCCGCTCCCTTCTCCTGACTCCAGGTAGGGTGTGTCCGTTGTCAACTCTAATTGGACCAGTAAGGGAACAGAAGCCTTGAGAAAGTACCTCAACAGTCTCGAAGTCCTCAGCCAGCCAGTGTCTGTGACCATGCTGCCATTCGGATTTCTGCCACTTGTTTTCCAGGCTGCAGATTCTTCAACACATGAAACCAATCACGTGATGGGACACTCAGTGGTGCTGCTTGCCCTGCTTAGTTTGGCCTGGGATTCCTTGCTGCAAGGCAAGCTCCACCTGCAACTCTGATACCGCCCTTCTCTCCAGGCTCACTGATCTCCCAGGTGGACAATCTGGAAGGTGTCTCACTGGAGTTGCGATGCAGGCAGAGGCCAGAACCAACAGCCACGCCTGGTTAGAGAATGCAGAATCCTAAGCAGAGGCAAGGAGGAATCTGGCTGTCCTCCAAGTCTCAGCCTCTTCAGCCGGCACCACAGGCTTCCGTGCCCATGCACCTGCACCTGCAGCTGCCTGAGGTCCGTATCTATTATGTATATCAGCTAGGCCAGGACCATGTCCCACTTCTCCTGGCTGAGTCAGTGTCTGAAAAGCAGACCTGATATTAATCCTTATGTCTAACAGGGTCCTTGATATCAACACATGAAAAGGAGGAAAAACTCATCAAACTGGAGTTTATCCTCAATTTTTTATTGGGGTATGTCTTCACTTGTCACAATATGATGACAATAAAATAAAAGTTTTATAAGATCTCTCAAACCCAAGTGTTCGGAAACAAATTAAGCCTCAAATGAGGGGTTATATGTGCCAGACAAATTATAGGCCTGGAATTTGGAGGGCCAGCCCCACCTGGAGCTACCACTTGGCAGCTGCTTCACTCCCATAGCAACCAGCACAAACTAAGCCGAGGTGGGCACCTGCCAGGGCTGTGTTCCTCCCAAAGCCCACCCCACCCCAGGGGTGACACCCTGAGGGTCCAGTGCTCAGTCCAGTCCTGCAGTTAGCCCAGCCCATACCCAACATCCTGATTTGCCTTCCAAAAGCCTTTGGCTGGTGAAATCTCACCCCAGATTCCCAGCTGGAAAGCTACTCTGGAACCAACAAACTCAGATTCCAAGGAGAAGAGAGAAACTCACAGGAATTGCAGTGTGGAGAGGGTAAGCTCACTCCATATCTTGATACATAGACCAGTAAGATCCAAACTGGTCTGCAGCCTGCAGAGGCATGTGGCACACACCACAGCTTCCTATCAGAGTTCTTACACCTTTGGGCATCTCATCTGAGATGTCCCTGTCTCTGCCATGGTGACCTTCCCCTCCACCCGTGCCCTCCATCCTTCCTCCCTGCAGTGCGCTCAGCCTTGATCCATCAATTACCTCTTCCTCTCCTTTACATAAAACTCAGTTCTTCATCATCCACTTCCTGTCAGCCTTTGCAAAAGGTGAACTCTCACACGAGAAATAACCGAAGATCTTCTATGCACAGCTGACGTGAGTGTAGCGGCTGGAATGTGAAATGAGAGCTGCAAAGGCAGGTGGACCAGTGCATATCTCCGGTGGGTGATGGTACATGCATGTGCATTTCATTATAATTTTTAGAGTATAAATCTAGACTCTATATCCCCTACTGAGTATAAGATGTCTTTTCACAGTAATGAGAAGTAAAGAAAAGCAACCCCTCTCCCACATAACCAGTGTACATTTGGGCTCTTATTTAAGTCAGCTTGGGTTTGAATTCTAGCCAACTGGTAAGAAGCAGCATGATTTTGGCCAATCACTTAACTTCACTAAGCCTGTTTTCTACCTAAAGGATCAAGCACTTCCTCCAAACAAACAAACAAAATATCAGAAGGCAGAGCTGTGATCCAAGCCCTCTTTTTCATGTTCAGAGCATACATTCTCCACCTTCATCCTACAATAATATCCCAATTAATGGAAATAGTTATTTCTACTTTTGATTGCTTGGACCTTTATAGCAGCCATGCATGAGGACACCCTCCAACCCTACCCTTGTTACTAACACGTACAATTGAACTAAAAAATATCAAGACATAATACTCAACAAACAGCCTGGTCCCTGCTTCTCGTGTTAGTTAAAAGCACACCAATGGATAACTGGGAGATTCATAATGTGTAAGTAGCAAATATTCCAAGCCAAATATTCCTTGTGGGAGGGGCAGCGATGTTCTCTGCTGCTCTCCATGCAGTGGGAGGCCTCCCTTGGACTGGTCATTAGTGAACCTACTTCACATCCTCTACAGCTCTTCCTGCAGTCTTCTAAGGCTCCCAGACTTGCCTCATCCCCTCTTACAGGAGTGCTCTCTCTGCCTGTTGATGCTGGAGGTGCAGGTGGGAGCTTCTCGGGCCATCTGCTGAGGTCTCTGTCTCCTTGGATCTGCTGCAGGAGAGCATCTTCCTGTAAATTCATCCTGTGTGTCTGCCCATTGGCTCTGCCAACTCACGGGGTGGCTGATGTGCTCTGGACAAGACACCCACCAGCACGAGTTCGCCTCTTCTTCATCACGGCAGTCAGGCTTTGTTCTAATTGTGTCACAGGAGCATTGAGGAGGACAGAAGCAGCAACTGTGACCTCCCCCTTGGCCATCAGAGGCACAGATCTGCCCTGCTGCAGGCCACCTGCAGGCAGACCATGGCTCTCTGACACTCTGCATTTGAAAGCAAGTCTACAGTTGTCTTCTAAAATGCTGACTCTTTTGAAACATCGTCAAAAAGAAAAAAGAGGAGAGATTGGAAGAAAAGCTGTGAGATGATGGAGGCCTGAGAGGGAGAACTGAAGAAGGGTGGAGGACCTCAGGCCAGGGCCGAGAGGGGGTGTTGCCATCACCAGCACTAAAGCCAAGGGTGGGCTTGAGCAGGGGCTTGTGGATGTTCCAACTCAGACAGTGCTGCCCTCTTGCACCATCCCTCAACATACAGGTGGGGAGTGTGACTGCCTGTGCCAAGGTGGGCAGGAAGGGGAACTGCCTCCTATCAAGGTGTGGGAATTTCCTCCTGTGTAGGGAAGTGGAAAACCTATTATTTTTGCTACAACAATGTTCCTTCTCATCTTGTCTCCCTCAAATAGATGCTGGGATCCTGGCCAGGAGGTGCTATCTTCCAGTTTTCTGTCTGTCCCTGGGCTGGAGTCTCGAGTGACAGGACAGGATACCTGGCAGAGTCCTGAAAAACCCTGGCATGCCTGCAGTGTGCCCTGAAATGGACGCTGCCTTCCCATCAACGGGGACACATGCTCCTTTCTCTAGAGTTACAGTGTCTTCAGGCTTTTCATCTTCATGGCGGTCAGTTTTTACCTTTAAGTTATTAATTTTCTTACAACATTTAGCATCTTGGCAGCAGGCTGTGATGCTTGAGTGGTGCTCACACACTGAGTTCTTAGACCTGCTAATGGTTATTTTAAAGTTGCAAGGTCTACTAAATTGACCCAAGGAATAAAAATTAAATCATAAGTTCCCCCAGTTGACTGATAGAACCCTCTCTCAGCCAACGGGACCCCAGAGAAACCTTAAAAACTGAGCTTCTGGCCAGGACGGGATGGGAGGTCAGACAGACTTCAGCATGTCCCTTCCATATTAACCTTTAGCCAGAACTCTTTCCTAAGGAGCAAGCAGAAACCAGCTCTGGCAAACAAGAAACACAAGACTCATTCCTTTATCACCTTTAGCCAATCATCTGAGGCTGTGGCTGGACTCACCCTACCTCTTTGCAGTTTTGGAGTGACAGTCACCAGCTTCACAGTGCATCCTTCCTAAAACAGACCACCACCTCTGGACCAGTTCTGGCTGGCTCACAGAGGACACACAGTGAGTGGTTTGTGGCCCCTGCTTCACATTTTGATGTCAGAGGCTAAAAACTACACCCTCGGATCATGCCAACGCATGAACACGTGACCCATGAAGAGGCATGAAACTCAATGGCACATTCACATTTCTCCTTTCATAAATATTCATTGCTCCTCGTATAGCTTATTGAATATGTATGTTCTGCAACCCCATTCAGCATAAATTCCACACACAATACAGTCACTCCTTCATATCCATGGGTTCTGCATCCATGGATTCACCCAACCTCGATTCAAAAACATTTGAAAAAAAAGAATGATTGTGTCTGTACTAAACATACAGACTTTTTTCTTGCCATTATTCTCTAAACAATACAATATAACAACTATTTACACAGTATTTACATTGTATTAGATATAAGTAATCTGGAGGTGATTTAAAGCAACCTTGTCCAACCTGTGGCGTACCCTCCAACACAAATTCGTAAACTTTCTTAAAACATATGATTTTTTTTTGCGATTTTTTAAAGCTCATCAGCTATCGTTAGTGTTAATGTATTTTATGTATGGCCCAAGACAATTCTCCTTCCAGTGTGGCCCAGGAAAACCAAAAGATTGGACACATCTGATTTAAAGCATGTGGAGGATGTGTGTAGGTTATATGCAAATACTATACTTTCATATATAAGGGACTTGAGCAGCCAGTAATTTTGGTGTCCAAATCACCAAAACCCTTCCAGAGGAGGAGTTTTGGGACCAATCCCTTTGAAGATACCAAAGGATAATTGTATTTCTCTGATCACTGGTCACTAAAATGTGTAGAGATTTCTCCACACCAACCATTCCTTCAGCAGATAACAGCTGAGTGTCTCCTAATTCAATTCCATTCTGAAACTCTCTACTCGGACAGTGTCAGACCTCACAGGTTAAGGGCTCAGTCCCACCAGACTGTCCCCACTTCAGATGCCAGTCACAAGTAGTAGGTTGTGACCTGTTCTTCTGCCCAACTGGCTGCAAATCAGGATTCCCAGTATTCCCTCCTCAGGTTTGATGAATCTGCTACAGTGGCTCACAGAGCTCAGGGAAACACTTTACTTGCACTTATTTATTTATTACAAGGGATATTTCAAAGGATGGAAATGAAGAGGCAGAAGGAAGAGGTGCACAGGGTGAGGCATCTGGGAAGGGGCTTAGAGCTCCCACACCTGCTCCAGACACACCGCCCTCCAGGATCCATGTATTCAGCTATCTGAGAGTTCTCCAAACCCTGTCCTTGCGGGTTTTCACTGAGGTGGCATTAGACAGGCATGATCGATCGACCATATCATTGGCAATTGGTGATCAGCTCAACCTTCAGTCCCTCTCCTCACCCCAGAGGTTGGCAAGTGGGGTGAAAGTCCCAACCCCCTAATCCCACCTCTGTCTTTCTGGTGGCCAGCCCCCATCCTGAAGCTCTCTAGGGTCCCCAGCCACCAGTCATTTCATTAGCACACAAATGACACTCTTAGTACTCTGGAGATTCCAAGGGTTTTAGGAGCTTTTTGCCTAAAAAAAATTTACACTGGTTATGTGGGAGAGGGGTTACTTTTGTGTATTTGTCATTACTGTGAAAAGACATCTTACACTCAGTAGGGGATATAGAGTCTATTTTTATACTTTAAAAATTATAATGAAATGCACATGTATGTACCATCACCCACTGGATGGTACATGTATGTACCACACCCCCACCCGCTGGGAGCACTGGGGCCCAGTCCTGGCTGACACACTCGCTGTCTCCTTGCTCCCCCTAGCCAGAGGGAGGCCCAGCACCTCATGGACGCTTTGCGTGTTGGGGGCCCCATGTGCCTGGGGGACGTGTGTTCAAGCAGAAATGGTGCACCCGAGGCCCCAGCCGGCCAGTCCCAGCAGCGCCCCCATTTCTCATGAAGGCTGGCAGCTACAGTTCAGGTGAAGTTAGCCGGCTCATCTGCACCTGAGCAGTGATATTGGCCCAACAGACTCCAAATGCCTAGGTTTGCGGTGCTAAACCTGAAGGCCTTGCCCTGCAGATGCAGAGGCCACCACGGTGGATCGCAGCGGGCAGAACTCCAGGCTGCTCTAACAAGTCAGTGCTCTTCCCTGACACCACACCAGATGGGGCTGCTGACCACCTGGGTTTCTGCTGTGCCACACTGAAGACCATTTCTCCAGGGGACACAAACGCTTAGCATTGTCTACTGAGGTTTTCTCTTTTACCTTTAACATTGAAGTGTGCGATTCATCCAGAGTGCATATTTCTGTACACCGTGAGCTGGTGCCCGCAGTTTGCTGGCTGGGGGCCAGGTAGGCAGGCATGGACAAGGAGTCCAGCACTTGTGGAGGAAGCTTTGGCAGCTCACTGACCAGGCAGCAGGTGCCCGACCTGGGTCCCTCTCCCTGCGCACCCCTCCCATGTTTCTCCTCCCAGGGTCCTCACTGGTCTTCCACACCCTCTTAGGGCAAATTTCCTTTCCTCCTGCTGCTCGCCCCTTGCCTTCACAGAGCATGTTGCATGTGCAAACCTGGGGCTCTGACTCCAGCCCACCCTGGGACCCAGCAGGAGTAGGTGGTCATTCTCCAGGAACATGTGTGGAGGTCTCTACCCTACCCTTTCATCCCCCAAGGTTAATAATAATAATAGTTATTGTTGCTGTTGTTCATCATTATTGTAATGATTACCATTATTATTTGTTATTGTTATAAAAACACTGAATGAGATTTTTCCATCCACAAAGGGTGTCTGGTTGACTGAAGTTGAGGAAAGAGGAGTTTCAGGCTGGGAAATATTCTAATTCCTGCTGTAGCCCAGGGTCAGAGGTCAGGGGGAGTCCTCGGCCCCAGAGGTGCTGAATCAACCCTTCATGCACAGCAAGTTCCTGTGTCTCTGGGGTGAATGCCCAGGGGTTTGGTTGCTGGGTTACATGGTCCTTATGCAGGGACAGCAAAACTTTACCTCCACTGTTAGTGTCTCTGGCTGGGCCTAAGAGGTAAGTGGACATAAAACACATTAACAGGAGAAAAGCACACAGATTTGCACATGTAAATGGAACCCTGTAGGAAAAAGAGATCCAAAGAAGCAGTTAGGCCTGAACGCTTATATACTAGGTTGGACAAAGAATAAGTTGTGAAAACGTGCAAGACAATGGGGTCTGGGATAGGGCAGTTCATCATGGAGAAGTGGTGAGGCAGATGAGGGTTAGTTTAACGAGATTTGTTCATACAGATTCCCCTCAGCCCCAACTCCCTGCCTCTGGTGCTAAGAATGTCTTCCTTCCTCCTGGTAGAGGGAGGCCGCCTTTCCCATGGGAGATTCACCTCCTACTTTCAGGAAGAAAAAGGGGAAGTCAGGACATCTTCCTTGTGCCAGCTGTTTTTCAAGTGCCTTTAGCTCAAAATAACCCTTATGCTAAAGTGGCATATTTTGGGGTGGCATATTCTGCCACGCTTCACTTGCACGTTTTTGTTGTTGCTGTTTTCTTTTTTGAAACTGCCACACTGTTTTCCAGAGTGGCAGTACAATATTACCTTACCACCAGCAATCCGTGAGAAAGCCCGTTCCACCACAGCCTCACCTGCTTTCCTATATTTGATGCTGTTCCTATATTTTGTTGAAGACATTTGATGGATGTGTCATGATGTCTCACCGTGATTTTAATTTACACTCCCACAAAAGGCTAACGTCTTCTCATGTGCCGACCTGCTATCTGTACATCCTGCTCAGTGAAATGCTAGTTCATGTCTGTGAACTAAGTTTTCTGAAAAGGAATGTGGAAAGTGACTTTATTTCCGTGAACAGTTTGTAAATGGGGAAGTTGCAGCCTTCAGTGTAAAAGGAAAGTAAGTTCTAGAAAACTAAGAAAGGGTTTGGGTTCTATGGTGAAAGTTTCTGTCCAGGTTTCCAACTACTTTCATTTATGTAAATGAAGGACTGAAACTCATGCTGTCCTGATCAGTGGATGTAGCTGAATCCTGATTAGTCGATACAGGTGAACCCTGATTGATTGATGCAGTTGAGTCCTGATTAGTCGGGGCAGGGGAGTTCTGACTTGTTGTTATTTAAGCCTTAAGCAGAAGACTGTCAGAAATTTCTTATAAATGGCTGTCAGGGGTCCAGGGGAGTGGTGCTTAGGCTACAGTTATCTTGACACTGACAACAGGAACTGGTTTGGTTTGGTTGTGGAAGGGAGGTCTTGTGATACTTTTATAACATCTTTCTAAGAACACAGAGTACATGAAGTCTCTGTCACCCAGCTACGGCTGCCTGGTTCCATTTTAACTTTGAACAACTCAGTTACTCTCCTGGGAGTCATTTTGTCTTTCTGCAGGGGGCATACTTTAACATGTCTTTCGTCAATTTTGTAATTGGATTTTGAAGAAAAATACCGTTGCATTTTGAGTTTTTTTTTTACACATTCCTGTAGAATATATGGTTTGTAAATATATTCTTCTGATCTATACCTTGTTTTACTCCTCTTAAAAGGACATTTCAGCTGGGTGTGGTGGCTCACGCCTGTAATCCCAGCACTTTGGGAGGCCAAGGCAGGCAGATCACGAGGTCTGGAGTTCAAGACCAGCCTGACCAGTATGGTGAAACCCCATCTATATGAAAAATACAAAAATTAGCTGGGAGTGTTGACATACGCCTGTAGTCCCAGCTACTTGGGAGGCTGAGGCAGGAGAATTGCTTGAAGCTGGGAGGAGGAGGTTGCCCTGAGCTGAGATTGCACCACTGCACTCCAGCCTGGGTGACAGAGCCAGACTCCTTCTCAAAAAAAAAAAAAAAAAAGGACCTTTCACAGAGCCTGGGATTTTAACTTTGATGACTTCCAATTTATCCATCTGTATTTATGAATCATGCTTTTGATGTCAAGTATAAAATCTCATTTATTAGCCTAGATCCCAATTTTCTCTAAGAATTTTTTTCCTAAAATTTTAGTTTTACATTTTACATTGAAATGTGTGATCCATTTGGAGTTAAGGTTTGCATGAGGTGTGACGGTAAAACCCCCACAATTTATCCATTTAGAAACGTGAGGAGACTTTATTTCTCATAAGGATTACAGCCTTCAAGGTGGCCAGCTCAGCCAAGGGACCAGAAACAGGCACTTTGAAGGAGGAGGGGTTAGGGTAGGAGCTTTATGCTGGGCAGGTTGGCTAAACATACATATTCAACAGGTTATAGGAGGAGCTATGAATATTCATGAAGGTGGTCCTGACACATGCATATTGAACAGACATGCATGTAGCATGTGACCCATGTTCACTTTGGGGTGGAGACTTAACATTTAAATGTATTACAGTTAGGTCCCATATGTCAACAGGTCTTTTCAGGGCATGAAGGCACACAAGCGTGCAGCCTCTGTAAACCAGCCAGAGACAATCCATGGTTGGTGGTCTTATCAGGAAGTTATGGCTGGTAGAGCAGGGGTTCAGTAAGTCAAGTGCGTAGTGGAGCTGGAAATTGTTTTAATCATCTTGTCTATCTCGAGGCCAGTGGTTGTTTAGCTGCTAGACAAAAAGAAAAACCTTGTAGTCCTTAGAACACAGTTTATTCTTTAGGCGTAGGGTTAGTGACTTAACCCTTGCCTGGCATGGCCTTAGGTCCCGTTTATAATTTGGTATTTTATTGCCTCAGAGTCTGTTCTCTCAGTCTTCTGATCTCTATGTTAACATTAATGCTGGTCTAAACCCCAAAAGGCAGGGGGTATAATGAGGCATGTTTGACCTCCCACCCCATCATGACTAGAACTAAACTTTTAAGATTTTCCTGAGGTCCCCTTGGCCAAGAGGGGGTCCATTCATTTGGTGGGGGCTTGGGATTCTGAAGTTGACGGTGTTTAGGTCAAGGGTTTTGGTTTGCCTGCTTGTTTGCTGTGCCTGTGATGTGCAATTGCCCTACTCCCATTTGATGGAAAGGCTACCTTTCCTCCCATGACGTGCTTTTGCATGCTTGTCAAAAACCAGCTGGGTGCATTTGTTTTGGTCTCTTTTCTGTTCTGTAGATCATCTCCCTCTGTCCACACCACACGGTCTTTACTAGCTATTTAATGTGTTGAAATAGAGATAACTTAATTCTTATTTTAAATTATTCATTTAACATTTCATCATCAACATTTATCTCATCTAAAACAAACAAAACAAATTCACACAGTGTACGGTGTGGATGCACTGGAGTTTATTTAACCTGACCCCTCTTAATCAGTGGCTATTATCCCCCACTCCAGTTTTTTTGTTATTATAGTAAATAATGCTGAAATCGTTTTAAAAAGATTTTTTAAAGTTTATTTTTAATTGACAAATCATAATTGCATATATTTATGGGATACAATGTGATGTTTTGATATATGTATACATTGGTGGAACAATTACTTGAAGCTAATTAAGATATCCATCACCAACACATTTATTTTTTGTGGTGAGAATATTTAAAATTTACTATTTTGGGGATTTTGACATATAAAATGCATTAACTACATTCACCGTGTCATGTGGATCACTAAAACGTATTCCTCTTGTCTAACTGAATCCTTGTACCCTTTGACCAACAGCTCCTCCCTCCTGCCCTTCTCCCGGCCTCAGGTAGCCACCGTTCTACTCTCCGTTTCTATGAGTTCAACTATTTTCAGATTCCACACACAGGAGAGACCAAGTGGTATTTGTTTCTGTGCCTGGCTTACTTTGCTTAGTACAATGACCTCCACGTTCATCCATGTTGTCGCCAATAGCAGGATTTCCTTTTATTCAAAGGCGGGATAGTACCCCGTGGTGTACATACACCACATTTTCTTTATCCCTTCACCCACTGGTAGACGCTTAGGTTGCTTCCGTATCTTGGCTACTGTGAATGAAATCAATATTCTTATCTTATGCATAAGTGATCCCCACAATCATTCGTTATCTTTTGACGTTGCTTGTGAAACTTCATGTTGTCAAGCTGATCGATCATTTCCTTGATGGCTTCTGGGTTTATTTTATGCTTTAGAAAGGCTTCCCCACTCCGAAAAGACAGAATAAAAGCGATTCACCCACGTTCTGCCTTTCACGGTTTCAACTTCACGGTCTCTCCCGCCGCCGGCGCCCCGCAAAACTTCCGAATCCTCGGGGAACCCGGGACCCCGCTGCACTGTGAAGCCGAGGCAGAGCGCCGGCCTGCCGGGGTCTCCGGAAACGTTCCCAGTTCCCGCGGAAGATCGCCAGGCCCTGAGCTGCGTGGGAGGTCTGTCCCAGCAGGTAGCAGTCCCTCGGAGCGAAACGGTTGTTAGGAAAAATTTTCAAGTCCCCTTCGGCTGCGGGGTCGCGTCATTCCAGGCCATGCCAACTGGGAGCTCCTCCACCCGCCCCAGGCCAAGAAACGCGATCCCAGGTGGTCTGGGACTAGGAGAGGCCTCGCCCGCTGGCGATGCCCATTCTATCCGCGGCTGCTTGCGCCGGCTGTCGGGCGCCACCTGGCTGCACTTCGAAGGTTTTCTCTCTGGCGCTCTGGCGAAGCAGGCAAGAAAGGGGATTTGGCCACAGGGCGCCATGCAGAGTTCAAGGGGACTGGCGGCACTGGCAGCACTGGCAGGATGAGCCTCGCTTTGCCGGGTGTACTCTTCGTCCTTTTGTCGGAGATTAAACCTGCGGGTCAGCGTTGGAGGCGCACTCTTGAGCTCGGAGTGCTGTGGCCTGAGCGGGTCGACTAGTACACGCAGGAATCGGTGGAGTCTGGCTTGGGCAGTTCGAGAAAAAACGGGGAAGGCACAGTGGATTTAGCCACGGCCTGCAAAATGGGATCTTGTGGATGGACTTTGGGGCCCCACCCTCCCCACTGGGGAAGAGCCTACAGCCTCTGGCTCCGAGATAGAGGGGCGACCAGATGTCCGATGGATGATCTTTGTTAGAGTTGCTGGGTCGATCAGCCTCATTTCTGCAGTTTTTATGTGACCTCAGAAAGTTGATCAGATCGACCAGCAGCCCAACCCAGCAGATGGGCAACTAGAATTTGGGAGAGGAGAAGGGGGCAAGGCGAGGGGAGAAGGGCGTGGGGGGAGGCCTGCGGCGAGGTGCGAAGGGGAGGGTAGGGGCAGGGGGATGGTGGAACCTGAGGTTTATATAGCAATAGTAATTCTTTTAAGCAAGTATTATAAACAAATAATAATTTATTTACATTTACAAACTATATGAATACAAATAATATAAATTTGTAGAATTATAAGTATAAATTATACTTTATAAATAATAAATCTGCATAAATAGTGATTAGATATAAACAATTATAGTTCTGAAGAGGACGCAGGAGGGGCTTTCGGTCCGCAGAAATTTCTAAATGCCCCTGGGGAGGCTGAGGCAGGCCGACCCCTGTGAATTTTGAAGTCCCCTCTGGGTGGGGCGCTGTCCCGGGAGGCGCTGCGGAGCCTGTCCCCTGCCCGGCAGCTGTCCCTGGCCCAGGGCGCTCCCCCCCAAATTTTCCAAGGCTTCTTTTGGCTTCCAGGGATCTCACGGTTCCACTCATGCGTGCCAGGGAGCCCCGAGGTGGGAATGCGACGCGAGGTGGACACGGACGAGGCCTGGCGTCCTACCTGCCCACTCGCCATCCGGATCCGCTCGGCAGGCTTTTTAGCTAGTTGTCTGGCGACACCTGGCGGCCGCCTTTATATATAGCAAGCTCGACCAGCGGGGCAACGTGGGATTGGGTGGCTGAATGGTAAAAGGGGGATATTCTGTAATGGTGGGCGGCAGGGGGAGTCCTGAGGCTTATAGTAGTAGTAGTAATAATATTCTTTTTTTATTATGTAATTTATAAATATAAATTGTCATAAATACACTAATAATATACAATTATGTAGATACTATAAATGTCATGGTATAAATATATGTAATATATAGATTATATATTTTAATAAATATTTATGTATAAATATTAAATCAGTAATTATAATTATTTGGTCCTTGCTGGGATTCATCATTACTGTAATTATTACCATTATTATAAATAGTAATTGTAGTAGTAGTAATAGTAGCAGCTTTTTTTTTTTAATAACAACACTGAATAAACTGTCTATCAAAGAAAGATGTTCAAGTGACTAGAGATAATAAAGAAGAGTTTCAGTCCGTGGGATTTAAAAAATCCACCCAAGAGCCTGGTGACGCTCTGACCCACAGTCAGTGAAGCAACCAGCTGGGAACTGCATACAGCAACCCTAATGGTCAGGACTGCACTGACGGCTTCCCTCCTTTTTGCCCTTGCTTCGAACTTAGGACCAACAGGGAGAACAAAATAGGCACCCTCTTACCAGTCAGGTAGGATCCCCTCTTCCAGTGATACAGGAGATGGAAATAAATTATTTAGGCAGATAGGACAAAAGAGTCCTTGGCAGAACTTCTAACAAAAAACAGCCCAAGAAATCATTTCTTTCTAACAAAGAGCAGCCTGAAAAATGGAGCTGCAAGCATAGATAAGGAAGCTGGAAGCCTGCCTGGGAGGAGGCCTGCAGCCGCACTGATAAAAGGGACTACCTGGGGCCAGGCATGTCCACCATGGGGGGTTCACCTTCCCTAATTTTTTGTTGTTGTTGTTAACACATGCACAGTAAGAAAGAAATAAGCAACATGGAGTAGCTACTCACCTGCGTAATAAATAGAAGATTGGTGTGGGGGCATCCAGAGATTCATGCCCTATGCAGATGGCACACCTGGTCCTGTTTTTTTGCATCCGATGTAGATCAGACACTGCTCCCCACTAGCTCATCTATAAAAATCTGCATTTCACTGTGCATCAGCAACCTATTTTTCCGGGACCCCTCTCTGTAGCAGAGAGCTATTCTCTTTCTTTCACCTATTAAATTTCCACTCTTAACCTCACCCTTTGTGTGTCCATGCCCTTGATCTCTGTGGCTGTGAGACAATGAACCTTGGGTGTCACCCCAGACAATGAAGCCACTTCACTAGCAGCTGCCTCTGGCGGCTGGCAGTCCCATCAGGACTCCTCTTCCTCTTTTCCACCACACAGATTTCCCATTCCTCTCCCTGCCTTTGAGTTTCTGCCAAACACTATTGAGCTGCATGAAAGAACCTTCAATGCATATTACAACTGAAAGAAACTGATGTGAAAAGGCTGCATACTGTAAGATTCCAACTCTGTCACATTCTGGAAAAGGCACAACCATGGAGACAGTAAAAAGAGCAGTGGTTGGCAGGGGTTGGGGGAGAGAGGGATGAACAGGCAGAGCACAGGGGATCTGCAGGACTGTGAAACTACTCTGTATGATATGACAGTGGTGGATATGGCATTAGACATCTGTTCAAACCCACAGAATGTACTGAGGACTAAACTGACATTTTTTCTCTCTTGCCCAGATTCCTATCTAAGGGGCCTGGGGAGTCATACCCTAAAAACTAAAATCTCAACAGATGGGCTTTATTTAACCTTATATATAACACAGCTTACTTTCCCACTGGACTCTCGTATAACATCATATGACAGATAAAGAAGGAAATAAAAATATTTTAGCCCAAAATAGGATTTATTTGCATATTTTGAAATGGCCCTGCAAAGCTGTCTTTTGTGGGGAAAATTTGCATCTGTAAAGAATCTCTATTACCATAACTAGCTCTTTTCCCTTCCAGGCCCTCCCAGGCCCTCCCAATCCTCTAGAGATTAGCTGAAAGTCTAGCACCTTTTAAAAGTCTGAATAGGAAACATTGGCCATCTATTGTCTCTAAGGGCGGCCCCCATGAGACTTCATCTACATGGTAAGAACCTTGGTCTCCACAACCCCTTATCTTGACCCAGATACTCCTTTCTATTGATTGCAGGTTTTTAGATAATAACTGTTTCAATCAATTGCCAATCAGAAAATCTTTGAATCCACCTATGACCTGGACGCCTTCCTCCCACTGACCCCCTTCTAGCTGTCCCACCTTTCTGGACTGAATCAATGTGCATCTCACATGTACTGATTAATGTCTCATGTCTCCTTAAAATTTATAAAACCAAACTGTAAAACAACCGCTTTGGGCACATGTTCTCAGGGCCTCTTGAGACTATACCTTGGGTCACTCATATTTGACTCAGAATAAATCTCTTCAAATATTTTACAGTGTTTGGCTCTTTTCACTGACAATACAACACCAAGAACGACCCTAATGTGAACCACAGACTTTGGGTGAAAATGATGTGTTGGTGTGAGTTTAGCAGTAGTAAGAAATGTGCCCCACTGATGTGGGACATGGACAGTAGGGCAGGCTGTGTGTGTGTGTGTGTGTGTGTGCGCGCGGGCTGGTGAGGGGTGCATATGAGAGCTCTCTGCACGCTCAGCTCAATTTTGCTGTATAGGTGTAGAAAAAATCTTACCTCCACCCATCTTAGGTTTATTGCCTTGGCCCCACAAATTTAGACCAATGAAAGCCAGGTTAACAAGAGAAAACAACACATTTATTAATTCATGCGTTGCAAATACACATGGGAGAGCTCAGTGATAATAACTCAAAAAGGCAGTTAGAACTTGGGCTTATTAGCACCCTAATGAGAGAGCAATATATTTGTAGAGAAGTGGAAAGACAAAGGAAGGGGACCTTGAGCTTCTTTGGATAACAAGTTGTGGGAAGGTAGATATATGGGGGAAGTTGACAGATAAGGTTGATTTGGTGTGCTTATGATGTTGATTTTTCTGGTGCCACCTCTGGGCTGGTAAGAGACATCCTGCCCTTCTGGTAGATGGGGGCAGGGCAGAGAGTTTGTCCTGTGTCTACTTGGTCTCAGTTGTCTTCAGCTCAAAATAATCTTTATGTCAGAGTGGCATATTTTGGGATGGCATACTCTAAGCCCCTTCAGCTGTGAATTCAAAACAACTCTGAAAAAGTCAATTAAAAATTATATTCCTATAACATGGCCCTTGCTGCTGGGGCTCAGGACACACCACCCCAAAATATGACAATACAAAACTAGATATGTGAACACAAAATATACTTCTTAGGCAAATTTTGATCTGTTATTCTAAGAAATTGCAGACACAGGAGTAGCTCTGAAAAGCTGCCCTTTTGTGAAAGAAATTTATAACTATAAAATACATCTACATTAGTGAATTATCTGTATCAGGAAGAGGGCTGGTTCCAGACAATTCTATCACCCCAGAGAGTTTTCTCTGCAGCACAAGACACCTTTTATTCACCAGACATTGCCTCCCCTCACCCTCCCAGAACTTGTGCCCATCCCCGGCAAGCCCCAAGCCCCTGTTCCTTTCTGTAACTCAGGACACTATTTAAGCTTCATTCATCTGGCCCTTCTCCTGGTCCATATTTTGTGGGACTCCTGTGCATATAGACGTAATTAAAGTGTTTTCTTCTCCTATTAGCCTGTCTTATGTCAATTTAATTCCTAGCCCAGCCAAAGAACCTAGAAGGGGAAGCCATTTTTCCCTCCACTACCTGCTTTTCAAGATCCCAGTTTGTTGGAACCACTTCAGAGTTAACCCTCTGTAAATACTTGTCAGTCCTCATCTTTTCAATGTTTTCACCTGACATTCACTCTTTATTTCACTCTTATGTCTCCCAGCAGGTTGCTCAAGAAACTCTCCCTTGCTGTGGACACTGCTGACTTCTGTAAAATATATTTACAGGAGGCCATTGGTTTGGACTGAACTTCTGCACTAGGCCCAACAGACTGAGATGGAGCATGGACCCCTATTAGAGGCCTGCTAGGCCTCCTCCAAGCATGGAAACAAAGGAAAATCTTGATTTCTTTCAAGGGAAATTCCAGGTACCTAGCTGGCATTGAGAAGTAAATGAGCCACCTGATAAGCAAGAAGGGAATAACAGCTGCAAGTAATAGCCACTCGAGTAAGTCAGAGCGACAAGGTGTTTTGTCCCCTGTTGAAACTAAAGATTGCATCTTAGCATATGTCCATGAATGGTTTTTCAGAAACCCGGACCCACCTCAGATGGAAAATACTGACCATCATCACAGAGACCTCAGATGTCAGGGAGATGAGGGCTGCACTCTGACAGCTGCTCTTTGTTGTAAATTTCTTTCTCAGCGGCCTGGAGAGAGTCATGCCCACAGGCCAGAACTTAACATTCCTTTCTGCTGATTCCAAGTTTTAGACAAAGCCTGGCTTCCTTAACCAACTGCAATCAAAGAATCCTGAAGCCGCCTATGACCTGTAAGCCCCTTGCTTCAAGAGCTTCCACCTTTTTAGGCCAAACCAGTGTATACCCTCTGTATCGATTTATGGTTTCCCTGTAACTTCTGCATTCCTGAATTATTCCCCTGCCTTTAAAATCCCTTGCTTGTAAGCCATCCAGGAGATTGGGTCTGAAGCATAAGCTGTCCCATTCTCCTTGCTTGGTGTCCTGCAAGTTAACACCCTCCTTTCTCCTGCTGCAAATCTCGGTGTGGGTGTTTGGTTTTACCACACGGGGCAAGCAGACCCAGGTTCATTTCAGTAACAAAACCAGACTGGATTGGAGTTTCTTGCGCTAAAGTTCCACTTTTCCAAACCAAAACTGAGTTGTTGATCTGACCTTCTGAGAAGTCAGGACACAGAGAGATAAAAGGCAAATCCCCAGCAGGCCAGGTTTAGCCAGCATGATAGGCAGTCCCTCCCCTCTGCTTTAATGTTTACAAGGAAAGTAACTTTGCAACCAATCCGTGTTTTGTTCTCTGTTTCTGCTTCAGCCTTTTCTATCCATAAAACCCATCTCCCCAACTCTGCTCGGAGGAATGCTCAGTCTGTTTTATGGAATGAAGTGTTGCCTGATTCTAGAATAGCAAATAAAGCCAATTAGGATCTTTAAACTAAATCTGTTGTACTTTTGTCTTTTGACAGTTCCATGATGGAATATCTGATGGCCACTTTCCATTTACCACGTTAAAGGAACAGTCCAGGTAAGTGGCTCCTTTTTGTTTCTGGGGTCCATCTTGCTCCTGGCTCCTGATGCCAATGCTTCTCCTTCTCATCCTGCCTTTCTGGATGCTCCTACCCAAGGTTTGCCAGCGTGCTCACAACCCCTGCTTGGGATTTAAAATCTGAGGTGCATCATAACTCACTCCTGGACTCTGCTATTCTTTTATTGGTATGCCAGAAAAAAAGAACCCCAAGCCCTCTGGGGGACCAAACTGATTTTTAAGGCACTAATTATTAACTCTATTCTTACAACCTCCAGATTTTATCTCCACTCAGAATTATATGTACAGCTACCTAGCTGATTTCCAGACCGAAATGCCTCTTTGACATTACAGATTAAAACTGATCCCACTCTACAGTCTAGGTCATCTTCCTGGACTTGGCTGTGACCTAGACTTACTGTCTAAATAAATGGTGTGACGGCTCACCTAGGGACTCCATTCCAGACTCTAGAAAGAGTTTCTTCAGCCTGTATCTCCCCACATCATAAACAATCTATTACTGAGTCCTGTTCATTCTTCCAATACACCAAAGGCTTCCCTTCACTTCCACAATGACCCCAACTGTTTTGCCACTCGCTCCTGGAAGAACATCTGGATTTGTTTCTGGCTTTTGGCTATGAGGAATAAGCCTGCTGAGAACATTCAGCTCCAGGATTTTGTGTGAATGTAAGTGCTTTAGTGGTAGGGCGGGAACCTGAAGGCCATCCCTGGGTTGGGTGATTCTCTAGAGGGACCCAGAGAACTCCACCAAGCTGACCTAAGCCCTTGAAAGTCAAACAGATTACTGCATGTCCCAATGCCTGCACTATAGCTCACTTGTTGGAATAAACTGCCCAAGAAAAATGGGGGTACGTGGTTACATTATCAGAGGCATCCCAGGTGGATCCTGGAGACATGGACAGTACCCATAGTCACGAAGCTGACAGCTGGAAGAAGCCTGTCTGGTTCAACCCCTGTCTGGCATATTCCTTCCTTCTCCATCCTCACTTTCTACCCCTCACAGGGACAGAATTTACAGCTTACCAAGCCAGGCCATTGCACTTTTGGACAATTCTACTAAATGGATTTTCCTCATGCCATCGCATAACTGCTACCTGCCACCAGAACCTTAGAAATACATGGTTTTCCATCAAGCACTCATGGAACATGTCACTGTGGGCACTTCTAGGGGGGATTCATGATGGATCCTTCATGATCAACTAAATGTAAAACAAACTCCCAGGTAACAGAACCATTTCAGCTATTAAATAAAATCATCTGTATTAACCTAATTATGAGGGACATCTCTCCCAATATTATATATATATATATTTTTTTTTTCTTTTTCTGAGACAGGGTCTCACTCTGTCACCCAGGTTGGAATGCAGTGGTGCCATCACAGCTCACTGCAGCCTCAACCTTCCGGGGCTCAAGCTATCCTCCCACCGCAGCTTCCTGACTAGCTGGGACTATAGATGAATGCGACTATGCCCGGCTAATTTTTTAAAAACTTTTTGCAGGAGCAGGGTTTTGCCATGTTGCCCAGGCTGGTCTCCAACTCCAGTGCTCAAGCAATTTGCCTGCCTTGGCCTTCCAAAGTATTGAAATTACAGAATAAGCCACTGTGCCTCCAACATAATCATATATTTTTTTAAAGAATAGTTGGTATTTGGGGGCTGGGTATGGTGGCTTACACCTGTAATCCCAGCACTTTGGGAGGCAGAGGCACGTGGATCACTTCAGGTCAGCAGTTCGAGACCAGCCTGGCCAACATGGTGAAACCCATCTCTACTAAAAGTACAAAAATTAGCCAGGTGTGGCGCACACCTGTAGTCCCAGCTACTCGGGAGGCTGAGGTAAGTGGATTGCTTGAACCTGGGAGTCAGAAGTTGCAGTGAGTGGAGATCGTGCCACTGCATTCCAGCCTGGGTGACAGAGCAAGACTCCATAAAAAAAATAGTTGGTATTTATGCCTTTCTTTCTGAAAATCATTGATAGTGGCCCCATTCATCTGTTGAGGTTTTATATGAAAACAAAACCTTATACCATTGTGTGGGGAGAGGTGCTAACTGTCCTCTTTGTGGTGGGGTGAATATAGCTTCAGCACACACAGCAGCTGTTTTGGGTTCTCAAGAAGGGAGGTCCAAAGTAGTTCAATCGTAACCTATTACGATTTCTCTCAGAAACGCAGCCCAGCTGCTCCCTTCCCTCAGGGGAGTTTGTGACCTTGCTACTCACAGCGTGGTCCATGAACCAGCAGCACTGGGGTCACCTGAAGCTTGTGTGAAATGCGGCATCCCAGGCCTGCTGCACCACATGCATCAAAAGCACACATGTTCTTCCTATTGCTGAGAGGGAGGAGGGATGGCAGCACAGGAGCAAAGCCATCACTGTGACTGCCGTTAGGGACAGTGCCAGAGCACCCAGCCCCGAGCCCCACCACCACCACCCCATTTCCTTAATTACAGAATTTACTTGAAATTAAAAATCCCTGCTCCCTAAATACCCACCCTCTCCTCTGGCTTTCTTTTTAGCTGAGGTGGCTGTTCTGGCCTCTTCTTTCACTCATTCCTGGCAGCACAGCAATCCCTGCAAGTTACTCAGACCCTCAGGACTCCTCATTCAAGTGTAGTGGAGGACGATGCAGATGGCAGGGAAAACCAAAGAAAGCTCAGGTGGCCCATCATGGCTGCCATCAGTGGAAGAATGTCTCTATTTAACACTGAACCTTAGTAATGACATGCTCTCCCCTTGTCCCGGACCTTCATTTTAAAATAGAGCACACAGGTGGGAGCGGAACCACAGGGGCACTTCCATCCTGAACCTGCTCTGGGCAGGAGGTGGCTCTAGCCTTTGGGATTTTGTCTTCATTTACTTTTTTTTGAGATGGAATCTTGCTCTGTCACCCAGGCTGGAGTGCAGTGGCATAATCTCGGCTCACTGCAACCTCCATCTCCTGGGTTCAAGCAATTCTCCTGCCTCAGCCTTCTGAGTAGCTGGGATTACAGGTGCACGCCACCATGTCCAGCTTTTTGTATTTTTTACATACAAATCTCCCGAAGTGTTGGGATTACAGGCATGAGCCACCATGCCTGGCCTGTCCTCATTTATTTAAAGAGCAGTTACTCATCCCCAATTCCCCATAGATAGTGGCCAACTTCTTTGAAATCCAGAGACATTTTATAATGCTCAACTCTTTTTACACCAATTCTGTTTCTAAAATAAGTGTCACTCAGGATGGATGTGCTTTTAGAGAAACACTGTGACAAAGACTGTTTGCTCCAGAGGAAGGACCTGCAGTGGCCCCAGGCTGTGGCTCCAGCATCACTTAAGACAGTGTGAACATTTGGACACAATTAAAAAGAGGACACTTAATCAAAGAGCACATTTACCAAGTCAAGGGGCAGGAAAGCAGGGAGGCGGGAGGTGCGGGACCCCACGTGGGACAGGCAGCTGTGTGTTGTTGATACCGCCTTCCTGCCATGGCTTTCCTACACCAGCAGAGAGAAAGCCCATTTCTGCTCTCTGCTGCAAGGCTCTCTGGGTGGAAGGTCTAGTTCCACAGGAAAGAAATCCTGGTGGCTGAGGCGTGGCTGTGCACAGCCTGGATGGCTCAGCCTGTGGCCGGCAGGCACCCAGGGCCCCTGGTGGGGGTCTCACCTGCTTGGGATGGCCTCAGCTCCCAGGCTGCAGCCGCCACTGCCATTTCAAAGGTGAGAAGGAACTGTCTGTGTGGACCTCTCATCCCGCACAGTGAGGGAGGCGGGAGCTGGGTGGTGCAGGGAATTAGGAAAGGCAAACCTGGGACCTGCTATGCCCTGCAGTGCCGTTTCCAGAGGAGAGCAGCCCGGGGTGGCAGACGTTTGCATTTGGATGTTAGAAATGCTCTTCCCAGCGGGGCATGGTGGCTCACAGCTGTAATCCCAGCACTTTGGGAGGCCGAGGCGGACAGATCACGAGGTCAGGAGATGGAGACCATCCTGGCTAACACGGTGAAACCCCGTCTCTACTAAAAATACAAAAAATTAGCCAGGTGTGGTGGCGGGTGCTGTAGTGCCAGCTACTCTGGAGGCTGAGGCAGGACAATGGCGAGAACCCGGGAGGCGGAGCTTGCAGTGAGCCGAGATCGTGCCACTGCACTCCAGCCTGGGTGACAGAGCAAGACTCTGTTTCAAAAAAAAAAAAAAAAAAAAGGAAATGCTCTTCCTGACTTTTCACAGCTGACTGAAGCACCCGGTTCTTGGCCTGTGTCTTTTCCTCACCTGTATATATTCAACTATATTCAATCAACAAGCTTAACATTGAGAATCAAGAGAAGCCCAGGACCTGGGGAGCCCGGGACCCCCTTCAGCATCCACTGTGCTTGGGATGGGGCTCCCAACCCCGCCTCAAGTCACCTCTTGTTCTCCTGCCACAAAGGAGCTGGCACACCAAGTGATGCTTCCATTTGGCCACTGCCTTTATGGGAAGGGACAGCGGTCTCTCCTTGGTGCCAGTGTTAGAAGGAAGAATTGGCGCTCACTCGGTCCTGCTGTGTGTGGGAGTCTCCTCTGCACCCCGCCCTATCTTGTCACTCGTCACCACTGAGTTGAGCAACACCAGACTTTGTTTCCAGGCTTTGTTTCTTGGCCCTTGACAATAAACAGAACAGTCTCCCTCAGCCTTTCACACCACATAGACCCCTCAGGATGAATTGCTCGAGCAGCTCCTGCTGATGCTGGGCCTTGGGAAGAGAGGGCCAGTGGGGAGGGCCCGCCCCTGAGCTGAGAGGTCCCTTTATAAAGGCAAGTCCGAGCCCCAGAGATTTGGGGGTCAGCAGGGGAGACAGCAGGGCTGAAGGCGTAGAGGGGGCACCCTGCACTTTATATCTGGGGCAATTCAACAACAAAGGTGCCAGGTATGTGGACACACACCTAGAGGAAGAGTGCTGTGCACCCTCAAAGCCTGGGCTGAGGCTCAGCAAACCAGCCCTTCTGGGAAGCTTGTTGGAAAGTCCAACTCTCAAGCCCTTCCCCACCCCTGGTGCCCGAGAACCTTCAGTCTGACCTATCCCTGGGTGACTCCCCTGCTCCTGAGGTCTGGGACGAGCTGCCTGCAGCACTGGCTCTCAATCTGCCTGATTGTCAGCACCACCTGGAGAGCCAGAGAAGTTCTGAAAAGACAGATCTCTGGGTGCTTCCATCCCTGGGATTGTGACTCAGTAAGTAAGGGGTGAAGCACAATAATTCATATCTATGTTTTTAAAGCTCCCCCAGAGTTCTGGATGCTTAGCCAGCCTGGGGAACCTCTCTCGGCTCTTTGGGTCTTACAGGTAAGAAAGATGTCATTGTAACCTTTTATCCTTGGAAACACATTCATTCCAAACATATCAAAAGAACTTACTAGGCAGTGTGTGGTGGCTTATGCCTGTAATCCCAGAGCTTTGGGAGACCCAGGTGGGTGGATCACTTGAGCCTGGGAGTTTGAGAACAGCCTTGACCTCCTTGACTTCTAGGGAGTTTATTTGGGACCTGGAGGCTGTCAGAGTGGTTTTTTGTTCCCCTTTGTGTACAGTTTTGAGTTCATTGTTTATGTATTGGGATTTGGAATAGGGTCATATAAATATTTCAGGTCCTAAAATAGCTGTGACAGTGTCACTAATCTGCCCCTGAGCTGAACATCCACCCCCGTGCTGCCATTTAATCCTCCAGTCATGTGAGGGAGGATGGGAGTCTGTGTGAATGTCTTTCTCACTCGCGTTCAAAGATTGTATCTGCCTGTCTCATCTGTCAAGAGTGTAGAGTTTGTTGTGATGGTGTATTCAAAATAGACGAAACTTGTGGTCATTGTACTTGGCAAACAGCTTTTCACGTCAGGATGCTTCCACCCCCGGCTCAGGGCTGGTCCAACTTTGTGAGGAATGCGGCTGCGTGCAGGTGTCCAGTCTGCCACCCTCAGCCCCGCACCTGCAGTGTTAGAAAAGCCATGCTGTGGGCGCCCAGCGCCGGTGACATGGGGAATGTGGAATAATGAATACTTAATTCACATGTGCTTATAGAAAAAATTTTATACAATAAAAATAACCAATTGTGAGATTTACATCTTTTTCTGTCACTATATATAAAAGGAATCAAGAATTTTCATGCAGCTTCCAGGTATTCTTGAGACTGGTATATCGTTTCTTTTTAAAAAGTGCATTATTGCATGACAACACCTAGATAAATATATTTTTGTGTATTTATAAGCATATTTTAGCTCAAAAATATCAATAGTATACACAACTTACAGCACAGTTCGGGAAGTGCTGATGTATATGGTAATAATGTGTTGTTTGGGATGATTTAAAATTATATCAGGCTATTAGGAGCCCAATATAGTGATCCAAATTGAGATCATCTTGTCTAGTATTCTTTAAAATGGCAAAACATCAAATCTAGAAAATAGATAAGAAATAATTTTAAGATGAAAGTACAACTGATTTTCTATTTTTACAAAAATCATTATTGATTTTCAAAAATGTATTTTAGAATTCAAGCTGTTAATTTAAAAAGTGCTTATTTAATAATATAGTGAACAAAACTGGCTATAAGAAAAAATGCCTCGTCTTGCTGTCCCCAGATCTTGCAGCTTTTCAAAGTTTCAGAATTTTGTAAAATATTTTGAATAGCCCAGACTTTCTGAAAATGGGTGTAGCCTTTCAAAGTATTAGAATTGAGAAGCTTTTAAATGCCAATCTTATTTTATAAAGTGTTGACTTTTCACTGTAGACTAATAGCGAACAGTTTGTAAAGAAATGTAAATAAAAAATGTAAATAAATAAAATAAGCTTATTAGTTTTCAAAAAATTTATTTAAAAGGACGGGGTAATGTTGATTGGAGTAAGGAAGTATTTGAAAATGTGTTTTGTGAAAGAAATCAACACACACCAACAAACACGCGTGCCTCAAAAGCGAAACTCCAACAATGCAGCTGTTGTTCCTTTGCAGCAATATTTATCTCACCTTGAGTGAGTGAGGGCCATGCTGCTTGAAAGTGTAATAACTTAAACACCTTGCCTATGTCTGTGATTAAAAACTAAGCTCTACTCAGCTCATGTAATGCCCCTGACCTCCACCAGAGAGAGATTCTTGGTTATTCCTTGGGGGCAAATATGTCCATGGATCAGTGGATCAGGGACTGTTGAATCAGATATGTGTCCCTCTCTACATGTCACGGTTTGTAGAGATCAAAAATTTCCCTGAAAACACCCAGGTTTATGAAGCCAGGTGATCAGCCAGCTCTGAGGCCTAACTAGGGAGGCCAGAATCCTGCTCCCAGGACAGGGCTGGGATGGGGACGTCTGTGGTGATGTCATCTCCAGCTGTGAGCTCCAGAGCAATGCTGTCTGGGATGAGGGTCTGGGGCATCCTGAGCTCCTGGAGAAAGCTGGGTGCAGTTAAGAGCTCTATGAAGATTGTATGTGGTGGCAACGCTGTTGGGATAACCCATGGGTAGCCTAGAGAAGAAGTACTGTTTCCCACTGCAGGTGAAGGTGAATTAAGGCAGAGAGGCTATTGAAATAGGCACTGAACAGAACATGATAGCCGAATCTCTAACAGCAAAATATTTACCAGTTGTTGACTGGATGGGGTCAGTAAGTTCCATAATACTGGGTGTTGGGTATGGGGTCTTAATGAAAGGATTACAATGTTAAGGTTGTAGTAATCCACCGTGAAGCACCATTTAATTTTTTCCAGGCTTAAGCACAGGCAAGACTCAGCTGTCAAATGGAGAAGCAGTAGAGAGAATCACCCTTTTATTAATTAGGTTTCATATATTAAGTTTTAAACTTGAAGGTCCTGTACATCTGAATTGTGTCTCTCCCAAAATTACATACTGAAACCCTTACCCCAGTACCTCAGAATGTGTCTGAATTTACAGATACAGCCTTTAAAGGGTGTGGTTAAGTTAAAGTGAGACCATTAAGGTGGGCCCTAATCCAACATGACAGGTGTCGCTATAAAAGAAGAAATTTGGAGACATAAAGAGACCTCAGTGCTGGGTGTGCTCATAGGAAAGGTCATTTCAGGTCGGGAGAGAGGCCTCAGAGAAACCAAATACCCCACACCTTGGTCTTGGAATTCCAGCCTCCAGAACAGTGAGAAAATAAATTTCTATTGTTAAAGTCACCCAGTGTCTGGTAGCCTTAGCAGACTAACACATCTTGCTATAACTTACGTAGAGTCATATTAACTATTTTAACTGGGGACCTGCAAGGTCCAACTTGTCTCATAGTTATAGCAATATTAACTATTTTTATTGGGGACCTCCAAGGTCCAAGCCAATTTGTAAGTGCCAAAGACTTAATTGAATCATATCTATTATTCATTGTGTTAGAGCATGTTTTAGGGCAACGAGTATTATGCCTATGCAAAATTTAGGCAACGCTACAGTTAAAATAAAGCATGGCTATTTTTCCCCTATAGTTATTTTGCCAGGATTACAGGCATTGCAGTGTTTAAATTTAGTGAGATTCGCAGGTATAACTGTAACTTGAGTCCCGGCATTGACTAAGTTCATGAAGCTTTGTCAATTGGTGCATTTTAACATTTGTTAATCTGAAGCCCATGCCGCACAGGCACAAAAGCCAATCACGGCTCCTTTTATCACTTTGTCATATAAATCCTTATAGTAAATTTTGTGTTTCCAATTGGGTCAAGTTATGGACCTTTGTTTTATTACATATTTGTTACTGGGAAAGGGCACTGTTCCAGGCCCCAACAGAGAATTCTTGGATCTCGTGCAAGAAAGAATTCGAGGCAAATCCATAAAGTGAAAGCAAGTTTATTAGAGAAAGTAAAGGAATAAGACAATGGCCACTCCAGTGGCCAAGCACGGAGGCTCATGCCTGTAATCCCAGCACTTTGGGAGGCCGAGGAGGTGGGCGGATCACCTGAGGTCGGGAGTTTGAGATCAGCCTGATCAACATGGAGAAAACCTGTCTCTACCAAAAATATTAAAATTAGCTGGGTGTGGTGGCGGGCACCTGTATTCCCAGCTACTCAGGAGTCTGAGGCAGGAGAATCACTTGAACCCAGGAGATGGAGGTTGCAGTGAGCTGAGATCGCATCATTGCACTCCAGCCTGGGCAACAAGGGTGAAACTCTGTCATCATCATCATCATCATCATCATCATCATCATCATCATAAAAGAATGGCCACTCCATAGGCAGAGCAGTGGAATGGGGTGCTCAACTGCTTGCACTTATTGTTACTTTTTGATTATATACTAAACAAGCAGTGGATTATCCATGAGTTTTCCAGGAAAGGTGTGGGCAATTCCTGGAATTGAGGGTTCCTCCCCCTTTTAGACCGTATAGGATAACTTCCTGACGTTGCCATGGCATTCATAAACTCTCATGGTGCTGGTGAGAGTGTCTTTTAGCATGCTAATGCATCATAATTAGCGTGTAATGAGCAATGAGGACAACCAGACGCCACTTTCATCACCATCTTGGTTGTGGCTGGCTTCTTTACCGCGACCTGTTTTATCAGCAAGGTCTTTGTGACCCGTATCTTGAGCTGACCTCCTATCTCATCCTGTGACTTAGAACGCCTACTTTCCTGGGAATGCAGCCCAGTAGGTCTCAGCTTTATTCAAGATTCTCCAGGCTTGAGGGTGGAGCCTTATTTACCCAGCCCCTATTCAAGATGGAGTTACTCTGGTTCAAAAACCTCTGGCATTTATATTAAAATATATGGAATATATGAAACATTACATTTAGGTAATTTTCAATATTCATTTTATTTTCATCCCTGGTGTCTAGCCCTGCCCTCTCCCCCATTTCTGGGCTTCTGGCTGCCCAAAGCCGAGGTTTTGAGTTACTGTCTCTGGCTGACAACTCAAAGTGTGGACCTTCTAGGGGGCTTGTAGGAGGCAGGGTGTGGGGTGGGGATCACAGGCAGCCCAGCCTCTTTCCCAGGCTCTCCAATCCCCTCTAAGGGGGTGGGATTTACCCTTGGAACCTAGACACCTCCCTTTCCGGCTGCACACACCCCCGCCTGCTCTTTCCTCTAGAAATGCAAAACTCCATCACTGCACACTCCTAGATCCCTGCCGCAGAAGAACTCTTTGAAAAATGAAGTGGCTTCCTTTCAGGACAATATCACCATTTATAGTTTCCTGCTATTTACATCATATACAATTTTATCTGAGTTGGGCAGAGTGCAAATGACACTAAAAACCAATGCAAAAGAGAATCAATCACAAGATTTTTTATCACAGTATCAACCAAAATGCTCAATCTTACATGAAAGAGATATTTTCCCACTTTGTTCTTTCATAATTGTGACTTCTTTTCCTCTGAGTGTATATGTCACACATTTGTATGCATTTTCAAATGGGCTACAATTTGTAATTCCAACTTGGCTTCAAAATGCAATTCCATATCTAGACATGTAGTTAGGTAATATTTTTCAGGAAATAGAATGTATTTACTATCTGTATCCAATGATTTCACCCACGTTCATTCATGGGCACTCCTGCTACCTTGTGGGGGAAACCAAGAGGGATCGGGGCAAGTGGTGCCCTCAAAGGAGAGACAAGCTCCAATTATTAAAATATTTCAGATCCTCAGGTCTTTGTATACAAAATAATTTAGGACATATTTACTTTTTAGTTTAAATAGCCAAACTTTTTACTTGTGCTATTTTTTAAAACTAAATTTTATTGAGGTATTGATATGGAAAAGAGACAGGGAAATACTGCATAGAAGAGGGCGGCTCCCCAGCAAAGGCCCCACCCTCAAGCCTGGAGAACCATGGCCCTAACTGGGAACAGGCATTTCTATTTTCGTACCCAAAAAGTTGCCCTTTGGCCCACCACACCCCCATATCCTGTACCAATATAAACCCCAAACCCCAGGCTCCAGGAGCAGATGAAGAGATGAAGAGATGAGGAGAAAAGCAGACAAACAGCAGAATGGTGTGGCAGAGAAAGCAAGAAGATGAGGAACACCTGAATGCTGAGAGGAGTTTAGCTGGGGGTGGTCAGAGAGGATTTTGGCTGCTGGACGGCCAAACTCCAGGGGAAGATCATCTTCCCACTCCATCCCCCCTTCCAGCTCCCCATCCATCCCTACTAAGAGCCACTTCTACCCCTCAAAGAAATCCCTGCATTTATCCTTCAAGTCTGTGTGTGACCTGATTCTTCCAGGATGCTGGACAAGAGCTTGGGATACAGAAAGCTGTCACAATGATCCTCTGCTTTTGCAGAAAGGCTGAGGGTCCACTGAGCTGGTTAACACTCAAGCCATCCAAAGATGCCAAGGCTAAAAGAGCACATTGTAGCACACACCCACTTGGGCTCCTGCACCTGTCCCTGTGCGTGATCCCCCTCCTGTAAGGGGTTTGAATAGGCAGAGAGCCACACTACCTTGTCACACGTCCTGTGAGGGGGGCCAGGGAACTCTCCTGTCTCAGTGTAATTTGTGTTTACCAAAATTAAAATGCAGTTTGATGAGTTATGAGTTGTTTTAACCTTATTTTTATAGCAAAATTTATTAAATATACAATAAAAATATGTTTAAGAGGCACAGTTTGACTATAAGCATCTTAGTACATGGAATGGTTAACAGTTGTTAAAATCTCAGTTTCATCAAATTGGGAAAATATCCAGTGTGACTGAATAGGAGCAATACCAAATTCGAGAATATTTATTAAATATTTTATTACTCATTAGAAATCGAGGTATCCCAATGTGAAATCAGTGTGACCTAAAGCAAGCAACTCACATCACCTTGGAATCATGATTTCTTCTTCAGGATAGATAAGGGGATTAGACTAAAAGATGTCTTAGGTCCCTACAGTTCAAATGTGCTACGACTACCAGTCCATGCCCGCAGAACACCGACTCCTGCCCCTCCCTCTTGGAAACCCTCCTCCTGCACCTCCCATCCCTCCACACCCTCCTGCTTTTCCTGCTGCTCTTTCCTGATCTCCAGCGGCCTCTTCCTAAATGCTGGCATTCCCCAGGCTTTACCCTTGGGCCTCTGATCCTGCACTGCCTGGTCTTCACAGCTGCAGCAGCTGCCTGCCTGCTCGTAACTTCCAGGTCTGTATGTTGCGGCCCCACGTCCTGGCCCCAGCATCCCGGAAGCACATCAGACGGCTGCTGGACATTCGTCCATGGATGTTCACAGGCACATCCAACTCCCCATGCCCAGATTCCCCTCCCTCACACCTCAAATGCTGCTTCTTTTCCCATTTTCTTTATTTCAATAAAAAGCACCAGCACTCATTTTAACCTCAAAATCACTGAGTGATTTAATTTTCCTATGGCATAGTAATCTATGTATTGGACATGAGAAAATGGACGCTTAGGAAAATGAAGGAACATGTCTAAGGCTACACAGCCAGTCAGTGGTGGAGTCTGGATTTGAACTCAGGTGTGTCTGACTTGAAGGCTAGGGCCCCGAACCCTGTCATCCACCCTCATGTGCCTCAGGCGGGAACGTGGGTGCTGTCCTGGATGCCTCCTCCCTGTCACCATGCACAGCCACTCTGCCAGGACTCACAGGCACACAGGGCTCTCGGATCAGCCCCTCGGACCTCTGGCCCAGCTTGGTCAATCCACCTCCATCCTTGCTTCACCCCTAACACAGCCATCTTCCAGCCAGTCTTCCACCTTCCTCTCTTCAAGCCATACTTCACATTGAGAAAAGGTGCTTTTGCTACAGTACAGGTGACACCACTCCCTGGCTTACAAGGTGCTGGTGGCAACCAGAAGCTCCCGGGATAGGAGAAAACCTCGCACTCACAACAGCCTCTGTCTGCAGCTCCAGCATGGGGGTGGTCCTCACTAGCCACTATTTCATAATTGTGAACTTGTCTGCTTGTTAAAATGTACTTTTAACCCCCAAATCAATACTCGTGTTGCTTTCACAGCCACAGGAAAACATGTGCAGAGCAGGGCAACAATCTGAGCCATCGGCCTCCCAGCAGAGGCCATGCAGGGCCCCATGCTGCCTTCTTGTTCCTACTCTCAACCTGCAAACCAGTCTTCTCATGGTCTATATAGTACCACTTTTTTTGCAGTTTTGAGCTTGTTGTTGGAGATTTCACTGTTTGAAACGGCCTCTAAGCATAATGCTGAAGCGCTGTCTAGTGTCCTAATGAGCAAGAAGGCTGTGATGTGCCTTACAGAGAAAACACTTGTTAGCCAAGCTTGGTTCAGGTGTGGGTTCTAGTGCTGCAAATTGTGAGTTCAACGCTAATGACAAGCACTACAGTGCATCCAGAAAGAGGAAGGGGAGTTTCACCAACCTGTACACGAGGCTGCTCCAGAAAGTGCAAAACTAACACCACTGGTGTGTGGCGAAACCATGGAAAAGCAGCTACATTTGTGACTTCATGAGATGATGACCAATGAAAGCACAGCGGGCAGCACTGTTGTGAAGAGAGCCAAAAAGCGGCCTTAGCTAATGCTGCCTGGCTGGCACCTTTCAAAAGGTAGCATGGCATGGAAAGTGTTAGCTTTTCAGGAGCGGCAGCTCTGTATGTCAGGAAGTACTCTATGGGAAAAGGGTATGTGGAGAGCAGTTTTCAACACTGATGGGACTGGCTGGTTTTACAGGGATGTTGGAAAATGAAGCCATGGAACATGAACGGTGCCTTGGCAGTTGAAAATATTGCAACCAGAGGCTTGCAGGAACCTTACCCTGTGTTTCCCCAGAAGCAATACTTTAGGACCCGGAGGCAAGTTTGCAGAACATAACCACAGCAGATCACCAGATAGGCCGTGCTCCTCACTCTCCTGCCGCGACGGCTGCAGCTCACTGAACCACAATTGCCTGAAGACGCTTTTCCTAGGTGCCCTCTCCCATCCGTCTCATCACCGACGCTCATCCCTTAAACCTCAGCCCCAGTCATCCACAGGATATGTCTCTGGACCCTGCCTCCAGGGCACTGAGAGGTTTCTTATATAGCACTTTTATTTTATTTTTAAATTTGATATACAGTGCCCACACCATATTTGATTGACACTATGTTTCTATGTTATGGTATCTAGCACAATGTCTGACTCATAGAGAGGAGCAGAAAATATTTGTTGAAAGAAGCATAAAGTTTAACAGTATTCATTCAATTTATTCATTCTTCCTAAATGAAGTTTCTTGGGCCTTACATTTTTAATTGATAAAATAGTCTTAAATTAACATTCAAATAATAGCTGTTCCCTGAAATAATCTAGAGAAGCCCTGTTCCCTCTCTTTTTGAGCCACCTATAATAACATTCTGCTGAGCCAACATGGAGCAGTTCTCCCGGCACATCCTGCTTGGGGAAACCGTGGCAGTGACCATCATTAATGGGAGTCACAGAGCCCCTCCAGCCTCTAGACTACGCTGCCAAGTCTGTATGGTGAAGGCCCTGAGTCGCCACAACACTGAAAGTGTTTGAGGTGCTCTGGACGCAGGAAACACTGCCTGGCCATGGAGCACTCTAGTGGAGGAGAGGTGAGGATTACCCCTGGCCATGGAGCTCTCTAGTGGAGGAGAGGTGAGGATTAACCCTGGCCATGGAGCACTCCAGCAGAGGAGAAGTGAGGATTACCCCTGGCCATGGAGCACTCTAGTGGAGGGGAGGTGACGGATTACCTCCTGGATCATGGCCATATGAAACAGAAAGGTGTGGGGCTCTAGTAAACCACTAAGTTAACTGAAACTGGGAAAGAGCCAGGTTGGCGGAACATGGACCTAACCCAGTCTGCAACCCTTTTGTGTGAAAAACCACAGCCGTTATCTTGCAACTTCGGAAATGAAAAGGCGCGTGGGTTACAAGACAGCTAAAAGCAGCAGGGCATTTCCCTCAGGCACCAGAAGAGGAAAGCCCTGGCAGTTAAAATTATTCCAACATATTCTTAGCATATAGCACAAGCTCACCGGCACATAGCCCCGTCCAGCACAACCTTAGAAAACTTCCCTCCAGCCCTTTATCTTTGCAGACAGCCCCTTCTCTGCTGTGCTGCATGTTGCATTCTTGCAATGTATTTTCATAGTTTCTGTAATAAATTTGCCTTTCTTTACTCACAGTTGTCTTGGTAAATACCTTTACTACCCACGACAACCCTGGCCCCAGCAGTCACACTCACGACAAAAGGGGCCCATGAGGAATTCTGCCAGGTGATGTCTGCAATACAGAGCCCAGGCTCTAACCGGAGGCAGCCAAGCTCCAGCCATTCCATCTTGAGCTTCTACCATAAGAGGAGCAACCCAGGACATCAGCAGCCTGGGAAGGAGAGAATGGTATTGTCCACAGGGACCTAAAGCCAGAACAGTTTCTGGCTGCTTGACCTGAACATCAAGGTTGCAGACTCTGGCTTCAGTAACTGTTGGCAACAAGCTGAACACCCTCTGGGGCAGCCCCCTTGTGCTATCTGGGAATTCTCCTAAGGTCATAGGCACACTGGTCCACAGTGGTGCTGTGGAACCTGGAGTCACCCTCTGTAGCCTGGACACCGGGTCCCTGCCTTTTAACAGACACAACTTCAGGAAGCTGCAGCAATGGATACTGACAGGAATGAAACACAACACCTCTTACATATGTGCGGAGGGTGAAAACCCACTGAAAACATTTCTCATCCTCGACTCCAGCAAGAGGGGCACCTCAGAAAAACCCACAAGGGCCCCATGGAGGAACACCGGCAGAATTTCAGCATGAGAAGGAACCAGAGCCACCCGGACGCTGAGCTCTCCCTAACCCCAAGAGTCCTGGCAAATTGAGCTCATGTTGTCCATGGCTTGCGAGTGAGACTGAATCCAGGACTCGCTGATGGGCCACCGAATTGAACCTGGGCTGTATGCAAACATCCCAGCGTGAACGGCTCCAGCATCACAGTGAATCCCCTGCCTTCAGCTGATGCCACCACCATCTGCAATCCTTTCCCTTTCTGCATGACACAGCCTAGAGTCTCTGCGAATCCAAAGCTGAGGTTTCAGCCATTCCCACCTTCAATTCCTCCTGGAAGAGCAGCAGCCTGGAAAATCGGCAGCCTGGGGAGGACCAGGGTCAGGGCAGAAGCCACAAGGACAGCCAAGGTGCCTGCCAGTCCCTACCTAACCTGGAAATGAAAACCACCAATTCCAGAACAGCCCCCAGTGTGGCCCTGTGGTGCCCCCATGGCAGCAGCAGCAGTGCAGGCACCATAAGAAGCCAGTGGCTGCCAGGGCGCGTCCTCCAAGGAAACATCCTCCCCAGGCAGCTCCATCAGGTGCCACACTAGCAGAATTTGCCTGAAGGCATGACCTCAGCCACTCCCTCCTACCAACACCCATGCTTCAGGCCAGTCCAAAAGACCCGGCACAAGCTCAAAGGAGAGTGGGGGTGAAGAAGCCTCACAAGGTGGACAGGTGAGGGCCAGGAATAAAATGAAGGATGTGTGTGTGGGTGTGGGGGATCAAGTGCATCCTGGTGCTTTCCACGGAGCATGCAGACCCCGAGTTCCACAGAGCACGCAGGCTCTGAGTACCACAGAGCACAAGGACTCTGAGTTCCATGAATCACACACACCCCAAGTTCCATGGAGCACAAAGGCCCTGAGTTCCATGGAGCCAGGAGACTCCAAGTTCCACAGAGCAAGAAGACTTTGAGTTCCATGGAAAATGAAGACCCTGAGTTCCATGCAAAATGAAGACCCTGAGTTCCACAGAGCATGCAGACTGTGGAGTTCAATGAAGCTCAATGAGATGATGCAGGAGATCGGCCAGGAGTGGGACACAAAGAGCTGCTCTGTGTGCACAGCATGTTTGGTCTTGGGGGCCTTTGGCTGTGGAAGTTGAAGGTGCATAAAATGCAGAGGCATTTGCTCAACAGGTTTTCAAAGAAGAGGGCATGCAGCACTTCTGCACACTCAAAAGCATGCTGGGCGGAAGGTTAAATGACAGCCTGTAGCTGGCTGGGCAACCAGAGGAGAGGCTGGCTGGCCTGTGCCCACCTGGGCAAACTTCAGAGACTGGATGATTTTTTCTGGGGCACTTCTCCCCTTCTCTTCTGGGGTGCTTCTCTTGTCTTTTCTTTCATGTTTATGGGGCAGGGGTGATGATTCTGTAGAAATAAAGATAAGAAAACTTAATGGCCAGGCATTTAACATCTTATTTTCTGAGCTTCTGCTAATGATGGGTTGTGACTACTGACTTGAGTGGTTCTCATTAGGTTCATCTTAGAGAACACAGGATCGTCATTTCCTAGAGCAGGTTGCATAACAATGATATTAACACCAACAGGCACCACCACACGTGGTTCATTTTTAAATTTATTTTTTAGAGATGAGGTCTCATTATATTGGCCAGGCTGGTCATGAACTCCTGGGCTCAAGCAATCCTTTCACCTCAACCTCCCAAAGTGCTGGGATTACAGGTGTGAGTCACTGTGCCTGGCCTGGCAGTTCCTTATAAAGTTAAGTATACACTTATCATATGTAAGCTGACAACTTATATCCACACAAAAACTTCCATGTAAATGTTTATGATAGCTTTATTCATAACTGCTAAAACTTGGAGGCAATCAAGATGCCTTTCAATAGGTGAATGGATAAACTGTTGTGGATTCACACAATGAACTATTATTCCTTGATTTAAAACTGAGCTAACAAGCCATGAAAAGACACACAGGAACTTAGATGCATATTGGTAAGTAAAAGGAGCCCACTTGAATGCTATATACCATAGAATTCCAACCACATGATATTCTGTAAAAGGCAAAACTATGGAAACAGTAAAGACAGCAGTAGTTGCCAGGGTTGTGGGAGGGGGAGGGTGAAAAAAAGGAACAACTAGCTGAGGCACAAGGGGTATTTTAAGACAGTGAAACTATTCTGCATGCTGCATTAATTATGGATACATGTCATGTCATTACACATTTCTCAAAATTATAGAAGGTACAACACAAAGAGTGACTTCTAGTGAATTTTAGTTAATAATAATGTTTCTACATTGTTCATCATCTGTAACAAATGTACCACAAGGCAAGACTGTAAGGGTAACAACAGGGCATGTGGGCAGGAAACTGGATATATGAGAACTCCCTGTACTTTCCACTCATTTTTCATGTAAATCTAAAACAGCTCTAAAAAAAAGTCCAATAATTAAAAAAAATCTAAAGGACCATCAAGGGCAGAATGGATAAATAAATTACAGTATGTTTATACAATTGAATAAAATGAATAAACTTGCAAGTTAAATGTAATCTCATGGTGGTACACAAACACACACACACACACACACACACAATAGAACATATACAAAAGGAAATGAGGAAATTAAAACATTTCATTACCAAAAAATCAATTAAATACAAAAGAATACAGTATGCAGGAAATGAAGAACAAAAAAGCTATAAGGCATATAAACAACCAACAGTATATGACAGAAATAAATCCCTCCTTATCAGTAAATAAACAAAACCAAAAGTTGGTTTTTGAAAAGGTGAACAAAACTGACAAAACTTTAGCTAGATTGACTAAGAAAAAGAGACTCAAAGCCAAAAATAAAAGTGGGGCATTATTACAAATTCTACGGAAATAAAGAATTATAAGAGGTGTATTATAAACAACTGTTTGCCAAGAAATAGGACAGTCTAGATAAAATAGACAAGTTCTTAGGTATACAAAACCTACTAGGACTGAATCATGAGAAAACAGAAAATTAGAATAGACCCCATAACTACTAAGAAGACTGAATCAGTCATCAAAAACTTTCTGACAAAGAAAGGCCCTAAATCAGATGGCTTCACTAGTGAATCTTATCAAACATTTAAATAACACTAATCCATCTCTTCTAAAAAACTGAAAATCAGAGAACATTTCTAAACTCATTCTATGAGGTCAGCATTACCCTGATACCAAAGTCAGAAAAAAAGTAGACAAGAAAACTAGAGACACGTATCACTTCCCTGATGCATATCAATGCAGAAATCCTCAACAAAATACCAACAAACTAAATTCAGAAGCATATTAAAATAATTATACACTATGACCAAGTATAATTTATTCCTGGAATGCAAGGATGGTTGAACATTCAAACATCACTGCATTAGGAGAATGGAGTGGTAAATCACATGATTATCTCAACAGATGTAGAAAAAGCATCTGACAAAATTTAAATACCCTTCCATGAAAAAACACTCAGCAAATGCAGAGGGGATGGAAGCTACCTCAATATAATAAAGACCATATATGAAAAACACACACTAACATCATACTTAATGGTGAAAAACTGACAGGTTTTCTACTAAGATAGGAACAGAGCAAGGAGACCTGCTTTCAACACTTCTATTCAAAATGGCTTGGAAGTTCTAGCCAGAACAATTAAGCAAGAAGAAGAAACAAATGGCATCCAAACTGAAAAGAAAGAGGTAAAATTATATTTGTTTGCAGATGATATGATCTTAGATGTAGAAAACCCTAAAGATTACACACACACACACACACACACACACACACACACACTCCTGTTAGAATAAACAAATTCAGCTGAATGGTAGGATACAAAATCAGTGCACAAAAATCAGCTGTGTTTCTAAATACTAATAATGAATAATCTGAAAAGGAAATTAAGAAAATTCTATTTACAATAGCATCAAAAAGAATAAAATACTTAGGAATTAACTAAACCAAGAATGTAAAAATCCCAATGATGTCTTGTGCAAAACAGAAAAATTCATCCTAAAATCATATAAAATTTCAGGATCCAGAATAGTCCAAACAATCCTGAAAAAGAACAATGTTGGAGGACTCATACTTCCTGATTTCAAAACTTAGTACAAAGCTACAGAAATCAAAACAATGTGGTGCTGGCATAAAGACAGACATATAGACCAACAGAATAGACTAGAGAGCCCCAAAATAAACTCTCACATATATCGCCAAGCGATTCTTGTCAACTCAACAACAACAAACAACCCAATTGATTCATCTGTGTTGTATATGTTCTATAATTCTATTTATATGATATTTTAGAAAAGGTAGTATTACAGGGATAGAAAATGATTAGTGGTTGCCAAATAATGCAGTTGGGGAAGGGGTTAACTACAAACAGGCGTCAAGAATAGAGAATCTTAGAGGTGATGAGACAGTTCTGTTACTGTGAACGTGAATGTATAACTCCATACAGTTGTCAAAACTCATGAAACTGTATGTTACAAAGAATGAGTTTTATTCTATATAAATTTAAAAATCAACAAAGATGGTGGGTGGGTCAGATGGAATGCAGTTGGTGACAAATGAATTTTACTGAATTAAAAATATTGACTAACCCATATTGAAGAATGTGGGGGAAAAAAGTCTTCACCTAAGTAACCTTGGAAAATACTGTTTTGACTGCATACTGTAAGACTCAAGAACTGCACACAAACATACTGTATTCTGGTTGGCAAATTTGTTTCAGGATATGGGTTAGCAATTCTGAAATGATTTTCCATGTTAGCAAATATATTTTAGAAAATTAGAGCCCAGTTTCTCTCTGTAGATGAAAGAGTTATAAATAAACAAATGGAGAATGCTAGAATAAACCCTAAGGTGCTGGACTGGACTTAGGAATGTCAGTATGAACCCATGTCTATTTTAATGTATCTGTTTAGATGGACAGATGTAGATAGGTAGATGCTGAGTTTGTATTCATGCATACATGTTTGGAAACATTCACGTGTTTCCAAACTATGCTGAGAGGGCCTCGAAGCAGTGATATCCCAGTATTAATGAGCACACCCAGTACTCAGATCCTGGTTTCTAAATACCATTCTCCTATAAAAGAAACCAAGGCTTCTTGGAGAAATGACTAATTCTAGGCCTGCCATGAAAAACACGAGATGAGACTAGAGCAACTTGCAGTGCCAGAAAATAAGAAAGTGCTTTTAAAAAACATAAAACGGTGGGGACATGTCAAAAGAAGCCAACCTGGAAGAGCTATGACTCAAGGTGGAACAATGTGAGTGGCAAACAACTATAACAACACTAAACTGTAACCAAGAATATAAAATAAATATCCACAAGTCCATACTGATATAGAAAACATTAAATAAATCAGGAAGGAAAGACAAATCTTCCTTGCAGAAGAATTCCAAGTAATAAATGTTGAAGGAGCACAAACAGAAAACTACCACTAGAACACCACAGTAATCATTACTGCAGGAAAGAGTCATCAACGAATGCAAAAATTTTGGATGAAGAAACAGTATGTTTCTGTGGCCTCAAAACATCTCCCTCCAAATATTTATTATATATTTTTCTTTTTTTTCCTCTTAATTTCATCTAAAGATCTATGACTAAAGCAAATATAACACTGTGTTGTGGGGTTTATGCCATGCAGATGTAAAATTTACAGCAACAACAGCACAAAGGATAGGAGATAAATGGCACTATTCTGTAGCAAGTTTTTCTATTTTACATTCACTGTAATAGTACAATATTAATTCTAGACTGTGAGAATGTTAATGATGCACATTGTAATCCTTGGAGCAACTGCTAAAAAATGAAAAAATGTGTCACTTCAATGCTAATAAAGGAATAAAACAATACAAAAAAGTACTTGTAAAAGAATGTTCATAGACCTTTACTATTATGATAGCCCAAAACAGGAAATAACCCAATATTCATCAACAGAGAAACGTATGAACAAACCATGGTGCATTCATACAACAGAATACTATTCAGCAATACAAAGGAACAAACTACTAAAACACACACTATGGAGGTGTTTCACAAATATTATGCTGAGACTGCTGGACATAAAAATGTATATTGTATGATTTCAAGTAAAACGAACTTACGGTTAAAAAAACCCCACGACAGTACTTTCCTCTGGGGAAGTTAAAAATTGCCTAGGAATGAGCATGAGGGTGTTTTCTGGGGATGATTGAAATATTCCATTCTGAAAAGAGGTGAAGGTTATATGGGTGTATTTATTTTTCAAAGCTGTACAATTAAGATTTGTGCCTTTCAATGCATGTGTATCTTACCTCACCAAAAAAGAACTAAAAAAAAAATAAAATGAAGGGTAGTAGGGAAAGGGCTGTGGTACAGAAGAAACAAAAATGGCACATGATTATTAGCTGTTGAAGCTGGATCATGGCTCTATTATACAATTTTGTTCAATTTTTATATATTTAAATTTTTCTGTAACGAAAAGACTTGCACAGAAAGACAAAACTGATCTGTAATGTCAGCTGTTAAGACACTGGTACATTTGAAGAGGAGGGAGGGAGAAAGCGCTTGTGGGCCACATGAGTGAGGCTGCTTCTATTTCTTGGTTACCCACGTGTATCAATTTTGTCATAATATACATTGAGCTTAAGTGAATGCTTTATGCATGTATTTCTACATGCATGTTATATATCAACAAAATATTTAAATATCACGTATTTGCACACAAAACTTAATATCTCAGAGTAACAGCAGCATTTTTTGTTTCAAAGTGGGACACTTCCACTCACAGCATCAGCAGATGAACTGTAATATTCTGATGTATCTATTAGTGTCCTAACCCTTGGGTGAGACCCCCTAGGTCTTCCCATTTTTGCCTCAATTTGGTAAGTAGCAAGACTCTTATTTCTGATGATGTGATTTTATTTCCCAGCAAACTCCTCCCCAAACCAAGGCCACAATAACTAGCACGGTGTTCTGCACATCGTATGCACTCAGTACTTGTGAAATTGAGTTGAATCAGAAACAAAATGAGGAGCAGAGGTCAAGTCCTGCAAAAGATAGTATGTAAATAATGTAAATAACGCAAGTAAGACTGAAAGGCTACAGCTCGGCAGCAAAGACTTCACATTCGTTTGAGAAACCATTTGCTACTAGTTCATCAAAAGACGTTGGTTTCACGCTGTGGTTCTCAATTCTGGCCACACATTGTAACCAGTTGGAGAGCTTTAAACAGCAAGGATGTCTGGATCCTACCCCAGGGATTCTGATTTCACTGGTCTGTTGCAATTTGGGTTTTGGGAATTTTAAAAGCCCCCTGCCACCCAGGTGATTATAAGGTGCATCAGGGGTGAGAACCTTAGCTGTGCCTGATTTCCTTGTGTGCTGCTGGGATTTGCCTCATTGCAGCATCTCAGCTTTGTGGGGAGGGGTGGTGGGCAGTCTTAGAAAACAGCTCTGCCCTGTTAAAATCAAAGGACGGCTTCAAGATGTGCTCAGCTGCTTGACTAAAGTGCAGCAGGAGGAAATGTCTTTTCAGCAGATCTATCTTTACATCACTTGCTTTCAGAGTAAGAGGTTGTTTTGGGCACAGCATTTTGATTTAGTCTGTGTTGAAGACCAGTAATAGCCTACAAATACCAAAATGGGATGAAAAGAATTTCCAAACATGTGGAGTGCTTTATACGTGTTTCTTCAACCTTCCCTGTGTCTACACCCTTTGCAATGCGCTTTTACAGCTGCTCCCATCCAGAGTTAGAATCTGTTTCCCAAGACTTGGATCCAGCTGGCAGTTTTGGGCCCAGTCTCAAAAGGTCTTGAATGCTTCTTCCTTTTCTTTCAGAACCCTGCCATCTCCATGACAACAAGCCCAGGTTAGCCTGCTAGAGGATGAAACACTTTGGGGAAGAGAACCAAAGTTGCCCAGTCCACAGTCAACTCACTCTCAACAGCAGAGCTTCCTGGTCACCAGCAGCTGACCCCCTTCTCCCATACACACACATGAAGATTGCTATACCTTATAAAGGTACGGCAGGTTTTATAGGTATAGTAAGTAATTTATGGCAGGAGCCTGTCATAAATTGCTGACTTGCTCAATCATGAGCTAAATAAGTTTTGGGATGGCTCATTACACAGTAACAGCTAACTAACACACCCAGAGCTGACAGGATGCCAGGATTAACAACATGCTGACTACAAGTTAGCTGGCACACTATAGGGACTGTCTAGGTACTGAATTCCTTTTCCCCTTATTAGAAGTTGGGTCCCTTGAATTATAAAGAAATGCATGTAGATGTGTATGTGCTTAAAACTCACACAGTATCGCACAACACAGGAGGAAATAGATGACAGCCTGACCACTAGGGCAAAGGCCAAATAGCAAGGTAAGGCGTTTGTCTGGAATCTATTCCCTCCAAATCTAAACTCTGGAGGTCAAGGCTGTGGACAGGTCCCACCTCCTGGGATCCCGCTGTCCTCTGATCTCTGGAGGGGAGAATGGCCCCACCAAGCAGCAGATGGGCAGCAGTGGCCTACCTGTGGCCACCTCCTGCTGGCAGCCCCTGCTCTCTCAGGGCACTCTCTCTTCCTTTGGGACTGGGAAGAGATGTGGGTAGGGAGGGGGAGCTCCCTCGCTCCTGGCAGACAAGTGGGGTTCAGGCCCTTCACCTTCCTGAGTTCAGGGAGTCAGAGCTTCCAGAACATCTGGAATCTGGCTGCTTTGAACTGAGATATGCTAGAAGTGTAAAATATGGAGTGAGTTTTAAAGATTTAGGACAAAGAAATGTAAAATGTTTCATTAATAATTTTACACTGATCACACATTAAAATATTTTGGATACATTGGGTCAAATAAATTATATTATTACAAATCACTTCCACCTGTTTCTCTTTAGTTTCCTTAACCTGGCTAGTAGAAAATTTAAAACTACAGGCAGGCATAGCTCATATTGTTTATATTGGACACGGCTGTCTTAAAGGACTGCCTCCCTTCCGAAGCTCAGGCTACCTCCAGTCATGGTGGAAGGGGAAGTGGAGCAAGGAAGAAAGGAGATGGGGTGCCACGCGCTTTCACAACAACCAGCTCTCATGTTCCATAGAGCAAGAACTCACTCACTACCACCGGGACAGCACCAAGCCATTCCTGAAGGATCTGTCCCCAAGACCCAAACACCTCTCACTAGGCCCCACTTTCAACATTGGGAATCAAATTTCTTTCTTTCTTTCTTTCTTTTTTTTGCTAGAGGACAGGAAGGTTATAAAATCTGAAAATTTTAAATAATTTGTCATTTTGTTGTTTCCATTTGTGAACAAAGGACTTAATAAAAAATTTAAGATTTAACATTACAATAAAATACATTCATTTCAATATCACACTGGAATTCAACATTGTTTTGCACGGGGGCTGCAGAAACAATGCAGAGCTTCTTCCTCCTCCAGACCCTCACAGCTCAGCAAGCCTCTCAAGGGCTGGTTGCTGGCCACTGCGTTTCCAGTTTTTGTAGGTTCTCTTCCTCCCAGGTGATTAAGGAACAAGGCCAAAGGTGTTTGAAGCTTTCAGAAAACACAGGATTTTTCTTTCTGTGGCTCACCAGCATTTTCATTTCTATTTCAGCAACACCATATGCAGGCCACAGCTGAGCCAAAACACATGATGAATTGAGTCTGAAATCAAATTGTACCTAATATTTACAGCCATGTGCATTACTAAAAAGGGACATATCTTCCAACAATTCCAGTAAGTTCCCAAGACTTAGTTCACACTGGGTACTAGCCTGTGATGTTCCCCCGTGCTTGTTACTGGGGGCAAAATTGGACAGTGTTTGCTGAGTTCATGGCTGAGGGGCTGCGGTGCCATGCAGGGAGCAAAACTTCCCACTGAATAACACCCCTCTGTGAGAGCGGCATGGCGGCCTAGGTCAGCTGGCTCAAGGCAACTGCCTCCTTTTTTCCTAAAAAGCAACATTTTCAGGGAAAAACCCCAGCTTCAATGTAGGAAGGTTTTGATGGTGGCTCAGGCCTGGGACTGAATTAAAAAGGAATAAGGAGATAAAATCCACATTTTAATTATAAACAAATGTCTCACTGAAAAAATTCCAGACCCATAAATCCATCTATGTATTAGTTATTGGAGTAATTTAAAATGTGAGGAAATTATAAAGTGTGTGTCCCTTATTATATATTTCTTCCCCCCCACCACTTTTTAAACATCTAAAGTTCCTAACACATAGATACTCTTTATGAGGAAAAAAAAAACCTGTTGACATTGATACAGTTTGAGTATTTGTCCCCTCCAAATCTCATGTTGAAATTTGACCTAGTGAGACCCTGTCTCTACAAAAAATTAAAAACTTAGTTGGGCATGGTGGATTGAGCCTGTTATCCCAGCTACTCAGGAGGCTGAGGTGGGAGGACCTCTGGAGCTCCAGGAGTTGGATGCCACAGTAAGCTACGGCTCAGCTCAGCCATGGCTTCTATAGTGAGCTATAACTGTGCTACTTCACTCCACCCTGGGTGACAGAGTGAGATTATCTCTTTAACAAAACAGAAGAAAGAAATTTGATGCCCAATGTTGAAAGCAGGGCCTGGGACGGGTGTGGTCGCGCAAGCCTGTAATCCCAGCACTTTGGGAGGCCGGGGCAGGCAGATCACAAGGTCAGGAGATCGAGACCATCCTGGTTAACATGGTGAGACCCCGTCTCTACTGAAAATGCAAAAAAATTAGCCGGGCATGGTGGTGGGCACCTGTAGTTCCAGCTACTCAGCAGGCTGAGGCAGAAGAATGGCATGAACTGAGGAGGCAGAGCTTGCAGTGAGCTGAGATCATGCCACTGCACTCCAGCCTGGGCGACAGAGCAAAACACCATCTCAAAAAAAAAAAAAAAAAAAAAAGAAAGAAGAAAGAAATTTGATTCCCAATGTTGAAAGCGGGGCCTAGTGAGAGGTGTTTGGGTCTTTGAGGGCAGATCCTTCAGGAAGGGCTTGGTGCTGTCCCAGTGGTAGTGAGTTCTCGCTCTATGAAACATGAGAGCTGGTTGTTGGAAAGCATGTGGCACCCCACCTCCTTTCTTCCTTGCTCCACTTCCCTTTCCATCATGATTGGAGGCTTCCTAGGGTCCTCACCAGAAAGAGATGGTGGTGCCAGGCTGGTACAGCCTGCAGAATCATAAGCCAAATAAATCTCTTTTCTTCATAAATTACCCAGCCTCAGGTATTCTTTTATAGCAACACAAAATAGACTAATACAGACATCAATGGGAATATTTAATATTGGAAAATTCTTTTTCATTTTCTATTTTGTCTGTATAGCTAACATTAAAGAAGCCAAAGATATAGAATGCTACATCTCAGATATTGCATTTTGTAAAAAACATGAAGGTAAAATCTTTGTTTCTTCAATTACTAATCAATGATAGTTGCACTTTGCCCATTCTATGCAGAATACAGTTCCATGAACCATGGGGAGATGGAAAATAACCATGTCCCAGCCTTCCAGGTAAGTCCCTGGAAGGGATGGCTTAGTGCTGTCCCAGTGGTAGTGAGTGAGTTCTTGCTCTATGAAACACGAGAGCTGGTTGTTTGAAAGTGTGTGGCACCCCAGTGCCTGGAAGGCTGGGACAGGTAAGATTGCATCTCTGTGCTCTGCAGTGTCTGTCACACAGCAGGCACTTAATGAGAAGGCTGCTGAATGAAAGAATACTTCCAACCAGCTTGGATCCCAAATGCAGGTTCTCCCTGAAGTTCTGACCTCACATTGTGGGCACTGTGGGCTTCCATGCACATGTCCACACCACCCGTGCACCCACTTCCTTCCTGGACCTGAGCAGAGCCCCACTTTCCAGCTCCTGCCTGTGAGGGGATAACCAGGCCCCTGGGACCCACAGCTCCAGCAGCTGGAATTCAGAGTTTATGACCTGTTTTCCACATTCCCCCTCTCACCCCCTCAGGACCTGCACCCCGCTGCACTGCACCTTCTATTCTGCTGTCATGGCCCAGAGCTCTGTTCATCTGCTTCAAGCAGCTCTCCACCCTGCTTCCTCCCTCCCCTCCTGCTGGATCTCTTTCTTTCATTGGTTCTTTTCCCGTTCCCTCAGTAAAAGAACTCTCCTTCCACTCTGCCTCATTCACATTCACTTGGGAACCAAAAATTCACCCCACAGCTTAGTGTTCCCAGTTGTGGAAAAATTCAGACATCTTCTGGAATGAGACAAATGTGAAGAAGCCAGACATGAAAAAACACTTATATGGATCGATTTATATGAAATGCCCAGAGAAGACAAATCTATTGAGACAGAAACTGGATTTGTGGTTTCTTACAGCTGGGGTAGGCGGTGGGGGGAACAGAGTGATAGCTAAAAGGTACAGGACTAACAAAAATGTTGTAAACTTAACCACGGTTTTGGTTGCACATATCTGTGATTATATTAAACCCTAGCAGATCATAAGGTATGTGAATTTTTCCTCAATAAAGCTGTTTAAAAATAAAAAAAAATTAGGCTGGGCACAGCAACTTACTCTGTAATACCAGCACTTGGGGAGGCTGAGGCAAGAGGATTGTTTGAAGCCAGGAGTTCAAGACCAGCCTGGACAATAGAGTAAGACCCGATCTCTACAAGAGATTTAAAAAATTTAGCCAAGCATGGTGGTGCACACTTGTAGTCCTAGGTACTCAGGAGGCTGACGTGGGAGGATCATTTGAGCCTGAGAGGTGAAGGCTGCAGTGAGCCGTGATGATGCTACTGCAATCCAGCCTGGGAGACAGAGAAACATCCCAACTCAAAAAAAAAAATTATTACGAACTATTTTATACATACAAAATTACACACACACACACACATACACAGACTCACATAAAAGTAAAATAAATAATTGTACCCATCACCTACACCACTACATTTGAAGCCGTCTGCATGGTTGGCCCTTCTGAAATGTAACCCCATCTGGGACAATCATTCATCTGAAGCTTTACAAAAAGTATTATTTCCCTGACTTTCATTATACTTTTATTACATAATAATATCTCTAAATAATACATTGTTTCCCTAAATAATATACTGCTTAACTTTGTAAGTTTTTACACTTTCTATAAATGTGCTGTGTATCTCTGTAACTTGCATTACTCATTCCACATTGTATTTTCGAGAGCCTTCTATGTTTTAAGTAGTTTCTTATTCAATTCTATACATTGCTTACTAATTAGCCTTTAAATTGAATATACTAAGACCTGCTGGAGAGAGAATTCTTGTGGGATAATGAGTATAAAGTGCTTAAAGCAGTGCCCCATTCATTATAGGTATTCAATACATGTAATACTATACACAATATTTTAATACTGAGTAATTATATACATATTATGATTGCCCCTTTCTTTGTGGATGCATATTATTTCATCAGCTGCACTATGAACTAATAGTTTTCTTTCTTTTAGGGGAGGTGGCAGGGTCTGGCAGTATTGCCCAGGCTAAAGTACACTGGTGCAATCACAGCTCACTGCAGCCTAGACCTCCCGGGCTCAAGGATCCTTCCACCTCAGCCTCCTGAGTAGCTGTATCTATCGGCAGTGCCACCACTCCCAGCTAATTTTTAAATTTTTTGTAGAGATGGGGTTTCACCATGTTGCCCAGGCTGGTCTCTAACTCCTAGCTCAAGTGATCTGCCCACCTTAACCTCCCAAAGTGCTGTGATTACAGGTGTTAGCCATTATGCTGGGCAAGAATTTTCAAACTACGGTAAAATTCAAGTTACAGAGACCTTTGGGAAATGCCTCATTCTAGGTATTTGAAGCTTCCAGATAGCTAAGATTAAAAATTTTTACATACTAACTTGTTTCTAAGTGTATGCTTTTACATTTAAACAAACTAAAAACATGAGCTTTATAAAAAAATTTCAGCCATTTCCAAATTCTCTTCCAAACTTGTTTAGAAACATACATGACAGAGCTTTGGTCGGATTGTGCAAACTTTTGTGTGTTCTGTTTTTAAAATATTACTTAACTTGTACACTTCCACACATTGGCATGGCACATCATTGCCATTTCCAATATGTTCCTGTGCTTCACCAATTTCCATAGCTGTCAGAGGGAGAGCAGCCCAGGTGACAGGAAATGAAGTTGTCTGGCTCTGAGACCTTACCAGGAGGACTTCTGGGATCCAGAGTCTTTGCATGGGGCAGATGACATATTCTTAGAGGCCATTCATTTTTTCCACTGTAGCTGCTAGTGCCAGTTTCCACTCCACTGCCTGAGGGTAGGTTGATCTTGAAAGCCCTCACCGATGGATTTGTGGTCACGCCTGGAACCCTGTGCCAAAGAGGACTGGGAGGTCCCGTTCAGGAGGGAATCCTCTGACTTATTACTGGCATCTGAGCATCTCCCAGCATGGCTGTTCCTACTTGTAATAAGGTGATGTCAAATGACTCCAGGGCAGTGCTCCAGTTCCCATGAGCACATCTGGTCACTCTGGGAGCTTCTGAGTCAGTGAGCTCTCTCCTTACATCCCGATACACTGTTGTTTGCAAAAATATATTTTTATAGGCAAGGTATTTGTGTTTTGGATTTGCACCCTGATGTAGGCATTAATTTGTTTAAAAGGATAATTTAACATTTTCAGGAAGCTGAACATCTTTAAATTGTCTTTCAATTATTTCTAGTTTTATTGCATTATGACCCAGAAATGTGTACAATTTTTGTTCTTGTATACTCACTAAGGATTCTTTTTGTTTTCAGAGTAGGACCAAAGGTATTTCTATTTGTTTGCAAGTCTGTTGGCTCAGTTTCTAAAGAGTTCATTTTGTTACCATGTTCTTTTAAGTATATACATACAGGTTAGTTATGTTTCCAGTTTCCTGTGCTTTTTATTTTTTTTTTAAACAAACTTTTCTGGCCCTTCATTCTCTCAGACTTTTCCTTCCATGCCTTATGCTGTAGATAGAGTCTGTGATCTAGCATTTGTCAGTTAAAATTGTATTCACCTCTGGAGACCAGAAAATCTGACCCACAAAGCAAGAACAAGCAAGGGTAGGAGATGAGGCTGAAGAGGCAGGCACCAGGTTCTCTGAGCTTTTATTCACTGCAATGAGTAGACAGTGGCAGAGTTTACACAGGGTTGGGGGTATGCCTATATCATGTTTTAACATTTTCAAGAGATCACTCTGGATGCTTGAGAGGAGGCTGGACTGTAGCAGGGCAAGACAGGATGCAGGGAGGTTGGAGGATCTTTGGCAGTAGGAGGATTTTTGGCAGTAGATCAGTAGGAGAGGAAGGTGACTGAAACTGGCTGTGGAAATGGAGATGGTGAATCAAGATGCTGGTTGCACTCAAGAGCCACAGGACTTGCTGTGTGGTTGCATGGGTGTTGGGGGAGAAGGGAAAGGAGTCAGGGATGACTCTTGGTGCTCCCCTCAGGGAAGAGGCCCCAAGCCTAGTGGTTATCAACAGATGGATGGTATTTAAAGCTATGAGACTGTGTGGGATCATTCTGAGAGGATCACTAGAGATCTGGTGGAGGAGGAGCAGGAGGATGAAGATAAAGGTGAGAGGGAATCCAGGAGGGAAGGTCCCTAAAATCCAGAAGAAAGGGTGGAACTCCTCAATTGTATCGTCTGTGTCAAATGCAGCTAAATGACTGAGATAAAAGTCGTTTCAGCAAAGTACCCTGGAGGAAAGCTAGAGAGGAGTGGGTGCAAGAGAGGACATGAGGTGAGGCAGTTGCATGGAGCAGAGAAACAGATGGTAAATGGAGAGAAATCTGGGGTTAAAGAAGGTCTATTTGTTTAACGCACAGCATTAAGGAATGCTTGTGTGTGGACACTAGCAAAAAATCGGTACAGAGAACCCCAGAATTCTGGGGTCATAGCCCGAAAGGACTCCTCAGCTCCAAATTTACTTGAAGTTACAGCTTCCATCTTTAAATTAAATGGGATTTTTTTTGCCATCTATTTCATCATACAGGATGTGACACAGAATATATCCGAAATTATTACTTTCCTGGAAGAACACATCTTAGTTTTTAATATCTAAACTGTATAGCAGCTATTTATCTCACAAATCATTTTTCAGGCTGGGTGCGGTTGGTGACTCATGCCTGTAATTCCAGCACTTTGGGAGGCCAAGGCAGGAAAACTGCTTGAGTCTAGAAGTTCGAGACCAGCCTGGGCAAAGTGGGGAGATGTAGTTTCTACAAAAAATTTAGAAATTAACAGGCATGGTGGCACACACCTGTGGTCTCAGCTACTGGGGAGGCTGAAGCAGGTGGATCGCTGGAGCCCCTTTCGTGGTGCAGTTTGGGCAAAAGAGCAAGAACCTGTCTCAAATTTTTTGGCTGATGGTTGTAGACATAATGTTTGAGCTTTCAAAAATTACAGCATTTTAAACTAAATAGTTTGCTGGAAAAAGCCACATGTTGCTTCCAGAAACAACTGGTAGACCATCAGGATCATGACAGTCACTTCAAAAAGCTTTGGTGTGTTGACAAAGGGGAGGTTCAGGTGACAAAGGGAGGTTCAGCAAAAGGATGTTGCTGGTCTCAAGCCATAGCTACTGCATCCAAGGCAACTGCATGTTAACAACCATATCAAATGTGGGTGACCAAGTGGCAACATTTAAGCATTTTACATCCTAACTTATGTGCAACTTAAACCTACTGCCTCATTGTGAGTTAGGAAATTGGTAGGTTTTTTTTCTATTGACTTGCTGTGCCCTATAATTTTTCCTATTTAAAATAATGGGAAACAAGTTTTCAGTTTTTTTCTCAGAAAAAGTCTGACATTTCAGGCAGATATGTCTGACAGTTATTACCAGCAGAAGAGTTTCTAGCCTTTTCATCGTAAAATTTTAATTACTTACCTTGAAAATTACTTAACTTCGTTCCTTCCAAATCTGGTAGTAAAATGGGTGTTCCAGAAAGCTGTGGCACGGATCTGCTGCTTTGCTCTTCTCTGCACAGACCTGGGGCTTGAGGAGCCTGCAGCCACGAAGTATAGGACGTCATCAGAATGGAAAAGTGATCCAGATGGTCCCGCAGGCGCAGCGCTGGGGCGCAGAAGTGCAGCCTGTGCACGGCGGGTGGGAGGCCTGCGGGCTCGCGGGGGCTCGGGACTGTGTTCTTGCGGCCGAGAGGCACACACAGGACAAGGAGGCCCCGACCCAGGCTGTTGGAGCCCGCGAAGAGGGGGTGAAACTCCAAGGGGCGTAAGGGTGATCACACGTGCGGCCAAGCTTCCCGTCTGCATGGCGAGGGGCTGGGCCTTTCCATCGCGATTTTTCTCCCATTATGCCGGGCGCGGAGCGGGCCCTGGGGCGGCGGGACCGGTGCGGGCGTTCTGTCAGCACGGAGTCCTGGAGGCCGGCGGGGGGATTCGCAGCAGCCCGAGGGACGGAGGGACGGCAGAAAGGAGTCTCTACTTCCAGGTTCCCAGTGATCGCTACGTTCGTTACAAGCAGTAAACTGACGACTTCAGACACCGGCTATGGAGCTCCACACGCAGTCCTCAAACAGCCAGCCCCGCCGGCCAGGCGCGCAGCGCAGGTCTCGGGGGCGGGGCGGGGCGGAGAGGACTAGACGGAGCTGGGCGGGGTTGAGGAGAGGGGGCGGGGCGGCGAGGAGGGAGCGGGGCGGGGAGGAGGGGGCGGGGCGGGGGGGCCGGAGAGGCAGGGGGCGGGGGGCGGGGGGCGGAGGGGGCGGGGGGCGGAGGGGGCGGGATGAGGCGAGGCGGGGGGAGGGGATGGGGCGGGGCTTGGCGGGGGCGGACCCGCCCGGCGCTGAATCCAAATCGTATCTAAGCTATTTTCTAGCTCTGACATCGTATACATCGCTGCATATGTCAATAGCACGCCAAATACTGTATAAACCAATATTGATTTTTTTTTCTTCTCGGGAGGTACTATATAAATAAAGTACGTACATCGTATCTAATATCAGAACATTCAAATCCCATATGGAAAAGATTATAAATTGACCATGATCCTGTAATTCTGTTTAGCAACAGTGCGTTCCTTCTCAATCTTCACATTTAAAATATCTAACAGGCTCGATGTCTTGAGGCTTTTTCTTTTTAAACCCAACATCCTTTTTCACATTTATAAGTTTAGTACTTTGGTTTTGCTCAATAAAAAGGTGGGGTTAAAAAAATCTGAATTATTCTGCAATGTTTCAGGCAACAGAGGCTGAAAACAACACTGTAAAGACGGGGGGACAATTCTCATACTCTGTGAGTCTTCTTGTTTAATTTTCATTAAATTTCCAGAATAATAAGCGTAGGATAGCTAACATCTGTCTTTGCGTCGTAGCTTAGTCAACTTTTACTGAATTCACAATATGGCATCAGAGATTTAATCTGCATTTCCTAATTCTTATAAATTAAAGCTGAAGTTTAAGCTTCATTCGCACGTCAGAAATACCACTTGCCCTGAATAAATAATGTTTTTAGAAGTGAGCATTCCTGATCTCCCTGTTTGTTAAGAATTGTCTTCTTTTTTCAGCTGCTACTCTGCTAAGACAGAGTTAGCCCCGAGCTATGTTATCAGTTCAAGGCTTTGCAGATAGCGCTGTGTTGTGGGGGGAAAATAAATATGGTTTTCAAAAAGGAGGAGAACATTTCTATAACGTTGAGACTTTTAGTAATCAGGGCTATTGATGTCAGATGGCTGTTGGGACAAATGACATCATAAAAAATACAAAATTTAAAATTATGTTTGTTTATGTTCGTTTATTTTCAGATTTCTTAGTAGTAAAGGGGCTGTGTTTTCACTCAGGCTTATGTGATGATGACATTCCTCAGACCAGCAGCTATCTGCTAACATTCTGTCCTGGACTTGGGGCACATCTGTGACAGTAGCTGGGCCTGTCATCCAGTGAATAGCTCATAGTTGACTCCCCTCCATCAGTATAAGCATGGGTGTGGGTGACTGCATGGTAGAGGGGGCCGGGGTAGCCAGGGACCAGAGGTTAGTCAACCATTGGGTAAGATGTATAACTGTTACTCAGGCTCATAATTTTTCAACTTTTTCAGATAGTAATAACAAGAAAGTCCATCCTTACCAGTGTCAGTCTCTGTTTTAAGTGTTATTCATATATTACCTCATTTAATTATCACACCAACCCTATGAGAAGCTGAGGCTCAGAATGTAAATAGGCTACTGAGGTCACATTGCTGGTGGATCTTAATCTCAGGCCAGCTTGGCTCCTAAGTGTGTGTTCTCACTCTATTGCCTCTGGAACAGGAAGGAATATATGGATACTGTAAATTGTTAAAGAACAAGTTGAAAGAATTTTATTTCCGGCAACATGGGCTGACAAGAACCAGAAAACAACAAAAACTTCTGGAATACATATCAAGAACCATTTTTAAAAATGTATCAATGAGCTGCAAAATAATTAAGAGTTCGCAAAGGCAAAAAAATTAAAATAAAAAAAAAGTAGAAACCCAAAGAAGTAATTAGATGCCATTTTTCACCCTTAAGTTAGTTGCCAAGTGTCATACTGAAACTCTCTTTTCATAGTCTGGGAAGAGGATGGGGCAGCAGAATAGCAGACAAAGTTTAGATCCTGTCCAAGGTAGGAGGGTTAGGAGAAGACATCAAAAGTAGGACACGGCTGGGCGCGGTGGCTCAAACCTGTAATCGCAGCACTTTGGGAGGCCGAGGCGGGCGGATCACGAGTTCAGGAGATCGAGACCATTCTGGCTAACACAGTGAAACCCCATCTCTACTAAAAATACAAAAATTAGCCGGGCGTAGTGGCGGGCGCCTATAGTCCCAGCTACTCGGGAGGCTGAGGCAGGAGAATGGCGTGAACCCGGGAGGCGGAGCTTGCAGTGAGCCGAGATTGCGCCACCGCACTCCAGCCTGGGAGACAGAGCCAGACTCCGTCTCAAAAAAAAAAAAAAAAAAGTAGGACACCAAAAAGATAGGTTTAGTGTAGGAGGGAACTATGAATCAACCTGTCTGCCTCCCCTGTCTCCTGCCCCCTCAATCCCTGCAGCCCCTGGAGCAGCAGACAAGATTGTCCATCCTGAGGGAAATCATCTCTCCTGAGAGTGAGGATACATTAATATATAACCATGGGCAGCCCTTCCACTGGTGGCTTCACACATAAGCTGTATAATCTAAAAAGTCTCAAGCTGCAAATTTAAAGTGATATCAGGTTTTTAATGCCTTCCAGGTGCCTGGCAAAAGCAAAATGGAAGACAGCTTCAAGGAATGTAAGTTTTTAATGAAAAATCACAAACATGTATAATGGGCAAGAGCCAGCAGAAACAACGTACAAAGGAAACAACCTACAGAGACTGAAGATATTAGAGTCACCAAACATCACATGAAGTGTGTCTTACACGTAAAGAAACCAGGGGATTAAAGAGCATGAGTATGAAAATAATCAAGTAGATTGGGAAAAATTACCAAATAGAAATCTAGATTTGAAAAATACCATAACTGAAATGGAAAGTTTAATGGATTAGTGTCACAGCCAACTAGATACTACCAAAAAGAGAATAATGGCTATGATGAAATAAATACATTTTTAGACTTGTAAAGACTTAAGACTTTCTTACCTGGAGACCTGCACTGCAAGAAAAATTAAAGGATGTCTTTTAGGCAGTAAGAAGGATACCATATTGAAATCTAGATCTGCACAAAGGAATGAAGAGCACTGGAAATAGTTACAACATGGACAAATATATGATTTGTTATTATTACTTAAGCCTATTTTAAATATAATTGTTTAAACAAAAATAATAAAGTACTATGGAATTTACAACATGTAAAATAAAATGGATGACAGTCATAGCTTAAAGACTAGGAGGGAAGAAGTATACTGATGTAAGTTTCTTATACTAAAATGATATATTATCACTTGAAGGTAGACTGTGATCTGTTGAAGACATGCACTATAAACACTAAAGCAACCACTAAAATAACAAGCCAAAGAATTGTAGCTGTTCGGGAAAAAACAATCGCATCAAAAAGCGGGCTAAGGACATGAATAGACAATTCACAAAAGAAGATATACTAATGGCCAACAAATATATGAAAAAATACTCAACCTCACTAATTATCAGGGAAATGCAAATCAAAACCACAACACGATACCACCATAATCCTACAAGAATGACCATAATAAAAAAATCAAAAAATTAAAATAGGTGTTGGTGTGGATGTGGTGAAAAGGGAACACTTTTACACTGTTAGATGGGAATGTAAACTAATACAACCACTATGGAAAACAGTGTGGAGATTCCTTAAAGAACTAAAAGTAGATCTACCATTTGATCCAGCAATCCCACTTCTGGTTATCTACCCAGAGGAAAAGAAATCATTACATGAAAAAGATACTTGCACATGCATGTTTATAGCAGCACCATTCACAATTGCAAAAATAAGGAACCAGCTCAAATGCTCATCGATCAACGAGTGAATAAAGAAAATGTGGTATATATGTGTATATGTATGTATGTGTATATATATGTGTGTGTATATATATGTGTGTGTGTATATATATATATACACACACACATATAATTCAGGTTTTTCCACTTAGCATTTTATCAATAAACATATGTGGTTGAGTGCATATGCATGAGAGATTTGGTTCTGCATTTATTTCAGATGGTCTTATGTCCTATGTGCTTATCACTAAATATTATTCTATTGTAGACCATGTGCATTTATTTTTACATATGTCCTTAAAGGAGCAAAAACATTTACCTTTGATGTTAAAGCAAGTAAACAACAACAATCTGTTCTAATGCCAGAGGAACAGCAAACCGAGGGTGATTGTAAAAGTATATATATGAATACATCACTTTAGAGGCCACTTAATTTTTTTCCAGGGGGATCTTTGACTATATGTCATTTGTATTTTATTTAATGATTTTATAATTTAACCCCTAAATTATAAATCTAGAATTTAGAAAGTATATTTCCTTACTGGATTACATTTTTGGAAATATTATTTTATATGTGTACAAATATTACAAGTCATTGTAGACACTGGAAAAGTATATTACTATTTAAAGGCAATAAAGATTCTACAATAAACTGTTATACCAAATAAAATTGTTGGTGCATTTTTTCCAGTAGATTTTGTACGTATTACATATTTAACCTTTTTTATTCAGCACATAATTTTTGAGTATTTGCTAAGTGTCTGCATTATGAACTGAGTTTAAAGACTGAAATAACAGACATGGCCTCGGACATTTAAAATTAAAGTTAGGTCCCCTATTTATATATCTAAAAATGGTAATTATGAAAACTTGTTGAGATTTTTACCTAGATAACATCACGATAATACACTTGATGTTGTTAATATTTGCAAGTGAGCAAAAAAGAAAATAAAAAGATGGTTTAATTCATTCAATGTACACTTTAAAATTGCAGAAAATAGTCAAGTTTCTTTGCTTTGCAATTGAAAGTCTATATGTTTTTCTCTGCAACATGGCCTTTGTGGAGTGAGAGAAACAATTATTCTTCCAGCCCAATAAAGGCAGAAGAGTAACAATAAATCTAATATTTTAAATGCTGATCAAAAGATAGTAAACGTATTATTTCAGAATACTGAGGTCAATAAGTTGATCTACAAAAAAAGCCAAACTGGCAGTATAACTGAATAAGGAAAGGCCCAAAAGAGATAAAATACTTTTTGTTTTGTTATCTCGGTATGACACAACTTACCCTACCTATAAAGACCCTAAATTACCAAGATGGGTGGCTTATAATATGGAGAGTAAACAAAGTCATTTCACTTTTAGCATTTTTATTTCTCTAAGAATAAAATGTGTATGAGGAATTTATTAAAAAATTGACACTATATGTTAATACTACAATGAGCACTTCGAGAAAAGATTTTTTTACTCTCTTACCAACAGGATGTTAGCGGTATTTATTTTCTCCAGAAATAGTGTGGCAATAAAAATATCAGTATGTGGGTAAAATTAGTGTAGTTTCTTAAACAAATGAGTTAGGCCACAGGCTAATTATGTGTATTTCACTGGTTTTTGAATGCCTACAATCATATTCTTTATAAGGCACAGAGAAGATTTTCCAAAAAAACAAATATAGGAACCTGAAAACTAATTACCACTTGGTAGTGACAATATGGATAGGGTGAAGGGCGTCATCAGGAAGCAATGAAAAAGATACATTTGCAGTTAAATTTGAAAACCATGATGTTTAACACATATGGTAATAAAGAATACTTTCTCCTGTTTCAAAATTATTATAGACTTCAAGATAGAAGCTAAAATATCTAGGGATAATGATATGGTTAATCACAAATTAAAAATTAAAGGATATTTTGAGTATTATAAGTTAAGAATGAGAACTTATTGCCCAATGAAAAGGGGATAATTCATTATGTTTCATATCCATTGAATTAAAAGGCCCCATAACCAAGGTAATTTAAAAGTTTAATTTGATTTAAAAGTCTTGTTTTGTTCATCAAGCTGAAGGGTTTGCTCCCAGAAATATTCTAGGATTGCATATCCCCAACTCTGTATGAAGTATACAAAGAATGTTATAAGGGCCACAATCTAAATGTTATTATGTAAATAATTTAGTACCATTTCATTTGCCTTTGTAGATTTAAACATGTAAATGGCTTTCTGATATATGGAAACATCATTTTTCAAAACCCAGATAAACGTAATATATTGCAGGAGAATAATTATTTATTTATTAAAAATGAAATGCTGGATGCTAAGACCAAAAGACATGAATTATTTTGTACTAATAACTACTAACATTTTATTCATTAACACATAAAGGTCAAAGATTTTAAAATAATCTTTAAATGATTAGCAACATGTTGACCTTTTACTTTTTTTGTAAACCTTTTTGAGTCTTAAAAATACTAAATTATACAAGCAATATTAAATATTAAATTCAATAAACTTGAATTAAAATATTCAAATTTACTAGAATATGGACATTGGAAAAATGAAAATAAACAGAAGCATAAAGCAGCATATGTAAAATTAAGAAAGCTACTGAGAGTGTTTAAAGTACATATTCATCTGTAGTCTAACTTCTGCCATAAATAATGAGTCTTCTCAGTAAAACACAAATTGTTCATGAAGGGAAAAAGCATGTTGTATTAGGGAATATTCAACATAATTTTTTTAGTACTAACTTGTGCCTCGAATTTTATTAGTTTTTGTATTATGGACTTATGCGCTTGATAATTTCTTTTTTCATAAAAAATTGTATTTACAACTCTGTTCAAAAGCAGTTTTTTTTTTTTTTTTTTGAGACAGAGTTTCACTGTTATCACCTAGGATGGAGTACAATGGTGTGATCTTGGCTCACAGCAACCTTTGCCTCCCTGATTCAGGTGATTCTCTTGCCTCAGCCTCCTGAGTAGCTAGGACTACAAGCATGCACCAACATGACTGGCTAATTTTGTGTTTTTAGTAGAAATGGGGTTTCACCATGATGGCCAGGCTAGTCTCGAACTCCTGACCTCAGGTAATCCACCCACCTTGGCCTCCCAAAGTGCTGGGATTGCAGGCAAGAGCCACCATGCTCGGCCTCAAAAGCAGTTTTTAAAAGCAAACACAATATAACACCAAAGCTGACAAATCTATGCTCACCGAATTTTGCCAGGTTTAAAAAATTATTTACAGAATACTGCATCAAAAATAAGGCAATAACCCAAAATATACCATTAAAGATGTATTCACTCCTACAACTAGAAAGAACTAATCTATCTGGTAGCAAATGATACTTCATTCAGTTTCAGCATGTCTGAAATCTTTTTTTTTTTTTTTTTTTTGAGACGGAGTCATGCTCTGTCACCCAGGCTGGAGTGCAGTGGCGCGATCTCAGCTCACTGCAAGTTCTTCCTCCTGGGTTCAGACATTCTCCTGCCTCAGCCTCCCATGTAGCTGGATTACAGGCGCCCACCACCACACCTGGCTACTTTTTTTGTATTTTTGGTAGAGACGGGATTTCACCGTGTTAGCTTGGATGGTCTAGATCTCCTGATCTTGTGATCTGCCCACCTCGGCCTCCCAAAGTGCTGGAATTACAGGCATGAGCCACCAAGCTCGGCCTCAGCATGTCTGAAATCTTTAAGGACAAAAGTGATAAAACATGACCTTCATTCTTCATTAGACTCTTAGAACACTTGAAGGAAAATAATTTCCAAAGCACAAATTGGTAAAGAGGTTTAATCTTTCAAAAAGATATTCAGTGTTCAAAATCCAAGAATGCAATATCAGGCTGGGCACGGTGGCTTATGCCTGTAATCCCAGCACTTTGGGAGGCCACGGTGGGTGGATCACCTGCGATCAGGAGTTTGAGACCAGCCTGGACAACATGGTGAAACCCTGACTCTACTAAAAATACAAAAATTAGTGAGGCGTGGTGGTGTGCACCTGTAGTCCTAGCTGCCTGGGGAGCTGAGGCAGGAGAATTGCTTGAACCTGGGAGTTGGAGGTTGCAGTGAACTGAAATCATGCCACTGCACTCCAGCCTGGGTGACAGAATGAGATTCCATCTCAGAAAAAGAAAAAAAAAAGAATGTAGTATTGGTATACACAGCTAATATACTGAATTAAAGAAACAGAATAATTTGAAGAGCTATCTTGATGAAAAAGGAGTCATGAGGAAAGTTGTATTCATGTCTCTGAATGAAGGAAATTGCAATGTGAGAAATTAGTACTATGACTACTATACTAAAAGCTTATTGCTAACATGTATTGAGTTATTAACGTGTGTTAGGCAGAGTACCATATAATTTAAATGTCTTATCTCATTTATTGTAGATAAAATGTAATTTTGAGCTCTGGGATTATAAATGAATTAACTGGAATAAACTTCTATTTAAGTGGTCATCTGTAAATTGGTATCTAGGAACAGGTGATACAGTGCCCAAGTTTTCTAAATATTCTTATTAACTGTTTTTTTTCTTGGATATTGCTCTTTTTTGGTCATTTTGATTTTTTTATTTTAGAAAACTAATAAATTCACTCTTCTTGGTACTGACCCTTGGGTTTCATAGAAGAAAAAGTAGTTAAATTCTGTATCTTTAATTTTATTTCTTTTTTCTCTTTTAAAATTATTTTTAATTGGTATGTAATAATTGTACAGGTTTATGGGTTACAGAGTGATATTTTGATATATTTATGCAATGTGTAATGATCAAGTCAGAGTCATTAGCATATCCATTACCTAAATCATTTATTATTTCTTTGCAGGAGAATATTAAAAATCTTTTCTTCTAGTTATTTGAAAACACACAATAAATTCCTTTTAACTACAGTCACCCTGCAGTGCTGCAGAGAACTATAACTTAATTCTTCTCTCCAGCTGTAATTTTGTATGTGTTAACCAAATTTTTCTTATACTCCCCTTTCTCTTTCCCGTATATGGTAACCAATACTCTACTATCTAAGCTTCCATACGTAAGTGAGAACATGTAGTTATGTGGTGTTTCCTTCTCTTTTTTTTTTTTTTTTTTTTTGAGATGGAGTCTTGCTCTTTCGCCCAGGCCAGACTGCAGTGGCGCTATCTTGGCTCACTGCAAGCTCTACCTCCCAGGTTCATGCCATTCTCCTGCCTGAGCCTCCTGAGTAGCTGGGACTACAGGTGCCCGCCACCTCACCCGGCTAATTTTTTTTTGTATTTTTAGTAGAGACAGGGTTTCACTGTGTTAGCCAGGATGGTCTCGATCTCCTGACCTTGTGATCCGCCTGTCTCAGCCTCCCAAAATGCTGGGATTACAGGCGTGAGCCATTGCACCTGGCCTGTGGTGTTTATTTTTCTATGCCAGGCTTATTTCACCTAAGCTAATGCCCTCCAGTTGCATTCAGGTTGCCACAAATGACAGGATTTTGTTCTTTATTATAACTTAATAGTATTCCATTATATATGTATGTCACATTTTCTTTATCCATTCATCTGTTGATGGACACTTATGGTTGATTCCATATCTTGGCTATTGTGAATAGTGCTGTAATAAACATGGGGGTGCAGGTAACCCTTTGATATATTGATTTTCTTTCCTTTGGATATATATTGAAAACCATATGATTAAATCAATAAACACAATGAAAGCATTTGGCAAAATTAAACATTCTTACATGACAAAAGCCTCTCAACAATTTACTATAGAAAACATATGCTTCAACACAAAAGGGCATAAAGACAAACCCACAGCTAAGATCATACTGAATATGGAAAAGGTGAAAAATGTTACTGTGAAAACTGGAGCAAGAAAAGGAGGCCCACTTTCACCACTCATATTTCACATAGTGAAAGTCTTAGCCAGGGCAATTAGGTTAGAGAAAGAAATAAAGGGTATCTGAACTGGAAAGGAGACAGTGAAATTTTCCCTCTTTGCAGACAATGTGATCTCATACACAGAAAAACTAAAGACTCTACCGAAAACTTCTTAGAGTGATAAATGAATTTAATAAATTTAATAAAGTTGAAGGATATAAAATCAACATACAAAAAACAGTAGCATTTCTATATGTTGATAGTAAACTAGCTGAAAAAAAATTAAGGAAGCTATTTCTTTTACAATAGCTACAAAAATGTACTTAGAAATAAACTTAACCAAGGAAGTAAAAGATTTCTACAACAAAAATTACAAACATCAATGAAAGAAATTAAAGAAAACACAAAAAAGGAAAGACATCCAGGTTTATGGACTGAAATAATTAATATTCTAAAATGACTCACTATCCTACGTGATTTACAAATTCAGTATAATCACTAGCTTGTATTTTTAAAAGCACCGGCTGCATATTCTTAAGTCATTCAAACGACAATGCCTGGATTTAAGTGTAAGAGGTATTTTTATATCTATTTTATATTGGGCACAATATAGTGTGCTCGACCTCAACTTTGCTCGAAAATTGGAGCAGGTGCTGACAGCGAGGAGAACCCAGACAGTGGGCGCAGGCACTTCCGAGCCTGTGGGGTCACGGGGGCCTTCCCAGGCCCCACGAGTGCAGAGGTGCCTGGGTCCGCAGCTGTGGCTTGAAAGGCTCCAGCTGTGCCTGGGAGGGTGGGGCTCCTGCCTTCTCCTGGCTCCCAGGAACACAGGACTGCCTGAGTCGCAGATCCTCCTTGGGCAGCTGCAGTTGCGCCTGGGGAGTTCCTGCCCTGGCAACTTGGAAGGGGCTGGGCTCCCACTTGTCCCCAGCTCCCACTGGCTCCATAGAGTGTGCAGCCCTGGCCGTGACTCCTCTCTGCGTTTTCCCTTCAGTAGTGCATGGGCGAGGTGCAGGTCGCCTGGGGGCCCTGGCTAATGCCGCACAAATGAACCTGATGCTCCTGGGGCCAATCCTGCAAGACCCGGCTGCCAGCGCTGATGGGCTCCCAGATGTGGTGGGAAGCCAAGTTGAGGCCGCCATGGAGGGTCTGCACCTGGGAGTGGGTCCTGCCCAGCCATTAGGGGGCGGCACCCTCAGATGCCTTGGGGACACAGGGAACGGGGTCCTACCACCGCCATTGCTGCTCCTGCTGCTGCTCCTGCTGCTGCTCCTGACAACACTGCCCGTGCGGCCCAAGCGCTACTGGCATGATGGCAACTGCCACTCCAAATGGCCAGCCGCTCCCATCAATAGTGTCCATATCTGGGAAGAAAAGTCAGGAAATAAATTATTGGTCAATACAAATAATAGCAATAATAGTCCATGTTAAATTGACTGATCAACAGTGTTTGTTTTTGTTTAGGATTTTATTTTTTGCTTCATATTTATTAAACACACTTTATTTTATTGAGAACAAAATGTTAGATTTTTGGAAATTCAGTTAGAACTTGTAAGTGTACTCTAGCAATGAAATTCTTAGCCAAACAGTTTAGATTCCAGTTTATATTTTATTGGTCAGAAATATTGTGTAATTTAAAAAATCTTGGTATATGTACATATGTTTAGTTGCAATTTAACTTTACCTACAGTCAGGTTTAATAGCTATCCTTTTGTGAAAGGATGACATTTTACCATTAGTAGATCCACAGTGCCTATCAACAATGTTTACTTGCAACATGTTGACAACTAACAGAAGCAAGGTATTAATTTGCTAATAACTTATTACCCTGAGGGACAGTACTATTCATTCCCAGGCACTTAAATTCATACCAAGACACACTTATATATAGCTGGAAAGAAATTAAAGAAAGCACAAAAAAGGAAAGACATCCAGGACTGTACTATTTTAATTAATTAATTATTAAATTAATGTTTCAATTATCTTTAGTGCTTTCTCATATGAGATTTGTCTGGAATAGTAACATGCCAGGACTTCTGCTGTGGAATTTCTTTTTTTGTGAATTTCTTTTTTTTTTGTGACAACTTAGCATTTTTTTTTATATCTTTCTAAGTTGATACTGTTTTATTATTTCCTTGAAGAATTGAGAGTGTACTTACATATTGAGTATATTAAATTTCCCATTATATCAAATCTTTATTTATTACAAAATTCAAATAAGCTAATAGATCCTAATGTTGCCATTGTTTGCATTTTCCTCTAGCCTAAAATTATTTTTATTTCCATTTTTGGAAAATTATAACTCTTGTTTAATATCATCTCCCAACTCAAAATCAGATAAATAAAGCAATAAAGAAAACAGAGGCCAGGCACAGTGGCTCATGCCTGTAATCCCAGCACTTTGGGAGGCCAGGAATAGTTGATCACTTGAGCCCAGGAGTTCAAGACCAGCCTGGGCAATATAACAAAACCCTATCTCTACTAAAAATACAAAAATTAGCCACGTGTGCTAGTGCATGGGAGGCTGAGGAACAAGAATCGCTTGAACTTGGGAGGCAAAGGTTACAGTGAGTGGAGCTGGTGCCACTGTACTCCAGCTTGGGTGACAGAGCCAGACCTTGTCTCTGGAAAAAAAAAAAAAAAGAAAAGAGAAAAAAAGTTTCCTAATTAGTAAAGATAGTTTATAAACAAGATCAATAATAAACAAGATGTTTATAATCAAGATCAACAATAAACAAGATGTTTATAAACAGCCACAATTACATAAGTTGGAAAACATTTAGGTAAATTTCTGGTGGTGTTGTGTGTGCCTGTATGTGTGATAACATTTGTCTATTAATCTTAATGTCATGCAAGGAGAGAATCTTGATTTCTGCAATCCAAATTATTTCTTATTAGTGAATAAAAACTAAGTTTATCAGCTAGCAAATATTGCTTAAAAACTTGAAACACAAAAACATTGATATTATATGTATATATTTGTCACCACTTAACATATTCTGCATTTGTCATTTGCTCAAGTCTGAATGCTTTGGTTAGAAAAAAAGCTTCTAAATTTTATTTATAGAAGATCGTGATCTGAATTTCATATTCCCAAAGTTAATAAACAAATATAGTTGATAATTTTTCACAGCTGAAAGATAGGCATTATGATATATAAAATAGAAAAAAGTGAAGATTTATGTGGTTTAGCTGAGTCAATGTGTCAAAAATGTGGAATGCTGAAAAAAATAATGAAATATTTTATCCCATTCATAGAAGCACTTCTTCAAATTATAATTTTCAGAGATGATCATAGTACACTCAAAATTAATTTTTAAATTTTGGTAACTGCTTTAATAAGGACGATTGAGAAACTGCAGTGTATGAAGAATATAATAGCAGGGAACTAGGAACATCAGCCCTGACTCAGATTTCACCCAGTAACTACTGAAAATGATAAAGAGAGGTTGGAGTGACATGATTCGTATATTTGAATGTCTATCATGCTGAAAATTTCATTTTATTTTAATTTCTTAATTGAAGGATAAAATTTTATGTATTTATTTTGTACAACATGATATTTTGAGGTATATTTACATTGTGAGGTGACTGACTCTAGCTAATTAGCATATGTATTACCTTATATTGTTATGAATTTTGTGGTAATTAACATCCAGAATGTATAAGAAATTCAAACAACTCAATAGCAAGAAGGCAAATGAACTGATTAAAATATAAGCAAAAGATCTGAGCAGACATTTCTCAAAAGAAGACATACAAATGGCCAAGTAGGCACATGCAAACAATGTTCAACATCACTAATTATTATGGAAATGCAAACTAAAGCTCCACTCTGCTGTCATCTCACACCTATTATAATGGTTATTATAAAAAATACAAGAATTAAACGTGTCTATCAGGGTATGGAGATAAGGGAACCCTTGTACACTATTGGGGGGAATATATTCACTTCGTGTAAAAGTAATTGCAGTTTTGCCATTACATTCAATGGCAAAAACTTCAATTAATTTTGCACTAACCTAATAAATTAGTACAGCCGCTATGTATTAAATATTAAGTATTAGGCCGCTAAGTATTATGGTTCTCCAGAAATTTTAAAATTGAACTACTATATGATCCAGTGATCCCACTGCTGGGTATCTACCTATCCAAAGGATATAAAATCAGTATATGGAACAGATATCTGCACTCCCATGTTTATTGCAGTATTATTCACAGTAGTCATGATACGGAATCAACTTGTGTCCATCGACGGGGGAATGGATAGAGAAAATGTGGCATATACATACAATGAAATACATTCAGCCACAGAAAAGAAGGAAATTCTGTCATTTGTGAAAACGTGGATGAACCTGGAGAATATTATGTGCTAGGCCAGAAAGACAATTATCACGTAGTCTCATTCATATGTGGAATCTAAAAATGTTAATAAGTAGAGAGTAAAATGTTTTTTTGCCAGCAGCTAACGTGGTTGGGAATGGAGTTTGGTAGATGTTGGTCAAAGGATACACAACTACAGTCAGAGAGAAGGAGTAAAATTCAAGAGATCTATTGTGCAACTTGCTGACTATTGTTAGCAACTTAATATATTTTTGAGAAATTGTGAGTGGATTAGTGTTCTAAACCAAAATGATAACTATGTGAGATGGTGCTGGAAACTAATGGAAACATTTCTTTTTTGTATGAAGACAGGACTGTGTGATTGTAGCATTGTTGGTTGAAATGCAGATGAAGGCCATTGGCTTCTTTCAGTGTTCTTCAAGAGCTCTGGAATGCAAGGAACCAACGTGGTATGGAGAAAAAAATGTTACATATAGTGTCAGAAAACTCAGATGATAACTTAATAAATGCATGAATTTGGGAAGATAATTTACATCTCTCAGGATCAGTTACTTCATACCAAGGTTTATACGTGGGTTATTACGAAGTCTGATTTAAATAATGGAAGTGAAATGTCTGAAACATAAGTTATTCTCAGTAATATTATAGTTATTTAACACAACATTTTAATGGGCGTGTGATATTAACGAAACATTAAAGTATATTTTAATATTTTAAGAAAATACTTTCATAAAGGAGTTTCATTCTTGTTGAACAGGCTGGAGTGCAATGGCACGATCTTGGCTGACTGCAACCTCTGCCTCCTGGGTTCAAGCTATTCTCCTGCCTCAGCCTCCCGGGTAGCTGGGATTACAGGCATGTGCCACCATGCATGGCTAATTTTGTATTTTTAGTAGAGACAGCATTTTGCCATGTTGGCCAGGCTGGTTTTGAATTAGTGACCTCAGGTGATCCACCCACCTTGGCATCTCAAAGTATGGGGATTACAGGCGTGAGCCACTGCAGCCAGCCGAAAATAATTTTATTACACTTAAAATACTAATAAAACTTATTTAATCTACATTTTCTTATATTACAAAAATATGGTTGCAATATGAATTCAGATGGTTTACACGTTAAAATTACTAACCTCTATGGCTGAAAAAGTTACCTATAAATATTCATTGCCTTTAATTGATATTCATTCATATATGAAAATATATCACACTAATCAAATTGCAGATGTAGTAATAAAAAAGCAAAACTGTGCTATGAGTTTTGAACACCAATTTAATTTGACAGAACTTAAGTGACCAGAAAGAAAATAGAATTATTTGCAACTGCAGAAATTGCTGCTGGGTTAAAATTGACATTGAAAAAGCCCACCTTTTGACACCCCCCTCCCCCACATTGGCAACTGTTGGAATCAATTGTCATGCTCCAAAGGCAAATTATTGTCCATAACATCACAAAAAGTAATGAGAGCAAAAGAATTTCTGTAAGAACATGAGGCTTTCCTAAGCACTAAACTAACAAAGCTTGAACTTAGCCAAGAAATGGGAAGTTGCAGACACTGCACATCAGCAAAATGTCTTGGCAGAAGATGGACATGCAGAAGTGCAATCACTGTCTTATTTATTTTCCACTCTAGGGGACACCAATATGAAAGTGACTAATATCGGATAATCATTCCCAGAACCAATTAAACATAGCATGCCATTTCTTGTGGAGAATATTTCATGCTCAGGGAAATTAAACCATTTTATTATGATTAAGTTTCCTTAGTCAAACATGCTTTAAACTTACATTCTCACACTGTTAACTAGATGGGTATGAATTTACTTTCCTATGGTGTACAGGTGATTTCTGGAGGGAAATAGATGAAGTGCTCACGTGGAATGGAACTAGAGTGTGGTTCTTTTTGTATTCTACTTTGCATTAACTGAAATATTTAGTGTATTGATCCCATTTCCCAAATGAATAAAATGGAGTTCAGAAAGCTTATGTGATTTGCAAATTGAGGCAGAGCTGATAACACACAGTGTTGTTTTGGCAGTGCAAGTTTCTGACTTCAAATCCGTTAGACCACACAGTGTTATCTATACAGCATAATTATCACCAGATCTAAAAAATCAAATTCTAAAACAATACAGACTATATTTTGATGATGCTTTACTATATGATCAAGAACAATAAGTAAGGATACATTTAAATGACTTTAGTGTGTTTCATCAGTTTAATTTTTATGACTGCACTGTGAATTATAGGCATTTTCAACTTATTTTAATTGTATTTTCCAAATGTGAATTGGACAAATATTTAAAATTGTTGTATTCTCACCACAAAAATGGTATGTAAGGCAATGCATATGTTCATTAGCTAGATTTAATCATTCCACAATATATGTACTTTAAAATATCATATTGTACACAATATGTACAATGGTATCTACAAATTAAAAATGAAAATAATAATAATAAATTATGTCTTAGGCAAATATTCACTGATATTGGAAATAATATTTATGCATCTCATTGACTCAATTTATACTAAAAGACAAATAGCCATCTTCCTTAATAATAGTTGTAGTATTTTCATAGCCATCTCTGTTTATCTCTGCAGTTTACCATGGAGTAAATTTTCATACTTCTCTTCAACACTAAGAGGAATACTTCAAGGGAAAATTGAGATATGAAAGTTGGTTGAAGGTTTTATGGGGTAAACTGGGTTATTTGTGGTTAGACGTCATAGCACACAACCATGTAGCAACTTATACTCAAGTACCATTCAGATATCTCCTCCTCACAAAACGTCTTCTGCTCCCTCGATTCCTTTCTTTAGGCATCTCCTGGTCTCTCATGGGAAGAATATGTAATAATAGTCAAGAGGGCTTGAGAGGAAAACAGACTAGTGTTGGCTAATCCATTACATACTCTGGGTAAATTGTTTGAACCATATTCACACCCTGTTAATAAAACCTATCCCATATGGTTAAAATGGGTATTCAATAACATGTCTTTAATGTGTTTAGCACAACACCCAGCTAACTGTACCAATTGTGATAATGGTAACAAAGAAGTGGTCTGAAGCAAACAGAGAGGGAAAGCCCTAATTCCACTTCACATAATCTCCATCATTCTTGCCCCAAAGAGTATGTAACATACAATATAATTAAAAATGAGTATAGGACATTTAAGATTTCCAGGCTTATCTTCTGACCAACTTGCCATTAAGTTCTTCTGCTGCAGATATTACAGACACTTTATAAAGTAAGCACTCAAAATCCTCGTCTCCCTGGTCGTCCTCATGTTTGTTTGCCACTGGCATCCTAGAGAATGAACTGGCCTTCTCAATAACACTTTTTTTTTTGAGACGGAGTCTTGCTCTTTCGCCCAGGCCGGACTGCAGTGGCACAATCTCGGCTCACTGCAAGCTCTGCCTCCCGGGTTCACGCCATCCTCCTGTCTCAGCCTCCCGAGTAGCTGGGACTACAGGTGCCCGCCATGGCGCCCAGCTAATTTTTTTGGTATTTTTAGTGGAGACGGGGTTTCACCGTGTTAGCCAGGATGGTCTCGATCTCCTGACCTCGTGATCCGCCCGCCTCGGCCTCCCAAAGTGCTGGGATTAGAGGCATGAGCCACCGTGCCCGGCCCTCAGTAACATTTTTACTTGATCTGTCAAGGCGCTTTCGTCAGTGCTTCTGGAACGCAGCCGCCACCTACAGCCTCCACAGTGTCCGGTGTCCCGGAGCTGGCCCCACTCCAGCTCCTGAGCACCAAGACCACAGAAGCTGAGGCCCCTGACGGAGGCGCCAAGGCCCTGGGGGTGGTTGCCCGAGTCCCGCGCCTGTCTCCTGAAAGGCCAAGGGTGGCCTGCACCTCGCTGACGGCTGTTCCCTGCGCTGTTCAGCCCCTCCTGGGAAGCCAGTGGCAGCCCCTGCAGCATGCACTCAGCTGCTCCTGCCCCGCAGGTGGGGCTCACTTGCCTCCAGCCTCACTCCAGCTCCTGAGACTAGAAGGAACCGGACGAGGAGGTGTGCAACCTGACCAAGGTGGTCCTAGCGGGGAGCTTCGCTCCAGCGCTCTTCCGGGGAGGCTGGCTCACTTCTGGGACAGTGGCCAACAAAGGCCTGCGACCACCTGCCGAGCCGGTGACCTACGCCGTAAAGAATTGTTGATTAGGTGATTTATTGAATAAATAACAGTTCAACTGAATAGCTCATTAAATAATACTAATAGCTGGACATGGTGGAGCATGCCTGTAGTCCCAGCTACTCAGGAGGATGAGGTGGGAGTATCGCTTTAGCCCAGGAGCTGTAGGTTGCAGCGAGCTGAGATTGTGCCAGTGCACTCCAACCTGGGAGAGAGAATGAGACTTCATCTCAAAAAATGAATTAATGAATGAATAAATAAATAAATTAATAAATACTGAGAACATTGATCTCAAGTAAAAATAATGTTTACTAAAAACTGATTTGAAAATACGGACCTAAAATATTTGCATGATCCTCTCTAATGATACACTGGAGTTTGGGAAAAGATCAAGTGAGGTAAGAATGGAGAAGTCATTGCACTTTTAAATGCCCACAGCCAAGGAATATTATTAGGATACAACAATGAGTCAGCTCCCATGAAATTATAGCCATAAATCACACTAATGTTATGAAGATGAATTCTGGTCAAAAGGATTTGGGCCATTTGAAAACTTCTTAATCAAAATAGTTGCAGAAAATGCAATTGGATTTTGTATAAAAAATAAAAGTCTGTGACTCCTCATTACAAGGATAAAACCCCTGATTTTTTTAATGGTTCAGAACAACAGGATCAAGATAAGGAAAATAGATTATGAATGTTATGGTGGGAGTGAAGGCTTAGTTGGGTTCAATTCCCAGATTTTCCACTTACTAGCAACATGACCAAAGACAATTTAATGTTGTGTATTTATATCTTTATGCTTAAAGTGGTGAAAATAATAGCACACACCTTATAGATTTAGTTTTTAGATGAAATGAGTTAGATATTTTGGACAATACATTCCAAATATTAAACCCTGCATTTGTTTAATGTCTCACAACACAGACTCAAAATCACTATCGAGATACAGGGATTTAAAGACTCTTCTTTTTTTTCTTTCTTCTTTTTTTCATTTTATAAAATAACTGGGATTATAGCAAATAGGTTATCTTGAGAGAATCTCTATTTTATATTTTACAATTACAATGTGACTCTGAATATGCAAAAATAAAATTTTGGCTTAGAACACATGTTAATAAGGAAGGAAGTTGGTAGGATAAAATTATAGTATAGCCTTTTTAAAATTTCTTTTGAGATTATGTGACAAATATGCTGTCATACAACTTGATATGTAATAAGCTGCTGTATGGTCAATTTGGGTTACAACATCAAGCTCTGTTTAACTTACCATAGTAGAGTAAGGTTATTGAACTGCTAGGGCCAATATTTTTTTAAAACATATTATTTCTACTTTTGCTCTTAGACTTTTCACACCAAATTTCTACTTTGTTGAAGTTTAAGAGCTGTTTTTTGACATTTAAAAGGCAGATGCACTCCTGAGGGATTCACTGGTAAAATCCATTAGTGAATTTGCTGATATAAAACTTGCATGATAGCATAAATCTTTTATAGAGTGTCTTTGGAAAATGTGTGTGTGTGTGTGTGTGTGTGTGTGCGAGTATGTGTGTGTGTGTTTGAGAGAGAGAGAAAGAGAGAGAGAAAGAGAGAGAGAGGTTAGATGGTAACGGTAAATTACATTACATGAGTCTTCAGCATAAGCCTTCCACATTACACTTTTTGATGTTTAATAAAACAGAATCACAAAAACTGTATCCTCAGAGTCCTTGTTATACTATCATATGAATGAATATCCATGCCATAGGTTTTGAGAAGCCATATAGAAATAAGTTTGGTGAAATTTTATTTATAAAACTGATAAAGTGATTTTAATTTTCTTTTCTGGAAACTCTGGCTGCCTATCAACTTTGGAGCCATAAGAATAACACTTCACACGAGTTCTGTATATATCACAACTATAAAAGATTAAGGTAAAGGTGTTATATGCATATCTATATCTCTACTTTATTTTGATCATTTGATATTTAGAAACAAAGCAGAGGGAAAGAGAAGTATACTGTTTGCAATAATAATTATAACTTCTGTAGTTAAATGTATAATGTATTTTTAGCAAAATAGATCTTGCAGCTAATTTTGAAACTTTAAAAAGTCAAAGTTAGACTTCTGACTTTGGGAAAAGTTGAGGTAGATTTATTTTTCTGGCTTCTACTATTACTTCCTCACCCATTTCTTCCACAAAGTACACCTAAATATCCTGAACATAATTTAACAAATACAACCATGAAATGACTCTGAATAGGTATCATAGAACAGAAACATGAAATAATTGAAATAAAAACCTTGCTAGATGAGTTCGATAGTAGAATGGAGATGATGGCAGAGAACAGAGTTAGTGAACTGGAAGACTTATCAATAGTGTTTGCTCGATCTTAACAACATAGAGAAATCGACTTTAAAAATACACAGAGTCTAAATGATATGTAAAAGAGTAACAAAAGATTTAGCATCCGTATCATTGCAGTCCCAGAAGGAGAGGGGAAAATGAAATGGCAGGACAAACATTTGAAGAAATAATATCTGAAAACACCCAAACTTGTTAAGACATGAACCCACATACTTAAGAAGCTGAGCAAACCCCAAAGATGATTAAAAACAACCAAACGAAACCTTTAACAACAGACAAAAATTATATTTATAAAAACTATAGAAAAAAAAACCTTAAGAAGAACCAGAGACAAGCAACACATAATCTCTGGAGGAATGCAAGTTCAAATGACAGCCCACTTCTCATCCAAAATCATTGAGACCAAAAGCAAATAGTGGAATACATTTTTAACCTTCAAATTAAGAGAATTGCCAAAGTAAATCTTCTGTCAGGTGAAGCTATTCTTTAGAGGTAAAAAAAGAAAGGCATTCTCAAAGAAAAACTAAGAAATTTTTCCACCACAGGATCTACCCTTAGGGCATGCAAAAAAGAATTTTCCCAATGGAAATAAAGTGATAACAAAAGAGTAGAAACTTCAGAGAAGGATAAAACAATGTATAACAATGTGGGTAAACATATAGACTATCCTTCATTTCATGAGTTTCTTAATCAGATTTAATGGTGGAAACAATTTATATTATAACTCAATTGATATGGGGCTCAATGTATGTAAAGAAAATATTTAAGAAAACTGTGAATTTTGAAAATGGGAGATTAAGTAGATCTAAATTAAAGTAAGTTTTCTAAACATTGATGTCAATAGGCTACAATAAGTACATGCATAGAAACACTAGAACAAGCATTAAGAAATCTATACAAATACTTAAACACACTAGCAAAGGTAAATCAAAACTAAAGTGATAGAAAAAGCTATATCATCAAAATATATCATGGGCTTAAGTGTAACATGTAAAGCTACACAAATTTTAGGGGAAAAATTAAAAGATCTTTGAAATCTAGGGCTAAGTCAAGAATTATTAGACTTACTACCCTCTACCCTTAGGGCATACAAAAAAGAAATTTTCCAAACAGAAATAAAGTGAGAGCACAATCCTTAGTCTAATTTTCAAAAATAATAATTAATAATTATTTACTTTTTCCTCAATATACTTTTAAGTTTGGGTTATTTTTTATTATTTTATATTCAAAATAATAAATAATTTCAAAATTATGCTGTAATTTCAAAAATAATGCCATAATTCAAATTACCTCTCATTTCTCTATTGCTAAAACCATAATTCAAGCTATGTTCTTATGCTTGGATTATATTGGCATGTCACCGGAACCGCCCTCTCAAGTATTTCCCCATAGAACCACAGGAGAGGATGTTGCTAAATACAAATATGCTTGTATCTCCCATTTATTTCTTACATATATTTATTGGACACTTAGTATAAATCATATATTATTTAATAGAAGTTGTTTACTCCTCTGCTTACAATTCATTAGTTGCCTCTTAATCCACCTGCCTATAACTCAGTTATCTTATCATGGCCTTCAAGGTCTTGTATAACCTGTGTAACCTGATAGGTCTCTAATCTCCTCATCTAATGTCTCTCAACTCTTTATGTATCTCTATTCACTATGACCAAAGCACAAGGGCCTTTTTTGTCTTTCAGCATATCGAAGTAGTCCCAATCTTAGGGCCTTACCCTATCTTGTTCCTTGTCCATGGAGCAGTTTCACCTGGATGTTCACCTGCAAGTTTGCATGCACTCATTTGAGACTTCCTCAGAGCAGCCTTCCTGGATTACAAAGTAAAAGCAATCCCTGTCATGTTAACCTATCTGCTTGTATTCCACATATCAGTAAAGTAAATTAAGTCATTAATTTGCATGATTCTTGAATCATTTGTTATAGTTTGGCAATCTTTTGACAGAAAGTCAATCATGTTCACCACTTTTCACCAGTACTTAAACAGGGTAGAAGATATGAAGTAAATTTTGATTGATTAATAGCCTCATTTAACAATCTTGGTTTTGAATCCAATGATGTTTGATATTAATAGTCAAACACTCTTTTTAAAAATTTGTTGTCCTTGGTATGTCTTAATCTATAACTTTATTTTCAGCCTATGCATTGTCCTTTTTTTGGTGCCTTTTTGAGTATTTCATTATAGCTAAACCTCATTAATTTGAAAAGTTAATCTGATTTTGTCATTTGTTCAAATAATTAAACCCATTCAAGTTTTGGAAAAATGTATGCCTTCCTTTTTAGTTATATTTACTATTTTTATCTCTTATTTTACTGTTTTCTCTACCTTTAAATGGGTTTGCTTGGCCAGGTTAGCTTTCATTCTCTTTTCTTAATTTGGAAAGTTTTTGATGTCTTTTCATTGTTTTAATGGTAAACTTCTGGCTATTATCAATTATACTTGTTTGTATTTTTTGTTACCATAGCAGCATTAAAGTAGCTTTTTAATATTCTATAATAAATAATACTGTAATAATAAAAAAGTAAGCAATACATTTATAATCTGTAATAATCAGAAAATAGAAAATATTTTCTGAAGAATAATGAATTTCACTTTATGAAAATTTTGTCTTTATTTATTATCATATATGTTGTTTTCTCTATGGCCTAGACAACCTGTGTTTTCATATCTAAGATATAAGATATCTATGCTGTCATCTTCTATTTCCTGCACTAATTTTACTGGAGAAATATGCATATAAATACACATTTATATTTATATATGTGAGAATGTGTAGGATGAAATATATGTGTGTCTGTGTATATATGTATTTCTTTATACCTTAGAAAATATAATCTGCACCATTTATGAGAGTGGTTTTTTCCTTATAAATTTGCTATAGTACATTATACACATTTTTATGTGAAGTGATTTGTTATTTTATACAAAGTATACATTTGTCCTAAATTCTGCTAACTATAAGGCCTAACAAAGGAACTGGCATAGAATTACATTTTAGTCTTAGAAATTTTTTATTGATATGAATGTTATATGTTGATAAATATATATAAATGACAGAAGACACCCACTTCTATCCAGAATGTACAAGTCACATACAAATCAATAAGAAATAGGCAAACAACCCAAAAGAAGGGGACATAACTAGGACAGATACTTTAAATAGGAGGATTATGAGAGAACAACACATATATTGGCAAAGTCCTCTGTACCATTACTTACCAGAGAAATGTAAGTGAAAACCACTATGTGATATCATTGAAAATATTTTGTACCCATTGACAATGGGTACAAAGAAATATATTGAGAATAGAAAATATTGACATAGATTTGCTCTACTTGAGCCTCCTATTCATTGCCTGTGGAAGTGGAAATTTCCAATTAGAAAAACTGACAGTACCAACTTCAACCAAGTATAGGTGTACAGTATACAAAATTTTCATTACTACTTATAGATCCCTGATAAATGGGTGCCCATGTCCATGAAACAAACAAACAAGCAAACCAAAGTCTGCAGCTATTCATAGTAGTTTTATTTATAATAGCCCAAAACTTTAAAAATGACCCTAATATTTTTTAGTCTTAGAATGAATTCATAAATTATGGTGCATTTCTTAATGCAACAACATGATGAATCCTACAAATATAATGATAGTGAAAAGTAGTCACACACAATAGAGTAATATACTATCTAATTCCATTTGTATGACATTCAAGAATTGGTAAAATCACAGCACAGTGATACATATTAGAATAGCAATTACCTCTGGCAGTGATATTAACTTAGAAGGGACATAAGAAATCCTCCTAGGCTGCTGGCAGTGCTCTATATTTTGAACTGAGTAATGGTTACACAGTATTTATATGTGTAAAATTAATTGAGCTGTGTAGTTGATATCTTCACTTTTGTATACATAAATTACACTTCAATATTAAAAAATTCAACACAAAGTGTACTTTCTTTAAATAATTGTAAATCAGGAACACACGGGTAAAGCAGATAATTACATTAAATATGGGTAGCTGTGAATGGCTCCTGTACATATGTATAAGTTGTACATTTTTCAACTTTTTTATGGCACATTTGAAACCTAAATGTTGTGTACATTACTAATGTGCTCATTTTTCACTGATGTAGAGAATTTCCATATGTAATTTTATTATATTATATATAGTTATAAAAGTGACAGGAATTTGTGCAGAATTTATGTTTATCTCAAAATTTAAAATCATATAAATCATGGATTTGAATATAAAAAATATACTGTTGGCTTACTATGAAAAAAAGTACATTATTAGAAATAGATAAGCAAGTATCACTATTAGAAGGGAAGTAACCCGTAATTACAAAACATAAAAACTACTGGATTTTGCACTAGGTTGTAGGAAATACTTTCATACAAAATACATTCCTGATGATGGCAAATTCATAAAAAGGAGAAAGAATAAGAGCATCTGATGGAAAAAAACAATAATTAATTTATAATTGCTCTAAGTAATGACTAAAAGAAAATCATAGCAGAAATTTTAGGACAAGTAATATCAACAGTGTACTAAATATGTGAAAAAATGTTTATCATAAAATATTTTAAATGTTTTTCATCCATCTGTAACTCCCTAGTTAATGTTATTATCTTTATCAAATTCAATTTTCTTAAAATATATTTTTTATTGTTAGTTATTAGCTATTTACTTCTATCTGGTGAGTAGTAGCTGTTTTACTATATTTAGTTTTTAATTTTTAATTTTTATGTGTACATAGAGGGTGTCTGTATTAGTCTATTTTCATGTTGCTGATAAGGACATACCCGAGACTGGGAAGAAAAATAGGTTTAATTCGACTTACAGTTCCACATTCTGAGGCAGGGGAGGCCTCAGAATCATGGCAGGAGGTGAAAGGCACTTCTTACATGGTGGTGGCAAAAGAAAATGAGGAAGAAGCAAAAGCGGAAACCCCCGATAATCCCATCAGATCTCATGAGACTTATTAACTATCATGAGAATAGCACAAAAAAGACCAGCCCCCATGATTTAATTACCTGCCCCTGGGTTCCTCCCATGGCATGTGGGAATTCTGGGAGATATAATTCAAGTTGAGATTTGGGTTGGGACACAGCCGAACCATATCATTCTACCCCTGGCTCCTCGAAATCTTATGTCCTCATATTTCCAAACCAGTCATTCCTTCCCAACAGCCCCTGAAAGTCTTAGACTCATTTCAGCATTAGCCCAAAAGTCGACAGCCCAAAATCTCATCTGAGACAAGGCTAGTCCCTTCCGCTTATGAACCTGTAAACTCAAAAGCAAGCTAGGTACTTCCTAGATACAATAGGGGTATAGGTATTGGGTAAATACAGCCTTTCCAAATTGGAGAAATTAGCCAAAACAAAGGCGTTAAGGGCCTATGCAAGTCTGAAATCCAGTGAGGCAGTCAAATTTTAAAGCTCCAAATGATCTCTTTTAACTCCAGGTCTCACATCCAGGTCACACTCATGAAAGAGATGGGTATCCATGGTCTTGGGCATCACTACCCCTGTGGCTTTGCAGGGTACAGCCTCCCTCCCAGCTACTTTCACAGGCTGACATTGAGTAGCTGCAGCTTTTCCAGGTGCATGGTGCAAGCTGTTGATGGATCTACCATTCTGGGATCTGGAGAATGGTGGCCCTCTTCTCAAAGCTCCACCAGGCATTGGCCCAGTGGGTACTCTAGGTGGGGGCTCCAATCCCACATTTCCCTTCTGAACTGCCCTAGCAGAGGTATTTCATGAGGGCCCTGCCACTGCAGCAAACTTTTGCCTGGGCATTCAGGCATTTCCATACATCTTCTGAAGTCTAGGTGGAGGTTCCCAAACCTCAGTTATTGACTTCTGTGCACCTGCAGGCTCAACACCACATGGGAGCTGCCAAGGCTTCAGCCTTCCACACTCTGAAGTCACAGCCTGAGCTGTAAGTTGGCCCCTTTCAGCCATGGCTGGAGTGGCTCGGACACAGGGCACCATGTTCCTAGGCTGCACACAGTACCAGCGACCTGGGGCCCAGCCTGCAAAACCACTTTTTCCTTCTGGGCCTCCAGATCTGTGATGGGAGGGGCTGCCATTAAGGTCTCTGACATGGCCCAGAGACATCTTCCTCATGTTCTTGGGGATTAACATTAGGCTTCTTGCTACTTATGCAAATTTTTGCAGCCAGCTTGAATTTCTCTCCAGAAAATGAGTTTTTCTTTTCTATCATATAGTCAGGCTGCAAATTTTCCAAACTTTTATGCTGTGCTTCCCTTATAAAACTGAATGCCTTAGACAGAACCCAAGTCACCTCTTGAATGCTTTGATGCTTAGAAATTTCCTCCGCCAGATGCCCTAAATCATCTTCCTCAAGTTCAAAGTTTCACAAATCTCTAGGGCAGGGGCAAAATGCCACCAGTCTCTTTTTTTAAAACATAACAAGAGTCATTTTTACTCCAGTTCCCAATAAGTTCCTCATTTCCATCTGAGACCACCTCAGCCTAGACTTTATTGTCCATATCACTATCAGCATTTTGGGCAAAGCCATTCAACAAGTTTCTAGGAAGTTTCACAATTTCCCACATTTTCCTGTCTTCTTCAAGCCCTCCAAACAGTTCCAACCTCTGCCTGTTACGCAGTTCCAAAGTTGCTCCCACATTTTGGGGAATCTTTTCAGCAGTGCTCCACTCTACTGGTACCAATTTACTGTATTATTCTGTTTTTACATTGCTGATAAAGACATACCTGAGACTGGGAAGAAAAAGAGGTTTAATTGAACTTACAGTTCCACATGGCTGGGTAGACATCAGAATCACGGTGAAAGGCAAAAGGCATTGCTTACATGGCGGTGGCAAGAGAAAATGAGGAAGAATCAAAAAGGGAAACCCCTGATAAACCCATCAAATCACGTGAGACTCACTAACTACTAACTATCACAAGAATAGCACAGGAAAGACTGGCCTCCATGATTCAATTACCTCTCCCTGCATCCCCCCAATGACACATGGGAATTCTGAGAGATACAATTCAAGTTGAGATTTGGTGGGGACACAGGCAAACCATATCAATATCTATATTTATGGAGTACATGGAATATTTTGTTGCAGGCATACAATGTGTAATAATCACATTAGGTTAAATGGGGTATCAGTCACCTCAAGTATTTGTCATTTCTTTGTACCATGAACATTTTGATTCCACTATTTTAGTTACTTTAAAATATACAGTAAATTATAGTTGATTGCAGTCACCCTGTTGTGCTATCAAATACTAGGTCCTAATCGTTCTTTTTTTTTTTTTTTTTTTTTTTTTTTTTTTTATTTTTATTTTTTTTCTTTTATTATTATTATTATTATTATTATTATTATACTTTAGGTTTTATGGTACATGTGCACAATGTGCAGGTAAGTTACATATGTATACATGTGCCATGCTGGTGCGCTGCACCCACCAACTCGTCATCTAGCATTAGGTATATCTCCCAATGCTATCCCTCCCCCCTCCCCCCACCCCACAACAGTCCCCAGAGTGTAATGTTCCCCTTCCTGTGTCCATGTGTTCTCATTGTTCAATTCCCACCTATGAGTGCGAATATGCGGTGTTTGGTTTTCTGTTCTTGCGATAGTTTACTGAGAATGATGATTTCCAATTTCATCCATGTCCCTACAAAGGACGTGAACTCATCATTTTTTATGGCTGCATAGTATTCCATGGTGTATATGTGCCACATTTTCTTAATCCAGTCTATCATTGTTGGACATTTGGGTTGCTTCCAAGTCTTTGCTATTGTGAATAATGCCGCAACAAACATACGTGTGCATGTGTCTTTATAGCAGCATGCTTTATAGTCCTTTGGGTATATACCCAGTAATGGGATGGCTGGGTCGAATGGAATTTCTAGTTCTAGATCCCTGAGGAATCGCCACACTGACTTCCACAAGGGTTGAACTAGTTTACAGTCCCACCAACAGTGTAAAAGTGTTCCTATTTCTCCACATCCGAATCAATATCATGAAAATGGCCATCCTTCCCAAGGTAATTTACAGATTCAATGCCATCCCCATCAAGCTACCAATGACTTTCTTCTCAGAATTGGAAAAAACTACTTTAAAGTTCATATGGAACCAAAAAAGAGCCCGCATTGCCAAGTCAGTCCTAAGCCAAAAGAACAAAGCTGGAGGCATCACGCTACCTGACTTCAAACTATACTACAAGGCTACAGTAACCAAAACAGCATGGTACTGGTACCAAAACAGAGATATAGATCAATGGAACAGAACAGAGCCGTCAGAAATAATGCCACATATCTACAAGTATCTGATCTTTGACAAACCTGACAAAAACAAGAAATGGGGAAAGGATTCCCTATTTAATAAATGGTGCTGGGAAAACTGGCTAGCCATATGTAGAAAGCTGAAACTGGATCCCTTCCTTACACCTTATACAAAAATCAATTCAAGATGGATTAAAGACTTAAATGTTAGACCTAAAACCATAAAAACCCTAGAAGAAAACCTAGGCATTACCATTCAGGACATAGGCATGGGCAAGGACTTCATGTCTAAAACACCAAAAGCAATGGCAACAAAAGCCAAAATTGACAAATGGGATCTAATTAAACTCAAGAGCTTCTGCCTAATCGTTCTTTGAAGACCTGATTTGGTTTAAAAAAATTTATTTCTTATATAGCGCAATATTACAAAATATTCTAAATTTCAAGTTATTGCAAAAATGTTTTTTATAAGAAATTAACTGTCAATGCTATTGAATACAAGGTATTGCATAAAATAAATTTTAAAAATCCAAAGAAATGTTTAGCTCTGTGACTATAGGTTGTTAGAATATATGTTCTGTTTCTCTTTCATTCTACCCCATTTCACACAGAAAATGTGAAATTCTTATGATTGCCTCAAGTTCTTATGATCAAATCCAACATGGCCTGCACAGAAGTTAGCTCTGCGACTTCTCTATTGTTCACTCACTCTACTCAAGCTTTGGCTGTTCCCTTGTTCCTCCTCAAGCAGGTCCTGTATTCTCATATCTCAAAGACTTAGATTGCTGTGCCTTTGTTCTAGACCATTCTGCCTCTGCCATACCTGTAACCAGTTTTTTCGCTGTTTTCATGCCTTTTCTCTAATACCTCTTTCTTAATGAGGCTCACCTAAGTGCATCACGATCCACCCCTAACATAATCCTGACTCCCTTTAGCCTGCTCTTCTTTTTCTATTCCATATTTCTCCTTCTGTCATATAATCAACATTTTTCTGTATTTATTTTGCTATTGTTTATTATCACCCCTCAGCACAGAAGAATGGGAGTTTCATGTGGGAAAGAATCTGTGATTGATTTCAAGCATCTAGAGCATAGTAGGTGCTCAGTAAATATTTGTTGTTTATTGAAAATAAATGGAGAGAAATAGTATCTATAGAAAATTTTCTAATCTGAATCAGTAAGCACTTCAAGAAATTACTACTTTGAGGGACCAATCAAAATTTTAAAATAATTTATATATGATATATAAATTATTATAATTATTAATATATACTAATTATATTTTAATATAATATATTACAGTTATAAAAATAACATAATTATAATATAAATATTAAAATATATTTAATAAATAATAATATAATTATAATTATATAAATATAATAAAAATTATATTGCATTGTAACAATTATAATTATAATTATATAATTATACCAAATAGACCATCTCTTTTTGTTTAGATTCCCACAGAAACAGGACTAGAGACAAAAATTCAGTTGCAAGTGGGTTATTTGGGAAGTGATGCCAGGAAATACCAGTAGGAGTGGAAAAGTGAAAGGAGAGAGATGTGTGCATTATCAAGCTAGTTACCCATATGGGCAACTAGAGCTTGATATTCCTAGGGAGTTAGAGGGCGGTGTAGAATAAGGGCTTTCTAGTTATTCCACCATAGAAGTGAGGAAGCTGTGGTATTATTTACCAACTCTGTCTATAATTGTTCATTTGTAGCTACTGCCATTGTCTATACCACTTCAGTATTTTTGCCACTCATGTACTTAAAAAACATCTTTCTGTGACCAGAAAAATGACTTCAGGAAAAGCATTACAAGAGTTCGTATCATAAAGCTTCTGGTGTGCAAAAGTAAATGCTAATGAGAATGTGCTGAGCACCAATAGAATTGTCAACAGATTATGATAAAAAAATTTAAAAGTAATGTCTGTAATACAGAAAAGAGAGGCAAAATAGTAAAAACTGAAATGCATGCATGCTTCATCTATTCCAAAAGTTGGAAACATTATCGTAAATAAAATAAGCCAGACACAAAGGATAAATATCATATGATTCTGTTTACATGAAACACCTAGAATAGGCAAATTCATAGAAGCAGAATATAGATTTGAAGGTACCAGAGGAAGGAATTGGGAGTAATTGCTTAAGGGGTAGAAAGTTTCTATTTTAGATTATTAAAAAAACTGAAATAGATAGTGGTGATGGAAACACAATATTGTGGACTTATTTAATGGCACTAAATGATACACATAGAAAGGCTAAACTAGCATTTTTGAATGTTATATATGTTATAAGAAAAAGTCAATATAAAGTTCATGACCAGCCTGGCCAATATGGTGAAACCCTGTCTCTACTAAAAATACAAAAATTAGCTGAGCATGCTGGCAGGAGCCTGTAGTCCCAGATACTCAGGAGGCTGAGGCAGGAGAATTGCTTGAACCCAGGAGGCGGAGGTTGCAGTGAGCTGAGATCGTGCCACTGCACTCCAGCCTGGGTGACAGAGTGAGACTCCATCTCAAAATAAATAACTTAATTAATTAAGATAAATAAATAAAAATAAATAAAATAAAAAATAAATTTAAAAAAGAAAAAATGATAAAGGTCATCACAATTCAAAGGACAGGAAAACATAAATGAAAGAGTACATGTTGTGAATGAGGAAAAACAATTGGGATTTTCAATATTTTGGGGGGTTATAAAATAACAGTGTGACACTTTATGAAAAGAAATAGAAATCTCTGATAAAGAAAAACCTCAATATCTCATTTCCAAGTTTGTATACAAGAAACTTATGCAAAGAGTTATGCAAGGAGAAACTTGGATCCATACTCTTTGCAAATTTGTTTCTGATAGTGCAGACTGAAAACAACCTAAATATACACTAATATGGGACTGAATATTTTATTTTTGGTTCATTCAAACCATGGAATTGTTTAAATATGTTGAAGTGAATAAGCTTTGTGAATAAACCTCAGGAATATAATTAAGTAAAAATAGCCAGAATGATGAAAATCATATTACAATTCTGGGAAAAATTAAATATTTTGAAAAATCTTATAATAGAATTGATAAATAGGGTTATATATGTCAAATGTTTTAAAAAGTGACCAAAAATTTATTCTGACTTCAAAATAGAAATACAAAGATTCAAAGAGGCTCCTTTATGCTGCAAATGTTCATTTTTAAAATAAAAAATTGAAAACAAATAGGATTACATATTAATATTCATTTAATATGATGTTGCTTAATGCATGTTCATTATACTTTAAAGTTACTTTTTTCTGAATGCTTGCCTTTTTTATAAAATAGATTATTATATTAATTATAGCCTGTACTTTTAATCAGAATTAATAACCCCCTTTTCAATTAGTTTATTATGACTTCAATTACATTGCCTGTGCATAATTTTATTTTTAACTTTTCCGTTTCATTATCTTTTAATTAAAAACTAACATACGGGGTTGTAAAATTATCATCTCAAAGTCTTTTAACATAATTTAAACAGATTTTTTACCTCAAACTTTATATATTTATTTTTACTTTCATCTTATATATCTTATTATTAGTTTGTTAATATTTTTTCCACATTTCTTCTGTTAGTGAAACTGTCTTTTATTTGCCTGTGATAGGCAAAGAAGACGGGCATGTCTTCATGTCTTCTTGAGATCTGTGCCATTTGTAGGGCTCAGAAATTGTCACTGCTCCTGACAGCATGATGAGAGGCGTATGCTGTATAATCTATGCCTAACATGGGTATGTTTCTAATACTTGTGGTACTTTTTCTTTTTTATTTTATTTTCTTTTTTTCTCTTTCTTTCTTTCCTTTCCTTTCTTTTTTTGTTTTTCACTTTTCCTTTCTTCTTTTCTTTTATTTTCTCTTCTTTTTTTTTTTGGTAAAGTTGCAGTTTCACCATGTTGCCCAGGCTGGTCTTAAACTCCTGAGCTCAAGCGATCCTCCCTCCTCGGCCTCCCAAAGTGCTGGGATTACAGGTGTGAGCTACTATGCCCAGTGTTGCCTGTGATACTTTTAAAATTTGTTTCAGCTAACAAGGAATACATTCTGATTTAATTTACAATATTGTTTACTATTAATGTTTAAGGATTTTTACCTCAACTGTAAGTAAAAGTGTCCACTTCTGTAGTTGACCCTTAAGCTGGTATTCATCTTTATAATCTCTTTCCCACATCATTCACTGTAGATTTTGCTTATTCTCACACAGCCTTTTATGTAAATTAATTCACCTACAAGGTGGGATAATACAGCCCTGTGCCATTGTTTCCAATGGTCTCTTCAACGGCCCCGTAACTTTTAACATTCAAATAGAAGTGCCAAGAGACACCCCAGAGAATAACAGGTTTCAGACATACTCCTCTCTATGTACATTGTTATCATGAGTGCGAGCTCCACATAATTACCAGGCCTGACTCCTCCCATTGATAAACAACTTTTTTATCCCTCCTTGAGCAGCAGCATGAGGAGTCCATGTGGCAGTTATTGCTTCACCGCATTCTGCCCCCGCCGGAAGTACCACTGACTTCCCCAGGAATCAGGCTTTCCAACTCACCAGAGTATAAAACTGTGAAAATATGAAGCATAGTTGCAATACTGCTAAGAAAAGCCATTTGTACTTTCTTCCACCCCTTCCTTTTTAGACTTACATAATTTAACTCTGTGGAACACAACACATAAAGTGGCCACTGATTCAATGCAGAACACTGCCTCTGCGGTGATGCCTTAGCTGAGCAATCCATAGGCCATTCCAATATTCTATCAGAACAGCTCCTTCCAGTCATAGAGTATTTAATACTTCAAGTGATCTTTCACTCGCTAAGCACCTTATTGACTGTGAAAAAATATTATTCTGAGGCAATGCATGTAGGGTCCCATGTTATGAATTATTCATTAGGTTATTAGGGGTTGTGTTACAAAAATGCAAAACTCTCAGATAGCGATACTGTCAAGGAACATATTAGGGAAATAAACTCATATCCAGATTATGCATAATTTGGGATTGATTATTATTATTGTTTTTTTTTTTGAGACGGAGTCTCCCTCTGTCGCCCAGGCTGGAGTGCAGTGGCGTGATCTCGGTTCACTGCAAACTCTGCCTCCCAGGCTCACGTCATTCTCCTGCCTCAGCCTCTCCAGTAGCTGCGACTACAGGCGCCCTCCGCGAAGCCCGGCTAATTTTTTTTTTGTATTTTTTAGTAGAGACGGGGTTTCACAATGTTAGCCAGGATGGTCTCTATCTCCTGACCTTGTGATTCGCCCGCCTCGGCCTCCCAAAGTGCTGGGATTACAGGTGTGAGCCACCGCACCCAGCCAAAGGGATTGATTGTAATCAACATAGCAGTGAGTGACGGGCATATCTTCTTGAGATCTGTGCCATTTGTAGGGTTGAGAATTGGTCACAGCTCCTGACAGGATGATGAGAGGAATATGCTATGTGATCTGTGCCTAACATCCCTCAACATTAGCATTACTGCACTCTTCATGAGCCTAGAAGATTAAGTCTAAAGTGGCAGAGGATAGAAACTAGTTGACATCATTGGCTATGTTCCTAACAAGTGTTGAGTGCCTCCTCTGATGCAGTTACTTTCTGGGGTCCATCGATGTGAGACCCAAAGTTTTGCACATTTTGTGCTCACTTCCATGTGTCCATCCACATGCCTCTTCCCCAGACTTCAATATATCTATCTGATTTTCTAATGCTCTTTTCATGACTCTTATCAACAAGCCAAGCCATTTAATGCTTTACAGCAGTCCGCATACCTGGGCCAGATTTCTTGGGTCACTTTACACCTTTTTACACTCATATCAAGTGGACAACAAAGAGTAATGCTTGTAACATTACTTGCTGAGAGGATTCACTTCATTAATGTATTTCAGAACCACATCTTCCGACTGGTGCAATATTACAATTGCAGTCTATTTTCATCTCATTCCAACATATCAAGTTGACCCATATGTAAACTGGGACCAATTATATTTCCTCTTCTATGAGATGATTTTAAGAAACATTCCCTCACCCATAAGGTTATAGACATGAGCTGAGAGAAGTGGTCAATGCAACAATAGGCAATGCATGCAGGGTCTCATGTTATGAATTATTCATTAGGTTACTAGGGATTGTGTTAGAAAAGTGCAATGTGCCTTCTTGAACCTGATAGCAAATTGTCATTTTAGTTATTTGATAGATTGCTACTGTACCTGATAAGTTTAGCAGATTTAATAATGCTAAAGGGTAGTTCCAGTCACATCATCACTTAATTTCTACAGGTACTCAATCGCTGTTAGTATCAGGTAGTTAACAGAATTCTAAGATAACCTCCAAGATTCTTGTCTCCGACCCTGTACACACCCTGTACATCTTTTCCCCTTGGTTGTAGGAATTCCCTCTGAAAATGATGGAATTTCATTTCTGTGATAAGGCAACGTTATATGGAAAGGTGAAAGGATTTTGCACATGCAATTAAAGTCCCAAATCAGTTTATTTTTAGTGAATTGAAAGGAAGACTATTCTGGGTTGGGTAAGAATCAGTTTGGTGCAATTTGTTAAAAGAGGGGCTGAGATCATTGCTCATCTGAGAATGGTTATCCTGCTGGCTTTAAAGAGAAGTTTCTATATTGTGAGGGGGATAGATGGATAGAAATTGAAAATGTCCTTTAGGCATTGTGAACAACCTCCATGAATGGCCAGTTAAGAAAATGGAGACCCCAATTCTGCAATCAAAAGAACTAAATTATACCAACAGCCTAATGAGCTCACAAGAGGGCTATGAACTCCACATAACAATGCAGCCTGGCTAACACCATGATTTCTATTTTGTGAGACCCTGACCAGAGAATCCAATGGTAGTTTGTCTGGACTTCTGACCTACAGAAATTGAAGCAATAAATAGGCATAGCTTTACCCTGAAAATTTGGAGAAAGTGTGTCTTGCAGCATGTAAAACTAATATAGATCATTAGCACACTAGAAGCTTCTTTTCTAATATCACGGAGTCTGTTCACTATTGAAGTAAATATTGCCCAGGGGATGAAGTTTTCATTTAAAAAATTCTCATTATCACATCTTCTCACTGTCACATTGCTTTTGCCCAATTCTCTATCATCTTCCTTCCTTTTGTTCTATATATCTCTTACACTTTACTTTGTATTTCATTTTCCCTTGTTTGAGATAAACTTTTTGATTTATATTTCAGCTCACTAGTTGTATTGTTTCTCAATTCATATATTTGAAGCTACTTACCAGATACCAGAGATTACATGGATTTGAGACTTTTATTTAAAGTGAATCACGTGGTGTAGCAATAGAAAGAGAATGAAGGCAAGCAATGGAGATCCAATTGGTAACTGCAGCATAAGCCTTCACTTCGGCCAGTCTTACAAGCTGCACTGTATTGAGACTAGCTTGAATGATCAATATTTATGTAAAGAATCTTGGATTTGAGAGAACACATCTAAAAATCTCTCTCATTCACTCCGTGGTCAAACAGGCTTATTAAACTGAATAGGGTAATTACAAAGCAACAGTAAAGAGACTAACTAGGTGTCACAAGAAAAATTTCAGACATTGAAAAGTATACCATAAATGCCACTGCCCTTATTTTAGCCAAGAATAAAACCAACAAACCAACAATCAAACAAAGAAAGGTATCTAGGCATCCCCAGAGAAAGAGACAGAATTTTTGTCAGCCAGCCTGAAATTAGTTCTACTTCTATATTAATCCTCCCACCTACCAGATTACTCTGCTCAGTCTTCTACTAAACTCATCTCATAGTTGTATTTTGCACTACTTACTATTGATATATTTAATTGCCATTTTTTTGTCAAAACTTTCCAAATTATTTCCCTTTTGGTGTGTCTTCTCTATTATCTTGAACATATTAGTAACAGTAATTTAAAATTCTTTCAATTCTCAACAACCCAATCTCCTGCAGATGTGCTTTAATTAACTGTTGGTGCTCTTCAGTTTTTGTCAGTAGAATACATCTTTTAGCATGGCTCATAATTTTTTATTGCATAATTGGCAGTGAAGATGAAAAATTGTATAGAATTGGGAAAGTGATGTTTCCAAAAAAGACACTTTATGTTTTAAAGCGGATACCAGCCTATCTTCCCAATTTTGTACAAAGTGGGCATTTGGGTTTGTAAGGTCTGTTATTTTATTCTTTTTTAAATTAATTAATTAATTTATTATTATTATACTTTAGGTTTTAGGGTACATGTGCCCAATGTGCAGATTAGTTACATATGTATACATGTGCCATGCTGGTGCGCTGCACCCACTAACTCGTCAAGTAGCATTGGGTTTATTATTTTTCTTTTTGCTTTATTTTTTCTTTACATTCTTAACCATACATCTTTCAAACTCTTGGTCAGCAAACTACTGTAGGTCAATTTTTTTTCTCCTGCTTCTGATGCCTTTGTTACTTTTATACAAATGTTAGGCACTGAGTTTAGAAACATGACAGGAAATTTTGAGGGACTTAATGATGTTAATTTACTCTAGTAATAAACTTTTGCTTTAAGCAAATTGTTGTTGTAAAGGTGTTGTATCCACCTGAATCTGTGATTAATCTCACTGTGAAGATTGGATATTTCAAGTATACCTTTTACAAGATGTACTTCTGATGAGGCCCAAAGGAAAGCCGAAAATGCTAGTTAGGTCTCATGTTTCTTAGTGGAGATTGAAGTCCAACTTTTTCACCCTTGCCAGCCTCATATGAATACCAAGAGCTATGCTGTCTATCTCAGCAACTCTCATGCTATTTTCCAATAGTCACACATTTGTTGGGGAAAAGAGACAAAAAAAATGTGCTCACTTCTTTAAGCTTCTCTTCTTTGCTTTCACCTTCATCATAAACCCTTGTTGCTTCCTTTGATTGCCAATCTCTTTATACAAATTTAAAAATATTTTGTATACATATTCTATTTACCTTGAATAAGTGCTGGTATAAAACAAACTATACTTTCATTTATAATTCATTTCATTTAAAAAATGAATAGACTATTAATGACCTTCAAGAAAATGTTATCTATTATACATGTACTTAAAGCCCTAAAAATAGAAAAAAAAGTAAATAAGCAGAAAACCATTTGAAAATATAGTGGCGAAAAATTTCCAAAATATGTTGTAAAATATAAACCTACAAATTAAAGTGCACACAAATCAACAATGATTACACAGAACTGCTTAAGCCCTCCAAACGGCTGAACACAAAACATGAAAAAGGCATTTTAGGAGCAGTCAAATTTTTTAAATGATGTTTTACATAGAAGATAAAAACAACAAACATTATAGTTGACTTCTCATTAGAAACAGTGGTGGTTGGAAGAAGATGAAATAATATATTTTTTTAACTCTGTAAAGTAATAAAATACATTATCCACTTAATTTCATGTCAACATAAAATCCCTTTAGAGAAGGGCATTTTAACCTAAAATGCCAATTTTATTAATTAAATTTGAGATAATTTACTAACTGTAAACCTATACTATTGGACATAATAAAGGAAAATTATCATGCTGAAGGGAATCGACATAAAAGAAAACTTGAATTGACCTAAGAAAAAGAACATCTTAAGTGGTAATGTGTCAGTATATATAAAAGATCATATACAGATAGAAAGATAGGTAGATACATAGATAGATAGATAGATAGATAGATGCATAGATACATAGATAGACAGATGATAGATAGATAATCTTTCCGTTAGTTCAAAATCAAGACATAAATTAAAAACATACATCACTGACTTCTGGTTCCAAAATGGTAGCAGAGAAGCAGGTTGGCTTCACTCCCTCCCACAGAAAACCAAAGGCAAATCTACATCACAGACACTATCACCAGTAATATTTCAGAAGCCAAATATGGTTCCTGGGGCTACAGAGAAGTTAAAAAACAAACAAACAAAAAAAACCCCCCAAAACTCTGAGCAGATGGTAAGAGAGAATCAGACTTCCAGATTTGCAATGATGCTTCCCTGACTCTTCTCTACACAAAGTGTGTAAAAATTTTCCATCAACTTATGGTTTCTATGTGAATAAAACCAACAAACAAAAAACACTAATAGACAAAAATATTTGAAGGTATAAAACATATTGGTAAAATTAAGTACATGGACAAACCCAGAATAGTCTAATACCATAATTATGATGTGCAATCCATTTATAACTGTAGTATGAAGTGCAAAAGACAAATCTATTACAAAATAATATTTAATATTAACCTATTCAGAGATAGACAATATAAAATATATAATTTGAGGCAAAATAAACACAAAATGTGAGGGGAATGAAGATAATGTTTAGAGGGTATTTTTATTGTTTTTGTATTCTTATCTGTGTTATTTCAGAAAAGATCATCTCTTTAGAAACTTTAAAAAAATTTAATAGCTTTGCGGGTACAAGTGTTTTTGGTTACATAGATGAATTGTATAGTGATGAAGTCTGAGATTTTAGTGCACCCTGAGAAGTGTCCATTGTACACAATATATAGTTTTCTAATCCCTTACCCCACTTCACCCTCTCCCTTCTGAGTTTCCAAAGTTCATTATATCACTCTGTATGCCTTTGTATACCTATAGTTTAGCCCCCATTATAAGTGAGAACATGCAATATTTGATTTTCCATTCCTGAATTACTTCACTTAGAAAATGGCCCCCAGCTACATCCCAGTTGCTACAAATGAAATTATTTTGTTCTTTTCTATGGTTGAGTAGAATGCCACAGTGTATAAATACTACATTTCCTTTATCCACTTATTGGCCAATGGGCACTCAGATTCATTTCATATCTTTACAGTTATGAATTTTGCCAAAAATTACATGTGCAGATGTCTTTTTCATATAACTTTCCCTTTTGGTAGATACCCAGTAGTGAGATTGCTGGACCAAATGATAGATCTACTTTTAGTTCTTTAGTACATCTCAGTACTGTTTTCCATAGAGGTTGTACTAATTTACTTTCCCACCAGTAGTGTATAAATGTTTCCTTTTCACGACTTCCATGCCAACATCTATTGTTTTTTGACTTTTTAATAATGGCCATTCTTGCAAATGTAAGGTAGTATCTTATTGCAGTTTTAATTTGCATTTCCCAGATGATTACTGATTTTGAGCACTCTTTCATATGTTTGGTGGCCATTAGTATTTCTTCTTTGGAGAAATGTCTATTCATGGCATTTGCCTACTTTTTGATGGAATTACTTGTTTTTGTTCTTGCTGATTGTTTGAGTTCCTTGTAGTTTCTGGATATTAGTCCTTTGTCAGATGCATAGTTTGCAAATATTTTCTCTCATTCTCTGGGGAGTCTGTGTACTCTGATGATTATTTCTCTGATGATTATTTCTTTTGCTGAACAGAAGCTTATTAGTTTAATTAGGTCTCATTTATTTATTTCTGATACATTTGCTTTTGGAGTTTTAGTCATAAATTTTTTACCTTGGCCAATTTCCAGGAGAACTTTTTCTAGGTTTTCTTCTAGAATTGTTGTGATCTCAGGTCTTAGATTTAAGTCTTTGATCCATCATGAGTTGATTTTTGTATAACATGAGAGATAAAGATCCAGTTTCATCTTTCTACATGTCACTATCTGATTTCCCCAGCACAGTTTATTAAATAGAGTGTCCTTTTTCTAATTTATGTTTTCATAGATTTGTCAAAAATCAGTTGTATGCATTTGGCATTGTTTCTGGGTTCTCTATTCTGTTCCATTGGTTGATGTGTCTACTTTTATATCAGTATCATGCTTTTTTGGTTACTGTAGCCTTTTAGCATAATTTGATGTGAGGTAATGTGATGCCTTCAGATTTGGTTTTTTTTTTCTCATTAGGATGGCTTTGAATATTCAGAATTGTTTTTGGTTCCATGCAAATTTTAGAAATATTTTTTCTAATTCTGTGAAAAATGATGTTGGTATTTTGATGGGAATTGCATTGAATCTGTGGATTGCTTTGAGAAATATGATCATTTTTGAGATACTGATTTTTCCAGTCCATAAGCCTGGGATGTGTTTTCATTTTTTCATGTCATCTATGATGTCCTTCCTCTGTAGTGTTTTGTAGCTATCTTTGTAGAGACCTTTTACCTCTTTAAGTGTATCCCAAAGTATTTTATTTTATTTTTTTTGCAGATATTACAAAAGAGATTCAGTTCTTGTTTGACTCTCAGCTTGGTCATTGGTGTATAGCAGAGCTAGTAAATTGTGTAAATCGACAAATAATAATATTGGTGAACAGTGATATTTTGTCTTCCTCTTTTTCAATTTGAATGCCCTTCATTTCTTTCTCTTGATTGATATCGCTAAAACTTCCAGTACTAGGTTGAATAAAAGTGATGCAAGTGGGCATCCTTGAATTGTTCCTGTTCTAAGGGGGAATACATTCAACTTTTCCTATTTCAGTATAATCTTGGCTGTGGGTTTGTCATATATAGCTTATATTATTATTATTATTATTGTTATTATTATTATTGAGATGGAGTCTTGTTTTGTCACCCAGGCTGGAGTGCAGTGGCGCGATCTCCGCTCACTGAAAGCTCCGCCTGCTGGGTTCACGCCATTCTCCTGCCTCAGCCTGTGGAGTAGCTGGGACTACAGGCGCCTGCCACCACCCCGGGATAATTTTTTGTATTTTTAGTAGAGTCAGAGTTTCACCGTGTTAGCCAGGATAGTCTCTGTCTTCTGACCTCGTGATCAGCCCTCCTCCGCCTCCCAAAGTGCTGGGATTACAAGCGTGAGCCACCGCGCCCGGCCTAGCTTATATTATTTTGAGGTATGTCCCTTGTATGCCTAATTTGTTGAGGGTTTTTATCACAAAGTGATGCTGAATTTAATTATTTGTTTTTTCTACATCTACTGATATGATCATATAGATTTTGTTTTAAATTCTGTTTATGTGATGTATCATATTTATTGACTTGTGTGTATAAAGCCTTCTCTGTATCCCAGAGACAAAACCCAAATGAACGTGGTGTATTATCTGTTTGATGCACTATTGGATTCTGTTAGCCAGAGTTTTGTTGAGGATTTTTGCATCTATATTCATCAAGGATATTGGTCTGCAGCTTTTTGTTGTCGTCGTTACATTCTTTCCTGATTTTGGTATCAGGGTCATACTTGGCTTCATAGAATGAGTTAAGGAGGACTTCTTTTCTCAACCTTTTGGAATAGTTTCAGTAGAATTGGTAGCAATTCTTCTTTCAGCGTGTGCTGAAATTCAGCTGTGAATTTATCTGGCCCTGGGCTTTTTGTGGTGTTGGCATTTTTAATTTTTTTTACTACTGATTCAATTTCACTGCTTGTTATTGGTCTGTTCATGGTTTCTATTTCTTTCTGATTTAATCTAGGAGGGTTGTATGTTTCCTGAAATTTACTTATTTCCTCTAAGTTTTCCAGTTTGTGTGAAAAGAGGTGTGCATAGTAGTATCAAATTATCTTTTGTATTTCTGTGGTGCCAGTTGTAAGGTCTTCATTTTCATTTCTAATCGAGTTTACTTGAATCTTCTCTCTTATTTTCTTGATAGAGCTAGCTAATTATCTATCAATTTTTATCTTTCCAAAAAATCAACTTTTTGTTTTATTTTATTTTTGTATTTTTTGTTAACTTTTCAATTTCATTGCGTTCTGCTTTGATCTTTGTTATTTCTTTTCTTATGCTAGCTTTGAGTTTTGTTTGTTCTTCTTTCTTTAGTTCTTTGAGGTGTGATGTTAATTTGTCAATTTGTAATCTGTTTTTGATGCAGGCATTTAGCACTATAAGCTCTCTTCTCAGTACTTTCTGCTGTATCCCAGAAGGTTTGATAACTTTTGTCACTATTATCATTTATTTCAAGATATTTTTAAATTTCTATCTTGATTTAATTCCTTATCCCAAAATCATTCAGGAACAGAACGTTTAATTTCTTTGTGTTTGTATAGTTTTGATAGTTCCTTTTGCAGTTGATTTCTAGTTTTATTCCACTGTGGTCTGAGAAGATACTTGATATGATTTCAATTTTTAAAACTTCATTAAGGCACGTTTCTTGACCTATCATATGGTCTGTCTTGGAGAATGTTCCATGTGCTGATGAGAAAAATGTATATTCTGCAGTACTTGGGTGGAATATTCTCTTTATATCTATTAGGCCCATTTATTCTATAGTGTAGTTTACATCCATTGTTTCTTCATTGACTTTCTGTCTTGAGGATCTGTCTAAAGCCATCAGAGAGTGATGAAATTCCCCACTATTATGTGTTGCTGTCTATATCATTTCATAGGTCTAGTAGTATTTGTTTTATGAATCTGAAAGACCCAGTGTTAGGTGCATATACATTTAGAATTATAATATAGTGTTGTTTGATTGATTGTTTTATCATAATTTAAAGACCTTTATCTTTAAAAAAAAACTTGTTGTTTTAAAGTCTGTCTTAGCCCATTTAAGAATGGCTACTTCTACATGCTCTTGATTTCCACTCACAGGAAATATTTTTTTTCACCCTATTACCTTGAGTTAATATGAATCCTTAACATTTTAGGTGAGTCTCATGACCACAGAAGATAATTTGGTTTGTGATGTTTTCTATCCATTCTGCCATTCTGTTCTTTTAAATGGAGCATTCAAGCCACTTGTGTGCAATATTAATATTGAAATGTGAGGCCCTGGTTCAATCATCATGTTAATTGTTACCTAGACACTTTGTTTGCTTCATTGTGTTACTGTTTTATAAGCACTGTTTTATGTTTTCAAGAGGTTCTCTGCTGGTGCATACCATCTTTGTTTCAAGATTTAGAACTCCTTTTAGTATTTCTTGCAGGGCTGGTCTTGTAGTAACAAATTCCCTCAGCATTTGTTTCTCCAAAACTAAGTATATTTCTCTATCATTTATGAAAATTAATTTTGCTGGATGCAAATTTTTGGCTAATAGTTATACTGTTTAAAGAAGCTACATATAATCCCTTCTGGCTTGTAAGGTTTCTGCTGAGAAGTCTGGTGTTAGTCTGATAGATTTTTCCTTTATGGATTACCTGATACTTTTGTCCCACAGCTCTTAGAATTATTTCCTTCATGTTGATGTTAGATAGCCTGATGACTACAGGGCTTGGTAATGTTCTTTTTGCAATAAATCTCCCAGGAGTTCTTTGTGCTTCTTGTATGTGGGTATCTAAGTCTCTAGCAAGGCCGGGGACTTTTCAACCATTATTCTCTTAGATAAGTTTTCCAAATTTTTGCTTTCTCTTTTTCCTTGGGAAATCGAATTATTCTTAAATTTGGCCATTTTACATAATCCGGTATTTTTTGGAGACTTTTTTTTCATATCTTTTGGTTTTATTTTCTTTATTTTTGTCTGATTGGGTTATTTGAAAAGCCTTATCTTTGAGTCCTGAAATTCTTTCTTCTACTTGGTCTAGACTATAGTTAAAACTTTCCACTACATTTTAAAATTTCATAAATGTGACTGTTGTGGGGTGGGGGGAGGGGGGAGGGATAGCATTAGGAGATATACCTAATGCTAAATGATGAGTTAATGGGTGCAGCACACCAGCATGGCACATGTATACATATGTAACTAACCTGCACATTGTGCACATGTACCCTAAAACTTAAAGTATAGTAATAAAAAAAAAAGACTTCCTGATGGAGACAACAATGTGGCTTTCAGGCCATGCTCCTCCCAGTCTGCCCACAAAGCCAGGGTGCCTAGCTCTTATGCTTTTGGCTACAGCAGACTTCCCACTTGACCCTGGTTCTGGACAAGATAATTTTTCCCCACTTGAGGCTATATTACATATTTCCATTGGAAGCTTCTCTCACCCTGAAACCGCTGCCTGAGTTAGCTGGCAGACTTCTGTGAGTTTCCCTGTAATGCAAAATCAGAAACAGCTTCCCTCAGTTTGTGCTAGATACTGGGGATGATGGCAAGGCTCTTCCCACTGCCGCTCCTTTTATAAGCCCACTGCTTCATAAATCTCTTCCTGCACTGGGTATGGTTAGACCTTCTCTTGTGACCTGGATTGCCAAATTAATCACTGGGAGTGTATATTCTAAGGGCAATTTCTCCCCCTCTCACACTCTGGGGATTTAAAAGTTTCTGCCTGGCTCATTGTTTAGGCAGAAGTCTGACGTTTTTTTCTAAGGGTCTGTGGTTTCCTGTTAAGTTTCTGCATTGCTTCTGGGAAAACAGTTTGCAATATGGACCTCTACACACAATTGTGTTTTTCCAAGTAGGAGATGCATGCTAACACTACTTCCAATCTTCATCTTAGATGGCGTCTCTTTAAAATAATATGTTATATCTAAAATTATTTTCTATACGCCTCATGATAACCACAATTCGAAAACCCATAATAGATTCATTAAAAATATAAGCAATAAATTAAAATATACTAAAAGAGAAAATTGTTTAACCACAAAGGAAGACAGGAAAAAAAAATAAGTAAGGGAAGAGTTATGAAATATTCAGAAAACACACAATAAAATATTAGTAGTAAGTTCTTACTTATCAGTATTAACACAGAATGTTAGTAAACTCAATTCTCTAATTAAAAGTCATAGAATTCTGAGTGGATAAAGAAACAACACCCAATTATATGGTGTCTACAGGAAAACTACTTCTCCTACAAAGACATATACATACTAAATGTAAAAAGGTGAAAAATAATATACCATGTAAGTAGAAACCAAAAAAGAGGAAGGATAGCTTTACTGATATCAGATAAAATAGAATACAAGTCAAAGACTATTAAAAGAGACAAAGAATGTCACTATATAATAATAAAAAGGTCAATTCAGCAAAGGAATAAAACAATTATAAATATCCGGCTACCACAGGAGCACCCATGTATATAAAGCCAATAGTAATAGATCTACAATGAGAGATACATATCAATACAATTATGGTAGGGGACTTCAACACACCACTGTCATTAATAGACAGATAATCCAGACAGATAATTAATTAAGAAACATTGGATTTAAACTACATAGTAGACCAAATAGGTCTAATCAATGTTTATAGGACATTTCATATGGCTGCTGTGGAATGCATATTATTCCAATTACCAAATGGAACATTGTCTAGAATAGACCACATTTTAGGCCACAAGAGATGTCTCAACAAATTTTCAAAAAACTGGAAATGATATTCAGTACCTTTTCTGATCACAAAGGAATAAAACTAGATATCAATTAAAAAAAGAAACCTCAGAAGATATACAAAACACAATAAAATTAAACAATACAATTCTGAAAGACCAGTGGGTCAATGAAGAAATTGAAAAGGAGACTAAAAAATTTCTAGAAACAAATGAAAATGGAACTATAACACACTAATATCTGGTACAGGACAAAATCAATGCTAAAAGGAAAAAAATTAGGAACTCAAATAAAATTCCAAATAACATACCTCAAGGAACTAGAAAACCAAAAAGAAATCAATCACAAGGTTTGCATAAGGAAAGAAATAATAAAATCAAAGTATAAGTAAATGAAATTGAGAATAGGCTATTAACAAACAAAAAGTTGGGTTTTGAAAAGATAAATAAAAATCAATAAAGTGTCATCTAGACTAAGGAAAAAAGAAAGTGGACTCAACTAAAAAGAATCAGAGATAAAACAGAAGACATAACACATGAGACCACAGAAATACAAAGAATCATTAGACACTATTGTGAGAAACTCTCTCTAACAAATTGGAAAACCTAGAAGAAATGGAGAAATTTCTGGACTCACACAGCCTACCAAGATTGAACCATAAAGAAATGGAAAACCTTAAAAAACCAAAAAACAAATAATGAGATCAGAGCTCTAATAAGACTTCCATCTAAGAAAGCCTAGGAACTCGTGGCTTCACTCCTGAATCTACCAAATATTTAAAGAACTAATACCAATCCTACTAGAGTTATTCCAAAAAATTGAAGTCGAATTAATATTTCCAAAATCATTGTATGAGGCCGCCATTACACTGATAGCAAAATAAGAGAAGGACACAACCAAAAAAAGGAAAGAAAACTACCAGCCAGCCAGTATCAACGATAAACATAGATACAAAAATCCTCAACAAAATGCTAGCAAACTGAATTCAACACCACATTTGAAAGGTCATGACCAAGTGGGATCCATCCAAGGATGCAAGACTCATTCAGCATATGCAAATCAATAAACATGATACATCACATTAGCAGAATCAAAAACAAAAGCAAATAATCATTTCAAAAAATGCTGAAAATGTATGAAATAAAATTTAATATTGCTTTAAAATAAAAACACTCAACAAATTGGTTATAGAAGAGCATAGCTTAGGATAACAAAGGCAATATATGACAAACCAATTGTTAACTTCATAAGGAAAGCAGAAGACATGAAATGCTTTTCTCAAAGATCTGTAACAAGGCAAGGATATCCACTTTCCCCACTTTTATTCAACATAATGCTGAGAGTCTTAGCTAGAGCAATTAGGCAATAGAACAAAGGAATAAAGGGCATCCAAACTGGAAAGGAAATAGTCAAATCAGCCTACTTCTCAGATAACATAATCACACACTTAGAAAACCTGACGACTCCACCAAAAAGCTCTTAGAGCCAGTAAGCAAATTCAGTAAAGCTTCAGAAAACAAGATCAACATACAAAAATCAGTAGCATTTCTATATGCCAACGGTGAACAATCTGAAAATCAATAAATCAATCCATGTATAATAGTTACAAAGAATATAAAATGCCTAGGAATCATTTTAACCTAAGAAGTGAAAGATCTCTAGAAGGAAAACTATAAAACACTGATAAAAGAAACTGAAGTGGACACACCAAAAAATGGAAATACATTCCAGGCTCAAGGACTGGAATAATTAATATTGTTTAAATGACAATGTTACCCAAAGCAATTTATAGATACAATGCAACCCCTATCAAAACACGAATGACGTTCCTCTTATGAATGGAAAAATCTCCTAAAATTTACGTGGAACTACGAAAGATCTGAAGTACCAAAGCAATCCTGAGCAAAGGGAACACGGTTGGAGGCATCACACTAGCTGACATCAAAATATACTACAATGTTATTGTAAGCAAATCAACATGATACTAACATAAAATATTCCATATAGACCAATGGAATAGAAAACAAAACCCAAATATAAATTCACACATCTAGAGCCAATTCTTCTTCAACCAAACACTAACTATATTCAATAAGGGAAAGATAGTGCCTTCAAAAAACTGGTGCTGAGAAACCTGGATATCTATATGCCAAAGAATGAAACTAGGCCCCTATTTCTCACCAAATGCAAAAATCAAATAAAAGTGGATTAAAGACTAAAATATAATGCCTGAAACTATAAAACTACTAAAAGAAAACATTGTAAATCTGCTTCAGGACATTGGTCTGAGAAAATATTTTTTTGTGAAAGACTTCAAAAGCACTAGTAACTAAAGTAAAAATACGCAAGTGGAATTGCATAAAGATAAAAGCTTCTGCATAGCAAAGGAAACAACATAGTGAAAAGACAACCAGCAAAATGAAAGAAAATATTTACAAAGTATGTCTGACCAGAGATTAATAACCAGAATATATAACGCCCTCAAACAACTCAATAGCAAAAAATATGCCAGCCACAGAATGACACACATTGCACGCTCTTACTCATACATAGGAGCTAAATTTAAAAAATAAACTTATGGAATTGATTCAGGGAAAATGGCAGACAGGAGGCAGGACTAACTTGCAGCATCCACTCGGATGGACAAAGCAGTGTGTGGAAACCAATATCTTGAACTTTTTCTCCAAGAACTACTGCAGGAACATATCAGGAATTAAAGAGAATCCACAGACCCTCTGAAGGAGGTGGGTTGCTGTGGGTTCTGTGGTTCTGTGGGACAGGTGAGGAATTGTGAGTCTGCTTGCTTTCTCCACTGGGGAAAGTTCTCAGCCCTGCTCACCAGCTGCCTGGAAGTAAACTCGGTGCTGTTTTGGGAACACAGTGGGAGTGAGACCAGCCTTTTGGGCTGTGGGCTGCATGGGAGCTGGGTGAAGACTGTGAGGACTGTGGCTGCCAGCTTTTCCTCACTTCCCTGGTGACCTGTGTGATTCAGCAGGGACAGCCAAAATCCCTCTGGGAACATAACTCCCTTGGTCTGGGAACCACACCGCATCCCCCACGGCAGCCACAGCAAGCCCCATGGAAGGAGAGTCTTAAACACAGACATGCCTATCCCTGACCCCACCTGATGGTCTTTCTCTACCTATCCTGGCAGCAGAAGAAGAAAACATAATCTCTTGGGAGCTCTATGACCCTGCTCACCACCTGATTCCCCCTAACCTACCATAGCGGTTGTGCTCTTGACAGCACAACCTCCTGCTTGAAAATGCAAAAAACACAAAACTAGTGCACTTAACAAAAATGCAACAAAAGACCCTCACAGAATCCACTTTACTCCTCTGCTACCTCCACCAGAGCAGGTGCTTGTATCCACAGCTGAGAGACCTGGAGACGGGTCACTTCACAGATCTCTTTGCAGACATTTCCCAGTACCAACCCCGAGCCTGGTAACTCTGCTGGGTGGCTAGATCCAGAAGAGAAGTAACAACCACTGTAGTTGAGCCCTCAGGAAACCCCATCCTTAGGAGAAAGGGGAGAGCACCATATCAAAGGAGCACCTTGTGGGACAAAAGAATTTGAGTAGCAGCCCTTGAATCCCAGAACATCTCTCTGACATAGTCTACCCAAATAAGAGTGAACCAGAAAAACAATTCTGGTAATATGACAAAACAAAGTTCTTTAACACCCCCTAAAAGATCATACTAGCTCACCAGCAATGAATTCAAACCAAGAAGAAATGTCTGAATTGCCAGGGAAAATAATTCAGAAGGTCAACTATTAAGCTAACCAAGGAGGCACCATAGAAAAGTGGAGTCCAATGTTAAGAAATCAATTAAAAAAAAAGATACAAAATATGAATGGAAAAATGTGCAGTAAAATAGATAGTGTAAATAGAAAACCATCACAGCTACTGGAAGTGAAGGACACACTTAGAGAATTGCAAAATGTACTGGAAACTCTCAGCAATAGAAGAGAACAAGTAGAAGAAAGCATTTCAGAGCTTGAAGACAAGGCTCTTGAATTAACTCAATCCTACAAAGATTAAAAAAAATAACAAAGCCTCAAAGAAGTTTGGGATAAGGTTAAACAACCAAATCTAAGAATAATTGGTATTCCTAAGGAAGAAAAAAAATCTATAAATTTGGAAAACATATTTGAGGGAATAATTGAGGAAAACTTCCTGAACCTTGCCAGAGATCTAGACATTGAAATACAAGAAGGTAAAAGAACACCCGGTCAATTCATCACAAAAAGATCATCACCGAAGCACATAGTCATCAGGTTATCTAAAGTTAAGAAACATTTTAAAAATCTTAAGAGTTGTGAGTCAAAAGCCTCAGGTAAACTATAAAGAAAAATCTATCAGATTAACAGCAGATTTCCTGGCAGAAACACTACAAGCTAGAAAGGATTGGAGTCCTAAGTTAACCTTCTTAAACAGAACAATTACCAGCCAAGAATTTTGTATCCAGCAAAACTAAGCATTATAAATTAAGAAAAGATACAGTCTTTTTCAGACAAACAAATGTTGAGTGAATTTGCCACTACCAAACCGGAACTATAAGAACTGCTAAAAGGAGCTCTAAATCTTGAAATAATTTCCCAAAATACATCTAAATAGAACCTCATTAAACTGTAAATCTCACAGGTCTTATAAAAAACCACAATGATAAAAACCTAAGGTTTTCAGGCAACAAATAGCATAATGAATAGAATAGTACCTCACATCTCAATACTAATGTTGAATGTAAATGGACAAAATACTCCACTTACAGGATACAGAACAGCAGAATGGATAAGAATTCACCAACCAAATATCTGCTATCTTCAAGAGACTCACCTCACACATAAGGACTCACATAAACTTAAGGTGAAGGGGTGAAAAAGATATTCGATGTAAATGGAAACCAAAAAACAAATATTCTTATGTCAGACAAAACAGACTTTAAAGCAGCAGCAGTCAAAAAAGACAAAGAAGAACTGTGATGATAAAAGGAGTAGTTCAACAGAAAGATATCACAATACTAAATATATATGCACCTAACACTGGAGCTTCCATATTTTTAAAACAACTACTACTAGACCTAAGAAATAACATAGACAGCAACATAATAATAGTGGGGCTCTTCAATACTTCACTGACAGCAGTAGACAGGTCATCAAGACAGAAAGTCAACAAATGAATAATAGACATAAACTATGCCCTAGAACTAATGTACTTAATAGTTATTTACAGAACATTCTACTCAACAACTGCAGAATATATGTTCTTTTTTTTTTTTTTTCCAAGTCTCACTCTGTTGCCCAGGCTGGAGTGCAATGATGCAATGACATGATCTCAGCTCACTGCAACCTCCACCTCCTGGGTTCTAGTGATTCTCCTGGCTCTGCCACCCAAGTAGCTAGGATTACAGGTGTGTGCCACCACATCCAGCTAATTTTTGTACTTTTAATAGAGATGGGGTTTCATCATGTTTGCCAGGCTGGTCTCGAATTCCTGATCTCATGTGATCAGCCCACTTTGGCCTCCCAAAGTTCTGGGATTACAGGCATTAGCCGCAATGCCTGGCATGACATTCTGTTCATCAGCATATGGAATATTCTCCAAGAAAGATCATATGATAGGCCACAAAACAGTCTCAACTAATTTAAGAAAACTGAATTTATAACAAGTACTCTCTCAGACCACAGTGGAATAAAATTGGAAATCAAACTCAAAAACAACCCTTAAAATCATGCAAATACATGAAAATTAAATAACCTGCTTCTGATTGATTTTTGGGTGAACAATAAAATCAGGTGGAAATTAAAAATTATTTGAACTGAATGAAAATAGTGATACAGCCTATCAAAACCTCTGGGAAACAGTAAATGTGGTGCTAAGTGAAAAGTTTATAGCATTAAATATCTACATCAAAAAGTCTGACAGAGCACATATAGACAATCTAAGGTCACATCTCAAGGATCTAGAGAAACAAGAACAAACCAAAGCGAAACCCAACAGAAGAAAAGAAATAACCAAGATCAGAGCAGAAATATATACAATTAAAACAAAACAAAAAAAAAGATAAATGAAATGAAAAGTTAGTTTTTTGAAAAGATAAAATTGATAGACCATTAACAAGAGTAACTGAGGAAAGAAGAGAGAAGATCCAAATAAACTCAATTAGAAATAAAACAGGAGATATTATAAGTGATACCACAGAAATACAAAAGATCATTCAAGGCTACCATAAACACCTTTATGTGCATAAACTAGAAAACCTAGAGGAGATAGATAAATTCCTGGAAATACACAACCCTCCTAGATTAAACAAGAGAAAAATAGAAACTCTGAACAGACCAATAATAAGCAGCAAAACTGAAATGTTAATATAAACATTACCAACAAAAAAAAGTCCAGTACCAGATGGGTTCACAGCTGAATTCTATCAGTCATTCAAAAAATAATTGGTACAAAACATATTGACATTATTCCACAAGACAAAAAAAGACAGAATCCTCCCTAAATCATTTTATGAAGCCAGTATCACCCTAGTACCAAAACCAGGAAAGGTCATAACAAAACAAGAAAAATACAGACCAATATCTCTGATGAACATAGCAAAAATTTAAACTAAATACTAGCTAACCAATTTTAACAGCATAATAAAATGCTAATCCACCATGATGAGGTGGGTTTCATATCACGGATGCAAGGATGGATTCATATCTGCAAGTCAATAAATAGGATATGCCACATAAACAGAATTAAAAACAAAAATTACATGATTATCTCAATAGATACATTTGACAAAATATAGCATTCCTTTCTATTAAAACCCTCAGCAATATTGGCATAGAAGGGACATAGCTTAAGGTAATAAAAACATTCTATGATAAACCCACAGCCAACATTATACTGAATAGGAAAAAATTATAATCATTCCCCTTGAGAACTGGAACAAGACAAGGATGCCCACTTTCACCACTTCTATTCAACTTAATACTGGAAGTACTATCCATAACAATCAGACAAGATGAAGAAATATAGGACACCCAAATTGGTAAAGAAGAAGTCAAAATTTCACTGTTTGCTGATGTCATAATTGTATACGTAGGAAACCCTAAAGGCCTATTCAAAAAGCTGCCAGAACTGATAAATGAATTCAGCAAATTTCAGGATACAAAATTAATGTACACAAATTAGTAGCTCTGCTACACACCAACAGTGACCAAGTGCAGAATCAAATCATTTATAGAATTCTGATGGAACCCAAAAAGAGTGTGCATAGCCAAAACAAGACTAAATGAAAAAAAAAAAAAAAATCTAGAGGCATCACATTGTTCAACTGCAAACTACATTATAAGGCCATAGTCACCAAAACAATATGGTTCTTGTATAAAAACACTCATATAGGCCAATGGAACAGAATAGAAAATGCAGAAATAAGACCAAATACTTACAGTCACCTGATCTTCAACAAAGCCAATGAAAACTTAAAGTGGGGAAAGGACAACCTATTCAACAAATTGTGCTGGGATATTTGGCAAGCCTCATGTAGAAGAATAAAAGTAGATCCTCATCTGTACCTTATGCAAAAATCACCTCTAGGTGGATCAAAGACTTAAATCCAAGACCTTAAATCACAAAATTCTAGAAGATAACATTGGAAAAGTCCTTCTAGACATTGGCTTAGGCAAATACTTTATAACCAAGAACTGGAAAGAAAATGCAACCAAAAACAAAGATAAATACACAGGTCCTAATTAAACTAAAAAGCTTCTGTGCAATAATGAAATCACCAGCAGAGTAAACAGACCACCTGCAGAGTGGGAGAATATCTTGTTAATCTATACATCCAACAAAGAACCAATATTCAGAATCTACAAGCAACTCAAACAAATCAGCAAGTAAAAAACAAACAATTCTATCAAAAAGTGAACTAAGACCATAGACAATTCTCAAAAAAGATATACAAATGCCAACAAATATGAAAAAATGCTCAATATTACCAGTTACTAGGAAAATGCAAATCAAAACCACAATGAAATACCACCTTATTCCTGTAAGAATGGCCATAATTCTTTTGGAGGCTGAGGCAGGTGGATCACGAGGTCAGGAGTTCGAGCCCAGCCTGGCCAACATGGTGAAACCCTGTCTCTACTATAAATGCTAAAAATAGCTGGGCATGGTGACGGATGCCTGTAATTCCAGCTACTCAGGAGGCTGAGGCAGGAGAATTGCTTGAACCTAGAAGGCAGAGGTTGCAGTGAGCCGAGATCATGCCACTGCACTCCAGCCTGGGTGACAGAGCAAGACTCCATCTCAGAAAAAATAAAAATAAAAAAAAAATAGATGTTGGCATGATGTGGTCAAAAGGGAACACTTTTACACTCTTGATGGGAATGTAAACTAGTACATCCACTATGGAATACTGTGTAAAGTTTCATTAAAGAACTAAAAGTAGATCTACCATTTGATCCAGCAAGCCCCCTACAGGGTAACTACCTGGAGGAAATGAAGTCATTCTACGAAAAATATACCCGCACATGCATGTTTATAGCAGCACAATTCACAATTGCAAAATTATGGAACCAGCCTCAATCTCCATCAATCAAAGAGTGGTTTACTATGGTATATATACCATGGAATACTACTCAGCAATAAAAGATAATGAAATAATGGCATTTGCAGTAACCTGGATGGAATTGGAGACCATTATTCTAAATGAAGTAACTCAGGTATGGAAAAACAACCATCACATGTCCTCACTTATAACTGAAAGATATACTATGAGGACACAAATATTTAATACAATGGACTTTGGGGACTCAGAGAAATGACTGAGAGTGGCGTGAAGAATCAAAGGCTATACTTTGGGTCCAGTGTACACGGCTCAGGTGATGGGTGCTCCCAAATTTCCGAAGTTACCACTGAAAAACTTATTCATGTAACCAAATACCACCTGTTCCCTAGAAATCAACTGAAATAAAAAAATGAACTTATGGAGTTAAAACACAGAATGATAGATTCCCCAGGTTGAGAATGGTTTGTGAGTAGGAGGGGGAATTAAAGAAAGATTCATTATTGGGTGCAAACATACGGTTAAGTAGAAAAAGTAAATTCTAATGTTCAATAGGAAACTAGAGTGACTATAGTTTGCCACAATATATTATGTATTTCACAGAAACTAGAAGAGAGGATTTGAAATATTCAATCAATATTCAAAGACAAATATTATTTGTTCTCACTCATAATTGAAAGTTAAAAAAAATTGATTTCTCAAAGGTAGACTAGATTGGTGGTTATCAGAGGCCAGGAATGCAAGGGGGCAGAAGATGAAGAAAGGCTGATTAATGGAAATAAATATTCAATTTGACAGAAGAAATAATAACTAGTGTTTGACAGACCAGCAGGGTAAATATAGTTACCAATAAACTGTTGTTTATTTCAAAATAGCTAGAAGAGGAAAATTCAAGTGTTTCCAGCATAAAGAAAATATAAACATTTAAGATGATGAATGTTCCAATTAAACTGATTTGATCTTACAAATTGTGTGATTGTGTTAAATTATCATATATACCTCAAATATTGCACATCTATTATGTATTATTTAAAAATTTAAAATTTAAAATATATATTGGATTGAGCCAAGAAAAAATAGAAAATTTAGATGAGATGATCTTTTCAATAACAAATGAGTCAAATAGAAACAATATAACATTAACATTTTCTTACATACAAATGGATTAACTTTTGAAATTAAAAACTAGAGATTGTTAGACTTGGAAAAACTGCTGAGAGGCAGTATATCCTTTCTATAAGAGGCATACTTTAAATACAGATATGTAGAGACTAAATGCAAGATAAGCCTTCCAATGCACACAGTATGAAAATGAAATATAGTGTGATGATATTTATTCAAGCAACAGTGAAGTCAAGAAAATGAATATTACCAAAATAATGAGATATTTTGCAATGATGATAATCAAATTACTTCAATTAGCATAACATCAAAATGAGTATGCTGCTAAATGCAAAGCTTCAAAATACATAGAGATAGCTAACAGTACTACTGGGAGAAAAATACAAATCCACAGTGACATTTACATACGTTAAGACTCCCAATTTTAGAATCTAGTTTTAAAAATAACTGAATCCATAAAAGTATAAATTATCTATATGTACTTAAACATTTTCATTTTATTAATATCTTGGACCCTGTATTAGTTCATTCTTACAATGCTATAAATACATACTTGGGACTGGCTAATTTATGAAAAAAAGAGGTTTAATTGACTCCCAGTTCCCCAGGCCGTACAGGAAGCATGGCTGAGGAGGCCTTAGGAAACTTAACAATCCTCAAGGAAGGTGAAGGGGAAGCAAGCACATCTTCACATGGACAGCAGGAGAGAGAGAGAAAGAGATAGAAGTGTGAAGTGCTAAACACTTTCAAACAAGTAGATCTCATGTGAACTCACTCACTATCACAAGAACACCAAGGGAGAAATCCACCCCCATGATTCAATATCTCCCACCAGGTCCCTCCCTCAACGATAGAGATTACAATTCAACTTGAGATTTGGGTAGGCACACAATGCAAAACCATATTATTTTGTCCCAGACCCTCCCAAATCTCATGTTCTACTTACATTTCAAAACATGAGTATGCCTTCCTAATAGTCTCCTGAATTCTTAACTTATTCCAGCATTAACTCAAAAATCAAAGTCTAAAGTCTCATCTGAGAAAAGGCAAGTCTTTTCCACCTATGAGCCTTGAGACTGTAAATTTTAAAAAAAAAATTGTTACTTTCAAGATATAATTGGGGTACAGTCATTGGGTATGACTTTCCACGCAAAAAGAGTGAAAGTGACAAAAACAAAGGGGCTACAGTCCCCATGCAACTCCAAAACCGAGCAGTGCAGTCATTAAATCTTAAAGCTCCAAAATACTCTTCCTTGATTCCATGTCTCACATCCAGGCCAAGTGACACAAGGGGTGGGATCACAAGGCCTTGGGCAGTTCAGCCACTGTGGCTGCTTTCATGGGTTGGCATTGATTCCCTGTAGCTTTTTTCAGTCACACTGTGAAAACTGTTGGTGCATCTACCATTCTGGGGTCTGAAAGTCAGTGGCCTTCTTCTCACAGCTCCATTAGGTAGTGCCTCTGTGTGAGGGCTCCAAACTCACATTTCCCCTTCACACTGTCCTAGTACAGGTTCTCCAAAAGGGCTCTATCCCTGGAGATGACTTCTGTCTGGACATTTAGGTGTTTCCATACAACCTCTGAAATCTAGGAAGAGGCTCCCAAACCTCAGTTCTGTGCAGCCACAGGCTTAATACCATGTGGAATCCTTGGTTGTTTCCAGCTTGTACCCTCTGGAGCAGTGGCCTGAGCAGTGGCCTGGCCCCTTTTAGTGACAGCTGGGGCTGGAGTGGCTGGGATGCAGGCACCATGACCCAAGGATGCACAGAACAGTGAGGCCCTGGGCCTGGCACACAAAACCATTTTTGCCTCCTAGGCCTCCAGGCCTGTGATAGGAAGGGCTGTCATGAAGGTCTTTAAAATGCCTTTGAGGTATCTTTCCTATTGTCTTGGGTATTAACATTTGGTGCCTCTCTGCTTTTGCAAATTTCTGCAGTCTGCTTGAATTCCTCCACAGAAAATAAGTTTTTCTCTTTTCTACCACTTGGCCATGCTTCAAATTTTCCAAACTTTTAAGCTTTGCTTTCCTTTTAAATATAAGTTCCTGTTTCAGATAATCTCTTTGCTCTTGAATATGAGTGCATGCTGTTAAAAGCAGCCAGACCATGTCTTGAATCCTTTGCTGCTTAAAATTTCTTCCACTAGATATCCTAAACCATCTCTCAAGTTCAAAGTTCCACAGATCTCTAGGACAGGAGGATAATGCTGCCAGTCTTTTTGCTAAAGCTCATCAAGAGTAACCTTTTTACTCCAGTTCCCAATAATTTCCTCATCTCCATCTGAGACCATCTCAGCCTGGACTTCATTGTCCATAACACTATCAGTATTTTGGTCACAACAATTTAAAAAATCTCTAGGAAGATCCAAACTTTCCCTCATCTTCCTGTTTTCTTCTGAGCCTTCCAAAGTGTTCCAACCTCTCTGCCCATTACCCAGTTCCAAAATCGCTTCCACATGTTTAGGTATCTTTATAGCAATGTCCACTTTTCTGGTATCAATTTTCTGTATTAGTCTGTTCCCACACTTCTATAAAGACATGGCTAATTTATGGAGAAAAAAGATTTAATTGACTAACAGTTCCACAGTCTGTACAGAAAGCATGGCTGAGAAGGCCTTAGGAAACTTACAATCATGATGGAAGGCACAGGCAAAAAAGGGCCATTTTCACATGACTGGAGGAAGAGACAGAACAAAGGGGGAAGTACTACATACTTTCAAACAACTGGATCCCATGAGAACTTACTATCATGAGAACAACAAGGGGGAGATCCACTTCCATGATCCCATCACCTCCCAACAGCTCCCTCCCATAACACTGGAGATTGCAATTCAACATGAGATCTGGGTGAGGACAGAGCCAAACCACATCAGACCCTAAATTGAAGAACCATAAAATGAACATCTTTTAATGTCCGCATGATATGCTAAGTTAAATCACATACTGTGTCAAAAAATATGTAAAATTATCTCAACAGATTAAAATCTTATAGAGTATGTTGTCTATTTCTAATAAAATTAAATTTGAAATCAATAATAAAAAGACATTAAAACATCCTCACTTGATTTTAAATGAAATGACACTTGTAAATAATACCTGGCCAAAGCAAATAATCACAAGGGAAATTAGAAATTGTGTCATACTAAAAAATAATTAAATCACAAAATAAAATTTTTGTGATATGCTTTCAACACAGTGCTTAGGAAGAAATTTATAAATATAAATGTACTCATTGGATTATGTCAATTTTCTCATTTTATGTCTCCTAAACTTACACTTTATAATTCGTTGCAAGAGTTCTATTTGTTAAAATTCTTACAGTGATAATGCAAATTTGAATACTTGAATTTTGTTTTAAACTACCACAATGTACCCCTTTTTGTTACAAAACTTTAAAAAAATAAAGTTTTCTAGTTTATACTTTATATTGTTGATGTGCAGAAGAGATAAAGGGAGGGCCTCTAATAAGTACAGCATGAAAAAAGTTAATGTTCCTCCTGTTTTTGCTGACTGTGGGCTCCTCTGGTTCCTTAATATCATATTCTCCAGATCAGGGATTTTGGGGCAAGAAATTTGTTCAGCACAATTGCGTCTAGTAGATAGAGCTACTTAACTGTGTTGGCCTGTGTTGCAATAAATAATAAATAATAGACCAAACCTCAATACAGCAGAACAGCTGTCACCACAGCTAACAGTGGAGCCAATCATGAGGTCAGACGAGAACTGTAACTGAGGAGCACACATAGGCCCAGCTGCCAGAGCTAACAGCACATATATCTTTATATCTGGGTGGCTGTAGCTGCCAAACCTTTTCCACAAGCAGTTTTGTGTATTGACTTCAAGTCTGATAGAAAGATGGAGAAAAAAAATTGCACATTCAACAATGCTAGAAATAGAGAGAAGAATGTGTCAAATAATGGTGTAAATGTTTGATGTATGGTGAATATTATTTTCAAAGAAGAAATATGTTTTTAAAATGTTTAGTTCTTTTGGTCAAGGACTATGTCTAACTTTTTTTGACAATTTTCATTGAGATTATTATTTATTTTATTTAGTTCTCAAGATTCTCACTGTGCTTAAGTCTTCAATTCTATTTGAACACGGAGGCTAAACTATTTCAATAATAGATACATATTACTGAAAATTATTTACTTAATTGAGATACTAAAATACTTTTTTCTATACTTTATCAAATCTGTGTTCTAACTAAAAAACACTAACATTTATTGTATTGGTTGTCATTGTTCCCTTAATGTTTACATTACATTGCTAAGTAAAATGATAACTTCAGGATTGGCACAAGGGTAAATATTGCATAGAAACCACAGACCCAGGTGAAAGGTAAAATATCTTAAACTATTTGATGTTGCCCACAGTGCAGGTCATAGTGGCATAACTTTATCTGAACTTCATGTCTCTACAAATAAGAACAAGATGCAAAAGAGATGCTATGATTAGAATGACTGCCCTGTGAGGTACTTTGAGGAATTTCTGCCCTCTGACTTTAAGTAACATATAAACTGTTGACCACAGATGACAATTTGGGACAGTTGTTTTATGCCAGTCTTTCCATGTACAAGTAGAATAACTGAGAAAAACTGCACACTTCTGAGTGTTTGCTGAGAGCCAGGGTGTATTGAAAATCAAATGGCCAGGCCTCAAACAAGCGTGAGATTTTGTCCTAAAATTCTTTTCCATGAGAAGATACACTGAGGATATTATATATATATATTTATTATATTCACATTTTCAATAAAAAATACATTTAAAAAAATTCTAAAGAATCAAAAGCTATTTCAAGTGTTTTAATAAAGTGGTATTAAAATTCATATTCCTAATCTATACTTTGGAAATTTATTATCTATTTTAATAAACAATTTAATCATACTACTGTTGTGTTCAGATGAAGTAGTCTCAGTTTATGATATGGGTCTTCATGTAAATCGGCCTAAGCAAAGAATGAGCTTGTCTTTCCTGATTTTTTTGCTCTTTGTGAAAATTGTGTTTTTCAATGCAAATGGTATACTAGCATTTTGTTTAACATGTTAGCTGCTTATGAATTGTTTACAAACTGTTGTCTTTCTTGTGTCCTCTAAATTGAGAGACTGAAAACTCTGGGTATATTTCTATGTATGTTTAAATATCAGGTGTAACAAAAGTCAAACTAAAAGATCTTTATTTTTTCATCCATCTTGCCATTAATTGACAATTCCATCATGTTGCAGAATCCTTTCTTTCTATAATGCCTAATTTTAGTGGATAAATTTCAGTGGATTAATATACCCAAGTAGTTTGGCAACTTTGGATGATAAAATAAATTAATGTGCTGAAAAAGATGCAAATTAGAAAAGAGTACCTACTAGAACAATCCATAAAGGGTGTAACTATACATAAGTATTAGAAAGATAAACGTATGGAGAAATATTTATTAAAAGTATAAACATCTAAGGAATGAGATATTTAAATGCTGTTCTGGAAGTATTTTATCACCATCTACTACTTACAGACCTCTGAGAAAGATACCTGTTTTGTATTTGAATAGTACATTGTTGAAATCTTTTAGTAATTTGTTTTGTATTCATTTTAGCCTTTGAAATGTATATACTATTATTTTTATATTTTTTACGTTTTGCGGAAATGCCTTTTATGCAATTTATAATAAAGTTCTTTGCCTATTTTTCTACTGAATTGACTCTGTGTGTGTGTGTGTGTGTGTGTGTATACAATATCACAGTATGAATTCTGTTATATATACACATGTATGCAATGGAATTAGTGCTATATCATTATATCTGCATTGTACTCTCACTTGCTTTTTTGTTACTTTCTTAATTGTATTTGTTTAGGACAGGTTTTTGAAATTTTATGATAGTTAATTTATAGTGTTTTCTTTTTTTATTTTTGAAAATTTCACCTATACTGAGGTATGGAAAATAATATTCTTTTTCTCTAGAAGTTATGTGGTTTATTTCCCAGTTTAGATCTCTAATCTATATAAAATAATTTTTCTTTATGGTGTTATTTACAGGTAAGGTAAAGTTTTCAAAATATATATCCTATTACAATTTTTAATTTGAGAGAAACAGAGAAAGAGAGAGATAGTAATTTAGACTTAATTGACAAACTTGTGTTTAAATCATAATGGCCCATATTTCTAAGTGCTACTTCAATTGTAAGAGCAAATAATAAGAAGACATACCTACTGAGAGACCAAAATTAAAACTTGATTAGATCAATCACAGAATGGGTAGAAATGATCTGCTTAAAATCTGCCAAGCTTAAAGTTAAGTAAATGCTTTCTTTTTTTTAAATTTTATTTTATTTTATTTTATTTTATTTTATTATTATACTTTAAGTTTTAGGGTACATGTGCACAATGTACAGGTTAATTACATATGTATACATGTGCCATGCTGGTGTGCTGCACCCATTAACTCATCATTTAGCATTAGGTATATCTCCAAAACTATCCCTCCCCCCTCCCCCCACCCCACAACAGTCCCCAGAGTGTGATGTTCCCCTTCCTGTGTCCATGTGTTCTCATTGTTCAATTCCCACCTGTGAGTGAGAATATGCGGTGTTTGGTTTTTTGTTCTTGCGATAGTTTACTGAGAATGATGATTTCCAGTTTCATCCATGACCCTACAAAGGACATGAACTCATCATTTTTTATGGCTGCATAGTATTCCATGGTGTATATGTGCCACATTTTCTTAATCCAGTCTATCATTGTTGGATATTTGGGTTGGTTCCAAGTCTTTGCTATTGTGAATAGTGCCGCAATAAACATACGTATGCATGTGTCTTTCTAGCAGCATGATTTATAGTCCTTTGGGTATATACCCAGTAATGGGATGGCTGGGTCAAATGGTATTTCTAGCTCTAGATCCCTGAGGAATCACCACACTGACTTCCACAAGGGTTGAACTAGTTTACAGTCCCACCAACAGTGTAAAAGTGTTCCTACTTCTCCACATCCTCTCCAGCACCTGTTGTTTCCTGACTTTTTAATGATTGCCATTCTAACTGGTGTGAGGTGGTATCTCACTGTGGTTTTGATTTTCATTTCTCTGATGGCCAGTGATGGTGAGCATTTTTTCATGTGTTTTTTGGCTGCATAAATGTCTTCTTTTGAGAAGTGTCTGTTCATGCCCTTTGCCCACTTTTTGATGGGTTGTTTATTTTTTTCTTGTAAATTTGTTTGAGTTCATTGTAGATTCTGGATATTAGCCCTTTGTCAGATGAGTAGGTTGCGAAAATTTTCTCCCGTTTTGTAGGTTGCCTGTTCACTCTGATGGTAGTTTCTTTTGCTGTGCAGAAGCTCTTTAGTTTAATTAGATCCCATTTGTTAATTTTGGCTTTTGTTGCCATTGCTTTTGGTGTTTTAGACATGAAGTCCTTGACCATGCCTGTGTCCTGAAGTAAATGCTTTCTTAAAAAAATCTTTTATTTTAGTTTTAGAGGTACAAATGCAGGTTTGTTACATAGGCAAATTTGTATCATGGCGATTGTTGTACAGATTATTTCATCACCCAGGTATTAAGCCTGATACCCATTAGTTAATTTTTCAGATCCTCTCCCACCTCTCACCCTCCACCCTCTGAAACACCCCAGTGTGTGCTGTTCCCCTTCATGTTTCCACGTGTTCTCATCATTTAGCTCCCACTTATAAGTAAGAACTTGTGGTGTTTGGTTTTCTGTTCCTCGGTTAGTTTGCTAAGGATAATGTCCTCCAGCTCTACCCATGTCCCTGCAAAGAACATGTTCTTGTTCTTTTTTATGGCTGTATAGTATTCCATTGTGTATAAGTACCACATTTTCTTTATCCAGTCTGTCATTGATGGGCATTTAGGTTGATTCCATGTCTTTGCTGTTGTGAATAGTGCTGCAATGAACGTTTGTGTGCATGTGTCTTTATAATAGAATTATTTATATTGCTCTGGGTGTATACACAGTAATTACATTGCTGGGTTAAATGGTGTTTCTCTCTTTAGGTGTTTGAGGAATCACCACACTGCCTTCCACAATGGCGGATATAGTGTAAACTGTAAGCACTTCCATTGATGCTTTATGATAAATTAACTATCATAAAATTTAAAAAACCTGTCCTAAACAAATACAATTAAGAAAGTAACAAAAAAGCAAGTGAGGGAGAGTACAATTCAGGTATGATGATATAGCACTAATTCCATTGCATATATGTATATATGTAACATAGAACTCATACTGTGATATTGTATACACACACACACACACAGTCAATTCAGTAGAAAAATAGGCGAAGAACTTTATTAGAAATTGCATAAAAGGCATTTCCTCACAGTGTAAAAAATATAAAAATAATAGTATGTATACCTCAATGGCTAAATGCGTATACTCCTCCCAACAGTGTATACGCATTTGGTTTTCTCCACAATCTCACCATCTGTTATTTTTTGACTTTGTAATAATAACCATTCTGACTGGTGTTACATGATATCTCATCGTAATTTTGATTTGTGTTTCTCGAATCATCAGTGTTTTTGAGATTTTTGTCATATGTTTGTTGGCTGGCTGCATGTACACCTTCCTTAGGAAAATGTCTGTTAATGTCCTTTGCCCATTTTTTATGTGGTGTTTCTTTATGGAAGTGCTTGATATTCAATGAAAGCCTCAAAGTATTTCTCCTATTGTTCGTATTTAGTAAATGACACTCTTAAATATTATAAGGCATACCAGGAGATGTGGACAAATAATGAAAAGCCAAGAGGCAAAAAAGAAATTCATCAGCAGATTATCTAGATTTTGGAAAGATTGAGCACAAATATTAAAATGATTTGTGATTAATATATGTCACAATATAGATGAATGAACAAATAATATTGCCATAAAACTGAATCTACAAAAATAATAAATTATTTGTAGATTTAAAATAAATGTCTTGGTCTGTTTTTTTGTTGTCATAAAGGAATATCTGAGCCTGAGTAATTTATAAAGATAAGAGGTTTATTTGCCTCATAGTTCCATAGGCTGTTCAAGAAGCATGGTGCTGGTGACATCTGCTTCTGTTGAGAACCTCAGGCTGCTTCCACTCATAGTGAAAGGCAAAGGGAAGTCAGCAGGTGATGTGTACAGAAATCATATCATGAGAGAGGAGGCAAGAGAGAGCAAGAATGTACCAAGTCCTTTTAAACAATCTGCTTTTATGCAAACTAATAGAGTGAGAATTCAATCACTCCAGAGGGAAGGAATTAATGTACTCATGTTGGATTTACCCCCATTACTCAGACATCTCCCATCAGGTCCCACTTGTAGTACTGGGGTTCAAATTTCACATTTGGTTTGGGGTGACAAATATCCAAACCATAATATCCAATAATATAAAATTCCCAAAATATAATCACATTAAGAACCAAGTAGAAGGCTAAAGTGTCATTTAAAACATCATAACAGAATAATTGAACTGAGTTATGTATAAATAGAAAATACTGGACCAGGCACGGTGGCTCATGCCTGTGATTTCAGCACTTTGGGAGACCGAGGTAGGTGGTGGGAGTTTGAGACTAGCCTGGCCAATGTGGTAAAACCCCATCTCTGCTAAAAATACAAACATTGGCTGGGTGTAGTGGCAGGCTCCTGTAGTCCCAGCTACTTGGGAGGTCGGGTCAGGAGAATCACTTGAACCTGGGAGGCAGAGGTTGCAGTGAGCTGAGATCATGCCACTGCAAACCAACCTGGGTGACAGAGTAAGGTTCCATCTCAAAAAAAAAAAAAAAAAGAAAGAAAGAAAAGAAAATACCCCTCTTGATGTCCAGAGGCAAAAAAGAAGGGAAAACTTTATAAAAATACATGATAGGATATGAATCCAAAATTCATATGTAGATGTCTTCTATGGTTTGAGTATATCCCCCAAAACACATGCATTAGAAACTTAATACCAAATGCAACAGTGTTGGGAGGTGAGGCCTAATAGGAGGTGACATGGTTGGCTTTGTATCCCCACCCAAAAATCATGTTGAACTGTAATTCTTAATGTTGGGGGAGGAACCTGGTGAGAGATGATTGGATCATGTGGCAAATTTCCCCCTTGCTGTTCTCATAATAATGACTGAGTCCTCATGAGATCTGCTTGTTAAAAAGTGTGTAGCACTTCTTCTTTCACTCCCTCTCTCATGCTCCACCATAGTAAGACGTACTTGCCTCCCCTTTGCCTTCCAACATGATTATGTTTCCTGAGGCCACCCAGCCATGCTTCCTTTACAGCCTGTTGTACTGTGAGTCAATTAAATCTCTTTTCTTCATAAATTACTCAGTCTTAGGTAGTTCTTTTTAGCAGAGTGAGGATGGACTAATGCAGGAGGTTTTTAAGTCATGAGTGTGATGCCTATCACAAATGGATTATGCCTGTTACAAAAGGGCTTGGGGTTGTAAGTTTGATCTCTTGCTTTCTCTCACCCTCTCCTGCAATTTTACTGTCATGGGATAATGCAGCAAGAAAGCCCTTGCCAGAATCCAGCCCCTCAATCTTAGCCTTCCTACCCTACAAAACATGAGTCACTAAATTTCTGTTCATTACAAATTATTTAGTCTCAGGTAAAAAATGAACTAAGACAGAAAACTGGTATCAGAGAAGTGAGGTGTTGCTATAAAAATATATAAACATGTGAAAGTGGCTTTGGAACTTGATAATGAATAAAGATTAGAAAAGTTTGGAGAAACATGCTAGAAAACCCTAGATTGCAATAAACAAGGAGTTTCAGCAGAATTTCTGAGTGCTCAGAAGCAAAGAACTGTAAAGAAAGATTGAAACATCTTAGAGATTACCTAAGTGATTTTAATCAACATGTTGGGAGGGAAATGAATGATAAAGGCAATACTAAAGGGGTCTCAGATAGAAATAAGGAATAACCTATTAGAAACCAGAGGAAAGGTCATACGCATTATAAAGTGGCTCAGGATTTGGTTAATTGTGTCCATGCCCAAGGGCATTTTGAAAGGCAGAATGCAAGAGCTATCAACTAGCACATCTGTTGGAAGGCACAATCTAAACAGCAGAGCATTCAGGGTGTTATGTGACTTTTTTCAATTTTGTATAGCAAAATAACAGGACAAAAAGTAATTTAAAGGCAGAATTTTAATTAAAAAAAAAGAAACAGTGGTTAGAGATTTGAAGGATTTTCCCCTTGGCCTTGTGGTACAGAATGAACAAGCATTTTTAGTAGAGGGAACCTAGGTTGTAGCCAAGAGAATGTTTAATAAGAAGTTGAGTATGAATAGTGTAAAGCCAGAGGCTTTACAGTGGGAGAAGGACCCTAAAGATATTTGAAAAATCTTTTAGACTGCTCTTCCCATTGCAGGCCCAGAGCTCGAGAATGGGAGAATGGTTTCAGGGGGGCAAACCTGGGGTGTCTTATATAAACTCACTGCCCAGGTCCACCTCAGAACTCTGTTCCCTGCATTCTGGTGCACATTGCTCCTTGGTTACCCCAGGTAGGGCCCAAGATAACCCAAGTGTGGCTCACACCAGAGCAGTGGAAGATGCAAGTAGCAAATCTTGGTGACCTCCATGTGGGTTTAAGTCTTTAGTCTCATATAATGCAAGAGCTGTAGGTGCATGTCCTCCTCCATCTAGATTTCAACAGTTACAACAAACAGCCTGAGAGAGAAGGCAGAAACCTGTAGCAGGGGTGGAGCCACTGAAGAGAGCTTTTATTAGGCCAATGCCCTGTAGAATCGTAGGGTCAGAGCCACCGCAAAGAGTCCCCATTAGGGCAGTACCGCATGGAGTTACAGGAGTGGGGTTGTCACCAAGGCTCAGGAACTGTAGAGCTAGCTGTGTGTAACACCAGCCTCGGGAGAACCACGGGCAAGAAGAACCTTCAACCCATGACAGCTGCAACATGGGCTGAGCCCTCCAAAGCCATGAGCTTTGGGCCCTTCAAGGCTTCAGAAGTCCAACTTCTACCCTAGTGGAGCAGAAGTATAGAATGGAGCCAAGGAAAATTATTCTGGAACCCTAAAGATGTGACATTTGTCCCATTGGGGTTTGTACTTGCTTGGGACCAGTTAAGCCCATTTTTATGGCTATTTCTGACTTTGAAATGAGAATGTCTATAAAATTCCTGTCTCATTATTGTGTTTTGGGAGATTTTACTCATTTTACCTCACAAGCTTATGGCTGGAGAGCAATATGCCTCTGGATAAATCATGATTTGAGTCTCACTCACATGATGTTACATGAGAATTTGAATTATGGGGTTGGTACTGGAATGAGTAAGAATTTGTGGGTAGTGGGGTGGAATGAATGTTTCTTGCATTTTGAAAATAACACAAAGTTTGGAAGTTAGGGTTGAAATTCTATGGTTTGACTCTGTGCCCCAAAATGCATGTGTTGGAAACTGAATCCTCAATACAACAGTGTTGGGAGGTAGGGCCTAATTGGTGGAGGTGAAATAATGAGAACTCCACCTTCATTAGTAGATTATTCTATATCATAAAAGGGCTTGAGGCTGCAAGTTCAAACTCTTCTTTCTTGCCCTTCTCCTTTTTACCATTAGATGATGCAACAAGAAAGCTTTTGTGACATGGCAGCCTCTCAATTTTGGACTTTTCAGCTTCCAAAACCATAAGCCAATATATTTCTGTTCCTTATAAATCATCCAGTCTCAGATATTCTGTTATAGCAGCACAAACCTAACTAAGACAACACTCAAACATTAATGCAATAATATTAAGAGGTGAGGACTTCAAGGTGTGATTAGGTCACAATGGCAGAATTCTTACAGATAAGATTAGTGCCCTTGTAAAAGAGGTTCAAGGGAGCTCATTCTCCCCTTTTCACCTATGAAGAATTTGGCCTTCATCTGACATTGATTCTGCTACTGCCTTGATCTTGGATGTTCCAGCCTCCAGAACTGTAAGAAATAAATTTATGTTATTCATAAATTACCCATTCTAAGGTATTTTTGTTATAGCAGCTCAAACAAACTAAGGCATAGTATAAATTGTTTCAATAAATATTTAGTTTGTATCTTAAGAGGAATGATGAATAGGAATAAGGTAGAGATAATATGTGATGAAAGATTGGTCAAAAATTTTCCTTAACTATAAAAATAATTTATTATTAAATTAAAATTTGTACCTACTTCAAGAAAGGTAAATCATTTTTATTATTGTATATTGAAAAAAATCCTCCCTCAAAATATAAACATTTATTTAGCTTATAATTCTATGGTTAAACTATTTGCACTGGGATGACATGAAAGGTTCTTTGTTACCAGCTGGGAGCAACCATGTATGTAGAATCATCTGACTTTAGACAGCTCTGTTTCTGGAGAGTGGGCAGCATTAGCTGGATTGATGGGAGTAACTAGTCTATGTGGTGTTTGGTCTTTCATTCCAGTTTTGATCAATGTAAGGAAGCATCCAAAAGCATCAAGAGACTGTAAGCTCCAAAGTATAAACATTTTTCCAAGTTTCTGTTTCCATTGATCTTCCTGTTCCGTTACACAATGCAAGTCACATGGGCAGAGTAGGAGTCAATGTAAAAGTGTCTGCACAAAAAGTACAGGGATGCAAGAATAAATTAGGGGCCACTACTACGACTATGCTACAGACCAACTCTAATCCTAATGATGGGTAACTTTCCCATAGAAATGCTTCCATCTTTGACAAAATACAGCAGGATCACATTTAATTATGGAATTATATTTGAAATCTAGAACCATGCATAATTCAAACAAGTCAGTAGCTCCTCATTTGCAATTCTTCTTAATACAGAGATCTAAACTCAAAAGAAAGGTACAAATCTAAACTAAAGAGAAAAATTATCTGTCCACCAAACATTCAACATATACAGTAAAATAAAGATGAATTAACTACAATAGACATCTTCATTTTGTCTGGTTAGTTACTCTATGGGAAAGGAATAGCCATTGATATTGTTAAGATCTTGATATTATTCTATTCCAAGGGAGTGTTTCCCCATTTCTTGTTTTTTATAACTTTTGGGCTCACTTTTTTGGCTTTTGGCTTCTCCATTTGGGGTATCAATCAAATTATATTAAAGTGGTCCAAGTTTGTAACTGAGAAGCTTTCTCAACACGCTTAATTCTCATACAGAGTTTGGAACCCAGAAGTCTCCTGCAATTTGCTCAAATCTGAGACTGTATTTGCTGCTCCCTTAAAACCTTTGCAGAGTGATGTAACAGAAACTAACAAAGTAGGGATATCAAATAATTTGTCTCTCCAATGAAGGAATCATTAAGCTAATAAAACACAAGACAGAATCCATTTTTCAAGAACTCCAGAATCTAATTTTTAAAACTTACAATAATTGAAGGAGTGCTTTAAAAAGAGAAAGGCTGCTAAACTTTAGTAGAAAAATATTGTAGTGCTTTTGCTTACCCACTTACAATTTTCTCCCTATTTGCTAGTAGGGAAGCAGCTGTGGGGGCAGCAGTAGACATTTCTGGCATGGCTTGCTGGTATTAGAATTTAATAGGATCTGTTCTCAAAAACTGTGCGTATGCATTTTGACATATCTGGTGTTTCCCTGAGGAGTCAATGCAGTGACTGACCTTTGTTTCATCCCTCTCAGACTGGAACAATAGTCTTGGTAGTGGTGGTGCCTGTCAAAAGCACTTAAAGACATAAACTACTCATAGTTGTCTGAGGCAAGAGATGGCATACGGGGCAAGTAAAAGAAAAATTCAAAAGGCTGGGAAGGGGAAAACTAAGAAGAAAAATTCTTGGTGGATAAAGAATTTGAAGAGATACTGTGTATAGTATGGAATTTGGAATGTGAAATGCATATATACCAACAGCTGAATGCATGCTTAGAAAAGACCTAAAATGATTGTACAGTTACAAAACTGATGGATCTGTGGGTTCCATGCAAGATTATGAAGGCTGGTTTGTCTTAGCATTAAATGAGTGCCACAGCTTACAGTGAATTTGCAGACTGAGAGAGATTATTGTACGTTTATTTTATTTGTTAATTGGTTTTCTCCATACGTTTAGCCAATCTTGGTCAGGTGATCAGCTGACCACTAAGAAAACAGAATAAAGACATTAGAGGCCACACATAGAAATGAATACAGTATCTGCAAAAAATAGTTTGGAGAATTCATTTTAAAGTCAGATGACTGCAGCAATTAACAATTGACATCAGTAAACCCATGAATTATGTATAATCTAATTCCTAGAGTTACCACATTACAATATTCAAAATATTTAGTTTTCAATAATCACAAAAGTTAAAAATCATACAAAGAAATGGAAAAGAATGACCAACTTATAAAGAAAAAATTAAACATGTCAGAAGCCATGCCTGAGGAAACCTAGACTTTGGACTTGCTAGACAAGGACTTTAAGTCAATTATCTTAAATATATTCCAGGAGATAAAGAAAACTAAAGAGAAAGAGTGAGGGGAAACCAATAGAACAATGTACAAAAGATAAATATCAATAAAGAGATATAACTATTTAAAAAGAACCCAGAAAATATTTTTTTAAATTATACTTCAAGTTCTAGGGTACATGTGCACAACATGCAGGTTTGTTACATATGTATTCATGTGCCATGTTGGTGTGCTGCACCCGTTAACTTGTCATTTACATTAGGTATATCTCCTAATGCTATCCCTCCCTACTCCTCCCACCCCAAGACAGGGGTGTGATGTTCCCCACCATATGTCCAAGTATAAAAAGAACCCAGAAAATAATTTAAACTGAAGTGTATAATAATGGAAATGAGAAATTAATTAGGAGAGTTCTACAGCAGATGTGAGCAGGCAGAAGAAGAAATAAGTAAACAAGAAGAAGATAAGAGATTTAAAATTATCCCATCTGAGGAAGAGAAAAAATAAAAGATTAAGTGGAAATTAACAGATGGGTTTATGGGACACCACATAGCATGCCAAAATACACATTATGAGAGTAACAGGGAAAGGGGCAGAAAGAATATGTAAAGAGCTGGCAAAAACTTCCCAAATTTGATCAAAGGCAGTAATCTGTAATCCAAGAAAGTAGACACACATGCAACAGGTTAAACAAAAAGAGATCTACACCAAGACATATTACAACCAAAACGCTGAAAGCCATAGTCAAAGAGAGAATTTTGAAAGCAGCAAGAGAGAATCAGCTCATCACATTAAATGGATTTTTTTTTTTTTTTGAGGAGGAGTCTCATTCTGTTGCCTAGGCTGGAGTACAGTGGGGCGATCTCAGCTTACTGCAACCTCCATCTCCCGGGTTCAAGTGCCTAAGCCTCTTGAGTAGCTGGGACTACAGGCATGCGCCATGATACCTGGCTAATTTCTGCGTTTTTAGTAGAGACGGGGTTTCGCCATGATGGCCAGGCTGGTCTTGAACTGTTGACCTCAGGTGATCCGCCCATGTCAGCCTCCCAAAGTGCTAGGATTACCGTGACCAGCCTAAATGGATTCTTAATAAGATTTCTTACCAGAAACCATGGAGAGCAGAAGGAATTGGGATAACTAAAGTTCTGAAAGAAAAAAAAACAGCCTACTAAGAATTCTGTCTGTGACAAAACTAAACTTCAAAAATGAAGACATTCCGAGATATTCAAAAGCTGGGGCAGTTTGTCAGTGGTAGACACGACTTACAAGAAATGTTAATGGGAGTCTTTTAGGATGAAATAAGTCACTAAACAATAACTCAAAGCCACATATAAATATACAATAAATATATATATATACACACACATATAAATAAATATACAATACACACATACATAAAATGAAGAATTCAACAAAAGTAACTTCATAGGTAAGTACAAAAGTATTAAAGTATTTTTGGATGTAACGTCTTTTTTGTTTCCTATATGATTTAAAAACAAAAACTATAAATACAGGTTGATGGACACACAATGTATAAACATGTAACGTATAATAGGAGCAATCTAAAAGTGATGACAGCTGTATAGGAGCAGTTTTTAAGATATCATTGAAACTAAATTCAAACGCAATTGTAGAAATGTAGGATATTAATTAAAATTCACATACTAACCACTGAGAAGTTGCTCAAACACAAAAGAAGGCAGTATTAAAAGAAATGAGGAACAATAGTATGTGTTTATACATATTTTTATATTTGTGTATGTGCATATATATGTAAATGTATATAAATGTATGAATGGGTGTGCATATATATAAATATATATAAATATAGGCCATATAGAAAGTAAATTGGAAAATGGCACAAATGTCTTAGTTTGTTTGTGCTGCTATTAAAAAAATGCCAGAGACTGGGTAATTTATAGAGAACAGAAATTTATTTTATCTTGGTTCTGGAGGCTGGGAAATCCAAGGTGAAGTGCTGGTGATGAAGCGCTGGCATATTCAATAACTAGTGAAGGCTCGTCCCTCATAGACAGGACTATCTACATGTCCTCACATTATGGAAAGAATAGAAGGGCAAACAGGGTGTTTTTCCATGGGGGAAGGGACACAAGTATAAACAGGAATGCACATTTTTGGCTATACAGTATGTTACACTAGAAAAGAAGTCTTAATTCAAAAAGACTGAGATTATACAAGTTATTTTTTCTGATCGCTATAAAATAAAGCTACAAATAAAAACTGGAAAATGTATAAATGCACGGAAATTGAACAACTTACTATTAAGTAACCAATGGGTGAAAGAGTAATTCACATGGGCAATAATAGAATACTTTGAGATGAATTTAAACAAAAATACAACATATCTAAATTTAAAGGATGCAACAAAAGCAATGCTCTGAGGAAAACTTATAGCCGTAAATCAGTACAGCTATAAATACCCTAAATTTACCAAGGAACTGGAAAAAGAACAACAAACTGAAGCCAAAGCTAGCAGAAGGTAGGAAATAAAGATTACAGCTTAAGTAAATAACATAGAAAATGGCAAAACAGAGAAAATCAACACAACCAAAACTTCATACTTGGTAAAAATAAAAAAAAATGACATACTGTTATTTAGACAAACAAAGAAACAAAGAGAGGGGATACAAAAACTAAAATCAGAAATAAAAGCAGAGATAGTACTATTTTATTTGTCAATAAAGAACATGGAGATGTTTCTCAAACCTAAATAGAAAGGTACAGGGCCTGGACACAACCAAGAATCTTTACATGGATGGATCTGATAATAAACTAATATTTACCCCTTCTCTATTATTTTAAATATTCATTAAAAATAGTACCTTACATTAGATCATAGATTTTCTAATGCACTTGTGACCAAATTGTTTATATATTTGGGGTCCTGTCTGCAAAATAAAGAAACAAAAAACATTTGCTTGAGGTTCTAAAAACCTATGGACAGGCCTGAAAATGACTCCTGTCTTAGGTCTGCTCTGGACTTTGAGTTTAGCTTCACTGTCACAGTTCATCCACCTTAAGAAATCTTAATACGTATTATCAGGAGAAAAGTTTGTTCATTCTTCCTTTATATTAGCTTAGCAGTTTTCTAAGTCTTTTTCACTGTTAAGTCATTTACCATTTTTTTTTCTAGATGAGGATTTAGCCAAGTACCTTAGCCAGCCCTTAACAGAAATAGTATGTCCTATATTTCAATTTTTAATTTTAAACTTTATGCTGCTATGCTTAAAGTTTGTGTATGTCTCCTAGTATACATATGCAAACAATTTATCTGGGATGTATACATAAGAGTAGAACTAATGTGTCACCAGCTATTCATATTCTCTACTTAGGTCGATATTGTCCAGTAATTCCCCAAATATATTAGCACCACGTACACTACCTCTAGAATTTTTCTATTGCCCTATAAAACTAATTTCATATTTTCAGAATTAAAAATAAAAGCCAATCAGATAAGTAGGTTGGCATTACCTATATATATATGAAATCATATCAAGTTTTGATCAGTTTGAATTTCTTTTCTTAATAGCCAATTGAGTTTGTTGTTTGTTTTCATAACACACTTGCTCATTTCATTAGTCTATTTCTCAAGTTAGATTTTTGGGTTTTGTTGATTTGCATACTAATATTTTAGAGGTGTTACAAATACCATCATCCAATATGTAACTTGTCTGACATTTTTATGATCTCATAAATAAAAAAACTATTATAATTTTGATGTACTTAAAATCATCCATTGTTTCATTTGTGATTTATGCTTTTTATATATTATATATCATTATTCTAGGTCATAAAGATGTTTTATGGTTATTTTTGGAGGGGGAAAAAAGAAACATCTGAGAAAGAAACACAGTGAATCTGAACAAAAGAAATTATATATTAAATTAAAAACAATTATAATGTAGAGTTGTTAATTTTCTTCATAAAAATAAATATTAAAAAAGAGCTTACTGTTTCCCCCTAAAGTTTACCAAACATTTCAGATTGTTGTACTCAGTATTTCAATGTCTCTTTGATTATGGAATGGTTTAGCTGATGGTTTCATAGATGAAATATGTATGACTTTCACTTTAGATAGCTAAAATGCATGGCTGAGTTACTACAGAACAACGGGAAATGTACCTGGTAGTTCAAGTTCAAACTATGACATTAGCTTTGATGTAACATATTTGAATTGTAAGTAATTGATTGTTTTTGAACCCTATGAATTTTGCTTCAATTAATTTTTTCAAAGAATTCTACTAATATAATCATAAATGATATCTCCCTTTTCATGTTTTCCAGGTTCAATTCCCTTTGGCTGTCAAATAAATACGCCTTTTATTTTGTCCTTTGCTACTTTATAGATATAAACTTGACAAGGGGAAATTCCTTATGGAACATTTTACAAAACAGTGTTTCCTTTAAGCTATGAGCTGCATTACGGAGATTTAAAAATAGACATACCACAAGTTTCAAAAGCTCTTATTTTTTATTAGTTTATTTACCAATCTTGCTACCATTCCCTTTCTTTGCAACTTTCAAAGCTATAGAGCTATAGAATTACAGTGCGATATGAGGAATAGAAAAAAGATAAATTTAAATAAGGCTCGTCCTTTAAATCTTTTATTAAAATAAATTTGTTGTATATATGTTTTCAAAAAAGGAAAGAAAATTAATACAGATTATTATGTGCCAGCCATTGTTCTAAAAATAGTATTAAAAAACCATCAATTGGCCAGGAGCGGTGGCTCACGCCTGTAATCCCCGCACTTTGGGAGACCGAGGCGGGCGGATCACGAGGTCAGGAAATCGAGTCCATCCTGACTAACACGGTGAAACCCCGTCTCTAATAAAGATACAAAAAAATTAGCCTGGGGCGGTAGCTGGTGCCTGTAGTCCCATCTACTAGGGAGACTGAGGCAGGAGAACAGCGTGAACCCGGGAGGCGGAGCTTGCAGTGAGCAGAGATCACGCCACTGCACTCCAGCCTGGGTGACAGAGCGAGACTCTTGTCTCAAAAAAAAAAAAAAAAATCAATTAAATAATAAAAATATTGATTTATTTTAGTCAAATAAAGAGTTGTAACTATTTTGAAACCATAAACCATCTTCTTTTAATGTTTATATTGAGGTATAATGGACAAATAAAGTGTGTATATTCCAGGCATACAATGTGTCGTTTTTGTATATGTGCACATTGTGAAACCATTACCACAATCAAGCTAAATATATCCATTAACTGCCATAGTTACTCTGTGTGTGTGTGTGTGTGTGTGTGTGTGTGTGTGTGTGTGTGTGTGTGTGTGTGTGTGTGTTAAGAATACTTAAGATCTACTTAGTATGCAATACATTATTATTAACTTTAGTCATCATGGTATATATTAGGTCTCCAGAGCTTATTCATCTTAAATTGGAAGTCTGCATCCTTTGACCAGTATCTCACTATTTCCCCAACTTCCAACCCCTGATTGCCACCTATAAATTAATTTTTTTTTGAGTCCGCATATAAATAAGATTATGCAGTATTTTTGTTCCTATGTCTGGCTTATTTCACTTTACATAATTTCATCCAGTTTCATCTTTATTGTTGCAAATGGCAAGATTTCCTAAAAAAAAAACTACCCAAGTCTTGGAAACAAATAAGTTTGTCTGTCTATGGAAAAATACATTGAATTTTTAAAATGTGGTTATGGATATTTAATGGAATGCCATTCAGTTTTTCTTACTTTATTAAAGATAAAATAAATTAAAAAGAGAAAATTTGCTTGTAAACCCGATATTACTCATTCCTTACAAAATATTGTTTAAAAATGTTTAATGTGCTGCTGACTTTTTAACTTTCTGCATAAAACATAAATATTATATTTGAAGGTAATATAACACACAGAAGGGAATATTTATAAGTACATATAGTTAGACATATGTGATCAAATATATCCATAAATGTAAAAATAGGCATAAGTATATATACAAATATACATAAGGATAGTAACTTTCTTTGTTGCTCTCATTTTTTTGTTAATAAATAGCTATTGGTGCTAGGCTTAGAGGTTCATACCTATAATCCCAACACTTTGGAAAGCTGAGGGGGAGGATTGCTTTAGCCCAGAATTTCAAGATTGGCTTGGGCAGCATGCCAAGACCCAGTCTCTACAAAAAATAAAAAGTTGAAAAATTAGCGAGGTATGATGGCATAAGGCTGTAGTCCCAGCTACTCAGGAGACTGAGGCAGGAGAATTGCTGGCTCTCAGGAAGTTGTGGCTGCAGTGAGCCACGTTTGCACCAGTGCACTCCAGCGTGAGCAACAGAACAAGACCCTGTCTCAAAAATAAATAAATACATACATATAAGTAGCCATTGAAAAATGTTCAATAATACTGAATCATGTATTGAAAAAATTAAAGATGACTCTTTGAGTTTTAAAAAGTAAAATGATAAAATCTATGTTGAGTTTGTTTTATCAAATAACACAATGACTTTGAAAGCACCTGTTAAAATGCTGTGTTATATAAACAATAACCATTTTAATGGAATGAATTTCCATACATGGCCTTAATATACAAAATATTTTTTAAAAGTTTTGACTGCATCTAAATAATATGCATTACATATAAAATTATTTTTAAGATACCCAGAGAGAGAAAGACAGGAAGTGAGTGGAAGATAGAAAGGGTAAGATAAATATATGAGAAATGAGAAGGAAAAAAAAAGGGGAAAGGGAAAATATAGAAAATTTTCAAGCTAAAGATATTGAGTCAAAATCTAGACCAGCAGTCTCATTTCAGAGTGTGAACAACAGCTACCAAGTACATCAGTAACACAGCTATTAGTACTTGATGAATCTACTGAATAACTTCTAGAGTGACAAATTAGAATTAAAGAAAACTGTCTAGTTGTAAATTAAAAATCAGCACTGTAACAATATAAGAGCAGAAACTTTAAAAAAATCTGCTATGTCTTTAACAAAAATGACAAAATAATCATAATTAGCGTTAGTGTAAACAAAAACAAAACAGGATTTTAGTGCAGCAGTCCACTTTCATAGGAAACAATAACAATAGGATTAACATAGTGTTGTTGTTTCAAAAAATTCACTATATCTAAAAGAAAATCTCTAAACATCTGGGTGATATCCCTCATCTTGAATTCTGTAGTTTAATTAAGAACTCTTGGAGGGCTCTTACCTTATCTCTTCAAAAATAAGTGATATTATTTTAGATAACTAATGAAGTTCATAGCAGACATTATACATTCTTTGCTGGTAGTGATTAGTTTGAAGAATGCTTGAAATATGTATCTAAGAAGCGTATTAGAAGGGAAGGTAGGAGAGTTTGTATGAAGAACTTTTCTAGGACTTCAAGTTTGATTTCAAATATTCCACAGTCTCTTAACACTTTTGATTTAGTACCTCATCTCATCAGGCATAGTCAGAATTGAAATTCCTGTGTGCCCCACAGCTCCCATTCTAAATATTCTCAGTCAAGCATGATCCAAGGGTGCAGTTTCCAGTTTCAAGTGACCAGCATTGCAGGGCCTTTGTGTTTTGTTCCACTAGAAGACTACTAAAAGAGTGCTATATGTGTCTGAATATTTTACCGAGTTTTGGTGAAATATTCCTCACAATGTTGAGTTGTCCTTCTGCTCTCAATTTTCTTACACACTCTTCTAACAATCACTAAACCATGCAATACATTTGTGTGGATTAAAAGCCAGGATCCTGGCAGGAAAGAGAATTCATCACAAAGACTTGCAACAGTGGAAGTTAATAACACCCAAAAGGGACAACTGGAGGAAAACAAGGATGAAATACTCCAGTCCTTTATACTCTTCTTCCCCTTTATCTTCTTTTGATGACTCCTTTTCATCAAACTTAACTTGAAGTCTGCTAAAAACTAAGCCTGAGAGATGCAATCTGCAGAGATTAGCATCTGGACAGAAGGATGGAGCATGTATATAAGAGGCAGAGAAAGAAACAGAAGCAGAAAATCACTATATTTTTTCTGACAATGAAGAATTTTTGCTTTATCTAACTCATTACCCAAAGTAGAGTTCTTTTCCAGGAAGGTATTTAATTACACATATCAATAGTCCTCTTTGCCAGATATAATCCAAAACATGCAAACTAAAGTAGAGGTACAATATGCAAGGTAGAACAAAACAACGAAAATACCAAGTGAAAAGAACTATGACTGAGTCAAGGATTACAGAGAAATAAGAAAATACCACTTTAAGGAGTCAAGGAAAATTCATACAGTATTGGAATCTTAAAGGATTATAGAGAGTTAGATAAAGTATCACAGAGGGGGAGAGTGTGAGAAAGGATAATAATCTAAAAAATATAGATGGGTTTTAATAAGATTTAAATGTTGGTAACATGGAAGACACTACGAAGAAAATCATAGCTCAATTAAGCAAAAGGAAAGTCATGGATAACCATTTACACTGAGATAAGAAATTTTAATTTTACTTTACAGAAATTGAAATAATTGAATCAGGTGAGTGGCATGGTTAGCTTTCTATGACAGAAAGACTGCTCTGTAAGTTTGGAAAGAGGCAACCTGGAGGCTAAAAGCAGCCCAGGCATTAGCAGTCTGGGAGAACGATGTACGTATAAATCACAGATGTGAAAGTGAGCATGAAAAAGGAGGCCATATTTTATGTGGGACAAAGTTGAATCTGTACCTGTTATTTCTCAGAGTAACTACTTTTACTTGTATTGACTAATATCAATAGAACACTTTGTTTTCAAAATATGTTGGTGAGTCTCTAAATAGATCTATAAAAATGTTGGCAGTGCTCATGTGAGTTTAGGGTGAGGATTCATTGGTGGGAGTATTTTTATTTGTGAGTATTTTTATTTACTGTTTTCAGTGACAACTTTTATGAATTGTTTACTGGGACAAAAATTTTCTGAACTGTAAAAGAAATAGAGATTTTGTCTAACATCCATCAGGGTTGTTACCAAGTGTATGTAAACTGTGGAAGCCCTTATCTTGGTGAATAGCTTAAAATAGGCACTTGATAAATGTTTCCTTCCACCGCACTTTCTTCCATTACTCTGAGTGGAATCTGCAAATGCCTGAGTCTGCTGAGTTATGCTGAAAGAAAATAATACTTGAATTGCAAAAAAAAAATGTTCTGTATAAGTTAGAAAGCTATTTTGTTTAGTTTTCTGTATACACTCATATATTTACATAATCAGTGTTTATCAACTTGCATCATGTTTTGTGATGTGTGGATATTAGGCAGATAAAATATAGGTATATATATGTACATATAGGTATACATATATTTACACTCATATATAGAGAGAGAGAGAGGAGCGAGGAATAATTTTCATCTTTTATGTAAAGATTGCAAGACAGTGTTATTTTAGTTGAATAAACTGAGGCATTTATATCTTCCTGTTTATCAGAATAATACTCTATTTCCATATTGTCTTAGCACAAAACATAAAAACGTAAGATATCTTTTTCTGCCAACCTATTTCACAGAAGCTCATTTATCCATCTATTCATTCACAGATTGAAATATTGAGAGACTTTATGCTAAACCTACAAAGCAGCTTTTCTTTAGAAAAATATACTTCAGCAAGTGCTTAGTAATGTAGATGAAGCTGTAAATATAACATGCTCCCTAGAAATACTCTAAGCGGAAACAAATATTCATACCTTTTTGGGTTGTTCATTCAAAAAACCAAAGTGGCATCTGTTTAGGGAGGATAAATGGATTTTCTATTAAAGGGACTTTTCAACAAAAACAGTAGAAAGGAGACCGTTCATTTGAAGAAGTCTTTATAACAAACAACACTTTGTTATCTTAGTAAGAAAGACTATTTTCTTCTCAGGAAGCAATACCTAACAACTAAAAACAGAAGATAAAGATGTATTGTTCAGAGCAATTACGCCGGCAAGAAACATGAATAAAGACAGTGGCTTTGTGTCATTTTCAAACACACCTCTTGAGGAAGAAACCAGAAACACTGTAGTTATGAGGCTTCAAAAATTGAAAATAGGACATTTAAAAAAATATGTAAATCTACTCTTCGGTTCCATTTTTATCTTGAACCAAAAGATTAAGAATAAATAAATCAAAGCAACTAAAAATTATAAGTTCAATACACAAAATAAATATTTTCATTTTAAAATAGTCAAAAAGCATGAAGTGAAATAATTACATAATAAAATTGAAATTTTTCTAATATGTGTTTCCCTAATTGCATAAAATAATTAGACTATTCAATTTTATTTTTAAATTTTTCCATAACACTTGTTTCTTTCTATAATGCTACATGAGATATTTGTTTCTTACATCTGCTGTTGATTTTCTCTGTATCTCTACATCTCTATTTATTATCCACCTAATCTTCATTTATGCAGACGTATTTCGTCTGCTTTTTTCTGACAATACTAGATGCTATATTAGTAGAAACTGGTGATTGATTCTGTGTTAGGCTTATGGTAATTAGAAAGAATCAATGGTGACATCTTAGCTTCTGGTGGTGTGTGTTGTCACTTAGCATAACTTAGAATGCCAAAGGAGGAGTAAGTTTTCTTGGTAAGACGATGACTTGAGTTTGGGAAGCTTGTGTGTGTTGTTCTTGTGGCTCATGTAATTGTAAATGTCTAATACACAGTTTAAAAAAAGCTTTCTGGGTCTCAGAAAAAAAACCCAAAGTCTGAGCTGGGCAGTATTGGATGAAGTAAAATAAGTTTCGATATTGAGATTTGTGTGAAAATAAATTAGTGTATTTTAAAATAAACTGTAGTAATACATCAAAGTATTTGCCTAGGCTTCATTAGTCTAAATATTTGATCCATACCATGAAGGAATTGATTGTGTTTTGTTTACAGTTGTTTCTCTATTTTTGTATATAGGAACAAAATTGATAAATGCATGCTGAATAAATAAATGTGTTAGGAAATGAGTATCAATGCTTAGGAGTTATTTTGTTACCACTCAATCTTTAAACATATTTTGTTTTTCTAGATAGGAGACCTAACTCAGGTTAGCACATTCTCATATTCATTCATTGGGCATTTTATATTAAAGCACTTTTTTTTTTCTTTTTTTTGAGGAGTCTCACTCTGTCGCCCAGGCTGGAGCTCAACGGCACGATCTCTGCTCAGTGCAACATCTGCCTCCCAGGTTCACGCCATTCTCCTGCCTCAGCCTCCCAAGTAGCTGGGATTACAGGTGCCCGCCACCACGCCCAGCTATTTTTTTGTATTTTTAGTAGAGACGGGGTTTCACCATGTTAGCCAGAATGATCTCGATTGCCTTACCTTGTGATCCGCCCACCTTGGCCTCCCAAAGTGCTGGGATTACAGGCACAAACCACCATGCCCGGCTATTAAAGCAATCTTTACAAGTTCTGATAATTTATACAAGTTCTGATATATGGCTACCCAATGCTAGTCCAACCCAGGGCCAGAATTCACTGGCTGCTGCTGCATGTACTTGCTGAAACCAGATAAACTGCCTTTTTATTGAAAGCATTATAGAAACCAATTTGGGTTTATTATCACATATTTGAGGCTTTTTATCTGGGCTGTAACAACAACAACAACAACAAAAAAACGGGGAAGGAAGCATGGACAAATGGTAAATTTAAAGATTAAGCAGAAGGTATTTGTTTTATTTTATTATGAAGTCTTTCTGGGGACCTCAAATTAAAATAAAATTTAATCTAAAACATTTGTTATCATATTAGAGTTCCCAGGCATGGAAACATTAATATACACACAAATCATGAACTAACTCAGAGATTACACACTTAACTTTCGTTGTGTATATTATAAAGCAAGGACTTCGCATGATCTTAGCCAAAAGGCCGAGAAGCAATAAAGCAAGGACTTAAAGTAATAAATGCATAGTTAATTTTATATCTAACAGCTATATTTGTCTCTTCAGCCAAGAATGCTAAGAAGGTAGTCGTATCAATTGTGAAATCTACTGTGTGATCTGACAGTTTCCTCTTTAAGAATCGGACTTTAATGATCAATTCATTTCAAAGAGGCCAGTAAAGATTCAGAGGTTCTAAACACAGAATATTGCACATACTAATTAAAATTTTCAAAGATTGCCTAATGAAATTGTCTTACATCTCGGTGAAGAGAACAGCAATTTCCTTTGATTCAATTATCATCTGACATTATTAGTAGTGCTTTTCAGAATTGTTAGTCACTCTCTTCCTGACAGAGGAGGGCACATTTATTCATTTGAGGTGTCTCTATGTAGGCCATTACAAGAGAAATTGAATTCAAAAAGTTGCCTTCAATTCTTTACAAAGAGGCAAAATCAAATTCAATTAGGATAAGTGCACTCGAATCAAGACAAGGTATAAATAAAATACCTAAAATAATAATACCTAGACTCAAAATTTAAATCATGGCATCATGAGTAGGTAATACAGTTCTATGTTTAGCACATCAATAGGTAATTACCATATTTAGGAGTTCAGATGGGTGGAAAGATGTAACAATGTGCTTAACTATCAATCTAGAATTCAAAGTTACACATAATTAACTACATCCTTTAACTTTGGTAGCATTACTACATTTCATAAACCATTTCTTTATATTTTAAAAATTGTATTAGTATCATATTAATATGTAAACATGTAATACCCATCAATTTGTAGGTACCCTTATAGCACTTAATTTCATATGTTGAAATCTTGTAAACTTGGTTGTAATGACTGCAGTGCAAAAGTAATTAAGTGTACCAGACAGCAACACCTATCAGGTAGTCAAAGCATTTCCCATTGTATAATGAGATGAAGCAGAAAGAGTGTATCTTAAGACAGTGGGCAGAGCAGCCCCATATGCAGAGGAAGCAATGAGGTGATCTTTTTTTTCTTCATTAGAGAAGTCCCAGGAAATGGAAATTAAGCAAGATTCAGCCTATTATGTAGTGCATTTTCCATAAGTAGAGAATAAAACCTTACCGCTTTAACATGCTTCAAGCCCCAGTGGAGACAGTGAAGTAAAATGATACAAGTTTTGCCACAGAGTTCAGGGTCCCAGGAAAGTGGAGTTGACTGTCAGTGACAAAGCTGCTTTATTTAAGTAGGAAAAATGAATCATTATCACCTTTGACTGGAAAAATAACATTATCACCCTCACACATGGAGCACTGAAAACCAACATTTCATAATTCCACTTGTAAGGGATTCACTAAATGTCTTTTGCGTCATATGAAGCACAGGTTTTAATTAACTCCTTGTTGTAGAAGGTACTACCACAGGTATTTGTTTTTTTTTGGACACACTCATGGAATGTTTTTTTCTGCAGCTACAGAAAGCCTTCAGTTACCCCATTTTCCAGCAAGATGAGGCCTTGCGTCATTTTCACCATTCAGTCCAGAGGTTTCTAATGAGCACATTTTTAAATACATATTGGACACTATTCAAAAGACTGACCTGCCTTCGAAACAGTGGCTTCCAGATCTCCCAGATATGTGACTGTTTATGATGGTGTGTCAAGAACCTCCACATGTCTTCCCACTTCTTTCTTGCAGTTCAGAGACATTTGATTCTCTATCCACTAGTTTAATTACGCATATCTTAATTACCTTGTAGGCATTTTGTGAAATGAATAAAATCACTCCTAATTTTGTTAATCAAATCACTTTTTGTCTTTAGACAAAAGTTGTGTCCCAATGAAGACATTTTATGTAGCTACCAAGTACTATATGCTGGAGGCTGAGTTCAAAGTATAAAAACTCTCATTCTCTAATCCTGAGGAGCTAATGATCTTGTATCTAGGCATGGGTGAGTGACTGAAAGAATGAACGAAATTCTGAAAAATTGAGTAATGAAGTATATACATCATGGACCCGAAGAAAGCACTAGTTTAATCTCCTTGATAGGATTGAGAAAGTTTTCATATATAAGGTAGAATTTTAGCTGGAGTTTGGAAGATTGGTCAAATTTAGTAAGAAAAGAAGAGGTAAATGGTTGTAATTTAATAAAATAGGATGAGCTAGATTTGTCTGTTGTTTTGGTATGCATAGATACGGTTTAAAATCGCATGAAAACCATGCTGGTATAATGAAACTTTTTCTGTAGGCAATGTAAGATTATGTAGAAACATTTATTAGCTTTCTCATTCAATGCTAACAGGCTAGGGATGACAGAGGAAAAGACAAACCAAAAGAGACAAAGGGGATTGTTATTCTGGAAGCAAAGTTCTTGTAATTGTAATTTTTGTACTTCTATAAGAAACCTAATGTGTTGTACAACTGCTACAAATTATGTTTATTAGGAAAACCTACAATTCATTGTGGTTACTGTGTTTTGTTTTATAATTGTTGCTAAAATAACTTTTTATAAATAAAATAAACTTTTTTATATTAATAAATATCTGTCTAGTCATACTAGGAAGAATAACAAAATGGAAGATAGATTTTGGTTCAGGAAAACTGGGTACAATTGGGTTTCAATCCCAACTATTACTTCTACTTGCCATGTGACAATGTTCAAATTATTTAGGCATTTTAAGTCTTCTTTTTCTCAAGTCCAAAACTGGTTTAAAATTTTTATCTCAGATGTTGTTAAAAATTAAATGAGATAATGTATGTAAAATGTTTGGAGAAAATACTACTTATTAAACTTTGTTGCGATTCATGAGCTCATGAAAATATCTTTAAGATGGAGGGTAAATATAATTCTCATATTTAGCATTATATATATTGCAATTGTATTTCCCAGCTTTAGGAGAAACTAAAACAGACTAATATATATTGAATTTCATATATATATATGTGGAATATATAGATAGATTGATTTCCATATATGTGTGTATATATAGAGAAAGAGACAGAGAGCGAGAGAGACAGTGACAGAGAGAAAAACAAAAAGTCTATGACCTGAATTCTGTTATAATTGGTTTAGAGTACAAAAGACTTAAGCAATTTTACATTACTATTTATTTCCTTCCCCTCACAAGAAAAATTAAATAAAAAAATTATACTCATTTTAAGATCTTATACTTCAATTTTCACAATTTTTTCCTTTACCTGAGGTTATCGTCTTTGAAATTCAATATTGAGGCCCCAGTTGTCATATTTAAAACTTTGGCAACAGGGCCACAGACTTTTTCTCAACCTTAATTTATTTTATAATCTTTGTTGAAAACTTCTAGTGAATGATGCATCCAATACCATACCTCTGTTCTTGAACTTCTTGTTTCTAATAACTATTCCTCACCATCATTTCAGATACCTATTCCAGGGACATATCTTTTTTATACCCATAATTATTTTAGCTGGAAAATCAATCATGCAAATATTCAATTCCTTAACTCCTTTACTTTCCACCTTACAGCTTATTTGTTCAAATACTCCTACTCTGATTTTATCAGAAGCCTGAATTTATTAAGCCGTAGGTTATCCCCAGTTTCAAAAATCCTCTTCTTAGTATGATTATTTTTTCAGCTTATATTCCATGGCTCATAGTTCAATAAGATTTTTTACATTATTCTAAAGGCCCATGCTTTTTTTTCTTTCCATTATACTAATCTGAAGAAAAAGCTATCTGATTTCTGTCTACATAAAATATCAGGACACATTATTCCTACTACAAAATGATCATCCCAAAATTGAAATAATCCCTCATCACTTCAATTCTAGGCAAGATATCTGGTCAACTAATCTTCATTCTATTTCAAATCTTTCAAAGATTGTTCATACACTTCGAAATCTATTTCTATCTTTTCTATTAGACATGTAGTCATTTTCTCTGAATATCAAATTTATATACATACTTTTATATTTGGATGCAATATGTTCTGTTATGATAAAGTAGCTGTTTCTTCTGCTATCTAATCTTTGTATTGAATAACATATTTTCTTGTCTCTCAAGAAAATTATTCTATCAATTCTCTCGTCTCTCTCTGTCCTGCTTTCCACCCTATTTATTTTCTTCCTTTGAAGCTTCCTGAGACATATAATCCTGTTTTACCTTCTATTTCCCCAGCATATAATAATGCTTATCAGTTACAAGTAATATACACTTTTATTTAGTAATAAATGCCAATATAAATAATTTCAAAGAAGATACTACACTGCTATAAAGTAGGAAAGTTTAATTGAATGTTAATTCTGTCTTTCAAGAGACTCATGTATGTGTTCATTAAGCATCAATTATTGTGAACATTACACAGATTTAGGATTTCTTTAAGAATTCTATTTTAAAATTGTTATTGTGGTTAAATACATATAAAATAAAATTTTCTATTTTACTTTCTTCTCAATGCATAATTCAGAAGCATGAGTTGCATTCACAATGTTGTGAAACCATAATCATTACCTATTTTTAAAACTTTTTTCATCACCCAAATAGAACTTCATAACAAACAATAACTTTCCATTCTCTCTTCCCTCAGCCCCTGAGAACCTCTAATCTCTTTCTTTCTCTATAATTTTACCTGTTCTAGATATTTTATACAAGTGTGTCAGAAAATATTTGTCCTTTTATGTCTGGCTTTTTTCATTTGGTATAATGTTTTCTAGGTTATACCTGTTATGGCAATACATCAGAACTTCATTCCATTTTCTGGCTGAATAATATTCTACTATATATATACATCACCTTTTGTCCATTCATTCGTTGATGAACACCTGGATTGTTTTCATCTTTTGGCTCTGTGAATAATGCCACAATAAGCAGTGACATACAAGTATGTGAAACTTTGTTTCCAGTTTTGGGTGGTATATAACAAAGTCTATAATTGTTTGGGTTATATGGTAATTCTCTCTATAGCTTTCTGAGAGACCATAAAACTCTTTTCAACAGTGACTGCACCATTTTACATTTCTGCCAGCAAGGTGCAATTGTTCTAATTCCTCCACATCCTTGCCAACACGTGTTATTTTCTTTTATTATAGCTATCATAGTAGGTATAATGTAGTATCTTATGGTTTAGATTTCCCTAAAGACTAATAATATTGGACATGTTTGCATGTGCTTACTTGTATATCTTCTTTGTATAGATGTTTATCAAGTCCTTGGGTCATTTTATAAATTGGGTCGTATGTTATTTTGTTGAGTTTTAGGAGTTCTTTATATCTTAGGTATTTAGTTTCCATAAGATATGTGTTTTAGAGATATTTTATCCCAATCTGTAGCTTTTTCAGTTTCTTGATCACTTCCTTTACAAATATTTTAATTTTGTAAAGTCAAATATATATATTTGACTTTCAAATTTATATACATACTTCTACATTTGGATGCAATCTGTCCTGTTATACATTGCTTTTGTATTATACGTTGCTGCTGTATTATGCGTGCTTGTGTATTATACATTGAGAAGAAGGTAAAATAGGAAATTTTATTTTATACATATTTAACCACAATAACAATTAAAAAAAATAGAATTCTTTTTTTTTTTTTTTTTTTTTTTTTTTTTTTGTGAAACGGAGTCTTGCTCTGTCCCCGAGGCTGGAGTGCAGTGGTGCGATCTGATCTCAGCTCACTGCAAGCTCCACCTCCTGGGTTCATGCCATTCCCCTGCCTCAGCCTCCCAAGTAGCTTTATGCCTATGTGTTCTTCTAAAAGGTTTTTTATGTTAACTCTTACATTTATGTCATTGATTCATTTTGAGTTAATGTTTTATATGGTGTGAAGTAGGGAACCAGCTTCATTCTTCTCAATGCAGAAGTCCAGTTGGCCCAACACCTTTTGATGAAGATACTGCTTTTCTATTATAGACTTGTCACCCTTTTCAGAAATCGGCTGCTAATAGACACATAAATTTATTTCTGACTCAAATATTGAATTGATCTATATAACTAACTTTATACCAATCCCAAATGGTTATTATTAGGGCTTCTTTGTAATAATTTTTAAAATTTAGAAATTGTGAGTCCTCTAAATTTGTTCTTTCTCAAAATTGTTTTGACCATTTGGATCCCCTTGCAATTTCACATAACTTAAGGATCAGCTTTTTGCATTTCTGCAAAAAAAAAAAAAAAAAAGGCTTTTGCAATTTTGATATGGATTGGCTTGAATTTGTAGATAACTCTATACTAAGTCTTTGACCCCATGAACATGGGCTGCCTTTCCATTTAAGTGTTTAGTTTTTTTCATCAGTGCTTTATATTTTTCAGTGTATATTAAAATGTTTGTTAATCTATTTAAGTTTCTTGGTTAAATTTGTTCTAAAGTATTTTAATGTTTTGAATGATATTGTAAATTGAATTACTATTTAAATTTCCTTTGCAAATTGTTCATTGCAAGTGTGTAGAAATACATTTAACTTTTGTATGTTGATTTTGCACCTGGCAATTGCGCTGAATTTGTTTCTTAGTAACTTTCTTTTGGATTTTGAGAGATTTTTCTACATTTAAGAACATGTCATATTGAATAGATAAATATCTTTGTTTTTTCCTTTTAAATTGGGGGACCTTTTATTTATTGTCCTTGCCAACTTGCTCTGTCTAGAACTTCCAATATAATGTTGAATAGCAATGATGAAAGTGGGCATCTTTGTCTTGTTTCTATCTTAGTGGGAGGCTTTCATTTTGACTTTGGGTACAATATACAGAGGGAAAAAAAAAGGAACAACAGTGCTTCTTAAAATCTCTTAAAATAAATTTGCTAAATATTTTATTACTGATTATCTTTAAATGATGTTTTATATCCTAAAAATTCAGGAACCACGTATTAAAATATTTAAAATGTTAAAATACTAGAACAGTTGCCTAAGACCAAATTTACCCAACATCAAAAGCTTATAAAAACTCTTCATTTTATAACTTTCAGGAGGATCTCATATATCTGAGTGGAAACACTTACATTAATTGTAATAAACATTAGTTGAAAGTATTTTCAAGTTCTTAGCAATTTTTGCTGTTAGTAGATATTAACAAATATTTCAAATTTTTTTGCTTTATTGCTGAGTGAATAAAGTTATCCTCACTTCATTGTTAAAGATTAAAATATTATCTAGGCTTTTATAAAGCACATTAAGGTTGCATGCAATGCACTAAATTAACAAATATTATTTTTAAGAAATAAAAATAGGTAAAATGATGATGTAATAAGGATATCTTAGAGAGTCAGTTGCTTTTATACAAACAACAATAATGAGCATAGCTGAATGTCCTGATTCTCTGAATCCATGATAAAAATAAGATTTTTATCTTATCCGTGGATAACAATCCATGGTTCTCTGAATTCACGATGGAAAAACATTCTATTAACCTTAGGCTACAAAATAAATAAGAAAAATGTGAAAACTTTAGAGATTTTTAGATAATTAAAATAATTGAAGGCTCTCAAATTCACTAAGCAGTCTTAGGCATTAAAACAACAATGGTATGATGCTTTCAAGTAGATCAACAAAAGTAAACAAAAAAAAACATGGCGTTTGAGGATTCACTTGTGGTTGTAATGGATAAATTAAAATATCAAAGCTAGTTTCTTCTCATTCAGAGTTGCAAACATTAAAATAACCAAAACATTATAATAACCAATATTAATTAAATATATCTGTGATTATATAAAACATGTTTGTTTGAAAATATTGCTGGAAGTGCATGCATTATTTGTCAACAATTTGTTTCCCAAATTAGAATAGTTGTATTACATTCTGAACAATTTATATGCTTTAAATGTAGATAATCTAATTGTGGTTTAATTTTCAAAATTGTCTCTATGTAAAATTCCAAATTTGCTTATTTTCTCCTTCAATAAAATTATGTAAAATATTAGTTCACTTAATATAATGAAAGTAAAGAGCATTGTTCACACGCTGATTGTAGAAGAAAAACACATAGGCAGTTCTCCATGTCATTGGTCGATACCATATTTTCTTAAAAGATCAGTCTGGAAGTATAGATGTAAAGTTGATTTCAATACATCTTGTCTTAAAATCCAGGCTACCTTAGTCACCCATTGGAACTTTCCACCTGGGACATGTATATAACTGGATCAGAGTTCCATTGGCTGATGTAATTTAATCAAATTCTGCACATTTACAACTGGCTTTATAGTAAGCTTTGATTTGTCCTTCTTGAATATATTATAGATTATTAAATCTATTTAACATCTTATCTAATGTCAATAAGTTTTACAAATAATTCCGTATGACTTTACTCATCTAATCTAAATGTTCCTACCATTACAAACTTAAATAAAAATACTCCAGTGTGCAGCTTTACTAGAAACTTCATCAAATATCTGACATTCACAGATAAAAAGCTGCACTGGGAACAACATAGATTTTATTCCTTATAACAGATATAAGATCCTTGAGAATAAAAATTTTATAAGAGAATAATTTAACATATCTCATATTATTACCATAAAAAGGCAACCCCTTATTAAGGTTTAAAGAATGTCAAAGGAAGCAGGATTCTTTCATTTACATTATATTGCTTAATAATTCTACAAAATAAGAGAACATTGTATGGTCCCAGAGGTACAGTAAGAGATTTGAATATACACTTAGACAAACCTTCCAGATGTAGGTAAATTTATTTAATTCTCATAAAATTACCAAAGAACAAATCCATTACATGACTCACTTAAATCTTTACAAATTAACATTTTTGGTATGTGAGTGTTATTTCATATGCCAAAAAATATCCTTTACAATTAATGGCACTGTTTAATACAGTAATTTCAAAAATTGATTCTCACTTATTACAATTATATTAATATCACTCATGGTAATTACATGATCATAATCATGGTAAAATACTTATTGAGAACTGTAAGTTCTAGGCACTGTATTACATACTTTACAAATTTTCTCATATGATTCTTAAAAAACTTAAGTGGTAGCTATTATTATGAGCATATTTTACATATAATCACACAGGCTAAGGTTGTTAAGTATACTTTTTAAGGTAACAAAGCTACTAAGTGTTGGGGCAGAGATTCAAATATCAGTCTGACCCAATAAATTGCATAATAAATACAAGTGACAAGGAACTAATATCAATATGTTTTTCAAAATGCAAACCACAATCTATTAATAGTTCATGAACTCAACTAAGGCTCATCATCAGTATTCTTTAAAATGATAACATTTAATAAGTTATAAATATTAGACCGTATCATAATAGTAAGGATATAATTGATTCATGAATTTATTTTCAGATATATTCTATTGATGAATTAACACAAAACCAGAGTTAAACATTTTTACAATGCTGAGTTCTATTAACTCCATGAAAGAGTACATGTACCATTTAAAAAATTACCAAGTCATCTGCAGAAGGCAAAAAGTCAGTTTTTAAGTGCTAGAAAGTGAGAGTTCATGAATGTTGCACTTATTAAGCATTAAAAATTAGTATCCTGGAGAGGATAGAAATCAAAGAGGATAGGTGGATAAAAAGAATTTCACTCTTCATTGATCAGGAAAAAGTCTTCACCTTGTGACCAGTAAGGGTTTGTAATCTTGGGGATATTCAGTAGTCATGGTCCTTCAGAAGCTTCAACTGACTAATTACAGCAGTGATAAACACAATAATCATTTTTGATATTTCATAGGGAATTGCCACTATAGGTTGTATGTTCAAAGTAAGCAACAATTTTATTATGGTCCTTTCCTTAATCTCTGTTGTAGAGTAATGATACAAGGAACAATATATGATCAGATATTTTTGGTCAATACTTACATCTTGGGTTTAGATTTTTAGTGGTATGTTTTGTTTATCCATATACCTTCAATTTCACTTTAATGCATGATCCATAAAATAGTTACTCTACTAAAACTGTTAATAATACCCTGATCACAGCAACAATTAATCATATTCTTTCATTTGTACATGGCTGAATCATTAAAAAAAGATCCTGTGGGCAGGTGTGTCATATTTTGGAAAACCAATTGGCTTCCTTATTAATTTTACATGGAGTCTTCTTAACCTACAATCAAGGATTTCAAAGGGTTAAATATTTAATCTACTTACAAGTTAACAGCTTAGCTTGCCACAATTTCATGGACAATGGGAGAAGATAAAATATTTCTAGGTGAGAGACAAAGGACATTATTACTGATAATGCTGCAAAAGCAGTAAAAGCATATGTACATTCCTGTCACTTTCCCTTGCCCCAGAGTCCAATGGGGAGATACATATGGGTTACTTTCCCGTGCCCCAGAATCCAATGGGGAGAAACATATGGGCTCTGGTAGAAGCCAGCACACACAGTGAGTTGTGTTCAGAGAGAAGCTGAGCTTTAGGGAATGTGGATCTCTTATAATGGGTAGGAAGCATATCTACCCTTCACTCTGGAAGGAGACATCCCTTCTATTTTCTAAGGCTCTTAATATGAGACAAACAGCAACATGTAACATACATGAAAACTTTTCTCTCAACACTTACTTTGGAACATGTATCCAAATAAAAACAAGAGACTAGACAGTATAGAAAATATTGTGATACATAAATTCTGTTTTGGAATTGTGAATAAAGTGATTCTGTTGTTCAGTACTCTTGCAAGAAAAATGTGCAAGAAATTTTGTTGAACCTGTATCGCAGGGACAACATATGGCTTCCTTTGCTATGATTGCTTCTGTCATAGAGCTTCAATGCAGTATTCAAATATAGGAGTATCAAGGCCAGTAAAGAAAACTTCTCAGGAATCAGCAGATACAAATATCTCTGATACAGCCTGAAAGTTTTATACTTCAACAGGCATGTTCATAGATCATGTGAAATACTACCATTATAGACTTATGAAAATCTCAACAGAGCATATAAACTCTTTTAAGATAGTAGACTTATTTATCTCCACAATCAATATTCTGATACAATATATCTTGGTGCAAACATATGCAAGTTATAAAGTGCACAATCTATAGTTTTTGTAGTTATCTGAGGAAATTGAGAGTTGTTTTAACCAAATAATTCTAAATTGACAGCAGGACAAGTATAACTAGTTCAAACAGTTCAAGGACATTTTTTTCTTAATTAGTTGAGTGCAAATATGTTGTTAGTGATTTCCTGTGATATGGAACCGTTGTCAATATTTTAAGCTTTCTGGCTTTATAGAAAGAATACATTTTATAACTGTGATATTCATGTCATATAAGAAATAAGGTAATAACAGTCATATGCTATAAAATGATGCTTATTTTAAGTAAAGATTTTTTTAGCTAAAAACATTGGTTGCTGAAAAGTTTGAGCCTGGAAGAAGTAATTACCAATGTTACTAATGTTGGGCTGATGAGAAAATAAACTTCTCTGGATGAACCTTATGAAAACTGTAGTTGTAATAATTTTAGTAGAATATTACAGTAATAGAAAAAGTATGACAAACTCAACAGCTTAACTTGTGTGGCAAATTATACCTGCCTTGAATCAAACAAATTATTTGTTTTTTTAAACACCTTTATTGAGGTGTAACTGATATACAAAAGCCTTCACATATTCAGTGTATACAATTTGATGAGTTTGAAAATATGCATACACTTGTGAAACCATCAGCACAATCAAAGTAATCTCTGAGAGGTAGGTGCTCTCCCATGTATACTACAGCATTATTTACAATGGTCAAAATATAGAAACAACCTAAATGTCCACTGACAAAAAAGAAGATAAAGGAGATGTGATATGTCACCGAACAATGGAATATTGTTCAGTATTTAAAAAGATGAAAATGTTATCTTTTGTGAAAACATGGATGAAAGTAGAGGACTTTATGAAAAGTGAAATAAGCCTGTCAGAGAAAGACATATGTTGCATGATTCCGTCTATACAGGATATCTAAAACAGTCAAACTTATAGAAGCAGAGAGTAGAACGGTGGCTGCCAGGGAATGGGTGAATAGGGAAATGGAGACTTGTTGCTCAATTGATATAAAGTTTTGGTTACCCAAGATGAAAATGTTTTAGAGATCTGCTATTCAACATTAGATTTATAGTTAAAAATATAACATTTAGCACTCCAAAGTTTAAGAGGATAGATTTCATTTTATGTGCTTTCGCCATGCCCACACACACACATTCAGACATGTGAGCATGCAGCATGCAAACACAAAAGACAGTAATTCATCAAAATGTATACATTAAAATGTGCAGTTATTTTTATATCAATTATATCTCAATAAAGCCTTAAAAAGAACAAGATAACATATTAGATACCAGAATTTTTAAGAAAAAAATGTCTTTTTTACAATATTTCTTTAGCCTCATCCAATTTGCAGCAAATTTGAAGTGACAATTATTTCCTAAGAATAAATTAAGATTTACTTTGGCTAGTTACATTTATGGAAATTTAATACCTTTTTACAACTATTGAACAATTTTTAGTCACTGAATGACTTGCATTTTTTATTATCTCCTAAGAGATAAGTAACCAAAGTGCTAACCTTTAATGCAGCTAAAGTTTCCTTTTTATTAAAAAAAAAGATATTCTTTCCATAGTTAAAGACAAACCAGGCAGTTATTCTTAGAAGAAGCCAGCTAGACATTTTAAGCATTAGTAATTAATTTTAAAAAATCCTTGTGAACTTTGTGCTATTTTAAAATTATGTATTTGTAAGTTTCAGTAAACCGATTAGCATTAGAGTTACCATGAAATTTAAGAGACTTTGTAATAAGTTTCATTGTTTTTTTTTCTACTTACTTTTATGTAGACCTGGGCTAGATGTTCCTGGACTATGCATATGTAATGACAGACTTTAAAAGCAATTTAAAAGGCCGACTGTTGTCAAATTAAAAAGTCCCCACAGGAGAGTGAGGGTACAAGGTAATAACGGTTTGACACTGTAGTTCCTATGTTAACCACATAACAGACCGAAATGTTATCTGTGACAGCTAAAATATAGAATTAGGAAAGCACCAGAAAAGAGAGCAACTGATTCTCTTTTCCCAAGCAATCACCGAAAAATAAGGAACAAAATAAGACTGAAAGCTCAGTGACAGATGACTGATGGTCAAAATCATATCGGCCGGGCACGGTGGCTCAGGCCTATAATCCCAGCACTTCGGGAGGCTGAGGCAGGCAGATCACAAGATCAGGAGATGGAGACCATTCTGGCCAACATGGTGAAAACTCCGTCTCTACTAAAATACAAAAAATTAGCCAGGTGTGGTGGCAGGCGCCTGTAGTCCCAGCCACTCGGGAGGCTGAGGCAGGGGAATCGCTTGAACCCGGGAGGTGGAGGTTGCAGTGAGCTGAGATCCTGCCACTGCACTCCAGCCTGGCAGCAGAGCAAGACTCTGACTCAAAAAAAAAAAAAATTCATATAAAAGTCATGAGCTATGGTAACTCAAAGCTACAGTTCCTCAAACTGTCCCGGTAAATGTAATAAATTTAAGGGGGTCTCCAAGAAGAATCAAATCTTAGTTAGTCACCGCTGCAATTGTACCTGAAGACCAAAACAGAGGACCAAAAGGCACAGGTAAGAATGTTGTTTCCGGTCTTAAGGCTGGCAATACCAGCACCACTAAGTGAGGCCGACAAGGCAATTTTGGTGGATCTCCTAAAATGTCTGACAAAATAAGACCAGGGCTAAGTACTACTATGACTATGACTACGACTACGACTACGACTACAACTAATCATACTACTACCTGTAATAATAATTACAAAGCTGCTGAGTCTATTAACTTGCCAGGCAAGGGAACACTCAAGAGTTAAGAAAATTACTAAGTCTCTGCAGCGTATAATCAGGGTTCCTTAAGTGATTAAAAAAAGGGAATTCACAATAGTTATGCTAAGAGCTGAAACTAAAACACCAAATTAAGTGAAATGAGTTTATATGTCTGCACTGTCCATTCATCAGGAAAGACTCTTTAGTTTGTTGTAATAAATAAATGTTCATTCAGGTCACTCAAATTCATGACAGCTTTAGCTGGTTAGAGCCAGTTATCATGAAATGAAACAATCAGTTTTGCTATATTCTAGGGAAGTGGTATTGTAGATATGTTTATGTGTGAACTAGATTGGTATGTAAACTGCATTTCTTAGTATGAGTTTCTGCCAAAAACATTGAGTACCACTAGTTTAGATGTTGGGCAAAATTAATTATTTGTCATATATTTTTTGACTCTTCTCTAGATCCTAAATGCTCAGAAAGTTAGTTATTTTAAAATCACAGTTTTTTAAAGATAAAATAAAAAACATGCTGATACTCTTTATGAGGAATTTTTGGCTAAAATTAGGTTAGAATATACGCTATGTTTCCTTTTCTTTGCTGATCTGTTTGTAGTAGAGAGATATAAGAAAATGAACTCATAATTTTGTAAATGCACCAAATAAAGGAGAATGGACAAAAGCTATCAGTGCTGCACATTGTTAAAAGAAGCTTTACTAACTTTGGTGTAGAAAAGATGTCCAAGATGTTTATCAGCAAATTGAATTTCAAATGAAAAGCCAAGGAAAAGTTTTACAATGCAAAGCTGAAATCAGGATTAGATCATTTTGAGGCATCTGGGTTCCCTTTTCACGGGTATATACATAAGCTTGATTAGACAGGAGTAAAATGGAAATCATGAATTCATAGGCAGGGGTACATACATTTAAAATAATGAAATTGGTCTGCATGGAGTAGCTTAGCTAACAGATTGTCACAGCATGATCTCTCATTAGGATATTTCCTTGAAGCTTAAGATTGTTAGTGTAAACAAGGCAGAAATATCCAGGTGATAGTGGCTAGACACACGTATTCATCTTGAAACTTAACTGTTCTTTGAAGAATTATATGGTCCACAGAAATCCTGATATACTGTGAATATTAAACACAATAAGTATTATCACAAACTTTAAATAAGCACAGTGTACTCCAGCTTACTTAAACTAAAAGTTTATGAGACTAATTGTCTTCCCTTACATACAGATATTTGAATAAGCCATGTCCAAAGTATATTTTACTTCTGTAATTTATTTTTGCTTAAATTGGAGCTAATGTCTGACTGGCTTTGCAGTTGAGATATTCATATAAATATCCAGTGTCATATTTAAACCCAGATTTCAAAATTCTTTATGGTTTTGACTATTTCAGCTTCTTTGTATGTTTTGGAAATACAATAGAATTCAAAAACTCAGATTTTTTTGGTTGCAAAATTGCATTTCCTAATATTAGGACTCAAATATGTCATGAAATCTGGAGAAAGTTTTTGCAACTCCCATCAATTTTTCAAGAATTTGAGTTTGTTTTATGCATTAATATGTTTGAAAATGTTTACATTTTAATGAATTAAAATCTCATGTTAAATAATATAGTTTACCTCTATTGATGTAAATCCTTTATCTCTTCCTTTATATACATTTTAGAGTTTACATGCTCTAAAAGTTACATGCTACTGTCTCTAGCAAATTCCAAGTGGGTTGTTCACTGTTCAAAGTCTTTTGAAATATGTTTTTTCCTTCATAAGATAAAATAAAATATTTAGGTCAAATCCTTTTTTATGCCTTCATAAATGTATATTTGCAGAATGCATGATGATGAAAGAGCTACTTTTCCTTTTTTATATTTTGAATAAAAGACTGTGCTTCAGGAAAGAAAATAAGGATGTAAAAGTGAGCAAGATTAGCTATCGTAGCTATAAATGAGTGTCCTTCAGCAGTAGTCCAACTTCTAGTCTAAATATTAGTGAGATAAGAGCCCAGGCAGTGTTTCTATTCAATTAATCATGGCTACCTTTCTTATACAATTCTTATATCATCATTAATTTTTAAAATATTCTTTTACTCCTTAATTTTAAGAATACAAACTATAAATCTTTTGTGAGTACAAATAACAACAGCATATATGCAAGCAATAATACTTAGTAAAATGGATAATATCAACCTGTCAGTAATTCAATAAATGCAGTATTATTTATACCATCGAAGGTCCTTTATGCTCATCATAGAGGCAATACCCCTGCCGCCCTTTTAGAGTTAACCACTGAGCTAATTTGTGTGTTTCTACTGCTTTTCATTATAACGAAAATACACACCAATACACCCACACATGTTCTTATAATTTAATAGATATTAATCTGTCAGCTGTAAATATTCTCAAAAAATGTTTGCTAGTTGTACCAGTAAATAGTGCAAAAACATTTATGACAGTTTGTTGTATTAGCTAATTTGAACTAATCATTATTTTCTGTCTCTCTGTCATTACTGCTATTGTATGTCCTACATTAGAAACTCCAGGAAAGCGCATATATGTTTTGGCTATCTTGCTTTGTTGTGGGAATGAAGGACTGGAGAGACTACAGGGTGAGACAGGAGAATTTTATTGAGTGCAGTGAGGCCCAGCAGATTAACATCCAAAAACTGAGCCAAGAACAAACACAGGTCTTGGCTTTTATACACACTTCAAAAAGGGGGTCGGCTAGTTTGAAACAAGCTTACAGTGGCGTGAAGCGTAGTGGCACAAAAGCAAGTGTGCAGAACGAAGCAGAACAAAGACAGCTAATCAAACTGTGACAGGTGCATTACTCAGGATTACATATGACATCTTGCTATGTGGCTGAGATGGCTGTTACCTAGGTTTTACTCAAGTGCCTTGCACGGGCTTATCTCATAACCTTCGCTATGGTGCCCAGGTGGCTGTAGTTCAGGCCTGCTCAGGCTTCTCATGAACCTCAATGTGACGCCTAGATAAAACAGAATACTTGAAGGTACTAGTTACAGAGAATAGAAATCCATAAACTCGTAGGTTTACTCACATCACAAGAGAAGGGAAAATTTGTTTTTTCTTCTCCCTATGTTGAGGGAGTGATGGGAGAGTCTCCAGAGCACATTCCTTTGTGCCCTGGTTTCTTAGATAACATTATTGGAACTTTTGCCTGGGTCTGGGTTTTGCCTGTCACTGCCTTTGGGATGATCAGCCTAATACAGAAAGCTTATTTCTTTCTCTTTTTAATTTTATTTTTCTTTCCTTCTCTAATTTCTGCCTCAGTTGAATGCTCAAATTCCACAAATTAGCATATATCATTAGGAAAGAAACAAAATGCTCACAACCCTTTTCTCTTTCTTCATTTACAGCAATATTTATGCAAGACATAAAGTTTATCTGCATCTAATTTTTCATATATGACTTCACTGAATCCACTCCCACCATTTTTTTGCTGCTACTACCCCAGAGAAACTGCTCTTGTCCTGGTCTCCAATTATCTTCATGTTTCTACCTTCAGATTTTCCTTCTACTTTATTTCTAATTCTACTCCTCTCTGAACATCTTAAAAAGTGTCCCAAGTTTCAAACTCTTCTATTTAGAGTCACTTTCGTGATGTTACTACATGTTTCTTTTTTTAAATATATACTTTTGAGTAAAATCTGTACACTTAGAACTCCCAAATTTATAAATTCAGCTTTGCAATCTCCTTTGAGTTACACTCTCAGGCACAGGTCCCTATTTAATGTCACTTCTCAGATGCCTACTAGGCATACAAAATGCCAATATCATTCTTCTATTCACCCCTAAAATGTGTGCTTCTTATACTCTTTCTCATTTCAGTTAGTGACACATCCATTCTGTTTCTTAGGCCAAACTCTTTGAGTCATCCATAGTGTTTTAACACCTTCTCACATTACAATTTAATTCCGAATTCCTCAAATAAAAAAAGTGGGTTCTTTCTAACAACATATCTGAAATTTGACCAATTCTCTCTATCTCTGCTGTTTTCATCATGATAAACTCTATATTGTTCCTTTCCTGAATTATAGTGAGTTTCTCCTAATTGATTCTTTTTTGTATCACACTTGACTCCAAGAACATACTCTCAATTCAAGGACTAAAATGTCCTTCAAATTATGTTACATCATGTTACTCCTATGTCCAAAGTTTCCTGATGACTTCCCAACTCATCCACAGTGAAATTCAAAATCATCACAATGGCTTACCAGGCCTATGAGATGCACTCTCACCACATCCTCATTATTTATCTAATCACATTTCTTCTTTCTCATTCATTCACAGACCTAGTTCTTTGAAGCTAACAGTCAACTTGTGATTATTCTGTTGTGTTCTACCAACTGTGTTGCTGAATTAAAATGCTCTTCCTCACAATATGAAAATGGCTCATTCCCTCAACACATTCCATTTTTTAGTCAGCAGCATTTTTATGAAGGTATTTCCTTACCACCCTATTTAAAATTGAAGCCCTTAACACTCCTAATTATCTGTTCCTGTTTTTTGTTCCTCACAAAAAACATGACACATACTTTTAAAATTTCAATTGTTTCTCTTTCAATATGAAAATGTATGTACTATGAGCTTAGGGAAATATTGTTTATTTTGCCATCCCAATCAAGACATGGTGTTTAATAAGCATTTGTTGAATAAATAAACAAATATTTGTTGAACAAACAAATGACTGACTGATTTCACTGTTCCTAACCACTAGGACCATCTCGATCAATGTGAAGATATGAAAAACATCAGAAAGAGAAGAATGTTGTCAAGTGTTGCCAGAGCACCGTAAAAGTCAAACACCACACCACATTCTGCACCCACGTAGAATTAACACATAATAATTTTGTAGAAAGGAGAGACACCTTAACTAACAAGGTTACATTTGAAATTGGTAAAAAAAAGAAAAGCACATACATATATGATCTAGAGACAGAACCCATGTTTTACAAGGGAGAATAAAACAGTTACATTTATTGTATGCCTGAATTTCATGGTTTCACTGTATCATATTGGCTGTATATGGGACTAATTTCTGATTACAAAAAAGTCTTATGCCGTTTGCATAGAGATTTGAAAACACAAGGCTAAAACTAAAGGGTTATCATCCTAAATGCATGTTTGTAAATGTTTTCTAGAATTGTGACCCCTTGGTGATATTGCTAGACAGAGAAGTTACTTTCAGAATTTATGGCTTTTTTTATGAAACATAGAATCTGATAACACTAGCTCTAAATGTCTAGTTACTCTAGAGTGTTCTAAATTTTATGTCAAGATAGGTTTCAAAAGGAGACAAAGGAATAGAATACCATTTTTGGAGGGTATTGATGAGCCTAAATTTGAGGGTCAACAGAACATCTATAAACAGAGGCACATTTCTAGTTACCAAAAGGCCAAATTTTGAATTAGGTCTTTTTTTGAATTTGAACTTTTATCCCAAATGAGCAGTGTCAAGGCAAATATTTCACTAGACAAAGTTAAACAGCAGGGAATAGTTTATCCAAGGGTATTGCAATTGTGGAGAGAGGCCAGCATTCAATCTGGGCTCTACTCTACACAAAGAACTGAAGCATTTTTAAGATGTAAGGTAAGAGGATCATAAGCCACATGTGTTTGCTAATTGGCTTTACTGAAAGGAAAAATGGACATTTTAATATTTTTATGACAGGAAGTAGTTTCACAACTTGGCTCAAGGCACCAGTACTAATGTAGGTTTTACCCTCCCATAGAAACTGGTAGATAGGGGTACTCAACTTGATGATTACATTTGAAAGGGATGGGGCTCAGGTCGTTGAGAAAATGCCCCTGGGTTGTTAAACTGGTAAGAGGCTGCAAAAATATTTACATCTCAAAGGGACAGAGAAAGAATTTACAGTTTCAAGTGTTCTAAATCAAATGGTATACAAAAAGGAAGGTCAGTGGCCTAGAGCAGGAACAAGCCTGTATAAAGTTTTTGAAGCTGAGGGGAATAAATACTAACATCCTCTTGGTCATGACTACTATGTACATCAGTATCAGCTCATCCCTAAAGGCAGATCAACACTGCCAGCTGAGCAAACCAGCATGCCTTTATCATCTTGTGGTTTGTAACTGACTGAGAACCACATGCTATAGATATTTTATTTTGTTTTTTCACAGCACTGACTTCTCAAGATGACAACTTTTAGATTCTCAACATTTGTAGACAGTCTTTTTTGATTTTTTATCCCACATGACACACTTTTTAGTAACTCTATGGGATATGAAACTAATAACTGAATTGCAATGGTGATGACCCCAACCTATTAACTTCAGCCTTCAGTAACAGCGGGGATATGCCAGGATATGGACAAGAAAAATGTAATTGTCCTCAATATTTTTTTTTCTCACTAAGCATAGTCCTTGTTGGAAAGGACATAGTCAAAATAATCCTTATAATTTATTTTAAGAAATTTTTTGTGGTAGTTCTACATTTTATTAGCATGAACCTTTGTTTTAAAAATATTATTGTGTATATATATAAGATGTAAATAATGATGATTTTGATACACATATAGATAGTAAAAAGGATTTTTTTAAGATAAAACCCTGAAGACAGTATAATATTATTGAGTTTTCTACAGAATATTTTTTTGTATTTCTGCTTTTTAATTATAGTTTTAGTTGACATGCAATAATTACACATATTTATGGGGTACATAACAATATTTTGATACATGTATACAAGGACCTTAGTATTTTTCATTCTCACTAATTATAATCTTTAATGGGGGGATGTCATTAAGAGTAGCTTCATAATTTATTTCAAGAAATTGTCTCTAGTGGTTCTACATTTTATTAGTTTGAACCTATTTTCTATCTAGACAGCTTTCCTCAGTGTAGGTGGTTCTGTGCCTCACTGTCAGAGCTGAGAGTAATTCCAACCACCATCTAAGTTTGTCATTTGTTTACAGCATTTATTTCTCACAGAAGAATAAAGTCAAAATTTTTTAATCAAGTTAGAAGACATCATTTGATAATTACATTGCTTTTTAATGTGTATGAATCTTAGCACCTTGAATTAGGAAAGACTGTCAATGACAGAATTAAACTGATAATACCTAAAAAAAAAAATCCTGACAATTTTATAGTACTTATTATGTATTATACATTAATTACCTCATTTATTCTTCACAATATTACTAAAGGCAATATAAATATTATTGTTATTTTCAAAATAAGGAAACTGTGGCACAAAATGTTAAGTAATTTGCCTAAAATCATAAATTAGTACTTGATGAGTTTTGATCCCAAGCTGTCTGAATTTAATTTTATAATCAAAAATTCATAAACTATCATGCATCTCTTAACTTCTAAGAGAATCATATATAAAATTTAATTTTAAATGTAACTTGAAACATGTCATTCTCCTGAGTGTCTGTCTTATCTAATATATAATATCAGAATCAAATGTTGATACTACTTAATTTTAATTTATGTAACAAAATATAAAAGACTATTAGCACAGATTGTGTGCATTTCATCATGCCAGTATTATATCATTAACACATTATTTTCACTTACAATGCAGTTAGACATTGTGTAAGTTTTGTCTCAAATACAATTGCGCAAAAATTCTATCTAACACAAATTCATTTTAATTTTTCATGTTTTTTCTCAGCTGATTTAATTTTGCGGAGGGGACCAATATTTTACAACACTAAAACAGAAATGCCTAACACCAGTTAGTACTCTAAATCAACATTTGAAAATACCAATATTTTATTTTAAAAATATTCTAAGATCTATATCTATATCTATGCTACTTAGCTTGTGATAATCACTTCACAATGTATACCTAAATAAATCCTCACATTTTCAGTCTTAAATATGTACAAGTTTTATTTTTCAATTCTACCTCAGTAAAGCTGAATGTATATAAATTCATTATTTATAGCTATATATAAAATAAAATATATATTATATATATTTTATAATAGATATATTATTATTAGAAAGCTAAAACGTATATATATTTGGGGAACCAAAAAGAAAAAGCATACAAAAAGGCATTTGTACAAATATATTTTACTTTAAAAATCAATGAGGAAACCACATTTTAAAAGGTGTATAATTTATGAGAATAATTTTTCTATTCTTTAATTGAGTTGACATATACCCATGCATCTTTGAAAATATAATTCTACAGGCAGGGCGCAGTGCTCACGCCTGTAATCCCAGCACTTTGGGAGGCCAAGGCGGGTGGATCACGAGGTCAGGAGATCGACACCACAGTGAAACCCCATCTCCACTAAAAATACAAAAAATTAGTTGGGCGCAGTGCCAGGTGCCTGTAGTCCCAGCTGCTCCGGAGGCTGAAGCAGGAGAATGGCATGAACCCGGGAGGCAGAGCTTGCGGTGACCCGAGATCCCGCCACTGCACTCCAGCCTGGGCAACAGAGCGAGACTCCATCTCAAAAAAAAAAAAAAGAAGAAGAAAACATAATTCTACATAGCGTAAAACATTTTATTTTAAAAAGCAGCATGTGCTTTGCTTTTTTTCCCCCTAGTTATTTTGCATCTCATGCGCAATACTAGATGCTCCATTTATTGGCATATCCTGTGTATGCGTCTGCACGTATAAAGGTGGCACATTTCTTCTTTATTTTAGGACTTCTGGATTAATGGGAAACCAACTAGACTTAAACTGAAGGGTCAGAGGTTTCTGGTGTCTTTCTTAACATTGCCTAGGGGGATTCTTCTCACTGCAGAAATTTCACGTTCAATCACAGTATACCCTGGGGTCATTTGTCATGGTCTTGGCAGGTTAGATATATAGTTATTAAAAATAAGGACAAGTCTGAGGTAGCTAAATTAAAAGCAAAATACCAGTTATAGTGTTACTTGTAGTGGAATGACTAGTTAAGTTCAAATAGAGCAGAATCACAGCTGTCAGACTATAGATTTACAAAAGCATATTTTGACTCTATGGTAATAGGCAATTTAAACCAAAAATCTATTTTTGTAAAAGGTTATTCCCAGGACCTGTGAGAACCTGTTATCTTCCTATCATATATATGATTTGTTGAGCAGGATTGATTAAAAAAATGAATTAAGTCAGAATAAAAAACAAAATGGGAAGGAAAATTAGATGAGTGCATGATAAATGAAAACTATGAGTGAATTCAAAGTGATTTTTTATTAATATATGAGTACAGAAATGTTAGTTCCTTTATTTCTGACTAGCAATTTTTAGCAACAAGTAGAATCTAATTAATCATTCATTTTGCATTATTAAATATGTATTAACCACTGTGCTAAGATTATGTCATAGTTCCTACAGTCACAAAGTATGATCTACTTAAGTCATTCATTAATTGGATAAAGAAATCATTGTTTTCTTATAAAATACTATCATAGAGAAAACTGGGAGACCAACTTTTAATAAATATACAAATAAATGAATACATTTATTAATATAGTGTTACATATTTTGAAGAAAATTTAAATATAGAGATATTACTTATGGGGTCTGGTGGGATGGGCAGCATTGTATATAGTGCTTAGAGAAGGTCTTTCTAAAGAGCTAATGTTATTTATGAGATTTAAATGGTGAGAAAGAGACAGACATTAGAAGACAAGAGATTTAGACAAAGATTATCTAGGGCAGAGGCTCTAAGGCAAGGATGAATGACAAGAATGTTTAAAGGGAAGATCAAAGAGCAATGTGGAAATGATACTGTGTAAGTTATCAGCAAAGGTGTTATCTACAGAGCCTCAGTGACTTGTACCTAAGTAGAAGATAGGTAAAACTTTTCCACTCAAGAACACCTGAGTTGATAATTTATGACAGTCAATGACAAAGCAGGGTGCAAACTATTTTGGTAAAATATCAGACAGTAAAAGTTTTAGGCTTCATTGGCCAAAAGGCAAAATTGAGGATATCATATGTCTGCTTATATATCAAACAAGAAGACATATTTCCATATTTTTGTTGACCAAAATAAAACCATAATAATAATTAAGTAGACTTATGAATCTACTGATAAAAACAATTGAATTCTTTACTGGGAAATAGCATTTTGCTTAATTGAGATTCAGGGTTTATTTTACCTATCATCAAAATTGATTGCAAATGCTCATCTGTTAATACTCATCTATAATGAAATTTTACATATTCTATCTTTGATTTTTTTTTTTTTTTTTTGACATGGAGTCTCACTCTGTTGCCCAGGCTGGAGTACCGTGGTGGAATTTCAGCTCACTACAGCCTCCGCCTCCTGGGTTCCAGTAATTCTCCTGCCGCAGCTTCCAGAGCAGCTGAGATTACAGGCATGCACCACTACACCCAGGTATTTTTTGTATTTTTAGTAGAGACGGGGCTACACCATGGTGGCCAGGCTGGTCTCAAACTCCTGACCTCAGGTGATCTGCCTACCTTGGCCTCGCAAAGTACTAGGATTACAGGAATGAGCCACTGTGCCCGGCATGATACTGTTTTTAACACAGAGATACCGCCAAATATTGATATCAGTTCATAAGCATATTATTTTAATTGAGCACATAAAACATTTGGAAGGTATTCTACCGGATTCTTCTCTTGATATTTGCCTTTTAGCATATCATTATATTGTTATATTGCAGAGTTGTCACTTCCAGTTAAAGGTTAGGTAGGAGTTTCTCAATTGTATAATTACATTCATTTTGAAATATTAAACTTTCTTTTATAGCTACATCAGTTTTCCAATACCAGTACTGAAATTGTAGTTTGAACTCAGAGAAAATACATTTTACGCACATTTGCATGGGAATGAAGAACAACCTTTTTGTTATAACTTATGAAAGCAGAGAGAATGTACAGCAGATTGGCATTTTGCTAAATGATTTATTGTTTAGTTGTTGAAATTACATTATAGTAGTCAACAATTTTCATCTAAGCACTATCTTGCTTTGTAATTTTTGAATTAATTTTGATAAATATCTACAAATGTTTACACTAAAGGCTAATTTCAAAGCCTTTCAATGAAGTGATTGGGGTGATTCTTCTTTAGAAAAATTTCAATCATGTCGATCTGTCCAAATAATTAGTATAAAATGTTACCACTGCTAAATGATCTAATTATTATGCAGGTAGGTTAGGATTCTTCAATTTTCCATAAAAATATTTATAGAATTGACAATGGTTACATAGACAAGAATGAATGAAGTTCATGTGATAGAGTCAAACATTTTCTTCAACTATATGCTGGTAATAAGGAATGACAAAAGATTTTATATACCTTGCATTTTCACATACTATAAATTTTTCCAATTATGTACTTTTTGATGCACATACATTTTTACCGCCAATATTTGTAAACCATCTTAGCAGATTCCATTTCTGGATGTATGAAATTAGTTTTAACTTGACATATTTGAAAAAATTCAAGTGAGAATATTTTCACTTGAATTTTTTCCTTGACTACAAAGAGAAATTAATTCTTCAAATACTTCAAACTGGTCATTAACCTACTGAAAAATCTATCACAGTTAAAGAGTGTTAATAATACCTCTCAACTCATCAAATACCATGGACCACCACACTAAGTTATATCCTTTACTTTTATTTAAAATAATTATATAATATTCTGCTCTAAATTTCATCTTGAATGAATTCGATAGCTATTCTTATATACTTGGCATATGTCATGCTCCTTTGTTTTTCAACATTGAAATTTAATTTATATCTGGAAAATAAGACTTACCTATGAGGTTAAGGAACTTATATATTGTGAGTTAAGAAAGTCATTTTTAGAAAAATTCCTCCGGGCTCGGTGGCTCATGCCTGTAATCCCAGCACTTTGGGAGGCAGAGGCAGGTGGATCATGGGGTCAGGAGTTCAAGACCAACGTGGACAAAATGGTGAAACCCCATCTCTTCTAAAAATACAAAAATCAGCCAGGCGTGGTGGCAGGCACCTCTAATCCCAGCTACTTGAGAGGCTGAGGCAGAGAATTGTGTCAACCTGGGAGGCAGAAGTTGCAGTGAGCCAAGACTGTGCAACTGCATTCCAGCCTGGGTGACAAAGTGAGACTCCCTCTCAAAAAAAAAAAAAAAAAAAAAAAAAAATCCACATTCTTAAAATCCAGGGCAAGTTCCGCTGCTTTAAATTTGGCCATTTAATTCGTTCATATGGGACTTTGTAGCTGGGGCAAGTGATTCAATGATTTACAAATAGTTTGAATTTTATTAATGAGTATAGACATTGTATATAGTTTTTTTTTTTGTTTTTTTTTTTTTTGATGCAGAGTCTTGCTCTGTCACCCAGGCTGGAGTGTAGTTGTGCCATCTCAGCTCACTGCAACCTCCTTCCTCCCAGGTTCAAGTGATTCTCCTGTCTCAGCCTCCCAAGTAGCTTGGAGTACAGGGCACGCCACCACTCCCAGATAATTTTTTTGTATTATTAGTGGAGAGAAGGTTTCACCACGTTGGCCAGGGTAGTCTCCATCTCCTCATCTCATGATCTGCCCACCTCAGCCTCCCAAAGTGCTGGGATTACAGGAGTGAGCCACCGCACCTGACCTGTATATCCAATTTTTGAAGGAAACACTATTCTTTTTTCGATCTTTTTGAGCAATAGCCCTTGGTACTAATGTAAGTATCATGGAACCCATGTAACCAGAATATTTATTTCTCTCAGTCAGTATGACATTATCTGATCCACAAAGTATAAAGACAGGCATTTCTAGTAGCCCTTCATCATCAAGTCCACTTAGAGAACCCTAACATAGTCTCTTAAAATTGACTATGATAGTTTTAAGGGAAATAAAAAAAAGTTCTAGCAGGGCTTCTGTTTTGCTCTGCAGAGTGTGTTTATTCCAAAAAGGGATGTTACTAAAGTAGGATAAGAATATAAATGTTTCCCATGGAGAGATTTTGTATAGAACATCTTCACTGCTCAGTTTGGTATAGAGGAGTAAGTCACAAGGCTAGGACCTATACCAATAACTAAGCAATGACAAATAAATGCACCGGATTCATGTGACATTCACAGATAATAGCCTAAGTTGCATTTTTGTCTTCTGTAAAATAACCATAATTATCATAAAGAAAACCATCTTCCAGCTGAAAAAAAAGTGTGTCTCTCAGGGCCCATTGTAGCCAAGAATACTAGGAGACATAGTTATACCAATGAAATATAAACGAAAAGCACTTGATAAGCATTTTTAGAATACTCTTTTAAATATACCTAATCGACTGGCATGTACTCTTTTTCCCAGATCTAGAAAATAGGTGCAATATTTAAGTGGAAGAGCCTTTCTCAGACTATGAAGCAAATAAACTGCAGTCAAATGGGGGTTGAATATAATTTTATGGAGAGTGTAAGGGTTTTGTACTCATGGAACTGTTCTAAATATACTGGCATACTTTCACTTAAGAAAAATAAAATGTCAAATTTATTTAAACCATGTTTTATTTAGATTTAATTTTACTTACGGCTCTTTTATCATATGGACAGTAGGATAGATCTGACTAAATATGACACACAGAATAATTTGGATTTATTTTCTTCACTTTTTTTTTTTTGAGAAGGAGTCTCACTCTGTCACCAGGCTGGAGTGCAGTGGCACGATATCGGCTCACTGCAACCTCTGACTCCCTGGTTCAAGTGATTCTCCTGCCTCAGCCTCCCAAGTTTCTGGGATTACAGGCACGCGCCACCACACCCAGTTAATTTTTCTATTTTTAGTAGAGATGGGAATTCACCATTTTGGCCAGGATGGTCTCGATCTCCTGACCTTGTGATCCACCCACCTCAGCCTCACAAAGTGATGGGATTACAGGTGTGAGCCACCGCACCCAGCTTTCTTCACCCTTTTGCTTTCTGCCACGGCATTATGCATCAAGAAGGCCCTTGAAAGTTTTACCAGCCCTTTCACCTTGGACTTCCTGCTCTCTAGAATGGTGAGAAATAAATTTATGTGCTTTATAATTTATATAGTCTCAGGTATTGCATTATAGCAGCACAAAATGAATACATGCATAGACAATGATAAAAACAAATGTTTTGAAAGCTGTTTATTTTTTGGAGGGGGATCAGCTACTCTACCTGTGACGTCACAAAAATAATTACAGATTGATTACAAAACAGTTGTGGAACATTACTTCAGAGGTCATAAACCTTAGAATTGTATGGGTAATTAAAACTAGTCTAGTTTTCCAAATTAGGATATTTTAATGGCTTTTAGTATATTAATTAACTTTTGAGAAGGCTATGTTTTAATATTATATAAAAAGATTACAATTTGAAAAATGCTAAACAGGATAAAATGCTACCATGTTTTTCAAATAATTATCTGTTTCTTTCCAGGGACATACAGCTTCATCATAGTACTCCTCAGCCCAAAATAAGTAGCCAGTGAGTCACTAAGAAAAACTGGAGTACTGTGGTTGCCTATTGGGAGATGATCAATCTATCAACAAGAACTTCTTATCTTGTTGAAAGTCATTGACATTTAATGAGATATGACATAATGATATTCCACCAAATACAGTAAAATTTGACAGATTAATCTGGGGAATTTGACATCTTAGTAATGATGAATTTTTTCATCCCATCCGTTATAATTAATTACCATGTTGTGTAATATAAATTTATACGTACTGCTTTAGCTGCCTTTCACAAGTTTCAAGAAGTAATATTTACATACTGAGCTCAAAAGAATTTTATTTATATTATTATTTTGTATGTGCTCATTAAATGCTAATGTCCAAAAGGTCTTTTGTGTTATTTTACTGTTGTTACTAACGTCTATAGTGATAACAATATGGCTGAATAATAAGGCCTATGATACTAATTTTTTAATAAGATATGACCAGCACATGATTACTTATCCAAATATATCATGGGTTTTTGAAGCAATGTATACGCTTTAGTTTGGAAGGGCTGTGATATGGTTTGGCTCTGTGTCCCCAACCAAATCTCATCTCGAATTGTATCCCCATGTGTTGAGGGAGGGACCAAGTGGGAGGTGATTGGACCATGGTGGGAGATTTGCCCTTTGCTGGTCTCCTGATAGTGAGTGAGTTCTCAGGAGATCTGATGGTTTAGAGGTGTGGCACTTCTCCCTTCACTCTTTCTCTTTCTCCTGCCTCTGTGGAAAGATGCGCCTTGCTTCCCCTTTGCCTTCCACCATGATTGGAGGTTTCCTGAGGCCTCCCCAGCCATGCAAAACTGTGAGTCAATTAAACCTCTTTTCTTCATAAACTACCCAATCTCAGATAGTTCTTTATAGTATTGTGAAAACAGACTAATACAGGCTGCATTCTATGTATTTTATTCAGCTTAAATGTATTAATTTTGTTGTTTAAATTTTTATACATATATTGAACTATATATGCATTTAGTCTATCATTGACTCATAGCTATTCTTGTTCTATCATTTTTGCTTTGTATATTTATAAGTTCTTTTACTACTGTAAATTTAAAACAAATATATCTAATATGTACTAAAACTTTTTGAGTCTGCATTGGTCTTGATCTTGAGTTACAGGTTTTGTTTTGGTTTGTTCTCATTATTGTTTTGCCTTAAAGTTTATTCTACTGGTAATAGCCTACGTAGAATAAGATTTTTGTGATTAGTACTCACCTGAGATATTTCTCAGTTATTTTACTTTTGACCATCTTTAAGCATTAGAAAGTATTTTTTTAAATAGTGTAAATTTGCATTTTATTTTTTATTTAGTCTGAAAATTTTTTTGTTTATTTTAGAGACAGGGTCTTGCCAGATTGCCCAGGTTGGGCATAACCTTCTGGGCTCAGGCAATTCTCTTACCTTAGCCTGTCTCATAGTCTTCAGCCATGAAACTGTCTTTAGGCATGAAACTCAACTGGCAATTTTTTTTTTCTTAGAGGGAATTTTTAAGGCATTTTACCATTAATATTTTTAAAATAGTTAATATTTTCATCCATTTCTATAATTTTATGTTTTGCTTTCTTTTACATCAATTTTCATATTATTTTTTAAATTTTGACTTATTTTAGAGTGATAGTGATAGGTTGGTTTTTAATTTATTTGGCCCCTGCCCCAAATCTGAGGATTGGTGTTTTTCAACAATTCTGAGAAACAATCATTCTGATGTGGGCTGCGACTTTATTTACATAGGGTGTATACCAAGTAACCAATGGGAGACCTCTAGAGGGTTTCCTCAGAAAACTGTAATCGGGCTCTTGAGCACCTTTTCTCAGGCCAGCTCCTACCCTGTAGAGTGTACTTTCATTTTCAGTAAATCTCTGCTTTTTTTGCTTCATTCTTTCCTTGCTTTGTGTATGCATTTTGTCCAGTTCTTTCTTCAAAACGCCAAGGATCCAGACACGCTACACCGGTAACAATTAGATTGTGTCTCTAGAAACTTAGTGGAGACTTATAGCTTTTATTTTTGATTTCTACTCAGTATTATTGTCAATATGGGCAAATACATTATCTTTTGTTTTTGATAACAAGTGGGCATTTTTGTGCACTCAGGAGATCATTCCCTGTGGGGTCTCGTCTCTAAACTAAATTTCACCCTTTATAGGTTCCAGGTTTGGTAGTTTATCTCTCAATTTGTGCAAAAAAAAGAAAAGAAAAGAAAAGAAAATGTGTGTGTGTATATATATATATATATATATATATATATATATATCCACTAAGATACAGTTCTAGGCCAAAAGTATTCAACAGATGTTCTGTGTTAATACCAGTTACAGTACTATCTTACTTCTCTGCATTTGTGTTTTTTTATTATTATTATGATTTATGGCCTTTATTTTTATCTGTTCAGCTAAGCGTTTTGGTTTTCTTAAGCCATCCTGTGTCTCTAATATTTGTTTTGCATATAGAAATTCAAAAATATGACAAATTCTTGTTTTGTAAGCTAGATATTTACCATGTGTTTTTATATGTTTCTTTTGAATTTTCGTGTTATCCTTCTCCTATGTATGCAATGCCCATATACGCAAACTTAGGAGGGCCAATATAATAATGCATTGTTAACATTTTAACAAACCTCTCCTAGAAATTATTTTTCCATAATACTTATTGAGATGAAAGCATAAAAACTAGTTTAAGATTAAACAGTTATTAAGTGGAAGAAACTGCATGCTGAACTCTGTACATAAACAATTAGTAGACTCATCCAACTACACCATAAAAAGACATGTCAAAATATTATAAAATTGTAAAGAGCTATATATTGGGAAATACTCTAAAGAAGGAGGTAATAAAATGTGAACTGGGTGTATTGAGATCTCATTTATAATTTTGAGAAAATGGCTTCATATTACAATGACAAAATTTTGTTAATTACCCAATATAAATGATGTCAAATAAACTGGATACTTCCTTTAAAATTTATCAATTTATTTATAATTTATAATTATTTATAATTTATCAATTATTATTTAAATTTACAGTTTAGGAACTAATTTTACTAAAAATAAATTATAAATTGTTTCCACAATTTCAGGATTCATAATTATGTTTTTATATTACAACCATTATGTTTGTTTTTGGAAGCCAATAGTTTGATATAATTTTATATGTACTTCATTTATATCAAGAGGCAATCTTCTTGAAACATTCTATGAATATCAAGCTTTATATATCGAACAGTATTAATCTAAGCATATATTCGGAAAAAGGAAATAACAAATTTTTCTTATAAAGTAACAAATTATTTCATTTATGTATCAAAAATTTCTGTAAATAAAGTGAAATCACACATATTAAAAAATAGAAAAGTCTCCTTAGTGTTGAACAAAATCTAAACATTAGATGTTTGATTTATAATTTTAAAGAGTTTTCTCTTCTTGTACATCATCCATCTTTATAAAGGAGAAATACTGTTTTGACTTGAAAGTTATGGTATTATTTTGTGTTTTTATATAATCTGATCTCAGATTCAATGTGATATAGAGTAAATTTAATGAGAAAGTTATACTTTGTTTAGAGATTCTGCCACTTAATAGCTTGAAGGCACCGAAACTTAAAATTCAGTATATGTTTTTATTAATGATAAAATAATGTCACATCTAATTTACATAATTGTATAAAGCTTTGGAATATTTAAACTTATGCAATCATACGTTATATGTGATGGCACAAAGTGTTAAATATTATTACATGAATCATTTTAATTATATTTATTAAAACTTTTCATCTCCCAATAATTTTTTATTTTGACACTTCAGTAAAAAATTAAAATGATAAAAATGACATTTTGATGTTATAATTCAAAATTTCCATTGTCTTGAACATATCAGATTGACTAAAAAGAATATTAGCACATCTACTGCAATATAGAATTTACTAATTTTTAAATATATCAAAAATACCTATTTGTCATTCATCATGTTTTATTCCTGATTTAAAACTGAAAACATAATGCATGAAAATATATATTTTTAATTTTTGGGTCATGTACTAATGAAAGACATACAATCAGAAGAAATTTCTTTATCCAACCTGCCTCAAATAAATATTCACATGGTCTTGATTTTATCAAGAGTTTATTCACTTTTTACATAATCATAAGTTTAATTTTAATAAGATAGTAGTATGTAATTAAAATTTATAAATGCATTATCAATTCCATTTTCAGATTATTTTATACATGATTGTGTCATTTTAAAAGGCATTGCTTCCAAATGTAAATAAAGTGAGCATTCCATATATATTGTAAAGATTATATTCATAATTGGATTATCTATCTTCAAGGATAAGGAAAAACTTTTAAACACAAAACATTAAATATAAGGTGAAGGTATAATATTGACCTATTTGTAATTAGAAAACTAGATCAAAATGTTCTCTTAGCAAAAATAGGTGAACCATTCTGGAGCAAATTACTAATATAAATTATTTGGAGGTAAACGTCAGTTTTGCACTTAATGTACACTTACTCATATTTCTTTATAATGAATGATGACTAAAAATTCATATACTATGCATAAGTAAGCATTTCCACAGGCTGTCAACCTAAAATATGCATATGCAAAATATTAGGGCTGTATACACGTATTGTTTTAAAATAATAGTTGACTTCCATAAATTTTGAGATTTTAATACAGAAGATAAAAATGCTTTATTGTTTCTGGTTTTATACAAATAACATTTATCAGTTCACACCATTTGTAACTGATAATCTATCTGTACTTAAAATTTTCAAGCTTCCTTGTTAATTTAAATATTGTTATTCTTCCATGAAGAAATCATTGTATCATTTTAGAGATAATCTTGGTAAATTTTCTAAAAGTTTGTACTACAGAAGAATTTTCTTTAGGTTTTCACATCATCCACTGTAATAGGTAATAACTGGTGCCTGAATTTTTTTCTCAAGCATTGGGAAATGAACATAGTTATTGACTCACATAAAAATATTTATCCTGTATCTCATATTTTAAGTTGGCTGAATGTCAATATTTGTGTCTAATGTATTTGCAGAAAATGTGGAAGCTATATAAACACAACACTAAAAAACGACAAAGGAAGTTTCCTGTTATGTCAAAATTGAAACCTAATTCACTTTCAAGTCCACATTTTTTTGCACTATATTTATTACTGTTTTTTAAAAAACAAACTCTTCTATTTAAAGGTGAACATTTAACTTGGTTAAGATGTGCAAATGTGATTATCTAATTGAGATAAAAGTTGAATAATTCATTGTCTCAAATCTATTTTACTTTTTTTCCATGTGAGTATATATCTATTTTTGAGCCAGTGTTTCCTTAACCTTAAATGCAGTGCATATGTCCTCAGAGTAAAACACTCATGCTCAGTATTTCTCCGTATTTATTAAAAAAAATTATCTAGACAACATATAATTTTACTACTAAATTGGAAAATGCATTTACTTAGGAAAATGTGCCTTACTCTTCCTGTGAAGCTTGACATAATTTTCTTCTTTACCTCACCCATTTCTCTTTTCAAAAGATCTCAGAGAGGTCCTTCTGGATAATTCCATCTAAAATATCCCTGTCCCAACTCTACTTCCCTAACACACATTATATCTTTTACTCTTAGAAATTTGTTGTATACTTATTTGTTTCTAGATAGTTATTTTTTGCTGATAAGAATGCCAGCTCTGTAAGGACTGTGTGTCATTTCTGCACCTTGTATTCCTACTAAGATAATTACCTGGCACACAAACAATCAATTAGCATATGTACAGTTGTAATACATGGAGAAACCACAAAAATACTTCCTCATAAAATTCTCCTAATCCAATATCAGTAGTTTTAACTTTTCTTAGCATTTTTATTACAACTTTCTTAGAAGAAATTTATGAACTGAATTTTAGACGTGTTAAACATCAGCATCCTGTACAACATCTGATTGTCAAGATCTATTATTGTTTGGGTGTGTATGAATAAAAAGATGCCATCTGTGCTAGTAAGGAAGATTTAGGAGTTACTATTAATATAATAGTGGGGTCAATTAAATTAAAGTTGATACAATTGCCCAGTGAAGTATAAAATATAGAAGAAAAGAGAATATAGCCAAACACTGAAGAACACTAGTATTTATGGTGGGGACAGAGGAAAGGAAATGGAAGAAGCTGGTCCAGGCTGTCCAACAGATTTTGTGTAGGGTGGGAACTCATTACACTTTTTTCTACCAGCAACCAAGAAACCAAACAATTCAGGTACTCTGCTTTTTTTTTTTTTTTGTCTCATCTACTATCAAATCAAGAGTCTCAACGGCTCCTTCTGCCAATAAAAAGTAGTAACAAAGGGGAAAAACTAGTGGAGATCAGTATTATGGAAATCAAGAAGAGAGCAATTTTCAAGAAGAATAGGTTATCAAATATCGAAGAGAAATCAGAAAAGTCAGAAAAGTATCTATTAATTTGTTCAATACTAATTTTTTAAAAACTTAAGGCACGGATCAATTTTCATTTACTTCAATTTTCCCCGAGGTTTGCTCTACTGAAAAGACTTTATCTGCTGTGTACTTCTTTTTTACCTATCTTCTCTGAAAGTCTCTCCTTAACAATGAGCTTCCCGATATGTGTCCTGCTGATCACACTAAGACATGACTCTCTTGTGCTCTAATTTTTATGATAATTTCAGTCACTAAGATTTGAGAGGTTTAGATATCTTACCAAAATTTTGAGGGATGCCAAGAGGTGTTACGTTAAGTACAGGCCAGAGTATTTTTCTAATTCAGTTTGACTAAAACTTTTAAATTTGTTCCTTTTTATATTCTCAATGTAACAAAGCCTGCAAGCCTGCCATCATAAGACTTTCTCCTTTGCACATACGAAGTTCAAATCTCCTTCTGCCCTAGGAGTATATTCTTTCTACGAAATTCCAACTGCTTCACCGTTGCATACACTGAACAGATCAACCCCTTTCCCCCACACCCCTGTAGCTGATCCTGTTGAATAAAGAGTGTATTTTCATTTGATATTATCTAATGCTTCTTTGGGAGCGTAACTGTCGGATTCTTGAAGGACATGATGTGGATACAACAGAAATGACTGAGTCTATACCGTATTATCTAGAATACAGTCGCATTTGATTAATGTTTGTTGAGTTCTTAGAAACATATTTTTCTCTTAACAGTACTGGCACAATTTCGGTATTTAAAAAGTATGTGTGTATTTTACAGCAGATTTGTCCTGCTCATTCTCTAAATAAAATATATAGCTGTCTGTCAACTTCAGCATTTCCATATCTCCTCTTTCTCATTCCCCAAGCCACCGGGAATGACTCTAATAGTTTTATACACTTGAGCTTAAATATATCTAGAGCAAGGAGGTCTTTCTAAAATGAGTAGCATGAAAATAAATTATGTGGCAGACTACTGTGTGATGATACAACTCATTAATATATGTAACGGTAACTTGTGCAACACCAGTGTAATCCACAGGAAAAAAAAGATAAATAATCTCTATTTGGGTATAATTGTAGAGTATCATTGAGATGAAGAGAGGATGTTAAATGCTACTTCAGATGTCAGGTAGAATACAGAGCTACTAATCATTTGTAGTAGTAGAAAATGCAAAGAGTTGGTGAAAAGAGTGTCCCAATTGTCAGTCCTCAGAACATGTTTAGTCTTCTACAAGGGCCCACCAAAACAAACAAACATACATGTGGGAAATGTTCTTTGGGTACTCTAAGTGTTATCGGTGTGGAATTTATGTAAGGCTGAATGTTCACAGAAATAGATTGGAGTCTAATACATACTTTTTTTTGTAATTGTTTTTAGTTACCTATTTTTAATCCAAGAATGGTGTAGCCTAAAAACATAGAAACAAACAAACAACAACATAAAACGCTGGGTGCCATGGCTCACGCCTGTAATCCTAGCACTTTGGGAGGCCGAGGCGGGTGGATCACGAGGTCAGGAGAGATCGAGACCATCCTGGCTAACACGGTGAAACCCTGTCTCTACTAAAATATAAAAAATTAGCCAGGCGTGGTGGCATGTGCCTGTAGTTCCAGCTACTTGGGAGGCTGAGGCAGGAGAATCGCTTGAACCCGGGAGGTGGAGGTTCAGTGAGCCGAGATCATGCCACAGCACTCAGCCTGGGTGAAAAACAAAAAACAAATCAAAGAAAAAGCAAACCAAGAAAACCCTATTTTACGTTTATATCAACTGATTGCTAGATGAGTTGGGATTAGGGCCAGTTTAATTCAAAGGTGAAAACAATCATTTACATGAGTTGCTTACATACACACACACAGAAATTATCCTCTTTTTAAAGTTTACTGCTTTCACAATGAGTCTTCTGCTTGCCTTGGGATAAACACTGTAAGCTGTTTTTTTAAATTTCTGTTTCCTAAGTTACCATAAAATTTTGAGTAAATAAAATATTTAGAGGTAAGAATGAAATACTGTCTCCCTACTTAAGTGAATATAGATGGAAGAATATAAATATATATACATAAATATATACATACATACATATTGTATGTGTATATACACATGTATATACATATATTTATATATACATGCATATATATTTATATATACATACATAAATATATACATACATATTTATGTATGTACATAAATATATATATTTATACACACATTTTATGTATGTACATAAATGTATGTATTTTATGTATTTTATGTATATATGTACATATATGTACATAAATTTATATATTTATACATATATACATAATATATACATAATATATACATATATACACATAAATATATACATAAATATGTATATAAATATATAAAAATATATACACAAAAATATATATACATAAATATATGTATACATAAATGTAAATGTATATACATAAATGTAAATATATATATACACATAAATGAAAGGTATTACCCTGGGGCAGAGGGAAGTAAATCTTGTGAGGTTCCCTGAGAGCATTTGGACATACTGTGTACCTGAAGATAAGTAAGGGGTATATTGTTGCATAGTTTCCAGTTCTTAAGCAAGCTACCATGTTCACAACACTTGCAAATGTTAAATCTGAATGCTGAGCCAAACTAAAATATATTCCATTTATAACTGTTGCAGTTATATGTGTTTATTATAGTTGATATTTTGGCCAACAAAATATTTGCATAGGAACATAAATATTAATTGTATGTTCCACGAGATGCATGCTTAACCTTGGTCAACAAATATTTAACATTAGAGATGTTAAAATATTTTCCTATATTACAAAAAGGGAAGAATTGAAAAGCTTGTTTATTTTTTCTGAAAAATAAAGAGCTAAGAACTGTGGCACCGTGGAAATATGAAAAAATAGTATCTATGATTAAAAGTTTTCCAATAATATTATAATTAATATTATTTTATGTTTTATTCATTCATCTTGAGTAATGACCATATGTAATTTCTCCTACTAAGAATAAGCAATAAATTGGTAAATAAAGCTTTTATAGTGTACTTCCAGAGATACATATGTAACAAGACATTTGCAGGCTGGGAATATATATGCAAAGGAAGAAGTGGGTATTGCTACTACACTGTATAGAAAGGGCACCTAACATAATTTTGGAGCCAAGGGATTTATTCTCAGTGTAATTAATATCTACTTTGAAATATGTATCATAATTTGCCAGGTGATGATTGGGTGAAGTTTTGCAGGAACCAACTACATACAAAAAGAAAAAATACTGGCAGCGAAAGAGCATAATTAGTGGGCTAGTAGGTGACACCAATCTTAATTTGCTGTGGTTTCACAATGGCAATGTGGTAATCATAAAAACAAACCCTTCTTCAGAGATGATTAGTGAGCTATTTACAGTATTGCACCATTGCAGTTATTTATGATCTTCAAAGTAAACGTAAGAAACTACAGAGTAAAATGAAACACTATTGGCAAAATGTTGAGAACATTGCAAGTAAGGCATAGGTACATGAGTCTTTAGTAAACCTCTCTCTAACTTGGTGTGTATGAAATATCTCCATAATAAAAATTTGAAGAAAAAATCAGAAGTAAAAATTAGAAGAAAAACCCAACAGAGAATGAAAGAGAATTTCATAATCTGTGAAAGTTATTTGAATTCTAAAAACAAAAAATCTCAATATATAGATGTGTTAATTATTCCTAAGAAAACTATAGACAACTTCAAAATCATAGGCAATAGGTTTTCACAGAAAAGTATTTAGCAATGACTTATATAATTAGTAATCATGAAAATGTAAATTAGGACCAAAATGAGATGTTTCATATCAAATTGACAACAATTAAGAAGCTTACTAATAAATATCAAGCATTAGTAAGAATTTTCATCAGTAGATAGTTTTATTGCTCTTACTAGGCTTTTAAACTGATACAAGTACATTAATAATGTGACAGCCATATAAAGTTAAATATCCATAAACTTCCAAAAGCAGTAATTTCACTGTTAGAGTCTTATATCTTTGGTAACTCTTGTACGTCACCCACCAGTGTTTCCATAAGAATGTGATTGTAGTTAAGTGGGAGAGAAAAAACGGTTCAGAGGACTGACTGGTTGTATACAATGTAGTATATTTGCCAATGAAATAATATAGATCAGAGAAAATATGGTTATAGAACACATCTCAGAAATAAAATATATGAATGAAAAAGAATGCTGTAAGACTATGGCATAACTTTGTCAGCAAAATTATAAAAAAACCACATAAACACCTAAATATGTACACAAATAAATGCAGATGAATATACCCATATGCATATATATTATGCATTTTAGGAACTTCACATTTGTGATTAAACATTTTTAAATCTAAAAAATTTCTGCATATATATATGTATGTATATATTCAGGTTATTGGTTAACCTGGAATAGAGGAAAACCTTAGGATACAGTAAAAAGAAACAAAAATCCATATAGCAATACCATTGGCCTTCTGCTTGATGGGTTGAGTAGTTGATTCCTGAGAATTTTTTTTTTTTTTTAATTATTGTGCTTTAAGTTTCACATGTGTTGCACAGTTCTGACTAGTGTATTACAACTGGATGGTTGTAATTAATTTGTCCAGATATGAACATGTGACCCAATCTAGACATAAAATTAAATCTTAGCTATTCCCTAGATGAGGGAAATAAAATTCTGACCACATCATTTTATTTCCTGACTCTAAAACTAGCTATAATTCTAGACTTTTTAGTCATACACAATTGTGTTTGAGAGCTATCTCATATAAACTATTAAATTTTAGAAATTTTGAGGTCATTTTTAGACAGAAATTATTAAAAATAAACATGTTAATTTATAATTAAATTATATTAAAACTAAGGAAAATAAATTAAATTCATCACTTCCTAAGTATTTCACTATATTTTGCTGTGATTTATGCTACCGAAAATATTTACATAGATAATGTTTGTATCATAGCAACACTATATAATGGCAAGCTAATGTGCATCTCTCCAGCTTCCTGCTAGTGGCCTTAGGTTGCAGCTTGTAATTCAGTCATAAAGAGAGTATTTACAGCATGAAAATTAACCCCACATATCAGGGTTGGATTTAATATTTTGTTGATTGTGTAGAATTAATAAAAGTAATTAATAAAAGTAAAAATAGAGAATGAATAAAAGTATGGAAATAATGCAAATTATTTTTTAAATTGTGTCTGCAACCATTACATTGTGAACCACCCCAACATACAAGGACATATCCTTGTATTAAAAAATCATGATTCTCAGAAAAGTGATTGTATCATTGGTGAACAAGTAAAGGTTTTAATTAATTTTACTTTTATCTTACCACTAATGTATAAAAAAAAGTAACCAATATTCATATTGAAACTCTATTCATTTGCTAATTGCAGTCAGTTATCTATGGATTTAAGAGTTTGGCAAAAATTAACAAAAACTCCCCCTGAAAAGGGAACTAATATTTTATTACTTGTGCGTTATATGCTATGCATCTTTATATTAGTAAAACATAAAAAAGTTGCATATAAAACTTTTTTGAGAGATAACTTTTTTTTTTTTTTCTGAGATGGAGTCTCACTCTGTCACCCAGGCTGGAGTGCAGTGGCACAGTCTCAGCTCACTGCAAGCTCCGCCTCCCACGTTCACGCCATTCTCCTGCCCCAGCCTCCTGAGTAGCTGGGACTGCAGGTTCCCGCCACCATGACCGACTAATTTTTTTTTTGTATTTTTAGTAGAGGTGGGGTTTCACCGTGTTAGCCAGGATGGTCTCTATCTCCTGACCTTCTGATCCACCCGCCTCAGCCTCCCAAAGTGCTGAGATTACAGGTGTGAGCCACGGTGCCCGGCAGAGAGATGATTCTTAAATATTTACTGGCTCACACTGGTTACAAGCTAGTTATTAAGAGAGTTAAGTAGTATTTTTACCATATGTTCGTGAGTCAGTTGTACTTGTTAAAGGAGTGTTGCAAGTAATAAACTTTAGCAAGCACAATTAGATTTATTGAGATGAGGTATGTAGCAGAAAAGTGTTTAATTTCCAAGTAGGAAGTGGATAATACCTGTTGAATGATATACATTAAATATTAAAGAGTTAACTGCTAAAGCTCAGATATCAGATCATGTGCCTATCTATAAAGATATTTTAATGTGTCTTGTTATAAAATGCCAGACTATTTGTAAAAGAAAAAAAATCAATATGCTTGCCAAGAGAAGTTGTATCAAATAAAGACAGATAAATGTGTTTATTATAGGGTTAAGAAAGCTGAATTCTCCATTTTAAATGGAATATTGTATAAGAAAATTCAAAGAGGAGTGAGATACAGCAGAAAACAAAATTGGCATCTGGGAAAATCTGATATTAATGCTCCTTACTAGTTCTTTCTGGCAACTTTATAACCATGCCTGACAAAGTGACAGTTACTCAATCTTTAAAGAGCCAGCTTCTGTGACCAGCATGGGGTGCATGGGAAAAGATTATTTATATCTCTCTTTATGGCCTAATACTTCACATTGCTCTTGGACAGAAAAGAATGAAGATCATTTAAATAACGTCTAGCAACATGCACTGAGTTTTAACTTCTTTTGTTAAGAGACGGAAACCTCCAGATTGTGGTTTTGTTTCAGGAACCATGGCTCAATAGAATATCTACCCCTTTTGTTATTAATTTATGATGCACATAGAAATAAATTGACTAGAAGTAAGTGAATTTTTAGGTGATGAATTTTTTTTTTTTTTTGAGATGGAGTCTCACTCTATCACCCAGGCTGGAGTGCAGTGGTGCAATCTGGGCTCACTGCAAGCTCCGCCTCCTGAGTTCATGCCATTCCCCTGCCTCAGCCTCCTGAGCAGCTGGGAATACAGGTGCCCGCCACCACGCCCGGCTAATTTTTTTATATTTTTTTAGTAGAAACTAGGTTTCGCCGTCTTAGCAAGGATGGTCTCAATCTCCTGACATTATGATCCACCTGCCTCAGCCTCCCAAAATGCAGGGATTACAGGAATGAGTCATCGCACCCAGCCAGATTCTGAATTTTTAGAGAAGCTACAAGCCTACTCAAAAAAAGGCTATTATTGCTCAACCTGTAAGGCAAATTCTGTGATGTGAATCTCAAGTTGTTACTTACTAAAGTATGACATTTCTCAGGAAGACAACTTTTCTCAATACCTTTCTAAAGTATAATCAACATTTAAAAAAAAAAAACAAACAAGACCTGTCTATCTGATGTCTTCAAGAGACCCATATCACATGTAATGGCATCCATAAGCTCTAAGTAAACGGTTGGAGAAAGATCTACCACACACATGGAAAATATAAAAGTGCAGAAGTCACTGTTCCTACATCAGATAAAACAGACTTCAAACCAATAAACAGCGAAAAAGAGCAAAGAAAGGCATTACATAATGATAAAGGTTTCAATTCAACAAGAAGACTAAAGTAGACTAAACTATCTTAATTATATATGCATCCAATATTGGAGCACCCATATTCATAAAACACGTACTTCTAGGTCTACAAAGAGCCCTAGACAGCCCACACAATAACTGTGGGAAACTTCAAGAACTCACCAACAGTATTAAACAAATCATCAAGGCAGAAAACTAACAAATTCTGGACTTAAGATTGACATTTGGTCAGCTGGACCTAATAGACATCTACAGAATTTTCCATTCATCGATGACAAAATACACATTTTTCTCATCTGTATATAGAACATATTTCAAGATGGACCCCATGCTCAGCCATAAAGTAAGTCTCAATAAATTAAAAAAAATATAGAGGTCATACCAACCACATTCTCGGAACACAGGAAAAAATATAAATCAATGCCAAGAAGATATCTGAAAATCACAAAATTGCAAGGAAATTAAACAACTTGCTCCTGAATAACTTTCAGGCAAACAAAAAAATATAGGCAGAAATGAAAAATATTCTTTGAAATAAGTGAAGAGAGACACAACATATTAAAATTTCTCAGATATGGTGAAAGCAATGTTAAGAGGAAAGTTTATAGCTAAATACCTACCCCAAAAATTTAGGAAGATAGCAAACTAAAGATCTAACATCACATCTAGAGGAACTAGAAAAAGAATAACAAGCTAACTCCAAAGCTGGCAGAAGAGAAGTAGTAACTAAAATCATTGTGGAGCTGAATGAAATTGAGACCCCAAAACCCATACAAACAATTAACACAGCCAAAAGTTTATTTTTTGAAAATATAAACAGGACTGTTAGACCACTAGCTAGATTAACAGAACAGAGGGAAGGTCTAATTATGCACAAACAAACAACAGAGGTGACATTACAACCAATCGCACAGAAATACAAAAGATCCTCAGAGACTATTATAAGCACCTCTATGCACCCAAACTAGAAAACCTAGAAGAAATAAATTCCTGAGAACATGCAGTCTTCCGAGATTGAATTGGAAAGATATTGAAACACTGAACAGACCAATATTGAGTTCTGAAATTGAATCAGTGATTAAAAAAAAACCTACTAATCAAAACAACTCTGGACCAAGTAGATTCACAGCCAAATTCTACCAGATGTATGTAGAAGAGTTGTTACAAATTCTACTGAAACTATTTCAAAAAATTAAGAAGAAAGGACTCCCCGACAAGTCATTTTACAAAGCCAGCATCACCCTAATATCAATGCCTGGCAAAGACACAACAACAACAAAGAAAACTACAGGCCAATATCTCTGATTAATAGAGATGCAAAAATCTTCCACAAATTACTAAGAAACCAAATTGAATAGCACATCAGTTAATTCACCAATATCAAGTAGGCTTCATTCCTGGGATGGAAGGTTGGTTCAACATGTGGGATTTAATAAATGTGATTTACCATATAAACAATTTAAAACAAAAAAACATATGACCATCTCAAGAGATGCAGAAAAATATTTCAATAAAATCCAACATCTGTTCATGATAAAAATTCTCGACACTAGATATTAAAGGAACATGCTCCTTAATAACAGCCATCTATGACAAACCCATGGCTCACACCATACTGAACAGGCAAAAACTGGAAGCATTCCCTTAAGAGCTGGAACAAAGTATGGATGGCCACTCTCACCACTCCTATTCAACATAGTTCTGAAAGTGCTAGCCAGAGGAATCAGCAAGAGAAAAAAAAAAAGGATATCCAAATAGAAAAAGAAGTCAAACTATCTCTCTTCACCTGATATTACTCTACACCTAAAGACTCCTACAAAAGGCTCCTGAACTGATAAATCGTTTCGGGAAAGCTTCAGGATACAAAACCAATGTACAAAAATCAGTCAAATTTGTGTACCCCAGTAACATTCAAGCTAAGATTGAAAACAAGAATATAATGTCACTTAAAATAGTTACAAAAAGTAAAATATCTAGAAATACATCTAACCAAGGAGACAAAAGATCTCTAAAAACTGTAAAACACTGGTAAAAGAACTCATATGTGATACAAATGCAAAATTATTCCATGCTCATGAATTGGAAGAATCAATATTGTTAAAATAGGCCATATTGTCCAAAGCAATATACAGATTCAATGCTATTCCTACAAAACTATGAATACCATTTTTCACAGAATTAGAAAAAAAAAACGATTCTAAAATACATTTGGAGCCTCTAAAAGCCTGAGCAGTCAAAGCAATTCTATTAAGAAACAACAAAAGGTAAATATCTAATATCCAAATTGTAGTTGTAGGTAAGCCATGGCATTTTGCCTATGCCCTTTCCTTTTCACTCCGTAGTAGGTTTTACAATTGCAAATGTCTCACGTGTGTGCATACATATCTGTGTATGTGTCTGCATGAATGTGCGTAAACTAAGAAAGCCCTTTTAGTCCACACTACCTGGGAGCAATTAATAGTCATATGATAAAAATGAGTATACAAAAATAAAAATTACCTTTACAGAAGCTAAAAATCAACAGATAGTAAAAGTCAACACAATATTCATAGAAATGTAGAGACACACCCTCTATTTCCATAAGATGTCCAAACAATGTTTGAGTTAAGCTTCTCGAATTCTTAATAGTTTACACGGATGTCAGTTCATAAGCAGTACACATAGAACATGGAGACTTGCGTAATTCCTGAAGGGCTAATTTACAAACGGATGGATTAGGGTTGGGGTAGAGATACCACAAAGGATAGTGAAGTAAGCTGTCACTTCCTAGCAGCCACTTCCTTACCACAAGCACATCTGAAGGAGAAGGTACATTACTCATAATCAGAAGTAAAACATCCTGTACTGTCTGTGCTTTGTTTGAATCAGTGGTTAAAGATGTAGCCACTCACAGAGAAGAAGCAAGATGAATTAGTGTATTGGTCTAACTCTTCATCCTTCACAGCTCCTGTTAAGGGTTCACCATGAGCTGAGGCCATTTAGAAGTCAGAGGACCCAGAAGACATAATGTATGTTAAAAAAGGTAATGGAAAAAATGGCACATGAATTTAAAGGAGTAAATAAGGTATCTTTCACAGTTTAGAAACATTAGCTTTCATAGAGATAACTTTGTCAAACACATACATGAGATAGTGTCTCTAAAACGCTTAGGACAATGTCTGGCTTGCATGAAAGAGGTTCAAAAAAATTGTCAGGTTTGGCAGGGCGCAGTGGCTCACGCCTGTAATCCCAGCACTTTGGGAGGCGGAGGCAGAGGCAGCGATCCCCTGAGGTCAGGAGCTTGAGACTAGCCTGACCAACATGGAGAAACCCCGTCTGTACTAAAAACACAAAATTAGTCGGGAGTGGTAGCGCATACCTATAATCCCAGCTACTCAGGAGGCTGAGGCAGGAGAATCGCTTGAACCCAGGAGGCAGAGATTGCAGTGAGCCAATATTGTGCCATTGCACTCCAGGCTGGGCAACAAGAGCAAAACACCGTTAAAAAAAAAAGAAAATTATTAGATTCATTCTTCTTCCTATATTTGCAAAATTTTCCAGCAAGAATGAGTAAATAGAAGAATCAAGGGCCCTTTTCTCTCAGAAAAAAGCATTTACTATGTTAAAGGGACACAAGCTGCATGTTGATGATACATCATTACATAAATATTTGACAACATCTGCTCCTTTATGAAGTAATTGGCATCAAGATTTAATCTATCAAATACATTTACTATGTGCCATTTTGTATAAAACATATTTATATTGCTTTGTAATGAGCAGATATTTGCAATGATACTTTCCTTGATTGGAGTGTTCATATTACTTTAATTTGGTCTGATAATTCTGGGTAGCAAACTCTGATGGTTGTGGGACACAAACTCTGTTAACATTGCTAACTGAGGTACGCATTCAACTAGTTTTGTATATACTTAATAGTTTTTGATGCTTCCTGCTGTACCTCTTGCTGTGGATTTCAAGGCAGTGCCAAAGATCTTGTCTGTATATACATATATTGAGGAGATATAGCAAAGTAAATAGTTTCTACAGGACTCCATGTCATTGATTTCGCACCGTGATAGGCAGCAGTTGTTCCAGGATCTCTGCTAAAACTCCTCATATCTAATAGCACTGCAAATAAGAGAATGGACTTTATTCATGCCAAAGTCAAACAGAATCCTCTAAAAATGTAAGGGAATAATGGTTTTAATGCAAATATTTCTTTTTTGATTTCTAAAATACAGCTTTAGAAATTTACTGGAAAAAATATATATAGTCTACTCTTGATACCTTGAAGAAAAATCTGTCCTGAATTTTTGTACATTTTTTTCTGTAGACATAAATGAAAAAGAATTTTAGAAGACTACTTTACCAGAACTGTTAACATCTAGCATCTTTCAGTTGTATGTGATTTGGGGAAAGAGAAGAGGAGAGAGATAAGGTATTAGATACATTTTTGCCAATGACAGTAAACAAAATTAAAATAATATGGGCATAACATCTCTAGCCAAGCACAATTTCATTGCAAATATCTGTTCAGCTCAAAACAATATAAATCTGTTTTATACAAAATGTTATACAGCAAATATATTCAATAGCTTCAATCTTGATGACAATTACTTCATAAAGGAAAAATATTTCAAACATTTATGCAATGATACATTGTCAACATGCAACTTGCCCATGCCAAATATACACTTCATTGTTTTCATTATCAACAATAATTCTTTATATCTCCTCTTGTTCTAGCTGCCACTTAATTTGTCAGCAGAATTTTCTAGAAAGGTCTTAGAGATCAAGAATGTTTTTTAAAATGCTGACGATGGAGAAAAAGGACATGATTAGGAAAGAACAAAGTTGGTAATAACCAATTTTAACATTTTCCACAATACAAAAGTAAAACAAAAATGATAGTAGATTCATGTTATGACATGTAAAACAAAGTATGCTTAAGAAGAAGTGTTTGTTTTTTGTTTTGTCTACCTACTGGCAACCTCCTCTGTCTGCTGTAAAATGCTAGTAGGAAAAGATGTTGTAGAGAACTTATAAATATTTGTATAATTTTATATCTCATTTTAAAAAGTATGCCAATGACCAATAGATGTATACTAATTAAGGTAATCTGCATGGATCAAATTGAGCACCCCAGATTTCAAAAAATATTCAAAATAAATTACCTATGTGTATCTTGATTCTGGTAGAGGCTGTCCATAGACTTGGTGGTGGTCAGTGAGTAATTACATCATAATAAAAATCATGTTGGTTCAATTAAACAAAATATTTCTTTAAAAATATAACAGTATGCCTCAAATATGTATAAAATATATTTCCACTCTGATATACAAAAACCCAATTTTCTAATATATTGTGTACAAGAAGCATGATGGTTTGATGTTGCAAACCAGTTGGGTGGTCTGTTAGATTTTACAATAAACATACTGCTCAGTAGGATCACAGAGCAATGTGTAGGATCACAGAGCAATGTGTGGGAATCAGGTAAGAGTGATGAGGTGAATATATTGGCAACCTGGAGGTTTCAAAAAGACATCTGAGCGATTCTTCTAATTCTTTATATTTCCAAACTACATAGCAAAAGCAGAATTAAGCACAGAAAAAAATGGTAAGACAAGAAGAAAACATGATACCCTTTCATTGTCTAGCATGATTTTTTGCATGATCCATGGAATAAAAATATAAAAAATTAACTTTCATAAGCAATATAATCTAACTTGCTTATAAACAAAAAAAGCTGTCTTGATCATTAAGATCATGTTTAATCTGCAATAATTTTCATTTAGGGAATTTTATAGATTCTTTGAAGTATCAAAATATCTGTACATAATTATAGCACCAATTATATGAGTCGCAGAGGTAAATTCTGCTTGAGCAAATATAAGAAAAGAGAGCCTGTTTTCTTTATTTTTTTGCTTCATAGATACTTTTTCTTTTTAGAATAAAACTCTCTTCAACCAGAAAAATATATTTCAATATGGTTTTTAATTTAAAAATAAGTCATGTGGTTCTTCATGATTAGTCTCTGATTTGAAAGCTTACTCATTTGGGAAAAAATAAATACTGTTCAATCAACACAGTATTTTCTTCTTTAAACTTTTTATTCACATCTTTTAGTTTACCAGTACCAATCCTGAAATACCTAAGACTGAGGGTTTAAACATTTCGCATCTTTAATATTCTTTTTTAAATTAATGCCCCTTTTAACATCCAGAACTCATTGCCTAGTGAATTCCTTAATGTAGTCTCCAATGCATAATACATAGATAAGCTTCCATTGGACAGGTAATATCATCTCCTTTTTGATTGATTAAAAGAAGTAATACAAAGTATTAAGTAAAACACTAATTGAAACACAAATATTTTAGATTATATAACCATCAAAAAATTATTCATACATAAAATTGAAACCATTTCATTGCACATATTTTTCTGATTACAGGATTTGTAATGCATGTTCTACCCTGTGAAGAATAAAAATATCTTTCCAGAGTATCAAATATGTCATTGAGAATTTTACAGAATATGCTGCCTGGGAAGAAGTAGAATCACCTGACATTGTTAAACACTGCCAAAGACAGAAATAACAGCATGTGCCAATGCACAATGCCTGGAAGTTTGTTGATATAGATGAACATGGACAGATCTTTCTTTAAGCAGTATCATCATTGGTTTTCCACTTAACAGAAATGAAGGACCTCATATTTATGATGACATATTAGAAATCATGACAATGAAGTTGTTCATTTTTCTTCTAATACTTTTCTCTATCAAATAGACACTACTAGGAGAGTGCATAGTGAGTACTTACCGACAGGGTAGAGTTAAAGTTATCCATTCTGTTTAGGTGATCTTGCCCAAATCATCGTCTGATATAGTATTCCACTCTTGCTATAAAGAGTGGTTATCCACCGATTTTTAAAGTTCTAAGTCTATATCCTTATTGGAAGGTGCGGACAGAAGAGGAAATTGTTGTTTGAAGTTTATGAGTGTACAGTAGAGAAAAGTAGCACATGCTTGCATTTTACTTAAGAGTTGTCTGTGTCTGGGTGGTCATAAAATCAAACTACCTGTTTAGGGATAAGAAGTACTTAGTGGTAACAGACATCGCTACGACAGAACACATCTCCAATGACCCCAGAAGGAGAAGATGCATGAAGAGCTATTACAAAAGGTTAAAACTAAAGGAGAGAACAGGGATCAGAGAAACAGGAAGATGTGTACAGTGATAGTTCTGAGAAAAGTTATTTTACCTTAAAATGGCTTTTTTTTTTTTTTTTTTTTTTGAGACGGAGTCTGGCTCTATCGCCCAGACTGGACTGCAAGCTCTGCCTCCCGGGTTCACGCCGTTCTCTTGCCTCAGCCCCCCGAGTAGCTGGAACAACAGGTGGCTGCCACTATGCCAGGCTAATTTTTTGTATTTTTAGTAGAGACGGGGTTTCACTGTGTTAGCCAGGATGGTCTTGATATCCTGACCTCATGATCCGCCCACCTCGACCTCCCAAAGTGCTGGGATTACAGGCGTGAGCCACCACACCCAGCCCCTAAAATGGCTTTTAAGTATTTCCTTGAATTAAAACACCAGATATATTCAACACCAATACTAACACAAAAAGACTTGGCAGCTGGGCGCGGTGGCACACACCTGTAATCCCAGCACTTTGGGAGGCTAAGGCAGATGGATTCATTGAGGTCAGGAGTTCAAGACTAGCCTGATCAACATAGTGAAACACCATCTCTACTAGAAATACAAAATTAGCTGGGCATGATGGCAGTTGCCTGTAATCCCAGCTACTCAGGAAGCTGAGGTGAGAGAATTGCTTGAACCCGGGAGGCAGAGGTTACAGTGAGCCGAAATCACACCACTGCACTCAAGTCTGGGTGACAGAGCAAGATTCCATCTCAAAAAAAAAAAAAAAAAAACACAAAACAAAACAAAAAGTCTTGGCAAACAAACCATTGTCATCCTTTAGATAACAATTTTTTAACCATTTCCAATTTAAGGTCCAAGTGTCCTGACCCCCACGTCTGTAAGAGATCATTACTAGTCACAAACGTTCAGGAAAACAATAATCCTAGCTTGTACTTCCCAATAACTAATTAGAAGTGTCTCTTCTGCAATTTGATTGAATCATCTCCAAGGAAAAACACTGTTGTAAAAAATAAATATACATATAATTATGTATATATTATGTACAATTTTAAATATATTTCATTACATTGATATTTTAAATATATGTTTCCTTACATTGATATTTTAAATATATTTCATGACATTGATGTACTCTCAAAAATAGTAAACAGGCAAACTAAACTACTAACTGTTGCTTAGACCACACTATAGATACATGTAGTCAATAACCTTTCTCCTGAACTGCAATCTCACTGAAATAAAACTGATCTTTAACCCAAAGAAATATGAAGATCATCAGTATGGGATTACATCTCCTTTATAATGGCTTTAGTCAAGTGTAACTATACTGCTGAGTATAACTACAATTGCATTAAATTGCAATTTAATTGAGAATATTCAAGAGTCCTTAAATTTTCAAAATATAAATAAAACCTACCTTAATATTAAAACTGATTTTCAACAGAAAACATTTTTATCTTGTATTGAAATTATTAAACACACTACAATTACCCAACTTAAACCTATTCCAGGTAGATATTCTTCTGAATCCAGAAGCTAGTAACATATAATATCTCTGTACATAACATCTTTACAAGAGTTTTAAATATGACATATTTACAATCACTTAAATTTTGTTTTTGCTACCGATTGACTAGTGATAATTCATACAATATCCTCATTTTTCAAGTAATAAGCTATTTTATAGTAGTTAGCATTGAGATTGCTCCACAGTCAATTTTCCTCAAACTATATTTTCTTCCTCTGGAATCCAAGTTAATCATACATGGTAATATCTTTCATGGAAGGACAACTAAGGAGAAGACTTAATGGGTGATTAGTGGACAATTATCTTAGTTCTTTTTACAAAATAAGACTTCATTTTTAAAACAAATTCAAAATCTTTTTTATATTTGAATATCTTACCCACAGCTTGGATATGAAAACTTGTATTTTTTATGTTTCTACACTGTAGTTTTGAGTTACCTTTGTGCCATAATCAATTATGGACAAAAAATAAAAATACTAATAGAGCACAAGATTTAAGAATGAAACAATCCTTACCCCACCCCTTCACCTTTTCTGAAAAAGATAACAGAATGATTATAAAAATCCATATGTAGCATAAAAACTATTTTCATATCCTGATTCTATTGCTGATAAGAAGGATATGGCGTCTCTGTGGCATTTTAAAAATATAGCCACGAATACTTTGAATGTCCTGACATCGAAGGGTAGACATCATGTTTCTTCCCCCTAAGTCAGACAGGCTGTGATTGCTTAAACTAACTGAGCATTAAAGTAATTCTATGTGACTTCTGAGGCAAGATTATTTAAGGCAATACATTGACCCATTAACTGAAACACTCAGGAAAGCTACCTGTATGATTCCATGCTGTGAGGGAGCTCAAGTTACATGAAGAAGCAATATTCAGACACTCTGGTTAAGAGATTATTTTGAGCCCAGCTTTTAAGTCATACCAATGTAGAAGGCAAACATGTAAATGAAGCAGCTTTCAGAAGATTTCATTGTCCAACGTTTAATTCATTCCTAGACATCTAGGACTTCTCAGAGGCCCCAAATACTGTAGACCACAGAAATGTCACCCCACTTTGCATTTTCAACCCCCTGACCCCAAAATATATGAGGATGACAAAATGGTTATTGCATCATGCCACTGAATTTGAGCAGTTTGTTTTGCAGAACTAACTAGCAGAAGCAATCACAAATAGAAATGTTTTCTTTCTCCACAATTTGGAAGATGATGGTCTTAAGAAAGACAAAAAGGAAAGAGGAGAAAATGTGGCATAGGACAAACCTGAGTCTTCCATTTCATAGCTGTCAATTTTGGCAATTGGTATTTAAATCATGGATGATATTTTCATATTCTGGGCATTTATGAAAGATTAAATTAGATAGCATAATTAAAGTATCAGACACAACTGTGCTTTCAACAAAAAAACGCATAATTGTTTCATCCCTCCCCTTATTAAATAAATTTTAATAGGTCTTTTTATAGGTGAAACAGTGCCAGAAAAGAATTTCAAACTATATAAATAACAAAAAAAAAAAAGTTTGGCTTTTTTGAAACTAAGGAAAATTTCATAGTGCAAGAGGTATTGGTAATGCAGTCTATAGACATAACAAAATCATTCATTTTAATAAATACATGACTATCTCACAGGAAGAATACAAAGTTTGAGATACACAGATAAATAAAAGGGTTGCATTTCCAGTCCTCATGGAATTTAGAATCTAGCAGGTAAATAAATGGGAATCACAAACAATTTTTAGCCTGATGAATTTTTAATAAAAAGACCACAATACTATAGGAATATAGAGCAGCAAAATTTGCCCTTGTCTCTTCGAAAATAAACCATTAAACTGATTCAAAATAATAAACAGTAGCTAGTAAATATTAGAGAAGTATGCCTTGAAGCAGCAGCAATAGACATAAAAGCTGTGAGAAGAATGCAGAACATCTTAGTGAAATCGAGAGACAACTGGTGTGTTTGGGTCACAGACACCAGTAAGCACACGTGACTGGAGAGAGAAGTCAGGGATATATGAAAAGGACCTTTAGTAGATTACCAAATTTCTCTTAAGGGCAATAGTATATTATTCAAAGGGGTTAAGCAAGTGATTTCAGATATTAGTTTTAAAATGTTAGCTAAAGAATGCACAATCTATATGACTCTCCAGACTAAAACTTTTAAGGATTTTCATACTTTTTTTTTCCCTTTTGATGCTCATGACATACCCTCATTCAAAAAAGATTTGGGCATTATTCTTCTATAATTATATAACAGACATAAGAATACTTGATTTATGATTTGTACTGTCATGCCCTGATTTAGGAAACAGAAATACAAAGCCTTTTTATCACACACATGATACAACTGGCAAAACTATTTAAATTTATCGCTATGTTGTTTCATGATTTAAAAAAAAAATCCTACAAACTGAGTTTACACTCCGAACTCTATCCCAAGTATAGCAGGAAATTTCATAGAAATTAAGAGGATTGGTTAAGTTTCGAAAAACTAGTATGTAGCTTTATATAATTACTAAACTGAAGAACAAAATATTATATTATGATAAACCTCTCATATTATTTTTTGTCATAGTTTCAAATGTCTATATATTTCCTTCACATTTAACTATTGACACTTGTAGTTTGAAAGCCTCAGTCTTTCTTGCTGTCTAATGGATGTTTGCTTAATAGGCCTTGATACTATCGTAGGCTTGAATTTATATAAATCTTACCTCCAGAACACACAATATAATAACTACCTATCCTATACAGAGGGTCCAGATGTTCTACCTGTCTTTCTTGTCTCATTCATAGAAATTATTTCTACTACTGGGACACTCTTCTCATGAGAAAACAAAAAACAAAAACAAAAACAAGTCTACTTCCTCTTCACTCTCTTGCTTCTGCTCCCTGTCTCATGAATTCAGTTTGCTGGTTCTTTGCTCATAGAAAGGTTGCTTGGATCCAGAATGTGACTTTCCTTTCTGTTGTGCTGGCTCTTCTGCTAGCTTTTTTCTTTTTATCCTTTTATTAAAAACTATTCTAACATATTTCATTTTCAGCATATTTTCTACCAACATTCATCAGAATTAGTAAGGAATCTCTGATTAAAGTTAAGCATTATGGCTATGTAAGTTAAATGAAAGTTGAGTATATTCAACATGTATAAATATTATATTCAACATGTATAAATATTTGCATAAGCATAGCATCCAAGGACATACTCTTACAAGATAACAAACACTTAACTTTGATATGTGAGAGCTTGTTTTGAAAATGAAACTCTACACCCACACACAAGCATAACATTTACCAGAAAATTTTCAAGTTATTTTTTTCAAAGGAATGTCACCTACTATGATCACACAAGTTGGATGTCAGGAGTAATTATCTCATACTTTTAGCCACAATGCTTAGACAGCAGGAATTAAAAGTTTTAAATTGGGACATAAATCTCAAAAAAAAAGTTAAATTGGCTCTGTGGGATCTTATGTATAACTAAGAATGCTTATATTTTTCATCAAACTATTCTCTTTTAAAGCTTTGCTTTATAGCCAATTAGTTTTGCTGTATTCTGAGTCATATATTTAATAATGAGAGAATAACGTTTTCTATATCTTGTTTTAGAAGAGATAGAAAAGCACTTCAGAATTTTGATAGTTTTTTTCTGACAAAGTAATTTTTCACTTTGTTACAAATTCGAGTGTGTCAACATCTACTCTATATATTAAAGTCTATTCAACACATGCACAATAGAAATAATATAATTCCATTGTATTATATATAATGGAAATAATATACAATACAAATGACTGTGCAAATAAGTTGACAAATTGTTGAAAATTATTTGCTAGAACATGAAAGTCAAATAATAAAAGTTGGGGAATACCAAAGTATCATGTGCTTTTTTATCTGTCTGGGGAGATTGATTACTTAAATCCACTTCTTTTTAAAGCTTCATGAGAACTCAAATATATTTTGTAACTATTTCTGAATGAAAAGATAATATTCATAAAATGAATGTCAGTGTTTCATGTTGATCTTCCTATTGTCTTTTAACAACAAAATAACCTTTCAAAGATAACAATATAAAACAAAAATTATTTGAATATCTAGTAGACTCCTCTTGGAGAAAGAAATACACTGAGACCGAATTTGCTGTAGAGAGTGAGATTCCAATGCATATTTTAGAAGAAAGAGAAATTAAAGAAAACCTTAATTTCCTTGCATAAGAAATAAATGCAGAAGTTCCACCTCTAGAATGGCAATGTGAAAAGCTCCATGAATCTTTTATCAAATTGTTGAAAATTATAAAACAACCATCACCTATGTCACTTGAAAAGTCATAATGGTATGTAGAAAATGATGAAGTATTTATTCAAGAAAATCTACTGAAACTCACTAAGAACAGTGAGAGTTTTTTTGCATTTGATCCACAACCCATTCTTACCTCTCTTTCTCACAGCCTATCTTGATATAAACTCTACTCAATGCAATGTAGCCAAGAACACAGGACTTTTTCTAGACCCTATTGAGGGGCTATGGTATCTTTTTGGGAGTAACAGTACATTAGAATTTTTCATTTCTACCCCCACCTGCTGCCAGTACCTGTTCCTGAGGTTAAGCTTTTGTTGAATGTGGCCAAGAAGTAGGATGTCACTTCTTCCTACCAGCTTTAATTCATGGAATGAGGACTGTTTGGGTGCAACACACTGAGAACACTGAGCCCTGATTGCCTTCTTTCTGGTTTGTAAGGCAAAGTTCTCATTCCAGGAGTGGCAGACTGAGATTACCAACGGCTACTTCTCATCCCAGTGACCCAGTCTCAAAGTAGGGCTGTCACTCCGAGAGGAGAATGCTGCTCTCTTTGCTGCAATCACCAGAGCCAAAGCTCAGAAGTTTTGCCCAAAGGAAGGGGCAGAACATACAGCAGAGAGTGTAAAGCTTTTCCCAAAAGAAGAGTCTGAGGAAATTTCAACTTCATTGAACAACAATGAAGTGATGGTAAAAAGCAAGTAAGAGAGACTGGCACTTTATTACAGACATGATTTGAAACAAAGGTCAGCTAGTTTACCAGGAATAACCCAGGAAAAAGACAGCTAAGAAGAGCCCTTCTGGTGTCAAGAAGCAGCTTCAAATGTTGAACAAATGAAAAGACCTGAAATAATAAATAAGACTATTAGACTATTAATATAACAAAAGCTGTAAATACATAGTATGTTTCTTTTTATCTTTTTTTAAGATATAAAATTATGTCAAGTGTGTTAGTCTGTTCATGCTGATACATATATATACCAGTGACTGAGAAATTTGTAAAGAAGAAATTATTTCTCATAGTTCTGCAGGCTGGAAGTTTAAGACCAATTTGCTGGCAGGTTTGGTGTCTGCTGAGGTGCCTTGAATACTGCATCCCCCAGAGAGGATAAATGCTGTATTTTCATATGGTGAAAAGGATGAAAAGGCAAAGGGTCCTAATACCCTCCAGCCCTTCTAGAAAACACTCATACCATCCATGAGGACAGGTTCCAGCTCTTAATGCCGTCACATTGAAATTAAGTTTCAACATGAACTTTGGAGAGGACAAAACAACAAACCATATCATCAAGTAACAGTTATAACAATAAATTATTGGGTACATAGCATATATAGATGTAATGTGTACAGCAATAATAGCACAAACTTGAAGGAGAGCCAAAGTATACAAAAGTGAACAAAAGGAAAATTTATATATACATAGGTCACTAGAATTGCTATGCATCTAAAATTGATTCTGTTAAGATGTATACAGTAAACCCTAAAGTAACAAGGGAAACACTGAAAAAATATAGATAAATTATTAAATTTAAATTAAATGTTTTATAGAAAATATCTAATTCAAAAGAAAGCAGTAAAGGAGAAAAAGAGGGATGAAAAAAGACATAAGGTATACAGAAAACTGAAGTAAAATGATGGATATAAATCTAACTATACTAGTAACCTCAAGTGAAAATGAATTTAAATATTCAAATAAAGGAAATATTGTCAGACTGGAGGAAAAACAAATTAATTAAACAAGATCCATCTACATGTTGTCTGCAGGAGACACACTTTAGATCCGAAGATGAAAATTCATAGAAAAAAAAAAGGATGGAAAAGTTGTATGATGCAGGCAGTAACCACAAGAAAGCTGGAATTGTTATATTAATATCAGAAAAAAATAGACTTTGAAACAAAAGGGGTTACAGAACTAAAGAGAGATTTCATAAAAATAAAAGGACCAATATCTCAAATATAAATAATTATAAGCATATATATGTGTGATGAAAGGCTTCAAAATCCATTGACATAGAAACCTCCAAAAATGAAGATTAATTAGACAATTTAACATACTTCTTGCAGCCTTGGATACTCACTTTCACAAATGGATAAAATGACTAGGCAGAAGATCAACAAAGAAATACAACACTTGAACAATACTATAAAATAACCAGGCTGATTAGATATTTAAGGAACACTGTAACAACAGTAGATTCTCAAGTGCACACGCAACATTATCCAGGAATACCATATCCCAGGCCATAAAATAGACCTCAATGAATTTAAACATTGGAATAATACAAAGTATATTTTCAGACAATAATTGAGTAAAATAATAAATCAGCAATAGGAAAATTTGGGAAACTCAGAATTATGTGGAAATTAAACAACATGCTATTAAATAACCAATGGGTCCAAGAAGAAATAAATTAGAAAATACTTTAAGAATGCATATCTCCTATGTGATGCAATAAAAGTAGTTCTCATACTCAAAAATTACATTCTCTAACCTGCCACCATAAGGCACTGAAAAAAGAGCAAATTGAAGCTACAGCAACCACAAGAAAGTATTAGGGATATACAAATTACTGAAACAGAGAAACAATTGAGAACCTCAACAAAGCCAAAAATTGTTTCTTTGAACACATCAACAGTGGCCACAATTTAAATAGACCAACCAACAAGGAAGAGAAACTATTCAAGTATTAATGAAATTTTTAAAAGGACACTAAACTTAAATAAAAATTTATTATAAAAGTACCTATGAACAATTATATCTAAAATTTAGATATTTTTTAAGAACTGGACAAATTCTAAGATTCAAATTAGCAACAATGAGTCAAGGAGAAATATAAAATCTTATCAAGTAAAGGGATTAAATTAGTAATCAAAGCTACCACCTCGGGAAACAATGACAACAGCAACAAAATCTTCTAGCCAAGAATGCCTCTACCAAACTTTTAAAGTTGAATTAATACAATCATTTACAAACTCTTGCAAGAAAAATAGAGAATACACTTCCCAGTTTATTCTACGAAGCTAGTTACCCTAATAACAAAACCAAACAAAAGCATCAAAAAAAAAACACACAACAATATCTTTAACCAAAATAGATGAAAAAAATCCTCAGCAAAATGCTAATGATCAAAATCCAGCAATACATAAAACATAATATACTATAACCAGGCACGACTTATCTCAGGAATGCAAGAAAAACATAAAATAAATGCATCATTAACTAGAGTCAATTATACTGAGTTTCATTTTCCCTATTGATTACCGACTAAGTTGCTTCCAGTTTTACAGTATTTTGTACCGCCATTCCTAGACTCATATCTGGACTGTTTCACAGTATCGACTTTACAGAATATAGAGGAATAATCTTGGAAATAGAAAAACAATATTGTTCATTGATTTTAAAAGCATATATACACACAAGTGGTCAAAAAGTCATTTCAGCCAAAATGAATTCCATGTCAATGTAAATAAAATAACGAAATGATACCATCAATCAAAAAGAGATGAGAAAATGGAGGAAATGAATATTGGAAAATAGAGTCACTGACTTAATTGTTGGATTTCTGGTGAAGCAGGAAAACAAATTAAATTCTCTTCTGTAGAGTTATCCTATCTAGGGCCACATGTCTTTAACCTGGCACCAACGAAGTACTAAAACCATATAACAAAACATTCTTTTATTAATTCCATATTCATCAAATGATTTTCTGGTATACATTTGGGTCCTCATGTAACTTTATCTAGAAAGAACACTTTTGTTAATTTAAAAGGAATATTTCAGTTCCTACGCATTTCTTTACATTAACTGGTTTAAACACCGATCTCCGTTAATGTTAGTATACCCCCTACCCAAAACTGGATTAATAATCAGGTATCTGGGCAGGAAATGCTGTGCCGCAGGGTCTACTAGCAGTGAATGAGTAAGGAAATGATTCTTTGTGTCTTTCTGTAGTAAGGCATTCATAGCTTCTGTTTTAACAAAGCATAATTATAGCTACCAATATTTTGGAGCCATAAATCATCAGTAAAAGGCTATATTTGTGTGCAAAACATTTGATATAAAAAGTTAAGGCTTCCAGTCTTATTTTATTTTGTTATACCTTTTCTAATTACATGGTACTATATTTTCAGATATGAGTACACACAATGAAAACAACTAAAAAAACAAAATTACCATTCAGTTCGCCTTCTTTTCATCAAATTGGTCTCATGTCATATAAACGTAGTTTATTTTAGAGATGCAGTGTTCCTCTGTATTCATAGCATCATCACTCAAGATGGTATTATGGTGAACATTTGGGTCATTACACTGGCTTATACTTTAACAGATTGCTATGAAATTGGATCTTATCCTTAAGCTCCAATATCTGTATGGCCCTGATAATGCTGAAAATGCAGTCCTCATTGTACCTAACCTTAGGAAATGAATAATGGCTATATTGAGTCCTGCCTCCCTTTGTGCTTTTATATTCCTGAGGGCATGATTTTGTAATACTTCACAGAATATGTCAAAGACTAATTGTGAAATAGTTGGAGGTAAGTTATTTGGATGTTCCTGATTACACAACATCTGCATGTAAGATAATACACTATTTTCAATTATGATTTTGTCAAGTTCTCAAAATACAGGATTGGCTTTTAACTGAAACTATTTCTGTGTGCTGGCATAATACCATTTGTGCTATTTTCTTATATTTTTTCTGTATATTAAAAAGAAACTAAAAGGGCTTTTGTGCTTATTTGACAATATTTTATTATGAAAGTTTACACATAAATATGCTGGATAGTCATTTCATAATAAAGTATGACATTATTTTATGTCTCCCCAAGGGTAAAGATCATTCAAGCAGAAATGTCTCCTCTATCGGTATTTATTCACCTAAATAGACTGTTTTGGTTAAAATTTTAATGAAAAGTCATGCTTATAATTACTGTATAATTTAGTATATGCATGGATATTTATCTCTTCAAAGTAGAGATGTAGTTGACATGAAGGGATGTCTGCCTAGTTCACAAAAGTATGACCATGAAAATAGCATTTCTATGATACTCCTTATGGGAGCTATCCCTTTGTCACTCCAACCTTGAAACTGTAATGTCAGAAATTATAGTATCTACTTCCCTGTGCAGTACTTTTTGATCCAAGTAATAGGTCCATGATCTGAGAATAGTCAAAGTGCATCTCAGATTTTTCAAGAGTTGGAGAGAGTGAAGGTTTCACTTCTGATGGTATATGTTGTAAGAATGAGTCTATCTGTCAGTGCCAAAGTAGTAAAGATGGAATAAGAATAAAGCTGATGCTCAGAGAAGAGGGAATGAGAGAGGTAACATTGACTATTTAAAATCCATCCTGAGGTCAGACCCACAAATGCATTTTGTTATTTTATTTCAATACTGATAAAACCTTTTTATGTTCATAGTTAGTTCAAATTAGTTTTTTCTATTTCAAGTGAAATAACAGGTGTACAAAAACACAAAAGTACCCCATTTCCCCTTGCAGATGTATTGTTCTGAAGCTAGACTGATGTTGAAATACTCGAGGTCAACCTAAAATGATACTATTTTACTGATGCCTTCATTTTTAGTATCTTTTCCTTAGATTTTACAAGAGGTAAAAACATCTACTACAGATGTGTTACCTTTTGAAGTTGCTTTTCGTCTTGTTATCTGGTGTGTGTGGCTGGGACAATGGAACACGATGGAAAGACTGAAAATGATACAATTCCAAAAAGCTGTTTTTACAGTTTGAAGCCTAGCCTCAGAGTCAAATCCCAATACTATCATGCAAAAAATTACTGGGTTTGCACCAAGTATGAATAGGTTGGAAAACTAAAAAGGCCTATGAGGCCCTATAAGAAGAACCTTATTAGTGTTTAATAAAGGTAAAGGTAAAGTACAACAGAAATAAAATGCAGGAAATCATTGAACGTCTGTCTTTCAAGATCCTTTCTCAGTCTCACGGACACATTTTATCTGTGTATTATGAACCTTCAAGATTTGAGCTTACTATAATAATTTAAAGTGCAGAAAAGTCTTCATAGCAGGCTCCCTCATACATTGTTGGTCATATACTTCTTAAGCCACGTTGTTTAAACCATCAAACTAAACATTCTCAATGTTGTAGACCAGTTGGCACTAAACTTAAAGCAACATATTATGAATCACTAACTAGCACATGCCATTTTCATCTTGCTCACGGTCAGTGTTATGCTTCCAATGCATCTCTAGATATAAATATCAAGCTGTTCCAGTCCAACTGTAAAAGCCCTCTCTTATGTAGCCATACACTGACATATATGAGAATATAAAATGTGTTGAGGAAAAAGTATCAAAGGATTGAGAAATCTACATGAATTTTAAAAAGAATTAAGAGAAGGCCAGGCTATATTTAATGTCATCCAAGATAATTCTAGTGCATTGGCATTTTTTTCACATGACTTTTCTTTCTTTTCCCGTTGGCTGATTCTCTCCTAACTAGTTTTAATCAATTTTATAGAATAATTTGCATATAAGGCACACATTTGTCCAGTTCAGTTTTACAAATTTATAAAGCTAATCACCTACACAATCAAATATAGAATATTTCCTTCACCTACACATTTATTGCACGACCTTTGCCAATGAAATTCCCCACTTCAACCCCAGAAAGGTTTAATGCATTCTGTCTTGGGAATTTCAAATTTTATTAACATGGAAGCATACAGTATTTATTATTTAGTATCTGCCTTCTTTCCTCTAGTATATGATAAAAATTCCCCTTTAATTTTTTTTTGTATAAAGGAATGACAATCCTTCAACTGTAAAAACTAAAGAACATGCCACCCAATTAATCACATGCCTTAGGGTATATTTCTGAAAAATAACATACATATTTTAAAAGCAACTTTATTAAAACTCAGGGCTATTAATGTATGTATACAAATACAACACCAGAAAATAAAGTTGTTTCCAGGCCGGGAGCAGTGGTTCACACCTGTAATCCCAGCACTTTGAGAGGCCGAGGTGGGCAGATCACGAGATCAGGAGATTGAGACCATCCTGGCTAACACGGTGAAACCCTGACTCTACTAAAAACACAAAAAATTAGCTGGGCTTGGTAACCTGCACCTGCAGTCCCAGCTACTTGGGAGGCTGAGGCTGCAGAATGGCGTGACCCCAGGAGTCAGAGCTCGCAGTGAGCTGAGACCATGCCACTGCATTCCAGCCTGGGCTACAGAGTGAGACTCCGTCTCAAAAAAAAAGAAAAAAAAGAGAAAAGCTTCTGCAAAGCAGAAGCAGCAATCAGTAGAATAAAGAAACAGGCCAGGAGCGGTGGCTCACGCCTGTGCACCCAACACTTTGGGAAGCTGAGACGCGCCAATCACGAAGCCAGGAGATCGAGACCATCCTGGCTAACACGGTGAAACCCTGTCTCTACTAAAAAGACAAAAAAAGTCCGGGTGTGGTGGCAGGCGCCTATAGTCCCAGCTATTCGGGAGGCCAAGGCAGGAAAATGGCATGAACCCAGGAGGCAGAGCTTGCAGTGAGCGGAGATCGCGCCACTGCACTCCAACCTGGGCGACAGAGCAAGACTCTGTCTAAAAAAAATTAAATTAAATTAAAATTTTTAAAAAATGAAACCACCCAGAGAATGGAAGCAAGTATTTGCAAACTACGCATCAGGCAAGGGGTTCATACACAAAATACATAACTCAAACTGCTCAAAAGCAAAAATACAAATGATCTTATTTTTAAAAATCTACCTGAAACCTTTGTCCCCCACCATTATTTCCCTACCTTCTTTTCCCGACCGCCTTTGGCCCCCTCCCTCTCACCACCCTTTTTCTTCCAGCATCTGCCCCCAAAACTTCATCATTTTTTGCCCACCCTCATTTCACAAAGCCTTCTCTACTCTCGTGCTCAACACCCTTTTCCCCATCCATCTACCCAAACCCTTTCCCCAGTTTTCTTCCCACCGTCTTTTCCGCTTATCCCTGGCCACCCTCTTTTTCCCCCTCCCGCTCTCATCACCCTCTTTTGCTCCTTTAAGCAAAAACATTTTCCTCCGTCTTTTCCCAAAACCTTCTCTCCACTCCTGCTGCTCACTACCCTCTTTTCCCCCTTCATCCACCCAAAAACTGTTTTCTTCATCGTCTTTCCCCCTGTTCCTCTTTGCCATTCTCTTTCCCTTCTCCATCTACCCAAAAATATTTCCCCGGTCTTTTCAAAAAGCCTTCTCCCCACTACTATTCACCTCCCTCTTTCCCCCTCCATCTACACCCCAAAACTTTCCCTCTTTTCAAAGTCTCCCTCCTTTACCACTCGTGCTCTTTCCCCTATCCTGCTTGCCACCCTCTTTTTTGCCCTCCATCTACCCCAAACCATTTTTCCGTCGTTTTCCCAACCCCCTATCCCTGGCTCCCTCTCGCCACCCACCCTCTTTCCTCCTCCTCGTCACCCTCTTTCCCCACTATATCTATCCAAACAATTTTTACCCACCGTCTTTTCTTTCTCCACCGTCTTTCTTTCCTACCACTGTCTTTTCACAAAACCTTGTCTTCCTCCTGCTGGCTACCCTCTTTTCCCTTCTCCCACTTGCTACCCTCTTTTGCTCCTCAACACAAAACTTCCCCCCCCCCATATTTTCTACCCACCGTCTTTTCACAAAACCTTCTCTCCCTACTGCTAGCCCCATTTTCCCCCCATTACCTCCCCGTTTTTCCTCCTCCCACTTGCCACCCTCTTTTCCACCTCCATCTACCCTTAAACTTTTTACCCACCGTCTTTCTGCAAAACCTTCCTTCCCTCCCACTCCCCACCCTGTTTTTACACCTCCATCTACCCAAAAACTTTTTTCCCCACCATCTTTTCGCCGACATCTTTCCGCAACACCTTCTTCGGCTAAGCTATCCTTTTTTCGCTTTGGCACTAACTACCGTCTTTACTCCCCTCCATCTATCCCAAAACTGTTTTCCTTCTCCTACCGCTCCAGCCGCACTGCTATCTCTCCGTTGCTGCGAACAACCGCAGCGAGGCGAGCCGCGCTGCCGCGGCTCCAGCCTCCAGCATACGGCAAGTGACTCCTGATTCCTAGTCCTCTACGTCGGGCAGCGAGCAACTCCACAGCAAAATACAAGAACCTGAAAAAACATGATTGCTCTTCAGCATCATTTATATACTGCGGTTATGCCCACGGAGGTTCCTGGACTGCAAGTTTTGATTGGATGAGAAAAAAAACCTCCAGGCTTACTCTGATTGGACTTTATGATCATGTTCTGACTGGATAAGAGCAAGTCTGAACACAACCAATCACAGAATGAAAATAAAGTCCAATCAGAGTAGGCCTAGAGGTTTTTTCTTGTCCAATCAGAACATGTAATCCAGGAACTGTATTTGCATAACCTCGTATATAAAGTATGCTGAGGTTGCGTCAGGTCATTTCAGGCTCTCCTGTGTCCAGCCCTGCTGGACACAGAAACTTGCCCTGCTGGATATGAAACCTCATAATAGTAGAGTAATTTGAAAAGCGTGGCATTGGCACAAGAAAAGACAGACAAATCAAATTAGTCTAGAATTGTGGACAAGTAGGAATATACTTTATAATGAAGATGGCTTTGTTTTTCTTTCTTTCTTTTTTTTTTTTTTGAGATGGAGTCTCACTCTGTTGCCCTGGCTGGTGTGCAATGGCATGATCTCGGCTCACTGCAACCTCCACCTCCCAGGCTCAAGCGATTCTCCTGCCTCAGCCTCCCAAGTAGCTGGGATTACAGGTGCATGTCACCATGCCTGGCTAATTTTTGTATTTTTAGTAGAAAAGAAGTTTCACCATGTTGGCCAGGCTGGTCTCGAACTCCTGACCTCAAGTGATCCGCCCGCCTCAGCCTCCCAGAGTGCTGGGATTACAGGAGCCACCGCTCCTGGCCTTCTTTTTCTTTATTTGCTTTTTCAGTTCTATAGATGCATGCAAAGAGTAACACAACAAATGTCCATCTACCTACCATCTGTGATTACAAAACTTAGTATTTTATCATTCTTGCTTCAGAATTATTTAATAAAGGCAATACTTCCTCTGCACAAATGCTTACCTTAAAACCACTCTTGAATTCTTTTCACAATTGACTTATGAACTCTCAAATTTAAAACCATGTGTTTTTGTCTTTATATTCCTTAGACATTTATAGAAAGGTATTTACTGAGCGGTTACTATGTGCCAGATATTATGCTGTTTTTATATACTGTTTTTACTTTATATAGCTAATTACATTATTTGTCACATATTAACCTATTTTAAATATGAAAAGAAATGACGTATTAATGTTTTCAAACCTTGATAACTTTTATTAAGTAAATACTTGAGAGGAAGCTTTTACAGGTAATTGTGGTTTTATTTATGTAGCTATAGTTATAATTTATTAGAAGTACACTTGGTGTTTTAGTTCTTATTAATTCTATTTTTTTCCCATCCTGTTTAGATGGTTTCCTAGAAACATGATTATTTATTGGCGTTGATCTCACAGTCTGGTGAGGACTTCTTTGCTGATAATGTCAAGTTCAGGTTATCCTCCCAACCAAGGAGCATTCAGCACAGAACAAAGTCGTTATGCTCCTCACTCTGTAAAGTATACGTTTCCCAGCACCCACCACCAGCAGGTAAGGAACAAATACTATGCCAATTGCACATGTTTTTTGTGTTTTTCTTTACTTTTCCTATTTAATACACATGTTGATAGAAACCACCAAATTTACCCTTTTTTTTTTAAGTGGCAAGAGCTATTTACAGAGACGAGGAACCAAAGGTTGGGAATTAATTATCTCTGTCTTCTTACTGTGGCTTTATGCCGATTTGAAGAGTTGAACTTGTCTTTGCTTTAGATGACAGGAGTTGATGATAAATAGAAAACGTATCAATTCTCTAGAATTTCTAGGGTAAGACCTATATTTATACTCCCAAGTTGTGGCTGAGTTTTAAGCTGGCCAGATAACTTGGCATGTCTTGAGTGACGGCCAGGATAAAGACTCCTGTCTTCTTGAGAGACTGATGGTAGGAAGATGTGTATAGTAGGTAGGAAGGAAGGGATGGTAGATAGGAAGGAAGACTTTATCATAGGAAGAGTTTGTAAGAGATTGATTTACCTTGTGAAAAATAAAGTATGAGGTAAAATAATCATCTCAGCGTAGACCAAGGATATGGGTGTAAGAGGTTTAAAGAAAAATAGGAAAGGATGGGATAAAACGGTCATCTCAGAGACTAAGAAAGCAGATTTGTCATGAAAATGTACTACGGGGTCGTCCTGAGGACTCCTGTGAAGTGCAGTCATGACTGCAGAGTTAGAATGGACATTCCCACGTTGTTCCTGTGTAGGGAGGCATTTAGTCTTTCACCATTACGTGTAATGCTAGTTGCACGTTTTTGTTGATGCCTTTTTTGGTTGAAGAGGTTGCTTTCTGTTCCTAGTTTGAGAATTTCTGTCATGATTGGGTGTTGAATTTTGCTTGTGTTGTCCCCCTACCCCAGTGTTATTCATTTGATTACCAATTTTCCGGGTTATTGTTGCTGCTGGTTTTTTCATAAAATCAGGCCGGGCACAGTGGCTCACGCCTGTAATCCCAGCACTTTGGGAGGCTGAGGGGGGTGGATCACTTGAGATCAGGAGTTTGAGATCAGCCTGGCCAACATGGTGAAACCCCATCTCTACTAAAAATATGAAAAAATTAGCCAGGCATCATGCAGGCACCTGTAATCCCAGCTACTTGGGAGGGTGAGGCTGGAGAATCGCTTGAACCTGGGAGGCAGAGGTTGCAGTGAGCCAAAATCGTGCTGGTGCACTCCAGCCTGGGCAACAAAATTAACTTTGCAGTTGAGTTTATATATATACACATATATCTATATTAGAAGGCACTTGTTATATGTGTACAGTGTAACAAATTTTGACAAATTCATGAACTCATAGAACCATCACCAAAATGAAGATGAACAACATTTCTAACACTCCAGCACGTTCCTTGGCACCCCATCCTCCTTGGCACCCACCCGTGTCAGTCCTCCTCCCCCACTTCCTACTAACCTCAGCTCCTAGGAAACCACTGATCTGCTCTCTATCATAAAACATTGTATAAGTTCTGAGCTTCATGGGAACTCTTTTGTCTATGACCTCTTTTGCTTCCCATAGTACTTCTGTGATCTATCCATGTCTGGCATGTCTCAGTTCATTCCTTTTTATTGTTGAGTATGGGTATACCACAATTTGTTTATCCAGTCACCTATTCCAGTTTTTGATTTTTATTTTATTTTATTATTATTATACTTTAAGTTTTAGGGTACATGTGCAGAATATGCAGGTTAGTTACATATGTATACATGTGCCATGCTGGTGTGCTGCACCCATTAACTCATCATTTAGCATTAGGTATATCTCCTAATGCTATCCCTCCCCCCTCCCCCCACCCCACAACAGTCCCCAGAGTGTGATGTTCCCCTTCCTGTGTCCATGTGTTCTCATTGTTCAATTCCCACCTATGAGTGAGAACATGTGGTGTTTGGTTTTTTGTCCTTGAGATAGTTTACTGAGAATGATGATTTCCAATTTCATCCATGTCCCTACAAGGGACATGAACTCATCATTTTTTATGGCTCTCCAAAGGATACTGTTAAGAAAATGAGGCAATACTTCTTTTAATAATCCAGATACGACAAATATATAGATATATGTTTTCTAAGTAATTTTACCTATAATAATCAAAAACTGGACCATCGAGGCTAGGACCAGTTTTTGATTATTATAGGTAAAATTACTTAGAAAACAAATATTTGTTGTATCTAGATTATTAAAAGAAGTATTGCTTCATTTTCTTAACAGTATCCTTTGGAGAGCGTACATTTTTTATTTGTATCAAGTCCGATGTACTTTTTTTTTTGGAGATAGAGTCTTGCTCTGTCTCCCAGGCTGGAGTGCTATGGTGCCATCTCAGCTCACTGCAACCTCTGTCTCCCAAGTTCAAGCAATTCTCCTGCCTCAGCCTCCTGAGTAGCTGGAATTACAGGCATGTGCCACCACGCCCAGGTAATTTTTGTATTTTTAGTAAAGGTAGAGTTTCACCGTGTTGGCCAGGCTGGTCTCGAACTTCTGAACTCAAGTGATCCGCCCGCCTCAGCCTCCCAAAGTGTTGGGATTATAGGCATGAGCCACTGCACCTGGCCTTTTCTTTCTTTCTTCTTTCCTTCCTTTCTTTCTTTCTCTTTCTTTCTTTTTTTTCTTTTTCTTCCTTTCTTTCTCTCTCTCTCTCTTTCTCTCTCTCTCCTCTTTCTCCACTTTCTTTCTTTGAGTCTCACTCTGTCACCCAGACTAGAGTGGGCAGTTGCGTGATCCCGGCTCACTGCAACCTCCTCTTCCTCGTTGAAGCAATTCTCCTGCTTCAGCCTCCCAAGTAGCTGAGATTACAAACACCTGCCACCATGCCTGGCTAATTTTTTGTATTTTTAGTAGGGTTTCGCCATGTTGGCCAGGCTAGTCTCGAACTCCTGACCTTAGGTGATCTACCCGCCTCAGCCTCCCAAAGTGCTGGGATTTCAGGTGTGAGCCCACTATGTGTGGCCGGGATTGATACTTTTTCATCCTGAGATATTTGATAGAATTTGTCAGTGAAACTGTTGGGCCCAGGATTTTTTTTGTGGGAAGAATTTAAATATGAACTCAATTTCTTTCATAGTTATAATTCAGATACTCAATTTTTTCTTGAGTCAGTTTGGGTATATTTTGTTGTTTAAGGTATCAGATTTATTGACATAATTTGTCTCAATATTTCCTCATCATTTCAGTGCCTTTGAGATATGTTGAGATGTTGTTCCTCATGTTCATAATGTTTGTTTTTATTATTTTTTAATCAGTCCACCTAAAGGTTTATCAATTTAATAGATTCTTGAAGAACTAGCTTTGGTTTCAATCATTTTCACTATTTTTTTATTTCACTGATTTCTACTCTTTATTGTTTTTTTCTTCTCTAATTGCCTGTATATATATCATTTCTGACATCCTTCATTCTTTTTGTGTTTTCAAGTTTTCTTCTGATATTATTGTGTTTTTGCCTGAAGCACTTCATTTCTCTCAGTTTAGGTCTTTTGGCAATTAATTCTCTCAGCTTTTATTTGCCTGAAAAAGTTTTTATTTCTGAAGACAATTTTCTCTAGATATAGAATTCTAAGTTGACAGTTTCAGTATTTTAAGAGATGTCATATCATTGTACTCTGGCTTGTATGGTTTCTGACTAGAAGCCTGTGGTCGTTCTTCATTTTTGTTCATTAATATATAAAACACATTTTTCCCCCGTGGCTACTTTTTTTTTTTTTGAGGCATTCTTGCTCTGTCATTCAGGCTGAAGAGCAGTGGTACGATCTCGGCCCACTGCAACCTCCGCCTCCCAGGTTCAAGCAATTCTCGTGCCTCAGTCACCTGTGTAGCTGGGGCTACAGGCATGCACTACCATGCCCAGCTAATTTTTTTTTTTTTTTTTTTGAGACAGAGTTTGACTCTTGTTGCCCAGGCTGGAGTGCAATGATACGATCTTGGCTCACCACAACCTCCGCCTCCCGGGTTCAAGTGATTCTCCTGCGTCAGCCTCCCAAGTAGCTAGGATTATAGGCATGCGCCACCATGCCTGGCTAATTTTGTATTTTTTAGTAGAGACGGGGTTTCACCATGTTGTTCAGGCTGGTCTCAAACTCCTGACCTCAGGTGATCCATCCACCTCAGCCTCCCAAAGTGCTGGGATTACAGGCATGAGCTACTGTGCCTGGCCCCAGCTAATTTTTTGTATTTTTATTAGGGACAAGTTTTCACTATGTTGGCCAGGCTGGTCTCGAACTCCTGGCCTCAAGTGATCTGCCTGCCTAACATATTCTAATATTTTTTCCAGTGTCTTTTTGTTTCAATTTTTCTTTTTTTTTTAAAGCATACTGAAGTTTAAAATGTTTTTACTGCCATCAAATCTTTTTTCTATAATGTTTATTAACCTTTATGCCTAATTGCCCTTTCTTCCCTGATGTCAGATAAATAAGTACCCACACATTTTCTTTGAGTTCTCATGCAATGAAGAGTAATTTAAAAGATAATAAATGTATCTACAATTTATTTTCAAATAGTTCAACCAAAATGAAGTTTTAGGCACATACACAGACACACACAGAAAGCAAGTATGTTAAAATGTTAACTACTGGTGAATCTAGATGAAGGATAAATGAGTGTCCATTATACTGTTCCTTCAACTTTTAAGAGAATTTGAAATTTTTCAAAAGAGTAAGTTGGATGGGGAAAAATTCTTTGCCGTAAGCTAGAAATTAGCTAAGCTTCTAGGTGTTTTGTGACCCACCTTATCATGTGAAACATCTTTATCATACAGTAGTCTGTGGGGTTTATAAGAAATGTTCTGCTGCATTAAAAAAAAGAAATTTAAAAATATAGTGAATAAAGGTCATCTTCCATGGCTGAATACATTACCACAAATGTAATTTATTGAATTTCATTTTTTTAGCAGAAAAGTGTCTTAAAAACTGATTCATTAAAATGAGACATGTTGTGTTGTAGTGTGACCCATTTCCATGTTATAGTTGAGAAACTGGATGTTCAGAAAAATTAAGTGACCTAGGTAGTACCTCCTGAGTTGGAATTAACCCAGGACCCCTGACTCTAGTCCTGCTTTTTTCCTCTAAACTGTAAACCATGACTACTACTGCTAACTAATACTTCTCTTTCCGTCTCCCTCTCCCCATTCTCTCCCAACTGCCCACCTCCAGAAGTAAGGATTTAAAAAGAACTAACATTTGTTAGATTTTTTTTAAATGTTAAGCCCTAGGTATATCATTTATAGAAGAATTAAATAAGCTTGAAAGAAAAAATTACCTACAGTTTTACCACTTAAAAGTTATTAACATTTTCATGTTGATTCTTCCCTAATTGTGTGTGTATTATTTTAATTTTAATTTAATTTTTTTTTATTTTATGAGTTTTTTAAAAATTTTTTTTGCTGCTGCTCCTTGTGGAACAGGGCTAACCCATAGGCAGTGTGTCCAGAGTCAGCCCGTATGACTATTTTAATGTGCTCACTTTGTACATTCTGTTTAACTTTACTTTTGCTTAAATACGTGCTTAGCTTCTTTTTGTGCCAATAGGTTTACAACTGTATTGTTAGTGGCTACTTAGTATTCCACATATGAATAAATAAAGTTCACTGATTAAATGAAGTTATTTCCTTAATCAAACTTCATACATTTAGGTTACCTGTTTGTTCAGAAGTACGGTGTTGTGACATGCATTTTTTTTTTTTTGGAGACGGAGTCTCACTTTGTTGCACAGGCTGGAGTGCAGTGGCACGATCTTGGCTCACTGCAACCTATACCTCCCAGTGATTCCCTGCCTCAGGCTCCTGAGTAGCTGGGACTACAGGTGCTTGCCACCAAGTTCAGCTAATTTTTGTATTTTTAGTGGAGATGAGGTTTCACCATGTTGGCCAGGCTGGTCTCGAACTCCTGACCTCAGGTGATCTGCCCACCTTGGCCTCCCAAAGTGCTGTGATTATAGGTGTGAGCCACTGCAGCTGGCCCATACATTATTTAGGTGTTTTTTTTTTTTTGTATGCATTCTTACTTATTTCCTTAAGGTAGACTTCTTTTAGTATAATTAATTACAGACCAGGTTGATTTTTAAGGTTCAGTGGGTATTTCCAGATTGCCCTGCAAAAGAGTAGGGCCAGTTCTTAACTCCTGACAAAAGTGTATAAAGGTACCCACTTCTTGGCCGGGCGCAGTGGTTCACGCCTGTAATCTCAGCACTTTGGGAAGCTGAGGCAGGCAGATCACCAGAGGTCAGGAGTTCGAGACCAGCCTGGCCAACATGGTGAAACCCCGTCTCTACTAAAAATACAAAAATTAGCTGGGCCTGGTGGCAGGCGCCTGTAATTCCAGCTACTCAGGAGGCTGAGGCAAGAGAATCACTTGAACCTGAGAGGCAGAGGTTGCAGTGAGCTGAGATTGTGCCATTGCACTTCAGCCTGGGGGACAAGAGTGAGACTTCGTCTCAAAAAATAAAAAATAAAAATAAATAAAGGTACCCACTCCTTCTGTATCCTTGCTGACACCACGTTTATTGTTTAACAAAAAGATTGTTAATTTGATGAATGATTGTTTATAAGTTATTATTTGTTAGTAAAATTTAACATTTTTTATTTGTTTATTGGTTATTTTTCCTGTTTTGTAAATTGTTTTTTCGTATATGTTGCCCATTTTTTTGTTGGTTTATTTTGTATTGAGTTGTTAGAGTGCATGTTTTGCAAATGTTTTCCCTATTTAATCATTTGCCTTTTTAATTTGTTATTACTGTTTTGATAAGCAGAAGATTGTGTTTTTGCATGTGTGTTTTTTTTTGTTTGTTTTTTTTTTTGAGACGGTGTCTTCCTCTGTCACCCAGGTTGGAGTGCAGTGGTGCCATCTCTGTTCACCGCAACCTCAGCCTCCCAAGTAGTTGGGATTACAGGCTCGCACCACCACATCTAGCGATTTTTGTATTTTTAGTAGAGATGGGGTTTTACCATGTTGGCCAGGCTGGTCTCGAACTCCTCACCTCAAGTGATCTGCCTGCCCCGGCCTCCCAAAATGCTGGGATTACAGGTGTGAGCCATCGTGCCCAGCAGAAGATTGTTTTATATTTTGTCCATCAATCTCTATTTTTTGAAAACTAATGTCTTTTATATCTTTTGCTTTTGGCCTTCCTGAACCCAAGATAATGTGAATCTTTTTTTTTTTTAACTTGAGGTTTTTTTTGATTTGCTAATAAGCCTCTTATAAATGTTTGCTATTACTTGGCTTTTTTTTTTTTTGATGTAAGATATGAGGTAAGAATCTAATTCTTTTTCTTCAGGATTGGTATCTGGCTGTTTCAACCCAAGATTGTAAATTTCATGAAGGCAGATATCTTGTCTGTTTTGATCCACCACCCTATTCCTGTTATATAAGTAGGCACTTGAGGATTTGGTTTCTTATTAAATATTTAATATTTAGAAAGGAAGTCAGTGGAAAATATTTCTTTGTAATATTAATTGTTTGGGCATGCATCAGAATCACCTGAGGAGCACTTTTGAAGTCTGCTGAATCAAAATGTAATCTCTTTTGCTATTATATATGATTCTGTAACACAAATTTACTCATATGCATATAGTGGGAGAATGATATTCATGTATCATGAAAGCCCTGGTGGTTCACCAAAGATCTTTCTTTATGCATTAACATTTCTAAGTTCTCAGGAGTGTGCTGTGTCATAATGAAAGAAAAAGGCTTCACAACACATGAAGACTTAAAAATATTTCAACATTCTGCATTTAGTTTTCATTTAGCGCAAGTAGTAACTGGTTTAGTGAATTTAAGAACTGTTGCGCTTTTCACAGTGTTAGTGAAGATTCAAGCAATGAAAAGACAATGTGAAGACAAATTTTCTTGTATGTTTTTAACGTTGATAAAGGAGGGAGGGGGAGAAAAAGAGGTTGATAAAGATGGTTGTATGCCAAATCTGAGGGTTTTTTTCTTTTTTTTGAGACGGAGTCTCGCTCTGTCACCCATGCTGGAGTGCAGTAGTGCAATCTCAGCTCACTGCAACCTCTCGCTCCTGGGTTCAAGCCATTCTCCTGCCTCAGCCTCCCAAGTAGCTGGGACTACAGGTGCCTGCCACCACGCCCAGCTAATTTTTGTATTTTTTAGTAGAGATGGGGTTTCACCATGTTGGTCAGGCTGGTCTCCAACTCCTGACCTTGTGATCTGCCCGCCTTGGCATCCCAAAGTGCTGGGATGACAGGCATGAGCCACCATGCCCGGCCACTGATATTTTATTTAGATGAAACATACTGGTTTATTTTGGAAGCCAACGACCTCACGGATTTACATCTTAAGAGAGGAATCATAAACTGTAGAGCTTAAAGCTGCCAAAGATTGACTGTATGCCAGATGCAAAGGATACTGGAGCTTTAACTCTATTAAGTCTATTAGAATTGTTATTGCTTTTATTGGTGCTTTCCTTACAGAATTGTACAGGTTTTAGGGAATAGCCATAATCTTATTTTCCCAGAAGGCCTCTTAGATTCAGTGCATACTATTACAGAATATGAGGCTTTTCCTCAGTGTATATTAGCTGAAATATCTGTACTAAGGTGTTTTGAAGCAACTGTCCAGTTATCTCCTGTATGCATTCTTGGCTCAGAACTATTGAATTTTCACAGTTCCTTAATCACTATTTAATACATTTTAGGGTTCTGTAATCCTGTGAACTACCCTCATTGTAGGTTTCTCATAGTCTAAGTGAAATTAGTACTCTAAAATTTCTCTGTTTTATAATATTGCTTATATCTGTACAGCAGACTGGAAATTAATAGGGTGTGTGTGGATGTGTGTTGGAGGGTAGTGGATTTTGGGTGAAGGGGCTTTCATTCTGCTACAGCTCTGCTGATTTGGAGGTGCAATGGGATGTTTTTGGCTAAGGAAATGTTACCTATGCTGTAGTGTGGGCTTTATGAAAGTAGGCCCAGAGATAGTAGCAGCTGAAGTTCCTAGGTCACTTCTCTGACTTTTGTACCTCAGTTTTGGTTTGGAAAGCCTGAAAACTTTTGCTAGGAACACTTGGCCATGTTATAGTTGTTAAGTTGGGTGGACACACAGGTTTTACCTGGAATAATACTATTTCCCAGCCAGTTGTTCAGACCATTTGAAGAGCCATTGCAAGGAAACGGCTGAGAAGTTGGTATCTTCCTTTGTCATGATTGCATTATTTACCTATAAATTCTCTATAATTTCAGTATTGTTACACTAGAGGCTGATCAACACTAACTCACCTGACTTTGTATAGCTTTTAGGCTCTTCAAAATAGTACATGGTATATCTAAACTATAAAAGTGAGGTGAGAATTTGCATATATGTAAATATGAAAGTTACTACTAAAGGTTTCATTGGACACATAGTACACATGGCTCTGCTGTGGTTTAAAACTGACTTTTTCATTTAAGGCAATCTGGACTCTATTAGTGAGAAATAAATTGTTTTTCTTGGTTCTATTCTCTAAAGGATCCAGCATTCGGAGGCAAACATGAAGCTCCCTCCTCTCCAATATCAGGGCAACCATGTGGAGATGATCAAAATGCTTCACCTTCAAAACTTTCAAAGGAAGAATTAATAGAGAGTATGGATCGTGTAGATCGAGAAATTGCAAAAGTAAAACAGCAGATCCTTAAACTGAAAAAGAAACAAGTAAAAGTCTTTGTCTAATATATTCTAAGAATGTATGTTTTTCTCCCTACAGAAGGTATTTTTGAGTTTTCCATATTTTGAAACTTTACGTAAAAGGAATCATGCCTTATATATTCTGACTTGCTGTTTTTTGCTACTGTTGTGGTTTTCTTACATTCATTCATTTTCCTTGCTGCACTGTCTGATTCTATGATTGTAGAGAGTGAAATTTGTTTGTCCATTCTATTTTTGATTTTTTTTATAATCCATACAATGGTGCTGGTTTTTGGTTCACATGTAGAGATTTTCCAGGTCATGTGCCTAGGAATGGCAGTGCTTGGCCCAAGATTATGCACAGTGAACTATTTAATAGATGACACCAAATTTGCTAAGAAGTAACACCATTTTACATTCCCACTGGCAGCTTATGTGGGTACTGGTTTGTGCACATTCTTGCCATTACTTGATACCATTTTTTCAGTTGGATATGAGATAGTCTTCCGTGGTTTGGAAGGAGGCTGAGCTTATTTTCATTTGTCTATGGGTTATTTGGGTTCCTTATGTGCATGTTCAAGTCTTTTGTCTATAGTCTCCTATTTCATCATTGAAACTTTTAGGATTTCCTGAAGTCCCTTGTCAGATATGTGTATAGAAGATTTGCCTAGTTTGTGGCCTGTCACTTCACTTTTAGGCCAGTATCCACTCTAAGTGTACACGAAGTGCATTTTTTTTTTCCGGATTTGGAGTCTCACTCTTTCACCCAGGCTGGAGTGCAGTGGTGTGATCTTGGCTCACTGCAACCTCTGCCTCCCAGGTTCAAGCAATTCTCCTGCAACAGCCTCCCAAGTAGCTGGGACTGTAGGCGTTTTAAGTGCTTTTAATGTATTCATAAAGTTGTACAGCTATCACCACTCTCTAACTCTAGAATACTTTTATCATTTCAAAAAGAAACTCCATACATACTAGCAGTTACTCCCCATTTCCCCCTTTCCCCAGCCCCTGGCAACCACTAGTCTATTCTCTGTCTCTATGGACTAGCATATGCCAAATATCAGAAAAAAACAGAATCATATGTGACCTTTTGTGTTTGGCTTCATTTATTTAGCATGTTGTTCTGATTCATCCATGTTGTATCTTGTGTCAGCACTTCATTGCTTTATATGCCTGAATCCCATTGCATGAGTATACTATGTTTTGCTTATCCATTTATTTAGTTGATGGATATTTGAGTTGTTTTCATTTTTTGACTATGATTAATAATGTACCGTGATGAGATTCATGTACTCGTTTTTGTGTGGACGTATTTTTACAATTTTCTTTATATATCTAGGTGTGGGCATATGGTAAATCTATGTTTAAATTTTTGAAAAACTTCAAAACTGTTTTCCAAATTCTCTGTACCATTTTATATTCTTACCAGCAGTGTATGGAGGTTCCATTTTTTTCCTACCTCCTTGCCAACATCTGTTATTTTCCTTTTTTAAAAAAATATAGCCATCCTTTTTAATGTGAAGTGGTATCTAGTTGTAGTTTTCATTTGCATATCCTTAATGACTAATGATGCTGAGCATCTTTTCATGTGCTAATTGGCTATTTGTGTATCTTTTTATTGAAATATTCATTTAGATTGTTTGCTCATTTAATTGGGTTGTCTTTTTGTTATTCTAAGAATTCTTTATATATTCTGGACATTAGTTCCTCATCAAATGTATGACTTAATAGGTATTTTCTCTCATTCTGTGGGTTCTTTTCACTTTCCTGATAGTATCCTTTGATGTTCAAAAGTTTTGAATTTTGTTAAAGTCCAGTTTGTTTTTTCCTTTTGTCACTCTTGCATTTGGTGTTGTATCTAAGACCCACTGCCTAATTCACGGTCACAGATTTATAACTATGTTTTCTTCCACAAATTTTATAGTTTTACCCCTTATATTTGGGTCTTTGATCCTGACAGTGTTTTTCTGGTGAACAGAATTTGTTTAGGTTTTATATGAAAACCCACTGGGGCTATTAAGGTAGTTTTACTATATTATCTTTAGAAGTTTTATGGTTTTTCTTCTCATCTTATTCTTAATCCACTGGAAACTACATGTTGTACAGTCAGTGCTCATTTATATTGACTCACATATTTGTCTTCTTACGTGCTCACCATTTCTGCTCGCAACTCAAGTCTTCCATCTAGGGGAACACCCTTCTACTGAAGAACATCTCTTAGAATTTCCTTTAGTGAAGGTCTCTTAGTTAGCAAACTCAGTATTTGTTTGGTTTTCATGACTTAAATATTGTCTTATATTTGGCCTGTTTATTAAAAGATATATTAATTTCGTATGTGATTATTTTTTCTTAGTACATTGTCTTCTTGCTTCCAGTTTTAAGACATTATCTCTTGGTCTAAATCCACATTCTTTCATGGATAATGTGAATTTTCTCTCTGGTTGTTTTCAAGATATTCTTTTCTTCAGAGTTCCATTATTTTTATGATGATACATTTAGGTGTTTTTTTTTTCCTTTTAAATCTGCCCAACTTGAGCTTCTTGAATATGAAGGGTGGAGTTTTTCATGACTTTGGGAAAATTCCAAGCCATTATCTTTTTTACAAAACCTTTCTAACGGTTTATTGTTCTACTTCTGAAATCCTGTTAGAAGATATCTTATCACTCATGTCTTTCATGTCTCTTGTTTCTTTTTTTTACTTCTTTGGGCTTCATTCTGAGCAATTTCTTCAGCCTATCTTCCAGTTTACATTTTCCTTTTCAATTATATGTAATCTGCTGTCAAATCTGTCTTCAATTTCAACAATTATGTTTTTATTTCTGGAATTTGGCTACTTCTCAAATCTGCCTGGTCGTTTTTAAAATGTTTTTTTGCTTTCATTGAGTTGTATTAAATTTTTATTATATGCCCAACAATTCTAATTAAGTCTTTATTGGTTTGATTTTGCTGAGTCTCTTTTCTTTTGTCTTTATTTTCTTTACTTGTACAATGGTAATAATCTAGTAATAACACCAACTAAATCACATGATTGTTGTATGAATTGAGATAATGAATATATTGCATAATATGTGGTACGTAGTAAATGTACATGCAATCCATCATAATAATTAGAAATAATGAAATATAATGTATGATTATTATGAAATGTACCAGAGCCACAAATTTTATTGAGCGATGTAAAAGACAACCAGAGAAAACAAAGAAATATGCCATAGCTGGATGGAAACAGTAATAATAATGTTGTGTGTTCATCTTGGACTAAATCATGTCTCATACAATTTCAATAAAATTCCAATTAAATTTATTTTTAAAACATGACGAATACATTGTAAAGTTAATGTAAAAGAACAAACAGGGCCAGGGTCAGTGGCTCAACCTGTAATCCCAGCACTTTGGGAGGCTGAGGCGGTCATATCACGAGGTCAGGAGATTGAGACCATCCTGGCTAACATGGTGAAACCCCATCTCTACTATAATACAAAAAATTAGCCGGGCGTGGTTGCAGGTGCCTGTAGTCCCAGCTACTCAGGAGTCTGAGGCAGGAGAATGGCGTGAACACAGGAGGAGGAGCTTGTGGTGAGTGGAGATCACGCCACTGCACCCCAGCTTGGGCGACAGAGCGAGATTCCATCTCAAAAATAAAATAAAATAAAATATAAAAAGAGAAAGAATTTGTGTCTTGTTTCCTCATTAATATTGGTTGAAAGCATGTTTGCATTTGTCTTTTACTTGTGTTTTATTAACATCGATTGGCATATTAACAGTCCCTCTGAGCTTACCTTCTCTAAAAAAAATGTAAGAAAAAGGGCCTGTGGGAAGGACTATGAGGCAGAGGGGCTGGTGTGAGCACATGCTGGGCAGGAGGAAAGAGGTAATGACCAGGACCAGGGAAATCCCCAAACCCAGCAAGTCAGGGAGCCAAATGAAAGCCTTTCATCCTGTATTGGCCACCTAACCCCATCGACACTCCAAGTGAACATTCTTTTTAGAGATACTCATTGTCCTATTTTTTTTCTGTAATCTTGTAAAGGAATCTGATTTCTCCCATTAGCCTTTCACAGGACAAAAATTTCACATTAGAATGCTATTCTTTAGAAAGCATCTTCTTAGATTAGGCTGCAAGGCGATTGAGGAAGTTACTGTCAGTCACTTATACCCCACAGGGACATTAATTCACCAGAGCTTTGGTGGGGGAGTAGAGGAAGTCATTACAAGCAGGTCTGGATGCTGCACAGAGTGTAAAGGGGGCAGAAGTTCCAGGACACCTAGGCCTGAAGATAGCGCCAATGCTGGGAGGTACCGTTATTATCCCCATTTTACAGAGGAGGAAACAGACACAGGCAGGTAATGTGATCAAGACCATGTTGCCCCGCAGTACAGGAGCCAGGATCTAAACCCAGGCAGGCTGCCTTGCCATCAGATCTCTCACCCATAACCTCATGCTCCCGTTAAACAGGATTGCCCTGTGGCTAGGGGCAGAGCCTCTGGGTTCACATTCCAGCTTCTCTAACATTTCCAGCTGTGTGACCTTGGGCAAGTTACTTGTCTGTGCTCAGTGTCCTCTGCATAGTGGGTATAGCAATACCTGCCGCATGGTGTCCCTTAAGTGAGTTAATAGCTGTAACATGCTTAGAATGGTGCCATGCGCATCGTCACCATCCAGTACATATGAGCCATCATGCCTGAATCCCAGATGGACACATATCGTTGAAGGGTCTAAAATCTAGGATCCTGAAATGCCTGGCAGTGGGATCCTGAAATCCTCTGGCAGCATTCTAACATCTTTTGACTGCAGAATTGTACCCTGCTTCCCAGGGCTAGAAGGTGTCGGATAACCTGCTCACCCAGTTCAGCCCCAAAGTAGGCAAAGAAAGTTTTGTCAAAGGCTTGTCTGGGGCCCAGCCCCTGTAACCTCCCCCATCCCTCCTTTGCATGCTCCCTCACCCAGATTCACACATGCACTCCAGGTCTTCTGGGCCCCGAGGGAAGGAGAGAGGGTGGGGAGTGGGTTCACTGGTCCACCGAAGCATGCTGCCTCCAGCCCTGCTGAACTGGTGGGTCCAGGGAATGGGCCTGGAGCTGAAGGGGTCTTGCTCTCCCTTTAACTTTAAGCCTTCATTTGCAGTGACCTAAGAGCTTCACTTCTTCCTGTGAGCCTGTCTGGATGTTTATGCTGGATGGTACGGGCCCCTTTGGGCAGGGGTGCACAGGCCAGGGTGTGGCTGGCAGCCATGGCAGGTGAGGAGACCTTGGCAGATGAGAAGACCTTCTGCTTCAGCTTCAATGTATGGGTCCTTTCCTGGCTCTCAGTACATTCCTCCTGAGCCATGATGGGCCCCAGTTCAATGAAACCTTCTGCAGCAGCATCATGGTGTCCAGGGGTTTAATCTGTAGCATGTGCCAGTGCTACCCCAAGGTATATGGTGGTGGGGCTGAGTGGAGCCAGAAGGGCTGGATCTTGTTCCTTTCTTCTGTGTATGAGCCCCATCCTTCAATCATCTTCTTGTTCTTTTCATTTTGACTCCCTGTTTTATTTTGTCTTCTCTTCTGAACATCCATCCATTCATTTATCCATTCATCCATCTATTCATCCCTCCATTCATCCCAGCATTAATCTATCAATCCATGCATTCATCCATTTATTTATCCAACCACCCATCCATCTATCTGTCCATCATTTAGCATAAGGATTGATCAGAAGCCTCCTGGTTCTGGAGCCACGGACCAGACACCATGGGGAGACATGATGAAAAACAACATATGATTTGTGTGCTTGAAACAAAAGTTAATAAGTGCTTACCACCTGCCTGGCAGTCCTGCATTCAGGGTGCAGTTCACCCCTCATCCTGAGCTTTTTGGTACCTTCTGTAGTTTCATTTTGTAGTAGAGAATGCTGAGCCTCACAAAGTGTGGTCACTCAGCTGCATAGTGGAGTTTGGATTGGAGCTCAGATGTGTGTGACTTAGACATCACCCTCTGCCTTGAGTCCTCCACTCCACTGTCCCAGAGCTGCTGAGCATTCTGGGGTTGGTCAGCTCTAACCTTGGTGGCATGCATTGAGCAACTCTCCATATTTTGGAGTCTTAATGTATTCTTAGCCTTAGTGATGGCAAGGACCCTGCTTTGGGAGACCTGGGTTCTAGTTCCAGTTCTGTCCCAAACTTGCTGTGTGATCTTTGTCTTTCTGAGCCCAGTATTTGCATCTGCATAATAGGACACAAGCACCAATTTTCACAGCCTCATAGGGGTGTTACAGAGGTCAGAGAAGAGAAGAGACATATGAATATTTGTAGACTATAGAGTGTTTTGTTTAGATGAAGGGCTGTCAGATCCTGACAAACCTCTGGAATGAACATGTCAGAAGTCGTAAGCCTTCAATGCCCAGAGAGGTGGAGTGACTCTTCCAAGGTCACATAGCTAGCCAGAGACAGACCTAGGGGAAAAAAGAAGAGAAACATGGATTCTAACTTGGGCTCTGGCGGGGAAAAAAGAAGAGAAACATGGATTCTAACTTGGGCTCTGTCTCTAACTGCCTGGGAGACTTCTCAAGCCCCTTCCCTCTCTGGGCCTCAGTTTCCTTGTTTTTACAATATGTGAGACAGGATGAGGGGATGGATGGGGAGGATATCTGGGGGCCCTGCTAGAACTCACCTCTAGGGCCCAGGCTTGGGAATCCCCAGAACCCCCATATTGTCCTGTACGCCTGAGTGGCTGTGCTCAAGGGCTCAGGGAGGGGGGACTCTTGCGGCCCTGGACTCCCTAGCCCTTCCCCTTCTGTGGGCCCACCCTAGGCTGTCAGCATGTTAGGTGCTGGAATGGTCTGAGCTGGTTTGTAGTCATTTCCGAGGCAGTTTATGGTCGCCTCACCTCTGTCCGTGCCATGTCCTGAGCAGAGGCCCCGGGGAGAAGAAGTCCCGGGGGCCAGAGCCACCCGTGTCACCACTAGTCATGGTAGTCCTCTTCCCCATGAGGAGGGTGCACCCTGGGAGATGGCATTGGGTGGAATGGAGCATCTGTCCTGACCTCCCCGTTAAGCAGAGGTGGCTCTGGGGCTCTGGGCAGGGATACTGGAGTGGCAGTGGGAAGCGAAGTGGGGGAGGAAATATTTCTGGGTACTAATGAGTCACAGTTGATAGACTCATGTCTTCATGTGCTGTGGAGGCAGTGTGGTGAGGTGCAGATGGCATATGTTTTGGTGATCTACAGGCTTACATTCAAATAGCTGTTACCTCATGTTCCACGTCTGTGACCTTGGCAGGGGGAGCTCCTCAACCCCGAACTTTGCACAGCTGAGTAGGAGAAACCAGAGGGGTCTTGTGTTGTCAGGGACCTGGCATCATGCCTGGCTCAGAGCACTTGCAAAATCTTCATTCTCAAGACTGGCATTTGTAGCTCTGGGGGATACACACAGAGGTCTCTGTTTGTATGGGCAGGTACATGTGGATAGGTGTGGGTCTGTTTGTGTGTATGGGAGTGCATGTTTCAGGGACACAGGCTATCAAAACCAGCACAAGTTGACACTAATAAGGGAAGGGAGGAAAGCGCATGGTAAACCAGGAAGACACACTAGAGATGAGGCTTCCTGCACCCCTCTTGGTGCCTGTGCCATTGTAGCCTTCAGTGCTCATGCTTATCATACCCTCCGGGTCCTCCCCTGGATCTCAGTGCCTGGCCTGTGGAAAGCTTCAGTAAATGGGGAAACATAAATATAAGGCAATATAACTAGCTAATTAGGGTAATTAAGTGAGTAGTAGCCATTTCCAACATATATTAAGCTGTCCCTGATTTTTAGGGACTGGAGGTCTAGTGAGGGAGACAATTTGCAGCATGATGGGGAGGAAGTAGGATTCACAGAGAAGGTGAACTGGGCTTTGTTGGTTAAGTAGAAATTCAGCAGGCAGAGAAGATGTAAGAAGATGCTCCAGGCAGAAGAGCAACAGGATCAAAGCCATGTGGTGAAAGAACAAGGCAAGTGGGTCAGCAATGCTACTAGAGGGGGAGGGGAACAAGTCAAGGTGGAAATGGAGGGGCCTCAGCTCCTCAGTGCATGGGGTGTTATGCTAAGGAATTTGGATCTTACCCTTTAGTCGATGGGACAAGGGAGGGACATGACCAGGTTTGCAGTTTGAGAAAATTATCAGGATGGTATCTGGAAAGAGGAAGTTCTGGGGCAATGAGACCAATGGGAGGCTTCTCTGCTCAGGTGAGAGATGGTGATCATCTGAATTAGGGAGAATTTGAACCCAAGGCTGTAGAAACTGAGAAGACAGTTCCAGTTTACCATATGTGGAGTACCTGCTGTGGCTGGCAGGGCACCAGCACTTCTACTCAGGTTATTTCATTAAAATTCTAAAGTAGACCTGGTCAGCTCTGGAAGCCACCTGGGCCTCAGGCATGAGAGAGGAGAAGGAATTGGGGCAAATCTAGTGGGTGGGTGCAGTTGGAGATGCTGAGCCTATTCACAAAGATGGGACAGGAAAGTGGGGAGCAGAGAAAGGAGTGGCAGGGAGAGTGAGGCCTTTCCCTGCCTGGCTGCAGCCTTTACCCATGAGCCTCCCGTTCCTCATTCCTGCCAGATCTGCTGGACCAAGGACCAGGACCCTGGTTGGTGTTGAATGTTCTGTCTCCTCTGTGGGCTTCCCTCCCTCTGCTTCTTCCTTCTGAGGATTGCTCAATGTTCTGCCTAAACACGAATCTGACTGCATACTCTCCTGCTGATAAATCTTCAAGGATGCCTCTGATTCTGGGCAAAGCCTGAGCTTCTTAGTTTTATGTTCTGGGGGTCTCCATTGTTTGATATCCCCTCCTCAGTTTCCACTCTGCCTGTTCCTCCTCATCAAAGTATCTGTATTTTAATATGCTACCTCCTCTCCTTTTCCTCCAAGATTTTCATAATTGTGCTTGTGATGATGATGATGATGGTGATGATGGTGATGGTGAAGGTAGTAATAATGACAGTGATATTTATGTTGAGGATGATGGCGAGAATAGTGATGGTGATAATGTTGGTGATGGTGAGGAAAGTGATGTTGAAGGTGGTGACCATGATAGTGATAGTTATGCTGAGGATGATGATGATGATGATGATGATGATGATGGTGAGAATGGTGAAGGTGAGCATGGTGATGGTGATGATAAGGATGGTGATGGTAAGGTGATAATGATGGTGATGGTGAGGATGATGATGGTGAAGGTGGTGATAATGATAGTGATAGTTATGCGAGGATGATAGTGATAACGGTGAGAATGGTGAAGGTGAGCATGGTGATGGTGATGGTAATGGTGGTGATGATGAAGTGATAATGATGGTGATGGTAAGGATGGTGATGATGAGGTGGTAATGATGGTGATCGTCAGGATAGTGATGGTGAAAATAGTGGTGGTGATAATGATGATGATGGTGATGGTGAGGATGGTGATGGTGAGGATGGTGATGGTGAAGGTGGTGATGATACTGTGATAGTTATGGTGAGGATGCTGCTGCTGATGCTGGTGAGAATGGTGAGGGTGAGACTGGTGATGATAATGAGGATGGTGATGGTGCACCCCTTGATTTGGCAATTCGACATCTAAGAATTGTTCATTTATTCTCCGATTTTTTCTGGTTTTTTGGGTCAAGACTTCCCTATGTTGCCCAGGCTGGCCACGAACTACTGGCCACGAGTGATCCTCCCACTTTGGCCTCCTGAGTAGCTGTGATTACAGGCACGAACCACGGTGCCTAGATTTACCCTAGGAATTTATCCTGAGGAAATAATCAGACAAGTGTGCCAAGTGGTATTTAGAGAAGGGTATTTATTGTTGCACTGATGATAGTAGGTAAGATGTGGGAAGAATGTAAATGACCAGCAATAAGACATTGGCTAAATAATTGTGCTACAGCTAGACAAGGGGCTGGCTTATGGCCATTCAGAACACAGACCCTCCTGATTAAGTCAAATCTCCCGTCACTGCTCTCACACACCACACATCTCCGTCCTTTTCAGCACAAATTACAATCGTAATTTTACATTTCTTTGTGAACCTCTTTGATGAATTTCTGTATCTCTCATTAGATGCTAAGCTCCATGGAGGCAAGGAGTATGCTGTGTTCATTATTGTGTCCTGCATGCCAAGTTAAGTTCCTGGAACACAGTACACTCTCAAGAATTTCTTGTTAAATGAATGACTGAATCTATATTTCTTAGTATGGAAAGATGTTTCAAATACGCAATTAAGAGAAAGAGCAGATTATAAAGCAGCATGCATGCTGTAGTACACACTGCAAATTCCCTCCTTTCTTGATCTTCTTTGGGGTACCACTTGCGCACTCTCAGTCAATGAATTATGATTGATCCAAAGTCAATCATGACAATGCTATTCTCTACTGCTAGGGATGGTCATAAGATCAGGTTCTGGCAAATCGAAACACAGATTTCCAGACCTAAAGAGAAATCCTCTGGGGGTCACCTCTGAAGTTCTTGCTTTTCTAATAAGAATACAGAAGTGACTGCTTTTGCTGGTCTTGTAAACTCATGTAGTGGTTGGAGCTGCAGTAGCCGTCTTACAGCCATGAGCTAAATTCCAATAGACTCACAAAGATGCTGGGCCTAACATTGTTGAACCAGTGAACCATAGCCAGGAACCATAGATACTCTAACTATGTAAGAAAAATGAACCTGTCTTTGTTTAAGTGACTGAACTTTCAGATTAATGCACTCCCAACAGACACAGAGCATGATCCCATCTATACCTCTATGTGCAAATATGAATAGAAAAATAATTAAAGTGATTATCTCTGTGTAGTAGGATTCTCCTTCATATTTTTTATTTTATAAAGTTTTCCCAAAGGGCATGTAAATAATAATCAGACAAATATTTCTGTACATTCAGAAAATAATCAATGGTACTAATTTTATTTTTAAAAAATAAAAAAAATATTGGGGCCCCAGAAGGTAGTTCACTACCATATGGTAAGTTAATTAGCCACGACCGAGATGAACACTTGTGGGTATCCTGGAGGACAGGTTCTGCAGCAGTGAGAGGTCCCCTCCAGAAGAGTATGTGGTTCCAAACTCCTGAGGGAGGTGGGACAGACCCCAAGGAAGTAGATGAGAACCTGAGTGAGGCTCTGTGGGGAGAGAGGATGTTCCTCAGCCCTCACAAGGACATGTCAGTTTCAAACGAAATTAAGCCCCAGCCTTGGCTGGGAAGCCTGCCAGGCAGGTTCTCAGCAGCATGGGGTGATAACAGGAGGAGGGGAAGCCTGGCAAGCTGGGGCAACTCTGGGGTCTTCAGCTGTGGCTATCTCTGGCAGCAACTGTGTTGGCTGTAAACACAGATTTCCAGGAAGCAGAGCGTTGCCATCTCTCCCATCACAAACCTGGACCATTAGGGATGTTTCCATAGCAGCATCCATGCCAGTGAGGCATCTGGACATGATCTGTGATCCCTTCTCCCACTTTTCCTTTTCTCTTAGAATGGGACAGAGCAGCCGGGAGCAGCTAGTGTCCTGTAGTGACTCCAGTTTGCTGCTCTCTTCCTCATCTTCTTCCTCCTGTCCTCTGTCTCCTCTGCATCCTTCACCTTCTACATCAGGAAGCTCAAGTCCCTGGGCTGAGCCTGGGCTTCTCATCTAAATCACGGAGTGCCAGTCAATGCCTCCCTTCCTCTTCCCAGGGAGCAACTTCAATCTTCCCTGCCTGCAGTGGGGAGCAAGACCCTGCTCCTTATTCCCTGTGGGACCATCCGCAGCCTGTTTCCTCACCCCTGTAATGGGACTGCAGTCCTCCCTGCCCACCTGGCAGTGCCAATTCCAGGCCGGGAGCCCTCCTGGGAAAATCAACAGTGTGGGTGATACGGTGGGTGTTTGTGTGTGTGGAGGAGTGGGGCTGCCACCTGGCCATTTACAGACCCCACCCCTCTCTCCCTGTGTTTGTCTCATGTCAGGAATCCCTCTCCTTTGTGCCATGAAACATAAGGCATTTTCAGATCCATCATCTCACTGAGCCTTGCATCTCCTTGGTGAAGTTGGAGTTATTGTCACCATTCTACTGATGAGTAAAATGAGGCTCAGAAAGGGGAAAGTCGTTGTCAGGGTTCCGCTGTGGACTTATAGCGGAGCTGGGATTACGATGCGTGTTCTGGATTCCTGGCGGGGTCCTGGCCCATCTGCAGCTAAGGCCTGTCTTTCTGCTCCCATGAGGTCCCTTTTCCATTGCTTTCCTCCCCATGACAGCCACTGTCACCACCACTCCGGGTGTGTGCTCACTGTCACACCACACCTCGCTGACCCCTGCGTCTGGGCTGGAACCCACCATATCCATCAGACGATTTTCCTCAATGGTTGTTGGGCTCCAAATCCACTCTCCCCAGACTGACACAAATTGCACTACAGGGGGCCGCGAGTGTAGGCATTTCTGATCTAGAGAGAGAGAGATGGTCCCATAGAAATGTCAACATCACTTGGTGAAGAGGAGAGTGGAAACACAGGAGAAAGTTCAGGGAGTGATGTCAGGAGGAGGTGGCCCTTGAGTTGGGTCTTGAGGGATGTGTAAGAGTTACCAGGCAAGGAATGCTGGGAAGGACATTCCAGGAGGAAAGAGCAGCATTCTCCAAGGCTCAGACAGGTCTGGTGGCTACAAGGTAGAGCTGGGTGATCTGGACCCCTTGAGACAGTGCTCCCTTTTCAGGAGGAAATCTGCAGTTCCCATACCATGGGATGTCTCAGAGTCCCCCAGAGATCTTGGGAAATTCCTGGGTCCAGTTCCCAGGCATTCTAGTCCAGGCAGAGGAATCCGCACTTCTCACAGGCAGGGGCTGTGACCTCACCCCACAGTTCTGATGCAGTTGCTCCCTGGATTACTCTTGGAGAAATACAAGCAGGACTGAGAGGCTTTGACCCAAGCACTGTGCAGGGGGTGGGATGGGGATAGATGTGGAATGGGCCAGAGGAATAGTGGTTGGAGCTATACCCTCCTGGACCACCTTGTCAAAATTGTGGCTCTCCCATCCCCCTTTCCCACTGACACATTCTATCCTCTTTCACTTTTCCTTTATTTTATTTCATTTTATTTTATTTTTTGTAGATTCAGGGTCTCACTATGTTATCCAGACTGGTCTCAAATTCCTGACCTCAACCATCCTCACATCTCGGCCTCCCAAAGCACTAGGATTACAGGCATGAAGCACCGTGCTCTCATCATCAACCCACATGCTGAACATTTGACTAGTTTATTTATTACCTGTTTCACTCTACTAGCATGAGGGCTACGTGAGGAAAGGGACATTGTCTATGTCATTCACTGCTGTAGCCAAGTGTCTACAATATGTAAGGTCATGGAAGCTTTTTCTGTTTTGGTTTGTAATTCTAATTTTGTGAAGCAGAAGATATGTGAGTGGACTCAGTGGCTGACAGGAAAAGGGAGAACAGTCTTGGTGTGCACAAGAGTGACAGGGAGACCTAGACAGAGAGATGTCAGAGGACAGTTCCTGGAAGAGGCTGATGGAAAGGTGGGACAACTGGGGAGGGTCTCTCTGGACATGAATTCCTTTGAAGCTGGCAGGGAGGGAGGAAGCGCCTGGGTGGAGAGGAATGCCTGAAGAACACCTCCTTGGCTTCCATATTCTTCATGAAGTGACAGGTGAGGGGCTTCCTGGGAAGAGAGGGCAGGAGGGGAGCAAATGTAGGCTGGTGATGGTGGGCCTGCAGCAGTGCCCCAGGGTGAAGGGGTGAATGCATTACTGAGGCTGGACCCTGGTCATGACCCTTGCCTTGGCCTCAAGACACATTAAAAACCAGCCTCCTCCAGTGAGCTTAGATCATGCCACTGCACTCCAGCCTGGAGACAGAGTGAGATTCCGTCTCAAAAACTAAAACAATAAAAAAGCCTCCAGTCCCAATGTGCCCAGCTGGACCATGCGCTTCTTCCTGGAGGCGCCACCATCACAATTGGAACACAAATCCTGAGTCACTGCCTCTAGAAAGCCTGCCTGGATTCAGTGCCCATCAGACTGGGCTCCTGCAGCACCTGGTCTGCCACTACTATGTGACTTGCCTCTGCCTGCCTCTTACCACAGGTGCCTGTGTTTTTACCTGCCTCAGTGAGGGCTGTTGAGGACTGGGCCCGGCTGATCCATCTTAGGGGCTACAGCAGGTGCCAGCAATGGCTGGGCTGTGTCAGGGCTGGGCAGTAGGCAGCCCAGGTTCTCACGCTGGGCACTGGGTGCCCTTTGTGGGCTCAACTGGGCATGACCACTGCTTCTGACTGGCCAGAAGATTCCTGGGAGAGGCCTGGTTATCTTGGGCTGACCCTCGCTCCCCAGTTCCTTCCTCCCTCCCTCCGTTGCTGAAACCCTTTTGCATGTCCTCAAAATCCTGCTCCAGCACCAGCAGCCCCCTGGTTTTCAGCAGCCTCAGGAAACTCTTCCTTTTCTTCCTTGCTGTGAGTAAGAGGCCCGATCCCCTGAAGACACTGCTGCCTTGCAGTCCTCTGCTGCAGCCCTTCCCTGGGCCTGAGCAGGATAGGTCCTCCTTGCTTCTCATTGCCTCCGTCTTTCAGCTCATCATCCTTCTCTCCCATAAAAATACATTCATGTGCCACAAAATGATGTTTCCATCAACCCAGACCGCATGTGCAGTGGTGGACCCATGAAACTATAATGGAGCCGAAAGACACCTACTGCCTAGCCCAGTGACATAACAATTGTAACGTTATGGCACAGTTACTTTAAAAATATATTTATTAAAAAAGATTTATAATTCTGTAGAAAAATAAATATATATCTCGTAGTGTAGCCTAAGTGTCCCGTGTTTATAAAATCTACAGTAGTACACAGTCATGCCCTACGACTTCACCTTCACTCACCACTCACTGACTCACCCAGAGAAGCTTTCAGCCCTGCACGTTCCATTCATGGTAAGTGTCCTAGACCAGTGCACCATGTCTAGGTACCATACTATATTTTTACATAGTGCAATACTATGTTTTTACTGTACTTTTCATGATATGTTTGGATGCACAAGTACTAACCATTGTGCTGCAACTGCCAACACTATTCACTGCAGTAACCTGTGCCCAGGTGTGCAGCCCGAGAGCAGAAGGCTGTGCCATAGAGCCTAGGTGTACAGTAGGTACAATATTGAGGTATGTGTAAGCACACTCTGTGACGTTCACCCAAAGAAAAATTACCCAAGGACACGGTGACACACGAAGGGAATCAGTATTGAAGCTCTTGCCCTCAGATTGCACCCAGGACCACATCCCTATGCAATGAAGACTTATCTCCCAGTTCATGGGCACTTTCTCCTGCTAAGGTGATGCCAACATGCACATAGAGAGTCCTCTTCATGCTCAGGCTCTTGGTCCCTCCACCCCTAGAGACCTTGTCTCCACCCTCCCTGAGTCACCCACTCCTACCTGTATATTCTTGTCCTTGTCACTGCAGAAACTGTAGCTACTCCAGACCCTCAATTTCAAACACCCTTTTTTTGACCATCACTTTCCTTTTTCCCACTGCCTCCCAACTCCAACACACTTCAATGACTCCAAATTTTCACTTTTGTGTCTCACTCACTTTCTTGTAAACTTCCCCTCCTCCCAGCTGAGACTATATGGTACAGCCTGTCATCCACCCTCTCTAACACTCTCCACTCTCTTGCCCTACAATTGATTGTACTCCCAGGGCAAAACTGCACTCTGCTGAAAACCAGCCACCCGCTCCCTCTGCTCCTGCACTCAGGTGGCTGAGCACAGCCAGAGAGAAACACACATGCCTTTTGCTCTCATTTAATCATTAAGCCCAAACCTCCAGGTGGCCCTGGATGATGTCCTACAAACTCACTCATTTCCTGAGTCCATAAGTCTGCCAGACTTCTTTATTTGTTATCTTCATAAAAATATATATAATCTAAGCACGTTATGAATACCGACTGATTTAATTATCATAAAACTCTATGAATCTGTTCTATAATAATCACCATTTCACAGCTGAGGAGATGCTGGCACAGGAAGAGATGAAGTGACTTGCCCTGGAGCCCAGGCACCCAGCTCTGGAAATGCTGCCCTGTCCCCAAGCAACAGTATCGTGCCTTCTCCTTCCTCCTTAAACCTCTAAAACCTTCCCCAGCCTTCCTTACACCTGCTGCCTTGCTTCCTATTTCAATTTGAAAATAGATGCAATAAAGAGAGAACCTTCCCTGGATCCCACCCCCACATCTCCCCAGCTGCTTGCCTCTGTGCTTCCTTCTCCACCTCCGCTTGATTGTAGCTGGAGTGTCTGCACTCATGTTAGGGGAGACTTTTCTCCATCATATCCACAGCTCAACTCTCAGGTTCTTTCCTGAGTGTCCGCTTTGCACACTGCCCAATTCTGCAATGCAGCTCTCCCACCCATCTCACACCCTGCATGCTTACTTATTCATCATCTGTTCTGCTCTACTACAGTGAGGGCTACACAGGGGCAGGGATTCTGGGTAACTTATTCACTGCAGATTCCAGCATATGGAGCAGTACCTGGCACCTAGAAGGTGTTGGTATTCAATGAAGTCAGTCATTTTATATGCCAGGCTCTGGCCTGCTGCTGGGGACACTAGGGTGATTCAGACAGGTCCCTGCTTATACCAAGTTTACAGTCCCATAGGGGAGACAAACACATTACCTGACAAATTTGCAGGCAGCCATTTATATTTTTCATCTTACAAAGCAGCCCTTATTGTACTTGAGAGGAAATGCACTCAAGCTGTGAGCTGTAGCCCCACCTCCTCTACTTCAGGACAGAAAGCCCCCGGCTCCAGCCCTTGCATTCCTGGGCCTCCAGGGCTACCTGAACTTTAGGAAACAGCTAGTAAGTGAGTCCAAGTCCACTTTGACTCAGAGCTGTGGGATGTCAACAAGGTGCTTCCCCTCTCTGGTCCTCAATGTCTTTGTCTATTCCAAGAGATGATGGTGCCAGCTCAGCAAGCTCCACGGGGCTGTGGCAAATGGGACAGGGATGGTGACAATGCTTTGTGGACAGAGAGGAGGAGTTCTGAGTGGCTACTGGAAAGGCACCATGTTTATTTGACAATTTCAAACATGGCAGAACTGCAGAACACAGATATCAAGACTCCCCTGTAATTCCATTTGGAGTCTAAAGCTTAGATGTTTTGTTTAAGCAGTGGCAAACATTATGTATAGATATAGATGTGGGATCATAAAATGTGTTTAAAGTTATTGATGTGGGATGACTTTGCCTATCAATATAGAAGCATTTATTTTGTTTTAATAGCTGTGAAATATCCCACTGTATGAAGAGACTAAAATCGTCCTTCTATTGTGGATATTTGGATTGATGAACCATTGGACCAAAACAGAGAGGGCAATCAAAGCATTTGACAGCCTGGCAGATCAAAGTGAGAGGTTTATTACAGAAGACAGTAATGCTAAAAGGGGAGGAGAGCTAAGTGAATCCACCTGCTGCAATCAGAGCCCAGAATCCCACCACCCTAAGAGGCAAGAGACAACGTGGCTAAAAGGGCAGAGGCCCCCAGGGCTCCCAGCAGTGCCAGATGCAAACTTGTCATCCCACCCTGTGTGTGGGCTTCCTATGCCCTGGACAGCCTTTCCTGAGGCAGAGGCTGTTTTAAGAGCTTAAAGCACCCATTCTACAGCAGATTTTCTTATGAATGAGGTCCGTGTTCTGTGCTCCTCACCTATCCTGGGACCTTTTCCCAACTTGACTTTGGGTAGTGGGTGGATATAGGCCCCAGGTAAACATGAGGCCCCAGGTGGACATCAGGGCTCAATTGGACACACAGGCTCCAAGTGTATATCAGGCCCCAGGTATATACCATTTTCCTGGTACGTATTAGTAACCAAGGGGATTAGTAACCAAGTCCAGGTGTACATCAAGCTCACAAGTGGACACCCAGGCCCCATATGGACACCAGCCTACAGGTGAGCATCAGGCTGCAGGAGGATACCCAGGCCTTAGGTAGATATCAGGCCGTATAATGACACCAGGCCTCATGTGGACATCAGGGCCTAATTGGGGACTCAGGTTCTAGGAAGACACCTAGGCCTCAAGTAGCATCAGGGCCAAGGCGGATACTAGACTCCAGGTGGACATCAGGCCCCAGTTGGACACTAGGCCCTAGGTGGACACCTGGGACCCTGGTGACCATCAGGCCCCAGATTAACTCTAGGCCTTAGGTGAATATCTGATCCCAGTTGTATATCAGGCCCCAGGAGAACATCAGTCCCCAGGTGGATATCAGCTTCCAAGTTGACATCAGGCCACAAGTGAACACTGGACTTGAGGTGTACATTAGGCCTCAGATGGACACCCAGGCCCCAGGTGTACACCAGGCTCAGGTGGAAATCAAGGCACAGGTAACACCATGCCCTAGGTGGTTACCTAGGCTTCAGGTAGACATCAGACCCCAGGAGGACACCTGGGTCTCAGGTGGTCATCAGGCCCTAGGTGGAAACTCAGGTCCCAGGTGCACATCACGTTCCAAGTGGACACCCAGGCCCCATGGTGATACCCAGGTTCCAGGTGGGCACTGGGCCCCAGATGAACACCAGGCTCTGGGTGGATAACAGAACCTAGGTGGACACCCAGCTCTGAGGTGGATATCGGGCTCCAGGTGGACATCAAGTCTCGGGTAGATATCTAGTCCCCAGGTGGACATAAGGCCCCAGTTCGACACCAGACCCTGGGTGGATACCTAGGTCTCGGGTGGATGCATCTCCAGCTGAACATCAGGCTCCAGGTGGACACCCAGGCCCTAGGTGAACACTAGGTCTTAGGTGGACATTAGGCCCCAAGTGGACAACCAGGCCCCAGGTGGACACCCAGCCTTAACATGGACATCAGGCCCTAGGTAGACGGCAGGTTCAAGGTGCATATGAGGCTCCTGATAAACACCAGTCCCCAGGGAGACCCTTGTCCCCAGGTGAACACCAGCACCCAGGAAGACATCCACCTTCACCTGCACATCATTCCCCAGGTGTATACCTAGGCCCTATGGGAGCACCAGGCCCCAAGTGAGTACACAGATCCCTGGTGGCCATTAGGTACCAGGTTGACACCCAGGGCTTAAGTGGACATGAGGCCCCAGATGAATCCTAGTCCCCAGGTGGATAAATAGGCCCCAGGCATACATCAGGTCTGAGGTCTATACTCAGTCTTCAGGTGGACACTAGGCCCCATGCAGACACCAGACCCTAGATGGATACCAGGCCCTATGCAGACACCAGTCTGCAGGTGGACAGCAGGCCCCAAGGAGACATTATGCCCTGGGTTGACACCTAGGCTTCAGGGGAACACTAGGCCACAAGTGGTTCCCTATGCCCCCGGTGGACATCAAGCCTTAGTGGAATTCCTAGTTGCCAGCTGAACATCAGGCCGCAGGTGGATGCCCAGGCTCTAGGTGAATACCAGGTCTCACATGGACATTCGGCCCCAGGTGAACATCAAGCCCCAAGTGAATACCTAGGTTCCTGGTGAACATCAGGACCCAGGTGGCACTCAGGCCCTACACTCAGGCCATAGGAAATCAGAACATATGTGGACACTCAGGGCCCAGGTGGCTATCAGGCCCCAGGTTTATATCACTTTCCTGGTAGACATCAGTACCCAGGTAGATACTGGACTTCAGGTATACATCAGGTTCCTAGGTGGACCCCAGGCCCCAGGTGGACACCAGCCTACAAGTGGACATCAGACCACAGGAGGACACCCAGGCCCCAGATAGATATCAGTCTCCAGAAGAACACCCAGGCCTCAGGTGGACATCAGGTCCCAGGTTAATTCCAGACCCCATATGGAACTCAGGCCCCACCTGGACACAAGTCCCTAGGTAGATACATAGGCCCTGTAGGCCCTGGGGAACATCAGGCCTTAGGTGAAGTTCTAGGCTACAGGTGGACATCTTGCTCCAGTTGGACATCTGGTCCCAAGTGTATATCTGTCTCCAGGTGGACACAAAGTCCCAAGTTGGACATCAGGCACCAGGAGGACTTTAGTCCTCTGGTGAACACCAGCTCCCAGGTTGATATCAGGCTACAAGTTGACACCTAGGGCCCAGATGGACACGTGGCCCCATATGAACACTAGTCCCAAGTCAGCTAGGGCCTGGGTCCACCTGGAGCCTGATGCTTAGCTAGAAACTGGATATCCACCTGAGGCCTAGGTATCTACCCAGGGACTGGTGTCAAAGTGGGGCCTGATATCCACATGGGGACTAGGTATCCACCTGGGGCTTGATATCCACCTCGAGCCAGATGACCTTCTGGAGTCTGATGTCCACCACAGGCCTGGGTGTCCATCTGGGGCCTGGTGTTGATTTGGATTCCAGTGTCTACCTGGAACCTGGGGTCATGTTGTCCACTTGGAGCCTGGAGTTTTCACCTGGGGCCTGGTAGACATCTGGCCCCAGTAAACATCAGCCTGGGGCCTGGTTGTCCACTTAGAGCCTGGAGTTTTTACCTAGGGCCTGAAGATCACCTGAGACCCAGGTGTCCAGCTGGGACACCAGACTCCAGGTGTACGCCCAGGCTCCAGGGTACAACAGGCCCCAAAAGAACTCTGGGCCATATTAAACATCAAGTCTCAGGTGGATGCCCAGGCCCCATGTGTACACCAGGCCCCAGGTAGACAGTGGACGCCAGCTGAACATCAGCCCCAAGGTTGACACCCACACTACAGGTGGATATCAGGCCCCAGGTGAAAACCTATGCTTCAGGTGTGCATCAGTCCCCAGGTGAACATAAGGCCACAGATAGACATCAGGCCTCAGGTGCACATCTGGCTCCAGGTAAACATCAGGCCTTAGGTGGATACCCAATCCCCAGGTGGACATCAGAGACCAGGTTGACACAAAAAAATCCCAGTGGGTATCATGTCCCAGTGGACATTCAGGCTCCAGGTAAACACACCAGCCCCACCGTAATCGTAACCACCTTAACGAGAAATGGTAGGTCTAAGTACCATCATGCTCCTTGCTCACAAAAGGATGCTTAGCTATTTTATTCAAAATACAACTCCATTCATCACTCTAAGCAGCGATGTGTAGAAAGGAAAAGAAAAATAAACCAGGCCTCAAGGAATCCATCCAAAATGAGGTAGATATTATAATGGACAGAAATCCCCAAATGAAATGTTATAGTTGACATAAAATAGTCTTTAAAACCCATTAATTTTCTCACACATTTGATACAGAGCATTATTTCCAGAGACTGAACTTAGAAAGAACTGCTTAAGACTAGAAGTCTTGTTCCAGCCTAGATTCCACACTGTTGAACAGCTATACTTAGTACACCACATTATACATAGCACTGACATGACCTGTGTGCATTTAATTTTCTAATATTTGTTCATCTCTGGCATACTTTATATATATATATATATTACATATATAATGTACATACATACAAGTACACACACACACAAAGTATATAAGGGTAGGATAGTATAATTGTGCAGTAACGTTTCTTGTGAAAGTGGTGGAAAGTGGATTGCGTGGGCGACATGCTGGAATGTGCTTCCATTGGCAGAAGTAAGGCTTTCAAAACTAGTCGTTTAGATTTTTCTTTAGCAACTGGGAATATTAATAATTGAAGATGTGTTGGTATAAAAATAATCATAATAATCACAATGAAGTGGTGTTAATAATTATATCACAAGATATAATAAACATTACAGATATTATAAGATGTCAAAAAAAGAAGATGTCATAAAATCTTTGAGATGATTGACACGTTAAATGCGGCCTCCTGTGCCGCCCTGGGGCGCCACTCTCGTTGGGTTCTTGGCGGTGCTCAGCGTACTCCACCTGCTCAGCCTAGGCTCCTGCGCCCCCGGAGTCGCGCCATGGGAGCGAGGATCTTGCCTAGGCCCTAGACAAGGACAATGAGGAGGGGGTGCACGTGGAGTCCCCGCGGAGAGGCTGGATGCCGTGCAGGAGCCTTTGCGGGAGTGCACAGCCTCCTCTGGAAGCCCTGGTCGCTGCCCGGTGCCTGCTGCGCCCTGGGAGCTCCGCGGCGGTGGAGCCAGGCCTGCGCTGCCGGCTCTCGGCCCCGCCTGCAGAGCCTCTGCCCTTTGTCTTGCCCCTGGGGCCCGGGCCTCAGCTGGCCCGGGGTTCCTGATGTTAGCTGACGATTGGCTGGCCTCTGGGACTGGGTCGTGGGCCTTGCGCATTGGCCGCCGCGTCACCAGCGCCAGGCCTCACCGCGGTGCTGCTGGCGATGCGGGATGCTCGGGCTCGGGGTCTGCTGGGCCCCCTGGCGCTGCGAACCCCGTCACCTTCCATCGCGGCCACCATGCTGCCCGCTGGTCAGCCCTGGTCTGCAGCCTTCCTGGGACCCCTCCGGCCCCAAAGAGGCATCACTCACAGCCGCTTGCGACACCGGGGCCGCCTGAACCTCCGCCAGGGCTGCGCCGTGCAAGTGGCTCCAGCCAGCCAGCCCTGGCCCATGAACGAGACTTTCCGCTCCCCGAGAAGATCGCCCTCGGCAGGCATACACGGCCATGGAGGATGCAGCGGATACCTTCCAAAGTTTGTGGACACTCTTCTGCCACACCAAAAGTTTCGCCATCAGCTGCGATGCCGACTGGGGCGCACAGACCCCTCCGGGAGGTGGACCAGACAGTGCCTTTGCTGGGCATCCGCAGTGCTGACCACCCCAAGTGCAGATCCCCACTTCGTGTTCCTCCTACTCCACGTTCCACATCCAAAATTCTCTCACCATTTCTAAGCATGAGAAATCAAAAGAAACTGAAATCAGAAAGAAAGAGAGAGAAAGCCATGAGCAAAAAAAGAGCAAAACCTTTTGGAAAGCATAAAACACCCCAAAGCCAAAAACTAATTCTTCTCTCTTTTAAACCTTCTGCACTTCCCAATGATGAATGATTTATTTTTTTTTTAACCACTGGCAATTCGTAATTATTAACTTCTCTGGCATTAATGAATAGAAGTTGAATCACATGTGGTAGTATAATTTGTATTATATGAAGCTTTCCATATTTTAAAAAATAATTGTCCAGTTTTTCTCCATGGATTAACAATTAATGGAAAATTTTCAACATTGCTGTGTTAATGTCTCCTGAGATAATTAGATGTGAGTAATTTTTATAAACAGAATTTCCTGAGTGCAATTTTCATCTTCAGGAGCTCCATAAATAACCATATCCCAAGAGAACTGTGAATTTTGGAACTGAAAGAACTGAGTCCCAACTGGTCCAGCCTGGAAGCTTTTGGGTGATCACTCTTGCAGGTGACTTCACTGCCTTCTGCTGAAGGGCCAGTGAGAGCCTGGGGGTTTCAACTTGCAAGAGCCTTACCATTTTAGGGTTAGCATTAACAATGAGGAAAAGGCATACTTTTTTGATATTCTCCGTATGTAATAAAATAGTTACCAAAACAAAGCAAAGTGTGAGTGGTGACTATTGAGAGGACCCTTTCTATCTTTGCTGGATTCCCAGAGATTTCTGGGTTTCTTTTGGAGTCAATAGTATTTCCATGTTAATTCTGAGCTCTTAAAACCCACAATATGAGTTGCAGCCAGTGACTAGAGTTGCAGCCAGTGACTAGAGTTGCAGCCAGTGACCAGTGTTGCAGCTTGTTAAGCTGATCACTGGTGGTAGAGCCTTTTCGTTCTGCTCACTTCTTAAAAGGTCAGCTTCGTCAGGGATTAGTGCTACCCTGCCAGAAATAAGCAGTTAGGAATCAAGTAAAGGAGTCAGCTAAAAGCGTAATTACGAAGTAGTGAGGTCACAGCTAGATGGTTGTTGATCTCATTTTCTCTCTGCTGCTGATTTCAAGGCTTTATACCGTGTTTTGATGTAACACAGAATGTATACTATGAAGGACAAACAGTCTGTTAGCTTCTTGGAGCTATACTCCGTTACTGGAGCAGGGGACAACAATTTGAAGGACATTATTACTTAGTTTAATCTGCCTTTGGCTAGGATAAACTTCAAGTTCCAAGGGCTGGGTTCAGTTGTTATGCAAATTTAGACTGTTGCGGTAAAATTTCCAAAAAAAAAGGATAGGACTCTTTAGATGAAATAAGAATTTAACTGTATTTGAACCCTGTTGAAGGCCAGACAAGTTTAGGCAAAATCTCATGACTGATGAGTCCCTTTAAATTCCAACATATAATCGATGTTGGTAAATATGATACATGCACTGGAAAAGGATGTGTATTCAGTAGTCGTTGAGTGTCCCGTTCTGTATATGTCAGTTTATGTCAAGTTTGTTCATTGTGTTCATCAAATCTCCCTTTCTCTTATGGATTTTTTTCTGTTGGTTCCATCGGTAATTGAAAGGTATGTTAAAATCTATATTGTAGATTAGTCCATGTTTCTTTTAGTTATATCAGTTTCTGTAGTAAATAATTTGAAGGGATATTTTATATTTAGACATATTTAAAATTGGCATACTTTTCTGGTGACTGACATCGTAAAATCTTTTTTATCTTAGCAATATTTCTTGGCTTAAGTCTAAACTGTCAATAATAACATAGCAACATGAGCTTTGTGCTGATTAGTGTTTGCAGGCATGTTTTCCATTGTTTTACTTGCAAATGTCTGGATTATTGTATTCAGATAAATTAATTAAAACATAAAAATTAAATATAATATAAAACATTAAAAAGTGAATATTCTAAAAATCCAGCCAGAGATGTTTCACTTTTAATTGAAGTGTTTAGGACCACGGCTCTCGCACTGTGTGCTAAGGTGCTCTAAGATGCTGTGTTTAACTGACAGGGGCACCAGCGGATAGCGTGTGGGTATGTGTATGTGTGTGTGTGTGTCTGAGATGGGGGTCTCACTCTGTCTCCCAGGCTGGAGTGTAGTGGTAAGGTCTAGGCTCACTGCAGCCTCTGCCTCCCTGAGTAGCTGGGACAACAGGCAAGCACCACCATGCCTGGCTAAGTTTTGTAATTTTAGTAGAGACGGGGTTTTGCCATGTTGCCCAGGCTGTATATTTTTGAGGGAAACAAAGCAACATTTGCTGGAGACCTTAAGAACTACTAGCCTGAGGCAGTTCATAGTTTCAAAAGTAGTTAGAAGTGCATTTCTTTACCTTTAAGATGGGTGTTGTTAATTACCGCGATGAAAGGAAGTATTGTGCTAAAGTCAGTGTGGAATAGGAATAAGGTCCAGTCGTTGAGATCCAGTCCGATTTTAAGATTTGAAAAGTTGTGCTGTGTGCCCAACAGGCACACACATCCCATTAGTAAGTAAATTGTGCTTTTTTAAGAAAGAAACAAAAATACTGTTTCTACTTCCATTGCGTGTTATTTTTTATATGTACTTGCAAATCCATCACCAAAATAAAAATAATGAACATATCCAGCACTCATAAAAGTTTCCCCTTGCCCTTTTATAATCCCAAACTTTCTGTATCTTCCTACCTTACCACTCTCCCTGACAATCACCAATCTGTCACTATAAAAGAGTTTGCCTTGTCTAGACATTTATATAAATGAAGCGTAGTATGGACTCTTTTTTGGAGGGGTCTGGCGTCTTTCACACAACATAATTATTTTGAGATTCAGCTATATTGCAGGCATCAATGGGTCATTAATTTTATTACTGAGTAGTATTCTATTGTGCAGATCGGTCACAACTTATATATCCGTTTGCCTGTTGATGGGTTTTTGCATTGCTTCCAGTTTGGGATTTACACAAATACATTTGCAATGACCATTCATGTACATAAGTTCTTATAACTTTGAGTAAATATTAGGAGTGTAATAGCTAATAGGTTTAGGTTTAGTTTTAATAGACCGTCAAAATGTTTGCCAAAATGGTTGTACCATTTTATATTTTTATCAGCAGTATATAAGAATTCCACACTCTTGCCAACACTTTGTATGGGCCTTCTTTTAAAATTTTAGACATTTTCATGTGTGTACAATAGTATTTTATTGTGGTTCCATAATGCCTAATAATATGTAGTATATCTTTATGCACTTACATGCCATCTGTATATATTTGGTAAAGTGTATGTTCACATTTTTTTTGCTTCTTCCTTTTTTGTTTTTTCTTTGCTTATTTTCTCATTATTAAATTTTAATAGTTTCTTTATATACTCTGGATTCAAATCCCTTATTAGATATGAGACTTGCCAGTATTTTCCCCTTGAGTTTTCTTTTTTGTTCTCATAACACTATCTTTCAAACAGCAGATGCTCTGAATATTGATGGGGTCCAATTTATTAATTGTTCTCGTGCATTTGGTTTTTGGGGCTTCATCTAAGACATTTTTGATTAATTGAATATTACAAAGATTTTTTTTCCGTATTTTCATCTAAAAGTTCAAAGCTTTTAATACTTTATTTTATATTTAAGTCAATGGTCCTATAAGTGACAGAGCTTTAACCCAAGTCGCTGTCATGCATAGCTGGACCCAGGGGTTTATATAAAATCGTCAAGAAATGTTCTCCTTCTTTCTCTCGACACTTTTCCTTTTGTTTTAGCCTCATTTTTTCCTTCTGAAGATGACTGTCCTCTCTCTCTGTAGCAAGAGATAGTGCGACAAATAACCCACTTTACTTTGTCCTCACAGACCACAGTGGTAGAAAAAGCAAGAGTCCTTCCTGATGATTCCAAAAAAAAAAGTACTGAAACAGTTTCTATGATCCAAGGGTAGAGTCTTTTGCCAGAGCTGGGCATCATGATCACCTCTAGGGCTGGGGCTGGTAGGTTGGGTCAGGCCCAGTTGGTGCTCATTGAAATGGTCCTCAAAGAGAAGGGGGGCTCTCAAGAGGAGAGTTGCTGTACACCCCTCCAAAAAATAGCCACTGTGTATATACCTACAATTCCTTGCCATTTTATAAGCAACTGGTTGGGTGGAAAATGACTAGAAATTCAGTTGTCATTAACTTTCATTTATAATGTCAGTAGAATGAGCCATACATTTCACATGTTGTGGGTTATGTCCATGATGGTCATTTCTGTATATTAGGTATCAATTTGGAGTATCATGTGAAGAAATATACTATTTTGTGACGTTATTCTTAAATTAATATTTTTAGGATAAAGAATTATAGGATGAAAGAAAAGTCTAGGATATAAATAAAAGAATAGAGAAAATGGGAGCATGGATATACTGCAGAAAATGGCCAAACAGGAAAAGTACTTGTGAGAGGTATTGAAGTACATAATTGATATCACATAGACCTCCAGGAAATTACAACTACTGGCATAAGAACAAACTATCTGAATAGTCTTTGCTAATACTGAGTCTTTTCTGCTTGCAAAAGAAGTAAGAATGGTAAGGAATTGGGACATTGTTCAGATAGGCCTGAATGCATTTATTTATTTACCTGTTGATGGGGTTTGGGGGTATTAATGAAGGATGTTAATAAATAATAATGGGCATGTTAGGTAATCATAATTGATTTGTCCAATTGGTCTGAAGAAAATTTTGCCTACCTTCTTTTTTGTCGAGGGATTCATTTTTAATGTCATGTTGGATTCTATGGCTTACTGAATGTGTAATTGCCTGTTTATGGATTCTGAAGAATTTTATAAAATGTATTTGCCAAACATTTTGAAAGCTTAGAACTTCTCCAAGGAAGAAGTTCTTTAGTGCTTAGTGCTGCCCTGACAAACATGGTAGCCACAGACATGTGAATATTGAGCACTTGAAATGTGGCTAGGCTGGACTGAGATGTGCTGTCAGGGTAAAACACACACTAGATTTTGAAGACTTAGTAGGAAATAAAATTAAACATATCTAATTAATAACTTTTATATTGGTTAGACATTGAAATAATATTTTGTATATATTTTACATATAAATATACATTCATGTGTATGTGTAATTAATATCTTCATATGAAATACTTCTCAATTACAATTGAAAGAATGATGACTTTGTGGTGGAGAAATCTGGCACAAACTTGATCATGTGCCTCCTGCTGTGATGTCCTAGGAAGACCACAGCAGTATTTCTGTGGTTTTCTTGTGAAAGATACATGACCTAAGTCTGGATGTGGAAACACATCAGATGGAAAAAGGTGAACACATCCTTCATAAATGCTTATGCTCTTTAAAACTCTTAAGGTTATGAAAAATAGGGCAAAACAGAGGAACTGTTTGAAGTTGAAGGAGCTTAAGAGACACGACAATTAATGGAATGGGAAATCCTGGATTGGATCCGGGATTAGAAAGTTCAAAAAAAATGTATTTAGGGCACAACCGAGAAAATTTGGATGAGATTATAGCATCTGTTGATTGGACAGTAGTGTTGGGTGAATGCTGATATCCTGATATGGATGATTATGTTCTGGTTATGAGAACTTTTCCCAGATTCCTCATCCTTTGCCCAGTGGGTTCATGGACAATGTGGCGATGGTAGCAGGAGAAGATGCTACATGTTTCCAATAACATGAACTTCCCTGCAGCAGTGCTGCCCACTGCCCAGATGAGTGCCCTGACTGCCGACAATGAGCAATGCTGAGACCCTGGAAAGAGGAACTGCCCTGCCTAGACCAGACAGATTTCTGGTAATGTTGTAATAATATTTTCTCCTTTCCTTCATGGAAGTGGTAAAGAATTGCCGTCACTTTAATAGATGCGTATCGGAATATGGACTCCGCTTCATATGCTTCTCATAGCATCAAATTATTTACATTTGCTGAGTTCTTATTCTCTGCTATCATACAATTACTGCTTATGATGGAGCTTATTTTACAAAAAAAGAAGTGATGTGATGGGCTTCAGCCCATATTTATTGGTCTTGTGACATCCCACATCACCCAGAGGAACATGACCTCACAAGAATCAGTTACTTCACCAACTGTGAGACGCTGAGGGGCTGGGTTTCTATCCTATGAGATGTGTTAGATGCCCTGACCCAAGAGCCCTCCTACCCAGAATGCATGGTTCCGTGTAGCAAGGATCATTGTGATGGTGGTGATGATGATGGTGAGGATGGTGATGGTGAAGGTGGAGGTGGTGATAATGAAGTGATAGTTATGTTGAGGATGATGAAGGTGATGATGATGGTGAGAATGGTAAAGGTGAACATGGTGATGGTGAGAATGGTGATGGTGGTGATTGTGATGGTGATGATAAGGATGGTGATGGCGAAGGTGGTGATGATAACAGCGATAGTTATGGTGAGGATAATGGTGATGATGATGAGGATGATGATGGTGAGAATGGTGATAGTGATGATGATAGTGATGGTAATGTTGATAATGATTATGATTATGAGGATGGGGAGGGTGACAATAATTATTATGGTGAGGATGGTGATGGTGAAGGTGGTGATAACGATAGTGATAGTTATGGTGAAGATGCTGGTGTTGATGATGGTGAGAATGGTGAAGGTAAGAATGGTGATGGCAATGATGATATTACTGGTGATTGTAAGGATGGTGATGGTGATCATGGTGATGATGATAATGGTGCTGACTGGGCTATGAGGTAATGGAGGCAGAAAAGTGGCAGTTTCTACGAAGTATAGAGGCAGCTGGGAACTGCAAGGCAACCTTAGTGGGGGTGGAAGATGTCGGGCCTCTGCCTCATTTCTAGACATCTGGGGAAATCTCACCCCTCACAGTAGTTCCAGGAACCCCTCCATCCAGCATTTCCTTCTCGCAATCAGCATGGAGCTTTTGGGGTGCAGAGAAGTGTCTTCTATTCACTGCACTCTGTGGGAAGGGAAAAGGGGGAGTGGTATTTATGAACCCAGTATAATACAGTAGGGTCTCATTTAATATATTTTGGGAGAATTTTCAGCTGAAGAGAGCAAGCCTCAGAGAAGTCAGGTAACTTTGTCTTCAATAGCATCCAGTTGTGATTTATTGAGCAGTTACTATGTGCCAGGCCACATGCTGGGTGGTTCCTTATATGTTATCTCATGAAATCCTACAGCAACACAAGAAGACAGGCATAACTACCCCATTATAAAAACTGTGGTAAAATAAACTAAAATTTACTGTCTAACTATGATTAAGTTTACATTTCAGTGGCACTAAATACATTCACAATGTTGTGCAACCATTTTCCAGAATGCTTTTCATCTTGTAAAACTACAATTCTGTAACTCATTTAAAAACAACTCCCCAATCACCACCCTCCCCAGGACCTGGTAGCCACCATTTTCCTGTCTGTCTCTATGGATTTGACTACTCTAGGTGCCTTGGAAAAGTGGAATAATACAGCATTTATCTTTTTGGTCTGGCTTATTTTGCTCAGCCTAATGTCCTCAATGTTCATTCTTGACACAGCAGGCATCAGAATCTCCTTCCTTTTCAAGGCTGAACACTATTCCACTGTATGCATAGACAGCATTTTGTTGATCCGTTCGTCCATCCATGGACACTTGGGTTGCTTCCACCTTTTGGTTATTGTGGATGATGCTGCTCTGAACATGGTTGTGCAAGTATCTCTTCCAGGCTAGCCCCATTATACAGAAGAGCATAGAGAGATTCTGGGAGGAGGGATGTCCTGCCCGGGGCCTTTGGTGAGGTCCTGGTGGAGGATCTCCCAGACCTCAAAGGCAGAGCTCCTCTCCTCACCCCACTGCCTTTCTCAGGACCTGCCTCCTGCCCCACCACACAGTGCCCACTCCCTGGTACTAGACTTGCTAAGGCCTCTTGATCCCTGAAAATTCAGGGACAGGAACTGGTGGGCACAACTACAGTCACTCACTTTTCTGTCACCTACTGCAGATTCTGTGCCAAACAATACATGATAATGACCTGCTTTCCACTATTTCACCAGATGTCGATGAGGCGCCTATTGCATGCCAGGCATGTGTGGTCACTGGACGGAGACCCCTGGGAAATGAGAAGATGTGAGCTCCTCAAGGCCAGGGGCAGCCCTTTCAGTTGCTGCTACCCTGTGAGGGATGGAGGGGAACCCTGAAGCATTGGAGAAGTGCATGAGTGACCTAGCTCAGATGATGATATCATAGTAACGCTGTTTATTATCACCTACCATGTGCCAGGCATTGTGCGAAGTACTTTGCACACATTACCTGCTGTAAAGCTCAGAGACAACTGTAGGAGTGAATCTATTATACCTCTCACTTTACAGGGGAGGAAACTGATGCCCAGAGAGGTGAACCAGTCTTCCCCAGGCCTTGCAGCTAGTCTGGGATGCAAATCCAGGCGGTCTGACTCAGAGATCCCCTCATCCTCTTGGTTTTTGCCCCTGAAGCCCTCTGGCCTGTCTCCAGAGCCCTGTACCCTGGGCCACCCCGAAGATGACCTGGACATGGGCTTCAGCAAAGGCAGCAACCCCAGCACATCTCCATTTGATAGGGAGGAACCTCAGGCCCACCACAGGAGCCCTGGGCTGCAGGTGGTGTAGGTGCTGGCTGAACCACAATGCACCCATGTTGGAGGATGCACCGTAGATTGGGCAGCAGCAGGAGGTCTCCCTGCCCAACAACTGGTAGTGGTACCTGAGAACAAAGGAGGAGAAAGAGGCTTTGAACACAGGTGTGGAGAAGCCCAAGGAGGAAGAAGAAGACTTGGACTATGGACTGCTGGATGGCCTCAAGGACCCACTCCCAGAAAAGCAACTTTGAGACTTATACCCAGGGCTGAGATGAAAGTGCTCCCTATTTTCTATCCTGGAACTGCTGCAAACCTCGGTGTGACATCACAGGGCCTCATTTCCCTATTTGTAAAATGGGATTATATAGGGGTTCCAATGAGACACCGGGCCGAGAGCATTTTGAGAATTGTAAAAAATGTACAGTGAGGGAATAATTATTATCAATGGACCATTGCTCTTCCAATAGTTAGTATTCTTTAGCAAATATTTGAAGGTAAAATATAATTTGTTGAGGAGGTTTGCAGCAGCTGAGACCCTCAAGAGTCTTTTCTGTCTCCGTTCAAAGCTGGCCTCTGACAGGGACCTTCTTGGTGCCACCCCTGGGCCTCTCATCCTTTGTGCAGGCTTCTCAGGGTTCTTATTTCTATTGCATCTTGTGGTTCCCTAGTGGATGGTGTGCTCCATCTTCACTCAGAGCTAACTGCATCTCCTCCAGGCCCATGTCCCTTGTGCAGCACCCACTGCTCCCTCACCAGGATTCAAATCCTTCTGTGACTGACCTCTGCTGACCTCCCTTATTCTTTCTGCTCCTCCAGTTCCATGCCTGTGCCCCTCAATCCCGTGGATCACTCTCACCCAAGCTGTTCTCCATCGGGATTTCCTTGGCTCCCTTTTCTGCTCGGCAAATCTGTGTTCATCCTTCCAAGCCCTGCACAGATGTCCTCCTCTCAAAGCTCTCCCTGAGGTCACACAGTCCAGGAACAAGGTAGTCCTTGCTCCTCTGCTGCCTCTGGGTTTTGTGCCTTTATCACTTTGGTGTGACTGCCTGCCTCTTCCTGAATGGAGGCATTTTGGCTTTACTCACCTCAGTATCTCCTGGGTCCAACTGGGTGTCTGGCCTGGCCCAGAATCGGTGCTCATCGAGGGTGTATAGAACTCACAAGGACCAAGTAATGTCTTGCAAATAATACCACCCTCCCACACTTCTCCAATGTTTACTTTCTAAGCTCCTTTATTCTTTGACATTCAAATTTCTAAATGGCCTGTATGTATTTACAAAGCCTGGGAAAACGCCTTCAGAGGACAAAGACATCCCACTGGCAGAATGTATTTGCATTGACTAGGATTATGGATGAAATTCAGCTTTCTGGCAAATGAATCATTTGGCATTGGCTGAGTATCTGCTCTGTGCCGGATACTAAGCTGTGATCTCTAGAAAGAGACATTTACTACTGACACAGTCCTTGACCCTGAAGAGCTCAGAATCCAGTGAGCTTGATTTCTTGTAAGTTAGAGACAGAGTTCAGAGCAGAAGCTCAGGCAGGAGGAGAGAAGTAAAATGGACACACCAGAGGCAGTGACAGCCACACAGCTGTCTGGGGACACTGAGTGCAGCAACAAATAGCTTAGGCTGCCTTGGCAGCCCACAAAGGTATCACGGTTTGCTATTGCAGCATCTCAGTGATGCTTTTGTTATGCTGATCTCTGCAAAGCCCCTCTGTGCCCCAGCCCAGGATGGTGGCAGCCATGCTGTGGAGAAAAGGGCAGTGACCAGGACCACAGGCTCAGAGCTTGTACCCTGGACCACCTGGGGAATGTGAGCCCTTCACATGTTCTCTGCCTCTGTGTTCAGGTTGGGGGTCCTGGCCAAGGGAGGGAGATGACCCCCATGCTGAGTCAAAAGGACACACTCCCGGGAACAGACTGTCTCTTCTTTCTAGGTAATTTCTGCCTCTGCAGTGAATGGTGAAACCAGACACATCCTCTCTGTTGGTATGACACAAAGACAGGCATTCCTGCTCACGGGCTGAATCTTCAGTCGAGGGGAGGTGTAGCACACTCCTGTGGTCTGCTGACTAAGGCAGGGACACATGTCACCCCATCAGAATGACTGCCAGACCAATGGCTAAAATAAAATCATTTCCAATATTCAAAGGAGTCACCTTCATTCATCTACAAATACTTTTCCTTTTCTTTTCTTTTCTTTTTTTTTTTTTGAGATGGAGTCTTGCTCTGTCACCTAGGCTGGAGTGCAGTGGCATGATCTTGGCTCACCACAACCTCCGCCTCCTGGGTTCAAGCGATTCTCCTGCCTCAGCATCCCGAGTAGCTGGGACTACAGGCGCCCACCACCACATCTGGCTAATTTTTGTATTTTTCATAGAGACAAGGTTTCACTATATTTTCCAGGCTGGTCTTGAGCTGCTGACCTTGTGATCCACCCGCCCTGGCCTCCTAAAGTGCTGGGATTACAGGTGTGAGCCACCGCGCCTGGCCCAAGTTTTTTTCTATAAAACGACCTATTGCACTCAGGGTAGGGTAAATGAGGCATCATGCCTGCTGGCAACATGGGCCCTATCTGGAAAGTGAGTGCCCACCACCATGGCACAGTGCTATGCAGTGCCTGTGTGGTGCTGAATCTCAGGAGCAGCCCCCATCCTGTGAACCACAACTACAGGGACCTTAGACATAAGCAAAGACCTCTGGTGGCCAGGCCTGCCAGCAAGCACATGCTGACTCTGTCCCGGGGGTCTGCAGGGAGGTCAGGCCAGTGGAGAGGAGGTGAGACCCATGTGTGGTCTCCCCCACTCCGGCCCATGCTATGCAATGGGGGCGACCACACACCCGATCTGCCTGGGAGGGTCCTGGTGTGCCCACTGGCTCACTGAGTTATGAGGGGTGCTGCCTCTCACATCTCACCGGTATCGCATTTGAAGGACAAATTATGTCTTCCCTTCTCCACCCTGCGGAACTCCGTTTCCTCATGTGCAAGTGGGGGATGATGTGCTTACATGGTTCTGCAGTGGGGGTATCGATGGGATCCATCTGTCAATACCCTGCATCCAGTGACCACCTGGAGCACACCTGCAGCTCGCAAGCTGGGCTTCCTGCTGCAGGGAGGGGAGCAAGCACTGCCTGGAGCCAGGGAGCTTCTCTGAAGGAGGTGTTGGAAAGGACTTGTTCCAGAATTTGGGCTTGTATTGGAAGCTTGGGGGAGGGTTGAAAGAAGACTTTGCTCCAGATTGGATGCTGCCAGAGGCAGGGTGGATTCTATCACCTGGCATCTTCCCCAATCTTACCTAGAAGGAAGGAAGACAAGACCAAAGCTAACGCTGCAATTGACAAAGAGGTAGCGGTCATGACATAGACACAGGAGAGGGGGTGTGAGGTCATTTTTGTCCATGTTTTGCATGAGCTGAGCCATGATAGCTACCAAGTGACCTTGCTTTGTCTTGACCCATCATGGTCACAGAGCGACTTTGTCTGATGCTGACAACCTGTGCAGTTCAACAGGAGAACACCAACGCCTTGCCGGCAGTGGTTGCTGTCCTCCTGAGGCCTCGCTGCTCCTCCTCTGGGACCGACTGCTGACCATGGGAGGTGTGGAGTGGGATGGGAATATGCCGTGGGTTTTTTTTTGCAGAGCAAGGGCAGAGGACTCTGATGCCTTCAGCTCTGGCCATTCTGAGTGCTGTGATCTGCTTCCCCTGCTTCCTACACCACCCGCAATCCCACCATGCTGCTGCAGTCACTGCCAACTCATAGTGCCTTCTAAGGGCCCCAGTGTCTCTGGGACACCCCCTCTCCCCTGGGAGGGAAGCAAGGTGCTCATGAAGGTCCCAGGTGGAGGTGCTGAAAGAGTGTGGAGGTGGCTTCTTGAGTGTCAAAGTCTGGGATTCCAGCTTTCAGCCTCAGGCTCCACGTGTGTGTGCTGAAATGGAATTTTCTGCTCTCATTCACTCTCCTGTCTGGTCAGAGGAACTTGGGGAGTTTCCTCTCTAGGGGAGGGAAAGGCCCTGGAGAGGTGGCCTTGCCCTGAACTGGGAACGGGTGGGCACGGGAAAGCAGGGGCCTGGGCTCTGCCTACTGCTCGCTGACAGCTTGGGCACAGCACTGCCCTCCCTGGGCTCCTGTCTCTTTTCTCTGTATGATTAGGTGGAGGTGGATGGGATTCTGCTTCTACTCCCGGTCCTTGGGCACCATGTCAGGTACTCACACACTTATGACCCCATCTGGTCCTTGGAACAGCACTGGGGGATGGATCTGTCAACCTCACGTTGCAAATGTTTGTACTAAATCCCACACTCTGAAGTCAGAAAGACCTGGGTTTGCCCTCAGCCACGGACGGTTGCTTGCTATGTGACCTTGGACAAGTCACTGCCCTTCTCTGAGCCTCGACACCCACATTTACACAGGGGAAGAATAATACCTCCCTCTTGGGCTGCTGTGAAGCAGAGCTAATGGGTACATTGCCTCAGGCACATTGAAGGTGCTCAAAATGTTGATCTTTCCTTCCCTTTCTAGGTCTCCATTTCCTCATCTACACAGTGGGGAGCAACTCTGTCCTGATTATAAAGAATACAATAGGTGAATGCACTCGGCAAGCCTGGGGACAGGGATGCATAGAGAAGCTTCTTGCAAAGGTGAAGAATGCCTGCTCTGAGCCCCGCGCTGAGTGGCAGGTGAGAGGACAGGAAGCACAGCGACTGAGGCCTATAAAATGCCCCCTGCAGAGAGGGAGGAGGAGCAGTGTTCTAAGGTGTGTGCGAGGCAGCATCCCCAGTGCTTGCAGGAGGAGCAGGACTGCTTGTGCTTGCTCAGGTGGGTGGTAGGTTAGGTTCTTAGGCATCTGCTGGGTATCAGATGCTGCACAGGCATCATCTCCATGAATTTAATCTTTCCATCATCCCTGAGAGGTGGGCATTACAGGGGCATAGTGGGATTGAAACACAGGTCCCCTGAGCCTGTGCCTTTTCTACAAGGCAACTTGGTTCACATGTAATAATAGGACCCAAAAATACACCTGCTATGCTGTGCTCACCTGATTTCATAACATCCTTGTGACCTGCGAGGTTGCTATACTGTCTTCATTTTATGGATGAGAAAACTGAGGCTCAGAGAGGCTGAATAGTTTGCTCATCCTTCCAAAGAACTAAAGGGAAGAGAGGTGCTATAGCTGTGGGGCCTTCTATTCCTGGCAGGAAGTGTGCAGTACCCCAGGCCATTCTGACCCTACTGCAGGCAGGAGAAAAGGCACATGAACAAATCCAGCAGCAAGCTTCCACTGAGGGCCTCCCTGGCCTTTGCTTGCGCTAGTGCTGAGGGAGAAACAGCCTTGTTCCTTCACATAACATGGCTTCCTGCCGCCCCCAGGATAAAGGTCAGAGTCCTCAGGTCTGTGTTTGAGACTTTTCATGGTCTGGTCCCACCTGCATTTCCAGCCAAATCCTCCCCCACCGCACCCAGTGCAGCAGCCCTGGCCATCTGTCCCATCCCACCATCCTGCCTTGGCTCAAGCTGTTCCGTCTGTCCCATGCTATTCACACATAGAACAAGGAGAAGCTTGATAGAGGCTAGCCTGAATTTTCCATTTGAGAGCACTTTCAGTTTCTGGAAACAGACATTTCACCCAAAATTCCAGATTCCCTGCTTCTCTGAAAATACATACATACATGCATTCATACATACATACATACATAAATCTGCTTTTACTCTGCACTATTCTGTTTTTTGAGACAGAGTTTCACTCTTGTTGCCAGGCTGGAGTGCAGTGGTGTGATCTCCATTCACCACAACCTCTGCCACCCGGGTTCAAGCGAGTCTCCTGCCTCAGCCTCCTGAGTAGCTGGGATTTACAGGCATGAACCACCATAGCTGGCTAATTTTCATGAACCTTTTTTTAGTAGAGATGGAGTTTCACGATGTTGATCAGGCTGGTCTCTAACTCCTGACCTCAGGTAATCCACCAGCCTCGGCCTCCCAAAGTGCTGGGATTACAGGTGTCAGTCACCTCACTTGTCCAGTCTGCACTATTCCTTAGTGTCAGACTATTTGAGCCAAACAATGTCTTTCTTATTTGGACGTGACCTTCAGGGTCTAATTTTTGTATTTTTAGTACAGATCAGGTTTTTTTTTTTTTTTTTTTTTTTTTTTTGACAGAGTTTCACTCTTGTCACCCAGGCCCAATGGTGCAATGGCATGATCTCAGCTCAATGCAACCTCCGCCTCCTGGGTTCAAGGGATTCTTCTGCCTCAGCCTCCCGAGTAGCTGGGATTACAGGCACCTGCCACCACACCCGGCTAATTTTTTGTATTTTTATTAGAAACAGGGTTTTGCCATGTTGGGCAGACTGGTCTCGAACTCCTGACCTTAGGTGATATACCCTCCTCAGCCTCCCAAAGTGTGGAATTACAGGCATAAGCCAGAGTCTGGCCTCACCTGGCTAATTCTTTGTATATTTGAAGAGACAGCGTTTCACCGTGTTGGCCAGGATGGTCTTGATCTCCTGACTTCGTGATCCGCTGGCCTCAGCCTCCCAAAGAACTGGGATTAGAGGTGTGAGCCACTGCACCCGGCCTCAATGTAGCTTATTATCAAAGTATTTACATAGAAAAATTAATCAAAGGGCACAAGCATTTCAATACTTAGGTTAAGATGAAATCTGTGCCCAGAAGAGTGCCAGACACACATGAAATGTTTTGTTCATGAGGCAACCACAACTTAAAATGATTTTCTGTTATTCGTTTTGGTATGTTATTTTGGGAATGTGATTAATCACCTATGTCAAGGACGTTGGGAAGAATTTCCAGATACTCTGATATGCATGACATCTTAATCATACAATATAAAGCAAGGCTATCTTAGGAAATTAGGTATCACTGCCAAGGATCTTTACAATTGAAGATAAATTAAAATTACTATTAAACTTGTAACAGTCAGATGGGTTGGCAGGCAAAATGTGTCATTTTTTTCTCAGCATTTTTTCTTTTCCTTGATTCAATAAAACAAACTTAAACGCCAGCTATCTGCAGAACCCTCACTAGACTATGTTTAATGATATGTGAAACACAGCCTGCGCACTCACAGATCCTTGCCACCTCCTGTTCCCATCCTCTCAAAACCTGTGTTACCCTGTGGCTAGATTTCTCAAGAAAATGAAAGAGAGAGACGAATGAGAACCATCTTCTTTCAGGTCGCTCCGCACTGCTCCTCCGGTGAGGCTTTTATCCTTGACTGGGGGGTAGAGGCCTTAATCCTAGAAAAGAGGCCTCTCAGGGTGAGGAGGTGATTTAAATTCTTACTAGAGAGATGCAGCTCCCCACTTCATCTGGACCTTCACAAACCTAAACTGGAGCCGCCGGAAAAATGACTGACAACCGGCCACACAAGCCAGGCAGAGACGCGGGGAGAGGCTGACCACAAGAAAGGCGGACGTAGAAGATACCGACCTCTGGCGCACAGGGCACATGTGTCCCAACACACACACATGCACCCACAGACGGACACAGAGCAAAAGAGTGAGAAAGGGGAGAGAGAGAAACAAGAGAGAGACATACGCACACACGCAAACGCACAAAGACATACAGCAGTGGCACGGTAACACCTACCCTAGGCAGCCCCTGAATTTTCAGGGTTCTGCTCTCCACGACTACAACCCGCTGGTGAGAGAGCAGCCCACGGACACATAAGCAAACCTCTCCTTTTTTGAAGAGACTCACTGGCACACCGTCCGTGCAGGCCTGAGGCTGGGATCCCGCGCTGCTTCCCCGGCCCTCCGCCCGCAGTTTCTTCCTCCTGGACGACCCTCCGTGAATCCCGGCCTCCAGAGACCATCCTGTTGATGCCCTGGCCAGGACTGGTCTTAGCCCCGACTCTGACTAATCCCTCTAGTCCTAGGTACCCGGGAGGTGGAGGCAAGAGAATCACTTGAACCTGGGCGGCAGAGTTTGCAGTCAGCTGAGATCTCGCCACTGCACTCGACTGAGTGACAGAGTGAGACTCCGACTATAAAAAAAAAAAAAAGAAAGAAAAGAAAAATGATCCCGGAGCGGCGGCTGCGGGGACTGGGGCGGCGGTGGGTGAAGTGAAGTTTGGGATACGGGTCTCGTCGACCCTCGCCTAATCCAGGCCTGAGGCTGGGATCTAGTGCTGCCGCCCTAGCGATACGCCTGAGGTTTCTTCCTTCTTAGGTTTTTTCCTGGTGGTCGACCCTCCGAGAATCCCAGGCTCCGGAGACCATCCTGTTAATGCCGTGGCCAGGACTGCTCTCAGACCCGAATCAGACGCACTATCACACCGGGCTCCTACTTCGCAAAGTCTCAGGGACCCATCCCCGGGCAAAGGTGGCAATCACTACGACCAAAGCGGTGGCTCAGGCCTTGCGCTTGCGCACTGGCGAGGCCGACTCTCCGCTTGCTCCGGATAGTCAGGCTGCTGATCCTTTAAAAAATGGCGGCGACGCGCGGCTGAGGGGACTGGGGCAGCGGTGGCGGCGGCAGCGCAGTCCGAGGCCGCGGGTGGGAAGAGGACTACGAGAGGGTCCTGGGGGAGACCGAAGGGTTGGACCCATAGAGGTCCTGTCATCAGGACTTTCTTGATCGGTCTTCTTCTTTGGTTCCCTGTGGAGGAGGAGTTTCAGGGTGCGGCTGGGCTCTCTGGACTCCTCTTCAAATCTGACTATGGATCGCACGGGGTGATCAGGAATGGGGTTACAATTCAGTGAGGCGGGAAGGGTCTCACTGGGGCACAGAAAGATCCTAAGGGCTGCAAGGCGTACTGTCAGCTGAAAATGCACTGACCTATGAGCCCACCGCCTCCCTCCTTCCTAGGTGGAGCAGTGGCCTGACTTCATCTCCAAGGTCCGGGACTCTGGCATCCTGACACTGCTTTCCGCGGCATGTGCAAGGACAGACAGAGGCGAGTCCAAGATGGAGCCAATGTGACCACACGTGGTACTAATGTTTCCCAAGAGCAGATGGAGTCAGTGTGTGTCTTTGATTGCCGTATGGGGCGATGCTGAGACGGATAGTGACGTCCAGGTGTGCGCAGGTGGGTCACTGGGACCTCCCACACAAAGCCAAGGAAAAGCCAAGCACACTAGAAAAGCTGTGAGACAGGGCCTGTGCCTGAGTCCAAGCCACATTCAGGGATGACTGCCAGAGGGGCCAAGAGGTTTCGACAAACTACACCGCACCGACATCCCGCCACCTGTAGGTACCCCTGACTCCACCTCCCCTGCACCCAGCAAAACCCAGTCCCTTTGGCTCCTTGACATCCGTGGCAGCCAAAAGATTCAGTGCCTGAAGGCACTTTCCCCAGGAGCAGAGGAACCGGATGGCCCTCAGGAATGAGAGAGGAAGGGCAAGTGGGATGTAACACTAACTTTCCTTGAAGGCAAAGGTCAGCCATGGTGGGTTTGCTTCCCGCTCTTCCTGGACTGACCACGAAGCAATTACTTGGGACATGCAGACCAAGGGAGCTTCCCTGTCCAAGACAGGTACGGAAGCCCAGAACTCCAGGATCATCACACCCTATCATCCAGAAATCGGTTTGGAGAGGGAAGCAATCATAAAAGGGACCCCAACGAAATTTCTCCCTAATGGACTGGGAAGTGTTCTTTGTTGAAGACATTGAGCCAGACTAAGAAGCCTCTAAGCTTCACAGGAGCTGGGCAGACAGAGCAAGAGGGAGGACACAGCAGAGGCCAATGTCACAACACAATGCCACTATCACTAGCATCCAGGAAAAAGTGCCAAATGGGTGACTTGGCGAGGAAGGCCAGTGTTTGAGTGACAGACATGCTTGCCCCATCTTGTTGCCATCTTCCTTCTCCATCCCAGTGTATAGCTTTGGGTAGATTTCTCAATGAGGGCAAAGGGCGACAGGAGTGAGAACCGTCTTCTTGAAGGTCTGTGGGCACACTCCTGCGGGTGGACAATGAGCACCTGTGAGGCCTTTGTCCTTGGCTGGGGATGCCGTCATCTTGGTCCTAGCAAGGAGCCAGCGCAGAATGGGAAGGGTATTAAAACTCCTGCAAGACAGGCCGGAGGCACGAAGCCCCTTCACCGAAGCACAGCCATGGAGAACTCCTGCTATGCCAAAATTCAGGGACTGGATATTAAGACAACAGTGGAAATCACTGTGAAGAGACAGTCAGCTACAGCCTTGCTGAGGCACATTGGCTGGGCCGACTAAAGCTCTGGTGCTGGAAGTCAGGCTGCTGCTCCTTTAAACAATGGCAACTTCCCGGTAGCAGAGGGGCTCCTGTTGAAGCCTCCGCAGCGACTGGATCCGGGGTCCAGTTTCGGGCAGCCTGGGAGAGGGTGCCGCGGGTGTCCTGTCCCAGGGCCAAACCCCCAGGAGTCCTGTCCTCCGGACCTTCTTAAGGCGACTTCCACCGAGGGAGGGGGAGCTTCAGGACGCCTGCTGGGTTCTCGGGACTCCCATTCAGATCCGATTTTGGCCCCCTTCGAGTGAGATAGGATGGGCTCACCACATCTGGTGAGGCAGGCAGGGCCTCGCTGCAGCATAGAATGATCCCATGGGTCTCAAGGCGTGGCGTCAGCTCAAAATTCACTGATCCAACAGCTCTCTGCCTCCCTCCTCCTTTGAAAGAGCACTGGCCTGCCCGGCTTCTAAAAGCCCTGGGGCTCCGGAAGTCGACAGCAATTTACTGTACACGTGCAAACAGGAAAAGGGACAAATCCCAGGTGGAGACCATGCGACGACACGTGGCACTGGCCCATCCCACAGCAGATGGCATGAATGTGTGTAACCAGAGGAATGTGGGGCAACACCAAAACAAACCGTGGTGTCTAGATATGTGCCCAGTGGAAGGGGGGAAAAAGTGACACTTCCATCACAGCAATGGAAAATTGAAGAATTCCCGGGAACGACGAGGGGGCCTGTGACTGACTGGAGCCACATTTTGAAATTAATGCCAGAGGAGCAAAGAGGTTTCTGGAAAACTCACCCCACCACCAAAGCCCCATCACCCAGGTAGCCCTCACATAACGTCCGCTGCACCAAGCTCCAGCACCAGCCCCAGACACAGCCCCAGCCCCAGACCCAGACCCAGACCCAGCCAAGTCCCCTTGGTTCCCTGACATTCGGTACAGACAAAAGATCTAGGGAGCCAGTCCACACAGGAGCAGAGGAGAGGATGTCCCTCAAGAACGGGACAGGAAGTGCAGAGGAAATGCGACACGATCCGTGCAAGAAGACAAGGCCAGTCACGGTCGCCTGGCGCTCATTCTAGGCATTCCACCAACCCATGAGGGGAAACATGGAAACAAGCAAGCTTTGCTGCCTGATAAATTTATGGAAGCGAAGAGCTCTACGGTCATGAGACCTGCCTAATCAAGCAGAAACAGATTTGGAGAGAGAAACAATCATGACAGGGATCTCCAGGAAGTGTCTCCCTGACAGACTGGGAAGTCAAGGACTGGGAAGTCCCTGACAGACATGGAAGACATTAGGCAAGAGAGATAGGCATCTAGGCCAGGGGAGGCAGAGCAAGAGGAAGGAAAGAGCAGAGGGAAGACAGAGCAAGAGGGAGGACAGAGCAGAGGCCAGAGCCGAGGCAGGATACAGCAGCATGCAACATCTGCGGGCATAAGGGGAGGGGTTCTAAAAGGCAGGGCCTCGCTGCAGCACAGAATGAAATGTCGCACAGAATGAAATGCAGCACAGAATGAATGTCGTCGAAAACGATTGACAACCGGCCTCATGACCCAGGCAGAGACACTGAAAGAGGCTCAGCAAAGATAGGCCGACATGCCAGAAATCGCTTTGTGGTGCACCGGGCACATTCGTCGAAAGACACAGACGCACAAGGGCACACACAAACTAACCGACAAAGAGAGGGAAAGAAAGACACAGAGACTGACAGACAGAGAGAGAAGAGAGAATGGGAGACACACACACACACACACACACAGACACACCCACACACACAGAGTCATACAGCAGAGGCATTGAAACACACACCTCCAGGCAACCCCTGAGGCTGCGGGGTTCTGCTCTCGACGAGAACGACCCTGGGGTGAGAGAACAGCCCAGGGGCACGCAGGCCGACCTCTCCTGGAGATGACGGCGGCACGACTTTTGGGGAGACTCACCCCAACAGCGTCCGGGCAGGCCTGAGGCTGGGATGCCGTGCTGCTTCCCCCGGATTCCGCCTGGGGTTTTCTCATCCTGGTCGGCCCTCTGCGACTCCTGGCATCTGGAGACGTTCCCGTCGACCCCGTAGAGATGTCAGGCCGGAGCCTCAGAGCCCCGCCACCCGAGCACTGCCACGGAGGGCTCCTGCTTTGCCGAGCCTCAGGGACCGGTTTCTAAGACAACCGTGGGAAGCACTGTGACGGCAGAGGCCTCTCGCGCCTCGCGCATGCGCATTGGCTAGATCGACTCGCGCTCCGCTCCTGGCAGTCAGGCTGCGTCCCCTTTAAATAATGCCCCCGCTGCGCGGCTGCAGCGAGGCTCCCGCTGCAGCCGCGGCGGCGTGAGGATACGGGATCCAGCTTGGGACGCGGTGGAAGAGGGGACCGCCGGTTCCCTGTCCCAGGGCAAAACCTCCAGCAGTCCCGCCCTCAGGATCCCCTTGAGCCGACTTCCACCGAGGGAAGGGGAGCTTCAGGACGCCTGCTGTGTTCTGGGGACTCCCGTTCAGATCTGATTTTGGCCCCCTCCCAGTGAGATAGGATGGGCTCACCACATCTGGTGAGGCAGGCAGGGCCTCGCTGCAGCACAGAATGATCCCATAGGTCTCAAGGCACAGCGTCAGCTGAACCTTCACTGATCCATCAGCCCTCTGCCTCCCTCCTCCTTCGAAAGAGCAGGGGCCTGCCCCGCTTCTAAAAGCCCTTGGGCCCCGGAAAGCCGACCGCGCTTTACAGGACACGTGCGGGCAGGAACAGGGGCGAATCCGAGGTGGAGACCATGTGACCACGCGTGGCACTGGCGTATCCCACAGCACATGGTGTGAATGTGTGTCACTGGGGGCATATCGGGAGACGGCGAAACCAACGGTGGTGTCCAGGTATGTGCCAGTGGAAGGGGGGAACAAGTGACCTTTCGGTCAGTGCCAAGGAAAATCAAAGAACACCTGGGATTCGGTGGGTGGGGGACCTGTGCCGGACCGAAGCCAGGTTTTCAAATGCCTATCAGAGGAGCAAAGAAGTTTCTGCAGAATTCGCCCCACCGGCAACCCTCCTCCTCCCTGGTAGCTCTGACGCAACTTCCCCTGCACCCAGCCCCAGCCGCAGCCCCAGCCCCAACGCCAGCCCCAGCCCCAGCCCCAGCCCCAGCCCCAGCCCCAGCCCCAGCCCCAGCCCAGTCCCTCTGGTTCCCTGACTTTCGTTTCGGCCACAAGATCAAGGGAGTCAGTCCACACAGGAGCAGAGGAGAGGATGTCCCTCAAGAATGAGACAGGAAGTGCAGAGGAAATGCGACACCACCTATCCTAGAAGACAAGGCCAGTCACGGTCGCCTAGCGCTCATTCTAGGCAATCCACCCACCCATGAGGAGAAACCTGGAGAACAAGGAAGCTTCCCTGTCTGAGACACGTATGGAAGCCAAGAAATCCAGGGTCATGAGACCTGCCCAATGGAGCAGAAAGACGCTTGGAGAGAGATACAATCATGACACGGATCTGCAGGAAGTGTGTCCCTGACGCACTGGGAAGTCATCTTTGCACAAGGGCACACACACACTAACCGACAGAGAGAGGGAAAGAAAGACACAGAGACTGAGAGACAGAGAGAGAAGAGAGAATGGGAGACACACACACACACACACACACACACACACACACACACACACGCAGAGTCATACAGCAGAGGCATTGAAACACACCCCTCCAGGCAACCTCTGAGGCTGCGGGGTTCTGCTGTCGACGAGAACGACCCTCGGGTGAGAGAACAGCCCAGGGGCACGCAGGCCGACCTGTCCTCGAGATGACGGCGGCACGACTTTTGGGGAGACTCACCCCAACAGCGTCCGCGCAGGCCTGAGGCTGGAATGCCGTGCTGCTTCCCCCGGACTCCGCCTGGGGTTTCCTCATCCTGGTCGGCCCTTTGCGAATCCTGCCAACCGGAGACGTTCCCGTCGACCCTGTAGAGATGTCAGGCCGGAGCCTCAGAGCCCCGCCACCCAAGCACTGCCGCGGAGGGCTCCTGCTTTGCCGAGCCTCAGGGACCGGTTTCTAAGACAACCGTGGGAAGCACTGTGACGGCAGAAGCCGCTCGCGCCTCGCGCATGCGCATTGGCTGGACCGACTCCCGCTCCGCTCCTGGCAGACAGGGTGCGTCCCCTTTAAATAATGCCCCCTCTGCGCGGCTGCAGCGAGGCTCCCTCTGCAGCCGTGGCGGCGTGTGGATACGGGGTCCAGCTTGGGACGCCGTGGGAGAGGGGGCCGCCAGTTCACTGTCCCAGGGCCAAACCCCCAGCAGTCCGCCCTCAGGATCCCCTTGAGCCGACTTCCACCGAGGGAAGGGGAGCTTCAAGACGCGTGCTGTGTTCTGGGGACTCCCGTTCAGATCCGATTTTGGCCCCCTCCCAGTGAGATAGGATGGGCTCTCCACATCTGGTGAGGCAGGCAGGGCCTCGCTGCAGCACAGAATGATCCCATAGGTCTCAAGGCGCAGCGTCAGGTGAACCTTCACTGATCCATCAGCCCTCGGCCTCGCTCCTCCTTCGAAAGAGCAGGGGCCTGCCCCGCTTCTAAAAGCCCTGGGGCTCCGGAAAGCCGACCGCGCTTTACAGGACACGTGCAGGCAGGAACAGGGGCGAAGCCGAGGTGGAGACCATGTGACCACGCGTGGCACTGGCGTATCCCACAGCAGATGGTGTGAATGTGTGTCACCGGAGGCATATTGGGAGACGGCGAAACAAACGGTGGTGTCCAGGTATGGGCCAGTGGAAGGCGGGAACAAGTGACCCTTCGGTCAATGCCAAGGGAAATCAAAGAACACCTGGGATTCGGTGGGTGGGGGGCCTGTGCCTGACCCAAGCCAGGTTTTCAAATGCCTATCAGAGGAGCAAAGAAGTTTCTGCAGAATTCGCCCCACACCCAACCCTCCTCCTCCCTGGTAGCCCTGACGCAACTTCCCCTGCACCCAGCCCCAGCCCCAGCCCCAGCCCCAGCCCCAGCCCCAGCCCCAGCCCCAGCCCAGTCCCTCTGGTTCCCTGACATTCGTTTCGGCCACAAGATCAAGGGAATCAGTCCACCCAGGAGCAGAGGACAGGAGGTCCCTCAAGAATGAGACAGGAAGTGCAGAGGAAATGCGACACCACCTGTCCTAGAAGACAAGGCCAGTCACGCTCGCCTAGCGCTCATTCTAGTCAATCCACCCACCCATGAGGAGAAACCTGGAGAACAAGGAAGCTTCCCTGTCTGAGACACGTATGGAAGCCAAGAAATCCAGGGTCATGAGACCTGCCCAATGAAGCAGAAAGACGTTTGGAGAGAGATACAATCATGACGCGGATCTGCAGGAAGTGTGTCCCTGACGCACTGGGAAGTCATCTTTGTTGAAGACATTTGGCCAGAGCGAGAGGCATCCAGGCCCCTGAGAAACACGTGAGGCAGAGCAAGAGGAAGGATAGAGCAGAGGCCAGAGCCCCGGCAGGATACAGCGCCGTGCCACCGCCAGGGGCATAAGTGGAGGGGTTCCAAAAGGGTGGCTTGTCCAGAGAGGCCAGCATTCCAGGGACAGGGATTGTTGCCATCTCCCATTCCCGGCTGCTTCTTCTACACGGTATCGTGGTGTGGCTTCATTCCTCAGAGAAGAACCGTGAAAAGATACAGCCATCTTCTCTGATGTGGTTCTGCTCCGCTACTGCAGGACAAAGAGCTCTGGTGGGGCTCTTTTCCTTGGTTGCTGTGTGGTCATCTTGATCTTAGAAAAGAGGCAGCTCATGATGGGGATGAGATTTCAATTGCTCCGTGACCGATACATCTCCTCACGTGGGCCAGGCCTTCACACACCCAAAGTGGATCCGCGGCGGCGAAAACGATTGACAACCGGCCTCATGACCCAGGCAGAGACGCAGAAAGAGGCTCAGCAAAGACAGGCCGACATGCCAGAAATCGCTTTGTGGTGCACAGGGCACATTCGTCCAAAGACACACACGCACAAGGGCACACACACACTAACCGACAGAGAGAGGGAAAGAAAGACACAGAGACTGAGAGACAGAGATAGAAGAGAGAATGGGAGACACACACACAGACACAGACAGACACACAGACACGCGCATACACACACACACACACACACAGAGTCATACAGCAGAGGTATTGAAACACACATCTCCAGGCAACCCCTGAGGCTGCGGGGTTCTGCTCGCGACGAGAACGACCCTCGGGTGAGAGAAGAGCCCAGGGGCATGCAGGCCGACCTGTCCTCGAGATGACGGCGGCACGACTTTTGGGGAGACTCACCCCAACAGCGACCAGACAGGCCTGAGGCTGGGATGCCGTGCTGCTTCCCCCGCACTCCGCCTGAGGTTTCCTCATCATGGTCGGCCCTTTGCGACTCCTGGCATCCGGAGACGTTCCCGTCGACCTCGTGGAGAGGTCAGGCCGGAGCCTCAGAGCCCTGCCACCCAAGCACTGCCACGGAGGGCTTCTGCTTTGCCAACCCTCAGCGATCGGTTTCTAAGACAACCGTGGGAAGCACTGTGAAGGGAAGAGCCGCTCGTGCCTCGCGCATGCGCTTTGGCTGGGCCGACTCGGTCTCCGCTCCTGGCTCTCAGGCTGTGTCCGCTTTAAATTAGGCCTAGGTTGTGTGGTGTCAGCTAGTCTCCTGCCTCAGCCGTGGTGGCTGCTGGATCCGGGGCCCGGTTTGGGGCAGCGTGGGAGAGAGGGCCGCGGATGTCCTGTCCCAGGGCCAAGCCCCCAGGAGTCCTTTCCTCCGGACCTCCTTGAGCCGACTTCCACGGAGGGATGGGGAGTTTCAGGGCGCCTACTGGCTTCTGGGGACTCCCGTTCAGATCCGATTTTGGCTCCCTCCGAGTGAGATAGGATGGGCTCACCACATCTGATGAGGCAGGCAAGACCTCTCTGCAGCACAGATCTATCCCATGGGTCTCAAGGCGTGTTTTCAGCTGAAAGTTCACTGATCCATTAGCCGTCTGCCTCCCTCCTCCTTTGGAAGAGCAGTGGAGTGCCCGGCTTCTAAAAGCTCTGGGCCTCCGGAAAGCCGACCGCTCTTTCCAGGACACGTGCAAACAGGAAAAGGGGTGAATCCAACGTGGAGTCCATGGGATCACGCGTGGTAGTGGCGTGTCTCATGGCAGATGGTTTGATTGTGTGTCACCGGAGGCATAAGGGGCGATGGCGAAACAAACGGTGGTGTTCAGGCTTGTGCCCGGTGGAAGGCGGAATAAGTGACGTTTTCATCAATGACAAGGAATATCAAAGTACCCCTGGGAACCACGAGGGGCCCCGTGCCTGACGGAAGCCCCATTTTGAAATGCCTGCCCGAGGAGCAGAGAGGTTTCTCCAAAATTCACCCTACTTCCAACCCTCCACCGCCCAGGTAGCCCTTACTCCACCTCTCCTGCACCCAGCCCCAGTCCTGGAAACCAGCAACACTGGAAGCCTTGGAAACCGTGGAACAACTGGAAACCACCTCCAAGGGCATAAGGGGAGGAGTGCCAAACGGGTGACTTGTCCTGAGAGGCTTGCTTTCCATTGACAGGCATCCTTGTTATGTCCCGTTTTCAGCTTCTCTTGAAGATTGATTCGTAGCATGGCTTCATTTCTCAGAGAAGAGCCGTGAGGAGATAGAACCATCTCCTTTCACACTGGTGTCCTCCCCTACTGGAAAACAGTTAGCTCCTTGTAGTTTTTTTTGTTTGTTTGTTTGTTTTTGTTTTTTTGTTGTTGTTGTTGGAGTGTGGTCATCTTGATTCTAGAAAAGAGGCAGCTCAGGATCGGGATGAAATTTCAGTTTCTCTGAGACCGACGCTTTTCGCATTGTCGAGGTCTTCAGAAAGCCAAAGTGGAACTGCCGCGGAAATGATTGACAACCGGCCACATGACCCAGGCAGAGACGCAGACTGGGGCCCACTAAAGACACGCTGACATGCAAGAGATCGCTTTGTAACGCACTGGGCACATAAACACACACGCACACGGGCTCACACACACACAGAGACAGAGAAAGTGAGAGAAACAGACAGAGAGTGAGTGACAGAGAGAGAAGAGAGAATGGGAGACACACGCACCAGACATACAGCAGTGGCAGAGAGACACACACCCCCAGGCAATCACTGAGGCTGCGGGTCTCTGCTCTTTGGGAGAATGACCCTCGGGTGAGAGAGTAGTCCTTCGGCACACAGACAAACCTGTCCTCGAGATCACCAGGGGCATGACTTTGGAGGCTCACCTGAACACCGTACTGGCAGGCCTGAGGCTGGGATGCCACCCCGCTTTCCCCGGACTCCATCTGCTGTTTCTGCATCCTGGTAGCCCCTCTGTGTAGCATAATGTCCCGAATCTGTTTTGTCGACCCCCTGGATTGGTCAGGCTGGAGCCTCGACACTGACGCACTGTCACGGAAGGCTCCTGCTTTGTCAAGGCTCAGGGAATCGTCCTCAGCCAACCGTTGGAACCGCCGTCACAGGGGAATGGGCTCGTGCCTCCCGCATGCGCATTCCCCAGGCCGACTCCTGCTTTGCTCTTCAAACTCTGGCTGTGGCCCCTTTAAACAGGTTCGGCGACACGTGGCGGGGGTTCTGTGGCAGTAGCAGTGGCGGCTGGAGCGTGGATGTAGTAGAGGTCGTTATGGGAGTGGGAGCTTCGGGTCCTCCAGGGCTGGACCCCCGGGAGTCCTGTTTTCAGAACCTCCTTGAGCCAACTTCTACCGGTGCAGGGGGACCCCCCTTCAAGGCGCCAGGTCGGGTCTCCAGACTCACAGGCTGACTTACATTGTGGTGATCAGAGTTCACTGCAGCCTCCATCTCCCAGGCTGAAGTGATTTTCTTGTCTCAGCCTCCCACATACCTGGGACTACAGGCATGTGCCCCCACACTCAACTACTTTTCTCCAAAAACATTTTTGTACAAATGGGGACTTACTATGTTGCCTGGCTCATGTCAAACTCCTGGGCTCAAACTGTCCTCCTGTGTTGGCCTCCCAAAGTGCTGAGATTACAGGTGTGTGTTTGCTCCTGCAGCTAAATTCTTATATCTTAAATCCCTACCTCCCGCAATAAGCAGATGTTAGGCACACTTATTTTATAACTTTTTGCTGTTTATGTCTCTTTTTGTCCCTGGACACAGGGATTAGCGACCCACTCTCCACCAAATTTCAAATCATTAGGGGAATTATGTTGTGTCCCAGGAGTGGCTGGGGCTTCAAGTACCTGCTGCTCTAACATGGGCCTGCTGAGGAGTACAATTCACCTTTTGTTTCTGTGTTAACAACCTTCCTGAGCTCCTCTAAGTCAGTCCATCCTGCCACAACTGGCAAGAATCAAGAAACTCTCCAAGAAAATGTTTCTCAACCTGCCTGTTGTCAAGTAGAAGACAGGTCTGCTGACCATGGCAAGCATGGCAGTGCATGACAGTGAGCGCCCCCCACCGTGTTTGCTATTCACTGCATGTTCCACCTGAACTTTCCCATCTGCTCAGTGAGTCTTGACGGTGGGGTAAAGGGGACTCACTCTCAAAGACCAAGGCTGACTCTCTCTGAATACAATGGCTTGACCTAATTACTGTCACTGTGGTTTTGTCTTCAGGGGCTGAAAGATACAATGAGAATTTATTCCTTTAATTGTCCTGTTGATGCACAAAATACTTAAATGCTTCTACATAGGTCTGCTCTTGTGCACCATAGAGCACTAAGGGAAAGTCCCCACAATAAAAGTACTTTTCACCTGAGCTGCTACGTGTGACAGTTAAGCAGATGAAGGTTAAAAAAATCAAAGCTCCCCAAATATGGGTATGACAACTGATCCAACCTCACGGTCTGTACTTTCCCTCTGTAACAGCATGGATAAATACAGAGATAACTAGCAACTGATACCCTGGTGCACCAAGCAATTGAAGTATTTGTGTGATTAAAAACCAGCATTTAACCATACTCTAGATACACTAAATATCAACCTCACACACACTCATAGCCTATAATTCCTCTTTGCTTCTAGATGGCAGTTACAATTGGAAAGGAAATACCTAGTTTACAGGAGGCATTAATACTTCATTGCTGCAGAAACTAAACCCTTAAAAGAATGTATCCTGGACTTTCTGACCTGGATACTAATAAACAGTGAAAAATATGTATCTAAGAATACACTTGGAACAGAAATGTGAAAAACCAAAAGTAAGAGATATTATGAAGGATCAAATATAAAATGACCCAGTGCTAAAGAGGCAACAAAGAAAATTGTAGAAGAAAATGACAAGAGGCATTATGCCTTCATGAGTTTGTGCTACTGTATAAGAAAATACAATAGACTGGGTAATTTCTGAAGAAGAGAAATTACTTCTCACAGTTCCATAGGCTGGAAGTCCAAGATCAAGGTGCCAGCAGGATTGGTGTCTGGTGAGGACCAGGTCTTTGCAACCAAGATGGTACCTTGTGCACTATGTCTTCAGGAGGAGATGCACTGTGTCCTCACATGGCAGAAGGTGGAAGGGCAAAACAGGGGAAGCCCACTCCCTCCAGTCCTTGTGTAAGGACCCTAAACCCATTCGTGAAGATTCTCCCTTCATGACTGAGTCACTACCCAAGGGCCGTACTTCTTAATCCTATAACATTGTGATTAATTTTAGGGGAAACATTCAGAACATAGCACTCTATATTCAATTATTTAAAAATTATTTTGTTGTTTTGCTTTTCTTTTTTTCAAATGACTTAAAGTGCACAAAATTTGATCAATCATATTCCTTGGCTCATAGCATACCTTGGCTCTAATTTCATCCTTGTCTGTGCCTGGCCCTCTATGTAAATGTATTTGAATGTATTTGAATAATATGGTAATCACTTGTGAACCCAGAACACAACCCAAGAACTAGGGTTCTGACCCTAACATCTGCTCCTCCTCTGTCCTTTTTCCTGATTTACACCATTCAGCCCCAGGGCAACTACTATCCTGAATTTATGTTTAGGATTCCCTGCCTTTAAAAAAACATTGTTTTATTGCATATATATGATTGCCCTAAATGACATATTATTTAGTTTTTAAGGGTATAATTTATTTACCCATTCTCCTATAAATTTACCCATTCTCCTATTAATGAACATCTGGCTTGTTTCCATATATTTGCTATTATGAATGGCATTACATGAGCATTTTTTTTTTTTTTACTACTTCTGGTACATATGGGCAAGAGTTTCTCCAGGGCCTATGGTAGAGAAATTACTTTGCCATAACATATGAGAATGCTCAACTTTATAAGATAATCCAAATTGTTTTCCAAAGTGGTTGTTCTAATTTAAACTCTCACCTCCTGTATTAGTTCGAGATGATCTTGTTGATCCACAGTCTCTCCATATTTGGTGATATGGTTTGGTTGTGTGCCCACTCAAATCTCAGCTTGAATTCTATCTCCCAGAATACCAACATGTTGTGGGAGGGACCCAGGGTGAGGTAACTGAATGATGGAGGCCAGTCTTTCCTGTGCTATTCTCATGATAGTGAATAAGCCTCATGAGATCTGATGGGTTTATCAGGGGTTTCTGCTTTGGCTTCCTCCTCATTTTCTCTTGCTGCTGCCATGTAAGAAGTCCCTTTCACCTCCTGCCATGACTCTGAGGCCTCCCCCACCATGTGGGACTGTAAATCAAATTACAGTTCTTTTTCTTTAAACCTCTTTTTCTTCTCAGACTTGGATATGTCTTTATCAGCAGTGTGAAAATGGAATAATACAGTAAATTAATACCAGTGGTGTGGGGTGCTGCTGAAAAGATAACCAAAAATGTGGAAGCGACTTTGAAACTTGGTAACAGGCAGAGGCTGGAACAGTTTGGAGGGCTCAGAAGAACACTGGAAAAGTTGGAAATTTTGGAACCTCCTAGAGACTTATTGAATGGCTTTGACAAAAATGCTGATAGTGTTTTGAACAATAAGGTCCAGGCTGAGGTGGTCTCAGATGGAGATGAGGAACTTGTTGGGAACTGGAGCAAAGGTGATTCTTGTTATGTTTTAGCAAAGAGAATGGCAGCCTTTTGCCCCTGCCCTAGAGATTTGTGGAACTTTGAACTTGAGGGAGATGATTTAGGTTTTCTGCTGGAAGAAATTTCTAAGCAGTAAAGCATTCAAGAGGTGACTTGGGTGATGCTAAAGGCCTTCAGTTTTATAAAGGAAGCAGAGCATACAAGTTTGGAAAATTTGCAGCCTGACAAATTGATAGAAAAGAAAATCCCATTTTCTGAGGATAAATTCAAGCAGTCTGCAGAAATTTGCATAAGTAACAAGAAGCTGAATGTTAATCCCCAAAACAATGGGGAAAATTTCTACGGGACATGTCACAGGTCATCACAGCAGCCCCTCCCATCACAAGCCCGGAGGCCTAGGAGGAAAAACTGTTTTTCTGGGCTGGGCCCAGGTTGACTGTGCTGTGTGCAGCCTAGAGCCTTGGTTCTCTGCGTTTCAGCCCTTCCAGCCATGGCTGAAAGGGGCCAACATAGATCTCAGGCCATGGCCTTGAGAGTGCAAACACCAAGCCTTGGCAGCTTCCACGTGGTGTTGAGCCTGCACATGCATAGAAGTCAAGAATTGAGGTTTGGAATCCCCCACCTAGATTTCAGAGGATGTACGAAAATACCGGGATATCCAAGCAGAAGTTTGCTGCAGGGGTGGGGCTCTGATGGAGAACCTCTGCTAGGGCTGTGCAGAAGGGAAATGTGGGGTTGGAGACCCTACACAGAGTCCCTACTGGGGCACTTCCTAGTGGAGCTGTGAGGAGAGGGCCACTCTCCTCCAGGCCCCAGAATGGTAGATTCACTGACGGCTTGCACTGTGAGCCTGGAAAAGCTGCAGTCACTAAACATCAGCCCATGAAAACAGCCAGGAGGTGGGCTATACCCTGCAAAGCCACAGAGGCAGAACTACCCAAGGCCGTGGTAGCCCACCTCTTGCATCAGCATGATCTTGATGTGAAACATGAAGTCAATGGAGATCATTTTGGAGCTTTAAAATTTGACTACCTTGCTGGATTTCAGACTGGCATGGGGCCTGTAAACCCTTTGTTTTGGCCAATTTCTCCCATTTGGAACAGCTGCATTTGCTCAATTACCTGTACCCCCACTGTATCTAGGAAGTAACTAGCTTGATTTGGATTTTACAGGGTCATAGGCAGAAGAGACTTGCCTTGTCTCAGATGAGACTTTGGACAGTGGACATTTGGGTTAATGCTGAAATGAGTTAAGACTTTGGGGGACTGTTGGGAAGGCATAATAGGTTTTGAAATGTGAGGACATGAGATTTGGAGAGGACATGAGACTTGGAGGGGCCAAGAGTGGAAAAATATGGTTTGACTATGTCGCTACCCAAATCTCAACTTGAATTGTATTGCTCAGAATTCCCACGTGTTTGGGGAGGGAACCAGGGGGAGGTAGTTGAATCTTTGGGGTCGGTCTTTCCCATGCTATTCTTGTGATAGTGAATAAATCTCACAAGATCTGATGGGTTTATCAGTGGTTTCATCTTTTGCTTCTTTTGCCTCCTTCTCATATTCTCTTGCCACTGCCATGTAAGAAGTGCTGTTCATCCACCGCCATAACTCTGAGGCCTCCTCAACCATGTGGAACCCTAAATACAATTAATCCTCTTTTTCTTCCCTATCTCAGGTATGTCTTTATCAGCAGTGTGAATGTGGACTAATACATTTGGTATTGTCAAACTTCTTAATTACTGTGGGGAGAATAGATGTGTAGTATCTTGGGCATTCTCCTGATTACTAATGAGGTTGAGAAATTTTTTACATTTTTCAGGCTTTCTCTTTTGTGAAATCCCTATTGATGTATTTTCCCAATTTTCTGTTAGGTTGCTATTTTTAAAATTAATTCATAGGAGCTCCTTATACTTAGTTGATATGATTTTAATCTTTCATAGGTTTTAGGTACTGCAAATATATTCTAATTTATAGTTTACCTTTTCACATTTTTACTTTTATTTTTTAATTTCTATTTCTTTTTTTGAGACAGAGTCTAGCTCTGTTATTCAGGCTGGAGTGCAGTGGCTCACTGCAACCTCCACCTCCTGGGTTCAGATGATTCTCGTGCCTCAGCTTCCCAAGTAGCTGGGATTACAGGTGTCTGCCACTAATGCCAAGCTAATTTCTTGTATTTTTAGCAGAGACGGGGTTTCACCATGTTGTCCAGCCTGGTCTCAAACTCCTGACCTCAGGTGATGTACTGTTGGGATTCCAGGCTTGAGACAACGTGCCCAGCCTATCTTTCCACTTTTTGATGTAAAAAGTTCTTAATTTTGTGATAGTCAAAATGTCTAATCTTTTTTAATGGTTAAATGGCTTTTTGTGTCTCATTCACTTACATTTTCTACTAAAAGTACTAAAGTTTTATTTCTGAAATGTAAGTCTTTGCTCCTCTGGAATTTAATGTTTGTATATAGAGTGAAGTAGGAATATAATTTCATTTTGTTTCCTATATCAATAACCATTATTTTTCTATTCTATTTATTGAAAAGTCCTTTCTTTCCTTGCTGATCTGCCATGTCATCTACATCACATATCAAAGATTAAATTTGTGGAGATTTGTTTGGGAACTCTCTATTCTGTTTCCTCTGTCAGTTTATTGTGAAGACCACACTGTCTTAATTGCTGTGGCTTTTTAAAAGTTCTGATATTTTGAAGCACAAATCTTTCCTCTTCTTCAATAAGGTCTTTGATATTCTTGGCCCCTTCCCTTTTCCATATACGTATTTTTTATATATATTATATATATCCATATATATTTTTATATATATATATATACTTATATATATAGTGAGACAAGGTCTCACTTTGTTGCCCAGGCTTGAAGACTGGTGCAATCAGAGCTGACTGCAGACTTGAACCCCCAGGCTCAAGAACTCCTCCTACCGCAGCCTCCCAAGTAACTGGGACACTAAGGCATGCACCACCTCATCCAGCTAATTAAAACAAAAAATTATTATTTTTTGTAACGATGGGGATCTTGCTATGCTGCCCAGGCTGGTCTCAAACTTTTGGCCTCAAGCAATCCTCTCACCTCAAGCTCCCAAAGTTCTCGGATCACAAGAGTGAGCCACCACACCTGGCTCCATTTTCCATATTTTAAGAACATTTTTTCAAAGCTGCTCAAGACTGCTTTATTCTGTTGGTGCTACTTGCAGCTCCCTTACTTCGCCTTGGAAATACTGTTAATGAAGAAAATCTTAAGAGTCGAAAAATAAAATATTATTTCTTTTCTTCCAATTGCAAAAGAGCAGACACCCTCCTGAATCATAAAGCTGGTTTTGATAAATTGGTGAAATGAGAGCATACACAGTATTATTAATTCTGTTCTAATTTCTGCTTCACTGTGGAGTGTCTTCACAGAGTTCTAAAAGATTATTGCTATGAAATATTCTTATACATGTAACCCATAACCTCTACAATTCTGCAGTTGTACTTGGCTGTCTTACCTAATACTCAGTTGCTTTGCTTCATAATATTTAAATTGGCATCTTTATTTTACAAAATGCATAAATACTAGTATAGATTTTTAGTTAAGCCAGAAGAAAGTAGACTTTATTTACTAACATAACTTATATGTAAAGGTTTCATAAATCTGCTTCTTTTCTTTTACATCATAACAACCACTGAAAATAATATTTCTATAGCAGTTGGGAATAAATGGACAATGACTTTTGTGGCCAGAGGTGAATGGCCCAGGGGCTCCTGCACTCCAGGTCCCACTGAGCCTGCCACACAGCTGAGGGCATTGGTATTTCCACACACCTATAGGGCACACTGTCCCAGAACACAGATCAGATGTTCTCCTTTATTCAAAGGGGGAGTTGAGAGTATTGTCATTGTAATTAAATTAATAAATACATATTTATACAGTGTTAAAATCTGGTTGGACTTCTGTCCCTTCACAAAACAAATTGCTTAAATGAAACCACAGAGTTAACATAAATGAGTACATTTGCTTCTATGATATGCTCTTTTAAATGGAATTAGAATCTAATTTGAAATGTCAATTAAAAGTTTAAATATTCAACTCAATTACATTTAGATTTTGGTTTTGTTTTGTTTTGAGATGGAATTTAGCTCTTGTCACCCAGGCTGGAATGCAATGGTGCCATCTCAGCTCACTGCAAGCACCTTCTCTCGGGTCCAAGAAATTCTCTTGCCTCAACCTCCTGAGTAGCTGGGATTACAGGTGCCTGCCACCACGTCTGGCTAATTTTTGTATTTTCAGTAGAGATGGGGGTTTCACCATGTTGGCCAGGCTGGTCTTGAACTCCTGACCTCACGTGATCCACCCACCTTGGCCTCCCAAAGTGCTGGGATTACAAGTGTGAGCCACCGCGCTTGGCCTTTTTAGATTATTTTACTTTATTTTAGTTACTTATTTTTATGACTTTATTGTTATAAAAATGCTAGCTTTTTAAAAAAAATCAATCAATATAACAAAGAACATAGAAGATGATCAACAAGCATTCCCACCTCCATGATCTGGAAATAACTGTCATCAATCCAAAAGCTGACACATGGTGGATCCCTTCACACCAGTTCCCAGTACAAAATAACCCCTGGCTTGTAGAAAACATTATTATTATCATTAGTATTTTCGAGACAGAATTTGAGTCTTGTAGCCCAGGCTGGAGTGCAATGGTCCAATCTCAGCTCACTGCAACCTCTGCCTCCCAGGATCAAAGTATTCTTCTGCCTCAGCCTCCCAAGCAGCTGGGATTACAGGCATGCTCCACCATGGCCTGCTAATTTTTTGTATTTTTAGTAGAGACAGGGTTTCACCACGTTGGCCAGGCTGGTCTCAAACTCCTCACTTCAGGTGATCCACTTGTCTCAACCTTCCAAAGTGTTGGGATTACAGGCATGAACCACCACACCTGGACTAGAAAACATTATTCAATAGCAAACAGTAGCAGTATGCTTGGAGGTTTTAGGACTGATTATTTTAAAATCTGTAGAAAAGTTCAATGCATTACCTTAGGCTATATTCCCAGGGCAGAGTCTCATCTGTTAATAGGGGGCTGGTCTAAGGGTCCTTCCAGCTCTCAGATTAATGGTTTCCCATGTTGAACTGCTCCCTGCCACCCATCCGTCCTTGGTTTTGTTTGTTTGTTTGTTTGTTTTTACAGAGACAAGGTCTCACTATATTGCCCAGGCTGGTCTTGAACTCCTGGCCTTAAGCGATCCTCCTGCCTTGGCCTCCCAAACTCTTGGAGTTACAGATGTGAGCCTTTGTGCTCAGCCCATCCTTGGCTGTTCAAGTATGGAGGTAAATTGTAGATGCCAAGTTTACCTCCAGACCAGAAGGGGCAGATGCCCCAGGGCAGAATCATAACCCTAACCAGGCCTCCCACTACATGAAGACATTATTTTCTGAAGCTTAATCCTGGACAAAGGTCTGACCAGTAGCACTGTGTTCATGAATATCAGGTCAAAAATTTAAAACTGGGAATATCTGGAAGAACTTGGTAGATGCAGGTGCAGTCTGCAGTCCAATGGTCAGCCACAAAAACAGGCTACCTGTTCTTTCTCTTTATCATGGAGTCCTTGATGTAAAAATCGATGACACTTTCTTGCTTCTGGTGTGCTTCCCTTTCTTCTTCATTTTCCATAGTAGTTTCCTCCATCCCACCTCTCAACAGGCCACAGTCAATTCAGGAATTTTTAACCATGAAAATGAGTCTCCATAACATGAATTTAGAGGCCAGGCAGGGTGGCTCATGTCTGTAATCCCAGCACTCTGGGAGGCTGAAGTGGGAGAATGCCTTGAGCTTAGGAGTTTGAGACTATCCTGGGCAACATGGTGAAACCCTGTCTCTAACCAAAAATAAATGAATAAAAAAAAATAAGCCATGTATGGTGGTGCAGCTACTAGTCCAGCTACTCAGGAGGCTGAGGTGGGAGGATTGCTTGAGTCAAGGAGGTCAAGTCTGAAGTGGGCCAAGATCATGCCACTGCAATCCATCCTGGGCAACAGAGTGAGACCTTATCTCAAGAAAAAAAAAAGATTTATAGGACAGACTGACTCTCTTATTACAAGCCAATGCTCATTTGCAATTCCATAAATCCTAGGGCACCTCTTAAGGATTATGCTAAATCTACTCTACCCGTGCTCTATAAATGGATTCACTATTGTAGATGCCACTAAGAACATTCATGATTCACCAGAGGAGGTAAAAATAGCAGCATTAATAGGAGTTTGGAAGAAGCTGATTCCAACCCTCATAAATGACTTTGAGTGGTTCAAGACTTTAGCAGAGGAAGGAACCACAGTTGTGGTGAAGATAGCAAGAGAACTAGAATTACAAGTGGAGCCTGAAGATGTGAGTGAATTGCTGCAATGTTTTGTTTTTTGTTTTTTGTTTTTTGTTTTTTTTTTTTTGAGATGGAGTTGTGCTCTTGTTGCCCAGGCTGGAGTACAATGGTGCGATCTCAGCTCACCAAAACCTCCACCTCCTGGTTTCAAGTGATTCTCCTGCCTCAGCCTCCTGAATAGCTGGTATTGTAGGCATGTGCCACGACACCCAGCTAATTTTGTATTTTTAGTAGAGACGGAGTTTCACCATGTTGGTCAGGCTGGTCTCGAACTCCCAACGTCAGATGATCCACTAGCCTCAGCCTACAAAAGTACTGGGATTACAGGCATGAGCCACCGCACCCAGCCGAATAGCTGCAATCTTAATGGATAAAGTGTTGCTTATTATGAATGAGTAAAGAAAGTGGTTTCTTGGGATGGAATCTACTCCTGCTGAAGATGCCGTGAACATTGTGGAAAGAACAACAAAGGACTTAGACTATTCCATAAACTTAGTTGATAGAGGAGTGGCAAAGTTTGAGAGGATTGGTTCCAATTTGATACAAATTCTACTGTGGGTAAAATGCTACCAAACTGTACAGCATGCTACAGCGAAATCTTTTGTGAAAGCAAGAGTCAGTCAATGCAGCTAACTTCATTGTCATGTTATTTTAAGAAATTACCACTCCCTCTCCAGCCCTCAGCAACCATCACCCTGAGCAGTCAGTAGCTATCAACACTGAGACAAGACCATCCACCAGCAAAATGATGATGACTTGCTGAAGGCCCAGATGATGGTTAGCATTTTTTGGCAATCAAGTATTTTCAAAGTAAGGCATATACATTATATTTTAGACATAATGCTATTGCAAACTTAATTGACTACAGTAGTTTAAACTTAACTTTTTTTTTTTTGAGATGGAGTCTCACTCTGTTGCCCAGGTTGGAGTGCAGTGGTGTGATCTTGTCTCACTGCAAACTCTGCCTCCCAGGTTCAAACAATTCTCCTGCCTCAGCCTCTTGAGTATCTAGGAATACAGGTGCTCACCACCATTTTTGTATTTTCACAGGGTTTCGTATTTTCACAGGGTTTCCCCATGCTGGCCAGGCAGGTCTCGAACTTCTGACCTCTGGTGATCCACCTACCTTGGCCTCCCAATGTGCTGGGATTCCAGGTGTGAGCCACCATGCCCGGCAACATATCTTTTATGTGCACTAGAAAGCAAAGAGTTTCTTGTGACTTGCAAAAAATTTCGTGTGACTTGCTCTATTGTGATGTTCGCTTTATTGTGGTGACCTAGAACCAAACCTGCAATATCTCCAAGGTGCGCCTGTACCCCTGAAAGCAGAGCTGGAGTGAAGACTTGGGTGTGGATAGTTTATTTGGGAAGTGATTCCAAGAAGCAAGAGTGAGAGGTGGGAAGAGTGAACCAGGCAAGAAGAAAAAAGCCAAAATAATGGCATGCTATTGAGACTGCTCCCATGCACTTTTTTTATACAGGACCTTCCGAGAGACTCTGGAAAGTTACCCAGGACTGTCCACCTGAAACATGAACCTCGAGCATTTGCCCACCTGTCCCACACTGGTTGAGGTCTTCCCCTGAGGCTGTTAACCTGCAAGTGTTTCTGGGCTGCATTTGTGCTCAGGCAAAATCCTACAATAGTGGAGATGTCCTGGGGTGGAAAGTGTAGCTTGAGTTTGCTGGCAGCACAAGGGAAGCCTGTGCTTCAATGGAACCCCCACGGTGGCTGAGACTGAATGAAAGGTGTGCTGAGAAGACATGACACCGTCGTCATTGCACGGAGGAATCGTAGCCATCGATCTTGGAAAGAGGACTACTGCCCTGAATCCTGCGCTTGAGAAGGTGCCTCTCTGGCCCTCCACTGACTGTACCCTGGCCCACCCAGAGCTCTCACCCTCTCTTCTAGGGCACACGCTGGGCACTCAGGCCCTTGGCCAAATGTGCCTGAGCCTGCATGGCCTCTTCCCTGGGTCCATTTCAAAGCGCAAACTGTGCTTGTCCAAATGGTGCCCAAGACTCTGCTGTCTGAAGGGGTGAGAATTGTGGATGGAGCTTGCATGGGGCCTAGGGAGTCCCCCACACAGGGGTACGCAAAGCTTCTCAAGTGAGGACAGGGCTAGCTATGATGAAAGAAAAAAGTTTAGCCTGGGGCTGAGGATCAGCTCTCCCTTTACTACCACATTCCCGCGCAGAGCACCAAGAAATCGGAGAATTCTACACTCGACTTCGACCTTGTGGGTTATTATGGCGGTATATTTATTGAAGTAGAAGAATAGAACATATTTAGCTATTTTTTTAGATTCATTTATAATTCATAATTATTTAGACATAATGCAAATATGGGCTGGAATTCATGTTCTGATTTTTGTGGCCTTGAGCTAAGGGAAGGGGACCCAGGAAATGGGTTTTATGTGCTTGGATGGCTTCATGGAATCCCCAACTTCATTAGCTGCCGTGATGACTCAAGGTTGTTACTAAAATCCACTTTGTATTATCTTTAAAAACCAAGGGATATTATGTAGCTCAGCAGTTAGAAGGCACTTGACTCAAAATATCTATGAACCAAAGGATATAAATGACTAAGAGCAGGAGGATCATTACCTGAAGGGGTGGAGGGTTGATCTCAGGATATGACCTGTGAGATCCTTCCTGCTGGCTCAGTGCTGACTGAACGTGGGGCAGGAGAGCCCCAGGAGCAACACATATCTGGGATAGGAGGGAATGCGGGGAGGAAGGAAAGAGAAATAGGCCCTTTTTGTTTTTATTGATCCATGACAATTATACATATGTCTAGGGTACATGTGATATTTTGATATATGCATACAATGTGCACTGATCAAATCAAGATAATTTGCATATCCATCACCTCAAACATTTATCATTTATTTGTGTTAGGAAAATTCCACATCTTTCTTCTAGCCATTTTGAAATGTATAATAAGTTATTGTTAATGATCATCACTCTACTGTGCTATTGAACACTAGAACTTCTGTTCCTTCCATCTAACTGTATTTTTGTGCCCATTAACCAACTTCTGGGAAGGGTAAAATGGTGGTTGGATGAAAAGGGCCCTTCTTAAGGCAAAGAAAATCTTACAAGAAGGGAAGACATCTTAGGAGGAAAAATAAAAAGGTGGACCATGGGCTTAGAGTGGGGACTGCAGAAATTGAATGGCAAAGAAAAAACCAACTTAGCATTGTGAAAATAAATCTCAATGTCATTCCTTTCACAAGTCCAATGGCTGATATTCTTTTGGCAAGCTGGATATGAAGTAGGAATCTTTCTTTGAGTCATACATTTTCATGATTATGATTATTATTGAATAATAGGTGACAATTATTGAGAGCAATTATTGAGGACAATTATTGAGCTTTCACAAGCTCTTTTCAAAGGCCTTTATATATGTTTTCTCCACTTCTGTTAGATATTCTTATTATTCCCATTTTGTATATGAGGGATGCACAGGCATAAAGCCTATGTGGAGGCAGAGAGCAGCTAAGTAACCTGACCACGGCCCAACAGCAAATAAATGGTGGGGCCACATGCAAATCGAGGCAGAACCCTTCTATTTTATGAAGCTCAATGTTTTCTTGTTTTCATCTTGTTATGAATACACTTATTTGCAAAGGGGTTTTGAAGCTACATTAAAACATTTTGCGGTCGTGCGTGGTGGCTGTTGCCTATAATCCCAGCGTTTTGGGAGACCAAAGTGGGCAGATTGCCTGAGCTCAGGAGTTTGAGACCAGCCTGGCCAACATGGTGAAACCCTGTGTCTACTAAAAATGCAAAAAAATTAGCCGGGCATGTTAGTGTGCACCTGTAATCTCAGATAATCTGGAGGCTGAGGCAGGAGAATCGCTTGAACCCAGGAGAGGAAGGTTGCAGTAAGCTGAGATCGTGCCACTGCACTCCAGCCTGGGCAACAGAGTGAGACTCTGTCTCTAAATAAATAAATAAATAAATAAATAAATAAATAAATAAATAAGATTGAAATTTGAGCTCCTGACCATGTCTCTAGGTTGTACTCATATGTATTTTGATGTCTTCTAAGATTTATTCTTAGTGCATTTTTTAAGTTAAAGTATTTACTTACTGAGCATCTACTGTATATCACGTGCTGAGATAGGCATCAGCAGTGCAGGGAACATATGGCACAGTCTCTGCCCTCAAGTAATTTTCACTCACCACATATATTTATTAGGACACCGATACATGTGTAAATATAAGATAGTAAGATAGACATTGCAAGAAGTAATTATTTACTGTAAACCTATTTCATAGGATTTTAATCTTAAAGTACTTTCACCCTATTTCCAAAAAAAATGTGTTGCATAACTTTAAAGGGATTTTCAGTTTGAAATCATCATATGAACTGCAGTAGCATCTGCTGGTGAAATACTGCTTTGTATCTATTAGAATAGTCCAAACAATTGGGAGAGAACTGCATTATTAGAGCTGTAAAATTTACTTTCTAGAAATCTCAGAAAAGAAGAGGAAGTTCTATGGTAGATGACTAAGATGACATCTAAACTCTTCTCTTAAGCTACTGAAGTTCTGTGGATATCTCACAGCACAAAGTTCAAGTGTATGCCCACAACTCCTCATGCCACAAGATGTGACACCTTTCCAATCTCTTTTTGCAAAAGTTTCCAATTCTAAGAGTACTTTTTATACCCACATATTCCGGATTTTGTAGTGCACGCAAAGACAAGATGGGAAGGGGGCTTCGATTTGTTGATGCCAGCTGCTCTATGGACCAGGCCCTGCCCATGCATCCATGTTGGTTCTTTTATCCCTACATCAGCCATAGCCCATAGGCATTAACCTCCATTGTACAGACGAGGAAATTGAAACTCTAAGAGAATATGCAATTTACCCAGAGTCACGCAGCTTGTGTATGTAAGAGTTGGAATGAAAATCTAATCTGAGTCTCAAGTCTCCTTCCACAATATGGTTTTGATTACATTTTGCAATCACCTTAGCAGGGATATGTCTGCCCTAAAAGATAGTAAGTAGGAATACTTCTCTCTATACCTTAACCTAACATCCATGGGCTTCATTTTTGTATTTGGAGGTGTCATAACATTATAATAATTTGATTTTATTTGAATAGTGAGTATTATACTACTCAGTCTAGAAATCTGTGACATCCCGGTCTAAACTGCATGATAGCAATGAAGCTTCTTAAAGGAGACAAGTATGAGAAATAAAGTAGAAATAAGCTGAATTTCTATGGAGTTGCTACTTCTGAATTTAAAGTTAGCTGAGGTTAAGTAGATATTCAAAAAGATCACTATAATCTTCACTTGAATAATATAAACATTTATTATTTCTTACATATTTATTTATTTATGGAACATAGATGTAATTTTAAAACAGAATATTTGCAAATTGTATTAAAATATATTAAAAACATAATACATTATGACCCAATAGAGTTTTTCACAGTAACTCAGTGTTAGTTTAAAATGTGAAATTCAATCAATATAATTCACCATAGAATATAGTGTGTATGTCAGTATAATGTATATCCAAATTGGAAAGAAGTAAATTTATCTTTGTTTTTTAGTAAGATGAAATTAAAATTTTAGGGAATTTCAACTTTCATTTTAGATTCTGGAGGGTACCTGTGCAGGTTTATTACATGGGTGTGTTGTGTGATGATGAGATTTGGGGTATGAATGAAGGTGTGAGTGCCTATCTTGAATTTGCACCCAGAGCAATCTCCCCTGATCAGCAGAGGGTAAACTAACTTGAATTACACTTGAATTTCTTAGGAGAGCAGGTCACAAAGGGCAAATTGTGGTCCAGAGACAAAAGTGTCCAATGGTCTAAAATGAGCCTGCCATATCACTTAGGGTACAGGTCTTAACACAAATACATTTCAGAACGGGGTCAAACCGTTGTTTAAAGATAAATGTAAGCTGGGTGTGGAGGCACACGTCTATAATTCCAGCTACTCAGGAGGCTGAGGCAGGAGGATCCCTTGAGTTCAGGGGTTTAAGACCAGCCTGGACAACATAGGAAGATCCCATCTCAATTTTTAAAAATGAGAAAAAAATAGATAAACTTAAGCATATTAACATTTTAAAGAGTTTATTTAAGCAAACAGGGATTCATGGATCAGCCAGCTCCAAACTGAAAGTGGTTGGAGGATCTACTGGAGGTGTTTGTAGGGAAGGCTTTTATAGGGTGAATGTAGAAGTAGAGTAGAGAACCTATTTGTTTGGCAAAAATTTGGGCAGTTGCATTATTTGAACTATCCTGGTGGTAGTTCTCTCATTACACAGCTAATACTCAGCGGGCCACTTGTTGGTGGGCTAAGCTTGTTTCATTTTGTCTATGTAGGAACCCAGGCCATGGGAGCTATCTCAGCCTAATGCTCTCCCATTACATTATTTTACACCTCTCTGTATCAGGATAAGTGGGGATCTTCCCCATGAGGCTTCTTACCACCCTGTTTCCCTCAGGAAAATGTAACTGTCCCTTTTGCCTCTGTAGGCAATCTTCTGAACAGGGCTTTCCTAATATTCTTATCTCATCTTATTTTATCTTATCCTCTTCTCTGTACCTTGTTTACATGCTTCTGGAACACTTGTGTGTCTTGCATCCATCGCCTGAATTATTTAGGCAATCCTAAAAGAAGACTTCTAGGATGGATTGGTAGAGAACTGCTGGCATATTGCGCCCTCTCTCCTTGTATCTGGAACTTTCATAATTACCTTAGTTCTCCAGGCCAATTTTGCAATTATCTTCATTCTCCACTTCAAAATACATTTACCTCTGACAGAAGTTGAGTACATAAAAGGGACCTTGTCCAGTGGTACATATGAGGCAGGAGACATGATATATATAGTTAAAATTGTAAACTAAAAGCTTTCTGACACCAAAAGCATAAGTAACAAAAGAAAAAAACAAGTAAGTTGGACTTCACCAAAATTTAAAACTTTTGTGCAATCAGAGGACAACTGGCAGAATGGAAGAAAATATTTCAAATAATATCTTTGATAAGGGATCAACATGCAGAATATATAAAGAATTCCTACAACTCAACAATAAATAAACAACCCAATTAAAAAATAGGCAAAGACTTTCATAGAAAATTTCCCAAAAAAGATACACAACTGGCCATCAAGCACATGAAAGATGCTCAACATCACTGATTACTAAGGAAATGCAAATCAAAACCATAGTAAGATACCACTTCATACACATTAAGATGGCAATCATCAAAAAACCAGGGAATAACAAGTGTTGGTGAGGATGTAGCCAAATCAAAACTCTTGTACATTGCCGGTGGACTCTACAGCAGTATAGTCATGGTAGAAGAGTACAGTGCTTCCTAAATTAAAAATAAATGGAATATAGGCTGGACTCAGTGGCTCATGCCTATTATCCCAGCACTTTAGGACACTGAGGCGGCCAGATCACGAGGTCCGGAGTTCAAGACCAGCCTGACCAACGTGGTGAAACTCTGTCTCAACTAAAAACACAAAAATTAGCTGGGCGTGGTGCTGCGTGCCTGTAATCCCAGCTACTCAGGAGGCTGAGGCAGCAGAATCACTTGAATGTGGGAGGCGGAGGTTGCAGTGAGCCAAGAGAGTCAAACTCCATCTCAAAAATAAATAAATAAATAAAAATGAAACATAGAATTGCTATATCAGTCAGCAAGTCAACTTCTGGGTTTAAACCCGCAAGAATTGAAAGAAATGTGTTAAGAAACATTCCTCTAACTGCATGTGCTCCCTATACAATTAGCTACAGAAAGAGGTGATAACTCATATTATTTACAAATGTTACAAGTATAAAGAACTTTAAAATAATCATTTTCTATGATTTGTTATCAATTGTTAAGTTTATTTTAACAATTATCAATTAGCTACAGAACACGAGTAGTGTTTCTTACTTTAGCCAGATGTAAACATGTGATGCAGTAATATAGTGAAGAATATTACTCACTTCAGGGGATAGGGCTTTGGTGAAGAATTTTGAGAAACTCTTGAAAGAGGAAAAGAAAACCCCCCATGACAGTAATACAATTCCAAAAGCAAAAGGAGAAAAAATGTAAATGTATTAAATCAAAAAATATTTTAAGGTAAGGCAAAAGTAGGTATAGAATGGTGAGTCACATACAAATTGTGAAAGTGAGTAATGGTCCAGAAATCAAAGGAGAGGGAAAAATATGGTAGGTGAATATGGTTGCAATGCTAATTAAAAAATGTTATTAGCAGCTAGCTCAATTCAAGCTTTGAATGAATAGAAATAGAGTGTTTATAACAGTATGCTTAATCTACTGGTGACAATATTAAGATAATTGTTGAATTATACTTAAAAGAAGTTAGTGAAAGCAGGGAATGAAAGACTACTGAACTTTTCTGGTGTGTTTTGTAAAAATTTGCCTATGTCCAACATACAGGCACAAAAATAAAATACTGGAAATAGAGAGCAAATCTTGGCCATTCAAATAAGAGTCAGCTATTAATTCTTTGGCCATAGGCTGTAGTCCTACAAGCAAACGTTGGTAAAATATGTGATTCAATACAGATATTCATTTTTCAAGTGTTTACAACCTGTTTGAGTCCATTTGGACTGCTGTAACAAATGACCTTAGACTGGGTAATTTATAAAACAAATTTGTTATTCTCAGATCTGGGGGTTGGGAAGTCCAAGATCTAGGTGCCGGCAGAGTTGTTACCTGGTGAGGTTTGTTTCTCAAACTTACTGCTGCATCTTCACATGGCATAAGGGCAAAAGGGGCAAAGTAGCTCCCTGTGGGTTCTTTTATAAGGGGACTAACCCATTCATGACGGCTCCCCAACCCCCTTAACCTACTCACATCCCAAAGACCTCCCCTCTTTATTTATTTATTTATTTATTTATTTATTTATTTATTTAATTTAATTTTTGAGATGGAGTCTTGCTCTGTTGCCCAGGCTGTAGTGCAGTGGCACAATCTCAGCTCACTGCAATCTCTGCTTCCCAGGTTCAAGCAATTCTCCCGCCTCAGCCTCCTGGGTAGCTGGAATTACAGGCGTGTGCCACCACACCTCGCTAATTTTTATATTTTTAGTAGAGATGGGGTTTTACCATGTTGGCCAGGCTGGTCTTGAACTCCTGACCTCATGATCTGTCCACTTCAGCATCCCAAAGTGCTGGGATTAAAGATGTGAGCCATTGTGTCCAGCCTGGCCTCACATCTTAACACCAACATATTGGGAATTAGATTTCAATATATGAATTTTGAAGAGATATAAACTCTCAGCCCATAGCACAAACCAAGGAAGAATGTTTGAGGCACCTGTCAAAATACATATTTGAAAAGATCAGAACGTCTGGAATGCCAAATGAATTACATTAGTAGAGGCAAATTCTAACAATGAATTGAGAAGAACTGCAATCAGAAAGAATCACAGAGAGAACCATTTAATTTTAACATTGAGGAAAAACTTTGAATGTGGGTTCCATTCAATTGTACAATAACTCAATGTATACAGCATCAACACTTTTAAAACATTGAGATAAAATACTTTTGGATTTTATCAAATTGGATGTAACGCTAGAAGAAGAATTCATACTTTGAAGGGACTGTGATAAATTAAAGGATTTATTTAGTTCTGTTTGCACTTGCTACATGCTGTTTCCAATATGAATATTTTCACAAGATTTACATGTCTAATACATGAGTTGGCTCCTGACCTTGAAGCAATTGTTAGCAATAGATACACTGGTAAAAAAAAATTATCTTCTCCTGTCCTGCATGACCATGGACATGGACATCTTAATATTTATGCATAATAAAAACTTTCAGTTCAGCTTAATAAATATTTATTGACAATGTGCTAATCATGAGGAGGACTGTGGATAAAGGTGGATGATAAAGATAAATTTAAGTTGGGAAAACTACCACCACTACATCTACAAGGGCTGAAAGTATATACAAGTCAGAAGCACACAGAAATCACCGAACCACAAAGTAAATGGCCATAAGTGCTGTTATATACACAAACCATGTCCTACTTATATAGTCCTTTAAATGGATAAATAATACATTAATTCTGACTGGGAAGGGAGAAAGTTTCTAGGAATAGTTCTTTAAAAAGTTGCATCAATTTTGATTAATACATAGAAAGAGACTGTTACAGAAGAAGAGCTAGCTAACGGAAGACCTAGCATAATTTTATTCTTGCACAATATCAGGGAACCCAACAGTTTTGTCAGCAGTAGCTACTTTTAATTTCTTTGGATACTTGGGATCATCTGGGAAGATTGTGGTAAGTAAGGCTGATGATGAAGACTTTGATTGAGAAAGGATTTATCAGGAGCTGGGCACAGTCGCTCATACCTGTAATCCCAGCCATGTAGGAGGATGAGGCAGGAAGACTGCTTAAGTCCAGGAATTAGAGATTAACCTGGGCAATATAGCCAGACCACCTTCTCTACAAAAAATAAAAAACAATTAGATGGGCATTGTGGCACATGCCTGTGGCCCCAGCTATTGGGGAGACTAAGGTAAAAAGATCACTTGGGCCCAGGAGTTTGAGGCAACAGTAAGCTATGATTGTGATGGCAGTGGCTGCTGCCATCATGCCAGCTGCAGGGGAGAGGTGTGGCCAGGGTTGTATGCTCCCTGGAGTTGGCAGGATGGGGAAAAGTGGGAGCCCTGCCCCTTCTGAGTTGGAATTGGAGCTCCCTGGGTGCTGCTGCAGCTGACCAAACTGCAGCTGTAACTGTAGACCTGGACCTCTCATTCCATGGAGCAGACAGGAGTTTATCCAACTCCCCTACTCTGTCCCCACCCCAGCCCACCACCCAGCCACCCAAACCAATGCTGCAGACTCAGGCATCCCTGCACTCTTGGGGAGCCTGGGAACGCCTCCCTTGCCCCCTGCAGGCTTGGAGGCACTTCCTCCTGCTGCCTGGTCTCTCCCACCTCCTGGCTCTGTGCTCTGATCTCAGAGTGGGGATGGGACCCAGCAGGGTGCTGTCACAGCCCAGCCAGGTGTGCACACATTGGAAGCAGTGCTGACATGCCAATCCCCTGCCACCTCAGCCCCCTCTGGACTTTGGACACCGAGGAGCAGGAGCATGGGAGGGGAAGCTGAGGGGGTCTGAGGGTGGCTGTACACTGGCCTGCAAGTGCCCCTTGGTGCCAGCAGCCTGGGTGCCATGTATGGCTGTGGGAGGCAGACAGGCTCCTGGGTGGAAGGGGATGGGTCCCCACTGAAGCCCCACTTGCAGGCTAGGCTGCCAGTCCTGCAGACTGGAGGCAAAACTCATGGTGCTTTTTCCTGGGCCCTCCCATGGCTGCCCATGGACCAATGGGCATACACTTCCTCCCCTCTGACATCCATAAAAGCCCAGGACTCAGCCAGAACAGGGCAGAAGACAGAAGAGGGAAGACTAGAGGCAGGAAGGAGCTATCCTTTCTGCTGATAGCTGGAGACAATGGGAGGGCCAGCTACCTTCTCTGCTGAATGCTTCAGAGACCTGCAAAGATATCTGGGAACTACCAGCTGCAGACAGGAGCAACCTTCTCCAGGGCTTCCCTTTCTGCTGAGAGCTGAACACTTGACAGAACAACCTAGAGAGGAGCTACCCACTATGGGTCTCCTCTGAGCTGTTCTAACACTTAATAAAGCTCCTCTGCTTTAACCCTTCACTTGTCTACCTACACCATTCTTCCTGGATGCAGGACAAGAACTCGGGCAAAGATGCCACCAATCACAGTTTTCCAACCAGAAAATCGACACCCCAAAGATTCCATAACAATTACACCACTGCACTCCAGCCTAGGTGGCAAAGTGAGACCCTGACTTTTAAGAAAAGAAAAAAAAGGAATTATCCACAAGTTATTAGATAAGACTGCTAATAGCTTCTAATTGTGATACCTTCCCGTTTGAAATGGAAGGGAAGGAAGTTGACACCAGGTCAGTTTTCCCAAAGTTATAACCCTGCTTTTGGCCTCTTTCAGCTCCAGTCAGACATTAGCAATGCTCAGTTACCTTCAATATTAAGCCAGTCCTGACATGAAACTGGCAGCATTGGAGAACACTGACCCAGACTTGAAGGTAGATCTGGAATTAGGATTGCTGCTTTAAGCCCAGTATCAAGGTACACAATGAATCATGAATTTGTCATAAACCAAATTTAGTGGATTTTTTTCCTATAATTCTGATAACTTTTCCTTGATTATATATTAAAACAATTCATTTGCTGTATCTTCGTTACTGTCCCAAATGTTTTGGGTTGACATACCGATGTTAGCTAGTGGTTTTGGTCTCAACTTTCAGTAGCTGCTCCAATGTAAAATGATCACACATAAATCTTAGGTTTTTACTCATATGATACCTTGTCTGATACTATCTTCATCTATCAAATAAAGGGTTTAGTATTTTCTTAGTCAATGTGGGCTGCTATAACAGAAAATACAGATTGAGTGGCTAAAACAAGAAACATTTGTTTTTCACAGATCTGTAGGCTGTAAATCTGAAATCAGGGAGTCAGCATGGTTGGGTTCTTGGTGAAGCCTGTCTTGCTGGTTTACAGATGGCTGTCTTATTTTATCCTCACATGGAGGAGAGAAAAATTTCTCTTGTACCTCTTCTTAGAAGGGCACTACTTTCCTTTGATGAGGGTTTCATCTTCATGACCTAATTACTTCCCAAAGTTTTACCTCCTAATACCAATACATTGAGAGTAAGGATTTCAACATATGAATTTGAGGGATTTGCAGTTCATAATAACTATCAATGTCAACTCAGTTCAAGCTTGAATTTGTTTTGCTTTGGGTGACAAATCTCTAACTAATTTGAATTCATCTTTCCCCAGTCTGGTTCAATGTTGTCTTCTTTCTCCTTCACCACCAACAGTTAGCAAGATGTCAGTTTTACTTGAGGCTAAGTCTGTTTTAGTTATCGCAATAGAGAATCCTGTAAGCTATATCTTAGTTGCCCCTTTCATAATATTTTTCATTATGGAAAAAATACATTCTAAACATTGTTCCTATTCTAAGAAACTTGGCTGCATCTTTGCAACAAAAATATTGCGGACATTTGCCAAATACAGCTGTAGAGAAAGGTAAAATCATTGCTCCGAATTATTCATAAAATCACAGAAATTAGGGACAAACACTAAATAAGGATGAATTGTTCAGTGACCTGAAACAGATATTTTCTTTAGTTTCTCATGTAATTTGAAATGTACTGCAATTTACATCCTCAGTGTTATAAACATATGATGTTTCTCTTCTAGTGAAAAGCACCCAACAGAACTTGTTAAACAAATGAGTTTTTTTCTCTTCCCATCTCTAAAAGCATTTTTTATAGCTACACATCTACAAATATGTTTTAATAGACCTAACCTCTCTATGATGTCATTCTCCCCTTGGGTACCAGAATATATATTTAGCCCTGTAGAATTATTTAGCTCTCAGGTGCTGAGTTACTAGTTCCCAGGAGTTGCATTGCCCAAAGTAATGTGGAACTTTTTCTATTTTAAATTTCACCTCACATGGTCCTTTGGTTTTGTTACATTTTGTACCTGTTTTGATTGTTTTTTTCCTCTCTACGGAAATTATTTGCCAAGTAAGGAGAAAAAGTGTTGATTTTTTCCTCATTCAAAAATTATGGTAGATGAAAAAAATCTGATTAAATAACTCTATTACAGTCTTTCTCAACTTTTTACTAAGATAAACATGAAGGCACTGAAAAGGTGAAATTTTCAGCTATTGAAAATTTGGAATGTAGGACATCATGCCGAGATTTGAGGAAATGTATCAATAATTTAGCAAGGGATGGTAGTAGATACACAAAAAGCAATTAGAAGCATAAAGGCCTTGGATTCTTTTCATGTTAAAGAAAATACATTCTGAAAGTAAGTACAAAGACCCTTTGTATTTCCTTTATAACCTGTTCCCTAACAGAATACCAGGGCCTATGCCAAGGGAAAAACTGTGTGGATGTGTTTTTCTCTTCTGGTGCTGATATGGTCATAGGATGGGGATGCTCTCTCTTCGCTATTTCTCTAACCAATCTTATTACTATATCAACCAGTATCAAAACATTTCAAGTCTAGTTACTGACAAGAGAGTAAACTAGAGTGGACTCCTGACTCATAACAAGGATTCAGATCTAGAGTTCTCATAGAGTGAAGAGATTATGTTTGCAACTGAGAAACGGATGTAAAAACTGTAAGGAATCCCTGGAGAGTCTGAAAGTCCCTGAGCCCTGATACAGAGAGCAAATGGCAGTTTAAGGCTGACCACCTCTCATTCCCTCCACTATTCCTCACATAAGAATATTACAGTACACTCTTCACGCTCTCTCTGCTTCAAGCTTTGCCCTTCCTCCTCTCTGTTCCACAGAGAAGAAGGTAGGATGCTCCTCTTAAAATACAAGGTGGATTATTTTACTCATCTGCTTAGAAACTTTTCAATGGCTTCTCATCCCATTCTGAATAAAATTCAAAGTGCTTTCCAGACTTACAAGTCCCTGTAGGATCCTGAGCCTTGACAGTATCTCTGACAAAATCTCCAGCCTCCCATTGGTCACTCCTGCTCTGTCACACTAGTGTCCTCGCTGTTGTTTTGAAATATAGCAAGCATGACTTTTCTTCAGTGTCTTTATCCTTGTTATTTTTTCTGCCTGCCTTGTTCTGTGTCTTGGGCATTCCATATGACTCATCTCCTCATTCCCCTTAGTCCTTTTTCCATGTGGCATTTGAATACAGAAATCTTCACTATCTAAAATTATACTCTGATATCCATAACTTCTTTTATTGCTGTAGATATCCTTACAGCATTTATCATTGCCATTTATTAGCTTATTTGTCTTTCCTTACTAAAATGTAAACTAAATACAGACAGAAATTTTTGTAATTAAAAAACACATAACAAAAAAAATCTACCATCTTAACAAAATTTTAAGTTTGCAGAACATTTTGTTAATGATATACACATTGTTGTACAGCAGAAATCTAGAATGTTTTTATCTTGCTTGACTGAAACTCCACACCTGGGGAACAGCAACTCCAGATTTCCTGTTTCCTCCAGGCCCTGACAACTACCATTTTATCTTCTGTTTCCACGTGTTTGGCTACTTTCAATACCTCATATAGATGGAATCACGATATATTTGTCTTTGTGTCTGGCTTATTTCACTTAGCACAATATCCTTAAGATTGATACATGTTGAAATATGACAGAATTTTCCTTTTGAAGGCTGAATAATATTCCATTGTGTGTGTATATATATATACACATATATATACCATATATATACACCATACGTATATATACCATACTATATATACCATACATATATATACCATATATATATATACCATATATATACCATATATATACCATATATATACACCATATATATACCATATATATATACCATATATATATACCATATATATATATATATATATATATATATACACACACCATATTTTCTTTATCTGTTCATTTGATGATGGAGTTTTAGATTGTTTCTACTTTTTGGTTATGGTGAATAATTCTGTAATGAATATAGGGATGCAAATATCACTGCAAGATCTTGCTTTCAATTATTTTGGAATTATTCAATTATTTTGGAAAAATGCCCACAAGTGGGATTGCTGCATCATATGGGTAGGTCTATTTTTTAATGTTTTGAGGACCCTCTATACTGTTTGCCATAGTGGCTCTACCATTTTACATTCCTACTGACAGTACATAGGGTTCTAATTCAATTTCTCCACATCTTCATCAACACTTGCTATTTTCTTTTTTTAAAAATGGTCATAGAGTTATGAGGTGATAAATCCTGTTGTGATTTTAATTAGCATTTCCCTGATGATTAATGATATTGAGTATCTTTTTATATCCCTGTTGGTCATTTGCATGTCTTCCTGAAAAATATCTATTTAAGAATTCGGACATTTTTAAATCGGGTTATGTGTTTATTTGCTTTTGAGTTATAGGTGTTTCTTATATATTTTGGATATTAAGCCCTTAGCACATATATGGTTTTCAAATATTTTTTTCCAATTCTGTAGGCTCCCTGTTCACTCTGTTGTTTCCTTTTTTGCAAAGAAGCATTTTATCTTGATGTAATCATCCTAACCTATTTTTGCTTTGGTTGCCTGTGCTTTTGGTGTCAAATCCAAGGAATTATTGCCACGACCAATGTGATAAAGGCTTTCTTTATGCTTTCTTGTAGGAGTTTTACAGCTTTAGTTCTTACATTTAAGTTTTCAATCCATTTGGAGTTAACATTTGTGAACAGTGTAAGATAAGGGTTCACTTTCATTCTTTTGCATATGGATATCCAGTTTTCCCAACAATATTTGTTGAAGAAATTATCCTTTCTCCATTGTATAGTTTTGGCACCCTCATCAAAGATCATTTGACTATATGCATGTGGGTTTATTTCTGGGCTTTCTTTATTCATGTATGTATGTATGTATGTATGTATGTATTTATTTATTTATTTGAGATGGAGTCTTGCTCTGTAACCCAGGCGGGAGTGCAGTGGTGTGATCTTGGCTCACTGCAACCTCTTCCTCCTGGGTTCAAGCGATTCTTCTACCTCAGCCTCCCGAGTAGCTGGAATTACAGGTGCCCACAACCATGCCCAGCTAATTTTTGTATTTTTTCATAGAGATGGGATTTCACCATGTTAGCCAGGCTGGTCTCAAACTCCCGACCTTAGGTGATCCGCCCGCCTTGGCCTCCCAATGGGCTTTCTATTCTGTTCCACTAATCCATTCTGTTCCATTCATCTATATGATTAGTTTTATGTTAATATCACACTATTGGGATTGCTGTAGCTTTGTAGTATATTTCAAAGTCAGAAAATGTGAGGCCTCTAACTTTGTTTTTCTTTCTTAGGATCGTTTTGGATATTCAGGGTCCGTTGTGGTTCCATATGGATTTTAGAATTGTCCTTTCTATTTCTCTAAAATTATCATTGGAATTTTTATAGAGATTACATCAAATCTGTAAATTGCTTTGGCTAGTATTAGAATTTAAAAATATTCTTTCAATTCATGAAAATCAGATGGCTTTCCATTTACTTGTGTCTTCCTTAACTTCTTTCAGCAATATTTTGCAGTATTCAGTGTACAAGTCTTTCCCCCACCGTCTAAGTTTATTTCTAAGTATTTTATTCATTTTGATGCCATTGCAAATGGATTGTTTTCTTAATTTCCTTTTCAGAATGTTTGCTGTTTGTGTTTTTTTGAATCTTTACTTTGAATCCTGCAACTTTGTTGAATTCAGTTTATTAGTTCTAAGAGCTGTTTGTTGAATCTTTAGGGTTTTTTAAATATATAAGATGATGTTTTCGGTGAATAGAGAAAATTTTACTTCTTCCTTTCCAATTTGGATGGCTTTTATATCTTTTTCTTGCTTAATTATTTTAGCTAGGACTTTATGTACTTCATAAAGGCGTCCTTGCCTTGTTCCGGATCCTGATCTTAGAAGAAGAGATTTCAGTTTTTCTTCATTAATATGATGTGAGCTGTGGGTTTTTACATATGGCCTTTATTCTGTTGGAATAATTTCCTTCTATTCCTATTTTTTCAAGTGTTTTTCTAATGAGAGAATGTTGAATTTCATCAAATGCTCTTTCTCCATCTATGAAGATGAACATGTTATTTTAATTGTTTTGTTAATGTGGCATATTATATTGATTCTAACATGTTGAACACTTCTTGCATTTCAGGAACAAATCCATCATAATTATGGTGGATGATAATTTATAGTGCTGTTGAATTCAATTTGCTGGTATTTATTGAGGATTTTGCATCTACATTCATTAGGAATCTTTAATTCTTTTTTTTTTTTTTTTTTTACTAAATAAACAGTTTATTCTTGAGAATCTCATATATAGGTAATTGATTAAGCACCACTTACAGACATTGTAAAGCTAGAATCACTATTACTAGAATAATTATTTCCTACATGAAAAGTCTGAGGTGACACAAAACAGTTCAAACGGCATTTCCTGAGGTTAAAGTCACTTGGATAATCTAACAATAAAGATTTAAGACCTGCAGCATGACCATTCACATTTATGTTGTTCAAAGCAGCTTACATTCAAGTTACAAGACAGATCACAAGCATCTCTCTCTACTGCTATGCTCTTCATGCCAAATGGCTGACTTGATTTCAAAAAAGAAAAAGACTAGGGGGAAAGAATTCTGATTTTTAATTACCTCCAGCTTCTTTGAAGAAAGTAGGGCCATTGTCTGGCTTTGATATTAGTGTTGTGATAGCTTCACAAAAAGAGTTTAGAATTTTTCTTTCTTCTTTAATTTTTTAGGAATGTTTGAGAAATATTGGCATTAATTCTTCCTTAAATGTTGGCAGAATTCTCTACTAAAGTCACCTGTGCCTGAGATTTTCTTTGCTGGAAGATTTTTGATTACTAATTTAAATACCTTACTAGCTATAGATTTGTTCATATTTTGTATTTCTTCTTGATTCAGTGTTATAAGTTGTATATTTCCAGTAATTTGATTTTGTTCTAGGTTATCCAATTACTACCATAATCATTCACAGCAGTCTCTTATCATCTTTTTTTATTCCTGTGGCATCAATTGCAATGTCTACTTTTTCATTTTTAATTTTATTTGGTTGAGTCTTTTCTCTTTTTAATTGCCATATTCCATTGTATAGTATTACCACAGTTTTTTTTAATCTATTCACTTGAATTGGTTCTACTTTCTGGTTATTATGAAAATATCCTTTATCTGCATTAATCTTTATTATTTCCTTCCTTTTGCTGGGTTTGGGCTTAGTTCTTTTTTAGTTCCTTGAGTTGTAAAGTTAGGTTGTGTATTTGAGATCTTTCTTCTTTTTTAAGGTAGGCATTTATTGCTATAAATTTCCCTCTTTAGTACGGCCTTTGCTGCATTTCTAAATTTTGCTATGTTGTGTTTTTAAATTTTTTTTGTCAGCTTGTTTTCTAATATTCTTTTTGATTTCTTCTTTGACTCATTGGCTGTTCAATAGTATGTTGTTTAATTTCCATATATTTGTAAATGTTTCAGTTTTCCTTCTACTATTGAATTTTTGCTTCATCCTACTTTTGGTCAAAACAGGTTCTTGATTTCCTTTGTCTTAAATTTGTTAAGACTTGTTTTGTGACATAACTTGTGATCTATCCTGGAGAATGTGTCAGGATATGTCACTTTGCCAGATAATTTATATACCTCTATTTTTGAAGGGTTGATATTTGGAAACTTATTTTGTTCCTTTTATTGGGCCATGCTTCCCTGTTAATTTTGTGTTGCGATTCTAGGATTTGAAAAAAATAACCACTTCTCCCTGTCTTTACAGACTGGTTTTGCACTGGGAAATCCTTTCACCAGTCAGCCCAGTTAGAGATTCTGAAGTGTGTCAAATCTTTCTGTGAATCTATTGTCTCTGGAATTGTGTGTAAATTCTTAGAAAAATTTGCAAGTCTTTCTTCAGGAGCATGTAATCTCTTGCTCTCTTTGTTATCTATCTGTAGTACTGTAGGTTATCTGGAGTTGCTATAACCCCCTAGCTCTCTTTTGTTCTCAGAAGTCCTCAGACATCAAGTGTATCTGGTCAGACAGAAAACAGTCCATCAGGCTGACTGGGAAAAGTTGGAATTCTGGATGCACACTCCAGCTTTTTCCTTCTCCAAGGGGAAGCCAGGAGTTGAGGGTTTTCTCCTACTCATTGCATATTGATCCAGGGAAGGATAGTATGATAAGTGAATGTATGCTAACCCAAACTGCCTCAACTCATTTGTTCTTAATATCCCCAACCTGGAAAGCTTTCCTGTTAGCACTTAAATTCAGGCAAGACAGAAAACAATCACTTGGCAACTCCCCTGAAGTCTGAACACTGAATGTGGGTTTCAGTATTCTCTTTCACTTCTGTGTGGGAATCAGGAACTGTAGAGTATTCTCCCAATCTTGTTATACTGTGTCACAGGAGGAATGATGGTGATTGAGTGACAGTCCAAACTGTGGCTTTATCAGCAGGCATGCAATCTGGCATCCTTTCCTGTTAGCACTTAGATTCAGGGTAGACAGGTGCCCTCCCAAAAAGTCAAAATGTTGAACATATGGTCTAGACTTTTCTTTCTCTCCCTAGGGATGAGCTGGGAGTTTGGAGCTTTCTCTCCATTGTGTTGTACTGCTGAGGGAGGATGAATGAGTGCAACAAATTTACCTGCTGGTTTAGATGTGCCTGGCTTGAAGCCTACCAGGGAATCCAGCGTCTTTAAATTGGCCTCTGTACTTTTCACAAAGGAGATTTATTTGTGTATTATTGTCGAGATGGTGTCTCCTTGGAGAGGAGGGTGGAGGGGCTTTGAGGCTTTCTATTTCATCATCTTGCTGGTGTCCTGACAGAAATTTTATACTGGGCTCCTTTCCCCACATTGTTGGAGAATGGATCCTGGCTGATTATACGTACTCATGAAATACTGGATAAATTATTATTTATCATTTACTTACAAATATTTAAAATTTTTATTATGGGAAATAAGTTTTTAGTCACTATGAAAGTTTGTTGAAGCACTAATTCATTACTGTGAAAAGTGGGGAGGGGAATAAAAATCAAGCATTTGTCTACTTATCTTGGTTTTCCCGTCAAAACTGTGTTTTGGTGTAATCAATACATATTTGGGAGGAAATGTTCTTTTAGAAATTATTCCAGCTAATAAATGAAGAAAAAATGAAAGAATGTAGTACCCTGTTATAACACCTAGTAAAATAATGGTTGAAACAAGTTTTATGATGAATGCTAAAACTATGAGTTGAAAAGTTGATGCAAACCTTTACTGTGGAGGAATGTAGCTGACATTAATTTCTTATCTGAATTACATTTTTGAAACTTTATGACTGTTTGAATTTAAAATGGATTTTGGTGTCTTTATTTTCTCTTTTATACTCTCTTTTTTCACATAAAAATCAACTATTAACTGATTGGTTTTATGGTCTTTTGGAAAGAGACTATATAAATTCTGCATTTTGTATGAAGATCTCTTTTACACTGTCAGAGGAAATTTTATCTCTGGTAAGCTCTGATTTCATCTTTCAATTTTATTTTGAATTTCTTTGTCTTTTGTTTTATCAGCACCTTGTTTAATTTAAAATAGATTCAATGTCAACAGTCAAGGAGTTAACTCAGGAAACTAATTTATCCAGAAATACAAATATTTTTGCATATATTTTATCCTTTGTTTTAGATCTTTAATATGTAGTTTCTAAAAATGAAATATGGACAGTTTGCTTGATTTCTGAGCATAGTCAATGAATAATTTTACCAAAATAAGCAAACATTTTTCGAGCTTTTTTTTTTCCTTGAGATTGAGTCTTGCTCTATCACCCAGGCTGGAGTGGGGTGGTGTGATCTTGGCACACTGTAGCCTCTGCCTTCCAAGTTCAAGCAATTCTCCTGCCTCAGCCTCCTGATTAGCTGAGATTACAATTGCCCACCACCACACCCAGGTAATTTTTTGTTTTTTTTAATTAGAGATGGTGTTTCACCATGTTGGCCAGGCTGGTCTCCAACTCCTGAACTCAACTGATTCGCCCACCTCGACCTCCCAAAGTGCTGGGATTACAGGCGTAAGCCACCACGCCCAGCCTGGAGCATTTTGATATAATGAATTACTGGGGAAATCTTTTAATATAATGTTAGCCCATTTAAAAAGAATCCAGTATAATTATTATATTCTTTATATGACTACATTTGACAGTGAAGTAACTTAGCACTCTGTGTTTATAATGCTTTGAAAATACATATTTGTTGCTGATTTTATATTCCAAACAGAAATTATAGGACACCATATTATATAAACACAAGAATTCAATATTAATTTTCACACTTTAAAACAATAATCTTGGCCTTGTGCAGTGGCTCGTGCCTGTATTCCCAGCACTTTGGGAGGTCGAGGCAGGCGGATCACGAGGTCAGAAGATTGAGACCATCCTGAATAACACGATGAAACCCCGTCTCTAATAAAAATCCAAAAAAAAATTAGCCGGGCATGGTGGCAGGCGCCTGTAGTCCTGCTACTCGAGAGGCTGAGGCAAGAGAATGGCATGAACCTGGGAGGCTGAGCTCACAGTGAGCCGAGATGGCGCCACTGCACTCCAGCCTGGATGACACAGAAAGACTCCGTCTCAAAAAAAAAAAAAAAACTTTTCAATTTTTAAAATTTTTCTCAAACTACCCATCAGAGAAGTTTAACATCTCCATTTACATTTCTACGATGTAATACAGAAATATTTTATTTCTTTCCCCAGAATAATATAGGCAAAATCTCTCCCTCTGACTATACACACCTGGTATTGTTATTTTAATTGTTTAAGGGTTTCTATCTCTTCCTATTCTGAATGATTATTCTCTTTTTGAGCTTTCTTGCAGTAACCGTTTTAAATAGTCTCTAGACAACTTTCTAGATTCTAGTATCCACATTAATCTTCCTGCCGTTGCAGTTTCTGTCTTCTCCAAGAGTCTAGCTTTTATGAGAACAAAATAGTCATATCTTCTTTAAAGAAGAGTTTCCAGTGTAAGGACTAAAAGTTTAAGTTAATTGTGAATGAAAGACTCCAGTTAGAGGAGAAAATATTTCATTTTAAGATGAATGTTTCAGAATACAATTACTATATTGAAGATGAATCTCACTATGGCCACATTAATTACATCTATTTCAATTTAAGGGGACACAGTAACAAATCTTACCTCTCCGAAAAGAAATCAAATCTGAAACATGGTGGAGAAGTATGAGCCCTGACCAAGAGATTTTCTTGGAAGACATAGATTGACTTATAGCAAATGTTATCTGAAGTAGTAAAATTTTACACTTTATTTTTATAGAGAACAGACAATAAAAATCTTTCTAAATTAATGCATACGTACTTTTGTAAAAATAACATAAAAATATCTGATTAACTTAGATACATCAGTTCTTTAAGTTCCAAAATAAAGAATGAGAGAAGTTTATAGTTTGTCTGACTTTTATTCTTTTCAATCCATAATTAATTCCATAGATAGAATAATTTATAATGTAACTTTAATCATTACATCCTTTGATCAAAAATATACAGATATTCTTAATTTTTCTTCTCATATATACTTACATTATTTTTCATCTTTTTAATATTTCTTTATTCACTGGTCCCACAATAGTTCACTAAGTTTGGTATTTCTTGGATTTGTAATTTCCCAGTTCAGCTCCTGAGTACAATGAGTACTCTTCTCTCCTCTTCCTTTGTATTCTTTTTAGGTCCAACCCCATGGCTTTCCTTTTGTACTCTCTAGGCCAAGAATGTTCTTTCTTCTTCCTACCATTTAAACATTATTCATTTTTCATGGCTGCATTAGTCCGTTTTCACACTGTCATAAAAGACTTTCCTGAGACTGGGTAATTGATAAAGGAAAAAAGTTTTAATTGACTCACAGTTCTGCATGCTGGAGAGGCCTCAGGAATCTTACCATGATGGTGGGAGGAGAAGCTGACATGTCTTCTATGGTGGCAGGCAAGGGAGAAAGTAAGCATGTGAAGGAGGAACCGTCAAACACTTATGAACCCATCAGATCTCTTGAGAACTTAACTCATTATCATGAGAACAGCATAGGGGAAGCTGCTCCCATGATCCAATCACCTCCCACCAGGTTCCTTCCTTTACATGTGGGGATTACAATTCCAGATGAGATTTGGGTGGGGACACAGAGCCAAACCATATCAATGGCCAAAATAATGTATATTTTTCTTTTCTCATCTATTCCTGACTATGTCCTTTCTGAATTTCTTCCATACTTTCAACCTGTCACACAAAAGGCAGAGCTTACTCATATTTCTTATCCTGTTATTTAAAAATTAATTTTGCTTGAGTTTGAGAATAATAGTCAATAAGCAGGGGATGAGCAGGCCATCAACAGCATCCTTTATTTTGGCAGAAATTATTCTGAATCAAACTTACCTTGTCATGGGTATAATTACGTGATCTCAAAAAGAATTAAAAATCTCTATCACTTGAACCACAGTTTCCCTTAGCATATTTAATATACTTCATTTTTGTCAGCTAACACATGTTAGCTAATATTTTTACCATCAAGAAGAATATCCTTTGGCAAAAGTATCTCTGTTTCATTAGTACATATTGAGAGAGTTGGACCCTATGGCTTCCCAACTTGCTCAGGAATGGGGAAGCTAGGGTACCCAGATAGGTAATCTTCTGTTTTGATACTTATATCCTGACTGTACATAGTGTCAAATCTGGGTCTTGACCTAGCAGGCACACATTAACACAACATGAATTAAGGAAAAAGTCATTTATGAAACTACAATTGCTGCAGTAGTTATTTGGTAGTCCTCTTTTTAAAAATTTCCTTTTAATTGAAATGAAAGTTTATAAGTGATCATACTGTAAATGATATAACATTTTATAATGTTTTATTACAAAAACTCAAACACTCCAGGAGTGAATTAAATGTAAATTGAAATCTCCCTCTCTCTACAATCCCACTTGCCTCATCATTTCCTCAATTCTTTAGAAATCCACCAAAAACAATTTAATTAGAACTCAAATACTCTCACTCATAAAACGCATATGTGTACTTTTTAAAAAGTGGGATTATGCTAATTATGATTTGTAGTGACCTGATATTTCATTCGAAAATACATTGGATATCTTGCCATCATTTAAAATGACTGTAAAATGTTAATTTTTACCAGTATTTTTATAAAACATATCTATTGAAAATTTAAGTCACTACCATCTTTGCATTTTTTTATAAACTTGTATAATGAACAGCTTTGCAAATATTAGTTAGCACACTTGTTCAATTATTTAATAGAGATCTAATCTGAGGAGTTGAGAATTTTCAACTCTTTCTCAAGACCATTCCTTTGGAGTGATTTTGGAAATGTAGGTTATTTTTGGTTGTATCAATGATGGAGACATGACAAGCACTTACAAGTAGAGAGTACAGATCACATGCAGCATGCATTGGGCCAAACAGTGCATTGAGACAAACAGTCCTATATAAGGAAGAATTGCTTTGTATGAAGGCCCAATAGTACCTCTTGGAGAAACATGGCATCATGAAGTATTTCACTGTCTACTTTAAGAAATGTTGCACTATTTGTGCATTTTACAATAAATATCTATTGATCTTATAATCTGCAAAACAATATACTATTATTTAAAGTTCTCTTTTGTTTTGTTTTGTTTTTGTTTGTTTGTTTGTTGGTTTGTTTGAGACAGAGTCTTGTTCTGTCACCCAGGCTGGAGTGCAGTGGCACAATCTTGGCTCAATACAACCTCCACCTCCTGGGTTTGAGTGATTTCTTGTGCCTCAGTTTCACAAGTAGCTGAGACTACAGGCACGTGCCACCATGCCCGGCTAATTTTTGTATTTTTGTGTTTTTAGTAGAGAAGGGGTTTCAACATATCAGCCAGGCTGGCCTTGAACCACTATCCTCAAGTGATCCACCCACCTCGGCCTCCCAAAGTGCAGGGATTACAGGTGTGAGCCACCATGCCTGGCCTATTATTTTAAGGATTTAATCTTCTCCCATCCCAACAGCAATGGAATTTTTCAATAAATCCAAAAAATTGTTTCTGTGAAAAGACAAATAAATTAGATGACAAAAAAGAGAGAGCCTGTTAAAATAGAAGAAAAATGGAAAACTGGATAATTGAAAATTTCAAAAGAATGCAATATGTACCTTTTGGTCATTATATTTGAAAATATATATGAAGAGGTTAATTTTTTAGGGAAAATTTAACTATAAAAATAAATCTAGAGAAATGAGAACATTTGAAGATACCAACAATAGAAAAAAATGAAACCAGCATAAAGTTATAGCACCTTTAAAAGCTCAAGGCCCAGCTGTGTCTCAAGCAGGTCCTCTTCAACTTAATGGAAAAGTTAATTCCTGTGTTGTTCAACCTAATCTTTTGGTTAATGGGAGCAAAGGAAGCATATCTCTCCCTCCATTTATTTCTTAAAACAACTGAAAACCAAAAGAAAAATCAATGTACAAAGAAAAAAACTCCACTAATTTTGTTAAACATAACACCATTAATAATTATAAACCAAACTTTGAAGACTAGTTGTTAGTTCCATAACAATTTAGCCTTTCTTCAAAAAATGGTGAGAGTAGATGCAGACAACTGAGCAAATATGGCATGTTATACACATAGAGAGACTTATTTTCCCACCTGAAACTATAACCTGATGGCAAATGGCTTATTCAAGTGATATAAAATGAAAACAGCAACATTTTTGAAAATAGGAAGTCTGTAAATGGCTGGTAACTGACCTAGCTTACCAAAAAGTGCAAAATTGTAAGCAGCGGGGAAATCTGATTCTACAAAATGTTCATAAATTGGTTGCATGGGATACCTCTGAAAGTAGAAGTAAAGGTAGGACTAAAATCCAGGAAGATTGGTTGAAAGACTGTTTCCAACACCCACTCCATCAAGCTTCGTGAATGCCTCTAGGTTTTACTGGTGGAAAAGTAGACATTTTTGCTGTCTAGAGAGGTAACAGGGAATCTTAGTACTGGCAATATCATCTTCATTGGTCATACATAAATTAGGGGGGCAAAATGAACAGTAACTACTGAAAGCTAGATCTCCCCAATTTTCACCTCTATCTAGATTCAAAAAATAACAGTCTATTAGTCTTATATCCTCAGAGAAGCCTGGAAGACTCTAGTTGGAAGATCATGATCAGCCCAAAGGAATAGACAGTGGATATGTCATGAGATGCTTTTCTGGGAAAACTTCTCAACCTGATGGCCATGTCTGGAAGCCACAGTTGACAATTATTTCCTAAAAAGCTGAAGCTTACCATAAATGTTTATTGTATTGCTCTTGAACACAAACAGATAACCAACAATCACGAGATTCTAGGTACAGCCAATAACAAACACAGAAACAAAAAATAAACAAAACAACTGAAAGTAAACAGAGTCTATACAGTGTGGGAAAAAAGTAAATATTAATTTCCTCAGAGAGGGAAGATAAGATAATTCAACAAGAACAAGGTGTGATATAAAATGGATATTCAAAAAAATAGAATTCTTAAAAATTAAGAAATTTATTGCATAAATATATAACTTAATGGGATATTTGGAAGTTAAAGCTGACTGCATCTCCAGAAAAGTTAGTGTAAACAGAGTTGGGAATGAGAAAGGGAAAGTTTAATGAATTAAATAATTGGTCCTATAAGGCCAAACAAAATACAGGCATTTGGGAAAAGAAAAAAATACAATGAAGTATGATATATATAAATAATTTTTTGAAACGGGTAAGAGTTAAAGTGTATGAATTTCAGATTGAATGCGTCCACCAGAATTCAAGCCAGTGGTGAAAATAGACCTAGATCAACACACACACACACACACACACACACACACACACACACAAATCAGCACACTCCGGAAAAAAAAAAAAAAAGAAGACACTTCAAATTTCCAGAGAAGAGAAATAAAAATGGTCACTAGAAGACAAGCAAAGCCTTATAAATTGCAAAACAAATTATTTCTAATGCAGAATAGTATCTCCAACCAAACTGTAAATCAGATAGGAGGAAACAATAATAAGCATTTACAGCAAGGCAAGATTCTATAACTCTACATCCAATACATCCTATCTCAGGAATTTACTGGAGAAGAATTTCACTAAAATGAGGAAGTAAATGAAGAAAGAGCAGGGTATAAAGTACAGGGAATCTCCTGGTTGTTAGATGTACAGTATGTGTACACAGCAACCTGTGTAAATTAGAGCTATCTAGAAAAAAAAATTCAAAAAGATAAATCTGATAAAATTTCTAATGCTTCTGAATGCATTATGAGACTCATTAGAAAACTGGGGTACAGTTTGGAGTTGGTACTTTGATACATACATAGAAAAATGAACAAAACAAAAATTTTTAAAAAATTGTCAGTTTAAGGGAAAAATGTGTAGAAATTAAATTCAATCATTTATGCTCCATGTTTCAGGTGTGAGTAACATTTACCTAATTATACCAGTACTAGTGTTACTGGAAAAAGGGGTCCCAATCCACACTTCAAGAGAGGGTTCTTGGGCCTCATCCAGGAAAGAATTCAAGGTGAGTCACAGAGTACAATGAGAAGAAGACATAGTTTATTGAAAGCTACTGCCTTTTAGAGTAGGGCGTCCTCAGAAAGCAAGCGAAGGAATGCACCATCTTTGTTTTCAGTTTTTCTGTTATAGGAGTTTTGTCTATGTAAAGACTAAATTGAATTGTCTATGTAAAGACTAAATTGGAAACCAAATAACAAGAAGAAGGAATTTATGCATAATCTTCAAATCATGAGGAGTAAAATTCATACAGGACCTATCACTTAAAGAGTTTCTTAGTGGTTACCAGTGGGCATTTTGTGATGTTTATCAATGTGATTCTTGAATGTAAAAAGAACTACTTATAAGATTTCATATTCTGATTTAATGTGCAGCATATTATGTTAAATTGTTAACCAATTTAAAAAATTTTTGAGTTTACATTAGAAATCTTATTGTTCTATTTATAAATCTAGTACATTAAAAATTATTTTTAAGGAGACTTTGATTAATGTTTGGTCCATTCACAACTTAGTTATTTAAACTCCCTTAAAGATTTTAAACTACATTTATAAAATGTTCAATGATCTTTGTGAACATTTTCATTATCAGACTAACAAATAAAGCCTTCGGAGTACTTAAACAACCTTATAGAGCTAATAAATTAAACTCACAAAATCATGAATCTTAAATTATCTCCAATGTTAAATCACTACTGGCAACTCAGTAAAACTGCTTATAATTTCAACTAAAAAAAAATCCAATATCTAAAATATTCTGTTACACTTTTAAAATTGGAATGTAAAATGCTAATCTATATTTAAATACTAATACAATTATAAATAAATATCACAACTCTAAAGTATAAATATTATAGCTTTTATATACTTCATCATCTCTAAACTTTTTTTCAATGTTTTCCTGGGATAAAAAAATCATAAAAACAATTAAATCCTCTTAAGCAAATGGGGTTATCACCTCAGTGAGTTGTGGCTACTTTTTCAGGTTGTTTACCTATCAGAGATTTTGACTGGAAAATGAGATCTGGAGCTTCAGATACTCAGGGTAATTGTTGGTTTTTCCCTCATTAATATGGGAACAAATTCTAACGTTGTAAAAGTTATGTTAATAGAGATTCCAAGCCCATGAACTCTAAGTGAAATGGCAATGCAATCCATGTTTTCTAGATCCATGTTGCCTACATCTTTAGCCTGATTTTAATATCTAACCTCCCTACTCTGATTGTTTAGGTACTAGATTAAATTCAAAAATCTATTTACTGTGTGATTCTTGACAGAGTTCTTTTTATATTCTTCATATCGGGTAAAGTCATAACTTTTCTAGATATTTAAATGACATACACATTTATTATTTGATCTCATGTGTATATCTGATTCTGTGGTCACATTTCCCAAGGCCATATAAATGACTGTAGCCAGACAGATGTAAGGCTAGGTGTAAAAAGAGATATTCCCACAGATTATATACTTGCTGTGTAGAGAAAACTCTCTCTGTTTTTCCTCTAGTCTCACACCACAAAGATCAATCAGCAACACAGAAGACTTCTGTGACCAAATGTGTGGGTTTCTTCCTCCATATATACACCAAGGAGCAGACACCAGCTGAGTGTCCACTAATTCAGTTCTGACACTACCCTGTCTACCTGGAGATAGTGTCAGATCTCACAGGTCAGTCCCCAAGACTGCCCATACTCAACCTACCAGTCACAAGTCCAGGCCTCTGAACTTCTGACGTACTGGCTTCAAGTTGGGTTCTCATGACCTCCTCTTTGGGTTTGATTAATTTGTTGGAGTGGCTCACAGAACTCAGGGAAACACTTACATTTCCTGGTGTATTGTAAAGGATATTGCAAAGGATATAGATGAAGAGACACTTAGAGCAATGCATGGGGAAAGGGAGCAGAGCTTCCATGCCATCCCTGGGTGGGCCACCCTCCAGGAACATCCATGTGTTCAACTACCCAGAAGCTCACTGAACCCTGTCCTCCTGGATTTTGATGGAAGTTTCATGATATCAGCATTCCTCCCTCCAGGGTATAGAGTGGGACTGTCTCCTGAGATGGTCTTAAGATCCACAACCAGAAAGGCAGGAACATAAAAATGAAAACAGGCCATGAGAAGGTGAGAGGCCTGCTCCTGAGGCCTAACACACCCAATATTATAACAAAAGACTGTAACAAGTGCTAGGGGAGTTATAAGCCAGGAACTGTGGATGAAAACCAATATATATCATAACACCACAGTTGCTGAGAAAATATTCATGGAGAATAGACCTAAATTGATACTGCCTATTGACATAATTTACTTTACTGATCTTTTCCTTCACCATTTTAATAAATAGCTCAGACAATAATGAGTCCCATTCAAAGATAATAATAGACAAGATAGCAGCACTGTGCCTGTGTAACATATATTTCATGTTAGAGAAAAGCAACAAGGACAATATAATATTAAAAGACAGAAAAAAATTACATGCCACATTGACTATCATTGAATCACAAAGTGAATACAAATTTTCAATGCATTGTTTCATTAAATCAAAAACTCCCCTTCCCGCACCAATACAACTCCTCTGATGTAAGTGACCTAAAAAGACATAAATAGGTTTTAAAGCAGATATAAGATAAATGCAATATATGTAGTGTGAGCTTAGGGAAAGATAAAAGGGAAAATATCTTTTATCTGAGAAATATATACCACACTAGAAACAGCAAAAATGAAGACTAGATAGTTTCAAAATTTACTCAAATAAATGGTGTATAAGAAAAAAATTGAGCAAAACAAAATGGAAAAGAATAAATAAATAACAAGGGTAGAACAGTATTTATAGTTGTTTGAAGACAGACAAAGCTGACCTAACATGTTACCATGCATATTTTATCCAGTTTTCCAATTTTGTTTTTATTGCTGGAAAGTTAGTTTGGTCAGAGTTATTTCACCATATCAGCAAGTATAATTTTCCAAACTCACACCCCTTACTTTTTGTATATTATTTTTTATCCTATTATTACATATTTTATAATATTATATATTCCATACTGAATTATACAGTAAATAAAAAATAAAATATGAACACAACAATTTCATAGAAATGGTGAGTTTTTTTTTAATTGAAGCAGAAGTTCATGACGTGAAAATAGAATGATGCAGTAAAGATATAATCTCAAGAACTCATTTTATGGAAAAAGTGAAAACAATTTGCAACATTAAAATAATTAATCAGAACCTCAATCCAGATTAAGAAGGAATAGAGAACAAATATTAAAATTGGAAGGCAATGAAAATATAATCACAGATATTGATCAAGTAATTAGATAAGATCATTTTCTTAATTTTACACAAATATATTGAAAACCTTGGATTATATGATTTTTTCCATATGAAAATATAAGTGACCCAAATGACAAGAGTTATAAAATCTCAGTATCTTATTAATGCAGAGAAAGATGCTGAAGATATAAAATTCTGAACATTCTCCTCTCAACAAACAGACAAATCAACAGGCATGAACATTTTCAAGAAGAAATGTATCAAGACATGAAAGTACTGATAACTCAATGCTATTTCAAGTTTTCCTCTTCTAATTCTAGCTATGATGAGTTAATTTGTATCAGGCCATCCCACCTGGCAAGAACAATTATGAAAGCTGGATAAAATTAATTAAAAATAAGTAGCTATTTAAGGGCTTCTGAGAGCAATCAAAGCATCCAGAACTTGAGTGTGTAAGCTCCCAGAAAGAAGAGAAACACATTGAAGTGATTTCAACATTCTCCACAACCTTTCATTTGGATACATTTGCTGAGCAGATAGCTAAGAAGAAAATGGTAGCTCAGAGATTTTGGAAATCTGATAGGCCTGCATAGACAAAAATTGGAATTCAGGACTATCATGGTGGCCAGGGCTTGATAAAGGGCCAGAAGAAACAAAACAATTTTGTTTTGTTTTTCCTTCACAGCATTTTCTGATTCTTTAGTTGCAGAAAGTGAGCAACTAAGAAGCTTAGCATAAAATGGAGCTACCCAACTAAAAGGAAGTTAAGCAGACCTCTCAGCAAAAGGATAGACAAAATTGGAATTCAACAAGGAACAGAGGACCTAGAAATCTCCCTAGGCATTGAGACCTCTAAAAAGCTAATCCGTAGCTGAAAACGCAAACTAGAAATGCACCAGCTGCCACAAAAACTGAAATCTAGCCTCAAGGCATTTCAGTCTGATTGGACCAAGAGGATCTACCTCTAAGCCAGAAGAAAACTACAATTTCTTTGGAGGGAGATCCCATCTAAAGACTTTTTCTCTTAGGTCAACGTCTGGCTTTTGATCATAAATAACCAGGCATATCAGTCAGCGGGGCTAAATGATGCATGCACACACATGTGCATGCACACACAAACAAAGTGAGAGTGACAGTGAGAGGGAGAGGAGAAAGCTATAGCTTTAAATGTTTCCATGTACAGAAAATAAAAATACTTCCAAATATATTTATGAATAAATATTGTATTTATACTAAACTGGACCAAAGCTGAACACATGTGTTCTCTTCCCATCCCTTTCCCTTTGTCTCTCTCATATACACTACACACAATAAAATACAGGCCTATTCCACTAATAAATATTACTGCAAATATTCTAAAGCTGTACTTTACAATTAAAAGTTGCAATCCCGTTAAAATCATACTTCATAATCAAGGGGTGTTTATGTTAGCAAGCAAGAATGGATGACTATTAGGAAATAGTTTACTATAATTTATCATGTTAATAGAAGAACAATAATCTCCAGAAACTTCACCATGTATTACCAATTAAATATATTAATAGAATAGTATTATAATGAGATAGATGTAATTTAACCCAACATTCAGAATTTATGTGATGGTGTTTGGGTACAGGGCCTTTGGGAAGTAACAAAGTTTAGATGATGTCATGATGGAATTAGTTCCCTTGTAACATAGACACCAGGGAGCGTGCTCTCTATCCCTGCAATGTGAGGACAGAGTGAGAAAACTTGACTGTCTGCAAGAGAACGCTCACCAGATAGCAAATATTCACAGATCCTGATCTCGGACTTTCCAGCCTCCAGATGTGTAAGAAAATACATTTCTGTTTAAACCACTCAGTCTGTGGTATTTTGTGATGGCAGTTCAATCAGACTAGGACAAATAATGACACCATTCATGATTGTTCCCATCTACCAGTCACCAAAACAAGTTCTAAAAAGATTAAAGAATAAATTCCCCCGAGAGATAAACTTAAAGCCTAAAAATTAGAATAAATTGTAAATAAAGATTAAAAATATAACTGGAGGCAATCAAAAAAATATATATCCTAAGGAGATTGTTAAAGCTATATGAAAAATTTATGCTAAAAATCTCATTGGAGCACTATTCATAAATCTAAATAATTGTAAATAATAACTGGGTTATGGTTATGTTGATTATGGTAAATCCATATATGTTAACATAACATGGTAATTTGTAAATGTTTATAAAGCATTCTTGTATATTAGCAAAACAATTTGAAGTGTCAAATTAAAAATCCTGAATACAAAATTACATGTAAGTTATAATTCCAAGTATGTTTGAAAAATTACATATTAAAATAATGGAAGTAAATGCAACAAACTATTTATAGTAGAATTTTATTTTACAGCAACTCAAAGTAATGAAACAAATCCTCTGGCTTACAACTTTCAACTAGGTATTGTCATTTTCTTACTATTCCATTCAGTAGGATATAGGTAGCATGGTTGTATTCTCAGTTTGTCAGTGTTCTCCTGGCATCATTATTAATAGTGTCCCTATCACTTTCACAAGTTTCCTAGTTTGCAGAATAAATTATATGGTTATCTGAGATATGGGAAACCTAATTTTCTTCCTTCTTCCCCAGTGATAATCTATACAATTCTGGACAACTCACCTATCCATAAAACAATTTGATCTCTACCTTAAAATAGATATATCTCTGCTAGTTAACTTCATAGAAATATTGTAAGGATTAATGAGGAGATGCTTGGAAAATACTTTGAGCTCATCAGAGAAAAGTGCTGTGATATTGCCACTAATAAATTTATTTACTAGCTTGCTGAGTAGAAAGTCAAAGGAAATCAAGATTTTGTGGGTATCAGCTACAAAACTAAATCAATCACACATGTTCTGGCAGCCCATTTAAATAAGTTCCCCAGAGTACAGTAGCTAGTGAACATAGAAGTTCTCCAAAAAAAAAAATATATATATATATATGAACATCGAACTTCTCCACATATATATATAATCTATATCTATATATGTATATAAAATTAGAAAAATTAGAGACACTGAGGCTAAATTTTGACTTTGTATAGGCTATTCAGTTAGCAGTTATGAGTAGATGTATTGAACTTCTCTTTCTTGGTGAAAATATTATGTTCCATCAAGTACTAACCATATGGAATGTTTGGAAGTTGAACAAAGACTGTTCATTAAACTTGAAAGGGACAGATCTGAGTCAGCCAACACTTTGTAACCTGGCAGTCAGGCCTCAAAATCAAGCCTATTATTTTAGTAGACCAATAAAGTTTTTTAGAAACTCAGTGGACAGGTGGCATCTTCACACATTTTCAGCACCTTATAAATTAGGTACTTTTGCCTGGCACTAAAATATCCTTCTTGAACTTAAAAATCAAAATCAATAGATCAATCTACTTCTCAGGCAACAAAGAAGCAGAAGAAAGGCAACAACGGGGCAGATTAAACTTCTAGCAATGAGTCCCAAATATACAGGAGCCTTAGTTTGATTAAGATGACAAAAAAACACCTGGAGGAAAGGCACTCAAGTCTGGTTCATGGTCTCTTTGTTCTTCCTAAAATCTACATCCCTTGCATCAACTACAGTACTATAGTCGATGATTTGAAGTTGAAGCATAATATCTTATTTTTTCTGACATTGCAAGTATATAACAGATCACAAAGTTTTTTTTTCTTTTTTTGTTTTTTTTTTTTTTGAGACAGAGTCTCTCTCTGTCACCCAGGCTGGAGCGCAGTGGCACGATCGTCACTGCAAGCTCTGCCTCCCGGCTTCACGCAATTCTCCTGCCTCAGCCTCCCGAGTAGCTGGGACTACAGGCGCCCGCAACCACACCTGGCTAATTTTTTCTATTTCTCAGTAGAGACGGGGTTTCACCATGTTAGCCAGGATGGTCGCGATCTCAAAGTTGATTATCTTTTCACTTGTCAAGTTCTTACACTGTCTATCTAAAATTCATATCTTGACCTTTCACGTCTGTCTTCAAGAACAAGTCATCTCTCTTCCCACTCTCTGTCAATTTGACCTCTTTCTCTTTGCTTTGTTCTGGAGGAGAGAAAGGTGTATGTATATTATTTTCTTCTTTGTCCGAATTAAATAGCTGTTCTTGGAGAGTGGTGAGCAGTTCTTTATGCAAAGGAGAACTAGTTACTTAGTTTTGTACCATTTACAAAAAAAGTAAGAAAATGCTGAAAACCAGTATCTTAAAATATTCATTTTATTCAATTTTATTTTAATTGGGTCACAGATATAAGGGAATATTTTTAGTTGAATAAGGAATAAAAATATTTGGTTATAAATCCTCAAGAATATTTATATCTTAAAATTGTTTGTATATTTCTGTTTCTATGACATTCAAATGGGCAAAATTTTTTCTAGAATTTAGACAGATTTACCAATAATTGCATAAATATGTCTAGAAATTGAAAAGTTAAAAGAAAAATACAACAATGAGAAAGTGAATTGAACTTGAAAAATACCATAATTGTGAAAACCAAATTTTCATAATATTATTTTAATGTTTTCTGATTTGCATTTTGGGAATTCTTGCCTTCACTGTGTTTTTTTCCTTAGACTTTCTCTACATACTGTTCACAAAATTCAGTTAAAAACTATTTTAGAGATTGTCTAGGGAAAGGGCTTCATGCTCAGTCATTGACTGTTACTTACATTGGTACAATTAGGGGTATTAAATTTGAGTTCATTGGATTTATGCTTCTCCCCACACAGGCTGACTATTGGTAGCTGTTGCTGCTTGGAATACATATTGGCTTAATTAATCAGTACTATTTGGAATTCTGTGAAAATGCAAACTAATTATGAACTTTCCCTGATAAGAGACAATTTTGACTCCTGATTATTTGCTTTTCCCTACATTTTTATAACAGCAATCCCATGAAATTGAGCATTAGACCAGTATGTTATTGATTTGCACATTAGGCAATTTGCACCTCTGAATTGCTTTCCTTTCTGATATCCTCAGATGAAAACTCTTGAAAAAGAGTATGCAGTCAGACCTTTATTTGATTGTTTGATAATTGTTTTTCCTCTCTGTTTCCATTAGCGTTATTTGTGGAAGACCACAGCAGTGGGAGTTCTTGTCACAGAAATCTTGTGATCTCTGTGTTTGGTAGCTATAGACTGCAATGAGTTTATCTCTTCATAGGGGAAATTGAGAAGAGATTACTGCTACCCACTACCCAAGCTCTGGTTTTCTTTACAAAGCTTCCGCATAAATCACAACTACATAGCTTCAATGACAGACCTAACTCTTGCTTGTAAGTGTGGCAGCAGAGTTGATGGTCATGGATTTAAGCTACAGTCTCATCACTAGTTTATTTATAGTAAACACTCTGGGGGTGACTTTTAGTGCTAGGTTCTGTGCTAGACTCTGGTGTTGAAATATGTGTCAGCTATGGCCTCAGCTCTCAAGGCATTAGTTGTGTTTGTGTGTATTGTGTGTTTTGAGGGAGGTGTTAGGTGTTGGTTGAAAGACTGAGGAAGGGGAGCAAGATTTGAGGAGAAAACAAACATGGACACGTACATGGTTTCCTTCACTAATCTGCACTTCTGAATTCTCAATACATCCAATTCAGTCATAATTGAATTAGAATCATCCTGAGCGACGGTGGAAAACATTGAATTTTTTTTTCACACTGAAGCTAGAACTCTTGGGTACCATAACCCAGCAATATTGTTTGCTGGCTGTCACTTAAACTCACAAAACACCTCTGTTTTATCATCTATAATAAATACAGATACAATATTCTGTTTTATATATATGTATATATCTTGCAAAATTATTGTGATGATGAAAAACGTAATGTAATAGACACTGAATAATGCATAGTAGATGGTAAGCACTAAATAAATGGCTATGTAAGCAGTGATTCCTCTCTTTGTTATCTTCATTATTACAATTTCTTCATAGGTTTTATCTCAGTGATTTTTATAGTAATGACTTTGCTTATTTTATAAAAATACTTCATGCCAAAGAGTACAAAGAAAACAAAATAAATCACCTCAAATTTTAAGAAACAACCAATGTAAACAGTTGGTGGAATTCATTTGGGTGATTTTGTTTGTTTGTTTCTTCTTTGCACTTTTTGGTATTATTCAAGTTTAAAAGGAATAAGCACATACAATTATTATAATAGCTGTAAAATAGTTATATGTGTTTCAAATTTCATACTCCAAAAAGTTTGGATATAGATGGAAGATACATAACTATATGTATAGTGAGAGAGAGACAGCTGGTAGAATAGATAAAAAATAATTTTATAATAAGAATACTATGTCTGCTTTTTTAATTGGAAGTATTAAATTTATCTATGTGACTGCATTATTTCCTAAAAGGTCACATTTTTAAAAAAATTTAAAAAACATTAGAAGATTGAGTCATTATAATTTATTTCTTAAATTTTAATTATATGTATATCTATGAATAATTTATGCATAAACATATATATGTAATGTCAAATCCTAAGAAAATGTATACACCTTAAGGAATTATCACAAAACAAATACCTCCACAACTACCACTCAGAATAACGTTTTTTTTTTTTGCAAAATAGATTACTACTCCTTCATTTGTCTTCAAAGATACCCACTATTTGGAGTTTACTTTTCTTAATGTTTTGATATTTATATACCCACTCTGTGGTAGGCCAATAATGCCTCTGAAAGGCATATCCATGTCTTCATCCATGGAGCCTAACCTTATTTGAAGTAGGGCATTTGCAGATGTATTTAAGACATTTAAGGCCAGGCACAGTGGCTCATGTCTGTAATCTCAGCACTTTGAAAGGCCGAGGCAGGTGGATTCACCTGAGGTCAGGATTTCAAGACCAGCCTGGCCAACATGGTGAAAAGCCCGTATCTACCAAAGATACAAAAATTAGCTGGGTGTGGTGGTGGTGGCACCTGTAATCCCAGCTACTCGAGAGCCTGAGGCAGGGAGGATCACTTGAACACAGGAGGCGGAGGTTGCAGTAAGCCAAGATCGCGCCATTGCACTCCAGTCTGGGTGGCAGAGCAAGACTCTGTCTCAAGAAAAAAAAAAAGAAAAGAAATTTGAGAGGAGATCATCCTGGGTTATCTGAGTGAGCCCTAAATGCCATCACAAGTGTCCTTATAAAAAGGAGACAGAGAGAGCAGAAGGCAATGGGACAATAGAAATGGAGAAGCTTGAAGATGCTGTGATGCTGGCTTTGAAAATAGAGGAAGGCCCACAGGATGGATGAGGCCATGAATGGATTATCTTTTGGAGTCTCCATTGAGAATATAGCCCTTCTGCCATCTTGACTTTAGGTCAGTGAAAGGAATGTTGTACTTCTGGTCTCTCTAACTGAGAGAGAATAAATTTATCTTGTTTAAAATCACTAACTTTGTGATAAGTTGTTACAACAGCCCCAGGAAACAAATACACACTCATTTATTTTCTTTTATTGCTTAACATTACGCATTGTGAGATTGACCTATGTTGTTACATGTAGTTCTAATTTGTTCATTTTCATAACTGAATAATATTCAATATGCAATTTTAAAAATTCATCTTTTTTTTAAACAAATAATGCTGCTATGAACATCCTTGCTTGTATCTTGTAGTATAAATATGTAAGTGGGTAGCTGCATCCATTTACTTTTTCTCCAACAGTCTATGAGAATTTCCCTTGTTCTGTATCTTCATTTGTAATCATTATTGTTAGTCTTTTAATGTTAGACAAACTAGTATGTGTAGAATTGTATGTCATTACAGTTTTAATTTAAAATTCTCTAACAAATAATGAGCCATTTTCATCAGGACTGAGCCTAGGGTGAAGCAAGACAGGCATCAAGGGTACACAATTTAAGGATGTGTTTATTCCCTGTCCTTTCTGTCCTTGTTTGTGATGAATTATTTCTACTTTATCAAATAAAAAGTGTAATAGGTATACAATTGATTTTTGCTTTTTGTGCATTTGTTATAAATCCAGTCACCTTACCAAACTGGCATTTATTTCTAATTGTTTGTAGATAATTTTTGACATTTGTACATAGCCATGCCATCTCCAAAATAGCATTTACCTTTCCTTTTCAATATTTACAAATTTAACTTTTTTTAATTACCTTATCACACTAGCTGGGGACACTATAAATCTTTTATACTTGTTTTGATGTCTATAGAAACTGTAGTGATGTCCTCTCTTTTATTAATTTCTCACAGTGGTAATTTCTGGTCTCTCTTTCTGTCTCACTGTTTATCTTTCTGTCACTCTCTTCCCCTTTCTCCGTGTGTGTGTGTGTGTGTGTCTGTATAAAAGAATTTAAATATACAGATAGTCCTTGACTTAATGATGGTTTCACTTACAATTTTTCGACTTTACAACACTGCAAAACAATCACAATTCCAACGTAATGTACCATATTCAATACATTAGGTGATAGATTCAACACTTTCTCATAAAGCAGGCTTTCTGTTAGATAATTTTGACCAACTGTAGGCTAATGTCAGTGCACTGAGCTTGTTTAAGGTAGGCTAGGCTAAGCGATGATGTTTGGCAGGTTGGGTATATTAAATGCATTTTCTACTTATGATATTTTCAATTATATTGGGCTTATCAGGATGTAACCCTATCATAAGTTGAGGAACATCTGTACTATAATTATGCAATTATAAAGAGATTCATTATTTTTTTCCAGGCAAAACTTTTCTTATTGTTGATTTTTCTCTTATACGTCTGATGTATTAGTTTTCAAATTGCTATAAAGATACTACCTGAGACTGGGTAATTTATAAATAAAAATGATTTACTTGATTCACAGTTCTGCATGGCTGGGGAGGCCTCAGGAAACATACAATCATGACAGAAGGTAAAGGAGAAGCAAGGCACATCTTACATGGTAGCAGGAGAGAGAGCAAGAAAAACTGCCACATTTTTTTTTTTTTTTTTGAGGCACAGTCTTGCTGTGTAGCCCAGACTGGAGTGCAGTGGTGTGATCTGGGCTCACTGCAACCTTCATCTCCCAGGTTCAAGTGATTCCCCTGTCTCAGTCTCCTGAATAGCTGAGATTACAGGCGTGTGCAATTATACCCAGCTAATTTTTTTGTATTTTTAGTAGAGATGGGGTTTTGCCATGTTGACCACCTGGTTTTGAACTCCTGATCTGAACTGATCCACCCACCTTAGCCTCCCTAAGTGCTGGGATTACAGGTGTGAGCCATTGCACTGGACAAAACTGCCACATTTAAAACCATCAGATCTCATGACAACTCCCTCACTATCATGGGAATAGCATGGAGGAAACCACTCCCATGATCCAATTACCTCCCACCAAGTCCCTCCTTCAACACGTGGAGATTACAATTAGAGATGAGATTTGGGCAGGGACACAGTGCCAAACCATATCATCCTCATTTTTTTTCAACAATTTCTTCATCATATCTCATCATGTATTTATTTACATGTATTTTTAAATTGAGTACTAGGCATTATATATGAAAAACTGAAAGTAATTTGAGGCCCTGGAAATGTTAACATTCTCTAGAGAGGAATTACATTTGGTCTTTGCAGTAAGCTAAGGACACTAGCAGGTTACTTTAACGCATCCATAAGTGTACACACAATCAGACACTAGTTTTATGTCCCTGAGTGGGCTGGTCTTTATCGAGTGTACTCCTTGCCCCCAACTCAAAGCCTGGAGGGTACTGTGCTCCAATTCTCCCCACCACATTCCCTTGCACACTCACACAGTTACATGCATTTGGCTGCCGAAAGTATTCCTTAGTTTTGCAATCTATTTTTTAACTTCCTAGAATCAGTAAAAATCTTGAGCTGAAAAGTGACGCTCAATGCCAAGCTCATCTCTTGGATCTGGGCTTTGCAATTTTCCATTGCTTTGTTAACACTTAATGTCTGGAAGAAATTTTGTTGCTGTGTTCCATGGGAGAGTTGATACCAATTACAAATCTGCAGTTACTGGTAGAAGTTCGTGTGGTTTCTATTTTACCTTCAGATTTTACTTTTAGACTGCTCCAGTCTACATCTTTTTATAATAGATCATGTGAGGACAGTTTTTTTTAATTCTCTTCTGCAACCTCTGGAGTTTTGTAACTTGCATTATTATTGTTTTACCAAAATTTATGCCTTTTATTCTATAGTCTGCAAGAAGTTTTCTTTAGTTGCTTAATCTATGTGCTGTATTTATAGGACTTATTGTTCATCTGTCATTTCATAAAATGTGTCTTTTTACCTTCTCCTTATTTTGGCTCATTCTTTGTCTAGATTTTTGGAGTGATGTTATCTGAGATCTTTTATGTCTATTTGTTGTTTGAATGACCCTTTGGGTTTTATATAATTTTTTCAGCTATCCTTTTATTTTCTTAAGAATGTCCTGGTAACATGTTTCCCCTATAAATCTACATCCAAATCCTTCCTTAATTTAAGGAATCACTACATGATAATGAACATTTAACTCTCTTTTATTCCAATTTGAGTTATCAATGTCAGTGCCAATTATTCTTATTCAAGATATCATTGCCCGTGCTTTTCACATATTATCTTGTTTATAATTACTTGAATCATTTTTGTTTATTAACATACATAGCTACACTCCCCCCAGAGGAATAGGGAACTCACATTTGCAAAAGAAAACCCATGGGAACACCCACAGCACCATTTATCCATCATCCAGAATTACTGAGTAAAGGCGCTTGGAATAAGAGTTTTCAACACAAATAGAATATGAAAAACTATAATATGCATACAAAATGTGAGAGGACTTGGACATTTAAAAAAGGACTTCTAGTTGAAAACTAATGTGTAGACTAACTAGCAGAAAAGATATAGGTGGAATTGATGAGCATAAAATTATTAAATAAAAACAAAAAATAGGAGTACATGATAAATATTTTCAAAATATGATATCTGAAAAGGCTAATATAATACACTTTTGACAATTTCCAAGAAAAGTAGAAAGAAGGAAGAAAATTTTTAAAATAGATAAAGATACTACACCTACAGATATGAAGAAATTTTAAAACCTCAAGCTGTAGTCATTAAATATGATTATTATCTGAATTTTAAATGCATGCACTCTTTGACTCACTCTTTGACTCTTTCGTTATCATCTCTAGCAGATGCTCAGTGGTCTGATAGGATCAGTAACAACACAGCACCATTGCCAAGCCACATGGAAGCATGAAGCAAAAGAAAACCTCAGTAATATTGATTTTGTCTTTATTTAAAATGTTAATATGTTGTTCATCATGGATTTCCTGCATTAATTTTGATTTAATAAAATATTACATTATCAGGTACCTTGATTACTGAGTTTATTTGACATCCATTTAGGTTCCTCACCTGAGGCAGCAAGGGCTTCATGTTCTTCACTCTGAGTCTGGACCCGCACAAGACCTAAAAATTTTACATTTATGTCCACTTAGGCAGTTGAGGTCTTGCCTTCTAAGTTTCTCTATATAGCTCACAACAAATAAATGGTGTTGATGTAGGGAGAGGGCTACACTCTCTTAGTGCTAGTTCCAGGAAGATGCCTGTGTGCCCCTGATAGCACTACAGAGTTTAGCAATTTCTGCCTTCACTGCTTCTTTTACTTTTTCTCTTCCTCAGTTTGTTTCCCTTCCAGAGAGCCAGGTCACGGGCACTGGAACTAGATGAATAAGGATTGAAAACCTACTTATATAACCTTGAATGAGTTATTTTACTTGTCTGAGTCTCAATTTTCTTATATATTAAGTGAGGATCATTTTTAATTTAAAAGATTCTTGTATAAATAAATATGTACAGAAAGTCCATCATACACCTAGTCCACTGCATGGACTTAATAAATGTCATTTATCTTTTCTACTCTATTTCTGCTTCCCATTCTTCAACTTACTACTACAAAGCTAATCCTTTAGCTAGAATATAGTAGAACCTGAAAAAAATTGAAATGCATTTCTTTCATTGCTATAATCACAAATATGTTACATAGACCTACCTCAATGCTAGGGTTCATCCACTGAGTTGGTTCAGTTATGTTTAATATTCGTTTAATATTTCAAAAATAGCAAAAATAGTTTATTAGTTACTTATAATAGGTGGAGGAAAGTAATCAATAGTCTTCTTAGAAATACTCTGATTCCTGATCTAAACCCCATTCTTCAGTGAAATTGTTTTGATAATGTATACAATTTCAGAAATTTATATTTTTGCTTCTAAAATCTCAATGTATTTAGTTAAGAGAAATAAAAATAACTTTAACTGACTTTATAATATATAAAGTTTATTTTAAACCTTTGCTTTTAAATGAAAAAAATGTTATTAGAGGTTTTATACTTTTCTGTATATAACATCAGGCTAATTTTCACTAGACTGTAAATTTTCTTATATGGACAGGCAAATCAGTACTGAATATACAATAGATTTTCTTTTCTATGGATTGTGCCTAAATTACATCAGTTTAGAATAAACACACTTAATTAAAGCCAATAAATTCAGGTGTTCTATGATCATTATACTTTTTGTTTTCAATGAAAAATAGCCAGACCTATTCACTGGGGCTTGTTGTAATTATGGATTTTAATGTGAATAAGTTATCATTTGATGTTCCACCAAGAAAATGTTTTTACTTTTTAAAGAGCTTTAAGATTTGTTATTTGGGTTAGTGTCCTTTGAATAATGGCTGAGAGAACAGTTTTTTTTTTCAATTACACATGTATTTCTTCATTTATTTAGAGGCTCTGGGGTCAGACTAGATTCAAAACGCACACACGCATTTGTCTCAAGTAATGGTGGAAAGTTACCTCCTTGGTGACTGCAGTATGCAAGATTGTGTGTGGTTTGGTTTCTAATCTTTCATTTCTTTCCAACATGAAAAAATAAACTTCCTCAGGCAAGAAAAAAACATTGTACTTGGGGAGCTGCTTTTGATCAAAGAAAGGGGCAATAGTTCTTTCCTGAAAATGGTGACAAGAATGAAAAATGGAAAGAAAGATCTATTTTAACTAGAAGTAATGATTTTGGGGGATGAATAGGGAGAGTATATGTGAGGAAACAAGGAAGGAAACTGAGAGTCACAGTCACTGATGCCAGTTTGTGAAAGGGATGAGGCTGACCAACATGCCCTGAGGCCATATTAGAAGATTTTAGTTTTCATATAAAATATTTACATTTCCATCTTTTTTCCCTATATTATGAGGGCAATCAAAAGAAGAATTTTGGCTTTGTACAGAATTTTCCTATGTGTTGATGAAGTAAAAATGCCAAGTACATTCACATTTTCAAGGTTTTACTGAGAATAAAGTTTATACCTAAAAATAGTTTTAATACAAGCAATTGGCTGTTATTCTAGGAAAACAAAACTGAGAGAGATGGTCTAACAGGAATGATGTAGCAGAATTAACATAAATGCTGCTATGCTTTGGTTCTGTGTCCCCACCCATTCCCACGTGTTGAGGGAGGGAAGTGATAGGATTATGGGACGGGGTGGTTTCTCCCATGCTGTTGTCGTGATAGCGAGTCTCACAAAATCTTTTGGTTTTAAAAGAGGCAGTTTTTTCCTGTGCTCCTACATCTCTCTCTTCTGCCACCTTGTGAAGAAGGTGCCTGCTTCCCCTTCACCTTCCGCCATGATTGTCAGCTTCCTGAGGCCTCCCCAGCCATGCAGAACTGTGAGTCAATTAAACCTCTTTCCGTTATAAACTACCCAGTCTCAGGCAGTTCTTGACAGCGGTGCAAAAATGGACTAATGCAAATAGAAAAGATATTATCAATTTCATCCTCCCCAGAACTTTCATGTTTTCACTAGATGTATGAGATATATTTTTCAATCTCCTTGAAAATCAACACAAGCCCTTCGTTATCCAGTCTCATTCTAAAATAAAGTTTTTTTTTTATATTGGCACCAGGACAATTTCAAATAAATTAATGGCTTCAGCAACATAAATTAGTATCTCACACTTCTGTAGGTCTGAAGTCTGAGTGGGCTCAACCAGCTCCCCTGTTCAACAACCGGCAAGGTCTAAACGAAGGTGACAATCAACAGGGATCTTATTGGGAAGTTCTGGTAAGAGTACATTTCCAGGTTTATTAAGGTTGTTGGCAGAATTTAGTCATCTGCAGTTGTATCACCATTCCCAGTATCTTGTACAGTTGTACGTCATTGTTTTCTTGCCAGTGTCAACTGGTGGACACAGCTGGTGTCAGCTCCTAGTAACCTGTCTCCAGACTTCCTATGTGTGCCTCTACATCGCAAAACCAGCAATGACGCCTCTGAACCTTCTCAGGCGGAATCTTTCTAATTTCTCCCTCTGCCAAGCCTCTCTTTCTCCAGCTAAAGAACGTTCTCTGCTTTTAAAGGTTCATATGATTAGATTAGGTTCACCTGGATACTTAAAGCTGCTTGCCCTATCTTAAGGTTTGTAACCTTAGTTACAGCTACAAAGTCCATTTTGCCATATTCACAGATTCCAGGAATGAGGATGTGGACATCTTTGGCAGGCTACTGGGCATACCACAAATACTAATCTCACAATAATCTGTTTATGGCCTATTTTTTGGCCATTACTTCACTGAAATTCATAGTCTGCATTTTGTTAAGTATTCACTCTCTGAGCTGAAGCATAGTAATACAGAAAAACCTAGATGATTCAAAATGAAAAACATTTACAGAGTAAAAAGAATATCAGAAATCATTGTTTTTTGAGACTAATGCACGAAAGTTTATTTTCCATATTTTTTGATAGTATTTTTCCTTGTTTTTAATTGTGGTATACTTTAGATAAGATGAAATGCACAATTTTTAAGTCATTATTCAATGACTTTTGATAAAAATATATGATTGAGCCACGCACAGCCCATAAAACATTGACATTACCCCAGAAATTTCTCATGCCACTTAATAATCAATTCCCATCACCCTCCAGCTATTATTCTTGTTTCTATCACTACAGATTGATCTTGCCCATTCTGAAATTTTATATGGTGTGATCATACAATACATATTTTTGATGTCCTTTTTTGTAGTACTTTTGAGTAGTTTTCAATTATTTGACTATATCACAGCTTTTACAATCTATTCTCCAGTTTTAGAGGCCTTTGAGTTCTCTTCAGTTTGGGGTTATCAAGAATAATTATACTGTTATCTTTATTTCTGTTAGGCTTGACAATATTTCATAATCATGTATTCTTAGAATAATGTGAAATGTATTTATTTAATCAGTCATATTGATTTTTAGGTAAATACATTTTTTATTTAAATTTTAGGGTAAATGTGCACAACGTGCAGGTTTGTTACATATGTATGCATGTGCCATGTTGGTGTGCTGCACCCATTAACTCGTCATCTAGCATTAGGTATACCTACTAATGCTATCCCTCCCCCCTGCCCCCTACCCCACAACAAGCCCCGGTGTGTGATGTTCCTGTTCCTGTGTCCAAGTGTTCTCATTGTTCAAATCCCACCTATGAGTGAGAACATATGGTGTTTGGTTTTTTGTCCTTGTGATAGTTTGCTGAGAATGATGGTTTCCAGCTTCATCCATGTCCCTACAAACTACATGAACTTATCATTTTTTATGGCTGCATAGTATTCCATGGTGTATATGTGCCACATTTTCTTAATCCAGTCTATCATTGTTGGACATTTGGCTTGGTTTCAAGTATTTGCTATTGTGAATAGTGCTGCAATAAACATACGTGTGCATGTGTCTTCATAGCAGCATGATTTATAATCCTTTGGGTATCTACCTAGTAATGGGATGGCTGGGTCAAATGTTATTTCTAGTTCTAGATCCCTGAGGAACCGCCACACTGTCTTCCACAATGGTTGAACTAGTTTACAGTCCCAGGAACAGTGTAAAAGTGTTCCTATTTCTCCACATCCTCTCCAGCACCTGTTGTTTCCTGACTTTTTAATGACTGCCATTCTAACTGGTGTGAGATGGTATCTCATTGTGGTTTTGATTTGCATTTCTCTGATGGCCAGTGATGGTGAGCATTTTGTCATGTATTTTTTGGCTGCATAAATGTCTTCTTTTGAGAAGTGTCTGTTCATGTCCTTCGCCCACTTTTTGATGGGGTGGTTTGTTTTTTTCTTGTAAATTTGTTTGAGTTCATTGTAGATTCTGGATATTAGCCCTTTGTCAGATGAGGGGGTTGTGAAAATTTTCTCCCATTTTGTAGGTTGCCTGTTCACTCTGATGGTAGTTTCTTTTGCTGTGCAGAAGCTCTTTAGTTTAATGAGATCCCATTTGTGAATTTTGGCTTTTGTTGCCATTGCTTTTGGTGTTTTAGACATGAAGTCCTTGCCCATGCCTATGTCCTGAATGGTATTGCCTAGGTTTTCTTCTAGGGTTTTTATGGTTTTAGGTCTAACATTCAAGTCTTTAATCCATCTTGAATTAATTTTTGTATAAGGTGTAAAGAAGGGATCCAGTTTCAGCTTTCTACATATGGCTAACCAGTTTTCCCAGCACCATTTATTAAATAGGGAATCCTTTCCCCATTTCTGGTTTTTGTCAGACTTGTCAAAGATCAGATAGTTGTAGATGTGTGGTATTATTTCCGAGGGCTCTGTTCTGTTCCATTGGCCTATATCTCTGTTTTGGTACCATTACCATGCTGTTTTGGTTACTGTAGCCTTGTAGTATAGTTTGAAGTCAGGTAGCGTGATGCCTCCAGCTTTATTCTTTTGGCTTAGGATTGACTTGGCAATGCAGGCTCTTTTTTGGTTCCCTATGAATTTTAAAGTAGTTTTTTCCAATTCTGTAAAGAAAGTCATTGGTAGCTTCATGGGGATGGCATTGAATCTATGAATTACCTTGGGCAGTATGGCCATTTTCATGATATTGATTCTTCCTACCCATGAGCATGGAATGTTCTTCCATTTGTTTGTATCCTCTTTTATTTCATTGAGCAGTGGTTTATAGTTCTCCTTGAAGGGTCCTTCATGTCCCTTGTAAGTTGGATTCCTAGGTATTTTATTTTCTTTGAAGCAATTGTGAATGGGAATTCACTCACGATTTGGCTCTCTGTTTGTCTGTTATTGGTGTATAAGAATGCTTGTGATTTTTGCACACTGATTTTGTATCCTGAGACTTTGCTGAAGTTGCTTATCAGCTTAAGGAGATTTTGGGCTGAGATGATGGGGTTTTCCAGATATACAATCATGTCATCTGCAAACAGGGACAATTTGACTTCCTCTTTTCCTAATTGAATACCCTTTATTTCCTTCTCCTGCCTGATTGCCCTGGCCAGAACTTCCACCACTATCTTGAAAAGGAGTGGTGAGAGAGGGCATCCCTGTCTTGTGCCAGTTTTCAAAGGGAATGCTTCCAGTTTTTGCCCATTCAGTATGATATTGGCTGTGGGTTTGTCATAAATAGCTCTTATTATTTTGAGATATGTCCCATTAATACCTAATTTATTGAGAGTTTTTAGCATGAAGGGCTGTTGATTTTTAGGTAAATATTTTTTAAGATTACCTGCCCACAAACATAAACTACCTATTGAGCCCTGCTTGTACTTTGATGGGCATATGCACATATACACTCAGAGTTGAATGTGGCTACTTTAAATGGCTTCTGCCATTCTCATAAAATAATTAGCAGATTATCCAGTTTATAAACTTGGTGACATTGCTATATAAGATACTGGAAAACAAATTCCATTATATAATATTTGCAGAGAGAAGTTTTGAAATTGATAAGCCACTTTTCCAGGATTTTTTATGCTAAATACAGTTGTTTGGATAAGGACATTCTTATAGATACCTGGCTTCATAACTAATACAAGCAATTGATCATAACATACCCACAGTTAATTGTTTTCTTCACTTTTGCCCTACAATGGGTGCTCTTAAATTCCTTTGTAATATCTTTAAAGGCACAAAAGTAAGAAATGGAGAGAAAAATAAGCCTGAGAAGTCTTTGGGCTCCAAAAATCTTTTCTCTTGGTAACCATAGCAGCTCGTGACTCAATAAAATGATAAAAAGACTTCATATTTTGGGGTTAAAAAAACTTGAATATGTTAGTTTTTCTGACAAAGATAATCAAATACGACAATTGCTAAATCAGGATATTAAAACTATCATCTCAGGATAATAACAATTAGGTATTTTCCTGTTGAAACTTTAGATTCTTTGTTTTTGTCATTGTCCCTTAAGGAAAACCTATCTGTCCTTGTGCCCCAGTAGCACTCCACATCTTCGGTAGATGTGAGTTTACATTTTTTATCACTACTTTTGTGCTTGAGAGCATGCTTTAACATTTCTTGTAGTGCTTTTCTGGTGGTGATAAATTCTTTCACCTATTATTTTAACCTTATTAAAGTGTTAATTTTGCCTTTTGAAGATTATTTTCACTGGATATATAATTCTGAAATGACTTATTATTTCTTCTCTATACTTTAAATAATTTTTAGATTTTCATTTAGCTTACATTTGTTCTGATGAGAAGTCAGAAGTATTTTTTATCTTTATTCCCTTTTCTATTACACGTCTTTTCTCCTGCCTACAATTACGAATTTTGAATTGTATTACTATGTTGATATTCTACATCTCTCCACTGTCTTCCTTCTTTTCCTCTGAATCCTTGGACATATTTTAATACCAGCTTAATAATGCTTGTTTTTATTCTTAACAACATCATGGCTATCTTAGGTCTGTTTCTATTGCTTATTTTTCTCCTAATTTTCTCATAGGTTTCTGCTATTTTTGCACTTTTAATAATCGTTTTTATTTTATATTTGACATTTTTCATACTATATTATTTAGATTCTAGACTTCCATATTTGGTGGAAGTGTGTTGAATTTTATTTTGAGCAGACAGTTAATTTACTGGCACATTATTTTGATCCAGTTGGTGCTTGTTTTTAAGTTTTTAAGGCTGATTTAAGAGTATTTCTTCTGATAGGAGTAGATGAGCCCTACTTTGGAAGCTGACTTTCCTGAGTTCTTATTTAAACACTGGGAGATGCTCAGTGAGTCTTTTCACTTTGGCTAGTTGAAACCCTAATGGCTTTCAACATTGTTGAACCAGTGAAATCCTCATTCCACTCATTGCCCCTTAGAAACTGTTCTCTGCATGGCCTTGTGAAATCTTACTCTGTACATGTATAATACGTTGTTCACTCAAAAAATTCAAGAAGACTCATTTGTAGATTTTTAGATCTCTTTCTCAGTTCAATGTTTTCTTCTCTGGAATGTTCTTCATAAATTCCAGCCACCTCAGCTGCATCCTACAATCAGTTTCTCCATTCAGAAAAATTGCGGCTATCTATTTGGGCTCCTCTTTCCTTTTCTGCAATTTTGGAAGTATCCCTATATAAAAGGCCAGCTTTAAATGTGGAGTTCACTTCAAGGATCACGACTCTATGCTGTGTGTTGTACAATGCTTTAAAATGGGCACAGGGTACATTTTGTCTAGTTTTATAGTTGTTTACAGCAGAAGATTCAGTCTGAAATCCATTATTTTTTTACAGCCAGAACCAGATGTCAAGCACTCTGTTTTTTAAAAAAGCACATATTGTGTACCTACTATCTTCCATGTACCATACCAGGTGTGTTCAAACAAGTCAGCTTTTACTATTTGTTGTTCCCCATGAAGGGCTTACATTTTATTTTTTTTTCAGAGAGAGGGCTTAGGCAGATTTTTATTCAATATCTATGCATTTGCTCATGCTGACTATTTCTGGTATATTTTTACATACTTCCTAAATACTGTTTGTCTTGCAAGATTTATGGCACTTCTTTTTTGCATGTTTTTCTAATTCATCTCCAAAATCAACCTTTCCCAACTTCATTTGTTCATAAGATACTTGTAAATTCACCTCTGTTATAGCATTTACCCTGTTGAATTATAGCTATCTCTGTATGAGTCATAAAAACCTAGCAAAATTTTAGGCTGCAACTGCCACTTTCCTCTCTTTGTGACTTAGCTTGTCACAGTTACAAGTGCACATATTAGGCCATTTCTAAGGGTTCATTGTACTGAATACATGCTACCTAATTTAACTCACATAATAATCTTGTGAGGTATATAGTATAATTATCATTATGTTTAATAAATGAATTGAGTCTCATATAAGTTAATTATTTATTCTAGTTTACTGTCAGTGATAGAACTGAATTCTGAATTCAAGCTCCGTGTTTGGAACTCCAAATCTACTAATCATCACTATACCACATTTATCATGCATTGCCTTCACTCTTGTTAGCCTGACAAATAGGAAAATAATACAATAATCCTTAAATATCAGTACTATCTCATACAATTTCATATAACTCATACAATTTTAATCACAATTGAAAAGGTCTATACAGCTTAATTAGTCTAACTCCCCATTCAATGGCCGTATTTTCTCTACAGTATTCCTAACCATAAGACTTTGTTTTGACCCTGCTGTTTGTGTCCCCCATCCCTTAAAGCAATCCATGTATGATAGTAATTATTAATTCCTTAGAGTAGTTTACATACACCATCCTAAAACTTGTATCCACCATTTCTTTCTCCACCCTTAAAGGCTGTATAAAATTTCTCCCCTTGGTCATTCATTGGCAAGCCCTCAAATATTTGAAAACAACTAATGTTGCCTTAAGTCCTCTTTCTTTCAAGGTAAGCATCTTTAGTTGCTTTTCTTTGCTCTTCTTCTTAGATTGGTTTCTACTCTTTACATCAAATATTTTCTGTTTGTGGACAAGATTTTAAGAAATCTAAAACTATGAAACATACTGTCCTGTATGATCATAGTAATCTGTGAGGCTATTATTATCTTAGGTGTTATTACAAAGCTGTTACTTTCCCTTTCCAAGATGAACAACATAACAACATGAATAAAGAACATTTTCCCTCTAGTAACTAGATGTGTTAGAGTAACTATGATTTACAGATGAAAACCTAGGGCCAGAGCCTTCCTGTAGGATATTAGACTTCCTTTTCAAGAGGTGGCCCCCTATATAATATTTTTAAATTATCTGCCCTCTTCCTTCAATTCTGTCACTCTGTTATACCCTTTGAAAAGAGACAGTGAAGGAGTTATATTTGGAAATATGCCCCATATTTTTTCTGATCACTGGAATGCAGAGATGAATATGAATTTTATGAGTCTGTAGAGTTAGGGAGTACATATTTTCAGTAATTAATTCTACAATCTTAAAATATCTCTCACCGTAAATCAACAGCTGAATGGTGGGAGTTGGACATAATGGAGAAAATATGGACTAAAGAGATTATGAATAGGTATTGTAGATAATCCATATTTTAATTGGGTGAATTAAGTAAACTCTTGGATGGATTAAAAGGTTAGGTTCTGGTTAGATGTGGTTTTCCCTTATGTTCCAGAAATATGTCAGCTTCCGATTTACAACAAAGGCCCAAATTCACAAAAAGAGAAAGACACCTCCTTCCCTACCTAGTAGAAGAAACTAATATTGTCATCAGACCATCCATATGCCATTATTTTTTTATATTACTCAGACTATAATAGGTAGTGAACTTTCAATAATATATCACCTGATCTTTTGGTGTTTATATGAGAAACCTGTAATTTTTCTCTGATAAAGAGAATGAGCCCATGAGCCAATATACCTGACAAATGTGTAAAGGCAGGGGCAGCACCCAGGTGTCCCTGAGAAATCTATCTCTGTCACTGCTTTCTCAGGGCTGCGGAGGATACATATCTCATGCAAGCACACACTTGCACTCACATGTGTGCATGTTTACCCTCTGGATTAGCCCAATTCTCCATTCACCTTTAGTTTTGCCTTGTATTTTGGGAGTTCAGATTAGAAAACTGATCTAATCCATCCACATTTCTGGCATCTCTAAGCTTATATGGTATCAATGACCTCATGATCCTTTAGATTTATTTTTAATTTCTGAGTATTTACTTTCAAGGGTTAATTAACCTTGGTGAAATCTTAAAATCTTCAGCTAAAGATATACTACATGACAGGCATACAATTTTGGAACTGCTTTGTTATGAACCTATACAAGGTAAATTGGCAGTGGTCACATATTAAAGTAGCTGCTTGAACAAACCTTAATGGCACAGCTTCCATCTCAGGACTTATTAAGATCCAGTGGTTGCTTAAAGAGAAATTAGTTTGTTTGCTATAATTTGTTGAGGAAATCACCATACAATATGCCATTAGAGTGCACATATTTCTTGTAAGATACCTGTGGTAAAGCTCTTCCTGTCATCCTAAACTGGAGAACGTACTGAAATTAGCTTGCATCATGAAAGTTTAGATGCAGCTGAAAATTCAGACAATTGTTTTATCTTAAAAGCTATTTTCACTTTTTCATTGCCACATTTAAAAGTTAAGGTTTATAGAGAAATATTCTCAAGTGATTATGGAACAAGTGCAGGAAAATAGAAGAATAAAAATATGTATTTCAAGACATCAATTCTAATTCTGCTTCTAAAAATAGTCAGTGTGCAAAGCTGCAGTTGCTGGGGCATTGCTTCAATGAAGCTGCATTGTCACCATCAACTACATTTTCAGGATCCACAATCTTCATATATATACTTTACTTTTTAACATTATAGAGGAAGAAAGTGTAATAATTTGGTGGGAACTTCCTCCTATGTATGATATAGGAAGGTAGACAAATTAGCATCTGCCCATGCTATGATGATCACAGGAACAATCTTGCAGCTGACAATGCCAAGAAATTACTGTCCTTGAATAACGTCAAGCTTTAAATTTTTGATTACTGAAATTTCAGTAACAAATATTGCAATCAAAATTGAATTTCATAAAACTTTGGATTCATTCTACGATAGTTAATATTCAGCTTCAGGTGAATAATGACGTGATACTCGGCCTTTCAGTGTTCGGCCAAATATTTATTTGGTGCATCTCTATATATATTTGCAGATTTTAAAATATTTTTTTCTGCTGCATATCATCATAACTGATACACATACACAAACATACACACAAAATCTTATGGAAGTCAAATGCAAACAAATACACAAAGAACATATTATAGGAAAATGTGAAAAAAGAAAACATTCAAAGCAGAGATCATTACATAAGATGACAAAACTGAAACTAAACATATCTTCACTGTTATATGTAATGAAATAAAATTAATAATTAAAGCAAAATACTTATATTGGACAAGAAAAAATGTGTTGATAATTCTGTTAGCTCCACCTAAATCCTTTATCTGACTTTCAGTACTCTGTTCTGTGCTCCAGGAGGTGAACTCCTAAGACTTTATCATTCAGGTTCCTCTGCCAGCTAGCTCCTAGTTGAATTGGATTAATGTAAGGCACTGGCAGTGGGTCAGATGGCAGAAGGAGAGAGAGAGAAATCCTGATACCTATTCCCTGCTTTCTTCCTAATTCTTTATGAATGTAGTTTCTACCAGATACCTCTTCTCCACAGCACCAGCTCTTTCTAGGCTTCAATAATGCAAATTATACACCTTGCCCCTTCAGGTCTAGGGATGGTAACAGTGTTTCACTATTCCTGGCATCTGAGTATTACAGCAACCTTTGCTGGGGTTTTAAATCCTGCTCTAACTGAGGTAAGTAGTCCATTCACCAAAGTCTCTATTGTAGACCATTGAAGCAGATTTCTTTTTCTTTTCTTTCTTTCTTTTTTAATAATAGTGATGGGGTCTCCCTATGTTGCCCAGGATGGTCTCGAACTCCTAGGCTCAAGTGATCTCCTGCCTTGGCCTCCCAAAATGCTGGGATTAGAGGTGTGAGCCACCATACCAAGCCTGAAGCAGATTTCTGTTTTATACAAGGGTCCTAATTAATGTAGAAGCTATTACAAAATGAGGTATGTAAGAATATCTCTTTTTTAGGGAATAACAGGTAGCTATACCTTGTACCGCCTACCACACAGAAAGAGCAGAGTGACTGAGAGCCTTCTCTGGATTTTGGAAGTAACATGACTACAGTTGTGTGTATTCAAACCTATTACAGGCTAACTCACAAGTCTACCCATTTAGAACAAAGAGCTCTTTGCAGCAGGTTCAGTCTGTGCTGTAGGCTCCTCTGCTGTGTGGGTATTTTGACTCAGTAGATCTAAGTATCTGGCTTAGAGTAATGCTGTTTGAAGCTTCTAAGTAACCCCAAGAAGACAATCACAGTTCACCTAGCTAATGATTTTGGAACAAACCTATGTCCCCTTCTGGCAAATATTTTTATGTGTTTAAGAAGTCTGGCTTGTCATCATGTAACTATGTGATTTGAAGTGTTCACCATCAAGTGGGTGCTATCCAAGTTATCAAATCTTAAAATTGTGCTTGAAAATTAGCAGGTTATTATAAAATGAAATTGATATGGGTGACATTAAGGCTGAACAGGAAGGGGAGTCACAAGTATATTGAATGAGCTGGTGGCTCAGACCTTTATTAGCTATTCCTGCTTAGTTATCAAATTTTCCTCAACCCTCATTCATATTCAACAGGGGAATCCCCTAAAGAGAAGGTGCTCAACAATCAGGTAGATTAGGTGTCTGATCTTTCCTGTGGATGTCTATCAAGCTTTCTCCCAGTGATACCGGTGCTTACTTAGTGGAACCATGCAAAAAGTAATCATAGTTGCATGGATGGTAAATATGCATGAACTCAACACAATGGACTACCCTTTAGCAACCCTGATCTGTCTACTATCACTGAGTGTCCAACTTGTCAATACCAAGGGCCAATGTGTTCCTGATATGGCACCATTTCATAGGGACACCAACCAGGCACCTGGTGCCAGGGTGATTACATTGAATCCTTTATACTGTGGAGTAAGCAATCATTTGTCCACATAAAACCAAATACACATTCTAGAAATGGGTTTCTCTTCTCTGCCCTCAGTGCTTCTACCAGTGTCACCATATGTCACCTTATAGAATGACTTATTCATTGCCATAACATCTCATACTACATTGCCTTTGACAAGGAAACTTGTTTTATAGCAAAACAATTGTTACAAAAGATCCATGCCCATGAAATTCGTGTTTCCCAACATGTCCCATCACCAGTAAGCAGCTGGCCTGATAGAATGATGGAATGGCTTCCTAAAGGCTCAGTTTCAATGCCAGGTGTGACACAGTATTGTTTGAAATTGTGGTGCTGGCCTAACAGATTAAACTATTAGGCAATACATAAGCCATATTTCCAAAAGCCAGAATATGTGGGATCAGGAACTAAGAAGTAGAATTATTTTACCTAATATTCTATTTACAGAATTTTATTTCCCTTCCTGGAAACTTGCATGTAGTAGCTTTGGAGGTTCTCTTTTCCAAGGAAGGAACATTTCTTTCAAGAAATATAGCTATGTTTCCATTAAATTTGGACCTGAAATTGCACCCTTGCTATTTTTAGCTCCTAATGCAATTGACCTAACTGGCAATAAAGAGTTTAACTATACTGAATGGATTGATTAATTCTGATTAACAAAGGAAAATTAGGCAAGTAGGCCTAGTTGGAATCCAGGAGATCTGCTGTGGAGCCTTTCAGCACTTATATGTCCCATAAAGAGCCACCAGATAAAGACAGCATCACTAGGGACTTTGATCCTATGAAATGAAGATTTGGGTCATCCCATGAGACAATAATTCCTGTACTATGGAAGTAGTAAAGTTTGTTTGAAAATGGAATGGATAATAGAAAAAGGAAATTATGATGATAAAATTTAGCCTCATGACCAAAAGTGAAAACAGTAGTAGCTAATTTACATATTTATGTTAACTGAATATTTCTTTCCCCTCACTCTCCTTGCTATCTCATATAAAGAGTACTGATAGTGGGTGACATTAACATTTATAATCCAGTTGGGAATAAGACTGAATTGCTGACACCCTGCCACAATTTAAATTACGCTAGGACTGTGGTCTCCCTGTACTGGAGACACAATTTTCTTAATCTAAGCAAGAGGCAAGAATGAATGCAAAGTCGGAGTAATGTTCTGGTAAGTTTCTATTGACTTCATGGATTTATTTTCTTCCCTTGTCTAACTTGCTCTGTGCTCATTGATGCAGAGCCATGCAGTCAACATCATCCAGATTCCTTTGTGCCCTGAATTTCAGCAGAAGGCACTCAGTGGGAGACTGCTGTGGGGTTCAAGTTAGGTGGAGAGGAGAATGGGTTATTTCTTCCCTGATTCCCTCTGCTTTGGTTCTGTGCTTCTGCCAGGGGCTAAATCTCTCCATAACTAGATCTCCTGCTATGTGACCTTTCCTTGCAGCTCCAGAACTCACTTCGCTCTGGTAATACTATCTTTTCTCTTGTCCCTTTATGGCTTCCTGTGGTTGGTGTCTTTGTTCCTCTGCATCTCTCTTTCTCTCTTATTTTTTTAACCCTAGCTACATCTCCGTAAACAGACTCTTTAGGTTCTTGACAGTGGAAACTCTGAGAGGAATCATGATTCCTTCCATGATTACATTCAGTAACAAAGCCAATGATTTATTGCATACAAGCAGCAACTCTAATAAAAATTAACTCAAAAGCTTGAAAGTGAAGCTTTGGGCAAAAGAATTACAGGCAAATGGAAATGACAAAAAAAAGCAAAGATCACAATATTTAGAACAAATAAGTTTTATTCATGGTTGGTAAAAAATATGAAGTAGGACAAAGGCACTTTGTATCAATAAAAAGGTCACTATAAGTAAGTAACTGTCATAAATATTTATTAAATATGTATGCAAAATTCAGAAAGCAAAAACTTCAGAAGCATTTTTGAAAATACAATTTATAATACTATTTATTCAGCTGATGGAGGATCAAGTGAGAAAACATAAGTGAGATTTAAGAGGACATAAGCAATTAATGGAGGATAACTAATATGAGCATATTTATTCAAATACTCATGGAATAATAGTGAAAGTGGACAGAGTATTGGGCCTCAATGAAAACCTTAGTGTATTCCAAAAAGTAAAAATAGTGTATAATTTCGTCCATGATGACAATGTAATAAAACTGGAAATTATTTCTGGGAAGTGATATTGCCTGCAATTGTTAATTTCTACATTTTAAAAAATAATTATTCTATTATTTTGTTCAGTAAACATTGTACTTTTTTATAGGTAAAATATCAAAATACTCAAATATATACAAAAAGTTTGTAATATATAATTTTAAAAATACCATACAAATATCAAACTTAGAAGAAGCATGAACAATTGTAGCTGTGCTAATAGCCCTCAATGAGTTCAGAATTTTATAATTAGATATTAAAAGGAGGGTAAGAAGTACATGTATAGTAACTGGAGAGTGCACAGCCACAAGTTGGGTATAGCCCTATAAATTGTCTATTTTAAAGTATACATATATAGTAATTTGCTATCCAGAAATGCTGAATCATTTAAACATAATTTTATTATTACAGAAACAGTATATGTGCATCAGAGAAAAGTTTTTAAATGCGGAGGAGCAAAATGTGTCGAAATGGACCTATAAACAAGAAACCACCATTGTTAGTACCTTTGCCTCTAGCCTTACATATTATTTTTCATCAAATATGCACTTTGTAACCTCTTTTTCAGTCAATAATTTTCACATTGTTATTTTCATGCATTTTCATTATATATAATATCCATGCTGTATTTAGATGTCTTTAATTAATTAAACATTTTTCTTTAGGGCTGATTTATTTAAACCAGTCTCAGTGCAGTCCTGCACATTATATCTAATTGTCCGCCCCTCAATTTTTTTTTAAATCTAGAATTACCCACCTTTTTAAATGGTACTGACTTGTTGAAGGAATGAGGCCAATTGACCTACAAAATGGCAAACCTTAGGGCTTTGCTTGATTGCTTTCTGTGTCTAAATTTACACCTAATGCCTTAATGGCTGCCAGTTAAACACGCTTGACTAGAATAAATCACAGGTGAAATTTTGTACCTCATGTTGTACTACATCAGAAAATTTGTAATGTCAGGTTGACCCGCAGTTGAGACAGTAAGAGTGATCATTGGTTTTTGTGATATCTGATATCTGATACTGGTATCATCCTTCAGTTAGATTGCCCCTTTTGCAAGTATGGGATGCTATGAAGGTCTACTTCCCCATAAGCCTTCACTTAATGAATTTAGCAGCAATGTTTCTCTTTCATAAGCTTCCACTGAAATATAATATAATTGAATTGCACAAATCATAATTGTATAGCTCAAGGAATTAGTTCAGAGGGAACACACCCATGAAACTACCAACCTGGGTCAAGAAACATTCAAAGGACACATAGGAGGCTCCTCACACCCCAACCACGTTATTTCCCTCTCCCTTCTCCCAAAATGTAACCACTGTCCAGATGTCAAATGGCAAAGAATAATTTACCCCTATGAATAGACTAATACAGAATGTGTTTGTATTTGTTCCTCTTGTTCAAAATTATGATCAAGATTCACAGATGTTATTGTATCTTTATCATATTCATTTTGATTGATATAAAGTAGTACAATCTATTCATACACTACTATTTATTCTTTCCCATCTTGCTAGACATTGCTTTCCTTCTTTGGCTAAATAATCCATTTGTGAACATTGTTATAAGTTTCTATTACTGCATTTGTGCATACAATTCTGTTGAATGCATACCCAGAAATGAAATTCTTGGATCATACAGGACACATGTGTTCAAATGTTGTAGATAATATGAAACCTGTTTCCAAAGTGGTTGTTCGAAATTCATCCTGACAGCATAAGAGATTTCCAGTTGCTTCAAAACCATATCAACACTTTAAATTATTTTCTAACTTTTAACTTTTCTGATGAATGTATAGTATTTCTCCCAATGAACTTAATTATTATTTAAGGACAAGTCAGGTTGGATGTCTTTTAAAACATTTATTAGATGTTTGTATAATCTCTTTTGTAAACTGCTTTTTCAAAATATCACCCATTTTTCTATTGGGTGGCCTCTCTTCTTATTGTTCGAATTTTTATGTATTCTGCATATAAGCCATTTGTCAATTATATAAACCACAAATAATCTCATTTCACTTGCTTTTCCTCTCTTATTCGTGCCTTTTTAGAGAAGAAAACACTTTTTAATTTTAATAAAGTTCAAATCATTAATGTTTTTCATATCCTGCTTAAGAAATCTTTGCCTTCCCAGGCCCTGAAGATATTCTTTATTATCTTATAAAATTATTGCTTTTCCATTCCCGTTTAGATCTACATGAATGAAATGGTTTTGTGAATGAAGTGAGGTAAAAATCTAGATTTCTTTTTCCATATTGATACAGGATTCTATACTGTTATATTGGTCTATCTATGCTTGTGATATTTACCTTTCTTCATTACTATGGTTTATATTACAGCCTCGATATCTGGGACTGTAAGTACTTTGTTCTTTTTTGAGATGTTAGCTGTTCTTAGCCTTTTGCATTGTCATCTAAATTCTAGAATCCACATGTCAATTTTTGAAGATAAAGAAGCCTCTTGGAACTATGATTGATATTGTAATCAACAGATGGATTTAGGAAAATGGACATCTTTATAAATTAAAGTTTTCAATTTATGAACACATTCTATCTCTTGATTTATTTAGGTTTCAGTCAATATTACCCAATAAAATTATATAGTTCTGTAGAGATTTTGCATATATTTGATTAAATTTATCTCAAGTATTTGATGTTTTGATGCTGTTCAAAGAGGTATCTTTTTTATTTTTTAATCTTCTATTTATTGCATAAAGAAATACACTTTTTAAAATATTGATCTTATATCAGAAACCCACAAAACTGTGATATTAATTCTAATAATTAAGTAGAAAATTATCTTGGACATTTCATAAACACAAATGTATAGTGTGAAAATGGGAGTGACATTTTACCTTTCTGGTCTTTTGTCTTTACTCCTTGCCATCTTGCACTGGCTATGAATGGATTAGAATAAACTGGGATGGAGTAATGAGAATAAGTAATCTAGCCTCATATTTTATCTTGCAGACAAAATGTTTAACATTTCACATTATGAAGGATTTTGCTGCAGATTTTTTTTCTTTTTTTGAAGATTATATTTATCAATTAAAATGCTACAGTTTGCTGAGGTTTTCAATTCTAAAAAATACTATTATCAGAGATTTTAGACAATCATCTGATTTTTCTTTTTATTCAGTAGTACGTTGCACTAATAGACTTTTAAACGTTTTTGGCAAATTTGAGCAGAAGGAGAATAACTTTTCAAACACAAAAGTTGCAAGAAAAGTATAAGAAACCACAAAATATTTTACTGAGATTTTCAGGTTCACCAGTTGTTTATGTTTTGCTCCATTTATTTATGATTTTCCCTCCTCTCTCATTCTTCTCTTTTTTTAATTATTTAAGACTAATATGTCAAATTTGCCCTTCTACCCTGTTAGGGTTTGGCTGTGTCCCCACCCACATCTCATCTTGAATTCCCACATGTGTGGGAGGGACCCAGTAGGAGGTAATTGAATCATGGGGTCACGTCTTTCCCATGCTGTTCTCATGATAACAAAGAAGTCTCAAAAGATCTGATCATTTTATACAGGGGAATTTCCCTGCACAAGCTCTCTTCTCTTGTCTGCCACCATGCAAGACATGGCTTTCACCTTCTGCCATGATTGTGAGGCTTCCCTAGCCACATGGAACTGTGAGTCTATTAAACCTCTTTTCTTTTGTAAATTGCCCAGTCTCGGGTTTATCTTTATCAGCAGCATGAAAATAGACTAATACATATCCCCAAATGAATCAATTTGACTTTCTAAAAAAAGAATATCTCCCTATAACCAAAGTATAATTATCAAAATCAAAAAAGTTTACTCATTGATTTTTTAATGTTAAAACATCCTTACATTTCTGGAATTAAAGGAAGTTTGTTAGTCTACATTAAACTTTTAAAATATGCTACTGAATTTGTTTAAAAAATATTTGCATAAGATTTTTACTTCAATTTGTATATGAAGCCTGGATTGTGTTTTTCTTTCGTGTACTGCCCTGTAAGATTTCTTATCAAGATAATGTGGCCATCAAAACATGTGTTGGAAAGGGTTTCTGCAATTACAGAAACTAAGTGTTATAGAACTCTTAGTGTTATAAAAGAATTGCTATTCCATTATTAAATCTTTAGAAGAATTTGCAGGCAAATCCTGGCATGGACTATTCCAAAATTGAATATGTTAAATATTTAATTTCATTAATGTAAATCAGATTACTCATATTTTTTTTTCCAGTGTCTGCTTTAGTAAGTAGTATTTTTCTTAGAATTTGTCCATTTTTTTCTAAATTTTCAAATTGTTGCCAAACTTTTTTCATAATATCATTAAATAAATTTTTAAAAATCACATGTATTGTTGTATAATTTACATTCATTAGAATTTACTCTTCTTAGACATCCAGTTTGATGATTATTGATAAATTACATTCATTAGAATTTACCCTTCTTAGATATACAGTATGATGATTATTGATTAATATATATAATCATATAACTACCACTGCAATCAATATACAAAATACTCCCATCACCCCCATAAATTCCCTCAATTTCCTTTGTATTAAGTCTCCAACCCCTACTTATATACCCTGGCAACCACTGATCTGATTTGTCTCTATATTTTTGCCCTTACCAGAATATCACATAAATGGAATGAAACAGTGTATTGCCTTTCATGTCTTTTGCAAAATTATGTTCTTTCATGCATTTTAAGTTTCTTCTTTTTAAATTGCTAATATTAACCTACTATCTCTATATAGAAAACTTTGTTTATCACTAGCTGATTGATGTACATTTGAGTTGTTTCTAGGTTTCAGGTATTGTGAATAATTTGCATATAGGGATTTACATGAACTTCCCTTGCTCCTTTTTTTGGGGGTAAATTCTTAAGAGAGGACTTTCTGGGTTGTATGTAAGAGAATATTTAAAATGTTAAGAAACTGCCAAACTGTTTTCCAAAGTTGCTGTATCATTTTGCATCCCTGCTAGCAAACTGAGAGTTTTGTGGTCCACATCCTCACTATCACTTGATACTTTCAGTTGTCTATAATTTTTAAATTTTAGCCAATTTAGTTATATGTGTAGGGGCATCTCATTGTGGAATTAATTTACATTTTTCTAGTGAATAATAATGTCATTTCATACGCTTACTGGCCATTTGCATATCTTCTTTGGTGAAGTGTTTGCTCAAATGTTTCCCTACTTTAAAATTTTAAAAATTTAAAATTATTTTATATTCTGCTAATATTTTACAACTGAAGTTCACAAAACACTGAAAGGGTTAATTCAGACACACTGGCAGAAACTGCAGTCTCTGATAATCTATATATATTACTTACCAATAATTGGTACAGAGTTGTGATTATTGATTAAGAAGCCTGAGAAAGAACTAGGACAAAGCACTTCTGAGCTTTTAGATAACTTATTTTCTTGGACTGGATTTGCCAAAACAAAATTGATCTTTGGCTATATGTTTTTGGTTGTATTTCAAAGAATAATATCTTTAGGAGATAATTCCAAATATCCAGAAAAAATGCTTATCTCAAAGTCTACTTCTGAACCTTTAAACTGGACCCAACCTCCCACATATCTTTTCCAGGCAATTACTTTGGCTTTCTCTAATTCATTCTCTAGTCAGGATCTTAACCTTTATTTTTTTTTCTTTTCCCCAGCTTTCTTGAACTAATAGTATCTGTGAAACATATTCTTGGAAAGCAAAGCAAACAAAGAAACACACAGTTAACCAAAAGTTAACAATTTGTGAACAATATCATGGCAAATGTTAGAATACCATACCAGTAGTATGCTCCTGTTGTTTGTTTGCAGATCTAATGAAATCATAACATACGACTCTCAGAAAACAGCACGGTAAAGATGGCTTCTTAAAGATGTCCTAGACTTAACAGCAATAAGGTTCTAGGTAGGAGACTGGGTCCAATTGCTTTTTAACTTTTAATCCAATAAGATTTTATCTTTATCAGCAGGAATGATATTTTTTAAATGGTAGTTAAAAACAGGTAAGAAATGAATGATTATTACGCAACAGTGCACTCTATAATATGTGATAAACATCTCTCTCTCTTTTGACTTAACAGTCTGAATTAAAATCCTACTATTTCATTAATGAATATGATATTTAATTCACCAAATTAAAAATGATCACTGTGTGTCAAAATTTTCTCTGATGACACTTCACTATCCAGAACATGGTAATTACTTTCAGAAATCAGCTATTCCAAGGTAACTGGGCAGTTACAATATTTTATCAGGTAAATTACCAGTCACCATCAACATTCATCACAGACTCATTTGGATTTTATTACAAATTGACATTTACTTATTTGCCCAACTTTTAAAATTACAATTGTTGCACGATTGCCCCAGGGTGCAACTGTAGAAAATTAGCACACTAACTACATTAATTATCATAAATAAAAGGTTATCAAAGAGTAGCATGTAATAACATAGCATTTTTTAAAAGCAACTTAGGGCATCCCTATAATACCTTAAATTTAGGTATTACATTGAAATTTTCAAGACTGCTTTACCTCTATAGTTTTAATCTTTAACACCTCAGCTATGGGAATGTTATTATTAATGCCATTTCAGAAATGAAGAAGCCGCAGGCAAAACAGCTGTATGATTGCCCTAAGATCATATTGAGCTGGAACATTTTAAGGCCAAGTCAAAAACCATATTTCCTAAACTTCCAACATTCCATTTTTTGCCCCTATATTTTTCTGCCTTTTAGGGATGAAAAGTAAAATATTTATCTTTTGTGCTCCAATGTATCAACACTTTAAGTGAACTACAGATCCAAAAGTGAGTCTGATCTGCTTGCATTTTCCCACCTCTATTGCTACTGACTTAGTCAAGTAAACATCATCTTTCCTCTCAAGTACCTGTAACAACTCCCTTCCTTCTTGCCCCATAAAAATCCATATTATACAGAGAAACCCAACTGACTTTTAAAATATAAATGAGATCATGCCATTTTTTTGCTTAAAATGATCTGTGGATTCTCAACATACTAGAATAAAATCTAAATCACCAAGTCCCATAAAATTCATGTAATCTGAACCCCTCTCCCATTTCATCTCCTGTCACTCCGTATCCCCTCGTTATTCTGCTTTTTTTTTTGTCTGATTGTTGAGCCTATTGCCAAGATTGAGCCTGCCTCTGAGTCTTTGTTCTTCTATTTTACTCTATTTGGAATGTTCTACCCCCAGGTTGCTGCAGAACTGGTTTCAAATTCCTACTCCTCGAAGAGATTTTCTTAAATAACTGAACCTAAACTGACCTTTCCTCTTTCTCCTTCTTTCCTACAGCCTATCCTCTAGTCATTCCTTATCACATTCTGTTTTATTTTTATGCCATTTTTCTTTGCTTTCAGAAGTTATCAACTCCCACACCTTAGAAGTCCACAGAAGAGTTTGTGTATCTTGATTACTACCTGTAACAGAAGCTATGCATTCTTCACTCCTATCTCTAAAGGCTGCTGTGGAAATCACCTGTAACTTCAGTTGATGGTTCTCATATATTCTAAAGAGCTTTCTATCTCAACATCTCTCAGTCTGAGGCCATTCTCTGAGTATTCTTCCTAGCAGACAAGAAATGCCAGGAAGTTAATGGCTCAAGGTATTAGGATGGTGCAAAATTAACTGTGGGTTTTGCTATTAATATAACCTTTAGTCCATAGATAAAATCAGGAAATTACTATGTACACTGCTCCTTCATTCCTCAGGTGGCCAATTATAAAGGTGTGTTCTACATCTTTCACAGTTTCCAGCATGACTGAACCCTAGTTGCACACAGTAGAAACCAGCTTATTCCTGTGCACTTCATTGCCTTTCATTTCGCTATCTATTTTGTTGTTAAATAAAACAAAATCACACCCACTTCCCTGTCCCCAGTGCCTGATTGGACTCATCAAACATACTATTGTCCTCTTCCCTGCTCTTTGTTTTCACCATTTTCCTTCCCCACTGGCTTGTCTTGTCTCCACTGATAATCTTCTTTCTATAACTTCCTTCTCTAAGCCATATGCTTTTGTCTCTCACCAATATAATGGATCACTGTCTTGAAGGTGGTTATCTCCACACGACCTTTTTGTCTCCAAGTTTTGATAACTAATACTGCCCTTCACCCCTTCAGGCTTAGAAAAGGTAACGGTTGCAGGGTACATACAGAATTATCCCTTTTGGTTTATCTATACACTATCCACAGCTTTCAAATTGCTCTTTTATTATATTCTATTCAAATTAAACAACTTAAGTGTATTGTGCATTTTCCCTAGTACACTGATAGGTACCATTTGTACATTCAGGTTTTAGTGTATATTCAAAGAGTGATTTTCCTTTCTTCCTTCCTATGAGATTTTTCACTTATTTCTTGAAATTGGCTTAAAGAATACAGCATATCCAGGTTTTAGGGGAAAAGAGACTCAGCACTAAAAACAATAATACTTTACTATGCACTAAATTCACAAGAACCATTTTTCTTTATCTATTTCTGCTTCTTTTTTAATTACTAGAGAAACCACTTTTTGTCTGATATCTCTTTCTTCAGAAACCTTATTTTTGTTATAGCTCAAAGCAAACCTCTTGGGCTTCTCTTTTGGAGGCAAACCTTCTCTTTGGAGTAACATAAAGACATTGTACTCTTATTTACTTCTCTTCAGTTTTATTTTATTTCATGAGGAATTAAATGTATAGAGTGAAATATACACATATTAAAGGTATAAACCCATGTGACACACATCTTAGTCTGAACACAAAACATTTATTTCACCTCATAAACTTCTCTCATGCCCCTTTCCAGTCAGTATTGCTGCAACATAAGGCAACTGGTGATTTGGTTTCTGCCACCATAAGTTAGTTCTGCCAGTTCTTGAACTTCATATAAATGAAACCATAGCACATGTAATCTTTGGGTCTAGCTTCTTTCACTAAGTGTAAAGTTTTTGAAATTTGTCTGTTGCTGTGTGTCTTGATAGTTTGTTCTCTTTTGTTACTGAACAGTGTTGAGTAAAAGAGTCAAACTCTGTAAAATATTGGAAGAGATTTATTCTGAGCGAAATATGAGTGACCATGGCCTGTGACACAGCCCTCCTCAGGAGACCCTGAGAAAATGTTCCCAATGTGGTTGGGGTTCAGGTTGATTTTATACATTTTAGAGTGTTAAAACACACTAAATATGGCCTGAGAAGGACTCCATACTTCTATATTTGAATCTCTGTGGACAAACTGCAACCTAACTTAATAGGTAGACAAGATTGAAAAACCTAACTTAGGAGTATGCACCTGTAACAATAGCTGAGTGTTGGCCAATCCCAGCAGCCATACTTCAACCACTCTTACACTACTGAATGTTCACGCTGTGTTCAACTAAGGCAAATGCTAAGCTGTAACCAATTCAGTTGTTTCTGTACCTCACCTCCAATTTCTGTACCTCATTTCCCTTTTTATGTCTATAAATCTTTCACCATGTGGCTCTGCTGAAATCTCTCTGAATCTGCTGTGATTCCAGGGACTGCCCTATTCACGAATTGTTGATTGCTGAATTGAACTTCTTTAAATTTAATTCAGCTGAAGTTTTTCTTTTAACAGATGGTGTCAGAAGTGGGATGTGAAGTGGAGCCTTAACAATCCCCAGGAGTGCTGAGTGAACAAGCAAGGTACCTGCAAGGACCTACTTTTGTCCCTCGATCTCTCAAAGTGGCTGGGGATCATGGGTAAGTTCTCTCAGATTTCAGAACTCCATGGATTTGTGTTTGGAATTCTCTGAGTTTCTCTGAACAAATTTGTGATCCAAACAGTTTGAAAGTCAGGACAGAAACTGAACTAGGTGCAGGATCAGATTCGATCTGTTAATTAACTGACTTGGATCCAGCTGGAGGCCTCTCTCTCTCTCTTTTTTTTTTTTTTTTTTTTTTTTTTTTTTTTTTTTTTTGAGATGGAGTCTTGCTCTGTCACCCAGGCTGGAGTAGAGGGGCATGATCTAGGCTCACTGCAACCTCTGCCTCCTGGGTTCAAGAAATTCTCCTGCCTCAGCCTCCCGAGGAGCTGGGATTACAGGTGCCCGCCACCATACCTAGCTAATTTTTGTATTTTTAGTTGAGATGCGGTTGCACTATGTTGGCCAGGCTCATCTTGAACTCCTGACCTCAAGTGATCTACCCACATAGGCCTCCCGAATTGCTGGGATTACAGACGTGAGCCACCATGCCTGTCCCAGTTAGAGGCCTCTTACCTTTGGCTGAGACAGAAAGAAAATGTTAGTAAATGGTAATATTGCAGTGGTTGTAAAATTTGGCTTTTAGAAATGCACAGGGATTCTTGAGTTCTACCCCTTCATTTCATTTTTCTTGTGTACTTAGGTAGAAAAAAATTATTGGCTAAGTCAATCAAGGGAACCTAAGAGTAAATCCAATATCTTAGGTAAAAATGGGATCCTTAATTTTTGAAAGTCCGAGTTTCTTCCAACTTTTTATTTTTTATTGTATTTATTCATTATTATTATTATTATTTTGAGATGGAGTCTCTCTCTGTCACCCAGGCTGGAGTGCAGTCGCGCAATCTCAGCTCACTGCAAGCTCCACCTCCTGGGCTCAAGCGATTCTCCTGCCTCAGCCTCCCAAGTACCTGGGATTACAGATGCGTGTCACCACGCCCAGCTAATGTTTTGGATTTTTAGTAGAGATGGGTTTTCACCGTGTTAGCCACTATGGTCTCAATCTCCTGACCTTGTGATCCGCCCGCCTCGGCCTCCCAAAATGCTAGGATTACAGGTGTGAGCCACTGCGCCTGGCCTAAAGAAACGGAATTTTATTAATTTATCAGCTGAGTTAGCATTACAGTGGCTTACGAAGCATTTGCCATTGTTTGAGATTGCAGTGAGGACAACATGAAACACCTGATGAAAAACCTTCACAAAACTTGGTCTCTTTCCAACAGCTTAGCTATGTGAGAATAGCTTTTATAATATGACAACCCTAAAAATAAAACCATTTTAAAGTTAAAGCTGTCCTTCCAGTTGCTGTTTCAAACTTTGTCCCAAGAACTGAGGTGTCGTTCAGTAAAAGGCAACTACAGGCTTCTCCGCAGTAAGGCTAAGTACTTGTTTTGTGTTTTCTGGTGATGAATTTATTTCTTGTCTTTGAGTTTACAGTGACACCTATAAAAGTGATTGTCAATAGTATTAGTATAATTTAATTTCTAATAGAATGTGTTTTCCATGTACGTTTTAGTCAGAGCTATGATGTTCTTAATAATACCAGAACTTATTTTGTGCTCTATGATGATGATATTAGTGATCTGTATTCTTAGCAGTATTTTACAGTGCTTCAGACTATTAATACACTAATCTGTGTTTTTGGCTGGGTGCTGTGGCTAATGCCTGTAATTCCAGCACTTTCGGAGGCTGAGACGGGTGGATCACTCAAGCTCAGAAGTTCGAGACAAGCCTGAGCAACATTGCAAAACCCCCTCTTTACTAAAAATACAAAAATTAGTTGGGTGTGGTGGTGGGCACCTGGAATCCCATCTACTTGGGAGGCTGAGACAGGAGAATCCTTTGAACCCAGGAGGCGGAGGTTGCAGTGAGCCGAGATTGCACCATTGCACTGCAGCCTGGGCAAAAAGACGGAAACTCCATCTCAAAGGAAAAAAAAAGAGTAAATAGTAAGATTGGGCATGGTGGCTCATGCCTGTAATCCTAGTATTTTGGGAGGCTGAGGCAGGTGGATCACCTGAGGTTGGGAGTTCGAGACCAGCCTGACCAACATGGAGAAACCTTGTCTTCAGAGTGCCATTGCACTCCAGCCTGGGCAACAAGAGCAAAACTCTGTCTCAAAAAAAAAAAAAAAAAAATCACTGCCCCACCAACTTTTTCACATAGAATGATTAAGGATTCCAGAGCCCATGCTATCTCTAGGGGCTCCTACCCCTCCCACACCACACATCTATCTTGACAGGGCTAGTTACAGAGAAGAAAAGGCCCAGTAAATTAATATCAAAATCATTGCCACATACCCACCAAAAGACTCAAATTAAAATTTTCACAAAATTAAGTATCAACAAGAATGTGAAGATTTGGGAATTATCAGACATTGTAAGACTGTCAGTTGATGTGTTAACATTGGGATGAAACAAATAATAGCTAGTAAAATGGAAGATATGTTTACCCTGTAACCTATGGTTTCACCTCGTCTTTTATACTGTTCACTATACACACTATACACACTAATGGTAACGAAATAGAAATACACAAATGTCCACAACAGCATCATTTGTAACTGACAAAAATGAACACAACCCACATGTCCACCAACAATGAAGGGATACACACTGGTGTACTGTATTTTTATTTTTTATTTTTTTTAAGACAGGGTCTTGCTCAGTCCCCCAGGTTGGAGTACAGGGTGTGATCTCGGCTCACTGCAATCTCTGCCTCCCAGGTTCAAGCAATTCTCCTTCTCAGCCTCCCGAGTAGCTGGTCTTACTGATGAGTGCCACCACTCCCAGCAAATTTTTGTATTATTGGTAGAGACAGGGTTTCACCTTGTTGGTAAGCCTGGTCTCGAACTCCTGACCTGAGGTAATCCACCTGTCTCAGCCTCCCAAAGTGCTGGGATTACAGGTGGGAGCCACCATGCCCGGCCTTTTTTTTTTTTTTTTGAGACTGAGTCTCACTCTGTTGTTCAGGTTGGAGTACAGGGTGCAACCTCCACCACCTCCCAAGTTCAACTGATTCTCCTACCTCAGCCTCCTGAGTAATTGGGATTACAGGCATCCACCACCATGCCCGGCCAATTTTTTTTTTTTTTTTAACAGAGTCTAGTTCTGTCACCCAGTCTGGAGTGCAGTGGTGCAAACTTGGCTCACTGCAACCTCCACCTCCCAGATTCAAGTGATTCTTCAGCCTCAGCCTCCCAAGTAGCTGGGACTACAGGCACATGCCACCACACCCAGGTAATTTTTTGTATTTTTAGTATAGATTTGGTTTCACTGTGTTCGCCAGGATGGTCTCCATCTCCTGACCTCATGATCTGCCTGCCTCGGCCTCTCAAAGTGCTGAGATGACAGGCATTAGCCACCATGTGGCCTAATTTTTGTAGTTTTAGTAGAGATGGGGTTTCACCATGTTGGCCAGGGTGGTCTGGAACTCTTGAACTCAAGTGATCGGCCTACCTCGGCCTCCCAAAGTGCTGAGATTATAAACATGAGCCATCGTGCCTGGCTGGTGTACTGTTTTAATAGAATGCAGAAACAATGCTAAGTGTGAATATTAAATACTTAATATTGAGTAAAAGGGGCCAGATGCAGCAGGATACAGACTTTTACTCCATTTATGTAAGAGAAAAAACAGGCAAAACCAGACTTTAGGCTTTTAAAAAATGCATAATAAGGCCAGGCACTGAGGTCAGGAGTTCAAGAACAGCCTGACCAACATGTAAAACCCCGTCTCTACTAAAACTACAAAAATTAGCCAGGTGTGGTGGCACATAGCCCATGCCTGTAATCCCAGCTGTTTGGGAGGTTGAGGCATGAGAATCACTTGAATCCGGGAGTTGGAGGTTACAATGAGTCAAGATCATGCCACTACACTCCAGCCTGGGTGACAGAGCAAGGCTCCATCTCTAAAAAAAAAAAAAAAGAAAGAAAAAAATACATAATAAAATTATAAAGAGAACCAAGGAGAGAAACACAGATATCCACAGGTAATGTGGATATCTGTTATATCTGTTACTAATAAGGGAAGGAAGACTTTAGGATCAGTTAGGGGCATACGGAGGACTTCTTGGTGGTGATAGTGCTCTATTTCTTCACCTGGATAGGTATCATACAGATGTTTATTTAATAACTAATGTATCCATATGTTTGTTTGCATATTTCATAATAAGAATGAAATAGAGGAAAGGAAGGTGAATGGAAAGAGATTTCTCCATTCATCAAAATTTTAAAGTCATGTTTTTCCTCAGGTTCTTCTCCAAGTTCAGTCTGAAATGGTGAAAGCAGCCAAGTGCGGTGGCTCATGCGTATAATCTCAGCACTTTTGGGAAGTAACAGAGTGAGACTCTGCCTAAAAAAAAAATAGAGAACAACAGAGTGGTTATCAGGTAGAGAGGAAGGGAGGAAATAAGGACATGTGGGTCAGAGATACACAGTAGCAGATATGTAGGATGCACAATCCTATACATCTATATACAACATGAAGACTATAGGTAATAAAATTGTACTGTATATGGGATTCATGCTAAATAAGATTTTATATTTCCTTGCCACACCAAAAAGTGTGGGTATCTGTGATAGATATGGTAATTTGCTTAACTATAGTAACTTTTTACTATGTATATGTATTCTATAACATTGTATGTGTACCTTAAATATATAGAATAAAATTTATTTTAAAGAAAAAAATGGCCAGGTGTGGTAGTTCATGCTGGTAATCCCAAAACTTTGGGAGGCCGAGGGAGGTGGATCACGAGGTCAGGAGTTTGAGACCAGGCTGGCCAACATGGTGAAACCCTGTCTCCACTAAAAACACACACAAAAAATTAGCCGGGTGTGCTGGCACACACCTGTAATCTTAGCTACTCAGGCAGTTGAATTGCTTGAACATGGGAGGCAGATTTTGCAGTGAGACGAGATCTCACCATTGCACTCCAGCCTGGGTGACAGGCCGAGACTCCACCTCAAAAAAAAAAAAAAAAAAAAAATATATATATATATATATATATATAGAGAGAGAGAGAGAGAGAGAGAGAAAGAGAGAGAGAGAAAATTTATGAAAGTATGCACAACAAAATTAAAATGTTGAGTCTAAAGTGAGCTGCTGAGTGACTGTGGTGCATGAGAGAAAAGGTTACTTAACATTTTTATACCTGTTGAATTGTATCCTATGTATGCATTATAAATTTAAATGTGCAATAATGCAGATAACTGAAATGTGTGTATGCTTTGATTAGGACTTTGCATTTCCCATTTGCTCAAATTCCTTATGATTCTAGATGCATATGAATAGAAATACAAAATGTGAGGAGACAGGGGACTTCTGATAGCCCCTTCTTCTTTCCACATTTTGTGTCTCTGGCTGTAGTTTGCCATATGAGTCCATATGGCTAATGAGCAAAATATTTTTCAGATGGATACATGTGACCAAGCATTGCAAGTTAAAGATATTTCTGAATCTTGGACCTCTTATTTACAGTGAAGCCCCCTCATGCATAGTAAAGCAGAGAGGAATGTAAAAGGTTGCTGCATCGATAATCAATTTCTGGTGAGCAATAATTATAGGTAATGTAAAATGAGACAATTATTGCTTTTCATCAAATCTTGAAAGAACTCTTACAGTCCATGATTTTGAAAAAAAAAATCTAAGTTCACTCTTTTCTTTTCTATAACAAAAAGACATTATCCAGTAGAAGTTCAAGAGTAAAATATGAAAGCAGCTTATCTGACCTGGCCACATGGTCTTGCCACTTGTTAAATATAACTTTCTACACACTAACCTCTCCAGACCTCAGATCTTCAACTCTCTAAAATGGAAACCTAGTAGTATTTGCCTCTAGAACTGCAGCTGAACTGAGCATTTTAGGGAAGGAACAAACATACACATGATATATATAGTCAGCTTATGAACCCAGTGTAGCCCAGAATGCAAAAATTTCTCAGTAACAGAGATCCCCAAGAGAAAAATGTGATTTAGCCTATCTCAGTGGCCTTTCATGTGGCAAATGAAAAGTTAAAGTCCATAATGACAAACATATGGGCAGCCAGTGACACCATCCATTCAATGTAGACTCTCAACATCTCTGACAGTCATTCCCTGTTGTACCCCAACCTGCTTATATATTGGGGTGATATCATCTTTTGATCATAACATACATAAACCTCAAGCCTCAGTAAGAAATATTTATGGACAACCAGATAGTCTGTGTTTCCAGTCAAAACTCAGGTAGATCACATTTTATGTGACAGGAGAAGGCACAGTTGATGCCCAGTTAACCCTGAGATCATCTCTGCCTGCAGCTTCCTATCATCATAGCAAGCTCTTTCCCTGCCGTCCACCATCTGTATATGCCCTTTGCTATACAGATAGCAAAAATAAGCATCTGAAAAGATGCTCAACAGCATATGTCACTAGAGAATTCAAATTAAAACAATGATGAGATACCACTACACATCTATTAGACTGGCTCAAATTCAAACGCTGACACCACCAAATGCTGATGAGGATATGGAGCAACAGGAACTCTCATTGATTGCTGCTGGGAATGCAAAATGGTAAAGCCACTGTGGAAGGCAGTTTTGCAGATTCCTGCAAAACTAAACATACGCTTACCATATGATCTGGCAATTGCATTCTTTGGTATATACCCAAATATTTGAAAACTTATATCCACTCAAATTCTGCACATGAATGTTTATAGCAGCTGATACATAACCAACAAAGATTGGAAGTAACCAAGATATCCTACAATAGGGAAATGGATAAACTAACTCTGAAACATTCATACAAAGGAATATTCTTCAGGAATAAAAAGAAATGAACTACCAAGGCATGAAAAGACATGGAGGAATCTTAAACACGTATTTCTAAGTGAAAGAAGCCAATGCAAAAAGGCCACATAGTGTAGAGTTCCAATTATATGGAATACTAGAAAAGGCAAAACTATGCAGATGGTATTATAAAAAGTTCAGTGGTTGGCAGGGGCTTGAGCAGAGGGAAGGATGAATAGGTGGAACACAGAAGATTTTTAGGGCAGTGAAACTTTTCTGTGTGACCCTATAATGGTGGATATATGTGCTTAAGCATTTGTCAAAGCCCATAAATGGTAGAACACAAAGAGTGAATCTTAATATAAGCCATGAACTTAATAATATCAATATTGGCTCATCAAGCAAAACAAATGTACCACACTAACAAGATGATAATAGAGGAAGTGTGTGTACTGTGGTGTGAGGCAGATATTAGAGCTCAATATGCCTTCTGCTCTATTTTTCTGTACACCTACAACTATTCTAAAAATTAAGTCAATTATTTATTTCTTTATTATTTTTAATTTATTTTTTGAGATGGAGTCTCACTCTGTTGATGAGGCTGGAGTGCAACAGCACGATCTTGGCTTACTGAAACCTCTGCCTCCCAGGTTCAAACGATTCTGCTGCCTCAGCCTCCTGAGTAGCTGGAATTACAGGCACCCGCCACCATGCCTGGCTAATTTTTTGTATTTTTGGTAGAGACGGGGTTTCACCGTGTTAGCCAGGATGGTCTTAATCTACTGACCTCGTGATCCACCCACCTTGCCCTCCCAAAGTGCTTGGATTACTGGCATAAGCCATCACACCAGGTCTTATTTATCTTTTTGAGACAGGTTTTATCTCTGTCACTCAGGCTGGAGTGCAGTGGTGCAATCATGGCTCAATGCAGCCCCAAACTCCAGGGCTCAAGTAACTCTCCCACCTCAGCTTCCTGAGTAGCTGGAACCACAAGCGTGTGCCACCATACCTGGCACATTTCTTAGACCTCTGAAAGATGCTCAACACCATATGTCAATAGGAATATTCAGTATTCAACTAGAGGCTTCAATGGGCTCTGAAATACCCCCTCCTGAACTCTGTAAAAAGCGTGTTTCCAACCGGCTGAATGAAAACAAAGGTTTACATCTGTGAGATGAATTCACACATCAGAAAGCATTTTCACCAAGAACTTTTCTAGTTTTATAGCAGGATGTTCGTTTTTTCAATATTGGTCTCAATGGGCTCCAAAATGTCCCTTTGTACAGTCTACAAAAATTTTTGCCCACATACTGAATCAAAACAAATGTTTAACACTGTGAGATGAATTTTCACATCACCAAACATTTTTACAGATAGTTTGTATCTAGTTTTTAATCACAAAACTTTGAATTTTTCACTATAAGCCTCAAAGGGCTCTGAATTGTCCCCTCTTAGCTTCTACTAAAAGAGAGTTTTGAACCTACTGTGTAGAAACAAAAGTTTAACTCTGTGAAATAAATCCCCACATTGCAAAGCTATTTCACAGATAGCTTGCTTCTAGTTTTTATCATGAATTATTTGGCTTTTCACTATAGGCCTCAATGGGCTCCGAAATGTCCCTTCATACATTCTACAAAAAGAGTGTTTCCAACTTAGCTGAAACAAAAGAAAGTTTAAACTGTATGAGATGAAACAGCAAATTGCAAAGCATTTTCACATATAGCTTCTATAGTTTCTATCATATAATATTCAGTTTTTCACTATAGGCCTCCATGGGCTATGAAATGTCCCCTCATAGGTTCTACAAAAAGGTGTTTCCAACATGCCAAATGAAAATAAAGATTTAACTTTGTGAGATGAACCCACACATCACAAAGCATTTTTATAAATAGATTTTCTCTAGTTTTTATTGCATAATATTCGATTTCATGCTATAGGCCTTAATTTGCTCCAAAATTTCCCCTTGTAGATTCTACAAAAAGAATATTTCCAACCTGTTGAATCAAAACAAATGTTCAATTCTGTGAGATGATATGCAAAGCTTTTTCACAGATAGCCTGTTTCTAGTTTTTATCCTGGTGTATTTGGTTTTTCACTGTAAGCATCAATGGGCTCTGAAATGTCCCTTTGTAGATTCTACAAAAAGAGTGTTTCCAACCTGTTGAATCAAAACAAAGTTTTAATTTTGTGAGATGAACCCACACATTGCAAAGCATTTTCACCCATAGCTTGTTTCTAATTTTTACCATGAGTTATTGGCTTTTCATTAAATGCCTCAATGGACTACGAATTGTTGCCTTGTAGATTGTACAACCAAAGAGTTACCAACCTGCTCAAGTAAAACACAGGTTTAACTTTGTACGATGAATCTACACCTCACAAAGCATTTTTACAGATATGTTGCTTTGAGTTTTTATCAAGAGATATTTGATTTTTCACTGTATGCTTCAATGGGTTATGAAATCTCCCCTTGTAGATTCTACAAAAGAAGTTTCCAAACCGATGAATCAAAAGAAAAGTTCACCTTTTGAGATGAAATCACACATCACAAAGTATTTTCAGAAATAGCTTCTTCATAGTATTTATAGCAGGATATTAGATTTTCCAACATTAGCCTCAACGAGCTCTGAAATGTCCCTTTGTAGATTGTACAAAATGAGTGTTTCCAACCTATGGAATAAAAAGGAAGGTTTAACTCTATGAGATAAATCCGCGCATCACAAAGCATCTTCACAGATGGCCTGTTTCTAATTATTATTTTGGGATATTCGGTTTTTCACTAAAGGCCTCAAGCGCTCCGAAATGTCCCTTTGTAGATTCTGTAACAAGAGTGTTTTAAAACTGCTGAATCAAAACAAACATGTAACTCTTTGAGAGGAATCCACACATCACAAAGCATATTTTCCGATCACTTCTTTCTAGTTTTTAAAGCATGATATTCGGTTTTTCACTATATGCCTCATCGGGCTCAGAAATGTCTCATAGTAGATTTTACAAAAATAGTGTTTCCTACCTGCTGAATCAAAACAACAGTTTAAATCTGTGAGATGACTCCGAACCTCACAAAGCATTTTCACAGATAGTTTTTTCCTAGTTTTTATCACAGGATATTCAGTTTTACAGTATAAGCCTCAATGAACTCTGAAATGTCCATTCATAGGTTCTATAAAAGTGTGTTCCTAACTCCCTGTATAAAAGCAAAGATTTAACTCTGTGAAATGAATCTACACATTGGAAAGCTTTTTCACAAATAGCTTGTTTCTAGCTTTTATGATGAGACATTTGATTTTTTACTGTTGGCCTCAATGGGCTCAGAAATATCTCTTTGCAGATTCTACAAAAAAAAAAGTTTTTCATTTTTCTGAACAAAAATGAAGGTTTAACTCTTTGATATGAAATCACACATCACAAAGAATTTTCACAGATAGCTTGTTTCTAGGGTTCATCACTGGATATTGGGTTTTTCACTATAAGCTTCAATAGCGTCTTAATTGTAACTTCTTAATTCTACAAAAAGAGTGTCCCCCAACCAGCTGTATGTAAATAAAGGTTTACCTCTGTGAGTTAAATCTTCACATTGCAAAGCATTTTCCCCGATAGCTTGTTTCTAGATTTTATCTCAGGATATTGATTTTTCACTATAGGCTTCAATGGGCTTTGAAAGATTCTTCTGTAGAATCTACAAAAAGAGTGTTTTAACCTGCTGAATCAAAACAACGTTTAACTTTTTGAGATAAATCCACACATCACAAAGTATTTTCACAGATAGGTTTTTTGTTTTGTTTTGTTTTTGTTTTTAGATGGAGTCTCACTCAGTCGCCCAGGCTGGAGTGCAGTGGCGCAATCTTGGCTTCCCGGGTTCACGCCATTCTCCTGCCTCAGCCTCCCAAGTAGCTGAGACTACAGGTGCCCGCCACCAGGCCAGTCTAATTTTTTGTGTTTTTAGTAGAGAAGGGGTTTCACCGTGTTAGCCAGGATGGTCTCCATCTCCTGACCTCGTGATCCACCCACCTCAGCCTCCCAAAGTGCTGGGACTACAGGTGTGAGCCACTGCACCTGGCCAATAGCTTTTTTTACTTTTATTGTGGGATATTGGTTTTTCACTACAGGCTGATATTGGCTTCAAATTTTACCCTCATAGATTCTACAAACAGTGAGTTTTCAAGCATCTGAAGCAAAATAAAGGTTTAAATTTGTAAGATGAATCTGTACATTATTGCTGTATATTCGGTTTTTCACTGTAGGCATCAATTTGCTCTGAAATGTCCTATTGAAGATTTTACGAAAAGAGTGTTTCCATCCTACTGAATCAAAAGAATGGTTTAATTCTGTGAGATGAAATCACCCATCGTAAATCATTTTCAGAGACAGCTTCATATAGTTTTTATCTCAGAATATTCAGTTTTTCACTATAAGCCTCAATGGGCTTTGAAATGCCTCCTCATAAATTGTACAAAAAAAAAGGAGTTTCCAACCTGTTGAATCAAAACATATATTTAATGTTGTGAGATAAATTCAAATATGACAAAGCATTTTCACAGTTTTTTTTTCTAGTTTTTATCGTGGAATATTCGGTTTTTCACTATAGTCTTCAGTGGGCTCAGAAATGCCCCTTGTAGATTCTACAAACAGAATGTTTCTAACCTGCTGAACCAAAACAAAATTTTAACTCTTTGAGGTGAATCCGCACATTGCAAACATTTTCACAGATAGCTTGTTTCTACTTTTGATCAGGGAATATTTGATATTTTACAATAGGCCTCAACGGACTCAGAATTGTCCCCTCTTAGATTCTACTAAAAGAGTGTTTCCAAAATGCTGTATAAAAATTAAGGCTTAACACTGTGAGATGAATCGACACATCACAAAGCATTTTCACAAGTAGCTTGTTTTTACTTTTCGTCGTGAGATATTCAGTTTTTCAGTATATTCCTCCATGGGCTCTGAAATGTCCCTTCATAGATTCTATGAAAAGACTGTATCCAACTGACTGAGTCAAGGCAAAGGTATAACTCTGTGTGAGAAATGCACACATCACAAAGCATTTTCACTGATAGCTTATTTCTAGTTTTTATCACGGAATGATTGGTTTTTGAATATAGGCCTCAATGGGCTTCAAAATACCCCTTCATAGATTCTACAAAAAGAGTGCTTCAATCCTGCTCAATCAAAGCAAAGGTTTAATTCTCTGAAATGAATCCACACATCACAAATCATTTTCCAATATAGCTTGTTTCTAGTTTTTATTGTGGGATATTTGATTTTTTACTTTAGACCTCAATGGGCTCTGAAATGTGCCTTCTTAGATTCTACAAAGAGTGTTTCTCACCTGCTGAATCAAAACAATGTTTTAACTTTGTGAGATAAGTCCACACATTGCAAAGCATTTTTACTAATAGCTTATTTCTAATTTTTATCATGGGATATTCAGTTTTTTCAGTGTAGGTCTCAATGGTCTCTGAAATGTCCCCTCATAGATTCTACAAATAGAGTTGTTGCAACCTGATAAATCAAACATTTAATTCTGTGAGAAAAATCTACAAATCTACACATCTCAAAGCATTTTCACAGATACCTTGTTTCTGGTTTTTATCACGGGATATTTGATTTTTCACTATAGACCTCAATAGGCCCTGAAACATCCCCTCATAGATTCTACAAAAAGAGTATTTTCAACCTGTTGAATAAAAACAAAGGTTTAACTCTGTGACATAAAATAGCAAATCATAAAACATTTTCACAGTTGGCTTGTTTCTAGTTTTTATCACGCGATACTCAGTTTTTCATGACAGGGCACAATGGGCTCCAAAATATCCCTTTGTACATTCTACAAAAAGAGTGATTTTGGCCTGCTGAATAAAAACAAAGGTTTTATACTGTGAGAGGAATGCACATATAGGAAGGAATTTTCACAGATAGCTTGTGTCTAGTTTTCATTGCAAGATGTTCAGTTTTTTCATATACTTCTTGATGGGCTCTGAAATGTCCCTTCATAGACTCTACAAAGAGAGCATTTACAACGTGCTGAATAAAAACAAAGGTTTAACCCTGTGAGTTGAATCCAGACATCGCAAAGCATTCTCATATATAGCTTGTTTCTAGTTTTTATCTTGAGATATAACGTTTTTAACTTTAGGCCTTAATGTTCTCTGAAATGTGCCATTTTAGTTTCTACAAAGAGAGTGTTTCAACCTGTTGAATTAAAATAAGGTTTAACTCTGTGAAATGAATTGAGACATCGCAAAGTATTTTCACAGATAGCTTTTTACTAGTTTTTGTCATGGGATTTTCAGTTTTTCACTAATGGCTTTCATGTACTCTGAAATGTCCCTATGTAGATTTTACAAAAAGAGTGTTTCCAACCTACTGAATCAAAACAAGGGTTTAAATCTGTGAGATATATCCATACATTGCAAAGCACTTTCACAGATTGCTAGTTTCTAGCTTTTATCATGAGATACTTGGTTTTTCACTATAGACCTCAATACGCTCCCAAATGACTCTCATAGATTGTACAAAAAGAGGGTTTTCAAAGTGCTGAATCAAAATAAAGATTTAACTTAGTGAGGTGAATCCACACATTGCAAAATACTTTCACAGATAGCTTGGTTTTGTTTGTTTGTTTTGTTTTTATTGTGGGATATTTCATTTTTCACTATAGGCCTCAATGGGCACCAAAACGTCTTCTCCTAGATTCTACAAACTGACTGTTTCCAACTTGCTTAATCAAAACAAAGGTTTAACTCTGTGATATGAATACACACATCCCAGAGGATTTTCACAGATAGCTTGTTTCTAGTTTATATCTCCACATATTTTGTTTTTCACCGTAGGTTTCAATGGGCTTTGAAATGTTTCTTTGTAGATTGTGCAAAAAGTTTTTCAAATCTGCCAAATTAAAACAGATGTTTAACTCTTTGAGATGAATCCACACACTGCAAAGCATTTTCACAGATAGCTTGTTTCTAGTTTTTATCATGGGATATTCAGTCTTTCACTGTAGTAGTCCTCAATGGACTCTGAAATGGCCGTTAGTAGATTCTACAAAAAGAGTGTTTCCAACCTGCTGAATCAAAACAAATGTTTAACTCTGTGAAAGGAATCCACACAATGCAAAGCATTTTCACAGATAGCTTGTTTGTAGTTTTTATTGCAGGATATTCAGTGTTTTCATGTACTTGTCCATGGGCTCCAAAACGTCCCTTCATATATTCTACAAAAATAGTCTTTTCATCCTGCTGAAAAAATAACATGTGTTTAACTCTGAGAGATGATTCCCCAAGTCACAAGAACTTTTCACAGATAGCTTGTTTCTAGTTTTCATTGTGGGATATTTAACTTTTCACTATAGGTCTCAATGAGCTTTGTAATGTCCTTTTGTACAATCTGCAAAAAGAAGGTTTCCAGCCTGCTGAATCAAAACAAAGGTTTAACTCTGTGAGATAGATCCACACATTGCAAAACATTTTCACAGATATCTTGTTTCTACTTTTCATTGTAGGATACTCGCTTTTTCCAAATACTTCTCCAGTGGCTCTGTATTGTCCCTTCGTAGATTCCACAAAAAGAGTGTTTCCAACCAGCTAAATCAAAACAAAGGTTTAACTCTGTGAGTTAAATCTATGCATTGCAATGTAGTTCCACAGATAGCCTGTTTCTCATTTTTATGACGGGATATTCAGTTTTTCACCATAGGCCTCAATGGGCACTAAAATGTCTTCTCATAGATTCTAAAAACAGACTGCTTTCAACCTGCTTAATCAAAAGAAAGCTTTAACTCCATGATATGAATCCACACATTGGAAAGCATTTTCACAGATAGGTTGTTTGTAGTTTTTTTCTCCACATATTTTGTTTTTCACTATGGGCTTCAATGGGCTTTGAAATATTTCTTTGTAGATTCTACAAAAAGAGTTTTTCCAACCTGCATATTTAAAACACTGGTTTAATTCTGTGGCATGAATCCACAATGGCAAAGCATTTTCACAGATAGCTTTTTTCTTTTTTTTTTTCTGTGGGATATTTGGTCTTTCACTGTAGATCTCAATGGGCTCTGAAATGGCCCTTCATAGATTCTACATAAAAAGTGCTTCCAACCTGCTGAATCAAAACAAATGTTTAACTCTGGAAGATGAATCCACACATCACAAAGCATTTTCAGATATAGACTTTTTTTTTATTGTGAAATATTCTGTTTTTTACTATAGGCATCAGTGGGTGTGAAATATCCCTTCATGTATTCTATAAAATAGTGTTTTCAACCTGCTGAATAAATGCAAAGGTTTAAATCTGTCAGATGCACCCACACATTGCAAAGCATTTTCAAAGACAGCTTGTTTCTACTTTTATCGTGAGATATTTGGTATTTCACTATGGGCCTCAATGGGCTTCAAACTGTCCCTTTGTAGATTCTACACAAAGAGTGTTTCCAATCTGCTTAACCAAAAAATGATTAACTCTGTGAGATGAATCCACACATCACAAATTATTTTCACTGATAGCTTGTTTCTGGATGTTATCGTGGGATAATCGGTTTTTCATCAACCTGCTGAATCATAAGAAAGATTTAACTCTGTGAGATGAAATCACACATCACATATAACTTTGAGACACAGCTTTTTTGTAGTTTTTATCACAGGACATTAAGTTTTTCACTACAGGCTTCAATGGGCTTTGAAATGTCCTTGTGCAGATTGTACAAAGAGAGTGTATCCAACCTGCTGAATGAAAGCAATGTTTAATTCTTTGAGATGAATCCACACATCCCAAAGCATTTTTACAGATAGGTTATTTCCGTTTTTTATCATGAGACATTAGGGTTTTCACTATAGGTTTCAATAGGCTCTGAAATGTTTCTTCATACATTCTAGAAAAGGAGTGTTTCAATTCTGATTGAATTGAGTGTTCTGATTCTGCCGAATCAGAAGAAAGTTTTAACTCTGTGAGTTGGATGCACACATTGCAAAGCTTTTTCACAGATAGCTTGCTTCTAGTTTCTTTCATGGGATATTTGGTTTTTCACTATAGGCCTCAATGGGCTCTGAAATGTTTTTATCTAGAATCTACAAAAAGAGTGTTTCCAAACTGCTGAATTAAAACAAAGGTTTGAATATGTGACATTATTTGACATATCACAAAGCATTTTCACAGATAACTTGTTTGTAGTTTTTATCGCAGGATATTCTGTTTCTCACTATAGGCCTCAGGGGTTCGAAATGTCTTTCCTTAGATTTATGAAAAACGTGTTTCTAGCCTACTGAATGATAACAAATGTTTAACTCTGTGAGATGAATCCAGACACTGCCAGTCGTTTTCACAGATAGCTGTTTTCTAGTTTTGTGTGTGTGGGATATTTGCTTTTTTACAATGTACCTCCAAGGTCTCAGAAATTCCCATTCGTAGATTCTACAAAAAGAGTGTTTCCAAGTTGCTGAGTTAAAGCAGAGGTTTAACTCTGTGAGATGAATAAAGCATTTGGACAGATATCTTCTTTCCAGTTTTTATCGCAGGATAATTGATTTTTCATTATGGGCCTCAAAGGTCTTTGAAAATGCTCTTCTTAGATTCTACAATAGAAGTGTTTTCAACCTGTTGAATCAAAGGTTGAACTCTAGGAGATGAATCAACACATCACAAACCATTTTCACTGATAGCTTATTTCTAGTTTCTATCGCAGGATATTCAGTTTTTCACTATATGCCGCAAAGGGCTCCGAAATATCCCTTCATAGATTCTACAAAAAGGGTGTTTCCAACATGCTAAATAAAAAAAAAAAGTTGAACTCTGTGAGAAGAATCCACACATCACAAAACATTTTCACTGATAGCTTGATAGCTTGTTTTTAGTTTTCATCGTGTAATATTTGTTTTTTGTGTTCTTTTTTTTTTTTTTTTTTCACTATAGGCCCCAATGGGCTCTGACATTTTTTCTTCTTAGTTTCAACAAAAAGAGTGTTTCCAACCTATGGAATCAAAAGAAAGGTTTAAATTTGTAAGACGAATCCACACATTGCAAAGCATATTCACAGATAGCAAGCTTCTAGTTTTTTTCTGCAGGATATTCTGTTTTTCACTGTAGGCCTCAATGAGCTCTGAAATGTTTATTGGTAGATACTACAAAAAGACTGTTTTCAACCTGCTGAATCAAAAGAAAGGTATAACTCTTTGAGATGAGCCCACACATCCTAAGGCATTTTCACACGTATCTTACTTCTAGTTTTTATCGCGAGATATTGTTTTTCACTATAGACCTCCATGGGCTCCGAAATGTCCCCTTGTAGATTCTACAAAAAGAGTGTTTCCAAATTGCTGAATTAAAACAAAGGTTTAACTGTGTGAACTTATTTCATAGATCACAAAGCATTTTCACAGATAGCTTGTTTCTAGTTTTTATCGCAGGATATTTGGTTTTAAACTCCAGGCCTCGATGTGCTTCACAATGTCTCATCTTAGATTCTACAAAAAACATTTCCAACGCTGAATCAAAACAAAAAGTTGGCTCTGTGAGATAATTCCATGCCTCCTGAATCCTTTTGACAGATAGCTTGCATCAAGTTTTCATCGCGGGATATTCCATTTTTCTCTATAGGCATCAGTGGGCTCCAAAATGTCCCTTTGTAGATTCTACAGTGAAAGTGTTTCTAAACTGCTGAATTAAAACAAAGATTTAGCTTTGTGAGATAAATCCAGACATCACAAAGCATTTCACTGATAGTTTGTTTCTAGTTTTTATCACAGGATAGTCAGTTTCTTACTATAGGCCTCAATTTGCTTTGTAATATCCCCTCTTAGATTCCAGAAAAGAAGAGTTTCCAGCCTACTGTATCACAAGAAATGTTTTTTTTTTGAACGCAACTTGCAAATTTATGCTTATTCCTTTTTTTCTTTTATTATTATTATTATTATTATTATACTTTAGGTTTTATGGTACATGTGCACAATGTGCAGGTAAGTTACATATGTATACATGTGCCATGCTGGTGCGCTGCACCCACTAACTCGTCATCTAGCATTAGGTATATCTCCCAATGCTATCCCTCCCCCCTCCCCCGACCCCACAACAGGCCCCGAAGTGTGATGTTCCCCTTCCTGTGTCCATGTGTTCTCATTGTTCAATTCCCAGAAATGTTTAACTCTGTGAGATAAAATCACACATTGGAAAGCATTTTCAGACATAGCTTCTCTGTAGTTTTTACTCATGGGATATTTGGTGTTTCACTATAGGCCTCAATGGATTTTGAAATTTTCCCTCATAGGGACACAAAAAAAGTGTCTTTAATCCTTCTGAATCAAAACAAAGTTTTAACTGTGAATAGAAAATTCACACATAGTAAAGCATTTTTACCATATCTGCCAACAAGGACACTCTTGTTCTCCCACTTTTATCAGAGGGCTGCATGATTCCTATAGGATGAGAAGCCGGCAGCAGTGTCTGGATTTGCCTGGTCATCTAGGCTCTGTTACAATCATCTGCATGTTCTTTTTCATTGTGGAGGGGATCTTTTATTGTTCTGTTGCTAGAGGGAACTGCCTCTCTCTACAGATCTTTTGGCTGCCAGGGATTTCAGGGAGCAAAAAGTACTTTGGGTAGGCTGGCTGCACTCCAGGTTGTGAGGAGTGGTCTCACTGTGGGGGATTGGGGTGTTTGCAGGAGGCTTTTGTGTCCTCTGGCTGAAATCCTTGAACATGGCTTGGACTCTAGCACAGGCCCTCTCATTCTCCAAGGCAAGCATTGATTTTCCATTGCTTTCATGAGGAGTCCATACCACTCTTCATCAGAACTCCTAAACACACTTTTTCTGCTTGCAATTGCCTCAGATAGCCAGTGAGACACTCTCTGAACTGCATCTGCACCTGTGAGGTCAGTTCAAAGTGTAAGACTTCTGCTTCACCTTGAACTTGCCTTTGTCATGGTTCCTGCCTTTCCCAGAGAGCCATGTTGAGAAGCAGGAGCCCCTGTGAGGCCCGGGATGAAGGGAGGCAGTGAGCTCAAGGGCCCTCCCATTTTCTGCTGACATCTGCCTCTGGGGTCTTGGGTGTGATTTCATCACCTGGACACCCCTCAACATCTCAGCAGACTGTATTCCCTTCCCCCATGGGACCCAATTCTTGCACACAGCCTCTTTCAGGAATGGAATCAGAGGAACAGTTTCCAGCGCCCACATCTCAGTCTCCAAGTGCCTCCTCCTCCAGCGGGACCTGACCATGAAGACAGCCCGAAGGGGCCTGCCTAGAGGGTTCAGGGGTGAGTCTTTTTGAAACTTGCCCCACCTGTGATGTCTAGGTACAGCCCGCCTGTGTTCCCAGGATGCTCTCTCCCAAGAGGAGCTTCCTGCAGAAACACACAGCCTCTGAAGCTGCTGGGATGTGTGTTTCTGTGAGAGTGTTTCAAGTTGTGGATATCTGCATGTGGGTGCGGTCATGTGAGTTGTGTGTGTGTGTGTGTGTGTGTGTCTGTGTGGGGTAAGTGGAGTCTGCTGAAAGAAATGTGGCTAACGCACTGCAGCACTGTTTTTTGTCACCCCACCTTCTGGTGGCCTGTCTCTGTGGCTCTGCTTGGGCTGAGGGGCTCCATGTTCTTCATTTTTCCACGGCTTCTGAATCCACAGTGAATTGGAAGAATGGCTGACAACTGCCAGGGTCAAAATCACCTCCCCTTGCCAAAAAGCCACATTTCTACAAAGAAGAGAAGCACACCACACCCCCAAACAGACAACTCCCTGTGCTTTATTGTTCTGTGGCCAACCCAGGGCCAGACCCCAGCAGTCCTGTCACAGGGCTTCTTGAATTTACCTTGATTTTGGTTTGTAGCTGAGCAGGTGTTTCAGGTCATCAGCGAGGCACTCCTCCATTGTCTCAGAATCTTATTCTGGGACACACAGTGTGAGCAACAATAAGGTCAGATAGGGGTGAGGATACAATCTGTTGAGGTGTGGATGGAATCTCGCACCTTCACCTGCAAAACAGGTGCAGACAGATGACACAGAAGTTGCTTCCATCCCCTCATTCCCTTCACTGCACTGTCAACAGCATGGCCTGGTGCCCAGGTGGGATGACTCAATCGTGCAGGGAAAAGTTGGATTGCAAACTGGGGCCCTTCTGGCCAGCTCCAGAATTGAGCTTTCATTCCCAGAGCCACATTGGAGTGAGACGGATTGATGCTGGGTTGGATATGGCCTCCACACTGGCCTCCTCTTTTCGTGACTTCCATGTTCCTTGTGGGCCTAGAGTTTCCTAGGTCTGGCTCAGTCTGACTTCCATGTTCCTCATGAACCTGGGGTTTTTCTGGGTCTGGCCCAATGTCTTCCACACTAAAAGTTTCCCAGTTCATGGAGGATGACTCTCATGGAAATCCATTGCATGAGTGTTTTCTTATAAACACTGTCACATTTTAATGACTGGGCAGTTGTGATACTTTCAGAATCATAAATTTCGATTATATCCACCATCAAGATAACTCTTGTTCTCCCACTGCTAAAGGACAGCTGCATGACTCCTGTAGGATGAGAAACACGCAGCTGTGTCTGGCTTTTACCTGGCAATCTAGGCTCTGTTTCATGTCATCTGCACTCCCTTTCTCATTGTGGATGGGGTTTCTCATTGGCCTGTTGGTGGGTGGGGCTGACTTTCATTGTGGATATTTTGGTTGCCAGGAATATCAGAGAGCAAAAGGTATTTTGGGTAGGCTGGCTGCACACCAGGTTGTGGGGAGTGGTCTCATAGTGGTGGCTGGCATTGTTTGCACTTTGCAGGAGGCTTTTAAGTCCTCTGGCGGGAATCCTCGAACATGGCTTGGACTCCTGCACAAGTCTGCTCATTCTCCCAGGAGAGCCTTGATTTTTCTTTGCTTTCATGGGGGGTCCACAGTGCCCATCAACAGCACTCCTGGACATTATTTTCAGGTTTCAAATTACCCCAGACAGCTTCTGAGACATTCTCTCAACCTCGTGTGCACCCATGAGAGGCCTGTTTTGGGTGTGAGAACACTGCTCCACCTTGGACTTGCCTTTGTCTTCATTCCTGCCTTTACCAGATAGCCGTGCTGAGAAGCAGGAGACCCTGTGAGGCCTGGGATGAAGGAAGGCAGGGGGTTCAAGGGCCTGGTCATCTTCCACTGACACCTGCTTCTTGGATCTCAGATATTATTCCATCACCCAGAGACCTCTTAACAACTCACCAGACTTTATTCTCATCCCCAGGAGACCCAATTCATGCACATAGCCTCTTTTGGGAATGGAGTCAGAGGAGCAGTCTCCAGAGCCCACCTCACAGTCTTCAAACCCCTCCTTCTCCTGTGGGACCCTACCACGGAGATGGCTCATGAAAGCCTTATGTTTGAGACTATTAGAGTGCTGCAGTTGGTTGCTGCAGGCAGCCTTTTTCTGGAGACTAGGCCAGCTCTGGCTGTACCATTTTCCTGGGCTCTGTCAGGCTTACAGCCCTGACAGCCAGGTGTCCGAGCCTGCTTGGTGAATGCTCATGTGACAGTCAGGCGACCAGGCACCAGTGGTGAGCAGCGGCTCACGTCATGGTGAATGCCACCATTGCCTGGTGACAAGTCCCTTCATCTTGGCGGAGAAGGAATCCTCTGTGGATGTGTGTCGGCATTGAACTCTCGCCTGTCTACTCTGAGGGCTCTATGGGATATTCCCACAATCCTAGGAGCGGGCAGTGGTGAGCCAACCTGAAGAAACATCAAGTGGAGCCCCAGAAATAAACGACGAAATCCCTAATGATCCAAAAGGATACCCAAGATGAGTCAGGCCTGCCTAGACGGTGTCGGAGTGAGTCTTTTTGAAACTTCCCTCCCTGTGATTTCTAGGTACAGCCTGCCTCTGTTTTCTGGGGCTGCTCTCTCTCAGAAGGGGCTTTCTGCAGAACCATGCAGCCTCAGGAGCTGCCAGGCTGTGTCTTTCTGTGGGAGTGTTGTAAGTGTTTGAATGTCTGTGTGTGTGTGTGTGTGTGGCTGCATGTGAGTGTGTTTGTGTGTGTCTGTGTGTGTGTGTGAGGGGCATCTGCTAAAAGGAATGTGTTTAATGCACTGCAGCACTTTTGTTTTGAGTCCCTTCACCTTCTGGTGCACCTGTCTGTGTGGCTCTGCTTGGCCTATGGGGCTGCATGTTCTTTGTTTTTCCATGGTTCCTGAGTCCACGGTGAGTTGGGGGGATGGTTGAGACTCACAGTGTACAAATCACCTCCCCATACAAAGGAACCACTCTTCTAGAAAGAAGAGGAGCACACCACTCTCAGGAGCAGACACCTGTCAGGGCCTCATTGTCCCGTGGCCAAACCACGGCAGGACCCTATCAGTCTTGTCCACAGGCTGCTTGAATCCAATTTGAATTCAGTTTGCAGCCCAGCAGGTGCTTCACATCATGAAGGGAGCACTCCTCCAACATCTTGGGATTTCATTCCGGAACTAGGAGTGTGAGCAGCAATAAGGTCAGATACAGGTGAACATATAGTCTGCTGAGTTGTGGATGGGGTCCTGCACCTTCATCTGCTAAAAAAGGTGCAGAGAGATGACACAGGAAGTGCTTCCAACTCCATCCTTGCATTCCCTTCATTGCACAAGCTGTCCACAACATGGCCCCGTGCTCAGGTGGGAAGACTCCAACTTGCAGGAAATAAAAAAAAACGGTTTAACTGATACGAAAAGGTTTATCTCTGTAAGATGAATCCACACATCGCAAATCATTTGCAAAGATAGCTTCTTTCTAGTATTTATGCCGGGATATTAGGTTTTTCACTATAGTCCACAATAGGCTCCGAAATGTCCCTTCATAGATTCTACAAAAAAGGTGTTTTCATCCTGTTGAATCAAAATAAAGGTTTAACTCTGTGAGATAAATCTACACTTCACAAAGCATTTTCACAGATAGACAGTTTTTAGTTTTTACCGTGAAATATTTGGTGTTTTACTTTAGTTCTCAATGTTCACAAAAATGTCTTTTTTTGTATATGCTACATAAAGAGTGTCCTCAACCTACTGAATGATAATAAAGGTTTAACTTTGTGAGATGAATCCGCACATTACAAAGCATTTTCACTAATAGATTGTTGCTAGTATGTATCGTGGCATATTCAGTTTTTCAATATACTTGTCAATGGGCTCCAAAATGTCCTTTTGTAGATTCTTTAAAAAGAGTGTTTCCAATGTGCTGAATCAATATAAAGGTTTACCTCTGTGAGATGAATCCACACACCACCAAGCATTTTCAAATATTTCTTGTTTCTAGTTTTTATATTGAAATATTCATTTTTTCACTATAGGCCTCAATGAGCTCCAAAATGTCCCTTCATAGGTTGTACAAAAAGAGTGTTTCCAACCTGCTGAATCAAAACAAAGGTTTAAGTTTGTGAGACAAATCCACATATTTGGATTTGTGAAAGCATTTTCACAGATAGCTTGCTGCTAGTTTTAATCACTGGTATTAGGTTTTTCAGTATAGCCTTCAATGTACTTTGAAATATCCCTTTGTAGATTCTATTAAAAGAATGTTTTCAACCTGCTGAATCAAAACAAAGGTTTAACTCTGTAAGATGAACCCACACATAGCAAAGCATTTACACAGATAGCTTGTTTCTAGTTTTTATTGCAGAATATTCAATTTTCCACAGTAGGCCTCAATGGACTCTGAAATATCCATTTATAGATTCTAGAAAGAGTTTTTCCAACCTGCTGAATCAAAAAAATGTTTTACCTCTGATAGATGAATTGACACATCAGAAAACATTTTCACAGATATTTTGTTTCCAGTTTTTATCACAGGATATTAGGTTTTTCTCTATAGGCCTCAATGGGCTCTGAAATATTCCTTTCTAGATTCTACAAAAAAGAGTGTTTCCAACCTGCCGAATCAAAATAAGGGTTTATCTCTGTCAGATGAATGAACACATCACAAAGCATTTTCACAGACAACTTCTTTCAAGTTTTTATGATAAGATATTTGGTTTTCCACTGCAGGCCTCAATTGGCTTCAAAATATTCCTTTGAATGTTCTTCAAAAAGAGTGTTTTCAACTTGCTGTAACAAAACAAAGGTTTGACTTTGTGAGATAAATCCACACATTGGAAAGTATTTTCACAGATAGCTTGTTTCCTGTTTTTATTGCAGAATATTCGGTTTTACAAATATAGGCCTCTATGGGCTGTGAAATGTCGCTTTATACATTGTAAAAAAGAGTTCTTCCAACCTGCTGAATCAAAACAATTTTAACTCTCAGTTGAATCCACACAACACAAAGAATTTTCACTGATAGATTTTTCTAGTTTTTATCAAGGAATATTTGGTTTTTTATTATAGTTCTCAATGGGCCCTGAAATGTCTTTTAACACATTCCACAATTAGACTGTCTGCAACCTGCTGAATAAAAACAAGGATTTAACTCTGGGAGATGCATCCATACATCACAAAGCATTTTCACAGATAGCTTATTTCTAGTTTTCATTGTGAGACATTCAATTTTTAAAAGAGGCCTCAATGGGCTCCAAAATGTCCCTTTGTAGATTCTCCATGAATAGTGCTTCCAATCTGCTAAATCACAACAAAGCTTTAACCTTGTGAGATGAATCCACTCATTGCAAAGCATTTTCACATAAATCTTTTTCTAGTTTTCATCATGGGACATTTGCATTTTTACTACAGGCCTCAATGGGCTCCAAAGTGTCTCTTTGTAGGTTCTACCAAAAAAAAGTGTTTCCAACCTGCCTTCTATAGATTTTCCAGAAACAGTATTTTCAACCTCCTGAACCAAAACAAAGATTTAACTCTGTGTGATGAATCCAGACATCAGAAAGCATTTTCACAGATAGCTTTTTTCTAGTTTTTATCATGGGATATTGGTTTTTCACTACATGCCAAAATGGGCTCCAAATTGACCTCTCGTAGATTCTACAAGCAGAGAGTTTCCAACCTGCTGATGCAATACAAAGGTTTAACATTTTATGATAAATCTACACATCACAAAGCATTTTTACAGATACCTTGTTTCTAGCTTTTATCACAGTATATTCTGTTTTTCACTACAGGCCTCAATTTGCTCTGAAATATCCTATCATATATTCTACAATAAGAATGTTTCCAACCTGCTGAATAAAAAGAAAGATTTAACTCCATGAGATGAAATCACACATCTCAAAGCATTTTTAGAGATAGCTGCTTTATAGTTTTTATTAGGATTTTAGGTTTTTCACTATAAGCCTCAATCAATGGGCTTTGAAATATCTCCTCATCAATTGTGCAAAAAGAGAGTTTCCAACCTGCTGAATCAAAACAAAGGTTTAACATTGTGAGACAAATCCGCAAATTGCAAAGCATTTTTACAGATAACTTGTTTCTAGTTTTTATCATGGGATATTTGGTTTTTCACTATAGGCCTCAGGGGGCTAAGAAAAGTCCCCTCTTTGATTCTACAAAATGAATGTTTCCAACCTGCTAAGTTTCCAACCTGCTGAATCAAAACTAACATTCAACGCTGTTGAATGAATCCACACATCGCAAAGCATTTTCACAGATAGCTAGTTTCTAGTTTTCATCGTGGGATATTCAGTTTTTTACTACAGGCCTCATTGGGTTTGAAATGTCCCCTTGCAGATTCTAGAAAAATAGTGTTTCCAACCTGCTAAGTCAAAATAAAGGTTAAACTCTGTGAGATGAAACCACACATTGCAAAACATTTTTATAGATAGCTTGTTCTAGTTTTTATCATGGCATATATTGTTTTTCACTGTAGGCCACAATGAGCTTCAAAATGTCCCTTCCTTTATTCTACAAAAAGAATGTTTCCAACCTGCCCAATCAAAACAAGGTTTAACTCTGTGAGGTGATTCTACACACTGCAAACCATTGTCACACATAGCTTGTTTCTAGTTTTTATCCTGGGATATTTGGTTTTTAGTGTAGGCCTCTATGGGCTCCAAAATGTCCCTCCATAGATATTACAAAAAGAGTGTTTTCAACCTTCTGAACCAAAACAAGGGTTTAACTCTGCGAGATGAAACCACACATCTCAAAGCATTTTCACAGATAATTTGTTGTCAGTTTTTATCAGGGATATTCATTTTTTTATAATAGGCCTCAAGGACTCAGAAATTTCTTATTTTAGATTCTACTAAAAGAGTATTTCCAACCTGCTGTATATAAACATAGGTATAACTCTATGAGATAAATCCACGCATCACAAACATTTTCACAGATAGCTCGTTTCTAGCTTTTATCACAAGATATTCAGTTTTCACTATAGGCCTCAGTGGGCTGTGAAATGTTCCTTTGTAGATTCTACAAAAGAGTGTTTGAAACCTGCAGAATCAAAATAAAAGTTTAACTCTGTGAGATGAATCCACACATCACAGAGCATTTTCACTAATAATTTTTTGCTAGTTTCTATGGTGGGTTATTTCGTTTATCAATATACTCTTCAATGGGCTTCAAAATATCCCTTCATTGATTCTTAAAAAAAGAGTGTTTCCAAACTGCTAAGTCAAAACAAATGTTTAACTCTGAGGGATAACCCATGCATCACAAAGCATTTTCACAGATATTCACTGAAATGCTGGCCTTTCTGGAAAAGTCACCTTTTTGGCACCCCTCCCCTCATGCCTGTGGCAGTGGCACAGTGCTGTATCCTGCCTGGGCTTTGACCTCTGCTTTGTCCTTCCTCTTGCTCTGTCTCGCCAGTTTCTGAGGGGCCTAGATGCCTCTCGCTCTGGCTGAATGTCTTTAACAATGATCACATCCCAGTCCATCAAGGAGACACTTCCTGGAGATCCCTGTCGTGATTGTTTCTTTCAACCTGTTTCTGCTTGATAGGGCAGGATTGACGACCCTGGAGCTCTTGGCTTCCATATTTGTCTCAGACAGGGAAGCTTCCTTCCTCTCCGTGTTTCACCTCATGGGTGGGTGGGTTGCCTGGAATGAGCGCTAGGCCACCTTGACAGGCCTTGTCTTCTAGGACAGGTGGTGTCGCATTTCCTCTGCACTTCATGTCTCATTCGTAAGAGACTTCCTCTCCTCTGCTCCTCAGTGGACTGACTCCCTGGATCTTTTGACCGTAATGAATGTCGGGGAAAGGAGCCAAAGGGACTGGGCTGGGGCTGGGGCTGGGGCTGGTTACAGGGGATGTTGGGTCAGGGCTACCCGGGCTGTGGAGGGTTGGGGGTGGGGTGAATTTCGCAGAAACCTCTTTAATCCTCTGGCAGGCATTTCAAAATGTGGCTTGGACTCAGGCATAGGCCCTCTCCTGGTTCCCATGTGTTCTTTGATTTTCCTTGGCATTGATGGAAAGGTCACTTGATCCCCCTTCCACCGGACACATGCCTGGACACCATTGTTGGTTTCGCTGTTGCCCCATATGCCTCCGGTGACACACATTCACACTATCTGCTCTGGCATACGCCAGTGCCACGCTTGATCGCATTGGCCTCACTTCAGAATCGCCTCTGTATTTGCACGTGTCCTGGAAGGCGGTGTCGGCTTGGAGGAATCCCAGGGCTTTTAGAAGCGGGGCAGGCCACTGCTCTTTCAAAGGGGGAGGGAGGCAGAGGGCTTAGAGATCAATGAATTTTCAGCTGACACCACGCGTTGAGGCCCATGGGATCATTCTGTGCTGCAGCGAGGCTCTGCCTGCCTCACCAGATGTGGTGAACCCATCCTTTCTCACCCGGAGGGGTCCAAATCGGATCTGAACGGGAGTCCTGAGAACCTAGCAGGTGCCCTGAAGCTCCCTGTCCATCGGTGGAAGTCGGCTCAAGGAGGTCCTGAAGACTGGACTCCTGGGGGTTTGGCCCTGGGCCAGGACACCGGCGGGCCCCTCTCCCATGCGGCCCCAAACAGGACCCCAGATCCAGCCTCTGCCAAGGCTGTAGGAGGAGGCCCCCTGCAGTCGCGCAGCCGCGGCCTTATTTAAAGGGGACACAGCCCCACTGCCAGGAGCGGAGCCTTAGTTGGCCCAGCTAATGCGCATGCGCGAGGCGCGAGCGGATTCTCCCGTCACAGTGGTTCCCACGGTTGTCTTAGAAACAAGTCCCTGAGGCTTGGCAAAGCAGGAGTCCTCCTTGGCAGTGCTTTGGTGTCGGGACTCCGAGGCTCCGACCTGACCTCTCCACGGGATCGACAGGAACGTCTCCAAATGCCAGGAGTCGCAAAGGGCCGACCAGGATGACGAGACCACGGGCGGATTCCAGAGGAAACAGCAAGGCATCCCAGCCTCAGGCCTGCCCGGACGGTGTTCGGATGAGTCTCCCCAAAAGTCATGCCCCCGGAATCTCAAGGACAGGTCGGCCTGCGTGCCCCTGGGCTGCTCTCTCAGCCGAGGGTCGTTCTCATCCGGAGCAGAACCCAGCAGCCTCAGGGATTGCCTGGGGGAGTGTGTTTCTGTGCCACTGCTGTATGACTCTGTGTGTGTGTGTTTGTGTGTGTGTGTGTGCGCGTTTGTGTGTGTCTCCCATTCTCTCTTCTCTCTGTGTCTCTCACTGTCTGTGTGTTTCTTTCCCTCTCTCTGTCCGTTTGTGTGTGTGCCTGTGTGCGAGTGTGTCTTTGGACGAATGTGCCCTGCGCACCACAAAGCGATCTCTCGCATGTCGGCCTGTCTTTGGTGAGCCTCTTTCTGCATCTCTGCCTGGGTCCTGTGGCCGGCTGTCAATCGTTTTCGCCCAGGTACCACTTTGGCTGTGTGAAGGCTTCGACCGCGTGAGGAGATGCGTCGGTCCTGGTGCAATTGAAATCTCATCCCCATCCTGAGTGGCCTCTTTTTTAGGATCAAGATGACCGCACTGCAGCCAAGGACAAAAGCCCCACAGGAGCTCATTGTCCTGCAGGAGAGGAGTGGACCCACGTCAGAAATGAGGTTGTATCTTTCCCCATCTCTTCTGTGAGCAATGAAGCCACATCACGATAGAGTCTTGAAGAGGAATCCGGGAATGGGAGTTGGCAACAATCCCTGTCACTGGAACACTGGCCTCTCTGGACAAGCCACACTTTTGGCCCCCCTCCCCTTACGCCCATGGAGGAGGCACGGTGCTGTATCCTGCCTGAGCTCTGGCCTCTGCCCTGCCTTCCCTCTCGCTCTGTCTCCCCTGTTTCTCAGGTGCCTAGATGCCTCTCGCTCTGGCTGAATGTCTTCAACAAAGATCACTTCCCAGTGCGTCAGGGACACACTTCCTGGAGATCCGTGTCGTGATTGTTTCTCTCTCCAAACCTGTTTCTGCTTGATTGGGCAGGTTTGATGTCCCTGGAGCTCTTGGCTTCCATGCGTGTCTCAGACAGGGAAGCTACCTTGGTCTCCATGTTTCACCTCATGTGTAGATGAATTGCCTAGAAGCAATGGTAAGTGACCGTGACTGGCCTTGTCTTCTAGGACAGGCGCAGTGTCGCATGTCCTCTGCATCTCCTGTCTCATTCTTGAGGGACATCCTCTCCTCTGCTCCTGGGTGGACTGACTCCCTGAATCTTTTGGCCCCCTCCTGGATCCCAGGTGTTCTTTGATTTTGGTTGGCATTGATGAAAAGATCACTTGTGCCCCCTTCAGCCAGGCACATGCCTGGACACCATTGCTTGTTTCACCATCGCCCCATATGCCCTCGGTGACACACATCCATACCGTCTGCTCTGGTATATGCCAGTGCCACACGTGGTCGCCTTGGCTCCACCTGGGAATCGTCTCTGTCCCTGTTTGCACTTGTCCTGGAAAGCGGTATCAGCTTTCAGGAGACCCAGGGCTTTTAGAAGCAGGGCGGCCACTTGCTCTTTCAGTGGAGGAGGGAGGCAGACAGCTCATGGGTCAGTGAATTTTCAGCTGACACCATGCTTTGAGGCCCATGGGAACATTCTGTGCTGCAGCGAGGCCCTGCCTGCCTTAGCAGATGTGGTGATCCCATCCTTTCTCACCCGGAGGGGTCCAAGATGTGATTCAAAGAGGAGTCCTGAGACCCCAGCAGGCTCCCTCGTGCTCTCCCTCCATCTGTGGAAGTCGGCTCAAGCAAGTCCTGAAGACAGGACTCCTGAGGGTTTGGCCTTAGGTCGCCCGCGGACCTCTCTCCCACGCCGCCCCCTACAGGATCCTGTATCCAGCCGCCGCCTAGGCTGCAGCAGGAGCCTCTCTGCAGCCGCGCAGCTGCCATTGTTTCAAGGGGACTCCACCTGACTGCCAGGAGCGGAGCGCGAGTCGGCCCAGCCAATGCGCATGCGCGAGGCCCGAAGGGCTTGGCTTCTCCTATCACAGTGATTCCCACGGTTGTCTTAGAAACCAGTCCTGGAGGCTTGGCAAAGCAAGAGCCCTCCGTGGCAGTACTTGGGCGTCGGGGCTCCGAGGCTCCTGCCTGACCTCTCCACGGGGTCGACAGGAACGTCTCTGGATGCCAAGAGTCGCAAAGGGCCGATCAGGATGAAGAAACCCCCGGCGGAGTCCGTGGGAAGCACCATGGCAGCCTAGCCTCAGGCCTGCCCGGACGGTGTTCGGGTGAGTCTCCCCAAAAGTCGTGCCCCCGTGATCTCTAGGACAGGCCTGCCTGCGTGCCGTTGGGCTGCTCTGTCACCCGAGGGTCGTTCTCGTTGAAAGCAGAAACCCCCAGCCTCAGGGGTGGCATTCAGGCTGAGGAGGGTGTGTTTCCGTGCCACTGCCGTGTCACGGTGTGTGTGTGTGGGTGTGTGTGTATGTGTGTGTGTCTCCCATTCTCTCCTCTCTCGCTGTCTCTCTGTTTCTTTCCCTCTCTCTGTCCGTTTTGTGTGTGTGTGTTTGTGTGTGCGTGCCTTGTGTGTGTGTGTGTTTGGACGTATGTGCCCTGTGAGCCAGAAAGCGATTCTTGCATGTCGGCCGGTCTTTGGTGAGCCTCTTTCTGCATCTCTGCCTGGTTCATGTGGCCGGCTGTTAGTCGTTTTCCTGGCCGTTCCACTTTGGGTTTGTGAAAGCCCCGACCACATGAGGAGACGCGTCAGACCCGGAGCAATTGAACTATCATCCCTATCCTGAGCGGCCTCTTTTCTAGGGTCAAGATGACCACACTCCACCCAAGGACAAAGGCCCCACAGGAGCTCACTGTCCTGCAGGAAAGGAGCAGACCCACGTCCAAGAAGATGATTGTATCTTTTCATGGCTCTTCTCTGAGAAATGAAGCCACACCACGATACAGTCTTGAAGAGGAAGCCGGGAATGGGAGATGGCAACAATCCCTGTCACAGGAACGCTCGCCTCTCTGGACAAGTCACCGGTTCAGCACCCCTCCCCTTGTGCCCGTGGAGGTGGCAAAGTGCTGTATCCTACCTGGGCTCTGGCCCCTGCTCTGTCCTCCCTCTTGCTCTGTCTCCCCTGTTTCTGAGGGGCCTAGATGCGTCTAGGTCTGGCTGAATGTCTTCAACAAAGATCACTTTCCAGTCCATCAGGGAGACACTTGGGGGACATGCACATCACGATTTTTTCTCTTTCCCAACCTGTTTCTGCTTGATTGGGCTGGTTGGATGACCCTGGAGAGCTTCACTTCCATAGGTGTCTCAGACAGGCAAGCTACCTTGGTCTCCATGTTTCACCTCATCGGTTGGTGGATAGCCTAGAATGAGCAGTAGGCCACTGTGACCAGCTTAGTCTTCTAAGACAGGCAGTGTCACATTTCATCTGCACTTCCAGTCTCGTTATTGAGAAACATTCTCTCCTCTGCTCCTTTGTGGACTGACTCCCTGAATCTTTTGGCCCCCTCCTGGATCCAGGTGTTCTTTGATTTTCCTTGGCATTGATGGAAAGTCACTTGTGCCCCCCTTCCACCTGGCACATGCCTGAACACCATCTTGTGTTTCGCCATCACCCCATATGCCTTCAGTGACACACATTCACACCATCTGCTCTGGGATACGCCAGTGCCACGCATGTTAGAATTGACTCCACTTCGGAATCGCCCTTGTCCCTGTTTGCATGTGTCCTGGAAAGAGGTATCAGCTTGCAAGCGCCCCAGAGCTTTTACAAGTGGGGCAGGCGACTGCTTTTTCAAAGGAGGAGGGAGGCAGAGGGCTCATGGGTCAGTGATTTTTCTGCTGACACCACACCTTGAGGCCCATGTGATCATTCTGCCCTGCAACGAGGCGCTTCCTTTCTCAGCAGATGTGGTGAGCCCATCCTTCACCCAGAGGGGTCCAAAATCGGATGTGAAGACGGGTCTTGAGATGCCAGTAGGTGCCCTGAAGCTCTCCCTCTATCTGTGGAAGTCAGCTTAAGGAAGTCTTTAGGACAGGACTCCTTGGGATTTGGCCCTGGGACCCCCGTGGCCCTCTCTCCCCTGCCGTCCCCTACTGGAACCTGCATCCCACCATCGCCACGGCTGCAGCAGGATTCCCCCTGCCACTGTGCAGTCGCCATTGTTTAAAGGGGCCACAGCCTGTCTTCCAGGAGCGCAACGCGAGTCGGCCCAGCAAATGCCTATCCGCGAAACTCTAGCTGATTCTCCCATCACATTGATTTCCATGGTTGTCTTAGAATCCACTCCCTGAGACTTGGCAAAACAGGAGTTCTCTGTGGCCCTGCTTCGTTGTCAGGGCTCTGAGCCTCCAGCCTGACTCGCAAGGGTTTTAATACCCTTCCCATCCTCAGCTGCCTCTTTGCTAGGATCAAGACGACCACAACCCAGCCAAGGACAAAGGACTCACAGGTGCTCATTGTCCACCCCCAGGAGGGTGTCCACAGACCTTCAAGAAGACGGTTTTCACTCCTCTCGCACTTTGCCCTCATTCAGAAATCCAGGAACAGTTCGACACAGCGATGAAGAAGGAAGCCAGCAACAGGATGCGGCAAGCATTTCTGTCACCCAAAGGCTGGCCTTCCTGGCCAAGTCACCCGCTTGACACTTTTTCCCGGATGCCCGTGATGGTGGCATTGTGCTGTATCCTGCCTGGGCGCTGGCCTCTACTCTGTCTTCCCTCTTGTTCTGTCTGCCCAGGTTCTGGGAATCCTAGAGGCTTCTTAGTCTGGCTCAACGTCTTCAACAAAGAACACTTCCCAGTCCATCAGGGAGAAATTTCTATGGGGTCCATTTCATGATTGCTTCCCTCTCCAAACCTATTTCTGGATGATTGGGCAGGTGTGATGATCCTGGAGCTCTGGGATGCCATAACTGTCTTGGACAGCAAAGCTCCCTTGGTCTCCATGTCCGAAGTGATGACTGCGTAGTCAGTCCAGGAAGAGTGGAAGGCGACCCGACCGTGGCTGACCTTTGTTTTCTAGGAAAGGCGGTGTTGAATCCCACCTGTACTTCCTCTCTCATTCCTGAGGGCAATCTGGTTGCTCTGTTCCTGGGGAGAGTGCCTTCAAGCAGTGAATCTTTTGGCTGCCACGGATGTCAGGGAGCCGAGGGGACTGGGTTTTGCTGGGTGCAGGGGAGTTGGCATCAGAAGTACCTACCTGCTGGCAGGATTGGGGTGGAATGTACTTTGTCGAAACCTCTGGGCCCCTCTGGCAGGCATCCCTGAATGTGGCTTGGACTCGGACACAGGCCCTGTCTCTCAGGTTTTTAGGTGTGCTTGGCTTTTCCTCAGCTTTGTGTGGGAGGTCCCAGTGGCCCACGGACTCACACCTTGATGTCTCTGTCTGTCTTGGCGTCGCCCCATATGGCCTCAGAGACACACACTCACTCCATCTGCTCTTGGGTGAGGTCAGTGCCACGTGTGGTCACATTGGCTCCATCTCGGACTCGCCTCTGTCTCTCTTTGCACGTGTGGCGGAAAGCAGTTTCGGGATGCCAGAGCCCCGGGCCTTGGAGATAAAGGCAGGCCACTGCTCCACCCAGGAAGGAGGGAGGCAGTGGGCTCATGGGTCAGTGCATTTTCAGCCTACAGTACGCCTTACGTCCCTTGGGATCTTTCTGTGCCCCAGTGAGACCCTTCCCGCCTCACTACATCGTAACCCCATTCCTGATCACCCATTCGGATCCATAATCAGATTCAAAGAGGAGTCCAGAGAGCCCAGTGGCACCCTGAAGCTCCTCCTCCACCAGGAACTGAAGGAGAAGACGGATCAAGAAGGTCCTGACGACAGGACTCCTATGGGTCCAACCCTGGGTCTCCTGCAGGCTCCCTCCTAGTACCCTTCCCACCCGCCGCCTTGGACTGTACCGCCGCCCCAGTCCTCCCAGTCAGCTGTGTTGCCGCCATTTTTTAAAGGGTCCGCAGCCTGACTCTCCGGAGCAAGGGCAGAGTCGACCTCGCCAGTGAGCATGCGTGAGGCCCGAGCCACCGCTTTGGTAACAGTGTCCTCCACTGTTGCCCAGAAATAGGTCCCTGAGACTTGGCAAAGTAGGAGTCCTGTGTGATAGTGCGTCAGAGTGGAGGCTGAGAGCAGTCCTGGCCAGGGTGTTAACAGGATGGTATCTGCAGACCGGTATTCTCGGAGGGTCAACAATCAGGAAGAAACCTCGGGAGAAAGAAACCTCAGGCAGATCGCAGGGGAGGCAGTGCGAGATCCCAGCCTCAGGCCAGGATTTGCGGAGGGTCGATGAGGCCCCTCTCCCAATCTTCACTTCACCAGCCACCGCCCCAGTCCCTGCAGCTGCCGCTCCGCCATAATTTATTATTATTTTTTAATAGTCGGAGTCTCACTCTGTCACCCAGTCTGGAGTGCAGTGGCGGGATCTCAGCTCACTGTAAACTCTGCCGCCTGGGTTCAAATGATTCTCCTGCCTCCACCTCCCGAGTACATGGGATTACAGGGATTAATCAGAGTCGAGGCTAGACCAGTCCTGGCCAGGGCATCAGCAGGATGGTCTCTGGAGGCCGGGATTCACGGAGGGTTGTCCAGAAGGAAGAAACCGTGGGCGGAGGGCCAAAGAAGCAGGGCGGGATCTCAGCCTCAGGCCTGCACGGACGGTGTGCCAGTGAGTCTTTTCAAAAAACGAGAGGTTTGCTTGTGTGCCCATGAGCTGCTGTCTCACAGGTGGGTCGTAGTTGTGGAGAGCAGAACACGGCAGCTTCAGGGGCTGCCTGGGGGTGGGTGTTACCGTGCCACTGCCCTATGTCTTTGTGCGTTTGTGCGTGTGCGTAAGTCTCTTTCTTATTTCTCTCTCTCTCCTTTCTCGCTCTTTTGCTCTGTGCCCGTCTCTGTGTGTGTGCTGGGACACATGTGCCCTGTGCGCCAGAGGGCGGTATCTTGTACGTCGACCTTTCTTCTGGTCACCCTCTCCCCGCGTCTGTGCCTGGGTCTTGTGGCCGGTTGTCAGTCGTTTTTCTGGTGGTTCCAGTTTCGGTTTGTGAAGGTCTGGATGAGGTGGGGAGCTCCCCACCCTGAGAGGCCTCTTTTCTAGGATTAAGACCTCCACCCCTGAGCCAAGGATAAAAGCCTCACCAGAGAGGTCATTGTCTACCTTCAGGAGCTGTGTAGAGCGACTCAAAAGAGATGGTTCTCATTCATCTCTCTCTCTCATCTCATTGAGAAATCTAGCCACAGGGTAACACAGGTTTTGAGAGGATGGAAACGGGACTTGGCAAGGATCTGTGAGTGAGCAGGTTGTGTTTCACATATCATTAAACATAGTCTAGTGAGTGTTCTGCAGATAGCTGGCATTTAGGATTGTTTTATTGAATCAAGGAAAAGAAAAAATGCCAAGAAAAAATGACACAGCTTGCCTGCCAGCCCATCTGATTGTTACAAATTTAATAGTAATTTTAATTTATCTTCTCATGTAAAGGTCCTTGGCAGTGATAAATAATTTCCTAAGATAGCCTTGCTTTATTTCATAGGATTAAGATGTCATGCATATCAGAGAATCTGGAAATTCTTCCCAATGCCGTCGACATACGTGATTAATCACGTTACCAAAATAACATACCAAAACAAACAACAGAAAATTTTTTGTTACTTAGTTCCCTCAGATTTGTTTATCTAATTTGTGGTTCCTTCATGCACGAAACATTTCATGTGTGTCTGGCACTCTTCTGGTCACAAATTTCATCTTAAATAACCTAAGTATTGAAATGCTTGTGCCCTTTGATTGATTTTTCCTACATAAATACTTTGATAAAAAGCTACATTGAGGCTGGGCACAGTGGTTCACACCTCTAATCCCAACTCTTTGGGAGGCTGAGGCCAGAGGATCATAAGATCAGGAGATCAAGACCATCCTGGCCAACATGGTGAAACCACATCTCTTCAAAAATACAAAGAATTAGCCAGGAGAGGCCAGGCGCTGGCTCATGCCTGTAACCCCACACTTTGGGAGGCTGAGGTTGGCAGATCACCTAAGGTCAGGAATTCGAGACCAGTCTGCCCAACATGGCAAAACCCTGTTTCTACTAAAAATACAAAAAATTAGCCGGGTGTGGTGGCAGGCACCTGTAATCCCAGCTGCCCAGGAAGCTGAAGCAGGAGAATCGCTTGAACCCAGGATGCAGAGGTTGCAGTGAGCTGAGATCGTGCCACTGCACTCCAGCCTGGGTGACAAGAGTGAAACTCTGTCTCAAAAACAACAACAAAAAAAAAAAAAAGAAAGAAAGAAAGAAAAGAAACCTTGTCTATACTAAAAATACAAAAATTAGACCCTGAGGGTCACATCTGAATGAGAAAGATATTGTTTGGCCCAAATTGTCAGACACTAAGGAATAGTGCAGACTGGACAAGTGAGGTGACTCACACCTATAATCCCAGCACTTTGGGAGGCTGAGGTGGGTGGATCTCCTGAGGTCAGGAGCTCAAGACCAGCCTAGCCAAAATGGCAAAACTCTGTCTCTACTAAGAGAACAAAAATTAGCTGGGCATGGTGGTGCACATCTGTAATCCCAGCTTCTCAGGAGGCTGAGGCAGGAGAATCACTTTAACCTGGAAGGCAGAGATTGTAGTGAGCTCAGATAGTGCCACTGCACTCCAGCCTGGGTGACAGAGCAAGACTCCATCTCAGAAAAAAAAAGTATGTAAGTCACTAATGTATCAAAGAAAACAACCATTCATGTATTGCAAATAAATACTCAACCAAGACAAAAAAGCATGTCACATGTTATGGGAAAAGACTGTAATGATGGTGAGAGGAAAACTGTGACCCTCAAATATAAGACAGAAAAAAATTAGGGCACGATGTTAAGGAATTGGAAATAATTCTCCGTATTAAAGGAATACAAGAAACAGAAAGAGAGGAGAGAGAGACACGATAGTCACATACTGCAGGGGTTTGGGGTAGACGGGAATCAAGGAGGCAATGAGAGCAGTGGGAATGTACATAAAGTCACCCTCCAGAGCTGTGCTGTCCAATAAGGCTGCTGAACACTTGAAAGATGGCTAGTCCAACCTGAGAAATGCTGTAAGTGGAAAACACATTGAAAAAAATTTCTGAATACTCAGTATAAAAGAAAGAATGGGTCGGTGTGGTGGCTCACACCTGTAATCCCAGCATTTTGGAAGGCCAAGGCAGGAGGATTGCTTGAGCCAGGAGTTTGAGACCAGTCTGGGCAACACAGAAATACCTCATCTCTTCAGAAAAAAAAAAAAAAAAATAGGCCAAGTGCAGTGGCTCACACCTGTAATCCCAGCACTTTGGGAGGCCGAGGTAGGTGGATCACTTGAGCTCTGGAGTTCGAGACCAGCCTGGACAACATGCCAAAACCCTGTCTTAACAGGGTTTTTTGTATTTTAAAAATACAAAAATTAGTCAGGTGTGGTGGCACATGTTTGTGGTCTCAGCTACCTGGGCGGCTGAAGTGGGAGGATCATTTGAGCCCTGGAGTTCGAGGCTGCAGTGAACTGACATTGTGCTACTGCACTCCAGCCTGGGTAACAGAGTGAGACCCTGTCTTCAAAAAAAAATTAGCTGGGCATGGTGGTGGTCAGGACCAGCCCGACCAACATGGAAGAGCCCCGTTTCTACTAAAAATACAGAAGTAGCCAGGTGTGGTGGCACACGCCTGTAATCCCAACTACTCAGGAGGCTGAGGCAGGATAATCATTTGAACCAGGGAGGCAGAGGTTGCAGTGAGCCGAGATTGCACCACTGCACTCCAGCCTGGCAACACAGCCAGACTCTGTCTCAAAAAAAAAAAAGATATATATACATACACATACACACAATTTTGGAGTGAAGTTTCAAAATCAATCAGTAAGCACCACCCACCAGGTTTATCCTTATGCAAAGTACCCCCTCTGCACATGCAGGATTAAATGAACCTTGAAAATATTATGCTAAGTGGAAGAAGCCAGTCATGAAATATCACGTTATGTAATTCCATTTAAATAAAATGTTCAAAATACATGAATGCATAGAGACAGAAAGTAGATTAGTGGTGGCCCAGGGTTGGGGGAATTGGGGAAATGGAGGGATATGGGGTTTACTTTGGGGTAATGAAAATGATCTAAAATTTATTGTGGTGGTGATTGCACAACTGTGCAAATATACTGAAATCATTGAATTTTACACTTTAAATGGGTGGCTTCTGTGATATGTTAATATTTCTCAATAAAACTTCAAAGAAAAAGAGTACCTGTGTGCCTCCAGAGTCCACATTTTTACACTTGATGAAGAAATCAAGATATTGTTTCTTCTTCTTTTTTATTTTTATTTTATTTATTTTATGTTTTGAGACAGAGTCTCCCTCTATTGCCCAGGCTGGAGTGCAGTGGCACGATTTCAGCTCACTGCAACCTCCCAGCTAATTTTTGTATTCCTAGTAGAGATGGTGTTTCACCGTGTTGGCTAGGCTGGTCTCGAACTTCTGACCTCAAATGAGTCCACCACATTGGCCTCCCAAAGTGCTGGGATTGCAGGCATGAGCCACCACGCCTGGCTCAAGATTTAGTTTCCATTGTTTCAGATGCCCTAGGACCATTTTATTCTACTTTAATTTCTGATGCATCATCTCAGTGGAAATTTTACATTACTTCCCAAAATATTTTACTCTTTGTAAGATTTTATCATCTGAGTGCATTGGCTCTCACCTCTAACTGCAACACTTTGGGAGGCCAAGGTGGGAGGATCAGTTGAGCCCAGGAATTCAAGACCAATCTCTGCAACATAGTGAGGCGCCCATCTTTACAAAAAAAAAATTGTTTAATTAGGTGGGTATATTGTTGCATGCCTGTGGTCTCAGCCAGTAGGTAGGCTGAGGTGGGAGGATAACTTGAGCCCAGGAGGTCGAGGCTTCAGTGGCCATGATTATACCACTGCATTCCAGCAAAAATATTTTTAATTACTTTTTTTAAGAAAACAAAATATACACTTACTGACTTGATACAAAGGAATGACTTTTATAATCTACAGAAACCAAAAAAAAAACAATAATGAAAACCCACAGCCATTCTTCTTACATGAGTCTCTGGTGTCTCTGAGTTGTAAGAATTGTGAATTATGATTAATAACAAATATGCATGACAAGGATCCAATAAGAGATAGGCATTGATAAATTGCAAATCACACTTACTGGAGTAAGGTCTTTAAAGTTGTACAAGAAAAAGAAAAGGCATTGAAAAACTGCATTGGCTACCAAAGTGCTAAAGTTTACCTAAGTCCATTAATCAGCACACACACACACACACACGCGCGCAATGGATGTGTAAAATAATCAACACGGTATTCCATGAACGTATCCTCTTATAAATAGGTCTGTGGGGGTAAAAGATGAGGTTCTATAGATCCTGGAATCAGGGATGGGGAATCTGGGGTCCCTGGGGTGAGAGATGAGGGTCTGTAGATTAGTGATGGGTGGTCTTTGGGATAGTGATGAGATCCGTGGAATCAATTCTTGTGGGTATGTAGGGTCAGTGATGAGGGAATCTGGTGTCAGTGATGGGATGTGTGTGGAATCAGTGAGAGAGTGTGGAATCAATCTGTGAAGGCCAGATTTGTGGTGTAATCTCTCAGGCTGACACATCCTGATCTGTGTGTCAGTGGTGGAAATTCTATGGGGTCAGAGTGTGACAGTCAGGTCCCTGCCACTGGGTGTTCTGGGTCTGGCCAAGGGCATAGATTCCCTTACCCGATCCTGGCTGGCGAGGCCCTTCTCAGGGACTCCTCATGTGAAAGGTGCGTTGTCGGCGGTTTTTGTTTTTGTTTTGTGGTGGGGGTGGGTGGGTTGGCTTTTTCTTTTTGGTTTGGTTTTGCCTCTTAGAGACCACAGACACGTCCAGCTTTTAGGAAGACATTTTTGTCTGGGCGATCGCTAGGTCCTTTGGCCCAAGCCATCTAATGGGAACGAAGCTGACCATTCCCTCAGTGCAGTTCAGATCTAGATGGTCGCTTTAAGGGGTCCACTCGGGGACATGCAAGTGGGTTGTGGCTTTGAGTGGCAGGTGGGCGGGAAGAAACAACTAAGAAAGACACAAGAGCGGTCCTCAGGCTTGATCTGTCACAGCTAGAAGAACAGCCTCCTTAACCCTTCAGGCACCAATGGGAGGTGCCTCTGGGCTGCAAGAGGCTGGCGGAGGGGGACTTCCAGACCCAGAAAGTCTGGGCACAGAAGCCTATTACTGCCAGACGCTGAGGAGTTGCCGTGGGAACCAAGGGCCTTTCGGGTCAGATCAGAGCCTTTCTCAGACAATTCTTTGGGTAACTGGCAAGCTCCTGTCCAGTGCACGCCCCTATGAATGCTTACTGTGCCATCTCGGCCACAGTCTTCTTTGGTCTGAGAGCCACTTGTTTCTTAAATCCCTGCACTAATCTCGCCGTCTGTTCCTACATAGCCCAGGTATTTGCCGCATGCTGGTCCTTTCTTTCGTGACAGGCGGGCAGTCTCTCTCCAGTTTCTGGGAGGACAGTTCAAATTATGGAGGAGGGGGCGGGTGCAGGGCAGCAGTGCCCAGGGGAGTATGTGTGAGTTGGGGGAGCAGGGGCTCATTTTTGTTTATAGCTCAGATTCCCAAGCCTGTGACTTTGAAAATCTTTGTCTTCCTTGCAACGTTTCAATCTGAGGCTCTTGGGGAGAGGGCAGAGTTGGAGCCAGATGGAAGAGTGGTGGGGAGAGGAGTGGGTAGAGGGGACATGGAGAATGTTTCAGGAGGTGTCTTTATTCCTGGCACCTTACTTTGCCCACTGGAGTTTCCCAGTCTGTTCCAGACACACTCTCTAGACCCTGAGGGGGCCTGAGGAGGCATGTTACTTACCAGTGTGGTGGAGGTGAAGTGCTGGGAGGTGGAGGTTGCAATGAGCTGAGATCACGCCACTGCACTCCAGGCTGGGTGACACTGCGAGACTCTGTCTCAATAAATAAATAAACAAATAAATATACAAACAAATGGAAGGGAAAAAACACAATATAAAAATCAAGTGATTCTAAAAGTAGCAATATATCATAATGCCTAAATATGTGTAATTGGTGGGGCATGGTGGCTCCAATGTATCATAATGCCTAAATTTGTGGGATTGGTGGGGTGTGATGGCTCCCACCTGTAATCCCAGCACTTTGAGAGGCCAAGGCCAGTGGATCACCTGAAGTCAGGAGTTTGAGACCAGCCTGACCAACATTGTGAAACCCTGTCCCTACTAAAAATAGAAAAAAAATTAGCCAGGTGTTTTGGCGGACACCTGAAGTCTGAGCTACTAGGGAGGCTGAGGCAGGAGAATTGCTTGAACCCAGGAGGCAGAGGTTACAGTGAGCCAAGATTGCCCCGTTGCACTCCACCCTGGGTGACAGTGCGAGACTCCCTCAAAAAAAAAGTTTGTGGGACCAATTCCAATCGAGTCCAGGGGTCTCGATTGGCCAAGGCAGTCTCAAACTTCTGACCCCAAGTGATCTGCCTGCCTCGGCCTCCCAAAGTGCTGGGATTATAGGCGTGAGCCACCGTGCCCGGCCTCCCCTCCTTTTCATTCAGGGATTTTAAATGTTTTATTTGCTCCATCTGTTATGTGTGATTGACTTGATGATTTCAGCTTGAATTAAAATTACATATTTTTGCCCGTGTTTATTAATATTTAAACATATCAAAATAATATATGTTCATAATGAAAATGAAACATTACAAATAAATCCACAGGAAAGGCAGTATTCCCCTTCCAGTTCCACTCTTGAAATAACCAGTTAACAAGATGATGACATCTTTCCATGATGTTCTCCAAGATTCATATAATTATTTGCAATCATACAATGGCATACACAGCTCAGGTGCAGTGGCTCATGCATGTAATCCCAGCACTTTGGGAGACTGAACCGGGTGGATCATTTGAGGTCAGGAGTTCAAGACTAGGCTGTCCAACATAGTGAAACCCCATCACTACAAAAAACACAAAAATTATTTGGGCGTGGTGGCGGACGCCTGTATTCTCAGCTACTTGGGAGGTGGAGGCACGAGAATCGCTTGAACCTGGGAGATGAAGGTTACAGGGAGCCGATATCGCATTACCTCACTCCCACCTGGGCGACAGAGTGAGACTCCATCTCAATAAATAAATAAAGAGAAAGAAAGAAAGAAAAAAAGAAAGATGAAAGAAACAAAGAAAAAAGGAAGAAAGAGAGAGAGAGAGAGACAGAGAAAGGAAGCAAGAAAGCAAGCAAGCAACCAAGAAAGAAAGAAAAAAAAATAGAAAGAAAAAGAAGTCCTGTGCTCAGGTTGCTAAGATCGATGGTAAGAACAAAACCTCTAGCGGTGAAAATGTAAGAAGGAAAAGGAAATTTCTCTTAGTCTTGTTTGTTGTACCCCAAGCTCTAAAAAGTACAGCCACATGTGTGATAAGTACTTAGTTAAGATGAAAAAGGCATTAAATTTGTGCATGGAAATCATAAACAGAAATGCGCTCTGATTGACAGCAATTGGGTCAATGTTATCAAAGGTTCAGGCATCCACTGCGGGTCTTAGAACATGTCTCCTGCAGATAAGGGAGGGCTACTATATAACGTTTCTTTCTTTTTTTCTTTAATTATAAAGTATTCTCCTTTTTTATATAACAATTTGCCATTGATATCACTTTAGGTATAAAGATATTAGGATACCTTTCTAGTAGATAAAAAGCTAACTCGTTATTTGTAAGAGTTAAAGTATCTTCCATTATATGAACATTTAAAATGCTAAAGTACCTTTGCCACCAAAAATAGTGCTTCTGTAAATATTCTTTTACTTATATCTTTATTAATTTTTACTTCTGCTAAAACAAATTGCATGAGGAAAAAATGTATGTGTATAAAATGTAATATATGTATATATATTTAATATGTGTATATACAACTTAATATATACACATACATGCAATAACATACCCAATTTTTTGGTTGTTTTTTGAGATGGAGTTTTGCTCTGTTGCCCAGGTTGGAGTGCAGTGGTGTGATTTCAGTTCACTGCAACCTCCACATCTTGGATTCAAGTGATTCTCCTGCCTCAGCCTCCTGAGTAGCTGGGAATACAGGCATCTGCCACCAAGTCCAGCTATCTTTGTCTTTTTAGTGGAGATGGGTTTTCACCATGTTGACCAGGCTGCTCTCGAACTCCTGACCTCAAGTCGTCCACCGACCTTGCCCTCCCAAGGTGCTGGAATTACACATGTGAGCCACCGCATCCGGCCTAACATATACAATTTAATGTATATTCAAATATAGGTTGGGTGCAGTGGCTCACTCCTGTAATCCTAGCACTTTGAGGAGCTGAGGTAGGGGATTGTTTGAACCCAGGAGTTTGAAACCAGCCTGGGCATCATGGTGAAACCCTGTCTGTACAAAAAACACAAAATGAGTTGGGTGTGGTGGCACGTGCCTGTGCTCCTAGCTACTCAGGAGACTGAGGTGGGAGGATAGCTGGAGCCCAGGTGGTCGAGGCTGCAGTGAGTTGTGATCATGCCACTGCACTCCAGCGTGGGTGACAGAGTGAGACCCTCTCTTAGACAAAAACAAATCAAACCAAATATAATGTTTATACACTACACACTTGATTTCTTTCCAAACGGTTATGTAACACTGTACTTTAACCAGCAATGTGTGCGAGTAATCATTTCCTACATACTCACTATCACTTGTGTGCAGTCAAGGAAACTTAGTAGGCCTGAATTGCCCAAACCTGGCATACTCCAAAGAATGGTGTGACTCTAGCCCAGCTCCTGGGAAATAACCTCTAAGTCCTTGGAATCTCCTGCCTATCTGGGAGTTAACAATGTGATTTATTGTGGGGACCTTGGACCATGCAGTGTCAGCTTGACCTTGGGAAGGGTGGAGACAGAGAAACTAAGGTCATCCAAATGGGTGCTCTTGTCCATGAGACCAACCTCCAGTAAAACCCTCAACCCCAAGGCTCAGGTAAGCTTCTTGTTGGGGAGTATTTTCTGTACTTTCTGCCACGTATCACTGGGTGAATTAAGCACTGTCCACATGATGCCACTGGGAGAGGACAACTGGAAGCTTGTGCTTGGTTTCTCCTAGACCCTGCCCTATGCACCTTTTTCTGTTGCTGATTTTAATCTGTATCCTTTTGTTGTAATAAACTATAACTATGAGTATAACAGCTTGACTCAGTTTTGTGAGTCCTTCTAATCAATCACTGAACTTTTGGGACCCCAAAACACAATTTTGTTACTTAATTGAATTTTTCATGTTATGTAAGAAACCTATGTGCATAATTGAAAATCCCACACTAAGAAAGAGCTTTCCATGCAGTCTACTCCCCACCCTGTTTCTCCAATGCTCCCAAGTCTACTTTCTGAATAATCAAATATTTAAATTTTCTAAACTATTTATAATCTATATATCTGAGTGCTTATCTCTGTTATATAATAGGTAGATCCTCCTCCTTCTGTTTTTTTTATTTTTTTCTGAGACAGAGTCTTGCTATGTCACTCAGGCTGGAGTGCAGTGGCACGACCTTCACTCAGTGCAAGGTCCACCTCCCGGGTTCACTCCATTCTGCTGCCTCAGCCTCCCCAGCAGCTGGGACTATAGGCACCCGCCACCATGCCTGGCTAATTTTTTTGTATTTTTAGTAGAGACGGGGTTTCACCGTGTTAGCCAGGATGGTCTTGATCTCCTGACCTCATGATCTGCCTGCCTTGGCCTCCCAAAGTGCTGGGATTACAGGCATGAGCCACCGCACCTGGCCCCTCCTTCTTAATATATCAACTTGATATATTACCTGATGGCTTCGTGTTCTGATAGCTGATGACTTGGCTGACACTCACCCCTTACCACAGTGCCTGAACCACTTTCCTTATATGGTGCTCTCACTATTTTCTTTTTCTTTTCTTTTCTTTCTTTTTTTTTTTTTTTTTTGAGACAGTCTTGCTCTGTCGCCCAGACTAGAGTGCAGTGGTGCAATCTCAGCTCACTGCAACCTCCGCCTCCCAGGTTCAAGTGATTTTCCTGCCTCAGCCACATGAGTAGCTGGGATTACAGACACGAGCCACCATGCCCAGCTAATTTTTATATTTTTAGTAGAAGCGGGGTTTCGCCATCTTGGCCAGGCTGGTCTCAAACTCCTGATCTTGTGATCCACCCACCTCAGCCTCCCAAAGTGTTGGGATTACAGGCATGAGCCACTGACCTGGCCACGCTTCACTATTTTCAATGGCTCTGTTGGTACCATTCACAACATTCAACAATTAGACTTATACATCATTTATTTATTTATTTTTAATTTTTTCTGTTTTTAGGTTTAAGGGATACATGTGCAGGCTTGTTACATGGGTAAATTGCATGTCACTGGGGTTTGGTGTACAAATGATATTGTCACCCAGGTAGTAACCACAGTACCCAATAGTTTTTTGACCCATAGCCTCATGCCACCCTCCCCACTCAAGCAGGCCCCAGTGTCTATTGACCCCATCTATGTGTCCATGTGTACTCAATGTTTAGCTCCCACTTATAAGTGAGACCATGGGGTATTTGGTTACTGGATGCTGCATTAATTTGTTTAGGATAATGGCCTCCAGCTGCATCCATGTTGCTTCAAAGGACATGGTTTCTTTTTCTATAGCTATGTAGTATTCCGTGATGTATAATTACCACATTTTTGTTATCCAATCCACTGCTGATTGGCATCATATATGCCACTTCAAACTATACAACTAGGCTACAGTAACCAAAATAGCATAGTAGTGGTACAAATACAGACACATAGACCAATGGAATAAGTTAGAGAACCCAGAAATAAATTCACACACCTACAATCATGTGATCTTTGACAAAGTCAACAAAAGCAAGCAGTGAGGAAAGGACTCCCTATTCAACAAATGATTCTGGGATAACTGGCTACCCACATGCAGAAGACTGAGTCTGGGCCCCCTACCTTTCATCATATACAAAAATTAACTCCAAATGGATTAAAGATTTAAATATAGACCTCAAACTATAAAAATCCTGGAAGACAACCTAGGAAACACTCTTCTCAACATTGGCCTTTGCAAATAATTTTTGGCTAAGATTCCAAAAGAGCAATTGCAGCAAAAACAAAAATAGACAAGTGGTACCTAATTAAACCAGAAGCTGGGAGGCCAGGTTGGGCAGATCACAAGGTCAGGAGCTTGAGACCAGCCTGACCAACATGGTGAAACCCTGTCTCTATCAAAAATACAAAAATTAGGTGGTGGTGGCACACACCTGTAATCCCAGCTATTCAGGAGGCTGAGGCAGAAGATTGCTTGAACCCAGGAGGCAGAGATTGCAGTGAGCCAAGATCGCACCACTACATTCCAGCCTGGGTGACAGAGCGAGACTGCCTCAAAAAAAAATTTAAAGTAAAATAAAAGCATAAACACAACAAGACAAACTATCAACAGAGTAAACAAACTACAGAATGGGAGAAGATACTCACAAATGATGTATCCAACAAAGGCCTAATAATATCCAGAACCTATAGACAAACAAACGGAACTCTTACTCTGTAGCAAGGTCTGTATGCATAAGTCTCTCTTGTTCTTATTTTGGAGGCTTCTGTTTATTTACACAAAGAGAAAGAACTGCTATTCCCATAAATCATGGCTTTGAAAATGGTCACAGTTCACTGGGCATGCTTGCTCATGACTGTAATCCCACCATTTTGACAGGCCAAGGCAGGCAGATCACAAGGCCAGGAGATCGAGGCCATCCTCGCCAACACAGTGAAACCCCATCTCTACCAAATATACACAAAAATTAGCCATGATTGGTGGCATGTGCCTATAATCCTAGCTACTCAGGAGGCTGAGGCAGGAGAATCACCTGAATCCGGGAGGCAGAGGTTGCAGTGAGCCAAGATCATGCCATTGCATTCCAGCCTGGGTGACAAGAGTGAAACTGCATCAAGAAAAAAAAAAAAAAGCACACATTGGCTTTGGGCATTTCTTTAGGTTGGCTCCTGTGTTCTGTTTATAGCATGCCTTTATCAGGGGATTGGGGTGTGGGACTAATTCCCAACTTTCTGGCATCATAAAGTGTTTAGATTCATCTGGTATTTTCCCTGACCCAGATGTAGAATAAACCATTTATTTAAAGATCCTTGGTTTATTTTATTGAAAAGTATTATTTACAAAGCACCAAAATCTTGGGCTGGGTGAGGTGGCTCAGGTCTGTAATCTCAACACTTTGGGAGGCTGAGGCAGGAGGATCCCTTGAGGCCAACAGTTTGAGACAAGATTGGGAAACACAGTGAGACCCCCATCTCTATTTTTAAAAACTAAACAAAAACAAAATCACCAAGATCGGGTTGACACGTGTGCTCATTGCTATGGGTGTGTCATTGCTTCTAGTCCCTCTTAGTGGGCAGAACTAGGAAATATATTGTACGTATACTAACACACATGCCACATGCCTAATTTGTATATTTATTTAGCCTTACTGAAAGCATTCTTTTTTTCTTTTTTTTTTTTTTTGAGACAGGGTCTCACTCTGTCACCTAGGCTGGAGAACAGTGGCATAATCTCAGCTCAATGCAACCTCCACCTCCCAGGTTCAAGTGATTCTCCTGCCTCGACCTCCTGAGTAGTTGGGACTACAGGTGCATGCCACCATGCCTGGCTAATTTTTGTATTTTTAGTTGAGACAGGGTTTCACCATGTTGGCCAGGCTGGTCTGAAACTCCTGACCTCAGCGGATCTGCCCCTCTTGGCCTCCCAAAGTGTTGGAATTACAGGCATGGGCCTCTGTGCCTGGCCAAGCATTCTTAATGGGAGTGATATTGCCCCTAAGAGGGAGAACATTGGTTATTGAAGGTAAAATGAATTATAGTTGTTGCAGTGGTTTGTGGCCTTCCACAATTTATTTATTTATTTATTTATTTATTTTTTTAATTAATGAGAAAAATAATAGGTTTATTAAGTAATAACAACAGCCAATTTTAAGTTTCTCTCACAAGTTTATAGTAGATTCAGGCCAGTTGCTGTTAATCAGAAGAATCTGATACCAATTGTACCATTACAAATCAAACACATAAAAGATCAAAGAAAAGTTTTTAATCTGATTAGAATGTAAATATTCTTTAATGATCTCCCCCCAAAAAATCAAACGTGCTCTAAAAATATATAGTTGTATTTGGCTCTATACAATAGATTGGCCTCTGGAATGCAGAATCTAATTGAAGTTTTATAGGTATTAAATTTCAAAACATACCATCAGAGATCTCTGTTAAAGGAATTCTGTGGTGAGTCCTTTGGAAAAGAATGTTTTCCTTATTTTGTCTGTTCTGTATTACATACCCATATAACGGTTTTATAGTATGCATAAGATAAAATGCTACATGAACAGTTAACTACAGTAGTCTGCAAGTACATTTTCTTATTCTGGTTAATGGAAACTTCATAATCAGTCTGCAGGGTCGTAAGAGGTTGAAAGAGAAGGAACTCAGAAAAAATATGTTAAATCTTCAAAATGAACAATGAGACACCAACCAAAAGAATATCTCTTACACTACTGGAATGCCCACATTGCTAACTCAAGTCCCTATTGCAATGCCCACGTTGCTCACTCAAGTCCCTATTGGAATGCCCACGTTGCTCACTCAAGTCCCTACTGGAATGCCCACGTTGCTCACTCAAGTCCCTACTGCAATGCCCACATTGCTCACTCAAGTCACAACTGGAATGCCCACGTTGCTCACTCAAGTCCCTATTGCAATGCCCACATTGCTCACTCAAGTAACAACTGGAATGCCCACGTTGCTCACTCAAGTCTCTATTGGAATGCCCACATTGCTCACTCAAGCTGCTATGAAGACACATGCACACGTATGTTTATTGCAGCATTATTCACAATAGCAAAGACTTGGAACCAACCCAAATGTCCAACAATGATAGACTGGATTAAGAAAATGTGGCACATATACACCATGGAATACTATGCAGCCATAAAAAATGATGAGTTCACGTCCTTTGTAGGGACATGGATGAAATTGGAAATCATCATTCTCAGTAAACTATCGCAAGAACAAAAAAACCAAACACCGCATATTCTCACTCATAGGTGGGAATTGAACAATGAGAACACATGGACACAGGAAGGGGAACATCACACTCTGGGGACTGTTGTGGGGTGGGGGGAGGGGGGAGGGATAGCATTGGGAGATATACCTAATGCTAGATGACGAGTTGGTGGGTGCAGCGCACCAGCATGGCACATGTATACATATGTAACTTACCTGCACATTGCGCACATGTACCACAATTTATTTTTTCGGAGATGGAGGCTCGCTCTGTCGCCCAGGCTGGAGTGCAGTGTTGCAATCTCTGCTCACTGCAACCTCTGCCTCCTGGGTTCAAGCAATTCTCCTGCCTCAGTCTACCAAGTAGCTGGGATTACTGGCATACACCACCACACTCAGCTAATTTTTGTATTTTTTGTAGAGATGGAGTTTCACCATGTTGGCCAGGCTGGTCTAGAACTACTGATCTCAAGTGATCTGCCTGCCTCGGCCTCCCAAAGTGCTGGGATTACAGGTATGAGCCACCGTGCCTGGCCTATTGCACAAAATTTTACTCCTTGGTATTTAATTTCTCTCAAATATTATGGGCAGCATTAATCATTTTATGGAAGATAAAAAATCCATGTAAGATCAGGCCATGCACAGTGGTTCAAACCTGTAATCCCAGCACTCTGGGAGGCCAAGGAAGGTGGATCACTGAAACTCAGGAGTTCAAGACCAGCCTGGCCAACATAGTAAAACACTGTGTCAACTGAAAATACAAAACAAATTACCCGGAAGTGGTGGCACCTGCCTGTAATCCCAGCTACATGGGAGGCTGAAGCAGGAAAATCGTTTGAACCCAGGAGGCAGAGGTTGCAGTGAGTGGATCGTGCCACTGCCCTTCATCCTGGGTGACAGAGTGAGCCTCCACCTCAAAAAAAAATCATTGCAAGATCAGTGCTACAAAATGAAGGCAAATTGATGGCTATACCTGGAAGACTTTTTCTTAATTGAGTGCTCTATCCCAAAGTTATATGAGAGGTGGTCTGTGTGTGTCTGTTGGCTGCCTTGTGGATAGTATTTATGATTGATCCTCAGTGCTTTGGGAATTATGTAAAATAGTTTATATTTTATATTGAAAGCATATATTATGAAATATATACTTTATTTCATATTATGAAATAATTTGAAATATTATTTTATTATGAAAGTAATTCAACCTAGCATTAATCGTGTTAAGTGTTGAAAATGAAAAGTGTTGACTACATCTGAATGAGTGAATATCTGGCCAACTGGTTTTGTTTTTTGTTTGTTTGTTTGTTTTTGTTTTTAGAGATGGAGTCTCACTCTGTTGCCCAGGCTGGAATACAGTGGCATGATCTTGGCTCACTGTAACCTCCACCTCCTGGGTTCTAGCAAGTCTCCTGTCTCGGCCTCCTGTGTAGCAGGGACTACAGGTACATGCCACCACACCCAGCTAATTTTTTGTATTTTAGTAAAGACGGGGTTTCACCCTGTTGCCCAGGCTGGTCTCGAAATCCTGAGTTCAGGCAATCCACCCACCTCGGCCTCCCAAAGTGCTAGGATTACAGGCATGAGCCATCGCGCCCAGCCTAGCTTATGGTTTTATTGAAAACCCCATTTAACTCAAAACAGCTTGTTTCTTATGAATAATAGCTTTTATTTGTTTGTTTTTTGTTTGTTTTCACAAACAGGGCTATGAAATCATCAAGATTTGTGGATCATCAAAAAAGAAACATCCTGATAAAGTCGAGAAACAGAATATTTAAAAAGTTTAAAATAGAATTTTGAGCTGTAACACTATTACTTCCTATTTAAGAAGGACAAGCCGTGGGGTGAGGTGGCTCACACCTGTAATCCCAACACTTTGGGAGGCCAAGGTGGGTGTATCACGTGAGCCCAGGAGTTGAAGACCAGCCTGGGTAATATGGTGAAACCTTGTCTCTACTAAAAACACAAAAATTAGCCGGGCATGGTGTGTGCACCTGTAATTCCAGGTACTCGGGAGGCTGAGGCAGGAGACTCGCTTCAACCTGAGAGACGGAGGATGCAGTGAGCTGAGATTGCAGCACCATGCTCCAGCCTTGACTATACAGCAACACTCGGTCTCAAAAAGAAAAAAAAGGATAAGCAAACAAATTATGATGAAATAATTGCCTTATAAAATTGCAGAAATAGGCCAGGCACGGTGACTCACGCCTGTAATCCCAGCAATTTGAGAGGCCGAGGCAGGCGCATCACCTGAGGTCGGGAGTTTGAGACCAGTCTGGCCAACATGGTGAAACCCCGTCTCTACTAAAAATACAAAGTTAGCCGGGCGTGGTGGCACACGCCTGTAATCCCAGCTACTCAGGAGGCTGAGGCAGGAGAATCACTTGAGCCCTGGAGATGGAGCTTGCCGTGAGCTGAGATCATGCCACTGCACTCCAGCCTGGCTAACAGAGAGAGACTGTCTCTCAAAAAAAAAGAAAATATTACAGAAATCATTGTAAAACCCCATCGTACTTTATACTTGCTGAAACTGTCATAGGACTCACATTAGAGACGGTAACTTCAATAGTGATGTAACACATTGCCACTATTTCACAATCACTCCTATTGAGCAATAATTCAATTCAAAGATGCATTAATGAGATGTCAGGTAATACCAAAGAGTAGCTGATTAATCAAGTAAGTTTTGTATTCAGATCAATGAAATCAGTTACTGAGAGTAAGGCCTGACAATAGGATTATGTTTGTTATTTCAATAATGACTGCAAACTAGAAGAAGAGATATTGTTTGTAAAATCTTTAGACGCTGACCCTACCAGAACATCTATTCTTGCTGCTATAAAAATTTGGTTTGGGGCTGGGTGCAGTGGCTCACGCCTGTAATCTCAGCACTATCATTTTCTCATATGAATCCGAAAATGCCGACCTCTGCATCCTAAATCTAAACTAATTTCCCATTCACTTGCTAATCTTCAGTCACACCAGGCTGCTTTCTGTTTCTGGAACGCTCCAAGCGCTCTCTGATTTTTCAGGGTCTTCAGTGTAAGTGTGCCTCTGCTTGGAATACCCTTCCACACTGCTGGCTCCTCACCACCAAAGCTCGAGGGTTCTCTCTCAGACACCCGTCCTATCAATGCTACAGAAGTATCCCTCAAGTTACTGCTTATACCACCTATTGATTTATTTCATAGTATTTATCACAATATAAAATTACTTCATTTTCCCCTTTTAATTTAAAATATTTTTTTTCTCCAGACTAGAATGTAAACCTCACGTGGGCAGCAGACATGTCTGCTTACTTTGTTTTTTTGAGTCTCGCTCTGTCACCCAGGCTGGAGTTCAACGGCACGATCCCGGCTCACTGCAACCTCCACCTCCCAGGTTCAAGCGATTCTGCTGCCTCAATCTTCCAAGAAGCTGAGATTACAGGCGCCCACCAGGCTGGGCTAATTTTTGTATTTTTAGTAGGGGAGCAGTCAGGCTCTGGACTACATTTCCTGGAGGATCCCGCAGGCCAACACCACATCTCGCGAGATTTCGGCTTCCTCTTAGCCAGGTGGCAGAATCTTTCACTGGGCACAATTAGCTGCTGCTCCGCCTCGGAGTCCGGAGTAACTTGGCCAGGCTGGCCCCAAGCAGAACTAGAGAAAGCTGAGAATGAGGAATCTGGCTCCGGTCCTTTTGTGTGTGGAGGGCTGAGGAGAGGATTTTGCGTGTGTGATTGCGATGGTTGCCGTGGGTCTTCGTGGTCTGTGACTGTGGCTGTGTGGTGCTGACTCTGGGTGATCAGGTGGGCGCTTGTGACTGTGCGCGCTCGGAGTGGATGTGTGTGTCCTGGACGAGCCGCGTTGTGTGTGCGGATGTGGACAACCGGTGACTGTGTGGTTGGGGATGCGTGTCCCAGGGTGGGTGTGTAACTTTGCGTGTGTGTGCAGTACTGTGTGTGCGTGAGTTGCAGGTCTGTGGCTGTGCAGGTGCAACTTGTGTGGCCCCGTGGTCTGTGTGAGAGAGGAGAGTGTGATTGGCTGTGAAGCAGAGGGTAAGTGGATATGGGGAGGCATGTGTGCGATTGGAACTTTGTGTGTTCCCTTGAGAGAAAAAACCCTTTAGGGAGTTAGGGCGGGTCCTCGGTAAAACTCCTTTAAACAGCGAAACAGCCTGAAAAATCAGGCTGCAGGCACAGAGAAGGAAAACTAGCAAAGGGGGTTGTCCTAAAGACATTCCTCAGCTGCATTAATAAGGGACTTAGGCCCAACATAGAAATGCCTTTGTTCTTTGTGTGACCAGCGGGCTTCCAGGAAATAGTCGCTTTTTTTTTGTGGGCATGTATGCGGTGAGCTCTGTTAGATTTTGAAGGGAAAGTGAAGGTTAAAGAAAGAGAAAGAGTTGGCAGCTCTATGGAGGGGACCAACTAAATGCCAGAGCCCACTGCCGCTTACAGGCTGGAGTAATTATAGGCCTGGGCAGGAGGGGTCTGTGCAGTATGGCTTGTTGCCTGGGAGAATGTTGATAAGGATGTTTCTTGGGCCTTTCCCCAGCAGGATGTGATAAGCAAGTCAGGCGGTTGGGGAGGATGTTTCTCGCAGTCCAAACCCCAGTGGAATGTTTCCCTCTGACCAGGGTCTGTGAAATGGTGGGGGCTTACAAAACGGTGCAGCTTGGACTAACAGGCTCCGGCGGCCACTTTCCTTTTCTAGACATGCTTTGGACTGTGAGCCGAACCTCTAGGAATCATCACTTCAGCCCCTGATTGGTCCTGGGCCCAAATTTCACTTCAGCCCCTGAATGGTCCTGAGCCAAGCTTTCACTTCAGCCTCTGATTGGTCCCAGGCTAAGTTCCCGGGCCAAGCTAAGTAGTGCTTTCTCCAAGACAGCCCACAGACCAGTGAGCACATTCTTCACCTTCCCAGTTCACAAAACCCCCAGATTCAGCCTCCTAGTTGGCAACCCTCTTTTGGGTCCCCTCTCCGCTTGGGAGAGCTTTCTTCTTTTGCTTATTAAACTTCCGTTCCAACCTCATCCTTTGTGTCCACCTTCTTTAATATTCTTGGCTGTGAGAGAAAGAAGGTAAAGACAAGAGCCTTTATCCTAACAACTCAATTGCTGGAGAGAAGATTCGTGCATATTCTATGTGGCATCACATGCCATAGCCCTGGGATTGAAAGCCATGCAGTTTAAGGGATGGTGTTAATGTCAGTCCAAATAGGTAATAAGATCTTTCACTCTGCTGTATTTTAGGGGTAGGAATGAGATTGGGGGTTTGATCAATAGTTTGTACCCACAGGACCAGGGATTTTCCCAGTCATCTGTGAGTAAATGCTTGGGCCAGTTTCCATGTCTGTATTGAATTAAATACTCATACGGTTCTGTGATTTTGTCAAATACAGATGTGGTCTTTGTCCCAATTTCCTGGCATACAACTCCTAAAATCCTTGGAATGTCCTAAGGGCTTGCTTTTTTTGTTGTTTTTTGTTTTTTGTTTTTTTTGAAAACGGAGTCTTGCTCTGTCACCCAGGCTGGAGTGCAGTGGCGCAATCTCCACTCACTGCAACCTCTGCCTCCTGGGTTCAAGCAATTCTTCTGCCTCAGCCTCCCGAGTAGACTACAGGCATGTGCCACCACACCCAGCTAATTTTTGTCTTTGTTTTATTTTTTAGTAGAGACGCGGTTTCAACATATTGGCCAGTCTGATCTCAAACTCCTGACCTCAAGTGATCTGCCTGCCTCAGGCTCCCAGTGTTGGGATTACAGGAGTGAGCCACCGCACCCAGGCTTTGGCTTTTTATATGTTAGTGATTGAGCGATAGCTTCAGGATGTGGGCTGGTCATCAGAAAGACCAAGGCAGGATTAGAGGGTTGGGACTTTCAGCCCCTACCCTCCCACCCCTGGGGAGTGGAGGGGACTGAGGATTGAGTTGATGGCAAGTGGTCAATGGTTTAATCAATCATGCCTATGTAATGAAGCCTCCTTACAAACCCAAAAGGAGTGGATTCGGAGAGCTTCCAGAGAGCTGAACACATGCAGGTTCCTGGAGGTTCATGCCCAGGGAGGGGATGGAAGCTCTGTGCCCCTTCTCCTATACCTCGCGCTAGGCATCTCTTCATCTATATCCTTTGGAATGTCCTTATAATCAAACAGTAAATGTGTTTCCTTGAGGTTTGTGAGGCATTTTATTCTAGCAAATTAATCAAACCCAAAAAGGGGGTCATAGGAACTCCAAATTAAACCCATCAGTCATAATTTCCAGAGGCTGGGACTTGTGACTGGTGTCTGAAAGGGGGGCAGTTTTGGGGGCTGAGCCCGCAATCTGTGGGGTGACACTATCTCATGGTAGATAGTGTCAGAATCGAATTGGTAGACACCCAACTGGTGTCTGCTGCAGAACTGATTCCTTGCTTGCTGATAGGGAGAAATCTCCTCATATTTTGAGGCCACAGAAGTCTTCTGGGTTGATTGTTGTGGTTTTGGTGTGAAGCAGAGGAAGAACACAGGTTGAGTTTTTTCCAAACGGGTACACGTTGGGGGTCTTCAACCTCAAGTCCATCAACTCCATCGCTGAATTTTTATTCATGTATTTATTTTTATTTTTGAGGTAGGGTCTCACTCTGTCTCCCAGGCTGGAGTGCAGTGGCACGATCTCAGCTCATTGCAGCCTTGATCTCCTATGCTCAAATGATCCTTCTACCTCAGCCTGCCAAATAAGCTGAAACCAGAGGCACACACTAGCACTGTGGTGTAATTAAAAATAATTTTCAGTAGGGAAGAAGACTTACTATGTTGTCTGGGCTGGTCTTGAACTCCTGAGTTCAAGTGATCCTCCCCCTCTGCCTCCAAAGTGCTATGATTATATGCATGAGGTGACTCACCTATCACTGATTTTCTTTTTCTTTCTTTTTCTTCTTTATTTATTTATTTATTTATTTTTTATTTATTTTATTTTATTTTTTTGACAGAGTCTCACTCTGCTTTGCCCAGGCTGAACTGCAGTTGTGCAATCTCGGCTCACTGCAGCCTCTGCCTCCCAGATTCAAGTAATTCTCCTGTCTCAGCCTCCTGAATAGTTGGGATTACAGGTACCTGCCACCACACCCAACCAATTTTTGTATTTTTAGTAGAGACAGGGTTTCACCATATTGGCCAGGCTGGTCACGAACTCCTGATCTCAGGTGATCCACTTGCCTCAGCCTCCAAAAGTGCAGTGGCAGGATCAGGGAATACTGCAGTTTTGACCTCCAGGGCTGAAGGGATCCTCCCTCCTCAGCCTCCCAAGTAGCTGGATTATAGGCGTATGGCACCATGCCGGGCTAATATTTGTAATGTTTGCACAGACGGGGTTTTGCCATGTTGCCCAGTCTGGTCTTGAACCCCTGAGCTCCAGCAATCTTCCCACCTGAGCCTCCCAAAGTGCTGGGGTTACAGGGAGGAGCCACTGCACCCGGCCTATCACTGCATTTTTAAAGGGAAGGAGGACTATAGTGAGATTCACTAAGGCTTACAGAAAATGTAGAACCCTAGATAGATTTAAAGACAGAGATTTTAATATCCTTGAGATGATAATATCCAAATTTAGCTTTCATAGATAGGGAAATTTGAAGTACATCAGACTATAAGGTGGCATTTTGTGCAACTAATTAAGACTATGTTTGAAAGGGAGCAATTGCATCTTCATTACTAATATTAAGCAACAATGAAAAAAATAGAAATAACCAAGAAATTGTTATATTTAAATCCTCCCTCCTTTTTTAGAAAGACAAGTATTGATATTTTTAGATTCTAATCAAAACTTCTCTTTAAAAAAAATTGATGATTCTATGGAGATGGGGAGGGAATAACCTATGTTTATTGAACACCTAATATTCCACTTACCCGAATGTCATTTATTCTATATTCTAGTTTTTTTGTTGAGACAGGGTCTTTCTCTGTTACACAGCCTAGAGTGCAGTGGGGTGGTCACAGCTCACCGATGTATACCACCATGCCTGGCTTATTATTTTATTTTATTTTTGCAGACAGTGTTTCCCTATATTTCCCAGGCTTGACGTGAACTTTTGGGATCAAACGATCCTCCTGCCTTGGCATCCCAAAGTGCTGGGATTATAGGCATAAGCCACTGTGCTCAGCCAATATTATAGTCTTGATAGTAGAAGTGTCTCAGTGTACTGGAAAACTTTGTCTAAATTTTGAAAAAATATTTAAAAACACGTTGGTTTTATTTAGCCAATACTGATTTCTTTGTTCCATCATTATTTATTGGCATTATGAGCCTGTTGACTTTCAATTTCCTTACATCTCTTTCACTCCATTTCTTTTATTTTGTCCCCCAAATAGAAATTCTTTTTTTTTTTTAGATGGATTCTCGCTCTTGGCTCTTGTGACCCAGGCTGGAGTGCAGTGGTGCAGTCTCAGCTCACTGTAATCTTCACCTTCCAGGTTCAGGTGATTCTCCTGCCTCAGCCTCCTAAGTAGCCTAGATTACAGGCATGTGCCACTACACCCCACTAATTTTTTGTATCCTTTTTTTTTTTTTTTTTTTGAGATGGAGTTTCACTCTTGTTGCCCAGGCTGCAGTGCAATGGCACAAACTCTGCTCACTACAACTTCCGCCTCCCAGGTTCAAGCGATTCTCCTGCCTCAGCCTCCCAAGTAGCTGGGGTTAGAGGGTGAGCCACCACATCCGACTAATTTTTGTATTTTTAGTAGAGACAGGGTTTTGCCATGTTGGCCAGGCTGGTCTGGAACTCCTGATCTCAAGTCATCCACCTGCCTCGGCCTCCCACAGTGCTGGGATTACAGGCATGAGCCACTGTGCCTGGCTTTTTTGTATTTTTATATTTATTTATATTTTGGTAGAGAGTCTCGCTCTGTTGCCTGGGCTGGAGTGCAGTGGCACAGTCTTGGCTCACTGCCACCTCCGCCTCCCAGGGTGAAACAATTCTCCTGCCTCTGACTCTCGAGTAGCTGGTATTACAGGCACCTGCCACAATGCCTGGCTACCTTTTGTATTTTAATTAGAGACAGGGTTTCACCATGTTGGCCAGGCTGGTCTTGAACTCCTGACCTCAGATGATCTGCCCACCTTAGCCTCCCAAAGTGGCCTTGCTTGAGGCCACGAGTTTGAGACCAGCCTGGCTAACATGGTGAAACCTGCTCTCTACCAAAAATACCAAAAAAAATTAGCGGGGTATGGTGGTGTGTGCCTGTATTCCAAGCTACTTTGATGGCTGAGTCACAAAAATCACTTGAACCCAGGAGGCAGAGGTTGCAGTGAGCTGTGATCACCTCACTGCACTGTAGCCTGGGTAACAGATTGAGACTTGTCTCAAAAAAAAAATCTTGGCAGGACATGATGGCTCACACCTGTAATCCCAGCACTTTGGGAGGCCAAGGTGGGTGGATCACCTGAGGTCAGGAGTTTGAGACCAGCCTGACTAATATGGAGAAACCCCGTTTCTCCTACAAATACAAAATTAGCTGAGCGTGGTGGTGCATGCCTGTAATCCCAGCTACTCGGGAGGGTAAGGCAGGAGAATCGCTTGAACCCAGGAGGCAGAGGTTGCAGTGAGCAAAGATCACACCACTGCACTCCAGCCTGCGCAACAAGGGAGAAACTCCATCTCAAAAAAAGAAAAAACTTCTTTACTTTGGATAAATACTTAGAAATGGAATTTCCAGGTCAGCCTTTAGATATTATTAATGGATTTAATATGAAAAACCTTTACTTGAGGATGTATAAAGCTTTAAAAGACAGGGTCCCTATTCTTAAGTTATAAATAAAGGAGCATTTGTAAGGTAATATTCAGAAAACATCAGATAATATCCTATAAAGTCCTCCTGTTCATGCTGATGACATTGGATGGCCAGTTAAGAATGACACTCCATTCTGTCCCCTGCAACCACAGTCCTGACATGTCTAAATGATACTGGCCCTATGAGAACACTGTGGACCTGAAAGCATTTCCTCAAGTTATCTTTTTAGCCTGTTGGTTTTAATCTAATGATGGGATATTGAAAGTGAATCTAATGGAGTAACATGATTATCCATCTGTTAGGGGGAATCAGAGACAGCTAGAGGAAGGGCAGAGCTCTTGTCTTAAGAGCTGAAGCAAGCAGCAGTGTTACTAGCAGAGCTACTGCACATCTGTACACATGGCTCCAATGGCTCTGACCTGTTTTTTTCCCAGTATGAACCTGATACATGAGGCAAGTTAGAAAATCAGAGTTGGCCAGGCATGGTGGCTCACGCCTGTAATCCTAGTACTTTGGGAGCCAACATGGGTGGATCACTTGAGGCCACGAGTTCGAGACCAGACTTGGCAACACAGTGAAACCCCGTCTCTACTAAAAATACAAAAATTAGCTGGGTGTGGCGGCAGGCACCTGTAATCCCAGCTATGGGAGGCTGAGGTTGCAGTGAGCCAAGATCAGGCCACTGCACTTCAGCCTGGGTGACACAGCAAGACTGTCTCAAGAAAAAAAAAAGGGAAAGGAAAGAAAATCACAGCATGTTAGCCACTTGCAGCTAAACACATATGCACAAAAATTATTCAGTAAAAGCAAAACAGTTTTCGTGTATCTTGAGATTTTGTTTTATACCCAAAGGAAGACAATATCTTTTATCTATGAACTACTGTTTGGAAAATGCCTTGTATATAACAAATGTTATGGTTTTCTTCTAATTGGGTCTTGAGGTCTCTCAGGAGAATGGCTATAAACTCTACCTCACTCTAATGGGGCTCTAGGGGAGGGGCCTGTGGGTCTTTAGAGTAGCCTTTCACCAGAAATTTCTTTTTCCTGGCCCACAGCCTAATGCTCAAGTGTCTGACCCATGACCAGGTGTCTCACAGGAAGCTTGTTTATACTGGCAGAGGCCCTTGTAACTTTTGTCTGACCTGTGTGCAGTTTATTCCTACCATGATACCCACTCTTTTTTTTTTTTTTTCTTGAGACGCACTCTCGATCTGTTACCAGGCTGGAGTGCAGTGGCACGACCTTGGCTCACTGCAACCTCCACCATCTGGGTTCAAGCAATTCTTCCTGCCTCAGCCTCCTGAGTAGCTGGGACTACAGGCACGCGCCAACATGCCAAACTAATTTTTGTATTTTTAGTACAGTCAGAGTTTCACCATGTTGGCCAGGATTGTTTTGAACCCTTGACCTCATGATCTGCCCTACTCAGCCTCAAAGTTCTGGGATTACAGGCGTGAGCCACCGCGCCTGATATTTTTTTTTTTTTTTGAGACAGGATCTTGCTCTGGTGCCTAGGCTGGAGTGCAGTGGCAGGAACACATTTCACTGCAGCCTTGACCTCCTAGGCTCAAGCAATCCTCCCATCTCAGCCTCCCAAGTAGGTGGGACTAGAGGCATGTCCCACTACATCGGGCTAATTTGTATATGATATATATTTTTGTAGAGATTGGGATTTGCCATGTTGCCCAGGTTGATCTTGAACTCCTGAGCTCAAGCAGTTCACCTGCCTTGGCCTCCCAAAGTGCTGTGATTACAGGTGTGGGTTACCAAACCCTGCCAATGTACATTTAATTATCAAAGTACTATCTATACTATTTTATGGAAGTACTAATTATCAAAGTGCAATAGAGGTTTTGTTGTTGTTGTAATTGTTGTTTTTCTTTTGAGACAGAGTTTCACTCTTATTCCCAGGCTGGAGTGCAGTGGTGAGATCTCGGCTCACTGCAACCTCCACCTCCCAGGTTCAAGCAATTCTCCTGCCTCAGCCTCCCAAGTAGCTGGGATTACAGGCATGTGCCACCACACCCAGCTAATTTTGTATTTTTAGTAGAGACTAAAATGGTCTCTCCATGTTGGTCAGGCTGGTCTCGAACTCCTGACCTCAGGTGATCCATCCTCCTTGCCCTCCCAAAGTGCTGGGTTTACAGGTGCGAGCCACTATGCCTGGCCAATAGAGGTTTTTAAACTTTTTGTAGATATTTTTGAAAGATCCTGTCTTCCTTTAAGGAAAGAGACAAGGCTGGGTGTGGTGGCTCATGCCTGTAATCCCAGCACTTTGGGAGGCCAAAGATGGATTGCTTGAGCTCAGGAGTTTGAGAGCAGCCTGGCCAAATGGCAAAACCTCGTTTCTACTAAAAATACAAAAAAAAATTAGCTGGGCATGGTGGCGCATGCCTATAGTCAAAGCTAATACAGAGGTTGAGGTGGGAGGATCACCTGAGCCTGGGAGTTTGAGGCTGCAGTGAGCTGTGATTGTGCCACTGTACTCCAACCTGGGCAACAGAACGAGACCCTGTCTTAAAGTAAAAACAAAAACAAAAAAATGAAACGAGAAAAAAAAACAAGAAAGAAAATGGTAAGGGGGAAGTGCCTATTTATTAAGCTTTTGTTGTAAATAGTAACTTGCATATCAGATGTTTACTGTAATATTCTTGAAGCTTTGCCAGGCCTACAGCTTGCTGTGTGCTTTTCAACTCTATTTCATTTATTTGGGAAATAATATTATATATCAATGTACTTTATTCATTCCAAGCTCTAACCATGGAATACTGGGAATGTCTCATTCTATGAAGGAGGTTTGCTGGCCACAACAGGAATATTCATGAACACGGAGGTACTTTGTTGAAGTTACACTAATTTTTTTACTCTTCCCCACTCTCAGACTAGCCGGTCCACTCACTATATTCTCTCCATCCTTCAGCACCTTTCCATCTCTTCCTTCGTCTTAAAAACCTTTCCTTTAATTTCAACAGTGCTGCCTGGGTTTGTCATTTCAGGGGTTGGGCATGTTCCAGGATCTGTCTATAGACTTCTCTCAGGAGGAATGGGAGTGCCTGGACGCTGCTCAGAAGGACTTATACAGAGATGTAATGATGGAGAACTATAGCAGCCTGGTCTCACTAGGTAAGGATGTCTATCCCCAAATAACTCATGAATTTTGGGTGTAGCTTTCAGTTCTCTGGGTGACTTTTCACCTGCTGCCTAGGGAATTGTTTTATGTTTTGTAGATTAATAGATGGGCAGCTCTTTGGGGTCACTCCATCTTCTCCATGCTTCAGACCTTTACACCTTTCTCTAGTCCTTCGTGAGTACTAAGGGACTAACTGAATTCAGGTACAGCACGAGTATGTCTTACTTCTTTTCTTTTTTTTTTTTTTTGAGATGAAGTCTCACTCTATCACCCAGGCTGGAGTGCAATGGCGCGATCTCAGTTCACTCCAACATTCATCTCGGGTTCAAGAGATTCTCATGTCTCAGCCTCCTGAGTAGCTGGGATTACAGGCAACCGCCACCACGCCTGGCCAATTTTTGTGTTTTTAGTAGAGACAGGGTTTCACCATGTTGGTCAGGCTGGTCTTGAACTCCTGACCTCAAGCACTCCACCTGTTTTGGCCTCCCAAAGTGCTGAGATTACAGGAGTGAGCCACTGTGCCTGGCCATCTTACTTCTTTTCTTATAAACAGGTCTCTCTATCCAAAGCCTGAAGTGATTTCCTTACTGGAGCAAGGGAAAGAGCCCTGGAGGGTTTCAAGGGATGTACTGGGAGGATGGTGCCCAGGTGAGTAAGGACTGAGAAGATGGGGAAGGTATTGCTGTTTAGAACCCAGCCCATCAGGGAGGCAGCACCGTAAAGGTATTGGTTGAGGAATCTGTTCTGCAAGTTACCATGTAAGAGTTGTGGCCTAAGACACATGGAGAAAAGTCAAGATACCCCCACCACACACACTTTTTAAAAATTTTTTTTTAATTTGTGAAAGAGTCTTCCTCAGTCACCCAGCCTGTAGAACAGTGACGCGATCACGGCTCACTGCAACCTCCGCCCCTGGGTTGAAGCAATTCTCCTGCCTCAGCCTCTAAAGGAACTGGCATTATAGGCACCTGTCACCATGCCCAACTAATTTTTGTATTTTTAGTAGAGACGGGGTTTCACCATGTTGGCTAGGCTGGCCTCCAACTCCTGACCTCAGGTGATCCACCTGCCTTGGCCTCCGAAAGTGCTGGTATTACAGGTGTGAGCCACTGTGTCTGGCCAAGAACCCCCTTTTACCTCCACCTCTTCAGTCTGTGCTACCCTCTTGTCATAATTTCTTTCCATTTCAAAGAATAATGTTCCCTTCTTCAGAAGCCATCCTGTTTCCTCTATCTCGGAGCTACTTCTTTCCCTTTAAAATTTAAACCCGTGTTGTTGCTTTAAAAACAAATCTTTTAAAATATATTTATTTTTCATACTGATCCTTGACTTTTTTTTGCCTTGTCTTTTCTTGGCTAGTTTTCCTTTAATGCAGCCATTTCATACATCAATGGATACTCATTCACTATTTATTTATTTATTTTTTTGATACAGAGTCTTACTCTGTAGCCCGGGCTGGAGTGCAGTGGCACGATCTTGTCTCACTGCAAGCCAATAAGCTCTTGGGGATGACCTGCCTACAAGCACAGCAAAACCTTTCCTGCGCATTTCTGCGCTGGAACGCCTACCCGCCCCGCCTAACCAAAACTTTACTATCACCCTTAGTGCCGTTTCCTGCACTTTCTTGCAGATTTGGACCAGGCACTGGAGACCCTCCCACATGGTCCACTCCCACCGCCCGGTGAGCACCCAGACCAACCTTGAGCACCGCCAGTCTTGTTATCAACAAACAGGCTAGTAAATTATAAAAAATAAAATAAAGGAAATGTAGCTGGGCATGATGGCATGCGCCTGTAATCCCAGCTACTCCGGAGGCTGATGCAGGAGAAGAGCTTGAACCCAGGAGGTGAAGGTTGCAGTGAGCCGAGATCGCGCCACTGCACTCCAGCCTGGATGGCAAGAGCGAAACTCCTTCTCGAAATAATAAATAAAATAAAGGAAATGGGGCTGGGTGTTGTGGCTCACGCCTGTAATTCCAGCAATTTTGGTGGCCGAGGTGGGCGGATCACTTGAGGTCAGAAGTTCGAGGCCAGTCTGGCCAACATGGTGAAACCCCGTCTGTACTAAAAATAAAGAATTAGCCAGGCATGGTGGCGGGCGCCTGTAATCCCAGCTATTTGTGAGGCAGAGGCACAAGAATCGCTTGAATCCCGGAGGCAGAGGTTGCAGTGAGCCGAGCTCGTGCCACTGCGCTCCAGCCTGGGCGACAGAGCAAGACTTCATCTTAAAATAAAATAGGCCGGCCGAGGGTGCTCATGCCTGTAATCACAGCTCTTTGGACGCCGAGGCGGGTGGATTGCCTGAGCTCAGGGGTTCAAGACTATCCTGGCCTACATGGTGAAACCCCATCTCTACTAAAAATGCAAAAATTAGCCGGGCATGGTGGCGCATGCCTGTAATCCCAGCTACTTGAGAGGCTGAGGCAGGAGAACGGTTTCAACCCAGGAGGCGGAAGTTGCAGTGAGCCGAGACCGCCACATTGCACTCCAGCTTGGACAAGAGGATTGAAACTCCGTCTCAAAAAAACACAAGTAAACAAATATAAAAGAAATAGACAAAGCAGACCTTAATGCATGAATTCAAACAAATGCTTTCACTGCCAGACTCCATCTTTGCAAAACTGAACCTAGGACAATGTGCACGTTTCTAACTAGCAATTCTGGAGGACAGATCAGGGAGGCAGCGTGAGCTTGCTTTTCTGCAATTTAATTGAATGGTCAGTAAAGTCAGTGTTCGCAGGCATTTTCGATGTTCTGTAGTGGGCTTCAGTTACTATGGCAGTGTGGCAGGCCAGGTTTCCAATAGCAACCGGAACAGTTTCTACTAACCCTTTACTATAATTTTGATGAATGCATAAGTTAACGTTAAAGAAATGAAGAAACTGGTGCCTGAGTATCAGGGATGGAATGTGAAAACCAACCCATTGAGACCCTGCCTGGGTTTTCTCAGACCCTAAATTCTGAATAGAATAATGATAGCATTCTTACACATTCACCTTGGCCTGTCTTAAGATTCAGAAACTTACCAAGACTCTAGAGAAATCTTTCCAGACGCTAGACCCGAGTTAAAAATTAGCTGCTGATTGAATGAAACACTCCTGCTTGTAGGTGCAATCCCACATGGAGCTTAAGAAGTATATAAGCACTAGAAAAAAAAAAAACTTGTAACTTTGAGTTCATCTGGTGAGTTACCCGGTGCTTCTCCCTGTAAGTGGCTGCAGAAATAAACTTCCTTCTTTCCCAGTCTGTCTGTGTCTTGTTATTGAACCATTGCGATGGACCTGCCCAGCAAAGTCCTCTTTTGTGTGGTTATCTGGGACTCCTTTTGGAGGGAACATTTAAAATTTTCCATTTCAAAGCATTCTGTTGGCACTCTTCCACTGTTTTTCTCTGCCTACCCTGGGACCTGTGTTCTCCTGGACTTGAATCTCCAGCCACAGAGCCTAGAAGCCCATTCCTACACATTCTGTGACTGTTCCCCAAACACAGGGAGAATTTGCGGAAAATAAGCCTAAAAGTCTTGCCATTCTTTGCAATAAACCCCACATTACAAACTGCTGAAAACAGGATTTTAGCCTGAATAGGTTTTTCCTCTATTTGAAACCAATCATTTCCCTTTAGAATTTTGGAGGGAAGTTTCCAAATCAATCAGTAAGCACCCCCCATCCCAGGTTTATCCTTATGTAATGTGCCCCCTCTGCACATGTAAGATTGAATAAACCTTGAAAATATTATGCTAAGTGAAAGAAGCCAGTCACAAAGGACCACATGTTATGTAATTCCATTTAAATAAAATGTCCAAAATAGACCAATACATAGAAACAGAAAGTAGATTAGTGGTGGCCCAGGGTTAGGGGAGTTGGGGGGAAATGGAGGGATATGGTGTTTACTTCAGGATAATGAAAATGATCTAAAATTTGTTGTGGTGATGTTTGCATAACAGTGCAAATATACTGAAAACCATTGAATTTTACACTTTAAATCAGTGGCTACTGTGGTATGTTATCAATATTTCTCAATAAAACTTCAAAAAAAATAGTGCCTATGTGTGTTTTTGTGTATTATTCCTCCAGAGTCCAGTCCATATATTTTACATTTGATGAAGAAATTAAGATTTTGTTTCTTCTTCTTTTTTTTTTTTTTTTTGAGACAGAATCTCCCTCCATTGCCCAGACTGGAGTGCATTGGCACAATCTTGGCTCAGTGCAACCTCCAGGCTAATTTTTGTATTTTCAGTAGAGACAGTGTTTCACCATGGTGGCTAGATGGTCTCAAACTTCTGAGCTAAAGTGAGTCCCCCACCTTGGTCTCCAAAATTGCTGGAATTAGAGGCATGAGCCACCGCACCCAGCCCAAGATTTAGTTTTTGTTGTTTTGATGCCCTAGGGCCATCTTATTCTACCTTAATTTCTGACGCATCATCTCAGTGGAAATTTTACATTAGGCCCCAAAGTATTTTCCTCTTTTTAAGATTTTGTCAGCTGAGTACAGTGGCTCACACCTGTAATCTCAACACTTTGGGAGGCCAAGGTGGGAGGATCAGTTGAGCCCAGGAGTTCAAGACCAGTCTCTGCAACATAGTGTGACACATATACCTACAAAAAAAATTTTAGTTAGGTGGGCATATTGGTTCATGCCTGTAGTCTCAGCTACTATGTAAGCTGAGGAGGGAGGATCACTTGAGCCCAGGAGGTTGAGGCTACAGTGGCCATGATTATACCACTGCACTCCAGCCTGGGTGACAGAGTGATACCCTGTCTTAAAAAACATTAATTGGAATTTTTTTTTAGAAAACAAAGTATACGCTTAGTGACTTGATACAAATGAATGAATTTGATAATCTACAGAAACCAAAACAAATAAATAAATAAAAACCCAAAGCCATTCTTCTTATGTGAATCTCTGGTGTCTCTGAATTACAAGAATTGTGAATTATGATTAATAACAAATATGCATGACAAGGACTCAATAAGGGATAGGCATTAATAAACTGCAATGCACAGTTACTAGAGTAAGGTCTTTAAAGATGTACAAGAAAAAGAAAGAAAAGGCATTGAAAAATTGCATTGCCTACCAAAACGCTAAAGTTTACCTAAGTCCATTAATCAGCACACACACACACACACACGCGCAATGGGTGTGCAAAATGGTCAACACAGTCCCCTATAAATGTATCCTTTTATTAATAGGCCTGTGGGGGCAAGAGATGAGGTTCTATAGATCCTGGAATCAGGGATGGGGAATCTGTGGGGTCCCTGGGGTGAGAGATGATGATCTCTAGTGATGGGTGGTCTTTGGGATAGTGATGAGGTCCATGGAATCAATTCTTGTGGATATATAGGGTCAGTGATGAGGGAATCTGGTGTCAGTGATGGGATGTGTGTGGAATCAATCTGTGAAAGCCAGATTTGTGGTGTCATCTCTCAGGCTGACACATCCTGATCTGTGTGTCAGTGGTGGAAATTCTATGGGGTCAGAGTGTGACTGTCAGGTCCCTGACACTGTGTGTTCTGGGTCTGGCCAAGTGCACAGATTCCCTTGCCTGGTCCTGGCTGGAGAGGCCCTTCTCAAGGACTCCTCACATGAAAGGTGGGTTGGTGGTGGGTTTTGTTTTTGTTTTGTTTTGTGGTGGAGGTGGGGGTGGGTTGGCTTTTTCTTTAGGATGTAGTTTTGCCTCTTAGAGACCACAGACGCATGCAGCTTTTAGGAAGAATTTTTGTCTGGGTGGTCACTAGGTCCTTTGGGCCAAGCCATCTAATGGGAGTAAAGCTGACCATTCCCTCAGTGCAGTTCAGATCTAGACGGCCGTTTTAAGGTGTCCTCAAGGTGGCGTGCAAGTGGGTTGTGGCTTTGAGTGGCAGGTGTGTGGGAAGAAACAACTAAGAAGACCCGGGAGCGCTCCTTGGCTGGATCTGTCACAGCTGGAAGAACAGCCTCCCTAACCCATCAGGCGCCAATGGGAGGTACCTCTGGACTGTGAGAGGCTGGTGGAGGCAGGACCTCCAGACATAGAGATTCTGGGCACAGAAGCCTGTTACTGCCAGATGCTGAGGCATTGCCACGGGATTCAAGGGCATTTCGGGTCAGATCAGAGCCTTTCTCAGATAATTATTTCGGTAACTGGGGAGCTCCTGTCCAGCGCACGCCCCCGTGAAGGCCTAATGTGCGCTCTCCCGCAAAGTCTTCTTTGGTCTGAGAACCACTTGTTTCTTACATCCCTGTGCTAATCTCACCATCTGCTCCTACATACCCCAGGCATTTGCCACATGCTGGTCCTCTCTTTCCTGACAGGCGGCCATGTGTCCAGCTTCTGTGAGGACAGTTCAAATTATGGAGGAGGGGGCAGGTGCACGGCAGCAGTGCTGAGGGGAGTACCGGGCAGTTGGGGGAGCAGGGGCTCATTTTTCTTTGTAGCTCAGATTCCTAAGCCTGTGACTTTGAGTATCGGTGTCTTCCTTGCAATGTTTCAATCTGAGGCTCTTGGGGAGAGTGCAGAATTGGAGCCCGATGGAAGCCTGGTGGGGAGAGGGGTGGGTGGAGGGAACATGGAGAATGTGTCAGGTGGTGTCTATTCCTGGCACCTTACTTTGCCTGCTAGAGTTTCCCAGTCTGTTCCAGATGCACTCTCTCGACCCTGAAGGGATCTGAGGGGGGATGTTGGTCGCCAGTTTGTGCTCCCCTGGACTCAATTGGAATTGGTCCCACAAAGAGTTATTTATTTATTTATTTATTTATTTATTTATTTATTTGGAGGGAGTTTTGCTGTCACCCAGGCTGGAGTGCAGTGGGGCAATCTTAGCTCACTGCCACCTCTGATTCCCAGGTTCAAGTGATTCTTCTGCTTCAGCCTCCCTAGTAGCTAGGACTACAGGTGTCGACCACCACATCTTGCTAAATTTTTTATTTTTAGTAGAGACAGGGTTTCACAATGTTGGTCAGGCTGGTCTTGAACTCCTGACCAGGTGATTGACCCACCTTGGCCTCTCAAAGTGCTGGGATTACAGGCGGGAGCCATCACACCCTGCCAATCCCACAAATTTAGGCATTATGGTACATTGCTACTTTTGAATCACTTATTTTTTACTTGTGTTTTGCCACCTCCTTTTATTGATTGATTGACACAGAGTCTCGCTGTGTCACCCAGGCTGAACTGCAGTGGCACAATCTCAGTTCATTGCAACCTCTGCCTCCCGGGTTCAAGCGATTCTCCCGCCTCAACCTTCCAAGTAGCTGGGATTACAGGTGCATGCCGTCATGCCTGGCTAATTTTTGTATTTTCAGTAGAGACAGGGTTTCACCATGTTGGCTAAACTGGTCTCGAACTTCTGACCCCAAGTGATCCACCTGCCATGGCTTCTCAAAGTGCTGACATAGGCATAAGCCTCCTTGCCCGGACTTCCCTCCTTTTACTTCAGGTATTTTAAACGTTTTCTTTCCTCCATCTATTTAATTATATGTGATTGCCTTGAGGATTTCAGCTTGAATTAAAATTACATATATTTACCTCTCTTTATTAATATTTAAACATATTAAAATAATGCATGTTCATAATGAAAATGAAACATTACAAATAAATACACAGGAAAGGCAGTATTCCCCCTCCAGTTCCACTCTTGAAATAACCAGTTAACAAGATGATGAGTATCTTTCCATGATGTTCTCCAAGATTCATATAAGTATTGGCCAGCAAACAACAGAATATATAGGCCAGGTGTGGTGGCTCATGCCTGTAATCCCAACACTTTGGGAGACTGGAACGGGTGGATCTTTTGAGGTTAGGAGTTCGAGACTAACCTGGCCAATATGGTGAAACCCCATCACTATAAAAAGTACAAAAATTATTTGGGCACGGTGGCGAGCACCTTAATCCCAGCTACTTGGGAGGCAGAGGCACGAGAATCTCTTGAACCCAGGAGGAGAAGGTTGCAGTGAGCCAATATCACATTACTGCACTCCAACCTGGGTGACAGACTGAGATTCCATCTCAATAAATAAGTAAATACATAAAATAAAGAGAAAAAAAGAAAGATGAAAGAAAGAAAAAGAAAGAAAGAAGAAAGAAAGAAAGAAAGAGGAAGGGAGGAAGGAAGAAAGAAAAAGAGAGAAGTCATGTGCTCAGGTTGCTAAGATCAATGGTAAGAACAAATCCTCTGATGGTGAAAATGTAAGAAAGAAAAATAAATTTCTGTTAGTATTGTTTGTTGCAACCCAAGCTCTAAAAAGTACAGCCATGTGTGTGATAAGTGCTTAGTTAAGATGAAAAAGGCATTAAATTTGTGCTTGGAAATCATAAACAGAAATGTGTTCTGATTGACAGCAATTGGGTCAATGCTACCCAAGTTTCAGGCATCCACTGCGGGTCTTAGAACACATCTCCTGCAGATAAGGGAGGGCTACTATATAACGTTTCTTTCTTTTTTCTTTAATTATAAAGCATTCTCCTTTTTTAATATAACAATTGCCCACATATATCACTTTAGGTATAAAGATATTAGGATACCTTTATAGTAGATAAAAAGCTAACTCATTCTTTGTAAGAGTTAAAGTATCTTTCATTATATGAGCATTTTAAGATATTAAAGTACTTTTGCCACCAACAATAGCGCTTCTGTAAATATTCTTCTACTTATATCTTTATTAATTTTTACTTCTGCTGAAACAAATTGCATGAGGAAACAACTGTATGTGTATAAAGTGTAATATAAGTATATATATTTAATATGTGTATATACAACTTAATATATACACATACATACAATAACATACAATTTTTTTGTTTTGTTTTTTTGAGATGGAGTTTTGCTCTCTCATCCAGGCTGGAGTGCAGTGGTGTGATCGGCTCACTGCAACTTCCACTGTTTGGTTCAAGTGATTCTCCTGCCTCAGCCTCCTGAGTAGCTGGGAATACAGGCATCTTCCACCATGTCCAGCTAACTTCGTTTTTTTAGTGGAGATAGGTTTTCACCATGTTGGCCAGGCTGCTCTCAAACTCCTGACCTCAAGTGATCAGCCCACCTTGGCCTCCCAAAATGCTGGAATTACAGGCATGAGCCACCGTGCCCGGCCTAACATATACAATTTAATGTATATACAAATATAGGTTGGGTGCAGTGGCTCACTCCTGTAATCCTAGCTCTTTGGGGAGCTGAGGTAGGGGATTGTTTGAACCCAGGAGTTTGAAATCAGCCTGGGCATCATGGTGAAACCCTATCTGTACAAAAAACACAAAAATTAGCTGGGTGTACTTGCAGGTGCTTGTGGTCCCAGCTACTCAGGAGACTGAGGTGGGAGGATAGCTGGAGCCTGGGAGGTCGAGGCTGCAGTGAGTTGTGATCATGCCACAGCACCCCAGTGTGGGTGACAGAGTGAGACCCTGTCTCAGACAAAAACAAAAACAAACCAAATATAATGTTTATGTGCTACACACTTGATTTCTTTCCAAAGGGTTATATAACACTGTACTTTCACCAGCAATATATGCGAGTAATCATTTCCTACATACTATCACTTGTGTGCAGTCAAGGAAACTTAGTAGGCCTGAATTGCCCAAACCTGGCACACTCCAAAGAAAGGTTTGGCTCTAATCTAGCTCCCGGGAAATAACGTCTAAGTCCTTGGAATCTTCTGCCTATCTGGGAGTTAACAACGTGATTTATGATGGAGACCTTGGACCATGCAGTGTCAGCTTGACCTTGGGAAGGGTGGAGACAGAGAAACTAAGGTCATCCAAGTGGGTGCTCTTGTCCGTGTGACCAACCTCCAGTAAAATGCTCAACACCAAGGCTCAGGTAAGCTTCTTGTTGGGGAGTATTTTCTGTACTTTTTGCCACATATCGCTGGGTGAATTAAGCACTGTCCACACGATGTCACTGGGAGAGGACAACTGGAAGCTTGTGTTTTGTCTCTCCTGGACTCTGCCCTGTGCACCTTTTTTTGCTGCTGATTTTAATCTGTATCTTTTTGTTGTAATAAACTATGAATATAACAGCTTCACTTGGTTTTGTGAGTCTTTCTAATTAATCACTAAACATTTGGGACCTCAGAACACAATGTTGTTTCTTCTTTAATTGAATTTTCCATGTTATGTAAGAAACCTATGTGCATAATTGAAAAATCACAAACTAAGAAAGAGGTTTCCATGCAGTCTACTCCCCCACCCTGTTTCTCCAATGCTCCCGGGTCTACTTCCTGAATAATCAAATGTTTAAATTTTCTAAACTATTTCTAATCTATATATCTGAGTGCTTATCTCTGTATTATATAATAGGCAGATCCTCCTTCTCAATATATCAACTTGATATATTACTTGATGTCTTCCTGTTCTGACAGCTGATGACTTGGCTGACACTCACCCCTTACCCCAGTGCCTGGACCACTTTTTAAACATGGTGCTGTCACCATTTTCTTTTTCTTTTCTTTTCTTTTTTTTTTTTTTTTTTTTGAGGCAGAATATTGCTCTGTCACCCAGGCTAGAGTGCAGTGGCATGATCTGGGCTGACTGCAACCTCAACCTCCCATATTCAAGTGATTCTCCTGCCTCAGCCTCTGGAGTAGCTGGGATTACAGGGGCACACCACCACGCCTGGCTAATTTTTGCATTTTTTGTAGAGACGGGGTTTCACACTCTCAGCCAGGCTGGTCTTGAACGCCTGACCTCATGATCCACCCATCTCAGCCTCCCAAAGTGCTGGGACCGCACCCGGCCACTCTCACTATTTTCAATGGCTCTCTTGGTCACCTTTCACTCGGGAGAGTAGCTGAGGCAGGAGAATCACTTGAACCCGGGAGGTGGAGGTTGCAGTGAGCTGAGATGGTGCCATTGCACTGCAGCCTGGGCAACAAGAATGAAACTCTGTCTAAAAAATAAATAAATAAAACAGAAAAGGAAAGAAAAGTAGCTCTTCCTCCATATACCTGTAAGGATCTTTGTCTTAATTTTCTTCATGTCTTAATATCATTCTTGTCTTGTCAGAGATCATCCTATCTGAAATTGAAACTATTTACTGCTTCCCTTTTTTTCCATAGCACTTAAATTTTTTTTTTTTTTTTTTTTTTTTTTTTTGAGATGGAGTCTCGCCCTGTCACCCAGGCTGGAGTGCATTGGTGTGATCTTGGCTCACTGCAACCTCCGCCTCCCAGGTTCAAGTGATATCCTGCCTCAGCCTCCCAAGTAGCTGGGATTACAGGCATCAGCCACCATGCCTGGTTAACATTTTTTTTTTTTTTTGTATTTTAGTAGAGACACAGTTTTATCATGTTGGCCAGGCTGGTCTTGAACCCCTTACCTCAGGTGATCCAAACCACCTCGGACTCCCAAAGTGTTGGGATTACAGGGGTGAGCCACCACACCCAGCCCTGGCTAATTTTTGTATTTTTAGTGGAGACAGGGTTTCACCATATTGGCCAGGCTGATCTCGAACTCCTGACCTCAAGTGATCTCCCTGCCTTGGCCTCCCAAAGTGTTGGGATTACATGCATGAGCCACTGTGCCTGGACTGATTTTTGACAAATCATCTCTGTTCTTCTATTATGTCCACTAGAATGTAAACTTGATGAGAGCAGGAGATATTGTCAGTTTTGTTCAATGCTATTTGTCCCTAGAGCATAGAACTGTACCATGCACATGGTAAGGAGACAAATATTTGTTGAATGAATATATTGAGCAGCTGTTCTCAGACTTTTTGGTCTCAGAAATTCTTTACTCTCTGTTTCTTTACTCCTGACGTCAGGTGATCTGCCCACCTTGGCCTCCCAAAGTGCTAGGATTATAGGAGTGAGCCACCACGCCAAGCCGCCCAACTAATTTTTGTATGGTAGTAGGCACCGGGTTTTGCCATGTTGGGCAGGCTGATCTTGAACTCCTGACCTCAAGTGATCACCAACCTCAGCCTCCAAAAGTGCTGAGATTACAGGCATGAGCCACCGCACACGACTAAATACACCAAAAACTTTAGATAAGTGAATTTGGAGGAAATATTTATAACAGATAAAATGGACAAACAGATAATTCTAATTTACTGTCTCTCTGACTTAATAAAATATTAGTCAATACCCTAAGAAGAAAGGAACAAAATCTAAAAATTCACCCTTCACAAACACAAATAGTCAGAAAACAAAGTCAAAACCTAAGAACTTGTTGACCACTTATCTCTCCGTTGAAAACAGCTCTTGAATGTTTTGAACTAGGATGGAATTCAGATTAGGAAATTTTTAAAATATTTTTTAAAGTTTCACTTTTTGGAATTTAAAATTAATCCAAATTATGTAATATACAACATTTGGAATTTACCAATCAGTACTCTATCATTTTATTTTTCACTCTTCAAATAATTTCTTGTTCAAGAGTTTAAAATGCTTTTTAAATTAATAGCTTCTGCAGGCTATAGTCTGTAGAGACTGTCTCTACAAAAAATAAAAATATATATACTTTTAAATATATATAAATTATATATTTATTTAAATGTATATGTTTTAAGTATATAAAATATATTTTTAAAATTTCATTTTTTTGCCAGATCGTATGGTAAGCATATGTTTAGACTGGCAGGAACTTGCAAAACTGCCTTCCACAATGGCTGTCCCACTTTGCATTCTCAGCAGAAATAGAGATGAGTTCCTGTCACTCCATATCTTCACCAGCATTTGGTGTTGGTATTTGCATTCAAGCCAGTCTAAGAGATGTGTAATGGTATCACATGGTTGTTTTAATTTGAATCCCCTTGTGATATATGGTGTTGAGCATCTTTTCAGAGGTCTAAGAAATGTGCTGGGCATGGTGGCACATGCCTGTGGTCCCAGCTACTCAAGAGGCTGAGGCGGGAGGGTTACTTGAGCCCTGGAGGTTGGGGCTGCATTGAGCCATGATTGCACCACTGCACTCCAGCCTGAGTGACAGAGATAAAACCTGTCTCAAAAAGATAAATAAGGCCAGGTGTGGTGACTTATGTCTGTAATCCAAGCACTTTGGAAGGCCAAGGTGGATGGATCACGAGGTCAGCAGATCAAGACCATCCTGGCTGACACAGTGAATCCCCATCTCAACTAAAAATACAAAAAATTAGCCAGGTATGGTGGCTGGTGCCCGTAATCCCAACTACTCAGGAGGCTGAGGCAGAAGAATCGCTTGAACCCGGGAAGCAGAGGTTGCCATGAGCCGAGATCACGCCATTGCACTCCAGCCTGGGTGACAGAGTGAGACTCCATCTCAATAAATAAAAATAAATAAATAAATAAATGACTTAATTTTTAGAACAGTTGTAGGTGTACAGAAAAATAGAGCAGAAGGCATATTGAGCTCTAATAGCTGCCTCACACCATAGTACACACACTTCCTCTATTATCGTCTTGTTAGTGTGGTAATTTGTTATGCTTGATGAGCCAATATCGATATTATTAAGTTCATGGCCAATATTAAGATTCACTCTCTGTGTTCTACCATTTATGGGCTTTGACAAATGCTTAAGAACATATATCCACCATTATAGCATCACACAGAAAAGTTTCACTGCCCTAAAAATCTTCTGTGCTCCACCTATTCATCCTTCCCTCTGCTCAAGCCTCTGGCGACCACTGAACTTTTTATAATACCATCTGCCTGGTTTTGCCTTTTCTAGTATTCCATATAATTGGAACTCTATACTACGTGGCCTTTCTGTATTGGCTTATTTCACTTAGAAATATGTGTTTAAGATTCCTCCATGTCTTTTCATGCCTTGGTAGTTCATTTCTTTTTATTCATGAAGAATATTCCATTGTATGAACGTTTCAGAGTTAGTTTATCCATTCCTCTATTGTAGGATATCTTGGTTACTTCCAGTCTTTTTCAGTTGTGTATAAGCTGCTGTAAACATTCATGTGCAGGATTTGAGTGGATATAAGTTTTCAAATATTTGGGTATATACCAAAGAATGCAATTGCCAGATTGTATTTAAACATACAAGGATGCAGATGCCATACACACAAATATGTATGTGTATGTCATACTCATATACAATTTTAAATACATATATATGTTCTATGGATATGTAAGTATTTCTCTATTTTCACAGAAATGTCACTCTAAATCAGTACCTAGGAAGGGTCATCATTTTCTTAATCTACAAATCAAGACACAGTATGAGTGGCTGCACCCTAGTTTAATAAGTCCTGTATTATTGAGGATGTTTTCCTGTTTCCTTTGTCATTGTTGTTGTTGTTTGGTTTTGAGACAGAATTTCACTCTTTTGAGTCAAGTGGTGTGATCTCAGCTCACTGTAGCCCCCTGAGTAGCTGGGATTATAGGTGCCCACCACCACGACCAGCTAATTTTTGTATTTTTAGTAGAGACAGGGTTTTACCATGTTGGCCAGGCTGGTCTTAGCTCCTGACCACAGGTGATCCATCCACCTCAGCCTCCCAGAATGCTGAGATTACAGGCATGAGCCACCACGCTTGGCTGCTTTCACCATTTCAGACTGAGCTTGGAGAAGAACCTGAGGAAAAACATGACTTTAAAATTTTGATGAATGGAGAAATCTCTTTCCATTCACCTTCCTTTCCTCTATTTCACTCTTATTTTAAAATATACAAACAAAGATATGGATACATAGTTATTAAATAAACATCTGTGTGATACCTATCCTGGTGAAGAAATAGAGCACTATCACCACCGAGAAGTCCTCTGTATGCCCCTAACTGATCCTAAAGTCTTCCTTCCCCTTATTAGTAACAGATATAACAGATATCCACATTACCTGTGGATATCTGCCATCCTCTCCTTGGTTCTCTTTATAATTTTATTATGTATTTTATATCTTTTTTTTTTTTTGGAAATGGAGCCTCACTTTGTCACCCAGGCTGGAGTGTAGTGGCATGATCTTCACTCACTGCAACCTCCACCTCCCAGATTCAAGCAATTCTCATGCCTCAACCTCCCAAGTAGCTGGGATTACAGGCATGGGCCATGTGCCACCATGCCTGGATAATTTTTGTATTTGTAGTAGAGATGGGGTTTTGCATGTTGGTCAGGCTGGTTTAGAACTCCTGACCTCAGTGCCTGGCCTTATTATGCATTTTTTATATGCCTAAAGTAAAGTCTGATTTTGCCTGGTTTTTCTCTTACATAATTGGAGTAAAAGTCTGTATCCTGGTGCATCTGGCCCATTTTACTCAATATTAAGTATTTAAGATTCACACTTAGCATTGTTTCTGCATTCTATTAAAACAGTACACCAGCCAGGCATATGGCTCATGCCTATAATCCCAGAACTTTGGGAGGCCGAGGCAGGCAGATCACTTGAGGTCAGGAGTTCCAGACCACCCTAGCCATCATGTTGAAACTCCATCTCTACTAAAACTACAAAAATTAGGCCATGTGGTGGCTAATGACTGTAATCTCAGCACTTTGGGAGGCCAAGGCACGTGGATCACAAGGTCAGGAGAAGGAGGCAATCCTGGCGAACACGGTGAAACCACATCTCTACTAAAAATACCAAAAATTAGCCAGGCGTGGTGGCACATGCCTGTAGTCTCAGCTACTCAGGAGGCTGAGGCTGGAGAATCACTTGAATCTGGGATGCAGAGGTTGCAGTGAGCCAAGTTTGCACCACTACACTCCAACCTGGGTGACAGAACAAGACTCTGTTAAAAAAAAAAAAAAAAGATTAGACAGGTGTGGCGGTGTGTGCCTGTAATCCCAGTTATTTGAGAGGCTAAGGCAGGAGAATCAGTTGAACCTGGGAGGTGGTGGAGGTTGCAGTGAGCCAAGATGGCACCCTGTACTCCATCCTGGGCAATAGAGTGACAGTGTCAAAAAAAAAAAAAAATACCGAGGCGCAGTGCCTGCCACCTGTAATCCCAGCACTTTGGGAGTCTGAGATAGGTGGATCACCTCAGGACAGGAGTTTGAGATCGGCCTTACCAACAAGGTGAAACCCCATCTCTAGTAAAAATATAAAAATTTACCAGGAGTGGCTGCATGCACCTGTAATCCCAGCTACTGGGGAGGCTGAGACAGGAGAATTGCTTGAACCCGGGAGGCAGAGGTTGCTGTGAGCCGAGATCGCACCACTGCACTCCAACCTGGGCGACTAAGTAAGACTCTGTCTCAAAAAATATATACAAATTTATATTTGTATACATAAAATAAATATAAAAAAATAAATAAAAATAGAGTACACCAGAGTGTATCCCTTCATTGTTGGTGGACATGTGGGTTGTGTTCATTTTTGTCAGTTACAAATGATGTTGTTGTGAACATGTTTGTATTTCTATTTGGTTACCATTAGTGAGTATTTATGTACAGTATAAAGCAAGAGGTGAAACCATAGGTTACAGGGTAAACATATCTTCAGTTTTACTAGGTATTATTGGTTTCATCCCAATGTTAACACACCAACGGACAGTCTTACAAAGTCTGATAATTCCCAAATCTTTGCATTCTTCTTGACACTTAATTTTGTCAAAATTTTAATTTGAGTCTTTTGGTGGGTATGTGGCAATGATTGTGATATTAATTTACTTGGCCTTTTCTTCTCTGTAACAGGCCCTGTCAAGATACATGTGTGGCGTGGCAGGGGTAGGAGCCCCTAGAGGTAGCATGGGCTCTGGAATCCTTAATCATCCTATGTGAAAAAGTTGCTGGGGCTGTGATTTTTTTTTTTTCGAGACAGAGTTTAGCTCTTGTTGCCCAGGCTGGAGTGCAATGGCACTATCTCAGCTCACTGCAACCTCTGCCTCCCAAGTTCAAGTGATTCTCCTGCCTCAGCCTCCCAAGTAGCTGGGATTAGAAGCATGTGCCACCACACCCAGCTAATTTTTTGTATTTAGTAGAGATGGGGTTTCACCATGTTTGTCAGGCTGGTCTTGAACTCCTGACCTCAGGTGATCCACACACCTCAGCCTTCTAAAGTGCTGGGATTACAGGCATGCATCACTGCACCCTAATATTTCCTGTGTGCAATGGTGTAGCCAGGGTACAAAGCCAGTTCTTAATGATTCTGTCATCCAAATATTATATCTTCTCGATTCCCCTTGAGATATGCTCATTCCTCCATACAATTAAACAATCTCAATTACTCTTGAAGGAGCATAAAATCCTCCCTGTCTAATCATGGGTCCTTCCAAATTATTTGTTGGCTTGTGTTTAAAATATAAAAAACAGAATGTAGATTTTGTTTTCTTCTTTCTGCTTAACCTGAACAAAATGTCATAGATACCTCTTAGCCTGTTGCTAAACCAAGAAGAGTCACTTGAATAATGAACAAGAGTGGAGGGAAACCACATGGATAATTTATCATTACACTATCATCACATACATGGAATGCATCAATGAAACTTATGAAAAGAATTGAGTCATTTGTGGAAAAGTGTAAAGAGAATATAGGAGATGTCTCAAGTGAAGAGAAAAAAGCTGCAGAAAATAATTACAAAAAAAAGAGTGTTAATATGTAAATACAAATTCAGAGATTCAGGAGCATGAAGGGCTAAGTTAAGGGAAAAAATAATTATCAATATTTTCTTATTCATTATGGAGAGCAGGATGAATTCTTAAAAGGTCAAATAATTGTGAGTCTGATATATCTGATGATAATTTGTATTTTGTATTTCTAATGTTGTAAATGGTTATAAATTCACAGTCATTATTCCTATTTCCTTTAGACTAGTGACTATGGGTTTGATTGACAAAAACCCATTGGGTTAGTATCATTATCTATGTGTGTTCATCATGCTGTATGTTAAAATAAGTCCATCAATTTTTGTCTTGTGTTTGCTTTCATTTCATTTTAGTTTAGTTTCTTTGGACAGGGTCTCACTCTGTCACCCAGGCTGGAAGTGCAGTGGCATGACCAAAGCTCACTGCAGCCCATATATCTCCAGGCTCAGGTGATCCTCCTACCTCAGCCTCCCAAGTAGCAGGGACTACAGGCATAAGCCACCACACTTGACTAATTTTTGTATTTTTTGTAGAGATGGGGTTTTGATATGTTGATCACGCTGGTCTCAAACCCTTGGACTCAAATGATCCCCAGCCTGTTTTTATTTTATTAATTGGCTGATTCATTCAGACACATAATTATCAAGTCAAATCTCACTCTCTCCTTAGCATTTCCCTTCAGTTTAGCTGAGAAAATCTATTCCTATTTTAAAACCTATAGGATTATTCGAGTGTGGTGGCACATGCCTGTAATCCCAGGTACTCAGGAGGCTGAGGCAGGAGTATCACTTGAACCCGGGAGTGATATAGTGATTATATATAGTATACAACTATATAGTGATTATAGTTTATAATTTTAACTATATCATGTCTTCTGCCTCATAAGTACCACTGGACAAGGTCCCTTTTATGTACTCAGCTTCTGTCAGAGGTAAGTGTATTTTGAAGTGGAGAGCAAAGATAAGTGCAAAATTGGCATGGGGAACTAAGGTAATTATGAAAGTTCCAGATACAAAGAGAGAGGGCTCAATATGCCAGCAGTTCTCTACCAATCCATCCTAGCATTCTTCTTTTAGGATTGCCTAAATAATGCAGGAGATGGGTGCAAGACACACAAGTGTTCCAGAAACATCTAAACAAGGTACAGAGAAGAGGATAAGATAAAATAAGATGAGATAAGAATATTAGGAATGTCTTGTTCAGAAGATTGTCTACAGAGGCAAAAGGGACAGTTTCATTTTGCTGAGGGAAACAAGGTGGTAAGAACCCTCCTGGGGAAGACCCCCGCTTACCCTGATACAGAAAGAAGGTGTAAAATATCGTAATGGGAGAGCATCAGGCTGAGATAGCTCCCATGGCCTGGGTTTCTACATAGACAAAATGAAACAAGCTTAGCCCATCAACAAGTGGCCCACTGAGTATTAGCTGTGTAATGAGAGACCTACCACCAGGATAGTTCAAATAATGCAACTGCCCAAATTTTTGCCAATCAAATAATTTCTCTACTCTACTTCTATATTCACCCTATAAAAGCCTTCCTTACAAACACCTTCAGTAGATCCTCCAACCACTTTCAGTTTGGTGCTGCCTGATCCATGAATCTCTGTTTGCTCAAATAAACTCTTTAAAATTTTATAGGCTTAAGTTTATCTATTTTTTTTTCTCATTTTTAAAAATTGAGATGGAATCTTCCTATGTTGTCCAGGCTGGTCTTAAACTCCTGATCTCAAGGGATACTTCTGCCTCAGCCTCCTGAGTAGCTGGAATTATAGATGTGTGCCTCCACACCCAGCTTACATTTATCTTTAAACAAGGGTTTGACCCCTTTCTGAAATATATTTCTGTGAAGACCTGTACCCTCAGTGACACGGCAGGCTCATTTTAGACCATCGAGCACTTTTGTCTCTGGACCACAATTTGCCCTTTGTGACCTGCTCTACTAAGAAATTCAAGTGTAATTCAAGTTAATTTACCCTCTGCTGATCAGGGGAGATTGCTCTGGGTGCAAGTTCAAGACAGGCACTCACATCTTCTTTGGTACCCAAATCTCAGCATCACACAATACACCCATGTAATAAACCTGCACAGATTCCCTCCGGAATCTAAAATGAAAGTGGAAATTCATTAAAATTTTAATTTCACTTTATTACAAAACAAAGATAAATTTACTTCTTTCCAATTTTGATATATATATTATACTGATGTACACTCTGTATTCTATGATGAATTATACTGATTGAATTTCACATTTTAAACTAACACTGAATTGCTTTGAAAAACTCTATTGGGTCATAATGTATTATGTTTTTAATATATTTTAATACAATTTGCAAAAATTCTGTTTTAAAATTACATCTATGTTCCATAAATAAATAAATATGTAAAAAATAATAAATGTATTATTCAAGTAAAGATTATTGCAATATTTTTGAATATCTACTTAACCTCAACTAATTTTAATTCAGAAGTGGCAACTCCATAGAAATTCAACTTATTACTACCTTATTACTCATACTTGTCTCCTTGAAGAAGCTTCATTGCTATCATCCAGTTTAGACTGGGATGCCATAAATCTCTAGACTGAGTAGTATAATATTCACTGTTCAAATAAAGTCAAATTATTATTATAATGTTATGACACCTCCAAATACAAAAAGCAAGCCCATGGATGTCAGGTTAAGGTATAGAGACAAGTATTCCTACTTAATATCTTTTAGGGCAGACATATCCCAGCCAAGCTGATTGCAAAATGAAATGGACACCATATGGTGGAAGGGGACTTGGGACTCACACAGATTGGATTTTCATTCCAGCACTTACATACACAAGCTGCATGACTCTGGGTAGATTGCATATTCTCTCAGAGTTTTAATTTCCTCATTTGTGCAATGGCAGTTAATGCCTATGGGCTATGGCTGATGTGGGGATAAGAGAACCTACATGGATGCATGAGCAGGGCCTGGTCCATAGAGCAACTGGCATCAACAAATGGAAGACCCCTTCCCATCTTGTCTTTGCGTGCCCTACAAAATCCAGAATATGTGGGTATAAAAAGTACCCTTAAAAGAGACAGAATTGGAAACTCTTGCAAAAAGAGATTGGAAAGGTGTCACATCTTGTGGCATGAGGAGTTGTGGGCATACACTTGAACTTTGTGCTGTAAGGTATCCACAGAACTTCAGTAGCCTCAGAGAACAGTTTAGATGTCATTTTATTCATCTACCATAGAACTTCCTCTTCTTTTTTTTATTATTATTATACTTTAAGTTTTAGGGTACATGTGCACAATGTGCAGGTTAGTTACATATGTATACATGTGCCATGCTGGTGTGCTGCACCCATTAACTTGGCATTTAGCATTAGGTATATATCCTAATGCTATCCCTCCCCCCTCCCCCCACCCCACAACAGTCCCCAGAGTGTGATGTTTCCCTTTCTGTGTCCATGTGTTCTCATTGTTCAATTCCCATCTATGAGTGAGAACATGCGCTGTTTGGTTTTTTGTCCTTGTGATAGTTTACTGAGAATGATGATTGCCAATTCCACCCATGTCCCTACAAAGGACATGAACTCATCAATTTTTATGGCTGCATAGTATTCCGTGGTGTATATGTGCCACATTTTCTTAATCCAGTCTATCATTGTTGGACATTTGGGTTTGTTCCAAGTCTTTGCTCTCGTGAACAGTGCCACAATAAACATGCGTGTGCATGTGTCTTTATAGCAGCATGATTTATAGTCCTTTGGGTATATACCCAGTAATGGGATGGCTGGGTCAAATGGTATTTCGAGTTCTAGATCTCTGAGGAATCGCCATACTGACTTCCACAATGGTTGAACTAGTTTAGAGTCCCACCAACAGTGTAAAAGTGTTCCTATTTCTCCACATCCTCTCCAGCACCTGTTGTTTCCTGACTTTTTAATGATCGCCATTCTAACTGGTGTGAGATGGTATCTCATTGTGGTTTTGATTTGCATTTCTCTGATGGCCAGTGATGATGAGCATTTTTTCATGTGTCTTTTGGCTGCATAAATGTCTTCTTTTGAGAAGTGTCTCTTCATATCCTTTGCCCACATTTTGATGGGGTTGTTTGTTTTCTTCTTGTAAATTTGTTTGAGTTCATTGTAGATTCTGGATATTAGCCCTTTGTCGGATGAGTAGGTTGAGAAAATTTTCTCCCAATTTGTGTTTAATTAGATCTCATTCGTCAATTTTGGCTTTTCTTGCCATTGCTTTTGGTGTTTTAGACATGAAGTCCTTGCCCATGCCTATGTCCTGAATGGTAATGCCTAGGTTTTCTTCTAGGGTTTTTATGGTTTTAGGTCTAACATTTAAGTCTTTAATCCATCCTGAATTAATTTTTGTATAAGGTGTAAGGAAGGGATCCAGTTTCAGCTTTCTACATCTGGCTAGCCAGTTTTCCAGCACCATTTATTAAATAGGGATTCCTTTCCCTATTGCTTGTTTTTCTCAGGTTTGTCAAAGATCAGATAGTTGTAGATATGTGGCATTATTTCTGAGGGCTCTGTTCTGTTCCATTGATCTATATCTCTGTTTTGGTACCAGTACCATCCTGTTTTGGTTACTGTAGCCTTGTAGTATAGTTTGAAGTCAGGTAGTGTGATGCCTCCAGCTTTGTTCTTTTGGCTTAGGATTGACTTGGTGATGCAGGCTGTTTTTTGCTTCCATATGAACTTTAAGGTAGCTTTTTCCAATTCTGTGAAGAAAGTCATTGGTAGCTTGATGGGGATGGCATTGAATCTATAAATTACCTTGGGCAGTATGGCCATTTTCACGATATTGATTCTTCCTACCCATGAGCATGGTATGTTCCTCCATTTGTTTGTATCCTCTTTTATTTCATTGAGCAGTGGTTTGTAGTTCTCCTTGAAGAGGTCCTCCACGTCCCTTGTAAGTTGTATTCCTAGGTATTTTATTCTCTTTGAAGCAATTGTGAATAGGAGTTCACTCATGATTTGGCTCTCTGTTTGTCTGTTATTGGTGTATAAGAATGCTTGTGATTTTTGTACATTGATTTTGTATCCTGAGACTTTGCTGAAGTTGCTTATCAGCTGAAGGAGATTTTGGGCTCAGACAATGGGGTTTTCTAGATATACAATCATGTCATCTGCAAACAGGGACAATTTGACTCCCTGTTTTTCTAATTGAATACCCTTTATTTAGACTCCCACACAATAATAATGGGAGATTTTAACACCCCACTGTCAACATTAGGCAGATCAACGAGACAGAAAGTTAACAAGGATACTCAGGAATGGAACTCAGCTCTGCACCAAGCGGACCTAATAGACATCTACAGAACTCTCCACCCCAAATCAACAGAATATATATTTTTTCAGCACCACACCACACCTATTCCAAAATTGACCACATAGTTGGAAGTAAAGCTCTCCTCAGCAAATGTAAAAGAACAGAAATTATAACAAACTGTCTCTCAGACCACAGAGCAATCAAACTAGAACTCTGGATTAAGAAACTCACTCAAAACCACTCAACTACATGGAAACTGAACAACCTGCTCCTGAATGACTACTGGGTACATAATGAAATGAAGGCAGAAATAAAGATGTTCTTTGAAACCAATGAGAACAAAGACACAACGTACCAGAATCTCTGGGACACATTCAAAGCAGTGTGTAGAGGGAAATTTATATCACTAAATGCCCACAAGAGAAAGCAGGAAAGATCCAAAATTGACACCCTAACATCACAATTCAAAGAACTAGAAAAGCAAGAGCAAACACATTCAAAAGCTAGCAGAAGGCAAGAAATAACTAAAATCAGAGCAGAACTGAAGTAAAGAGAGACACAAAAAACCCTTCAAATAATTAATCCAGGAGCTGGTTTTTTGAAAGGATCAACAAAATTGATAGACCGCTAGCAAGACTAATAAAGAAAAAAAAGAAGAATCAAATAGATGCAATAAAAAATGATAAACGGGATATCACCACTGATCCCACAGATATACAAACTACCATCAGAGAATACTACAAACACCTCTATGCAAATAAACTAGAAAATCTAGAGGAAATGGATAAATTCCTGGACACATACACTCTCCCAAGACTAAACCAGAAAGAAGTTGAATCTCTGAATAGACCAATAACAGGATCTGAAATTGAGGCAATAATCAATAGCTTACCAACCAAAAAGAGTCCAGGACCAGATGGATTCACAGCCGAATTCTACCAGAGGTACAAGGAGGAACTGCTACCATTCCTTCTGAAACTATTCCAATCAATAGAAAAAGAGGGAATCCTCCCTAACTCATTTTATGAGGCCAGCATCATCCTGATACCAAAGCCGGGCAGAGACACAACCAAAAAAGAGAATTTTAGACCAATATCCTTGATGAACATTGATGCAAAAATCCTCAATAAAATACTGGCAAACCGAATCCAGTAGCACATCAAAAAGCTTATCCACCATGATCAAGTGGGCTTCATCCCTGGGATGCAAGGCTGGTTCAATATATGCAAATCAATAAATGTAATCCAGCATATAAAGAGAACCAAAGACAAAAACCACATGATTATCTCAATAGATGCAGAAAAGGCCTTTGACAAAATTCAACAACCCTTCACCAAAGACAAAAACCACATGATTATCTCAATAGATGCAGAAAAGGCCTTTGACAAAATTCAACAACCCTTCATGCTAAAAACTCTCAATAAATTAGGTACTGATGGGACGTATCTCAAAATAATAAGAGCTATCTATGAGAAACCTGCAGCCAATATCATACTGAATGGGCAAAAACTGGAAGCCTTCCCTTTGAAAACTGGCACAAGACAGGGATGCCCTCTCTCACCACTCCTATTCAACATAGTGTTGGAAGTTCTGGCCAGGGCAATTAGGCAGGAGAAGGAAATAAATAACCTCCTCTTCTTTTCTGAGATTTCCAGACAGTAACTTTTACAGCTCTAATAATGCAGTTCTTTCCCAATTGTTTGGACTATTCTAGTAGATACAAAGCAGTATTTCACCAGCAGATGCTACTGCAGTTCATATGATGATTTCAACCTGAGAATCCCTTTAAAGTTATGCAATACATTTTTTGGAAATAGGGTGAAAGTAGTTTAAGTTTAAAATCCTATAAAATAGATTTACAGTAAATAATTACTTGTTGCAATATCTATCATACTATCTTATATTCACACATGTATTGGTGTCCTAATACATATGTATGAGAGTGAAAGTTACCTGAGGTCAGAGACTGTGCCATATGTTCCCTGCACCACTGGTGCCTACCTCAGCACATGATATACAGTAGATGCTCAAAAAATACTTTCACTTAAAAAACGCACTAAGAATAAATCTTATTAGACATCAAAATATGTATGAGTACAATCTGGGGACATAGTCAGAAGCTCAAAATTCAATCTTATTTATTTTTTATTTGGAGACAGAGTCTCACTCTGTCACCCAGGCTGGAGTTCAGTGGCATGATCTCAGCTTACTGCAACCTTCCTCTCCCAGGTTCAAGTGATTCTCCTGCCTCAGCCTCCAGAGTAGCTGGGATTACAGGTGCACACCAACAGCCCAGCTAATTTTTTTTGGATTTTTAGTAGACACAGGGTTTCACCATGTTGGCCAGGCTGGTCTCAAACTCCTGAGCTCAGGCAATCTGCCCACCTTGGTCTCCCAAAATGCTGGAATTACAGGTGTCAGCCACCACGCACAGCCACAAAATGTTTTAAAGTAGCTTCAAAACCCATTTGCAAATAGGTGTATTCATAACAAGATGAAAATAAGAAAACATTGAGCTTCATATAATAGAAGGGTTCTGCCTGGATTTGCATGTGGCCCCATCATTTGCTGTTGGGCCGTGGTCAGGTTACTTAGCTGCTCTCTGCCTCCACACAGGCTTTATGCCTGTGCATCCCTCATCTATAAAATGGGAATAATAAGAATATCTGACAATTAGAAGTGGAGAAAATATATGTAAAGGCCTTTGAAAAGAGCTTGTCAAAGCTCAATAATTGTCCTCAATAATTGCTCTCAATAAATGTCAGCTATTATTCAATAATAATCATAATCATAAAAATGTATGACTCAAAGAAAGATTCCTACCTCATATCCAGCTTCCCAAAAGAATGTCAGACATTGGACCTGTGAAAGGAATGACACTGAGATGTATTTTCACATTGCTAAGTTGGCTTTTTCTCTTTGCCTTTCAATTTCTGCAGTCCCTACTCTAAGCCCATGGTCCACCTTTTTATTTTTCCTCCTAAAATGTCTTCCCTTCTTGTAAGATTTACTTTTCCTTAAAAAGGGCCCTTTTCATCTACCCACTCTTTTGCCCTTCCCAGAAGCTGGTTAATGGGCACAAAAATACAGTTAGATGGAAGGAACAGAAGAATTTCTAGTGTTCAATGGCACAGTAGGGTGATGATCATTAACAATAACTTATATATTTCAAAATGACTAGAGGAAAGATGGGGGATGTTCTCAACACAAATAAATGATAAATGTTTGAGGTGATGGATATGCAAATTATCCTGATTTGATCACTACACATTGTATGCATGTATCAAAATATCACATGTACCCTAGAAATATGTATAATTGTCATGTATCAATAAAAATAAAAAGGCCTATTTCTCTTTCCTTCCTCCCCACATTCCCTCCTGTCCCAGATATGTGTTGTTCCTGGTGCTCTCCTGCCTCATGTTCAGCCAGCACTGAGCCAGCAGGAAGGATCTCACAGGTCACATCCTGAGATCAACCCTCCACTCCTTCAAGTAACAATCCTCCTGCTTTTAGTCATTTATATCCTTTGGTTCATAGATATTTTGAGTCAAGTGCCTTCTAACTACTGACCTACATAACATCCCTTGGTTTTTAAAGATAATACAAAGGGGATTTTAGTAACAATATTGAGTCATCACAGAATCTAATGAAGATGACAATGAAGTTTGCACATTGACTGACTCTTCTTTTCACAAAAGATTTCACTGTAGCATGCTATGAAGTTTGGTAGCACTTTACCCACAGTAGAATTTATATCAAAATTGGAATCAAGCCTCTCAAACCCTGCCACTCCTCTATCAACTAAGTTTATGGAATATTCTAAGTCCTTTGTTGCTTTTTCCACAATGTTCACAACATTTTCACCAGTAGTGGATTCCATCCCAAGAAACCACTTTCTTTCCTCATTCATAATAAGCAACAGTAATATATTATTTTATGTATATTATATATGTATTATTATATAATATAAATTCTATTATATATTAATTATATTAAATTATATATTGTAATCTATATTATGTTATTATATATTATAATATATTATATTACATTATTATATAATAATATATTATATTACATTATTATATATTATAATATATTATATTACATTATTATATATTATAATATATTATATTACATTATTATATATTATAATATATTATATTACATTATAATATATAATAATAGTCTATATTATAATATAATATATAATGATAGTCTATATTATAATATAATATATAAGATTCTATATTATAATGAAATATGTAATAATATTCTATATTATAATATAATATATAAAAATATTCGATATTATAATATAATATAGAATAATATTCGATATTATAATATAATAATATATTATTATATAATATAGAATAATATTCTATATTATAACATTATATATTATAAGAGTCTATATTATAATATTCTATATTATATTATAATATTCTATATAATATTCTATATTATAATATAATGTATAATAATATTCCATATTATATTACAACATTCTATATCATAATAGAATATACATTACAATATTCTGTATCATAATAGAATATATATTACAATATTCTGTATCATAATAGAATATATATTACAATATTCTGTATCATAATAGAATATATATTACAACATTCTGTATCATAATAGAATATATATTACAACATTCTGTATCATAATAGAATATATATTACAACATTCTGTATCATAATAGAATATATATTACAATATTCTGTATCATAATAGAATATATATTACAACATTCTGTATCATAATAGAATATATATTACAACATTCTGTATCATAATAGAATATATATTACAATATTCTGTATCATAATAGAATATATATTACAATATTCTGTATCATAATAGAATATATATTACAACATTCTGTATCATAATAGAATATATATTACAACATTCTGTATCATAATAGAATATATGTTACAATATTCTGTATCATAATAGAATATATATTACAATATTCTGTATCATAATAGAATATATGTTACAATATTCTGTATCATAATAGAATATATATTACAATATTCTGTATCATAATAGAATATATATTACAACATTCTGTATCATAATAGAATATATATTACAATATTCTCTATCATAATAGAATATATATTACAATATTCTGTATCATAATAGAATATATATTACAACATTCTGTATCATAATAGAATATATATTACAACATTCTGTATCATAATAGAATATATATTACAACATTCTGTATCATAATAGAATATATATTACAACATTCTGTATCATAATAGAATATATATTACAACATTCTTTATCATAATAGAATATATATTACAACATTCTGTATCATAATAGAATATATATTACAACATTCTGTATCATAATAGAATATATATTACAATATTCTGTATCATAATAGAATATATATTACAATATTCTGTATCATAATAGAATATATATTCTATATCATAATATAATAGATATTACAATATTCTATATCATAAGATAATAAGTATTATAATATTCTATATCATAAGATAATAAGTATTATAATATTCTATATCATAAGATAATATGTATTATAATATTCTATATCATAATATAATATGTATTATAATATTCTATATCATAATATAATATGTATTATAATATTCTATATCATAATATAATATGTATTATAATATTCTATATCATAATAGAATATGTATTATAATATTCTGTATCATAATAGAATATGTATTATAATATTCTGTATCATAATAGAATATGTATTATAATATTCTGTATCATAATAGAATATGTATTATAATATTCTGTATCATAATAGAATATGTATTATAATATTCTGTATCATAATAGAATATGTATTATAGTATTCTATATTATATAAGCAAAAATGATATCTCTTGGTTTTTAAAGATAATACAAAGTGGATTTTAGTAACAATCTTGAGTTGTCACAGAAGCTAAAGAAGTTGCAGATTCCATGAAGCCATCCAAGCATATAAAGCCCATTTCCCTGAGTCCCTTTTCCTTAGCTCAAGGCCACAAAAAATCAGAACATGAATTCCAGACCTCATTTGCAGTATGTCTAAATAATTATGAGTTACAAATAAAGCTAACAAATAGTTAAATATGTTCCATTCTCCTACTTTGATAAATATACTGCCATAATAACCCACAAGGTCAAAGTCGAGTGTAGAAATCTCTGATTCCTTGGTGCCCTGCAAGCTAATGTGGTAGTAAAGGGAGAGCTGATCCTGAGCCCCAGGCTAAACTTTTTTCCATCTAATTCCATTTATTTCCATTAAGATTGCAGCAATTTGGCCGGGTGCGGTGGGTCATGTCTGTAATCCCAGCACTTTGGGAGGCTGAGTCAGACGGATCATCTGCGGTTGGGAGTTCGAGACCATCCTAACCAACGTGGTGAAACACCGTGTCTACTAAAGATACAAAATTAGCTGAATGAGGTGGCATATGCCTATAATGCCAGCTACTCAGGAGGCTGAGGCAGGAGAATCACTTGAACCCAGGAGGCGGAGGTTGTGGTGAGCCGAGATCGTGCCATTGCACTCCAGCCTGGGCAACAAAGAAAAACTCCATCTCCAAAAAACAAACAAACAAAAAGATTGCAGCAATTCACTCACATCTTCGGGCTCCACTTATAATTCTAGTTCTCTTGCTATCTTCACCACAACTGTGGTTCCTTCCTCTGCTAAGGTCTTGAACCCCTCAATGTCATTTATGAGGGTCGGAATCAACTTCTTCCAAACTCCTATTAATGCTGCTATTTTTACCTCCTCTGGTGAATCATGAATGTTCTTAGCGGCATCTATCATAGTGAGTCCTTTCCAGAAGGTTTCCAATTGACTTTGCCCAGATCCATCACAGGAATCATGACCTATGGCAGTAACAGCCTTATAAAATACATTTCTCAAATAATAAGACTTGAAAGTCAAAATGATGCCTCAATCCACGGACGACAGAATAGATGGTGTGTTGGCAGGCATGAAACCAGCATGTGTTTCCCTGTACATCTCCATTAGAGCTCTTTAGTCACCAGGCACATTGTCAAAGAGCTGAAGTATTTGAAATGAATCTTTTTTTCTGAGCTGTAGGTCTCAACAGTGGGGTTAAAATACTCAGTAACCCATGCACTAAGCAGCTCTGATATCATCCAAGTGTTGTTGTTAAATTTTTAGAGTACGGTTAGAGTAGATTAAGCATAGTTCTTGAGAGGTGCCCTAGGATTTATGGAATAGCAAATGAGCATTGGCTTGTAATAAGAAAGTCAGCTTGTCCTTTAAATCTTTTTTTTTTCTTGATATAAGGTCTCACCCCATTACCCAGGCTGGATTGCAGTGGCATGATCTTGGCCCACTCCATACTTGACCTCCTTGGCCCCACAATCCTCCCACCTCAGCCTCCTGAGTAGCTGGCACTAGTAGCATGCACCACCATACCTGGCGTATTTTTATTTATTTATTTATTTATTAATTTTTGTTAGAGACAGGGTTTCACCATATTGCCCAGGCTGGTCTCAAGCTCCTAAGCGCAAGCCATTCTCCCACTTCAGCCTCACAGAGTGCTGAGATTACGGGCGTGATCCACCCAGTCTGTCCTCTAAATTCGTGTTATGGAGACTCATTTTCATGGTTAAAATGTCCTGAATTGACTGTGGCCTGTTGAGAGGTGGGATGGAGGAAACTACTTATGGAAAATGAAGAAGAAAGGGAAGCACACCAGAAGCAAGAAAGTGTCATCAATTTTTACATCAAGGACTCCATGATAAAGAGAAAGTACAGGTGGCCTGTTATCATGGGTGACCATTGGACTGTGGACTGCAACTGCATCTACCAGGTTATTCTGGATAGTCCCATTTTTAAATTTTTGACCTGATATTCATGAACATAGTGCTACTGGTCAGACCTTTGTCCAGGTTTAAGCTTCAGAACATAATGCCTTCATGCAGTGGGAGGCCCGGTTAGGGTTATGATTCTGCCCTAGGGCATCTGCCCCTTCTGACCTGGAGGTAAACTTGGCATCTACCACTTACCTCCACACTTGAACAGGCAAGGATGGGCTGAGCACAGAGGCTCACATCTGTAACTCCAGCACTTTGGGGGGCCAAGGCAGGAGGATCACTTATGGCCAGGAGTTCAAGACCAGCCTGGGCAATATAGTGAGACCTCTTATCTGTAAAAACAAACAAACAAAACTGAGGATGGGTGGGTGACAGGGAACAGTTCAACATGGGAAACCATTAATCTGAGAACTGGAAGGACCCTTAGGCCAGCCCCCCCATTAACAGAGGAGACTCTGCCCTGAGATTATAGCCTAAGGTAATGCATTGAGCTTTTCTAGAGATTTGAAAATAATCAATCTTAAACCCCCAAGCATACTGCTACTGTTTGCTATTGAATAATGTTTTCTAGTCTGGGTGTGGTGGCTCCTGCCTGTAATCCCAACATTTTAGAATGTTGAGGCAAGTGGATCACCTGAGGTCAGGAGTTCGAGACCAGCCTGGCCAACATGGTGAATCCCCGTCTCTACAAAAATACAAAAAATTAGCAGGCCAACCTGTTGCGTGCTGGTAATCCAAGCTGCTTGGGAGGGTGACACAGGAGAATCCTTTGATCCTGGGAGGCATAGGTTACGGTGAGCTGAGATCACACCATCACACTCCAGCCTGGGCTGCAAGAGTCAAATTTCATCTCAAAAATAATGATAATAATAATGTTTTCTACAAGCAAGGAGTTACTTTGTACTGTGAACTAGTGTGAAATGATCCGCCATGTGTAAGCTTTTGGATTGATGACAGTTATTTCTAGATCACAGAGGTGGGAATGCTTGTTGATCATCTTCTATGTTGTTTGTTATATTGATTGATTTTTTTAAATTAGCATTTTTATAACAATAAGGTCATAAAAATAAGTAATTAAAATAAAGTAAAGTAACCTAAAAAGGTCAAGCGTGGTGGCTCACACCTGTAATCCCAGCACTTTGGCAGGCCGAGGTGGGTGGATCCCTTGAGGTCAGGAGTTCAGGACCAGCCTGGCCAACGTGGTGAAACCCCATCTCTACTGAAAATACAAAAATTAGTCAGGTGTGGTGGCAGGCACCTGTAATCCCAGCTACTCGGGAGGTTGAGGCAGGAGAATCGCTTGAACCCAGGAGAAGGTGCTTGCAGTGAGCTGAGATTGTGCCATTGCACTCCAGCCTGGGTGACAAGAGCTAAACTCTGTCTCAAAACAAAACAAAATGAAAATCTAAATGTAATTGAGTTGAATATTTACACTTTTAATCGACATTTCAAATTAGATTCTAATTCCATTTAAAAAAGCATGTTATAGAAGTAAATGTACTCAATTATATTAACTCTGTGGTTTCATTTAAGCAATTTGTTTTATGAAGGGACACAAATCCAACCAGATTTTAACAGTGTATAAATATGTGTTTATTAATTTAATTACAATGACAATACTCTCAACTCCCCATTTGAATAAAGGAGAGCATCTGATCTGTGTTCTGGGACAGTGTGCACTATAGGTGTGTGGAAATACCGATGCCCTCAGCTGTGTGGCAGGCTCAGGGGGACCTGGAGTGCAGGAGCCCCTGGGCCATTCACCTCTGGCCACAAAAGTCATTGTTCATTTACCCCCACCTGCTATAGAAATACTATTTTCAGTGGTTGTTATGATGCAAAAGAAAAGAAGCAGGGAGATTTATTAAACGTTTACATAAAAGATATGTTGGTAAATAAAGTCTACTTTCTTCTGGCTTGACTAAAAATCTATACTAGTATTTATGCCTTTTGGAAATTAGAGATGCCAATTTAAATATTATGAAGCAAAGCAACTGAGTATTAGGTAAGACAGCCAAGTACAACTGCAGAATTGTAGAGGTTATGGGTTACATGTATAAGAATATTTCATAGCAATAATCTTTTAGAACTCTGTGAAGACACTCCACAGTGAAGCAGAAATTAGAACAGAATTAATAATACTGTGTATGCTCTCAGTCCACCAATTTATCAAAACTAGCTTCATGATTCAGGAGGGTGTCTGCTCTTTTGCAATTGGAAGAAAAGAAAGAATATTTTATTTTTTGACTCTTTAGATTTTCTTCACTAACACTATTTCCAAGGCTAAGTAAGGGGGTTGCAAGTAACACCAAGAGAAAAAACCAGTCTTGAGCAGCTTTTTAAAAATGGTCTTTAAATATGGAAAATGAAGCCAGGTGTGGTGGCTCACTCTTGTGATCCCAGCACTTTGGGAGCCTGAGGTGGGAGGATTGCTTGAGGCCAAATGTTTGAGACCAGCCTGGGCAGCATAGCAAGATCCCCACCATTGCAAAAAATAATAATTTTTTAAAAAATTAGCTGGATGTGGTGGTGCATGCCTTAGAGTCCCAGTTACTTGGGAGGCTGAGGTAGGAGGAGCTCTTGATCCCAGGAGTTCAAGTCTGAAGTAAGCTGTGATTGCACCACTGGCCTCAAGCCTGGGCAACAAAGTGAGACCTCTCTCTTTCTCTCTCTCTCTCTCTCTCTCTAAATATACATATATATATATATATATATATATATATATATATATAAACACACATATGGAAAAGGGAAGGGCCAAGAATATCAAAGACATTGAAGAAGAGGAAAGATTTGTCCTGCCAAATATCAGAACTTTTATAAAGCTACAGCAATTAAGACAGGGTGGTCCTCACTGATAAACTGACTAATGAAACAGAATAGAGAGCTCCCAGGCAAATCTACATAAATTTAATCTTCGATATGTGATGTAGGTGACATGGCAGATCAGCAAGGAAAGAAAGGACTTTTCAATAAATAGAATAGAAAAATAATGGTTATTGATATAAGAAACAAAGTGAAATTATATTCCTACTTCACTCTATATACAAACATTAAATTCCAAATGGACAAAGACTTACATGTCAGAAACAAAACTTTAAAACTTTTAGTAGAAAATGTAAGTGAATGAGACACAAAAAGCCCCTTAACCATTAAAAAAGATTAGACATTTTGACTATCACAAAATTCAGAATTTTTTACATCAAAAAGTGGAAAGATAGGCTGGGCACCATGTCTCAAGCCTGTAATCCCAACAGTACATCACCTGAGGTCAGGAGTTTGAGACCAGGCTGGTCAACATGGTGAAACCCCATCTCTACTAAAAATACAATAAATTAGACTGGCATTAGTGGCAGACACCTGTAATCCCAGCTACTTGGGAAGCTGAGGCACGAGAATGGTCTGAACCCGGGAGATGGAGGTTGCAGTGAGCCACTGCACTCCAGCCTGAATGACAGAGTGAGACTCTGTCTCAAAAACAAAAAATAGAAATTAAAAAATAAAAGTAAAAAAGTCAAAAGATAAACTATAAATTATAGAAGATATTTGCAGTACCTATAAGCTACAAAAATTAATATCATATCAACTAAGTATAAGGAGCTCCTGTGAATTAATTTTAAAAATAGTAACCCAACACAAAATTGGGAAAAGACATTAATACGGATTTCACGAAAGAGAAAGCCTGCAAAACATAAAAATTTTCTCAACCTCATTAGTAATCAGGGAAATGCACAAGATACTACCATCTATTCTCTCCAAAAATATTAAAAAGATTGACAATACCAAATGTATTAGTCCACATTCACACTGCTGATAAAGACATACCCGAGACAGGGAAGAAAAAGAGGCTTAATTGGATTAAGGGATCCACATGGCTGAGGAGGCCTCAGAGTTATGGCGGTGGATGAACAGCAATTCTTACATGGCAGTGGCAAGAGAATATGAGAAGGAGGAAAAAGAAGCAAAAGACAAAGCCACTAACCCATCAGATCTTGTGAGATTTATTCACTATCACAAGAATAGCATGGGGAAGACCAGCCTCAAAGATTCAACTACCTCTCTTGGTTCCCTCCCTGAACATATGGGAATCCTGATCAATACAACTCAAGTTGAGATGTGGGTAGGGGCATAGACAAACCATGTTATTCTGCTCCTGGCCCCTCCAAATCTGATGTCCTCACATTTCAAAACCAATCATGCCTTCCCAACAGTCCCCCAAAGTCTTAACTAATTTCAGCATTAACCCAAATGCCCGCTGTCCAAAGTCTCATCTGAGACAAGGCAAGTCTCTTCTGCTTATGACCCTGTAAAATCCAAATCAAGCTAGTTACTTCCTAGATACAATGGGGGTACAGGTAATTGAGTAAATACAGCTGTTCCAAATGGGAGTAATTGGCCAAAACAAAGGGGTTACAGGCCCCATGCAAGTCCAAAATCCAGCAAGGTAGTCCAATTTTAAAGCTCCAAAATGATCTCCTTTGACTCCATGTTTCACATCAAGGTCATGCTGATGCAAGACGTCAGCTCCCACAGCCTTGGGTAGTTCTGCCCCTGTGGTTTTAGAGGGTATAGCCCACCTCGTGGCTGTTTACACGGGCTGATGTTGAGTGTCCACAGCTTTTCCAGGCTCATGGTGCAAGCTGTAAGTCAATCTACCATTCTGGGGTCTGGAGGAGAGTGGCCCTCTCCTCACAGCTCCACTAGGAAGTGCCCCAGTAGGGACTCTGTGTAGGGGCTCTGACCCCACATTTCCCTTCTGCACAGCCCTAGCAGAGGTTCTCCATCAGAGCACCACCCCTGCAGCAAACTTCTGCTTGGATATCCAGGTGTTTTCAAACATCCTCTGAAATCTAGGTGGAGGTTTCCAAACCTCAATTCTTGACTTCTATGCATGTGCAGGCTGAACACAACTTGGAAGCTGCCAAGGCTTGGTGCTTGCACTCTCAAGGTCATGGCCTGAGTTCTATGTTGTCCCCTTTCAGCCATGGCTGGAGGGGCTGAAATGCAGAGAAACCAGGCCCTAGACTACACACAGCACAGTGAACCTGGCCCAGCCCAGAAATCCATTTTATCCTCCTAGGCCCCGGGCTTGTGATGGGAGGGGCTGCTGTGATGACCTATGACATGTCCTGTAGACATATTCCCCATTGTTTTTGGGATTCACATTCAGCTTCTTGTTACTTATGCAAATTTCTGCAGACAGCTTGGATTTATCCTCAGAAAATGGGATTTTCTTCTCTACCACATTGTCAGGCTGCAAATTTTCCAAAACTGTATGCTCTGCTTCCTTTATAAAACTGAAGACCTTTAACATCACCCAAGTCACCTCTTGAATGCTTTACTGCTTAGAAATTTCTTCCAGCAGATACCCTAAATTATCACTCTCAAGTTCAAAGTTCCACAAATCTCTAGGACAGGGGCAAAATGCTGCCATTCTCTTTGCTAAAACAACGAGAGTTACATTTGCTCCAGTTCACTACAAGTTCCTCATCTCCATCTGAGACCACCTCAGCCTGGACCTTATTGTTCAAAACACTATCAGCATTTTTGTCAAAGTCATTCAGCAAGTCTCTAGGAGGTTCCAAATTTTCCCACCTTTTCCAGTGTCCTTCTGAGCCCTCCAAACTATTCCAACCTCTGCATGTTGCCAAGTTTCAAAGTCGCTTGCACATTTTTGGGTATCTTTTCAGGAGCACCCCACACCACTGGCATCAATTTACTGTGTTAGTCTGTTTTCACACTGCTGATAAAGACACTCAATTCTGAGAAGAAAAAGAGGTGTAAAGAAAAAGAACTGTAATTGGATTTACAGTCCCACATGGTGGGGGAGGCCTCTGAGTCATGGCAGGAGGTAAAAGGGACTTCTTACATGGCAGCAGCAAGAGAAAATGAGGAGGAAGCCAAAGCAGAATCCCCTGATAAACCCATCAGATCTCATAAGGCTTATTCACTATCATGAGAATAGCACAGGAAAGACTGGCCTCTGTGATTCAGTTACCTCACCCTGGTTCCCTCCCATAACATGTGGGAATTCTGGGAGATAGAATTCAAGCTGAGATTTGGGTGTGGACACAGCCAGACCATATCACCAAATATGGAGAGACTGAATCAACAAGATCATCTCAAACTAATACAGGAGGTGAGAGTTTAAATTAGAACAACCACTTTGGAAAGCAATTTGGATTATCTTATAAATTTGAGCATTCTCATATGTTATGACAAAGTAATTCCTCTACCATAGGCCCTGGAGAAACTCTTGACAATATGTACCAGAAGTAGTTAAAAAAAATGCTCATGTAATGCCATTCATAACAGCAAATATCTGCAAATAAGCCAAATGTTCATTAATAGGAGAATGGGTAAATTAATAGGAGAATGGGTAAATAAATTATACCCTTAAAAACTAAATAATATGTCATTTAGGGTAATCATATGTATGCAATAAAACAATGTTTTCTTTAAAGGAAGAGAATCCTAAACATAAATTCAGGGTAGTAGTTACCCTCGGGCTGAAGGGTGAAAATCAGGAAAAAGGACAGAGGAGGAGCAGATGTTAGGGTCAGAACCCTAGTTCTTTGGTTGTGTTGTGGGTTCACAAATGATTACCATATTGTTCAAATACATTTACACAGAGGCCCAGGCACAGACAAGGATGAAATAGGAGCCAAGGTGTGCTATGAGCCAAGGATTATGATTAATCCAATTTTGTGCACTTTAAGCCATTTGAAAAACAGAAAAGCAAAACAACAAAATAATTTTTAAGAAATTGAATATAGGGTGCTATGCTCTGAATGTGTCCCCCTAAAATTAATCACCAATGTCATAGGATTAGGAAGGAGGGCTTTTAGGTAGTGATTCAGTCATGAAGGGAGAGTCTTCACGAATGAGTTTAGGATCCTTACACAAGGACTGGAGGGAGTGGGCTTCCCCTGTTTTGCCCTTCCACCTTCTGCCATGTGAGGACACGGTGCATCTCCTCCTGAAGACACAGTGCACAAGATACCATCTTGGATGCAGAGACCAGGCCCTCACCAGACACCAGTCCTGCTGGCACCCTGATCTTGGACTTCTAGCCTATGGAACTGTGAGAAATACATTTCTGTTCTTCAGAAATTACCCAGCCTAGTGTATTTTCTTATATAGTAGCACAAACTCATTAAGGCATAATGCCTCTTATCATTTTCTTCTACCATTTTCTTTGTTGCCTCTTTAGCACTGGGTCATTTTATATTTGATCCTTCATAATATCTCTTACTTTTGGTTTTTCACATTTCTGTTCCAAGTGTATTCTTAGATATATATTTTCCACGATTAGTATCCAGGTCAGAAAGTCCAGAATATGTTCTTTTAAGGGTTCCATTTCTGCAACAATAAAGTATTAATGCCTCCTGTAAACTAGGTATTTCCTTTCCAATTGTAACTGCCATTTGGAAGCAAAGTAGAATTACAGTCCATGAGTGTGGAGGTGATTTTTCAAGTATCTAGAGTATGGTTAAATGCTGGTTTTTAATGACACAGATACATTGATTGCTTGGCACACTAGGGTATCAGTTGCTAGTTATCTCTGTATTTATCCATATTGTTACAGAGGGAAAGTACAGACCGTGAAGTTGGACCAGCTGTCATACCCACAACATTTGGGGAGCTTTGATTTTTTTTTAACCTTTAGCTGCTTAACTGTAACACGTAGCAGCTCAGGTGAAAAGCATCTTTATTGTGGGGACTTTCCCTTAGTGCTCTGTGGCACAAAAGTGCAGACCTATGTAGAAGCATTTAAGTATTTTGTGCATCAACAGGAAAATTAAAGGAACAAATTCTTATTGTATCCTTTAGTCCCTGAAGACAAAACCACAGTGACAGTAACTGGGTCATGGCATTGTATTCAGAGAGGGTCAGCCTTGGTCTTTGAGAGAGAAACCCCTTTACCCCACCATCAAGACTCACTGAGCAGATGGGAAAGTTCAGGTGGAACATGCAGTGAATAGCAAACATGGTGACAGGGGCTCACTGCCATGCACTGCCATGCCTGCCATGGTCAGCAGACCTGTCTTCTACTTGACAACAGGCAAGTGAGAAACATTTTCTTGGAGATTTTCTTGATTCTTCCCAGTTGTGGCAGGATGGACTGACTTAGAGGAGCTCAGGAAGGTTGTTAAACAACACAGAAACACAAGACGAATTGTACTCCTCATCACGCCTATGTCAGAGCAGCAGGTCCTTGAAGCCTCAGCCACTCCTGGACACAGCATAATGCCCCTAATGATTTGAAATTTGGCTGCTAATCCCTGTATCCAGGGACAAAAAGAGACATAAACAACAAGAAGTTATAAAATAAGTGTGCCTAACATCTGCTTATTGTGGGAGGTAGGGATTTAAGATATAAGAATTTAGCTGCATGTGGAAGCTCACACCTGTAATCTCAGCACATTGGGAGGCCAACGCAGGAGGACGGCTTGAGCCCAGGTGTTTGACATGAGCCAGGCAACATAGTAAGTCCCCATTCGTACAAAAATATTTTTGAAGAAAAGTAGTTGAGTGTGCGGGCACATACCTGTAGTCCCAGGTACGTGGGACGCTGAGGCAAGAAAATTGCTTAAGCCTGGCAGATTGAGGCTGTAGTGAGCTATGATCACAACAATGCACGCCAGCCTGTGAGTCCGGAGACCCGAAACGGCACCCTCAAGCAGGGTCCACCTCCACCCTCAAGCAGGGTCCACCTCCACCAGTAGAAATCGGCTCAAGGAGGTCCTGAGGACAGGACTCCCGGGGTCTTGCCCTGGGGGGCCGGAAGCCCCCACTCCCACAATGCCCCCTACTACATCCCCGCTCCAGCCACCACCGCGACTGCCACAGAAACCCCCGTCCACGCATCACAGAACCTGTTTAAAAGGGCCGCAGCCAGACCTTGAAGAGCAAACCAGGCGTTGCCCTGGGAAATGCGCATGCGCGAGGCGCGAGCCCATTATCCTGTCACAGTTACTCCAACGGTTGGCTGAGGACGACTCCCTGAACCTTATCAAAGCAGGAGCCCTTCGTGGCAGTGAGTTGGTGTTGAGGCTCCAGCCTGACCAATCCTGTGGGTCGACAAAACAGTTTCAGGACACCAGAATACACGGAGAGTCGACCACGATGCAGAAAGAGCAGAGGGAGTCCAGGGAAAACAGCTCAGCCTCACAGCCTCAGGCCTGCACGGACAGTGTTCAGGTGAGTGCCCCCAAAACAGCTGCCCCCCGCGATGTCGAGGACAGGTCAGCCTATGTGCCTGTGGGCTGCACTCCATCCTAGGGTCGTACTCCTGAAGAGCAGAACCCCGCAGCCTCAGGGATTGCCTGGGCGTGTGCGTTTCTCGGCCACTGCTCTATGTCTGTGGACCTGTGTCTCCCACTCTCTCTTCTATGTCTCTCACTCTCTGTCTGTGTCTCTTGCTTTCTCTGTCTCTGTGTGTGTGCCCGTGTGTGTGTGTGTGTGTGTGTGTGTTGGGAACAATGTGCCCAGTGAGCTACGAAGAGGTTTCTTGCATGTCAGCGTGTCTTCATGCAGCCTCTTTCTGCATTTCTGCTTGGCTCATGTTGTCAGTTGTCCATCGTTTCCGGGGCGGTTCCACATTGGTTTCTGAAGGCCTCGACGATGTGAGGAGATGCGTCTTCCACAAAGACATTGAAATTTCATACCGATCCTGAGCTACCTCTTTTCTACGATCAACATGACCACACTATAGGAAAACAACAACAACAACAAAAGCCTCACTGGAGCTACTTGTCTTGCAGGAGGGGAGCAGACCGACTTGAAAGGAGACAGTGCTATCTCCTTGTGGCTCTTCTCTGAGAAAAGAAGCCCCACACCGAAATCTTACAGAAGTTGAGAACGAGACATGGCAGGATTCCGGTCAACGGAATCCTGGCCTCTAAGGACAAGTAACCCCTTTGGCACTCCTCCCCTTATGCGCGTGGCGGTGGTTTCCAGGTGTTCTTTGTCTTTCCCGGGGATTGATGGAAAGGTCACCTTTACCCCCCTTCCAAGGGGCACATGCGTGGACACCATTGTTGGTTTCGCCATCGCACCATATGCCCCGGTGACACACATTCACACCATCTGCTCTGGGATACACTAGTGCCACGCGTGATCGCATTGTCTCCACCTCGGATTCGCCCCGTCCCTGTTTGAACCTGTCCTGAAAGCGGTGTCGGCTTGCAGGAGCACCAGGGCTTTTAGAAGTGGGGCACGCCACTGCTCTTTCAAAGGAGGAGGGAGGCAGAGGGATCACGGTTCAGTGAACTTTCAGCTGACGCCATGCCTTGAGGGCCATGGGATCATTCTGTGATGCAGGGAGGCCCTGTCTGCCTCACCAGATATGCTGAGCCCATTCTTTCTCACACGGAGGGGTCCAAACTCGGATCTGAAGAGGAGTTCTCAGAACCCAGCAGCCGCCCTGAAGCTCCCCTTCCATCGGTGGAAGTCGGCTCAAGGAGTACCTGAAGAAGGGACTCCTTGGGGCTTGGCCCTGGGACATCCGCGGCCCCCTCTCCAACGCCTCCCGAAACTGGACCCCGGATCCAGCCCCAGCCACAGCTGCAGCAGGAGCCCGCCTGCCGACGCGCAGCTGCCATTATTTAAAGGGGAGGCAGCCTGACTGCCAGTAGCTGAGCGCGAGTCGGCCCAGGCAGTGCGCATGCGCGAGGCGCGAGCGGCTTCTCCCGTCACAGTGCTTCCCACGGTTGTCTTAGAAACCAGTCCCTGAGGCTTGGCAAAGCAGGAGCCCTCCGTGGCAGTGCTTGGGTGTCGGGGCTCTGAGGCTCCGGCCTGACTTCTCTACGGGGTCGACGGGAACGTCTCCCGATGGCAGGAGTCGCAAAGGGCCGACCAGGATGAGGAAACCCCAGGCAGAGTCCGTGGGAAGCAGCACGGCATCTCAGCCTCAGGCCTGCCCTGACGGTGTTGTGGTGAGTCTCCCCAAAAGTCCTGCCGCCGTGATCTCGAGGACAGGTCGGCCTGCGTGACCCTGGGCTGCTCTCTCACCCGAGGGTCGTTCTGGTCGAGAGCAGAATCACGCAGCCTCAGGGGTTGCCTGCGGGTGTGTGTTTCAATGGCTCTGCTCTATGACTCTGTGTGAGTGTCTGTGTGTGTGTGTCTGTGTGTGTGTGTCTGTGTGTGTGTGTGTCGTTTGTGTGTGTGTCTCCCATTCTTTCTTCTCTCTGTGTCTCTCAGTCTCTGTGTGTTTCTTTCCCTCTCTCTGTCGGTTTGTGTGTGTGTGCGCCCGTGTGCGCGCGTGTCTTTGGCCGAAAGTACCCTGTGCGCCACAAACCGATTTCCACCATGTCGGCCTGTCTTTGGTGAGCCTCTTTGTGCGTCTCTGCCTGGGTCATGGAGCCGATTGTCAATCGTCTTCGCCGCCGCGGATCCGCTTTGGGTGTGTGAAGACCTGGTCCACGTGAGGAGATACGTCGGTCCCGGAGCAATGGAAATCTCATCCCCGTCCTGAGCGGCCTCTTTTCTGGGATCAAGATGAACACACTGCAGCCAAGGACAAGATCCCCACAGGAGCTCTGAGAAATGAAGCCACCCCACCATACAGTCTGGAAGAGGAAGCCGGGAATGGGAGATGGCAACTATCCCTGTCACTGGAACGCTGGCTTCTCTGGACAAGCCACCCTTTTGGGACCCCTCCCCTTATGCCCGTGGCGGTGGCACGGTTCTGTATCCTGCCTGGGCTCTGGGCTCTGGCCTCGGTTCTGTCCTCCCTCTTGCTCTGCCTCCCCTGTTTCTCAGGGGCCCGGATGCCTCTCGCTCTGGCCACATGTCTTCAACAAAGATGACTTCCCAGTCCGTCAGGGAGACACTTCCTGGGGATCCCTGTCATGATTCTTTCTCTCTCCAGACGTGTTTCTTCTTCATTGGTCAGGTCTCATGACCCTGAAGCTCTTGGCTTCCATACGTGTCTCAGACGGGGAAGCTTCCTTCTTCTCCACGATTCCCCTCATGGGTGAGTGGATTGCCTAGAATGAGCGCTAGGCGACCGTGACTGGCCTTGACTTCTAGGACAGGTGGTGTCGCGTTTCCTCTGCACTTCCTGTCTCATTCTGGAGGGACATCCTCTCCTCTGCTCCTGGGTGGACTGACTTCCTTGATGTTCGGGCCGAAACGAATGTCAGGGAACCAAAGGGACTAGGCTGGGGCTGGGGCTGGGGCTGGGTGCAGGGGAGGTTTCGTCGGGGCTACCAGGACGGTGGAGGGTTGGGGATGGGGCGAATTTTGCAGAAACCTCTTTGCTCCTCTGGTAGGCATTTGAAAACGCGGCTTGGGTCAGGCACAGGCACCCCCACCCCCGCGGTTCCCAGGCGTTCTTTGATTTTCCTCGGCATTGATGGAAAGTCCCTTGTTCCCCCCTTCCACCGGACCATGCCTCGACTCTACAGTTTGTTTCGCCGTCGCCCCGCCCCATATGCCTCCGGTGACACACGTTCACACCGTCTGCTGTGGGATCCGCCAGTGCCACGCGTGGTCACATGGTCTCCACCTCGGAATCGCCCCTGTTCCTGTTTGCACGTGTCCCGTAAGGCGCGGTCGGCTCTCCGGAGCCCCAGGGCTTTTAGAAGCGGGGCAGGCCACTGCTCTTTCAGAGGAGGAGGGAGGCAGAGGGCTGATGGATCAGTGAATTTTCAGCTGACACTACGCCTTGAGACCTATGGGATCATTCTGTGCTGCGGCGAGGCACTGCCTGCCTCACCAGATGTGGTGAGCCCATCCTATTTCACTCGGAGGGGGCCGAAATCGGATCTGAAGGGGAGTCCCGGGGACACAGCAGGCGTCCTCAAGCTCCCCCTCCCTCGGTGGAAGTCGGCTCAAGGAAATCCTGAGGACAGGACTCCTGGGGTTTGGCCCTGGGACTGGACACCCGCCCCCTCTCCCACGCCGCCCCAAACTGGACCCCAGATCCAGCCGCCGCCGTGCAGCGGTGGCCTAATTTATAGGGGACGCAGCCTGACTGCCAGGAGCGGAGCGCGAGTCGGCCCAGCCAGTGCGCATGCGCGAGGCGCGAGCGGCTTCTCCCGTCACAGTGCTTCCCACGGTTGTCTTAGAAACCAGTCCCTGAGGCTTGGCAAAGCAGGAGCCCTCCGTGGCAGTGCTTTGGTGTCGGGGCTCTGAGGCTCCGGCCTGACCTCTCCACGGGGTCGACGGGAACGTCTCTGGATGGCAGGAGTCGCAAAGGGCCGACCAGGATGAGGAAACCCCGGGCGGAGTCCGCGAGAAGCATCACGGCATCCCAGCCTCAGGCCTGCCCTGATGGTGTCGGGGTGAGTCTCCCTAAAAGTCCTGCCGCCGTGATCTCGAGGACAGGTCGGCCTGCGTGCCCCTGGGCTGTTCTCTCACCCGAGGGTCGTTCTGGTCGAGAGCAGAACCCCGCAGCCTCAGGGGTTGCCTGCGGGTGTGTGTTTCAATGCCTCTGCTGTATGACTATGTGTGTGTGTGTGTGTCTGTGCGTGTGTGTGTGTGTCTCCCATTCTCTCTTCTCTCTCTTTCTTTCAGTCTTTCCTTCCCTCTCTCTGTCGGTTAGTGTGTGTGTGCCCTTGTGCGTGTGTGTCTTTGGCCGAATATGCCCTGTGCACCACAAAGCGATTTCTGGCATGTCGGCCTGTCTTTGCTGAGCCTCTTTCTGCGTCTCTGCCTGGGTCATGAGGCCGGTTGTCAATCGTTTTCGCCGCCGCGGATCCTCTTTGGGTGTGTGAAGGCCTGGCCCACGTGAAGAGATGCATCGGCCCCGGAGCATTTGAAATCTCATCCCCATCATGAGCTGCCTCTTTTCTAAGATCAAGATGACCACACAGCCACCAAGGAAAAAAGCCCCAAAGGAGATCTTTGTCCTGCAGTAGGGGAGCAGAAGCACATCAGGGAAGGTGGTTGTATCTTTTCACGGCTCTTCGCTGAGAAATGAAGCCACACCACGATACCGTGTAGAAGAAGAAGCCGGGAATGGGAGATGGCAACAATCCCTGTCACTGGAACGCTGGCCTCTCTGGACAAGCCACCCTTTTGGAACCCCTCTCCTTATGCCCCTGTCGGTGGCACGGCACTGTATCCTGCCGGGGCACTGGCCTCTGCTCTATCCTCCCTCTTGCTCTGCCTCACCTGTTTCTCAGGGTCCTGGATGCCTCTCACTCTGGCCAAATGTCTTCAACAAAGATGACTTCCCAGTGCGTGAGGGACACACTTCATGCAGATCCGTGTCATGACTGTATCTCTCTCCAAAGGTCTTTCTGCTTCATTGGGCAGGTCTCATGACCCTGGACTTCTTGGCTTCCATACGTGTCTCAGACAGGGAAGCTTCCTTGTTCTCCATGTTTCCCCTCATGGGTGGGTGGATTGCGTAGAATGAGCGCTAGGCGAGCGTGACTGGCCTTGTCTTCTAGGACAGGTGGTGTCGCATTTCCTCTGCACTTCCTGTCTCATTCTTGAGGGACATCCTCTCCTCTGCTCCTGGGTGCACTGACTCCCTTGATCTTGTGGCCGAAACGAATGTCAGGGAACCAGAGGGACTGGGCTGGGGCTGGGGCTGGGGCTGGGGCTGGGGCTGGGGCTGGGTGCAGGGGAAGTTGCGTCAGGGCTACCAGGGAGGAGGAGGGTTGGGGGTGGGGCGAATTCTGCAGAAACTTCTTTGCTCCTCTGATAGGCATTTGAAAACCTGGCTTGGGTCAGGCACAGGCCCCCCACCCACCGAATCCCAGGTGTTCTTTGATTTCCCTTGGCATTCACCGAAAGGTCACTTGCTCCCCCCTTCCACTGGCACATACCTGGACACCACCGTTTGTTTCGCCGTCTCCCGATATGCCTCCGGTGACACACATTCGCACCATCTGCTGTGGGATACGCCAGTGCCACGCGTGGTCTCATGGTCTCCACCTCGGATTCGCCCCTGTTCCTGCCCGCACGTGTCCTGTAAAGCGCGGTCGGCTTTCCGGAGCCCCAGGGCTTTTAGAAGCGGGGCAGGCCCCTGCTCTTTCGAAGGAGGAGGGAGGCAGAGGGCTGATGGATCAGTGAAGTTTCAGCTGACGCTGCGCCTTGAGACCTATGGGATCATTCTGTGCTGCAGCGAGGCCCTGCCTGCCTCACCAGATGTGGTGAGCCCATCCTATCTCACTGGGAGGGGGCCAAAATCGGATCTGAACGGGAGTCCCCAGAACACAACAGGCGTCCTGAAGCTCCCCTTCCCTCGGTGGAAGTCGGCTCAAGGAGATCCTGAGGGCGGGACTGCTGGGTGTTTGGCCCTGGGACAGGGAACCGGCGGCCCCCTCTCCCAAGGCGTCCCAAGCTGGACCCCTTACCGACACGCCGCCGCGGCTGCAGCGGGGGCATTATTTAAAGGGGACGCAGCCTGACTGCCAGGAGCGGAGCGCGAGTCGGTCCAGCCAATGCGCATGCGCGAGGCGGGAGCGGCTTCTGCCGTCACAGTGCTTCCCACGGTTGTCTTAGAAACAGATCCCTGAGGCTCGGCAAAGCAGGAGCCCTCCGTGGCAGTGCTTGGGTGGCGGGGCTCTGAGGCTCCGGCCTGACATCTCTACGGGGTCGACGGGAACGTCTCCGGATGCCAGGAGTCGCAAAGGGCCGACCAGGATGAGGAAACCCCAGGCAGAGTCCAGGGGAAGCAGCATGGCATCCCAGCCTCAGACCTGCCCGGACGCTGTTGGGGTGAGTCTCCCCAAAAGTCGTGCCGCCGTCATCTCGAGGACAGGTCGGCCTGCGTGCCCCTGGGCTGTTCTCTCACCCGAGGGTCGTTCTCGTCGACAGCAGAACCCCGTAGCCTCAGGGGTTGCGTGGGGGGGTGTGTTTCAATGCCTCTGCTGTATGACTCTGTGTGTGTGTGTGTGTGTGTGTGTGTGTGTCCCATTCTCTCTTCTCTGTCTGTCACTCAGTCTCTGTGTCTTTCCTTCCCTCTCTCTTTCGGTTAGTGTGTGTGTGCCCTTGTGCGTGTGTGTCTTTGGCCGAATGTGCCCTGTGCACCACAAAGCGATTTCTGGCATGTCGGCATGTCTTTGCTGAGCCTCTTTCTGCGTCTCTGCCTGGGTCATGAGGCCGGTTGTCAATCGTTTCGCCGCCGCGGATCTGCTTTGGGTGTGTGAAGGCGTGGCCCACTTGAAGAGATGCATCGGCCCCGGAGCATTTGAAATCTCATCCCCATCATGAGCTGCCGCTTTTCTAAGATCAAGATGACCACACAGCTACCAAGGAAAAGAGCCCCAAAGGAGATCTTTGTCCTGCAGTAGGGGAGCAGAAGCACATCAGAGAAGATGGTTGTATCTTTTCACGGCTCTTCGCTGAGGAATGAAGCCACACCACGATACCGTGTAGAAGAAGAAGCCGGGAATGGGAGATGGCAACAATCCCTGTCACTGGAACGCTGGCCTCTCTGGACAAGCCACCCTTTTGGAACCCCTCTCCTTATGCCCCTGTCGGTGGCACGGCGCTGTATCCTGCCGGGGCACTGGCCTCTGCTCTATCCTCCCTCTTGCTCTGCCTCACCTGTTTCTCAGGGGCCTGGATGACTCTCACTCTGGCCAAATGTCTTCAACAAAGATGACTTCCCAGTGCGTGAGGGACACACTTCATGCAGATCCGTGTCATGACTGTATCTCTCTCCAAACGTCTTTCTGCTTCATTGGGCAGGTCTCATGACCCTGGATTTATTGGCTTCCATACGTGTCTCAGACAGGGAAGCTTCCTTGTTCTCCATGTTTCCCCTCATGGGTGGGTGGGTTGCCTAGAATGAGCGCTAGGCGAGCGTGACTGGCCTTGTCTTCTAGGACAGGTGGTGTCGCATTTCCTCTGCACTTCCTGTCTCATTCTTGAGGGACATCCTCTCCTCTGCTCCTGGGTGCACTGACTCCCTTGATCTTGTGGCCGAAACGAATGTCAGGGAACCAGAGGGACTGGTCTGGCGCTGCCACAAACCTTCAGTTTGTTAAAAAAAAGTCTCAGTATCTGCAAAGTTCAATAAAGCAAAGCACAATAAAACAAGGTATGTCTGCCTGTTTGTGTCTTGTTGATTTCTGCAACGGAGGCAGGAGTGATTTTTTGTTGTTATGTTTCTTCTTCTTTCTCCAGGCAAATTGTTTCTAGCCTTCACTCATGTGCCATGCTCTAAACGGCTTCCTGGCTTGGCAAGATTACTTTTAACGCATCTCTAAGCATCCCTTTTATTTGTCAAATCCCTGTTATTCTCTTAGAATCTATCTTGCAGCCAAAATAGCCTCAGGAGAAAAATAATGAAAAAAAGAAATGAATTAGGTGTGCCAGAAGAATGTGATGGTCGTGGGGAGGTTTATGCAGATAAATATGGTGGGTAAGAATGTCGCTCCTTTTCAATGTCTGTTTAAATGTTTCCATTTTCCTTGTAAAGGCACTCTAACAGAAGAAGTGCATTTGCAGAGAGGCCAAGGATCGGTCCCTGTGGACACATGATTTTGTAGCCTCCTTCCCCACCCCACCCCTGCCCCGCTCCAGTTGTGCCTTAGCAGACGTCATTCCCTGTTATTTCAGTCTCTGCAAGTGCAAGAATTTAGGGTGATAACAACCATACTTCCATTCCACGAATTTGCACACTTCTTACTCTCCACTCATCTAACACACATGTGCACAGTGTGAACCTTGGTCTGTTGACTTAACTTTGCCTGTGTGGGATGTTGTTTCTCTCCTGTCTGTGGACACTTATCGAGTTTAGATTCACAGGTGTGGAAAGAGCGAGGTCTGCAGTTCAAATGTTTTCGTAGTTCTCATTGTAGACTGTCCAATGACTTTTCAAAGTGCTCCTCAAGGCATGAATTATTCCACTGGGGGTCTCCTTGCCTGTAGTTTTGAACCCTGGCCTAGCCAAAGGCTCGCCTGCTCTTGGTGGCTATGCTGGAACTCTAGTTCCTTCCCTTTGGCCTGAGGTGGCCACACCCAGGGCTCCAGCCACATGACGTTTTGTGCCCTCACCCACCTCCTCCATGGTCTCCCCATTTGCTTAAGGAAACACCTGGATCGAGACAGAACCATCCAGTCCATGGCTTGGCCCCACTGGGCCTCCACCTTCAGGACGTGCCCAGGGTCTAGCCACCTGCTCGTGCTCTGTTCCCGAGTCCAGCGGCAGGAAGTGGACACCAGGCCAGCCTTCTGCCCGGGAGCTCAGGTGCTAAAGCTTGTCTGCCCTCTGTGTGGCAGTGAGCCCAGCTTGCCCATTTGAGAAAGAAGCAGGGGCACTCCGAGGAAACGCTTCCTGAAGGAACCGGGTGTTTTAGGAAGATCTTCCTGGCGCTTCCCGCAGGTCTGGTGAATGGTATTCACCCAGGCTCCCAAGAGGCTGAGCCCCTCCTCACCTCTTTTCTGAGTGAGCTCATCTTCCTTGGCTGGGTGCAGACTTGGGAGATGTGCTCAGTCACTCCACAGCAAAATTCTGTCTCTTTGGGGTGGCGTGAATCCTCAGGAGTGGGATAAGACTGTTTAGGAATGACCAAAACTTAGGTTTGTTTTGTTTTGTAACTTTGTTAATATCCCATGGGTGTTTTCCGTATAAGTGAATATGGATGTGATTATTATTTTTAGTGACTTCATAGTATTTGAATCCCATTCTATGTTAGTACCATAAAATGACCAGAACCCAGTTGCTGGCTATTAAAACTGCTTCCAGCTTTTTTTGTTGTGCATAATTCTGTAGCCTGCCCTTCCACGTAGATCTTTCCAGGCATGGTCATTGCCTTAGAACACATTCCTTGAAGGAGAATTGACCGTTGTGATAAGTGTTTTAAATGAGATCATAGAGATTTTGTTTGCATGTGCCTTGCCCATTGAGACCCTGCTGCAAATGTGTCTTTGTGCTTCTGTCTCCTGGTCCTAGCTGTCTTGCTGTGGGACAACTAGGGACAGCATAGTTGGGAAGGTGAAGGTCAGAGGGGCAGCAAGTCAAGGTTACTGCCTTCCAGGACAGATCCTATGGTCTGGTTGCTCACCCATTTGTTCTACAAGTTTATCTTTTGCAAAGGGCTGTGAAGTTCACCAAGCCCTCTCCATACATCCAGGCTTACTGTGGACATTGCTGGCCATGGAACCATGGGGCTGTGTTTCTATTCCTATTTCCCTTCTTCCTTCCTTTATTAATTCAGCAAACAGGCATGGGCCCCTTCTCATGTCCGGGCCTTGGATAGATGAAGGGCAGGGTGAGGGTGCAGGGTTTCTCTGTGATGTAAGAACTTTTGTGGGGCCCTGAGGCCTGGGGCCAGAAGACCTTGCCTGATCCTCCCTGAGAAGGCCTTGCAAGGGAGACCTCAGTGTTGCATTTGGGGACCAATGCTCAGCTGAGTGGGGATGGGTGGGAGGGATGGAAGAGGGGAAAGGAGACCAAGGCATGGGTCTGGCACCCCTGTCAAGAGCCAGACAAAGTAACTAGGTTGTGGGGATGGGGGTGGGAGGGCAGGGACGTGGGTAGAGTTGATACGGCAGTGTTCTGGTCAGAGCATGAAAAACCTGGAATGGCCCAGTAGGCGGTCTGTGTGCCAGGGACCATCAGGAGTATCACTCATTCATTCAGCAAATCCTTAGCTGTGTTCTAGGCAGGGGGATCTCTGTGAACTGGGTGGACAGATGGACTAGAGTTTATGCCCTCTTAGAGGTGAGTTTTTCATACCCGATGACTATAAGACCAAGGTGGATGGACTTTTCCCTAGGGCCTCATGCAGGAGTGACATAAACTGAGCAGGGATCTGGGGGAAGTGAGTCCCGTGTGCAAGGAACAGCAAGTGCTAATGTCCTGAGGCAGCACCTGGCTGAGGAAGTTGGAGAGCAGGCCAGAGATTGGCAGGGGCTAGATCGCGTTGGTCTGTGGGCTCATGAAAAGAACTTTTTTTTTTTGAGACGGAGTTTCCCTCTGTCGCCAGGCTGGAGTGCAATGGCGTGATCTCAGCTCACTGCAACCTCCGCCTCCTGGGTTTGAGTGATTCTCCTGCCTCAGCCTCCTGAGTAGCTGGGATTACAGGCACCCACCACCACACCTGGCTAAGTTTTTTTGGTATTTTTAGTAGAGACGGGGTTTCACCATGTTGGCCAGGATGGTCTCAATCTCCTGACCTCGTGACCTGCTCACCTTGGCCTCCTAAAGTGCTGGGATTACAGGTGTGAACCACCGCGCCTGGCCAAAAGAACTTTTATTTATTTATTTTTTAAGGGTATAGATTCTAAAAGCTGGGAGAGGGTTTTGTGCTACGTTGTCATGTCCTGATTCCTGTCTTAAGAAGCTCCATTTGGTTGGCCTGTGGATGCAGAGAGATGGTCAGTTCAGTGGTGGATGGACCAGGATGGTGAGAGTGGAGACCGGGGAACTGGGCCTTTCTGGGGCTTTATTTTGCGGGGCTTGCTGACAGATTGGCTGTGTGCTGTAAGAGAAAGAGAAGGAGCCCGAAGGTTGAGACTTGACTGTGTGGGGAAGTGGGTGCTATTTGTGCAGACAGAGCAGCAGGGAGGACATGTTGGGGAGAAAACTGGGAGTTCTTATTTGGAGGGTTGAAGTGAGCAGTGCTTCAGGGATGGCCCAGTGAAGGTGGGAGCAGGTGGTGCTCAGGACTCAGCAGGTCAGGGGAGAAGAAGCTTGGAGCGGTCAGGACCGTCAGCCGGCAGACAGGTGGTGGGAAGGGTGACAGCCCGCCTAGGGGTGCATGCACACAGAGGACCTTTAGGTCAGAGCCCAGGCACCCTGAAACTTAGAAGTACCCAAGGGGATAAGACCCTCCAAAGGAGACAAAGGCAGGACCAGTGAGGTAGGGCATGGGGTCACAGCAACCAGGGAAGAAAATGCGTCAGGAGATGGTGTGTTCAAATGCGGCTGGGATTGGAATAAAGTGAGGGACAAGTGTCCCTTACTGGGTCTGACAGGCTATGGCTAGGTGGTGACTTATGGAAAGTTGCAGTGAGATGGGTTGAACATGGATTCTGGAGCCCATGAGCCTTTGGGTAAGGGACAGTGACTATAGTCAGCCTTTGAGGAAGGCTTCCTGTAAGGGGAACAGCAGAGAAACAGGCCAGGTATGGGAAGGCTGGGTGGGCATCCAAGGAGGGTTGTGTTTTCAAAGATGGGATGTGTTACAGCAGGCTGTATGCCACTGGGAAAGTTGGCACAGGCAAGAAAAACGTGAAGGTTAGGAGCTGGGGGGCGGGGTGGGTGGTGACTCACCCCTATAATCCCAGCACTTTGGGAGGCCAAGGCGGGTGGATCACCTTAGGTCAGGAGTTCGAGGCCAGCCTGACCAACATGGTGAAACCTCAACTCTACTAAAAATACAAAATTAGCCGGGTGTGGTGGTGCATGCCAGTAGTCCCAGCTACTTGGGAGACTGACACAGGAGAAACGCCTGAACCTGGGAGGCAGAGGTTGCAGTGAACTGAGATCACACCACTGCACTCCAGCTAGGGCGACAGAGTGAGACTCCATCAGGAGTTGGAGAATGAGAGCCAGGGTGGCTGGGGACAATGCTGGAGCCCACTGTGCATGTGCATCTGGGTTTGGCACCGGCAGCGATGCACATGAGCTGGTGAACTGCAGTGGTCTCCACTTTCTTCTGGGCTGAGGTTTGTTGGGAGGCTTTAGCTTGCGTGTCTTGCTGCACAGAGCAGCTATGCACTGATGAGTAAGGACTGTGGAGGGGTGGATGGCGGTGTAGACTCAGGGCCATGCTGAGGGCTCCTGGAATACGGTGACCTTGGCTTGCTGTCCCTCTGACCTTCATCTTCCCGACCTCATGCAGGGAAGATGCACAATGTGGACCTGGCCAGCTGATGGAACTATAGGATTGTCCCCAGTACCTTGTACTGGTGACTAACAGTGGACACCTAGAGGGCTGGGAGGAGCAGCTCCCGGAACCGCATTGATACAAGTGTCTTCGTGTCCAGTGTGTGCTGCTGTCCCCTGCAATTTCAGCAATTTCAGCAGAAGCATGCGTGCAAACCTAATGTCCCCAGGGCTCCACTGAGTGCTGGTTACTCCTTCAGGTCCCACCCACGCTTGCCCTCCACTCCCCGACACAGGCCCCTTATCTCTCTTAAATTCTTAGTCCAGTTGAAGTCAACACAATTCTTCGCTTTGCCCTCCACCCCACTCCACCCTTTGCTCCTGAGCCTCTGCTTACCTGTTTTGGGCAAGGCCCAGTCTACACTGGAGCCCGACACACACTGCCTCCCTCCCTCCTCACCCTGGAGGGTCCACCGCCTCCTTGGCTTTATCTTCTCTCTGCTCCTTTCTAGGCTAGAAACTCAGGAATGAATGAATGGACAGATGAACCCTGCCAGTATAATTGTAAACCATCTAATCAGAAACTCAAAGGGCAGCAGATAGGAGGCCACAGCTCAGGGTGTTCCAAAGGCCCAGCCCAGGGCATGACTGAGGGGTGTGGTAGTCAAGTGGGTGACCTTAAAACGTGGCGTCTGACTTTGTTGGTTTAGCCATTCCATCCGCAGCGCCTTTTGAGTACAGCCGTGTCTTACCAGGCGGGTGCTGAGCGCACACACTGAGAGACCATGGTCTTGGCACACGCGTAGTTTATAGTATGAGTGGGGTATGCCGCAAGGCCATGTCTGTTCCCTGCTAGCCTGGGTGGACAGTGATGGCTGTCACTGCAGACACAGGATGAGAAGCTTCAGTGGTGAGGTGGGACTTGAACTGCCTTTTTCTTTGCTTGAATAACATTTAAAAACATTTTTTTTTTTAACAAGGAGGATAAGAGGATTGTGAGTACTATGCTGTAAGTATACTTTAGTGATATTTAAAAAAAATTATGAGAGCAATACATCGAACCTTTTAGGAAGCTGAAAACAGATGTGTAGAAATTGCCACAGGCTCCCAGCCTCAACACCTCATTGTCCTGGGCCACCTGGCGGTGGGGGAGGGGGTTTCCTCAGGCTCTTATGCAGTAGATGTGCACAGGGCTGGGACGCAGGAAGACTGTAAGGAAGGAGCTCTCCTGCAGTGATGGCAGGTCCTGGGAGCTCAGTCCATCTCCAGAACAGCAGTGCTGCTGTGCGGTGACTGTATGCGAGGCCAGGGGGTGCCCAACGTGGACGCCATGTGAGACAAGTGGCTCAGGTAAGATGCTTAAGGTCTGAGCCTCAGCCACTCATTAGAAGCTTTTGAGGTCGGTTGCAATTTGATCATCCGCTTTAGCAGATGAAGAAACTGTGGCCCATAATAATTAATAATAAACCCGCAGGCAGTGAGTAGAGGAGTGGGGTCAGGGTCCGCCGCAGCTCTTGGCCCACCTCGGTCCAGGCCTCCTGGGGGAGGCTCCAGGCTACAGGAGAGCAGGGAACTGCCTCTATCCCCAAATCTCATGGCTCTGTGCTTCTTAACCCAACTACAAATCAGAGCCCCTGGGAAGACTGTGAAGAAATATCACTGCCTAGGGTTCCCCCAAGTCTGTGGTGTCCCCTCACAGTGGTGTAAGTGGTAGGGGTGGAGTTTGTGTGATGTTGGTATGTTTTTAACCAGCTCCTGCAGGGGATTTGAGGAGCAGTGTTGGCTGAGAACTGCTCAGCCTGCCCCCAGGTGGGATCCCCTAGGGCTTCATTACCCACAGTTCCAGATGTGGTCCAGTGGTCATTTTCTGATCTAAGTCAGGTAATGTTGGGGCATTTTCAGTCAGGAAGAAACCGGGGAGGTGTGAAAGGATGGGGGTCGATTAGAGAGGTTTCTGAAAGGACACTGGTAACTGAGATGGCTATCTGTGGGTGACCCGCCTCCCACTGCCCCAGCCTCCCCATGGGAGCCCCCCAAGGGAGGGGAGACCAGGCTGGGTCCTCTTGCCGCCAGCACCCTTTTTAAGGATCTGGCACAGGTTTTGAAGCTGAGCAGGTTGTTAAACTTGCTAGAGCCTTGGGCACCTTGTCCACATCAAACGGAGTAACAGAGATTTCTATGGGAGGGGAGTGTAGAAAGCCCTCCCCTTTTGTGACCAGTGGCATGCACTACCATCTAGCTCTTCCTCAGTGTTCTAGAAGAGACCAGTCTGGCCAATATGGTGAAACCCTGTCTCTACTAAAAATACAAAAATTAGCTGGGCATGGTGGTACATGCCTGTAGTCCCAGCTACTCGGGAGGCTGAGGCAGGAGAATCGCTTGAACCTGGGAGGTGGAGGTTGCAGTGAGCCGAGATTGCACCACACTGCACTCCAGGCGACAGAGCGAGACTCCATCTCAAAAAAAAAAAAAAAAGAAAAGAAAATGCCCTCTTACACATCTCAATGTATTATCACGGAAGAGTTTAAAAGGCCAGGCACAACACCAACAACTGCGTCCTTTTTCTCCACCCCCCTGGAGGAAGTGAACATACCTCTCTCTGATTTTAGTGTTCGAGGTGCTCAAAGTGGCAGAGTAAGTCCTAACACCGTGGATCTGGTCCAGGCTTTTCGTACAAACTAACTCAGCAGGGTTCTTCTGCTTGGAGTCAACTTGATGGTGAAGAAATGCTTGGCAAGGAGTGGAAAAGTAAAAAGTAAATCATGATGTCCTCAGCACAGGGCACCTCTTAACTAGACAGTTTCCTGTGTTCTCATTTTCGGTTAGAATAGGTGGGGCAGCTCATTTGACAGGAGGAAACTGGCCTGTCGGAAGTGCGGGGATGCTCTACTGATCCGTGCCTGGGTCCTGGGACACCCATTGGTAGCAGTAGGTCTGTAAGCTGGACCTGGGGACTTGGGCTTGTGGTTATTTAGCTCTGCGACCTCAGGCAGTTCTGGAAGCTATCACAGTTGGAGGCTGGAAGTCCAAGATCAAGGCTCTGGCAGATTGTCTGGTGAGGGCTGGCTCCTGGTTCATCCAAGGCACCTTCTGTCTGTGTCCTCCCATGGCAGAATGGGTGAAGGGTCTTGTGGGGTCCCTTTTTTAAAGGCATTAACCCCATTCATGCAGAGTCTCCCCTCATGACCTAAGCACCTCCCAAAGGCCTTACCTCCTAATATCATCACCTCGTGGGTGAGGATTTCAGTATATGGATTTTGGAGGCACACAGACAGCCCATTAGCTATGGGGGTCCGTTTTACCATGAGAAAGGTGTGCTCTGTGCTAGTGAGGGGTGGAGACAGATGGGCCCTTGTTTATCTCTCTGGCCGGGCACCCCCACCCCCGACCCATGGGTAGGTGAAGGAAGGAAGATGCTCCTCTTGGCACCAGCCCCTGACTCTTCCTGCTCCTCTGAAGGGAGGGAAGGGGGCAAGATCCTACCAGGGACTTAGCTGGAGGGGGCTGGGGAGCCACTTTAATTTAACACTTTTTTTTGCTCTCCTCTGCACAGTCTGTAATGAAACAGCTCTGTTTTGAGCAGAGAAGAGGGAAGAAGCACCCACTGGAGGTGAATTTTGTAAGGAAAGCATTTTTTATTTACTTCTCAAAGTCGGGGGAAGGAACTCTGTGACGAGTCAGAGCAGAGGGAAACGGAGAACAAATGCTAGTTTCCCCAGGGCAGGCAAAAACACCATGCAAAGGATGTCAGAAGTCACCATCTGTTTGTCAGAAGAAGCCCTGAAGTGTGGCAGTCGCAGAATGACATTTCATTGACAGCCTGAGCCTGCACACCCCAGGGGACTCCCATGGGTGGGGACAGGCTGCGTGCCCGGGAACTTTGTAGCCAATGGAGATGTTTTGGTTAAACTGGTGGAATACATACACTCTCCTCTGTGGCCAGTGGACTCTCATTCATCACATATCTACTGAGTGTCTGTGTGATTTTCATGAGAAACAGTGTTGTGTAAAGGACAAAGCAGTACTGCTTTCAAGTGCTGCTTCCACCCGAGTGGATAACTCCGGCTTTGGACCATCTTGAGGGTCAGGCACTTCACAAATGGCATCTTTGATCATTAATACCACTCTGGGAGTTGGACTCCTCATCCCCTAGGATGTTGCTGGGTCAGTAAGAGCCTGGGTGAAAGCCCCCTCACCGCAGGGACTGGAAGCCAGCTCCCCAGCTCTCCAGTCTTTCAGGTGCCCCATGCACATATCCTGAGCCCCTGGGACCTCATGTACCCGAAAGTCCTCTGCTGGTCTTCCCCCTCCAGCATGGTCCTGGGGAACAGGTGGGAAGATGTTTGCTGGATAGGTGAGATGCAAGTGTGCCTGAACACTTCCTGAATGTCCCAGAGGGTGAGTGCCCTGGGAGGCACACTGTTACACTGTCCCTTCTGGATTTCGGATGGAGCACAAGCTGGCTGCACAAGGAAAGAGACAAGAGGGAGGATTTTCCCAAAGTCTGTGTTTGGACAGGGCCCAGGTACAAGACCTGCCCCTAGAGACAGTGTCTGGGACTCCTGCTGCCCAGGGACCAGTGTTCCCGCCTTTGGACAAGGAGAGAGGGCCAGGCTCAATTTCTGCAGAGGAGAGCTGGCAACAACTTGCTGATGTCAGAAATTCCTTAAACTGAAGACAGGCTTTTTCAATATCAGAGGCAAAGTGCTTTTTTTTTTTTTTTTTTTTTTTTTTTTTTTTTGACAGTCTTATACTGTTCCCTGTGATTGGAGTGCAATGGCGTGATCTCGGCTCACTGCAATCTCTGCCTCCTGGGTTCACGTGATTCTCCTGCCTCAGCCTCCCAAGTAGCTGGGATTACAGATGCCCACCACCACACCTGGCTAATTTTTTGTATCTTTAGTAAAGACGTGATTTCACTATGTTGACCACACTCGTCTGGAACTCCTGACCTCATGATCTGCCCTCCTCAGCCTCCCAAAGTGTTGGGATTACAGGTGTGAGCCACCGTGCTCGGCCGTAAAGTGCTTTTAAATGTGCTTTAGGTGGCACATAGGAACTCCCTCACACTCGAACACCTTCAAGCCATGGAGCAGAGGGACTGGCCGTGTTAGATTTCGTGTCGACGCGCATGTAGTGGGTAGAGGAGAGCTGGGAGTCATCTGCCCAGAGTATCTGGTGGCCCCAACTGCAGAGCACTGAGGCTAGGAATCAGGAATCAGGGCTGGATCCTGCCAGGGCAGTGGCTCTGTGAGCACACATCAGAGGGACTAAGGATTTGGACTCTCCACCCCTCACTTGGGTTGTCTGGCCAAGGTGTGGTGAGGATTTGGTTTAGATGATGCCTCTCTGCAGAAACACCCAGTGGTAATGCATGTTCTCCTCTCTGAATCACAGGTGGTGCCAACCATGACTTGTCCCATCCAAGGTCATGGTCACCTTGACCCCTTGATTAGGTGGAGACTGAAGGCTTCTCTGTTGTTGACTTACTCTTTTCCCTTTAATAGTAAATAAAGGAAAATATTTAGAGACTATGTATTCTCTCTAAAGATCAACCAGTGACAGCCCATTAGATTCTGTCTCTCCACTGCACATAACTCCCGAGTCTCCCATCCCACGACGCATGGAAGCTGAGACCTTTACTCTTCCTAATAACCTGCTCTCAGGCCTCCCATTGCCTCTCGGAGACTGTCTCTGTGGTCATTTGCTTTTTTTTTTTGAGATGTAGTCTCGCTCTGTCACCCAGACTGGAGTGCAGTGGCGCAATTTCGGCTCACTGCAAGCTCCGCCTCCTGGGTTCACGCCATTCTCCTGCCTCATCCTCCCGAGTAGCTGGGACTACAGGCGCCCGCCACCACGCCCAGCTAATTTTTTTTTTCTATTTTTAGTAGAGACGGGGTTTCACCCTGTTAGCCAGGATGGTCTCCATCTTCTGACCTCGTGATCCACCGCCTCGGCCTCACAAAGTGCTGGGATTACAGGCGTGAGTCACTGCACCCGGCCTTGGTCATTTGCTTCTATCAGTAGGGACTCAAAGAGTCTTGGATTCATATTGTATTCAATGGGTCGTAATCCAATATTATCACTATTTTGACGTCCAAGTCGTTTACAGTTTGCCTGGTGGGAGCCTCTTCAGGCTGGCCCCTGTGTCTTTTTGTTAAAAAACCCATTGCTCTGTGAGCGCTGTCTTACTTTCTGGCCAAAAAGAAGAGATTTCAGGCTCATTGGGGGTGACTGTTGCTATTGGAGCCTCCCCACCCTCCAAGGACAGATCTGGGAGTATCTCTGTGTGTGTGTGCATGTGCACTGGTGCGTATACACACATTCACATCTACTTTGATTTCTAGATGTATCTACGTCTCTAGATTGGAAACTCTGAGTCACACCAATACCTGATTCCTGTCTCCCAACACAGGGCTTAGTATAATGTTCCCCTTTCTAGACTAGCAAGCTCCTCCCCAGTGGAAAGGAAGGTGGCTCCCATTTTTGTTCTCACAGATCCTTATGCTCAATCTTCCTGTGCATGACCAATCTCCCGTCACCTCTCCACTGCTATGGCCGTCCTCTCCCCTGTACATTTATCTGTGTTTCTAGGGCTGTTGCCCAAGGCTGAGGTTCTCTTACCTAGAGTTTCCATGTCCACTCCTGCTTTCTCCTGAGTGTCCTCCCAGGACTGCCAGGGGTCCTGTGATGCTTTTTCCTTTTTTCCAGTTATAGCTCCCTGTGACGTTGGAGTCCAGCCCAGCTCGGTACTGGGGCCTCCTTCCTTGTCACTGCTTTGTGCAATCCTGCTCACCACCCTGTCCTTGCTTCTTGAGCCTTGTCTACCCTCAGTGTCCCAACACAGCTGTGCATTAGCCACCCAGCCTTTGGCCAGTTCACCAAAAATATGGCGCTTTACCACCCTTGCCTCTCTTCACCTCTTTTCCTGTCTGGAAAGTGTCTGCTTCTGCTTCAAGTCACAGCCCATTCATGGAGTTCTTCCCATGATCTGTGGACTCCGTGCCCCCTCCTAATGCTGTGTGTAGATCGTCCCTCTGGAAGGGGCGGAGTGAGCCAGCCGCTGTATTTCCTCTGACATCGAGCACACACTATGTTCACATATCTGTGGTTGAATACATGATCGTGTGAGGGAATGGACACATAGAAGCAGCCTCCAGTTTCCAGTGACAAAACAAGGGCATGAGTGGCCCCTCAGCTCTCCCCCAGGGAACCTTGTACTTGGTGTTAAAGTCTGACTCATGGAGGGGCTCATGTCCCTAGTTCCAGCGGGGTTTCCAACCCAGGTTGAGATGTAGCCTCTCTTCCTGATGGCTGGTTTGCTAATGTCTGCCTTAGCCGTCTGGAATTCATCCTCCCTGGGAAGAACCTCATTTTGTTCCTGGGAAGAACCTTGTTTTGTTCCTGGGAACCAAGTGCAGTCAGAAGCTAGGGGGAGACAACCCGGTGAGTATAAAGCACAAAGGATTGTGGCAAAGCATGAAGAAAATTGGAAGCTGGGCAGCAGCACAGAGCTCACTGTGGCCCTAAGATGGAGTGAGGCCAGTCTGCCACCCAAGTTTTGAGGTGAGGGTCTGTGCCTGGAGGAGTCTGTGCCCTGGCTTCTGAGTCTCTTCGCATCCCCAGACCCTCAGCTACAGCTTACTTCTGGGAGGACTCAGAAGGGTGTGGTCTGAGACAGGCAGTGAACACCAGTGTTGATGTGGTGGAAATACAGCAAAGCAGAATGTTTTCATTCCTGCACCAGTGTTTATTGCTCCTGCTTGGTGCTGTGTGTAGAAAATCCCAGACAAGGTTAGGACTTCCTATTGGAGGCACAAGACTTATGACCACACTAGAGTGTCAGGGCCCCAACCATCCTTGGGTGGCTCAGCCATGGAGGATGATAAACCAGTCTGGGAGGTCCGATGGGAGGCAGATCTTCAACTGAGCCTAGGACAGCGGTTTTCAGCCAGAAAGGAGAATGGGAAACTGCCTTGGGAGAAACCCCAAGTGAGCCCAAGGGCGCAGAGCAGAAGGACCCTGGAGTGTAAGAGCCTAGATTGCAAGCCTGGCAGGAGGCGGTCAGAGTGGGGGGGCAGGGAGAGGGGCTGGAGAGGCGGCCTGCTGATGAACGCAGATTCGCCTTAGGATTGAGCACTGTTTCTTGCCAGTGAAAAATCAGTTTGTTGTCCTCACCGGGGAGGTTTATCACATGCATGTTATTTGTTACTAGTAATGAAGTGTGGGAGTTTTCTGAATGGCTACTCTTTTAAATAAGTAAGAGCAGATTCAGGGTATCCCTGTAATAAAAAGCCACCTTCAACCATTTGCCTTCCACTCTGGCTTGCATAGGCAGTGGGCTGGCCTGTGCTCCTGGCCATTGTTCCTGGGTGGACCCCAGAGAGTGTGAATCCTGGTACTCAGGTTGGAGGATTTTTATCCTGCTGGGGGCTATCTGTTCATTGCTGAATTCAGATTTCTTTGGCCGGTTCCTGTGGGCACCGTGGTAAGGGCGGTGGTAGATCCAGCTGACCTCTGGGCGTGTTTGCCCTGGGTAAACCATGACAGCAGCACATCTTGTTCTTAGCTGTTTGTAGGCACTGCTATGTACCTCGTATTGTGTCAGATGTGAAGGAATCTGGAATGAATACGATACAGATGTGTTCTCAGGGAAGGATGTTTGAAAAGACTAGAGTTTGGATATGCTATAGGAAAACAATGATGAACGAATACAGAAAAATAAATGAAGGAATGAATATAGAAAAAGGTGAATAATAGTGTCATTTGAAGGACGGGGGAAATAAGAATGCCTGCTTGTCTGCCAGGTGATGATTTAGTGAGGAATTGGAACCCAGAATGGTGTGTTCTAGGAGGAGGTTTTTTGCTTTGTAGTTGAAAGTTGAAGAGCAGCTTTACTCTTCTACTGCAGAAGCAGAAAGATGGATATTTAGTGCCGGAACTTGAGAGGTTAACGTCGGCCAGTTGAATTGATGGCTGGATTTTGCACATATGTCAGCCATAAAGGCCACGACTTAGCCCACCCAGACTGCTCCCCACATCCAAGGCATGTGGAGTTGCAAGTGGAGCTGTAGATCTGAAGTTAGGGTGTTGGAGCCACAAAGGCTGAGCTCTGGGACACTTCCCCTAGGCTGGGCCTGGAGTGAAGGCCAGTGGTAGGAGTACAGGGTTAGCTGGCCTGAGACTAGAAGGCCCCCTATCCTGCTCTGAGGCAGGGGTCTCTTCCGCTGCCCCCCGTAGACCACAGGTAGTGGCTTCATCTTAAACATGTTCTTTTAGTTTTAGACTTGCCACAAAGCTTCTTGTAGACAGCCAAGATCCACTGCCCCGGGAAGGCTGGTGAAGTCCGACAGGCATTGAAAGGCGGGATCTGCCTGTGGATCTTGCCCGCCTCTCCTCCTGGCGTTTCTAAGTGACCCTTCCTTCAGGATCCTGGCTTGTCCATCTTCTGCCATCACCCTGTCATCTTCACCTCCTGAACTTCGGGTTTCTAATTTCCTTCTAAAATCGCAGACCCATAAAGGAAGAAGGCACTTCAGATGTGTTGTGAATTGTCCTGATTTGCCAGGAGCAGGATGGCGGGGGGTGGGGGTCGGGGGGGGTGAGGGAGGGATAGGCTGGGAGATAGGGACGGGGGCAGGGAGGTGCAGCCCAGCCCCCAGGTGTGCAAGGCCCCGGGCGGTCCTGTGCTTTGACCTTTGCTTGAAATCCTCACCTGGTTAGGCGTGTCCCTCTCTGCAAGGCCAGGCTCCTAGTTTTTCTTAGTTGAAGAGGCAAATTAGAAAAAAAGCCTTTCTGCCTCGGTGTTTCCCTGCTTTCCACTCCAAATGCCCTGTTTGCTAGTTAGATTATCAGGGTAGTGTAGATTACTGTTCATTACAGATGCAGAGTTGACTGGATAATAATCAAGATTTAGAAATTCCGAAAGCCAAAGAGCTTGCTCGGTTTTGATTCTTTTAAGCACCTAGCCAGCGTTCTCGGAGCGGTTTGAAATCCTAGTAAAGCTGAACCCTGCGCCAAGCGCGGCGCGTCGGTAATTCCAGTCAGATGGCGGCTGCAAGACCCCGCTCCCCCCGCCTGGAAGGCGTTTCTTCACCCACTTTCCCAGTGTTTGGCGGCTCAGCCTGTGCCTCCGCGCTTGTTCAGAGCTGCGGTTGGGGCGGGCGGGGGAGGGAGGGCTAATTCGTGTCAGATGGAGGGACGCCGTGCGGGACCGTGCGCTCGCGCCTGGCTTTTGTTCCCGGCGTCTGACTTCTGACGGGCAGGAGTGGCTGTGGAGGCGGCGGCGCGCGGCTGGGACCTGGGCCGGCGGCCACGGAGAGCCCTTGGCCCCTCCCGTGTTGGCCATTTCCTGGGACTTGTGTCCGCAGGGGACTCGGGAGGCATCCTCCCCCCACCGATAGCCGCTGGGGAGGGGTCAGCGGCCGTCCTCGCCTGGCCGGACCCGGCTCCCCGCGGGCGGCAGGGGCGGCCATGCGGCTGCGCGCCCTGACCCCCAGGCCACCGGGAGGGTTCGCGCGCGGAACCCGGTCGCGCCAGCGCCGGCGCCAGGTGAGTGCAGCCCGGAGCTGGTGTGCAGGGCCAGGGGCGCGAGGCACGGGCGCCTTCAGGGCTGCATGCACGTGGGCTGCGCCGGGTGTGCACTGGTGCCCGTGGACGCTGTGCCGGTGTGTACCCGCTTGTGCTCATGTGTATGCATGTGCCCTTGTCAGTGCGCGTATGTCGGTGTGTGTTTGTGCACCCCGTCTGCACGTCCACGCGTGTGTGCTTGTGAGCGCGCGTCTGTGTGTGCAGGCATGTGTGCGCTGGTCTGTGCCTGAGTCCTGGTGGGTGCGTGTGTACCCTTGTGTGTGCGCGCGCAGCACAAGGAGCGAGAGGGCCAGTGGAGCTTTGCCTAATGGGGGAGTCTTCTGGTAAGCGTGGAAGAGGGTTGGGGCTTAGCTCTTTCTAACCCAACTGCCTCTTGAAAAGGCTTCTTGGGTTCCTTTCCCTGCAATGGAATTGGGATACTGGCCATTGCGCAGACCTGCTATCCCTCGCGTGTTTCTTGCAAAGGTAAAGGGCATTTGAGCTCTGCAATGACGTGGGGGATGCGCTGGGATGTAGGAATCCTTACAGGTTCCCTGGGGACCGCATGGGTTCCAGCGGTGCTCTGTGGTCCACAAGACGGCCCTTCACGGTGTTTGAATTAAACAGAGCAGTGCTAGTTGGCTCCCCGCTAGGTTCAGCCTCCCTTTCCCCAAGTCATTGCATTTGTTTTTCTGAAACTTTTATAAGGTTCTGTGGAGTGAAAAACTGTCAAAATTTCAGCTGGTTACTTGAGGTGTACTGCGTTCCCTTTTAAAGTGTAGTGGTCAAACGCTGCTGCCTGGAAGTGTGGGAACAATATGTGCTGGATGTGGAGGGTGTCCCTCTTGCCCCAGATACCGCCCCCCTGTGGGCTGGGAAATATCCCCGAGGCCTGGAAGTGTTCCTGGCTGTTTAACATCAGAGTGAAGTTGGGCTGGGAATGTGTTTTTGATCAGTGTCTGCCTCTCCAGAATGCCTCTGAAGGTTTCCCAGGTGCCTGAATGCCCACCTAAATCCTCTTACTATGGTAGAGCTGAATATTTCCTGAAAGGAAAACGTAGCTGGGATTGTGCTGATGCAGCTTTGCACTTTTGCGTGTGTAACCATTTTGCCAGGGCGACCTTTAGCCGGGAGAACCTATCCGAGAGGTCCCTGCGGTTTTGCATTTCGGCAGAGTGGAGCATTCATGTGGAGCACCTCCCTGTTCAATTTTGCAGAGATTTTTCTTTCTCAAAAGAGACCTCACAATCAAGACCAGCACTAATTACTGTGTCCCCCTCAGGGAGTCCTTGTGGAACCAGCAGCCTGCTCTCTACCCTTCCAACATTTTGTTCCTAACAATTAAGTGCAATTTAGATTCCTGAACTGAGCCTGCTAAATGCTTCAGCATTGCTGCCTCCTCTCCCCCTTTGGGAGAAATGAAAGCACAGTATCAGGTGAAAACAAGGGCAGTCTAATCCCGTCTGGTCTCATTTTACAATAGAGATGTTATGTACAGATGAAGCGTGAGCAGATGTTATTACACTATCTTAAATGAACTCCTCAGGGATCCAGCAATTCAAATGGCTGAGCCCTCGCAACAGTGCTTATGCTGTTTCCCTCTTTAAGTTTTCTAGCTGTGGACCACTGGGCAAGAAAGCTGCAGGAAAACAGTGCCTCTTTCTCCCTGGTTGGAATAAAGGTATTTGTAAGGAATAAAAGGTCACAGTATCTTTCCTTGGCCCACAGACTGTGGCTAATTCATTTGGTCAACAGGTATTAATTGAGGGTCCATGGTCCACTGTCTGCCAGGCGCTGGGCAGGGCCCTAAGAGGACAAAGGGGAAAGAGCCTGGTGTCCTGCATCTAGGAAACTGCAATCTAGCACAGGAGAGAAGGCATATAAACAAATAACTGCAATACGAGTGAAAAGTAAGTACCAGCTGCTGCATTGCAATAGAGAGATGTGTTTGTTAGGTGTTTGAATGCTGCTCTTGTCTGAGCGTGAGACTGGGGCTTGAGGCATATGGGGCCTGAGTCCCATATGCCTCATCCATTGGCTGTGTGGTGCTGCATCTCGGTTTTGCATCTCACCATCACGGTTTGTAGACTAGTGGTGATTACAGTAATGACACAGAAGCACTTGGCTAGTGTTACCAACTGCATAATTAGCAGCATCATTATCCTTCTTTTGCAGAGCATTGAACACACAATCTCTGTTATCAGAAAGGATGCAATCTCTTTGAAAAAACCAGATACTGACATAGGAACAACTACATAATAACAGTGCCTTAAATGTATATAGATACTTATAATATAGTCTGTTATATACAGTGGTGATTCTGTCTTGGCCGCAAATTGGAATCACGGGATGGAGTTGGGGTGGGGGGTTTGACAACAGTCCAGTGTTCTGATTCAGCCTCCAGGTAATCTGATTTAATTGGTCTGGGGTGGAGCCTGGGTCAGCTGTTTTAAAAGCTGCCCCAGTGATTCTTATGAACTGATAGATGGTATAGCGTTTGGTCATTTACAATAGCTGTTAAGAGACAAGAGGGGGAGGATATCTTTTCTATTTAAGAGAGGTTGTGACTTGTCCTGGGCCACAGAGCTTGTAGTGTAGGTATCAGAACTTACATGAAGGCTTCTGCTTGGTTCAGGACCCTTTCCCTTAGTTTATTTCTTTTTTCTTTTTTTTTTGAGATGGAGTCTCACTCTGTCAACTCAGGCTGGAGTGCAGTGCCATGATCTCAGCCTACTGCAGCCTCCGACTCCTGGGTTCAAGCGATTCTCCTGCCTCAGCCTCCCGAGTAGCTAGGATTACAGGTGCCCACCACCACACCCAGCTAATTTTTGTATTTTTAGTACAGGCGGGGTTTCACCATGTTGGCCAGGCTGGTCTTGAACTCCTGAGCTCAAGTGATCCACCCGCCTTGGCCTCCTAAAGTGCTGGGATTACAGGCATGAGCCACTGTGCCTGGCCATGAAGTTTTTTATTAGGTGATTGTATTAGTATATTTTCATGCTGCTGATGAAGACATCCCCAAAACTGGGCAATTTATACAGGAAAAAGGGCTTAATGGACTCACAGTTGCAAGTGCTGGGGAGGCCTCACAATCATTTTGGAAGGTGAAAGGCACATTTCACATGGCAGCAGGCAAAGAGAGAGAGCTTGTGCAGAGGAACTCCCTCTTATAAAACCATCAGATCTCGTGATAATTATTCATTATCACGAGAACAGCACAGGAAAGACCTGCCCCCATGATTCGGTTACCTCCCACTGGATCCCTCTCACAACAGGTGGGAATTCAAGATGAGATTTGGATGGGGACACAGTCAAACCATATCAGTGATTAAATGTTTAGGATTGTTTTGTGTTCTTGATGAATCAGTCCTTTTATTGTTATGAGAGGACTTTCTATATCCTTGTTAATGTTCTTTGATCTGTAGCCTACTTTGTCTGATATAGCCACTCCAACTTCCCTTTGATTAACATCAGCAAGGTACTTCTTTTTTTTAGCCTTTGTCTTAAAAAAAAAAAAAAAAAGACCAGGTGTAGTGGCTCACACCTGTAATCCCAGCACTTTGGGAGGCCAAAGCGGATGGATCATGAGGTCAGGAGTTTGAGACCAGCCTGACCAATATGGTGAAACCCTGTCTCTACTAAAAATACAAAAATTAGCGAGGTGTGGTGGCGGTTGCCTGTAATCCCAGCTACTTGGGAGGCTGAGGCAGAGAATTGCTCGAACTCGGGAGGCAGAGGTTGCAGTGAGCCGAGATTGCGCCACTGCACTCCAGTGTGGGTGACAGGGTGAGACTCCATCTCAAAAGAAAATATACTTATATAATCTGATGACTTTTGTTGCCTTATAATTGAGATATTTAGACTATTTACATAAATATGATTATTAATATGGCAAGGTTTGACTCTGTCATCCTGCTACTTGTTTTCTATTTCTCCTACCTATTATTTGTTCTGCTTTTCTTTTATTTCCTTTTGCCATTTAGATTAATTGAATAATTTTTATTTCATTTTATCTCTCTTGTTTGTTTATTACCTACAATTCATGATTTTAGTGGTTGCTCTAGGGTTTATACTATACCTCTGTAACATCACAGGCTACCTTCAAGTGATATTATATCCACTTCATGAATACTATGAGAGCCTTATAATAGTCTTATGGAATCTTTGGGATGTCCAATTTCTGACTGGAAACCTCTGTGGCCAGTGGCACCTTTGCCTGAGTTCTTGTCCTGTGTCCAGGAAGAATGAGATACGCAGACAGGGGAAGGGTGAAGAAGATGAAGATAAGCTTTATTAAGTGTTAAACAGCTCAGAGGAGACCCACAGTGTCCTCTCTGTAGGCAGGTCATCCCGAACTCTGCTGCTCTCAGCAGAGAGGAGGCCCTGGAGAGGGTGGTTCCGCTCTGCAGCTGGAAGTCCCAACATCTCTGCAGGTCTCTGAAGCTCTCGGCAGAGAGGGTAGGTCCTCTGTGCAGCTGGTCTCTTGTGGGCTCTCCATTCTCTCTGTCCTCTCTCTTGCTCTGGCTGAACATGGAAAAGCCCTTGGAGGGGAGGAAGTGCCTGCTGATTGGTCCATGGGCGGCCATGGGTGGGCTGGAAGAGGCACCATGAGTCCCCACTCCAGTCTGTGGGACTGGCAGCCCATCCCCAGCCTACAGGCCCTCCCTTGCCTGAAGGTGGGGCCTTACTGAGGACCCACCCCGTTCTGTCCAGGACTTTGCCTACTGCTGCCATTCAAGGCCCTGGAACTTGTCCCCAATCCCGCTCTGAGATCAGAGGTGGGGGGCCGGGAGAGGAGACAGGCCAGGCAGCCAGAACAGACACTCCTGAGCCAGCAGGGATGGTGGGGTGGGGGGGGCTTCCATGCCCCCGAGGGTGCAGGCCGCAGAGATGCCTGGGTCCTGTGCCTGGGAGGGTGGCTGCAGCTGCCTGCACTCAGGGAGCTCCTGCTTTTCCCCAGCTCCCGCCTGCTTGGAGTAGGAGGCCCAGGTCTGCAGCCGTGGATGGTGGCTGCAGCTGCACCCCGGGGGACAGATCCTGCCTGCTCCTGGCCCCACTCAAGAACACAGGGAGGATTGGATCTACAGCTGCAGTTTGGGCAGCTGCAGTGGTACCCAGGGAGTTCCCACCCCAACTCAGAAGAGGCGGAGCTCCCACCGGCTCCATGGAGAGTGCAGCCCCAGCCGCACCTCCCTGCTGCAGCCAGTGTGATGTAGCAACCACTGTCATCAATAGTATATTTCCTTTTCTTCTTTCCTGAACTTTGTGCTATTTTATCAGAAAATTTACTTTTAGATATGTCATATGTCACATTACACTATTGTTTAAACAGTTAATTATCTTTTGGTGAGCTTTAAATAATAAGAAAAACTCGTAAATTTACCTGTGTAATTAGCATTTCTGGTGCTCTTCATTTGTTGGTGTAAAGCCGTAATTCCATCTGCCATGTCCTTTTTGCCCAAGCACTGTCTTTAATATGTCATATGTGTCAGCTGGTGATGATTTTTTTTGGGCTTTAATTGTATATCTTTTTTTACATATTTTAAGAAGTTTTTGGTTCACTTTTATTTTTAAGAGCTATTTTTATTGGGTACAGGATTCTAGATTGACACATTTTCTTTCAGTTTTTTGTTTTATTTTATTTTGTTTATTTTTTTAACTTTTAGGTTCAGGGTACATGTGCGGGTTTATTATATAGGTAAATTTTGTGTCATGGGGGTTTGGTGTACAGATTATTTCCTCCCCCAGGTAATAAGCATAGTACTCGATAGGTAGTTTTTCAATTTTCACCCTCCTTCCACCCTCCACCCTCAAGTAGGCCCTGGTGTCTGTTCCCTTCTTTGTGTCCATCTTTCAGTATTTTCTATTATACTGCTGTCTTCTCACTTATATTTTTTAAAACAATGAGAAACCTGTTATCCTAATGGTTGGTTCCCTGCATGTAATGTGTCTTTTGGCCCTGTGGTTGTTTTTAAGGTCTTTCTCTTTGTTACTGGGTTTAAGCAATTTGATTATTGTATGCCTTGGGGGGTAGTTCCTGTCACATTTCTTGTGCTAGAAATACACACACACACACATATATATATATATATATATATATATATATATATATAGATGGAGTTTCACTCTTGTTGCCCAGGCTGGAGTGCAATGGCACGATCTCGGCTCACTGCAACCTCCACCTCCTGGGTTCAAGCGATTTCCTGCCTTAGCCTCCCAAGTAGCTGGGATTACAGGCACCACCGCCATGCCCAGCTAATTTTTTGTATTTTTAGTTGACACGGGGTTTCACCGTGTTGTCCAGGCTGGTCTGGAACTCCTGACCTCAGGTGATCCACCCGCCTCTGCCTCCCAAAGTGCTCGGATTACAGGTTTGAGCCACCGTGCCTGGCCAAGAAATTTCTTGAGTTTCTTGGATCTGTGGGTTTATAGTTTTCCTCCTGGTTTGAAAAAGTTTCAGCCATTATTTTTTCAAATATCCCCCCTTCCCTGCCCTTCTCCGTCAGTCTCCATTACACATGTTATGTTGTTTAAAGTTCTCCCGCAGCTTACTGATGCTTGTTTATTTATTTATTTAGGTTGTCTCATCTCTGTGTGCTTTGTGTTGGGAGGTTTGTACTGTGATGTCTTCAAGTTCATTCACCTGTGCTTCTGGCAGGCTCTAACCTGCCCGTAATCTCATCCAGTGTATCTTGCATCTCATATTCTTACATTTTCCTCAATGAATGTTTGATTTGGATCTTTTTATGTTTTTCAGGTCTCTACTTAACCTTCCAGCATATAGAATAGTTATTATGATGGACATTTGGGTTATATAAAGCTGTTATGACCATTCTTTCTCTTGTGGACATAGGTTTTTATTTCTCTTTAGTGTAAATAAGAATGGAATTGCTGAGTCATAGGACAGGTGTGTTTAAGTTTATAAGAAATTGTCAAACCATTTTCTAAAGAAGTTGTACCATTTATTCCACATTCTAAATACCATTTCATCTTTTCAAATAAATTTAATTATTCCAGTGGGTGAGTAATGGCCTCAATGAATCCATACACGGTCACATATCAGCAAATAGATATGATTAGTGCTTGACTCTAAAAGCAAATTGAATTCTTACAAGGTTATCATATAGCTGGGAGCCTTGGCTCTACAAACATGAATAGGTAGCCGAGTGGTTAGTTTTTCCAAGTGCTAATGCTTGTAATTGTGTTTGAAGAAGAACCACATGTGTGTCACAGGCTGGACTGTCTCTTCTTCTGCAGGAGAGCTCAGAGAGGCTCAAGAGCTTAGTGGTGATTCTGGAACACCTTTGAACCAGGAAAGCCAGTTGACTTCCTCATAACATAATTGTGCTGTTTAGCTAATTACTTTTTCCAGAAGAAAAAGGGTTGAGAGTCTAGAAGTGTATGTGGATTACTTTGTCACAGAAGTAGGTGGCTCTACGGCTCAAGTCTGGAAGGGAGTGCATTTTCACATAATGATGTTGGTTGATGTAATGTTTCTAGGCACCCCATGTGGTGATTGATGAGTTGGGTGAAAGTGAACGTCCGTCTAGGACTCTGGAATTGGGAATGCTAACAGGGTATCCGTGGGTCGTCTTGGGAATTTTAGCATCACCAAGATGGTTTCTTGTTCTGTGTTTGCTTGGTAATATTCCTGTTTTTGCTCTTTACAAATTCCACTAGATTTATTATCTCCCGAAAAGGAAAAAGAAACAAACTATGAGATGAAACGTTGACAATTTCTTCCTTTACTTTTTCAGCCAGAAGAATTAACCTCGAGTCTGCACACTTTTAAGAACAAGGCCTTTAAAAAATCCAAAGTGTGTGGAGTTTGCAAACAAATTATTGACGGTCAAGGTATTTTATGCCAAGGTAATTCTGTGTTTATGATTCTCTTCGCCGATTAATCCAAGGCAAAACAAACAAAAAACAAAACGAAAACTTTTTTTCGGGAGTTTCCGAAAGTTAAATCATGGAATTCCCCTTCTTAGTTTATAGGTCCCCCAACCCCCCACCCCCTTACTTAGCAGGGGCCAACCGTATTTACACAGATAAGTGCTCTTGAGGACATTTTTACAGAAAGAGCAGAGTTCCCCGATGGGAGAGGAGGCAGCAATTTGTAAATTAATCATTTATTCTCGGGTCTGCTCTGAAGTGTCAGTAACTCAGGTAATTTAGTTTGACTTTCAGATCTCTTACTCAAGTTTGCGAATGAAATGTTTCTATCTTTAGAATTCAGGTTCATTTTGGTATGGCCCCTTTCAGATCCTGTCACTAAACTAAGCCACCAGCTTGGGTACTAGATATTTAGACGTCAAGTAATGAATGGAACTTGCCAATTCTTTTGTGACTGCACATTAATAAATCTAGTAAGAGATGTGTGACTGTAGTGAATGTGGGAATGGTCGGGGGGCAGGGACTGCTGGGCGGACCAGTGGGGTAACCACACAGAGGGAGTCACTAGGAGGACCAGGCCCTTGGAGAGTGCGGGGGCTGCTCTTTGGCATCATTTCATCTGCGGGGTTGGGGATTTCCTCTAGAAAATGTGCAGAGTCTCAGCCTGTGGGCTTCTGTGGTGTTAGGACCTCCCCCTCAGTGCCTCCTTCCCTGCAGACCCCCAGCAGGTGGTCCCTGATAGCCACTTTAGACTAGGGTGCCTATGATGGAAAGATGCATGCAGTCAAACCTTAATGGGTTGAGGATGTGACCAGGGGCCTCTAAGGGGCTCTTGGGATTCTTTTACAGTTCAAAGGCCTGAGTGTGGGTGAGAAGACTGGGGTGCCCCTCCGCTGATTCGGCCCCTTGGAGAAGTCAGTGCTAAAGAATGTGTTGGATGAGTGGTGGGTACCGGCCACCCTGGTCGCTAAGTAGAAGCCAGAGACCAGGGAGCCATTTGTGTAATTCATCTAGATCTGCATCCAAGGCAGAGAACATGGGCTATAGTGTACTCTGAGCCAACTGATAGGACATCCTGTGATTCAAAACTTTTTTTTTTTTTTTGAGACAGGATGTCGCCCTGTCATCCAGGTAGGAGTGCGGTGGGATGATCAGGGCTCACTGCAGCCTTGACCTCCTGGGCCCAAGCCATCCTCCCACCTCAGCCTCTCCAGTAGCTGGACTATAGGCATGGGCCACAGGCCCAGCTAATTTTCTTACTTTTTTGGAGACAAAGTCTCATTCTGTTGTCCAGGCTGGTCTGGAACTCTTGGCCCCAAGTGATTTTCCTGCCTTAGCCTCCCAAAGTGCTGGGATTACAGGTGTGAGCCATTGTTATAAGCCCATATTTGCAAATGGCACTGCACTGGGTGATGTCTTGGTCATCTGTGAATGCTGTGGCCTGTCACTGGCCATTCCCCTGCATAGCTTGTCCAGTTCAGGAGGGCCATGTCAGCCAAATGTGGTGGCCCTTTGTGTTTGGGGCCTGCAGGTGTAAAGTGATGAGAAATTGCACTGATGCTCTTGGACAGGCGTCCTCCATCAAGCTTGCTCTAAAATGTCTGTGGGCAAACATAGCAGCCCCTCTGTGTCCCACATACCCTACAGGGTCCAGTAGGGGCTTTGTGCCTTTCCAGGAACATGGCAAAAATAGAAGCCCAAGGAGTCTCCCCATCTTTGAATGTCATTCTCATAGAAATGCTCATATTTTATTTATTTATTTATTTATTTATTTATTTATTTATTTATTTATTTTTGAGATGGAATCTTGCTCTGTCACCCAGGCTGCAGTGCAGTGGCACGATCTCGGCTCACTGCAAGCTCTGCCTCCCAGGTTCACGCCATTCTCCTGCCTCAGCCTCCCCAGCAGCTGGGACTACAGGTGCCTGCCACCATGCCAGGCTAATTTTTTTTTTTTTTTTTGTATTTTTAGTAGAGATGGGGTTTCACCATGTTAACCAGGATGGTCTCCATCTCCTGAACTTGTGATCCGCCCGCCTCGGCTTCCCAAAGTGCTGGGATTACAGGCGTGAGCCACGGCGCCCGGCCAGAAATGCTCATATTTTAAAATTTTGGTCTCTAACTTTGACTCTCAAGTGTGAAAAGAAGGAAAAGGAAAGTCGTGGTTGAATTGGAACCATGAAACCAGCAGCCCAGAGAGCCTGGGAATCAGAGCTATAAGGGCCTGGTGTTGATCCTAGAGCCCTGGTCCTGTGCCAGCGGAGCCACGGGGCGATACTGGGAGAGCTGTCATGAGCAGCATGGCACCAGCAGGGACACCCTGGGCTTGTTCTCGGCTTCCTCATCCTGTGATGACATCTCAGGCAAAGCTGCAAACCAAAGGTTCCCCATGAACTGACTTCTGCCTGTCAGGTGCTATGTGGGGACAGGTCTGATTTGGGAGCAAAGGCGGAGGTCAGACAGAGCTGGGTCCTGGCCCTGCCCCTGACATGGGCAAAGTCTCCTCACTCTGGGTCTAGGACTTAGGGCTGTTCCAAGGGCAGAAGTCAGGCTTAAAGTGCACAGCCAGCGTTGTGGCACTTAGTTTTGTTATTGGTGTTAGGATTGCTCTGAAGGGAACCCACTGTGGGTAGCTCCATATGGCTGATGCCGCATGTGTGTTTGGTTAGCCTCTGCACCACACATCCTTGAGCTGTAATCCAGTGGGGGAGCTGCTTAGACACAGAGGCCTTTTGCACAACTTACCACAGTGGCTTGGGCTGCACTAGGTTGGTTATACTGCTTGAGGAGTAATTTTTCCTTCTTTGTATAAATGAAAACTGAGTTTACTGAAGAGTTATCTCAGACATCCTTTTTAGTACTTCAGTATTCTGTTCCTGCCATTCAAGTAGCGTTGACTATTTTCAAAGTAAATGTAACCAATGAAAGAGAAGAGCTTGAAGAAAGCACGGCCTCCAGCTGTGAAACACGCAAGCGTGTCTTGGACGGTGGGGAGCTGTCTTCTTTCTTTATCTGGAGGATCATCGTCTTAGTGCCTTCCCTGGGTTGGGACTTGTGTCTCTTCCTCTGTCCTGCAGTTGCACACACTCAAAAGGGCCAGGGAAGGACCCCAGATTGATCATCTGGTTCCAAATGAACTCTGTTTTGTGGCATTTTAAATATGTGGTGTGTGAAATATTAGGGAGGGGTGAGGAGGCCTGCCAGAGTGGTGTGTATGTGCCTGAGTGTGTGGGTGCACATATGCATGGCTATGTGTGCGGTGCATGCATGCATGATTGAGTTCATGCATATGAGGACAAGCAGTGCACACACCTGTGATTGCATGTGTGTGCATGCGTGCATGCGTCTGAGTGAATGCATTTGCTTGAGCACACAGATATTCCACATTGTGAGGGAACATGTGAGAGCATCCCTTCTGTTCAGACCACTTTGTAGAGTTCAGCTGCTCTACGACGTCCATTATCTTATCTTGAGGGAGATAGAAACAGAAAATGTGCATGCGCACAGGAGCAGCTTTTGTTCTTGAAAGAGAAGAGAGGGAATAAATAGTGCCCTATCTGGACAAGATGTTCAACAGGCTTATCTTGCTGTGTGTCATCTGGTTGTTAAGGAAGATGAAGTAAGGCATGCTATCTCCAGATAATGGTTTAAATTTCACATGCTTCTGGCAACATCCAGGCACTCATGAGAACAAGGCCCAGTGTGGTGGCCCCACAGCCCGTCTACTGGTTTCTGTTGGTATTGATGCTTTCCCACCTCCTCTTGGAACTCTCTGGAGTTCTGCTTCAGTGTGAGGCAGCGAGACACCTAGAGCATCACCTTTGAGGATTCAAGGCCCACTTTGGCCTGGAGGACCCCACACGTACCCAACATGGACAAGCAATGGGGCTGCCAGCTCTGTCCTAGTGCAGCATTATCTTCTGTCCTGTTTGGCTAATGCTCCTCTACTCCAGGGAACCCAGTATAGCACTGGTTTTTCTCACTGGTGAAATAGATTCTTGGTCAGTGGAGGTAACAAGGGGAAAAAAAGCCATATACATTTTTTTATCCCTTGAAGAAAATCACTCATGGACAGGTATGCTGTTAGGTGACTTCACCCCTCTTCTCATGCCTGGTTTATCCCTTTCTTCTTTACCTCCTCCTCCCCCACAGCTTACTTTCCACCGCAGAGACACATTGCTGCTCCCATTGCCTTTTTAGGCTGGTTCCTTTCCAGGGGCAGCCAGGATGCAGGTATTATGGGCACACAGGCACCTGCTCCCGCTGTGTCCCTGTCTGTGGCTCTGGGCCCCTCAGCTAGGATAGGATATCTTGTCTAGAGGCAGTAGAAAGAGATCAGGATGTGGGGTCAAGTTCTGGCTGTGCCACTCTCACTCTGGGCAGTTTTAGACAGTAGGCTTTTATGAAGCCCATTTTCTCAACCCTAAAATGGGCATGAAAATGCAGATCCAGTGGTGCAGAGCTGGGACTCAGGGAGGGGTGTACGTGAAAGGGCCTGGTCTGCCAGGCCAGTGAGGTGCAGGGCAGGACCACCGCCTTCCCAGGGGACGGCTGCTTCGTGCTGGCAGGCAGTGCTGCACTGCATCCTGGATGTGCTGCCTTTCAGAGGGCGCTGGTTCAGCCTCTCCCCAAAGAGTTGCCATGAGCTTGGTGGCTGTGAATCCTGGGGATGGTGTGTTGAGTTGTGCACACCTTTCCAGCCTGGCTGCCTGCAGTGCATGCATGTGTGTTCTTGTGTGTGTGTGTGTGTGTCTGAATTCCTCCCTCACTCCTTGCTCTCCTCTTAGCGGTCCCATATGGTGAAGCTCTTCTGCCTTGAGCCCTCTGGGCTGGTGGGCTTCAGTAGGGTCTGTCCCCATGGTCCCTGGGTCCTTTCTTTGTGGTGGGTGATGGCAAGCACACAGCTGCTTTTTGCAGAGAGAACTGGCAGAAGCTGAGGATGTGGTAGGCTCAGGAAGCTGCATGTCCTGTTGAGTTCATGGCAGGAGGCCCATTATCAGGAGAAGGAACCAGGAACTGGCCCAGATGAAGGAAAACCTTTGCCTTCTGGAGAAAGGAGGGTCACTGCCCTTCAGGGAGCACTTGCAGGCTCCATCCCCGAGGAGGGACCCCCACTCAAGGCGCTTGGTGGAGGCATTGGGAGGAAAGAGCAGCCATGGGCACCGTTGGAGGCAGAGGCATTCTGACTCAAGGGACGGGCCCACCTCTGGTTTCTGGTGCTGTTGACTTAAGCACGTGGTGAGTGTTGTGCCCTTGGGCATGTGTGCACTGAGATCTTGAGGACTTCCGTTAGAGAAGTGTCTGTCTTCTTTCTGTGGGATAGTTTTTTGGAACTGCCTCACGTGTGCCCTGTGTTACCGTCAGAACGTTTGTGTCTCCCCAAAATTCCTATGTTGACATTCTAACCCTCCATGGGATGGTGGCATTATGAGGTGGGGCCTTGGGGAGGTGATTATGTTTTGTGAGTGGAGCCTCACGGGTGGGATTAGGGCCCTTATGAAGGGGACCCTAGAAAGCTCTCTCACCCCTTTGGCTAGGTGAGGATGCAGTAAGGAGGTGCCATCTATGAACCAGGAAGTGGGTCCTCCCCAGACACCGCATCTGTGGTGCCTTGACCTTGGACTTGCAGCCTCCAGAGCTGTGAGAAATAAGCAACTGTTTATAAGCCACCTAGTTTAGGGTAATTTTTAAATAGCCCAAACTGGGGGAGACATTATGTTTTTGTGCACATAGCTCTAGGAATTATGTTAATAAACAATAGAAACTCTTTTTTTTTTTTTTTTTTTTTTTTTTTTTGAGATGGAGTCTCACTCTGTCACCCAGGCTGGAGTGCAGTGGTGGGATCTCAGCTCACTGCAAGCTCCACCTCCCGGGTTCATGCCATTCTCCTGCCTCAGCCTCCCGAGTAGCTGGGACTACAGGCTCCTGCCACCACACCCGGCTAATTTTTTTGTATTTTTAGTAGAGACGGGGTTTCACTGTGTTAGCCAGGGTGGTCTCAATCTCCTGACCTTGTGATCTACCCACTTCGGCCTCTCAAAGTGCTGGGATTACAGGCGTGAGCCACTGCGCCCGGCCTAGAAACTCTTTTTAAAAAACATACAGGATTCCATGTTTCAGAAGTCTTTTAGGCATGATTGTTTTCATTAGCTTTTTCAGTTATGTTAAGTTAATGTGTGTGCTAGAGACCAGGAGGTGTTCGGGGATGCTCCCAAGCCTGAGGTGACAGGGGTGCTCCCAAGCCTGAGGTGCCATGGTCTGTTGAGGCCAAGGCGCCCTGTGGACAGGAGGTGTCATGGTGTAGGCTGAGGCGGCTGAGATAAGCCCCCATCATCAGAGCAGGAGTACTGGGGGATGGGAAGTTACGTGGAGGCCATGAGGCTGGCCTGGGGGTGTGGATGGGACTACCTTCCAGTGCAGAGGCTTGGGGCTTAGAGGTGGGCAGATCTGAAATGCCTTAGGGAGACACACCAGGGAATGTCACCCGTTGAGAGCCCTTGGCCTGCAAAAGCTGCTGCTGCACAGAGGCTTTAGTTTTCTAACTTAACGCAAGCAATAAATCTATGATCCTGCTTGCCTCTGAGGAGGCAGGGGGATATGGTGTACCCACTTTTGGGGGGCAGGCATCCCATCCCTGCTGATACCTGGGACCCAGATCCACTGAATGGGAGAGCCCCGGCCAGGCTCTGGCCCCCAGCCCTGCCTGCTGCTCCACCCTTGCTGGCCTTCTTCCTGGAGGCTGGGCCCCGGTCTCCATCACCCTGCAGACCTCCCATTCCTCCTTCCTAACCCAGCTTCCCTGGATCTGGCCCTTTGTCTGCCCAGGCTGGGATGCCCTTGAGATTCACTCTCCTGTTTGCCTCTCCGCTCCTGTCCTGTTTGTACTCAGAGAACGGCTCTGGGAAACTGTAAACCATCCAGCGGGAAGAACGTGTGCCTGCATCCTCATGGTGGCCCTTTGAGGCTGTGCCTGCCTTGTTTGGTCTCTCCTGAATCCCCCAGGTGCTTTGAGAGGCCAGCTGCACAGGGCTCACTTTTGACCTTTTGCTGGACTGTGCTGCTCTGCCTGCTGACCCTCATCCTTTAGGTTTCAGCTCAGCACCAGGTCCTCAGGAAGGTGCCTCCCTGCCCTGCCACTGTGTCCCCTAGCATCTGCCCTTTTCCCTCCAGAACTATCCATGGCCAGTGACTAGCCAGCCATCTGGATGTTCACTGGGGCAGTGATTCTCTGCCCTCAGCTGGAGCCCAGGAGGCATGAAGGGCTGGCTCTGTGTTGTTCACCAGGTGCCTGTGCACAGGGCAGACACCTCCGTCCCAAAGTGGAGTGCTGTCTTGTCTTGCAGGGTGAACCCTCACCAGCACACTTTTACTGAGCAGGTGCGGCGTCTGGTGCATTGCGATGCCCACGGTGACCAAGGCTTCGAAGGGCTCGGAGTCTAGTGGGCTGGAGCAGTGAGCACGAACAGGATCCCGTGTGAGGAGTGTTTTATCAGAGGTATTTGCAGCCGCCCTGGGAGCACAGAGGAGGGACAGGAAATTCTGGGGAGGTGGGTGGGCAGGGAGTGTGGGCATTGTCAGGACGATGGAGGAACTGCTGTATTCTGATCATTTGTTTATGAATGTATCTGCTCCCCTGGGCCGACTGCCCCCACTATGATGTGATGCACTGCTGTTACTTGGGTATCCTGAGTCTCAGCAAAGGGCCTAGAGCCCAGTAGGTGCACAGACAATGTAAGTTGCATGACAATCCAGATGAATTTGTGCAGATAAACACCTGGCTCATTGATCTGCTCTTGTCTGGCAAATCCATGTGAAATGGCTCCAGATGTTATTTCCAAAGTTCTTTCCAGAACAATTGGAGGTGGTGAGACTCCCACCCTGAGGCCAAGCCCAGCCCCACCGTGGGGTTGACTCCCACCGGGGAACTGAGCTCAGCCGTCCCATCAGACTTGCCCCATCCAGAGAAGTGGCAACACGACAGAATCTTCCAGAAGCTCCCAAAGGGGAAGGAGGCCCCCAGGTCAAATTTCATCTGAGTAATTTCTGGTCGGTGGTGGTTATCCGATGGGAAGCAGCACTTCCCTGCCTCTAAATTCTGCTCCTCTGTTGCAATACAAAGCCTTTCTCAGCCGCCTCCACACTGACTTTACTCTTGGATTTTGCCTGAAATCCTTCCTGTTTTCTAACTCTGTGGCTGGGAAGAAGGCCTGGACCCCTCCCAGATGTTTCTCAACGGTCTGGGTTGTCAGGATTTGGGGTTTCTGCATGCCAGGGACGTCTGGGATGTGTTAGTTGATTGTGCTGGTGGATTTTGATTCTTAATACTCACTGAGTAATGTAGCCAAGCTCATAAATCCAAGTATTTGTTTTGCAGTAACTGGATTCCAGTAACTGGAATTTTATGTTAAGTTGTGGGGTTGTTTTCTGTCGGTTTATTCAGATGGATATAATGCTGCTCTCTGGGTGTGCAAGGTCTGCCTAGGTGTGGCAGGGGGACAAGGCCAAGTGGCAACTTCTGATTCCACATCCTCGAAGCCAGGGAAGAGGCAGTGCTGTGCTTCACGGAGCGCACGGGGGTATCGGCTACCCTGGGACACTAGCAGGCCTGAAGTGTTTAGAAATGTGAGGAGCGGCCGGGCGCGGTGGCTCACGCCTGTAATCCCAGCACTTTGGGAGGCTGAGGTGGGCGGATCACTAGGTCGAGAGATCGAGACCATCCTGGATAACATGGTGAAACCCCATCTCTACTAAAAAAAAATACAAAAAATTAGCGGACGTGGTGGCAGGCGCCTGTAGTCCCAGCTACTCGGGAGGCTGAGGCAGGAGAATGGCATGAACCCGGGAGGCAGAGCTTGCAGTGAGCCGAGATTGCGCCACTGCACTCCAGCCTGGGCAACAGAGTGAGACACTGTCTCAAAAAAAAAAAAAAGAAATGTGAGGAGCTCTTTTCCAGAGGATGGGGTCAAAGCCTGGCCTCTGCATGAGTCAGCCAGATGGCCCCTAACCTAGGGTGAGCATGGACAGGCAGGCTCCCCTATCACCCTCGCCCCTCCAACCAGCTCACTGTGGCTAGCATGGGTCTAGGAGGTGCCTACCGTGTCAGGTGCTGGCCACCCACACACAGGTGGACATCTGCCACCAGGCTGCTGGGCTAGTGAGGGACAAAGAAGTCCTGGACAGTCACACCCATGTGTGTGGGGGACTGGGGTTCTTGGGAGGGTGCTCTTGGTTTACATGGTGATGAGTGGCCCCACCACTGGGGTCTGCTCACACACAGAGTGAGGTGGGGGACTTGTTTCCTTCCAAACGTGCATTTGAAGTAGACAATTACTAAGAGGGTTTCCTGAGTTAGACTTAAGATGTTTTTGAGGGATTGGTACCATCTTCTCTCTTTCCTTTCATTTTGCAGTATTCTATATTATGATCCCTTTGAATATCTGATGGAGATGCAGAGACATTCTCCTTTGCACCTGTGCCTTGTGTTGGGGGGGATATCTTAAATGGGGGGCAGGTTGACAACAAGGTAAAGAGACAACAAGGTACGTCCTATACATAGATTATGTAAGTAATGTTAGGGATGGGAGCTGGCGCCCCGAGACGAAGCAGCAGGTGGGGCCCCAGCGGGTCTCACTGACTCTGGGCTTGATTCTCTGGACTGTGAAGTGGGCAGTAAGGCCTGGCTGGCCCTACTCACAGGCTGTTCGGAGGAACATGTGAGTCAAGGGACGTAAAAGGACTCTGTCAGCTCCTGAGTGCCTCATCAACATTAGTCAGTGCCGCAGCTGATTCAGTGTCCTATTTGTGAAGATTAAGTCCACCTTGATTGATTTCTGAGAGGCTCAAAAGTTAAACCTGTGATCTCCAGAGCCAGGCTGATGTGAGTTCAGACCTCAGCTCCACTGCCTCTCTGTGCTTCAGTTTCCTGGTCTGCCACGTGAGGACAATAACTGAAACTCATCAAGGGGTTGTGTGAGGATCAGATTCATATCTGAGCACGTGAATCATGCCCATACGATAAGAATCCCTTGAGGGAGATAATGATTTATTTATTTATTTATTTATTTATTTACTTACTTACTTACTTATTTATATTCTTTCTTGTAGAGATGGGGGTCTTACTGTTGCCCAGGCTGTTTTCCAACTCACAACCTCAAATAAGCCTGCCAACTTCGCCTCCCAAAGTGCTGGGAATTCAGGCGTCGGCCGCTGTGCCTGGCCCCAACGATAATTTTTCGAGAAAAGAAAATCATTACATGGAAAGAATGAGAGAGAAAGAGTAAAACTGAATATCTGGGGATGAAAACTTCAAGAGTTTTTAGGGGCTGTTGTCTTGAAGTGTGGTTCAGTGTTCTTGGGCAGATCTGGCGTGGGGAGGTGAGGATCTGTGAAGAGAGTGAGAACAGCAAATAGATAAGAGCATGGAGATGGCCGCCCTCTGACATCAGCGGAGGGACCATGCAGCGACATCGAATCCTACCTGTGCCACACGGGCACACAGAGACGGCTGCTCTGGCTCAAATGGGAGCATCTTGAGCCTTATCCCCATTCCTGAGTTCATGTTCAACAGAGGATGGTCTGGAGGGTTTAACTTCCCTTTTAGGAGGCACCTGGCTGAGGAAATGGTGCTGTGGGAGGCAGTCTGGGTGCAGCCAAGAGTCTTGGGGTCTCCGCAACCCCAGTCGACCTGCCACAAAGGCCTGTGCAAATACTGGAGTTTGTGAGAGTGACTATCTTGGTTGACTGATTCTTGATTGATTGATTATTGATTGTTGACTGATTCTTGATTGATTGATTATTGATTGGTTGATGCCCTCAACAATTAATTTTATAGCGCCTTTTGGGTGCTGGCCTCCCTGAGGCTGTTTGACCCAGCTCCCTGTCACCTTCTCACCCATTTGCTGCTATTTTTCTTCTTGTCTCTTCAGACTTTTCTTGACCCCTGATACAGAAATGAGTGTGGAACCCTCCCTCTGCCTTTAGGCTCCCTCTGCACCTTCCTGGAGTTACTTTCCTGTACCTCATGTCATCCTGATTGAATCTACGGTTCCTGTTGATTTTCCTTTCCTCTTGCACTGCAGTGTACATTCATGAATGTTTTCTGTGTTCCCAATTGTATCCAGGCCCAGATCAGTTTCTGCCCTGTTGTAGGTTTCCAGGACATATTTATAGGGTTACAAAATGTTTCCGCTCTGGGTATTAATGAATACCGGTGGAACTAATGAGGGAATAAAAGGCAGAAGTATTTAGTTTGGTGAGTATTAACTTGTGGTTAACTTTGCATCTTTACAAACATCTGGTTTGTTGGAGGTGGTGAAGATCCCTGCAGGTGAGCTCTTCCCCTTCCCTTTCCCGATGAGACTTATCTGAGGCTTGCCCTGTGGGTGGCTTTTGCGGGTAAAGATTGGTAATGACACCTTTCCTCTAGGTTTCTTTTGTCAAGCATGGGGCTGCAGGATGCTGTGGCTGGTAGCCCTGGTAAGATGAGTGTGATTTGAAACGGGGCTTGTGGAGACCATCCAGGAAAACAGCACAGCAGGGTTTCTATTGCAAGGTTGGACATTCTTGTCGTCAGTCAACATTGGCCAGGCTCCAGTAGGACCATAGAATTGGCACACCCCATGACACTGTGAAGGAAAAAGAGCCTGTGTAAGTACACCAGGCTGAACTGGGATACAATACATGAGCTAGATTTTTGTTTGTTTGTTTGTTTTTGAGATGGAGTTTTGCTCTTGTTGCCCAGGCTAGAGTGCAATGCTGTGGTCTCAGCTCACTGCAACCTCCGCCTCCCAGGTTCAAGTGATTCTCCTGCCTCAGCTTCCCAAGTAGCTGGGATTACAGGTGCCCACCACCACACCCGGCTAATTTTTGCAGTTTTAGTAGAGGTGGGGTCTCACCATGTTGGCCAGGCTGGTCTTGAACTCCTGACCTCAGATGATCCACCCACCTCGGCCTCCTAAAGTGCTGGGATTATAGCCGTGAGCCACTGCACCTGACCCACATGAGCTAGATTTTTATTTGTGTGTGTTTGTGTATCTTCACAGGAAATCATTTTAGCCATTGCTCTTGTCAGTGTAGTAGGAGGAGGATGGACCTGGCCCATCTCCTTAGGTGCTGCCGCATGTGTAGATGGGGCATTCGCAGGGTAGGGGATGCTGTTTACTGAGTTGGAGCCAGGAGCCGGGCACAGTCACTGTGGGTGTAGATGGGGTAGAGGCAGGATGTGGGGATGCTGCAGCTCACTGAGTTGAGATGGGGTCCTGATAGTCACTGCAGGTGTAGATAAGGCGGAGGCAGGATGGGAAGATGCTGCTCACTGAGTTGAGATGGGGTCCTGGCAGTCACTGCAAGTTTAGACGGGACAGAGGTAGGATGTGAGGACTCTGCTCACTGAGTTGAGATGGGGTCCTGGCAGTCACTGCAAGTGTAGATGGGAGCCTGGCAGAGTCAGGGATGGGCTGCTCCACAGGAAGCTGTGGCCCTGGACAGTTGCACCCTATTTCTGTTCCTCAGTGCCGTGATCTTTACAATTTGTACATTAGAGTAGTTAATCTCTAGGATTTTCTCTTTCTTAATAGACTATATAGAGACCACTCCACAAATAGACAATTTCATAGTGTTCTCTAGTAATAATTCACATATGTCATACACTTTTGCATTTTGATCCCTTTGTGTACATGCTACCTGGAGACAACAAGGTATTCCCTTTACATAGATTATGTAAGTAATCATGCATCACAGTGATGTGACGTTTTGGTAGAGGTGTTCTTTCTTTGGCTTATTTCTGGGGAAGCAGTAGAGCATGGTGGAGCTGAGGTGGATGGTGGAGACAGCCTGCCAGCATTCCTGCTCTGCCTCTTTCTGCTTAGAGTCATTGTGAGGAATAGCAGGGTAAATACACATGAAACACAAACACTGAGGAGCTCCAGAAAGTGTTCAATGGTGTCAGTAATGACGATGATGATGATGATGTTGTTAGTGATGGTGATGAGGGTGACAATGGTATGCCGATAATGATGTTGTAATTGATGGTGATGACGGTAACGATGATGGTGATGGTGGATGGTGGCGTAATTGATGATGATGGTATATTAGTGATGATGGTGTTGATGGGGATGGTGATGATGATGGTATGATGTTGGTGAAGATGGTGATGGTGAAGATGATCATGATGGTGATGGTGAGTGGTGATGGTGTAATTGATGGAGATGATGATGGTGATGGTGTGGTTGATGGTGACAGCGGCACTAGTGATTATGTAGACATGATGATGGTGATGGTGATGATGTTGATGAATGGTGACAATGATGGTGATGATGATGGTGATGACAGTAATGATAGTGCTGTGACTGGTGATGGTGATAGTGGTAGTGTAGTTGATGGTGATAGTAACAATGGCAATGGTAACGATTGTGATGATGATGCTGATCATAATGATACTGATGGTGATGATAGATGGAGAAGGGTTAGGGGCATATTCTGTGATGCAGGCCAGTATTTCTACCATTCCTTTTCTGGCTCATCCTTGGACTTTCAGGTCCCTGACTTTCACATTTTAACCTCCTATTTACATGCAAATTTCATGTGTGGTTAAGTTGAAAGAAAACATTTCATGTTTTAAAAACTGTTATGTTAACATGTAAGGGCCCTGTTATCTCTACTCTTGGAACTTTAAGTAAGGGAAAGAAAAGATAGAAATGACATTGAGCAATGGGGTTAAGTGTCCAGTTGTGGTTTTTCTTACACTGCTCAAAACCTTGCTGGTGTGCTCATACCATCAGTTAGGACTCTGAGGCAATCCGTTCTCACTACATGTCACTGAGTTCCCTTGGGTGGCCTAACATGGTCCAGTTGCCACTGATATCCCAAACTGGTTGTATTTCACAGAGGACAGAGGAAGGCTCTGTTATGGGTGAGTCTCGGCATTCTGGAGTTGAGTAGATTCGGCCCCAAAAGTTACAAGTTTTGTGGGACTTGGTCCCTGGAAGAAGGAAGATCCAGGGAGGATCCAGGGTCAGGCCACGCATAAATGCTCCCCATTTGAGAGATGGTTTTCTGGGATCTAATAGTGGAATCAGCGAGACTATCATGGAATTAGACAGGATGGCACAGAATAAAGAAGCGCTGCAACAAGAGAGACAGCTGTAGGGAAGGCCTAAAGGAGATGAGAGTTGAGAAAGGAAGCAAGGAGAAAGGAGAAAAGAAGCAAGGAGAAAGCTGAGAAAGGAGAAAAGAAGCAAGGAGAAAGCTGAGAAAGGAGACCAGAGGGAAAATGGGATGAAGGGAGTTTTGTAAGAAAGATTTGGTAATGGGTTATTCCACACGGTTAACCCAACATTATTAAGCACCTGCTAGGAGAGAAAGATGAGAGTTTTGTGTCCTGTCTTTGAGTCTGACAGAGTCAGCAATACACTAAGTGATTACAGAAAAAAGTTTGGAGATAGACGGGCAGGTCGGTAGGTGTGTGTTTTTTGCTTTGGGCCAGATGCAGTATTAGGACTCCAGGAGAACATGGTAGTTATTTAAAACTAACAAGGCAACAATGGGATCATGGGGTCGAGCAGTGAATGTGACTGCCTTGTCTGGCGGTCCCCCGCTGTGGGTCAGTCACTCCCCTCCTGCCTTGTGGAGCCTGTTACTGGGACACAGAGAGGCTGGCAAACTTGACAATTGATGCTAGGAGAAGCAGAGGGTGACTCACAGGCTTGTTTATAACTTGGTCAATATGTGTCAAGTGTATAAAAGATTCTGACAACCCTGTAAGACAGTGGCCTGGATTCCCAAGGCTCGTGGAGATGTGAAGAATAGCAGTTCCAAGACAACATATAAAAATGTTGGGCGTTTGCAAGCCAGACAGCTCTGTGCTGTAACTGCTGTAGCGGGAGTCAGGATTCCTAAACATGAGTCTGGAAACCTCGTCTGACAAGGGAACTGATGTGTGGTTTGCAGACTGTCAGCTGTGGAGCTGAGTGTTCAGGCAAAGCCATGAGAAGGGGCCTGCCACACACCAGCTCAGATGCCGGAGGGTAAGCTGGGCTGGAGGAGGGACAGGCTCCTTACAGGAAAATGCTTTTGGTGGCGCCTACTTGCATGGAATGTCATTGACTCTCACTTGAGATATTTCAGCTTTTCAGTTTTGCAAGTTGATGGATGAAAAGTGATGTCTCCTTTTTATTATGTTTTTCATTCATCTGGTGATTACATGAGGTTGAACATCTAAAAAGATACAGAAAAGCTGCCTGCAGCATTTCTGTTTACTTAGCAAAGCAGCCTTTCAAATCCTTTGCTCATTGCTTATTTAATAATTAGATTATTTTAGGGCGTGGTGAGGTGGCTTATGCTTGTAATCCCAGCATTTTGGGACGCCGAGGCAGGAGAATCGATTGAAACCGGGAGTTCGAGACCAGCCTAGGCATCAAAACAAGACCCCATTTCTACAAAAAATTTAAAAATCGGCCTGCACAGTGGCACGCGCCAGTGGTCCCAGCTACTCTAGAGGCTGAGGCAGGAGGATTGCTTGCACCTGGAAATTTGAGGCTGCAGTGAGCTGTGATCATGCCACTGCACTCCAGCCTGGGTGACAGAGTGAGACCTCATCTCTAAAAAGAAAAAAAATAAATAAATAACATTTTGAAAATTAATAAATTTAAAAATCATTTTTTTAAATTTCTAAGACTTCACTATATTATGAATACTAAATCTTATCTGTGATATTAGGCAGAACTTTTGCCAATTTCTGATGACATTTGTCCTCAGAAAAGGTCAGTTTCTTATCTTTCCACTTTGTGCATTGCAAACATTCCAGTCAGTTGCTTGTCTAAGTTTGTTTGTGGCCTGTTTGTCACACAAAAGTTGTAATGTTTGGTTTGTTCACATCTACTCATCTTTTCATTTAGTTCATACTCTTGTTCCTTGTTTTAGAATGCCTGCCCTTCTCCAAGGTCACAAAGATGTTCTCTGATATTTATTCTAATATTCATTTCAGCTTTTCCAATTCCGAATCAGTTCCATGATTGATGCATCTAAAATTCATGGTATTTCTGTTATTATTATGATGATGTTTTTCATGGAGTAACCAGTGTTCCCAGTTTTATTGTCTGGCTCCTCCTTTCTTTCTGAGTTGTGATGTGTCTCTCCAGTGTCATTTTCTCTCCTATGGATGAGGACACCGCATATGTCCGTCTGTCACAAAGTTTATTTCATACAATACAGAGCGCTGTATATCTGTTAGTCTTGCCTTTTATAAGAACTCTCACATGTGAAATAGTTTAAGATCATAATTTTTCAATAGCTACCTAATATTTTGTTTGTATATATATGTTATTTTATCTTTTTATTGCTTAGGTAAACTTTTCTTTTCATGGCAGAGAGGAATCTTGGCTATCACCCTGTTCTACTCCTAATTACAGAAGGGGAAATGGGTGCCAGAGGGGACATGACTGGCATGGATCCTTGGAGAGGGGCTGGAGTGAGCATGTGAGTTCAGACTCCTGAGGTCCCTGGACACCTGCTCCTGGTCCTGGTGTGTAGCTCATGGTGGATGTTTGCTTTAGTGGGCTCATGCATGTGGAGCCCCAGTTTTTGCACCAGGCACAGAAGAGCCTTTGCACACCAGCTCACTGGCTGTTCCAGTCCAGCTCTGGGAGGTGGGCTCTGCCCACGTAGAGCTGGGCTGGCAGCTGGTGTCACTGCTTAACCTGCTCTGTCACCCAGGGCAGGCAGCTTCTGCTCTGTGCTGCAGTTTGCTATTCGTACAACGGAGTGAGAATGTGCCTTTCTCCCTGGTCCCCATGGGAACAGGTGGAACAAGGCGTCTAAAGTACATGGAGCTTCGTGGAAGGCACCGTAGCAGCCAATAACGGGGCTGCATGGGTGGAGCCTCTCCCAGCCAGCAGGGCATGTGTCTTCTGCAGGGGGAGGTGCGGCGGCCGGCGGGCTCCGGGCAGTGTGCCTGGGCCCCGGTTCTGCAGCCCGAGTTCTACAGGTTCTTCCTGTGGGTCCAGCTCCATGCTCAGAGGGGGAGGTTCCAGAGGCTGAGGCATTTTCCTTCTCTTGCTTCGTTCACAGGAGTGGGAAGGTCTGCGCCAGAAGCCCCTGGGAGAATTCACTTACCTTTCTGTTGGTCAAAATTGGGTCCTTACCCCATTCTGAGAGCCTCAGGCAAGGAGAATGAACAGGGTTGCCCTCGGGCTGCGGGTCTCGGGCACCCACTGCTAGGGTCCTAGAAGACCCTAAAGGGCTCCTGTCAGTGTGGTTTGTACTCATCACGATTTACCCTATTAGAAATGGGAAACTGATGAGTATTTAAAATATTTAAGCCAGTTAAAAACAATGGTAATGAACCAATTATATGTTAAAATGAACATATGCTTAATAAAAAATAACTGTATGTTTCAAAACAACAAAATGAGAGGAGGGGCATTTTTTTTTGTGATTCTGTTACGCAGCCTTAATCAAGAGGCTGGTTCCCCCTGCGTGCAGTCTTCTGCAGTGTTTGGTTTGAAGCATTGAAAACAATCTAGCACCATAAACATATCTACTTGGAAAAGGAAGCATTTTAATAGGCTTTTCAGGCCATTGTAGATAATCCATTTTGATTCTACACCAGAACTCAAGTGACAGTTGCTTGAAGTTCAATTTCACTGTGGAATCTGAAATTGTATCAGTAGAGTTTTTCCTACTCTGTTTTATTAAAATCCACTGGCCTGTCTTGCACACCAAGTGTATCTTTTACCCGGTGTGGAACACCATGCACTGGACATTTGGAAATTATTGGTTCACTGACAATTTCGCAGAACTTCTAATTGTTGACATATTTGTTATACAATCTCAGGAAAATCCCCACATTTGTTAATATTATTGTTGATTTTAACAGAAATATCCTAGGAGTTGTTAGGCCCTGGTGACGGGTACAAGTCTTTTTTTTTTTTTTAAGACAGGGTCTTACTCTGTCACCCAGGGCATGATCTCGGCTCACTGCTACCTCTGCCTCCTGGGTTCAGGAGATTCATGTGCCTCAGCCTCCCAAGTAGCTGGGATTACAGACATGCATCATCATGCCCAGCTAATTTTTTGTATTTTTAGTAGAGATGGGGTTTGACTATGTTGGCCAGGCTAGTCTCAAACTCCTGACCTCAAGTGATCTGCCCACCTCAGCCTCCCAAAGTGTTGAGATTACACGCGTGAGCCACCGCATCTGGCCTGGGTACTAGTCTTCTAAAATTCTAATTTTCACTTGAAATCTCAAATTTTGACATTGGTTTATGATGACAGACTCACTTCATTTTTGAGAAAATGACAAGCACTTGAGTCTGAATAACCACATTTTGTCTGCTAGGAGTTCTTTCAAATAAAAATGACATTCCCTGAGAAGGTGGCTGGTTTAGCTGCCAGCTCACACAAGTGCTATTCCAAAAAGGAGGCAGGTCTGCGTGGCTGAGGGTCAAAGTGACCTGTGGCCTCTTCTGGGCCTGTGTGCTTCAGAGATGGATTTTGGTGTGAAGTTCTTCTGCTGTTTTGGAGCCTCCCTTGTGGCCAGCACCTTCACAGCCCCAAATCCCTAAGTGGTGATCAGGTAATGAGGTCTCCACAGCGTGTGGGCCTGCTGGCTATGGGCTTCTGAAAGCAGACCTGGAACAGGTCAGGATTGGGACACAGTTGTCCAGCACATGAATCCTCAGTCTCATCCACAAACCCCAGTCTCACATTAGTAAAACAGGTGAAGATAGGTAGCTTCTTTCCAGGGTGTGGTGGAAATTTGGTAATACCCATGCAGTGCAAGCTTTTAGGTGCTGAGTGTATCAGCTGCCTGTCACTCCTGTTAGCGCTGCTATTGTGAGACCCTGGTCATGCACCACAGAGACGCTGTCGCTTGATGAGCTTGCAGCCCATCGGGAGAGATGGACACAGGGAGATCATCATGATGTGACAAGCCATGATGACCTGCCATGATGGGTCAGTGGCACAGAAGGGTGTGAATTCAGGAATGGAGGCAGCTGAGCTGGGCCCAGGAGGTGGGTGCAGGATGGCGTGAATGAGGAGCTGAGGTTGGTATGGGCAGGGTTAGGGCAGGCAGGGAGCTGTCTCCTGTGGGTGGCAGGATAGGAAGCTGGGCCTGGGCACTGTTAGATTCATATTTTGTAATATGTCAGAAAGGCAGGGAGAGTATGGGTGGATGAAAACACTGAATTTGATGCGCAGACGGGCTGGAGTCCCACCTTCATGGACCACGGCTGCCCCCTTGGCTGAGTCACCCTTACAGTTTCTCCCTGAGAGGTGCTTATGAGGAGCAAGTGCAGTAACATACGGGAAAGTATCTCGTATACTGGCTGGTGCGGTGCTGACCAGAGCTGGGCCACAGATAGATTGACGGTGGACTTGCTACTCTGAGGATTACCCATGCTGCTGGCAATCGAATGTGAAGTCCTAGTCCAAACATATGTAAAACTTTGAGGGTCACTTTCTACGTACCAGAAACAATGGCCCTGCCTCTCAGGATTGTAGTCTTGGCTCATGGGCAGTTTATATGATTTCACTATGATAATTGAATTTAATGATTTTGTCCTACGGTGCCGATGGCTGTCTGGTGGCCGAGTAGGCCACCCACCATGGATGTATCATACCAGTGCCACCCTTGCACTGACCAGGGCCATTTTTTTGTGTTGAGTTGGAATGTTGCATGACAAATGATTCCCAAAGTTAGTACCTTAGCATAACAGTAAGCATCTGTTATCTCCCACTGTGTCAATGATCAGAAATTTGGGACATAGGTGACTGAGCAGTTCTGGCTCAGGGTCTCTGGAGAGGCTGCACCATCTGAAGGCTTGGTTGGGGTTGGAGACCAGCTTCCGAGGTGGTGCACTTCTGTGGCTGGGAAGCTGGGGCCAGCTGTTGGTGGGAAGCCTCAGCTCCTCTCCATGGGGGCCTCTCCATAGGGCTGCTTGAGTGTCCTCACAACATGGCGTCTGGCTGTCCTCAGAATGAGTGATCCTGGAGACCAGGACAGAAGCCATGATGCCTTTTAGCCACAAAAGTCACACACCGTCCCCTCTGCCAGGTTGCACTGTCACACAGCCCAGCTGATTCACTGTGGGAGGGGGCTATACACCGACATGGGGGCCAAGAGATGAGGTCACCCAGGCCATCTGGAAGGCTAACCGCTGCATGATGTCGTGGTCTTGTGACATGCTGCTAAACGTGTGTGGGCAGAATTCTTTGCCTGACTCTCACTCAGCCAGAGGCCAGAGGCCTGCCCACTGCCCTTCTCCTTATCTCAGTCCTTTGTGCTGGCCTCTGCCAGGGACAGTTTCTGTCTGAACTTTTAATCTTGTGTGGAAGCCCCTTGTTTCCCAATGGCAAGTCTCTCTTGATTTGAAAATCACTGATCACCTTTGTGTGTTTTGCCCATTAGAAGGTGTAGGATAAATACATGACTTTGTGAATAATCTTACAAACCTCAAGGTATAGAACGACAATTCAGCAATTCAAAAACATAGATCATACAAAGATAACAACCTAGCTGTAACTACTGGAGTTCTAATAATTGCCATGCATGGGCAAGTGACCTTATCTGTTTCATCCTCATTCAACCCTACACAAACCTTTTTGACTTTGATACGTCATTGAAAACAGAGTGCAGGAGGGGGAGTCACAGGGTGTCGACACGCAGAGCTGGGATGTGGGGCCCCTCTCCCTGACTTCTGAGGCCTTGGTCTTCAGGTCCCACACACTTCTGCATGTGGACATTGCTTTCTAGTTTCAAAACAGGGTCCCTTGAAGGATTCCATTTGACCCATGATAGCTCCGTGGGAGGAAACAAAGACCCAGCTAGAGGGGCAGAGCCTGGATAGGAGGCTTTGGTCACTGTTCCCCAACCCAAGTCTCTTTCCTTTCTCCCACAGCTGTCCCTGTGAGCTGGCAAACTTGGGGGAAGGGAGGGCATGTACCCGACACTCCCTTGGAGCTGGCACAGGAGGCTGTGTTGGGATTATTAGGTGTTGCTGGTTCATTTCTCTTTCCCTGTCCTGCAAGGCCTGACTGCAGCATGCTCATGGTGCTCGTGGGGAGGTTTATGCCTCATCATCACAGCTGCAGCCTCTGGGCAGAAGGGCCTGTGAAATCCACATTAGTTCCAGCTCCGCATTGCATTGTTAGGGCCTCCAAAGGGACACAGGACTCGAAGGGACACAGGACTTGCTCCGTTCTCACAGTGGCCCCTCTGGAAGGATTCTCCTATAGGAATTTAGACATGAATTTATTCTGACAGTCAGTTCTCAGGTTGGCAGGAAGTGGAAGCACTTCCGAAATCCAGATGCATGACTTTCTCACAAATTTAAAGGCTCCAATCCGGTCTTTCATGGACACTTTAAATTCTGATTCTTAAGGGGCATTTTCCGGTTTCTCTTCTTTTTTCAGGGATCAGTCATAATTTCTGGGCATACATGAATGCTTTCTGCTGCTGAAATTCACTATTCTTCTTTAGGGATCCAGTTTGGCTGGACGTACATACCCCTTGGAAAACCAATCTGCTCGTGACCCTGCTCCCAAGACATTCCTACCTGAGCCACCTGAGCTGTTGCTAACAGACAACAGTTGTAACTCTGCTCTTGCACACCACGTCCTCACTGCCTTCTGTCCACACTGCCGTGTGTCATATGTAAAAATCTCCCTCGTGCCAGAGAGAGGCCACCTATGGGATCTTCAAGCCAGAGATTTTGAAGGATTGAGAGGGTTTGAAGATGTAAGAATTCTTGCTAGAGAGACTGCTCGACACACATTCTTTCTCTCTTTTTTTTTCCAGCCTGCAAGTATTCCTGCCACAAGAAATGTGAAGCCAAGGTAAGCATTCCATTGCTTTCCCGTGGGACTTTTTAAAGCTGACTTGGCCTTCATTGAATGATATGTGTGGGGGGGGCCTCTTTGGACTGCAGCCACGGAAAGAAAACTCTTTAGGAAAGCCAGGGCTGGGATACGGTGTATACCTTTCATCTCAAGGATAAACCAAAGAGCTTTGAAATCCACGATTTTAATTATGGAAAATAATTCTTAAGAATTTGATTTCAGATAAGAATTCAACAGTTGTCCCCTGGCCACATCAACGGCTCCTTCTCAGTGGCGCACGGTCCCTGGTTTCTCGCTGCCTTGTCATACTGCCTCTCAGCGGAGAGAGGGCAGGAGCAGGGATATCCAGGGCATTCCCCTGGCCTGGGGACTTTTCTGCTTCATTTTGGAGATAGTTGTGCATAGATGGATTGGGGTTTTCAGCTGCCACGGAAACCTGGGAACCCTGGAGTAAGGTTTAGTGATGTTCACTGAGGTTTGTGAGTCTCTGGAGAGGTTAAATTGCCCGAAGGCCCCTATGACCAAAGGAGGCCTGGCTATGTCCTGTTGGGCTTAGGGTTTTGGTGAGTGGGGAAGTGAGGTGGCCTGGAAGTGCCGTGTGGGAAGTGACAGACACCCCAAGGAAGAAGCACATGGTTTTCTACCTTGTCTTGGTGCTCACACCTTCAGATCTCCTGGGGATGGTGGCTGTACTTACAGAATCCCCAGGTATGATTTGGGTTTGCAGTCAGGGTGTCAGCAGTGTTTTGCCCTATCTACTGTTTGGCCCTGCCTATGGGGGCTCCGTAGGTGTCCTGACAGGTTGTCTCCATGGCTGTAGGTCCAGGGAAGAGGAGTTTTAGAGTCTTGGGATTTTGCTACTGTTACAGACCTCATGGGTCAGCTGTTTTGATCATTTCCAGCCCTGCCTTGGGCTCCGAGTGGAAGGCTGTGCTGGAAGCTGACTTCACGTTACCATGAACTCACTGCGTGTGGGTCTGCTTTCCATGTGAGGACTAGGGGGGTTGGTTTCCCCGACACTCCCGATCTCAGGCATACACAAACACACACATGCATAAATACGCACATGTGTGTGCACATAAATACACATGCACACAAACACATTTGTGCTCACACGCACACATGCATATGTGTGCACACAAATACACACACACACACAAAGTTGGAAGAACTAGACTAGTATAGCTCTATTTCTTTTCTCCCAAGAGACTTTTTAAGTTTTCATTATGGAGAATGCTGAGCACATGCAGGAGCAGAGAGGATGGCACAGGGCCTTGCTGCCCGCTTCCTGAACCCCAGACCAGCAGCCCCTGTGACCTGGCCACACCTCCTTGCTGGCTGTCTCCTCCAGATGTCACGTGGGGTGCACTTCTCAGGACTCCTGGGGGCTGTGTGGAGTGCTTCTCCTCTTGCTTTCCACCCTGCTCTGGAGAGGGCTTCCCCTTTTCCAGAGGAGTAGGCGTTTCTTGTTCACACACTCTTAGGTGTAGCTGATTTCTGACCATGGTTTATTTGAGGTTTTTTGTCCACAGATAGGCTCCTTTCCTGGGGTGCTGTGCACCTTCAGTGGTGTGGGAGCAGTGCTTCTGAATGCAGTGGTGAGTGGAAAGATTGTACCTTTGGGGGAGCATTTCAGACTTGGAGAGCTTCCCCCTCCTCTAGGAGGACTGGGATGTGTTGTCCCTTAACCCTGTTGTGTGGTGCCTTTGTCCTCATTGCTTGCATCTCGGGTCAGCTGCAGAGTAGGAGGAGGGGGTGGGCTGCTTTTCCTGACTCTGTTGTGGGCCCAGCCACCTCTGAGCTGCAGCCGCAGAGATGAGCCTGCTGTTGTTCCTTCCATTTCTTAAATGAAGCCTGTCGCCGGCTGCTTAAGGGATTGAATTCTTTGGTTCAAAGTGTATTCCAAAATCCTTAACTATCACTGAATATGGAATTTCTAACGGCAACCATTGGCAGTTTGCTGAGGGATGGATAAGCTCCTATTCCTATCAGATCACAGTGCGGGGAAATATATCCATGTTCATTTTTTTTTATAATACAGCTTTGAACCGCAGGGGAGAAAGCCACTGGCAATAACAAAGCACCTTCTCATTCCAAAAATATAATGCCATCGTTGTTGGGGATATGAGGGCCATAACTCCCCAGCTGCTCCTGCAGGGTACTTGGCTAAGGGAGCGGCTCGGTCTTCCAGGAACTGAATATGGCTGTGGCTTCTCCCACATTATTGCACTTGGCTTTTGAGTCCTTGATTACTGTGTTTACATATATCGCCCAGTGGGCTCCTTAGATGCTGCACTCAGATTGCTCAGGCAAGTATGAAGCCTTGGTTCAGCTTATAGGCTTTGTCTGGCATCAGACCCGAGACTGGGTGGTAGTGTGTGCTGTGTTAAACCCCCTCGATGGTGTTCCCCTCTGTGTGGGAGCACTTGCGCCTGTGTCTACAGGCTCCGCACATGCCCTGGAGCATGTGGCTGGTGTGTGGTGGTGCTAAAGGCCACAGCTGTTGATCTGCTGCTGTCAGTGACATTGTCACAGGCTCCTCCTGTCCAGGCCCTCAGAGCCCCTTCTGTGGCACTGACGATGTGGAGGAACCATCCTGCAGAAATGGGGACCGAGACAGCAGCTGGGGGATCAGGCAGGGAGGCAGAGCCATTGTTGCGACATTTTGAGAAGCCCCAAAAGACTGCTGTCACTCTCTTCTTGAGCCATTGGACAGTATGTCCTCTCAGGCCAGGCCATGCAGCTCAGTGGGTAGATGGAGGCAGAGACCTGGACTTGGATCCCAGTGGGGCTTTTTGTCTCCCAAAGCCTTTCTAGTTCCCCTTGCTATGGTCTTGATGTTTGTGTCTCCCCCAGATTCCTGTGTTGAAACCTGATCCCCAAGGTGATGGTAGCTGGAAATGGAGGCCTTTGGGGAGATGATTAGGTCGTGAGGGTGGAGTGTCTATGAATGGGATTAGTGCCTTTATAAAAGGTACCCCAGAGAGATCCCTTACCTCTTCTGCTATGTGCATACATGGCAAGAAGGCATCCTCTATGAACCCTGAAAAGGGCCCACATCAGACACTGAATCTGCTGGTGCCTTGATCTTGTACTTCCCAACCCTAGAACCTTGGGAAGTATATTTCTGTTGTTTATAAGCCTTCCAATATTTTGTTTTAGCAGCCCACGTGGACTTAGATAGGCCCTGAGCCTCACTTTCTTCTTGCATAAAAAAAGTGAATAATAGTTTTCTATAATAAACAGAAAAATAACTTTCTCTTAGCTGTTGGTTATGATAATACTTACTTAAGTTTCAGGGAAGTCAAATAATGTATGTACAATCACTTGAAAGTTTGGGATTTCAACTATTTTGCTTCCTGGAATGCAGTGCTTATTCATGTGAGCCACATGAGCTGTGTGGGCATCATGACTTGCTTTTTTCCTGGCTGTCACTTGACTTACCGGCAAGAGTGAAAAAAGAAGTACGAGAAATGAAGCAGTTGTAGGAAAGCAGATGTTGGGGAGGGGAGAAGAGGGAGGAAAGGGTGGCAGGTGGTGCCCCACTAAAGGAAATGAAAGGGAGGTTCTGTGGAGCTTAGGCAAGCAGATGGAGGCACGGGAATCCTATCCTTGAAACCTGCAGCCTGGCGTCATGGTGAGATGCCTCTTCCGCCTCTGCCCACTTGCAGACACATTTGCTCCTTAGAGTTGCACTTTGTGTAGGGTATTGAGTATCATCTTGAATCATCAGAGGAGAATGTGTAGGGTATTGAGTATCATCTTGAATCATCAGAGGAGAAATAGACCAGCAGGTAATTTTTTTGTAAACTTAAGACCCCATGTAGGGACCACATGCAGGAGTTAGTGAGGGGAACATGTGCAGGAGTAATGTTGGGGAGACGCCCTGCAGAGGGTCCCGATGCACAGCTCCCCCTTTAATCCAGGAAAAACACAGAACCTCCTGCCCCCTGGGCTCCAATGCTCTCAGACCCCCTGGCTCATCCTCAGCCTTTGCAGCCTGGCTGTGAAGGTCCAGCTTGCTGTTTCTCTCTCTGCACGTGCCTCGGTTTGCACCCTTCTTGGATATAAAATACAGGAGTGCTGGTGTCGCCTCCTTGCTGAGTCTGTAGAAGGAGAATGCAGCAAGAGGAGAGAGGTCCCAGGCTCTGTCCAGCCTCTTGGCTCCTGCAGGTGGCCTCAGCGTCTTCTTCCACTGTCCCGGTGCTCCATCTGGGCAGTTGCCAAGCCAGGAGCCTTTCCCCTCTCTCCAGCTGGCTGCTTGAGGGAGAGAACTTTGTGATAGGCTTGCTGCTCTTTTTAAGCTGAGGCTACAGGAGGTCCTGGGGAAGTCAGCAGAACCTCCTGCTGCCCTCATTGCCTGCTGCCCTGGGGGCGTTTGCTGGGCTCTCCTATCAGGGATCCCCATGTCCTGGCTGCGGCTGATGCAGGAGCTTTGTCACTTCCACCAGACAGGCCCAGGGCAAAGACTTGGTCCTCTGCCATGGAAAACACGGGACCTAGAGTTTATGGCTTCTTCAGAAACTGTCCCTAGACATTCATCCTGGGCGTCAACAGACGCTCAGTGGCCTAACTGATAAGTTTCAACCACTAACTTCTGTCTGGCAGTTAACTTTCATCTTCAGATCACTCCTTTTCTCTGCATGCTAAGAGCCGCAGCTGCCGTGCAGTAGGATACGGGCCTGCTGGGTCCCAGGGATTGACCTGTCCAGCCCCCTCTCCCCATTGTCTGATGAAAAACCTCAAGACCCCAGGGAGGTGAAACAACTTACCTATTGTCACCTAGCTTCTGAGGCCCAGAATTCATGGGTGTTGCATTTCAAAGCTCTGATTTTTGCTGTTCCATGTGTTCTTTTTGGTGCTTTGCCATCTTCATGTATCAGAAATGGAGCTGAGGTTTGTGTGGGTGACTTTAGCCCACCTTGCTCGTATGCCTACAAAACCTACTATGCCTCTTGTGAACTCCAGCTCCAGGGCCAACTTCTCTAAAACACAAGATGAGCGTCTCTCCCGCTTGGCTTGGGGCTCACTCCTCCTGGGCTGCATTTCTATTTCTCTTTCATGAAATGATGCCTGAGAATTCTCTGACTCCTGCATGGCTCAGGGCTCTTCTTCCCCGTGAAGGCTCTGCTCATACATCCGTGGCATCTTGTCCGAGACTCCCAGTCCTCCCACGAGACAGTGAGCAGGGGCAGTATCTCTCCCCAATTCCCATAGCTCTTTGCAACCCTGCAGGGGCCTCAGCTGTCGCAGCTGTGTGTTTCTGTTTTGGACCTTCTCACCCGTGCACAAGGAGGGAGGCTGTGGGAGCTGCTGTTTTGCTGACCCTGAGCTCTCGGTTACTGCATTCTCTGAGCCCGTCTCATCTTCCATGTCCAGACCTTACCCTGTCTATGGCCCCAGAGCCTCCACTCTCCAGCATCCCACCAGCCAGCTCTGCTCTGCTTAGGGCAGGGGCCTGTCTTTCCTGCCAGGACACAGGGCACGGAGGCTGCAGACTCTCGTCCCCACCTTCAGCAGGGTTGGTGCTCCCTGGGCTCTTGGTGGAGGACGGAATCTGGTTGAAGCTCATTGCCACAGCTTTTAAGGTTGGGGTGTCAGCTTTAACCTCCCCAAAAGGTTTAAGTAGTGGCCTTTTTTCATATGGTCTTCACTAGGAACGAATGATCTGAATTTGTTAGTAACAAGGCCTAATAAATTCTTTCTTTCTCTCTTTCTCTCTTCCTTTCTCCTTTCCTTCCTTCCTTCCTTCCTTCCTTCCTTTCCTCTCTTCCTCCCTTTCTTTCCTTCCTCCCTTTCTCCCTTCCTCTCTTCCTCCCTTTCTCCTCTTCTTTCTTCCTCCCTTTCTTTCCTTCCTCCCTTCCTCCCTTCCTCTCTTCCTCCCTTTCTCCTCTTCTTTCTTTCTCCCTTTCTCTCTTTCTCTCTTTCTGTCTTTGTTTCTTCCCTCCATCACCCGGGCTGAAATGCAGTGGTGCGATTTTTCACAGCAACGTCCACCTCTTGGATTCAAGGGATTCTTCTGCCTCAGCCTCCCAAGTAGCTGGGGTTATAGGCGTGTGCCACCACGCCTGGCTATTTTTTTTAGATTTTATTTTTAGTAGAGACGAGGTTTCACCATATTGGCCAGGCTGGTCTCAAACTCCTAACCTCAAGTGATCCACCCACCTTGGCCTCCCAGAGTGCTGGGATTCTAGTGTGAGCCATTGAGCCCAGCCAGGACCAATACGTTTTTCATAACCAAAAGGAAAATCCCTGGTCCTGCGTGTAAAAGCTCTTTTGTTGTTTGTGAGTTCATCTCTTTCCTGCCCCTATTTGTACCCTTTACAATAGCTTCAGGAAGATGGTTACTCCCTCTGAACTCAGCTTCTTCATTTGAGCATAGGATTTTTAGGGATGTCATGAGATACATCTCTCCACGTCCAGCCTGTGCAGAAGGAATGCCATTCAGTCAGCGTTGTTGAGGGATCTGCAGGACCCTGCTGAGCGCTTTAGATATGCTCTGTCATTTACGCCTCACACTTCTCTCTGAGGAGGCTTGTTCTGCTCCCTCTTACAGGTGACAGGGCTGGGACCGAGCAGTTGCACCTCTTGCTAAAGCCTGCAATGGTCCTGCCCCAACTCACGCGGCCAGCACGGGCTCTTCCTCTCTCTGCCGTCTCAGTAAATGTTTACACGGGCGTCCCTTCTCCTCCCTCCCCACTTCTTGCTCTAAGGGTGGAGGCAGTTAATTTTTAAGCCAGCCAGCTCAGCAGACATTTCCTGAGTGTAGCTCTTGGCTGTGCACAGAGCTGGACCCAGATGCAGCATGCTGTCCACAGGGAGCTTCTGTCTGCAGCCCCACAGGGTGAAGTGAGAGTCCGATTCTGCCAGATGATTGCAGGTCTCCACCTATGTTTGCCAAGTGTGTGTGTGTGTGTGTGTTTTAATGCTTGACAGCTTTTAAAATGGTTTTTAAAATTAGAAGATGTTATTTTTAGAGCAGTTTCAGATTTGCCGCAAAATTGAGGGGAAAGAACCAAGGGCTCACACACACGTGCTTACATGTTCACACGCATGCATATTCACGCACAGAGACACACTCTCCTGCCGTCAGCATCGCCGCACCAGAACAGCACGTTTGTTAGAATTGATGAACCAGTATTGATGAGTCCACAGTCTACGTTAGGGCTCACTCTGGGTGTTGTACATTCCATGGGTTTGGACAGGTGCATCATAAGTCACATCCACCATGACAGTACCGTATGGAGTAGTTTTGCTGCCCTAGAAATCCTCTGTGCTGCGCTTCTCTCTCCTGCACCCTGGCAGCCGCTGACCTTTTCACTGTCTTCATAGTGTTGCCTTTTCCAGAATGCCATAGGGTTGGAATCATACATGTGTAGCCTTTTCAGATGGGCTTCCTTCACTTGATAATATGCATTTAAATTTCTTCCCTGTCATTTCTTGGCTTGATAGCTCATTTCTTTTCAGCTGAATAACACTCTGTCGTCTGGATGTGCCACAGTTTACCCTCTGTTCACCTACTGAAGGTGGGTACTGATCGGTGGCTTCCATATCTTTCTTTTTTGCTAGTTGTCACTACTGTCAGAAGAACCATGAAGCATCCTTAAATTCTGCTCTTTTTGAGGACACTTTTATTCCTTTTCCTGTAAGATCCCTTTTCTGGTAGGCTGTCCTCACCAATCTTTTTTGACTCATTTTAATTAGAAAGTCACTTTACACATTAACACCTTACTAGAGGCATGTTTATACCTGTGTCTCTTTTTCTACTGGGAACTATTATTCCTGACTCCCAGAGTCTGAGGAGTGGCCCCACTGTGTGAATCCCACCAGCCAAAGCCACAGTGTGGGCTCTAGGCTCACTCTCAAAGTCAGCAAGCCATGTTTGGCTTTTCATGTCAGCACGGTTATACTTTGTACAAAAGAATTAAGGTTTCTAAATCCCTAATAATCTAAGCCTCAATCAGAGGCATTGATTGTGGACTTCTAGGCCTTTCTTGGACTCGAAGGTGGCCAGCAGGACCAAGCCACTGTCAACTAAGGAAGTGCGTCAGCCGGGCGACACCAGCTGCCAGCAGCTCGGGGCCTTGCCCTGTGGGGTTCTGCTCCTTGCACCGTCTCGGCATCTGCGGGGCTTTATGGTGACCCTGCTGGCATCCACAGGCTGGGAAGTCACTGGGTTCACCATTTTACACCAGAGGAAGCAGGTCTTTGAAACTGGTGGTGACCTTTGGCCGGGCTGACGGGACCATGTTGACTGTCTGGTTATGAGTGTAGTTCTCGCCCTGTGATGGCAGGTTTGTTTTTTAGTGTGGCATAAGTGTAAGCTATATTTGTGTAGGAAGTCCTAGCCCTGCCCCAAAAAGAGGCCAAAAGAGAATTATAATCTTTTGAAACAAGATATTTGTTTTAAATAAATAATATAATTTTAAAATGTATCCTGTGTTTTCTCTGAATCATCAGTTTTCATTCCATATTGTGTTGTAACAGATGAAACAACACATACCTGGAATGAATCTGCACCTATTTGCCACATCATTTTAACTACACGGCCAGTAACCTAATTAGCAGCCCTGCAGCCAGCATCTGTATCTGTCTCCTGGGCAGGAGGCTAGAAGGTGCAGCCGGAGGGAGAATGTGGGTCCCTGCGTCCTGCACGTGGCTCAGGCCAGGCCTGTCTGTCTTGACTCTTGGCATCTGTGAAATGAGGGTAACTTTCCATGGCACTGTGGTTACATGAGAGCGTAAGAGGCTGTTGGCAAGGGCACCCCGTGGCTGCGAGTGTGTTTTATTGATTAAACTAGGGCTTTCGAGGTGCCCTGGAAATCTTCTTCTGAACCCCACCTCTGTGTCTTTTGACCAGTTCTAACCTGAGAAAGAAGCACTCCCTGCAGACCCTCCATTACTTGAGAAATAATTTGGGCAAGTGTGCTGTTGGTTAAGGTTCACTCCCCACCTCCACCCTGCGGGATGTTGTTGGGTGTCTGTTTACCAGGGGTGTCATGGAGGAGAGAAGGGCCAGCTGACCTCATGCAGCCAGGCTCTGATGACAGAGTGGGACACCCAGAGAAGATGAGGCCCCTGAATTCAAAACAGATGCCACTTTCATGGTGACAATAATGAATGTTTGAGTGACTGCCCTGACTGGGTCAGACAGACCACGGTGGGGAACCCGGTCCTGGAGGGAGCCCCATATAGCTCGAGGGGCAGGGGACAGAGCAGCAAGGCCAGGCATCCATGGGCACACGTCGCTCCAATGTAAACAAAAACAAAAGAAAAGAGCACGCGGTGAACATTTCCTGCTCCGTGTGTGTGTGTGTGCGCTCTATACGTGAAACTCTGTACTAGGTGATCACTTATTTTCTCTCGCCTGGCCTCTTTGGGAGAGCAGAAGAACGAAATGGAAATTTGCATGTGTAGCTCTCAGAAGCAGCTTCTGAAACTGTGAGGACTCATAAAAGAGAAGAATGAATAACAGACCTGGGTCTGGATCCTGACTCTGCTTTGTCTTACCCATGTGACCTTGGGCTTCAGTTTCTTCCTCTATAAAACAGGAATTAACCCCTACTAAGAGGACTGCTGAGAACTGAATTCAACAGCTCCCCAAGCACAGGGCCTGGTGGCTTCTGCAGGAGTGCTCTTTTCCCTTTTTAATACCTTAATCTGCATCATTGTATTAGGAATCACTGTAGATGTCTACAGTGTCAGTTGCTGGAAACTACTCTGTCTGCGGTTGTGGTACTGACGCTAGTAGATTTATTTCATGAAATGTTGCCTACCGCTAGCATAAATCACTATGCATTTTATTTATTAACTGTTAAACGACAAGAAAGTATATATATTTCCTAAATTTTCTTCTGAGAATGGGATCTGCTCTTTTAAGCAAACAAATTCCATTTAGTAGGCTTAATTAGTGCCTCAGACTTAGCCTGGGCCCACCTGAAAGTGGTTCCATATGGCTAATGGCAGAGCCGTGGGCTTAATATTTTCTGACACGGGAATCCAAGTGCCTCTTGCTCAATGCTGCCTTGGTTCTGGCCAGCTCTGTGACCTTTCCCCTAACTGGCTGCCCTTCTTTCTACTCCCCCCAGCCTCCTGCATTTGCACAGGCTCACCCTGCCTTGGCTCACCCCACGGAGGACTTCTGTAGTCCTGGCCCAGATCGCTGCAGCCACGGTGTCTGGGCCTAGGGCAGAGCTGGGTGCTGCAGGTGTCCCTGCCTGCTTGGTCTTGGGCTTCTGATGTGATTTCCCACAAGCCCCTGATGAGCAGGTACAGATGCAACCCCAGCCCTCCGCCTCTCTCACCTGTGTCTGGCGTTCTGTACTGCGTGTGCGTGGACTCTCCCACTCAGCCTCTGTTTGCGTTGGCCACCATCGCTTTTACTCTCGCTTCTCTTGAAACAGGTTCTGGCCAGTGATGTGCAGATGAGGGTTTATACCCTGCTGGGGGTGCAGCGGGCTGATTGGCAGCCTCTGCTGATTCCTCTGGTGGAAATACACCCCCTCCCCCGGCCTGCTTCCAAGCTACCAGCCTGACATTAATCAGCTTGAAACACTCCTGCAAATGCCCTGTTCGGCTCCAGCACCTCCTGCCCATCAGCTCTGGTCACAGGCGAAACGTCCCTCCTTCCACACGTGTGGCCCCAGGCGCTCTTTCTGCTGACTCTGGCTGCCACCTGCAGGAGCCCTTGGCCCCTTTCTAGAAGACCCCAAACTCTGTATTCCCCTGTGTGAGCTCACATCCTGTTCAGTGATGTCCTTTTTCTGACGTGCTTTTCTTACTACCCCTTTTTTCAGACCACCATTCAGTTTGTGAACTGCTCAGAGTCTATAATGTATGCTTCCTCCCATTATCCTGTCACCCCACCTCCAGGCTCACTGGGGTCCTCTGCGCTCCTCAATCCAGGGCCTCTTCACCTCTGGGCTTCTGGGCTGGGCGGCATCGGGGCCTCTCCCCAGCCCTGTGGCACCGTGTGCTCCTTTTGAATCACAGCTCTTCTTCTCTGACCCTGACTCTGGCTCTGTCCAGGTTAGAAATCCACTTGTCATAATGTGTGTGGTTTGGTCCACTGCTCTCCTGAGTGGTCTGTCCTTACCCTTCCCTCTGCTGAGATGGAGGAGGAAGGTGTGCTGCAGTTGGGGAGCTGCAGAACAGCCTGTTCTCTTTTAATGTTTAGACACCATATGCAGTGCATCTTTTTAAAATTTCTACTACGGTCATTATTCCACATGGATGCCACCCACCCTGGCATCTAGCAATGTCATCTCTGCAGAAGCTTATCTCCGGGACTTTCTGGCAGTCCTGGGCCCTGGCTCTGGCTGGGAGACTGCATTCTGGCTCTGAGTGTAGGTTCTGGCTCTGAGTGTAGGTTCCCAGTGGGATCTTGTTCCTGAGGCCTCTCTATGGCCCGTTCAGACTCAGGTCTTCCAGAGCCTGAGTTCAGGCTGGGAGAGGTGCTGGAAGCCCGCCCCTGTTGGGACATAACCATCCCTGTCAGGCAAGGGGAGACCTCTGCAGGCCTCGTCCTCAGGGTGGGGGCTGTGGCCCTGTGCGCACCATACTTCCAGACACCCCACTCTGTCTTGTGCAGCCCCTGCCCCAGACACTGCCCTCTCATGTTGTCAGCATGTGTGTCCGTGAGTCTCAGCCTCCTAGACCACAGGACAGGCACTTAGTTGATGTGCGGCACTGAAGCCTGTGCTCTCTGGCGACCGCAACAGTGTTGCTGTGCATGTGCCTTCACGCCTCTCGTTGAGACATGGCTTCATGTTCCATGGGGAGGAGAACGTTTCTCATCAAACCTCTGGCTTTATTTTTGTGGGGCTACTTCTGAAGGATAGGTTTCCTAGTAAAGCCCCCATTTCTTCTCTTTTTCAGCTACATTTTTATCAGCGGGGCCAAAACCCATAATGAAGTATTCAAATCCCCACCTCCAGATTTTGAATTGTAAAATAAAACTTGTTTCACCATGGGTTTCCCCTTCCCCCCTTTTGTAAAGCAGTTAATTTTAGGCAGGGATTCAGGAAGTGCCTGCTCCCATTTTCTGCCAGGCACAGAAATAGCTCGCGGGGTGCCCTCTCTCCGCCTCCCGGGAGCAGCTGGCGGAGTTCAGTTTTGTGTGTTTCTAGGCATTTCAACTCCTGCCTTTCTGCGCACTGTGTGTGTGTCCGTGCACCCTCAACTCCAAATTACCCTGGAACGTTCCGAAGCCCGCAGGCTTCCCTTCTGTTCTTAATAAAGCGGTGTGCAAGGATCTAGCTGTTAACCCTCCTTTATCACTGGAAACCGCCCCCTGTTCAGAAGGTCTTTAGAATAATAAACTCACAACTGCGTCTTTCAGGGGAGGTGGAGTGGATAGAATGGCTGAATGGTTGCAATACTGTGATGTGAGAAATTCTGCTTTCAGAATCTTTATCTAAAACCTTTTGATTTTTCAGAGGTTTCTTTACTTCTAAAAAGCATTTGGAGGGGAGTTGATTGAACCTTGGGAGGTTGGTTAGAAAGCTTAGCGCTGCCCAGCAAGAGCTGGGGTGGCCCAACCTTGAACAATAGGTGGGGTCAGTAGGAAGTAGACTTGTGGGCATTTTAAAGGTAGACCTGTTAGGATTGGCGTACCCACCCGGTGGGTCAGAGGCACGGCTCGTGAGTAATCCTTAGGTTTTGAATTTGAGACACCGGGCAGAGAGGAATGCCATTGGCAGGATTTTGTTAACATGGGTGGAAGTTTAGCTTTAGACCTGCAGGAACCAGTTTAGTTTTCATGGAATATGTTTATGTGGACATTAGAGTTAAATGGAATGCCATTATCAAGATTTTGTGAACAGGGGTGGCAGTTTAGCTTCAGACCAGCAGGAACTAATTTGGGTTTCATGGAATATGTTTATGTGGACATTAGAGTTGGCCAGTTGGCCATTTGCAGCCCAGTGCTTAATTTTAAAAGATTCGATAAGTTGTGAACTCTTAGGGTTTCTCACGTTTTCTTTTCTTGTCAGCTTTCTTTTTTTTTTTGTTTTGAGATGGAGTCTCCCTCTGCTGCCCAGGCTGGAGTGCAGTGGCTCGATCTCGGCCCACTGCAAGCTCTGCCTCCTGAGTTCACACCATTCTCCTGCCTCAGCCTCCCAATTAGCTGGGACTACAGGCGCCCACCACCACGCCCGGCTATTTTTTTTTTTGTTTGTATTTTTAGTAGAGACAGGGTTTCAGCGTGTTAGCCAGGATGGTCTCAATCTCCTGACCTCGTGATCCACACGCCTTGGCCTCCCAAAGTGCTGGGATTACAGGTGTGAGCCACCGCGCCCGGCCTCTTGTCAGCCTTCTTTAGATCAAAGGACAGTTGGTTAAGCCCAAACTGTTCATCATGTGATTCTTAAACACTCTTGCCAAAATGTATTTCAGGGAAAATTTCTCTGGTGCCTACCTTTGTGGAATTTACCATTTTCTTCCCTGAATAACTGTTGTATGTTTGTACCTTTTCTTTCATTTTAAACTGAATTTCGAAGACAACTACTAATTCTTTCTCATCTCTGAGTGCCCTGAAGTGTGATATTTGATATGCCATTCTGCAATGAATGAATGAATAAGAGGTTGAGACAACTGACCCAAAGTTTGGAGAAGTGACCAGCTCATTTATTTGTGCTATTCCTTTTCTTTACGGATGACCACTGAACATTGACTGTCAGAGCTCTGCGCTTCACTCTGGAGGGTGGTTTTATTCGAGATCCTGCGATCCCCTCCCTAGGGGTGACCACTTCCTCTGCCTTGTCATTAGCAACAGGTCAGTGGAAGCCAGGGCTTGATGTGAAGAGCCTGCTATTGATTTCATATGGAAACCTCAGATGCTACAGACCCCCAAGAAGTAGGAGCTGGGGGTGGCATTAGCTGATGTCATCGCCCGAGGCTCTGCTCCCTGTGAGCTCAGTGCCGTTCTGATGAACGGGCCTCGGCTCTCAGGGGCAGTGGGAGCTCCTCCTGCTCCAGAGCTCCGTGACCGGAACCCCGCCTTTCTCAGCATGAGGCTGGTGTGGTTGAAAATACAAACACCTGCTTGCCTGCTCCCTGGTGGATGTGGGGCCCACCCCTCATTTTAAAAGCCTCTGAAAACTGTGCTTTGTTTTAGTGTTACTGCCTCCTTGGACCTTTTCCTTTGAAATAAGAAGAGGGTATTACAAAATCACAGGAGGGAGGGTCATAACATTTCTGTGCTCGTCTCTTGAAGCAGAAATAAAAGCACATCTTACTTGTGTGTCTCCTGAAGAAGGGGCCTTGCCACTGGGCCTTGAAGCACAGGCACCTGCCCAGTAGGAGGTGGGCAGGTGGTTTTCCAGGCAGAGGGAGCAGCCTGGGCTGAGGCTCACAGGTGGGAGGTGGGGTTAGGCAAGGGAGTTGAGCCTGGACTATGTTGTCTGCAGGTGAGGACAGAGGAGAAGAAGAGATCAGGTGTGGGGAGCTGACAGTGCCAGGCCCTGGAATCTACCATGCGGCAAGCGGGGCGGCCTGCCGACGTGCGGCTGTGTCCTCCATGAAGGCCTGCGCACCAGGCACATGGGCCCCAAACCCAGCCTTCCTGCTGCTGGCCAAACAGAGAGCTGTGGTGAGGGGCTGCCCCCACTATGGGGTGGCCAGAGCCACGACAGAAAGCCAGCATAGGGTGGACATGAGATGATGACTCCCTGTCATTCGTGAGTGGGATTAGGAGTCACTGGCACACAGTTGGAAAGGGAGCCATTTCTGGTGCCAATAATTAAGGTCCCCATTCAGTAGGCTCATACAGCTTCTTCAGAGTCAGGTATTTTAACTTGTATGTTAAACATGAATAAATCAAAGCAAAATCAAAAAGCGTTCCTTCATTTGCTTAGACTACCAGTTGAGTGTTTTAGAATGTTCATGGTGTCAGGCATGGCATCCGGACCCGTCCTTCCAGGAGCCTGTAGGATCGCTCTCAGAACTGGCTGTGATTGATGGGGCCATGCACACATCAACATGAACCCGGGGCCATCTCTGTAGGACATGACTCTCGGGTTTCATCGTCCCAGTCAGGCCTATGGTCTTGGGCACTGGTTCCTTCCTGCCTTCCTTCAGGTGAACAGGGTGGGGCGAGGGACATGTCTGTTTTGCCCTTGGTTAAGTATTATCATGAATCAGTATCATTGCTGCAGCTTCATCATCAGAAAACTGTCCAGGAAATGCCTAGTCTGAACAATATGGAGTTTGTGTGTCAGGAGAGAGGCAAAGTCTGTATGGCCGAGATGGCCTTCGGTCACTATGTGTGGTCTGAGATGGCCTTCAGTCACTATGCTGCTGTCTTTGAAAGGCCGTGGGGTCCCTTTCACCCTCACTCCAATCTGACAGTGTATATTTGATATAGTCCCACTGTCAAGACTTTGCTATGAGCTTGAGGTTCACATCCACCCCACGACGTCGTATTATCCCTATTTCACAGATGAGGAGGAAAATTGAGTTCACAGAGGACAGTCTCCGTAAATTCATCAGAGCCAGCTGGGAGAAGCGGAGGTCGTGCCCTAATTTCAGTCTCTGGATGCAAAGACAGAGCTTTTTCAGCTCTGTCCAGTCACTCTGGGGCTTGAAACAGTATATATATGGTTTAAAATACATGTTTGTTTAAACCCGAAGCTTACATTCAAGAACACCACATACCGTGCATGTTCAGCCTGATGCGTTTTTTGGTGAATCACAGTGTAGATGGACGAGAAGCTGCCCCTCTGCCTCTCCGCCCACTGGCTGGTGTCCTGGGTCATGTCTGCCCGCCTCGTGCTGAAGCCACAGCCGCGCTCTGTCAGCCTCTTGCTCCCACCATCGGTGGCTGAAATCTCCTCATCTGTGACAGCTCATGGCCTCATTGCTGCTGTTGGCTTTTTCAAGTGCTGATTTTGAGCCCCTTTCCTCCACTTCCTGACACACAGCACTGAAGGATGGCATTCTGGTGCCCAACACACTCATCTGGGCATGCTGGGGATGTGCGCATTGCTGGGCACACTATTTCTGTTCCCTGTTGTTGCCTAACAAATCCCCTGTACACTCAGTGGCTGAAACCAACAAGCTGTGATGGATTTGTGAGCTGGCTGGACAGTGCTTGCTTCATGTGGTGCTGACAGGGGGACAGGGGTGGCCAGAAGGTCACAAATGCCCTCATGCCCATTTCCAACGATTGGCACTGGACACCTTGGTGCCCCCTTGTAGGTGTCTCCGTGCGGCTCTTCAGGCTTCCCTTCATTATGGGGGCTGGGCCCAAGAATGGGATGCTCCGGGCGAAGGCGGGAACTGCAGCTGTCTAAGGCCAGGCTTCAGAGTTCTACCATATTCCACCACTCACAGCAGGCCACAGGGCAAACCCAGGACGAGCCCAGACTCAAGAGGAACAGGGACAGACTCTACCTCTTGATGGGGGAATGGCAGAGTTCCTTTACAGAAGACCCTGTGTGATGCCACCATCTTTGAAAACACAACCTACTAAACTTACTCAGGCAATAGCATGCAGGGATGTTATTGTAGAGGTAATCATCAATCTCTTCTGATGAATTAAAATGTAAATTACTCACAAATGTCAGTGTCAGTACTTTATTACTTTATTATTAATTATAGGTGGCCAGTGAGAATTATAGGCTGATCAGATGTAGCTAGTGAGGAGTACATGAGTTGGGACCTGGATTTTCCTTGTGGAAGTGGATCCAGTAATGTTGATGCAGTTAAATCTTGGTCCTTGGCATTATAATGCTCTAATAAAAAGACCATTCAACAACTCAATACTGCCTTTTAATCTTTCTGCAATTAGGTTGGATTTATGATTTATGAGTTTTTCTTCTTGTTTTTTTTGCAAGCCATTAGCATGTTATCAATCACCAGATGTCCTCTTTCTCTTTTTAAAAAGTTAAGGCGTAGGACTGTGGTAAGTGTTGGCCTTCAGGGGTCTGTGGACCCCGATTCTGCTTCTGCAGACCTCAGCTGCACCATGAGACGCTTGGCCTCCCTGCTCAGCCCTGGTCTTGTAAGACAGACTCACTGCAGGCAGGTGTTTGGGCCCTCGAGCGATCCTGTCCTGTGCCCTTTGCTGGGACTCGTGTATACAGCACGCAAGGGATCCTGAAAGTGCTTTTCAGCCACTTCGAGAATCCTCTGGACATTGTTCCAACAAGAGGTTCACATTTGATTTCTGATCTGAGACAAATAATGGTGACATAATGGATACAGGATACTATGCTTTTGCTTTAAATCTATTATATTCCCTACCAGTGGTAACTTGTTTGCCTGAGGCCAGGGAAGGCCTGGCCCTGCGTTGTGGGCCATAGGCCTCAACTGGGTAAAGGTAGCCAATGTCAAACAGCTACACAGCCTAAGTAAAGAATGAAAAAGAAGGTTCCAATAGGTTCAGCTAAGCCCATCTGGGATAGGGGCACAACTCTTTTGTCTAAAAATTATTAGATTCCATAGAGTTGGATTGAAAGGGGAAACTGAGGCCCCCAGAGGTGAGGAGAGCCGAGACCAAGCCAAGATCAAGGACTGGGAAAGCCTGAGCCTTTCTTTTTTTGTTTTACTATGCCACAGACATGATCTTCACTAGCTGCTTGTTAACTGTAAGGAAAAATATAATGACCTGATTCTGGGAATTTTCCTTCTCTTTCTCTTCCACTCCTGTCCCGTTCTCAGCCCACAGGCTGAGAAGGTTTAATTGCGTCTGCCGGGCGGGTGTTTTCTCATGGGGATTAGAGCAGACTAAATTGGGCTTTTACGCTTAGTGGGATAACAGAGCTTCCTGAGGAATGTGAACCTAATTAGGGATTCCAGGGTCAAGCCTGACAAAGGAGACACAGAAGCAAAGTTAGGGTGAGCTCTTGAAGGCAGCAAAGAAAGTTAATAAAGTCTCAAATGTCCTCATTTTGTACTGCCATTCTTTGTATAGATCTGCTGTTGTTTGCAGGCTTGTGTTGAAAGTCTGACCCTGGGCCTCTCTTCAACCCTCTACGTAGCCCCCTGTCCCCAGGCACCATTGGAAGAGCAGGCTTGAATGATGAGTAAGGCCACCTTTGGCATGTCAGGAGCCCCCGGCCTCACCTGGGGGACCCAGCTCCTATTGGTGTGCCCAGAACGTTCTGTGTCGACCTGACGTCTCCACCCGTCCTATCAGACCTTTGTTAGTGCTGGGGGGTTGCATTTTGTTCCCGCAAATTCAAATGTTGAAGTCCAAATCCCCAGGACCCCAGAATGTGGCAGGATTTGGAGATAAGGTCTTTAAAGAGGTAATTAGGTTAAAATAGGGTCATTAGGGTGGGCCTAATCCAGTATGACTGGTGTCCTTAGAAAGACTGGGACACAGACACACACAAGGAATGGCCACGTGAGGACACTGGGAGAAGGTGGCCATCTGCAGGCCCGGGAGAGAGGCCTCAGGAGGAACCACCCTGCCCACATCTTCATCTCAGCCTCCTAGCCTCCAGGACTATGGGAGGATAAACGGCTGTGGTGTCAGCTGCCCATTCTGTGGTATGTTGTTACGGCAGCTGCCCCTCACTCAAGCTAAGACTGTTGGTTATTTAAGCAGATAAATACTTTGGTCAGTGTCAGCACTGGGAATGAGGGGACTTTCCTTCTGTGATTATTCTCCTTACCTTGCCCTTATAATAAATGATAATAATGGTAATACAAACACATGAACAGTGTATCCTTTTTCAATCTTAACTAATGGGTGAATTATAGATCTTGCTATTTTATTGATCAGTAACATACAATGTAAGAAGTCAAAGCTGTGGTATAATAGAAGTGGTCCTTCGTAAAAGCTCCACCCTCCTTGCAACCAGGCTGCTACTCCGTGTAGAGATTAGAGAAGAGTCCCAACCCCCAATTGTATCGTAAGGTCCTGGTGGTCAGCAAATATTTGGCGTCCGTATCTGTTTTTCCCTGGCTAGTTCAGGGCCTCAGAGGTAGGTTACCTCTGACTGTTTTCATGACTTAGGAAAGAAAGTACTGCCATCTTGGCGTCATCACGAAGTTTCTTTAAAAAGAATTGTTTTTGTAAAGATAAAATAAAAGTAAACTTCATTTCTGAGTCTTTGCAACTTATCTTAGCGTTAAAACTATTATGATTAAAGTAATTTTATGTATGATAGAACTTGTGCATAAGGTGATGTCTCTGTACTTGGCTTAACTCAGTGAATTGCTTTCTCCCTTGTCTGCAAGGTTTGGCAAGGTCAGTGGCTGGCCCGTTTGTCTCTACTCAGTTTCCACTTGTTTTGCACCTGAATGCTGGCCCAAGGATTGGCATTCGGTGGTGTGTGGTGTGTGTGCATTTGTGGAACGCATTTCATTGCTGTGAGTTGGTAGTGTTGGGCTGATTCTCCCCTCCAGAATCCTGACATCAACAAGGTTTGTCCAGGCCTGCTTGTTACCAGAGTAGAGTAGAGACTTCACATGTGGGCAGAATGATCTGGAGAACTAGCAGGAAGAAACGGTTAGAGAAGCCAAGCATCCGGGCTTTCCCTGTAGCTGCCGGATGTGTAAAAGCATGCTTGATACTTGAGGGTGCTCGCTTCGGTTCTTTTTTTTTTTTTTTCTTTTGAGACAGAATCTTGCTCTGTTGCCCAGGCTGGTGTGCAGTGGCACGATCCCAGCTCACTGCAACCTCCCAGGTTCAAGTAATTCTCCTGCCTCAGCCTCCCGAGTAGCTGGGATTACAGGCACGTGCCACCATGCCCTGCTAAGTTTTGTATTTTTAGTAGAGACGGGGTTTTGCCTTTTTGACTAGGCTGGTCTCGAGCTCCTGACCTCAGGTGATCTGCCCATCTGGGCTTCCCAAAGTGCTGGGATTACAGGCTTGAGCCACTGTGCCCGGCCTCTCTTCAGTCCTTACTTCATGTTTCTGTGAGGTTCTAGGAAGCTGATTCACGTGACCGACCATGACTGGAATTTTTGATGATTTGGAAAAGATAGAATTGAAATTTACGTTTATTCTCTTTATACAGAATATGCATGTTTATAGAATATGTAGTGCATCAGTTATACCCACAGGATTTTAGAGAAACTGATGGAAAAATGTCACTTTCCATATGGCTGTTTACAAAGCGAAATTTAATAAGAAACAATAATAAAAGCTGAGTTTGGAGTTTTATTGTGTTCATCAAAAGGAAAGCAATGTCTGTCAAGCACGAGGAGAACTGAGTTGTCCTTTATTTCTCCCAGGACTTGGATCTCCCAGAAGTAAGCAGAGAGGGATTGGTTCAGGTTTGAAGAGTTGATCTCACTCCTTACTGAGGAAGATCTGCACCCAAGCCCTGTGTCTGTCAGCACTGGGGGTAATGGTGGCCGGGCCGGTACACCTTGGGTGAAAGCACTTTCTAAGGCAGAATGTGCTTGTTAGCTGAAGTGCTTTCATTCACCTTGGGGGATGGAACTGCAGGGCTAAGCTTTGTTGTGTGTGCACACACACAAACACACAGGGACACATACAGGTATATACACTCACACACGGAGACACACACAGACACGCTCTCACATCGATACACTCACATGAGGCAGGGTATACATAGAAACACACGCAGACACACTTAACAAAACTCAGTTTCAAACATGCACATTCATACATTCTCACAAGCACACACACTCACACTCCCCCTTTTCTCACAAGCACACACGCTCACACCCCCACTTTTACACTCCCATGCACATAACCACTGACTCACCCACTCATATGCAAACTCACAACACTCTCAAACTTAAACACATTCACACAAAAGAATACATTTGCAGATATCCACAGCAAAATATACCTAGTCAAACACAGACACCACCACATATAGTCACTCTCACACACACAGTCACCCACACTCACCAACACACCCACACTCACACACCCACACTCACACACCCACACTCACCCACACTCACACACCCACACTCACACTCACCCACATTCACACATATGCTCACTCACACACTCACATTCCCAAGGACACAGTCATGACTTGGTGGCAAGCCCTTGTCCCTCTGCCCCTCTCTCCTGTGGACCTGCTGGCTTGGAGACAAGGTTATTGATGCCAGCGTACCCAGGCACCCACGTAGCCAGGTGTGGGGCAGGCACAGCAGTGTGTGTTTGTGGTTTCCTTAGGAACAGTAGATTAGGATCCCAGGATAGCTGAAAGAAGGCAATAAAGAGGCTCCCAAACAGGCTTCTCAGAGGGGCCCTCGCCTCCACCAGGGGAGGGACGGATCCCGGGGATGCCACAGCCCATGGCTTTTGGCCCACAGCCCATGACCCACTGCCTTCTCTCCAGCCTTCAGTAGCTGCTAACGGGAGCTGCTCTGCCCCCTTCCTTGTCTCACTGTTGTCACCTCTTGTCACCCTAACCCCTGAGGGAGCTGCTCATTATGAGAGAGGGTGCAGCTCCTATCAGGAGAGGAGCCTGGAGCTGGGGCACCAGTTGGCGTCGTCTCTGTGAGAGTTCCCATGGCTGGCCTGGCCCTCTCTGAGATGCAGCTTCACATACACAGAGTGGGGGCTTGCTGGCCTTATTGTGAGGGCTACAGAGAAAGACCTGCAGACAGGGCACTGTTCCGTTTTTATCCAGCTTATTCGAGTCCACACATTGGATGAGCCGTGGGCCTCCCCAGGAGTGTGCCTTGATACAGGGAACGCTGCCTGGTTTTTGTCTCATCCTCTCACACCCCTGCAGCTCACTTAGCATCATGTTACAGAGCAGGCAAAGCGCAAGGCCAGTGGGTGCCCATCTAGACTCCTGGCCATGCCACCGCACACATCCCAGCCGTGCTGGCTGTGCACTGATGGGGCCAGGCGCAGCTCAGAGGCTTCTGGTTGGTGTCTGCAGGACAGTCTCAGGGGATGCAGTGCACCGGGACCCTCCCAGCCCTGCAGCGTTGGGTGGCTGCTCTCTCTGTAAGTCAGACTGGCATGTGAAGAACATAAGTGCTAAAGAAGTGTCAGCTTCTTCGTGCCGAGGAAGGCCAAGCCCACCTGGAGTTGGCCCCAACCCACAGTGCTTCCCTCTGTCCAGTGAAAACAGTGAAAGAACCCCACAGTGCCGGGGAATATGTGATCAGAGCTGGAGTTTGAGGTGAGGAGAGCAAGCAGGTGTGCCTCACTCCCTTACCTGGCTCCATCCACAGGAGATACCCTCCTGATGCATGGGAGGCAGAGCAGCCTGTAGATCAGTGGAGAGCTGTGTGCGCTCTGGCAGGGATGCAGCTCTGTGCACGGAAGCACTGTGCTTCTGCTTCTGCTAAGGCCGAAGAACTGCAAGTGACACCTGACTGTCCAGCAAATGCAGCTGATCGCACCGTCGCACAGTCCCCATAGGTTCCTTGGTGCTGAGCAGGCCGGTGTGAGCATCCCTAGCCTGGCCGCCTCGTCCTGTGGTTCTGTCTGTGGTCAGCTTACCTGCCTTAGTATAAGGGAGGAAAAGTGTGACAGAAATACAGTCTCTTTTCAGGGACTTCCTGTCCTGGAATCTGGTTTTAGCCACATTGAAGGAACAAGTGCCCTCTGTGTTCACTTGGTCATGGTTTTTACTAAATAAGATGTTTGTACTTATATAAATGATGAGTTTTCTCTTTATCAACAAGTGACTCTTTGCCTCTAGAATGTCCCTTTTTCTCTGGTTGGTGCTCCATGTGCATTTTTATTTGCAAATCCACTCCCACAAAAGGTCTTTCCTGAGACATTTTTGTCTGCATTTTCAGACAGTAGGGCCTGTGACCGATTCTCTTGGAAGAGAGAAGCAAGTTCAGTAGGATGTGAATGTGGAGGCTCAGGGCCAGGCTGCCTGCCATTTGCTCTGCAGAACCTGGGAGCTGCTCACTCCCCACTGTTCCCCAGCTCGCTTTCTTAAAAATGATTCATTTTATGCAGTTTCTATTACGTGAGCCATAAGCTCTGTGGGGTTGGGGACCAGTCTGCTTCATTTCCAAGTGAAGTCCTGGCAGGAGAAGGCTGTCAGTGAAAATGTGCGGGACAAGTGATGGATGGAGTTCGACAAGATTGGGCGTGCCAACTTATCGGGCGAGCCCGTTAGCCATATAAGCCGTGGATGGTCTGGGGCGAGATGGGATTCGGGCAGTCACGGCTTACAGAGCTCACCTCTCCTTTTCTGTAGGACACCCTGGGGCCAAGCCAGGTGGTGGGCAGTTATTGCACCCCATCTGGCCACAGAGGGATGTGGGAACACACAGACCTGGCTTCTGGACCAAATCCTTAAGTGGCTGCCATCTTTAAAACTCAGGTTTCTGACATTGCACAGGGCTTTTCTTTTCATTGTCTCAACAAATGTGTGCTTCCAGACAGTGAATTTAAAAAATGTATTATAGACTCTATTTTTAAGACAGTTTTAGATTTATACAAAAATTGGACACACTCAGGCCCGGCGTGGTGGCTCACACCTGTAATCCTAGTACTTTGGGAGGCCGAGGCAGGTGGATCATGAGGTCAGGAGATCGAGACCATCCTGGCTCACACAGTGAAACCCCATCTCTACTAAAAATACAAAAAATTAGCCAGGCGTGGTGGCGGGCGTCTGTAGTCCCAGCTACTCGAGAGGCTGAGGCGGGAGAATGGCATGAACCCGGGAGGCGGAGCTTGCAGTGAGCCAAGATGGCGCGACTACACTCTAGCCTGGGTGACAGAGTGAGACTTCGTCTCAAAAAAAAAAAAAAAAAAAAAAAATTGGACACACTCTTCTTCCTCTTCATATATAAACATTTTCCATTCCTGCGGTACATTTGTTGCACTTGATTAGCCAATATTGATACAGTCTTAGTAACCAGAGCCCTTGGTTTACATTAGGATTCTCTCCTGGTGTTGTACATTCTGTGGGTTTAGACAAATGCAGAATGACATGCGTCCATCCTTATAGTATCAAGCAGAATAGCTTCATGACCCTAAAGAGTCTCTGTGCTCTGCCTGTTCCTCTCTCCCTCCTAATCCCTGGCTTTCACTGACCTTTTCACTGTCCCATAGTTTTGCCTTTTCCAGAATGTCACAGAGTTGAAATCATACAGTATGTGACCTTTTCAGAGTGGCTTCTTTCACTTAGTAATATGCATTTAAGTTTCCTCTTTTTGTTTTCCTGCCTTCATAGCTCATTTTTTTTTTCGTCATGCTTGACATGCCATTGCAGGAATGCTGGTAGTGAGTTTGAAAGGCAGGGGCCCTGATTCTTCGCACATTTCTTGCCTGCATGTCACATGTGGAGTGAGGCAACAAGATGCATGTGTGCATTGAGTAGATACCGTGCTCGGGCGGAGATAAGTCACACCGCTCTGTTAACCATGGGGTCTCCTTGTCCGGCTGTTTCCACCATCCTGTAAGGTTTTGTCTGTGACTCCTTCTGTTTCCAAAGCCGTTTTTGTTTTGTTTTGCTTTACATTTATTTGTTTACTTATTCTCTCATCCATTCATCAAACTTTAAAGGGGCCCTGAGAGAGGATCCCTGCCCCAGACATCCGTCTGAGTCAGAGCCATGGTGGAGTAATGATGTGTCCCAGACACAGGAACGGCCATGTGTCACATACTCCCTGAGGACTGGACTGCGTAAGATAAGCAAGAGGCTATAAATAGTTGTCCTGGTAAGGGCCAAGGTAACGCCGCCGCCCACCCCAAACCACAAGTACAATTAGTCAGATCTCTGAGATTCTCTACGATTCTCCTTCCTTTGCACATTTTCAGACAACTCTATGAGAAGGCAGGTGCCAGGGATCTGGAGGGGGTAGTGCCAGAAGAAAGCTAAGGAGTGAGGTCACTCACCAGGAACTGAATCCTGTTTGCTGGCGCCTGGCTCCTGAGCGGCCCCCCAGAGCAGCGCAATGCCTGTCTGGCTCCCTTAGCCCTTGACCTGTGCCACTCTTCTGAGCTCCTCACGTGCCATCTCTTAATTCTCACCGTGAACCTGCCTGGAAGGCACTGTTGTTACCTGCAGTTTTCAGATGTGGAAACTGAGGCACAGAGAGATTAAAGGCCAAGGTCTTGTGGCTAGTAAGTGGTGGAGATCCTGCCCAAGGTGAGGTCTTTGCCCTGCAGGACTGGTGGCTCCCTGTGCCTGTTACTAACTGCCTCTCCTGACTGTGTTTGAACCGCCTCGCCTTCGTTACTTTCTTTGTCTTTCCCAGGGAGCTCTCGGTCTTCAGAGACTATGGTGGAGTCAAAGTCTCCTCTCCCCGTCTCTTGTGCGGAATGGAATAACCACGTTGACATTGCCACATTCAGACTCTTCAGTTCTACTTGTAGAAATAGTTCTAGAAAAGGTGGCCCCTTGTGTAGAGAATGCATGCCCCTGGGTGAGGATGGGAGAAGTGGGGGCTTGAAGACCACCAGGCAGAGCCTTCTACCTCCTTCTCTGGGCCCTGCTCCCAAGCTCCCCAAGCACAGACCGACTCAGAGGTTTCCATCCTTGAGGTCTACCAGTTCTTTGTGAAAGTGGGGGCTAAATTTTGTATCTATGCGTGATTTGCATTTTTCTGGAAGGGGAGGCCCCATGGTTTCCATGACATTAGCAAAAAGGACAGGGACTTTCCAAAAGTGAACAAAACTCTGGACTCTCTTAACCCTAAATCTTGTCAGTCTTGATCTGCTACAGCTTTGTGGCCAGAGTGAGGTTAGAGACAGTTTCATGCCTTTGGGAGCCTGGCTTGATTATTATGCTAATTTTTTCCTGGAGAATCCATTTGCTTATCTGTTTCTTCTCTCTTTGAAAAGTGGTGATTCCCTGCGGTGTGCAAGTCCAACTGGAACAGGTAAGCCCTTTGCATTTCTTTGGCTCCATTGTTCCATCCTGTGGGACTAAGTCCTTTCTTGAAGCTGCGCCCTCTTTGGGGATCTTTTAGCTTCCTCTAAGATCCATGCCCTCCCTTTGACCCGTAGCTTGCATTCACAAGGCTCTCTCTGAGGACCTTTGACCATGCTGCACTGGCCATTTGCATGGTTTTTTAGAGAAGAGGATCCGCTGCGCCTTTGCGGGAGCTGCCTTTCTATCAGTAATAGTTACCTTCGGGGCGAATCTCCCTGAGCCGACTTTCCTTGGCTATAAAGTGAAGACAGCACAAGTCTGTTGTCTTAGTGATAAAAACCTGGACAGTGAGGGTGCCTGGGTCGCCAGGTGGCTGTGGACAATGTAGTGCAGTGGTTTGTAGACTGACATCCAGCTCTGACAAATACTGGGTGTGTGTGTGTGTTCAAATCAGATTGAAGGTAAACACAATAGCACTTTCTCTTTGGCTTGTGATTAGGCAAATTTAAATTGCTGTCTGCTTTTCAAATGCAGCTCCTTGGAAGGTCGTGGTACCTCCTGGTGTTTTCTTTGCTTCCACCCTTTGGAGCTGAGTGGGTGAAGCTTTGTTTCTGAGGGCTTATTAGCAGCTTGCAGGATAACTGAAAGGCTCACTGTGCCTAGACAGCAGGACACAGGACCCTCTTCTCTCACTGCAAGTCAGAAGCGACTCCCTGGGAGGCAAATGGGAAGCTGCCTCTTGCTGCTGGGGAAGTGTGTGCAGGTCTGGGCCTCCCCGGTGGGGTAAGGAAACAGGTGCACCCTGTGGTTCCTCCTGGGCATCTGTCAGGTGTGTTGTTCCCTGTACTTCTCAAGTAGGGCAGGGCTTTCTGCCCTTGACTCCCCCTAGCTTCACCATACACAGAATCTGGGGTGTTCTGCCGGAGATTTGGCAGTCTTTCTGGGTTGTGAGCCTGGTGGCCTCCAGACATGGAACTGGCTAACTGGCTCTATCTTGTGGTGCAGTAGGACATCCTTCCCTAGCCTCGGCCAGCGGCGCCCGTGTGGCAGCTTCCCTGCTTTGATGAAGTCAAGATCAGATCCTGGCTCCAGTGGCTGGGCCTTGCCCTTGCCCCCTGCCCACCTGAGCCTTGGTTTCCTCCTTTACCCAGTGGGTGTGGGGGTGGCTCTCTAACCTCATCACTTGAGTGGCCGGGCCATGCCCTCGCCCCTGCCCAGCTGAGCCTCGGTTTTCTCCTTTATGCGATGGCCATAGAGGTGCTCTCTAACCTAGCTGCAGATGAGAGAAGAGGGACTACGGGGTCAGGCCTGTCACAGAAGCCTGGCCACAGGTGGGGTGCCCTTATTATGCTCCTTTTAATGCTGTCGTGTGGTGTGGTCTCTTTGCTTATGGAAGAGCAAAGTATGCATTTGAGGTCATAGGAACTTTAAAAAAAAATCTCACCCAGAAACCTAAAATATTGACAAACTGTGAGAAACATGTTGCAGCATCAAGAGCTGAGGCCATCCGGGGCGGGCGCCTGCCCGGCCGTCCTTGCTGGCCTCAGCCGTGTCCCCAGGCCTGTGGTCCACTCTCACTCCATTCCTTCTGTGGCACTCACCGCCGACAAGGGGGTGGAGGAGTAGGGGGCGTGGGGGGACTTGGGGGCATGTGTTTGTAGTTGGTTTTGACAGGCTGCGGTTTGTGACTGATTTCCTCAGGCTTGTCATAGGCCCCAGGAGCCAGGGGCTGAGTAACTGGGATTATATGCATGTGCCACCACGCCTGGATGATTTTTGTATTTTTAGTAGAGACGGGGTTTCATCATGTTGGCCAGGCTGGTCTCAAACTCCTGACCTCAGGTAATTCTGCCTGCCTCCTAAAGTGCTGGGATTACAAGTGTGAGCCACCATGCCCGGCCTAATTTTTGTATTTTTAGTAAAGATGGGGTTTCACTGTGTTAGCCAGGCTGGTCTTGAACTCCTGATCTCAAGTGATCTGCCTGCCTCAGCCTCTCAAAGTGCTGATTTTTTTTTTTTTAAATGTCTGCAGTTGGAGAGAAGTTGGCATGTGACAAGGAGACGTTACAGATTCCAGGTCAGAGGAGGCATTTGATTGGTGCATTATTTATATTACCTGAGTGTATTTTACCTGCAAAAGGGATACTCATGTAGAAAACCACACACAACAACATCTCCAACCTACATCCACTTGCGGGACAGCCAGCGTGCTGTGGGAGGGAGCTGACTTGGTCCAGGAGCCAAGGTCTAGGCTCAGGCCCCTCCCGTTATATATGGCCTTGTTTTCTAACCTGTTTTCTTATCTTCAAATATGGAGGTTGCTTGGCTATGAATCTGTGGTCTCCTGTGGCTCAATTGTCCTGTTTTAGAGAAGCAGGTGCCATGGCGGTTTCCTCAGGTCACTGAAGGCATCTTGAGCTTTTTGGGCAGAAACTTGACTCATACTGTGTGTTGCTGGGGACTCAAGTCTGGGTGTCAGTCTGCCAGCATCAGGGCAACTGTTGGCTTCAAAATCTGAAACTTCATGGGCTCCTGGTCCTCATAGCTGCTGTGATAATTGTCTCATTCTCATAACAAGAAACTCATAACAAGTTTCTTTTGTGCACTTTCCCGAGAGTATCAGGAAACAATTTTTGTTAAAAAATTAAAAAAAAGTCCTCCTGGAAACCTTGTCATATTTGGAGGCTCAATTGTAAAGAAAGAATAAGGAGAAACATGTTTAATTGGATGAGTATTTTCTGCTTTAGTGGGAAGTTTTTCTCTATTTAACTAACACTTCGTTTCCCAGCATGATGACCACTAGCACTCCCCATCCCGTCCTCTCTGGCCCTCTGGCCCTCAGGCCCCGGGGTAGCCCCATGGCCTGTCTTTCCAGAAATTATAGAATTTGAAGAGAACCTGGGGTCATGGAAGATGAGGGACTTCACAGGGGCAGGCTGTGCTTGCATCCAGGTTGTAATAGCTGTTAGCTTTGTACTTTGGACACATATGTAATTTTCTAACATATGCAACAGACTTTCAAAAGTACTACTTACACCATCACCACCACCATCATCACCACCATTACCACGGTCATCACCACAGCACTCACTAGTTAGTTACCTTTGGGGGATGCTAGGGAACCAATTCATTCTGATTTGGTAAATAAAGAGAAGCAATAGAGCATTTAACCGTTGGGAACTGTTCTTTGGAGTTTCCAAATAAAGGAAGAGGGAAAGTTGTATTGAAAGAGGAATTCCAGCTAATAAACCTTGAAAATGTGATAGGGTTAACATAGTGCCCTTTCCAAACTCCTAATAAATGACTGTCTGGCTTAGGCTCTGGTCCTCTGTAACCTGCACTATCACAAAAGGGGAGTTAGACCACGGGTCATAGGGTTGTAAGCCTCCTTGCAGGAAGTACACGGCTGAGTCCTCACCCTAGCCAAGTCCTCACCAGAATCAAACCAGAATCAGACCCAGCCTCAGATCCATCTGCAACTGACAGGAAGTCCAGGGGCCAGGACATCTGTGAAGCCGTACTGCAGGGCTCAGCGAAATCCAGGGCAGAGGGAATTCTACTGTGTAGAAACAACCCCAGTCTTTTTCAAATACATTGCAAAAAGAGGAGAAAGAAAAAGGAACTGGGTCGGGTGCTGTGGCTCACGCCTGTAATCCCAGCACTTTGGGAGGCCGAGGCAGGTGGATCATTTGAGGTCAGGAGACCAGCCTGGCCAACATGGTGAAACCCCGTCTCTACTAAAAATACAAAAATTAGCTGGTCTTGGTGGTGCGCGTCTGTGATCCCAGCTACTTGGGAGACTGAGGCAGGAGAATGGCTTGAACCCAGGAGGCAGAGATTGCAGTGAGCTGAGATTGTACCACTGCACTCCAGCCTGGGCGACAGAGACTCCGTATCAAAATAAAAAAGAAAGGAACTGAAGTGACATATTAAATAAACATCGTAAGACTTTATTCAGACTATAACTTAGACTATAAAAATAAATCCAGACAACCCCAAAACACTTATGGCAGAGAAATTTGAACATGAATTAGATATTTTAAGGAATTATTCTTCACAATTCTGGCAGTTTGTTCTACATTTTAAAATGTTCTTGACTTTCATTTTTTTAAAATTATTATTTATTTATTTATTTATTTTTAGGTGGAGTTTCGCTCTTGTTGCCCAGGCTGGAGGGCAATGGTGTGATCTCGGCTCACAGCAACCTCCGCCTCTTGGGTTCAAGCGATTCTCCTGCCTCAGCCTCCTGAGTAGCTGGGATTACAGGCATGCACCACCACACCCAGCTAATTTTGTATTTTTAGTAGAGATGGGGTTTCTCCATGTTGGCCAGGCTTGTCTCGAACTCCTGACCTCAGGTGATCCTCCCACCTCAGCCTCCCAAAGTGCTGGGATTACAGACGTGAGCCATTGTGCCCGGCTTGACTTTTAAAGATATGTACTGAGATATTTATGGATGAAGTGATGTGATATCTAGGGTTAGCTTTAAGTGGCACAGTTGGGTGGGGGGTGTTGGTGTATGGATGCAGTTCATCTGGGGACAAGTTGGTGACTGGAAACAAAGTGGTGGGACCTGGGGCTCCTGATCCATATGTCTCTACTTCACAGGAGCATTGTGCAGGGCGCAGATGATGTGTTCAGGCACAGAGCTCAGGCTGGCTGGTCACTGTTTTTATCACATGACACACCAATGTTTTCCAAGCCAGCGTCCTTTCCCCATCTTGCAGTTAACTTCCATGACCTAATGGCTTATGACTTTCCCACAAGTCTCGTGTGTGGCATTGAGCCGTTGACATCTGGGTGATATCCCCTCAGCAGTGCTACAATGTGTCTTATTTGATGAAATGTTTCACTGAAAACCCACTGGGTTTGTCGACACATGGCGCAGAGTTCACAGGCTGCTTTGTAAAATAGTAACACTTGCTTTGTAAAGCCTCTAAAGAAATCATTCTGAATAAAGGGTTGTTTCACACTAGCCAGGTACATTTTTACTTTTTTTCCCCTGGGAAAATCGTACAACTCACTCACCGGGGAGATCAGCCTTGATAGGTTTTGTGCATGGAAGGAAATAGGGCCAAGGCGCAGGCATCCAGTGAGCACAGATTGTGATTCAAGAGAGCGAAGCACTTTGGAAAATTAGGGGAGTTAAACATGGACTTGGACTTGTATGAGGTCCTGAGCTCCCCACCATTGGTGCCATTTAAGAAGTGGCTGGAAGTTATGTTGCCGTATTCCTTCTTAGGGTGATTGGGAGACTGAGTGCGAATGATGGCAGAGGATGCAGTAATGTAGCCCGCATTGTACGTGGTGACAAGGTCGTTAGTATAAACCACACTGATGTACAAATATTTTAGGTCAGTGGATCACAGAGTGTCATCTAAGACCAGCAGCATCAACATAAACCTGGGAATTTAGAAATACAAACTCTTTGTGCCCACTCAGACCTGTTGAATCAGAAATTCTGGGATACGATCCCTAAATCTCTCTCCTAATGTGCCCTCCTGCTGGTTCTGATGCAAGCTGAAGTTTGTTCAGCCTGTTCTAGGAGATGACTTGCTGGGGTGGGGCTGCCACCCGGGACCACCTTGAGCAATCCTGGAGGTGTTGAGGGTGCTCGGGGCATAGGGTTACTGAGAACTCGGAAGCCTCTGGGGTTTGGGTGACCTGACGTTTATGATTTCCTTCCATCTGGGAAACTTGCATTCTCTGATGCCTTTCTCCTTTCCATCCCGGGCAGATGACTATTGGCTTCTGTCATACGTGCTCCAGAAAATATTCTGATGCCAGATTCCTCAATGTGTTTGCCTAGAAAATACTTTAAGCTTCTCAAGGCAAGGCATTGCCAAATCAATAGAGGTCCTCAGGTAGGGAACATAAATCTGGAAGAGAAATGCACGTCTTTAGAAGGCATCCGCAGCATGAACTTGCCACCCTGGAGCTTCCTTGTCAGGAGGAAGGATTCCTCGAAGGCTTTGCTTTCTGTAGCAGCATGAGGCATCCTAAGAATAAAGAAGTAGAGTCAGGTAGATAAAAATTATGGGTGGACTAGGCTGTGATTATGGCCCTTTTAATAATGTTAGAGTAACAGTGTATTAAGTAGGGGCATTAGAATTAGAAACTGGCAAGTTTCTAGCAATTTTAAATCTACAAATTTAAAGATTAAATTATAGTTGATTTTCATTGCTTGTGGATTCCATATTTGCAAATTAGCCTCCTGGATACAATTTATTTGTAACCTCAAAATCAATACCAAGGACAATTTTGTGATCATTTGAAGACATGAGCAAAAAGACTCAAAATTCGGGTTGTCCACCTGCATGTTCCCGTCTGACACTGAAAAAGCAAAACTCTTCCTTGTTTGAACTCGTACTGCAGACAGGCATCCTTTCCACAGTCTATTTAGTGCCACATTTCCCCCTTTTTTGTGCTTCTGTTGTTGATTATGCTGTTTAAAATGCAAGTGCATTGCTGATGTGATGTCCATTGTCCCTAAGCACAAGAGGACTGTCCTGTGCCTGCTGGAGAAAGCACATGTGTTAGACAGTCCTTCCTTCAGGTGTGAGTTACAGCACCAATGGCTGAGAGTTTCATGTTAATGAATCCACAGTATTTATTAAATTAGGGTCTCTCTTTGTCACTCAGGCCAGAGTGCTGTGGCATGATCTCTGTTCACTGCAACCTCTGCCTCCCAGGTTCAAGCAATTCTCATGCCCCAGCTTCCCGAGTAACTGGGATTACAGGCATGCACGACCACTCCCGACAATTTTTCCATTTTTAGTAGAGACGAGGTTTCACCACATTGGCCAGGCTGGTCTGGAACTCCTGACCTCAGGTGATCCACCCGCCTAGGCCTCTCAAAGTGCTGAGATTACAGGTGTGAGCCACTGCACCCGGCCAAGGTTATGCGTTGAATCGGTTGGTGAAAATGCTGTGACTAGAGCTCGAAGGACCCTAACCCTGTATTTCTCCTAGAGACAGAAGCTCAGTGTTGGTCAAATCAGTGTTTGCAACGACTTTATAGAACACGACTACCTGCAATAACGAAAATCAACTGTAATTGATTAGGGTCCATAGTAGGACAGCCCCACTGTCAGGTTTTCACTTAATGGTTCTTTCCCTGAGCTTACTATCTGAGAGAACAGATCCAAGCCCACTTTCTGGCCGCCTTCTGTGAACCTATGATAGGCAATTTGCTTACAAACTGGAGAGGCAGGGAGAAGAGAGGCACAGTGGGGAGGAATCAGGGCAGAGGGCTAACTATTCTTGGCTGTGGAGTTCTAGGGAGGTAGGAAAGTCGGTGGTCTCTCGTGGTGGAGTGAAAGCTAAGACAGACCTGGCCTGTGTCCTAGCACTCCCCTCGCTGCAAATGGCCTCAGGTGGCCAAGCCTGGTCCTGGGTTTGAACTAGATGAAGTGACAACCTGACAATGGGGCTGTCTTACTATGGACCCCTAGTCAATACCTAATCAATTACAGTAGATTCTCATTATTGGTGGTAGTCGTGTTCGATAAAGTTGCTGCAAACACTGATTTAGCCAACACTGAGCTTCTGTCTCCAGGAGAAATAAAGGGTAGGGTCCTGCGAGCTCTAGTCACAGTGTTTTCACCAACTGATCAACACATAACCTCGGCCAGGTGCAGTGGCTTATGCCTGTTTGAAAGTGGGGATGATAAGGGTTCCTTGCTCAGCAGGCTGCTACAAGGATGGAGAGAGAATACAAGCAAATCATGTTGCATTATGTCAGGAATAGAGTGGATGTGGAATAACTTGCTGTGACAATGATTGTTACTGGTATTAATACAGGGGCAAAGAGGAGGGTAATTGCTGCTTGCATGTCACTTACTATGCATTTGGCTTCACATCCAGGCAGAACCTCTCATTTAAAGGGATCAGAATTTATAAGTGATTATTGAACTGAAATATCAGTTAACTTGCAGAATCCTGAACTTTTCACTTTAGCATTCCATTGTGTCTGAAAACTGGTAAAAGTAGCCACCTGTCTTTGACGTACCATCCCACCCTGTCTTTGAGTTCTCTCCAGGGTCTGGGGTTCCCTGTCCTGTTTTTACATAGTGTACATCTACAATGAGCCATTGAAATTTCCCATTTGGGGTTCCTCAGAGTGTAAGAAAGCTTAAAGATACTTAGGAATAATCGGAGCATAGAAATCCTCTGGACTCTGCCCCAGCTGCCTTACAGAAACTTGATGAGTTTTACTGACTGCCTCACGCCAGGCTCTCAAAAACCTCAGTGTTTGCAGCAGTAACAAATCCTTTTTTGCTCACATTTCATTGATTTCTGCAGTATTTTATTAAACTCTGCAATTACAATAACTGGTACAACCGGCATTTGTAGGGTTGGGAGCAGACGCAGTGGTCATTTGGTCAGCTTTTGAGTTGACAGAAGAAACACAGTGCGGGACTGCAGAGCCCAGCCTGCTGGCTCCAGGCATGCAGTGGGCATGCAGTGCCCGGCTCCTCAGTAGTAATAATGATGTTCCTGGACAGGGGTGATGAGGAAGGCCCTGGGCCCCTTCGGTCTTCATCTAGTTCCTACTTCTGCACTGCTAGAGTCTTGGCTGACTGAGCCCCTCAGTGGGAGCGGGGACAGCCAATTCTCTAGTACTCCATTGTGGAGCCCAGCCAGCTGGCTCAGGCCATGCATTCCATATTGTCTGACAGAACGAACAGGGAGACAGCAGATCCATGGCTGGTGGGAAGCCTGTAGAGGTGGTTTTGGAGTGACCTCATTTATGTGGTTCTTGGAGGGCAACATGCAGTTTCATTCTAAGCAGTAAGCAGAAAAGACTCACACATGAATGTGGCTTTGCTCTGCCTGGTTCAGCTTCCAATGTACTTATTTCTCGACATACAGCACTTAATGCAGGGCTCACTGTCTTATGTTTACACCTGCCTGTGTCCCCTCATCTCACCGTAAGCTTCCCAAAGGCGGGAATATTCTCTTTCCCGTTTTTTTTCAACTCCAGCATTTTCAGTGAGGCTGGACACATTCTAACAGCTGGAAAATAAATTTTGAAGTTAATTGCTCAATAAACTTATTTTCTCATGGCGGGATCTATAGATCTGTAATATTAAGTTATATGATGCACATAAAACCTCTCTGGTTTAGAGCACATCCTCCTTCAGCTTTATTGGAAGTTACTAGGTAGAGGAAGCGCCGAAAGTAGTTGGATATCTTGTGTCTTGATGCTCCTGCTGTTCCTCCTCCTTCAATATTTTGGCACGTCCATCAAATTGTCCAATCTTCCTAGTTACGTTAACCAGTTTAACTTACTGGATTGTTTTCCCCACTGCCTCTCCCTTTTATTTAACACATTCAGAAGGAGGAGGCAATGTTTCCACGTGTGGCTAGGGGCCATTCCGGCCCCACACCTTACGCCACTCCTTGCTTTATTGCTGCTGTTCACAGTCAGCCTGGCTTCCTGCCGAGAGAGCGTGAAGTGAGGGGAGCGCAGGGTGGCAGGTGAGCATCTCCAGGCCACCTGCCCATCCTGGGAGCTGAAGGTTGCTCCTGGCAGCAGCATTTCCCAAACACCCACCAGACATCTCAGAGCTTTCAGATGGCGTCTTAGTCAGCTTAGGCTGCCAAGACAAAGCACCACCGTGTGGGGTGGCTGCAGCAATGGGCGGTTATCACCCTCAGTCCTGGAGGCTGGAAGGCTGAAATGAGGGTGTCTGCAGGGTTGGATTCTCCTGAGAGCTTTCTCATTGGCTTGTAGGTGGCTATTTTCTCCCTGTGCCCTCACATGGCTGCCCCTCTATGTGTGTCTGTGTCCTAATCTCCTCTTCTTTTTTTTTTTTTTTTGAGACGGACTCTCGTTCTGTCACCCGGGCTGGAGTGCAGTGGTGCGATCTTGGCTCACTGCAAGCTCCGCCTCCCAGGTTCACACCATTCTCCTGCCTCAGCCTCCCGAGTAGCTGGGACTACAGGCGCCCACCACCATGCACGGCTAATTTTTTGTATTTTTAGTAGAGACGGGGTTTCACCGCGTTAGCCAGGATAATCTCTTCTTTTTATAAAGACACCACTCATACTGGATTAGGGCCACCCTAATGGTGTCATTTTAACTTAATCGTTTCTTTAAAGATCCTGTTTCCAAACTGTCACCCTCTGAGGTCCTGGGCGCTAGGACTTCAACATATGGATGTTTGTGGGAATGCATTTCATTCATTAACAGATGACACCAGGCATTTTGTCAGTCTCCAATGGGGAGGAGGACGGTGCTACCTTTGCCAGATATGGTGGGTAATAAATCATAAACTTGAAGTTATGGTCTTGATTATGGAACAGATGAGTCCTCTCTTCCACTGCCCCTCCTTCATTAATCAATCAGTTTATAAATATTTATGTCCTGGGGAACCTCTGATGCACCAGGCACTGGGCCCTGTGTGGGGATGTGGAGGCCTGCCGTGGTTCTCTTGTGGGGGAATTTACATTCTAGGACACTCCAGTGGCATAGTCCACTTGGGGCCTGAGACTGACCTGGGAGGGGATGAAGGTGCTTGCAGAGAGGGTTGGAGGTGCCGTTTTCTGCTCTGCTCTGTTCTGTGGGACACTGGTTTCATAACTATCCAGACACTTCAAGTCCCTTTACCTTTGACAAGATAGTTTCTTTTTTGGAAAGGGGATAAAATATGCTTAAATAGAAAAAGATGGAATGGGTTTCATGTTTTGTATGTTTCCTCTTCTCTAGGATGATGCATGTGGTCCTGGAAGTCACAGCACTTTCTAGAGGAAGTCCTAGCGATGTGGACCCCAAGGCACATGGCATCTCTGGGTGTTTATCCCGAGGCAGCCACTAAGGATGTTAACATTTTAAACTATAGAATGTTTCTCATAGCCTCATTCATAAGAGTGGGAAATTGGAGACCAAAAAACATGCTGTTAAAGGGGGATTCGGTTCATCTGGACAATTGAGTACTATGCCGCTGTTAAAAATTGCAGTGCAGAAGAAAATATAGTGATATGGACATAAAGCACCATTTGGCTTTTAAATAAGTATGGGCGGAAGAAAGTCGCCCATACTTATTTAGGGGTCCATCCTATTTGGCTAAAGTTGGTTATCTTGGGGTATGGGAGGGAGGGAGAGGCTGATTCTGTCTGCTTCTTTTTGTATATGTCTACTTTCTGAATTTTCTGTAACAAAGTAACTTTTATCATAAGAATGAAAGCAGGTGGTACTTGTTATTTAAAAAGCTGGTTCTCAGAGCTAGCCTCTCAAGGGCAGTGAGGCCCTGCTCTTCAGCCACAGGGGTCTACACAGGCTCCTCAGATGGCCTGGGGCCTGCATGCCTGGGGTCTGACTCCCAAGCTGCAAGCTTGAATCTGCGGGAAGGGACTGCTTGTTCCTCACGCAGAAGGCTTCGTCTGCGGTTGGCTTCTGCTCACAGGAGGCGGCTGGAGCAGCCCCATTTTTCACAGGTCATCCCAGCGCAGCCTGATTTTATTTCATCTTGTTTTATATTACATTTTATTATATTATCATTTTCAGATCCAATTTGTACAGGACATCTAATCTCTCTGAGATAGAAATGAGGGGGAAAAAAGCCTGGGGCATCCAGGAGGCACAGCCGTTCTAAACGTGAGCCACTGACTCATGAGGCACTTCCAGATGGAAGCCTCAGAGGTTAGAGGACACATCTGTCCCCGTCTTTAAAAGGGAAATGGATGCCCTGTGCTCAGCTAGTGAAGCTGCCCTTTGGCAGAGCCCCAGGTGACTGTCCCATGGCCTGTGTGTGGGAGTTGGGAGGAGCCGTGGGCCTTGGCCTAGAACACTGATCCTGGGCAGATGTGGCCTTAGCTGACTAACCAGATGACCTTGGACGGGCCAGTTAGATACCAAGGACATTATTTCCTCACCTGTAAGAAATTGAGTAAGATGACCCATGTTTCTGTGTAGTGTAAACTTCATGTATGTGGCATATTGACATTATTTTGGCATGAGACATATTGTCTCAATAGATTTTAGAATTGACCTGAGCAGATATACTTCCTTTTTGGTGCCTCAGACTATGTCCTCTTCCCAGAGTCTCCTGATAGACTCAAGCTTCTGCTTGTGAGCTGCTAGGAACAAGTGCAGGGTGCACCTCAGGATAGTGCTGGGTCCCTGTCATTGTCCCCCTTTTTACAGATGAGGACACTGAGGCGACAGGGCTCACTGACTATCCGGAGTACCCTGTCTGTAGGGCAGAGCTAGGATTTGAGTCGGGCTCCCTGCCTCCAAGTCCTTTCCCATGGTCCTTCAACTGTAATACGCTCTGCGGATGGCGGAGGATGGATGGAGGGCACCATAGTGTGTAGTGGTTGGAGGGGACTGATTTGGAGCTCTATAGAAATAGGCAGCATTCTAGGTGCTTGAGTGGCAGGAAACCATGGTCGTGGTGGGTTTTTGATAGCTTGGGTTTCAGAAGTGGTAACGAAGTTAATTTAGTGGAGAAAGTGGGAAGATGAAAGGGAGAGTGATTAGGAGGAGTGGCCTCTTGGAGGCTGTTGAAGCTATTCGGAGTGACAAGGGCCTGTCTCTGAGATAGGTTGCCTATCCATGACATGTGTGTGGAAGTGGGGAGGAGCTGTAGGCCCTGGCCTAGAGCACTGATCCTGGCCATATGTGGCTTCTGCTGACTAACCAGATGACCTTGGACAGGTCAATTAGATATCAAGGACATCATTTCCACACCTGTAGAAAGAGAACATTTTAGTGAGGAATTGAGTAAGATCACTCACACATCCCCACTCCGTCTTCAGGGGAATTACCCAGCTAGCTTAGAATGAATCACGGCGGGAGTGTTTATACCACAGGAATGGACAGAGGATACATCGAGGTGGTTGCCTCTCCCCTCCCCTCCCCTCCCCTCCCCTCCCCTCCCCTCCCTTCCCCTCCCCTTTACCAGCACACCTCCAGGGAGAATGATATGGGAAGAATTGAGCCCACATTGAATATTTTAAAAGACATTTATAAAGAGAGGTTATCATTTTCTTAAAAGAAAGGGGTAAGGTAGGGAGGAAGTTACTATGATACTGAATTGTCCTACACAATGAGAGTCCTTGGAAGACAGTCTTGTTAATGTCATTCACTAATACTCATAACCTTCAAAAGGGCTGAGAAACACTCGAGGAAGAAGAGCTGAAAGCATCCTTAAGGAATGGGGACCTGTTGTTGCCCAGTTGGTTCTCACTCTTGGAGCTCCAGATGTGGAGGGAGTTGGCTGAGGTGAGCAGCAGGTGTGGGGCAGTGAATGTCTCATGGGCTGTGTTTTGTGTGTGCTTGCCAGGCCTGCACCTGTACGTGCTGGTCCTTGCACGTTCCCTGTTGCTGTCTCAGCATCATTTACCTCCTCAGCTTCAGGGGACCTGGTTCTGTTGGCCTTGTCTTCCTTCTCCTCACATCCTGAATGGATGCCCTCCTGGCCTCCATTGACTGCCCCAATAGTAATGATGTAACATAGTAGTAAAAGCTGGCACGTGTCGAGCATGTGTGGTGTTCCAGGCACAGTATTAAGCATTTTGCATGCTCACCTTGCTTGATCTTCCTAGAACTCTGCATTATGTGCCATTTCCACCCCCATTCCCCAGGTAGGGAATCTGAGGCTTCTAGAGGACGAATATCAGGGGGTTGCTGGTGAATGTTTAATAGAGGCTTTCCAGGTAAAAGCTCGGTCGGCAGTGTTTGCTGATTTCTTTGGTATAAATACTCCCCCCATTGCTGATTTCAACCTCCAACCTGATGTCTGGGAAGTGCACCCTGGGCTCCTGGAGCCTGCTGGAGCCACTCCTGATGCCACTAACAGATGAGGTCCAGGTCAGCAGCTGTCTGCTCTTGGGCCTGACATTTCCACCTATCTCGTCACTGCCCAGTGTTCCCCTTATATTAATCTTGCTGCTGCTACCACTAAACCTTGTTAAAAACATTGGGATTGTGTCACTCCCCTATGCAGAAACTTCTGACACCTTTCATCATCATGGATTTATCACCTGGCATTTGGGCTCCTTGAGCCCGGACTTAAGCCTCTTTCTCATGCATCCTGTGAGCATGGTGTGTGTCACTCCTGGCTGCCCCCACCCACTACATGCAGTGTGTCTCCATTTCTCTGCCCAGACTCTGTCCTCTGAAGGAATTTGCTCCTCCTGCCCCGCCTCTGCCACAGGCGCTCACTTTGTATCAGTTGCTTTCTAGCCATCCTGGCCTATCCCAAGAGCTGCCCTGATGGATCTGCAAAGTGGCCATGGTTTCTAGAGCTGGAGACGAGCTCTTCCTCTCCCAGGTGCCCATCACCGCCACCTCTGGCACTGCCTTCTCTCTCCTTTATGGGGTCTTAAATGTGTACTTATCCAGCACCTCCAGGACAGGATTCTCATCCATTCAGTTTTCAGTCCATCCTGGTCTTTCCCTTCTGTCACACCTGCATTCTCCCTGCAGTGCCTGAAATGGGCTGGCCCTCCTGCAAATACGTGTTTGCATTCGTGGATATGAAAGGGAAGCAGGGCTGCTCAGAGCCCTCTCTGCTTGTTCTTTCCCGGGTTATCCATATGAATCTGATTATTGCAGGATAAACTCCAGATTAAGGCTGCTCTGTCAGTGTCAGTGCAATTCATTAGCTCTTCATTCTAAAGCAAAAGCCCTACTGTGCCCTTCTGGGTGTGGAGGCAGGTATGGTCGTGGCCTGAGTTGGGGTGATCCTCTCAGCATTCTCTGGGCAGCCCCTTTGCCCATCAGAGTTTGCCAGGCTGGGGTGGGTGAATTAGGCCCTTCCCTCAGCCTTGCAAACATTGAGCTATTGTATAGAACCAGCTGGCTGCAGGGCCAGGGACCTCTCTCTGTGGCCCATGGTGGCCAGCATCTGTGGGTCTTGCCCCCCTCAGCACCGCCGACGTCCCATGTGGACAGGACCAGGTGTCTGTATGCTGGGGGTTTGGTGGGGCTGTCCATGGGATGCCTGTGCTGTGCCCTGAGGGGCTGGTTTCCAGGCTCTCTGCAGGGGGATCTGTGTGAGTTTGGGTGGGACATCTAACAGGACAGAACACAGCTCTGCAGGGCACTCTCCAGAGTGGACTCAGCATACATAACCCCTCCCACCTGCTGCAGGGCACTTTCAGACTCCCAAGATGACTGACATTAACACGGGCTCATTAACAATGTTGTCACCTTCTAGAGAAGGCACTTCCCTCCCAGGCCGCCCTTGCTGACTTTCTCACCTATGGATGGGAGCCCCCTGCCTGGCTCTGCCTGGCTGGCCGCTGCCTGCGGTTGAGGACACTCCCATTGGGGGTACTTTGGGAGAGCTGGCTCTCTAGGGCTCTGCCTGTTTTCTGTCACCATGAAGTAAGGAATAAACTGGCCTGTCCTCAGGGCGCCACACCCTGCCCAGCTGTTGCCCCCCACAGCAGCCCCTCCCCATGACCTTTCCTCCATTGTAAAATGCGGGAGTGGGACTGGAAACAACACATGCAACCCTCCTCTCTCCCCCAGGGCTGGTGATGAGTGCTGCTGGCTTGGGCTTGGTGCCTTGAGGCATCTTCTTAGTCCCCACAGAGATCCTGGGAGGCTGGTGGTGCTGTCAACTCGTTTGCTCGGAGGAGTTAAAGTCCTGTTTAGTGTCTCCGGGCCTGAGGACTGTGGCCAGTAAAGGGACAGGTGGTCCTATTTTGACCCCCTGCTGTCACTGCTCTGTCTGCCCCTGCCAAATGGTGGGCAGGTGGCAGGAAGCACAGGCTGCCCTGTGGAGCTGAGCCTGGTCTGAGCAGTGCACCCCTGGCTAGTTATAAACTGGGGCCCCCCATTTGTGTTCAGCCTGGAAGGAGACACCACGTGGTTTCCAGTGGAACGGGCGCCCCCAGAACACCCTGCCCACTGATAGGGTTACACTGGGGGCCCAATGAGGCCCTCCCCACCTCCCCTCCCTTGGTCCACTTTTCTATGTGAAGAAATGTTTTCATTATGAAATAACTGATAAAAATAAAAGAATGTAAGTGCATGTAAGATGTTACAAAAAAGCACACACAAATCTCCCTCAGTTAAAGGGACGTGACTGACCATGTAGTCATGAGATCAGTGAGATCAGTTTAAACAGCTGCCTGGGTGAGTCTAACAGCTGAGGACACGACGTGGCCTGGGCTGGCCACCCTTCCTCTTAGCTCTGAGTGCTAAGTGAGGTAATAAGCCCTCCTCAGGCAGGTCTGGGACTCTATGTCACCAAGATCTGCCGTGTATCCAGCCTCCATCTCCCGTTTTGTAACTCAGAACCTGTCTGGTGCCTCATTCCCATAATTGAGGTTTCGCTGCATACCTTTCCTTCTCTCTGGCCCGGCCACTCTGTCTTTAACCCTGTTTTTGTGCTTGTTTATTGGTTTGGTTTTTATTTTAAAAACTATTTAATTATGTTCAATTCATTCGATGAGTCATCTCAAATTCTATTTGGAATGAAGTGGAGCAAAAACAAACTAAGGAAGGAAGTGGTAAAGGAGAGAATGGGGTTGGGGGAGAGGAAGGAAAGAGGGAGGGAGGAAGGCCAGTGGGCATCAGGCATCTGTTACCTGGGATACAGAGGTGAGTAACCTGCCCTCTCAGCAACTCGAAGTAGGTTTTGTTTTTCCTGGGGGAACTTTTGAGAGGCGGTTCTCCCTAGTGGCTAGTCCCCAGGAAGGCACAGCCACTCAGCTTCCTGGTCAGAGGGTTCTCCCGGAGAGTGCTGTTCTTGTTCCTGTCCCTCAGGCCCTTGGCAGGCTGGCCCTCAGCCCCGGGCGGACATTGTCCTGTGAGCTCCGTGCCTGCATGCTCACCGTGGGGCCGGGCACACCTGCCAGCTGCTCCTGGCTGTGGTCCTGGGGATTCCCACACTCACCAGGCTCTCCCACCTGGTGGGCTATTCCAGCTGCCTCCTTTATGCCCAGAGCTGCCGAGACATTAACATGAAGAGGGGTGTGCTTGACTAAAGCAGGGGAAGGAGCGAAACGTAGGAGGAGCTGTTTCTGGAAGGGAAAAGCAGCCCTGGCCGGTGGTCCCTGCCCAGGCCCAGCACAGTAAGTTCCCAACTCCCCAGGTGCCGCCTCTTGGCTGGGCTGGCACTGGGCACTTTGTCTGTCCCTGGCCACCCTCCTCTGTGGCCTCCGGTACTGGCTGCTTTGCAGTGAAGGGGCATTTCCAAGTCATTTTTCCCCTTTCACTTCAATGCTGCAGATGTTCGGTGGGATCTTGTGTCCTAAGAACCGTCCGCCCCATCTGCCCCTTCTTGGGAAACTTATCTGTGAGAAGAGCAAAGGGGAGCTTCCGACTTCTTTGGAAATGCTGACATCTCTGTGTCCTCCCCGAGCGTTGCTTACCTCTCCCTGCTGCCAGTCTTCCTGAGATGCCTCTTTCCATATGGTTCCAAACCAGCCTGAGCTCCTGGCCAGGGAGGCAGGATCCTGTGACTATTTGGTTACAAATAAATAGAGATACAATCTTAGTCTGTTGTTTCTCATAGTTGAATGTGAAGGTAAAATGACAAGATTACTTTATTTTAGTTTCCCACCCTCCATGGGGTGTACTTTCTCTGGCAGTTCTTAATGATTGCTGCTTATGTTTAAAAGCATTAAGCAGAAAATCAAGTTGGGCAATCCTGATAATTAATTGGTTCCTGGTATTCTTGTTCTGGAAGGGAAAAAATGTCTTATTAACCCTGTGGCTTTGGGAAAATCACTTACCCTCTCTGAGCGTTGTTTCTCCTACTGTTAAATGGGCATTGTGGTCACAGTTAGTTTTGTGATCTAAGGGGGATCCCACAATGCACTTGTGGATAAAGTGCATTTCCAGGGCCTCACACAGGCCAGACACAGAAATAAGATAATGGAATAAGTAGCTAATATTTCTTTGGCACTTATTACTGGCCAGGCACTGTTCTAAGCCCTATGTTTATGTTTCCTTATTTAATCCTTCCAAGAATGCTGTTTCTGTCTCCCTTTTCCAGATGAGGAAACTGAGTCACACAGAGGGCAAGTAAATTCCCAAGATCAGATGGCTTACTCGAGCAGTAGAGCTGGCTGCCTACCCAGGCATTAGTATTCCAAAGAGTGTGCACTAAACCCCCAAATCGTATGTGCTGGATGGTGGAGGAATCAATGAAGGATGAACAAATAAATGCCTTGAAATTTGCCAACTGAATGTTGTTCAGGTTGTTGCCTTTGAAAAAGATTTTACATGTATTTATTCTCCATTTGCTTGGTGAAACAAAAACAGAATGTGCAGAGGTGTCTCAGCCCAACCTGTTTAATTGTCCCCACCTCACACATAGCCCGGCAGCTGTGATCTGTGTCTCTCGTCACCATGCCCTTCATAGTCCTGCTTCCTTGCGGATTTGTCCGTTGCTTTTGTTTCTTTTGATTTATTTATTTGTTGGAGATGGAGTCTCGCTCTGTTGCCCAAGCTGGAGTTCAGTGGCACCATCTCGGCTCACTGCAATCTCCACCTCCTGGGTTTGAGCGATTTTCCTGCCTTAGCCTCCGGAGTAACTGGGACTACAGCCACATACCACCACGCCTGGCTAATTTTTTGTATTTTTAGTAGAGACAGGATTTCGCCATGTTGGCCAGGTTGGTCTTGAACTCCTGGCCTCAAGTGATCCACTTGCCTCCACCTCCCAAAGTGCTGGGATTACAGACGTGAGCCACTGTGCCTGGCCTTTTGTTTCTTTTTACAGAGCTGTTTACATTGCTAGTTTTCAGGGCGGGTGAGGCTGCTAGGAGCAGCGCACAGGCCCTGGGGACAACCAGGGGAGCTGATATTCTCACTGCAGGCTTAGGCCTTGCTGGGATTCCTAACATGACGTCCATAAAAGGGCTTCTTTTTCTTTTTTTTCAGACAGCGTCTCAGGCTGGAGTGCAATGGCACGATCTCAGCTCATTGCAACCTCCTCCTCCCGGGTTCAAACAATCCTCCTGCCTCAGTCTCCCAAGTAGCTGGGTTTACAGGCACCTACCACCACACCTGGCTAATTTTTGTATTTTTAGTAGAGACTGGGTTTCACCACGTTGGCCAGGCTGGTCTTGAACTCCTGACCTTGTGATCCCCTGCCTTGGCCTCTCAAAGTGCTGGGATTACAGGTGTGAGCCACCATGCCCTGCCAAGGGCTTCTTTTCTTTCCTCTTCACCAAAAGCCAGTGAGGACAAGGAGAGGCAGGGAACGGGGTGCCATGTCTAACCGACCCTGGCTCAAGGATCCTGGCACTGCCCTGCACCCATATTGGCCCGTGGGTAAGCAGGAGCGAGGGCCAGTGCTAGTCACTGCTTCTTTGGCCAGCCTGGACTGTAGCTAGAGGCCTGGCAGATAGTGGAGACCTGCTTTCTGCCAGTGGTCAGAGCCCCCCTGGGAAGAGGGATGGTCACCTCCACTCCAGGGTCTTGGGTCTTAGGGAGGCAGAGATGCTAAGGGGACTGCTTCTTAAAGGGTAGTCTTGGGGAATTACATGAGAAAGCACTTAAAAAATATGTATTACCGTTTTCAGTACTTGAGTAGGCACAGGATACTGAGTTCAGCTCAGTGGGTGAGAAAAATCCGTAGTTTATAGTCATGTGTATCCAAGTCACAATATTAGCTTTTACCCAGCTGTCAAGCTGATACTTAACCACATTGCTATTCTGTGGGCACTGTCTTCCTAAATAGGCCCCAGTTATTCCATGTTATAACCTTGGGAAGGAGCAGATGTCACTGCTTTTCATCCTACTCTTCTTTTAGATAAGCCTGTTAAAGTCAGTGGGTACATTTATTTTTGTTAACCCAAAACTAAAGCTAACTAGCTGTCTGTTATTGAAATCTAACAACAGCATCCTCATGCCTCTTCAGATGGCCAGATGACTCCACAGCCACTTTGGGATTAGTGGTTCATTTCTTCCTTTCTTCATTCTACAGACTGCTGTGCTGGGTGGCTATTGCGTGCAGAGTGCCACCCGAGAGGCTAGAGATACCTCTGGGAGCTAGACTGCCAGTGCCTCTGCTGGATCTGCATGGGAGGGGGCTGTAGAGCTCAGACGACAATTCACAGTTAGTTGTTTTCTTGTAGTTGTGGTCGACACAATAAAGTAGACCAGGGCTGGACGTGGTGGCTCACGCCTATAATCCCAACACTTTGGGAGGCCGAGGAGGGCAGATCACCGGAGGTCAGGAGTTCAAGACCAGCCTGGCCAACATGGTGAAACCCCATCTCTACTAAAAATACAAAAATTAGCCAGGTGTGGTGGCAGGCACCTGTAATCCCAACTACTGGAGGCTGAGGCAGGAGAATCACTTGAACCCGGCAGATGGAGGTTGCAGTGAGCCAAGATCACCCTACTGCACTCCAGCCTGGGCAACAGAGTGAGACCCTGTCTCAAACAAACAAACAAAAAAACAAACAAAAAAAAAAACAAAACAAAAAGGAGACCAAAGTAGAAAGAATATATTAATGGCATCCCGACTCAGGTCGGGTAGGGAGATCAGATTATGCTTTGCTGGAAGTTGCCATCTGAGCCAAGTGCTTTGAGAAATCACAGGAGTTAACCAGGTAAAACTGGGATACATGATGAGGAGCATTCTAAACTGTGTGTGGTATGTGCAAAGAACCTGGGGCAGGAGGAAGCAGAGCGGGTAAGGTAGGGACAGGGAGTGAGGGAGGCACACGAGGAGGCAGGGGCTGGCTCACCCAGGGCTCTGAGGACCAGGCTGAGCACCTGCCTTTCACCCCATGGCAATGGGACGTCAGTGAAGGATACTCCATTTGAAATGCCGCACTAGCATTAATTGCATGACACAGGCTTGGTTTGCTGCAGCTGAGCTCTACTCTTCGGACTGCCTTCCACCTGCAGGATACGCACCCATGCCAGGTGCACAGTGCTGAACGTCGAGCAGTGACTTCCCTGGGCAATGGAGATTCTGTACAGTTTAACTGGATGCATCGGCAACATACAGTGCAAGGCTCAGGGACAATCTGCAGTGAGCAAGGCTAGCTTGTTAGTCTCAGGCAGGCATTGGACTTTTTTGTCTTTATTCTATGAACAGCCTGACAAGGCAGACATCATTATCCCGCTCCACAGATGGGGTCACTGAGGCTCATGAGTGCCCTGGCCCAAGATTCTGTAGCTGGCAGGTGGTGTGGGACTCACACCCAGGTCTGTCTGATGCCAGATTTCATTACTATACTGTGAGGTTTTGGAAACTTTTGATTTGTTCAAACAAGCAGTCGAAGGACACAGGTTAAAAAAGAACCAAATTCTGGCTGGGTACGGTGGCTCACGCCTGTAATCCCAGCATTGGAAGCCGAGGTGGGTGGATTGCCTGAGGTCAGGACTTCGAGAGCAGCCTGGCCAACATGGTGAAACCCTGTCTCTACTAAAAATACAAAATTTATCCAGGTGTGATGGTGGGTGCTTATAATCCTAGCTACTAGGGAGGCTGAAGCAGGACAATCGCTTGAACCCAGGAGGTGGAGGTTGCAGTGAGCTGAGATTGTGCCACTCCATTCCAGCCTGGGTGGCAGAGTGAGACTCTGTCTCAAAAAAAAAAAAAAAAAAAAAAAATCAAATCCCCACCAGAGTTGGGCTCTCATTGATTACAAGCTTGTCTCGAAATTAACCTTCCTGTCAGGTGGGGGCTCCCAGATCCTCACCTGTGGAGACAAACATCAAACCAACTGGAATCCCATCCCGCCTGGGGAGGATCCCATGTCTCCCTGGGACGTCGTGGACTTCAAGGAAGCTTTGTTGCAGAGGGAATGGGGCCTGTGTCTTTCACTCTTCCCTCCTCCCTGTGCTCCCCCTCTGCATGCCCCACATGGGTGAGTGCAGAGGAGGCTGCTGGCTTTCTGGTGAGTGTGCTTACTCCTGCCCGGGTGGTGGCCATGGTGTTGATGTGACAGCCAAGGGAGCAGCTCCAGGGTTGGCTGCTCTGGAAATGTGCTTTGGCAGTGGCCTTGGGGAATCTCCAGCGGCCTTTTCAGTCCCAGCAGTCCACGGCCTCGCCTCCTTCCGCCAGGGCCCCCGGCCTCCTGCTGTCTTCTCTGCCTTCGTTAGGTGGATTTGCTTGGCTCTTCCCTCGGTCTGCTCCCAGATGTGCAGAAAGACTCTTTGAAGCTCAGGTCTTCCTTCTGATCAGGTCTGTCCTCCTGAGCAAGAAGCCACAGTTCACAGTGGAAAGCATGGTTCTCATAGAGATACTAGAGCGAGCATCACCACATGTTCTAGAGTTGTCCGCTGGTCTTGGCAAATGGCACGTGGTGGGGTGGGGCGCTGTGGGATGAGATGAGGCTTTAGGGTAGGGTCTTTAGGGTGAAGCCTAGGGTGTGCTAGGATAGCGCACTGCAGGATGGCGCCCTGCAGGAGGGCACATTGGGACCGAGAACTGTAGGGTCACTGCAGGACCATGTGCCATAGGGCCACTGTGAAAAGCAGGTTTGCCCTAGTGTGCCATGCGTGGATTGCTAACTCCAAGGTGAGATCTGGACATGAGCACACAGTCCTGGCAAGAGGAGGGAGATGAGGCTGAGGCGAGTGGAGGACCTTTCCTAAGGCTGCAGGTGCCAAGCGGTGGACCCTTAACTTGGACCCAGACTGCCTGATGTGGAGCCTGTGTGCTTTGCCATGAGGCTAGGCTGCTTTCTCCCAAAAGAGGTGTTTTTGCCTTCCTGCCGCTTAGTCTGCTCTCACCCACTGCGTGTGACACACTAGGAAGTGCTCTGTCCTGGGCAACAGAGCGAGACTCCATCTCAAAACAAACAAACAAACATATGTGGAACCAGAATGACCCTCCAGGCAGTGCATCTAATTCTTTATCTGAGGAATGCCTCTCCTCCCTTTTCACTCACTGACTCAGGGAGTCCAGGGCTGGGATGACCTCCAAGTGTTTGATCCACAGCTGTCATTTTACCAGAAGAGAAAGGGAGTTTAGTGACCTCATTGAGTCCATGGGGCCAGTTTGTCACATGGCCAGGATGAGCTCCAGGACCTGTAGAAGGAAAATGCTTCTAAAGAGCAGTCTGGCCGGGCACGGAAGCTCACGCCTGTGATCCCAGCACTCTGGGAGACTGAGGCCAGTGGATTGCTTGAGCGTCAGAGCAGCCTGGACAACATGGCGAGACCCCCATCTCTACAAAAAAAATACAAAAATTAGCCGTATTTGGTGATACATGCATGTAGTTCCAGCTTCTTGGGAGGATGAGGTGGGATGATCACTTGAGCCCAAGAAGTCACTGAGAGGCTGCAGTCAGCCGTGATCACGCCACTGCACTCCAGCCTGGGCGACAGTGAGAGCTTGACTCAAAAAAAAAAGAAAAAAAAAAAAAGCAGCCTGGAACAGGGCGGTCTTTGCAGGCTTACCTTCTGCAGGTTTAACCTTAACCACAGATTCTACCTGGGCCCCCCTTTTCCCTTTCTCTTATTTGGGTGTTGAAGGCTGTGGTAAGAGCATGCCAACAGGGACACAGGTGAGGGAGGCATGGGCTGGGCAGAGGCTGGGTGGGAGGCTTTGCTGTCTGGGTTTTTTCACCCTGGAAAACAAGAGAAAAAAAGAAGCAACTTGTGTTTCTATCTCATGGGAACTCTAATCACGAAGGGCTTGGATTTGATCGCCATCGGTGCTAGGGTCCAGAAGGAAACCACAGCTTGGGAAGGCTTCTGAGGATGTGAGCGGGCAGCTCTCTTTTCAAAACACCTAGAGAGTGGAACCCCGTCTCTACTAAAAATACAAAAAAATTAGCTGGGCGTGGTAGCAGGCACCTGTAGTCCCAGCTACTTGGGAGGCTGAGGCAGGAGAATGGCAGGAACCTGGGAGGTGGAGCTTGCAGTGAGCTGAGATCATGCCGCTGCACTCCAGCCTGGGCGACAGTAAGACTCTGTCTCAAAACAAACAAACAAACAAACAAACAAACAAACACAAAAAACACCTAGAGATAGTGAGTTTGCAACACAGATTTGCAGGACTGGTGCCTACAAGTAGAGAGAGTTTTTTAAACCTTGTATGAGGTTAGGATTTCGGGTTTCTCAGGAGCCAGGTTTAATAAACCTATAGCAAGTTAGTTTCTCAGTCATCCTACAGTCATGAAATGCATTATTGTGCACACACAGGGTTTAGATTTGTGTAACCCAAGTGTAGGTATATTGTTTACTTTCAAATAAAGACTCAAAGGGACATCATATCCCTGAGTCTCCTCTTGACAAGCACAGTATTTTGGAAACTCTTGGCAGTAGTTCCAGTTCAGTATGGGGCTTGGTTCTCATTTTAGTCCAAGTCAAAGCAGCTGAGGGGGTTCTACCCCAGTGTGTCAGGGGGACCTGTCATAGGCATGTCCTCTACTTGATTCCAGATTTAACCCCTGAATGATTCAGGGGGATTTTAGTGCACATCAGATCTCAGATGCTGACTTGGAAGTGACGGAAGGGCCATAGTTTCTCTCCCCTTTTTGGCACAGGGCTAGAACAGCTCCCCCAAGCAAGAGTCTTTTATCCTCACTGATGTTCATGTGATTCAGGGGCAGCCTGTGCAGGAGAGGGTGTGGACCACCCAAAAGCCAGGAGATGGAAGGAGAACAGAGTTTCGGCATCAGAAGGTGCTACTGCAGCTTAACTGTGGGATTCCAACACGCCCGCCCACCAAATCCTCCTTTCCTCATCACCATCCCTATGTTACCATCCTGTAACATGTAACATAGGGATGGTGATGTCTGCTTACTGGGGTTTCTGCTGGGCTCCGTGCAATGCTCTTCAGGGTTGTGCTATGGAAGCTGCTGAGCACCACATGCCTTGGAGGTGGCCAGGCCTGGGTTTGCACATCTGGAGGCATGAGGTGGACAGATGCGGGTCTGGGGCTGGGGATTCGAGTGGGTGTTGAACTCTCTGTGTTCTTGGAGGGTGGCCCTGAGATGTGCTGGGTCTCGCCTCGATTTTAAGTGGATGTAGACTTACATAGAAAATTGGGCATGTTGGGGGACGGGCTGAGTTCCTCCTTCCTACCCCTCTTCCCAATACAGAGGTTAAGGAAGGAGTGTCTCTGGGCAATGCTGGGACACTTCACAGGAACCCTGCATTTCTGAACACTTCATGGAAGCAACTTTGTGCAATTCAACACTTTTTCTGACTTTTCACCAGCTCAGGTGCTGGGGCCTCCCTGTGGTGATAGCACAGATTACAGTTTCCTCCATTGGCCTTGACCTTAGAAATTATGTAACTATTGATTTAAAAGGTTTTTTTTGTTTCTTTTTTTGGCAGTGGTTGCAATTTGTATGGTTTCCGGGTTTGAACATTGGAGTTACTGTATCAAGGCGTATAATGCTGAATTGGATTCAGAGATTATTGGATTGAGAAGATCCCGTGGGTCTGTCTGACCTGCCCTTCTCACTCTGCAGCTGAGGAAATGGGCCCTGGGTCCCGTCAGGGACAGCAGAGTCCTCATGCCTTCTGGGACCCTTCCCTCCTTCCCTCCTGCCGTCAGGGCCCTGCCTGAGGGACAGTGACACTCCTACCCCATCACGTTGGTGCCGGCAGTGAGCAGTCACGTATTTGTGTGGTTGTCATCTTGGAATGATGTGCCATGTGAAAGTTAAATAGCTTTGCCCAGTGAGTTATATAATGCTGTTTGTATGTTAAGTTGCATGCCAGGCTTTCACGGTCAAATGATAAGCGTGACATAGGGTCTGAAGCGACAGCCCACTTGTAGGAACTGGGCCAGTGTACTCCAGCATGGCATTGCAATGGGAGTCACTGTATTTTGGATGTGTGGTCTGGTCAAGATGTGGGACACATATAGTCAGATCCTGGTGGGTTCATATAAGACCCAGGACCATGGTCGGTCAAACTCCTTGCTGTTCTCCCCTGAGATGTTGGCTTATTGAACACTTTTTTGAAGTAAATGGGACCCGGGTTAAGCTGAATTTCCCTTTGATGGGATTGGTTCTATTAGGATTGCATCTGAGCTGCTTGAATTTGAGTCTTACATGTACAGGTTGTATGAATTAACCTAAACGGGTTTTTGATGTATCATTTCCTTACTTTTCGGAGACTTCATTTTAGTGCATTCAGTTTGCTTCTGGGATTGCATTCTAAATACTTTTTTTTTTTTTGTTTATTTGTTTGGGACAGAGCCTTGCTCTGTTGCCCAGGCTAGAGTGCGGTGGCACGATCTCGGCTCACTGCAACCTCCTCCTCCCAGGTTCAAGTGATTCTTGTGCCTCAGCCTCCTGAGTAGCTGGGATTACAGGTGTGCGCCACCACACAGGCTAATTTTTGTATTTTTAGTAGAGACGTCGTTTCACCATGTTGGCCAGGGTGGTCTTGAACTCCTGGCTTCAAGTGATCTGCCCACCTCGGCCTCTGAAAGTGCTGGGATTACAGGTGTGAGCCACTGTGCCCGGCCGTATTCTAAATACTTTTTATACACACTGACAAGTTGTCCTCTGAAATCTTGCATCTGTTTATATTTCACCAAAACTTTAAAAAATGTTTTCAAGATTTTTATTTTTGCTGCTCTACTAGGCAAAAGAGTAGTCTCCTGTTTTGTAGCTGTCTAGTCTGAGCTGTGAAAGGCTTTGGGTTAGGGCTTTGAGAAGATCAGAGGAACATGTTTAGAGCCTCCTGCAGCTTTGTGGGCACAGGGGATGAGCAGGGGGTGCACCTCAGAAGTCGGGGTGGGCGGGGTCTGGAGACCACGGGACTTCACTTGACCAGGTCTGCCCAGCACGGGCAGTGGCCATGCTGTGCCAGGCTGGGTTCCAAGCCATTGACAGAATTACCTCAGTGAATCCCTGGACAGCTCCATGAGACTGGCCCTGTCTGTTACTATTCTCACTTCAAAAGGCAGGAGACAAAGAAGTGGAGTGACCAAGGGGCTTGCCCAGGGAAAGCAATGAGGAGGTGGACCCAGGGCTGAGCTCACCAGCACCTTGGTGTAGAACTCAAGAGCACACCCCTAGATCCTGCCCCTGTCTTGGGAGGCTGAGACGATGATCTCTGCTGTTTTGGAATTGGTACTAGGCTTTGCATTGCTATGATTTCAGGAAAACATCTGTATTGTTGGTCTCCGAAATATACATAGAATTTGTTTTCTGTTCATTTCTTGCCAAAGGAGTCCAGGTGAGCTGCACCTGCCTGAGTGGGATCCCAGGTGTGATCGGGGGTGTTGATACCTCTGATGGTGGTGTCTGTGGGCCTGCTTTGATCGGGGAGCAGGAGGAGTGCTGGAGGCTCTGTGTCCCCCCAACTCGGGGGTCTCTGGGCTCATGTGTGCAGCATTACCTGGCTTGGGCCAGAAAGAGACTTCGAGGGAGCCCTGTAGGGGGTGTCTGGGTTTCCCCATTCACCTCTGCCATCTGACAAGATCGCTTCCCTCTTTGAGCCCCAATTTCCTCACTTCTGAAATATTGGAGAGCCTTCTTACTCATACAGTTGCTGGGCATTTTTCCTGAAATAGTAGATCTCTGTCACCATAGTATATAACAACCCTTATGCACAAGGAAGGGTTATATAACTGTAAAGTAATTATAACCCGAGTCTTTTCTCTCTGTTGAATAGGCTCTTTAAAAAAGAGTAGGTATGATTGACAATTCCTGAAAGTCACTCATTAATTGGTTCTTTCAAGTAAATAATAGCAGCCATGATAGTCATAGTGCTGGTGTCATCTGGCACCTCCCGTGTTGGATGGCAGGGCATTGTTTGCACGCCAAGTGATGCCTACCTTGCCCTGACTGGAGGGTGGCCTCACTGGCTCCTGTGGAAGCCCGTCCTGATGCTGGTTAGTGGCATTGCGTCCTCTGGTGAGCTGAAGCACACAACATGGTGTAGACCCTTCTGAGGTGATAAGGTGAGCTAGCAGTTATGATTGACTTGCAGTTTATAATTAAACTATGGGACAGCTGTCATTGTTCCCTCTCAGTGGTGTCTGTGTCATGTAGACTGGCAGGAAAGGAAACTTCAAAATGACCCTTGTTTTGTTATTTGCAGGCTCCAGGGAGTTCCACACTGTCCAGTTCTCTCTGCCATGATAAACCTCTGTGGTGAGTGTCTGTGTGGGTCATGCATTCCTGTGTCTCTGGCTGTAGGTCAGCTCTCCACAGAGGAAACTTGGGCATGGCATCATTTTATTCTGTAGAAATCATAATTTCTGTTTTGGTTGTAAACATTGCCAATCAAAGGTGATACAGGCCACGTTTTCTATCCGTTTCTAAATTCTGTGTCAGGGTCAGAAGCCCAGCTGGTAGAAACACCTGTGATTGTCTTTGAATAAATAATTGCACTGCTGAGGCCTGATTGTGCAAGTGTCACTTTTGGGGGAGACTCCAGGGTGTGCTGGCAAGAGCCCCTTTAGAGCAGATGATGGGGGCCCTGAGCCAGCATTTTCTGGAGAGGCACTCACTGTGGATCCTCATGACCGTAGGAAGCGCTTCATTTCTGTTCTAACAGTGTTCAATTTGACTTGGAATTAAATCCATGTCTGATAAATAAGGTAGAGAAAACAAAATCCTTGGGAATTGTTTGGATGCTGATTTGAACAAATCAACCTTAAAAAATAAATGTATGGGCCGGGCGCAGTAGCTCACGCTTGTAATCCCAGCACTTTGGGAGGCTGAGGTGAGGAGACCATAAGGTCAAGAGATCGAGACCATCCTGGCCACCATAGTGAAAACCCATCTCTACTAAAAATACAAAATTAGCCGGGTGTGGTAGTGCATGCCTGTAATCCCAGCTATTCGGGAGGCTGAGGCAGGAGAATCCCTTTAACCCGGGAGGCAGAGATTGCAGCAAGCCGAGATTGTGCCACTGCATTCCAGCCTGGCGACAGAGTGAGACTCTGTCTCGAAAAAGTAAAAATAAATAAAAATAAAAATAAATGTATGGTATTGGATGTTTGATGTTATTATTTCTTTTCAAGGTGTGATAATGGCATTGTAGACATTTTAATCAAAAAGTGCCCTTATCTTTTAGAAATCAATACTGCAAGATTTATAAATGAAATTACATAGTATCTGGGATTGCTTTAAAGCAATCAAAGTGGTGGAGGAGATTGCTGGGGGTATTGATGGACAAAGGTTAGCTGTGTGTCGGTAATTTTGAAGTTAGGTGATGTGGGTACATGGAGGTTTGTAAAACCATTTTATATGGTTTTGAATTTTTCTAAAATTAAAAGAAAGAGAGGAACACATAGGAGTAGTAAAAATGAAAACTCCAAAGCTGGTGGCAGCACTTTGGAGGGACTTAAGGACATGTCCTGTGGACCCATGCCTCTGGCTTTACCTCATGGGGGCACCGATTGGGTTTGACCTCATCCCCTCTCCCTGGAACCTTTTCCACCTCCTCCTGGATACCACCCTCAGCCCTAATGTTAGGAGCCCTCCTGGGAGGGGCTCAGGCCTCCCTGGGAACCACAGGGCTGGTGGAGAATCTGTGGTCTGTGGGAGGCCCTTGTCTCCAGTCACATTGGGTGCCTGGCTCCCACACTGCCAGTCCTGCCCACGTCCTCAGGCTGCTGGCCATGACATGACCATTTCTACCCTCTTCCCTCTTCCCTCCTCCACAGTCTTCATCTCACACTTGGGGACCTGCCCTGGCCACCTGGGCCCCTGGCTGGGTGGCCAGCCCCACATTCTACTCTGCATCCACCTGGCCTGTGGTTAGCTGGGTGGCGTCCCAGCGGGGCCCCATGGAGCTCTTAGCCTTCTGATAGGAGTCTGCTGAGTTGCTGCTCAGTAGATGAAAGGCCGCTTTGATTATGCCCCAGCTGGTCCCCTCTCCACGTGAGGTCCTGCCTCCTTCTTGGGCCTGCAGGGTCCTCCACGACCATAGCTGGCCACCTCACCAGCCTCATCCTTGGCCGCACCTGCCCCAGGATGCCACATACGGACACGAGGAGCTGCTTGCTGATGTTTGGCTTCTGCTCACACCATCTCCTCTTCCTCCCGGCCCCCTCCCGGTGTCCCCTCGTGCCGACCTTGATACCTCGGAGCAGGGTTGAGGCTCCCTCTCCAGGAGTCCCACCTGGAACCCTGTTCCTGCTCCCAGTGAAACCACAAAAAGTCCTTCCCGCCTTCGTGCTTTTGCATCTGAGCCCATGTGTCACTGCTCTGGGTTGCTTTCTCTTTGTGCGTTCCCTGGCTGCAGCTTGCGGTACCCTGTCATGCCCTGCTAGGAAAATTCAATCTTGTGCCCCTCCCCACACTGCCCACCGTTATGGGAACACAGCGCAGAGGCTGTGCACACTGTAAATTCCCGTAGCTGGCCGCCCAGGTGCTGGTGTGAACACCCAGGGGATGAGTGTCCGTCGTCTTCACCTTTTTCCTAGGGGATGTCTGTTGTCTCCTTACCCTGCTTCTGATCTGCCCACTGCTCTCTCGCAGGCTCGTCATCCTGAGTCCCACCATGGAGGAGGGCCATGGGCTGGACCTCACTTACATCACGGAGCGCATCATCGCCGTGTCCTTCCCCGCCGGCTGCTCCGAGGAATCCTACCTGCACAACCTGCAGGAGGTCACGCGCATGCTCAAGTCCAAGCATGGGGACAACTACCTGGTGAGAGGTGGGCAGCTCCGGGAGCCTTTGGGCAGGCTCTGCAACAGGCACTGTGTAGGGATGGGCACTCACAGAACACTGGTTTACACATGAGGGAGAAGCTCAAGGGCCTGGGCTCACACAGCTGTCCATGTCGCCCTCGTCCTGTGTCTCTCTGCTGCCACGCCTGGGGAGGAGCCTTATGTGTCTCTGTAGGTAGCTTTCAGGGACACACGACTGCTGACCACAGGGATGGCTGTTGCCTCGTCCTGCACTCATCAGTGAGGCTGGCTCCCCAGTGCCTTGGGACACGTCCCCGGCCAGCCACCCCTGCACTCCCATGCTGCATCCCTGGTATCAAAAGACAAACTTGTGACTCTCCTCCTGAGCCAGAAATTAGGAAGACAAATTAGGTGGGCACCCAAGAAACCAGGGGCTGCCCTGGAGACAAGGAGACAGCTTGATTTTCAAAACACACGTGTCGAGTTGATGGTGGAGCCACATCTGAGGAATAAATAATACAGAACAGCTTCTCACCATCTCTCACCCTCTGATTGGCCCCTTGTTTTCTGTTCCCATGGTTGGTAGCCCAGGTGGAGGCTGACTTCCTTCTGCTGTCAACAGTCACTAATGGGATTGAATGACAGCTCCCTGGCACCCTCTCTCTACCTGCCTTCTTATCTCTAGTAAGGAGGCCTCCTTATCTGTGGTAAAGCTAATCTGCCCCGCAAGCCTACAAGGTGGTCATTGTCTTCCTTGTTGGTCTGCTCCAATGACTGGGGCACCAGTGGCTGGGAGAGGTGGACCCAAGTGGCAGAGTAGGATGTGGCCTCCGTCTGATGCCAGAGCAGCCCTGGCCCGGGTGCTTCCTGTGTCCTGACCCCTCCCCAATCCTTGATTCACTCAGGCTCCTGCCTCTTTCTCGTCTTGAAGCCCATCTTGTCTGTGACCTGGCAGTGGACAGGAAGTGGTGGCCAAGCCCCATCTGATGGTGGTGCCTCTCACCAGGGGCCCTCTCCTCCCCAGGGCTTCCTCCTTCATCACTGAGGCAGTGTGCTCTGCAGGACCATGGCTCCTTCCTTTGGAAGCCACTCCCAGGCTGGTCAGCACATCCCGAGTCTCCTCTCTGGCCATCCTTCCCCTCTTCCCCAGTCCACCTTCCCCAAAGAGACCATGCAGAGGGCCTGGAGCCCTGGCCAGCACCTGTCTGTGGGGCCTTGTCAGGGCCAGAGCTCTCCCTGCAAAATGGCTATGGCAGGGATCTTTTTCTTGTGCAGGGTTAAGAAATGAACTGTGGGTCTCAAAGCAGCGCCCCCCCTTGTCATAAACAGGGCTTGCTGGGTGACCAGGACAAGCCCCCACCCTTCACTTTCCTCACATCTCTGACTCTGAAGTGAGAGGGACGTTTAGTTAATTTTTAAGGCTCCTTGTTGCTGGAACATTATTGTTATTATTTTTTTCATTTTGAACTACTGGAGTATTTAGCAAGGTTCCACAAATGGCTGTGATTTTTTCAGTGAACTTAGGCCGTGGCTCTTGGCTGGGCATGAACTCAGCCCTTTCCAGGCCTGGGGCCACCAGGCCATAGAGGAGGGACTGCCTTCCCCACCATGTGCCACCTCTCTATTGGGTCAGTTTGTGTTGTCAGGAGCAAGACCATGGAATTTATTTTATATATATAAGTATATATATTTTATATTATATATTTTTTATGTGTGTGTGTGTGTATATATATGTGTACATATATATATCCTGTATGTTGGGATATTTTGTAGCCATGAGAATTAAAAAAAAAATAGTAACACGGTAAATTGCCTGGTTTAATACTAGTTAACGAAGTAGAATATAGACTTTATGTGTAAGGGTTCTGTATGCCATCCTTATCTTATTTATTTTATTTGTTTTGTATTCTGTGACCACACACGTCTATATTTTTCAATCTTTTCTGATCCTCAGTACCTGGAAGGGAAACATCATGTAAAAATGCAGTGTGTTTTCTCCTTTCATCTCTGATGTCAAGGATTTGTCTAAAAGCTTTTTATCCCCCAATTTGTGAGTGTGAAGATTTTAGATATTTTTTTAAAAAATTAGTATTAATTAAAATTAAATAAAAATTAAAGTATTAATTTTTTAAAATATTAAAATCTATTTTACGCAAGGCATTTTTTCTCTCTTTTATAGGTATTGAATCTTTCAGAAAAGAGATATGACCTTACAAAGCTTAACCCAAAGGTATGGAGTTCATCCCTTTATATTCTGCATTTTTGAAAAATGTAAACAATGCTTATTTTGTGCAAAAATAATTTGCTACTAGTCTTTGTGGAATGTGACTTGATAAGGAGTATTAGGAATTGTTCATATCAATTGTTTTAATTACTTTTTTTTTCAGTTTGAAATAGTTAGAGATTCATAGGAAGTTGTGAAAATAATACAGAGATCTCCTGTACTTCTCACCCAGTCTTTCCGGTGGGAGACTCTTACAACACTAATAGTAAAATATCTAGGTCAGGAAGTTGGCATTGGTATAGTCCACGGACCTCACTCACATTTCCCTGGTTTCGCGTACATGTGTGTTTCTCGGCATCGTGTGTATAGATGATAAATACTACATATATATGTATAGAACAAATCTATACACGTGATGCTTCCTCCTCCCGCCTCCTGGGATCTTTCATATATACTGCATATATATATGCATGGAACAAATCTATAACAAATATATGTATAGAACAAATCTAAACTGCATCATGTGTATAGATTTGTTAAGCCACCACAAACAAGAGACAAAACATTTCCATCAGCATGGGGCTCTCTTCTCCTAGTATCTCTTTATGGTCATAGTAATCCACTCCTTTCATGATAATTTTCATTTTTTAAAAAATTGTTAAAATTTTTTCAAATTTTACTTTAAGTTCTGGGACACAGGTGCAGAACGTGCAGGTTTGTTATATAGATATACATGTGTCATGGTGATTTGCTGCACCTATCAACCTGTCATCTAGGTTTTAAGCTCCTCACGCATTAGGTATTTGTCCTAATGCTCTCATTCCCCTTGCCCCTCACCCTTCATGATCATTTTCAATAGCAAAGCTTGGGATAATTTTAAGACTCAGTCAACATAAGTTGTGGTAATATGTGTATGTATATTCTATATGTTGAAATATTTTGCAGCCATTAGAGTAACAGAGCGGAAACATGATAAGTTGCCTATTTTAATACTAGTTATCAATAGTAGAGTATAGAATTTATGTATAATGGTATCTCAATTATGCTAAATGTATATGGAAAAGAGACTAAGGGATTCATGAAAACATTGCAGTGGTTATCTTTGAGTGGTGGCAGCGGTAGTGACTTTTCCTACTTCCTGGCAGTTTTCTGAAATTTCCAACAATCTTACACTATTTCTACGACTTTCATCGTAAGATAGAGCCCCTTGTCCTCACCCTACTGACAAAAGGAAATCAAAGGAAAAGCAACACCCCCATGTGGCCACAGGCCACTGTGGACTTCTGTGTGCCTCAGGATGCTCAGAGCTGCAGTTCTGTACCGAGTCACTGTGTCTTTAGCACATGGTGGTGATTTTCTTTGTCCAAGCACCAAACTTAATCAGGGTTTTGAAGGTGCTTCCTCCTTAAGTCCTGCCTTTCCAGGAGATTGTCTCTGAGGTGTTGTCTGCACAGTGTGGGAGATGGCTGGCTGCACTCTCCAAACTGGGATTTTAACCCGAGTGGGGAGATTTTGGCAGCAGCTTGGGCCTAGGACTGCTGTTTGAGATCTCACTGGACTGCAGCCCTCTTCACACAACCTGCACCATCGGCAACTCAAAGACCTTTCTAGAATTGTCACCCCAGCTGCAGAAGAGCAGATGAGCCCCTAGAGGAAGAGGCATCACGTGGGCAGTATAATGCTTTATTTTTTCTTCCCAGTGAAGGAAGTTGGTCCTCGTGCTCACTGAGTTTTAGGAAAGGGTCACCCAGCATGTTCTTTACTCCCAAATGAAATGTATCGATGATGAAAGAAGTCATTGTGAGATGGCCTCAGAAGGTTTCAGGAAATGGAAACTGAGGGAGCTCCCCTCTCTTGTTGCACATCATGGATGTGGGCTGGCCGGAGCTCCACGCACTGCCCCTGGATAAGATGTGTACCATATGCAAGGCACAGGAGTCCTGGCTGAACAGCAACCCCCAGCATGTGGTCGTCATTCACTGCAGGGTGAGCGCACCCCCTCTCACATTTGGGGGTCTGGCTAGGCTTTAGCCTTTGGAGTTGAGATGGAGACAACTGCTGCATATGAGCACATTTCCGCTTTGAGCTGGTGTGATGCGCTCCTTATGGGTTTGTCTTTAGGTTTTCCTACTTGCTCTTAAAGAAGGAAACAAAGAGTTATCACACCTCCCCAAGTTTGGCCTTAGAATTTATAGGATTGTGGTCCCTGAATGTGTAGCTGGACATTTGAAACTATTGACCCCAAATTGACCACAGTTATGAGAGCAAATCGTTTCATTTTTATTAAATTTTATTTTTCATGGAAAGCCCTCCTTTTCAAAACAGCTATGCCCTTTTCAGATGGACTGTGTCAGACTTTCCATGCCGTCTTGAGTTATGGTAATCAGTTGATAGACTAGATGATGGCATGATGCCATTGCAGTAAACATGTCGTCCTTTCCACGTGGAGCCATTGCAGTGCAGATGTGGCCTGTGCATCTTCACAGAGTGGCTGGGACTGTCTGTGTGTCAGCCCCAGCAGGCTTGGTGGATGCCGGCAGCCCAGGTGCATAGCTGGTGGGCACTCCTCCTCCTGGCTGCATCGGGTTCCTTCCATGCTTCCTCCTCCTACCTCCTGGGATCTTTCCTCTTAATTCCCAGTTTTCTCAGCTGCTTTGCACTGCTCCTCAAATGTGATTGGTGTTGAAAGGGGTTGGACTGAAAGCAAACTCACTGAGGGGTAAGCGTGTGAAGCTTAACCCTCCTGCCAGAAACTTACTATTAGAGAAAAGCTCTTATCCCAGTCACACCTTGAGTCAGGGAGGAATCCTTTGGGAAAGGATGTAGCCAGGGGGCTGGGGTCGCTGTTCGTTAATGGGCAGCTCCCTGTTTTGTGTGTTTGACAAAGCATTCTTAGGACCATCAAAGTATCTAGGAAGTGTTGACGGTTCAAGATAGAAGTGTTTTTTTTTTCTTCCGGACTCTTTCACACTAAAAAACTGCACAGAAATCCATTGTATTATGGAATTTAGTTTGAAAGAAGCTTCCATTTGAGTTATGTTAGACTCTCAGTATATCTTTCCCGCAAAGGCACTAGGTAGGCCGGCCTGTGGATGCTGTTTACAGCTGTAAGGCATTTGATGACCATTCGATGTGCAGAAAACTTCCATCAGGGACACACAGATGTTATTTGCTTCTCTCTGGTATTGTCTCTTTCCTCACATCTAACTTGATCATATTTTCCCCCCAAATGGACAGGCACACCCATTAGGACCACCAAATTGTCTATGATGACCTGATCTTTTCAAGTATTATGTTAAATTATGGATCCTCCACCCAAATTGTGTTTTGGTGCAAACTAAGAGAGAGAAAAAGAGAGAGAGAGAGAGAGAGTCAGACAGACTTTTAAATCAATGTAATTCTTGTTAATTAAAACAACCTATGCTTTTCAGGCTTGGTGTGGTGATCTTGACACAGTGAGCCTGATATTGATGGATCATCATTGCCCAGGATCACGTAGCAAGCTGTTCTAAGCAGCATTCCTGAGCTGTGAGCCTGGGCCCAGCAGCAGCACCTGTGGAAAGTGCAGGTTCTAGGGCGCACCCAGACCTGCTGCCAGCTGCATTGTCAGAAGACTCTTGGAGTTGCTGGACTTGAAAAGTGCCATCCTTGGCCATTTATTCCATTTTAGTTGTTGTTCACTTCAATTTTTTAGATGAAATTGAAAGAAATGATGAGATTATTTAAAACATATGGGTCCTAGTGGGGACCACCTAGAGCTTTCTAAAATTCATCATTTTGCTAAGCAACTTTAGGCTTTCTGGACAGCTCTTGTTAGTGGAATTCATGGGAACATGTTGAAACTTCTCAGAAGTGATTTGCTAATCGCTTGCCCTCTTCTGGTGCCATGTAAATCATTTTTGAAAAGCTTAGAAATTGTGCCCTGAGAGATAAGCCCTCTTTTAATTTGAAATTGCTGATGTCGATGTTAACAGAAGTTCATCATCATCACTGCACGGGTGAAATCGCTGACATTTGGCGAAATCCGCCTGCTTTGCAGAATGCGCGTATCCTTCCACACATGCCAGGAATTTCTAGCATAGCTGGGCGTGTCTCAGCCTGGGCGGGAACAGAGTGAGGGTCAGTCCTGCTATGCTTCCCATTCTGCTGTGTGATGCAGAGGCTTGTGTTTGTGTGGGTGTGTGCAGTCTCCTCCTCACCCCTCCACATCCTGGTTATTGACTGACCAGAAATGGCCTGCAGTTCTTTTGGGAGATTTCATCCACACCATGCCTTTTGTTTCTGAGTCCATGGTGAAGAATACCCATGGAAAATTGTGCAATTAGTGATTCTGTGATTTTTGTTAAGAACAGTTCCAAGTCCAAAAGAATGCAGCTTGCACTAAAACGTAACAGTCCATGAGCCTATCGTGCCCTCTTGTGTTTTCTACATCCTGTGAGCTAAGAGCTTTATTTACATGAACATTACATGAAGATGTCCTACTTCAGTTCCATACGTAGTTTGAGTGGAACATGGCCACCTCCATCTGTTCACGTACATCCATGGCTGCTTCCACCCACAATGCAGGGGTAGGTTTGAATGGTTGAAACAAGACTTTGCAGCCTGCAAAACCTTAAATACTTACTATTGCATTAAGAAAGACCTCATATCAGGGTACTGCTGGCCTTGTAAAATGAGTTTGAAAGTGTTTGCATTTCTTCAGCTTTCTGGCAGAGTTTGCAGTAGTCTGTTTTCTGTTACTTATAACAGAATATGTGAAACTGGGTAATTTGTAAAGAAAAGGAATTTATTTCTTATATTAAAATTTATAGGAGCTGAGATGTCCAAGCTCAAGGGGCTGCGTCTGGTGAGCGCCTTCTTGCTCTTGGGGACTCTGCAGAGGTCCTGAGGCTGCACGGGGCATCACATGGCGAGGGGGCTGAGGGTGCTAGCTCAGGTCTCTCTTCCTCTTCTTAGAAAGCCACCAGTTCCGCTCCTGTGATAACTCGTTAACCCATTAGTTAATTAATCCGCAGATGTATTAACCCATTCATGAAGGCAAGGTTCCCCATGACCCAGTCATCTCTTAAAGGCCTCACCACTCAATACTGCCACATTGGAGATTAAATTTCAACATGAGTTTTGGAAGGGGCTAATATTTAAACCATAGCAAAGTTTTCTCTTTTTTTCGATGATGGAATTCATCAGTTAAGTGATCAGGTCCTGGGCTTTTCTTTGTCGGAGAGTTTATATTACTGATTCAATCTCCTTACTTGTTATTGTTTTGTTCAGATTCTCTGTTTCTTCATGATTCAGTCTTAGTAGGTGGTATGTGTCTAGGAATTTATGAGTTTGTTCCAGGTTATCCAATTTATTGCTATGTAATTGTTTGTAGTTTTTTGTGTTTCTTTGTGTCTAAATGGCATCAGTTATGATGACTGCTCTTTCATTTCTGATTTTGAGTTTTCTCTTTTTATGTTAGTCTAGGTAAAGATTTGTCAATTTTGTTAGTCTTCAGGAAACCCAACCCTTAGTTTTGTTGATCTTTTCTATTGTTTTTCTAGTCTCTCCTTTATTTGTTTCTGCTCCAACCTTTGTTTTTTCCTTCCTTTGCTAATTTGGGGTTTAGTTTGTTCTTTGTTCCTTCAGGTGCAACATTAGGTTTTTTGTTTTGTTTTGTTTTTTGAGACAGAGTCTCACTCTGTCACCAGGCTGGAGTGCAGTGGCGTGATCTCGGCTCACTGCAACCTCCAACTCCCTGGTTCAAGTGATTCTCCTACCTCAGCCTCCCTAGTAGCTGGGATTACAGGCACGTGCCACCACAATGAGCTAATTTTTGTATTTTTAATAGAGACGGGGTTTCACCATGTTGGCCAGGATGATCTTGATCTCCTGACCTCGTGATCCACCCACCTCGGCCTCCCAAAGTGCTGGGATTACAGGCGTGAGCCACCGCTCCCGGCCTAACATTAGGTTTTTTTATTTGAGAGTTTTTTCTTTTAACATAGGCATTTATTGCCATAAACTTTCCTCTTACAACTGCTTTTGCTGCATCCCATAAGTTTTTGGTGTGTTGTGTTTCAATTTTTGTTTCTCCCAAGATATTTCTAAACCTCTCTTCTGACTTTTTTCTTTGACCCAGTAGTTATTTAGGAGTATGTTGTTTAATTTCCATAAACTTGTGAATTTTCCAAGATTCCTCCTGTTATTGATTTCTGGTTTCATACCACTGTGGTCAGAAATGATACTTGAGGCCAGGCGCGGTGGCTCATGCCTGTAATCCCAGCACTTTGGGAGGCCAAGGCGGGCAGATCACCTGAGGTCAGGAGTTCGAGACCAGCCTGGCCAACATGGTAAAACCCCGTCTCTACTAAAAATGCAAAAAAATTAGCTGGGCATGGTGGCATGCACCTGTATTCCCAGCTACTCGGGAGGCTGAGGCACGAGAATCGCTTGAACCCAGGCAGTGGAGGTTGTAGTGAGCTGAGATCTTGCCACTGCACTCTAGCCTGGACGACAGAGGGAGACTCCATTAAAAAAAAAAAAAGAAAAAAAGAAAAGATACTGGATATGATTTCAGTCTCCTTAAATTCGTTAAGGTTTGTTTTGTGGCCTAACATGCCATCTATCCTGGAGAACCTTCTGTGTGCACTTCAGAAGAATGCATATTCTGATGCAGTGTTCTGTATATGTCTGTAAGGTCTGTTTGGTCTAAAGTGCAGGTTGAGTACCCTGTTTTCTTATTGGTTTAGGTGATCTGTCCATTGTTGAAAATGCGGTACTGAAGTCCCCTACGGTTGTGGCATTTCTATCTGTCCCTTCAGATCTTTTAATATTTGCTTTATAGGCCGGGCGCAGTGGCTCATGCCTGTAATCCCAGCACTTTGGGAGGCCAAGGTGGGGGGATCATCTGACATCGGGAGTTCGAGATCAGCCTGATCAACATGGAACAACCCTGTCTCTATTAAAAATACAAAAAATTAGCCGGGCATGGTGATGCATGCCTGTAATTCCAGCTACTTGGGAGGCTGAGGCAGGATAATCACTTGAACTTGGGAGGCGGAGGTTGCCGTGAGTCGAGATCGTTCCATTGCACTCCAGCCTGGGCAACAAAAGCGAAACTCTGTCTCAAAAAGAAAAAAAAAAAGAAAAAAAATACTTGCTTTATATATCCATAAATAGTGCCACAAAAGCGATTGGTAATGGGGTAAATGTTACCGCCATGTGTGCCTGTTTTGGCTGAAGTGTTGTTTCTTTGTAGGTGAATTGCTGTCAAATACAGTTTTATGCAAGAGGCATACTAGTAGCCATACTGTTAATAATTTGCACGTGCCAGGATTCAGCTGCAAAGAGTGTATCAAGTGCCCGCATTGAGTACCTATAAGGCATGCTCTTGACTTTCACTGACAGAGAGGATGCTCCTGGGTGACATTCATGTGTGACTGGGCTTATCAGAATTGTGACTTGAATTTGATCAGTAGTTTCTTCTCAAGAAGTTAGGGAGCTACATATTAGAGGCCCTGCCTTTTTGGCTTTATATGATTGCAGATAAGGGGTTGGCAAATATTTTTAAAAACAGCCAGATTAGGCCGGGCGCGGTGGCTCACGCCTGTAATCCCAGCACTTTGGGAGGCTGAGGCGGGTGGATCACGAGGTCAGGAGATCGAGACCATCCTGGCTAACATGGTGAAACCCCGTCTCTACTAAAAACACAAAAAATTAGCCGGGCGTGGTGGCGGGCGCCTATAGTCTCAGCTACCTGGGAAGCTGAGGCAGGAGAATGGCGTGAACCTGGGAGGCGGAGCTTACAGTGAGCCGAGATTGTGCCACTGCACTCCAGCCTGGGCGACAAAGCGTGAGACTCCGTCTCCAAAAAAAAAAAAAAAAAGAGCCAGATTGTATTTTACGCTTTTCAGTCCCCGTGGTCTTGCTGCAAATACTCAAACCTACCCCTGCAGAGAGAGTGAAAGCAGCCCTGGATGTAGGTGAACAGATGGGAATGGCCATGTTCTAGTCAAACTTTGTATATGGACAACTGAAATCTGAACTTCAACACATTTTCACATGGCGTGGAATCTTCTCTTTTCAAAATTTTTTCTTAATAGTTAGAAAATGTAAAACTACTCTTAGCTCACAAGTTGTGGGAAAGTAGGTAATGGGCAGAAGTAGCTCCTGGGCTGTGGTTTGCAATCTGCTGTTGTAGGTTGTAAGAGTATGTTCTAGAAGGTGGCACTCTATGGCCCTGGGTGAGAGTGGCCTGTCCAATACTTTCTGCTTCTCCTGCTGGTGTTGCTGGTCTGTGGGCTGGGCTGTTGGTGTCTGTGGTTATGGTTTGAGTGGGTCCTTTTCCAGAACTTCTGCCTGGGACAATGGTTCCTCTATGTGTAGTGAGGGCGGGCTACGGGGGTGTACGTGGAGCTCAGGTGCTGGCAGTGCTGCCAGTGAGCTGGAATCTGTGTCCCATCATGCTGAGCTGTGTTTGCAGCCCTGATCGTTGTCAGCCCGTTAGCAGGCAGGCGTTCACTTCTGTCTGACCTGGATAATTAAGTCATGCTAATTGCTGCAGCTCCTGGCACAGTTTCTTCCAGCCTAATTGGGTAAAATGACAGGCAGCTGCTGTGTTGGTCTGCCCTCCTGGGCTTCTACGGCTGCTCCAGTTAGCACCCGCTCTTACTGTTTGCACCCAGCATGCAGGTTCGGTTCCCTGTTGCAGAGACTCCAGTTGCACTGGGTACTGACTTTCCCAGACAGGAAGGCTGTGGGTAATGCTGGCCTTACCTCCAAGGCAGGCTCTCTATTATTTTGTCCACTAGTGAGTCTTTTCCTGTTCTAATTACATCTCTGCTGTGGGATTTCAGAGAAAATCAGCTGATCTTTTGTCTCCTGCAGGGCGGGAAAGGATGCATAGGAGTGGTCATATCATCCTACATGCATTTCACCAACATCTCAGCCAGGTAGGATGATGTCAGCTCGCTGTCTTCAGGTGCTAAAAGCTGAGCCTGCATGGGGCTGAAGGCTGTCTGCGCAGGAGCTGTTCTGGATACCAAGGGCTTGGCTGACCTGTGTTTCCCATCCCCCAGTGCTGGGGTGGTCAGTGCCTGGAAACCCAGTTTCCAGTTAAGCGTTTACACTTGTGAAAGTGGCATTTTCCAGGTTGGGTGACTGTGTATGATTGATTCTAAGTACTTCCATGGAGGCATTAAAAAAATAAGTGGCCCCACTGTCCCTTGTTCTTTAATAGAGAATTCTCTAATAAAAAATAACAGAGATAAAAGTCACGATTATGAAAAGAACAGAGTGGTCTCACTAAATCAGCTCATACCTTGTATATAATGATGGTGACAGCCACCTCTTTTGCAGGCACTGGGCCTCTGGGAAGTATACTGAATATTTTCCTTTTCTCCCTGAATTCTCCTAACTAACCCATGAGGCAGTTAGTATCATTCCCATTGCATGGATGAGGGAGGTGAGGCTCAGAGGAGCCAGGCAGCTTGCTCATGATCCCACAGCCTAGGAGTGGAGAGCCAGGTCTGGGCTGGTTTCCATAAGATGGAACTGTAATCATGGAGACTTTGGAGGTGCCACTTGGGTCCCCTTAGCCAGACATGACACAAACACGGCAGGGCCACAAGGACCTCAGCCCTATGCCCATCCTCCTGGCCTTGGGCAGCTGTGGTGTACACCTGAACCCTTCCCAGAGTGCAGATCTTCACTCTCGCTGAAATGCAATGCAGAAAATATCATTATTTATGGGGTCTGCATTTGCATCTGCCCTGTCTTCTCAATGGCCTCTTTGTAAAGCCTGAGCTTTCCATTCTGAGGAAATAGAAGCCTATTCATATCAGCCGATAAACCTTTTCCTTTCTAGCACCAAGGAGTGAAATTTGACTTTCTGAATGTTTTCTCTGGAAACCAACTGGGGAGTTGGTGTCTGCCAGGGAGGAAACCAACCCCCAAGTGAAAATCAGATACCCTCTTGGTGAGAATAATCATCGGTGTGTGTGTGTGCCAGGAAAATCGAGATTCCTGGGCACATCCATCCCTCAATGATGCCAAAGACATTTGGTTGGTAACTAAACATAGCCTGGCTGGTTCTGGACAGAGACCACCTGAGCCTGAGCACTTCTGTTTTTGTTTTTGTTTTTTTTTGACAGACTCTTGCTCCGTTGCCCAGGTTGGAGTGCAGTGGTGCAATCTTGGCTCACTGCAACCTCCGCTTCCCGGGTTCAAGTGATTCTCCTGCCTCAGCCTCCTGAGTAGCTGGGATTATAGGTGTGTGCCACCATGCCCAGCTAATTTTTTGTATTTTTAGTAGAGACAGGGTTTCACCATGTTGGCCAGGCTGGTCTTGAACTCCTGACCTCAGGTGATTATTCGCCTCGGCCTGCCAAAGTGCTGGGATTACAGGTGTGAGCCATCACGCCCAGCTGCAACTGAGCATTTCTATCCCCAGCAAAGTAGTACTGCCTGAACCGAAGTTCCATGCACTGTGGGTAGTCCTGGATTTTTTGGGAAGGGTAGATGTCTTAGGGCTAAAAACACCCCTTTGACCTCTTGCTACAAATTCTGTTTTCTCTCAGTAGTCAATATGTATTTCATCTGCATGTGTCAGGCAATTTACATGAATCTCTCTAAGCCTCAGCATCCTTACCTGGAAAATGATGGTAGTCCTACTTCCCGGAATGTTGTGACAGTTCAACATATGTTACACAAAAAGCACTTAGAACAGCATCAGTACTCAGGTATTGGCTACCATTAACGCTGCTGTGATTAGTAGGAGTAATAGTATTAAGTGCCTTTCAATTAAATGGGCTGATACCACATGCTCTTTGTGACTTGCTTTTCTACATTAATATCATTTTATACGCATCGTTTCCCGACATCATTTCAGTGGCAGCATAGCACTTTATTCAACGGATATGTTATGTATTTAAGCATTTGTTGATTTTGCCTATCCAAGTTGCTTCCAGTTTTGTCAGTTTTGTGTGTGTGTGTGTGTGTGTGTGTGTTTAAGACGAAGTCTCACTCTGTCACCGGGGCTGGAGTGCAATGGCGTGATCTTGGCTCGCTGTAACCTCCACCTCCCAGGTTCAAGTGATTCTCCTGCCTCAGCCTCTCAAGTAGCTGGGATTACTGGCACCCGCCACTATGCCCAGCTAATTTTTTGTATTTTTAGTAGAGACGTAGTTTCACCATGTTGGCCAGGCTGGTCTTGAACTCCTGACCTTGCGATTTGCCCACCTTGGCCTCTCAAGTGTTTTTTTTTTTTTTTTTTTTTTTTTGGTAATTAAGGTTGCTTCCAGTTGTTTTCTACTGCAAAGCTTGCCATGATGAACACATTCTTATACATACATCTTTGATCATTTCTACAATGTTCCCTCTTAGATTATATTTCAGAAGTAGAGTAATCCCAGATAGCACAAGCACATGTTTGAGATCTTTATCACAAACTGCAAACAGAAGAAAACAGAAACTTCAAGTCACCAGAGAAGAAGAACATTCTTGTATCAACACCATAAAAATAAGAGTTATAAAGACAAAACCAGTACTAATATTATTACTACTACTAATATTACTATGGAAAATAAACATTGGTCAAAATGTATTCTCAGCATTTCATAAAACAAGTAAATTTCAGAAAAAGGAATGCTTAAAAGTCACTGGGAGGCTATGGAGCTGCATTCTCCTGCTCAGTATGTGATGGACTCGGTGCTAAAGTGGGCCCTTCTGTTTGTAACTGCGCCACCAGCACAGCCCCTTGCCTAGTAAATGCACGTAGCAAGTTGTCCATTTTATAGCATTCTGTGAAAGTCAAATCACACTCAACTTACTTTTGAGTATGTTTCTTTCTCCTCCTGCCTGTCTCTCTACCGGTATTTTTATGAAGTCCACAGTGCTTATGTACATCATTTTTCTAGAGGGGCACAGACACGTTTTTCTAAGTAAGGGGCCCACTTTATCAGGTGTTGTTGTTGTTGTTGTTGTTGTTTTGAGATGGAATCTCACTCTGTCACCCAGGCTGGAGTGCAATGGTGTGATCTCTGCTCACTACAACCTCCGCCTCCCGGGTTCAAGTGATTCTCCCACCTCAGCCTCCCAAGTAGCTGGGATTATAGGCACCCACCATCATGCCCCGGTAATTTTTATTTTCGGTAGAGCCAGGATTTCACCCTGTTGACCAGGCTGGTCTTGAACTCCTGACCTCAGGTGATCCGCCTGCCTTGGCCTCCCAAAGTGCTGGGATTACAGGTGTGAGCCACCACACCCGGCCTATCAGGGTTTTAAGGAAGCATTTGGCCCAAATGAGTTGGAATTGTTAAGACACTGCACTCATATTCCAGGATTTGTGCTGAAGTCATATCAAGAAATCCCACGAATGCCCTGCTGTGAGATTTCTGGAAGTTTCTGTCAGACACTAACTGTGAGCACTGTGGACCTGGCATTGAAGGTCAACTATATTGTTGAAAAGCAGGGTTACTTTCAATCACTTCAAAAACAATGCTGCAGCCCCGAGGCCTCAGATACATTTCCAACCCCGGTGCCCTGCAGTGTTCTCAAGCCCAGTCCTGGGAGTGACATACTGGTGGGGCACAGGCTGGCCCACTTGTGTCTTGAGGGTGCCTCTTGGGACTTCATGGGGGGGTCCGTTGACTCTCCTGCCCTGGGTTGCTCCCTGCATCCTTGTGGTCCTGAGACTTGAGTCTGCCTGCTTGTCTTGCACAGAACCCACTTAAAATGGTCTTTATTTAGGACGTAGGGTGGCCAAGGGACAGTTTTGGACACCAGCCCTACCACTTGCCTGCTGAGATGCCTCAGTTGGTTCTTCTGCAAGCTGGGTATTCAGCACTCTTAAGAATCATATCTTTAGATAAGGAGCTGTTATTTCAGATGAGAATTCTGACCCTGCACTATGGCTCCCACTTTGAGCACAGTATATTCCTGCAGGGGAAATGAAGTCTAACAGGAGACAGGTGGATTGGGTGTGCACAGGTGCAGCAAAGGGTGAAGCCCCCTGTGGGAGCTGGTCACTTTCAACAGCCATGAGACACATCCCCCATCACGCACCCACGTGGTGTGAGCTCCATTGAGTTATCTCTCTCTCTCTCTCTTTCCCCTCCAGCGCCGACCAGGCCCTTGACAGGATTGCAATGAAGAAGTTTTATGATGACAAAGTTTCAGCTTTAATGCAGCCTTCCCAAAAACGGTATGTATACATCCCCAAAGCCAGAGTGAAGAGGTGAATGAAATTTTACATATAAAAATGTGAAAACAGAAGAGGCATCTCTTCTGTCCCAATACCTAAATGGTATTCTTGGGTCATGCCAAAGACTGTGAAAGTGGTGGGGAGGCTTGTCCCTCCCGGAGGTTAAGGACCTAGCCATCCTGTGAGTCTGTGGTGAGAGAGAGCCCCCTATGCTGCTGGCTTGCACTGACAGGTAGAGGGAGGACTTGCTCCAGTTGGCATTTTCCTCTCTTGCAGTGAGTGTGTTTTGATTTCCATTATTATGTTGGAACTTGGTTCTATTGGCTAGACCAGGGGTCAGTGAACTCTCTCTGCAACAGACTAGAGAGTGGATATTTTAGGCTTTGCAGGCTACAGGATCTTTATCGCAACTGTTCTAACATGAAAGCAGCCCTGGGCAATATGGAAATCAGGAAATGTGGCTATATTCCAATAAAACTTTACTTACACAAACACATTAGCAGTTGCACTTGGCCAATTCTTGTAGCTCATCAGTTCCCTGAGGCCACGGAGTATTTTTCTGTCATGCTGCCCATCTCTCCCTTCTCTACTTCTGGGCATGGCCCCTGGAATGTGCTCAGTAAGTGGTGGGGAATAGCCATGGTGGGGTGCAGAACTTTCTCCTTTTGCTACCAGCCCCAGCAGGCTGAGGTCAAGAACCTGAGCAGGGCTGGCTGAGAGGCAGTGAGAAGGACCCACAGCTGGCTCCCCATCCAGGTGCACTTCCTCCACAGATGGTGACACCTAGAGCCAACCAGGTAGCTCCATGGCATATTTCAAAGCCCACAGCAGGGAATTTGTAGGAGAATTGCCAAGGTGATTGCCAAATGGTGTTCTGTTTTGGAGACAGGTAGTTGCACACCCGACCTTGTGTATGCAAGTTTTGATGCCTTGTATGTTTTCTCCAGTGCAACTGAGGGCTATGTCAGCAGACACGGGGGTAGACGGGCAGAAAGGGATTTCAAGCATCACCAGAGGCACCTTTTCCTTTTGTCTTGCTATTTCCAATGGCATGGCTCTGTTTCTCTTGAAACCGGGTGTGTTGGAGGAACATGGGCTAGGGTGTGGGACCGTGGTCAGCAACAGGGCCCACATGCAATGCAAGTTGCATGCAGAAAACCTAGCATATTTTTTTCAGAAAACCTAGCATTTTATAAAATATTTTAGTTAAACAGTCACTTCTGGTTTTTTTTTGGAACCATTAAATGTTATTTCTTTGTTGAACAGTTTCCAAAATCGTGACATTCATATGACCTCCTGCATGGAAAATGAGGTGTAAATAGGGAGTAACTCATGCAGAATGCTTGGCACACAGGAAGTCCAGCTGTCGTCTTTCCTTTTTTTTTGTTCTTATTTCTTACGGCACCAGCAGCTTGTTTATAACATTAAAAGAATATGGGTAAAGGGAGAAAATATCTCCTCATTTTCTTTTTTTTCTTTTTTTGAAACAGAGCCTTGCTCTGTCACCCAGGCTGTAGTGCAGTGGTGCAATCTTGGCTCACAGCAGCCTCAACCTCCTGGGCTCAAGCAATCCTCCCACCTCAGCCTCTTGAGTAGCTGAGACTATAGGCACACATCACCATGCTCAGCTAATTTAAAAATTTTTGTGGAGACAGTGTCTCACTGTGTTGCCCAGGCTGGTCTTGAACCCCTGACCTTGAATACTCCTTCTGCTGTGGCTTCCCAAAATGCTGGGATTGCAGGTGTGAGCCACCGTGCCCTGCTCTTCTCACGTTCCCATGCCCAGGGATTTCATGCATCCTTCCCGTCATTACACATTTGAAGCCAGAGCATTTGCATTGTTTAATGTTTGCTGGATTCAATTTTACATACCATGGTTAATCCCTCTGCTCCTGAGATTAGGGAAATGCCCCTTATTCCTTGCTCTTTTCTTTTTATCTTGACCAGAGCCTGCATGAAAAGATGCTCACCAAATGGTAATCGAGCATGTAAACGAATGAATGCATAAGATAGATCTGGAGGAAAGTTTGAGACCAGAAGAACGTGTGAGGACAGCTTGTATGGGAATAGGCTCTGTGATGGGAGGTTTCTCTGTTGTCCTGAATGGCCTGGGAAGTGGGATGGGTGCGCTGCAGGCTGTTTTAGGACTGAGCTCAAGAAATCATTTTAAAGTCAAACTCGTAATAATCACTCTTGAGAATAATTAATTAGCAAGGAATTTGTGACTGGGAAGCTCAGAAGTCTCAACAGCAACTCTGATGGGAGGTCAATCTTTGTTACCTTGTTTGTTACACTAAAACACCATGGAGCAGTTGGCCCATGGAGCTGACCCATAAAACTTACACGTGCCCATGTAAGTTTTCTGTTTTTATACCTTCCTTGTCTTCAGCAAATCATGAGAAGCAGCTTGTTGACACCCCGGTGTGGCCTCCTGTTGGTGCTCATGACCACCATTGTGTTACTGAGGCACCCCTGAACTTCCTTCCCTAAACTTGGAAGCCTTCCTCTTTGAGAAGTAGTTAAAAAGAAATACTGGGTGTGGCACAGTGACTCTAGCCTGTAATCCCGATTCTTTGGGAGGCTGAGACAGGACAATCCCTTGAGTCTAGGAGTTTGAGACCTGCCTTAGCAACACAGGAAGACCCCATCTCTATCAGAAAAAAAAAAAAAAAATTAGCTGGATGTGATGGCACACACCTGTAGTCCCAGCTACTCTGGAAGCTGAGGTGGGAGGATCCCTTGAGCCCAGGAGTTGGAGGTTACAGTGAGCTGTAATTGCCCCACTGCATGCCAGCCTGGATGACAGAGCTAGACCCTGTCTCCTCCTACCCCCCAAAAATCCGGGTATAGTTTTGGTTTATTATCAGCATCATGGAAAAATATTAAAATTATTAACGTTTCTGACATCTCTTTTCTTTACCGCCTTTCCTTTCTTTCTGAGAGAGTTGAGACAGCAGCACACGTTTCTTGGCCCCATCACTGAGTTAATGGGGAAAATCACAGGTAGCCAGTTGTTTCTTTGGGGAGCTGATCTCTCCTGCGTGTTGCCTACCAAGGTGACCCTGGGAGGCCCCACATGGGAGTCAGACCTAAGGCCATCAGTCATGTTGTCTATGCACATTTGGGTGTCCCTTTGAGGTAAAGGGAAGACAGACCAAACAAATGTCTTGGCATGCAGAAATCAGGATGTCCTAGAAATTATCCTATATAGTGTTACTGGTGGAAGGTATCTGAGTTACCAGCAGTGAATCCATAATTGAGGTCTGCAGCAACCTCAATTCTTGCCTGCTCAGAAGAAAGAATTTGACTGAGGGGCATAAGGCAGAAAAAGGGACAGAGACAAGTTTCAGAGCTGGAGTGGAAGTTTATTTTAAAAGGCTTTAGAACAAGAAAGAAAGGAAAGTACGCTTAGAAGAGACCCAAGTGGGCACATGAAGGTCACGTGTGGTGTTTACCCTTGGTCTAGACTTCATAGGCTGGCCCACTTCCCATGTCTTGTGCCCCTTTCCCATGATTCTTCCCTTAGAGGGGGCTGCCCGCATGCATAGTGCCCTCCTTTTGCTTGGGAAGTGAGCACATGCAGTATGTTTAGGAAGTTGTATGCATGCCTATCTGAGGGTTTCTTCCCTTTTCTGGTGGTGTACCCTGAGAAGGTCATACTCTGCCATTTCTTTCTGTTAATGCACGTGCCTGAGAAGTTGTGTCTCCCTGGGGCCTGCATTCAATTAACAGTGCAATAGGCGTGGACCATCAGGAAATGGCCTCCTCCTGGCACCGGCTGCCAGTGTATCACTTTCAGAGAGGCAATGTGATAATTGCCGAACCATTACCCGACATTCTCCTAGTGGGTGCGGAAAGAGCCCACTGCTGCCCTGCTCATGCCTGTCTAACTACATGTAAAAATGGCATTATTTGATTTTTGATATTTCTGTCATTTTTGACACAGTACCTCAGGTGCCTGAAAGAATATTTTAAAGATACAAAGGGAGTAGTTTTCCACATTCTCTAAAGGATGAGGCTCCTCAGGTAGTCTCTGTAACCGACAAATGGGTTCGTTATTCAGTGCCCAGATAGAACCGATTTACCAAGACGGGAATTGCAGTAGAGAAAGAGTTTAATTCATGCAGAGCTGGCTGAACAGGAGACCAGAGTTTTATTACTACCCAAATCAGCCCCCTGGAAAATTTGGAGGCTAGGGTTTTTCAAAGGTATTTTGGGGAGAAGGGGGTGGCTAGGGAATGGGTGCTGCTAAGTGGTTGGGGGTGCAATCATAGGGGAAAATGGCCCTCTTGCCTCTGAGTCCGCTTCTGGGTGGGTTGCCAGAGAACAGTTGGCAGGTCAGGTAGAGCTGTCAGTTGTCAGAAATGCAAAAGCCTGAACAGACATCTCAAAAGGCCAATCTTAGGTTCTACAATGGTGATGTTCTCTCTAGCAGTAATTGAGGAAGCTGCAAATCTTGTGATCCCCAGAGTAATCTTTTAAGTCTATACCTGGGCAGAATTCAAGCTGCGTTCATCCTCCCAATGTGGTAGTCTTGCATTAGTTTTACAAAGGTGGTTTAGTTCTGGGCTATTATCACTTAAACTATAAACTTCACTTTATCCTGAAGTTAGTTTGGTCCAAGCCCAGGAATAGCCAAGGGCAGCTAGGAGGTTAAAGGCAAAATGGGGGTTGGTTACATTAGATCTCTTTCACTGTCATATTCTCTCACTGTTAAAATTTTTGCAAAGGCTATTTTACTTCATGCCCCTGTGGCCCTTCCCTGCACATCCTCCTTGCTGCCCACAGCCTGCGGAAAAAGGGTGACCATTCCTCAGGGAGCCACACACTTTGCCTGGGCCCGGACATCCTCTCTGAGTCACCAACTCTGTGGGCCAAGCCACCTACACTCTGGCAGCATACCTCAGGAGAGCAGAGGCTGTGGCAGATGTGTTGTGGTCTACTCTGACCCTTATGTCCATGCAACTGACTCATCTTTGCAGCAATTCCAATGTGTAGGTCTCATTATTCTCCCCATTATATGAGAGGGAAGGGAATGCTCAGCAGAATGTTAAGAAACAGCCCAGTCTTGGCTGACACCAACAGGTGGCCCAGCTCACCTTTCCTGGCCGGTTGGTGCTGCCCCTGCAGCCATGGCTGACTCTGTGAGTGCTAGGAATGTAGAATGAGTAAGCTGTTGGGAAAGATGTCCTGTGATGATGGTTCCTGTTGCTTGGAAAAGTAACATTTGAATGCTGATTTTTATGCACCCACTTTTCAGACAGATTTAAGCTTACGTCTACTGCAACTCAAATGTTTAGGGAGATTTATGGAGATTCCAAATGGAAGTTTTTGCTGTTAGAAGTGACTGTGAATAATGCAAGGGACAACTGAAAATTTCAAGCTGCTTTTATGTTCGTTTGCTTACAAGTTAAAAACAATCCTTTAGTTTTTAAAATGTGCTCACTGGTTTGAGAAGAAGCATGGAAAACATCATCTCCAGGGAGTTATTGCCTAAAAAGAAAGAAAAGATAGCAATGGGAAAATAATGGAGCTGTTTTTATAAAGTAACTGGTTTCTACTCTTTCCAGCTCTGAAAACTGTGTTGACTAAGTAGGAACATTTTATTTTGGATAAGGCTGTTGGGATGGTCTTCAGAGAGCATCTGATACCCTAAATTGATTCATTTATATCTACCTTTAATGCCACAGATAAATACCATGTATACGAAGTTAAAGTTGATCCTTTCCATAGTCAGCGGGATGAACTAATTGTGCAATTCTGTCCTGTCATGTTCGTTTCCCCTTCTTTTCTTTTTTTACTTTGAGACAGGGTCTTGCTCTGTCACTCAGGCTGGAGTGCAGTGGTGCACTCTAGGCTCACTGCAACCTCTACCTCCTGGATTCAAGCGATTCTCATGCCTCAGCTTCCTGTGTAGCTGGGATTACAGGCGCATGCCACCATGCCCAGCTAATTTTTAAAATTAATTAATTAATTAATTAATTAATTTTTTTGGTAGAGACAGGATTTCAGCACGTTGGCTAGGCTGGTCTCAAACTCCTGACCTCAGGTGATCCGCCCACCTCAGCCTCCCAGAGTGCTGGGATTATAGGCGTGAGCCACCATGCCTGGCCTCCCTTATTTTCATCCATACCTGAATGTTCTTTTCTTTGATACTGATGGTGGTTCTCTAGGAAGTCACTCACAAACTCGGTGCTATCACCTATGCTTGGCTATCTTTCTGCAATCTCATAGCATTCACTACAGCTTATATTTGCAGTGAACTTCGTTGTTTTTATAAGGCATTGCTATTTTTTAAATGTTTTTTAAAGGCATGCTTTTATTTGGGATTTTGAACAATATGTTGGGTTTTTTTGTTGTTGTTGTTGTTAATCTTATCTTATTAAGAAAGCATGTGAAGGAAGAAAAAAAATTACATTTACCTTAGCATTTTATGTCTTTAATTTACCTGAAAATATGATGCATAAAAAGTTGTTTTCTATAAAGGACAGATGAGAATTATATTCCAAGGGGTTACTTTTTGATTGGTTAAGCTATCACCTGAGCAGCCCTTTGTAGACTGACCTGGGAGGTGATGACTGTTGAGAACTGGTTTTGGGGAAAGGACTCTGGAGTCCTGGGTCCCAGGCAGTGACAGCCTCCTTCCCTTCCCCTCTGACCACCACTGGGCTTGTGGCCCTGGACTTTGGCCTTCTTTGGGAGCCCGTGGCAAAACAAAGTTCTTCTGCTGTCAGCTTGGCCCTCCTCATCTGAAGGAAATACTTCTTGTGCTTTGTCTGGTGTCAGGGGCAACAATTCCGGCGAGGCCACATCAGCAGAAATGAAGCTCTGTGACCACAGTATGGTACAAGACCTGGGTCAGGGAGAGGCTGTGGTTTCCCGGAGGATGGCTGTTTGCCCCTCATAGGACCTTGGCGCTAACTCTGGGCTTAGCTACTTGGACCCCTTATGCAGCCATGAACAGGAGCCCCTCAGGCCCAGCGCTCCAGAGCCTTCCATGTTTGCATGAAGTCATAAAACAAACATCGACTTCATCTAGATGCCTGGTCCGGGTGCACATGGGGCACTGAGAACACCCCCAGGGAACAGGGCCATCTCAGCCACATGGTCACTACAGAACCGCCCAAGCACATGGCCAGACGGTGTAGGACTCAGTGTGCCACTGACAAACCGGACAAGCTGAGCTGATTTCCCAGTGACCAGAGCTGCCCCGTGCTGGAGGAAGGGCGGAACTGCCCCAGAGGAGGTGACTCAGGCCTCTCAATCCGGGCATTTGTGGTTCCTCACTTTTACTCAAAACCAGGGAGCCAAAGGACCCATGAAATCCACAATGCATAAAATTTGCATGATTAAAATTACACAATTCATGCATTCCTCTGCGTACATACAACGGAGGGTGAGAAGTCTTGTTGCCAGGGTAGAAAGTACCCTGCAGGGGAGGCGTGTGGGAGCTGCCTGGAGGTCCACTGAAGTCTGATCATTGGCCTCACAGGGTCCCCATGTCTCCAGGCTGAGCGTCTCTGTCCTCTGAGACTCTTGTGAGGTTTTGCCCTCTTCTGAGAGAGCAGAAGAGAAGTTTGCTGCCAGGAAGATGAAAATACTGACATGCCCTGTTTCTCACTATGAATTGTAACTGAACTAAAAGCAAACTCGCTTTTCAAACATTTTCCTAGTGGGTGGACTATAAGTAGGGTTTTCCTTTTTTTGATAATGTTTAACAGAAATCTCTTGTTTAGTTTGTTTGTATACAAATTTAACTGCTTGAATAAGGGACTGGGTGTGAATTGCCAGTGTAAGTGAGAGATTTTTTTTCTTAACACAAGGTCCGTGATGGCCGTTTCTGGCTTGGGGTAGTATGGTTGTAGGTGCTGGCAACACAGTCACCTGCCACTTCCTGCCTCAGTCTGCTGTGGCAATAGAGAGATGCACAGATTGTTAAATATTGCGGGGTTTTTGATTGTTTGGGTTTTTCTTGCAAAGAGTACAGTACTTTGGTGGAGACAGATATGGAAACACAGATTCCATGAGAGGTGTTGAGACTACAGTGGAGGTTGTGTGGGTGCAGTGGCCACGGTGAGGGACCTCAGGGCAGGAGCCACGCCAGGCAGGGCACCAACAGGCAGGACAGGCCAGGGAAGCATCAGAGAGCTTGGCAAGCCTCCGGCTTGTCTTGTGGTCACTGCTGCCATGTCATGCCTCATGAGGACCTCAGCAGTCAGATGCTCCTAGTGTAGGAGCTTCCCTCTTGACCACCAAATGCTCATGGAAGTTGTGTGTGGTCGGTGTTGGAAGCATGAGGCTGATGCCTAGAATTCAGAAAGGCTGACGGCCCACATGGCCTTCACCTTTCGAGCTGGGCCCTGAAGAGAGAGGGACAGCAGGAAGGAGAGCCTCTTATCAGATGTGGTGTGGCAGGCTGCGAGATACGAGGGGAGTATGGACTCCAGCCTTTTCTTAGGGCTCTCGAGTATGAGCAGAAAGCAGCAGGTGCAGTGAGTGGTTCTGGGCCTGGGTCACGTGACCCTGCCCTAGGTACAATGCTAGTGACAGAGCACACACCCACCGGTGTGCCAGGCCTCTGCTTCCTGCTGCTCACCAATGGGGATTGTGATGGCTTGTGGCCTGTGGCCTGGCTTTGCCTGGCGATAGGTTCAGTGGACAGGCACAGAGGCCTTTCAGGTGTGGGATGCTCAAGCCGAGAGGCCGGTTATGCCTTGGTGTCTCTGGTGCCTGGTGCCTGGTGCCTGGTGCGCTGGTGGGAAGCCCTCAGACCTGTGAGCGCAGCACCATGCTGAGAACAAACCCCAGGCTGTGAGCAGTGGACCGGTTCTCTCCCAGAGCCCCAGACCTAGCCAGGATGTTTCTCCTTGAGTTCCCTTCTCAGCAGGGGCTGAAGATACTTCTGGGAAGTCTAACCCAGCTGTCCGTTTTGCAGGTACGTTCAGTTCCTCAGTGGGCTCCCGTCCGGATCGGTGAAAATGAATGCCTCTCCCCTGTTCCTGCATTTTGTCATCCTCCACGGCACCCCCAACTTCGACACAGGTGGAGGTGAGTGTCCTTCATGATATGGCACCTGCGATTGGCTGGCCCAGACTTGGAGCTGGTCCTGGGCCCCTCAGTTTAGATAAGCCTCTGCTTTCCTTCCGAGAGGGCCCAGGGTCTGCTCCTCTGCCTCCCTGGCAATTGACTGTGTCCCCCTTCAGTGGTCAGAGCCCCATGTTTATGTGGTTGGGCCAAGTTATTTAATCAGGGGAGGGACTGGCAGCCAGCAAGGGGGATCAGAAATACCCCTGTGTATATGCACAGTGACTCGGGCAGACAAGCATTTTCTGGGCTGCAGCCCTGGTGGGTCAGCTGTGCAGTTGGCCTTGAGGTCACAAGCTATGGAAGAAGCCCAGTAAGAGAGGCATGAATGTGACCCAGTCTCCCCTGATGCATCTCACAAGCCCGTCTCCTCCTTCTCCTTTAAAATGACCCCACAGGAAAGCACACAGCATGTAGCTGAGGGTGAGGGCCCTGAGCCCTCCTCCCTGTCCCACTTAGATGAGCACAGCACGTGACTGGGGATCAGGGCCCTGTCCCCACATCCCCAGTTCCCCAACGGTGCACAGAGCATATGGCCGAGGGTCAGCAGGGCTCTATCCCTCCTCCCTTGTCCCATGCAGGAGCACATGGCACATGGCTGAGGGTCAGGGCCCTGTCCTCTCCTTCCCAATCCCGTGCAGGCACACACAGCACATGGCTGGGATTCAGGACCCTTGCCCCTCCTCGCCAGTCCCATGCAGGTACTTGCTCAGAGGTTTCTATTGTCTCTGAAGTACATCTATGCCTTCAGGTCCCCCGGGTCATCATGGCCAGAGTGACCTTGCCAAGCTGCTAGTTGGTTTTGAAGCAGCCTGGCTTCAATTCAGGAGCCTTTGGCACCCTTTGGATAAAGGTCAAACTGTGTTGCTCTGCAGGCTTCTAGGACCAGGTCCGGCCTTTTCCTGCAGCAACCCTGTGGCTCCATGCACTGCCTTCCCAAACCTCAAAGGCCGCAGGTGCAGTCTTCTGGTCTCCTCGTCCCTTTCTGTCTTTCTGATTGCCAAATTCCTGTTCGTTCTGTACCAGTCATGCCTCTACAGACAGTTGTGCCTTTCTTTCAGTGTGCCAGCCCTTTCTGAAGCTCTACCAAGCCATGCAGCCTGTGTACACCTCCGGGATCTAGTGAGTGCTGCTGCTGCTGCTGCTGCTGCTGCTGTGGGATCTGGATGGCTCAGGGAATTGCAGCTGAGCCTCAGGTGCCTGTCTAGTAGGAAGAGGGTGGGAGGGTTCAGGTCAAAGAATGCCAAGAAGCCAAAGAAGAGTCCAGTGGGGAAAACCCTCTTATGGCATGTGCTCCAGCATCACGCCTCGGCCCTCCCTCCTGCCCTGCACAAGTGTCTTTGGGCTGTCATACCAGTTGGATCCATTAAAGGACACAGGGGCTGGAATTTTGAGGGGAGAGAGGGCCATTTGCTTTTTGGAGTATGGTGGCACCTCGGTTTTCAAGGGGGATTGATTCCAGGAACCCCTTTGATTACCCAAATCCGAGGATGTTCAAGTGTGTTTTATAAAACAGCATTGTCTTGAACTCCTGACCTCAAGTGATCCACCTGTCTTGGCCTCCCAAAGTGCCAGGATTACAGGTGTGAGCCACCGAACCCCTGGCCATCATGGTGAAACCCCGTCTCTACTAAAAATACAGAAATTAGCCAGTTGTGGGGTTGTGCACCTGTAAACCCAGCTACTCGAGGTGGAGGCAGGAGAATCACTTGTACCTGGGAGGCAGAGGTTGCAGTGAGCCGAGATCGCACCATTGCACTCCAGGCTAGGGGACAGAGCAAGAATAAAAAAAAAAAAAAAAAAGGCCAGGCTTGGTGGCTCACGCCTATAATCCCAGCACTTTGGGAGGCCGAGGTGGGTGGATCACGAGGTCAAGAGATTGAGACCATCCTGGCCAACATGGTGAAATCCCATCTCTACTAAAAATACAAAAATTAGCTGGGCATGGTGGCATGTGCCTGTAGTCCCAGCTACTTGGGAGGCTGAGACAGGAGAATTGCTTGAACCTGAGACACAGAGGTTGCAGTGAGCTGAGATCGTGCCACGGCACTCTAGCCTGGCGACAGAGCGAGATTTTGTCTCAAAAAAAATAAAACAACAACAACAAAAAACTGGCATTGTATTTACATATAACCCATGAGCATTCTCCTGTATACTTTAAATCATCTCTAGATTACATAACAATACCTAATTCAATGTAAAGGCTGTGAAAATGGTTGTTACAATGTATTGTTTTTTAACTTCTATTATTTTTTATGGTTGCATTTTTGTTTTTTATTTATTTTCCACAATATTTTCTATCCCCAGTCAGTTGAGTCCATGAATGTGGAACCCAAGAATAGGGAAGGTTAACTGTGAGCATATTGGAGAGAGTCCTACGATAGGCTCTCACTACTGTGGTTTTTCTTTCTCGCTCCTTTCCATTTTGTTTTTTATTTTTATTTATTTATTTTTTTTGAGACAGCATCTCGCTCTGGCACGATCTCTGCTCACTGCAACCTCCACTTCCCAGATTCAAGCGATTCTCCTGCCTCAGCCTCCTGAGTAGCTGGGATTACAGGCAGCTGCCATCATGCCCAGCTAAATTTTGTATTTTTGTAGAGATGGGGTTTCACTGTGTTAGCCAGGCTGGTCTCAAATTCCTGACCTCAAGTGATCCGCCTGCCTTGGCTTCCCAAAGTGCTGGGATTACAGGCGTGAGCCATGTCCGGCCTCCTTTGCATTTTAAACAAAAGGTAGCCACACATCCCCCAAATTTGTATATATTTCTGAGCTTTCTTTGTCTTTTTGGATGTGGACAGACATTTTATGAAAAGTCAGTAAAGGTAACAAATCTCACTACTCACAAAGAGCTGTTGTCACATTTCTGGGTTTGCTGTGGGCCCTGTGTGCACTGATGTCACTCTGGAATTGCACCCGCAGTTTGTAACTGAAACTGTGGCTGTGCCCACCCTGGGCCCCTTCGTCTAAGGCTGTATGGTCGTCTCCAAGCTTGGGCCTCTGGAGTTGGACCTTAGTCACTTCAAGTCAGTCACTGACCGTGATGATGCTATGAGGACCCTCCATGGCCTGGGAGCTTTCTTTACCTTTTTAGATTCATTTAGATTCTCAGGAATTAGATTCTGGGATGATTGGGCATTCTGTGTAATTTCTGAGTTTTTGGTTGTAGGGTTGCTTTTCTCTACATGTATTCTTCCCACGAAATTATGAAGTTGCATAATGATCTGCCTTCTTCTTCATCCCAAAGCAACGTTGGCCCAGAAAACCCCAGCAGGATCTGCATCATCATCGAGCCGGCCCAGCTTCTGAAGGGAGATGTCATGGTGAGTGCCCGCCGTGGCCGCAGATGTGTCTGTGTCCCCACTCTCCCAGTGGTGATGACTTGAAATCATGATTCTGTGTTAAAAAAGTAACCCCCACCCCCAAAAAAAAGTACCCTGTAGGAAGAATGAAAAGTAGCTTTTATCTTAACACTGGGGTCCCCCACCCCCGGGCCGTGGACCTTATCGGTCCGTGGCCTGTTAGGAACTGGGCCTAGTGAGCGAGCAGGACCACCTGAGCCTCCCGTCAGATCAGCGGTGCCATGAGATTCTCATAGGAGTGCGAACCCTATTGTGAACTGTGTGTGCGAGCCATCTAGGTTGCACACTCCTTAGGAGAATGATGATCTGAGGTGGGTAAAAATATTGAGGCGCCGTTAGCATGGAGATGCGGATAATTCAGCCATAGTTTACATCTCAAGTGATGTGGGCGATTGATGAGAAGGCGGTTGAAGCGTCTGGTGAGTAGTGCATGGTTAGGAATAGCCCTGTAATAATTTGAGCAGGCGCCAAGAAGTGAGCGGAACAGTTTGATCCTGAAACCATCCTCCACCAGTCCATGGAAAAATTGTCTTCTGTGAAACCAGTCCCTGGTGCCAAAAAGATTGGTGACCACTGCCTTAAGGCATTTAGTTAACTTTCTGAATAAAACTATTTTAATTAAAGGGACGGAACAAATCTTCATTCTTGATTCTCTTTCATTCTAGAGCCCCTTGAGATATATAACCTGGAAATTAATGTCCTAACTTGGCCACTCACTTCGGAGAACCCCTGTATTCTGACTATAATTTGCATTCTTCACATGATCACAGGCCTCCCAGAGTGTGGGTGCAGAAATAGAATATTTAAGTATCATTAATAGCCGAAGTGTGAAATACAGCTGGTGCAATTACAGCTTGATTAATGGTCAAAACAATGATTTCTCCAGATAATTTTGACTCTTGGGTGTGTTGGTTCTTGGAGGAGATTAGCCATTACATAATTACATTTTTGCCTTTTATCTTTCTTGAATACAGACAATTCATACATTTAAAATAATTTTACGAAAGTTTTTTATCTGAAATAAGGTAAGCTTTTAAGGCATATATATGACTTTCAGCATGCATAGAATCATAGAATGTAAAGATTTCATGGCCTTGGAAGACCCACTTCTATAAGGCAGTAGGGTGAATTGAGAATTAGCTTTTCATTGTATTATAAATGCCCTGTACAATGTTTTTGAGGATATTCATTAATTTCCCCGTAACCCCTAGATTTTAAAATCTTAGCTTAGTGGGTGGTGAACTCCCTACCTTGCTGGTCCTGAATTCTTACAAAAATCAAATCAGCGAGGATCGAAAGTGGAGAGGATTGAAGGTGGAGACCGTCTAAACCCATCCATGCCAGCGGGGTCCCTCTGGGGCCTCCAGTTCTGTCCTGTTTCACATGCTCACCACCTAATTGAGGGGTTCTTCAGGCCTGGAAGGCAGATCTGGAACAACAGCCGGGCCCAGCCCTTTTCAAGGCATTGAGTAAGCACTTTATAAACATCTTGCCTCCCATTTCATAGGCAAGAAAGCTGAGGTTTGGGGTGCGTCATACGTTTTTATAGACGCGTTTCCTTAGCTCTCTGTTCTACTGTCCTAAGGAGGAGGACCTGGGCTGGAAGTCTGTCCTCAGCGGTGCTGTGCTGCAGCGATGGTGCAGCATCCCTGTGGTTGGAAGTGAGAGGGAGGACCAGGAGGGGAGAGAGACATCCGCTCTGGTGTTCTCTCACATCCTGTGGTCCAGAAGGCAGCCCTGGGCTTGTTTCCTAGGAGACTTCACCCTGGAGGCTACTTCTCCCAGGACACTTCCTGGGATTGTTGGACAAAGGGCCTGAGTCTTTATTGAGCACCGGCTATGTTCAGCACTTTACTCCTCCACCCACTCTGGAACTGGGTCCAGTGTTCCAGCTTTAAAGAAGAGGCCGGGCTGGGTGCAGTGGCTCATGCCTGTAATTCCAGCACTTTGGGACGCTGAGGTGGGTGGATCACGAGGTCAGGAGATCGAGACCATCCTGGCTGACACGGTGAAACCCCATGTCTACTAAAAATACAAAAAATTAGCCGGGCATGGTGGCGCGCGCCTGTAGTCCCAGCTACTCAGGAGGCTGAGGCAGGAGAATGGCATGAACCCAGGAGGCAGAGCTTGCAGTGAGCCAAAATTGCGCCACTGCACTCCAGCCTGGGCGACAGAGCGAGACTCCGTCTCAGAAAAAAAAAAAAAAAATAGTAGGCCAAGAGAGGCTGGGGGCGATGCTGGTAGGATTTGCACCCGCCCTCATCTTGTTTGCATAGTGTTCTACCTGCCCTGGGAGGCAGCATCTCAAGGGCGGGTGCTCCCCAAACCAGATCTTCAGTGATGAGTAGTTATGGCCCCATGACCCAGTCCCTTTAAGATGACTCATGGGAGGCAGCTGAACAACTCAGTCATGGAGGGTGACCCTGAGGCTAAGATGTGGCTTCCCCCCTACCCTCCACCAAGAGCATGGGACAACCCTCTCCCCTGGGCTGTTTATGGGCTGGTAACTGCAGGGTCTTCCTGAGACCAGGCGGGTGGGGCAGTCTCCTGGGAAGTGCCTGGCTCCTCTCCTCTCTTCCAGCTACCTCCTCCTCCACCTGCCTCCTCCTCCTCCTTTCTCCCCTTTCTTCTCTCCCACCCCACCTTTACAAATTTCTCCCTCCTCCTCTTGCCCTTCTTCCTTTTCCTCCTCCCTGCTCCCTCCCTCCTTCCTCCTCATTATTTTCTGTGGCCCCTTCTTCCTACTGTCATTCATCCAGTAGTCTTTTTTTTGAATGTTTTGTGCTTTTTGAGTCCCTGTGCTTGGCTCTAGGCCCATGAGTGAAGTTTTTGCCCTAGGGATCCTGTTGGGGACATGGGCTTTCTGGCAGGAGGGAACCTGCTGCTACTGTGTAGCCCACAGAGGCCTTGATGAGACGGGGTGGGAGAGGTCACAGGAGGACTCAGATGGAAGTGTCCTGTGAGTTGGCTCCAGGTTGGAAGGGGTGTTATTATACAAACAGAGATGCAGCATCCCAGTCTTGAGGCACCCACAGAGGCTGATGCTGTTGTTAGGATGTCTGTCTTGCAAGGAAAGTCGTTGTCTTGGAAGGTTGAAACGAGATTTTGTAGGGCTTACATATTTGCATATTTTGTTTTGGGAAATGTTAGACCTCTTCCCAGTGAAGACCATACTTAGGGTTTGTGAGGATTAAATGTACTCAGTCGCATAAGTCTCTCAGGACAGCACCTGGCGGAGGATGAAACGGCATCGATGTGACCCTGTGGCATCACCAGGTCACTTTCCTCTATCAGACCAGACTGTGGCTTAGTCTTTGGGGCAGCCACTGCCTCTTCCCTCTGGAAGAACCCCCAGCACCCCACCCACCCCACAGGCCCTCTCCCCACGGTGCTGCGTCCTATCCTGTCCCACCCTGTAGTGGGCACCGCAGTCCAAGCGTGTGGTCTGAGTAGACATTACATGCATCTCTGTTGTAGCAGTTGGAATGAGGCTTTGAGTGAGTGGCATGGGTGGGACTTGGAAGGTGTGTGGTGGAGGTGTGGGTTTTGCACTTGATAACTGAGGCAGGCCCAGGAACAGGGTGGGGCGGGGTGGAGAGGGGCCATGAGTGGGTGAAGGAGGCGGTGGCCTCCTTTCCTCAGCGTCCCACCTGCAGCCCTTGGGAGTCTTCCCACTGGCCTCCAGGCCACCGTGGGCTGGCGTTCTCCAGCCTGACATCTCCTCCTGGTCCTCTACCTGTTGCTGGCTCTAACCTGCTTGGCATTCAGACTGTGTGTCCCTCAGGCCACTAGAACCCGCCAGCCGCCTCATGCTGCCCCAGCTGATCCTGCCATTCTGTCCCCAAGCCCTGCTGATCCAGCACTGTCCACCCACCCTGGCCCTGATCGCTCAACTCAGGCTTCACCGTTTGGTCTCAGCTTAAACAGCAGAGGTGATTCTCCCACAGTCCTGGAGGCTGGGAGCCTGAGATCCAGGTGTGGGCAGGGTGGTTTCTCCTGAGGCCTCTCTCCTTGACCTGGAGGTGGCTGTCTTCTCCCTGTGTCCTCACCTGGGCTTCCCTCTGTGTGTCTGTGTCCTCATCTCTTCTTCTTACAAGGACACCAGTTATCATTCATTCGGGCCCAGCCTAACGACCTCATTTTAATTTACCTTTGTGAAGACCCCATCTCCAAACACAGCCCTATGCTGAAGTGCTGAGACCTTCAACCTATGGATTTTAGAGGGACACCATTCAGCCTGTGACAACTCTGTTTATTAAATAAACCTCTCTTAGAAAGTTTAGTAAGATTACTAGTGCAGTCAGGTGCCATTGACAGCCCGGTCCATGTGGCTGTGGTTTGTCAACAGCCTTTATCCTGAGCACGTTCAGCGTGCGGCCTGCATGAGAGGATGTGGTGGACATGAGAGTGGGCAGTGCAGGGCTCCTGCTCCCGGGAGTCTGGGTCCTCCAGGGAGATGAGCATGCAGATAGCTAGGGCAGGTGGAACTGAGCATGGCAGAAGGTGTGCCGTGGCAAGAACTGAAGGTTAGGTGGGAGAGACGATTTCCAGCGTGTCAGAGAAGGCATGGCTTCACAGCAGAGCTCACATCTGTGGTCGACCTGGAGAGTAGAAGCCCAGGGTGTCACTGCCAGTGCTCCCATCAGAGTCGGGAGTGCATCTTTTGCCAAAGCCCAGAAATCTCAGTGCTGTTGACTCCCTCTGAAAACGATCTAAGGGAACAACACAGGAAGAAAAAAATGTGGTTGCACGTTTCTCATTATTGGCAAAGCATCCCTAGAGAGGAGCGGGAGCCATCCCCTCCTCCTGTTCACGCTTCTTCTGGGTGTTCTGAGGGTGTGCAGTGCAGGAGTAGCACCGGATTCATCCTCTCCAGCCTCTTCCCACCTTCCAGTGACCCACTCTGCCATGCTCAGCACAGGATGCCCACGCCGCCTTCACTTTGCCCTTCATTCAGTTTTTCCCTGTGACTGCTTGACATGCCCTGCTGCAGGTTCACTGAGCACACCTTAAGTTGAGAAGGCTGCAGTGGGGGAAGAAGTTACAGGGCCTTTTCTGTGTAAAGTTCAGATACGCAGGTGGTTTTATTTCTTTTGGCAACAGTCATGGCTTGGAGAGGATCCTAAGGAGCAGAAAGCATGTGCATAGATTTATACCCTGAAGACTGCAGATGTCTTGGTGCTCTCAGTCTGGGTGTTTTCTGAGGCTGTCTGTGTACTTTTGAAGGCGGAAAGTGGCTTCCCAGGCGGGCTAGCCATCCTTCATCCTCCTCCTTCGAAAGGCCTCTTGTCCTCTTTGAGTTTTCCCCTCCGTGGTTCTGGTGTCTGCCTTGCCTGCGGGGACATCTGCCTGGCTTTCCTCATGAGGGCCTCTGCACTGGGACTTACTGGCAAAGATCACAGTCATCACGTTCACAGAGAAGGAAGGGCCAGAGTCAAGTCTAACTGCAGAAAGTGACTTGGGAAAACAGAGCCCCACTTGCCACTCCCTGGACTCAGTTACTAGCAGGTGGAGCTGCTGCAGGCAACAGCAAAGCTGACCGTGACTCGCCGTCTGCCTTCGCCTCGACACAGCCAGCCCATCCCTGCTCAGCCCCTCCCAGTTGCACACCTGACCCGTCCCATCTTTGCAACGTGCTTTTCGCCAAAAGTCAGATTCTTAAGCCTGCTCCTTTCAAAAGGGCAGAACCTCAAGAGGTTTAGTAAATATGGCATTGTCGGGCAGTGCCATGGAGAGGGCAGCCGAGGCCTTGTGTAACCCTGTTCAGGAATTCATGCGGGCCCATCAGGAGTCTGGCAGGGCTCCAGGGGCCTGATCCGGCTTGCTCCCTCCCTGATCTCGGCTCTCAGGTCCAGAGTTTGTAAACACATGCTTCGTCTTGCTCCCCCTGCTTGGGCAAATCCACGGCCACTTGAATTTTGTGTTCATGGTTGCTGGCTCTAGAACCTTGCTCCGGTGACCCGACTTGTAAACAAAGGTGTTGCCTGCTCAAGAAGTTTTCACAAACAAACAGTGCTGTTGCTGGTTGTTTCTTACCAAGGGCACTTACATAAGGCCAGGGAAAATGAAAGTGTTCTCCTGAGACTCTGCCCCAGGAGAGGTTTCTACAGATCTCTGTTGGACACATCACAGCATTATTTTGTGATTGTCTTTTCCTCTCGCTTTTAGACTGGGCTGCGTCTTAATCCATGCTGTCGTCTCAGCATAGTGGACTTGGTTGTGTTTTCACTTGCAGCCAGTATTTACCCACCTTTCAATTGCTTTAGGTCATGAATTACAATATTGCGAACATCTGAAATCATTTTCGGCTCCAAGCGAAGAAATCATGGTTTAGTTTTGGCCCTACCTGACTTAAGTCTTTGACCTATGGGGCTTAGCTATCTAACTTTCTACCCTCCAAATATGTGGCTGTAACTCATTCTCTGAGTTCACAGATTCCTTGAGGCCTACGTAGACAGTTGCCTGGGCCACCAGTGGAGCGTTGAGTGAGAACGCTACTCTTTTCTGTTAGGGATGCTTTGAGGGTTCTGCTCTTTTGCTTAGTAAATTTAGGGGAAGCAGATCTGAATAGGAGCTGCCCAGCAACGACTGGCATTGGGGGAGTATAGGAACCTGAGGGCTGACTTCTGAATTGGGGACTGGCATTCCTGGGGCTGATACCTTAAGCCTTGACCCTCTTGGTATAAGGTGCTTTTTCTCTTGTTGATGGAGAGTTTGAAATAAAAATACACTTATGTGGCCTAAAGTTAAGCAAGTCATCAGCGTCTTTAAACACTGGATTGATGGATAACTTCTTTGAGAATTCCACGTGTCTGCCTTCGACTTGGTGTACTCCAGGAGCAAATGAGGTCCAGGCAGGGCTCTGTTCCTGGTCACCAGCAACTTGTCCAGTCCAGTCAAGGGCACAGGCATATTTTTATTTTTATTTTTATTTTTTGAGACGGAGTCTCGCTCTGTCGCCCAGGCTGGAGTACAGTGGTGCAATCTTGGCTCACTGCAAGCTCCACCTCCCGGGTTCATGCCATTCTTCTGCCTCAGCCTCCCGAGTAGCTGGGACTACAGGCACCGGCCACCATGCCCAGCTAACTTTTTGTATTTTTTTAGTAAAGACGGGGTTTCACCATGTTAGCCAGGATGGTGTCGATCTCCTGACCTTGTGATCCGCCCGCCTCTGCCTCCCAAAGTGCTGGGATTACAGACGTGAGCCACCGCGCCCGGCCCGGCACAGGCATATTTTTACACCACTATTAGAAAATAAATTTTTGCGATGGTTTCTGAATTGCCTCATCAGACTAAAAGAAAGCAAGAGTGCTTACAGGCCTTCCCACTGAGATCATCATTCACCCTATATGTTTTTGAGTACCAAGTGCCCTCTCTCTAGAAGCTTATGCCCTTTAAATAATATATTCATATAAATATAGCATATCATTATTGGATTTATGAATTATATTAATATGTAGTGCTAATTTAATCTTTATAACAACATAGCCAGGTCAATATCATAATACTCATTTTGCAGTCAGAGAATTTAAAGTCTAAAGAGGCTACAACATTCTGAAGATCTGAGTGCTCCCAGTGATTTGTGATGTTGGCATCACACCCACGTACTTTTGTGGTTGGCTCTATGATAGCATGGTGACAGGCCATGCGCAGCCTTCGTTGCAGTGCTTGCTATTTCTTATTTCGTTTTTCTATGCTACCAAATCGTGACTGCACATCTTTGAGTTGTTATTTTAAATGCAGATATTCTAAAATCTGAAGGCAAAGGATCAACATATTCTAGAAACACTCTGGGGAGACCCAGGTAAATAAACTTAAAGCCGGAGGGATGAAGAGAAAATTATAGACTTGAATCACTCTAATCTTTACGAAATGTTTGCATTACTATTATATCTTAAAGGGAGGCATTTGGGGGCCCTCGTACCAAGTACCATGTTGATTGTTCTTTCTGTTAAGTATTACAAGCATAATTCTGAGCTCTTGCCATCGGTCCTAAAAAGATTTGTTCTTGTAGATAACGCATAATTATTGCACACTATGGAGGGCTCCTGGTTGGTGAGTGGATTTTGTCTCAAGATCTGACCTGCTGTGTTGATGGTGGTTGCTGGGAGCCCCGAGTTAGGGAAAATCCTGTGATTTTCCGTGTCTTTCAGAAGAAGCCGGAGTCAGTTCATGATTTGGTCAGGGGGACTGGAGGGGGTGGTGTTTACCTCCCTTAATCAAGAGGAAAGAGATTTAATATGAAACAGGGAGTGTGTATGATGAGGCCGTTAGGATCTCAAGCCAGCAAACAAAGTTAGCATTAAAATACACAGAGAAACCCCTGAAGGGAGGGCCACATGATTTCAGGCAGCAGTTGTTCTCTGCCAGTGGGATAGACCGCTGTTTCTTTCACTGTGGAGCCTTAGGAGTATTTGAAAGCTTGTGCTGTGAAAAATAGGAATCTTACAGGAGAATCATATGGGGCCTGGAGAGGAACCTGTTTGGGACAGGCCAATTCCCATCTCCCGCCGCTCTGTACCTCCTGGGCACCATGGCCTGCCTTCTCCTCCCTTCTGGTATGTGGAGGGAGCTGGGATTGCTGCGGGAGGTGCAGTGTGTTTGTGTGTAGCTGCTATGAGGAGCAGTGGGGGGACCTGGGGGAGCATCCTGGATTCCTGAAGAGGGAGGGCAGGACCTGGCCTGGAAGGAGGCCCTGCGCTGGGCGGGGCGGTACTGACGGGAGGGGCACAGTGAGCTGCGGTTGGGGAGATTCCACTGTGCCCCTTATGCGGCCTGTACTGGAGCCCACAGCTCCCTCTGTTTTCACCCAGGACACTCCCTGCCTGCCAGGACCGAGCCCACAGCTGCCTCCTGAGGAATTTCCTGACTCCTGTGGGCAGATGTTGGTGCCCATGTCAGCACAGGCTGCGTGAGCTATCAGCTGACATCCTGTTGTTGTTTTTATTTTTTTAAATCTCTGGTTCCCTTAAATATTTATAAAATTTGAGAGCAAGACTGGCTTGAATTGGGGCCTCTCTTTTCCTTTTCCCTTCCCTAACCACTTTTCACTCCCCGTTTGCAAGGCACCAGTGGGAAGAAGGCAGACAGGGAGAGGTGGGTGCTATCATCCTTAGCAGTGGGGACGCATGTGTGGATTTACCCTTGGCCAGAAGGACCTCCCTCTGGGGATCTCTACAATATGCCCCAGGTTGAAGCATTTGAGGGGTGGTCAGTGTACTGAGTGTGGGGCATGCGGAGCTCAAAGGAGGGACCCAGATAGTCTCAGAACATCCTGGAAGGATCCCTGCAAGGGCAGCCTTTGATTGAGTCTTGCTGAGAAGTCAGACAGTCTCAGACAGAGGTGGTAGATTTGTGGCCAATGTGCCATTGGCTGTTGGAAAGCAAATTGAGGCAACATTTCTTCACAATGCCAGTTATCTCTACTTGCAAACACCCTGGTTCCTGGGCCCCTGGAGGCCAGGCCTGAGTCTGAGCCCCATGTTTACGGCACCCCTGGCTAGCGCCAGGCCATACAAGGGAGACCCAGTCATGTTTGTCAACAGGGAACATCCTTCTACAGTCTTAATTATATTTTTTGGTTTGTTTACCCGTCCCTTTCCTTGTAGATAGCACAAGGGTAAACATCTTCTGGGTCTGCCTGGAGTCACTGCTCCCTGCCTCCTTGGCTGGGCTTCTGGGTCTTTTGTTCCTCTGGTGGACGTTCATCTGGTTAGGGAAGACAGAGCCCTCCCTGCCACGTTCTCCTGCGTGCTGGTCTGGATCATATCTGCTGCGGTGGCTTCTCATTTACTGTTGTGAGGCATGTGATATTTTAAAGCCATCTCTCTCCAAGAAAAGTCTCTTTTACGGGAACGTGGCTGTCTCTGCTAGTCACCACCCCTCAGCCTCGGGGTGGGGGAGGTGCCCGCCTGTGCACGGTTTGGTCTGAGAGCGGAATCTAGCCTGTCCAGGGCCTTCGACCTTCTGGGGATTTGGGAAAGTGCCACTACCTGGTGGTCCTGCCCCTGATCTCTGAGTGAGGGGTGTCCCTGTCCCTGCAGCTCTCCCAGCTGTGGCCTGAGAACCCTCCCAATGATGCCAGTGCTGCGCACGGTCACAAGAAGCAGGGGGGCCCCAGTTATAAAGGCAGGTCGGGACACTCAGGCGCCTGCTCTGCCCACCGTTCCCCACATGCCAGGCATCTGCAAGGAGGGGCTCTACCCTTTGGCTCATTGGCACAATCATTTAGGGTACTTGAGCTGCACCCTGGGGACCTCATGAACCCTAGCTTGAGTTCAAATCACATCAGGGTGATTCTGAACACTTGTCTCACATGACCCCTGACAGGACCTCTGGACAGTCAGGCATGGGAAGCTAAATGCCAACACCCTCTCTGTCTCCCTCTCTCCCTTCCTCCTTCTTTGTGTCTCTGTCTCTAAATTACAGCATGCACATAATCATTTAGGATAGTACACACAGTAATGACCAGCTGCTTCTTTTTGGAAAACAAAAAGCTTTAAGTTGCAACATGGAGCATTGAGATCAAAGAAAAGCTATCACAATCAGTTGTTAAAGTCTAGAAAAAAGAGACCATGGAATTCCATTTTTCAGATGTGTTCCAAAACAGGGCACATTCAGGTGGTCTGAAAGGGTCAGGTGGCCTCTCTGAGGACTAGCGATAGTGGTGTTCAGAGCTGTGGTTCCACAGGAGCAGCACAGGGAACACATTGAAGCCTCCAGTGGAGCCCCGCACCCAGCAGCAGCAGTGTGGTGCCTCTGCCTGCACCCCAGCTGTCTGCAGGCGCCTGTCCCCCAGGGCTGAAGTTCCACTCCAAAGCGTGAACTCCCAGCCAGAGTCCAGAGGGGAGGCCCTGCTGTGCTGGCCTCCGCAGAGTGTGTTCCTTGCCAGGAGCATGTGTCCCCGCTGCAGCTGCTTTGTTTTGTTTTGTTTTGTCTCTCTAACCCAGGTGAAATGCTACCACAAGAAGTACCGCTCGGCCACCCGTGATGTCATTTTCCACCTGCAGTTTCACACTGGGGCTGTGCAGGGCTACGGGCTGGTATTTGGGAAGGAGGATCTGGACAATGCCAGCAAAGGTGAGGCGCGGAGCTGGCAGCCCTGTGCTTGTGGGCAGCTGTGGTTGAATCTCCTTGGTTGATTCTTTCACTATCCTCTCTACCCTCTTTCCAAAATTCAGCCTACTGACAAAATTGTTCCCAAATCGGGAGAAAGTGATCATTGATCTTTGGGGGAAAAAAATTATGGATAACCAATGAAACTGCCTGTACTTTCTGTATCATGGGGCGTCTTTATTGCAGATTTGCGAGTGGTGCTGCACTGGTTGGAATAAAGGACAAAGTCAGCCCATCCTTTTCCAGTTAATCATCTCCACAAATGTGTTAAAACACATTGTTTTCTTCAGATGACCGTTTTCCTGACTATGGGAAGGTTGAATTAGTCTTCTCTGCCACGCCTGAGAAGATTCAAGGTGGGTAGCTTGGTGGAATACGGGGAGGTCCTTGTTGACACTGGTGAAAGGTGCATGATGGCTACACTGGGGCTGTAGTACTAGTCTCCTGCCTTTGTGCATATTTGGAGATTTCTGTGATTAATTTTATTTAAATTCAGGATATTGGATAGTGGAACAAGAAGGCCCACTTGTGTCAGTAAGCCCCAGAAGTGGCGTGACTTGCTCACAGCCACTCAGCCAGGAGAGCCTTGGGCATGACTGGCCGTTCTTGTAGGAGTAAGGTGGTATTGCATTGTGGTTTTAATTTGCATTTCCCTGGTGGTTAGTGATGTTTAGCATTTTTTCGTGTGTTTTGTTGGTCATTTGTATATCTTTTGAAAAATGTCTGTTCATATCATTTGCCCACTTTTTGATGAGATTATTTATTTTTGTTGAGGATTTGTTCGAGTTCCTTGCAGATTTTGGATATTAGCTCTTTGTCAGATGCATAGTTTGCAAATATTCTCTCTCACTCCGTGGGTTCTGTTTACTCTGATGATTATTTCTTTTGTGGTACAGAAGATTTTTGGTTTAATTAGGTCCCATTTACTTATTTTTGTTCTGTTGCATTTGCTTTTGGGGTCTTAGTCATGGATTATTTGCCTAAGCAAATGCCCAGAAGAGTTTTTCCTAGGTTGTCTTCTAGACTTTTTATGGTTTCAGGTCTTAGATTTAAATCTTGGATCCATCTTGAGTTGATTTTTATAATATAAGGTGAGAAATGGGGATCCAGTCTTATTCTTCTACATGTGGCTAGCCAGTTTTCCCAGCACCGTTTGTTAAATAGGGTATTCTTTCCCCAGTTTATGTTTTTGTATGCTTTGTTGAAGATCAATCGGTTGTAGTCAGTTGTATTTCTGGATTCTCTATTCTGTTCCATTGATCTGTGTGTCTACTTTTATACCATGATGTTTTGGTAACTATAGCCTTTTAGTATAGTTTGAAATCCAATAATATGATGCCTCCAGATTTTTGTTTTGTTTTGTTTTTAGGATTGCTTTGGCCATTTGGGCCCCTTTTTGGTTCCATATGAATTTTAGGATTTTTTTTTTCTAGTTTTGTGAAAAGTGATGTTAGTATTTTGATAGGAATTGCATTGAATCTGTAGATTGCTTTGGACAGTATGGTCATTTTCAGTATATTGATCCTTCCAATCCATGAGCATGGGATGTGTTTCCACTTGTTTGTGCCATTTCTGATTTCTTTCAGCAGTGTTTTGTAGTTCTCCTTGTATGGATCTTTCACCTTTTGATTAAGTATATTTCTAGTTTTTTTTTTTTTTTTAGCTGTCTTAAATAGAATTGAGTTCTTAATTTGATTGTCAGTTTGGTCATTGTTGGTGTATAGCAGTGCTACTGATATGTGTACATTGATTTTGAAACCTGATACTTTACTGAATTCGTTTATCAAATCTAGAAGTCTTTTGGAGGAGTCTTTAGTGTTTTCTAGGTATATGATCATATCATTGGCAAATAGCAACAGTTTTAATTCCTCTTTTCCAATTTAGGTGCCCTTTATTTCTTTCTCTTAGCTGATTGCTCTGGCAGTACTATTCCAGTACTATGTTGAATAGAAGTGGTGAAAGTAGGCATCCTTGTCTTGTTCCACTTCTCAGGGGGAATGCTTTCCACCTTTCCCCATTCAGCATGACATTGGCTGTGGGTTTGTCATACATGGCTTTTATTATTTTGAGGTAAGTCCCTTCTCTGCCTAGTTTGTTGAGTGTTTTTATCATAAAGGGATGCTAGATTTTATCGAATGCCTTTTTCGCATCTACTGAAATGACATATGGTTTTTGTTTTTAATTCTGTTTGTATGGTGTATCACATTTATTGACTTCTATGTGTTAAATCATCCCTGCTTTCCTGGGATGAAATCCACTTGATCATGGTGTATTATCTTTTTAATGTGCTGTTAGATTCAGTTAGCTAGTATTTTGTTGAAGATTTTTGCATCTATGTTCATCAGGGATATTTGTCTGTGATTTCTTTTTGTGTTTGTGTGTGTGTTTTATATTCTTTCCCAGTTTTGGTATCAGGCTGATACTGGCTTCATAGAATGAGTTAGTTAGGGACAATTCCTCTTTCTCAGTCTTTGGAATTGTTCAGTAGGGTTGGCACCAATTCTTCTTTGAATGGATGGTAGAATTCAGCTGTGAACCCATCTGGCCCTGGGCTCTTTTTTATTGGCATTAAAAAAAATTATTGATTCATTTTCACTGCTTGTTACTAGTCTGTTCAGGGTTTCCGTTTCTTCCTGATTTAATCGAGGAGGGTTGTCTGTGTCAGGAATTGACCAATTTTCTCTCAGTTTTCTAGTTCATATACATAAAGGTGTTCATAGTAGTCTTGAATGATCTTTCGTGCTGGTTGTAATGTTTCAAGTTTCATTTCTAATTGAATTTATTTGAATCTTCTCTCTTCTTGGTTAATCTAGCTAATGGTCTATCAATTTTGTTTATCTTTTAAAAATACCAGCTTTTTGTTTCATTGATCTTTTGTATTTTGTTTGAATTTCATTTAGTTCTGCACTGATTTTTGTTTTTTATTTTCTTCTACTAGCTTTGTGTTTAGTTTATTCTTACTTCTCTAGTTCCTTGAGGTTTGACGTTAGGTTGTCAATATGTAATCTTTCAGACTTTTTGATGTAGGCATTTAGTGCTATAAACTTTTCTCTTAGCACTGGCTTTGCTGTATCCCAGAGGTTTTGATAACTTGTGTCACTATTATCATTCATTTCAAGGAATTTTTAAATTTCCATCATGATTTCTTCATTAAGTAACCAGCATTTTAAAAAGAGAATTAGAAGTATAGTAGGCTGCAAGTATTATGTGCAAAACAAATTTTTTCCCTAAAAAATATATTTCAAAAGAAACCAGTCCCTTTATCATCAAGGTGAATTGTCCAGATCCATCACCAAGATCCACATCCATGGGAGTTTTGTTTCCCTTTTTAATAGCTATGTAAATAATCATGCTTTTTCTATGTTCATTGTCATAGATTTAGGCAAAAACCTTTAAATACATGGCTTGTGTGTTAAAAATCCCCTTGGTGTTCCTAAAAAGACTTGAAGGGAGGAGTGTGGATCTGAGAGCCTGGAGCCTGGATTCAAATCTGTGGGCTCTGAGGCTCAGAGACAGCTTATCGGGCCTCTGTGTCCTCATCAGTGAGGTGGTCTGAAGACTCCTGTTTTGCAGAAGTGTCCAAGCCTGGGACACCGTGGATGAAAAATCAGTGCTTACTTATCCCTTTCCCCTCGTGGTTTTAACTATGGTTCTATCTGTGGAAAATCCTCCACAGTCTCTGATTAGTGTCGTGGCTCCTGGCAGGAGGGTGGAGGATGGAGTGGCTTCTCTCTCCTGCTCAAGTCAGGCTGCTCACCTGTCCTTATGGTGGAGTCCAGTGGATGGAGGTGATGGGTTTCACTGGGACTAATGTTGCTGCCTGTGCCCTGTGCAGGGTCCGAACACTTGTACAACGACCACAGTGTGATTGTGGACTACAACACAACAGACCCACTGATATGCTGGGACTCGTACGAGAACCTCAGTGCAGATGGAGAAGGTGCGTGTGGTCATCTTGTGTGCAGTTATGGAGGTTAAGGGTGCAGGGAAGACAGCCCACTCAAAGATCTGAAGTGTTTTGCAGTCTGCTAAGAAGAAAAAAATCCCTGTTTTCTCAGAGGTCCAGAATCACACCTTTGTGTGACACTGTTGTGAGTTTTGAGGGTCTTCATGAGAATAAGGCATGGTGAGTTTGGGTCAGGGCTTTTTGTGAAGCTGTAACGGGTGGATGAGCTGTCAGTGAAGTAATATCCAGGAGCTCCTTGGCCTGAACTTGTGTGTATGTATAATGCCAGGGACCATTGCCCCTTCTTCCCTCCCTTCCTCTTTGCTGTTGTACGGCCCCACATGCAACAGACATCTTGTTTTAATTTCTGTTTGCTTGTTAGTCTAGTGTTCCTGATTTATGGCTGTATCATTTAAATCTCTGCTTTCATTAAACCATCTCACCCAAACATGTCCTCTGTTCACCTGTGGAATACGCACATTGGGTCATAGCTAGGAGCGTGAAGGAGGAAAGGAAGGAAGGGGCAGCTGTGTGCTGGAATCTCCACAAGACACAACTGGAGGCTGATTTCAAAGGAGAGGAATTGAGGCTTTTCCTGGCGTGTCATGCTGATCTCTTGTCTTTTTCAACCACCGACTGAGAATCAGACTTGCTTTGGGAAAGAAATTAAAACACTTTTTGTCGGATTAGTTACATCCAGATGTAAAATAGCTAAAAGCAAGTGTTGTGGAAAGAACTGCAGTAACACCCCATCTTTGTGGCTCGCTGAGCTTCCCATGACTCCAGGAAGGTGGTGTCTGTGGTTAGTGAGAAAGGACACCAATTGTGTGTCCCAGGGCAGCACACGGCTCCTCTCTGTTGCCCTGGGGAAAACCTTGCTCCTTCATAGGCCTTCTGGGATGGAATTTCAACTCAAGGAATTGTTGCAACGCAAATACACCTGGACCAGAAGTGGAGACCCACAGACGGAATGCTGATGGTAAGGACATTAAAACACAGATGAAATCTGGGGCTAGTGGGCAAGTTGTTGTGGATGGGGAGAGCCTTGCTCTGGCCTGTAAAGTAAACAGAGTATTCTTTGCTGGTGTGAATTATTCAGCACACCAGTCCTTCCAGATAACCAGCACGTTAAAAGAAATGTAGCTGAAAACTCTTAGAAAATGATACATTGTCTCTCAAAAGATCACAGTGCACACTGGAATCTTAAAGCTGTGAGAATAATTTCATAAGATTTGTCAAACAACAATTATCAAACTTTTTGATCACGGAGCTCTTTTTCCAGTAACGTCTGTTTGCGTCTGCATAGCTATACTCTGTCTATCACATGGTGATGTTTTCCACTGGAGGAGAGAAGGGTGAAGCAGTGGCTGGTGAAGTGTGTAAATAATCAGTGCAAGGCAAGATGGGGAAAGGGGCTAATTTGGAGAGCTGGATGGGAACTCTGAGGACAGCTGACTTAGCATCCTAAATTCCAGGCTGAGGCGAGTGGATTTTACCAGAGAGGTCCCTTGCTGCATGGGAGCCAGTGAGAAGCGCTCTGTCCTGAAGTGACGATTTGGTGGCTGTGCCGAGTCTCCTGGAGAACAGGGAAGCGAGTTGTGGAAAGGTCATTCTCGTGATGCTGGGAGGTTCCTTGCTTGCCAAGGGAGGGGTGAGCCTGGAGGGTTATTGACCATGAGGGAGGCAGGGGTTCTAAAACACAGGTGGGTGTTCTCTGTGCCAATGACATAAGAGGGGAGCAGTGAAGTCCAGAGGACAGTGTGGAGGAGCCCCAGCTCCTGTGAGGAGCATGCTGTGGAGGGCGGCTCTGTGCTTAGTCCCGCAGTGGGTGCCCCGCTGTTGTCCCCAAGCTGGCTCCCAGCTGAGCCTGTGACCTGCCTGCGGGGCAGACTTTATCCTTCCCATGTCACAACCAGAGAACTGAAAGCTGGGCTCCTGCAGCACGTCACTCACAGGTGGTGAAGGACCTACGTTGATTTTATGTAGAAAACATATAGACAGAAAATCAGTTGAGTGTTCACCATCCTTTAGGGGTTACATGAAACTTTGCAGAGAACCCTCTGTGGAATTACGTGTGTGAGCGTGTGTGTATAGATCCATATGTTGTAGAGGACTTGCCGTTATCACTGGGTGAAATAGACAGAATTCAGTCTTAAAGACTCAGCCACCTCAGCGTCTCCTGAAGATGCAGAGGGAGATACTTCTTTACTTAGAGGCCCTCTCAGCCCATTCATGCTGCCTTAACAGATGACCATAACCTGGGTGTCTTAAACAACAAACGTGTATTTCTACTTTGAGAGGCTGGGAAGTCCAAGATCAGGCGGCCAGCCTGGCGGATTCTGGTGAGAGCTGTCATCTGGTTGCCAACTCCTGCCTTCTTGTGTCTCCACGTGGTGGTGAGGAGAGGAAGCTCCTTGGGGCCTCCTTTCTGAGGGCATCAATCCCACTTATAGGGGCTCCACCCTTATGCTCTGAGCACTGCCAAAGGTCCTGCCTCCTAATATCATCACACTGGGGATTAGGTTTTGATGTATGAATCTTAGGGGACACAGATATTCAGTCCACAGCAGATACTCAATGCGTGTTTCTTGAATGAATGATTAGAGAAGCAATTTGAACTTTAAATATCTAAGGCCCTGACATTACAAATCACAATTCTCATTGGTGTATTTTTCAGGCAGCATCTTCTGAGCCAGTGGTGTGAGCAGGTGGGAGACTGCTGTGGACTGTGTGGTTGGAGGTGGTGGAGCCATGCAGGTGATGGTCTGGGCATCCACTTGCGACTCTGTGTCACCAAGAGTTGGGTCTAGGGGTGAGTAGAGAAGGTCTAGCATTGCCATGCAAAGGATGGAGCCAGTCAGGAGTGGGTGCATAGGAGTTCTGGAAAGAAACTGAGAAGGACAGGGCAGAGTGGGAAGGACACCCTGGAGAGAGTGGTTCCCAGACAGGAGGGTGAGGAGTCGGATAGGGCGCCAAGGCAGCCAGGTACACTTTGCAGCCAGATTCACAGCTTTGTCATCACTGCTTCCAGGCTTCATAAAGCAGCAGAGACCCCCTTTATGGGCAGAGTCACGCCCAGACTCCTCAGGGATATAGTGGGTGAGAGTGCAGCCTCCTCCCAGCGCCTGGTTCATCCCTTGCAGCCTTGATGATATCTGAAGCCCATGAGCACCCCCAGGGAGATGGAGGGACAGGGGAGGACTCAGAGCAAGCTCAGGACTGGTATCGGGATGCTTACCCAGAACCCACCACACGGAATCTGAGTCGTCTCCCAAAACTGGATCTCAGCAACCTTCCCTTGAACCACTGCCTGAGCATTCTTGAGAATTCCAGCTCCTGAGTTACAGACAAGCATGGAGCCTTTCCTCAAATCTGCATCCCCTCCTCCTGAATCCCCTCCATCCCTACGTGCTGTCTGGCGTGTCTGGGGTACCTGATTCAATGGAGTGAGTTTTATGCTTTTCTTTCTTTCTTTTACATACATTTAAGATTGTATCAATACTTTTTGAAAATGTAAATTATCAAAAAGAAGGAATAATTACCCCCATCTTACCATCTAGAGATGAAGCACTCGTCACTGGTGTATTTTCGGCATGATTTCTAAATATCATGTGATTTGTCATAATAGGATCAGCCTGTGCATTGTTTTATAGCCTGAATTTTTCACTTAACCCACCTCCTTGAGCACCTGTGCACATCTTTAAACTTTTCTTCCCATGTCCTTCTCACTGAGCACACTGGATTCCCTTAGAGGGGCTTCCAAAGTGCGTTTGATCTTATTGCTGCACTCCTGCAGGGTTTCCAAGTTCTGCCTGGGAGACACGAGGCTGCCATCACCACCTCTGCCATCAAAGCTCTGCAGAATCCCCAGGCTTGGGTCCTTTTGAGAAGGTGTTCCCCAGAAAGAGTAGTCACTTGTGGATAGAAAACTCATCCTTGCTGAATTTCCCTCCTCTCTTCCACTCTGCAGCCCTCCTCAGCCCCTCTTTGTCGTGGAGGCCGGTATGCTGCATTGGTGAGCTGTTACTCCAGGCAGCCTTCGCTCTTGCTTGTGGTCAGCAGTGCCTGGCTCAGGTCCCTGGACTGGACACCGCCTGGCGGGTGAAAGGCGGAGTCCCAGCCGCATTCCCACCAGGGCTTTAGTCTTCAGAGCTGTCCAATGCTTTGAGGAGTTAAGGAAGGTTTGGCAGCCTCTGAAACATTCTCTTTTAGCTGGGAAAATGATGTATTGTGGCACTCTCTTTTCCACCCCTGCCCCTGCCTTTTCTATCCCCACCCCTGCCTGGTTAAAAAACCCCAAAAATGTTGACTTAAGCCACATTTATCTCTAGCAGTGGTTGCCGTCCTGGAATGGAGCCCTCTGCAGCTGCCTTCAATCTGGGCCTGTGTTAGGGGAGTGCCTGCTTTGATGTGTGAGCGCAACATTCTGCTTCTATACTCAGAAAAGAGCCGGACTTGAATCCGTTCCAGTGTGGGCAAGTGAATACAAACGCCCCGTCTTCAGCACAGAGAGGAGCACATGGCCCTGGTCTCACCGTGGGTCTGTGGTCCTGGCAGGTGGTGGCTGCGGGGGACGGCAGTCATGTCAGTGTTCCCTGGGGTGGTTGCTGTCCCCAAGGAGAAGGAAGAATGTCTCGCGGCACACAGTGTGGCAGCCTGCCGGAAGCCTCACTATCGTATTTTAATCCTCGAGAGAGCTTGTGAGCCCATTTTAGAGATAATGAGAGCAGATCCAAAGAGAAATCAAAAGCTAGGCCAGGGACCCTGGTAGCCTTCTGGCGTTGTACACTGTCAGCGATGGCAGCTGTGACTCAGAATGTGTCTTGTGCTGGAGACCGTGCAGGACAGGGCTCATACCCTTGACTTTCCTCTTTGAGACTTTGAGACTCAGTGAGACTGGGCTGAGTCTCACTGGGTGCCCCACCTCCTTGTCACACAAGAGGGCTGTGGGTGGGGGGATTTCTTACCCTAGTAGGATGTACCAGCTTTTTCAGTATCAGACTTGCTGTGATGGTCTAAGGGAATGCCCACAGCAACATATGTGTCCCTGGATTTGTAATGTCACCACCAAGAACGCAGCGTGTAGACAGATCCCACTGCTCCCTCCTCTCCATGGCTGAGAGTGATGAAAGATGGCCTCACTTCCTTTTTCTCCCCACCATTGGGCCTCAGCCCCTCCAGACAGGATTCTCCCCACAGTACCCTTCAGGGAGGCTCTGCAAAGCCCTGGACCCCCATGTTGCTGAGCCCCATGGAGAACATCTCATTTTCCTCGCTGGACGTCTCTGGAGCATCCGTGTCAGTGGCCACACTCCCCATCGGGATGCTTTCTACTTGCTCTCATAAGCCACATTCTCTTTGACTTTCCCAGTCTGTAAAGTGGACTGTTGTAATTGGATGACTCTACAGATACCTCCCTCCAACTCTGAGATTTTTGTTATCATACACACCATTTGTCATATTCACACATCTCGTATTTTCTTGGGAATTGCCATGGCTCTGATGCTGGGGTGGGCGCAGGAAGAAACACAGCAGACCCTCTAATTGGAAAGACACAGATATACATCAGTTGTTGCCACAGGGTGCACCGTGTACCATAATTGGGGTATACCAGGAATTAGGAAAGAATTGAAGAGAAACAACCACTTTGCCTGTACAATCCAAGGAGATTCATGAAGAGGACGGCCCTTGCAGGTAGGGAATGCAGATAGGGTATGCCTAGCCCTGGGCATGGGGCATAGGTGAGCAGCACATATTCATGGGGTGGAAGTGTGTTCCGCCTGGCTGGTGTGTGCAGGAGGAAATAAGAGGTGCTGTGTGTGATGGATCGTGAGATCGGGGAACGTCAGCTTCCTTTCCTGAGCCTGGCTCCTTTGCCGGGTGACAGTGAGGATCCCAGGAGCCACATGACTGGAGGATACAGAAAGATAACAAAGGGGCTGGAGGACTCCCTGGGGGAGGCAGAGTCTGGAGAGGAAGGAGAGTAGAGAATGGGCTTCTGGACTCCCCAGCTAAGAACTGACGGAGGCCTGGACTTGGGTGTGGCTCTGGCGATGGAGAGTAGGGGCCTTTAGATATTTAGGAGGTAGATGAGTAAGACTCTATGACAGATTTAGAGGAAGGGTTGAGCAGCAGGGAAGCTTCAAGAATGGCTGAGGGTTGGAGATGAAGGCCTGCTCTGTCACTCTTGTCCTTGGTTTCTTGCCTTGACCTAGGACTTTTTGAGTGCAGCTCAAACTCTTACCAATCCAAGAGTGTGCAGGACGAGGGCCGTGGCATTGCCAGGTCTGGGCTCTGCCACTTTAAGTGGATACCTTGATGAACATTCCCAGAGTCCAGGCTTTGGGGCTCCCATGGGGCTGCTAAAGCAGGCAGACAGAGGAGATTCACATTTGTCTGCAGCCTTCGCAATAAGACACAGTCCTGAAGTGGCCATACCGTGTTCTCAGAATACTGTTCCGAGCTCCAGGAATGGGCTACGATGAGGACATGTTGGGTCAGGAAGCGCTGGCTGCAGTGTGCAGAGCTGGCCGGGAAGTGCCGGATCAAGCTGAGACCATTCAAGTGTTGCCACTTTGAAAATGGATTTGAAAACTTTCCTCCCCAGACGTTGTTGGGTTTTAAGATTTGGAAATTGAAGTAAACTTTGACAATTTTAGTGGAGGAGGGGGCCGATGGCACCTGACGGATCCTTCAGTCCTGGCTCTGCTCTTTGCTGAGTGCTTGGGTATACACAGTGCCTTGTGTCTGCAGCCTGGTCCTTGTTGGCAAGATGGGGTGCTGCCCCCCAGCATCCAGAGCTGCTCCAGGGCACTTTGCATGGTATTCAGCCACCCTGTGACATTTGACTCTGCACCAGGCAGAAGAATATTTCTTTGGGTCTTGCCCCCATACCAGGCTTTTCTAGGCATTGCTTGCTTGGATAGCTCTAGTGAAAAGCAGCTGTCATCAGGCAACTGAAGTTGTATGAGACAGAAACGGGCCAGATGGGCATGTAGTCCTGTTCTGAGCCTGAGATTTCCTCCCTCTGCATCTCTTGATTGTGAATTGAGGCTGCAAGCCTCCAACCCACAAACACCAAAGGACCCCCTTGCAGGCGTGATCGCAGACCAAACAGCAAATCTTCCTGAATGTCACCTGAGACAGTGGCCTGGGGGTGCCGGCTTCCTCCTGTCTCAAGTGTGAGAGGCCTACCCTCTGTTAAAACCAGGATCAAGTCGTGTGGGTGTTACTTTCAAAAAATTGATACACTCCATCAGAAGAGTGAGGGTGGCATTGGGGGCAGTCAAAAGAGTTGTTCGAGTCCCTGAGCTGCCATCTCATTAAGTGTTCTTACTTTTCGGATCTGACAGTAATCAGAGGAATTGGCTCAAGTTCTATGTTGTCCTGTACAAGTTTGCAGAAATCAGTCCACAAGAGTGGCCTTAATAGTTAAGTAGCATCACCCCCTGAGACAGTGAAAGAGGTGCTGAGAGTTGGCTGGATCCTGGGTCCTCAGGGGCCCCCCAACCCCCAGTCAGCACACAAACCTTGGGCCTCCTCTGCTTCCTGGGAGGAAGGGTACCCCCGATATCCCACTGGATGGGGTGCCCTGTGCATGCAGACAGGGGTCTACAAGGTGGATGGCTTGTTTGTATTTCTGCAGTTACTGTGTCTTCTCCTTCTTCTTCTTCTCCTTCTTCTTCTTCTCCTTCTCCTCCTCCTCCTCCTCCTTCTCCTCCTCCTTCTCCTCCTCCTTCTCCTTCTTTCTTTCTTCTTTCTTCTTTCCTCCTCCTCCTCTTCCTCCTCTTCTTCCTCTTCTTCCTCTGCTGCTGCTGCTGCTTCTGCTGCTGCTGCTTCTGCTGCTGCTGTTGCTGCTTCTGCTGCTGCTTCTGCTGCTGCTTCTGCTGCTGCTGCTTCTTCTGCTTCTTCTGCTTCTGCTTCTGCTTCTTCTTCTTCTTCTTCTTCTCTTCTCCTCCCTCTCTCTCTCCCCTTCTTCTTCTTCTTTTTCTTTTTTTTCTTTGTTTGAGAGAGAATCTCACTCTGTCACCCATGCTGGAGTGCAGCGGCCCAATCTTGGCTCACTGCAACCTCCACCTCCTGGATTCAAGCAGTTGTCCCTGCCTCAGCCTCCCAAGTAGCTGGGACCACAGGTGCCTGCCACCATGCCCAGCTAATTTTTGTATTCTCAGTAGAGATGGGGTTTTCACTATGTTGGCCAGGCTAGTCTTGATCTCCTCACCTCAGGTGACCTGCCCACCTGGCCCTCCCAAAGTGCTGGGATTACAGGTGTGAGCTACCGCGCCTCACCTACTATGTCTTCTTAGAGTCCAGAGGAGCTGTGCTTCTTAATCTCTTTTCACTTTCCTCTGCTATTTGTGGTCAGTATCTCAATTGCTCTTTGGTGACCCTGCCCACTTAACCAACATGCATGCAATGATTCATGCCCCTGTCCTGCATTCCTTCCCCAAAGCTGCAGATCTTTGGACTCTAATTCCCACCTATGGGGACTACAACCTTGACTGTTCTTCTGTTGGTGGATTCCCTGAGACGTGAACCTGGAAGAGGGCTCCATCCCCACAGTCTTCCTGGGACCCTGAGCCACCAAACTTCCCACACCCAGCGTGAGCAGCAGTGTGTGTATGTGTTTGTGTGTGTGTGTGTAGACCCTGGTATAATGAGGATTTGGTCCTTATTCTTCTCACAAGGCCCTTGCTGCCACCCCTTTCCAAGTCACATCTCAGTCAAGCCCCTCTTCCCAGATGTGCTCTTCTGCCCATCTCCTGGTAGGAGTAGGGGGCCAGAATGGCACTCGATCAAACCTGCTGAGTTTCCATCTGTGTCTTCCTTGGGTAGAACCTTTCTCTCCATTGCCTGGAAGAGTCAGGGCTGCAACTTCCTTTTGCCTCTCTGTAAGAGCCTGCAATTGCACTTGTGCCAAGTCGGGGAAAGAGAGCACCTGCCGACTTTAAGTATTTGATAAACAGAACCAAAATGTGAGAGAGAACGAGGCTGGGACTGAAGAAAAGCAGAGTCTCTTCCTCACATGCACACGCTTCTGTGTGCCTGGCCCACAGGGTCATCCTCACCATCTTCCTCAGCCCTTGGCTGGAAGAGTAGAACTTGTGCGTGCTCTGGCTCTTCTCTTTCAGGCTTAAAGGAATGTCTGGGGAGGCCTTTTAGATTGTGCATGCAAGACTGTCTCATCTACTCCTTTCTTTGGAAAGTGCTGCAAGACGGAGCTGCCAGTGCTTCCTAGGGGAGGGAAAGGTTGCGGATGACTTAAGGGAAAAGGGAGGTGTTCATACAAAAGGGGCAGCTGGGACAATCTCTTTGACTTGGGTTTTTTGTCCTTGTGGGGCCAGGGACCCTTACATGGAGGTGCACCCTCACGGCCTGCATCTCTGACCCCATTCGGCCATCTGGGCTAGGAGACCACCATCCACATGCACGCTCCCTTTAAGGAAATGATTCTCCTGCCTTTTACGGTGATGTTCTTGGTGCTGGCATTGACCTTAGGAGTAACAATATTCTTGGGGTCAACAGCTTTCAAACTCTATGCCTGTGGCTCCAGGATTCCAAGTTGGTTATTAAGGAGCAGCCCCAGCCTCTCTCCATCCACTCCTGTCAGAACCCTCCGCAGCCCAAGCCCCACCTTGATCTTTTTCTGTTTTTATATTGTGTTTCTGCATAAAGATTTGTTTGAAGATCAAGTTCTGCTATTGAAAGTTGGGAACTCTGGCCTTGTACTGTTGATTCTGGGACTTTAGATAGTTAAAGTTGTGTTTAAATGTTGACAAACAAGCTACTTGATGTTAAACACGCATTCAGTTGCATGTAAATTGTCACTTAATCTCTCTGTAAGTCCAAGGACAGAGGGGATGCAGTTGTTGTATTCCATTACTATTATCTAAGATGCCATGGAGGGCAGGGCATGTGAGGTAGAAGGCATAGGTATCAGAGACTAGTGGGTGTGTTCCTTACTTAAATTTTTTAACATAGCACAGACTGCAGAGGATATTTTATGTAAAACATCCAGCTATTTCTTGAAAAACAGGGTTGACATAATGGCAGCTTGTGCTGTTATGTAAGAAAAGTGAGCTTTAATGGATCTTCAGACTTGCTCAGTTTATCTTGCTGATAGGAGCAATTCTGACCTACTTTGGGGACGAAAGCTGGTTTCCACAGCACTCCTTTCCCCCTGCAGACACTGTGCTGGGTGGGGACGCATGCCAGGCTGAGCAAAGCTGAGACTGCCTCAGCTTGTTGCCTCAGCACTGCCATATACCTAGAGCCTGGCTGTCTGTCGGGGAGACCTGGCATGGAGGTCCGTGGATCAGGGTAAGAGACAGGGTAACCACTTTGCTATGTGAGCCAGGAGTGTGATTAGAGCATGTCACAGAGAGGGAGCCAAGGTCAAGGCCTGTCAAGGGTGGACACCCAGTAACAGTTTCTCTGGCTGGAACTGGGAGCCCAGATTTAAATTCCTAGGGCCCGAGAGACTGACGCAAAGTGCAGGGAAAGCCATTGACCCCAGGAGCTGGGAAAACAGGTTTCTGTGGACAGGAGGAGGGCGTCCCCAGCAAATGTCCTGTGTGTGCTCTGCCTGCACCTACCTGTTGTGGATGTGGGGGGACCCCCTCCAGTTGATAGGGCCTAGGCAGAGAGTACAACTGTCCCCAGGAAGTTTTCTTCCACATAGCAAGAGCCAGAGATGTGTTTAGTGTTTCTTTATAAATGCATAGTGATGATTTCTTAACAAGGAAAATATACCCTTTGACATTATGTTCTTTCAGACTTCACCATGGAAAGTTGAATTAATTTACGATTCATGATGGTGACAGTCTATGGAAAATTATACTATGAAAATTCAATAGTATTTGTTTTTGTCAGTGTGAATGTGAGCTAATTTGTGACCTGGGATATATTCTCACTGAAATTAGGCCAAATGGTTAGAGCAATAGCAAGATTTGGTGTTGATTGATTGAGGGAATTCTGCCAAGATCTCAACAGCTGTCCTTTGGTGGCAGCAGTAGCCGTACATTGCCCCTGAACTCGTAGCAGTGAGTCTGGGATGCTGCTGGGCCCCTGACTAGGATGAGGCAGAAGGAAAAGCAGCGGGGGAGCCACTGAGTGATGGGCACTATCGGTGCTTTCCCAAGGGTGGGCAGAGGCTGCGAGGAAACCATCTTTCTCGTAGTATTGGGAGTTCATTCTTTATTCCTGTACACGTAAGATATTGCTCTCTCGTTAATCATAAGTCGGAGGATTCCAATAGGTCACCTGGGAAGTGAAGACAGAGTGTCACCTTCTGGGAAGCTCATGAAAGAAAACCAGAGGCCATGTGTGCTTGTCAGGCAGGCTCTGTAGGATCCAGGATGCAGTCTCCATCTCCTCCCTGCCTCTCTGAGCATCGGCAGTGCTGGATACTGCAGATACAGAGCTGAATTGGATGGCACAGCTCCGTGCAGAAGCCAGGACAGGGCTGGAATGGCTAATGGTTGTTGTTGTCAGAGCTCACCCTTGCTGAGTGCTGCTTACGAGCTGCACAACCTTCCGAGCATGCAGCTTGCATTAACATATCAAATCTTTACCACACTGAGGGGTCAGAGGGCTAGTTGGTGAAGCCAGGAGTGGGGGCTTGGTCGCCGGCTGTGAATCTCCTTCTGCTGATGTGCCGAGCTCATTTCAGTCAGGGACTGGATTGACAGAGGCAGGAGGCTGAGAGCACCATGAGTGTGTCCAAAGCAGGGTGCCTGGTGCAGGAGCCAGGATGCAGAGAAGGGTAGAGAGCAGACTGGGAATGAGTTCACTGGCTGTGGCGTCACTTGACCTGTGCAAGGCAGGTGAGGTTGTCTGCTGGGAATGGACAACAGTCTGGGGAGTGGAGGTGTTGAGAGCTGGGACAGCTGGGAGGAGCTTCCCCTGGCAACAGGTGATTGTTGGGTGAGCAGTGTGGTGTGCTCAGTGATGTGTGGACGCCACACTGGTATGGCCTCTGTGATTTCAGAGGCATGCACATCAGCAGGGGCATGGACATGGGCCACAGGTGAGGGAGACAGCAGGCCTTGTGGGTCTAGATGGGCTAGGAGAGGAAGCACCATGGATCTGTGTTGCCCTCGATGTCTTAAATTTGGTGCTGGAGTTAAACATACATTGGCTCTGACTCCACTGTGCTGAGGGAAGGGCTGGATACATGCAGAGAAGAGCAGGAGCCAGGGAGCTGTAGCAGCTGCTAGAGAAAGGAGAGGCCTGGCCACCACTCCTGAAGAGCTCAAGGCTTTCAAAGTTTGGTGGAAGTTGAGGGTATGTCATGAGAAATTCTAAAGTCAAACCAAAGAAAGTTATTTAAAGTCCAAAGAGTCAAGGCCAGGGCCCCAATAAAATGTTGATGGTTTCCCAGGAGAAGCCACAGAAATGCCTGTGATGAGAGTGTTTGAACCTGGACCAAGGGAGGCATGGACGTTTGGGGGATGGGCTGGGAAGTGAGGGGCAATGGCAGCCCACAGGGCTGGAGAACGCTGTAGCCAGGGGTACCAGTTTCCAGAGAGAAATGAGTTTTGGGTGAAAGTGTTCTGAAGTGGAGTGCAGGAGGCACAGGCTGCCCCTTCCCGGCCTCTGGGCACACAGCTGCCCCTCCAGAGATCCTCTGGGACAGGCCCGTCTGCCTAGGTGGGTGGGGAGGGGCCTGACATTGGAGCAGGGATCACACAGGCTCAGTGTGGTGGACAGGTAGGGATGTCAGCTCGGGAGGACGAGTCCTTGGAAAGAAAGTTGGGAGAGGAGCAAACGGTAGAGACAGTGAGGGGAGAATGGGTGGTCAAGGGCTGGAGGGACCTGCATTTGTTGAAAGTTGGTGGTGTCATGTTTTCAAATCAGAACTTTCTACCAGAAGCTATGTGAATTTAGATGTCACTTTCATGTGTCTCTCCTCATGAGGAGGAACTTCACGGGAGACCCTGCGTGTCACTTTCTGACCTGCAGTCCAGGTAATGGCCTCCTCAGAAGCCACACCCTGATCTGTCTAGGTGGGCAGCTTTCTTTCAGCCTGGAACCCTGCACTAGAGGGTGCAGTGTGTGATCACAGCATCGGTTTCATTCCAGTGACCAGCGCACAGAAGAGTGTCTTCTGTCTCCTTGAATGTTGTGTGCTCCAGGCTCTGTTGCAGAAATCCCCTGTCTACCTGGGGTCAGAGCCTGCCTCTGTCCCCAGACGCTTTGTATAAAACCTGAGTGCATGTGCGAGCCTCGGGCTGGTTGCCGTTGCTTTCTAAATATGCTCTTGTTACCATGTGGTTTCCAGCCTGAGAATGTTCTTACTTTTTATTTATTGAGATCAGATTCATAGCACATAAATTTACCATTCTAATCATTTTAAAGTATACAATGCATTGATTTTTAGTACGTTCACAAGGTTGTGGAACTGTCGCCATTATCTAATTCCGGAACATCTTCATCACCCCAAAAGAAGCCCGGTACTCATTAGCAGTCACTCCCAGTTCCTCCTTTCCTCAGCCCCTGGCAACCGCGAAGCTACTTTCCTTCTCTCTGTTTCCCATTCCAGACGTCTCACTCAATGGAGTCGTGCAATGAGTGGCCTTCTGTGATTCGCTTCTTTCACTCAGCCTGTGTTCCAGCTTCATCCTTGTTATGCTCCATCCTTTCATGGCTGTGGTGTGCCACTGTGTGGACACACCATGCTCTGCCTATTCATTTGTCAGCTGGTGTGCATTTGGGCTCTTAACACTTTTTGTCTAGTATGAATAACGCTGCCTGTGAACATTCTTGTCTGTGTTTTGGCTCTAGGATATTCTTATACCTCTAATCTTTCCCACTACTTTTTGAAATTTCCATGTGTTTTCTCATCCTTCTAATTGGTTTCCCATTCTGGAATTTTCTTCTGCCTTTAGGGAGTCCCAAATAGGAGTGGCACTAAACATACTGCCAACCTTCTGTCCCACTTGCTATTTTCAGAGATATTCGGGAAACTCAATAAGTCTTTTGTTCATTAGCTACACAGTGATCCCTTGAATGATAATCGAACTGTGCGAGTCCACTTATATGCAGATTTTTTTCAGCCAACACACAGATGGAAAATACGGCGTATTTAGGATGAGAATTCTGTGTATATGGAGAGCCTACTTTTCCTATACTCAGGTTCCTCGAGGTCGACTGCAGGATTTGAGTATGTACAGATTTGGTATACTCACGGGGGGTGGTGGGGGACTGGGGGGTGCTGGTGTCTTGAAACCAATCCCCCGCATATACTAAGGGTTGACTGGCCAGCCTCCTGCACAAAATTACAACCCTTCAGGGTGAAAAGGCTTGGGGCCTTTCAAAACACTCTGAGCCACAGAACTGCCTTCTGGCCAAACATCAGCAAAGCTTCAAAAGACCGGGTTGTTTCAAGAAAAGTTAATACTAACAGCCTGAACAGGCTCCATGTAATCAAGACCCATTAGCAGGGAATGTGTAGAAAATGAGAGCGTTCTGAGCCTGCCTGCTCAGTGGCCGCCAGCTACATAAACAAGATCTGAAGAACAGTGGGTGCCGGTTGCCATATATTCACAAAGGCTTATGGCAGCCCGTTTACAAAGCTGTCATCCACATGAAGAAAATTTGCCCTCAGCCACCGAAAAACAAAACAACAAAAACCCCAGCCCCACCCAAATCAAGCCCAACCCAGAACAACATGAAAGGAGACACTCCTTTTGAACATACAACTAATCCTGCCGCCTCTTTCCATTAGAAATGGATAAAGGTACCTTGGCCGTTGTTTTTCTTGCACAATTTTGCAATGCAATGGTGTGATTTTAAGATTTGTATCCTGTAGGAGGCTGGGACCCCCTAGCCATATCTAGACATACAGTTCGCTACAGTTTGGCAAGACCCCGGTGCTCAGGAGAGATTCGGACATACGTTGCGTTGTATTCACTACTTCTAATCTCTTTTCTTTTGATGTGTATTCGTTAAAGCAAACTATTTTGTGATAAATTAGTCACTGCCTTTATTGCAGCGATCACGTCATTTGCAGAATGGTAACAATAATTTCTGTTCTCTTGATAGGAAGGTGGGTTAGCCAATACCCTTTAAAGAATACCAAATTTAATAGAACTTTTTGCACAATAAGTGCATTATGTCTCATCATAAAAGAGATTGTTTCTCCCAAGGGTGCGCTGAGTTTTACCTTAACCTCCTGTAAGCGACATATGCCAATGTGGCCATCTCAGGTGATTTAAAAGACTTGTTACCCTCTGCGTGCGCTTACAGCCCAGGTATGTCCTGTCTCCCCTGGATGGCTGATTGGTGATTTTTAAAAGGGTTTCCATTGTGCTCTGGGAACCTGAAGGCATCAGAATGGGCTTTTGCTTGTTTGCTGTGTCATATTCTGTTTATTTAAAGAGTAAAAGTGTGGTTGGTGTTGTGGCCCATGTTGAGCCAAAGCAAAGAGTAAGCCACTGGCTGAAGCCAACCTACACTGAATGTAAAGAGGCTGAGATGAAAAGGATCTGCTACACTGCACACAGAACGTGGAGGTCTGGGCTAACCCACAAAATATGCTGTGTGCAGTGAACATTCACGCTGTACTCTTAGCCACATCCCGCACAAAAGACAGAGAGACAGCTCCCGGGAGATGGAGCGTGTGTGGCAAAGATTTTCCACCTGGTTACCTTGAAGAAAGCAAAAGGAGGCTGAAACTGTGCTTTGTAAGCTGCGTGGGTTGGTGCTGGCTCCTGGACATCAGTGCAGAATGCTCAGGAGTGAACACAGACACCTGGTGAGGGACTCCCAGGAGGAGCTCCTTTCTCCACCTCCTCAGCCTCCGGAGTTCAAATTTCACTCAACCTGAGTGCACCAAACCCCACCCTCGTGTTTACATTGCCCTGGCCTTTTTGGTGGAATCAAAGTCCCTACATAGCCAAGGAGATCTTTTACCTTCTACGCTAGTGGGAGGCCAGGTGCCTGGGAGGGAGGTGGCATGCCCCCGCTCTCCCCTGGCATGCCACTGTCCTGCTGTGAAAGCCTGTGTCAAGGAAAACTGGGCTCAGAGGTGCAGACTGAGAGAGCCGCTGGGCTGTTTTGAAGGAAGGTAAGCAGAGAGCTTTTGTGTGTGCTTGGGTGTGTGCGTGCGTATGTGTGCATGTGTCTGTGCCTGTGTGGTGAGTGTGTGTGTGCATGTGTGCATGTGTATGGCTTCTGTAATGCTACAAAAACCTGAAACTGAACTGTGTGCCTGCTGAGATTTACCAAATCGCCAAGATTTCCAGAAGGAAAGAGCTGGTGCTAGCCAGGAGGAGAGGGCGTAATGGAGTGGAATAATCAGCAGAACGGATGCTTTAACCTGGCAAGAAGGAATGTCACTCAGGATTTGTCCAGGAATGCCTTTATTGGTTTGCAAGCTGGAGGAGTCTTAACTTACCGACTTCTTTTTGGGGAAGAGTTCAGTGATGGTCTGACATGTTGTTAGCAAGCTCTCTGGCCGCCTCTGTGGCCAGCTGGCTTGGGTGGCATCAGATAAAATCAACAGGACCTCCTCTTTTCCTCTGGGCTTGGGCCCCCGTGTTTTCAGTTAGGAGTGCCCAAAAGGGAACTGAGCTGCCCAGTAACAGGCCTGAGATTGGCGACTGCTGAATGCTGAGCCTGCACCGGCGTGCTAGTGTGAGAGGTCTGCCCAGGGAGCCGCCCTGGCCTGCCCTGCTGTCAGTGTGGATGTGGGGGCACGTTGGAGGTGTCTGGGACACGCCTGCCACAGCCCCACTCAGAGCACAGCGCTCCTTTATCGCCACATTACAGAGCCTAACCCAGGAGACCACGGGAGTGCTTGGAATCTGGCCCAGCTCCTGAGTCGTGCCTGTTCTGCAGTGGGATGCCTTCCCTTCCCAGAGAGGAAGTTTGTGGCTAGGCAGGCGTTTCCAGATGCCAGGAGTTGCAAAGGGCCGACCAGGATGAGGAAACCCCAGGCGGAGTCCGGGGGAAGCAGCACGGCCTCCGAGCCTCAGGGTTGCCCGGACGCTGTTGCGGTGAGTCTCCCCAAAGGTCGTGCCGCCGTCATCTCGAGGACAGGTCGGCCTGCGTGCCCCTGGGCTGTTCTCTCACCCGAGGGTCGTTCTCGTCGAGAGCAGAATCCCACAGCCTCAGGGCTTGCCTGGAGGGGTGTGATTCAATGCCTTTGCTGCATGACTCTCTGTGTGTGTGTGTGTGTGTGTGTGTGTGTGTCTCCCATTCTCTGTTCTCTGTCTCTCTGTCTCTGTGTCTTTCTTTCCCTCTCTCTGTCGATTAGTGTGTGTGTGCCCTTGTGCAAAGATGACTTCCCAGTGCGTCAGGGACACACTTCCTGCAGATCCGTGTCATGATTGTATCTCTCTCCAAGCGTCTTTCTGCTTCATTGGGCAGGTCTCATGACCCTGGATTTCTTGGCTTCCATACGTGTCTCAGACAGGGAAGCTTCCTTGTTCTCCAGGTTTCTCCTCATGGGTGGGTGGATTGCCTAGAATGAGCGCCAGGCGACCGTGACTGGCCTTGTCTTCTAGGATAGGTGGTGTCGCATTTCCTATGCATTTCCTGTCTCATTCTTGAGGGACATCCTCTCCCCTGCTCCTGTGTGGACTGAGTCCCTTGATCTTGTGGCCGAAACGAATGTCAGGGAACCAGAGGGACTGGGCTGGGGCTGGGGCTGGGGCTGGGGCTGGGTGCAGGGGAAGTTGGGTCAGGGCTACCAGGGAGGAGGAGGGTTGCGGGTGGGGCGAATTCTGCAGAAACTTCTTTGCTCCTCTGATAGGCATTTGAAAACCTGGCTTGGGTCAGGCACAAGTCCCCCACCCACCGAATCACAGGTGTTCTTTGATTTCCCTTGGCTTTGACCGAAAGGTCACTTGTTCCCCCCTTCCACTGGCACATACCTGGACACCACCGTTTTTTTCGCCGTCTCCCGATAAGCCCCCGGTGACACACATTCACACCATGTGCTGTGGGATACGCCAGTGCCACGCGTGGTCACATGGTCTCCAGCTCGGATTCGCCCCTGTTCCTGCCCGCACGTGTCCTGTAAAGCGCGGTCGGCTTTCCGGGGCCCCAGGGCTTTTAGAAGCGGGGCAGGTCCCTGCTCTTTCGAAGGAGGAGGGAGGCAGAGGGCTGATGGATCAGTGAAGGTTCAGCTGACGCTGCGCCTTGAGACCTAGGGGATCATTCTGTGCTGCAGCGAGGCCCTGCCTGCCTCACCAGATGTGGTGAGCCCATCCTATCTCACTGGGAGGGGGCTAAAATCGGATTTGAACGGGAGTCCCCAGAACACAGCAGGCGTCCTAAAGCTCCCCTTCCCTCGGTGGAAGTCGGCTCAAGGAGATCCTGAGGGCGGGACTGCTGGGGGTTTGGCCCTGGGACAGGGAACCGGCGGCCCCCTCTCCCACGGCGTCCCAAGCTGCACCCCGTATCCACACGCCGCCGCGGCTGCAGCTGGGGCCTCGCTGCAGCCGCGCAGAGGGGGCATTATTTAAAGGGGACACAGCCTGACTGCCAGGAGCGGAGCGCGAGTCGGTCCAGCCAATGCGCATGCGCGAGGGGCGAGCGGCTTCTGCCGTCACAGTGCTTCCCACGGTTGTCTTAGAAACCGGTCCCTGAGGCTCGGCAAAGCAGGAGCCCTACGTGGCAGTGCTTGGGTGGCGGGGGTCTGAGGCTCCGGCCTGACATCTCTACAGGGTCGACGGGAACGTCTCCGGATGCCAGGAGTCGCAAAGGGCCGACCAGGATGAGGAAACCCCAGGAGGAGTCCGGGGGAAGCAGCACGGCATCCCAGCCTCAGGCCTGCCCAGACGCTGTTGGGGTGAGTCTCCCCAAAAGTCGTGCCGCCGTCATCTCGAGGATAGGTCGGCCTGCGTGCCCCTGGGCTGTTCTCTCACCCGAGGGTCGTTCTCGTCGAGAGCAGAACCCCGCAGCCTCAGGGGTTGCCTGGAGGGGTGTGTTTCAATGCCTCTGCTGTATGACTCCGTGTGTGTGTGTGTGTGTGTGCAAAGATGATTTCTCAGTGCGTCAGGGACACACTTCCTGCAGATCCGTGTCATGATTGTATCTCTCTCCAAGCGTCTTTCTGCTAAATTGGGCAGGTCTCATGACCCTGGATTTCTTGGCTTCCATACGTGTCTCAGACAGGGAAGCTTTCTTGTTCTCCAGGTTTCTCCTCATGGGTGGGTGGATTGCCTAGAATGAGCGCTAGGCGACCGTGACTGGCCTTGTCTTCTAGGATAGGTGGTGTCGCATTTCCTCTGCACTTCCTGTCTCATTCTTGAGGGACATCCTCTCCCCTGCCCCAGTGTGGACTGAGTCCCTTGATCTTGTGGCCGAAACGAATGTCAGGGACCCAGAGGGACTGGGCTGGGGCTGGGGCTGGGGCTGGGGCTGGGGCTGGGGCTGGGGCTGCGGCTGGGGCTGGGTGCAGGGGAAGTTGCGTCAGGGCTACCAGGGAGGAGGAGGGTTGCGGGTGGGGCGAATTCTGCAGAAACTTCTTTGCTCCTCTGATAGGCATTTGAAAACCTGGCTTGGGTCAGGCACAGGTCCCCCACCCACCGAATCCCAGGTGTTCTTTGATTTTCCTTGGCATGGACCGAAAGGTCACTGGTTCCCCCCTTCCACTGGCACATACCTGGACACCACCGTTTGTTTCGCCGTCTCCCGATATGCCCCCGGTGACACACATTCACACCATGTGCTGTGGGATACGCCAGTGCCACGCGTGGTCACATGGTCTCCAGCTCGGATTCGCCCCTGTTCCTGCCCGCACGTGTCCTGTAAAGCGCGGTCGGCTTTCCGGGGCCCCAGGGCTTTTAGAAGCGGGGCAGGCCCCTGCTCTTTCGAAGGAGGAGGGAGGCAGAGGGCTGATGGATCAGTTAAGGTTCAGCTGACGCTGCGCCTTGCGACCTATGGGATCATTCTGTGCTGCAGCGAGGCCCTGCCTGCCTCACCAGATGTGGTGAGCCCATCCTATCTCACTGGGAGGGGGCCAAAATCGGATCTGAACGGGAGTCCCCAGAACACAGCAGGCGTCCTGAAGCTCCCCTTCCCTCGTTGGAAGACGGCTCAAGGAGATCCTGAGGGCGGGACTGCTGGAGGTTTGGCCCTGGGACACGGAACCGGCTGCCCCCTGTCCCACGGCGTCCCAAGCTGCACCCCGTATCCACACGCCGCTGAGGCTGCAGGGGGAGTCTCGCTGCAGCCGCGCAGAGGGGGCATTATTTAAAGGGGACGCAGCCTGACTGCCAGGAGCGGAGCGCGAGTCGGTCCGGCCAATGCGCATGCGCGAGGCGCGAGCGGCTTCTGCCGTCACAGTGCTTCCCACGGTTGTCTTAGAAACCGGTCCCTGAGGCTCGGCAAAGCAGGAGCCCTCCGTGGCAGTGCTTGGGTGGCGGGGCTCTGAGGCTCCGGCCTGACATCTCTACGGGGTCGACGGGAACGTCTCCGGATGCCAGGAGTCGCAAAGGGCCGACCAGGATGAGGAAACCCCAGGCGGAGTCCGGGGGAAGCAGCACGGCATCCCAGCCTCAGGCCTGCCCAGACGCTGTTGGGGTGAGTCTCCCCAAAAGTCGTGCCGCCGTCATCTCGAGGACAGGTCGGCCTGTGTGCCCCTGGGCTGTTCTCTCACCCGAGGGTCGTTCTCGTCGAGAGCAGAACCCCGCAGCCTCAGGGGTTGCCTGGAGGGGTGTGTTTCAATGCCTCTGCTGTATGACTCCGTGTGTGTGTGTGTGTGTGTGTGTGCAAAGATGACTTCCCAGTGCGTCAGGGACACACTTCCTGCAGATCCGTGTCATGATTGTATCTCTCTCCAAGCGTCTTTCTGCTTCATTGGGCAGGTCTCATGACCCTGGATTTCTTGGCTTCCATACGTGTCTCAGACAGGGAAGCTTCCTTGTTCTCCAGGTTTCTCCTCATGGGTGGGTGGATTGCCTAGAATGAGCGCTAGGCGACCGTGACTGGCCTTGTCTTCTAGGATAGGTGGTGTCGCATTTCCTCTGCATTTCCTGTCTCATTCTTGAGGGACATCCTCTCCCCTGCTCCTGTGTGGACTGAGTCCCTTGATCTTGTGGCCGAAACGAATGTCAGGGAACCAGAGGGACTGGGCTGGGGCTGGGGCTGGGGCTGGGTGCAGGGGAAGTTGGGTCAGGGCTAACAGGGAGGAGGAGGGTTGCGGGTGGGGCGAATTCTGCAGAAACTTCTTTGCTCCTCTGATAGACATTTGAAAACCTGGCTTGGGTCAGGCACAAGTCCCCCACCCACCGAATCACAGGTGTTCTTTGATTTCCCTTGGCTTTGACCGAAAGGTCACTTGTTCCCCCCTTCCACCGGCACATACCTGGACACCACCGTTTTTTTCGCCGTCTCCCGATAAGCCCCCGGTGACACACATTCACACCATGTGCTGTGGGATACGCCAGTGCCACGCGTGGTCACATGGTCTCCAGCTCGGATTCGCCCCTGTTCCTGCCCGCACGTGTCCTGTAAAGCGCGGTCAGCTTTCCGGGGCCCCAGGGCTTTCAGAAGCGGGGCAGGTCCCTGCTCTTTCGAAGGAGGAGGGAGGCAGAGGGCTGATGGATCAGTGAAGGTTCAGCTGACGCTGCGCCTTGAGACCTAGGGGATCATTCTGTGCTGCAGCGAGGCCCTGCCTGCCTCACCAGATGTGGTGAGCCCATCCTATCTCACTGGGAGGGGGCCAAAATCGGATCTGAACGGGAGTCCCCAGAACACAGCAGGCGTCCTAAAGCTCCCCTTCCCTCGGTGGAAGTCGGCTCAAGGAGATCCTGAGGGCGGGACTGCTTGGGGTTTGGCCCTGGGACAGGGAACCGGCGGCCCCCTCTCCCACGGCGTCCCAAGCTGCACCCCGTATCCACACGCCGCCGCGGCTGCAGCTGGGGCCTCGCTGCAGCCGCGCAGAGGGGGCATTATTTAAAGGGGACGCAGCCTGACTGCCAGGAGCGGAGCGCGAGTCGGTCCAGCCAATGCGCATGCGCGAGGGGCGAGCGGCTTCTGCCGTCACAGTGCTTCCCACGGTTGTCTTAGAAACCGGTCCCTGAGGCTCGGCAAAGCAGGAGCCCTCCGTGGCAGTGCTTGGGTGGCGGGGGTCTGAGGCTCCGGCCTGACATCTCTACGGGGTCGACGGGAACGTCTCCGGATGCCAGGAGTCGCAAAGGGCCGACCAGGATGAGGAAACCCCAGGCGGAGTCCGGGGGAAGCAGCACGGCATCCCAGCCTGAGGCCTGCCCATACGCTCTTGGGGTGAGTCTCCCCAAAAGTCGTGCCGCCGTCATCTCGAGGACAGGTCGGCCTGCGTGCCCCTGGGCTGTTCTCTCACCCGAGGGTCGTTCTCGTCGAGAGCAGAACCCCGCAGCCTCAGGGGTTGCCTGGAGGGGTGTGTTTCAATGCCTCTGCTGTATGACTCCGTGTGTGTGTGTGTGTGTGTGTGTGTGCAAAGATGATTTCCCAGTGCGTCAGGGACACACTTCCTGCAGATCCGCGTCATGATTGTATCTCTCTCCAAGCGTCTTTCTGCTTCATTGGGCAGGTCTCATGACCCTGGATTTCTTGGCTTCCATACGTGTCTCAGACAGGGAAGCTTTCTTGTTCTCCAGGTTTCTCCTCATGGGTGGCTGGATTGCCTAGAATGAGCGCTAGGCGACCGTGACTGGCCTTGTCTTCTAGGATAGGTGGTGTCGCATTTCCTCTGCACATCCTGTCTCATTCTTGAGGGACATCCTCTCCCCTGCTCCAGTGTGGACTGACTCCCTTGATCTTGTGGCCGAAACGAATGTCAGGGACCCAGAGGGACTGGGCTGGGGCTAGGGCTGGGGCTGGGGCTGGGGCTGGGGCTGGAGCTGCGGCTGGGGCTGGGTGCAGGGGAAGTGGCGTCAGGGCTACCAGGGAGGAGGAGGGTTGCGGGTGGGGCGAATTCTGCAGAAACTTCTTTGCTCCTCTGATAGGCATTTGAAAACCTGGCTTGGGTCAGGCACAGGTCCCCCACCCACCGAATCCCAGGTGTTCTTTGATTTTCCTTGGCATGGATCGAAAGGTCACTTGTTCCCCCCTTCCACTGGCACATACCTGGACACCACCGTTTGTTTCGCCGTCTCCCGATATGCCCCCGGTGACACACATTCACACCATGTGCTGTGGGATACGCCAGTGCCACGCGTGGTCACATGGTCTCCAGCTCGGATTCGCCCCTGTTCCTGCCCGCACGTGTCCTGTAAAGCGCGGTCGGCTTTCCGGGGCCCCAGGGCTTTTAGAAGCGGGGCAGGCCCCTGCTCTTTCGAACGAGGAGGGAGGCAGAGGGCTGATGGATCGGTGAAGGTTCAGCTGACGCTGCGCTTTGCGACCTATGGGATCATTCTGTGCTGCAGCGAGGCCCTGCCTGCCTCACCAGATGTGGTGAGCCCATCCTATCTCACTGGGAGGGGGCCAAAATCGGATCTGAACGGGAGTCCCCAGAACACAGCAGGCGTCCTAAAGCTCCCCTTCCCTCGGTGGAAGTCGGCTCAAGGAGATCCTGAGGGCGGGACTGCTTGGGGTTTGGCCCTGGGACAGGGAACCGGCGGCCCCCTCTCCCACGGCGTCCCAAGCTGCACCCCGTATCCACACGCCGCCGCGGCTGCAGCTGGGGCCTCGCTGCAGCCGCGCAGAGGGGGCATTATTTAAAGGGGACGCAGCCTGACTGCCAGGAGCGGAGCGCGAGTCGGTCCAGCCAATGCGCATGCGCGAGGGGCGAGCGGCTTCTGCCGTCACAGTGCTTCCCACGGTTGTCTTAGAAACCGGTCCCTGAGGCTCGGCAAAGCAGGAGCCCTCCGTGGCAGTGCTTGGGTGGCGGGGGTCTGAGGCTCCGGCCTGACATCTCTACGGGGTCGACGGGAACGTCTCCGGATGCCAGGAGTCGCAAAGGGCCGACCAGGATGAGGAAACCCCAGGCGGAGTCCGGGGGAAGCAGCACGGCATCCCAGCCTGAGGCCTGCCCATACGCTGTTGGGGTGAGTCTCCCCAAAAGTCGTGCCGCCGTCATCTCGAGGACAGGTCGGCCTGCGTGCCCCTGGGCTGTTCTCTCACCCGAGGGTCGTTCTCGTCGAGAGCAGAACCCCGCAGCCTCAGGGGTTGCCTGGAGGGGTGTGTTTCAATGCCTCTGCTGTATGACTCCGTGTGTGTGTGTGTGTGTGTGTGTGCAAAGATGATTTCCCAGTGCGTCAGGGACACACTTCCTGCAGATCCGTGTCACGATTGTATCTCTCTCCAAGCGTCTTTCTGCTTCATTGGGCAGGTCTCATGACCCTGGATTTCTTGGCTTCCATACGTGTCTCAGACAGGGAAGCTTCCTTGTTCTCCAGGTTTCTCCTCATGGGTGGCTGGATTGCCTAGAATGAGCGCTAGGCGACCGTGACTGGCCTTGTCTTCTAGGATAGGTGGTGTCGCATTTCCTCTGCACATCCTGTCTCATTCTTGAGGGACATCCTCTCCCCTGCTCCAGTGTGGACTGACTCCCTTGATCTTGTGGCCGAAACGAATGTCAGGGACCCAGAGGGACTGGGTTGGGGCTGGGGCTGGGGCTGGGGCTGGGGCTGGGGCTGGGGCTGCGGCTGGGGCTGGGTGCAGGGGAAGTGGCGTCAGGGCTACCAGGGAGGAGGAGGGTTGCGGGTGGGGCGAATTCTGCAGAAACTTCTTTGCTCCTCTGATAGGCATTTGAAAACCTGGCTTGGGTCAGGCACAGGTCCCCCACCCACCGAATCCCAGGTGTTCTTTGATTTTCCTTGGCATGGATCGAAAGGTCACTTGTTCCCCCCTTCCACTGGCACATACCTGGACACCACCGTTTGTTTCGCCGTCTCCCGATATGCCCCCGGTGACACACATTCACACCATGTGCTGTGGGATACGCCAGTGCCACGCGTGGTCACATGGTCTCCACCTCGGATTCGCCCCTGTTCCTGCCCGCACGTGTCCTGTAAAGCGCGGTCGGCTTTCCGGGGCCCCAGGGCTTTTAGAAGCGGGGCAGGCCCCTGCTCTTTCGAAGGAGGAGGGAGGCAGAGGGCTGATGGATCAGTGAAGGTTCAGCTGACGCTGCGCCTTGCGACCTATGGGATCATTCTGTGCTGCAGCGAGGCCCTGCCTGCCTCACCAGATGTGGTGAGCCCATCCTATCTCACTGGGAGGGGGCCAAAATCGGATCTGAACGGGAGTCCCCAGAATACAGCAGGCGTGCTGCATCGAGGCCCTGCCTGCCTCACCAGATGTGGTGAGCCCATCCTATCTCACTGGGAGGGGGCCAAAATCGGATCTGAACGGGAGTCCCCAGAACACAGCAGGCGTCCTGAAGCTCCCCTTCCCTCGTTGGAAGACGGCTCAAGGAGATCCTGAGGGCGGGACTGCTGGAGGTTTGGCCCTGGGACACGGAACAGGCTGCCCCCTCTCCCACGGCGTCCGAAGCTGCACCCCGTATCCACACGCCGCTGAGGCTGCAGGGGGAGTCTCGCTGCAGCCGCGCAGAGGGGGCATTATTTAAAGGGGACGCAGCCTGACTGCCAGGAGCGGAGCGCGAGTCGGTCCGGCCAATGCGCATGCGCGAGGGGCGAGCGGCTTCTGCCGTCACAGTGCTTCCCACGGTTGTCTTAGAAACCGGTCCCTGAGGCTCGACAAAGCAGGAGCCCTCCGTGGCAGTGCTTGGGTGGCGGGGCTCTGAGGCTCCGGCCTGACATCTCTACGGGGACGACGGGAATGTCTCCGGATGCCAGGAGTCGCAAAGGGCCGACCAGGATGAGGAAACCCCAGGCGGAGTCCGGGGGAAGCAGCACGGCATCCCAGCCTCAGGCCTGCCCAGACGCTGTTGGGGTGAGTCTCCCCAAAAGTCGTGCCGCCGTCATCTCGAGGACAGGTCGGCCTGTGTGCCCCTGGGCTGTTCTCTCACCCGAGGGTCGTTCTCGTCGAGAGCAGAACCCCGCAGCCTCAGGGGTTGCCTGGAGGGGTGTGTTTCAATGCCTCTGCTGTATGACTCCGTGTGTGTGTGTATGTGTGTGTGTGCAAAGATGATTTCCCAGTGCGTCAGGGACACACTTCCTGCAGATCCGTGTCATGATTGTATCTCTCTCCAAGCGTCTTTCTGCTTCATTGGGCAGGTCTCATGACCCTGGATTTCTTGGCTTCCATACGTGTCTCAGACAGGGAAGCTTCCTTGTTCTCCAGGTTTCTCCTCATGGGTGGCTGGATTGCCTAGAATGAGCGCTAGGCGACCGTGACTGGCCTTGTCTTCTAGGATAGGTGGTGTCGCATTTCCTCTGCACTTCCTGTCTCATTCTTGAGGGACATCCTCTCCCCTGCTCCTGTGTGGACTGAGTCCCTTGATCTTGTGGCCGAAACGAATGTCAGGGAACCAGAGGGACTGGGCTGGGGCTGGGGCTGGGGCTGGGGCTGGGGCTGGGGCTGGGGCTGGGTGCAGGGGAAGTTGGGTCAGGGCTACCAGGGAGGAGGAGGGTTGCGGGTGGGGCGAATTCTGCAGAAACTTCTTTGCTCCTCTGATAGGCATTTGAAAACCTGGCTTGGGTCAGGCACAAGTCCCCCACCCACCGAATCCCAGGTGTTCTTTGATTTTCCTTGGCATGGACCGAAAGGTCACTTGTTCCCCCCTTCCACTGGCACATACCTGGACACCACCGTTTTTTTCGCCGTCTCCCGATATGCCCCCGGTGACACACATTCACACCATGTGCTGTGGGATACGCCAGTGCCACGCGTGTTCACATGGTCTCCAGCTCGGATTCGCCCCTGTTCCTGCCCGCACGTGTCCTGTAAAGCGCGGTCGGCTTTCCGGGGCCCCAGGGCTTTTAGAAGCGGGGCAGGCCCCTGCTCTTTCGAAGGAGGAGGGAGGCAGAGGGCTGATGGATCAGTGAAGGTTCAGCTGACGCTGCGCCTTGAGACCTATGGGATCATTCTGTGCTGCAGCGAGGCCCTGCCTGCCTCACCAGATGTGGTGAGCCCATCCTATCTCACTGGGAGGGGGCCAAAATCGGATCTCAACGGGAGTCCCCAGAATACAGCAAGCGTGCTGCAGCGAGGCCCTGCCTGCCTCACCAGATGTGGTGAGCCCATCCTATCTCACTGGGAGGGGGCCAAAATCGGATCTGAACGGGAGTCCCCAGAACACAGCAGGCGTCCTAAAGCTCCCCTTCCCTCGGTGGAAGTCGGCTCAAGGAGATCCTGAGGGCGGGACTGCTTGGGGTTTGGCCCTGGGACAGGGAACCGGCGGCCCCCTCTCCCACGGCGTCCCAAGCTGCACCCCGTATCCACACGCCGCCGCGGCTGCAGCTGGGGCCTCGCTGCAGCCGCGCAGAGGGGGCATTATTTAAAGGGGACGCAGCCTGACTGCCAGGAGCGGAGCGCGAGTCGGTCCAGCCAATGCGCATGCGCGAGGGGCGAGCGTCTTCTGCCGTCACAGTGCTTCCCACGGTTGTCTTAGAAACCGGTCCCTGAGGCTCGGCAAAGCAGCAGCCCTCCGTGGCAGTGCTTGGGTGGCGGGGGTCTGAGGCTCCGGCCTGACATCTCTACGGGGTCGACGGGAACGTCTCCGGATGCCAGGAGTCGCAAAGGGCCGACCAGGATGAGGAAACCCCAGGCGGAGTCCGGGGGAAGCAGCACGGCATCCCAGCCTCAGGCCTGCCCAGACGCTGTTGGGGTGAGTCTCCCCAAAAGTCGTGCCGCCGTCATCTCGAGGACAGGTCGGCCTGCGTGCCCCTGGGCTGTTCTCTCACCCGAGGGTCGTTCTCGTCGAGAGCAGAACACCGCAGCCTCAGGGGTTGCCTGGAGGGGTGTGTTTCAATGCCTCTGCTGTATGACTCCGTGTGTGTGTGTGTGTGTGTGTGTGCAAAGATGATTTCCCAGTGCGTCAGGGACACACTTCCTGCAGATCCGTGTCATTATTGTATCTCTCTCCAAGCGTCTTTCTGCTAAATGGGGCAGGTCTCATGACCCTGGATTTCTTGGCTTCCATACGTGTCTCAGACAGGGAAGCTTCCTTGTTCTCCAGGTTTCTCCTCATGGGTGGCTGGATTGCCTAGAATGAGCGCTAGGCGACCGTGACTGGCCTTGTCTTCTAGGATAGGTGGTGTCGCATTTCCTCTGCACTTCCTGTCTCATTCTTGAGGGACATCCTCTCCCCTGCTCCAGTGTGGACTGACTCCCTTGATCTTGTGGCCGAAACGAATGTCAGGGACCCAGAGGGACTGGGCTGGGGCTGGGGCTGGGGCTGGGGCTGGGGCTGGGGCTGGGGTTGGGGCTGGGGCTGCGGCTGGGGCTGGGTGCAGGGGAAGTGGCGTCAGGGCTACCAGGGAGGAGGAGGGTTGCGGGTGGGGCGAATTCTGCAGAAACTTCTTTGCTCCTCTGATAGGCATTTGAAAACCTGGCTTGGGTCAGGCACAAGTTCCCCACCCACCGAATCCCAGGTGTTCTTTGATTTTCCTTGGCATGGACCGAAAGGTCACTTGTTCCCCCCTTCCACTGGCACATACCTGGACACCACCGTTTGTTTCACCGTCTCCCGATATGCGCCCGGTGACACACATTCACACCATGTGCTGTGGGATACGCCAGTGCCACGCGTGGTCACATGGTCTCCACCTCGGATTCGCCCCTGTTCCTGCCCGCACGTGTCCTGTAAAGCGCGGTCGGCTTTCCGGGGCCCCAGGGCTTTTAGAAGCGGGGCAGGCCCCTGCTCTTTCGAAGGAGGAGGGAGGCAGAGGGCTGATGGATCAGTGAAGGTTCAGCTGACGCTGCGCCTTGAGACCTATGGGATCATTCTGTGCTGCAGCGAGGCCCTGCCTGCCTCACCAGATGTGGTGAGCCCATCCTATCTCACTGGGAGGGGGCCAAAATCGGATCTCAACGGGAGTCCCCAGAATACAGCAAGCGTGCTGCATCGAGGCCCTGCCTGCCTCACCAGATGCGGTGAGCCCATCCTATCTCACTGGGAGGGGGCCAAAATCGGATCTGAACGGGAGTCCCCAGAACACAGCAGGCGTCCTGAAGCTCCCCTTCCCTCGTTGGAAGACGGCTCAAGGAGATCCTGAGGGCGGGACTGCTGGAGGTTTGGCCCTGGGACACGGAACCGGCTGCCCCCTGTCCCACGGCGTCCCAAGCTGCACCCCGTATCCACACGCCGCTGAGGCTGAAGGGGGAGTCTCGCTGCAGCCGCGCAGAGGGGGCATTATTTAAAGGGGACGCAGCCTGACTGCCAGGAGCGGAGCGCGAGTCGGTCCGGCCAATACGCATGCGCGAGGCGCGAGCGGCTTCTGCCATCACAGTGCTTCCCACGGTTGCCTTAGAAACCGGTCCCTGAGGCTCGGCAAAGCAGGAGCCCTCCGTGGCAGTGCTTGGGTGGCGGGGCTCTGAGGCTCCGGCCTGACATCTCTACGGGGTCGACGGGAACGTCTCCGGATGCCAGGAGTCGCCAAGGGCCGACCAGGATGAGGAAACCCCAGGCGGAGTCCGGGGGAAGCAGCACGGCATCCCAGCCTCAGGCCTGCCCAGACGCTGTTGGGGTGAGTCTCCCCAAAAGTCGTGCCGCCGTCATCTCGAGGACAGGTCGGCCTGTGTGCCCCTGGGCTGTTCTCTCACCCGAGGGTCGTTCTCGTCGAGAGCAGAACCCCGCAGCCTCAGGGGTTGCCTGGAGGGGTGTGTTTCAATGCCTCTGCTGTATGACTCCGTGTGTGTGTGTGTGTGTGTGTGTGTGCAAAGATGATTTCCCAGTGCGTCAGGGACACACTTCCTGCAGATCCGTGTCATGATTGTATCTCTCTCCAAGCGTCTTTCTGCTTCATTGGGCAGGTCTCATGACCCTGGATTTCTTGGCTTCCATACGTGTCTCAGACAGGGAAGCTTCCTTGTTCTCCAGGTTTCTCCTCATGGGTGGGTGGATTGCCTAGAATGAGCGCTAGGCGACCTTGACTGGCCTTGTCTTCTAGGATAGGTGGTGTCGCATTTCCTCTGCATTTCCTGTCTCATTCTTGAGGGACATCCTCTCCCCTGCTCCTGTGTGGACTGAGTCCCTTGATCTTGTGGCCGAAACGAATGTCAGGGAACCAGAGGGACTGGGCTGGGGCTGGGGCTGGGGCTGGGTGCAGGGGAAGTTGGGTCAGGGCTACCAGGGAGGAGGAGGGTTGCGGGTGGGGCGAATTCTGCAGAAACTTCTTTGCTCCTCTGATAGGCATTTGAAAACCTGGCTTGGGTCAGGCACAAGTCCCCCACCCACCGAATCACAGGTGTTCTTTGATTTCCCTTGGCTTTGACCGAAAGGTCACTTGTTCCCCCCTTCCACCGGCACATACCTGGACACCACCGTTTTTTTCGCCGTCTCCCGATATGCCCCCGGTGACACACATTCACACCATGTGCTGTGGGATACGCCAGTGCCACGCGTGGTCACATGGTCTCCAGCTCGGATTCGCCCCTGTTCCTGCCCGCACGTGTCCTGTAAAGCGCGGTCAGCTTTCCGGGGCCCCAGGGCTTTCAGAAGCGGGGCAGGTCCCTGCTCTTTCGAAGGAGGAGGGAGGCAGAGGGCTGATGGATCAGTGAAGGTTCAGCTGACGCTGCGCCTTGAGACCTAGGGGATCATTCTGTGCTGCAGCGAGGCCCTGCCTGCCTCACCAGATGTGGTGAGCCCATCCTATCTCACTGGGAGGGGGCCAAAATCGGATCTGAACGGGAGTCCCCAGAACACAGCAGGCGTCCTGAAGCTCCCCTTCCCGCGTTGGAAGACGGCTCAAGGACATCCTGAGGGCGGGACTGCTTGGGGTTTGGCCCTGGGACAGGGAACCGGCGGCCCCCTCTCCCACGGCGTCCCAAGCTGCACCCCGTATCTACACGCCGCCGCGGCTGCAGCTGGGGCCTCGCTGCAGCCGCGCAGAAGGGGCATTATTTAAAGGGGACGCAGCCTGACTGCCAGGATCGGAGCGCGAGTCGGTCCAGCCTATGCGCATGCGCGAGGGGCGAGGGGCTTCTGCCGTCACAGTGCTTCCCACGGTTGTCTTAGAAACCGGTCCCTGAGGCTCGGCAAAGCAGGAGCCCTCCGTGGCAGTGCTTGGGTGGCGGGGGTCTGAGGCTCCGGCCTGACATCTCTACGGGGTCGACGGGAACGTCTCCGGATGCCAGGAGTCGCAAAGGGCCGACCAGGATGAGGAAACCCCAGGCGGAGTCCGGGGGAAGCAGCACGGCATCCCAGCCTCAGGCCTGCCCAGACGCTGTTGGGGTGAGTCTCCCCAAAAGTCGTGCCGCCGTCATCTCGAGGACAGGTCGGCCTGCGTGCTCCTGGGCTGTTCTCTCACCCGAGGGTCGTTCTCGTCGAGAGCAGAACCCCGCAGCCTCAGGGGTTGCCTGGAGGGGTGTGTTTCAATGCCTCTGCTGTATGACTCCGTGTGTGTGTGTGTGTGTGTGTGTGCAAAGATGATTTCCCAGTGCGTCAGGGACACACTTCCTGCAGATCCGCGTCATGATTGTATCTCTCTTCAAGCGTCTTTCTGCTTCATTGGGCAGGTCTCATGACCCTGGATTTCTTGGCTTCCATACGTGTCTCAGACAGGGAAGCTTCCTTGTTCTCCAGGTTTCTCCTCATGGGTGGCTGGATTGCCTAGAATGAGCGCTAGGCGACCGTGACTGGCCTTGTCTTCTAGGATAGGTGGTGTCGCATTTCCTCTGCATTTCCTGTCTCATTCTTGAGGGACATCCTCTCCCCTGCTCCTGTGTGGACTGAGTCCCTTGATCTTGTGGCCGAAACGAATGTCAGGGAACCAGAGGGACTGGGCTGGGGCTGGGGCTGGGGCTGGGGCTGGGGCTGGGGCTGGGGCTGCGGCTGGGGCTGGGTGCAGGGGAAGTTGCGTCAGGGCTACCAGGGAGGAGGAGGGTTGCGGGTGGGGCGAATTCTGCAGAAACTTCTTTGCTCCTCTGATAGGCATTTGAAAACCTGGCTTGGGTCAGGCACAGGTCCCCCACCCACCGAATCCCAGGTGTTCTTTGATTTTCCTTGGCATGGACCGAAAGGTCACTTGTTCCCCCCTTCCACTGGCACATACCTGGACACCACCGTTTGTTTCGCCGTCTCCCGATATGCCCCCGGTGACACACATTCACACCATGTGCTGTGGGATACGCCAGTGCCACGCGTGGTCACATGGTCTCCAGCTCGGATTCGCCCCTGTTCCTGCCCGCACGTGTCCTGTAAAGCGCGGTCGGCTTTCCGGGGCCCCAGGGCTTTTAGAAGCGGGGCAGGCCCCTGCTCTTTCGAAGGAGGAGGGAGGCAGAGGGCTGATGGATCAGTGAAGGTTCAGCTGACGCTGCGCCTTGCGACCTATGGGATCATTCTGTGCTGCAGCGAGGCCCTGCCTGCCTCACCAGATGTGGTGAGCCCATCCTATCTCACTGGGAGGGGGCCAAAATCGGATCTGAACGGGAGTCCCCAGAATACAGCAGGCGTGCTACATCGAGGCCCTGCCTGCCTCACCAGATGTGGTGAGCCCATCCTATCTCACTGGTTGGGGGCCAAAATCCGATCTGAACGGGAGTCCCCAGAACACAGCAGGCGTCCTGAAGCTCCCCTTCCCTCGTTGGAAGACCGCTCAAGGAGATCCTGAGGGCGGGACTGCTGGAGGTTTGGCCCTGGGACACGGAACCGGCTGCCCCCTGTCCCACGGCGTCCCAAGCTTCACCCCGTATCCACACGCCGCTGAGGCTGCAGGGGGAGTCTCGCTGCAGCCGCGCAGAGGGGGCATTATTTAAAGGGGACGCAGCCTGACTGCCAGGAGCGGAGCGCGAGTCGGTCCGGCCAATGCGCATGCGCGAGGCGCGAGCGGCTTCTGCCGTCACAGTGCTTCCCACGGTTGTCTTAGAAACCGGTCCCTGAGGCTCGGCAAAGCAGGAGCCCTCCGTGGCAGTGCTTGGGTGGCGGGGCTCTGAGGCTCCGGCCTGACATCTCTACGGGGACGACGGGAATGTCTCCGGATGCCAGGAGTCACAAAGGGCCGACCCGGATGAGGAAACCCCAGGCGGAGTCCGGGGGAAGCAGCACGGCATCCCAGCCTCAGGCCTGCCCAGACGCTGTTGGGGTGAGTCTCCCCAAAATTCGTGCCGCCGTCATCTCGAGGACAGGTCGGCCTGTGTGCCCCTGGGCTGTTCTCTCACCCGAGGGTCGTTCTCGTCGAGAGCAGAACCCCGCAGCCTCAGGGGTTGCCTGGAGGGGTGTGTTTCAATGCCTCTGCTGTATGACTCCGTGTGTGTGTGTGTGTGTGTGTGTGCAAAGATGATTTCCCAGTGCGTCAGGGACACACTTCCTGCAGATCCGTGTCATGATTGTATCTCTCTCCAAGCGTCTTTCTGCTTCATTGGGCAGGTCTCATGACCCTGGATTTCTTGGCTTCCATACGTGTCTCAGACAGGGAAGCTTCCTTGTTCTCCAGGTTTCTCCTCATGGGTGGGTGGATTGCCTAGAATGAGCGCTAGGCGACCGTGACTGGCCTTGTCTTCTAGGATAGGTGGTGTCGCATTTCCTCTGCACTTCCTGTCTCATTCTTGAGGGACATCCTCTCCCCTGCTCTTGTGTGGACTGAGTCCCTTGATCTTGTGGCCGAAACGAATGTCAGGGAACCAGAGGGACTGGGCTGGGGCTGGGGCTGGGGCTGGGGCTGGGGCTGGGGCTGGGGCTGGGTGCAGGGGAAGTTGGGTCAGGGCTACCAGGGAGGAGGAGGGTTGCGGGTGGGGCGAATTCTGCAGAAACTTCTTTGCTCCTCTGATAGGCATTTGAAAACCTGGCTTGGGTCAGGCACAAGTCCCCCACCCACCGAATCACAGGTGTTCTTTGATTTCCCTTGGCTTTGACCGAAAGGTCACTTGTTCCCCCCTTCCACCGGCACATACCTGGACACCACCGTTTTTTTCGCCGTCTCCCGATAAGCCCTCGGTGACACACATTCACACCATGTGCTGTGGGATACGCCAGTGCCACGCGTGGTCACATGGTCTCCAGCTCGGATTCGCCCCTGTTCCTGCCCGCACGTGTCCTGTAAAGCGCGGTCAGCTTTCCGGGGCCCCAGGGCTTTCAGAAGCGGGGCAGGTCCCTGCTCTTTCGAAGGAGGAGGGAGGCAGAGGGCTGATGGATCAGTGAAGGTTCAGCTGACGCTGCGCCTTGAGACCTATGGGATCATTCTGTGCTGCAGCGAGGCCCTGCCTGCCTCACCAGATGTGGTGAGCCCATCCTATCTCACTGGGAGGGGGCCAAAATCGGATCTGAACGGGAGTCCCCAGAACACAGCAGGCGTCCTAAAGCTCCCCTTCCCTCGGTGGAAGTCGGCTCAAGGAGATCCTGAGGGCGGGACTGCTTGGGGTTTGGCCCTGGGACAGGGAACCGGCGGCCCCCTCTCCCACGGCGTCCCAAGCTGCACCCCGTATCCACACGCCGCCGCGGCTGCAGCTGGGGCCTCGCTGCAGCCGCGCAGAGGGGGCATTATTTAAAGGGGACGCAGCCTGACTGCCAGGAGCGGAGCGCGAGTCGGTCCAGCCAATGCGCATGCGCGAGGGGCGAGCGGCTTCTGCCGTCACAGTGCTTCCCACGGTTGTCTTAGAAACCGGTCCCTGAGGCTCGGCAAAGCAGGAGCCCTCCGTGGCAGTGCTTGGGTGGCGGGGGTCTGAGGCTCCGGCCTGACATCTCTACGGGGTCGACGGGAACGTCTCCGGATGCCAGGAGTCGCAAAGGGCCGACCAGGATGAGGAAACCCCAGGCGGAGTCCGGGGGAAGCAGCACGGCATCCCAGCCTGAGGCCTGCCCATACGCTGTTGGGGTGAGTCTCCCCAAAAGTCGTGCCGCCGTCATCTCGAGGACAGGTCGGCCTGCGTGCCCCTGGGCTGTTCTCTCACCCGAGGGTCGTTCTCGTCGAGAGCAGAACACCGCAGCCTCAGGGGTTGCCTGGAGGGGTGTGTTTCAATGCCTCTGCTGTATGACTCCGTGTGTGTGTGTGTGTGTGTGTGTGCAAAGATGATTTCCCAGTGCGTCAGGGACACACTTCCTGCAGATCCGTGTCATGATTGTATCTCTCTCCAAGCGTCTTTCTGCTAAATTGGGCAGGTCTCATGACCCTGGATTTCTTGGCTTCCATACGTGTCTCAGATAGGGAAGCTTCCTTGTTCTCCAGGTTTCTCCTCATGGGTGGGTGGATTGCCTAGAATGAGCGCTAGGCGACCGTGACTGGCCTTGTCTTCTAGGATAGGTGGTGTCGCATTTCCTCTGCACTTCCTGTCTCATTCTTGAGGGACATCCTCTCCCCTGCTCCAGTGTGGACTGACTCCCTTGATCTTGTGGCCCAAACGAATGTCAGGGACCCAGAGGGACTGGGCTGGGGCTGGGGCTGGGGCTGGGGCTGGGGTTGGGGCTGGGGCTGCGGCTGGGGCTGGGTGCAGGGGAAGTTGGGTCAGGGCTACCAGGGAGGAGGAGGGTTGCGGGTGGGGCGAATTCTGCAGAAACTTCTTTGCTCCTCTGATAGGCATTTGGAAACCTGGCTTGGGTCAGGCACAAGTCCCCCACCCACCGAATCCCAGGTGTTCTTTGATTTTCCTTGGCATGGACCGAAAGGTCACTTGTTCCCCCCTTCCACTGGCACATACCTGGACACCACCGTTTTTTTCGCCGTCTCCCGATATGCCCCCGGTGACACACATTCACACCATGTGCTGTGGGATACGCCAGTGCCACGCGTGGTCACATGGTCTCCACCTCGGATTCGCCCCTGTTCCTGCCCGCACGTGTCCTGTAAAGCGCGGTCGGCTTTCCGGGGCCCCAGGGCTTTTAGAAGCGGGGCAGGCCCCTGCTCTTTCGAAGGAGGAGGGAGGCAGAGGGCTGATGGATCAGTGAAGGTTCAGCTGACGCTGCGCCTTGCGACCTATGGGATCATTCTGTGCTGCAGCGAGGCCCTGCCTGCCTCACCAGATGTGGTGAGCCCATCCTATCTCACTGGGAGGGGGCCAAAATCGGATCTGAACGGGAGTCCCCAGAACACAGCAGGCGTCCTGAAGCTCCCCTTCCCTCGTTGGAAGACGGCTCAAGGAGATCCTGAGGGCGGGACTGCTGGAGGTTTGGCCCTGGGACACGGAACAGGCTGCCCCCTGTCCCACGGCGTCCGAAGCTGCACCCCGTATCCACACGCCGCTGAGGCTGCAGGGGGAGTCTCGCTGCAGCCGCGCAGAGGGGGCATTATTTAAAGGGGACGCAGCCTGACTGCCAGGAGCGGAGCGCGAGTCGGTCCGGCCAATGCGCATGCGCGAGGGGCGAGCGGCTTCTGCCGTCACAGTGCTTCCCACGGTTGTCTTAGAAACCGGTCCCTGAGGCTCGACAAAGCAGGAGCCCTCCGTGGCAGTGCTTGGGTGGCGGGGCTCTGAGGCTCCGGCCTGACATCTCTACGGGGACGACGGGAATGTCTCCGGATGCCAGGAGTCGCAAAGGGCCGACCAGGATGAGGAAACCCCAGGCGGAGTCCGGGGGAAGCAGCACGGCATCCCAGCCTCAGGCCTGCCCAGACGCTGTTGGGGTGAGTCTCCCCAAAAGTCGTGCCGCCGTCATCTCGAGGACAGGTCGGCCTGTGTGCCCCTGGGCTGTTCTCTCACCCGAGGGTCGTTCTCGTCGAGAGCAGAACCCCGCAGCCTCAGGGGTTGCCTGGAGGGGTGTGTTTCAATGCCTCTGCTGTATGACTCCGTGTGTGTGTGTGTGTGTGTGTGTGCAAAGATGATTTCCCAGTGCGTCAGGGACACACTTCCTGCAGATCCGTGTCATGATTGTATCTCTCTCCAAGCGTCTTTCTGCTTCATTGGGCAGGTCTCATGACCCTGGATTTCTTGGCTTCCATACGTGTCTCAGACAGGGAAGCTTCCTTGTTCTCCAGGTTTCTCCTCATGGGTGGCTGGATTGCCTAGAATGAGCGCTAGGCGACCGTGACTGGCCTTGTCTTCTAGGATAGGTGGTGTCGCATTTCCTCTGCACTTCCTGTCTCATTCTTGAGGGACATCCTCTCCCCTGCTCCTGTGTGGACTGAGTCCCTTGATCTTGTGGCCGAAACGAATGTCAGGGAACCAGAGGGACTGGGCTGGGGCTGGGGCTGGGGCTGGGGCTGGGGCTGGGGCTGGGGCTGGGTGCAGGGGAAGTTGGGTCAGGGCTACCAGGGAGGAGGAGGGTTGCGGGTGGGGCGAATTCTGCAGAAACTTCTTTGCTCCTCTGATAGGCATTTGAAAACCTGGCTTGGGTCAGGCACAAGTCCCCCACCCACCGAATCCCAGGTGTTCTTTGATTTTCCTTGGCATGGACCGAAAGGTCACTTGTTCCCCCCTTCCACTGGCACATACCTGGACACCACCGTTTTTTTCGCCGTCTCCCGATATGCCCCCGGTGACACACATTCACACCATGTGCTGTGGGATACGCCAGTGCCACGCGTGTTCACATGGTCTCCAGCTCGGATTCGCCCCTGTTCCTGCCCGCACGTGTCCTGTAAAGCGCGGTCGGCTTTCCGGGGCCCCAGGGCTTTTAGAAGCGGGGCAGGCCCCTGCTCTTTCGAAGGAGGAGGGAGGCAGAGGGCTGATGGATCAGTGAAGGTTCAGCTGACGCTGCGCCTTGAGACCTATGGGATCATTCTGTGCTGCAGCGAGGCCCTGCCTGCCTCACCAGATGTGGTGAGCCCATCCTATCTCACTGGGAGGGGGCCAAAATCGGATCTCAACGGGAGTCCCCAGAATACAGCAAGCGTGCTGCAGCGAGGCCCTGCCTGCCTCACCAGATGTGGTGAGCCCATCCTATCTCACTGGGAGGGGGCCAAAATCGGATCTGAACGGGAGTCCCCAGAACACAGCAGGCGTCCTAAAGCTCCCCTTCCCTCGGTGGAAGTCGGCTCAAGGAGATCCTGAGGGCGGGACTGCTTGGGGTTTGGCCCTGGGACAGGGAACCGGCGGCCCCCTCTCCCACGGCGTCCCAAGCTGCACCCCGTATCCACACGCCGCCGCGGCTGCAGCTGGGGCCTCGCTGCAGCCGCGCAGAGGGGGCATTATTTAAAGGGGACGCAGCCTGACTGCCAGGAGCGGAGCGCGAGTCGGTCCAGCCAATGCGCATGCGCGAGGGGCGAGCGTCTTCTGCCGTCACAGTGCTTCCCACGGTTGTCTTAGAAACCGGTCCCTGAGGCTCGGCAAAGCAGCAGCCCTCCGTGGCAGTGCTTGGGTGGCGGGGGTCTGAGGCTCCGGCCTGACATCTCTACGGGGTCGACGGGAACGTCTCCGGATGCCAGGAGTCGCAAAGGGCCGACCAGGATGAGGAAACCCCAGGCGGAGTCCGGGGGAAGCAGCACGGCATCCCAGCCTCAGGCCTGCCCAGACGCTGTTGGGGTGAGTCTCCCCAAAAGTCGTGCCGCCGTCATCTCGAGGACAGGTCGGCCTGCGTGCCCCTGGGCTGTTCTCTCACCCGAGGGTCGTTCTCGTCGAGAGCAGAACACCGCAGCCTCAGGGGTTGCCTGGAGGGGTGTGTTTCAATGCCTCTGCTGTATGACTCCGTGTGTGTGTGTGTGTGTGTGTGTGCAAAGATGATTTCCCAGTGCGTCAGGGACACACTTCCTGCAGATCCGTGTCATTATTGTATCTCTCTCCAAGCGTCTTTCTGCTAAATGGGGCAGGTCTCATGACCCTGGATTTCTTGGCTTCCATACGTGTCTCAGACAGGGAAGCTTCCTTGTTCTCCAGGTTTCTCCTCATGGGTGGCTGGATTGCCTAGAATGAGCGCTAGGCGACCGTGACTGGCCTTGTCTTCTAGGATAGGTGGTGTCGCATTTCCTCTGCACTTCCTGTCTCATTCTTGAGGGACATCCTCTCCCCTGCTCCAGTGTGGACTGACTCCCTTGATCTTGTGGCCGAAACGAATGTCAGGGACCCAGAGGGACTGGGCTGGGGCTGGGGCTGGGGCTGGGGCTGGGGCTGGGGCTGGGGTTGGGGCTGGGGCTGCGGCTGGGGCTGGGTGCAGGGGAAGTGGCGTCAGGGCTACCAGGGAGGAGGAGGGTTGCGGGTGGGGCGAATTCTGCAGAAACTTCTTTGCTCCTCTGATAGGCATTTGAAAACCTGGCTTGGGTCAGGCACAAGTTCCCCACCCACCGAATCCCAGGTGTTCTTTGATTTTCCTTGGCATGGACCGAAAGGTCACTTGTTCCCCCCTTCCACTGGCACATACCTGGACACCACCGTTTGTTTCACCGTCTCCCGATATGCGCCCGGTGACACACATTCACACCATGTGCTGTGGGATACGCCAGTGCCACGCGTGGTCACATGGTCTCCACCTCGGATTCGCCCCTGTTCCTGCCCGCACGTGTCCTGTAAAGCGCGGTCGGCTTTCCGGGGCCCCAGGGCTTTTAGAAGCGGGGCAGGCCCCTGCTCTTTCGAAGGAGGAGGGAGGCAGAGGGCTGATGGATCAGTGAAGGTTCAGCTGACGCTGCGCCTTGAGACCTATGGGATCATTCTGTGCTGCAGCGAGGCCCTGCCTGCCTCACCAGATGTGGTGAGCCCATCCTATCTCACTGGGAGGGGGCCAAAATCGGATCTCAACGGGAGTCCCCAGAATACAGCAAGCGTGCTGCATCGAGGCCCTGCCTGCCTCACCAGATGCGGTGAGCCCATCCTATCTCACTGGGAGGGGGCCAAAATCGGATCTGAACGGGAGTCCCCAGAACACAGCAGGCGTCCTGAAGCTCCCCTTCCCTCGTTGGAAGACGGCTCAAGGAGATCCTGAGGGCGGGACTGCTGGAGGTTTGGCCCTGGGACACGGAACCGGCTGCCCCCTGTCCCACGGCGTCCCAAGCTGCACCCCGTATCCACACGCCGCTGAGGCTGAAGGGGGAGTCTCGCTGCAGCCGCGCAGAGGGGGCATTATTTAAAGGGGACGCAGCCTGACTGCCAGGAGCGGAGCGCGAGTCGGTCCGGCCAATACGCATGCGCGAGGCGCGAGCGGCTTCTGCCATCACAGTGCTTCCCACGGTTGCCTTAGAAACCGGTCCCTGAGGCTCGGCAAAGCAGGAGCCCTCCGTGGCAGTGCTTGGGTGGCGGGGCTCTGAGGCTCCGGCCTGACATCTCTACGGGGTCGACGGGAACGTCTCCGGATGCCAGGAGTCGCCAAGGGCCGACCAGGATGAGGAAACCCCAGGCGGAGTCCGGGGGAAGCAGCACGGCATCCCAGCCTCAGGCCTGCCCAGACGCTGTTGGGGTGAGTCTCCCCAAAAGTCGTGCCGCCGTCATCTCGAGGACAGGTCGGCCTGTGTGCCCCTGGGCTGTTCTCTCACCCGAGGGTCGTTCTCGTCGAGAGCAGAACCCCGCAGCCTCAGGGGTTGCCTGGAGGGGTGTGTTTCAATGCCTCTGCTGTATGACTCCGTGTGTGTGTGTGTGTGTGTGTGTGTGCAAAGATGATTTCCCAGTGCGTCAGGGACACACTTCCTGCAGATCCGTGTCATGATTGTATCTCTCTCCAAGCGTCTTTCTGCTTCATTGGGCAGGTCTCATGACCCTGGATTTCTTGGCTTCCATACGTGTCTCAGACAGGGAAGCTTCCTTGTTCTCCAGGTTTCTCCTCATGGGTGGGTGGATTGCCTAGAATGAGCGCTAGGCGACCTTGACTGGCCTTGTCTTCTAGGATAGGTGGTGTCGCATTTCCTCTGCATTTCCTGTCTCATTCTTGAGGGACATCCTCTCCCCTGCTCCTGTGTGGACTGAGTCCCTTGATCTTGTGGCCGAAACGAATGTCAGGGAACCAGAGGGACTGGGCTGGGGCTGGGGCTGGGGCTGGGTGCAGGGGAAGTTGGGTCAGGGCTACCAGGGAGGAGGAGGGTTGCGGGTGGGGCGAATTCTGCAGAAACTTCTTTGCTCCTCTGATAGGCATTTGAAAACCTGGCTTGGGTCAGGCACAAGTCCCCCACCCACCGAATCACAGGTGTTCTTTGATTTCCCTTGGCTTTGACCGAAAGGTCACTTGTTCCCCCCTTCCACCGGCACATACCTGGACACCACCGTTTTTTTCGCCGTCTCCCGATATGCCCCCGGTGACACACATTCACACCATGTGCTGTGGGATACGCCAGTGCCACGCGTGGTCACATGGTCTCCAGCTCGGATTCGCCCCTGTTCCTGCCCGCACGTGTCCTGTAAAGCGCGGTCAGCTTTCCGGGGCCCCAGGGCTTTCAGAAGCGGGGCAGGTCCCTGCTCTTTCGAAGGAGGAGGGAGGCAGAGGGCTGATGGATCAGTGAAGGTTCAGCTGACGCTGCGCCTTGAGACCTAGGGGATCATTCTGTGCTGCAGCGAGGCCCTGCCTGCCTCACCAGATGTGGTGAGCCCATCCTATCTCACTGGGAGGGGGCCAAAATCGGATCTGAACGGGAGTCCCCAGAACACAGCAGGCGTCCTGAAGCTCCCCTTCCCTCGTTGGAAGACGGCTCAAGGACATCCTGAGGGCGGGACTGCTTGGGGTTTGGCCCTGGGACAGGGAACCGGCGGCCCCCTCTCCCACGGCGTCCCAAGCTGCACCCCGTATCTACACGCCGCCGCGGCTGCAGCTGGGGCCTCGCTGCAGCCGCGCAGAAGGGGCATTATTTAAAGGGGACGCAGCCTGACTGCCAGGATCGGAGCGCGAGTCGGTCCAGCCTATGCGCATGCGCGAGGGGCGAGGGGCTTCTGCCGTCACAGTGCTTCCCACGGTTGTCTTAGAAACCGGTCCCTGAGGCTCGGCAAAGCAGGAGCCCTCCGTGGCAGTGCTTGGGTGGCGGGGGTCTGAGGCTCCGGCCTGACATCTCTACGGGGTCGACGGGAACGTCTCCGGATGCCAGGAGTCGCAAAGGGCCGACCAGGATGAGGAAACCCCAGGCGGAGTCCGGGGGAAGCAGCACGGCATCCCAGCCTCAGGCCTGCCCAGACGCTGTTGGGGTGAGTCTCCCCAAAAGTCGTGCCGCCGTCATCTCGAGGACAGGTCGGCCTGCGTGCTCCTGGGCTGTTCTCTCACCCGAGGGTCGTTCTCGTCGAGAGCAGAACCCCGCAGCCTCAGGGGTTGCCTGGAGGGGTGTGTTTCAATGCCTCTGCTGTATGACTCCGTGTGTGTGTGTGTGTGTGTGTGTGCAAAGATGATTTCCCAGTGCGTCAGGGACACACTTCCTGCAGATCCGCGTCATGATTGTATCTCTCTTCAAGCGTCTTTCTGCTTCATTGGGCAGGTCTCATGACCCTGGATTTCTTGGCTTCCATACGTGTCTCAGACAGGGAAGCTTCCTTGTTCTCCAGGTTTCTCCTCATGGGTGGCTGGATTGCCTAGAATGAGCGCTAGGCGACCGTGACTGGCCTTGTCTTCTAGGATAGGTGGTGTCGCATTTCCTCTGCATTTCCTGTCTCATTCTTGAGGGACATCCTCTCCCCTGCTCCTGTGTGGACTGAGTCCCTTGATCTTGTGGCCGAAACGAATGTCAGGGAACCAGAGGGACTGGGCTGGGGCTGGGGCTGGGGCTGGGGCTGGGGCTGGGGCTGGGGCTGCGGCTGGGGCTGGGTGCAGGGGAAGTTGCGTCAGGGCTACCAGGGAGGAGGAGGGTTGCGGGTGGGGCGAATTCTGCAGAAACTTCTTTGCTCCTCTGATAGGCATTTGAAAACCTGGCTTGGGTCAGGCACAGGTCCCCCACCCACCGAATCCCAGGTGTTCTTTGATTTTCCTTGGCATGGACCGAAAGGTCACTTGTTCCCCCCTTCCACTGGCACATACCTGGACACCACCGTTTGTTTCGCCGTCTCCCGATATGCCCCCGGTGACACACATTCACACCATGTGCTGTGGGATACGCCAGTGCCACGCGTGGTCACATGGTCTCCAGCTCGGATTCGCCCCTGTTCCTGCCCGCACGTGTCCTGTAAAGCGCGGTCGGCTTTCCGGGGCCCCAGGGCTTTTAGAAGCGGGGCAGGCCCCTGCTCTTTCGAAGGAGGAGGGAGGCAGAGGGCTGATGGATCAGTGAAGGTTCAGCTGACGCTGCGCCTTGCGACCTATGGGATCATTCTGTGCTGCAGCGAGGCCCTGCCTGCCTCACCAGATGTGGTGAGCCCATCCTATCTCACTGGGAGGGGGCCAAAATCGGATCTGAACGGGAGTCCCCAGAATACAGCAGGCGTGCTACATCGAGGCCCTGCCTGCCTCACCAGATGTGGTGAGCCCATCCTATCTCACTGGTAGGGGGCCAAAATCCGATCTGAACGGGAGTCCCCAGAACACAGCAGGCGTCCTGAAGCTCCCCTTCCCTCGTTGGAAGACCGCTCAAGGAGATCCTGAGGGCGGGACTGCTGGAGGTTTGGCCCTGGGACACGGAACCGGCTGCCCCCTGTCCCACGGCGTCCCAAGCTTCACCCCGTATCCACACGCCGCTGAGGCTGCAGGGGGAGTCTCGCTGCAGCCGCGCAGAGGGGGCATTATTTAAAGGGGACGCAGCCTGACTGCCAGGAGCGGAGCGCGAGTCGGTCCGGCCAATGCGCATGCGCGAGGCGCGAGCGGCTTCTGCCGTCACAGTGCTTCCCACGGTTGTCTTAGAAACCGGTCCCTGAGGCTCGGCAAAGCAGGAGCCCTCCGTGGCAGTGCTTGGGTGGCGGGGCTCTGAGGCTCCGGCCTGACATCTCTACGGGGACGACGGGAATGTCTCCGGATGCCAGGAGTCACAAAGGGCCGACCCGGATGAGGAAACCCCAGGCGGAGTCCGGGGGAAGCAGCACGGCATCCCAGCCTCAGGCCTGCCCAGACGCTGTTGGGGTGAGTCTCCCCAAAATTCGTGCCGCCGTCATCTCGAGGACAGGTCGGCCTGTGTGCCCCTGGGCTGTTCTCTCACCCGAGGGTCGTTCTCGTCGAGAGCAGAACCCCGCAGCCTCAGGGGTTGCCTGGAGGGGTGTGTTTCAATGCCTCTGCTGTATGACTCCGTGTGTGTGTGTGTGTGTGTGTGTGCAAAGATGATTTCCCAGTGCGTCAGGGACACACTTCCTGCAGATCCGTGTCATGATTGTATCTCTCTCCAAGCGTCTTTCTGCTTCATTGGGCAGGTCTCATGACCCTGGATTTCTTGGCTTCCATACGTGTCTCAGACAGGGAAGCTTCCTTGTTCTCCAGGTTTCTCCTCATGGGTGGGTGGATTGCCTAGAATGAGCGCTAGGCGACCGTGACTGGCCTTGTCTTCTAGGATAGGTGGTGTCGCATTTCCTCTGCACTTCCTGTCTCATTCTTGAGGGACATCCTCTCCCCTGCTCTTGTGTGGACTGAGTCCCTTGATCTTGTGGCCGAAACGAATGTCAGGGAACCAGAGGGACTGGGCTGGGGCTGGGGCTGGGGCTGGGGCTGGGGCTGGGGCTGGGGCTGGGTGCAGGGGAAGTTGGGTCAGGGCTACCAGGGAGGAGGAGGGTTGCGGGTGGGGCGAATTCTGCAGAAACTTCTTTGCTCCTCTGATAGGCATTTGAAAACCTGGCTTGGGTCAGGCACAAGTCCCCCACCCACCGAATCACAGGTGTTCTTTGATTTCCCTTGGCTTTGACCGAAAGGTCACTTGTTCCCCCCTTCCACCGGCACATACCTGGACACCACCGTTTTTTTCGCCGTCTCCCGATAAGCCCTCGGTGACACACATTCACACCATGTGCTGTGGGATACGCCAGTGCCACGCGTGGTCACATGGTCTCCAGCTCGGATTCGCCCCTGTTCCTGCCCGCACGTGTCCTGTAAAGCGCGGTCAGCTTTCCGGGGCCCCAGGGCTTTCAGAAGCGGGGCAGGTCCCTGCTCTTTCGAAGGAGGAGGGAGGCAGAGGGCTGATGGATCAGTGAAGGTTCAGCTGACGCTGCGCCTTGAGACCTATGGGATCATTCTGTGCTGCAGCGAGGCCCTGCCTGCCTCACCAGATGTGGTGAGCCCATCCTATCTCACTGGGAGGGGGCCAAAATCGGATCTGAACGGGAGTCCCCAGAACACAGCAGGCGTCCTAAAGCTCCCCTTCCCTCGGTGGAAGTCGGCTCAAGGAGATCCTGAGGGCGGGACTGCTTGGGGTTTGGCCCTGGGACAGGGAACCGGCGGCCCCCTCTCCCACGGCGTCCCAAGCTGCACCCCGTATCCACACGCCGCCGCGGCTGCAGCTGGGGCCTCGCTGCAGCCGCGCAGAGGGGGCATTATTTAAAGGGGACGCAGCCTGACTGCCAGGAGCGGAGCGCGAGTCGGTCCAGCCAATGCGCATGCGCGAGGGGCGAGCGGCTTCTGCCGTCACAGTGCTTCCCACGGTTGTCTTAGAAACCGGTCCCTGAGGCTCGGCAAAGCAGGAGCCCTCCGTGGCAGTGCTTGGGTGGCGGGGGTCTGAGGCTCCGGCCTGACATCTCTACGGGGTCGACGGGAACGTCTCCGGATGCCAGGAGTCGCAAAGGGCCGACCAGGATGAGGAAACCCCAGGCGGAGTCCGGGGGAAGCAGCACGGCATCCCAGCCTGAGGCCTGCCCATACGCTGTTGGGGTGAGTCTCCCCAAAAGTCGTGCCGCCGTCATCTCGAGGACAGGTCGGCCTGCGTGCCCCTGGGCTGTTCTCTCACCCGAGGGTCGTTCTCGTCGAGAGCAGAACACCGCAGCCTCAGGGGTTGCCTGGAGGGGTGTGTTTCAATGCCTCTGCTGTATGACTCCGTGTGTGTGTGTGTGTGTGTGTGTGCAAAGATGATTTCCCAGTGCGTCAGGGACACACTTCCTGCAGATCCGTGTCATGATTGTATCTCTCTCCAAGCGTCTTTCTGCTAAATTGGGCAGGTCTCATGACCCTGGATTTCTTGGCTTCCATACGTGTCTCAGATAGGGAAGCTTCCTTGTTCTCCAGGTTTCTCCTCATGGGTGGGTGGATTGCCTAGAATGAGCGCTAGGCGACCGTGACTGGCCTTGTCTTCTAGGATAGGTGGTGTCGCATTTCCTCTGCACTTCCTGTCTCATTCTTGAGGGACATCCTCTCCCCTGCTCCAGTGTGGACTGACTCCCTTGATCTTGTGGCCCAAACGAATGTCAGGGACCCAGAGGGACTGGGCTGGGGCTGGGGCTGGGGCTGGGGCTGGGGTTGGGGCTGGGGCTGCGGCTGGGGCTGGGTGCAGGGGAAGTTGGGTCAGGGCTACCAGGGAGGAGGAGGGTTGCGGGTGGGGCGAATTCTGCAGAAACTTCTTTGCTCCTCTGATAGGCATTTGGAAACCTGGCTTGGGTCAGGCACAAGTCCCCCACCCACCGAATCCCAGGTGTTCTTTGATTTTCCTTGGCATGGACCGAAAGGTCACTTGTTCCCCCCTTCCACTGGCACATACCTGGACACCACCGTTTTTTTCGCCGTCTCCCGATATGCCCCCGGTGACACACATTCACACCATGTGCTGTGGGATACGCCAGTGCCACGCGTGGTCACATGGTCTCCACCTCGGATTCGCCCCTGTTCCTGCCCGCACGTGTCCTGTAAAGCGCGGTCGGCTTTCCGGGGCCCCAGGGCTTTTAGAAGCGGGGCAGGCCCCTGCTCTTTCGAAGGAGGAGGGAGGCAGAGGGCTGATGGATCAGTGAAGGTTCAGCTGACGCTGCGCCTTGCGACCTATGGGATCATTCTGTGCTGCAGCGAGGCCCTGCCTGCCTCACCAGATGTGGTGAGCCCATCCTATCTCACTGGGAGGGGGCCAAAATCGGATCTGAACGGGAGTCCCCAGAACACAGCAGGCGTCCTGAAGCTCCCCTTCCCTCGTTGGAAGACGGCTCAAGGAGATCCTGAGGGCGGGACTGCTGGAGGTTTGGCCCTGGGACACGGAACAGGCTGCCCCCTGTCCCACGGCGTCCGAAGCTGCACCCCGTATCCACACGCCGCTGAGGCTGCAGGGGGAGTCTCGCTGCAGCCGCGCAGAGGGGGCATTATTTAAAGGGGACGCAGCCTGACTGCCAGGAGCGGAGCGCGAGTCGGTCCGGCCAATGCGCATGCGCGAGGGGCGAGCGGCTTCTGCCGTCACAGTGCTTCCCACGGTTGTCTTAGAAACCGGTCCCTGAGGCTCGACAAAGCAGGAGCCCTCCGTGGCAGTGCTTGGGTGGCGGGGCTCTGAGGCTCCGGCCTGACATCTCTACGGGGACGACGGGAATGTCTCCGGATGCCAGGAGTCGCAAAGGGCCGACCAGGATGAGGAAACCCCAGGCGGAGTCCGGGGGAAGCAGCACGGCATCCCAGCCTCAGGCCTGCCCAGACGCTGTTGGGGTGAGTCTCCCCAAAAGTCGTGCCGCCGTCATCTCGAGGACAGGTCGGCCTGTGTGCCCCTGGGCTGTTCTCTCACCCGAGGGTCGTTCTCGTCGAGAGCAGAACCCCGCAGCCTCAGGGGTTGCCTGGAGGGGTGTGTTTCAATGCCTCTGCTGTATGACTCCGTGTGTGTGTGTGTGTGTGTGTGTGCAAAGATGATTTCCCAGTGCGTCAGGGACACACTTCCTGCAGATCCGTGTCATGATTGTATCTCTCTCCAAGCGTCTTTCTGCTTCATTGGGCAGGTCTCATGACCCTGGATTTCTTGGCTTCCATACGTGTCTCAGACAGGGAAGCTTCCTTGTTCTCCAGGTTTCTCCTCATGGGTGGCTGGATTGCCTAGAATGAGCGCTAGGCGACCGTGACTGGCCTTGTCTTCTAGGATAGGTGGTGTCGCATTTCCTCTGCACTTCCTGTCTCATTCTTGAGGGACATCCTCTCCCCTGCTCCTGTGTGGACTGAGTCCCTTGATCTTGTGGCCGAAACGAATGTCAGGGAACCAGAGGGACTGGGCTGGGGCTGGGGCTGGGGCTGGGGCTGGGGCTGGGGCTGGGGCTGGGGCTGGGTGCAGGGGAAGTTGGGTCAGGGCTACCAGGGAGGAGGAGGGTTGCGGGTGGGGCGAATTCTGCAGAAACTTCTTTGCTCCTCTGATAGGCATTTGAAAACCTGGCTTGGGTCAGGCACAAGTCCCCCACCCACCGAATCCCAGGTGTTCTTTGATTTTCCTTGGCATGGACCGAAAGGTCACTTGTTCCCCCCTTCCACTGGCACATACCTGGACACCACCGTTTTTTTCGCCGTCTCCCGATATGCCCCCGGTGACACACATTCACACCATGTGCTGTGGGATACGCCAGTGCCACGCGTGGTCACATGGTCTCCAGCTCGGATTCGCCCCTGTTCCTGCCCGCACGTGTCCTGTAAAGCGCGGTCGGCTTTCCGGGGCCCCAGGGCTTTTAGAAGCGGGGCAGGCCCCTGCTCTTTCGAAGGAGGAGGGAGGCAGAGGGCTGATGGATCAGTGAAGGTTCAGCTGACGCTGCGCCTTGCGACCTATGGGATCATTCTGTGCTGCAGCGAGGCCCTGCCTGCCTCACCAGATGTGGTGAGCCCATCCTATCTCACTGGGAGGGGGCCAAAATCGGATCTCAACGGGAGTCCCCAGAATACAGCAAGCGTGCTGCAGCGAGGCCCTGCCTGCCTCACCAGATGTGGTGAGCCCATCCTATCTCACTGGGAGGGGGCCAAAATCGGATCTGAACGGGAGTCCCCAGAACACAGCAGGCGTCCTAAAGCTCCCCTTCCCTCGGTGGAAGTCGGCTCAAGGAGATCCTGAGGGCGGGACTGCTTGGGGTTTGGCCCTGGGACAGGGAACCGGCGGCCCCCTCTCCCACGGCGTCCCAAGCTGCACCCCGTATCCACACGCCGCCGCGGCTGCAGCTGGGGCCTCGCTGCAGCCGCGCAGAGGGGGCATTATTTAAAGGGGACGCAGCCTGACTGCCAGGAGCGGAGCGCGAGTCGGTCCAGCCAATGCGCATGCGCGAGGGGCGAGCGGCTTCTGCCGTCACAGTGCTTCCCACGGTTGTCTTAGAAACCGGTCCCTGAGGCTCGGCAAAGCAGGAGCCCTCCGTGGCAGTGCTTGGGTGGCGGGGGTCTGAGGCTCCGGCCTGACATCTCTACGGGGTCGACGGGAACGTCTCCGGATGCCAGGAGTCGCAAAGGGCCGACCAGGATGAGGAAACCCCAGGCGGAGTCCGGGGGAAGCAGCACGGCATCCCAGCCTGAGGCCTGCCCATACGCTGTTGGGGTGAGTCTCCCCAAAAGTCGTGCCGCCGTCATCTCGAGGACAGGTCGGCCTGCGTGCCCCTGGGCTGTTCTCTCACCCGAGGGTCGTTCTCGTCGAGAGCAGAACCCCGCAGCCTCAGGGGTTGCCTGGAGGGGTGTGTTTCAATGCCTCTGCTGTATGACTCCGTGTGTGTGTGTGTGTGTGTGTGTGTGCAAAGATGATTTCCCAGTGCGTCAGGGACACACTTCCTGCAGATCCGCGTCATGATTGTATCTCTCTCCAAGCGTCTTTCTGCTTCATTGGGCAGGTCTCATGACCCTGGATTTCTTGGCTTCCATACGTGTCTCAGACAGGGAAGCTTCCTTGTTCTCCAGGTTTCTCCTCATGGGTGGGTGGATTGCCTAGAATGAGCGCTAGGCGACCGTGACTGGCCTTGTCTTCTAGGATAGGTGGTGTCGCATTTCCTCTGCACTTCCTGTCTCATTCTTGAGGGACATCCTCTCCCCTGCTCCAGTGTGGACTGACTCCCTTTATCTTGTGGCCGAAGCGAATGTCAGGGACCCAGAGGGACTGGGCTGGGGCTGGGGCTGGGGCTGGGGCTGGGGCTGGGGCTGGGGCTGCGGCTGGGGCTGGGTGCAGGGGAAGTGGCGTCAGGGCTACCAGGGAGGAGGAGGGTTGCGGGTGGGGCGAATTCTGCAGAAACTTCTTTGCTCCTCTGATAGGCATTTGAAAACCTGGCATGGGTCAGGCACAGGTCCCCCACCCACCGAATCCCAGGTGTTCTTTGATTTTCCTTGGCATGGATCGAAAGGTCACTTGTTCCCCCCTTCCACTGGCACATACCTGGACACCACCGTTTGTTTCGCCGTCTCCCGATATGCCCCCGGTGACACACATTCACACCATGTGCTGTGGGATACGCCAGTGCCACGCGTGGTCACATGGTCTCCACCTCGGATTCGCCCCTGTTCCTGCCCGCACGTGTCCTGTAAAGCGCGGTCGGCTTTCCGGGGCCCCAGGGCTTTTAGAAGCGGGGCAGGCCCCTGCTCTTTCGAAGGAGGAGGGAGGCAGAGGGCTGATGGATCAGTGAAGGTTCAGCTGACGCTGCGCCTTGCGACCTATGGGATCATTCTGTGCTGCAGCGAGGCCCTGCCTGCCTCACCAGATGTGGTGAGCCCATCCTATCTCACTGGGAGGGGGCCAAAATCGGATCTGAACGGGAGTCCCCAGAACACAGCAGGCGTCCTGAAGCTCCCCTTCCCTCGTTGGAAGACGGCTCAAGGAGATCCTGAGGGCGGGACTGCTGGAGGTTTGGCCCTGGGACACGGAACCGGCTGCCCCCTGTCGCACGGCGTCCGAAGCTGCACCCCGTATCCACACGCCGCTGAGGCTGCAGGGGGAGTCTCGCTGCAGCCGCGCAGAGGGGGCATTATTTAAAGGGGACGCAGCCTGACTGCCAGGAGCGGAGCGCGAGTCGGTCCGGCCAATGCGCATGCGCGAGGGGCGAGCGGCTTCTGCCGTCACAGTGCTTCCCACGGTTGTCTTAGAAACCGGTCCCTGAGGCTCGACAAAGCAGGAGCCCTCCGTGGCAGTGCTTGGGTGGCGGGGCTCTGAGGCTCCGGCCTGACATCTCTACGGGGACGACGGGAATGTCTCCGGATGCCAGGAGTCGCAAAGGGCCGACCAGGATGAGGAAACCCCAGGCGGAGTCCGGGGGAAGCAGCACGGCATCCCAGCCTCAGGCCTGCCCAGACGCTGTTGGGGTGAGTCTCCCCAAAAGTCGTGCCGCCGTCATCTCGAGGACAGGTCGGCCTGTGTGCCCCTGGGCTGTTCTCTCACCCGAGGGTCGTTCTCGTCGAGAGCAGAACCCCGCAGCCTCAGGGGTTGCCTGGAGGGGTGTGTTTCAATGCCTCTGCTGTATGACTCCGTGTGTGTGTGTGTGTGTGTGTGTGCAAAGATGATTTCCCAGTGCGTCAGGGACACACTTCCTGCAGATCCGTGTCATGATTGTATCTCTCTCCAAGCGTCTTTCTGCTTCATTGGGCAGGTCTCATGACCCTGGATTTCTTGGCTTCCATACGTGTCTCAGACAGGGAAGCTTCCTTGTTCTCCAGGTTTCTCCTCATGGGTGGGTGGATTGCCTAGAATGAGCGCTAGGCGACCGTGACTGGCCTTGTCTTCTAGGATAGGTGGTGTCGCATTTCCTCTGCACTTCCTGTCTCATTCTTGAGGGACATCCTCTCCCCTGCTCCTGTGTGGACTGAGTCCCTTGATCTTGTGGCCGAAACGAATGTCAGGGAACCAGAGGGACTGGGCTGGGGCTGCGGCTGGGGCTGGGGCTGGGGCTGGGGCTGGGGCTGGGGCTGGGTGCAGGGGAAGTTGGGTCAGGGCTACCAGGGAGGAGGAGGGTTGCGGGTGGGGCGAATTCTGCAGAAACTTCTTTGCTCCTCTGATAGGCATTTGAAAACCTGGCTTGGGTCAGGCACAAGTCCCCCACCCACCGAATCACAGGTGTTCTTTGATTTCCCTTGGCTTTGACCGAAAGGTCACTTGTTCCCCCCTTCCACCGGCACATACCTGGACACCACCGTTTTTTTCGCCGTCTCCCGATAAGCCCCCGGTGACACACATTCACACCATGTGCTGTGGGATACGCCAGTGCCACGCGTGGTCACATGGTCTCCAGCTCGGATTCGCCCCTGTTCCTGCCCGCACGTGTCCTGTAAAGCGCGGTCAGCTTTCCGGGGCCCCAGGGCTTTCAGAAGCGGGGCAGGTCCCTGCTCTTTCGAAGGAGGAGGGAGGCAGAGGGCTGATGGATCAGTGAAGGTTCAGCTGACGCTGCGCCTTGAGACCTAGGGGATCATTCTGTGCTGCAGCGAGGCCCTGCCTGCCTCACCAGATGTGGTGAGCCCATCCTATCTCACTGGGAGGGGGCCAAAATCGGATCTGAACGGGAGTCCCGAGAACACAGCAGGCGTCCTAAAGCTCCCCTTCCCTCGGTGGAAGTCGGCTCAAGGAGATCCTGAGGGCGGGACTGCTTGGGGTTTGGCCCTGGGACAGGGAACCGGCGGCCCCCTCTCCCACGGCGTCCCAAGCTGCACCCCGTATCCACACGCCGCCGCGGCTGCAGCTGGGGCCTCGCTGCAGCCGCGCAGAGGGGGCATTATTTAAAGGGGACGCAGCCTGACTGCCAGGAGCGGAGCGCGAGTCGGTCCAGCCAATGCGCATGCGCGAGGGGCGAGCGGCTTCTGCCGTCACAGTGCTTCCCACGGTTGTCTTAGAAACCGGTCCCTGAGGCTCGGCAAAGCAGTTGCCCTCCGTGGCAGTGCTTGGGTGGCGGGGGTCTGAGGCTCCGGCCTGACATCTCTACGGGGTCGACGGGAACGTCTCCGGATGCCAGGAGTCGCAAAGGGCCGACCAGGATGAGGAAACCCCAGGCGGAGTCCGGGGGAAGCAGCACGGCATCCCAGCCTCCGGCCTGCCCAGACGCTGTTGGGGTGAGTCTCCCCAAAAGTCGTGCCGCCGTCATCTCGAGGACAGGTCGGCCTGCGTGCCCCTTGGCTGTTCTCTCACCCGAGGGTCGTTCTCGTCGAGAGCAGAACCCCGCAGCCTCAGGGGTTGCCTGGAGGGGTGTGTTTCAATGCCTCTGCTGTATGACTCCGTGTGTGTGTGTGTGTGTGTGTGTGTGCAAAGATGATTTCCCAGTGCGTCAGGGACACACTTCCTGCAGATCCGCGTCATGATTGTATCTCTCTCCAAGCGTCTTTCTGCTTCATTGGGCAGGTCTCATGACCCTGGATTTCTTGGCTTCCATACGTGTCTCAGACAGGGAAGCTTCCTTGTTCTCCAGGTTTCTCCTCATGGGTGGCTGGATTGCCTAGAATGAGCGTTAGGCGACCGTGACTGGCCTTGTCTTCTAGGATAGGTGGTGTCGCATTTCCTCTGCACTTCCTGTCTCATTCTTGAGGGACATCCTCTCCCCTGCTCCAGTGTGGACTGACTCCCTTGATCTTGTGGCGGAAACGAATGTCAGGGACCCAGAGGGACTGGGCTGGGGCTGGGGCTGGGGCTGGGGCTGGGGCTGGGGCTGGGGCTGCGGCTGGGGCTGGGTGCAGGGGAAGTTGCGTCAGGGCTACCAGGGAGGAGGAGGGTTGCGGGTGGGGCGAATTCTGCAGAAACTTCTTTGCTCCTCTGATAGGCATTTGAAAACCTGGCTTGGGTCAGGCACAGGTCCCCCACCCACCGAATCCCAGGTGTTCTTTTATTTTCCTTGGCATGGACCGAAAGGTCACTTGTTCCCCCCTTCCACTGGCACATACCTGGACACCACCGTTTGTTTCGCCGTCTCCCGATATGCCCCCGGTGACACACATTCACACCATGTGCTGTGGGATACGCCAGTGCCACGCGTGGTCACATGGTCTCCACCTCGGATTCGCTCCTGTTCCTGCCCGCACGTGTCCTGTAAAGCGCGGTCGGCTTTCCGGGGCCCCAGGGCTTTTAGAAGCGGGGCAGGCCCCTGCTCTTTCGAAGGAGGAGGGAGGCAGAGGGCTGATGGATCAGTGAAGGTTCAGCTGACGCTGCGCCTTGCGACCTATGGGATCATTCTGTGCTGCAGCGAGGCCCTGCCTGCCTCACCAGATGTGGTGAGCCCATCCTATCTCACTGGGAGGGGGCCAAAATCGGATCTGAACGGGAGTCCCCAGAATACAGCAGGCGTGCTGCATCGAGGCCCTGCCTGCCTCACCAGATGTGGTGAGCCCATCCTATCTCACTGGGAGGGGGCCAAAATCGGATCTGAACGGGAGTCCCCAGAACACAGCAGGCGTCCTGAAGCTCCCCTTCCCTCGTTGGAAGACGGCTCAAGGAGATCCTGAGGGCGGGACTGCTGGAGGTTTGGCCCTGGGACACGGAACCGGCTGCCCCCTGTCCCACGGCGTCCCAAGCTGCACCCCGTATCCACACGCCGCCGCGGCTGCAGCTGGGGCCTCGCTGCAGCCGCGCAGAGGGGGCATTATTTAAAGGGGACGCAGCCTGACTGCCAGGAGCGGAGCGCGAGTCGGTCCAGCCAATGCGCATGCGCGAGGGGCGAGCGGCTTCTGCCGTCACAGTGCTTCCCACGGTTGTCTTAGAAACCGGTCCCTGAGGCTCGGCAAAGCAGGAGCCCTCCGTGGCAGTGCTTGGGTGGCGGGGGTCTGAGGCTCCGGCCTGACATCTCTACGGGGTCGACGGGAACGTCTCCGGATGCCAGGAGTCGCAAAGGGCCGACCAGGATGAGGAAACCCCAGGCGGAGTCCGGGGGAAGCAGCACGGCATCCCAGCCTGAGGCCTGCCCAGACGCTGTTGGGGTGAGTCTCCCCAAAAGTCGTGCCGCCGTCATCTCGAGGACAGGTCGGCCTGCGTGCCCCTGGGCTGTTCTCTCACCCGAGGGTCGTTCTCGTCGAGAGCAGAACCCCGCAGCCTCAGGGGTTGCCTGGAGGGGTGTGTTTCAATGCCTCTGCTGTATGACTCCGTGTGTGTGTGTGTGTGTGTGTGTGTGTGTGCAAAGATGATTTCCCAGTGCGTCAGGGACACACTTCCTGCAGATCCGCGTCATGATTGTATCTCTCTCCAAGCGTCTTTCTGCTTCATTGGGCAGGTCTCATGACCCTGGATTTCTTGGCTTCCATACGTGTCTCAGACAGGGAAGCTTCCTTGTTCTCCAGGTTTCTCCTCATGGGTGGGTGGATTGCCTAGAATGAGCGCTAGGCGACCGTGACTGGCCTTGTCTTCTAGGATAGGTGGTGTCGCATTTCCTCTGCATTTCCTGTCTCATTCTTGAGGGACATCCTCTCCCCTGCTCCTGTGTGGACTGAGTCCCTTGATCTTGTGGCCGAAACGAATGTCAGGGAACCAGAGGGACTGGGCTGGGGCTGGGGCTGGGGCTGGGTGCAGGGGAAGTTGGGTCAGGGCTAACAGGGAGGAGGAGGGTTGCGGGTGGGGCGAATTCTGCAGAAACTTCTTTGCTCCTCTGATAGGCATTTGAAAACCTGGCTTGGGTCAGGCACAAGTCCCCCACCCACCGAATCACAGGTGTTCTTTGATTTCCCTTGGCTTTGACCGAAAGGTCACTTGTTCCCCCCTTCCACCGGCACATACCTGGACACCACCGTTTTTTTCGCCGTCTCCCGATATGCCCCCGGTGACACACATTCACACCATGTGCTGTGGGATACGCCAGTGCCACGCGTGGTCACATGGTCTCCAGCTCGGATTCGCCCCTGTTCCTGCCCGCACGTGTCCTGTAAAGCGCGGTCAGCTTTCCGGGGCCCCAGGGCTTTCAGAAGCGGGGCAGGTCCCTGCTCTTTCGAAGGAGGAGGGAGGCAGAGGGCTGATGGATCAGTGAAGGTTCAGCTGACGCTGCGCCTTGAGACCTAGGGGATCATTCTGTGCTGCAGCGAGGCCCTGCCTGCCTCACCAGATGTGGTGAGCCCATCCTATCTCACTGGGAGGGGGCCAAAATCGGATCTGAACGGGAGTCCCCAGAACACAGCAGGCGTCCTGAAGCTCCCCTTCCCTCGTTGGAAGACGGCTCAAGGACATCCTGAGGGCGGGACTGCTTGGGGTTTGGCCCTGGGACAGGGAACCGGCGGCCCCCTCTCCCACGGCGTCCCAAGCTGCACCCCGTATCCACACGCCGCCGCGGCTGCAGCTGGGGCTTCGCTGCAGCCGCGCAGAGGGGGCATTATTTAAAGGGGACGCAGCCTGACTGCCAGGATCGGAGCGCGAGTCGGTCCAGCCAATGCGCATGCGCGAGGGTCGAGGGGCTTCTGCCGTCACAGTGCTTCCTACGGTTGTCTTAGAAACCGGTCCCTGAGGCTCGGCAAAGCAGGAGCCCTCCGTGGCAGTGCTTGGGTGGCGGGGCTCTGAGGCTCCGGCCTGACATCTCTACGGGGTCGACGGGAACGTCTCCGGATGCCAGGAGTCGCAAAGGGCCGACCAGGATGAGGAAACCCCAGCCGGAGTCCGGGGGTAGCAGCACGGCATCCCAGCCTGAGGCCTGCCCAGACGCTGTTGGGGTGAGTCTCCCCAAAAGTCGTGCCGCCGTCATCTCGAGGACAGGTCGGCCTGCGTGCTCCTGGGCTGTTCTCTCACCCGAGGGTCGTTCTCGTCGAGAGCAGAACCCCGCAGCCTCAGGGGTTGCCTGGAGGGGTGTGTTTCAATGCCTCTGCTGTATGACTCCGTGTGTGTGTGTGTGTGTGTGTGTGTGCAAAGATGATTTCCCAGTGCGTCAGGGACACACTTCCTGCAGATCCGCGTCATGATTGTATCTCTCTCCAAGCGTCTTTCTGCTTCATTGGGCAGGTCTCATGACCCTGGATTTCTTGGCTTCCATACGTGTCTCAGACAGGGAAGCTTCCTTGTTCTCCAGGTTTCTCCTCATGGGTGGCTGGATTGCCTAGAATGAGCGCTAGGCGACCGTGACTGGCCTTGTCTTCTAGGATAGGTGGTGTCGCATTTCGTCTGCATTTCCTGTCTCATTCTTGAGGGACATCCTCTCCCCTGCTCCTGTGTGGACTGAGTCCCTTGATCTTGTGGCCGAAACGAATGTCAGGGAACCAGAGGGACTGGGCTGGGGCTGGGGCTGGGGCTGGGGCTGGGGCTGGGGCTGGGGCTGCGGCTGGGGCTGGGTGCAGGGGAAGTTGCGTCAGGGCTACCAGGGAGGAGGAGGGTTGCGGGTGGGGCGAATTCTGCAGAAACTTCTTTGCTCCTCTGATAGGCATTTGAAAACCTGGCTTAGGTCAGGCACAGGTCCCCCACCCACCGAATCCCAGGTGTTCTTTGATTTTCCTTGGCATGGACCGAAAGGTCACTTGTTCCCCCCTTCCACTGGCACATACCTGGACACCACCGTTTGTTTCGCCGTCTCCCGATATGCCCCCGGTGACACACATTCACACCATGTGCTGTGGGATACGCCAGTGCCACGCGTGGTCACATGGTCTCCACCTCGGATTCGCCCCTGTTCCTGCCCGCACGTGTCCTGTAAAGCGCGGTCGGCTTTCCGGGGCCCCAGGGCTTTTAGAAGCGGGGCAGGCCCCTGCTCTTTCGAAGGAGGAGGGAGGCAGAGGGCTGATGGATCAGTGAAGGTTCAGCTGACGCTGCGCCTTGCGACATATGGGATCATTCTGTGCTGCAGCGAGGCCCTGCCTGCCTCACCAGATGTGGTGAGCCCATCCTATCTCACTGGGAGGGGGCCAAAATCGGATCTGAACGGGAGTCCCCAGAATACAGCAGGCGTGCTGCATCGAGGCCCTGCCTGCCTCACCAGATGTGGTGAGCCCATCCTATCTCACTGGGAGGGGGCCAAAATCGGATCTGAACGGGAGTCCCCAGAACACGGCAGGCGTCCTGAAGCTCCCCTTCCCTCGTTGGAAGACGGCTCAAGGAGATCCTGAGGGCGGGACTGCTGGAGGTTTGGCCCTGGGACACGGAACCGGCTGCCCCCTGTCCCACGGCGTCCCAAGCTGCACCCCGTATCCACACGCCGCTGAGGCTGCAGGGGGAGTCACGCTGCAGCCGCGCAGAGGGGGCATTATTTAAAGGGGACGCAGCCTGACTGCCAGGAGCGGAGCGCGAGTCGGTCCGGCCAATGCGCATGCGCGAGGCGCGAGCGGCTTCTGCCGTCACAGTGCTTCCCACGGTTGTCTTAGAAACCGGTCCCTGAGGCTCGGCAAAGCAGGAGCCCTCCGTGGCAGTGCTTGGGTGGCGGGGCTCTGAGGCTCCGGCCTGACATCTCTACGGGGACGACGGGAATGTCTCCGGATGCCAGGAGTCACAAAGGGCCGACCAGGATGAGGAAACCCCAGGCGGATTCCGGGGGAAGCAGCACGGCATCCCAGCCTCAGGCCTGCCCAGACGCTGTTGGGGTGAGTCTCCCCAAAAGTCGTGCCGCCGTCATCTCGAGGACAGGTCGGCCTGTGTGCCCCTGGGCTGTTCTCTCACCCGAGGGTCGTTCTCGTCGAGAGCAGAACCCCGCAGCCTCAGGGGTTGCCTGGAGGGGTGTGTTTCAATGCCTCTGCTGTATGACTCCGTGTGTGTGTGTGTGTGTGTGTGCAAAGATGATTTCCCAGTGCGTCAGGGACACACTTCCTGCAGATCCGTGTCATGATTGTATCTCTCTCCAAGCGTCTTTCTGCTTCATTGGGCAGGTCTCATGACCCTGGATTTCTTGGCTTCCATACGTGTCTCAGACAGCTAAGCTTCCTTGTTCTCCAGGTTTCTCCTCATGGGTGGGTGGATTGCCTAGAATGAGCGCTAGGCGACCGTGACTGGCCTTGTCTTCTAGGATAGGTGGTGTCGCATTTCCTCTGCACTTCCTGTCTCATTCTTGAGGGACATCCTCTCCCCTGCTCCTGTGTGGACTGAGTCCCTTGATCTTGTGGCCGAAACGAATGTCAGGGAACCAGAGGGACTGGGCTGGGGCTGGGGCTGGGGCTGGGGCTGGGGCTGGGGCTGGGGCTGGGTGCAGGGGAAGTTGGGTCAGGGCTACCAGGGAGGAGGAGGGTTGCGGGTGGGGCGAATTCTGCAGAAACTTCTTTGCTCCTCTGATAGGCATTTGAAAACCTGGCTTGGGTCAGGCACAAGTCCCCCACCCACCGAATCACAGGTGTTCTTTGATTTCCCTTGGCTTTGACCGAAAGGTCACTTGTTCCCCCCTTCCACCGGCACATACCTGGACACCACCGTTTTTTTCGCCGTCTCCCGATAAGCCCCCGGTGACACACATTCACACCATGTGCTGTGGGATACGCCAGTGCCACGCGTGGTCACATGGTCTCCACCTCGGATTCGCCCCTGTTCCTGCCCGCACGTGTCCTGTAAAGCGCGCTCAGCTTTCCGGGGCCCCAGGGCTTTCAGAAGCGGGGCAGGTCCCTGCTCTTTCGAAGGAGGAGGGAGGCAGAGGGCTGATGGATCAGTGAAGGTTCAGCTGACGCTGCGCCTTGAGACCTAGGGGATCATTCTGTGCTGCAGCGAGGCCCTGCCTGCCTCACCAGATGTGGTGAGCCCATCCTATCTCACTGGGAGGGGGCCAAAATCGGATCTGAACGGGAGTCCCCAGAACACAGCAGGCGTCCTAAAGCTCCCCTTCCCTCGGTGGAAGTCGGCTCAAGGAGATCCTGAGGGCGGGACTGCTTGGGGTTTGGCCCTGGGACAGGGAACCGGCGGCCCCCTCTCCCACGGCGTCCCAAGCTGCACCCCGTATCCACACGCCGCCGCGGCTGCAGCTGGGGCCTCGCTGCAGCCGCGCAGAGGGGGCATTATTTAAAGGGGACGCAGCCTGACTGCCAGGAGCAGAGCGCGAGTCGGTCCAGCCAATGCGCATGCGCGAGGGGCGAGCGGCTTCTGCCGTCACAGTGCTTCCCACGGTTGTCTTAGAAACCGGTCCCTGAGGCTCGGCAAAGCAGGAGCCCTCCGTGGCAGTGCTTGGGTGGCGGGGTTCTGAGGCTCCGGCCTGACATCTCTACGGGGTCGACGGGAACGTCTCCGGATGCCAGGAGTCGCAAAGGGCCGACCAGGATGAGGAAACCCCAGGCGGAGTCCGGGGGAAGCAGCACGGCATCCCAGCCTCAGGCCTGCCCAGACGCTGTTGGGGTGAGTCTCCCCAAAAGTCGTGCCGCCGTCATCTCGAGGACAGGTCGGCCTGCGTGCCCCTTGGCTGTTCTCTCACCCGAGGGTCCTTCTCGTCGAGAGCAGAACCCCGCAGCCTCAGGGGTTGCCTGGAGGGGTGTGTTTCAATGCCTCTGCTGTATGACTCCGTGTGTGTGTGTGTGTGTGTGTGTGTGCAAAGATGATTTCCCAGTGCGTCAGGGACACACTTCCTGCAGATCCGCGTCATGATTGTATCTCTCTCCAAGCGTCTTTCTGCTTCATTGGGCAGGTCTCATGACCCTGGATTTCTTGGCTTCCATACGTGTCTCAGACAGGGAAGCTTCCTTGTTCTCCAGGTTTCTCCTCATGGGTGGCTGGATTGCCTAGAATGAGCGCTAGGCGACCGTGACTGGCCTTGTCTTCTAGGATAGGTGGTGTCGCATTTCCTCTGCACTTCCTGTCTCATTCTTGAGGGACATCCTCTCCCCTGCTCCAGTGTGGACTGACTCCCTTGATCTTGTGGCGGAAACGAATGTCAGGGACCCAGAGGGACTGGGCTGGGGCTGGGGCTGGGGCTGGGGCTGGGGCTGGGGCTGGGGCTGCGGCTGGGGCTGGGTGCAGGGGAAGTTGCGTCAGGGCTACCAGGGAGGAGGAGGGTTGCGGGTGGGGCGAATTCTGCAGAAACTTCTTTGCTCCTCTGATAGGCATTTGGAAACCTGGCTTGGGTCAGGCACAGGTCCCCCACCCACCGAATCCCAGGTTTGCTTTGATTTTCCTTGGCATGGACCGAAAGGTCACTTGTTCCCCCCTTCCACTGGCACATACCTGGACACCACCGTTTGTTTCGCCGTCTCCCGATATGCCCCCGGTGACACACATTCACACCATGTGCTGTGGGATACGCCAGTGCCACGCGTGGTCACATGGTCTCCACCTCGGATTCGCCCCTGTTCCTGCCCGCACGTGTCCTGTAAAGGGCGGTCGGCTTTCCGGGGCCCCAGGGCTTTTAGAAGCGGGACAGGCCCCTGCTCTTTCGAAGGAGGAGGGAGGCAGAGGGCTGATGGATCAGTGAAGGTTCAGCTGACGCTGCGCCTTGCGACCTATGGGATCATTCTGTGCTGCAGCGAGGCCCTGCCTGCCTCACCAGATGTGGTGAGCCCATCCTATCTCACTGGGAGGGGGCCAAAATCGGATCTGAACGGGAGTCCCCAGAATACAGCAGGCGTGCTGCATCGAGGCCCTGCCTGCCTCACCAGATGTGGTGAGCCCATCCTATCTCACTGGGAGGGGGCCAAAATCGGATCTGAACGGGAGTCCCCAGAACACAGCAGGCGTCCTGAAGCTCCCCTTCCCTCGTTGGAAGACGGCTCAAGGAGATCCTGAGGGCGGGACTGCTGGAGGTTTGGCCCTGGGACACGGAACCGGCTGCCCCCTGTCCCACGGCGTCCCAAGCTGCACCCCGTATCCACACGCCGCTGAGGCTGCAGGGGGAGTCTCGCTGCAGCCGCGCAGAGGGGGCATTATTTAAAGGGGACGCAGCCTGACTGCCAGGAGCGGAGCGCGAGTCGGTCCGGCCAATGCGCATGCGCGAGGCGCGAGCGGCTTCTGCCGTCACAGTGCTTCCCACGGTTGTCTTAGAAACCGGTCCCTGAGGCTCGGCAAAGCAGGAGCCCTCCGTGGCAGTGCTTGGGTGGCGGGGCTCTGAGGCTCCGGCCTGACATCTCTACGGGGACGACGGGAATGTCTCCGGATGCCAGGAGTCACAAAGGGCCGACCAGGATGAGGAAACCCCAGGCGGAGTCCGGGGGATGCAGCACGGCATCCCAGCCTCAGGCCTGCCCAGACGCTGTTGGGGTGAGTCTCCCCAAAAGTCGTGCCGCCGTCATCTCGAGGACAGGTCGGCCTGTGTGCCCCTGGGCTGTTCTCTCACCCGAGGGTCGTTCTCGTCGAGAGCAGAACCCCGCAGCCTCAGGGGTTGCCTGGAGGGGTGTGTTTCAATGCCTCTGCTGTATGACTCCGTGTGTGTGTGTGTGTGTGTGTGTGTGCAAAGATGATTTCCCAGTGCGTCAGGGACACACTTCCTGCAGATCCGTGTCATGATTGTATCTCTCTCCAAGCGTCTTTCTGCTTCATTGGGCAGGTCTCATGACCCTGGATTTCTTGGCTTCCATACGTGTCTCAGACAGGGAAGCTTCCTTGTTCTCCAGGTTTCTCCTCATGGGTGGGTGGATTGCCTAGAATGAGCGCTAGGCGACCGTGACTGGCCTTGTCTTCTAGGATAGGTGGTGTCGCATTTCCTCTGCACTTCCTGTCTCATTCTTGAGGGACATCCTCTCCCCTGCTCCTGTGTGGACTGAGTCCCTTGATCTTGTGGCCGAAACGAATGTCAGGGAACCAGAGGGACTGGGCTGGGGCTGGGGCTGGGGCTGGGGCTGGGGCTGGGGCTGGGGCTGGGTGCAGGGGAAGTTGGGTCAGGGCTACCAGGGAGGAGGAGGGTTGCGGGTGGGGCGAATTCTGCAGAAACTTCTTTGCTCCTCTGATAGGCATTTGAAAACCTGGCTTGGGTCAGGCACAAGTCCCCCACCCACCGAATCACAGGTGTTCTTTGATTTCCCTTGGCTTTGACCGAAAAGTCACTTGTTCCCCCCTTCCACCGGCACATACCTGGACACCACCGTTTTTTTCGCCGTCTCCCGATAAGCCCCCGGTGACACACATTCACACCATGTGCTGTGGGATACGCCAGTGCCACGCGTGGTCACATGGTCTCCAGCTCGGATTCGCCCCTGTTCCTGCCCGCACGTGTCCTGTAAAGCGCCGTCAGCTTTCCGGGGCCCCAGGGCTTTCAGAAGCGGGGCAGGTCCCTGCTCTTTCGAAGGAGGAGGGAGGCAGAGGGCTGATGGATCAGTGAAGGTTCAGCTGACGCTGCGCCTTGAGACCTAGGGGATCATTCTGTGCTGCAGCGAGGCCCTGCCTGCCTCACCAGATGTGGTGAGCCCATCCTATCTCACTGGGAGGGGGCCAAAATCGGATCTGAACGGGAGTCCCCAGAACACAGCAGGCGTCCTAAAGCTCCCCTTCCCTCGGTGGAAGTCGGCTCAAGGAGATCCTGAGGGCGGGACTGCTTGGGGTTTGGCCCTGGGACAGGGAACCGGCGGCCCCCTCTCCCACGGCGCCCCAATCTGCACCCCGTATCCACACGCCGCCGCGGCTGCAGCTGGGGCCTCGCTGCAGCCGCGCAGAGGGGGCATTATTTAAAGGGGACGCAGCCTGACTGCCAGGAGCGGAGCGCGAGTCGGTCCAGCCAATGCGCATGCGCGAGGGGCGAGCCGCTTCTGCCGTCACAGTGCTTCCCACGGTTGTCTTAGAAACCGGTCCCTGAGGCTCGGCAAAGCAGGAGCCCTCCGTGGCAGTGCTTGGGTGGCGGGGGTCTGAGGCTCCGGCCTGACATCTCTACGGGGTCGACGGGAACGTCTCCGGATGCCAGGAGTCGCAAAGGGCCGACCAGGATGAGGAAACCCCAGGCGGAGTCCGGGGGAAGCAGCACGGCATCCCAGCCTGAGGCCTGCCCAGACGCTGTTGGGGTGAGTCTCCCCAAAAGTCGTGCCGCCGTCATCTCGAGGACAGGTCGGCCTGCGTGCCCCTGGGCTGTTCTCTCACCCGAGGGTCGTTCTCGTCGAGAGCAGAACCCCGCAGCCTCAGGGGTTGCCTGGAGGGGTGTGTTTCAATGCCTCTGCTGTATGACTCCGTGTGTGTGTGTGTGTGTGTGTGTGTGTGTGCAAAGATGATTTCCCAGTGCGTCAGGGACACACTTCCTGCAGATCCGCGTCATGATTGTATCTCTCTCCAAGCGTCTTTCTGCTTCATTGGGCAGGTCTCATGACCCTGGATTTCTTGGCTTCCATACGTGTCTCAGACAGGGAAGCTTCCTTGTTCTCCAGGTTTCTCCTCATGGGTGGGTGGATTGCCTAGAATGAGCGCTAGGCGACCGTGACTGGCCTTGTCTTCTAGGATAGGTGGTGTCGCATTTCCTCTGCATTTCCTGTCTCATTCTTGAGGGACATCCTCTCCCCTGCTCCTGTGTGGACTGAGTCCCTTGATCTTGTGGCCGAAACGAATGTCAGGGAACCAGAGGGACTGGGCTGGGGCTGGGGCTGGGGCTGGGTGCAGGGGAAGTTGGGTCAGGGCTAACAGGGAGGAGGAGGGTTGCGGGTGGGGCGAATTCTGCAGAAACTTCTTTGCTCCTCTGATAGGCATTTGAAAACCTGGCTTGGGTCAGGCACAAGTCCCCCACCCACCGAATCACAGGTGTTCTTTGATTTCCCTTGGCTTTGACCGAAAGGTCACTTGTTCCCCCCTTCCACCGGCACATACCTGGACACCACCGTTTTTTTCGCCGTCTCCCGATATGCCCCCGGTGACACACATTCACACCATGTGCTGTGGGATACGCCAGTGCCACGCGTGGTCACATGGTCTCCAGCTCGGATTCGCCCCTGTTCCTGCCCGCACGTGTCCTGTAAAGCGCGGTCAGCTTTCCGGGGCCCCAGGGCTTTCAGAAGCGGGGCAGGTCCCTGCTCTTTCGAAGGAGGAGGGAGGCAGAGGGCTGATGGATCAGTGAAGGTTCAGCTGACGCTGCGCCTTGAGACCTAGGGGATCATTCTGTGCTGCAGCGAGGCCCTGCCTGCCTCACCAGATGTGGTGAGCCCATCCTATCTCACTGGGAGGGGGCCAAAATCGGATCTGAACGGGAGTCCCCAGAACACAGCAGGCGTCCTGAAGCTCCCCTTCCCTCGTTGGAAGACGGCTCAAGGACATCCTGAGGGCGGGACTGCTTGGGGTTTGGCCCTGGGACAGGGAACCGGCGGCCCCCTCTCCCACGGCGTCCCAAGCTGCACCCCGTATCCACACGCCGCCGCGGCTGCAGCTGGGGCTTCGCTGCAGCCGCGCAGAGGGGGCATTATTTAAAGGGGACGCAGCCTGAATGCCAGGATCGGAGCGCGAGTCGGTCCAGCCAATGCGCATGCGCGAGGGTCGAGGGGCCTCTGCCGTCACAGTGCTTCCTACGGTTGTCTTAGAAACCGGTCCCTGAGGCTCGGCAAAGCAGGAGCCCTCCGTGGCAGTGCTTGGGTGGCGGGGCTCTGAGGCTCCGGCCTGACATCTCTACGGGGTCGACGGGAACGTCTCCGGATGCCAGGAGTCGCAAAGGGCCGACCAGGATGAGGAAACCCCAGCCGGAGTCCGGGGGTAGCAGCACGGCATCCCAGCCTGAGGCCTGCCCAGACGCTGTTGGGGTGAGTCTCCCCAAAAGTCGTGCCGCCGTCATCTCGAGGACAGGTCGGCCTGCGTGCTCCTGGGCTGTTCTCTCACCCGAGGGTCGTTCTCGTCGAGAGCAGAACCCCGCAGCCTCAGGGGTTGCCTGGAGGGGTGTGTTTCAATGCCTCTGCTGTATGACTCCGTGTGTGTGTGTGTGTGTGTGTGTGTGCAAAGATGATTTCCCAGTGCGTCAGGGACACACTTCCTGCAGATCCGCGTCATGATTGTATCTCTCTCCAAGCGTCTTTCTGCTTCATTGGGCAGGTCTCATGACCCTGGATTTCTTGGCTTCCATACGTGTCTCAGACAGGGAAGCTTCCTTGTTCTCCAGGTTTCTCCTCATGGGTGGCTGGATTGCCTAGAATGAGCGCTAGGCGACCGTGACTGGCCTTGTCTTCTAGGATAGGTGGTGTCGCATTTCGTCTGCATTTCCTGTCTCATTCTTGAGGGACATCCTCTCCCCTGCTCCTGTGTGGACTGAGTCCCTTGATCTTGTGGCCGAAACGAATGTCAGGGAACCAGAGGGACTGGGCTGGGGCTGGGGCTGGGGCTGGGGCTGGGGCTGGGGCTGGGGCTGCGGCTGGGGCTGGGTGCAGGGGAAGTTGCGTCAGGGCTACCAGGGAGGAGGAGGGTTGCGGGTGGGGCGAATTCTGCAGAAACTTCTTTGCTCCTCTGATAGGCATTTGAAAACCTGGCTTAGGTCAGGCACAGGTCCCCCACCCACCGAATCCCAGGTGTTCTTTGATTTTCCTTGGCATGGACCGAAAGGTCACTTGTTCCCCCCTTCCACTGGCACATACCTGGACACCACCGTTTGTTTCGCCGTCTCCCGATATGCCCCCGGTGACACACATTCACACCATGTGCTGTGGGATACGCCAGTGCCACGCGTGGTCACATGGTCTCCACCTCGGATTCGCCCCTGTTCCTGCCCGCACGTGTCCTGTAAAGCGCGGTCGGCTTTCCGGGGCCCCAGGGCTTTTAGAAGCGGGGCAGGCCCCTGCTCTTTCGAAGGAGGAGGGAGGCAGAGGGCTGATGGATCAGTGAAGGTTCAGCTGACGCTGCGCCTTGCGACATATGGGATCATTCTGTGCTGCAGCGAGGCCCTGCCTGCCTCACCAGATGTGGTGAGCCCATCCTATCTCACTGGGAGGGGGCCAAAATCGGATCTGAACGGGAGTCCCCAGAATACAGCAGGCGTGCTGCATCGAGGCCCTGCCTGCCTCACCAGATGTGGTGAGCCCATCCTATCTCACTGGGAGGGGGCCAAAATCGGATCTGAACGGGAGTCCCCAGAACACGGCAGGCGTCCTGAAGCTCCCCTTCCCTCGTTGGAAGACGGCTCAAGGAGATCCTGAGGGCGGGACTGCTGGAGGTTTGGCCCTGGGACACGGAACCGGCTGCCCCCTGTCCCACGGCGTCCCAAGCTGCACCCCGTATCCACACGCCGCTGAGGCTGCAGGGGGAGTCACGCTGCAGCCGCGCAGAGGGGGCATTATTTAAAGGGGACGCAGCCTGACTGCCAGGAGCGGAGCGCGAGTCGGTCCGGCCAATGCGCATGCGCGAGGCGCGAGCGGCTTCTGCCGTCACAGTGCTTCCCACGGTTGTCTTAGAAACCGGTCCCTGAGGCTCGGCAAAGCAGGAGCCCTCCGTGGCAGTGCTTGGGTGGCGGGGCTCTGAGGCTCCGGCCTGACATCTCTACGGGGACGACGGGAATGTCTCCGGATGCCAGGAGTCACAAAGGGCCGACCAGGATGAGGAAACCCCAGGCGGATTCCGGGGGAAGCAGCACGGCATCCCAGCCTCAGGCCTGCCCAGACGCTGTTGGGGTGAGTCTCCCCAAAAGTCGTGCCGCCGTCATCTCGAGGACAGGTCGGCCTGTGTGCCCCTGGGCTGTTCTCTCACCCGAGGGTCGTTCTCGTCGAGAGCAGAACCCCGCAGCCTCAGGGGTTGCCTGGAGGGGTGTGTTTCAATGCCTCTGCTGTATGACTCCGTGTGTGTGTGTGTGTGTGTGTGCAAAGATGATTTCCCAGTGCGTCAGGGACACACTTCCTGCAGATCCGTGTCATGATTGTATCTCTCTCCAAGCGTCTTTCTGCTTCATTGGGCAGGTCTCATGACCCTGGATTTCTTGGCTTCCATACGTGTCTCAGACAGCTAAGCTTCCTTGTTCTCCAGGTTTCTCCTCATGGGTGGGTGGATTGCCTAGAATGAGCGCTAGGCGACCGTGACTGGCCTTGTCTTCTAGGATAGGTGGTGTCGCATTTCCTCTGCACTTCCTGTCTCATTCTTGAGGGACATCCTCTCCCCTGCTCCTGTGTGGACTGAGTCCCTTGATCTTGTGGCCGAAACGAATGTCAGGGAACCAGAGGGACTGGGCTGGGGCTGGGGCTGGGGCTGGGGCTGGGGCTGGGGCTGGGGCTGGGTGCAGGGGAAGTTGGGTCAGGGCTACCAGGGAGGAGGAGGGTTGCGGGTGGGGCGAATTCTGCAGAAACTTCTTTGCTCCTCTGATAGGCATTTGAAAACCTGGCTTGGGTCAGGCACAAGTCCCCCACCCACCGAATCACAGGTGTTCTTTGATTTCCCTTGGCTTTGACCGAAAGGTCACTTGTTCCCCCCTTCCACCGGCACATACCTGGACACCACCGTTTTTTTCGCCGTCTCCCGATAAGCCCCCGGTGACACACATTCACACCATGTGCTGTGGGATACGCCAGTGCCACGCGTGGTCACATGGTCTCCACCTCGGATTCGCCCCTGTTCCTGCCCGCACGTGTCCTGTAAAGCGCGGTCAGCTTTCCGGGGCCCCAGGGCTTTCAGAAGCGGGGCAGGTCCCTGCTCTTTCGAAGGAGGAGGGAGGCAGAGGGCTGATGGATCAGTGAAGGTTCAGCTGACGCTGCGCCTTGAGACCTAGGGGATCATTCTGTGCTGCAGCGAGGCCCTGCCTGCCTCACCAGATGTGGTGAGCCCATCCTATCTCACTGGGAGGGGGCCAAAATCGGATCTGAACGGGAGTCCCCAGAACACAGCAGGCGTCCTAAAGCTCCCCTTCCCTCGGTGGAAGTCGGCTCAAGGAGATCCTGAGGGCGGGACTGCTTGGGGTTTGGCCCTGGGACAGGGAACCGGCGGCCCCCTCTCCCACGGCGTCCCAAGCTGCACCCCGTATCCACACGCCGCCGCGGCTGCAGCTGGGGCCTCGCTGCAGCCGCGCAGAGGGGGCATTATTTAAAGGGGACGCAGCCTGACTGCCAGGAGCAGAGCGCGAGTCGGTCCAGCCAATGCGCATGCGCGAGGGGCGAGCGGCTTCTGCCGTCACAGTGCTTCCCACGGTTGTCTTAGAAACCGGTCCCTGAGGCTCGGCAAAGCAGGAGCCCTCCGTGGCAGTGCTTGGGTGGCGGGGTTCTGAGGCTCCGGCCTGACATCTCTACGGGGTCGACGGGAACGTCTCCGGATGCCAGGAGTCGCAAAGGGCCGACCAGGATGAGGAAACCCCAGGCGGAGTCCGGGGGAAGCAGCACGGCATCCCAGCCTCAGGCCTGCCCAGACGCTGTTGGGGTGAGTCTCCCCAAAAGTCGTGCCGCCGTCATCTCGAGGACAGGTCGGCCTGCGTGCCCCTTGGCTGTTCTCTCACCCGAGGGTCCTTCTCGTCGAGAGCAGAACCCCGCAGCCTCAGGGGTTGCCTGGAGGGGTGTGTTTCAATGCCTCTGCTGTATGACTCCGTGTGTGTGTGTGTGTGTGTGTGTGTGCAAAGATGATTTCCCAGTGCGTCAGGGACACACTTCCTGCAGATCCGCGTCATGATTGTATCTCTCTCCAAGCGTCTTTCTGCTTCATTGGGCAGGTCTCATGACCCTGGATTTCTTGGCTTCCATACGTGTCTCAGACAGGGAAGCTTCCTTGTTCTCCAGGTTTCTCCTCATGGGTGGCTGGATTGCCTAGAATGAGCGCTAGGCGACCGTGACTGGCCTTGTCTTCTAGGATAGGTGGTGTCGCATTTCCTCTGCACTTCCTGTCTCATTCTTGAGGGACATCCTCTCCCCTGCTCCAGTGTGGACTGACTCCCTTGATCTTGTGGCGGAAACGAATGTCAGGGACCCAGAGGGACTGGGCTGGGGCTGGGGCTGGGGCTGGGGTTGGGGCTGGGGCTGGGGCTGCGGCTGGGGCTGGGTGCAGGGGAAGTTGCGTCAGGGCTACCAGGGAGGAGGAGGGTTGCGGGTGGGGCGAATTCTGCAGAAACTTCTTTGCTCCTCTGATAGGCATTTGGAAACCTGGCTTGGGTCAGGCACAGGTCCCCCACCCACCGAATCCCAGGTTTTCTTTGATTTTCCTTGGCATGGACCGAAAGGTCACTTGTTCCCCCCTTCCACTGGCACATACCTGGACACCACCGTTTGTTTCGCCGTCTCCCGATATGCCCCCGGTGACACACATTCACACCATGTGCTGTGGGATACGCCAGTGCCACGCGTGGTCACATGGTCTCCACCTCGGATTCGCCCCTGTTCCTGCCCGCACGTGTCCTGTAAAGGGCGGTCGGCTTTCCGGGGCCCCAGGGCTTTTAGAAGCGGGGCAGGCCCCTGCTCTTTCGAAGGAGGAGGGAGGCAGAGGGCTGATGGATCAGTGAAGGTTCAGCTGACGCTGCGCCTTGCGACCTATGGGATCATTCTGTGCTGCAGCGAGGCCCTGCCTGCCTCACCAGATGTGGTGAGCCCATCCTATCTCACTGGGAGGGGGCCAAAATCGGATCTGAACGGGAGTCCCCAGAATACAGCAGGCGTGCTGCATCGAGGCCCTGCCTGCCTCACCAGATGTGGTGAGCCCATCCTATCTCACTGGGAGGGGGCCAAAATCGGATCTGAACGGGAGTCCCCAGAACACAGCAGGCGTCCTGAAGCTCCCCTTCCCTCGTTGGAAGACGGCTCAAGGAGATCCTGAGGGCGGGACTGCTGGAGGTTTGGCCCTGGGACACGGAACCGGCTGCCCCCTGTCCCACGGCGTCCCAAGCTGCACCCCGTATCCACACGCCGCTGAGGCTGCAGGGGGAGTCTCGCTGCAGCCGCGCAGAGGGGGCATTATTTAAAGGGGACGCAGCCTGACTGCCAGGAGCGGAGCGCGAGTCGGTCCGGCCAATGCGCATGCGCGAGGCGCGAGCGGCTTCTGCCGTCACAGTGCTTCCCACGGTTGTCTTAGAAACCGGTCCCTGAGGCTCGGCAAAGCAGGAGCCCTCCGTGGCAGTGCTTGGGTGGCGGGGCTCTGAGGCTCCGGCCTGACATCTCTACGGGGACGACGGGAATGTCTCCGGATGCCAGGAGTCACAAAGGGCCGACCAGGATGAGGAAACCCCAGGCGGAGTCCGGGGGATGCAGCACGGCATCCCAGCCTCAGGCCTGCCCAGACGCTGTTGGGGTGAGTCTCCCCAAAAGTCGTGCCGCCGTCATCTCGAGGACAGGTCGGCCTGTGTGCCCCTGGGCTGTTCTCTCACCCGAGGGTCGTTCTCGTCGAGAGCAGAACCCCGCAGCCTCAGGGGTTGCCTGGAGGGGTGTGTTTCAATGCCTCTGCTGTATGACTCCGTGTGTGTGTGTGTGTGTGTGTGTGTGCAAAGATGATTTCCCAGTGCGTCAGGGACACACTTCCTGCAGATCCGTGTCATGATTGTATCTCTCTCCAAGCGTCTTTCTGCTTCATTGGGCAGGTCTCATGACCCTGGATTTCTTGGCTTCCATACGTGTCTCAGACAGGGAAGCTTCCTTGTTCTCCAGGTTTCTCCTCATGGGTGGGTGGATTGCCTAGAATGAGCGCTAGGCGACCGTGACTGGCCTTGTCTTCTAGGATAGGTGGTGTCGCATTTCCTCTGCACTTCCTGTCTCATTCTTGAGGGACATCCTCTCCCCTGCTCCAGTGTGGACTGACTCCCTTGATCTTGCGGCGGAAAGGAATGTCAGGGACCCAGAGGGACTGGGCTGGGGCTGGGGCTGGGGCTGGGGCTGGGGCTGGGGCTGGGGCTGGGGCTGCGGCTGGGGCTGGGTGCAGGGGAAGTTGCGTCAGGGCTACCAGGGAGGAGGAGGGTTGCGGGTGGGGCGAATTCTGCAGAAACTTCTTTGCTCCTCTGATAGGCATTTGAAAACCTGGCTTGGGTCAGGCACAGGTCCCCCACCCACCGAATCCCAGGTGTTCTTTGATTTTCCTTGGCATGGACCGAAAGGTCACTTGTTCCCCCCTTCCCCTGGCACATACCTGGACACCACCGTTTGTTTCGCCGTCTCCCGATATGCCCCCGGTGACACACATTCACACCATGTGCTGTGGGATACGCCAGTGCCACGCGTGGTCACATGGTCTCCACCTCGGATTCGCTCCTGTTCCTGCCCGCACGTGTCCTGTAAAGCGCGGTCGGCTTTCCGGGGCCCCAGGGCTTTTAGAAGCGGGGCAGGCCCCTGCTCTTTCGAAGGAGGAGGGAGGCAGAGGGCTGATGCATCAGTGAAGGTTCAACTGACGCTGCGCCTTGCGACCTATGGGATCATTCTGTGCTGCAGCGAGGCCCTGCCTGCCTCACCAGATGTGGTGAGCCCATCCTATCTCACTGGGAGGGGGCCAAAATCGGATCTGAACGGGAGTCCCCAGAACACAGCAGGCGTCCTGAAGCTCCCCTTCCCTCGTTGGAAGACGGCTCAAGGAGATCCTGAGGGCGGGACTGCTGGAGGTTTGGCCCTGGGACACGGAACCGGCTGCCCCCTGTCCCACGGCGTCCCAAGCTGCACCCCGTATCCACACGCCGCTGAGGCTGCAGGGGGAGTCTCGCTGCAGCCGCGCAGAGGGGGCATTATTTAAAGGGGACGCAGCCTGACTGCCAGGAGCGGAGCGCGAGTCGGTCCGGCCAATGCGCATGCGCGAGGCGCGAGCGGCTTCTGCCGTCACAGTGCTTCCCACGGTTGTCTTAGAAACCGGTCCCTGAGGCTCGGCAAAGCAGGAGCCCTCCGTGGCAGTGCTTGGGTGGCGGGGCTCTGAGGCTCCGGCCTGACATCTCTACGGGGACGACGGGAATGTCTCCGGATGCCAGGAGTCACAAAGGGCCGACCCGGATGAGGAAACCCCAGGCGGAGTCCGGGGGAAGCAGCACGGCATCCCAGCCTCAGGCCTGCCCAGACGCTGTTGGGGTGAGTCTCCCCAAAAGTCGTGCCGCCGTCATCTCGAGGACAGGTCGGCCTGTGTGCCCCTGGGCTGTTCTCTCACCCGAGGGTCGTTCTCGTCGAGAGCAGAACCCCGCAGCCTCAGGGGTTGCCTGGAGGGGTGTGTTTCAATGCCTCTGCTGTATGACTCCGTGTGTGTGTGTGTGTGTGTGTGTGCAAAGATGATTTCCCAGTGCGTCAGGGACACACTTCCTGCAGATCCGCGTCATGATTGTATCTCTCTCCAAGCGTCTTTCTGCTTCATTGGGCAGGTCTCATGACCCTGGATTTCTTGGCTTCCATACGTGTCTCAGACAGGGAAGCTTCCTTGTTCTCCAGGTTTCTCCTCATGGGTGGGTGGATTGCCTAGAATGAGCGCTAGGCGACCGTGACTGGCCTTGTCTTCTAGGATAGGTGGTGTCGCATTTCCTCTGCACTTCCTGTCTCATTCTTTAGGGACATCCACTCCCCTGCTCCTGTGTGGACTGAGTCCCTTGATCTTGTGGCCGAAACGAATGTCAGGGAACCAGAGGGACTGGGCTGGGGCTGCGGCTGGGGCTGGGGCTGGGGCTGGGGCTGGGGCTGGGTGCAGGGGAAGTTGGGTCAGGGCTACCAGGGAGGAGGAGGGTTGCGGGTGGGGCGAATTCTGCAGAAACTTCTTTGCTCCTCTGATAGGCATTTGAAAACCTGGCTTGGGTCAGGCACAAGTCCCCCACCCACCGAATCACAGGTGTTCTTTGATTTCCCTTGGCTTTGACCGAAAGGTCACTTTTTCCCCCCTTCCACCGGCACATACCTGGACACCACCGTTTTTTTCGCCGTCTCCCGATAAGCCCCCGGTGACACACATTCACACCATGTGCTGTGGGATACGCCAGTGCCACGCGTGGTCACATGGTCTCCAGTTCGGATTCGCCCCTGTTCCTGCCCGCACGTGTCCTGTAAAGGGCGGTCAGCTTTCCGGGGCCCCAGGGCTTTCAGAAGCGGGGCAGGTCCCTGCTCTTTCGAAGGAGGAGGGAGGCAGAGGGCTGATGGATCAGTGAAGGTTCAGCTGACGCTGCGCCTTGAGACCTAGGGGATCATTCTGTGCTGCAGCGAGGCCCTGCCTGCCTCACCAGATGTGGTGAGCCCATCCTATCTCACTGGGAGGGGGCCAAAATCGGATCTGAACGGGAGTCCCCAGAACACAGCAGGCGTCCTAAAGCTCCCCTTCCCTCGGTGGAAGTCGGCTCAAGGAGATCCTGAGGGCGGGACTGCTTGGGGTTTGGCCCTGGGACAGGGAACCGGCGGCCCCCTCTCCCACGGCGTCACAAGCTGCACCCCGTATCTACACGCGGCCGGGGCTGCAGCTGGGGCCTCGCTGCAGCCGCGCAGAGGGGGCATTATTTAAAGGGGACGCAGCCTGACTGCCAGGAGCGGAGCGGGAGTCGGTCCAGCCAATGCGGATGCGCGAGGGGCGAGCGGCTTCTGCCGTCACAGTGCTTCCCACGGTTGTCTTAGAAACCGGTCCCTGAGGCTCGGCAAAGCAGGAGCCCTCCGTGGCAGTGCTTGGGTGGCGGGGGTCTGAGGCTCCGGCCTGACATCTCTACGGGGTCGACGGGAACGTCTCCGGATGCCAGGAGTCGCAAAGGGCCGACCAGGATGAGGAAACCCCAGGCGGAGTCCGGGGGAAGCAGCACGGCATCCCAGCCTGAGGCCTGCACAGACGCTGTTGGGGTGAGTCTCCCCAAAAGTCGTGCCGCCGTCATCTCGAGGACAGGTCGGCCTGCGTGCCCCTGGGCTGTTCTCTCACCCGAGGGTCGTTCTCGTCGAGAGCAGAACCCCGCAGCCTCAGGGGTTGCCTGGAGGGGTGTGTTTCAATGCCTCTGCTGTATGACTCCGTGTGTGTGTGTGTGTGTGTGTGTGTGTGCAAAGATGATTTCCCAGTGCGTCAGGGACACACTTCCTGCAGATCCGCGTCATGATTGTATCTCTCTCCAAGCGTCTTTCTGCTTCATTGGGCAGGTCTCATGACGCTGGATTTCTTGGCTTCCATACGTGTCTCAGACAGGGAAGCTTCCTTGTTCTCCAGGTTTCTCCTCATGGGTGGCTGGATTGCCTAGAATGAGCGCTAGGCGACCGTGACTGGCCTTGTCTTCTAGGATAGGTGGTGTCGCATTTCCTCTGCACTTCCTGTCTCATTCTTGAGGGACATCCTCTCCCCTGCTCCAGTGTGGACTGACTCCCTTGATCTTGTGGCGGAAACGAATGTCAGGGACCCAGAGGGACTGGGCTGGGGCTGGGGCTGGGGCTGGGGCTGGGGCTGGGGCTGGGGCTGCGGCTGGGGCTGGGTGCAGGGGAAGTTGCGTCAGGGCTACCAGGGAGGAGGAGGGTTGCGGGTGGGGCGAATTCTGCAGAAACTTCTTTGCTCCTCTGATAGGCATTTGAAAACCTGGCTTGGGTCAGGCACAGGTCCCCCACCCACCGAATCCCAGGTGTTCTTTTATTTTCCTTGGCATGGACCGAAAGGTCACTTGTTCCCCCCTTCCACTGGCACATACCTGGACACCACCGTTTGTTTCGCCGTCTCCCGATATGCCCCCGGTGACACACATTCACACCATGTGCTGTGGGATACGCCAGTGCCACGCGTGGTCACATGGTCTCCACCTCGGATTCGCTCCTGTTCCTGCCCGCACGAGTCCTGTAAAGCGCGGTCGGCTTTCCGGGGCCCCAGGGCTTTTAGAAGCGGGGCAGGCCCCTGCTCTTTCGAAGGAGGAGGGAGGCAGAGGGCTGATGGATCAGTGAAGGTTCAGCTGACGCTGCGCCTTGCGACCTATGGGATCATTCTGTGCTGCAGCGAGGCCCTGCCTGCCTCACCAGATGTGGTGAGCCCATCCTATCTCACTGGGAGGGGGCCAAAATCGGATCTGAACGGGAGTCCCCAGAATACAGCAGGCGTGCTGCATCGAGGCCCTGCCTGCCTCACCAGATGTGGTGAGCCCATCCTATCTCACTGGGAGGGGGCCAAAATCGGATCTGAACGGGAGTCCCCAGAACACAGCAGGCGTCCTGAAGCTCCCCTTCCCTCGTTGGAAGACGGCTCAAGGAGATCCTGAGGGCGGGACTGCTGGAGGTTTGGCCCTGGGACACGGAACCGGCTGCCCCCTGTCCCACGGCGTCCCAAGCTGCACCCCGTATCCACACGCCGCTGAGGCTGCAGGGGGAGTCTCGCTGCAGCCGCGCAGAGGGGGCATTATTTAAAGGGGACGCAGCCTGACTGCCAGGAGCGGAGCGCGAGTCGGTCCAGCCAATGCGCATGCGCGAGGCGCGAGCGGATTCTGCCGTCACAGTGCTTCCCACGGTTGTCTTAGAAACCGGTCCCTGAGGCTCGGCAAAGCAGGAGCCCTCCGTGGCAGTGCTTGGGTGGCGGGGCTCTGAGGCTCCGGCCTGACATCTCTACGGGGACGACGGGAATGTCTCCGGATGCCAGGAGTCACAAAGGGCCGACCAGGATGAGGAAACCCCAGGCGGAGTCCGGGGGAAGCAGCACGGCATCCCAGCCTCAGGCCTGCCCAGACGCTGTTGGGGTGAGTCTCCCCAAAAGTCGTGCGCCGTCATCTCGAGGACAGGTCGGCCTGTGTGCCCCTGGGCTGTTCTCTCACCCGAGGGTCGTTCTCGTCGAGAGCAGAACCCCGCAGCCTCAGGGGTTGCCTGGAGGGGTGTGTTTCAATGCCTCTGCTGTATGACTCCGTGTGTGTGTGTGTGTGTGTGTGTGCAAAGATGATTTCCCAGTGCGTCAGGGACACACTTCCTGCAGATCCGTGTCATGATTGTATCTCTCTCCAAGCGTCTTTCTGCTTCATTGGGCAGGTCTCATGACCCTGGATTTCTTGGCTTCCATACGTGTCTCAGACAGGGAAGCTTCCTTGTTCTCCAGGTTTCTCCTCATGGGTGGGTGGATTGCCTAGAATGAGCGCTAGGCGACCGTGACTGGCCTTGTCTTCTAGGATAGGTGGTGTCGCATTTCCTCTGCACTTCCTGTCTCATTCTTGAGGGACATCCTCTCCCCTGCTCCTGTGTGGACTGAGTCCCTTGATCTTGTGGCCGAAACGAATGTCAGGGGACCAGAGGGACTGGGCTGGGGCTGGGGCTGGGGCTGGGGCTGGGGCTGGGGCTGGGGCTGGGTGCAGGGGAAGTTGGGTCAGGGGTACCAGGGAGGAGGAGGGTTGCGGGTGGGGCGAATTCTGCAGAAACTTCTTTGCTCCTCTGATAGGCATTTGAAAACCTGGCTTGGGTCAGGCACAAGTCCCCCACCCACCGAATCACAGGTGTTCTTTGATTTCCCTTGGCTTTGACCGAAAGGTCACTTGTTCCCCCCTTCCACCGGCACATACCTGGACACCACCGTTTTTTTCGCCGTCTCCCGATAAGCCCCCGGTGACACACATTCACACCATGTGCTGTGGGATACGCCAGTGCCACGCGTGGTCACATGGTCTCCAGCTCGGATTCGCCCCTGTTCCTGCCCGCACGTGTCCTGTAAAGCGCGGTCAGCTTTCCGGGGCCCCAGGGCTTTCAGAAGCGGGGCAGTTCCCTGCTCTTTCGAAGGAGGAGGGAGGCAGAGGGCTGATGGATCAGTGAAGGTTCAGCTGACGCTGCGCCTTGAGACCTAGGGGATCATTCTGTGCTGCAGCGAGGCCCTGCCTGCCTCACCAGATGTGGTGAGCCCATCCTATCTCACTGGGAGGGGGCCAAAATCGGATCTGAACGGGAGTCCCCAGAACACAGCAGGCGTCCTAAAGCTCCCCTTCCCTCGGTGGAAGTCGGCTCAAGGAGATCCTGAGGGCGGGACTGCTTGGGGTTTGGCCCTGGGACAGGGAACCGGCGGCCCCCTCTCCCACGGCGTCCCAAGCTGCACCCCGTATCCACACGCCGCCGCGGCTGCAGCTGGGGCCTCGCTGCAGCCTCGCAGAGGGGGCATTATTTAAAGGGGACGCAGCCTGACTGCCAGGAGCGGAGCGCGCGTCGGTCCAGCCAATGCGCATGCGCGAGGGGCGAGCGGCTTCTGCCGTCACAGTGCTTCCCACGGTTGTCTTAGAAACCGGTCCCTGAGGCTCGGCAAAGCAGGAGCCCTCCGTGGCAGTGCTTGGGTGGCGGGGGTCTGAGGCTCCGGCCTGACATCTCTACGGGGTCGACGGGAACGTCTCCGGATGCCAGGAGTCGCAAAGGGCCGACCAGGATGAGGAAACCCCAGGCGGAGTCCGGGGGAAGCAGCACGGCATCCCAGCCTGAGGCCTGCCCAGACGCTGTTGGGGTGAGTCTCCCCAAAAGTCGTGCCGCCGTCATCTCGAGGACAGGTCGGCCTGCATGCCCCTGGGCTGTTCTCTCACCCGAGGGTCGTTCTCGTCGAGAGCAGAACCCCGCAGCCTCAGGGGTTGCCTGGAGGGGTGTGTTTCAATGCCTCTGCTGTATGACTCCGTGTGTGTGTGTGTGTGTGTGTGTGTGCAAAGATGATTTCCCAGTGCGTCAGGGACACACTTCCTGCAGATCCGCGTCATGATTGTATCTCTCTCCAAGCGTCTTTCTGCTTCATTGGGCAGGTCTCATGACCCTGGATTTCTTGGCTTCCATACGTGTCTCAGACAGGGAAGCTTCCTTGTTCTCCAGGTTTCTCCTCATGGGTGGCTGGATTGCCTAGAATGAGCGCTAGGCGACCGTGACTGGCCTTGTCTTCTAGGATAGGTGGTGTCGCATTTCCTCTGCACTTCCTGTCTCATTCTTGAGGGACATCCTCTCCCCTGCTCCAGTGTGGACTGACTCCCTTGATCTTGTGGCCGAAACGAATGTCAGGGACCCAGAGGGACTGGGCTGGGGCTGGGGCTGGGGCTGGGGCTGGGGCTGGGGCTGGGGCTGGGGCTGCGGCAGGGGCTGGGTGCAGGGGAAGTTGCGTCAGGGCTACCAGAGAGGAGGAGGGTTGCGGGTGGGGCGAATTCTGCAGAAACTTCTTTGCTCCTCTGATAGGCATTTGAAAACCTGGCTTGGGTCAGGCACAGGTCCCCCACCCACCGAATCCCAGGTGTTCTTTGATTTTCCTTGGCATGGACCGAAAGGTCACTTGTTCCCCCCTTCCACTGGCACATACCTGGACACCACCGTTTGTTTCGCCGTCTCCCGATATGCCCCCGGTGACACACATTCACACCATGTGCTGTGGGATACGCCAGTGCCACGCGTGGTCACATGGTCTCCACCTCGGATTCGCTCCTGTTCCTGCCCGCACGTGTCCTGTAAAGCGCGGTCGGCTTTCCGGGGCCCCAGGGCTTTTAGAAGCGGGGCAGGCCCCTGCTCTTTCGAAGGAGGAGGGAGGCAGAGGGCTGATTGATCAGTGAAGGTTCAGCTGACGCTGCGCCTTGCGACCTATGGGATCATTCTGTGCTGCAGCGAGGCCCTGCCTGCCTCACCAGATGTGGTGAGCCCATCCTATCTCACTGGGAGGGGGCCAAAATCGGATCTGAACGGGAGTCCCCAGAATACAGCAGGCGTGCTGCATCGAGGCCCTGCCTGCCTCACCAGATGTGGTGAGCCCATCCTATCTCACTGGGAGGGGGCCAAAATCGGATCTGAACGGGAGTCCCCAGAACACAGCAGGCGTCCTGAAGCTCCCCTTCCCTCGTTGGAAGACGGCTCAAGGAGATCCTGAGGGCGGGACTGCTGGAGGTTTGGCCCTGGGACACGGAACCGGCTGCCCCCTGTCCCACGGCGTCCCAAGCTGCACCCCGTATCCACACGCCGCTGAGGCTGCAGCTGGGGCCTCGCTGCAGCCGCGCAGAGGGGGCATTATTTAAAGGGGACGCAGCCTGACTGCCAGGAGCGGAGCGCGAGTCGGTCCAGCCAATGCGCATGCGCGAGGGGCGAGCGGCTTCTGCCGTCACAGTGCTTCCCACGGTTGTCTTAGAAACCGGTCCCTGAGGCTCGGCAAAGCAGGAGCCCTCCGTGGCAGTGCTTGGGTGGCGGGGGTCTGAGGCTCCGGCCTGACATCTCTACGGGGTCGACGGGAACGTCTCCGGATGCCAGGAGTCGCAAAGGGCCGACCAGGATGAGGAAACCCCAGGCGGAGTCCGGGGGAAGCAGCACGGCATCCCAGCCTCAGGCCTGCCCAGACGCTGTTGGGGTGAGTCTCCCCAAAAGTCGTGCCGCCGTCATCTCGAGGACAGGTCGGCCTGCGTGCCCCTTGGCTGTTCTCTCACCCGAGGGTCGTTCTCGTCGAGAGCAGAACCCCGCAGCCTCAGGGGTTGCCTGGAGGGGTGTGTTTCAATGCCTCTGCTGTATGACTCCGTGTGTGTGTGTGTGTGTGTGTGTGTGCAAAGATGATTTCCCAGTGCGTCAGGGACACACTTCCTGCAGATCCGCGTCATGATTGTATCTCTCTCCAAGCGTCTTTCTGCTTCATTGGGCAGGTCTCATGACCCTGGATTTCTTGGCTTCCATACGTGTCTCAGACAGGGAAGCTTCCTTGTTCTCCAGGTTTCTCCTCATGGGTGGCTGGATTGCCTAGAATGAGCGCTAGGCGACCGTGACTGGCCTTGTCTTCTAGGATAGGTGGTGTCGCATTTCCTCTGCACTTCCTGTCTCATTCTTGAGGGACATCCTCTCCCCTGCTCCAGTGTGGACTGACTCCCTTGATCTTGTGGCGGAAACGAATGTCAGGGACCCAGAGGGACTGGGCTGGGGCTGGGGCTGGGGCTGGGGCTGGGGCTGGGGCTGGGGCTGCGGCTGGGGCTGGGTGCAGGGGAAGTTGCGTCAGGGCTACCAGGGAGGAGGAGGGTTGCGGGTGGGGCGAATTCTGCAGAAACTTCTTTGCTCCTCTGATAGGCATTTGGAAACCTGGCTTGGGTCAGGCACAGGTCCCCCACCCACCGAATCCCAGGTGTTCTTTGATTTTCCTTGGCATGGACCGAAAGGTCACTTGTTCCCCCCTTCCACTGGCACATACCTGGACACCACCGTTTGTTTCGCCGTCTCCCGATATGCCCCCGGTGACACACATTCACACCATGTGCTGTGGGATACGCCAGTGCCACGCGTGGTCACATGGTCTCCACCTCGGATTCGCTCCTGTTCCTGCCCGCACGTGTCCTGTAAAGCGCGGTCGGCTTTCCGGGGCCCCAGGGCTTTTAGAAGCGGGGCAGGCCCCTGCTCTTTCGAAGGAGGAGGGAGGCAGAGGGCTGATTGATCAGTGAAGGTTCAGCTGACGCTGCGCCTTGCGACCTATGGGATCATTCTGTGCTGCAGCGAGGCCCTGCCTGCCTCACCAGATGTGGTGAGCCCATCCTATCTCACTGGGAGGGGGCCAAAATCGGATCTGAACGGGAGTCCCCAGAATACAGCAGGCGTGCTGCATCGAGGCCCTGCCTGCCTCACCAGATGTGGTGAGCCCATCCTATCTCACTGGGAGGGGGCCAAAATCGGATCTGAACGGGAGTCCCCAGAACACAGCAGGCGTCCTGAAGCTCCCCTTCCCTCGTTGGAAGACGGCTCAAGGAGATCCTGAGGGCGGGACTGCTGGAGGTTTGGCCCTGGGACACGGAACCGGCTGCCCCCTGTCCCACGGCGTCCCAAGCTGCACCCCGTATCCACACGCCGCTGAGGCTGCAGGGGGAGTCTCGCTGCAGCCGCGCAGAGGGGGCATTATTTAAAGGGGACGCAGCCTGACTGCCAGGAGCGGAGCGCGACTCGGTCCGGCCAATGCGCATGCGCGAGGCGCGAGCGGCTTCTGCCGTCACAGTGCTTCCCACGGTTGTCTTAGAAACCGGTCCCTGAGGCTCGGCAAAGCAGGAGCCCTCCGTGGCAGTGCTTGGGTGGCGGGGCTCTGAGGCTCCGGCCTGACATCTCTACGGGGACGACGGGAATGTCTCCGGATGCCAGGAGTCACAAAGGGCCGACCAGGATGAGGAAACCCCAGGCGGATTCCGGGGGAAGCAGCACGGCATCCCAGCCTCAGGCCTGCCCAGACGCTGTTGGGGTGAGTCTCCCCAAAAGTCGTGCCGCCGTCATCTCGAGGACAGGTCGGCCTGTGTGCCCCTGGGCTGTTCTCTCACCCGAGGGTCGTTCTCGTCGAGAGCAGAACCCCGCAGCCTCAGGGGTTGCCTGGAGGGGTGTGTTTCAATGCCTCTGCTGTATGACTCCGTGTGTGTGTGTGTGTGTGTGTGTGCAAAGATGATTTCCCAGTGCGTCAGGGACACACTTCCTGCAGATCCGTGTCATGATTGTATCTCTCTCCAAGCGTCTTTCTGCTTCATTGGGCAGGTCTCATGACCCTGGATTTCTTGGCTTCCATACGTGTCTCAGACAGCTAAGCTTCCTTGTTCTCCAGGTTTCTCCTCATGGGTGGGTGGATTGCCTAGAATGAGCGCTAGGCGACCGTGACTGGCCTTGTCTTCTAGGATAGGTGGTGTCGCATTTCCTCTGCACTTCCTGTCTCATTCTTGAGGGACATCCTCTCCCCTGCTCCTGTGTGGACTGAGTCCCTTGATCTTGTGGCCGAAACGAATGTCAGGGAACCAGAGGGACTGGGCTGGGGCTGGGGCTGGGGCTGGGGCTGGGGCTGGGGCTGGGGCTGGGTGCAGGGGAAGTTGGGTCAGGGCTACCAGGGAGGAGGAGGGTTGCGGGTGGGGCGAATTCTGCAGAAACTTCTTTGCTCCTCTGATAGGCGTTCGAAAACCTGGCTTGGGTCAGGCACAAGTCCCCCACCCACCGAATCACAGGTGTTCTTTGATTTCCCTTGGCTTTGACCGAAAGGTCACTTGTTCCCCCCTTCCACCGGCACATACCTGGACACCACCGTTTTTTTCGCCGTCTCCCGATATGCCCCCGGTGAGACACATTCACACCATGTGCTGTGGGATACGCCAGTGCCACGCGTGGTCACATGGTCTCCAGCTCGGATTCGCCCCTGTTCCTGCCCGCACGTCTCCTGTAAAGCGCGGTCAGCTTTCCGGGGCCCCAGGGCTTTCAGAAGCGGGGCAGATCCCTGCTCTTTCGAAGGAGGAGGGAGGCAGAGGGCTGATGGATCAGTGAAGGTTCAGCTGACGCTGCGCCTTGAGACTTATGAGATCATTCTGTGCTGCAGCGAGGCCCTGCCTGCCTCACCAGATGTGGTGAGCCCATCCTATCTCACTGGGAGGGGGCCAAAATCGGATCTGAACGGGAGTCCCCAGAACACAGCAGGCGTCCTAAAGCTCCCCTTCCCTCGGTGGAAGTCGGCTCAAGGAGATCCTGAGGGCGGGACTGCTTGGGGTTTGGCCCTGGGACAGGGAACCGGCGGCCCCCTCTCCCACGGCGTCCCAAGCTGCACCCCGTATCCACACGCCGCCGCGGCTGCAGCTGGGGCCTCGCTGCAGCCGCGCAGAGGGGGCATTATTTAAAGGGGACGCAGCCTGACTGCCAGGAGCGGAGCGCGAGTCGGTCCAGCCAATGCGCATGCGCGAGGGGCGAGCGGCTTCTGCCGTCACAGTGCTTCCCACGGTTGTCTTAGAAACCGGTCCCTGAGGCTCGGCAAAGCAGGAGCCCTCCGTGGCAGTGCTTGGGTGGCGGGGCTCTGAGGCTCCGGCCTGACATCTCTACGGGGTCGACGGGAACGTCTCCGGATGCCAGGAGTCGCAAAGGGCCGACCAGGATGAGGAAACCCCAGGCGGAGTCCGGGGGAAGCAGCACGGCATCCCAGCCTCAGGCCTGCCCAGACGCTGTTGGGGTGAGTCTCCCCAAAAGTCGTGCCGCCGTCATCTCGAGGACAGGTCGGCCTGCGTGCCCCTGGGCTGTTCTCTCACCCGAGGGTCGTTCTCGTCGAGAGCAGAACCCCGCAGCCTCAGGGGTTGCCTGGAGGGGTGTGTTTCAATGCCTCTGCTGTATGACTCCGTGTGTGTGTGTGTGTGTGTGTGTGTGTGCAAAGATGATTTCCCAGTGCGTCAGGGACACACTTCCTGCAGATCCGCGTCATGATTGTATCTCTCTCCAAGCGTCTTTCTGCTTCATTGGGCAGGTCTCATGACCCTGGATTTCTTGGCTTCCATACGTGTCTCAGACAGGGAAGCTTCCTTGTTCTCCAGGTTTCTCCTCATGGGTGGCTGGATTGCCTAGAATGAGCGCTAGGCGACCGTGACTGGCCTTGTCTTCTAGGATAGGTGGTGTCGCATTTCCTCTGCATTTCCTGTCTCATTCTTGAGGGACATCCTCTCCCCTGCTCCTGTGTGGACTGAGTCCCTTGATCTTGTGGCCGAAACGAATGTCAGGGACCCAGAGGGACTGGGCTGGGGCTGGGGCTGGGGCTGGGGCTGGGGTTGGGGCTGGGGCTGCGGCTGGGGCTGGGTGCAGGGGAAGTTGCATCAGGGCTACCAGGGAGGAGGAGGGTTGCGGGTGGGGCGAATTCTGCAGAAACTTCTTTGCTCCTCTGATAGGCATTTGAAAACCTGGCTTGGGTCAGGCACAAGTCCCCCACCCACCGAATCCCAGGTGTTCTTTGATTTTCCTTGGCATGGACCGAAAGGTCACTTGTTCCCCCCTTCCACTGGCACATACCTGGACACCACCGTTTGTTTCGCCGTCTCCCGATATGCCCCCGGTGACACACATTCACACCATGTGCTGTGGGATGCGCCAGTGCCACGCGTGGTCACATGGTCTCCACCTCGGATACGCCCCTGTTCCTGCCCGCACGTGTCCTGTAAAGCGCGGTCGGCTTTCCGGGGCCCCAGGGCTTTTAGAAGCGGGGCAGGCCCCTGCTCTTTCGAAGGAGGAGGGAGGCAGAGGGCTGATGGATCAGTGAAGGTTCAGCTGACGCTGCGCCTTGCGACCTATGGTTTCATTCTGTGCTGCAGCGAGGCCCTGCCTGCCTCACCAGATGTGGTGAGCCCATCCTATCTCACTGGGAGGGGGCCAAAATCGGATCTGAACGGGAGTCCCCAGAATACAGCAGGCGTGCTGCATCGAGGCCCTGCCTGCCTCACCAGATGTGGTGAGCCCATCCTATCTCACTGGGAGGGGGCCAAAATCGGATCTGAACGGGAGTCCCCAGAACACAGCAGGCGTCCTGAAGCTCCCCTTCCCTCGTTGGAAGACGGCTCAAGGAGATCCTGAGGGCGGGACTGCTGGAGGTTTGGCCCTGGGACAGGGAACCGGCTGCCCCCTGTCCCACGGCGTCCCAAGCTGCACCCCGTATCCACACGCCGCCACGGCTGCAGGGGGAGTCTCGCTGCAGCCGCGCAGAGGGGGCATTATTTAAAGGGCACGCAGCCTGACTGCCAGGAGCGGAGCGCGAGTCGGTCCGGCCAATGCGCATGCGCGAGGCGCGAGCGGCTTCTGCCGTCACAGTGCTTCCCACGGTTGTCTTAGAAACCGGTCCCTGAGGCTCGGCAAAGCAGGAGCCCTCCGTGGCAGTGCTTGGGTGGCGGGGCTCTGAGGCTCCGGCCTGACATCTCTACGGGGACGACGGGAATGTCTCCGGATGCCAGGAGTCGCAAAGGGCCGAGCAGGATGAGGAAACCCCAGGCGGAGTCCGGGGGAAGCAGCACGGCATCCCAGCCTCAGGCCTGCCCAGACGCTGTTGGGGTGAGTCTCCCCAAAAGTCGTGCCGCCGTCATCTCGAGGACAGGTCGGCCTGCGTGCCCCTGGGCTGTTCTCTCACCCGAGGGTCGTTCTCGTCGAGAGCAGAACCCCGCAGCCTCAGGGGTTGCCTGGAGGTGTGTGTTTCAATGCCTCTGCTGTATGACTCCGTGTGTGTGTGTGTGTGTGTGTGTGCAAAGATGATTTCCCAGTGCGTCAGGGACACACTTCCTGCAGATCCGCGTCATGATTGTATCTCTCTCCAAGCGTCTTTCTGCTTCATTGGGCAGGTCTCATGACCCTGGATTTCTTGGCTTCCATACGTGTCTCCGACAGGGAAGCTTCCTTGTTCTCCAGGTTTCTCCTCATGGGTGGGTGGATTGCCTAGAATGAGCGCTAGGCGACCGTGACTGGCCTTGTCTTCTAGGATAGGTGGTGTCGCATTTCCTCTGCATTTCCTGTCTCATTCTTGAGGGACATCCTCTCCCCTGCTCCTGTGTGGACTGAGTCCCTTGATCTTGTGGCCGAAACGAATGTCAGGGAACCAGAGGACTGGGCTGGGGCTGGGGCTGGGGCTGGGGCTGGGGCTGGGGCTGGGGCTGGGGCTGGGGCTGGGTGCAGGGGAAGTTGGGTCAGGGCTATCAAGGAGGAGGTGGGTTGCGGGTGGGGCGAATTCTGTAGAAACTTCTTTGGTCCTCTGATAGGCATTTGAAAACCTGGCTTGGGTCAGGCACAGGTCCCCCACCCACCGAATCCCACGTGTTCTTTGATTTCCCTTGGCATTGACAGAAAGGTCACTTGTTCCCGCCTTCCACTGGCACATACCTGGACACCACCGTTTGTTTCGCCGTCTCCCGATATGCCCCCGGTGACACACATTCACACCATGTGCTGTGGGATACGCCAGTGCCACGCGTGGTCACATGGTCTCCACCTCGGTTTCGCCCCTGTTCCTGCCCGCACGTGTTCTGTAAGGGGCGGTGGGCTTTCCGGAGCCCCAGGGCTTTTAGAAGCGGGGCAGGCCCCTGCTCTTTCGAAGGAGGAGCGAGGCAGAGGGCTGATGGATCAGTGAAGGTTCAGCTGACGCTGCGCCTTGAGACCTATGGGATCATTCTGTGCTGCATCGAGGCCCTGCCTGCCTCACCAGATGTGGTGAGCCCATCCTATCTCACTGGGAGGGGGCCAAAATCGGAACTGAACGGGAGTCCCCAGAACACAGCAGGCGTCCTGAAGCTCCCCTTCCCTCGGTGGAAGTCGGCTCAAGGAGATCCTGAGGGCGGGACTGCTGGGGGTTTGTTTCTGGGACAGGGAACCGGCAGCCCCCTCTCCCAAGGCGTCCCAAGCTGGACCCCGTATCCACACGCCATCGCGGCTGCAGCGGGGGCATTATTTAAAGGGGACGCAGCCTCACTGCCAGGAGCAGAGCCCGAGTCGGTCCAGCCAATGCGCATGCTCGTGGCGCTAGGAGCTTCTTCCATCACAGTGCTTCCCACCGTTTTCTTAGAAACCGGTCCCTGAGGCTCGGCAAAGCAGGAGCCCTCCGTGGCAGTGCTTGGGTGGCGGGGCTCTGAGGCTCCGGGCTGACATCTCTACGAGGTCGACGGGAACGTCTCCGGATGCCAGCAGTCGCAAAGGGTCCACCAGGATAAGGAAACCCCAGGCGGAGTCCGGGGGAAGCAGCACGGCATCCCAGCCTCAGGCCTGCCCGGTCGCTGTTTGGGTGAGTCTCCCCAAAAGTCGTGCCGCCGTCATCTCGAGGACAGGTCGGCCTGCATGCCCCTGGGCTGTTCTCTCACCCGAGGGTCGTTCTCGTTGAGAGCAGAACCCCGCAGCCTCAGAGGTTGCCTGGAGGTGTGTGTTTCAATACCTCTGCTGTATGACTCTGTGTGTGTGTGTGTGTGTGTGTGTGTGTGTGTGTCTCCCATTCTCTCTTCTCTCTCTGTCTCTCAGTCTCTGTGTCTTTCTTTCCCTCTCTCTGTCGGTTAGTGTGTGTGTGCCCTTGTGCGTGTGTGTCTTTGGACGAATGTGCCCTGTGCACCACAAAGCGGTTTCTGGCATGTCGGCCTGTCTTTGCTGAGCCTCTTTCTGCGTCTCTGCCTGGGTCATGAGGCCGGTTGTCAATCGTTTTCGCCGCCGCGGATCCACTTTGGGTTTGTGAAGGCCTGGCCCACGTGAGGAGATGTATCGGTCACGGAGCAATTGAAATCTCATCCCCATCATGAGCTGCCTCTTTTCTAAGATCAAGATGACCACACAGCAACCAAGGAAAAGAGCCCCACCGGAGCTCTTTGTCCTGCAGTAGCGGAGCAGAACCACATCAGAGAAGATGGCTGTATCTTTTCACGGTTCTTCTCTGAGGAATGAAGCCACACCACGATACCGTGTAGAAGAAGAAGCCGGGAATGGGAGATGGCAACAATCCCTGTCCCTGGAATGCTGGCCTCTCTGGACAAGCCACCCTTTTGGAACCCCTCCACTTATGCCCCTGGCGGTGGCACGGCGCTGTATCCTGCCGGGGCTCTGGCCTCTGCTCTATCCTTCCTCTTGCTCTGCCTCACGTGTTTCTCAGGGGCCTGGATGCCTCTCGCTCTGGCCAAATGTCTTCAACAAAGATGACTTCCCACTGCGTCAGGGACACACTTCCTGCAGATCCGTGTCATGATTGTATCTCTCTCCAAATGTCTTTCTGCTTCATTGGGCAGGTCTCATGACCCTGGATTTCTTGGCTTCCATACGTGTCTCAGACAGGGAAGCTTCCTTGTTCTCCAGGTTTCTCTTCATGGGTGGGTGGATTGCCTAGAATGAGCGCTAGGCGAGCGTGACTGGCCTTGTCTTCTAGGACAGGTGGTGTCGCATTTCCTCTGCACTTCCTGTCTCATTCTTGAGGGACCTCCTGTCCTCTGCTCCTGGGTGGACTGATTCCCTTGATCTTGTGGCCGAAATGAATGTCAGGGAACCAGAGGGACTGGGCTGGGGCTGGGGCTGGGGCTGGGGCTGGGGCTGGGGCTGGGTGCAGGGGAAGTTGCGTCAGGGCTACCAGGGAGGAGGAGGGTTGGGTGTGGGGCGAATTCTGCAGAAACTTCTTTGCTCCTGTGATAGGCATTTGAAAACCTGGCTTGGGTCAGGCACAGGCCCTCCACCCACCGAATCCCAGGTGTTCTTTGATTTCCCTTGGCATTGACCGAAGAGTCACTTGTTCCCGCCTTCCACCGGCCCATACCTGGACACCACCGTTTGTTTCGCCGTCTCCCAATATGCCTCCGGTGACACACATTCACACCATCTGCTGTTGGATACGCCAGTGCCACGCGTGGTCACATGGTCTCCACCTCGGCTTCGCCCCTGTTCCTGCCTGCACGTGTCCTGTAAAGCGCGGTCGGCTTTCGGGAGCCCCAGGGCTTTTAGAAGCGGGGCAGGCCCCTGCTCTTTCGAAGGAGGAGCGAGGCCGAGGGCTGATGGATCAGTGAAGGTTCAGCTGACGCTGCACCTTGAGACCTATGGGATCATTCTGTGCTGCAGCGAGGCCCTGCCTGCCTCACCAGATGTGGTGAGCCCATCCTATCTCACTGGGAGGGGGCCAAAATCGGATCTGAACGGGAGTCCCCAGAATACAGCAAGCGTGCTGCATCGAGGCCCTGCCTGCCTCACCAGATGTGGTGAGCCCATCCTATCTCACTGGGAGGGGGCCAAAATCGGATCTGAACGGGAGTCCCCAGAACACAGCACGCGTCTTGAAGCTCCCCTTCCCTCGGTGGAAGTCGGCTCAAGGGGATCCTGAGGGCGGACTGCTGGGAGTTTGGCCCTGGGACAGTGAACTGGCGGCCCCCTCTCCCACGGCGTCCCAAGCTGGACCCCGTATCCACACGCCGCCACGGCTGCAGAGAGAGCCTCGCTGCAGCCGCGCAGAGGGGGCATTATTTAAAAGGGACGCACCCTGTCTGCCAGGAGCGGAGCGCGAGTGGGTCCAGCCACTGCGCATGCGCGAGGGGCGAGCGGCTTCTGCCCTCACAGTGTTTCCCACGGTTGTCTTAGAAACCGGTCCCTGAGGCTCGGCAAAGCAGGAGCCCTCCGTGGCAGTGCTTGGGTGGCGGGGCTCTGAGGCTCCGGCCTGACATCTCTACGGGGTCGACGGGAACGTCTCCGGATGCCAGGAGTCGCAAAGGGCCGACCAGGATGAGGAAACCCCAGGCGGAGTCCGGGGGAAGCAGCACGGCATCCCAGCCTCAGGCCTGCCCAGACGCTGTTGGGGTGAGTCTCCCCAAAAGTCGTGCCGCCGTCATCTCGAGGACAGGTCGGCCTGCGTGCCCCTGGGCTGTTCTCTCACCCGAGGGTCGTTCTCGTCGAGAGCAGAACACCGCAGCCTCAGGGGTTGCCTGGAGGGGTGTGTTTCAATGCCTCTGCTGTATGACTCCGTGTGTGTGTGTGTGTGTGTGTGTGTGCAAAGATGATTTCCCAGTGCGTCAGGGACACACTTCCTGCAGATCCGTGTCATGATTGTATCTCTCTCCAAACGTCTTTCTCCTTCATTGGGCAGGTCTCATGACCCTGGATTTCTTGGCTTCCATACGTGTCTCAGACAGGGAAGCTTCCTTGTTCTCCAGGTTTCTCCTCATGGGTGGGTGGATTGCCTAGAATGAGCGCTAGGCGAGCGTGACTGGCCTTGTCTTCTAGGACAGGTGGTGTCGCATTTCCCCTGCACTTCCTGTCTCATTCTTGAGGGACCTCCTGTCCTCTGCTCCTGGGTGTACTGACTCCCTTGATCTTGTGGCCGAAACGAGTGTCAGGGAACCAGAGGGACTGGGCTGGGGCTGGTGCTGGGGCTGGGGCTGGGGCCTGGGCTGGGGCTGGGGCTGGGTGCAGGGGAAGTTGCGTCAGGGCTACCAGGGAGGAGGAGGGTTGGGTGTGGGGCGAATTCTGCAGAAACTTCTTTGCTCCTCTGATACGCATTTGAAAACATCGCTTGGGTCAGGCACAGGCCCCCCACCCACCGAATCCCAGGTGTTCTTTGATTTCCCTTGGCATTGACCGAAGGGTCACTTGTTCCCGCCTTCCACTGGCCCATACCAGGACACCACCGTTTGTTTCGCGGTCTCCCGATATGCCTCCGGTGACACACATTCACACCATGTGCTGTGGGATACGCCAGTGCCACGCGTGGTCTCATGGTCTCCACCTCGGATTCGCCCCTGTTCCTGCCCGCACGTGTCCTGTAAAGCGCGGTCGGCTTTCCGGAGCCCCAGGGCTTTTAGAAGCGGGGCAGGCCCCTGCTCTTTCGAAGGAGGAGGGAGGCAGAGGGCTGATGGATCAGTGAAGGTTCAGCTGACGCTTCGCCTTGAGACTTATGGGACCATTCTGTGCTGCAGCGAGGCCCTGCCTGCCTCACCAGATGTGGTGAGCCCATCCTATCTCACTGGGAGGGGGCCAAAATCGGATCTGAACGGGAGTCCCCAGAACACAGCACGCGTCCTGAAGCTCCCCTTCCCTCGGTGGAAGTCGGCTCAAGGGGATCCTGAGGGCGGACTGCTGGGGGTTTGGCCCTGGGACAGTGAACCGGCGGCCCCCTCTCCCACGGCGTCCCAAGCTGGACCCCGTATCCACACGCCGCCGCGGCTGCAGCGGGAGCCTCGCTGCAGCCGCGCAGAGGGGGCATTATTTAAAGGGGACGCAGCCTGACTGCCAGGAGCGGAGCGCGAGTCGGTCCAGCCAATGCGCATGCGCGAGGCGCGAGCGGCTTCTGCCGTCACAGTGCTTCCCACGGTTGTCTTAGAAACCGGTCGCTGAGGCTTGGCAAAGCAGGAGCCCTCCGCGGCAGTGCTTGGGTGGCGGGGCTCTGAGGGTCCGGCCTGACATCTCTACGGGGTCGACGGGAACGTCTCCGGTTGGCAGGATTCGCAAAGGGCCGACCAGGATGAGCAAACCCCAGGCGGAGTCCGGGGGAAGCAGCACGGCATTCCAGCCTCAGGCCTGCCCGGACGCTGTTGGGGTAAGTCTCCCCAAAAGTCGTGCCGCCGTCATCTCGAGGACAGGTCGGCCTGCGTGCCCCTGGACTGTTCTCTCACCCGAGGGTCGTTCTCATCGACAGCAGAACCCCGCCGCCTCAGAGGTTGCCTGGAGGGGTGTGTTTCAATGCCTCTGCGGTATGACTCTGCGTGTGTGTGTGTGTGTGTGTGTGTGTGTGTGTGTGTGGGTGTCTCCCATTCTCTCTTCTCTCTCTGTCTCTCAGTCTCTGTGTCTTTCTTTCCCTCTCTCTGTCGGTTAGTGTGTGTGTGTGCCCTTGTGCGTGTGTGTCTTTGGCCGAATGTGCCCTGTGCACCACAAAGCGATTTCTGGCATATCGGCCTGTCTTTGCTGAGCCTCTTTCTGCGTCTCTGCCTGGGTCATGAGGCCGGTTGTTAATCGTTTTCTCCACCGTCGATCTGCTTTGTGTGTGTGAAGGCCTGACCGACGTGAGGAGATGCATCCGGTCCCGGAGCAATTGAAATCTCATCCCCAACATGGGTTGCCTCTTTTCTAAATTCAAGATGACCACACAGCAACCAAGGAAAAGAGCCCCACAGGAGCTCTTTGTCCTGCAGTAGGGGAGCAGACCCACATCAGAGAAGATGGTTGTATCTTTTCACGGCTCTTCTCTGAGAAATGAAACCAAACCACGATACCGTGTAGAAGAAGCAGCCGGGAATGGGAGATGGCAACTTTCCCTGTCACTGGAACGCTGGCGTCTCTGGACAAGCCAACCTTCTAGAACCCCTCCCCTTATGCCCGCGGATGTTGCATGGTGCTGTATCCTGCCTCGGCTCTGGCCTCTGCTCTGTCCTCCCTCTTGCTCTGTCTTCCCTCTGCTCTTTCCTTCCTCTTGCTCCTTCTTAGCTGTCCTCCCTCTTGCTCTGCCTCCCCTGGCCTAGATGCCTATCTCTCTTGCCTAATGTGTTCCCTGTCTGTCAGGGACTTCCCAGTCCTTGACTTCCCAGTCTGTCAGGGAGACACTTCCTGAAGATCCCTGTCATGATTGTTTCTCTCTCCAAACCTGTTTCTGCTTGATTAGGCAGGTCTGATGACCGTAGAACTCTTCGCTTCCATAAATTTATCAGGCAGGAAAGCTTGCTTGTTTCCATGTTTCCCCTCATGGGTTGGTGGAATGCCTAGAATGAGCGCCAGGCGACCGTGAATGGCCTTGTCTTCTTGCACGGATCGTGTCGCATTTCCTCTGTACTTCCTGTCTCATTCTTGAGGGACATCCTCTCCTCTACTCCTGTGTGGACTGGCTCCCTAGATCTTTTGGCTGTACCGAATGTCAGGGAACCAAAGGGACTTGGCTGGGTCTGGGTCTGGGTCTGGGTCTGGGGCTGGGGCTGGGTCTGGGGCTGGTGCTGGAGCTTGGTGCAGGGGACGTTTTGTGAGGGCTACCTGGGTGATGGAGCTTTGGCGGTGCGGTGAGTTTTGCAGAAACCTGTTTGCTCCTCTGGCATTAATTTCAAAATGTGGCTCCAGTCAGTCACAGGCCCCCTCCTCGTTCCCGGGTATTCTTCAATTTTCCATTGCTGTGATGGAAATGTCACTTTTTACCCCCTTCCACTGGGCACATATCTAGACACCACGGTTTGGTTTGGTGTTGCCCCACATTCCTCTGGTTACACACATTCATGCCATCTGCTGTGGGATGGGCCAGTGCCACGCGTCATCGCATGGTCTCCACCTGGGATTTGTCCCTTTTCCTGTTTGCACGTGTCCTGTAAATTTCTGTCGACTTCCGGAGCCCCAGGGCTTTTAGAAGCCGGGCAGGCCAGTGCTCTTTCAAAGGAGGAGGGAGGCAGAGAGCTGTTGGATCATTGAATTTTGAGCTGACGACACGCCTTGAGACCCATGGGATCATTCTATGCTGCAACGAGGCCCTGCCTGCCTCACCAGATGTGGTGAGCCCATCCTATCTCACTCGGAGGGGGCCAAAATCGGATCTGAAGGGGAGTTCCAAGAACCCAGCAGGCGTCCTGAAGCTCCCCCTCCCTCGGTGGAAGTCGACTTAAGAAGGTCCGGAGGACAGGACTCCTGGCGGTTTGGCCCTGGGACAGGACACCCGCGGCACCCTCTCCCAGGCTGCCCCAAACTGGACCCCGGATCCAGTCGCTGCGGAGGCTTCAACAGGAGCCCCTCTGCTACCGCGAAGTTGCCATTGTTTAAAGGAGCAGCAGCCTGACTTCCAACACCAGAGCTTTAGTCGGCCCAGCCAATGTGCCTCAGCAAGGCTGTAGCTGACTGTCTCTTCACAGTAATTTCCACTGTTGTCTTAATATCAAGTCCCTGAATTTTAGCATAGCAGGAGTTCTCCATGGCTGTGCTTCGGTGAAGGGGCTTCGTGCCTCCGGCCTGTCTTGCAGGAGTTTTAATACCCTTCCCATTCTGCGCTGGCTCCTTGCTAGGACCAAGATGACGGCATCCCCGCCAAGGACAAAGGCCTCACAGGTGCTCATTGTCCACCCGCAGGAGTGTGCCCACAGACCTTCAAGAAGACGGTTCTCACTCCTCTCGCCCTTTGCCCTCATTGAGAAATCTACCCAAAGCTATACACTGGGATGGAGAAGGAAGATGGCAACAAGATGGGGCAAGCATGTCTGTCACTCAAACACTGGCCTTCCTCGCCAAGTCACCCATTTGGCACTTTTTCCTGGATGCTAGTGATAGTGGCATTGTGTTGTGACATTGGCCTCTGCTCTGTCCTCCTTCTTGCTCTGTCTGCCCAGTTCCTGTGAAGCCTAGAGGCTTCTTATTCTGGCTCCATGTCTTCAACAAAGAACACTTCCCAGTCCATTAGGGAGAAATTTCGTTGGGGTCCCTTTTATGATTGCTTCCTTCTTCAAACCGATTTCTGGATGATAGGGTGTGATGATCCTGGAGTTCTGGGCTTCCGTACCTGTCTTGGACAGGGAAGCTCCCTTGGTCTGCATGTCCCAAGTAATTGCTTCATGGTAAGTCCAGGAAGAGCGGGAAGCAACCCCACCATGGCTGACCTTTGCCTTCAAGGAAAGTTAGTGTTACATCCCACTTGCCCTTCCTCTCTCATTCCTGAGGGCCATCCGGTTCCTCTGCTCCTGGGGAAAGTGCCTTCAGGCACCGAATCTTTTGGCTGCCACGGATGTCAAGGAGCCAAAGGGACTGGGTTTTGCTGGGTGCAGGGGAGGTGGCGTCAGGGGTACCTACCGGTGGCAGGATGTCGGTGTGGTGTAGTTTGTCGAAACCTCTTGGCCCCTCTGGCAGTCATTCCTGAATGTGGCTTGGACTCAGGCACAGGCCCTGTCTCACAGCTTTTCTGGTGTGCTTGGCTTTTCCTTGGCTTTGTGTGGGAGGTCCCAGTGACCCACCTGCGCACACCTGGACATCACTATCCATCTCAGCGTCGCCCCATACGGCAATCAAAGACACACACTGACTCCATCTGTTCTTGGGGAACATTAGTGCCACGTGTTGTCACATTAGCTCCATCTTGGACTCGCTTCTGTCTGTCCTTGCACATGCCGCGGAAAGCGGTGTCGGGATGCCAGAGTCCCGGACCTTGGAGATGAAGTCAGGCCACTGCTCCACCTAGGAAGGAGGGAGGCAGTGGGCTCATAGGTCAGTGCATTTTCAGCTGACAGTACGCCTTGCAGCCCTTAGGATCTTTCTGTGCCCCAGCGAGACCCTTCCCGCCTCACTGCATTGTAACCCCATTCCTGATCACCCCGTGCGATCCATAGTCAGATCTGAAGAGGAGTCCAGAGAGCCCAGCCGCACCCTGAAACTCCTCCTCCACAGGGAACCGAAGAAGAAGACCGATCAAGAAGTTCCTGATGACAGGACCTCTATGGGTCCAACCCTTGGGTCTCCCGCAGGACCCTCTCGTAGTCCTCTTCCCACCCGCGGCCTCGGACTGCGCTGCCGCCGCCACCGCTGCCCCGGTCCCCTCAGCCGCGCGTCGCCGCCATTTTTTAAAGGATCAGCAGCCTGACTCTCCGGAGCAAGCGGAGATTCGGCCTCGCCAGTACGCAAACGCAAGGTCTGAGCCTCCGCTTTGGTCGTAGTGATTGCCACCTTTGCCCGGGGATGGGTCCCTGAGACTTTGCGAAGTAGGAGCTCCGGTGTGATAGTGCGTCAGAGTCGGGTCTGAGAGCAGTCCTGGCCAGGGCATTAACAGGATGGTCTCCGGAGCCTGGGATTCTCGGAGGGTCGACCATCAGGAAAAAACCTCAGAAGGAAGAAACCTCAGGCGGATCGCCAGTGCGGCAGCGCGAGATCCCAGCCTCAGGCCTGGATTCGGGGAGGGTCGACGAGACCCCTATCCCAAACTTCACTTCACCCACCGCCGCCCCAGTCCCCGCAGCCGCCGCTCCGGGATCATTTTTCTTTTCTTTCTTTTTTTTTTTTTTATAGTCGGAGTCTCACTCTGTCACTCAGTCGAGTGCAGTGGCGGGATCTCAGCTGACTGCAAACTCTGCCGCCCAGATTCAAGTGATTCTCTTGCCTCCACCTCCCGAGTACCTAGGACTAGAGGGATTAGTCAGCGTCGGGGCTAAGACCAGTCCTGGCCTGGGCATCAACAGGATGGTCTCTGGAGGCCGGGATTCACGGAGGGTCGTCCAGGAGGAAGAAACTGCGGGCGGAGGGCCGGGGAAGCAGCGCGGGATCCCAGCCTCAGGCCTGCACGGACGGTGTGCCAGTGAGTCTCTTCAAAAAAGGAGAGGTTTGCTTATGTGTCCGTGGGCTGCTCTCTCACCAGTGGGTTGTAGTCGTGGAGAGCAGAACCCAGAAAATTCAGGGGCTGCCTGGAGGTAGGTGTTACCGTGCCATGCTGTATGTCTTTGTGCGTTTGTGTGTGTGCGTATGTATCTCTCTTGTTTCTCTCTCTCCCCTTTCTCACTCATTTGCTCTGTGTCCGTCTGTGTGTGCGTGTGTGTGTGTGTGTTGGGACACATGTCCCCTGTGCGCCAGAGGTCGGTATCTTCTACGTCCGCCTTTCTTGTGGTCAGCCTCTCCTCGCCTCTCTGCCTGGCTTGTGTGGCTGGTTGTTAGTCATTTTTCAGGTGGCTCCAGTTTAGGTTTGTGAAGGTCCAGATGAAGTGGGGAGCTGCATCTCTCTAGTAAGAATTTAAATCACCTCCCCACCCTGAGAGGCCTCTTTTCTAGGATTAAGGCCTCCACCCCACAGTCAAGGATAAAAGCCTCACCGGAGAGGTCATTGTCTACCCGCAGGAGCAGTGCGGAGCGACCTGAAAGAAGATGGTTCTCGTTCGTCTCTCTCTTTCATTTTCTTGAGAAATCTAGCCACAGGGTAACACAGGTTTTGAGAGGATGGGAACGGGACGTGGCAAGGATCTGTGAGTGTGCAGGCTGTGTTTCACATATCATTAAACATAGTCTAGTGAGGGTTCTGCAGATAGCTGGCGTTTAAGTTTGTTTTATTGAATCAAGGAAAAGAAAAAATGCTGAGAAAAAAATGACACATCTTGCCTGCCAACCCATCTGACTGTTACAAATTTAATAGAAATTTTAATTTATCTTCAATTGTAAAGGTCCTTGGCAGTGATACCTAATTTCCTAAGATAGCCTTGCTTTATATTGTATGATTAAGATGTCATGCATATCAGAGTATCTGGAAATTCTTCCCAACGTCCTTGACATGGGTGATTAATCACATTCCCAAAATAACATACCAAAATGAATAACAAAATCTTTTTAAGTTGTGGTTGCTTCATGCACAAAACATTTCATGTGTGTCTGGCACTCATCCGGGCACAGATTTCATCTTAACCTAAGTATTGAAATGCTTGTGCCGTTTGATTAATTTTTCTATGTAAATACTTTGATAATAAGCTACATTGAGGCTGGGTGCAGTGGCTCACACCTCTAATCCCAGTTCTTTGGGAGGCTGAGGCCAGCGGATCACAAAGTCAGGAGATCAAGACCATCCTGGCCAACACGGTGAAACGCTGTCTCTTCAAATATACAAAGAATTAGCCAGGTGAGGCCAGGCTCTGGCTTATGCCTGTAATTCCACACTTTGGGAGGCTGAGGAGGGTGGATCACCTAAGTTCAGGAGTTCGAGACCAGTCTGCCCAACATGGCAAAACCCTGTTTCTAATAAAAATACAAAAAATTAGCCGGGTGTGGTGGCAGGTGCCTGTAATCCCAGCTACTCGGGAGGCTGAGGCAGAAGAATCCCTTGAACCCAGGAGGCGGAGGTTGCATTGAGCTGAGATCATGCCATTGCACCATGGGTCCTCGGTGACAAGAGTGAAACTCTGTCAAAAAAAAAAAAAAAAAACCTGATCTATACTAAAAACACAAAAATTAGACCCTGAAGGTCACGTCCAAATGAGAAAGACATTGTTTGGCTCAAAACATTGTTAGTCTGCACTAAGGAATAGTGCAGACTGGACAAGTGAGGTGACTGACACCTGTAACCCCAGCACTTTGGGAGGCCGAAGCTGGTGGATTACCTGAGGTTAGGAGTTGGAGACCAGCCTGACCAACATCGTGAAACTCCATCTCTACTAAAAAAAAGTTCATGAAAATTAGCCGGCTATGGTTGTTCATGCCTGTAAATCCCAGCTACTTAGGAGGCTGAGGCAGGAGACTCGCTTGAACCCGGGTGGCAGAGGTTGTGGTGAGTGGAGATCACACCACTGCACTCCAGCCTGGCAACAAGAGTGAAACTCTGTCTCAAAAAACAGAATAGTGCAGAGTAAGAGCAGATTTATGTATGTATGTATGTATGTATGTATGTATGTATGTATGTATGTATTTTCAGAGTAGCAGGGAATCTGGAATTTTGGATGAAATGTCTGTTTCCAGAAGCTGAAAATGCTCTCAAATGGAAAATTCAGGCTAGCCTCTATCAAGCTTCTCCTTGTTCTATGTGTGAATAGCATGGGACAGAGGGAACAGCTTGAGCCAAGGCAGGATGGTGGGATGGGACAGATGGCCAGGGCTGCTGCACTGGGGGCCGTAGTGGAGAATTTGGCTGGAAATGCAGGTAGGACCAGACCATGAAGAGTCTCAAACACAGACCTGAGGACTCTGACCTTTATTCTGGGGGTGGCAGGAAACCATGTTATGTGAAGGAACAAGGCTGTTTCTCCCTCAGCACTAGTGCAAAGAAAGGCCAGGGAGGCCCTCAGTGGAAACTTGCTGCTGGATTTGTTGATGTGCCTTTTCTCCTGCCTGCAGTAGGGTCAGAATGGCCTGGGGTACCGCACACTTCCTGCCAGGAATAGAAGGCCCCACAGCTATAGCACCCCTCTTCCCTTTAGTTCTTTGGAAGGATGAGCAAACTATTCAGCCTCTCTGAGCCTCAGTTTTCTCATCCATAAAATGAAGACAGTACACCAACCTCGCAGGTCACAAGGATGTTATGAAATTTGGTGAGCACAGCATAGCGGGTGTATTTTTGGGTCCTATTATTCCATGTGAACCAAGTTGCCTTGTAGAAAAGGCACAGGCTCAGAGGACTTGTGTTTCAATCCCACTATGCCCCTGTAATGCCCACCTCTCAGGGATGATGGAAAGATTAAATTCACGGAGATGATGCTTGTGCAGCATCTGATACCCAGCAGATGCCTAAGAACCTAACCTACCACCCACCTGAGCAAGCACAAGCAGTCCTGCTCCTCCTGCAAGCAGTGGAGATGCTGCCAACAACTCACCTTATAACACTGCTCCTCCTCCCTCTCTGCAGGGGGCATTTTGTAGGCCTCAGTCGCTGGGCTTGCTGTCCTCTCACCTGCCACTCAGCGCGGGGCTCAGGGCATGCATTCTTCACCTTTGCAAGAAGCTTCTCTATGCATCCCTGTCCCCAGGCTTGCTGAGTGCATTCACCTATTGTCTTATTTATAATCAGGACAGACTTGCTCCCCACTGTGTAGATGAGGAAATGGAGACCTAGAAAGGGAAGGAAAGACCAACACTCTGAGCACCTGCAATATGCCTGAGGCAATGTACCCATTAGCTCTGCTTCACAGCAGCCCAAGAGGGAGGTATTATTCTTCCCCTGTGTAAATGTGGGTGTTGAGGCTCAGAGAAGGGCAGTGACTTGTCCAAGGTCACATAGCAAGCAAGCGTCCGTGGCTGAGGGCAAACCCAGGTCTTTCTGACTTCAGAGTGTGGGATTTAGAACAAATATTTGCAACGTGAGGTTGACAGATCCATCCCCTACTGCTGTTCCAAGGACCAGATGGGGTCATAAGTGTGTGAGTACCTGACATGGTGCCCAAGGACTGGGAGTAGAAGCAGAATCCCATCCACCTCCACCTAATCATACAGAGAAGAGAGACAGGAGCCCAGGGAGGGCAGTGCTGTGCCCAAGCTGTCAGCAAGCAGTAGGCAGAGCCCAGGCCCCTGCTTTCCCGTGGCCACCCCTTCCCAGTTCAGGGCAAGGCCACCTCTCCAGGGCCTTTCCTTCCCCTAGAGAGGAAACTCCCCAAGTTCCTCTGAGCAGACAGGAGAGCGAATGAGAGCAGAAAATTCCACTTCGGCACACACACCTGGAGCCTGAGGCTGAAAGCTGGAATCCCAGACTTTGACACTCAAGAAGGCACCTCCACAATCTTTCAGCACCTCCACCTGGAACCTTCATGAGAACCTTGCTTCCCTCCCAGGGGAGAGGGGGTGACCCAGAGACACTGGGGCCCTTAGAAGGGACTATGAGTTGGCAGTGACTGCAACAGCATGGTGGGATTGTGGGAGGTGTAGGAAGCAGGGGAAGCAGATCACAGCACTCAGGATGGCCAGAGCTGAAGGCATCAGAGTCCTCTGCCCTTGCTCTGCAAAAAAAAAAAAAAAACCCACAGCATATTCCCCTCCCACTCCACACCACCCATGGTCAGCAGTCGGCCCCAGAGGAGGAGCAGCGAGGCCTCAGGAGGACGGCAACCACTGCTGGCAAGGCGTTGGTGTTCTCCTGTTGAACTGCACATGTTGTCAGCATCAGACAAGGTCGCTCTGTGACCATGATGGGTCAAGACAAAGCAGCTATCATGGCTCAGCTCATGCAAAACATGGACAAAAGTGACCTCACACCCCCTCTCCTGTGGCTATGTCATGACCACTACCTCCTTGTCAATTGCAGGGTTAGCTTTGGTTTTGTCTTCCTTTCTTCTAGGTAAGATTGGGGAAGATGCCAGGTGATAGAATCCACCCTGCCTCTGACAGCATCCAATCTGGAGCAAAGGCTTCTTTCAACCCTCCCGCAAGCTTCCAATACAAGCCCAAATTCTGGAACAAGTCTTTTCCAAAACCTCCTTCAGAGAAGCTCCCTGGCTCCAGGCAGTGCTTGCTCCCCTGCCTGCAGCAGGAAGCCCAGCTTGCGAACTGCAAGTGTGCTCCAGGTGGTCCCTGGATGCAGGGTATTGACAGATGGATCCCATCGATACGCCTACTGCATAACCATGTAAGCATATCATCCCCCACTTGCACATGAGGAAACGGAGTTCCGCAGGGTGGAGAAGGGAAGACATAATTTGTCCTTCAAATGCGATACCGGTGAGATGTGAGACGCAGCATCCCTCATAACTAAGCGAGGCAGTGGGCACACCAGGACCCTCCCAGGCAGATCGGGTGTGTGGTCGCCCGCATTGCATAGCATGGGCGGGAGTGGGGGAGACCACAAATGTGTCTCGCCACCTCTCCACTTGCCTGACCTCCCTGCAGACCCCCAGGACAGGGTTAGCATCTGCTTACTGGCAGGCCTGGCCACCAGAGGTCTTTGCTCTTTTCTAAGTTCCCTGTGGTTGTGGTTCACAGGATGGGGGCTGCTCCTGAGATTCAACACCACACAGGCACTGCACAGAACTGTGCCATGGTGGTGGGCACTCGCTTTCCAGATAGGGCCCATGTTGCCAGCAGGCATGATGCCTCATTTACCCTACCCTGAGTGCAATAGGTCGTTTTATAGAAAAAAACTTGGGCCAGTCGTGGTGGTTCACACCTGTAATCCCAGCACTTTAGGAGGCCAAGGCGGTCTAGGAGGCCAAGGCGGTCAGATCACAAAGCCAGGAGCTCAAGACCAGCCTTGCTAATATAGTGAAACATTGTCTCTATGAAAAATACAAAAAATAGACAGATGTGGTGGTGGGTGCCTGTAGTCCCAGCTACTCAGGAGGCTGCTGCAGGAGAATCCCTTGAACCCAGGAGGCGGAGGTTGCGGTGAGCCAAGATCATGCCACTGCACTCCAGCCTAGGCAACAGAGCAAGACTCCATCTCAAAAAAAAAAAAAAAAGAAAGAAAGAAAAGTAAAGGAAAAATATTTGTAGATGAATGAAGGTGACTCCTTTGAATATTGGAAATGATTTTATTTTAGCCATTGGTCTGGCAGTCATTCTGATGGGGTGACATGTGTCCCTGCCTTAGTCAGCAGAGCACAGGAGTGTGCTACACCTCCCCTCATCTGAAGATTCAGCCCGTGAGCAGGAACGCCTGTCTTTGTGTCATACCAACAGAGAGGATGTGTCTGGTTTCACCATTCACTGCAGAGGCAGAAATTACCCAGAAAGAAGAGATAGTCTGTTCCCGGGAGTGTGTCCTTTTGACTCAGCATGGGGGTCATCTCCCTTCCTTGGCCAGGTCCCCCAACCTGAACACAGAGGCAGAGAACATGTGAAGGGCTCACATTCGCAGGTGGTCCAGGGTACAAGCACTGAGCCTGTGGTCCTGGTCACTGCCCTTTTCTCCACAGCATGGCTGCCACCATCCTGGGCTGGGGCACAGAGGGGCTTTGCAGAGATCAGCATAACAAAAGCATCAGTGAGATGCTGCAATAGCAAACCATGATACCTTCGTGGGCTGCCAAGGCAGCCTAAGCTATTTGCTGCTGAACTCAGTGTCCCCAGACAGCTGTGTGGCTGTCACTGCCTCTGGTATGTCCATTTTACTTCTCTCCTTCTGCCTGAGCTTCTGCTCTGAACTCTGTCTCTAACTTACAAGAAATCAAGCTCACTGGATTCTGAGCTCTTCAGGGTCAAGGACTGTGTCAGTAGTAAATGTCTCTTTCTAGAGATCACAGCTTAGTATCCGGCACAGAGCAGATACTCAGCCAATGCCAAATGATTCATTTGCCAGAAAGCTGAATTTCATCCATAATCCTAGTCAATGCAAATACATTCTGCCGGTGGGGTGTGTTTGTCCTCTGAAGGCGTTTTCCCAGGCTTTGTAAATACATACAGGCCATTTAGAAATTTGAATGTCAAAGAATAAAGGAGCTTAGAAAGTAAACATTGGAGAAGTGTGGGAGGGTGGTATTATTTGCAAGACATTATTTGGTCCTTGTGAGTTCTATACATCCTCGATGAGCACCGATTCTGGGCCAGGCCAGACACCCAGCTGGACCCAGGAGATACTGAGGTGAGTAAAGCCAAAATGCCTCCCTTCAGCAAGAGGCAGGCAGTCACACCAAAGTGATAAAGGCACAAAACCAAGAGGCAGCAGAGGAGCAAGGACTACCTTGTTCCTGGACTCTGTGACCTCAGGGAGAGCTTTGAAAGGAGGACATCTGTGCAGGTCTTGGAAGGATGAACACAAATTTGCCGAGCAGGAAAGGGAGCCAAGGAAATCCCAATGGAGAACAGCTTGGGTGAGAGTGCGAGCCACGGGATCGAGGGGCACAGGCATGGAACTGGAGGAGCCGAAAGAATGAGGGAGGTCAGCAGAGGTCAGTCACAGAAGGGTTTGAATCCTGGTGAGGGAGCAGTGGGTGCTGCATGAGGGACATGGGCCTGGAGGAGATTCAGTTAGCTCTGAGTGAAGATGGAGCACACCATCCACTAGGGAACCACAAGACACAACAGAAATAAGAACCCCGAGAAGCCTGCACAAAGGATGAGAGGCCCAGGGGTGGCACCAAGAAGGTCCCTGTCTGAGGCCAGCTTTGAACGGAGACAGAAAAGGTTCTTGAGGGCCTCAGCTGCTGCAAACCTCCTCAACAAATCATATTTTACCTTCAAATATTTGCTAAAGAATACTAACTATTGGAAGAGCAATGGTCCATTGATAATAATTATTCCCTCACTGTACATTTTTTACAATTCTCAAAATGCTGTCGGTCCAGTGTCTCATTGGAACCCCCATATAATCCCATTTTACAAATAGGGAAACGAGGCCCTGTGATGTCACACCGAGGTTTGCAGCAGTTCCAGGATAGAAAATAGGGAGCACTTTCATCTCAGCAATGGGTATAAGTCTCAAAGTTCCTTTTCTGGGAGGGGGTCCTTGAGGCCATCCAGCAGCCCATAGTCCAAGTCTTCTTCTTCCTCCTTGGGCTTCTCCACACCTGTGTTCAAAGCCTCCTTCTCCTCCTTTGTTCTCAGGTACCACTACCAGTTGTTTGGCAGGGTGACCTCCTGCTGCTGCCCATCCTAGGGTGCATCCTCCAACATGGGTGCATTGTGGTTCAGCCAGCACCTACACCACCTGAAGCCCAGGGCTCCTGTGGTGGGCCTGAGGTTCCTCCCTATCAAATGGAGATGTGCCGGGGTTGCTGCCTTTGCTGAAGCCCATGTCCAGGTCATCTTCGGGGTGGCCCAGGGTACAGGGCTCTGGGGACAGGCCAGAGGGCTGCAGGGGAAAAAACCAAGAGGATGAGGGGATCTCTGAGTTAGACCGCCTGGATTTGCATGCCAGAGACTAGCTGCAAGGCCTGGGGAAGACTGGTTCACCTCTCTGGGCATCAGTTTCCTCCCATGTAAAGTGGGAGGTATAACAGATTCACTCCTACAGTTGTCTCTGAGCTTTACAGCAGGTAATGTGTGCAAAGTACTTCGCACAATGCCTGGCACATGGTAGGTGAGAATAAACAGGGTTACTATGATATCATCATCTGAGCTAGGTCACTCATGCACTTCTCCAATGCTTCAGGGTTCCCCTCCATCCCTCAGAGGGTAGCAGCAAGTGAAAGGGCTGCCCCTGGCCTTGAGGAGTTCACATCTTCTCATTTCCCAGGGGTCTCTGTCCTGTGACCACACATGCCTGGCATGCAGCAGGCGCCTCATCCACATCTGGTGAAAGAGTGGAAAGCAGGTCATTATCATGTATTGTTTGTCACAGAATCTGCAGTAGGTGACAGAGAAGTGAGTGACTGTAATTGTGCCCACCAGTTCCTGTCCCTGAATTTTCAGGGATCAAGAGGCCTTAGCAAGTCTAGTACCAGGGAGTGGGCACTGTGTGGTGGGGCAGGAGGCAGGTCCTGAGAAAGGCAGTGGGGTGAGGAGAGGAACTCTGCCTTTGAGGTCTGGGAGATCCTCCACCCGAACCTCACCAAAGGCCCCGGGCAGGTCATCCCTCCTCCCAGAATCTCTCTATGCTGTTCTGTATAATGGGGCTAGCATGGAAGAGATACTTGCACAACCATGTTCAGAGCAGCATCATCCACAATAACCAAAAGGTGGAAGCAACCCAAGTGTCCATGGATGGATGGACAGATCAACAAAATGCTGTCTATGCATACAGTGGAATAGTGTTCAGCCTTGAAAAGGAAGGAGATTCTGATGCCTGCTGCATCAAGAATGAACCTTGAGGACATTAGGCTGAGCAAAATAAGCCAGACCAAAAAGACAAATGCTGTATTATTCCACTTTTCCAAGGCACCTAGAGTAGTCAAATCCATAGAGACAGACAGGAAAATGGTGGCTACCAGGTCCTGGGGAGGGTGGTGATTGGGGAGTTGTTTTTAAATGAGTTACAGAATTGTAGTTTTACAAGATGAAAAGCATTCTGGAAATTGGTTGCACAACATTGTGAATGTATTTAGTGCCACTGAAATGTAAACTTAAACATAGTTAGACAGTAAATTTTAGTTTATTTTACCACAATTTTTATAATGGGGTAGTTGTGCCTGTCTTCTTGTGTTGCTGTAGGATTTCATGAGATAACATATAAGGAACCACCCAGCATGTTGCCTGGCACATAGTAACTGCTCAATAAATCACAACTGGATGCTATTGAAGATAAAGTTACCTGACTTCTCTGAGGCTTGCTCTCTTCAGCTGAAACTTCTCCCAAAATATATTAGATGAGACCCTACTGTATTATACTGGGTTCATAAATACCACTCCCCCATTTCCCTTCCCACAGAGTGCAGTGAATAGAAGACACTTCTCTGCACCCCAAAAGCTCCATGCTGATTGCGAGAAGGAAATGCTGGATGGAGGGGTTCCTGGAACTACTGTGAGGGGTGAGCTTTCCCCAGATGTCTAGAAATGAGGCAGAGGCCTGACATCTTCCACCCGCACTAAGATTGCCTTGCAGTTCCCAGCTGGCTCTATACTTCCTAGAAACTGCCACTTTTCTGCCTCCATTACCTCATAGCCCAGTCAGCACCATTATCATCATCACCATGATCGCCATCACCATCCTTACAATCACCAACACTATCATCATCACCATCACCATTCTTACCCTCACCATTCTCACCATCATCAACACCAGCATCTTCACCATAACTATCACTATCATTATCACCACCTTCACCATCACCATCCTCACCATAATAATTATTGTCACCCTCCCCATCCTCATAATCATAATCATTATTAACATTACCATCACTATCATCGTCACTATCACCATTCTCACCATCATCATCCTCATCATCATCACCATTATCCTCACCATAACTATCGCTGTTATCATCACCACCTTCGCCATCACCATCCTTATCATCACCATCACAATCACCACCATCACCATTCTCACCATCACCATGTTCACCTTTACCATTCTCACCATCATCATCACCTTCATCATCCTCAACATAACTATCACTTCATTATCACCACCTCCACCTTCACCATCACCATCTTCACTGTCATCATCACCACCATCACAATGATCCTTGCTACATGGAACCATGCATTCTGGGTAGGAGGGCTCTTGGGTCAGGGCATCTAACACATCTTGTAGGATAGAAACCCAGCCCCTCAGGGTCTCACAGTTGGTGAAGTAACTGATTCTTGTGAGGTCATGTTCCTCTGGGTGATGTGGGATGTCACAAGACCAATAAATATGGGCTGAAGCCCACATCACTTCTTTTTTTGTAAAATAAGCTACATCATCAGTAGTAATTGTATGATAGCAGAGAATAAGAACTCAGCAAATGTAAATAATTTGATGCTATGAGAAGCATATGAAGCGGAGTTCATATTCCGGTATGCATCTATTCCAGTGACGGCAATCCTTTACCACTTCCATGAAGGAGAGGAGAAAATATTATTACAACATTACCAGAAATCTGTCTGGTCTAGGCAAGGCAGTTCCTCTTTCCAGGGTCTCAGCATTGCTCATTGTCGGCAGTCAGGGCACTCATCTGGGCAGTAGGCAGCACTGCTGCAGGGAAGTTCATGTTATTGGAAACATGTAGCATCTTCTCCTGCTACCATTGCCACATTGTCCACGAACTCACTGGGCAAACGATGAGGAATCTGGGAAAAGTTCTCCTAACCAGAACATAATCATCCATATCAGGATATCAGCATCCACCCAACACTACTGTCCAATCACCAGATGCTATAATCTCATCCAAATTTTCTCAGTTGTGCCCTAAATACATTTTTTTTGAACTTTGTAATCCAGGATCCAATCCAGGATTTCCCATTGCATTAATTGTCATGTCTCTTAAGCTCCTTCAAACAGTTCCTCTGTTTTGCCCTATTTTTCATAACCTTAAGAGTTTTAAAGAGCATAAGCATTTATGAAGGATGTGCTCACCTTTTTCCATCTGATGTGTTTCCACATCCGGACTTAGGTCATGTATCTTTCACAAGAAAACCACAGAAATACTGCTGTGGTCTTCCTAGGACATCACAGCAGGAGGCACATGATCAAGTTTGTGCCAGATTTCTCCACCACAAAGTCATCATTCTTCCAATTGTAATTGAGAAGTATTTCATATGAAGATGTTAATTACACATACACATGAATGTATATTTATATGTAAAATATATACAAAATATTATTTCAATGTCTAACCAATATAAAAGTTATTAATTAGATATGTTTAATTTTATTTCCTACTAAGTTTTCAAAATCTGGTGTGTGTTTTACCCTGACAGCACATCTCAGACCAGCCTTGCCACATTTCAAGTGCTCAATATTCACATGGCTGTGGCTACCATATTTGTCAGGGCAGCACTAAAGCACTAAAGAACTTCTGCCTTGGAGAAGTTCTAAGCTTTCAAAATGTTTGGCAAATATATTTTATAAAATTCTTCAGAATCCATAAATAGGCAATTACACATTCAGTAAGCCATAGAATCCAACATGACATTAAAAATGAATCCCTTGACAAAAAAGAAGTTAGGCAAAATTTTCTTCAGACCCAATGGACAAATCAATTATGATTACCTAACATGCCCATTATTATTTATTAACATCCTTCATTAATACCCCCAAACCCCATCAACAGGTAAATGAATAAACGCATTCAGGCGTATCTGAACAATGTCCCAATTCCTTACCATTCTTACTTCTTTTGCAAGCAGAAAAGACTCAGTAATAGCAAAGACTATTCAGATAGTTTGTTCTTAAGCCAGTAGTTGTAATTTCCTGGAGGTCTATGTGATATCAATTATGTACTTCAATACCTCTCACAAGTACTTTTCCTGTTTGGCCATTTTCTGCAGTATATCCATGCTCCCATTTTCTCTATTCTTTTATTTCTATCCTAGACTTTTCTTTCATTCTATAATTCTTTATCCTAAAAATATTAATTTAAGGATAACATCACAAAATAGTGTATTTCTTCAGATGATACTTCAAATTGATACTTAATATACAGAAATGACTATCATGGACATAACCCACAACATGTGAAATGTATGGCTCATTCTACTGACATGATAAAGGAAAGTTAATGACAACTGAATTTCTAGTCATTTTCCACCCAACGAGTTGCTTATAAAATGGCAAGGAATTGTAGGTATGTACAGAGTGGCTATTTTTTGGTGGGGTGTTCAGCAACTCTCCTCTTGAGAGCCCCCCTTTTCTTTGAGGACCATTTCAATGAGCACCAACTGGGCCTGACCCAACCTACCAGCCCCAGTCCTAGAGGTGATCATGATGCCCAGCTCTGGCAAAAGACTCTACCCTTGGATCGTAGCAACAGTTTCAGTACTTTTTTTTTTTTGGAATCATCAGGAAGGACTCTTGCTTTTTGTACCACTGTGGTCTGTGAGGACAAAGTAAAGTGGGTTATTTGTCGTACTATCTCTTGCTACAGAGAGAGAAGAGAGTCATCTTCAGAAGGAAAAAATGAGGCTAAAACAAAAGGAAAAGTGTCGAGAGAAAGAAGGAGAACATTTCTTGACGATTTTATATAAGCCCCTGGGTCCAGCTATGCATGACAGTGACTTGGGATAAAGCTCTGTCACTTATAGGACCATTGACTTAAATATAAAATAAAGTATTAAAAGCTATGAATTTTTAGATGAAAATACAGAAAAAAAATCTTTGTAATATTCAATTAATCAAAAATGTCTTAGATGAAGCCCCAAAAACCAAATGCACAAGAACAATTAATAAATTGGACCCCATCAATATTAAAAGCATCTGCTATTTGAAAGATAGTGTTATGAAAACAAAAAAGAAATCTCAAGGGGAAAATACTGGCAAGTCTCATATCTAATAAGGGATTTTAATCCAGAGTATATAAAGAAATTATTAAAATTTAATAATGAGAAAATAAGCAAAGAAAAAAACAAAAAGGGAAGAAGCAAAAAAAAAAATGTGAACATACATTTACCAAATATATACAGATGGCATGTAAGTACATAAAGAGATACTACATATTATTAGGCATTATGGAACCACAATAAAATACTGTTGTACACACATGAAAATGTCTAAAATTTTAAAAGAAGACCCATACAAAGTGTTGGCAAGAGTGTGGAATTCTTACATACTGCTGATAAAAATATAAAATGGTACAACCATTTTGGCAAACATTTTGACGGTCTATTAAATCTAAACCTAAACCTATTAGCTATTACACTCCTAATATTTACTCAAAGTTATAAGAACTTATGTACATGAATGTTCATTGCAAATGTACTTGTGTAAGTCCCAAACTGGAAGCAATGCAAAAACCCATCAACAGGCAAACGGATATATAAGTTGTGACCGATCTACACAATAGAATACTACTCAGTAATAAAATTAATGACCTATTGTTGCCTACAATATTGCTGAATCTCAAAATAATTATGTTGTGTGAAAGATGCCAGACCCCTCCAAAAAAGGGTCCATACTACACTTCGTTTATATAAATGTCTAGACAAGGCAAACTCTTTTATAGTGAGAGATTGGTGATTGTCAGGGAGAGTGGTAAGGTAGGAAGATACAGAAAGTTTGGGATTATAAAAGGACAAGGGGAAACTTTTATGAGTGCTGGATATGTTCATTATTTTTATTTTGGTGATGGATTTGCAAGTACATATAAAAAATAACACGCAATGGAAGTAGAAACAGTATTTTTGTTTCTTACTTAAAAAAGCACAATTTACTTACTAATGGGATGTGTGTGCCTGTTGGGCACACAGCACAACTATTCAAATCTTAAAATCGGACTGGATCTCAACCACTGGACCTTATTCCTATTCCACACTGACTTTAGCACAATACTTCCTTTCATCGCGGTAGTTAACAACACCCAACTTAAAGGTAAAGAAATGCACTTCTAACTACTTTTGAACTATGAACTGCCTCAGGCTAGTAGTTCTTAAGGTCTCCAGCAAATGTTGCTTTGTTTCCCTCAAAAATATACAGCCTGGGAAACATGGCAAAAGACCGTCTCTACTAAAATTATAAAACTTAGCCAGGCATGGTGGTGCTTGCCTGTTGTCCCAGCTACTCAGGGAGGCAGAGGCTGCAGTGAGCCTAGACCTCACCACTCCACTCCAGCCTGAGGGACAGAGTGAGACCCCCATCTCAAACACACACACACACATACACATACTCACACGCTATCCGCTGGTGCCCCTGTCAGTTAAACACAGCATCTTAGAGCACCTTAGCACACAGTGTGAAAGCCGTGGTCCTAAACACTTCAATTAAAAGTGAAACATCTCTGGCTGGATTTTTAGAATATTCACTTTTTAGTGTTTTATATTATATTGAATTTTTATGTTTTAATTAATTTATCTGAATACAAGAATCCAGACATTTGGAAATAAAACAATGGAAAACATGCCTGCAAACACTAATCAGCACAAAGCTCACGTTGCTATGTTATTATTGACAGTTTAGACTTAAGCCAAGAAATATTGCTAAGATAAAAAAGATTTTATGATGTCAGTCACCAGAAAAGTATGCCAATTTTAAATATGTCTAAATATAAAATATCCCTTCAAATTATTTACTACAGAAACTGATATAACTAAAAGAAACATGGACTAATCTACAATATAGATTTTAACATACCTTTCAATTACCGATGGAACCAACAGAAAAAAATCCATAAGAGAAAGGGAGATTTGATGAACACAATGAACAAACTTGACATAAACTGACATATACAGAACGGGACACTCAACGACTACTGAATACACGTCCTTTTCCAGTGCACGTATCATATTTACCAACATAGATTATATGTTGGAATTTAAAGGGACTCATCAGTCATGGGATTTTGCCTAAACTTGTCTGGCCTTCAACAGGGTTCAAATACAGTTAAATTCTTATTTCATCTAAAGAGTCCTATCCTTTTTTTTGGAAATTTTACCGCAACAATCTAAGTTTGCATAACAACTGAACCCAGCCCTTGGAACTTGAAGTTTATCCTAGCCAAAGGCAGATTAAACCGTCTAAGTAATAATGTCCTTCAAATTGTTGTCCCCTGCTCCAGTAACGGAGTATAGCTCCAAGAAGCTAACAGACTGTTTGTCCTTCATAGTATACATTCTATGTTACATCAAAACATGGTATAAAGCCTTGAAATCAGCAGCAGAGAGAAAATGAGATCAACAACCATCTAGCTGTGACCTCACTACTTCGTAATTACGCTTTTAGCTGACTCCTTTACTTGATTCCTAACTGCTTCTTTGTGGCAGGATAGCACTAATCCCTGACCAAGCTGACCTTTTAAGAAGTGAGCATAATGAAAAGGCTCTACCACCAGTGATCAGTTTAACAAGCTGCAACACTGGTCAATGGCTGCAACTCTAGTCACTGGCTGCAACTCTAGTCACTGGCTGCAACTCATATTGTGGGTTTTAAGAGCTCAGAATTAACATGGAAATACTATTGACTCCAAAAGAAACCCAGAAATCTCTGGGAATCCAGCAAAGATAGAAAGGGTCCTCTCAATAGTCACCACTCACACTTTGCTTTGTTTTGGTAACTATTTTATTACATACGGAGAATATCAAAAAAGTATGCCTTTTCCTCATTGTTAATGCTAACCCTAAAATGGTAAGGCTCTTGCAAGTTGAAACCCCCAGGCTCTCACTGGCCCTTCAACAGAAGGCAGTGAAGTCATCTGCAAGAGTGATCACCCAAAAGCTTCCAGGCTGGACAAGTTGGGACTCAGTTCTTTCAGTTCCCAAATTCACAGTTCTCTTGGGATATGGTTATTTATGGAGCTCCTGAAGATGAGAAATTCCACCCAGAAAATTCTGTTTATAAAAATTACTCACATCTAATTATCTCAGGAGACATTAACACAGTAATGTTGAAAATTTTCCATTAATTGTTAATCCATGGAGAAAAACTGGACAATTATTTTTTAAAATATGGAAAGCTTCATATAATACAAATTATACTACCACATGTGATTCAACTTCTATTCATTAATGCCAGAGAAGTTAATAATTACGAATTGCCAGTGGTTAAAAAAAATAAATCATTCATCATTGGAGAAGTGCAGAAGCTTTAAAAGAGATAAGAATTAGTTTTTGGCTTTGGGGCGTTTTACGCTTTCCAAAAGGTTTTGCTCTTTTTTTGCTCATGGCTTTTTCTCTCTCTCTCTCTCTTTCTGATTTCAGTTTCTTTTGATTTCTCCTGCTTAGAAATGGTGAGAGAACTTTGGATGCGGAACGTGGAGGAGGAGGAACACGAAGTGGGGATCTGCACTTGGGGTGGTCAACACTGCGGATGCCCAGCAAAGGCACTGCCTGGTCCACCTCCCGGAGGGGTCTCTGCGCCCCAGTCGGCATCGCAGCTGATGGTGAAACTTTTGTTGTGGCAGAAGAGTGTCCACAAACTTCGGAAGGTATCCGCTGCATCCTCCATGGCCGTGTATGCCTGCCGAGGGCGATCTTCTCAGGGAGCGGAAAGTCGCGTTCGTGGGCCAGGGCTGGCTGGCTGGAGCCACTTGGGCGGCGCAGCCCTGGCGGAGGTTCAGGCGGCCCCGGTGTCGCAAGCGGCTGTGAGTGATGCCTCCTTGGGGCCGGAGGGGTCCCAGGAAGGCTGCAGACCAGGGCTGACCAGCGGGCAGCATGGTGGCCGCGATGGAAGGTGACGGAGTTCGCAGCGCCAGGGGGCCCAGCAGACCAAGAGCCCGGGCATCCCGCATCGCCAGCAGCACCGCGGGGAGGCCTGGCGCTGGTGACGCGGCGGCCACTGCACGAGGCCCACGACCCAGTCCCAGAGGCCAGCCCATCATCAGCTAACATCAGGAACCCCAGGCCAGCTGAGGCCCGGGCCCCAGGGGCAAGACAAAGGGCAGAGGCTCCGCAGGCGGGGCCGAGAGCCGGCAGCGCAGGCCTGGCTCCACCGCCGCGGAGCTCGCAGGGCGCAGCAGGCACCCAGCAGCGACCAGGGATTCCAGAGGAGGCTGTGCACCCCCGCAAAGGCTCCTGCCCGGCGTCCAGCCTCTCCGCGGGGACTCCACGTGCACCCCCTCCTCATTGTCCTTGTCTAGGGCCGAGGCAAAGTCCTCGCTCCCATGGCGTGACTCCGGGGGCGCAGGAGCCTAGGCTGAGCAGGTGGAGTAGGGTGAGCACCGCCAAGAACCCAACGAGAGTGGCGCCCCAGGGCGGCACAGGAGGCCGCATTTAACCTGTCAATCATCTCAAAGATTTTATGACATCTTCTTTTTTTGACGTCTTATAATATCTATAACGTTTATTATATCTTGTGATATAATTATTAACACCACTTCATTGTGATTATTATGATTATTTTTATACCAACACATCTTCAATTATTAATATTCCCAGTTGCTAAAGAAAAATGAAAACGACTAGTTTTGAAAGCCTTACTTCTGCCAATGGAAGCACATTCCAGCATGTCGCCAACGCAATTCACTTTCCACCACTTTCACAAGAAACGTTACTGCACAATTATACTATCCTACCCTTATATACTTTGTGTGTGTGTGTACTTGTATGTATGTACATTATATATGTAATATATATATATATATATATATATAAAGTATGCCAGAGATGAACAAGTATTAGAAAATTAAATGCACACAGGTCATGTCAGTGCTATGTATAATGTGGTGTACTAAGTATAGATGTTCAACAGTGTGGAATCTAGGCTGGAACAAGACTTCTAGTCTTAAGCAATTCTTTCTAGGTTCAGTCTCTGGAAATAATGCTCTGTATCAAATGTGCGAGAAAATTAATGGGTTTTAAAGACTATTCTATGTCAACTATAACATTTCATTTGGGGATTTCTGTCCCTTATAATATCTACCTCATTTTGGATGGATTCCTTGAGGCCTGGTTTATTTTTCTTTTCCTTTCTACACATCGCTGCTTAGAGTGATGAATGGAGTTGTATTTTGAATAAAATAGCTAAGCATCCTTTTGTGAGCAAGGAGCATGATGGTACTTAGACCTACCATTTCTCGTTACGGTGGTTATGGTTACGGTGGGGCTGGTGTGTTTACGTGGAGCCTGAATGTCCACTGGGACATGATACCCACTGGGATTTTTTTGTGTCAACCTGGTCTCTGATGTCCACCTGGGGATTGGGTATCCACCTAAGGCCTGATGTTTACCTGGAGCCAGATGTGCACCTGAGGCCTGATGTCTATCTGTGTCCTTATGTTCACCTGGGGACTGATGCACACCTGAAGCATAGGTTTTCACCTGGGGCCTGATACCCACCTGTAGTGTGGGTGTCAACCTTGGGGCTGATGTTCAGCTGGCGTCCACTGTCGACCTGGGGCCTGGTGTACACATGGGGCCTGGGCATCCACCTGAGACTTGATGTTTAATATGGCCTAGAGTTCTTTTGGGGCCTGTTGTACCCTGGAGCCTCGGCGTAAACCTGGAGTCTGGTGTCCCAGCTGGACACCTGGGTCCCAGGTGATCTTCAGGCCCTAGGTGAAAACTCCAGGCTCTAAGTGGACAACCAGGCCCCAGGCTGATGTTTACTGGGGCCAGATGTCTACCAGACCCCAGGTGAAAACTCCAGGCTCCAAGTGGACAACATGACCCCAGGTTCCAGGTAGACACTGGAATCCAAATCAACACCAGGCCCCAGATGGACACCCAGGCCTGTGGTGGACATCAGACTCCAGAAGGTCATCTGGCTCGAGGTGGATATCAAGCCCCAGGTGGATACCTAGTCCCCAGGTGGATATCAGGCCCCACTTTGACACCAGTCCCTGGGTAGATACCTAGGCCTCAGGTGGATATCCAGTCTCTAGCTAAGCATCAGGCTCCAGGTGGACCCAGGCCCTAGCTGACTGGGGACTAGTGTTCATATGGGCCACGTGTCCATCTGGGCCCTAGGTGTCAACTTGTAGCCTGATGTCAACCTGGGAGCTGGTGTTCACCAGAGGACTAAAGTCCTCCTGGTGCCTGATGTCCAACTTGGGACTCTGTGTCCACCTGGAGACTGATATCCACTTGGGACCAGATGTCCAACTGGAGCAAGATGTCCACCTGTAGTCTAGAACTTCACCTAAGGCCTGATGTTCCCCAGGGCCTACAGAGCCTGTGTATCTACCTAGGGACTTGTGTCCAGGTGGGGCCCGAGTTCCATATGGGGTCTGGAATTAACCTGGGACCTGATGTCCACCTGAGGCCTGGGTGTTCTTCTGGAGACTGATATCTATCTGGGTCCTGGGTGTCCTCCTGTGGTCTGATGTCCACTTGTAGGCTGGTGTCCACCTGGGGCCTGGGTGTCCACCTAGGAACCTGATGTATACCTGAAGTCCAGTATCTACCTGGGTACTGATGTCTACCAGGAAAGTGATATAAACCTGGGGCCTGATAGCCACCTGGGCCCTGAGTGTCCACATATGTTCTGATTTCCTACGGCCTGAGTGTAGGGTCTGAGTGCCACCTGGGTCCTGATGTTCACCAGGAACCTAGGTACTCACTTGGGGCTTGATGTTCACCTGGGGCCGAATGTCCATGTGAGACCTGGTATTCACCTAGAGCCTGGGCATCCACCTGCGGCCTGATGTTCAGTTGGCGACTAGGAATTCCACTAAGGCTGGATGTCCACTAGGGGCATAGGGAACCACTTGTGGCCTAGTGTTCCCCTGAAGCCTAGGTGTCAACCCAGGGCATAATGTCTTCTTGCGGCCTGCTGTCCACCTGCAGACTGGTGTCTGCATAGGGCCTGGTATCCATCTGGGGTCTGGTGTCTGCATGGGGCCTGGTGTCCACCTGAAGATTGAGTACAGACCTCAGACCTGATGTATTCCTGGGGCATATTTATCCACCTGGGGACTAGCATTCATCTGGGGCCTCATGTCCACTTAAGCCCTGGGTGTCAACCTGGTGCCTAATGGCCACCAGGGATCTGTGTACTCACTTGGGGCCTGGTGCTCCCATAGGGCCTAGGTATACACCTGGGGAATGATGTGCAGGTGGAGGTGGATGTCTTCCTGGGTGCTGGTGTTCACCTGGGGACAAGGGTCTCCCTGGGGACTGGTGTTTATCGGGAGCCTCATATGCACCTTGAACCTGCCATCTACCTAGGGCCTGATGTCCATGTTAAGGCTGGGTGTCCACCTGGGGCCTGGTTGTCCACTTGGGTCCTAATGTCCGCCTAAGACCTAGTGTTCACCTAGGGCCTGGGTGTCCACCTGGAGCCTGATGTTCAGCTGGAGATGCATCCACCCGAGACCTAGGTATCCACTCAGGGTATGGTGTTGAACTGGGGCCTTATGTCCACCTGGGGACTAGATATCTACCCAAGGCTTGATGTCCACCTGGAGCCTGATATCCACCTCAGAGCTGGGTGTCCACCCAGGTTCTGGTATCCACCCGGAGCCTGGTGTTCATCTGGGGCCCAGTGCCCACCTGGAACCTGGGTATCACCATGGGGCCTTGGTGTCCACTTGCAACGTGATGTGCACCTGGGACCTGAGTTTCCACCTAGGGCCTGATGACCACCTGAGACCCAAGTTTCCACCTAGGGCCTGATGACCACCTGAGACCCAGGTGTCCTCCTGGGGTCTGATGTCTACCTGAAGCCTACGTAACCACCTAGGGCATGGTGTTACCTGGGCCTTGATTTCCACCTGAGCCTGATGTACACCTGGGGCCTGGTTGTCCATCTGAGGCCTGATGTACACCTCAAGTCCAGTGTCCACTTGTGGCCTGATGTCAACTTGGAAGCTGATATCCACCTGGGGACTGATGTTCTCCTGGGGCCTGATATCCAACTGGGATCAGATGTTCACCTAAGGCCTAGAGTTAATCTGGGGCCTGATGGTCACCAGGGTCCCAGGTGTCCACCTAGGGCCTAGTGTCCAACTAGGGCCTGATGTCCACCTGGAGTCTAGTATCCACCTTGGCCCTGATGCTACTTGAGGCCTAGGTGTCTTCCTAGATCCTGAGTCCCCAATTAGGCCCTGATGTCCACATGAGGCCTGGTGTCCTTATAGGGCCTGATATCTACCTAAGGCCTGGGTATCCTCCTGCAGCCAGATGCTCACCTGTAGGCTGGTGTCCATATGGGGCCTGGGTGTCCACTTGTGAGCTTGATGTACACCTGGACTCCAGTGTCCCCTTGGTTACTAATACATACCAGGAAAATGGTATATACCATGGGCCTGATATACACCTGGAGCCTGTGTGTCCACTTGAGCCCTGATGTCCACCTGGGGCCTCGTGTTTACCTGGAGCCTATATCCACACACTACTCAAAGTCAAGTTGGGAAAAGGACCCAGCATAGGTGAGGAGCACAGAACAGGGACCTCATTCATAAGAAAATCTGCTGTAGAATGGGTGCTCTAAGCTCTTAAAACAGCCTCTGCCTCAGGAAAGACTGTCCAGGGCATAGGAAGCCCACACACAGGGTGGGATGACAAGTTTGCATCTGGCACTGCTGGGAGCCCTGGGGGTCTCTGCCCTTTTAGCCACGTTGTCTCCTGCCTCTTAGAGTGGTGGGATTCTGGGCTCTGATTGCAGCAGGTGGATTCACTTAGCTGTCCTCCCCTTTTAGCATTACTGTCTTCTGTAATAAACCTCTCACTTTGATCTGCCAGGCTGTCAAATGATTTGATTGCCCTCTCTGTTTTGGTCCAATGGTTCATCAATCCAAATATCCACAATAGAAGGACAGATTTTAGTCTCTTCATACAGTGGGATATTTCACAGCTATTAAAACAAAATAAATGCTTGTATATTGATAGGCAAAGTCATCCCACATCAATAACATTTAGACACATTTTATGATCCCACATCTATATCTATACATAATGTTTGCCACTGCTTAAACAAAACAACATCTAAGCTTTAGACTCCAAATGGAATTACAGGGGAGTCTTGATGTCTGTGTTCTGCAGTTCTGCCATGTTTGAAATTGTCAAATAAACATGGTGCCTTTCCGGTAGCCACTCAGAATTCATCCTCTCTGTCCACAAAGCATTGTCACCATCCCTGTTCCATTTGCCCCAGCCCCGTGGAGCTTGCTGAGCTGGCACCATCATCTCTTGGAATAGACAAAGACATTGAGGACCAGAGAGGGGAAGCACCTTGTTGACATCCCAGAGCTCTGAGTCAAAGTGGACTTGGACTCCCTTACTAGCTGTTTCCTAAAGTCCAGGGAGCCCTGGAGGCCCAGGAATGTAAGGGCTGGAGCCGGGGGCTTTCTGTCCTGAAGTAGGGGAGATGGGGCTACAGCTCACAGCTTGAGTGCATTTCCTCTCAAGTACAATAAGGGCTGCTTTGTAAGATAAAAAATATAAATGGCTGCCTGCAAATTTGTCAGGTAATGTGTTTGTCTCCCCTATGGGACTGTAAACTTGGTATAAGCAGGGACCTGTCTGAATCACCGTAGTGTCCCCAGCAGCAGGCCAGAGCCTGACATATAAAATGACTGACTTCATTGAATACCAACACCTTCTAGGTGCCAGGTACTCCTCCAGATGCTGGAATCTGCAGTGAATAAGTTACCCAGAATCCCTGCCCCTGTGTAGCCCTCATGTAGTAGAGCAGAACAGATGATGGATAAGTAAGCATGCAGGGTGTGAGATGGGTGGGAGAGCTGCATTGCGGAATCGGGCAGTGTGCAAAGCGGACACTCAGGAAAGAACCTGAGGATTGAGCTGTGGATATGATGGAGAAAAGTCTCCCCTAACATGAGTGCAGACACTCCAGCTACAATCAAGCAGAGGTGGAGAAGGAAGCGCAGAGGCAAGCAGCTGGGGAGATGTGGGGGTGGGATCCAGGGAAGGTTCTCTCTTTATTGCATCTATTTTCAAATTGAAATAGGAAGCAAGGCAGCAGGTGTGAGGAAGGCTGGGGAAGGTTTTAGAGGTTTAAGGAGGAAGGCGAAGGCACGATACTGTTGCTTGGGGACAGGGCAGCATTTCCAGAGCTGGGTGCCTGGGCTCCAGGGCAAGTCACTTCATCTCTTCCTGTGCCAGCATCTCCTCAGCTGTGAAATGGTGATTATTATAGAACAGATTCATAGAGTTTTATGATAATTAAATCAGTTGGTATTCATAATATGCTTAGATTATATATATTTTTATTAAGATAACAAATAGAGAAGTCTGGCAGACTTATGGACTCAGGAAATGAGTGAGTTTGTAGGACATCATCCAGGGCCCACTGGAGGTTTGGGCTTAATGATTAAATGAGAGCAAAATGCATGTGTGTTTCTCTCTGGCTGTGCTCAGCCACCTGAGTGCAGGAGCAGAGGGAGCGGGTGGCTGGTTTTCAGCAGAGTGCAGTTTTGCCCTGGGAGTACAATCAATTGTAGGGCAAGAGAGTGGAGAGTGTTAGAGAGGGTGGATGACAGGCTGGACCATATAGTCTCAGCTGGGAGGAGCAGAAATTTGCAAGAAAGTGAGTGAGACACAAAAGTGAAAATTTGGAGTCATTGAAGTGTGTTGGAGTTGGGAGGCAGCGGGAAAAAGGAAAGTGGTGGTCAAAAAAAGGGTGTTTGAAATTGAGGGTCTGGAGTAGCTACAGTTTCTGCAGTGACAAGGACAAGAATATACAGGTAGGAGTGGGTGACTCAGGGAGGGTGGAGACAAGGTCTCTAGGGGTGGAGGGACCAAGAGCCAGAGTATTAAGAGGACTCTTTATGTGCATGTTGGCATCACCTCGGTAGGAGAAAGTGCCCATGAACTGGGAGATAAGTCTTCATTGCATAGGGATGTGGTCCTGGGTGCAATCTGAGGGCAAGAGCTTCAATACAGATTCCCTTCCTGTGTCACCGTGTCCTTGGGTAATTTTTCTTTGGGTGAACGTCACAGAGTGTGCTTACACACACCTCAATATTTTACCTACTGTACACCTAGGCTCTATGGCACAGCCTACTGCTCTTAGGCTGCACACCTGGGCACAGGTTACTGCAGTGAATACTGTTGGCAGTTGTAGCACAATGGTCAGTACTTGTGCATCCAAACATATCATGAAAAGTACAGTAAAAACATAGTATTGCACTATATAAAAATATAGTATGGTACCTAGACATGGTGCACTGGTCTAGGACACTTACCACGAATGGAACGTGCAGGGCTGGAAGCTTCTCTGGGTGAGTCAGTGAATGGTGAGTGAAGGTGAAGTCGTAGGGCATGACTGTGCACTACTGTAGATTTTATAAGCACTGGACACTTAGGCTACACTACGAGATATATATTTCTTTTTCTACAGAATTATAAATCTTTTTTAATAAATATATTTTTAAAGTAACTGTGCCATAACGTTACAATTGTTATGTCACTGGGCTAGGCAGTAGGTGTCTTTCGGCTCCATTATAGTTTCATGGGTCCACTACTGCACATGCGGTCTGGGTTGACGGAAACATCATTTTGTGGCATATGAATATATTTTTACGGGAGAGAAGGATGATGAGCTGAAAGAGGGAGGCAATGAGAAGCAACGAGGACCTATCCTGCTCAGGCTCAGGGAAGGGTTGGAGCAGAGGACAGCAAGGCAGCAGTGTCTTCAGGGGATCGGGCCTCTTACTCACAGCAAGGAAGAAAAGGAGGAGTTCCCTGAGGCTGCTGAAAACCAGGGGGCTGCTGGTGCTGGAGCAGGATTTTGAGGACAGGCAAAAGGGTTTCAGCAAGGGAGGGAGGGAGGAAGGGACTGGGGAGCGAGGGTCAGCCCAAGATAACCAGACCTCTCCCAGGACTCTTCTGGCCACTCAGAAGCAGTGGTCATGCCCAGTTGAGCCCACAAAGGGCACACAGTGCCCAGAGTGAGAACCTGGGCTGCCTATTGCCCAGCCCTGACACAGCCCAGCCATTGCTGGCACCTGCTGTAGCCCCTAAGATGGATCAGCCTGGCCCGGTCCTCAACAGCCCTCACTGAGGCAGGTAAAAACACAGGCACCTGTGATAAGAGGCAGGCAGAGGCAAGTCACATAGTAGTGGCAGACCAGGTGCTGCAGGAGCCCAGTCTGATGGGCACTGAATCCAGGCAGGCTTTCTAGAGGCAGTGACTCAGGATTTGTGTTCCAGTTGTGATGGTGGCACATCCATGAAGCAGCACATGGTCCAGCTGGGCACATTGGGACTGGAGGCTGTTTTTTTGTTTTTGTTTTTGAGACGGAGTCTCACTCTGTCTCCAGGCTGGAGGGCAGTGGCATGATCTAAGCTCACTGGAGGAGGCTGGTTTTTAATGAGTCTTGAGGCCAAGGCAAGGGTCATGACCAGGGTCCAGCCTCAGTAATGCATTCACCCCTTCACCCTGGGGCACTGCTGCAGGCCCACCATCACCAGCCTACATTTGCTCCTCTCCTGCCCTCTCTTCCCAGGAAGCCCCTCACCTGTCACTTCATGAAGAATATGGAAGCCAAGGAGGTCTTCTTCAGACATTCCTCTCCACCCATGCACTTCCTCCCTCCCTGCCAACTTCAAAGGAATTCATGTCCAGAGAGACCCTCCCCAGTTGCCCCACCTTTCCATCAGCCTCTTCCAGGAACTGTCCTCTGACATCTCTCTGTCTAGGTTTCCCTGTCACTCTTGTGCACACCAAGACTGTTCTCCCTTTTCCTGTCAGCCACTGAGTCCACTCAGATATCTTCTGCCTCCCAAAATTAAAATTACAAACCAAAACAGAAAAAGCTTCCATGACCTTACACATTGTAGACACTTGGCTACAGCAGTGAATGACATAGACAAAGTCCCTTTCCTCATGTAGCCCTCACGCTAGTAGAGTGAAACAGGTAATAAATAATCTAGTCAAATGTTCAGCATGTGAGTTGGTGATGAGAGCATTGTGCTTCATGCCTGTAATCCTAGTGCTTTGGGAGGCCGAGATGTGAGGATGGTTGAGGTCAGGAATTTGAGACCAGTCTGGATAACACAGTGAGACCCTGAATCTACAAAAAATAAAATAAAATGAAATAAAATAAAGGAAAAGTGAAAGAGGATAGAATGTGTCAGTGAGAAAGGGGGATGGGAGAGCCACAATTTTGACAAGGTGGTCCAGGAGGGTATAGCTCCAACCACTATTCCTCTGGCCCATTCCACATCTATCCCCATCCCACACCCTGCACAGTGCTTGGGTCAAAGCCTCTCAGTCCTGCTTGTATTTCTCCAAGAGTAATCCAGGGAGCAACTGCATCAGAACTGTGGGGTGAGGTCACAGCCCCTGCCTGTGAGAAGTGCGGATTCCTCTGCCTGGACTAGAATGCCTGGGAACTGGACCCAGGAATTTCCCAAGATCTCTGGGGGACTCTGAGACATCCCAAGGTATGGGAACTGCAGATTTCCTCCTGAAAAGAGAGCACTGTCTCAAGGGGTCCAGCTCACCCAGCCCTACCTTGTAGCCACCAGACCTGTCTGAGCCTTGGAGAATGCTGCTCTTTCCTCCTGGAATGTCCTTCCCAGCATTCCTTGCCTGGTAACTCTTACACATCCCTCAAGACCCAACTCAAGGGCCACCTCTTCCTGACATCACTCCCTGAACTTTCTCCTGTGTTTCCACTCTCCTCTTCACCAAGTGATGTTGACATTTCTATGGGACCATCTCTCTCTCTCTAGATCAGAAATGCCTACAGTTGCGGCCCCCTGTAGTGCAATTTGTGTCAGTCTGGGGAGAGTGGATTTGGAGCCCAACCACCATTGAGGAAAATCTGTCTGATGGACATGGTGGGTTCCAGCCCAGACGCAGGGGTCAGTGAGGTGTGGTGTGACAGTGAGCACACACCCTGAGTGGTGGTGACAGTGGCTGTCATGGGGAGGAAAGGAATGGAAAAGGGACCTCATGGGAGCAGAAAGACAGGCTTTAGCAGCAGATGGGCCAGGACCCCGCCAGGAATCCAGAACACGCATCGTAATCCCAGCTCCGCTATAAGTCCACAGCGGAACCCTGACAACGACTTCCCCCTTTCTGAGCCTCAGTTTACTCATCAGTAAAATGGTGACAATAACTCCAACTTCACCAAGGAGATGCAAGGCTCAGTGAGATGATGGATCTGAAAACGCCTTATGTTTCATGGCACAAAGGAGAGGGATTCCTGACATGCGACAAACACAGGGAGAGAGGAAGGACGGGGTCTGTAAATGGCCAGGTGGCAGCCCCACTCCTCCACACACACAAACACCCACCGTATCACCCACACTGGTGATTTTCCCAGGAGGGCTCCCGGCCTGGAATTGGCACTGCCAGGTGGGCAGGGAGGACTGCAGTCCCATTACAGGGGTGAGGAAACAGGCTGCGGATGGTCCCACAGGGAATAAGGAGCAGGGTCTAGCTCCCCACTGCAGGCAGGGAAGATTGAAGTTGCTCCCTGGGAAGAGGAAGGGAGGCGTTGACTGGCACTCCATGATTTAGATGAGAAGCCCAGGCTCAGCCCACTGACTTGAGCTTCCTGATGTAGAAGGTGAAGGATGCAGAGGAGACAGAGGACAGGAGGAAGAAGATGAGGAAGAGAGCAGCAAACTGGAGTCACTACAGGACACTAGCTGCTCCAGGCTGCTCTGTCCCATTCTAAGAGAAAAGGAAAAGTGGGAGAAGGGATCACAGATCATGTCCAGATGCCTCACTGGCATGGATGCTGCTATGGAAACATCCCTAATGGTCCAGGTTTGTGATGGGAGAGATGGCAACGCTCCGCTTCCTGGAAATCTGTGTTTACAGCCAACACAGTTGCTGCCAGAGATAGCCACAGCTGAAGACCCCAGAGTTGCCCCAGCTTGCCAGGCTTCCCCTCCTCCTGTTATCACCCCATGCTGCTGAGAACCTGCCTGGCAGGCTGCCCAGCCAAGGCTGGGGCTTAATTTCGTTTGAAACTGACATGTCCTTGTGAGGGCTGAGGAACATCGTCTCTCCCCACAGAGCCTCACTCAGGTTCTCATCTACTTCCTTGGGGTCTGCCCCACCTCCCTCAGGAGTTTGGAACCACATACTCTTCTGGAGGGGACCTCTCACTGCTGCAGAACCTGTCCTCCAGGATACCCACAAGTGTTCATCTCGGTCATGGCTAATTAACTTACCATATGGTAGTGAACTACCTTCTGGGACCCCAATATTTTTTTTTTATTTTTTAAAAATAAATTTAGTACCATTGATTATTTTCTGAATGTACAGAAATATTTGTCTGATTATTATTTACATGCCCTTTGGGAAAACTTTATAAAATAAAAAATATGAAGGAGAATCCTACTACACAGAGATAATCACTTTAATTATTTTTCTATTCATATTTGCACATAGAGGTACAGATGGGATCATGCTTTGTATCTGTTGGGAGTGCATTAATCTGAAAGTTCAGTCACTTAAACAAAGACAGGTTCATTTTTCTTACATAGTTAGAGTATCTATGGTTCCTGGCTATGGTTCACTGGTTCAACAATGTAAGGCCCAGCATCTTTGTGAGTCTATTGGAATTTAGCTCATGGCTGTAAGACGGCTACTGCAGCTCCAACCACTACATGAGTTTACAAGACCAGAAAAAGCAGTCACTTCTGTATTCTTATTAGAAAAGCAAGAACTTCAGAGGTGACCCCCAGAGGATTCCTCTTTAGGTCTGGAAATCTGTGTTTCGATTGGCCAGAACCTGATCTTATGACCATCCCTAGCAGTAGAGAATAGCATTGTCATGATTGACTTTGGATCAATCATAATTCATTGGCTGAGAGTGCGCATGTGGTCCCCCAAAGAAGATCAAGAAAGGAGGGAATTTGCAGTGTGTACTACAGCATGCATGCTGCTTTATAATCTGCTCTTTCTCTTAATTGCATATTTGAAACATCTTTCCATACTAAGAAATATAGATTCAGTCATTCATTTAACAAGAAATTCTTGAGAGTGTACTGTGTTCCAGGAACTTAACTTGGCATGCAGGACACAATAATGAACACAGCATACTCCTTGCCTCCATGGAGCTTAGCATCTAATGAGAGATACAGAAATTCATCAAAGAGGTTCACAAAGAAATGTAAAATTACGATTGTAATTTGTGCTGAAAAGGACGGAGATGTGTGGTGTGTGAGAGCAGTGACGGGAGATTTGACTCAATCAGGAGAGTCTGTGTTCTGAATGGCCATAAGCCAGCCCCTTGTCTAGCTGTAGCACAATTATTTAGCCAATCTCTTATTGCTGGTCATTTACATTCTTCCCACATCTTACCTACTATCATCAGTGCAACAATAAATACCCTTCTCTAAATACCACTTGGCACACTTGTCTGATTATTTCCTCAGGATAAATTCCTAGGGTAAATCTAGGCACCGTGGTTCATGCCTGTAATCACAGCTACTCAGGAGGCCAAAGTGGGAGGATCACTCGTGGCCAGTAGTTCGTGGCCAGCCTGGGCAACATAGGGAAGTCTTGACCCAAAAAACCAGAAAAAATCGGAGAATAAATGAACAATTCTTAGATGTCGAATTGCCAAATCAAGGGGTGCACCATCACCATCCTCATTATCATCACCAGTCTCACCCTCACCATTCTCACCAGCATCAGCAGCAGCATCCTCACCATAACTATCACAGTATCATCACGACCTTCACCATCACCATCCTCACCATCACCATCATCATCATTATCACCACCACTATTTTCACCATCACCATCCTGACCATCACCATCATTATCACCTCATCATCACCATCCTTACCATCACCATCATTATCACTTCATCACCACCATTACCATCACCATCACCATGCTCACCTTCACCATTCTCACCGTTATCACCATCATCCTCGCATAACTATCACTATCATTATCACCACCTTCACCATCATCATCCTCACCATCACCATCATTATCACCTTACCATCACCATCCTTATCATCACCATCACCATGCTCACCTTCACCATTCTCACCATCATCATCATCATCATCATCATCATCATCCTCAGCATAACTATCACTATCATGGTCACCACCTTCAACATCACCTTCCTCACCATTACCAACATTATCACCATCACTATTCTCACCATCATCCTCAACATAAATATCACTGTCATTATCACCACCTTCACCATCACCATCATCACCATCATCATCATCATCACAAGCACAATTATGAAAATCTTGGAGGAAAAGGAGAGGAGGTAGCATATTAAAATACAGATACTTTGATGAGGAGGAACAGGCAGAGTGGAAACTGAGGAGGGGATATCAAACAATGGAGACCCCCAGAACACAAAACTAAGAAGCTCAGGCTTTGCCCAGAATCAGAGGCATCCTTGAAGATTTATCAGCAGGAGAGTATGCAGTCAGATTCGTGTTTAGGCAGAACATTGAGCAATCCTCAGAAGGAAGAAGCAGAGGGAGGGAAGCCCACAGAGGAGACAGAACATTCAACACCAACCAGGGTCCTGGTCCTTGGTCCAGCAGATCTGGCAGGAATGAGGAACGGGAGGCTTATGGGTAAAGGCTGCAGCCAGGCAGGGAAAGGCCTCACTCTCCCTGCCAATCCTTTCTCTGCTCCCCACTTTCCTGTCCCATCTTTGCAAATAGGCTCAGCATCTCCAACTGCACCCACCCACTAGATTTGCCCCAATTCCTTCTCCTCTCTCATGCCTGAGGCCCAGGTGGCTTCCAGAGCTGACCAGGTCTACTTTAGAATTTTAATGAAATAACCTGAGTAGAAGTGCTGGTGCCCTGCCAGCCACAGCAGGTACTCCACATATGGTAAACTGGAACTGTCTTCTCAGTTTCTACAGCCTTGGGTTCAAATTCTCCCTAATCCAGATGATCACCATCTCTCACCTGAACAGAGAAGCCTCCCATTGGTCTCATTGCCCCAGAACTTCCTCTTTCCAGATACCATCCTGATAATTTTCTCAAACTGCAAACCTGGTCATGTCCCTCCCTTGTCCCATCGACTAAAGGGTAAGATCCAAATTCCTTAGCATAACACCCCATGCACTGAGGAGCTGAGGCCCCTCCATTTCTACCTTGACTTGTTCCCCTCCCCCTCTAGTAGCATTGCTGACCCACTTGCCTTGTTCTTTCACCACATGGCTTTGATCCCTTTGCTCTTCTGCCTGGAGCGTCTTCCTACATCTTCTCTGCCTGCTGAATTTCTACTTCACCTACAAAGCCCAGTTCACCTTCTCTGTGAATCCTACTTCCTCCCCATCATGCTGCAAATTGTCTCCCTCACTAGACCTCCAGGCCCTAAAAATCAGGGACAGCTTAATATATGTTGGAAATGGCTACTCCTCACTTAATTACCCTAATTAGCTAGTTATATTGCCTTATATTTATGTTTCCCCATTTACTGAAGCTTTCCACAGGCCAGGCACTGAGATCCAGGGGAGGACCCGGAGGGTATGATAAGCAGGAGCACTGAAGGCTACAATGGCACAGGCACCAAGAGGGGTGCAGGAAGCCTCATCTCTAGTGTGTCTTCCTGGTTTACCATGCGCTTTCCTCCCTTCCCTTATTAGTGTCAACTTGTGCTGGTTTTGATAGCCTGTGTCCCTGAAACATGCACTCCCATACACACAAACAGACCCACACCTATCCACATGTACCTGCCCGTACAAACAGAGACCTCTGTGTGTATCCCCCAGAGCTACAAATGCCAGTCTTGAGAATGAAGGTTTTGAAAGTGCTCTGAGCCAGGCATGATGCCAGGTCCCTGACAACACAAGACCCCTCTGGTTTCTCCCACTCAGCTGTGCAAAGTTCGGGGTTGAGGAGCTCCCCCTGCCAAGGTCACAGACGTGGAACATGAGGTAACAGCTATTTGAATGTAAGCGTGTAGATCACCAAAACATATGCCATCTGCACCTCACCACACTGCCTCCACAGCACATGAAGACATGAGTCTATCAACTGTGACTCATTAGTACCCAGCAATATTTCCTCCCCCACTTCGCTTCCCACTGCCACTCCAGTATCCCTGCCCAGAGCCCCAGAGCCACCTCTGCTTAACGGGGAGGTCAGGACAGATGCTCCATTCCACCCAATGCCATCTCTCAGGGTGCACCCTCCTCATGGGGAAGAGGACTACCATGACTAGTGGTGACACGGGTGGCTCTGGCCCCCGGGACTTCTTCTCCCCGGGGCCTCTGCTCAGGACATGGCACGGACAGAGGTGAGGCGACCATAAACTGCCTCAGAAATGACTACAAACCAGCTCAGACCATTCCAGCACCTAACACGCTGACAGCCTAGGGTGGGCCCACAGAAGGGGAAGGGCTAGGGAGTCCAGGGCCGCAAGAGTCCCCCCTCCCTGAGCCCTTGAGCACAGCCACTCAGGCGTACAGGACAATATGGGGGTTCTGGGAATTCCCAAGCCTGGGCCCTAGAGGTGAGTTCTAGCAGGGCCCCCAGATATCCTCGCCATCCATCCCCTCATCCTGTCTCACATATTGTAAAAACAAGGAAACTGAGGCCCAGAGACGGAAGGGGCTTGAGCAGTCTCCCAGGCAGTTAGAGACAGAGCCCAAGTTAGAATCCATGTTTCTCTTCTTTTTTCCCCTAGGTCTGTCTCTGGCTAGCTATGTGACCTTGGAAGAGTCACTCCACCTCTCTGGGCATTGAAGGCTTACAACTTCTGACATCTTCATTCCAGAGTGTTGTCAGGATCTGACAGCCTTTCACCTAAACAAAACACTCTATAGTCTACAAATATTCATATGTCTCTTCTCTTCTCTGACCTCTGTAATACCCCTATGAGGCTATGAAAATTGGTGCTTGTGTCCTATTATGCAAATGCAAATACTGGACTCAGAAAGACAAAGATCATACAGAAAGTTTGGGACAGAACTGGAACTAGAACCCAGGTCTCCCAAAGCTGGGTCCTTGCCATCACTAAGGCTAAGAATACATTAAGACTCCAAAATATGGAGAGTTGCTCAATGCATGCCACCAAGGTTAGAGCTGACCAACCCCAGAATGCTCAGCAGCTCTGGGACCCTGGAGTGGAGGACTCAAGGCAGAGGGTGATGTCTAAGTCACACACATCTGAGCTCCAATCCAAACTCCACTATGCAGCTGAGTGACCACACTTTGTGAGGCTCAGCATTCTCTACTACAAAATGAAACTACAGAAGGTACCAAAAAGCTCAGGATGAGGGGAGAACTGCACCCTGAATGCAGGACTGCCAGGCAGGTGGTAAGCACTTATTAACTTTTGTTTCAAGCACACAAATCATATGTTGTTTTTCATCAAGTCTCCCCATGGTGTCTGGTCCGTGGCTCCAGAACCAGGAGGCTTCTGATCAATCCTTATGCTAAATGATGGACAGATAGATGGATGGGTGGTTGGATAAATAAATGGATGAATGCAAGGATTGATAGATTAATGCTGGGATGAATGGAGGGATGAATAGATGGATGAATGGATAAATGAATGGATGGATGTTCAGAAGAGAAGACAAAATAAAACAGGGAGTCAAAATGAAAAGAACAAGAAGATGACTGAAGGATGGGGCTCATACACAGAAGAAAGGAACAAGATCCAGCCCTTCTGGCTCCACTCAGCCCCACCACCATATACCTTGGGGTAGCACTGGCACATGCTACAGATTAAACCCCTGGACACCATGATGCTGCTGCAGAAGGTTTCATTGAACTGGGGCCCATCATGGCTCAGGAGGAATGTACTGAGAGCCAGGAAAGGACCCATACATTGAAGCTGAAGCAGAAGGTCTTCTCATCTGCCAAGGTCTCCTCACCTGCCATGGCTGCCAGCCACACCCTGGCCTGTGCACCCCTGCCCAAAGGGGCCCGTACCATCCAGCATAAACATACAGACAGGCTCACAGGAAGAAGTGAAGCTCTTAGGTCACTGCAAATGAAGGCTTAAAGTTAAAGGGAGAGCAAGACCCCTTCAGCTCCAGGCCCATTCCCTGGACCCACCAGTTCAGCAGGGCTGGAGGCAGCATGCTTCGGTGGACCAGTGAACCCACTCCCCACCCTCTCTCCTTCCCTCGGGGCCCAGAAGACCTGGAGTGCATGTGTGAATCTGGGTGAGGGAGCATGCAAAGGAGGGATGGGGGAGGTTACAGGGGCTGGGCCCCAGACAAGCCTTTGACAAAACTTTCTTTGCCTACTTTGGGGCTGAACTGGGTGAGCAGGCTATCCGACACCTTCTAGCCCTGGGAAGCAGGGTACAATTCTGCAGTCAAAAGACGTTAGAATGCTGCCAGAGGATTTCAGGATCCCACTGCCAGGCATTTCAGGATCCTAGATTTTAGACCCTTCAACGATATGTGTCCATCTGGGATTCAGGCATGATGGCTCATATGTACTGGATGGTGACGATGCGCATGGCACCATTATAAGCATGTTACAGCTATTAACTCACTTAAGGGACACCATGCGGCAGGTATTGCTATACCCACTATGCAGAGGACACTGAGCACAGACAAGTAACTTGCCCAAGGTCACACAGCTGGAAATGTTAGAGAAGCTGGAATGTGAACCCAGAGGCTCTGCCCCTAGCCACAGGGCAATCCTGTTTAACGGGAGCATGAGGTTATGGGTGAGAGATCTGATGGCAAGGCAGGCTGCCTGGGTTTAGATCCTGGCTCCTGTACTGCGGGGCAACATGGTCTTGATCACATTACCTGCCTGTGTCTGTTTCCTCCTCTGTAAAATGGGGATAATAACGGTACCTGCCAGCATTGGCGCTATCTTCAGGCCTAGGTGTCCTGGAACTTCTGCCCCCTTTACACTCTGTGCAGCATCCAGACCTGCTTGTAATGAGTTCCTCTACTCCCCCACCAAAGCTCTGGTGAATTAATATCCCTGTGGGGTATAAGTGACTGACAGTAACTGCCTCAATCGCCTTGCAGCCTAATCTAAGAAGATGCCTTCTAAAGAATAGCATTCTAATGTGAAATTTTTGTCCTGTGAAAGGCTAATGGGAGAAATCAGGTTCCTTTACAAGATTACAGAAAAAAAATAGGACAATGAGTATCTCTAAAAAGAATGTTCACTTGGAGTGTCGATGGGGTTAGGTGGCCAATACAGGATGAAAGGCTTTCATTTGGCTCCCTGACTTGCTGGGTTTGGGGATTTCCCTGGTCCTGGTCATTACCTCTTTCCTCCTGCCCAGCATGTGCTCACACCAGCCCCTCTGCCTCATAGTCCTTCCCTCAGGCCCTTTTTCTTACATTTTTTTAAGAGAAGGTAAGCTCAGAGGGACTGTTAATATGCCAATCGATGTTAATAAAACACAAGTAAAAGACAAATGCAAACATGCTTTCAACCAACATTAATGAGGAAACAAGACACAAATTCTTTCTCTTTTTATATTTTATTTTATTTTATTTTTGAGATGGAATCTCGCTCTGTCACCCAAGCTGGAGTGCAGTGGCGTGATCTCCACTCACCACAAGCTCCTCCTCCTGGGTTCACGCCATTCTCCTGCTTCAGACTCCTGAGTAGCTGGGACTACAGGCACCTGCAACCACGCCGGGCTAATTTTTTGTATTATAGTAGAGATGGGGTTTCACCATGTTAGCCAGGATGGTCTCAATCTCCTGACCTCATGATATGCCCGCCTCAGCCTCCCAAAGTGCTGGGATTACGGGTTGAGCCACTGACCCTGGCCCTGTTTGTTCTTTTACATTAACTTTACAATGTATTTGTCATGTTTTAAAAATAAATTTAATTGGAATTTTATTGAAATTGTATGAGACATGATTTAGTCCAAGATGAACACACAACATTATTATTACTGTTTCCATCCAGCTATGGCATATTTCTTTGTATTCTCTAGCTGTCTTTTACATCACTCAATAAAATTTGTGGCTCTGGTACATTTCATAATAATCATACATTATATTTCATTATTTCTAATTATTATGATGGATTGCATGTACATTTACTACGTACCACATATTATGCAATATATTCATTATCTCAATTCATACAACAATCATGTGATTTAGTTGGTGTTATTACTAGATTATTACCATTGTACAAGTAAAGAAAATAAAGACAAAAGAAAAGAGACTCAGCAAAATCAAACCAATAAAGACTTAATTAGAATTGTTGGGCATATAATAAAAATTTAATACAACTCAATGAAAGCAAAAAAACATTTTAAAAACGACCAGGCAGATTTGAGAAGGAGCCAAACAAATTCCAGAAATAAAAACATACTTGTTGAAATTGAAGACAGATTTGACAGCAGATTACATATAATTGAAAAGGAAAATGTAAACTGGAAGACAGGCTGAAGAAATTGCTCAGAATGAAGCCCAAAGAAGTAAAAAAAAAGAAACAAGAGACATGAAAGACATGAGTGATAAGATATCTTCTAACAGGATTTCAGCAGTAGAACAATAAACCGTTAGAAAGGTTTTGTAAAAAAGATAATGGCTTGGAATTTTCCCAAAGTCATGAAAAACTCCACCCTTCATATTCAAGAAGCTCAAGTTGGACAGATTTAAAAGGAAAAAAAAAAAACCACCTAAATGTATCATCATAAAAATAATGGAACTCTGAAGAAAAGAATATCTTGAAAACAACCAGAGAGAAAATTCACATTATCCATGAAAGAATGTGGATTTAGACCAAGAGAAGCAAGAAAACAATGTACTAAGAAAAAATAATCACATACGAAATTAATATATCTTTTAATAAACAGGCCAAATATAAGACAATATTTAAGTCATAAAAACCAAACAGATACTGAGTTTGCTAACTAAGAGACCTTCACTAAAGGAAATTCTAAGAGATGTTCTTCAGTAGAAGGGTGTTCCCCTAGATGGAAGACTTGAGTTGCGAGCAGAAATGGTGAGCACGTAAGAAGACAAATATGTGAGTCAATATAAATGAGCACTGACTATACAACATGTAGTTTCCAGTGGATTAAGAATAAGATGAGAAGCAAAACCATAAAACTTCTAAAGATAATATAGTAAAACTACCTTAATAGCCCCAGTGGGTTTTCATATAAAACCTAAACAAATTCTGTTCACCAGAAAAACACTGTCAGGATCAAAGACCCAAATATAAGGGGTAAAACTATAAAATTTGTGGAAGAAAACATAGTTATAAATCTGTGACCGTGAATTAGGCAGTGGGTCTTAGATACAACACCAAATGCAAGAGGGACAAAAGGAAAAAACAACTGGACTTTAACAAAATTCAAAACTTTTGAACATCAAAGGATACTATCAGGAAAGTGAAAAGAACCCACAGAATGAGAGAAAATATCTATTAAGTCATACATTTGATGAGGAACTAATGTCCAGAATATATAAAGAATTCTTAGAATAACAAAAAGACAACCCAATTAAATGAGCAAACAATCTAACTGAATATTTCAATAAAAAGATATACAAATAGCCAATCAGCACATGAAAAGATGCTCAGCATCATTAGTCATTAAGGATATGCAAATGAAAACTACAACTAGATACCACTTCACATCAAAAAGGATGGCTATATTTTTTTAAAAAAGGAAAATAACAGATGTTGGCAAGGAGGTAGGAAAAAAATGGAACCTCCATACGCTGCTGGTAAGAATATAAAATGGTACAGAGACTTTGGAAAACAGTTTTGAAGTTTTTCAAAAATTTAAACATAGATTTACCATATGCCCACACCTAGATATATAAAGAAAATTGTAAAAATACGTCCACACAAAAACGAGTACATGAATCTCATCACAGTACATTATTAATCATAGTCAAAAAATGAAAACAACTCAAATATCCATCAACTAAATAAATGGATAAGCAAAACATAGTACACTCATGCAATGGGATTCAGGCATATAAAGCAATGAAGTGCTGACACAAGATACAACATGGATGAATCAGAACAACATGCTAAAGAAATGAAGCCAAACACAAAAGGTCACATATGATTCTGTTTTTTCTGATATTTGGCATATGCTAGTCCATAGAGACAGAGAATAGACTAGTGGTTGCCAGGGGCTGGGGAAAGGGGGAAATGGGGAGTAACTGCTAGTAAGTATGGAGTTTCTTTTTGAAATGATAAAAGTATTCTAGAGTTAGAAAGTGGTGATAGCTGTACAACTTTATGAATACATTAAAAGCACTTAAAGCGCCTACAGTCCCAGCTACTTGGGAGGCTGTTGCAGGAGAATCGCTTGAACCTGGGAGGCAGAGGTTGCAGTGAGCCAAGATCACACCACTGTACTCCAGCCTGGGTGAAAGAGTGAGACTCCAAATCCGGAAAAAAAAAAAAAATGCACTTCGTGTACACTTAGAGTGGATACTGGGCTAAAAGTGAAGTGACAGGCCACAAACTAGGCAAATCTTCTATACACATATCTGACAAGGGACTTCAGGAAATCCTAAAAGTTTCAATGATGAAATAGGAGACTATAGACAAAAGACTTGAACATGCACATAAGGAACCCAAATAACCCATGGACAAATGAAAATAAGCTCAGCCTCCTTCCAAACCACAGAAGACTATCTCATATCCAACTGAAAAAATGGTATCAAGTAAAGGCAAGAATGTGCACAAACCAGTACCCACATAAGCTGCCAGTGGGAATGTAAAATGGTGTTACTTCTTAGCAAATTTGGTATCATCTATTAAATAGTTCACTGTGCATAATCTTGGGCCAAGCACTGCCATTCCTGGGCACATGACCTGGAAAATCTCTACATGTGAACCAAAAACCAGCACCATTGTATGGATTATAAAAAAAAATCAAAAATAGAATGGACAAACAAATTTCACTCTCTACAATCATATAATCAGACAGTGCAGCAAGGAAAATGAATGAATGTAAGAAAACCACAATAGTAGCAAAAACCAGCAAGTCAGAATATATAAGGCATGATTCCTTTTATGTAAAGTTTCAAAATATGGAAAACTCAAAAATATCTTCTGTAGGGAGAAAAACATACATTCTTAGAATATATTAGACGAAGACTTTTACTTGTTTCTTTTTCAGTTTAAGGATCTGCTGTTTTACTTTTGAAATTTCTCAATCTACACGATCCATACTCTGTATTAATTCTTCCTTTAAAGTTTTGAAGGTGAAGCATTTTGATCATCTCCACATGGTTGCCCTGAAATTGGAGAGGATGGAGCTTCATGTTTGCCTCTGAATGCTGGATCCTTTAGAGAATAAAACCAAGAAAAACAATTTATTTCTCACTAATAGAGTCCAGATTTCCTTAAACGAAAAAGTCAGTTTTAAACCACAGCAGAGCTATGTGTACTATGTGTCTAATGAAACCTTTAGTAGTAACTTTCATATTTACATATATGCAAATTCTCACCTCACTTTTATAGTTTAGATATACCATGTACTATTTTGAAGAGCCTAAAAGCTATACAAAGTCAGGTGAGTTAGTGTTGATCAGCCTCTAGTGTAACAATACTGAAATTATAGAGAATTTATAGGTAAATAATGCAATCATGACAAAGGAAGATACCAACTTCTCAGCCATTTCCTTGCAATGGCTCTTCAAATGGTCTGAACAACTGGCTGGGAAATAGTATTATTCCAGGTAAAACCTGTGTGTCCACCCAACTTAACAACTATAACATGGCCAAGTGTTCCTATCAAAAGTTTTCAGGCTTTCCAAACCAAAACTGAGGTACAAAAGTCAGAGAAGTGACCTAGGAACTTCAGCTGCTACTATCTCTGGGCCTACTTTCATAAAGCCCACACTACAGCATACGTAACATTTCCTTAGCCAAAAACATCCCATTGCACCTCCAAATCAGCAGAGCTGTAGCAGAATGAAAGCCCCTTCGCCCAAAATCCACTACCCTCCAACACACATCCACACACACCCTATTAATTTCCAGTCTGCTGTAAAGATATAAGCAATATTATAAAACAGATAACTTTTAGAGTACTAATTTTACTTAGACTATGAGAAACCTACAATGAGGGTAGTTCACAGGATTACAGAATCCTAAAATGTATTAAATAGTGATTAAGGAACTGTGAAAAGTCAATAGTTCTGAGCCAAGAATGCATACAGGAGATAACTGGACAGTTGCTTCAAAACACCTTAGTACAGATATTTCAGCTAATATACACTGAGGAAAAGCCTCATATTCTGTAATAGTATGCACTGAATCTAAGAGGCCTTCTGGGAAAATAAGATTATGGCTATACCCTAAAACCTGTACAATTCTGTAAGGAAAGCATCAATAAAAGCAATAACAATTCTAATAGACTTAATAGAGTTAAAGCTCCAGTATCCTTTGCATCTGGCATACAGTCAATCTTTGGCAGCTTTAAGCCCTACAGTTTATGATTCCTCTCTTAAGATGTAAATCCGTGAGGTCGTTGGCTTCCAAAATAAACCAGTATGTTTCATCTAAATAAAATATCAGTGGCCGGGCATGGTGGCTCATGCCTGTAATCCCAGCACTTTGGGATGCCAAGGCGGGCAGATCACAAGGTCAGGAGTTCGAGACCAGCCTGACCAACATGGTGAAACCCCATCTCTACTGAAAAATACAAAAATTAGCTGGGCGTGGTGGCGGGCACGTGTAGTCCCAGCTACTCGGGAGGCTGAGGCAGGAGAATGCATTGAACCCAGGAGGGAGAGGTTGCAGTGAGCTGAGATTGCACTACTGCACTCCAGCATGGGTGACAGAGCGAGACTCTGTCTCAAAAAAAAGAAAAAACTCAGATTTGGCATACAACCATCTTTATCAACCTCTTTTTCTTCCCCTCCCTCCTTTATCAACGTTAAAAACATACAAGAAAATTTGTCTTCACATTGTCTTTTCAATGCTCGAATCTTCACTAACACTGTGAAAAGCACAACAGTTCTTAAATTCACTAAACCAGTTACTACTTGCACTAAATGAAAACTAAATGCAGAATGTTGAAATATTTTTAAGTCTTCATGTGTTGTGAAGCCTTTTTCTTTCATTATGAGACAGCGTACTCCTGAGAACTTAGAAATGTTAATGCATAAAGAAAGATCTTTGGTGAACCACCAGGGCTTTCATGATACATGAATATCATTCTCCCACTATATGCATATGAGTAAATTTGTGTTACAGAATCATATATAATAGCAAAAGAGATTACATTTTGATTCAGACTTCAAAAGTGCTCCTCAGGTGATTCTGATGCATGCCCAAACAATTAATATTACAAATAAATATTTTCCACTGACTTCCTTTCTAAATATTAAATATTTAATAAGAAACCAAATCCTCAAGTGACTACTTATATAACAGGAATAGGGTGGTGGATCAAAACAGACAAGATATCTGCCTTCATGAAGCTTACAATCTTGGGTTGAAACAGCCAGATACCAATCCTGAAGAAAAAGAATTAGATTCTTACCTCCTATCTTACATCAAAAAAAAAAAAGCCAAGTAATAGCAAACATTTATAATAGGCTTATTAGCAAATCACAAAAAGCCTCAAGTTAAAAAAAAAAAACAAGATTCACATTATCTTGGGTTCAGGAAGGCCAAAAGCAAAAGATATAAAAGACATTAGTTTTCAAAAAAGAGAGATTGATGGACAAAATAAAAAACAGTCTTCTGCTTGGCACGATGGCTCACACCTGTAATCCCAGCATTTTGGGAGGCTGGGGCAGGCAGATCACTTGAGGTGAGGAGTTCAAGACCAGCCTGGCCAACATGGTAAAACCCCATCTCTACTAAAAATACAAAAATCAGCTAGGTGTGGTGGTGTGAGCCTGTAATCCCAGCTGCTTGGGAGGCTGAAGTTGCGGTGAGCAGAGATGGCACCACTGCACTCCAACCTGGGTGACAGAGGAAGACTCTGTCTCAAAAAAAAAAAAAAAACCACACATGCAAAAACACAGTCTTCTGCTTATCAAAACAGTAATAACAAATTAAAAGGCAAATGATTAAATAGGGAAACCATTTGCAAAACATGCACTCTAACAACTCAATATATAATAAACTAACAGAAAAATGGGCAACATATATGAAAAAACAATTTACAAAACAGGAAAAATAACCAATAAACAAATTAAAAAAGTTAAATTTTACTAACAAATAATAAGTTAAAAACAATCATTCATCAAATTAACAATCTTTTTGTAAAACAATAAACGTGGTGTCAGCAAGGATACAGAAGGAGTGGGTACCTTTATTTATTTTTATTTTTATTTTTTATTTTTTGAGATGAAGTCTCACTCTTGTCCCCCAGGCTGGAGTGCAATGGTGCAATCTCAGCTCACTGCAACCTCCGCCTCCCAGGTTCAAGCGATTCTCTTGCCTCAGCCTCCTGAGTAGCTGGAATTACAGGCGCCTGCCACCAGGCCCAGCTAATTTTTGTATTTTTAGTAGAGACGGGGTTTCGCCATGTTGGCCAGGCTGGTCTCGAACTCCTGACCTCTGGTGATCTGCCTGCCTCGGCCTCCCAAAGTGCTGAGATTACAGGCGTGAACCACTGCACCTGGTCAAGAAGTGGGTACCTTTATACACTGTTGTCAGGAGTTAAGAACTGAACCTACTCTTTTGCAGGACAATCTGGAAATACCCACTGAACCTTAAAAATCAACCTGGTTTGTAATTAATTATACTAAAAGAAATCTAACTTAAGGAAATAAGTAAGAATGCACACAAAAAAAAGAGAAAACAACCTAAATAATGTATGGGCCAGCTGCAGTGGCTCACACCTATAATCCCAGCACTTTGGGAGGCCAAGGTGGGCAGATCACCTGAGGTCAGAAGTTCGAGACCAGTCTGGCCAACATGGTGAAACCTCGTCTCCACTAAAAACACAAAAATTAGCTGAACTTGGTGGCAGGCGCCTGTAGTCCCACCTACTCAGGAGCCTGAGGCAGGAGAATCGCTGGGAGGTATAGGTTGCAATGAGCCAAGATCGTGCCACTGCACTCCAGCCTGGGCAAGAAAGTGAGACTCCGTCTCAAAAAAAAAAAAAAAAAACCATGCATGTCACACACAACACCGTACATCTGAACAAACAGGTAACGTAAATGTATGACAATTGATTAAATATATAACTTTATTTAATCAGTGAACTTTATTTATTCATATGTGGAATACTAAGTAGCCACTAACAATACAGTTGTAAACTTACTGGCACAAAAAGAAGCTAAGCATGTTTTTAAGCAAAAGTAAAGTTAAACAGAATGTACAAAGTGAGCACATTAAAATATTCATAGACTGACTCTGGACACACGGCCTATGGGTTAGCCCTGTTCCACAAGGAGCAGCAGCAAAAACAAAAACAAAAACAAAAAAAACCCATAAAATAAAATTAAATTAAATTAAAATTAAAATAATACACACACAAATAGGGAAGAATCAACATGAAAATATTAATAACTTTTAAGTGGTAAAACTGTAGGTAACTTTTTCTTTCAAGCTTATTTAATTCTTCTATAAATGATACACCTAGGGCTTAACATTTAAAAAAAATCTAACAAATGTTAGTTCTTTTTAAATCCTTACTTCTGGAGGTGGGCAGTTGGGAGAGAATGGAGAGAGGGAGACGGAAACAGAAGTATTAGTTAGCAGTAGTGGTCATGGTTTATACTTCAGAGGAAAAAAAGCAGGACTAGAGTCAGGGGTCCTGGGTTAATTCCAACTCAGGAGGTACTACCTAGGTCACTTAATTTTTCTGAACATCCAGTTTCTCAACAATAACATGGAAATGAATCACACTACAACACAACACGTCTCATTTTAATGAATGAGTTTTTAAGACACTTTTCTGCTAAAAAACAAAATTCTATAAATTACATTTGTGGTAATGTATTCAGCCATGGAAGATGACCTTTATTCACTATATTTTTACATTTCTTTTTTTTAATGCAGCAGAACATTTCTTATAAACCCCACAGACTACTGTATGATAAAGATGTTTCACATGATAAGGTGGGTCACAAAACACCTAGAAGCTTAGCTAATTTCTAGCTTACGGCAAAGAATTTTTCCCCATCCAACTTACTCTTTTGAAAAATTTCAAATTCACTTAAAAGTTGAAGGAACAGTATAATGGACACTCACTCACCCTTCATCTAGATTCACCAGGAGTTAACATTTTAACATATTTGCTTTCTGTGTGTGTCTGGGTATGTGTATAAAACTTCATTTTGGCTGAACCATTTGAAAATAAATTGTAGATACATTTATTATCTTTTAAATTACTCTTCATTGCATGAGAACTCAAAGAAAATGTGTGGGTACTTATTTATCTGACATCAGGGAAGAAAGGGCAATTAGGCATAAAGGTTAATAAACATTATAGAAAAAAGATTTGATGGCAGTAAAAACATTTTAAACTTCAGTATGCTTTAAAAAAAACAGAAAAATTGAAACAAAAAGACACTGGGAAAAATATTAGAATATGTTAGGCAGGCAGATCACTTGAGGCCAGGAGTTCGAGACCAGCCTGGCCAACATAGTGAAAACTTGTCCCTAATAAAAATACAAAAAATTAGCTGGGGCCGGGCACAGTGGCTCATGCCTGTAATCCCAGCACTTTGGGAGGCTGAGGCAGATGATCACCTGAGGTCAGGGGTTCAAGACCAGCCTGAACAACGTGGTGAAACCCCGTCTCTACTAAAAAATACAAATTTAGCCAGGCATGGTGGTGCATGCCTGTAATCCCAGCTACTTGGGAGGCTGAGGCAGGAGAATCACTTGAACCCAGAAGGCAGAGGTTGTGGTGAGCCAAGATCGCATCATTGCCCTCCAGCCTGGGCAACAAGAGTGAAATTCCGTCTCAAAAAAAAAAAAAAAGAAAAAAATTAGCTGGGCATGGTAGTGCGTGCCTGCAGCCCCAGCTACTCAGGGAGCTGAGGCATGAGAATTGCTTGAACCTGGGAGGTGGAGGTTGCAGTGGGCCAAGATCGTACCACTGCTCTCCAGCCTGAATGACAGAGCAAGAATGCCTCAAAAAAAACAAGTAGCCACAGGGGGGAAAATGTGTTTTATATATTAACGAACAAAAATTAAGAATGACCACAGGTTTCTAGTCAGAAAGCATACAAGCCAGAATACAATGATATGACATCTCTTAAAATACTGAAACTGTCAACTTAGAATTCTATATCTAGTGAAAATAGTCTTCAGAAATAAAAACTTTTTCAGGCAAATAAAAGCTGAGAGAATTAATTGCCAAAAAACCTAAACTCAGAGAAATCAAATGCTTCAGGCAAAAACACAATAATATCAGAAGAAAACTTGAATATACAAAAAGAATGAAGGATGTCAGAAATGCTATATACACAGGCAATTAGAGTAGGAAAAAAACAATAAAGAGTAGAAATCAGTGAAACAGAAAAATAGTGAAAATGATTGAAACCAAAGCTAGTTCTTCAAAAATCTATTAAACTGATAAACCTCTAGGTGGACTGATTAAAAAATAATAAAAACAAACATTATCAACATGAGGAACAACATCGCAACATATCTCAAAGGCACTGAAATGGTGAGGAAATATTGAGACAAATTATGTCAATAAATCTGGTATCTTAAACAACAAAATATACCCAAGCTGACTCAAGAAAAAATTGAGTACCTGAATTATAACTATTAAAGAAATTGAGTTCATATTTAAATTCTTCCCACAAAAAAAATTCTGGGCCCAACAGTTTCACTGATAAATTCTATCAAATATCTAAGGATGAAAAAGTATCAATCCCGGCCACACATGGTGGGCTCACACCTGAAATCCCAGCACTTTGGGAGGCTGAGGCGGGTAGATCACCTAAGGTCAGGAGTTCGAGACCAGCCTGGCCAACATGGCGAAACCCTACTAAAACTACAAAAAATTAGCCAGGCATGGTGGCGGGTGCTTGTAATCCCAGCTACTTGGGAGGCTGAAGCAGGAGAATTGCTTGAACCAGGAAGAGGAGGTTGCAGTGAGCTGAGATCAGGCAATTGCCCACTCTAAACTGGGTGACAGAGCGAGACTCAAAGAAAGAAAGAGGAGAAAGAGGAGAGAGAGACAAAGAAAGGAAGAAAAAGAAAAAAAGAAAGAAGAAAGAAAGAAAGAGAGAGAGATAGAGAAAGAAAGAGAGAGAGAAAGAAAGAAAGAAAAGAAAGAGAAAAGGCCAGGCACAGTGGCTCATGCCTATAATCCCAACATTTTGGGAGGCTGAGGCAGGCGGATCACTTGAGTTCAGAAGTTCGAGACCAGCCTGGCCAACACGGTGAAACCTCATCTCTACTGAAAATACAAAAATTAGCCAGGTGTGGTGGCACATACCTGTAATCCCAACTACTCAGGAGGCTGAGGCAGTAGAATCACTTGAACCCGGGAGATGGAGGTTGCAGTAAGCTGAGATCGTACCACTGCACGCCAGCCTGGGTGACAGAGCAAGACTCCATCTCAAAGAAAAGTACCAATCCTACACAAACCCCTTAAGAAAACACAGGAGTAAAGACCACTCTCCAAGCTAATATCATTCTTAATGCAGAAAGACTGAAACTCAATGCTTACCACACCACATATAAAATTTTAATTCAAAATAGGTAATTTACCTAAATGAAAGACCTATAATTATAAAACTTAGAGAAGAAAACATAAGTGAAAATTGGTCGGGGGCAATATCTCACACATGTAATCCCAGCACTTTGGGAGGCCGAGGCGTGTGGATCACGAGGTCAGGAGATTGAGACCATCCTGGTTAACAGGGTGAAACCTCATCTTTACTAAAGACACAAAAAAATAATTAGCTGGGCGTGGTGGTGGGCGCCTGTAGTCCCAGCTACTCGGGAGGCTGAGGCAGGAGAATGGTGTGAACCCGGGAGGCGGAACTTGCAGTGAGCCGAGATTGCACCACTACACTCCAGCCTGGGCGACAGAGTAAGACTTCGTCTCAAAAAAACAAAAACAAAAACAAAACAAAACAAAACAAAAATAGAAAAAAAGAAAACGTAAGTGAAAATCTTAATGACCTTGAATTTGGCAAAAACATCTTAGGTTTGACACAAAAAGCACAAAAAATGAACAATAAAAATAATACATCGGGGCTGGGTGCAGTGGCTCATACCTGTAATCCCAGCACTTTGGAAGGCCGAGGAGGGTAGAGAATATTACATATGTATGAAAGTGTGCCATAATATATAATTTCTATCTTAATTATATATAAAACTCCCATGACAAAAATTTTATATACACATATACACATGTGCACGTGTGTACATACACTCTTACTTTAAGACCAGTGTTCTATTATTACCTAATTGGGTGGTTTTAAAAAAATAGAATTTAAATATAAGATGAAAATTATATAATTGTATACATAAAAATATAACAGTATATATATATATAAAATCTCCACCCATTTAATACTTTATTAGTAAAGTTTTAATTTTGTTTCCATCATTTCAAGGTATTTGGGAAGAGGGCAAATTCAAAAAATAATTCAGTATGACAAATTGATCAATTTCTCAGTTTTTATCAATATATTCTTTATCCAGTTAGGTTTAGAAAATAAAATTTTCTAGGGAATTGTCGTTCAATCTCACTTTACAACAAAACTTATAGGCTGGCCACAGTGGCTCACACCTGTAATCCCAGCACTTTGGGAAGTCAAGATCGGAGGATCTCCTAAGGCCAGGTGTTCAAGACTAGTCTGGGCAATGAAGCCAGACCTATCTCTACAAGAAAATTAAAATAATAATAATAATAATTAGTTAGGCGGCCATGTGTGGTGGCTCACACCTGTAATCCCAGCACTTTGGGAGGCCGAGGCAGGCAGATCACGAGGTCAGGAGATCGAGACCAACCTGGCTAACATGGTAAAACCCCATCTCTATTAAAAATACCAAAAAGTAGCCATGCATGGTGGTGGGCACCTGTAGTCCCAGCTACTCGGGAGACTGAGGCAGGAGAATGGCATAAACCTGGGAGGTGGAGCTTGCAGCGAGCTGAGATCGGGCCACTGCACTCCAGCCTGGGCGACAGAGCAAGACTCTGTCTCAAAAAAAGAAAAAAAAAAGAAAAAAAGAATTAGTCAGGCATGGCAGTACACACCCATGGTCCCAGCTACCTGGGAGACTGAGGCAGGAGGATCACTTGAGCCCAGGAGGTCAAGACTGCAGTGAGCCGTGATTGTGCCACTGCACTCCAGCCTGGGTGACACAATGAAACTCTGACTCAAAAAATAAAAGAAAAAACTTATAGAAAGAACTTTAAGGCCAGGCGTCATGGCTCATGCACTTTAGGAGGCCAACGCGGGCAGATCATGTGGTCAGGGGTTCAAGGCCAGCCTGGCCAACATGGTGAAACCCAGTCTCTACTAAAGATACAAAATATTAGCCAGGCATGGTGGCACACGCCTGTAAACCCAGCTACTTGGGAGGCTGAGGCAGGAGAATCACTTGAAGCTGGGAGGTGGAGGTTGCAGTGAGCTGAGATGGTGCCACTGCACTCCAGCCTGGGTGAGGGGTCCAGACTCTATCTCAAAAAAAAAAAAAAAAGAAAGAACTTTAAAAATTGCATGTGGTACCATGTGATATATAAATATTTTAAATAAATATATCATCCTTTCTCGTGATGTCACGTTTCCTGCTGTTGTGAAAGCTGACCAGGAGAAGAGTCAGAAGACTGACCAGCTGTCCCTCAGTCTGTTTTCTCCCTGCTCCCTTCCAAGGCCCGAGGCATGGAGATCAGCAAATCTTAAGGATTGGAAGGTTGAGATTACCCAACACTGATTTGACAGGTGAGAAATGTGAAGAGCAGAGAAAGTCAATAATTCCTCCAATATCACAAAATTGTCTGTGGCAAAATGGGAAAAACTAATGTTTTCTGCAATGCTTTGTGGCTTTCTCAGCAAGTAGTGAACTAGGAGGAGCTGAGATGTTCCGTGAGACCACACATTAAAAGCACCTGAGGAGCTTCCTCCTCATCTATACACCTGCAACTGCTCCAGGTGGAAGGGGAAAAGCCAACATGTGGCATTGTGGGGAGGGCTGATCTTTTTGGAAATAAACATTATATGCAGGACTTAAGAGTTTTTAAAAGTACCACAGAATACAAAGTGAAAAATCTCCTCGCCCTTCTCCTCCAGCTGCTACCCAGTTACCCTCCCAGAAGGCAACCAAAGTTACTAGTTTCTAGAGTGTCCTTTAGAAATATCCTACACATACATACACTCACACTTTTTCCCCTATGTAAATGGTGGAATACTAGAAACACACTGTTCTGTATCTTGCTTTGATTACTTAATACATCTTGGTTGGCCTGGTGCGGTGGCTCACGCCTGTAATCCCAGCACTTTGGGAGGCTGAGGTGGGTGGATCACGAGGTCAGGAGATCAAGATCATCCTGGCTAACACGGTGAAACCCCATCTCTACTAAAAATACAAAAGAGTTAGCCGGGCATGGTGGCCGGAGCCTGTAGTCCCAGCTACTCAGGAGGCTGAGGTGGGGAGAATGGCGTGAACCCAGGAGGGAGAGCTTGCAGTGAGCTGAGATCACATCACCAACCTCCAGCCTGGGCGAGAGAGAGAGACTCCATCCCCCAAAAAAATAATAATACATCTTGGCAATTATTCTCATGCATCTACGGTTCTTTCTATTGCTAAAGAGTATTTCACTATATGGGCCAGGCGCAGTGGCTCATGCCTGTAATCCCAGCATTTTGGGAGGCTGAGGCGGGTGGATCACCTGAGGTCGAGAGTTCAAGACCAGCCTGACCAACATGCTGAAACCCCATCTCTACTGAAAATACAAAAATTAGCCAGGCATGGTGGCACATGCCTGTAATCCCAGCTACTCGAGAGGCTGAGGAAGGAGAATCGCTTGAACCCAGGAGGCAGAGGTTGCGGTGAGCTGAGATCATGCCATTGCACTCCAGCCTGGGCGACAAGAATGAAACTCTGTCCAAAAACAAATGAGTATTTCACTATATGAACGTTCATGCATTTTGTAAAAGTTTTCCAACTAATTCTGATCTGCTGTCCTAAAACATGCTTTAAGTGATCTATCTCTGCGCTCTCCTCCCAACCCAGACATCCCAAATAAATAAAGCTATAAATGGAATGCAGAGGCAAAAAAAAAAAAAGATTTTAACCCAGGTCGTCCCATTTTCTTCTAACAGTGGCCTAAATGATTAGAAACCCATGAGGTACAATTTTTTAATGCACATTGTTTAACTTTCAGCTATGGTGAGTACTGAGTTCAACAATTACACTCAATGTCACTCAAAGTCACAAGTTAAGTGACTTCTCCATTTTTTCCCTCATCTCAGTAATCATTCCTGTTGTCCTAGTTTTGTGGTATGACTTTAATGAAGTTTAACTTTATTATCTCAAAAAAACCCCAAAAAAGTCAGTTTTATTTAAAAGTACTACTCGCCCAATACAGAAGGGAAAAAAAAAAAACACTAGCAAAATCAGGAAATTAGCCCCTACTGGCATACAAATCGACAGGTCAAAGCAAGCCCTTCCTGTCCTCACATGAACTGCAGCCTGGAGACCACTACAACCTCCTTCCTCAAAACTTATCCACGAGCTACACGGCAACAGTGCTCAGATCTTGTTTTTTAACCAGAATGTTTTCCTCCAAAGTCTTAAATGAAAGCTAAGTGTACAAAAGGTACAATGGAGAAACATTCTCATCTAGCGAGAATGGGAGAGCTAGGATTCATCTTTTCAGTCTCCCCCTGCCCTTCCCCATCCCTCCCTCCACCCTTCACTCCAGTCCTGGCTCACTAAGATACCTGGGCAGAATACTTTACATTTGAAACCCACCGAAATGAAAGAATCTAAAGTTCAGACTGAAGGGGAAGGGAGCACCTTAAGTGGCAGTATCAAATTATAATTTCAGTTCTTAGCACCAAAACTCATTAACTCAGGGTAGTTACATGGTTGACTCATGAACTAAAAAAATTCTATGAATTGTTTAAGAAATCTGATCAAGATTTTATAAGCAACTTCCTCATCTCTTAAATATCAACATATAATGTTTTAGGATGAGAATAATATAGTAATAATTATATGTCACTGTCATAAACGACAATAGCACTTCTAACTGAATTAAACAGATAAACCCAGAACTAGCCTCTTATATATTGCAAACAGGTAATAAAATATTGCAAAATGAAATTGATCTATTTAAGTTCCTTTTTAAATCTTCTCATATTAAATAAACAAACACATATTTACTCAACAGGAAAATCTTGCAACAACAAAATTTCAAATACTATCCTGCCAAAAAACAAGCAATTTTTCCTCTCAGCAGGAACTCCCGGCTTTTGGCCCACAACCTTTGCATAATCAAAGTGTGTTATGCCAAGGTGTTCAAGGTGGCCTAAGCTACCTTGGAAAAAAAGCTAAAAATGGCCAGGCACAGTGGCTCATACCTGTTATCCCAGCACTTTGGGAGGCCAAGGCCAGCGAATCACAAGGTCAGGAAATCAAGACCATCCTGGCCAACATGGTGAAACTCAATCTCTACTAAAATACAAAAAAAAATTAGCCGGACATGGTGGCACACACCAGTAGTCCCAGCTACTCAGGAGGCTGAGGCAGGGGAATCACTTGAATCCGGGAAGCAGAGGTTGTAGTGGCATTGTGCCACTGCACTCCAGCTTGACAACAGAGCAAGACTCCATCTCAAAAAAAAAAAAAAAAAAAGCTAAAAATATATTTCACTGTGGCAGGACTGCAGCTGCCACTTCAGATGAGCAAGAATGAATCCACCAAGCATCACAATAGAGGTGAAGCCTACATTTCACTAAAGCAGAAAAAGGATCCCACAAAATATGCAATTTTTAACTGATAAAATAATAAAACCTCCTGATACAAAAGTATGGGATAGGAGAATGCCTCTATGACATTCAAATGCTAAAATATTAGTTATTAAACTGAAGCAAATTAGGTCACACCAGTTCCCACAAAGCTGTCCAGCTCTAGACCAATTCTAAAAGTATGTTAGGCAAGACAAGGCTAAGAAGGACCACCACCCTGGGCATCCCAACACCTAAAATCCTCCAACCTGGGGATAATTTAAAGAAAGCTGACCTCCTAAACTTATTACAGAGTCCAGCATCCAGGAGAGGAAAGACTAGAAATTATCTAAGTGAATTCTGTAATTTATACAAGACCAGAGTGGTGCTGTACTGGAATAAATTTTCTCCTGTAAAATAAACTAAAGCATTCTTCCCTTTGGGGGTGAAAAAAAGCTACTGCTTCTCAGCCTTTTGGTTAAGATCTAATCTGGGGGAATGCCATTGACAAGGTATTTTATTTGCAGCCTCTTTTGACATCATGACATCTTACTTAAAGACAGAGAAACAAATGGAAGCTAAAGAAAATGCTTTTTAGTTAACCTACCTCTTATAAAGTATGATATTGAAAGAAAAATTTTAATAAGGATATAATTATTTGATAAATCTATGGGTACACATATTCAATAAGTAATTCTGGCCAGGCACAGTGGCTTACACCTGTAATCCCAGCACTTTGGGAGACCGAGGCAAGTGGATCACTAGAAGCCAGGAGTGTGAGACCAGCCTGGCGAAAAAGGCGAAAACCCATCTACACTAAAAACACAAAAACTAACCGGGCGTGGTGGCACATGTCTGTAATCCCAGCTACTCACGAGGCTGAGCATGAGAATCAGTTGAACTCAGGAGGCAGAGGTTGCAGTGAGACAAGATCGTGCCACTGCACTCCAGCCTGAGCAACAGAACAAGACTCTATCTCAAAACATAATAAAAAATACGAAATTCTTAAATGAAAGAAAGATGATGTTACTTTACCTCTACATAAAGTGCTGTCCCAAGACAGCAGTACGATGAAACAATATCCAACTGAGAACTCTGTGGTATGTCGGCACTACATTGAACTATTTCTCTGAACTGAACAACACTCACTCACTCAACTTCTAAGAACAAATATATTTCAAAACCAGCCAAGCGCAGTGGCTCACATCTCTAATCCCAGCACTCTGGGAAGCAGAAGAAGGTGGATCACTTGAGGTCAGGAGTTCAAGACCAGTCTGGCCAACCTGGTGAAACCTTGTCTCTACTAAAAATACAAAAAATATGGCTGGGCATGGTGGCTCACACCTGTCATCCCAGCACTTTGGGAGGCTGAGGTGGGAGGATCACGAGGTCAAGAGTTCAAGACCAGTCTGACCAACAAGTAAAACCCCATCTCTACTAAAAATATAAAAATTAGCTGGGCGTAGTGGCATGTGCCTCTAATCCCAGCTACTTGGGAGGCTGGGGCAGGAGATTCGCTTGGACCCGGGAGGCAGAGGTTGCAGTGAGCAGAGATCGCACCACTGCATTCCAGCCTGGGTGACAGGGTGAGACTCCATCTCAAAAAAAAAAAATACAAAAAATTAGCCAGGCATTGTGGTGCACACCTGTAATCCCAGCTACTCAGGAAGCTGAGGCGCGAGAATCACTTGAACCTGGGAGGCAGAGACTGCAGTGAGCCGAAATCACACCCCTGCACAGGCTGGACGACAGAGCAAGACTTCATCTCAAAACAAACAAACAAACAAACAAAAAAAGAACAAATATATTTCACAAGCAAAATGGATGACTACATGCCATTTCCCTCCTTGATTAACACAAAAGAACAACAAAGAAATTGAGATAAGAAAAATTTTAATGTAGATATTTGGCCTGAATTAATAGATATAACAATATCTAAGTGGATATTACTAAGAGTTACCATTTATTGAGCTCTAGATATATACTAGGCAGTGTGCTAAGACTTAGTGTGTTCATGAGCTCACCTAAAAGTCTGGCTCCACTATTAGCTCTAAGGCTGTAGGGAAGCTACATAACTTCCTCAAGCTATGTTTTTCTAACTCAAAGACACACACCTTAAAGATCATCTGCTGCTGCCTCCCCTTTGACCCACTAACAGAGACTACAGGTATTTAAGCAATATAAAACAAGGGTTATTAACAGACTTTGTTTTTTGCTGCATCCCCCTCAGCAACCCCGAGCTCCATAAATCTTAAAGTCAAATGCTCTTAGCCTACTTTATTTTGGTACACACCTTAGAAACAAACAGAACTATCAAACACCTGTAAGGCAAAGATCAGCTCTGTTCTGCTCTACACAGCTTCTGCAGCAGCCAGCAGTACTTAGCTCTCAGTAGCACCCACTCCAACAGCAAGTTGTTTAGCTGTTCCTTGCACACACACACACACATGCACACACACACAGACTCTGAAGCTTCCCAGGCCTCTCCATCTAACTACCACCATCCTTACCTCTTGCTGCAAAAACTCCTAACTGGGCTTCCCACTTCAATACTTTCTCAACTCAAAAAGCCAAGTGTTCTTTTTAAACCTTAAATCAGAACACGTCACTCTCCTGCTTCAGATTCCCCAAGGATTTCCTACGCACTGCAAATAAAGTCTAAACTACTTACGATGACCCAAGGCCCTACTTGATTTGGCCTGCTTACTTTCCAGATTGCTCACTAGGCCCCAGCAACATAAGTTTCCTTTCAGTTTCTTCAGGAGCCCTTCTCTGCCAGGTCCTTCCTAGCTGGACCTTCGTCCTTCTTTACTCTCTGCCAGGAACACTGTTCCTGGCTCATTCAGGTGGCTAGCTCCTCCTCTAACTTAAGGTCTCAGTTCAAATGTCATCTCAGAAGAGTCTTTCCAACCACCCTACATATAAGGTAAGCTCCCACTAGTTACTCTCAATCCCATCACACTTTTGGTTCCTTTATAGGTTTATCATAATCTGAAATGGATTATGTACTTCATTTTATTTGAGTATATTCTGTCTTCTCTCACTAGAATAAAAACTACCTATTTAATTCTCTATTATATTTGTTGAATAAAATAAACAAACTCCCATTCATGGGTCTGATTTTTTTAAAATAAATAAACAAGAAATATACAAGACTTATTTGTACAAGACTTATTTGAAGCAAAGTTTGAAAATCTACCGAGAGACATAAAAATCTATTAGAACACAGGACAGAAAGTACATGAAGATGTCAATTTCCCCAAACTTCACCTACAATTTCAGTACTCCCCATCAATATTCAGTATTCAATAAAAATCTCTATGATTTCCTTTTGAATGTCACAGAATGATTCTAAAGTTCATCTAGAAGAACACATAGACCAGAATTGTCAAAGTCTGAAAAAAAAAGAGTATTGAACAGGTAACTAACCCCATCTGTATTAAAATTATAAAATGATAGTAATTTAAAGTGTATGGTAATACACAAGAGACCAAAATAACAAGACCAATCAGAAATAGTCCCAAACACATATAGTAAACGACAAAAGCTACAATCCTAATAGTGGGGCAAAAACCAGATTATTCACTAAATGGTGCTGACACAACTAGCTAGTTGGGGTAGAATTCACACACAATTTTATCCCCCAAAATATGTCTCACTTCTTATACCAGAAATAAATGCCAGATGGATCAAAGAATTAGAAGTTTGAAAAAGAGAAGGAAAAGGAAAAAAAGAAACCATTGAAGTATTAAATACAATCTGGGGACTTCTTTGTTTTAAAAATACAAAAATGCATGCAGTTAAAAAAGTCTTCCTCTCACTCATTCTTCTTACTATGACAACCAATGTTTCCAAGTATCATATATCCTGTGATATACAAGCAAAAATATATACATTGTTTTTCATCTTTAAAGCAAAGACACATAGAGGCATATAATGTTCCTCACTTTGTTTTTCTAGTTTTGTAGATAGGTGAATATTTTACATTTCGGAGCAAGGAAAGTCTTAAGTAGAGCACAAAATACAAAGTTCACATAAATAAATTAATAAGAGTCACAGCTAACATTTATTATTTACTTACTTTGTGCCAGCCACTATGCCTAATGCTATTTAAATTGTCTCCATTGTACAAATAAGGAAATTAAGGTGTACAGAGGTTAAATAATGTGCCCAAGTTTCCCCCAGCAGCACGTTGCTGTGTTTGGATTTATCTGACTACATAACATTACAAAAGAATAGTTAGGGGGATATGTGCACACGTACGAAAAAAAGTGAATAAGGTCAGGCGCATTGGCTCATGCCTGTAATCCCAACACTTTGGGAGGCCCAGGCGGGTGGATCACCTGAAGTCAGGAGTTTCAGACCAGCCTGACCAACATGGAGAAACCCCATGTCTAGTAAAAATACAAAATTAGCCAGGCATAGTGGTGCAGGCCTGTAACCCCAGCTACTCAGAAGGCTGAGGCAGGAGAAACCCTTGAACCCAGGAGGAGGAGTTTGAGGTGAGCTGAAATCACGCCATTGCACTCCAGCCTGGGCAACAAGAGCAAAACTCTGCCTCAAAAAAAAAAAAAAAAAATAGAAAAGAAAAGAAAAAGAAAGAAATAAAAAAGTGAATATGTAGAGAACTTTTAACCTGTTAAAAACCAGTAACCTCATCAGAAAATAAACAAAGAACAAAAGTAGGCAATTTATAAAAGACATATGGCCAGGCGCAGTGACCCACACCTGTAATCCTAGCACTTCGGGAGGCTGAGGTGGGTGGATCACCTCAGGTCAGGAGTACAAGACCAGCCTGACTAACATGGTGAAATCCCATCTCTACTAAATACATAAATTAGCTGGGCATGGTGGCAGATGCCTGTAATCCCAGCTACTTGGTAGGCTGAGGCAGGAGAATCACATGAACGTGGGAGGCGGAGGTTGCAGTGAGCCGAGATCATGCCACTGCACTCGAGCCTGGGCAACAAGAGCGAGTCTCTGTCTAAAAAAAAAAAAAAAAAAAAAAAAAAAAAAAAAAAAGCCAGGTGTGGTGGCTCACGTCTGTAATCCCAGCACTTTGGCAGGCCAAGGCGGGTGGATCACCTGAGCTTGAGAGTTTGAGACCAGCCTGGCCAACATGGAGAAACCCCATCTCTACTAAAAATATAAAATTAGCCAGGAGTGGTGGTGCATACCTATAATTCCAGCTACTAGGGAGGATGAGGCAGGAGAATTGCTTGAACCCAGGATGCAGAGGTTGCGGTGAGCTGAGATCAAGCCATTGCACTCTAGCCTGGGCAACAAGAGCAACACTCCATCTCAAAGAAAAAAGAAAGAAAGAAATACAACTCTCTCCATATTAAAAAAGTTCAGCCTCAATAGTGATTGATAAAAGGCCAATCACAATCACATTTTTTTCAGTTCCTAAATTGTCAAAATGTTTTAAACTGTAGTATCTAGTATTGGAGAGGGTATGGGGCATACCTGAATACTACTGGTAGCTTTACAAATTGGTACAACAACCTTTTGGAAGCAAAATGTATAAATATCTATCCAAATCTACATTATTCACATCTTTTGATTTCAGCAACTCCACTTCTAGGAATCTATCCTACAAAGCTGTTTGTACAAGTACACAAAATACATATACATATGTACATGTGCATAAATATTCATACACACACACACAATTGTTTACAGCTTTGTTTTTCTGGCAAAAAAAAAAAATCCAGTGACCATAAGTTTATTAAGCAAATTATGGTATTTTCTTTTTTTTTGTTTCAAACAGAGTCTCACTCTGTCGCCCAGGCTGGAGTCCAGTGGCATGGTTCACGGCAACCTCCACCTCCCAGTTTCAAGTGATTCTCCTGCCTCAGCCTCCCGAGTAGCTGGGACTACAGGCATGTGCCACCATGCACAGCTAGTCTTTTTTTGTATTTTTTTTTTGTATTTTTAGTAGAGACCGGGTTTCACCATGTTGGCCAGTATGGTCTCGATCTCTTGACCTTGTGATCCACCTGCCTCGGCCTCCCAAAGTGCTGGGATTACAGGCATGAGCCACCGTGTCGGCCAATCTTCCCATATTTCTAACTCCCAGTTTTTTCCTAGGATTGAAACTACTCCAAAATTTCCTGCATATATAAATTAAAACATTATTGCATTCTAATATTATCTAGAACCATGAGTGCTGTCTAGGATGAACCAATCCCATATTTACTTTCTCTTCCTCCCCCAAATCCCAATAAACAGAATTTTTTTTTCTTTTTTAAAGAAATGCTTTTAACTGGGATCAGTGGCCCGCACCTATAATCTCAGCACTTCAGGAGGCCAAGGTGTGAGGATCACTTGAGCCCAGCAATTTGAGGTCAGCCTGGGCAACATAATGAGACCCTGTTTCTACAAAATAAAAGAAATTGACCAGGTGTGGTGGCACACACCTGTAGTCCCAGCTACTCGGGAGGACCGCGTGAGCCCAGGACTCGGAGGCTGCATTGAACTATGATCATACCACTACACTCCAGCCTGGGACAGAGAGAGACCCTCTCTGTAAAAAAGAAAAAAAAAGAAATATTTTGATAATTTACTAATTACAGCTATGTTAGTCACTGACATTGGTGAAATTTCTACCTGTTTTTTAATTTCCAAAAACTATTCAGCATCAAACTGCCATATTTGTATCAGACATCTTCCACAGCATCCACACTAACTCTAGCTGCTAATCTCTTTTATGCATTCAACAAGTATCTACTACTCCTGGACACAGGGTGTTATTCTGGGAGTGGGAAAAGAGGAAAAAGAAATTTAAAAACTCAGATTCACACATGCCTACAAAGGGCTTATGGTCTAGATGCAAAGGATCAAGAGTTTCCAGAAAAAAAAGTATACATTTTGGAGAAGAGGGAATAGGAGAGACATTTCCTGGCTGATGTAATATGTGATCAAACCCTTGAAAAATAGGATAAATTTAGACGCAGTAGAGTTTGGAAGAGTAAGGGAGGAAAGGAGTATTCCAGAAACAAGCATAGTAACAAGAAAAAACAAACAAAAAATTCTTCTTAATGCAATACGAAATAGCCCAAGTGGAATAAAGAAATATGCCATGCTTCAATATTTATGTAAAGATTATCAGCTTAATAAAAATATGCCTTTTCCTTTACAATAAATTTTCTAGGCTGGGCATGGTGGCTCATGCCTGTAATCCCAGCACTTTGGGAGGCCATGGTGAGAGGATTACTTGAGCCCAGAATTCAAGACCAGGCTGGGCAAAACAATCAGACCCCATCTGTATTTTTAAAAAATTAAAATAAAATAAAATAAATTTTATGGCATGAATACATACAGAAAATACTACAAATGAGCTTTTTGATGTAAAAAAAATTCATAAACAATACAGTCGGCCAAGTGCGATGGCTCATGCCTGTAATCTCAACACTTTGGGAGGCCAAGGTGGGCAGATAACTTGAGGCCAGGAGTTCGAGATCAGCCTGGCCAACATGACGAATCTCCGTCTCTACTAAAAATACAAAAATTAGCCAGGCATGGTGGCATATGCCTGTAATCCCAGCTACTTGGGAGGCTAAGCACAAGAATCGCTTCAACTTGGCAAAGGGAGGTTGCAGTGAACTGAGATTGTGCCACTGCACTCCAGCCTGGGCAACAGAGCAAGACTCTGTCAAAAAAAAAATTCATGTTTGTGCTATTTATCTAAGCTTTTATATTAATATGACAATTGAAATCCTTCATACTTAAAAAAAAATCCAGAAGTCTGAGAGTAGACAAAACAAACAACAGCTAATTTACAAAATAATTTAACCTATTTGTAGGCCGGGGCGTGGTGGCTCAAGCCTGTAATCCCAGCACTTTGGGAGGCCAAGATGGGCGGATCACTTGAGGTCGGGAGTTAGAGACTAGCCTGACCAATACGGAGAAACCCTGTATCTATTAAAAAATGATTTTAACACTGTCTTTATTTCCCAAAGATTACTGAAGTCATGTGAAATAAAAGGCATTAGAGATTCTATTTTTCTGAAAAAATATTTAAGAGCCTTCCTTTTCTTCTAAGCCAAGTAAGTAGGGCTCCTTTATATATACATCACATACACAACACTTCTAGACAGGAAAAGATCTAGCAGTTGTAAGTTTTTCTTTTTCATTTTATGAACTCTAACACAATTTCCACACACCATCTATGACACGAACTTTCTGACTTTTCCTGTATTTCCCTCTTTCATAATTAGTCATTCTACTTTAGGACAAAAATTTGCCATACCAGATCCTCTCATGTAACATTTCTTTCCTTCATAACTTTTCTTACCATAAATGCATCTTCATATCCACAACTTTCTTTAGATCTCTCTCCCCAACTGATTTCTGATGCCCACCGACTCCTAAAAGGTCAGATAACACAAAGCAAAACAGAGGAGAGCCTTAGATTTTGAGAGAGACCTGTCTGCCTGAAGTTCTTGGGGGTTCCATGAGGACAACAGAGGTTTCTCCTAAAATGGGGTTACTAGCACCTTCTGTTTTTCTTTAACAAGTCTCAGCCTGTCAGAAATTACCTTAGGTCCCGTCATGTGGGCACGGAGTGGCAACAAGACAGACTAGGGAACAGTGGCAACAAGACAGACAACTGAGCAGAAAAAGAAAAACTTACTACAGTCCCCACTGTAAAGATGGATAAACTGTGGCACCATGCAGTTTAAAAATTCACGTTACATAGAGTTGGGCTCCACAGCTCACTCTCTTAACCATCCTGTAATTTTGCCTAATCTATGCCCAGTCACTGATGCACCTGTATGGTACCTCATGGCCCCCTTAGAGCTTAGAACCTGGGTTTCATTCCTGCTCTACGGCTATATAATTTAACAAATTTCCTCTGAATTTGTTGGATTCTAACCCTATATTTCTAAAATTTTATTAATATTACTGAATCTTAAATGGAGCTGTGATGTCTTTAGTCTTTAGAAATATTAAACCTATAAACAAATGACTATATGAAGTTAAACTGTATTCAAATTTCTACATGATTTAAAACATTGAGGCAAAGTATTAAGAAACACACCTAAGAAACTGCAACCAATCTACTCTGGACAAATATTTAGATGCTATCTCTTCAAAATAAGCTACCTAGTGGTATTTATACATATTCTTCCATATATCAAGAGTATCTTACATGCTCATAGCCTTAAAAATAACTAAAAAGTGTCAGAATTATAGGACTTACACATTTCTGTTGGCTTGAAAAATGATACGAAATGCATAAACTTCTAGAGTGATCAGTTTAAAAAAAGAGTTCATACCAAAGGTAGTAATACTAGGAATCAAAGAGGGCTAAACACTGCAGGTTCTTAAAGGTGAAAGTTAATAAAACCTTGTTTTTGGTTGTGAATATTTGCCTTAACAACATTATACACATGATTCTCCCCCCTTCTTTTTCCTCTTGCAAAGGTGTGGTGATGAACCAGGTTTGCTCGTGCAGATGACAATACTCTTGAAAATGGTGGCAGAGAAAAATATGAAGGGAATATGGTTCACTTAATCATCTCATAAATTACAATTTATTACCCCTGTGACTCTTGCATAGCTCCAGAAAAAATATGTGAGAGACATGAAATGGCTGTTTGCCACCAATATTTTATGTGATGCTTCATTTTTTTATTCCTTGAGTAACACTGAACGCATTAGCCTATTTATGGCAGAGGTTGCAATGTTTTGAATTTTTGCATAAGTGAAAAATCAGACCTGTTGATGACATTTAGCAGTAGGATATAAGTAATTCCCACATGCTTAGCGTGGAACACTAGGCATAAGTGGGTTAACACAATTATGAAAGCATAGCTATTCAAGTAACTAATTATACAACTGACTTTTTTTTTTCCTCATCTCTAAAACATAGTAAGGGATCAGTTATTCAAAAAATACAACAGTGATAAGTATTTTATTTTTAACTGAGTTTTGGTGTTTTAAGGCCATTGCTTGGCATAAAAAAAAACAGGAGGAGAAACAAGAATACAAACATGAAATAGAAGCAGTAGCAAAAGAAAATGAAGAGAAACAAGAAAATGAGAAGAAAATACATAATGGAAGAAAGGAAAAAGAACAGGTGTGAGAATTAGAAGGCCTATTATGATACCTTTTATCCTCTCCTCGATTCATAAAATTTGAGTAACTCCAAGAGTATTACAACAGAAAACAAGCAAAAGGATACACAAATAGTCACCCCCTAAATTTTGTTAAGAATGAGATAATGCTGCCACTCACGCCTAGCTCAGGAACCAGCAGGAGGAGGGCACACTCCAAAGATTGCAGGAGAAGGGGGAGGACTCCTCTTTGCCCTAGGCGTACCACCACCACTGCCACCGAGACCTTCGTTACAGCATCCACAGGTTCCTCCCCACCCCAGAAAGGGATGGGCCCTGCAGTGCTCCTACTCCCCCGTCCCGGGCCCCAGACTTCCTACTGCTACCACCACTAGCGCCAATGCCAATACAACCAGTCACCCTCAATGTACCAGCCCACCCTACCAGGCTCCTACCACCTGGCCCCCGTGGGTGCCCTCCTACCGCTCCAGTCGAGCTGCGGTCTCCATCTCCACCACCAACTGCATCCAACTGCATGAGGCAAGCTGCAGAGCCACATCATCTGCTCGACCGTACCACAGGCGACTCCTCCTTCTCCTCCTTTAGCCTGGCTTGCAGCAGATGGGCAGGCAAAGCCAGAAGAACACAAAACAGGACTCAGGGAGTGGAACCGTTAGAGCCTCACCTTGTCATGCTGGTGACTGGATGTCAGGGATCAGTTTCATTGAAGGCACTCACAGCCACCTTCCAAAGTCCAACCTCTCCTTCTGGCAAAAGCTGGCCAGGAACTGGGGCTTGGGGTCGGAGTGAGTGCCTTCACTGAAACCGGCCCCTGGCCAAGTCCAGCTGACCAACAATTGCTGGGCCCACCAAGGCTGTCCTCCTGGGGGAGCCTGAGTAGGAGAAACTCAGACCCAGCCAGCCCTCCCCACCCAAGGGCTGGTTCCCATTCCTGACACCTCCACCCACAGTGCCCTGTCTCCCACTTCCCCCATGGTGCCTACTCCTCCCTGCCTCGTAGTCCCAGGTGGTCTTCACAACACAGCATGAGGGCGGGCCGGGAAACCACAGTGCGTGTGGGGGCCCTGCCGTGCAATCTAGCTCGCACCGGAGAAAATCGACTTCTAGAGTCCGGAGTCCGAGAAAAGGAGAACTATCCCTTACTTGGAGGCTACCAGAAGAAGGAGGCCACTGCTGTCGCTGCCGCAGCCACCTCCTCAGCTCGCCAACACCACTGGCAGTGTAGCCCCCATGGCACCCCAATCTGCCCCCTGCTACTAGCAGTGTAGCCCCTAGATAGCACATCCAACACTCCCTACAGTTTCAGGCAATGTAACCTCAATACCCTCCACACCTCAGGGAGCATACCACCCAGTAGTGCCTACAATCTGATGCAGCCATGGGCAGTTCAGCTCCTGATGGTGCACCCCCCAGTCACAGGCAGTGCAGCACCCAACAACGCCCCTAAACCACCCCCCACTGCCAGCATCGTAGCCCCAGATAACTCCACCCAATCCACCCCTGGCAGCAGGCAGTGCAGCAGAAGACAGCGTCCCTAATCCTTCACCAGCCACCGCAATACACGCTAGTGTACACAATCTGCCTCCCCCACCACCCCTGCCACCACGGGCAGTATAGCCCCAGATAGCCAGCCAACCTGCCCCACAGCCAGCAATGCAAACCTGGAGAGTGCCCCCAGCCAGACCACTGCCACAGGCAGGGTAGCCTCTAGCAGTGAGCCCCAATAAGACACCCAACCCTTGCCCCCAGAGGTGTACAGGGCAGACCCGGAAACTCACCTACCCCATCACATTTCTACCACTGTGGCTGAGCTGCAGTCTCCGACATCACCGACAACCACAGCGAGACGAGCCATGGTGGCACAGGTTTCAGCCTCCAGCATGTGGCGGTGCCTCTTCCTTCTAGTCTTCCAGCCCAGCAGGAGAAGCTCCTGCTGCCCACCGCCCTCCTACTGCTCTATCGCCACCACCAACCGTAGTGAGGTAGTGACCCAGGCTCCAGGCTCCATCCATCCTTCAGCCTCTATCCATCCTCCAACCTCCAGCAGGCGGAAGGTTGCGGCCTCTTCCAGTCCTCTAAACTAGGCACAGAGTAGCTCCTCCCCTCGACACAGAAGAGCCTGAAATGACCTGATGTGACCTCAGCATACTTTATATAGGAGGTTATGCAAATGCAGTTCCTGGATTACATGTTCTGATTGGACAAGAAGAAAACCTCTAGGTCTACTCTGATTGGACTTTATTTTCATGCTGTGATTGGTTGTGTTAAGACTTGCTCTTATCCAATCAGAACATGATCATAAAGTCCAGTCAGAGTAAGCCTGGAGGTTTTTTTCTCATCCGTCAAAACATGCAGTCCAGGAACCTCCGTGGGCATAACCGCAGCATATAAATGATGCTGAAAAGTGATCATGTGTTTTCAGGTTCCCGTATATTCCTGTCGAGTTGCTTGCTGCCCAACATAGAGGACTAAGAATCAGGAGTCATTGGCCGTATGCTGGAGGCTGGAGCCGGGGGAGCGCGGCTCGCCTCGCTGCAGCTGTTGGCAGCAACGGAGAGATAGCAGCGCGTCTGTTAGCGGTATGAGAAGCAAGACAGTTTTGGGATAGATGGAGGGGAGTAAGGATGGTAGGTAGTGCCAAAGCGAAAAAAGGATAACTTAGCCAGAGAAGGCGTTGCAAAAAGATGGCGGCGAAAAGATGGTGGGGGAAAAAAATTTTGGGGTAGATGGAGGTGTAAAAACAGGGTGAGGAGTGGGAGGGAAGGAAGGTTTTGCAGAAAGACGGTGGGTAAAAAGTTTAAGGGTAAATGGAGGGGGAAAAGAGGGTGGCAAGTGGGATGAGGAAAAAGAGGGAGGTGATGGGGGAAAACGGGGCGACCAGTAGGGAGAGAAGGTTTTGTGAAAAGACGGTGGGGAAAAAATACAGTGGTGGGGGGGGGGGGTTTGGCTTGAGGAGCAAAAGAGGGTAGCAGGTGGGAGAAGGGAAAAGAGGGTAGCCAGCAGGAGGAAAACAAGGTTTTGTGAAAAGACAGTGGTAGAAAAGAAAGACGGTGGAGAAAGAAAAGACGGTGGGTAAAAATGTGTTTCGATAGATGGAGGGGGGAAAGAGGGTGGCGAGAGGGAGCCAGGGATAGGGGGTTGTGAAAATGACGGAAAAACTGTTTGGGGTAGATGGAGGGCAAAAAAGAGGGTGACAAGCAGGATAGGGGAAAGAAGAGCACGAGTGGTAAAGGAGAGAGACTTTGAAAAGGGGGAAAGTTTTGGGGTGTAGATGGAGGGGGAAAGAGGGAAGTGAATAGGAGTGGGGAGAAGGCTTTGTGAAAAGACGGGGGAAATGTTTTTGGGTAGATGGAGAAGGGAAAGAATGGCAAGGAGGAACAGGGTGGATGAAGGGGGAAAAGAGGGTAGTGAGCATCAGGAGTGCAGAGAAGGTTTTGGGAAAAGATGGGGGAAAATGTTTTTGCTTAGATAAAGGAGCAAAAGAGGGTGATGAGAGCGGGATGGGAAAAAGAGGGCGGCCAGGGATAAGGGGGAAAGACGGTGGGAAGAAACTGCGGAAAGGGTTTGGGTGGATGGATGGGGAAAAGGGTGTTGAGCAGGAGAGTAGAGAAGGCTTTGTGAAATGAGGGTGGGCAAAAAATGATGAAGTTTGGGGGGCAGATGGTGGAAGAAAATGGGTGGTGAGAGGGAGGGGGCCAAAGGCGGTCGGGAAAATAAGGTAGGGAAATAATGGTGGGGGACAAAGGTTTTGGGTAGATTTTTTAAATAAGATCATTTGTATTTTTGCTTTTGAGCAGTTTGAGTTCTTTATATATTTCGTGTATGAACCCTTTGCCTGATGCATAGTTTGCAAATACTTGCTTCCATTCTCTGGGTTGTTTTTTCATTTTTTAAAAGTTTTAATTTAATTTAATTTTTTTTAGACGGAGTCTTGCTCTGTCGCCCAGGTTGGAGTGCAGTGGCGCGATCTCCGCTAACTGCAAGCTCTGCCTCCTGGATTCACGCCATTTTCCTGCCTTGGCCTCCAGAGTAGCTGCGACTACAGGCCCCTGCCACCACGCCCGGACATTTTTTCATCTTTTTAGTAGAGACAGGGTTTCACCGTGTTAGCCAGGATGTTCTCCATCTCCTGGCCTCGTGATTGGCACCCCTCAAGCTTCCCAAAGTGCTGGGTGTACAGGCGTGAGCCGCCGCTCCCGGCCTGTTTCTTCATTTTACTGATTGCTTCCTCTGCTTTGCAGAAGCTGTTATTTTTTTTTTATTTTTATTTTTTCCTGTTGCCCAGGCTGGAATGCAATGGCATGGTCTCAGCTCACTGCAAGCTCCGACTCCTGGGTTCACGCCATTCTCCAGCCTCAGCCTCCCCAGTAGCTGGGACTGCAGGTGCAGGTTACCAAGCCCAGCTAATTTTTTGTATTTTTAGTAGAGTCAGGGTTTCACCCTGTTAGCCAGGATGGTCTCAGTCTCCTGATCTCGTGATCTGCCCACCTCGGCCTCCCAAAGTGCTGGGATTACAGATGTGAGCCACTGCTCCCGGCCTGGAAACAACTTTATTTTCTAGTGTTGTATTTGTATATATACATTAATAGCCCTGAGTTTTAATAAAGTTGCTTTTAAAATATGTATCTTATTTTTCAGAAATACACCCCTAAGGCATGTGATTAGTTGGGTGTTATGTTCTTTAGTTTTTACAATTGAAGGATTGTCATTCCTTTATACAAAAAAAAAAATCAAAGGTGAATTTTTATCACATACTAGAGAAAAGAAGGCAGATACTAAATAATAAGTACCGTATGCTTCCATGTAAATAAAATTTGAAATTCCCAAGACAGAATGCATTAAACCTTCTGGGGTTGAAGTGGGGAATTTCATTGGCAAAGGTCGTGCAATAAATGTGTAGGTGAAGGGAATATTCTATATTTGATTGTGTAGGTGATTATCTAGCTTTATAAATTTGTAAAACAACTGGACTAAAATGTGTGCCTTATACGCAAATTCTATGAAATTGATTAAAACTAGTTAGGAGACAATCAGTCAATGGGAAAAGAAAGAAAAGGCACGTGAAAAAACAATGCCAATGCACTAGAATTATCTTGGATGACATTAAATATAGCCTGGCCTTCTCTTAATTCTTTTTAAAATTTGTGCAGATTTCTCAATCCTTTGATACTTTTTCCTCAACGCATCTTATATTCTTATATATGTTAATGTATGGCAACGTAAGAGAGGGCTCTCTTACAGTTGGACTGGAACAGCTTGATATTTATATCTAGAGATGCATTGGAAGCATAACACTGACAGTGACCAAGATGAAAATGGCATGTGCTAGTTACTGATTCATAATATGTTGCTTTAAGTTTAGTGCCAACTGGTCTACATCGTTGAGAATGTTTAGTTTGATGGTTTACACAACGTGGCTTAAGAAGTATATGACCAACAGTGTATGAGGGAGCCTGCTATAAAGACTTTTCTGCACTTCCCTTAAATTATTATAGTAAGCTCAAATCTTGAAGGTTCATAATATGCAGATAAAATGTGTCCGTGAGACTGAGAAAGGATCCTGAAAGACAGACTTTCAATGATTTCCTGCATTTTATTTCTGTTGTACTTTACCTTTACCTTTATTAAACACTAACAAGGTTCTTATAGGGCCTCACAGGCCTTTTTAGTTTTCCAACCTATTCATACTTGCTGCAAACCTAGTAATTTTTTGCATGATAGTATTGGGATTTTACTCTGAGGCTAGGCTTCACACTGTAAAAATAGCTTTTTGGGACGCTGTCATTTTCAGTCTTTCCATCGTGTTCCAATGTCCCAGCCACACACACACCAGATAAGATGAAAAGCAACCTCAAAAGGAAACACATCTGTACTAGATGTTTTTACCTCTTGTAAAATCTAAGGAAAATATACTAAAAATGAAGGCATCAGTAAAATAGTATCATTTTAGGTTGACCTCGAGTATTTCAACATCAGTCTAGCTTCAGAACAATACATTTGCAAGGGGAAATGGAGTACTTTGGTGTTTTTTTACACCTGTTATTTCAATTGAAATAGAAAAAAAGAACTAATTTGAACTAACTATAAATATAAAAAGATTTTATCAGTATTGAAATAAAATAACAGAAAATGCAATTGTGGGTCTGACCTCAGGAAGGATTTTAAATAGTCAATGCTACCTCTCTCATTCCCTCTTCTCTGAGCATCAGCTTTATTCTTATTCCATCTTTCTTATTTTGGCACTGACAGATACAGACTCATTCTTACAACATATACCATCAGAAGTGAAACCTTCACTCTCTCCAACTCTTGAAAAATCTGAGATACACTTTGACTATTCTCAGATCATGGATCTATTACTTGGATCAAAAAGTACTGCACAGGGAGGTAGATACTATAATCTCTGACATTACAGTTTCAAGGTTGGAGTGACAAAGGGATAGCTCCCATAAGGAGGGAGTATCATAGAAATGATATTTTCATGGTCATACTTTCGTGAACTAGGCAGACATCCCTTCATGTCAACTACATCTCTACTTTGAACAGATAAATATCCATGCATATACAAAATTATACAGTAATATAAGCATGACTTTTCATTAAAATTTTAACCAAAACAGTCTATTTAGGTGAATAAATACCGATACAGGAGATATTTCTGCTTGAATGATCTTTACCCTTGGAGAGACATAAATAAAATAATGTCATACTTTATTATGAAATGACTATCCAGCATATTTATGTGTAAACTTTCATAATAAATTTCTTTATTGTCTAAAATAAGCACAAAAGCCCTTTTAATTAATGTCTCTTTTTAATATACAGAATAAATATAAGAAAATAGCACAAATGGTATTATGCCAGCACACAGAAATACTTTCAGTTAAAAGCCAATCCTGTATTTTGAGAACTTGACAAAATCATAATTGAAAATAGTGTATTATCTTACATGCAGATGTTGTGTAATCAGGGACATCCAAATAACTTACATCCAACTATTTCACAATTAGTCTTTGACATATTCTGTGAAGTATTACAAAATCATGCCCTCAGGAATATAAAAGCACAAAGGGAGGCAGGACTCCATATAGCCATTTATTCATTTCCTAAGGTTAGGTACAATGAGGACTGCATTTTCAGCATTATCAGGGCCATACAGACATTGGAGCTTAAGGATAAGATCCAATTTCATAGCAATCTGTTAAAATATAAGCCAGTGTAATGACCCAAATGTTCACCATAATACCATCTTGAGTGATGATGCTATGAATACAAAGGAACACTGCATCTCTAAAATAAACAACGTTTATATGACATGAGACCAATTTGATGAAAAGAAGGCAAACTGTGAATGGTAATTTTGTTTTTTTAATTGTTTTCATTGTGTGTACTCATATCTGAAAATATAGTACCATGTAATTAGAAAAGTTATAACAAAATAAAATAAGACTGGAAGCCTTAACTTTTTATATCAAATGTTTTGCACACAAATATAGCCTTTTACTGATGATTTATGGCTCCAAAATATTGGTAGCTATAATTATGCTTTGTAAAACAGAAGCTGTGAATGCCTTACTACAGAAAGACACAAAATCATTTCCTTACTCATTCACTGCTGGTAGACCCTGCGGCACAGCATTTCCTGCCCAGATACCTGATTATTAATCCAGTTTTGGGTAGGGGGTATACTAACATTAACTAACGGAGATCGGTGTTTAAACCAGTTAATGTAAAGAAATGCGTAGGAACTGAAATATTCCTTTTAAATTAACAAAAGTGTTCTTTCTAGATAGACAAAGTTACATGAGGACCAAAATGTATACCAGAAAATCATTTGATGAATATGGAATTAATAAAAGAATGTTTTGTTATATGGTTTTAGTACTTCGTTGGTGCCAGGTTAAAGACATGTGGCCCTAGATAAGATAACTCTACAGAAGAGAATTTAATTTGTTTACCTGCTTCACCAGAAATCCAACAATTAAGTCAGTGGCTCTATTTTCCAATATTCATTTCCTCCATTTTCTCATCTCTTTTTGATTGATGGTATCATTTCATTATTTTATTTTCATTGACATGGAATTCATTTGGCTAAGATGACTTTTTGACTACTTGTATATATATACATGCTTTTAAAATCAATGAACGATATTGTTTCTCTATTTCCAAGATTATCCCTCTATATTCTCTAAAGTCGATACTGTGAAACAGTCCAGATATGCGTCTAGGAATGGCAGTACAAAATACTGTAAAACTGGAAGCAACTTATTAGGTAATCAATAGGGAAAATGAAACTCAGTATAATTGACTCTAGTTAATGATGCATTTATTTTATATTTTTCTTGCATTCCTGAGATAAGTCCTGCCTGGTTATAGTATATTAGGTTTTATGTATTGCTGGATTTTGATCATTAGCCTTTTGCTGAGGATTTTTTTCATCTATTTTTGTTAAAGATATTGTTCTGTGTTTTTTTTTTTTTTTGATGCTTTTGTCTGGTTTTGTTATTACGGTAATACTAGCTTCATAGAATAAACTGGGAAGTGTATTCTCTGTTTTTTTTGCAAGAGTTTGTAAATAATTGTATTAATTCAACTTTAAAAGTTTGGTAGAGGCATTCTTGGCTAGAAGATTTTGTTGCTGTTGTCATTGTTTCCCGAGGTGGTAGCTTTGATTACTAACTTAATCTCTTTACTTGATAAGATTTTATATTTCCCCTTGACTCATTTTTGCTAATTTGAATGTTTCTTAGAATTTGTCCAGTTCTTTAAAAATATCTAAATTTTAGATATAATTGTTCATAGGTACTTTTATAATAAATTTTTATTTAAGTTTAGTGTCCTTTTAAAAATTTCATTAATACTTGAATAGTTTCTCTTTCTCGTTGGTCGGTCTATTTAAATTGTGGCCACTGTTGATGTGTTCAAATAAACAATTTTTGGCTTTGTTGAGGTTCTCAATTGTTTTTCTATTTCAGTAATTTTTATATCCCTAATACTTTCTTGTGGTTGCTGTAGTTTCAATTTGCTCTTTTTTCAGTGCCTTATGGTGGCAGGTTAGAGAATGTAATTTTTGAGTATGAGAACTACTTTTATTGCATCACACAGGAGATACGCATTCTTAAAGTATTTTCTAATTTATTTCTTCTTGGACCCATTGGTTATTTAATAGCATGTTGTTTAATTTCCACATAATTCTGAGTTTCCCAAATTTTCCTATTGCTGATTTATTATTTTACTCAATTATTGTCTGAAAATATACTTTGTATTATTCCAATGTTTAAATTCATTGAGGTCTATTTTATGGCCTGGGATATGGTATTCCTGGATAATGTTGCATGTGCACTTGAGAATCTACTGTTGTTACAGTGTTCCTTAGATATCTAATCAGTTTGGTTATGTTATAGTATTGTTCAAGTGTTGTATTTCTTTGTTGATTTTCTGCCTAGTCATTTTATCCATTTGTGAAAGTGAGTATCCAAGGCTGCAAGAAGTATGTTAAATTGTCTAATTAATCTTCATTTTTGGAGGTTTCTATGTCAATGGATTTTGAAGCCTTTCATCACACACATATATATGCTTATAATTATTTATTTTTGAGATATTGGTCCTTTTATTTTTATGAAATCTCTCTTTACCTCTGTAACCCCTTTTGTTTCAAAGTCTATTTTTTTTTTCTGATATTAATATAACAATTCCAGCTTTCTTGTGGTTACTGCCTGCATCATATAACATTTCCATCCTTTTTTTTCTATGAATTTTCATCTTCGGATCTAAAGTGTGTCTCCTGCAGACAACATGTAGACGGATCTTGTTTAATTAATTTGTTTTTCCTCCAGTCTGACAATATTTCCTTCATTTGAATATTTAAATTCATTTTCACTTGAGGTTACTAGGATAGTTAGATTTACATCCATCATTTTACTTCAGTTTTCTGTATACCTTATGTCTTTTCATCCCTCTTTTCCTCCTTTACTGCTTTCTTTTGAATTAGGTATTTTTTATAAAACATTTAATTTAAATTTAATAATTTATCTATATTTTTTCAGTGTTTCCCTTGATATTTTAGGGTTTACTGTATACATCTTAACAGAATCAATTTTAGATGCATAACAATTCTAGTGATCTATGTATATATAAATTTTTCTTTTGTTCACTTTTGTATACTTTGGCTCTTCTTCTGTTTGTGCTATTATTGCTGTACACATTACATCTATATATGCTATATACCCAATAATTTATTGTTATAACTGTTACTTGATTATATGGTTTGTTGTTTTGTCCTCTCCAAAGTTCATGTTGAAACTTAATTTCAATGTGACAGCATTAAGAGCTGGAACCTGTCCTCATGGATGGTATGAGTGTCTTATAGAAGGGCTTGAGGGAATTAGGACCCTTTGCCTTTTCATCCTTTTCACCATATGAAAATACAGCATTCATCCCCTCTGGAGGATGCAGTATTCAAGGCACCTGAGCAGACATCAAACCTGCCAGCAAATTGGTCTTAAACTTCCAGCCTGCAGAACTATGAGAAATAAATTTCTTCTTTACAAATTTCTCAGTCCCTGGTATATATATGTATCAGCATGAACAGACTAACACACTTGACATAATTTTATATCTTAAAAAAAGAGATAAAAAGAAACATACTATGTATTTACAGCTTTTGTTATATTAACAGTCTTATTTTTTATTTCAGGTCTTTTCATTTGTTCAGAATTTGAAACTTGTTCCTGACAACAGAAGGGCTCTTCTTAGCTGTCTTTTCCCTGGGTTATTCCTGGTAAGCTAGCTGACCTTTGTTTCAAAGCATATGTCTGTAATAAAGTGCCAGTCTCTCTTACTTGCTTTTTACCATCACTTCATTGTTGTTCAATGAAGTTGAAATTTCCTCAGACTCTTCTTTTGGGAAAAGCTTTACACTCTCTGCTGTATGTTCTGCCCCTTCCTTTGGGTAAAACTTCTGAGCTTTGGCTCTGGTGATTGCAGCAAAGAGAGCAGCATTCTCCTCTCGGAATGACAGCCCTACTTTAAGACTGGGTCACTGGGATGAGAAGTAGCCGTTGGTAATCCCAGTCTGCCAATCCTGGAATGAGCACTTTGCCTTACAAACCAGAAAGAAGGCAATCAGGGCTCAGTGTTCTCAGTGTGTTGCACCCAAACAGTCCTCATTCCATGAATTAAAGCTGGTAGGAAGAAGTGACATCCTACTTCTTGGCCACATTCAACAAAAGCTTAACCTCAAGAACAGGTAGTGGCAGCAGGTGGGGGTAGAAATGAAAAATTCTAATGTACTGTTACTCCCAAAAAGATACTACAGCCCCTCAATAGGGTCTAGTAAAAGTCCTGTGTTCTTGGCTACATTGCACTGAGTAGAGTTTATATCAAGATAGGCTGTGAGAAAGAGAGGTAAGAATAGGTTGTGGATCAAATGCAAAAAAACTCTCACTGTTCTTAGTGAGTTTCAGTAGATTTTCTTGAATCAATACTTCATTTTCTACATACCATTATGACTTTTCAAGTGACATAGGTGATGGTTGTTTTATAATTTTCAACAATTTTATAAAAGATCCATGGAGCTCTTCACATTGCCATTCTAGAGGTGGAACTTCTGCATTTATTTCTTATGCAAGGAAATTAAGGTTTTCTTTTATTTTTCTTCTTTCTTCTAAAATATGCATTGGAATCTCACTCTCTACAGCAAATTGGGTCTCAGTGTATTTCTTTCTCCAAGAGAAGTCTGCAAGATATTCAAATAATTTTTGTTTTATATTGTTATCTTTGAAAGGTTGTTTTGTTGTTAAACAAAAGACAATAGGAAGATCAACATGAAACCCTGACGTTCATTGTATGAATATTATCTTTTCATTCAGAAAGAGTTACAAAATATATTTGAGTGCTCATGAAGCTTTAAAAAGAAGTGGATTAAGTAATCAATCTCCCTAGACAGATAAAAAAGCACATGATATTTTGGTATTCCCCAACTTCTATTATTTGACTTTCCTGTTCTAGCAAATAACTTTCAACAATTTGTCAACTTATTTGCACAGTCATTTGTATTTTATATTATTTCCGTTATATATGATATAATGGAATTATATTAATTCTATTATGCATGTGTTGAATAGACTTTAATATATAGAGTAGATGTTGACACACTCAAATTTGTAACAAAGTGAAAAATTACTTTGTCAGAAAAAAAGTATGTATCAAAATTCTGAAGTGCTTTGCTGTGTCTTCTAAAACAACATATAGAAAACGTTTTTTTCTCATTATTAAACATATGACTCGGAATACAGCAAAACTAATTGGGTATAAAGCAAACCTTTAAAAGAGAATAGTTTGATGAAAAATATAAGCATTCCTAGTTATATATAAGATCCCATAGAGCCAATTTAACTTTTTGTTTCAGATTTATGTCCCAATTTAAAACTTTTAGTTCTACTGTCTAAGCATTGTGGCTAAAAGTTTGAGATAATTAATTACTCCTGACATCCAACTTTTGTGATCATAGTAGGTGACATTCGTTTGAAAAAAATAACTTGAAAATTTTCTGGTAAATGTTAATGCTTGTGTGTGGGTGTAGAGTTTCATTTTCAAAACAAGCTCTCACATATCAAAGTTAAGTGTTTTAGTTATCTTGTAAGAGTATGTCCTTGGATGCTATGCTTATGCCAATATTTATACATGTTGAATATACTCAACTTTCATTTAACTTACATAGCCATAATGCTTAACTTTAATCAGAGATTCCTTACTAAGTCTGATGAATGTTGGTAGGAAATATGCTGAAAATAAAATATGTTCGAATAGTTTTTAATAAAAGGATAAAAGGAAAGAAGCTAGCAGAAGAGCCAGCACCACAGAAAGGAAAGTCACATTCTGGATCCAAGCAACCTTTCCATGAGCAAAGAAGCAGCAAACTGCATTCATGAGACAGGGAGCAGAAGCAAGAGAGTGAAGAGGAAGTAGACTTGTTTTTTTGTTTTTTGTTTGTTTTCTCATGAGAAGAGTGTACCAGTAGTAGAAATAAGTTCTGTGAATGAGACCAGAAAGACATAGGTAGAATATCTGGACCCTCTGTATAGGATAGGTAGTTATTATATTGTGTGTTCTGGAAGTAAGATTTATATAAATTCAAGCCTACAATAGTATCAAGGCCTATTAAGCAAACATCCATTAGACAGCAAGAAAGACTAAGAGGCTTTCAAACTACAAGTGTCAATAGTTAAATATGAAGCAAATATATAGACATTTGAAACTATGACAAAAAATAATGAGAGGTTTATCATAATATTTTGTTCTTCAGTTTAGTAATTATATAAAGCTACATACTAGTTTTTCAAAACTTAACCAATCCTCTTAATTTCTATGAAATTTCCTGCTATACTTGGGATAGAGTTTGGAGTGTAAACTCAGTTTGTAGGATTTTTTTTTTTAAATCATGAAACAACATAGCGATAAATTTAAGTAGTTTTGCCAGTTGTATCGTGTGTGATAAAAAGGCTTTATATTTCTGTTTCCTAAATCAGGGCATGACAGTACAAATCATAAATCAAGTATTCTTATGTCTGTTATATAATTATAGAAGAATAATGCCCAAACTTTTTTGAATGAGGGTATGTCGTGAGCATCAAAAGGGAAAAAAAAGTATGAAAATCCCTAAAAGTTTTAGTCTGGAGAGTCATATAGATTGTGCATTCTTTAGCTAACATTTTAAAACTAATATCTGAAATCACTTGCTTAACCCCTTTGAATAATATACTATTGCCCTTAAGAGAAATTTGGTAATCTACTAAAGGTCCTTTTCATATAGCGCTGACTTCTCTCTCCAGTCACGTGTGCTTACTGGTGTCTATGACCCAAACACACTAGTTGTCTCTCAATTTTGCTAAGATGTTCTGCATTGTTTCTTCTCACAGCTTTTATGTCTATTGCTGCTGCTTCAAGGCATACTTCTCTAATATTCATTAGCTACTGTTTATTATTTTGAATCAGTTTAATGGTTTATTTTCAAAGAGACAAGGGCAAATTTTGCTGCTCTATATTCCTATATTATTGTGGTCTTTTTATTAAAAATTCATCAGGCTAAAAATTGTTTGTGATTCCCATTTATTTACCTGCTAGATTCTAAATTCCATGAGGACTGGAAATGCAACCCTTTTATTTACCTGTGTATCTCAAACTTTGTATTCTTCCTGTGAGATAGTCATGTATTTATTAAAATGAATGATTTTGTTATGTCTATAGACTGCATTACCAATACCTCTTGCACTATGAAATTTTCCTTAATTTCAAAAAAGCCAAACATTATTTTTTTATTTATATAGTTTGAAATTCTTTTCTGGCACTAATGTTTCACCTATAAAAGGACCTATTAAAATTTATTTAATAAGGGGAGGGATGAAATAATTATGCATTTTTTTGTTGAAAGCACAGTTGTGTCTGATACTTTAATTATGCTATCTAATTTAACCTTTCATAAATGCCCAGAATATGAGAATATCATCCATGATTTAAATACCAATTGCCAAAATTGACAGCTATGAAATGGAAGACTCAGGTTTATCCTATGCCACATTTTCATCTCTTTCCTTTTTGTCTTACTTAAGACCATCATCTTCCAAATTGTGGAGAAAGAAAACATTTCTATTTGTGATTGCTTCTGCTAGTTATTTCTGCAAAACAAACTGCTCAAATTCAGTGGCATGATGCAATAACCATTTTGTCATCCTCATATATTTTGGGGTCAGGGGGTTGAAAATGCAAAGTGGGGTGACATTTCTGTGGTCTACAGCATTTGGGGCCTCTGAGAAGTCCTAGATGTCTAGGAATGAATTAAACGTTGGACAGTGAAATCTTCTGAAAGCTTCTTCATTTACATATTTGCCTTCTACATTGGTATGACTTAAAAGCTGGGCTCAAAATAATCTCTTAACCAGAGTGTCTGAATATTGCTTCTTCATGTAACTTGAGCTCCCTCACAGCATGGAATCATACAGGTAGCTTTCCTGAGTGTTTCAGTTAATGGGTCAATGTATTGCCTTTAATAATCTTGCATCAGAAGTCACATAGAATTACTTTAATGCTCAGTTAGTTTAAGCAATCACAGCCTGTCTGACTTTAGGGGGAAGAAACATGATGTCTACCCTTTGATGTCAGGACATTCAAAGTATTCGTGGCTATATTTTTAAAATGCCACAGTTATCTTCTTTTTAAAGAGATGCCATATGCTTCTTATCAGCAATAGAATCAGGACATGAAAATAGTTTTTATGCTACATATGCATTTTTATGATCATTCTTGTTATTATTATCTTTTTCAGAAAGGGTGATGGGGTAAGGATTATGTTTCATTCTTAAATCTTGTGCTCTATTAGTATTTTTATTTTTTGTCCATAATTGATTATGGCACAAAGGTAACTCAAAACTACAGTGTAGAAACATAAAAAATACAAGTTCTCATATCCAAGCTGTGGATAAGATATTCAAATATAAAAAAGATTTTGAATTTGTTTTAAAAATTAAGTCTTCTTATTTTGTAAAAAGAACTAAGATAATTGTCCAGTAATCACCCATTAAGTCTTCTCCTTAGTTGTCCTTCCACGAAGGATATTACCATCTATGATTAATTTGGATTCCAGAGGAAGAAAATATAGTTTGAGGAAAATTGACTGTGGAGCAATCTCAATGCTAACTACTATAAAATAGCTTATTACTTGAAAAATGAGGATATTGTATGAATTATCACTAGTCAATCGGTAGCAAAAACAAAATTTAAGTGATTGTAAATATGTCATATTTAAAACTATCTTGTAAAGATGATATGTACAGAGATATTATATGTTACTAGCTTCTGGATTCAGAAAAATATCTACCTGGAATAGGTTTAAGTTGGGTAATTGTAGTGTGTTTAATAATTTCAATACAAAGTAAAAACATTTTCTGTTGAAAATCAGTTTTAATATTTAGGTTTTATTTCTATTTTGAAAATTTAAGGACTCTTGAATATTCTCAATTAAATTGCAATTTAATGCAATTGTAGTTATACTCAGTAGTATAGTTACACTTGACTAAAGCCATTATAAAGGAGATGTAATCCCATACTGATGATCTTCACATTTCTTTGGGTTAAAGATCAGTTTATTTCAGTGAGATTACAGTTCAGGAGAAAGGTTATTGACTACATGTATCAATAGTGTGGTCTAAGCAACAGTTAGGAGTTTAGTTTGCGTGTTTACTATTTTTGAGAGTACATCAATGTCATGAAATATATTTAAAATATCAATGTAATGAAATATATATAAAATATCAATGTAATGAAATATATTTAAAATTGTACATCATATATACATAATTATATATATATTTATTTTTTACAACAGTGTTTTTCCTTGGAGATGATTCAATCAAATTGCAGAAGAGACACTTCTAATTAGTTATTGGGAAGTACAAGCTAGGATTATTGTTTTCCTGAATGTTTGTGACGAGCAATGATCTCTTACAGACATGGGGGTCAGGACACTTGGACCTTAAATTGGAAATGGTTAAAAAATTGTTATCCAAAGAATGACAATGGTTGGTTTGCCAAGACTTTTTGTTTTGTTGTGTTTTTTTTTTTTTTTTTTTTTTGAGATGGAATCTTGCTCTGTCACCCAGACTTGAGTGCAGTGGCATGATTTCGGCTCACTGTAACCTCTGCCTCCTGGATTCAAGCAATTCTCCCGCCCTAGCTTCCTGAGTAGCGGGATTACAGGCAACCGCCATCATGCCCAGCTAATTTTTTATTTGTAGTAGAGATGGTGTTTCACTATGTTGGTCAGGCTAGTCTTGAAGTCCTGACCTCAATGAATCCATCTGCTTCAGCCTCCCAAAGTGCTGGGATTACAGGTGTGTGCCACCACGCCCAGCTACCAAGTCTTTTTGTGTTAGTATTGGTGTTGAATATATCTGGTGTTTTCATTGAAGGAAATACTTAAAAGTCATTTTAGGGGCTGGGTGTGGTGTCTCACGCCTGTAATCCCAGCACTTTGGGAGGTCGAGGCGGGCGGATCGCGAGGTCAGGAGATCAAGAGCATCCTAGCTAACACGGTGAAACCCCGTCTCTACTAAAAATACAAAAAATTAGCCTGGCATAGTGTCAGGAACCTGTTATCCCAGCTACTCGGGGCTGAGGCAAGAGAATGGCGTGAACCTGGGAGGCAGAGCTTGCAGTCCAGTCTGGGTGATAGAGCCAGACTCTGTCTCCAAAACAAACAAACAAACAAACAAACAAACAAAAAGCCATTTTAGGGTAAAATAAGCTTTCTCAGAACTATCACTGTACACATCTTCCTGTTTCTCTGATCCCTGTTCTCTCCTTTATTTTTAACCTTTTGTAATAGCTCTTTATGCATCTTCTCCTTCTGGGGTCATTGGAGATGTGTTCTGTCTTATTGATGTCTGTTACCACTAAGTACTTCTTATCCCTAAACAGGTAGTTTGATTTTAAGACCACCCAGACACAGACAACTCTTAAGTAAAATGCAAGCATGTGCTACTTTTCTCTACTGTACACTCATAAACTTCAAACAATTCCCTCTTCTGTCCGCATCTTCCAATAAGGATATAGACTTAGAACTTTAAAAATCAGTGGATAACCACTCTTTACTGCAAGAGTGGAATACTATATTGGATGATGATTTGGGCAAGATCACCTAAACAGAATGGATAACTTTAACTCTACCCTGTCGGTAAGTACTCACTGTGCACTCTCCTAGTAGTGTCTATTTGATAGAGAAAAGTATTAGAAGAAAAATGAACAACTTCATTGTCATGATTTCTAATATGTCATCATAAATATGAGGTCCTTCATTTCTGTTAAGTAGAAAACCAATGATGATACTGCTTAAAGAAAGATCTGTCCATGTTCATCTATATCAACAAACTTCCAGGCATTGTGCATTGGCAAATGCTGTTATTTCTGTCTTTGCCAGTGTTTAACAATGTCAGGTGATTCTACTTCTTCCCAGGCAGCATATTCTATAAAATTCTCAATGACATATTTGATACTCTGGAAAGATATTTTTATTCTTCACAGGGTAGAACATGCATTACAAATTCTGTAATCAGTAAAATACGTGCAATGAAACGGTTTCAATTTCATGTATGAATAATTTTTTGATGGTTATATAATCTAAAATGTTTGTATTTCAATTAGTGTTTTACTTAATACTTTGTATTACTCCCTTTTAATCAATCAAAAAGGAGACATTACCTGTCCAATGGAAGCTTAGCTATGTATTACCCATTGGAGACTACATTAAGGAATTCACTAGGCAATGAGTTCTAGGTGTTAAAAGGGGCATTAATTTAAAAAAGAATATTAAAGATGTGAAATTTTTAAACCCTCAGTCTTAGGTATTTCAGGATTGGTACTGGTAAACTAAAAGACATGAATAAAAAGTATAACGAAGAAAATACTGTGTTGATTGAACAGTATTTACTTTTTCCAAATGACTAAGCTTTCAAATCAGAGACTAATCATGAAGAACCACATGACTTATTTTTAAATTAAAAACCAGATTGAAATATATTTTTCTGGTTGTGAAGAGAGTTTTATTCTAAAAAGAAAAAATGTCTATGAAGCAAAAAAATAAAGAAAACATATGCTCTCTTATGTTTGCTCAAGCAGAATTTACCTCTGCAACTCATATAATTGGTGCTATAATTATGTACAGATATTTTGATACTTCAAAGAATCTATAAAATTCCCTAAATGAAAATTATTGTAGATTAAACATGATCTTAATGATCAAGACAGCTTTTTGTGTTTATAAGCAAGTTAGATTATATTGCTTATGAAAGTTAATTTCTTATATTTTTATTCCATGGATCATGCAAAAAATCATGCTAGACAATGAAAAGATATCGTGTTTTCTTCTTTTTGCCTTATCATTTTTTTTCTGTGCTTAATTCTGCCTTTGCTATATAGTTTGGAAATATAAAGAATTACAAGAATTGCTCAGATGTCTTTTTCAAACCTCCAGGTTGCCAATATATTCACCTCATCACTCTTACCTGATTACCACACATTCCTCTGTGATCCTACTGAGCAGTATGTTTATTGTAAAATCTAACAGACCACCCAACTATGGTTTGCAACATCAAACTATATGCTTCTTGTACACAATATATTAGAAAATTGGGTTTTTGTATATCAGTGTAGAAATATATTTCATACATATTTGAGGCATACTGTTATATTTTTAAATAAATAATATTTCATTTAATTGAACCAACATGATTTTTACTATGATGTAATTACTGACTGACCATCAAGTCTACAGACAGCCTCTACCAGAATCAAGATACCCATAGGTAATCTATTTGGAATATTTTTTGAAATCAGGGGTGCTCAATTTGATCCACTCAGATTACCTTAACTAGTATACATCTATCGGTCATTGGCATACTTTTTAAAATGAGATATAAAATTACACAAAGATCTATAAGTTCTCTACAACATCTTTTCCTAGCAGCATTTTACAGCAGACAGAGGAGGTTGCCAGTAGGTAGACAAAACGAAAAACAGAAACACTTCTTTTTAAGCATAGTTTTTTTTACATGTCATAACATGAATCTACTATCATTTTTTTTACTTTCGTATTCTGAAAAATGTTAAAATTGGTTATTACCACTGTTTCTCTGTTCTTTCCTAATCATGTCCTTTTTCTCTATCATCAGCATTTTAAAAACTATTCTTGATCTCTAACACCTTTCTAGAAAATTCTGCTGACAAATTAAGTGGCAGCTAGAAGAAGAGGAGGTATAAAGAATTGTTGATAATGAAAACAATGAAGTATATAGTTGGCATGGGCAAGTTGCATGTTGACAATTTATCATTGCATAAATGTTTGAAATTTTTTTATGAAGTAATTGTCATCAAGATTGAAGCTATTGAATATATTTCCTGTATAACATTTTATATAAAATAGATTTATATTGCTTTGAGCTGAACAGATATTTGCAATGAAATTGTGCTTGGTTAGAGATGTTATGCCCATATCATTTTAATTTTTTCTACTAACTGTCATTGGCAAAAATGTATCTAATACCTTATCTCTCTCCTCTTCTCTTTCCCCAAATCACATACAACTGAAAGTTACTAGATGTTAACAGTTCTGGTAAAGTAGTCTTCTAAAATTCTTTTTCATTTATGTCTAGAGAAAAAAATGTACAAAAATTCAGGACAGATTTTTCTTCAAGGTATCAAGAGTAGACGATACATATATTTTTTTCCAATAAATTTCTAAAGCTATATTTTAGAATTCAAAAAAGAAATATTTGCATTAAAACCATTATTCCCTTAAATTTTTAGAGGATTCTGTTTGACTTTGGCATGAATAAAGTCCATTCTCTTATTTGCAGTGCTATTAGATATGAGGAGTTTTAGCAGAGATTCTGGAACAACTGCTGCCTATCACAGTGTGAAATCAATGACATGGAGTCCTGTAGAAACTATTTACTTTGCTATATCTACTCAATATATGTATATACAAACAAGATCTTTGGCACTGGCTGGAAATCCACAGCAAGAGGTACACCAGGAAGCATCAAAAACTATTAAGTATATACAAAAATAGTTGAATGCGTACCTCAGTTACCAATGTTAACAGAGTTTGTGTCCCACAACCATTAGATTTTGCTACCCAATATTATCAGACCAAATTAAAGTAATATGAACACTCCACTCAAGGACAGTATCATTGCAAATATCTGCTCATTTCAAAGCAATATAAATATGTTTTATACAAAATGGCACATAGTAAATGTATTTGATAGATTAAATCTTGATGCCAATTACTTCATAAAGGAGCAGATGTTGTCAAATATTTATGTAATGATGTATCATCAACATGCAGCTTATGTCCCTTTAACATAGTAAATGCTTTCTTCTGAGAGAAAAGGGCCCTTGATTCTTCTATTTACTCATTCTTGCTGGAAAATTTTGCAAATATAGGAAGAAAAATGAATCTAATTTTCTTTTCTTTTGATGGCATTTTGATTTTGTTGCCCAGCTTGGAGTGCAATGGTACAATATTGGCTCACTGCAACCTCTGCCTCCTGGGTTCAAGCAATTCTCCTTCCTCAGCCTCCCAAGTAGCTGGGATTATAGGTATGTGCTAGCACTCCTAATTTTGTGTTTTTAGTGCAGACGGGGTTTCTCCATGTTGGTCAGTCTAGTCTCAATCTCCTGAACTCAGGTGATCACTGCCTCGGCCTCCCAAAGTGCTGGGATTACAGGTGTGAGCCACTGTGCCTGGCCAAACCTAACAAATTTTTAGAACCTCTTTCATGCAAGCCAGACATTGTCCTAAGCATTTTAGAGACACTATCTCATGTATGTGTTTGAAAAAGTTATCTCTATGAAAGCTAATGTTTCTAAACTGTGAAAGATACCTTATTTGCTTCTTTAGATTCATGTGCCATTTTTTCCCATTACCTTTTTTAATGTACATTGTGTCTTCTGGGTCCTCTGACTCCTAATTGGCCTCAGCTCATGGTGAACCTGTAACAGGAGCTGCGAAGGATGAAGAGTTAGACCAATATACTAATCCATCTTACCTCTTCCCTGTAAGTAGCTACATCTTTAACCACTGATTCAAACAAAACACAGACTGTACAGGATGTTTTACTTCTGATTATGAGTAATGCACCTTCTCCTTCAGATGTGCTTGTGGTAAGGAAATGGCTGCTAGGAAGTGACAGGTTACTTCACTATCCTTTGTGGTATGTCTACCCCAACCCTAATCCATCCATTTGTAAATTAATCCTTCAGGAATTATACTAGTCTCCATGTTCTATGTGTACTGCTTATGAACTGACATCCGTGTAAACTATTGAGAATTCGAGCAGCTTAACTCAAACATTGTTTGGACATCTTATGGAAATAGAGGGTGTGTCTCCACATTTCTATGAATATTAAGAATGATGACTTTTACTCTGTTGATTTTTAGCTTCTGTAAATGTAATTTTTATTTTTGTATACTTATTTTTATCATATGACTATTAATTGCTCCCAGGTAATGTGGACTAAAAGGGCTTTCTTAGTTTACGCACACTCATGGAAACACATACACAGATATGTATGCACACACGTGAGACATTTGCAATTGTAAAACCTACTACGGAATGAAAAGGAAAGGGCATAGGCAAAATGCCATGGCTTACCTACAACTACAATTTGGATATTAGATATTTATCTTTTGTTCTTTCTTCATAGAATTGCTTTGACTGCTCAGGGTTTTGGAGGCTCCAAATGAATTTTAGAATCGTCTTTTTTTTTTCTAATTCTGTGAAAAATGATATTCATAGTTTCATAGGGATAGCATTGAATCTGTAGATTGCTTTGGACAATATGGCCATTTTAACAATACTGACTGATTCTTCCAATTCATAAGCATGGAATAATTTTGCATTTGTGTCATATATGGGTTCTTTTACCAGTGTTTTACAGTTTTTAGAGATCTTTTGCCTCCTTGGTTAGATGTATTTCTAGGTATTTTAATTTTTGTAACTATTTTAAATGAGATTATGTTCTTGTTCTCAATCTTAGCTTGAACGTTATTGGGGTACACAAATGTGACAGATTTTTGTACATTGGTTTTGTATCCTGAAGCTTTCCTGAAATAATTTATCAGTTCAGGAGCCTTTTGTAGGAGTCTTTAGGTGTAGAATAATATCAGGTGAAGAGAGAGAGTTTGACTTCTTTTTCTATTTGGATGCCTTTTTTTTTTTTTTTTTTTTTCTCTTGCTGATTCCTCTGGCTAGCACTTTCAGAACTATGTTGAATAGGAGTGGTGAGAGTGGCCATCCATAATTTGTTACAGCTCTTAAGGGAATGCTTCCAGTTTTTGCCTGTTCGGTATGATGTCAGCCATGGGTTTGACATAGATGGCTATTATTAAGGAGCATGTTCCTTTAATATCTAGTGTCTTGAGAGTTTTTATCATAAACAGATGTTGGATTTTATTAAAATATTTTTCTGCATCTCTTGAGATGGTCATTTTTTTTTGTTTTAAATTCTGTTTATGTGGTAAATCACATTTATTAAATCCCACATGTTGAACCAACCTTGAATCCCAGGAATGAAGCCTACTTAATCTTGGTGAATTAACTGATGTGCTATTGAATTTGGTTTCCTAGTAATTTGTTGAAGATTTTTGCATCTCTATTAATCAGAGATATTGGCCTGTAGTTTTCTTTGTTGTTGTGTCTTTGTCAGGCATTGATATTAGGGTGATGCTGGCTTTGTAAAATGACTTGTGGGGGAGATCCTTTCTTCTTAATTTTTTGAAATAGTTTCAGTAGAATTTGTAACAACTCTTCTACATACATCTGGTAGAATTTGGCTGTGAATCCAGTTGGTCTAGAGTTGTTTTGATTAGCAGGTTTTTTTTTTTTTTTAAATCACTGATTCAATTTCAGAACTCAATATTGGTCTGTTCAGTGTTTCAATATCTTTCCCATTCAATTTTTAAAGATTGCATGTTCTCAGGAATTTATTTCTTCTAGATTTTCTAGTTTTTGTGCATAGAGGTGCTTATAATAGTCTGAGGATCTTTTGTATTTCTGTGTGATTGGTTGTAATGTCACCTCTCATTTCTCTTTGTGCATAATTAGACCTTCCCTCTGTTCTGTTAATCTAGCTAGTGGTCTAACAATCTTGTTTATATTTTCAAAAAATAAACTTTTGGTTTTGTTAATTCTTTGTATGGGTTTTGGGGTCTCAATTTCATTCAGCTCCACAATGATTTTACTTACTACTTCTCTTCTGCCCGCTTTGGAGTTAGCTTGTTATTGTTTTTCTAGTTCCTCTAGATGTGATGTTAGATCATTAGTTTGCAATCTTCCTAAATTTTTGAGGTAGGTGTGTAGCTATAAACTTTCCTCTTCACACTGCTTTCACCATATCCCAGAAATTTTAATATGTTTTGTCTCTCTTCACTTATTTCAAAGAATATTTTTCACTTCTGCCTATATTTTGTTGTTTGCCTCAAAGTTATTCAGGAGCAAGTTGTTTAATTTCCTTGCAATTTTGTGATTTTAAGACATCTTCTTGGCATTGATTTATATTTTTTCCTCTGTGTACCGAGAATGTGGTTGGTATGACTTCTATATATTTTTTAAATTTATTGAGACCTGCTTTATGGCTGAGCATGTGGTCCATCTTGAAATATGTTCTATATACAGATGAGAAAAATGTGTATTTTGTCGTTGATGAATGGGAAATTCTGTAGGTGTCTATTACGTCCAGCTGACCAAATGTGAAGCTTAAGTCCAGAATTTCTTTGTTAGTTTTCTGCCTTGATGATTTGTCTAATACTGCTGGTGAGTTGTTGAAGTTCCCCACAATTATTGTGTGGGCTGTCTAGGGCTCCTTGTAGATCTAGAAGTATGTGTTTTATGAATATGGGTGCTCCAATGTTGGGTGCAAATATAATTAAGATAGCTTAGTCTTCTTGTTGAATTGAACCCTTTATCATTATGTAATGCCTTTCTTTGCTCTTTTTTACTGTTATTGGTTTGAAGTCTTTTTTCTGATGTAGGAATAGTGACTCCTGCACTTTTATATTTTCTGTGTGTGGTAGATCTTTCTCAAACCCTTTACTTGGAGCTTATGGATGCCATTACATGTGAGATGGGTCTCTTGAAGACATCAGATAGACGGGTCTTGGGTTTTCTTTTTTTTTTAACATTGATCATATTTTAGAAAGGTATTGAGAAAAGTTGTCTTCCTGAGAAATGTCATACTTTAGTAAGTAACAGCTTGAGATTCACATCACAGAATTTGCCTTTGAGGTTGAGCAATAATAGCCTTTTTTTGACTAGGCTTGTAGCTTCTCTAAAATTTCAGAATCTGGCCGGGCATGATGACTCACGCCTGTAATCCCAGCATTTTGGGAGGCCACGGCAGGTGGATCACGAAGTCAGGAGATCGAGACCATCCTGGCTAACACGGTGAAACCTCGTCTACTAAAAACACACAAAAAAATTAGCCGGGCATGGTGGCAGGTGCCTGCAGTCCCAGCTACTCAGGAGGCAGGGGCAGGAGAACGGCGTGAACCTGGGAGGCGGAGCTTGCAGTGAGCCGAGACGGCGCCACTGCACTCCAGCGTGGGCGACAGAGCAACTCTCCACCTCAGAAAAAAAAAAAAAGGAATTATCACTCAAAAATTTTATATGCAAATTTTTTTTATGTTTAACTTATATAAAGATGCATAGCATATAATGCACAAGTAATAAAATATTAGTTCCCTTTTCAGGGGGAGTTTTTGTTAATTTTTGCCTGACTCTTAAATCCATAGATAACTGACTGCAATTAGCAAATGAATAGAGTTTCAATATGAATATTGGTTATTATTTTTATATACGTTAATGGTAAGATAAAAGTAAAATTAAAACCTTTACTTGGTCACCAATGATACAATCACTCTTCTGAGAATCATAATTTTTTAATACAAGGATAATATGTCTGTGTATGTTGGGGCGGTTCACAATTTAATGGTTACAGACGTAATTTAAAAAATAATTTGCATTATTAACATACTTTTGTTCATTGTTTATTTTTACTTTTATTAATTACTTTTATTCTACACAATCAACAAAATATTAAATCGAACCCTGATATGTGGTGTTAATTTTCATGCTGTAAATTCTCTGTTCATGACTGAATTACAAGCTACAACCTGAGGACACTAATAGGAAGTTGGAGAGCTGCACATTAGCTTGCCATTATATAGTGTTGCCATGATACAAACATGTATGTAAATATTTTCGGTAGCATAAATCACAGCAAAATATAGCAAAATACTTGGGAAGTGATGAATTTAAGTAATTTATTTTCCTTATTTTTAATATAATTTAATTATAAATTAAAATGTTTATTTTAAATAATTTGTGTGTCTAAAAATGACCTCAAAATATTTCCAAAAATTTAATAATCAGATCTCATAAGTTGATATGAGATAGCTCTCAAACACAATTGTGTATAACTAAAATGTCGAGAATTAATAGCTAGTTTTAGAGTCAGGAAATAAAATGATGTGGTCAGAATTTTATTTCTCTCATCTGGGGAATAGCTAAGATTTAATCTTACGTCTAGATTGGGTCACATGTTCATATCTGGACAAATTAATTACAACCATCCAGTTAGAATACACTAGTCAGAACTGGGTCATGGACAACTTCTAGAATTTGCAGATTTATCAGGTTCACCTAAACCTCATTGATTCAAACTTAGAAACATTATTCCACCAAAGAAAATTGACAAAAAGAACTGCTAAATATTTATTGCATACTCTTTCCAAAAATGTACACCTACAGTATAAAATACTAACTAGTAGTGAGAATATATTTATTGAAAATTTACTATATTTCAAACACTGTGCTAAAAATTTTACATATTATCTCATTTGATAAAATAAGACAACTTTATCAATATTATTATTTATCTTCATTTTAAATATGAGTAAGTCTCTAGTTATATATTTCTATTTAAGATCATATATGGAAAGTATTAGGATGGTGCAAAAGCAATTGTGGTTTTGCCATTAAAAGCAATGGCAGATTACTTTTACTTTGTAATGGTAGATTATAATATATGTTAAAATCTGTATTCCAATCTTGACTCCAAAACTTACATTTTACATATAGAATGCAACACACTTAGTGAACCCCACATTCTCATCAAAAGTCCATTCACTTTTGTTCGTGGCACTTTTGATCATAGTTTCATAGAATATTTTAGCTGCAGAACAAAGCTACCCATTGCCTAGAACATGAAAATAAGTGAGAGGTACTATCAATCTATGATAAAAACTGTAGAACAGGTTTCTAATATATGAAGAATGTCTTCTTTAGGAGATCAATAAATAGTAAGTTGATTAGACAAAAACATGTGATTGACTAAGTTTCAATAATGAAAAAAAGAGAAGACGAGAGTGGCAAGTAATAAGCTGAAGCTGGGGACACACGAAAAATTAGTAGGAAAAAACTTACCAAAAGAAAAAGTTGCAAATGCCTTTATTTTTGTTTATTTTAGGTGTATCTGGCTTGATGAAGCTTTTCTTCCTAAATTCATATATTCCAGGTAGATAGTGAACTTCATTAGATTTGCTTCCAATAGTTTGTAGTCATTGTTTAATTGGGGATTTTTCTGCTACTCCAAATATATGGAATCCCAGTCATCTTAGTGTCTTTTTTGAAAATGAATTTGCCAATATTTTATAGGTAATACAAGTCCAAAATAGTAAAATTATCCAATAAAGGCAAGTCAACTAATCAATTAATCCGAAAATAAAATTGTCACCTGAAATTCTACTATGTAGGGGTCACTGCTATTAAACATTCGGGCCCTCCACTGTTGTGGGGCCAATTTAGTTCTATACACTTTCTGATACTCTCAACTGTGTCACTATAACATGTATCCCTTGTCCCGAACACCAAGTCTTTTTCTTATTCTTCTACTCTCTCAAATTCTGAAAATTAGACCCAACATTGTGTGAAGGAAGAAGTTGGGGCTGGGAATTAGGATCTTATCAATGAAAATGAAGTAATCTAAAGGTCACTGGATATCTTTAGGTATTTATTAACATAGATGAAATATGGCTAGCAACATAGAAGCAGAAGATATCGTGAACAGAAAATAAGGAGATAAAATTATCTAAAATACGAAGTATAAAAAAAAATCAAGGACATCGGAAGTCAGCCTGGGGGAGCAAAGTTTACTCTATCTTTTAAATAATAATTTTCTTTCTTTTAATAATACATTCTTTAGAAATTATAAGACTAGGTATTAAAATTTGTGATACCAGTGTGCTGAAATTATGTCTACTCATTGGATAGTCTCACTTTTATCTTTTCAATTTATCTTTTAGAAAAATTACTTCTCCCTTTTTAAATGTATATTCATCCCAATATAAAATACATAAATAAAATGATATAGTAGGCTGAATGCTTTAAGAAAAAACTTAAATTCTAACATTCTGTAGTTCTTCCACATCTCATTTGTAAAACAAGTAACTGATTTTTACATTAATGCCCCATAAATAGGTTAAATTTATTTTTACATTTGCCCTCCAGAGAAAAGGGTTGTAGCATTTTATTTTCAACATATAAAATCAATCTAGATATTGAAATAACCTTGTCATTGGCAGATATTCTAACGGATGATCTAACCACTAATTTTTGCCTATGATTTATAGCAATTTTTTATTTGAATCTGTAGGATGTAAATACTTTTTACGCTGAACATGTCACCAAATAGTACAATACTTTAAGCTAAAAGTAGCTAGGAAACACATAGGGACTCTTAAGGTGTTTGAAACAAAGATTTTATGAGGCTTATCGTCTGCGGAAAGAAAAAAAATCATTTCTTCATTTCCGGTAATGTCAGAATAGATAGGCCGTTGTTGCACACATAACTGAGTCTGACTGTAAGAATGAATTATCCCAAGTGAAATCCTCTAAATGCTTACTTAACGCCATAGGATGAAAATTTGCAAGCAAGAAAAGTTGAAAAGCAAGCCTTGGGGGAAGGAAGAGAGTATCAACATCACAATGAAATCTGCATTTGCCATTTTAAGTAGGATCCTGTAGCAGGACTTAGAGAAGCCTGCTTTGTTTAAAAATGATCTTTTGCCCTTGTGTGTATATGTTTCAGCATTGAAATAATCAGTCCTTTTTCAAATATAATTTGATCGCATGAAGTGTACCCCACTAGCACAACTTTTGAAGCTAAGCTTTTCCTTTGCCTTGTGCACTTAGAATTTTTTTCACTTGTATTAGATAGCCCAGACCAATTGACCTAAATTTCCCTGCCTGATATTGTAAAGAATTTACTTCTATTTATGCCTTTTAACACATAAAATGTTCTAAACTGTCACCTCTAGTTATGGTAGCATGTAGACAATGAAGCCTAACAGGACATCTGACTAAACTAGATGTGACATGTTAGTATCACAATACATCAAATTTGATGTAATGCCCTTTTTTCACTTCATATTATAAAATATTTGATTTTGCTTTTTCATGTTTTTTGCTTTTCTTTTTAGATACAGTAATATATAAAAACATCAAGTTTTAAAATTTAGTGAACCCAAGACCTGATGCTTTGAAGTAATTAACAAATAAGACAACATGTCTTTGCCTTTGCATATGCATTTAAACATATTTATTAATACAATCCATGTTGGAGGGCTTGATTTACACAGCATCTTTTAGATATTCAGAGGTTACTTTGGAGTAGCCCATACTTTTGACCTTTAGCAATGTTCTTGCAAACCAGTCATTCAATTCTACTGGAATGAAATTAAAACAATCCAAGTATGGCTGTGTATTCATATGCTTCTCCTTGTGTCCCTCTCCCCTCCCACCTCTCCAAGGCCCTGGAAAGAAATGTTTGTTTTTGTTCTCCACACTCCTTATATAGGTCTAATCTATTACTCTTTATTCACCAATGTCTGTATATTATAGTGACTAATTTCTTAATTCCTCTACCGAGACTCTTCTGCAAAATTCTTGAGAAAATGAATTCATTAAGTCTTCTTACATTCTGGTTGCAGTTTATGGTTGGCCCTTAGATTTTGGGATTCAAGTCTACCATTCACAGCCTAGAGAGACAAACATGATAGCAGTTGTTTTCTTTTGGATAAAGGAGTTAAAGATTTCTTCCATATAAACAGTTGGGGAAAAAGCAGACATTTTTATTAGGCCATATTTAAGAGTTTATTGACTCTGTTTAAAAAAATCATTAAAAACTTCAAAAAAAAAAGCAAAGACAGTGTGGAAGTAACTTTCAATGCTCAACGTTGAACATTGAAATTTGAACATTAAAGTTTGAACATTGGCTTACAAACACACCAACAGAACAATTATTATATGTATGTAACTTTGTATGAATTTACATGCCAACTTGCAGATTTCTCTTTGTAGAAAACATGAAAGATTAACATATTATTTTATAGGCCGTTAACAAGTGCTGTATTTTATCTAGCAGTCTTATTTTAACATTTCTCCCTACATTGTCTTTCTTTATATGCCAGTTCCACAAAATGTATTTTAAACCAGTTTTACCTTCTTTTTGTTCCCTCATTAATGAGTTGTATATAATTTTATAATATGTTTATCCTAGGTTTGTGTGAGAATCATCTTTTTAATATTGAACTTCTAACTTTTGGTTATGTCCCAGATAACAGAGGAAAAGAAATGATTGTACTTGAAGCATTTTTTTATTCCAATTAATCTCCGTAATAAATTTATTAAATTTAGCTCAAGTTAATATTTGTGGAATGACTACTTATACAGGTAATGTGATAGCACCTGAAAGGGGAAAGGTTTCCTTGTCCCCTTTGCAGGGCATGTGACAGGGGAGGTGGCTTGCTGCTTCCGTGCCCTGCTGCTCAAACCTCTCGGGGAGGATACAGATGGGCAGGCTGTGGGGCTCTGACCCCACGGCAGTGTCCAGGGGTGAATGTTTACAGCTCCTGAAGCCCCAGTGGGCGAGTGTTACAGGGTGCTCTTTTAGTTTTGCCGTCTATAGGCTTGTGTTAACCACCTCAATTACACCCCCTACCTTCTTACAAGGACAGAGGGCTTTTCTGTACCCCAGGTTCTTGCCTTGATATACTGGAAGAATTGGCTCACACCTGGGCTTGGAGAATGAGTGCAAGGTTTTATTTAGTGGCAGTCTGTCTCAGCAGATGAGGGAGCCAGAAGGGAGATGGTTTTTCCCTGATGTGGGGCCATAGAGCTTCTCCAACTGCTCTGGCCAAATTCTGCATCATTCTGCTGGCCAATGGCCTGCTGGCCTGCCGGTATCTTCTACCTGCGTGCTCCTCTTGACATCCTCTCGATGTCTAGCCGCTTGTGTGTCTGCGTGCTAGGGTCTCAGAGATTTTTATAGACACAGGATGGGGGCATAGCGGCCGAGAGTGGTCTTAGGAAATGCAACATTTGGGCAGAAGGCAGGTGAAGCCCTAGGCAGGGACTATGCCCTCCTTTACCCAGCACTTCCCTTCCCCACTTCCGTATCATTTAAAGGGACCATGCCCTTCCCTTCCCAGCACGCCCATATCACAGCTACTCATGAAAAGTGTCTACCATCTGGTCGCTTCACTCCAAGAGATCCATATAAGAAATGTAAAAGAAGATATACAAGATAATAAATGATAAACATTTATAGATATAATAAAATGGATGAGAAAGGTGAAAGGCTGTAGAAACTGATTAAATAAAATAACTTTTATCTACAAATTCAGAGAATACACCATTCCTACTAAAAATTAAGTACATATTCAACTTATGTTAAAAATGACACTGTAACCACTCTTCTACTCTCGATGAGATCAACTTTTCTGTCAAATTTTAAGGATGCTACTATACAGCATTTCTCACTAACCATATTTTTTCAACTTTTTTCTATTCTAACAACCCTTTAATTTTCTCAATATTCTTGGTCGATGCCTCTTACTTAATGCACCAAGCATTCAACAGTCAGCTACTTGGAATGTGACTGATATGGTGGATATGGATGTTTCCGCTGCCATTAAGGACATCAATTGTAACTGAACAGTAACCACAGACAAGCCTTATGAGAAAATAACTAGTTCTCCACAATTTAACACTCTCAGTAAAAACAAGCGATGATTTCATAATGTAACATTCTTTATTTTGGTATAAATATGAAAAAAATCAGATTCATAATACATTTGTCTTGAATTTTTTTTACTCATGAAGAAGAATTCTATCAGGAATGCGCAAAACTTCTACTGCCTCAGCTATTAGGCATCATTTTAGATGCAAAACTGTTTCTTAAATGAGGTTTTATATTGATCTCCCATTATACTCAAGTACTCCCTAACATAAAAAACTCACAAGTACATAGTAAGTTTGAAGGTAACAGATTTATAATTTTGATTTTCAGTAGAAAGTACTTTATCCTAATTTACTTAGAAGACAATAGCATATTTAGAAATGAAAAAGTTTTCACTTTTTAATGCAACTAGTTAAAAATAGTTAACTGACTCTCATAAGGGAAAGGTTATGATATACTTGAAAATGTTGCAGATACACTTTAAAGTTGACAAAGTATTCTCAGCCATTTTAAGTTATAATCTGTCAAAGACAAAATTATGACACTACGGAGGATCCAAGATGATAGGTCTGATCTGTCAGTCATCAAGGTTTATAACAAATAGTATAGATTGAAGCAGATCAAGCATGAAGTCCAAGAAAATCATCTAACGCTCTGTTGTGTTGGCAAATTCCAAAGGTTTGGAGATTATAAAATTAGAAAGTGGCTAGTGAATAGTTTGAGAGACAGTGGGCTCATCAATGGAGACATGACATAAATAACAGAATTACTTTACAAAAGGAAAATGGACATTTTTCAGAGACTATCCCACCTATAATTGCTTTAACCAGTGCACAAATGACTTCCTAAGATGACAGGTATCAATCTTTCATCAACCTTTCTCTGCAGTGATGCATAGAACAGATGGTGTTAAGGTATCCAATGGAAGCGTTAGGGTCAATAACATAGGACATAATAATATAAAATCACTGCAATACTTATTCCACTGTTAGAAAAAAAAGATAACAAAAAATAACATACCAGATTACTGGCATTGAGGTTGAGCATGACTTTGCAGAAGTGACCAGGGCCTAAAATATGCCTCTCATTTATTTCAGTGGGTATTTATGAAGCCACAACTCTGTTCATATATTAGACAAGGTGTTGGACAAAAAAGAATGAGAAAAAGAGAGGTGTGGTCCCTCCCTGCTGTCACAGAGTTTACTCAAGTACCGTGTACTCAAGCAAGTAAGCAACATAGCATATTGCAACAGTGTTTCAATAGGAAAATACAAGTTAACTGCAGCAGCACATTTAGGAGAAAACAATTTTCCAGGAAGGGTTTTTGGAGACATAGTTATTACAGGAGTAATTACTCATCATACTTAATACATACATATATTTATAATAGGTTGTACTTCTGTATACTACAATTCAAATTTGCCAACTTATTTTTTTAATCTATACGCATTTATTTTCTTTAGTCTATATGAGTTTATCTTACCCCATTACTCCCATTATTTAAAAAAAAAAATACATAGGTATGCATATACACATCTATATGTATATGGTAACTCAGTCTCTACTGATGTAAAAATAGTTAATACTAATCAATTCAAATGTTCTCTCAAAATCAACCAAAATTAATAGCCCCTGCTCACAAATCATAGATAAATCTAAAGTCTTCACGCTTGTGCTGTACCTTCATGAATTTTTGTTCATGGAAATCAATATTTTATGCCCAAAATAGAATGCTTCTTAGAAAATAATTGAAAGAAGGAAATTCATTGTATAACAGAAGAGTAGCAGTTGATTGAGACAGATTATTGTATGCATGAGTTAAAATGCTTAATTGTGTTTGGATCCTATATCAGAACTAATTTCCTCTCTTTTTAGGTTAGCACTGAGGTGAATCCCTTGATGATAAAGCCATATCATCACCTGTTTTACTCTAAACAAAGAGATTTATAAAAATGGTAAACCTGATTATATTTCATAGTATTAAGAAAGATTCTTGTGTAAGATTGTTATTAATTTTTACAATGCTCCTAATGTCTGCTGAGGTAAAATCAATTAGAACAACCATATCTTAGGAAAATAGAGTCAATGAGCAAAGATTATCACATATTTAAAGGAAGTAAGAGCAGATGAAAGCTGTTCCTGAGGAACGAAGTGAAGAGAGTTTGAGACAGTGGAAGATGGAACAGGAAGAAAAAAATAAGATAAGATGGTGACATCTCTCAAAATCGTTTTGGAAGAGTCATTTACACACTATGGATGAATAGCAATTTATTCCTGGAAAATGCTTGTTGCCCAGGTTGTGCAAATTCTCAGTTATGGATAGATTTAGTTCTTGATCAATCATACTGCTTTCGAGAATTTTAATCTGTTTTGATTTCTTAAAAAGTTCCCATGTATATAAACAAAGTCCATTTACTTGATGGCATTATATTAGCCTCAGGATATTTGGAGGACTTGCATACTTGGAGAAAAGGGCATTCCAGGTGTCAGATGTTTTCAGGACAACCCTCTCACATGGTGAGACAGATTGTATGTTTTTTCCACTGTGGCTTGCTCCTATTTATATTTCCTTCAGCCCAGGAAAGATTATTGTAATATATCAAGTTCATCAGCATTTTTTAAATTCTTACATTAATCTATTTAAATTGAGGTTCTATTTTACCTCAAAGATATCTATTACCTGTATTTATCTATCCAATCGAGAGTTCTTGCCACATAATTTTTTTTTAATTCTGCAATTCTTCTGAAGTTTTTAAAGATCTTTGCTGGCTGGTTAGAATAATCCTCAAGTTTTTCTAATCATAGCACTTTTATTTTCTCATTCTTCCGATTAAAATTCAATCCTCTTCATTTACAAAGGTGATTATATTTGGAACTGTCATCTCCAATGAATGAAAAGCAGTTAGAAACCCTAGAAAAGATATTTGAAATAATTAGTAAACCATTTTATAATTTGTTAATTTTTCCAGATTTCTATAAAAAGCAAATGCAAATAGGAAAGAAACAAGAACTGGGCTTTCATATATTTTCCAGTCTGAGTTGACTTCAAGACTTGAAGATTAGCATAGTGATAAACAAAATAAATTTAAAATAAGGAGGATGATAAATGTAGAAGTTATCAAAGATTACAATTTTTTTAAATCTCAAATTTTTTGTTTAAAGACATTCCATCAAAGGAATTTGTATCAAAAATAAAATGAGTAAAGCTGAAATGTAATTGGAATCAATAAGAAAATATCAGAGCTGGAAGGACATTAATAAATCCTTAGTAAAAACAGCATTGTACAGATAAAAAAAAAAGTCAGGGGTCGAGAAACTTAATTGATTTGTCTAAGGTCACGTTACTATGTCAATTCATTTCCAAGACCAATGTTTCTCCAGATAGAGATTAATGAAAAGAAGAAAGAAAAAGAAGAAAAAGCAGATCTCCACTTTTTTTTTTTTCCACCTCGAGGTCCTGATTCATTTGGTGTGGAATGGAGCATCCAAATTTCCTGTTGTCTTGTCTAACAGCAGAAAACTATTAAATGGAAGAAAATAAGATGTGAACTGAAGTGGTAGAAAAAAATAAATGAAAAAAAAAAGGAGACTTTGTTTTGGGCAGTTTTTTTTATTATGAATATATCTCCCTCAGCAGCCACATGAGGAGGGATGGCTGGGTCTTTCGCCATTCTTTGGGCAAGTATATTTCAAAATATGTTTAAGAGACTATCACATCCAAATCACCAGACAGGAGATCATAGCTATTCCCAGGATTTTTCAGTGTAACTTAATAAAAATCTCTGTGAATAGTTCCCCAAATTCTGCATTTTCAACAAGCTCCCCACTTATGGAGCTGTCACCTTGAGTGCAGGAAGGACAGGCTGTTTTACTTTATAACTGGGACAGCAAGTACAGATCCTGGTTCATAGGAGGTGTCTAGAAAATACATGATTGGGTAAATAGTTTAATTAATAACTATAATAAGCAGTAAAACTTAATAAATGCTATTTTTTTTTTAAAATTGGACATATCTACTACTAGATATAAATTTCGGTTGGTGGTGGTCTTCATTTATGAAAGTGTTGGTTTTTACAGTTTTCCAGAAAATGTCAATTGCTATTCTGTACTCTATAATCAGAAGGAAGTCAGTTTGAGCACACAAAAATGACATAATATTCTGTGGTATCAAGAATACACAGCTTGATACTTCAGATTTATTTTTATCTTTGAAAGATATTAATCAAATAAGTAATTTTAAAAAATGGAGAGATTTTAATAATTGAAACAAAAATACTAATTATGAGTAAACATGTAATGTAGCTGTAAGTTGAAATAAACTTGAAACTGTCTAGTGTCTGTATACGTATACCTTTTGCTTTCCCCAAGAACTATTTCTGCAAAATATCCACTAGCCTGCAGAGATAACCCACATAGACTAAGTTATTAATATGCAATCTTCCTTCCTGAAACAGTTTACATATGCAGTATACAGCATCTGGACTTGTAATTGAATTTTCAAAGTTTGCTGTGGTTTGGGAGCTGCATATGGGTCAGTAATCATTATCCAAACACCATCATTTATAGTACAAATACAATTAATCATTAATTACGGAAAAAGAGTCTCAGAGAAGGCTAGTACACCTATTTCTTAAACAAATATGTTACCCTCGAGCTGTAACAGTAGCATTTCCATTAGCCATTGCCTTAGATTATTAGATATTTGTTCTGGCATCTTTTAAAACAAGGCCCGTAAGAAGAGTCAATATAAAAATCTTCAGACATAAGGCCTGTCATATATATTCACAGAATTTAATCACTTTCTGGTTAAATCACTGCTCAAGTCAGCTTTGGATCTTTATCTTCTGAAGCTAATATCAATAACACCTTATTTTTAATTTAAATTCAGCCAAATGTAGGAGAAACAAATCATGCTTCTTTTTATTATTAGTTTTAGTAGATGGTTGCCAGGGCAAAATTGGTAATTAGGGACAGTAAAGTATTCTTCACATATTTTTTTCTTGTTATACATTTGTAAGCCCAGGAGGTTGTTAAATGGAGATACTTTATAGATGCAGAAAGGAAGAAAAAAGATCAGTAAATATATGTTCTCACATTCTTGGCTCATTAGCTAACCTGACCAATTTCCTTTCCTCTTTGTCAATCCCATTTTTTTTTCTGTTTTTTCCCTACTCCAAGCAATTTATCTTCATGTTGCACTGACTCACGTTATGACCTACAAAACTCCTTGTCAAAAGACACAGAACAGAAAAAGAGGCTAATTGTGTAAGATAAATGCCAACCTAAAATAAGGATAACATATAATTTCATTGCAGCTTAAGGAAGAGAGAGGAAGGGCTATTTAATAGAGTTTTTGTTAAATATACGGTGAGCTTAAGGAAGAGGAACAGCTATTTGCCATCTTCACTGAAGTCAGATGTAGCTTAGACTTAATATGAGAAACATGAAGAAGAGATTTTTGTCTGTAGATTTCTAATGGGAAGTGTAGTCAGAGGACCATGCAACCACATAGTTTTATTTCTTGTAATATGTAGAGACATATGAGATAATTTATGAGCCATTCAACTTAAAGGTAGGAGGAAAGATCAGTTGGTATTTTAAGCATTCCTCTTTTGTGATACCACCTTGTCCTGACTTCTTTGAGCCTCAGTTTTCCATCTCTGAGCTCCTTTGTTTTGAAATTATAAAATACCACAGAGATCAAGGCTTACACTTTTAGCTGTTTGGGACAATGTCTGGTAGAACATGAGCAATGACCAAGAGTAAGCCGAGATCCTGAAGTTTTAGAGTGGTCTCTTTTGTCTCAAAATTTAACCCTTTCAAGTGCTTTTAGAGGGGGATTGTGCATGAAAGAGACACCTGCTTCTTTCTTATTATCTAGACCTTGTCTATATCAATTAGATACGTTTCTCTCTCACCGAGGTACACTCCCAAATACTATGTTTGCCCCAGTTCTCCCTGTGCCCTTGTTTCATGGCCAGTTGTGAAATTTTGTTCTACATAATGCTAAGAAAATAAATGCACAATGTGATAAGTGGTGTTACGGAAAATGTGGGAGTTGTAGACCGAAGAAAGCATCTGGGCAAAGAAAACATAATAAAGTCAACAAAATGCTTCAAGATTGTTTTAAATTGTTATAAAGAGGAAACAACATAAAAATATGGTATGTGAAGGTAAAGAATTTCATGGAGGTTTCCAACTACACTTTAGCTATGGCTATCTTTTTTTTCCAAAAGAAAGCTTTTGCGCTACTTTAACATGGACCTTAGATAAGCACTGAAGTTCAATTGGAGAAACAGTAGGAAATTTGAAGCTTCTACTAAACCTCAGGGAATGTGGAAATAGTTTCAGGAACCATGCATTTCCACTCACATAACCAGTTTTAAAACCATAGCCCTCAAAGTTACAGTCAAGTTTTAATGTAGCAAAAAGGGCATAATTGTATTTACGTTGATACCTTTAATATACAACAATATATGATTTCTTTAAACCACGTAAATGCAGACCATTAGTATTCCCTTTATGGCTTTTGTCTTAAACCAGCTATCATCAAAACACAGTGTAATGCCAATAAGGCCATGAGAAAAGAAGGGAAGTGGTATTCTGGCCCCCTAATTCGGAGCAGAAGGGAGGGAACTACCACCTATCACTCCATGTATATGCAGGGCCAATTAAACCATGCAAGAATTTCTAAGATGAATAAGTAGCTAAAAACATCCTGTTTCTTCTACTTAAATTAATGAAAAAAACTTTTGAGATTTATTTTAGGGTTTATTATCCTTTTCTTAAAATATCCATTTCTAGGGTACATGTGCACAATGTGCAGGTTTGTTACATATGTATACATGTGCCATGCTGGTGTGCTGCACCCATTAACTCGTCATTTAGCATTAGGTATATCTCCTAATGCTATCCCTCCCCCCTCCCCCCACCCCACAACAGTCCCCAGAGTGTGATGTTCCCCTTCCTGTGTCCATGTGTTCTCATTGTTCAATTCTCACGTATGAGTGAGAACATGCGGTGTTTGGTTTTTTGTCCTTGCGATAGTTTACTGAGAATGATGATTTGCAATTTCATCCATGTCCCTACAAAAGACATGAATTCATTTTTTATGGCTGCATAGTATTCCATGGTGTATATGTGCCACATTTTCTTAATCCAGTCTATCATTGCTGGACATTTGGGTTGGTTCCAAGTCTTTGCTGTTGTGAATAGTGCTGCAATAAACATACGCGTGCATGTGTCTTTATAGCAGCATGATTTATAGTCCTTTTGGTATATACCCAGTAATGGGATGGCTGAGTCAAATGGTATTTCTAGTTCTAGATCCCTGAGGAATTGCCACACTGACTTCCACAATGGTTGAACTAGTTTACAGTCCCACCAACAGTGTAAAAGTGTTCCTATTTTCTCCACATTGTGCACATGTACCCTAAAACTTAAAGTATAAAAAAAAAAACCAGCTAACTAAAATAGCTGATCTTAAAAGAAATCATTAAAAAAAATATGCAGGGCCAGGCATGGTGGCTCACATCTGTAATCCCACCATTTTGGGAGGCCAAGGATGGAACTGCTTGAGCCCAGGAGTTCAAGACCAACCTGAGCAATACAGTGAGACTTCATCTCTACAAAAACCTTAAAAAATTAGCCAAGTGTGGCGGCACATGCCTGCAGTCCCAGCTACTCAGGAGGCTGGGGTGGGAGGATTGCTTGATCCTGGGAGGGGAAGTCCAGTTGGCGGAGATCACTTCTCTGCACTCCAGCCTGGACGATAGAGGGAGACCTTATCTGAAAAAATTTTTAAAAATAAATATAAATTAAAAAACCAAAAGCAAATATATATTTACACATGTTTAAATATATAATAATGTTTAAAAAGGATACTATATTGTGATGAAGTGGCATTAACCCCAGGAATGCGAGATTGCTTTAACATTTGAAAATCAATCAATGTAATTCATATTAACGAATCCAGAGAGAATTACCATATGGTCGTATGAATTGATGGAGAGAAAAAGTTGACAAAATCCAACAGCCATTTCTGATAAAAATTCTCAACAAACTAGGAATAAAATAGAACATCATCTTGATAAGAGGATATTTGAAAAACCTACAACTAACATCATTCTGAATGTTTTCCCCTGACATCTGGAACAAGGCAAGGGTATCCTCATCAACATTTTTTATTTCTATTTTGCTACAGGTTTTAGCCAGCACAAATTGGCAAGGAAGATAAATACAAACCATATAGATTGAAATGGAACAAATAAAACTTTATTTGTAGAAGACAAAAATCATCTACAGAGAACAAGTGATAGACTTTCAATTATAACCGAGGTTTGCAAGGTTGCTGAATGCAAGATCAATATGAGAATAAATCGTATTTCAATACATTAGCAATAAATCATTGAAAATTGAAAAAAAAATCCATTTCTACCATCTCTGGAGATCTATCTTACTTATCCCTTAAATCTCTGTTTTGATTAGTCAATGTTCATAATTGGAAGTATGTTTCCACCTCCATCTCTCCTTCAAGATTAAACGTTATGAAGAACAGGGCTCATGATTGGTGAATATTCATATATCTATGTTAACTTATATGAGACAATGTACTAATTGTTAAAATATGAATGTATCATACAAGACTTTTTGATATTGGAGGCTTCACCCATGAGTCCAAAGACACACCTATTACACAACTTCCATTTTCACAACTAATGGCCCATGTCTAAAAACTCAAACTTGAAATATATCTTTAATAATTTTGCTTTTGAATAATTATAGTTATATTTTCAGGTGTTTTTGGAGTCTGTTTTGTTTTCATCTTTTTTATTCCATCAAAAAGCTCACAGATTTTAGGAATTTGGATTTGTGTTATATCAGTCTAGATAATAAATGCCGATTACAATTAAAATACTAGGTCAAGGGAAAACTGGAACCAAATTAAAATTATTTTTATATCTTTTCACTCAGCCAGCAAAATACGCTTGCTAGATGAGATTATTGTTCAAAATTATTGCTGTCTTCATCAAAGCAGCTCATATATTTCTTGCTAATACCATGTAACTCCCACTGCTGCTCTGTGGGGGGAATATACTTCACACCGCTACTGTCAGGGTTGAGGATGTGACTTTGTTGGTGCATTTGTCAGCTTGTGCTGTAATAAGAAACTACTGTAGACTAGGAGGCTAAAACAAGATTGATTTCTCACAGTTCTGGAGGTTGGAAGCCTGGGATCAAAGTACCTGTAGGGTTGTTTTCTCCCAAGGCCTATCTCCTTGGCTTGCAGATGGTTACCTTCTTTTTGTGTCCTTTCATGGCCTTTTTTCTGGGTGCACACATCCCTGGTGTCTCTTGCTTTCTTCTTAAAAGGGCACTAGTATTGGTCGGGTGCGGTGGCTGATGCCTGTAATCCCAGCACTTTGGGAGGCTGAGGCAGGTGGATCACGAGGTCAGGAGATCGAGACCAGGGTGAAACCCCGTCTCTACTAAAAATACAAAAAATTTTCCAGTCATGGAGTTGTAGACTGAAGAAAGCATCTGGGCAAAGAAAACATAATGAAGTCAACATTTTGTACTTTTCATGTAACAGAAAATGTATATATACTACTGGCATAAATAAAGTTCCTATTTTTACAAAGTTCATATTCTAATGAGAAAATAGAGTAACTGATGAAGAGAATAGAGCTACTTGACAAATGATAAAGTCTTTCTAAGGAGATAACATTTAAATGGAAAACTTAATGTAATTAATCAAGTATAGGAAGAGCCAACAAAATAATTTTTCAGAATTTGGGAAGAAATAGAGTTGTTAGTGTGAGAAAATACGCTATGGCAAGTCACAAGAAACAATATCTGTGATATTCCAACTCTTCACATCAAGTGGTGGAGTCAGTTTCCCCTCTACTTGAACGTGGGTTGACTTTGTGACTTTCTTTAGCAAAAAGAATATGGTGGAAGTGACCTGTGTGCCAGTTATAAGACGAGGCCTTGACATTGCAACTCTTGCAGTTGGGACTCCTGCTATTTCCATGAGAACAAGTCCAAGCTGGCCTGTTGGAAGATAAAACATTATGCACAACTTAGTTTATTTATCTCATTTGTCCAAGCCACGGACCCAAAACTTATATGAGAAAGCCCAGCCAAGAAGAGCCAAAGTGAAATGCATCTGATCTGTTAGATGACCATGGTTGCATGATCAAGTCCAGCCAAGATCAGTCTAGCTTGATCAAGATCAAAAGAACTGCAGACCCAACATACAGAATCTTGGAGCAACAAGGAATTGTTATTTTAAGAGACTAAATTTTAAGGAGGGTTGTTAATCAGCAATAGAGAATTGATACAATCGTAAACAATAATAGATTTTTAATTTCACATTATAAGAAATTTCAAATTGACTCACCCTGTATACCAGTATTACCAAGGACCCAGATGTTCTGCCAGCTTCAGCATATTTTTGCTTGTTTTTTCATTGGTTTTTATTTTTTCTCTTTACACTGACAGTGTTTCTTACAAGATGACTGATACATTTCAAAGCACCATTTCTTGTTATAATGGCACTCAAGGTAGGAAGCAAAGATACTTTGATTTCTCATTTCTCTTGTTTCAGGAAAACAAAATCTTACCCAGAAGTCACTCAGCACACTTCTGGCTAAAATTGAATCATTGACCCACTGAAACCCATCATATATAAAATAAATTGATATGAAATTGACCAAGTTTTAATGTTACGATTTACTCCATAGGCATGCTGTCACTCAAACTAATTAATCACCTAAACATTAAAGAAGATGATTTAAAAAACTGATAAAAAAACAAAACACTAACACATTACAAATTTTTAAATGCTACTTACTCTGAAGTCTGCATACAAGTTAAGATGCACGTTGGAGAAGAGGGCAGGATCCATTCATACAAAGAACCATAATAAAGATATTGGATTTTTAAATAAGTGAGGAAAAATTATAGCAGCAATTAAGGAGAGTGGTGAATGGATTATAGGTGAGAAAAAGAAGAGGAGAATCAGAGGAAAAAAAGAAAACTAATTAGGAGACTATGTTTCTAAGTCCAAGTGAGAGAATATGACTAGTGTGACATAGACTAGACTAAGAAAGCTATAAATAGCTAAAAGTGTATGGATTTGTAAAGAGTTTTAGAAGCAGACTTGCTAATGAAGCACTTTCTGTCAGGGAAATACACCACTCAGGATTTATTCCACTGGTTGTGTCACTGGAGTTCATGGTTTTGCCATTTCCTAAAACTGACTGTTACTGGGGCAAGGTTTGGGAGAGGGAAGGAGTGTATTGAGAACATGAAATATAAAACTCCCATTAGACATTTAGGTGGAGCTGTTCAGAAACCAATTTGATACATGAACCTATATCAACTGAGGATTTAGTACTGGAAATACTGATTGAGGGTTCAGTATATTGATAGTATTTGAAGTACTGGGTAAGAATCAAGTTACATAGGAGAAAGTAGACAAAGACTGCATCTACTAGCATTACTTCTCCAAACTTCATCTCTCATTACAGTTGTACAGTATACAGCCTCAAACTTCATATGTTAAATAGAATTCTAGAGTAAAACGTGTTTAAAGGTTAACATGCTGCCCACTTTCAAATTTTATTGATTTACTGCTATTTTATAAAACGCCTTATAGGGTGTAAAAGAGTTACTAAAGCTTTTTTTTTCTTGAGGTGGAGTCTTGTTCTGTTGTCCAGGCTGGAGTGCAGTGGTGCAATCTCAGCTCACTGCATCCTCCACCTCCTGGGTTCAAGGGATTCTCTTGCCTCAGCCTCCTGAGCAGCTGGGACTACAGGTGCCTGCAACCATGCCTGGAAATTTTTTGTATTTTTAGTACAGACCATATTGGCCAGGCTGGTCTTGGACTTCTGACCTTATAATCCACCTCCGCCTCCCATAGTGTTGAGATTACAAGTGTGAGCCACTGTGCCTGGCTTCTAAAACTTTTAAATACTGCTGTGATTTGCTTCTTGGGAGTATTTAGCTCGGTAAGTACAAGATCAACCAACCAAATTGTGATATTGTTTAATACATGTGAATATCACCATTCCAGGGAAACCTTACAGTATCAAGCTTTGCAAGGGAATAACTAGATGTGTCTTAGGAGCTTTTATTTTACTTTATTTCGTATATATGGTGACTTAAAGCAGGGTAACAATATGCTGTGATAGTACACTGTTATCAAAATTTTAAAAAATAGTCTGTTTGCATAACTAAAACCAGTTCAATTTTGCAAGCATGTGGGGCAAGTCTACTCTATTTCTATGAAACCCAAATTTCATAGAAATTTTCATAGAAATTGGGTTTCTATGAAACCCAAATTGAAACTTTGTTCACTTACAACTCTATGAATATGTAATTCCTCCCCTCTTCATTGCTCTCAGGTTTATAACTGCTTCATGTAATTTTCCTTAGAAGATTAATTTATGCAGAATTATTTAAAAACTAAAAACAATTTATTACGAAAGTGCTTATTGAATTTGTATTCATTATTTTTGATACAAAGTCACTTAAAAATTAATAGCACACATATGATCCCGCAATTCCACTTCCAAATATGTATTTAAAAAAATTAAAAGCATGGACTCAAATGGAAATTTTTACACCAATGTTCATAGCAGCATTATTCAAAACAGCCAAAAGGTGGAAGCTATCCAAATGTCCATCAACAGATAAATTGATAAATAGTTTGCACAATTCTGATTTACTTTTCTTAGATTATAATAACTTAATTTTAAATATCTGCAGAGCAAAAAGGCATGGAGATTGAAAAATACATTTTGGAAATACTGCCTTTAAAGGAATTTCTACTATTCAAATTACACATAATGCCAAAATAATATTTGTTACAGCTTAACCAGGGACAAATTTACAACATAAGCTTAGCTTTGAAAAACAAACAAAAACAGACGTTCTAAAATGAAAACCGACTATTTGACTTAAAATTTGGAATTTTGAGCAAATAACTTTGTTTTAGAATTACATTTTGCTATTATTTACCATTGGTAAATTCATGAAGTAAATTAGTTTCCCTGCACCATTCACAGGGCCTGCAACACAGTAAGGATTCAATAATTGTTTCTTGTTTAAATGAAAAAAAAAAAATGAATTTATAATATCTAGTTACTTTTTATTTTTAAATTAACAAACTTAATTTTTTGAACAGCTGTAGGTTTATAGAAGAATTAAGTGCAAAGTTCAGAAAATTCTCGTATATCTACCCCCACTAACATGGTATATTTGTTCCAATTGATGAGAAAATATTGAAATATTAACTAAAATCCTTGGTATATATTTGGTTTCCTCTTTCTGGTTGTATATTTTGTGGGTTTTGAAAAATGTATAATGGCATGTATTTACTATAGTTAACTATATACATGCCATTATACATTTGCACAGAATAGTTTGACTGCCAATCAGTGCTTACCGAGGACATAGGAGGGGAGGAAGAGGGATCAATAGGTGGAATACTGGGATTCACGGTATCCACTATCTCCTAGTTTGGCCTTTTCCTGAATATCATAGAGTTGGAGTCACAGAGTATGTAACCTTTGTCAGATCGGCTTCTTAACTTAGCAAGATGCATTTTTTGGACAAATCAGGTTGTCATAACAAAAATGGCATAAACTGGTTGGCTTAAACCATAGAAATGTATTTCACACAGTTCTGGAGGCTGAGAAGTTTAAGATCAAAGGCTGACAAGATAAAATGGCCTGTTCTCTTAGCTTCTCAGTAGCCATTATCTTGCTGTTGTGCCCAAATGACCTCTTATTTGTGCATGAATGGGAAAAGAGAGCTTCTCTGATATCTCTTCTAATAAGGACACCAATTCTTTTGAATTAGGGCTCCATACTTACGACCTATTTAACTTTAATTGCCTCCCAAAAACTTTATTTGCAAATGCAGTCGCATTGAGTATTAAGGATTCAATCTATGAATTGTGGAGACAAACCAGTATATGATATTTCACTCTTGGTCTCCCAAAATTCATATTCTTTTCACATGCAAAACATATTCACCTTTTCCAACAGTCTTCCACATCCTAATTCATTTCAGCATCAGCTCTAAAGTGTAAAGTGTCATCTAATTATCATCTAACTCAGGTATGAGTGGGACCTTAGGTATGATTCATCACGAAAAAAATTTCTCTCAAGCTGCAAACCTGTGAAACTAAAAAAGTTGTGTGGTTCCAAAATACCACCTAACTTTTATAGTATGATGGAACAGGCATAGGATAAACATTCTCATTCCAAAAAGGAGAAATAGAAATGGAGAAAGGAGTAGCAGCTCCCAAGCAAGTCCAAAAACAGGCAAAGCAAATTTCATTAGATCTTAAGGTTCGATAATAATTCCCTCTGGCTCAGTGACTCATCTTCTGGACTGATTGGGGTGGTGACTCTGCCCCCAAGGCCCTAAGTGGGGTTGTTGCCAGGCACAGGTCTTCCTCCCAAGGCCCTGCTGGCAAAGGCCATCTGGCCAGTTGAAACTAAGCCGGTGACCCTGATAATTCTGAATTGCCTACAGTGTTATTTTTCCCTTGTCTTGAAAAACAGTGTATGTTTGCAGCCAAATAACTCTGTTGTCCTGTCCTGTAGAATCTGAGAAGACCCTCCTCAGGCTTCCTTCACTTTATCTTATCTCCATCCCCGTCAGTTCAAACTGGCAGTGTGTCTGCCTGTATTATTCCATAATCTCTTTATCAAGTGATAGTCTGGCTATACCTTTGGTATTCTCTTAGAACATGCTCTTCTCATTTTTTTGCAACACACTCAGATTGAGAATTTTCTACATCTTTCTACATTTGATTGTTTTTCCCTTAACAATACCTTCCTCAATTAATCTTTCTTCTAACATTTAACTACAAACAGGAGGATTCAGGCCACACCATCACATTTTGCTTTGAAATCTCCTCAACTACCTATCTAATTTCATTGTTCACAATTTTGATTTTTTGCAAAACACTAGAACACATTTTAGTCAAGTTCTTTGCCACTTTATAACAAGGATTACCTTTTCTCCAATTTTCAATAATGTGTTCCTATTTTTGTCTGAGACATCCCAAGAATGACCTTTAATATCATGTTTATACCAAAATTATATTTGTGATTACATATGTTTTCATTAAGAAGTTGGAGGCTTTCTCTCTATCTCCTTTTCTTTCTGAGCCCTCATCAGAGTCATCATTCATAGCCAATGTCCATCAACAGTCCCTCCTTGGCAATGTGGGTTTTTTTCTAGCATGCACCTCAAAACTCTTACTGCCATCTCTTATTACCCAGTGCCAAAACTGCTTCCACATTTTAAGTACCTGTTACAGCAGCATTCCCTTCTCTGTACCAAGATCTATTTTGATGAACTCAGTCACGTTGGGAGTTAGGACTTCAACATATGAATTGGGGAAGGTGGGCACGATTCAGTCCGTAGTACATTTCAAATGCCAGATTAATAGAGAGCATGAGGAAGTTGTAATTTGTTATTCCAGAGTCTGCACAAACAGCTGTCACCATGCTTGGAGACCATTTGTTAGACTGGTAGCATATGGGCCACCATCATTCCCTGCAGCAGGCAGAGTGAGTTGATGGTGGTGTGCTCTCCTTTGGACCTCCAATTGGTTGTCATAGCCATTCTTCACAACCACTCCCAACTTAGTAAAGATGAACCTGGAGGAGTATTTGCTATCCCTGGTGTACAGAAGCAGAAAAGAACGAATGTACCAGCAGTTTTATCAGTAGTCAACATGGAGTGTCCCCCTAAAATGAGATACGAGAATGTTGAAAATGACACTCCTCTGACTTCTGGAACCATGATATAGTTATAGAGCTGCCATAGTGATCTATAGTTCAGAAAAGCCTGACTTCCAAACTCTATATTTAGTAATTCCTTAAGTAGACAGGCTCAGGTATTTTTTCAAGTGATGCAGAATCCCACATCTACTCCAAGGAATCCAACATCCTAACCAGAGCTGGAATGATGTCAAAATATAACTTTCTCCTTACATGAGCAAAACTCTTCATGTGTATTTTAATTAATATTATATTTTCTGCAAGTTCTTCATGGTACAAGAAAGTCAAATCAGATAAACTGTACATAATTTTACAGCTGTGGCAGAATTGTTTTGCCATTTCTGTGAGATATATTCCTTCTGAGCATATTATATAGATATATAATTCTGATTATATTATTATTTTGTATCTTTCCCTAGCAGAAATTAATTAATTTCTAATAGGTTGGGGTATGGCTTTCACCTAGTATAAGAAATTCAAATAATTATTAACCAAACAGGAAACAGTTTCCAAATGAGTATATGAAAATTTAATAATATGTGAATTTAAATATACTTTTATATATATAGATTAAGTATTTCAATAATTTATCAGTCATTTAAGTAGATGCTACTGTAAAGCAGTCCATTTCAAATCGTATAATATTTAAAATCCATAATAAGCATACCAAGCACATCTTATACTTATTTTATAGATAGTAAAACTAATAATCAGGCATATTATGTCTTTACAAAAGGTTTTACGAGCATCAAAAATAATCATGCCAGGATCTGAATCTAGAAATTTTTGGTTATTGGTGTGTCTATATTTCTTTTCTTATGCCTCTAAAAATGTATAGTCTCAGGTAAAAATTAATAATACAAAAAGAATTATTCTGGGTATTTGGTGAAATTTTTATAAATTACTTCCTTGAGAAAGGGAATAAATAGTAATTGTAACACAATTTTACAAAATCTCTAATTGCCACATAGCAGTTACTTATATTTTATGATGCTGAATAAGCAAAAATTTATTTTTTGAGATCCACAAAATTGTTTTCCTGTAATTTCTAATCATGTGGATTTAGGTGAAAATCTCTGTGGTATAAGGCTCCAGTGTGGCTTCTATAATCCCTACCTTCTGGCGTTAACACATTTGTGCTCTTAAGTGTGGGCAGGAACTGAGTTACCTCTAACAGTAGCAAATGGCAAATATCAGACCATGTGATTATGTGAACATGATTACATTACATGAGATTGTAAATGGTCTTGCTGGGAGACTCTCTGTCATTGGCTTTGAAGAAATAAATTGTCATGTGTTGTGCTGCTACATGGAGAGGATCATAGCTTTCAGAGTTGAGTGTGGCCATCAGCTAACAGCTAGCAGGAAGCTGAGGCCCTCAGGGTTAACAGCCTTCCAGGTACTTGATGAATACTGTAAGGAACCATATGAATGTGGAAGAGGATTCTTCCCCAGCTGAGATTCAGGTAAGACCATAGTGTTGGCTGCTACCTTGATTGCAGCCTCGTAAGACTCTGAAGCAGAAGAGTCAGCTAAATCCCATTCCAAATTCCTAACCAACACAAACCATAAAATAATTCACTTGCTTTGTTTAATCTGCAAATTTCACAGTAATAAATGCTGTGTGTCAATGGAGACACAAGATTATTTCTTACATTTATACTCTATCATGCTTTATCACTGGCTATTTATACTATCATTTCCAGAAATTTTAATAAGAAATAATTGACATATACACATACACAATCTCATATATGTCTTCACATGCCCACACAGACACACAGCATATATGCATCTACAGTTGTGTGACTCAGAGAGAGGCATATCTGACACTTAAAATATTTATTTCTAAAATATGCATTTCAAAATATATGGCTGGGCTAAATTTGTCTTTAAGTATCTGCCCTTGGAAAATGAACTGAATTTTTATAAGTAATGAGAAACCTGGGTAAAGCTCTCCTGGAAGAATGGCCAAAAAGTGTAAGGCCTGAGGCATTGCCAATTACTATTTTCTAGAAAATACGAGATGTAGAGGTCACCATTGCTGTTACAAACCATGAAAATAAAAAATGTTTTAAAATTCTTTTTGTGTGATGAAAGGCTAAAAGCTGAAGTATGTGTTGCCATGGAAATAGTGTTTTGTTTACAGAACTTGTCTTTCCTAGAACTCATCCATTAAATGGTAGGAGAGAACCACTTCAATGTTGACATTGTATTGCACTCAGAGCTTTCGTTACTAGAATAATATTTGTTCATTTTTCAATAAGAAGCAAAAAATGTTCCACTGCTCATTTTGTCCATTTTTTTAATGACACTGGTAGGCTTGTTACTTAAATTAAATCCATCTAAAGAAAATGAATATGTACTGGTTAATCCAAATGAACCCATGTAAATACACTACTGTGGCTCTAAACATTGGCAAATATAACAAACCGTCACTACCATTCAGGATGGAATGTTACAGATAACGTTCTGCTTCACAACCAATGACGATGGTGCCAGAATGCTCATGTTCTTGTTTCTCGTACTTTCTGGTAATTTGTACTAATCAAGATAGGACTGGCATTGCAGATGTAGCAATCAAACATTTTATTTCTTGCTTTCACAAAATCACTCTAGTCCCGGTGAGTTTTGGGGGATTTGGCTGCTACACAGGAATTCATTGAGGTTGCTTTTGTCTTCCGGTTCCACAGTCTCAACACAAAGTCTCCTCATTGTCCTGGCAGAGGAACAGAATACTGGAGGGGTTTCTACTGACCCAAAGGGACACACATGATTTCTACTCACAGTTGTTTGCCTACAGCTTGTTTCATGGTCCTGGTTAATTGCAGTAGGGCTAGCAGAAATAGGACAGTGCAGGTTGCATTTGTCAAGTGTTCTTAATCCTATCACATCTATCATCCAGGTAAAATTTTTCACTGATCTGTGCCCACAAACCAGGGGGAGTATCTTTTTTAACCACCCACAAGCCTGTTCCTTTGGTCTGTTGTACTTTTGAATCTTCCGGTTCTCTTTTCTGTTTTTTTTTTTTTTGTATTCCCTGACATGAAATAAAATTATACCTTTTACCCTTGTGATAGTTTGCTGAGAATGATGGTTTCCAGCTTCATCCATGTCCCTACAAAGGACATGAACTCATCTTTTTTTATGGCTGCGTAGTATGGGGGGAGGGGGTAGGGATAGCATTAGGAGATATACCTAATGCTAAATGACGAGTTAATGCGTGCAGCACACCAACATGGCACATGTATACATTTGTAACAAACCTACACGTTGTGCACATGTACCCTAAAACTTAAAGTATAATAATAATAAAATTTAAAAAATTACACATTTTATAACTTTGTCAAATTCTACGTGCTATTTCCTTACTTGAGATTAGATTTCTCCTTTTTGACCTAACAAGCCTTGTACCATTTTAAGTGTTTCAGTGCTACTTAAATAGAAATGCTCCTTTTATCCACCAGTCCCTTGCTGTCATAATACTATGTTAGGTGAAGATTTATTATATAATTTATCAGATTGAATATTTCTCATGTACATTCCATATTTCTGTGTGTGTGTGTCTCTGTCTGCCTCATTCTTTATAAACTTCCCTTACTACAAAGAATACGGAATGTGAGTACCCATGTTATAACTACCCATGCTTCAAAAAGAATGTAGATTACAGTATTTACACAGTTTATTGTTGAAATAGCTAAAGAGATTAGCATCATGCTTATGCATATTTAAGTGTTCAGTACATAGTACCTTTCATTACCATAAAAAATAATATTTGGAATATATAATTACTTACAATGTATAGACTTGGTATATTCTGTAACTTTTTACTTATAGGGACTGCTAAATCATATATTTCATTTGATTAGATAGCATTCACAACGTTAGAAAATTAAACATAACCACTACAATATTCTACATTTTTGATTACTTGGTTTTGATTCTTTGTCTCATAGGCAAGAGAAATAGTATCAACAGAGGAATGGAATTATAGCTAGAAATTCTATTTTGGTGAATAAGCTGAGGACTTCCTAGAGAAGCTGTATGATGTGAAATAGTTGCAAATAATGACAAAGCAACTTGTAGATAAGTTATTTTAAGCCTTTATTTGTTAGGTTGCTGCATAGAGCTGTAAAAGCATCAACAACGTATTTCCTCAAAATGTAGAGTTAACAAGTTTTCTGAGCTCCCTGATGTTTGCAATCTATTCCAGTCTCAATGTCCTCTAATTTTATATCAGTCTTCTAATGATCTAGATTGCCCATTGCTTGCAGCTATCTTTTCATGTTTGATTTGGTTAAAGGAAAATCAGCTTTACATTGTGAAAATGCTTACTGTTAGCAAATGGTGAAATTGTGAGGAATTGTGCTGTAATTACTGAATATTGGCTCTCCATGAACATGTTGCTTAAACGAGGGAAGATCTGCCAGAGAAACTTAACTTTCTTTCCTCAGCAGTCCATCGTTAAAGCAACAATTGTGGAAATCAAATGAGATGTGGAACCATTTTTGATTGCCTTAAATGGCGCATTTATATATGCCAGCAAGAATCTATGCTTCTATGTAAATTGAAAAAGGGAAATGAAACAGTCTGTGGATGTGGACTCTCGGGTTGAACGTGGGTGGATCAGCTCCTACTCAACATCTGTTCAGGCTGGAAATGCAGAGGAAGTTTAATATGTTTACTCAATCATACCGGTTTCCTGGGTGCCAAGGCAGAAAATCTAAAATATATGACAAATGTTCACACTATGTGGGAGCTATTTAGAACAAAGGTGATGATCCTGGAAGAAAATGTGGAGACGCTATCTCGGGTGCCAGCACAGTTGGACTTCTTTGCTGCCAGCAATCAGCAGCCCTTAAACATCAACATTTCAAAGTTTTGTCGACGAGTGTACCAAGTAACCTCTAAAAACATTTGAGAAGAAATAGAAAATAACACTAGATTATTTCTTAACATATCAAAAGAATATCAACATATGGCCTTGGATCCTTTTCATTCCCCATCCCTGTAAGTCCATACAAAATTATAATACATTTAATGTAGCATTCCAATCCAGACAGTAGTTTGTGGAGTTAAATTTCAAACTCCCTTTTTGAAAATTTTCTTGCATTCATAAACACGTTAGCTAGCCAGGACAGCATGTTGCTCTAGGAACAAAAGTGGGGAGTTACAAAGAAGGCAAATTATAAGAAATATATTTCTGTCAAAATTTTATGAAACAAGAAAAATCATAAAACAAAAATTAGTATTAGAAGAAAGTCTTATCAAATTTTACATAATGATTTTTCATCAATATACTTGGCCTCTAATTAGTTAAAAGGAAGATCATGCAATGCCCAGAGTTATTATCTTGTGGTTACTATTCAATTTAAATTCTCATGTTCCCCAAAATGTCCTTGTTTTAGTTGGTAAGACAGCAAGACAATAGCTACAATTCAGTGGAATTAAATACTTTGCCATATTCCATGAAATGTACAAGGAGGGGTCAGAAGAAACACAATTATTTTTGTCTGGTGGAATACAAAAAGATATCACAGAGTTGGCATTTGAATTGGATATTGGAAGATGAATGGAAGTACACTAGCTGGAGATGAAAAGAATATAATGGACTGAGGAAAAGTTCCTTTCCTAAAATCAAGAAAGCTGTAAAAGGCATGGGGATTTTAATAATTATCTTCACTTGGAATTACATGTATGTTGAGTGCAGGGACAAAATTGAAAAAATAGTTATGGCTGAAAAGTTATATGGGAAATTATTATCAAAGGCTATTGATGTCAAGCTAAGAAGATTACATTTTACCTAAAATGCCTATGATCTTTAAAGTGGATGTAAGACTAGTTCCTCTTCCCCATTCTTATGTTTTCCATATTGTCCTCTTCCTTGTGAAAAATTCCACCACCGTTGTCAACGCTTCACTTTATATACCATACTAATATAATACTTTCGCCCATGAGCAGAATGGATGAGAACATTCTCAGAAATGTATTAAAATTACTACATATATTGTGTTTGAAACGGAAAACCATGAATAGATACCTTTATAGTAATAAATTAAATCTTAACAGGTGAGTTGCAGAGAATATGGTAGGTGGTACAAAAGTAGCAAAGTGCAGTGGGGAAGTTTGTAATTTCTAAGCAATTCTCTAAATATATTTATTTAGTAATCTTCTAGGTCTGGTGGAGTGACTTAACTGAGCGATGCATTTCAGAAACATGGCTTACAAAAATCAGATATTTATGATAGTTACTTATAAATAAAATACAACACAAAGATAGGGCATCATTATATATACACACAGGAGCTTCATAATTACAATTATATTTGTAAAAGTATAATTTTTAAGTAGTTGAGTAATACAACTACACTACAGAAAAATGACTTACTTTAAAGACATGACTTGTATAAGCAGACTTGTAGTTACCTACTTAATTATATAAATTTGTTTAACAAGTAAGTAGACAAAAGTTACAATATGAATTTTAATATATATTACATATGTATGTCTGCTTTAAAAGTATGTGAATATATTTAACTTAAAAAAATGAGGATAAAGATAAATCAGTCTATCAGAAACAAATTAATGATAGAAAAATAATAAATCCATAAATGATATTAAAGCTTCCCTTCTCTGTTGTTGCATGTTATGAGTGGTTCTCATATTTACTGAAGAACTAAGGTAAAGTACTGGTTTTGTAAGGGTGGGACATACTGACTATAAAGCTTAAGATTAAAATCAAGCAGAAAATCAAATACTGCATGTTCTCATTTATAAGTGGAAGGTAATCACTAAGTACACAGGAATACAAAGAGGGGAAGGATAAACACTGGGAATTCCAAAACAGGGGTGGAAGGAAGGGGAGGGAGGACTGAAAAACTACTTATTTGGTACTATGCTCACTATGTGGGCGACAAGATCAACTGTACCCCAAACCTCACCATCACATAATATGACCATATAACAAGTCCACACATGTATCCCCTGAATGTAAAATAAAAGTATTATAAAAAAAATAAAAATTAAGCAGGATTTTTCTAAAGGAGTTTCAGTTTGAAATGACCTTGAATTGACCTAGAATTGAATGAATAGCAGACATTTAATAACCCAAATTAACAAGCAATGACAATAAAGAAATATTAATTATACATTATTTTAACCAAGCTGAGAGTTCACCTATTTTGAGGTAGGTACAAATTAGCTAAATTCTGTTTTGTGGGGCTTTTTTTCCCCCCACAAAAAGGCAAATTCTCAAAGCTATAAGTAGACCTCTGTTATTTTCAATGTATTTAAAATATTAAATAGTTGTTTTATTTTACAGCAATCTTGTAGCCTTTAAATTATTTTAATGATAGGAAAAAATGACATAGGATTTTTAAAAAATTTTATCAACTATTTGTTTTGGGTTTAATCTAAATACTCCATAACATACCTAGGGCCAAAGTGTTCTAATACTGAACCAAAATATGTCTCAATAAACAATAATATTGCCCCAGATATGGAAGTGCTGGGTGACTAATATCAGGACTTGATTACTAGCATTAACTTTCATCAGTATTTAACTATTAACTTCAGTGCTAGTAAGACATCAATTTGCTGTAACAAGTATTTACAAAATATACTGTGGCCACAAAAATAGGATGTGCCATGTGACTTCCTCTCACATACAAAAAAATGTATGCAATGTAATTAAAAAATTGGAGTTGTTTAAAAATATCTTCATATTGAGTTTAAATGTTCTTTTCATTATGAGGGTAATTAGATAATCAGGCTAAATGCACACATTTTAATAAGCAAATGAATTCTTAGCAAAAATCCCTTATTTATTTATTTATTAAAATAAAGATTTATTTTAAATCAATGAGTGCTGTTTCTTTGAATTTGGACAATCTGTATATTTAAAATCTAATTTTGAAAAATTCCAATTTTAAATTAAGAAAAATGCTTTACATACTTGAATCTAAAATGACGTGTTATAATACTATATTTGGAGATGTGTTTCTTTATACAACAAATAAATTATATTTACAGATGTGTGCCTAGAGAGAATATTTATCTGTAGGTACTTCACGATTAACAGGAATACTGCATCTGAGAGAGAGAGATGGAGACAGATAGGCCGAGAAAATATGAGGCAAGGTGAGAGAGAGAATCCCATAATAATCTTCAGAGTAAAACACAGAATTTTAGGTTTTTCTCACCAACATAGACTATTGCCTCTGTCTTACAATTGCTAATGAAGAACTATAATCTTCTCCTAAGTCAAAGTCAGTAAAAGGTAAATTTTATTTTACCTTCATTTCTTTTCAAATACTCTTCCTTTTTGATGTAGATCTGAGTTCTCTGTTTTTTTTTTGTTTTGTTTTGTTTTGTTTTGTTTTTGTAGAGATGGTGTGTCACTATGTGGCCCAGGCTAGTCTCCTGGCCTCACGTGATCCTCCTGCCTCAGCCTCCCAAACTGCTGGGATTACAAGCATGAGCTACTGCACTGGGCTGAAAGGTAAATTTTATATCACCAGTATTGATAGCTCTACATGAAACTTAAGCTGAACTCTGGCATAAAAATAACATATTAAACAGGATATAGGATGGTATAACCATTTACTTTTTAAAACTTAAATTTTAAATTGACTTTTTTTCAGGAAATCAGTTTTCTTGACAACAAGGGCAAAAATATGACTTAGTTATTTACATTTACTTAATTATTGTTCATTTTCTTTTTCAAGCCTTTTCATTGTTATACCTAATGCTAAATGACCAGTTAATGGGTGCAGCACACCAACATGGCACATGTATACCTATGTAACAAACCTGCATGTTGTGCACATGTACCCTAAAACTTAAAGTATAATAATAATAAAATTTAAAAAAAGAAATATATAATACATATCTTCCAACTATAAAAAATACGTAAATTGATTTATTTATTCACATCAAAACAAGATATCTGAAAACATTTTCATTCTTCCATTTAAGTAATTAAGTTGAAAACATTGGACTTTTCTTAAGCAATTTTCCTCAACTTATCACTGGTTTTCATCAAATGATACTCCTTTTCAGCTCTTATCCACAGAGGTTTGCACTGTATTGACAAAAATCACAGATAATTTAAGTCTATGGCAGGAAGCGGGGGAAGGTCAGTGAAATAGCATTATCATAACAGTGTCTTGTTCAGTGAAGTAACACTTAAACAGAACTGTCTGCTGAAAGCCAGCCAAATCATTGTCAACTCTGGAACTGTCAGGTAGTTGAGTCTTCCAGGTTGTTATTCAAGTTCTCCTTTGAATTTAGGGAATGCTGGGATGAGTAAATGCCTTTCAGAGTAAGTGAAATTTAAGAGTATTGTCCAGTTCAATGTTTCCATTGCATGAAATAATCATGGTTTGGTGAATAATAGCAAAACTGGAAGTGAGGAATGCTCTATATAGTTAGGTCTGTCCAGGTTTTAGCCTTTAGTACTGTCAAGGAACTTTTCCAAGAAGCTTTAATTACCTTACCTATAAACTAGGAACAGTAAAATATACTCTTGTTCCCAGCAAGGCTGTTTTAGGAATCAGAGGGAACACATTTGTTAAAAGAGCATTTGAAATAAAAATTTATTACAACACTGTTTTAATTCTCACAAGATTTTTGAGAATGTTAAAACATCGGCAATTATAATCTTCAACTTTGATCCAACAAAGTTCATAAGAAGATATATTGGCCGTCTTTAATTCACGTAATCGTTCCGTGAGTCATTCAGCCATTCGCTGAGCAACTATGTGTAGGTGAATATCTTTACAATTAATGTACTAAAAATCAAAAAGAAGAATAGCTAATATGACTAACCATGTTGAAATATGGTTAATTACCTTAAAGGAAATATAGTTGACTCTTGAATAATGCAAAGCGTTAGGAGTTCCAACCCGCTGCACAGTTGAAAATGTGAGTATAACTTTTGACTCCTTAAAAACATAACTAATAATAGCCTAGTGTTGACAGGAAGCCATACTGAAAACCTAAAAAGTCAATTAACATATTTTGTATATTGTATGTGTTATAAACTTTATTTTTACAATAAATAAAGCTAAAGAAAATAAAATGTTATAAAGAAAATCATAAGAAAGATAAAATATATTTACTACTCATTAAATAGAAGTGGATCATCATAAAGGTCTTCATCGTTTTTGTCTTCATGTTTTGTAAACTGAAGAGGAGGAAGAGAAGGGGTTGGTCTTGCTGTCTCAGGAGTGTCAGAGGCAGGAGAGGTGGAGGCGCTGAAAGAAGAGGCAGGAGAGCAGGCACACTTGTAACTTTTATTGGAAAAAAATCCATGTATTAGTGGACACACACAAATCAAACCCATTTTCTAAGGGTCACTTGTAAATAGAAAGTTGTTCTGTTTTTGGAAACCAATATAATTTAGTTAGACCAAGATACTTTTAGCAAGAATGAATTTGAAATGCAAATCATTTTTTTCTCTCAATCAATTCAGAAATCTATACCTTAAATATGTTGTCATTCAAGACCTGCCTCATCAAATCATAGTACTCCTTCCTCATCACATGTCAGAATCTTGTTATTATATTTAGAAATTTTAGTACTACCTTTTTTATAACTTCTAAGTTCAGGGGTACAAGTGCGGGTTTGTTAAATAGGTAAACTTGTATCATGGGGTTTGTTACACAGGTTATTTTACCACCCAGTTATTAAGTCTTGTACCCATTAGTGCCCATCAGTTACTTTTCCTGATCCTCACCCTCCTCCCACCCTCCAGCCTCGAAAAGGCTCCAGCACTTGTTGTTCTCCTCTATAAATTAGCCCTTTGCTAGGGAAAATACAACATACAGTTACCTCTGACAAAGGCTTGAGAAGGCTCTTCTAAATATACACTACCCATTTTAGAAATCAGATTAAAAATACAGAGAAATTCATATTTTTTAATAATAGAGGATCCTAACTATTGTTCTTATGTAAACAACTAACCAGACTTCACATGAAAGTGGGAAATGTTTAATATAGTTTTGAGAAGTGAAGATTGAAAAATAATACAGCAATAATGATATGAAGCTGTACAACATTTGCTTTGAGCTATTTGACCCAAGCAGTGAGTCAAAGATTTCAAGTAATGTTTATTTTTATCATTTTTTTCTTCTTGGGGTAACTGTAACAATAAAAAAAGAATTCATAAAAAATTCTAATGTATTTGTCTATTATCATGCTGCTATATAGAACTGTCAAGGACTGGGTAATTTATAAAGAAAAGAGGTTTAATTGACCCACAGCTTTACATGGCTGGGGAGGCCTCAGGAAACTTACAATCATGACGAAGGCATCTCTTCACAGTGTGGCAGGAGAGACAATGAGTGCCGAGCAAAGAGGGAAGCCTCTTACAGGGCCATCAGATCTCTTAGAGAACTCACTCATCATCATGAGAACAGCATGGGGGAAACCACCCCCATGATTCAATTATCTCCACCTGGTCCCACCCTTGACCTGTGGGGATTATTACAATTCAAGAGAAGATTTTGGGTGAGGACACGGGTCAAACCATATCACCTATGAATTTTTTTTTTTTTTTTTTTTTTTGCTATTTTAGGTTCTACTTTTATTTCCTTCTGCATAAAAGTTTCACACCTTTTAACTCGGCACATTCTCAACTTCTTCCATGTTAGTATCTAACATGGGTCAGTCATTGCTTAACATGTTTCTCTCTATTCCGGATTTATGTGCCTATTCCATTTCTCTGACTTCCAACATTTTGGTTTTTAGCCAATGTCACCTACTCTTAAACTAAGTTAATTACCATCTGAGACAGTTTGATTATTGTCCCATTGTTGGCCATTGTGCAGATCTGTCATTAATCTATATAACCATTTGGAAACATATTCTCTGAAATGTTTTTGAGATAATTATATTTTCAGCTTCACTCTATTTATGGAGAGATGATACAAGCACACACACGTGCACACAGGACTCCTAATTTTCTTATCTTTATTAATGTTATTTCCAACCAGCACGTCTAAATCTTGATGTAACTTCTAACACTTCTTTATTTGTTTTTCCCTTCAATTTGAGTCACCAAAATTCCTTTTATTCCCATTTCTATGTCTACTCAGGATTTTATGAACTGACTACTGGATTTGCTCAATGGGCTCCTGCCATTTCAACATTTGAAGACCTGCCTTTACCATCAATCAAAACCATCCACATCAGAATCACTTTTAGAAATACAACCTTGATCATGTCTCTCACTTTTTAAAACCCTTCAGTTTGTGACCCTGCTTATGATCCAAGGCCCAACCTTCTTTTTCAGACATTGATAGTTTTCTAAACTCTAGCCTGAAGGACCCTTTCTATTCTTATTTTTTCATATATTTGAAGAGACCTCTTACTCCCCTCAAAACAGATAACTCACGGTTTTCTGGGTACATCTCCACATTCTTATTATTGTGTATCTGTTTATATTTTCCCCTAGAATTCATTTTCCCTTCTCAATTCTTTTTTTTTCAGTGGTCATTTATATCAAATTTTCAACAAGAAGTTCTGCTTAATCACTCTATGGAGTGCTCATTCATGTGAAAGAGGAAGTTATAAAGCAATAAATAAAGTCACAGTTAAATGAATGCTATATTTGGGGATTTGATACAGGAAAACTAGAATGCCATGAACTAAGTTATCCCTGCTATGTGGGTCTTTCCTCAACTAGATTATAATTCCTAAAGGTCACAGATCATATATGTCCTTCTTCCACTTCTTCATTTCTATTATTCCTTATAAATCTTTCAAATAAAATTTGCTCAGTGTGTTGTATTACTACTTGATCACCTAAGTATGAAGGCATATTCTGTAAATGCAAGGCTCTGGGCAGAAATTTTTTGAATTTTTCCTGACTCAAGAAAGCCTTCAAAAGATACATAAAGTTTCCCATTTTCTAGTTTTGTGTTATAATTAATTAATTGTACAAATGATTATTGAGGGATTTAGAGTGTTAGGTACTCTTTGAAGTTCTGAAAAAATGGCAGTGGAGAGAAAAAAATGCCTGCTCTCAGTAGATATGTACTTTCTGTAACATTTGCTGATTTTACAATTACATGTGTTGATTAACGTGTTTACTCTCTACAGTTCTCCATCTTGTATTCTATACATTTACATAATTTATATATCCCCAGTACAAATATTATCTCCCTTTTTCCCTCCCCACTGGAGAGGCACCACTAATCACAGATTTTCATGTCGTAGACAGTATCAATAAATACCGTGTTCGTGAGCATCAGGCACGAAATGCATACATACAAATATCATCATAGATATAACTATAAGTTAAGCTGGTGTCCAGATAGTTGCTCTCCTCTATATAAATAAACCATTTTACTTGAAAGGAATATTTTTTTCTCTATTAGATTCATTTAAAGAAAGAAAGTCTTGTTCAAAGTTTTCAAGTTCTCAGAGTTCCTGTTTATCAAACACTTCCTGAGCTCAAGAAGCATCTTTAGAATGACTTACCATTTAAATTGTAGAGGTATACTTCCAGAAACTGTTTGTGTTTTCTAAAATCAGTTTAAGTCATGTTAAAATTTTTTACACACATGCTGAAATGGTAAAAAATAAAAATGTCATGTATTTCTATTGGTCTATCAATTGTCTCTTTGATATTAATTACCTTTGAAAAATACAACAAAATGTACTCAGCCCATGTGTCAGTAAATCTCAGCATGTCAGGGTAAGTAATTCTCAACATTAATATCAACTTGCTCTGAGGAGGAAAATAATGTTTAGGCCATTTTGACCTTGATGTCATTCCTGACTGCTTTCTTTCTCTCACACTGCTAACCAATTCATTAGCAAATCCTTTCAGCACTACCTTTCAAATGGATGCAGAATCCAAACATTCTCACAATCTCCATTGCTCCAAATCCAATTAGAGCCACAATAATTCCTAACCTTGTCTTAAAAAGACAGTCTAACATGTCTCCTGCTTCTACGCTTGCAGGTTTTCTTCTTTCCATAAACCACAATGATTCTTTAAGAATATGAATCAATTATGTTATCCCACTGTTTCAAGCCCTGCATGGCTTCCCACAGTATGCAGAATAAAATACTAAGTTTTATGAAGGCTTTTATGCTATTCTCGGTCTCTTACTACCTCTCCGATATTATCTGTGATTACTCCTCCTCTTTCTTCAACCATACTGGTCTCATTATAGATCCAAGGCTCCAAGCATGCCTCGGCCTGCCTTAAAGCATTTACACATGTTCTTTCCATGAACTAAAACACTCTACTCCCAGAAAGTCTTGTAGTTGGTTCCTTTGTTTCCTTCTGTTTGTATTTAGATGGGACATTTTCAGAACAGGTATTCCTGGATCAAGATATCTACACTGTCTATACTTTCCTCCACACTTTTTTCACCATTTATTCAAGTATCATCACTTGCCTTATATTTTCTTATTTAGATTGGTGATTAATTATTTACTGTTCTTTTTCCTGCTGTTGCCTACCTTAAAACTTCTGTGAAGAAAGAAATATTATTTGGCCCACAGTTATATAGTCAAAGTCTATAGAAAAATGCTTGGAAGATGCTTATGATTCATGAATATTCTTTGAATGATTAAAGATTCTTGTTATTGAACAGTCTGAGAATCTTTATATATAAAGGGGTTCTAATTTGAATGCTTTCTGTGTAATTTCAAGTAAAAGTGGAATGTTTACATGAAATATTTAAATTAGATATTTTTACAGTCCACATATCAACCACTGTGAATAAATGTTTTCAAGTTTGTGTGAATGAACAAAAATGAAATATGTGAAATATGTATCACTACAGCCTAATGTTCAATGAAATCAATCAATTTTTAGATTTTTTTGAGCTATGTCATGAAATAGAAGATAACATTATCTGAAAAAGATTCCAGAGTTTAAAGGGAAAATTTTTTTGGTCAAGCCTAGGTGTTTTTCATACTTTATAAAGGCAAAGTAATTTATTAAAATAGATTTCTATGTTTGTATTTTATATTCTTTGTATTTTCAGTTCTGTAGCTTAAGTACTTGAATATAAACAGCTTTATACTGTCACATAATGTAAAATGCTTTACATTGTTGTGATTATCTACAGTTAAAGACAATGAAGTCATCTAATACTCTCATTATGATCACCTGTATCTTGAAGATGGGTCACTATATTTCAAAACTTTAGAGTTGGCAAAATTTAGAAAGAAAATAGGTGAAATATATTTCTGTATTGCAAAGATGTGCTTGTGTGTGTGTTTGTGGAGAGAGAGCCAGTGAGAGTGAGCAAGAGAGATTTGTTTTACTACTTATACAAAAGCAAAGTTAAAACATACACAGTATCTTAGGAAGAGTTTTATTGTTACCTTATTATAAACCAGTTGAGCTCTATAAAAATTCTCAGAATGTATAACATAAAAACCAATATTATTTGTGATTTCTACTGCTTCAACATTTACTGTCAAGATCTTTATGACAGAAGATCTATTTTCTATACTTCACTGTTTGAACACTCTTTCTCCCTTTTTCAATGTTGTGTTCTTTTCTGAGAGGAACTTACTATTTCATCTTGTGATATGTTGAGGCTTGCTAGAAATTCAAGTCCAATTCACTAGGACTAAATATAGAAAACATCATATTTCCCAGCCAAGTATATAGTCACATCTTGTAAAGAGAATTATTACAATGTCTTTCTTTGATATAAAATATCATAAAGATTTTCTCTTTCAATTCTTACTTTCAATAGAATCGTGAAATTTAAATACAGTATGTGCACAGTAAATATGTCAAATGAGGAAGTGGAAATATACTATTTCTCATAGTATTTCAATTTCCTAAATTTTAAGAATGGTTACTATATTAATACTGAACTGTGAAAAATCATTGTATCTGCATAATTTTTGATACTAATTATTTATTAAGAACATATGCTTGTGAGTGATGTCACTTTTCCTAGAATTTGACTATTATAAACAAAATAAAATGGAGATTGAGGGATTTTTTCTGTATTTCTGGGAATTATGGGAAAATAAAGGTAATGTCTTTACATTTTTATGACATAAAGAATAAAACAACTACTACAGTCATACAATTTTCTTGACAATTGTATCCGTTAATCATTTAAGACAAATGTAACATTCCCTTTATATTATTATGTTTAGTAATTGTTTAAGAAACTTGCTTATTTGCTAAAATAAATGTTCTCGAATAATGCCAAAAATTATAACACTTTGAGATAATTACAGCAGGAAATAAAAATACCTTTATTATTTCAATTTTAAGGATTTCTAATGTGTGTGATAATATTGTGTATCTAAACACCAGCCCCAATACAATGGTAGGTATATTTTCAATTAGAAATTATAAAACCCAAATTTTTTTCTTGATATATCTATTTAGAGTAATCATGTTTTATTGGACCATAAAGGTGAATAGAATTTGTTAAAATGATTAGGCAAGTGATAGAATAAGCAAGAGAATAGCAGAAGTAATATCACACAAAAAAAGAGAAACTTCATCCTATCTAATCGAATTTAGTATACAGATATACAAATATGTAATGCTACCATTAATAGAAATGATGGTAAGAGAAATTAGGCAAATTTATTATGACACCAGACTTTGTGAAATTGAGAATACCTTTCCTAATGCATAGATTTATTGGTTAGTTTGAATATGGTTAATATTTCTCAAGTACTATCCATTTCTGAGTACATGTACATTTAACAGTGCTTAGGTAGGTGAAGCAGAATATGGAATCACATGTGCAAAAACCTAGTGTTTTTAGATAAAAACAGTATTATTAATGATATAGTTGTTATTTCTACTAGTGAAAACATTACTTGCATTGAATGAGTTCTATTTTTTCTAACCAAATTCTTAAAATATAGATTATCATTCCAGACAACTATAGTATGTTTTCTTACAAAATAGAACTGGCAAAATTACTAAAGTTTTGACACACCATATTGTTCATGGCCAACAAAGTTATGACTGACAGCCTGCCTAGGACCCCAGGGACAAATCTTTAGAAGAGGAGTAGTGTCCAAAGGCAGACTTCAAGGAAAAGGTCTGGAACAGAGCAAGACTAATACCTCAGAGGGTAACAAAAGCTGCCAAGGCCAAATTAAAATCAGTCCATCAGTTTATAGGCAACTCATGTGGCAAATACAAGGCCAGAGCCCTATGATTTTTTTCCACACAACCAATGAAAAACCATTTTTATAAATTCTACAGAGATGAGTATGATGTTTTGTGATGGTAACTGACAAGCTGTCAATCTATCTTAGGTGTTTGAGATGCTCTATCTCTTCCTATCCCAGGAAGACATTCCTTTTGTAGAATTGCATTTTGTGAGATCACTTCAGTGCTCCTTGGAGATTTATCTTTTACAGTCATCTTTAAAAACGCTAATACTATATGCTGCCATCTATAGTGTGTCACACAGTTAGGATTGTCTGAAAGATATCATTGGCTTTAACAAAAGACTGCTTTGGATCACATTTCTGCCAGTTACTAATTGAATGACCTTGAGCTGTTTAGTGTATACCTTTGAACTTCAATTTTACTGTCTTTAAAGTGATGATGACAATAAATGGCTCACAATATTGTTATGAAGGTTAATTGAAGAAATGGTAAAACATTTAAAGCAAGCACAGCAAAGATATGGTGGCTATAGTTTATATATATATATATTTGACAGCTTAGTTCAGAGACTAATACACAACCACCACAATTCATGTTGGTGAAAATAAAAATTATAAAGCTGGGATGGCATATAGCTTTCATCTCAGATGTTAACCATATATTCTTAATGGTTGCATAGTGGACTGTGTCAATAAAAGTTTTGGAGTTCAGAAAAGAAGACTCATGAAGAATTTCTGATTATATACATGCATACACTACATAATTACATTTCATTCAACAATAGACCACGTACATGATGGTAGTACCATTGGACTATAATAGGGCTGAAAAAATTCTATCAGCTAGTATCTTCATAGCGGTTGTAATGTCAGAGTACACAAACATTTTTCACGTGTTTGAGTGATGCTAGTATAAACAGACCTATTCATTGCCAGTCTTGCAAAAATATTTAAAAAGTTAACTATAAAACAGTTTCAGGCATTAACTTCAGGAGACATTCCAGAAGAAACTATTGTTATTATAACAGCTGACATAGCTCCATTGGTGTTATTGCTCCTGAAGACCTTCCAGTGGGTTGAAACAGGGAATTGGAAAGAATAGTATTGATGCTCCTGACCCATTGAAGGCTTAAGCTAATGTGTGTGTTTGTGTCTTAGTTTTTAGCAAAAATTCAAAACCTTTAAGAAAATTAAAAATAGAACATGAACTTACACAATAAGAATCTTAAAATATTTTTGTAAATTTGTATAATGTGTTTTTGTTTGAAGTGTTACTAGAGAATAGTCAAAATAAAATGTCTGTAAAGTTACAGTTAATGAAGTTAAAAACATTAAAAATGTTTTTAAAGAAATGTAGTGCAGCCTAAGTGTAGAGTTTCCACACAGTCTACAGTAGTGTACAATAATGTCTCAGGCCTGCACATTCACTCACCACTAACTCAGTGACTTATCCAGAGCAACTTCTCAGTCCTGCAAACTCCAGTCACAATAAGTGCCCCTTTCAAGCATACCATTTTTGTCTTTTATGCTTTTAGTGTAACTTTTGTATGTTTAGATATACAAATACTTTGTATTATAATTGCCCACAGTATTCAGTAGAGTAACATACTATATAAGTTTGTAGCTTAGGAGCAAAGGGCTGTACCATGTAGCCTAGAAAAGTAGTAGGCTACACCATCTAGGTGTGTGTAACTACACCCTATGATCCCACCCTCACGAAATTGTCTAAGGACACATTTCTCAGAACACATTCACATTTTTAAAAACAACACGGCTGTAATTGTTCAAAAAGATGACATAACTGTATATGTTGACCCAGAGGTAGAGAATTTAATTAAATAGAAATTTATTTTTCTTCAATGTAAATGATCTTAATTTGTATTGTTTATAATAAGTAACTATGTAAGTGGAAAATTAGCTAAGTCTTGAGGAATCATATAGGCACACAAAGACAATGTAATCCAAATATCTCAGCCATCAACATTGTCGATATTATCACCAACAAATCAATCATATAGATCTTTTTTGAAACTCTAGAAAAGTTTTTCCACTAGATAGCTTCATACCTTCTCTGGGAAATAAGAAAAAGTATCCTTAGAAACATGGTTCTTGACTCAGTTCTGATCAACAGAAAAATGATGGGCTTTTAGAACATTAAAGTTCTAAATGCACACTTACACACAGAAATATAGCTTAGAAGCTACATAAGCTCTGGAAAACTTTGTAATTTTGAGTTGGTCAGGAGGTAATTTTCAGGCCTTCTCTGTGTAACTGGTTACATAAATAAAAACTTTCTCCCCAGTTCATCTGCATCTCGTTATTGGGCAGTGAGAAATAGCAGCCTGACCCTCAGTTTGGTCCAGGAACAGTTTGATGCCAATATTAACTGAAATTATGTTTATTTCAATGAGAGTGTGTCTTTATTCTACTATTCTTTAGAAGTGAGTTATGTTACATTATTATAGAATGCTGTATTATCATTTACTTTTTCCTTCTGAGACCGAAAGCACTAAAGTTGCATATTCATTCAGCCCTACATTGAAATTTTATTTTTTGAAATGTGTTACACAGTTTAATTTGATATTACACAACATTTTTGGTGCTACAACAATAAATATGGGCTTTTAGAAAATGAAAAATGATGGGCTTTTAGAACATTAAATATGCATGATAGCTACCTAGGAGAACCTGATTCACACAGCTGTAGTACAGCTCGGGATGTGTATTTTTTCAAGACTCCCAGGCAAATTCTGAAACACAGGCTGGTTAGGAAACATTGCCTTAAAGGCTTGGAGAACATAAAGTTTTAATTATCTAATTGATATATCAGAAAATATCTGATCATAATTGTTTTTTCTATTTCAAATTTGAGCAACTTTTTACACTTCACTACTACCATTAAAATGTTACAACATTATTTTCTAGAAAATTTATGTATTCATTATATTTTATTTTTTAAATTAATTTTATAGCTGCCTTCAGCCTCGGCTATAGTGATATTGTAAAATACATATTTGGTCTTTGATTCTGTTTCCTGGCATACAATCCCTAAAATCCTTAGAATATCCAAAATGATGTCTTTTTGTATGCTAATGAGCTTACTGATGGCTGGCAGCCTCTAGGAAACTTCAGGAAGGGCTTGTCCCCTGAAAGACAAAGGCAGGAATACAGGGTTGGGACTTTGAGTCCCACTCTCCAACTTCTGGGGAGGGAAGTGAGGGCTGAAGGTTAAGTTGATTATTAATGGCCACTAGTTTCTTCAATCACACCTAGTAACGAGGCACGCATGAAATCCCCAAAGGACAGGTTTTGGAGAGCTTCAGGATAGGCGAACACATGAAGGTTTCTGGAGAGCAGAATATGCCTACGGAGGGCATGGAAGATGCACACCTTTTCCCACAGTCTTGCTCTACGCACCTCTTTCATCTGCATCCTTTGTAATCGTCTTGATCATAAGCCAGTAATGAAAGTAAATGTTTTCCTGAGTTGTGCAAGTCCCTCTCACAAATTAATGGAACCCAAGAAGAGGCTCGTGAGAACCTGAATTTATACGCAATCAGTAGAAGCCTAGGAAAAACAACCTGAGGATTGGGATTGGTTATAGAAGGGGAGGCAGTCTTGCGGGACTGAGCTCCCAACCTATGGATCTGTCACTGTCTTCCGATCAATACTATCACAAACCCCATTAGTGTCTACTGTATAACTGACTGCTTGCTTGGTGTGTGGGAAGAATCCCCCACACATTTGTTAACAAAAGATGTCTGTGTTGATTGCTGTGGTAGAAAAGCAGGGGAAAAACACTGTGTTTTAGCCACTCAGAGCTATTTCTCTTCTGTTTAATCAATGATATATACAAAATGTTGGCCCTGTTAATAACACATTTTAAACTGAATAATCTCAATGTTAATACATTTTAATGTATGTTGTGACAATAAATAATTTGAAATCTAGGTTGCTGAAATTTTAAATTACTTTGAGCCTTAAAGGAATGTGATTATGGAGCCTGAATCATGTGATAGGTAGCTGGCTGGAACCTAGACAGCTGTAACCTTTGTTTTCCTGATTATACATTAGTCTTCTTCCTTACTTACATTGTTTTGTAAAATGTTGTAAATGGCTAAAGGGCACCATGGAAGATCCCTTCCTTCTTCATTGTTCACCTTCATGGTAGATTAACTGCCCTCCTACTTTTCTCAAAGACTTCATGGCTGTCACATTGTCTTATAATGGAATGTTAAGTGCATTCTTCTAACTTGGAAAAGACATAAAAACTAGACACAAAGAAAAGATTGGGAGCCGAGGCGGGCGGATCATGAGGTCAGGAGATAGAGACCATCCTGGCTAACACAGTGAAACCCCGTCTCTACTAAAAATGCAAAAAAAAAAAATTAGCCGGGCGTGGTGGCAGGTGCCTGTAGTCCCAGATACTCGGGAGGCTGAGGCAGAAGAATGGCATGAACCCGGGAGGCAGAGCTTGCAGTGAACCTAGATCGCCCCACTGCATTCTAGCCTGGGTGACAGAGCGAGACTCCATCTCAAAAAAAAAAAAAAAAAAAAAAAAAGGAAAACAAGCCATAACTAATTAAATTGTGACTCATAAACCAGCCATGTACACACAATGTTGTAAGCCTATTAAATTTTATTGTTTTCTGCCTATATAAGCAAGAACTTAGGAGCACTGGCTCCATTTCTCTGGAATCTTTTCACCAAATGCCTAATTCCAGCTTTTTGTTTGACCAAACGTTAAGAAACTGAATTCTTATCCTTTTGAATATTTTAGGTTGACACTATGATTCAATTGTCTTATTTTTTCCCTTATTTTGTGGCAGGCCAGGTCTCACTAAGGCAGGCCTCTATAACAAATGTTTCAGAACTGACTGACTGGTTAAGTTAAATATTAAAAGCCAGTGCCCTTATACAAAGGCTAGAATGTAATAAGAGCCAACCAAGAGTTTTGCCTATGCGTTTCCTGAACCTTAAAGCATGATTAAACAAGCCTGTTGGGAGTTTGCAGGAACTTCCCAAACCTTTGTGAATTAGCAGGAGACAAGACAAGAGTAATCACCCCAGTGCCTGGACCCATTTAGATTAAGTATACTTACTGAAGCTCCAGAGGAAGGTCTTCAGGACTTGGACCTTAGTTATACCTTAAAAGAAGTTAATCACTTATGTCTTTAGATAAATGCACACCTATGCATAGAAATATAGCTTAGAAGCTACATAAGCTCTGGAAAACTGCAATTTTGAGTTGGTCAGAGATAATTTTCAAGCCACCTCTCTGTGACTGGTTGCAGAAATAAAAACACTCTTTCTCCTCACTTCATCTGCATCTCGTTATTGGGCAGTGAGAAATAGCCCCACCCTCAGTTTGGTCCAGGAACAGTGTGATGCCAATATTAACTGAAATTGTGATTATTTTAATGAGATTGTGTTTTTATTCCAATATTCATTAAAAGTGAGTTGTTACATTATTATAGAATACTGTATTATCATTTACTTTTTCCTTCTGAGACCAAAAACACTAAAGTTGCATATTCATTCAGCCCTACATTGAAATTTTATTTTTTGAAATGTTACACAGTTTAGTTTGAGATTACACAACATTTTTGATGCTACAACAATAAATATTTTGTGCCATTTTATTGCATTATTCTTGACATTTTTCTGAATACAGTGAAAATACAATTTTAACAAATATAAGATTAGTATTTTGCAATGTTCCTTCAGTGTTTATCTTCACTTAATTCTAGAGTAATATTTCCTTATTTTTAAAGATATACACACATACATAATTATAATGACATGTACACATAATTCTGACATGTACATAAGTATATTTATATATATTTATATGTATATAAGTATTCATACAGACATATAAGTAATTTGGATGGTAAGATTATTTGTCCATATTCAATAAGCCACACACACTGTCGAATAAAGCCATCCTTAAATACCTGATTGATTAACTGACTTGAGTAACTTAATCCTTATTATAAAAATTTAAAAATCACATGCAAAATGTGTTAAAACAAATATATAATCATAAGTTTATAAATTGTAACAAAAACTAATAAGAAAACATTTTAATAAGGCTGACTTCCTTGTTATTGGTTATACTCATACTTCCATCAACCACCTATCTTTCTGGCCTCTTGCACTCTGGCCATCTTCAGGTACTTGTATTATTCTGAATGCCTCACACTCTTACCCTCAAGTCTTTGTTGATGATCATGATGTTTTCTCTGGAACATTTACTCAAGCCTCCCATGTTTGCCTATAATTTTTCTTGATTCAGCTGTGATATAATGGCCTCTGAGATGCTATCTTTATATTTCTGAGCCGGCTTTAGTGATGCTTCTATATGTTTGCAAAATAATTTATGTATAATTCTGTCATGGAACATGTCTTCCTTGACCACAAAAGTCTATTTGTCTGTACTTTCCACTAGAAGGTAAGTTACCAATTTACTGTGTTAGTCTGTTCGCATGCTGCTAATAAAGTCATACTTGAGACTGGGTAATTTATAAAGGAAAGAAATGTGATTGACTCAGAGTTCCACATGGCTGGGGAGGCCTCACAATCATGGCTGAAGGCGAATGAGGAGTGAAGTCACATCTTACAGGGCAGCAGGCAAGAGAGCTTCTGGAGGGGAATTCCCCTTTATAAAACCATCAGATCTTGTGAGGCTTAATCATTATCATGAGAACAGCACGGGAAAGAACAACTCCCAAGGTTTAATTACCTCTCACTGAGTCCCTCCCACCACATGTGGGAATTATTGGAGCTACAGTTGAAGATGAGATTTGGGTGGGGACACAGCCAAACCATATCACAACTCCATTAAAAAGTGGACAAAGGATATGAACACACGATTTTTCAAAAGAAGATATATATGTGGACAATAAGTATATGAATAAAGCTCAATATGACTATTAGAGAAATGCAAATCAAAACCACATATCACACCAATCAGAATGGCTATTATTAAAAAGTCAAAAAAAGCAGATGCTGATAAGGTTGCAGATAAAAGGGAACGTGTACACTGTTGGTGGGAATGTAAATTAGTTCAACCATTGTGGAAAGCAGTATGGCAATTTCTCAAAGAGCTAAAAGCAGAACTACCATTCAACACAGCAATCCCATTAGTGAGTATATACCCAGAGAAGTATATATATCACTCTACGATAAAGACAGAAATGTATATCAGTCTACCATAAAGACACATGCATGTGAATGTTCATTGTAGTGCTATTCTCAAGAGCAAAGACAGAATCAACCTAACTGCCCATCAATAGTACACTGGATTATGAAAATGTGGTACATATACACAATGGAATACTATGCAGCCATAAAAAAGAATGAAATCATGTCTTTTATGAGAACCTGGATGGAGTTGCAGGTTATTATCCTTAGCAAACTAACACAGGAACAGAAAACCAAATACTCTGTATTCTCACTTATAAGTGGGAGCTACATGATAAAAACTTACAAACCCAAAGAAGGAAACAACAGACAGTTTAATTGAATGTGCAGGGTTGGAGAAGGGAGAGGAGCGGAAGAGATAATTATTGTATGCCGGGCTTAATACCTGGGTGATGAAGTAATCTGTTCAACAAACCCCCATGCCACGAGTTTATGTAAGAAACTCTCTTATATACACTTGAACCCAAAATAAAAGTTGATATTAAAAATGATCAATAGCTAGAAGTCATATTGATAGTATGTACATTTGACATAACCTGATATGTTTAGAATAGCACTTTACCTCTATGATCTTTGCCCTAAAAATTCATTACTCAAATCTAATCATAAGAAAAACAACGGACAAAAAATTATACAAAATGCCAATATACCTGACCAATGATCTTCAAATTTATCAAGGTCATAAAAAACAGAAGTCCAAGTAACTGTCATAACCAAGCAGAGCCTTTGTAGAGATGATGACTAAAAGTAATATGGTAACTTGGATAAGCAACTGGAAAACTCGAGGAAAAAATAAAGTATTTAATTTCTAATAATTTATAAATTATACTTAACAAGCTGTAGATTAGATCTCCAGAGTTTGTTCATCTTATAACTGAAAGTTTGTACCCTTTGCCCAAAATGTCCCCATTTTCTTTACTCCCCCAGCCTCTGGCAACAGCCTTTCTACTCTTATTTATATGAATACAGCTTTTTATTGCACATATAGGTGACAGATATACTAATTAGTTTGATTATGGGCATCACCTCACAATGTATCAAAACATCATGTGGAATATCTCAAATATATACAATTTTTATGTGTTATACTTCAATAAAGTTAAGGAAAGTAATAATGTACTAATATTGATTTATTAACTGAAAACTATGTCGTACTAAGATATTAATAATAGAAGTTGGCTGTGAAGATAGATTGGATCTTTGCACTATACTTGTAGCAATTCTTAATACAATACTTCTTTAAAACCAAGTGTATTTAAAAAATCAAAATAAAGATTTGCAAGGAATGATAACTTTAACATATGTAAAAGAGACTGAATTTTGAATCAAAGTAATAGTAACATTAAAAGAGTATAATTATGGAGAACAATTTTCCTAGGGCTTGTCAAGGGCAGAATACGTGTTTTTGTTTTCTCCTTCCCTATAAATTCACTCTCTAGGTTAAGACTTGGACTAGCATATAGCCAATATTTCTTATATTTTTAATATTCTAATTTTTTTCTTTTTCCATTTCTTACTTTATCATATACACACTCACGCATACCTCTCCACCCCAGCACTATCTCATCAATTTTGTTTCTTTATAACAAAAAGTCATGAACATGTTCGTAACTTTTAGGGCCTTACGTGATGGCTCACGCCTGTAATCCCAGCACTTTGGGAGGTGGGCAGATCACTAGGTCAGGAGTTTGAGACCAACCTGGCCAACATAGTGAAACCCTGTCTCTACTAACAATACAATAAATTAGCCTGGCGTGGTGGCGGGCGCCTGTAATTCTAGCTACTCTGAAGTCTGAGGCAGAAGAATCGCTTGATCTAGGGAGGCGGAGGTTGCAGCAAGCCAAGATTTTGCCACTGCACATCAGCCTGGGTGACAGTGTGAGACTCCATCTCAAAACAAACACAACAAAAAAGAATATGTTTATAACTTTTAAATTTTGACTTAATTTTCTTACATTTTTCCAATATTTTCAATCCTTTAAAAATGAAAATTCTTAAAGACAAAGCCAGATGTTACCTAATAAAGTACACATGCCCACATTTTTATAAAAACAAACCCATGGATACAGCCATATTTATTTTTAAAAAGTCAACCATACTTTGGATTATAATTCATTATTGTCTTTAATATAGAGGAGATAGTTTGTGGAAAAAATTATTAACTTTATTTTCTTCTATTTTGTATATTTTTCTTTACAATGACTTTTTAACAAAAGGTTTAGACTGATTTTATTGCATACTGATTAATTTATGCAATGTTCCTTTTTTCTGCTTCTATTTTTATGTCTTTTTTCCTATTTTCTGTCAAAGTAGAAACCATCAAGCATTTTTTTTTTCCACGATGGAGCCTCACTCTGTAACCCAGGCTGGAGTACAGTGGTGTGATGACTCACTGCAACCATCGCCTTCCGGGTTCAAGTGATTCTTGTGTCTCAGCCTCCCAAGTAGCTGAAAGTACAGGCATGAACCACCATGCCTGTAGAGACCGTGTTTTGCCATCTTCGAGGCGGGGCTCAAACTCCTGAACTCAGGTGATTCACCTGCCTCGCCCTCCCAAAGTGCTGGGATTACAGGCGTGAGCCACCATGCCCAGCCTATCACGCCATTCTGGATAGGAAAGTAGTATAAGTACATTTGAAGCTTTCAAATTTCAAATTTTAAAACCATTTGATTTCAAGTTCAGTTCTTCCATCTCCGCTTGTGTAACCATGCACAATTCCTTTATTTAATAACTTTAACTATAACATGAGCATGGAATAATATTAACATGGTAAGTTTATTGTGAGTGTAAAATTCAGCAATGCACAAGCTCTTGAAAATGTGCTTAATATTACCTACAGCTATTTTATTAAAATATTTATTATCATTGATGAGTTTTACCCAAACTGATATCTACAAACAACCATTTGATTGAATTTGGAAGGGAAATTTCTAGTCTAATTCAAAGCTATTTCAAGGTTCATCTCTGGTCAATGGCTTGGTTGCACCCCATTGAGAGATCCTGAACCAGAAATATCCAGACAAACTTCTAGATTTTTGACCCTCAGAAATTGTGTGAGATAATCAATTTGCATTGTTTAAAGCTGGTGAGTGTTGGAGCAATATATTATGTTGCAATAAATACTTAGTATGTATTTCAGTACCTGTAAGCAAGATGTTGTTGAAGGAACACCCTAAAATGTAGGAATAACTTTGAATTCCTTAGTGGACTTGGAGGAGAGAATGTGAGAAAACAAAACAAACAAAAAATGCCTGAGGTATGTTAAGTAAATCTTTAATAGAATTCCAATGTTCTTTCATAAGGTTATTTGTAATGCCTACAGGTGAATGAGGTAAATCTTATTTAAAACTGGAGGAAAGAGGATTTTTGTTATGTAATAACATAAGTTTATCAGTACTACTGCTGCAATTATGTGGTGTTTGAGGTTGAATTGTGTCCTACAAAAGATAGACATTGAACCTGTAACCCCTAATACCTCAGAACATGACCATATTTGGAGATGGGGCCTTTAAAGTGGTACTTATGGTTAAGATAGGTAATATGGGTGGCCCCTAATTCAACATGACTTGTTTGCTTATCAGAAGAAGAGATTAAGAGAGAGACAGAGACAGAGGCAGGATTATGTGGAGACAACAGAAGAAGACAGCCATCTACAGGCCAAGGAAAGGGGCCTTGGAAGAAAACAATCTTACCAACACATTGATCTCAGACTTCTAGGCTTCAGGATTATGAAAAAAATAAATTTCTATTGTTTTAAGCCAAAAGATCTGTTGTAATTTGCTATGGCAGCCTTAAAAACTAGTACCTGTAGAAAATAAAAAATGTACCTAAAATGCTGGATAATTTGCTAAGTAGATTTTCAGCCAGAATATTGAAGGTGACACCTACTTCCTTCTTGTTGCTTATACCAACAGGCAAGGTTAAAGAGATAAAGTAGGCTGGGCATGGTGGCTCACGCCTGTAATCGCAGCACTTTGGGAGGCCAAGGCGGGCAGATCACCTGAGGTCGGGAGTTCGAGACCAGCCTGAGCAACATGGAGAAACCCCATCTCTGCTAAAAATACAAAATTAGCTGGGCAGGGTGGTGCATGCCTATAATCGCAGCTACTTGGGAGGCTGAGGCTGGAGAATTGCTTGAACCCAGGAGGCAGAAATTACAGTGAGCCAAGATCATGCCACTGCAGTCCAGCCTGGGCAACAAGAGCCAAACTCCATCTCAAAAAAAAAAAAAAAAAAAAAAAGAAAGACTGATGAACAAATTGGAGCGAGAACTCGCTGATCTTGAAAATACGTAGCCTCTCCAGAGGGCAACTGATAATAAAACTAGTAAGAAATGGTTTCTGAGAAAAGATCAAATTTAGAACAATGCCAGAAATCCTTGATCTAAAGATAAAGCTGACGGTAACTGTAAAATTACTTGTAAAGATCTCAGAAAGGTGAAAGATACGCTATGAAGGTACAGCAAGGAACTGAGAGAGGCCTCTGGCCAACAGCCAGCAAGGAGCTGTTTTCCTCAGTCCAGCAACCTTCCAGAAGCTGAGTTATGCTAATACTGTGAGCCAGTTCAGAAATGAATCTTCCCTCAAATTGAACCTTCATATGAAACCGCAGATTCAATCAACAGATTTACTGCAAACTTGTAAACCTTGCACCTTGAGGTAGAACCACCCAGTTAAGATTCTCCCAGAGCTCTGAACTCAGAAATTGTGTAAGAGAGTAAATGGTTATTTTAAGCTGCAAAGTTTTGGGATAACAAATTATCCCAGTATAATTTCTTGTACTGCAATAGAGAATTAAAATGGCAAGGTTGCTGTGAATGTAAAACTAGATAATGCAAGAAGCCTCTGCCACAGAATAAGCACCCAATCTATATTATCAATGGCTATTTTATTACTATATCTATTATATTTGATGAGATTCTCCATTAGCATATTATAAAAATATAGAAATAATAGCTTTAATTTTATCGATAGTTCAAGAACTTCTGAATAGATCACAACACAGAAAGTTAACTTCTAAGATAACATTAGGGAAGCAATTAATCTATACTTTTTAAAATAATATCTTATTTGATTTCCTGTATTTATTCCTACGTGTGTCTCTTTGGTAAGTTTACAGTATCTTATTTTTTCCAACCATAAAATGAGAAATAGTTTCCACCAACTCACTTTGCAGGATATTGTGAAGATTAATGAGGTAATATGTGTAAAGCTCTAGAAGCCTTTAAATAGTGCTATAAACATGAGTATTTTATCCCAGTGGGTGGGTTCTATCCATTTTTATGAATGGCTTGTGACATAGGGATAGAAGAGATAAGGGATAGATAAATAGGTAAGTAGGCAAAATAGATAAGTTGGCAGACAGGAGACAAGGTAGGGAGAGAGAGAGAAAAAATAGGATAAATAATAGTAGAAATTAATGGCTTTGTAGTTCTTATGGAATTATCTTTTTGGCTTACTGACCACATGTATTTTCAAGGATATTCAAACACCCAGTATTTTGCAGCTATCTGATTTCTTCTTGGAATTTTTGGACTGATCTAAGGGAAAATTAGTTATATCTTCGTAATTGAGGCAACACATTATTTTTTCTTCTAATCTATGCACTGTTATTCCTTATAATGAATACAATCAATTGCAAATAATATAATTTTCTACATTTTATCAGCCCTTTCTTCTCCCTATGCAATCTATATTTTTCAGAATAACAATGTTTTAATATTTAATATTTAATATTCTATGTAACTGCTTCTGTGTATTTAAATATAAGAACATATAGTAGGACATCACAATGAAAATAATTTCAGGCTGGTGTTCAGTGACACACAAACTACCAAGCAATAGCATAGGTGACAAGTTATAACAAATTTCCAAAAAGAGAAAGAGACCATCTAAGCAAGATTTTCAAATGTACTATGTGACAATCTGTTGTGTGATCTGTAGCTAACTACATCCTCCCCCAAATTCGGTTGAAGAAAGACTCCAGCAATCATAAAAGAGCCTAGAAATTTACAGGGAGTTGTTGGTGAGCTTTGGGTCTTTCCAAAGTCCTTTTAGTGTAGGAATTGAGAAACTTCCTTCTTATATCAAGTCTCATGGGGAAAATAAAGAGTGTTTGTATATGTTCATTGGAATTGGGAGAAAACCGTATTTGGTACGTGATTCACTACCTATTGTTTCAAAGGATAAGAAACTAGCTTGACTGTCTTGACACAGGGAAATTCAAAATTAACATCGATTGAAAGGTAGCTCCACTCACAATGGTCATGGATTAAGGCAGAAAGCTTCTCATTGATGTAATGAACCAGAATTATTTAACCAACATGTTAGAAACACCATCTGGAAAACAACAAAACAAAAAACATATCCTTCCAAATATAGAAGAGGAGGAATACAGTTGAATCCCTAGAAGTTGAACAAGAACACTTCTAAGTGACCTACAAGAATGTACCAAAGACTGTCACTGCATTCGAGGGACCCCTCAGTGACAAGACAGGCATTGTCCAAAGACCATACAGAAGTGCTACAACTAGAATAAAGCCATCTTCCGTGGCTGCTCTTTATAATATCCGTGCATTTATCACCCTTTCTGACCTCACCACTGTGTCCTAGTGGAATCACAGTGAGAGAAGAGAAGAATAATACGGTGGGGAAAATAGGAAAGAAACTTATTTCAGATGCTTTCCTTACAGGCTCTTTAATATTAAAATAGTTCAGTATAGAATGAGAGAAGCTTTAACTTTTCAAAGTTTTGAACTTCCAACGGAAGTGGACATTTTATTAAAATGAGTCTGTGTATTGACCTTAATTCCTGGGAATACTTTTCAGTACCAGAGAACCAAAAGGCAAGTCAAGGAATTTGTCTTGAATTTTATCAAAGGACAAAGAAGAACATGTCTCCAAAGTAGGTTGAACAGGAAGGGGGAGGAATAAATCAAGTTGTCCTTTGTTGTACCTGAGTCCTCAATGTATACGTATTATATGCTATATTTCACATATATCACATATGATATATGTGTTCTATTTTATGATGACCCATTTTATAAATTAGAAAATTAAATACCATCAAAATTAAATCACTTGCAAGGGTTCACATAGCAGGAAATGGGGAAAACCAGATTAAAAATCTTTCTGGCTTCAGAATCCATATTCTTAACTGCTATACCATATACTGTATTGCTTTTGCTTAGGTATTTATATATACATATGCGTATGTATACATATATGTAGATATCTGTATATATATTTTTCATTCTTTGTAATCCTTTAATAAAAAGTATAGTTATGATAGAGAAATACTGAGTGCTTTAGTTATTCTATTTTTTTATCTTCTGGGTAAGATTTTTCCATAAATTTTATAAAGAGGGAACAGAATTATCTTCAAGTATTCATGGGATAATGGAGATAGGTGGAAAAGAACAGAGAAACTACAAGTACTAGAACTTAAGTTTACTTCACAACTCTTGGGTGACATTTCAGATTGATTTATAATTTCAAAATAAATAAAGGTGTTATGAAAATTCCTTCTTGTTTGTTTTTTCTCAATTTCTTCTCTGTCAATTGATTGGAATTAGATTTACTTTATTTGATCCAAATTGCTCAAGATAAATTTAATATACATAGCAATATACCTCTTTCTTCTGTATTATCAAAATAGGATAGATATGCTTTTTATATGAATACACCATAATAGAAAGTCCTTAGGTGTTTTATGGTTAAAAAAAAGAAATTAGGATCTTCTCATCACTCTTGTGGGCAAGGTTACATAAGAAACTTATTTAAATTAGCTTTAAGATGGTTTTCTTATATATACTTCACTTTTGGGGTATGATCACTGTATTTTTAAATATTATTATGAATGTATTATTTATTAATTTTGAGTGTGGAAAATGGAAAAAAACGGATGAAAGCAGCATGGTATAGTATTTCAAAGAATGAGCTGGATGATCTATGATTTTTGGCTCAACCGGTTTCTACCTTTGTGCCCTTGAACAAGTTACTTAGCCTCTCTGCTCTCTAGTTCCTTCTTGTATTCAATAGAAATAATAATAGCTACTAACTCATAGAGATATGGTAAGCATTAAATGAGTTTATATGGAGCTCTTAAAACAGTATCTGGCACATAATAAGCAAGAAACAAAAATGTTTGTGAAATAAAAGTGTTATTTATTGGTTGTTGATTTTTAAAGTTGGACTTATAGTTGCAATTTGTTCTTTTTTTGGTATAATCTTAATTTGTAATTCATATTTTACATTTATATTCCTCATAAATCATATTTGTATCTCAGATATTTCACTGAATCATTAACTTAATTTTTTTTAAATTCCAGAAGACATTAAAGAAGAATTCTGGAGAGCAAAATGAAACTATATTTTCTAAAAACTGCAAGTGTTTTATATAGTTACTTAAAAGGACAGTCACACAGAAGAAAGACTAGATCTTACTGTTTATGGATTTTTCTATTTCTATAGCATTCTAGCAGCATCTAAGAGGAACATTGGTGTAAAATCAAGAGGTAGGATATATGAGTGGTAGAAGTGAAGTACCAAGGGAGAGCGTCAACAAATATTTATTATGTATGAAGCACTAAAACGTAGCTGTGATCTGAAAGGAACATTTTTAGAGTTTAAGTACGAGATCTGAGAGGGATCAGATTCACAGATGGTGAATTGAGTAGAGTAGGGTCTACTCTTGGGGAGAACAGAGAGGCCACAACAGGAGGGTCTGACATGTGTCATGTAACCCGTCTGTGAACGGAAGGGGTGGAAACTATATAGTAAGCAAATGGACACCCATCTCCTTACTTGGAGTAAAAGATAATGCATTTCTTCTTTTCCAATTGATTATTTTCCACTGCCTTAAAGGTAATCAACAGGAGTATAAGGCAGATCTGTGTCTACAACAATTAATCAATTTTACTCACATGGAAACAGCCTGTTACTTAATAGCTTTCTGGGTTCCACTAGTATTTCTACTATGCAGCACAGAAAGGTTGGCTATTTTAGATCCTATCAATCATGAGTGAAAATAAAATCTTTAAATTCCACAGTTTCTCATTGTTTGCAAAGTAGGAGACTTTGTGGCAATAGAGCTTTCTGGCATTCTCAGGCTAAGTAGGAATAAAAACTGAATTGTGTTGGTGAAAAGTAATAGTGTATTAGCTTTTTATTGATGTATAAGAAATGACCACACATTTAGCAGTTCAAATGACACACTGTTAGTATCTCAAGGATTTCTCAGGATTACAGACACAGATTAACTGGATTCTCTGCTCAGGGCGGCCTGAAATCAAGGTGACAGATAGGGTTGCAATCTCATCTGAGGCTGAGCTTTATCTGCAAAATGTATTCAGGTTTCTTTGCAGAATTCAGTTCCTTGAAATAGTAAGACTAAGGCACTTCTTTCCCTGCTGGCTATTGGCAGAAGTCACTTTCAGTTCATAGAGGCTACCGGAGTCCTTTCTCACATGATTCTCTGACAACATGGAAGTTTACTGGTTCAAAGTGAGCAGAAAATCTCTCTTTAGTCTGGAGCAGCACAGTCCTATGTCACGTAATGTAATCATAGGAGTCACTATCTTATTATTTATCATTATATTCACAGATCCCCGCCATCCTCCATGAAGCCATCTAAGAAATCTACCACACCACACATAAGCGGTAGAGGAGACAGTGGCGATTATGAAATCAAATGCCTTTTTCCAAATTTACAGCTGTTACTAAGCCCAGCCAATTGTTGCCACATGATAATCAATACCAGGTTTTCCAAATTTTCAAGTGACGCTGTAAATCCAAAGTTGTATACTATGTTTTCCAATATTTAAAATATTGCCAAGCATTCAGCTGTTAGAGCCTATAGGACAGAATAATGTATAGGACTGCCAATTATAGAAATTTAGTCACACCTCTATGATCTAGAAAGTGTCATAGGTCTCAAAAATATTATAAAAATACAGGAATGTCAAGGAAAAAACATGAAAATACAAAAACCACATAGCATAAAACAGGAAAAAAATGTGATTACTCTTTGTTTTTGTCAGTTAAGGCTACTGTAGTGATATGGTTAGGCTCTGGTCCCCTCCCAAATCTCACTTTAAATTGTAATCCTCATAATCCCCACATGTCAAGGGCAGGACATGGTGGGAGGTGATTGGATCATGGGTGCAGGTTCCCCCATGCTGTTCTTGTGATAGTGAGTGAGTTGTCACAAGATCTAATGGTTTTATAAGTGTTTAACAGTTCCTCCTGCAGACTCATTCTCTTTCTTGCCTGTTGCCCTGTAAGAAGAGCTACTTTCCATCCTGCCATGATTGTAAGTTTCCTGAGGCCTTTGCAGCCATGCAGAACTGTGAGTCAATTAAACCTTTTTCCTTTATAAATTACCCACTCTTGGATAGTTCTTTATAGCCATGTGAGGATAAACTAATAGATGTAGCAAGATACAGTAGAGTGGGTGGTTTATAAATGAAATTTATTTTTCACAGTTCTGAAAGCAGGAAGTCTAAGATCAGGTTGCCAGCATCCTTGGTGTCTGTTGAGGGTCCTTTCCCGGTTGGAAACTGCCCACTATTCTTGTATTCTTAGAATCAACGTCTCATTAATTCCACTAATAAGGATTCCATTCTCATGATCTAATCTAATCTAATCTTCTCCCAAAGGCCTCACCTTCTCGTATCATAATATTAGGGGTTAAGTTTTCCACATTTGAATTTTGGGAGGACACAAACATTTAGTCTATTCAACTTTTACAGTGGAGGGTGAGTCATGGAATTGTGTTTGAAAGCTTCATCGAGAGAACAAGAACTTGAACTGGAACCTGACAGGAATAAAATAAGGGTCAGCAAACTATACCACCTGGGCTAACTCTGGACTAGGAGCTGAAACTTTATAACATTTGAAATACATATATAAATATTTATATATATATCAAAGCAAGTTTCATGACACATTAAAATTATGTGAAATTTAAATTTCTGTGTTGATTAATAATATGTCATTAGAACAGGGTTACACTCATTTGTTTATGTGCTGTCTATGACTGTTTTCAGGTACATTACTAAAGAAGAGATGTTGTGACAGAGACCATACAGGCCACTGAAGATATCACCAGATAACAGGAATTTCCTGTTATTGGTTGATCATCACTTTGCAGTAGTCTCACTGTCTTGCTGCCACTGTTAGGACTTCTCCAGACAACATCAATCTTATACTCTCCCAGTGTCTGAAACTGTACTCACTTTACAGTAAATGTACTTCTCCCTCTCCACTTACTGGCAATGGAAGGTCAAACATATTAGTTTCTCAAAAGCAGTAGCAACTTTGAATGGAAGCTCTAAGTTTGAGAGATTCTATAAAGGTGACTTGTAGAAAACAATGGTGGGTATCTTCTTTCTGTGGAGACAGTTAGATGCAAATAGTAGTGAACAAAATATTCATCTTCCTTCTGGCTATGATCCAGCATTGCAGAAATATTTACACTAGTGAGTTTTTGTGAAACAGTGGCAAATACAGAACATCTGGAAAGCCAAGAGAGCCAGCCTGGGATGCCTAACAGTCCAGTATATCATGCTATAATTCTAGCAGAACATCATACACACACACATGTTGTTGTTCTTGTCAAATTCTATAAATTTCTTCTATTTGAGTGAAAAAGACCATGATTTTTATAGTTAAATAAAAATATAAATAATGACAGAAATTACTAAACCCATAGCATTTTGATGTGAATAGAAAGAATATTGAAGAAAAACTTAAAATATCAAAAGAATGTCATAATAGGAAAGAGAAAGTTGTGTATGCTATTGTTGGAATCTGGGTCGGGGTCAAAATTAATGGATGCCAAAATATTTGAACATAACTAAAATCAATTATCAAATTGTCTGAACAATTTATCATTTTCTATCAATTAAATCTCTAATATTTTGTTAATTGAAGAAAAGTTTCCTCAGTAAAAGTGCTTATATTTTTGAAAAGTTTGTTAAGGCAAACAAAAAATATTTTTTTAATTCTTAAATTTCCATTTCTAATATCTAATTCATTCTTAAAAGGGAAAGACACACACTCACATGCACAAACACACACACTTACACACACATACGTACCTTTCTTGTTTTAAGAAATTGATGAATGAAGACCCATATTTGGAAACATGAAACTTAAGTTTAAAAATTATTTTAGGCTTATTTTTTATGTGTGTGGACATGGCTTCAATTAAGTATACAAGTTATTTTTCTATGTGAATTTCATTGAAGATTACATAAATTATCTCACAGGTCTATCAAAAGAAGAAAGACACATAAAAAGCTGGTTGTCTTAATCCGTTTTGTGCTATTATAACAGGATGCCGCAGCCTAGTTAATTTATGAATAGAAATGTATTGGCTCATGATTCTGGAGGCTGGGAAGTCCAAGCTCTGGAAAGGGCCTTCTTGTGTCATCCCATGGCAGAAGAGTAAACAGAGGGGAAGAAAGAGGCAAAAGGGGGATGAACTTATCCCTTTATAAGGAAGCCTCTCCTTTTATAATAGCATTAATACATTTATGAGGGCAGAGCCTTCACAGCCTATCATCTCTTAAAGATGCCACTTCTTAGTACTGTTTGAATGGTAATTAAATTTCAGCATGAATTTGGAAGGAGACAAACATTCAAACTATAACAATAGTATACAATTTAATACTTCTCAGCAATAAAAAGTAATGAACTGCTGGTGCATGCAACAGCACAAATGAAATCCAAAAACATGTTGAGTGAAAGAAGAACCCAGATTCAAAATTAATCTATAATGACAGACATTAAAAAATTGCCTTCTGGAAGAGGCAGTAGATTTCACTAAAAAAGAATATGAGGAAACTTTTTAGTTGGATAAAAATATTCTATATTCTCTTACAGTTGCACAGTACTATTTAATTATTAAATAATTTATGGAAAACTTAAGATCATGGCAGGTTATTGTGACTACATACATATGAAAAGACCAGAAGAAAAAATAACACAGTGGTTTTCTAGTTAATCACTGCTTTCATTTTTTCCTTATTTTTCGGTATCTCCTTAATTTTGGTATGAAGAAGCTGAAATATTTATATATTTATAACTATAACTATGTATACATACAAATATATTTATAATTATAAATTGGAAAAATGTTTTATTTATGAAGCACATACTTAATAAATAAAAGTAAGAAAAGTAAGGTCTCTACAGTTTATTGCTAACATGATGTGAGATCTCACTAGAAGACATGAGTAGAGAGAAGTGGAAGTACCTGATTATTCCCTACACTTAGAATTTTATTTTTTTCTCTTTTCTTGCCTGTTTACTTTTTTTTACTTCCTACTACTCCTTTGACGTAATACCTGAAGCTTTGTTCTTCCCTCTTTTATAGATAGAATCAGAACCAGATAACAAGGGCTGTTGTATAGGTCACTAAAATTATAGATATTTTGTTCAACAGTATATTTGTAATAGTATAGGATTAAATAAAAAAAGAGTTTTTTTACTATGGAAAATTATGTAAAATATTCAATTCTGGAGAATTCTTGGGAAAACTGGTTCTGGATTACTATTGATAAGGACCTAATGTTTAAAATAAAAATATTTAAGAATAGGATCTAGTCTGAACTAGAATATATCATAATTTTGTTTGTTTTGAATAGTATGATGCAAAATATACTTTTGTATGTTTTGGAGATGTGGATATACTCTTAGTTTGGAAAATTAATAATAGGCTTCCAATTCATTAACTACTTACGTTTGTAAAACCAAAATTGTATTTTCTGTAGAATACAATAGCATGGAAGAAAATAGAATTGTTATTCTTCCTTTAACAACTTGCTAAATATTTTTTATTGTAAAGATTACTTATTATATATAATTGTGGTTGTGTATACATAAGTAGATCAAGGAGCCAAGACTACTCATTGGGAAACCAAGCATTATACATAGTACTACGACAAATTCTTTACTCAAGCTAATCCATGTACCATATCCAAATTATGCTCCTTCCCTGATTCTCCTGGGCCCAACCTGTTCTCGTTGACCTACCTGTTGAAAATACAGCCACCACATTCACTCTACTCACATTTCCCTGTCTTTGATAGTCAGCATTCTTAGCCTCTGTGGAGCTAAGGTTTTAGCTTCTGCTCGACCTCTTTGTCCCCATAACACCACAGCACTTTGCAATGCAACCAATCTGTGAAGGCAAGAGTGTATTCTACCATTTCTCAGACCACACTGTGCAATATATGATCTTAATTCCCCAGCAGTTACTCAGAAGTGTACATTCTAGAAGTGTGGAGCAGTTAATACTCTATGGGGTGAAAATTATTTAATGGGAAGCAGGAGATGATAAGGAACTGTCAAATTAGTTCCTCTTCCATCCTCATTGTGAGAGATTCTGATGTGGGGCGACAGTCTACAGGATAATTTTAGAAAAATCCTATCAGAAAGCAATAGGCTGTGATTTTTTGGAAACGAAAGTCATCTTCATAAAACACCTTTTCTTTCTTGTTGTCTTGGTATTGCCTCACACAATAAAGCTTAAGTGTTTAACTTTGCTGCAGGCTTTCTTTTCTAAAGAACCTTGGCTAAGACAATTAGCAACAATAAATCAAGACAATAAAGAGATTATATTAAGTCTGTCTTGGCAGCTACTATGACATAAATTGTTGTTTGGGGAGAAATCTATCTATGTGTCAGAGGAGACTGGGCATGGTAAGAATAAAACATGGGCTCAGGCTTGTTTTTCTCTTTGAGTTGTAAAGATGCTTAAGCTTCTATCACCACAGTAATCTGAAACTTATTTGTTATTAAAATCACATGACTGACATTGTATCACATGTGTAGTAGTAATGTGCGTGTTAGATATTAAAATACTCACTTGTGAAAAAAGTGGAACAAAATAAAGTTGGTTCTGACAGAACTGGCAATTTTTACCAGATAGTTATGTAACCAAGTCTAATTAATGGTATTTAAAAAGCATTAATTAAAATATGCAAATGTATTAATTTGATATTTATTTGATATACCCATATCTAAAATAAAGATATAATAAATAAAATCAAAGGATTTGGAATGCATTCCCAATTCTCTTCCAAGTTTAGCTACTAAATAATTATGAGACCTTGAAGAAGTCACTTAACTTCTTTAGATCTCAGTTTTCTTATTAATTAACAAAATAAATGAGTTGAATTATAGAAATCCAAAGTCCTCTTCCAATTCTAACAATGCAATAAGCAATATTAATTAAGTAGCAATATTTGGGACAATGTAATTGAACACACAGCAGCTCATCAAAGATAACATTCATGTCAATGTAGTTGTGTGCTGTAAATTTTTGATTGCATTCAGAAATACTTTTAAAAAGATTAAACCAAATAAATGAGATCAATGATGATTATGCTCACTGTAGGTTGCTATGACAATGCTGGGCCAATGAGAATTAAAACTGAAAATAGGACATAGTCATTAAGTCATTCAAGTATTTGTTGAAGACCTATGGTGAGTTAACATCTATACTTCATGCTAGTGATTCAGTAGTTCACGAGAGAAGTGCCCTGAAGAGGGAACTACCATCAAGCCATTCACGTATAAGTTATTCCAAATGGTGTCAAATGCCTTGAAAAGTTTTCCTCACTTAAGAAACAAATGAGCTAGAATTATCACAGGTTAGGTGTGGAATTTGTGGTTTGTAAACTAATATGTTGAACAACCAAGCTGTACAAAAGGCAAGGGTTGAGGGAGTTCAAGAGCAACCGTTAGTAGATACTCTCATTCTGTTCATCATCTGTTCTTCATATTTTACTTTCAAGTCCAGAGACCTTGGGAAAAGCATAAAATTGTCACATCTTGACTCAGGAATCTATTGAAATAATCAAATCCAATCATAGATTAGTTAACTTTGTTCCAGGCATGGGTGCCTAACCAATTAGAATAGATGCAGTTAGCTAGATAACATTGGAGAAGTGCCTGGACAAGCCCTATCTTACCATAATTTAACCCTCCAGTTCCTGGACTATGTTGTGGTCTAGAGTATCTATGAGAAGAGCCAAGTAGCTAGGAGCTAAGCAGACAACAGTGGGAGCATTTAACTTGAACATTTCATTCTATAAAATTGGCTACATGATTTTTAAAAACTGGTATTAATAAAACTATTATATTTTTCCTGGGACAAAAAGTAATGGGTTGAGACAATGTGTTTTACTTTACACCTAATAGCAAGTTGCAAATATACACAGATTGGTGCTGAGTTTGCTCAGGGCTTTAACTTTCTTACATATGAGACTCATTTATTTTTAATAGTCACTGGGTTACAATTCTGGGGCCAAAAGGCACAGTATCTGATTATTAGTGTAGTTGTGTAATCTTTTAAATTTTCTGTTCATAATGGAAAGACAACATTATCTGGGGAAAATAGCTACATGAACTTAAAAAAAAAAACCTGTTTTCATAAGGTTGACTGACTATGGAATCCAAGTGCAGAAAACTGAGTGCTCCTCAAATGCTACTTGATTAATACTTATAATTATGAAAAGCTTCCTACATTTTCCCTGAAATTCTTTCCTTCATGGCATTTCAACACTTCCTTTTGATCACTAAGAATGCTGTAGCACAGCTGTAGAAAATGTTGTCTCATTAAAATTTAGCCTACTGCAAGTTCGAGGTCACATATTGGGTAATTAGCAGGACTTGAATTTGAACCCAGGTGAAGAAATATATTTCATCCAGGTCCAAACCAGGGGATATGAAACATCAAAAATGCTGACCCTGTAAAATCCTTTGATCTAGCCTTGAAGGAATCTTTTCTAATGATGTTCCTGGATTTTTATATTTACCTATAAATAGGGGAATAAGCAGACGCTTACCCAGGTGATCTGGAAAACAAGGGCAGGAGGAAAAGTACACTAAAAGCAGAAGTGAGGATTTTGAGGTAAATGGACGGAGTCAGCAGCCTTGTTAACACGCAGCATATTGATATGTGAAGGGAAGGCAAAGCTGCCCCTCCAATGGGGATGTTCCTCACACTTACTGTCAATTGCAGTCTCCAGGCACATATTCCTGACTTCCTGTGGTTCTGTCTGCTTGCATATTTTCTGCATTATTACTCAGTGTATTCATTTCCTATGACTGCTGTAACAAATTACCACAAACTTGGTGAAGAAATATATTCTCTTGTAGTTCCAGAGGCCAGAAGTCCTAATCAATGTCACCAGAATAGTTAACATCAAGGTGTTGGCAAGGCCATGTTCTCTGCAGGGACTCTAGGGGAAAATCTATTCCTTATCTCTTCCAGCTTCTGGTGGCTGCCTCCGCAGTCCTGGGCTTGCAGTTCCATTACTCTAATTTCTCCCTCTGTCTTCACATCACCTTCTCATCTGTGTATTTGTTTTTCTTTGTTGCTCTCATAAGGACAAACGTTGTACGGCATTAAGGCTCACCAGAATATTCAAGGAAAAGCTCTTTTTCTCAAGATGCTTATTTTATTCATAAAGTACAGGGTAATTTTAGAAAACATCCTGCCAGAAAGCAACAGGCTGTGATTTTTTGGAAATGAAAGCCATCTTCATAAAACAACTTTTCTTTCTTGTTGTCTTGGTATTGTCTCACACAATAAAGCTTAAGTGTTTAACTTTGTTACAGACTTTCTTTTGCAGAGAAATAAGAAATTTTTATAAAGAAGTTCATAAAATAAGAATCTTGAGAAGAAGAGTTTTTCCTTGAATATCGTGGTGATCCTTAATGCCATAAAACGATTTGCCTTATGAGAGCAACAAAGAAAAAACAAATACACAGATGAGAAAGTTACCAAAAAAAGATGAGTTCATGTCCTTTGCAGGGACATGGATGAAGCTGGAAACCAACATTCTCAGCAAACTAACACAAGAAAAGAAAACCAAACACCGCATATTCTCGCTCATAAGTGGGAGTTGAACAATGAGAACACATGGACACAGGGAAGGGAACATCACACACTGGGGCGTGTTGGAGGGTGACAGGCAATGGGAGGGACAGCATTAGGAGAACTACCTCATGTAGATGATGGGTTGATGGGTGCAGCAAACCACCATGGCACATGTATACCCATGTAACAGACCTGCATGTTCAGCACATGTAATGCAGAACTTAAAGTATAATAAATTTGTTTAAAGATTCTTATCACATTGTTTCCCATATAAGGTAATTTTCACAAATTCCTAGGATTAAAACATAAATACGTATTTTGGGAGGACATCATTCATTCCACTATAGTTACCATATGACAAATGAGTACTTGATCAGTATAATTTGAATAATATTGAATAATATGAATAATATATAATTTAACTATGCCTTTTAGGCACTTGTGACATTCTTTTTATTTAAAAATATGATAGTGGTCCAGGACTGGGCACAGATATTTGGAATAAAATGTTATAATTTAGGTATAAGTTCATCAGGAAATAGGAGTCAGAGGTGGAAGGAGCATAAGCCTTTTTCAAATTACAGTTCTCTTCCTCTGAGACCCAATCCTTTCTATGAAAAAAGGAAATAGTGCTTTCAGTATGTGTACATTATCCAATAATAAAGGGGAAGATATTTACAAGTAATATCCTGTTAAGTATGTCTCAAGAGTAAGCACTTTGAGTGGTTTGGGTGGAAAAAGAAAACCTTACAAAAGAATAGGTACAGGTAAATAAATAACTTAATTATTACGTGCATCATGGAATGAAAATATTCTCAGCAACCATTAAGAAATATCAAATTTAAAAGTTTCCCAATTTACTCCCCTCCCCAGATCTAAAATTCATAAACAGTTCATAAAAATATTCTTTTCTACATTTGTCAAGAATTTAAAAGAATCATTTTTCTAACACTTATGTTTTTCTAAAATAGTTTTCAACTTTCAAAGTAATTGTTATCCCTTTGTTTTTTGCCTGAATTCAGCAGGTAGTTCCACATAGACATATCAATGATGAGGAAAGATGAGCAAAAGCACTGTGGAATTCTTACAGCTTTGCTGCTGGGAGAGTATAGTTTTGTGTAAGGGAAAAACACAAGAAATTAACATCTGCAATTCGAAGCTAGAATAATGATTACAAAAGTTTTCAGGGGGAAATTATGTTGACTACATCGACAATGCCAACTTGGGAGAATATTTCATAAAAATTAATTCAGACCCAACACAGAACAAAGGTAGAAGGAACTGATTGGAGGAGAAGTAGCACAAGTCTGACATTTTCTCAACTTGTATATAAAGGGGTTCACAGAAATTTAGCTGATCCTATTATTTTGGTTAATAAGGGCTCAATTTTTTGAAGTGTTACAAGACACTTTAAAGTTGTTTTATTTTAGAATCTTAGAGAAATGCTGTAAAAACTTGTGCCTTTTCCAATTATTCATGGTAAAGGGAGTAAAAATGTGAACTGTTTAAACTGTAATAATGACAAACCACGAGGACAAATGTAGTCTCTCTTCTTTTAATATATCTTTACTCTCTCTCAAAATATTAATTACTGCACATATTTTTGTCACATGTACATACCTATGAAGTAGGATCTTGAGTTCAGTATATTTGGAGACATAAGAGGTCAAGTTGTTCAGTCATTATTTTTTTCTCTGTTGACAGTCTGATGTGAATATCTGTGAAGGTACATTTTGTGTGTTGTCTTCTGGCATGGAAGTAACAATCATCTAGCACATATAGTGCCTATTGTGCACTAATGTATGTTCTAAGACCATTATATGTATTAACTAATTTAATATTCAAATATCCCTATGAACTATGTTTATGCTATCTTATGGATGAGAAAGCAGGCATGTAGGTTTATTAGAAGAAAAAATATCGCTTTATAAAAATTGGTAACCAGTGTTCACTATAAGATCCAGTTGACATTTGCTCATGCTGTAACTCCCATCAAGATTCAAGTTGGTTTCAGATATATTTAAAACTAATTAATGTGATATCAGAACTGACTCATCTGCACTATATAATTTGAATACATCTTTGCTAGTGCCAGCTCGACTCTTGAACTTAATTTTGCATTAAAAGAAACCTTGCAGTTTATACCTTAACTATAATAAAAATGAATAGTCATTTATGTGGTTACTCATAAGCAAATTAATCAAGATTCAATAGCATGGATGGAGTGAGTACCTTTTCATATGCACGGGATACATTTTGTATATAGATATAAATATTATATCTACATCTGTATCTAGATATCTAGACAGGAGGAGAAAAAAATAGAGACAGAGGTATAATGAGACCAAGAAAGCTATGATTCTACAGCATTTATAGCAAAATTTACTTTCACCCAAAGCAAGCACTGAAATTATTTGGTTGTTGATTAAAAAGTCAGGTAAGGCCGGGCACAGTGGCTCATGCCTGTAATCCCAGTACTTTGGGAGGCTGAGGTGGGCAGATCATGAGGTCAAGGGTTCAAGACAATCCTAGCCAAGATAATGAAACCCCATCCCTACTAAAAATATAATAATTAGCTGGACGTGGTGGTGAGCGCCTGTAGTCACAGCTACTTGGGACGCTGAGGCAGGAAAATCACTTGAACCCAGGGGACTCTCCTTCAGATCTTATTTTGGACCCCTCTGGGTGAGAAAGGATGGGCTTACCACATCTGGTGAGGCAGGCAGGGCCTCGCTGCAGCATAGAACGATCCCATGGGCCGCAAGGCATGGTGTCAGCTGAAGAAAAGTCACTGACCCATGAGCCATCTGCCTCCCTCCTCCTTTGAAAGAGCAGTGGCCTGCCACGCATCTAAAAGCCCTGGGGCTCCCGCAAGCTGACACTGCTTTACAGGACACGTGCAAACAGGGACAGGGGCGAATCCAAGTGGTCCACACAGGAGCAGAGGAGAGGATGTCCCTCAAGAATGAGACAGGAAGTGCTGAGGAAATGCGACACCACCTGTCCTAGAAGGTGTTAGGGACTTTTATCTAACGCTGGTTGCTTGACATAAACAGGTTAGCACCAAATGAATATCACACTTGGCTCAAATTGGTGTGGAATAGAAGCTAATCCCATTTTAAAATATTCTGTTGTCAGAGGGTAGAAATTGATGCAAAGTGTAGGAAAACTCACTTTACTTTCATGTAGTATTCAATATTTTTTATGTATGAAAATATTTGAATATTAAGCTATGGATTCTAGCCTCATATATCAAGATTATGACCCTTTAAATGGGAGATTAGGCCATAAATCTACATTATAACCAGCTGTCCAGGGGATTCCAAGGCTAAACACTCATGAAACAAAATTTAAAACATGTTGGCATAAAATTGGGTAAATAGTCGTCAGATAACATACTTTTATATTAGTCATTGTTGAATTATCATATTAGTAAAATATATGGCTTTTCTCCCCCAGAAAAATAGCCATCTGTATATATAAACACTTTGTCTGTTACTGGGCTTTTTTGAAGACCTGCAATGGACACCAAATTAAGCACATCTGGGTTTAGAATAACTATTAATATAATGGTTATAGATTTGTGACTTATTTCTACTCTAGCATGTACGATAGGCATTTTAGAATCCTTTTATTAAAAGACACAGAACTACAGAGCCTTGATAAAGTAATGGCGGTATTGTCTAAGTGTGCTTATAGCAGTAAGGGGAAAAAGAACTTCGTTTGAACTGCAGGAATTTTCCTACAGACAATTCTTATTAACATTTAAATTGGAAGGTCATTCTAACATCTAGGCCAATTCTGTGCTCAATGAACCATGGTGAAATTCTTAAATCTGATCTCTAGTTCTTCTATTAATGTATATACACTACTCTGTCTTTCTGCTCTCTCTGTCTCTCTTGCTCTCTCTCTCCTTCAATCAGATGCTTTTCATATTTCTTAGCATATGCTCTTGAAAAAAAAGTGGACTTTTAATTTTTTTAACTAATTTAACAGCATTTTTCACCAAACTAATTCATAAATCAAAGATTAGTCCAGAGTTGCCACCTTGCAAATTTTCTGGAATTATGCCACTAACAGTGATAGTTAGATAACCAATCCTATTCCCATCATCTATGTGCTGGTTATAGACAATACACAGTCCCATTCATTTTCATTAAAGACATTTGTACCCCAGTGGAGCTGGGGGTGAAACAACTTCTCTTATAAGAGGAAACTCAAGGTATTTTCAATGCAATAACACTTTTCAAGGTATGTGAGAAAATAACTCAAATTCGCTAAAATTGTTTACCTTATCTGTAAATTATGAAGGCGGAATAGATTTTTCTGCTCCTCATGTTGTGTTATTCATTATATCACATAGAAATAATCTTGTTAGAAGACATATAAGAGAACATTAATTTTACATATCCTGTAATAAAGTTACTGTGTAAGAAACACCAACTCTTAGCTAACCAGATTATAAAGGCTGTGAAAGGTAAAATGGTGTTCTTAAATATATTGTAATTCATGCATAACCATTTGCAAAAATAAAATTCAACATAAGCCAGAGAAATCATGATTATTTTATATATAATTAAGAATTATATATAAATAGTATACATGTATACTATATATAATACATGCACACACATATATTACATATGCACACACATATGCCTGTATAATTATTGTATTAACAGTAACTTTCTTATTTTCATTATATATGCAAACTCCAAAAGTAGTTCTCTATTGAATTTCTTAATGTTCTTGTATCTTTTATTCCATTCTGTAAAATGTAGTGGAAATAATAAACAGCTTTTAATTTTTTCAAGGTAGAGAATAGATTTCACCCTATGTGAAAGTTATGCTGAGAATGAAATCCAAACTAATGATCACAAATTGCACTAAAAAAAAAAAAATTGAAATTTGCTTTCAAAAAGTGAATTTCAGTATAAGTTTTGCTTTAAAAATTATGGTCTAAAATGGTGGTTCTCAGTCTTTCGTTAAAGAATTCCCTGACTAACCCCCCAGATATGCAGTCTCAGTATGTCAAGGTTGGGGGGGGTCCATGAACCTGCAGTAGAAATATGCTTACAGTTTGTGCTGAGGCAAAAGTCTGAGGAACAAACTTTTAAAACCATTGTTCTAAAACTCCATGCACTCTTTGAAGATATTGAGGAAGTGTTAGGGAAGAAATGGTGATTGAGTAGACAAAATAATAAATATTACTTGGCTTTTTTTCTTTCAAATTAGAAGCAAAAAAAAGTGTGATTTTAAACATAGTGATGAAAATTGAAGATTCTTATTTAAAATTAGAAAAGAAGGAATGAATCATGTCTAGATTTTCATATCAGCCCTACCCATGATATACTTTGTGGGTTTGATTAAGTTACTAAAAAAATTCTCTAACTTGGTCTCTTCCTAATGTAAAATGTGGCCCAGTCGTGCCTCTAAGAAAAAAAAAAAAAAGTATATATATATATATATATATACACACACACACACACACATATATATGTAGTGAAGAAAAGCAAATAACTCTTTGCAGTTTCTTTAAATAAAACTAATCCCAGATATGTGATTTGGCATAGATATAACTTTATAAAAGAATATTTTAACAAACTGGGGTCTGCTTCCAAAAACCATCATTGATCTTTATTTATTCATGAATTATATAGTATTAGGATAAGGAATTAGAGTTAATGCTTCATTGTGTAATTTTCGTTAATGTTTAAATTGAAGACTGTTGTCAATCTGCTTAACTCTGTACTTAGCAATTCGATATACTACCAATGTAGAAATAAAGTGACATCAAAATCTTTTATCCTAACAGAACTGATATTAAGCAGAATATTTTGGAAAGTTTTAGGTGTCTAATTAACTATTTACATTTACCTGCCACTAGGATTAAAGTCTACGTGAGAGGAAGGTGAGAAAAATGATTAAGTTTCTGCATGCATAATTTATCAAGTATAAAATGCTTCTTGCAATTTTATTCTATTCTCTTTACTTTCAATTTAATATTTAAAACAACACGTTAACATTAGAGAAGAAGGAAGGAAAGAGAAGGAAACATTATTAGTGTGTACCCATCCTATTAGGCCATTTATCTTTGGACATATTGCAGTCTCAAATGACAGAGTATGTGACCAAGTCGGATTAGTCCTAGTATATAATTCTATGGAAGAATTCCGAACATATCTTTTTCAAGATAAAAACACATAAAAAAGGAGACTAGTCGTGTGTAAAATGAAAAAAAAGAAACATATTTTTTCTGCACTCTGCTTTGGGACAGAAGTGTGTGATATGATGCTTGGAACTGCCACAAACCTGTTTTGAATGTAAGACAAACTTCCTTTCTCTAGCTATTTTGGCACGTGAGATAATGGAATATCTTGAACAAATGAGCCACTCTTAAGTCCAATGGTCAGCTATTTACTGTCAAAACCTTATCACTAATGAAGAACATTAATTTATTTAAGCAGCTTCATTTAATCTTTTTTAAAAGGAAAAAGAGGTGTTTGGCTGAGCTAAAATGGTCTCAAAAATATGATGTGCATACAGAATAGGCAAAATATGTGGTATGACATTTCACTGAACTGGTCTGTGTGTGCATTTCTGTATTGTGTCCATTTATAGACAGGGTGAGGAAGTTGTCACTGACTCTAGTCCATTTTTCTTCTCATCTCATTACGTGCCTGTTTAACAGAAAAACACATATACACTCATGCATGGACACATATTATGAAGATTCTAATACAGGGCATCCAAATAATTAATTTTTACTGATTTGAACATGTGACAATTTACATATAAAAGTGATTATCCAGACCAGAAAGTGAGAGATTTACAAGTAAAATATATGTAGAAATATTTTTCTCCACGTTAAAGCTGTCAACTATCACTATTGAAAAACACGTGCAGTACATAAGTTGTTTGCATGCATATGTGAGTACATTCATATGAATAAACACATATGTACATATATGCACATAAAAGATATATACTGCAGAAGAAAAAAGGAATATCTTTTCTTTATCCATCATTCGTTAATGGCTGAGATGCCTACAACAAAGGACCAGTTAGGAAGAGAAAAACATTAACAGATGTATATAATACAAATTTTACATGACGTGGGAGCCTTCATAAGGAAATTCAGACCCAAAGAAAAGGGAAACTTGTGTATTTTTATGCTTAGGTTTAAGAGTGGACAGTCATGGGAAAATATAATTGGACAGCGTGAGAATGACCCACTGGGTAAACTAGGGAAGAATTTAGCAATGCCTATTTGTTCAGATTCTCCTTGGTATCTGTGTGTCTTAGGCTCCTTTCCTCTGGGTATACAGAGGCGACCTCTCAATTAAGGAACCTATGACTTGCTTTAGGAGAAGTAAAACAATTCTTCCTAGGTTTTATGACCTGCTTCAGAGAAGAGTGAGGAGAAGGTCAGAGAGATCTTCCTATTTCTCCTGTTTTCTCAAATGCCAGAGTACCATATTTTGGGGTAGCATGTCCTGAACTCCATCAATACCATTATTTTTCACCTAAGATAAATAATGTAATGAACATTATTTTATTTTTATTATAATTACAAATGTTTTTCTTTTAAAAAGAGACATTATATATGTGCTGTTAATAAAGACATATCATCATCAATTAATGCATATGCCAAAAAGTGGAGAGAGAAAATGCTAAGAAATTAAAACAATTACATTAGCTCTGTATTGACATACACAACATTTAATAACATACAACCAGTAAATAGTTTGCCTGAAGAGGTAATAAATGGTTCTGTTTTTTTTATCTCTGGCTTCTAAATTGCAGAAATAAAATTTCATATATTTTGGGACACATGGTGTTCATAGGTAAGCATTTCCAGAAACAGAGGTGAGGTGGAGATTCTTGTACAAATGAGTTATTGAGGGAATGATCTCAAGAGAAACATGCCAGTGAACATGGGAATGCACCTATTTCTTTAAAATCGGAAAATCTTTTAAAATCCTGATTTCAGTTCCCTCAAACAAATATCCAGAAGTAAGATTGTTGGATCACATGGTAGTTCTCTTTAAATTTTTTAAGAAACTTTCATACTGTTTTTCATAGTGACTGTATCATCCTACATTCCCAACAGTGTATCAGGATTCTCATTTCTCTACATCCTCACCAATACTAATTATCTCTGTTTGTTTTTATTATAGCCATCCTAGCAGATGTGAGGTTATATCTCATTGTGGGTTTGATTTACATTTCCTTGATGGTTAGTGATATTAAATATTTTTTCATATTCCTGTTGGCTATTTGTATGTCTTCTCCAGAAAGAAATTTATTCAAGTCCTTTACCCCTTTTCTAATTAAGTTACTTGGTGTTTCAATATGAGTTGAAGAAGTTTATCATATATTTTGTATATTAACCTTTTATCAGATGTGTGATTTGCAAATATTTTCTATTACATAGATTGCTTTACATTCTGTTATTTCCTTTGTTATGCAAAAGTCTTGTTTTTTATTTTTTATGGTCCCACCCACCTATTTTTGCTTTTGTTACCCATGATTTTGGTGTCCAATTCATAAAATCATTGCCAATAACAATGTCATGAAGATATTTATCTACGTTTCATTCTGAGTTTTACAGGTAAAGGTGTTTTATTTAAATCTTTAATCCATCTTGAGTTGGTTTTTGTGCATGATATAAAGGTCGACTTCATTCTTCTGTATGTGAATATTCAGTTTTCCAAATACCATTTGTTGAAGAGAATATCCTTTCCATTTTGTATTTCTTGGCACCCTTGTAGAACATCACTTGATATTCTATTAATAGGTTATATTCTGGGCTCTATTCTGCTCTATTTATCTGTCTTTATGCTAGTACCCTACTCTGCTAACTACTGTCTCCTTTGTCCCTACATTGAGTTGTTGCAATAGAGACCATATGGCTTTGCAGACCCTAAAATATTTATTATCTGTCCCCATACAGAAAAATTTACCCACCCTTGAACTAAACAAAAGTGTGATTTTAGGAGATGTCTGTCCTCACTTATTTCCCAGGGAAATTCTGCTATGTAGATCATGACACAAAGCCATTATACTTATAAAGTCGTGGTTTGTGCTGCTATGGCCCCATGGGTTGGCCATTGGCTTCAGTACAGGGCCAATGGAGCTTTGCTAAGGAGTCTAATCTCCAAATCATCTCAATGTAAGATGACTCTCATCAGTCAAGTGCAATCCTCCAGAGAAGAGGGCAGATATGAGTCAGCCAATAGTTACTACTGCCAGGAAACCAGTGTCCCAGCCTGATAAATGTCAGCTGAACAGTGCAACAAGAGCATTTTTGTCTTACCGGTAGAGTCTTACCGGTAGAGACTTGTTTTTACTGCAAATCACACGACTAAATATTCAGAATATGTAAACATGAGGACATTATTTAAGTGAAATAAGCCAGGCACAGAAAAGTATTGGAGGGATGCAAAACTACCTTTACAGAGGGATGACTTTTTGTATATCCAGTTTTTACGGGGCCAACTGGGGGACTTGTGTTTATGGATTTTGGTATATAGAGGTCCTGGAACCAATCCTCTGTATATACAGAGAGAGGACAGTGCATATTAAAGTTCATACAACTGTACTATGTGCCCCCTCCAGCAAAAATAAAGTTTACTGTATGTTATTTTCAAGTTACACATGTAAACACACAAATGCACATACAATGTTAACCTGTGCTCAAGTTTTGCAAAAATTCTGAGCTCCTCACACCCATCCTTGTGCTGGACTCTTTCATGGAGCTCTGTAGTTTGTACTTAAAGTTAGCACCTACATTTCTATTTACATCAAACAGCCACTATCCTATACAAAGACTTGAGTCATCCCAAAATTTGGAAACCCTATGTCATTGGGTGTCCAATTGACAATTAGTAATAATTGAAGTGACTTTCTCTGTCTCTGATAAAAGCCACAATTTCTTCATGCTTGCCCCCTGAAATTCCACTTTTTCTCTGCGTATCAATGTTATTGCTCATGCACACGAAATTGGGGATTTGCCAGAAACCAGATAAATTGCACTTTCTTATACAGTCCAGAGTTAGGAAGGAACTGTGACTGTTTACATGGAAGTAGGTACATAGAGAATCAAAAATAATCTGTATTAAAGATAAAAGCTGGTATCTTTTAATGTGTCTTACATTATTGGCAATTTTATTTACCACCTCATAGGTAATCTAACAATTACAGGCTTCTGTCATGGAAGTAAGCTTTCTTAGTGTATGATGGCAAAATAGAAATACATTTTTCCTTCAGATAGGCCAAATTAAAACTGAAAGGGAAGAGAAAGAGACTCAAATCTAAATGTCCAGTCTTTCTATCCCATCTCATCAATAAGATTATATTATTCCTTTTTTCCTTGGGCGGTTGAGCAAGAGATCAGAGAGAATCCTAAAACATTTGTAGTACTGAACTTCCTTTGAACTAAAAAGCTACATGAGGACTGGGTAAAATATTTTCCTCCTTAAAGACCAATAATGGGTATATGTAACAGTATAACATTCCTAGAAATATATCTAGCAGCATCAGTTACAATTATGAATACATATACAATTTGAGCCAACAATTCTACTCCAGAAAATTTCTCTGTTCATATTCCAGAACATTTATAAAGGGGTTTAATGGAACATATTTATGATATTGACAAGGAGCATATCACAAAAATTGTTATGATTTGTTCACAACAAAATAAAACAAATAAGCAGAGAAAAAATCCTGTAAAGGTAAATGCTATTGACAAGAGCTCTCTATAAGTCATAGGTCAATAGTACTTACTTTATTTTTATTTCTGAGCATATTACTTCTACGAACAAATAAAATATTTTAAGAAAGGACAAAGTTACAGAGCATATGAGTTCAACAAATAATAGAATTTTAAAAGTTATTATGAAAATGTTTAAACAAAGAGAAAGAGAATAATCAAATAAATACCGTATACACATCACCTTGATTTAACAGTTGTTCACATTTTGCCACACTTCTCTATTTTATTGTTGTTGGAGTACATACCTTAAATTACAGACATCAAGATATTTCACCACTAAACACAGATAGTCCATAGCTTATGATGGATTAACTATAATTTTCGGCTTTACGATGGTGTGAAACTGATATGCATTTGGTAGAAAGCAGTAGCATACTGTCTTGCCTTGCTAGGCAATCTTAGTAAGCAACTGTTCCCAGTCAGCTATGCAATCATCAAGGTGTAAACAACTGATACTCTACAGCGCACTATGTTGCCAGATGATTTTGCTCAACTGTAGGCTAATGTAAGTGTTCTGGGCGCATTTAAGGTAAGTTAGGCTAAGCTACGATTTTCAGCAGCGGTTCCCAACCTTTTTGGCACCACTGACCAGTTTCATGGAGGACAATTTTTCCACAGACAGGGATGGGCAGGGAGATAGTTTCAGGATGAAACTGTTCCACCTTAGATCATCAGGCATTGGTGAGATTCTGGTAAGAAATACGCAACCTAGATTCCTTGCACACACAGTTCACAGAAGGGTTTGCTCTTCTATGAGAATCTAATGCCGCTGCTGATCTGACAGGAGGCGGAGCTCAGGCAGTAATGCTCACTCGCCTGCTACTCAATTCCTGCTGTGAGGCCCACTTCTTTTTTTTTTTTTTCCCGTGCTGTTTTCTTTTTTAATTTAATTTAATTTTATTTTATTTTATTATTATTATACTTTAAGTTTTAGGGTACATGTGCACAATGTGCAGGTTTGTTACATATGTATACATGTGCCATGTTGGTGTACTGCACCCATTAACTTCTCATTTAGCATTAGGTATATCTCCTAATGCTATCCTTCCCCCCTCCCCCCACCCCACAACATTCCGCAGTGTGTGATGTTCCCGTTCCTGTGTCCATGTGTTCTCGTTGTTCAATTCCCACCTATGAGTGAGAACATGAGGTGTTTGGTTTTTTGTCCTTGCGATAGTTTGCTGAGAATGATGATTTCCAGTTTCATCCATGTCCCTACAGAGGCCCACTTCTTAATAGGCCACTCATCAGTACCAATATGTGGCCGGCGGATTGGGAACTTCTGATTTTCAGGAAGTTTAGTAGGTTAGGTGTATTAAGTGCATTTTCAAATTAGGACATTTTAAATCAAAAATGGAATTGTGGTATGTATTGCCATCGTAAGTCCAGGAGCATCTATACTTCAGTATCCATGTCTAAAAATAAAAATATTTTTCACCATAACCATAATATCATAAACACTTCTAACAAAAGTAATAATTTTTTTTACTGATGATGATGCCATCTATTAGCAAGTTATATTCAAATTTCCCTACTTATCTTTTTAATCTTTCAATTTTTAAAAATTTTGGTAAAATAAATATCACCTAAAATTTACCATCTTAGCCATCTTTAAGTGTATGGTTCAGTGGTATTAAGTACATTCATATGGTTGTTGCTAAATCTCACCACCGTTCATCTCTAGGAAGTTTTTCATTGTGCAAAATTGAAAGTGTATACTCATTAAACAAATATTCTCCATTTTCCCTTGCTCCCAACGCCAGGCAACCACCATTGTACTTTCATACGGTATCATACAGTATTTGTTTTTTTGTAATTAGTTTATTTCACTTAACATAGTACCCTTAAGGTCCGTCCATGTTGTAGCATATATCAGGATTTCCTTTCTTTTTAAGGCTGAGTCATATACTATTGTATGTATATATCACATTTTGCTTATCTATTCATCTGTTCATGGGTTGTTTCAACATTTTAGCTACAAGAATAATGCTTCTGTGAGCATGGGTGTACAAAATCTCTTCAAGACCCTGCTTTCAATTTATTTGGATATTTGTGGAAAAATCAAATCCCTGGATCATATGTTAATTCAACTTTTAAATTTTGATGAACCATTGTACTGTTTTCTCTAACAGTTGTACCATTTTATAGTCCCACCAACAGTGCAACACAGGTTCTCATTTCCTCATGTCCACACCAATGCTTTTTATTTTCTTCTTATTTGACAGTAGCTCTCCTAATGGATTTGAGGTGGTATCTCATTGTGGTTTTGATTTTCATTTACCTAATGATTAGTGATGTTGATCATGTTTTCATGTGCTTATTGGCCATTTGTGTATCTGCTTTGGAAAAATGACCGTTCAGAATTATTGCCCGTTTTTGAATTTGGTCATTTACATTGTTAGAGTTGTTTATTTTTAGGAGTATTCTACATATCCAGGATAGTAATCCTTATCAGATAAATTATCTGCAAATACTTCTATTCTGCAAGTTGCCCTCTTGCTTTGTTGATAATATCTTTTGATGCACAAAATTCTAAGATTTTTATGGAGTACAATTTGCCTACTGTTTGTTTTGTGACATGTGCCTTTGGTGCCATATTCAAAAAATTATTGTCTAATTTAATGTTGTGAAGATTTTACTCTATCTTACCTTTTAAGAGTTTTGTAGCTTTAGGTCTTATGTTTATGTCTTAAATCCGCGTTAATTTGTGTATATGATGTTATATAACGGCCCAACTTCATTCTTTCGCATGTGAGTATACAGTTTTCTCTGGTACCACTTATTGAAATAATTTTTTTCCCTATTTAGTGACCTTGGCATCCTATAAAAAAATCATTTGACCATATATGAGAAGGTTTATTTGGGGGCTTTCAATTCCATTGGTCCATGTGTCTCCCTTCATGTTAGTATCACAGTGTTTTGATTACTGCATATTTCAATACGTTTTGAAATAAAGAAGTGTGGGTGCTCCAGGTTTTTGTTTCAGTAGTTTATGTATTTCTAGAAATTTGTTCATTTCATCAAGGTTATATAATTTATTGGCATTCAATTGTTCATTGTACTATCTTATAACCACTTTTATTTCTGTGAATCTGTATTTGTAATATCCCCACTTTGATTTCTAATTTTGGTAATTTGAATTTTCTCTCTTTCTCTCTTATTTTCCTTAGTCAATCTAGATTAAGTTTGTCAATTTTGTTGGTACTTGGAAGAACTAACTTTTGTTTCCATTGATTTTTTCTATTATTTTTCTATTTTCCATTTTATCTCTGCTTTAATTTCTGTAATTTCCTTAGTTCTCCTAGGTTGCTTTTTGTTTAGATTGTTCTCTTTTATCACATTTTAAAGCTGCAAAGATACGTTTTTGATTGGAGATTTTTCTTCTTTTTTAATATAAACAGTTACGGCTATAAATTTCTCCATGGACAGTCCTCTTGCTGCATTCCATAAGTCTTAATATGTTATGTTTTCATTTTCATTTATCTTTATTTTCTAATTTTTCTTGTGATTTCTTTGATTCATTAAATAAGAATATTTGTTTTCTACAAATCTGTGAATTTTCCTGTTTTCCTTTGTTATTGATTTCTAACTTCATCCCACTGTGATTAGGAAAAGGTAATTTGTATAGTAACCTAATTTTAAAATCAATTGAGACAATTTGTGAACTAACATATGGTTTATTCTATAAAACCTGTCATGTGGCCAGGCATAGTAGCTCATGTCTATAATCCTAGCACTTTGGGAGGCTGAGACAGGTGGGTGGATCATTTGAGGTCAGGAGTTCAATACCAGGCTGGCCAACATGGTGAAACTCCGTCTCTACTAAAAATACAAAAAAAAAAAAAAAAAAAAAAAAAAGCCGTTGCAGTGGTGATGCTTGCCTGTAATCCCAGCTACTCAGGAGGCTGAGGTGGGAGAATCACTGGAGCCTGAGAGGTGGAGGTTGTGGTGAGCCAATATCACACCACTGCACTCCAGCCTGGGTGACAGAGCGAGACTCCATCTCAGAAAAAAGAAAAACGAAACAAAACAAGACAAAAACCCTCCATGTATATTTTAGAAGAGTGTTTATTCTGCTGTTGTTGGGTAGAGTATGTTGTATATATCTTTTAGATCTAATTGGTTTATTATGTTTTTCAAGTCCTCTATTTCCTTGTTAGTCTTCTGTCTGTTTTTTCTGTTTGTTATTGAGAATGGGATATTGACATGTTCAACTTTTGTTATAGAAATGTCTATTTTTGCATTTATTTCTGTGAATTCTGTTCATATATTTTCACTAATTAATATTAGATGCATAAATGTTTATCATTGTTATATCTTCTTGCTGTATTTCACCTCTTATTAATGTATAATATCCTTTTGTCTCATATTATTTTTTTCTGTTTAAAGTCTATTTTGTCTTATATTATTATAGGCAATCAATCTTATCTCTTTTAGTTTCTACTTGTAGGAAATGTCTTTTTCCATTGTGTTGCTTTCAACTTATTTTTGACCTTTGATCTAATGTGAGTCACTGGTAGACAGCATGTAGGTGGATTATTGTTTCTTATCTATTCTGTCAATCTCCGCATTTTGATTGGAGAGTTTAAACCATTTACATCTAAAGTGATTTTGACAAGAGGGACATACTTCTATCATTTTGCTATTTGTTTGCGATATGCTTTGTAGCTTTTTTTTCCTAATTTTCTTCATTGTTGTCTTCTTTTGTGTATAGTTCTTCTTTTGTACTGAAATATTTTATTTCTCATTTCCTTTTTTTATATTCTATACTCTTTCTTTTTCTTTGGTGACCATGGGGATTATAATCAACATCCTACAGTTATAATACTCAAACTTTGATGACATACAAAACTCTGCTCCTTTACAGCACTGTCCCCAATCATTTTAGTTCTTGATGTCACAAAATTGCATCTTCATTCATCATGTCCAAAACCATAAGCTAATAATTGTTTAATATTATTAGCTAAAGATTTTTAAAAATCATTAGTTTCTTAAATTATGTAGAAAACAAAATATGATTGCAAACCTGTTACAATAATACCAGCTTTTATAATTGCTCATGCAGTTACTTTTACTGCAATATTTATTTCTTCACACAGATTTGAGCTACTGTCTAGTGTCCTTCCATTTTAACCTGCAATATTCCTTGTAGCATTTCTTGCATGGCAGGGCTGGTGGTAGTGATGTTTGTCAGCTTGTATTTATCTGAAACTGACTCAGTTTCTCCCTTTTAAATGGTCATTTTGACACAGGATTGTTGGCTAACAGTTGTGTTTTTGTTTTTGTTTTTAGCATGTTAGATATATCCACTTATTTCCTTCTGGCCTCCAGAGTTTCTGATAAAAAATCTGCCGATAATCTTATGAAGAATTCCTTGTATGGGATATGTTGCTTCCCTCTTGCTGCTTTCAAAATTTTCTTTTTGTCTTTTAACAGTTTGAGTATAATAATATTTCTTGGTGCAAGTCTCTATTATATTTAGACTTCATTAAACTGCTTGGATGTTTATATTTAAGTCTTTTATCAAATTGGACATTTTGGGCCATTATCCCTTTAAGTATCCTCTATGCCCCCTTCCCTCTTTCTTCTCCTTATACGAGTCTTATAATCATCTGTTGACCTGCATGGTGGTGTTATATAGGTTCCTTAGTATATGTTCAGATATCTGTAATAATTTTTCTTTCTATTCCTCAGACACAGTAATTTCAATTGTCCTCTCTAAAATTTCACTGATTCTTTCTTCTGCCTGCTCAAATCTGCCTTTGAATTTCTGTGGCTTTTTTTAAGTTATATTGTTCCATAGTAGAATTTCTTATTAAATCAATTTTTTATATTTTATAATTTCTTTTTGATATAATCCTATTGTTTATAATATATCATATTCTTGACTTTTTCCACATAGTCCCCTAGCAATATGAACATCTTTAAGACAGTTGTCATACAGTCTTTTTCTGGTAGATCTGCCAATGGGTTTTTCTAATATACGGTTTCTGTTCATTTATTTATTTTCCTGTGAATGAGACTTTTCTATAATTTTTTGTTGACAACTGGACATTTGAATTTAACAATGTGGTAACTCCAGAACTCACATTTCCTCCCTTTCTTAGGTTGTGATTTTATTTTGTTCTGCTTTGTTTTTATTGCTGTAGATGGTATCTTGAGTATCAGTCTGTGGTGTAAACTTAATATTTTCATTTTAGGTCTTTTGGGGCTTACATTTTTCTCTGGGCAAGCACCATGATTTTCTAACCTTCTCCACAACCTCTACTCCCTCTGCCATATAAACAGTTAATTTTGAATATTATAGTCTTTAATGTCTAACTCTCAAAAGGAGAAAAGGAGAAAATTCCTGACTCTTTAATTCCACAGAAAATCACTTCTGCCAGAGGGGGAGAAACTTGTGAAAATGTGAGCAGTTGCAACCATAATGGTCACATGCATCTGTGTCTGCACCTCTGTGATCAGAAGCAGCAATTGGTGACCAGAACATAGATTCCCAATATTTAAAGAACAGTGTTTTAAACACCCACCTTGGTTCCCACAACCTACTTGCCAGCTTGTATCAGGAACGTGTGTGGTTTTCTGCAATGGGAATGAAAGCTGGGGAGCCATTGCTGAACTAAGAGCTGAATTGGACCAAAATTGTCTGCAATGTAGTGTGCTAGCTTTCCCCTGGAAGTTGCAAATAATCCATCGACTTCAGAATTCCAAAATCATCAGACAGATTCTGTGTAATTATTTTCAAGATGTGGAGTCAGATTTGTGCTTCTTTCTACTCTACCATATTCCCAGTATCCAATTACAGAATATTTTTAATATAAAAGTGGAAACAATGTGAATTCCCACCAGTAGAAAAATAGTTTCCAAAAGTTAAATATCTGTTCAATTTAATATAACTCAATAATACAAATAAATCCCTTAGATGTATGACAATTATCTGAAAAACAGTTCAACCATAGACACATTGCTTATTTTATAGTGTATATATATATATTTAAAAGATTTTTAAAAAACACCTAAATATTACTCAGACTAAATTAGAAAACTATCACTTACTCGAAAAGTTAAAATGTATGTAAGGCAATATGAACCAAGTTATGTTTTAATTTTGTAATCTGCATATTCTTTTTCAAAAGGCCAACAGACATGTAGAATAGTATATTTTTAAAAAATAAATATTAAGTAAAAAAAAAGAATTAAAAGTTCATATATAAATTCTTAAACCATATGAATAGAAAATATCTCCAATATAAAAATACTGTTTACTAAAAACATTTTAAGTTCCCAGTTATTTGCAATTACAGAAATATTTTTCATAATTATGACTCAATGTATTTTTAAATATTACAATAGATTGAATGATATGTCATAGGCCAAATGGTATACTTTTACATTTCTCTAAATTCTCCTTCCTTTCTGCTAACAATCTGTAGCAAGCATGGCTCAAGAAGTGCAGTTGTAGAGGGATTTTTGTATTAGAATTGTTGTGTTTTCAATTGATATGCTGAGTTAAGGCAAGCTCTCTAGGGAAAAGATGACTTTTGGCAATTTGCTAAATGTCTATGGAAACTTTGCAGTTTTAATAAATCATAATAAGGTAGACAGCCGAATTAGACAATGATAATATACATAAATAACCACATTTAAATAGAATCAACTAAATAAGCGTCTGGAGTATTTTAAATGATATTATAATAAAATTGCTCTTTTACTTCAATCCTGAAATTTTAACAGAAAAAAATTATTTCTCTTTTTAAAAAATATAAGTTTTTATATTAACTCTGAAAATTTTAGTTTCTCTCTGCCATTTCCAAAATTTTTATATCTCTTTTATTCTTGAAAATATGATACAAAAGAATCTTAAAGTTGCACATAGTTCATCTCTGTGTCCCTTAAGTATTCAATAAAATAAATATCAACACAGCCAAGAGAAAATATATTGCTCTGGGTTAGTAAATGGAAGGAAATAATAATAGAAAAGCAAATTTTAAGAGTATACATATTTTGGAGAATAACTGAAAAAAATTCTTTGTCTTATCTGCTTCAACAGTCTAACAAAACGTAACACTTGATTGCTGATATAGCTATGAAAGGAATATTTAGTTGTTTTCTATTTTGTACTTCAGTTTTATGCTTTCCTTGCTCAAATTAAATACCATTTACTCCAGTTTAAAAAAAACATTTAAGCGATCATGTATTATTAGAAAGTGTGGGGAAATTACAAAAGAAAAAGGTTTATTTGCAGCTAAAATTGCTTTCATTCTTTTGAAAACATTTCCCTAAAAAGCACTGATCTATTTGAATATATACTGACATGAAGAAAACAATTATGGTGAAAATTACATCTTTTCTTCCAGAAAGATATACCAAAATATTGATATAGTAGTGAGGTACAGGAATATATGCAAACTGTAAGTTTACTAACTTATTATAGTAGCTCTAATAAGTTTTCATAGTGTTTACTTGAAGCCAATAACAGCAAACAGCCAAGTCTAACTGTGAGTAAGAACAGTTTTCCTTTTTTATGATAATGCATTTATTCCATGCATGTGTGATTTTGGAACATTAGTAACTCAGGATAAACACAGACATAAATAAGCCATATGTGCATAGAATTCTGTAGGGGGTATTACATTATATTACAAAATTGACTATTTTGGATTCTGACAAGATAGACAATGAAGTATCTGTCATTTTGCATAGATACTATTTTTAAATTATTTACACTAAATTTAATGCCAGGGTAAAATTCAAAGAAAAATATAAAGCTATATGTTTTTTAGTCAAAATGGTAACACTATTTTAATGTACTTCCCCTTTGAGTTGTTTTATCCTTTCTTCCATAAAGTAGTTAGAATTATTATCTTGCATGCTCCCTTGGATCTCCTCCATCTGGATTATTTTGCCTCCTCCCTGCCCCCACTCAACTTGATAGTTCTCTAATCCTTCATCCATCACATTGTCTCAATTATTTAAAATCCCTCTTTCTACTTGTGATGACTTCTACCTTAGCTGGACATTTTACAAAACACAAGGATAAAGGTGCTAAATTCAGCATAAAAGTAATTCACCCAATGCTGTAGTCAAAAGAAGGCAGGGATAGGTATGCTTTTATCAGACAAAATAGATCTTAAAAAGAAAAAATCATGACAGACTATGAAGGACGTTACTAATGATAGAACAGTCCATTCATTTTGAAGATATAACAATTGTAAGTATATATTCACTAAACTTCATGCATCTAAATACATGAAGCAAACATTAGCAGACTGAAGAAAGAGACAGCAATACACATAGTAAGAGGCTTCAACATTCCACTTTCAATAATAGATATAATGCACTGAGAGAAAATCAATAAGTAAACAGAGGCCTTGAATAACACAATTAATCAAATGGATCAAACAGACATATCAAAAACATCCCACCCAATAGCAGTAGAAGATACATTCCACTTAAGCATACACAAAAGACTTTGCAGTATAGGTGGTATATTAGGTCATGAAACAAGTCTTAACAAATTTAGAAAGATTGAAGTCATACTGAGCAACTTTTTCAACCAATGTGGAATGAAACTAAAAATCAATAACAGAAGGAAAACTTAAAAATTCACAAATATATGAAAAAGGGCACATTCTTGAACAATCAATGCATCAAATAATCAAAAAGGGAATTAGAAAATATCTTGAGACAAACGAAAATGGCAAAAACTCCAAAACTTCAGAGATTCAGAAAAAGCGGTATGAAGAGGGATGGTAATAATAAATGCTTATATTAAAACAGGAGAAATATCTTAAATAAACAACCTACCTTTGCCCATTAAGGATCTAGAAAAAGAATAACAAACTAAGCTCATGGTTAGCAGAAGAAAGAAAATCATAGATTATAACGGAAGTAAGTAATATAGAGAACAGAAAAACAGCAAAATTTACTTAAAAAGCATATTAGTTTTGAAATAAAAAAAATGAAAGACTCTTTAGACCATGAAAAAAGAGACTCAGTTAAATAAAATTTTTAAATAGGAGACATTACAACTGATGCCACTAAAATCATAAGAAATAAGAGACTACTGTGAAAAATTATTTGGCAACAAATGAAATAGTCTAGAAGAAATGAATAATTTAATAAAATAAAAAAATACTGTTTAAAAAGAAAACTTTAGTCAAATTAAATTTAAAAGAGTTTGTGCAAAGAGCGATAAATGAATGGGGCAGCCTCCAGAGCCAGAGTAGGCTCAGCAACTCCAGCTCAGCCACGTGGGAAGATTTATGGATCAAAAAAGGAAAATGAAGTACAGAAAATGGAATTGAGGTACAGAGACAGCCGGATTGGTTACAGCTTTCTGTTTGCCTTACTTGAACACAATTTGAACAGTTGGTCACTTTTGGCCAAAACTCAGTGACTGTCACAAGAGTAGGCTACAGTCTGTTTACAACTCCATTTAGGTTATAGTTCACAATGTAAAGAGACACTGTTAGGCTGAACTTAAAACATGTAAGGAAGAAGCTTTAAGCTAAACTTGATTTAATACTACCAAAACTTAATGAATACATAGAAAATCTAAATAGATAATAACCAATAAGGAGAATGAATAAGTATCAGAAGCCTCCCAACAAAGAAAAGCCTCACTGGTAAATTTTCTCAAACATTTAAATAAGAATTAACATGAATACTTTTCGTTCTCTTCCAAAAAAAAAAAAGATAAGGGAAGAATTTCAAACTTTTTATGAGGCCAACGTTACTAAAATAATAAAGCCAGACAAAGAAAAAGACACCACAAAAAAAAAAAAAAAAAGAAAATCACAGGTCTATATCCCAGATAAACAATGTAAAAATCCTCAATAAAGCACTGGCAAACCAAATTCAATAACTTAAGGACCATTCACCATAACCAACTATAATTTACCCCTGGGATGCAAGAATGGTTCAACACACACAAATAAATAAATGTGATATATAACACTAAGAAAATGAAGGACAAAGAAACACATGATCATTGCAATAGTTGCACAAAAAGTGTTTGACCAAATTCAGCAACCTTTCATTATAAAAACTCTCCACAAACCAGCAACAGAAAAAATTAACATGACATAATTAAGGTCATATGTGAAAAGACCACAGTTAACATCATACTCAACAGTAAAAAACTGAAAGCTTTCTCTCAAAGATTAGAAACAAGGCGTTCATGTCCACTTTTGCCTCTTCTGTTCATTATATCACTAAAAGTTTTTAGCAAGGGTGATTAGGCAAGAAAGTATTAAAAATAAATGAATAAATAGGAAAGGAAGAAATAAAATTATTCTTTTCAGATGACATAATCCTATATGTAGAAAACCCTAAAATTTCTACCAAAAACTGTTAGAATTAATAAGTGAATTCAGTAAAATGGCAGGATATAAAATTAAAATACAAAAACAATTGTGTTTCTATACACTAAAAACAAACTCTTTGAAAAGGTAGTAAAGAAAGTGATTTTTTTCTACAATAGTATAAAAAAGAATAAAATTGTTAGAAATAAACTTAACAAAGGAATAAAAGACTTGAGACCCGGTAAAGGCAAAACATTAATAAAAGAAATTAAAGAAAGCACAAATAAATGTAAAATATCCTGTGTCCATGGATTGGAAGACTTAATATTGTTAAAATTGTCATAATTCCCAGAGCAATCTTTAAGTTCAGTTAACTCTCTATTCAAATCCCTATGCCACTTTTTACATAAGTGGAAAAAATTATAAAATTTATATGAAAGCATAAATAATTCTGTATAGTCCAAACAATGTTGAACCAAAAGAACAAAGCTGAAGGCAACATACTTTCTGACTTTAAAATACAGTGGCTTCCTCTTATTTGTGAGGGATATGTTTCAAGATCTCTAGTGGATGCCTAAAATCTTAGATGATGCCAAACTCTATATATTATAATTTTTTCATCTAGTGACTGAGAAGGCTACTAAGTGACTAACGGGTGGGTAGTATACACAGTGTAGATATGCTGGACCCACGGATGGTTCACATCCTAGGTAGGATGGTTGGAACAGTTTGAGATGCCATTACATTATTCAGAAAGACTTAAAATTTAAAACATATAAATTGTTTATTTCTGAAATTTCTATTTAATATTTTGGAACTGTGGCTTACTGCAGGTAACTGACATGGTGGAAAACAAACCCACAGATAAGGGAGATACTACTGTATATTATGGCATATTGTATATTACTGTAAGTTACAGTAATTACAATAATGTTACTGCCATAAAGATAGACATATAAAACTATGAAACAGAATAGACCCCAGACAATAACCCTTGAATATACTGTCAATTGATCTTTTGCAAGGGTGCCAAGAGTACACGATAGGGATGGGATAGTTTCTTCAACAACTGGTGTTGGGAAAATTGGATATTCCCATAATAAAAAATAAAATTGGAAACTTATTTTACATCATATACAAAGATCAACTCAAAATAGATTAAAGGCTTAAACAGAGACCTAAACTGTAAAACTCTAAGAAAACATAAGGAAAAATATTCATGACATTGGCATTGGCAATGAATTTAAGGATAAGACACCAAAATTGAAGGCAATAAAAGCAATCATAGACAAGTGGGACTACATATAACTAAAAAGCTTCTGAACAGCAACTGCAACAATCAACAGAGTGAAAAAAGACAGCTAAAATATTTGCAATTGTTAAAGGTTAATATGCAAAGTACATGATTAAGTCCTTCAACTCATACTAAAAAAAAAAATACTGATTTAAAAGAACTTGACAAATAACTTGAATGGACATTTTTCTCTAGAAAAACATAAAAATGGCCAACAGGTATATGAAAATATTCTGAACATCACAAATCAACAGAGAAGTGCAAATCAAAACTATAATGAGATAGCACTTCATACCTGTTATAATGATTATTACAAAAAATGAATAAAACAAAATGTAAAAAGTGTTAGCAAGTATGTGAGAAATTGCAATATTAATATAAGTTGATGAGAATGTATTATGGTGCAGGTGCTATGAATAACAAGTATGAAGTTTCCTTAAAAAATGCAAATAGACTACCACAGAATATAGAAATTCTACTTCTGGGTAATTAATCCAAAAGAAAAAATTATGATCTTGAGGAGATATGTGCACCCTTATGTTAACTGGAACATTATTTACAGTAGATAAGATACAGAAACAACCTAAATGCCCATCAGTTGATTAGTGGATAAAGAACATGTTATATACAAATACAATAAAATATTATTCAGCTTTTAAAAATAAGGAAATCTTGTAATATGCAACAACATGGATGAACCATGAAGACATTATGCTAAGAGAAATAAGTCAGTCACAGAACTACCACTACCACATAATTCCACTTACATCATCTATCTAAAATAGTCAGCACCATTAGAATCTCAGTAGAAAGTAGATGGCCAGGGGTAGGGGAGAGGGAAAAAGGGGGAGATGTTATTCAATGAGCATAAATTTTAATAATGCAAGAGGAATGAGATTAAAAGATCTGCTGTACAACATTGTGCCTATAATGAACAATAGTCTATTGTGTTCTTAAAATTTTGGTAAGCAACTAGATCTCATGTTAAATGTTCTTACCCCAGTATATTTTTTTAAATCAACAAATTAAAATAATAATAATAATAATTACTTTAAGATAAGAAGAGATTTCTTCTTAGATACCTTGCTGGAGTACAAAACCACCACATTTTACCTTAAGATATGCTCCATCTTCTCTCTTGAACAGTAGGTCTAAATAGGGTTAATTTACAGCATACTCCATTTGAGGATATATTAGTTGTCAATATCACTACATGCCAGATAAAGTAAAAACATCTAGCTGTCCTTTACAGGTAGAAGCTCTCCAGTTAGTCATAAGACTAAATTCTGAGGGTGCTGATAAAGCGATTTGGGATATAAAATTGAATTTGTGGCATTATCCCAAATTACAAGATCTAACATTCTGAAAAAGGACCTTGGAAGGTGATAAACCCACTTATATAATGCTCGCTAGAACCATGGAAAAGTGACTGTCCATGCTGAATAAATATGAGATGCCAGAGTTGCCTCTCAGATGGTGAAAGAGAAACCCTGCTGAACTGGACATGCTGTCAGAAGGCTCACAGATGATAGTGTCCTGTAGGAAGGTGACAACACTAAGCGGTGCACAAGTAAAAGAATTACTCCTTCTGATACCAAGGCTAAAAGTAGATGCATTAGTCTATTCTCATACTGCTAATAAAGACATATCTGAGACTGGGTAATTTATAAAAGAAAGAGGTTTAATGGACTCACGGTTCCACATGGCTGGGGAGGCCTCACAATCATGATGGGAAGACAAAGGAAAAGCAAAGGTATGTCTTACATGGCAACAGGCAAGAGAGAGCTTGTGCAGGGGAACTCCCCTTTATAAAACCATCAGATCTGGTGAGACTTATGCACTATCATGCAAACAGCATGGGAAAGACTCACCCCCATAATTCAGTTACCTCCCACTGGGTCCCTCCCATGACATGTGGGAATTATGGGAGCTGTGATGCAAGATGAGATTTGGGTGGGGACAAAGCTAAATCATATCAGTAGGAGAAGCTACTACAAAACTTGATTAATTATTGCAAGACAATAGAGGCAGGGCAGTGGTGTTTAACCACTGGAAGAGAAGGGATCATAACCATAATAATAACTGGCAAGTTTGAGCGGCAGCCAAAGGGTAACAAAGAGCACAGGGTTATAAATATGGTCAATAGAACACAAAACATCTAGGGAAACACAAGTGGGCAGTCAACTAAGTTACTATTCAATTTGTGCCAACAGAAAACTTGAAGGGTGAAATAACTGTGTACTGAAGACAATTGACCCATTTAAAAGTACTGATTGCCCAGTTTCTGGAGCTAAGCCAGTTTTACAATTAGAATGCATTGCCTGAAGAAGCAGAGAAATCCCCAGGGGAAAGGAGTATGGAAAACCATAGTGAGTAACCTACACAAAATGTATATCCTAGTGCTTCACTAAAGAGACTCATGTTAATTTCCTCTGGTAACTGTGGACTGGAAAGCAGAAGATTCTCTGACATGTTGAGGGATGTCAGAAACAAGGCCTTGTTGACGTCAATAACATCATCATGCTGTCATGCCCCTTCGCTGTCAGAAAAGGAATATATTGTGACACATGTGGTAAAGGGAAATAATATAAATAGAGCTCTAGCCAGGGACTGGCCTACAGACCTTACAATGGTAACCTGGTTGTCATTTCATCACGCTATACCTTTCTTTAGTCCAGAGAGGAAAAGCTATCATGGTATAAAACTTTAGGGAAGTCTTCAAAAACTATTACTCCCTGTAAAACAAGAAATTCAAAAACAATATTACATCCCAGGTGGCTTAAAAAATCTAATATCACCCTTGATAGTCTAAAAAGGGCCAGATTAGTGGATTAGCAGTTCTTATTATATCTTTTTTGATTCACCTATGTGACTCCTATAGAAATAGGGTGGATGCTGGAGAATGACTGTAGAATACTATAGGATCAACCTTCTTGTTGACCAAATCCCAAATCCCATGAGGATGTGACACTTTTGCTAAAGATAATTAGTATAGCCTCAGAGACCATTGATTTGGAAAATATAGTTTTCTATTATGATAAGAAAAGGATTAAAACAGTTCACATTCACATGGAATAAACAACACCTTACGGTCACAATTTTGTCCCAAAGCTACGTTAACGCTTCCACCTCTGTCATAGCTTAGTCATGAGAGATATGAACTATCTGAATATTGTACAAACCATCTCTGATATAAAACCCTGACAGGTGAATGAAGCAGGACACCTGGAATGCATTACATCAGTGACAGGGTGCACAGCCAGAAGCACATGAGGGAAGCCTAGATGCCCATGATATCCAATATTGTTACACCAGTATCCCTTCCTTGGCCTATGTCTATGAGAATATCTTATGACCGGATGAAAGATAAGAACACATCTCAATTTGGTTTATCAATAATTTGTCTTGGCATTAGCATGTGAGTCAATATCAATGAAAACTGCACTATAACATCCTATGCTATTAGCCTTGAAAAAAGTGACAGAGGAAAATCTTCCCAGTAGGTATAAATTCAGACAATGACCCTAATCATCCACTTTGTGTAGACAGAGAATTGTCTCAAAGAGGCAGTAAACAGAGGCTCGTGATTAGTATTGAGTAGCCTGGATGAAAAATATTGTATTTTTTGCTTAAAGTCTGGCTTATAAGCATATGATGTGTAAATATGTCACATATCAAAAAATGCATTCACCTCTGAAAATGGACCAATTCACAAAGAAGTCAAAAGGACTCAGCAAGGGAACCTTCGCACGCCTTTGTAATTGGCAGTCACAGGTCTAGCACGATGGGCACATGAATAAAGTGGCCATCGTGGCAGCAATGAAGGAGATGCCTGAGATAAACAGCCTGCACTCACATGACCAGTGTTAGTGTGGCAGCTTCTAGAGACCAGTGATCCACCTGCCAGGAACAGGAACCAGCGGCAGGATCCACTGAGGGAGCCAACAGCAGCTTGGTGGTAAGGACCAGTGGATTACTCTCAAGCAATAGATATCTATCTGGATAAATTTATATATTTACTGCCTGCACAGCTTTGGTATATCTGAAAATGTGTTTAATATGTTGGCATCACATTATACGTAAACTTACATAAGCACAGGGGATCCACTATCTATTAAAACATGTAGAGGAATAAGCCAATGTCCATAGATCCACATGTAGCATATCACACCAAGATACTTCTAGGCATGATAGCTGTTCAAAGGTGGGTAATCACTCCAATGAGCACACACCCTTACCATCTGAAAGGAGAAATGTGACTAAGAATGGGTGTGAAACAGTGATAGGAACAAGTTTTGAATGATCCCAAATATAATCCACCTGACTTAATACTTGTTACATGAGTACTTGGTGAGTGAAAAAACTATTAGGAAAATGTGGAACTTTTAAATAATATGACTCTCATACCGCATTGAACATTTTGGATTTTTTTAGAAGAGAGACGAGCATTAATTTTATAGTCAGCCGCAACACATTGCATGCCTCCTACAAATTGAGCATCATAATATTATCTGGAGAAAATAAATGTCATGAGCCCTAATCTGTAACTTCTAGGAAACTACTTGGCCCATGTTTTCATTTGTCAATACCTGTAGTCTCCAACCTTAATTATGTACTGTTCAATAACCTGCTTACTTGCCTACTTTAGTATAGTGTCTTATCTAAAGTTTTCATCCTCTGGGTGTTAATCTATCACTGGAAACAGTTTCAACCATAATTTTTTCACTCTTGGTCACAACTCACTCATATGACCCAGTGAAACAAATTACAGTGTTCTCTTTGCATTGATTTGACTTCTGGGCCTTTGTAAATCTTACTTCTCTAATTAGGCTGTAAAAAGAAACTGCAATATATAGATTCATAAATAGAATCAGGACAGGAGAAACATTTTTAACAGTTTTGAAGCCCAAGGGGATTTTAGAACTGTCACTGTGATGAGTTGGGTTTAAAAATTCGATAGTCTATATTAAAATAAGTAGTCTCATGAAAACACAGTTCCTGCTCTAGGCATCTCAGAGTCACTGTAGTTTTGTATATTTGGAAATGCTTAAATATACCGGAAATAAAAAATTATATTATGTTTTCTGATGACAATATTAAACATTCTATTACTTTTCATTCCTACAACTACTGTTCCATTTCATGTCCTAATCATTGCTTGTCTGTATAATTTCAACAGTTTCTCAAATGGTTTCTATTACTAGGAATCTGTCCTTCGTCAGATGACTCTCCTAGAAAACAATATCTATTTTATGTGACTTTAATATTTCAGAATCACATGGTTTCCTCATATCTACTCAGTTTTAAAACTAGTGAATATATTCATTCTACAAAGGCAATATCACATAAAACTTTGTTATATTTTAAAAAGCATGGAGACTTCTACTTATGGCCATGATAGAATAATTGGTACTGGAATAACCCTCCATAGATGAACAAATATTAAACCGAATGATTGAACAACCAGTGTACTATTTGTAAAGATCTAAAATATTGTGCCACTTTCTGATAAAATGTGCATTTACATTTATATTATTCTTCAGAAATGTATCTATTAATATAGCATTTTTCTTTGGGTATGTGTAAATAAAGTGTTAGCTATTTTCTAGTTTTAAAAATGATTTTTATAACTAGTGATTATTAACTTATTTATTTTATATTTAATTGTAATGAAATTTCCATTTATTCCTAAATGTTGATTTTAATCCCTCCAAACATAAGTTTCCTAAAAGAAGCCATCTTGATTGTCCTGTATTCTTATATATTCTTCTAACATCATCCAATACTTGGCATTGTTTACATACTGAAAACATATATGCTGAGTTTTTGAAAGGATGCATACTTATTAATTTTTTTGTCAAATAAATATTCATCCATGTTACAGGTTAAACAGCTTTCCTTTGAAGATTTTTTAATACATACATTAATCAAAATCACCATATTTGCATACATATTTTACAGTAGACGTGATAGAAATTGTAAATGGCTTGGTCATATATATTAATACTACTTACAGTAAAGAAAGCTATGTTAGCCTTCAGTTACTTTGCATCGTCTTCTGGTAAGATAAGTGGCAAAATATTTAAATCAAGTAAATGGAGAAAAGACACTAACATTATTTTATAGAAGAATACACTGGACAGATGCAAGTTAAGCAAAATCAGATTTGAGATTGGGTGAAGGGGTCTTTAAAGTGATAATGGAAAAAAATGCATACTTTGAAAAAATACCCATGAATTTCAAAACTTTTGCACAGTAATAAACCTGTACTAACTTTTTATAACATGTTTGAACAGTATCTAGTTTGAGGCATTAAGAAGAAAAAGGCATCAATTTGAAAACAGACCCTAGAAAAGTAACATGTATTCTATTCAAATTGAAGGAAGAACCAATATCAAATTTATGGTGAAGCTTGGGTAGAAAAATAATGAATCATTGATGCTTTATGATGCGTTTAGGAGGACAATAACCTAGAGAAATGAGCAGTGTACAAATGGTTAACTTGTTTTAAGAAGGGACAAGACAATGTTGAAGCCCACAGCATCAGACCACCTACATCAATTTGCTAGAAATAAAATATCTTGTTCATGCCCTAATTGAAGAAGAAGAACAATTAACAGCAGAAGCAATACACAACACAGACATCTCAACTGGTTAACCTTACACAATTCTGACTACTGAAAAATTAAAGTTGTACCAACTTTCCATTTAATAGATCCCAAAACTTGTGCCTGGGTCAGCTGCGGACAAGAGCAAAACATTCAATGAAAATTTTAAAGAAGTGAGATCAAGATCCTGAAGGCTTTCTTAAGAGAATGGTAACAGGAGATAAAACATAGCTATACCAATATTATCCTGAAGACAAAGCACAAATAAACCAATGGCTATCAAGAGTTGGAAGTGGTCCAGTCAAAGTAAAAGCAGACTGATCAAGAGCAAAGGCATGGAATCATGTTTTGGGATGCTCGTGGCCCTTTGCTTATTCTCTGGAAGTTCAAAAACTATAAATCCTGCTTATTATGAGTGTTTGAGAAAGTTAGTCAATGCTTTAACACACAAACACCCAGCCAAACTTCATCAGAGAGTCCGTCTCTGCCATAACAATGCTTCTGCTCATTACTCTCATTAACAAGGGCAATTTTATGAGAGTTTTAATGGAAAATCATTAGGCATCCCCCTTAGGGTTCTGATTTGGCTTCTTCTGACTTCGTTTCTTTCTTAATTTGAAAAACATCTGTAAAGGGCATGTATTTTCTTTAATTAATAATGTAAAAAAGACTACCTTGACATGGTTAAATTTTTAGGACCATCATTTATTTAGAGATGAACTAAATGGCTGCTGTCATTACTTACAAAAGCGTCTTAGCTCATAGTAAGAAATAAAGTTCATACTTATATTTTTATTTTTAAGTTTAATTTCTTGGTGAACTTTTTGAAGTCCCCTCATATATGAAACCTTTTCCTATAATACATACAAATAAATGTATTACATTGTACAGCAGCATTCATTCAACAAATATTGTGAGTACCCATTCCATGTCTTTAACCATAGAAGGAATTCGGATGGTATCTGTGAACAAAGCATAAAAACATCACTGTTGTCATGAAATTTAACTCCTGCTAATGGAAAATATGCAACAAATGATAATCAAATAGATATAATAAATTACATATTATGCTGAGGATGCTAAGTATTTTGGGGGAAATGAAACAAGGAAAGTGAGTTTAGAAATAATAGAGAGGAAAGTTACAATTATAAAGAGGATTGGGAAGTAGAGTGATATTTTAACCATAAGAAGATATTTTAGGAAGACATTGAAGAAGATTTTGGTCACATGGTTCTCTTGGTAAGGGGCATTTAAGCAAAGGAAAAAAATCTGTGCAAAGCCCCATGACACAGCTAATTTCACATGTTCAAGGATCAGTAAGAAGGCCCGGGAGGGTATAAGGCAGTGAGGGAGGAACAGAGGAGTAGATTAGATGGGCAAAAATATTGATATTTAACGAAGATATTTCATATTTGATAATGTTTGTCATATGTTTCACAAAGAATCATGTAGAGACTATAGTCTCTAGATTTTGTAATTCAAATCTAAAAGAATACATTATTAAAATTAAGAAAAATTAATTTCACAATAATAATAATGGAAGGTGCAGTGTGTCTTGTTCAGTTGACAAATTCAGAACCAAAAGAAAATGGAAAAATTCAGGTAATCTCATTCACATTTTATGTAAGAGAACTTCATCTCATAGCTTTTGATGACAAAATGAGATGTTACCATAATATAGCACTTTTAGGTGTTTTTAAAAGAAGTATATTCTATCCATGACACTAATAGCCCACAACTCACAATTGGTAGCAGAAGGTAGGATGTTGCTTTTCTTTAAAATCCAAATCTTTAAGCTCTCAGGGTATTTCTAAAAGAAGAGCAATTTGATTCTTTAGTTTTGTGAAAGTGAAAGCCCCATAACCTTTTATGGACCAAGTGGTTCATCACATTTGATCTGTTGAACTATAAAAGCATGAAACTTCAATATGAATATCACACAGAACTCTTACCATTTATTCTTTTGTTCCATGTGGCCACAGATTTCAGCTCTTAAAAGCACTTCTTTTACATCATTTTTTGAAGTTGGTACCTTTAATGAAAAGGTTTTCTCAATGTCCATGAATTTTGCAACTACTATAGATCAGGTGACAGCTTAACAGTAAAGAGCTTTAAAAATATTGCTTCACTTCATTTTCCATAAAATTTAAGTATACAGAATAAAATAAAAGCACTATTATAGTGAAGGCACCAGAAAAAGACTATATCAGTACTCGAATATTTATGATATAATCAGTAATATGTAAAATACATACCATATATGTACATATATATACTTATATTCAGCAGCTAGTTTACACTACCTCTCTATCAATCCCTCCACCCACCTCTCTCTCTTTCAGGTTGTTTCATATTTGCAGCTCTATTGCTTGGTGCATAAACATTTAGGATAGCTATGTTTTTTGAAGGACTGTCCCATTTATATTAATATAATATCCCTCAATACATCTGGTAATTTTATTTGCTATGAAGACTACTTTTTCTGATATGAATATATCCATTCCTGCTTTTCAAACTTATTATTTGCATGATATATGTGTCATCATTTTACTTTCAACCTGCTGATTCAAATATTCTCTTTGTAGAATTGACAAGGGGAAATTTTGGAGCAAAATGAGGCCTACAGTATGAAATCTAATATCCTGTGATAAAAACTAGAAAAAATCTTTCTATAAAAATGCTTTGCAATGTGTGGGTTCATCTCCCAAAGTGAAATCTTTGTTTTCATGCAACATGTTGGAAACACTTTTTTTGTAGAACCTATAAGGGGACATTTCATAGCCCATGGAGGCCGATAGTGAAAAACTGAATATTCTATGATAGCAACTGTAGAAGCTATATGTGAAAATGCTTTGCAATTTGCAGTTTCACTTCACAGAGTTTAAACTTTCTTTTGATTCAGCTAGGTTGGAAATACTCTTTTAGCAAAATTTATGAAGGGACATTTTGGAGCCCATCGAGGTCTATAGTGAAAAGCCAAAAAATTCTTGATAAAAACTAGACACAAGGTATCTGTGAAATAGCTTTGCAATGTGGGGATTCATTTCACAGAGTTAAATTGTTGTTTCTATACAGTAGGTTGGAAACATTCTTTTAGTAGAATCTAATAGGGGACAATTTTGAGGCAAACAGTGAAAAATTCAAAATTTCATAATAAAAACTAATACGAACTATCTGTAAAAATGGTTTGTGATGTGAAAATTCATCTCACAGTGTTAAACATCTGTTTTGATTCAGTATGTTGGAAAAAAAATTTGTAGAATCTACAAAGGGACATTTTGGAGCCCATTGAGACCAATATTGAAAAAAAAAATCCCGCTATAAAACTAGAAACAAGCTCTCAGTGAAAATGCTTTGTGATGTGTGGATTCACCTCACAGATGTAAACATTTGTTTTTATTCAGCTGGTTGGAAACACTCTTTGTATAGAGTTTACAATGGGACATTTCAGAGTCCATTGAAGTCTCTAGTTAAATACTGAATATCCTATGATAAGAAAAAGAAACAAGCTATCTGTGAAAATGCTTTGCAATGTCTGGATTCATCTCACAGTGTAAAACCTTTGTTTTAAGTCAGCAGGTTGGAAACACACTTTTTGTAGAATCTACAAAGGAACATTTCATAGCCCATTGAGGCCTACAGTGAAAAACCAAATATCCTGCGATAAAAACTAGAAACAAGCTATTTGTGAAAAAGCATTGTGATCTGTGGATTTCTTTCACGGAGTTTAACATTTGTTATTATACAGTACATTGGAAACAAATATTTAATAGAATAAGAGGAGTCTTTTTTGAGCCCATTAAGGCCTGTAGTGAAAAACTGAATATCCCATGATTAAAACTAGAAACTGGCTATCTGTAAATATTCTTTGCAATATATGGATGTATCTCACATAGTTAAATTTTGTTTTTTATTCAGAAGGTTGGAGACACTTATTTTTTACTATCTGCTTTGCCACAATTCAGTCTTCTTTGAGGCCTATAGTCAAAAACTGAATATCTCATGATAAAGCTAAAAACAATCTATCTGTGAAAATGCTTAGTGATGTGAGGATTCATCTCAACAAGTTAAATGTTTGTTTTGATTCAGCAAGTTGGAAACACTCTCTTCGTAGAATCTACAAAGGGACGTTTCGGAGCCCATTGAGGCTTATAGTGAAAAGTCAAATATCCTGTGAAAAAAACTAGAAACAAGATATGAAAATGCTTTGCAATATGTGGATTCATATCACAAAATTCAACCTTTGTTTTTACACAGCAGATTGAAAACAATTTTTTAATACAATCTAAGAGGGGACATTATTGAGCCCATTCATTCCTATAGTGAGAAATGGAATATCCCATGATAAAAACTAAAATGAACTATGTGTAAAAATGTTTTGCAATGTGTGTATTTATCTCAAAAAGTTAAACCTTTCTTTTGATTCAGCATGTTGGAAAGACTCTTTTTGTAGAATCTATGAAGCAACATTTTGGAGCCCATTGAGGCCTATAGTGAAAAACCAAATATCCCGTGATAAAAACTAGAGGCAATCTATCTGTGAAAATGCATGGTGATATGTAGATTTGCCTTCCAGAGTTAAATGTTTGTTTTGATTCAGCAGATTGGATATGCTCTTTTTGTACAGTCTACCAGGGGAAATATCAGAGCTCACTGAGGCCTATAGTAAAAAATCAAATGTCCTATAATAACTACAAAGAAGCTATGTCTAAAAATTCTTTGCAATGTGTGATTTTATCTCACAGAGTTTAACCTTTCTTGTAATTCAGCAGGTTGGAAACACTCTTTTTCTACAATCTACTAGGGTACAATTCAGAGCAAATTGAGGCCTATACTGAAAAACTGATTATCCCGTGAAAAAAACTAGAAAAAAAAGCTGTCAGTAAAAATGCTGTGCAATATGTGGATTCCTGTCACAAATTTAAACCTCTGCATTTATTCAGCAAGTTTGGAATAGCTTTTTGTAGAATATACGAAGGGAAGTTTCACACTTATAAAAGCCTACAGTAAAAAAGTGAGTATTTTGCAATAAAAACAATAAAAAAATTATCTCTGAAAATGCTTTGTGATGTGTGGATTCATCTCACAGAGTTAAACCTTTGCTTTTATTCTGCAGGTTGGATATACTCTTGTTGTAGAATCTACGAAGAGACATTTCGAAGCTCATTGAGGTCTATAGTGAAAAACCGAATACCCAGTGATAAAAACTATAAAGAAGCTATCTCTGAAAATACTATATGATGTGTGATTTCATTTCACAAGTTGAACTTTTCTTTTGATTCAACAGGTTTGAAATTTTTTTTGTAGATCTACAAGGGGACATTTCATAGCCCATTGAGGCCTACAGTGAAAAATCAAATATCCCTTGATAAAAACTAAAAACAACCTATCTGTGAAAATGCTTTGTGATGTGTAGGTCCATCTTACAAAGTTAAACTTTGTTTTGCTTCAGCAGGTTAGACTCTTTGTTTGTAGAATCTACAAGGGGACAATTAGGAGCCCATTGAGGCCTCTAGTGAAAAAACAATATCCCTCAGTAAAAACTACAAACAAGCTATGGGTGAAAATGCTTTGTGATGTGAGGATTCATCTCACAAACTCAAACCTTCGTTTTGATCCAGCAAGTTGAAAATAAATTATTGTAGCATTTAAGAATGTACAATTAAGAGTCCGTTGAAGCCTATAGTCAAAAACCCAATATCCTATGATAAAAACTAAAAAAAGCTACCTGTGAAAATCCTTTGTGATGTGTGATTTCATATCACAGAGTTAAACTTTTATTTTGATTTGGAGAAATGAAAAATCTGTTTTTGTAGAATCTAGGAAGAGACACTATGGAGCCCATTGAGGCCAATAGTGAAAAATTGAATGTCTCATTATAAAGGCTAGAAACAAGCCATCTGTGAAAATGCTTTGAGAAGTATGGATTCACCTCACAGATTTAAACCTTTGTTTTTATTCAGCAGATTGGAAACACTCCTTTTGTAGAATCTGCGAAGGGTTATTTTGGAGCCCACGGAAGCCTATACTGAAAAACTGAATATCCTGCGACAAAAACTAGAAGAAAGTATCTGTGAAAATGCTTTGCAATGTGTGGATTCATCTCACAGAATTAAACCTTTCTTCTGATTCAGCAAGTTTGAAACACTCCCTTTGTAGAATCTACGAAGAAACATGTCAGAGCCCATTGAGGCCAATAGTGAAAACCTGAATATCCCGTGATAAAAACTAGAAGCAAGCTATCTGTGAAAATCCTTTGCAATGCATGGATTTATGAAAGGATATGTCACACCTGTTGGGGTGATCAGACCCAACACCAGGTTGTGGGGTTGATGAAGTCCGGTGGAGTCAAATGATTGAGAAAAAGACAGTTTGAGAAGTAAAGTGGGACCAGGAGGCCATCACGATCATGGAGGCTGTGAAGGCCTCAAGCTCTGGGAGCCCATAGTATTTATTGGTAATCCAACAAAGAAACAGGTGGTGAGAATGGAGGTCAAAAGAGTGTGTTGCATTAAGCACATGATTTACAGCTGTGATGGTTTAGCATTTGCTCTGCCACTTGAGATAATGGAGAGCAGGTTCTTTTGACTCAAGATATAATCGATCCTGGGAGAGCAAGGAGCAAGGAGCCAGCAATTCTGGACACATTCCAGAGCCACAAACCCTGGATTCTATCCAAGCCATGAGGGATTTTATGCCCTGGGCTTAGATTATTGTGCATCAGGATAGCCTTCCACCCTTTAGCACAGACCTTGGTGTTCCAAATGCCACAAGGGGTTTTAGACCCTGGATCCTGGACATGTTCCAAGACTCTTTTACATTATGTCAGACATGCAAGCCCTGTCTCAGCTACTCCCAGCACTCACCTTTTCCCAACAACACTCATTAATGCCTACGGTAAAAATCTGAATATTTTGCAACAATAACAATAAAAAATCTATTTCTAAAAATCCTTTGCAATGTGTAGATTCATCTCACAGAGTTAAACCTTTGTTTTGATTAAGCAGGTTGGAAACACTCTCTTTGTAAAATCTAAGAAGGGACATTTTATACCATCTATGTGTGGACATTTCAGAGGCCATTGAAACCTACAGTGAAAAACTGAGTATCACTTCAAAAACACTGGAAACAACTTATCACTAAAAATTCTTTGCCATATGTCTATTCATATCACAGAGTTAATCTCTTGTCTTGATTTAGCAGAGCTGGAAATACTATTTTTGTAGAATCTATGAGGGGACATTTCAGAGCCAATTGAAGTCTATAGTGAAAAACTAAATATCCCATGATAAAAACTAGAAACAGGCTATCTGTGAAAATGATTTGTGATGTGTGGATTCATGTCAGAGAGTTAATTCTTTGTTTTGATTCAGCAGGTTGGAAACTCTCTTTTTTTATAATCTATGAAGGGACATTTTGAAATTCATTGAGTCCAAGAGTAAAAAATCAAATATCCCATGATAAAAACTAAAAAAAATCTATCTGTGAAAATGCTTTGCAGTGTGTGGATTCATCCCACAGAGTTAAACATTTGTTTTGATTCCACAGACTGGAATCACTCTTTTTGTAGAATCCATGAAGGGACATTTTGGAGCCCACTGAGGTGTACAATGAAAAACTAAATATCCTGCAATTAAAAACTAGAAACAGGCTATCTGTGAAAATGCTTTGTGATGGGTGGATTTCTCTCTCAGATTATTAAACATATGTTTTGAATGAGCAGATTTAAACTATTCTTCTTAGAATCTATGAAGGGGCATTTTGGAGCCCATGGCTAAATATATGGAAAAAGCAAATATTCTTCTATGAAAAGTAGAAACAAACTAGTTATGAAAAGGCTTTGGGATGTGTGGATCCATCTCACAGAGTTAAATATTTGTTTTGATTCAGCAGGGTGGAAACACTGTTTTTGTAGATTCCAGGAAAAGACATTACAAAGCTCCTTGAGGACTATGGTGAAAAGTTGAATATCCCACAATGAAAACTAGAAACAAGCTATCTGTCAAAAGGTCTTGTGATGTTTGGAATCATCTCTCAGAATTAAACCTTTGTTTTTATTCAGCAGGTTGGAAACACTCTTTTTATAGAATGTACGAAGGGACATTTTGGAGCCCATGGAAGAGTATATTGAGACACCGAATATCCTGCAATAAAAACTCAAGCAAAATATCTGTTAAAATGCTTTGCATTGTGTGAATTTGTCTCACAGACTTAAAAAATTATTTTAATTCAGAAGGTTGGAAATGCTCTTTTTGTAGAATCTACTAAGGGCCATTTCAAAGCCCTTTGAGGCCTACAATGAAAGACAAATTATACCATAATAAAACCTAGAAACAAGCTATCTATGAAAATACTTTGTGATGTGTAGATTAATCTCACAGAATTAAATCTTTGTTATAATTCAGTAGGTTGGAAAAACTCTTTTAGTACAATCTATGAAGAAACATTTCAAAGCCCATTGAAGCCTATAGTGAAAAACAAAATATGTGGAGATATAAACTAGAAACAAGCTATCTGTGAAAATGCTTTGGGATGTGCGGATTCATTTCACAGAATTAAATCTTTGTTTTTATTAAGCAGGTTGGAAACGGTCTCTTTTTGGATCTACAAGAAGACTTTTTGGTGTGCATTGAGGCCTATAGAGAAAAACTGAATATCCTGTGGTAAAAATGAGAAACTAGCTATCTGTGAAAATGCTTTGTGATGTGCAGATTGATCTCACTGAGTTAACTGTGCTTTGATTCAGCACGTGGAATACAATCTTTTTGTATAATCTAGGAGGAGACATTTTGGAGCCTATTGAGGTCTAAAGTGAAAAATCAAATATCCTGTGATAAATACCAGAAACAAGCTATTTGTGAAAATGCTTTGCAATGTGTGGATGCATCTCACAGATTTAAGACTTTGTTTTGATTCAGCAGGTTGGAACTACTCTTTTTGCAGAATCTACCAAGGGCCATTTTGGAGTCCACAAAGGCCAACAGTGAAAAACTGAATTTCCATGACAAAAACTAGAAAAAAGCTATCTGTGAAAATGCTTTGCAATGTGTGAATGCATCTCACAGATTGAAGACTTTGTTTTGATTCAGCAAGTTGGAACTACTCTTTTTGTAGAATCTTCAAAGGGCCATTTTGGAGTCCACAATGGCCAACAGTGAAAAACTGAATTTCTGTGACAAAAACTAGAAAAAAGCTATCTGTGAAAATGCTTTGTGATGTGTCAGTTCATCTCAGAGTTAAACCTTGGTTTTGATTCAACAGGTTGGAAATACTCTTTTTGTAGAATCTAAGAAGGCACATTTCAGAGAACATTGAGGCTTACAGTTAAAAACTTTATGTCTTGAGATAAAGACTAGAAACAAGCTACATATGAGAATGTTTCATGATGTGTGGATTCAACTCACAGATTTAAACCTTTGTTATGATTCAGCAGGTTGGAAACACTTTTTGTAGAATCTACAAAGGGGCATTTCAGAGCCCATGAAGAAATATATGAAAAAACCCTAATATCCTAGGATGAAAACTAGAAACAAGCTATCTGTGAAAATTCTTTGTGATGTGTGGATTCATCTCACAGAGTTGAACCTTTGTTTTGATTCAGCAGGCCAAAATCACTTTTTATAGAATCCACGAAAGGACATTTTGGAACCCACTGTGGCTTGTAATGAAAAACTGAATGTGCCTTGCCAAAAACTAGAACAAAACTCTCTGTCAAAATGCTTTATGATGTGTCATTTCATGTCACAGAGTTAAACTTTTGTTTTTATTCAGCAGGATGAAAGCACTCTTTTTTTAGAATCTATAAGGGAACATTTCAGAGCCTATTGAGGTCTATAGTGAAAAAAAAAATCCCACAATAACAACTAGAAACAAGCTATCTGTGAAAATGCTTGCAATGTGTGGATTTATCTCACAGAGGTAAATGTTTGTTTTGATTTAGCAGGTTGGAACAACTCTATTTTTAGAATCTATGAGGAAACATTTTGGAGCCCATTGAGGCATGTACTGAAAAACTGAATATCCCATGATAAAAATTAGAAAGAAGCTACTTGTGAAAATGCTTTGTGATGTGTGGACTCATCTCATGGAGTTAAACATTTGTTTTGATTCAGCAGGTTGAAAACACTTTTATTGTAGAATATAAAAGATTACATTTCAGAGCCAATTGAGGCCTATAGTAAAAAACCAAATCCCCCATGATAAAAACTAGAAACAAGCTATATGTGAAAATGCTTTGCGATGTGTGATTTCAAATCACAGAATTTAACCTTTGCTTTGATTAATCAAGATTTAAAGCACTCTTTTTGTAGAATCTATGAGGGGACATTTTGAAGCCCATTGAGGCCTATAGTCAAAAACAGATTATCCCAAGATAAAAAGTAGAAACAATCTATTAGTGAAAATGCACTGTGATGTGTGGATTCATCTCCCAGAGCTAAAGCTTTGTTTTAACTCAGCAGGTTGGAGACATACTTATTCAAGAATATATTAAGGGACATTTCAGAGTACATTGAGAACTATAGTAAAAAAAAAATATTCCGTGATAAAAACTAGAAAAATGTATCTCTGAAAATCCTTGGCAATGTGTGGATGTATCTCGCAGAGTTAACTTTTGTTTTGATTCAGCAGACCAAAATTACTCTTTTTGTAGAATCTACGAAAGGACATTTCAAAGCCCATTGAGGCCTGTAGTAAAAAACTGAATATTCTGCAATAAAAACTAGGAACAAGCTACCTGAAAAAATGCTTTACAGTGGGTCATTTCATGTCACAGAGTTAAATCTTTGTTTTGATTCAGTAGGTTTGAAACACTCTGTTGTAGGAACTAAAAGGGGACATCTCAGAGCATATTGAAGTCTATAGTGAATAACCAAATATCCCATGATAAAAACTAGAAACATGCTATCTGTGAAAATGGTTTGTGATGTGTGGATTCATCTCACAGACTTAAACCTTTATGTTTATTCATCAGGTTGGAAATACTCTTTTGACACAGTTTATTACGAAGTGACATTTCGGAGCACATTGAGGTCTATAGTCATAAAACTGAATATCCTGCTATAAAAACTTGAAAAAGCTACATATGAGAATGTTTCATTATGTGTGAATTTATCTCACAGAGATAAACCTTTGTTTTTATTCAGCAGGATGGAAACACTCTTTTTGTAGAATCTACAAAGGGGGGGTTGGAAACACCCTTTTTATGGAATCTACAAAGGGACATTTTGGAGGCCATTGAGGCCTATAGTGAAAAACCGAATATCCTACAATTAAAACTAGAAACAAACTATTGGTGAAAATGCTTGGCAATGTATGGATTCATTTTTATGGAGTTAAATCTTAGTTTTTATTCAGCAGGTTGGAAACACTCTTTTTGTAGTATCTGCGAAGGGACACTTTGGAACCCATTGAGGCCTATAGTGGAAAACCGAATATTCCCTGATAAAAACTAGAAACAAGTAATTTGTGAAAATGCTTTGCGAAGTGTGGATTCACCTCACAGAGTTTAGCCTTTGTTTTGTTTCAGCAGGTTGGAAACACTCTTTTGTAAAATCTACAAAGAAACATTTTGGAGTCCATTGGGGCCTATAGTGAAAAACTGAATATTTTGCCATGAAAACCAGAAACAAGCTATCTTTGAAAATGCTTTGTGATGGAAGATTTATCTCACAGAGTTGAACATTTGTATTGATTCAGCTGGCTGGCAACACTCTTTTTATAAAATCTACAATGGGACATTTCAGAGACCATTGAGGTCTATAGAGAAAGACTGAATATCCCATGATTAAAACTAGAAACAAGCTATCCATCACAATGCTTTGTGATGTTTGGATCCACTTTACTGAGTGAAACATTTATTTGGATTAAGCAGATTGGAAACACTCTTTTTGTCGAATCCATGAATGGATATTTCAGAGCCCACTGAAGCCTATAGTGAGAAACCAAGCATTCCATGATAAAAACTAGAAACAAGCTATCTGTGAACATGCTTTGAGATCTGTGGATTCATCTCACAGGGCTAAACCATTATTCTGATTCAGCAGGTAGGATAAACTGTTCTTCTAGAACCTAAGTGGGGACACTTCAGAGCTGATTTGGGCTTATAGTAAAAAACCGCATATCCCACAATAAAAACTAGAAACATGCTATCTGTGAAAATACTTTGTGATGTGTAGATTCATGTCACAAAATTAAACCTTTCTTTTTATTAAAAAGGTTGAAAACACTTTTAGTAAAATCTACTAAGTGCAGGTTGGAAACACTTTATTTTTAGAAACTACAAAGGAACTTTTCAGAGCCAAATGAGGCGTATAGTGAATAAATGAATATCCCGTGACAAAAACTAGAAACAAGTTATCTGTAAAAATTCTCTGAAATATGTGCATTCATCTCCCCAAGTTTGACTTTTGTTTTGATTCAGGAGGTTTTAAACACTTTTTTGTAGAATCTAGAAAGGGACACTTCAAAGCACATTGAGGCCTATAGTGAAAAAAAAGCATCCCACAATAAAAATTAGAAAAAAGCTATCTGTGAAAATGCTTCGTGATATGTTCATTTATTTCACAGAGTTAAACCCTTGTTTTGATTCAGCAGGGTGGTAACACTTTTTTGTAGTATCTACAAAGGGACATTTCTTAGCCCATTGTGGCCTGTATTGAGAAACAGAATATCCCATGATAAAAACTAAAAACTAGTTATATTTGAAAATACTTTATGATGCATGCATTTATCTCACAGAGTTAAATGTTTGTTTTGATTCAGCATGTTGGAAACAAGCTTCTTGTGGTATCTACGAAAGGACACTTCAGAGCCTATTGAGGCCTATTGTGAAAAAATGAACATTTTGTGATAAAAATTAGAAAGATGCTACCTGTGGAAATTCTTTGCAATGTGTGGATTCATCTCACAGTGTTAAACCTTTCTTTTAATTCAGTAGGTAGAAAACACTCACTGAGTAAAATCTAAGAAGGGACATATCAAAGCACACTGAGACCTATAGTGAAAATCTGAATATACCACGATAAAAACTAGAAACAGGCAAACTGTGGAAATGCTTTTAGATATGCAGATTCATTTCACAGAGTTAAACCTTTGTTTTGATTCAGCAGTTAGAAAACATTCCTTTTGTAAAATCTATGAAGGGACATTTCGAAGCCCATTGAGGCATATTGTGAAAAACTGAATATCCTGCCATTAAAACTAGAAACAAGCAATGTGTGAAAATGCTTTGCGATGTGCGGATTCATTTCACAGAGTTAAACTTTGTTTTGATTCAGAAGGTTGGAAACACTGTCTTTGGAGAATCTAGGATGGGATCATTTAGAGCCCATTGAGGCCTGTTGGGAAAAATCAAATTTCCCTTGATAAAAACCACGTACAAGGTATCTGTGAAAATCCTTTGTGACCTCTGGATTCATCTCACAGATTTAAACCTTTGTTTTGATTCAGCAGGTTGAAAACATTCATTTTGTAGAATCTACAAAGGAACGTTATGAAGCCCAGTGAGGCCTACAGTGGAAAATGGAATATCCCATGATAAAAAGCAGCAACAAGATATCTGTGAAAATGCTCTGTGATGTGTGCATTCATCTCACATAGGTAAACCATTGTTTTGATTCAGAAGATTGGAAACACTCTTTTTAAAGAATCTACAAAGGGACATTTAGAAGCTAATTGAGGCCTATAGTGAAAAATCGATTACCCCTCAATACAAACTAGAAACAAGCTATCTGTGAAAATGCTTTCAGATAAGTAGCTTCAGCCCAAAGACTTAAACCATTGTTTTCATTCAGCACATTGAAAACACTGTTTATGGAAAATCTATGGAGGGCAGGGTGGAAACACTCTTTTTGTAGAATCTATGAAGGGACACTGTGGAGCACATTGAGGCCCGTATTAAAAATCTGAATGTCCCATGATAAAAAGTAGAAATAAGCTATCTGTAAAAAAGTTTTGTGATGAGAAGATCCATCACACAGAGTTAAACCTTTTTTTTTTTTTTTGATTCAGCATGTTGGAAACACTCTTTTTAAAGAATCTACAACAAGACAATTCGGGGCCCATGGACAAGTATATTGAAAAACCAGGCCGGGCGTGGTGGCTCATGCCTGTAATCCCAGCACTTTGGGAGGCTGAGGCAAGTGGATCACGAGTTGAGGAGATCAAGACCATCCTGGCTAACATGGTTAAACCCCGTTTCTACTAAAAATACAAAAAAAATTAGCCAGGTGTGGTGGCGGGCACCTATAGTCCCAGCTACTCAGGAGGCTGAGGCAGGAGAATGGCGTGAACCTGGGAGGCAGAGATTGCAGTGAGCCAAGATGGCACCACTGCACTCCAGCCTGGGTGACAGAGCAAGACTCTATTTAAAAAAAGAAAAAAGAAAAACCGAATATTCTGCGATGCAAACTAGCAATAATCTATTAGTGAAAATGCATTGTGATGTGTGGATTCATCTCACAGAGTTAAACCTTTATTTTCATTCAGTAGGTTGGGAACACTCTTTTGGTAGAATATACAAAAAAGACATTTTGGTGAACAGTGAGACCTAATGTAAAAAACTGAGCCCTTTGGGATAACAACTAAAAACTATATAGCTGTAAAAATCGTATGTGATGCGCAGATTCATCTCACAGAGTTAAACTGTTGTTTTGATTCAGCAGGTTGGAAACACTCTTTTGTAGGATCTATGAAGGGACATTTTGGAGCCGACTGTGGACTATAGTGAAAAACCTAATATCCCAGGATAAAAAGTAGAAACAATCTATCTGTTAAAATAATTTGCGACGTATGGATTCATCTCACAGAGTTAAACCTTTTTTTAAATTAAGTTAAACCTTTTTTGTTGTTGTTGCTCCCCCGCAATTTGGAGTCCTTCAAATTGCTGATTCAAAACAAATGTTCAATTCTGTGAGATGAGATGCAAAGATTTTCACAGATAGCCTGTTTCTAGTTTTCATCACAGGACATTTGGTTTTTCACTATAAGCATTAAAGGGCTCTGAAATATCCCTTTGTAGATTCTACAAAAAGAGTGTTCCCAACCTGATGAATCAAAAGAAAGTTTTAACTTTGTAAGATGAATCCACACATCACAAAGCATTTTCACCCATAGCTTGTTTCTAGTTTTTATCGTGGGTTATTGGTTTTTCACTAAATGCCTCAATGAGCTATGAACTGTCCTCTTGTAGATTCTACAAAGAAAGAATTTCCAACCAGCTGAAGTAAAACAAAGTTTTAACTTTGTAAGATGAATCTACACATCACAAGGCATTTTTACAATAGGTTGTTTTTAGCTTTTATCAAGAGATATTCTATTTTTCACAGTACACCTCAATGTGCTACAAAATGTCCCCTAGTAGATTCTACAAAAAAACTTTCTAAACTGCTGAATCAAAAGAAAAGTTCAGCTGGTGAGATGAATTCGCACATCACAAAGTATTTTCAGAGATAGCTTCTTTATAGTTTTTATCATGGGATATTAGATTTTTCAATATAAGCCTCAATGAGCTCTGAAATGTCTCTTTGTAGATTCTACAAAAAAAGTGTTTCCAACCTGCAAAATAAAAAGGAAGGTTTAATTCTGTGAGATAAATCCACACATTGCAAAGCATCTTCACAGTTGGCTTGCTTCTAGTTTTTATTATGGGATATTTGGCTTTTCACTGAAGTTCTCAAGTGCTCTGAAATGTCCCTTTGTAGATTCTATAACAAGAGTGTTTTCAAACTGCTGAATTGAAACAAAGGTATAACTCTTTAAGAGGAATCCACACATCACAAAGCATATATTCAGATATCTTGTTTCTAGTTTTTAAACCATGATATTTGGTTTTTCACTATAACCCTCAATGGGCTCAGAAATGTCTCATAGTAGATTTTACAAAAACAGTGTTTCCTACCTGCTGAATCAAAGCAACAGCTTAAATCTGTGAGATTAATCCAAACCTCACAAAGCATTTTCACAGATAGCTTATTCCTAGTTTTTATTGCAGGATATTTGGATTTTCAGTGTAGGCTCAGTGGGCTCTGAAATGTCCATTCATAGGTTATATAAAAAGTATGTTCCCAAACCCCTGAAAAAAAAACAAAGGTTTAACTCTGTGAGATGAATCCACACATTGCAAAGCATTTTCACAGATAGCTTGTTTCTAGCTTTTATGATGAGACATTCGCAAGCTTTTATGATGAGACATTCGAATTTTTACTATTGGCCTCAATGGGGTCAGAAATGTCTTTTTGTAGATTCTACAAAAAAATGTTTTTTTATTTTTCTGAATCAAAATAAAGGTTTAACTCTTTTATATGAAATCACACATCTCAAAGCATTTTCACAGATAACTTGTTTCTAGTGTTTATCACTGGATATTGAGTTTTTCACTATAGGCTTCAGTGGACTCTTAATTGTAACTTCTTAGTTCTTCAAAAAGTGTGTTTCTAATCTGCTGTATGGAAGTAAGGGTTTACCTCTGTGAGACAAATCTTCACATCGCAAAGCATTTTCCCCAAAAGCTTGTTTGTAGTTTTACTTGTGTAATATTCGGTTTTGTAGTACAGTCCTCAATGGGCACCAAAATGTCCCTTCATAGATTATATGAAAACAGTGTTTCTAACCTGTTGAATCAAGACAAAGGTTTAACTGTCAGATGAATCTACACATTGCAAAGCATTTTCATAGGTAGCTTGTTTCAAGTTTTCATTGCAAGATATACGTTTTTTCATTATAGGCCCCAAGGGCTCCAAAATGTCTTAGAGTATTTCAAATCTGCAGTATAAAAACAAGGTTTAACTCTGTGAAACAAATGCATACATCACAAAGAATTTTCACAGAAAGCTTGTTTCTAGTTTTTATCAGGAGATACTCGGTTTTTCACTATAGACCTCAATGGGCTTTGAAACTTCCCTCCGTAGATTATACAAAAAGAGTGTTTCCACCTTGCTGAAACAAAAAAAAAAAAAAAGGTTTAACTCTTTGAGATGAATCAACACATTGCAAATCTAATTCACAGAGAGCTTATTTCTAGGTTTTTTTTTTTTTTTTTTTGAAGGGTATTGTTTTTCACTATAGGCACCAATAGGCTCCTAAATGTCCCTTCATAGATAGATTCTACAAAAAGAGTGTTTCCAACCTGCTGAACCAAAAGAAAGGTTTAATTCTATGAGATGAAATCATGCACAAGAAAGCATTTTCTGAGATAGCTTTTTTATAGTTTTTATCACTGGATATTCTGTTTTTCACTGTAAGCCTCAATGGGTTTTGAGGATTGTACCTTTGTCGATTTGTACCAGAGGAGAGTTTACAACTTCCTGAATCAAAACAAAGGTTTAATGTTGTGAGATAAATCCACAAATTGCAAAATATTTTTACAGAAAACCTGTTTCTAGTTTTTATCATGGGATATTTGGTTTTCACTATAGGCCTTGGTGGGCTAAGAAATGTCCCCTCGTCAAATCTACAAAATAGGTTTCTCCAACCTGCTGAATCAAAATTAACATTCAACTCTGTGAAATGAATCCACACATCACAAAGCCTTTTTTTTTTTTAGGCAGAATCTCACTCTGTGACTCATGCTGGAGTACAGTGGTGTGACCTCAGCTCACAGCAACCTCCACCTCCTGGGTTCAAGCGATTCTTATGCCTCAGCCTCCTGAGTAGATAGGACTACAGGCACATGCCACCATGCCCAACTTTTTTTTTTTTTTTTGTATTTTTAGTAGAGACGGGGTTTCAAAATGTTGGCCAGGCTGCTCCTGAACTCCTGACTGCAGGTAATCCACCAGTCTCAGCCTTCTAAAGTGCTGGGATTACAGGTGTGAGCCACTGCGCCCAGCCATGAAGCATTTTCACAGATAGCTAGTTTCTAGTTTTTATCACCAGATATTCAGTTTTTCACTATAGTCCTCAGTGGGCTTTGAAATGTCCCCTTGTAGATTCTACAAAAATAGTGTTTTTGACCTCCCAAGTCAAAACAAAGGACAAACTCTGTGAGATGAAACTACACATTTCAAAACATTTTTACAGATAGCGTATTCTAGTTTTTAATCATGATATATTCACTTTTTCACTCTAGGCTCCAATGGGCTCAGAAATGTTTTTTCATTGATTCTACAAAAAAAATTGTTTCCAACTTTTTAAATCAAAACAAAGATTTAACTTTGTGAGATGAATTCACAAATCACAAAATATTTTCACAGATAGTATGTTTCTACTTTTTATCAAGGGTTGTTCTTTTTTTTATTGTAGGCCTCAGTGGGCTCTGAAATGTCCCCTTATAGATTTTACAAGAAAAGTTTCTCCAAGCTGCTGAATCAGAAGAAAAGTTTAACTCTATGAGATAAAATCACACATCACAAAGCATTTTCAGAGATAGTTTTTTAAATAGTTTTAATCATGAAATATTTGTTTTTTCAGTATTCGCCTCCATGGGCTCTGAAATGTACTATCATAGAGTAAACAAAATTAGTGTTTCCAGCATACTTAGTCAAAACAAAGGATTAACTCTGTGAGATGAATCTGCGCATTGCAAAGCATTTTAACAGATAGCTTGTTTCTAATATTTATCATGGGATATTCGGTTTTTCAATAAAAGCCTCAAAGGGTTCCGAAATGGAACTTCTTAGATTCTAAAAAGAGACTGTTTTCAACCTCCTGAATAAAAACAAAGATTTAACTCCATGAGATGAATCCACACATTGCAAAGCATTTTCACAAATAGATTTTATCTACTTTTTATCATGGAATATTGGGTTTTTCACAATAGGCTTCAATGGACTCTATATCACCCCCTATTGAATTCTACAAAATGAGTGTTTCCAACATGCTGTATATAAACAGAGGTTAACTCTGTGAGATGAATCTATATAAGCAAAGCATTTGCACAGAGAGCATGTTTCTAGTTTTCATAGTGAAATATTCAGTTTTCAGTCTGTGAGACCTCAATGGGCTCTGAAATGTCCCTTCGTAGATTGTACAAAACTGGGTTTCCAATCTGCAGAATCAAAACAAAGGTTTAACTCTGTGAGATGAATCCACACAACACAAAGCATTTTCACTAATAATTTGTGGCTAGTTTCTATCATGGGATATTTTGTTTATCAATATGCTCATCCATGGAAACCAAAATGTTCCTTTGTAGATTCTTAAAAAAAAAGTGTTTCTAATCTGCTGAATCAAAACAAATGTTTAACTCTGAGAGATGATACACACATCACAAAGCATTTTCACAGAAATCTTGATTCTAGTTTTTATCAGGGAATATTTGGTTTTTCAACATAGGCCTCAATGGGCTTTGAAATGTCCCTTCTTAGACAAAAAAAAAAAAAAAAAAAGTTTTCAAACTTTGAATTACAACTAAGGTTTAACTCTATGAGATGAATCCACACATTACAAAGCATTTTCACAGATAGCTTGTTTCTAGTTTTTATAGAGGGATATCCCATTTTTCACTATATGCCTCAATGGGCTTAAAAATGACCCTTCATAGATTCCACAAAAAGAGTGTTTCCAAACTGTTGAATCAAAGCAAAATTTTAACTCTGTAAAATGAATGAACACATCACAAAGCATTTTTGTAGATAGCTTGTTTCCAGTTTTTATCACAGGATATTCTGGTTTTCACTACAGGCCTCAATGAGCTCTGAAATGTCCCTTCATAGATTCTACAAAAAAAGTGTTTGCAACCTCCTCAATCTAAAGAAAAATTTAACTCATTGAGATGCCCACATTGAAAAGCATTTTCACACACAGCTACTTTCTAGTTTTTTTGCTGGATATGTGGGTTTTTCACTATAGGCCTAAATGGGCTCCAAAGTGTCCCTTTTAGATTCTACAAGAACAGTTTTTTCCTAAAGCTATCCCTCCCCCCTCCCCCCACCCCACAACAGTCCCCGAAGTGTGATGTTCCCCTTCCTGTGTCCATGTGTTCTCATTGTTCAATTTCCACCTATTAGTGAGACATGCGGTGTTTGGTTTTTGTTCTTGCAATAGTTTACTGAGAATGATGATTTCCAATTTCATCCATGTCCCTATGAAGAACATGAACTCATCATTTTTTATGGCTGCATAGTATTCCATGGTGTATATGTGCCACATTTTCTTAATCCAGTGTACCATTGTTGGACATTTGGGTTGGTTCCAAGTCTTTGCTATTGTGAATAGTGCCGCAATAAACATATGTGTGCATGTGTCTTTATAGCAGAATGATTTATAGTCGTTTGGGTATATACCCAGTAATGAGATGGCTGGGTCAAATGGTATTTCTAGTTCTAGATCCCTGAGGACTCACCACACTGACTTCCACAAGGATTGAACTAGTTTACAGTCCCACCTACAGTGTAAAAGTGTTCCTATTTCTCCATATCCTCTCCAGCACCTGTTGTTTCCTGGCATTTTAGTGATTGCCATTCTAACTGGTGTGAGATGGTATCTCACTGTGGTTTTGATTTGCATTTCTCTGATGGCCAGTGATGGTGAGCATTTTGTCATATGTTTTTTGGCTGCATAAATGTCTTCTTTTGAGAAGTGTCTGTTCATGTCCTTTGCCCACTTTTTGATGGGGTTGTTTGTTTTTTTCTTGTAAATTTGTTGGAGTTCATTGTAGATTCTGGATATTATCCCTTTGTCAGATGAGGGGGTTGCAAAAATTTTCTCCTATTTTGTAGGTTGCCTGTTCATTCTGATGGTAGTTTCTTTTGCTGTGCAGAAGCTCTTTAGTTTAATGAGATCCCATTTGTCAATTTTGGCATTTGTTGCCATTGATTTTGATGTTTTAGACATGAAGTCCTTGCCCATGCCTATGTCCTGAATGGTAATGCCTAGGTTTTCTTCTAGGTTTTTTATGGTTTTAGGTCTAATGTTTAAGTCTTTAATCCATCTTGAAATAGTTTTTGTATAAGGTATAAGGAAGGGATCCAGTTTCAGCTTTCTACATATGGCTAGCCAGTTTTCCCAGCACCATTTATTAAATAGGGAGTCCTTTCCCCATTGCTTGTTTTTCTCAGGTTTGTCAAATATCAGATAGTTGTAGATATGCGGCATTATTTCTGAGGGCTCTGTTCTGTTCCATTGATCTATATCTCTGTTTTGGTACCAGTACCATGCTTTTTTGGTTACTGTAGCCTTGTAGTATAGTTTAAAGTCAGGTAGCGTGATGCTTCCAGCTTTGTTCTTTTGGCTTAGTATTGACTTGGCGATGCGGGCTCTTTTTTGGTTCCATATGAACTTTAAAGTAGTTTTTTCCAATTCTGTGAAGAAAGTCATTGGCAGCTTGATGGGGATGGCATTGAATCTATAAATTACCTTGGGCAGTATGACCATTTGCATGATATTGATTCTTCCTACCCATGAGCATGGAACGTTCTTCCATTTGTTTGTATCCTCTTTTATTTCATTGAGCAGTGGTTTGTAGTTCTCCTTGAAGAGGCCCTTCACATCCCTTGTAAATTGGATTCCTAGGTATTTTATTCTCTTTGAAGCAATTGTGAATGGGAGTTCACTCATGATTTGGCTCTCTGTTTGTCTGTTATTGGTGTATAAGAAAGCCTGTGATTTTTGTACATTGATTTTGTATCCTGAGACTTTGCTGAAGTTGCTTATCAGCTTAAGGAGATTTTGGGCTGAGACGATGGGGTTTTCTAGATATACAATCATGTCATCTGCAAACAGGGCCAATTTGACTTCCTCTTTTCCTAAATGAACACCCTTTATTTCCTTCTCCTGCCTAATTGCCCTGGCCAGAATTTCCAACACTGTGTTGAATAGAAGTGGTGATAGAGGGCATCCTTGTCTTGTGCCGGTTTTCAAAGGGAATGCTTCCAGTTTTTGCCCATTCAGTATGATATTGGCTGTGGGTTTGTCCTAGATAGCTCTTATTATTTCAAGATACATCCCATCAATACCTAATTTATTGAGAGTTTTTAACATGAAGCGTTGTTGAATTTTGTCAAAGGCCTTTTCTGCATCTGTTGAGATAATCATGTGGTTTTTGTCTTTGGTTCTGTGTATATGCTGGATTACATTTATTGATTTGTGTATATTGAACCAGCCTTGCATCCCAGGGATGAAGCCCATTTGATCATGGTGGATAAGCTTTTTGGTGTGCTGCTGGATTCGGTTTGCCGGTATTTTATTGAGGATTTTTGCATCAATGTTCATCAAGGATATTGGTCTAAAATTCTCTTTTTTTTTTGTTGTGTCTCTGTCCGGCTTTGGTATCAGGATGATGCTGGCCTCATAAAATGAGTTAGGGAGGATTCCCTCTTTTTCTATTGATTAGAATAGTTTCAGAAGGAATGGTACCAGTTCCTCCTTGTACCTCTGGTAGAATTTGGCTGTGAATCCATCTGGTCCTTGACTCTTTTTGGTTGGTAAGCTATTGATTATTGCCACAATTTCAGAACCTGTTATTGGTCTATTCAGAGAGTCAACTTCTTCCTGGTTTAGTCTTGAGAGGGTGTATGTGTTGAGGAATTTATCCATTTCTTCTAGATTTTCTAGTTTATTTGCGTAGAGGTGTTTGTAGTATTCTCTGATGGTAGTTTGTATTTCTGTGGGATTGGTGGTTATATCCCCTTTATCATTTTTATTGTGTCTATCTATACATATGTAACTAACCTGCACATTGTGCACATGTACCCTAAAACTTAAAGTATAATAAAAAAAAGAACAGTTTTTTCTACCTACTAAATCAAAACAAAGGTTTAACTCTGTGAGATGAACTCACACATTGCAAAGCATGTTCACAGATAGGTTGTTTCTAGTTTTTATCATGGGATATTGGATTTTTCACTGTAGACCTCAATGGGCTCTGAAATGTCCCTTTGTAGATCCTACAAAAAGAGTGTTTCCTACCTACGGAATCAAAACAAAGGTTTACCTCTGTAAAATGAATGCAAACAGCACAAATTATTTTCACAGATAGCTTGTTTCTAGTTTTAATCACGAGATATTCGCCCTTACACTGTAGGCCTCAATGGACTTAGAAATGTTGGTTTGTAGATTCTACGAAAGAGTTTTTTCAACCTGCTGAATGAAAGCAAAGGTTTAACTTTGTAAAATGAATGAACACATTACAAAGCATTTTCACATAGAGCTTGTTTCTATTTTTTATTGTGGGGTATTTTGTTTTCTACTGTAGGCCTCTGTAGGCCTCAATGGGCTCTGAAATGTCCCTTCACAGATTCTACAAAAAGAGCATTTCTAACCTGCTGAATAAAAATAAAGATTTAACTTTGTAAAATTAATCCACACATCAACAAGTATTTTCATGGATAGCTTGTTTCTAGCTTAAATCACGAAATACTCGGTTTTTTATTATAGGCCTCAATGGGCTCCAAAATGACCCTTCATAGATTCCACAAAAAAAAAAAAGCATTTCCAACCTGCTGAATCAAAACAAAGGTTTAACTCCATGAGATGAATCCACACATTGCCAATCAGGTTCACACACAGATTGTTTTTAGTTTTTATTGTGAAATATTCAATTTTTTTACTGTAGACCTCAATAGGCTCCAAAATGTATTTTTTGTGTATTCTACAAAATGACTGCCCCAACCTTCTTAGTGAAAATAAAGGTTTAACTCTCTGAGATAAATCCACACATTGCAAAGCATTTTCACAAATAAATAGTTGTTAGTTTCTGTCATAGGATATTTGGTTTATCAATATACATGCACATGGGCTCTGAAATATCCCTTTGTCGATGCTTCAAAAAGGGTGTTTTTAAACTGCTGAATCAAAACAAAGTTTTAATTCTGAGATCCACATATTAGAAAGCATTTTCACAGATAGCTTCATTCTATTTTTTATAAGGAATATTCAGTTTTTCACCATAGGCCTCGATGGGCTCCAAAATGTCCCTTTGTAGATTCTACAAAAAAACAGTGTCCCTAGCCTGTTGAATCAAAGCCAAAGTTTAACTTTATGAGATGAATCCACATATCACCAAGCATTTTCACAGATAGCTTATTTCTAGTTTTCATTGCAGGATATTCGGTTTCTCAATATAGTCCTCCATGGGCTCTGAAATGTTGCTTCATGGATTCTGAAAATATAGTGTTTCCAACCTGCTGATTCAAAGCAAGGGTATAACTCTGTGAGAGAAACCCACACAACAGAAAGCATTTTCAAAGATAGCTTGTTTCTAGTTTTTATCATGGGATTTCAGTTTTTCAGTGTAGGCCTCAATTTGCTCCAAAATGTCTTTTCGTACATTCAAGAAAAAGAGTGTTTCCAACCTGCTAAATCAAAAGAAAGGTTTGACTCTGTGAGATAAAATCACACATTACAGAGAATTTTCAGACATAGCTTTTTTATAGTTTTTATTATGAGACATTTGGTTTTTTACTATATGCCTCAATGGGCTCCAAAATATCCCCTCATAGACTGTATAAAAGAGCATTTCCAACTTACTGAATCAAAACAAAGGTTTAACTCTGTGAGACGAATTTACTCATGGCAAAACATTTCCACAGATAGCTTGCTTTGAGTTTTTATCACGGGATATTCCATTTTTCTCCATAAGCCTCAAAGGGCTCCAAAATGTTCCTTCATAGATTTTACAAAAAAAAGTGTTTCAAAACTACTGAATCAAAACCAAAGTTTAACTCTGTGAGATGAATCCACACGTCACAAATCATTTTCATAGATAGCTTTTTTCTAGTCTTTATTGTGAGACATTGGATTTTTTGCTGTAGACCTCAATGGACTCTGAAATATTGTTTGATAGATTCTATAAAATCAATATTTCCAACCTGCTGAATCAGAAGAAAGGTTTAACTCTGTGAGATGAATCCACACATCACAAAGCATTTTCACAGATACATTGCTTCTAGTTTTTATTGCGAGATATTCCGTTTTCACTATAGGCCTCAAATGGCTCCAAAATGTCCCTGCTTAGATTCTACCAAAAAAAGTGTTTCCAACCTGCTGAATCAAAACAAAGTTTTAACTCTTTGAGATAAATCCACACATCACAAACATTTTCACAGATAGATGTTTATAGTTTTTATTGTGAGATATTGATTTTTCACTACATGCCAAAATGGGCTCCAAATTGTCCCCTTGTAGAATGTACAGGCAGGGTGTTTTCAAAGGGCTGATGCAAAACAAAGTTTTAACTGTGTAGGATGAATCTACACATCACAAAGCATTTTTACAGATACCTTGTTTCTAGTTTTTATCACAGTATATTTGGTTTATCACTATATGCCTCAGTTTGCTCTGAAATTTCCTATCATATATTCTACAAGCTCCGCCTCCCAGGTTCATGCCATTCTCCTGCCTCAGCCTCCTGAGTAGCTGGGACTACAGGTGCCTGCCACCATGCCTGGCTAATTTTTTGTATACTTAGTAGAGACAGGATTTCCCCATGTTGGCCAGGATGGTCTTGATCACTTGACCTCGTGATCCACCTGCCTCAGCCTCCCAAAGTGCTGGGATTACAGGCACGAGCCACCGTGCCTGGCCAAAGAGTGTTTTTAGCCTGCTAAATCAAAAGAAAGGTTTAACTCTGTGAGGTAAAATTACGCATTGCAAAGCATTTTCAGAGATAACTTCTTTATTGTTTTTATAGTGGGATATTAGGTTTTTCACTATAAGCCTCAATGGGCTTTGAAATATCTCCCAGTCGATTGTAAAAAAGGAGAGTTTCCAAACTGCTGAATCAAAACAAAAGTTTAACACCTTGAGATAAATCCACAGATTGCAAAGAATTTTCACAGATAACTTCTTTCTGGTTTTTATCACAGGATATTCAGCCTTTCACTATAGTCCTCAGCTGACTGAGAAATGTACCCTCATAGATTCTACAAAAAGAGTGTTTCCAACCTGCTGAGTCAAAACAAAAATTAAAATCTGTGAGATGAAATCACATATTGCAGAACATTTTTACAGAGAGCTTGTTCTAGATTTTATCATGGCATGTTCAGTTTTTCACTATAGGCCTCAATAAGCTCTGAAATGCCCCTTCATAGATTCTACAAAAACAGTGTTTCAAACCTGCTAAATGAAAAGAATAATTTAACTCTGTGACATGAATCCACACTTTACAAAACATTTTCACACACAGCTTTTTTCTAGTTTTTATCATGGGATATCTGTTTTGTTTAGTATAGGCCACTATGAGCTCTGAAATTTACTACTGTAGATGCTACAAAAACAGTGTTTCCAACCTTCTGAATCAAAACAGAGGTTTAACTTTGTGAGATGAATCCACAAATCTTAAAGCATTTTCACAGATAATGTTTTTTTCAGTTTTTATTGGGGATATTTGGTTTTACATGATAGGCCTCAAAGGACTCAGAAATTTCTTCTTTTAGATTCTACTAACAGAGTGTTGCCAACCTGCTGTATATAAACATAGGTTTAGCTATGAGATAAAGCCACATATCACAAACATTTTCACAGTTAGCTTGTTTCTAGTTTTTATCAAAAGATATTTGGTTTTTCACTATAGGTCCTAATGGGCTCCAAAATGTCTCCTCATAGATTATACAGCAGTTTACAACCTGCTGAATCAAAAACAAAAAAGGGTTTACCTCTGTGGAATAAATCCAAACATTTCAAAGATAATTCACAGGCAGCTTGTTTCTAGACTTTATCATGGCATATTGGTTTTTCACTATAGGCCTCAACAGGCTCAGAAATGTTTTTTGGTTGATTTTACAAAAAAAGTGTTTCCAACCTTTTGAATCAAAACAAAGTTTAAACTCTGTGAGATGAATTCACACATCTCAGTGTGTTTTCACAGATAGCTTGTTTGTAGTTTTTGTCAAGGGATATTCATTTATTTATTGTCGCACTCACTGGGCTCTGAAATATCCCCTCATAGATTCTACAAGAAAAGCGTTTACAAACTGCTGAATCAGAAGAAAAGTTTAACTCTGTGAGATGAAATCACACATCATAAAGCATTTTCAGAGATAGCTTCTTTATAATTTTTATCAAGATATATTCAGTTTTTCAGAATTGGCCTCAAGGGGCTCCAAAATGTCCTCTCATAGAGTCTACAAAATTAGTGTTTCCAGACTATGGAATCAGAACAAGGGTTTAACTCAGTAAGAAAAATCCACACATTGCAAAGCATTTTCACAGATAGCTTGATTCTAGTTTTTATCAGGGAATATTTGGTTATTTACCATAGGACTCAATGGGCTTTGAAATGTCTCTTCTTAGATTCTACAAAAAAAGTATTTCCAACCTTCTGAATTAAAAGTAAGGTTTAACTCTATGAGATGAATTTGCACATCACAAAGCATTTTCACAGATAGCTTGTTTCTAGTTTTTATCATGGGATATCCAGTTTTTACTATAGGCCTCAATGGGCTTCAAAATGATCCTTCATAGATTCTACTAAAAGAGTGTTTCCAACCTGTTTAATAGAAACAAAGGTTTAATTATGTGAGATGATTCCATACATCATGAAGCATTTTACCACACAGCTTGTTTCTAGTTTTTATTGCTATTTTATTATAGGCATCCATGGGCTCCGAAATGTACCTTGGTGGATTCTACAAAAAAAGCATTTACCACCTGCTGAATCAAAACAAGGCTTTAACTCTGTGAGATGAATCCACACATGGCAAAGTGTTTTTACAGATAGTTTTTTTTTTCAGTTTTTATTGGGAAATATTTGATTTTTCTTTACAGGCCTCAAAGGGCTCAGAAATGTCTTTTTTCTGAATCTACTAAAAGAGTGTTTCCAACCTCTGTATATAAACATAGGTTTAACTCTGTGAGATAAATCCACACATTGCAAAGCTAATTCACAGATAGCTTATTTCTAATTTTTATCACCAGATATTGGTTTTTCAATATAAGCCTTGAGATCAACTCACATCTTGCAAAGCATTTTCACAGATAGCTTTTTTTAGTTTTTATCAAGGGATATTCACTTTTTTATTGTAGGACTCAATAGGCTCTGAGATGCCCTTTCATAGATTATACAAAAAAAAAGTGTTTCCAACCTGCTGAATCAAGAAAAGTTAAACTCTGTGAGATGAAATCACACATCACAAAGCATTTTCAGAAATAGCTTTATTATAGTTTATACCACAAAATATTTGGTTTTTCAGGGTTAGCCTCAACAAAATTTTAACTGTGAGATGAATCCACACATCACAGAGCATTTTTCACAAATAGCTTATTTCTGGTTTTTATCGTGGGATAACTGGTTTTTCAATATAAGCATCAATGGGCTTCGAAATGTTCCTTCTTAGATTTTACTAACAGACTATTATCAACTTCCTGAATACAAACAATTGTTAAATCGGTAAGATGAATCCACACATTACAAAGAATTTTCACAGATACACTTTTTTTAGTTTTTCTCATGGAATATTGCATTTTTCACTATAGGCCTCAATGGATTCTAAATTGCCCTCTCTTACAATTTACAAAAACAGTGTTTCCAACCTACTGTATATAAGGAAAGGTTTACCTGTCTGAGTAGAATCTACACATGTGAAGCATTTTCATAGATAACATGTTTTCAGTTTTCATTGCAAAATATTCTGTGTTTCACTATAGGTCTCAATGGGTTCCAAAATGTCCCTTCGTAGATTCTACAAATAAAGTGTTTCCAACTTGCTGAAACAAAACTAAGCTTTAACACTAAGAGATGAATCCACACATTGCAAAGCATCTTCACAGATAGCTTATTTCTAGTTTTTATCATGGAATATTTGATTTTACACTACAAGACTCAAAGTCCTCAGAAATTTATTCTTTTAGATTCAAGTAAAAGAGTTTTTCATACCTGCAGTATGAAAACAAAGGTTTACTTCTGTGGGATAAACTCACACATCACCAAGGATATTCACAGATAGCTTGTTTCTAGTTTTTACCACAGGATGTTTAGTTTTTTGCTAAGGCTCAATGGGCTTTGAAACATCCCTCTGTAGATTGTACAAATTTGACCTGCTGAATCAAAACAAAGTTTAACTTTTTGAGATGAATCCACACATCGCAAAGCATTTTCACAGAGGCTTGTTTCTAGTTTTTATTGCAGGATATTGGTTTTTCTCTACAGGACAATATTGTCTTTGAATTGTCCCCTCATAGATTCTACAAACACTGAGATTCCAAGCTAATGAAGCAAAAGAAAATTTAACTTTGTAAGATGAATCTACATTTGCAAAGCATTTTTAAAAGATAGCTTGTTTTTAGCTTTTATTGCTGGATATTCAGTTTATCACTGTAGGCCTCAATTTGCTCTGAAATGTTTTATTGAATATTCTACACAAAGAATGTTTCCAACCCCTGAATCAAAAGAAAGATTTAACTCTGTGAGATTAAATCACACATTGCAAAGCATTTTCAGAGACAGCTTCACATAGATTTATCATGAGATATTTGGTTTTTCACTGTAAGCCTCAATCAGCTTTAAAATGTCTCTTCATAGATTGCACAAAAAAAGAGTTTCCAACCTTCTGAATAAAAAAAAAGTTTTAATGTTGTGAGGTGAATCCACCTACTGCAAAGCATTTTCACAAATATCATTTTTTCTCGTTTTTATCATGGAATATTCAGTTTTTAAGTGTAAGCCTCAGTGGGCTCAGAAATGCCCCTCAAAGATTCTACAAAAAGAATTTTTCTAATCTGCTGAATCAAAGCAACAGTTCAACTCTTTGAGTTGAATCCACACATCACAAAGCAATTTCACAGATAGCTTGTTTCAAGTTTTTATCACGAGATATTCGTTTTTTTTACCATAGGCCTCACTAGCTCAGAATTGTTCCCTCTTAGATTCTACTAAAACGGTGTTTCCAAAATGCCATATAAAAATAAAGTTTTAACTCTGTATGATGAATCTACACATTGCAAACCATTTTCAGACATAGATTATTTCTAGTTTTTATCATGAGATATTCTGTTTTTGACTATAGGCCTCAAAGGTCTCCGAAATGTCCCTTTGTAGATTCTACAAAATGAGGGTTTTCAACGTGCTGAATACAAACAGAGGTTTAACTCTGTGAGGTAAATCCACACATCACAAAACATTTTCACTGATAGTTTTTTTCTAGTTTTTATTGTGTGATATTTGATTATTCACTATAGGCCCAATGGGTTCCAAAATTTCCCTTTGTAGATTCTACAAAAAAGTATTTCCAACCTGCTGAATCAAAACAAGGTTTTAACTGTATGAGATAGATCTACACATCATAAAGCATTTTCACAGATTGTTTGTTCTAGTTTTTATAGGGGGATATTTTGTTTTTTACTATAGGCCACAGAGAGCTCGGAAATGTCGTCTTTTAGATTCTGCAAAAAGAATGTTTTCCACCTGCTGTATATAAATATAGGCTTAACTCTGGGAGAAACATCTGCACATCACAAACATTTTCACAGATGGCTTGTTTCTAGTTTTTATCACGGGATATTTGGTTTCCCACTAGAGGCCTCAATAGGCCCCTAAGTGTTCCTTTGTAGATTCTAAAAAAAGTTTCCAATTTGCTGTATAAAAACAAAGGTTTAACTCTGTGAGATGTGTGCACACATCATAAAGCATTTTCACAGAAGGATTCTTTTTAGTTTTTCCATGGGATACTCTGTTTTTCATTTGAGGCCACATTGAGATCTGAAAAATCCCTATATAGATTCTACAAAAAGAGTGTTTCCAGCCTGCAGAATCAAACCAAAGGTTTAATTCTGAGAGATCATTCCAAACTTCGCAAGACACTTTTACAGATAGGTTGTTTCTAGGTTTAATTGTGGGATATTTGGTTTTTTAATATAGGCCTCAAAGGGCTCTGAAATGTCCCTTCATAGATTCTATGAAAACAGTGTTTCCAACTGGCTGAATCAAAACAAATATATAACTCTGAGATAGAAATCCACACATCACAAAGCATTTTCACTGACAGCTTGTTTCAAGTTTTTATTGCAGAATAATCAGTTTTTGACTATAGGCCTCAATGGGCTTTAAAATGTACCTTCATGATTTCTACAAGAAGAGTGCTTCAAACCTGCTTACTCAAAGCAAAGGTTTAATTCTGTGAGATGAGTCCACACATCACAAAGCGTTTTCACGTATAGTATGTTTCTAGTATTTATCACTGGATATTTGGCTTGGTTTTTCACTGCAGACCTCAATAGGCTCTCAAATATCCCCTCATAGATTCTACAAAAACAAGTGCTTTCAACATGATTAATCAAAACAAAGTTTTAACTTTGTGACATGAAAAGACACATCATAAAGGATTTTCATAGATAGCTTGGTTCTGGTTTTTATCGTGGGTATTCAGTTTTCCACTACAGGCCACACTGGGCTCCAAAATGTCCATTCAGGCCTACAAAAAGAGAGATTTTTGCCTGCTGAATCAAAACAAGGGTTTAGCTCTGTGAGGTGAATCCACAGATCTCAAAGAATTTTCACAAATACCTTGTTTCTAGTTTTTATCACAGGATGTTGGTTTTTTTCATATGCTTCTTCATGGGATCTGAAATGTCCCTTCATAGATTCTACAAAAAATATTTCCAACTGGCTGAATCAAAACAAAGGCTTAACTCTGTGAGTTGAATCCACACATCACAAAGCATTCTCATATATAGCTTGTTTCTAGTTTTTATCTTGAGATATAAAGTTTTTAACTGTAGGGCTCAATGTTCTCTGAATGTGCCTTCTTAGGTTCTACAAAAAAACTGTTTCCAACCTGCTGAATCAAGATAAAGGTTTAACTCTGTGATGTGAATTGACACATTGCAAAGCATTTTCACAGATAGCTTTTTTCTAGTTTTTGTCACCAGATATTCAGTTTTTCACTATTGGCCTTTGTGGATTCCCAAATTTCCTTTCGTAGATTCTACAAAAAGAGTGTTTCCAATCTGCTGACAAAACAGAGCTTTAAATCTGTGAGATGCATCCACACATTGCAAAGCATTTTTACAAATAGCTTGTTTCTAGCTTTTACCATGGGATATTTGGTTTTCCAGTATGGACCTCAATAGGTTCCCAAATGTCCCCTTGTAGATTGTACAAAAGGAGTGCTTTCCATGTGCTGAATCAAAACAAAGGTTTTACTCCATGAGATGAATCCACACATTGGAAAGCATTTCCACAGATCGCTTGTTTCTCATTTTTATTGTGAAATATTTGGTTTTTCACTGTAGGCCTTAATGTGCAGCAAAATATCTTCTCGTAGGTTCTACAAACAGACAGTTCCCAACCTGCTTAATCAAAACAAAGGTTTAACTCTGTGATATGAATTAACACATTCTAAAGCATTTTCACAGATAGCTTGTTTCTAGTTTTTATTTCCACATTTTTTTCACTATTGGCTTCAATGTGCATTAAAATGTTTCTTCATAGATTCTACAAAAAGAGTTTTCCAAACTGCTGGATTAAAATGAAGGTTTAACTTTGTGAGATGAATCCACACATCACAAAACATTTTCACAGATAGCTTGTTTCTAGTCTTTATCATGGGATATTTGGTCTTTCACTGTAGGCCTAAATGGGCTTCAAAATGGCCTTTAGTAGATTCTACAAAGAGAGTATTTCCAATCTGCTGAATGAAAAAGAATATTTAACTCTGTGAGATTAATCCACACAATGCAAACATTTTCAGAAGTAGCTTGTCTTTAATTTTTATTGCAGGATATTTGTGTTTCAATGTACTTGTTTATGGGCTCCAAAATGTCCCATTGTATATTCTACAAAAAGAGTGTTTCCAATCTGCTGAATAAAAACAAAGATTTAACTCTGAGAGATGATTCCACACATCACAGGACCTTTTTACAGATAGCCTGTTTCTAGTTTTCATTGCGGGATATTTAGCTTTTCACTATAGGCCTCACTGAACTTTGTAATGTCCTTTTGTATAATCTATAGAAATAGCATTTCCAGCCTTCTGAATCAAAACAAACATTTAACTCGTGAGATGGATCCACACATCTCAAAGCATTTTCATAGATAGCTTGTTTCTACTATTTATCAAAGGATATTCGATTTTTCCATTTACTTCTCCATGGGCTCCGAAATGTCCCTTCATAGATTCTACAAAAAAGAGCATTTCCTAAATGCTAAATCAAAACAAGGGTTTACCTCTGTGAGTTGAATCCACACATTTCAAAGCATTATCACAGATAGCTTGTTTCTCATTTTTAATGCAGATATTCAATTTTTACTATAGGCCTCAATGTGCACCAAAATGTCTTGTCGTAGATTCTGCAAACAGACTGTTTACAACCTGCTTAATCAAAACAAAGTTTTAATTCTGTAATATGAATCCACACATCACAAAGTATTTTGACGGATAGCTTGTTTCCAGTTTTTATCTCCACATATTTTGTTTTTCACTGCAAGCTTCAATGGGCTTTGAAATGTTTCTTTGTAGATTCTACAAAAAGAGATTTTTTTTAACCTACTGAATTAAAACAAAGGTTTAACTCTGTGAGATGAATCCACACATCAAAAAGCATTTTCACAGATAGCTTGTTTCTAGTTTTTATTGCAGGATATTTGTTCTTTCACTGTAGGCCCAAATGGGCTCCAAAATGGCCTTTAGTTGATTCTACAAATAGAGTGTTTCCAACCTGCTGAATCAAAATAAATATTTAACTCTGTGAGATGAATCCACACAATGCAAAGCATTTTCAGAGGTAGCTTGTTTTTAGTTTTTATTGCAGGATATTATATTCAGTGTTTCAATATGCTCATTTATGGGTTCTGAAGTGTCTCTTCGTATATTCCACAAAAAGTGTTTCCAACCTGCTGAATAAAAGCAACTGTTTAACTCTGAGAGATGATTCCACACATCACAATATCTTTTGATCGATAGCCTGTTTCTAGTTTCAGCATGGGATATTCAGCTTTTCACCATAGGCCTAAATAAGCTTTGTAATGTCTTTTCATATAATCTACAAATAGAGTGTTTCCAGTCTGCTGAATCAAAATAAAAATTTAACTCTTTGAGATGGATTCACAAATCCCAAAGCATTTTCACAGATAGCTTGTTCCTACTTTTTATCAAAGAATATTCACTTTTTCCATTTATTTCTCTATGGGCTCTGAAATGTCCCTTTATAGATTCTACAGAAAGAGTGTTTCCTATCGGCTAAATCAAAACAAAGTTTTACCTCTATGAGTTGAATCCACACATCACAAAGGATTTTCACAGATAAGTTGTTTCTCATTTTTGATATGGGATATTCAGCTTTTACTATAGGCCTCAATGTGTACCAAAATGTCCTGTAGATTCTACAAACAGACTGTTTACAACTTGCTTAATCAAAACAAAGTTTTAATTCTGTGATATGAATCCATACATTGCAAAGCATTTTAACAGCTTGTTTCTAGTTTTTATCTCCACATATTTTGTTTTTCAATGCAGGCTTCAATAGGCTTTTAAATATTTATTCATAGATTATACAAAAACAGTTTTTTTTAACCTGCTGACTGAAAAAAAGGTTTAACTCTGTGAGATGAATCCACACAATGCAAAGCATTTTCACAGATAGCTTGTTTCTAGTTTTCATGGCAGGGTATTCGGTCTTTCACTGTAGGCCTCAATGGGCTCTGATATGGCCCTTAGCACATTCTACAAAAAGGGTGTTTCCAACCTGCTGAATCAAAATAAGTGTTTAACTCTGTAAGATGAATCCACACAACAAAAAGCATTTTTACACATAGCTTTTTTGTAGTTTTTATTGCAAGATATTCAATGTTTCAATATATTCATCCATGGGCTCCAAGATGTTTCTTGGTATATTCTACAAAAAGAATGTTTCCAACCTGCTGAATAAAAACAAAGATTTAACTATAAGAGATTATTCCACACATCCAAGATCTTTTGACAGATAGCTTGTTTCTAGTCTTCATCGTGGGATAGTCAAGATTTCACTATAGGTCTCAATTAGCTTTGGAATGTCCTTTCATAGAATCTACAAAAAGAGTGTTTCCAGCCTGCTGAATCAAAACAAGGGTTTAACTCTGTGAGATGGATCCACACATCCCAAACCATTTTCACAAATAGCTTCTTTCTCCTTTTCATCAAAGGATATTTACTTTTTCCATATACTTCTCCATGGGCTCCGAAATATCACTTCATAGATTCTACAAAAAGAGTTTCCAACCTGCTGAATCAAAACAAAGGTTTAACTCTGTAAAATGAATGCACACATTTCAAAGCGTTTTCACAGATAGCTTTTCTCTATTTTACATTGCGGGATATTTGATTTTTTGCTATACTCGTCCACGGGCTCCGAAAGGTCCTTTTGTAGATACTACAAAAACAGTCTTTTTATTCTGCTCAATCAAAACAAATGTTTAAGTCTGAGAGATGAATCCCTGCATGGCAAAGCATTTTTACAGATAGCTTGTTTCTAGTTTCTATTGTGGGATATTTAGTTTTTCACTGTAGGCTTCAATGGGTTCTGAAATGTCCCTCTGTAGACAAAGGGACAAAAAGAGTGATTCCGTCCTGCTGAATCAAAACAAAGGTTTATCTTTTTGAGATGAATTCACACATCTCAAAGCGTTTTCATAGTTTCTAGTTTTTATCGTGGGATATTCAGTGTTTTACTCTTGGCCTTAATGGACTCTAACATGTCCCTTCATAGATTCTATAAAAAGAGTGTTTCCAACCTGGTAAATCAAAACAAATGTTTAACTCTGTGAGAAGTATTGACACATCACAAAGCAATTTCAAAGATAGCTTGTTTCTAGTTTTTATTGCAGGATATTTGGTTTTTCACTATAGACCAAAATTGGCTCCAAAATGTACCCTTGCAGATTCTACAAGAAGAGTGTTTCCAACCTGCTGAATCAAGACAAAGGATTAACTCTGTGAGATAAATATACACATGGCAAAGAATTTTTACTGATAGGTTGTTTCTAGTTTCTTTAGTGGGATATTCGATTTTTCACTGTAGGCCTCAATGGCCTCTGAAATGTCCCACAGAGATGGTACAAAAAGACTGTTTCCAATGTGCTGGATAAATACAAAGGTTTAACTCTATCAGATGAATCCAAACATCACAAAGCATTTTCACAGGTAGGTTTTTTCTAGTTTTTATTGTGGGATATTTGGTTTTTCACTATTGGCCCTAATGGGCTCCAAAATGTTCTTTCTTAGATTCTACAAAGAGACTGTTTCCAACCTGCTTAATTAAAACAAAGATTTAACTCTGTGAGATGAATCCACACATTGTAAAGCATTTTCAGAGATAGAATTTTTATTATTTTTATTGCAAAATATTCAGTTTTTTACTATAGGCATCAATGGGTATGAAATGTCCTTTGTATATTCTATTTAAAAAAGTATTTTTTAACCTGTCGAATAAATACAAAGGTTTAACTCTGTGAGATGAATCCACATATTGCAAAGCATTTTCAAAGATAGATTGTTTCTACTTTTTATTGCAGGATAATCAGTGTTTCACTATGGGCCTCAATAGGCTTCAAAATATCCCTTCATAGATTTTACAAAAAGATATTTTCCAATCTGCTGAATCAAGACAAAGGATTCAATCTATGAGATGAATCCACACATTGCAAAAAATTTTTACTTAGAGCCTGTTTCTAGTTTTTATCATGGGATAATGGGTTGTTCATCAATGTGCTGAATCACAAAAAGGTGTAACTCTGTGAGATGGAATCACACATCGCAAATAATTTTCAGACATAGTTATTTGTTATTGTTACAGTGGGACATTCAGCTTTTCTCTGTAGGCTTCAACAGGCTTCTAAAACTCTTTTTGTAGATTGTAGAAAAAGAGTGTATCCAAAGAGCTGAATCAAAACAAAGGTGTAATTCTGTGAGATAAATCCACACATTGCAAGGTATTTTCACAGATACCTTGTTTTTCATTTTTATTGTGTGATGTTCGGTTTGTCAATGGGCTCTGAAATGTTTCTTTGTTGAATCTACAAAAGGAAAGTTTTCAATCTGCTGAATCAGAAAAAAGGTTTAACTCTGCGAGATGAATCCACACAATGTAAAACATTTTCACAGATGGCTTGTTTCTAGTTTTTACCACGGGATATTCGGTTTTTCACTACAGGTCTCAATGACCTCCCAAATGTCCCTTCTTAGATTCTCCAAAAAAATTGTTTCCAACCTGCTGAATAATAACAAAGGTTTAACTCTGTGAGATGAATCCACACATGGCAAAGCATATTCAGAGATAGATTTTTTATTGTTTCTATCACAAAATATTTGGTTTATTACTATAGGCATCAATGGGTGTGAAATGTCCCTTTGTATATTCTATAAAACAAGTGTTCACAATCTGCTGAATAAAAGAGAGGTTTAGCTCTGTGAGATGAAATCACACATTGCAAAGCATTTTCAGACATAGTTTCTTTTTAGTTTTTGTTGATGAATGTTTGTTTTTTCACTATACTTCTCAATGGGTCTATGTACCTTCGTAGACTGTACAAAAAGAGTGTATCCAACTTGCAGAATCACAGCAAAGGTTTAACTCTGTCAGATAAATCCAAATATCACAAAGTTTTCTCACAGATCACTTGCTTCTAGTTTTTATCACGAGATATTCTGTTTTTCACTATAGGCCTCAATGGGTTCCAAAACGTGTTTTCCTAGATTCTACAAAAAAAAGTGTTAACAATCTGCTGAATCAGAAGAAAGGTTTAACACTGTGAGATGAATCCACAGATCACAAAGCATTTTCACAAAAAGCTTCCTTTTAGTTTTTTATTGCAAATATTCAGTTTTTCACTATAGGCCTCAATGGGCTTCCAAATAACTTTTCTGAAATTCTACGAAAAACGAGTTTCCAACCTGCTGAGTGAAAACAAAAGTTTCACTCTGTGAGATGAATCTACACATTGCAAAGCATTTTTACAAATAGGGTTTCTAGTTTTTATCGTGGGATAATCAATTTTTCACTATAGGCCTTAATGAGCTACGAAAAGGCTCTTCATAGTTTCCACAATTAAAGTGTTTGCAACCTGTTGAAACAAAACAAAGGTTTAACTCTGTGAGATAGATCCACACGTTGCAAAACATTTTCACTGATAGCTTGTTTCTAATTTCTATCACAGGATATACAGTTTTTCACTATACGCCTCAATGGGCTTTAAAATGTCCCTTCGCAGATTCTACAGAAAGAGTTTTTCCAACCTACTAAAAAAAAAAAAAAAGTTTAACTCTGTGAGATGAATTCACACACAGCAAAGTGTTTTCACTGATTGCTTGTTTCTACTTTATATCGTGAAATATTTGGTTTTTTAGTATAGGCTTCAATGGGCTCTGAAACTTTCCTTTGCAGATTCTACAAAATGAGTGTTTTTAACTTATTCAATCAAAAGAAAGTTTTACCTTTGTAAGATGAATCCAAACGTCACAAAGCATATTCACAGATAGCAAGCTTTTAGTTTTTATCGCAGAATATTTTGTTTTTCACTATATGCCTCAATGGGTTCCACAAAGTTTATTCGTAGATTCTACAAAAGGAGTGTTTCCAACCTGCTGAATCAAAACAAAGGTTTAACTCTTTGAGATGAGCCCACAAATCCTAAAGCATTTTCACAGATAGCTTGTTTCTAGTTTTTACCATGGGATATTCGTTATTTCACTATAGGACTGCATGGGCTCTGAAATGTCCCCTCGTAGATCCTACAAAAAGAGTGTTTCCAAACTACTGAATTAAAACAAATCTTTAAGTGTGTGACATAGTTTCACACGTCAGAAAGCATTTTCACAGATAGCTTGTTTGTAGTTTTTATCACGGGATTTTCGGTTTTTCACTATAGGCCTCAATGTGCTTTGAAATGTCTCTTCTTAGGTTCTGCAAAAAACGTGCTTCCAACCTGCTGAATCAAGACAAAGATTAACTCTGTGAGATAAATGCACACATTCTAAAGCCTTTTGACAGATAGCTTGCATGAAGTTTTTATCAGGGGATATTCTGTTTTTCTCAATGGGTATCAAAGGGCCGCCAAATGTCCCTTCACAGATTCTACAAAAAAAGTCTTTAAAACTGCTGAATCAAAACAAAGATTTAGCTTCATAAGATGAATCAAGACGTCACAAATCATTTCACTGAAGTCTTGTTTCTAGTTTTTATCACAAGATAATCAGTTTTTTACTATAGGCCTCAATTTTCTCAAAAATGTCCCTTCATAGATTCTAGAAAGAAAGTGTTTCTGACCTGCTGAATCTCAGGAAAGGTTTAACTCTGAGATGAGATCAGACATCAGAAAGCATTTTCATACATAGCTTCTTTGTAGTTTTTATCCCAGGATATTCAGTTTTTCACTATATGCCTCAAAAAATTTTGAAATGTTCCCTCATAGATAGTACAAAATTATGAGGGGACATTTCAAATGAGGGGACATTTCAAAAGATTGTACAAATCTATGAGGGGACATTCCAAATGAGGGGACATTTCAAAAGAGCGTATCCAACCTTCCGAATCAAAACAAAGGTTTAACTCTATATAATAAATCCACACATCACAAAGCATTGTCACCATATCCTCCAAAAAGGAAACTCTTGTTCTCCTACTCCTATTGGAGGGCTGCATGATTCCTATAGGATGGAAAGCAGGCAGCCGTGGCTGGCTTTTGCCTGGTAATCTAGGCTCTGTTTCATTTCACCTGCACTTCCTTTCTCAGAGCGGAGAGGCTGTTTCATTGGGCTGTTGCTGGGTGGGACTGCCTCTCGCCACAGTTCTATTGGCTGCTGGGGATTTCAGGGATCAAAGGGACTTCGAGTAGGCAGGCTGTGCTCCAGGTTGTGTATTACGATCTCGTTGTGGTGCCTGAGGTTGTTTGCACTTTGCAGGAGACTTTTGGGTCCTCTGACAGGAATCCTTGAATGTTGCTTGGACTCCAGCACAAGTCAGCTGGTTCTCTCATGCGAACCTTGATTTTCCTTTGTTTTAATGGGGGATCAACAGTGCCCCTCAACAGCACTGCTGGACACCCTTTTCCTGCTTGCAATCGCCACAGACGGCCTCTGAGACAATGTCTCAACCTCCTCTGCACCTGTGAGAGGCCAGTTCAAGGTGTGAGAACACTGCTACACCTTGGACTTGCCTTTGCCATAGTTCCTGCCTTTCCCAGAGAGCCCCTGCGAGGCCCAGGATGAAGGGAGGCAATGAGATCAAAGGCCCGGCCATCTTTCGCTGACACCCGCCTCTGGGGTCTCAGGTATGAGTTCATCACCCAAAGACCCCTCAACAGCTCACCAGACTATATTCCAATCCCCATGGGACCCGATTCCTGAACGCAGCCTCTTTCGGGAAGGGAGTCAGAAAAGCAGTTTCCAGAGACCAACTCACACTCTCGAAATGCCTCCTTCTCCCGTGGGACCCGACCACGGAGACGGCCCGAGGGGGCCCTAAGGTCGAGACTTGTAGGGTCCTGCACTGGGTTATCATAGGCAGCCTTTTTCCTGATACCAGGCCAGCTCTGCCTGTACCATTTTCCTCCGCTTAAGCAGGCTGACAGCTCTGACATCTGGGCGCCCGAGACTGCCTCGCTAATGAGCATGCGCTAGTCTCAGGGCACCAGACCTGAGCTGTAAATTCTGGCTAGCGTCACAATGAATGCCACCGTCACCTAGCGACAAATCCCTGCAGCTTGGCGGAGACAGAGACCTTTGTGGAGGGTGCCTAGGGGGCGGACTCTCGCCTATCTTCTCTATGGGATCCACGGGATAGTCCCATGATCCTAGGAGAGGGTAGACGTGAGCCAGCCTGAAGAAACGTCAAGCAGAGCCCCAGGAATAAACCGCGAAATCCCTAAGGATCCAAAAGGATCTGCAGGATGTCTCAGGCCTGTCTAGTCGTTGTAGGGGTGAGTCTTTTTGAAACTTGCCCCACTGTGATTTTTAGATACAGCCCACCTGTGTTCCTCAGGGTTGCTCTGTCTTAGGTGGGGCTTCCTTCAGAAACATGCAGCCTCAGAAGCTACCGGTCTGTGTGTTCTGTGGGGGTGTTATGAGTGTTGGAAGTCTGCGTGTGTGTGTGGCTGTGTGTGTGTGTGTGTGTGTGTGTGCCTGTAAGTGTAGTCGACTTAAAGGAATGTGGCTAATGCACTGCAGCGCTTCTTTTTTTTAAGTCTCCCAACCTTTTGTTGTCCTGTCTGTGTGGCTCTGCTTGGTCTGCGCGGCTCGGTGTTCTTTATCTTTCTGTGGATCATGAATCTGCAGTGAATTGGGAGTCTGGCTGAGACCGGCCTGGGTCAAAATCACCTCCACTGCAAACAAAAAAAAAAAGCCGTGTTTCTAGAAAGAACAGGAACACACCACACCCAAGAAAGGACATCTCCCAGTGTTTTACTGTCTTGCTTCCAAGTCAGGGAAAGACACTAGCAGTTCTGTCCGCGGGGCCCCTTGAATTTACATCGAATTCCGTTCCCAGCCTAGCAGGTACTTCCCGTCGTGAGGGGGCACTCCTCCATCATCTTCAGATTTCATTCAGGGACAGAGAGTGTGAGCAGCAATATGGTCAGATAGGGGAGAGAACACAATCTGTTGTGGGGTGGATGAGGTCCCACACCTTTACCTGCAAAGAAAGGTGAAGACAGATGAAGGTGCTTCCAACTGCATCCCCTCAATACCTTAATTGCACAAACAGTACACCCATGGCCTGGTGTTCAGGTAGGAGTACTCCAAGGTGCAGGGAACATTTGGAGTGCAAACTGAGGCCATCCTGGCAAACTCCCGATTTGGGGGCTTTCATACCTAGAGCCAAATGGAAGTGCGATGGGTTGATTCTGGGTGGGATGTGGCCACCGCACTTGCCTCTTCTTTGCTGACTTCCGTGTTCCTTGTCGGCCTAGGGTTTCCTGGGGCTGGCTCAACGTCTTACACACTAAATGTTTCCCACTTCACAGAGGACGATCCTCATGGGAATCCATTACATGAGTGTTTTCTTCTAAACGCTGTCACGTTTTAATGACTGGCAGCTGTTATACTTTTACAACCATAAATTCCCATTACATTTGCCAACAAGGAAATTCTCGTTCTCCCACTTCTATTGAAGGGCTGCATGATTACTATAGGATGAGTAGCAGGCAGCCATGGCTGGCTTTTGCCTGATAATCTAGGCTCTGTTTCATTTCATCGGCACGTCCTTTCTCATTGTGGAGAGGTTCTTTCATTGGGCTGTTGCTAGATGGGACTGCCTCTCGCCATAAATCTTTTGGCTGCCAGGGATTTCAGGCAGCTAAAGGGACTTCAGGTAGGCAGGCTGCCCTCCAGGTTGTGGGTCGTGGTCTCCTTTTGGGGCTGAGGTTGTTTGAACTTTGCAGGAGCGTTTTGGGTTTTCTGACAGGAATCTTTGAACATTGCTTGGACTCCAGCACAAGTCAGCTCGCTTTCTCAGGCGAGCCTTGATTTTTGTTGGCTTTCATGGAGGGTCAACAGTGCCCGTCAACAGCACTGCTGGGCACCCTTTTCAGGCTTTCAATCACCACAGACAACTTCTGAGACAATGTCTCAACCTCATCTGCAGCCATGAGAGGCCAGTTCGAGGTGTGAGAACACTGCTCCACCTTGGACTTGCATTTGTCATGGTTTCTGCCTTTCCTAGAGATCCTCTGCGAGGCCCGGGATGAAGTAACGCAGTGAGGCCAAGGGCCCGGCCATCTTTTGCTGACACCTGCCTCTGGGGTCTCAGTTTAGATTCCATCACCCAAAGACCCCTCAACAACTCACCAGACTATATTCCAATCCCCATGGGACCTGATTCCTGCAAACAGCCTCTTTCAGGAAGGGTGTCAGAAGAGCAGTTTCTAGCGACCAACTCACACTCTTGAAACGCCTCCTCGTCCAGCGGGACCCGACAACGGAGACGACCCGATGGGTCCCTAAGGTCAAGACTTTTAGGGTCCCGCAGTGGGTTATGTCAAGCAGCCTTTTTCCCGATACCAGGCCGGCTCTGCCTGTACCATTTTCTTCTGCTTGGGCAGGCTGACAGCTCTGACAGTCCGGTGCGCCGGCCTGCCTCGCTAATGCGCATGCGCTAGTTTCAGGGCACCAGGCCTGAGCTGTGAGCTCTGGCTAGCATCACGATGAATGCCACTGTTGCCTAATGACAAATCCCTGCGGCTTACCTGGGAAGGAGACCACCGTGGAGGTGCGAAGGCGGTGGACTCTCGCCTGTCTTCTCCGTGGGATCCACAGGATAGTCCGACGATCCTAGGAGAGGGCAGATGTGAACGAGCCTGAAGAAACGTAAGGCAGAGCCCCAGGACTAAACCACGAAATCTCTAAGGATCCTAAAGGATCTGCAGGATGCCTCCGGCCTGCCTAGTCGTTGTAAGGGTGAGTCTTTTTGAAACTTGCCCCACTTTGATTTCTAGGTATAGCCCCCTGTTTTCCACGGGGTTGCTGTCTCCCACGTGGGGCTTCCTTCAGAACCACCCAGCCTCAGAAGCTGCCGGGCTGTGTGTTTCTGAGGGAGTGTTGCAAGTGTTGGATGTCTGCGTGTGTGTGTGACTTTGTGTATGTGTGTGCGTGTGTGTGTGCCTGTGTGTGTGCGCGCCTGTAAGTGGAGTCGGCTTAAATGAATGTGGCTAACGCACTACAGATTTTTTTCCCCCACCTTTTGGTAGCCTATCTGTGTGGCTTTGTGTGGGCTGTGGGACCCCATGTCCTTTGTGTTTCCGTGGTTCCTGAATCCGCGATGAATTGGGAGGCTGGCTGAGACCCGCCGGGGTTTAAGTCACCTCCCCCTGCAAAGGAGCCAACCTTCTAGGAAGAAAAGGACCACACTACACCCAAGAACAGACAACTCCCAGTGCTTCATTATCCTGTGGCCAACCCAGAGCCAGACCCTAGCAGTCCTGTTCACAGAGCTCCTTGAATTTACCTCGGATTGGGTTTCCAGCCAAGCAGGTGCTTCCCATCGTGAGGGGGACACTCCTCCCTTGTATCGGGATTACATTTAGGGATGGAGAGTGTGAGCAGCAATAAGGTCAGGTAGGGGAGAGGATACAATCTGGTGAGGTGTGGATGGGGTCCTGCACCTTCACCTGCAAAAAAGATGCAGACAGATGACACAGAAGGTGCTTCCATGTCCATCCTCGCATTCCCTTCATTACAAAGGCAGTCCACACATAGCCCAGTGCCCAGTTGGGAGCACTCCAACGTGCAGGGAACAGCTGGAGTGCAAACTTGGGTCATTCTGGTCAGCTCCTGATTTGGGCTTTCATTCCACTTGAGATTGGGATGGATGGATGCCGGGTGGAATGTGGCCTCTGCACTGGCCTCCTATTTTCCTGGCTTTCACTTCCTTTCTCAGGGTCTTGGCTTGTTCTTTCGCCCAAAGGGAGTGGGGTGGACAGATTACCTCTGAACCTTGGGTGCCTTTGATTTCTTTCTTTGTAGTTGATGTCATTACAATGAACATTGATGCCTGCCATGTGCCAGGCCTGAGTCCTGGATGCCCAGAGGAAGGAGGCACCGTTCCCCTGAGCCTGCTAATAGGTCTTCCATCCACCCTTCTCATTATAATGCAGAGTTCAGGTTTTGAGACTAGGAAAACGTGAATTTGACTCCACTGGGTCACCTGCCAGCTGCTGACAGCCACTTAATTCCTCCAGGCCCAACATCCCTATATGTAAGCACAATACACAATTAGGGTTGCTGTGAGCCTTATGCAAGGGGAGACTTGGACGTGCTTGGCAGCAGCAGGTGGTCTACCCAGACTCTCTGGGTAGGCCTTGGTCTGCTTCCCTCCAGGTCTGTGCCACCTTCACTCAGGCTCCTGCAGAGGCAGCCCGTCACCTTGTGACCAGGCTGGAAAACAGCAACTGGCAGGAGGGCATAGGGACTAAGCGGGTCCCTGTCTGGAGCCCCTGCCAGTCGGCCAGGCAGCATCTCTGAGATGGGTGGCTGGATGCCAGTGCTCTTGTCCTGGCACCCCTCTGTTTCCTGCACTGGCTCGTGGTGGCAGACTTCCAGGCCTCTCCACATTCTCTGTCCTGGTGATGGTGGGAGTGTCTGCCCCTCTGAAATGTGTCCCTGGAGGTTGGGAAATGGCCATGACCTTTGAACCTCACTTCTGGCCCAGTATCTGGCTCAGACAGAGTGCACAGGGTGTGTGTTGAGGAGGGTGGAGGAGTGGCAGCCCTTTACCTATGAGCCAGTGCTCTGCAGGTCTGCCCAAGGGCCAACATCCCAGGGCCCAGGCCCTAAGATGAACGCCGCATCCCAGGTCCCAGCATCTTCTGAGAAGACATCATCCCAGTACCAGGGTCCCTGTTGGATAGTGCCTCTGCCCATCTTTCCTCTGTCTCCCAGCAGGTTCATGGTTGCAGTGGCCTGTGCGGGAGGGGTGCAGGTGATGGGGCCAGGGACTTTCGCAGGAAGGAACTAGGACATTGGCCAAAGAGGCTGCTCCCTGAGCCCAATTGTGTCCCTAATTTACTGTGTGACCTCCACAAGTCATTCAGTATCTCTGGTCCTGTTTCCCCCACCCCCACCCCCACTATGTGATGGGTACAATAATACCACAGTCCCTGTGACTGTGTTTTATTCAGGAGTCAGCTGTGGGCCTCCCTGACACTCTATCCCCAACAAAGTCCAGTGTCGGGAGTTAGTTGGACCTCCACCCCTGATCTTATATTTTCCAGCAGCATTTTGGGAAGGAATATCCTGAAAGGTGAGCCTGCCTGTTATCTCCTCAGAGGGTTCAGGAAAAGCCGGCCCTCTCTATCCCCTTTCCCCACCATGATCCTCCAGGTCCGTTCACCTAATCATTAGGCATGAACTAATTGAACACCTGCCAAGACCCAGGTGAGCTTTTACATCTAGAGAGAACTAAGACACAGCCATGGTCCTGGGGGTCTCACCCTCTTAGATGGGAGGCCAGCAGGAGAGGATATGTGGGTCGGGTTCAAGAGTGGAGTAGGGAGTTGCAAGTGGCTAGTGCCCACCTGGGCATGGTCTCATGGGCCCTTGCCAGGAATGTGCATGCCATCCTGTTTCCATTGTAAGGCTTTTAGCAGAGAAGGGAGTGGGATTGAGAAAAAAAAATTGCCATGGCCAGGGCTGCAAGAATGGCTAAGATCCTTGGTGGTACCATGGGCACGTGGCAATGACCGGAGGTTTTGAGAAGTAGAGTAGGCAGGGTCTGGTGGTCAAGGGGCATCTAAGGGAAATCAGACCAAGTTCTAGCTTCCCAGTTTGCAGTCATGGGCAGACAGTGGTGCTATTTACTGAGGGGAGATGACTTAAGGAAGAGTAGAATGGAGGAAACACCGGGCCTGCCTGAAGGTAGATGCCAGACAAAGGGAGGAAAAGAGAAGCCTGAGAGGAAGCAGCAGGCACAGATCAAGGAGGAGAAGCACAAGAGTGCCGGCCCAAAGGGCAAGAAGTGTCCAGAAGAAGGGGGCTACAGAAAGGTCAAGTTAGATGAAGGCCATAGTACACCTATCCAATGTGGCCACCAGAAGGCCAGCTGGTCAAGGGTGTTGCTGAAGGCAGAGGACAGTGGGTCAGGAGTGAAGGTGAGGATGCAGATCGAGAGTGTAGACAACAGGCAGAAGGGGAGAGAGATGGTGTGGATAGACGGGGTGTAGGGTCATAGATGGAAATATCCCCAAGTTTAGGTGGATGGGCAGGAGATCATTGCTGAGAAGGGATCTCGTAAGAAAGGAGAGGTGGAGCAGAACAGAGGGGGCAACGATGTGAGGGTGGCAGTGACACAGGGTCATTGGGGAGTGTGTGGGGACACCTGTCTGTTGGGCATCGGCTCATGGCTTAGGGCAGGCTACTGGGCAAGCCCACAGACCCCTAGAAGAGAGGAGCTCCTGCCATGTATGGCACAGTCTTGTCATTCACCATGCACTCTAATTTCACATATTGAGTACTTGGTATGTACTGGTCACTGTGTTGGACACAGGGGACATAAAATATGATAAGACACAGTCCCAAAGGGGCGAAGAGTACTGTGGCCTCTTACTCAAAGGCTTGAACCCAGGGTTAAGCTTCTAACAAGTTGGAAGGCAGACATAGGCACCTCCATTTGCCTTGAGTACAAACAGATGTTCAGAGAGGTTTAGTGACTGGCCGAAGGTCACGCTGCCAGGAAATGGCTGTGTCCAGGACAGTTCCAGGTCTCCTGCCCATAAAACCCACCCAGGCCACCGGGTTCAGTTTCAGCCAGGTGGCCTTCAGGGTTGACCACGCTGTTCGACTCGGCAAGAAGAATGCAAGCCAAAGGCAAGCACGTGCTCATTCTTCTGAGCATCCTCTGTGTGCCCAGCCCTGTTGTGGGCATGGGAAGCAGGGCTGGAGACAGGAATTCCAAATCATGACCTTGCCATCTGCAGCTGAGGGTGTAGTTGGAGAATTTGATGTCCCAGGAGAGGGATGTCTCCTGTTCCCTGGCTGCCTAGGAGAGGGCAGAAAGCAAGCCCTCTTGAAGGAGAGAGAGGGTGGCAAGGGGAAGGTAAGAAGGGACAACTCTTCCCCTCCCTCAAAGGAGGCCACTCAGGAATCCCAGGGAAGCCAGGCAAAAGCCTGTGGAATAAAGGGGCCTCTGAGCCTCCTCCCCACTGCTGTGGTCCTGACTCGGGGATTTCAGGGTGCAGTCATCATTCCCACCTCAATAGGGGAAAGCCCAGGATGGTGGAGCCTGGCTGCTGCAACTTCTTGTACAAGCAGCTCTGGAGGCCCCACATCTGAGCTGGTAGCCCGGACTGGAAGGAGCTGGGAGCCCTTGTTCCTCCTCCTCTTGTGGGAACTGTGAGTGAGCCCTCACCCATGAAGGACCAGGAGAGGGCCGCAGCAGTTTCCTCACTCTCTCCCCTCCCTCCTGAACTTCCACCTGGACCTCCCCTTCCCCCATCCTATAACCCATCCGGTGACCCCTCCTCTCTGGATCCAGGCCCTGCACCCACTTCCTAGGTCAAACTTCAAGGGCAGCCCAAAGTCGCTGTGATTGAGAGAAAGAAACTGGCTTCAGGACAGACCCATCTGTTCTACTCTGGGGCCAGCTGGGGGCCTTTGGAAAGGGAAGCTGGTATCAGCAGGAAGCTGAAGCCAGGTTGAGGGGACTCCAGTGAGTCCCCTTGCCTGTACTTCTTCCTACAGCAACTCCCCCTCCCCCAAGCTGGAGAAGCCTCCCTGGGGTGGTTCAGCTGGATTACGCCTGGCCCAACCTTTCCCTCCCCAGACTCACCTGCTGACCCAGGCTGACCCAGAAGCCCCGCTGCCTGTCTAGTGTCTGACCTCTGAGAGAGCAGGTTCTTGGGTCTCCCTCCATCTTCGCTTCACATTCCTGTCCACCAAGAGCTCTCTCCATCCACCCCTCCCTTCCTTTCAGGTCCCATGGTCCTCTGGGGATCTCCCTGAAGGCTACACCTGTTATTCACCTCTTAGTCCCTGGCTCCCTGCAGCCTGCAGGGGCCTGAGATGGACCAGGACAAGCTCATCTGCCCTGTCGCATCTTTCCCCAGCCACAGCAGTTGCCCTCATTCTAGATGGATTTTCTCTGCCCTTCCTAGAGCTGACTGTGTCCAGTAGAGGGAGGGTGGGCATTAGTCTGGAATGCCAGCCTAGATGGATGGTCAGTGCCAGGCTCTGGGGCATAGGAAAGACCTTGGTCATGACCAGGGGTAGCTGATCACCAGGAATGCAGTTGGGGCTCCATGCCTGAATGCCAGGGAGACTCAGAGCTGGATCTGGGCCACGGAGTGAGGGGACAGTGGCTGTTGGTTTATATTGAGGGGAAGATGACAGGACTAAGGCCCTGGGGCCGAAGGGCATAGGAGCTCTTGCTAAAATTTAGGAGGCTCTGTTTGAAGGAATCTAGTGTTGATAGAATTTCCAGAGCTGCTGCCTGGGCCAGGTAAAACCCACGGGACCCTTCTCTCCAGCTTAGGCTCCCGATGGGTACCCACCCTGTTTCATCACCTTCTCCTAGCTAGAGGTCCCCTATGAGGCATGAAGGTGGTGGGGCAGAGGCCCCTGTCAGGGCCTTCATGTCTGCCTGGGGGCTGGACCACCTGGCTGGAGAAAGGAAGCCGAGGTAGCAGAAGGGCCTGCCTGAAGATCCTCTGAGCCTTCCTCCTCCTTTTCTACTCCTTGGCCCAGGTGGTTGTATAAATTACTATTCACCCCTATAAAAATTGTTTAACTCCATCACAAATATTTGGATAATGGGGGAAATCTCAATCTAATTACTGTTAGCATTTTGGTTTCTTTTCATTTATTCTCCTTCCTATGTGTGTGTCTTGGGGATTTCCCATAGGGGCATCACAGAGTACTGATGATTGTGCATTCTGCTTTTTCACTTACCGTATTCACCTAGTCAGCCAGTGTCAGCTGCTGTACCAGGCACTAGGAACCAATAAAAAAGTGTCATTCCTACACTCAGGTAGCTTATTGTCCCAGACAGAATGGCCATCAAATCCAGTTAGGATGTGATATGCAGATATGATATCATATGGTTATGATATGATATGGTACATCTTCAAGGAGCTGTGTCAGGGACATGATGGAGAAGCCATTCTCCCAGGATCTTATCAGCAAGAGGGAAATCCAGGAATGCTTCCCAGAGGAGGAAGGTGTTGACAGAGGTGAATTCTAAAGGTTTGTACAGTTCCTTCTCATGAAACCATCTGGACCTGGTACTTTTTTCAGTGGGAGATGTTTTTCTCGTCAGTGGTAATTAAGTTTCTACTCATTATCTAGTTCATTAGGGGCACTTTATATTTTACTAGGAAAGCATTCATTTTCTCCAAATGTGTAAACTCTCCACTTTTAAAATTTATTATGAATTTCTTTGTGGCCAAACAAATGATTTTTCTCAGATTTTCATAGATATAGAAAAAATGTGTATTTTCTATTTAAGGGATATAAGGTCCCATATATACCAAATCAAGTTTTTGGTTATTCAAACTTTCACTTCTTTTGTATCCTTTGAGGGAGGAGGCTTTTACTCTAGTTCTAACAGAGATTTAGCCTTCCACTCAAATTTTCTCTATAAATCTCTTCTTTTACTAGTTTTTGCTTTTTATATTTACTATGATGCTGTGGGGAGCATGCAGATTTTGAGTGTTCTCTATAATTTTCTCTATAAATCTCATCTTTTACTAGATTTTGCTTTTTGTATTTACCATGATGCTGTTGGGAGCATGCAGATTTCGAGTGTTCTCTCATTACAAATTGTGCCTGTCATTACACGGTGTCCCTCTTTATCCCATTTCAGTGCTTAACCTTAAATTCCACCCCTCTATTATTATTATGGCCACTCTTTATTTTACTTTAGCTTTTGCACTTTCCTGGTATCTCTTGGCATTCTTTTATTTTCCACCATTATCATTGTTTAAGTGTTTTTCTTGTATATATACATCACTGGGTTTTTTTGTTGGTGATGGTGTTGATTGAGACAAGGTCTTGTTCTGTTGCCCTGGCTGGAGTGCAGTGGCACCATCACAGCTTACTTCAGCATTGGCCTTCTAGTTTGAGGTGATCCCCCCACCTCAGCCTCTACAGTAGCTGGGACTACAGGCATGCACCATTACATCCAGCTAATTTTTTGTATTTTTTTTTTCTTTCGGAGAGATGGGGATCTCACCATATTGCCCAGTTATCACTGTATTTTTAAACCCAAGCTGACCTTTGTCTTTCAGTGGGAATTCATCTGTTCACATTTCATTAAACAATTGATCTACTGTAGTTGATTTTATTTCTTTTGGCTTATTTTACATTTATTGGTTTACCTTGTGGGTTTTTTCCTCTGGTTATTGATCACTCTAGTTATTAATTTCCTTTTTCTTCCCTTGTTACTCTTTCCATTTCATTATTGGCATCTACCCCTTCTCTGGAGTTCCTAATCAAACACGTATTCTTTAGCATGTGATTCCATGGGGATTTTTTTTTCTCAGCACTGTCATCTGGAGCTCCAACCTGTTGGTCTATAGACTCAGGTCTTTCTTTCTGCTTCAGTAAATCTATGTGTTGTTTGATTTGATTGTCATTTTTGTTGTTGTTGTTGTTGTTTATTTTCTCTCTTCCCCTTTCTCCTTTCTTCTCTCTCCCTTTTTACTTTTTCTTTCCCTTCTCTTCTCTCTCTTCTCTTCGTTCTCTTCTCTTCTTCTCTCTTCTCTCCCTCCCCTCTCCTCCCCTTTTCTCCCTTCTCTCATCTTCTTTTCTTTTCTTTCACAGGATCTCAGTCTGTCACCCACTCTGGGGTGCAGTAGTGCAATCATAGTTCATTGCAGCCTCAACCTCCCAGACTCAAGCATTTCTCCCAACTCAGCCTCAGTAGCTGGGACTACAAGTGCATGAAACAACACTTGGCTAATTTTTGTATTTTTTGTAGAGACAGGGTCTCACTATGTTACTCAGGTTGGTCTCAAACTCCTGGGGTCAAGCGATCCACCCACCTCAGCCTCCCAAAATGTTGGGATTACAGGCATGGGTCACCATGCCCAGCTCATTTAATCTTAGTTTGTGTGTTAATCATTTAACCTTCATCATTCCTCAAATCTCTCTTTAAAAATACCTTATAAACATGTAAATCACTAAAACTCTTATGTCTCTTCAACTTTTTTATATAAAGTGACAACTCCAAATACATTTTTCCATTTAATGTTATTTAATAAAAACCATTCTATTTTTTTATGCTAGTATCTCCATTTGGCCATAAAACAATATATCTAGAAACAAAGTGTGAGCTTCAAAGAAACAATGATCTACTGTTTCTATCAACTTTTTACTATCCATAATCCCTTTGCTTCCCATCTACCTCAAACAAATTGAAGTTAATTATCAACTTGAAATTTGTAGAGCTTATGCAACTTCAATTCATTTATCTTTCCCTTGCTTTATTCAACTCTACTGCCAAAATTACAACCTTGGTTAAATGCAACTGTCTGTGTGTCTAATCCTTGCCAGCACCCATGCAGCTGAACATGCCCAAAAGAACAATATAGCAATGATTTTCAACATTTTACATCCAGGCCAGAACTCTCCCCTGAGTTTCAGATTTATATATTTAAATGCTTACTTAACATCTCCAATTAACTATTTAATGGAAATCCCAAAATTAATATATCCATAACCATCAAATTCTTCACCTACATCATCTCTCAGTTTACAAAAATTCCATTTTTTCCTAATGAATATTTACCGTGTTCATCATTTTGCTCAAATGTTTCCTCAAAGTGGTGCCTACCTTAATCGTATTACTAAAAGTTTTTCTAAGCACTTCATTTTTCTGCCCTGCTTTGTTTTCCTCCTTAGAACCACCTGATGCACTGTATATTTTACTAATGCACAGTTTGTTTCTCTTACCTGCTAGAATATAAATTATATAAGACCAGCAATTTTTTACATCATGTTTACTTTCCAATGCCATACCAAGATCAGTACCTGACACTGAAACAAAGGTAGATTATTCAATTTTTTAAAATGTGTTCTGTGGATTACTAGAACTGCAAAACTCACTTCAATAAGTCTACGACAACTAAAAAATACATTCATGACACCTTATCTTCTTGGGGAGTTACAGTGATTACTAGTCTTTAAAAGTAAGAAGACATAAACTTCAGTTTGAAACCAGGACTCATCATCCCATAGCTAGAGTTGGATTTCTTTGTGTGCTCAGGGACTACAGAGAGGTCAGGGGTGTTGGCCTCAGCCTCTTGGACAAGGGAAGCGGGTGCCTTATGAGCTCAGGACCCCTGTCCCTAACCTGGATGATGGCAGAGTCTGGCTCAGCCAGGTCCCTGGCCTGCACAAAGCCAGTGGCACCAGGTGAACATGCCCAGCTCAGTGATTGCCTGGAGCAGGTGTGGGGCAGCCAGAACCAGTGGGTGTGGGCTTGGGAGCCTAGCCGCAGAGGATGAGCAGGACGGGCACAGTCAGACAGCCCTTAGAAGGCCTCCACCCCTGAGCTGCAGGAAGAGATCCCCTCATCCAGCTCCTCCCCAGGGGCCCACACTGGATCAACAGGAAAATGTAGCCCCTGATGTGGTTGTGCATAACTGGACAGATGGGAGACACGCAGCTGAAGGCCATGTTGATAACCGCCTGCTGGTATCCCAGTTTGACATCCCAGTACCACATATCACTGAAACGCCAGGTCACCACATCACCAACGGTCAAGTCGATGTGAACTATTGATTGTTGACGAGTCCCAGGATCTTTTCTGCTCTTGAGCCTGACCATGAGGTAGTAGATGCCAAAGTCAGGCAAGGATTGCCGGGCCTGATAGAGGCACAACTGGGCCTGGTCGGCAAGAGCCAGGCCACATTCTGGGGGCTTCCAGGATCCGTGGGATGAGCTGCTTGGCCTTGAACTTTTGTGGAAGTGCAGGGTTAGGGGTGTGGAGTGAGTACCAAGACCACAGAGGCTGAGGCCCCTGACAATGGCGCCACTGCCCTGGGGGTGGTTGCCTAACCTGGTGCCTTTCTGCTGGAAGGCCTGCATCTCGCTGGCTGCTGTTCCCTGCATGGTGCAGCCCCTCCTGGGAAGCCAGTGGCAGCCCCTGCGGCATGCACCTGGCTGCTCCTGCCCCGAAGGTGGGAGTCGCTTGCCTCCTGTGAGTTGGATGCAGAACTTGCAGCCAGAAACGCTAACACCAGAAATGCCCTCACAGCCCTTGAGGTTGAGCTGCCGAGGGTGTGGGGTGGGTGTCCACTGGGGCGTGGCCTGGCTCTCATGGCAGAATTGCATGTCTTGCTTGAACAGCTCCCAGTGCTGGCCTCAGCCCTTCAGGGTCAGCTTCTGGGGCTGGGAGATTTGGGGACACTCCTTGACTTCTGTGACAGTGGCCAGGCTTCCAGCCCGTCTGTGGGTACCTAGCCCTCCAGCTTCTCCTCCAGGCTGCTGAGGGCTGCGTCCAGGCCATCCAGCCGGGTATCCACAGCTGGCTTGCCCATCTCCCCTCTCTGAGACAGCCTGTTTCCATAGGACTGCAGGGATGAGACACCATCAACCCCTCCTAGATGCAGGCCAACCCTCCAGCAGCAGATCTCACTGAGCAGCTCGCACAGCGGGATCCAAGCCGCAGAAATCTTGGGGCTGAAAGCACAGCCAGAGGCGCCTGGCCCTGGCGTCCCGTTAAATGAGGCACGGCAGGTACCAGAGCCCGCTGTGCAGCAGGGATTCGTCCAACGGGAGTTGGGCCCTGGCGGGCGAGGGAGGGTCGGGCGGCGTCGGGCAGCGGCTCGGCAGATGGTCGCAGGCCTTGGTTGGCCACTGTCCCAGAAGTGAGCCAGCCTCCCCGGAAGAGCGCTGGAGCGAAGCTCCCCGCTATTACCACCTTGGTCAGGTTGCACACCTCCTCGTCCGGTTCCTTCTAGTCTCAGGAGCTGGAGTGGGGCTGGAGGCAAGTGAGCCCCACCTGCGGGGCAGGAGCAGCTGAGTGCATGCTGCAGGGGTTGCCACCGGCTTCCCAGGAGGGGCTGAACAGCGCAAGGAACAGCCGTCAGCGAGGTGCAGGCCACCCTTGGCCTTTCAGGAGACAGGTGCGGGACTCGGGCAACCACCCCCAGGGCCTTGGCGCCTCCGTCAGGGGCCTCAGCTTCTGTGGCCTTGGTGCTCAGGAGCTGGAGTGGGGCCAGTTCCGGGACGCAGGGCACTGTGGAGGCTGTAGGTGGCGGCTGCGGCCCAGAAGCACTGACGAAAGCGCCTTGACAGATCAAGTCAAAATTAACTGAGGGCCGGGCGCGGTGGCTCATGCCTGTAATCCCAGCACTTTGGGAGGCCGAGGCGGGCGGATCACGAGGTCAGGAGATCGAGACCATCCTGGCTAACACGGTGAAACCCCGTCTCCACTAAAAATACCAAAAAAATTAGCCGGGCACCATGGCGGGCGCCTGTAGTCCCAGCTACTCGGGAGGCTGAGACAGGAGGATGGCGTGAACCCGGGAGGCAGAGCTTGCAGTGAGCCGAGATTGTGCCACTGCAGTCCGGCCTGGGCGAAAGAGGAAGACTCCTTCTCAAAAAAAAAAAAAAGTGTTATTGAGAAGGCCAGTTCATTCTCTAGGATGCCAGTGGCAAACAAACATGAGGACGACCAGGGAGACGAGGATTTTGAGTGCTTACTTTATAAAGTGTCTATAATATCTGCAGCAGAAGAAGTTAATGGCAAGTTGATCAGAAGATAAGCCTGGAAATCTTAAATGTCGTATACTCATTTTTAATTATATTGTATGTTACATACTCTTTGGGGCAAGAATGATGGAGATTATGTGAAGTGGAATAAGGGCTTTCCCTCTCTGTTTGCTTCAGACCACTTCTTTGTTACCATTATCACAATTGGTACAGTTAGCTGGGTGTTGTGCTAAACACATTAAAGACATGTTATTGAATATCCATTTTAACCATATGGGATAGGTTTTATTAACAGGGTGTGAATATGGTTCAAACAATTTACCCAGAGTGTGTAATGGATTAGCCAATACTAGTCTGTTTTCCTCCCAAGCCCTCTTGACTATTATTATATATTCTTCCCATGAGAGACCAGGAGATGCCTAAAGAAAGGAATCGAGGGAGCAGAAGACGTTTTGTGAGGAGGAGATATTTGAATCGTACTTGAGTATAAGTTGCTACACGGTTGTGTGCTATGACATCTATCCACAAATAACCCAGTTTACCCCATAAAACCTTCAACCAACTTTCATATCTCAATTTTCCTTTGAAGTATTCCTCTGAGTGTTGAAGAGAAGTATGAAAATTTGCTCCACAGTAAACTGCAGAGATAAACAGAGATGGCTATGAAAATACTACAACTATTATTAAGGAAGATGGCTATTTGCCTTTTAGTATAAATTGAGTCAATGAGATGCATAAATATTATTTCCAATATCAGTGAATATTTGCCTAAGACATAATTTATTATTATTATTTTCATTTTTAATTTGTAGATACCATTGTACATGTTGTGTACAATATGATATTTTAAAGTATATATATTGTGGAATGATTCAACCTAGCTAATGAACATATGCATTGCCTTACATACCATTTTTGTGGTGAGAATACAACAATTTTAAATATTTGTCCAATTCACATTTGGAAAATACAATTAAAATAAGTTTAAAATGCCTATAATTCACAGTGCAGTCATAAAAATTAAACTGATGAAACACACTAAAGTCAATTAAATGTATCCTTACTTATTGTTCTTGATCATATAGTAAAACGTCATCAAAATATAGTCTGTATTGTTTTAGAATTTGATTTTTTAGATCTGGTCATAATTATGCTGTATAGATAACACTGTGTGGTCTAAACGGATTTGAAGTCAGAAACTTGCACTGCCAAAACAACACTGTGTGTTATCAGCTCTGCCTCAATTTGCAAATCGCATAAGCTTTCAGAACTCCGTTTTATTCATTTGGGAAATGAGATCAATACACTACATATTTCAATTAATGCAAAGTAGAATACAAAAAGAACCACACTCTAGTTCCATTCCACGTGAGCACTTCATCTATTTCCCTCCAGAAATCACCTGTACACCATAGGAAAGTAAATTCATACCCACCTAGTTAACAGTGTGAGAATGTAAGTTTAAAGCATGTTTGACTAAGGAAACTTAATCATAATAAAATGGTTTAATTTCCCTGAGCATGAAATATTCTCCACAAGAAATGGCATGCTATGTTTAATTGGTTCTGGGAATGATTATCCGATATTACTCACTTTCATATTGGTGTCCCCTAGAGTGGAAAATAAATAAGTCAGTGATTGCACTTCTGCATGTCCATCTTCTGCCAAGACATTTTGCTGATGTGCAGTGTCTGCAGCTTCCCATTTCTTGGCTAAGTTCAAGCTTTGTTAGTTTAGTGCTTAGGAAAGCCTCATGTTCTTACAGAAATTCTTTTGCTCTCATTACTTTTTGTGATGTTATGGACAATAATTTGCCTTGGGAGCATGACAATTGATTCCAACAGTTGCCAATGTGGGGGAGGGGGGTGTCAAAAGGTGGGCTTTTTCAATGTCAATTTTAACCCAGCAGCAATTTCTGCAGTTGCAAATAATTCTATTTTCTTTCTGGTCACTTAAGTTCTGTCAAATTAAATTGGTGTTCAAAACTCATAGCACAGTTTTGCTTTTTTATTACTACATCTGCAATTTGATTAGTGTGATAAATTTTCATATATGAATGAATATCACTTAAAGGTGATGAACATTTATAGGTAACTTTTTCAGCCATAGAGGTTAGTAATTTTAACGTGTAAACCATCTGAATTCATACTGCAACCATATTTTTGTAACATAAGAAAATGTAGATTAAATAAGTTTTATTAGTATTTTAAATGTAATAAAATTATTTTCGGCTGGCTGCAGTGGCTCACGCCTGTAATCCCAACACTTTGAGATGCCAAGGTGGGTGGATCACCTGAAGTCACTAATTCAAAACCAGCCTGGTCAACACGGCAAAATGCCATCTCCACTAAAAATACAAAATTAGCCATGCATGGTGGCGCATGCCTGTAATCCCAGCTACCCGGGAGGCTGAGGCAGGAGAATAGCTTGAACCCAGGAGGCAGAGGTTGCAGTGAGCTGAGATCGTGCCATTGCATTCCAGCCTGTTCAACAAGAATGAAACTCCTTTATGAAAGTATTTTGTTAAAATATTAAAATATAGTTTAATGTATCTTTAACATCATATGCCCATTAAAATGTTGTGTTAAATAACTATAATATTACTGAGAATAACTTAAGTTTCAGACATTTCACTTACATCATTTAAATCAGACTTCCTAATAACCCACGTATAAACCTTGGTATGAAGTAACTGATCCTGAGAGATGTAAATTATCTTCCCAAATTCATGCATTTATTAAGTTTATCATCTGAGTTTTCTGACACTATATGTAACATTTTTTTCTCCATACCACGTTGGTTCCTTGCATTCCAAAGCTCTTGAAGAACACTGAAAGAAGTCAATGGCCTTCATCTGCATTTCAACCAACAATGCTACAATCACCCTTGTTCACAGTCCTGTCTTCATACAAAAAGAAATGTTTCCATTAGTTTCCAGCATCATCTCACATAGTTATCATTTTGGTTTAGAACACTAATCCACTCTCAGAATTTCTCAAAAATACATTAAGTTGCTAACAATAGTCAGCACATTGCACAATAGATCTCTTGAATTTTACTCCTTCTCTCTGACTATAGTTGTGTATCCTTTGACCAACATCTACCAAACTCCATTCCCAACCACGTTAGCTGCTGGCAAAAAAACATTTTACTCTCTACTTATTAACGTTTTTAGATTCCACATATGAATGAGACTATGTGATAATTGTCTTTCTGGCCTAGCTCATAATATTCTCCAGGTTCATCCACGTTTTCACAAATGACAGAATTTCCTTCTTTTCTGTGGCTGAATGTATTTCATTGTATGTATATGCCACATTTTCTCTATCCATTCCCCCGTCGATGGACACAAGTTGATTCCATATCATGACTACTGTGAATAATACTGCAATAAACATGGGAGTGCAGATATCTGTTCCATATACTGATTTTATATCCTTTGGATAGGTAGATACCCAGCAGTGGGATCACTGGATCATATAGTAGTTCAATTTTTAAATTTCTGGAGAACCATAATACTTAGTGGCCTAAAACTTAATATTTAATACATAGCGGCTGTACTAATTTATTAGGTTAGTGCAAAAGTAATTGAAGTTTTTGCCATTGAATGTAATGGCAAAACTGCAATTACTTTTACACGAAGTGAATATATTCCCACCAATAGTGTACAAGGGTTCCCTGGTCTCCACACCCTGATCAACACGTTTAATTCTTGTATTTTTGATAATAACCATTATAATAGGTGTGAGATGACAGCAGAGTGGAGCTGTAGTTTGCATTTCCATAATAATTGTGATGTTGAACATTTTTTGCATATGCCTACTTGGCCATTTGTATGTCTTCTTTTGAGAAATGTCTGCTCAGATCTTTTGCTTATATTTTAATCAGTTCATTTGCCTTCTTGCTATTGAGTTGTTTGAATTTCTTATATATTTTGGATGTTAATTACCACAAAATTCATAACCATATAAGGTAATACATATGCTAATTAGCTAGATTTAGTCACCTCACAACGTAAATATACCTCAAAATATCATGTTGTACAAAATAAATACATAAAATTTTATCCTTCAATTAAGAAATTAAAATAAAATGAAATTTTCAGCATGATAGACATTCAAATATATGAATCATGTCACCCCAACCTCTCTTTATCATTTTCAGTAGTTACGGGTGAAATCTGAGTCAGGGCTGATGTTCCTAGTTCCCTACTATTATATTCTTAATACACTGCAGTTTCTCAATCATCCTTATTAAAGCAGTTACCAAAATTTAAAAATTAATTTTGAATGTACTATGATCATCTCTGAAAATTATAATTTGAAGAAGTGCTTCTATGAATGGGATAAAATATTTCATTATTTTTTTCAGCATTCCACATTTTTGACTCATTGACTCAGCTAAACCACATAAATCTTCACTTTTTTCTATTTTATATATCATAATGCCTATCTTTCAGCTGTGAAAAATTATCAACTATGTTTGTTTATTAACTTTGGGAATATGAAATTTAGATTGTGATCTTCTAGAAATAAAATTTAGAAGCTTTTTTTCTAACCAAAGCATTCAGACTTGAGCAAATGACAAATGCAGAATATTTTATGTGTTGACAAATATATACATATAATATCAATGTTTTTGTGTTTCAAGTTTTTAAGCAATATTTGCTACCTGATAAACTTATTTTTATTTACTAATAAGAAATAATTTGGAGTGCAGAAATCAAGATACTGTCCTTGCATGACATTAAGATTAATAGATAAATGTTATCACACATACAGGCACATACAACACCACCAGAACTTTACCTAAATGATTGTTTTCCAACTTATGCAATTGTGGCTGTTCATAAACATCTTGTTTATTGATGATCTTGATTATAAACATCTTGTTTATTATTGATCTTGTCTATAAACTATCTTTACTAATTAGGAAACATTTTTTTCTCTTTTTTTTTTTTTTTTTTTCAGAGAAAAGGTCTGGCTCTGCCACCCAAGCTGGAGGACAGTGGCACCAGCTCCACTCACTGTAACCTTTGCCTCCCAAGTTCAAGTGATTCTTGTCCCTCAGCCTCCCAAGTAGCTGGGACTACAGGCATGCACCAGCACACGTGGCTAATTTTTGTATTTTTAGTAGAGATAGGGTTTTGTTATATTACTCAGGCTGGTCTTGAACTCCTGGGCTCAAGTGATCAACTATTCCTGGTCTCCCAAAGTGCTGGGATTACAGGCATGAGCCACTGTGCCTGGCCTCTGTTTTCTTTATTGCTTTATTTATCTGGTTTTGAGTTGGGAGATGATATTAAACAAGAGTTATAATTTTCCAAAAATTGAAATAAAAATAATTTTAGGCTAGAGGAAAATGCAAACAATGGCAACATTAGGATCTATTAGCTTATTTGAATTTTGTAATAAATAAAGATTTGATATAACGGGAAATTTCGTATGCTCAATATGTAAGTACATTCTCAATTCTTGAAGGAAATAATAAAACAGTATCAACTTAGAAAGATATAAAAAAAATGCTAAGTTGTCACACAAAAAAAAGAAATTCAGAAAAAAGGAAATTCCAAAGCAGAAGTCCTGGTATGTTACTATTCCAGACAAATCTCATATGAGAAAGCACTCAAGATAATTGAAACGTTAATTTAATAATTAATTAATTAAAATAATACAGTCCTGGATGTCTTTCCTTTTTTGTGCTTTCTTCAATTTCTTTCCAGCTATATATAAATGTGTCTTGGTAGAAATTTAAGTGCCTGGGAATGAATAGTACTGTCCCCCAGGATAATAAGTTATTAGCAAATTAATACCTTGCTTCTGTTAGTTGTCAACATGTTGCAAGTAAACATTGTTGATAGGCACTGTGGATCTACAAAGGGTAAGATATCATCCTTTCACAAAAGGATAGCTATTAAACCTGACTGTAGGTAAAGTTAAATTGCAACTAAACATATGTAGACATATACCAAGATTTTTAAAATTACACAATATTTCTGACCAATAAAATATAAACTAGAGTCTAAACTGTTTGGCTAAGAATTTCATTGCTAGAGTACACTTACAAGTACTAAATGAATTTCCAAAAATCTAACATTTTGTTCTCAATAAAATAAAATGTGTTTAATAAATATGAAGCAAAAAATAAAATCCTAAACAAAAGCAAACACTGGTGATCAGTCAATTTAACATGGACTATTATTGCTATTATTTTTATTGACCAATAATTTATTTCCTGACTTTTCTTCCCAGATATGGACACTATTGATGGGAGCGGCTGGCCATCTGGAGTGGCAGTTGCCATCATGTCAGTAGCACTTGGGCCGCACGGGCAGTGTTGTCAGGAGCAGCAGCAGGAGCAGCAGTGGCGGTGGTAGGTCCCCGTTCCCTGTGTCCTCAAGGCATCTGACTGCACCGCCCCCTAATGGATGGGCAGGACCCACTCCCAGGTGCAGACCCTCCATGGTGGCCTCAACTTCGCTTCCCACCACATCTGGGAGCCCATCAGCGCTGGCAGCCGGGTCTTGCAGGATTGGCCCCAGGAGCATCAGGTTCATTTGTGCGGCATTAGCCAGGGCCCCCATGCCACCTGCCCCTCGCCCGTGCACTACTGCAGGGAAAACGCAGAGAGGAGTCACGGCCAGGGCTGCACACTCTATGGAGCCAGTGGGAGTTGGGGACAAGTGGGAGCCCAGCCCTTTCCAAATTGCCAGGGCAGTAACTCCCCAGGCGCAACTGCAGCTGCCCAAGGAGGGTCTGCGACCCAGGCAGTCCTGTGCTCTTGGGAGCCAGGAGAAGGCAGAAGCCCCACCCTCCCAGGTACAGCTGGAGCCTTTCAAGCCACGGCTGCAGACCCAGGCACTCTGCACTCTTGGTGCCTGGGAGGGCCCCCGTGACCCCACAGGCTCAGAAGTGCCTGCGCCCACTGTCTGGGTTCTCCTCGCTGTCAGCACCTGCTCCAATCTTTGAGCAAATTTGAGGTCGAGCACACTATATTGTGCCCAATATGAAATAGATATAAAAATACCTCTTACACTTAAATCCAGGCATTGTCATTTGAATGACTTAAGAATATGCAGCTAAGATGCTTTTGAAAATACAAGCTAGTGATTATACTGAATTTGTAAATCACGTAGGATAGTGAGTCATTTTAGAATATTAATTATTTCAGTCCATAAACCTGGATGTCTTTCCTTTTCTGTGTTTTCTTTAATTTCTTTCATTGATGTTTGTAATTTTTGTTGTAGAAATCTTTTACTTCCTCGGTTAAGTTTATTTCTACAATAGCTACATTTTTGTAGCTATTGTAAAAGAAATAGCTTCCTTAATTTTTTTCAGCTAGTTTACTAGCAACATATAGAAATGCTACTGTTTTTTGTATGTTGATTTTATATCCTGCAACTTTATTAAATTTATTAAATTCATTTATCACTCTAAGAAGTTTTTGGTAGAGTCTTTAGTTTTTTCTGTGTATGAAATCACATTGTCTGCAAACAGGGACAATTTGACTGTCTCCTTTCCAATTCAGACACCCTTTATTTCTTTCTCTAACTGAATTGCCCTGGCTAAGACTTTCAGTATGTGAAATATGAGTGGTGAAAGTGGGCCTCCTTTTCTTGCTCCAGTTTTCATTTTTCACCTTTTCCATATTCAGTATGATCTTAGCTGTGGGTTTGTCTTTATGCCCTTTTGTGTTGAAGCATATGTTTTCTATACTAAATTGTTGAGAGGCTTTTGTCACGTAAGAATGTTTAATTTTGCCAAATGCTTTCATTGTGTTTATTGATTTAATCGTATGGTTTTCAATATATATCCAAAGGAAAGAAAATCAATATATCAAAGGGTTACCTGCACCCCCATGTTTATTACAGCACTATTCACAATAGCCAAGATATGGAATCAACATAAGTGTCCATCAGCAGATGAATGGATAAAGAAAATGTGACATACATATATAATGGAATACTATTAAGTTATAATAAAGAACAAAATCCTGTCATTTGTGGCAACCTGAATGCAACTGGAGGGCATTAGCTTAGGTGAAATAAGCCTGGCATAGAAAAATAAACACCACAGGCCAGGTGCAATGGCTCATGCCTGTAATCCCAGCATTTTGGGAGGCTGAGACAGGCGGATCACAAGGTCAGGAGATCGAGACCATCCTGGCTAACACAGTGAAACCCTGTCTCTACTAAAAATACAAAAAAAAATTAGCCGGGTGAGGTGACGGGCACCTGTAGTCCCAGGTACTCAGGAGGCTCAGGCAGGAGAATGGCATGAACCTGGGAGGTGGAGCTTGCAGTGAGCCAAGATAGCGCCACTGCAGTCTGGCCTGGGCGAAAGAGCAAGACTCCATCTCAAAAAAAAAAAAAAGAGAAGGAAACACCACATAACTACGTGTTCTCACTTACGTATGGAAGCTTAGATAGTAGAGTATTGGTTACCATATACGGGAAAGAGAAAGGGGAGTATAAGAAAAATTTGGTTAACACATACAAAATTACAGCTGGAGAGAAGGATTAAGTTATAGTTCTCTGCAGCACTGCAGGGTGACTGTAGTTAAAAGGAATTTATTGTGTGTTTTCAAATAACTAGAAGAAAAGATTTTTAATATTCTCCTGCAAAGAAATAATAAATGATTTAGGTAATGGATATGCTAATGACTCTGACTTGATCATTACACATTGCATAAATATATCAAAATATCATTCTGTAACCCATAAACCTGTACAATTATTACATGCCAATTAAAAATAATTTTAAAAGAGAAAAAAGAAATAAAATTAAAGATACAGAATTTAACTACTTTTTCTTCTATGAAACCCAAGGGTCAGTACCAAGAAGAGTGAATTTATTAGTTTTCTAAAATAAAAAAATCAAAATGACCAAAAAAGAGCAATATCCAAGAAAAAAAACAGTTAATAAGAATACTTAGAAAACTTGGGCACTGTATCACCTGTTCCTAGATACCAATTTACAGATGACCACTTAAATAGAAGTTTATTCCGGTTAATTCATTTATAATCCCAGAGCTCAAAATTACGTTTTATCTACAATAAATGAGATAAGACATTTAAATTATATGGTACTCTGCCTAACACACGTTAATAACTCAATACATGTTAGCAATAAGCTTTTAGTATAGTAGTCATAGTACTAATTTCTCACATTGCAATTTCCTTCATTCAGAGACATGAATACAACTTTCCTCATGACTCCTTTTTCATCAAGATAGCTCTTCAAATTATTCTGTTTCTTTAATTCAGTATATTAGCTGTGTATACCAATACTACATTCTTTTTTTTTTTTTTTTTTCTGAGATGGAATCTCATTCTGTCACCCAGGCTGGAGTGCAGTGGCATGATTTCAGTTCACTGCAACCTCCAACTCCCAGGTTCAAGCAATTCTCCTGCCTCAGCTCCCCAGGCAGCTAGGACTACAGGTGCACACCACCACGCCTCACTAATTTTTGTATTTTTAGTAGAGTCAGGGTTTCACCATGTTGTCCAGGCTGGTCTCAAACTCCTGATCGCAGGTGATCCACCCACCGTGGCCTCCCAAAGTGCTGGGATTACAGGCATAAGCCACCGTGCCCAGCCTGATATTGCATTCTTGGATTTTGAACACTGAATATCTTTTTGAAAGATTAAATCTCTTTACCAATTTGTGCTTTGGAAATTATTTTCCTTCAAGTGTTCTAAGAGTCTAATGAAGAATGAAGGTCATGTTTTATCACTTTTGTCCTTAAAGATTTCAGACATGCTGAGGCCGAGCTTGGTGGCCCATGCCTGTAATTCCAGCACTTTGGGAGGCCGAGGTGGGCAGATCACAAGATCAGGAGATCTAGACCATCCAAGCTAACACGGTGAAACCCCGTCTCTACCAAAAATACAAAAAAAGTAGCCAGGTGTGGTGGTGGGCGCCTGTAATCCAGCTACATGGGAGGCTGAGGCAGGAGAATGTCTGAACCCAGGAGGAAGAACTTGCAGTGAGCTGAGATCGCGCCACTGCACTCCAGCCTGGGTGACAGAGCATGACTCCGTCTCAAAAAAAAAAAAAAAAAAAAGATTTCAGACATGCTGAAACTGAATGAAGTATCATTTGCTACCAGATAGATTAGTTCTTTCTAGTTGTAGGAGTGGATACATCTTTAATGGTATATTTTGGGTTATTGCCTTATTTTTGATGCAGTATTCTGTAAATAATTTTTTAAACCTGGCAAAATTCGGTGAGCATAGATTTGTCAGCTTTGGTGTTATATTGTGTTTGCTTTTAAAAACTGCTTTTGAGGCCGAGCATGGTGGCTCTTGCCTGCAATCCCAGCACTTTGGGAGGCCAAGGTGGGTGGATTACCTGAGGTCAGGAGTTCGAGACTAGCCTGGCCATCATGGTGAAACCCCATTTCTACTAAAAACACAAAATTAGCCAGGCATGTTGGTGCATGCTTGTAGTCCTAGCTACTCAGGAGGCTGAGGCAAGAGAATCACCTGAATCAGGGAGGCAAAGGTTGCTGTGAGCCAAGATCACACCATTGTACTCCATCCTAGATGATAACAGTGAAACTCTGTCTCAAAAAATAAAAAAAAACTGCTTTTGAACAGAGTTGTAAATACAATTTTTTATGAAAAAAGAAATTATCAAGTGCATAAGTCCATAATACAAAAACAAATAAAATTCGAGGCACAAGTTAGTACTAAAAAAATTATGTTGAATATTCCCTAATACAACATGCTTTTTCCCTTCATGAACAATTTGTGTTTTACTGAGAAGACTCATTATTTATGGCAGAAGTTAGACTACAGATGAATATGTACTTTAAACACTCTCAGTAGCTTTCTTAATTTTACATATGCTGCTTTATGCTTCTGTTTATTTTCATTTTTCCAATGTCCATATTCTAGTAAATTTGAATATTTTAATTCAAGTTTATTGAATTTAATATTTAATATTGCTTGTATAATTTAGTATTTTTAAGACTCAAAAAGGTTTACAAAAAAAGTAAAAGGTCAACATGTTGCTAATCATTTAAAGATTATTTTAAAATCTTTGACCTTTATGTGTTAATGAATAAAATGTTAGTAGTTATTAGTACAAAATAATTCATGTCTTTTGGTCTTAGCATCCAGCATTTCATTTTTAATAAATAAATAATTATTCTCCTGCAATATATTATGTTTATCTGGGTTTTGAAAAATGATGTTTCCTAATATGAGAAAGCCATTTACATATTTAAATCTACAAAGGCAAATGAAATGGTACTAAATTATTTACATAATAACATTTAGATGGTGGCCCTTATAACATTCTTTGTATACTTCATACAGAGTTGGGGATATGCAATCCTAGAATATTTCTGGGAGCAAACCCTTCAGCTTGATGAACAAAACAAGACTTTTAAATCAAATTAAACTTTTAAATTACCTTGGTTATGGGGCCTTTTAATTCAATGGATATGAAACATAATGAATTATCCCCTTTTCATTGGGCAATAAGTTCTCATTCTTAACTTATAATACTCAAAATATCCTTTAATTTTTAATTTGTGATTAACCATATCATTATCCCTAGATATTTTAGCTTCTATCTTGAAGTCTATAATAATTTTGAAACAGGAGAAAGTATTCTTTATTACCATATGTGTTAAACATCATGGTTTTCAAATTTAACTGCAAATGTATCTTTTTCATTGCTTCCTGATGACGCCCTTCACCCTATCCATATTGTCACTACCAAGTGGTAATTACTTTTCAGGTTCCTATATTTGTTTTTTTGGAAAATCTTCTCTGTGCCTTATAAAGAATATGATTGTAGGCATTCAAAAACCAGTGAAATACACATAATTAGCCTGTGGCCTAACTCATTTGTTTAAGAAACTACACTAATTTTACCCACATACTGATATTTTTATTGCCACACTATTTCTGGAGAAAATAAATACCGTTAACATCCTGTTGGTAAGAGAGTAAAAAAATCTTTTCTCGAAGTGCTCATTGTAGTATTAACATATAGTGTCAATTTTTTTATAAATTCCTCATACACATTTTATTCTTAGAGAAATAAAAATGCTAAAAGTGAAATGACTTTGTTTACTCTCCATATTATAAGCCACCCATCTTGGTAATTTAGGGTCTTCATAGGTAGGGTAAGTTGTGTCATACCGAGATAACAAAACAAAAAGTATTTTATCTCTTTTGGGCCTTTCCTTATTCAGTTATACTGTCAGTTTGGCTTTTTTTGTAGATCAACTTATTGACCTCAGTATTCTGAAATAATACGTTTACTATCTTTTGATCAGCATTTAAAATATTAGATTTATTGTTACTCTTCTGCCTTTATTGGGCTGGAAGAATAATTGTTTCTCTCACTCCACAAAGGCCAAGTTGCAGAGAAAAACATATAGACTTTCAATTGCAAAGCAAAGAAACTTGACTATTTTCTGCAATTTTAAAGTGTACATTGAATGAATTAAACCATCTTTTTATTTTCTTTTTTGCTCACTTGCAAATATTAACAACATCAAGTGTATTATCGTGATGTTATCTAGGTAAAAATCTCAACAAGTTTTCATAATTACCATTTTTAGATATATAAATAGGGGACCTAACTTTAATTTTAAATGTCCGAGGCCATGTCTATTATTTCAGTCTTTAAACTCAGTTCATAATGCAGACACTTAGCAAATACTCAAAAATTATGTGCTGAATAAAAAAGGTTAAATATGTAATACGTACAAAATCTACTGGAAAAAATGCACCAACAATTTTATTTGGTATAACAGTTTATTGTAGAATCTTTATTGCCTTTAAATAATAATATACTTTTCCAGTGTCTACAATGACTTGTAATATTTGTACACATATAAAATAATATTTCCAAAAATGTAATCCAGTAAGGAAATATACTTTCTAAATTCTAGATTTATAATTTAGGGGTTAAATTATAAAATCATTAAATAAAATACAAATGACATATAGTCAAAGATCCCCTTGGAAAAAAATTAAGTGGCCTCTAAAGTGATGTATTCATATATATACTTTTACAATCACCCTCGGTTTGCTGTTCCTCTGGCATTAGAACAGATTGTTGTTGTTTACTTGCTTTAACATCAAAGGTAAATGTTTTTGCTCCTTTAAGGACATATGTAAAAATAAATGCACATGGTCTACAATAGAATAATATTTAGTGATAAGCACATAGGACATAAGACCATCTGAAATAAATGCAGAACCAAATCTCTCATGCATATGCACTCAACCACATACGTTTATTGATAAAATGCTAAGTGGAAAAACCTGAATTATATGTGTGTGTGTATATATATATATATATATATACACACACACATATATACACACACATATATATACACATATATACATATACACATATATACCACATTTTCTTTATTCACTCGTTGATCGATGAGCATTTGAGCTGGTTCCTTATTTTTGCAATTGTGAATGGTGCTGCTATAAACATGCATGTGCAAGTATCTTTTTCATGTAATGATTTCTTTTCCTCTGGGTAGATAACCAGAAGTGGGATTGCTGGATCAAATGGTAGATCTACTTTTAGTTCTTTAAGGAATCTCCATACTGTTTTCCATAGTGGTTGTATTAATTTACATTCCCATCTAACAGTGTAAAAGTGTTCCCTTTTCACCACATCCACACCAACACCTATTTTAATTTTTTGATTTTTTAATTATGGTCATTCTTGTAAGATTATGGTGGTATCGTGTTGTGGTTTTGATTTGCATTTCCCTGATAATTAGTGAGGTTGAGTATTTTTTCATATATTTGTTGGCCATTAGTATATCTTCTTTTGTGAATTGTCTATTCATGTCCTTAGCCCGCTTTTTGATGCGATTGTTTTTTCCTGAACAGCTACAATTCTTTGGCTTGTTATTTTAGTGGTTGCTTTAGTGTTTATAGTGCATGTCTTCAACAGATCACAGTCTACCTTCAAGTGATAATATATCATTTTAGTATAAGAAACTTACATCAGTATACTTCTTCCCTCCTAGTCTTTAAGCTATGACTGTCATCCATTTTATTTTACATGTTGTAAATTCCATAGTACTTTATTATTTTTGTTTAAACAATTATATTTAAAAGAGGCTTAAGTAATAATAACAAATCATATATTTGTCCATGTTGTAACTATTTCCAGTGCTCTTCATTCCTTTGTGCAGATCTAGATTTCAATATGGTATCCTTCTTACTGCCTAAAAGACATCCTTTAATTTTTCTTGCAGTGCAGGTCTCCAGGTAAGAAAGTCTTAAGTCTTTACAAGTCTAAAAATGTATTTATTTCATCATAGCCATTATTCTCTTTTTGGTAGTATCTAGTTGGCTGTGACACTAATCCATTAAACTTTCCATTTCAATTATGGTATTTTTCAAATCTAGATTTCTATTTGGTAATTTTTCCCAATCTACTTGATTATTTTCATACTCATGCTCTTTAATCCCCTGGTTTCTTTACGTGTAAGACACACTTCATGTGATGTTTGGTGACTCTAATATCTTCAGTCTCTGTAGGTTGTTTCCTTTGTACGTTGTTTCTGCTGGCTCTTGCCCATTATACATGTTTGTGATTTTTCATTAAAAACTTACATTCCTTGAAGCTGTCTTCCATTTTGCTTTTGCCAGGCACCTGGAAGGCATTAAAAACCTGATATCACTTTAAATTTGCAGCTTGAGACTTTTTAGATTATACAGCTTATGTGTGAAGCCACCAGTGGAAGGGCTGCCCATGGTTATATATTAATGTATCCTCACTCTCAGGAGAGATGATTTCCCTCAGGATGGACAATCTTGTCTGCTGCTCCAGGGGCTGCAGGGATTGAGTGGGCAGGAGACAGGGGAGGCAGACAGGTTGATTCATAGTTCCCTCCTACACTAAACCTATCTTTTTGGTGTCCTACTTTTTTTTTTTTTTTTGAGACGGAGTCTTGCTCTGTCGCCCAGGCTGGAGTGCGGTGGCGCAATCTCGGCTCACTGCAAGCTCCGCCTCCCGGGTTCACGCCATTCTCCTGCCTCAGCCTCCCGAGTAGCTGGGACTATAGGCGCCCGCCACTACGCCCGGCTAATTTTTGTATTTTTAGTAGAGATGGGGTTTCACTGTGTTAGCCAGAATGGTCTCGATCTCCTGAACTCGTGATCTGCCCGCCTCGGCCTCCCAAAGTGCTGCGATTACAGGTTTGAGCCACCGCGCCCAGCCGTGTCCTACTTTTGATGTCTTCTCCTAACCCTCCTACCTTGGACAGGATCTAAACTTTGTCTGCTATTCTGCTGCCCCATCCTCTTCCCAGACTATGAAAAGAGAGTTTCAGTATGACACTTGGCAACTAACTTAAGGGTGAAAAATGGCATCTAATTACTTCTTTGGGTTTCTACTTTCACTTTTTAATTTTAATTTTTTTGCCTTTGCGAACTCTTAATTATTTTGCAGCTCATTGATACATTTTTTAAAATGGTTCTTTATATGTATTCCAGAAGTTTTTGTTGTTTTCTGGTTCTTGTCAGCCCATGTTGCCGGAAATAAAATTCTTTCAACTTGTTCTTTAACAATTTACAGTATCCATATATTCCTTCCTGTTCCAGAGGCAATAGAGTGAGAACACACACTTAGGAGCCAAGCTGGCCTGAGATTAAGATCCACCAGCAATGTGACCTCAGTAGCCTATTTACATTCTGAGCCTCAGCTTCTCATAGGGTTGGTGTGATAATTAAATGAGGTAATATATGAATAACACTTAAAACAGAGACTGACACTGGTAAGGATGGACTTTCTTGTTATTACTATCTGAAAAAGTTGAAAAATTATGAGCCTGAGTAACAGTTATACATCTTACCCAATGGTTGACTAACCTCTGGTCCCTGGCTACCCCGGCCCCCTCTACCATGCAGTCACCCACACCCATGCTTATACTGATGGAGGGGAGTCAACTATGAGCTATTCACTGGATGACAGGCCCAGCTACTGTCACAGATGCGCCCCAAGTCCAGGACAGAATGTTAGCAGATAGCTGCTGGTCTGAGGAATGTCATCATCACATAAGCCTGAGTGAAAACACAGCCCCTTTACTACTAAGAAATCTGAAGATAAACGAACATAAACAAACATAATTTTAAATTTTGTATTTTTTATGATGTCATTTGTCCCAACAGCCATCTGACATCAATAGCCCTGATTACTAAAAGTCTCAACGTTATAGAAATGTTCTCCTCCTTTTTGAAAACCATGTTTATTTTCCCCCCACAACACAGCGCTATCTGCAAAGCCTTGAACTGATAACATAGCTCGGGGCTAACTCTGTCTTAGCAGAGTAGCAGCTGAAAAAAGAAGACAATTCTTAACAAACAGGGAGATCAGGAATGCTCACTTCTAAAAACATTATTTATTCAGGGCAAGTGGTATTTCTGACGTGCGAATGAAGCTTAAACTTCAGCTTTAATTTATAAGAATTAGGAAATGCAGATTAAATCTCTGATGCCATATTGTGAATTCAGTAAAAGTTGACTAAGCTACGACGCAAAGACAGATGTTAGCTATCCTACGCTTATTATTCTGGAAATTTAATGAAAATTAAACAAGAAGACTCACAGAGTATGAGAATTGTCCCCCCGCCTTTACAGTGTTGTTTTCAGCCTCTGTTGCCTGAAACATTGCAGAATAATTCAGATTTTTTTAACCCCACCTTTTTATTGAGCAAAACCAAAGTACTAAACTTATAAATGTGAAAAAGGATGTTGGGTTTAAAAAGAAAAAGCCTCAAGACATCGAGCCTGTTAGATATTTTAAATGTGAAGACTGAGAAGGAACGCACTGTTGCTAAACAGAATTACAGGATCATGGTCAATTTATAATCTTTTCCATATGGGATTTGAATGTTCTGATATTAGATACGATGTAAGTACTTTATTTATATAGTACCTCCCGAGAAGAAAAAAAAATCAATATTGGTTTATACAGTATTTGGCGTGCTATTGACATATGCAGTGATGTATACGATGTCAGAGCTAGAAAATAGCTTAGATACGATTTGGATTCAGCGCCGGGCGGGTCCGCCCCCGCCAAGCCCCGCCCCATCCCCTCCCCCCGCCTCGCCTCATCCCGCCCCCTCCGCCCCCCGCCCCCTGCCCCCTGCCTCTCCGCCCCCCCCGCCCCGCCCCCTCCTCCCCGCCCCGCTCCCTCCTCCCCGCCCCGCCCCCTCTCCTCAACCCCGCCCAGCTCCGCCTCGTCCTCTCCGCCCCGCCCCGCCCCCGAGACCTGCGCTGCGCGCCTGGCCGGCGGGGCTGGCTGTTTGAGGACTGCGTGTGGAGCTCCATAGCCGGTGTCTGAAGTCGTCAGTTTACTGCTTGTAACGAAGGTAGCGATCACTGGGAACCTGGAAGTAGAGACTCCTTTCTGCCGTCCCTCCGTCCCTCGGGCTGCTGCGAATCCCCCCGCCGGCCTCCAGGACTCCGTGCTGACAGAACGCCCGCACCGGTCCCGCCGCCCCAGGGCCCGCTCCGCGCCCGGCATAATGGGAGAAAAATCGCGATGGAAAGGCCCAGCCCCTCGCCATGCAGACGGGAAGCTTGGCCGCACGTGTGATCACCCTTACGCCCCTTGGAGTTTCACCCCCTCTTCGCGGGCTCCAACAGCCTGGGTCGGGGCCTCCTTGTCCTGTGTGTGCCTCTGGGCCGCAAGAACACAGTCCCGAGCCCCCGCGAGCCCGCAGGCCTCCCACCCGCCGTGCACAGGCTGCACTTCTGCGCCCCAGCACTGCGCCTGCGGGACCATCTGGATCACTTTTCCATTCTGATGACGTCCTGTACTTCGTGGCTGCAGGCTCCTCAAGCCCCAGGTCTGTGCAGAGAAGAGCAAAGCAGCAGATCCGTGCCACAGCTTTCTGGAACACCCATTTTACTACCAGATTTGGAAGGAACGAAGTTAAGTAATTTTCAAGGTAAGTAATTAAAATTTTACGATGAAAAGGCTAGAAACTCTTCTGCTGGTAATAACTGTCAGACATATCTGCCTGAAATGTCAGACTTTTTCTGAGAAAAAAACTGAAAACTTGTTTCCCATTATTTTAAATAGGAAAAATTATAGGGCACGGCAAGTCAATAGAAAAAAAACCTACCAATTTCCTAACTCACAATGAGGCAGTAGGTTTAAGTTGCACATAAGTTAGGATGTAAAATGCTTAAATGTTGCCACTTGGTCACCCACATTTGATATGGTTGTTAACATGCAGTTGCCTTGGATGCAGTAGCTATGGCTTGAGACCAGCAACATCCTTTTGCTGAACCTCCCTTTGTCACCTGAACCTCCCCTTTGTCAACACACCAAAGCTTTTTGAAGTGACTGTCATGATCCTGATGGTCTACCAGTTGTTGCTGGAAGCAACATGTGGCTTTTTCCAGCAAACTATTTAGTTTAAAATGCTGTAATTTTTGAAAGCTCAAACATTATGTCTACAACCATCAGCCAAAAAATTTGAGACAGGTTCTTGCTCTTTTGCCCAAACTGCACCACGAAAGGGGCTCCAGCGATCCACCTGCTTCAGCCTCCCCAGTAGCTGAGACCACAGGTGTGTGCCACCATGCCTGTTAATTTCTAAATTTTTTGTAGAAACTACATCTCCCCACTTTGCCCAGGCTGGTCTCGAACTTCTAGACTCAAGCAGTTTTCCTGCCTTGGCCTCCCAAAGTGCTGGAATTACAGGCATGAGTCACCAACCGCACCCAGCCTGAAAAATGATTTGTGAGATAAATAGCTGCTATACAGTTTAGATATTAAAAACTAAGATGTATTCTTCCAGGAAAGTAATAATTTCGGATATATTCTGTGTCACATCCTGTATGATGAAATAGATGGCAAAAAAAATCCCATTTAATTTAAAGATGGAAGCTGTAACTTCAAGTAAATTTGGAGCTGAGGAGTCCTTTCGGGCTATGACCCCAGAATTCTGGGGTTCTCTGTACCGATTTTTTGCTAGTGTCCACACACAAGCATTCCTTAATGCTGTGCGTTAAACAAATAGACCTTCTTTAACCCCAGATTTCTCTCCATTTACCATCTGTTTCTCTGCTCCATGCAACTGCCTCACCTCATGTCCTCTCTTGCACCCACTCCTCTCTAGCTTTCCTCCAGGGTACTTTGCTGAAACGACTTTTATCTCAGTCATTTAGCTGCATTTGACACAGACGATACAATTGAGGACTTCCACCATTTCTTCTGGATTTTAGGGACCTTCCCTCCTGGATTCCCTCTCACCTTTATCTTCATCCTCCTGCTCCTCCTCCACCAGATCTCTAGTGATCCTCTCAGAATGATCCCACACAGTCTCATAGCTTTAAATACCATCCATCTGTTGATAACCACTGGGCTTGGGGCCTCTTCCCTGAGGGGAGCACCAAGAGTCATCCCTGACTCCTTTCCCTTCTCCCCCAACCCCCATGCAACCACACAGCAAGTCCTGTGGCTCTTGAGTGCAACCAGCATCTTGATTCACCATCTCCATTTCCACAGCCAGTTTCAGTCACCTTCCTCTCCTACTGATCTACTGCCAAAAATCCTCCTACTGCCAAAGATCCTCCAACCTCCCTGCCTCCTGTCTTGCCCTGCTACAGTCCAGCCTCCTCTCAAGCATCCAGAGTGATCTCTTGAAAATGTTAAAACATGATATAGGCATACCCCCAACCCTGTGTAAACCCTGCCACTGTCTACTCATTGCAGTGAATAAAAGCTCAGAGAACCTGGTGCCTGCCTCTTCAGCCTCATCTCCTACCCTTGCTTGTTCTTGCTTTGTGGGTCAGATTTTCTGGTCTCCAGAGGTGAATACAATTTTAACTGACAAATGCTAGATCATAGACTCTATCTACAGCATAAGGCATGGAAGGAAAAGTCTGAGAGAATGAAGGGCCAGAAAAGTTTGTTTAAAAAAAAAATAAAAAGCACAGGAAACTGGAAACATAACTAACCTGTATGTATATACTTAAAAGAACATGGTAACAAAATGAACTCTTTAGAAACTGAGCCAACAGACTTGCAAACAAATAGAAATACCTTTGGTCCTACTCTGAAAACAAAAAGAATCCTTAGTGAGTATACAAGAACAAAAATTGTACACATTTCTGGGTCATAATGCAATAAAACTAGAAATAATTGAAAGACAATTTAAAGATGTTCAGCTTCCTGAAAATGTTAAATTATCCTTTTAAACAAATTAATGCCTACATCAGGGTGCAAATCCAAAACACAAATACCTTGCCTATAAAAATATATTTTTGCAAACAACAGTGTATCGGGATGTAAGGAGAGAGCTCACTGACTCAGAAGCTCCCAGAGTGACCAGATGTGTTCATGGGAACTGGAGCACTGCCCTGGAGTCATTTGACATCACCTTATTACAAGTAGGAACAGCCATGCTGGGAGATGCTCAGATGCCAGTAATAAGTCAGAGGATTCCCTCCTGAATGGGACCTCCCAGTCCTCTTTGGCACAGGGTTCCAGGCGTGACCACAAATCCATCGGTGAGGGCTTTCAAGATCAACCTACCCTCAGGCAGTGGAGTGGAAACTGGCACTAGCAGCTACAGTGGAAAAAATGAATGGCCTCTAAGAATATGTCATCTGCCCCATGCAAAGACTCTGGATCCCAGAAGTCCTCCTGGTAAGGTCTCAGAGCCAGACAACTTCATTTCCTGTCACCTGGGCTGCTCTCCCTCTGACAGCTATGGAAATTGGTGAAGCACAGGAACATATTGGAAATGGCAATGATGTGCCATGCCAATGTGTGGAAGTGTACAAGTTAAGTAATATTTTAAAAACAGAACACACAAAAGTTGCACAATCCGACCAAAGCTCTGTCATGTATGTTTCTAAACAAGTTTGGAAGAGAATTTGGAAATGGCTGAAATTTTTTTATAAAGCTCATGTTTTTAGTTTGTTTAAATGTAAAAGCATACACTTAGAAACAAGTTAGTATGTAAAAATTTTTAATCTTAGCTATCTGGAAGCTTCAAATACCTAGAATGAGGCATTTCCCAAAGGTCTCTGTAACTTGAATTTTACCGTAGTTTGAAAATTCTTGCCCAGCATAATGGCTAACACCTGTAATCACAGCACTTTGGGAGGTTAAGGTGGGCAGATCACTTGAGCTAGGAGTTAGAGACCAGCCTGGGCAACATGGTGAAACCCCATCTCTACAAAAAATTTAAAAATTAGCTGGGAGTGGTGGCCCTGCCGATAGACACAGCTACTCAGGAGGCTGAGGTGGAAGGATCCTTGAGCCCGGGAGGTCTAGGCTGCAGTGAGCTGTGATTGCACCAGTGTACTTCAGACTGGGCAATACTGCCAGACCCCACCTCCTCCCCTAAAAGAAAGAAAACTATTAGTTCATAGTGCAGCTGATGAAATAATGTACATCCACAAAGAAAGGGGCAATCATAATATGTATATAATTACTCAGTATTAAAATATTGTGTATAGTATTACATGTATTGAATACCTATAATGAATGGGGCACTGCTTTAAGCACTTTATACTCATTATCCCACAAGAATTCTCTCTCCAGCAGGTCTTAGTATATTCAATTTAAAGGCTAATTAGTAAGCAATGTATAGAATTGAATAAGAAACTACTTAAAACATAGAAGGCTCTCGAAAATACAATGTGGAATGAGTAATGCAAGTTACAGAGATACACAGCACATTTATAGAAAGTGTAAAAACTTACAAAGTTAAGCAGTATATTATTTAGGGAAACAATATATTATTTAGAGATGTTATTATGTAATAAAAGTATAATGAAAGTCAGGGAAATAATACTTTTTGTAAAGCTTCAGATGAATGATTGTCCCAGATGGGGTTACATTTCAGAAGGGCCAACCATGCAGACGGCTTCAAATGTAGTGGAGTAGGTGATGGGTACAATTATTTATTTTACTTTTATGTGAGTCTGTGTATGTGTGTGTGTGTGTGTAATTTTGTATGTATAAAATAGTTCGTAATAATTTTTTTTGAGTTGGGATGTTTCTCTGTCTCCCAGGCTGGATTGCAGTAGCATGATCACGGCTCACTGCAGCCTTCACCTCTCAGGCTCAAGTGATCCTCCCACGTCAGCCTCCTGAGTACCTAGGACTACAAGTGTGCACCACCATGCTTGGCTAAATTTTTTAAATCTCTTGTAGAGATCGGGTCTCACTCTATTGTCCAGGCTGGTCTTGAACTCCTGGCTTCAAACAATCCTCTTGCCTCAGCCTCCCCAAGTGCTGGTATTACAGGGTAAGTTGCTGTGCCCAGCCTAATTTTTTTTTATTTTTAAACAGCTTTATTGAGGAAAAATTCACATACCTTATGATCTGCTAGGGTTTAATATAATCACAGATATGTGCAACCAAAACCATGGTTAAGTTTACAACATTTTTGTTAGTCCTGTACCTTTTAGCTATCACTCTGTTCCCCCCACCACCTACCCCAGCTGTAAGCAACCACAAATCCAGTTTCTGTCTCAATAGATTTGTCTTCTCTGGGCATTTCATATAAATCGATCCATATAAGTGTTTTTTCATGTCTGGCTTCTTCACATTTGTCTCATTCCAGAAGGTGTCTGAATTTTTCCACAACTGGGAACACTAAGCTGTGGGGTGAATTTTTGGTTCCCAAGTGAATGTGAATGAGGCAGAGTGGAAGGAGAGTTCTTTGACTGAGGGAACGGGACAAGAACCAATGAAAGAAAGAGAACCAGCAGGAGGGGAGGGAGGAAGCGGGGTGGAGAGCTGCTTGAAGCAGATGAACAGAGCTCTGGGCCGTGACAGCAGAATAGAAGGTGCAGTGCAGCGGGGTGCAGGTCCTGAGGCGGTGAGAGGGGGAATGTGGAAAACAGCAGGTCATAAACTCTGAATTCCAGCTGCTGGAGCTGTGGGTCCCAGGGGCCTGGTTATCCCCTCACAGGCAGGAGCTGGAAAGTGGGGCTCTGCTCAGGTCCAGGAAGGAAGTGGATGCACTGGTGGTGTGGACATGTGCATGGAAGCCCACAATGCCCACAACGTGAGGTCAGAACTTCAGTGAGAACCTGCATTTGGGCTCCAGGCTGGTTGGAAATATTCTTTCATTCAGCAGCCTTCTCATTAAGTGCCTGCTGTGTGACAGACACTGCAGAGCACAGAGATGCAATCTTACCTGTCCCAGCCTTCCAGGCACCAGGGGTGCCACGCGCTTTCAAACAACCAGCTCTCATGTTTCATAGAGCAAGAACTCACTCACTACCACTGGGACAGCACCAAGCCATTCCTTCCAGGGACTTGCCTGGAAGGCTGGGACATGGTTATTTTCCATCTCCCCATGGTTCATGGAACTGTATTCTGCATAGAATGGGCAAAGTGCAACTATCATTGATTAGTAATTGAAGAAACAAAGATTTCACCTTCATGTTTTTTACAAAATGCAATATCTGAGATGTAGCATTCTATATCTTTGGCTTCTTTAATGTTAGCTATACAGACAAAATAGAAAATGAAAAAAACCTTCCAATATTAAATATTCACATTGATGTCTGTATTAGTCTATTTTGTGTTGCTATAAAAGAACACCTGAGGCTGGGTAATTTATGAAGAAAAGAGATTTATTTGGCTTATGATTCTGCAGGCTGTACCAGCCTGGCACCACCATCTGTTTCTGGTGAGGACCCTAGGAAGCCGCCAATCATGATGGAAAGGGAAGTGGAGCAAGGAAGAAAGGAGGTGGGGTGCCACATGCTTTCCAACAACCAGCTCTCATGTTTCATAGAGCAAGAACTCACTACCACTGGGACAACACCAAGCCATTCCTGAAGGATCTGCCCTCAAAGACCAAACACCTCTCACTAGGCCCCACTTTCAACATTGGGAATCAAATTTCTTTCTTCTTTCTTTCTTTCTTTTTTTTTTTTTTTTTTTTTTTGAGATGGTGTTTCGCTCTGTCTCCCAGGCTGGAGTGCAGTGGCATGATCTCAGCTCACTGCAAGCTCTGCCTCCCGGGTTCATGCCATTCTTCTGCCTCAGCCTCCCGGGTAGCTGGAACTACAGGTGCTCACCACCATGCCCGGCTAATTTTTTTGTGTTTTTAGTAGAGACGGGGTTTCACCATGTTAACCAGGATGGTCTCGATCTCCTGACCTTGTGATCCGACTGCCCTGGCCTCCCAAAGTGCTGGGATTACAGGCTTGCACCACTCCACCCATCCTAGGCCCCACTTTCAACATTGGGAATCAAATTTCTTTCTTCTGTTTTGTTTTGTTTTGTTAAAGAGATAATCTCACTCTGTCACCCAGGGTGGAGTGAAGTAGCGCAGTTATAGCTCACTATAGAAGCCATGGCTGAGCTGAGCCGTAGCTTACTGTGGCATCCAACTCCTGGAGCTCCAGAGGTCCTCCCACCTCAGCCTCCTGAGTAGCTGGGATAACAGGCTCAATCCACCATGCCCAACTAAGTTTTTAATTTTTTGTAGAGACAGGGTCTCACTAGGATGTCAAATTTCAACATGAGATTTGGAGGGGACAAATATTCAAACTGTATCAATGTCAACAGGTTTTTTTTTCCTCATAAAGAGTATCTATGTGTTAGGAACTTTAGATGTTTAAAAAGTGGTGGGGGGGAAGAAATATATAATAAGGGACACACACTTTATAATTTCCTCACATTTTAAATTACTCCAATAACTAATACATAGATGGATTTATGGGTCTGGAATTTTTTCAGTGAGACATTTGTTTATAATTAAAATGTGGATTTTATCTCCTTATTCCTTTTTAATTCGGTCCCAGGCCTGAGCCACCATCAAAACCTTCCTACATTGAAGCTGGGGTTTTTCCCTGAAAATGTTGCTTGTTAGGAAAAAAGGAGGCAGTTGCCTTGAGCCAGCTGACCTTGGCCGCCATGCCGCTCTCACAGAGGAGTGTTATTCAGTGGGAAGTTTTGCTCCCTGCATGGCACCGCAGCCCCTCAGCCATGAACTCAGCAAACACTGTCCCATTTTGCCCCCAGTAACAAGCACGGGACACCATCACAGGGTAGTACCTAGTGTGAACTAAGTCTTGGGAACTTACTGGAATTGTTGGAAGATATGTCCCTTTTTAGTAATGCACATGGCTGTAAATATTAGGTACAATTTGATTTCAGACTCAATTCATCGTGTGTTTTGGCTCAGCTGTGGCCTGCATATGGTGTTGCTGATACAGAAATGAAAATGCTGGTGAGCCACAGAAAGAAAAATCCTGTGTTTTCTGAAAGCTTCAAACACCTTTGGCCTTGTTCCTTAATCACCTGGGAGGAAGAGAACCTACAAAAACTGGAAACGCAGTGGCCAGCAACCAGCCCTTGACAGGCTTGCTGAGCTGTGAGGGTCTGGAGGAGGAAGAAGCTCTGCATTGTTTCTGCAGCCCCCGTGCAAAACAATGTTGAATTCCAGTGTGATATTGAAATGAATGTATTTTATTGTAATGTTAAATCTTAAATTTTTTATTAAGTCCTTTGTTCACAAATGGAAACAACAAAATGACAAATTATTTAAAATTTTCAGATTGTATAACCTTCCTGTCCTCTAGCAAAAAAAAAAAAAAAAAAGAAAGAAAGAAATTTGATTCCCAAAGTTGAAAGTGGGGCCTAGTGAGAGGTGTTTGGGTCCTGGAGACAGATCCTTCAGGAATGGCTTGGTGCTGTCCCGGTGGTAGTGAGTGAGTTCTTGCTCTATGGAACATGAGAGCTGGTTGTTGTGAAAGTGCATGGCACCCCATCTCCTTTCTTCCTTGCTCCACTTCCCCTTCCACCATGACTGGAGGCAGCCTGAGCTTCGGAAGGGAGGCAGTCCTTTAAGACAGCCGTGTCCAATATAAACAGAATATGAGCTATGCCTGCCTGTAGTTTTAAATTTTCTTCTAGCCAGGTTAAGGAAACTAAAGAGAAACAAGTAGAATTGATTTGTAATAATATAATTTATTTGACCCAATGTATCCAAAATATCATTTTAATGTGTGATGAGTATAAAATTATTAATGAAACATTTTACATTTCTTTGTCCTAAATCTTTAAAACTCACTCCATATTTTACACTTCTAGCATATCTCAGTTCAAAGCAGCCAGATTCCAGATGTTCTGAAGGCTCTGACTCCCTGAACTCAGGAAGGTGAAGGGCCTGAACCGCACTTCTCTGCCAGGAGCGAGGGAGCTCCCCCTCCCTACCCACATCTCTTCTCAGTCCCAAAGGAAGAGAGAGTGCCCTGAGACAGCAGGGGCTGCCAGCAGGAGGTGGCCACAGGTAGGCCACTGCTGCCCATCTGCTGCTTGATGGGACCATTCTCCCCTCCAGAGATCAGAGGACAGTGGGGTCCCAGGAGGTGGGACCTGTCCACAGCCTTGACCTCCAGAGTTTAGATTTGGAGGGAATAGATTCCAGACAAATGCCTTACCTTGCTATTTGGCCTTTGCCCTAGTGGTCAGGCTGTCATCTATTTCCTCCTGTGTTGTGCGATACTGTGTGACTTTTAAGCACATACACATCTACATGCATTTCTTTATAATTCAAGGGACCCAACTTCTAATAAGGGGAAAAGGAATTCAGTACCTAGACAGTCCCTATAGTGTGCCAGCTAACTTGTAGTCAGCATGTTGTTAATCCTGGCATCCTGTCAGCTCTGGGTGTGTTAGTTAGCTGTTACTGTGTAATGAGCCATCCCAAAACTTATTTAGCTCATGATTGAGCAAGTCAGCAATTTATGGCAGGCTCCTGCCATAAATTAATTGCTATACCTATAAAACCTGCCGTACCTTTATAAGGTATAGCAATCTTCATGTGTGTGTATGGGAGAAGGGGGTCAGCTGCTGGTGACCAGGCAGCTCTGCTGTTGAGAGTGAGTTGACTGTGGACTGGGCAACTTTGGTTCTCTTCCCCATAGTGTTTCATCCTCTAGCAGGCTAACCTGGGCTTGTTGTCATGGAGATGGCAGGGTTCTGAAAGAAAAGGAAGAAGCATTCAAGACCTTTTGAGACTGGGCCCAAAACTGCCAGCTGGATCCAAGTCTTGGGAAACAGATTCTAACTCTGGATGGGAGCAGCTGTAAAAGCGCATTGCAAAGGGCATAGACACAGGGAAGGATGAAGAAACACGTATAAAGCACTCCACATGTTTGGAAATTCTTTTCATCCCATTTTGGTATTTGTAGGCTATTACTGGTCTTCAACACAGACTAAATCAAAATGCTGTGCCCAAAACAACCTCTTACTCTGAAAGCAAGTGATGTAAAGATAGATCTGCTGAAAAGACATTTCCTCCTGCTGCAATTTAGTCAAGCAGCTGAGCACGTCTTGAAGCCATCCTTTGATTTCAACAGGGCAGAGCTGTTTTCTAAGACTGCCCACCACCCCTCCCCACAAAGCTGAGATGCTGCAATGAGGCAAATCCCAGCAGCACACAAGGAAATCAGGCACAGCTAAGGTTCTCACCCCTGATGCACCTTATAATCACCTGGGTGGCAGGGGGCTTTTAAAATTCCCAAAACCCAAATTGCAACAGACCAGTGAAATCAGAATCCCTGGGGTAGGATCCAGACATCCTTGCTGTTTAAAGCTCTCCAACTGGTTACAATGTGTGGCCAGAATAGAGAACCACAGCGTGAAACCAACGTCTTTTGATGAACTAGTAGCAAATGGTTTCTCAAACGAATGTGAAGTCTTTGCTGCCGAGCTGTAGCCTTTCAGTCTTACTTGCATTATTTACATGCTATCTTTTGCAGGACTTGACCTCTGCTCCTCGTTTTGTTTCTGATTCAGCTCAATTTCACAAGTACTGAGTGCATACGATGTGCAGAACACCGTGCTAGTTATTGTGGCCTTGATTTGGGGAGGACTTTGCTGGGAAATAAAATCACATCATCAGAAATAAGAGTCTTACTACTTACTAAATTGAGGCAAAAATGGGAAGACCTAGGGGGTCTCACCCAAGGATTAGGACACTAATAGATACATCAGAATATTACAGTTCATCTGATGATGCTGTGAGTGGAAGTGTCCCACTTTGAAAAAAAAAACGCTGCTGTTACTCTGAGATACTAAGTTATGTGTGCAAATATGTGGTATTTAAATATTTTGTTGATATATAACATGCATGTAGAAATACGTGCATAAAGCATTCCCTTAAGCTCAATGTATATTATGACAAAATTAATACACATGGGTAACCAAGAAATAGAAGCAGCCTCACTCATGTGGCCCACAAGCGCTTTCTCCCTCCCTCCTCTTCAAATGTACCAGTGTCTTAACAGCTGACATTACAGATCAGTTTTGTCTTTCTGTGCAAGTCTTTTCGTTACAGAAAAATTTAAATATATAAAAATTGAACAAAATTGTACAATAGAGCCGTGATCCAGCTTCAACAGCTAATAATCATGTGCCATTTTTGTTTCTTCTGTACCACAGCCCTTTCCCTACCACCCTTCATTTTATTTTTATTTTTTTAGTTCTTTTTTGGTGAGGTAAGATACACATGCATTGAAAGGCACAAATCTTAATTGTACAGCTTTGAAAAATAAATACACCCATATAACCTTCACCTCTTTTCAGAATGGAATATTTCAATCATCCCCAGAAAACACCCTCATGCTCATTCCTAGGCAATTTTTAACTTCCCCAGAGGAAAGTACTGTTGTGGGGGTTTTTTAACCGTAAGTTCGTTTTACTTGAAATCATACAATATACATTTTTATGTCCAGCAGTCTCAGCATAATATTTGTGAAACACCTCCATAGTGTGTGTTTTAGTAGTTTGTTCCTTTGTATTGCTGAATAGTATTCTGTTGTATGAATGCACCATGGTTTGTTCATACATTTCTCTGTTGATGAATATTGGGTTATTTCCTGTTTTGGGCTATCATAATAGTAAAGATCTATGAACATTCTTATACAAGTACTTTTTTGTATTGTTTTATTCCTTTATTAGCATTGAAGTGACACATTTTTTCATTTTTTGGCAGTTGCTCCAAGGATTACAATGTGCATCATTAACATTCTCACAGTCTAGAATTAATATTGTACTATTACAGTGAATGTAAAATAGAAAAACTTGCTACAGAATAGTGCCATTTATCTCCTATCCTTTGCGCTGTTGTTGCCATAAATTTTACATCTGCATGGCATAAACCCCACTACACAGTGTTATATTTGCTTTAGTCATAGATCTTTAGATGAAATTAAGAGGAAAAACAAGAAAAATATATAATAAATATTTGGAGGGAGATGTTTTGAGGCCACAGAAACATACTGTTTCTTCATCCAAAATTTTTGCATTCGTTGATGACTCTTTCCTGCAGTAATGATTACTGTGGTGTTCTAGTGGTAGTTTTCTATTTGTGCTCCTTCAACATTTATTACTTGGAATTCTTCTGCAAGGAAGATTTGTCTTTCCTTCCTGATTTATTTAATCTTTTCTATATCAGTATGGACTTGTGGATATTATTTTATGTTCTTGGTTACAGTTTAGTGCTGTCATAGTTGTTTGCCACTCACATTGTTCCACCTTGAGTCATAGCTCTTCCAGGTTGGCTTCTTTTGACATGTCCCCACCGTTTTATGTTTTTTAAAAGCACTTTCTTATTTTCTGGCACTGCAAGTTGCTCTAGTCTCATCTCGTGTTTTTCATGGCAGGGCTAGAATTAGTCATTTCTCCAAGAAGCCTTGGTTTCTTTTATAGGAGAATGGCATTTAGAAACCAGGATCTGGGTACTGGGTGTGCTCATTAATACTGGGATATCACTGCTTCGAGGCCCTCTCAGCATAGTTTGGAAACACGTGAATGTTTCTAAACATGTATGCATGAATACAAACTCAGCATCTACCTATCTACATCTGTCCATCTAAACAGATACATTAAAATAGACATGGGTTCATACTGACATTCCTAAGTCCAGTCCAGCACCTTAGGGTTTATGCTAGCATTCTCCCTTTGTTTATTTATAACTCTTTCACCTACAGAGAGAAACTGGGCTCTAATTTTCTAAAATATATTTGCTAACATGGAAAATCATTTCAGAATTGCTGACCCATATCCTGAAACAAATTTGCCAACCAGAATACAGTATGTTTGTGTGCAGTTCTTGAGTCTTACAGTACGCAGTCAAAACAGTATTTTCCAAGGTTACTTAGGTGAAGACTTTTTTCCCCCACATTCTTCAATATGGGTTAGTCAATACTTTTAATTCAGTAAAATTCATTTGTCACCAACTGCATTCCATCTGACCCACCCACCATCTTTGTTGATTTTTAAATTTATATAGAATAAAACTCATTCTTTGTAACATACAGTTTCATGAGTTTTGACAACTATATAGAGTTATACATTCACGTTCACAGTAACAGAACTGTCTCATCACCTCTAAGATTCTCTATTCTTGACACCTCTTTGTAGTTAACCCCTTCCCCAACCGCATTATTTGGCAACCACTAGTCATTTTCTATCCCTATAATACTACCTTTTCTAAAATATCATATAAACAGAATTATAGAACATATACAACACAGATGAATCAATTGGGTTGTTTGTTGTTGTTGAGTTGTCAAGAATCGCTTGGCGATATATGTGAGAGTTTATTTTGGGGCTCTCTAGTCTGTTCTGTTGGTCTATATGTCTGTCTTTATGCCAGCACCACATTGTTTTGATTTCTGTAGCTTTGTACTAAGTTTTGAAATCAGGAAGTATGAGTCCTCCAACATTGTTCTTTTTCAGGATTGTTTGGACTATTCTGGATCCTGAAATTTTATATGAATTTTAGGATGAATTTTTCTGTTTTGCACAGGACATCATTGGGATTTTTACATTCTTGGTTTAGTTAATTCCTAAGTATTTTATTCTTTTTGATGCTATTGTAAATCGAATTTTCTTAATTTCCTTTTCAGATTATTCATTATTAGTATTTAGAAACACAGCTGATTTTTGTGCACCGATTTTGTATCCTACCATTCAACTGAATTTGTTTATTCTAACAGGAGTGTGTGTGTGTGTGTGTGTGTGTGTGTGTGTAATCTTTAGGGTTTTCTACATCTAAGATCATAGCATCTGCAAACAAATATAATTTTACCTCTTTCTTTTCAGTTTGGATGCCATTTGTTTCTTCTTCTTGCCTAATTGTTCTGGCTAGTACTTCCAAGCCATTTTGAATAGAAGTGGTGAAAGCAGGTCTCCTTGCTCTGTTCCTATCTTAGTAGAAAACCTGTCAGTCTTTCACCATTAAGTATGATGTTAGTGTGTGTTTTTCATATATGGTCTTTATTATTTTGAGGTAGCTTCCATCTCCTCTGCATTTGCTGAGTGTTTTTTCATGGAAGGGTATTTAAATTTTGTCAGATGCTTTTTCTACATCTGTTGAGATAATCACGTGATTTACCACTCCATTCTCCTAATGCAGTGATGTTTGAATGTTCAACCATCCTTGCATTCCAGGAATAAATTATACTTGGTCATAGTGTATAATTATTTTAATATGCTGCTGAATTTAGTTTGTTGGTATTTTGTTGAGGATTTCTGCATTGATATGCATCAGGGAAGTGATACGTGTCTCTAGTTTTCTTGTCTACTTTTTTTCTGACTTTGGTATCAGGGTAATGCTGACCTCATAGAATGAGTTTAGAAATGTTCTCTGATTTCCAGTTTTTTAGAAGAGATGGATTAGTGTTATTTAAATGTTTGATAAGATTCACCAGTGAAGCCATCTGATTCAGGGCCTTTCTTTGTCAGAAAGTTTTTGATGACTGATTCAGTCTTCTTAGTAGTTATGGGGTCTATTCTAATTTTCTGTTTTCTCATGATTCAGTCCTAGTAGGTTTTGTATACCTAAGAACTTGTCTATTTTATCTAGACTGTCCTATTTCTTGGCAAACAGTTGTTTATAATACACCTCTTATAATTCTTTATTTCCGTAGAATTTGTAATAATGCCCCACAGTTATTTTTGGCTTTGAGTCTCTTTTTCTTAGGCAATCTAGCTAAAGTTTTGTCAGTTTTGTTCACCTTTTCAAAAACCAACTTTTGGTTTTGTTTATTTACTGATAAGGAGGGATTTATTTCTGTCATATACTGTTGGTTGTTTATATGCCTTATAGCTTTTTTGTTCTTCATTTCCTGCATACTGTATTCTTTTGTATTTAATTGATTTTTGGTAATGAAATGTTTTAATTTCCTCATTTCCTTTTGTATATGTTCTATTGTGTGTGTGTGTGTGTGTGTGTGTGTGTGTTTGTGTACCACCATGAGATTACATTTAACTTGCAAGTTTATTCATTTTATTCAATTCTATAAACATACTGTAATTTATTTATCCATTCTGCCCTTGATGGTCCTTTGGATTTTTTTTAATTATTGGACTTTTTTTTTAGAGCTGTTTTAGATTTACATGAAAAATGAATGGAAAGTACAGGGAGTTCTCATATATCCAGTTTCCTGCCCACATGCCCTGTTGTTACCCTTACAGTCTTGCCTTGTGGTACATTTGTTACAGATGATGAACAATGTAGAAACATTATTATTAACTAAAATTCACTAGAAGTCACTCTTTGTGTTTTACCTTCTATAATTTTGAGAAATGTGTAATGACATGACATGTATCCATCATTAATGCAGCATGCAGAATAGTTTCACTGTCTTAAAATATCCCTTGTGCCTCAGCTAGTTGTTCCTTTTTCTCACCCTCCCCCTCCCACAACCCTGGCAACTACTGCTCTCTTTACTGTTTCCATAGTTTTGCCTTTTACAGAATATCATGTGGTTGGAATTCTATGGTACATAGCATTCAAGTGGGCTCCTTTTACTTACCAATATGCATCTAAGTTTCCTGTGTGTCTTTTCATGGCTTGTTAGCTCAGTTTTAAATCAAGGAATAATAGTTCATTGTTTGAATCCACAACAGTTTATCCATTCACCTATTGAAAGGCATCTTGATTGCCTCCAAGTTTTAGCAGTTATGAATAAAGCTATCATAAACATTTACATGGAAGTTTTTGTGTGGATATAAGTTGTCAGCTTACATATGATAAGTGTATACTTCACTTTATAAGGAACTGCCAGGCCAGGCACAGTGACTCATGCCTGTAATCCCAGCACTTTGGGAGGTTGAGGTGAAAGGATTGCTTGAGCCCAGGAGTTCATGACCAGCCTGGGCAATATAATGAGACCTCATCTCTACAAAATAAATTTAAAAGTGAACCACGTGTGGTGGTGCCTGTTGGTGTTAATATCATTGTTATGCAACCTGCTCTAGGAAATGAGGATCCTGTGTTCTCTAAGATGAACCTAATGAGAACCACTCAAGTCAGTAATCACAACCCATCATTAGCAGAAGCTCAGAAAATAAGATGTTAAATGCCTGGCCATTAAGTTTTCTTATCTTTATTTCTACAGAATCATCACCCCTGCCCCATAAACATGAAAGAAAAGACAAGAGAAGCACCCCAGAAGAGAAGGGGAGAAGTGCCCCAGAAAAAATCATCGTCTCTGAAGTTTGCCCAGGTGGGCACAGGCCAACCAGCCTCTCCTCTGGTTGCCCAGCCAGCTACAGGCTGTCATTTAACCTTCCGCCCAGCATGCTTTTGAGTGTGCAGAAGTGCTGCATGCCCTCTTCTTTGAAAACCTGTTGAGCAAATGCCTCTGCATTTTATGCACCTTCAACCTTGGGGGACTTCAGCCAAAGTCCCCCAAGACCAAACATGCTGTGCACACAGAGCAGCTCTTTGTGTCCCACTCCTTGCCGATCTCCTGCATCATCTCATTGAGCTTCATTGAACTCCGCAGTCTGCATGCTCTGTGGAACTCAGGGTCTTCATTTTGCATGGAACTCAGGGTCTTCATTTTCCATGGAACTCAAAGTCTTCTTGCTCTGTGGAACTTGGAGTCTCCTGGCTCCATGGAACTCAGGGCCTTTGTGCTCCATCGAACTTGGGGTGTGTGTGATTCATGGAACTCAGAGTCCTTGTGCTCTGTGGTACTCAGGGCCTGCGTGCTCTGTGGAACTCGGGTCTGCATGCTCCGTGGAAAGCACCAGGATGCACTTGACCCCCCACACCCACACACACATCCTTCATTTTATTCCTGGCCCTCATCTGTCCACCCTGTGAGGCTTCTTCACCCCCGCTCTCCTTTGAGCTCATGCCGGGTCTTTTGGACTTGCCTGAAGCATGGGTGTTGGTAGGAGGGAGTGGCTGAGGTCATGCCTGCAGGCAAATTCTGCTAGTGTGGCACCAGATGGAGCTGCCTGGGGAGGATGTTTCCTTGGAGGACGCGCCCTGGCAGCCACTGGCTTCTTATGGTGCTTGCACTGCTGCTGCTGCCATGAGGGCGCCACAGAGCCACACTGGGGGCTGTTCTGGAAGTGGTGGTTTTCATTTCCAGGTTAGGTAGGGACTGGCAGGCACCTTGGCTGTCCTTGTGGCTTCTGCCCTGACCCTGGTCCTCCCCAGGCTACCGATTTTCCGGGCTGCTGCTCTTCCAGGAGGAATTGAAGGTGGGAATGGCTGAAACCTCAGCTTTGGATTTGCAGAGACCCTAAGCTGTGTCATGCAGAAAGGGAAAGGATTGCAGATGGTGGTGGCATCAGCTGAAGGCAGGGGATTCACTGTGATGCTGGAGCCGTCCACGCTGGGATGTTTGCATACAGCCCAGGTTCAATTCGGTGGCCCATCAGCGAATCCTGGATTCAGTCTCACTCGCAAGCCATGGACAACATGAGCTCAATTTGCCAGGACTCTTGGGGTTAGGGAGAGCTCAGCGTCCGGGTGGCTCTGGTTCCTTCTCATGCTGAAATTCTGCTGGTGTTCCTCCATGGGGCCCTTGTGGGTTTTTCTGAGGTGCCCCTCTTGCTGGAGTCGAGGATGAGAAATGTTTTCAGTGGGTTTTCACCCTCCACACATATGTAAGAGGTGTTGTGTTTCATTCCTGTCAGTATCCATTGCTGCAGCTTCCTGAAGTTGTGTCCGTTAAAAGGCAGGGACCCAGTGTCCAGGCTACAGAGGGTGACTTCAAGTTCCACAGCACCACTGTGGACCAGTGTGCCTATGGCCTTAGGAGAATTCCCAGATAGCACAAGGGGGCTGCCCCAGAGGGTGTTCAGCTTGTTGCCAACAGTTACTGAAGCCAGAGTCTGCAACCTTGATGTTCAGGTCAAGCAGCCAGAAACAGGTGTTCTGGCTTTAGGTCCCTGTGGACAATGCCATTCTCTCCTTCCCAGGCTACTGATGTCCTGGGTTGCTCCTCTTATGGTAGAAGCTCAAGATGGAATGGCTGGAGCTTGGCTGCCTCCGGTTAGAGCCTGGGCTCTGTATTGCAGACATCACCCGGCAGAATTCCTCATGGGCCCCTTTTGTCGTGGGTGCGACTGCTGGGGCCAGGGTTGTCGTGGGTAGTAAAGGTATTTACCAAGACAACTGTGAGTAAAGAAAGGCAAATTTATTACAGAAACTATGAAAATACATTGCAAGAATGCAACATGCAGCACAGCAGAGAAGGGGCTGTCTGCAAAGATAAAGGGCTGGAGGGAAGTTTTCTAAGGTTGTGCTGGACAGGGCTATGTGCCGGTGAGCTTGTGCTATATGCTAAGAATATGTTGGAATAATTTTAACTGCCAGGGCTTTCCTCTTCTGGTGCCTGAGGGAAACGCCCTGCTGCTTTTAGCTGTCTTGTAACCCACACGCCTTTTCATTTCTGAAGTTGCAAGATAACGGCTGTGGTTTTTCACACAAAAGGGTTGCAGACTGGGTTAGGTCCATGTTCCGCCAACCTGGCTCTTTCCCAGTTTCAGTTAACTTAGTGGTTTACTAGAGCCCCACACCTTTCTGTTTCATATGGCCATGATCCAGGAGGTAATCCGTCACCTCCCCTCCACTAGAGAGCTCCATGGCCAGGGGTAATCCTCACTTCTCCTCTGCTAGAGTGCTCCATGGCCAGGAGTAATCCTCATCTCTCCTCTGCTAGAGTGCTCCATGGCCAGGGGTAATCCTCACCTCTCCTCCGCTAGAGTGCTCCATGGCCAGGGGTAATCCTCACCTCTCCTCCGCTAGGGTGCTCCATGGCCAGGGGTAATCCTCACCTCTCCTCCGCTAGAGTGCTCCATGGCCAGGCAGTGTTTCCTGCGTCCAGAGCACCTCAAACAATTTCAGTGTTGTGGTGACTCAGGGCCTTCACCATACAGACTTGGCAGCATAGTCTAGAGGCTGGAGGGGCTCTGTGACTCCCATTAATGACGGTCACTGCCATGGTTTCCCCAAGCAGAATGTGCCGGGAGAACTGCTCCATGTTGGCTCAGCAGAATGTTATTATAGGTAGCTCAAAAAGAGAGGGAACAGGGCTTCTCTAGATTATTTCAGGGAACAGCTATTATTTGAATGTTAATTTAAGACTATTTTATCAATTAAAAATGTAAGGCCCAAGAAACTTCATTTAGGAAGATTGAATAAATTGAATGAATACTGTTAAACTTTATGCTTCTTTCAACAAATATTTTCTGCTCCTCTCTATGAGTCAGGCACTGTGCTAGATACCATAACATAGAAACATAGTGTCAATCAAATATGGTGTGGGTACTGTATGTCAAATTTAAAAATAAAATAAAAGTGCTATATAAGAAACCTCTCAGTGCCCTGGAGGCAGGGTCCAGAGACATATCCTGTGGATGACTGGGGCTGAGGTTTAAGGGATGAGCGTCGGTGATGAGACGGATGGGAGAGGGCCCCTAGGAAAAGCATCTTCAGGCAATTGTGGTTCAGTGAGCTGCAGCCGTCGCGGCAGGAGAGTGAGGAGCACGGCCTATCTGGTGATTTGCTGTGGTGATGTTCTGCAAACTTGCCTCCGGGTCCTGAAGTATTGCTTCTGGGAAACACAGGGTAAGGTTCCTACAAGCCTCTGGTTGCAATATTTTCAACTGCCAAGGCACCGTTCATGTTCCGTGGCTTCATTTTCCAACATCCCTGTAAAACAAGCCAGTCCCATCAGTGTTGAAAACTGCTCTCCACATACCCTTTTCCCATAGAGTACTTCCTGACATACAGAGCTGCCACTCCTGAAAAGCTAACACTTTCCATGCCACGCTGCCTTTTGAAAGGTGCCAGCCAGGCAGCATTAGCTAAGGCCGCTTTTTGGCTCTCCTCACAACAGTGCTGCCCGCTGTGCTCTCATTGGTCATCATCTCATGAAGTCACAAATGTAGCTGCTTTTCCATGGTTTTGCCACACACCAGTGGTGTTAGTTTTGCACTTTCCAGAGCAGCCTCATGTACAGGTTGGTGAAAGCTCTCCTTCCTCTTTCTGGATGCACTGTAGTGCTTGTCATGAGCGTTGAACTCACAATTTGCAGCACTAGAACCCACACCTGAACCAAGATTGGCTAACAAGCGTTTTCTCTGTAAGGCACATCACAGCCTTCTTGCTCATAAGGACACTAGACAGCGCTTCAGCATTATGCTTAGAGGCCGTTTCAAACAGTGAAATCTCCAACAACAAGCTCAAAACTGCAAAAAAAGTGGTACTATATAGACCATGAGAAGACTGGTTTGCAGGTTGAGAGTAGGAACAGGAAGGCAGCATGGGGCCCTGCATGGCCTCCGCTGGGAGGCCGATGGCTCAAATTGTTGCCCTGCTCTGCACATGTTTTCCTGTGACTGTGAAAGCCACATGAATATTGATTTGGGGGTTAAAAGTACATTTTAACAAGCAGACAAGTTCACAAATATGAAATAGTGGCTAGTGAGGGCCACCCCCATGCTGGAGCTGCAGACAGAGGCTGTTGTGAGTGCGATGTTTGCTCCTATCCCGGGAGCTTCTGGTTGCCACCAGCACCTTGTAAGCCAGGGAGTGGTGTCACCTGTACCGTAGCAAAAGCACCTCTTCTCAATGTGAAGTATGGCTTGAAGAGAGGAAGATGGAAGACTGGCTGGAAGATGGCTGTGTTAGGGGTGAAGCAAGGGTGAGGGTGGATTGACCAAGCTGGGCCAGAGGTCCGAGGGGCTGATCCGAGAGCCCTGTGTGACTGTGAGTCCTGGCAGAGTGGCCGTGCATGGTGACAGGGAGGAGGCATCCAGGACAGCACCCACGTTCCCGCCTGAGGCACATGAGGGTGGATGACAGGGTTCGGGGCCCTAGCCTTCAAGTCGGACACACCTGAGTTCAAATCCAGACTCCACCACTGACTGGCTGTGTAGCCTTAGACATGTTCCTTCACTTTCCTAAGCGTCCATTTTCTCATGTCCAATACATAGATTACTATTCCATAGGAATATTAAATCACTCAGTGATTTTGAGGTTAAAATGAGTGCGGGTGCTTTTTATTGAAATAAAGAAAATGGGAAAAGAAGCAGCATTTGAGGTGTGAGGGAGGGGAATCTGGGCATGGGGAGTTAGATGTGCCTGTGGACATCCATGGACAAATGTCCAGCAGCCGTCTGATGTGCTTCCGGGATGCTGGGGCCAGGACGTGGGGCCGCAACATACAGACCTGGAAGTTACGAGCAGGCAGGCAGCTGCTGCAGCTGTGAAGAGCAGGCAGTGCAGGATCAGAGGCCCAAGGGTAAAGCCTGGGGAACGCCAGCATTTAGGAAGAGGCCGCTGGAGATCAGGAAAGAGCAGCAGGAAAAGCAGGAGGGTGTGGAGGGATGGGAGGTGCAGGAGGAGGGTTTCCAAGAGGGAGGGGCAGGAGTTGGTGTTCTGCGGGCATGGACTGGTAGTCGTAGCACTTTTGAACTGTAGGGACCTAAGACATCTTTTAGTCTAATCCCCTTATCTCTCCTGAAGAAGAAATCATGATTCCAAGGTGATGTGAGTTGCTTGCTTTAGGTCACACTGATTTCACATTGGGATACCTCGATTTCTAATGAGTAATAAAATATTTAACAAATATTCTCGAATTTGGTATTGCTCCTATTCAGTCACACTGGATATTTTCCCAATTTGATGATACTGAGATTTTAACAACTGTTAACCATTCCATGTACTAAGATGCTTATAGTCAAACTGTGCCTCTTAAACATATTTTTATTGTATATTTAATAAATTTTGCTATAAAAATAAGGTTAAAACAACTCATAACTCATCAAACTGCATTTTAATTTTAGTAAACACAAATTACACTGAGACAGGAGAGTTTTCTGGCCCCCCTCACAGGACGTGTGACAAGGTAGTGTGGCTCTCTGCCTATTCAAACCCCTTACGGGAGGGGGATCACGCACAGGGACAGGCGCAGGAACCCAAGTGGGTGTGTGCTACAGTGTGCTCTTTTAGCCTTGGCATCTGTGGATGGCTTGAGTGTTAACCAGCTCAGTGGACCCTCAGCCTTTCTGCAAAAGCAGAGGGTCATTGTGGCAGCTTTCTGTATCCCAAGCTCTTGTCCAGCATCCTGGAAGAATCAGATCACACACAGACATGAAGGATAAATGCAGGGGTTTCTTTGAGGGGTAGAAGTGGCTCTTAGTAGGGATGGATGGGGAGCTGCAAAGGGGGATGGAGTGGGAAGATGATCTTCCCCTGGAGTTTGGCCATCCAGCAGCCAAAATCCTCTCTGACCACCCCCAGCTAAACTCCTCTCAGCATTCAGGTGTTCCTCATCTTCCTGCTTTCTCTGCCGCACCATTCTGCTGTTTGTCTGCTTTTCTCTTCATCTCTTCATCTCTTCATCTGCTCCTGGAGCCTGGGGTTTGGGGTTTATATGGGTACAGGATATGGGGGTGTGGTGGGCCAAAGGGCAACTTTTTGGGTACGAAAATAGAAATGCCTCTTCCCAGTTAGGGCCATGGGTCTCCAGGCTTGAGGGTGGGGCTTTTGCTGGGGAGCCACCCTCTTCTATGCAGTATTTCCCTGTCTCTTTTCCATATCAATACCTCAATAAAATTTAGTTTTAAAAAATAACACAAGTAAAAAGTTTGGCTATTTAAACTAAAAAGTAATTATGTCCTAAATTATTTTGTATGCAAAGACCTGAGGATTTGAAATATTTTAATAATTGGAGCTTGTCTCTCCTTTGAGGGCACCACTTGCCCCGATCCCTTTTGGTTTCCCCCACAAGGTAGCAGGAGTGCCCATGAATGAACATGGGTGAAATCATTGGATACAGATAGTAAATATATTCTATTTCCTGAAAAATATTATCTAACTACATGTCTAGATATGGAATTGCATTTTCAAGCCAAGTTGGAATTACAAATTGTAGCCCATTTGAAAATGCATACAAATGTGTGACATATACACCCAGAGGGAAAGAAGTCACAATTATGAAAGAACAAAGTGGGAAAATATCTCTTTCATATAAGATTGAGCATTTTGGTTGATACTGTGATAAAAAATCTTCTGATTGATTCTCTTTTGCATTGGTTTTTAGTGTCATTTGCACTCTGCCCAACTCAGATAAAATTGTATATGATGTAAATAGCAGGAAACTATAAATGGTGATATTGTCCTGAAAGGAAGCCACTTCATTTTTCAAAGATTTCTTCTGCGGCAGGGATCTAGGTGTGTGCAGTGATGGAGTTTTGCATTTCTAGAGGAAACAGCAGGCGGGGGTGTGTGCAGCCGGAAAGGGAGGTGTCTAGGTTCCAAGGGTAAATCCCACCCACTTAGAGGGGATTGGAGAGCCTGGGAAAGAGGCTGGGCTGCCTGTGATCCCCACCCCACACCCTGCTTCCTACAAGCCCCCTAGAAGGTCCACACTTTGAGTTGTCAGCCAGAGACGGTAACTCAAAACCTTGGCTTTGGGCAGCCAGAAGCCCAGAAATGGGGGAGAGGGCAGGCCTAGACACCAGGGATGAAAATAAAATGAATATTGAAAATTACCTAAATGTAATGTTTCATATATTCCATATATTTTAATATAAATGCCAGAGGTTTTTGAACCAGAGTAACTCCATCTTGAATAGGGGCTGGGTAAATAAGGCTCCATCCTCAAGCCTGGAGAATCTTGAATAAGGCTGAGACCTACTGGGCTGCATTCCCAGGAAAGTAGGCGTTCTAAGTCACAGGATGAGATAGTAGGTCAGCTCAAGATACGGGTCACAAAGACCTTGCTGATAAAACAGGTTGCGGTAAAGAAGCCAGCCACAACCAAGATGGTGATGAAAGTGGCATCTGGTTGTCCTCATTGCTCATTACACGCTAATTATGATGCATTAGCATGCTAAAAGACACTCTCACCAGCACCATGAGAGTTTATGAATGCCATGGCAATGTCAGGAAGTTATCCTATACGGTCTAAAAGGGGGAGGAACCCTCAATTCCAGGAATTGCCCACACCTTTCCTGGAAAACTCATGGACAATCCACTGCTTGTTTAGTATATAATCAAAAAGTAACAATAAGTACAAGCAGTTGAGCACCCCATTCCACTGCTCTGCCTATGGAGTGGCCATTCTTTTTTATTATTATTATTATTATTATTATTAAGACAGAGTTTCACTCTTGTTGCCCAGGCTGGAGTGCAGTGATGCGATCTCAGCTCACTGCAACCTCCATCTCCTGGGTTCAAGTGATTCTCCTGCCTCAGACTCCTGAGTAGCTGGGAATACAGGTGCCCGCCACCACACCCAGCTAATTTTAATATTTTTGGTAGAGACAGGGTTTCTCTATGTTGATCAGGCTGATCTCAAACTCCCGACCTCAGGTGATCCGTCCACCTCCTCGGCCTCCCAAAGTGCTGAGATTACAGGCATGAGCCTCCGTGCTTGGCCACTGGAGAGGCCATTGTCTTATTCCTTTACTTTCTCTAATAAACTTGCTTTCACTTTATGGATTTGTCTCAAATTCTTTCTTGCACGAGATCCAAGAATTCTCTGTTGGGGCCTGGAACAGTGCCCCTTCCCAGTACCATAAATATGTAATAAAACAAAGGTCCATAACTTGACCCAATTGGAAACACAAAATTTACTATAAGGATTTATATGACAAAGAGATAAAAGGGGCCGTGATTGGCTTTTGTGCCTGTGCAGCATGGGCTTCAGATTAACAAATGTTAAAATGCACCAATTGACAAAGCTTCATGAACTTAGTCAATGCTGGGACTCAAGTTACAGTTGTACCTGCGAATCTCAGTAAATTTAAACACTGCAATGCCTGTAATCCTGGCAAAATAACTATAGGGGAAAAATAGCCATGCTTTATTTTAACTGTAGCTTTGCCTAAATTTTGCACAGGCATAATACTCATTGCCCTAAAACATGCTCTAACACAATGAATAATAGATATTATTCAATTAAGTCTTTGGCACTTACAAATTGGCTTGGACCTTGGGGGTCCCCAATAAAAATAGTTAATATTGCTATAACTATGAGACAAGTTGGACCTTGCATGTCCCCAGTTAAAATAGTTAATATGACTCTACGTAAGTTATAGCAAGATGTGTTAGTCTGCTAGGGCTACCAGACACTGGGTGACTTTAACATTAGAAATTTATTTTCTCACTGTTCTGGAGGCTGGAATTCCAAGACCAAGGTGTGGGGTATTTGGTTTCTCTGAGGCCTCTCTCCCGACCTGAAATGACCTTTCCTATGAGCACACCCAGCACTGAGGTCTCTTTATGTCTCCAAATTTCTTCTTTTATAGCGACACCTGTCATGTTGGATTAGGGCCCAACTTAATGGTCTCACTTGAACTTAACCACACCCTTTAAAGGCTGTATCTGTAAATTCAGACATATTCTGAGGTATTGGGGTAAGGGTTTCAGTATGTAATTTTGGGAGAGACACAATTCAGATGTACAGGACCTTCAAGTTTAAAACTTAATATATAAAACCTAATTAATAAAAGGGTGATTCTCTCTACTGCTTCTCCATTTGACAGCTCAGTCTTGCCTGTGCTTAAGCCTGGAAAAAAATAAATGGTGCTTCACGGTGGATTACTACAACCTTAACATTGTAATCCTTTCATTAAGACCCCATACCCAACACCCAGTATTATGGAACTTACTGACCCCATCCAATCAACAACTGGTAAATATTTTGCTGTTATAGATTCGGCTATAATGTTCTGTTCAGTGCCTATTTCAATAGCCTCTCTTCCTTAATTCACGTTCACCTGCAGTGGGAAACAGTACTTCTTCTCTAGGCTACCCATGGGTTATCCCAGCAGCGTTGCCACCACATACAATCTTCATAGAGCTCTTAACTGCACCCAGCTTTCTCCAGGAGCTCAGGATGCCCCAGACCCTCATCCCAGACAGCATTGCTCTGGAGCTCACAGCTGGAGATGACATCACCACAGACGTCCCCATCCCAGCCCTGTCCTGGGAGCAGGATTCTGGCCTCCCTAGTTAGGCCTCAGAGCTGGCTGATCACCTGGCTTCATAAACCTGGGTGTTTTCAGGGAAATTTTTGATCTCTACAAACCATGACATGTAGAGAGGGACACATATCTGATTCAACAGTCCCTGATCCACTGATCCATGGACATATTTGCCCCCAAAGAATAACCAAGAATCTCTCTCTGGTGGAGGTCAGGGGCATTACATGAGCTGAGTAGAGCTTAGTTTTTAATCACAGACATAGGCAAGGTGTTTAAGTTATTACACTTTCAAGCAGCATGGCCCTCACTCACTCAAGGTGAGATAAATATTGCTGCAAAGGAACAACAGCTGCATTGTTGGAGTTTCGCTTTTGAGGCACGCGTGTGTGTTGGTGTGTGTTGATTTCTTTCACAAAACACATTTTCAAATATTTCCTTACTCCAATCAACATTGCCCCGTCCTTTTAAATAAATTTTTTGAAAACTAATAAGCCTATTTTATTTACATTTCTTTACAAACTGTTCACTATTAGTCTACAGTGAAAAGTCAACACTTTATAAAATAAGATTGGCATTTAAAAGCTTCTCAATTCTAATACTTTGAAAGGCTACACCCATTTTCAGAAAGTCTGGGCTATTCAAAATATTTTACAAAATTCTGAAACTTTGAAAAGCTGCAAGAATTGGGGACAGCAAGATGAGGCGTTTTTTCTTATAGCCAGTTTTGTTCACTATATTATTAAATAAGCACTGTTTAAATTAACAGCTTGAATTCTAAAATATATTTTTGAAAATCAATAATGATTTTTGTAAAAATAGAAAATCAGTTGTACTTTTATCTTAAAATTCCTTTCTTATCTATTTTCTAGATTTGATGTTTTGCCATTTTAAAGAATACTAGACAAGATGATCTCAATTTGGATCACTATATTGGGCTCCTAATAGCCTGATATAATTTTAAATCATCCCACACAACACATTATTATCATATACATCAGCATTTCCCAAACTGTGCTGAAATTGTGTATACTATTGATATTTTTGAGCTAAAATATGCTTATAAATACACAAAAATATGTTTATCTAGGTGTTTTTATGCAATAATGCACTTTTCAAAAAGAAACGATATACCAGTCTCAAGAATACCTGGAAGCTGCATGAAAATTCTTGATTCCTTTTATATATAGTGACAGAAAAAGATGTAAATCTCACAATTGGTTATTTTTATTGTATAAAATTTTTTCTATAAGCACATGTGAATTAAGTATTCATTATTCCACATTCCCCATGTCACCGGCGCTGGGTGCCCACAGCATGGCTTTTCTAACACTGCAGGTGCGGGGCTGAGGGTGGCAGACTGGACACCTGCACGCAGCCGCATTCCTCACAAAGTTGGACCAGCCCTGAGCCGGGGGCGGAAGCATCCTGATGTGAAAAGCTGTTTGCCAAGTACAATGACCACACGTTTCGTCTATTTTGAATACACCATCACAACAAACTCTACACTCTTGACAGATGAGACAGGTAGATATGATCTTTGAATGCGAGTGAGAAAGACATTCACACAGACTCCCATCCTCCCTCACATGACTGGAGGAATAAATGGCAGTGGGGGTGTGGATGTTCAGCTCAGGGGCAGGTTAGTGACACTGTCACAGCTATTTTAGGACCTGAAATATTTATATGATCCTATTCCAAATCATAATACGTACACAATGAACTCAAAACTGTACACAAAGGGGAACAAAAAACCACTCTGACAGCCTCCAGGTCCCTCATAAACTCCCTAGAAGTCAAGGAGGTCAAGGCTGTTCTCAAACTCCTGGGCTCAAGTGATCCGCCCACCTGGGTCTCCCAAAGCTCTGGGATTACAGGCATAAGCCACTGCACACGGCCTAGTAAGTTCTTTTGATATGTTTGGAATGAATGTGTTTCCAAGGATAAAAGCTTACAATGACATCTTTTTTACCTGTAAGATACCCGAAGAGCCGAGAGAGGGTCCCCAGGCTGGCTAAGCATCCAGAACTCTGGGGGAGCTTTAAAAACATAGATATGAATTATTGTGCTTCACCCCTTACTTACTGAGTCACAATCCCAGGGATGGAAGCACCCAGAGATCTGTCTTTTCAGAACTTCTCTGGCTCTCCAGGTGGTGCTGACAATCAGGCAGATTGAGAGCCAGTGCTGCAGGCAGCTCGTCCCAGACCTCAGGAGCAGAGGAGTCACCCAGGGCTAGGTAAGACTGAAGGTTCTGGGGCACCAGGGGTGGAGAGGGACTTGAGAGTTGGACTTTCTAACAAGCTTCCCAGAAGGGCTGGTTTGCTGAGCCTCAGACCAGGCTTTGAGGGTGCATAGCACTCTTCCTCTAGGTGTGTGTCCACATACCTGGCATCTTTGTTGTTGAATTGCCCCAGATATAAAGTGCAGGGTGCCCCCTCTACGCCTTCAGCCCTGCTGTCTCCCCTGCTGACCCCCAAATCTCTGGGGCTCGGACTTGCCTTTATAAAGGGACCTCTCAGCTCAGGGGCAGGCCCTCCCCACTGACCCTCTCTTCCCAAGGCCCAGCATCAGCGGGAGCTGCTCGAGCAATTCATCCTGAGGGGTCTATGTGGTGTGAAAGGCTGAGGGAGACTGTTCTGTTTATTGTCAAAAGCCTGGAAACAAAGTCTGGTATTGCTCAACCCAGTGGTGCTGGGTGACAAGATAGGGCGGGGTGCAGAGGAGACTCCCACACACAGCAGGGCCGAGTGAGCGCCAATTCTTCCTTCTAACACTGGCACCAAGGAGAGACCACTGTCCCTTCCCATAAAGGCAGTGGCCAAATGGAAGCATCGCTTGGTGTGCCAGATCCTTTGGGGCAGGAGAACAACAGGTGACTTGAGGCGGGGTTGGGAGCCCCATCCCAAGCACAGTGGATGCTGAAGGGGGTCCCGGGCTCCCCAGGTCCTGGGCTTCTCTTGATTCTCAATGTTAAGCTTGTTGATTGAATATAGTTGAATATATACAGGTGAGGAAAAGACACAGGCCAAGAACCGGGTGCTTCAGTCAGCTGTGAAAAGTCAGGAAGAGCATTTCCTTTTTTTTTTTTTTTTTGAAACAGAGTCTTGCTCTGTCACCCAGGCTGGAGTGCAGTGGCACGATCTCGGCTCACTGCAAGCTCCGCCTCCCAGGTTCTCGCCATTCTCCTACCTCAGCCTCCAGAGTAGCTGGCACTACAGCACCCGCCACCACACCTGGCTAATTTTTTGTATTTTTAGTAGAGACGGGGTTTCACCATGTTAGCCAGGATGGTCTCCATCTCCTGACCTCGTGATCTGTCCGCCACGGCCTCCCAAAGTGCTGGGGTTACAGCTGTGAGCCACCATGCCCGGCCGGGAAGAGCATTTCTAACATCCAAATGCAAACGTCTGCCACCCCAGGCTGCTCTCCTCTGGAAACGGCACTGCAGGGCATAGCAGGTCCCAGGTTTGCCTTTCCTAATTCCCTGCACCACCCAGCTCCCGCCTCCCTCACTGTGCGGGATGAGAGGTCCACACAGACAGTTCCTTCTCACCTTTGAAATGGCAGTGGTGGCTGCAGCCTGGGAGCTGAGTCCATCCCAAGCAGGTGAGACCCCCACCAGGGGCCCTGGGTGCCTACCGGCCACAGGCTGAGCCATCCAGGCTGTGCACAGCCACGCCTCAGCCACCAGGATTTCTTTCCTGTGGAACTAGACCTTCCATCCAGAGAGCCTTGCAGCAGAGAGCAGAAATGGGCTTTCTCTCTGCTGGTGTAGGAAAGCCATGGCAGGAAGGCGGTATCAACAACACACAGCTGCCTGTCCCACGTGGGGTCCCGCACCTCCCGCCTCCCTGCTTTCCTGCCCCTTGACTTGGTAAGTGTGCTCTCTGATTAAGTGTCCTCTTTTTAATTGTGTCCAAATGTTCACACTGTCTTAAGTGATGCTGGAGCCACAGCCTGGGGCCACTGCCGGTCCTTCCTCTGGAGCAAACGGTCTTTGTCACAGTGTTTCTCTAAAAGCACATCCATCCTGAGTGACACTTATTTTAGAAACAGAATTGGTGAAAAAAGAGTTGAGCATTATAAAATGTCTCTGGATTTCAAAGAAGTTGGCCACTATCTATGGGGAACTGGGGATGAGTAACTGCTCTTTAAATAAATGAGGACAGGCCAGGCATGGTGGCTCATGCCTGTAATCCCAACACTTCAGGAGATTTGTATGTAAAAAATACAAAAGGCTGGACATGGTGGCGTGCACCTGTAATCCCAGCTACTCAGGAGGCTGAGGCAGGAGAATTGCTTGAACCCAGGAGATGGAGGTTGCAGTGAGCCGAGATTATGCCACTGCACTCCAGCCTGGGTGACAGAGCAAGATTCTATCTCAAAAAAAAGTAAATGAAGACAAAATCCCAAAGGCTAGAGCCACCGCCCGCCCAGAGCAGGTTCAGGATCGAAGTGCCCCTGTGGTTCCGCTCCCACCTGAATGCTCTATTTTAAAATGAAGGTCCGGGACAAGGAGAGAGCATGTCATTACTAAGGTTCAGTGTTAAATACAGACATTCTTCCACTGATGGCAGCCATGATGGGCCACCTGAGCTTTCTTTGGTTTTCCCTGCCATCTGCATCGTCCTCCACTACACTTGAATGAGGAGTCCTGAGGGTCTGAGTAACTTGCAGGGATTGCTGTGCTGCCAGGAATGAGTGAAAGAAGAGGCCAGAACAGCCACCTCAGCTAAAAAGAAAGCCAGAGGAGAGGGTGGGTATTTAGGGAGCAGGGATTTTTAATTTCAAATAAATTCTGTAATTAAGCAAATGGGGTGGTGGTGGTGGGGCTTGGGGCTGGGTGCTCTGGCACTGTCCCTAACGGCAGTCACAGTGATGGCTTTGCTCCTGTGCTGCCGTCCCTCCTCCCTCTCAGCAAAAGGAAGAATATGTGTGCTTTTGATGCACGTGGTGCAGCAGGCCTGGGATGCCACATTTCACACAAGCTTCAGGTGACCCCAGTGCTGCTGGTTCATGGACCACGCTGTGAGTAGCAAGGTCACAAACTCCCCTGAGGGAAGGGAGCAGCTGGGCTGCGTTTCTGAGAGAAATCGTAATAGGTTACGATTGAACTACTTTGGGCCTCCCTTCTTGAGAACCCAAAACAGCTGCTGTGTGTACTGAAGCTATATTCACCCCACCACAAAGAGGACAGTTAGCACCTCTCCCCACACAATGGTATAAGGTTTTGTTTTCATATAAAACCTCAACAGATGAATGTGGCCACTATCAATGATTTTCAGAAAGAAAGGTGTAAATACCAACTATTTTTCTTTTATGGAGTCTTGCTCTGTCACCCAGGCTGGAATGCAGTGGCACAATCTCCACTCACTGCAACTTCTGACTCCCGGGTTCAAGCAATCCACTTGCCTCAGCCTCCCGAGTAGCTGGGACTACAGGTGTGCGCCACACCTGGCTAATTTTTGTACTTTTAGTAGAGATGGGTTTCACCATGTTGGCCAGGCTGGTCTCGAACTGCTGACCTGAAGTGATCCACCTGCCTCTGCCTCCCAAAGTGCTGGGATTACAGGTGTAAGCCACCATACCCGGCCCCCAAATACCAACTATTCTTTAAAAAAAAATATGATTATGTTGGAGGCACAGTGGCTTATTCTGTAATTTCAATACTTTGGAAGGCCAAGGCAGGCAAATTGCTTGAGCACTGGAGTTGGAGACCAGCCTGGGCAACATGGCAAAACCCTGCTCCTGCAAAAAGTTTTTAAAAATTTAGCCGGGCATAGTCGCATTCATCTATAGTCCCAGCTAGTCAGGAAGCTGCGGTGGGAAGATTGCTTGAGCCCTGGAAGGTTGAGGCTGCAGTGAGCTGTGATGGCACCACTGCATTCCAGCCTGGGTGACAGAGTGAGACCCTGTCTCAGAAAAAGAAAAAAAAAAAAATATATATATATATATATATATATATATATATATATATATATATATATATATATAATGTTGGGAGAGATGTCCCTCATAATTAAACTAGGTTAATACAGATGATTTTATTTAATAGCTGAAATGGTTCTGTTACCTGGGAGTTTGTTTTACATTTAGTTGATCATGAAGGATCCATCATGAATCCCCCCTAGAAGTGCCCACAGTGACATGTTCCATGAGTGCTTGATGGAAAACCATGTATTTCTAAGGTTCTGGTGGCAGGTAGCAGTTATGCGATGGCATGAGGAAAATCCATTTAGTAGAATTGTCCAAAAGTGCAATGGCCTGGCTCGGTAAGCTGTAAATTCTGTCCCTGTGAGGGGTAGAAAGTGAGGATGGAGAAGGAAGGAATATGCCAGACAGGGGTTGAACCAGACAGGCTTCTTCCAGCTGTCAGCTTCGTGACTATGGGTACTGTCCATGTCTCCAGGATCCACCTGGGATGCCTCTGATAATGTAACCACGTACCCCCATTTTTCTTGGGCAGTTTATTCCAACAAGTGAGCTATAGTGCAGGCATTGGGACATGCAGTAATCTGTTTGACTTTCAAGGGCTTAGGTCAGCTTGGTGGAGTTCTCTGGGTCCCTCTGGAGAATCACCCAACCCAGGGATGGCCTTCAGGTTCCCACCCTACCACTAAACCACTTACATTCACACAAAATCCTGGAGCTGAATGTTCTCAGCAGGCTTATTCCTCATAGCCAAAAGCCAGAAACAAATCCAGATGTTCTTCCAGGAGCGAGTGGCAAAACAGTTGGGGTCATTGTGGAAGTGAAGGGAAGCCTTTGGTCTATTGGAAGAATGAACAGGACTCAGTAATGGATTGTTTATGATGTGGGGAGATACAGGCTGAAGAAACTCTTTCTAGAGTCTGGAATGGAGTCCCTAGGTGAGCCGTCACACCATTTATTTAGACAGTAAGTCTAGGTCACAGCCAAGTCCAGGAAGATGACCTAGACTATAGAGTGGGATCAGTTTTAATCTGTAATGTCAAAGAGGTATTTCGGTCTGGAAATCAGCTAGGTAGCTGTACATATAATTCTGAGTGGAGATAAAATCTGGAGGTTGTAAGAATAGAGTTAATAATTAGTGCCTTAAAAATCAGTTTGGTCCCCCAGAGGGCTTGGGGTTCTTTTTTTCTGGCATACCAATAAAAGAATAGCAGAGTCCAGGAGTGAGTTATGATGCACTTCAGATTTTAAATCCCAAGCAGGGGTTGTGAGCACGCTGGCAAACCTTGGGTAGGAGCATCTAGAAAGGCAGGATGAGAAGGAGAAGCATTGGCGTCAGGAGCCAGGAGCAAGATGGACCCCAGAAACAAAAAGGAGCCACTTACCTGGACTGTTCCTTTAACATGGTAAATGGAAAGTGGCCATTAGATATTCCATCATGGAACTGTCAAAAGACAAAAGTACAACAGATTTAGTTTAAAGATCCTAATTGGCTTTATTTGCTATTCTAGAATCAGGCAACACTTCATTCCATAAAACAGACTGAGCATTCCTCCGAGCAGAGTTGGGGAGATGGGCTTTATGGATAGAAAAGGCTGAAGCAGAAACAGAGAACAAAACACGGATTGGTTGCAAAGTTACTTTCCTTGTAAACATTAAAGCAGAGGGGAGGGACTGCCTACCATGCTGGCTAAACCTGGCCTGCTGGGGATTTGCCTTTTATCTCTCTGTGTCCTGACTTCTCAGAAGGTCAGATCAACAGCTCAGTTTTGGTTTGGAAAAGTGGAACTTTAGCGCAAGAAACTCCAATACAGTCTGGTTTTGTTACTGAAATGAACCTGGGTCTGCTTGCCCCGTGTGGTAAAACCAAACACCCACACCGAGGTTTGCAGCAGGAGAAAGGAGGGTGTTAACTTGCAGGACACCAAGCAAGGAGAATGGGACAGCTTACGCTTCAGACCCAATCTCCTGGATGGCTTACAAGCAAGGGATTTTAAAGGCAGGGGAATAATTCAGGAATGCAGAAGTTACAGGGAAACCATAAATCAATACAGAGGGTATACACTGGTTTGGCCTAAAAAGGTGGAAGCTCTTGAAGCAAGGGGCTTACAGGTCATAGGCGGCTTCAGGATTCTTTGATTGCAGTTGGTTAAGGAAGCCAGGCTTTGTCTAAAACTTGGGATCAGCAGAAAGGAGTGTTAAGTTCTGGCCTGTGGGCATGACTCTCTCCAGGCCGCTGAGAAAGAAATTTACAACAAAGAGCAGCTGTCAGTGTGCAGCCCTCATCTCCCTGACATCTGAGGTCTCTGTGATGATGGTCAGTATTTTCCATCTGAGGTGGGTCCGGGTTTCTGAAAAACCATTCATGGACATATGCTAAGATGCAATCTTTAGTTTCAACAGGGGACAAAACACCTTGTCGCTCTGACTTACTCGAGTGGCTATTACTTGCAGCTGTTATTCCCTTCTTGCTTATCAGGTGGCTCATTTACTTCTCAATGCCAGCTAGGTACCTGGAATTTCCCTTGAAAGAAATCAAGATTTTCCTTTGTTTCCATGCTTGGAGGAGGCCTAGCAGGCCTCTAATAGGGGTCCATGCTCCATCTCAGTCTGTTGGGCCTAGTGCAGAAGTTCAGTCCAAACCAATGGCCTCCTGTAAATATATTTTACAGAAGTCAGCAGTGTCCACAGCAAGGGAGAGTTTCTTGAGCAACCTGCTGGGAGACATAAGAGTGAAATAAAGAGTGAATGTCAGGTGAAAACATTGAAAAGATGAGGACTGACAAGTATTTACAGAGGGTTAACTCTGAAGTGGTTCCAACAAACTGGGATCTTGAAAAGCAGGTAGTGGAGGGAAAAATGGCTTCCCCTTCTAGGTTCTTTGGCTGGGCTAGGAATTAAATTGACATAAGACAGGCTAATAGGAGAAGAAAACACTTTAATTACGTCTATATGCACAGGAGTCCCACAAAATATGGACCAGGAGAAGGGCCAGATGAATGAAGCTTAAATAGTGTCCTGAGTTACAGAAAGGAACAGGGGCTTGGGGCTTGCCGGGGATGGGCACAAGTTCTGGGAGGGTGAGGGGAGGCAATGTCTGGTGAATAAAAGTGTCTTGTGCTGCAGAGAAAACTCTCTGGGGTGATAGAATTGTCTGGAACCAGCCCTCTTCCTGATACAGATAATTCACTAATGTTGATGTATTTTATAGTTATAAATTTCTTTCACAAAAGGGCAGCTTTTCAGAGCTACTCCTGTGTCTGCAATTTCTTAGAATAACAGATCAAAATTTGCCTAAGAAGTATATTTTGTGTTCACATATCTGGTTTTGTATTGTCATATTTTGGGGTGGTGTGTCCTGAGCCCCAGCAGCAAGGGCCATGTTATAGGAATATAGTTTTTAATTGACTTTTTCAGAGTTGTTTTGAATTCACAGCTGAAGGGGCTTAGAGTATGCCATCCCAAAATATGCCACTCTGACATAAAGATTATTTTGAGCTGAAGACAACTGAGACCAAGTAGACACAGGACAAACTCTCTGCCCTGCCCCCATCTACCAGAAGGGCAGGATGTCTCTTACCAGCCCAGAGGTGGCACCAGAAAAATCAACATCACAAGCACACCAAATCAACCTTATCTGTCAACTTCCCCCATATATCTACCTTCCCACAACTTGTTATCCAAAGAAGCTCAAGGTCCCCTTCCTTTGTCTTTCCACTTCTCTACAAATATATTGCTCTCTCATTAGGGTGCTAATAAGCCCAAGTTCTAACTGCCTTTTTGAGTTATTATCACTGAGCTCTCCCATGTGTATTTGCAACGCATGAATTAATAAATGTGTTGTTTTCTCTTGTTAACCTGGCTTTCATTGGTCTAAATTTGTGGGGCCAAGGCAATAAACCTAAGATGGGTGGAGGTAAGATTTTTTCTACACCTATACAGCAAAATTGAGCTGAGCGTGCAGAGAGCTCTCATATGCACCCCTCACCAGCCCGCGCGCACACACACACACACACACACAGCCTGCCCTACTGTCCATGTCCCACATCAGTGGGGCACATTTGTTACTACTGCTAAACTCACACCAACACATCATTTTCACCCAAAGTCTGTGGTTCACATTAGGGTCATTCTTGGTGTTGTATTGTCAGTGAAAAGAGCCAAACACTGTAAAATATATTGAAGAGATTTATTCTGAGCCAAATATGAGTGACCCAAGGTATAGTCTCAAGAGGCCCTGAGAACATGTGCCCAAAGCGGTTGTTTTACAGTTTGGTTTTATACATTTTAAGGAGACATGAGACATTAATCAGTACATGTGAGATGTACATTGATTCAGTCCAGAAAGGTGGGACAGCTAGAAGGGGGTCAGTGGGAGGAAGGCATCCAGGTCATAGGTGGATTCAAAGATTTTCTGATTGGCAATTGATTGAAACAGTTATTATCTAAAAACCTGCAATCAATAGAAAGGAGCATCTGGGTCAAGATAAGGGGTTGTGGAGACCAAGGTTCTTACCATGTAGATGAAGTCTCATGGGGGCCGCCCTTAGAGACAATAGATGGCCAATGTTTCCTATTCAGACTTTTAAAAGGTGCTAGACTTTCAGCTAATCTCTAGAAGATTGGGAGGGCCTGGGAGGGCCTGGAAGGGAAAAGAGCTAGTTATGGTAATAGAGATTCTTTACAGATGCAAATTTTCCCCACAAGAGACAGCTTTGCAGGGCCATTTCAAAATATGCAAATAAATCCTATTTTGGGCTAAAATATTTTTATTTCCTTCTTTATCTGTCATATGATGTTATACGAGAGTCCGGTGGGAAAGTAAGCTGTGTTATATATAAGGTTAAATAAAGCCCATATGTTGAGATTTTAGTTTTTAGGGTATGACTCCCCAGGCCCCTTAGATAGGAATCTGGGCAAGAGAGAAAAAATGTCAGTTTAGTCCTCAGTACATTCTGTGGGTTTGAACAGATGTCTAATGCCATATCCACCACTGTCATATCATACAGAGTAGTTTCACAGTCCGGCAGATCCCCTGTGCTCTGCCTGTTCATCCCTCTCTCCCCCAACCCCTGCCAACCACTGCTCTTTTTACTGTCTCCATGGTTGTGCCTTTTCCAGAATGTGACAGAGTTGGAATCTTACAGTATGCAGCCTTTTCACATCAGTTTCTTTCAGTTGTAATATGCATTGAAGGTTCTTTCATGCAGCTCAATAGTGTTTGGCAGAAACTCAAAGGCAGGGAGAGGAATGGGAAATCTGTGTGGTGGAAAAGAGGAAGAGGAGTCCTGATGGGACTGCCAGCCGCCAGAGGCAGCTGCTAGTGAAGTGGCTTCATTGTCTGGGGTGACACCCAAGGTTCATTGTCTCACAGCCACAGAGATCAAGGGCATGGACACACAAAGGGTGAGGTTAAGAGTGGAAATTTAATAGGTGAAAGAAAGAGAATAGCTCTCTGCTACAGAGAGGGGTCCCGGAAAAATAGGTTGCTGATGCACAGTGAAATGCAGATTTTTATAGATGAGCTAGTGGGGAGCAGTGTCTGATCTACATCGGGTGCAAAAAAACAGGACCAGGTGTGCCATCTGCATAGGGCATGAATCTCTGGATGCCCCCACACCAATCTTCTATTTATTATGCAGGTGAGTAGCTACTCCATGTTGCTTATTTCTTTCTTACTGTGCATGTGTTAACAACAACAACAAAAAATTAGGGAAGGTGAACCCCCCATGGTGGACATGCCTGGCCCCAGGTAGTCCCTTTTATCAGTGCGGCTGCAGGCCTCCTCCCAGGCAGGCTTCCAGCTTCCTTATCTATGCTTGCAGCTCCATTTTTCAGGCTGCTCTTTGTTAGAAAGAAATGATTTCTTGGGCTGTTTTTTGTTAGAAGTTCTGCCAAGGACTCTTTTGTTCTATCTGCCTAAATAATTTATTTCCATCTCCTGTATCACTGGAAGAGGGGATCCTACCTGACTGGTAAGAGGGTGCCTATTTTGTTCTCCCTGTTGGTCCTAAGTTCGAAGCAAGGGCAAAAAGGAGGGAAGCCGTCAGTGCAGTCCTGACCATTAGGGTTGCTGTATGCAGTTCCCAGCTGGTTGCTTCACTGGCTGTGGGTCAGAGCGTCACCAGGCTCTTGGGTGGATTTTTTAAATCCCACGGACTGAAACCCTTCTTTATTATCTCTAGTCACTTGAACATCTTTCTTTGATAGACAGTTTATTCAGTGTTGTTATTAAAAAAAAAAAGCTGCTACTATTACTACTACTACTACAATTACTATTTATAATAATGGTAATAATTACAGTAATGATGAATCCCAGCAAGGACCAAATAATTATAATTACTGATTTAATATTTATACATAAATATTTATTAAAATATATAATCTATATATTACATATATTTATACCATGACATTTATAGTATCTACATAATTGTATATTATTAGTGTATTTATGACAATTTATATTTATAAATTACATAATACAAAAAGAATATTATTACTACTACTACTATAAGCCTCAGGACTCCCCCTGCCCCCCACCATTACAGAATATCCCCCTTTTACCATTCAGCCACCCAATCCCTCGTTGCCCCGCTGGTAGAGCTTGCTATATATAAAGGCGGCCGCCAGGTGTCGCCAGACAACTAGCTAAAAAGCCTGCCGAGCGGATCCGGATGGCGAGTGGGCAGGTAGGACGCCAGGCCTCGTCCGTGTCCACCTCGCGTCGCATTCCCACCTCGGGGCTCCCTGGCACGCATGAGTGGAACCGTGAGATCCCTGGAAGCCAAAAGAAGCCTTGGAAAATTTGGGGGGGAGCGCCCTGGGCCAGGGACAGCTGCCGGGCAGGGGACAGGCTCCGCAGCGCCTCCCGGGACAGCGCCCCACCCAGAGGGGACTTCAAAATTCACTGGGGTCGGCCTGCCTCAGCCTCCCCAGGGGCATTTAGAAATTTCTGCGGACCGAAAGCCCCTCCTGCGTCCTCTTCAGAACTATAATTGTTTATATCTAATCACTATTTATGCAGATTTATTATTTATAAAGTATAATTTATACTTATAATTCTACAAATTTATATTATTTATATTCATATAGTTTGTAAATGTAAATAAATTATTATTTGTTTATAATACTTGCTTAAAAGAATTACTATTGCTATATAAACCTCAGGTTCCACCATCCCCCTGCCCCTACCCTCCCCTTCGCACCTCGCCGCAGGCCTCCCCCCACGCCCTTCTCCCCTCGCCTTGCCCCCTTCTCCTCTCCCAAATTCTAGTTGCCCATCTGCTGGGTTGGGCTGCTGGTCGATCTGATCAACTTTCTGAGGTCACATCAAAACTGCAGAAATGAGGCTGATCGACCCAGCAACTCTAACAAAGATCATCCATCGGACATCTGGTCGCCCCTCTATCTCGGAGCCAGAGGCTGTAGGCTCTTCCCCAGTGGGGAGGGTGGGGCCCCAAAGTCCAACCACAAGATCCCATTTTGCAGGCCGTGGCTAAATCCACTGTGCCTTCCCCGTTTTTTCTCGAACTGCCCAAGCCAGACTCCACCTCCAAGACAGTCCCTCCGAGGGACTGCTACCTGCTAGGACAGACCTCCCACGCGGCTCAGGGCCTGGCGATCTTCCGCGGGAACTGGGAACGTTTCCAGAGACCCCGGCAGGCCGGCGCCCTGCCTCGGCTTCACAGTGCAGCGGGGTCCTGGGTTCCCCGAGGATTCGGAAGTTTTGCGGGGCGCCGGCGGCGGGAGAGACCGTGAAGTTGAAACCGTGAAAGGCAGAACGTGGGTGAATCGCTTTTATTCTGTCTTTTCGGAGGGGGGAAGCCTTTCTAAAGCATAAAATAAACCCAGAAGCCATCAAGGAAATGATTGATCAGCTTGACAACATGAAGTTTCACAAGCAACGTCAAAAGATAACAAATGATTGTGGGGATCACTTATGCATAAGATAAGAATATTGACTTCATTCACAGTAGCCAAGATACGGAAGCAACCTAAGCGTCTACCAGTGGGTGAAGGAATAAAGAAAATGTGGTGTATGTACACCACCGGGTACTATCCCGCCTTTGAATAAAAGGAAATCCTGCTATTGGCGACAACATGGATGAACGTGGAGGCCATTGTACTAAGCAAAGTAAGCCAGGCACAGAAACAAATACCACTTGGTCTCTCCTGTGTGTGGAATCTGAAAATAGTTGAACTCATAGAAACGGAGAGTAGAACGGTGGCTACCTGAGGCCGGGGGAAAGGCAGGAGGGGGGAGATGTTGGTCAAAGGGTACAAGGATTCAATTAGACAAGAGGATTATGTTTTAGTGATCCACATGACACGGTGAATGTAGTTAATGCATTTTATATGTCAAAATCCCCAAAATAGTAAATTTTAAATAATCTCACCATAAAAAATAAATGTGTTGGTGATGGATATCTTAATTAGCTTAAAGTAATTGTTCCACCGATGTATACATATATCAAAACATCACATTGTAGCCCATAAATATATACAATTATGATTTGTCAATTAAAAATAAACTTTAAAAAATGTTTTTAAAACGATTTCAGCATTATTTACTATAATAACAAAAAAACCGGAGTGGGGGATAATAGCCATTGATTAAGAGGGGTCAGGTTAAATAAACTCCAGTGCATCCACACCGTACGCTGTGTGAATTTGTTTTGTTTGTTTTAGATGAGATAAATGTTGATGATGAAATGTTAAATGAATAATTTAAAACAAGAATTAAGTTACCTCTATTTCAACACATTAAATAGCTAGTAAAGACTGTGTGGTGTGGACAGAGAGAGATGATCTACAGAACTGACAAGAGACCAAAACAAATGCACCCAGCTGGTTTTTGACAAGCATGCAAAAGCACGTCATGGGAGGAAAGGTAGCCTTTCCATCAAATGGGAGTAGGGCAATTGCACATCACAGGCACAGCAAACAAGCAGGCAAACAAAAACCCTTGACCTAGACACTGTCAACTTTAGAATCCCAAGCCCCCACCAAATGAATGGACCCCCTCTTGGCCAAGGGGACCTCAGGAAAATCTTAAAAGTTTAGTTCTAGTCATGATGGGGTGGGAGGTCAAACACGCCTCATTATACCCCCTGCCTTTTGGGGTTTAGACCAGCATTAATGTTAACATAGAGATCAGAAGACTGACAGAACAGACTCTGTGTCAATAAAATACCAAGTTATAAACAGGACCCAAGGCCATGCCAGGCAAGGGTTAAGTCACTAACCCTATGCCTAAAAAATAAATTGTGTTCTAAGGACCACAAGGCTTTTCTTTTTCTCTAGCAGCTAAACAACCACTGGCCTCAAGATAGACAAGATTAAAACCATTTTCAGCTCCACTACCCACTGACTTACTGAACCCCTGCTCTACCAGCCATAACTTCCTGATAAGACCACCAACCGTGGATTGTCTCTGGCTGGTTTACAGAGGCTGCATGCTTGTGTGCCTTCACGCCCTGAAAAGACCTATTGACATAAAGGACCTAACTGTAATACATTTAAATGTTAAGTCTCCACCCCAAAGTCAACATGGGTCATATGCTACATGCATGTCTGTTCAATATGCATGTGTTAGGACCACCTTCATGAATATTCATGGATCCTCCTATAACTTGTTGAATATGTATGTTTAGCCAACCTGCCCAGCATAACGCTCCTACCCTAACCCTTCCTCCTTCAAAGTGCCTGTTTCTGGTCCCTTGGCTGAGATGGCCACCTTGAAGGCTGTAATCTTTATGAGAAATAAAGTCTCCTCACGTTTCTAAATGGATAAATTGTGGGGGTTTTACTCTCACACCTCATGCAAATATTAACTCCAAATGGATCACACATTTCAATGTAAAATGTAAAACTATAAAATTTTAGGAAAAAAATTCTTAGAGAAAATTGGGATCTAGGCTAAAAAATGAGATTTTATACTTGACATCAAAAACATGATTCATAAATACAGATGGATAAATTGGAAGTCATCAAAGTTAAAATCCCAGGCTCTGTGAAAGGTCCTTTTTTTTTTTTTTTTTTTTTTTAAGAAGGAGTCTGTCTCTGTCACCCAGGCTGGAGTGCAGTGGTGCAATCTCAGCTCAGTGCAACCTCCTCCTCCCAGGTTCAAGCAATTTTCCTGCCTCAGCCTCCCAAGTAGCTGGGACTACAGGCGTGTGTCAACACTTCCAGCTAATTTTTGTATTTTTCATATAGGTGGGGTTTCACCATATTGGTCAGGCTGGTCTTGAACTCCAGACCTCATGTTCTGCCTGCCTTGGCCTCCCAAAGTGCTGGGATTACAGGCGTGAGCCACCACACCCAGCTGAAATGTCCTTTTAAGAGGAGTAAAACAAGGTATAGATCAGAAGAATATATTTACAAACCATATATTCTACAGGAATGTGTAAAAAAAAAACTCAAAATGCAACGGTATTTTTCTTCAAAATCCAATTACAAAATTGATGAAAGACATGTTAAAGTATGCCCCCTGCAGAAAGACAAAATGACTCCCAGGAGACTAACTGAATTGCTCAAAGTTAAAATGGAACCAGGCAGCCGTAGCTGGGTGACAGAGACTTCATGTACTCTGTGTTCTTGGAAAGGTGTTATAAAAGTATCACAAGACCTCCCTTCCACAACCAAACCAAACCAGTTCCTTTTGTCAGTGTCAAGATAACTGTAGCCTGAGCACCGCTCCCCTGGACCCCTGACAGCCATTTATAAGAAATTTCTGACAGTCTTCTGCTTAAGGCTTAAAGAACAAGTCAGAACTCCCCTGCCCCGACTAATCAGGACTCAACTGCATCAATCAATCAATCAGGGTTCACCTGTATCGACTAATCAGGATTCAGCTACATCCACTGATCAGGACAGCATGAGTTTCAGTCCTTCATTTACATAAATGAAAGTAGTTGGAAACCTGGACAGAAACTTTCACCATAGAACCCAAACCCTTTCTTAGTTTTCTAGAACTTACTTTCCTTTTGCACTGAAGGCTGCAAATTCCCCATTTACAAACTGTTCACTGAAATAAAGTCACTTTCCACATTCCTTTTCAGAAAACTTAGTTCACAGACATAAACTAGCATTTCACTGAGCAGGATGTACAGATGGCAGGTCGGCACATGAGAAGATGTTAGCCTTTTGTGGGAGTGTAAATTAAAATCAGGGTGAGACGTCATGACACATCCATCAAATGTCTTCAACAAAATATAGGAACAGCATCAAATGCAGGTGAGGCTGTGGCAGAACGGGCTTTCTCACACATTGCTGGTGGTAAGGTAATATTGTACTGCCACTCTGGAAAACAGTGTGGCAGTTTCAAAAAAGAAAACAGCAACAACAAAAACGTGCAGGTGAAGTGTGGCAGAATATGCCATCCCAAAATACGACACTTTAGCATAAGGGTTATTTTGAGCTAAAGGCACTTGAAAAACAGCAGGCACAAGGAAGATGTCCTGACCTCCCCTTTTTCTTCCTGAAAGTAGGAGGTGAATCTCCCATGGGAAAGGCGCCCTCCTTGTACCAGGAGGAAGGAAGCCATTCTTAGCACCAGAGGCAGGGAGTTGGGGCTGAGGGGAATCTGTATGAACAAATCTCGTTAAACTAACCCTCATCTGCCTTGTCACTTCTCCACGATGAACTGCCCTATCCCAGAACCCATTGTCTTGCATGTTTTCACAACTTACTCTTTGTCCAACCTAGTATATATGCGTTCAGGCCTAACTGCTTCTTCGGATCTCTTTTTCCTACAGGGCTCCATTTACATGTGCAAATCTGTGTGCTTTTCTCCTGTTAATGTGTTTTATGTCCACTTACCTCTTAGGCCCAGCCAGAGACACTAACAGTGGAGGTAAAGTTTTGCTGTCCCTGCATAAGGACCATGTAACCCAGCAACCAAACCCCTGGGCATTCACCCCAGAGACACAGGAACTTGCTGTGCATGAAGGGTTGATTCAGCACCTCTGGGGCCGAGGACTCCCCCTGACCTCTGACCCTGGGCTACAGCAGGAATTAGAATATTTCCGAGCCTGAAACTCCTCTTTCCTCAACTTCAGTCAACCGGACACCCTTTGTGGATGGAAAAATCTCATTCAGTGTTTTTATAACAATAACAAATAATAATGGTAATCATTACAATAATGATGAACAACAGCAACAATAACTATTATTATTATTAACCTTGGGGGGTGAAAGGGTAGGGTAGAGACCTCTGCATATGCTCCTGGAGAATGACCACCTACTCCTGCTGGGTCCCAGGGTGGGCTGGAGTCAGAGCCCCAGGTTTGCACATGCAACATGCTCTGTGAAGGCAAGGGGCAAGCAGCAGGAGGAAAGGAAATTTGCCCTAAGAGGGTGTGGAAGACCAGTGAGGACCCTGGGAGGAGAAACGGGGGAGGGGTGCGCAGGGAGAGGGACCCTGGTCGGGCACCTGCTGCCTGGTCAGTGAGCTGCCAAAGCTTCCTCCACAAGTGCTGGACTCCTCGTCCATGCCTGCCTACCCGGCCCCCGGCCAGCAAACTGTGGGCACCAGCTCATGGTGTACAGAAATATGCACTCTGGATGAATCGCACACCTCAATGTTAAACGTAAAAGAGAAAACCTCAGTAGAGAATGCTAAGCGTTTGTGTCCCCTGGAGAAATGGTCTTCAGTGTGGCACAGCAGAAACCCAGGTGGTCAGCAGCCCCTTCTGGTGTGGTGTCAAGGAAGAGCGCTGACTTGTTAGAGTAGCCTGGAGTTCTGCCCACTGCGATCCAGCGCGGCAGCCTCTGCATCTGCAGGGAAGGCCTTCAGGTTTAGCACTGCAAACCCAGGCATTTGGAGACTGTTGGGCCAATATCACTGCTCAGGTGCAGATGAGCCGGCTGACTTCACCTGAATTGTAGCTGCCAGCCTTCGTGAGAAATGGGGGCGCTGCTGGGACTGGCCGGCTGGGGCCTCGGGTGCACCATTTCTGCTTGAACACACGTCCCCCAGGCACATGGGGCCCCCAACACGCAAAGCGGCCATGAGGTGCTGGGCCTCCCTCTGGCTAGGGGGAGCAAGGAGACAGCGAGTGTGTCAGCCAGGACTGGGCCTCAGTGCTCCCAGCGTGTGGGGGTGTGACGGGTGTAGTCAGGCCAAGTCTGCGGGGAAGGTTTGTAGGACTGGGGCTGGTGGCTAGCCTTGAATCCTGAACCACCCACCAGTGGCAAACTGCAGTTTTGCAGAGGTTAAGCCTCCAGCACCTCTCTAAGATAGCTAGGCTGGGACAGGACTGGCAACAGCAGCACCAACGCCTGTGTGTCCTGAGCAGGGGGTGCTGCACTCACAGGCTCCAACCAGCAATGTCATTAACATTTTTCTCCACTGCGAGGATCGTGCAAACCCTACCAGTTTCATTCCAATGTTTTTTGAAAAACAAACTTGAACACAGAGCCGGGAGTTTTGACAGGTAGGCTTTAGGAGCTTTGTCACTGCTGCCAGGACACAGGGATCTCCCGGCAAGGTGCTCAGGGACCTGTGGGGCCCAGAGGCCAGGGGGCCGGGAGGGTTTGGAGTGGCCGGCAGGGAGGCCTCAGAGCCATGCCTCCTCCTCCCCTAGTCACCCCAGCAGACCTTCCCCTGAGAAGCAGCAGACCAGGGAAGGGGCATCTGTCATTCTCTGCCTGTCACTTTCTTCTCCACTCCACCATCTATGCATTTAACACAGAAAGTGCATGAGGCCACGCCGTCTGCAGTCAGCCACAGCCACTGCTCCATCCAAGGACTCTGCACTGGAGGCTAGCAGGATGCCCTGGGCTTCCTGCAGGGGCTAAGCCATGCACGGTTCCCAGTGCAGTCAGGGCCCCAAGGCAGTGAGAAAGGTTCAGCCTGGAGGCAGGTGGTTAGACATAGGTCATCGAGGGTCCCTTTAAGGTCTCAATCCTAGGATCACATGGGGTCCCATTGCTGTGGCTCGAATTTCTGAGTCTCTCCCTTGATTTTGCCGGTTTTGCCTCTTTACAGATTATTTCCTTTTGGGTTTTCTCTACTTCTAAAGAATTTTTTGTTGTAATTACTTCAGACACTGCCTGAGGATTGAGATTTTATGGTTTTCAAGAGTTACGGTTTTCAATACATCTTTATGTTCCCTCGTTCTACTCTCCTAGAAGTTGGCTCTGTGCTGTTAGCTGCCTCCACACATGTGCCCTTCATTTGTTAGGACTCAAGTGTCACATCTGAAATGGGGGCTAGCAAGGTAGATCTGCAAGACCTATCCCTTGGTTGAACTAGCAAGCCCTGGAGTGGCCCAGCAGGTGCTGATAATCTGACCTGTGAGAGACTGATTATACAATGACAGTGGCCAGACTACATAAGAAATCAAACTCTGAGCCATCATCTGCAGCAGCCAGCCCCAAATCCAGCCCGAGATCTGCAGCAACAGCCCAGGAATCCAGCCCACTCGAAGTCAGATGTGCAGGAAGCCAGCCTGCTATCTCCAGTCAATCCAGGGAGCTTAACACCGCCCTGTAACAATCAGCCCCAAACAGCCAGAACTTGACTAATAACAGCTTCCCTAATTTTTGTCCCGGCTTCCAACTTAGAACCAACCAGAAAAAGTGAAATCTGCTGCCCTAACCGACCACACAGGAGGCCCCATTTCTGGTCGGCCACCCCAGTTTCCCCAAGCAAACAGCCTCCACTTGGAGTGCACCTGGAGCCTCCCCTTTTTCCACTGTGAACCTTTCCCATCCTCTGCCTGCTTGGAAATTTCTACCAAAATGCAACTGGTGATGGCTGACTCCCTTGCTGGGGCCTCTGTGTCTCTCATTTGAGTGGTCTTTGCTTATCTCCATGCTGCTTCCCATGCTATTATGGATGGGCATTTCCTGCCCATCCATGAAGATTTCACGTGGGTGCCTGGGGTGGCAGTATGCCCAGGTGCATTTCTCCTGCCTCCTCCTTCTCTCTTTATCCTGCAGTCTTCCTCCTCACCCAGCTAGCCACAGGTGTCCACGTGGAGCACAGTCTGAGGAGAGAGCAGGGTCAAACACAACCAGGTTCTAGGTGGAGCTGAGTGGTGTTTGACAGGTGCTAAGTGCTCCCCCAGATGGATCTTTACATCATAAAAACGATTTTGTGCTTGAGGATGGTGCTTCAGATCCACGAAGCATAAAGTCAACACCTGAAATTAGAAAGAAAACATCCAATAAAGAGACCTTCTTCACTCCAGCATCCCTCTCCCTATCTGCCTTCTGAAGCTCCTGCAGCCAGCCTGAAGATGGGTTCAGAAAGTGTTTCCAAGAGGAGCACCACACAGCTCTAACACAAACACACACACACACACACACACACACACACACATACACACAGAGTCAACATGAGGGTAAGAATGAGGAGAGTGATGGCTGCGGTGTCTGAGAGAATCTAGTCTCAAGGATTAACGGAAGGCTCCCCAGGTGAGCGGGAAATGTGAGCAGTGTTCGGTCTCTTAGAGGCATGGATGGAAGTGTTGTCCAGGCAGAAGACAAATGCACAAGGCTTGAAGCTGGAGCAAACAGCTTCCATATGCAGGAGCGCAAATGACAGGCACTTCTATGGCAAATCCAAGAGTGAGGCAGGAGGGGTCAGGGCCCAGCATGCCAGGCCAGTGACTTCGTGGAACCAGCAAACCAAGCTAGGCAAAGTGTGGCATGTTATTTCCTTATAAGATTTTTAATTAGAATCGTAAAATTTTCTCTTTAATGCAAAGAATAAATAAATCCTTAAATAATACCTAGCCCAAGGCCCACTATCCAGAGACACTCAAGCTGCTAGAATTTTTAACGTATCCTTCAAGAAATATTTTCTATATAAATGGAAGGCTGAGATGTATATACCATTTTTTGTGGTCTCTTCCACCAAAACTTCCTCAAATGTATTAAGAGCACAACTCTTGAAAACATGTTCCCACAGAAATGTGCACACAAACGTTCTTAGCAGCATCATTCATTATAGCCAAGAAGAGGAAACAACCCAAATGTTCACCGACTGATGAATAAACAAAACGTGCTCCATCCACACAACGCGACATTCACACGTGAGGAATGCCGCACCGTGGTGAACACCAGGAATAGCACATTCAGTGAAAGAAGCCCCATCATAAATGACTCCATTCATGGAAATGTCCAGAATAGGCAAATTCATACAAATAGAAAGTAGATGAGTGGTTGCTTAGGTCTGGAAGGGATGAGGAGCATAGTGGGATGACCTCTGAGATGCATGGGAAGTTCTTTCGGGAGGCTGAAAATGTTCTGCAATTGACTGGATAATGGCTTCATGGCTCTATGAATATACTAACAACCACTGAATTGTACACTTCAGCGGTGAATTGTTTGAAATGCAAATGACATCTCACTAAAGCTCTTATTAAGAAATAAATGAGTTGATGGCAGATGGCTATCAGGATTATGAGGGCGACATGTCAGGGGAGGGGCTGTGTGTGGAGGTGCCAGAACTGCACCAGACATCAGCCATTGAAGGGTCCTCTGATGTAAAAATAGGAATTGTGACCTGAGTAATTAATGAGACGCTGGCTGTCCTAAATTTGCAGCTAGTAAAAAAGTTGTGAGTCAGGAAACAAGCTTGGTTTTTCCATAACGGGATTTTGGCTGCTGCATAAGAGAATTGGCTGGAAGAAGCACCATTCACAAGAACTTACTGTCAAGAAGCAAGAAGCACAAAGCACTTACCATGAAGTAAGAGGGACAGGACTCCCAGTAAGGGGGTAGCAGAGAGATGGTGGCAAGTGGACGGATGCACGATACACTTGGGAGATGACACTGACAGAACATGCAAGAAGAATTAGGTAAAAGCATAGGTTATATCAGGGTATGTCAAAAACAGTGACAGGAGCAAATACATAATCTAAATTGAGGAATGCTTATTTGAGAATTCTTAGACATGGATTATTGATGGAAAAGCCAAACTCTGTAAAATATTTGAAAGAGGTTTACTGTGAGTGAATGAGTGACCGTGGCCTAAGGAAACAGTCTCAGAGGGCCTGAGGAAGCGTTCCCGAAGTGGTCAGGTTACCGTTTGACTGTGTACATTTTAAGGAGGAAAGAGTTCTAGGCAAAGACATAAGTCAACACATGGAAAGTATACATTGGTGTGACCCGAATAGGTGGAACATCTTGAAGCAGGGGTTTACAGGTCATAGATGGATTCAGAGATTCTCTGATTTGCAGTTGGTTAAAGGAGCAAGCTCTGTCTGAAATTTGATGTCAGGAGAAAGGCATGTTCTAAGCTCAGGATGCTATGTAGCAAGGTTGATGGCCTGCAGGCCTGACTAAACCCTCGCCTGGCATGGCCTTAGGTCTTGTTTATAATTTGGTTTTTATTGACACAGAATCTGCCTTGTCAGTCTTAGGATCTCTAATGTTAATGTTGGAGAGTTGCACCTAAACTCCAAAAGGGAGGGGGTGTAACAAGGCTTGGGATCCCCTTGGTCAAGAGGGGCAGTAGGGGAGGCTTAGGATTTTATTTTTAGTTTATAGGATGGATCACATTGTTTTTCTTTTGTCATTACAAATAAGGCTGAGGCCAAGCATAGTGGCTCATGCCTGTAATCTCAACACTTTGAGGGTTGAGGTGGGAGGATCATGTGAGCCCAGCAATTCAAGACCAGCCTGGGCAATATAGGGGGACCTCGTCGCTACAAAAAATAAAAATAAATAAAAATTAGCTAGGCATAGGAGCCCACTCATTTGGTCTCAGCTGCTCAGAAGGCTGAGGCAGAAGAATCACTGGAGCCAAGGATTTCAAGGCTGCAGTGAGCCATCATGCCACTGCACTCCAGCCTCGGCAACAGAGTGAGACTGTGTCTCAAAAAATAATAAATAAACAAATAAATAAGGCTGAAATGAACAGCCTCATCCATATATTTTCATGAACACCCACCAACTTTTCTCTCCAAATAGCTTTCTAAAGCTTTTGAATAGCTTATTTTTAAGTCCTGCAATGACTTAACAAATTGCGTGTTAGAAAGCCTGTTATGAATTTAGACTCCTGTGTTATTTTGAAATAGATATTTGGTCTTCATCCCCATCCCCATTTAGGAGCAAAAAGCTCCTAAAACCCTTGGAATCTCCAGAGTACTAAGAGTGTCATTTGTGTGCTAATGAAATGACTGGTGGCTGGGGACCCTAGAGAGCTTCAGGATGGGGGCTGGCCACCAGAAAGACAGAGGTGGGATTAGGGGGTTGGGACTTTCACCCCACTTGCCAACCTCTGGGGAGAGGAGAGAGACTGAAGGTTGAGCTGATCACCAGTTGCCAATGATATGGTCGATCAATCATGCCTCTCTAATGCCACCTCAGTGAAAACCCGCAAGGACAGGGTTTGGAGAATTCCCAGATAGCTGAATACATGGAGCCTGGAGGGCGGTGTGTCTGGAGCAGGTGTGGGAGCTCTAAGCCCCTTCCCAGATGCCTCACTCTGTGCACCTCTTCCATCTGCCTCTTCATTTTCATCCTTTGAAATATCCCTTGTAATAAATAAATAAGTGTAAGTAAAGTGTTTCCCTGAGCTCTGTGAGCCACTGTAGCAAATTAATCAAACCTGAGGAGGGAATACTGGGAATCCTGATTTGCAGCCAGTTGGGCAGAAGAACAGGTCACAACCTACTACTTGTGACTGGCATCTGAAGTGGGGACAGTCTGGTGGGACTGAGCCCTTAACCTGTGAGGTCTGACACTGTCCGAGTAGAGAGTTTCAGAATGGAATTGAATTAGGAGACACCCAGCTGTTATCTGCTGAAGGAGTGGTTGGTGTGGAGAAATCTCTACACATTTTAGTGACCAGTGATCAGAGAAATACAATTATCCTTTGGTATCTTCAAAGGGATTGGTCCCAAAACTCCTCCTCTGGAAGGGTTTTGGTGATTTGGACACCAAAATTACTGGCTGCTCAAGTCCCTTATATATGAAAGTATAGTATTTGCATATAACCTACACACATCCCCCACATGCTTTAAATCAGATGTGTCCAATCTTTTGGTTTTCCTGGGCCACACTGGAAGAAGAATAGTCTTGAGCCATACATAAAATACACTAACACTAACGATAGCTGATGAGCTTTAAAAAATCGCAAACAAAAAAAAATCATATGTTTTAAGAAAGTTTACAAATTTGTGTTGGAGGGTCCACCACAGGTTGGACAAGGTTGCTTTAAATCACCTCTAGATTACTTATATCTAATACAATGTAAATACTGTGTAAATAGTTGTTATATTGTATTGTTTAGAGAATAATGGCAAGAAAAATTCTGTATGTTTAGTACAGACACAATCATTCTTTTTTTTCAAATGTTTTTGAATCGAGGTTGGCTGAATCCATGGATGCAGAACACGTGGATATGAAGGAGTGACTGTATTCTGTGTGGAATTTATGCTGAATGGGGTGGCAGAACATACATATTCAATAAGCTATAGGAGGAGCAATGAATATTTATGAAAGGAGAAACGTGAATGTGCCATTGAGTTTCATGCCTCTTCATGGGTCATGTGTTCATGCGTTAGCATGATCCGAGGGTGTAGTTTGTAGCCTCTGACATCAAAAGGTGAAGCAGGGGCCACAAACCACTCACTGTGCATCCTCTGTGAGCCAGCCAGAACTGGAGCAGAGGCGGTGGTCCGTTTTAGGAAGGATGCACTGTGAAGCTGGTGACTGTCACTCCAAAACTGCAAAGAGGTAGGATGAGTCCAGCCACGGCCTCAGATGATTGATGATTGGCTAAAGGTGATAAAGGAATGAGTCCTGTGTTTCTTGTCTGCCAGAGCTGGTTTCTGCTTACTCCTTAGGAAAGAGTTCTGGCTAAAGGTTAATATGGAAGGGACATGCTGAAGTCTGTCTGACCTCCCATCCCGTCCTGGCCAGAAGCTCAGTTTTTAAGGTTTCTCTGGGGTCCCGTTGGCCGAGAGAGGGTTCTATCAGTCAACTGGGGGAACTTATGATTTAATTTTTATTCCTCGGGTCAATTTAGTAGACCTTGCAACTTTAAAATAACCATTAGCAGGTCTAAGAACTCAGTGTGTGAGCACCACTCAAGCATCACAGCCTGCTGCCAAGATGCTAAATGTTGTAAGAAAATTAATAACTTAAAGGTAAAAACTGACCGCCATGAAGATGAAAAGCCTGAAGACACTGTAACTCTAGAGAAAGGAGCATGTGTCCCCGTTGATGGGAAGGCAGCGTCCATTTCAGGGCACACTGCAGGCATGCCAGGGTTTTTCAGGACTCTGCCAGGTATCCTGTCCTGTCACTCGAGACTCCAGCCCAGGGACAGACAGAAAACTGGAAGATAGCACCTCCTGGCCAGGATCCCAGCATCTATTTGAGGGAGACAAGATGAGAAGGAACATTGTTGTAGCAAAAATAATAGGTTTTCCACTTCCCTACACAGGAGGAAATTCCCACACCTTGATAGGAGGCAGTTCCCCTTCCTGCCCACCTTGGCACAGGCAGTCACACTCCCCACCTGTATGTTGAGGGATGGTGCAAGAGGGCAGCACTGTCTGAGTTGGAACATCCACAAGCCCCTGCTCAAGCCCACCCTTGGCTTTAGTGCTGGTGATGGCAACACCCCCTCTCGGCCCTGGCCTGAGGTCCTCCACCCTTCTTCAGTTCTCCCTCTCAGGCCTCCATCATCTCACAGCTTTTCTTCCAATCTCTCCTCTTTTTTCTTTTTGACGATGTTTCAAAAGAGTCAGCATTTTAGAAGACAACTGTAGACTTGCTTTCAAATGCAGAGTGTCAGAGAGCCATGGTCTGCCTGCAGGTGGCCTGCAGCAGGGCAGATCTGTGCCTCTGATGGCCAAGGGGGAGGTCACAGTTGCTGCTTCTGTCCTCCTCAATGCTCCTGTGACACAATTAGAACAAAGCCTGACTGCCGTGATGAAGAAGAGGCGAACTCGTGCTGGTGGGTGTCTTGTCCAGAGCACATCAGCCACCCCGTGAGTTGGCAGAGCCAATGGGCAGACACACAGGATGAATTTACAGGAAGATGCTCTCCTGCAGCAGATCCAAGGAGACAGAGACCTCAGCAGATGGCCCGAGAAGCTCCCACCTGCACCTCCAGCATCAACAGGCAGAGAGAGCACTCCTGTAAGAGGGGATGAGGCAAGTCTGGGAGCCTTAGAAGACTGCAGGAAGAGCTGTAGAGGATGTGAAGTAGGTTCACTAATGACCAGTCCAAGGGAGGCCTCCCACTGCATGGAGAGCAGCAGAGAACATCGCTGCCCCTCCCACAAGGAATATTTGGCTTGGAATATTTGCTACTTACACATTATGAATCTCCCAGTTATCCATTGGTGTGCTTTTAACTAACACGAGAAGCAGGGACCAGGCTGTTTGTTGAGTATTATGTCTTGATATTTTTTAGTTCAATTGTACGTGTTAGTAACAAGGGTAGGGTTGGAGGGTGTCCTCATGCATGGCTGCTATAAAGGTCCAAGCAATCAAAAGTAGAAATAACTATTTCCATTAATTGGGATATTATTGTAGGATGAAGGTGGAGAATGTATGCTCTGAACATGAAAAAGAGGGCTTGGATCACAGCTCTGCCTTCTGATATTTTGTTTGTTTGTTTGGAGCAGGTGCTTGATCCTTTAGGTAGAAAACAGGCTTAGTGAAGTTAAGTGATTGTCCAAAATCATGCTGCTTCTTACCAGTTGGCTAGAATTCAAACCTGAGCTGACTTAAATAAGAGCCCAAATTTACACTGGTTATGTGGGAGAGGGGTTACTTTTGTGTATTTGTCATTACTGTGAAAAGACATCTTACACTCAGTAGGGGATATAGAGTCTATTTTTATACTTTAAAAATTATAATGAAATGCACATGTATGTACCATCACCCACTGGAGATATGCACAGGTCCACCTGCCTTTGTAGCTCTCATTTCACATTCCTGCTGCTACACTCACGTCAGCCATGCATAGAAGAACTTCGATTATTTCTCGTGTGAGAGTTCATCTTTTGCAAAGGCTGACAGGAAGTGGATGATGAAGAACTGAGTTTTATATAAAGGAGAGGGAGAGGTAATTGATGGATCATGGCTGAGCGCACTGCAGGGAGGAAAGATGGAGGGCAAGGGTGGAGGGGAAGGTCACCATGGCAGAGATGGGGACATCTCAGATGAGATGCCCAGAGGTGTAAGAACTCTGATAGGAAGCTGTGCTGTGTGCCACATGCCTCTTCAGGGTGCAGACCAGTTTGGATCTTACTGGTCTATGTATCAAGATATGGAGTGAGCTTACCCTCTCCAGACTGCAATTCCTGTGAGTTTCTCTGTTCTCCTTGGAATCTGAGTTTGTTGGTTCCAGAGTAGCTTTCCAGCTGGGGATCTGGGGTGAGATTTCACCAGCCAAAGGCTGTTGGAAGGCAAATCAGGATGTTGGGTATGGGCTGGGCTAACTGCAGGACTGGACTGAGCACTGTACCCTCAGGGTGTCACCCTTGGGGCAGGGTGGGCTTTGGGAAGAACACAGCCCTGGCAGGTGCCACCTCTGCTTAATTTGGTGCTGGTTGCTATGGGAATGAAGGGGCTGCCAAGTGGTAGCTCCAGGTGGGGCTGGCCCTCCACATTCCAGGCCTATAATTTGTCTGGCATGTATAACCCCTCATTTGAGGCTTAATTTGTCTCCGAACCCTTGGGTTTGAGAGATCTTATAAAACTTTTATTTTATTGTCATCATATTGTGACAAGTGAAGACATACCCCAACAAAAAATTGAGGATAAACTCCAGTTTGATGAATTTTTCCTCCTTTTGGTGTGTTGATATCAAGGACCCTGTTAGACATAAGGATTAATATCAGGTCTGCTTTTCAGACACTGACTCAGCCAGGAGAAGGGGGACGTGGCCCTGGCCCAGCTGGTATACATAATAGATACAGACCTCAGGCAGCTGCAGGCCCAGGTGCATGGGCACGGAAGCCTGTGGTGCTCAGCTGAAGAGGCTGAGACTTGGAGGACAGCCAGATTCCTCCTTGCCTCTGCTTAGGATGCTGCATTCTCTAACCAGGCATGGCTGTTGGTTCTGGCCTCTGTCTGCATGACAACTCCAGTGAGACGCCTTCCAGATTTTCTACCCGGGAGATCAGTGAGCCTGGAGAGAAGGGCGGGTTATCAGAGCTGCAGGTGGAGCTTGCCTTGCAGCAAGGAATCCCAGGCCAAACTAAGCAGGGCAAGCAGCACCATTGAGTGTCCCGTCACGTGATTGGTTTCATGTGTTGAAGAATCTGCAGCCTGGAAAACAAGTGGCAGAAACCTGAATGGCAGCATGGTCACAGACACTGGCTGGCTGGCAACTTCGAGACTGTTCTGATACTTTCTCAAGGCTTCTGTTCCCTTACTGGTCCAATTAGAGTTGACAACGGACACACCCTAAGGTCAACTGATCCCTCTCTCTCCTATGGATTCACTGCTACCTGGAGTCAGGAGAAGGGAGCGGGAGGCAGTCAAATCCCTTAGGGCCTTAGTTCTCGTGGACCAACATGTTAACAAGTGCAGCTGTCCCAAGCTCTTCGTTACTGTGGTATGCAGAGCAATGCCCCCAAAAGCTATTCCCATCCCAGACCATGAAACAAGCGGCCATGTAACATATGTGGCAATGAGGATGTGCCCCTGCATTGAGGTGTGGCTCTGGAGAAGATGTCCTGGGCTTCACAGGTGGGTCCAAGATGATCACAAAGTTCCTAAAGAGGGAGGCAGGAGGGCCAAGTCATAGAAAGAGAGGTGGGTGTGGAAGCAGAGGTTGGAGTGATGTGGCTGTGAGCTAGAGAATGTGGGCAGCTTCTAGAAGCTGAGATGGTGAGGAACAGTCTCCCCAGGAGCCCCTAGAAAGGAGCGCAGCCATGCAGACAATGTGACTTTAGCCACGTAGACCCATTTGGGATTTCTCACCTCCAGAAATGTAGCACAGATGTGTGTGGTTTTAAGCCAGTTTGTGATATTCAGCCATAGCAGCAATGAGAAACAGACATAACTTCCTTGTGATTCCTTGACAGGCCACATGGCTCAGGGCTCCCGACTCCTTCCTGGCTTTGTTTGCTTGACTGCAAGACACAGTGGGGCTAGACACCTGCTGTGGTCTGAGTGTGGCCCCCAAAAGCATGTGTTGGAAACTTGGTCCCCAGTGCAACAGCATTAAGAGGTGGGACCTTTTATTTTTTAAAATAAAAAGGATCCATGAGGAAGAGCTGAAGTAGGTAGAATCTTTAAGAAGACATGATTAGGCCATGAAAGCTCTACCCTCGTGAATGGATCGATGCCCTTATCTCAGGAGTAGGTTAGTTGTCATGGTAGTGGGTATCTCTCTCCCTCTAGCTCACTCTCTCTCTTCTCTCCCTCCTCCTTTCTTTGACCCTCCACCATGAGATGATGCAGCAAGAAAGCCTTCCCTTACCAGATGTTAGCATCTTAATACTGGACCTATAGATCTCAACAACTGTGAGACATAAATTTCTTTATAAACTACCCCATCTGTGTGATACTCTATTGTAGTAATACAAAATGGACTAAGACAACACATAATGTTTTATAAATAAATTGTATTTGTGGGGTGTTTTGTCTTTCTAATCTCTCCAACAAAAGAAAACTTTGCAGACCCACTTCTGTTTGCAGGCCCTCTGAAAAGCCATCTCAAAATATACCAAAGTACCCTTTTTCTTTTCTTCCAGAGTCCTTTTTTCTAATGCACCAAAGTATATTTTAAGATAAAATAACTTTGGTTTTCTCCACTCCCCACTTTGAAACTTCAAATGTTTCACATATAAAAAGACAAGTTGATCCCTTTGGAAAGATTTAGGTTAGAGTTTGTTAAATAAGAGACAGGCAAAGAAGAGAAATGCAAATTTGAATGAGCAGAAAAGAAAAAATGTAAATATTTTGTCTCAGATCTTCTTGAGATGTTTCTATGGAAACAGAAGAAAAACAAAGGTTAATGTCCAGAATAGTTTATAGACTAGTTTTTCCAGAGTCACTGAAGCATCTTCAAATTGTAGTGGTAGTTTGAGAGATTTTTCTGGGTATTAGTTGGAATCAGGTGTTCCAACAAACTTTCTGAGTAGTCTATACATCAACATGTACAAAGGCTGTTTAATGTAAAGTTGCTGTAGTGATTTTTCCTAAAGTTTATATCAAGTTTTCTAGTGTCAATTTGCAGGGCTTTAAGAAAAGCACAGTTATTTTATTTCTAGTGATTCCAAGTCAGAAAAATGTGATAAAATGTGAGAACATTAGCTTGGAGACTTATAGCCAGAAAAGAATTCAGAATTCAGTCCCAGTTGTAGACAAATAATAAAAACTGAAAAACAATGGACAGAGCTAGAATAGAATAGTGGGTATACTATAGTTTTCTTCTGAAACATAATTTTTCTCTCCCCAGTTCCCCATTTCTAATAAAGACAAATCACAATAGGACCAATTTATTTGCAAAATAAGTTTTCATTTTGTTATAATTGGCCTGATTGTTTGAATAAAGTACAGAAAAAATGGTGATTGGCCATTCTTTTAACTTGGCCTTGCTGGAACTTTTTTATAAGGAATTTCAGATGAGACTTTTAAAACCCTCTAAAAGCTAGGAAACCAAGCCAAGCGTTTGCCATCAGATTGTGCCTGTAATGCCTGCACAAATTCGGTGAATTCCTCTCCTCTTGAGGTCCCAATATATCTTGAGGTTCTTGGGCCCTTCGGAAAGTGACATTCTATACTTACTGCAAGGTACAGAACCTTGTAAGGGAACTGTGTAGACAAGGTACCTGGCCAGTCTTTCCACAAGGATTTTTATTAGATCTATAAAATCAACTTTAGTTCTGCTAAATAGGCTCATCATATCTGAAAATATGCCATTCTTGTCAAAACCTTGGTGAAATAACCAGTGTCTCCAATAATGTCCTGTTATTTAAAAAAAACCCAATTCTTACTGAGCTTATGCAAAGAACTATATTGACATAAATTAAAAATACTTACAAATAGTTTCCAAATTCTAGAGAAATCTGATAGAGAGATAAATGTTTCAAATTTGTTCAATTGTTAAAAGCTATAGATGGCTTAAGAGAAAAAAGTTTTCTTGATCCTGGAAAGCAAAGCATAGAAAGAATCCACAATTTTTCAAACCAAAGAGTCAAAAAAAAATTTTTCAGTCCTCTATCAGTTCAGTCCCATGTAATTAACTCTTGTTCTGCTTGATATTGGGTTAGCAATCTTCAGGAACCCATCACCTTTTCTTATCAGAGTTCTGGAAGTTTTTGCCTAGTCCAATGGTATGATATCCAAACTTGCCACAAATCTGTATCCAAGAGTACTTTTCAAGGAATTTTTGATAAATTTCCTTGAAGAAGAAGCAAGCTATCAACTATAGTAAATCGTAAACTGCTTTCTGAGAAGAGTCAAAGTAAAACAAAAATTATCTGTGGATGACAAAAGACTTAAAATAACCAGGGTTAGAGGCACAATTGACAAGGAAATTTGGTTATTTCTGTGACATTCAGCAATTTAATATAATAATCATAATTATTACTGATAACACATATGAAGACATATCAGAATTTTAGTAACCCCATACCATTTGGGAACACATATTAATAACACATTTTTATAACTACAACTCAAAGACATTTAAATACAATTTCTTATGTGGCCAGTCTTTCCATATCATTTTTGCATACCAAATAGGACTAATATGTCCCTCTTGGACTTCCAGGAGTTATTCATGAAAATACTTACTTTTATAATTTGAAATTAGATTTTGGGAAGTTTTCCAAATATCCAACAGTTTAAAACACTTGATTAAAAAAACAGGATGAATCACAAGCAACTATAAAGTAATAGTCATTCATTAGTGATGATTACCCCAAGTGATAATGTAAAGATTTTAAAAACCAAAAACTTTTGTTCTTTGATAGAAAGGAGACTCTATTTCCCAAATAATCAAAAGACCTAATGAAGACAGCATGAAGCAAACAAAATGCATCTCTCCCCTCTTTTTTGTGCAGTTTACTTACAAGGAAGACAAAAATCATTTACTATCTCTTATTAATACTACATGAAAATCGCGTTTAAAAGAGAAAACCAAATTCTACCTTTGCAACAGTGTATTAATGCTAAAGCTGATTTTAATAAAATCTTATAAACAGATCCCTTCAATCTCAGTTTTGATCACATAAAATAAGATTTTCATAAACCTTTTATAACTTCTTGCATTTTTTTCTATTTTCTTTTTTCCCCAGCTATCCGTTCAGTTTTATGACTGTAAAACACCTAACAGAGACAGTAAAAACCTACCCAATTAGACCCAGGCAAAAATGTCTAAATTAAATTCTGAAGACGTTTGTTTTATTTACTTTTCTTTTTATTTATTTATTTATTTATTTTTAGAGACAGGGTCTCATTTTGTTACCCAGGCTTGAGTACAGTGGTGCAATCATAGCTCGCTGCAGCCTCCAACCCCTGGGTTGTAGCTGAGATGACAGGCGTGCACCACCACAACCAGTTAATTTTTTTTTTTTTTTTTGAGATGGAGTTTCACTCTGTCACCCAGGCTGGAGTGCAATGGCTCGATCTCAGCTCACCGCAACCTCCACCTCCCAGGTTCAAGTGATTCTCCTGCCTCAGCCTCCCTAGTAGCTGGGATTACAGGCATGTGCCACCATGTCTGGCTAATTTTGTATTTTTAGGAGAGACGGTGTTTCTCCATGTTGGTCAGGCTGGTCTCGAACTCCTGACCTCAGGTGATCTGCCCACCTCGGCCTCCCAAAGTGCTGGGATTACAGGCATGAGCCACCGTGCCGGGCCTACAACCAGCTAATTCTTTAATTTTTTTTTTGTAGAGATTGGGGTCTTGCTATGTTGCCCAGGCTGGTCTCAAACTCCTGGCCTCATGTGATCCTCCTGCCTCAGCCACCTAAAGTGCTGGGATTACAGATGTAAGCCACCATGTCTGGCCCTTCTATTTTACCATAGCAATAACTGAAAAACTATCTTTATGGCTCAGCATGTAGCACATGTCTTTAATCTCAGCACTTTGGGAGGCTGAGACAGGTGGATCACTTGTGGCCGGAGTTCAAGACCAGCCTGGCCAACATGGAGAAACCGTGTATCTACTAAAAATAAAATAAAATAAAATAAAATGCCAGGAGTGGTGACACATACCTGTAATCCCAGCTACTTGGGAGGATGAGGTATGAGAACTGCTTGATCCTCGAAAGTGAAGATTGCAGTGAGCTGAGATTGCACCACTGCATTCCAGCATAGGTGACAGAGTGAGACAGTCTCAAAAAAGAAAAAAAGAAGAGAAACTTTTTTTTTTTTTTTTTTTTTTTGGAGACAGTCTCACTCCGTTGCCCAGGCTGGAGTGCAGTGGCACGATCACAGCTCACTGAAGCCACGACTACCCAGGCTCAAGAAATCCTCCCAGCTCAGCCTCCTGAGTGGCTGGGACTACAGGCCCATGCCACAACACCTGGCTAATTTTTGTAGTTTTATAGAGACAGGATCTCACTTTGTTTCCCAGGGCTGGTCTCAAACTCCTGGGCTCAATTGATCTTCCTGCCTCAGCTGCCCAAAGTGCTGGGATTACAGGAGATTGTACCATTGGATCTTTTTTTTTTTTTTTAAACAAAGGTACCCCCTCAAGTGGCTCACCTAAACCAATACGGCTTAATCAAGATTATGACTTAACCAAGGACAGGTGAGGCATCTCCAGAGAGGTGCACAGCAGTCCTCACCAGATCCAGAACCACCTCAAAGACAGCTCAAAGAAGGGAAAGTTTTGCTAGCCACAAATGGGGTATGACCCACAACTGCCAGCCGTATCTTCCAGGGTCTCAGCCTTTCAGCTGACCATCTACACAGAAAAGCCTAAGAGCCCCATGTAATCCCTCAAACAGGAGATGACAGAAAACCAAAAGCCATCTATGGAAGAGGAAAGGATCAATGACAAGTGGGTAAGCCACAAAGTCAAAAGTCACACAAATATCAAACCAAAAGTGACTGGCTTCCCGACTGGGACCTGCACCCAGGCCATAGCAGTGAATGTGTGTGTGGAATTTTAACAACAAGACTGCAAGGTGGGTACAGGTGCGGTGGCTCACGTCTGTAATCACAGCACTTTGGGAGGCTAAGGCAGGCAGATCATGAGGTCAAGTGATTTAGACCATCCTGGCCAATATGGTGAAACACCGTCTCTACTAAAAATACAAAAATTAGCTGGGCGTGGTGGCACGTGCCTGTAATCCCAGCTACTCTGGAGGCAGAGGCAGGAGAATGATTTGAACTTGGGAGTTGGAGGTTGCAGTGAGCCGAGATTGTGCCATTGCACTCCAGCCTGGGTGACAAGAGCGAAACTTTGTCTCAAAAAAAAAAAAAATAGACTGCAAGGTGGAGTGGCTGGCACTGCAGATTCCACAAGGGACCCAGGGCAGGCATTTGGAGCATATGAAGGATTTTAGCTTTGTTTTGGGTCAGACTTTTGCTCTTTAATCTCGTCAAGAGGATTTCTAAGGCAAGCCATGACACTATGATGTGTCTTTTAATTTAATCTTCCAATGAATATAAATAAGGCAGTTGTTTAGAATAAGAAATCTCTAAACTATTTTTTTGTAATGTAGAGGTCTTTTTGACTTAAAGAATCCATCTTTTGGCTGCTAATGACTAGAATTTCCAATGATGTTCTTATTCTAACAGCAATTCCATCCCACAGCCTCTTCATGGAAAGCCCCGGATGTGGTTTTCCAGGCTTAGAGTAGGTTATTACCATTTAAGAAAGACTTGTTTCCTGAAGACGGCATACAATAAGCAGTTCCAAAGATTCCTCCAGTAAAATTCATGCCTAGAAACAGGTTCAGACAGCAAGAGACTTTTTTTTTTAATTTTAACTCACAGTTTTTATTGGTTGAAGTAATAAAATAAAAATTAGCGCCTTATTTCCTATTTCTTGTCTATCGTTTTTCTTTCTTTTTAAAATTTAATTTAATTTAATTTAGTTGTAAGTTCCAGGATACATGTGCAGGACATGCAGGTTTGTTACATAGGTGAACATGTGCCATGGCGGTTTGCTGCACCTATCAACCCATTACCTAGGTATCAAGCCCCACATGCATTAGCTATTTATCCTGATACTCTCCCTCCCCACCACTGACAGGCCCCGGTGTGTGTTGTTCCCCTTCCTGTGTCCATGTGCTCTCATTGTTCAGCTATCACTTATAAATGATAACATGTGGTGTTTTGTTTTCTGTTCCTGTGTTAGTTTGCTGAGGATAATGGCTTCCAGCTCCATCCATGTCCCTGCAAAGCAACAGACCCTTGTTGCCACACATGGTTAGGATGGTGTTTGTGTGTACAGTGCCTTTGGTGACCCACACATTTCTGGGGACACCCATCACAGACCCCTTAGTTTATGACACTGGACAGCTCTCCTAGGATGGGACTTTCCCAGGAATAACCAGCCAACAAGGGCCAGACCACAAAAATTCCTTATGGATGGGACTTCTTATTAAGACAAACATTCCCAACAGCTGGACACATTCAGAACAAAAAGTTTGCTGCCTAAAACCTTGTATCTCAGGTTCCCAGGCATCTTCAGACTGAACACCTGATGTGACCCAAAAATCACACCCCAGGTGGCGGAAACAAGAGACAGTGCTCCCACTTGACACAAGTCAATCTCTCCAGGGCATAAAACAAGATGAGAGGGGTCCTCACCTGACTTCTATTTTGTTTTTGTTGTTGCTTTGAGACTCATTCTCTCACTCTGTCACCCACGCTGGAATGCAGTGGTGTGATCTTGGCTCACTGCAACCTATGCCTCCTGGGTTCAGGTGGTTCTCCTGCCTCAGCCTCCTGAGTAGCAGGGATTACAGGTGCTTGCTACCATGCCTGGCTAATTTTTGTATTTTTAGTAGAGAGGGGGTTTCACCATGTCAGCCAAGCTGGTCTGTCTTGACCTCAAGTGATCTGCCCACCTCAGCCTCCCAAAGGACTGGGAGCCACCGCACCCAGCTTGGCTTCTATTTTGAGGACCCACAGCAAAGTATGAATGCCCATCTGATCACAGCCACAGACTGGCTGCTTTTCAGGTCCGGCCTGAACAATGGGCTGGCAGGATCTTCAGCCCCCATTCTACCCTACAAGGCCCCTTTTCAGGACAGAACAACACAGGAAGACCAAGACAGAGGAGAAGAATCCTCCCAGAAGGAAAGGCCCTAAACAATATGAGTATTCACACCAAAAATACACCAGAGTCACTGCACCCAACACTGTTCACACAGATCCTTTCTCACACTAATCAACATCTTGTGGAGGAAAAACAACTGATTTTTACCATCTTCTCACCTGGATTCCACAGAGAGACTGGTCAGGAGCCTGGCTGGTAAGAATTTCTTACCCTTCTGCCAGCTTGTCAGGTCCTGGGTCCCCTGACTGAAACTTCCAGAAGAGCAAAGTAACTTTGGTATACTGTTCAGGACACCAAAACTGTAGGGGCCAAGGGAAAACCTCCTCTTTGCCCTTGAAAGTTTCACTGAAAAATCAACTCACGACTCAGATTAATTAATCAACTCAGATTCATTAGAGAAATGGCATGCACGTTTATTAATGTGCACACGGAGAAGGACCAGAGCGATGATCCCAACTCCACAGTGGTGTGCAGAGCTTATTTATTGCCTTGAGATTACAGAAGAAACAGGGGCTGGGATGATGGCAAGACAGGTTAGGGGAGAGGGAGGAGGAGGCCTGGCTAGCAAAGGTGGTCTCAGAATGCAGACAGAACCACACAGACAGCAGTCCTCAGAGAGAATAGATGGTAAACATTTCTTTCTGATGGCTAAACATGTCAGACTCTGTGGGACTCTTTCCTAGATCCAGACAAGGGAAGGTTTCAGAGGAAACTTGCCTGTGTTGGTGTGGATTCTCTACAGATGCAAACGTTCCCCTCAAAAGACAGCTTTGCAGGGCTGCCTCTGTTTGCGGGCCCCTCTAAACAGCCATCTCAAAATATGTCCAAGTATATTGTGGGGTGAAATATTTTGGTTTCCTTCAACTACATCCTTACTACTTAGTTCAATGCAATTTCTCTTAGCCATGAACTCTTGTCTTTTTTTGCCTGAAAAGGTTTTGATTCAATTCATAATCTTGAGTGATCACCATGTATGCGGATAAATACTGGTTGACCGTTATATTTCCTCAGTATATTAAAGAAACCTGGCTCTGTGCAGTGACTCATGCCTGAAATTCCAGCACTTTGGGAGGCAAAGTGGTGGGTGGATAGCTTGAGCTCAGGAGTTTGAGACCAGCCTAGGCAACATGGCGAAGCCCTGTCTCTCCAAAATTACAAAAATTAGCCGGGTGTGGTGGTGCATGCCTGTAGTCTCAGCTACTTGGGAGGCCGGGATGGGAAGATCCCTTGAACCCAGGAGGTGAGGTTGCAGTAAGCTGAGATCACGCCACTGCACTCCAGCCCTGAGTGACAGAGTGAAACTCTGCCTCAAAATAAATAAATAAATCTTTCCACAGTTGTGTGGATGTTGAGATATCTGCCTTGCCTACATTTATTTCTCTAATTTTTCCTATCTTTTATTTTGATGTAATTTCAGAAATTTTAAAAGTTGTGGCCTGGTGTGGTGGCTCGTGCCTGTAATCCCAGCACTTAGGGAGGCCGAGGCAGGTGGATTGCCTGAGGTCAGTAGTTCGAGACCAGCCTGTCCAATGTGGTGAAACCCCACCTCTACTAAAAATGCAAAAATTAGCTAGGCATGGTGGGGGGCGCCTATAATCCCAGCTACTCAGGAGGCTGAGGTAGGAGAATTGCTTGAACTCAGGAGACGGAGGTTGCAGTGAGCTGGGATCGCACCACTGCATTCCAGCCTGGGTGACAGAGAATAAAAAATGAAGAGTTCATGTCCTTTGTAGGGACATGGATGAAACTGGAAACCATCATTCTCAGCAAACTATTGCAAGGACAAAAAACCAAACACCGCATGTTCTCACTCATAGATGGGAATTGAACAATGAGAACACATGGACACAGGAAGGGGAATATCACACTCTGGGGACGGTTTTGGGGTTGCGGGAGGGGGGAGGGATAGCATTAGGAGATATACCTAATGATAAATGAGGAGTTAATGGGTGCAGCACACCAACATGGCACATGTATACATATGTAACAAACCTACGCATTGTGCACATGTATCCTAAACTTAAAGTATAGTAACAATAAAAATTAAAAAAAAAGAGTTGCAATAGTAGTGCAAAAAATTCCATTTATGATTCCTTCAGATTCCTCTCATATTAACATTCAATTACATCTGCTCAATGTTCTTCTCTTGGTGCAGATGTAGAATATTATAGCTATTTTCCTAGACCCTGTGAGAGTCAGTTGCAGACATGATGCTCCTTTATCTACAAGTATTGAGCGTGTGTTTCTGAAACCAAGGGCAACTCTTACATTATCACAGTACAGTGATCAAAAACAGGAAATCTTCATTGACACAATACAATTCTCAGACCTTCAGATCTTCTTCAGATTTTGTCAACTGTTCCAATATTGTTTTTATAGGGGAAGAAGGTCCTGAACCACGCCTTCATTCAGTTGTCTCATCTGGAACTGTTCTGCAACTTCTTTGATTTCTTGATATTGATGTATTTCCAGATACAGGCTAGTCATTTAATGGAATGTCCCTCCATTTGGTTGCCTGATACATCCTCACATTGAGAATCAGGTTTTGCACTTTCAGCAGGAACACCACAGAGGGGATGCTGGACTTTTTCAGTGCAACTGCTCACAAGAAACATGAAGCCAGTTTCTCCCCTGCTGTGAGGGTGAGGTGGGCTTTCTCCCTGGACTGCAACCACCTGGGTAAGTGTGTTTTATAAAATTATCCTTTCTCCACTGTAATCTTCTCCTGTTTCCATTTCTGAGTACAAACTCTCTTGTGGGTGGTTACTTTTGAGATTCTGGGTCTCTTAAACATTAGTTTTGGTTGATTTACTTCAGTATCACAATACTTCTGCATATTATCTACTTTCATTTACTGTTGGCACTCATTGTGGTTCTGGAATCTAAAGATCAATAGTTTTCATCAATTCCAGAAATTCCTTAGCCATTATCCCTTTGAATGGGACCGTTCTCTCATTATCTGCATTTTCTCCTTTTGTAATTATTGTCAAGTGTGTTTTGCATATTCTCATTTCAATTCTCCAGTCTCCTGATGATCTTTCACAGTTTGCAAATATTTATTGCTATATATTCTAGACAATTCCACGTATGGATATTCTGATAATTTCTATCATCATCTGAGGTTAATCTGATGTGTTTTAATTTTTAACTTCACTGATTTCATTATTCACTTCCAGAAGTTTCCCCTTGGTGTTTCAAACAAGCCTGTCTTCTGTGATGGCAATGTGGTATTTTCTAGTGACTGCAGCCATTCTTACCTATCTTTAATCCTTTTAAACCTAGCTAAAAGATTGCCTTCTTCCATGTTCCCTCTGAATGTTATCAGCTTCACATTGCTAAGGTTTTTGAGGTATAATTGACAAAGTGAGGTATAATTGGTTTATTGAAGTATAGTTGTCTAAGATTGTATACATTTAAGGTGATGTGATCATAGTGTGATGTTTTGATATATGTATATATTGTGAACTCATTACCACAACCAAGCTAATTAACACATCTGTCACCTCACATAGTAACCTTGTGCATGCATGATGAGAACCTTAAGATATGCTCTCAGCAAATGTCAAGTATTATTAACTATAGTCCCCATGCTGTATATTAGATTCCAGAACTTATTTATCTTGTAACTGGGAGTTTGTGCTTATTTATTTATTTATTTATTTATTTATTTTTGAGACAGAGTCTGGCTCTGTCACCAGGCTGGTGTACAGTAACATGATCTTGGCTCACTGCAACCTCCACCTCCCGGGTTCAAATGATTCTCCCACCTCAGCCTCCCAAGCAGCTGGGATTACAAGTGTGCACCATCATGCCCAGCTACTTTTTATATTTTTAGTAGAGACGGGTTTTCACCATGTTGGCCAGGATGGTCTTGAACTCCTGACCTTAGATGATCTGCCCTCCTTGGACTACCAAAGTTCTGGGATTACAGGTGTGAGCCACTGCTCCCAGCCAGGAGTTTGTGCTTTTTGATTAACATTTCCCCATCCCCTCCATTCCCAGCCCCTGGCAACCCACATTGCCCTCTCCGCTTCTGTGAGTTCAATTTTTTTAGATTTCACATCTAAAAACAGGAGGTAAGGGAGATTGTGCAATACAGTCAACCCTTGAACAATGTGAGAGTTGGGGCTGCTGACACCCCCATGCAGTTGGAAATGTGTGTATAACTTTTGACTCCCCAAAAACTTAACTATTAATAGCTTACTGTTGCCTGGAAGTCTTATGTGTTAACGTACATCATTGATTAATACATTTTTTATGTTATACATATTATACACCATGTTCTCATGGTAAAGTAAGCTAGAGGAAAGAAAATGTTATTAAGAAAACCATAAGGAAGAGAAAATCTGTTTACTATTCATTAAGTGGATCATCATAAAGGTCTTTATCCTTATCATCTTTAGGATGAGGAGGAGGGAGAAGAGGGGTTGGTCTTGCTGTCTTAGGGGTATCAGAGGTGGAAGAGGTGGAGGAGGTGGAAGGGAAGAGGCAGGAGAAGCAGGCCCCCTTGCTGTAATTTTTTTGAGAAAAATTCATGTATAAATGGACCCACACAGTTCAAACCTCTGTTGTTCAAAAGTCAACTATATCTGCTTTTCTGTGTCTGGCTTATTTCACTCAACATAACATCCTCTGGGTTCATCCACAGTGTCACAAAAGGCAGGATTTCCTTCTTTTTTAGGGTGAATGATATTCTATTATCTCATTTTATGTACATCAGATTTTCTTTTTCCACTCATCCATGTGTGTACACTGAAGAAGTTCAGGAAATTCCTTCCCCCCACCCAGAATATGCCAATTTGATGTGTTGATTGCTTCAAACTGAGGGCAGTGGTGGAGGAGCAAATGCAGGGAGGGTTTTCTCTGGACCTCCCTCATCTGTTGAAAGACAGATCCTCCAAAGGGAGCTCAGCTGGCATGAATCCCCTTCCTGAGAATCTCATCAACATGGGAAGATTTGTTCATGTCACAGCAGCACAGACAGACCTTGTCACAGCTGTCCCTTTTTCATTCTTCATTCTTCCGGGGATCCATTTATCTTTCCCCCAAATAATTTACTCTCCCTTTGGTTGCCTTTGTCCCCTCTCTTTCTCCCCTTTGCAGAAAAGTACATAAACTTCCAGCCTCAGTGGGTGTCGGGTTTCACTTTTCTTTCACGTGATGCCTCCATGCCCACAGGTAAATTTGTAAGCCTTATTCTCCTGTTAATCTGCCTGCTGTCCATTTATTTCACAGACTCAATTATTGAACCCTCTGAGGGCAGAGGGAAAGCTTTTCCTCCCGACAACACCTGGGTTGATTCAGTATTTCAGCTATTGTGAATATGCTGCAATGAGCACAGGGATGCAGACAACTCTTCAACACCCTGGATGCATTTCCTTTGGATATATACCCAGTAACGGAGTTTCTGGATCACATGGTTGCTCTATTTTTAGTTTCTTGAGGAATGTCCATGCTGTTTCCCGCAGTGGCTGTACTAACTTACATTCCCACCAACAGTGTACAAGTGACACTGTACTGTGGTCTGTTATACCCTCCTTTTCTGGCTTTGACATTTTGTCTGTGGTGCTCTCCTGAAATGAGTTCCATAGCATGCCTTGTTCCTGTTTTCACTGGAACATACTGCACTCTATGAGGATTATTTCTTTGTGGAGGCCTGGTCATACTTGGTTGATGAGCAGAAGGATCGTTTGCCTTTTAGAAGCAGATGTTTGACTCCAAGTGTAAAATCTTCTGTAATTACTGATCAAATTAACATCTCCATGATACTAGTTAACACTTCTCTTAAAACATCTTTTGTTTCCTAATACTTTTTCTACATTTTTGCACAGTTATCTCATTTTAATTACTCTTAATTTACTTTAAATTTGGAAGTGAGCTTTCTTTTCAACAATCCATAAATGGTTTTTTGTTATTTTCTCTTTTTTCTTGTTCATATTTTCCCAACATTGTCCCTTATATATTTCCTTATAGTTAAGCAGGTTTATTTCTCATCAATCTAATTTGTTTTATATTTTAATCAATTTATCATTTATCATTATGAAATTCTTTTTTTCTTACTTTTTTTTTGAAACAGAGTCTTGTTCTGTCACCCAGGCTGGAGTACATTGGTGCCATCTTAGCTCACTGCAATCTCTGCTTCCCAGGTTCAAGCGATTCTCCTCCCTCAGCCTCCTGAGTAGCTTGGATTATAGGTGTGCATCACCACAACCAGCTAATGTTTGTATTTTTAGTAGAGATGGGGTTTCTTCATGTTGGCCAGGTTGGTCTTGACTCCTGGTCTCACATGATCTGCCCACCTTGGCCTCCAAAACTGCTAGAATTACAGGCATGAGCCACCACACCTGGCCATTTTATCATTATGAATTTTTGTTCTATTTTTTCTTTTTAACAGATTTTAGTCTTGTTCCACTTTTTATTTAACTAACTTCTTCAGTTAAAGTTAGCTTATTAAAATGTTAAATTTCTTAGGAAATGGTAATCTTTGGAGGTTAAAAAGATTTAAATTTCTTATTATTCTCACAATGTACCTTAAACTATACAGCTACACATTTTTTCTCTTAGAACAGCTTCTGTTGTATTCTGAATATCTTCTTATGTTGTACGTTCAATCTTAGATACCTTCTTCTCTAAGCTTGGTGGATCTTCTGAAAGTAGGAGCAGAATGGGTTTTATAGTTTAAAAGGTCCACTACTGTCCAGGGATGTGAATTCTTTGAGGAGGGAGTTACTGCACAAGGAGGTCTGGAGCTGAGGGAGTCTGATGACAAGGCCCTGGGGTGTAGGAGAGGGCACAAGGCACAGCAAAGCCAGCCTCACTGCGTGTCCCTGGAGCCTGTGCCAGGTCTACTTCCTGGCTGCCAGCTTTTCCACAAATGCTGTGTGCACCTCGCACTTTCAGATCAGGCCGAAAGCTTTCTGTAGGTCATGCCAGGAAAGCGAGGTTAAGCAGGCAGCTGTCTAAGGGGTTTGGGGGAAGCTTGGGGGAGTCACAGGATTTTGTTGAGGAGAGAGAGGTGGAGGAGATGGGGCTGTGTGTTGGGGAGGAAGGTTCAGACTGGAGATCTAGAAATCCATTAGATCCTCTGGTGGGTCAGGGACGAGAGTTGGGGGTGTTGGGGGTATAAGTGGTGGAGAAGGAGGATTTATGGTGGGAGTGGATTTCAACGTCTGCTCTAGGTCAGCTTTTGGTTCCTTAATTTTGTTAAGGGATGTTTTAAGACTAACCATAGTACATTGTGTGTTCCTCTGTCAGTGTGATCTTCCCATAGATGCCAGCAGACCAATTGTTTAGAACGAGGACTCTCTAACATGTTTTAAACTCAGATCCGTCTCTGGCCATGGCTGATTCGGATCTGCACCAGTGCATATGTTCCAGTAGTGCCTTAATCTGCCTTTCCAGGGAAAGGCCAGGAGGTAGCTTTCCATCATTACCAGAATGCAAGGGGTGTTCCTGCAGTAGGTGCAGAAGAGGCAGCCTGTGATCCAAAAATTCACTCTCAGAGATGGATGAAGAAAGCAAAGACTTACATTGCCACGTGCAGGTAGGGAGAGTGTTTGTGCAGACCATGCCTCCAGTCTCCCATGGAAGCTGAGACACCTTCAGCCTCAGGTCCACTCACTGTGACACTGGGCAGGTGATGCTGGAATAGGAGTCTCCCAGCACTAATCAGGGCAACAAGGATAAGATGAAAAAAGCTCTTACGAATTGGCATCTTACAACAAAACTCTGTGAGCACTTGACACATACAGACAGAGAGAGTGCCACCTGGGTCTCATGTGTCTTGAGTTCCCAGTCTGGTCAGACTGCTGTCTGACACAGAGCCACACTCTGTGCCCCTCCGATGGCAGAGACCAAAGAGGCATCCTCCTTGGTCACACAGCCAAGCTCTCAGGACATAAAACGAGGTGAGAGGGGAACCCCATCCCTTTTGTTTTTTTGTTTCAGGGACCCACAGCACAGTTTGCTTAGGCAGACATGGGTCTGACAAGCACAACAAACCCAAATGCCGGGGACACAGCAGGCTTTGAAGGACCTGTGCCTGTGTTCTCTACCAGACACTTCCTCTCCTTATGACAAACGGCAGAAAAAGACAGAGACAAAGGAAAACAAAGACCATCTTTGAGATCAAAAGGATCAAATAGAAATCTAGAGAACTCACAAAAACACTAAAAGTCCCTTTTTACCCAAAGAACTAGTTCACAATGTTTTATCCTGTCGATCCCAATTTAGAGAGAGAAAAAGACACAAATCTCACCATTCTCACCTAGATCAGCCCCACAGCAGAGACCTGGAAGGCTGGCAGGAAGAACCCTGCCTTTGCTGGCTTAGATCAGAGGTCCCGGGTTTTAGCTGCAGTATCTCCAGAATAAGCAGTTGTCCCAGTCAGTGACGGAGGGCCCTGGACTCTGTGCCACGTTCTGCAGGGACCCAGAGATCGCCTCCAACCCCACTTAGCTCTTACATGGGCTCCCCAGCTGGATCTAGAAACCAAATTGAAACCAAGCATATTAACAAGAGAAAAGCATACAAATTGTATTAGTATTAAAGGTAAATGGGGATCTTCCCAAGTTAGTGAAGTCTGAAGAAGTAGCCAAAGCAAGATGCTTTTGTACTTTTTAGACAAAGAATAATAAATTTGAGAAGAAATGACAAGGCCGAGCAGAATCTGGCTAGGGGCAGTAAATTTCCATGGGAGCCTCTAGGTGATATGCGGGAATATAAAATCAGTGGACAACAAGGCTTACTTTGTGAAGTACATTTACTGGGGTCTGTTGCTGCCCCCAGTCCCCAGTCTCTGGTGCTAAGGGCTCTCTTCTTGCCCTTGTGTGGGGGTGCCACCCCCAGAGGAGTCTTTATGGCTTGCTATGTGCAGGAAGAGGCAGGTCACCTCGCCCTTTCTAAAACTACAATTTCTCCAATATTTTTGACATAAAATTATCAATATACCAATTTGGCATATTTTGGGATGGCATTCACTCCTTCAAGAGAAAGGTGGGCTGGGGCGGTGCGGGGTCAGGTGAGGATGTGGTGAAAGACACTGTGGGGTATGGATGGAAATGGGCTCTAGGGGAAGAGGGAACAGTCATGGAAGGGGTGAGGAGAGAGAGGGCCATGAGCCATGGTTCTGGAGGCAGAGAGGGAGGCACTGGTGCAGGTGATAAAACCGCACATGAGGGATGGCACAGGTCAGGGGGAAGGTGGAGGCCACTGGTGAGGAGACCGGGGGTCGGGGTTGAAAACTCCACAGATCCCAAAGGTGATAGGGAAGAGCAGCATCTTCCCCAGCTCCCCACACAGCAGCATGTTGGCCTCCAGGTATACTCCATCACCCCCATGGGCAGGGCTCACACTTCTGACACCCAGACTCTAGAATACTCCTCTGTCCCCACCCAGGGCAGATCCCTGCCCTAGAAGTTCTCCCTCTCATGTCCAGCAAATGCTGCATAGAGCCCTGGAATTCCACAGGGCAAGTTAGGAAGAGGGACAGATGAAATGAGGAAGTAATCACCTTCTCCAAAGAGAAGTTCAGTTCAGTTCAGTACCATCTTGTGCCCCTGGGCAAGCTCTCCAGCTGAGGGAACAGGAGCAGGGGTTATGTCGGGCAAAGGTGGAAGCAAGGGACCTCCCAGGAAGTGCTGTAGAATGTTCCACTGGGGACAGCTCGTACCTTTCCAGGATTAGACCTTGAAATCTGGAATTCCCAGGCAATTAGTATTCAAGGTCAAGGGGCCAGTGACCAGAATAGGAAGGCCCACTGTGTCATTCACAAAGCACTTCCAAACTCATCACCCCAGGTGACCCTCACAACAACACCGTGAGATCTGCAGGGCGGGGGCTCCCACGAAGAAGGAGTCAGGAATGTCGGGATTTTAACACCTTCTCCAAGTCAGGACCAGCAAATGCTGTCCCAGCATCAACTTATATTCCCTAGGCTTCCTCCCACACCAGAGCTTAGGGTGACTGCCACCTCATGGGCAGAGACCCTCGCTTTCCAATCCCTACAAGGGGCTGTGCAGGGGGGAGGATGAAGCCCCCTCCTCTGACTGTCTCCTCTGAGATCCTGTTTTCTGATGAAAGTCACTCTGGGAACTGTCAGCCTCTGCAGATGGGAGCCTGGACCTCATGGAAGGAAGATGTGAAGGTCACACCTGGCAGGGACCAGCATTGGAGAGCAAACCTCACTTTTAAAATTCCCAGCTTGCATGTCCTCCTGCCACTGCATTGGTGCTGACTTCTAAAGGAGCAGCGGACATTAAAAAGTTGACTTTCTTCTAGGTTAACTTCATGAAGATTATTAAAGTGATGAAAATATTTATCCTATTCTCTATAAAGCTCCAGTGAATATGGTTTTCTGCACATGCTTATCAAGGAATCTTTTAGCCAGGAGCCCTCTGCTGAGGAACAGTGCACAATCTCAGCTGGGATGCACGAGTTGCTTCTGGAAACAGATGAACACGGTCTGATCAGAGTCTTTCGTGGGTCAGCATTGCTCCAGGCCAGCCCAGCACAGTCAGGAACCTCAGCCCAGGCACGCCCAAGAAGGGAGGGTGGCTAGTGCCCAGGTGCTGGGGGACTGCTCTTTTTGGGTGCTCTTAATTCTGTTAAGAAGCCAGTCCATGGCCCCGATGTCGTGGTGTTTGGGGCTTTACCCTGGCATCCTGAACACACCCAGGTAGCTGGGTGTGAGCACCAGAGAGAAGCCCCGGTCTCCACTCCACCTCCTGCCCTGCCCAAGCTGCTCCGCTGGACTGATAGTGTTCTAGTCTCTCCTGAGCATTCTCATTCCTGGGGCCCCTGGGGTCCAACAGTCAATTTAAGAGCCCATCTAAAGAGACTATCTCTTTTAGGGGGCTGGCTTTAGGGTTCCCTTACTGATGTATTGGTAAATATGGATGGCAGTGGATGCGGTTGCATGACAGAAAGCACATCCCACCCCCATACAAAATAATGAGAAATGGAACCAAACTCCCAGGGCTCTCCAAGCACAGAAGAAGCCACCAAATATTCTGCATCTCCATCATCTGAAGTGAGCTGATGCCTCGGCAGCTGGGTGCAGAGAACATGCTGCTCAGTGCAGAGCTCCAGACCTGCATCACAGGCTGTGGAAGGTTTACAGATTACTCTTGCGCTCAGAAGGGGACAAAACAATCAGCTCTGCCCCGATCCCACCCCAGCAGGCCCAGCACCCCTGCCGGCTTCCAGGCCCCACCACCCTGCTGCCACTACCTATTTTCTGTCTCCAAATTTACTTTACTGTAAGTTCCTTTCCACTCTGTCCATGACCCAGACATTAGCAGGGATCCCCTCAGAGAAACAGACTTGGATCCCAGCTTTGGAGGTCTGGAGATCTCCAGGAATTTTTTTCTAATTCTCAGGCATTAAAACAAATTTTTTTGAAAGTATAACACACAGATGGAAAGCACAAATATCTTAAGCCTACAATGCAATGGATTCTCACAAACAGTACACTATGAGAGTTGAGCTCACACCAGAAAATGGGCTCACCCGAGGACCTGGAAGCCTCTCTAGGGCCCCTTTCAAGACGTCACCTATGCCCCACCCCCCCACCACACTTTCCTGACTTATGATTTTCCAGGAACAATTTTATAGTTTTCCTGTGTTTTCACTCAACTAACATTTACAGTAATCCTCTGAGATAAACACTGCACTATCTCCCATTGCTGATGGGAAGCTGGAAGCACAGACACTGGTTATTGATCAGGTGCTCACTGCTAAGGGCAGAGCCAGGGTCCCATGCGGGAGCTCCCTGCAGAGCCACATTCCTGAAACATTGAACTGCGCTGCGAAAAGCCCTTTGGCTGCCTGGGTGCAGTGGCTCACACCTGTAATCCCAGTGCTTTGAGAGGCCAAGGTGGGATGGTTGCTTGAGTTCAAGAGCTCGAGACCATCCTGAGCAACATAGCAAGACACTGTCTGTTAAAAAAAAATAATAATAATTATAATAAAATTAATTTAGTTGGTGTGGTGGTGCATGCCTGCAGTCCCAGCTACTCAAGAAGCTGAGATGAGAGGAAAAAAGAAAAGAAAAATCCCTTGGCAAGCAGGAACAATAGCCCAGTTCAATACAATTGGGTGTGCGGAAGAATCACCACCAGCCTCTGGGTAGGCTAGGCAGAGGGTTTTGCACACACTCTGGGAGTCCTGTCCTCTGCACTGTGGTTGGAACCTGAGAGGGGCTGTGAGGCTCTGAGCAGGAGAGAGACTTGCCCAAAGGCCACAGACAGGGAGGAGTAGAGTCTAACATGAGTACAAGATAGACTAGGACCATCATTTATCTCTTTACACAGGAACAGGAGGAACTTGAGGCAAGGAGGGGCTATATGAGATGCAGTCCCCTCCCTGCAGGGACCAGCTTGGTGCTGGATGCATGGTTGGTTTTATAGTGACTTGAACTCTGGGACTGCGGCAGGTGGGGCCAGATACTTGACTGTGCAGGAACAGATCTCTTCCCTGAACCAACAGATGCTGTATGAGGAGGGGAGGAGGGCTGGGAAGCCAGCCAGGCTGGGGTGGGTGGGCAGAGAGTGATGGGGTTTCTCACCTGTCCTAACAACCACAACCACCTTTCTGGCCTTAGAAAGAGGCAACAGGGAGTGAGTGTTCTGTAGAGTTCTTCAGGGTTGGGCAGAGCCCCTGGGGAGACTTGTTGGGGGTGGGAGGACAGAATTCAGATGAAGGAGACTTAGAAAAATGAGTTTCAAGAAGTTTGATTGTGGGTTATGATTTCGATAATGATTAGAATTGCATTTCAGGATGGGCATGGTGGCTGATGCCTGTAATCCCAAAACTTGAAGAGGCAAATGCAGGAGGATCACTTGAGGCCAGGAGTGCAAGACCAGCCTGGACAACATAGCAAGACCCCCTCTCTGCAAAAAAAAAAAAAAAAAAAAATTAAAAATTAGCCGGGCATGGTGTGACACACACCTATAGTCCCAATTAGTTGAGAGGCTGAGGCAGGAGGATCACTTAAGCTCAAGAGTTCAAGGCTGCAGTGAGCTATGATCAACCACTGCACTCCAACCTGTTTCCAAAAAAAGACAAGAATTGCATTTCAGTATATTGAAATCATAATTTTTAAAGGTAAATGCTATAACCTTTTATTGAGAGAGAAAAAGAGTTTGACAGTTTCAAACTTGATACTGGCATAAAAATAAACAAAATAGCCCGAAGGTCCTTGCCAAATATTCATGTATATATAGGAACTGATAACAGAACAAAGGTTGTTTTCAAAAGGAATGAGAGATGGCTCACAGGTTCATTGAGTATTGTTGAGGAAATAGGCTATCCATCTTTGCAAATGCTCAGATTATTCCTAGATTATTCCTACCACAAAAAAATACAGAATCTAGTTGCTGTATAAGGAAGAAGAAGGTGGTTCTGGGCAGACACCTGTGTTTCAATCCCAGTTTTGCTCTATGCAGCTCTATGGCCTAGAGAAAGTTACCCTACATCTCTAGGTATATGCTATCCAGATCTTAAGTGGGTTTAAGAAAATAGCTAGGCTGGGCATGGTGGCTCACGCCTGTAATCCCAGCACTTTGGGAGGCAGAGGTGGGAGAATTGCTTGAGGCTAGGAATTCAAGATCAGTCTGGGCAACACAGTGAGTCCCTGTCTCCACAAAAATAAAAAATAAAAATTAGCTGTCATGGTGGTGCATAACTGTAGTCCAAGCAACTTGGGAGTCTGAGGCAGGAGGATTGCTTGAGCCCGGGAGTTCAAGGCCACAGTGAGCTATGATTGCACCACTGCACTCCAGCCTGGGCAACAGAGCAAGACCCTGTCTCAAAGGAAAAAGAGAGAAAGAAAGAAAGGTAGCTAAATCATAGAATGGTTCTGATAAACTGGGCTCTAGATGTGAAGACCTTAGAACAATGCCTGGCATGTTCAGTAAATACAATTTCCCCACATCCGTCTATTAATAGCATGCTAAACACAGGAGGAGAAGGCCACACAAGCAAGTGGGTTACAAACTTCTGGTTCTGGGTAGGACTCAGGAGCAGAGACAGATAGATGAGGGATGATGGAGGATAGCAGTGGACTCACTAAGATTGACTTCCTAGCTCAAATCTTGGAGGGGAAAAGGGAAAATCCCAAAGGACTTTGGCCATGGGAGTTTTGCTGCTAGTATTCCAGGGCATGTCCTGGGATTCATGCTCATTAAGACAAAGCATTTTATAGCAGTTGCCATCCCAGAAAATTCCTATTCCAGCTTCCCTGGGCCACAGGTGAGACAGAGCCTCTCTAAAGTCAACCCACAGGTTTGGCTTCTTCCATTTAGCTGTGCCCTTTCTTTCAACAAGGGGCCTCCAAGGCTGCCACGATGGAGAAAAGAAATGGGGATTACACAGGAGATGGTTCAGTGAGCCAAGCCCCAAAGTGGCAGCCTTAGCTTCTGCCCACATCGTACTGACAAGGACTCAGTCCTGTGGCTCCTGCTATGGGCAGGGAGGTGAAGTTTCCCTGATCTGCAAGAGGAACATGAATGGGTTAGGTGAGCAATGGCACTGACTGCACCAGCATGCCTTCAGGTCGGCAGATCGTCATATTTCTGTTGTCACTACACACCAATAAAACAGAAACTCACTCTGTCTCCAAGGTGGCCATGCAGAGGACTCTCTAGTAATTCCATCCTGCTCAAAGCTCAGGACCATTGGCTCACACGGAGTCCTCTCCAAAGCAGCAAGATGTGGCCCTGTGCAGCCAGGAGGCAGAATAATAACCCAATTCCCATTCAGAACATGCAGAACATGGACCAAGGAGAAACACAGAATAATTTGTGTAGCCTATGGGGCTGGCAATGGGAAGATAGTAAGAATGTTTACCTTGATTGGACATCAAATCTGCTCTCTGTAATTAAGTCCATTTCCATTTTGTTTTCTCTTCTTGTCCCTGGTTCTCCTCTCCAAGGAATTCATCATTGTCTGTTACCATCTTGGTCACTTCTGAAGTGGGTTTGGGAGAAAAATTCTCTGTGGGAGCTGCAAGTGTAGCAGCCTGCTTCCTTGCAAAGATGGTACCAAGACTTGCCTATGGGTCCAAGCGTTTTAGATCCTGCTCTGCATTTAGACAAGGCTCATAGCTTCACAAGCCACCCCAAACCTTGGTTAACTCACATCCCTGTGTTTCCAGTCAGTTCCATGAGCCAATTACCACACCCCAAAGGCCTTTCTTGGACATAATTCTCAAGACTGAGCCTTGGTAGATTGGACTTCTAAAATACTCTCTTACTACTTGGGGTCCAGAAGCAGCAAGGTTTTTCCACCTCACAAAGTCTGATGTTTCTGGATTCTCTTGATTTCTTTTTAGTTCTACTTACATACTGGGAAAATTATTGAACTCATCTTTCTCCAATTACTTGCCAAATGCATTTATCAATATAGAACACACACTACTAACATTGTTTATCAAACTCTTCCTTTATAGTCACAAGTTCAGCAGCAGGTGCATAATCTGCCATCTAAGTAACTGCAAGTGATGACTTTACCAAAGGCTTTGTTATCACTTAAGATGGATTCAGTTTTTATTAGAATTATTCATTATATTATTCATCAAAATAATATAATAGAAAACCAAATAAAATGTGGCTACACTATAAATTTTGGTAAATGATTAGCAAATATAAAAATTAAAAATTTTTGGAATGCTTCTCTTAATGAGACAGATGGACTTCTGTCCCGGCTTTGCCATGAATCTGTGAATGAACAGTTACCTGCTAGAATGTGACAGAGTTCAACATCAGTCATACACCTATTTTTTCACTTGTTCAGTTGGAAGCCTTGAGAAACCTTGCTTACATAAATAAGCAGATAGGAATGGAAAGAGTCTTTATGCAATTATTTGAACTCTTTCAAAGTTATAGACCAAAAAGCACAGATTTATATAATAAATGTTATTGTAAATGACCCATCTGCTGACAATTGGATTTGTTCCACCTTCAGTTTGTTCAAATGAAGAATTGAAACTTATGTGACTTGTAGTGGGATTTGATATCCAGGAATTAAAGACAGTCTCACCTGAAATACCTACTTCAGTATTTTAAATTATCCCCTTGTTAATCCCTGGAGATATGGATCTACGGTCTATAGTAAGATGCAAGATTGTTGAAAGGGAACCTCTTGTGAAGTGGGAAAAGGGCTATTCTAAATAGGGACTCTTTGATCTCATGCTAGATCTTAGGAAGATGATATTTTGGAAACAGTCCAGGTAGAAGTTAAAGATCTGAAAATTAATTTCTTTAAAACCATCCATGGGAAAGTTCTGAGTTAGGAATTCCAAAGGCCTGCCTTCCACCAAAACAGTGAAACCACTGGCAAAAAACTGTCAAAACCACTCTTTATAGAACTCTGGAAAAGCAGCAAGCAGTAGAGCACATATCCAAGAAAAACTGCTGACACCAAGAAGAAAAGCTTGCTCCAGGGTGCTTTAGCTTATCCTGGTTCCATCTCCTGCTTCCCTTGAAAACTCACAGCTGCTGTTGCCAGTGTGGTACTGCACAGATCAGAAATGAAGATATTCTCAGAGAGTTGGAACTGCTCATTTTGATCTGTCAGATTGCGCCCCAGAAGGCCAGCTCCAAAGGATTGCCATTCTCTCGTCCACCTTGGAACTCACCCCAAACTGAAGCACCACCTCAGAGCAATTGTTGACAACATGTACAGCAAATGCTCCAGGCCCAGCTGCCAAAGGGAATGGACAGTTGCTGGGGAAAACAACAGGTTAACCAAAACCTACTGGGAGAAAAGTCTGGGAATAAGATGTTTTAGGCAACAAGGGCTTTGGAAAATTGTTACACATTCCTGGGAATCTTGAAGGCTGCACACATGCCCAGGGCTCTGTGCACCCTCAGAGAAGAGCTCAGACAGCCCTAAGCTCACCCTTGGCTGATCATGAGGTTCAGCACAGGCAGGAAGTGAAGGTTAAGACTGGTTGGAAACCACCTGGCTGAGCATTGAAGGAATGACCTCAAAATGCAAAGACTTCCTCTGCAAAAATTAGATTTTTATTTTATTTTATTTTATTTTTTTAGACAGAGTCTTGCTCTGTCACCCAGGCTGGAGTACAGTAACATGATTATAGCTCACTGCAGCATCAAACTCTTGGGCTCAAGTGATTCTCCCACCTCAGCAGCTGGGAATACAGGTGTGTGCCACCACACTCAGCTAATTTTGAATTTTTTGTAGAGATGGGGTTTCACCATGTTGCCCAGGCTGGTCGTGAACTCCTGGCCTCAAGTGATCTACCTGTCTCAGCCTCCCAAAGTGCTGGCATTACAGACAAGAGCCACCACGCCCGGCCAAGATTAGATTGTTTATTTTTTTTTGAGACGGAGTCTCACTCTGTCACCCAGGCTGGAGTGGGATGGCATGATCTCGGCTCACTGCAAGCTCCGCCTCCCGGGTTCATGCCATTCTCCTGCCTCAGCCTTCTGAGTAGCTGGGACTACAGTCATCCACCACCATGCCCAGCTAATTTTTTGTAGTTTTAGTAGAGACAGGGTTTCACAGTATTAGCCAGGATGGTCTCGATCTCCTGACCTCGTGATCCGCCCACCACAGCCTCCCAAACTGCTGGGATTACAGGCATGAGCCACCGTGATGGCCAAGATTAGATTTTTTTGAATCCCAGTATTTAAGGAAATATCTGTCTAGTTGTTAGCTGACCACTAAACTAATGGAACAGAGACTTCAAAGAATATAAACTTTAAAATGAGTTCAGAAAATGTACTAAACAAACAACTACAACAAGCACAACAACAAACCCCTGGGAGAGCAAAGAATTTCCAGTTTCCATGTTATAATATGCAAAATGTCCACAGTTCAACAAAAATGTAGGAAGAATGCCAAAGAAAAGAAAGAATGGCCCTTACACAGGAGAAAGAAGCAATCAATAGAAACTGCCTCTGAGAAAGCCAGACATTTGGAAACACCAAGCAAAGGTTTAAAATCAGCTTTTTTTTTGAGACAGTCTCACTCTGTTGCGCAGGCTGGAGTGCTGTGGCACAATCTCGGCTCACTGCAACCTCTACCTCTGAAGTTCAAGCAACTCTCAGGCCTCAGCCTCCCAAGTAGCTGGAACTACAGGCACCCACCACCATTCCCAGCTAATTTTTTGTATTTTAGTAAATATGGGGTTTCACCATGTTGCCCAGGATGGTCTCGAACTCCTAAGCTCAGCCATTCCGCCCACCTTGGCCTCCCAAAGTGCTAGGATTACAAACGTGAGACACCATTGCCGGCCTAAAATCAGCTCTTTTAAGTATGTCCAAAGAGCTACAAGAAACCATGTTCTAAAGAACTATGGTGAGGATGAAAACAGTATCTCACCAAATAGAGAATATTAACAAAGAGACGGGAATTATAAAAAGAAACTCAGAAGTTGAAAAGTACAATAACTGCAATCAAAATTCAATGGAAGGCTCACCAGTGCATTTGATCAGGCAGAAGAAAAGAGCTGACACCTTGGTTTAGGTCACAGCATCCCAGTTGCTGCAACTAGATTTTTTCCTTTTTTAGGAATCTCAGGGTCCAAGGATTGTAGTCCCACTGGTGTTCAACGACACAAGATCAATGTGTGTCCATGCAGTACATTTAATTCCGAACCCCCATTTGGGGGTGCTGTCAGGCTTACAGATGCCTTCATGAGATGCTAGGATGTTCCCACTGCTCATTACTAGGACAGAGCTCCAGCTGCCATTTCAATAAAAAATCCCAAAAAGTCAACTAAATTCAACTCCTTCATCTGCACTCAATGAGCCTGTCTGCCCAGTGGGGATTGTGGACAGAGCAGAAGCATTATGACACGTTATGTGTTGGAGTTTTTAGTGCTAAGTTTGTGTGATGAGAATCGCTGAACCCTCCGATGTGTGGTGAGTCATTAAATTGTCTCCCCTGCCACTGAATAGATTCCAACATAGCCTGGCCACATGTCCAAGGGTGTGGGGGACAGAGGGGGAGCTGAAGCACTGATGCTCCCTGATCCCTCTGGTGGAGGGGTCCAGATGACTGAGGTGGGTGCATACAGAGGGTGGGGGCAGGAAAATGCTGGGGTGGATGTTGGAGAACCGACACTAGTGCAGCTAACCCAAAATCACTAAATCAGGGATTTCAGATGGCATCTATTGTTAGGGAGATGAGAATCCTCATGTGAGGTGAGTCAGGTTCTCCCGGGAACATAGCAATGTTCCATCTCTACAAAAAATAAAAACATAGCCAGGAGTGGTGGCACACACCATTCCTGAACACTAGGGCTAATAAATAATAAAACCCTATATTTCCATTTTACTGCCAATCACATGGAGACATAAACATCTTCCTGATGGGAGCCATAGCCAAAGTCTTTCCATTTGCAAGAGCTCAGACCTCCCTGCATTGCATGCAGGTTGACCAGGGAGACTACAAGAGGGGGCAGGGGCGGGATTCATGGCAGGTGAGCCTGGGAACAGAACAGAGACAAGCACTGTTGTACCGTGGCTTCTTTTTTTTTTTTTTCCAATTTTGCTTTTTTTTATATTATACTTTAAGTTCTAGGGTACATGTGCCCAACGTGCAGGTTTCTTACATATGTATACATATGCCATGTCGGTGTGCTGCACCCATTAACTCATCATTTACATTAGGTATATCTCCTAATGCTATCCCTCTCCCCTCCTCCCACCCCACGACAGACCCTGGTGTGTGATGTTCCCTTTCCTGTGTCCAAGTGTTCTCATTGTTCAATTCCCACCTATGAGTGAGAACATGCGGTGTTTGGATTTTTGTCCTTGTGACAGTTTGCTGAGAATGATGGTTTCCAGCTTCATCCATGTCCCTACAAAGGACATGAACTCATCCTTTTTTTATGGCTGCACAGTATTCCTTGGTGTATGTGTGCCACATTTTCTTAATCCAGTCTATCATTGTTGGACATTTGGGTTGGTTCCAAGTCTTTGCTATTGTGAATAGTGCCACAATAACCTTTGCCCACTTTTTGATGGGGTTGTTTTTTTCTTGTAAATTTGTTTGAGTTCATTGTAGATTCTGGATATTAGCCCTTTGTCAGATGAGTAGATTGCAAAAATCTTCTCCCATTCTGTAGGTTGCCTGTTCACTCTGATAGTTTCTTTTGCTGTGCAGAAGCTCTTTAGTTTAATTAGCTCCCATTTGTCAATTTTGGTTTTTGTTGTCTTTGCTTTTGGTGTTTTAGACACGAAGTCCTTGCCCATGCCTATGTCCTCAATGGTATTGCCTAGGTCTTCTTCAAGGATTTTTATGGTTTTAGGTCTAACATTTAAGTCTTTGATCGATTTTGAATTAATTTTTGTCTAAGGTGTAAGGAAGGGATCCAGTTTCAGCTTTCTACATATGGCTAACCAGTTTTCCCAGCACCATTTATTAAATAGGGAATCCTTTCCCCTTTTCTTGTTTTTGTCAGGTTTGTCAAAGATCAGATTGTTGTAGATGTGTAGTATTATTTCTGAGGGCTCTGTTCTGTTCCATTGGTCTATATCTCTGTTTTGGTACCAGTACCATGCTGTTTTGGCTACTGTAGCCTTGTAGTATAGTTTGAAGTCAGGTAGCGTGATGCCTCCAGGTTTTTTCTTTTGGCTTAGGATTGTCTTGGCGATGCGGGCTCTTTTTTGGTTCCATATGGACTTTAAAGTAGTTTTTCCAATTCTGTGAATAAAGTCATTGGTAGCTTGATGGGGATGGCATCAAATCTATAAATTACCTTGGGCAGTATGGCCATTTTCACGATATTGATTTTTCCTATCCATGAGCATGGAATGTTCTTCCATTTGTTTGTATCCTCTTTTATTTCGTTGAGCAGTGGTTTGTAGTTTTCCTTGAAGAGGTCCTTCACATCCCTTGTAAGTTGGATTCCTAGGTATTTTATTCTCTTTGAAGCAATTGTGAATGGGAGTTCACTCATGATTTGGCAGTTTGTCTGTTATTGGTGTATAAGAATGCTTGTGATCTTTGCGCATTGATTTTGCATCCTGAGACTTTGCTGAAGTTGCTTATCAGCTTGAGGAGATTTTGGGCTGAGATGATGGGGTTTTCTAAATATACAATCATGTCATCTGCAAACAGGGACAATTTGACTTCCTCTTTTCCTAATTGAATACACTTTATTTCTTTCTCCTGCTTGATTGCCCTGGCCAGAAATTCCAACACTATGTTGAATAGGAGTGATGAGAAAAGGCATTCCTGTCTTGTGCCAGTTTTCAACGAGAATGCTTCCAGTTTTTGCCCATTCAGTATGATATTGGCTGTGGGTTTGTCATAAATAGCTCTTATGATTTTGAGATATGTCCCATCAATACCTAATTTATTGAGAGTTTTTAGCATGAATGGTTGTTGAATTTTGTCAAAGGTCTTTTCTGCATCTGTTGAGGTAATCATGTGGTTTTTGTCTTTGGTTCTGTGTATATGCTGGATTACATTTATTGATTTGCATATGTTGAACCAGCCTTGCATCCCAGGGATGAAGCCCACTTGATCATGGTGGATAACCTTTTTGATGTGCTGCTGGATTCAGTTTGCCAGTATTTTATTGAGGATTTTTGCATCAATGTTCATCGGGGATATTGGTCTAAAATTCTCTTTTTTGGTTGTGTCTCTGCCAGGCTTTGGTATCATGATGATGCTGGCCTCATAAAATGAGTTAGGGAAAATTCCCTCTTTTTCTATTGATTGGAATAGTTTCAGAAGGAATGGTACCAGCTCCTCCTTGTACCTGTGGTAGAATTTGGCTGTGAATCCGTCTGGTCCCGGACTTTTTTTTTTGGTTGGTAGGCTATTAATTATTGCCTCAATTTCAGAGTCTCTTATTGGTGTATTCAGGGATTCAACTTCTTCCTGGTTAATCTTGGGAGAGTATATGTGTCCAGGAATTTATCCATTTCTTCCAGATTTTCTAGTTTATTTGCATAGAGGTGTTTATAGTATTCTCTAAAGGTAGTTTGTATTTCTGTGGGATTCTTGGTGATATCCACTTTATCATTTTTTATTGCATCTATTTGATACTTTTGTCTTTTCTTCTTTATCAGTCTTGATAGTGGTCTATTGATTTTGTTGATCTTTTAAAAAAACCAGCTCCTGGATTCATTGATTTTTTGAATGGTTTTTTGTGTGTCTACCTCCTTCAGTTCTGCTCTGATCTTAGTTATTTCTTGCCTTCTGCTAGCTTTTCAATGTGTTTACTCTTGCTTCTCTAGTTATTTTAATTGTGATGTTAGAGTGTCAATTTTAGATCTTTCCTGCTTTCTCTTGTGGGCATTTAGTGCTATAAACTTCCCTCTACACATTGCTTTCAATGTGTCCCAGAGATTCTGGTATGTTTTGTCTTTGTTCTCATTGGTTTCAAAGAACATCTTTATTCCTGCCTTCACTTTGTTATGTACCCAGTAGTCAATCAGGAGCAGGTTGTTCAATTTCCATGTAGTTGAGCAGTTTTGAGAGAGTTTCTTAATCCTGAGCTCTAGTTTGATTGCACTGTGGTCTGAGAGACAGTTTGTTATAATTTATGTTCTTTTACATTTGCTGAGGAGAGCTTTACTTCCAACTATGTGGTCAATTTTGGAGTAAGTGCGATGTGGTGCTGAAAAGAATGTATATTCTGTTGATTTGGGGTGGAGAGTTCTGTAGATGTCTATTAGGTCCGCTTGGTGCAGAGCTGAGTTCAATTCCTGGATATGCTTGTTAACTTTCTGTCTCATTGATCTGTCTAATGTTGACAGTGGGGTGTTAAAGTCTCCCATTGTTATTGTGTGGGAGTCTAAGTCTCTTTGTAGGTCTCTGAGGACTTGCTTTATGAATCTGGGTGCTCCTGTATTGGGTGCATATATATTTAGGGTAGTTAGCTCTGCTTGTTGAATTGATTCCTTTACCATTATGTAATGGCCTTCTTTGTCTCTTTCGATCTCTGTTGGTTTAAAGTCTGTTTTATCAGAGACTAGGATTGCAACCCCTGCCTTTTTTTCTTTTCCATTTTCTTGGTAGATCTTCCTCTATCCCTTTATTTTGAGCCTATGTGTGTCTCTGCACGTGAGATGGGTCTCCTGAATACAGCACACTGATGGGTCTTGACTCTTTATCCAATTTGCCAGTCTGTGTCTTTTAATTGGAGCAGTTATCCCATTTACATTTAAGGTTAATATTGTTATGTGTGAATTTGATCCTGTCATTATGATGTTAGCTGGTTATTTTACTCGTTAGTTGATGCAGTTTCTTTCTAGTATCGATGGTCTTTACAATTCGGCATGTTTTTGCAGTGGCTGGTACTGGTTGTTCTTTTCCATGTTTAGTGCTTCTTTCAGGAGCTCTTGTAGGGCAGGCCTGGTGGTGACAAAATCTCTCAGCATTTGCTTGTCTGTAAAGGATTTTATTTCTCCTTCACTTATGAAGCTTAGTTTGGCTGGATATGAAATTCTGGGTTGAAAATTCTTTTCTTTAAGAATGTTGAATATTAGCCCCCATTCTCTTCAGGCTTGTAGAGTTTCTGCTGAGAGATCCGCTGTTAGTCTGATGGGCTTCCCTTTGTGGATAACCCAACCTTTCTCTCTGGCTGCCCTTAACATTTTTTCCTTTAATTCAACTTTGGTGAATGTGACAATTATGTGTCTTGGAGTTGCTCTTCTTGAGGAGTATCTTTGTGGCATTCTCTGTATTTCCTGAATTGGAATGTTGGCCTGCCTTGCGAGATTGAGGAAATTCTCCTGGATAATACCCTGCAGAGTGTTTTTCAACTTGTTTCCATTCTCCCCATCACTTTCAGGTACACCAATCAGATGTAGATTTGGTCTTTTCACATAGTCCCATATTTCTTGGAGGCTTTGTTTATTTCTTTTTATGCTTTTTTCTCTAAACTTCTCTTCTCACTTCATTTCATTCATTTGATCTTCAATCACTGATACCTTTCTTCCAGTTGATCAAATCAGCTACTGAAGCTTGTGCATTCATCACATAGTTCTCGTGCCATGGTTTTCAGCTCCATCAGGTCATTTAAGGACTTCTCTACACTGGTTATTGTAGTTAGCCATTCATCTAATCTTTTTTCAAGGTTTTTAGCTTCTTTGCGATGGGTTCGAACTTCCTCCTTTAGCTTGGAGAAGTTTGATCGTCTGAAGACTTCTTCTCTCAACTCATCAAAGTCATTCTCCATCCAGCTTTGTTCCGTTGCTGGCGAGGAGCTGCATTCCTTTGTAGGGGGAGAGGCACTCTGATTTTTAGAATTTTCAGCTTTTCTGCTCTGTTTTTTTCCCCATCTTTGTGGTGTTACCTACCTTTGGTCTTTGATGATGGTGACGTACAGATGGGTTTTTGGTTTGGATGTCCTTTCTGTTTGTTAGTTTTCCTTCTAACAGTCAGGATCCTCAGCTGCAGGTCTGTTGGAGTTTGCTGGAGGTCCACTCCAGTCTGTGTTTTCCTGGGTATCAGCTGCAGAGGCTGCAGAAGAGCGAACATTGCTGAACAGCAAATGTTGCTGCCTGATCGTTCCTCCAAAAGCTTCATCTCAGAGGGGTACCTGGCTGTGAGAGACATCAGTCTGCCCCTACTGGGGGGTACCTCCCAATTAGGCTACTCAGGGTTCAGGGACCCACTTGAGGAGGCAGTCTGTCCGTTCTCACATCTCAAACTCTGTGCTGGCAGAACCACTACTCTCTTCAAAGCTGTCAGGCAGGGACATTTAAGTCTGCAGAGGTTTCTGCTGCCTTTTGCTCGGCTATGCCCTGCCCCCAAAGGTGGAGTCTACAGAGGCAGGCAGGCCTACTTGTGCTGCAGTGGGCTTCACCCAGTTCAAGCTTCCTGGTTGCTTTGTTTACCTACTCAAGCCTCAGCAATGGCGGGCGCCCCTCCCCCAGCCTTGCTGCCACCTCGCAGTTCGATCTCAGACTGTTGTGCTAGCAGTGAGTGAGGCTCTGTGGGCATGGGACCCTCCGAGCCAGGCGTAGGATATAATCTCCTGGTGTACCATTTGCTAAGACCATTGGAAAAGAGCAGTATTAGAGGGGGAGTGACCCGATTTCCCAGGTGCCGTCTGTCATGGCTTCCCTTGGCTAGGAAAGGGAATTCCCTGACCCTTTGCACTGCCTCACCCTGCTTCAGCTCATGCTCGGTGGGCTGCACCCACTATCCTGCACCCACTGTCTGACAAGCCCAAGTACCGGTACCTCAGTTGGAAATGCAGAAATCACCCATCTTCTGCATCACTCATGCTGGGAGCTGTAGACTGGAGCTGTTCCTATTCAGCCAACTTGGAACCACCATTCCCATGGCTTCTTTGTCTCTGCTCTGCTTTGCCTGCATCATTATGGACTATCCTGAGGGGAGAATCTGGATGAACACAGGTGGTGGCCGAGTTCTCCACAGCCCACATGCAGTGAGTGAGGACCTGCCTCTTCTCCTGAATGGTACCTCTTTAGCCAGCAGATGGGCACATTTGTCTCTCAGCCTGGATCTTCTAAATGTGTCCAAGAAGTCTCAGTGCCAGTTGTTTCTCCAGGACTCTGGGAGGCTGTGGCAGTTCAGGGGCTGATTGGGAGATCAGCTCCTTTCCAACCTTTCCCTCTATGAATTCCGACTTCCATGACGCCTGTGTCTTCTCAGAAGACATGGGAGAGGTTTCTTTTTCTCATCCAGCCCACAGCCTCAGCAAGGGATCACCCATATCAGTGGCTATCATGGGCCCGGGCATGAAGTGACCACAGGAGTTGGGGCTGCATGAGACACTCACCTTGAAGTTGGTGGCAGGTGTGTCCTCAGGGGAGTCTTGTCAGCCAGCACTCCAGGTGTGGGGTGGAGGGCAGGGCAGCCTTCAAGGACAGCAGAAGAGCGGGTTGGGTTGGAGAGGGCACGGAGGAATCACTTATGTATGCTCCCCAGTTTTAAACCTACTAAAATGTTTATAGGATAGACCTGAACAGTCTGATCATTTCAAAAGGGAAATAAAACTCTCCTTACAATCCTTGTCCTCAAAACCCAGTTCTTTCTTGGTAATTATCCTTTGATCAAATTTGAAAACTGAAAATGATGTATGGAGAGCTTTATTTCCTTAATTTTAACGTTTCTAGAGGAGAAGGAGTGTAGTAGATGGAGCAAAATGTAGGGTTCTGTGGCAATTTTGAAGAACTGGAGAGACCAGATTTGATCGTGAGGCTTCTATAACCCATTAGCGGATACACAGGACAAAGACACGAGAGCAGCAATGGTGACTGATGCTGCAAGGCCCCAGAGGACACTGATAACAGAGGCCCCATTGCAGGAGGGGTCTGCATGAGCTGCCCTGCAGTGCAGCAGGCTGAGCTTCTGCTCTGAGCTCTGTCCTTAGCCCCGCACACACAGGATTGTGCGCAATGAGGGAAGCTGCACCAGCCAGCCCAGGCCTGTGGAGTGCTGGGCGTTGCTTCATCACTCTGTGTCACTCCATAAGGGAATGTTCGTGTGTATTTGTTGAACTTCGCTCTCCAGAAGGCCCTTCAAATATTAGTCCATTGGATCTCTCAACTCTCCCAACAGATTGTTGAACCATTTCACAGAAGAGGAACCTGAGGCTCCTATGAAGGAATAGTTCACCAGAGTCATGGTTGATAGGCCACAGGTCATGGGGATGGCTTGCCTTGGGATGAGTGTGTAGATTGACTTGAAATTTCTAAGGAGGGGAGTTTAGATATGTATTCCCAAAACTTACCATCGCCATCTGGAAGTCTGAATTACCATCTTACTGGGAACTGTCCAGGTGACACCACACTAGAGCTCATGTGATATCTGTTTATGATGAGGTGGTTGTGTGCTCAGGGTGCACACATATCTCTGAGTGGGCATGAGGCACATGCCAGGTGGGCACAGAGACATCCACCTGGAATCCCAGCATGGTTTGAGCCCCTCTACACATAGCTCTTTCCTTGGTGCTGGGAAATCAATTGTCCTCCCCGACCCTTGGGAGGGAAGTCCTGGCTGGCCCAGAATGTTTCAGATATTTTAGGTATCAGTAACCTTTGAGGACATTACTGTGGATGTCACCCAGGAACAGTAGGCCCTGTAAGGCCCAGCCCAGAGATGCCATGCTGTAGAACAATGGTCCCCTGGGCCTAGTGGGTGAGTCTATCAGCACTGATTGATTTATTCATTTATCTTTAATAATTTCAACTTTTCTTTTCAATTTAGGGGGTCCATGTGCAGGTTTGTTACATGGGCATATCGTGTGATGCTGAGGTTTGGGGTACAATTGATATTGTCACTAAAGTAACAGGTTCACATGGTACCCAATGGTTAGTTTTCCAACCCTTCCCCTCTTGTCTTCCTTCCCCCTCTTGAATTCCCCAGTGTCTATGGTTCCTATCTTTATGCCCACGTGTACTCAACATTTACCTCCCACTTGTAAGTGAGAACATGTGGTATTTGGTTTTCTGTTCCTGAGTTAATTCACTTAGGATAATGGCCTCCAGCTGCATCCATGTTGCTGCAAAGCACGTGATCTCGTTCTTTTTATGACTGTATGGTATTCCATGGTGTATATGTACACATTTTCCTTATCTAGTTCACCATTGAAGGGCAGCTAGGTTGGTTCCCTGTCTTTGCTATCGTGAATAACTCTGATTTATTTTTTGAACAAGTGTCCAGGACAGCCTCGCCACACCCCTCCTTTCTCAGCCCTCAGTCACACTAGTTCTTTCACAGCACAAAGGACTACCTGAAGGAAGCTTGTTAATGTCTCTACATCTGGCTTGTCACCCACCAGAGCATCATCTTCCCATTGCAATGTCATGCCTTTCTGGCGGCTAGATCTCCAATACCCAGAACACTGTGGCTATCTTTAAAAATAAATCACTAGATTAAATTTTTACCAAGCAACAACTCTGTTCTGAGCACGAAGCTAGCGTTTGAGAGCATAGCAGGAAGAATAACTGGCCCTTGCCTTTTTCTTGCAAAACTGAGATTGTGCTGGTGGAGCTTTCATTGATTGGATTATTATGAAAATAAAGGTCAGCCAGCTGTGGAATCTTCCTTCACTCTGCTCTGAGCCTGGCCATGCAAACCAGCAACATGAGCTCCCACTGCCTGGGGATCCGAGGCAGGACTCCCTCCTGTCCTGTGAGGGACACTGGCATCCTTGGGGTCAGGGCTCCCTCCTATCCTATGAGGGATGCTGGCGTCCTCCGGGTCAGGGCTCCCTCCTGTCCTGTGAGGGACACTGGCGTCCTCAGGGTCAGGGTGTTCTTTCCTGGCTGCCCTTGGAGGCCCACCTCGTTCTTCCTCAAGAGCCTGCCCTGAACCTGAGGCCCATGCTTGGTTCTGGCATAGGATTCAAATCCCTGCAGCTTCACTGCAGAGCAGGAGCTCTGCCAGTCAGAGAGAATTTCCCAGCTGGAGCAAAGACAGGGCTGTGGAGGACAGGGAAGGTCCTCCCTGGGGCCTGAATCCAGGTGAGCCGCAGACAGGTGTGCTCTTGGGAGGACCTGGCCAGGGAGGGAGCAGGGTCTTAGTGAGCGCGGTGCGGAGTTCCAGGAATGGTGTTTTCAGGTAGTATGGGGGCTGCTGGTGACCGGTTCCTTCGAAGTCATATTCCTCACACGTATCAGTCTCCCTTCCTATATGTTCCTGTCCTCCTGGGAGTCGGAGTTTCCCGTTACAGCCTCTGCCCTGACCCTTGCCCTTGGACCGTTTCCCTCCCCTTTCATCCCTGATATCCCAGATCTATTCTATTTTTCCTCTTATAACAACCCTGAAAATGTTGTCTGTCAGTTTCCTAAGTTGTGTTTCCACTCGCTGGTGTACGGAGTGTCAGGTTCTACCCCGTGCAGCCGGGTGGGCCTCTCCTGCTCCTTCCTGCTCCTGTAGGTTTCATCCTCCACCTCCCCCAACAGTGGCTTTTAGCTGCCTGGGGCCGCCCACCTGACCCTGGGACGAGTGCGGAATGACCCCCTCTCTACGCGGAGACCTGAGCGGGAGGAGGCAGGGAGGGGCCCAGGCAGCGGGAACTGGGAACAAGCCGCCCGGCAGGAAGTTTCCGGTGCCTGGAATTTTGGAAGAAGCTCGACAGAGCTCAAAACCTCCTGCTAAACAAAAGTTAAGGCGCGCATCCGGTTCTGTTTCCCACCTGCAGGTTCGGCATTCCTCAGTCAGGCAGGTGGGAGGCGGGAGCGGGGTCGGAGAAATGGTGGAAGGCTGGGGTTGCGGGGTGCAGAGAGTGCTGAGCCATGAAGACTTGGGGCAGCGAGGCCGAGCGATGGCAGAGCATGGGGAGGCGTCCAGGCTGCGGGGGAGCGGGGACTTCGGAGCAGTGACCCTGGGGGACACTGAGCACAGGGCCAGGGCGGCGTCCAGGGGTCTCGGGGAGGCCTGGACTAAAGAGGCCTGGGAAGAGAGATGTGGAGAGGTCAAAGGGCCCTGGTGATTCTGGGTGAGGAGCAGGGGATTGAGTCCCCCCAGAACTGAGTCCAACGTTTTTCGGGGGAGGGACAAGGAAACAGTGAGGGGGTGGGGGCCACGAGCCACTGTTCGAGGGACAAACCCAGCTCAGAGGAAATAAGGCACGGGGGTGAGGTGACAAGGGACATGTGGGTGACAGGGCCATGAGATGAGGGGTGTCAAGGTCGGGCCAGGAAAAGACCAACTCATCAGCCAGGGGAAGTGGGGACCCGGGGAAGCAAGACATGGAGGCATGAGGGAGAAAAAGGGAGGAGGGGGAGCTCAGCAAATCAGTCACTGCCAGGCGCCTCTAGGAGCCTGGTTTTGTGGCACCTTAGTCATGTTTTCAGAGAAGAGGTTCATAGTCTAGAGGATCCCATGGCCACATGGACAACGCTGGAAGGAAGTGGAGTGAAGAGCTGGGGTGCCTCTGTGGCCTCACTTCCTTGTGAGGTTCCCACAGGCCCTGTGGGCACACAGCCCAGCCCTGCCCTGAACTCGGAGCCTGCCTGGGTCCTGTCTCTTCCCTCCTGAGCTTTCTGTCTCAGCTGAGCTGTTCTTGCCTGCACCTTAGCACCTCAGGCTGAGTGGCAGGGAGAATCCTAAACTGGCCCTCAAGATTCTGCCCCCTGGGGAACAGTCCTGTATATAGAATCCTTTTCACCAGGGTGGCCTGGACCTCTGAATACTTTGGGATCTCACTCCCCAAGTTACATGACTTTACATTGTAGTTAGGGGGTTTTGAAGATGTAATTACAACCCCTAATCAGTCTACTGTAAGGTCATCAAAAAGGAGATTTTCCTGAAGAGGCCTGGTCTAATCAGGTGATCCCTTTCAAAGAAGGGCTGGAGGCTGGGCATGGTGGCTCACGCCTGTAATCCTAGCATTTTGAGAGGCCAAAGCAGGAGGTTCACTTGAGCCCAGGATCACTTGAACCCATCTCTACAAAAAGTATAAAAATTAGACGGGAGTGGTGGATGCACGCCTATAGTCCCAGCTACATGGGAGGATGACGTGGGAGAATCACCTGAGCTCAGGGAGGTTGAGGCTGCAGTGAGCTGTGATTGCACCACTGCACTCCAGCCTGGGCAACAGAGCAAAACCCTGTCTCAAAAAAAATAAAAGGAAGAAGAATAAAAAAGTGGGGTGGAGGTCAGAAGCAGAGGGGGTCAGCGTGATGCAAGGCAGACAGTCTCCTGGAGGCCCTGAAGAGGCCAGCTCCTGTGCTGTGCAGCTGTGCCACCGCTGTGCCGCTGCTGTGCCACTGTGCTGCTGTGCCACTGTGCCACTGTGACGCTGTGCTGCTGTGCCGCTCTGCCACTGTGCCACTGTGTGGAGGGCCTCCAGGAAGGTTTCTGAAGCTGCTGCGTGTGTGGCAATTGGTTACATAGCAGCAGAAAACAAATGCAGCCATCTAGTCCTCCCTCTCCTACCCCACCCCTGGATCTAACCAGTTCCTGATATTCTCTAACCAAGGATCACCCTGCACGCTCCTGGACAGCCCTGGTGTGAACCCTCACTCACCCTGGGTGGCTGAAGATGGTTTGGTATAATAATGATAATAGTGGCTCCTGATACCTGTTGGGCACTAACTACTGTGCAAGTATTTTACACCCATGAAGCCATCCCATTTTCACAACAGCTGCATAAGGAGGCATACCTAGAAGAGGATCTAGCAGTCTTCCAGTTCAACTTCATTTAGACATCAGGAACCCAGGCCCAGAGGCACAGCTCATAGTTTCCACGCCCCACAGGGCGCTGTTTTCAACTGTTAGGACAATCCAGAAGACCCAGAGGGGGCTCCTATGTGCTATGAGCAAAGCAAAAACATCCTTCACTCACAGACTCTCCCCAGGCTGAGCCTGCAGACCCCCTCTTGTGATAGGGTCAGAATTCAGTTTTTAAAGAGCTTAGTGTGTAGATACTATTGATGATCTTTGGGAGCTGAAGTGTTCTTGAACTCCAGGCATAGTAACATGTTTTAGGTTCATTTATTTGAAGCATCATGAAAGGAAAATATATGTTACACCTCAAAAGGAGTTTAGATTCTCTATAGTTATAACTACAGTATAGTCACATGACTATTTTCCAAATTTTAAGCTAAATATTCAGTGTGATAAGATACTCATTTTTGTACATGTTATATCTACTTAACTATTAAAGCTGGTCATTTATTACCTCACATGCAGTGTTAAGATAATGAGTAAATTGTTCATAAATTTTCACTACTATTATTGGGAAGCAACATGGCATGTAATAAATCATCTTTTTTATACGTAGAATGAAATCAAGGCTAGGGAAGGTACATACTACTCCATTCATGCTGTGTGGCTAAGAATGGATTTCATCGATTGTGTATAATGGAAAGATAAGTACTAAAAATATTTGTAGGATCAATACTTGAATGTTCATAAGCAAGATGTCACAAATATCCCATCATTCCTACAAATTAAAATAATTTTAGTATAATTTTGAGACAGCACATTTATAAACATGTGCCAAATAGAATGTAGCCACCTAGCACAGTGACTGGATTGGATGTAGTACATCCCTGGATTCCTCCTATGTGTTTACTGGAGATGTTTGGGAAGTCATCTAGTCCTTTGCTTGTTCATATTCTTTATCCATGTATTGGAATTTTGTAGTAACTGCTTAGCTGATGTGTTTAATGTAAGTTACAGAATTGTCTATTAAACATGCCGTGCTCATTACCTATTATAGAATATTGATTTTTTTCTGTATCTTTGCCCTTCTTTAAAACATTCTAGTACTTTTACTTTTTAGAACATGCATGAGAATACATAGCAGGAGGAGAGCAAAGATGACACCAACTTTTTTCATTTCTTAGCCCTTTTGATCTATGTTATGGCTGAAGATATAGATGAAAATTAAGGCTGAGATATCTGATATCCTGGTATCTTTTGGGCACTTTTAATCTGTTGGGAATTTTAATTGTTAGATATTTTACGTCTGATTATGTGAACATATACAATTTAATGATTAAAACATTATAAATTTCATGCTTAATAATAAATGTCTTTCATATATGACTCCATCAAATCTTTAAACTTAAAAAAATGAATTAACTAAGCTTCTGGCTTTCTAAAATGGAAGCAGGAGAGTCACTCACATCCGCTAAAGGTCAAGCCACAGAATGTTCCAGTAGACTTGGATAAACAACTGAAGCCAATGTCCACCAGCCTTCAGCATCTTTCAGCTGGGAGTAGCCTCATTAACTGACCAATCAGAACGAGTTTACAACTTCGGATTTCTGCCCAACAAATCAACTGCCTTTAAAAATAACTTTTGTGGAAATCCTCGATTCAAAAATATTTCCTGTGCTTGCCTTACAGGACACTCTTCAGGGCCACCCTGACTCACTGTACCCGAGTTGCAATTCTTTGTTTCCCAAATAAATGCTATTTCCTTTGACCTCCATGTCCATCTTTTTTAGTGAACAGTACAGTATCTTAACTGTTATTGGTATCCATTATTAAGACTGTTGGACCTTTCATTGCTTCATAGAATTATCTTTATCTTGAGCAAGAAAGTGAAAATTATCTATAGTTTCTTTAAAATAGTAATTAAAATAGTAATATTTTAAGCCACTCAAAATAAGAAAAAGTCAAAGTTCACAATAAAAAGATCCTGATTTACCTGAATAAGACTTGAAAAGTGAAGAATAATTCCTTCTACTTGAAAAAGGTGTTGACCCAGAATCCACCTCGGATGACCCTCTAGAGCTGGCAAGTCAGCATCATCCCCAGTGCACCTGTGACTGACGACACATCTTATCCAGCTTCCGTAGGGATATCAAAGACACAGGATACAGTGCTGGAAAGGGAAAAAGTATCAGTGCAAAAGCAGATTTCAGGATTTGGAGCACGGAGGCAAGTGCCCTCTCCTGGCATCCCTGCATGGGGCCATGGTGAGGAGGCTCTGCAGTCTTCCAGGAGGACTGGACCATGGATAGGAAATACCCAAGACATGGATTCTCTGGGGACATGGGCGATTCCAAAAGCACCGAGGAGTGTGTCCCCAGAGACGCAGTCCACTGGGTCCATAGTAAAATCTCATGGCATAACCAACGTGGAGGCCAGAGACTAAAAATCTGTAACATCCTTGGTGTCCATGGACCTCGAAGCCAAACACAACAGCCCCACAGGCATCTGCCATCCCGGCACAGAGAGCTAGGGGCGAACTTCTAAGGGTAAAGGAGGCTTCTTCCCTGTCCAGATGTGTTGACGGTTGGGTTTACAGATAATGGAGGTGTCTATGTATGTTGTCATGAAAATATAAGGCAAGTGGCAGCAAATATGATTTAGTGGTCCCAGAAATTCAGTGCTGTGTGCTTTCTGCATGACATTAATTTTAATTATGTGGACACAGAAGGAGAAAATTTAAAACTTAAATGTCTTATTATTGCTAGAAAAATAAAAGTTTTTTCCCTATGAGTTAGAAATCTTGATCTCTGCGTTTTTCTATGGATCGATTCTCAAAGTTTGTGCAAATACAGTTGGTGTTTCTTTCTAAGTGTCTATGAACTAAGGATGTAACCAACTCCTGCATATGAGGTAAAGGGATGAGGCAAGAGAGATCCAGCAACAGGGTGTGGTTTTTTTTCAATCTTTGGCAACATTTTTCTTCGTGATGTCAAAAGTAGTGAACTCCCTGACTAGGGTTTCAGACAAGGGCTGTTCTAATCCACCAAACACCAAAGGGCTGGGGGAGAAGTGATTTGGATATGGATAACCAGTGTCACCTACAACATGGAATGGAGGGTCATCAAAGTGGTCTGAGTCACTTTAGTATGTGGCTGGAGAGATGTCAGAACAACAGAAAGAGCCCTCAGGAGGCATCCCCACCCAAGGTCAGTGAAGCTCAGTGCAGCTGCGGGGTGTGGGGTCATAGGGTGACCAGGTGACAGGGCTGATGGGGAGGAGAAATGCTCTGTTAAGGGTGTTGTCTCTGTCACTTCTTCAAGAAGCAGCACAGTCTCAGGCACATGCTCCCTCCTGTCCCCCACTGCCCTCCCACCGACCCACTGCAGCTCTTCCAAGCTTCTTCCCTGCATTCTAGGACCTCCCCTTCCTCCTGAGCCCCTGTGGCCTCTATCTTACTCCCTCTCCCCAGTTCTTTGTACCTTCCTCCTCTCCCTCACTCATCTCCCCTCCCATGCAAAGCCCCTACTGGTTCCCCCTTCCCCACTTCACCTCCACTCACACTCCATCTTCACCCTCCATTCCAGTCCTTCCCTTCCTCTCCTCACTCTGACTCCCCTGGTAAACTCACTTCCCATCCCCTCTGTCCATGTCCCTGCCTCAGTTTACCTCCCTTCCCCTCTCCTCACCTTCCTTGGATGCACCTGACCACTCCTGCCTCCCTCCCCTTCATGCCCTTCCTTTCTTCTCTCTCCAGTTCCATCTCCTCCAACATGCTCCCCTCCCCCTTTCCTTCAGCCTCTGTTGACCTCTCCACCCTCCCAGTCCCCTGCACTCTCCTGCCAAGGCCATCCTTCCCAGCCATCCCCACCCTCCTCACCTCACCTCGGTTGGCTCCATGTCCCTCAGCTCCCCTCCCCTCCCTCTTCCCTGTCCGGAGAGCCATCTGGGTTTCCTTTCCAGTCTCCCTCTGCTCGTGTGCTTTCTTCCCCTTCCCTGACTTCCCCTGCTTTGTCTTCTCCTCAGTTCCCCGCCCTCCCTCTCTGCACCTGCCCGGTTTCCCCCATCTCCCCTCCATGCTCCCTTCCTCAGTTTCCCTCCCCAGCTCCTGAGTTGGGCCACCTCAGCTCAGCGCCCTACTTCCTGTGCCTGCCCCTGCCTGCTGCCCACCCTCTCTGCACACAGCTCACTTCTCCCTCTGACCCTCTTGCTGAGCAGGTGGCTCCCCCACTGCCCTGGGTCTGCCCACCTTCCCCAGCCCCCGCAGTCAAGGCTCTCCAACTCCACACCACCGGGGTGAGGGCAGAGAGGCACCCTCTCCAGGGCTCTGCTTCCTCCAGCAGGTCCCAGATCCTCCCTCCAAGCTAAGCACCATGGCCCATCCCTGCCCTGGGGATGACACCACAGGGACCTTCTGCCCACCTTTCCAGGCTTTTCAGAGGCCTCGAAGCTGTGGTCAGGCAGGCAAGTGGGGAGCAAGCCAGGGGTTACAGATCCAGAGCTTGCGGCAGTCCAGGCAGTGGGGGCTGTGGTCCCCTGTGACCACTTCTGTGACCTTGCCACTTGAACCCTCCAGGGCCTATGTCCTCACCTCCAACGTGAAGATCAGGCTGGGCCATTATTGCAGAGCTGTGCTGAGTGTTGACAAAGGTGCGTGTCACGTGTTATTACAGGTAGCTGGTGTTTCCTGAGCATTTGGAGACAACGCTCTGTAAAATACTGTGAACTAACCGCAGAGCTGGGCACAGCATGCTTCATGATCTTATTTTATACTGACGTGTTTTGTCATCGTGCTGTCAAGTATTCTCCAGCCACATCATTTGTTTGTAGTTTGACCTGCAAAGGAGGGCGGTATCACCCTCCTTCCTGCTGTGCTGATTTCAGCGAGGGCCGCAGGACCAGACCGCCCCGCGCGCCCCCTGTTGACTAACCCGGGAACCGCTCGCCGCCTGCCCTGAGCCTTCCAATGTGGGCCGGACTGGGCTGCCTGCGGGGAGGGGCGGTGCCAGGCGCCTGCTGGGAGGGGAGGGGCCAGGCGCCTGCGGGAGGGGAACACGCCCAAGATCCCAAGATCTAGGAGTAGCTCTGTGCAGGACGGAGCCAGAGTTCACACCCCTGGCTTGACCTGCAAGTAATGTTTTTTTTTTTATACTTTAAGTTCTAGGGTACATGTACACAACGTGCAGGTTTGTTACATAGGTATACATGTGCCATGTTGGCTTGCTGCACCCATCAACCTGTCATTTACATTAGGTATTTCTCCTAATGCTTTCCCTCCCCCAGCCCCCCATCTCCCCGACAGGTCCTGGTGTGTGATGTTCCCCAACCTGTGTCCAAGTGTTCTCACTGTTCAATTCCCACTTATGAGTGAGAACATGCGGTGTTTGGTTTTCTGTCCTTGTGATAGTTTCCAGCTTCATCCATATCCCTGCAAAGGACATGAATTCATCCTTTTTTATGGCTGCATAGTATTCCATGGTGTATATGTGCCACATTTTCTTAATCCAGTCTATCACTGATGGACATTTGGGTTGGTTCCAAGTCTTTGCTATTGTGAATAGTGCTGCAATAAACATACAGAACTACATGTAAATTAACCGGTGTGTGTCAGGCATAGATACCAGCCAAGAAGAAAAGACAAAGTCGGCGGGGGCAGCTCCAGGACAGCGATGACCTGGGTCACTTCATTCTGTGCCTGGGGAAGAACCAAAGCCACTTGGAGATTAATGCCATGACAAAAACGAGGGAAGACGTGTGCAGTTGTGGGTTTCATGTTTACTTTCCACGACTCTAGAGGATTTGTCCACCTGTTCATACATAAACCAGTGCCCAGGGCCCCACTTCCCAGTGAGGTCTCCATCTCCCCCATCACCCCACCCCCTGCTTAGCTCCTGGCCCACCCCAACCATCCCTTCGTTGATGAGTTGGTGAAGCTGCCCCCTTTTTCCTCCCTATACCCTCTCTTCTCTCCCCCAGATCCTGCTGGGCCACAGTCTTTGGTCTCTCTGCCCCACCTGCCCCAGGACCCCCCTGGTCTCTTGGGTCCTCACCTGCATGCTCCCGAGCGCACCTCCAAGTTGATCTGCCCTTCACAAGGCTGGCCCCCTGCAGCCCACCCCTCACCTGCGGCACCAGGGCCATCCACTTCCTCCATTCTCCTCACACCCCCGAAGTGACTCAGAGCTCCCCTGAGCAGCTGGGCTGGAGTCCTCCCACCAGCTCCCTCAGTTATACCTGCTCCCTTCCCCTAAGACCCAGCCCCCCCGGGTCTCCAGACCCATTCATGGACGTGGCCTCCTAGGCCTCTCAACACTCACCTCCCAGCAACCCCTCAGCCCTGCCCTCCCCAGGCACCAACTTGGGACCCCCACAGAGGCAGAGACACCTATTCCCACTTGGGCTCATGTCACCTCGGCTCACTGGGGATGCTGAACCTGTGAGCCCAATCTTGCTCCATCCCTCCAGTTCCTTTCTCCAATCCAAGTCCTCTCAGACCTGTGGTGTCACTCCCGGAAGCCATCTGGACACCCAAGGCACTGCCTAACGGAGATGGCCATGCTCTTCCCTGTAGGGATGGACAAGGGACACCTGCAGTGTGCAGGTCACAGTCTCAACCTTTGGAATGGTGTGGCAGGCTGTGCCCTACCAGGGCCCCCACCAGGGCCCCTGAATGGCTGCTCCCCATCAGTCACAAGAAAGACCCTTGATGATCATCCCCACTGCCTCTGAGATGGGCCTGGAAAGGCATGAGCTTCTCAAGCACCTGGGTCGCCATCTGGGAAATGGCAGTCATGATCAAGTCAATCCCTTGTGCCCCAGAGACACTGTAACTCCCCAGTAGAAACCCAGAGGGACTGAGGCCACCCTGGGCAACATAGCAAGGTTCCATCTCTACAAAAAATAAAAACGTAGCCAGGAGTGGTGGCACACACCTGTAGTCCCAGCTACTCAGGAGGCTGAGGCAGATGGATCACTTGAGGCCAGGAGTTCGAGGCTGCAGTGAGCAGTCATTTCGCTACTGCACTCCAGCCTGGCTGACAGAAGGGGAGGGGAGGGAGAGGGGAAGGGAGGGAGGAGGGAGGAGAGGGAGGGAAAGGAGGAGAAAGGATGGGAGGGAGAGAGAGAAGGAGAAGAGGGAAGGGGAGGGCAGGGGAGGGAGAGAGACAGAAGGAGGGGAAGAACAAGAGGAGGAAGGAGAAAGAAGGAAGAAGGAAGAACAAGAATCCTAGAGAGTAAAGAGCCACCAAGGGTATCCCCACACTCTGTGCAAGCGTCTATCTGCCTGAAACAAACATGTGTAAAACTCACTGTAGGCAGCACAACCAAGACAGAAAATTAGACCTGAGAGCAGCCTCTGTGGTCTTTGAGAGGGACCCAGGGGATGACCAGAGGCAGGGAGGCTCCATGGGAGGGAGAAACACAAGTGGATGGCCTTCTCTGTGGCTTCCAGCCTGGGGCAAAGGGTGGTCAGTCTCCAGATGCCCAGTAAGGGAAGGGCTCGTGTGGGAAAAGGGAAATTGAAAATCCTGCATAGCACAAGGGAAACACCCAAGGCTCCAAAGGGTCATTACTGTGATGTCTGTAGCATAACATCCACATCGCTGTAACATCCACAGGGGCCTCCTTAACACCATCAGGCTCTGGAATCGGAGAGCAGAAGCTTCATAGCTGGAGCTGAAGTGGATCTGCATACAGACTAATCTCTGTTGTGCAGCTTACTATTATCCCTCCTTTAGGGACATGGTCATTTTAAAATATTTTATTTTGAAATAGTTATAGAACTGATGGAAAACTGCAGCAGCAGCATAATGGGCAACTGCTCCCTTTGCCCAGCTCCCCCAGGGCTTCTAGTTTTGCCATGTGTCCCCACCTCACTGACCAGCCCCAATAGACGGCACCAAAGGCAGGCAGGATCACACACTCCTCTTAGCTCAAACCACTCAGGGTTCCTTCTTGCCCCTCACACCCTCTCCATGCACCCACATTCTCTGCCCAAGGGTGGCCTGGCCCCCAGGCCCTGCCCATCCCCGGCATGTGGCTCCTTCCACTCAGGCTGTGGATCTCATGTATTGCAAATGTAGTTTAAACTTTGAGAATGGCAATTCTGGTTTCTAGGAAAAACTGAGGATCTAGGCCTTTGCAGTCATGCACATGTTCGTATTTTAAATACAGGCCAATGAGCTGCTGCCTAGTGTGCCTACCAGAGACACACCTGTTGTTAAACTACAACTGGATTTACTGTTTCATTCTGCAAGAATATGCCATGGTGCTGTGAAGGGTGCAGTGAGAGGCTTGGAAGAGCCTTGCCACAGGCTGTGTGTGTGTGCCAGCTGGCCATGGGTGGACTAACTGGAGAGGGGCTGGCTCTCAGTTGAGCACTGTTAGGAAGCAGGAGGAGGTATGTATGCACTGGAATCTTCATAAACCTCATCCTTCGGGAGGCCTGACACGGGCAGGACAGGCTGTCACCAAGGCCAAAGCAGCAGTCACCATGTGGGCTGGGAGAGGACACGGCTGGCACTCCTGGCCTGAGAGATGCTCCCATCTGTCTGTATTCAGACAGGATTCTGGAGTGGCTTGTCTTTGTCTTGATCGGACCATCTGGGGTCTTGCCTGCTGCTGGTGTCCTGAGGGATGGTTTCTGTCCTCCAGGAGAGCTCCACAACTTCACTGAGGGTGCCAGCCCAGCTCCTGGGACACAGCCACCCTCCTCCTTCTCAAGCTTTAATGAGAAACGGGCAGGAGGTGGCCGGAGAACCATTGTCCATCTTCCCGGGTGCTAGGGGTGTCTGCTCGCAGTTCCGGTCTAGGGCAAAAAGAGAAGGGAAGGGAAAATCTCTCAGAAAATAACGGAATCACAATGGGGCTGCAGGCGAGATGAGCAAACTGGGCTGATAGCATCCAGGGCGTTAGCAAAGAAAAAAGCACCAGTGTTCAGGCAGCCAGGGAGCCCAGCCGCTCTCTTAGGGCCAACCCCTCCCAGTCCCTCCAGGCGCCACCCTTGCCCCGCCCTGCCCCAAGAGCACACCCCGCGCCCCTCCCCCAGTCCTCTCCCTGCTGGGCTGCCCCCTCCCGCGGGTGCATCCCTAGTCAGTCTCTGAGACCGTCCAGAGGTCAGCCCCTGGGATCAGGCTTGCAGTGTTGGGCCACCCTCCTTGCCAGATGCCGCCCTGGAGAGGGCGAGGGCGCAGAAAGGACTGAGCGTCCCGGGTCACTGCGTGGCCCAATGGCATGTGAGCACATTCCAGGAATACGGAAACGAGAGGAGTAGGCATTTCTACCGTCTAAGGCATTTTGCATGAAATCCCGTGGCACTGGAAAAGTAGTTGAAACAAAGTAACGCTGGCTTTTAGGATGCAGATAAAGGGATAAGCGGCGTAGGACTCAAGTAGGAGGGTTCCATGCACACCAGGCGCAGCCCAGCGGGGATTTGCCTGCGCGTCCCAGCGCACAGGGAGGTCGCCGAGTCCCAGGGAAGCCCCCTGGGCTCGCGCTACACACTCGGGCAGCCTCTGCTCCTGCCTTACCGCTTTGAGGGCACGTGCTCCTCCGGGGAGGCACAGCTTCCTCCAATTTCCCACTTCCTCATCCGTCCCTTAATTCACTAAAGACTAACAGGGAACAATGTTCATTACCAAAGTGGGTGCTCCCCCTAGCGTAGCACAGAACGCGGCGCTGTTCTCACTATTGAATTGGAATAATATTTTTAGTATCAAAAATTAATTCTAGAAATCTATTACAGTTCATTTTCCAGAGAACAAGGGTAGCAAAAATAATATAGGTTTGTTTCTTAATTTCTTTATGACACACATCACTGGTTCATGTGATAACGTGTGGATTCTCACCCGGAAGACACACGAGGAAGAAAATCACCATATTTTAAACTCTATCTCAAGTCTCAACATTTCAGGCTGTGCCCATTCACACACTACAGAATGATGAATATTCGGAGGAAACTTTTGCAGAACAATTAAAATTGCAAAATCGGAGCCGGGCGCGGTGGCTCATGCCTGTATTCCCAGCAGCACTTTGGGAGGCCGAGGTGGGAGTATCGCTTGAGCCCGGGAGTTCAAGACCAGCCTGGGCAATATAGTGAACCATCATCTCTAAAAAGATAAAAATAAAAATAAAAAATTGCAAAATTACCTAAAATAAAATGTATACATTGAAATGCACACAATTATTATGAGAATTAAAGTTAATATTAACAACATATGACATGAGCCACAAGATTTACATTAAAATAGTCTAGTTGACAATAACTTGAATATTTAAATAAAGTCCTCTTTATCTCTAAATAATATATTTACAGTCTGCCATTATATGAATCACTTAAAATTCAGATGAGGATATTAATCAATATTGACAATTTCTTCAGGAATATCAAGTGAATAATAATGATTTTACTTTTTGATTTCATTTTGTTTTTGACATAAGATCTTGTTCTGTTGCCCAGGCTGGAGTACAGCAGCAGGATCATGGCTCACTACAGCCTCTGCCTCCTGGGCTAAAGCAGTCCTCCTACTTCAGCCTCCTGTGTAACTGGGACCACAGACGTGCACCACCAGGCCCAGGTAATTTTTTATTTTTTATTTTTTGGTAGAGACAGAGTCTCATTATGTTGCCCAAGCTATTCTTGAACTTCTGGGCTCAAGCGAGCCTCTCACGTCAGCCACCCAAAATGCTGGGATTACAGGCATGAGTCACCATGCCCAGCATAAAGATTTTATTATGTGGAAATAAAAAGACATTAAAATATAACTTGAAATAACCCATTTCTTGCAAATGTTTATTTTTCCACCAGTTAATCAAATAGTGCCAACACTAGACACCAACCCCACTTCCATTGGTAATCCCACTAACACACTCACCAAGACTTCAATTCCTGACCCCCATGTCTCAGGATACTCCTCAATAGCCATTGCAGTAGTATATCCAGAAACAACCATCATACCCCCTAGATAAATTAAAAAAACCTTTAAACCCATGTAACCTCCCCCATAATTCAGAATAATAACACATCCAACTACACCACTAATAATCAATACTATACCCCCATAAATAGGAGAAGGTTTGGAAGAAAACCCTACAAACCTTATTACTAAAGCCACACTTAATGATAATAAAGCATATGTGATTAATCCCACGTGGATTACAACCATGACCAATGATATGAAAAACCATCATTGTATTTCAACTATAAGAACACCAGTGACCCTAACACGTAAAACTAATCCACTAGTAAGTCAACCACTCACTTATCCATCTCCCCGCCCCATCCAACATCTCCATATGACGGAACCTCGGCTCACTTCTTGGTGCCTGCTTAACCCTTCAAATTATTACAGGACTATTCCTAGCTATACACTACTCACCAGATGCCTCAACCGCCTTCTCCTCAGTCGCCCACATCACTCAAGATGTAAACTATGGCTGAATCATCTGCTACCTCCATGCCAGTGGCACCTCAATATTTTTCATCTGCCTCTTCCTACATATTGGCCGAGGCCTGTGCTATGGCTCATTTCTCTACCTAGAAACCTGAAACATTCACATCATTCTCCTACTCACAACCATAGCAAAAGCCTTCATAGGCTAGGTACTCCCATGAGGCCAAATATCCTTCTGAGGGGCCACGGTAATCACAAATCCACTGTCCGCCATTCCGTACGTCAGAACAGACCTGGTCCAGTGGGTTTGAGGTGGTCATTCAGTAGACAATTGTGACACTCTCACACAATTCTTCACCTTCCACTTTATCCTACCTTTCATTATTACAGCCCTAGTAGCCTTACACCTACTATTTCTCCATGAGACAGGATCAAATAACCCCTCAGGAATCTCCTCCCACTCCGACAAAATTACCTTCCACCCCTACTACACAACCAAAGATATACTAGGCCTATTTCTCCTCCTTCTCATCCTAATAACACTAGTACTGTTTTCACCTGACCTCCTAACTGATCCAGATAACCACACCCTAGCCAACCCCCTGAATACTCCACCCCATATTAAACACGAATGGTATTTTCTATTCACCTACGCAATCTTATGATCCATCCCCAACAAACTAGGAGGTGTACTGGCCCTCCTACTATCAATCCTCAACCTAACAGCAATTCCCACACTTCACATGTCCAAACAACAAAGCATAATATTCTGTCCACTAAACCAATTCCTATATTGACTCCTAATTACAGATCTCCTTATCCTCACATGGGTTGGAGGACAACCAGTAAGCTACCCCTTCATCACCATCGGACAAACAGCATCCGTACTTTACTTTGCTACAATTCTAGCCCTGATACCGCTTGCCTCCCTAATCAAAAACAAAATACTTAAATGGACCTGCCCTTGTAGTATAAACCAATATACCAGTCTTGTAAACCAGAAATGGAGACTCTCTCCCAAGGACAACTCAGAGAAAAAGTACTTGACTTCACCATCAGCACCCAAAGCTAAGATTCTAATTTAAACTACTCTCTGTATTCTCATGAGGGAGCCATTTTGGGTACAACCCAAGTATCGACCCATCCCACAGTAATTTTATGTATATCGTGCATTACTGCTAGGCACCATGAATATTATATAGGACTATAATTGCTTAACTGTACATAGTACATATCAAACCAAACTCAACAACAACTCCTCCCCACCACGCTTACAAGCAAGGACTAGAATACCTTAACTAACTCTAACACATTAAACCCACCCTCCAAAAGCAACTTCTCAACCACAAGCATACCAACAAATACTATATATCCTTAACAGAACATAGTATATCTAATCGTTCATCGTACACAGCACATTCCAGTTAAACAAGTCCTCGTCAATACGGATATCCCCCTCAGAGAGTGGTCCCTTGTTCACCATCCTCCGTGAAATCAATATCCCACACAAGAGTGCTACTCTCCTTGCTCCAGGCCCATAATACTTGGGGGTAGCTATAATGAACTGTATCCGGCATCTGGTTCTTACCTCATGGCCATAAAGTCAAGACTGCCCACATGTTCCCCTTAAATAAGACATCACGATGGATCACGGGTCTATCACCCTATTAACCAGTCACGGGAGCTCTCCATGCATTTGGTATTTTAATCTGGGGGGTGTGCACGAGATAGCATTGTGAAACGCTGGCTCCGGAGCACCCTACGTCGCAGTTTCTGTCTTTGATTCCTGCCCCATCCCATTATTGATCACACCTACATTCAATATCCCAGGTGAGCATACCTATCACAAGGTGTTTATTAATTCATGCTTGTAGGACATAACAACAATCAGTAAACACACCCGCAGCCGCTTTTCACATCAACTCTACAATAAAATTCCGCAAATCCCCCCTCCCCCATCTTTAGCCTCATCAACCCAGGAAAACACATCTTTGCCAAACCCCAAAAACAAAAGGCCTTAATCCAACTCGACCAGAGCCCAAATTTTTATCTTTAGGCTGTATGCATTTTTAACAGTCACCCCTCAACTAACACGTCTTTTTCCCTCTTAGCCTCACTTCACAGACTCTACAAATTTAGTTACCCCTTTTTCAGCCATCCCATTCAACGCACACCCAACGACTGCTAGACCGACACCCTAAACTAACCCAACCCCAAAGGCAAGGCTTTCCCCCCTACCCATTGCTTGTACGCCCATCCCCTAGCCTTGCTTACACTGCAAAATCACACAGTCTATGTAGCTTGATTACCCAAAGCAAGACACTGAAAATGTCTAGATGGACCTACACTGCCCCATAGACAAATAGGTTTGGTCCTAGCCTTTCTATTAACTCTTAGTAAGATTACACATGCAAGCATCCCCGCCCTGGTGAAATAACCCTCTAAATCACTACGATCAAAAGGAGTAAGTATCAAGCACTCATTAATGCAGCTCAAAACACTTTGCCCAGCCACACCCCCACGGGAGACAGCAGTGATAAACCTTTAGCAATAGACGAAAGTTTAACTAAGCTATACTAACTTCAGTGTTGGTTAATTTCGTGCCAGCCACCACGATCATACGATTAACCCAAGCTAATAGAGACCGGTGTAAAGAGTGTTTTAGATTATCCCTCAATAAAGCTAAATTTCACCTAAGTTGTAGAAAACCCTAGTTGATATAAAACAAACTATGAAAGTGGCTTTAATATTTCTGAATACACAATAGCGAAGATCCAAACTGGGATTAGATAGCCCACTATGCTCAGCCCTAAACTTCAACAGTTAAATCAACAAAACTGCTCACCAGAACACTAGGAGCAACACCTTAAAACTCAAAGGACCTGGCGGTGCTTCACATCCCTCTAGAGGAGCCTGTTCTATAATCGATAAACCCCGATTCACCTCACCACCTCTCGCTCAGCCTATATACCACCATCTTCAGCAAACCCTGACAAAGGCCACAAAGTAAGCACAAATATCTACATAAAAACGTTAGGTCAATGTGTAGCCTATGAGGTGGCAAGAAATGGGCTACATTTTCTACCCCAGAAAATTCTATGATAACCCTTATGAAACCTGAGGGTCCAAGGAGGATTTAGCAGTAAATTAAGAACAGAGTGCTTAATTGAATAGGGCCATAAAGCACGCACACACTGCCCATCACCCTCCTCAAGTATATTTCAAGGACTATCTAACTAAAACCCCTGTGCATTTATATAGAGGAGATAAGTTGTAACATGGTACGTGAACTGCAAAGGGCACTGGGATAAACCAAGGTGTAGCTTAACATAAAGCACCCTGCTTACACCTGAGAGATTTCAATTTAATTTGACCACCCTGAGCTAATTCTAGCCCCAAACCCAACTAATTCTACTACCAAATAACCTCAACTAAAACATTTACCCAAATAAAGTAAAGGCGATAGAAAGTATATCTCGGCGCAATAGACATAGTACTGCAAGGGAAAGATGAAAAAACATAACCAAGCATAAAATAGCAAGGACAAACCCCTATACTTTCTGCATAATGAATTAACTAGAAATAACTTTACAAAGAGAACCAAAGCCAAGACCCCTGAAACCAGATGAGCTACCTAAGAACATCTAAAAGAGCACACCCGTCTATGTAGCAAAATAGTGGGAAGATTCATAGGTAGAGGTGACAAGCCTACCGAGCCTGGTGATAGCTGGTTGTCCAAGATAGAATCTTAGTTCAACTTTAAATTTATCTACAGAACCACCTAATCCCTTTGTAAATTTAACTGTTAGTCTAAAGAGAGATAGCTCTTTAGACACTAGGAAAAAGCCTTGTAGAGAGAGTAAAAAATATAACTTCCATAGTTGGCCTAGAAGCGGCCATCAAGTAAGAAAGCATTCAAGCTCGACGCCCAACCACCCAAAAAATTCCAAACACATATCTGAACTCCTCACATCACATTGGACCAATCTATCACTTCATAGAAGAAATAATGTTAGTATAAGTGACATGAAAACATTCTCCTCCGCATAAGCCTACATCAGACCAAAATACTTCACTGACAATTAACAGCCCAATATCTATAAATAATCAATAAAACCATTATTACCCACACTGTTAACCCAACACAGACATGCTTACAAGGAAAGGTTAAAAAAAGTAAAAGGAACTCGGCGAATCTTACCCCGCCTGTCTATCAAAAACATCACCTCTAGTATTACCAGTACTAAAGGCACCGCCTGCCCAGTGACATATGTTTAACAGCCGCGGTACCCTAACCGTGCAAAGGTAGCATAATCACTTGTTGCTTAAATAGGGACTTATATGAATGGCTCCACAAGGGTTCAGCTGTCTCTTACTTTCAACCAGTGAAATTGACCTGCCCGTGAAGATGCGGACATAATACAACAAGACAAGAAGACCCTAAGGAGTTTTAATTTACCAATGCAAACAAGACCAAATAGACCCGCAGGCCCTAAACTACCAGATCTGCATTAAAAATTTCGGTTGGGGCGACCTCGGAGTATAACCCAACCTCCGAGCAACATGTGCTGAGACTATACCAGTCAAGGCGAATATCCACATACAATTGACCCAATAATTTGACCAACGGAATAAGTTACCCTAGGGATAACAGCGCAATCCTATTCTAGAGTCCATATCAACAGTAGCGTTTATGACCTCGATGTTGGATCAGGACATCTCAATGGTGCAGCCGCTATTAAAGGTTCATTTGTTCAACGATTAGAGTCCTATGTGATCTGAGTTCAGACCGGAGTAATCCAGGTCAGTTTCTATCTATTCTACATTTCTCCCAGTACGAAAGGATAAGAGAAATGGGGCCCACTTCATAAAGTGCCCCTCCCCCATAGATGATATTATCTCAACCTAATACTGTACCCACACCCACCCAAGAACAGGGTTTGTTAAGATGGCAGAGCCCGGCAATTGCATAAAATTTAAAATTTTACAACCAGAGGTTCAACTCCTCTTCTTAACAACATGTCCATAACTAACCTTCTACTTCTTATTGTACCTATCCTAAGATCTACGGCATTCCTCACGCTAACTGAACAAAAAATCCTAGGCTACATGCAACTATGCAAAGGGCCCAATATTGTAGGCCCTTTGTAGGACTATTACAACCTTTTGCCGATGCCATAAAACTCTTTACCAAAGAATCCTCAAAACCCTCAACATCAACCGTTACCCTCTACATCACTGCCCCAACCTTAGCCCTCTCTATTGCCCTTCTATTATGAACTCCCCTCCCTATACCTAACCTCCTAGTTAATCTTAACTTAGGCCTTCTATTCATTCTGGCTACATCCAGCCTAGCTGTCTACTCTATCCTATGATCAGGATGAGCATCAAACTCAAACTATGCCCTGATCGGCGCATTATGAGCAGTTGCCCAATCAATTTCATACGAAGTTTCCCTAGCTATCATCCTATTATCAATCCTACTAGTAAGCGGCCCATTCAATCTCTGCACCCTCATTACAACACAAGAACACCTCTGACTACTCCTACCATCATGAACTCCAGCTATAATATGATTTATTTCCACACTAGCAGAAACCAATTGAGCTGCTTTCGACCTTACCAGAGGAGAATCAGAACTAGTCTCAGGCTTCCACATTGAATACGCCGCAGGCCCATTCGCCCTATTCTTTAGAGCCGAATACATAAATATCATTATAATAAATGCCCTAACTGCCATAATCTCCTAGGTACAATATATAATATTCACCTACCACAACTCTACACAATATGCTTCACCATTAAAACCCTACTCCTAAACTCTCTATTTTTATGAACCCGAACAGCATACCCCCGATTCTGCTACGATCAACTCATGTATCTCTTATGAAAAAATTTCCTACTACTTACACTAGCACTACTTATATGATACATCTCAATATCCGCTACAATTTCCAACATTCCCCCCCAAACTTAAGAAATATGTCTGACAAAAGAGTTACTTTGATAGAGTAAATAATAGAGGTTTAAATCCTCTTATTTCTAGGACCATAGGAATTGAACCCATCCCTGAGAATCCAAAATTCTCCGTGCCACTTGTCACACCCTATCCTAGAGTAAGGTCAGCTAAATAAGCTATCGGGCCCATACCCTGAAAATGTTGGTTATATCCTTCCAGTACTAATCAATCCACTGGCCCAACCTGTCATCTACTCCACCGTTTTCTCAGGTACACTCATTGCAATATTAGGCTCGCACTGATTTTTTACCTGGACAGGATTGAAAATAAACATAGTAGCTTTTATCCCAATTTTAATTAAAAAAATAAACCCCCACTCTACAGAAGCCACTATCAAATACTTTCTCACACAAGGAACCTCATCTATAATCCTCATAATAGCTATCCTGTCTAACAATGTACTCTCCGGACAATGAACCACAACCAACACCACCAAACAATACTCATCATTAATAATCACAACAGCCCTAGAAATAAAACTAGGAATAGCCCCTTTCCATTTCTGAGTCCCAGAAGGCACTCAAGGAACCCCTCTAATATCCGGCCTACTTCTCCTCACATGACAAAAATTAGCCTCTATTTCAATTATATATCAAATCTCCCCATTAATAAACATAAACATTCTCCTTACCCTTTCAATCCTACCCATTATAGTGGGTAGCTGGGGTGGACTGAACCAAACCCAACTACGTAAAATCCTAGCATACTCCTCAATCACCCATATAGGCTGAATAATAGTACTAGCATACAACCCAAATATCACCATTTTCAACCTAATCATCTATATCATTTTAACGACCACCACATTCCTGGTACTCAACTTGAACTCTAGCACTACAGCCCTACTACTGTCCCACACCTGAAATAAACTAACGTGACTAATACCCGTAATCCCATCTACCCTACTATCACTAGGAGGCCTTCCCCTACTAACTGGCTTTCTACCCAAATGAATTTTCATTGAAGAATTCACAAAAAATAACAACCTCATTATCCCCACTACCATAGCCATTATTACTCTCCTTAACCTATATTTTTACATACGCTTAATCTACTCTGCTTCAATTACACTATTCCCCATATCCAACAACGTAAAAATAAAATGACAATTTGAAAATACAAAATCCACACCACTCCTCCCCACACTCACTGTCCTTACCACCCTCCTCCTACCAATCTCTCCACTTACACTACCCACCTCATAGAAACTTAGGTTAAACGCAGACCAAGAGCCTTCAAAGCCCTTAGTAAGTTAATAATACTTAATTTCTGCTGCACCCAAGGACTGCAAAGCCCTACTTTGCATCAACTGAACGCAAATCAGTCACTTTAATTAAGCTGAGCCCTTGCTAGATCAATGGGACTTAAACCCACAAAAATTTAGTTAACAGTTAAATACCTTAATCAACTGGCTTCAGTCTACTTCTCCCGCCGCAAGGGAAAAAAGGCGGGAGAAGCCCCGGCAGGATTGAAGCTGCTTCTTTGAATTTGCAGTTCAACACGAAAGTCACCTAAGGGCTGGTAAAAAGAGGTTCAGCCTCTGTTTTTAGATTTATAGCCTAATGCCTTGCTCAGCCACCTTACCCACTAATGTTCGCCAACCACTGACTATTCTCAACAAATCATAAAGATATCGGAACACTATATTTATTGTTTGGTGCATGAGCTGTAGTCTTGAGCACAGCCTTAAGCCTCCTTATTCGGACTGAACTAGGTCAACCTGGCAACCTTCTAGGTAACGACCACATCTACAACGTCATCGTCACAGCCCACACATTCGTCATAATCTTTTTCACAGTAATGCCTATCATAATTGGAGGTTTTGGCAATTGACTGGTCCCCCTGATAATTGGCGCCCCCGACATGGCATTTCCCCGCATAAATAACATAAGCTTCTGGCTCCTCCCCGCCTCCTTTCTACTACTGCTCGCATCTGCTATGGTAGAAGCCGGTGCCGGAACAGGTTGAACGGTTTACCCTCCTTTGGCAGGAAACTATTCCCATCCAGGGGCCTCTGTAGACCTAACCATTTTCTCCCTTTATCTAGCAGGTGTCTCTTCTATTCTAGGAGCTATTAATTTCATCACCACAATTATTAACATAAAACCCCCTGCCATATCTCAATACCAAACGCCCCTCTTTGTCTGATCTGTTGTAATCACGGCAGTCCTACTCCTTCTCTCCCTTCCAGTCTTGGCCACTGGCATTACTATACTGCTAACAGACTGCAACCTTAATATTACCTTCTTTGACCTGGCCGGAGGTGGGGACCCTATCCTATAACAACACCTATTTTGATTCTTTGGTCACCCCGAAGTCTATATTCTCATCCTACCAGGCTTTGGAATAATTTCTCACATCGTAACATATTATTCCGGAAAGAAAGAACCATTCGGGTACCTAGGTATGGTCTGGGCTATAATATCAATTGGCTTCCTAGGGTTTATTGTATGAGCCCATCATATATTCACAGTAGGGATAGACGTAGACACACGAGCTTACTTTACCTCCGCCGCTATAATTATTGCCATCCCCACTGGCATCAAAGTACTTAGCTGACTTGCTATGCTCCATGGGGGTAACACCAAATGGCCCACTGCAGTACTCTGAGCCCTAGGATTCATCTTCCTTTTTACAGTGGGCGGCCTAACCGGCATTGTACTAGCAAACTCATCATTAGACATCGTACTACATGATATCTATTATGTTGTGGCCCACTTTCACTACGTTCTAACAATAGGAGCTGTGTTCGCCATCATGGGGGCCGTCATCCACTGATTTCCCTTATTCTCAGGCTACCCACTCGACCAAGCTTACGCCAAAATTCACTTTGCCATCATATTTTTAGGTGTAAATCTAACCTTCCCACAGCACTTTCTCGGCCGATGTTAGTCCGACTACCCTGATGCATATACCACATGAAATATTTTATCATCTGTAGGCTCATTCATCTCCCTGACAGCAGTAATGCTAATAATTTTCATAACCTGAGAGGCCTTCGCTTCAAAGCGAAAAGTCCTAATAATTGAGCAACCTTCCACTAACCTGGAGTGGCTGTATAGATGCCCTCCACCCTACCATACATTTGAAGAACCAGTCTATATAAAACCTAGACAAAAAAGGAAGGAATTGAACCTCCTAAGGCTGGTTTCAAGCCAGCCTCATAACCCCTACAAATTTTTCAACAAGATATTAGAAAAACTATTTCATAACTTTGTCAAGGTTAAGTTGCAGGTTAAACCCCGCATATCTTAATGGCACACGCAGCCCAGCTAGGTCTTCAAGACGCCACATCCCCTATCATAGAAGAGCTAATCGCCTTCCATGATCACGCCCTCGTAATCATCTTTCTTATCAGCTTTCTAGTTTTATATGCCCTCTTCCTAACAATTACAACAAAACTAACACTAACATCACAGACGCCCAAGAAATAGAAACCCTTTGAATGATTCTACCCGCCATTATCCTAGTCCTAATTGCCCTTCCATCCTTACGTATCCTGTACATAACAGATGAAATCAATGACCCTTCTTTTACCATTAAATCAATCAGACACCAATGATACTGAACCTATGAATACACCGATTATGGAGGATTAATTTTCAACTCCTATATACTTCCACCACTATTCTTAGACCCAGGTGACCTTCGACTTCTTGAAGTGGATAATCGAGTAGTCTTTCCAATTGAAGCCCCTGTTCATATAATAATTACATCACAAGATGTCCTACACTCATGAACTGTCCCCACATTAGGCTTAAAAACAGATGTAATCTCCGGACCCCTAAACCAAACCACATTCACCGCCATACGACCAGGAGTATACTACGGTCAATGCTCAGAAATCTGCGGAGCTAACCATAGTTTCATACCCATCGTTCTAGAACTAATCCCGCTAAAAATCTTCGAAATAGGACCTGTATCCACTTTATAGGCTACCGCCCACTCTCTTAATAAGGTTCACTGTAGAGCTGACCCAGCATTAACCTTTTAAGTTAAAGACTAAGAGAATCACTGTCTCTTTACAGTGAAATGCCTCAACTAGACACCACCGTATGACCCACTATCATTGCATCAATACTCCTCACATTATTCCTCATCATTCAACTAAAAGTACTAAACACAAACTATCATCTGCCTACCTCACTAAAAATTATTAACATGCAGAATCACAATAATCCTTGAGAGTCAAAATGAACGAAAATCTGTTTACTTCATTCATTGCCCCCACAATTCTAGGCCTGCCAGCTGCAGTGCCAATCGTTCTATTGCCCCCCATGCTGATTCCAGCTTCCAAACACCTTATCAACAACCGATTAATTACCACTCAACAGTGACTAATTCAACTCACCCTAAAACAAATAACAACAATACATAACATTAAAGGATGAAACTGATCCCTTATGCTAATATCCCTAATTATCTGCATTGCTACAACCAATCTCCTCGGGCTCTTGCCCCACTCATTCACACCAACTACCCAACTATCCATAAACCTGGCCATGGCAATCCCCCTATGAGCAGGTGCAGTAATTACAGACTTCTGCTTTAAAACCAAAAATACCTTAGCCCATCTCTTGCCACAAGGCACACCCTCACCCCTCATTCCCATACTAATTATTATCGAAACCATCAGCCTATTTATCCAACCGATAGCACTAGCCATGCACCTAACTGCTAATATTACAGCAGGCCATCTGCTCATACACTTAATCGGAAGCGCCACACTAGCACTATCAACTATCAACTTCCCCACAACCTCAATCATCTTCACAATTTTGATTTTACTGACGATTCTTGAAATCGCTGTCGCCCTGATTCAAGCCTATGTTTTCACACTCCTAGTGAGCCTCTATCTACATGACAATATATAATTACCCACCAATCACATGCCTATCACATAGTAAAACCCAGCCCATGACCTCTAACGGGCCCTTTCAGCCCTCTTAATGACATCTGGCCTAGCTATACGATTCCACTTTTACTCTACCACCCTACTAACACTAGGCCTACTGACCAATGCACTAACCATATACCAATGATGACGTGATGTTGTAGGAGAAGGTGCATACCAAGGACACCACACAATACCCGTCCAAAAAGTCCTTCGGCATGGAATAATTTTATTCATCATCTCAGAAGTCTTTCTTTGCTGGGTTCTTCTGAGCATTCTACCACTCCAGCCTAGCCCCTACCCCTCAACTAGGAGGACATTGACCCCCAACAGGCATCACTCCACTCAACCCGCCTAGAGGTCCCACTCCTAAACACATCTGTATTACTCACATCGGGAGTTTCAATTACTTGAGTTCACCATAGCCTAATAGAGAACGATCGTAATCAAGCAATTCAAGCACTACTTATCACAATCTTACTAGGCATCTACTTCACCCTCCTAAAAGTTTCAGAATACTTTGAAGCCCCCTTTACTATCTCCGATGGTATTTATGGTTCAACATTTTTTGTAGCTATGGGCTTCCACGGGCTCCACGTCATCATTGGGTCAACATTCCTTACTGTTTACCTTATCCGCCAACTATTATATCATTTTACATCCAAGCACCACTTCGGCTTCGAAACCACCACTTGATACTGACACTTTGTAGATGTAGTTTGACTATTCCTATATGTCTCTATCTACTGGTGAGGATCTTACTCTTTTAGTATAGACAGTACCGTTGACTTCCAATTAACTAGTTTCAATAGCACTAGAAAAAGAGTAATAAACCTGGCACTAGCCCTAACAGTCAACACCCTCCTGGCCCTATTACTAATAACTATCACATTTTGATTACCACAACTTAACGTCTACATAGAAAAGTCTAACCCTTATGAATGTGGGTTTGACCCACTATCCTCCTCTCGCATTCCCTTCTCCATAAAATTCTTCTTGATTGCTATCACCTTTTTATTATTTGACCTAGAAATTGCCCTATTACTACCCCTACCGTGAGCCCTCCAAACAACCAATCTACCACTAACAGTTGTATCATCACTCATATTAGTTACCATCTTAATCCTAAGTTTGACTTATGAACGATCCCAGAAAGGGTTAGGCTGAGTCGAATTGGTAAGTAGTTTAAACAAAAACAAATGATTTTGACTCATTAGATTATGACAGTCATACTTACCAAATGCCCCTCATCTACATAAACATTACATTAGCATTTACTATCTCACTGTTAGGAATACTAATCTATTGCTCACACCTAATGTCCTCCCTACTATGCCTAGAGGGGATAATATTATCTCTATTCATCATAAACAACCTCATAACCCTAAACACACACTCTCCCTTAATTAACATGATCCCTATCACCATATTAGTCTTTGCTGCCTGCGAAGCAGCAGTGGGCCTCGCCCTACTAGTCTCAATTTCTAACACATATGGTCTAGATTACACACATAACTTAAACTTACTCCAATGTTAAAATTAATTATCCCTACAATCATACTACTTCCAACAACATGACTCTCTAAAAACTATATCATTTGAATTAACATAACCACTCACAGCCTAATTATCAGCTCTATCCCGCTGTTATTTTTCAACCAGGCCAATGTCATTCTATTTAGCTACTCTCTGTCTTTCTCCTCTGACCCCCTGACGACACCCCTTCTAATACTAGCAGGCTGACTTCTACCTCTTATGATCATAGTGAGTCAATGCCACTTATCAAACAAGTCCCCCTTATGGAAAAAACTTTACCTGTCTGTACTAATCACCCTTCAAATCTCCCTGATCATAACATTCACGGCCACAGAACTAATCATATTGATTATTAGTGGTGTAGTTGGGTGTGTTATTTTTCTGAATTATGGGGGAGGTTGTATGGGTGTAATGGGTGTTTTAATTTATCTAGGGGCTATGATAGTTGTTTTTGTATATGCTACTGCAATGGCTATTGAAGAGTATCCTGAGAAGGCAGGAATTGAAGTCTTGGTGAGCGTATTAGCGGGATTAGCAATGGAGGCGGGGTTGGTCTTATGAGTGAAGGAGTATGATGGGGTGGTGGTAGTGGTCACATTCTTTATTGAACAAATGGTGCCTTAAATAACTTCATACAAATACTACTGGGAAACTTAGCATTTTATTAAAATGTTTAAATTTCATATTTTTCAAAGTCTAACATATTAGTAATTATATATTCTTTTTATTCAACTTTAAAGTTCTATTCAAAATAGCAATTTATAATTTTATATTATTAAATGTCATTCATACAGTTTAATAATTATTTTATGACAGCATTAATGAAACCAGTACAGACAGTATAATGTTCATGATATTTTTGTTTATACGTTTAACATACACATACATAATTCAACATTAATGGCTTCCTTAATTACTCTACCATTAATATTATAATTTTATATTATCATTTAAGGTTGCCCTTCTATTTTAATATTAGATGTTTTAGCATCCATCAGTTCTATTAAGCTCTTCTCACTGGTTCTTCTTTGAATTCCAGACCTGGCTGCAATCTTCTCTTCTAAAATTCTAAAATCTGAGGGCTCTTGCTGGCTGGGTGCTGCTGGAAGAACTGTAACTTGGTTGTTACCTCAACCGTATTTTATTTTAAATGTTTTAATTAAAAGAAGTTTTTAAAAATGTGGAAATCCCTGAGAATATTCACTTCTTTAAATACAATGGGAATAGGTATGGATGAAGTCTGTTTCTCCTCATTTGATCCAGGGGTGCTTCTGAGAACTCTTCCAAGTGCCAGATCCTGGGCTGCTGGCAGCTTGGCCCCAGTGGCAATTCAGTTACCCCATCATGGCTGGGGCACCAGGGGAACCCCACAGGTGGGCGAAAATTACCGTAGATTAAAACCTAGGCAGTTTAACACAAGCAGCCAGCACCAACATCATGGTACTCGATCTTCCAACTTCCTGCACTACCAATTCTATGTCTCATCACATTCTCCTCTGGCCTCTCGGTCCCCAGCACGCAGGCTTCAGCCTCTGTTTCTGCTGAAGCCCTTTCTTCATACACCCTAGAACACAGAACACAGGACAGAGAGAGAGACTTTAGTAGGAATGCTGACATTTAAAAACTTATCAGAGATATGAAAAATCAACTACATGAAGTATGGCGGTATATTAAGGCTTTGTGAATAAAACACAGTAAAGGGTGGGTGTGTAAAGCTATTTTCCAATCATCCTTCCAAACCAAGGCTTTTGAGGGCACAAGTCCTCCCAGCAGGTGGCAGGATGGGCCCAGCAGTGTCTTCAGCCCATTGCTGTCATGAGTTAGGAAAGGCTGAATTCTATTTTACATACAAAAGAAAACATTTATTTAATTAAAGATTCAAGCTACAATACAGTTCTTCATAAAACACTAAAATATTCTGATTATCGATATTTTTCTGTTGCTTTTTCTCACGAAACATGAGATTTGCCTTTGTGAAATCTGAAGTTTCCTGTTCTATCAATGAGAAGGTGTATCAAATGGATAGTCCATCCAGTGTATCCAACATCAATTACAAAATGTCTCTCTTTTTCCTAATTTTGCCTTTTTTTCCCTTTGTCATTCTTGAGTCTCTGTTAGTGCACTGAGGAAGTGAAGACGTGTACTTAAAAGAAATGCCAACATCTGCTGAAGATCAGATTCCATATTTTGTATTTTAGTTGATGTAATGATGACTTTAGTTATAATGACTTTAGCTGATGTAATGATTCTAATGAACAAGAAAGATTTTGTTTCCCATTTTAAAAGATACCATTAAATCATGCTGAATATTTTTCAATTTATTATGGATATGTATTCAAGGGGTTGCCATTTCATCTGCTTCAGTCTTCCCTCTAAACCAATCCTAAGACATACCTAGGCTGAATTAATATCACATGAAAATTCATCACATGATGTCCTACTAGGTCAAAAAGTATAAAAACTGACATGGAGAAAGACTTCATTGAAACCAGGACAGAAAGATACTAAGGCACACAGTGCTCAGAGCGGCATGCTGACAAGATCTCTGATGGGAGGCCATTGCCTGGACACCTGCTGGGTTTTGTCCTGGACACCATTCATTCACTTGAACATGTTTGGTACACAGGGTATTTTTAAATAATAGGCAAAATAGAATGTGTTCTTCAAACCTTGTGGATTTTATACTGAAAACTTCCAGAGATATATCTTAGGTAATTATAAGACCAAGCACAACAACAACAACAAAATCCTAACTTGAATCCATCAGTTGCAGATTTCACGGCTGACTACATCAAGAGGAAGTTGCAAGCTCTAAAAGCTGGAAGGCCAGTCAATATCAGGAACTCCTCAGAAGTGAAGGAAAAGCAGTTTAAATTTGTTTAACAAAACCATGTTTTCAAACTAACTTTAATTTATGCATGAGGGCCATTAAATTTGTTCTTTTTAAAAAGGAAACTTCTTAATTCGAACTAAACCATTCATTATTCACTGTGATACAGGTTATATACCCTTAGGTTCCATGTGATTATTCACATGTTCAGCTGACAGAAAGGAGAAAAAGCTATTCTAATGACTTAGCTTCGCTTTGACTCACTGGTTTTTATCTCACTTTAACTTCCAATCTCGGTTACAGAGAGTGTTAAAGCTGGAAGAAATAACATTTTGGTAGATGATAAAGGATAAGTACGAGTCATTTCAAGTTGTTGAAGCTTTCATTAAATAAAGCAGGCTATTTGAAATCTTAAAGCTATTTAAATAAAGGGCTAAGACTTTTCTGTTTTATTTACTTAAGAGCTTAAAAGATACTGTTGAAAATTTAACAGTTAATCTATTGTAGGGTGTGGTTAGACATTTATTTTGACAGTGCTCACTGAAAATTCAATTATACCCCCAGAGTCAAACTTGCCCGTCATCAAAATGTCTAAAAATCTGAGTGTTTACGGGGTAATAACAAACCCCATACTAAACAGTTTGCCAGAAATCTGTCACTACAACATCTAAACAGAACAATTGGGTGGTTGTCTAAGACACCTAAACTCAATATGACATTTCAGCTAAAAAGAGTGAACTTGTACCTAAGCACTTCATGCAAGTTACCAAAAGAGCAGATATTCTTTAATAAAAAAGTACATTTGTAGAATCAAAGAATCTCAGTGTTGTAAGAAATATTTGAGATCATTTCAGTTAGGCTTTTCATTTCTTAAATTCAAAACTGAAGCTGAGATTAAACAGCTAATAAAATGACAAAGCTGATCTATGATATTGGTTTGGGCAATGATTTCTTAGATGTGACCAAAAACGCACATACAACAAATGAGATTACATCAAACTGAAGAGCTTCTATACAGCAAAGAAAACAATTAACAGAGTGAAGAGTGACAACTCACAGACTGAGAAAAAATATTTGCAAATCATATGTCTGATAAAGAGCTAATACACAAAATATACAACGAATTCAACTCAATAAAAATAAAACAAATAACCCTGTTAAAAAATGGGCAAAAGACCTGTACAGATATTTCTCCAAAGAAGACATACAAATGGCCAGAAGAGATATTAAAAGGTGTTCAATATCACCATTGATTAGGGAAATGCAAATTAAAATGAGATTTCACCTTACTCATTTTAGAATGGCTATTACAAAAAAAATGAAAGACAAGTGTTAGTGAGGATTTGAAGAAAAGAGAACACTTGTAAAATGTTGGTGGGAATGTAAATTAGTGCAGCCATTATGGAAAACAGAAGGGAGGTTTCTCAAAAATAAAAATATATAATTACTATATGACCCAGAAATTCTACTTCTGGGTGTATACTCAAATGAGTTAAAATCAGTATGTTGACTAGATATCAACACTTCCATGTTCATTGCAGCATTATTCACAATAGCCAAGATATGGAAACAATCTAAGTGCATATCAAGGGATGAATGGATAAAGAAGATTATATATACATATTTATAGTGTATACACACAATGGAATACTATTCAGCCTTTAAAAAGGAGAAAATTCTGTCATTTGTGAAAACAAAGAAAAATCTAGAGGATCTTATGTAAAGTGAAATAAGTCAGGTACAGAAAGACAAATACATCATGATCTCACTTACATGTGAAAAGTAAAAAATGTCAGACTCAGAGAAGTAAAGAGTAGAATGATGGTTACCAGAGGCTGGAGGAGGCAGGATAGACAGAAAGAAGATTAATTTGTTAAATGGTACAAGGTTCAGCTAGATAGGAGAAATAAGTCCTAGTGATCTATTGAGCCATAGGGTAATTATAGTTAATAATAATGTATTATATATTTCAAAATTGCGGAGTATATTTTAAGCACTCTCACCATAAAGTAGTGATAAATATGTGAGTTGAAAGATATGTTAATTCACCTGATGTAAATGTTCCACAACGTATACATACATGTATCTAAACATCATATTGTATGCCATAAATACATACAATACTTAATTATCAAATAAAAAGTTAAGATGGAGCTGAGCCAAGAATCCAAGACTCTGAATTTAGATTTTTCATTTTCTATTATGCCAAAGTGTTTTCTGAAAATTAAAATTGAATATGGTATGTCCAAAAGAATATGTCATAAGAAGACAGGAATGGGGGGACTGCTGCATATAATCTCATATTTTTAGTCAGTTGTGTAAGATATTATTAGGAGAAGAAAATCAGATACTTTAAGAAAATTCTTATAACTCCTGTAATACTGAAATTTTATGGCAAACCTAAAACCTTCAAAATACAGTTTTTTTAAAAGTGAATCATATATACACAAAGTTTTTATTGAGATTATTAAACAAAATCTTTCAAAGTAGCAAAACATAAGTATATGTTTTAGACTGTACTATGCAGAATAGCAGAATGGTGTCAATTGCAAAAAATCTTTCAAAAGACATAAAAATTATTGAAGTCTCATCCCAGCTCTACTAATCTATGTCTTAGCAACCTAGTGTAATTCCTACAAGTTCTGAACACTGCCTTTAATGTATCTGCATGGTTCCCATATCATTTTATAAACTTCAAATATTCACACTTTATAATTGAAACAATATACAACTTTATTATTAAATAAGCTGTGGGATGATATTCTCCATCTACCCTATAAGGATACTATCTTCCTGTCAGAAAATCTGAGACTCTCCAATACATATTTACTCCACAGATCTTTTCCTTTTTTGTTTTTTTTGAGACGGAGTCTCTCTCTGTCGCCCAGGCTGGAGTGCAGTGGCACAATCTTGGCTCACTGCAAGCACTCCCCAGATCTTAACTGTGGAATCTCCAGACCATGTGCAGTCAGTAATCCATTATTGGTTTTGCCTCATGTGCCCTAACCACCTTCTCTTTACCTTCTATTTAAGCCCCAAATAAAGGTTACTATTCTTGGCTCAATTCTCCAAATCCTTTGAAGGTAACTGGTGACACCATAGCCTTTCTTTATGTGCCACCTTGTGATCCAGGCTTCCTAGTTATCTATGAATATTCACATCAGGTTACCTGGACTCCATGGAGGCAGCACCAACAGAAAACATAATTGGGATATACACCACTTTTAGACTTTCGAATACATGCCCCACCTTATAATGTGTGAACTGATTATTCACTTCTAGACATTCAACTTTCAAACAGGTATGCTCTGTATTAAACACCAACATCCTCCTTCCCTTTCACTCAAGGGACATCGGGAAAACAAAAAGATGCAATGCAAAGTTCACATACAAGGATAGTTATTTGTGATAATGGTGACAATGATCCCTATTTCTTTTCCTGCTCTTATGAATTTGCAAATGTCCTACAAAGTGTATTAAATGAGTCTGTGAAAGTTCATCTGAGTCCCTTAGTATTATTATTTTTTAACTCTCTAGAAAGTCCTAGCCACGTAGCTCAAAGCAAAATAGAAAAGATCCAAATCATTCATAGGACAAGTGTTGAGGCAACTTTTAATTACTAAATATATTTTTAGCCATTTAAAACTAAAAGAAAAGTAACGTCTGTAATCCCAGCACTTTGGGATGCTGAGGCAGGCGGAACACAAGAACAGGAGATCAAGACCATCCTGGCTAACACGGCGAAACCCCGTCTCTACTAAAAAAATACAAAAAATTAGCCGGGCGTGGCGGCAGGCGCCTGTAGTCCAAGCTACTTAGGAGGCTGAGACAGGAGAATGGCTTGAACCGGAGAGGCGGAGCTTGCAGTGAGCCGAGATCGCGTCACTGCACTCTAGCCCGGGCAACAGAGCGAAACTCCGTCTCAAAAAAAAAAAAAAAAAAAAAAGTAACAAAACTCTTTTACTCCTTTTTATGATTTAAATTTTATTCTAGGTTTGAAAAGTGAGATATATATCACTTAACAGTCAGGAAGCGTGTAGTAATCTCAATCTCTGAACTGACATTACCTAAAACAGAGATGTTCGTTTTCTCATACTCATCTCTAAAATAGAGGTAGACAGAGAAAGTGCTTCTTTTTCCGAGACTGTAATGAATTCAAACCTATTCATTAACTTTATAGCAGTTATTTTGGTTTCACAGTGAAACATAAAAAGTTCTATCTTAATGGAAAGAAAACCAAGTAGCTATCTAAGTAGTTGATGAGAAGGAATTTGTTCTAGTGTTTTAAGCACATAAGGGATAAAGCAAGACTTAGAAATATTTTTGTTAGACGATTTCATTTTAATAGTATTTTCTATTATAACAGAAATGACCTACAGTAAAATAATTCAAAATACCCTTACTTCTGAAGGTTATTTCCACATAAAATTGTAACATTACCATGATCTAAATTTAAATAAAATTTTCTATTGATGTTAAAAGTTTGATAATATACAGTTTGTTAAAGTGGTTTGATCACTATTTGGGTACGATCGACGTCAAACCACAGAGGTGTTTAAATGAACCAAAGTCTTTGGTTTATTTCTACAGCTTTTTGTCTAATTTGATTAATAACTAGTATACCAGTCATTCATATATAGTCATAACTGGCCAACCAAGGTTTACTTGGTAGGAGGGTGACAGTTTACCCTTTAATACCACCTGATCAAAATACTCAAGATGTTCTACACAAATAGCAACAAATTGTTTATTTCTAAGAACATAATTTTCCTTTGATAGGAAGCTCTCAACATTAATTTGGAGTCACATTTTAATTTTATAATGTGATAATTCAATAAATGGTCATTAGATATTGGCTTATCTGGAAAATTGCAAAAAATCAAACTTCTGACAATATCCTTTAAAATAATTAACTCAGCTGGAAATAGTTAAACAAGACTTAAAAATACAAATCATAATGGCCGAGCATGGTGGCTCACGCCTGTAATCCCAGCACTTTGGGAGGCTGAGGTGGGCAGATCACGAGGTCAGGAGATCGAGACCACGGTGAAACCCCGTCTCTACTAAAAATACAAAATAACTTAGCCGGGAGCAGTAGCGGGCGCCTGTAGTCCCAGCTACTCGGGAGGGTGAGGCCAGAGAATGGCGTGAACCCGGGAGGCAGAACTTGCAGTGAGCCGAGATCGCACCACCGCACTCCAGCCTGGGGTTGACAGAGTGAGACTGAGTCTCAAAAAAAAAAAAAGAAAATATAAATCATAACGTGAATATTCAAATGATTGTACAGTGTAACAATTGTATGCAAATAATTAAGAACGGTGACTATAATAAAAAAGTTTAATAGATTTGACATCAACATTTAAACAATATAACTTACATATATGAAAATAAGCCATCAAAACTTGAAGCTGTCAAATTGTGAAAAACAGTAGTAAACAATAAAAATCACTTACTCATTGGAAACACTGCAAAATGTCATGAAATCATTTCAGAAATGAAGGTACATTAATGAAAAATAATCATAGTTTTAAATTCAGTCTCACCTCACCTTTAAGAAACAGTGTAAAACAGCAATAAATGGGATAATTTATATTACTGCAATAAAATGCAAATATATATATATTGTGTACTAGCACCCTCTCTTCAATGTATACTTTAACCCAATAGCTTTCTACCACTGGAAATTTATCATAAGAAAATAATGGTGGCTTACACCTATAATACCAGCACTCTGTTAGGCTGAGGCAATAATGTCAGTTGAGCCTAGGAGTTCCAGATCAGCCTGGGCAACATAGGGGATTCTGTCTCTACCGAAAAAAAAAAAAAAAATGCCAGTCATAGTGGCTGGCACCTGAGTCCTTGCTGCTTGGGAGACTCATATGAACCTAGGCTGATGTGAGCAGCAGTATCATTTGAGCACAGGAGGTCAAGTCTGCAGTGAGCTATGATCATTCCATTGCTGCAGCCTGGGTGACAGAGCAAGACCCTGTCACACACAAAAAAGAAAATAATTCAGAATGTGCACAAAAATATATAAAGATATTTCTGAAAGCTGCATTTGTAATACTGCAAAATCAATGCCACATTGAGACAGGGGTACCAAGATTAAGGTAGAGTCACCAGTGACAATGGAAACCTGGAGTCAGAATGCTGTATCTAAGTGGGACAACAGTTTCTCTGCTGCAGCCTACCATTACCACGCAGCAAAGTTGCTCTATTACTTCTGAATTTTCCACATTCTTAAAGAAAAGCAGAAAATCCAATTTCTAAGACAAAAATCAAGTTACCAAGTATTGACAGAAGAATCACTTTTAAATAATTGTAAACAGTAACAACACAATATAACAGTAAATCTAATTCAGCCTGATACCAGGCTGTACCAATAGATACAATGAAACTGCATAATATTAGTAAAACAATTGCATGGTAGAAAAATACTGGCATAAAAATGTTCATAGCAAATTCATAAATGGAAAAAGTAGTCTGTTTTATTTAAATAAAAAGGAGCTAAATGAATTGCAGACAACTACAAATTAATAGTTTATACTTTTCAATTTTAGAATTAATGATATATTTTTCTTTATTTTTTGTTTTCATTATTGTGATGTATTATGCTGAAATTAGCAAAAAAAAAAAAAAAAAAAGAGTAACTATCTGACTGATACAGAAATTTGTAATGAGAAGTAAGGTGTGTCCCTAACAAACCCACCTATGAGTCAGTTTGAAGGTAGCAAGAAAATTTTTATCACAGTCGGGGAGAATGGGAACCTGTGATATGTGGCAGTGACATATTGATAACACTGCACTGAGCTGACTTCGGAAGTATTTGTGTAGCTAATGATTTCCAGTGTCATAAAACATAGGTAAGAACACTGAATATTAGCACTGGTTGATATTTGGTCTCTACAATAGTGAGTATGGTGGTTAATTTTAGATGTCAACTTGAATGGACTAGGGGTTGCCTAGAGAGCTAGTAAAACCTATTAAAGTATTATTTAATATAGTATTGTAGAATATACATTAAATACATTATGTTACATGTATTATAATGTAACACATTATAATATATTAAAGACATCATTACATTAATACAGTACTTAGTATAGTATTACTTAATACATTAAAATGGTAACTAACCTTGACGAATCCCTGAGCAAAGCCAGTTAGACCTCATAAGCAGCCTCTCAACCTTGCTTGCTTTGCAAACATAAACAAAACTTCAGGTATTTTTTGTAAATGCCTATATGAAAGAAAAACAGAACTTTCTTTTTCTTTCCAAATAGGAGTGTTTACTATAGTTTTCCTGTTCCTGTATCACATTACACACTGAGTGTGTGGGAGAGCAGAGAGATTTAATTTACAAGTTTTAGATCAAGAGAGCGTAACCAGATCCCAGGTTAAGACTTAACACTACAGAATACTCATATTAGTAATACTTGTCTTATAAAAAGATATACTCATCACTGTAATTGCTGCAAACAATAAAATACTGTAAAATAATATGCAGTGTGTTTGTGAAAGGTCAATAACATGCTTATATTTTTGCTGTTGAAAAACCACACAAAAGCAAATGACTAGAACAGTAGATCAATTAGTATCAGTAGAATTATCATCAAACATTCCACTGAGCTTGAATGTAAGATCTGACATAACTAAATAATTCCATGGCAAGGCAATAAACTGCATTTACGTTCTCTTTCTAACAATTAGTGCAAGCATATCCAGATAAACTATATTGATTCTACATTATCTTAGAGTGAAATCACCTAATAACTTCTTCAGTAGTCTTTCTTTTAATTTTTATCCTAATTATACGTCTGAAAATGATCTTTAAAATTGGTAAAACTCTGATTACATTACATCCTTCAGTTCAGAGTAGCATTGGGTAAAGACATTTTGGCTTCAGAAAAATCACTCTTTCATAGTCATCAGCTTTCAGAACATTCTAAGATTTTATTTTCCATCTAAACTTTTCAGTTAATTTTACTATAACTATTAATTGATGTTACTGAGCAGCAAAGGAACCTGAAGGACACTGCTTTGTTTTGAAAAATGAAGAAAGAAAGGAATGTAAATCCTGTAAATGTAATTCTAATGAAATCAAGATATAGTGTTTATAAAATGAAATACAATTATTTCTAATAACTGTACTTTCATTTCAAATAATTTTCACAAGTTAGTGATGTAGAATAAATACAATTCCAGAAGAATCCAGGATTTTTTTCTATTGCATTTTTTATTAAATTATAGCTACTTGAAGGCTTTGAAAAATTGAACACCAGTAAAACTGCCCTTCTTTTGTTAATATGTTTTGTTTTCTTGTTTCATTTTTAATTCAACTAGTCATTCACCAGAAAAAAATTTACTCAGGTAAACTTTTTTGATTATCCTTTCATAGCATTTAACGCGCGTTATTTGTTATAGTCTTTTGTCTATGAATCTATTAATGCTAAGAAACTGAACATTCCTAGGAGTGTCCTAATAAGAAAGAAAAATTAACAATTTCAGCTGTATTTTCACTTAAATAAATATTCATATAGTTTACCTTTCAGGATCATAACAAACACTTTGATTATATAAGAAGGTCTTTGTATATACATCAGACTACCAAGAAGTCATATCTGATTTTGTGCTTTACTACTACTCTTCCCCCAAACTCTTGTTCAAAAAGTTTACTTTTAAAGGGTCTGAACTGTTTGTCAAGCACTGACGTCAGCATGTTACCTGAATTAATTCATTAAACTCTTGTGATACTCATGTGGTATTAGCAGTGAAGAAACTGAAGCACAGAAGATTCAAGTAAAATGTCCAGTTTTAGAGCAACTGAACAGTAGAGTATGGAAGCCCAGTTACTGACCTTGTACAATTGCCCAGTATTGTGAACTGACCTAAAAGGCCTATGAGATATCAACCCATTAAGATCCATGACATAAAGAAAATTGTTTGTCCTACAATATCCCAATCTGGATGAAGGCACATAAAGAGAATATGCTTAAGCATGATGACAAAAAAATAAGAAAGAACTGTGAATGCACTTTACAAAACAGAAAGGAACATAAGGGACTTTGGAACCAAGTTGAAAACTAAATATGTTCATGTGCACATAATGAAAAAGTGATCGTAAATAAACTGTGTCAACACTGTACTATGAAGGTGAAACTTTCTTTTTAGGATTAGCTAAACCTTGTATAACTTGTAAAAACATGCAACCACATATGTTGATGTACTAAACCCAATATTTCTTTTGGCTTGTATACTAAAAACAGGAATTCCTTCCTGCAATGAAGAAAACAACACAGGCATAAAGGAGTAACAAAATTAATGTCTTAGAATGTAAAATATAGAAACACAAATTAAGCCTTTTTTTTACATAATACATGTGAAAACTGCATCAGAATTTTAAAAAAAATCTACGGCATAATTGGTTCTGACAATAAGCAATCACATTCTGCTGGAGGTAATTTTAGTAATGTCAAGCAAAAGTCTTAAAATTATGACAGGTGGTATTCATTTTAAATACTCTCAAGAGCTCTTAGAAATCAAGAACACAGTATCTGGACCCTTGATTTGAATCCACACTCAATCTCTTTCTAACTGGGAAATTTTGGACAAAGTTTTAAACTTTCCTGAACATAAAATGTCTAGCGAGCAATAACTTTAGAAAATACTAGGAGTTTGTAAAGTTACAAGAATCAAATGAGTTAATAAATGTAATGTACTTAAAGTAATAACTGGCACAAAATAATTATAACATAATTCATTATTATTTTTTAATATCTAAATTCTCTAGCTTGTAGCTATTTTGAACAGATATATATATATAATTAAAATTTCTAATATGTGTTTTTGATTACTTATCATGTAGAAAAATATAGCTTTCCAGATGAAAATATAGTATCTAACGTACAAGTCACAAATAATATTTATTAAACTGGAATGCTATCATTTTAAATTATTTTGAAGCTCATTAAAGTAAGTCCGCACTGGCCAACTTTTAATTTATTAATGAAATTTTTGCCTAGCACAGTTAATCTCCTTTTCTAAGACTTAATTCCCAAATCAATAGTCTTTCTTTTCCCATTTGGAGATGGGTGGGAGTACTGTTCTTTTCTTGCCCATCCCTTCCTCTATTTTCATTATAATAACCAATATGCCCTTGCCTAAGCATATGCCCCCAGTTAATAATACAGATTCACTGTACTGTTTCACCAAATGTAACCTGTTATTTTTGGAAATAGGGTTTGCTTAAAAATGGTTTTTTTTTTTTAAATCCATTTTTTGTTTAAAAATGGGTTTGTTATTCCTTAATACATGCCAAATGTCATCAGTATATCGTGGTCCAGATGTATTCTAAATACCAACTGAAAAACATTCTTAAAGCTAAGAACACAAAACATATTTCACAGAAGTGAACAACTGTGAGAAGCCTGGGGATTGTGGGCATTCTTGAAAAGTAATTTTTTTTTTTGCATTGTGTTACAAGCATTTGCATAGGTTATATGTTTTATAGCTCTAGTTATAAAAATAGAGAATAAATAATATTCCCTCACATCTGTACAAAATAGCAAGAATACACATCTACAGAAGTTTAAAGTATTTACTTTTTTTTTTTAGTTAATACATTTCAGAACCTTAAAGAGAGCAAATCATAATACCCATTGATTATAATGTCACATTTTAGTTATTACATTATTACATTTACTTATTATAACTTTTAGAATTTTAGGAGGAAAACAATAATTCTGAGTGTGAAATTTGATTATTTGCACCCTAAAAATTTCCAATTCCATTTTCAATAATTTAGTAGAATGTTTCTTAGAGAAATAAGAAGACAATTAAAAACATGAAGTACTAGGTTTTCAAGTATATTGCAAAGCCATAAATAATATATAATCTATCAGTGGTACAATAATGAATATATTTTTCAATTATATTAAGTTGTAAGAACTCAGTGCTCCTAAAATTTTTAAATAATACTATATAAAGTACAACTCAAATGATATCAGCTCAAATTCATGTATTCATCTTTGCAGTTAGTCTTTTAAAATTAAAAATAATTAAAAATTTTGTCATACATTTATGAACCCATTTTAAAGAACATAACATGTCATACAAATGTTAATTTAATACATAATGCATTAGTAAAAACTTCTGTATACATATATTATGTTTACATTAGAAAACTTTTTAAACAGCGATTAGATTCTATTGATTCATCAAATTATTAAATCACAACGTTGCTAAACTCAATTTTTACTCTCCTAAGCATATTGGAATCTATGAGAATATACAGTAGAGATAATAATTTGAATAGAATTTAACTTATATGTTTTAGCAAAGAAGAAATAAAAACTGGAATATTATGGGTTTCTAACATGCCTATTTGTTTGTTAGTTGTCCTTTTAAAAATTTCTTTATAGAAGCATTTTGAGTGAAGCCCACAGATTATTTAATAAGTTATTAGTTATTCAAAAAAGTCTGTCCTTGTTGGCAATGTGGAAAGCACCATAGAGCGGGGTCCCCCACCCCAGGAGCTGCAGACCAGTTACCTGCTCATGTCCTGTTAGGAACTGGGCCTCACAGCAGGAGGTGACCCGCGGGACAGGTAATGCTGGGTGGCATTACCACCTGAGCTCCGCCTCCTGTCAGAACTCAGAGCGGCATTAGATTCTCATAGGACCAGGAACCCTACTGTTAACTGCGCATGTGAAGAATATAGGTTGCACACTCCTTATGAGAATCTAATAACTAATGCCTGATGATGTAAAGTGGAAGAGTTTCACATACCCCCCATCCCCACATCTCACTCACCCAGCCATCCCTGGTCTGTGAAAAATTTTCTTCCACAAAACTGGTCCCTGGTGCCAAAAAGTTTGGGGAATGTGGTGTTAAGGTGAAAAAGGGTACATGTGGTAATTGTAAAAAAAAAAGATCAATAAATATAGGAAAAAACTCTAACATCATATGTATATGTGGACATATATACTTACATATACATGATTTTCTGATTTGAAGAATGTATGAAAAATGAGAAAATGACATTGAAAACCTTTTTAAGGATCATAGTTAAATATACTCTCGCTCTCTCTATATATGTATATATAATATATAGTATATATAATATATAATTTTTATATATATTTAAAATATATATTTTATATATATTTTAAATAATATATAATATATAATATATATTTATTATATACATATATATTATTATATATTATATTATATATAATATACTATATATAATATATAATATATTATATTATACTATATATAATATATATTATATTATACTATATATAATATATAATATTATATATTACACTATATATAATATATAATATTATATATTACACTATATATAATATATAATATATTATATATTACACTATATATAATATATTATATATTATATATACATATATTATTATATATTATATATTATATACTATATTATATATACATATATTATTTTATATATATTATTTTATATATAATATATTATTATACATATATTATTATATATTTTATATAATATATATATATGTATATATTATATATAATTATATATTATATTATATGTATTATATACATATATTATATACATATCATATTATTATATTATATTAATATAATATATTATTATATTATTATATTAATTAATTAATATAATTAATTAATTAATATAATTAATTAATTATATTAATAATAATTATAATTAATATAATATTATTATATTATATATACATATAATATTATTATATTATATATACATATAATATTATTATATTATATATACATATAATATTATTATATTATATATACATATAATATTATTATATTATATATACATATAATATTATTATATTATATATACATATAATATTATTATATTATATATACATATAATATTATTATATTATATATACATATAATATTATTATATTATATATACATATAATATTATTATATTATATATACATATAATATTATTATATTATATATACATATAATATTATTATATTATATATACATATAATATTATTATATATGTATATAATATTATTATATATGTATATAATATTATTATATATGTATATAATAATATTATAATATTATTATATATACATATAATATTATTATATATGTATTAATAATATTATATTATATATACATATATAATAATATTATATTATATATACATATATAATAATATTATATTATATATACATATATAATATATATATAATATATAATACATATTTTATATATAATTATATATATACATTTCATATAGACAAGGTCTCACTATGTTGCCCAGGCTGGTCTTAAACTCTAGCTCAAGTGATCCAGTCTTGGCCTCCCAAAATGCTGGGATTACGGGCATAAGCCACTGTGCCTGGCGCCCATAGTTAAATTGTCTTAAGTCAAAACTGATCACTATACTTCCTTTCTCTTCCTCGCTTCATTCTTGAAAGGAATTCAACACTGAAAAAGAGGTAGAGACTTAACTGAGTCATTCACAAGTAAGAACTTTAGAAAAGTGAAAAAACATAGTTATATAAATCATTTCCAATGATTTGTTCATCTTTAAAACATAGGCCAATATTTCTATTTTACCCAACTTTCCTCAGCTGTAGGATGCAGTCCAGAAACATCTTAGTGTAAGAGTATTTTTTCATAAAATGTAAGATATTTTATTTAAATTGAATGGCTGATCAACCATAAGAATTCCACTGTAAAGTAACCAAAGAAGTACAATTCTTACAAGACAATCATGAAATAATAGTTTTAAGAATTAAAGAAAAAGTAATCACTTTTCACCAGGAATCAAACTTTTAGTTGACATAGCATAAAATAATTTCTCACACTGGCAAAAGAAATACCTCCAGGAACCTGCAGGCAACTGTCCTCTCCCCACTCCCACTCCTAAAGAAAATATGGGCTGGACGGAGGCACCATGATGTCTCCTGCCCCTTGGATTTGCTCTCTGTACCACAGAGCTGTCTTCTAGTCTAATCCCACTCGTAAAGCTGAGCAAATGGCATACCAAGAAATGGCATACGAAGACAGAGGATCTAACATTTGTTTGACCTTTCTGAAGCATCTCAAGTCCCTGGATTCCACCTCCTGTTCTCCGTGTTTTCAAACATGTTCTCTAACATGTGTTTGACCTTTCCAAAGTATCGCTAGTCCCTGGATTCCACCTCCTGTTCTATATATTTTGTAATGTTAATGTCCAATTTCATTGTTAAAATGTGAGTTTCTACACAAATTGTTTCTTATTTATACCTGAAGACTTTGAATAGGCTCTGGCACTCCCAGACATGGGATATCAAACAGATGCAGGCCTTAAGTAGGTCATAGGACTGGACTTACATAAAAGTGGCTGTGGTTTGTGAGACTAGGATGTAGTGGTTTTTTTGTTGTTGTTGTTTTGTTTTTTCATTTTGTCTAAGGACTTGAAAACCTTCAGGGGAGATGTGTGTTAAGATTTCTCTTCTTCTAGTGATCTGCTTTTAAAACACAAATCAATCCTGTTAAGGAATCCATTAAATTACTATTAGTGTGAATGGACTTTTTTAGGTAGCATGGATGAATTCAATGTAAATGCAAATGCAGTATGTGGAAGAAGAGCCATTCTCATTCTATGAACATAGGACAGGGATGAGAATATATATAACACTATAGTTAATGAAAATATGTATTTCTGATTTATGTGAAATCAATTTAAGAGATTACATATATATATTTTATAGATATGATTTTCATCAGAGCACAGAGGATGAAGAGAGAAGAGAAAAGATAGGAGTGGTGGCTACTAGATCCTCTTGGGGGATTATTTTTAAAAAGGCAGTTTTTGGCAATAAATGGGCACTAACACCTTCTAATAGATATCCATTGGCTTGCAGAAAAAAAAGTGTCAGAAAATTTATCATTGGAGAAAAGTCAATGTTTCCATTAGTATTAATGTGGCTAAAGATGGCTCAAAGGTAAAATTATTCAAAATACTATGCATCGCAATAGTGCCATCCTGTAGACTACTCTCTCTCTCACCCTGTGGGGACAGGGGCTATGTGAAAGGAAAATGAATTTCTAGAGAAGCAAAACAAAATTCTTTATTTTTTTTACATAGAAATTGATTGTGTTTGCTACCAGTGATGTAATTATTTTACAAAGAAGCCCTTGAACTATGGCAGAAATTCTGGATGCTCTGTCACTATGTGTCAATCTCAATGTATCAATCATAACGCGTGTGATTTGGGGTTAATATGAAGCAAAAACAAACTTCTCTTAGGTTAAGTATATTTTCCGAGATTTAAACTAGTTTCCTAATTTTTTTCCCCAGGTTTCCAAATTCTTAGTGTAACACCAACCAAATATCAAAGAGATTATTAGAGTTTCAATAAAATAAATAAAATTAAAGAATAAGCTTATAATTCACATTATTCCATTACACGCATTATTAGACAGGACATTTCATTAAAGCATGCAAGCTGCATTTTTTTTAAATTTTGACATGTAGATAATTTAAACTAGAAGCCAGCCAACACTTTGATATAGCATAAGACAACTGGGAAATGTCAGTTGACTAAAGTGGTTATTTAAAGAAAATAAGCAAGCACAATATTCTTTTTGTCTATTGATATGTGATGCTGTACTGTTATTGGGCAAACTTTTTAATTAATAGAAAACTCTAATGCTTACAACGACAAAAGCATGTTCTGTAAAACAGCACTGTATATGAAAATAGTACAAAAGGGGGAGATTAGAACTCTGACACCACAGTGTCAATGAACATCACACAGATTGAAGATCACAGTAATGAATGACCAACATCATTAGGCTGCAAAGAGTGGGAAAAATTAAGAATTTCATGGAGATGTTATTTTCAAAAATAGACTCAATAAAATGACCAGACTCACCATTGGGTTCAGAATGTGATCAATCATCTCTTTCACTTTTATGTTACCTTTGTGGAGTTTTATTAATGGAAATGAAGAAATTTACTAGAAAAAATGATTGTAGGCACTGTTAAGTTTACTTTCTCTTTGTATAATTTCATGAAAGTGACCTGAACTGCTTTGCAGCATTAGTAGGGAAAAAGATAAATATATGAAATTAAAAGGTGAGAATAAATAAAAATTTTTTATCTCTCCAGTAAGAAAGTGGTAATCATAATGTTTAGTTAAAGCTATCATCTAACCAAACCCGTCAGTACACTGATTTTTTTTAATTTGAGATTTTAATAACGCTGAAGCATTTCTGTCACCTCAGTATTAGTGCTTCCTTGTTTAAATCTCAAAGGGCCACCATCCAAGGCTGCAAATATACAAATGACAAAATTTTGGTATTTGAGAATAACCATCTACTAATAGGACAGCCATGACATTAATAATGGCATTGATAGAAGAAAACAAGAAAATTTCAAGAAGATAAATACTAGGGAAGGTTTTTAGATTAACATGCAAGTATGATACCCTCCCTCACAAAAATCAAGTTCATTAACACTAAGCCTGTAAATTTCATAGAATACTTCTTGAACTAAAAGAACTGGAATCACCCATCCTGTTAGAATGCAATTAATTCGACCCTCTTGAACCAGTATCTTGTGTGTTAGGAGTTGTAAATCTCAACTGTCAAGCATTTTCAGGCACTAAACAAGATCTGAATACTAATGGCTTCATTTATTTCACTGATTACTGTATGCAGATATGAAATTCCAGGCACTGATTTTTCATTAAACCACTCTCTTAAGGTTAACTTGGCTCTCTTTTCACCTATGAACCCATATGCTTACCACGTAAATTGTAACATTGATTTTTAACATTTCCCCACAGTTCAAAAATATTGTTTGCAAAAAATCAAGGGCCTTTTCTAACAATTCATGTAATTCCTGTTATTAGCTAATGTGTTAAGAGTAGGGAACAATTAAACATACTGTATACAAAATCTTACCGTGCTGAATTGCACCCAAGATATTAGTTCTGTCATCCTTCTAAACTAAATCCTCACAACCAAAAAGGATCAGATACTTAAATAAAAACTTCAGGCAAGGTAGGAAAGAAGTCTTTTATCATCGCTGTATATTGCAAAAGTGTTCCATTCTTTCTAAATTCACATTATATTTATTAATGAGCAGCACATAGAAAGAAAGAAAATGAAAGAGACAGAGAAAAAGAGAAGGAACGAAGGAAGGAAAGAAGGAAGGAAGGAGAGAAAGAAGAGAAGAAAAGATAAGGAAGGAAAGAAGTCAGGACAGAAAGAGAGCTAGAGCTAGAGATAACGATGAGAGAGATAAAAGAGAGAAACTCTAATGTCTTTGATATCCCCTAATTTAAAAGAGAAGGATGTGACCCCCCCCCCCCACTGTTTACATATAGTGGAACAAGCCAAATGTACATTCACTACGTGTGGACAGTAAGAAAACTTGCATGGGGAAAACTTTTGGGGGGAAATGAAGGTGATTTCCGAGCTGCTACTGCAGTTGTATATGACACTGACATTTATTTCCCATAATTCTTGCCCACAGGAAACACATCCTTTAAGAAACTGAATAAAATCAAGTTTGACATTCTCATAATCTGCAAGGTATCAACTTCCCTGAGAAGCTCACATTCCCCCAGAACACACACATATATGTAAGGAGCGAGACATTCAGGCGATGAGCTGTGAAAAGTACTTCCACATTGTGAGGGTGCCAAGGATTTGGTTATTCCTGAACCTGAATCCGAAAAGCGGGGGTGGGGTGTGCGATGACAAATGAGGGTGAGAAGAATGTTTCAATGAAACCAGACACCCTTTTGGAATCTAGGCTGAGAATCAGGATCCCACCCCCGTGCCTACCGCCAGGCGCCAGTAAGCAACCGCTTGGCGTCCTCCCCTCTGCTCCTTCCGCAGCAGCAGACATAGGGATCCCGAGTAGCCAGGGAGCTTAGGTCCCGCCGAGAGCTCCTGCCAAGCGCTTCTCTCTCGACTAGTTATCAATTGAGAAAAAAAGATCAGAGACACACAAGGATGGTGATCAAAATCCAGTGTCAGGCACCAGGGTCCCAGAAGTTTCCGGTTCCTCTTCTGCGCCCTTACCCAGCTCTTTTCGCCTGGCAAAGGGTCACCCAGGGAGCCCCCAGCAGCAGATCCTTCCCTTTTGCTCCTCCTGATAGCACCAATCTTCGCCGCCACTGCCACACTGCGCCCCCGCTATCCACTCACCGCACACCCAGAAGGCCTGGCGGAGACAGCGCAGGGGAAGGAGGGTGGATTAAAAGGATAGATTTTTGGAAGGGTAAGGGAGAAAAACTTTGATGTTGTAACCACACACAGGACTGGGAAGAAACCAAAACAAGTTGCAGCTTCGGGAGCGGGGAGGACGCTTTCGCCAGCTCGGAGAAAAAAAAAAAAAAAAAAGGAAATCACCCCCTACCAAAATCAGGGGGAGGAAGCTTCCTGCTCCTTGAGCGATCACCGAGCGCACCTCGCAATCTCTGATCTTCGAACCCACTGAAAAAGCACAAGGCATGGGGAGTCCTGTTGCTTCACGCCCGGGGTGCGAACACCAACAGCACCTCCCTCTGGAAAGGCTGCAGGAAACTCGAGGCAAAGACAGAGGCAAACGCAACGCTGGGAAGAGCCAGGTGTGCTGCAGTCTGCAAAAGCTGAGACGCGTCTCCTTTCGGGCAAAGTGACTGCTACAAAGTCTGTTCCCTCCTGCGCAGAGACAGAGACATTTAAAGGCCTGAACGGACGTCAGCACCATTCGAGCTCGCTGGGTGAGCGCCAGGTCTCCCCGCCCCAAGGATAGCGCGCACAGGGCGATCTACTGCTCGCGAGATAGAGAGTGGCTTACTTGGGGAGAAAACAGAGCTGGTGGCGCTGCGGAGTGTCAAATCCTGGAGCCCATCGTCAAGACGTTATACTGGTGGCAGTTCTGCTGTGAGTGCACTTGCCGAATTGAACAGAGCCAGAGCTGCGTGGAGAGAGGTCTGGCCACTCTGCGCGCGCGCACCCAATATTGGGTTACCAAGGAGCTCAACTCCTGGTTTTTAGAAAAAAACACTTTTCTCTTTAGCTCTGGTTTGAATCAGTATTCTGATTCGTTTCTCAAAGTTAGTTGAAATCCATCGAGATGTCTTTTACAAGAAAGGGATTAGACTTTCTCGTCCTGAAATTCCAATCAAGATAATACTTAATCTTTCCTTAACCCCCACTGTCTACTTCCTAACTCAGTCACAATGGATGAAAGTATTCAAGTGTCTTCAAATGACCATTACCCTGCATTCTAAGATGATTTGCATACTCAGATGCCCTTTAGTAACTGCAAATTCTATTTTTTCAAGTTCGTTTGCCAACTGGCTTCAGATCAGGTTCAGTCAATGAAAGCTGGTGTGTAAGAAATTGGCCGTGCCCAAAGGGTAACAGCTAGGTTGTTCCTCCTCCTTTGCCTCTGCTATCGGTGACATCTACACCATTACCTGTCCTCTAAGTGGTTCTAGCTTCCATCAGGGAACGCTGCCTCCTTGTCTTTAGTAGCTTGACCTTCCCCCTTTATACTTTCAACCTGTTTCTGATTATAATTTGACTTCTCATATAGAGTAATCAGAGGGAGACAATTTACTGATTTCAACCAATTACTATTCTCTATATTTTATTTATTTATCATACTATAAGACTGCATTTTATGTGTATTTTAAGCATGATTCAGCCACTCAAAATTTGACCAAAGCAGCGTTGGTATCTTCCAAAAGGAAGGTCAGATCCTGATGTGTGGTAAACTAATTACCATGAGATCTACGACCCACAGGCTTAGGGTTTTACTTTGATGACTGTTATTTTTATAATTCTGAGTATCAGTGTTCAACATATTTGATGGCTATCCTCATCAAATGATCCTAATTTATTTATTCACTAATTTATGTACTCTTTGAAAATATGTATTGACATCTTCTGTATCCCTGTCCTCATACATATCTCAGTTTTGTTGCAACAGAGGAAAGCATATGGTGAAACAAGGAGTTGGCCCCTTCTTGACAACTTGTGCAGATACAAGTGCTTTGAATGGGGAAGAGGCTGGGAATGCAATTTTCTTAGTGTGGTGAGCTATTCTGCAATATTATAACATTCAATAAAGAGCAGCAACTCAAAATGAATACAATACATTGAAGTGTTGTGATTTAAGTGCAAATTAAACTCTCAAAAACATTAAAATACAGGTTTTGCCTGAAATTAACAAAGAGTGTAAATCTTATGTGGTAATTAGATTGGTCCATGGTAAAACTGAGGTAGCTGGTAATTTATTTTTCTATGTTGGGGAAGAAATTTAAAAACAAATATAGTAAACAGCAATTAATGTTTTATGATTTGTAAATAAAGTTCTATTTTTAAGATTGAAGTCTCTCTTACCATTCTCGAAGAGCCATTTCAAGCCTTGAATCTCTCAGGGCTTCAGTTTGAATTATTATAACTTTCCAGTTTGAGAACATTTTTCATTTATTCAACACTTAAACTGTATGAGATTATATTTTCAGGAACAATTATTTTTATTTTTATATGAAATAAAAGTGGACAAAATATTAACTGATAATTTTAAAACTATTATTACAACAAATACAAGGCATATTATAATTGTGTCAATAAAAAGAGAAATGCCTGTAAAATTATAATAAATCATTCAAATATCTTAAAAGCAAAATGCATAAAAGGTAGAACGTATATATTTCCATTTGAATGACCTTTTTTTAATTAAAAGAAATAAGAGGATTCTTAAAACATTCAATTAGAAACTAGGGATTTTCAGCTTTTCCCCTGATTCTATTAGAAATGTAAAACAAAATAAATTTAAATTCAAAAACATGACGGACCCTTCATAATGTATTCTCTGCCTACTCATTCCATGTCACTTCTAATTTCTCCCTCCATACAAAATACGTTGAAATCATACTAAATCTTTGCCTTCTGTGCTTGTATCGTAACACACTCCGTCATCTTTGCAGTTGCAATTTTCTGTTCATATAATTTGCCTTCTTTCTTCCACTTTATGGCTTAGCATCTTTCTATCTTTCTTGGATCATCTAAGGCTTAGCTTTCTTGTGGAAATCTACATTGGCTGCACTTCTAGATATTCCCATTGGGCATTGATTTCCTCTTATAGCACTTCCTCCACTGCGATGTGTTGCCACACTTACTAACATAGCTAACCTGTTACACAGTAAGAACTGTTAGGGGAGAGTTAGGATAAAAAGACTAAAGTGGGTAGAGTTAGGGTTTGGGTTACAATGCTAGCTGTATCTCGATTTGCTAGCATAGCATACATACTAGTCAACAAGTATGTATGTATTGAGTATATCTATAAATAAATCAATAACAACTTTTAAAACACAGACCTTTGGTTTGTATCTTATAAAAAGCTTCCCTAAAACGTATGAAAGGTCTCACTGACTTTATGAAATATACATTGCTCTGATTTCTTATTTATTTATTTTCATTTATTTATTTATTTATTTTGAGACAGAGTCCCTCTGTCGCCCAGGCTGGAGTGCAGTGTCACAATCTTGGCTCACTGCAAACTCTGTCTCCTGTGTTCAAGCAATTCTCCTGCCTCAGCCTCCCGAGTAGCTGGGATTACAGGCGCATGCCACCACACCAGCTAATTTTTATATTTTTAGTAGAGATGGGGTTTCACCACGTTGGCTAGGGTGGTCTCAAACTCCTGGCCTCGTAATCCGCCCGCCTTGGCCTCTCAAAGTGCTGGGATTGCAGGCGTGAGTCACCGTGCCTGGCCCCTTGCTCTGATCTAAGTCTTCTTAGGCTCTGGTCCTTAATATTTGAGAATGTCTGATAGGACCCATGAATTTTATTTTTTAAAAATTGTAAATGCCCAAAATTTGCATGCAGCTTGTATGGAATTTTGCAAAATGTATGGAAATCCTGAAGTCTGGCTTGTTTTTTTTTTTTTTTTTTTTTTTTTGGCAGGGTCTCATTCTGTCACCCAGGTTGGGATGTGGTGGTATTATCGTAGCTTACTGTAACCTTGAACTGCTGTGCTCAAGCAATCCTCCAGGCTCAGCCTCTGAGTAGCTAAGATTAAAGGCATGTGACACCATGCCCAGCTTATTTTATTTTATTTTTTTCAGAGACAAAATCTTGCATTATTGCCCAATCTAGTCTCAAACTCCTGTCCTCAAGTGATCCTCCTGTCTAGGCCTATTAATCCCAAAGGGCTGGGATCCCAAACATGAGCAGCTGTGCTCAAACTTGAGTTTCTGGCTGTAATCTGGCTGTTACTTATGGAAACAACAGAAGTTCTTGGTATTACCAGTCATTCTTCTTGAGAGAGTCACCCCACAAGACTGAGAAGAATATAGTGAAGAACCCAAAATGAGGTCATTATGGCAGAAGAGAATTGATAGTGCACATTAAAAGACATTACACACTTTGGGTGATTCAACTAAATCATAGTCTGAAATGCAGTTACTAAGTGGTAATGTTCAAAAGATCATCTATTAGTCAAAGTTACAAGAAAAGTCCTGGTTATGTTGGTAAAAATTGATATCTGTGATTATCCATCTTCAAATGATTTGTTAAATATTTATTAAGATAAAAAATTACATTTCAAAAGTATTTATATTATTTGTCAATTCCTCCATAACAAATTATCCCACAATAAAGTATAATAATAAAATTTAAAAAAAGATAAGAAACACATCCTTCACTACAAAAAAAACAAAAAACCTTTATTATCTCAAAGTTTCTGCGGTGCAGGAATCTGGGCGTGGCTTAACTGGGTCTTCTATTCAGAGACTCTCACAAGTTATAATCAATCTCACTCACATGCTTGATGGTGTATTCAGTACTTTGACAGCTGTTGTCCAGAATTCCATATAATGTGAGCCCCTTCAGTATGGGAAGGTTTCTTCATCAAAATGTGTGAAGCCAAAAAAAAAAAAGAGCCATTGAAAAGAGTCCAAGACAGAAGTCACATCTTTTGTCAACTAATCACAGAATCAACCTCTCACCATGTTTGCTGTATTCTATGCAACAGCAGCAAGCCTATGGATCCAGCTGACACCCATGGGGAGGGTATTAGACAAGGGTTGGAATCCCAGGAGATGGAGACCATTAGAAACTATGTTAATCTGCTGATTACAGTAGTTTGCCAAAGAATCCTGAGATAATTCTGGGCTCAAAGTTCTTATGAGGCACTGAGGCAGGACAATAAAGGAACAGAAAATAATACTATATTAATTTTAATGATTTACTAATACTAATATACTGGTATAACGTACCAAAATAGTATACTACATTTTTGGTAATTTGTCCAGGAGTAATAGAAACAAATCCAAATATTAAATATGAAAGCATATTATAATTCAATGATAGTTAACTCTGTAATTTAAAAAGTCTAATATAGGAATATACCAAACAAGAAAGTTTTAAAAATATACTTTATTTCCTAATGCATCAAAATGGAGACTTCACATATGAAATTAGTAAAATATTTTTGACCTAATAATTTCATTTTTAGCTTTTCTCTAAGAAGTCATTTGCATTGTTTGCAAAAATGTTATGTACCCAAGGAGTTTATAACACGCAGTTGTAGTCAGGAAAAATTTTAAATTAAAAATGTGCAATAAATATATGTAAAAACAGAATAATATAGGCATCTAAATAGCCCTATATAAAAAGGCAAACATAAAATTACAAACTAGCATTAACCAAAAATATGCTCTGAAGTACATCCCTTGATTAAATTTACTTGTTTCTTTTGGAAAAAAATAAAAATAATTGTATTTGCTAGTAAGAGAAGGTAGGACATTATTTGCCTATTTGTTTTCAGAAGTAAAACAAGACATTTATGTTTTCAGAAGTAAAACAAATGCAATATTTTCTAAGTAATAAGGTTGAGACAAGAAAAAAACAGCAATGAGTGAAAATGTCTATTTACATGCTTTTACAGGAAAACAAGACTTAGCTACTTTCTTCCAAAAAAAAAAATTAAGTAGAAATGTTATTGTTTTACTAAAAGTAAATACATTTTACATACTTCTCTCATAATTTTAATCTGGAGTTCAGTTATGGTGATCATATTAGTCAGTGTTTTCCAGAGAAACAGAACCAATAGGAGAGAGAAAGAGACAGGGAGATGAAATCAGGCATTGTTTAGCATGATTATGGGGGAAAAGACATCCCAAGATCTGCAGTCAGCAATCTGGAGACTCAGGAGAGATGGTGGCATAGCTCCAGTGTGAAATCTGGCAGGCAGGTTTGACACTCAATGAAAGCCAAAGTTTCAGTTTGAGTCTAAAGGTGGGAAGAGACCAATGTCCCATCTCAATGCATTCAGGTAGGAGGAAGCTCCTTTTTACTCCTAGGAAAGTCAGCCTTATTCTATTCAAGACTTCCACTGATTGGATGGGACCCACCCACATCATTGGGGAAGTCTACTTTACTCAGTCTATGAATTCAATACAGAAAAAGATATACATAAGATGTCATTTAAATTTTTTAAAAATCATTTCTAATCAAAATGTAGCATTTTAATTGTGTTTTTAGAGTTTTAAGTGTCCTTAATTTTTCAGCTTATTCTTAAAAAATCAATTTCACTTTATTCAAAATTCCCTTTTGGAAAACATTAAATGGTGACCCATATAATCTTAGACTTTACATGCTTTTTGATAAATGTAACATTAAAAGTAGCATGGGTAGTAATTTAAATTACATATATAAGATGTACATATATTATTCTCCAGAGGAAATAAAACTGTTAAGAACTCTGATTTTAGTTAAGGTTCTCCAGAGAAACAGAACTGATAGAAGATGTGTGTCTGTGTGTGTATACATATATACATATATATATATATGTATATATGAGAGAGAGAGAGAGAGACAGAGAGTGAGAGAAGAGGTGAAGAGAAGACATTTATTAGGAGAATTGGCTTATCTGATTTCAGAGGCTAAGAAGTCTCATAATAGGCCATGTGCAAGCTGGAGAACCAAGAGAGTTGTTAGCATGGCTCAGTCCAAATCCAGAGGCCTTTCCAGACTTTACCACTAATCAACGCACTATATTTAGAAAGGTATCATAGTAAGTCTCTATTTCAATTTAAGATTCTCTATTTTCAGTGACAATGAAGGACAAAGGGTCAAATTTTATAATTATTGTGAAAAGAGATTATAGAGAAAGGGCCTGGATAATACAAAAATAGAAGAAAGAACCATCTATCTGGGGCAGAGAATCAGCAGTGATATTACTCGAAATATGGAAATTAATAATATGTATGGTTGAGTTTAAGGTCTAAAACATAAAAGTTAAATCTAAATCTAAAATACGTGATTTAACTCTCTAGAATATATCTACGCAATTATATGAAACAAGCAGGCTGATTCTCAATACTTTGTCAATAATAAAGGTTTTTCCAAATAGTATTGAATAAATATCAAAGTGTCTTAAAAAAAAGCCTTAGACCATGAACCATAGAGAAAAAGGCAAGGTTTGCCATGAAAAGTGAATAACCTTTTTACTTCCAGTTGTGATGCGATCATACAAACCATTAGCACTTTCATTTCAGTGAATTATGCCAGTTCTTGCTTTACCTTGTCAAGATTATATGTATGATTATATAAGCCAAACATGCTTCCAAGCTGTAACTCACACCAAAATAATAAAGACTGTGAATGAACTGACTATATTCTATACAAAACAAAATCTTACACTTATTTTAGATTTGAAAATATTTGGGCAATAGGTTAATTAGATCTCTTTTGAGTGTTTTGTTTGGGATGTGTGTGCGTATGAATATGAGTGTATGTCTTTGTATGTGTCATCAGCTCAACCTACCTTGAAGAAAAAAAATGATAAAATAAATAAATAAAATATATATTATCAGAAGTCGGTAGAGATAAAAAGTACAAAATTTGATGAAGATCTCTGTCTTGTTTATCATTACACAAGAAAGGAAAAAATTGGAATATAAGACAAAAATTATTTTTTTCATACTAGCTACTTTTGAACACTGCCCAACAATTTTTCATCCATTAAAATAAATATGAGAATCAAATATTTCAAAGCAATGCTATAAAATACTTGTATGTAGAAGTTTGTTGATACCCTCCTCAGCATCCTGTCCATGTCTTATTTTATATCAGCACAATTCACAATTGCAAAAACATGTAACGATCCCAAATGCCCATCAATAAGTAGATTAAGAAATTGTGATATAAATAAATAAATAAATATATAATAATACTATTTAGCCATAAAACGAAAAAAAAATAATGGGATTCACAGCAACCTGGATGGACTCAGAGACTATTATTCTAAGGGAAGTAATGTCTGAATGGAAAACCAAACATTGTATGCCCTCTCTCGTATTTGGGAACTAAGCTATGAGGATGCAAAGGCATTAGACTACTACAATGGACTTTGGGGACTTGGGAGAAAGGGTGTGGGGCATGAGGAATAAAAGACTACAAATTGGATAGTGTATACTACACAGGTGTTGGGTGCATCAAAATCTCACTAATCACCTCTGAAGAACTTATTCTTATAATCAAACACCACCTGTTCCCTAAAAACCTATGGAAATAAAATAAAATGAAGAAATTTTCTGTATGCATACCACATATTTTTAAACTTTTTTCACAGGTTCATTGAGACATAATTTATATATTATTTAATTCACTCATATAAGGTATAAAATTCAATTGTTTAGTGCATTAAGTGGGTGAATATGCAATCACCACAGTATAATTCTAGAACATTTTTATGCTCCTTAAAAGAAAGCTTGCACCCATTAGCAATCTTTCCTCATTTTCCCCACTCTTTCTTTAAACCCCTCCCAGCCCTAGGCAACCATCCATCTTCTTCCTAAGGATTTGCCTATTCTGGAAGGATTTGCCTATCCTGGACATTTCATGTAAGTGGAATCATAATATATAGTTACATGTGACTCGCTACTTTCACTTATTATGTTTTCAATGTTCATCCTTTTTGGAGCATGTATTAAATACTTTTCTTTTTCATTGCCAAGTAATATTATATTTTATGGACAGGCCACAGTTTATTAATCTACTCCTCAATTGATGAACATTTCTGTTGTTTCCTACTTTTTGTTGCTATAAATACTTTTATGCTACTTTTTGTGTAGACGTTTGTTTTAATTTTTTTGGTGTATACATAGGAGTGAATTACTGAGTCACGTGGTAATTCTATACTTAACCTTTTGAAGAACTGTTTCATTTTTCTGCATGTTGCTTGCCAATTATCCCAGCACCATATATTGAAGAGTGTCCTTTCCCCACTTTATGTTTTGTTTGCTTTATCAAATATCAGATCTGTAGATTGTTTTGGGTAGCACTGAGATTTTGACAATATTATTTTTTGAATTCATAAATATAGGATATTTTTCTATTTATTCATGTCACTTCCAACTTCTTTCATCAATGTGCTATAATTTTCAGCATACACATCTTTCACACCCTTCATTAAAATTACTCCTTAGTATTTTATTTACTTATATATTTGTTTTGATGCTACTATAAATGTAATTACTTTATTAATTTATTTTTCAGATAGTTTGTCATGGGTGTTTAGAAACAAGAATACTATTTGTATGTTAATTTTGTAACTCTCAACTTTATTGAACGTGTTTATCAGCTTTAACGGGTTTTTTTGGTGGAGTCTAAGATTTTCTTTATGTTAGGATTACATTTTCACAAAACAGAGACAATCTCACCCCTTCCTTTCCTAGTTGGATGCCTTTCATTTCTTTGCCTTGTATAATTACTCTGGCTAGTAGATCACATACAATGTTTTCAGCATTTGTAATGTGACATCAAATCCATCTGTTGTAATACATTGATTTTCACTTTTCAACTTGAAAACCTGGACATTTATCACTACTCTCCCTTTCTCTTGGTCTAGTCCTTATTAAAAAAAAAAACCTACCAATCTAAACTAGAATAATTATTTTTCTATAAAACAATTTCAAAGGCATTTTAAAAATTTAACAATTTTTAAACTTTCTATGTCAATGATTTTAAATTGTGGTCTCTCAAAACAAATCCAATACCTTTAGTAGGAAAAATTATGTTAATTCTTACACTATCGTTGGGTCCAGCCAAGAGTTGATATTAATAGATATGCTTATTTATTACCTTGTTCTAACGGTTGTAGTGAAAGTCTTGAAAATCAAGTAAAAATTTGTAAAGATTGTAATTGGACAAACTCCCTCTCATGAGTCACACAGTTAATCCAAAATATTATTTCTAACATCATAAAGCCAACAAGTAAATATGACAGTGTTTAAAAATAATCCTAATAAGTATATTCTAGAAATGAAACATTAATTGATACTATTTATTGACTATCTCATATTTATTTACATAGAAACAAAGGAATCAAAAGCATATTATGTAACATGCAAATGACTAAAAATACTTGAGATAGCATTGCTACATAAATGCTATGTAAATGCTGACAAAAGTAAAAATGCCATTTGCTACATTTGCTAAATATATTGTGACACATTATAAGTATTCTAAAGATATATCACTAATGCTTGGGTCAAGTGGGCAAAAATGATTCTAAGTATTTAATTGCCGAAAAATTTAGTACAGGGGATAGTATTCATGTGATGGAAAAATTTTAAGTGGAACTGAGAGATTAGAAGCAGCAGGAAGTTTTAATAACATACCAGGTACAGTGTATAGGATACAAGACAGAACTGTAGGGAAAATCTGACCCTTTCCAGCATAGCTAGGAGACATGGCTAACTCCACCTGTCCCCAGGCCTTATGTAGAAGTTGAACAGCTCCAAACCAGGTAAACAGAACAATTTTCCAAAGTCAATCAATTTATGACATTAAAGCACTTCTAAAATTTAACTTCTGACTTAAATTAGACAAAATGGATAAATTTTGACGATTTTTCTTTACCAATGATTTTAACACAGTCTTTATTTCCCAAAGATTACTGAAGGCATGTGAAATCATTGGAGATTCTATTTTTCTGACAAAATATTTAAGAGCCTTCCTTTTCTTCTAAGCCAAGTAATTAGGGCTCCTTTGTATATACATCACATACACAACACTTCTAGACAGGAAAAGATCTAGCAGTTGTAAGTTTTTCTTTCTCATTTTATGAACCCTAACACAACTTCCACAGACCATCTATGACATGAACTTTCTGACTTTTCCTGTATTTCCCTCTTTCATGATTAGTCATTCCACTTTAGGACAAGAATTTGCCATACAAGATCCTCTCTCATATAACATTTCTTTCCTTCATAACTTTTCTTACCATAAATACATCTTCATATCCACAACTTTCTTTAGATCTCTCTCCCTGGCTGATTTCTGATGCCCACCCACACCTAAAAGGTCAGATAACACAAAGCAAAACAGAGAAGAGCCTTAGATTTTGAGAGAGACCTGTCTGCCTGAAGTTCTTGGGATTCCATGACGACAACAGAGGTTTCTCCTAAAATGGGTTTTTGTAGCACCTTCTGTTTTTCTTTAAGGAGTCCCAGTCTGTCAGAAATTACCTTAGTTCCTCTCATGTGGGCACTGAGTGGCAACAAGACAGACTAGGGAACAGCTGGCAACAAGACAGACAACTGAGCAGAAAGAGAAAAACTTACTACAGTCCCCATTGTAAAGATGGATAAACTGAGGCACCATGCAGTTTAAAAATTCATGTTTACATAGAGTTGGGCTCCACAGCTCACTCTCTTAACCATCCTGTAATTTTGCCTAATCTATGCCCAGTCACTGATGCACCTGTATGGTACCTCATGGCCCCCTTAGAGCTTAGAATCTGGGTTTCATTCCTGCTCTACAGCTATATAATTTAACAATTTTCCTCTGAATTTGTTGGATTCTAACCCTATATTTCTAAAATTTTATTAATATTACTGAATCTTAAAGGGAGCTTTAAGATGTCTTTAGTCTTTAGAAATATTAAACCTATAAACAAAGGACTATATGAAGTTAAACTGTATTCAAATTTCTACATGTTTTAAGACATTGAGGCAACATGTTAAGAAACACACCTAAGAAACTGCAACCAATCTACTCTGGACAAAAATTTAGATACAATCTCTTCAAAATAAGCTGCCTAGTGGTATTTATACACATTCTTCCATATATCAACAATATCTTACATGCTCATAGCCTTAAAAATAACGAAAAAGTGTCAGAATTATAGGCCTTACACATTTCTGTTGGCTTGAAAAAATGATACAAAATGCATAAACTTCTAGAGTGATCAGTTTAATAAAGGAGTTCATACCAAAGGTGGTAATACTAGGAATCAAAGAGGGCTAAACACTGCAGGTTCTTAAAGGTGAAAGTTAATAAAACCTTGTTTTTGGTTGTGAATCTTTGCCTTACAACATTATACACATAATTCTCCCCACTTTTTTCCTCTTGCAAAGATGTGGTGATGAACCAGGTTTGCTCGTGCAGATGACAATACTCTTGAAAATCCTGGCAGAGAAAAAAAATGAAGGGATTATGGTTCACTTAATCATCTCATAAATTACAACTTATTACTCCTGTGACTCTTGCATAGCTCCAGAAAAAAATATGTGAGAGACATGAAATGGCTGTTTGCTACCAATATTTTATGTGATGTTTCATTTTTTGATTCCTTGAATAACACAACGCATTAGCCTATTTATGCCAGAGGTTACAATTTTTTGAATTTTTGCATAAGTGAAAAATCAGACCTTGTCGATGACATTTAGCAGTAGGATATAAGTAATTCCCACATGCTTAGCATGGAACACTAGGCATAAGTAGATTAACACAATTATTAAGGCATAGCTATTCAAGTAACTAATTATACAACTTTTTTTTTTCCTCATCTCTAAAACATAGTAAGGGATCAGTTATTTAAAAAATACAGTGACAAGTATTTTATTTTTAACTCAGTTTTGGTTTGTTAAGGCCATTGCTTGGCATAAAAAAAAACAAAACAAAAACAGGAGGAGAAACAAAAATACAAACATGAAATAGAAGCAGTAGCAGAAGAAAATGAAGAGGAACAATGAAATGAGAAGAAAATATACAATGGAAGAAAGGAAAAAGAACAGGTGTGGGAATTAAAAGGCCTATTATGATACCTTTTATCCCCTCCTCGATTCATAAAATTTGAGTAACTCCAAGAGTATCACAACAAAAAACAAGCAAAAGGATACACAAATGGTCACCCCCTAAATTTTGTTAAGAATGAGATAATGCTGCCATTCACACCTAGCTGAGGCACCAGCAGGAGGAGGGCACCCTCCAGAGATTGCAGGAGAAGGAGGAGGACTATTCGCCCTAGAAGTACCACCACCACTGCCACTGAGGCCTTCGTTACACCACCCACAGTTTCCTCCCCACCCCAGAATGAGATGGGCCCTGCAGTGCTCCTACTCCCCCGTCCCGGCCCCCAGACTTCCTACTGCTACCACCACTAGCGCCGATGCCAATACAACCACTGTCACCCTCAATGAACCAGCCCACCCTACCAGGCTCCTACCACCTGGTCCCCGTGGGTGTCCTCCTACCGCTCCAGTGGAGCTGCAGTCTCCATCTCCACCACCAACTGCATGAGGAAAGCTGCAGAGCCATGTCATCTGCTCGACCATACCACTGGCGACTCCTCCTCCTCCTCCTGCAGCCTGGCTTGGAGCAGCCAGGCAGGCAAAGCCAGAAAAGCCCAAAACGGGACTCAGGCAGTGGAATAGTTAGAGCATCACCTTGTCACGCTGGTGACTTGGTGGCAGGGATCAGTTTCATTGAAGGCACTCACACCCACCTTCCAAAGTCCAGCCTCTCCTTCTGGCTAAAGCTGGCCAGGAACTGGGGCCTGGGGTTGGAGTGAGTGCCTTCACTGAAACCAGCCACTGGCCAAGTCCAGCTGTCCAGGAATTGCTGGGCCCACCAAGGCTGCCCTCTTCAGGGAGCCCGAGTAGGAGAAACTCAGACCCAGCCAGCCCTTCCCACCCAAGGGCTGGTTCCCATTCCTGACACCTCCACCCCCACCGAAAGTGCCCTGTACCCCACTTCCCCCATGGTGCCTACTACTCCCTGGCCGTTAGTCCCAGATGGTCTTCCCAACACAGAGCATGAGGGTGGGCCGGGAAACCACAGTGGGTGTGGGGGCCCTGCCGTGCAATCTAGCTCGGGTGGGAGAAAATCGCCTTCTAGAATCTGGAGTCTGGAAAGAGGAGAACAATCCCTTACTTGGAGACAACCAGAAGAAGGAGGCCACTGCTGTCACTGCCGCTGCCACCTCCTCAGCCCGCCAATGCCGCTGGCAGTGTAGCCCCCATAGCACCCCTAATCTGCCCCCGTCACTAATAGTGTAACCCCCGGATAGCACATCCAACACACCCTAGTTTCAGGCAATGTAAACCCAATATCCCCCCCAAAGCACTCCCCTCACACCTCAGGGAGCATACCACCCAGTAGTGCTCACAATCTGACCCAGCCACCCACCAGTTCAGCTCCTGATGACGCACCCCCCAGTCACTGGCAGTGCAGCACCCAACAGCGCCCCTAAACCACCGCCCACTGCCAGCATTGTAGCTCCGGATAACTCCACCCAACCCACCACCTGCCGTGGGCAGTGCAGCAGAAGTTAGTGCACCTAATCCTTCCCCAGCCACCAGCAATACACATTAGTGTACACAATCTGCCTCCTCCCATCATCTCTGCCACCATGGGGAGTATAGCCCCAGATAGCCAGCCAACCTGCCCCACCACCAGCAATGCAACACCAGAGACTGCCCCCAACCAGACCACTGCCACAGGCAGGGTAGCCTCTAGCAGTGAGCCCCAATAGGACACCCAACCCTTGTCCCCAGAGGTGTACAGGGCATCCCTGGAAAACTCACCTACCCCATCACATTTCTACCACTGTGGCCGAGCTGCAGTCTCCGATGTCACCACCAACCACAGTGAGGCGAGCCATGGTGGCACAGGCTCCAGCCTCCAGCATGTGGTGGTGCCTCTTCCTTCTAGTCCTCCAGCCTGGCAGGAGAAGCTCCTGCTGCCGGCTGCCCTCCTACTGCTCTGTTGCCACCACCAACCACAGCAAAGTAGTGTCCCAGGCTCCATCCATCCTCCAGCCTCCAGCAGGCGAAAGGTTGCGGCCTCTTCCAATTCTGTAAGTTGGGCACAGAGTAGCTCCTCCACTTCACACAGAAGACCCTGAAATGAGGTGATGGGACCTCAGCATGCTTTATATACCCAGGTTAATGCAAATGTGGTTCATGGACTACACGTTCTGATTGGACGAGAGAAAAGCCTCTAGGCCTACTCTGATTGGACTTTATTTTCATGCTGTGATTGGTTGTGTTAAGACTTGCTCTCATCCAATCAGAACATGACCATAAAGTCCAATCAGAGTAAGCCTGGAGGTTTTTTCTCATCCACTCAAAACATGCAGCCCAGGAACCTCCATGGGCATAACTGCAGTATATAAATGATGCTGAAGCGAGAAGAGGGTTTTTCAGGTTCTTTCATCTTCTTGTGGGGTTTTTCACTGCGAAGTGTAGAGGACTAGGAATTAGGAGTCACTGGCCTCGTATGCTGGAGGCTGGAGCTGCGGGAGCGCGGCTCGCCTCGCTGCGGTGGTTGGCAGCGACGGAGATAGCAGCGAGGCTGGAGCGGTAGGAGAAGGAAACAGTTTTGGGATAGATGGAGGGGAGTGAAGAGGGTAGATAGTGCCAAAGGGAAAAAAGGATAGCTTAGTTGGGGAAGGAGATGCAAAAAGTTGGTGGTGAAAAGATGGTGGGGAAAAGTGTTTTTGGGTAGATGGAGGCGGAAAAACAGGGTGGCAAGCAGGACAGAAGGAAGGTTTTGCAGAAAGAGGGTGGGTAAAAAGTTTAAAGGTAGATAGAGCGGGAAAAGAGGGTGGCAAGTAAGAGGAGGAAAGAGAGGGAGGTGATGGGGGAAAACGGGGGCGAGCAGTAGGGAGAGAAGGTTTTGTGAAAAGAAGGGTGGGGCAAAAATACAGTGGGGGGGACAAGTTTTTGGGTAGAGGAGCAAAAGAGGGTAGCAAGTGGGAGAAGGAAACAGGGTAGCCAGCAGGAGGAAGACAAGGTTTTGTGAAAAGACAGTGGCAGAAAAGAAAGAGCGTGGAGAAAGAAAAGACGGTGGGTGAAATGTGTTTCGATAGATGGAGTGGAGAAAGAGGGTGACGAGGAGGAAAGAGGGTGGTGAGAGGGAGCAGGGATAGAGTGTTGGGAAAATGACGGAAAAATAGTTTGGGGTAGATGGAGGGCAAAAAAGAGGGTGGCAAGCAGGATGGGGAAAGAAGAGCACGAGTGGTAAAGGGAAGAGACTTTGAAAAGATGGTGGGGAAAGTTCTGGGGGGTAGATGGAGGGGGAAAAGACGGAGGTGAGCAGGAGTGGGGAGAAGGCTTTGTGAAAAGACGGAGGGGAAATGTTTTTGGGTACATGGAGAAGGGAAAGAGAATGGCAAGGAGGAACGAGGGGAAAGATGATGAAGAAAACAGTTTTTGGGTGGATGAAGGGGGAAAAGAGGGTGGTGAGCAGCAGGAGTGGGGAGAAGGTTTTGGGAAAAGATGGGGGGAAAATGCTTTTGCTTGGATGAAGGAGCAAAAGAGGGTAATGAGAGCGGGAGGGCGAAAAGAGGGGGGGCTAGGGATAAGGGGAAAAGACGGTGGGAAGAAACTGGGGAACGGGTTTGGGTAGATGGATGGGGAAAAGGGTGTTGAGCAGGAGAGTAGAGAAGGGTTTGTGAAATGTGGGTGGGCAAAAAATGGTGAAGTTTGGGGGCAGATGGCTGAAGAAAAAGTTTGGCGAGAGGGAGAGGGCCAAAGGCGGTCAGGAAAAGAAGGTAGGGAAATAATTTTGGGGGACAAAGGTTTGGGATAGATTTTTTAAATAAGATCTTTTGTATTTTTGCTTGTGATGAGTTCCTTATTTTGTGTATGAACACCTTGCCTGATGCATGGTTTGCAAATAGCTGCTTCCATTTTCTGGGTTGTTCCTTCATTTTTTAAAAAATTTATTTTAATTTAATTTTTTTTAGACGGAGTCTCACTCTGTCGCCCACGTTCAGTGCAGTGGCACGATCTCGGCTCACTGCAAGCTCTGTCTACTGGGTTCACGCCATTTTCCTCCCTGGGCCTCCTGAGTAGCTGGGACTACAGGCGCCTGCCACCATGCCCTGACAATTTTTTTGTATTTTTAGTAGACATGGGGTTTCACCGTGTTATTCAGGATGGTCTCGATCTCCTGATCTGGTGATCCACTGGCCTCGGCCACCCAAAGTGTTGGGATTACAGGCGTGAGCCACTGTGCCTGGCCTGGAAACATAACTTTATTTTTTAGTTTTGTATTGTATATATACTTTAATAGCCCTGAGTTTTAATAAAGTTGCCTTTAAAATATGTATCTTATTTTTCAGAAATATACCCTAAGGCATGTGATTAGTTGGGTGGCATGTTCTGTAGTTTTTACAATTGAAGGATTGTCATTCCTTTATACAAGAAAATAAATAAAGGTGAATTTTTATCATATGCTAGAAGAAAGAAGGCAGATACTAAATAATAAATACTGTATGCTTCCATGTAAATAAAATTTGAAATTATATAAAGACAGAATAAAACTTTTCTGGGGTTGAAGTGGGGAATTTCATTGGCAAAGGTCATGCAATAAATGTGTAGGTGAAGGGAATATTCTATATTTGATTGTGTAGGTGATTATCTAGATTTATGAATTTGTAAAACTGAACTGGACTAAAATGTGTGCCTTATATGCAAATTATAATTCTATAAAATTGATTAAAACTAGTTAGGAGAGAATCAGTCAAGGGGAAAAGAGACAAAATGCATGTGAAAAAATAATGCCAATGCACTAGAATTATCTTTGGTGACATTAAATATAGCCTGGCCTTCTCTTAATTCTTTTCAAAATTAATGTAGATTTCTCAATCCTTTGATACTTTTTACTCAACACATCTTATATTCTCATACATGTTAATGTATGACTACATAGGAGAGGACTCTTACAGTTAGACTGGAACAGCTTGATATTTATATCTAGAGATGTATTGGAAACATAACACTGACCCGTGAGCAAGATGAAAATGGCATGTGCTAGTGATTCATTAATATGTTGCTTGAAGTTTAGTGCCAACTGGTCTACATCATTGAGAATGTTTAGTTTGATGGTTTACACAACTTGGTTTAAGAAGTATATGACCAACAATGTATGAGAGAGCCTGCTATAAAGATTTTTCTGCACTTCCCTTAAATTATTACAGTAAGCTCAAATCTTGAAGGTTAATATACAGATAAAATGTGTCCGTGAGACTGAGAAAGGATCTTTAGGGAGAAAGGCTCTGTTCCCGACAGACAGACTTTCAATGATTTCCTGCATTTTATTTTTGTTGTACTTTACCTTTACCTTTATTAAACACTAATAAGGTGGTTCTTATAGGGCCTCATAGGTCTTTTTAGTTTTCCAACCTATTCATACTTGGTGCAAACCTGGTAATTTTTTGCATGATAGTATTGGGATTTTACTCCGAGGCTAGGCTTCACACTGTAAAAACAGCTTTTTGGAATTGTATCATTTCAGTCTTTCCATCGTGTTCCACTGTCCCAACCACACGCACACCAGATATGAAGACTACAAGCAACCTCAAAAAGTAACACATGTATAGTAGATGTTTTTACCTCTTGTAAAAATCTAAGGAAAATATACTAAAAATGAAGGTATCAGTAAAACAGTATCATTTTAGGTTGACCTCGAGTATTTCAACATCAGTCTGGCTTCAGAATAATACATTAGCAAGGAGAAACGGGGTACTTTTGTGGTTTTTTACACCTGTTATTTCAATTGAAATTGAAAAGAACTTGAAGTAACTAACCATAAGGAGAAGGTTTTATCAGTATTGAAATAAAATAACAGAAAATGCATTTGTGGGTTTGACCTCAGGACGGAATTTAAATAGTCAATACTACCTCTAACTCTCATTCCCCCTTCTCTGAGCATCAGCTTTATTCTTATTCCATCTTACTTAATTTGGCACTGACAGATACAGACTCATTCTTACAACGTATACCATCAGAAAGTGAAACCTTCACTCTCTCCAACTCTTGAAAAATCTGAGATGCACTTTGACTATTCTCAGATCATGGATCTATTACTTGGATCAAAAAGTACTGCACAGGAAAGTAGATACTATAGTCTCTGACATTACAGTTTCAAGCTTGGAGTGAGAAAGGGATAGCTCCCTAACAAGGGAGTATCATAGAAATGATATTTTCATGGTCATACTTTTGTGAACTGGGCAGACATCCCTTTATGTAAACTACATCTCTACTTTGAACAGATAAATATCCATGCATATACAAAATTATGCAGTAATATAAGCATGACTTTTCATTAAAATTTTTAACCAAAACAGTCTATTTAGGTGAATAAATACTGATACAGGAGATAGTTCTGCTTGAATGATCTTTACCCTTGGGGAGACATACATAAAAGAATGTCATACTTTATTATGATATGACTATCCAGTATATTTATGAGTAAACTTTCATAATACATTTCTCTATTGTCTAAAATAAGCACAAAAACCCTTATAGTTAATTAATATCCCTTTTTAATATACAGAATGAATATAAGAAAATAGCACAAATGGTATTATGCCAGCACACAGAAAGTGTTCCAGTTAAAAGTCAATCCTGTATTTTGAGAACTTGACAAAATCATAATTGAAAATAGTGTATTATCTTACATGCAGATGTTGTGTAATCAGGGACATCCAAAACAACTTACATCCAAATATTTCACAATGAGTTTTTGACATATTCTGTGAAGTATTATAAAACCATGCCCTCAGGAATATAAAAGCACAAAGGGAGCCAGGACTCCAAATAGCCATTTATTCATTTTCTGAGGTTAGATACAATGAGGACTGCATTTTCAACATTATCAGGGCCAAAGAGACGTTGGAGCTTAAAGGATGACATCCAATTTCATAGCAATCTGTTAAACTATAAGCCAGTCTAATGACCCAAATGTTCACCATATTAATTACCATCTTGAGTGATGATGCTGTGAATACAAAGGAACACTGCATCTCCAAAATATACTACGTTTATATGACATCAGACCAATTTGATGGAAAGAAGGCAAATTGTGAATGGTAATTTTGTTTTTTAATTGTTTTCATTGTGTGTACTCATATCTGAAAATATAATACCATGTAATTAGAAAAGTTATCACAGAAAATAGACTGGAAGCCTTAGCTTTTTATATCAGATATTTTGCACACAAACACAGCGTTTTACTGATGATCTATGGCTCCAAAATATTGGTAGCTATAATTATGCTTTGTAAAACAGAAGCTATGAATGACTTACTACAGAAAGACACAATCATTTCCTTACTCATTCACTGCTAGTAGACCCTGAGGCACAGCATTTCCTGCCCAGATACCTGATTATTAATCCAGTTTTTGTTAGGGGTATACTAACATTAACTAACGGAGATCGTTGTTTAAACCAGTTAATGTAGAGAAATGCTGTAGGAACCGAAATATTCCTTTTAAATTAACAAGTGTTCTTTCTAGGTAGACAAAGTTACATGAGGACCCAAATGTATACTAGAAAATCATTTGATGAATATGGAATTAATAAAAGAATGTTGTTATATGTTTTTAGTACTTTGTTGGTGCCAGGTTGAAGACATGTGGCCCTAGATAGGATAACTCTACAGAAGAGAATTTAATTTGTTTTCCTGCTTCGCCAGAAATCCAACAATTAAGTCAGTGACTCTATTTTCCAATATTCATTTCCTCCGTTTTCTTATCTCTTTTTGATTGATGGTATCATTTCTTTATTTTATTTTCATTGACATGGAATTCATTTTGGCTAAAATGACTTTTTGACTGTATATATATATATAATTTTAAAATCAATGAAAAATATTGTTTCTCTACATCCAAGATTATCCCTCTATATTCTCTAAAGTTGATACTGTGAAACAGTCCAGATGTAAGTCTAGGAATGGCAGTATGAAATACTGTAAAACTGGAAGCAACGTTTTAGGTAATCCATAGGGAAAATGAAACTCAATAAAATTGACTCTAGTTAATGTAATGATGCGTTTATTTTATATTTTTCATACAAGTATTTTTTCATATTTTAAAATTTCAAAGTTAAGTATACATGTGATTACAGTTCCTCACAACTTCTTTAAGGTACTTTATCTGGCAGTCACTAGCAGATGTGTTTGTCTAATTCTTAGGTTTTTTTTTTGCCTCATAATTTTGTTCACATTTGCTGTGGAGATTTTAGAAATCACCTAGATTGTTTGGTACAGGAAAATCAACCACGGGCTGCCTAATTACTGACAATCTTTGTTTTTCCATGGATACATTTTCACCCTTACATACATTGATGGTTTTGGTTAATCCTTTCCGCAAACAACCATACGTCCCATGACAGCTTGCTGTATATTAAATCAAACTTTTTATATTGAAAGTGGATAAGGTAAGCCAAGGTGTTTCAGAAGAAAATATTTGGTTAAATATTTTTAAAAATAAGTTATAGCTTGAAAGTTTCACAGGCAGTCCTAACAAACGAATTGGGAGAAATAGTCCAAATACATGAAACACATAAAAAAAGAATCTATATCAAGTGTAATAAATTGTTTACATCTCAGGTTTTTTCTGCTTTGAATTTTGTCTTGACATTTGACCACATACGTTTCTGTTGTATTCACTTCTAAAAATAGAACAGGAAAGACGTGGACAACAAAAATAGGATATGAATTGAGAGAAGACATGAACTTTCAGAAGAGGAGAAGCATGAAATAAGGATAATTAGCATCGAGATATTAAATCTCAACAAACTAGGTCATGGTGGTGTGGATAATGATGAAAGCATGCTTGATATGTAAACTAGCAATTTGGTCGAGCGAGTAATTTTGACATTCAGATTGAATACAAATAGTTTAATAAAATGAGACTGCAAACTGCATAGTGTGCTCACATAATTGCTTTTATTTTTTCAAATGTTTTCCTTGCTCCGAATTCAGGTCTGACAGAGGAACAGATGATACAAATAACAGTTGATCCCCTTACATCATCTAGCTAGGCAAAACGATGTATATATACTACTATCAATAGAAGTTTTCTTCTTTTCCTTATATCACTAATCTTATTTTTAAATTTTATCTATTTCAATTTATACCTTTTATTTTTCTTTTATTACCTAAAAGGTGCTATATGGATAACTTTCAGGGAAGCTTGGATTACTGCAACATTTGTTCAATATGTGACATTTCCAGTTCCTCCATAATATTCCAGTTAAGTGTGTATGACCCATTAACCTCCTCCTCCTTTGTGTTTCAGTGCACAGACTTCTCTCATTAATCATCTGTACAACTAAAAATTCAGTTCTTTTTTAAAACTCACATCAGACTAAAACTTTAGAGATTTGACAAGCACTGGATACTTTTTTATTTTCAAAAGAATAATCAAAATGTCTCATAATTATCAAAATGAGGCTTAGATGGGGGAATATGTTTAAGACAGACTGACTGAGGGGGAAAAAAAGAGAAATAACAAATCCTTGGGTCCAAGTACTCTAGTGACAAGCTTCAAGTATAAATGCGAATCCTTTTAGTTGAATGAGTCACTCATTCTAGTTTAAGCAGATAATGCTGATATCAGACATTTTGGTATTTTATATATAATTGGTAGGATTGATAATTCATTTTATAGAAAATTGGCTCATTTATCTTTGGGATAGCATGAGATACGAAAATTAACTCTAGAAAACAGAAAATAATTTTACTTCAATATTTCCAGTACATCTTTTGGGGCGTTTCATTTTTTAAGGTACTTTTTTTTATAAGTACCTATAAGCATATGATAACAACATCAGCACACTAGCAAACACACTGTTAAATTTTGTGTAAAGAGTTATTGGCTTATGGATTCAAACATTTACAAGGCTACTATATACCTCACTAAGAAAGCATGATTCATTTGTCACTGACAAGATAGAATAGTATGCCTTTTTTTTGAAAGCCCAGAGATTATATTAACTTAGAGAATGAATATAAAATTGCTTTGCATTTTATTGCTATAGGAATAATTTTATTTAAATTGCTTAGTGACTTTTTGCTATTTTGATTTTGTGGTGGTGGTGGTTGCTGTTAAATTCCTTCATTCTAGCCATATTTTCTCCTCCCAATTTTTTCATTCGTTTATTGATAATATATTTATTAATTCATTTATTCATTATTTAATTCATTTATTATGTGAGTAAACATTGAGTTGGACCACCTGATGTAGATATAAAAATGAATTAAATTTTTCTTGCCATCAAGCATAATTGAGGCAGACATAAAAATATTTGACAAATATTATAATTGTTACAGTCGAAGTCACTGTTAAATAACAAAGTAGCACAGTTTGAGCTTAAACTTCACCTAGAGAGTAGAGGAAGGCTTCATAAAAGCAGGGCATGAACTCCTCAACTTTGAAGGTTGAGGAGGCTCACTTAAGAAGGCTGGGGGGTTGGCAGTTATATACAAAGCCTCAGAAAAGTATAACCACATGGAGTAATTGCAGAAGTTGACATAATTAATATTGCTTTGAAATTGCATAGAAGTGGTTACATATAAAACTGGATATGTCAGATAAAGGTCAGGTCCATATGTTCAGCTAAAGAGGTTTAACATTGTTTCTTGAGAAATGGGGAGTCATTTAAAAAAAGAGGAATTATATAAATAGATTTCTGTATTAGTGAAATTATCCAAGGAACAGTGAAGATGACTGAGTTTGTAGTCAAAACTGGAGTCGGAGAGACAACAGAATAATTCAATCATGTATATATGGGAGGAGGAGAGTCAATTTAACACAGGCATAGTGGAAATGATGAGCAAAGAATAAATATAAGAAATCATAATAAATTTCAGAGATTATGAATTTGGAGTCAGTATACATACAGGACAAATAGAAGTGGTGGATGCATAAGAAGAAGTAGTTTGACAAAGATCAATTTTCTATGAAAGAAGAGGTGCAGTGCACATTTTGCCTTAAAGTAGCTGAGGGTCCTTCGGGTAGAGATGTTTAGCGTTCACTAAAATATACAGCAAAATTCTAGAGTAAAGATAATAGAATTAACAAGATTTTATGCTGCAGGTATAGCATTAGCAATTTTCAGTGCACAGTTAGTAGTCAAACTCTACCCACTTCACAGTAACTATATTGTATTTGACTAGAAATGATTTTTTTGAGAAATAGATTTTCAATAAAAGTTATCTTTAGCTAAGAAGCGAAAAGAGTGGGTATCTAGAATCTAAATAAAAAAGTATTACTTCCCTATGGAATAATTTTTCTTTCTGTCAAGCAACAGTTGAGTAATGGGAGTTATATTGTCCCTCAGGGGCCAAAACTGGCTACGTAAAATAATAATAATAATAAGATTGTACTCTTATGTATAAAGTACGGATATAAATACAGTAAATAAATACACAGTATAACTGTGGCATTAAAATTTAATGGAAGGCAATGACTTGGAAAAAGAAAGTTCATGAATGCTCCTAGGAAAAGGTAAAAAATGAAGTTGAGAAACAATCTGATAGAGGGATGTGTCTTCCTTTTTTTAGTGAAGGTATTTCTGAGTGTCATATGTAATTTGTGAAATCAGCTCTCATACTAAAAGTGACTTAATGGCCACAAAATCACAAAGACTAGTGATCTCCCCCTCTTAACATTCTTACATCAAGTTCAGTCTGACATTCTGACATAGTCTGCACGCTCAGTTGCTGTGGAGTTGCAGCAACTCTGTCGAGTCCATATCCCTAAGGGATCATAAGCTTTTATTTCTGAGTAAGGCAGAAAGTTATTGCCAAGATAATTAGTGTTAGTTATTGGAAGATCATTAATGGCATCAGCATCAAAAATCACTCCAAGTGGGAGAGCTTCCTTTCTCTTATGGAGTTTTCATTTAATAAGCCATGCTTCCACTTAACATCACCAAAGAAATCGGTTGTATTTTATAAAAATTTTTTTAAAGAATGTTTATACTTTTAAAGTGAGCATAGATCTTATATAGCGGATATTTTTAGTTGTATATTAGAAGTTTTTTTCTTAGCACATATAGTCTTCTGCATAAAGAAGCCAAGAAGAAACTATAATGATAAGACTTCTTTGGTACTATCACATAAATAATGAGTTGTAAACAAGCTTAAAAAATACATATATACTATATAGAATATATACTATATAGAATACTTAGGCATGCACTACTTAACTAAGGGGGTACATTCTAAAAATTGTGCCATTCAACATGGTGAAACCCTGTCTCTACTAAAAATACAGAAATCAGCTGGGTGTGGTGGCGCACGCCTGGGGAGGCGGAGGCAGGAGAATCGCTTGAACCCATAAGGCAGAGGATGCAGTGAGCCGAGATCATGCCACTGCACTCCAGCCTGGCTACAGAGCGAGACTTCGTCTCAAAAAATAAATAAGGGCTGGGCGCGGTGGCTCACGCTTGTAATCACAGCACTTTGGGACGCCGAGGCTGGCGGATCACGAGGTCAGGAGATCAAGATCAGCCTGGCTAAAATGGAGAAACCCCGTCTCTACTAAAAATACAAAAAAATTAATCAGGCTTGGTGGCGGACTCCTGTAGTCCCAGCTACTGGGGAGGCTGAGGCAGGAGAATGGCGTGAACCCAGGAGGCGGAGCTTGCAGTGAGGCTAGATGGCGCCACTGCACTCCAGCCTGGGGGACAGAGCAAGACTCCATCTCAAAAATAAATAATAAATGAATAAAATAAAATAAATATACATAAATAAATAAATAAAAATTTAAAAAGTGCCATTAGGTGATTTTGTTATTATGCAACCATCGTTGGGTATACTTATACAAACCTAAATGGTATCGCCTACTACATACCTAGGCTACATGGCAGAGCCTATTCCCGTCGACTACAAACCTGTGCAACATGTTACTGAACTGAATACTGTAGGCAATTTTAACGGTGGTATTTGTGTATCTGAACATATTTAAACATAGAAAAGGTACCTAAAAATACACTATTATAATCTTATCAGACCACTGTTGTATATGCATTCTGTCATTTAGACTGAAAAGTCATTGTGTGGTGCATGACTTTATTGTTTAAAATAAGCAAGTGGCTTCTCTGCCTAACGTATGCATGATGCGAGATCTGAGATTTGTAATCTAATTCCTCTCATGCAGAGTCACTTTGGATAGATAAGAGTAGCCTAAACCGTAGCTGAGGTTAAGAGCAAATGGGTTTGCACCTTTAATTTCTAAATTCTAGCAAGCAAAATTGTTTAAAGTATGTGAAATTAACAGTCTGACTTTAAGTTGTACTTTCGCTGAATTATTTTATTAACAAATGAATTTAAGGATTTTTAAAAAGTATCAATTGACTGTGACCCAGTAAAATTCCATCCAAGAAAGTCAATTTCTTTCTTTCAGTCTTTTCTTGTGCGTTCACTAGAGATCTAGATCTGGGGTAGAAAATGTAAGGTTTTCCTTTCTAACATTTTACTTTCTTATATGAGAAAAGTTTTAACTTAGGGTCCATAAATTGTTGCTGAAAGCAAGGGTCTGTTCAGCTGCAAAAATGGTAGAAAAAATATGAATGTGTGTTCTTTTGTTTATTTTTCCCCCTTTAGGAGAGATTTTTCAAAGGAGTTCTTGACTTGCAAGCATTAACATTTATCTGGTGCTTTTTCGGTTCTCTCTTTCTTTTGTGTTTGGAGGGAGGTAGTATCATTCTTTATTTGGCAGGAGACAGAAAAGTCACCTCCATCACATATTTTTATGGTTCCCCTTTAGCCAGGCTTATGCTTACTGCAGTGACAGCCAATTTCACTTGCTTAGCACAGGAAGAGGGAAGCTGAATTGTGTTGGCTTGCTCTCTCTCCACATCCACTTCTCTCCTCATTGTGCCTGGCCAATACTAAAATCTGTTTGATGAGGCCAGGAAATCTCACATAACCTAACAAATTATATATAATTTTTAAATAAATTTGGTATTAATCATAAATGTTTCATGCCACAGGCATTATAATGAATTTCACTAGAATATTGGTAATTTAAGAACTGAAACATCTATTGTGCCAGTTTGTTTTTTTCTTAAGTGTAAATTAATAGAATTATTTAATGACGTTATTGGAAGTGATTATGAAAAAAAACACAAGAAATAAACCATGAGATAAGAACATTATTCCTTTGCATATTTCAATATGGACTGAAATGCAGTAATACCTTAAAAATCTGATAATAAATAAAACCAGAAAACATTGTCAGCAATCTTCTTTGGGGAAGAAGAAAGCATTTACTTTTGCCATAGAGTATAATACATTTACATTATAATAACACCATACCTGTGTCTTTTATAACCTAGAGAATTGAACTGTTACATGATGCCACTTTTTAATAATGCAGGAAGTTCACCTTGAGAGTAAATAGTAGCTAGAGCTCAGTAAATTAACTGAAGGAAGAGACAAAAACATATGAATAGACAACAGAATGTTTTCCCTTGAGGGAGGAGAGCAATAGAATATTCACAGAAAAGCAATTACTGTGAAACATAGTAAGGTATGCAGAAAAAGTGAAAGGAAAGTTGAGTTTAATAGAACGATGGCAATAAGAAAAACAGGTTATTAAAATGTTAAACTTATCAATACATATCTATATGTAACATCTGTAGATCATCTGCTTCTTGAGTGCATTTATATGCACAACTTACCACTTTTGCTAGATTGTAAACTACATGAGAACAGAATCTGTAATATATTCATTTTAAAATAACTGACATCTCCTGTTAGAATGCCTGTCCTGGGGTTCAGATCTCAGAAACACATTCTGTAATTAGGGTCTATGCGAACATCCAGATCCAACACATATAAATTGCCTGAGAATATTTCCTGATCTAGGTCTAGGTTGTCACTTAGAGGTTCTCTTGAACTTAAAAATCCAGCTCAGAAAAGACTTCCATATGTCTCTCCCCATGTTTCTCTGTGTTAAAACATCTGAGTCCCAAAGGCTAATGATCATTCAAATAGAAAGACAAAATAAGAGCCTTAGCAAAAAGTATAATTTCTAAACCATGCTGCAGCAAAGATTCCCTGGTAAATGTGATATTTAAGGAAATAAGTCTAAACTTTTACCTAATCTAAATTTCAACGGCATAACATTTTTGCCATCATAAAGGCAAATGCTTTGCTAGTTTGGCTTAATTTTTTAAAGTATTGCCTTAATGTCACAGGACACCAACACTTACCCAAAGGTGGCGATTGGGTCAGGGTTTCTGCATTAGAGTCCCTTCTGTAGTCACCAGAAATATGTTATAGGAATAGAGATCTAATCCAGACCCCACGAGAGAGTTCTTGGATCTCATACAAGAAAGTATTCAGGGTAAGTTCAAAGTGAAAGCAAGTTTATTAAGAAAGTAATGGAATAAAAGAATGGCTACTCTATAGGCAGAACAGCCCTGAGGCCTGCTGGTTGCCCATTTTTGTGGTTATTTCTTGATGATATGCTAAACAAGGGGTGGACTATTCATGTCTCCCCTTTTTAGACCAGATAGGGTAACTTCCTGATGTTGCAATGGCATTTGTATACTGTCATGGTACTAGTGGCAGTGTAGCAGTGAGTACGACCAGAGGTCACTCTCATCGCCATTTTGGTTTTGGTGGGTTTTGTCTGGCTTCTTTATTGCAACCTGTATCATCAGCAAGGATTTATGACCTGTATTTTGTGCCAACCTCTTATGTCATCCTGTGACGTAGAATGCCTTAACTGTCTGGGAATGCACCCATTAGTTTTCAGCCTCATTTTACACAGTTCCTATTCAAGATGGAGTTGTCCTGGTTCATGTGCCTCTGATATTAATGCTGTGCCTTAAACTATTATTGCAAGATATCAAGAGGATGTTAATATTCCCTTCAGCATGACTAATCTTTAGATAGGATTCTTCTTATTCTAGGCCTCTGACCTCTCTTTTCTTAGAACATTTACATTGGAACACTTACCATTCCATATTACCTCTTTGCCCCTTTGAGATGCAAATCTTGTTAAAAGCATCTTGCCAGTTTAGAATTTAGGAATATCTTCCTAAAGGATCTGGGAACCATCTCTTTGAAATGTAAATATTTGAGGAGATAGCACCCCAGTTTCCAATCTCCTTGGAAGGGCAGACTCCTAACATCAATGGGTACCAATTAGCACACACAGATGGATGACATAATCTCAAAGAAAAACATTTTGAAAACTCAGGAATAACTAAATGTGCTCCATACATCCCACAGATCAGCCTCCCTTCTAACATCTTGCAGTGAAAACTGCTTACCCTAGTATATAAAAACTCTCCCACTTGTTGTTTCATCTGAGTTGAGTTCAGAGTGAGTTCTGTCCTCTAACATCTACTGCAATGGCTTTGAATGAAGTATTCCTTGCCTATTGAACTTTATCCAGTGCAATTTTTGATTTGACAATAGTTAAAAAAATTAGTCATATCAAATTGATTTTTCATTTACCCTGTAGTTGTTATAAAATCTATTACCTGTGGACTTTGTTTTTGCTGTTTTGAGATAGAGTTTCACTCTGTCACCTAGGCTGGAGTGCGGTGGAGTGATCTTGGCTCACTGCAACTTCTACCTCCTGGGTTCAAGCCATGCTCCTACCTTAGTGTCTTGGACTACAGGTGTGTGCCACCATGCCTGCTAATTTTTGTATTTTTGGTAGAGATGGGGTCTCTCCATGTTGCCCAGACTGGTCTCGAACTCCTCAACTCCAGCAGTCCACCAGCATTGGCTTCCCAAAGTGCTGGGACTATAGGCATGAGTCACTGACTCGGTCTATTAACTTGTTTTGTGATTGAGGGTCTCTGTGTTACAGGATTCTCTCCTTAGTTCAGTTAAAGATGGGATCCTTGTCACATAACCATAAAAAATTAGTCTTGCAGACAATTTGAAGGGTGAAGAAAGTGGGATTTATTGGGAAAAAAGGGAAAAAGGGACCCTCCACAAACGCAGAGTCCCCTGCTGTTCACTTCCTGTCTTGCAGATTGAATACCAGGTTCTGCCCAGGAAAAGGAGGAGCCTGGCTCCTCCGTGCTGCAAATGGCTCAGACTTCCTGAGGCTCCACCACAGTGCACACCAATCCCAGTGTGCGGGCTGGTTGGGGGTTTGCTGATACCACCTTTATACCAGCTGTTTCATGGGAAATGTCTTTCATAGGATGATCACAGTAAATGTTATTTTTTATTGTTTTTTCAATGGATAAACTTCATGTTATTGAGTTATTGATGATATATTGAAATGGACTTTTCATTATCAGTGAGGAAAAAGTGGCTTCCCTTTACCTTCCTAGATTATTTCATTAGACTACAAATTAAATGATCATAAAACAGATTACCGACAAAAAAAACTATAGTTAACTATGTACATGCACAGCAGTCCAACAGAAATATGAGACTCAATGAAAAGCCAGATGATTGATGCTTATATAGCATTCTGAGCTTTAGAAAAATATTTGAGGCTTGGGGTTTGTGAAGGATGGTGAAGACAAGTTATAAGGGTGAGGGGGTGGAGATGTATGGTAAATAAATGTTGTCTTGTTCTGCAGATGAAAAATATCTCAGGTAATAAAATTGTCTCAGAGGAGATATCTTTCTGTATTGGACATCTGTATTAAGTACTTTTACTAAAGCAGTGATGAGGCAAGGAGAAAAGTTCCCCTTCCCCCTTGGAAGACTCACTGAAAATTCAACTCACAAAAGAAAGATTAATAAGAGAAAAGCCATCTCATTTATTAAGGTGCACATGGAGAGATCCGGAGTGATTACCCAAACCGCTAGTGGGGTATAGAAGCTTATATACCACCTTGAGGTTACAGATAGAATGGGGACTCAGAGCCCAGGTGAAAATAGGTTATGGTGCTAAATCAGGTTATAGTAGGTTATATAGGCAGGTTATAGAATAGTAGGTTATAGCAGGCAGGTTATGGATAGAAGAGAAGTGGAGGCTTGGCTAACAAAGGTGACCTTGTAATGTAAATGAAACCTTGCATGTAGCTGCCCTCAGGTAGAATAGATGGCATATATTTCTTTCAGGCCTTTAAAGCTGTCAGACTCTCAGTTACCCTTTGCTAGATCCAGGAAAGGGAAGTCCTGGCTGCATCAATGCAGATTGTCCACAGAAGCAAATCTCTGCCACAAAAGACAGCTTTGTAAGGCTACATCTGTTTGCTGGTGCTCTGAACAGCCATCTCCATGTATGCCAAATAACCATATTTTGGGGTATGATACTGTTCGGGTGTGTGTCCCAACGCAAATCTTATCTTGAATTGTAATCCCTGCATGTTGAGGGAGGGACCTGCCTGGAGGTGATCGAGTCATGGTGAGGTTTCCCCCATGCAGTTCTTGTGATAGTGAGGGAATTCTCATGAGATCTGATGGTTTAAAGGTATGTGGCAGTTTCCCCCTTGCTGTCTGTTTTTCTTCCCCCTTGTGAAGAAGAAGGTGCTTGCTTTCTCCTTCACCTTCCACCATGATTGTAAATTTCCTGAGGCCTCCCCAGGCATGTGGAACTGTGAGTCAATTAAAACTCTCTTCTTTATAAATAACCCAATCTCAGGCAGTTATTTATAGCACTGTAAAAACGAACTAGTACAGCATAAAATATTTTTATTTTGTTCAGTAGATTTTCTTTATAGATTACAAAAGGACAGTTTTCAGAGCTACTCCTTTGCAGTTTCTCAGGATAACCAGCTGAAAATATACCAAACGAATCTACTTTGCAGTGGCACATTCTGCCCTCCAGCAGTCATATGAGAGTTAGGCTCGGATGTATCCTGAGCCCTAAGAGTGCCAAATCACTGGTATAAACCAAAAGTAAAATTCTAAATCCCATTAGCCATCTGCATAGACCACCTCCTCTCAGTCAAGAGCATTCCAAAGTTAACCTGAAAAGCTAGTTGAGGCCATGATGGGAACGGGAAACCAGCCATGTCTCATTATACCCTCCTCTGTTTTGGAATTGCTGATAGAACAGACTCTGAGTCTGATAGGAAACATTTACAATCTATTCTCTGAAGCCTGCTACCTGGAGGCTTTGTCTGCATAATAAAACCTTGGTCTCTACAACCCTTTAACTTAACCCAGACAATTCCTGTCCATTGATTCTGAGTCTTTGTATAATAGCTTAACTCTTCCTACCAGTTGCCAATCAGAAAATCTTTGAGTCTAACTGTGACTTGGAAGCCAGTTTCATGCCTTTCTGGAGTGAACCAATGTACACCCTATATGTATTGATTGGTGTCTTTTGTCTCCCTAAAATGTAACACACCAATCTGTGTCCCAACAACCATAGGCACATTTTCTTACGATCTCTTGAGGGCTGTGCTATAGGCCGTTGCTCACTCATATTTGGCTAAGAATCAATCTTTTCAAGTATTTTACAGATTTTGGCTCTTTTTGTCAACATTGGTAAGAATATAAATGGTTATAATTTTGTAGAGAGCAACTTAATGTGTTTCAAGAATTTCTTCACATTCACACTTTTTGAGCAAGTAATTTCAAAACTAAGAATGTGCACTAAGAGACTACTCAGAGATTTATGTAATTATTTACAAAAATGTTCCCAAAGGTGAAACAATGAAATAACGTATAATTAAAATGTATCATGTCTAGAAGAAAATTTATTGCAAAATATCAAATATTATTGGTAAAATATTTAATAGAATATATTTATTGTTGTTATTTTTAGTGCCAATTGGGAATAGAAAGAGTTTTGTTATGACCATATGCTAACCATGTCTAAAGAAATTAAGCAGTGGGTGATTTTGAAGGCTCAAGAAGAGTTGTAAGGGTGAAAACATGTGATACGTTTCCTCACCCATCATAGGTGTCACGGCCAACACTCCTATAACAAAAGATGTATTAACAAGAGAAAAGCATAACAAATTTAATCAAATATTTATGTGACATGTGAGATTTCAGAAATGAAGGCCCAAGGACACAGGGAAAAGTGTTGTTTTATGCTTAGATTAGATGAAAAATGGGTAGCCATGTAAAAAATTTAAATGGACAAAAGGGTATTATCTAGTAATAGAACATTAGATTTATTAATTTAGTAAAAATAGAACTGTACCTACAAGGTTTGTTCTTTCAGATACTTCTTGGTCTCTCTGCGTAGCATTCATTATTTCCAAATATGAGGCAAGACACCTCTTGCTCCATACCTGGGGCAACAAACCTGGAGGAAATAAAGGTGGTCAAGGGAGAAGGATGAGTGTGGCTTGACCAGGTTTTATGGCTTTTTGGTGGGAAGGTAGTTCTAGCTTATGTAACCTGCTTTGAGGAAGACAAACCTTGGTTTGTATGAATCACTTCAGGGAGAGAAAGGCAGCAGGAGACAGGAGTACAGGAGAAGGTCAGAGAGACTTTGCTTCCGAGACTTCCATTTCCTGTATTTCAAAGTACTCAGCATGCCCAAGTGCCATACTTTGGGGTATGGTTTTCTCAGCCCTAACAAGAGTAAAACCTGTATATGAGGTAACAGTGTGCTAGACACACAATGAGAAATAGCTTTGTTAATGGGGTAGCTATTTGAATAAGGTGTCTTTTCCTAAGATCTGTCAATTCTCAAGGACAGCTTTAGGAAATAAATATGTGTCTCCTCCCAAACTAACATGGAGATTTTGTGATGTTTATGTATTTTTCCGGGCAAGAAGTTTTCTATTTAAGTCAGTTCTCAATGGACTAAATCTTCAAAATCTTAAGAACAAACCCATTTAAATTAATAGAAGAGCATCTCTTTGTTGGACGAGAGTGATTTTTCAGCTATTCCAATAATGATATAGAGGTAGTATGTTTAGACATTCCTCTGGGCATACACAACTTCCTGGTAAATTCAGGCCCATCATCTAAATATCATACTTAAAAACATAAATGGGCCGGGTGTGGTGGCTCACGCCTGTAATCCCAGCACTTTGGGAGGCCAAGGTGGGCAGAACACAAGGTCAGGAGATCGAGACCATCCTGGCCAACACGGTGAAACCCCGTCTCTACTAAAAAATACAAAAAATTAGCCAGGTGTGGTGGCAGGCACCTGTAGTCCCTGCTACTTGGGAGGCTGAGGCAGGAGAATGGCCTGAACCTGGGAGGTGGAGCTCGCAGTGAGCCAAGATAGCATCACTGCACTCCAGCCTGGGTGACAGAGCAAGACTCCACCTCAAAAAAATAAGTACATAAAATAAAATAAAAAATAAAAAACATGAATGGAACAAAAATGATTTTATTAAACAGGTGTCTTCCATTTACATGAGCCAATGTTGCTTTCCTCAAATTGTACACAATACCCACAATGTTGCTAAGAGTGACAGAGATTAATGGAATCAAAAGTTATCTCTCACTCATGCAGGTGCAAGTTAGATTTCAAATTGTATAGCCATTTGCTTTGTTCTAGGGAAAACTGTTTCTTCAGTAATAGCATTCTATTTTCTATGGTAATTGAGCTTCCCAAAAGGAAACTGCTTCTTCAGTTGTGTTTCATTGAATGAAATTCTTCAAAATATTTGAAGAGTTCTGTTTCTTTAAACACTTTAAAACGTTAGTTTACCTTTTTATATACTGCGCAAGTGCAATGAACTGAACTCATTGACTATTATTTAACTGTGATGCTGAAAGCTAAAATATTACATTGCAAGAACTTTTAGTGATCACCATTTAGCATTTTAAAGGTACTAAAAGCACTATTCATCCATCAAATTGTTCATTTGTTTAAAACATATGCGACAAAAACTGGGTGTACCTAAAAGCACAAAATAAATCTGCTCCCTTGCACTTTAGTTAGATGAAGCAGAATGTGCACAGGTAAGGTCAGTAGAAACATATACACACATGCACACACACACACACACACACAGTATGTTTGATGTACTCCAAGAAGCTCAATAACACTTGAATGCACATTTGTAACACATCTTTGGAAAACACATGAATATAATTTTAAATTCTGAAACAATAAAAAAGTGAATTGTCACAAGATTGGTTTGGATTTTAGTATCATTATATTAGAAGTAAACTTCATAATCATTTTGAGAACTGCAATCATCTGTTTTACTTTGCATTTCTTTCCTTTCCTTGTTTCCCTCTCTCTGCTTCTGGGCTATTAGAGTTTCTCAAATTGTTTGTATCACATAGATGCCCACGTAAACGCTGCAGGGTTGACTCCAAGACTATATTAGACACAAGTGTGTTTGTATTTCAATTCTTGTAATTACAAGTAGCCGCACTTCAGACTATTCGGTTTTCTGTGAAACACAATGGAAAGCATCAAATTAGGGGAAAAGAGTGGCTCAGGGTGGCCGAAGCAATTAATTAAAGAAAATTACTACTGGATGCTTTATGCACAGCAGGGGCGCTGTGCATGAAGAAATATAACTGCTAGTCACACCTGTGCTGATTCTCACTGTGGAATTGAAATTATCATGAGTAAATATAATTACTTAGCAAATTTAATAAATGTTGTTTGGGGTTCTGAAAACAGCACTTGGATCTACAAATTACACAGTGATAAATGTGGCAGCACAAGTTCAGTGGTCTCTAATAGCACTAAAATGTGTAGAGCATCCTGGAATGTACCAGGAAAGCTTATGAACAAGTAAAGGTAATAAATTGCTACAAAAAAAATGGGTACTAAGCCACTCATAGTTACCCATGCTTTCATGTTTTTCTTTATGTAATTTTGACAAAGTTATTTTTTTCAAAATCCCTGGTAGTTTAGATATCCAAGCTTATCCTCCTGAATTACAAATGTTTATTCCTAACAAAAAATTAGTAAGTATTTGGTAACACTTGAAATGAAGTGCTCTAAATAAGTATTTAATTAAGAAATAAAACAGTTATTGCTCTTGGGTTGTGATGATTGGCAATAATTGCTTTACATGATTTAATGGTTATAAAATTAGCAGAGATAAGTAATAAAAATAAATTAAGCTACACTTTTCATCATAACTTTAATTTGTATGCTCTTAAGAATCATAATGATGATTGGTCTTTTATTAAATGAATATCAAGATGAACCTTCATATAATCTATATTATCTTTGAAGAATATGTTGAATCATGAAGTCATAATTTATAATTAAAATGCAATACAAATTGTTTTGTCGAAAGGAAATAAAATATTTATGTATTTTGTAAAATTGCCAAATGGTAAAAGCATATTCAGAGTATAAGCTTTCTGCTATAATACTAATAGCCATAAGTCTTCTACTTTAAATCAAGAAAATGTTAGAAAAGGTTTAATAGCTTTAGTATATTTAAACAATTCATCAAAATTATTTAAAATACTGTTCTTTTGCTAGGGCTGTCATAACAACATGCCACAATTGGGTGACCAAAAGTCACAGAAACATACTCTCTCACAGTTCTGGAGGCTACAAATCCAAAATCAAGCTTTCTGTGGGACCATGATCTCCACAAAGGCTCTGGGAATGAATGCCTCCTTGATCTTCTCCCTTCTGGCATTTGCTGTGAAATCTCAGCATCCCTTGTTTTGTGGACGTGGCACTGAAATCTCTACTTTCTTTATCACCATGTGATAAAGAAGACACAAGACTCCCTTGTGTCTTCATGTCTTCATCTCTTCACATCATCTTCCTTCTCTGTATATTCACATCATCTTTCATCTGTGTATGTTCCTATGTCCAAATTTCTCCCTTATTAGGGAAAGGAAATTATCTAGTATCCGGTGTCCTAAGTTCAATAATGGATTTTGTGGCTGCACTAGTTTAATATGGCTCTATGTGAACTTGATTACATCTATAATAATCCTATTTCCAAATAAGGTTACATTCACAGGTTCTGGGTGGGCATGAGTTTTCAGGGGTTGCTATTTAACCCAGTACCAATATAAGGTGTTAATGTTCTTGTAAGTCATGTGGCTGACTTCTCCCTGTTTTGTCAGTGTCCTGCAATCAATAAAATTCCCACTTAGTATTCACCTATACACAAAAAAGAATATTTATTATGCTCTAATGGAGGAATCAGGGTCAGAACACTTATTCTGTGACCAGATAATACATATTTTAGGCTTTGCAGACCACATGATCTTTGTTACAATTACTCACCCCTGCTGTAAACAATAGGTAAATGGATTGGCATAGTTGGATTTGGCCCCAAGTCATGATTTTGCCTACCTTTCCTATGGTGGAAAGGAATTCTTTATTTTATTTCAACAGAGTAAATTTAAATATATATATCAAGGAAAATCTGTTCTTTGAAAGCACTGTCCACAATTTTTCAAAACCCAGATTTTATTTTTAAAGCTATTTCAAGACCTAGGAAACATAATGTATTTAAAAAATCAAACCCATATGAAGAATTAAGCCTAGAGAAAAGAAATACATATATTTGAGTGAATTGTAAGTTCAGACACAAAGCCCTTCTGAGTGTGGGACCCCATGTGACTGCACAGATCATATGCCCTTGAAATTGATTGTCTGAAAGTATTTTTGAAATCTTGTTCTTTCAACACTAGGTCTTACTCAATGGGATTTTTATAAAGTCACTAATAATAACTCACAAATGGATCAAATGAATAATATATTACTTAAAGTGCCTACTATAATGTTTTGCACATTAAGTGTGTCCCAGTACAGAGGTTTTTAGATCTATTTACACCTTTAATAATATAAATATCAAGTGATGAGTGTTGCCCCAATATAAGGTTAAGACTTATTGTATAATTAACAATATTATTCTTATAATCGTAGTAATATTTTAGTCAAATATCAACAAATAAGGTGCTATTGCTTTATGAGTGTTTTGTAGAAATAGTCAAAGTTCTAGCTATGAATCCTGAAAAGTCAAAATTTGGTGAAAACTTTGGATCACTAAAAAATTATACAACAACCAATTTCGTGAAATTATTGTTGCAAGTCTCATTCATTTAAGTGTGATTAACAAAGGAGGTTAAATTTCACATAGCATAAACTTTTTCTATTTTTTTATTTTTAGTGTGAGAACTTTCTCTAGAAATAAAAAAAAATAACTTCATGTTATTTTCATTGTAAATATATAACCTTTGGCACAAAACTGAGAAAATGGCTGCTTCAATAGATGTGAAACTGCCTTTCCCTTGCAAGGGTTAATTACTAAAGAAGAAATTCAAACTTAAACAACAAACTGCAATTTTGATTAAAAAGAAACTATCAACTGGTGACTCCGGGTAGTTTAGAGATGACAAGTATCAAATATGTGGTAAAGTGAAATGTAAAAATTATAAGAAGGTGATTATAAGGCAGGCCAGCTTTTAGATTTGCCATAGCAGAGCTAGAAATCCTATGACTGATTTTAAAATCTGTATGTTGAACTTTACCTAATGAGTTTTATGTGAAGGCAGATGAACAGAGTACAGAACACAAAAACTGCATTTGCATAATGGAATATGGTTCTGCTTAACTGGCAAGAGAAAATTATTTTTTAAGCATTAATGCAAATATATACTGTTTCATTTTCTGTTATCTGATTATTTTAAATAATGTGTCTGAGTAGCAAATAGAAGGCTTTTTTCCGACAAAAGATCATTATATCATTTCATTTTTCCAATTCTGTACAAATGTCCAAGTTAGTTTTTTTTGAGGTCTTGCAAACAAAATAGACATCCAAATATTCAGATTTTAATTTTTCTTAAATTAATCTTGGTATTTAAACAAGGTAAAATCTTCTACCTCTTGATATATATTGATAATCCATAATTCTGTTTGATGGCACTATAAAAATCACATTTTATTTGTGTTTTAAATTTTAAAAATGCAGGATTTATTTTTAAACTAAAACTTCAGACTCTCTTGGAATAAATTACACAATCTCAAAATACTATTGCACTCTCCTACAAGTGAAAAGCAAATTTTTTTTTATTAAAGAAGTTCAATCTTAGTGAAATAATTTACAATAACCTAGTAGGGGTGGCGTTTAAAAGATTGAAGCAACATAATTCACTTGATTCAGATACATACATACAAAATTTTCTAACAGTTACTTTTAAATACATTGGCTCTGAAAGTTCATTTTAATTCTTTATTCTGAGTATAATATTTTTATTACAATTTTAAACTTAATTTTATAAAGACTTTTCTGAAGTACAATTTTAACCCCTCATATATTTTCTAAACAATTGAACAGAATATTTATAGATTGAAATTTTAGGCTTAAAACAGACTCTCTTAATATTCCAATTTTTTTTGAGACTAAGAACACGTTCCCTGATCTAAAAGATAACTTTAAGAAAATGATATTAATTCATGTCAAACAGGATTTCTGTCTCTTGGAGAATCACTTACCTTCCTCAAAGTCATTTTTGACCATCTATTGTGTTTAATATGAGATGGTTATTGAGTTACTTGATAAACTTCTAGTTTCCATACATAAAAGTATAACCATTCTGAATATCAAATACTTTGTGAAAATAAAATTATAATTTACATCTATATTTTACTTTGTCTATTCAAAAAATGTTTGGAAAAAAACATGGAGACTGCAGTCAGCATATTATTTCAAAATTAATACTAATGTTAATGTATGTTGAATACCTGTGATGATAATAACTGTACATTCTGAAAAAAATGTTACTATCCTGTATCTAATTGCTAAGTAAATCACTCACCATTTTAAAGCACGTATTATATGCCTTGCAGTGTGATATGTTGTGAAAGGATGTATAAGGTGACACAAGATTCTATCATTAAAGACATGAGGAATAAACTTATCACAATAAATGATATCTAATGGCTTAAAAAAGAAAGAAAATATTCTGACTGTGTTATAGTTTCAGGCTGGGGAAATAGTCACAATGATGATGACTAATAGATCATTTAGGCCTTAAACATAAATAGAACATTATTAAGCATATAGAGGAAGGGGAAACAAATCTACGTAAATGAAATAGTATGAAGAGAAGCATAGAAGATAAAAATTTAAAAATACAAGAAATTTTAGGAAATTTTTAATAACCAACCTAGAAAACAACTTGAGATTCTTCCTTATTTTTAATTTCATTTATACACCATCATTAACCTTACTGAGTCTTCCTCCAAAATGCCTCTTATTACTTTGTCTCTATTTGTGTTACTTTCTGAATAAAGTTTCATGTCAACATGATCAGGGATTCCCACCTAAGGGTGATTTTCATGCATGAAGGATATTTGGCAGTGTGTGAAGACATTTTTGATTATCGCAAGTGGGGGAAGAGCACTAGTAGTATGTAGCAGGTAGAGACCAAGTATATTGGCTAAATTGTAGCCAATACTAATACGCTGAAGAATATGCTAAATATTCTACAATGCCTAGGTCAGGTTCCCACAACAAAGAATTATCTGTCCAAAATGTCAAAGTACCAAAGTAGAGATAACTTCCTAACTTTATCTCCGCCTTAAAAATTCCTATTCTTGATTAGAAATCATCTAGTCATGTAATGAATTTGATCTACTATGAAATATCCAAGAGGAGATATCTATGAGACAGTTAAAAATCTAATATTAGGCGTCAACAGGGACATCATTTTTGGAGATACAAATTAGTGAGAAATAAAGTATAAAGGTTCAAAATACAGACATGGTTAACATTTTCTAGAGAAAATCTTTAAAAGGAAAGAAGAAATAATAAGATAATAAAAAATTTATATTTAAAAGGAGGATGGGCTGTGTGTGGTGACTCATGCCTGTAATCCCAGCACTTTGGGATGGAGGCCAAGGCAGGCAAATCACCTGAGGTCAGGAGTTTGAAACCAGTCTGGCCAACATGGTGCAACCCCATCTCTACTAAAAATACAAAAATTAGCTGGGTGTGGTGGCGCATACCTATAATCCCAGCTACTTGTGAGCCTGAGGCAGGAGAATTGCTTTAACCCAGTAGGCAGCGGTTGCAGTGAGCCAAGAAAAGAACCGCTGCACTCCAGCATGGGCAAGAAAGTGAGACTCCATCTCAAAAAGAAAAAAAAAAACAGAGAAGAATGAAGATGAATCTGCCAACAAAATATTGAACAAACAACTGAAACAGAAACATTAAGAAAGGGGAAAGAAGAGAACATCTCTTAATAAAGCACATGGGTTTAGCTACTGACCACTTCCATGAATTTGGCTGTCTTCAACATGCCTTTAGGATTAGTAATAATTCCACTTTTTCCAAATATATGTTTATCTACACATATATTAGATATTGTTTCTGATACTGTTAACCCTTGTGTTTATTCTCATTTGGTAAAGTAGTACAACCAAGAGAGAATAAACCAAGTTCTTTCAAAATGTAAAAATCTGGGGGGTCACAGGATAGAAGGCAGGAGCACATCAGTGGGCACAAAATCCCAGATGAATACCAACCATTTTTCAGCTTTTGGCCCCTTCAATCCACTGCATGATGCACCAAGGATGTTCAGGAAAGGAAAATAGCACTCTTTCATCAATCATTTCCAAGGTGGCTGTAAAATGCTGCCCTTTTCAGGGAAGGAGGGGCATTTTCCCTGACCTAAAATGAAAATCAACTTAAAAGAAATTGAGCTTAAACATTTTACCCAACTCAGTAATTTTGGCATTTGTGAATTACCTGATGGATACATACTTGTTTCTTATCTAGAAATTAAAAAATCTTACAGTGGTTTTGTATGGTGAAAAATCTATTTCTATTGTTGACCCAAGTATTCCCAGTAAGGAAAGAAAAGCTTTTATTGTGTTAGATCCTGCTTGCATTAAAATTAACTTTAAACATTTTGACTTCATCTATTTGTTAAAACTATCAAATAGCTTACTTAGAAAAATGAATATTTAATTCAGAAAAGAAAATAAAGCAATTACTGTGTGTAGATTCAGCCATATACTTAGAAGGTGCCAACGTAATTGCTCAGAGGGGAAGTCTTTCATTCTATGGTCACATTCCCTTTTATATTCATATGTGTGTATGTGTGTGAGTATCTGTGTATAATTTATATATAATTGATGTATAAATATATATGACATAAATATGTCATATATAAATATATGTTATACATAACATAATAATATTATATATGACAAATATTTATATTCATTTACTTATTTGTCATACATTCAGTGACTGTCAACAGTATGCAAGGTGCTAAGCATGTCACTGTGTTAACCACTATGAAAAAGCCAAAGAAGCTTGGAGCTTGGAATCTGAAAGGAGACAGAAATCAAAGTTTATTTCTGTCTACAGAATTAGTTTATTAAATACTAATAAATGATGTTTGAGAAAATTATAAGTTGCTATGAAAGCATAAGCCACAGGATATGACAAATCTAGAGATTTTGATAAAGCTTTGTAGGGAGAATTTGAATGAATCAAACTAAGAATTTATGAAAATTGATCTGGTAAGGAAAAGGGATAAATTCATTCTAGGAAGAAAAGGAATGGCAGAATGTCCTTAGGAAGAAGTGAGCATGAATTATTTGCTAACAGTGGAAAACGCTAGGAAATTACGTGGAGTGCAAATTACACACCCAAGTAGAAATGTGAAAGTGCATAGGAAAACATGCAGCATTTAATATGCATTTAAAGTTTATTATTAATAGCTTGAAAATAAATACATGAATGAATGAATGAAGAAAAGATTTAGCAGAAGATTATTTGTTATCAAGAGGAGCAGGAAATACTTATTAGACAAAAGTGAAAAATGCACAGAAAATTGAGTTACTTGCCAAAGGTCATCTGGAAACATCAAGGAAAGAATTAAAACAAAGTGGAAAAGAAGCACAAGCTTATAGAAATTATGTTGAGACAAGAGGCTATTTATTTTTAAAATTGGAACACTTTTTCTGCACTTACAATACATTGAAATTGATTGGAAATATTATTCATACACACATCTGAGTCAAATATATAATCTACCTAATGGTTTCTGGCATGTATTTTCCTTTCGGTCTTTTCTTCAGAGCAGACCATGAAAATACATGAGATAGATGGGATTTATAAAAAGAGACCTAGATATTGTGGGGCTACATTATTTTGAATAAACAAAAGAGAAATGAAATCTAATTTAAAAACATATCACAAGATCTAACTTACTGTTATATACACAAAGTACACTTTAGTAGACAATATACAGACAATGTTTCTTTTAAATCAACATTTGTTGACAATGTTATCCATTATCCGCTATTATTCTTATTAGCTGTGTCTTATTTTTATTAAATTTTTTTCTGTTGGATTTTTTATGAGAGATTAGTTTGGTTATAAGATTTTAAATGTAGCTATTATATCAGAATACATATTTCAATTCAAATGCAATATTTTTCTAAGTTTACAATCAACTATGTCCTTCCATAATTTAATTTGTTGAAAATAGGAAGCCTACTGGTAGTACATTTTAGTAATTTTAAAATCCTTTAATAAAGGAAAAATTACATTTTGGCTTTGAGAAACATCATCTTCAAGAATAACAACATTCTTTCACATTCATATATTCATAGAGCATAAGGTGTTCACTCTATAGTACGTTTTTAGATTTGCAAATATTTTTGAGTAGAACATAAAAGAAATATTTAACTTCCTAATATCAGGGATGGTGTGAACATCAGAAAGCTACCTTTGTTATCCTAAAGCAACTTAGGTTTTGTTGAGAAAATATAGTTAAAAACAGTCTTATTCCAACCTTGAAAACCTCTCTACAGAGGTAGAAGAGAAAAAAAGCAATTTTATTATTGAATAAGCATGAAACCAGAATGTGATGCACATCACAGGCAATCCACTAAAGAGAATGCAGACAGAAAGGAATCTCACCCTTTTATATAGCCAAACAAATACAACCTATTGCATACACCTTTTCATTGTTGTGAGATTATCATAGGATGTAATGTACTCACACAAACTTGGATGTTCTTATAGCACAGAGGCTATATGGTATAGCCTATTGCTCCTAGGCTACAAATCTGTACATGTTACCAAATACTGTAGGCAACTATAACACAATAGTATTTGTGGAACTAACTATATCTAAATATAGAAAAAGTACATGAAATATGCATTATAATCTTATGAGACCGCCATCATAATATGATCCATTGTTGAACAAAATATTGTGATGCAGCACATGACTACGTAGACCTTTTAGTAATTATTCAATCTTCCTAAATAGCTTTTTTCAGTTTTGCAACTCAGTAACATCCATGGCCATCATCTAATATAGAAGTCTTGGCCGGGCACAGTGGCTCATGCCTGTGATCCCAGCACTTTGAGAGGCCGAGGCGGGTGGATCATGAGGTCAGGAGTTCGGGACCAGCCTGGCCAACATGGTGAAACCCTGTCTCTACTAAAAATACAAAAATTAGCTGAGTGTGGTGGCGGGGGCCTGTAATCCCAGCTACTCGGGAGGCTGAGGCAGGAGAATTGCTGGAACCTGGGAGGCAGAGGTTGCAGTGAACCGAGATCATGCCATTGCACTCCAACCTGGGCGACAAGAGCAAGACTCTGTCACCAAAAAGAAAAAAAAAGTCTTATTATAAGGTACAAACTGAAAGGCAGAGATTAAACTTTGAGTGTTTAATGTATATAGCTATTATTATTTTAAGTCTTGAAGACAAACCTAGCCTATGGGTATTTTTTTTTTCCAGCATGGGATCTAAACCAATAGCTCTACATTATAATAGTCAACAAAATATTAATGAGTAACAGAAATTTAGTTTCATGTATCAATCTATACTTAGATGGGAGGGAAGTTACATCACAAAGTTAATGAGGTAACAATAGACTTTTTTTTTGTAGTGGCTATCATACAATGCCAAGTTTCTATTTTTCTATTAACTGGAATGTTTGTTTTCAATTAAGCCAATTAATTGTTTTTGTTTGTTTTACAAGTAGAGCTTGTCTTAGTCCATTGTGTGTTGAGATAGCAGAATACTAAGATGGGGTAATTTATGAAGAAAACTATTTCTTACATTTCTGGAGACTGGGAAGTCTAAGGTTGAGGAGCTACATCTGGAGAGGTCAGCTTGCCGTATCATAACATGGCAGAAAGCACCATATGGCTCAGATTTCTCCTCCCTTTCTTATAAGGCCACTAATCTCATCATGGGGGCCCTATTTTTATGACATCATATATCACTACATCCCAAAGGCCCTACCTCCAAATAGCAACAACGCATAAATTTGGGAATTTAATTTCTGACACATGGAATTTGGGGACACATTCAAACCATAGCTAGGCTTGAATACTTGGATGCATATTAGTTTTATTTTATTATCAACAATTATAAAGAAGATGGTCTCACTTTTACTCTGTCAATAATAAAACTGTTGGTTATACAATTCCAGGTGCGGTTTCTGCTGGGAGGACAATTTGAGCTAACTGGAAACGACATTGTGAGAACCATTACTGGGAGTACAGAAAGAAAAGGTCATGTAACAAATAACTTTTGATTCCTAGTAAAATGTGATTCTTAAAGTAGTCAAAATAACCCACTGGAAATAAGACAGAAAGACCATCTAAAATGTAATATGTAATTTGTTCTCTAGAGTACCTTTTCATCTGAATTCAATACCATGATCAGTTACTCTTGAAAACTTAAATTTCAAGGCCTTGTGAGAACCACAGTCAAGTCTTCCCCAGGTGCTGTCTCCATGTGGGAAGCATGACTCCAGCTGAATTCTTTCTCTTTTGTTCTGGTTTTGGTTTTTGCTTTATTTTTTTTTAATGTCTGATAGCCAAATGAGTGATCAGCCGCACTTGAAAGCCTTCTTCCCAGCATGGTGACTGTATTTTCTTTCTGGAATACCTTTTTGTAGATGAAATTTCCTGGTCCACAGAGATAGCCAATTTCCACGGGTGTTTCCTTCCAGATCCTATTGTCTTTAAGTTTTAGGGTTTCTGGGGAAGAGATAAACACTTTTAGGTGTTGGAAATGGTTAGAACAGGATTTGCTTATATCAGGCACAGGATGTGCTCTTAGACCCAAATTCATGGGCCTGCCAAATGTAGGTTCAAAGAAAAGATTCTGTGCTTGATTGCAGAGGCAGCAGGAAAAAGACTAATGATAAAACTCTGGAGATTTTAACCCAGTACATAGCTGAGTCTTAGCTTATTATTTTTTTTAAATTTGATTTATCTACTTTATTTATCTGGAGGACTGAGGAATATAAGGTGTATGATACGTTATGGAAATCAGTACACATTTGCATAAACCTAGGCAACGGTACAAATAAAATAACTTTCTCTGTCTGATTAAAATACTGTGGTATTCCAAAAGTTAGAACTAAGGCTTTTAAGAGAGTCTTTACCATTGCCTGAAAATCAGTTTTCATGTTTTGTTTCATTTTTTTTTTTTTGAAGAGGGTAAGGCCTCAGGCCATCCAGACATCATACACACAGTAAACAGACAAAGCTCTTACCTTTTACATGTAGTTCTATGAAACTCAATTACCAAAAGGTTTGTGGTAGTTACTCAGAGAGCATTTCCTGTGGTTTCTTAGGAGTAGCATGTAAATAATTCTACTGATGAATATCACATCTCTCTAATATGTTTGTATTAAAAAAATCTTTTTTGGTGTGCAGGTTCAGAGTCTAGTGACTTTAAAATTCATCTTTTCTTGAGATGATTTGTTGATGACATAATAACCCTAACCAAGCCGGGCACGGTGGCTCACGTCTGTAATCCCAGCACTTTGGGAGGCTGAGGTGGGCGGATCACGATGTCAGGAGATTGAAACCATTCCAGCTACCATGGTGAAACCCAATCTCTACTAAAAATACGAAAAATTAGCCTGGCATGGTGGCAGGTGCCTATAGTCCCAGCTACCTGGGAGGCTGAGTCAGGAGAATGATGTGAACCTGGGAGGCAGAGCTTGCAGTGAGCCAAGATTGTGCCACTGCACTCCAGCCTGGGCAACAGAGAAAGACTCCGTCTCAAAAAAAAAAAAAAAAAAAAAACAAAAAACCGTAACGAAAGAAAATAAAGGTTTTGATATAGGAATTATTATTTAATGGAATAAAGATCAGCGAAAACAGGACTTAGTAGAACATGGTAGGTACCTTGAATTTTTTCTTTGTAAGGTATAGAAACACTGGATCACTTTTTGTAAGAAGTTAAACTCACTCCATTACAAAATATTTATTCTGACTCTTGTGTTGAAAATAGAGTAAAGGCGACAAGACTGAAGGCAGAGAAACTGGCAGATGAGTCAGAAGATTGGTGAAACAAGTGAGAGATGCAGCATGGACCAGAGTAGCACCTGTGGACTTGGTTATAAGTGGGGGATTGGAGTTATGATTGGAAGGTAGAGCCAATGTTATTTCCTAATAAATTAAATATGGGTGTAAGGGAAGAAACATGAGTTAAAAATAACTCAAAGTTTCTGCTGAGCTAATGGAAAGTTATAGTTGCCATCATGGGGGATAGGTGAGACTATAGGTGGATCAGGTTTAGGTGTGAATAAGTAGGAAGAAGCCAGGAATTCAGGTTCTGGGACTTTTTAAAATTTTGACATGTATATTGAATATTCAAGTGGAATGTAAATAGGAGTTGGAAAGTCAGGAAAGTGTTCTGAGATGGAGATGTAAATATGTGAGTTACTGGCTTTTCAAGAGTGTTTAGAGCATGGTAATGAGTGATGTCATCAAAAGCAGTAGGATGAATACACAAGAGATGTCTAAGGCCTGATACCTGGAATACTCCAATGTAAAGAGCTTGGGGAGAAGCAGAGGAAACTACCAAAGGAGATTGAGATGGTGTTGCAAATAAAACAGAAGAAAAATCAAAAGCCATGTGATACCCAGCTCTAGGAAGCACAAATGGTAATTTTGTGCAAATCAAAAATGTGTCCTTTCCTCATGGCACAGTACTGCCATCTGCTGCAATATGTTTCTAAAAACTGTATTAAGATTATAATGCCCCCAAGGTAAATGTCCTTCAGTGCTTAGCTGTAAGCAGTAGAGAAAGTGTATCAAGGTGGAGGAAGTATATCAAATGTTTCTAATCTGTTTAAGGCTTATGAGTATTGAAAAACGATTAATGGATTTAGCAACGCTAAGTATGTGGTGACGTTGACAAATGTCAGTTTGAAGTCATGAAAATGAAAGTTTAGTTACTGTTGAGTTTAAAAGAAAATGAAAAAAAATTGTACACATTATTTTCATTTTCTTTTAAACCCACAGTAACTAAACTTCCATTTTCATGACTTCAAAATGACATTTGTTATGGGCACCAAATAATCTGTACAACAAACCCCCATGACACTAGTTTACCTATATAACAAACTGCACATGTGTCCCTGAACTTAAAATAAAAGTTAAAAAAAAATAACTGTAGATAGTGACAATGGCCCATTCTATCAAGAAATTTTGTTGGAAGAAGAGGCAGAGAAATAGGTTAGTCTGTAGTTGACATGGAAGTTGCTTCAAGGAAGTAGGGTGCAAAAATTGGTAATGAAGGAGAAAGAAGGAAAAATTAAGACCACAGCAGTCTGTAGTAGATGAGAGAGAATAAGATCTAAGGCACTAATGAAGGAATTGTCTGTAGAGAGAGGGAAATATATAGTTAATGCACAAGAGATGGTGAAAAACATAGCATGTGGGTAGAGGCTCCAGAAGGAGGGCAGATATGGTAATTAGAGTCTGTAGACACTTTCTTCTTTTCACAGTGTAGTAAGAAGCAAGGTCAGCAAAAGCAAATAGGGATGAAAAAGGAGATTTGAGAGCTCTCTGGCTAGCATCTTCTCACTTTACTATTGCTATGGGAACTGGGAGAATCTCAAAAGTATTTACAGACTTCTTGGAGAATACATTTTTGTGATGAATATTTAATAGCACCAGCCTAAACAAATATTATTTAGTAGAACATGCTTGTTTTTAGTAATCTTCTTTCCTCACAGTGTTATCTGTTCTACCCATGTATTGCCGAGTGACCATTTCATCGGAATATTACCCAACAGGTTTGCATCCTTCTCTGACCTTGGACAGTGGCATGTGTTTCTAACCTGGTTTCCTTCTCCATTAATGATACACATTAGTATTTAATTTCCAAACTCTGTCAAATAAATGTGTGAAATATATTCATGTGATAAAAATAATCACTGATAATTTGCAATACATTTGTGGAAGTGTGACTTGTACCTCATTTGTGTGCTAATGTCTAGTGCAGATCTCAGAGTCAGGCCAACTCTCCATTGTCCTCACGATCCTACTTGTCTTAGTCTGTTTTCTGATGGTTATAACAAAATATTTTGTACTGGGTAACTTATATTGAAAACACATTTATTTCTGACAGTTATGGGGACTGAGCATTCCAAGGTTAAGGGCTACATCTTGTGAGGGCCTTCTTGCTGATGGGAACTCTGTACAGACTTCTGAGCCAGGACAGGGCATCACATGATGAAAATGCCACATACGATAACATGCTGTACTCAAGTCTCTCTCCCTCTTCTGATAAAAACACCAGTTTCTTTCCCATGATAACCAATTAATTAATTAACTATTTAAATACAGGAAACTATGAATGGGCTAATCCTTTCATGAGGCCAGAGCCCTCTTAAAGGCCTCATGTCTCAGTACTGTCACATTAGGGATTAAGTTTCAACATGAGATTTGGAGGGGACCAACCATTGCTCTTCACTTCCCCATTTTCTGACCGAGGCCTTCAGACTACAAAGTAGCTATTTAATTCTATGTTTTTGACATTGTCCCATGCTTGCCTTTTAGTCCAAGAGGTATAGTTTTCATGGTTTCAAACAATACTAACAGTCCCAACTGTCTTTTCTTTATAAGATCAATATGGAAAATTTGATGAAATACATGAAAAAAACTGTATATATACTAAACTTCTATGAGCTAGTTAATACAGAATTTCTTGTCTCCATTGTTGATGGGAGTGACTAAAATTTGAGTTGAGTTTCTACCTAATTTCAACTTTTATTCTTGAATGGGGGATTTCCCCATTTTAAGTACTACTATATTCAAGAAGCCAAGCACAAGAAATATTTAAGGATAATAATGGCTATTTTCTTGCCCAAAGTGGATATTTTGCATCTCCAGGTTTCCAAACTAATTTACATTGTTCTTACCAACTTGTTGCCTGTAATCATATTTTTCATATTGATAGTGAGAATCTTTATCTCATCCCCTGCCTTTAAAGATAACTTTTATTATAGATTTTGTTACTGTTTACAGGATAGAATGTTACTTTAATTCCTAGTTTTCAAAGAGTTTTTATTAAAACCAAGTATTGAACTTTTGCTTATCTATTACACTAGCCATATATTTTTCTACTTTAGTTAACTACTTTGGTGCATTGAAAAAATAGATTTTATAATGCACAGCCAACTTTACAGTCCTGAAATAAACTGACAATTTTGTCATAATTTTATTAATATACCCTGGGTTTGGGCTAACCACTGATTGATTTAGTGGCAATAACATTTTCCTCTGTCTCACTTTGAGTCCAAGATAAAACTGGCCTATGGTATTATATTTCTACTTTCTTTGTTAAATAATGTTACAAATGTTACCCTAACCTCATAAAACATATAAAAGAAATTTTAGTATCATCAAGTGGTGAGAGAATTTTTGTTTTCTATTTCCTCTTACTAATTGTTTCCAAGATACCTGGCTTCTCTGTAAGGCTAGTATAAAATGTTACTCTTCTTACAGAATTCTAGCTCTAGATAGGCCATAATTACATAAATAACAGAGGGTGCAAATCACTTCAAAGGATGAAACACAGAAATCGATGTAGTGAAGCTTTAGGCTGTCCAAGATAATGTTTTCTATTTAAAATATTGCAAATCTGGCCAATTGAATTAAATTCACTTTGAACAGGCTATAATAAAGTACTTACTTTTGGTTTGAGTAAATACAAATAAATCGCTTAAGAAAATATGGCATTATTACCCCTCATGGTGCATTTAAACTAGAATAAAAAATTGTTACGAGAGGAAGATGAAGTCACCAAGGGAGCTGAGAATTGTTAAAATAAAGAATGTCAGGCAGAATACTCATAAGGCTGAACTGATAACGTAATTAGGTACTTGCTAAAAACTTACCAAGATAAAACCTGAGCAATAACATCCTCTAGAATGGCAACCAGACTATATAGAGTGTTAAAATGAAGAAACTTGGTAAAAATAAGGCTAGCAATTAAAAATGAGAAAACTAACGATAAACAGAAAGGGTTCTGGAAACAATTCAGGAAGAGATATTTGAAAGGCATGTGGTATGATAAAGTTTAAGTGACATAAAATTAATAGTAATATCAGGAAGCAAAAAAATAGCAGAAATGGAAAGATATAGAGTGAAAGGGGACACTCACTTGAATCAAAAGATTATATGAGTTCAGCACACTGAACTATTTCATTTTTCAATATGAAAGACATATAGTGACCTCTAGGCACTCATTTTAATATACAAGAGCCATTAAAAAGGCATTTCAAGGTGTTAGCAGGATCTACTCCATTATAACCATGGATGGGAGGTTTGCCTTCACTCTGAAAAGAGTTTCCTTTGCACTTTTATGTGAGAAAAATACAGTATCAAAATGATTATATTGCAATACAGAATCTCCCTATTAACCAATTGCAATGACCCAAATATGATCCCAAAAGGAGTGAATCTGGTGCATATAACTAACAAGGTGGATGAAATTGTTCATTCTGTATAATTGATGGTCAGTCACTGAAGAGAAGAATTTGGGATTGCATTTCAGGAAAAAGAACCAAAACAGTAACACAGTTCTGCTTCTACATAATTATACGGACCCTCATGAATCACTTGTGAAGAAAACAAAACAAAACCTCTTCTCAAAATTCTGTCCACTAGTTTCTAAGGAAAACAACGTGGTAGATAGGAAACATGGTACTGCTAGAGCACAGACATGCAGACAACGAAGAGAAATCTTTCTCTAAATTAAGATTTTTAAACATTGATTTTGCTATTTGAATATAGGAAGATGACTCCTGTTTTCTCATTTGATATATTTAATGGTGAGTTCACAGATACAATTGTTTCCTTGGCTTAAGGTCAATGGTCATGTTGGAACAGGAAGATAGAGAAAAATGCTGAAAGTTTTCAGCTTTAGTGTATTATCTATTAAAAAAAGTATTTCAAAGACACTGTTTTTACATTGTTTTAATGAATTCAGACTATGTTTCATGATCTTTTGGAAAACTGAAATAATCTCAAATTATTTCCTGAGTACAAAATGTCAATGTAATGAGAGTTTAAATGTGATGACCCAATTATTTCAATTAAATTATACAATATTTATTAGATTATAATAAGTTGCAAACTTGTATCACATAACTTTATGAATTGCAGAAGATAGAGGATGAAATAATACATAAGACCATAAAATTAATTATCTTATCATTCTTTCATAGAAACAGGCAATATATGCTTATTATAATATTTGATGACTTAGCTATCATAATCAGTTCTATCTTTTCACAATACTGTTTATCCTATTATAAACCTAAATTCAGTTTGATCAATTGTTGGTCTCAGAGCAAGGGAATCAGTCTTGCATGTATTAATTGAAGCTTATGGTATGAAGTACGGCCCAAATATTAATTTTGCAAGAAATATAACTATAAAACAGATTCTGACACCTCTATACAACACATTAACACATCTTTGTCACAGCACGATTCAAGACAATGCCACTTTAGAACTTTAGTTCTCTGTTGTTGAAGGTTGGGAGATTTTGCAAAAATTTTTTACAAATAAAATCTAGTCATATCAAAAATCTGCCATAAGAGAAAGATTTTAAGTTTTAAAGAAGTCAGAACTATAGTTAATGATACTGTATTGTTTACTTGAAATTTGCTAAGTGGGTAGCCTTAAGTGTAACACTATGTTATACTCATGTACAAGTGAATCTTAAAACAAACACTCATGATTTTACTTGTATCAACTTTGATTTGCTGTCTTTACAACCAAGCTTCTTGAAAGTAATTTTGACTCCCAGTTTTCAATTCCTCATTTAATATTATTTTAAGTCATAACACATTGCTTCATTTAAAGCTCTCCTAGTCATACTCCTAATTGTTCTTGTCTCTACCAGGCACTTGACATTTATCCAACCATTCAGTTATTAAACAAATATTTTTTCAGTGCTTACCTGCTGCCTATTGCTGGGATATGTCCTGGAAATCCAACAGTGGTTGCTTCTATTGTTTTGTCCACCTCCATAAATAGCTCTGCTTCTGTTGGTCTCCAGCAATGCTGTCCAGTCTCAACCAGTTAATTTTGCAGAAAATGTTGTAAAACTCATGTGCCAGCATTATCTTTCTTTTTGCCTCAAAAACAGAGCTTATTGACAATAAGAGTAAAGTGTTTCAGTTCAGAGGCAAGAATTATACAAGTGAACATTTTGAAGTAATGACAATGAGTGACTGTAACAAAATGTAGACTTATAAAGGAAACTACGTGATGCCCAGGTGCTGAAACACCATTCATAGTGGAGAAATCAAAGTCACACCATGTGTGTTTTACAAATCATTAACACATTCAGAATAAATGCTTGAAAATATGAATAGCTTAGAGAGGAAAGAGCTTTTCTGTCCTACTTACTTACCTATCTGATAACGTGTGAAAATGGCTATTTCAACCCGTATACACATTGAGTGTAACATTTCCAAAACCTATACTTTCTCTAATATCACCGAGCCATGTCAGATGAAAATACACATAATTTCTGTAGCTATTGTTTTGTGCTAACTTTACAGAATTTGTTCAGTCAACAAACAGTATTACATTACTTAGTAGTGCCCTTGTCTCAGAGCCAGTTAATCATAAACATTCCCACAGGTTGAACCATCTAACAATGGAATGGATTCTCATGTGTGTTCTGCACACACGCTTCCCTCTTATGTTCGATGAGAAGATCCAGAAAAGACTCCCTTCACTAAGGGATTAAGAAACATGGGTGAGGGGAGATTTTCCATCAGTGAAAGTTCTCTGGTTGCTCACTTCTGTGGGCCAGATATGACTATAAAAGAGGCCACAATTGAGAAATGCTCACAGATTTCAATAGGAATGATGTGATTCCAGAAAATCAGATGCAACATTATAGCACTTAACCACCTAACAAAATGTGGGCATACCTACAATCAAGGCTGGTAGAGTTGTACAGGTCATCAGAGTGCCTTGGACTAAGAAGAGTTTGGCAGTGGCTAAATGATTTTGACATCCTTAGAACAAAATAGAGACCCTTTTAGAATATTGCTTAACTCATATGACAAGAAATTCTTCAGGTCTGGAGCCAAAAACTTGACTCCAGTCACCACTGTGGAGATACAGCCTCCCACCAAGTTTCTATGTTAATTTTCTGATTCAGAGCCCTTTGATTAAATAGGGTGCTTGGAGGACTCTGCACTATTGACGCACCACTCACAGTAAGTCTTTCCCCATGCCTTCCCCAAAGAGACCTGTGGCCTTTTTTTATAGCATATCTACTCTGTGAAGCAATTCACTGTGAATAGCTTTTCCTGGCACCTGAGAAGTTTACCTAGACTACTCGTCTTCATGGATTTCATAGTCTGGGACTCACTGGTCACATCTTTCTTTCCAGAATACTTTCCCATTTTTGTTGTTGTTTCTGTTTGTTGTTTTGAGACAGGACCTCATTCTGTCCCTCAGGCTGGAGGGCAGTGGCACTATCTCCACTCACTGCAACCTCCGCCTCCCAGGCTCAAACAATTCTCCCACCTCAGCCTCCTGAGTAGCTGAGACCACAGGTGTGAGCCACTGTGCCCAGCTGATTTTTATATTTTTGTAGAGACAAGGTTTTGCCATGTTGCCCAGGCTGGTCTTAACTAAAGGGCTCAAATGATCTGCCTGCCTTAGCCTCCCAAAGGGATGGGATTACAGATGTGAGCCACCATGCCCGATCTGCTTTTCCATTTGGATTCATGGAATAGCCTCTCCTGATTCTACTTCTATATTTTTAGCTACTTTGTATTATTGGAGCATAATATAGACACAGAAATGGTCCTAAATTATGAGAGTGTAGGTCAATGAGTTTCCCAAATAGAACAACGTCATATAATCACTACATTGATCAACAAATAGGGCAGCTCCCACACCTTAGATATCATTTTGACCTCTTCCAGTTAGTGACCATCTAGGTTTGTCATTACCTTGACTTCTAACACTGAATTAGTTTTGTCTGATTTTGAGCTTAATATAAATGTATCATACCGTATGCATTCTTTTATGTATGGCTTTTTGCTCAGCATGATAAATCTAATGTTTGGAAAATTGCTTCAATGTTATATATCATTATAGTACATTCATTTTCTTACCTCTTTTGTGTGAGTAAACACAAATTACCCATTCTACTTTTGATGAACATTTGAGTTGTTTCCCAAATATTACTGTATTATAATGAAAACTGTTATGAACATTATGTACAAGTCTTTGGAGAACACATTATACACTTCTGTTGTTTGATTCACTCATTAAATATTTTCACCAGTGTTCTGAAATTGGTCCTCTTTGGTGATCACACATCACTTTTGTTACTACTTATTTCTTTAAAATTTCTACAAATACATCTGTCTACTGAGAACTTCTGAACTTTTAACAGGTACTTCCAGTACCTAATACTTAATTATTTTTCTTTAATTTTCCTTTCTATATTACCTTCTTAGATTAATGTGTGCAAGACACACCACAGAGTTACTTAAAAATATTGCCTTTTTCTTCTCATTTGGTAATGAAATGTGTCAGTTCTACTTAATTAACAACCCTATACTTACCCATCTTCTGTCACGGTCTTAGTTTCTGCCTTTATCTTATTTGAAAGTGTTTGTAAAACTAATTTTCTGATAGCAATGCTGATGTCTAGCGATTTAGAGTAGTTGGGCTGTTAAAAATTAGTTACCGTGTTCCAAGATAAAAGTTGTTATTATCACAAACGCTTTGAGCAATCCTTATTGTAGCAGTGCACAAGTGAATGAAATGAATATCAACTGAGAAACTGGAAAATAATAAGCAACAAAATGCTTGAAAGGAGAAAAAAGAAAACAGTTTTTTGTGAATGTTTGGTGGGTGAGTCCCCTGAGAAATGAATGCCTTGGTATTTGTGACTCCACGTAAATCAAATGGACATAAAAAAAGATCTCAATTTTGGCACCAACAAATTGATCTGACTGGATGGTGGCTGATAAAATGCATCTTTACTCCAAGTTCAAAAAGATCTTGGCTGATCAAGGCAGCAATTCAGAAGATAATAAAGTCTGGAGAGACTTGAACAAGTTTCGTGGAGTTTATATAAAAGGAAGACTGAGAGGGAAATATCAAAATATTGAGGAGTACAATACCATGATCATTATAAAAATTACATTATTGAAGGTTGCATATATGGATATATGCAAATGATATGAAAGGGATGAAACCTTTTCATAAAAATATAATAAAAAATCAACATTCATTTTCACTGGTAATTTATTCTAAGCCTTATTTCCAATGATGCTGTGTATGTGTGTGTGTGTGTGTGTGTGTGTGTTTCTAGGATGAAATAAATATGTGCTTTTCTTCTGGGATTAAATGTTTTCACTCATTTTCTCATTGCTGCTTTGTGTTCAAACATCTTATGACAATTTGGCTTTGGCTTTATTTCTAAATGCTTCTCATGAGCACCTAGATACCTGCTGTATCAAACTTTAAATGTTTGAAATACTACATATAATTTTAGTTTTCTTGGCCTTGGCTCATATGGTTTAATTTTCCTGGAATAGTTTTACTTTACTTGACCATTTGGAAAATTCCTATTTTTTTCTAAGATCCCATTCCTGGATCTCAGTATTTTTGAAAGCTTCTCTTGACCTTCATAAGCAAACCTGTGTTGTTACTTCTTGTGTCATTTTTTTCATAATATACAGCCTTGGCTCTTCACCTTTAGCATTTAAAAAAATTGACATTATTTTTTAAATGGACTTTCTAGCCCCAATGCTAAATTTGCTCACAATAATTTTTAGAATAAATTCAAAAATACACTAAGAAGATTCTTACACAAATAGTTCAAGTATCTTACTCTGAGAACACTGTTCCGTAGCTATTACCACTTTTCACATTAATATTTTCTAACATTCTTTGTTTTCCTTAAGGGAAGGAATGAATAACATTTATTGTCCTAGCACCTGTTATAGGGATGGACAAGTAGTATTAATTTAATAATTGATAATTTTTATTATACACTTACGTGGAACTTAATGTAGGTCTGTACAATTGTAAGCTTTTTATAAGTATTAAACTGATTAAGTCTCATTATTAACCTGTGAAGGTGCTACTCTTATTAATTCCTTGTTTTCAGGTGAGTAAACTCAACAGACAAGTTACTAACTTGCCTAATTTCAGGCAGTTAGGAAGGCAGCTCTAATTAAAATATAAGAAACATGATTTCAAATTAAAGGAATTTATCCACTTCATAACACTCTGGAAAGTTGATTTTTAAAATATTTATTGTATAATACTGACATATGTACCAACATCAAATGTACAGCCTGAAAAATTATCCAAAAGTGAGCACAGCATTGTAAAGATGACTCATGTGAAATAATAAAATCTGAGCTGAATCCTAGGAAATTCCTTCTTTCCCCTACACAGTAGTAACTCTCCCTCTCACCATTATCCTCACATCTGTTGATACTTTACAGCTACTTCTTTCACTTAACATGCAGTTTGTGTGTAAACGCAACACATTGTACTTATTTATTCCATATTTGATACCTGTTTTTCCAGTTTGGATCTAATATAAATTATGTTTCTAGAAAGATTATTATACATATCTTTAGGAGGAAGTATATGTACACATTTATGTATGTATTTCTATATACACACTATATATATACACACTGTATACATGAATACATACAAACATGCAAACACCTGTATGCATATATAGCCAAGATGGATTTGGGCAGTGAGGTTGAAAGGATACGTTCATTATGTTCATCACAAGATTAAGTCAAATATTTTTGAGAGTCATAGTGATTTACATTCCATTCATCAGGGCGTGCAAATTTCATTTGTGCAGCTTGTATAGAAACCCTAAATACACTTTATTTTTTAAAGTTTAGCTTTTTAGTAATTATAGAGTAGAATTTATTTTTATTTTTAATTTGTATTTAATAATAAGTAGCTTGATTTCCTTTTGTTTATTTTTTTCTTTAATTTTTTTTAAATTCTGTGTGGTAAAGTGCTTTGAAAAGGCCTTTCTTGATGTTTCATTTGGTTGTACTTTTATTTCTTATTTATTAAATTTTTTTTTTTTTTTTTTTTTTTTGGAGATGGTTCTAACTCTGTCACCCAGGCTGGAGTGCAGTGGTTGATTAGAGCTCACTGCATCCTTGACCTCCCCAACTCAAAAGAGCCTAGCTACTCAGGAGTAGCTGGGACTACAGGCCAGAGCCACTATGCCTGGCTAATTTATTAAATTTTTTGTATAGGCAGAGTTCTTTCACTATGTTGCCCAGACAGGTCTCAAATTCTTGGGCTCAAGTAGTCCTCCCACTTTGCCCTCCCAAAGTGCTGGGATTAATGTAAGCCACCATACCTGACCACGTTTTTATTTTTTCAAAAAATTCAGTTGTAGAGTTTAAAAAGTATGTTTTAAGAGTTCTTACTGTATTTATGTTGCAAATTTCATTACCCATTCTGTTGCTTGCCTTTTCACTCTCAGTGAGTTATGATTCCAAATCCTTGTTTATGTTATTTTATTACTATTAACTTATTTATCTTATTTATTAGCTTTCAGTGGTTAGTTTTTGAGTCTTTTTTTAAATCTTAAGGTCATAGAAGTGTCCTCTATATTACTTTTTAAAAACTGTACTGTTTTATGTTACACATTGGCTTCTATATGAAATAATTTTTGTGTATGTTGTGAAGTTGGATGTTAATATTCATTTTTCTCTGGATTTATGAAAGACAGCACAATTTATTGAAAATACATCTTTTCCTTGCTGTACTGAAGCACTATTTTTTTTCACAAATCAGCTAAATATATTGTTGTGTGGTTCTCTTTATGAGTTCTCCATTCTCTTTCATTGAAATATCTATACTTGCACCTTTTCCATAATGTCATGATTAATATACATTTATAAAAGCTTTAATAGTGTAAGTCTTCACATTATATTTTTTCTTCAAAGTTATTTATGCACTGCGTTTTTATTTGTATTTTGCAGTTTTTCAGTTGCCACCAAATATAATGCAAATTACACTATTACTAATCACAGTATTGTGATTTTCAGTGTATTACAAATATAGATTTATTTAAAATACTGAATCTTTCTTCTAATACTAGGAATAACAGAGAAACATGGTACATCTTTATTTCTGTTGACTGTCTTTAATTTCTCTTAATATTTCACGATTTTCAGTAAAGGGATTGCATATAATATGTTATATTTTATATTAGGAATTCAATGTTTCTTCCTGGAAACATTTCAGATTTTTAATATTTTACTTGATTTAGACTCACTACATTTGGAAAGCTTCAATTATAATTTTACTTTTAACAGATATAGAGCTACTCAGATTTGTTATTCTTGTGTCACTATTTACGATTTTCTAGAAGTATTATCTATTTCATCAAATTATTTCAAAATTTTTGATTTAAAGTTACTTATTACATTCTCTTTTTCTCTCTCATGACTATAGAATCTATAATGATTTCCTCGTTATTATTCATGATATTTAGAATTTGTGGATACTCTTTTTTTTAGTTTCATGCATAATCATGGTATATTTTTATCAGTCTTTTCATAGTAACTTTGGCTTTTGCTGATTTCATTTATTTTATGATTGTTTCTTTTTCTCCTGCTTCTTATGTATCTTCTCTTTTTTAATTATTTGGATTTAATTTGACATTACATTTAAAAATTTTGAGATTGACAATTACATTATTCATTTTCGAGCTTTAATTTTTTTAACATATTTATGTAACCGTATACATTTATCTCCAAGCTGAGGTTTGCCTAAGTCTCCCAACATTTAACAAGCAGTATTTTTACTTTCATTTTTATTAAATTCAAAATATATTTTAATGTTCACTGTAATTACTTTTTTGATCCATGAATAACTTAGAAATGTGATGCTTAATTTCCAAACATTTGTTAACTTTCGAAGTCTTGGCTATAGATTTCCAGCTTAATAACATTGCTGTACAAAAAAAACTGTCAAAGATTTCAATTTTTTGGTATTTATTGATTCTTGCTTGGGGCCTAACCTCAGCCTATATCTATCTCTCTCTCTCTCTCTCTCTATCTACCTATCTATTTTCCTATCTATCTATCTATCTATCTACCTACCTACCTGGATAGACATATCTATAGATATCTATGGTAAATTTTGAAACATGTTCCAAATACACTATAATACATTGTATGTTTTGCTATTTTTGAGTGGAGTTTTTATGTCAAAGTATTTAATCCTACTGCTTTAAATGTTTGTATTATTGATATTTTGTATCCTTTTTGCTATCATGTATCAAAAAATGTACATTAAAGTCTTTATGATTGAAGATGTGCCTATTGCTCCTTTTAGTTCTATAAATTATGCACGTGCGTTAACTGTGTGTGCGTGAATATAAACATACGAGTTTGACAACTTCCTCAATTGATTCTTTTATGTGGATGATGTATACATCTTCCTCTCAGGTAATAATTTCTGCCTTAAAATCTCTATTGTCTGATATTAACATAGCTAAACAAATTTTCATTTGGCTTGTGTTTGATTATCTTTTATATACATATATGAAATTTTCAAATTTAGATGGTTCTATAGATAGAAGATAGAAGATATATAGATAGAATATAATATATGTCTTCTACAGATACAGATATGTATATGTATATATACATATATAGATATATTAATATATATGTCTCTATATAGATGTATATATGTAGATATCTATATGTGTATATCTACATATATACACACCTATATATCTCTATGTGTGTATATGATATCTATATACATATAGATAGATATAGATATGCATGTAATATACATATATAGATAACTATGTATATATATAGATATACACGTGTAGAAATGTAGATATATATCTGTGTATAGAGTTATGTGTAGACATATATAGATATATAGATAGGTCTATATAGAGAACCATCTATCTATATCTAGATAGGTATCTATCAATTGATATCTCTACCTATCTAGCTCTAGATTATCTAATCTATCTATGAAACTATCTTAAAATGGTCCTAATTTAAAAATCAAGATTCATTTTAATTTAAAAATCTTAATTTAAAAGTTAGGAACCATCTTTATTTTGTGGTTCATATACACCATGGAATACTAGGTAGCCATAAAAAAGAGTGAGATCAAGTCATTTGCAGGAACATGGAGGGAGCTGGATGGAGGTCTTCATCCTTAGCAAACTAATGCAAGAACAGAAAACCAAATACTGCATGTTCTCATTTACAAGTGGGAGCTAAATTATGAGAACACATGAACACATAGAGGGAAACAACAGGCACTGGGGTCTCTGGGAGGGTGGAGGGTGGGAGGAAGTAGAAGATCAGGAAAAACAACTAATGGGTACTAGGCTTAATAGCTGGTTGGTGAAATAATGTGCACAACAAACCTCTGTGACACTAGTTCACCCACATGACAAACCTACACATGTGCCATTGGACTGAAAATAAAAGTTAAAAAAATGATGAAAATGTGTAAATAAAAATTTTCGACCAACACAAGATGGTTCATCCCAAGAATCATCTGAATTTAAAAATCTTTACATCTTAAGCTACACGGGAGGCTGAGGCAGGAGAATGGCTTGAACCTGGGAGGCAGGGGTTGCAGTGAGGCAAGATGACACCATTGCACTCCAGCCCAGGTGAGAGTGTGAGACTGTCTCAAAAATAAAATAAAATAAAATAAAATAAAGAAGCAACTTTGCTGCTTAGCGTATGTATCCATTTACATTTAATGTGGTGAATGAAAAATTTGGTTTTCATTTACCACCCTACAATTTGTCTTTCTCAACTAATACTTTATAGATGAAAGGACTTACAGAAAGCAAATATATGACTCAATATTCCAATAAAAGTGCTAGAAATAATTTATATTGACATGTTATCCTTCTTTCTGAAAAATCTTAAGCTATACACGTTACATAGCTAGGCACTGACGAGAATCTAGTACTAAATAACCATTATTTCAAAGGCATAGATAGAATGCTTTCCAGGTACGGAGTGTTTCAATACTCCCCTTCCATACATTTTCAAGACATTGCATAACAAATATGGAATTTTGTGGAGGGGAGTGAATTTATATCCTTTAATATTTTCTCACTTTAGAAATGCAGTCTTGGAATGATATAAACTCTGTAAACAGACTACCATGCTACATTTATGGAGAATTAAGGTGTCTTTTTAAGACAAGAATAAAAAATATGCTTTTGTTCTAATAATAGAAACGGATAAGCAGAATTCTGGCTTATAATAATGGGAACATACTATCCCCTAGTTTGAAATAAGTTAAATAATTTAACTTTCTCATGTTATCTTGAAGTTAATACATCGTTCATACTGAATGTGTCAGTGAACTACATGAAATGGGACATTTGGTACTGTCAGGCCTCTGAGCCCAAGCTAAGCCATCATATCCCCTGTGACCTGCATGTACACATCCAAATGGCCTGTTCTGCCTTAACTGATGTCATTCCACCACAAAAGAAGTGAAAATGGCTGGTCCTTGCCTTAACTGATGACATTACCTTGTGAAATCGCTTTTCCGGGCTCATCCCGACTCAAAAACCTCCCCCACTGAGCACCGTGTGACCCCCCACGCCTGCCTGGCAGTGAACAACCCGCCTTTGACTGTAATTTTCCTTTACCTACCCAAATCTTATAAAACAGCCCCACCCCTATCTCCCTTCACTGATTCTCTTTTCGGACTCAGCCTGCCTGCACCCAGGTGATTAAAAGCTTTATTGCTCACACAGAGCCTGTTTTGTGGTCTCTTCACACGGACGCACATGAAAGTTACCATCCCTTTTATCCTCCACATAAAATGATTCAGTGGTTTAAAACACTTCTTTCCATATCCTGCAGTTTTGCATAGCAAAAGAAACATGCACTTTGAGGAAAATGTACCTTTTGTTTGTATTTTAAATATTATGGGTAGAAAATATTTGTATATAATTATGGAGTACAAGTGATGTTTCCATACCTCCTTTTTGATCCCACATCTTCCCTGAATTTTTTGTCCAATTTGTATTGCATTATTTAAGTTTGAAAAGGAGTAATGATGTTCAGTATATACTGTTATAAAATAAATGATTCCAAAGATGTAAAGTATCTGATACTTACTATGTCCAAATATAATTTTTAAGCAAATGTTCCTAACTGCATAAATAATAACATGGAATAAAATAAATTCATATAACTTTATGATAATTTACTTAAATTAAAAAGTGTTATGTGCAAACAGATGATATACGACACTTGGCATGCAATAATGCAATTGAGTCCAATTAAATATATTGTTTGATTTATTTCCACAATCTTTGATACATATATTGTAGACCAAAACATCAAAAACCATAAGTAGGGCCGGGCGCGGTGGCTCAAGCCCATAATCCCAACACTTTGGCCAAGGCAGGCAGATCATGAGGTCAGGAGATTGAGATCATCGTGGCTAAGATGGTGAAACCCCGTCGCTACGAAAAATACAAAAAAATTAGCCGGGCGTCGTGGCGGGCACCTGTAGTCCCAGCTAATCAGGAGGCTGAGGCAGGAGAATGGCATGAATCCCAGAGGCGGAGCTTGCAGTGAGCAGAGATCGCGCCACTGCACTCCAGCCTGGGCGACAGAGCGAGACTCCGTCTCAAAAAAAAAAAAAAAAGCCATAAGTAGCCTGTATACTGTATAATGTCTTTTTATTCGCTGTCATGTTTTTAATATAAGTATATAAGAGCATCAAATTATTTAAATAAGTCAATTATTTTATAAGTGGATTTAGTATTAGAACATATATATTCTTTTGCACAAGGAGCTTCTTTAAGTGTCAGAAATTGTATACTTATATAGTGACTTTTGTTCACAAAGTAGTTAGTTGTAGGTACATACAACATACTTGAAAAATATTTTTGTCGACTTTGGATGCATTTTTCTCTTCTAGACTCTTAAAAATGTTAACAAGCCAACATGTGAATGTACTGAAGTATTTTTTCATCATCTTTTCTAGTGTCGATAACGAGTTGGTTGATACAAAGTCATTAGAGTGGCAATTCAACAAATATTTTCTATCGCATAACAAATGTCATTAACTTGCTAGTCTGTCATGCTGTTGCAAAGATAAAGCCACATTCATTAGTGTTTTTTGTTGTTGTTTGTATTGGTGGTTTGTTTTGTTACATGAAGTGGCCCACTTCTTGTATTAAATTATTCTTTCTGAAAATGTTCAATCAGAATGTAATAAAACCTTTTAAAAGTGATTTAAAAATTTATTCCTGTAGGTGGGAATTGAACAGTGAGAACACTTGGACACAGGGCAGGGAACATCACACCCCTGGACCTGTCATGGGGTGGGGGCAGAGAGGGAGGGATAGCATTAGGAGAAATATCTAATGTAAATGAGCAGTTAATGGGTGCAGCAAACCAACATGGCACATGTATACCTATGTAACAAACCTGCACGTTGTGCATATGTTCCCTAGAACTTAAAGTACAATAAAAAATATATATTTATTTCTACTGAACAAAATGTCCATATATTAGATGGCCTAGGACTGGTAGGGGTCTCTAATCCAGGGGATTGTTGATAAACTCAGACAACTTCTATAATTTTTACATTGTTACTCTTAAAAGTCTTGTCATTGTCTGATTGTCTCAATATTGGAAAATAACATGTCAATATTCAGTGTAATAAACTGGAAGAAAAAATGGGCCAATATCCCATTGAATTAAAGACATTGAAAAGAATGTGTATGTATTACTTCTACTCACATCTTAATGTTCATTATGTTGTCACCAAGCCAGATAGAACCATACACTGGGGAATATAATGTTTATCTGAGAAACTAAATGCCTAAATACAAATTTTAATAGTATGAAGTAAGAGGAAATAAATATGGGGGATTTTCTAGTCTTCTCTATTAGATGTAAATTGCAAGATTTGGCCACTTTAAAAAATATTAATATTTACTAATTTTTCTTCAATTCAAATATCATATCATAGAGAGCAATTTAATCAAATTAGAAAACAGTTCTAAATATAAAATTTAACTGTACATCTCCCAGAAACCAAAAAAATGAGAAATTATCTGTGGCTTTTGGCTAGACAAAGGTTTCTTAAATGTGGCCCAAAGAACAACCTAGAGAGCAAGCAAAAACACCAGTTACAACAATAGTAAATATGACTTCATAAAAGCAAAAAATTCTATATTTCTAGCCTAAATGACTCAAACTTGGAATAGACATTGCCAAATTATGTCTGATAAACGATGTGTATCCAAAATATGTAAACTCAATTATAAGGCAAATTACAGTCCAATAATAAGCAATAAGGAAAATAATATATTTGAACACATACTTTGCCAGGGGAAGTTCAGAGACAGCAAATAAACACATCAAAAGATGTTCAATATCTTTAGCCATTGGAGAAATACAAATTAAATGAGATGCCATTCCACACCTACTAGAATAAATACAATTAAAAATACTCACTCATCATCTTGTGTGTTGGTGATGATTTAAAAAATCTGTAACTCTCAAATACTGATGGTAGGAAAGTAAATGATACAACCACTCTGGGGAAAAAATGGACTGTTTCTTACAAAGTTAAATAGACACCCACCATTTTACCTACTTACTCTACTGTTGTTCTTTAAGCAGAAAACAGTAGAGCATATATACATATAAGAATGTGTTTACAAGTGTCCATGGCAAACTTATTTATAATAACACTAAACTGTCAACAACCCAAAGTTTATCAACGGGTGAATAAATAAATCCAACACAGTATGCTCATAACGTGAGATATAACTTCACACACACATAAAAGCATATTTTCAGCAAATGGTGCTGGAACAATTCAACATCCACATCCAAAAAAAGAACCTAGACACTGTGTTTACACAATATACAAGAATGGATAATAGATTTAAATATAAAAATGCGAGACTGTAGAAGAATGTTATAAATTGAATTTTATATGTTAGTACTTCTGCTCTAAGAAAGACATAGTTTATACTTAAAAAGCAAGCCAAGACTGGGAGACAATATTTACAAAACATGTATCCAATGAAGAACTGGTATGAGCACCCCACAGAACACTTAAAACTCAAAAAGAAAAAAAAGATAAGTAATCCAGTTAAAAAGTGGACAGGAGATCTGAACAGACATTTCACCAAGGGAAACATATTAATGGCATATAAGTAAATGAAATATGCTCAACATCATATATTATTAGAGAATTGCTCATTAGAACAAGATACCACTGCATGCCTACTAAAACGGCTAAAATCCAAAACACTGACAACACTAAATTGTGTTGAGGATAAAGAGCAAGGGAAACTCATTTATTGCTTGTGGGAATGCAAAATGGCACAACCACGTTCGAAGATAGCTTTGCATTTCTTGCAAAGTTAAATGTAGTCTTACCACATGGACCAGTAACTTCACCCCTATCCAAATGAGTCAAAAATATTTCTAAACAAAAATGTCACATGACTCCTTAAAACAGCTTTTCTCATAACAAAACATGGTAGCTACTAAGATGCCCCCAACAGGTGAGTGATGGCTCAATAAACTGGCATATCTATAAAATGGGATATTCAGTGATAAAAGAATAAGCTATCAAGCCATACAAAACATGCAAGGACCTAGAATACATATAACTTAGTGAAAGAAGCTCATCTGAAGAGGCTGTACACTGTATCATTCCAATGATGTAACATTCTTAAAAAGGGGAAAATCTATAAAAAGATCAGAATTTCCAGTAGTCTCCAAGGGAAGGGATGAATAAATCAAGCACAGAAATTTTTAAGAAAGTAAAAGTATTCTTATAATACCATAGTAGTGGGTACATGACATATGCATTTATCCCAGCCCATGAAATGTATAATGCCAAGAGTGAACCCTAATATAAAACTAATATATGGACTTTCATTTATAATAATGTCAATATGGATGCATCAGTTATAACAAAGGTACCACAATAATGCAGGATATTAATCATAAAGAATATGGAGGGTAGAAGAAAGTGTTTGGAAATTCTCTGTGCTTTGTTAGTTTTTTCTGTAAACCTGAAATTGTTCTAAAAATAAAATCTATTAATTTAAAAAAGAATGAACTATTGCTACCAGTATCAACATAGGTGAAATTCAGAGTAGTTCTGTTGAGTGCAAAAGACAGACAAAAAAGAATAGATTTTGTGTGATTACATTTACATAAAATTCTACCAAGTGTAAACCATTCTGTAGTATCAGAAATAGATTAGTAGTTGCATTAGTAGAAACAGAGATTAAGTAGGGAAGAGGGGAAGAAGCCATTACTAAAGACACAAAGCAACTTTGGGGAAATGAATATGTTCATTATCTTGATCGCCATGGTGTTTTCTTTTTTTTTTTTTTTTTTTTTTAAGTACAAAACTTGGCCAGTTTATTCAGAACTCAGAATAGAAACAAAAAATAAAATAGCATTTATCAGCAAGTAACTTGTCTAACTTAAATTGGACAATAGTTCTAAACATTTCTGAAAATGTGGGAAATAGACATTCTCATATACTGTTGGGGATGTAAACTTGTACAAACTTTTCAAAGAAATATTTAGCTCTGTATCAAGAACTTTAAAAATATTCACACGATATGACCTAGTAAATTCCATGTGTAGTAATAAATTCTAAGGAAATAATTACAGATAAAATACTTTTACATTAAAGGAGACTCGAAGAATTCTTATTAACAAAGCTAAAATCAAAATAGCCTTACTCTCCAATAATAAGAGAATGGTTAATTTTTTTCTTAAATCCAATTTAAATTTCTTACATTTAAATTCTTAAATTTAAAAATTTCTTTTCTTAGTACCAATATGCCAAAACTTTAAAAATAATATACACTGAATTATGTTCAGTTTATGTCAATTACACCTCAATGAAAAACATTTAAAAATATTATGCATATTGATTTTATATTTATTCAGAGATATTATTCTCTATCTGCCATATATACCTTTTGGCAGTGTAAAGATATATAAACATAGTATATAAATATGGTATTTGTAATATTCTTATTCATATGCAAAGATAGTTTACATTTAATTTTTTTAACTTTTCTTCTATTTTTATTCTGTATCCTCCAGACATTAACATTGAGAACTTCATATACTATTACATATTTAAAAATCAGTCATGTCCAGTGTAATACAAAATTTCAGCAATGTAACATGACAGGAACAAAATATTAATGAAGTTGCTTTATATAGATTTATTTTTCTCATTAAAACATTTCATAGAATAAATCACTTATTCAAAAGTATTAACATGTATATTTAAGTGCAATATGAAAAAACAGAATCAAGAAATGGATACCAGATCGATACTCATATGTTAAAATATATTGAATAATTTTGTAGTTTTTCAAAAGTAACTCACACATGTCACATATTAATAATGTATATATTTATTTTTAGGAACTCCTTTTAGATGACTATTAGGTATGTAGTTTTAAGCTGAGTTTTAAGAGAAATACAAAAAGCATATCATTTTATGTCAGAAATAGTATGTTGGTTCCTAGGTCATTTTCTATAGCTGTCAAAATGTTTCAACATCTTTTAAAACTCAAGAAAATGAGGAAGAAATACAGAAATATTCCTAGGTTAATTGTTTTTATATCTTTATCTAATTCTTTCTATTCTTAATTATATTAATTCTTCCCAATGGCTTATTTAAAAATGGGTCTTCAATTGTCTTTCATTAAAATTCTGTGGGGTCTCACTACCTGTAAAAATGTTTTATTTCACATGAAGTATTTTTTGGTTATGTAAAAGGAAAATAAAGCTCTGGGCTAAATAAATAACATTTTTTTATTTTCCCTATTGTGAAGTAGTTGAATATATACATTGCTGTATTCAGCTAAAACATATTAGAATGTGCTTTTATTTACAATAAAAATGAAATAAGGCTGTGTTACACTGGCAAGCTGTAATGGTAAATGTATTTGTCACCCTAGGCAAACTGAAAAGGCAGGTATATTGAATTCAGTAATGCTGAGTAATTAAGCCTTCACTTATAACTCTTATATTAGATAATTCAACTTAATAAGTTAAGTCATTTTCCAAGTGTTTGTTAATGTACCAAAAGGATTTATACATTTCACAAACAGGGACTGAAGCTAAGCTAAAGATTTAGAAACACAACCAATTCACTAGAGAAAGAATTTTAAGCTTGTTTTTCTTGTTTTTCCAAACCTAACTTTCTTTCATGGAAAAAATTAAATGTAGTATGAAATAGATGAAAGTGCAAGTAATTACCTTAAGGGACATTGAGAAGCCTAGAGCTCACCTGGTCCACAATATTTGATAATCCATGTCACCCCTCATTTACTTCCACAGTTCCCTTAAAGATTGAAGAGCTGTCCGAATACCACAGTCTTAGTATATTATATTTTGTAAGGAAACCTTCTCACTCAAGAACATCTTCTGTGAGAGCTAATCCATTCAGCACGTTAGGAAGTTTCCTTCCATGTATGATTCAGGCCTACCTGATCCAGTGGATTGGACAATGAATGAACACTTGATTTAGGTGGAAGTTATCCATTTATTGATTGGAAATCAATAAGCCTCTTTCACTTGAGAATTCCAATTGAGATGAAGAATATAATAGGTATGCATACTGGATGAGCAACGCCAAATAGCCTCCATAATGTTATAAAGAATAATATTGAGCCACAGGCAAGCAATGGGGATACAAAGAGTACAAGAGTAAGGGAACACATGCTGCGCTGGAGTGAGAGAAATTGATAAAAAGCCACTGCCTTGATGTTGGACAGGTTCTTAGTTCTATGTTCAGCCTTTATTTTCTGCCCTTGGATTCTACACTGTACATTTCAAGTTTATTTACAAATGATTTTGACTACAGAAAAAGCAAGTGTGCCATTATGTCATTTTTGACATATTTTGGGAGAAATAAAGTAAAAACTATTTTTTTCTTTTATTTGTTTATTTTTATATTTATTTCTTTATTTTCTTTTTGAGATTGAGTTTCTCTCTTGCTGCCCAGGCTGGTGTGCAATGGTGTGATCTTGGCTCACTGCAACCTCTGTCCCCCAGGTTCAGGTGATTCTCCTGCCTCAGCCTCCCGAGTAGCTGCGAATACAGGCGTGTGCCACCATGCCCAGCTAATTTTTGTATTTTTAATAGAGGTGGGGTTTCACCTTCTTGACCAGGCTGGCCTCGAACTGCAGATCTCTGGTGATCCACCCACTTCGGCCTCCCAAAGTGCGTGGGTTACAGGTGTGAGCTACCGCACCCAGCCACAAAAACTATTAAGAGAATTTTTCAAAGTAGTTTCTGAGTTATATGTAAAAAGAAGATAAAAAAATTTACTAACAGCTCTGCAGCTTTCAAAATTAAGCAGTCAGATTTCTATGTGGCTGAGAATTTCTAGCAGTCTCCTCCATTAGAATTTACCATGCCCAAAATGTCGTATGCTGTACAGTTAAATGATCGATGTTTGAGTAATATTCAATTTGCAAGCTGACTTTAAATGTATCTTTGAGGGGAAAACATGCTTAGCATTTCATTATAAAATTATCCAAGCTTTCCTCTCATTTCTATATTCAAATTCAATGCCTGAGTTAAAGCATCTTAAGACTTCCTTTTAAGCAATTCATATATTTGCCCTAAGATTTCAACTAGTCCTAATCTCAGGGGATCACTTCATTGGAAAAGTTGTGCAAAAGTAAAATGAAATGGAGATTAACTATACTAAATTGTCATGTTGAGCTTCGTGATACATTTAGTTACAATGATATTATTCAAATTGGAATTAACTGCAGCTTTCCTAAGTATGTAAATGAAAGTGGAGTGAAATTACTATATAAACCTAGAGTTATGACCACAAAAATACATGATATAGCAATACAATAATTTAATGTTGACTTAGGGAATAATAAATCAGATATTTCATTCAACAAACTGTGATTTTTAATTATAACATAAGAATTATAAATTAATATTTATAAGTAATTGTTTCTTAATAATGAGTTGACAAAAACAATAGTTGAAAAATAAAATTATATAGCATGATTATATTGCAAAAATTTACATTAAAAATTAAAATAATAAATCACTTTTGGAAACTACTTTTATTTAAAATATCAGGAGTCCAGAAAATTGCAACTTTTTTTGATCTACATAATCATTTTTACACGAAAATTTAGTTCCAAAACCATTGAAAAGATTTATTATTTTCTTAATAACCATAGTATTAAGAATCAAACAGTTTATGTTAAAGTACAATAGAATACAAACATATCCTAGATGTATTGTTTTCTGCATTATGCAAGAAAAATAAGATTTTTAAAATGTTTGACTTATCTGTGGAAATATGATAGAGACAATTGTATGATTTTGTTTAAGGATCATTCATTTCTGCACTTAGATGAGGTAACTTTTTCTTTTCTAGATAAACTCTAATTTCACTTTTTCATACAGTACACACATACACATGCATATATATGTTTTTGTTAAACAACAGTAGTAATATTTGAACAGATTGTTTACCTGCCTTTCTGAAAAGTGACTGTTAATGTTGTTATAAGCCTATAAGGGAAGAAAAGGACTACATTACAAAGGAACAGAAATGATCCAGGAGAGTATGAATACAACTGGATTCTAAGAATACTGGGCTATTGGGTATTGGGATGTAGATTGGGATAAAAGAGTATACCCCTATCAGAGCACTGTCAGTTTCACTATTGATATGGTACAAACACATGATAGGATGGTTTGTAGCATCAAGGAAAAAGTGATGGCCTCAGGTGAGGTTGCAATGTCAAATTTCCCATGGAAGCTGACAGAAGATGCACATGTCACAAAGAAAATAACATGTAGAATACTTAAAATCTACTCTCAATAATTTTTAAGTTATTTTAAGTTATATAGTATTGTTATTAACTATAGTCACTATTTCAATAGTCGCTATAACTACAGTCACTATAGAACTACTGCATAATGTACAATAGATCTCTGAAACTTATTTCTCCTGTCAATTTAAATTTTGTTTCCTTTGACCAACATTGAAATAGCAACTTTTATCACAATTTAAAAATTATAATAACATAAAACAATATAATTTTACAGCAAGGAAAAGGCATTTCTTGAAAGTTAATTCACAAAATTGAATGAATTGCTAAACAAAACAATGTGAAGAACCAAAACAACTCTAGATATCTCAGGCAGAATGAATTCAAAGAAAATGACTGTGCATATTATTTCTCAACATTAGATTCACAATGGAATAACCTGGGGCAATTTTTTAAAGAAACAAATGCCTACATATCATGTCCAGATTCTAATTTATTTGTTATTAGATATGGCCTGGACATCACTCTACTCCTGACGTCCCTGCTCAAGAATCAACTTCCAGGAAGAGAGACTGGGACTCACTGATTTTGGTGCTATTCAGTTGAACTATGGCCCTCCTGATTTTCCACCTGCTGGTTCTATTCATTATGGATAGGGAGATGTTAACATCTCCAATTATAATAGTAGATTTATCTGTCTGTTCTTGCAGTTCTATCTGTTTTCACCTCATGGGTTTTTGACAGCCTGTTATATGCAAGTGCATTGAGGATTGTTATATTTTCTTGGAAAATTAAACCATTTTTACTATGTAATATCACTTTGTATCCCCCTATAATTGTTCTTACTCTGAAGTCTTTTTGTTGGAAATTAATATATTAATCCACCTTTCTTTTAATTAGTATTATCATGTTATATATTTTTCGAAGTTAACTCTCAAGCTTGTTCGCAATGTGCTTTGAGAAATTAATCAACTACATGTTAAAGTTTTCTACTCCATTACTAACTCCCATGGGGGCTCCTGGGCTTTTGCTCTACTAAGCTACAATTCTTTGCATTTCCCCATCTCTCTAATTAAGTGGGGATTTAGAGTGGGGGCAGCAGTTTGTTCTGTGGCCTCAGTCCTCTAACGGTTCTAAATGAGTCCTTGATAGTCTGTTTGTACAGCATTTTTCTTGTTGTAAGGATGGGAGTGATGACTTCCAAGTTTCTTACATGCTCAAATAACTGACATTATTTATTATATACTCACCCCCATGGTGGTAGAAAAATGCTATAATTTTTGGATCCACAGAACTAAAGTACTAGGAGAGGGGCTTTTTCACAGGAAAGATGGTTGGTACTGAAAAAAAAAGAAAAAGAAAAAAAGATAAAATCTTCTCTGCTATCTCCGCTAGACTCTCTAAACTCTCTTCCTGTCTCTGGAGTCCAGACACACAAGCCTCCTTTTAGTTTTGAGCTTTCACTATGCTTTTATCTTAAAGACTTTGCCTACTATGTCCTTTATGCTGAGAAAGCACCTTATCCCCTCAATTACCTAGTTAACATCAAGTATCAAATCATACTTCTTACTGAAGGCCAAGTACCACCTCTAGAAGTCTTCCCTAAGAACAGCCTACATACAGTTAATTCTGTGAGCCCTTTTCTTATATCCTTCAAATGCTCTTCCTTCACATTACTCTTCCTTCACAACCTTTAGCCAGGCAATATATTACAGGGAAACAGGGAGAACATGATTTTGCCATTCACACTTACCTTTGCCTAGCCCAGTGCCTGACAAATAATAGATTCTCATTATGTATTTTTTTGAATGAATGAATAAATCTAAGTAAAAAAATAGATGTTTTGGAATTATCTCAGACTGCTAAAATCAGTTAAATACAGTTAATGTGAAGCAAAAAACAGTAAACAAAATTAATGTAATATACGTGCTGTTATTATTTTAGAAAAAACAATAATTTACAAATTCCTTTCAATAATTCAATTAACTTTTATGAGATTCGATTGAAGACAAATCTATGAATGCTTTGTTTTAAATAAAAGGTAATCCTTGTAATAAGCAAAAATAAATTAACAAATATCAATTTACAGATAGACAAAAAGTGATTGTTTTCTAGATGAAAGGAGGATTATTAATAGTTGGCATAAGAAACCAAAAATTAGTTCAACAATTAGTCATACGGAAATGTCAAATATTGTCATTAATGTGATAAAGGAGAGTTTCTGCAAATAACCTCCCATACCTGATGTGAATCTTTCACGTCATTCTATAGTTCAACTAGTTCTTAATAACTCAAAAACAAGAAGGATAAAATCCATAATTTTGTTTTGCTACCCAGATCCCTCCTGTAGCTGTCATACAGAGTGTGATTTATGACTTGTAAGTTGTGCTGTGGAGCTTGACAAGTAAGTTTGATTTCATTTAGTATTTTCTTTAAACCATCTTGGATCTTCGCTTTACAAGAATTTATGTTAGTGTTCTCAAAATGTAAAATAGGTAACTTCATGAGAACAAAAGTTGTACCCTAAGATATATTTGCATTATCTACATACTCGCAATTAAATCTTAACAGTTCAAATATGCCCATTTGTAATAGAATCTAACAGTTTTCCTCTTGAATTTTTTTAGACACCAGAAATTTTTAGTCCTAATAATGTTTAGCTTCCTAGTCACAAACCAAACAGAAAGTGAATTTCATCAGTTTAGAATGGTTAAAATCAACACAGCTGCAATATTTTTATTTTTGTTTTAAAATTTTGTTCAGTCAAATATGGTTTTAAGATGAGTAGAAATTCTCCTGAAGATAATAAAGAAAAAGTATGTCATATAATATCTTAAATAAAAATAATAATAGTTATTAATTTTTTCTGCTTGTTATGTTCCAGAATCTGTACTAAGCATTTTAGAGGATTATTTTATTTAATTCACACAATAATCCCTTGAGAAATATATAATTATTATCTTTAATTCACAGTTACTGAAAATGAGACACAAAGAGGTTAAGAATTTTGTCTAAGGTCAGGCAGCTAGCGTGACTTAGCAAGGGTGTTATTAAGAAAAAACAAGTCTTTCTTATGGGAAATTTGGAAAAGCAAATATCTAGGTTCTCTTTTTTTTTTTCTGATAAGAGATTTATATTCAGAATGCGAGTCTCTCTTAAAGCAGGGAATCAACTTAAATTGAAACAATACGGAATCCTTTGTTATTCAGGCTCTATATTATTATTATCTCTGCTGACAGCAAAAGCTAAGAATAGAAAATATTTCTGACCCAAGTTGGTAAATTATGAATCAACCTGCTAAATAATCAGAATAGGCTAACAAGTGGAATTAAATGTAATTATTCTATATTAAATATAATATAAACAATTTCTTATTGTCATAATTTTACTAAGATTCTACCAGTTACAACTGAAATATAATATTTTAAATCCAAGCTTAATAAAAGAACTTGGCATGAGATGTTTTCATAGGAAATAGTGACAATTCATATTATTTTTAAGTATAAATGAGATGTATTATTTATTTCATTTTCCTTCTAAAAGTTATTTTTAAAGTTTTAGTTTTTCTGAAGTTGATAGCTATTACTAACACTTTTGGGCAAAGTTTTTTGAGATTGATTTATAAAATTAGGAAGAAACTAAAGTAGTTGTGAAAGTTTCTAAAAAGATAATAAAGTAGTTGTCTTTATGTTATAATAGAAAATGAGAATGTGAACGCAGATCATTTTGACTCTCAGAGTTTGTGTTTTCAGCAAATATTACCAGAATATTGATATATAAATTAGAATTCCCCAAAGGAAAACATTTAAAAATGTTAAAATTAATAAAATCACTAACTTATATAGTTGTCCGTAGTATCAGGACATTCTCCAGCGGAATCAATAGAGCATCTGCAGTTTTGTTGAACAAAGGTTTCTGCAGTATGGACTCATGGTGTGAGCTTACTGGGTCACATTCTTTGTTCCTTCTTGGAGCTTTGGGAGGCATTTATAAAAGAGCTGCTGTAGTAGAAGGACTGAGTTGCATCACCCTGAGGATTTAAGTTTCTACAGGAGAATCAAATTCACTTTGGTATAGGGATTTAGTAGGTTTCCCTAGCCTTATTAACAAAATGTCATGGACCGGATTATTAACAAAATACTAACACGACATGAAAAATGCATACTTTGTCTTACAATAATCCAGTTAAGACACTATTTTTGTATAGCAAAATTCTTTACTACACAATAGTTGCAAATCAAGTGAGCAAGAAGTGATCATACTGCTCTGCTTCCTATTCCTGCTCTTTCCTCCTACCCCAGCTGAAAATACTTGCTGCAAATGTCCTTTGATAGGAGACTTTGACCCCACGGTGTAGAAAGGGAAAGGAAAAGTCAGATATATATGTCTTGTCTATAACTTAAATCTAATACCAGCACAAAAGCCTGAAAGGGCTGATTTTTAGAGGGTATTGGCAGGAAACTCTTTGCTCTGCTATCATCTGTTTTAAGCTACTTTTATACATTTTTTTTCAGCTTCTACTCTACTACTATTCAACTGCAATTTGTTTTATTGTACGCTTCAACACTATGAACAGTATCTTAATTATTATTGAAATGTATTACAAGCTCATAAAGAAAACATCATTTTGTTTCTTCAGTCATCTACTTTGGATGAAAGTTTTATTTAGAAAAGAATAAATAGGAAAAATGATACATTAAAAATAAAAATTGTATATTAATTTTTTAGATCAAATAAACCAATTTTAAGCATTTTCATGGACCTTTGTAACCAAAATAAATGAACATTTAAAGACAGATGATTTAATTCAGTATTTTGGTTCTTGAAAATACTGGAATATGTGTTTTAGATAATGTATATATTTCTGTTATTGAAAATTTTCAATAGTCAGCTGACTTCATATGTAACTTTTTGCAAATAATAATACCATTTTAAACTTCTTCAAGGATTTTAGGTGTTCTTAAATATATTTTATAACTTATTTTACTCCGTTAAAGTAAATATTTATGGCATCTGTAAGCCATTGTACAATTGGTATAGCATAGTATTAGGATTGTCCTTTGTAATATTTTATAGTATTCACATTTGTATTTAATCACAAATTTGATACAATTTAGCCAAGCCTTCAATATGTTTATGAAGAGAGCACTACTGAGACTTTATACAATGGAATAAAATAACAAAATGTGATGACAGCATTTTTCCACTCAAAGGGATATATATATAATTTTTATTCTATCTAATTTTTAACTAATTTTATTTTTTGCACCCAATGGAGGGGAAAATTACTAAAAGTGTGATTAAGGCTATTATAAGATACATAAACTGTATGACGCAAGCATTCTCAACTCAACTTTACACTCCACGTTGTTTATGAACTTAGTATGCCAGCTTTTTAAGTGTGGTGGGGTCTGGTATTCCACACTTACATGTCTCTGAATCCCACCCTTGTGCTGATGCCAAGATGAACTGAAGCAGGGATGAATTTTTCTCTTACATGGAAACATGAATATATTCCAAACTGGAGGGAGCTCTCACAAGCAGTTCGCTTATGGGAATTACTTTGTGCCTTGTAATGGGTCACACAGTAGCCTCAAAAAGATGTGTCTGAGTCCTAGACCCTCTCCATTCCCAGTACCTGTAAATGACACCATATTTTGAAATAGGAGCTTTACAGATAAAATAAAGTTAAAGATCTCAGGGTGAGATCATCCTGAATTTAGGGTGAGTCATGGATATTGGGACACAGAAACACAAGCAAGGTCATGTGAAGATAGAGACAAAGGTTAGAGTTACGCTGTCACAAGCCAAGGAGTACCAGGAGCCACCCAGAACTAGAAGAGGCAAGGAAGGATTCTTCCCTAGAGCCATCAGAGGAAGTATGGTCCTGTGTACACCTGGATTTTGGTCTTTTGGCCTCTATAATTGAGAGATATTGTTATTATTATTATTATTATTATTATTATTATTATTTTAAGCCACAAATTTTGCAGCAATTTCTTTTGACAGCACTAGGAAACTAGTTAATGCGTCTATTATTTGGTTAAACAAAGAACACTATTAAGTATTTTTAAAACAATGTATATCAATGTTGATTATGGTAAGAAAACAGTTTATAATCAGATCAGTTTCTATGTAAAATTTCATGTTATTATATTGATTTTGTTTTGTTTTAACCATACAAGACTTGCTTGGATGTGGTACCATTGAATACCATCCCCATTCCCTCCTGTCCCACAACTTTTTGAAATTTATGGGGCTTTATTCTAGACTGAATATTTCTTTTCCCTCAAATTTCATATGTTAAAGCCCTACCCCACAATGTGACAGTATTGGGAAGTGAGGTCTTTGAGAATTAATTAGGTTTAGACAAAGTCATGAGCTTAGGACCCTCATCAATGGAATTAGTGTCCTCATAAGAACAGGAAGAGAGTCTATAGAGTGCTCTCCCTCTCTCTCTGTATCTGCTATATGAGGAAAAAGCAAGCCGGGAAGAAGACCTCACCAGGAAACAAATTTGCCAGCACCTTAATCTTGCACTTTCCACCTTCTAAAATTGTGAGAAATAAATGTCTGCTGTGTAAGCCATCCAGTCCATGATATTTTGTTATAGAAGCCTGGACTGACTGATATAGGCTGGAACATGCTGGAGAGATGGTATGAAATCTAATTTTAGAAAAGTATTTTAAGTTGTAAGATCTGAGGCAAAAATCAGTTAAATATTACCATTTACATTAACCAAATTACTCCATTTGCAGTATCAAATTAAGGAAATTTATGTTTTATTCAAGCCTTTTAAAATCAGCACACCCACTTTGCAGAAGTAATTAATAACCCATGATTATTAATTATGTTTGCCAATTTAATTTTCATCCAGTATTACTTGCAGGGAAAGTTTGAAATTGATCAGTCATCTTCCTTTTGAGATGTCACTTGTATAACTTCTGTAATTGTTACTCTTTAATGCAGCTTTAAACTTTTAAGAAAGATATTTCAATATATTGTTAAATTGAATTAAATGACTAAGACTGTAGCTTAAATGACTGAGATTGTGGTGGAGAGGATATTCCCCAAACTAATTCTGTCTCTGACATTTAGGGGTTTGTTGTAATAGTAACACCTTGCTAGCAATCATCTACTAGTGATTTGCTCATGGAACATGCTGGAGAGAAGGAGTGTCTGAGTCCTAGACCCTCTCCCATCCAAGGACTTGTAAATATCACCTTATTTTGAAATAGGAGCTTTACAGATATAATAAAGTTAAAGATCTCAGGGTGAGATCTTCCTGAATTTAGAGTGAGTCATGGATATGAATATATGCATATATATATATTACATGCATGTGGAGGCAGGGTGTATATAACGTAATATGTATATATATTATGTATGTATATTGTGTACATATATATATATGTATGTATATATTATATACACCCTGCCTTCACATGCATGGCCTCCCTCATTATCAGTATCCTCCCCCAGAGTGGTACAACTGTCAAAATTGACTTGCCTACATTAATACAATGTTGTCACCTAGTGGTAAATCTACATAACATAAAAGGTATAATTTAAACATTTTAAATTCTAAAACTCAGTGATGTTGAATACATTCACAATGTTGTGTAATTAACACTGTTTTCATAACTTTTATATCATGTCAAACAGAAATTCTGTGCCATTAAGCAAAAATTCTCCATTCCCCTTGCCCCAGCCTCCCTGCCCTAGAAACATGGAATCTGCATTCCCTCTGCATGAATTTGACTATTCATGATCTTTCATATAAGTAGAATCATGTACTATTTGTCCTTTTGTATCTGGCTTATTTTATTTAGCATTACGTTTTCAAGATTTATCCACGTTGTAAACATGTATCAGAACATCATTCCCTTTTTATGGCTAAATACTATTCCCTTGTATGTACATGCCACATTTGGTTTATCCACACAGACAGGTTTGTTTTCACTTTTTGACTCTTGTGAATAAGAATGAGTGATGGTATCTGGCATGTGCATGCAGCCACTTTCTTACTAAAGACCAATAGCATCAAGCACTCTACTAATGGTTGTTATTTATCTGATTAGGATCCAGAGTTCCAAAAATGTTAATTCTTATTTTTTTCAGTTTAACAGCAGTTTTGTGGAGGGATTGACTTCTAAAACTTCCTATTCCAATCTTCTAAAATCCACTTTAAAAGAATGGTTTAAATCCTGTGCTTGTAGGATGAAATTGATAGAAAAATATTTTACCAACTTTCAAAATTGCATTACAGAGATAATGTCTTTGACTATTGGGTATTCACATATTTGGCATGTCATAAACAACTTTCTGGAAGGTAAAGGCCTTTTATTTCATACTTAATATTAAGACAGGAACCATTGTCCTAGCAATGGCTTTTGGGTTTGATGTGATATATTTGTATGTAATGAGTTTTTAAAAGTTAGAGTGAAAAGTCATCTCATACAAAACAAAATCATTTTTACTGTTATAAGAAAGTAGTTATTAATTACTTATAAAACATGCAACTATGTTTATGATATTTGGTGATTTATTTTTCTCCAGTCATCTTGTGTTGCTCTTAGTGGAGAAAAAAATATGGGTGCTCTTTATCTATGACAATGTGAAAAGTAAATATATGGTTTCCCTAAAAATTCTTCTTCTAAGTTTTTAATCCTCTAAAATGATCATTGATATGTACAAATAAATATTAATAATAACAACTTAAGGATCATTTTTGCTGTTATCAGAAATTGAAAGTACTGTAACAGTTCATCAATAAATAGTTATGTATATTATAATATATAGCATACATAGTGTATGTCCATATATAGAATATGTACCAAATGTATACAATAAAGTACAATGAATACACGATTATGCTAAGATGGATGGGCACGGATCCACATATTACTCTGTTTGTACATGGTCTTTTCCAAAAAGAAATAAAATGTAAGAAAGAAAAAAAGAAAAATAAAGAGAAAGAGAATAAAGGCAACTAAATAAAATATAAACCAGGATGCATAAGTGGTCTCATCTTAGGACAGGAACACCAGTAAAGCCTCTCTTCTCTGGAAAAAGTTTAGGTCTCTGAAGTTTTCTCAGTGCATCATAACTGACAGCAGCAGGAATGTGGTTTTGCTAACAGCAATAGAAAAGCAAAACTATCTCAAGATTGTAATATTAATCCAAAGGTTAAAACTTCTTACCTTCGTATTGCTGCTTTCTGTATGCACTTCCCAAAGGATCTAGAAAGGTGGAAAAGACATAGGAGGTGAAAAATGTAGAAAATAAAAAAATAAGGTAAATTTAAAAGATAATAAGACTGACATTCATTCATTCACATTAATCTCCTATGTTGTAACACATTCTCTGGTAGACACTACGGATATAGCAGTGAAAAAAAAGAAAAACATATATGCCTTTTTGGAGCTTATATTCTCTTGGAAGGAGATATATAATAACAAAAGTAATTAAGCTATATAATATGTTAAGTGTTGATATGTGCTATGGAGGAAAGTAAGGCAGACAAAGCAATCAGGCAGGAGAAAGAAAGAAATGATATTCAATTAGGAAAAGAGGAAGTCAAATTGGCCCTGTTTGCAGATGACATGATTGTATATCTAGAAAACCCTATCATCTCAGCCCAAAATCTCCTTAAGCTGATAAGCAATTTCAGCAAAGTCTCAGGATAAAAAATCAATGTGCAAAAATCACAAGCATTCTTATACATCAATAACAGACAAACAGAGAGCCAAATCATGAGTGAACTCCCATTCACAATTGCTTCAAAGAGAATAAAATACCTAGGAATTCAACTTACAAGGGATGTGAAGGACCTCTTCAAGGAGAACTACAAACCACTGCTCAATGAAATAAAAGAGGACACAAACAAATGGAAGAACATTCCATGCTTATGGATAGGAAGAATCAATATCATGAGAATGGCCATACTGCCCAAGGTAATTTATAGATTCAATGCCATCCCTGTCAAGCTACCAATGACTTTCTTCACAGAATTGGAAAAAACTACTTTAAAGTTCATATGGAACCAAAAAAGAGCCTGCATTGCCAAGTCAATCCTACGCCAGAAGAACAAAACTGGAGGCATCACACTACCTGACTTCAAACTATACTACAAGGCTACAGTAACCAAAACAGCATGGTACTGGTACCAAAACAGAGATATAGAACAATGGAATAGAACAGAGCTCTCAGAAATAATACCACACATCTACAACCATCTGATCTTTGACAAACCTGACAAAAACAGGAAATGCGGAAAGGATTCCCTATTTAATAAATGGTGCTAGGAAAACCAGCTAGCCATATGTAGAAAGCTGAAACTGGATCCCTTCCTTACACTTTATACGAAAATTAATTCAAGATGGATTAAAGACTTACATGTTAGGCCTAAAACCATAAAAACCCTGGAAGAAAACCTAGGCAATACCTTTCAAGACATAGGCATGGGCAAAGACTTCATGTCTAAAACACCAAAAGCAATGGCAACAAAAGCCAAAATTGACAAATGGGATCTAATTAAACTGAAGAGCTTCTGCACAGCAAAAGAAGCTACCATCAGGGTGAACAGGCAACCTACAGAATGCTAGCAAATTTTTGCAATCTACTCATCTGACAAATGGCTAATATCCAGAATCTACAAAGAACTTAAACAAATTTACAAGAAAAAACAACCCCATAAAAAAGTGGGCAAAGGTTATGAACAGACACTGCTCTAAAGAAGACATTTATACAGCCAACAGACACATGAAAAAATGCTCATCATCACTGGCCATCAGAGAAATATAAATCAAAACCACAATGAGATATCATCTCACACCAGTTAGAATAGCGATCGTTAAAAAGTCAGGAAACAACAGGTGCTGGGGAGGATGTGGAGAAATAGGAACACTTTTATACTTTTGGTGGGACTGGAAACTAGTTCAACCATTGTGGAAGACAGTGTGATGATTCTTTAAGGATCTAGAACTAGAAATACCATCTGACCCAGCCATCCCATTACTGGGCATATACCCAAAGGATTATAAATCATGCTGCTATAAAGACACATGCACATGTATGTTTATTGTGGCACTATTCACAATAGCAAAGTCTTGGAACCAACCCAAATGTCCATCAGTGATAGACTGGATTAAGAAAATGTGGCACATATACACCATGGAATACTATACAGTCATAAAAAAGGATGAGTTCATGTCCTTTGTAGGGACATGGATGAAGCTGGAAACCATCATTCTCAGCAAACTATCGCAAGGACAAAAAAACAGACACTGCATGTTCTTACTCATAGGTGGGAATTGAACAATGAGAACACTTGGACACAGGAAGGGGAACATCACACACTGGGGCATGTTGTGGGGTGAGGGGAGATGGGAGGGGTAGCATTACGAGATACAGCTAATGTAAATGACGAGTTAATGGGTGCAGCACACCAACATGACACATGTATACATAGGTACCAAACCTGCATGTTGTGCACATGTACCCTAGAACTTAAAGTATAATAAAAAAATAAATAATAAATAATTAATAATTTTAAAAATTTAAAAGAAACGAAACAACAACAACAAAAAACAAAGCAAATAACATGAGGAGGGGATACAATTTTAAGTAGGGAAAAAAGGAAGGCATGACAGAGACAGTAGCATAAGAGTGAAAGGCTTGAAAGAGGTGAAATGGTTTGACTGGGTCCCCCACTAAATCTAAAGCTTGAATTGTAGTTCCCATAATCCCCTTGTGTCATGGGAGGGACCTGGTGGGGGTTAATTTAATCATGGGGTCAGTTACCCCATGCTGCTGTTCTTGCGATATGAGTGAGTTCTTATGCTCTCTGATGGTTTTATCAGGGTTTTTTTCCCCATTTTGCTTGGCACTTCTTGCTGCCACCACGTGAAGAAGGATGTGTTGCTTCCCCTTATCATGGTTGTAAGTTTCCTGAGGTCTCACCGGCTGTGCAGAACTGTGACTCAACTAAACCTCTTTCCTTTATAAATTACCCAATCTGGGATATGTTTTTTATTAACAGCATGAGAAGGAATTAATACAGAAGGTAAGAAAGCAATCCAGGGGGGATTTGAAGACAGGTGTTTTCAGTCACAGAAACCATGTAAAAAGCATCTAATATGACAGTGCTATAATCTGAATGTTGACAACCCCCCCAAATTCATACGTTGAAATCTAATTCACAGTACGATACTATTAAAAGCTAAGGTCTTTGGAAGGGGATTATGTCATGAATACAGAGCCTTCATGAAGGAGATTGGTGCCTTTATAAAAGATGCCCGAGGGGTTGTTTCGTCCCTTCCACCATATGATGACTCCACCATATGAAGAAGAAGATGGGTCTATGAACTAGGAAATAGGGCCTCATCATATATGGAATATGTGAGCACATTGATCCTGGACTTAGCTTCCAGAACTGTGAAGAATAAGTTTATGTCATTTATAAGCTACTTAGTATATGATATTTTGTTATAGCTGCTCAAATGGACTAACACAGAGACAATTCCCAGCCTGCCCAAAGAGCATCAGGAAGTGTTGGGTACAGGAAAGCTGGAACAGAGCCACGAGGGGAAGAGCAACAGGGCTGTGATCAAAGAGGTGTGCCTGGTGGGGAGCATCAGTAGAGCTGTATCATCTGCACAACAATGACCCAGAGTGGAATTAGAAGTCCTTAAAAGTGGGTGAGCAGAGTGGCATGATCTCTATTATATTATGTTATATTCTTGCTTGGATATTGAGAATAAACTGAAGGTGAGGGCTAATGCAGAAGCAGGAAGGGAGATAAAAATTCAGAGGAGACATGATGTTGGCTTAGCCTTGGTGGATAACAGCAGTAGTAAAAATCATTTAAATGTTTTGAAGGTAGGTTTGCTGAGAAGTAATTTTGGAGGTACATTACCAAGACTAAATTTATATATTATAAAATGGACAAATTTAAGGTGTATACCTTAACTTTATATATTTATGCACTCATATTCACACCACCCATATTAAGATAAAGAACAGAAAATCTTCTGGTGCTTTATTCCACAGAAAATCTTCTGGTGCTTTATTCCAGTCAATAACAAACACGGGTCAAAGGATATTCTACTATGACCATAGTTTTCTTTTGCCTCTCGCTAAACTTAGTTTGTCTGGAGTCATATAGATTTTAAGCTTTTGTGTCTGACCTATTTTACTCAACATGATGTTTTGGAGATATATCCATGCTGACTTACGTGTTGATATTTTATTTTTTATTTCTATGTATTATTACTCTGTAAGTCAATATCATAATATGTTTATCTCTTCTCCTCTTTATAGATGTTACATCCAGTTTTTGCCTACAAAGAAAAACAAACTTTTATGAATAAATGTATATCTGTCTCTATTGTGTGAATACACAACCTCATTTATTTTTGGAATATACCTATAAATTGAATTATGATGTCATTGGGTATGTGCACAGTTTAACTTTATAAGACATAGCCAAACTTATTTAAAATGTAGCTATACAATTTACTTTCCCACCACAAATGTATGAGATTTTCTTTGTTTCATAACCTCTTCAAAATTGCTATATTCAGTTCCCATTTTTTTTTCTTAAGAGATGGGGTCTTTCTCTGTCACACAGGCTGGAGTGGAGTGGCACAATCATAGCTCACTGCAGCCTTGAACTCCTGGGCTCAAGCTCTCCTCCCATATTGGTCTCCAGGTATTTAGCCATTTTAATTTTACCAGTTCTCTTGGACATGTAATGACATCTCATTCAGGTTTTTATTTTAATTTTTCTGATGACCAACTGTGTTCAGCACATTTTTTTATCCTGATCACCCACTTGGCTGTCTTCTTTTATGAACTTCCACTTTTAATTGAGTGATTTATCGTCTGCATAACAATTTATAGGATTTATTTACTCTCCAAAGAAATTTTTTGTCAGGTCTATGTATTTCAAATATGTTGTCTCACTGTGACATTTCTGTTCATTTTTAATTGGGATAAAAACATAACTTGTGATCTATCCTGTTAATAAGGTTTTAAATGTACAATATAGTACTGTTAAGTATAGGCATGATGTTGTACAGAAAATCTCTGGAACTTATGCAACTTACACAACTGAAATTTTATGCCCATTGAACAGCAACCCTTCTTCCTCCTTCCCCTAACCATTCTAATCTCTATTTCTATGAGTTTGACTTTTTTATTTTATTTTTTTTTTGAGACGGAGTCTCCCTCTGTTGCCCAGGCTGGAGTGCAATGGCGCGATCTCGGCTCACTCCAAGTTCTGCCTCCCAGGTTCACGCTGTTCTCCTGCCTCAGCCTCCCTAGTAGCTGGGACTACAGTCACCCGCCACCACGCCTGGCTAATTTTGTGTATTTTTAGTAGAGACGGGGGTTTCACCATGTTAGCCAGGATGGTCTCGATCTCCTGAGCTCGTGATCCGCCCGCCTCGGCCTCCCAAAGTGCTGGGATTACAGGCTTGAGCCACCACTCCCAGCCGAGTTTGACTATTTTAGAAAGCTCATAGAAGTGGAATCATGCAGAATTTGTTCTTCTGTGACTGACTTATGCTTGACATGATATCCTCCAGGTTTATCCATGTTGTTGCAAATGGCAGAATGTCCTTCCTTCTTAAAATTGAAAACATTCCATTGTATTTATACACCACATTGTCTTTATCCATTCATGCAGTATTGGACATTTAAGTTTTTAAATTTTGTTTTTTGTGAGTAATGCTGCAAAGAACAGGGGTATGCAGGTACCTGTACCACATCCTGATTTCCATTGTTTTGGACATATTCCTAAGAGTAAGATTGGGGGATCATAGAGTAGTTCTAATTTTAGTGTTTTTGAGGAACCGCCATACTGTTATTCACAGTGACTAAACCAATTTATATCCCAATTTACAGCAAGAGTGTACAAGGATTCCACTTTCTCCACATCACTGCCAACACTTGTTATGTCTTGTTTTGTTTTATAATGGCTCTCCTAATGGGTGTGAAGTGATATCATATTGTGGCTTTCATTCGTATTTCTCTGATCATTGGGGATGTTGAACATCTTTTCATATACCTTTTGTCTATTTGTATGTCTTTGAAGAAAGTTTATTCAATCATTTTGCCCCCATTTTTAAGTTATTTTTTCTGTTGTTGAAGGAGTTCCTTATATATGTAATGAGGTTTTTAGAATAAATGAATATAAGTTTAATATAGTAAAAACATTAATACAATTTTTATTTTTATGTTTAATACATTCTGTGCTCCAGAAAAAAAAAATCATTGTTTATCTCACCCAAGATCATTATGATGTTCCTCAAAGTGTTCTTCTAGAAGCTTAACATTCATGTTTAGGTATGTGATCCATCTTACATTGAATTTTGTGGATGATATGAGTGAGATATTAAGATTAATGAAAATGCTAATTATAATAGGTTCTCAGGTCCTAGCCAAAGGTTTTGTATATTAGGATCTCCTGAGATCTGGATTATTTAAAGGTAATAGACAATCAGTATTAATGAATTTGTTTTCTTTATCTATCTGGTGGTTCTTAAACTTTGTTCCATATTAGAATCAAGTGGTTTGCTTCCTTGCTTTGTTTTGTCTTTGCTTTTAATAGCACTGCCTCAATCATACCTTCAAAAATTCTAATTTGATAACCTGGACATCAGGATTTTTGGAGGAGGAGGGGACAGGGTCTCACTCTGTACACCTAGGTTGGTGTACAGTGGCATGATCATATCCCACTGCAGCCTCGAACTCCTGGGCTTGAGGGATGCTTCTTCCTCAGCCTCTCACATAGCTTGAATTACAGGTGTTGAGCCACCATACCTGGTGACATTGGGATTTTAATGGGTCTCTGGGTGAGTGAATATAAAGCCAAGTTTAGGAACCATTGACAAGCTCCAGAAGCCTGGAATAATATATACATGAAGATAGAGGTTAGTGTTACTCTCTCCTTGGATGAAAACACCTGACAAGATTTATGTATTTATTTATTTATTTATTGATTGATTGATTGGGAAACAACATTGGAAGCAGTTTCTGCTCTGCCTCCTTAATCCCTTGGCCAATGCAATCTTGAGTTCTTTGTAGTCTCACCATTAAGTCTTGTAGGGAGAATACATCTTTACTTCAAGTTTTCATGCACTTTATCTTCATCTTGGAGAATTATTATTTGAAAAAAAGTTCTCAATATATAACTCATATTAAGTAAAAGACGTATAATACATTGTAATAATTCAGCAAATATTGCTTGTGATGTTGCACTTACTTTACACTTGTGAAAAATGTAAGCAAAATTTTTAAACCGTTTTATATTATTTTCATAGAAGAATTACAGTAAAATAAGAACTCTGCAAGTCCATATTTTACTAAGTTGCATTATTTGAAAAGCAAACTTATTTCGAAGTATCTGATTTCAAAACACAGTTCACTATTATTTAATTAGAGGATTTGAAATATAATTTTTAACATTGACTTAGACACTTTCCCGAAATCTATTAGACATAAAAGTAAATGGTATTTATATATTTGTTTGTAAGATGCTATGATTTTAAATTTAAAAGTGTATGTAGCTTTTTCTGAAGGAAGCTGTTCTACCATTGTAGAAGCAATTTTGGGGCATTTCTCTTACTTGATTGACTTTTTTCTTATCCAGATGCTACTGATTTTCAAGATTGCACAAAGTCAACTTCTATAAGGGAACTCAGCCCACAAGGCTGTCATGTACATCAATAACATCTATATCTTTATAGTACCACATATGCCTTGCCCTATCAAATGAAATTATATACCACGAAGTCAGGATCACATCTTAACTCTTCTATAAACTCCACAATGCATAGCATAGTGTCACTCATGGGAAAAATCAAACACTTGTGATTGAAATGGATTAACATTCTTCTCATGTTAAGGAACATACTTCTTTTATTGTACCTGTTGTTATGCAGGGTGTAAGATTTATTATTTTCTCCAGAATTGATATCAATGACTAAAAAATATATAAAAATTGAAGATAAATGGGGAAACAATTTATGAAGGTCAAAACTATGAAGTAAATTTCAGTTCATGGATATTTGGTAGGAATACTAGGTTGGAGAGTATGGTTTACATTTGAGACCAAATTAAATACTATTTAATAGATTTCTTTCATACTTAGTTGAAGGAAAGCATGTAGTAAAAACCTAGCTTGACCAAAAACCTGACTTGTTCTTGGTAAAAATTATGGTGGAGTGAGAGAGAGAAAGAGAGAGAGAGAGAGAAGGAAGAAAGAGAATTAATAACCTCTACTCTGTGGGAAAGTCTTTCCATTCCAAATGACACAAATAGAGAATCTGATGAATCCAAGCCTAGGAAAGTCAAAACAGAAGCAGACTGGTATCTAATCATTGAAGACAATAAACCTGAACACTAAGAAGACATGACTAAATAAACATCAGGTTCTGAACAATTAAACTGGTTACTTCTCTTACATTGAAGTAAAGAGAGACTGGAAATTTCTGCCTCAACTCTCCCTATCAACTCAATACCTTAGAGTAGAACATAGTTTTCCAAATAAAAATATAATGAGGCAGAAGATGACACCTTGTTTACTAAATTTTCTAGTTCATATTGAATAGTTCCATCTAAGCTTGAAAGCCAAGGTCTTGGGGAACAATTTTTAATGTGCTTTTCAAAGAGCTCATATTAAAATAATTACTTTATATGTAATTAGCAAATAATTAGATATGAGGCTCACAAAGGAAATATTTATGTTCATATAATATGGCTAATGTATGGTAACAATAGTATTAAATCTATAGATCTATGATGGGAGAATTACTAGAAAAACGATAGTAGGTCTCCCAATCCATGATCATGGAATGATTTTCCATTTGCTTAGATTATTAGTTTTCAGCATAGAAATCTTACACACATTTTGCTACATTTATTTCCAAGGGTTTATTTTTATAGTATTGTGAATATAATTATTTCTTAATTTTTTTTTATTTTTTAAGGGAGAAAGTGTCTTGCTCTATCTACCAGGCTGGAGTGCAGCATCTTGCAATCATAGCTCACTGCAACCTTGAACTGCTGGGCTCAAGCAATCCTCCTGCCTCAATCTCCCGAGTACCTAGGACTGAGGTGAATGCCACCAAGCCTAGCTAATTAAAAATAATAAATTTGTAAAGAAGAAGACCTCTCTTTGTTGCGCAGGCTTGTTCTGAACTCCTAGCCTCAAGTAATCCTCCTGACTTGACCTCCCAATGCAATTTGATTACAGGCTGAGCTGTGGAGCCCAGCCACTTCCATTTCCTGATGGTTTTATCAATGTGTTCCTCATTGTATTAACTATAACTTCCAGTGCAATATTGGATAGAATTAGTGAGAGTGAACATTATATACATCTTTGGCATGTCGCCAATTTTGAGGGGAAAACATCCAGTCTTTCACCATTAGATGTGCGATAAAATACAATGTTTTTGGTGGTGGTTGTTGCTGATGTCCTCTATCAGGTTGAAGAAATTCCATTCTATTTTTTTTAATTCATGTTAGATTCTGTCAAATCATTTTCCTGCATCATTGAGATAATCGTTTCATTTTAGTTCTTTATTTTACAACATAGTATATTACATTCTTTACTTTTTAAATACTAAAACAATCCAGCATTTCTGGGATTAATTTCACTTAGTCATGGAGTGCAATCATTTTTATACATGGTTGAATTTAGTTTGATAATATTTTATTTGAGATTTTTGTGTCTATATCTGTAGGGTATATTGATCTCTAATTTTATTTTTAGTTTTTCTTTTTAAAAATTTCTTTTTCTTTCTTCTTTCATTTTTGCTTTTGAATATAGGCCTTATAACATCAATTGGGAAGTTTTTCTCTTTCTCTATTTTCTGAGTATGGGTATCATTTCTTCATTGACTATGTGAAACAATTTACCAGTGAAGTCATGTGGTCCTGTATATTCTCTTATGGAAGACTTTTAATTGTTAATTCAACATATTCATTCAGATTTTCTATTCATGTTTGTTTCAGCTGTGGTAATTTACACATTTTTAAGACTTTCTACCATAAATATAAGTTGTATAATTTGTGGTTATAAAGTAATTTATAGTATTTCCCTTATAATTCATATATTTGGACAGGATGGGGGAGAATTGGTGGTAGTAACCATTGTTCCTGATTTTGGTAATCAACACATTATCTCTTTTTTCTTTTCTTTTTTGAGACAGAGTTTTGCCGTTGTCACCCAGGCTGGAGTGCAATGGAAGGATCTGGGTTCACTGTAACATCTGCCTCCTGGGTTCAAGTGGATTCTCCTGCCTCAGCCTCCTGAGTAGCTGGGATTACAGGTGCCCACCACCACGCCCGGCTAATTTTTGTTATTTTTTAGAGATGGGGTTTCACCATGTTGGCCAGGCTAGTCACGAACTGCTGGCCTCAAGTGAATCATCTGCCACGGTCTCCCAAAGTGTTGGGATTATAGGTGTGAGCCACCATGCTCGGCCTTTTTTATTATTCATCATCTAAATATTTCTCAATTTCATTTAACTTTTCAAAGATTTAGATTTTGGATCATTAAATTTATTTGTTTTTTGTTTTATTTTCTATTTCATTGATTTTTGCTGTAATCTGTATTATTTCTTCATTTTTCTTGCTTTGTGCTCACTTTAGTCTTCCTTTTCTAATTTCTAAAGTTGGGAGAATGGATTATTAATTTATGAACTCTCCTTTTAAAGTAACCTTTAAATTTTGATATAATTGTAGATTTACTTACAGTTGTAAGAAATAAGATAGAGAGATCACTTGTAACCTTATCTCATTCTCCCAAATGGTAACATCTTGCAAAACTATAGCACAATATCATAACCAATATATGGAGATTGATATAGTCAACATACAGAATATTTCCGTTACCATGGAATCCCTCATGTTGTTCTTTCCTAGCTATATCCATTTTTCTCTTTTTCACCTCATCTTGAACCCTTGACAACCATTAATCTTTCCTCCATTCTCATAATTTTGTCACTTTGGTAATGTTATATAAGGGAAATTCCACATCACATAATCTTTTGTGATTAGATTTATTTACTCAGCATAATTCTATGAAGACTTATGGAGGTTGTTGCCTATATCAATAACTTGTTTATTTTTGATGCTATGTAGTGCTTCATTGCATGAATGTAATACATTTTGTTTAAACTTATTCACTCCTTCAAAAATGTCTGGGTGGTTTCCAGTTTGGGGTTATTAAAAAATAAAGCTGCTCTGAATATTTGTGTAAGTTTTTGAATTAACATGGTTTTTTAAAAGTTACTCTGCTGTAAATGCTCAGGAGTGAAATTACTGAGTCATAGTGTCATTGCATGTTAAATTGCTTGTTTGCTTTTTAAAGAAAGTATCAAGTTGTTACAGAGATTGGCTTTGTTACTTTACATTCTCATCAACCATGCGGGAGTTATGTAGTTTCTTTGCAGCCTTGCCAGCACTCAGTGTTGTCATTATTTTTTATTTTAATGAGTCCATTGGGTGTATATTGAAATCCCATTGGGGTTTTAATTTTTCATTTCCCTAATGGCTAATGATGTTGACATCTTTTCATGCTCTGATTTTCTAAACATATATTCTCTTCAGTGAAATGTATATTCATGTATTTTGCCCACTTTCTAATTTGACTTTGTTCACTCTTAAGTTTTGAAAGCTTTTTATTTATTCTTTATACTAGTCTTTTTCAGACACATGGCAAGCAAAAGGGAAAGGAAGGAGCACATTTTTACCGTCAAGTTGAGATGAAGGACAAGGTTCCCCTTTAGGCCTCCTTTGCCACACAAAAAGTAAATACTCTCTGTTTTCAAGATAAAGTAATGAATGCCAAGAAATACTCAAATTTTATTTATGTACTAATCATAAAAATGAACTATATTATTTAGATAATCAGAAAAAAATTGACAACTTAAGGCAGAGTGAAGGAAACTGAAACTGCAGTTCTACTTTACTATCTTCAACTCTCATTGCTAATTGTATTCATGAGATAAAAATCATGACTAAGTAAACTAGGACAATAATGTTTTACCTAATTTTAAACAATGTACCCAATTACTGAATGGGAGTTGTATTTGTGACAATCTTTGTTTTGGTTAAGTTGCTTTGTTATCTAATGGGGTTTCATAAGATATTTCTTTCATAAAATATAAATGTTTAACAGACCACACTTTAGGGCACAAGAATAACCAAAATAATCCCCTTCCAAAATGCTTTTTCTTTTGAAACTCTTGATCTTCTTGTATACATCTAGGGTTGTGGAATGAAATGGATGTTACTTAAAGAAAATGTCTAGCTGGCAAATAGTTGTCATACTTTTTCTTATTCTTGATCCATAGCCAGCTCTGTGTATGAATGGATTAATGCTAGCCATTATTTATCATGCCAATAAGCAGTGGCAATTTTGTGGTGGTGATACTATCACAGTGGGCTAAAGAAGGACATCAGGTTTGGGGTTTGTTTTTTTGTTTCTTTCTTTCTTTTTTCTTTTATCTTATAGGGTTTTTTTTTTCTTTTTTTCTCTTACCTAAAGCTGGTCCTCCATTGAAAATGACTTCTTTTACCTTTCATTTATATTCAGTGAAATGATACTTGACCTATTTTTTTTCAAAATTATACTAACATTTATAACAATTATCTAGAGAAGCAATATGGTATGACCATTATAAGCACAGCTCTGATTTCAGAGTGCCTATATTTGAATACATAAAATCACACAATGGATCCATATAGTAACTATTAAAATGTTCTGCCTGAGTTTCATCTTTCATATAATAAAAATAATAATAGTGTCTTGTATGTTTCTCATGATAATTAAATTGCTAATAGATATATGTCACCAAAATACTATGTGTTCAATAAATTCTAACAATTATTATTATATTAGAAAAGTTCCTTCTTCATATCACTCACCTGCTATTAACCTATAGTGCCATTTCTGTAACTCACACACAGTTCTCTGTACAGCCATGGTGAGCAGCTGTATTATATTAATTTCATTAACTGTATTTGTTCAAATCGTTTTAGGACTCCGACTAACCTTTGTAACCCTCAGAGCTCCAAACAATATTCTCTTATCATTATCTTTCTACCTTTTTGAATTCCCTTGACTTTATCCTTAATTTTATTTTTGTCTGCTCTAACCTGTACTGTTATTGTTATTAGATTATTTGAAACATTTTTTCTTCAAGAAAGCCTTCCCAATTTATCAGTATCTTACTCAGAACTATTTTAACTCAGGCCCTATTACCATTATTTGATATACATTTACTTATAATGAGTGGTATATTTTAATTCATATTCTCTAGTTTTTTTTTTTAAGTAAGAATGTCCTTGAAAAAGATATTTATTCCTTCTATGTTTTCCTATAAATTCAAAAGCCTATTAAAACGTTAACTATATGGAAAATACATAATACATGCTGGTGACAAATTTATTTATAATAAAAATGTCTTAGTATCTTTATATGTGGATGATATTGACAAAATTTTTCTCTTTAGTTACATTACAATTGACTTTTAAAAGGTCTTGTTATTCATTAACGTTTCTAAGTGCTTTCCAATAATAACAGAAAAATAGGTGATTGAAACTTGAGAGTTTCACAGGCTTATTCTACTTCTGAGGTGAGATGAGAAGCCACAGACAGACTATCTCTCAACTATGATAGTAATCATAATTGATCTCAGAATTAAAAGAGGAATTTTGCTTTACTAGGTCTTAAGCTTATTGTTCTTTATTACCCATTATTTCACACTTTGCAACTGACTGGGCATTTTGCCAGTGATCACAATGAATAAAATGTGGCTTCAGCAGCCTATTATTGTGCTCAATGTCTTTGCAAGTTGCTGGCAAACATGATTTTATTTTAGATACTGTTATATGAAGTACTTTTTTAAAATTTATAGTTTGCCAATTTATTCATAATTTTCTTAATATCTCATTATCATTATTAACACATTTACATACTGTGCTTGACGCTTACCTGTAAAATAGTGAATTCTACATCAAAACTATTTAACAAGAGCACTGGTGGATGAAGCGACTATACTTCCAAAGCAAAATCATCTGTTTTTCATTTATCAGTTTAGATGTTTAATGTTACTTGTAAATAATAGACTAACAAAAATCCACTAACCCTAGCTTTTGGATTATTATATGCAAAATAGAGTTGTGTTAGACTGTCTTGAAATTGACTGACCTGCTCTGTATAAAGGCTTGAGGTGATCAGGAATACTATATTCTAAGCATATGGGAGTTTTGAAAATTCCTCCATACAATATGAATGGGGAATGCAGGTATACTTGTTTATATATATATTCTATTCATGTATACACATTTATTAACTACTTTCTGTGTTAGCCTGCCACAGTGTCATGATGCTGGGAGAAGATACAGGACCCCTGGTTCATGGACAAAGACTTTATTTCTCAAGGCACAAGGGGCATGAGTTACTCATTCTTATTGTTCCTTTTACCCCAAAAGTCTAACAAGACAAAGTAGAGGGACCTGAGTAGATACTACACACAGTGGATTTACATCAGAGCTGAGTTACTCTAGGCTGAAGGAGCCCAATCATTTTATCATGAGATATAAGAAAACCTGCCCAGGATTTGCCTTGGAAGGAGACATCTTTATTACCAATAAGTAAGAAAATATATTCTTGCTTTAAATGGAGATACTTAGTCTTTCAAAATTGTTCTCTGCACAAAGATCCTTTAAAAGGGAGCCTAGTGCAGAACAACAGTTTTGCAGAAATGCAAAAGACACTTGGAGGACTGTCTCCTAACACCTATCAAGTGCAGAGTACTACACTAGGTATCAGGGAAAGAAAGATGAAATTATTTGGGCTCATGGAAATCAGCAGCTCACTTAAAAGAAGCATGAGTGGAAAGTTAGTTATGGTAATGCAGGAGAGGAAGTGTTACCATAATGTTTAAAACAGGGAGACATTTAGCCAAATCTTGGAGGTCAGGGAGTACTTTTCAAAGTTAATACCTGATAAGAGTTTTGATGTAAAATTTCTAAAAACACTTCTATGTACATGTGTCTTTCTTACTTTCTTAGGGGTTCTGGGTTATACAAAAGTCAAGAATTTCAGGGCTTTTTATTAAAAATTGCTCAACATATATTTCTAAGATTTGTTTGCTACCAGTAGCCTCCTGTAGCCAAAATTTCGTAAGGTTTCAAGACTATATAAAGATAATGAAAACTAATCTGAATTACAGTTTTTGCTTAATTAGTAGGATCTTGGAAATTATCTTAAAGAATATAAGAAGATTTTAATAATAATTTTATTTGTGAACTCTTGCCCATAACAATAATGTTTTATAATTTTATCTCCTTCTCCTCTCACTTGAATATGCAATGTTCAACTAAAATCACTTACAAAAGAAGCAGGAATATGGGAATATTTAGCCTTTGGGGAATCTTATTTCCTATCTTGTTGACTATGGCCTCCAAAGAGGAATTTTAGATCCCTGTTTCCCTGCAAGATGATCTATTATGGTGAATTATAACTTCTATATCTCATTTTATCTCATAATGGATAAAGAAAACTTGGCACATATACCGTGGAATATTATGAAGCCATAAAAAAGGATGGGTTCATGTCCTTTGCAGGGACATGGATGAAGCTGGAATCCATCATTCTCAGCAAACTAACATAGGAACAGAAAACCAAATGCCACATGTTCTCACTCATAAATGGGACTTGAACAATGAGAACACATGGACGCAGGGAGGGAAACATCATACACTGTGGCCTGTTGGGTTTGGGGGGCTAGGATATTAAGAGAAGTACCTAATGTAGATGATGAGTTGATGGGTGCAGCAAACTACCATGGCGCGTGTATACCTATGTAACAAACCTGCATGTTCTGCACATGTATCCCAGAAGTTAAAGTATAAAAAATTCCATATTTTTATATTTTGATATACATACTATAGCAGTATAGTTATATATGTAAAAATTTTAAGGGTAAATACATATAAAACATATATTAGTCTTTGATCAGAATTTTATTACCAATATAAATAAGAATATCATTTAGAATATAAAATTCCTAATTCTGCAAATGACTTAATATTTATCAATATTAATCATAATTATTTAAATGCTTTTTAGCTGCCCATCATCATATTAATAATAGGAATAATGACAGCTAATTTTAATTGAGTACTTCCTAACTGTGGCCCAATTACAGTAAAACAAACACTATTAGATACACCCCATCAATCATTACAGCAAGTCTATGAAACATACTGCGTTACTAAGCCAATATTAGAAATGAAAAACTCATGGGAAGGATATGTATAAAACTTGCTCAAAGTTACCCCGCTAATAAGAGGCTAGGACAAGATTAAACACCTATGTAGTTTTCTTTCCTGAGCGGAAGTTCCTAAGTCCTTGGCTGCATGGCCCCTCATTCAAAAGTCCTAAATTGGCTAAAATTTATATAACAGAAAATTCACAGAATCATTTCCTTCTACTTGTCCACTACCAGGGCTGTTAACAGTCCCAAGCAAAAGGACAAAAATTTTTTCTACTTGAGATAAGAAAAATATAGAGTGTGACAGAAGGTGTTCTACCAATATAAAAACACTTTACCAGGAAAATTGAGAAGAGGGCTGTTAACCTTTGAGAAAATGTAGACCTTCAGTGGATTCTTGTTAGAATCATAAAGACGTAGAGAGAAGATTTTCATTTAAAAGCCTCTTCCATTCAGCCAAGTATATTCTGAATCCATTATGGTATTAGGCTCCTATATAGTTACAAGTAACCCCATGTGGTTTTTAGAATTCTTAAATATTCACACACATAGTTATCTGAAGAATGAATAAATCCATGAATGACTAAGCAAAGTTTATTCCCATATCATTTTCAATATCCTTAAATTATCCTTACATCCTTAAATCTGTTACTTCATTCTCAAAGCACGTAGTCTGTAACTCATAAAAATAAACCTCTGTTGGCCAGGCACAGTGGCTCATGCCTGTAATCCCAGTACTTTCGGAGGCTGAGGTGGGCAGATCACCTGAGGTCAGGAGTTCCTGACCAGCCTGATCAACATGGAGAAACCCTGTCTCTACTAAAAATACAAAATTAGCCGGGATTGGTGGCGCATGCCTGTAATCCCAGCTACTGGGAAGGCTGAGGCAGCAGAATCGCTTGAACCCGGGAGGTGGAGGTTGCGGTAAGCCACTCCAGCCTGGGCAACAAGAGCGAAATTCTGTCTCAATAAATAAATAAATAAACACCTGTCTTCCTAGTGTTTTATGTATATAGTCCAGAGATGCTTTACCTACCTCATCATGTGTCATTTGTTCTGACCTGTTCCTATTCTTCATTGTGTCTAGCCTCATAAGTCATCTTCCTAGTTTTGGACTAACCTAATCCCGTAAGGTCATTGCTAATGTTTCAGCTTTGAATAATTTCCTCTTTTCTGCCCTATGTATTGAACACTTCTATTAATTATGCTGTCTTTAATATATCTTACTTGCTTTGAATAGACTTCTGTACCATTCTACTTGTAGGTTGTTCCAGCCAAACTCATTCTTAATAGGCCGGGCATGGCCTAAATGTTCTAAATAGGCCAGGCATGGTGGCTCATGCCTGTAATCCCAGCACTTTGGGAGGCTGAGGCCGGCGTATCACCTATGGTCGGGAGTTCAGCATCAGCCTAACCACCATGGAGAAACCCTGTCCCTACTAAAAATACAAAAAATTAGCCAAGTGTGGTGGTGCATGCCTGTATTCCCAGCTACTCCAGAGGCTGAGTTAGGAGAATCACTTGAACTCAGGAGGCAGAGGTTGTGGTGAGCCGAGATCGCACCAGACTGGGCAACAAGAGCAAAACTCCGTCTCAAAAAAAAAAAAAGGTTCGAAATAATTCATTTAATATGGGAGAGTGTGGGAAACAGAAAGTAAAAAAAAAAAAAAAAAAAAAAACTAACAAGATCAGCAATAATCTCACTTTTTCGTGAATTTGTTAGCATTTACTGAGCTCCACTTACAGTGACTTTCCCATTCTTCCCTGCACACTGTCGACACATAAGGACTCAAATTAAAATGATGTATATGTTTACACTCCAAAATGTTTAAAGAAAAAGGACAGAGAGAGAAGAAAGTAAAAGAAAAGAAAGCCAAAAGGGAAAATATAGCTAAGGTGAACCAGTGAGTTTCTACTCAGAATCTTTATTATTGAGCATGATGTATTTTGTTTTCTTAGTTTATGTATAATGAAAATGGAATGGAAGAATTATAAAAGATGCCTTTAGCTGATATCATTACATGAAAAAGCTGGTATCTGGAATGGTGCATAAATCCCCAATCACAAGCAGAGACCCTGTAACTTATATCACAGTTGTTGCAGTCATCCTTTGCAGCTTCCTCATAGTTGAACCTCGGAGGCGAGGATTGCAGTAAACTGAGATTGCACCACTGCACTCCAGCCTGGGTGACAGTTCATCCCAAGAAAAAAAAAAATAAATACATAAAACATTTTGCCAGGAGTGGTGGCTCACACCTGTAATCCCAGCACTTTCAGAGGCTGAGGCAGGAGGATTGCTTGAGCCCAAGGGTTCAAGAACAGCCTACAGTCTGGGCAACACAGTGAGACACTGTCTCTATAAAAAAAGAAAAAGAGGCTGGGTGCGGTGTCTCATGCTTGTAATCCCAGCACTTTGGGAGGCTGGGGTGGGCAAATCACAAGGTCAGGAGTTCGAGACCAGCCTGGCTAAATGTTGAAACCCCATCTCTACTAAAGATAAAAAATTAGCCGAGTGTGGAGACTTGTGCCTGAAATCCCAGCTACTCAGGGGGCTGAGGCAGTTGAATTGCTTGAACACGGGAGGCGGATGTTGCAGTGAGCCGAGATCTCACCATTGCACTCCAGCCTGGGTGACAGACTGATACTCCATCACCAAAAAAAAAACAAAGGTAAAGAAAAAAATTTATGAAAGTATGCACAACAAAATTAAAATGTCGACTCTAAAGTGAGCTACTGAATGACTGGGATGCATAAGAGAAAAGGGTACTTAACATTTTTATACCTATTGAATTGTATCCTATGTATGCATTATAAATTTAAATGTGCAATAATGCAGATAACTGAAATGTGGGTATGCTTTGATTAGGACTTTGCATTTCCCATTTGCTCAAATTCCTCGTGATTCTAGGTGCATATGAATAGAAATACAAAATGTAAGGGGACAGAGGACTTCTCATAGCCCTTTCTTCTTTCCAGATTTTGTGTCTCTGACTGTAGTTTGCCATATGAGTCCACATGGCTAATGAGCAAAATATTTTTCAGATGGATACCTGTGACCAAGCATTGCATTTTAAAGATATTTCTGAATCTTGGACCTCTTATTTACAGTGAAGACCCCTCACGCATAGTAAATCAGAGAGAAATGTAAAAGATTGCTGCATCGATAATCAATTTCTGGTGAGCAGTAAGTATAGGTAATGTAAACTGAGACAATTATTGCTTTTCATCATATCTTGAGAGAAATCCTACTGTCAATGATTTTGAAAAAAAAAAAATCTAAGTTCACTCTTTTCTGTAATGAAAAGACATTATCCAGTAGAAGTTCAAGAGTACAATCTGAAGGCAGCTTATCTGACCTGGACACATGATCTTGCCACTTGTTAAAGACAACTTCCTACACAGTAACCTCTCCAGACCTCAGATTTTCAACTCTCTAAAATGGAAACCTAGTAGTATTTACCTCTAGAACTGCAGCTGAACTGAGCATTTTAGGGAAGGAACAAACACACGCATGATATATATATAGTCAGATTATGAACCCAGTGTAGCCCAGAATGCAAAAATTTCTCAGTACTAGAGATTCTCAAGAGAAAAATGAGATGTAGCCTATCTCAGTGGCCTTTCATGTGGCAAATGAAAAGTGAAAGTCCATAATGAGAAAGATATGGGCAGCCAGTGACACCACCCATTCAATGTAGATTCTCAACATCTCTGACAGTCATTACCTGTTGTACTCCAACCTGCTTATATATTAGAGTAATATCACTTTTTGATCAAAACATACATAAACCTCAAGCCTCAGTAAGAAATATTTATGGAGAATCAGATTTTCTGTGTTTCCAGTCAAAACTCAGGTAGACCACATTTTATGTGACAGGAGAAGGCACAGCTGATGCCCAGTTAACCCTGAGATCATCTCTGCCTGCAGCTTCCTATCATCATAGGAAGCTCTTTCCCTGAAGTACATCATCTGTATCTGCCCTTTGCTATATAAGTAGCAAAAATAAGCATCTGAAAAGATGCTCAACACCATGTGTCACTGGGGAATTCAAATTAAAACAACAATGAGATACCACTACACATCTATTAGACTGGCTTAAATCCAAATGCTGACACCACCAAATGCTGATGAGGATATGGAGCAACAGGAACTCTCATTGATTGCTGCTGGGAATGCAAAATGGTAAAGCCACTGTGGAAGGCAGTTTTGCAAATTCCTGCAAAACTAAACATACGCTTACCATATGATCTGGCAATTGCGTTCTTTGGTGTATACTCAAATGAACAGAAAACTTTATCCACTGAAATTCTGCACGTGAATGTTTAAAGCAGCTTATACATAACTGACAAAGATTAGAAGTAACCAAGATTTCCTACAATAGGGAAATGGATAAACCATCTCTGAAACATTCATACAGTGGAATATTCTTCAGGAATAAAAAGAAATAAACTACCAAGGCATGAAAAGACTTGGAGGAATCTTAAACACGTATCTCTAAGTGAAAGAAGCCAATGCAAAAAGGCCACATAGTGTAGAGTTCCAATTATATGGAATACTAGAAAAGGCAAAACTAGGCAGATGCTATTATAAAAAGTTCAGTTGTTGTCAGGGGCTTGAGCAGAGGAAAGGATGAATAGGTGGAGCACAGAAGATTTTTAGGGCAGTGAAACTTTTCTGTGTGACCCTATAATGGTGGATATATGTCCTTAAGCATTTGTCAAAGCCCATAAATGGTAGAACACAAAGAGTGAATCTTAATATAAGCCATGAACTTAATAATATCAATATTGGCTCATCAAGCATAACAAATGTACCACACTAACAAGATGATAATAGAGGAAGTGTGTGTACTATGGTGTGAGGCAGATATTAGAGCACAATAGGCCTTCTGCTCTATTTTCTGTACACCTACAACTGTTCTAAAAATTAAGTCAATTATTTATTTATTTATTATTTATTAATTTATTTTTTGAGATGGAGTCTCACTCTGTCACCCATGCTGGAGTTCAATGGCACAATCTTGGCTTATTGCAATCTCTGCCTCCTGGGTTCAAGTGATTCTGCTGCCTCAGCCTGTCAAGTAGCTGGAATTACAGGCACCCACCACCATGCCCAGCTAACTTTTTGTATTTTTAGTAGAGACGGGGTTTCACTGTGTTAGCCAGGATGGTCTTAATCTACTGCCCTCGTGATCCACCCACTTTGCCCTCCCAAAGTACTTGGATTACAGGCATCAGCTACCTTGTCAGGCCTTATTTATCTTTTTGAGACAGGTTTTAAATCTGTCACTCAGGCTGGAGTGCAGTGGTGCAATCATGGCTCAATGCAGCCCCAACATCCAGGGCTCAAGTAACCCTCCCACATCAGCCTCCTAAGTAGTTGGGACCACATGGGTGTGCCACCATGCCTGGCACATTTGTTAAACCTCTGAAAAGATGCTCAACACCATATGTCACTAGGAATATTCAGTATTCAACTAGAGGCTTCAATGGGCTCTGAAATATCCCCTCGTAAACTCTATAAATGTGTTTCCAGCTGGCTGAATGAAAACAAAGGTTTACATCTGTGAGATGAATTCACACATCAGAAAGCATTTTTACTGAGAACTTTTCTAGTTTTATAGCAGGATGTTCGTTTTTTCAATATTGGTCTCAATGGGCTCCAAAATGTCCCTTTGTGCAGTCTACAAAATTTTTTGCCAACATACTGAATCAAAACAAATGTTTAACACTGTGAGATGAATTTTCACATCACCAAACATTTTTACAGATAGTTTGTGTCTAGTTTTTAATCACAAGATTTTGAATTTTTCACTATAAGCCTCAAAGGGCTCTAAATTGTCCCCTCTTAGCTTCTACTAAAAGAGAGTTTTGAAAGTTTAACTCTGTGAAATGAATTCCCAGATTGCAAAGTTATTTCACAGGTAGCTTGCTTCTAGTTTTTATCACGAATTATTTGGCTTTTCACCATAGGCCTCAAATGGGCTCCGAAATGTCCCTTCATACATTCTACAAAAAGAGTGTTTCCAACTTAGCTGAATCAGAAGAAAGCTTAAACTGTGTGAGATGAAACCGCAAATTGCAAAGCATTTTCACATATAGCTTCTATAGTTTCTATCATGTAATATTCTGTTTTCCACTATAGGCCTCCATGGGCTGTGAAATGTCCCCTCATAGGTTCTACAAAAAGGTGTTTCCAACATGCTGAATGAAAACAAAGATTTAACTTTGTGAGATGAACCCACACATCACAAAGCATTTTTATAGATAGATTTTCTCTAGTTTTTATTGCATAATATTCAATTTCATACTATAGGCCTCAATTTCCTCCAAAATTTCCCCTTGTAGATTCTACAAAAAGAATATTTCCAACCTGCTGAATCAAAACCGATGTTCAATTCTGTGAGATGATATGCAAAGCTTTTTCACAGATATCCTGTTTCTATTTTTTATCCTGGGGTATTTGGTTTTTCACTATAAGCATCAATGGGCTCTGAAATGTCCCTTTGTAGATTCTACAAAAAGAGTGTTTCCAACCTGTTGAATAAAACAGTTTTAACTTTGTGAGATGAACCCACATATTGCAAAGCATTTTCACCCATAGCTTGTTTCTAATTTTTACCATGGGTTATTTGTTTTTCACTAAATGCCTCAATGGACTATGAATTGTTGCCTGTAGATTGTACAACCAAAGAGTTTCCAACCTGCTGAAGCAAAACACAGGTTTAACTTTGTAAGATGAATCTACACCTTGCAAAGCATTTTTACAGATAGGTTGCTTTGAGTTTTTATCAAGAGATATTTGGTTCTTCACCGTATGCTTCAATGGGCTATGAAATCTCCCCTTCTAGATTCTACAAAAAAAGTTTCCAAACTGATGAATCAAAAGGAAAGTTCAACTTTTGAGGTGAAATCACACATCACAAAGTATTTTCAGAAATAGCTTCTTTGTAGTTTTTTTGCAGGATATTAGATTTTCCAATATTAGCCTCAACGAGCTCTGAAATGTCCCTTTGTAGATTGTACAAAATGAGTGTTTCCAACTTATGGAATAAAAAGGAAGGTTTAACTCTGTGAGATAAATCCACACATCACAAAGCATCTTCACAGATGGCTTGTTTCTAATTTTTCTTGTGGGATATTCAGTTTTTCACTAAAGGCCTCAAGTGCTCCGAAATGTCCCTTCGCAGATTCTATAACAAGAGTGTTTTAAAACTGCTGAATCAAAACAAACGTATAACTCTTTGAGAGGAATCCACACATCACAAAGCATATATTCAGATCACTTGTTTCTAGTTTTTAAAGCATGATATTCAGTTTTTCACTATATGCCTCACTGGGCTCAGAAATGTCTCATAGTAGATTTTACAAAAATAGTGTTTCCTACCTGCTGAATCAAAACAACAGTTTAAATCTGTGAGATGACTCCAAACCTGGCAAAGCATTTTCACAGATAGATTTTTCCTAGTTTTTATCGCAGGATACTCAGTTTTTCAGTATAGGCATCAATGAACTCTGAAATGTCCACTCATAGGTTCTGTAAAAGTGTGTTCCCAACTCCCTGTATAAAAGCAAAGATTTAACTCTGAAATGAATCTACACATTGGAAAGCATTTTCACAAATAGCTTGTTTCTAGCTTTTATGATGAGACATTTGATTTTTTACTATTGGCCTCAGTGGGCTCAGTAATGTCTCTTTGCAGATTCTACAGAAAAAAAGTTTCTCATTTTTCTGAATAAAAATACAAGTTTAACTCTTTGATATGAAATCGCACATTACAAAGAATTTTCACAAATAGCTTGTTTCTGGGGTTTATCACTGCATATTGAGTTTTTCACTATAGGCTTCAATGGAGTCTTAATTGTAACTTAATTCTACAAAAAAAGTGTCCCCCAACCTGCTGTATGTAAATAAAGTTTTACCTCTGTGAGATAAATCTTCACATTGCAAAGCATTTTCCCTGATAGGTTGTTTCTAGTTTTTATCTCGGGATATTGATTTTTCACTATTGGCTTAAATGGGCTTTGAAAGGTTCCTCTGTAGATTCTACAAAAGGAGTGTTTTAACCTGCTGAATCAAAACAACATTTAACTTTTTGAGCTAAATCCACACATCACAAAGCATTTTCACAGATAGCTTTTTTTTTTTTTTTTTTTTAGATGGAGTCTCACTCAGTCGCCCAGGCTAGAGTGCAGTGGTGTGATCTCGGGTCACTGCAAGCTCCGCTTCCTGGGTTCACACCATTCTCCTGCCTCAGCCTCCTGATTAGCTGGGACTACAGATGCCCGCCACCAGGCCAGGCTAATTTTTTGTGTTTTTAGTAGAGACAGGGTTTCACCATGTTAACCAGGATGGTCTCGATCTCCTGACCTCGTGATCCACCTGCCTCAGCATCCCAAAGTGCTGGGATTACAGGCATGAGCCACCGCACCTGGCCGATAGCTTTTTTTACTTTTTATTGTGGGATATTGGTTTTTCACTACAGGCTGATATTTTCTTCAAATTGTACCCTCATAGATTCTACAAACAGTGAGTTGCCAAGCATCTGAAATGCTAGATATTCAGTTTTTCACTGTAGGCATCAATTTCCTCTGAAATGTCCTATTGAAGATTTTACCAAAAGAGTGTTTCCATCCTGCTGAATCAAAAGAAGGTTTAATCCTGTGAGATGAAATTACCCATCGTAAATCATTTTCAGAGACAGTTTCATATAGTTTTTATCTCAGAATATTCGGTTTTTCACTATAAGCCTCAATGGGCTTTGAAATGCCTCCTCATAAATTGCACAAAAAAAGGAGTTTCCAACATGTCAAATCAAAACAAATATTTAATGTTGTGAGATAAATTCAAATATCGCAAAGCATTTTCACAGATTTTTTTTCTAGTTTTTTCACGGAATATTTGGTTTTTCACTATAGTCCTCAGTGGGCTCAGAAATTCCCCTTGTAGATTCTACAAAAAGAATATTTCTAACCTGCTGAACCAAAACAAAACTTTAACTCTTTGAGATGAAACCACATATTGCAAACATTTTCACAGATAGCTTGTTTCTAGTTTTGATCACAGAATATTGGATGTTTTACAATAGGCCTCAAAGGGCTCAGAATTCTCCTCTCTTAGATTCTACTAAAATAGTGTTTCCAAAAAGCTGTATAAAAATAAAGGCTTAACACTGTGAGATGAATCGACACATCACAAAGCATTTTCACAAGTAGCTTGTTTCTACTTTTTGTCATGTGATATTCAGTTTTTCAATATATTCCTCCATGGGCTCTGAAATGTCCCTTCATAGATTCTATGAAAAGACTGTATCCAACTGACTGAATCAAGACAAAGGTATAACTCTGTGAGAGAAATGCACACATCATAGAGTATTTTCACTGATAGCTTGTTTCTAGTTTTTATCACAGGATAATTTGTTTTTGACTATAGGCCTCAATGGGTTTCAAAATGTCCCTTCGTAGATTCTACAAAAAGAGTGCTTCAGTTCTGCTCAATCAAAGCAAAGGTTTAATTCTCTGAAATGAATCCACACATCACAGATCATTTTCCAATATAGCTTTTTTCTAGTTTTTATTGTGGGATATTTGATTTTTTACTTTAGACCTCAATGGGCTCTGAAATGTGCCTTCTTAGATTCTACAAAGAGTGTTTCTCACCTGCTAAATCAAAACGATGGTTTAACTTTGTGAGATAAGTCCACACATCACCAAGCATTTTTACAAATAGCTTGTTTCTAATTTTTATCATGGGATATTCAGTTTTTTTCAGTGTAGGCCTCAATGGTCTCTGAAATGTCCCTTGTAGATTCTACAGATAGTGTTGTTGCAACCTGATAAATCAAACATTTAATTCTGTGAGATAAATCTATAAATCTACACATCTCAAGGCATTTTCACAGATAGCTTGTTTCTGGTTTTTATCATGGGATACTTGATTTTTCACTATAGACCTCAATAGGCTCTGAAATGTCCCCTCATAGAGTCTACAAAAAGAGTGTTTTCAACATGCTGAATAAAAACAAAGGTTTAACTCTGAAAAATAACAAATCATAAAACATTTTCACAGTTGGCTTGTTTCTAGTTTTTATCATGCGATACTCAGTTTTTCATGACAGGGCATAATGGGTTCCAAAATGTCCCTTTGTACATTCTACAAAAAGAGTGATTTTGGCCTGCTGAATAAAAACAAAGGTTTTATACTGTGAGAGGAATCCACACATAGGAAGGAATTTTCATAGATAGTTTGTTTCTAGTTTTCATTGCAGGATGTTCAGTTTTTTCATATACTTCTTGATGGGCTCTGAAATGTCCCTTCATAGACTCTACAAAGAGAGCATTTACAACCTGCTGAATAAAAACAAAGGTTTAACCCTGTGAGTTGAATCCACATATCACAAAGCATTCTCATATATAGCTTGTTTCTAATTTTTATCTTGAGATATAACATTTTTAACTTTAGGCCTTAATGTTCTCGGAAATGTGCCATTTTGGTTTCTACAAATACAGTGTTTCAACCTTCCGAATTAAAACAAGGTTTAACTTTGTGATATGAATTGACATATCACAAAGTATTTTCACAGATAGCTTTTTACTAGCTTTTGTCATGGGATTTTCAGTTTTTCACTAATGGCTTTCATGTACCCTGAAATGTCCCTATGTAGATTTTACAAAAAGAGTGTTTCCAACCTACTGAATCAAAACAAGGGTTTGAGTCTGTGAGATATATCCATACATTGCAAAGGACTTTCACAGATTGCTAGTTTCTAGTTTTTATCATGAGATACTTGGTTTTTCACTATAGACCTCAATAGACTCCCAAATGACTCTCATAGATTGTACAAAAAGAGTGTTTTCAAAGTGCTGAATCAAAACAAAGGTTTAACTCTGTGATATGAATACACACATCCCAAAGGATTTTCACAGAGAGCTTGTTTCTAGTTTATATCTCCACATATTTTGTTTTTCACTGTAGGTTTCAGTGGGCTTTGAAATGTTTCTTTGTAGATTCTGCAAAAAGAGCTTTTCAAATCTGCTGAATTAAAATAGATATTTAACTCTTTGAGATGAATCCACACACTGCGAAGCATTTTCACAGAGAGCTTGTTTCTAGTTTTTATCATGGGATATTCGGTCTTTCACTGTAGTAGTCCTCAATGGACTCTGAAATGGCCCTTAGTAGATTCTACAAAAAAGAGTGTTTCCAACCTGCTGAATCAAAATAAATGTTTAACTCTGTGAAAGGAATCCACATAATGCAAAGCATTTTCACAGATAGCTTGTTTGTAGTTTTTATTGCAGGATATTTGGTGTTTTAATGTACTTGTCCATGGGCTCCGAAATGTCCCTTCATATATTCTACAAAAATAGTGTTTCCAACCTGCTGAAAAAATAACATGTGTTTAACTCTGAGAGATGATTCCCCAAATCACAAGGCATTTTCACAGATAGCTTGTTTCTAGTTTTCATTGTGGGATATTTAACTTTTCACTATAGGTCTTAATGAGCTTTGTAATGTCCCTTTATACAATCTGCAAAAAGAGGGTTTCCAGCCTGCTGAATCAAAACAAAGGTTTAACTCTGTGAGATAGATCCACACATTGCAAAACATTTTCACAGACATTTTGTTTCTATGTTTCATCGTAGGATACTCACTTTTTCCAAATACTTCTCCAGGGGCTCCATATTGTCCCTTTGTAGATTCCACAAAAAGAGTGTTTCCAACCAGCTAAACCAAAACAAAGGTTTAAGTCTGTGAGTTAAATCTATGCATTGCAATGTATTTTCACAGATAGCCTGTTTCTCATTTTTATCATGGGATATTTGGTTTTTCACCATAGGCCTCAATGGGCACTAAAATGTCTTCTCGTAGATTCTAAAAACAGACTGTTTTCAACCTGCTTAATCAAAAGAAAGCTTTAACTCCATGATATGAATTCACACATTGGAAAGCATTTTCACAGATAGCTTGTTTGTAGTTTTTTTCTCCACATATTTTGTTTTTCACTATAGGCTTCCATGGGCTTTGAAATATTTCTTTGTAGATTCTGCAAAAAGAGTTTTTCCAACCTGTGTATTTAAAACACCGTTTTAACTCTGTGGCATGAATCCACAATGGCAAAGCATTTTCACAGATAGCTTTTTTCTTGTTTTTGTTTTGTTTTGTTTTGTTTTTGCGGGTGGGGGATATTTGGTCTTTCACTGTAGGTCTCAATGGGCTCTGAAATGGCCCTTCATAGATTCTACATAAAGAGTGTTTCCAACCTGCTGAATCAAAACAAATGTTTAACTCTGGAAGATGAATCCACACATCACAAAGCATTTTCAGATATAGACTTTTATTGTTTTTATTGTGAAATATTCTGTTTTTTACTATAGGCATCAATGGTTGTGAAATATCCCTTCATATATTCTATAAAAAAGTGTTTTCAACCTGCTGAATAAATGCAAAGGTTTAAATCTGTGAGACGCACCCACATGTTGCAAAGCATTTTCAAAGACAGCTTGTTTCTACCTTTATTGTGAGATATTTTGTATTTCACTATGGACCTCAATGGGCTTCAAACTGTCCCTTTCTAGATTCTACACAAACAGTGTTTCCAATCTGCTTAATCAAAAAAAATGATTAACTCTGTGAGATGAATCCACATATCACAAAGTATTTTTACTGATAGCTTGTTTCTGGATGTTATTGTGGGATAATCGGTTTTTCATCAACCTGCTGAATCACAAGAAATATTTAAGTCTGTGAGATGAAACCACACATCACATATAACTTTCAGACACAGCTTTTTGTAGTTTTTATCACAGGACATTAAGTTTTTCACTACAGGCTTCAATGGGCTTTGAAATATCCTTGTGTAGATTGTACAAAGAGAGTGTATCCAACCTGCTGTATGAAAACAATATTTAATTCTTTGAGATAAATCCACACATCCCAAAGCATTTTTACAGATAGGTTGTTTCCATTTTTTATCATGAGATGTTAGGGTTTTCACTATAGGTTTCAATGGGCTCTGAAATATTTCTTCATAGATTCTAGAAAAGGAGGGTTTCAATTCGATTGAAATGAGTGTTCTGATTCTGCTGAATCAGAAGAAAGTTTTAACTCTATGAAATGGATCCACACATTGCAGAGATTTTTTGCAGATAGCTTACTTCTAGTTTTTTCATAGGATATTTGGTTTTTCACTATAGGCCTCAATGGGCTGCAAAATGTTTTTAGGTAGCATCTACAAAAAGAGTGTTTCCAAACTGCTGAATTAAAACAAAGGTTTAAATATGTGACATTATTTCACATATCACAAAGCATTTTCACAGATAACTTGTTTGTAGTTTTTATCATGGGATATTCTGTTTCTCACTATAGGCCTCAAGGATTCGAAATGTGTTTCCTTAGATTTACAAAAAATGTGTTTCTAGCCTGCTGAATGATAAAAAATGTTTAACTCTGTGAGATGAATCCAGACACTGCCAGTCGTTTTCACAGATAGCTGTTTTCTAGTTCTGTGTGTGGGGGATATTCGCTTTTTCACAATATGCCTCAAAGGTCTCAGAAATTCCCATTAGTAGATTCTACACAAAGAGTGTTTCCAACATGCTAAATAAAAGAAAAGTTTAACTCTGTGAGAAGAATCCACACATCATAAAACATTTTCACTGATAGCTTGTTTTTAGTTTTCATCATGTAATATTTGTTTTTTGTTTTTTTACTATAGGCCCCAATGAGCTCTGACATTTTTTCTTTTTAGATTCAACAAAAAGAGTGGTTCCAACCTATTGAATCAAAAGAAAGGTTAAAATTTGTGAGATGAATCCACACATCACAAAGCATATTCACAGATAGCAAGCTTCTAGTTTTTTTTTTTTTCACAGGATATTCTGTTTTTCACTGTAGGCCTCAATGGGCTCTGACATGTTTATTGGTAGATACTACTAAAAGACTGTTTTGAACCTGCTGAATCAAAAGAAAGGTACAACTCTTTGAGATGAGCCCACACATCCTAAAGCATTTTCACACATAGCTTACTTCTAGTTTTTATCGCAAGATATTCTGTTTTTCACTATAGACCTCCGTGGGCTCCGAAATGTCCCCTTGTAGATTCTACAAAAAGAATGTTTCCAAATTGCTGAATTAAAACAAAGGTTTAACTGTGTGATATTATTTCACAGATCACAAAGCATTTTCACGGATAGCTTGTTTCTAGTTTTTATCGCAGGATATTTGGTTTTAAACTCTAGGCCTCAATGTGCTTCAAAATGTCTCATCTTAGATTCTACAAAAAACATGTTTCCAGCCTGCAGAATCAAAACAAAAGGTTGGCTCTGTGAGATAAATCCGTGTCTCACAAAGGCTTTTGACAGATAACTTGCATCAAGTTTTCATCGTGAGATATTCCATTTTTCTCTATAGGCATCAGTGGGCTCCAAGATGTCCCTTTGTAGATTCTACAGTGAAAGTGTTTCTAAACTGCTGAATTAAAACAAAGATTTAGCTTTGTGAGATAAATCCAGACATTGCAAAGCATTTCACTGATAGTTTGTTTCTGGTTTTTATCACAGGATAGTCAGTTTCTTACTATAGGCCTCAATTTGCTCTGTAATATCCCCCCTTAGATTCTAGAAAAGGAGAGTTTCCAGCCTACTGAATCACAAGAAATGTTTAACTCTGTGAGATAAAATCACACATTGGAAAGCATTTTCAGACATAGCTTCTTTGTAGTTTTTATCGCGGGATATTTGGTGTTTCACTATGGGCCTCAGTGGATTTTGAAATTTTCCCTCATAGGGACACAAAAAAAGTCTTTATCTTTGTGAATCAAAACAAAGTTTTAACAGTAAAAAAAAAATCCACACATAGCAAAGCATTTTTACCATATCTGCCAACAAGGAAACTCTTGTTCTCCCAATTTTATCAGAGGGCTGCATGATTCCTATAGGATGAGAAGCAGGCAGCAGTGTCTGGATTTGCCTGGTCATCTAGGCTCTGTTACCTGTCATCTGCATGTTCTTTTTCATTGTGGAGGGGATCTTTTATGGATCTGTTGCTAGGGGGAACTGCCTCTCTTTACAGATCTTTTGGCTGCCAGGGATTTCAGGGAGCAAAAGTACTTCGGGTAGGCTGGCTGCACTCCAGGTTGTGAGTAGTGGTCTCGCTGTAGGGGACTGAGATATTTGCAGTTTGCAGGAGGTTTTGGGTCCTCTGGCAGGAATCCTTGAACATGGCTTGGACTCTAGCACAGGCCCTCTCATTCTCCAAGGCAAGCATTGATTTTCCATAGCTTTCATGAGGAGTCCATACCCTTCATCAGCACTCCTAAACACACTTTTTTTGGCTTGCAATTGACAGCCACTGAGACACTCTCTGAACTGCATCTGCACCCATGAGGTCAGTCCGAGGTGTGAGACTTCTGCTTCACTTTGAACTTGCCTTTGTCATGGTTTCTGCCTTTCCCAAAGAGCCATGTTGAGAAGCAGGAGCCCCTGTGAGGCCCAGGATGAAGGGAGACAGTGAACTCAAGGGCCCGGCCATTTTCTGCTGACATCTGCCTCTGGGGTCTCGGGTGTGATTTCATCACCTGGACACCCCTTAACATCTCAGCAGACTGTTTTCCCTTCCCCCATGGGACCCAATTCTTGCACACAGCCTCTTTTGGGAATGAAATCAGAGGAACAGTTTCCAGCACCCACCTCAGTCTCCAAGTGCCTCCTCCTCCAGCGGGACCTGACCATGGAGACAGCCCGAAGGGGCCTGCCTAGAGGGTGCGGGGGTGAGTCTTTTTGAAACTTGCCCCGCCTGTGATGTCTAGGTACAGCCCACCTGTGTTCCCCAGGCTGCTCTCTCCCAAGAGGAGCTTCCTGCAGAAACACACAGCCTCTGAAGCTGCTGGGATGTGTATTTCTGTGAGAGTGTTTCAAGTTGTGGGTATCTGCATGTGGGTGCGGTCACGGGAGTGTGTGACTGTGTGTGTCTGTGTGTAGGGGTAAGTGGAGTCTGCTGAAAGAAATGTGGCTAACGCCCTGCAGCACTTTGTTTTTTGTCACCCCACCTTCCGGTGGCCTGTCTCTGTGGCTCTGCTTGGGCTGAGGGGCTCCATGTTCTTCATTTTTCCACGGCTTCTGAATCCACAGTGAATTGGAAGAATGGCTGACAACAGCCAGGGTCAAAATCACCTCTGCTTGCCAAAAAGCCACATTTCTACAAAGAAGAGAAGCACACCACACCCCAAAACAGACAACTCCCTGTGCTTTATTGTTCTGTGGCCAACCCAGGGCCAAACCCCAGCAGTCCAGTCACAGGGCTTCTTGAATTTACCTTGATTTTGGTTTCTGGCTGAGTAGGTGCTTCAGGTCATCAGCGAGGCACTCCTCCATTGTCTCAGAATTTTATTCTGGGACACAGAGTGTCAGCAACAATAAGGTCAGATAGGGGTGAGAATACAGTCTGTTGAGGTATGGATGGGATCTTGCACCTTCACCTCAAAAAAGGTGCAAACAAATGACACAGAAGTTGCTTCTAACTGCATCCCTTCATTCCCTTCATTGCACAGTCAACAGTATGGCCTGGTGCCCAGGTGGGATGACTCAATCGTGCAGGGAAAAGATGGATTGCAAACTGGGGCCCTTCTGGCCAGCTCTAGAACTGAGCTTTCATTCCCGGAGCCACATTGGAGTGAGACGGATTGATGCTGGGTTGGATGTGGCTGCCACACTGGCCTCCTCTTTTCCTGACTTCCATGTCCCTTGTGGGCCTAGAGTTTCCTAGGTCTGGCTTAGAGTGACTTCCATGTTCCTCATGAACCTGGGGTTTTTCAGGGTCTGGCTCAAAGTCTTCCACACAAAAAGTTTCCCAGTTCATGGAGGACGACTCTAATGGCAATCCATTTCATAAGTGTTTTCTTATAATCACTGTCATGTTTTAATGACTGGGCAGTTGTGATAGTTTTGGAATCGTAAATTTTGATTATATCCATGATCAAGGTAACTCTTGTTCTCTCACTTCTAAAGGACAGCTGCATGACTCCTGTAGGATGAGAAACAGGCAGCTGTGTCTGGCTTTTTCCTGGCAATCTAGGCTCTGTTTGATGCCATCTGCACTTCCTTTCTCATTGTGGATGGGCTATTTCATTGGGCTGTTGGTGGGTGGGACTGCCTCTCATCGTGGATATTTTGGTTGCCAGGAATATCAGAGAGCAAAAGGTATTTTGGGTAGGCTGGCTGCACACCAGGTTGTGGGGAGTGGTCTCATAGTGGTGACTGGCATTGTTTGCACTTTGCAGGAGGTTTTTAAGTCCTCTGTCAGGAAACCTTGAACATGGTTTGGACTCCTGCACAAGTCTGCTCATTCTCCCAGGAAAGCCTTGATTTTTCTTTGCTTTCATGGGGGGTCCACAGTGCCCATCAACAGCACTCCTGGACATTATTTTCAGGTTTCAAATTGCCCCAGACAGCCTCTGAGACACTCTCTCAACCTCATGTGCACCCGTGAGAGGCCTGTTTTAGGTGTGAGAACACTGCTCCACCTTGGACTTGCCCTTGCTGTGGTTCCTGCCTTTACCAGAGAGCCGTGCTGAGAAGCAGGAGCCCCTGTGAGGCCTGGGATGAAGAAAGGCAGGGGGTTCAAGGGCCTGGCCATCTTCCACTGACACCTGCCTCTTGGATCTCAGATATTATTCCATCACCCAGAGACCTCTTAACAACTCACCAGACTTTATTCCCATCCCCAGGAGACCCAATTCATGCACATAGCCTTTTTGGGGAATGGAGTCAGAGGAGCAGTCTCCAGAGCCCACTTCACAGTCTTCAAACCCCTCCTTCTCCTGTGGGACCTTACCACGGAGATGGCTCATGAAAGCCTTATGTTTGAGACTATTAGAGTGCTGCAGTTGGTTGCTGCAGGCAGCCTTTTTCTGGAGACTAGGCCAGCTCTGGCTGTACCATTTTCCTGGGCTCTGTCAGGCTTACAGCCCTGACAGCCAGGTGTCCGAGCCTGCTTGGTGAATGTGCATGTGACAGTCAGGCGACCAGACACCAGTGGTGAGCAGCGGCTCACGTCACGGTGAATGCCACCATTGCCTGGTGACAAGTCCCTTCATCTTGGCAGAGAAGGAATCCTCTGTGGATATGTGTCAGCATTGAACTCTTGCCTGTCTACTCTGAGAGCTCTATGGGATATTCCCACAATCCTAGAAGCGGGCAGTGGTAAGCCAGCCTGAAGAAACTTCAAGTGGAGCCCCAGGAATAAACGAAGAAATCCCTAAGGATCCAAAAGGATACCCAAGATGAGTCAGGCCTGCCTAGACGGTGTCGGAGTGAGTCTTTTTGAAACTTCCCTCCCTGTGATTTCTAGGTACAGCCCGCCTCTGTTTTCTGGGGCTGCTCTCTCTCAGAAGGGGCTTTCTGCAGAACCATGCAGCCTCAGGAGCTGCCAGGCTGTGTCTTTCTGTGGGAGTGTTGTGAGTGTTTGAATGTCTGTGTGTGTGTGTGTGTGTGGCTGCATGTGAGTGTGTTTGTGTGTGTCTGTGTGTGTGTGTGAGGGGCATCTGCTAAAAGGAATGTGTTTAATGCACTGCAGCACCTTTTTTTTTTGAGTCCCTTCACCTTCTGGTGCACCTGTCTGTGTGGCTCTGCTTGGCCTATGGGGCTGCATGTTCTTTGTTTTTCCATGGTTCCTGAGTCCATGGTGAGTTGGGGGGATGGTTGAGACTCACAGTGTACAAATCACCTCCCCATACAAAGGAACCACTCTTCTAGAAAGAAGAGGAGCACACCACTCTCAGGAGCAGGCACCTGTCAGGGCCTCATCGTCCCGTGGCCAAACCACGGCAGGACCCTATCAGTCTTGTCCACAGGCTGCTTGAATCCAATTTGAATTCAGTTTGCAGCCCAGCAGGTGCTTCACATCATGAAGGGAGCACTCCTCCAACATCTTGGGATTTCATTCTGGAACTAGGAGTGTGAGCAGCAATAAGGTCAGATACAGGTGAACATATAGTCTGCTGAGGTGTGGATGGGGTCCTGCAACTTCATCTGCTAAAAAAGGTGCAGACAGATGACACAGGAAGTGCTTCCAACTCCATCCTTGCATTCCCTTCATTGCACAAGCTGTCCACAACATGGCCCTGTGCTCAGGTGGGAGGACTCCAACTTGCAGGGAATAAAAAAAAAAAGGTTTAACTGATACAAAAAGGTTTATCTCTGTAAGATGAATCCACACATCGCAAATCATTTGCAAAGATAGCTTCTTTCTAGTTTTTATGCCAGGATATTAGGTTTTTCACTATAGTCCACAATAGGCTCTGAAATGTCCCTTCATAGATTCTACAAAAAAGGTGTTTTCATCCTGTTGAGTTAAAACAAAGGTTTAACTCTGTGAGATAAATCCACACTTCACAAAGTATTTTCACAGATAGATAGTTTTTAGTTTTTATCGTGAAATATTTGGTGTTTTACTTTAGTCCTCAATGTTCACAAAAATGTCTTTTTTTTTGTATATGCTACATAAAGAGTTTTGTCAACCTACTGAATGATAATAAAGGTTTAATTTTGTGAGATGAATCCCCACATCACAAAGCATTTTCACTAATAGATCATTGCTAGTATGTATCGTGGGATATTCAGTTTTTCAATATACTTGTCAATGGGCTCCAAAATGTCCTTTTGTAGATTCTTTAAAAAGAGTGTTTCCAACATGCTGAATCAATATAAAGGTTTACCTCTGTGAGATGAATCCACACACCACCAAGCATTTTCAAATATTGCTTGTTTCTAGTTTTTATCTTGAAATATTCATTTTTTCACTATCAGCCTCAGTGAGCTCCAAAATGTCCCTTCATTGGTTGTACAAAAAGAGTGTTGCCAACCTGCTGAATCAAAACAAAGGTTTAAGTTTGAGTTTGTGAGACAAATCCACACATCAGGAAGCATTTTCACAGATAGCTTGCTGCTAGTTTTAATCACTGGTATTAGGTTTTTCAGTATATCTCTCAATGTACTTTGAAATGTCCCTTTGTAGATTCTATTGAAAGAATGTTTTCAACCTGCTGAATCAAAACAAAGGTTTAACTCTGTAAGATGAACCCAAATATGGCAAAGCATTTACACAGATAGCTTGTTTCTAGTTTTTATCAGAGAATATAAAATTTTCCACGGTAGGCCTCAATGGGCTCCGAAATATCCCTTTGTAGATTCTACAAAAAGAGTTTTTCCAACCTACTGAATCAAAAAAAAATTTATCTCTGATAGATGAATTTGCACATCACAAAACATTTTCACAAATTTTTTTTTCTAGTTTTTATCACAGGATATTAGGTTTTTCTCTATAGGCCTCAATGGGCCTATATGGGCTCTGAAATGTTCCTTCATAGATTCTACAAAAAGAGTGTTTCTAACCTGCTGAATCAAAACAAAAGTTTAACTCTATGAGACAAATCCACACATCGCAAAGCATTTTCACAGATAACTTGTTTCAAGTTTTTATGATGGGATATTTGGTTTTCCACTGCAGGCCTCAACTGACTTCAAAATATCCCTTTGAATGTTCTTCAAAAAGAGCATTTTCAACTTGCTGTAACAAAACAAAGGTTTAACTTTGTGAGATAAATCCACATATTGGAAAGTATTTTCACAGATAGCTTGTTTCCTGTTTTTACAGCAGAATATTCGATTTTACAACTATAGGCCTCTATGGGCTGCAAAATGTCACTTCATAGATTCTACAAAAGAGTTTTCCCAACCTGCTGAATCAAAACAATTTTAACTCTGTCAGTTGAATCCACACATCACAAAGGATTTTCACTGATAGATGTGATTTTCTAGATTTTATCAAGGAATATTTGTTTTTTTATTATAGTTCTCAATGGGCCCTGAAATGTCTTTTAACACATTCCAGAATTAGACTGTCTGCAACCTGCTGAATAAAAACAGAGGTTTAACTCTGGGAGATACATCCATACATCAAAGCATTTTCACAGATAGTTTATTTCTAGTTTTTATTGTGAGACATTCGATTTTTAAAGAGGTCTCAATGGTCTCCTAAATGTCCCTTAGTAGATTCTCGATAAATAGTGCTTCCAATCTGCTAAATCGAAACAAAGCTTTAACCTTGTGAGATGAATCCACTCATTGCAAAGCATTTTCACATAAAACTTTTTCTATTTTTCATCACGGGGCATTTGCATTTTTACTGCAGGCCTCAATGGGCTCCAAAGTGTCTCTTCATAGGTTCTACAAAAATAAGTGTCTCCAACCTGCCTTCCATAGATTTTCCAGAAACAGTGTTTTCAACCTGCTGAATCAAAACAAAGATTTAACTCCGTGTGATGAATCCAGACATCAGAAAGCATTTTCACAGATAGCTTGTTTCTAGTTTTAATCACAGGATATTCACTTTTTCACTATAAGCCTAAATAAACTTTGAAATATCCCTTTGAAGATCCTATAAGAAGAAGGTTTCCAACCTGGTGAAGTGAAACAATGGTTTACCTATGGGAAATGAATTCACACATCACAAAGAATTTTCACAGATATCTTGTTTCTACTTTTTATCATGGGATATTCAGGTTTCCACTGTAGGCCTCACTGGGCTTCATAGTATTCCTTCATAGATTCTACAAAATGGATGTTCCCAATTTGCTGAATCAAAATAGGTTTATCTCCATGAGATAAATCCACACATCACAAAGCATTTTCACAGATACCTTGTATCTTGTTTTTATCACAGGACATTTGGTTTTTCCCTACAGGCCTCAATGGGCCCTAAGTGGTCCCTTCGTAGATTCTACAAAAAGGAGTGTTTCCAACCTACTGAATCAAAACAAAGTTTAACCCTGTAAACTGAATCCACACACTGCAAAGCATTTTCACAGATACCTTGTTTCTAATTTTTATCAGAGGATATTCAGTTTTTTCTAACAGGCCTCAATGGGATCAAATTGTCCAATCATAGATTCTACAAAAAGAGTGTTTCCAAACTACTGAATCAAAGCAAAGTTTAACTGTGAAATGAATCCATACATCACCAAGCATTTTCACAGATAGCTTGTTTCCAGTTTCAATTGCAGGATATTTGGTTTATTGCTATAGGCCTCAAAGTTCTCTGAAATGTCCCTTCATAGATTTAACAAAAAAGTGTTTCAAACTTGCTGAATCAAAATAAAGTTTAACTCTGTGATATGAATCCACACATGGCAAAGCATTTTAACACATAGCTTGTTTCTAGTTTTTATTGCATGATATTCGGTTTTTCTGTATAGACCTCAATAGGCTTTAAAATGTCTCTTCATAGATTCTACAAAAGTGTTTCTAACCTGCCAAATGAAAACAAATTTTAACTCTGAAATGAATGAACACATCACAAAACATTTTCACAGATAGGTTGTTTCTAGTTTTAATCACAGGATGTTCGGGTTTTCACTATAGTCCTCAATATGTTTTTAAATGTCCCTTTCTAGATTCTACAATAAGAGTGTTTCCAAGCTACAGAATTAAAACAAAGGTTTTTCTCTGAGAGATGAATCCACACATCATATAGGCATTTTCACAGATAGCTTGTTTCTCATTTTTATCACAGGACATTCGCTTTCTCACTATAGGCCTCAATGGGCTTCAAAATGTTTCTTCCTAGATTCTACCAAAAGAGTGTTTCCAATCTGCTGAATCAAAAAAATGGTTTAACACTGAGATGAGTCCACAGATCGCAAATCATCACAGATAGCTTGTTTCTATTTTTTATTGCGGGATATTTGGTTTTTCATTATGTAACTCAATTGGCTTTGAAATGTTCCTTTGTAGATCCTAAGAAAGTAGTGTTTCTAACCTGATGAATCAAAACAAAGGTTTAACTCTGTGTGATGAATCAACACATTACAAAGGATTTTCCCAAGGAGCTTGTTTCTAGTTTTTATCACGGAATATTATGTTTTTCACTATAGGCCTCAATAAGCTCTGAAATGTCCTTTTGTAGATTCTACAAAAAGAGTGTTTCCAACCTGCTGAATTCAAACAAAGGGTTAACTCTGTAAAATGAATCCAAACATTGCAAAACATTTTTATGGATAGCTTGTTTCTAGTTTTAATCACAGGATATTCAATCTTTCACTATAGGCCTCGATGGTCTCCAAAATGTTTCTTCATAGATTTTTACAAAAACAGAGTTTCCAGCCTGCTGTACAATACAAAGGTTTAACTCTGTGAGATGAATCCTCACATTGCAAAGCATATTCACAGATAGCTTATTTCTGGTTTTTATCATGGGATCTTTGATTTTTCAGTATAGGCCTCAATAGGCTTAGAAATGTCACATTGTAGATTCCACAAAACAGTGTTTCCAACACGCTGAATCAAAACAAATGTTTAACTCTGTCAAACGAATGAACACATGACAAAGTATTTTCACAGGTAGCTTGTTTCTAGTTTTTAATTGCAGGATATTCGGTTTTCCTCTATATGCCTCAATGGGATCTGAAATGTCTCTTTGAAGATTGTACCAAAAGAGTGGTTCCAACCTGCTGAAACAAACAAAAAAAAAAGGTTGAACTCTGTTATATGAATCCACAATTGCAAAGCATTTTCACATACAACTTGTTTCTAGTTTTTACCATGGGATATTTGGTTTTCCACTGTAGGCCTCAATGGGCTCTGAAAAGTCCCTTCACAGATTCTACAAAAGGAGTGTTTCTAACCTGTTGATAAAAACAAAGATGTATCTCTTTCAGATAAAACTACACATCAAAAAGTATTTTCACAGGTAGGTTGTTTCCAGTTTTTGTCATGTGATATTTGGTTTTTCACTATAGACCTCAAAGGGATCAGAAATGTCTCTTTTACATTCCACTAAAAGAGTGTTTCAAACCTGCAGTACAAAAAGAAAGCTTTAACTCTGTGACATAAATCCACATAATGCAAAACATTTTCACATATAGCTTGTTTCTAGTTTTTATCCTGGGATATTCTGTTTTTGCCCCTAGGCCTCAATGGGCTTTGAAACATCCCTTTGTGGGTAATGCAGAAAGAGTGTTTCCACCTTGCTGAATCAAAAAAAAAAAAAAAAAAAAAAAGGTTTAAGTCTTTGAGATGAATCAACACATGGCAAATCTAATTCACAGATAGCTTGTTTCTAGTTTTTCTGAGGGTTATTCATTTTTCACAATAGACATCAATGGGCTCTGAAATGTCCCTTCGGCGATTCTACAAAAAGAATGTTTCCAAGCTGCTGAATTGAAACAAAGTTTTAACTTTTGAAGATAAAACCACATGTCTCAATGCACTTTCACAGATAGCTTCCTTCTAGTTTTTATCATGGGATATTGGTTTTCACTACATGACAAAATGGGCTCCAAATTGACCTCTTGTAGATTCTACAAGCAGAGAGTTTCCAACCTGCTGATGCAATACAAAGATTTAACTTTGTAAGATAAATCTACACATGACAAAGCATTTTTACAGATACCTTGTTTCTAGCTTTTATCACAGTATATTCTGTTTTTCACTACAGGCCTCAATTTGCTCTGAAATGTCCTGTTATATATTCTACAATAAGAATGCTTCCAACCTGATGAATAAAAAGAAAGATTTAACTCTATGAGATGAAATCACGCATCTCAAAGCATTTTTAGAGATAGCTTCTTTACAGTTTTTATTAGGATTTTAGGTTTTTCACTATAAGCCTCAATGGGCTTTGAAATATCTCCTCATCAATTGTACAAAAAGAGAGTTTCCAACCTGCTGAATCAAAACAAAGGTTTAACATTGTGAGACAAATCCACAAATTGCAAAGCATTTTCACAGATAACTTATTTCTAGTTTTTATCACGGGATGTTTGGTTTTTCACTATAGGCCTCAGGGGGCTTAAGAAATGGCCCCTCATTGATTCTACAAAATGAATGTTTCCAACCTGCTAAGTTTTCAACCTGCTGAATCAAAACTAACATTCAACTCTGTGAGATGAATCCACACATTGCAAAGCATTTTCACAGATAGCTAGTTTCTAGTTTTTATCACGGGATATTCAGTTTTTTACTATAGGCCTCATTGGGTTTGAAATGTCCCCTTGCAGATTCTAGAAAAATAGTGTTTCCAACCTGCTAAGTCAAAATAAAGGTTAAACTCTGTGAGATGAAACCACACATTGCAAAACATTTTTACAGATAGCTTGTTCTAGTTTTTATCATGGCATAGGCTGTTTTTCACTATAGGCCTCAATGAGCTCAAAATTGTCCCTTCCTTTATTCTACAAAAAGAATGTTTCCAACCTGCCCAATCAAAACAAGGTTTTACTCTGTGAGTTGATTCTACACATTGCAAAACATTTTCACACATAGCTTGTTTCTAGTTTTTATCCTGGGATATTTAGTTTTTAATATAGGCCTCTATGGGCTCTGAAATGTCCCTTCATAGGTATTACAAAAAGAGTATTTTCAACCTTCTGAACTAAAACAAGGGTTTAACTCTGTGAGATGAATCCACACATCTCAAAGCATTTTCACAGATAATCTGTTGTCAGTTTTTATCAGGGATATTCCTTTTTTTTATAATAGGCCTCAAGGACTCAGAAATTTCTTATTTAAATTCTACTAAAACAGTGTTCCCAACCTGCTTTATATGAACATAGGTATAAGTCTGTGAGATAAATCCACACATCACAAACATTTTCACAGATAGCTTGTTTCTAGCTTTTCTCACAAGATATTCAGTTTTTTCACTAAAGGCCTCAAAGGGCTCTGAAATGTTCCTTTGTAGATTCTACAAAAGAGGGTTTTAGACCTGCAGAAGCAAAATAAAAGTTTAACTCTGTGTGATGAATCCACACATTGCAGAGCATTTTTGCTAATAATTTTTTTCTAGTTTCTGTGGTGGGATATTTTGTTTATCAATATACTCACACATGGGCTTCAAAATGTCCCTTCATAGAGTCTTAAAAAAAGACTATTCCCAATCTCCTAAGTCAAAACATATGTTTAACTCTGAGAGATAACCCACACATCACAAAGCATTTTCACAGATAGATTGTTTCTAGTTTTTATCGTGGAATATTGGGTTTTTGACTATAGGTTTCAATGGACTCTAAACCATCCTCTCTTAAATTCTACAAAAAAAGTGTTTCCAACCTGCTGTATATAAATAAGAGTTTAACTCTGTGAGATGAATTCAGATTCAAAGCATTTTTACGGATAGCTTGTTTCTAGTTTCCATTGTGAAATATTTGATTTTTCACTCTAAGCCTTAATGGGCTCCGAAATATCCCTTCGTAAATTCTAAAAAAGAGTGTTTCAAACCTGCAGAATCAAAACAAAAGTTTAACTCTGTGAGATGAATCCACCCATTCCAAAGCATTTTTACTAATAATTTGTTGCTAGTTTCTATAATGGGAAATTAAGCTTATCAATGTACTCATCCATGGGCTTTGATTTTGCCATTCATAGAATCTTTAAAAAGAGTGTTTCCAATCTGCTGAATCAAAACAAATGTTTAACTCTGAGAGATGATTTGCATATTGCAAAGCATTTCAAAGATAGCTTGATTCTAGTTTTAATCAAGGAATATTCAACGGGCTTTGAAATGTCCCTTCTTAGATTCTACTAAAAGTGTGTTTCCAACCTGTTGAAACAAAAATTTAATTTATGTTTCTAGTTTTTATCATGGGATATTCAGTTTTTCACTATTGGCCCCAATGGGCTCTGAAATGTCCCTTTGTAGATTCAACAAATTGAGTGATTCCAAACTGCTGAAATTAAAAAAAAAAAAATGCTTGTTTTTTTTTTTTTTTTTTGGTTTTTTTGAGATGGAGTTTCTCTCTGTCACCCAGGCTGGAGTGCAGTGGCAGCGATCTCGGCTCACTGCAAGCTCTGCCTCCTGGGTTCATGCCATTCTCCTGCCTCAGCCTTAGGAGTAGCTGGGACTACAGGCTCAGGCCACCAGACCTGGCTAATTTTTTGTGTTTTTAGTAGAGACGGGTTTCACCGTGTTAGCTAGGATGGTCTCGATCACCTGACTTCGTGATCTGCCTGCCTCAGCCTCCCAAAGTGCTGGGATTACAGGCGTGAGGCCCAGCAAAAAAAAAGTTTTGCTATGTGAGATGAATCCACACATCACACAGCATTTTCAGAAGTAAATTTTTAATTGTTTTTATCATGAAATATTCGTTTTTTTACTATAGACTTTCATAGGTATGAAATGTCGTGTGTTCTAGAAAAAAAAGGATTCCCAACCTGCTGAATAAATACAAAGGTTTAACTTTGTGAGATCAATCCACACATTGCAAAGTATTTTCACTGATAGCTTTTCTCTAGTTTCTATCACAGGATAATCAGTTTTTGAGTATAGGTCTCTAATTTGCTTTGAAATGTCCTCTAGTACGTTGTAGAAAAAGAGTGTTTCCAACCTGCTGAATGACAAGATAGTTTAAACTCTGTGAGATAAAATCACATATTGCAAAGCATGTTCAGACATAGCTTCTTTGTAGTTTTTGGTTTTTATTCCCCCGTGGGACATTTGGTTTTTCGCTATAGGCCTCAATGGGCTCTGAAAGGCCCCCTCATAGATTGTACAGAAAGATTGTATTAAACATGCCAAATCAAAAGAAAGGCATAACTCTGTGAGATAAATCCACACATAGCAGAGCATTTTCACAGATAGGTTGTTTCTGGTTTTTATCATGGGATATGCTCTTTCTCACTACATGCCTTAATGGGCTTCAAAATGTTGCTTCATAGATTCTATAAAATAAGTGTTTACAGCCTGCTGAATCAGAATGAAGGTTTAACTCTGGAGGTGAATCCACACATCGTAAAGCATTTTCACGAGAGCTTTCTTCTTTCTTTTTTAGTGTGGAATATTTGGTTTTTCATTGTTGACCTCAATGAGCTCCAAAATGTCCTATCGTAGATTCCACAAAATTAATGTTTCCAACCTACTTAAGCAAAAAAAAGTTTTAAATCTCTGACATGAATCCACACATCACAAAGCATTTTCACAAGTAGCTTGTTTGTAGTTTTTATCACGGGATATTTCGTTTTACACTATAGGCTTCAATGGGCTTCAAAATGTCTTTTCTTAGATTCTACAAAAAAGCATTTCCTACCTGGAATAAAAGCAAAAGTTTATCTCTGTGAGGTGAATTGACACATTGCAACGTATTTTCACAAATAGCTTATTTCTAGTTTTTATCACGAAAAATTCGATTTTTCACTATTGGCTTCAATGGGCCCTGAAATGTCCCTTTGTAGATTCTACAAAGAGAGTTTTTCCAACCTGCTGAATCAAAACAAAAGTTTAACCCTATGAGATGAATCCACACATTGCAAAGCATTTTCAGAGATTGCTTTTTCATTGTTTTCATCGCAAAACATTCGTTTTTTACTGTAGGCATCAATTCTTGTGAAATGTCCCATTGCATATTCTACAAAAAAAGTGTACCAAACCTGCTGAATAAAAACAAAGGTTTAACTTTGTAAGATGAATCCACACATTGCAAAGCATTTTCACAGATAGCTTGTTACTAGTTTTTATCACGCAATATTCATTTTTTAAATATAGGCCTCCATGGGCTCCAAAATGTCCCTTTGTAGATCCTACGAACTGAGCGTTTACAACCTGCTGAATCAAAACAAGAGTTTAACTCTGTGAGATGAATCCATATATTGCAAAGCATTTTTACAGATAGTTTGTTTTCAGTTTTTATTGGGGGATATTTAGTTTTTCATTATAGGCCTCAAAGATCTCAGAAATATCTTCTTTTAGATTCTACTAAGACAGTGTTAGCAACATGCTGTATATAAACATAGGTTTAAGTCTGTGAGATAAATACATTGCAAACATTTTCAGATATAGCTAGTTTCTAGATTTTATCACAAGATATTTGGTTTTTCACTAGTGGCATCAATGGGTTCAGAAATGTTCCCTCATAGATTATACAAAAAGTGTGTCTCCAGTCTGCTGAATCAAAAAAAAAGGTTTAGCTCTGTGAGAAAAATCCACACATTGCAAGCTAATTGAGAGACAGTTTTTTTCTAGTTTTATCACAGGATATTGGTTTTTCACTATAGGCCTCAATGGGCTCAGAAATGTTCCTTTGTTCATTCTACAAAAAACGTGTTTCCAACCTGCTGAATCAAAACAAAAGTTTAACTCTGCAAGATCAACTCACACATCACAAAGCATTTTCACAGATAGCTTGTTTCTAGTTTTTATCAAGAGATACTCTATTTTTTTTATTGTAGACTTCAGTGTGCTCTGAAATGTCCTTTCATAGATTCTACAAAAACAGTGTTTCCAACCTGCTGAATTAAAATAAAAGTTAAACTCTGTAAGATGAAATCATACATTGCAAAGCATTTTCACAAATAGCTTGTTTCTGGTTTTTATCGTGGGATATTTGGTTTTTCAATATAAGCATCAATGGGCTTTGAAATGTTCCTTCTTAAATTTTACAAAGAGACTGTTTTCAACTTTCTGAATAAAAACAATGGATAAATCTCTGAGATGAATCCACACATTACAAAGCATTTTCACAGGTAATTTTTTTTAGTTTTTCTCACGGAATATTGTGTTTTTCAATATAGGCTTCAATGGACTCTAAATTGTCCTCTCTTAAATTTTACAGAAACAGTGTTTGCAATGTGCTGTATATAAACAAAAGTTCACCTCTGTGAGATAAATCTACACACACAAAGCATTTTCACAGTTACCTTGTTTCTAGTTTTCATCATAAAATATTTGGTTTTTCACTATAGGCCTCAATGTGCTCCAAAATGTCCCTTCATAGATTCTACAAAAAAAGTATTTCCATTCTTCTGAATCAAAACAAAGGTTTTACTCTCTGTGATGAATTTACACATTGCAAAGCATTTTCATAGATAGCTTGTTTCTAGTTTTTATTGTGGGATATTTGGTTTTTCACTATAGGCCTAAAAGGGCTCAGAAATTTCTTCTTTTAGACTCTACTAAAAGAGTGTTTCCAAACTGCACTATAAAAACAAAGTTTTACTTCTGTGTGATAAATCAACATATCACAAAGCATATTCACAGATAGCTTGTTTCTAGTTTTTATCACAGGATATTGGGTTTTTCACTAAAGCCTCAATGGGCTTTGAAATGTCCCTCTGTAGATTTTATTAAAAGAGTGTTTTTAACCTGCTGAATCAAAACAATGTTTAACTTTTTGAGATGAAGCCACACATTGCAAAGCATTTTCACAGAGAGATTGTTTCTAGTTTTTATTGCAGGATATTGTTTTTTCACTACAGGCCAATATGGGCTTTGAATTATCCCCTCATAGATTATACAAACAGCAAGTTTCCAAGCTGCTGAAGCAAAACAAAAGTTTAACTTTGTAAGATGAATCTACATATTGCAAAGCATATTTTACAGATAGTTTGTTTCTAGTTTTTATTGCTAGATATTCAGTTTTTCACTGTAGGCTTCAATTTACTCTGAAATATCCTATCAAAGATTCTACAAAAAGAGGGTTTCCAACCTACTGAACCAAAAAACAGGTTTAACTCTGTGCGACTAAATCACACATCGCAAAGCATTTTCAGAGACACCTTTATATAGATTTATTGCAGGATATTTGGTTTGTCACTATAAGCCTCGATGTTCCTTGAAATGTCTCTTCATAGATTGTGCAAAAACAGAGTTTCCAACTTTTTACTGTAGGCCTCAGTGGGCTCAGAAATGACCCTCAAAGATTCTACAAAAAGAATACTTCTAACCTGCTGAATCAAAACAGAAGTTTAACGCTTTGGGGTGAATCCACACATCATGAAGCATTTTCACAGATAGCTTCTTTCAAGATTTTATCGTGAAATATTTGTTTTTTTGCTATAGGCCTCACTGGGCTCAGAATTGACCCCTCTTAGATTCTACTAAAAGAGTGTTTCCAAAGTGCTGTAAAAAAAATGAAGTTTTAACTCTGTATGATGAATCTACACATCACAAAGCATTTTCAGATATAGCTCACTTCTAGTTTTTATCACGGGATATTCTGTTTTTCACTATAGGCCTCAAAGGGCTCCAAAATGTCCCTTTGCAGATTCTGCAAAATGAGGGTTTTTAACCTGCTGAATATAAACAAAACTTTACCTCTGTGAGATAAATCCACACATCACAAAACATGTTCAAAGGTAGTTTTTTATCTAGTTTTTATCACATGATATTCAGTTTTTCACTATAGGTCTAATGGGCTCTGAAATTTTCCTTTTTAGATTCTACAGAGTGTTTCCAATGTGCTGAATCAAAACAAGGTTTTAACTATGTGAGATGAATCCAGACGTCTAAAGCATTTTCACAAATTGTTTGTTTTTATAGGGGGATAGTCAGTTTTTTACTACAGGCCACAGAAAGCTCAGAAATGTCTTCTTTTAGATTCTACTAAAAGAGTGTTTCCAACCTGCTGTATATAAATATAGGTTTAGCTCTGTGAAATAAATCCACACATTGCAAACATTTTCACAGATAGCTTGTTTCTAGTTTTTATCGTGGGATATTTGGTTTTTCACCATAAGCCTCAATAGGCTCCTAAATGTCCCTTTGTAGATTCTACAAAATGTTTCCAACTTGCTGTATAAAAAAAAAAGGGTTAACTCTGTGAGATGTATCCACACATCAAAAATCATTTTCACAGATAGATTATTTCTAGTTTTTATTTTGCGATATTCTGTTTTTCATTAAAGGTCTCATTGAACTCCAAAAAATCCCTATGTAGATTCTACAAAAAGAGTGTTTCCAGCCTGCTGAATCAAAACAAAGGTTTAATTCTAAGAGATCATTCCAAACATTGCAAGACACATTTACAAATAGGTTGTTTCTAGGTTTTATCATGGGATATTTAGTTTTTTAATATAGGCCTCAATGGGCTCCAAAATTTACCTTTGTAGATTCTATGAAAAGAGTGTTTTCAACTGGCTGAATCAAAACAAAGGTATACCACTATGAGAGAAATGCACACATCGCAAAGCATTTCAATTGATAGCTTGTTTCTACCTTTATTTCAGGATAATCAGTTTTGACTATAGGCCTCAATGAGCTTCAAAATGTCCCTTCTTATATTCTACAAAAAGAGCGCTTTAAACCTGCTTAGGTTTAAACCTGCAAAGGTTTAATTCTGTGAGATGAATCCAAACATTGCACAGCATTTTCACATATATGTTATTTCTAGTATTTAATGCAGGATATTTTGTTTTTCACTATAGACCACAATAAGCTCTGAAATGTCCCCTCATAGATTCTACAAAAAGAGTTCTTTCAACCTGCTGAATAAAAACAAAGGTTTAACTCTGTAAAATGAAGTGATGCATTGTAAAGCATTTTCACAGATAGCTTGGTTCTAATTTTTATCATGGGATATTCAGTTTTTCACCACAGACCACAATGTGCTCCAAAATGTCCATTTGTAGACTCTACAAAAGGAATGATTTTGGCCTCCTAAATCAAAACAAAGGTTTAACTCTGACAGATGAATCCATATATTGCAAAGAATTTTCACAGACAGATTTTTCTAGTTTTCGTCACAGGACATTCTGTTTTTTCATACACTTCTTCATGTGCTCCGAAATGTCCCTTAGTAGACTCCACAGAAAGAGTGTTTTCAACATGCTGAAGCAAAAAGAATGCTTAACTCTGTGAGTTGAATCCACACATCACAAAGCATTCTCTTATATAGCTGGTTTCTGGTTTTTATCTTGAGATATAAGGATTTTAAATGTAGGCCTCAATGTTCTCTGAAATGTGTCCTCTTAGATCCTTCAAAAACAGTGTTTCCAACCTGCTGAATCAAAGTTTTAACTCCATGAGATGAATTGACACATCACAAAGCATTTTCACAGATAACTTTTCTAGTTTTTGTCACGGGATATTCGGTTTTTCACTAGTGGCCTTTGTGGACTCCAAAATGTCCCTTCATAGAGCCTACAAAAAGAATATTTCCAACTGGCTGAATCAAAACAGAAGTTCATATCTGTGAGATATATCCACACATTGCAAAGCATTTTCACAAATAACTTTTTTCTAGTTTTTATTGCAGGAAATTTGGTTTTTCACTATAGACCTCAATAGGCTCCAAAATGTCCCCTTGTAGATTGCACAAGTGTTTTCAACATGCTAAATCAAAACAAAAGTTTTAATCTGTGATATGAATCCATACATCACAAAGCATTTCCATACATCATAAAGCATTTCCACCATCAAAACAAAGGTTTAACTCTGTGAGATGAATCCACATGCTGCAAAGTATTTTTGCAGATAGCTTTTTTCTATTTTATGTCATGGGATATTCGGTTTTTCACTGTACTGGTCTGTGAGCTCCAAAATGTCCCTTTGTAGATTCTACAAAAAGAGTCTTTAATCTGCTCATTCAAAACAAATGTTGAACTCTGAGAGATGAATCCACTCATCACATAGCATTTTCACAGATAGCTTGTTTCTAGTTTTATCACAGGATATTCAGTTTTTCACTGTAGGCCTCAATGGGCTATGAAATTTCCCTTCGTAGATTCTACAAAAAGTGTGATTCTGGCCTGCTGAATCAAAACAAAGGTTTAACGCTGTGAGATGAATCCTCACATTGCAAAGCATTTTCACAGATAGCTTGTTTCTAGTTTTCGTCACAGGACATTTGGTTTTTCACTATATATCTCAATTTTCTCCAAAATGTCCCCTCATAGATTCTATAAAAAGAGTGTTTCCAATTTTCTGAATCATGATAAAGGATTAAGTCTGTGAGATGAATATACACATGTCAAAGAATTTTTACTGATAGATTGTTTCTTGTTTTTTTGGTGGGTTATTTGGATTTTCACTGTAGGCCTCAATGGCCTCTGAAATGTCCCCACCTAGATGGTACAAACGGACTGCATCCAATGTGCTGAATAAAAAAAAAAGGTTTATCTCTATCAGAAGAATCCAAACATTAAAAAGCATTTTCACAGATAGCTTGTTTCTAGTTTTTATAGTGGGATATTCAGTTTTTCACTAATGGCCATAATGGGTTCTGAAATGTCCCTTCTTAGATTCTCCAAAGACAGTGTTTCTAATGTGCTTAATCAAAACAAAGGTTTAACTCTTTGAGATGGATCCAGACATCACAAAGCATTTTCAGAGATAGATTTTTTATTGTTTTTATCACAAAATATTCATTTTTTTAGTGTAGGCATCAATGGGTGTGAAATGTCCTTTTGTATATTCTATAAAAAGGTGTCTTTAACCTGCTAAATAAATACAAGGTTTAATTCTGTGAGATAAATCCACACATTGTAAAACATTTAAAAAGATAGCTTGTTTTTACTTTTTATCACAGTATATTTGGTATTTCACTATGGGCCTCAATGGGCTTCAAAATGTCACTTTGTAGATTCTACAAAAAGAGTGTTTCCAACTGCCGAATCAAGACAAAGTATTAGCTCTGTTAGATGAGTCCACACATTGCAAATAATTTTTACTGATAACTTGTTTCTGGTGTTTATCGTGGGATAATCAGTTGTTCATCAACCTGCTGAATCACAAGAAAGTGTAACTCTGTGAGATGAAATCACACTTTGCAAATAATTTTCAGAAACAGCTACTTTGTAGTTTTTATCATAGGAAATTCAAATTTTCACTGTTAGTCACAATGGGCTTTGAAATGTCCTTTTGTAGATTGTACAAAAAGAGTGTATCCAATCTGCTGAATCAAAACAAAGGTTTAATTCTGTGAGATAAATCCACACATTGCAAAGCATATTCACAGCTAGCTTGCTTTTAGTTTTTATTGTGGGATATTGGGGTTTTCACTATAGGCCTCAATGGGCCCTGAAATATTTCTTCATAGATTCTACATAAAAAGTGTTTTAAACCTGCTGAATCAGAAGAAAGGTTTAACTCTGTGAGATGAATCAACACATTGCAAATCATTTTCACAGATAGCTTGCTTCTAGTTTTTGTCATGGGATATTTGGTTTTTCCATATAGGCCGCAATGGACTCCAAAATATTACTTTGTAGACTCTACAAACTGCTGAATTAAAACAAAGGTTTCACTCTGTGAAATTGAATCCACACATCACAAAGCATTTTCACAGATAGTTTACTTTGGCTTCTCACTGTAGGCCTCAGGGGTTTGAAATGTCTTTTCTTTGATTCTACAAAAAGTGTGTTTCCAACCTGTGGAATCATAGTAAATGTTAAACTCTGTGAAATGAATTCCATACATTGCCAAGCATTTTCACAGATAGCTGGATTCTAGTTTTTATTGAGGGATATTCATTTTTTTACTATAGACCTCAAAGGGCTCAGAAATGCCCATTTGTAGATTTTACAAAAAGAGTGTTTCAAATTTCCTGAATCAAAACAAAGGCTTAACTCTGTGAGATGAATCTACACATCTCAAAGCATTTTCACAGATAGCTTGTTTCTACTTTTTATTACATATATTATATATACTTATACTTGGTTTCTCACTGTAGGCCTCAATGGGCTCCAAAATGTTTCTTCGTTGACTCTACAAAAACATGGTTTCCACCCTGCTAAATCAGAAAAAATGTTTAACTCTGTGAGCTAAATCCACACATCACAAAGCATTTTCACTGATGGCTTGCTTCTAGTTTTTATTAGACGATATTTGATTTTTCACTGTAAGTCTAAATGGGCTCCAAAATGTCCCTTCTTAGATTCTACAAATACATTGTTTCCAACCTGCTGAATCAAAACAAAGGTTTAACTCTGTGAGGTGAATCCACACATGGCAATGCATTTTCAGAGTTAGATTTTGTATTGCTTCTGTCATGAAATATTTGGTTTATTACTATAGGTGTCAATGGCTGTTAAATGTCCCTTCATATAATCTATAAAACAAGTGTTCATAATTGGCTGAATAAATACAAAGTTTTAACTCTGTGAGATGAAATCACACATTGCAAAGCATTTTCAGACATAGTTTCTTTTTAGTTTTTATTGACGAACATTCCTTTTTTCACTATAGGCCTCAATGGGCTCAGAAATGTACCTTCGCAGATTGTACAAACAAAGTGTATGAACTTGTGGAATCAAAGCAAAGGTTTAATTCTGTCAGATAAATCCAAACATCACAAAGCCTTTTCACAGATAGTTTGCTTCTAATTTTTATTGTGGGTTATTCTGTATTTCACTGTAGGCCTCAATGAGCTCTGAAATGTTTTCTCCTAGATTCTATGAAAAAAAATGTTTCCAACTCTGTAAGATGCATCCCACATTACAAAGCATTTTCACAGAAAGCTTCCTTCTAGTTTTTGTTGCAAATATTCAGTTTTTCACTATAGGCCTCAAAGGGCTCTGAAGTGTCCCTTTGTTGATTCCACAAAAAGAGTGTTTATGAACTGCTGAATTAAAACAAAGGTTTAACCCTGTGAGGTGAATCCACACATCACAAAGCATTTTCACAGGAAGCTTGTTTGTACTTTTTATTGTGGGATATTTGGTTTTTCACTATAAGCCTCATTGGGCTTCAAAAAGTACTTTATTAGATTCTAAGAAAAACGTGTTTCCAACCTGCTAAATGGAAACAAAGGTTTCACTCAGTGAGATAAATACACACATTGCAAAGCATTTTCACATATAGCGTTTTTTCTAGTTTTTATCATGGGATAATCGATTTTTCACTATAGGCTTTAATGGGCTTTGAAAACGCCCTTCTTACATTCTACAATTACAGTGTTTTCAACCTGTTGAAACAAAGCAAAAGTTTAACTCTATGAGATAAATCCACACATTACAAAGCTTTTTCACTGATAGGTTTTTTCTAGGTTCTATCGTGGGATATATAGTTCTTTTTTTCTTTTCTTTTTTTTTTTTGAGACGGAGTTTTGCTCTTGTTGCCCAGGCTGGAGTGCAATGACAAGCTCTGCCTCCCCAGTTCAAGTCATTCTCCTGCCTCAGCCTCCCGAGTAGTTGGGATTACAGGCATGTGCCACCACACCTGGCTAATTTTGTATTTTTAGCAGAGATGGGGTTTTTCCATATTGGTCAGGGTGGTCTCGAACTCCCAACCTCAGGTGATCAGCCCTCCTTGGCCTCCCAAAGTGCTGGTATTACAGGCATGAGCCACCATGCATGGCGGGATATAGAGTTTTTCACTGAATGCCTCAACGGGCTTCAAAATGTCCCTTCATAGATTTTACAAAAAGAGTGTTTCCAACATGCTAAATCAAAACAAACAAACAAACAAACAAAAAACTTTAACTCTCTGAGATGAATCCACACATCACAAAGCATTTTCACTGATAGCTTGTTTCTAGTTTATATTGCAGAATATTTGGTTTTTCACTATAGGACCCAATGGGCTCCAAAATTTGCTTTTGTAGATTGTAAAAAAAGAGTGTTTCCAACTTATTGAAGCAAAAGAAAGTTTTCACTCTGTGAGATTAGTCCACATATGGTAAAGCATTTTCACAGATAGCTCGCTTCTAGTTTTTCCTGCCAGATATTCTGTTTTTCACTCTAGGCCTCCATGGGCTCCAAAATGTCTCCTTGTAGATTCTACAGAAAGTGTTTCCAAACTGCTGAATTGAAACAAATGTTTGACTGTGTGACATAATTTTACACATCACAAAGCATTTTCATGGATAGCTTGTTTGTAGTTTTTATTGCAGGATATTTGGTTTTTCACTATAGACCTCAATGTGTTTTGAAATGCCCCTTCTTAGATTCTACAAAAAAGTGCTTCCAAATAGCTGAATCAAAACGAGGTTTTAACTCCTTGAGATAAATCAACATGCAGTAAAGCCATTTGATAGATAGCTTTCATCAAGTTTTTATTGTGGGATATTCTGATTTTCTCTATAGGCACCAATGGGCTTTGAAACGTCCCTTTCAAAAAAAGTGTTTACAGGCTGCTGAATCAAATCAAAGATTTAGCTTTGTATGATTAATCCAGATATCACAAAGCATCTCACTGATAGTTTGTTTCTAGTTTTTAGCGCAGGATAATTTGTTTTTCACTATAGTCTCAATTGGCCTCTGAATCCCCCTGGTAGATTCTAGAAAAAGAGTGCTTCCAAACGGCTGAACCACAAGAAAGGTTTAACTCTGTGAGATGAAACCACACATCGGAAAGCATTTGAAGTCATGGTTTCTTTGTAGTTTTTATCACGGGATATTCGATGTTACACTACAGGCCTCAAAGAATTTTTAAATGTCCGTCCATTGATCGTACAAAAAGAGTGTATCCATCCTTCTGAATCAAAAAAAAACGTTTAACTCCATGTAACAAATCCACACACCCTAAAGAATTTTCACCTTATCCCCCAACAAGGAAACTCTTGTTCTCCCAGCTTCTATCGGAGGGCTGCATGATTCCTGTAGGATGAGAAACAGGCAGCCATGTCTGCCTTTTACCTAGTAATCCAGGCTGTTTTATTTCATCTGCCCATCCTCTCTCATTGTAGAGGGGTCTTTCACTGGGCTGTTGCTGGGTGGGACTGCCTCTCACTGGGGATCTTTTGTCTGTCAGGGATTTCAGAGAGCAAAAGGGATTTCAGGTAGGCTGGCAGCGCTCCAAGTTGTGGATAGCGGTCTCATTGAGGGGGTTGGGTTAGTTTGCACTTTGCAGGAGACTTTTGGGTCTTCTGACAGGAATCCTTGAACATGGCTTGGACTCCAGCACAAATCCGCTTGTTCTCCCAGGCAAGCCTTGATTTTTCTTTGCTTTCATGGTGGGTCCGCAGTGCCCCTCAACAGCACTCCTAGACACCCTTTTCAGGCTTGCAATTGCCCCAAACGGCCTCTGAGACACCCTCTCAACGTCATCTGCACCCGTGAGTTGCTAGTTCGAGGTTTGAGAACACTGCCTCACCTCGGACTTGCCTTTGTCATGGTTTCTGCCTTCTAGAGCGTCGTGCTGAGAAGCAGGAGCCCCTGCAAGGCCCAGAATGAAGGGACATAGTGAGCTGAAGGGCCCGGCCATCTTCCACTGACACCTGCCTCTGGGGTCTCAGGTATGATTCCGTCACCTGGACACCCGTCAACAACTCACCGGACTGTATTTCCATTCCCATGCGACCGGATTCTTGCACACAGCCTCTTTCTGGAACAGAGACAGAAGAGCAATTTCCAGCACCCACCTCACAGTTTCGAAACGCCTCCTCCTCCAGCGGGACCCGACTTCGGAGACGTCCCGAGGAGGCCTTATTGTCGAGACATTAGGGTCCTGCAGTGGGTTGTCGCAGGCAGCATTTTCCCGAGACCAGGTGCGCTCTGCCTGCACCATTTTCCTCTGCTTAGGTAGGCTGACAGCACTGACAACCGAGCGCCCAAGACTGCTTCAGGAATGCGAATGCATCAGTCTCTAGGCACCAGGAGCCAATGGTGAGCCATGGCTGGCATCACAGTGGCCACCGTTGCCTGGAGACAACTCCCTGCGGCTTGGTGGAGGAGACCTCTGTGGACATGCATTGGTGTTGGACTCTCGCCTGTGCTCTCTGGGGGATCCACGGGATAGTCCCCCGATTCTAGGAACTGGCAGGGGCGAGCCAGTCTAAAGAAACATCAAGTGAAGCCTCAGGAATAAGTCGCGTAATTCCTAAGGATCCAAAAGGAACTGCAGGATGCGTCAAGCATGCCTAGTGGTCTCCTTGTGGGGTCCGGGGTTGTTTGCAGTTTGCGGGAGGCATCTGGATTCTCTAGCTGGAATCCTTGAAAGTGGCTTGGATACAAGCACAAGTCCGCTCGTTCTCCCAGGCGGGCCTTGATTTTTCTTTGATTTTATGGGGGTTCCACAGTGCCAATGAAGAGAACTTGTGGACACCCTTTTCAGGCTTGCAATTGCCCCAGAGGGCCTCTGAGACACTCTCTCAACCTCATCTGAACACGTGAGAGGCCAGTTCGAAGTGTGAGAACACTGCTCCTCCTTGGAGTTGCCTTTGTCATGATTCCTGCCTTCTCAGAGAGCCGTGCTGAGAACAGGAGTCCCTGCAAGGCCCGGGATGAAGGTCCTCTCTCTGGATCCAGAGGAATCATAACATTTATCAACTCTGTAAACTCTCGGGAAAGCACTTGTGCTATCCAGGTAACCTGGCCTGTGTGAATTCATGCATTAGTCTCCATTTCTGGGAAGAGCTTCAGCACCAGCAGCACATACCGCTGTGAGGGCAAGTGAAAAAGTATCTCTTTGGGTAGATGGATATAATCCTCCCGTAAAGCTTCATTTGCAAGAAAACGGCTATCACCCTTTTCCACCTGTGGAATAAAGATCCTTCTTACGTGTCCAAGATCACCTGGGTTTAACATAATTATGTTGGACCCCCAGTCATCTCCGTCTTGTTCAGAGGCAGTATTTGGGATTGAGATTCGAGATGTAAAAATACTACTAGATTTTGTATCCCTGTGAACCAAAGACATTGAATGAATATACCTCAAGCCCTGGCTACCTTGCAAAAGGAGAGCCTTCAACTCTGCTTCTTTAGAGTAATTTATGATTCTACAGTTTTCATTCACTTCAGTATCAGCTAAATTTCCACCATGACAATATTCATCCTGTGTAAGCATAGCACCATCTTCTGCCCAGGCAGAGAAACACGGAACTGCATAAGGAAGCCGTCCAGGCACTGCAGTAGAGCCTGTGCTCCTCTCAGAGCGTTTTGCTCACTGCAATCAGCTTAAGGCTTTTCTGATCACCTAATACGGTGCATGCATCCATGCTGCCTCTTCACACAGTAAACACAGAACCAAAACCTCCAGAGCAATTTTCTGCAGCTCCTGAAACTGCTGTACGCCGTAACCTCGCTTTGCTCTCAGTCACTGCAGTTCTCTCAGCAGGCCACGTTTCATCTCCCAGCTCCTCAGCCCTGGCTTCCATGTCTTCACCACAAGAATCATCCCCATACCCCCAACAGAATCCGGAGTGAAAGGATCCGAATTCACTTGGAGTCTGTTGCACATCCAGTTCCCATTTCCTGATTTTTCTGTATCACGAAGATTGGTCCCAGAGTTTAACAGAGCTGGGATCAATTCTTCCAGCTCTGGAGAGGAAAACCGGGAGTGCAAGTGGCGGGTGGCAGAGCCTAAGCTTGCAGGAGGTCCACCGGGGCCCCCAGGATCCCTCAGCGCCCAGCAGGGACCTCCCCGCCCGGGCCCCCACAATCCCGCGAAGCTTCTCCCGGTGCCCCCAGCACTTGCCAGAACCAGTGGCCCAGGAAGCAGGTGCTGCTGGCCACCAGGAGCCCAAACACCCTCCCCGCACCAGTCACACAGAGACCCGCTGCCAGGCCGGTCAGCGCTGCGCAGGGCCCCAGCAGCTCCTCAGGCTCCAGGTCCAGGGGCTGCTGGGCCTGGCGGGCAAGGTTCCGCTCACCCCCAGAAAAGGAGATGGAGACCCACAAGGACCTCAGCTTGTCTGGTGCTAGAGCCTGGGCTGTCAGAATGCCTCTCCGCCTTGCGGCAGGCAGGAGCCTCGTGCGCCCCCTGGTGGCCGCGGCCAGAAGCTGTCACACCCCATGGGCGGAGGCGCCTCAGCCCGGCAACGGCGGGCTGGAGGTGCCACTCCCATTCATAGACTAGGAATCAGAACCCTGGGCTGTCATAGCCTGGTCAAAATTCTTCCAAACTGAGCAGGGACAGGGACCAACTCACCCCCAGCTGCAGTGTATGCAGTGTAGACATATCTGGACTTCAGCCATTCCTGAGAAACCCCTTGCCTCACCCGTACATGCCCGGCCCACCTTTCCCTTCCTCGCCAGGACCCCACACCCCTCCCTCTGAGTCGCTTCCTCTCTGAAACAAATAGGGGTGATAGAGAGTAACACATCAGTAACAAGAAACTAGCAGGTGTTCAGTAAAATTGTCTACGCTGGCCTCTTCCACAATCAAGTGAGCATTAACCGGAACATGCTCATTGGAAGTGGAGAGTCGCCGACAGCCCCTCCGCCTCTGTCTGGCTTTGCATTCCCGCAGAGCCAAACTGGGGCCCAGAAAAGGTGTGGGCGAAGACCCCCTCACCTCCCAGCAGGGAGCGTGCTGCCCGCGGTTTTCGGGATCCTGGGCGTGGAGCCATCCTCACAGGACCCTCAGAGGTGGGGAGGAGAAAGAGCACAGCCATTTGACAGATGCAGAGAGTGAGGTCCGTGGGGGAGGGGTGAGTGGCCCAAGGCAACAGGACCTGTGAATAGCAGAGCTAGGATTCCAGCAGGTCCCCAGCCAGTCACTGGGTGAGCCCCTGCTGTGTGGGGATCACTGAGGTGCAGGCATTCTGAGAAACACACGGTTGAGGAACTCATGGCCCTCCATCCTGAATTCTGGGGCGCTTTCTAGGACACAATATGGTAAAGGTTGTGTAATATGTGTGAGGTCCAGCATGTGCACGAAGCAAACAGGGATAGATTGGGGTGGTAGTACAGGGACAGAATCACAGTTGGGACCCTTGAGAAGGCAGTTGGAGTTTTTCTGCCAGAGCAGGAGAAACCTTCTGAGCACCCAGGCTGGCATGTGCAAAGGCATAGAGGCAAGCTCCCCCTGACACACGGCTGGAGGGGAAGCTCTAAGTGCTGCGCACAGGCTGTTCACACTGCATCCTTCTCCCTGGACTTGCTCCCCCCTCAGCACTCCATCCTTCCAGTTAGCTATCCAGGCCACCACCCTCACCCTCTCACACCCACATCCTGTGGGTCCCACATTCGAGAGACAAGAATTCAGTTTCTTCTCACACCCCCACCCCATGGCTGCTCATCACCTGGTCTGAGTCCCCATCCTCTCTCTCCCCCTACTTGGTCTCTGCTTCCATCCTTGACTCCTGACGTCTCCTTGCAACTCAATACTAGGTCAGATCATGTCACACTTCTGCTCTGGTGCAAGAACTATGTGGTTCCTTCAGTTCAGTGTCACCAGGATTTGATATTCCCAAGGCATGTCTCTCACTCCTTTGTTCTCATTTTACCTTCACACAGGAAAACACTCTTTCTTCTTGAAGTGTGCTGCTATGTAGCTACTCTTGGTGATGAAATCTATGTGTTATTACTTTTGAAATTATTTTAATAGTCCTTACCAAATAAAGATATTTAGCTATATATTCAACGCTAGCTTGAATAATTTTTCTAAGCATGCTTTTTGACTTTTTAAAATTTAAGATGACATTGGATGATTTTATTATGTACATCATGATGTTTTGAACATTCCACATATAGATTGTTGAATGGTTAAATCTAACTATTAACAAATGCATTATCTAACATCGTTATCATTTTTGTTGTGAGAACACTTATCATCCACTATCCTTGCAGTTTTCTAGAAGGCAATATATCATCAGTAACTGTAACCACCTTGCCATACAATAGATTTCTTGAAATTTGTTTTATCTATCCAGTTTTAATTATGTGCCCTCTGACCAACATCTCCCCATCCTGCTCCCCTCTCTAACCACTCCAGGCTCTGCTCACCGCCATTCTGCTCTCTACTTCTATGAGACCAACTTCTTTAGATCCCTCATATGAATGAGATAATGCAGTATTTTTCTTTCTGCACTTAGATTATTTCACTTAATATACTGTCCTCCAGGATCATCCATGTTGACAGTAATGACAGCATTTTATTCTGTTGTATGACTAAGTATCATTCCATTGTATGTGTTTATGTACATACATACATACATGTATGTATACAAGCATATGTAGACATACCATTCTTCAAATATATTATTTTACATTTATTTTTATTAAAATTATATTTCTCCCTTATCTAAATGCTGATAAAAATATGAGGTATTTTCAGTCCTTCCTCTTAATAAAAGCCAAAGTTAAAGGGCTGTTTCCCTGTTTTTTGGTAAGATTCTTTTTCTTGCTGATTTTTTTGAGTTCCCTGCAGATTCTGCATATTACTACTTAATCGTAAGTATGGTTTGGATTTTTTTTTCCTTTCTGTATAATGTCTGTTTCCTCTGTGGTCTATTTCTTTTCTTTGCCAAAACTTTTTATTAGTTTAATTCAGTCTCATTTATTTATTTTTGTTTTTGTTGCATTTGCTTTTGGGATATTTGTCATAAATTATTTATCTAGGCCAACATCTGGAAGAGTTTTTACTAGGCTTTTCTTCTAGAATTGTTGTGGTTTCAGGTCTTAGATTTAAGTCTGTAATCCATCTGGAGTTCATGTTTGGATATGGTGAGAGACACAAACACAGTTTCATTCTTCTACATGTGGCCACCCAATTTTCCCAGCACCATTTTTTATGTATGTGTATGTTTTTGTCTGATTTGTCAAAGGTTGTTATTGTTTGGCCGTATTTGTTAGATTCTCTATTCTGTTACATTGTTGTATGTGTTTATTTTTATACCAGCAAAATACTGTTTTGGTTACTGTATCCTTGTAGTATAAATTGAAGTCGAAGGAAAGACAAAGGAAAGTCGTTGTCTTTCCTTTATTTTGAAGGAGAGTTTTAGCAAATATAAGTGTTCCTAAATAGCAATATTTCCTTCAATACTTTGAATATATTATCCCACTTGGCCCTGGCCTGAAAGGAGTATCTGAGAATTGCGCTGATAGTTATGTGATGAGTAGATTTTCTCTTGCTGCTTTTAAAATTCACTTTTTCTCTTTGACTTTTGACAATTTTGTTAAAATATGTCTTGGTGTAAGCTTCTTCATGTTCAATCTACTTAAGGACTCTTGAACTTCATGAGTCTGGATGTCCACCTCCCACCTCAAATTCAGCAGGTTCTCAGTCAGTATTTCTCAAAATAAGCTTTCTATTCTTTCCTCTATTTCACCTTCTTGTATGCACATAATGCATATATTGCTTTATTTGATGATATTCCATAAGTCTCATAGTTTTTTTTACTCTTTATCTTTTGCTACTTTTTTGTTTTTTGCACCTCTGACAGGATAATTTCAAGATACCTGTTTCCCACTTTGCCATTTCCTCTTCATGACTGAATCTGCTGTTAAAACACTCTATTAAATTTTTCAGTTTAGTCATTATATTCTTCAGCATTAACATTTCTGTGTTTATTTTTATTGCTTCTATTTATTAGTGTAACTTCTGATTTTCTTTATGTATTGCTTTCCTAATTTTGTTTAGTTGTCTATACGTGTTCCCATATAGTTCACTGAGCTTAGTATCTAAAATAATTACTTCCAATTTTTAAAAGCACTTTGTCAATTCCTATTTCTTTAGGGTCTACTATTGAAGCTTTTTGGCTTTACTTAAATTGTGTCATATTTTCCTGATTCTTCATGATTCTTGTGGCCTTGTGCTGGTATACATATCTTTGAGAAGGTGGTCACTTTTTCTAGTCTTTACAGATTGGCTTCAGCAGGAAAAGTTCTTCACCATTAAGTGTGGCCTGGTGTTCTTGTTCGGTCAGGTGGTTGAGCCTGTTGATGGATTTGGCTGACTGGCGGTGCTTCATGGTCAGAAATGTCTGCTGGTTTTATTCCCCCTGATTTGGTAGCTTTGTTGGGTGAGGCCACTTGAAGCATTGTGGGGCACATTGAGATCTGCATGTACCAGTCACTGAGTGTTTCACCCCCTTTCTTTGGTGCTAGTTATCTTCAAGTGGTCTAAGTATTAAAATTCTTCCAGTGTTCGTTTTGAGGCAAAGTAGAAGTGTGCCCATCAGGTAGCACTCCCCAAATAGATATTGAATATCCACTTTGATCTACTTTTCTCCCACTGGAAAAATAATGGGCTGAGGGTATACTTCTCAGCACAGTATTGTTCGGGATACGGAAGTGGTAAAGCAAACAAAGTAAAATCATTCTTCTTATCCATTTTAATGAGTCTGTCTTTGCTTTTGAGCTCTTTTTGGGTTTTGCAATCTCACAGTGGTATTTGGAGTTCTCACAAAAGCATTCTTTCCTGTGGGTAGTTGCCAAATAGATGTCTCTTTGAGGGACTCAGGGCTGGGAACCTACTATTCCACCATCTTACCAGACTCCCTCTATATCCAACCACTTCCATCTCTCAATCTCTCAGTAATTTGTAAAATAGGAAAATCCAAACATGTCTAGAAATCATTACTAAAACTAATAGATGAGTTGAGTGAAGCCACAGTATATAAGCCAAATGTGTAAAAAAGTCAATGTGTATTTTTATAGACTGGCAGTGAAAATCAAAACTTACCCTGAAAAACCTGAAGGAAGTACTGAGGAAAATTAAAGAATACCTACATAAATAGAGCTATCATGTTCACATATCAGAATATTCAATATAATTAATATGTAAATTTTCCCTGAATTAATATGCAGCATCAACACAATTCAGTAAAATTTCAATAAAGGGCTTTGTAAAATTTGATAAGCCAATTCTTAAAGTACTTTGAAAATATAAATAATCTAAATTAGTGAAAACAATAATGAAAAACAGTCACATTTAGAGACATATCTGAAATAAATACTATAAAGCTACAGTATTCACAAAAGTGTGTTGTTACTTGAGAAAATAAATATAAGTAATTGTAATAATATAGAAAGCTCAGATTATATATATATAGACACACACACACATATAAACACACACATACATATGTGTGTATATAGATGTATATATTTGCACACATATATAATTTTTTATTAAGGAATGCATGAAGACAATTCAAAGAGAAGAATAGAAATTTATATAAATATTCTTGGAGAAGTTGAATACCCATATGTAAATATGTTAACATTGATTAATCAAAGTACATCTGAAAAATTAACTTCAAATGAATTTGAGACGTAAGTGTAATAGATAAAATTATATATTTTGTATGAATAAAACATAGGAGAAATTTATTGTGACCCTGGGATAGGAAATGGTTTCTTAGATAGGCTACACATGCAGAAAACATAAAATAAAATGTATAAATTGAGTCTTCATAAGACACTGTTAAAAAAAAATTTAAATTGACAACCGTAGCCTGAGAGAAATATTGAAATACATATATTTGATAAATGCTGGTGTTCAGATTTGTATATACATAATTCATACAACTCAGTTAAAAGAAGGCAAATGACCTGACAAACATTAATGGGCAAGGTCCATTAGCTGCTGGTGGGTAAACACATTGCGGCGTGCCCATATGATGGACTATTTCTCAGCAATAACAAGTAAGAAATTAATGATATGTACAACTTGGATGATTTCAAAGGAATTATTATGAATTAAGAGAAGACACTAAAGACTACATAAATGTTAAAATCACAATTATGTGAAATTTTTCAAAAGGCAAATATAGTAGCTGAAATATAATAGTTTTGTCATGGGCATCATGTATAAGGAGAGAATTTAATGAAAAGGACCAGATTGAGCTTTTCGTGGTCATGGGAATGTTCTACATCATGTTTGTGATAGTGATTATACAGTCACATGCAACATATTTGGAAATGACAATGTGTAAAATTTTACAAATTATTCATTTATAATTGATGAATTTTAAAGAATGTAAATTGAAACTCAATAAAATTATTTCAAATTATGCTATGGAAGAATGTGTGGGACAATTGGAGCATGCTCAAAACATAGTGAATGTCTGCAATCATTTAGAAGAACTGTATTTTAGTATTTATTTAAGCCAAACAGATGCTCTCCCTGTGACTAAGCAACGTTCCTGTAAATATATATACCATAGAAATGCATCCTTATAATCATGGCAGCTTTCTTTATAATGGCTAAAACAGGAAATGTGTCCAAATGTTTGTCAACAGTAGAATGAATAAATTCTAAAATATTTGGAAAGAAAGCTCTCAGGACAGGGCAGAGTGGGATAATATATTCAAAGTATTGAAAGAAAAACTTCTAACTAAGAACCCTTATATTTGCTAAAATTCTCCTTCAAAATAAAGGAAAGACAAAAACTTTCCTTTATCTTTCCTTTGACTTCAATTTATACTACAAGGATACAGTAACCAAAACAGCATTTTGCTGGTATAAAAATAAGCACATAGTTCAATGGTACAGAATGGAGACTCTAGAAATATAGCCAAACAATAACAACCTTTGACAAATCAGACAAAAACATACACATACATAATAAACGGTGCTGGGAAAATTGGGTGGCCACATGTAGAGGAATGAAACTCACCATATCCAAAGATTAACTCCCGGTGGATTAGAGATGAAATCTAAGATCTGAGACAGTAAAATTCTAGAGGAAAAATGTAACAAAAAAACTCACAATAAATCACAGAGGAAACAGACATTATACAGAATGTGAAAAAAAATCCAAAGTATACTTACGATTAAGCAGTAATATGCAGACTCTGCAGGGAACTCAAAAAAATCAGCAAGAAAAAAGAATCATTAAAAAATGGGGAAACTGCCCTTTAACTTGGCTTTTATTAAGAGGAAGGACTGAAAAGACCTCATATTTTTATCAGTATTTAGATAAGGGAGAAATATAATTTTAATAAAAATAAATGCAAAATAATATATTTGAAGAATGGTATGTCTACATATGCTTGTATACATACATGTATGTATGTACATACATACATAAACACATACAATGGAATGATATTCATACAACAGAATAAAATGCTGTCACTACTGACAACATGGATGATCCTGGAGGATATATTAAGTGAAATAAGCCAGGCACAGAAAGAAAAATACTGCGTTATCTCATGCATATGAGGGATCTAAACAAGTTGGTCTCATAGAAGTATAGACCAGAATGGTGGTTACCAGAGGCTGGAGTGGTTAGAGAGGGGAACAGGATGGGGAGATATTGGTCAGAGGACACATAATTACAATTAGATAGATAAAATAAATTTCAAGAAATCTATTGTATAGCAAGGTGGCCAAGGTTACTAATGTTATATTGCATTCTAGAAAATTGCAACGATAGTGGATAAGTGTTCTCACAACAAAAATGATAACTATGTTAAATAATGCATTTGTTATTAGCTAGATTTAGATTTAACCATTCAACAATCTATATGCGGAATGTTCAAAACATCATGCTGTACGTAATAAAATCATCCAATGTCATCTTAAATTTTAAAAAGTCAAAAAGCATGCTTAGAAAAATTATTATTCAAGCTAGCGTTGAATATATAGCTAAATATCTTTATTTGGTAAGGACTATTAAAATAATTTCAAAAGTAATAACACAGAGATTTCATTACCAAGAGTAGCTACATAAGAGTACACTTCAAGAAGAAAAAGCGTCTTCCTGTGTAAAGGCAAAATGAGAACAAAGGAGTGAGAGACATGCCTTGGGAATATCAAATCCTGGTGACACCGAACTGAAGGAACCACATAATTCTTGCACCAGAGCAGAAGTGTGACATGATCTGACCTAGTATTGAGTTGCAAGGAGACGTCAGGAGTCAAGGATGGAAGCAGAGACCAGGTAGGGGGAGAGAGAGGATGGGGACTCAGACCAGGTGATGAGCAGCCATGGGGTGGGGTGGTGAGAAGCAACTGAATTCTTGTCTCTCGAATGTGGGACCCACAGGATGTGGGTGTGAGAGGGTGAGCGTGGTGGCCTGGATAGTTAACTGGAAGGATGGAGGTGCTGTGGGGGAGCAAGTCCAGGGAGAAGGATGCAGTGTGAACAGCCTGTGCGCAGCATTTAGAGCTTCCCCTCCAGCCGTGTGTCAGGGGGAGCTTGCCTCTATGCCTTTGCACATGCCAGCCTGGGTGCCCAGAAGGCTTCTCCTGCCCTGGCAGAAAAACTCCAACTGCCTTCTCAAGGGTCCCAACTGTGATTCTGTCCCTGTACTCCACGCCTATCTATCCCTCTTTGCTTCGTGCACATGCTGGACCTCACACATGTTGCACAGCCTTTACTGTATTGTGTCCCAGAAAGCGCCCCAGAATTCAGGATGGAGCGCCATGAGTTCCTCAACCCGGCGTTTCTCAGAATGCCTGCACCTCAGTGATCCCCACAGAGCAGGGGCTCACCCTTTGACTGGCTGGGGACCTTTTGGACTCCTACCTCTACTATTCACAGGTCTGGCCGCCATGGGCCCCTCACCCCGCCCCCACGGACCTCAGTCTCTGCACCTGTCAAGTGGGTGTCCTCTTTCTCCTCCCCACGTCTGAGGGTCCTATGCGGAGGGCACCAGACCCAGGATCCTGAAAACCGCGGGCAGTGCGCCCTCTGCTGGGAGGTGACGGGGTCTTCGCCCACACCCTTTCCATGCCCCAGTTGGTGCTGGGGGAAGGCAAAGCCAGAGGGAGGCGGAGGGGCTGCCGGTGACTGTCCACTTCCTGGGAAGTGGATTCATTTTCCTGTTAATGCTCACCTTGACTGTGGAAGAGGCCAGCGTAGACCATTTTACTGAGCACCTGCTAGTTTCTTGTTACTGATGTGTTACCCACTATCACTCCTATTTGTTTAAGAGAAATAAGCGACTCAGAGCGTGGGGTGTGAGTACTGGAGAAGAAGGGAAAGGTGGGCCGGGCATGTACCGGTGAGGCAAGAGGGGGTCTCAGGAATGGCTGAAGTCCTGATCTGCCTACACTGCATACAGTGCGGCTGGGGTTGAGTTGGTCTCCGTCCCCGCTCAGTTTGGGAGAATCTTGACCAGACCCTGCCACTCGAGGGCTTTGATTCCTGGTCTATGAATGTGGGTGGCACCCCCAGCCCTCCCCTTGCTGGTCTGAAGCTCCCCATCCCATAGGGTGTGACAGATTATGGCCGCGGCCAGAAGGGGGCTCACGAGGATGCCGCTGGCTGCAACACGGAGCTGCATTCCGGCAGCCCAGGCTCCAGCACCAGACGGGCAGAGGTCTCTGCCGGTCTTGGTCTCCTTTTCGCGGGGCGGGATGAGCGGAACCTTGCACTTCAGGCTCAGCAGCCCCAGGAACTGGAGGCTGAGGAGCTGCTGGGGCCCTGCCCAGCGCTGACCGGCCTGGCAGCGGGTCCCAGTGTGACCGATGAGGGAAGGGTGCTTGGGCTTCTGGTGGTCAGCGTCACCTGCTTCCTGGGGCACTGGTTCTGGCGAGTTTTGGGGGCGCCTGGGGGAGGCGTCGCAAGACTGTAGGGGCCCCAGGTGGTGAGGGCTCTGCCGGGCGCTGAGGGATCCCGGGCGCCCTAGTGGACCTCCTGCAAGCTTCGGCTCTGCCACCCGCCACTTGCACCCCCGGTTTTCCTCTCCAGAGCTGGAGGAATTAATCCCAGCTCTGTTAAACTCTGGGACGGTTCTTCGTGACACAGAAAAGTCAGGAAAAGGGGAATAGGATGTGCAACAGACTCCAAGTGAATTCGGATCCTTTCACTCCGGATTCTGTTGAGGGTGTGGGGATGATTCATGTGATGAAGACATGGAAGCCAGTGCTCAGGAGCTGGGAGATGACACGTGGCCTGCTGAGATAACTGCAGTGACTGAGAGCAACGTGAGGTTACGGCGCACAGCAGTTTCAGGAGCTGCAGATAATTGCTCTGGAGGTTTTGGTTCTGTGTTTACTGTGTGAAGAGGCAGGATGGATGCATGCACCGCATTAGGTGATCAGAAAAGCCTTAGGCCAATTCTGCAGTGAGCGAAACACTCTGAGAGCAGCACAGGCTCTACTGCAGTGCCTGGATGGCTTCATCATGCAGTTCCATATTTCTCTGCCTGTGCAGAAGATGGTGCACAGGATGAATATTGTCATAGTGGAAGTTTAGCTATGCTGAAGTGAAAACTGCAGAATCATGATGAGTTACTTCAAAGAAGCGGAGTTGAAGGGTCTCCTTTTGCAAGGTAGCTGGGGTTTGACCTATATTCATTCAATGTCTTTGGTTCATAGGGATACAAAATCTAGTAGTATTTTTACATCTCGAGTTTCAATCCCAGATGCTGCCTCTGAAGAAGAGGAAGATGACTGGGGATCCAACAAAATTATGTTAAACACAGGTGATCTCGGACGTGTAACAAGGATCTCTAGTCCACAGTTTGAAGAGGGTGATAGTCGTTTTCCTGCAAATGAAGTTTTACAGGAGAATTATACCCATCTACCCAAAGAGATGTGCTCCTGCTGCTGAACCTCTTCCCAGAAATAGAGACCAGTGCATGAATTCACACAGGCCAGGTTACCTTGATAGCACAAGTGCTTTCCCGAGAGTTTACAGAGTTGATAAAAGTTATGATTCCTCCAGATCCAGAGAGAAGACCTTCAGCAATGGCCCTGGTAAGCATTCAGTACCGCTATCTGCTTCTAGAAAGAGAGCAGAACAGTAACAAATAGAATTGAAGCCTGGAAAGTTCAAAAATTTGCTTTTAGAAGAATAACTCAAGGGAGCACAGATGGCAGAGGCTGCAGCTGAAGCAGAGTGCTCTGCTGGCGGGACAGCCATCATGTCCAGCACCCAGAGTAATGGGCCATTCAGCCTAGTGGAAGGCATATGAGCCGCTCCATCAACCTTCCTGCATACTCAGCTACTCATGTCCCACCTCCTCCAGAAACTGTGACAAGAGGAAGCTAGGTTGAAATCACTGCTGGAATCCCGTTTGTAATGCCTTTCACTCTTGGTAGCAGTAGTTTTACTGCTTGGGACTTTTATTTGTGAATTACAGTTGAAAGCTGCAGTTTTACCTATGTCAGGCTTTCATCTGATCTTACCAGTCTTTCCTCTGTAGGACGGCAGTCACTGTTGGATATTACACCATCCTGTCCAGGGTTAGCCATTGTGGTGGTGTGCTGCTTATAGCTTGCTGTTGCATTGTAATAAAAGGTATCTTTCCTTGTTGTGATTTGTAAGAAGAACTCAAGGGCATTGTTACAAAAATATTCTCCCTTCAAAAAGAGAAAAGCTAAAAGACTCATTACTACTCAGCCTTCAACACACCTGTGTGTCAATCTTATATTTCTTTTTTTATAAAAAACTGTAAAATATACTTTTAGGTCCAACTGTTAGTGCTTTGTAAGCATTGCATGAAGCCTGAGATGTTAATTCCATGGAAGCTTTGCCCTGGGAATTTGCTGTCTTTGCTGTAAGCTTGTGGCATTAAACAAACATTGTAGTTAATAGGCTTTCTCTTTGAAACAATTATGTGAAATGTACAGCTGTTCTTGAGGAACTTTGAAGCTAGTTCATTGAAAAATGCTCCTTTCCCCTCCTTTGTAATGCTATATTAATGAAGTATAATAATTACTGGTTTTGTAATTTTTTTTCTGGTAATGTTCTTCTCTGACTCTTTAAAAATGTCCTTTCCCTCCTCCCAAGTGTTATACTAGACTGTGTGATTAGTCTGATTCTAAATGTTTTACCCAGTTTCTCCTCAATATTCATGTATATAAATTGATCCTGGTGATCCTGTACATGGCTGTTTGAAATGCCAGAATGATTTCTGACATTCCAGGTTTTTCACAAAATACATTTTATTTGTGATTAGTCATTTGACTAATAATATCAGCTAAAAGATGTTGCAAAAAATAAAATTTAAAAAAAATGGCCGGGCACGGTAGTTCACACCTGTAATCCCAGGACTTTGGGAGGCTGAGGCGGATGGATCACGAGGTCAGGAGATCGAGACCATCCTGCCTAACACGGGGAAACCCCATCTCTACTATAATACAAAAAATTAGCCGGGTGTGGTTGCAGGCGCATGTAGTCCCAGCTATTCATGAGGCTGACACAGGAGAATGGCATGAACCCAGGAGGTGGAACTTGCAGTGATTGGAGATCGGGCCACTGCACTCCAGCCTGGGCAACAGAGTGAGACTCCGTCTTAAAAATAAAATAAAATAAAATAAAATATAAAAATAAAAAGAATTTGTGTCTTGTTTGTTTCCTCATTAATGTTGGTTGAAAGCATGTTTGCACTTGTGTTTGACTTGCATTTTTTTTTTCTTTTTTTATTTTTTCTTTTTTTTTCTTTTTTTTCTTTTTTTTTTCTTTTATTGACTTGCATTTTATAAACATCTATTGGCATATTAAAAGTCCCTCTGAGTTTACCTTAATTGTCTAAAAAAATGTAAGAAAAAGGGCCTGTGAGAAGGACTACCATGCAGAGGGCCTAGTGTGAGCACATGCTGTGCAGGACGGAAGAGGCAATGACCAGGACCAGGGAAATCCCCAAACCCAGCAAGTCAGGGAGCCAAATGAAAGCCTTTCATCCTGTACCTAACCCCATCGACACTCCAAGTGAACATTCTCTTTTAGAGATACTCATTGTCCTGTTTTTTCTGTAATCTTGTAAAGGAATCTGATTTCTCCCATTAGCCTTTCACAGGACTAAAATTTCACATTAGAATGCTATTCTTTAGAAGGCACCTTCCTCGACTAGGCTGCAAAGAGACTGAGGAAGTTACTGTCAGTCACTTATACCCCACAGGGACATTAATTCACCAGAGCTTTGGTGAGGGAGTAGAGGAGCTCATTACAAGCAGGTCTGGATGCTGCACAGAGTGTAAAGGGGGCAGAAGGACCCAGGGCACCTAGGCCTGGAGATAGCCCCAATCCTGGGAGGTACTGTTATTATCCCCATTTTACAGAGGAGCAAACTGAGACACAGGCAGGTAATATGATCAAGAGCACGCTGCCCCGCAGTAGAGGAGCCAGGATCTAAACCGAGGCAGCTTGCCTTGCCATCAGAGCTCTCACCCATGACCTCAGGCTGCTGTTAAGCAGGATTGCCCTGTGGCCAGGGGCACAGCCTATGGGTTCACATTCCAGCTGCTCTACCATTTCAAGGTGTGTGTCCTTGGGCAAGTTACTTGTCTGTGCTCAGTGTCCTCTATAAAGTGGGTGTAGCAGTACCTGCCTCATGGAGTCCCTTAAGTGAGTTAATAGCTGTAACATGCTTAGAATGGTGCCATGCCCATCATCACCATCCACTACATATAGGCCATCATGCCTGAATCCCAGATGGACACATATCCTTGAAGGGTCTAAAATCCAGGATCCTGAAATGCCTGGCAGTGGGATCCTGAAATCCTCTGGCAGTATTCTAACGTCTTTTGACTTCAGAATTGTACCCTGCTTCCCAGGGCTAGAAGGTGTCAGACAACCTGCTCACCCAGTTCAGCCCCAAAGTAGGCAAAGAAAGTTTTGTCACAGGCTTGTCTGGGGCCCAGCCCCTGTAACCTCCCCCGTCCCTCCTTTGCATGCTTCCTCATCCAGATCCACACATGCACTCCAGGTCTTCTGGGCCCAAAGGGAAGGAGATAGGGTGGATAGTGGGTTCTCTGGTCCACCAAAACATGCTGCCTCCAGCCCTGCTGAACTGGTGGGTCCAGGGAATGGGCCTGGAGATGAAGGGGTCTTGCTCTCTCTCTAACTTTAAGCCTTCATTTGCAGTGACTCAAGAGCTTCACCTCTTCCTGTGAGCTTGTCTGGATGTTTATGCTAGATGGCACGGGCCCCTTCTGGCAGGGGTGCACAGGCCAGGACCTGGCTGGCAGCCATGACAGGTGAGGAGACCTTGGCAGATGAGAAGACCTGCTTCAGCTTCAATGTATGGGTCTTCTCCTGGCTCTCAGTACATTCCTCCTGAGCCATGATTGGCCCCAGTTCAATGATACCTTCTGCAGCAGCATCATGGTGTCCAGGGGTATAATCTGTAGCATGTGCCAGTGCTACCCCAAGGTATATGGTGGTGGGGCTGAGTGGAGCCAGAAGGGCTGGATCTTGTTCCTCTCTTCCGTGTATGAGCCCCATCCTTCAAACATCTTCTTTTCTTTTCATTTTGACTCCCTGTTTTATTCTGTCTTCTCTTCTGAGCATCCATCCAATCATTTATCCATTCATCCTTCTATTCATCCCTCCATTCATCCCAGCATTAATCTATCAATCCATGCATGCATCCATTTATTTATCCAACCACCCATCCATCTATCTGTCCATCATTTAACATAAGGATTGATCAGAAGCCTCCTGGTTCTGGAGCCACGGACCAGACACCATGGGGAGACATGACGAAAAACAACATATGATTTGTGTGCTTGAAACAAAAGCTAATGAGTGCTTACCACCTGCCTGGCAGTCCTGCATTCAGGGTGCAGTTCTCCCCTCATCCTGAGCTTTTTGGTACCTTCTGTAGTTTCATTTTGTAGTAGAGAATGCTGAGCCTCACAAAGTGTGGCCGCTCAGCTGCATAGTGGAGTTTGGATTGGAGCTCAGATGTATGTGACTTAGGCATCACCCTCTGCCTTGAGTCCTCCACTCCAGGGTCTCAGAGCTGCTGAGCATTCTGGGGTTGGTCAGCTCTAACCTTGGTGGCATGCATTGAGCAACTCTCCATATTTTGGAGTCTTGACGTATTCCTAGCCTTAGTGATGGCAAGGACCCTGCTTTGGGAGACCAGGGTTCTAGTTCCAGTCCTGTCCCAAACTTTCTGTGTGATCCTTGTCTTTCTGAGTCCAGTATTTGCATCTGCATAATAGGACACAAGCACCAGTTTTCACAGCCTCATGGGGGTATTACAGAAGTCAGAGAAGAGAATAGATATAGGAATATTTGTAGACTGTAGAGTGTTTCGTTTGGCGAAGGGCTGTCAGGTCCTGACAACCCTCTGGAATGAAGATGTCAGAAGTTGTAAACCTTCAATGCCCAGAGACTTGGAGTGACTCTTCCAAGGTCACATAGCTAGTCAGAGACAGACCTAGGGGAACAAAATGAGAGAAACATGGATTCTAACTTGGGCTTTATCTCTAACTGCCTGGGAGACTGCTCAAGCCCCTTCCCTCTCTGGGCCTCAGTTTCCTTGTTTTTACAATATGTGAGGCAGGATGAGGAGATGGATGTGGAGGATATCTGGGGGCCCTGCTAGAACTCACCTCTAGGGCCCAGGCTTGGGAATCCCCAGAACCCCCATATTGTTCTTTACACCTGGGTGGCTGTGCTCAAGGGCTCAGGGAGGGGGGACTCCTGTTGCTCTGGACTCCCTAGCCCTTCCCCTTCTGTGGGGCCACCCTGGGCTGTCAGCATGTTAGGTGCTGGAATGGTCTGAGCTGGTCTGTAGTCATTTCCGAGGCAGTTTATGGTTGCCTCACCTCTGTCCGTGCCATGTCCTGAGCAGAGGTCCCGCGGAGAAGTTCTGGGGACCAGAGACACCCATGTCACCACTAGCCATGGTAGTCTTCTTCCCCGTGAAGAGGGTGCACCCTGGGAGATGGAATTGTGTGGAAGGGAGCGTCTGTCCTGAACTCCCCGTTAAGCAGAGGTGGCTCTGGGACTGTGGGCAGAGATACTGGAGTGGCAGTGGGAAGCAAAGTGGAGGAGGAAATATTGCTGGGTGCTAATGAGTCACAGTTGATAGACTCATGTCTTCATGTGCTGTGGAGGCAGTGTGGTGGGGTGCAGATGGCATATGTTTTGGTGACCTACAGGCTTACATTCAAATAGCTGTTACCTCATGTTCCACATCTGTGACCTTGGTAGGGGGAGCTCCTCAACCCCGAGCCTTGCACAGCTGAGTGGGAGAAACCAGAGGGGTCTTGTGTTGTCGGGGACCTGGCATCATGCCTGGCACAGAGCACTTGCAAAATCTTCATTCTCAAGATTGGCATTTGTAGCTCTGGGGGATACACAGAGAGGTCTCTGTATGTATGAGCAGGTACATGTGGATAGGTGTGGGTCTGTTTGTGTGTGTGGGAGTGCATGTTTCAGGGACACAGGCTATCAAAACCAGCACAAGGTGACTCTAATAAGGGAAGGGAGGAAAGCGCATGGTAAACCAGGAAGACACGCTAGAGATGAGGCTTCCTGCACCCCTCATGGTCTCTTGGTGCCTGTGCCATTGTAGGCTTCAGTGCTCATGCTTGTCCTACCCTCAGGGTCCTCCCCTAGATCTCAGTGTCTGGCCTGTGGAAAGCTTCAGTAAATGGGGAAACATAAATATAAGGGAATATAATTAGCTAATTAGGGTAATTAAGTGAGGAGTAGCCATTTCAAACATGCATTAAGCTGTCCCTGATTTTTAGGGGCTGGATGTCTAGTGAGGGAGATAATTTGCGGCATGATGGGGAGGAAGTAGGATTCACAGAGAAGGTGAGCCGGGCTTTGTAGGTTAAGTAGAAATTCAGCAGGCAGAGAAGATGTAGGAAGATGCTCCAGGCAGAAGAGCAACAGGATCAAAGCCATGTGGTGAAAGAACAAGGCAAGTGGGTCAGCAATGCTACTAGAGGGGGAGGGGAACAAGTCAAGGTAGAAATGGAGGGGCCTCAGCTCCTCAGTGCCTGGGGTGTTATGCTAAGGAATTTGGATCTTACCCTTTAGTCAAAGGGACAAGGGAGGGACATGACCAGGTTTACAGTCTGAGAAAATTATCAGGCTGATATCTGGAAAGAGGAAGTTCTGGGGCAGCGAGACCAATGGGAGGCTTCTCTGCTCAGATGAGAGATGGCGGTCATCTGGATTAGGCAGAATTTGAACTCAAGGCTGTAGGAACTGAAAAGACAGTTCTAGTTTACCATATGAGGAGTACCTGCTGTGGCTGGCAGGGCACCAGCACTTCTACCCAGATTATCTCATTAAAATTCTAAAGTAGACATGGTCAGCTCTGGAAGCCGCCTGGGCCTCAGGCATGAGAGAGGAGGAGGAATTGAGGCAAATCTAGTTGGTGGGTGCAGATGGAGATGCTGAGCCTATTAGGAAAGATGGGACAGGAAAGTGGGGAGCAGGGAAAGGAGGGGCAGGGAGAGTGAGGCCTTTCCCTGCCTGGCTGCAGCCTTTACCGATGAGCCTCCCATTCCTCATTCCTGCCAGATCTGCTGGACCCAGGACCAGGACCCTGGTTGGTGCTGAAGGTTCTGTCTCCTCTGTGGGCCTCCCTCCCTCTGCTTCTTCCTTCTGAGGATTGCTCAATGTTCTGCCTAAACACAAATCTGACTGCATACTCCCCTGCTGATAAATCTTCAAGGATGCCTCTGATTCTGGGCAAAGCCTGAGCTTCTTAGTTTTATGTTCTGGGGGTCTCCATTGTTTGATATCCCCTCCCCAGCTTCAACTCCGCCTGTTCCTCCTCATCAAAGTGTTTGTATTTTAATATGCTACCTCCTCTCTTTTTCCTCCAAGATTTTCATAATTGTGGTTGTGATGATGTTGGTGATGGTGATGATGGTGATGGTGAAGGAGGTGCTAATGATGGTGATAGTTATGCTGAGGATGATGATGATAATGGTGAGAATGGTGAAGGTGAGCATGGTGATGGTGATGGTAAGGATGGTGATGATGTGATAATGATGGTGATGGTCAGGATGGTGATGGTGAAAATGGTGGTGGTGATAATGATGGTGATGGTGAGGATGGTGATGGTGAAGGTGGTGATGATACTGTGATAGTTATGGTGAGGATGCTGCTGCTGATGCTGGTGAGAATGGTGAGGGTGAGACTGATGATGATAATGAGGATGGTGATGGTGAGTATGGAGATGGTGATGGTGCACCCCTTGATTTGGCAATTCGACACCTAAGAATTGTTCATTTCTTTTAGGATTTTTTTTTTTTTGAGTCAAGACTTTCCTATGTTGCTCAGGCTGGCCACGAACTACTGATCACGAGTGATCCTCCCACTTTGGCTTCCTGAGTAGCTGTGATTACAGACATGAACCATGGTGACTGGCTTTACCCTAGAAATTTATCCTGAGGAAATAATCAGACAAGTGTGCCAAGCGGGACTTAGAGAAGGGTATTTATTTTTACATTGATGATAGTAGGTAAGATGTGGGAAGAATGTAAATGTCCAGCAATAAGAGATTGGCTAAATAATTGTGCTACAGCTAGGCAAGGGGCTGGCTTATGGACATTCAGAACACAGCCCCTCCTGATTGAGTCAAATCTCCTGTCACTCCTCTCACACACTGCACACCTCCCTCCTTTTCAGCATAAATTACAATTGTAATTTTCCATTTCTTTGTGAACCTCTTTGATGAATTTCTGTATCCCTCATTAGATGCTAAGCTCCACGGAGGCAAAGAGTATTCTATGTTCATTATTGTGTCCTCCATGCCAAGTTAAGTTCCTGGAACACAGTACACTCTCAATAATTTGTTGTTAAATGAATGACTGAATCTATATTTCTTAGTATGGAAAGATGTTTCAAATGTACAATTAAGAGAAAGAGCAGATTATAAAGCAGCATGCATGCTGTAGTACACACTGCAAATTCCCTCCTTTCTTGATCTTCTTTGGGGGACCACATGCCCACTCTCAGTCAATAAATTATGATTGATCCAAAGTCAACATGACAATGCTATTCTCTACTGCTAGGGATGGTCATGAGATCAGGTTCTGGCCAATCGAAACACAGATTTACAGACCTAAAGAGAAATCCTCTGGGGGTCACCTCTGAAGTTCTTGCTTTTCTAATAAGAATACAGAAGTGACTGCCTTTGCTGGCCCTGTAAACTCATGTAGTGGTTGGAGCTGCAGTAGCCATCTTTCAGCCATGAGCTAAATTCCAATAGACTCATAAAGATGCTGGGCCTAACATTGTTGAACCAGTGAACCATATCCAGGAACCATAGATACTCTAACTATGTAAGAAAAGTGAACCTGTCTTTGTTTAAGTGACTGAACTTTCAGATTAATGCACTTCCAACAGATACAGAGCATAATCCCATATATACCTGTATGTACAAATACGAATAGAAAAATAATTAAAATGATTATCTCTGTGTGGTAGGATTCTCCTTCATATTTTTAATTTCATAAAATTTTCCCAAAGGGCATGTAAATAATAATCATACAAATATTTCTGTACATTCAGAAAATAAACAATGGTACTAATTTTATTTTTAAAAAATAAACAAAATATTGGGGCCCTAGAAGGTAGTTCACTACCATATGTTAAGTTAATTAGCCACGACCGAGATGAACACTTGTGGGTATCCTGGAGGACAGGTTCTGCAGCAGTGAGAAGTCCCCTCCAGAACAGTATGTGGTTCCAAACTCCTGAGAGAGGCGGGGCAGACCCCAAGGAAGTAGATGAGAACCTGAGTGAGGCTCTGTGGGGAGAGAGGATGTTCCTCAGCCCTCACAAGGACATGTCAGTTTCACTTGAGATTAGGTCCTGGTCTTGGCTGGGAAGCCTGCCAGGCAGGTTCTCAGCAGCATGGGGTGATAACAGGAGGAGGGGAAGCCTGGCAAGCTGGGGCAGCTCTGGGGTCTTCAGGTGGGGCTGTCTCGGCAGCAACTGTGTTGGCTGTAAACACAGATTTCCAGGAAGCAGAGCGTTGCAATCTCTCCCTCCACAAACCTGGATCATCAGGGATGTTTCCATAGCAGCATCCATGCCAGTGAGAAATCTGGACATGATCTGTGACCCTGTCTCCCACTTTTCCTTTTCTCTTAGAATGGGACAGAGCAGCCTGGAGCAGCTAGTGTCCTGTAGCGACTCCAGTTTGCTGCTCTCTTCCTTATCTTCTTCCTCTTTCCCTCTGTCTCCTCTGCGTCCTTCACCTTCTACATCAGGAAGCTCAAGTCACCGGGCTGAGCCTGGGCTTCTCATCTAAATCACGGAGTGCCAGTCAATGCCTCCCTTCCTCTTCCCAGGGAGCAACTTCAATCTTCCCTGCCTGCAGTGGGGAGCTAGACCCTGCTCCTTATTCCCTGTGGGACAATCTGCAGCCTGTTTCCTCACCCCTGTAATGGGACTGCAAGCCCTCCCTGCCCACCTGACAGTGCTAATTCCAGGCCAGGGGCCCTCCTGGGAAAATCACCAGTGTGGGTGATACAGTGGGTGTTTGTGTGTGTGGAGGAGTGGGGCTGCCACCGGGCCAATTACAGACCCCATCTTTCTTCTCTTCCTGTGCTTGTTGCATGTCAGGAATCCCTCTCCTTTGTGCCATGAAACATAAGGCATTTTCAGATCCATCATCTCACTGAGCCTTGCATCTCCTTGGTGAAGTTGGAGTTATTGTCACCATTTTACTGATGAGTAAACTGAGGCTCAGAAAGGGGAAAGTCGTTGCCAGGGTTCCGCTGTGGACTTATAGCGGAGCTGGGATTACGATGCGTGTTCTGGATTCCTGGCGGGGTCCTGGCCCGTCTGCAGCTAAGGCCTGTCTTTCTTCTCCCATGAGGTCTCTTTTCCATTCCTTTCCTCCCCATGACAGCCACTGTCACCAACACTCACGGTGTCTGCTCACTGTCACACCACCCCTCGCTGACCCCTGCGTCTGGACTGGAATCCACCATGTCCATCAGACAGATTTTCCTCAATGGTGGTTGGGCTCCAAATCCACTCTCCCCAGACTGACACAAATTGCACTACAGGGGGCCACAACTGTAGGCGTTTCTGGTCTAGAGATAGAGAGATGGTCTCATAGAAATGTCAACATCACTTGGTGAAGAGGAGAGTGGAAACACAGGAGAAAGTTCAGGGAGTGACGTCAGGAGGAGGTGGCCCTTGAGTTGGGTCTTGAGGGGTGTGTAAGAGTTACCAGGCAAGGAACGCTGGGAAGGGCATTTCAGGAGGAAAGAGCAGTATTCTCCAAGGCTCAGACTGGTCTGGTGGCTACAAGATAGAGCTGAGTGACCTGGACCCCTGGAGACAGTGCTCCCTTTTCAGGAGGAAATCTGCAGTTCCCATGCTTTCTGAGACAGCTCTGGGCTGTCTCAGAGTCCCCCCGAGATCTTGGGAAGTTCCTGGGTCCAGTTCCCAGGGATTCTGGTCCAGGCAGAGGAATCCGCACTTCTCACAGGCAGGGGCTGTGACCTCACCCCACAGTTCTGATGCAGTTGGTCCCTGGATCACTCTTGGAGAAATACAAGCAGGACTGAGAGACTTTGACCCAAGCACTGTGCAGGGGGTGGGATGGGGATAGATGTGGAATGGGCCAGAGGAATAGTGGTTGGAGCTATACCCTCCTGGACCACCTTGTCTAAAATGTGGCTGTCCCATCCCCCTTTCCCACTGACACATTCTATCCTCCTTCACTTTTCCTTTATTTTATTTTATTTTTTGTAGATTCAGGGTCTCACTATGTTACCCAGACTGGTCTCAAATTCCTGACCTCAACCATCTTCACATCTTGGCCTCCCAAAGCACTAGGATTACAGGCATGAAGCACCATGCTCTCATCACCAACTCACATGCTGAACATTTGACTAGTTTATTTATTACCTGTTTCACTCTACCAGCATGAGGGCTACATGAGGAAAGGGACTTTGTCTATGTCATTCGCTGCTGTAGCCAGGTGTCTACAATGTGTAAGGTCATGGAAGCTTTTTCTGTTTTGGTTTGTAATTTTAATTTTGGGAAGCAGAAGATATGTGAGTGGACTCAGTGGCTGACAGGAAAAGGGAGAACAGTCTTGGTGTGCACAAGAGTGACAGGGAGACCTACACATAGAGATGTCAGAGGACAGTTCCTGGAAGAGGCTGATGGAAAGGTGGGGCAACTGGGGAGGGTCTCTCTGGACATGAATTCCTTTGAAGCTGGCAGGGAGGGAGGAAGTGCATGGGTGGAGAGGAATGCCTGAAGAACACCTCCTTGGCTTCCATATTCTTCATGAAGTGACAGGTGAGGGGCTTCCTGGGAAGAGAGGGCAGGAGGGGAGCAAATGTAGGCTGGTGATGGTGGGCCTGCAGCAGTGCCCCAGGATGAAGGGGTGAATGCATTACTGAGGCTGGACCCTGGTCATGACCCTTGCCTTGGCCACAAGACTCATTAAAAACCAGCCTCCTCCAGTGAGCTTAGATCATGCCACTGCACTCCAGCCTGGAGACAGAGTGAGACTCTGTCTCAAAAACAAAAACAAAAACAAAAAAACAGCCTCCAGTCCCAATGTGCCCAGCTGGACCATGAGCTGCTTCCTGGATGTGCCAACATCACAACTGGAACACAGATCCTGAGTCACTGACTCTAGAAAGCCTGCCTGGATTCAGTGCCCATCAGACTGGGCTCCTGCAGCACCTGGTCTGCCACTACTATGTGACTGGCCTCTGCCTGCCTCTTATCACAGGTGCCTGTGTTTTTACCTGCCTCAGCGCAGGCTGTTGAGGACCAGGCCAGGCTGATCCATCTTAGGGGCTACAGCAGGTGCCAGCAATGGCTGGGCTGTGTCAGGGCTGGGCAGTAGGCAGCCCAGGTTCTCATGCTGGGCACTGGGTGCCCTTTGCGGGCTCAGCTGGGCATGACCACTGCTTCTGAGTGGCCAGAAGATTCCTGGGACAGGCCTGGTTATCTTGGGCTGACCCTCGCTCCCCAGTTCCTTCCTCCCTCCCTCCCTTGCTGAAACCCTTTTGCATCTCCTCAAAATCCTGCTCCAGCACCAGCAGCCCCCTGGTTTTCAGCAGCCTCAGGGAACTCTTCCTTTTCTTCCTTGCTGTGAGTAAGAGGCCCGATCCCCTGAAGACACTGCTGCCTTGCTGTCCTCTGCTCCAGCCCTTCCCTGAGCCTGAGCAAGATAGGTCCTCCTTGCTTCTCATTGCCTCCCTCTTTCAGCTCATCATCCTTCTCTCCCATAAAAATACATTCATGTGCCACGAAATGATGTTTCCATCAACCCAGGCCGCATGTGCAGTGGTGGACCCATGAAACTATAATGGAGCCGAAAGACACCTACTGCCTAGCCCAGTGACATAACAATTGTAACATTATGGCACAGTTACTTTAAAAATATATTTATTAAAAAAGATTTATAATTCTGTAGAAAAAGAAATATATATCTGGTAGTGTAGCCTAAGTGTCCAGTGTTTATAAAATCTACAGTAGTACACAGTCATGCCCTACGACTTCACCTGCACTCACCACTCACTGACTCTCCCAGAGAAGCTTCCAGCCCTGCACGTTTCATTCATGGTAAGTGTCCTAGACCAGTGCACCATGTCTAGGTACCACACTATATTTTTATATAGTGCAATACTATGTTTTTACTGTACTTTTCATGATATGTTTGGATGCACAAGTACTGACCATTGTGCTACAACTGCCAACAGTATTCACTGCAGTAACCTGTGCCCAGGTGTGCAGCCTGAGAGCAGTAGGCTGTGCCATAGAGCCTAGGTGTACAATATTGAGGTGTGTGTAAGCACACTCTGTGACGTTCGCCCAAAGAAAAATTACCCAAGGACACGGTGACACAAGAAGGGAATCAGTATTGAAGCTCTTGCCCTCAGATTGCACCCAGGACGACATCCCTATGCAATGAAGACTTATCTCCCAGTTCATGGGCACTTTCTCCTGCTGAGGTGATGTCAACATGCGCATAGAGAGTCCTCTTCATGCTCTGGCTCTTGGTCCCTCCACCCCTAGAAACTTTGTCTCCACCCTCCCTGAGGCACACACTCCTACCTGTATATTCATGTCCTTGTCACTGCAGAAACTGTAGCTACTCCAGACCCTCAATTTCAAACACCCTTTTTTTGACCACCACTTTCCTTTTTCCCACTGCCTCCCAACTCCAACACACTTCAATGACTCCAAATTTTCACTTTTGTGTCTCACTCACTTTCTTGTAAATTTCCCCTCCTCCCAGCTGAGACTATATGGTCTAGCCTGTCATCCACCCTCTCTAACACTCTCCACTCTCTTGCCCTACAATTTATTGTACTCCCAGGGCAAAACTGCACTCTGCTGAAAACCAGCCACCCGCTCCCTCTGCTCCTGCACTCAGGTGGCTGAGTACAGCCAGAGAGAAACACACATGCATTTTGCTCTCATTTAATCATTAAGCCCAAACCTCCAGGGGGCCCTGGATGATGTCCTACAAACTCACTCATTTCCTGAGTCCATAAGTATGCCAGACTTCTTTATTTGTTGTCTTAATAAAAATATATATAATCTAAGCATGTTATGAATACCAACTGATTTAATTATCATAAAACTCTATGAATCTGTTCTATAATAATCACCATTTCACAGCTGAGGAGATCCTGGCACAGGAAGAGATGAAGTGACTTGCCCTGGAGCCCAGGCACCCAGCTCTGGAAGTGCTGCCCTGTCCCCAAGCAACAGTATCGTGCCTTCTCCTTCCTCCTTAAACCTCTAAAACCTTCCCCAGCCTTCCTTACACCTGCTTCCTTGCTTCCTATTTCAATTTGAAAATAGATGCAATAAAGAGACAACCTTCCCTGGATCCCACCCCCACATCTCCCCAGCTGCTTGCCTCTGTGCTTCCTTCTCCACCTCCGCTTGATTGTAGCTGGAGTGTCTGCACTCATGTTAGGGGAGACTTTTCTCCATCATATCCACAGCTCAACCCTCAGGTTCTTTCCTGAGTGTCCACTTTGCACACTGCCCGATTCCACAATGCAGCTCTCCCACCCATCCCACACCCTGCATGCTTACTTATTCATCATCTGTTCTGCTCTACTACATGAGGGCTACACAGGGGCAGGGATTCTGGGTAACTTATTCACTGCAGATTCCAGCATCTGGAGCAGTACCTGGCACCTAGAAGGTGTTAGTATTCAATGAAGTCAGTCATTTTATATGTCAGGCTCTGGCCTGCTGCTGGGGACACTAGGGTGATTCAGACAGGTCTCTGCTTATACCAAGTTTACAGTCCCATAGGGGAGACAAACACATTACCTGACAAATTTGCAGGCAGCCATTTATGTTTTTTATCTTACAAAGCAGCCCTTATTGTACTTGAGAGGAAATGCACTCAAGCCGTGAGCTGTAGCCCCACCTCCCCTACTTCAGGACAGAAAGCGCCAGCCTCCAGCCCTTACATTCCTGGGCCTCCAGGGCTCCCTGGACTTTAGGAAACAGCTAGTAAGGGAGTCCAAGTCCACTTTGACTCAGAGCTGTGGGATGTCAACAAGGTGCTTCCCCTCTCTGGTCCTCAATATCTTTGTCTATTCCAAGAGATGATGGTGCCAGCTCAGCAAGCTCCACGGGGCTGGGGCAAATGGGACAGGGATGGTGACAATGCTTTGTGGACAGAAAGGAGGAATTCTGAGTGGCTACCGGAAAGGCACCATGTTTATTTGACAATTTCAAACATGGCAGAACTGCAGAACACAGACATCAAGACTCCCGTGTAATTCCATTTGGAGTCTAAAGCTTAGATGTTGTTTTGTTTAAGCAGTGGCAAACATTATGTATAGATATAGATGTGGGATCATAAAATGTGTTTAAAAGTTATTGACGTGGGATGACTTTGCCTATCAATATACAAGCATTTATTTTGTTTTAATAGCTGTGAAATATCCCACTGTATGAAGAGACTAAAATCTGTCCTTCCATTGTGAATATTTGGATTGATGAACCATTGGACCAAAACAGAGAGGGCAATCAAAGCATTTGACAGCCTGGCAGATCAAAGTGAGAGGTTTATTAGAGAAGACAGTAATGCTAAAAGGGGAGGAGAGCTAAGAGAATCCACCTGCTGCAATCAGAGCCCAGAATCCCACCACCCTAAGAGGCAGGAGACAACGTGGCTAAAAGGGCAGAGACCCCCACGGCTCCCAGCAGTGCCAGATGCAAACTTGTCATCCCACCGTGTGTGGGCTTCCTATGCCCTGGACAGTCTTTCCTGAGGCAGAGGCTGTTTTAAGAGCTTAGAGCACCTTTTCTACAGCAGATTTTCTTATGAATGAGGTCCCTGTTCTGTGCTCCTAACCTATGCTGGGCCCTTTTCCCAACTTGACTTTGGGTAGTGGGTGGATATAGGCCCCAGGTAAACACAAGGTCCCAGGTGGACATCATGGCTCCAGTGGACACACAGCCTCCAGGTGTATATCAGGCCCCAGGTATATACCATTTTCCTGGTATGTATTAGTAACCAAGGGGACACTGGAGTCCAGGTGTACATCAAGTTCACAAGTGGACACCCAGGCCCCATATGGACACCAGCCTACAGGTGAGCATCAGGCTGCAGGAGGATACCCAGGCCTTAGGTAGATATCAGGCCCTATAAGGACACCAGGCCTCATGTGGACATCAGGGCCTAATTGGGGACTCAGGTTCTAGGAAGACACCTAGGCCTCAAGTAGCATCAGGGCCAAGGCGGATACTAGACTCCAGGTGGACATCAGGCCCTAGTTGGACACTAGGCCCTAGATGGACACCTGGGACCCTGGTGACCATCAGGCCCCAGATTAACTCTAGGCCTTAGGTGGACACCTGGGACCCTGGTGACCATCAGGCCCCAGATTAACTCTAGGCCTTAGGTGAACATCTGATCCCAGTTGGATATCAGGCCCCAGGAGAACATCAGTCCCCAGGTGGATATCAGCTTCCAAGTTGACATCAGGCCACAAGTGGACACTGGACTTGAAGTGTACATTAGGCCTCAGATAGACACCCAGGCCCCAGGTGTACACCAGGCTCAGGTGGAAATCAAGGCACAGGTAACACCACGCCCTAGGTGGTTACCTAGGCTTCAGATAGACATCAGACCCCAGGAGGACACCTGGGTCTCAGGTGGTCATCAGGCCCTAGGTGGAAACTCAGGTCCCAGGTGCACATCACGTTCCAAGTGGACACCCAGGTCCCATGGTGATACCCAGGTTCCAGGTGGGCACTGGGACCCAAGTGGACACCAGGCTCAGGGTGGATACCACAACCTGGGTGGACACCCAGCTCTGAGGTGGATATCGGGCTCCAGGTGGACATCAAGCCTCGGGTAGATATCTAGTCCCCAGGTAGACATAAGGCCCCAGTTCGACACCAGACCCTGGGTGGATACCTAGGTCTCGGGTGGATGCAACTCCAGCTGAACATCAGGCTCCAGGTGGACACCCAGGCCCTAGGTGAACACTAGGTCTTAGGTGGACATTAGGCCCCAAGTGGACAACCAGGCCCCAGGTGGACACCCAGCCTTAACATGGACATCAGGCCCTAGGTAGACGGGCAGTTTCAAGGTGCATATGAGGCTCCCGATAAACACCAGTCCCCAGGGAGACCCTTGTCCCCAGGTGAACACCAGCACCCAGGAAGACATCCACCTCCACCTGCACATCATTCCCCAGGTGTATACCTAGGCCCTATGGGAGCACCAGGCTCCAAGTGAGTACACAGATCCCTGGTGGCCATGAGGCACCAGGTTGACACCCAGGGCTTAAGTGGACATGAGGCTGCAGATGAATGCTAGTCCCCAGGTGGATAAATAGGCCCCAGGCATACATCAGGTCTGAGGTCTATACTCAGTCTTCAGGTAGACACTAGGCCCCATGCAGACACCAGACCCCAGATGGATACCAGGCCCTATGCAGACACCAGTCTGCAGGTGGACAGCAGGCCCCAAGAAGACATTATGCCCTGGGTTGACACCTAAGCTTCAGGGAAACACTAGGCCACAAGTGGTTCTCTATGCCCCCGGTGGACATCAAGCCTTAGTGGAATTCCTAGTCGCCAACTGAACATCAGGCCACAGGTGGATGCCCAGGCTCTAGGTGAATAGCAGGTCTCACATGGACATTAGGCCCCAGGTGAACATCAAGCCTCAAGTGAATACCTAGGTTCCTGGTGAACATCAGGACCTAGGTGGCACTCAGGCCCTACAATCAAGCCGTAGGAAATCAGAACATATGTGGACACTCAGGGCCCAGGTGGCTATCAGGCCCCAGGTTTATATCACTTTCCTGGTAGACATCAGTACCCAGGTAGATACTGGACTTCAGGTATACATCAGGTTCCTAGGTGGACAGCCAGGCCCCAGGTGGACACCAGCCTACAAGTGGACATCAGACCACAGGAGGACACCCAGGCCCCAGATAGATATCAGTCTCCAGAAGAACACCCAGGCCTCAGGTGGACATCAGGTCCCAGGTTAATTCCAGACCCCATATGGAACTCGGGCCCCACCTGGACACAAGTCCCTAGGTAGATACATAGGCCCTGTAGGCCCTGGGGAACATCAGGCCTTAGGTGAAGTTCTAGGTTACAGATGGACATCTTGCTCCAGTTGGACATCTGGTCCCAAGTGCATATCAGTCTCCAGGTGGACACAAAGTCCCAAGTTGGACATCAGGCACCAGGAGGACTTTAGTCCTCTGGTGAACACCAGCTCCCAGGTTGACATCAGGCTACAAGTTGACACCTAGGGCCCAGATGGACACGTGGCCCCATATGAACACTAGTCCCCAGTCAGCTAGGGCCTGGGTCCACCTGGAGCCTGATGCTTAGCTAGAGACTGGATATCCACCTGAGGCCTAGGTATCTACCCAGGGACTGGTGTCAAAGTGGGGCCTGATATCCACCTGGGGACTAGGTATCCACTTGGGGCTTGATATCCACCTCGAGCCAGATGACCTTCTGTATTCTGATGTCCACCACAGGCCTGGGTGTCCATCTGGGGCCTGGTGTTGATTTGGATTCCAGTGTCTACCTGGAACCTGGGGTCATGTTGTCCACTTGGAGCCTGGAGTTTTCACCTGGGGCCTGGTAGACATCTGGCCCCAGTAAACATCAGCCTGGGGCCTGGTTGTCCACTTAGAGCCTGGAGATTTCACCTAGGGCCTGAAGATCACCTGGGACCCAGGTGTCCAGCTGGGACACCAGACTCCAGGTGTACGCCCAGGCTCCAGGGTACAACAGGCCCCAAAAGAACTCTAGGCCATATTAAACATCAAGTCTCAGGTGGATGCCCAGGCCCCATGTGTACACCAAGCCCCAGGTAGACAGTGGATGCCAGCTGAACATCAGCCCCAAGGTTGACACCCACACTACAGGTGGATATCAGGCCCCAGGTGAAAACCTATGCTTCAGGTGTGCATCAGTCCCCAGGTGAACATAAGGCCACAGATATACATCAGGCCTCGGGTGCACATCTGGCTCCAGGTAAATGTCAGGCCTTAGGTGGATACCCAATCCCCAGGTGGACATCAGAGACCAGGTTGACACAAAACAATCCCAGTGGGTATCATGTCCCAGTGGACATTCAGGCTCCAGGTAAACACACCAGCCCCACCGTAACCGTAACCACCGTAACGAGAAATGGTAGGTCTAAGTACCATCATGCTCCTTGCTCACAAAAGGATTCTTAGCTATTTTATTCAAAATACAACTCCATTCATCACTCTAAGCAGCGATGTGTAGAAAGGAAAAGAAAAATAAACCAGGCCTCAAGGAATCCATCCAAAATGAGGTAGATATTATAAGGGACAGAAATCCCCAAATGAAATGTTATAGTTGACATAGAATAGTCTTTAAAACCCATTAGTTTCCTCGCACATTTGATACAGAGCATTATTTCCAGAGACTGAACCTAGAAAGAATTGCTTAAGACTAGAAGTCTTGTTCCAGCCTATATTCCACACTGTTGAACATCTATACTTAGTACACCACATTATACATAGCACTGACATGACCTGTGTGCATTTAATTTTCTAATACTTGTTCATCTCTGGCATACTTTATATATATATATATATATATTACATATATAATGTACATACATACAAGTACACACACACACAAAGTATATAAGGGTAGGATAGTATAATTTTGCAGTAAGGTTTCTTCTGAAAGTGGTGGAAAGTGGATTGCATTGGCGACATGCTGGAATGTGCTTCCATTGGCAGAAGTAAGGCTTTCAAAACTAGTCGTTTTCATTTTTCTTTAGCAACTGGGAATATTAATAATTGAAGATTTGTTGGTATAAAAATAATCATAATAATCACAATGAAGTGGTGTTAATAATTATATCACAAGATATAATAAACATTATAGATATTATAAGATGTCAAAAAAGAAGATGTCATAAAATCTTTGAGATGATTGACACGTTAAATGCGGCCTCCTGTGCCGCCCTGGGGCGCCACTCTCGTTGGGTTCTTGGCGGTGCTCACCCTACTCCACCTGCTCAGCCTAGGCTCCTGCGCCCCCGGAGTCGCGCCATGGGAGCGAGGACCTTGTCTCGGCCCTAGACAAGGACAATGAGGAGGTGTTGCACGTGGAGTCCCCGCGGAGAGGCTGGACGCCGGGCAGGAGCCTTTGCGGGGGTGCACAGCCTCCTCTGGAAGCCTTGGTTGCTGCCCGGTGCCTGCTGCGCCCTGCGAGCTCCGCGGCGGTGGAGCCAGGCCTGCGCTGCCGGCTCTTGGCCCCGCCTGCGGAGCCTCTGCCCTTTGTCTTGCCCCTGGGGCCCGGGCCTCAGCTGGCCCAGGGTTCCTGATGTTAGCTGACGATGGGCTGGCCTCTGGGACTGGGTCGTGGGCCTCGTGCAGTGGCCGCCGCGTCACCAGCGCCAGGCCTCCCCGCGGTGCTGCTGGCGATGCGGGATGCCCGGGCTCGGGGTCTGCTGGGCCCCCTGGCGCTGCGAACCCGGTCACCTTCCATCGCGTCCACCATGCTGCCCGCTGTTCAGCCCTGGTCTGCAGCCTTCCTGGGACCCCTCCGGCCCCAAAGAGGCATCACTCACAGCCGCTTGCGACACCGGGGCCGCCTGAACCTCCGCCAGGGCTGCGCCGCCCAAGTGGCTCCAGCCAGCCAGCCCTGGCCCACCAACGAGACTTTCCGCTCCCCGAGAAGATCGCCCTCGGCAGGCATACACTGCCATGGAGGATGCAGCGGATACCTTCCAAAGTTTGTGGACACTCTTCTGCCACACCAAAAGTTTCACCATCAGCTGCGATGCCGACTGAGGCACAGAGACCCCTCCGGGAGGTGGACCGGGCAGTGCCTTTGCTGGGCATCCGCAGTGTTGAGCATCCCAAGTGCAGATCCTCACTTCGTGTTCCTCCTCCACGTTCCACATCCAAAGTTCTTTCACCATTTCTAAGCAGGAGAGATCAAAAGAAACTGAAATCAGAAAGAAAGAGAGAGAGAGAGAAAAAGCCATGAGCAAAAAGAGCAAAATCTTTTGGAAAGCGTAAAAAGCCCCAAAGCCAAAAACTAATTCTTATCTCTTTTAAACCTTCTGGACTTCTCCAATGATGAATGATTTTTTTTTTTCAACCACTGGCAATTCGTAATTATTAACTTCTCTGGCATTAATGAATAGAAGTTGAATCACATGTGGTAGTATAATTTGTATTATATGAAGCTTTCCATATTTTAAAAAATAATTGTCCAGTTTTTCTCCATGGATTAACAATTAATGGAAAATTTTCAACATTGCTGTGTTAATGTCTCCTGAGATAATTAGATGTGAGTAATTTTTATAAACAGAATTTCCTGGGTGGAATTTCTCATCTTCAGGAGCTCCATAAAAAACCATATCCCAAGAGAACTGTGAATTTGGGAACTGAAAGAACTGAGTCCCAACTTGTCCAGCCTGGAAGCTTTTGGGTGATCACTCTTGCAGGTGACTTCACTGCCTTCTGTTGAAGGGCCAGTGAGAGCCTGGGGGTTTCAACTTGCAAGAGCCTTACCATTTTAGGGTTAGCATTAACAATGAGGAAAAGGCATACTTTTTTGATACTCTCTGTATGTAATAAAATAATTACCAAAACAAAGCAAAGTGTGAGTGGTGACTATTGAGAGGACCCTTTCTATCTTTGCTGGATTCCCAGAGATTTCTGGGTTTCTTTTGGAGTCAATAGTATTTCCATGTTAATTCTGAGCTCTTAAAACCCACAATATGAGTTGCAGCCAGTGACTAGAGTTGCAGCCAGTGACTAGAGTTGCAGCCATTGACCAGTGTTGCAGCTTGTTAAACTGATCACTGGTGGTAGAGTCTTTTCATTCTGCTCACTTCTTAAAAGGTCAGCTTGGTCAGGGATTAGTGCTACCCTGCCAGAAATAAGCAGTTAGGAATCAAGTAAAGGAGTCAGCTAAAAGCGTAATTACGATGTAGTGAGGTCACAGCTAGATGGTTGTTGATCTTTTTCTCTCTGCTGCTGATTTCAAGGCTTTATACTGTGTTTTGATGTAACATAGAATGTATACCATGAAGGACAAACAGTCTGTTAGCTTCTTGGAGCTATAGTCCGTTACTGGAGCAGGGGACAACAATTTGAAGGACATTATTACTTAGACAGTTTAATCTGCCTTTGGCTAGGATAAACTTCAAGTTCCAAGGGCTGGGTTCAGTTGTTATGCAAACTTAGATTGTTGCGGTAAAATTTCCAAAAAAAGGATAGGACTCTTTAGATGAAATAAGAATTTAACTGTATTTGAACCCTGTTGAAGGCCAGACAAGTTTAGGCAAAATGCCATGACTGATGAGTCCCTTTAAATTCCAACATATAATCTATGTTGGTAAATATGATACGTGCACTGGAAAAGGACGTGTATTCAGTAGTTGTTGAGTGTCCCGTTCTGTATATGTCAGTTTATGTCAAGTTTGTTCATTGCGTTCATCAAATCTCCCTTTCTCTTATGGATTTTTTTCTGTTGGTTCCATCGGTAATTGAAAGGTATGTTAAAATCTATATTGTAGATTAGTCCATGTTTCTTTTAGTTATATCAGTTTCTGTAGTAAATAATTTGAAGGGATATTTTATATTTAGACATATTTAAAATTGGCATACTTTTCTGGTGACTGACATCGTAAAATCTTTTTTATCTTAGCAATATTTCTTGGCTTAAGTCTAAACTGTCAATAATAACATAGCAACATGAGCTTTGTGCTGATTAGTGTTTGCAGGCATGTTTTCCATTGTTTTACTTCCAAATGTCTGGATTATTGTATTCAGATAAATTAATTAAAACATAAAAATTAAATATAATATAAAACATTAAAAAGTGAATATTCTAAAAATCCAGCCAGAGATGTTTCACTTTTAATTGAAGTGTTTAGGACCACTTCTCTCACACTGTGTGCTGAGGTGCTCTAAGATGCTGTGTTTAACTGACAGGGGCAGCAGCGGATAGCGTGTGAGTATGTGTATGTGTGTGTGTGTGTTTGAGATGGGGGTCTCACTCTGTCCCCCAGGCTGGAGTGGAGTGGTGAGGTCTAGGCTCACTGCAGCCTCTGCCTCCCTGAGTAGATGGGACAACAGGCAAGCACCACCATGCCTGGCTAAGTTTGGTAATTTTAGTAGAGACGGGGTTTTGCCATGTTGCCCAGGCTGTATATTTTTGAGGGAAACAAAGCAACATTTGCTGCAGACCTTAAGAACTACTAGCCTGAGGCAGTTCATAGTTTCAAAAGTAGTTAGAAGTGCATTTCTTTACCTTTAAGGTGGGTGTTGTTAATTACCGCGTTGAAAGGAAGTATTGTGCTAAAGTCAGTGTGCAATAGGAATAAGGTCCAGTGGTTGAGATCCAGTCCGATTTTAAGATTTGAAAAGTTGTGCTTTGTGCCCAACAGGCACACACATCGCATTAGTAAGTCAATTGTGCTTTTTTAAGAAAGAAACAAAAATACTGTTTCTACTTCCATTGCGTGTTATTTTTTATATGTACTTGCAAATCCATCACCAAAATAAAAATAATGAACATATCCAGCACTCATAAAAGTTTCCCCTTGCCCTTTTATAATCCCAAACTTTCTGTATCTTCCTACTTACCACTCTCCCTGACAATCACCAATCTGTCACTATAAAAGAGTTTGCCTTGTCTAGACATTTATATAAATGAAGTGTAGTATGGACCCCTTTTTGGAGGGGTCTGGCATCTTTCACACAACATAATTATTTTGAGATTCAGCTATATTGCAGGCATCAATGGGTCATTAATCTTATTACTGAGTAGTATTCTATTGTGCAGATCGGTCGCAACTTATATATCCATTTGCCTGTTGGTGGGTTTTTGCATTGCTTCCAGTTTGGAACTTACACAAATACATTTGCAATGAACATTCATATACACAAGTTCTTATAACTTTGAGTAAATATTAGGAGTGTAATAGCTAATAGGTTTAGGTTTAGTTTTAATAGACCATCAAAATGTTTGTCAAAATGGTTGAACCATTTTATATTTTTATCAGCAGTATATAAGAATTCCACACTCTTGCCAATACTTTGTATGGGCCTTCTTTTAAAATTTTAGACATTTTCATGTGTGTACAATAGTATTTTATTGTGGTTCCATAATGCCTAATAATATGTAGTATCTCTTTATGTACTTACATGCCATCTGTATATATTTGGTAAAGTGTATGTTCACATTTTTTTTTGCTTCTTCCTTTTTTGTTTTTTTCTTTGCTTATTTTCTCATTATTAAATTTTAATAGTTTCTTTATGTACTCTGGATTCAAATCCCTTATTAGATATGAGACTTGCCAGTATTTTCCCCTTGAGTTTTCTTTTTGTTCTCATAACACTATCTTTCAAACAGCAGATGCTCTTAATATTGATGGGGTCCAATTTATTAATTGTTCTTGTGCATTTGGTTTTTGGGGCTTCATCTAAGACATTTTTGATTAATTGAATATTACAAAGATTTTTTTTCTGTATTTTCATCTAAAAGTTCAAAGCTTTCAATACTTTATTTTATATTTAAGTCAATGGTCCTATAAGTGACAGAGCTTTAACCCAAGTCGCTGTCATGCATAGCTGGACCCAGAGGCTTATATAAAATCGTCAAGAAATGTTCTCCTTCTTTCTCTCGACACTTTTCCTTTTGTTTTAGCCTCATTTTTTCCTTCTGAAGATGACTCTCTTCTCTCTCTGTAGCAAGAGATAGTGTGACAAATAACCCACTTTACTTTGTCCTCATAGACCACAGTGGTAGAAAAAGCAAGAGTCCTTCCTGATGATTCCAAAAAAAAAAGTACTGAAACAGTTGCTATGATCCAAGGGTAGAGTCTTTTGCCAGAGCTGGGCATCATGATCACCTCTAGGGCTGGGGCTGGTAGGTTGGGTCAGGCCCAGTTGGTGCTCATTGAAATGGTCCTCAAAGAAAAGGGGGGCTCTCAAGAGGAGAGTTGCTGAACACCCCACCAAAAAATAGCCACTCTGTACATACCTACAATTCCTTGCCATTTTATAAGCAACTGGTTGGGTGGAAAATGACTAGAAATTCAGTTGTCATTAAATTTCCTTTATAATGTCAGTAGAATGAGCCATACATTTCACATGTTGTGGGTTATGTCCATGATAGTCATTTCTGTATATTAGGTATCAATTTGAAGTATCATCTGAAGAAATACACTATTTTGTGATGTTATCCTTAAATTAATATTTTTCGGATAAAGAATTATAGGATGAAAGAAAAGTCTAGGATAGAAATAGAAGAATAGAGAAAATGGGAGCATGGATATACTGCAGAAAATGGCCAAACAGGAAAAGTACTTGTGAGAGGTATTGAAGTACATAATTGATATCACATAGACCTCCAGGAAATTACAACTACTGGCATAAGAACAAACTATCTGAATAGTCTTTGCTAATACTGAGTCTTTTCTGCTTGCAAAAGAAGTAAGAATGGTAAGAAATTGGGACATTGTTCAGATAGGCTTGAATGCATTTATTCATTTACCTGTTGATGGGGTTTGGGGGTATTAATGAAGGATGTTAATAAGTAATAATGGGCATGTTAGGTAATCATAATCGATTTGTCCATTTGGTCTGAAGAAAATTTTGCCTACCTTCTTTTTTGTTGAGGGATTCATTTTTAATGTCATGTTGGATTCTATGGCTTACTGAATGTGTAATTGCCTATTTATGGATTCTGAAGAATTTTATAAAATGTATTTGCCAAACATTTTGAAAGCTTAGAACTTCTCCTAGGAAGAAGTTCTTTAGTGCTTAGTGCTGCCCTGACAAATATGGTAGCCACAGCCATGTGAATATCGAGCACTTGAAATGTGGCTAGGCTGGACTGAGATGTGCTGTCAGGGTAAAACACACACCAGATTTTGAAGACTTAGTAGGAAATAAAATTAAACATATCTAATTAATAACTTCTATATTGGTTAGACATTGAAATAATATTTTGTATATATTTTACATATAAGTATACATTAATGTGTATGTGTAATTAATATCTTCATATGAAATACTTCTCAATTACAGTTGGAAGAATGATGACTTTGTGGTGGAGAAATCTGGCACAAACTTGATCATGTGCCTCCTGCTGTGATGTCCTAGGAAGACCACAGCAGTATTTCTGTGGTTTTCTTGTGAAAGATACATGACCTAAGTCTGGATGTGGAAACACATCAGATGGAAAAAGGTGAACATATCCTTAATAAATGCTTATGCTCTTTAAAACTCTTAAGGTTATGAAAAATAGGGCAAAACAGAGGAACTGTTTGAAGTTGAAGGAGCTTAAGAGACATGACAATTAATGCAATGGGAACTCCTGGATTGGATCCTGGATTACAAAGTTCAAAAAAAATGTATTTAGGGCACAAATGAGAAAATTTGGATGAGATTATAGCTTCTGTTGATTGGACAGTAGTGTTGGGTGGATGCTGATATCCTGATATGGATGATTATGTTCTGGTTATGAGAACTTTTCCCAGATTCCATCGTTTGCCCAGTGGTTTCATGGACAATGTGGCGATGGTAGCAGGAGAAGATGCTACATGTTTCCAATAACATGAACTTCCCTGCAGCAGTGCTGCCTACTGCCCAGATGAGTGCCCTGACTGCTGACAATGAGCAATGCTGAGACCCTGGAAAGAGGAACTGCCTTGCCTAGACCAGACAGATTTCTGGTAATGTTGTAATAATATTTTCTCCTTTCCTTCATGGAAGTGGTAAAGAATTGCCATCATTGGAAAGATGCATATCGGAATATGGACTCCGCTTCATATGCTTCTCATAGCATCAAATTATTTACATTTGCTGAGTTCTTATTCTCTGCTATCATACAACTACTACTGATGATGGAGCTTATTTTACAAAAAAAAGAAGTGATGTGATGGGCTTCAGCCCATATTTATTGGTCTTGTGACATCCCACATCACCCAGAGGAACATGACCTCACAAGAATCAGTTACTTCACCAACTGTGAGACCCTAAGGGGCTGGGTTTCTATCCTATGAGATGTGTTAGATGCCCTGACCCAAGAGCCCTCCTACCCAGAATGCATGGTTCCATGTAGCAAGGATCATTGTGATGGTGGTGATGATGATGGTGAGGATGGTGATGGTGAAGGTGGAGGTGGTGATAATGAAGTGATAGTTACGTTGAGGATGATGAAGGTGATGATGATGGTGAGAATGGTAAAGGTGAACATGGTGATGGTGAGAATGGTGATGGTGGTGATTGTGATGGTGATGATAAGGATGGTGATGGCGAAGGTGGTGATGATAACAGCGATAGTTATGGTGAGGATAATGGTGATGATGATGAGGATGATGATGGTGAGAATGGTGATAGTGACGATGATAGTGATGGTAATGTTGATAATGATTATGATTATGAGGATGGGGAGGGTGACAATAATTATTATGGTGAGGATGGTGATGGTGAAGGTGGTGATAACGATAGTGATAGTTATGGTGAAGACGCTGGTGTTGATGATGGTGAGAATGGTGAGGGTAAGAATGGTGATGGCGATGATGATAGTGTTGGTGATTGTAAGGATGGTGATGGCGATCATGGTGATGATGATAATGGTGCTGACTGGGCTATTAGGTAACGGAGGCAGAAAAGTGGCAGTTTCTAGGAAGTATAGAGCCAGCTGGGAACTGCAAGGTAACCTTAGTGGGGGTGGAAGATGTCGGGCCTCTGCCTCATTTCTAGACATCTGGGGAAAGCTCACCCCTCACAGTAGTTCCAGGAACCCCTCCATCCAGCATTTCCTTCTCGCAATCAGCATGGAGCTTTTGGGGTGCAGAGAAGTGTCTTCTATTCACTGCACTCTGTGGGAAGGGAAAAGGGGGAGTGGTATTTATGAACCCAGTATAATACAGTAGGGTCTCATCTAATATATTTTGGGAGAATTTTCAGCTGAAGAGAGCAAGCCTCAGAGAAGTCAGGTAACTTTATCTTCAATAGCATCCAGTTGTGATTTATTGAGCAGTTACTATGTGCCAGGCAACATGCTGGGTGGTTCCTTATATGTTATCTCATGAAATCCTACAGCAACACAAGAAGACAGGCATAACTACCCCATTATTAAAACTGTGGTAAAATAAACTAAAATTTACTGTCTAACTATGTTTAAGTTTACATTTCAGTGGCACTACATTCACAATGTTGTGCAACCAATTTCAAGAATGCTTTTCATCTTGTAAAACTACAATTCTGTAACTCATTTAACAACAACTCCCCAATCACCACCCTCCCCAGGACCTGGTAGCCACCATTCTCCTGTCTGTCTCTATGGATTTGACTACTCTAGGTGCCTTGGAAAAGTGGAATAATACAGCATTTGCCTTTTTGGTCTGGCTTCTTTTGCTCAGCCTAATGTCCTCAAGGTTCATTCTTGATGCAGCAGGCATCAGAATCTCCTTCCTTTTCAAGGCTGAACACTATTCCACTGTATGCATAGACAGCATTTTGTTGATCCATCCATCCATCCATGGGCACTTGGGTTGCTTCCATCTTTTGGTTATTGTGGATGATGCTGCTCTGAACATGGTTGTGCAAGTATCTCTTCCAGGCTAGCCCCATTATACAGAAGAGCATAGAGAGATTCTGGGAGGAGGGATGACCTGCCCGGGGCCTTTGGTGAGGTCCTGGTGAAGGATCTCCCAGACCTCAAAGGCAGAGCTCCTCTCCTCACCTCACTGCCTTTCTCAGGACCTGCCTCCTGCCCCACCACACAGTGCCCACTCCCTGGTACTAGACTTGCTAAGGCCTCTTGATCCCTGAAAATTCAGGGACAGGAACTGGTGAGCACAACTACAGTCACTCACTTCTCTGTCCCCTACTGCAGATTCTGTGCCAAACAATACATGATAATGACCTGCTTTCCACTCTTTCACCAGATGTGGATGAGGCGCCTATTGCATGCCAGGCGTGTGTGGTCACTGGACGGAGACCCCTGTGAAATGAGAAGATGTGAGCTCCTCAAGGCCAGGGGCAGCCCTTTCACTTGCTGCTACCGTGTGAGGGATGGAGGGGAACCCTGAAGCATTGAAGAAGTGCATGAGTGACCTAGCTCAGATGATGATATCATAGTAACCCTGTTTATTATCACCTACCATGTGCCAGGCATTGTGCGAACTACTTTGCACACATTACCTGCTGTAAAGCTCAGAGACAACTGTAGGAGTGAATCTGTTATACCTCCCACTTTACAGGGAAACTGATGCCCAGAGAGGTGAACCAGTCCACCCCAGGCCTTTCAGCTAGTCTCTGGGATGCAAATCCAGGTGGTCTGACTCAGAGATCCCCTCATCCTCTTGGTTTTTGCCCCTGCAGCCCTCTGGCCTGTCCCCAGAGCCCTGTACCCTGGGCCACCCCGAAGATGACCTGGACATGGGCTTCAGCAAAGGCAGCAACCCCAGCACATCTCCATTTGATAGGGAGGAACCTCAGGCCCACCACAGGAGCCCTGGGCTGCAGGTAGTGTAGGTGCTGGCTGAACCACAATGCACCCATGTTGGAGGATGCACCCTAGGATGGGCAGCAGCAGGAGGTCTCCCTGCCCAATAGCTGGTAGTGGTACCTGAGAACAAAGGAGGAGAAGGAGGCTTTGAACACAGGTGTGGAGAAGCCCAAGGAGGAAGAATAAGACTTGGACTATGGACTGCTGGGTGGCCTCAAGGACCCCCTCCCAGAAAAGGAACTTTGAGACTCATACCCAGGGCTGAGATGAAAGTGCTCCCTATTTTCTATCCTGGAACTGCTGCAAACCTCAGTGTGACATCACAGGGCCTCATTTCCCTATTTGTAAAATGGGATTATATGGGGGTTCCAATGAGACACTGGACCGAGAGCATTTTGAGAATTGTAAAAAATGTACAGTGAGGGAATAATTATTATCAATGGACCATTGCTCTTCCAATAGTTAGTATTCTTTAGCAAATATTTGAAGGTAAAATATGATTTGTTGAGGAGGTTTGCAGCAGCTGAGACCCTCAAGAGTCTTTTCTGTCTCCGTTCCAAGCTGGCCTCTGACAGGGACCTTCTTGGTGCTACCCCTGGGACTCTCATCCTTTGTGCAGGCTTCTCAGGGTTCTTATTTCTATTGCATCTTGTGGTTCCCTAGTGGATGGCGTGCTCCATCTTCACTCAGAGCTAACTGCATCTCCTCCAGGCCCATGTCCCTTGTGCAGCACCCACTGCTCCCTCACCAGGATTCAAACCCTTCTGTGATTGACCTCTGCTGACCTCCTCATTCTTTCTGCTCCTCCAGTTCCATGCCTGTGCCCCTCAATCCCGTGGCTCACACTCTCACCCAAGCTGTTCTCCATCGGGATTTCCTTGGCTCCCTTTTCTGCTCGGCAAATTTGTGTTCATCCTTCCAAGCCCTGCACAGATGTCCTCCTCTCAAAGCTCTCCCTGAGGTCACACTGTCCAGGAACAAGGTAGTTCTTTCTCCTCTGCTGCCTCTGGGTTTTGTGCCTTTATCACTTTGGTGTGACTGCCTGCCTCTTGCTGAAGGGAGGCATTTTGGCTTTACTCACCTCAGTATCTCCTGGGTCCAGCTGGGTGTCTGGCCTGGCCCAGACTCGGTGCTCATCGAGGGTGTATAGAACTCACAAGGACCAAGGAATGTCTTGCAAATAATACCACCCTCCCACACTTCTCCAATGTTTACTTTCTAAGCTCCTTTATTCTTTGACATTCAAATTTCTAAGTGGCCTGTATGTATTTACAAAGCCTGGGAAAACGCCTTCAGAGGACAAACACACACCACCGGCAGAATGTATTTGCATTGACTAGGATTATGGATGAAATTCAGCTTTCTGGAAAATGAATCATTTGGCATTGGCTGAGTATCTACTCTGTGCCAGATACTAAGCTGTGATCTCTAGAAAGAGACATGAACTACTGACACAGTCCTTGACCCTGAAGATCTCAGAATCCAGTGAGCTTGACTTCTTGTAAGTTAGAGACAGAGTTCAGAACAGAAGCTCAGACAAGAGAAGAGAAGTAAAAGGGACACACCAGAGGCAGTGACAGCCACACAGCTGTCTGGGGACACTGAGTGCAGCAACAAATAGCTTAGGCTGACTTGGCAGCCCACGAAAGTATCACGGTTTGCAATTGCAGCATCTCACTGATGCTTTTGTTATGCTGATCTCTGCAAAGCCCCTCTGTGCCCCAGCCCAGGATGGTGGCAGCCATGCTGTGGAGAAAAGGGCAGTGACCAGGACCACAGACTCAGAGCTTGTACCCTGGACCACCTGGGAATGGGAGCCCTTCACATGTTCTCTGCCTCTGTGTTCAGGTTGGGGGTCCCGGCCAAGGAAGGGAGATGACCCCCATGCTGAGTCAAAAGGACACACTCTTGGGAACAGACTATCTCTTCTTTCTGGGTAATTTCTGCCTCTGCAGTGAATGGTGAAACCAGATACATCCCCTCTGTTGGTATGACACAAAGACAGGCGTTCCTGCTCATGGGCTGAATCTTAGTTGAGGGGAGGTGTAGCACACTCCTGTGCTCTGCTGACTAAGGCAGGGACACATGTCACCCCATCAGAATGACTGCCAGACCAATGGCTAAAATAAAATCATTTCCAATATTCAAAGGAGTCACCTTCATTCATCTACAAATATTTTTCCTTTTCTTTTTTTTTTTTTTTGAGATGGAGTCTTGCTCTGTCACCTAGGCTGGAGTGCAGTGGCATGATCTTGGCTCATCGCAACCTCCGACTCCTGGGTTCAAGCGATTCTTCTGCCTCAGCCTCCCGAGTAGCTGGGACTACAGGCGCCCACCACTACATCTGGCTAATTTTTGTATTTTGAGCTCCTGACCTTGTGATCCGCCCGCCTTGGCCTCCTAAAGTGCTGAGATTACAGGTGTGAACCACCGCGCCTGGCCCAAGTTTTTTTCTATAAAATGACCTATTGCACTCAGGGTCGGGTAAATGATGCATCATGCCTGCTGGCAACATGGGCCCTATCTGGAAAGTGAGTGCCCACCACCATGGCACAGTGCTGTGCAGTGCCTGTGTGGTGCTGAATCTCAGGAGCAGCCCCCATCCTGTGAACCACAACTACAGGGACCTTAGACATAAGCAAAGACCTCTGGTGGCCAGGCCTGCCAGCAAGCAGATGCTGACTCTGTCCCGGGGGTCTGCAGGGAGGTCGGGCCAGTGGAGAGGTGGCGAGACCCATGTGTGGTCTCCCCAACTCCCGCCCATGCTATGCAATGGGGGCGACCACACACCCGAACTTCCTGGGAGGGTCCTGGTGTGCCCACTGCCTCACTGAGTTATGAGGGGTACTGCCTCTCACATCTCACCGGTATCGCATTTGAAGGACAAATTATGTCTTCCCTTCTCCACCCTGCGGAACTCCGTTTCCTCATGTGCAAGTGGGGGATGATGTGCTTACATGGTTATGCAGTGGGGGTATCGATGGGATCCATCTGTCAATACCCTGCATCCAGTGACCACCTGGAGCACACCTGCAGCTCGCAAGCTGGGCTCCCTGCTGCAGGGAGGGGAGCAAGCACTGCCTGGAGCCAGGGAGCTTCTCTGAAGGAGGTGTTGGAAAGGATTTGTTCCAGAATTTGGGCTTGTATTGGAAGCTTGGGGGAGGGTTGAAAGAAGCCTTTGCTCCAGATTGGATGCTGTCAGAGGCAGGGTGGATTCTATCACCTGGCATCTTCCCCAATCTTACCTAGAAGGAAGGAAGACAAGACCAAAGCTAACGCTGCAATTGACAAGGAGGTAGTGGTCATGACATAGCCACAGGGGAGGGGGTGTGAGGTCATTTTTGTCCATGTTTTGCATGAGCTGAGCCATGATAGCTACCAAGTGACCTTGCTTTGTCTTGACCCATCATGGTCACAGAGCGACCTTGTCTGATGCTGACAACCTGTGCAGTTCAACAGGAGAACACCAACGCCTTGCCAGCAGTGGTTGCTGTCCTCCTGAGGCCTCACTGCTCCTCCTCTGGGACCGACTGCTGACCGTGGGAGGTGTGGAGTGGGAGGGGAATATGCTGTGGGTTTTTTTTTTGCAGAGCAAGGGCAGAGGACTCTGATGCCTTCAGCTCTGGCCATCCTGAGTGCTGTGATCTGCTTCCCCTGCTTCCTACACCTCCCGCAATCCCACCACACTGCTGGAGTCACTGCCAACTCATAGTGCCTTCTAAGGGCCCCAGTGTCTCCGGGACACCCCCTCTACCCTGGGAGGGAAGCAAAGTGCTCACGAATGTCCCAGGTGGAGGTGCTGAAAGAGTGTGGAGGTGGCTTCTTGAGTGTCAAAGTCTGGGATTCCAGCTTTCAGCCTCAGGCTCCACGTGTGTGTGCTGAAGTGGAATTTTCTGCTCTCATTCACTCTCCTGCCTGGTCAGAGGAACTTGGGGAGTTCCTCTCTAGGAGAGGGAAAGGCCCTGGTGAGGTGGCCTTGCCCTGAACTGGGAAGCAATGGGCACGGGAAAGCAGGGTCCTGGGCTCTGCCTACTGCTTGCTGACAGCTTGGGCACAGCACTGCCCTCCCTGGGCTCCTGTCTCTTTTCTCTGTATGATTAGGTGGAGGTGGATGGGATTCTGCTTCTACTCCCAGTCCTTGGGCACCATGTCAGGTACTCACACACTTATGACCCCATCTGGTCCTTGGAACAGCACTGGGGGTGGATCTGTCAATCTCACGTTGGAAATGTTTGTTCTAAATCCCACACTCTGAAGTCAGAAAGACCTGGGTTTCCCTCAGGCACTGACGGTTGCTTGCTATGTGACCTTGGACAAGTCACTGCCCTTCTCTGAGCCTCAACACCCACATTTACACAGGGGAAGAATAATACCTCCCTCTTGGGCTGCTGTGAAGCAGAGCTAATGGGTACATTGCCTCAGGCACATTGCAGGTGCTCAAAGTGTTGGTCTTTCCTTCCCTTTCTAGGTCTCCATTTCCTCATCTACACAGTGGGGAGCAACTCTGTCCTGATTATAAGGAATACAATAGGTGAATGCACTCAGCAAGCCTGCGGACAGGGATGCATAGAGAAGCTTCTTGCAAAGGTGAAGAATGCCTGCTCTGAGCCCCGCGCTGAGTGACAGGTGAGAGGACAGCAAGCCCAGCGACTGAGGCCTATAAAATGCCCCCTGCAGAGAGGGAGGAGGAGCAGTGTTCTAAGGTGGGTGGTTGGCAGCATCCCCAGTGCTTGCAGGAGGAGCAGGACTGCTTGTGCTTGCTCAGGTGGGTGGTAGGTTAGGTTCTTAGGCATCTGCTGGGTATCAGATGCTGCACAGGCATCATCTCCATGAATTTAATCTTTCCATCATACCTGAGAGGTGGGCATTACAGGGGCATAGTGGGATTGAAACACAGGTCCCCTGAGCCTGTGCCTTTTCTACAAGGCAACTTGGTTCACATGTAATAATAGGACCCAAAAATACACCTGCTATGCTGTGCTCACCAAATTTGAAAACATCCTTGTGACCTGCGAGGTTGCTATACTGTCTTCATTTTATGGATGAGAAAACTGAGGCTCAGAGAGGCTGAATAGTGTGTTCATCCCTCCAAAGAACTAAAGGGAAGAGGGGTGCTATAGCTGTGGGGCCTTCTATTCCTGGCAGGAAGTGTGCAGTACCCCAGGCCATTCTGACTCTACTGCAGGCAGGAGAAAAGGCACATCAACAAATCCAGCAGCAAGCTTCCACTGAGGGCCTCCCTGGCCTTTCCTTGCACTAGTGCTGAGGGAGAAACAGCCTTGTTCCTTCACATAACATGGCTTCCTGACGCCCCCAGGATAAAGGTCAGAGTCCTCAGGTCTGTGTTTGAGACTCTTCATGGTCTGGTCCCATCTGCATTTCCAGCCAAATTCTCCACTACGGCCCCCAGTGCAGCAGCCCTGGCCATCTGTCCCATCCCACCATCCTGCCTTGGCTCAAACTGTTCCCTCTGTCCCATGCTATTCACACATAGAACAAGGAGAAGCTTGATAGAGGCTAGCCTGAATATTCCATTTGAGAGCATTTTCAGCTTCTGGAAACAGACATTTCACCCAAAATTCCAGATTCCCTGCTTCTCTGAAAATACATACATACATGCATACATACATACATACATACATACATACATAAATCTGCTCTTACTCTGCACTATTCTGTTTCTTGAGACAGAGTTTCACTCTTGTTGCCAGGCTGGAGTGCAGTGGTGTGATCTCCATTCACCACAACCTCTGCCACCCGGGTTCAAGCGAGTCTCCTGCCTCAGCCTCCTGAGTAGCTGGGATTTACAGGCATGAACCACCATAGCCGGCTAATTTTCATGAACTTTTTTTTAGTAGAGATGGAGTTTCACGATGTTGGTCAGGCTGGTCTCCAACTCCTGACCTTGGGTAATCCACCAGCCTCGGCCTCCCAAAGTGCTGGGATTACAGGTGTCAGTCACCTCACTTGTCCAGTCTGCACTATTCCTTAGTGTCAGACTATTTGAGCCAAACAATGTCTTTCTCATTTGGACGTGACCTTCAGGGTCTAATTTTTGTATTTTTAGTATAGACCAGGTTTTTTTTTTTTTTTTTTGACAGAGTTTCACTCTTGTCACCCAGGCCCAATGGTGCAATGGCATGATCTCAGCTCAATGCAACCTCCGCCTCCTGGGTTCAAGGGATTCTTCTGCCTCAGCCTCCCGAGTAGCTGGGATTACAGGCACCTGCCACCACACCCGGCTAATTTTTTGTATTTTTATTAGAAACAGGGTTTTGCCATGTTGGACAGACTGGTCTCGAACTCCTGACCTTAGGTGATATACTCTCCTCAGCCTCCCAAAGTGTGGAATTACAGGCATAGGCCAGAGCCTGGCCTCACCTGGCTAATTCTTTGTATATTTGAAGAGACAGCGTTTCACCATGTTGGCCAGGATGGTCTTGATCTCCGGAATTTGTGATCCACTGGCCTCAGCCTCCCAAAGAACTGGGATTAGAGGTGTGAGCCACTGCACCCGGCCTCAATGTAGCTTATTATCAAAGTATTTACATAGAAAAATTAATCAAAGGGCACAAGCATTTCAATACTTAGGTTAAGATGAAATCTGTGCCCGGAAGAGTGCCAGACACACATGAAATGTTTTGTGCATGAAGCAACCACAACTTAAAATGATTTTCTGTTATTCGTTTTGGTATGTTATTTTGGGAATGTGATTAATCACCTATGTCAAGGACGTTGGGAAGAATTTCCAGATACTCTGATATGCATGACATCTTAATCATACAATATGAAGCAAGGCAATCTTAGGAAATTAGGTATCACTGCCAAGGACCTTTACAATTGAAGATAAATTAAAATTTCTATTAAATTTATAACAGTCAGATGGGTTGGCAGGCAAGATGTGTCATTATTTTCTCAGCGTTTTTTCTTTTCCTTGATTCAATAAAACAAACTTAAACGCCAGCTATCTGCAGAACCCTCACTAGACTATATTTAATGATATGTGAAACACAGCCTGCGCACTCACAGATCCTTGCCACGTCCCGTTCCCATCCTCTCAAAACCTGAGTTACCCTGTGGATAGATTTCTCAAGAAAATGAAAGAGAGACACGAATGAGAACCATCTTCTTTCAGGTCGCTCCGCACTGCTCCTGCGGGTAGACAATGACCTCTCCGGTGAGGCTTTTATCCTTGACTGTGGGGTGGAGGCCTTAATCCGAGAAAAGAGGCCTCTCAGGGTGAGGAGATGATTTAAATTCTTACTAGAGAGATGTAGCTCCCCATTTCATCCGGACCTTCACAAACCTAAACTGGAGCCGCCGGAAAAATGACTGACAACCGGCCACACAAGCCAGGCAGAGACGCGGGGAGAGCCTTGTGGAGGCACATTGGCTGGGCTGACTAAAGCTCTGGTGCTGGAAGTCAGGCTGCTGCTCCTTTAAACAATGGCAACTGTGCTGTAGCAGAGGGGCTCCTATTGAAGCCTCCGCAGCGACTGGATCCGGGGTCCAGTTTGGGGCAGCCTGGGAGAGGGTGCCGCGAGTGTCCTGTCCCAGGGCCAAACCCCCAGGAGTCCTGTCCTCCGGACCTCCTTAAGGCGACTTCCACCGAGGGAGGGGGAGCTTCAGGACGCCTGCTGTGTTCTGGGGACTCCCGTTCAGATCCGATTTTGGCCCCCTCCCAGTGAGATAGGATGGGCTCACCACATCTGGTGAGGCAGGCAGGGCCTCGCTGCAGCGCAGAATGATCCCATAGGTCTCAAGGCGTAGCGTCAGCTGAAACTTCACTGATCCATCAGCCCTCTGCCTCCCTCCTCCTTCGAAAGAGCAGTGGCCTGCTCCGCTTCTAAAAGCCCTGGGGCTCCGGAAAGCCGACCGCGCTTTACAGGACACGTGCAGGCAGGAACAGGGGCGAATCCGAGGTGGAGACCATGTGACCACGCGTGGCACTGGCGTATCCCACAGCAGATGGTGTGAACGTGTGTCACCGGAGGCATACCGGGAGACGGCGAAACAAACGGTGGTGTCCAGGCATGTGCCAGTGGAAGGGGGGAACAAGTGACCTTTCGGTCAATGCCAAGGGAAATCAAAGAACACCTGGGACTCGGTGGGTGGGGGGCCTGTGCCTGACCCAAGCCAGGTTTTCCAATGCCTATCAGAGGAGCAAAGAATCTTCTGCAGAATTCGCCCCGCCCCCAACCCTCCTCCTCCCTGGTAGCCCTGACGCAACTTCCCCTGCACCCAGCCCCAGCCCCAGCCCCAGCCCCAGCCCCAGACACAGACCCAGCCCCAGCCCCAGCCCCAGCCCAGTCCCTCTGGTTCCCTGACATTCGTTTGGGCCACAAGATCAAGGGAGTCAGTCCACCCAGGAGCAGAGGAGAGGATGTCCCTCAAGAATGAGACAGGAAGTGCAGAGGAAATGCGACACCACCTGTCCTAGAAGACAAGGCCAGTCACGGTCGCCTAGCGCTCATTCTAGGCAATCCACCCACCCATGAGGGGAAACATGGAGAACAAGGAAGCTTCCCTGTCTGAGACACGTATGGAAGCCAAGAAATCCAGGGTCATGAGACCTGCCCAATGAAGCAGAAAGACGTTTGGAGAGAGATACCATCATGACACGGATCTGCAGGAAGTGTGTCCCTGACGGACTGGGAAGTCATCTTTGTTGAAGACATTGGGCCAGAGCGAGAGGCATCCAGGCCCCTGAGAAACAGGTGAGGCAGAGCAAGAGGGAGGATAGAGCAGAGGCCAGAGCCCCGGCAGGATACAGCGCCGTGCCACCACCACGGGCATAAGGGGAGGGCTTCCAAAAGGGTGGCTTGTCCAGAGAGGCCAGCGTTCCAGTGACAGTGACAGGGATTGTTGCCATCTCCCATTCCCGGCTGCTTCTTCTACACGGTATGGTGGTGTGGCTTCATTTCTCAGAGAAGAGCCGTGAAAAGGTACAACCATCTTCTCTGATGTGGTCCTGCTTCCCTACTGCGGGACAAAGAGCTCCTGTGGGGCTCTTTTCCTTGGTTGCTGTGTGGTCATGTTGATCTTAGAAAAGAGGCAGCTCATGATGGGGATGAGATTTCAATTGCTCCGGGACCGATGCATCTCCTCACGTGGGCCAGGCCTTCACACACCCAAAGCGGATCCGCGGCGGCGAAAACGATTGACAGCCGGCCTCATGACCCAGGCAGAGACGCAGAAAGAGGCTCAGCAAAGACAGGCCGACATGCCAGAAATCGCCTTGTGCTGCACAGGGCACATTCAGCCAAAGACACACACGCAGAGGGGCACGCACACACTAACCGACAGAGAGAGGGAAAGAAAGACACAGAGACTGAGAGACAGAGAGAGAAGAGAGGATGGGAGACACGCACACACGCGCGCACACATACACGCACACACACACACACAGAAACAGAGTCATACAGCAGAGGCATGGAAACACACCCCCCCCCCAGGCAACCCCTGAGGCTGCGGGGTTCTGCTGGCGACGAGAACGACCCTGGGGTGAGAGAAGAGCCCAGGGGCACGCAGGCCGACCTGTCCTCGAGATGACGGCGGCACGACTTTTGGGGAGACTCACCCCAACAGCGTCCGGGCAGGCCTGAGGCTGGGATGCCGTGCTGCTTCCCCCGGACTCCGCCTGGGGTTTCCTCATCCTGGTCGGCCCTTTGCGACTCCTGGCATCCGGAGACGTTCCCGTCGACCCCGTGGAGAGGTCAGACCGGAGCCTCAGAGCCCCGCCACCCAAGCACTGCCACGGAGGACTCCTGCTCTGCCAAGCCTCAGGGACGGGTTTCTAAGACAACCGTGGGAAGCACTGTGACCGCAGAAGCCGCTCGCGCCTCGCGCATGCGCATTGGCTGGACCGACTCGCGCTCCGCTCCTGGCAGTCAGGCTGCGTCCCCTTTAAATAATGCCCCCGCTGCGCGGCTGCAGCGAGGCTCCTGCTGCAGCCGCGGCGGCGTGTGGATACGGGGTCCAGCTTGGGACGCCGTGGGAGATGGGGCCGCCGGTGCCCTGTCTCAGGGCCAAACCCCCAGGAGTCCCGCCCTCAGGATCTCCTTGAGCCGACTTCCACGGAGGGAAGGGGAGCTTCAGGACGCCTGCTGTGTTCTGGGGACTCCCGTTCAGATCCGATTTTGGCCCCCTCCCAGTGAGATAGGCTGGGCTCACCACATCTGGTGAGGCAGGCAGGGCCTCGCTGCAGCGCAGAATGATCCCATAGGTCTCAAGGCGTAGCGTCAGCTGAAACTTCACTGATCCATCAGCCCTCTGCCTCCCTCCTCCTTCGAAAGAGCAGTGGCCTGCTCCGCTTCTAAAAGCCCTGGGGCTCCGGAAAGCCGACCGCGCTTTACAGGACACGTGCAGGCAGGAACAGGGGCGAATCCGAGGTGGAGACCATGTGACCACGCGTGGCACTGGCGTATCCCACAGCAGATGGTGTGAACGTGTGTCACCGGAGGCATACCGGGAGACGGCGAAACAAACGGTGGTGTCCAGGCATGTGCCAGTGGAAGGGGGGAACAAGTGACCTTTCGGTCAATGCCAAGGGAAATCAAAGGACACCTGGGACTCGGTGGGTGGGGGGCCTGTGCCTGACCCAAGCCAGGTTTTCCAATGCCTATCAGAGGAGCAAAGAATCTTCTGCAGAATTCGCCCCGCCCCCAACCCTCCTCCTCCCTGGTAGCCCTGACGCAACTTCCCCTGCACCCAGCCCCAGCCCCAGCCCCAGCCCCAGCCCCAGCCCCAGACACAGACCCAGCCCCAGCCCCAGCCCCAGCCCAGTCCCTCTGGTTCCCTGACATTCGTTTGGGCCACAAGATCAAGGGAGTCAGTCCACCCAGGAGCAGAGGAGAGGATGTCCCTCCAGAATGAGACAGGAAGTGCAGAGGAAATGCGACACCACCTGTCCTAGAAGACAAGGCCAGTCACGGTCGCCTAGCGCTCATTCTAGGCAGTCCACCCACCCATGAGGGGAAACATGGAGAACAAGGAAGCTTCCCTGTCTGAGACACGTATGGAAGCCAAGAAATCCAGGGTCATGAGACCTGCCCAATGAAGCAGAAAGACGTTTGGAGAGAGATACCATCATGACACGGATCTGCAGGAAGTGTGTCCCTGACGGACTGGGAAGTCATCTTTGTTGAAGACATTGGGCCAGAGCGAGAGGCATCCAGGCCCCTGAGAAACAGGTGAGGCAGAGCAAGAGGGAGGATAGAGCAGAGGCCAGAGCCCCGGCAGGATACAGCGCCGTGCCACCACCACGGGCATAAGGGGAGGGCTTCCAAAAGGGTGGCTTGTCCAGAGAGGCCAGCGTTCCAGTGACAGTGACAGGGATTGTTGCCATCTCCCATTCCCGGCTGCTTCTTCTACACGGTATGGTGGTGTGGCTTCATTTCTCAGAGAAGAGCCGTGAAAAGGTACAACCATCTTCTCTGATGTGGTCCTGCTTCCCTACTGCGGGACAAAGAGCTCCTGTGGGGCTCTTTTCCTTGGTTGCTGTGTGGTCATGTTGATCTTAGAAAAGAGGCAGCTCATGATGGGGATGAGATTTCAATTGCTCCGGGACCGATGCATCTCCTCACGTGGGCCAGGCCTTCACACACCCAAAGCGGATCCGCGGCGGCGAAAACGATTGACAGCCGGCCTCATGACCCAGGCAGAGACGCAGAAAGAGGCTCAGCAAAGACAGGCCGACATGCCAGAAATCGCCTTGTGCTGCACAGGGCACATTCAGCCAAAGACACACACGCAGAGGGGCACGCACACACTAACCGACAGAGAGAGGGAAAGAAAGACACAGAGACTGAGAGACAGAGAGAGAAGAGAGGATGGGAGACACGCACACACGCGCGCACACATACACGCACACACACACACACAGAAACAGAGTCATACAGCAGAGGCATGGAAACACACCCCCCCAGGCAACCCCTGAGGCTGCGGGGTTCTGCTCTCGACGAGAACGACCCTGGGGTGAGAGAAGAGCCCAGGGGCACGCAGGCCGACCTGTCCTCGAGATGACGGCGGCACGACTTTTGGGGAGACTCACCCCAACAGCGTCCGGGCAGGCCTGAGGCTGGGATGCCGTGCTGCTTCCCCCGGACTCCGCCTGGGGTTTCCTCATCCTGGTCGGCCCTTTGCGACTCCTGGCATCCGGAGACGTTCCCGTCGACCCCGTGGAGAGGTCAGACCGGAGCCTCAGAGCCCCGCCACCCAAGCACTGCCACGGAGGGCTCCTGCTCTGCCAAGCCTCAGGGACGGGTTTCTAAGACAACCGTGGGAAGCACTGTGACGGCAGAAGCCGCTCGCGCCTCGCGCATGCGCATTGGCTGGACCGACTCGCGCTCCGCTCCTGGCAGTCAGGCTGCGTCCCCTTTAAATAATGCCCCGGCTGCGCGGCTGCAGCGAGGCTCCTGCTGCAGCCGCGGCGGCGTGTGGATACGGGGTCCAGCTTGGGACGCCGTGGGAGATGGGGCCGCCGGTGCCCTGTCTCAGGGCCAAACCCCCAGGAGTCCCGCCCTCAGGATCTCCTTGAGCCGACTTCCACGGAGGGAAGGGGAGCTTCAGGACGCCTGCTGTGTTCTGGGGACTCCCGTTCAGATCCGATTTTGGCCCCCTCCCAGTGAGATAGGATGGGCTCACCACATCTGGTGAGGCAGGCAGGGCCTCGCTGCAGCGCAGAATGATCCCATAGGTCTCAAGGCGTAGCGTCAGCTGAAACTTCACTGATCCATCAGCCCTCTGCCTCCCTCCTCCTTCGAAAGAGCAGTGGCCTGCTCCGCTTCTAAAAGCCCTGGGGCTCCGGAAAGCCGACCGCGCTTTACAGGACACGTGCAGGCAGGAACAGGGGCGAATCCGAGGTGGAGACCATGTGACCACGCGTGGCACTGGCGTATCCCACAGCAGATGGTGTGAACGTGTGTCACCGGAGGCATACCGGGAGACGGCGAAACAAACGGTGGTGTCCAGGCATGTGCCAGTGGAAGGGGGGAACAAGTGACCTTTCGGTCAATGCCAAGGGAAATCAAAGGACACCTGGGACTCGGTGGGTGGGGGGCCTGTGCCTGACCCAAGCCAGGTTTTCCAATGCCTATCAGAGGAGCAAAGAATCTTCTGCAGAATTCGCCCCGCCCCCAACCCTCCTCCTCCCTGGTAGCCCTGACGCAACTTCCCCTGCACCCAGCCCCAGCCCCAGCCCCAGCCCCAGCCCCAGCCCCAGACACAGACCCAGCCCCAGCCCCAGCCCCAGCCCAGTCCCTCTGGTTCCCTGACATTCGTTTGGGCCACAAGATCAAGGGAGTCAGTCCACCCAGGAGCAGAGGAGAGGATGTCCCTCCAGAATGAGACAGGAAGTGCAGAGGAAATGCGACACCACCTGTCCTAGAAGACAAGGCCAGTCACGGTCGCCTAGCGCTCATTCTAGGCAGTCCACCCACCCATGAGGGGAAACATGGAGAACAAGGAAGCTTCCCTGTCTGAGACACGTATGGAAGCCAAGAAATCCAGGGTCATGAGACCTGCCCAATGAAGCAGAAAGACGTTTGGAGAGAGATACCATCATGACACGGATCTGCAGGAAGTGTGTCCCTGACGGACTGGGAAGTCATCTTTGTTGAAGACATTGGGCCAGAGCGAGAGGCATCCAGGCCCCTGAGAAACAGGTGAGGCAGAGCAAGAGGGAGGATAGAGCAGAGGCCAGAGCCCCGGCAGGATACAGCGCCGTGCCACCACCACGGGCATAAGGGGAGGGCTTCCAAAAGGGTGGCTTGTCCAGAGAGGCCAGCGTTCCAGTGACAGTGACAGGGATTGTTGCCATCTCCCATTCCCGGCTGCTTCTTCTACACGGTATGGTGGTGTGGCTTCATTTCTCAGAGAAGAGCCGTGAAAAGGTACAACCATCTTCTCTGATGTGGTCCTGCTTCCCTACTGCGGGACAAAGAGCTCCTGTGGGGCTCTTTTCCTTGGTTGCTGTGTGGTCATGTTGATCTTAGAAAAGAGGCAGCTCATGATGGGGATGAGATTTCAATTGCTCCGGGACCGATGCATCTCCTCACGTGGGCCAGGCCTTCACACACCCAAAGCGGATCCGCGGCGGCGAAAACGATTGACAGCCGGCCTCATGACCCAGGCAGAGACGCAGAAAGAGGCTCAGCAAAGACAGGCCGACATGCCAGAAATCGCCTTGTGCTGCACAGGGCACATTCAGCCAAAGACACACACGCAGAGGGGCACGCACACACTAACCGACAGAGAGAGGGAAAGAAAGACACAGAGACTGAGAGACAGAGAGAGAAGAGAGGATGGGAGACACGCACACACGCGCGCACACATACACGCACACACACACACACAGAAACAGAGTCATACAGCAGAGGCATGGAAACACACCCCCCCAGGCAACCCCTGAGGCTGCGGGGTTCTGCTCTCGACGAGAACGACCCTGGGGTGAGAGAAGAGCCCAGGGGCACGCAGGCCGACCTGTCCTCGAGATGACGGCGGCACGACTTTTGGGGAGACTCACCCCAACAGCGTCCGGGCAGGCCTGAGGCTGGGATGCCGTGCTGCTTCCCCCGGACTCCGCCTGGGGTTTCCTCATCCTGGTCGGCCCTTTGCGACTCCTGGCATCCGGAGACGTTCCCGTCGACCCCGTGGAGAGGTCAGACCGGAGCCTCAGAGCCCCGCCACCCAAGCACTGCCACGGAGGGCTCCTGCTCTGCCAAGCCTCAGGGACGGGTTTCTAAGACAACCGTGGGAAGCACTGTGACGGCAGAAGCCGCTCGCGCCTCGCGCATGCGCATTGGCTGGACCGACTCGCGCTCCGCTCCTGGCAGTCAGGCTGCGTCCCCTTTAAATAATGCCCCCGCTGCGCGGCTGCAGCGAGGCTCCTGCTGCAGCCGCGGCGGCGTGTGGATACGGGGTCCAGCTTGGGACGCCGTGGGAGATGGGGCCGCCGGTGCCCTGTCTCAGGGCCAAACCCCCAGGAGTCCCGCCCTCAGGATCTCCTTGAGCCGACTTCCACGGAGGGAAGGGGAGCTTCAGGACGCCTGCTGTGTTCTGGGGACTCCCGTTCAGATCCGATTTTGGCCCCCTCCCAGTGAGATAGGATGGGCTCACCACATCTGGTGAGGCAGGCAGGGCCTCGCTGCAGCGCAGAATGATCCCCTAGGTCTCAAGGCGTAGCGTCAGCTGAAACTTCACTGATCCATCAGCCCTCTGCCTCCCTCCTCCTTCGAAAGAGCAGTGGCCTGCTCCGCTTCTAAAAGCCCTGGGGCTCCGGAAAGCCGACCGCGCTTTACAGGACACGTGCAGGCAGGAACAGGGGCGAATCCGAGGTGGAGACCATGTGACCACGCGTGGCACTGGCGTATCCCACAGCAGATGGTGTGAACGTGTGTCACCGGAGGCATACCGGGAGACGGCGAAACAAACGGTGGTGTCCAGGCATGTGCCAGTGGAAGGGGGGAACAAGTGACCTTTCGGTCAATGCCAAGGGAAATCAAAGGACACCTGGGACTCGGTGGGTGGGGGGCCTGTGCCTGACCCAAGCCAGGTTTTCCAATGCCTATCAGAGGAGCAAAGAATCTTCTGCAGAATTCGCCCCGCCCCCAACCCTCCTCCTCCCTGGTAGCCCTGACGCAACTTCCCCTGCACCCAGCCCCAGCCCCAGCCCCAGCCCCAGCCCCAGCCCCAGACACAGACTCAGCCCCAGCCCCAGCCCCAGCCCAGTCCCTCTGGTTCCCTGACATTCGTTTGGGCCACAAGATCAAGGGAGTCAGTCCACCCAGGAGCAGAGGAGAGGATGTCCCTCCAGAATGAGACAGGAAGTGCAGAGGAAATGCGACACCACCTGTCCTAGAAGACAAGGCCAGTCACGGTCGCCTAGCGCTCATTCTAGGCAGTCCACCCACCCATGAGGGGAAACATGGAGAACAAGGAAGCTTCCCTGTCTGAGACACGTATGGAAGCCAAGAAATCCAGGGTCATGAGACCTGCCCAATGAAGCAGAAAGACGTTTGGAGAGAGATACCATCATGACACGGATCTGCAGGAAGTGTGTCCCTGACGGACTGGGAAGTCATCTTTGTTGAAGACATTGGGCCAGAGCGAGAGGCATCCAGGCCCCTGAGAAACAGGTGAGGCAGAGCAAGAGGGAGGATAGAGCAGAGGCCAGAGCCCCGGCAGGATACAGCGCCGTGCCACCACCACGGGCATAAGGGGAGGGCTTCCAAAAGGTTGGCTTGTCCAGAGAGGCCAGCGTTCCAGTGACAGTGACAGGGATTGTTGCCATCTCCCATTCCCGGCTGCTTCTTCTACACGGTATGGTGGTGTGGCTTCATTTCTCAGAGAAGAGCCGTGAAAAGGTACAACCATCTTCTCTGATGTGGTCCTGCTTCCCTACTGCGGGACAAAGAGCTCCTGTGGGGCTCTTTTCCTTGGTTGCTGTGTGGTCATGTTGATCTTAGAAAAGAGGCAGCTCATGATGGGGATGAGATTTCAATTGCTCCGGGACCGATGCATCTCCTCACGTGGGCCAGGCCTTCACACACCCAAAGCGGATACGCGGCGGCGAAAACGATTGACAGCCGGCCTCATGACCCAGGCAGAGACGCAGAAAGAGGCTCAGCAAAGACAGGCCGACATGCCAGAAATCGCCTTGTGCTGCACAGGGCACATTCAGCCAAAGACACACACGCAGAGGGGCACGCACACACTAACCGACAGAGAGAGGGAAAGAAAGACACAGAGACTGAGAGACAGAGAGAGAAGAGAGGATGGGAGACACGCACACACGCGCGCACACATACACGCACACACACACACACAGAAACAGAGTCATACAGCAGAGGCATGGAAACACACCCCCCCAGGCAACCCCTGAGGCTGCAGGGTTCTGCTCTCGACGAGAACGACCCTGGGGTGAGAGAAGAGCCCAGGGGCACGCAGGCCGACCTGTCCTCGAGATGACGGCGGCACGACTTTTGGGGAGACTCACCCCAACAGCGTCCGGGCAGGCCTGAGGCTGGGATGCCGTGCTGCTTCCCCCGGACTCCGCCTGGGGTTTCCTCATCCTGGTCGGCCCTTTGCGACTCCTGGCATCCGGAGACGTTCCCGTCGACCCCGTGGAGAGGTCAGACCGGAGCCTCAGAGCCCCGCCACCCAAGCACTGCCACGGAGGGCTCCTGCTCTGCCAAGCCTCAGGGACGGGTTTCTAAGACAACCGTGGGAAGCACTGTGACGGCAGAAGCCGCTCGCGCCTCGCGCATGCGCATTGGCTGGACCGACTCGCGCTCCGCTCCTGGCAGTCAGGCTGCGTCCCCTTTAAATAATGCCCCCGCTGCGCGGCTGCAGCGAGGCTCCTGCTGCAGCCGCGGCGGCGTGTGGATACGGGGTCCAGCTTGGGACGCCGTGGGAGATGGGGCCGCCGGTGCCCTGTCTCAGGGCCAAACCCCCAGGAGTCCCGCCCTCAGGATCTCCTTGAGCCGACTTCCACGGAGGGAAGGGGAGCTTCAGGACGCCTGCTGTGTTCTGGGGACTCCCGTTCAGATCCGATTTTGGCCCCCTCCCAGTGAGATAGGCTGGGCTCACCACATCTGGTGAGGCAGGCAGGGCCTCGCTGCAGCGCAGAATGATCCCATAGGTCTCAAGGCGTAGCGTCAGCTGAAACTTCACTGATCCATCAGCCCTCTGCCTCCCTCCTCCTTCGAAAGAGCAGTGGCCTGCTCCGCTTCTAAAAGCCCTGGGGCTCCGGAAAGCCGACCGCGCTTTACAGGACACGTGCAGGCAGGAACAGGGGCGAATCCGAGGTGGAGACCATGTGACCACGCGTGGCACTGGCGTATCCCACAGCAGATGGTGTGAACGTGTGTCACCGGAGGCATACCGGGAGACGGCGAAACAAACGGTGGTGTCCAGGCATGTGCCAGTGGAAGGGGGGAACAAGTGACCTTTCGGTCAATGCCAAGGGAAATCAAAGGACACCTGGGACTCGGTGGGTGGGGGGCCTGTGCCTGACCCAAGCCAGGTTTTCCAATGCCTATCAGAGGAGCAAAGAATCTTCTGCAGAATTCGCCCCGCCCCCAACCCTCCTCCTCCCTGGTAGCCCTGACGCAACTTCCCCTGCACCCAGCCCCAGCCCCAGCCCCAGCCCCAGCCCCAGCCCCAGCCCCAGACACAGACCCAGCCCCAGCCCCAGCCCCAGCCCAGTCCCTCTGGTTCCCTGACATTCGTTTGGGCCACAAGATCAAGGGAGTCAGTCCACCCAGGAGCAGAGGAGAGGATGTCCCTCAAGAATGAGACAGGAAGTGCAGAGGAAATGCGACACCACCTGTCCTAGAAGACAAGGCCAGTCACGGTCGCCTAGCGCTCATTCTAGGCAGTCCACCCACCCATGAGGGGAAACATGGAGAACAAGGAAGCTTCCCTGTCTGAGACACGTATGGAAGCCAAGAAATCCAGGGTCATGAGACCTGCCCAATGAAGCAGAAAGACGTTTGGAGAGAGATACCATCATGACACGGATCTGCAGGAAGTGTGTCCCTGAAGGACTGGGAAGTCATCTTTGTTGAAGACATTGGGCCAGAGCGAGAGGCATCCAGGCCCCTGAGAAACAGGTGAGGCAGAGCAAGAGGGAGGATAGAGCAGAGGCCAGAGCCCCGGCAGGATACAGCGCCGTGCCACCACCACGGGCATAAGGGGAGGGCTTCCAAAAGGGTGGCTTGTCCAGAGAGGCCAGCGTTCCAGTGACAGTGACAGGGATTGTTGCCATCTCCCATTCCCGGCTGCTTCTTCTACACGGTATGGTGGTGTGGCTTCATTTCTCAGAGAAGAGCCGTGAAAAGGTACAACCATCTTCTCTGATGTGGTCCTGCTTCCCTACTGCGGGACAAAGAGCTCCTGTGGGGCTCTTTTCCTTGGTTGCTGTGTGGTCATGTTGATCTTAGAAAAGAGGCAGCTCATGATGGGGATGAGATTTCAATTGCTCCGGGACCGATGCATCTCCTCACGTGGGCCAGGCCTTCACACACCCAAAGCGGATCCGCGGCGGCGAAAACGATTGACAGCCGGCCTCATGACCCAGGCAGAGACGCAGAAAGAGGCTCAGCAAAGACAGGCCGACATGCCAGAAATCGCCTTGTGCTGCACAGGGCACATTCAGCCAAAGACACACACGCAGAGGGGCACGCACACACTAACCGACAGAGAGAGGGAAAGAAAGACACAGAGACTGAGAGACAGAGAGAGAAGAGAGGATGGGAGACACACACACATGCGCGCACACATACACGCACACACACACACACAGAAACAGAGTCATACAGCAGAGGCATGGAAACACACCCCCCCCAGGCAACCCCTGAGGCTGCGGGGTTCTGCTCTCGAGGAGAACGACCCTGGGGTGAGAGAACAGCCCAGGGGCACGCAGGCCGACCTGTCCTCGAGATGACGGCGGCACGACTTTTGGGGAGACTCACCCCAACAGCGTCCGGGCAGGCCTGAGGCTGGGATGCCGTGCTGCTTCCCCCGGACTCCGCCTGGGGTTTCCTCATCCTGGTCGGCCCTTTGCGACTCCTGGCATCCGGAGACGTTCCCGTCGACCCCGTGGAGAGGTCAGACCGGAGCCTCAGAGCCCCGCCACCCAAGCACTGCCACGGAGGGCTCCTGCTCTGCCAAGCCTCAGGGACGGGTTTCTAAGACAACCGTGGGAAGCACTGTGACGGCAGAAGCCGCTCGCGCCTCGCGCATGCGCATTGGCTGGACCGACTCGCGCTCCGCTCCTGGCAGTCAGGCTGCGTCCCCTTTAAATAATGCCCCCGCTGCGCGGCTGCAGCGAGGCTCCTGCTGCAGCCGCGGCGGCGTGTGGATACGGGGTCCAGCTTGGGACGCCGTGGGAGATGGGGCCGCCGGTGCCCTGTCTCAGGGCCAAACCCCCAGGAGTCCCGCCCTCAGGATCTCCTTGAGCCGACTTCCACGGAGGGAAGGGGAGCTTCAGGACGCCTGCTGTGTTCTGGGGACTCCCGTTCAGATCCGATTTTGGCCCCCTCCCAGTGAGATAGGATGGGCTCACCACATCTGGTGAGGCAGGCAGGGCCTCGCTGCAGCGCAGAATGATCCCATAGGTCTCAAGGCGTAGCGTCAGCTGAAACTTCACTGATCCATCAGCCCTCTGCCTCCCTCCTCCTTCGAAAGAGCAGTGGCCTGCTCCGCTTCTAAAAGCCCTGGGGCTCCGGAAAGCCGACCGCGCTTTACAGGACACGTGCAGGCAGGAACAGGGGCGAATCCGAGGTGGAGACCATGTGACCACGCGTGGCACTGGCGTATCCCACAGCAGATGGTGTGAACGTGTGTCACCGGAGGCATACCGGGAGACGGCGAAACAAACGGTGGTGTCCAGGCATGTGCCAGTGGAAGGGGGGAACAAGTGACCTTTCGGTCAATGCCAAGGGAAATCAAAGGACACCTGGGACTCGGTGGGTGGGGGGCCTGTGCCTGACCCAAGCCAGGTTTTCCAATGCCTATCAGAGGAGCAAAGAATCTTCTGCAGAATTCGCCCCGCCCCCAACCCTCCTCCTCCCTGGTAGCCCTGACGCAACTTCCCCTGCACCCAGCCCCAGCCCCAGCCCCAGCCCCAGCCCCAGCCCCAGACACAGACCCAGCCCCAGCCCCAGCCCCAGCCCAGTCCCTCTGGTTCCCTGACATTCGTTTGGGCCACAAGATCAAGGGAGTCAGTCCACCCAGGAGCAGAGGAGAGGATGTCCCTCAAGAATGAGACAGGAAGTGCAGAGGAAATGCGACACCACCTGTCCTAGAAGACAAGGCCAGTCACGGTCGCCTAGCGCTCATTCTAGGCAATCCACCCACCCATGAGGGGAAACATGGAGAACAAGGAAGCTTCCCTGTCTGAGACACGTATGGAAGCCAAGAAATCCAGGGTCATGAGACCTGCCCAATGAAGCAGAAAGACGTTTGGAGAGAGATACCATCATGACACGGATCTGCAGGAAGTGTGTCCCTGACGGACTGGGAAGTCATCTTTGTTGAAGACATTGGGCCAGAGCGAGAGGCATCCAGGCCCCTGAGAAACAGGTGAGGCAGAGCAAGAGGGAGGATAGAGCAGAGGCCAGAGCCCCGGCAGGATACAGCGCCGTGCCACCACCACGGGCATAAGGGGAGGGCTTCCAAAAGGGTGGCTTGTCCAGAGAGGCCAGCGTTCCAGTGACAGTGACAGGGATTGTTGCCATCTCCCATTCCCGGCTGCTTCTTCTACACGGTATGGTGGTGTGGCTTCATTTCTCAGAGAAGAGCCGTGAAAAGGTACAACCATCTTCTCTGATGTGGTCCTGCTTCCCTACTGCGGGACAAAGAGCTCCTGTGGGGCTCTTTTCCTTGGTTGCTGTGTGGTCATGTTGATCTTAGAAAAGAGGCAGCTCATGATGGGGATGAGATTTCAATTGCTCCGGGACCGATGCATCTCCTCACGTGGGCCAGGCCTTCACACACCCAAAGCGGATCCGCGGCGGCGAAAACGATTGACAGCCGGCCTCATGACCCAGGCAGAGACGCAGAAAGAGGCTCAGCAAAGACAGGCCGACATGCCAGAAATCGCCTTGTGCTGCACAGGGCACATTCAGCCAAAGACACACACGCAGAGGGGCACGCACACACTAACCGACAGAGAGAGGGAAAGAAAGACACAGAGACTGAGAGACAGAGAGAGAAGAGAGGATGGGAGACACGCACACACGCGCGCACACATACACGCACACACACACACACAGAAACAGAGTCATACAGCAGAGGCATGGAAACACAACCCCCCCAGGCAACCCCTGAGGCTGCGGGGTTCTGCTCTCGACGAGAACGACCCTGGGGTGAGAGAAGAGCCCAGGGGCACGCAGGCCGACCTGTCCTCGAGATGACGGCGGCACGACTTTTGGGGAGACTCACCCCAACAGCGTCCGGGCAGGCCTGAGGCTGGGATACCGTGCTGCTTCCCCCGGACTCCGCCTGGGGTTTCCTCATCCTGGTCGGCCCTTTGCGACTCCTGGCATCCGGAGACGTTCCCGTCGACCCCGTGGAGAGGTCAGACCGGAGCCTCAGAGCCCCGCCACCCAAGCACTGCCACGGAGGGCTCCTGCTCTGCCAAGCCTCAGGGACGGGTTTCTAAGACAACCGTGGGAAGCACTGTGACGGCAGAAGCCGCTCGCGCCTCGCGCATGCGCATTGGCTGGACCGACTCGCGCTCCGCTCCTGGCAGTCAGGCTGCGTCCCCTTTAAATAATGCCCCCGCTGCGCGGCTGCAGCGAGGCTCCTGCTGCAGCCGCGGCGGCGTGTGGATACGGGGTCCAGCTTGGGACGCCGTGGGAGATGGGGCCGCCGGTGCCCTGTCTCAGGGCCAAACCCCCAGGAGTCCCGCCCTCAGGATCTCCTTGAGCCGACTTCCACGGAGGGAAGGGGAGCTTCAGGACGCCTGCTGTGTTCTGGGGACTCCCGTTCAGATCCGATTTTGGCCCCCTCCCAGTGAGATAGGATGGGCTCACCACATCTGGTGAGGCAGGCAGGGCCTCGCTGCAGCACAGAATGATCCCATAGGTCTCAAGGCGTAGCGTCAGCTGAAACTTCACTGATCCATCAGCCCTCTGCCTCCCTCCTCCTTCGAAAGAGCAGTGGCCTGCTCCGCTTCTAAAAGCCCTGGGGCTCCGGAAAGCCGACCGCGCTTTACAGGACACGTGCAGGCAGGAACAGGGGCGAATCCGAGGTGGAGACCATGTGACCACGCGTGGCACTGGCGTATCCCACAGCAGATGGTGTGAACGTGTGTCACCGGAGGCATACCGGGAGACGGCGAAACAAACGGTGGTGTCCAGGCATGTGCCAGTGGAAGGGGGGAACAAGTGACCTTTCGGTCAATGCCAAGGGAAATCAAAGGACACCTGGGACTCGGTGGGTGGGGGGCCTGTGCCTGACCCAAGCCAGGTTTTCCAATGCCTATCAGAGGAGCAAAGAATCTTCTGCAGAATTCGCCCCGCCCCCAACCCTCCTCCTCCCTGGTAGCCCTGACGCAACTTCCCCTGCACCCAGCCCCAGCCCCAGCCCCAGCCCCAGCCCCAGCCCCAGACACAGACCCAGCCCCAGCCCCAGCCCCAGCCCAGTCCCTCTGGTTCCCTGACATTCGTTTGGGCCACAAGATCAAGGGAGTCAGTCCACCCAGGAGCAGAGGAGAGGATGTCCCTCCAGAATGAGACAGGAAGTGCAGAGGAAATGCGACACCACCTGTCCTAGAAGACAAGGCCAGTCACGGTCGCCTAGCGCTCATTCTAGGCAATCCACCCACCCATGAGGGGAAACATGGAGAACAAGGAAGCTTCCCTGTCTGAGACACGTATGGAAGCCAAGAAATCCAGGGTCATGAGACCTGCCCAATGAAGCAGAAAGACGTTTGGAGAGAGATACCATCATGACACGGATCTGCAGGAAGTGTGTCCCTGACGGACTGGGAAGTCATCTTTGTTGAAGACATTGGGCCAGAGCGAGAGGCATCCAGGCCCCTGAGAAACAGGTGAGGCAGAGCAAGAGGGAGGATAGAGCAGAGGCCAGAGCCCCGGCAGGATACAGCGCCGTGCCACCACCACGGGCATAAGGGGAGGGCTTCCAAAAGGGTGGCTTGTCCAGAGAGGCCAGCGTTCCAGTGACAGTGACAGGGATTGTTGCCATCTCCCATTCCCGGCTGCTTCTTCTACACGGTATGGTGGTGTGGCTTCATTTCTCAGAGAAGAGCCGTGAAAAGGTACAACCATCTTCTCTGATGTGGTCCTGCTTCCCTACTGCGGGACAAAGAGCTCCTGTGGGGCTCTTTTCCTTGGTTGCTGTGTGGTCATGTTGATCTTAGAAAAGAGGCAGCTCATGATGGGGATGAGATTTCAATTGCTCCGGGACCGATGCATCTCCTCACGTGGGCCAGGCCTTCACACACCCAAAGCGGATCCGCGGCGGCGAAAACGATTGACAGCCGGCCTCATGACCCAGGCAGAGACGCAGAAAGAGGCTCAGCAAAGACAGGCCGACATGCCAGAAATCGCCTTGTGCTGCACAGGGCACATTCAGCCAAAGACACACACGCAGAGGGGCACGCACACACTAACCGACAGAGAGAGGGAAAGAAAGACACAGAGACTGAGAGACAGAGAGAGAAGAGAGGATGGGAGACACGCACACACGCGCGCACACATACACGCACACACACACACACAGAAACAGAGTCATACAGCAGAGGCATGGAAACACAACCCCCCCAGGCAACCCCTGAGGCTGCGGGGTTCTGCTCTCGACGAGAACGACCCTGGGGTGAGAGAAGAGCCCAGGGGCACGCAGGCCGACCTGTCCTCGAGATGACGGCGGCACGACTTTTGGGGAGACTCACCCCAACAGCGTCCGGGCAGGCCTGAGGCTGGGATGCCGTGCTGCTTCCCCCGGACTCCGCCTGGGGTTTCCTCATCCTGGTCGGCCCTTTGCGACTCCTGGCATCCGGAGACGTTCCCGTCGACCCCGTGGAGAGGTCAGACCGGAGCCTCAGAGCCCCGCCACCCAAGCACTGCCACGGAGGGCTCCTGCTCTGCCAAGCCTCAGGGACGGGTTTCTAAGACAACCGTGGGAAGCACTGTGACGGCAGAAGCCGCTCGCGCCTCGCGCATGCGCATTGGCTGGACCGACTCGCGCTCCGCTCCTGGCAGTCAGGCTGCGTCCCCTTTAAATAATGCCCCCGCTGCGCGGCTGCAGCGAGGCTCCTGCTGCAGCCGCGGCGGCGTGTGGATACGGGGTCCAGCTTGGGACGCCGTGGGAGATGGGGCCGCCGGTGCCCTGTCTCAGGGCCAAACCCCCAGGAGTCCCGCCCTCAGGATCTCCTTGAGCCGACTTCCACGGAGGGAAGGGGAGCTTCAGGACGCCTGCTGTGTTCTGGGGACTCCCGTTCAGATCCGATTTTGGCCCCCTCCCAGTGAGATAGGATGGGCTCACCACATCTGGTGAGGCAGGCAGGGCCTCGCTGCAGCACAGAATGATCCCATAGGTCTCAAGGCGTAGCGTCAGCTGAAACTTCACTGATCCATCAGCCCTCTGCCTCCCTCCTCCTTCGAAAGAGCAGTGGCCTGCTCCGCTTCTAAAAGCCCTGGGGCTCCGGAAAGCCGACCGCGCTTTACAGGACACGTGCAGGCAGGAACAGGGGCGAATCCGAGGTGGAGACCATGTGACCACGCGTGGCACTGGCGTATCCCACAGCAGATGGTGTGAACGTGTGTCACCGGAGGCATACCGGGAGACGGCGAAACAAACGGTGGTGTCCAGGCATGTGCCAGTGGAAGGGGGGAACAAGTGACCTTTCGGTCAATGCCAAGGGAAATCAAAGGACACCTGGGACTCGGTGGGTGGGGGGCCTGTGCCTGACCCAAGCCAGGTTTTCCAATGCCTATCAGAGGAGCAAAGAATCTTCTGCAGAATTCGCCCCGCCCCCAACCCTCCTCCTCCCTGGTAGCCCTGACGCAACTTCCCCTGCACCCAGCCCCAGCCCCAGCCCCAGCCCCAGCCCCAGCCCCAGACACAGACCCAGCCCCAGCCCCAGCCCCAGCCCAGTCCCTCTGGTTCCCTGACATTCGTTTGGGCCACAAGATCAAGGGAGTCAGTCCACCCAGGAGCAGAGGAGAGGATGTCCCTCCAGAATGAGACAGGAAGTGCAGAGGAAATGCGACACCACCTGTCCTAGAAGACAAGGCCAGTCACGGTCGCCTAGCGCTCATTCTAGGCAATCCACCCACCCATGAGGGGAAACATGGAGAACAAGGAAGCTTCCCTGTCTGAGACACGTATGGAAGCCAAGAAATCCAGGGTCATGAGACCTGCCCAATGAAGCAGAAAGACGTTTGGAGAGAGATACCATCATGACACGGATCTGCAGGAAGTGTGTCCCTGACGGACTGGGAAGTCATCTTTGTTGAAGACATTTGGCCAGAGCGAGAGGCATCCAGGCCCCTGAGAAACAGGTGAGGCAGAGCAAGAGGGAGGATAGAGCAGAGGCCAGAGCCCCGGCAGGATACAGCGCCGTGCCACCACCACGGGCATAAGGGGAGGGCTTCCAAAAGGGTGGCTTGTCCAGAGAGGCCAGCGTTCCAGTGACAGTGACAGGGATTGTTGCCATCTCCCATTCCCGGCTGCTTCTTCTACACGGTATGGTGGTGTGGCTTCATTTCTCAGAGAAGAGCCGTGAAAAGGTACAACCATCTTCTCTGATGTGGTCCTGCTTCCCTACTGCGGGACAAAGAGCTCCTGTGGGGCTCTTTTCCTTGGTTGCTGTGTGGTCATGTTGATCTTAGAAAAGAGGCAGCTCATGATGGGGATGAGATTTCAATTGCTCCGGGACCGATGCATCTCCTCACGTGGGCCAGGCCTTCACACACCCAAAGCGGATCCGCGGCGGCGAAAACGATTGACAGCCGGCCTCATGACCCAGGCAGAGACGCAGAAAGAGGCTCAGCAAAGACAGGCCGACATGCCAGAAATCGCCTTGTGCTGCACAGGGCACATTCAGCCAAAGACACACACGCAGAGGGGCACGCACACACTAACCGACAGAGAGAGGGAAAGAAAGACACAGAGACTGAGAGACAGAGAGAGAAGAGAGGATGGGAGACACGCACACACGCGCGCACACATACACGCACACACACACACACAGAAACAGAGTCATACAGCAGAGGCATGGAAACACACCCCCCCCAGGCAACCCCTGAGGCTGCGGGGTTCTGCTCTCGACGAGAACGACCCTGGGGTGAGAGAAGAGCCCAGGGGCACGCAGGCCGACCTGTCCTCGAGATGACGGCGGCACGACTTTTGGGGAGACTCACCCCAACAGCGTCCGGGCAGGCCTGAGGCTGGGATGCCGTGCTGCTTCCCCCGGACTCCGCCTGGGGTTTCCTCATCCTGGTCGGCCCTTTGCGACTCCTGGCATCCGGAGACGTTCCCGTCGACCCCGTGGAGAGGTCAGACCGGAGCCTCAGAGCCCCGCCACCCAAGCACTGCCACGGAGGGCTCCTGCTCTGCCAAGCCTCAGGGACGGGTTTCTAAGACAACCGTGGGAAGCACTGTGACGGCAGAAGCCGCTCGCGCCTCGCGCATGCGCATTGGCTGGACCGACTCGCGCTCCGCTCCTGGCAGTCAGGCTGCGTCCCCTTTAAATAATGCCCCCGCTGCGCGGCTGCAGCGAGGCTCCTGCTGCAGCCGCGGCGGCGTGTGGATACGGGGTCCAGCTTGGGACGCCGTGGGAGATGGGGCCGCCGGTGCCCTGTCTCAGGGCCAAACCCCCAGGAGTCCCGCCCTCAGGATCTCCTTGAGCCGACTTCCACGGAGGGAAGGGGAGCTTCAGGACGCCTGCTGTGTTCTGGGGACTCCCGTTCAGATCCGATTTTGGCCCCCTCCCAGTGAGATAGGATGGGCTCACCACATCTGGTGAGGCAGGCAGGGCCTCGCTGCAGCGCAGAATGATCCCATAGGTCTCAAGGCGTAGCGTCAGCTGAAACTTCACTGATCCATCAGCCCTCTGCCTCCCTCCTCCTTCGAAAGAGCAGTGGCCTGCTCCGCTTCTAAAAGCCCTGGGGCTCCGGAAAGCCGACCGCGCTTTACAGGACACGTGCAGGCAGGAACAGGGGCGAATCCGAGGTGGAGACCATGTGACCACGCGTGGCACTGGCGTATCCCACAGCAGATGGTGTGAACGTGTGTCACCGGAGGCATACCGGGAGACGGCGAAACAAACGGTGGTGTCCAGGCATGTGCCAGTGGAAGGGGGGAACAAGTGACCTTTCGGTCAATGCCAAGGGAAATCAAAGGACACCTGGGACTCGGTGGGTGGGGGGCCTGTGCCTGACCCAAGCCAGGTTTTCCAATGCCTATCAGAGGAGCAAAGAATCTTCTGCAGAATTCGCCCCGCCCCCAACCCTCCTCCTCCCTGGTAGCCCTGACGCAACTTCCCCTGCACCCAGCCCCAGCCCCAGCCCCAGCCCCAGCCCCAGCCCCAGACACAGACCCAGCCCCAGCCCCAGCCCCAGCCCAGTCCCTCTGGTTCCCTGACATTCGTTTGGGCCACAAGATCAAGGGAGTCAGTCCACCCAGGAGCAGAGGAGAGGATGTCCCTCCAGAATGAGACAGGAAGTGCAGAGGAAATGCGACACCACCTGTCCTAGAAGACAAGGCCAGTCACGGTCGCCTAGCGCTCATTCTAGGCAATCCACCCACCCATGAGGGGAAACATGGAGAACAAGGAAGCTTCCCTGTCTGAGACACGTATGGAAGCCAAGAAATCCAGGGTCATGAGACCTGCCCAATGAAGCAGAAAGACGTTTGGAGAGAGATACCATCATGACACGGATCTGCAGGAAGTGTGTCCCTGACGGACTGGGAAGTCATCTTTGTTGAAGACATTGGGCCAGAGCGAGAGGCATCCAGGCCCCTGAGAAACAGGTGAGGCAGAGCAAGAGGGAGGATAGAGCAGAGGCCAGAGCCCCGGCAGGATACAGCGCCGTGCCACCACCACGGGCATAAGGGGAGGGCTTCCAAAAGGGTGGCTTGTCCAGAGAGGCCAGCGTTCCAGTGACAGTGACAGGGATTGTTGCCATCTCCCATTCCCGGCTGCTTCTTCTACACGGTATGGTGGTGTGGCTTCATTTCTCAGAGAAGAGCCGTGAAAAGGTACAACCATCTTCTCTGATGTGGTCCTGCTTCCCTACTGCGGGACAAAGAGCTCCTGTGGGGCTCTTTTCCTTGGTTGCTGTGTGGTCATGTTGATCTTAGAAAAGAGGCAGCTCATGATGGGGATGAGATTTCAATTGCTCCGGGACCGATGCATCTCCTCACGTGGGCCAGGCCTTCACACACCCAAAGCGGATCCGCGGCGGCGAAAACGATTGACAGCCGGCCTCATGACCCAGGCAGAGACGCAGAAAGAGGCTCAGCAAAGACAGGCCGACATGCCAGAAATCGCCTTGTGCTGCACAGGGCACATTCAGCCAAAGACACACACGCAGAGGGGCACGCACACACTAACCGACAGAGAGAGGGAAAGAAAGACACAGAGACTGAGAGACAGAGAGAGAAGAGAGGATGGGAGACACGCACACACGCGCGCACACATACACGCACACACACACACACAGAAACAGAGTCATACAGCAGAGGCATGGAAACACACCCCCCCAGGCAACCCCTGAGGCTGCGGGGTTCTGCTCTCGACGAGAACGACCCTGGGGTGAGAGAAGAGCCCAGGGGCACGCAGGCCGACCTGTCCTCGAGATGACGGCGGCACGACTTTTGGGGAGACTCACCCCAACAGCGTCCGGGCAGGCCTGAGGCTGGGATGCCGTGCTGCTTCCCCCGGACTCCGCCTGGGGTTTCCTCATCCTGGTCGGCCCTTTGCGACTCCTGGCATCCGGAGACGTTCCCGTCGACCCCGTGGAGAGGTCAGACCGGAGCCTCAGAGCCCCGCCACCCAAGCACTGCCACGGAGGGCTCCTGCTCTGCCAAGCCTCAGGGACGGGTTTCTAAGACAACCGTGGGAAGCACTGTGACGGCAGAAGCCGCTCGCGCCTCGCGCATGCGCATTGGCTGGACCGACTCGCGCTCCGCTCCTGGCAGTCAGGCTGCGTCCCCTTTAAATAATGCCCCGGCTGCGCGGCTGCAGCGAGGCTCCTGCTGCAGCCGCGGCGGCGTGTGGATACGGGGTCCAGCTTGGGACGCCGTGGGAGATGGGGCCGCCGGTGCCCTGTCTCAGGGCCAAACCCCCAGGAGTCCCGCCCTCAGGATCTCCTTGAGCCGACTTCCACGGAGGGAAGGGGAGCTTCAGGACGCCTGCTGTGTTCTGGGGACTCCCGTTCAGATCCGATTTTGGCCCCCTCCCAGTGAGATAGGATGGGCTCACCACATCTGGTGAGGCAGGCAGGGCCTCGCTGCAGCGCAGAATGATCCCATAGGTCTCAAGGCGTAGCGTCAGCTGAAACTTCACTGATCCATCAGCCCTCTGCCTCCCTCCTCCTTCGAAAGAGCAGTGGCCTGCTCCGCTTCTAAAAGCCCTGGGGCTCCGGAAAGCCGACCGCGCTTTACAGGACACGTGCAGGCAGGAACAGGGGCGAATCCGAGGTGGAGACCATGTGACCACGCGTGGCACTGGCGTATCCCACAGCAGATGGTGTGAACGTGTGTCACCGGAGGCATACCGGGAGACGGCGAAACAAACGGTGGTGTCCAGGCATGTGCCAGTGGAAGGGGGGAACAAGTGACCTTTCGGTCAATGCCAAGGGAAATCAAAGGACACCTGGGACTCGGTGGGTGGGGGGCCTGTGCCTGACCCAAGCCAGGTTTTCCAATGCCTATCAGAGGAGCAAAGAATCTTCTGCAGAATTCGCCCCGCCCCCAACCCTCCTCCTCCCTGGTAGCCCTGACGCAACTTCCCCTGCACCCAGCCCCAGCCCCAGCCCCAGCCCCAGCCCCAGCCCCAGACACAGACCCAGCCCCAGCCCCAGCCCCAGCCCAGTCCCTCTGGTTCCCTGACATTCGTTTGGGCCACAAGATCAAGGGAGTCAGTCCACCCAGGAGCAGAGGAGAGGATGTCCCTCCAGAATGAGACAGGAAGTGCAGAGGAAATGCGACACCACCTGTCCTAGAAGACAAGGCCAGTCACGGTCGCCTAGCGCTCATTCTAGGCAGTCCACCCACCCATGAGGGGAAACATGGAGAACAAGGAAGCTTCCCTGTCTGAGACACGTATGGAAGCCAAGAAATCCAGGGTCATGAGACCTGCCCAATGAAGCAGAAAGACGTTTGGAGAGAGATACCATCATGACACGGATCTGCAGGAAGTGTGTCCCTGACGGACTGGGAAGTCATCTTTGTTGAAGACATTGGGCCAGAGCGAGAGGCATCCAGGCCCCTGAGAAACAGGTGAGGCAGAGCAAGAGGGAGGATAGAGCAGAGGCCAGAGCCCCGGCAGGATACAGCGCCGTGCCACCACCACGGGCATAAGGGGAGGGCTTCCAAAAGGGTGGCTTGTCCAGAGAGGCCAGCGTTCCAGTGACAGTGACAGGGATTGTTGCCATCTCCCATTCCCGGCTGCTTCTTCTACACGGTATGGTGGTGTGGCTTCATTTCTCAGAGAAGAGCCGTGAAAAGGTACAACCATCTTCTCTGATGTGGTCCTGCTTCCCTACTGCGGGACAAAGAGCTCCTGTGGGGCTCTTTTCCTTGGTTGCTGTGTGGTCATGTTGATCTTAGAAAAGAGGCAGCTCATGATGGGGATGAGATTTCAATTGCTCCGGGACCGATGCATCTCCTCACGTGGGCCAGGCCTTCACACACCCAAAGCGGATCCGCGGCGGCGAAAACGATTGACAGCCGGCCTCATGACCCAGGCAGAGACGCAGAAAGAGGCTCAGCAAAGACAGGCCGACATGCCAGAAATCGCCTTGTGCTGCACAGGGCACATTCAGCCAAAGACACACACGCAGAGGGGCACGCACACACTAACCGACAGAGAGAGGGAAAGAAAGACACAGAGACTGAGAGACAGAGAGAGAAGAGAGGATGGGAGACACGCACACACGCGCGCACACATACACGCACACACACACACACAGAAACAGAGTCATACAGCAGAGGCATGGAAACACACCCCCCCAGGCAACCCCTGAGGCTGCGGGGTTCTGCTCTCGACGAGAACGACCCTGGGGTGAGAGAAGAGCCCAGGGGCACGCAGGCCGACCTGTCCTCGAGATGACGGCGGCACGACTTTTGGGGAGACTCACCCCAACAGCGTCCGGGCAGGCCTGAGGCTGGGATGCCGTGCTGCTTCCCCCGGACTCCGCCTGGGGTTTCCTCATCCTGGTCGGCCCTTTGCGACTCCTGGCATCCGGAGACGTTCCCGTCGACCCCGTGGAGAGGTCAGACCGGAGCCTCAGAGCCCCGCCACCCAAGCACTGCCACGGAGGGCTCCTGCTCTGCCAAGCCTCAGGGACGGGTTTCTAAGACAACCGTGGGAAGCACTGTGACGGCAGAAGCCGCTCGCGCCTCGCGCATGCGCATTGGCTGGACCGACTCGCGCTCCGCTCCTGGCAGTCAGGCTGCGTCCCCTTTAAATAATGCCCCCGCTGCGCGGCTGCAGCGAGGCTCCTGCTGCAGCCGCGGCGGCGTGTGGATACGGGGTCCAGCTTGGGACGCCGTGGGAGATGGGGCCGCCGGTGCCCTGTCTCAGGGCCAAACCCCCAGGAGTCCCGCCCTCAGGATCTCCTTGAGCCGACTTCCACGGAGGGAAGGGGAGCTTCAGGACGCCTGCTGTGTTCTGGGGACTCCCGTTCAGATCCGATTTTGGCCCCCTCCCAGTGAGATAGGATGGGCTCACCACATCTGGTGAGGCAGGCAGGGCCTCGCTGCAGCGCAGAATGATCCCCTAGGTCTCAAGGCGTAGCGTCAGCTGAAACTTCACTGATCCATCAGCCCTCTGCCTCCCTCCTCCTTCGAAAGAGCAGTGGCCTGCTCCGCTTCTAAAAGCCCTGGGGCTCCGGAAAGCCGACCGCGCTTTACAGGACACGTGCAGGCAGGAACAGGGGCGAATCCGAGGTGGAGACCATGTGACCACGCGTGGCACTGGCGTATCCCACAGCAGATGGTGTGAACGTGTGTCACCGGAGGCATACCGGGAGACGGCGAAACAAACGGTGGTGTCCAGGCATGTGCCAGTGGAAGGGGGGAACAAGTGACCTTTCGGTCAATGCCAAGGGAAATCAAAGGACACCTGGGACTCGGTGGGTGGGGGGCCTGTGCCTGACCCAAGCCAGGTTTTCCAATGCCTATCAGAGGAGCAAAGAATCTTCTGCAGAATTCGCCCCGCCCCCAACCCTCCTCCTCCCTGGTAGCCCTGACGCAACTTCCCCTGCACCCAGCCCCAGCCCCAGCCCCAGCCCCAGCCCCAGCCCCAGACACAGACTCAGCCCCAGCCCCAGCCCCAGCCCAGTCCCTCTGGTTCCCTGACATTCGTTTGGGCCACAAGATCAAGGGAGTCAGTCCACCCAGGAGCAGAGGAGAGGATGTCCCTCCAGAATGAGACAGGAAGTGCAGAGGAAATGCGACACCACCTGTCCTAGAAGACAAGGCCAGTCACGGTCGCCTAGCGCTCATTCTAGGCAGTCCACCCACCCATGAGGGGAAACATGGAGAACAAGGAAGCTTCCCTGTCTGAGACACGTATGGAAGCCAAGAAATCCAGGGTCATGAGACCTGCCCAATGAAGCAGAAAGACGTTTGGAGAGAGATACCATCATGACACGGATCTGCAGGAAGTGTGTCCCTGAAGGACTGGGAAGTCATCTTTGTTGAAGACATTGGGCCAGAGCGAGAGGCATCCAGGCCCCTGAGAAACAGGTGAGGCAGAGCAAGAGGGAGGATAGAGCAGAGGCCAGAGCCCCGGCAGGATACAGCGCCGTGCCACCACCACGGGCATAAGGGGAGGGCTTCCAAAAGGGTGGCTTGTCCAGAGAGGCCAGCGTTCCAGTGACAGTGACAGGGATTGTTGCCATCTCCCATTCCCGGCTGCTTCTTCTACACGGTATGGTGGTGTGGCTTCATTTCTCAGAGAAGAGCCGTGAAAAGGTACAACCATCTTCTCTGATGTGGTCCTGCTTCCCTACTGCGGGACAAAGAGCTCCTGTGGGGCTCTTTTCCTTGGTTGCTGTGTGGTCATGTTGATCTTAGAAAAGAGGCAGCTCATGATGGGGATGAGATTTCAATTGCTCCGGGACCGATGCATCTCCTCACGTGGGCCAGGCCTTCACACACCCAAAGCGGATCCGCGGCGGCGAAAACGATTGACAGCCGGCCTCATGACCCAGGCAGAGACGCAGAAAGAGGCTCAGCAAAGACAGGCCGACATGCCAGAAATCGCCTTGTGCTGCACAGGGCACATTCAGCCAAAGACACACACGCAGAGGGGCACGCACACACTAACCGACAGAGAGAGGGAAAGAAAGACACAGAGACTGAGAGACAGAGAGAGAAGAGAGGATGGGAGACACACACACATGCGCGCACACATACACGCACACACACACACACAGAAACAGAGTCATACAGCAGAGGCATGGAAACACACCCCCCCCAGGCAACCCCTGAGGCTGCGGGGTTCTGCTCTCGAGGAGAACGACCCTGGGGTGAGAGAACAGCCCAGGGGCACGCAGGCCGACCTGTCCTCGAGATGACGGCGGCACGACTTTTGGGGAGACTCACCCCAACAGCGTCCGGGCAGGCCTGAGGCTGGGATGCCGTGCTGCTTCCCCCGGACTCCGCCTGGGGTTTCCTCATCCTGGTCGGCCCTTTGCGACTCCTGGCATCCGGAGACGTTCCCGTCGACCCCGTGGAGAGGTCAGACCGGAGCCTCAGAGCCCCGCCACCCAAGCACTGCCACGGAGGGCTCCTGCTCTGCCAAGCCTCAGGGACGGGTTTCTAAGACAACCGTGGGAAGCACTGTGACGGCAGAAGCCGCTCGCGCCTCGCGCATGCGCATTGGCTGGACCGACTCGCGCTCCGCTCCTGGCAGTCAGGCTGCGTCCCCTTTAAATAATGCCCCCGCTGCGCGGCTGCAGCGAGGCTCCTGCTGCAGCCGCGGCGGCGTGTGGATACGGGGTCCAGCTTGGGACGCCGTGGGAGATGGGGCCGCCGGTGCCCTGTCTCAGGGCCAAACCCCCAGGAGTCCCGCCCTCAGGATCTCCTTGAGCCGACTTCCACGGAGGGAAGGGGAGCTTCAGGACGCCTGCTGTGTTCTGGGGACTCCCGTTCAGATCCGATTTTGGCCCCCTCCCAGTGAGATAGGATGGGCTCACCACATCTGGTGAGGCAGGCAGGGCCTCGCTGCAGCGCAGAATGATCCCATAGGTCTCAAGGCGTAGCGTCAGCTGAAACTTCACTGATCCATCAGCCCTCTGCCTCCCTCCTCCTTCGAAAGAGCAGTGGCCTGCTCCGCTTCTAAAAGCCCTGGGGCTCCGGAAAGCCGACCGCGCTTTACAGGACACGTGCAGGCAGGAACAGGGGCGAATCCGAGGTGGAGACCATGTGACCACGCGTGGCACTGGCGTATCCCACAGCAGATGGTGTGAACGTGTGTCACCGGAGGCATACCGGGAGACGGCGAAACAAACGGTGGTGTCCAGGCATGTGCCAGTGGAAGGGGGGAACAAGTGACCTTTCGGTCAATGCCAAGGGAAATCAAAGGACACCTGGGACTCGGTGGGTGGGGGGCCTGTGCCTGACCCAAGCCAGGTTTTCCAATGCCTATCAGAGGAGCAAAGAATCTTCTGCAGAATTCGCCCCGCCCCCAACCCTCCTCCTCCCTGGTAGCCCTGACGCAACTTCCCCTGCACCCAGCCCCAGCCCCAGCCCCAGCCCCAGCCCCAGCCCCAGACACAGACCCAGCCCCAGCCCCAGCCCCAGCCCAGTCCCTCTGGTTCCCTGACATTCGTTTGGGCCACAAGATCAAGGGAGTCAGTCCACCCAGGAGCAGAGGAGAGGATGTCCCTCAAGAATGAGACAGGAAGTGCAGAGGAAATGCGACACCACCTGTCCTAGAAGACAAGGCCAGTCACGGTCGCCTAGCGCTCATTCTAGGCAATCCACCCACCCATGAGGGGAAACATGGAGAACAAGGAAGCTTCCCTGTCTGAGACACGTATGGAAGCCAAGAAATCCAGGGTCATGAGACCTGCCCAATGAAGCAGAAAGACGTTTGGAGAGAGATACCATCATGACACGGATCTGCAGGAAGTGTGTCCCTGACGGACTGGGAAGTCATCTTTGTTGAAGACATTGGGCCAGAGCGAGAGGCATCCAGGCCCCTGAGAAACAGGTGAGGCAGAGCAAGAGGGAGGATAGAGCAGAGGCCAGAGCCCCGGCAGGATACAGCGCCGTGCCACCACCACGGGCATAAGGGGAGGGCTTCCAAAAGGGTGGCTTGTCCAGAGAGGCCAGCGTTCCAGTGACAGTGACAGGGATTGTTGCCATCTCCCATTCCCGGCTGCTTCTTCTACACGGTATGGTGGTGTGGCTTCATTTCTCAGAGAAGAGCCGTGAAAAGGTACAACCATCTTCTCTGATGTGGTCCTGCTTCCCTACTGCGGGACAAAGAGCTCCTGTGGGGCTCTTTTCCTTGGTTGCTGTGTGGTCATGTTGATCTTAGAAAAGAGGCAGCTCATGATGGGGATGAGATTTCAATTGCTCCGGGACCGATGCATCTCCTCACGTGGGCCAGGCCTTCACACACCCAAAGCGGATCCGCGGCGGCGAAAACGATTGACAGCCGGCCTCATGACCCAGGCAGAGACGCAGAAAGAGGCTCAGCAAAGACAGGCCGACATGCCAGAAATCGCCTTGTGCTGCACAGGGCACATTCAGCCAAAGACACACACGCAGAGGGGCACGCACACACTAACCGACAGAGAGAGGGAAAGAAAGACACAGAGACTGAGAGACAGAGAGAGAAGAGAGGATGGGAGACACGCACACACGCGCGCACACATACACGCACACACACACACACAGAAACAGAGTCATACAGCAGAGGCATGGAAACACAACCCCCCCAGGCAACCCCTGAGGCTGCGGGGTTCTGCTCTCGACGAGAACGACCCTGGGGTGAGAGAAGAGCCCAGGGGCACGCAGGCCGACCTGTCCTCGAGATGACGGCGGCACGACTTTTGGGGAGACTCACCCCAACAGCGTCCGGGCAGGCCTGAGGCTGGGATACCGTGCTGCTTCCCCCGGACTCCGCCTGGGGTTTCCTCATCCTGGTCGGCCCTTTGCGACTCCTGGCATCCGGAGACGTTCCCGTCGACCCCGTGGAGAGGTCAGACCGGAGCCTCAGAGCCCCGCCACCCAAGCACTGCCACGGAGGGCTCCTGCTCTGCCAAGCCTCAGGGACGGGTTTCTAAGACAACCGTGGGAAGCACTGTGACGGCAGAAGCCGCTCGCGCCTCGCGCATGCGCATTGGCTGGACCGACTCGCGCTCCGCTCCTGGCAGTCAGGCTGCGTCCCCTTTAAATAATGCCCCCGCTGCGCGGCTGCAGCGAGGCTCCTGCTGCAGCCGCGGCGGCGTGTGGATACGGGGTCCAGCTTGGGACGCCGTGGGAGATGGGGCCGCCGGTGCCCTGTCTCAGGGCCAAACCCCCAGGAGTCCCGCCCTCAGGATCTCCTTGAGCCGACTTCCACGGAGGGAAGGGGAGCTTCAGGACGCCTGCTGTGTTCTGGGGACTCCCGTTCAGATCCGATTTTGGCCCCCTCCCAGTGAGATAGGATGGGCTCACCACATCTGGTGAGGCAGGCAGGGCCTCGCTGCAGCACAGAATGATCCCATAGGTCTCAAGGCGTAGCGTCAGCTGAAACTTCACTGATCCATCAGCCCTCTGCCTCCCTCCTCCTTCGAAAGAGCAGTGGCCTGCTCCGCTTCTAAAAGCCCTGGGGCTCCGGAAAGCCGACCGCGCTTTACAGGACACGTGCAGGCAGGAACAGGGGCGAATCCGAGGTGGAGACCATGTGACCACGCGTGGCACTGGCGTATCCCACAGCAGATGGTGTGAACGTGTGTCACCGGAGGCATACCGGGAGACGGCGAAACAAACGGTGGTGTCCAGGCATGTGCCAGTGGAAGGGGGGAACAAGTGACCTTTCGGTCAATGCCAAGGGAAATCAAAGGACACCTGGGACTCGGTGGGTGGGGGGCCTGTGCCTGACCCAAGCCAGGTTTTCCAATGCCTATCAGAGGAGCAAAGAATCTTCTGCAGAATTCGCCCCGCCCCCAACCCTCCTCCTCCCTGGTAGCCCTGACGCAACTTCCCCTGCACCCAGCCCCAGCCCCAGCCCCAGCCCCAGCCCCAGCCCCAGACACAGACCCAGCCCCAGCCCCAGCCCCAGCCCAGTCCCTCTGGTTCCCTGACATTCGTTTGGGCCACAAGATCAAGGGAGTCAGTCCACCCAGGAGCAGAGGAGAGGATGTCCCTCCAGAATGAGACAGGAAGTGCAGAGGAAATGCGACACCACCTGTCCTAGAAGACAAGGCCAGTCACGGTCGCCTAGCGCTCATTCTAGGCAATCCACCCACCCATGAGGGGAAACATGGAGAACAAGGAAGCTTCCCTGTCTGAGACACGTATGGAAGCCAAGAAATCCAGGGTCATGAGACCTGCCCAATGAAGCAGAAAGACGTTTGGAGAGAGATACCATCATGACACGGATCTGCAGGAAGTGTGTCCCTGACGGACTGGGAAGTCATCTTTGTTGAAGACATTGGGCCAGAGCGAGAGGCATCCAGGCCCCTGAGAAACAGGTGAGGCAGAGCAAGAGGGAGGATAGAGCAGAGGCCAGAGCCCCGGCAGGATACAGCGCCGTGCCACCACCACGGGCATAAGGGGAGGGCTTCCAAAAGGGTGGCTTGTCCAGAGAGGCCAGCGTTCCAGTGACAGTGACAGGGATTGTTGCCATCTCCCATTCCCGGCTGCTTCTTCTACACGGTATGGTGGTGTGGCTTCATTTCTCAGAGAAGAGCCGTGAAAAGGTACAACCATCTTCTCTGATGTGGTCCTGCTTCCCTACTGCGGGACAAAGAGCTCCTGTGGGGCTCTTTTCCTTGGTTGCTGTGTGGTCATGTTGATCTTAGAAAAGAGGCAGCTCATGATGGGGATGAGATTTCAATTGCTCCGGGACCGATGCATCTCCTCACGTGGGCCAGGCCTTCACACACCCAAAGCGGATCCGCGGCGGCGAAAACGATTGACAGCCGGCCTCATGACCCAGGCAGAGACGCAGAAAGAGGCTCAGCAAAGACAGGCCGACATGCCAGAAATCGCCTTGTGCTGCACAGGGCACATTCAGCCAAAGACACACACGCAGAGGGGCACGCACACACTAACCGACAGAGAGAGGGAAAGAAAGACACAGAGACTGAGAGACAGAGAGAGAAGAGAGGATGGGAGACACGCACACACGCGCGCACACATACACGCACACACACACACACAGAAACAGAGTCATACAGCAGAGGCATGGAAACACAACCCCCCCAGGCAACCCCTGAGGCTGCGGGGTTCTGCTCTCGACGAGAACGACCCTGGGGTGAGAGAAGAGCCCAGGGGCACGCAGGCCGACCTGTCCTCGAGATGACGGCGGCACGACTTTTGGGGAGACTCACCCCAACAGCGTCCGGGCAGGCCTGAGGCTGGGATGCCGTGCTGCTTCCCCCGGACTCCGCCTGGGGTTTCCTCATCCTGGTCGGCCCTTTGCGACTCCTGGCATCCGGAGACGTTCCCGTCGACCCCGTGGAGAGGTCAGACCGGAGCCTCAGAGCCCCGCCACCCAAGCACTGCCACGGAGGGCTCCTGCTCTGCCAAGCCTCAGGGACGGGTTTCTAAGACAACCGTGGGAAGCACTGTGACGGCAGAAGCCGCTCGCGCCTCGCGCATGCGCATTGGCTGGACCGACTCGCGCTCCGCTCCTGGCAGTCAGGCTGCGTCCCCTTTAAATAATGCCCCCGCTGCGCGGCTGCAGCGAGGCTCCTGCTGCAGCCGCGGCGGCGTGTGGATACGGGGTCCAGCTTGGGACGCCGTGGGAGATGGGGCCGCCGGTGCCCTGTCTCAGGGCCAAACCCCCAGGAGTCCCGCCCTCAGGATCTCCTTGAGCCGACTTCCACGGAGGGAAGGGGAGCTTCAGGACGCCTGCTGTGTTCTGGGGACTCCCGTTCAGATCCGATTTTGGCCCCCTCCCAGTGAGATAGGATGGGCTCACCACATCTGGTGAGGCAGGCAGGGCCTCGCTGCAGCACAGAATGATCCCATAGGTCTCAAGGCGTAGCGTCAGCTGAAACTTCACTGATCCATCAGCCCTCTGCCTCCCTCCTCCTTCGAAAGAGCAGTGGCCTGCTCCGCTTCTAAAAGCCCTGGGGCTCCGGAAAGCCGACCGCGCTTTACAGGACACGTGCAGGCAGGAACAGGGGCGAATCCGAGGTGGAGACCATGTGACCACGCGTGGCACTGGCGTATCCCACAGCAGATGGTGTGAACGTGTGTCACCGGAGGCATACCGGGAGACGGCGAAACAAACGGTGGTGTCCAGGCATGTGCCAGTGGAAGGGGGGAACAAGTGACCTTTCGGTCAATGCCAAGGGAAATCAAAGGACACCTGGGACTCGGTGGGTGGGGGGCCTGTGCCTGACCCAAGCCAGGTTTTCCAATGCCTATCAGAGGAGCAAAGAATCTTCTGCAGAATTCGCCCCGCCCCCAACCCTCCTCCTCCCTGGTAGCCCTGACGCAACTTCCCCTGCACCCAGCCCCAGCCCCAGCCCCAGCCCCAGCCCCAGCCCCAGACACAGACCCAGCCCCAGCCCCAGCCCCAGCCCAGTCCCTCTGGTTCCCTGACATTCGTTTGGGCCACAAGATCAAGGGAGTCAGTCCACCCAGGAGCAGAGGAGAGGATGTCCCTCCAGAATGAGACAGGAAGTGCAGAGGAAATGCGACACCACCTGTCCTAGAAGACAAGGCCAGTCACGGTCGCCTAGCGCTCATTCTAGGCAATCCACCCACCCATGAGGGGAAACATGGAGAACAAGGAAGCTTCCCTGTCTGAGACACGTATGGAAGCCAAGAAATCCAGGGTCATGAGACCTGCCCAATGAAGCAGAAAGACGTTTGGAGAGAGATACCATCATGACACGGATCTGCAGGAAGTGTGTCCCTGACGGACTGGGAAGTCATCTTTGTTGAAGACATTTGGCCAGAGCGAGAGGCATCCAGGCCCCTGAGAAACAGGTGAGGCAGAGCAAGAGGGAGGATAGAGCAGAGGCCAGAGCCCCGGCAGGATACAGCGCCGTGCCACCACCACGGGCATAAGGGGAGGGCTTCCAAAAGGGTGGCTTGTCCAGAGAGGCCAGCGTTCCAGTGACAGTGACAGGGATTGTTGCCATCTCCCATTCCCGGCTGCTTCTTCTACACGGTATGGTGGTGTGGCTTCATTTCTCAGAGAAGAGCCGTGAAAAGGTACAACCATCTTCTCTGATGTGGTCCTGCTTCCCTACTGCGGGACAAAGAGCTCCTGTGGGGCTCTTTTCCTTGGTTGCTGTGTGGTCATGTTGATCTTAGAAAAGAGGCAGCTCATGATGGGGATGAGATTTCAATTGCTCCGGGACCGATGCATCTCCTCACGTGGGCCAGGCCTTCACACACCCAAAGCGGATCCGCGGCGGCGAAAACGATTGACAGCCGGCCTCATGACCCAGGCAGAGACGCAGAAAGAGGCTCAGCAAAGACAGGCCGACATGCCAGAAATCGCCTTGTGCTGCACAGGGCACATTCAGCCAAAGACACACACGCAGAGGGGCACGCACACACTAACCGACAGAGAGAGGGAAAGAAAGACACAGAGACTGAGAGACAGAGAGAGAAGAGAGGATGGGAGACACGCACACACGCGCGCACACATACACGCACACACACACACACAGAAACAGAGTCATACAGCAGAGGCATGGAAACACACCCCCCCCAGGCAACCCCTGAGGCTGCGGGGTTCTGCTCTCGACGAGAACGACCCTGGGGTGAGAGAAGAGCCCAGGGGCACGCAGGCCGACCTGTCCTCGAGATGACGGCGGCACGACTTTTGGGGAGACTCACCCCAACAGCGTCCGGGCAGGCCTGAGGCTGGGATGCCGTGCTGCTTCCCCCGGACTCCGCCTGGGGTTTCCTCATCCTGGTCGGCCCTTTGCGACTCCTGGCATCCGGAGACGTTCCCGTCGACCCCGTGGAGAGGTCAGACCGGAGCCTCAGAGCCCCGCCACCCAAGCACTGCCACGGAGGGCTCCTGCTCTGCCAAGCCTCAGGGACGGGTTTCTAAGACAACCGTGGGAAGCACTGTGACGGCAGAAGCCGCTCGCGCCTCGCGCATGCGCATTGGCTGGACCGACTCGCGCTCCGCTCCTGGCAGTCAGGCTGCGTCCCCTTTAAATAATGCCCCCGCTGCGCGGCTGCAGCGAGGCTCCTGCTGCAGCCGCGGCGGCGTGTGGATACGGGGTCCAGCTTGGGACGCCGTGGGAGATGGGGCCGCCGGTGCCCTGTCTCAGGGCCAAACCCCCAGGAGTCCCGCCCTCAGGATCTCCTTGAGCCGACTTCCACGGAGGGAAGGGGAGCTTCAGGACGCCTGCTGTGTTCTGGGGACTCCCGTTCAGATCCGATTTTGGCCCCCTCCCAGTGAGATAGGATGGGCTCACCACATCTGGTGAGGCAGGCAGGGCCTCGCTGCAGCGCAGAATGATCCCATAGGTCTCAAGGCGTAGCGTCAGCTGAAACTTCACTGATCCATCAGCCCTCTGCCTCCCTCCTCCTTCGAAAGAGCAGTGGCCTGCTCCGCTTCTAAAAGCCCTGGGGCTCCGGAAAGCCGACCGCGCTTTACAGGACACGTGCAGGCAGGAACAGGGGCGAATCCGAGGTGGAGACCATGTGACCACGCGTGGCACTGGCGTATCCCACAGCAGATGGTGTGAACGTGTGTCACCGGAGGCATACCGGGAGACGGCGAAACAAACGGTGGTGTCCAGGCATGTGCCAGTGGAAGGGGGGAACAAGTGACCTTTCGGTCAATGCCAAGGGAAATCAAAGGACACCTGGGACTCGGTGGGTGGGGGGCCTGTGCCTGACCCAAGCCAGGTTTTCCAATGCCTATCAGAGGAGCAAAGAATCTTCTGCAGAATTCGCCCCGCCCCCAACCCTCCTCCTCCCTGGTAGCCCTGACGCAACTTCCCCTGCACCCAGCCCCAGCCCCAGCCCCAGCCCCAGCCCCAGCCCCAGACACAGACCCAGCCCCAGCCCCAGCCCCAGCCCAGTCCCTCTGGTTCCCTGACATTCGTTTGGGCCACAAGATCAAGGGAGTCAGTCCACCCAGGAGCAGAGGAGAGGATGTCCCTCCAGAATGAGACAGGAAGTGCAGAGGAAATGCGACACCACCTGTCCTAGAAGACAAGGCCAGTCACGGTCGCCTAGCGCTCATTCTAGGCAGTCCACCCACCCATGAGGGGAAACATGGAGAACAAGGAAGCTTCCCTGTCTGAGACACGTATGGAAGCCAAGAAATCCAGGGTCATGAGACCTGCCCAATGAAGCAGAAAGACGTTTGGAGAGAGATACCATCATGACACGGATCTGCAGGAAGTGTGTCCCTGACGGACTGGGAAGTCATCTTTGTTGAAGACATTGGGCCAGAGCGAGAGGCATCCAGGCCCCTGAGAAACAGGTGAGGCAGAGCAAGAGGGAGGATAGAGCAGAGGCCAGAGCCCCGGCAGGATACAGCGCCGTGCCACCACCACGGGCATAAGGGGAGGGCTTCCAAAAGGGTGGCTTGTCCAGAGAGGCCAGCGTTCCAGTGACAGTGACAGGGATTGTTGCCATCTCCCATTCCCGGCTGCTTCTTCTACACGGTATGGTGGTGTGGCTTCATTTCTCAGAGAAGAGCCGTGAAAAGGTACAACCATCTTCTCTGATGTGGTCCTGCTTCCCTACTGCGGGACAAAGAGCTCCTGTGGGGCTCTTTTCCTTGGTTGCTGTGTGGTCATGTTGATCTTAGAAAAGAGGCAGCTCATGATGGGGATGAGATTTCAATTGCTCCGGGACCGATGCATCTCCTCACGTGGGCCAGGCCTTCACACACCCAAAGCGGATCCGCGGCGGCGAAAACGATTGACAGCCGGCCTCATGACCCAGGCAGAGACGCAGAAAGAGGCTCAGCAAAGACAGGCCGACATGCCAGAAATCGCCTTGTGCTGCACAGGGCACATTCAGCCAAAGACACACACGCAGAGGGGCACGCACACACTAACCGACAGAGAGAGGGAAAGAAAGACACAGAGACTGAGAGACAGAGAGAGAAGAGAGGATGGGAGACACGCACACACGCGCGCACACATACACGCACACACACACACACAGAAACAGAGTCATACAGCAGAGGCATGGAAACACACCCCCCCAGGCAACCCCTGAGGCTGCGGGGTTCTGCTCTCGACGAGAACGACCCTGGGGTGAGAGAAGAGCCCAGGGGCACGCAGGCCGACCTGTCCTCGAGATGACGGCGGCACGACTTTTGGGGAGACTCACCCCAACAGCGTCCGGGCAGGCCTGAGGCTGGGATGCCGTGCTGCTTCCCCCGGACTCCGCCTGGGGTTTCCTCATCCTGGTCGGCCCTTTGCGACTCCTGGCATCCGGAGACGTTCCCGTCGACCCCGTGGAGAGGTCAGACCGGAGCCTCAGAGCCCCGCCACCCAAGCACTGCCACGGAGGGCTCCTGCTCTGCCAAGCCTCAGGGACGGGTTTCTAAGACAACCGTGGGAAGCACTGTGACGGCAGAAGCCGCTCGCGCCTCGCGCATGCGCATTGGCTGGACCGACTCGCGCTCCGCTCCTGGCAGTCAGGCTGCGTCCCCTTTAAATAATGCCCCCGCTGCGCGGCTGCAGCGAGGCTCCTGCTGCAGCCGCGGCGGCGTGTGGATACGGGGTCCAGCTTGGGACGCCGTGGGAGATGGGGCCGCCGGTGCCCTGTCTCAGGGCCAAACCCCCAGGAGTCCCGCCCTCAGGATCTCCTTGAGCCGACTTCCACGGAGGGAAGGGGAGCTTCAGGACGCCTGCTGTGTTCTGGGGACTCCCGTTCAGATCCGATTTTGGCCCCCTCCCAGTGAGATAGGATGGGCTCACCACATCTGGTGAGGCAGGCAGGGCCTCGCTGCAGCGCAGAATGATCCCCTAGGTCTCAAGGCGTAGCGTCAGCTGAAACTTCACTGATCCATCAGCCCTCTGCCTCCCTCCTCCTTCGAAAGAGCAGTGGCCTGCTCCGCTTCTAAAAGCCCTGGGGCTCCGGAAAGCCGACCGCGCTTTACAGGACACGTGCAGGCAGGAACAGGGGCGAATCCGAGGTGGAGACCATGTGACCACGCGTGGCACTGGCGTATCCCACAGCAGATGGTGTGAACGTGTGTCACCGGAGGCATACCGGGAGACGGCGAAACAAACGGTGGTGTCCAGGCATGTGCCAGTGGAAGGGGGGAACAAGTGACCTTTCGGTCAATGCCAAGGGAAATCAAAGGACACCTGGGACTCGGTGGGTGGGGGGCCTGTGCCTGACCCAAGCCAGGTTTTCCAATGCCTATCAGAGGAGCAAAGAATCTTCTGCAGAATTCGCCCCGCCCCCAACCCTCCTCCTCCCTGGTAGCCCTGACGCAACTTCCCCTGCACCCAGCCCCAGCCCCAGCCCCAGCCCCAGCCCCAGCCCCAGACACAGACTCAGCCCCAGCCCCAGCCCCAGCCCAGTCCCTCTGGTTCCCTGACATTCGTTTGGGCCACAAGATCAAGGGAGTCAGTCCACCCAGGAGCAGAGGAGAGGATGTCCCTCCAGAATGAGACAGGAAGTGCAGAGGAAATGCGACACCACCTGTCCTAGAAGACAAGGCCAGTCACGGTCGCCTAGCGCTCATTCTAGGCAGTCCACCCACCCATGAGGGGAAACATGGAGAACAAGGAAGCTTCCCTGTCTGAGACACGTATGGAAGCCAAGAAATCCAGGGTCATGAGACCTGCCCAATGAAGCAGAAAGACGTTTGGAGAGAGATACCATCATGACACGGATCTGCAGGAAGTGTGTCCCTGAAGGACTGGGAAGTCATCTTTGTTGAAGACATTGGGCCAGAGCGAGAGGCATCCAGGCCCCTGAGAAACAGGTGAGGCAGAGCAAGAGGGAGGATAGAGCAGAGGCCAGAGCCCCGGCAGGATACAGCGCCGTGCCACCACCACGGGCATAAGGGGAGGGCTTCCAAAAGGGTGGCTTGTCCAGAGAGGCCAGCGTTCCAGTGACAGTGACAGGGATTGTTGCCATCTCCCATTCCCGGCTGCTTCTTCTACACGGTATGGTGGTGTGGCTTCATTTCTCAGAGAAGAGCCGTGAAAAGGTACAACCATCTTCTCTGATGTGGTCCTGCTTCCCTACTGCGGGACAAAGAGCTCCTGTGGGGCTCTTTTCCTTGGTTGCTGTGTGGTCATGTTGATCTTAGAAAAGAGGCAGCTCATGATGGGGATGAGATTTCAATTGCTCCGGGACCGATGCATCTCCTCACGTGGGCCAGGCCTTCACACACCCAAAGCGGATCCGCGGCGGCGAAAACGATTGACAGCCGGCCTCATGACCCAGGCAGAGACGCAGAAAGAGGCTCAGCAAAGACAGGCCGACATGCCAGAAATCGCCTTGTGCTGCACAGGGCACATTCAGCCAAAGACACACACGCAGAGGGGCACGCACACACTAACCGACAGAGAGAGGGAAAGAAAGACACAGAGACTGAGAGACAGAGAGAGAAGAGAGGATGGGAGACACACACACATGCGCGCACACATACACGCACACACACACACACAGAAACAGAGTCATACAGCAGAGGCATGGAAACACACCCCCCCCAGGCAACCCCTGAGGCTGCGGGGTTCTGCTCTCGAGGAGAACGACCCTGGGGTGAGAGAACAGCCCAGGGGCACGCAGGCCGACCTGTCCTCGAGATGACGGCGGCACGACTTTTGGGGAGACTCACCCCAACAGCGTCCGGGCAGGCCTGAGGCTGGGATGCCGTGCTGCTTCCCCCGGACTCCGCCTGGGGTTTCCTCATCCTGGTCGGCCCTTTGCGACTCCTGGCATCCGGAGACGTTCCCGTCGACCCCGTGGAGAGGTCAGACCGGAGCCTCAGAGCCCCGCCACCCAAGCACTGCCACGGAGGGCTCCTGCTCTGCCAAGCCTCAGGGACGGGTTTCTAAGACAACCGTGGGAAGCACTGTGACGGCAGAAGCCGCTCGCGCCTCGCGCATGCGCATTGGCTGGACCGACTCGCGCTCCGCTCCTGGCAGTCAGGCTGCGTCCCCTTTAAATAATGCCCCCGCTGCGCGGCTGCAGCGAGGCTCCTGCTGCAGCCGCGGCGGCGTGTGGATACGGGGTCCAGCTTGGGACGCCGTGGGAGATGGGGCCGCCGGTGCCCTGTCTCAGGGCCAAACCCCCAGGAGTCCCGCCCTCAGGATCTCCTTGAGCCGACTTCCACGGAGGGAAGGGGAGCTTCAGGACGCCTGCTGTGTTCTGGGGACTCCCGTTCAGATCCGATTTTGGCCCCCTCCCAGTGAGATAGGATGGGCTCACCACATCTGGTGAGGCAGGCAGGGCCTCGCTGCAGCGCAGAATGATCCCATAGGTCTCAAGGCGTAGCGTCAGCTGAAACTTCACTGATCCATCAGCCCTCTGCCTCCCTCCTCCTTCGAAAGAGCAGTGGCCTGCTCCGCTTCTAAAAGCCCTGGGGCTCCGGAAAGCCGACCGCGCTTTACAGGACACGTGCAGGCAGGAACAGGGGCGAATCCGAGGTGGAGACCATGTGACCACGCGTGGCACTGGCGTATCCCACAGCAGATGGTGTGAACGTGTGTCACCGGAGGCATACCGGGAGACGGCGAAACAAACGGTGGTGTCCAGGCATGTGCCAGTGGAAGGGGGGAACAAGTGACCTTTCGGTCAATGCCAAGGGAAATCAAAGGACACCTGGGACTCGGTGGGTGGGGGGCCTGTGCCTGACCCAAGCCAGGTTTTCCAATGCCTATCAGAGGAGCAAAGAATCTTCTGCAGAATTCGCCCCGCCCCCAACCCTCCTCCTCCCTGGTAGCCCTGACGCAACTTCCCCTGCACCCAGCCCCAGCCCCAGCCCCAGCCCCAGCCCCAGCCCCAGACACAGACCCAGCCCCAGCCCCAGCCCCAGCCCAGTCCCTCTGGTTCCCTGACATTCGTTTGGGCCACAAGATCAAGGGAGTCAGTCCACCCAGGAGCAGAGGAGAGGATGTCCCTCAAGAATGAGACAGGAAGTGCAGAGGAAATGCGACACCACCTGTCCTAGAAGACAAGGCCAGTCACGGTCGCCTAGCGCTCATTCTAGGCAATCCACCCACCCATGAGGGGAAACATGGAGAACAAGGAAGCTTCCCTGTCTGAGACACGTATGGAAGCCAAGAAATCCAGGGTCATGAGACCTGCCCAATGAAGCAGAAAGACGTTTGGAGAGAGATACCATCATGACACGGATCTGCAGGAAGTGTGTCCCTGACGGACTGGGAAGTCATCTTTGTTGAAGACATTGGGCCAGAGCGAGAGGCATCCAGGCCCCTGAGAAACAGGTGAGGCAGAGCAAGAGGGAGGATAGAGCAGAGGCCAGAGCCCCGGCAGGATACAGCGCCGTGCCACCACCACGGGCATAAGGGGAGGGCTTCCAAAAGGGTGGCTTGTCCAGAGAGGCCAGCGTTCCAGTGACAGTGACAGGGATTGTTGCCATCTCCCATTCCCGGCTGCTTCTTCTACACGGTATGGTGGTGTGGCTTCATTTCTCAGAGAAGAGCCGTGAAAAGGTACAACCATCTTCTCTGATGTGGTCCTGCTTCCCTACTGCGGGACAAAGAGCTCCTGTGGGGCTCTTTTCCTTGGTTGCTGTGTGGTCATGTTGATCTTAGAAAAGAGGCAGCTCATGATGGGGATGAGATTTCAATTGCTCCGGGACCGATGCATCTCCTCACGTGGGCCAGGCCTTCACACACCCAAAGCGGATCCGCGGCGGCGAAAACGATTGACAGCCGGCCTCATGACCCAGGCAGAGACGCAGAAAGAGGCTCAGCAAAGACAGGCCGACATGCCAGAAATCGCCTTGTGCTGCACAGGGCACATTCAGCCAAAGACACACACGCAGAGGGGCACGCACACACTAACCGACAGAGAGAGGGAAAGAAAGACACAGAGACTGAGAGACAGAGAGAGAAGAGAGGATGGGAGACACGCACACACGCGCGCACACATACACGCACACACACACACACAGAAACAGAGTCATACAGCAGAGGCATGGAAACACAACCCCCCCAGGCAACCCCTGAGGCTGCGGGGTTCTGCTCTCGACGAGAACGACCCTGGGGTGAGAGAAGAGCCCAGGGGCACGCAGGCCGACCTGTCCTCGAGATGACGGCGGCACGACTTTTGGGGAGACTCACCCCAACAGCGTCCGGGCAGGCCTGAGGCTGGGATACCGTGCTGCTTCCCCCGGACTCCGCCTGGGGTTTCCTCATCCTGGTCGGCCCTTTGCGACTCCTGGCATCCGGAGACGTTCCCGTCGACCCCGTGGAGAGGTCAGACCGGAGCCTCAGAGCCCCGCCACCCAAGCACTGCCACGGAGGGCTCCTGCTCTGCCAAGCCTCAGGGACGGGTTTCTAAGACAACCGTGGGAAGCACTGTGACGGCAGAAGCCGCTCGCGCCTCGCGCATGCGCATTGGCTGGACCGACTCGCGCTCCGCTCCTGGCAGTCAGGCTGCGTCCCCTTTAAATAATGCCCCCGCTGCGCGGCTGCAGCGAGGCTCCTGCTGCAGCCGCGGCGGCGTGTGGATACGGGGTCCAGCTTGGGACGCCGTGGGAGATGGGGCCGCCGGTGCCCTGTCTCAGGGCCAAACCCCCAGGAGTCCCGCCCTCAGGATCTCCTTGAGCCGACTTCCACGGAGGGAAGGGGAGCTTCAGGACGCCTGCTGTGTTCTGGGGACTCCCGTTCAGATCCGATTTTGGCCCCCTCCCAGTGAGATAGGATGGGCTCACCACATCTGGTGAGGCAGGCAGGGCCTCGCTGCAGCACAGAATGATCCCATAGGTCTCAAGGCGTAGCGTCAGCTGAAACTTCACTGATCCATCAGCCCTCTGCCTCCCTCCTCCTTCGAAAGAGCAGTGGCCTGCTCCGCTTCTAAAAGCCCTGGGGCTCCGGAAAGCCGACCGCGCTTTACAGGACACGTGCAGGCAGGAACAGGGGCGAATCCGAGGTGGAGACCATGTGACCACGCGTGGCACTGGCGTATCCCACAGCAGATGGTGTGAACGTGTGTCACCGGAGGCATACCGGGAGACGGCGAAACAAACGGTGGTGTCCAGGCATGTGCCAGTGGAAGGGGGGAACAAGTGACCTTTCGGTCAATGCCAAGGGAAATCAAAGGACACCTGGGACTCGGTGGGTGGGGGGCCTGTGCCTGACCCAAGCCAGGTTTTCCAATGCCTATCAGAGGAGCAAAGAATCTTCTGCAGAATTCGCCCCGCCCCCAACCCTCCTCCTCCCTGGTAGCCCTGACGCAACTTCCCCTGCACCCAGCCCCAGCCCCAGCCCCAGCCCCAGCCCCAGCCCCAGACACAGACCCAGCCCCAGCCCCAGCCCCAGCCCAGTCCCTCTGGTTCCCTGACATTCGTTTGGGCCACAAGATCAAGGGAGTCAGTCCACCCAGGAGCAGAGGAGAGGATGTCCCTCCAGAATGAGACAGGAAGTGCAGAGGAAATGCGACACCACCTGTCCTAGAAGACAAGGCCAGTCACGGTCGCCTAGCGCTCATTCTAGGCAATCCACCCACCCATGAGGGGAAACATGGAGAACAAGGAAGCTTCCCTGTCTGAGACACGTATGGAAGCCAAGAAATCCAGGGTCATGAGACCTGCCCAATGAAGCAGAAAGACGTTTGGAGAGAGATACCATCATGACACGGATCTGCAGGAAGTGTGTCCCTGACGGACTGGGAAGTCATCTTTGTTGAAGACATTGGGCCAGAGCGAGAGGCATCCAGGCCCCTGAGAAACAGGTGAGGCAGAGCAAGAGGGAGGATAGAGCAGAGGCCAGAGCCCCGGCAGGATACAGCGCCGTGCCACCACCACGGGCATAAGGGGAGGGCTTCCAAAAGGGTGGCTTGTCCAGAGAGGCCAGCGTTCCAGTGACAGTGACAGGGATTGTTGCCATCTCCCATTCCCGGCTGCTTCTTCTACACGGTATGGTGGTGTGGCTTCATTTCTCAGAGAAGAGCCGTGAAAAGGTACAACCATCTTCTCTGATGTGGTCCTGCTTCCCTACTGCGGGACAAAGAGCTCCTGTGGGGCTCTTTTCCTTGGTTGCTGTGTGGTCATGTTGATCTTAGAAAAGAGGCAGCTCATGATGGGGATGAGATTTCAATTGCTCCGGGACCGATGCATCTCCTCACGTGGGCCAGGCCTTCACACACCCAAAGCGGATCCGCGGCGGCGAAAACGATTGACAGCCGGCCTCATGACCCAGGCAGAGACGCAGAAAGAGGCTCAGCAAAGACAGGCCGACATGCCAGAAATCGCCTTGTGCTGCACAGGGCACATTCAGCCAAAGACACACACGCAGAGGGGCACGCACACACTAACCGACAGAGAGAGGGAAAGAAAGACACAGAGACTGAGAGACAGAGAGAGAAGAGAGGATGGGAGACACGCACACACGCGCGCACACATACACGCACACACACACACACAGAAACAGAGTCATACAGCAGAGGCATGGAAACACACCCCCCCCAGGCAACCCCTGAGGCTGCGGGGTTCTGCTCTCGACGAGAACGACCCTGGGGTGAGAGAAGAGCCCAGGGGCACGCAGGCCGACCTGTCCTCGAGATGACGGCGGCACGACTTTTGGGGAGACTCACCCCAACAGCGTCCGGGCAGGCCTGAGGCTGGGATGCCGTGCTGCTTCCCCCGGACTCCGCCTGGGGTTTCCTCATCCTGGTCGGCCCTTTGCGACTCCTGGCATCCGGAGACGTTCCCGTCGACCCCGTGGAGAGGTCAGACCGGAGCCTCAGAGCCCCGCCACCCAAGCACTGCCACGGAGGGCTCCTGCTCTGCCAAGCCTCAGGGACGGGTTTCTAAGACAACCGTGGGAAGCACTGTGACGGCAGAAGCCGCTCGCGCCTCGCGCATGCGCATTGGCTGGACCGACTCGCGCTCCGCTCCTGGCAGTCAGGCTGCGTCCCCTTTAAATAATGCCCCCGCTGCGCGGCTGCAGCGAGGCTCCTGCTGCAGCCGCGGCGGCGTGTGGATACGGGGTCCAGCTTGGGACGCCGTGGGAGATGGGGCCGCCGGTGCCCTGTCTCAGGGCCAAACCCCCAGGAGTCCCGCCCTCAGGATCTCCTTGAGCCGACTTCCACGGAGGGAAGGGGAGCTTCAGGACGCCTGCTGTGTTCTGGGGACTCCCGTTCAGATCCGATTTTGGCCCCCTCCCAGTGAGATAGGATGGGCTCACCACATCTGGTGAGGCAGGCAGGGCCTCGCTGCAGCACAGAATGATCCCATAGGTCTCAAGGCGTAGCGTCAGCTGAAACTTCACTGATCCATCAGCCCTCTGCCTCCCTCCTCCTTCGAAAGAGCAGTGGCCTGCTCCGCTTCTAAAAGCCCTGGGGCTCCGGAAAGCCGACCGCGCTTTACAGGACACGTGCAGGCAGGAACAGGGGCGAATCCGAGGTGGAGACCATGTGACCACGCGTGGCACTGGCGTATCCCACAGCAGATGGTGTGAACGTGTGTCACCGGAGGCATACCGGGAGACGGCGAAACAAACGGTGGTGTCCAGGCATGTGCCAGTGGAAGGGGGGAACAAGTGACCTTTCGGTCAATGCCAAGGGAAATCAAAGGACACCTGGGACTCGGTGGGTGGGGGGCCTGTGCCTGACCCAAGCCAGGTTTTCCAATGCCTATCAGAGGAGCAAAGAATCTTCTGCAGAATTCGCCCCGCCCCCAACCCTCCTCCTCCCTGGTAGCCCTGACGCAACTTCCCCTGCACCCAGCCCCAGCCCCAGCCCCAGCCCCAGCCCCAGCCCCAGACACAGACCCAGCCCCAGCCCCAGCCCCAGCCCAGTCCCTCTGGTTCCCTGACATTCGTTTGGGCCACAAGATCAAGGGAGTCAGTCCACCCAGGAGCAGAGGAGAGGATGTCCCTCCAGAATGAGACAGGAAGTGCAGAGGAAATGCGACACCACCTGTCCTAGAAGACAAGGCCAGTCACGGTCGCCTAGCGCTCATTCTAGGCAATCCACCCACCCATGAGGGGAAACATGGAGAACAAGGAAGCTTCCCTGTCTGAGACACGTATGGAAGCCAAGAAATCCAGGGTCATGAGACCTGCCCAATGAAGCAGAAAGACGTTTGGAGAGAGATACCATCATGACACGGATCTGCAGGAAGTGTGTCCCTGACGGACTGGGAAGTCATCTTTGTTGAAGACATTGGGCCAGAGCGAGAGGCATCCAGGCCCCTGAGAAACAGGTGAGGCAGAGCAAGAGGGAGGATAGAGCAGAGGCCAGAGCCCCGGCAGGATACAGCGCCGTGCCACCACCACGGGCATAAGGGGAGGGCTTCCAAAAGGGTGGCTTGTCCAGAGAGGCCAGCGTTCCAGTGACAGTGACAGGGATTGTTGCCATCTCCCATTCCCGGCTGCTTCTTCTACACGGTATGGTGGTGTGGCTTCATTTCTCAGAGAAGAGCCGTGAAAAGGTACAACCATCTTCTCTGATGTGGTCCTGCTTCCCTACTGCGGGACAAAGAGCTCCTGTGGGGCTCTTTTCCTTGGTTGCTGTGTGGTCATGTTGATCTTAGAAAAGAGGCAGCTCATGATGGGGATGAGATTTCAATTGCTCCGGGACCGATGCATCTCCTCACGTGGGCCAGGCCTTCACACACCCAAAGCGGATCCGCGGCGGCGAAAACGATTGACAGCCGGCCTCATGACCCAGGCAGAGACGCAGAAAGAGGCTCAGCAAAGACAGGCCGACATGCCAGAAATCGCCTTGTGCTGCACAGGGCACATTCAGCCAAAGACACACACGCAGAGGGGCACGCACACACTAACCGACAGAGAGAGGGAAAGAAAGACACAGAGACTGAGAGACAGAGAGAGAAGAGAGGATGGGAGACACGCACACACGCGCGCACACATACACGCACACACACACACACAGAAACAGAGTCATACAGCAGAGGCATGGAAACACACCCCCCCAGGCAACCCCTGAGGCTGCGGGGTTCTGCTCTCGACGAGAACGACCCTGGGGTGAGAGAAGAGCCCAGGGGCACGCAGGCCGACCTGTCCTCGAGATGACGGCGGCACGACTTTTGGGGAGACTCACCCCAACAGCGTCCGGGCAGGCCTGAGGCTGGGATGCCGTGCTGCTTCCCCCGGACTCCGCCTGGGGTTTCCTCATCCTGGTCGGCCCTTTGCGACTCCTGGCATCCGGAGACGTTCCCGTCGACCCCGTGGAGAGGTCAGACCGGAGCCTCAGAGCCCCGCCACCCAAGCACTGCCACGGAGGGCTCCTGCTCTGCCAAGCCTCAGGGACGGGTTTCTAAGACAACCGTGGGAAGCACTGTGACGGCAGAAGCCGCTCGCGCCTCGCGCATGCGCATTGGCTGGACCGACTCGCGCTCCGCTCCTGGCAGTCAGGCTGCGTCCCCTTTAAATAATGCCCCCGCTGCGCGGCTGCAGCGAGGCTCCTGCTGCAGCCGCGGCGGCGTGTGGATACGGGGTCCAGCTTGGGACGCCGTGGGAGATGGGGCCGCCGGTGCCCTGTCTCAGGGCCAAACCCCCAGGAGTCCCGCCCTCAGGATCTCCTTGAGCCGACTTCCACGGAGGGAAGGGGAGCTTCAGGACGCCTGCTGTGTTCTGGGGACTCCCGTTCAGATCCGATTTTGGCCCCCTCCCAGTGAGATAGGCTGGGCTCACCACATCTGGTGAGGCAGGCAGGGCCTCGCTGCAGCGCAGAATGATCCCATAGGTCTCAAGGCGTAGCGTCAGCTGAAACTTCACTGATCCATCAGCCCTCTGCCTCCCTCCTCCTTCGAAAGAGCAGTGGCCTGCTCCGCTTCTAAAAGCCCTGGGGCTCCGGAAAGCCGACCGCGCTTTACAGGACACGTGCAGGCAGGAACAGGGGCGAATCCGAGGTGGAGACCATGTGACCACGCGTGGCACTGGCGTATCCCACAGCAGATGGTGTGAACGTGTGTCACCGGAGGCATACCGGGAGACGGCGAAACAAACGGTGGTGTCCAGGCATGTGCCAGTGGAAGGGGGGAACAAGTGACCTTTCGGTCAATGCCAAGGGAAATCAAAGGACACCTGGGACTCGGTGGGTGGGGGGCCTGTGCCTGACCCAAGCCAGGTTTTCCAATGCCTATCAGAGGAGCAAAGAATCTTCTGCAGAATTCGCCCCGCCCCCAACCCTCCTCCTCCCTGGTAGCCCTGACGCAACTTCCCCTGCACCCAGCCCCAGCCCCAGCCCCAGCCCCAGCCCCAGCCCCAGACACAGACCCAGCCCCAGCCCCAGCCCCAGCCCAGTCCCTCTGGTTCCCTGACATTCGTTTGGGCCACAAGATCAAGGGAGTCAGTCCACCCAGGAGCAGAAGAGAGGATGTCCCTCAAGAATGAGACAGGAAGTGCAGAGGAAATGCGACACCACCTGTCCTAGAAGACAAGGCCAGTCACGGTCGCCTAGCGCTCATTCTAGGCAATCCACCCACCCATGAGGGGAAACATGGAGAACAAGGAAGCTTCCCTGTCTGAGACACGTATGGAAGCCAAGAAATCCAGGGTCATGAGACCTGCCCAATGAAGCAGAAAGACGTTTGGAGAGAGATACCATCATGACACGGATCTGCAGGAAGTGTGTCCCTGACGGACTGGGAAGTCATCTTTGTTGAAGACATTGGGCCAGAGCGAGAGGCATCCAGGCCCCTGAGAAACAGGTGAGGCAGAGCAAGAGGGAGGATAGAGCAGAGGCCAGAGCCCCGGCAGGATACAGCGCCGTGCCACCACCACGGGCATAAGGGGAGGGCTTCCAAAAGGGTGGCTTGTCCAGAGAGGCCAGCGTTCCAGTGACAGTGACAGGGATTGTTGCCATCTCCCATTCCCGGCTGCTTCTTCTACACGGTATGGTGGTGTGGCTTCATTTCTCAGAGAAGAGCCGTGAAAAGGTACAACCATCTTCTCTGATGTGGTCCTGCTTCCCTACTGCGGGACAAAGAGCTCCTGTGGGGCTCTTTTCCTTGGTTGCTGTGTGGTCATGTTGATCTTAGAAAAGAGGCAGCTCATGATGGGGATGAGATTTCAATTGCTCCGGGACCGATGCATCTCCTCACGTGGGCCAGGCCTTCACACACCCAAAGCGGATCCGCGGCGGCGAAAACGATTGACAGCCGGCCTCATGACCCAGGCAGAGACGCAGAAAGAGGCTCAGCAAAGACAGGCCGACATGCCAGAAATCGCCTTGTGCTGCACAGGGCACATTCAGCCAAAGACACACACGCAGAGGGGCACGCACACACTAACCGACAGAGAGAGGGAAAGAAAGACACAGAGACTGAGAGACAGAGAGAGAAGAGAGGATGGGAGACACGCACACACGCGCGCACACATACACGCACACACACACACACAGAAACAGAGTCATACAGCAGAGGCATGGAAACACACCCCCCCAGGCAACCCCTGAGGCTGCGGGGTTCTGCTCTCGACGAGAACGACCCTGGGGTGAGAGAAGAGCCCAGGGGCACGCAGGCCGACCTGTCCTCGAGATGACGGCGGCACGACTTTTGGGGAGACTCACCCCAACAGCGTCCGGGCAGGCCTGAGGCTGGGATGCCGTGCTGCTTCCCCCGGACTCCGCCTGGGGTTTCCTCATCCTGGTCGGCCCTTTGCGACTCCTGGCATCCGGAGACGTTCCCGTCGACCCCGTGGAGAGGTCAGACCGGAGCCTCAGAGCCCCGCCACCCAAGCACTGCCACGGAGGGCTCCTGCTCTGCCAAGCCTCAGGGACGGGTTTCTAAGACAACCGTGGGAAGCACTGTGACGGCAGAAGCCGCTCGCGCCTCGCGCATGCGCATTGGCTGGACCGACTCGCGCTCCGCTCCTGGCAGTCAGGCTGCGTCCCCTTTAAATAATGCCCCCGCTGCGCGGCTGCAGCGAGGCTCCTGCTGCAGCCGCGGCGGCGTGTGGATACGGGGTCCAGCTTGGGACGCCGTGGGAGATGGGGCCGCCGGTGCCCTGTCTCAGGGCCAAACCCCCAGGAGTCCCGCCCTCAGGATCTCCTTGAGCCGACTTCCACGGAGGGAAGGGGAGCTTCAGGACGCCTGCTGTGTTCTGGGGACTCCCGTTCAGATCCGATTTTGGCCCCCTCCCAGTGAGATAGGCTGGGCTCACCACATCTGGTGAGGCAGGCAGGGCCTCGCTGCAGCGCAGAATGATCCCATAGGTCTCAAGGCGTAGCGTCAGCTGAAACTTCACTGATCCATCAGCCCTCTGCCTCCCTCCTCCTTCGAAAGAGCAGTGGCCTGCTCCGCTTCTAAAAGCCCTGGGGCTCCGGAAAGCCGACCGCGCTTTACAGGACACGTGCAGGCAGGAACAGGGGCGAATCCGAGGTGGAGACCATGTGACCACGCGTGGCACTGGCGTATCCCACAGCAGATGGTGTGAACGTGTGTCACCGGAGGCATACCGGGAGACGGCGAAACAAACGGTGGTGTCCAGGCATGTGCCAGTGGAAGGGGGGAACAAGTGACCTTTCGGTCAATGCCAAGGGAAATCAAAGGACACCTGGGACTCGGTGGGTGGGGGGCCTGTGCCTGACCCAAGCCAGGTTTTCCAATGCCTATCAGAGGAGCAAAGAATCTTCTGCAGAATTCGCCCCGCCCCCAACCCTCCTCCTCCCTGGTAGCCCTGACGCAACTTCCCCTGCACCCAGCCCCAGCCCCAGCCCCAGCCCCAGACACAGACCCAGACACAGACCCAGCCCCAGCCCCAGCCCCAGCCCAGTCCCTCTGGTTCCCTGACATTCGTTTGGGCCACAAGATCAAGGGAGTCAGTCCACCCAGGAGCAGAGGAGAGGATGTCCCTCAAGAATGAGACAGGAAGTGCAGAGGAAATGCGACACCACCTGTCCTAGAAGACAAGGCCAGTCACGGTCGCCTAGCGCTCATTCTAGGCAGTCCACCCACCCATGAGGGGAAACATGGAGAACAAGGAAGCTTCCCTGTCTGAGACACGTATGGAAGCCAAGAAATCCAGGGTCATGAGACCTGCCCAATGAAGCAGAAAGACGTTTGGAGAGAGATACCATCATGACACGGATCTGCAGGAAGTGTGTCCCTGACGGACTGGGAAGTCATCTTTGTTGAAGACATTGGGCCAGAGCGAGAGGCATCCAGGCCCCTGAGAAACAGGTGAGGCAGAGCAAGAGGGAGGATAGAGCAGAGGCCAGAGCCCCGGCAGGATACAGCGCCGTGCCACCACCACGGGCATAAGGGGAGGGCTTCCAAAAGGGTGGCTTGTCCAGAGAGGCCAGCGTTCCAGTGACAGTGACAGGGATTGTTGCCATCTCCCATTCCCGGCTGCTTCTTCTACACGGTATGGTGGTGTGGCTTCATTTCTCAGAGAAGAGCCGTGAAAAGGTACAACCATCTTCTCTGATGTGGTCCTGCTTCCCTACTGCGGGACAAAGAGCTCCTGTGGGGCTCTTTTCCTTGGTTGCTGTGTGGTCATGTTGATCTTAGAAAAGAGGCAGCTCATGATGGGGATGAGATTTCAATTGCTCCGGGACCGATGCATCTCCTCACGTGGGCCAGGCCTTCACACACCCAAAGCGGATCCGCGGCGGCGAAAACGATTGACAGCCGGCCTCATGACCCAGGCAGAGACGCAGAAAGAGGCTCAGCAAAGACAGGCCGACATGCCAGAAATCGCCTTGTGCTGCACAGGGCACATTCAGCCAAAGACACACACGCAGAGGGGCACGCACACACTAACCGACAGAGAGAGGGAAAGAAAGACACAGAGACTGAGAGACAGAGAGAGAAGAGAGGATGGGAGACACGCACACACGCGCGCACACATACACGCACACACACACACACAGAAACAGAGTCATACAGCAGAGGCATGGAAACACACCCCCCCAGGCAACCCCTGAGGCTGCGGGGTTCTGCTCTCGACGAGAACGACCCTGGGGTGAGAGAAGAGCCCAGGGGCACGCAGGCCGACCTGTCCTCGAGATGACGGCGGCACGACTTTTGGGGAGACTCACCCCAACAGCGTCCGGGCAGGCCTGAGGCTGGGATGCCGTGCTGCTTCCCCCGGACTCCGCCTGGGGTTTCCTCATCCTGGTCGGCCCTTTGCGACTCCTGGCATCCGGAGACGTTCCCGTCGACCCCGTGGAGAGGTCAGACCGGAGCCTCAGAGCCCCGCCACCCAAGCACTGCCACGGAGGGCTCCTGCTCTGCCAAGCCTCAGGGACGGGTTTCTAAGACAACCGTGGGAAGCACTGTGACGGCAGAAGCCGCTCGCGCCTCGCGCATGCGCATTGGCTGGACCGACTCGCGCTCCGCTCCTGGCAGTCAGGCTGCGTCCCCTTTAAATAATGCCCCCGCTGCGCGGCTGCAGCGAGGCTCCTGCTGCAGCCGCGGCGGCGTGTGGATACGGGGTCCAGCTTGGGACGCCGTGGGAGATGGGGCCGCCGGTGCCCTGTCTCAGGGCCAAACCCCCAGGAGTCCCGCCCTCAGGATCTCCTTGAGCCGACTTCCACGGAGGGAAGGGGAGCTTCAGGACGCCTGCTGTGTTCTGGGGACTCCCGTTCGGATCCGATTTTGGCCCCCTCCCAGTGAGATAGGCTGGGCTCACCACATCTGGTGAGGCAGGCAGGGCCTCGCTGCAGCGCAGAATGATCCCATAGGTCTCAAGGCGTAGCGTCAGCTGAAACTTCACTGATCCATCAGCCCTCTGCCTCCCTCCTCCTTCGAAAGAGCAGTGGCCTGCTCCGCTTCTAAAAGCCCTGGGGCTCCGGAAAGCCGACCGCGCTTTACAGGACACGTGCAGGCAGGAACAGGGGCGAATCCGAGGTGGAGACCATGTGACCACGCGTGGCACTGGCGTATCCCACAGCAGATGGTGTGAACGTGTGTCACCGGAGGCATACCGGGAGACGGCGAAACAAACGGTGGTGTCCAGGCATGTGCCAGTGGAAGGGGGGAACAAGTGACCTTTCGGTCAATGCCAAGGGAAATCAAAGGACACCTGGGACTCGGTGGGTGGGGGGCCTGTGCCTGACCCAAGCCAGGTTTTCCAATGCCTATCAGAGGAGCAAAGAATCTTCTGCAGAATTCGCCCCGCCCCCAACCCTCCTCCTCCCTGGTAGCCCTGACGCAACTTCCCCTGCACCCAGCCCCAGCCCCAGCCCCAGCCCCAGCCCCAGCCCCAGCCCCAGACACAGACCCAGCCCCAGCCCCAGCCCCAGCCCAGTCCCTCTGGTTCCCTGACATTCGTTTGGGCCACAAGATCAAGGGAGTCAGTCCACCCAGGAGCAGAGGAGAGGATGTCCCTCAAGAATGAGACAGGAAGTGCAGAGGAAATGCGACACCACCTGTCCTAGAAGACAAGGCCAGTCACGGTCGCCTAGCGCTCATTCTAGGCAGTCCACCCACCCATGAGGGGAAACATGGAGAACAAGGAAGCTTCCCTGTCTGAGACACGTATGGAAGCCAAGAAATCCAGGGTCATGAGACCTGCCCAATGAAGCAGAAAGACGTTTGGAGAGAGATACCATCATGACACGGATCTGCAGGAAGTGTGTCCCTGACGGACTGGGAAGTCATCTTTGTTGAAGACATTGGGCCAGAGCGAGAGGCATCCAGGCCCCTGAGAAACAGGTGAGGCAGAGCAAGAGGGAGGATAGAGCAGAGGCCAGAGCCCCGGCAGGATACAGCGCCGTGCCACCACCACGGGCATAAGGGGAGGGCTTCCAAAAGGGTGGCTTGTCCAGAGAGGCCAGCGTTCCAGTGACAGTGACAGGGATTGTTGCCATCTCCCATTCCCGGCTGCTTCTTCTACACGGTATGGTGGTGTGGCTTCATTTCTCAGAGAAGAGCCGTGAAAAGGTACAACCATCTTCTCTGATGTGGTCCTGCTTCCCTACTGCGGGACAAAGAGCTCCTGTGGGGCTCTTTTCCTTGGTTGCTGTGTGGTCATGTTGATCTTAGAAAAGAGGCAGCTCATGATGGGGATGAGATTTCAATTGCTCCGGGACCGATGCATCTCCTCACGTGGGCCAGGCCTTCACACACCCAAAGCGGATCCGCGGCGGCGAAAACGATTGACAGCCGGCCTCATGACCCAGGCAGAGACGCAGAAAGAGGCTCAGCAAAGACAGGCCGACATGCCAGAAATCGCCTTGTGCTGCACAGGGCACATTCAGCCAAAGACACACACGCAGAGGGGCACGCACACACTAACCGACAGAGAGAGGGAAAGAAAGACACAGAGACTGAGAGACAGAGAGAGAAGAGAGGATGGGAGACACGCACACACGCGCGCACACATACACGCACACACACACACACAGAAACAGAGTCATACAGCAGAGGCATGGAAACACACCCCCCCCAGGCAACCCCTGAGGCTGCGGGGTTCTGCTCTCGACGAGAACGACCCTGGGGTGAGAGAAGAGCCCAGGGGCACGCAGGCCGACCTGTCCTCGAGATGACGGCGGCACGACTTTTGGGGAGACTCACCCCAACAGCGTCCGGGCAGGCCTGAGGCTGGGATGCCGTGCTGCTTCCCCCGGACTCCGCCTGGGGTTTCCTCATCCTGGTCGGCCCTTTGCGACTCCTGGCATCCGGAGACGTTCCCGTCGACCCCGTGGAGAGGTCAGACCGGAGCCTCAGAGCCCCGCCACCCAAGCACTGCCACGGAGGACTCCTGCTCTGCCAAGCCTCAGGGACGGGTTTCTAAGACAACCGTGGGAAGCACTGTGACGGCAGAAGCCGCTCGCGCCTCGCGCATGCGCATTGGCTGGACCGACTCGCGCTCCGCTCCTGGCAGTCAGGCTGCGTCCCCTTTAAATAATGCCCCCGCTGCGCGGCTGCAGCGAGGCTCCTGCTGCAGCCGCGGCGGCGTGTGGATACGGGGTCCAGCTTGGGACGCCGTGGGAGATGGGGCCGCCGGTGCCCTGTCTCAGGGCCAAACCCCCAGGAGTCCCGCCCTCAGGATCTCCTTGAGCCGACTTCCACGGAGGGAAGGGGAGCTTCAGGACGCCTGCTGTGTTCTGGGGACTCCCGTTCAGATCCGATTTTGGCCCCCTCCCAGTGAGATAGGATGGGCTCACCACATCTGGTGAGGCAGGCAGGGCCTCGCTGCAGCGCAGAATGATCCCATAGGTCTCAAGGCGTAGCGTCAGCTGAAACTTCACTGATCCATCAGCCCTCTGCCTCCCTCCTCCTTCGAAAGAGCAGTGGCCTGCTCCGCTTCTAAAAGCCCTGGGGCTCCGGAAAGCCGACCGCGCTTTACAGGACACGTGCAGGCAGGAACAGGGGCGAATCCGAGGTGGAGACCATGTGACCACGCGTGGCACTGGCGTATCCCACAGCAGATGGTGTGAACGTGTGTCACCGGAGGCATACCGGGAGACGGCGAAACAAACGGTGGTGTCCAGGCATGTGCCAGTGGAAGGGGGGAACAAGTGACCTTTCGGTCAATGCCAAGGGAAATCAAAGGACACCTGGGACTCGGTGGGTGGGGGGCCTGTGCCTGACCCAAGCCAGGTTTTCCAATGCCTATCAGAGGAGCAAAGAATCTTCTGCAGAATTCGCCCCGCCCCCAACCCTCCTCCTCCCTGGTAGCCCTGACGCAACTTCCCCTGCACCCAGCCCCAGCCCCAGCCCCAGCCCCAGCCCCAGCCCCAGACACAGACCCAGCCCCAGCCCCAGCCCCAGCCCAGTCCCTCTGGTTCCCTGACATTCGTTTGGGCCACAAGATCAAGGGAGTCAGTCCACCCAGGAGCAGAGGAGAGGATGTCCCTCCAGAATGAGACAGGAAGTGCAGAGGAAATGCGACACCACCTGTCCTAGAAGACAAGGCCAGTCACGGTCGCCTAGCGCTCATTCTAGGCAATCCACCCACCCATGAGGGGAAACATGGAGAACAAGGAAGCTTCCCTGTCTGAGACACGTATGGAAGCCAAGAAATCCAGGGTCATGAGACCTGCCCAATGAAGCAGAAAGACGTTTGGAGAGAGATACCATCATGACACGGATCTGCAGGAAGTGTGTCCCTGACGGACTGGGAAGTCATCTTTGTTGAAGACATTGGGCCAGAGCGAGAGGCATCCAGGCCCCTGAGAAACAGGTGAGGCAGAGCAAGAGGGAGGATAGAGCAGAGGCCAGAGCCCCGGCAGGATACAGCGCCGTGCCACCACCACGGGCATAAGGGGAGGGCTTCCAAAAGGGTGGCTTGTCCAGAGAGGCCAGCGTTCCAGTGACAGTGACAGGGATTGTTGCCATCTCCCATTCCCGGCTGCTTCTTCTACACGGTATGGTGGTGTGGCTTCATTTCTCAGAGAAGAGCCGTGAAAAGGTACAACCATCTTCTCTGATGTGGTCCTGCTTCCCTACTGCGGGACAAAGAGCTCCTGTGGGGCTCTTTTCCTTGGTTGCTGTGTGGTCATGTTGATCTTAGAAAAGAGGCAGCTCATGATGGGGATGAGATTTCAATTGCTCCGGGACCGATGCATCTCCTCACGTGGGCCAGGCCTTCACACACCCAAAGCGGATCCGCGGCGGCGAAAACGATTGACAGCCGGCCTCATGACCCAGGCAGAGACGCAGAAAGAGGCTCAGCAAAGACAGGCCGACATGCCAGAAATCGCCTTGTGCTGCACAGGGCACATTCAGCCAAAGACACACACGCAGAGGGGCACGCACACACTAACCGACAGAGAGAGGGAAAGAAAGACACAGAGACTGAGAGACAGAGAGAGAAGAGAGGATGGGAGACACGCACACACGCGCGCACACATACACGCACACACACACACACAGAAACAGAGTCATACAGCAGAGGCATGGAAACACACCCCCCCCAGGCAACCCCTGAGGCTGCGGGGTTCTGCTCTCGACGAGAACGACCCTGGGGTGAGAGAAGAGCCCAGGGGCACGCAGGCCGACCTGTCCTCGAGATGACCGCGGCACGACTTTTGGGGAGACTCACCCCAACAGCGTCCGGGCAGGCCTGAGGCTGGGATGCCGTGCTGCTTCCCCCGGACTCCGCCTGGGGTTTCCTCATCCTGGTCGGCCCTTTGCGACTCCTGGCATCCGGAGACGTTCCCGTCGACCCCGTGGAGAGGTCAGACCGGAGCCTCAGAGCCCCGCCACCCAAGCACTGCCACGGAGGGCTCCTGCTCTGCCAAGCCTCAGGGACGGGTTTCTAAGACAACCGTGGGAAGCACTGTGACGGCAGAAGCCGCTCGCGCCTCGCGCATGCGCATTGGCTGGACCGACTCGCGCTCCGCTCCTGGCAGTCAGGCTGCGTCCCCTTTAAATAATGCCCCCGCTGCGCGGCTGCAGCGAGGCTCCTGCTGCAGCCGCGGCGGCGTGTGGATACGGGGTCCAGCTTGGGACGCCGTGGGAGATGGGGCCGCCGGTGCCCTGTCTCAGGGCCAAACCCCCAGGAGTCCCGCCCTCAGGATCTCCTTGAGCCGACTTCCACGGAGGGAAGGGGAGCTTCAGGACGCCTGCTGTGTTCTGGGGACTCCCGTTCAGATCCGATTTTGGCCCCCTCCCAGTGAGATAGGCTGGGCTCACCACATCTGGTGAGGCAGGCAGGGCCTCGCTGCAGCGCAGAATGATCCCATAGGTCTCAAGGCGTAGCGTCAGCTGAAACTTCACTGATCCATCAGCCCTCTGCCTCCCTCCTCCTTCGAAAGAGCAGTGGCCTGCTCCGCTTCTAAAAGCCCTGGGGCTCCGGAAAGCCGACCGCGCTTTACAGGACACGTGCAGGCAGGAACAGGGGCGAATCCGAGGTGGAGACCATGTGACCACGCGTGGCACTGGCGTATCCCACAGCAGATGGTGTGAACGTGTGTCACCGGAGGCATACCGGGAGACGGCGAAACAAACGGTGGTGTCCAGGCATGTGCCAGTGGAAGGGGGGAACAAGTGACCTTTCGGTCAATGCCAAGGGAAATCAAAGGACACCTGGGACTCGGTGGGTGGGGGGCCTGTGCCTGACCCAAGCCAGGTTTTCCAATGCCTATCAGAGGAGCAAAGAATCTTCTGCAGAATTCGCCCCGCCCCCAACCCTCCTCCTCCCTGGTAGCCCTGACGCAACTTCCCCTGCACCCAGCCCCAGCCCCAGCCCCAGCCCCAGCCCCAGCCCCAGCCCCAGACACAGACCCAGCCCCAGCCCCAGCCCCAGCCCAGTCCCTCTGGTTCCCTGACATTCGTTTGGGCCACAAGATCAAGGGAGTCAGTCCACCCAGGAGCAGAGGAGAGGATGTCCCTCAAGAATGAGACAGGAAGTGCAGAGGAAATGCGACACCACCTGTCCTAGAAGACAAGGCCAGTCACGGTCGCCTAGCGCTCATTCTAGGCAGTCCACCCACCCATGAGGGGAAACATGGAGAACAAGGAAGCTTCCCTGTCTGAGACACGTATGGAAGCCAAGAAATCCAGGGTCATGAGACCTGCCCAATGAAGCAGAAAGACGTTTGGAGAGAGATACCATCATGACACGGATCTGCAGGAAGTGTGTCCCTGAAGGACTGGGAAGTCATCTTTGTTGAAGACATTGGGCCAGAGCGAGAGGCATCCAGGCCCCTGAGAAACAGGTGAGGCAGAGCAAGAGGGAGGATAGAGCAGAGGCCAGAGCCCCGGCAGGATACAGCGCCGTGCCACCACCACGGGCATAAGGGGAGGGCTTCCAAAAGGGTGGCTTGTCCAGAGAGGCCAGCGTTCCAGTGACAGTGACAGGGATTGTTGCCATCTCCCATTCCCGGCTGCTTCTTCTACACGGTATGGTGGTGTGGCTTCATTTCTCAGAGAAGAGCCGTGAAAAGGTACAACCATCTTCTCTGATGTGGTCCTGCTTCCCTACTGCGGGACAAAGAGCTCCTGTGGGGCTCTTTTCCTTGGTTGCTGTGTGGTCATGTTGATCTTAGAAAAGAGGCAGCTCATGATGGGGATGAGATTTCAATTGCTCCGGGACCGATGCATCTCCTCACGTGGGCCAGGCCTTCACACACCCAAAGCGGATCCGCGGCGGCGAAAACGATTGACAGCCGGCCTCATGACCCAGGCAGAGACGCAGAAAGAGGCTCAGCAAAGACAGGCCGACATGCCAGAAATCGCCTTGTGCTGCACAGGGCACATTCAGCCAAAGACACACACGCAGAGGGGCACGCACACACTAACCGACAGAGAGAGGGAAAGAAAGACACAGAGACTGAGAGACAGAGAGAGAAGAGAGGATGGGAGACACGCACACACGCGCGCACACATACACGCACACACACACACACAGAAACAGAGTCATACAGCAGAGGCATGGAAACACACCCCCCCCAGGCAACCCCTGAGGCTGCGGGGTTCTGCTCTCGACGAGAACGACCCTGGGGTGAGAGAAGAGCCCAGGGGCACGCAGGCCGACCTGTCCTCGAGATGACGGCGGCACGACTTTTGGGGAGACTCACCCCAACAGCGTCCGGGCAGGCCTGAGGCTGGGATGCCGTGCTGCTTCCCCCGGACTCCGCCTGGGGTTTCCTCATCCTGGTCGGCCCTTTGCGACTCCTGGCATCCGGAGACGTTCCCGTCGACCCCGTGGAGAGGTCAGACCGGAGCCTCAGAGCCCCGCCACCCAAGCACTGCCACGGAGGACTCCTGCTCTGCCAAGCCTCAGGGACGGGTTTCTAAGACAACCGTGGGAAGCACTGTGACGGCAGAAGCCGCTCGCGCCTCGCGCATGCGCATTGGCTGGACCGACTCGCGCTCCGCTCCTGGCAGTCAGGCTGCGTCCCCTTTAAATAATGCCCCCGCTGCGCGGCTGCAGCGAGGCTCCTGCTGCAGCCGCGGCGGCGTGTGGATACGGGGTCCAGCTTGGGACGCCGTGGGAGATGGGGCCGCCGGTGCCCTGTCTCAGGGCCAAACCCCCAGGAGTCCCGCCCTCAGGATCTCCTTGAGCCGACTTCCACGGAGGGAAGGGGAGCTTCAGGACGCCTGCTGTGTTCTGGGGACTCCCGTTCAGATCCGATTTTGGCCCCCTCCCAGTGAGATAGGATGGGCTCACCACATCTGGTGAGGCAGGCAGGGCCTCGCTGCAGCGCAGAATGATCCCATAGGTCTCAAGGCGTAGCGTCAGCTGAAACTTCACTGATCCATCAGCCCTCTGCCTCCCTCCTCCTTCGAAAGAGCAGTGGCCTGCTCCGCTTCTAAAAGCCCTGGGGCTCCGGAAAGCCGACCGCGCTTTACAGGACACGTGCAGGCAGGAACAGGGGCGAATCCGAGGTGGAGACCATGTGACCACGCGTGGCACTGGCGTATCCCACAGCAGATGGTGTGAACGTGTGTCACCGGAGGCATACCGGGAGACGGCGAAACAAACGGTGGTGTCCAGGCATGTGCCAGTGGAAGGGGGGAACAAGTGACCTTTCGGTCAATGCCAAGGGAAATCAAAGGACACCTGGGACTCGGTGGGTGGGGGGCCTGTGCCTGACCCAAGCCAGGTTTTCCAATGCCTATCAGAGGAGCAAAGAATCTTCTGCAGAATTCGCCCCGCCCCCAACCCTCCTCCTCCCTGGTAGCCCTGACGCAACTTCCCCTGCACCCAGCCCCAGCCCCAGCCCCAGCCCCAGCCCCAGCCCCAGACACAGACCCAGCCCCAGCCCCAGCCCCAGCCCAGTCCCTCTGGTTCCCTGACATTCGTTTGGGCCACAAGATCAAGGGAGTCAGTCCACCCAGGAGCAGAGGAGAGGATGTCCCTCCAGAATGAGACAGGAAGTGCAGAGGAAATGCGACACCACCTGTCCTAGAAGACAAGGCCAGTCACGGTCGCCTAGCGCTCATTCTAGGCAATCCACCCACCCATGAGGGGAAACATGGAGAACAAGGAAGCTTCCCTGTCTGAGACACGTATGGAAGCCAAGAAATCCAGGGTCATGAGACCTGCCCAATGAAGCAGAAAGACGTTTGGAGAGAGATACCATCATGACACGGATCTGCAGGAAGTGTGTCCCTGACGGACTGGGAAGTCATCTTTGTTGAAGACATTGGGCCAGAGCGAGAGGCATCCAGGCCCCTGAGAAACAGGTGAGGCAGAGCAAGAGGGAGGATAGAGCAGAGGCCAGAGCCCCGGCAGGATACAGCGCCGTGCCACCACCACGGGCATAAGGGGAGGGCTTCCAAAAGGGTGGCTTGTCCAGAGAGGCCAGCGTTCCAGTGACAGTGACAGGGATTGTTGCCATCTCCCATTCCCGGCTGCTTCTTCTACACGGTATGGTGGTGTGGCTTCATTTCTCAGAGAAGAGCCGTGAAAAGGTACAACCATCTTCTCTGATGTGGTCCTGCTTCCCTACTGCGGGACAAAGAGCTCCTGTGGGGCTCTTTTCCTTGGTTGCTGTGTGGTCATGTTGATCTTAGAAAAGAGGCAGCTCATGATGGGGATGAGATTTCAATTGCTCCGGGACCGATGCATCTCCTCACGTGGGCCAGGCCTTCACACACCCAAAGCGGATCCGCGGCGGCGAAAACGATTGACAGCCGGCCTCATGACCCAGGCAGAGACGCAGAAAGAGGCTCAGCAAAGACAGGCCGACATGCCAGAAATCGCCTTGTGCTGCACAGGGCACATTCAGCCAAAGACACACACGCAGAGGGGCACGCACACACTAACCGACAGAGAGAGGGAAAGAAAGACACAGAGACTGAGAGACAGAGAGAGAAGAGAGGATGGGAAACACACACACACGCGCGCACACATACACGCACACACACACACACAGAAACAGAGTCATACAGCAGAGGCATGGAAACACACCCCCCCAGGCAACCCCTGAGGCTGCGGGGTTCTGCTCTCGACGAGAACGACCCTGGGGTGAGAGAACAGCCCAGGGGCACGCAGGCCGACCTGTCCTCGAGATGACGGCGGCACGACTTTTGGGGAGACTCACCCCAACAGCGTCCGGGCAGGCCTGAGGCTGGGATGCCGTGCTGCTTCCCCCGGACTCCGCCTGGGGTTTCCTCATCCTGGTCGGCCCTTTGCGACTCCTGGCATCCGGAGACGTTCCCGTCGACCCCGTGGAGAGGTCAGACCGGAGCCTCAGAGCCCCGCCACCCAAGCACTGCCACGGAGGGCTCCTGCTCTGCCAAGCCTCAGGGACGGGTTTCTAAGACAACCGTGGGAAGCACTGTGACGGCAGCAACCGCTCGCGCCTCGCGCATGCGCATTGGCTGGACCGACTCGCGCTCCGCTCCTGGCAGTCAGGCTGCGTCCCCTTTAAATAATGCCCCCGCTGCGCGGCTGCAGCGAGGCTCCTGCTGCAGCCGCGGCGGCGTGTGGATACGGGGTCCAGCTTGGGACGCCGTGGGAGATGGGGCCGCCGGTGCCCTGTCTCAGGGCCAAACCCCCAGGAGTCCCGCCCTCAGGATCTCCTTGAGCCGACTTCCACGGAGGGAAGGGGAGCTTCAGGACGCCTGCTGTGTTCTGGGGACTCCCGTTCAGATCCGATTTTGGCCCCCTCCCAGTGAGATAGGCTGGGCTCACCACATCTGGTGAGGCAGGCAGGGCCTCGCTGCAGCGCAGAATGATCCCATAGGTCTCAAGGCGTAGCGTCAGCTGAAACTTCACTGATCCATCAGCCCTCTGCCTCCCTCCTCCTTCGAAAGAGCAGTGGCCTGCTCCGCTTCTAAAAGCCCTGGGGCTCCGGAAAGCCGACCGCGCTTTACAGGACACGTGCAGGCAGGAACAGGGGCGAATCCGAGGTGGAGACCATGTGACCACGCGTGGCACTGGCGTATCCCACAGCAGATGGTGTGAACGTGTGTCACCGGAGGCATACCGGGAGACGGCGAAACAAACGGTGGTGTCCAGGCATGTGCCAGTGGAAGGGGGGAACAAGTGACCTTTCGGTCAATGCCAAGGGAAATCAAAGGACACCTGGGACTCGGTGGGTGGGGGGCCTGTGCCTGACCCAAGCCAGGTTTTCCAATGCCTATCAGAGGAGCAAAGAATCTTCTGCAGAATTCGCCCCGCCCCCAACCCTCCTCCTCCCTGGTAGCCCTGACGCAACTTCCCCTGCACCCAGCCCCAGCCCCAGCCCCAGCCCCAGCCCCAGCCCCAGCCCCAGACACAGACCCAGCCCCAGCCCCAGCCCCAGCCCAGTCCCTCTGGTTCCCTGACATTCGTTTGGGCCACAAGATCAAGGGAGTCAGTCCACCCAGGAGCAGAGGAGAGGATGTCCCTCAAGAATGAGACAGGAAGTGCAGAGGAAATGCGACACCACCTGTCCTAGAAGACAAGGCCAGTCACGGTCGCCTAGCGCTCATTCTAGGCAGTCCACCCACCCATGAGGGGAAACATGGAGAACAAGGAAGCTTCCCTGTCTGAGACACGTATGGAAGCCAAGAAATCCAGGGTCATGAGACCTGCCCAATGAAGCAGAAAGACGTTTGGAGAGAGATACCATCATGACACGGATCTGCAGGAAGTGTGTCCCTGACGGACTGGGAAGTCATCTTTGTTGAAGACATTGGGCCAGAGCGAGAGGCATCCAGGCCCCTGAGAAACAGGTGAGGCAGAGCAAGAGGGAGGATAGAGCAGAGGCCAGAGCCCCGGCAGGATACAGCGCCGTGCCACCACCACGGGCATAAGGGGAGGGCTTCCAAAAGGGTGGCTTGTCCAGAGAGGCCAGCGTTCCAGTGACAGTGACAGGGATTGTTGCCATCTCCCATTCCCGGCTGCTTCTTCTACACGGTATGGTGGTGTGGCTTCATTTCTCAGAGAAGAGCCGTGAAAAGGTACAACCATCTTCTCTGATGTGGTCCTGCTTCCCTACTGCGGGACAAAGAGCTCCTGTGGGGCTCTTTTCCTTGGTTGCTGTGTGGTCATGTTGATCTTAGAAAAGAGGCAGCTCATGATGGGGATGAGATTTCAATTGCTCCGGGACCGATGCATCTCCTCACGTGGGCCAGGCCTTCACACACCCAAAGCGGATCCGCGGCGGCGAAAACGATTGACAGCCGGCCTCATGACCCAGGCAGAGACGCAGAAAGAGGCTCAGCAAAGACAGGCCGACATGCCAGAAATCGCCTTGTGCTGCACAGGGCACATTCAGCCAAAGACACACACGCAGAGGGGCACGCACACACTAACCGACAGAGAGAGGGAAAGAAAGACACAGAGACTGAGAGACAGAGAGAGAAGAGAGGATGGGAGACACGCACACACGCGCGCACACATACACGCACACACACACACACAGAAACAGAGTCATACAGCAGAGGCATGGAAACACACCCCCCCCAGGCAACCCCTGAGGCTGCGGGGTTCTGCTCTCGACGAGAACGACCCTGGGGTGAGAGAAGAGCCCAGGGGCACGCAGGCCGACCTGTCCTCGAGATGACGGCGGCACGACTTTTGGGGAGACTCACCCCAACAGCGTCCGGGCAGGCCTGAGGCTGGGATGCCGTGCTGCTTCCCCCGGACTCCGCCTGGGGTTTCCTCATCCTGGTCGGCCCTTTGCGACTCCTGGCATCCGGAGACGTTCCCGTCGACCCCGTGGAGAGGTCAGACCGGAGCCTCAGAGCCCCGCCACCCAAGCACTGCCACGGAGGACTCCTGCTCTGCCAAGCCTCAGGGACGGGTTTCTAAGACAACCGTGGGAAGCACTGTGACGGCAGAAGCCGCTCGCGCCTCGCGCATGCGCATTGGCTGGACCGACTCGCGCTCCGCTCCTGGCAGTCAGGCTGCGTCCCCTTTAAATAATGCCCCCGCTGCGCGGCTGCAGCGAGGCTCCTGCTGCAGCCGCGGCGGCGTGTGGATACGGGGTCCAGCTTGGGACGCCGTGGGAGATGGGGCCGCCGGTGCCCTGTCTCAGGGCCAAACCCCCAGGAGTCCCGCCCTCAGGATCTCCTTGAGCCGACTTCCACGGAGGGAAGGGGAGCTTCAGGACGCCTGCTGTGTTCTGGGGACTCCCGTTCAGATCCGATTTTGGCCCCCTCCCAGTGAGATAGGATGGGCTCACCACATCTGGTGAGGCAGGCAGGGCCTCGCTGCAGCGCAGAATGATCCCATAGGTCTCAAGGCGTAGCGTCAGCTGAAACTTCACTGATCCATCAGCCCTCTGCCTCCCTCCTCCTTCGAAAGAGCAGTGGCCTGCTCCGCTTCTAAAAGCCCTGGGGCTCCGGAAAGCCGACCGCGCTTTACAGGACACGTGCAGGCAGGAACAGGGGCGAATCCGAGGTGGAGACCATGTGACCACGCGTGGCACTGGCGTATCCCACAGCAGATGGTGTGAACGTGTGTCACCGGAGGCATACCGGGAGACGGCGAAACAAACGGTGGTGTCCAGGCATGTGCCAGTGGAAGGGGGGAACAAGTGACCTTTCGGTCAATGCCAAGGGAAATCAAAGGACACCTGGGACTCGGTGGGTGGGGGGCCTGTGCCTGACCCAAGCCAGGTTTTCCAATGCCTATCAGAGGAGCAAAGAATCTTCTGCAGAATTCGCCCCGCCCCCAACCCTCCTCCTCCCTGGTAGCCCTGACGCAACTTCCCCTGCACCCAGCCCCAGCCCCAGCCCCAGCCCCAGCCCCAGCCCCAGACACAGACCCAGCCCCAGCCCCAGCCCCAGCCCAGTCCCTCTGGTTCCCTGACATTCGTTTGGGCCACAAGATCAAGGGAGTCAGTCCACCCAGGAGCAGAGGAGAGGATGTCCCTCCAGAATGAGACAGGAAGTGCAGAGGAAATGCGACACCACCTGTCCTAGAAGACAAGGCCAGTCACGGTCGCCTAGCGCTCATTCTAGGCAATCCACCCACCCATGAGGGGAAACATGGAGAACAAGGAAGCTTCCCTGTCTGAGACACGTATGGAAGCCAAGAAATCCAGGGTCATGAGACCTGCCCAATGAAGCAGAAAGACGTTTGGAGAGAGATACCATCATGACACGGATCTGCAGGAAGTGTGTCCCTGACGGACTGGGAAGTCATCTTTGTTGAAGACATTGGGCCAGAGCGAGAGGCATCCAGGCCCCTGAGAAACAGGTGAGGCAGAGCAAGAGGGAGGATAGAGCAGAGGCCAGAGCCCCGGCAGGATACAGCGCCGTGCCACCACCACGGGCATAAGGGGAGGGCTTCCAAAAGGGTGGCTTGTCCAGAGAGGCCAGCGTTCCAGTGACAGTGACAGGGATTGTTGCCATCTCCCATTCCCGGCTGCTTCTTCTACACGGTATGGTGGTGTGGCTTCATTTCTCAGAGAAGAGCCGTGAAAAGGTACAACCATCTTCTCTGATGTGGTCCTGCTTCCCTACTGCGGGACAAAGAGCTCCTGTGGGGCTCTTTTCCTTGGTTGCTGTGTGGTCATGTTGATCTTAGAAAAGAGGCAGCTCATGATGGGGATGAGATTTCAATTGCTCCGGGACCGATGCATCTCCTCACGTGGGCCAGGCCTTCACACACCCAAAGCGGATCCGCGGCGGCGAAAACGATTGACAGCCGGCCTCATGACCCAGGCAGAGACGCAGAAAGAGGCTCAGCAAAGACAGGCCGACATGCCAGAAATCGCCTTGTGCTGCACAGGGCACATTCAGCCAAAGACACACACGCAGAGGGGCACGCACACACTAACCGACAGAGAGAGGGAAAGAAAGACACAGAGACTGAGAGACAGAGAGAGAAGAGAGGATGGGAGACACGCACACACGCGCGCACACATACACGCACACACACACACACAGAAACAGAGTCATACAGCAGAGGCATGGAAACACACCCCCCCCAGGCAACCCCTGAGGCTGCGGGGTTCTGCTCTCGACGAGAACGACCCTGGGGTGAGAGAAGAGCCCAGGGGCACGCAGGCCGACCTGTCCTCGAGATGACCGCGGCACGACTTTTGGGGAGACTCACCCCAACAGCGTCCGGGCAGGCCTGAGGCTGGGATGCCGTGCTGCTTCCCCCGGACTCCGCCTGGGGTTTCCTCATCCTGGTCGGCCCTTTGCGACTCCTGGCATCCGGAGACGTTCCCGTCGACCCCGTGGAGAGGTCAGACCGGAGCCTCAGAGCCCCGCCACCCAAGCACTGCCACGGAGGGCTCCTGCTCTGCCAAGCCTCAGGGACGGGTTTCTAAGACAACCGTGGGAAGCACTGTGACGGCAGAAGCCGCTCGCGCCTCGCGCATGCGCATTGGCTGGACCGACTCGCGCTCCGCTCCTGGCAGTCAGGCTGCGTCCCCTTTAAATAATGCCCCCGCTGCGCGGCTGCAGCGAGGCTCCTGCTGCAGCCGCGGCGGCGTGTGGATACGGGGTCCAGCTTGGGACGCCGTGGGAGATGGGGCCGCCGGTGCCCTGTCTCAGGGCCAAACCCCCAGGAGTCCCGCCCTCAGGATCTCCTTGAGCCGACTTCCACGGAGGGAAGGGGAGCTTCAGGACGCCTGCTGTGTTCTGGGGACTCCCGTTCAGATCCGATTTTGGCCCCCTCCCAGTGAGATAGGCTGGGCTCACCACATCTGGTGAGGCAGGCAGGGCCTCGCTGCAGCGCAGAATGATCCCATAGGTCTCAAGGCGTAGCGTCAGCTGAAACTTCACTGATCCATCAGCCCTCTGCCTCCCTCCTCCTTCGAAAGAGCAGTGGCCTGCTCCGCTTCTAAAAGCCCTGGGGCTCCGGAAAGCCGACCGCGCTTTACAGGACACGTGCAGGCAGGAACAGGGGCGAATCCGAGGTGGAGACCATGTGACCACGCGTGGCACTGGCGTATCCCACAGCAGATGGTGTGAACGTGTGTCACCGGAGGCATACCGGGAGACGGCGAAACAAACGGTGGTGTCCAGGCATGTGCCAGTGGAAGGGGGGAACAAGTGACCTTTCGGTCAATGCCAAGGGAAATCAAAGGACACCTGGGACTCGGTGGGTGGGGGGCCTGTGCCTGACCCAAGCCAGGTTTTCCAATGCCTATCAGAGGAGCAAAGAATCTTCTGCAGAATTCGACCCGCCCCCAACCCTCCTCCTCCCTGGTAGCCCTGACGCAACTTCCCCTGCACCCAGCCCCAGCCCCAGCCCCAGCCCCAGCCCCAGCCCCAGCCCCAGACACAGACCCAGCCCCAGCCCCAGCCCCAGCCCAGTCCCTCTGGTTCCCTGACATTCGTTTGGGCCACAAGATCAAGGGAGTCAGTCCACCCAGGAGCAGAGGAGAGGATGTCCCTCAAGAATGAGACAGGAAGTGCAGAGGAAATGCGACACCACCTGTCCTAGAAGACAAGGCCAGTCACGGTCGCCTAGCGCTCATTCTAGGCAGTCCACCCACCCATGAGGGGAAACATGGAGAACAAGGAAGCTTCCCTGTCTGAGACACGTATGGAAGCCAAGAAATCCAGGGTCATGAGACCTGCCCAATGAAGCAGAAAGACGTTTGGAGAGAGATACCATCATGACACGGATCTGCAGGAAGTGTGTCCCTGACGGACTGGGAAGTCATCTTTGTTGAAGACATTGGGCCAGAGCGAGAGGCATCCAGGCCCCTGAGAAACAGGTGAGGCAGAGCAAGAGGGAGGATAGAGCAGAGGCCAGAGCCCCGGCAGGATACAGCGCCGTGCCACCACCACGGGCATAAGGGGAGGGCTTCCAAAAGGGTGGCTTGTCCAGAGAGGCCAGCGTTCCAGTGACAGTGACAGGGATTGTTGCCATCTCCCATTCCCGGCTGCTTCTTCTACACGGTATGGTGGTGTGGCTTCATTTCTCAGAGAAGAGCCGTGAAAAGGTACAACCATCTTCTCTGATGTGGTCCTGCTTCCCTACTGCGGGACAAAGAGCTCCTGTGGGGCTCTTTTCCTTGGTTGCTGTGTGGTCATGTTGATCTTAGAAAAGAGGCAGCTCATGATGGGGATGAGATTTCAATTGCTCCGGGACCGATGCATCTCCTCACGTGGGCCAGGCCTTCACACACCCAAAGCGGATCCGCGGCGGCGAAAACGATTGACAGCCGGCCTCATGACCCAGGCAGAGACGCAGAAAGAGGCTCAGCAAAGACAGGCCGACATGCCAGAAATCGCCTTGTGCTGCACAGGGCACATTCAGCCAAAGACACACACGCAGAGGGGCACGCACACACTAACCGACAGAGAGAGGGAAAGAAAGACACAGAGACTGAGAGACAGAGAGAGAAGAGAGGATGGGAGACACGCACACACGCGCGCACACATACACGCACACACACACACACAGAAACAGAGTCATACAGCAGAGGCATGGAAACACACCCCCCCCAGGCAACCCCTGAGGCTGCGGGGTTCTGCTCTCGACGAGAACGACCCTGGGGTGAGAGAAGAGCCCAGGGGCACGCAGGCCGACCTGTCCTCGAGATGACGGCGGCACGACTTTTGGGGAGACTCACCCCAACAGCGTCCGGGCAGGCCTGAGGCTGGGATGCCGTGCTGCTTCCCCCGGACTCCGCCTGGGGTTTCCTCATCCTGGTCGGCCCTTTGCGACTCCTGGCATCCGGAGACGTTCCCGTCGACCCCGTGGAGAGGTCAGACCGGAGCCTCAGAGCCCCGCCACCCAAGCACTGCCACGGAGGACTCCTGCTCTGCCAAGCCTCAGGGACGGGTTTCTAAGACAACCGTGGGAAGCACTGTGACGGCAGAAGCCGCTCGCGCCTCGCGCATGCGCATTGGCTGGACCGACTCGCGCTCCGCTCCTGGCAGTCAGGCTGCGTCCCCTTTAAATAATGCCCCCGCTGCGCGGCTGCAGCGAGGCTCCTGCTGCAGCCGCGGCGGCGTGTGGATACGGGGTCCAGCTTGGGACGCCGTGGGAGATGGGGCCGCCGGTGCCCTGTCTCAGGGCCAAACCCCCAGGAGTCCCGCCCTCAGGATCTCCTTGAGCCGACTTCCACGGAGGGAAGGGGAGCTTCAGGACGCCTGCTGTGTTCTGGGGACTCCCGTTCAGATCCGATTTTGGCCCCCTCCCAGTGAGATAGGATGGGCTCACCACATCTGGTGAGGCAGGCAGGGCCTCGCTGCAGCGCAGAATGATCCCATAGGTCTCAAGGCGTAGCGTCAGCTGAAACTTCACTGATCCATCAGCCCTCTGCCTCCCTCCTCCTTCGAAAGAGCAGTGGCCTGCTCCGCTTCTAAAAGCCCTGGGGCTCCGGAAAGCCGACCGCGCTTTACAGGACACGTGCAGGCAGGAACAGGGGCGAATCCGAGGTGGAGACCATGTGACCACGCGTGGCACTGGCGTATCCCACAGCAGATGGTGTGAACGTGTGTCACCGGAGGCATACCGGGAGACGGCGAAACAAACGGTGGTGTCCAGGCATGTGCCAGTGGAAGGGGGGAACAAGTGACCTTTCGGTCAATGCCAAGGGAAATCAAAGGACACCTGGGACTCGGTGGGTGGGGGGCCTGTGCCTGACCCAAGCCAGGTTTTCCAATGCCTATCAGAGGAGCAAAGAATCTTCTGCAGAATTCGCCCCGCCCCCAACCCTCCTCCTCCCTGGTAGCCCTGACGCAACTTCCCCTGCACCCAGCCCCAGCCCCAGCCCCAGCCCCAGCCCCAGCCCCAGACACAGACCCAGCCCCAGCCCCAGCCCCAGCCCAGTCCCTCTGGTTCCCTGACATTCGTTTGGGCCACAAGATCAAGGGAGTCAGTCCACCCAGGAGCAGAGGAGAGGATGTCCCTCCAGAATGAGACAGGAAGTGCAGAGGAAATGCGACACCACCTGTCCTAGAAGACAAGGCCAGTCACGGTCGCCTAGCGCTCATTCTAGGCAATCCACCCACCCATGAGGGGAAACATGGAGAACAAGGAAGCTTCCCTGTCTGAGACACGTATGGAAGCCAAGAAATCCAGGGTCATGAGACCTGCCCAATGAAGCAGAAAGACGTTTGGAGAGAGATACCATCATGACACGGATCTGCAGGAAGTGTGTCCCTGACGGACTGGGAAGTCATCTTTGTTGAAGACATTGGGCCAGAGCGAGAGGCATCCAGGCCCCTGAGAAACAGGTGAGGCAGAGCAAGAGGGAGGATAGAGCAGAGGCCAGAGCCCCGGCAGGATACAGCGCCGTGCCACCACCACGGGCATAAGGGGAGGGCTTCCAAAAGGGTGGCTTGTCCAGAGAGGCCAGCGTTCCAGTGACAGTGACAGGGATTGTTGCCATCTCCCATTCCCGGCTGCTTCTTCTACACGGTATGGTGGTGTGGCTTCATTTCTCAGAGAAGAGCCGTGAAAAGGTACAACCATCTTCTCTGATGTGGTCCTGCTTCCCTACTGCGGGACAAAGAGCTCCTGTGGGGCTCTTTTCCTTGGTTGCTGTGTGGTCATGTTGATCTTAGAAAAGAGGCAGCTCATGATGGGGATGAGATTTCAATTGCTCCGGGACCGATGCATCTCCTCACGTGGGCCAGGCCTTCACACACCCAAAGCGGATCCGCGGCGGCGAAAACGATTGACAGCCGGCCTCATGACCCAGGCAGAGACGCAGAAAGAGGCTCAGCAAAGACAGGCCGACATGCCAGAAATCGCCTTGTGCTGCACAGGGCACATTCAGCCAAAGACACACACGCAGAGGGGCACGCACACACTAACCGACAGAGAGAGGGAAAGAAAGACACAGAGACTGAGAGACAGAGAGAGAAGAGAGGATGGGAGACACGCACACACGCGCGCACACATACACGCACACACACACACACAGAAACAGAGTCATACAGCAGAGGCATGGAAACACACCCCCCCCAGGCAACCCCTGAGGCTGCGGGGTTCTGCTCTCGACGAGAACGACCCTGGGGTGAGAGAAGAGCCCAGGGGCACGCAGGCCGACCTGTCCTCGAGATGACCGCGGCACGACTTTTGGGGAGACTCACCCCAACAGCGTCCGGGCAGGCCTGAGGCTGGGATGCCGTGCTGCTTCCCCCGGACTCCGCCTGGGGTTTCCTCATCCTGGTCGGCCCTTTGCGACTCCTGGCATCCGGAGACGTTCCCGTCGACCCCGTGGAGAGGTCAGACCGGAGCCTCAGAGCCCCGCCACCCAAGCACTGCCACGGAGGGCTCCTGCTCTGCCAAGCCTCAGGGACGGGTTTCTAAGACAACCGTGGGAAGCACTGTGACGGCAGAAGCCGCTCGCGCCTCGCGCATGCGCATTGGCTGGACCGACTCGCGCTCCGCTCCTGGCAGTCAGGCTGCGTCCCCTTTAAATAATGCCCCCGCTGCGCGGCTGCAGCGAGGCTCCTGCTGCAGCCGCGGCGGCGTGTGGATACGGGGTCCAGCTTGGGACGCCGTGGGAGATGGGGCCGCCGGTGCCCTGTCTCAGGGCCAAACCCCCAGGAGTCCCGCCCTCAGGATCTCCTTGAGCCGACTTCCACGGAGGGAAGGGGAGCTTCAGGACGCCTGCTGTGTTCTGGGGACTCCCGTTCAGATCCGATTTTGGCCCCCTCCCAGTGAGATAGGCTGGGCTCACCACATCTGGTGAGGCAGGCAGGGCCTCGCTGCAGCGCAGAATGATCCCATAGGTCTCAAGGCGTAGCGTCAGCTGAAACTTCACTGATCCATCAGCCCTCTGCCTCCCTCCTCCTTCGAAAGAGCAGTGGCCTGCTCCGCTTCTAAAAGCCCTGGGGCTCCGGAAAGCCGACCGCGCTTTACAGGACACGTGCAGGCAGGAACAGGGGCGAATCCGAGGTGGAGACCATGTGACCACGCGTGGCACTGGCGTATCCCACAGCAGATGGTGTGAACGTGTGTCACCGGAGGCATACCGGGAGACGGCGAAACAAACGGTGGTGTCCAGGCATGTGCCAGTGGAAGGGGGGAACAAGTGACCTTTCGGTCAATGCCAAGGGAAATCAAAGGACACCTGGGACTCGGTGGGTGGGGGGCCTGTGCCTGACCCAAGCCAGGTTTTCCAATGCCTATCAGAGGAGCAAAGAATCTTCTGCAGAATTCGACCCGCCCCCAACCCTCCTCCTCCCTGGTAGCCCTGACGCAACTTCCCCTGCACCCAGCCCCAGCCCCAGCCCCAGCCCCAGCCCCAGCCCCAGCCCCAGACACAGACCCAGCCCCAGCCCCAGCCCCAGCCCAGTCCCTCTGGTTCCCTGACATTCGTTTGGGCCACAAGATCAAGGGAGTCAGTCCACCCAGGAGCAGAGGAGAGGATGTCCCTCAAGAATGAGACAGGAAGTGCAGAGGAAATGCGACACCACCTGTCCTAGAAGACAAGGCCAGTCACGGTCGCCTAGCGCTCATTCTAGGCAGTCCACCCACCCATGAGGGGAAACATGGAGAACAAGGAAGCTTCCCTGTCTGAGACACGTATGGAAGCCAAGAAATCCAGGGTCATGAGACCTGCCCAATGAAGCAGAAAGACGTTTGGAGAGAGATACCATCATGACACGGATCTGCAGGAAGTGTGTCCCTGACGGACTGGGAAGTCATCTTTGTTGAAGACATTGGGCCAGAGCGAGAGGCATCCAGGCCCCTGAGAAACAGGTGAGGCAGAGCAAGAGGGAGGATAGAGCAGAGGCCAGAGCCCCGGCAGGATACAGCGCCGTGCCACCACCACGGGCATAAGGGGAGGGCTTCCAAAAGGGTGGCTTGTCCAGAGAGGCCAGCGTTCCAGTGACAGTGACAGGGATTGTTGCCATCTCCCATTCCCGGCTGCTTCTTCTACACGGTATGGTGGTGTGGCTTCATTTCTCAGAGAAGAGCCGTGAAAAGGTACAACCATCTTCTCTGATGTGGTCCTGCTTCCCTACTGCGGGACAAAGAGCTCCTGTGGGGCTCTTTTCCTTGGTTGCTGTGTGGTCATGTTGATCTTAGAAAAGAGGCAGCTCATGATGGGGATGAGATTTCAATTGCTCCGGGACCGATGCATCTCCTCACGTGGGCCAGGCCTTCACACACCCAAAGCGGATCCGCGGCGGCGAAAACGATTGACAGCCGGCCTCATGACCCAGGCAGAGACGCAGAAAGAGGCTCAGCAAAGACAGGCCGACATGCCAGAAATCGCCTTGTGCTGCACAGGGCACATTCAGCCAAAGACACACACGCAGAGGGGCACGCACACACTAACCGACAGAGAGAGGGAAAGAAAGACACAGAGACTGAGAGACAGAGAGAGAAGAGAGGATGGGAGACACGCACACACGCGCGCACACATACACGCACACACACACACACAGAAACAGAGTCATACAGCAGAGGCATGGAAACACACCCCCCCCAGGCAACCCCTGAGGCTGCGGGGTTCTGCTCTCGACGAGAACGACCCTGGGGTGAGAGAAGAGCCCAGGGGCACGCAGGCCGACCTGTCCTCGAGATGACGGCGGCACGACTTTTGGGGAGACTCACCCCAACAGCGTCCGGGCAGGCCTGAGGCTGGGATGCCGTGCTGCTTCCCCCGGACTCCGCCTGGGGTTTCCTCATCCTGGTCGGCCCTTTGCGACTCCTGGCATCCGGAGACGTTCCCGTCGACCCCGTGGAGAGGTCAGACCGGAGCCTCAGAGCCCCGCCACCCAAGCACTGCCACGGAGGACTCCTGCTCTGCCAAGCCTCAGGGACGGGTTTCTAAGACAACCGTGGGAAGCACTGTGACGGCAGAAGCCGCTCGCGCCTCGCGCATGCGCATTGGCTGGACCGACTCGCGCTCCGCTCCTGGCAGTCAGGCTGCGTCCCCTTTAAATAATGCCCCCGCTGCGCGGCTGCAGCGAGGCTCCTGCTGCAGCCGCGGCGGCGTGTGGATACGGGGTCCAGCTTGGGACGCCGTGGGAGATGGGGCCGCCGGTGCCCTGTCTCAGGGCCAAACCCCCAGGAGTCCCGCCCTCAGGATCTCCTTGAGCCGACTTCCACGGAGGGAAGGGGAGCTTCAGGACGCCTGCTGTGTTCTGGGGACTCCCGTTCAGATCCGATTTTGGCCCCCTCCCAGTGAGATAGGATGGGCTCACCACATCTGGTGAGGCAGGCAGGGCCTCGCTGCAGCGCAGAATGATCCCATAGGTCTCAAGGCGTAGCGTCAGCTGAAACTTCACTGATCCATCAGCCCTCTGCCTCCCTCCTCCTTCGAAAGAGCAGTGGCCTGCTCCGCTTCTAAAAGCCCTGGGGCTCCGGAAAGCCGACCGCGCTTTACAGGACACGTGCAGGCAGGAACAGGGGCGAATCCGAGGTGGAGACCATGTGACCACGCGTGGCACTGGCGTATCCCACAGCAGATGGTGTGAACGTGTGTCACCGGAGGCATACCGGGAGACGGCGAAACAAACGGTGGTGTCCAGGCATGTGCCAGTGGAAGGGGGGAACAAGTGACCTTTCGGTCAATGCCAAGGGAAATCAAAGGACACCTGGGACTCGGTGGGTGGGGGGCCTGTGCCTGACCCAAGCCAGGTTTTCCAATGCCTATCAGAGGAGCAAAGAATCTTCTGCAGAATTCGCCCCGCCCCCAACCCTCCTCCTCCCTGGTAGCCCTGACGCAACTTCCCCTGCACCCAGCCCCAGCCCCAGCCCCAGCCCCAGCCCCAGCCCCAGACACAGACCCAGCCCCAGCCCCAGCCCCAGCCCAGTCCCTCTGGTTCCCTGACATTCGTTTGGGCCACAAGATCAAGGGAGTCAGTCCACCCAGGAGCAGAGGAGAGGATGTCCCTCCAGAATGAGACAGGAAGTGCAGAGGAAATGCGACACCACCTGTCCTAGAAGACAAGGCCAGTCACGGTCGCCTAGCGCTCATTCTAGGCAATCCACCCACCCATGAGGGGAAACATGGAGAACAAGGAAGCTTCCCTGTCTGAGACACGTATGGAAGCCAAGAAATCCAGGGTCATGAGACCTGCCCAATGAAGCAGAAAGACGTTTGGAGAGAGATACCATCATGACACGGATCTGCAGGAAGTGTGTCCCTGACGGACTGGGAAGTCATCTTTGTTGAAGACATTGGGCCAGAGCGAGAGGCATCCAGGCCCCTGAGAAACAGGTGAGGCAGAGCAAGAGGGAGGATAGAGCAGAGGCCAGAGCCCCGGCAGGATACAGCGCCGTGCCACCACCACGGGCATAAGGGGAGGGCTTCCAAAAGGGTGGCTTGTCCAGAGAGGCCAGCGTTCCAGTGACAGTGACAGGGATTGTTGCCATCTCCCATTCCCGGCTGCTTCTTCTACACGGTATGGTGGTGTGGCTTCATTTCTCAGAGAAGAGCCGTGAAAAGGTACAACCATCTTCTCTGATGTGGTCCTGCTTCCCTACTGCGGGACAAAGAGCTCCTGTGGGGCTCTTTTCCTTGGTTGCTGTGTGGTCATGTTGATCTTAGAAAAGAGGCAGCTCATGATGGGGATGAGATTTCAATTGCTCCGGGACCGATGCATCTCCTCACGTGGGCCAGGCCTTCACACACCCAAAGCGGATCCGCGGCGGCGAAAACGATTGACAGCCGGCCTCATGACCCAGGCAGAGACGCAGAAAGAGGCTCAGCAAAGACAGGCCGACATGCCAGAAATCGCCTTGTGCTGCACAGGGCACATTCAGCCAAAGACACACACGCAGAGGGGCACGCACACACTAACCGACAGAGAGAGGGAAAGAAAGACACAGAGACTGAGAGACAGAGAGAGAAGAGAGGATGGGAGACACGCACACACGCGCGCACACATACACGCACACACACACACACAGAAACAGAGTCATACAGCAGAGGCATGGAAACACACCCCCCCCAGGCAACCCCTGAGGCTGCGGGGTTCTGCTCTCGACGAGAACGACCCTGGGGTGAGAGAAGAGCCCAGGGGCACGCAGGCCGACCTGTCCTCGAGATGACCGCGGCACGACTTTTGGGGAGACTCACCCCAACAGCGTCCGGGCAGGCCTGAGGCTGGGATGCCGTGCTGCTTCCCCCGGACTCCGCCTGGGGTTTCCTCATCCTGGTCGGCCCTTTGCGACTCCTGGCATCCGGAGACGTTCCCGTCGACCCCGTGGAGAGGTCAGACCGGAGCCTCAGAGCCCCGCCACCCAAGCACTGCCACGGAGGGCTCCTGCTCTGCCAAGCCTCAGGGACGGGTTTCTAAGACAACCGTGGGAAGCACTGTAACGGCAGAAGCCGCTCGCGCCTCGCGCATGCGCATTGGCTGGACCGACTCGCGCTCCGCTCCTGGCAGTCAGGCTGCGTCCCCTTTAAATAATGCCCCCGCTGCGCGGCTGCAGCGAGGCTCCTGCTGCAGCCGCGGCGGCGTGTGGATACGGGGTCCAGCTTGGGACGCCGTGGGAGATGGGGCCGCCGGTGCCCTGTCTCAGGGCCAAACCCCCAGGAGTCCCGCCCTCAGGATCTCCTTGAGCCGACTTCCACGGAGGGAAGGGGAGCTTCAGGACGCCTGCTGTGTTCTGGGGACTCCCGTTCAGATCCGATTTTGGCCCCCTCCCAGTGAGATAGGCTGGGCTCACCACATCTGGTGAGGCAGGCAGGGCCTCGCTGCAGCGCAGAATGATCCCATAGGTCTCAAGGCGTAGCGTCAGCTGAAACTTCACTGATCCATCAGCCCTCTGCCTCCCTCCTCCTTCGAAAGAGCAGTGGCCTGCTCCGCTTCTAAAAGCCCTGGGGCTCCGGAAAGCCGACCGCGCTTTACAGGACACGTGCAGGCAGGAACAGGGGCGAATCCGAGGTGGAGACCATGTGACCACGCGTGGCACTGGCGTATCCCACAGCAGATGGTGTGAACGTGTGTCACCGGAGGCATACCGGGAGACGGCGAAACAAACGGTGGTGTCCAGGCATGTGCCAGTGGAAGGGGGGAACAAGTGACCTTTCGGTCAATGCCAAGGGAAATCAAAGGACACCTGGGACTCGGTGGGTGGGGGGCCTGTGCCTGACCCAAGCCAGGTTTTCCAATGCCTATCAGAGGAGCAAAGAATCTTCTGCAGAATTCGCCCCGCCCCCAACCCTCCTCCTCCCTGGTAGCCCTGACGCAACTTCCCCTGCACCCAGCCCCAGCCCCAGCCCCAGCCCCAGCCCCAGCCCCAGCCCCAGACACAGACCCAGCCCCAGCCCCAGCCCCAGCCCAGTCCCTCTGGTTCCCTGACATTCGTTTGGGCCACAAGATCAAGGGAGTCAGTCCACCCAGGAGCAGAGGAGAGGATGTCCCTCCAGAATGAGACAGGAAGTGCAGAGGAAATGCGACACCACCTGTCCTAGAAGACAAGGCCAGTCACGGTCGCCTAGCGCTCATTCTAGGCAGTCCACCCACCCATGAGGGGAAACATGGAGAACAAGGAAGCTTCCCTGTCTGAGACACGTATGGAAGCCAAGAAATCCAGGGTCATGAGACCTGCCCAATGAAGCAGAAAGACGTTTGGAGAGAGATACCATCATGACACGGATCTGCAGGAAGTGTGTCCCTGACGGACTGGGAAGTCATCTTTGTTGAAGACATTGGGCCAGAGCGAGAGGCATCCAGGCCCCTGAGAAACAGGTGAGGCAGAGCAAGAGGGAGGATAGAGCAGAGGCCAGAGCCCCGGCAGGATACAGCGCCGTGCCACCACCACGGGCATAAGGGGAGGGCTTCCAAAAGGGTGGCTTGTCCAGAGAGGCCAGCGTTCCAGTGACAGTGACAGGGATTGTTGCCATCTCCCATTCCCGGCTGCTTCTTCTACACGGTATGGTGGTGTGGCTTCATTTCTCAGAGAAGAGCCGTGAAAAGGTACAACCATCTTCTCTGATGTGGTCCTGCTTCCCTACTGCGGGACAAAGAGCTCCTGTGGGGCTCTTTTCCTTGGTTGCTGTGTGGTCATGTTGATCTTAGAAAAGAGGCAGCTCATGATGGGGATGAGATTTCAATTGCTCCGGGACCGATGCATCTCCTCACGTGGGCCAGGCCTTCACACACCCAAAGCGGATCCGCGGCGGCGAAAACGATTGACAGCCGGCCTCATGACCCAGGCAGAGACGCAGAAAGAGGCTCAGCAAAGACAGGCCGACATGCCAGAAATCGCCTTGTGCTGCACAGGGCACATTCAGCCAAAGACACACACGCAGAGGGGCACGCACACACTAACCGACAGAGAGAGGGAAAGAAAGACACAGAGACTGAGAGACAGAGAGAGAAGAGAGGATGGGAGACACGCACACACGCGCGCACACATACACGCACACACACACACACAGAAACAGAGTCATACAGCAGAGGCATGGAAACACACCCCCCCCAGGCAACCCCTGAGGCTGCGGGGTTCTGCTCTCGACGAGAACGACCCTGGGGTGAGAGAAGAGCCCAGGGGCACGCAGGCCGACCTGTCCTCGAGATGACGGCGGCACGACTTTTGGGGAGACTCACCCCAACAGCGTCCGGGCAGGCCTGAGGCTGGGATGCCGTGCTGCTTCCCCCGGACTCCGCCTGGGGTTTCCTCATCCTGGTCGGCCCTTTGCGACTCCTGGCATCCGGAGACGTTCCCGTCGACCCCGTGGAGAGGTCAGACCGGAGCCTCAGAGCCCCGCCACCCAAGCACTGCCACGGAGGACTCCTGCTCTGCCAAGCCTCAGGGACGGGTTTCTAAGACAACCGTGGGAAGCACTGTGACGGCAGAAGCCGCTCGCGCCTCGCGCATGCGCATTGGCTGGACCGACTCGCGCTCCGCTCCTGGCAGTCAGGCTGCGTCCCCTTTAAATAATGCCCCCGCTGCGCGGCTGCAGCGAGGCTCCTGCTGCAGCCGCGGCGGCGTGTGGATACGGGGTCCAGCTTGGGACGCCGTGGGAGATGGGGCCGCCGGTGCCCTGTCTCAGGGCCAAACCCCCAGGAGTCCCGCCCTCAGGATCTCCTTGAGCCGACTTCCACGGAGGGAAGGGGAGCTTCAGGACGCCTGCTGTGTTCTGGGGACTCCCGTTCAGATCCGATTTTGGCCCCCTCCCAGTGAGATAGGATGGGCTCACCACATCTGGTGAGGCAGGCAGGGCCTCGCTGCAGCGCAGAATGATCCCATAGGTCTCAAGGCGTAGCGTCAGCTGAAACTTCACTGATCCATCAGCCCTCTGCCTCCCTCCTCCTTCGAAAGAGCAGTGGCCTGCTCCGCTTCTAAAAGCCCTGGGGCTCCGGAAAGCCGACCGCGCTTTACAGGACACGTGCAGGCAGGAACAGGGGCGAATCCGAGGTGGAGACCATGTGACCACGCGTGGCACTGGCGTATCCCACAGCAGATGGTGTGAACGTGTGTCACCGGAGGCATACCGGGAGACGGCGAAACAAACGGTGGTGTCCAGGCATGTGCCAGTGGAAGGGGGGAACAAGTGACCTTTCGGTCAATGCCAAGGGAAATCAAAGGACACCTGGGACTCGGTGGGTGGGGGGCCTGTGCCTGACCCAAGCCAGGTTTTCCAATGCCTATCAGAGGAGCAAAGAATCTTCTGCAGAATTCGCCCCGCCCCCAACCCTCCTCCTCCCTGGTAGCCCTGACGCAACTTCCCCTGCACCCAGCCCCAGCCCCAGCCCCAGCCCCAGCCCCAGCCCCAGCCCCAGACACAGACCCAGCCCCAGCCCCAGCCCCAGCCCAGTCCCTCTGGTTCCCTGACATTCGTTTGGGCCACAAGATCAAGGGAGTCAGTCCACCCAGGAGCAGAGGAGAGGATGTCCCTCCAGAATGAGACAGGAAGTGCAGAGGAAATGCGACACCACCTGTCCTAGAAGACAAGGCCAGTCACGGTCGCCTAGCGCTCATTCTAGGCAGTCCACCCACCCATGAGGGGAAACATGGAGAACAAGGAAGCTTCCCTGTCTGAGACACGTATGGAAGCCAAGAAATCCAGGGTCATGAGACCTGCCCAATGAAGCAGAAAGACGTTTGGAGAGAGATACCATCATGACACGGATCTGCAGGAAGTGTGTCCCTGACGGACTGGGAAGTCATCTTTGTTGAAGACATTGGGCCAGAGCGAGAGGCATCCAGGCCCCTGAGAAACAGGTGAGGCAGAGCAAGAGGGAGGATAGAGCAGAGGCCAGAGCCCCGGCAGGATACAGCGCCGTGCCACCACCACGGGCATAAGGGGAGGGCTTCCAAAAGGGTGGCTTGTCCAGAGAGGCCAGCGTTCCAGTGACAGTGACAGGGATTGTTGCCATCTCCCATTCCCGGCTGCTTCTTCTACACGGTATGGTGGTGTGGCTTCATTTCTCAGAGAAGAGCCGTGAAAAGGTACAACCATCTTCTCTGATGTGGTCCTGCTTCCCTACTGCGGGACAAAGAGCTCCTGTGGGGCTCTTTTCCTTGGTTGCTGTGTGGTCATGTTGATCTTAGAAAAGAGGCAGCTCATGATGGGGATGAGATTTCAATTGCTCCGGGACCGATGCATCTCCTCACGTGGGCCAGGCCTTCACACACCCAAAGCGGATCCGCGGCGGCGAAAACGATTGACAGCCGGCCTCATGACCCAGGCAGAGACGCAGAAAGAGGCTCAGCAAAGACAGGCCGACATGCCAGAAATCGCCTTGTGCTGCACAGGGCACATTCAGCCAAAGACACACACGCAGAGGGGCACGCACACACTAACCGACAGAGAGAGGGAAAGAAAGACACAGAGACTGAGAGACAGAGAGAGAAGAGAGGATGGGAGACACGCACACACGCGCGCACACATACACGCACACACACACACACAGAAACAGAGTCATACAGCAGAGGCATGGAAACACACCCCCCCCAGGCAACCCCTGAGGCTGCGGGGTTCTGCTCTCGACGAGAACGACCCTGGGGTGAGAGAAGAGCCCAGGGGCACGCAGGCCGACCTGTCCTCGAGATGACGGCGGCACGACTTTTGGGGAGACTCACCCCAACAGCGTCCGGGCAGGCCTGAGGCTGGGATGCCGTGCTGCTTCCCCCGGACTCCGCCTGGGGTTTCCTCATCCTGGTCGGCCCTTTGCGACTCCTGGCATCCGGAGACGTTCCCGTCGACCCCGTGGAGAGGTCAGACCGGAGCCTCAGAGCCCCGCCACCCAAGCACTGCCACGGAGGACTCCTGCTCTGCCAAGCCTCAGGGACGGGTTTCTAAGACAACCGTGGGAAGCACTGTGACGGCAGAAGCCGCTCGCGCCTCGCGCATGCGCATTGGCTGGACCGACTCGCGCTCCGCTCCTGGCAGTCAGGCTGCGTCCCCTTTAAATAATGCCCCCGCTGCGCGGCTGCAGCGAGGCTCCTGCTGCAGCCGCGGCGGCGTGTGGATACGGGGTCCAGCTTGGGACGCCGTGGGAGATGGGGCCGCCGGTGCCCTGTCTCAGGGCCAAACCCCCAGGAGTCCCGCCCTCAGGATCTCCTTGAGCCGACTTCCACGGAGGGAAGGGGAGCTTCAGGACGCCTGCTGTGTTCTGGGGACTCCCGTTCAGATCCGATTTTGGCCCCCTCCCAGTGAGATAGGATGGGCTCACCACATCTGGTGAGGCAGGCAGGGCCTCGCTGCAGCGCAGAATGATCCCATAGGTCTCAAGGCGTAGCGTCAGCTGAAACTTCACTGATCCATCAGCCCTCTGCCTCCCTCCTCCTTCGAAAGAGCAGTGGCCTGCTCCGCTTCTAAAAGCCCTGGGGCTCCGGAAAGCCGACCGCGCTTTACAGGACACGTGCAGGCAGGAACAGGGGCGAATCCGAGGTGGAGACCATGTGACCACGCGTGGCACTGGCGTATCCCACAGCAGATGGTGTGAACGTGTGTCACCGGAGGCATACCGGGAGACGGCGAAACAAACGGTGGTGTCCAGGCATGTGCCAGTGGAAGGGGGGAACAAGTGACCTTTCGGTCAATGCCAAGGGAAATCAAAGGACACCTGGGACTCGGTGGGTGGGGGGCCTGTGCCTGACCCAAGCCAGGTTTTCCAATGCCTATCAGAGGAGCAAAGAATCTTCTGCAGAATTCGCCCCGCCCCCAACCCTCCTCCTCCCTGGTAGCCCTGACGCAACTTCCCCTGCACCCAGCCCCAGCCCTAGCCCCAGCCCCAGCCCCAGCCCCAGACACAGACCCAGCCCCAGCCCCAGCCCCAGCCCCAGCCCAGTCCCTCTGGTTCCCTGACATTCGTTTGGGCCACAAGATCAAGGGAGTCAGTCCACCCAGGAGCAGAGGAGAGGATGTCCCTCCAGAATGAGACAGGAAGTGCAGAGGAAATGCGACACCACCTGTCCTAGAAGACAAGGCCAGTCACGGTCGCCTAGCGCTCATTCTAGGCAATCCACCCACCCATGAGGGGAAACATGGAGAACAAGGAAGCTTCCCTGTCTGAGACACGTATGGAAGCCAAGAAATCCAGGGTCATGAGACCTGCCCAATGAAGCAGAAAGACGTTTGGAGAGAGATACCATCATGACACGGATCTGCAGGAAGTGTGTCCCTGACGGAGTGGGAAGTCATCTTTGTTGAAGACATTGGGCCAGAGCGAGAGGCATCCAGGCCCCTGAGAAACAGTTGAGGCAGAGCAAGAGGGAGGATAGAGCAGAGGCCAGAGCCCCGGCAGGATACAGCGCCGTGCCACCACCACGGGCATAAGGGGAGGGCTTCCAAAAGGGTGGCTTGTCCAGAGAGGCCAGCGTTCCAGTGACAGTGACAGGGATTGTTGCCATCTCCCATTCCCGGCTGCTTCTTCTACACGGTATGGTGGTGTGGCTTCATTTCTCAGAGAAGAGCCGTGAAAAGGTACAACCATCTTCTCTGATGTGGTCCTGCTTCCCTACTGCGGGACAAAGAGCTCCTGTGGGGCTCTTTTCCTTGGTTGCTGTGTGGTCATGTTGGTCTTAGAAAAGAGGCAGCTCATGATGGGGATGAGATTTCAATTGCTCCGGGACCGATGCATCTCCTCACGTGGGCCAGGCCTTCACACACCCAAAGCGGATCCGCGGCGGCGAAAACGATTGACAGCCGGCCTCATGACCCAGGCAGAGACGCAGAAAGAGGCTCAGCAAAGACAGGCCGACATGCCAGAAATCGCCTTGTGCTGCACAGGGCACATTCAGCCAAAGACACACACGCAGAGGGGCACGCACACACTAACCGACAGAGAGAGGGAAAGAAAGACACAGAGACTGAGAGACAGAGAGAGAAGAGAGGATGGGAGACACGCACACACGCGCGCACACATACACGCACACACACACACACAGAAACAGAGTCATACAGCAGAGGCATGGAAACACACCCCCCCCAGGCAACCCCTGAGGCTGCGGGGTTCTGCTCTCGACGAGAACGACCCTGGGGTGAGAGAAGAGCCCAGGGGCACGCAGGCCGACCTGTCCTCGAGATGACCGCGGCATGACTTTTGGGGAGACTCACCCCAACAGCGTCCGGGCAGGCCTGAGGCTGGGATGCCGTGCTGCTTCCCCCGGACTCCGCCTGGGGTTTCCTCATCCTGGTCGGCCCTTTGCGACTCCTGGCATCCGGAGACGTTCCCGTCGACCCCGTGGAGAGGTCAGACCGGAGCCTCAGAGCCCCGCCACCCAAGCACTGCCACGGAGGGCTCCTGCTCTGCCAAGCCTCAGGGACGGGTTTCTAAGACAACCGTGGGAAGCACTGTAACGGCAGAAGCCGCTCGCGCCTCGCGCATGCGCATTGGCTGGACCGACTCGCGCTCCGCTCCTGGCAGTCAGGCTGCGTCCCCTTTAAATAATGCCCCCGCTGCGCGGCTGCAGCGAGGCTCCTGCTGCAGCCGCGGCGGCGTGTGGATACGGGGTCCAGCTTGGGACGCCGTGGGAGATGGGGCCGCCGGTGCCCTGTCTCAGGGCCAAACCCCCAGGAGTCCCGCCCTCAGGATCTCCTTGAGCCGACTTCCACGGAGGGAAGGGGAGCTTCAGGACGCCTGCTGTGTTCTGGGGACTCCCGTTCAGATCCGATTTTGGCCCCCTCCCAGTGAGATAGGATGGGCTCACCACATCTGGTGAGGCAGGCAGGGCCTCGCTGCAGCGCAGAATGATCCCATAGGTCTCAAGGCGTAGCGTCAGCTGAAACTTCACTGATCCATCAGCCCTCTGCCTCCCTCCTCCTTCGAAAGAGCAGTGGCCTGCTCCGCTTCTAAAAGCCCTGGGGCTCCGGAAAGCCGACCGCGCTTTACAGGACACGTGCAGGCAGGAACAGGGGCGAATCCGAGGTGGAGACCATGTGACCACGCGTGGCACTGGCGTATCCCACAGCAGATGGTGTGAACGTGTGTCACCGGAGGCATACCGGGAGACGGCGAAACAAACGGTGGTGTCCAGGCATGTGCCAGTGGAAGGGGGGAACAAGTGACCTTTCGGTCAATGCCAAGGGAAATCAAAGGACACCTGGGACTCGGTGGGTGGGGGGCCTGTGCCTGACCCAAGCCAGGTTTTCCAATGCCTATCAGAGGAGCAAAGAATCTTCTGCAGAATTCGACCCGCCCCCAACCCTCCTCCTCCCTGGTAGCCCTGACGCAACTTCCCCTGCACCCAGCCCCAGCCCCAGCCCCAGCCCCAGACACAGACCCAGACACAGACCCAGCCCCAGCCCCAGCCCCAGCCCAGTCCCTCTGGTTCCCTGACATTCGTTTGGGCCACAAGATCAAGGGAGTCAGTCCACCCAGGAGCAGAGGAGAGGATGTCCCTCAAGAATGAGACAGGAAGTGCAGAGGAAATGCGACACCACCTGTCCTAGAAGACAAGGCCAGTCACGGTCGCCTAGCGCTCATTCTAGGCAGTCCACCCACCCATGAGGGGAAACATGGAGAACAAGGAAGCTTCCCTGTCTGAGACACGTATGGAAGCCAAGAAATCCAGGGTCATGAGACCTGCCCAATGAAGCAGAAAGACGTTTGGAGAGAGATACCATCATGACACGGATCTGCAGGAAGTGTGTCCCTGACGGACTGGGAAGTCATCTTTGTTGAAGACATTGGGCCAGAGCGAGAGGCATCCAGGCCCCTGAGAAACAGGTGAGGCAGAGCAAGAGGGAGGATAGAGCAGAGGCCAGAGCCCCGGCAGGATACAGCGCCGTGCCACCACCACGGGCATAAGGGGAGGGCTTCCAAAAGGGTGGCTTGTCCAGAGAGGCCAGCGTTCCAGTGACAGTGACAGGGATTGTTGCCATCTCCCATTCCCGGCTGCTTCTTCTACACGGTATGGTGGTGTGGCTTCATTTCTCAGAGAAGAGCCGTGAAAAGGTACAACCATCTTCTCTTATGTGGTCCTGCTTCCCTACTGCGGGACAAAGAGCTCCTGTGGGGCTCTTTTCCTTGGTTGCTGTGTGGTCATGTTGATCTTAGAAAAGAGGCAGCTCATGATGGGGATGAGATTTCAATTGCTCCGGGACCGATGCATCTCCTCACGTGGGCCAGGCCTTCACACACCCAAAGCGGATCCGCGGCGGCGAAAACGATTGACAGCCGGCCTCATGACCCAGGCAGAGACGCAGAAAGAGGCTCAGCAAAGACAGGCCGACATGCCAGAAATCGCCTTGTGCTGCACAGGGCACATTCAGCCAAAGACACACACGCAGAGGGGCACGCACACACTAACCGACAGAGAGAGGGAAAGAAAGACACAGAGACTGAGAGACAGAGAGAGAAGAGAGGATGGGAGACACGCACACACGCGCGCACACATACACGCACACACACACACACAGAAACAGAGTCATACAGCAGAGGCATGGAAACACACCCCCCCCAGGCAACCCCTGAGGCTGCGGGGTTCTGCTCTCGACGAGAACGACCCTGGGGTGAGAGAAGAGCCCAGGGGCACGCAGGCCGACCTGTCCTCGAGATGACGGCGGCACGACTTTTGGGGAGACTCACCCCAACAGCGTCCGGGCAGGCCTGAGGCTGGGATGCCGTGCTGCTTCCCCCGGACTCCGCCTGGGGTTTCCTCATCCTGGTCGGCCCTTTGCGACTCCTGGCATCCGGAGACGTTCCCGTCGACCCCGTGGAGAGGTCAGACCGGAGCCTCAGAGCCCCGCCACCCAAGCACTGCCACGGAGGACTCCTGCTCTGCCAAGCCTCAGGGACGGGTTTCTAAGACAACCGTGGGAAGCACTGTGACGGCAGAAGCCGCTCGCGCCTCGCGCATGCGCATTGGCTGGACCGACTCGCGCTCCGCTCCTGGCAGTCAGGCTGCGTCCCCTTTAAATAATGCCCCCGCTGCGCGGCTGCAGCGAGGCTCCTGCTGCAGCCGCGGCGGCGTGTGGATACGGGGTCCAGCTTGGGACGCCGTGGGAGATGGGGCCGCCGGTGCCCTGTCTCAGGGCCAAACCCCCAGGAGTCCCGCCCTCAGGATCTCCTTGAGCCGACTTCCACGGAGGGAAGGGGAGCTTCAGGACGCCTGCTGTGTTCTGGGGACTCCCGTTCAGATCCGATTTTGGCCCCCTCCCAGTGAGATAGGATGGGCTCACCACATCTGGTGAGGCAGGCAGGGCCTCGCTGCAGCGCAGAATGATCCCATAGGTCTCAAGGCGTAGCGTCAGCTGAAACTTCACTGATCCATCAGCCCTCTGCCTCCCTCCTCCTTCGAAAGAGCAGTGGCCTGCTCCGCTTCTAAAAGCCCTGGGGCTCCGGAAAGCCGACCGCGCTTTACAGGACACGTGCAGGCAGGAACAGGGGCGAATCCGAGGTGGAGACCATGTGACCACGCGTGGCACTGGCGTATCCCACAGCAGATGGTGTGAACGTGTGTCACCGGAGGCATACCGGGAGACGGCGAAACAAACGGTGGTGTCCAGGCATGTGCCAGTGGAAGGGGGGAACAAGTGACCTTTCGGTCAATGCCAAGGGAAATCAAAGGACACCTGGGACTCGGTGGGTGGGGGGCCTGTGCCTGACCCAAGCCAGGTTTTCCAATGCCTATCAGAGGAGCAAAGAATCTTCTGCAGAATTCGCCCCGCCCCCAACCCTCCTCCTCCCTGGTAGCCCTGACGCAACTTCCCCTGCACCCAGCCCCAGCCCCAGCCCCAGCCCCAGCCCCAGCCCCAGACACAGACCCAGCCCCAGCCCCAGCCCCAGCCCAGTCCCTCTGGTTCCCTGACATTCGTTTGGGCCACAAGATCAAGGGAGTCAGTCCACCCAGGAGCAGAGGAGAGGATGTCCCTCCAGAATGAGACAGGAAGTGCAGAGGAAATGCGACACCACCTGTCCTAGAAGACAAGGCCAGTCACGGTCGCCTAGCGCTCATTCTAGGCAATCCACCCACCCATGAGGGGAAACATGGAGAACAAGGAAGCTTCCCTGTCTGAGACACGTATGGAAGCCAAGAAATCCAGGGTCATGAGACCTGCCCAATGAAGCAGAAAGACGTTTGGAGAGAGATACCATCATGACACGGATCTGCAGGAAGTGTGTCCCTGACGGACTGGGAAGTCATCTTTGTTGAAGACATTGGGCCAGAGCGAGAGGCATCCAGGCCCCTGAGAAACAGGTGAGGCAGAGCAAGAGGGAGGATAGAGCAGAGGCCAGAGCCCCGGCAGGATACAGCGCCGTGCCACCACCACGGGCATAAGGGGAGGGCTTCCAAAAGGGTGGCTTGTCCAGAGAGGCCAGCGTTCCAGTGACAGTGACAGGGATTGTTGCCATCTCCCATTCCCGGCTGCTTCTTCTACACGGTATGGTGGTGTGGCTTCATTTCTCAGAGAAGAGCCGTGAAAAGGTACAACCATCTTCTCTGATGTGGTCCTGCTTCCCTACTGCGGGACAAAGAGCTCCTGTGGGGCTCTTTTCCTTGGTTGCTGTGTGGTCATGTTGATCTTAGAAAAGAGGCAGCTCATGATGGGGATGAGATTTCAATTGCTCCGGGACCGATGCATCTCCTCACGTGGGCCAGGCCTTCACACACCCAAAGCGGATCCGCGGCGGCGAAAACGATTGACAGCCGGCCTCATGACCCAGGCAGAGACGCAGAAAGAGGCTCAGCAAAGACAGGCCGACATGCCAGAAATCGCCTTGTGCTGCACAGGGCACATTCAGCCAAAGACACACACGCAGAGGGGCACGCACACACTAACCGACAGAGAGAGGGAAAGAAAGACACAGAGACTGAGAGACAGAGAGAGAAGAGAGGATGGGAGACACGCACACACGCGCGCACACATACACGCACACACACACACACAGAAACAGAGTCATACAGCAGAGGCATGGAAGCACACCGCCCCCCAGGCAACCCCTGAGGCTGCGGGGTTCTGCTCTCGACGAGAACGACCCTGGGGTGACAGAAGAGCCCAGGGGCACGCAGGCCGACCTGTCCTCGAGATGACGGCGGCACGACTTTTGGGGAGACTCACCCCAACAGCGTCCGGGCAGGCCTGAGGCTGGGATGCCGTGCTGCTTCCCCCGGACTCCGCCTGGGGTTTCCTCATCCTGGTCGGCCCTTTGCGACTCCTGGCATCCGGAGACGTTCCCGTCGACCCCGTGGAGAGGTCAGACCGGAGCCTCAGAGCCCCGCCACCCAAGCACTGCCACGGAGGGCTCCTGCTCTGCCAAGCCTCAGGGACGGGTTTCTAAGACAACCGTGGGAAGCACTGTGACGGCAGAAGCCGCTCGCGCCTCGCGCATGCGCATTGGCTGGACCGACTCGCGCTCCGCTCCTGGCAGTCAGGCTGCGTCCCCTTTAAATAATGCCCCCGCTGCGCGGCTGCAGCGAGGCTCCTGCTGCAGCCGCGGCGGCGTGTGGATACGGGGTCCAGCTTGGGACGCCGTGGGAGATGGGGCCGCCGGTGCCCTGTCTCAGGGCCAAACCCCCAGGAGTCCCGCCCTCAGGATCTCCTTGAGCCGACTTCCACGGAGGGAAGGGGAGCTTCAGGACGCCTGCTGTGTTCTGGGGACTCCCGTTCAGATCCGATTTTGGCCCCCTCCCAGTGAGATAGGCTGGGCTCACCACATCTGGTGAGGCAGGCAGGGCCTCGCTGCAGCGCAGAATGATCCCATAGGTCTCAAGGCGTAGCGTCAGCTGAAACTTCACTGATCCATCAGCCCTCTGCCTCCCTCCTCCTTCGAAAGAGCAGTGGCCTGCTCCGCTTCTAAAAGCCCTGGGGCTCCGGAAAGCCGACCGCGCTTTACAGGACACGTGCAGGCAGGAACAGGGGCGAATCCGAGGCGGAGACCATGTGACCACGCGTGGCACTGGCGTATCCCACAGCAGATGGTGTGAACGTGTGTCACCGGAGGCATACCGGGAGACGGCGAAACAAACGGTGGTGTCCAGGCATGTGCCAGTGGAAGGGGGGAACAAGTGACCTTTCGGTCAATGCCAAGGGAAATCAAAGGACACCTGGGACTCGGTGGGTGGGGGGCCTGTGCCTGACCCAAGCCAGGTTTTCCAATGCCTATCAGAGGAGCAAAGAATCTTCTGCAGAATTCGCCCCGCCCCCAACCCTCCTCCTCCCTGGTAGCCCTGACGCAACTTCCCCTGCACCCAGCCCCAGCCCCAGCCCCAGCCCCAGCCCCAGCCCCAGCCCCAGACACAGACCCAGCCCCAGCCCCAGCCCCAGCCCAGTCCCTCTGGTTCCCTGACATTCGTTTGGGCCACAAGATCAAGGGAGTCAGTCCACCCAGGAGCAGAGGAGAGGATGTCCCTCCAGAATGAGACAGGAAGTGCAGAGGAAATGCGACACCACCTGTCCTAGAAGACAAGGCCAGTCACGGTCGCCTAGCGCTCATTCTAGGCAGTCCACCCACCCATGAGGGGAAACATGGAGAACAAGGAAGCTTCCCTGTCTGAGACACGTATGGAAGCCAAGAAATCCAGGGTCATGAGACCTGCCCAATGAAGCAGAAAGACGTTTGGAGAGAGATACCATCATGACACGGATCTGCAGGAAGTGTGTCCCTGACGGACTGGGAAGTCATCTTTGTTGAAGACATTGGGCCAGAGCGAGAGGCATCCAGGCCCCTGAGAAACAGGTGAGGCAGAGCAAGAGGGAGGATAGAGCAGAGGCCAGAGCCCCGGCAGGATACAGCGCCGTGCCACCACCACGGGCATAAGGGGAGGGCTTCCAAAAGGGTGGCTTGTCCAGAGAGGCCAGCGTTCCAGTGACAGTGACAGGGATTGTTGCCATCTCCCATTCCCGGCTGCTTCTTCTACACGGTATGGTGGTGTGGCTTCATTTCTCAGAGAAGAGCCGTGAAAAGGTACAACCATCTTCTCTGATGTGGTCCTGCTTCCCTACTGCGGGACAAAGAGCTCCTGTGGGGCTCTTTTCCTTGGTTGCTGTGTGGTCATGTTGATCTTAGAAAAGAGGCAGCTCATGATGGGGATGAGATTTCAATTGCTCCGGGACCGATGCATCTCCTCACGTGGGCCAGGCCTTCACACACCCAAAGCGGATCCGCGGCGGCGAAAACGATTGACAGCCGGCCTCATGACCCAGGCAGAGACGCAGAAAGAGGCTCAGCAAAGACAGGCCGACATGCCAGAAATCGCCTTGTGCTGCACAGGGCACATTCAGCCAAAGACACACACGCAGAGGGGCACGCACACACTAACCGACAGAGAGAGGGAAAGAAAGACACAGAGACTGAGAGACAGAGAGAGAAGAGAGGATGGGAGACACGCACACACGCGCGCACACATACACGCACACACACACACACAGAAACAGAGTCATACAGCAGAGGCATGGAAACACACCCCCCCCAGGCAACCCCTGAGGCTGCGGGGTTCTGCTCTCGACGAGAACGACCCTGGGGTGAGAGAAGAGCCCAGGGGCACGCAGGCCGACCTGTCCTCGAGATGACGGCGGCACGACTTTTGGGGAGACTCACCCCAACAGCGTCCGGGCAGGCCTGAGGCTGGGATGCCGTGCTGCTTCCCCCGGACTCCGCCTGGGGTTTCCTCATCCTGGTCGGCCCTTTGCGACTCCTGGCATCCGGAGACGTTCCCGTCGACCCCGTGGAGAGGTCAGACCGGAGCCTCAGAGCCCCGCCACCCAAGCACTGCCACGGAGGACTCCTGCTCTGCCAAGCCTCAGGGACGGGTTTCTAAGACAACCGTGGGAAGCACTGTGACGGCAGAAGCCGCTCGCGCCTCGCGCATGCGCATTGGCTGGACCGACTCGCGCTCCGCTCCTGGCAGTCAGGCTGCGTCCCCTTTAAATAATGCCCCCGCTGCGCGGCTGCAGCGAGGCTCCTGCTGCAGCCGCGGCGGCGTGTGGATACGGGGTCCAGCTTGGGACGCCGTGGGAGATGGGGCCGCCGGTGCCCTGTCTCAGGGCCAAACCCCCAGGAGTCCCGCCCTCAGGATCTCCTTGAGCCGACTTCCACGGAGGGAAGGGGAGCTTCAGGACGCCTGCTGTGTTCTGGGGACTCCCGTTCAGATCCGATTTTGGCCCCCTCCCAGTGAGATAGGATGGGCTCACCACATCTGGTGAGGCAGGCAGGGCCTCGCTGCAGCGCAGAATGATCCCATAGGTCTCAAGGCGTAGCGTCAGCTGAAACTTCACTGATCCATCAGCCCTCTGCCTCCCTCCTCCTTCGAAAGAGCAGTGGCCTGCTCCGCTTCTAAAAGCCCTGGGGCTCCGGAAAGCCGACCGCGCTTTACAGGACACGTGCAGGCAGGAACAGGGGCGAATCCGAGGTGGAGACCATGTGACCACGCGTGGCACTGGCGTATCCCACAGCAGATGGTGTGAACGTGTGTCACCGGAGGCATACCGGGAGACGGCGAAACAAACGGTGGTGTCCAGGCATGTGCCAGTGGAAGGGGGGAACAAGTGACCTTTCGGTCAATGCCAAGGGAAATCAAAGGACACCTGGGACTCGGTGGGTGGGGGGCCTGTGCCTGACCCAAGCCAGGTTTTCCAATGCCTATCAGAGGAGCAAAGAATCTTCTGCAGAATTCGCCCCGCCCCCAACCCTCCTCCTCCCTGGTAGCCCTGACGCAACTTCCCCTGCACCCAGCCCCAGCCCCAGCCCCAGCCCCAGCCCCAGCCCCAGCCCCAGACACAGACCCAGCCCCAGCCCCAGCCCCAGCCCAGTCCCTCTGGTTCCCTGACATTCGTTTGGGCCACAAGATCAAGGGAGTCAGTCCACCCAGGAGCAGAGGAGAGGATGTCCCTCCAGAATGAGACAGGAAGTGCAGAGGAAATGCGACACCACCTGTCCTAGAAGACAAGGCCAGTCACGGTCGCCTAGCGCTCATTCTAGGCAGTCCACCCACCCATGAGGGGAAACATGGAGAACAAGGAAGCTTCCCTGTCTGAGACACGTATGGAAGCCAAGAAATCCAGGGTCATGAGACCTGCCCAATGAAGCAGAAAGACGTTTGGAGAGAGATACCATCATGACACGGATCTGCAGGAAGTGTGTCCCTGACGGACTGGGAAGTCATCTTTGTTGAAGACATTGGGCCAGAGCGAGAGGCATCCAGGCCCCTGAGAAACAGGTGAGGCAGAGCAAGAGGGAGGATAGAGCAGAGGCCAGAGCCCCGGCAGGATACAGCGCCGTGCCACCACCACGGGCATAAGGGGAGGGCTTCCAAAAGGGTGGCTTGTCCAGAGAGGCCAGCGTTCCAGTGACAGTGACAGGGATTGTTGCCATCTCCCATTCCCGGCTGCTTCTTCTACACGGTATGGTGGTGTGGCTTCATTTCTCAGAGAAGAGCCGTGAAAAGGTACAACCATCTTCTCTGATGTGGTCCTGCTTCCCTACTGCGGGACAAAGAGCTCCTGTGGGGCTCTTTTCCTTGGTTGCTGTGTGGTCATGTTGATCTTAGAAAAGAGGCAGCTCATGATGGGGATGAGATTTCAATTGCTCCGGGACCGATGCATCTCCTCACGTGGGCCAGGCCTTCACACACCCAAAGCGGATCCGCGGCGGCGAAAACGATTGACAGCCGGCCTCATGACCCAGGCAGAGACGCAGAAAGAGGCTCAGCAAAGACAGGCCGACATGCCAGAAATCGCCTTGTGCTGCACAGGGCACATTCAGCCAAAGACACACACGCAGAGGGGCACGCACACACTAACCGACAGAGAGAGGGAAAGAAAGACACAGAGACTGAGAGACAGAGAGAGAAGAGAGGATGGGAGACACGCACACACGCGCGCACACATACACGCACACACACACACACAGAAACAGAGTCATACAGCAGAGGCATGGAAACACACCCCCCCCAGGCAACCCCTGAGGCTGCGGGGTTCTGCTCTCGACGAGAACGACCCTGGGGTGAGAGAAGAGCCCAGGGGCACGCAGGCCGACCTGTCCTCGAGATGACGGCGGCACGACTTTTGGGGAGACTCACCCCAACAGCGTCCGGGCAGGCCTGAGGCTGGGATGCCGTGCTGCTTCCCCCGGACTCCGCCTGGGGTTTCCTCATCCTGGTCGGCCCTTTGCGACTCCTGGCATCCGGAGACGTTCCCGTCGACCCCGTGGAGAGGTCAGACCGGAGCCTCAGAGCCCCGCCACCCAAGCACTGCCACGGAGGACTCCTGCTCTGCCAAGCCTCAGGGACGGGTTTCTAAGACAACCGTGGGAAGCACTGTGACGGCAGAAGCCGCTCGCGCCTCGCGCATGCGCATTGGCTGGACCGACTCGCGCTCCGCTCCTGGCAGTCAGGCTGCGTCCCCTTTAAATAATGCCCCCGCTGCGCGGCTGCAGCGAGGCTCCTGCTGCAGCCGCGGCGGCGTGTGGATACGGGGTCCAGCTTGGGACGCCGTGGGAGATGGGGCCGCCGGTGCCCTGTCTCAGGGCCAAACCCCCAGGAGTCCCGCCCTCAGGATCTCCTTGAGCCGACTTCCACGGAGGGAAGGGGAGCTTCAGGACGCCTGCTGTGTTCTGGGGACTCCCGTTCAGATCCGATTTTGGCCCCCTCCCAGTGAGATAGGATGGGCTCACCACATCTGGTGAGGCAGGCAGGGCCTCGCTGCAGCGCAGAATGATCCCATAGGTCTCAAGGCGTAGCGTCAGCTGAAACTTCACTGATCCATCAGCCCTCTGCCTCCCTCCTCCTTCGAAAGAGCAGTGGCCTGCTCCGCTTCTAAAAGCCCTGGGGCTCCGGAAAGCCGACCGCGCATTACAGGACACGTGCAAGCAGGAACAGGGGCGAATCCGAGGTGGAGACCATGTGACCACGCGTGGCACTGGCGTATCCCACAGCAGATGGTGTGAACGTGTGTCACCGGAGGCATACCGGGAGACGGCGAAACAAACGGTGGTGTCCAGGCATGTGCCAGTGGAAGGGGGAAACAAGTGACCTTTCGGTCAATGCCAAGGGAAATCAAAGGACACCTGGGACTCGGTGGGTGGGGGGCCTGTGCCTGACCCAAGCCAGGTTTTCCAATGCCTATCAGAGGAGCAAAGAATCTTCTGCAGAATTCGCCCCGCCCCCAACCCTCCTCCTCCCTGGTAGCCCTGACGCAACTTCCCCTGCACCCAGCCCCAGCCCCAGCCCCAGCCCCAGCCCCAGCCCCAGACACAGACCCAGCCCCAGCCCCAGCCCCAGCCCAGTCCCTCTGGTTCCCTGACATTCGTTTGGGCCACAAGATCAAGGGAGTCAGTCCACCCAGGAGCAGAGGAGAGGATGTCCCTCCAGAATGAGACAGGAAGTGCAGAGGAAATGCGACACCACCTGTCCTAGAAGACAAGGCCAGTCACGGTCGCCTAGCGCTCATTCTAGGCAATCCACCCACCCATGAGGGGAAACATGGAGAACAAGGAAGCTTCCCTGTCTGAGACACGTATGGAAGCCAAGAAATCCAGGGTCATGAGACCTGCCCAATGAAGCAGAAAGACGTTTGGAGAGAGATACCATCATGACACGGATCTGCAGGAAGTGTGTCCCTGACGGACTGGGAAGTCATCTTTGTTGAAGACATTGGGCCAGAGCGAGAGGCATCCAGGCCCCTGAGAAACAGGTGAGGCAGAGCAAGAGGGAGGATAGAGCAGAGGCCAGAGCCCCGGCAGGATACAGCGCCGTGCCACCACCACGGGCATAAGGGGAGGGCTTCCAAAAGGGTGGCTTGTCCAGAGAGGCCAGCGTTCCAGTGACAGTGACAGGGATTGTTGCCATCTCCCATTCCCGGCTGCTTCTTCTACACGGTATGGTGGTGTGGCTTCATTTCTCAGAGAAGAGCCGTGAAAAGGTACAACCATCTTCTCTGATGTGGTCCTGCTTCCCTACTGCGGGACAAAGAGCTCCTGTGGGGCTCTTTTCCTTGGTTGCTGTGTGGTCATGTTGATCTTAGAAAAGAGGCAGCTCATGATGGGGATGAGATTTCAATTGCTCCGGGACCGATGCATCTCCTCACGTGGGCCAGGCCTTCACACACCCAAAGCGGATCCGCGGCGGCGAAAACGATTGACAGCCGGCCTCATGACCCAGGCAGAGACGCAGAAAGAGGCTCAGCAAAGACAGGCCGACATGCCAGAAATCGCCTTGTGCTGCACAGGGCACATTCAGCCAAAGACACACACGCAGAGGGGCACGCACACACTAACCGACAGAGAGAGGGAAAGAAAGACACAGAGACTGAGAGACAGAGAGAGAAGAGAGGATGGGAGACACGCACACACGCGCGCACACATACACGCACACACACACACACAGAAACAGAGTCATACAGCAGAGGCATGGAAACACACCGCCCCCCAGGCAACCCCTGAGGCTGCGGGGTTCTGCTCTCGACGAGAACGACCCTGGGGTGACAGAAGAGCCCAGGGGCACGCAGGCCGACCTGTCCTCGAGATGACGGCGGCACGACTTTTGGGGAGACTCACCCCAACAGCGTCCGGGCAGGCCTGAGGCTGGGATGCCGTGCTGCTTCCCCCGGACTCCGCCTGGGGTTTCCTCATCCTGGTCGGCCCTTTGCGACTCCTGGCATCCGGAGACGTTCCCGTCGACCCCGTGGAGAGGTCAGACCGGAGCCTCAGAGCCCCGCCACCCAAGCACTGCCACGGAGGACTCCTGCTCTGCCAAGCCTCAGGGACGGGTTTCTAAGACAACCGTGGGAAGCACTGTGACGGCAGAAGCCGCTCGCGCCTCGCGCATGCGCATTGGCTTGACTGACTCGCGCTCCGCTCCTGGCAGTCAGGCTGCGTCCCCTTTAAATAATGCCCCCGCTGCGCGGCTGCAGCGAGGCTCCTGCTGCAGCCGCGGCGGCGTGTGGATACGGGGTCCAGCTTGGGACGCCGTGGGAGATGGGGCCGCCGGTGCCCTGTCTCAGGGCCAAACCCCCAGGAGTCCCGCCCTCAGGATCTCCTTGAGCCGACTTCCACGGAGGGAAGGGGAGCTTCAGGACGCCTGCTGTGTTCTGGGGACTCCCGTTCAGATCCGATTTTGGCCCCCTCCCAGTGAGATAGGATGGGCTCACCACATCTGGTGAGGCAGGCAGGGCCTCGCTGCAGCGCAGAATGATCCCATAGGTCTCAAGGCGTAGCGTCAGCTGAAACTTCACTGATCCATCAGCCCTCTGCCTCCCTCCTCCTTCGAAAGAGCAGTGGCCTGCTCCGCTTCTAAAAGCCCTGGGGCTCCGGAAAGCCGACCGCGCTTTACAGGACACGTGCAGGCAGGAACAGGGGCGAATCCGAGGTGGAGACCATGTGACCACGCGTGGCACTGGCGTATCCCACCGCAGATGGTGTGAACGTGTGTCACCGGAGGCATACCGGGAGACGGCGAAACAAACGGTGGTGTCCAGGCATGTGCCAGTGGAAGGGGGGAACAAGTGACCTTTCGGTCAATGCCAAGGGAAATCAAAGGACACCTGGGACTCGGTGGGTGGGGGGCCTGTGCCTGACCCAAGCCAGGTTTTCCAATGCCTATCAGAGGAGCAAAGAATCTTCTGCAGAATTCGCCCCGCCCCCAACCCTCCTCCTCCCTGGTAGCCCTGACGCAACTTCCCCTGCACCCAGCCCCAGCCCCAGCCCCAGCCCCAGCCCCAGCCCCAGACACAGACCCAGCCCCAGCCCCAGCCCCAGCCCAGTCCCTCTGGTTCCCTGACATTCGTTTGGGCCACAAGATCAAGGGAGTCAGTCCACCCAGGAGCAGAGGAGAGGATGTCCCTCCAGAATGAGACAGGAAGTGCAGAGGAAATGCGACACCACCTGTCCTAGAAGACAAGGCCAGTCACGGTCGCCTAGCGCTCATTCTAGGCAATCCACCCACCCATGAGGGGAAACATGGAGAACAAGGAAGCTTCCCTGTCTGAGACACGTATGGAAGCCAAGAAATCCAGGGTCATGAGACCTGCCCAATGAAGCAGAAAGACGTTTGGAGAGAGATACCATCATGACACGGATCTGCAGGAAGTGTGTCCCTGACGGACTGGGAAGTCATCTTTGTTGAAGACATTGGGCCAGAGCGAGAGGCATCCAGGCCCCTGAGAAACAGGTGAGGCAGAGCAAGAGGGAGGATAGAGCAGAGGCCAGAGCCCCGGCAGGATACAGCGCCGTGCCACCACCACGGGCATAAGGGGAGGGCTTCCAAAAGGGTGGCTTGTCCAGAGAGGCCAGCGTTCCAGTGACAGTGACAGGGATTGTTGCCATCTCCCATTCCCGGCTGCTTCTTCTACACGGTATGGTGGTGTGGCTTCATTTCTCAGAGAAGAGCCGTGAAAAGGTACAACCATCTTCTCTGATGTGGTCCTGCTTCCCTACTGCGGGACAAAGAGCTCCTGTGGGGCTCTTTTCCTTGGTTGCTGTGTGGTCATGTTGATCTTAGAAAAGAGGCAGCTCATGATGGGGATGAGATTTCAATTGCTCCGGGACCGATGCATCTCCTCACGTGGGCCAGGCCTTCACACACCCAAAGCGGATCCGCGGCGGCGAAAACGATTGACAGCCGGCCTCATGACCCAGGCAGAGACGCAGAAAGAGGCTCAGCAAAGACAGGCCGACATGCCAGAAATCGCCTTGTGCTGCACAGGGCACATTCAGCCAAAGACACACACGCAGAGGGGCACGCACACACTAACCGACAGAGAGAGGGAAAGAAAGACACAGAGACTGAGAGACAGAGAGAGAAGAGAGGATGGGAGACACGCACACACGCGCGCACACATACACGCACACACACACACACAGAAACAGAGTCATACAGCAGAGGCATGGAAACACACCCCCCCCAGGCAACCCCTGAGGCTGCGGGGTTCTGCTCTCGACGAGAACGACCCTGGGGTGAGAGAAGAGCCCAGGGGCACGCAGGCCGACCTGTCCTCGAGATGACGGCGGCACGACTTTTGGGGAGACTCACCCCAACAGCGTCCGGGCAGGCCTGAGGCTGGGATGCCGTGCTGCTTCCCCCGGACTCCGCCTGGGGTTTCCTCATCCTGGTCGGCCCTTTGCGACTCCTGGCATCCGGAGACGTTCCCGTCGACCCCGTGGAGAGGTCAGACCGGAGCCTCAGAGCCCCGCCACCCAAGCACTGCCACGGAGGACTCCTGCTCTGCCAAGCCTCAGGGACGGGTTTCTAAGACAACCGTGGGAAGCACTGTGACGGCAGAAGCCGCTCGCGCCTCGCGCATGCGCATTGGCTGGACCGACTCGCGCTCCGCTCCTGGCAGTCAGGCTGCGTCCCCTTTAAATAATGCCCCCGCTGCGCGGCTGCAGCGAGGCTCCTGCTGCAGCCGCGGCGGCGTGTGGATACGGGGTCCAGCTTGGGAAGCCGTGGGAGATGGGGCCGCCGGTGCCCTGTCTCAGGGCCAAACCCCCAGGAGTCCCACCCTCAGGATCTCCTTGAGCCGACTTCCACGGAGGGAAGGGGAGCTTCAGGACGCCTGCTGTGTTCTGGGGACTCCCGTTCAGATCCGATTTTGGCCCCCTCCCAGTGAGATAGGATGGGCTCACCACATCTGGTGAGGCAGGCAGGGCCTCGCTGCAGCGCAGAATGATCCCATAGGTCTCAAGGCGTAGCGTCAGCTGAAACTTCACTGATCCATCAGCCCTCTGCCTCCCTCCTCCTTCGAAAGAGCAGTGGCCTGCTCCGCTTCTAAAAGCCCTGGGGCTCCGGAAAGCCGACCGCGCATTACAGGACACGTGCAAGCAGGAACAGGGGCGAATCCGAGGTGGAGACCATGTGACCACGCGTGGCACTGGCGTATCCCACAGCAGATGGTGTGAACGTGTGTCACCGGAGGCATACCGGGAGACGGCGAAACAAACGGTGGTGTCCAGGCATGTGCCAGTGGAAGGGGGAAACAAGTGACCTTTCGGTCAATGCCAAGGGAAATCAAAGGACACCTGGGACTCGGTGGGTGGGGGGCCTGTGCCTGACCCAAGCCAGGTTTTCCAATGCCTATCAGAGGAGCAAAGAATCTTCTGCAGAATTCGCCCCGCCCCCAACCCTCCTCCTCCCTGGTAGCCCTGACGCAACTTCCCCTGCACCCAGCCCCAGCCCCAGCCCCAGCCCCAGCCCCAGCCCCAGACACAGACCCAGCCCCAGCCCCAGCCCCAGCCCAGTCCCTCTGGTTCCCTGACATTCGTTTGGGCCACAAGATCAAGGGAGTCAGTCCACCCAGGAGCAGAGGAGAGGATGTCCCTCCAGAATGAGACAGGAAGTGCAGAGGAAATGCGACACCACCTGTCCTAGAAGACAAGGCCAGTCACGGTCGCCTAGCGCTCATTCTAGGCAATCCACCCACCCATGAGGGGAAACATGGAGAACAAGGAAGCTTCCCTGTCTGAGACACGTATGGAAGCCAAGAAATCCAGGGTCATGAGACCTGCCCAATGAAGCAGAAAGACGTTTGGAGAGAGATACCATCATGACACGGATCTGCAGGAAGTGTGTCCCTGACGGACTGGGAAGTCATCTTTGTTGAAGACATTGGGCCAGAGCGAGAGGCATCCAGGCCCCTGAGAAACAGGTGAGGCAGAGCAAGAGGGAGGATAGAGCAGAGGCCAGAGCCCCGGCAGGATACAGCGCCGTGCCACCACCACGGGCATAAGGGGAGGGCTTCCAAAAGGGTGGCTTGTCCAGAGAGGCCAGCGTTCCAGTGACAGTGACAGGGATTGTTGCCATCTCCCATTCCCGGCTGCTTCTTCTACACGGTATGGTGGTGTGGCTTCATTTCTCAGAGAAGAGCCGTGAAAAGGTACAACCATCTTCTCTGATGTGGTCCTGCTTCCCTACTGCGGGACAAAGAGCTCCTGTGGGGCTCTTTTCCTTGGTTGCTGTGTGGTCATGTTGATCTTAGAAAAGAGGCAGCTCATGATGGGGATGAGATTTCAATTGCTCCGGGACCGATGCATCTCCTCACGTGGGCCAGGCCTTCACACACCCAAAGCGGATCCGCGGCGGCGAAAACGATTGACAGCCGGCCTCATGACCCAGGCAGAGACGCAGAAAGAGGCTCAGCAAAGACAGGCCGACATGCCAGAAATCGCCTTGTGCTGCACAGGGCACATTCAGCCAAAGACACACACGCAGAGGGGCACGCACACACTAACCGACAGAGAGAGGGAAAGAAAGACAAAGAGACTGAGAGACAGAGAGAGAAGAGAGGATGGGAGACACACACACACGCGCGCACACATACACGCACACACACACACACAGAAACAGAGTCATACAGCAGAGGCATGGAAACACACCCCCCCATTCAACCCCTGAGGCTGCGGGGTTCTGCTCTCGACGAGAACGACCCTGGGGTGAGAGAACAGCCCAGGGGCACGCAGGCCGACCTGTCCTCGAGATGACGGCGGCACGACTTTTGGGGAGACTCACCCCAACAGCGTCCGGGCAGGCCTGAGGCTGGGATGCCGTGCTGCTTCCCCCGGACTCCGCCTGGGGTTTCCTCATCCTGGTCGGCCCTTTGCGACTCCTGGCATCCGGAGACGTTCCCGTCGACCCCGTGGAGAGGTCAGACCGGAGCCTCAGAGCCCCGCCACCCAAGCACTGCCACGGAGGACTCCTGCTCTGCCAAGCCTCAGGGACGGGTTTCTAAGACAACCGTGGGAAACACTGTGACGGTAGAAGCCGCTCGCGCCTCGCGCATGCGCATTGGCTGGACCGACTCGCGCTCCGCTCCTGGCAGTCAGGCTGCGTCCCCTTTAAATAATGCCCCCGCTGCGCGGCTGCAGCGAGGCTCCTGCTGCAGCCGCGGCGGCGTGTGGATACGGGGTCCAGCTTGGGACGCCGTGGGAGATGGGGCCGCCGGTGCCCTGTCTCAGGGCCAAACCCCCAGGAGTCCCGCCCTCAGGATCTCCTTGAGCCGACTTCCACGGAGGGAAGGGGAGCTTCAGGACGCCTGCTGTGTTCTGGGGACTCCCGTTCAGATCCGATTTTGGCCCCCTCCCAGTGAGATAGGATGGGCTCACCACATCTGGTGAGGCAGGCAGGGCCTCGCTGCAGCGCAGAATGATCCCATAGGTCTCAAGGCGTAGCGTCAGCTGAAACTTCACTGATCCATCAGCCCTCTGCCTCCCTCCTCCTTCGAAAGAGCAGTGGCCTGCTCCGCTTCTAAAAGCCCTGGGGCTCCGGAAAGCCGACCGCGCTTTACAGGACACGTGCAAGCAGGAACAGGGGCGAATCCGAGGTGGAGACCATGTGACCACGCGTGGCACTGGCGTATCCCACCGCAGATGGTGTGAACGTGTGTCACCGGAGGCATACCGGGAGACGGCGAAACAAACGGTGGTGTCCAGGCATGTGCCAGTGGAAGGGGGGAACAAGTGACCTTTCGGTCAATGCCAAGGGAAATCAAAGGACACCTGGGACTCGGTGGGTGGGGGGCCTGTGCCTGACCCAAGCCAGGTTTTCCAATGCCTATCAGAGGAAGAAAGAATCTTCTGCAGAATTCGCCCCGCCCCCAACCCTCCTCCTCCCTGGTAGCCCTGACGCAACTTCCCCTGCACCCAGCCCCAGCCCCAGCCCCAGCCCCAGCCCCAGCCCCAGACACAGACCCAGCCCCAGCCCCAGCCCCAGCCCAGTCCCTCTGGTTCCCTGACATTCGTTTGGGCCACAAGATCAAGGGAGTCAGTCCACCCAGGAGCAGAGGAGAGGATGTCCCTCAAGAATGAGACAGGAAGTGCAGAGGAAATGCGACACCACCTGTCCTAGAAGACAAGGCCAGTCACGGTCGCCTAGCGCTCATTCTAGGCAGTCCACCCACCCATGAGGGGAAACATGGAGAACAAGGAAGCTTCCCTGTCTGAGACACGTATGGAAGCCAAGAAATCCAGGGTCATGAGACCTGCCCAATGAAGCAGAAAGACGTTTGGAGAGAGATACCATCATGACACGGATCTGCAGGAAGTGTGTCCCTGACGGACTGGGAAGTCATCTTTGTTGAAGATATTGGGCCAGAGCGAGAGGCATCCAGGCCCCTGAGAAACAGGTGAGGCAGAGCAAGAGGGAGGATAGAGCAGAGGCCAGAGCCCCGGCAGGATACAGCGCCGTGCCACCACCACGGGCATAAGGGGAGGGCTTCCAAAAGGGTGGCTTGTCCAGAGAGGCCAGCGTTCCAGTGACAGTGACAGGGATTGTTGCCATCTCCCATTCCCGGCTGCTTCTTCTACACGGTATGGTGGTGTGGCTTCATTTCTCAGAGAAGAGCCGTGAAAAGGTACAACCATCTTCTCTGATGTGGTCCTGCTTCCCTACTGCGGGACAAAGAGCTCCTGTGGGGCTCTTTTCCTTGGTTGCTGTGTGGTCATGTTGATCTTAGAAAAGAGGCAGCTCATGATGGGGATGAGATTTCAATTGCTCCGGGACCGACGCATCTCCTCACGTGGGCCAGGCCTTCACACACCCAAAGCGGATCCGCGGCGGCGAAAACGATTGACAGCCGGCCTCATGACCCAGGCAGAGACGCAGAAAGAGGCTCAGCAAAGACAGGCCGACATGCCAGAAATCGCCTTGTGCTGCACAGGGCACATTCAGCCAAAGACACACACGCAGAGGGGCACGCACACACTAACCGACAGAGAGAGGGAAAGAAAGACACAGAGACTGAGAGACAGAGAGAGAAGAGAGGATGGGAGACACGCACACACGCGCGCACACATACAAGCACACACACACACACAGAAACAGAGTCATACAGCAGAGGTATGGAAACACACCCCCCCAGGCAACCCCTGAGGCTGCGGGGTTCTGCTCTCGACGACAACGACCCTGGGGTGAGAGAACAGCCCAGGGGCACGCAGGCCGACCTGTCCTCGAGATGACGGCGGCACGACTTTTGGGGAGACTCACCCCAAAAGCGTCCGGGCAGGCCTGAGGCTGGGATGCCGTGCTGCTTCCCCCGGACTCCGCCTGGGGTTTCCTCATCCTGGTCGGCCCTTTGCGACTCCTGGCATCCGGAGACGTTCCCGTCGACCCCGTGGAGAGGTCAGACCGGAGCCTCACAGCCCCGCCACCCAAGCACTGCCACGGAGGACTCCTGCTCTGCCAAGCCTCAGGGACGGGTTTCTAAGACAACCGTGGGAAGCACTGTGACGGCAGAAGCCGCTCGCGCCTCGCGCATGCGCATTGGCTGGACCGACTCGCGCTCCGCTCCTGGCAGTCAGGCTGCGTCCCCTTTAAATAATGCCCCCGCTGCGCGGCTGCAGCGAGGCTCCTGCTGCAGCCGCGGCGGCGTGTGGATACGGGGTCCAGCTTGGGAAGCCGTGGGAGATGGGGCCGCCGGTGCCCTGTCTCAGGGCCAAACCCCCAGGAGTCCCACCCTCAGGATCTCCTTGAGCCGACTTCCACGGAGGGAAGGGGAGCTTCAGGACGCCTGCTGTGTTCTGGGGACTCCCGTTCAGATCCGATTTTGGCCCCCTCCCAGTGAGATAGGATGGGCTCACCACATCTGGTGAGGCAGGCAGGGCCTCGCTGCAGCGCAGAATGATCCCATAGGTCTCAAGGCGTAGCGTCAGCTGAAACTTCACTGATCCATCAGCCCTCTGCCTCCCTCCTCCTTCGAAAGAGCAGTGGCCTGCTCCGCTTCTAAAAGCCCTGGGGCTCCGGAAAGCCGACCGCGCTTTACAGGACACGTGCAGGCAGGAACAGGGGCGAATCCGAGGTGGAGACCATGTGACCACGCGTGGCACTGGCGTATCCCACAGCAGATGGTGTGAACGTGTGTCACCGGAGGCATACCGGGAGACGGCGAAACAAACGGTGGTGTCCAGGCATGTGCCAGTGGAAGGGGGAAACAAGTGACCTTTCGGTCAATGCCAAGGGAAATCAAAGGACACCTGGGACTCGGTGGGTGGGGGGCCTGTGCCTGACCCAAGCCAGGTTTTCCAATGCCTATCAGAGGAGCAAAGAATCTTCTGCAGAATTCGCCCCGCCCCCAACCCTCCTCCTCCCTGGTAGCCCTGACGCAACTTCCCCTGCACCCAGCCCCAGCCCCAGCCCCAGCCCCAGCCCCAGCCCCAGACACAGACCCAGCCCCAGCCCCAGCCCCAGCCCAGTCCCTCTGGTTCCCTGACATTCGTTTGGGCCACAAGATCAAGGGAGTCAGTCCACCCAGGAGCAGAGGAGAGGATGTCCCTCCAGAATGAGACAGGAAGTGCAGAGGAAATGCGACACCACCTGTCCTAGAAGACAAGGCCAGTCACGGTCGCCTAGCGCTCATTCTAGGCAATCCACCCACCCATGAGGGGAAACATGGAGAACAAGGAAGCTTCCCTGTCTGAGACACGTATGGAAGCCAAGAAATCCAGGGTCATGAGACCTGCCCAATGAAGCAGAAAGACGTTTGGAGAGAGATACCATCATGACACGGATCTGCAGGAAGTGTGTCCCTGACGGACTGGGAAGTCATCTTTGTTGAAGACATTGGGCCAGAGCGAGAGGCATCCAGGCCCCTGAGAAACAGGTGAGGCAGAGCAAGAGGGAGGATAGAGCAGAGGCCAGAGCCCCGGCAGGATACAGCGCCGTGCCACCACCACGGGCATAAGGGGAGGGCTTCCAAAAGGGTGGCTTGTCCAGAGAGGCCAGCGTTCCAGTGACAGTGACAGGGATTGTTGCCATCTCCCATTCCCGGCTGCTTCTTCTACACGGTATGGTGGTGTGGCTTCATTTCTCAGAGAAGAGCCGTGAAAAGGTACAACCATCTTCTCTGATGTGGTCCTGCTTCCCTACTGCGGGACAAAGAGCTCCTGTGGGGCTCTTTTCCTTGGTTGCTGTGTGGTCATGTTGATCTTAGAAAAGAGGCAGCTCATGATGGGGATGAGATTTCAATTGCTCCGGGACCGATGCATCTCCTCACGTGGGCCAGGCCTTCACACACCCAAAGCGGATCCGCGGCGGCGAAAACGATTGACAGCCGGCCTCATGACCCAGGCAGAGACGCAGAAAGAGGCTCAGCAAAGACAGGCCGACATGCCAGAAATCGCCTTGTGCTGCACAGGGCACATTCAGCCAAAGACACACACGCAGAGGGGCACGCACACACTAACCGACAGAGAGAGGGAAAGAAAGACACAGAGACTGAGAGACAGAGAGAGAAGAGAGGATGGGAGACACACACACACGCGCGCACACATACACGCACACACACACACACAGAAACAGAGTCATACAGCAGAGGCATGGAAACACACCCCCCCAGGCAACCCCTGAGGCTGCGGGGTTCTGCTCTCGACGAGAACGACCCTGGGGTGAGAGAACAGCCCAGGGGCACGCAGGCCGACCTGTCCTCGAGATGACGGCGGCACGACTTTTGGGGAGACTCACCCCAACAGCGTCCGGGCAGGCCTGAGGCTGGGATGCCGTGCTGCTTCCCCCGGACTCCGCCTGGGGTTTCCTCATCCTGGTCGGCCCTTTGCGACTCCTGGCATCCGGAGACGTTCCCGTCGACCCCGTGGAGAGGTCAGGCCGGAGCCTCAGAGCCCCGCCACCCAAGCACTGCCACGGAGGGCTCCTGCTCTGCCAAGCCTCAGGGACCGGTTTCTAAGACAACCGTGGGAAGCACTGTGACGGCAGAAGCCGCTCGCGCCTCGCGCATCCGCATTGGCTGGACCGACTCGCGCTCCGCTCCTGGCAGTCAGGCTGCGTCCCCTTTAAATAATGCCCCCGCTGCGCGGCTGCAGCGAGGCTCCTGCTGCAGCCGCGGCGGCGTGTGGATACGGGGTCCAGCTTGGGACGCAGTGGGAGAGGGGCCGCCGGTGCCCTGTCGCAGGGCCAAACCCCCAGGAGTCCCTCCCTCAGGATCTCCTTGAGCCGACTTCCACGGAGGGAAGGGGAGCTTCAGGACGCCTGCTGTGTTCTGGGGACTCCCGTTCAGATCCGATTTTGGCCCCCTCCCAGTGAGATAGGATGGGCTCACCACATCTGTTGAGGTAGGCAGGGTCTCGCTGCAGAATAGAATGATCCAGTAGGTCTGAAGGCGTAGTGTCAGCTGAAAACTTCACTGATCCATCAGCCCTCTGCCTCCCTCCTCCTTTGAAATTGCAGTGGCCTGCCCCGCTTCTAAAACCCTGTGGCTCCTGAAAGCCGACCGCGCTTTACAGGACACGTGCAGGGAGGAACACGGGCGAATCCGAGGTGGAGACCATGTGACCCCATGTGTCACTGACGGATCCTAGAGCAGATGGTGTGAACGTGTGTCACCGAAGGCATATCGGGAGACGGCGAAACAAACGTTGGTGTCTAGGCATGTGCTAGTGGAAGGGGGGAACATGTGGCATATCCGTCAATGCCAAGGAAAATCAAAGAAAACCTGGGAGCCCGGGAGTGGGGGGTTCTGTGGCTCTCCCAAGCAGGTTTTCAAATGCCTTTCAGAGAAGCAGATAAGTTTCTGCACACTTGTGTAGTCACTAGGCCCTTCCTCAGAGTGATTCTTAAATGTGTGCATTTAGGAAGATTTTACCTACCCAAGTTTATTAATAAATATACCTTGTTATTGTTTATATTCAGGGAGAGTGTGCATATTTAAATCCTTACTTCTCACCTGCGTGTGTTGGTTCATGCATGTAATCCGGAGTTGGAGTATTGTTTCCGTCCAGGAGTTTGAGACCAGCCAGGTCAACATAGTGGGATACCATCTCTAGAAAATATAAAAATTTGCAGGTCATAGTGGCGAACGGCTATAGTCCCCATCTACTTGGGAAGCTGAGGTGGGAGGATCAATTGAGCCGTGGAGTTTGAGGCTGCAGTGCAGTGAACCATGATCACACAATTGCACTCCTGCCTGGGTGACAGAGTAAGACTTTTTCTCATAGAAAAAAAAAAAGGGAAAAAGAAAAAAAATCTACTTCTCTTGGTTACCAGTGCAGTGTACTTTGAAAAATAAAATGAACTGTCACAAGTTATAATCTTTTTCCTAAGTTTTCTTGAAAAAAGGAAAAGTTTCTCCATAATTTATAGGGTGAATCAAATGAATCTTATATAATATTTTTGTTTCAAATGTACATCTTTGAAACTTGGTAAATATGTTAATGTACTGAGAATTTTTATAATATGAAAAACTCTCTGATGTATCTAATTTACATGTTTTAATTTATATATTTTTGTGAACAAGGAATATACTGTTTATTAAAAAAAAAAGAAGTTTCTGCAAAATTCGCCCCACCCCCAACCCTCCTCCGCCCTGATATCCCTGAGGCCACTTCCACTGCACCAAGCCCCAGCCCCAGCCCCAGCCCCAGCCCCAGCCCCAGACACAGACCCAGCCCCTGCCCCAGCCCCAGCCCAGTCCCTGTGGTTCCCTGACATTCGATTCGGCCACAAGATTAAGGGAGTCAGTCCACCCAGGAGCAGAGGAGAGAACGTCCCTTAAGAAAGACTGAAAGTGCAGAGGAAATGCGACACCAGCTCTCTTAGAAGACAAGGCCAGTCACGGTCGCCTAGCGCTCATTCTAGGCAATCCACCCACCCATGAGGGGAAACATGGAGAACAAGGAAGCTTCCCTGTCTGAGACACATATGGAAGTCAAGAAATCCAGGGTCATGAGTCCCGTCCAATGAAGCAGAAACCTGTTTGGAGAGAGAAACAAACATGACACGGATCTGCAGGAAGTGTGTCCCTGACGGACTGGGAAGTCATCTTTGTTGAAGACATTGGGCCAGAGCGAGAGGCATGCAGGCCCCTGAGAAACAGGGGAGGCAGAGCAAGAGGGAGGATAGAGCAGAGGCCAGAGCCCCGGCAGGATACAGCGCCATGCCACCGCCACGGGCATAAGGGGAGGGGTTCCCAAAGGGTGGCTTGTCCTGAGAGGCCAGCGTACTAGTGATAGGGATTGTTGCCATCTCCCATTCCTTGCTTCCTCTTCCAGACTGTATCGTGGTGTGGCTTCATTTCTCAGAGAAGAGCCGTGAAAAGATACAACCATCTTCTCTGACGTGGGTCCATTCCTCTCCTGCAGGACAAAGAGCTCCTGTGGAATTCTTGTCCTTCGCTGCAGTGAGGTCATCTTGATGTTAGAAAAGAGGCAGCTCATGATGGGGATGAGATTTCAATTGCTCCTGGACCGATGCATCTCCTTACATGGACCAGGCCTTCACACACCCAAAGCAGATTCGCGGTGGCGAAAGCAATTGACAACCGGCCTCATGACCCAGCCAGAGACGCAGAAAGAGGCTCAGCAAAGACAGGCCGACATGCCAGAAATTGCTTTGTGGTGCACAGGGCCCTTTCTGACAAAGACACACACGCACGGGGGCACAAACACACTAACCAACAGAGAGAGGGAAAGAAAGACACAGAGACTGAGAGACAGAGAAGAGAGAATGGGACATACACACAGACACACACACACACACACACAAACAGAGTCATACACTAGAGGCATTGAAACACACACCCCCAGGCCACCCCTGAGGCTTCGGGGTTCTGCTCTGGACGAGAACGACCCTCCGGTGAGAGATCAGCCCCAGGGGCACGCAGGCCGACCTGTCCTCGAGATGACGGCGACACTACTTTTGGGGAGACTCACTCCAACACCGTCCGGAGAGGCCTGAGGCTAGGATGCCGTGCTGCTTCCCCCGGACTCCGCCTGGGGTTTCCTCATCCTGGTCGGCCCTTTGCGACTGCTGGCATCAGGAGACGTTCCCGTCGACCTCGTGGAGCGGTCAGGCCGGAGCCTCAGAGCCCCGCCACCCAAGCACCGCCACGGAGGGCTCCTGCTTTGCCAAGCCTCAAGGGACCGGTTTCTAAGACAACCGTGAGAAGTACTGTGAAGGGAAGAGAAGCTCGCGCCTCGCGCATGCGCGTTGGCTGGGCCGACTCGGGCTCAGCTCCTGGCTGTCAGGCTGTGTCCGCTTTAAATTAGGCCTAGGTTGTGTGGTGTCAGCTAGTCTCCTGCCTCAGCCGTGGTGGCTGCTGGATCCGGGGCCCGGTTTGGGGCAGCATGGGACAGGGGTCCGCGGATGTCCTGTCCCAGGGCCAAGCCCCCAGGAGTCCTGTCCTCCGGACCTCCTTGAGCCCACTTCCACGGAGGGATGGGGAGTTTCAGGGCGCCTACTGGTTTCTGGGGACTCCCGTTCAGATCCGATTTTGGCCCCCTCCGAGTGAGATAGGATGGGCTCACCACATCTGATGAGGCAGGCAAGACCTCTCTTCAGCACACATCTACCCCATGGGTCTCAAGGCGTGTTTTCAGCTGAAAATTCACTGATCCATTAGCCGTCTTCCTCCCTCCTCCTTTGGAAGAGCAGTGGACTGCCCGGCGTCTAAAAGCTCTGGGCCTCCGGAAAGCCGATAGCGCTTTCCAGGACACGTGCAAACAGGAACAGGGGTGAATCCAACGTGGAGACCATGGGGCCACGCGTGGTAGTGGCGTGTCTCATGGCAGATGGTTTGATTGTGTGTCACCGGAGGCATATGGGGCGACGGCGAAACAAACGGTGGTGTTCAGGCTTGTGCCCTGTGGAAGGCGGAACAAGTGACGTTTTCATCAATGCCAAGGAATATCAAAGTACACCTGGGAACCAGGAGGGGCCCGGTGCCTGACCGAAGCCCCATTTTGAAATGCCTGCTAGAGGAGCAGAGAGGTTTCTCCAAAATTCACCCCACCTCCAACCCTCCACCGTCCAGGTAGCCCTTACTCCACCTCTTCTGCACCCAGCCCCAGTCCTGGAAACCAGCAACAATGAAAGCCTCGGAAACCGTGGAACAACTGGAAACCACCTCCAAGGGCATAAGGGGAGGAGTCCCAAACGGGTGACTTGTCCTGAGAGGCTTGCTTTCCATTGACAGGCGTCCTTGTTATGTCCCGTTTTCAGCTTCTGTTGAAGATTGATTCGTAGCATGGCTTCATTTCTCAGAGAAGAGCCATGAGGAGACAGAACCATCTCCTTTCACATTGGTGTCCTCCCCTACTGGAAAACAGTTAACTCCTTGTAGTTTTGTTTGTTTGTTTGTTTGTTTGTTTTGTTGGAGTGTGGTCATCTTGATTCTAGAAAAGAGGCAGCTCAGGATCGGGATGAAATTTCGGTTTCTCTGAAACCGACGCTTTTCACATTGTCGAGGTCTTCAGAAAGCCAAAGTGGAACCGCCGCGGAAATGATTGACAGCCGGCCACATGACCCAGGCAGAGACGCAGACTGGCCCACTAAAGACACGCTGACATGCAAGAGATCGCTTTGTAGCGCACTGGGCACATAAACACACACGCACACGGGCTCACTCACACAGAGAGACAGAGAAAGTGAGAGAAACAGACAGAGAGTGAGTGACAGAGAGAATGGGAGACACATGCACCAGACATACAGCAGTGTCAGAGAGACACACCGCCCCAGGCAATCACTGAGGCTGCGGGTCTCTGCTCTTTGGGAGAATGACCATCGGGTGAGAGAGTAGTCCTTCGGCACACAGACAAACCTGTCCTCGAGATCACAAGGGGCATGACTTTGGAGGCTCACCCGAACACCGTACTGGCAGGCCTGAGGCTGGGATGCCACCCCGCTTTCCCCGGACTCCGTCTGCTGTTTCTGCATCCTGGTAGCCCCTCTGTGTAGCATAATGTCCCGAATCTGTTTTGTCGACCCCCTGGATTGGTCCGGCTGGAGTCTCGACACTGACTCACTGCCACGGAAGGCTCCTGCTTTGACAAGGCTCAGGGAATCGTCCTCAGCCAACCGTTGGAACCACCGTCACAGGGGAATGGGCTCGTGCCTCCCGCATGCGCATTCCCCATGCCGACTCCTGCTTTGCTCTTCAAACTCCGGCTGTGGCCCCTTTAAACAGGTTCGGCGACACGTGGCGGGTGTTCTGTGGCAGTAGCAGTGGCGGCTGGAGCGTGGATGTAGTAGAGGTCGTTATGGGAGTGGGGGCTTCGGGTCCTCCAGGGCTGGACCCCCGGGAGTCCTGTTTTCAGAACCTCCTTGAGCCGACTTCTACCGGTGCAGGGGGACCCCCCTTCAAGGCGCCAGGTCGGGTCTCCAGACTCACAGGCTGACGTGCATTGTGGTGATCACAGTTCACTGCAGCCTCCATCTCCCAGGCTGAAGTGATTTTCTTGTCTCAGCCTCCCACATACCTGGGACTACAGGCATGTGCCCCCACACTCAACTACTTTTCTCCAAAAACATTTTTGTACAAATGGGGACTTACTATGTTGCCTGGCCCATGTCAAACTCCTGGGCTCAAACTGTCCTCCTGTGTTGGCCTCCCAAAGTGCTGAGATTACAGGTGTGTGTTTGCTCCTGCAGCTAAATTCTTATATCTTAAATCCCTACCTCCCACAATAAGCAGATGTTAGGCACACTTATTTTATAACTTTTTGCTGTTTATGTCTCTTTTTGTCCCTGGACACAGGGATTAGCGACCCACTCTCCACCAAATTTCAAATCATTAGGGGCATTATGTTGTGTCCCAGGAGTGGCTGAGGCTTCAAGTACCTGCTGATCTAACATGGGCCTGCTGAGGTGTACAATTCACCTTGGGTTTCTGTGTTAACAACCTTCCTGAGCTCCTCTAAGTCAGTCCATCCTGCCACAACTGGCAAGAATCAAGAAACTCTCCAAGAAAATGTTTCTGAAGCTGCCTGTTGTCAAGTAGAAGACAGGTCCGCTGACCATGGCAGGCATGGCAGTGCATGACAGTGAGCGCCCCCCACCGTGTTTACTATTCACTGCATGTTCCACCTGAACTTTCCCATCTGCTCAGTGAGTCTTGACGGTGGTGGGGTAAAGGGGACTCACTCTCAAAGACCAAGGCTGACTCTCTCTGAATACAATTGCTTGACCTAATTACTGTCACTGTGGTTTTGTCTTCAGGGACTAAAAGATACAATAAGAATTTATTCCTTTAATTGTCCTGTTGATGCACAAAATACTTAAATGCTTCTACATAGGTCTGCTCTTGTGCACCATAGAGCACTAAGGGAAAATCCCCACAATAAAAGTGCTTTTCACCTGAGCTGCTAAGTGTGACAGTTAAGCAGATGAAGGTTAAAAAAATCAATCTCCCCAAATATGGGTATGACAACTGATCCAACCTCACGGTCTTACTTTCCCTCTGTAACAGCATGGATAAATACAGAGATAACTAGCAACTGATACCCTAGTGCACCAAGCAATTGAAGTATCTGTGTGGTTAAAAACCAGCATTTAACCTTACTCTAGATACACTAAATATCAACCTCACACACACTCATAGCCTGTAATTCCTCTTTGCTTCTAGATGGCAGTTACAATCGGAAAGGAAATACCTAGTTTAAAGGAGGCATTAATACTTCATTGCTGCAGAAATTAACTCTTAAAAGAATGTATCCTGGACTTTCTGACCTGGATACTAATAAACAGTGAAAAATATGTATCTAAGAATACACTTGGAAGAGAAATGTGAAAAACCAAAAGTAAGAGATATTATGAAGGATCAAATATAAAATGACCCAGTGCTAAAGAGGCAACAAAGAAAATGGTAAAAGAAAATGACAAGAGGCATTATGCCTTCATGAGTTTGTGCTACTGTGTAAGAAAATACAATAGACTGGGTAATTTCTGAAGAAGAGAAATTACTTCTCACATTTCCATAGGCTGGAAGTCCAAGATCAAGGTGCCAGCAGGATTGGTGTCTGGTGAGGACCAGATCTTTGCAACCAAGATGGTACCTTGTGCACTGTGTCTTCAGGAGGAGATGCACTGTGTCCTCACATGGCAGAAGGTGGAAGGGCAAAACAGGGGAAGCCCACTCCCTCCAGTCCTTGTGTAAGGACCCTAAACCCATTCGTGAAGATTCTCCCTTCATGACTGAGTCACTACCCAAGGGCCGTACTTCTTAATCCTATAACATTGTGATTAATTTTAGGGGAACCATTCAGAACATAGCACTCTATATTCAATCATTTAAAAATTATTTTGTTGTTTTGCTTTTCTGTTTTTCAAATAGCTTAAAGTGCACAAAATTTGATCAATCATATTCCTTGGCTCATAGCATACCTTGGCTCTTATTTCATCCTTGTCTGTGCCTGGGCCTCTATGTAAATCTATTTGAATGTATTTGAATAATATGGTAATCACTTGTGAACCCAGAACACAACCCAAGAACTAGGGTTCTGACCCTAACATCTGCTCCTCCTCTGTCCTTTTTCCTGATTTACACCATTCAGCCCCAGGGTAACTACTATCCGGAATTTATGTTTAGGATTCCCTGCCTTTAAAAAAACATTGTTTTATTGCATATATATGATTGCCCTAAATGACGTATTATTTAGTTTTTAAGGGTATAATTTATGTACCCATTCTCCTATAAATTTACCCATTCTCCTATTAATGAACATCTAGCTTGTTTCCATATATTTGCTATTATGAATGGCATTACATGAGCATTTTTTTTTTTTTACTACTTCTGGTACATATGGGCAAGAGTTTCTCCAGGGCCTATGGTAGAGAAATTACTTTGCCATAACATATGAGAATGCTCAACTTTATAAGATAATCCAAATTGTTTTCCAAAGTGGTTGTTCTAATTTAAACTCTCACCTCCTGTATTAGTTCGAGATGATCTTGTTGATCCACAGTCTCTCCATATTTGGTGATATGGTTTGGCTGTGTGCCCACTCAAATCTCAGATTGAATTCTATCTCCCAGAATACCAACATGTTGTGGGAGGGACCCAGGGTGAGGTAACTGAATGATGGAGGCCAGTCTTTCCTGTGCTATTCTCATGATAGTGAATAAGCCTCATGAGATCTGATGGGTTTATCAGGGGATTCTGCTTTGGCTTCCTCCTCATTTTCTCTTGCTGCTGCCATTTAAGAAGTCCCTTTCACCTCCTACCATGACTCTGAGGCCTCCCCCACCATGTGGGACTGTAAATCCAATTACAGTTCTTTTTCTTTAAACCTCTTTTTCTTCTCGGACTTGGATACGTCTTTATCAGCAGTGTGAAATTGGAATAATACAGTAAATTAATACCTGTGGTGTGGGGTGCTGCTGAAAAGATAACCAAAAATGTGGAAGCGACTTTGAAACTTGGTAACAGGCAGAGGCTGAAACAGTTTGGAGGGCTCAGAAGAACACTGGAAAAGGTTGGAAATTTTGGAACCTCCTAGAGACTTGTTGAATGGCTTTGACAAAAATGCTGATAGTGTTTTGAACAATAAGGTTCAGGCTGAGATGGTCTCAGATGGAGTTGAGGAACTTGTTGGGAACTGGAGCAAAGGTGACTCTTGTTATGTTTTAGCAAAGAGAATGGCAGCATTTTGCCGCTGCCCTAGAGATTTGTGGAACTTTGAACTTGAGAGAGATGATTTAGGTTATCTGCTGGAAGAAATTTCTAAGCAGTAAAGCATTCAAGAGGTGACTTGGGTGATGCTAAAGGCCTTCGGTTTTATAAAGGAAGCAGAGCATACAAGTTTGGGAAATTTGCAGCCTGACAATTTGATAGAAAAGAAAATTCCATTTTCTGATGATAAATTCAAGCAGTCTGCAGAAATTTGCATAAGTAATGAGAAGCTGAATGTTAATCCCCAAAACAATGGGGAAAATTTCTATGGGACATGTCACAGGTCATCACAGCAGCCCCTCCCATCACAAGCCTGGAGGCCTAGGAGGAAAAACTGTTTTTCTGGGCTGGGCCCAGGTTGACTGTGCTGTGTGCAGCCTATAGCCTTGGTTCTCTGCGTTTCAGCCCTTCCAGCCATGGCTGAAAGGGGCCAACATAGAAGTCACGCCATGGCCTTGAGAGTGCAAACACCAAGCCTTGGCAGCTTCCACGTGGTGTTGAGCCTGCACATGCATAGAAGTCAAGAATTGAGGTTTGGAATCCCCCACCTAGATTTCAGAGGATGTACGAAAATACTGGGATATCCAAGCAGAAGTTTGCTGCAGGGGTGGGGCTCTGATGGAGAACCTCTGCTAGGGCTGTGCAGAAGGGAAATGTGGGGTTGGAGAACCTACAGAGTCCCTACTGGGGCACTTCCTAGTGGAGCTGTGAGGAGAGGGCCACTCTCCTCCAGGCCCCAGAATGGTAGATTCACTGACGGCTTGCACTGTGAGCCTGGAAAAGCTGCAGTCACTCAACATCAGCCCATGAAAACAGCCAGGAGGTGGGCTATACCCTGCAAAGCCACAGGGGCAGAACTACCCAAGGCCATGGTAGCCCACCTCTTGCATCAGCATGATCTTGATGTGAAACATGAAGTCAATGGAGATCATTTTGGAGCTTTAAAATTTGACTACCTTGCTGGATTTCAGACTGGCATGGGGCCTGTAAACCCTTTGTTTTGGCCAATTTCTCCCATTTGGAACAGCTGCATTTACTCAATTACCTGTACCCCCACTGTAACTAGGAAGTAACTAGCTTGATTTGGATTTTACAGGGTCATAGGCAGAAGAGACTTGCCTTTTCTCAGATGAGACTTTGGACAGTGGACATTTGGGTTAATGCTGAAATGAGTTAAGACTTTGGGTGACTGTTGGGAAGGCATAATAGGTTTTGAAATGTGAGGACATGAGATTTGGAGAGGACATGAGACTTGGAGGGGCCAAGAGTGGAAAAATATGGTTTGACTATGTCCCTACCCAAATCTCAACTTGAATTGTATTGCTCAGAATTCCCACATGTTCGGGGAGGGAACCAGGGGGAAGTAGTTGAATCTTTGGGGTCGGTCTTTCCCATGCTATTCTTGTGATAGTGAATAAGTCTCACAAGATCTGATGGGTTTATCAGTGGTTTCATCTTTTGCTTCTTTTGCCTCCTTCTCATATTCTCTTGCCACTGCCATGTAAGAAGTGCTGTTCATCCACTGCCATAACTCTGAGGCCTCCTCAACCATGTGGAACCCTAAATACAATTAATCCTCTTTTTCTTCCCTATCTCAGGTTTGTCTTTATGAGCAGTGTGAATGTGGACTAATACATTTGGTATTGTCAAACTTCTTAATCACTGTGGGGAGAGTAGATATGTAGTATCTTGGGCATTTTCCTGATTACTAATGAGGTTGAGAAATTTTTTACATTTTGTGGGCTTTCTTTTTGTGTAATCCCTATTGATGTATTTTCCCAATTTTCTGTTAGGTTGCTATTTTTAAAATTAATTCATAGGAGCTCCTTATACTTAGTTGATACGATTTTAATCTTTCATAGATTTTAGGTACTGCAAATATATTCTAATTTATAGTTTACCTTTTCACTTTTTTACTTTTATTTTTTAATTTCTATTTTTTTTTAAGACAGAGTCTAGCTCTGTTATTCAGGCTGGAATGCAGTGGCTCACTGCAACCTCCACCTCCTGGGTTCAGATGATTCTCGTGCCTCAGCTTCCCAAGTAGCTGGGATTACAAGTGTCTGCCACTAATGCCAAGCTAATTTCTTGTATTTTTAGTAGAGATGGAGTTTCACCATGTTGGCCAGCCTGGTCTCAAACTCCTGACCTCTGGTGATGTACTGTTGGGATTACAGGCTTGAGATACCATGCCCAGCCTATCTTTCCACTTTTTGATGTAAAAAGTTCTTAATTTTGTGATAGTCAAAATGTCTAATCTTTTTTAATGGTTAAATGGCTTTTTGTGTCTCATTCATTTACATTTTCTACTAAAAGTATTAAAGTTTTGTTTCTGAAATGTAAGTCTTTTCTCCTCTGGAATTTAATGTTTGTATATAGAGTGAAGTAGGAATATAATTTCATTTTGTTTCCTATATCAATAACCATTATTTTTCTATTCTATTTATTGAAAAGTCCTTTCTTTCCTTGCTGATCTGCCATGTCATCTACATCACATATCAAAGATTAAATTTGTGTAGATTTGCTTGGGAACTCTCTATTCTGTTTCATCTGTCAGTTTATCATGAAGACCACACTGTCTTAATTGCTGTGGCTTTTTAAAAGTTCTGATATTTGGCAGCACAAATATTTCTTCTTCTTCAATAAGGTCTTTGATATTCTTGGCCCCTTCCCTTTTCCATATATATATTTTTATATATATTATATATATTCATATATATATTATATATCCATATATATTATATATATATATATAAATATTTATATATATAGTGAGACAAGGTCTCACTTTCTTGCCCAGGCTTGAGGACTGGTGCAATCATAGCTGACTGCAGACTTGAACCCCCGGGCTCAAGAACTCCTCCTACCTCAGCCTCTCAAGTAACTGGGACACTAAGGCATGCACCACCTCATCCAGCTAATTAAAAAAAATTTACTATTTTTTGTAACAATGGGGATCTTGCTATGCTGTCCAGGCTGGTCTCAAACTTTTGGCCTCAAGCAATCCTCTCACCTCAAGCTCCCAAAGTTCTGGGATCACAAGAGTTAGCCACCACACCTGGCTCCATTTTCCATATTTTAAGACCATTTTTTAAAAGCTGCTCAAGACTGCTTTATTCTCTTGGTGCTACTTGCAACTCCCTTACTTCGCCTTGGAAATACTGTTAATGAAGAAAATCTTAAGAGTTGAAAAATAAAATATTATTTCTTTTCTTCCAATTGCAAAAGAGCAGACACCCTCCTGAATCATAAAGCTGGTTTTGAAAAATTGGTGAAATGACAGCATACACAGTATTATTAATTCTGTTCTAATTTCTGCTTCACTGTGGAGCGTCTTCACAGAGTCTTAAAAGATTATTGCTATGAAATATTCTTATACATGTAACCCATAACCTCTACAATTCTGCAGTTGTACTTGGCTGTCTTACCTAATACTCAGTTGCTTTGCTTCATAATATTTAAATTGGCATCTTTATTTTCCAAAATGCATAAATACTAGCATAGATTTTTAGTTAAGCCAGAAGAAAATAGACTTTATTTACTAACATAACTTATATGTAAAGGTTTCATAAATCTGCTTCTTTTCTTTTACATCATAACAACCACTGAAAATAATATTTCTATAGCAGTTGGGGATAAATGGACAATGACTTTTGTGGCCAGAGGTGAATGGCCCAGGGGCTCCTGCACTCCGGGTCCCACTGAGCCTGCCACACAGCTGAGGGCATCGGTATTTCCACACAACTACAGGGCACACTGTCCCAGAACACAGATCAGATGCTCTCCTTTATTCAAAGGGGGAGTTGAGAGTATTGTCATTGTAATTAAATTAATAAACACATATTTATACAGTGTTAAAATCTGGTTGGACTTCTGTCTCTTCACAAAACAAATCGCTTAAATGAAACCACAGAGTTAACATAAATGAGTACATTTGCTTCTATCATATGCTCTTTTAAATGGAATTAGAATCTAATTTGAAATGTCAATTAAAAGTTTAAATATTCAACTCAATTACATTTAGATTTTGGTTTTGTTTTGTTTTGATATGGAATTTAGCTCTTGTCACCCAGGCTGGAATGCAATGGCACAATCTCAGCTCACTGCAAGCACCTTCTCCCGAGTTCAAGAAATTCTCTTGCCTCAACCTCCTGAGTAGCTGGGATTACAGGTGCCTGCCACCACCTCTGGCTAATTTTTGTATTTTCAGTAGAGATGGGGGTTTCACCATGTTGGCCAGGCTGGTCTTGAACTCCTGACCTCACGTGATCCACCGACCTTGGCCTCCCAAAGTGCTGGGATTGCAGGTGTGAGCCACCGCACTTGGCCTTTTTAGATTATTTTACTTTATTTTAGTTACTTATTTTTATGACTTTATTGTCATAAAAATGCTAGCTTTTTAAAAAAATCAATCAATATAACAAAGAACATAGAAGATGATCAACAAGCATTCCCACCTCCATGATCTGGAAATAACTGTCATCAATCCAAAAGCTAACACATGGTGGATCCCTTCACACCAGTTCCCAGTACAAAATAACCCCTTGCTTGTAGAAAACATTATTATTATCATTACTATTTTCGAGACAGAATTTGAGTCTTGTAGCCCAGGCTGGAGTGCAATGGTCCAATCTCAGCTCACTGCAACCTCTGCCTCCCAGGATCAAAGTATTCTTCTGCCTCAGCCTCCCAAGCAGCTGGGATTACAGGCATGCTCCACCATGGCCTGCTAATTTTTTGTATTTTTAGTAGAGACAGGGTTTCACCATGTTGGCCAGGCTGGTCTCAAACTCCTCACTTCAGGTGATCCACTTGTCTCAACCTTCCAAAGTGTTGGGATTACAGGCCTGAACCACCACACCTGGACTAGAAAACATTATTCAATAGCAAACAGTAGCAGTATGCTTGGGGGTTTTAGGACTGATTATTTTAAAATCTCTGGAAAAGTTCAATGCATTACCTTAGGCTATAATCCCAGGGCAGAGTCTCATCTGTTAATAGGGGGCTGGTCTAAGGGTCCTTCCAGCTCTCAGATTAATGGTTTCCCATGTTGAACTGCTCCCTGACACCCATCCATCCTTGGTTTTGATTGTTTGTTTGTTTTTACAGAGACAAGGTCTCACTATTTGCCCAGGCTGGTCTTGAACTCCTGGCCTTAAGCGATCCTCCTGCCTTGGCCTCCCAAACTGTTGGAGTTACAGATGTGAGCCTTTGTGCTCAGCCCATCCTTGGCTGTTCAAGTGTGGAGGTAAATTGTAGATGCCAAGTTTACCTCCAGACCAGAAGGGGCAGATGCCCCAGGGCAGAATCATAACCCTAACCAGGCCTCCCACTACATGAAGACATTATTTTCTGAAGCTTAATCCTGGACAAAGGTCTGACCAGTAGCACTGTGTTCATGAATATCAGGTCAAAAATTTAAAACTGGGAATATCCAGAAGAACCTGGTAGATGCAGGTGCAGTCTGCAGTCCAATGGTCAGCCACAAAAACAGGCTACCTGTTCTTTCTCTTTATCATGGAGTCCTTGATGTAAAATTCGATGACACTTTCTTGCTTCTAGTGAGCTTCCCTTTCTTCTTCATTTTCCATAAATAGTTTCCTCCATCCCACCTCTCAACAGGCCACAGTGAATTCAGTAATTTTTAACCATGAAAATGAGTGTCCATAACATGAATTTAGAGGCCAGGCAGGGTGGCTCATGTCTGTAATCCCAGCACTCTGGGAGGCTGAAGTGGGAGAATGCCTTGAGCTTAGGAGTTTGAGACCAGCCTGGGAAACATGGTGAAACCCTGTCTCTAACCAAAAATAAATGAATAAAAAAAAAAGCCATGTATGGTGGTGCATGCTACTAGTCCAGCTACTCAGGAGGCTGAGGTGGGAGGATTGCTTGAGTCAAGGAGGCCAAGTCTGAAGTGGGCCAAGATCATGCCACTGCAATCCATCCTGGGCAACAGAGTGAGAACTTATCTCAAGAAAAAAAAAAAAGATTTATAGGACAGACTGACTCTCTTATTACAAGCCAATGCTCATTTGCAATTCCATAAATCCTAGGGCACCTCTTAAGAATTATGCTAAATCTACTCTATCCATGCTCTATAAATGGATTCACTATTGTAGATGCCACTAAGAACATTCACCATTCACCAGAGGAGGTAAAAATAGCAGCATTAATAGGAGTTTGGAAGAAGTTGATTCGAACCCTCATAAATGACTTTGAGGGGTTCAAGACTTTAGCAGAGGAAGTAACCACAGTTGTGGTGAAGATAGCAAGAGAACTAGTATTACAAGTGGAGCCTGAAGATGTGAGTGAATTGCTGCAATCTTTTTTTTTTTTTTTTTTTTTGAGATGGAGTTTTGCTCTTGTTGCCCAGGCTGGAGTAAAATGGTGCGATCTCAGCTCACCGAAACCTCCACCTCCTGGTTTCAAGTGATTCTCCTGCCTCAGCCTCCTGAGTAGCTGGTATTGTAGGCATGTGCCATGACACCCAGCTAATTTTGTATTTTTAGTAGAGACGGAGTTTCACCATGTTGGTCTGGCTGGTCTCGAACTCCCAACGTCAGATGATCCACTAGCCTCAGCCTACAAAAGTACTGGGATTACAGGCATGAGCCACCGCACCCAGCTGAATTGCTGCAATCTTAATGGATAAAGAGTTGCTTATTATGAATGAGTAAAGAAAGTGGTTTCTTGGGATGGAATCTACTCTTGCTGAAGATGCCATGAACATTGTGGAAAGAACAACAAAGGACTTAGACTATTCCATAAACTTAGTTGATAGAGGAGTGGCAAAGTTTGAGAGGATTGGTTCCAGTTTTGATACAAATTCTACTGTGGGTAAAATGCTACCAAACTGTACAGCATGCTACAGCGAAATCTTTTATGAAAGCAAGAGTCAGTCAATATGGCTAACTTCATTGTCATGTTACTTTAAGAAATTACCGCTCCCTCTCCAGCCCTCAGCAACCATCATCCTGAGCAGTCAGTAGCTATCAACATTGAGACAAGAGCATCCACCAGCAAAATGATGATGACTTGCTGAAGGCACAGATGATGGTTAGCATTTTTTGGCAATCAAGTATTTTCAAAGTAAGGTATACATTATATTTTAGACATAATGCTATTGCAAACTTAATTGACTACAGTAGTTTAAACTTAACTATTTTTTTTGAGATGGAGTCTCACTCTGTTGCCCAGGTTGGAGTGCAGTGGTGAGATCTTGTCTCACTGCAAACTCTGTCTCCCAGGTTCAAACAATTCTCCTGCCTCAGCCTCTTGAGTAGCTAGGAATACAGGCCCTCACTACCATTTTTGTATTTTCACAGGGTTTCCCCATGTTGGCCAGGCAGGTCTCGAACTTCAGACCTCTGGTGATCCACCTACCTTGGCCTCCCAATGTGCTGGGATTACAGGCGTGAGCCACTATGCCCGACAACGTATCTTTTATATGCACCAGAAAGCAAAGAATTTCTTGTGACTTGCAAAAAATTTCGTGTGACTTGCTCTATTGTGAGGTTCGCTTTATTGTGGTGACCTAGAACCAAACCTGCAATATCTCCAAGGTGCGCCTGTACCCCTGAAAGCAGAGCTGGAGTGAAGACTTGGGTGTGGATAGTTTATTTGGGAAGTGATTCCAAGAAGCAAGAGTGAGAGGTGGGAAGAGTGAACCAGGCAAATAGAAAAAAGCCAAAATAATGGCATGCTATTGAGGCTGCTCCCATGCATTTTTTTTATACAGGACCTTCTGAGAGACTCTGGAAAGTTACCCAGGACTGTCCACCTGAAACATGAGCCTCGAGCATTTGCCCACCTGTCCCACACTGGTTGAGGTCTTCCCCTGAGGCTGTTAACCTGCAAGTGTTTCTGGGCTGTATTTGTGCTCAGGAAAATCCTACAATAGTGGAGATGTCCTGGGGCGGAAAGTGTAGCTTGAGTTTGCTGGCAGCACAAGGGAAGCCTGTGCTTCAATAGAACTCCCCACGGTGGCTGAGACTGAATGAAAGGTGTGCTGAGAAGACATGACACAGTCGTCATTGCACGGAGGAATCGTAGCCTTCCATCTTGGCAAGAGGACTACCGCCCTGAATCCTGCGCTTGAGAAGGTGCCTCTCTGGCCCTCCACCGACTGTACCCTTGCCCACCCAGAGCTCTCACCATCTTTTCTAGGGCACACGCTGGGCACTCAGGCCCCTGGCCAAATGTGCCTGAGCCTGCATGGCCTCTTCCCTGGGTCCATTTCAAAGCGCAAACTGTGCTTGTCCAAATGGTGCCCAAGGCTCTGCTGTCTGAAGGGGTGAGAATTGTGGATGGAGCTTGCATGGGGCCTAGGAAGTCCCCCACACAGGGGTACGCAAAGCTTCTCAAGTGAGGACAGGGCTAGCTATGATGAAAGAAAAAAGTTTAGCCTGGGGCTGAGGATCAGCTCTCCCTTTACTACCACATTCCCGCGCAGAGCACCAAGAAATCAGAGAATTCTACACTCGACTTCGACCTTGTGGGTTATTATGGCGGTATATTTATTGAAGTAGAAGAATAGAACATATTTAGCTATTTTTTTAGATTCATTTTATAATTCATAATTATTTAGACATAATGCAAATATGGGCTGGAATTCATGTTCTGATTTTTGTGGCCTTGAGCTAAGGGAAAGGGACCCAGGAAATGGGTTTTATGTGCTTGGATGGCTTCATGGAATCCCCAACTTCATTAGCTGCCGTGATGACTCAAGGTTGTTACTAAAATCCACTTTGTATTATCTTTAAAAACCAAGGGATATTATGTAGCTCAGCAGTTAGAAGGCACTTGACTCAAAATATCTATGAACCAAAGGATATAAATGACTAAGAGCAGGAGGATCATTACCTGAAGGGGTGGAGGGTTGATCTCAGGATATGACCTGTGAGATCCTTCCTGCTGGCTCAGTGCTGACTGAACGTGGGGCAGGAGAGCCCCAGGAGCAACACATATCTGGGATAGGAGGGAATGCGGGGAGGAAGGAAAGAGAAACAGGCCCTTTTTGTTTTTATTGTTCCATGACAATTATACATATGTCTAGGGTACATGTGATATTTTGATATATGCATACAATGTGCACTGATCAAATCAAGATAATTTGCATATCCATCACCTCAAACATTTATCATTTATTTGTGTTAGGAAAATTCCACATCTTTCTTCTAGCCATTTTGAAATGTATAATAAGTTATTGTTAATGATCATCACCCTACTGTGCTATTGAACACTAGAACTTCTGTTCCTTCCATCTAACTGTATTTTTGTGCCCATTAACCAACTTCTGGGAAGGGTAAAATGGTGGGTGGATGAAAAGGGCCCTTCTTAAGGCAAAGAAAATCTTACAAGAAGGGAAGACATCTTAGGAGGAAAAATAAAAAGGTGGACCATGGGCTTAGAGTGGGGACTGCAGAAATTGAATGGCAAAGAAAAAACCAACTTAGCATTGTGAAAATACATCTCAGTGTCATTCCTTTCACAAGTCCAATGGCTGATATTCTTTTGGCAAGCTGGATATGAAGTAGGAATCTTTCTTTGAGTCATACATTTTCATGATTATGATTATTATTGAATAATAGGTGACAATTATTGAGAGCAATTATTGAGGACAATTATTGAGCTTTCACAAGCTCTTTTCAAAGGCCTTTATATATGTTTTCTCCACTTCTGTTAGATATTCTTATTCCCGTTTTGTAGTTGAGGGATGCACAGGCATAAAGCCTATGTGGAGGCAGACAGCAGCTAAGTAACCTGACCACGGCCCAACAGCAAACAAATGATGGGGCCACATGCAAATCGAGGCAGAACCCTTCTATTTTATGAAGCTCAATGTTTTCTTGTTTTCATCTTGTTATGAATACACCTATTTGCAAAGGGGTTTTGAAGCTACATTAAAACATTTTGTGGTCGTGCGTGGTGGCAGTTGCCTATAATCCCAGCATTTTGGGAGACCAAAGTGGGCAGATTGCCTGAGCTCAGGAGTTTGAGCCCAGCCTGGCCAACATGGTGAAACCCTGTGTCTACTAAAAATGCAAAAAAATTAGCCGGGCATGTTAGTGTGCACCTGTAATCTCAGATAATCTGGAGGCTGAGGCAGGAGAATCGCTTGAACCCGGGAGAGGAAGGTTGCAGTAAGCTGAGATCGTGCCACTGCACTCCAGCCTGGGCAACAGAGTGAGACTCTGTCTCTAAATAAATAAATAAATAAATAAATAAGATTGAAATTTGAGCTCCTGACCATGTCCCTAGGTTGAACTCATATGTATTTTGATGTCTTCTAAGATTTATTCTTAGTGCATTTTTTAAGTTAAAGTATTTATTTACTGAGCATCTACTGTATATCACGTGCTGAGATTGGCATCAGCAGTGCAGGGAACATATGGCACAGTCTCTGCCCTCAGGTAACTTTCACTCACCACATATATTTATTAGGACACCGATACATGTGTGAATATAAGATAGTAAGATAGACATTGCAAGAAGTAATTATTTACTGTAAACCTATTTCATAGGATTTTAATCTTAAAGTACTTTCACCCTATTTCCAAAAAAATGTGTTGCATAACTTTAAAGGGATTCTCAGTTTGAAATCATCATATGAACTGCAGTAGCATCTGCTGGTGAAATACTGCTTTGTATCTATTAGAATAGTCCAAACAATTGGGAGAGAACTGCATTATTAGAGCTGTAAAATTTACTGTCTAGAAATCTCAGAAAAGAAGAGGAAGTTCTATGGTAGATGACTAAGATGACATCTAAACTCTTCTCTTAAGCTACTGAAGTTCTGTGGATATCTCACAGCAGAAAGTTCAAGTGTATGCCCACAACTCCTCATGCCACAAGATGTGACACCTTTTCAATCTCTTTTTGCAAAAGTTTCCAATTCTGTCTCTTATAAGAGTACTTTTTATACCGACATATTCCGGATTTTGTAGTGCACGCAAAGACAAGATGGGAAGGGGGCTTCAATTTGTTGATGCCAGCTGCTCTATGGACCAGGCCCTGCCCATGCATCCATGTTGGTTCTTTTATCCCTACATCAGCCGTAGCCCATAGGCATTAACCTCCATTGTACAGATGAAGAAATTGAAACTCTAAGAGAATATGCAATTTACCCAGAGTCATGCAGCTTGTGTATGTAAGAGTTGGAATGAAAATCTAATCTGAATCTCAAGTCTCCTTCTACAATATGGTTTTGATTACATTTTGCAATCACCTTAGCAGGGATATGTCTGCCCTAAAAGATAGTAAGTAGGAATACTTCTCTCTATACATTAACCTAACATCCATGGGCTTCGTTTTTGTATTTCGAGGTGTCATAACATTATAATAATTTGATTTTATTTGAATAGTGAGTATTATACTACTTAGTCTAGAGATCTGTGACATCCCAGTCTAAACTGCATGATAGCAATGAAGCTTCTTCAAGGAGACAAGTATGAGTAATAAAGTAGAAATAAGTTGAATTTCTATGGAGTTGCTACTTCTGAATTTAAAGTTAGCTGAGGTTAAGTAGATATTCAAAAAGATCACTATAATCTTCACTTGAATAATATAAACATTTATTATTTTTTACATATTTATTTATTTATGGAACATAGATGTAATTTTAAAACAGAATATTTGCAAATTGTATTAAAATATATTAAAAACATAATACATTATGACCCAATAGAGTTTTTCACAGTAACTCAGTGTTAGTTTAAAATGTGAAATTCAATCAATATAATTCACCATAGAATATAGTGTGTATGTCAGTATAATGTATATCCAAATTGGAAAGAAGTAAATTTATCTTTGTTTTTTAGTAAGATGAAATTAAAATTTTAGGGAATTTCAACTTTCATTTTAGATTCTGGAGGGTACCTGTGCAGGTCTATTACATGGGTGTATTGTGTGATGATGAGATTTGGGGTATGAATGAAGGTGTGAGTGCCTGTCTTGAATTTGCACCCAGAGCAATCTCCCCTGATCAGCAGAGGGTAAACTAACTTGAATTACACTTGAATTTCTTAGGAGAGCAGGTCACAAAGGGCAAATTGTGGTCCAGAGACAAAAGTGTCCAACGGTCTAAAATGAGCCTGCCATATCACTTAGGGTAGAGGTCTTAACACAATTACATTTCAGAAAGGGGTCAAACCATTGTTTAAAGATAAATGTAAGCTGGGTGTGGAGGCACACGTCTATAATTCCAGCTACTCAGGAGGCTGAGGCAGGAGAATCCCTTGAGTTCAGGGTTTTAAGACCAGCCTGGACAACATAGGAAGATCCCATCTCAATTTTTAAAAATGAGAAAAAAATAGATAAACTTAAGCATATTAACATTTTAAAGAGTTTATTTAAACAAACAGAGATTCATGGATCAGCCAGCTCCAAACTGAAAGTGGTTGGAGGATCTACTGGAGGTGTTTGTAGGGAAGGCTTTTATAGGGTGAATGTAAAAGTAGAGTAGAGAAACTATTTGTTTGGCAAAAATTTTGGCAGTTGCATTATTTGAACTATCCTGTTGGTAGGTCTCTCATTACACAGCTAATACTCAGCGGGCCACTTGTTGGTGGGCTAAGCTTGTTTCATATTGTCTATGTAGGAACCCAGGCCATGGGAGCTATCTCAGCCTAATGCTTTCCCATTACATTATTTTACACCTTTCTGTATCAGGATAAGTGGGGATCTTCCACATGAGGCTTCTTACCACCCTGTTTCCCTCAGCAAAATGTAACTGTCCCTTTTGCCTCTGTAGGCAATCTTCTGAACAGGGCTTTCCTAATATTCTTATCTCATCTTATTTTATCTTATCCTCTTCTCTGTACATTGTTTACATGCTTCTGGAACACTTGTGTGTCTTGCATCCATCGCCTGCATTATTTAGGCAATCCTAAAAGAAGACTTCTAGGATGGATTGGTAGAGAACTGCTGGCATATTGCGCCCTCTCTCCTTGTATCTGGAACTTTCATAATTACCTTAGTTCTCCAGGCCAATTTTGCAATTATCTTCATTCTCCACTTCAAAATACATTTACCTCTGACAGAAGGTGAGTACATAAAAGGGACCTTGTCCAGTGGTACATATGAGGCAGGAGACATGATATAGTTAAAATTGTAAACTAAAAGCTTTCTGACACCAAGAGCATAAGTAACAAAAGAAAAAAACAAGTAAATTGGACTTCACCAAAATTTAAAACTTTTGTGCAATCAGAGGACAACTGGTAGAATGGAAGAAAATATTTCAAATAATATCTTTGATAAGGGATCAATATGCAGAATATATAAAGAATTCCTACAACTCAACAATAAATAAACAACCCAATTAAAAAATAGGCAAAGACTTACATAGAAAATTTCTCAAAAAAGATACACAACTGGCCATCAAGCACATGAAAGATGCTCAACATCACTGATTACTAAGGAAATGCAAATCAAAACCATAGTAAGATACCACTTCATACACATTAAGATGGCAATCATCAAAAAACCAGGGAATAACAAGTGTTCGTGAGGATGTAGCCAAATCGAAACTCTTGTACATTGCTGGTGGATTCTACAGCGGTATAGTCATGGTAGAAAAGAGTACAGTGCTTCCTAAATTAAAAATAAATGGAACATAGGCTGGGCTCAGTGGCTCATGCCTGTTATCCCAGCACTTTAGGACACTGAGGCGGCCAGATCATGAGGTCCGGAGTTCAAGACCAGCCTGACCAACATGGTGAAACTGTGTCTCAACTAAAAATACAAAAATTAGCTAGGTGTGGTGCTGCGTGCCTGTAATCCCAGCTACTCAGGAGGCTGAGGCAGCAGAATCACTTGAATGTGGGAGGTGAAGGTTGCAGTGAGCCAAGAGAGTCAAACTCCATCTCAAAAATAAATAAATAAATAAAAATGAAACATAGAATTGCTATATCAGTCAGCAAGTCAACTTCTGGGTTTAAACCCACAAGAATTGAAAGAAATGTGTTAAGAAACATGCCACTAACTGCATGTGCTCCCTATACAATTAGCTACAGAAAGAGGTGATAACTCATATTATTTACAAATATTACAAGTATAAAGAACTTTAAAATAATCATTTTCTACGATTTGTTATCAATTGTAAGTTTATTTTAACAATTATCAATTAGCTACAGAACACGAGTAATGTTTCTTACTTTAGCCAGATGTAAACATGTGATGCAGTAATATAGTGAAGAATATTACTCACTTCAGGGGATAGGGCTTTGGTGAAGAATTTTGAGAAACTCTTGAAAGAGGAAAAGTAAACCTCCCATGATAGTAATACAATTCCAAAAGCAAAAGGAGAAAAAATGTAAATGTATTAAATCAAAAAATATTTTAAGGTAAGGCAAAAGTAGGTATAGAATGGTGAGTCACATACAAATTGTGAAAGTGAGTAATGCCCAGAAATCAAAGGAGAGGGAAAAATATGGTAGGTGAATATGGTTGCAATGCTAATTTTAAAAAGTTATTAGCAGCTAGCTCAATTCAAGCTTTGAATAAATAGAAATAGAGTGTTTATAACAGTATGCTTAATCTACTGGTGACAATATTAAGATAATTGTTGAAATATACTTGAAAGAAGTTAGTGAAAGCAGGGAATGAAAGACTATTGAACTTTTCTGGTTTGTTTTGTAAAAATTTGCCTATGTCCAACATACAGGCACAAAAATAAAATACTGGAAATAGAGAGCAAATCTTGGCCATTCAAATGAGAGTCAGCTATTAATTCTTTGCCCATAGGCTGTACTCCTACAAGCAAACGTTGGTAAAATATGTGATTCAATACAGATACTCATTTTTCAAGTGTTTACAACCTGTTTGAGTCCATTTGGACTGCTGTAACAAATTACCTTAGACTGGGTAATTTATAAATCAAATTTGTTATTCTCAGTTCTGGGGGTTGGGAAGTCCAAGATCTAGGTGCCGGCAGAGATGTTACCTGGTGAGGTTTGTTTCTGACACTTACTGCTGCATCTTCACATGGCATAAGGGCGAAAGGGGCAAAGTAGCTCCCTATGGGTTCTTTTATAAGGGGACTAACACATTCATGATGGCTCCCCAAACCCTTAACCTACTCACATCCCAAAGACCTCCCTTCTTTATTTATTTATTTATTTATTTATTTATTTAATTTTTGAGACGGAGTCTTGCTCTGTTGCCCAGGCTGTGGTGCAGTGGCACAATCTCAGCTCACTGCAATCTCTGCTTCCCAGGTTCAAGCAATTCTCCCACCTCAGCCTCCCGAGTAGCTGGGATTACAGGCGTGTGCCACCACACCTCGCTAATTTTTGTATTTTTAGTAGAGATGGGGTTTTACCATGTTGGCCAGGCTGGTCTTGAACTCCTGACCTCATGATCTGTCCACTTCAGCATCCCAAAGTGCTGGGATTACAGGTGTGAGCCATTGTGTCCAGCCTGGCCTCACATCACATATATGTGTGTGATGTGTAATATATATCACATCACATATATTAGATTTCAATATATGAATTTTGAAGAGATATATACTCTCAGCCCATAGCACAAACCAAGGATGAATGTTTGAGGCACCTGTCAAAATACACATTTGAAAAGATCAGAACGTCTGGAATGCCAAATGAATTACATTAGTAGAGGCAAATTCTAACAATGAATTGAGAAAAACTGCAAACAGAAAGAATCACAGAGAGAACCACTTAATTTTAACATTGAGGAAAAACTTTGAATGTGGGTTCCATTCAATTGTACAATAACTCAATGTATACAGCATCAACACTTTTAAAACATTGAGATAAAATACTTTTGGATTTTATCAAATTGGATGTAATGCTAGAAGAAGAATTCATACTTTGAAGGGACTGTGATAAATTAAACGATTTATTTAGTTCTGTTTGCACTTGCTACATGCTGTTTCCAATATGAATATTTTCACAAGATTTACCTGTCTAATACATGAGTTGGCTCCTGACCTTGAAGCAATTGTTAGCAATAGATACACTGGTAAAAAAAATTATCTTCTGCTGTCCTGCATGACCATGGACATGGACATCTTATTATTTATGCATAATAAAAACTTTCAGTTCAGCTTAATAAATATTTATTGACAATGTGCTAATCATGAAGAGGACTGTGGATAAAGGTGGATGATAAAGATAAATTTAAGTTGGGAAAACTACCACCACTACATCTACAAGGGCTGAAAGTATATACAGGTCAGAAGCACACAGAAATCACTGAACCACAAAGTAAATGGCCATAAGTGCTGTTATATACCCAAACCATGTCCTACTTATATAGTCCTTTAAATGGATAAATAATACATTAATTCTGACTGGGAAGGGAGGAAGTTTCTAGGAATAGTTCTTTAAAAAGTTGCATCAGTTTTGATTAATACATAGAAAGAGACTGTTACAGAAGAAGAGCTAGCTAACGGAAGACCTAGCATAATTTTATTCTTGCACAATATCAGGGAACCCAACAGTTTTGTCAGCAATAGCTACTTTTAATTTCTTTGGATACTTGAGATCATCTGGGAAGATTGTGGTAAGTAAGGCTGATGATGAAGACTTTGATTGAGAAAGGATTTATCAGGAGCTGGGCACAGTCGCTCATGCCTGTAATCCCAGCCATGTAGGAGGATGAGGCAGGAAGACTGCTTAAGTCCAGGAATTAGAGATTAACCTGGGCAATATAGCCAGACCAACTTCTCTACAAAAAATAAAAAACAATTAGATGGGCATTGGGCACATGTCTGTGGCCCCAGCTATTGGGGAGACTAAGGTAAAAAGATCACTTGGGCCCAGGAGTTTGAGGCAACAATAAGCTATGATTGTGATGGCAGCGGCTGCTGCCATCATGCCAGCTGCAGGGGAGAGGTGTGGCCAGGGTTGTTTGCTCCCTGGAGTTGGCAGGATGGGGACAAGTGGGAGCCCTGCCCCTTCCGAGTTGGAATTGGAGCTCCCCGGGTGCTGCTGCAGCTGACCAAACTGCAACTGTAACTTTAGACCTGGACCTCTCACTCCATGGAGCAGACAGGAGTTTATCCAACTCCCCTACTCTGTCCCCACCCCAGCCCACCACCCAGCCACCCAAACCAATGCTGCAGACTCAGGCATCCCTGCACTCTTGGGGAGCCTGGGAACGCCTCCCTTGCCCCCTGCAGGCTTGGAGGCACTTCTTCCTGCTGCCTGGTCTCTCCCACCTCCTGGCTCTGTGCTCTGATCTCAGAGTGGGGATGGGACCCAGCAGGGTGCTGTCACAGCCCAGCCAGGTGGGCACACATTGGAAGCAGTGCTGATGTGCCAATCCCCTGCCATCTCAGCCCCCTCTGGACTTTGGACACCGAGGAGCAGGGACATGGGAGGGGAAGCTGAGGGGGTCTGAGGGTGGCTGGGCACTGGCCTGCAAGTGCCTCTTGGTGCCAGCAGCCTGGGTGCCATGTATGGCTGTGGGAGGCAGACAGGCTCCTGGGTGGAAGGGGATGGGTCCCCACTGAAGCCCCACCTGCAGGATAGGCTGCCAGTCCTGCAGACTGGAGGCAAAACTCATGGTGCTTTTTCCTGGGCCCACCCATGGCTGCCCATGGACCAATGGGCATACACCTCCTCCCCTCTGACAGCCATAAAAGCCCAGGACTCAGCCAGAACAGGGCATAAGACAGAGGAGGGAAGACTAGAGGCAGGAAGGAGCTATCCTTTCTGCTGATAGCTGGAGACAATGGGAGGGCCAGCTACTTTCTCTGCTGAATGCTTCAGAGACCTGCAGAGATGTCTGAGAACTACCAGCTGCAGACAGGAGCAACCCTCTCCAGGGCTTCCCTTTCTGCTGAGAGCTGAACACTTGACAGAACAACCTAGAGAGGAGCTACCCACTATGGGTCTTCCCTGAGCTGTTCTAACACTTAATAAAGCTCCTCTCCTTTAACCCTTCACTTGTCTACCTACACCATTCTTCCTTGATGCAGGACAAGAACTCTGGCAAAGATGCCACCAATCACAGTTTTCCAACCAGAAAATCGACACCCCAAAGATTCCATAACAATTACACCACTGCACTCCAGCCTAGGTGGCAGAGTGAGACCCTGACTTTTAAAAAAAGAAAAAAAAGGAATTATCCACAAGTTATTAGATAAGACTGCTAATAGCTTCTAATTGTGATACCTTCCCGTTTGAAATGGAAGGGATGGAAGTTGACACCAGGTCAGTTTTCCCAAAGTTATAACCCTGCTTTTGGCCTCTTTCAGCTCCAGTCAGACATTAGCAATGCTCAGTTACCTTCAATATTAAGCCAGTCCTGACATGAAACTGGCAGAATTGCAGAACACTGACCCAGACTTGAAGGTAGATCTGGAATTAGGATTGCTGCTTTAAGCCCAGTATCAAGGTATATAATGAATCATGAATTTGTCATAAACCAAATTCAGTGGATTTTTTTCCTATAATTCTGATGATAACTTTGCCTTGATTATATATTAAAACAATTCATTTGCTGTATCTTCGTTACTGTCCCAAATGTTTTGGGTTGACATACTGATGTTAGCTAGTGGTTTTGGTCTCAACTTTCAGTAGCTGCTCCAATGTAAAATGATCACACATAAATCTTAGGTTTTTACTCATATGATAACTTGTCTGATACTATCTTCATCTATCAAATAAAGGGTTTAGTATTTTCTTGGTCAATGTGGGCAGCTATAACAGAAAACACAGATTGAGTGGCTAAAACAGCAAACATTTGTTTTTCACAGCTCTGTAGGCTGTAAATCTGAAATCAGGGAGTCAGCCTGGTTGGGTTCTTAGTGAAGGCTGTCTTCTTGGTTTACAGATGGCTGTCTTATTTTATCCTCACATGGAGGAGAGAAAAATCTCTCTTGTATCTCTTCTTAGAAGGGCACTACTTTCCTTTGATGAGGGTTTCATCTTCATGACCTAATTACCTCCCAAAGGTTTACCTCCTAATACCAATACATTGAGAGTTAGGATTTCAACATATGAATTTGAGGGATTTGCAGTTCATAATAACTATCAATGTCAACTCAGTTCAAGCTTGAATTTGTTTTGCTTTGGGTGACAAATCTCTAACTAATTTGAATTCATCTTTCCCCAGTCTGGTTCAATGTTGTCTTCTTTCTCCTTCACCACCAACAGTTAGCAAGATGTCAGTTTTACTTGAGGCTAAGTCTGTTTTAGTTATCACAATACAGAACCCTGTAAGCTATATCTTAGTTGCCCCTTTCATAATATTTTTCATTATGGAAAAAATACATTCTAAACATTGTTCCTATTCTAAGAAACTTGGCTGCATCTTTGCAACAAAAATAATGCGGACATTTGCCAAATAAAGCTGTAGAGAAAGGTAAAATCATTGCTCTGAATTATTCATAAAATCACAGGAATTAGGGACAAACACTAAATAAGGATGAATTATTCAGTGACCTGAAACAGATATTTTCTTTAGTTTCTCATGTAATTTGAAATGTACTGCAATTTACATCCTCAGTGTTATAAACGTATGATGTTTCTCTTTTAGTGAAAAGCACCCAACAGAACTTGTTAAACAAATGAGTTTTTTTCTCTTCTCATATCTAAAAGCATTTTTTATAGCTACACATCTACAAATATGTTTTAATAGACCTAACCTCTCTATGATGTCATTTTCCCCTTGGGTACCAGAATATATATTTAGCCCTGTAGAATTATTTAGCTCTCAAGTGCTGAGTTACTAGTTCCCAGGAGTTGCATTGCCCAAAGCAATGTGGACCTTTTTCTATTTTAAATTTCACCTCACATGGTCCTTTGGTTTTGTTACATTTTGTACTTGTTTTGATTTTTTTTTTCCTCTCTATGGAAGTTATTTGCCAAGTAAGGAGAAAAAGTGTTGATGTTTTTCCTTATTCAAAAATTATGGTAGATGAAAAAAATCTGATTAAATAACTCTATTGAAGTCTTTCTCAACTTTTTACTAAAATAAACATGAAGGCACTGAAAAGGTGAAATTTTCAGCTATTGAAAATTTGGAATGTAGGACATCATGCCGAGATTTGAGGAAATGTATCAGTAATTTAGAAAGGGATGGTAGTAGATACACAAAAAGCAATTAGAAGCATTAAAGGCCTTGGATTCTTTTCATGTTAAAGAAAATACATTCTGAAAGTAAGTACAAAGACCCTTTGTATTTCCTGAATAACCTGTTCCCTAACAGAATACCAGGGCCTATGCCAAGGAATAAACTGTGTGGGTGTGTTTTTCTCTTCTGGTGCTGACATGGTCATAGGATGGGGATGCTCTCTCTTTGCTATTTCTCTAACCAATCTTATTACTATAGCACCTAATATTAAAACATTTCAAGTCTAGTTACTGACAAGAGAGTAAACTAGAGTGGACTCCTGACTCATAACAAGGATTCAGATCTACAGTTCTCATAGAGTGAAGAGATTATGTTTGCAACTGAGAAACAGATGTAAAAACTGTAAGGAATCCCTGGAGAGTCTGAAAGTCCCTGAGCCCTGATACAGAGAGCAAATGGCAGTTTAAGGCTGACCACCTCTCATTCCCGGCACTATTCCTCACATAAGAATATTACAGTACACTCTTCACTGCTCTCTCTGCTTCAAGCTTTGCCCTTCCACCTCTCTGTTCCACAGAGAAGAAGGTAGGATGCTCCTCTTAAAATACAAGGCAGATTATTTTACTCATCTGCTTAGAAACTTTTCAATGGCTTCTCATCTCATTCTGAATAAAATTCAAAGTGCTTTCCAGGCTTACAAGTCCCTGTACGATCCTGAGCCTTGACAGTATCTCAGACAAAATCTCCAGCCTCCCATTGGTCACTCCTGCTCTGTCACACTAGTGTCCTCGCTGTTGTTTTGAAATATAGCAAGCATGATTTTTCTTCAGTGTCTTTATCCTTGTTATTTTTTCTGCCTGCCTTGTTCTGTGTCTTGGGCATTCCATATGACTCATCTCCTCATTTCCCTTAGTCCTTTTTCCATGTGGCATTTGAATACAGAAATCTTCACTATCTAAAATTATACTCCCATATCCATAACTTCTTTTATTGCTGTAGATATCCTTACAGCATTTATCATTGCCATTAGCTTATTTGTCTTTCCTTACTAAAATGTAAACTAAATACAGACAGAAATTTTTGTAATTAAAAAACACATAACCAAAAAATCCACCATCTTAACAAAATTTTAAGTTTGCAGAACATTTTGTTAATGATATACACATTGTTGTACAGCAGAAATCTAGAATGTTTTTATCTTGCTTGACTGAAACTCCACACCTGGGGAACAGCAACTCCAGATTTCCTGTTTCCTCCAGGCCCTGACAACTACCATTTTATCTTCTGTTTCCATGTGTTTGGCTACTTTCAATACCTCATATAGATGGAAACACGATATATTTGTCTTTGTGTCTGGCTTATTTCACTTAGCACAATATCCTTAAGATTGATACATGTTGAAATATGACAGAATTTTCCTTTTGAAGGCTGAATAATATTCCATTGTATGTGTATATATATACACATATATATACCATATATATACACCATACATATATATACCATATATATACACCATACATATATATACCATACTATATATACCATACATATATATATACCATACATATATATATACACCATATATATACACCATATATATATACACACCATATATATATACACCATATATATATACACACCATATATATATACACTATATATATATACACCATATATATATTTTTTATATATATATATACACATACACCATATTTTCTTTATCTGTTCATTTGATGATGGAGTTTTAGATTGTTTCTACTTTTTGGCTATGGTGAATAATTCTGTAATGAATATAGGAATGCAAATATCACTTCAAGATCTTGTTTTCAATTATTTTGGAATTATTCAATTATTTTGGAAAAATGCCCACAAGTGGGATTGCTGCATCATATGGGTAGGTCTATTTTTTAATGTTTTGAGGACCCTCTATACTGTTTGCCATAGTGGCTCTACCATTTTACATTCCTACTGACAGTACATAGGGTTCTAATTCAATTTCTCCACATCTTCATCAACACTTGCTATTTTCTTTTTTTAAAAATGGTCATAGAGTTATGAGGTGATAAATCCTGTTGTGATTTTAATTAGCATTTCCCTGATGATTAATGATGGTGAGTATGTTTTTATATCACTGTTGGTCATTTGTATGTCTTCCTGAAAAATATCTATTTAAGAATTTGGCCATTTTTAAATTGGGTTATGTGTTTATTTGCTTTTGAGTTATAGATGTTTCTTATATATTTTGGATATTAATCCCTTAGCACATATATGGTTTTCAAATTTTTTTCCAATTATGTAGGCTGCCTGTTCACTCTGTTGTTTCCTTTTTTGCAAAGAAGCATTTTATCTTGATGTAATCATCCTAACCTATTTTTGCTTTGGTTGCCTGTGCTTTTGGTGTCAAATCCAAGGAATTATTGCCACGACCAATGTGATAAAGGCTTTCTTTATGTTTTCTTGTAGCAGTTTTACAGCTTTAGTTCTTACATTGAAGTCTTCAATCCATTTGGAGTTAACATTTGTGAACAGTGTAAGATAAGGGTTCACTTTCATTCTTTTGCATAAGGATATCCAGTTTTCCCAACAATATTTGTAGAAGAAATTATCCTTTCTCCATTGTATAGTTTTGGCACCCTCGTCAAAGATCATTTGACTATATGCATGTGGGTTTATTTCTGGGCTTGCTTTATTTATGTATTAATTAATTAATTAATTAATTAATTAATTTACTTATTTGAGATGGACTCTTGCTCTGTGACCCAGGTGGGAGTGCAGTGGTGTGATCTTGGCTCACTGCAACCTCTTCCTCCTGGGTTCAAGCGATTCTGCTACCTCAGCCTCCCGAGTAGCTGGAATTACAGGTGCCCACAACCATGCCCAGCTAATTTTTGTATTTTTTCATAGAGACGGGATTTCACCATGTTAGCCAGGCTGGTCTCAAACTCCCGACCTTAGGTGATCCACCCGCCTTGGCCTCCCAATGGGCTTTCTATTCTGTTCCACTAATCCATTCTTTTCCATTCATCTGTATGATTAGTTTTATGTTAATATCACACTATTGGGATTGCTGTAGCTTTGTAGTATATTTCAAAGTCAGAAAATGTGAAGCCTCTAACTTTGTTTTTCTTTCTTAGGATTGTTTTGGATATTCAGGATCCGTTGTGGTTCCATATGGATTTTAGAATTCTCCTTTCTATTTCTCTAAAATTATCATTGGAATTTTTATAGAGATTACATCAAATCTGTAAATTGCTTTGGCTAGTATCAGAATTTAAAAATATTCTTTCAATTCATGAAAATCAGATGGCTTTCCATTTACTTGTGTCTTCCTTAACTTCTTTCAGCAATATTTTGCAGTATTCAGTGTACAAGTCTTTCCCCCACCATCTAAGTTTATTCCTACGTATTTTATTCATTTTGATGCCATTGCAAATGGATTGTTTTCTTAATTTCCTTTTCAGAATGTTTGCTGTTTGTGTTTTTTTGAATCTTTACTTTGAATCCTGCAACTTTGTTGAATTCAGTTTATTAGTTCTAAGAGCTGTTTGGTGAATCTTTAGGGTTTTTTTAATATATAAGATGATGTTTTCTGTGAATAGAGAAAATTTTACTTCTTCCTTTCCAATTTGGATGCCTTTTATATCTTTTTCTTGCTTAATTATTTTAGCTAGGACTTTATGTACTTCATAAAGGCATCCTTGCCTTGTTCCTGATCCTGATCTTAGAAGAAGAGATTTCAGTTTTTCTTCATTAATATGATGTGAGCTGTGGGTTTTTACATATGGCCTTTATTCTGTTGGAATAATTTCCTTCTATTCCTATTTTTTCAAGTGTTTTTCTAATGAGAGAATGTTGAATTTCATCAAATGCTCTTTCTCCATCTATGAAGATGATGATGTTATTTTAATTGTTTTGTTAAAGTGGCCTATTATATTGATTCTCACATGTTGAACACTTCTTGCATTTCAGGAACAAATCCATCATAATTATGGTGGATGATACTTTACAGTGCTATTGAATTCATTTTGCTGGTATTTGTTGAGGATTTTGCATTTACATTCATTAAGAATCTTTAATTCTTTTTCTTGTAGCGCCATTGTCTGGCTTTGATATTAGGGTTGTGCTAGCTTCACAAAAAGAGTTTAGAATTTTTCTTTCTTCTTTAATTTTTTAGGAATGTTTGAGAAATATTGGCATTAATTCTTCCTTAAATATTGGCAGAATTCTCTAGTAAAGTCACCTGTGCCTGAGATTTTCTTTGCTGGAAGATTTTTGATTACTAATTTGAATACCTTACTAGCTATAGATTTGTTCATATTTTGTATTTCTTCTTGATTCAGTGTTGTAAGTTGTGTATTTCCAGTAATTTGATTTTTTTCTAGGTTATCCAATTACCACCATAATCATTCACAGCAGTCTCTTATCATCTTTTTTTATTCCTGTGGCATCAATTGCAATGTCTACTTTTTCATTTTTAATTTTATTTGGTTGAGTCTTTTCTTTTTTTAATTGCCATATTCCATTGTATAGTATTACCACAGTTTTTTTTAATCTATTCACTTGCATTGGTTCTACTTTCTGGTTATAATGAAAATATGTGTATGAAAATATCCTTTATTTGCATTAATCTTTATTATTTCCTTCCTTTTGCTGGGTTTGGGCTTAGTTCTTTTTTAGTTCCTTGAGTTGTAAAGTTAGGTTTTTTATTTGAGATCTTTCTTCTTTTTTAAGGTAGGCATTTATTGCTATAAATTTCCTTCTTTAGTACTGCCTTTGCTGCATTTCAAAGTTTTTGCTATGTTGTGTTTTTAAATTTTTTTTGTCAGCTTGTTTTCTAATATTCTTTTTGATTTCTTCTTTGACTCATTGGCTGTTCAATAGTATGTTGTTTAATTTCCATATATTTGTAAATGTTTCAGTTTGCCTTCTACTATTGAATTTTTGCTTCATCCTACTTTTGGTCAAAACAGGTTCTTGATTTCCTTTGTCTTAAATTTGTTAAGACTTGTTTTGTGACCTAACATGTGATCTATCCTAGAGAATGTGTCAGGATATGTCACTTTGCCAGATAATTTATATACCTCCATTTTTGAAGGGTTGATATTTGGAAACTTATTTTGTTCCTTTTATTGGGCCATGTTTCCTTGTTTCCTTGCGTGCCTTTTAATTTTGTGTTGCAATTCTAGGATTTGAAAAAAATAACCACTTCTCCCTGTCTTTACAGACTGGTTTTGCACTGGGAAATCCTTTCACCAGTCAGCCCAGTTAGAGATTCTGAAGTGTGTCAAATCTTTCTGTGAATGTATTGTCTCTGGAATTGTGTGTAAATTCTTGGAAAAATTTGCAAGTCTTTCTTCAGGAGCATGTAATCTCTTGCTCTCTTTGTTATCTATCTGTAGTACTGTAGGTTATCTGGAGTTGCTATAACCCCCTAGCTCTCTTTTGTTCTCAGCAGTCCTCAGACATCAAGCGTATCCGGTCAGACAGAAAACAGTCCATCAGGCTGACTGGGAAAAGTTGGAATTCTGGATGCACTCTCCAGCTTTTTCCTTCTCCAAGGGGAAGCCAGGAGTTGAGGGTTTTCTCCCACTCATTGCATATTGATCCAGGGAAGGATAGTATGATAAGTGAATGTATGCTAAACCAAACTGCCTCAACTCATTTGTTCTTAATATCCCCAACCTGGAAAGCTTTCCTGTTAGCGCTTAAATTCAGGCAAGACAGAAAACAATCACTTGGCAACTCCCCTGAAGTCTAAACACTGAATGTGTGTTTCAGTATTCTCTTTCACTTCTGTGTGGGAATCAGGAACTGTAGAGTATTCTCCCAATCTTGTTATACTGAGTCACAGGAGGAATGATGGTGATTGAGTGACAGTCCAAACTGTGGCTTTATCAGCAGGCATGCAATCTGGCATCCTTTCCTGTTAGTACTTAGATTCAGAGTAGACAGGTGCCCTCCCAAAAAGTCAAAATGCTGAACATATGGTCTAAACTTTTCTTTCTCTCCCTAGAGATGAGCTGGGAGTTTGGTGCTTTCTCTCCATTGTGTTGTACTGCTGAGGGAGGATGAATGAGTGCAACAAATTTACCTGCTGATTTAGATGTGTCTGGCTTGAAGCCCACCAGGGAATCCAGAGTCTTTAAATTGGCCTCTGTACTTTTCACAAAGGGGATTTATTTGCGTATTATTGTCGAGCGGGTGTCTCCTTGGACAGGAGGGTGGAGGGGCTTTGAGGCTTTCTATTTCATCATCTTGCTGGTGTCCTGACAGGAATTTTAAACTGGGCTCCTTTCTCCGCATTGTTGGAGAATGGATCCTGGCTGATTATACGTACTCATGAAATACTGGATAAATTATTATTTATCATTTACTTACAAATATTTAAAATTTTTATTATGGGAAATAAGTTTTTAATCACTATAAAAGTTTCTTGAAGCACTAATTCATTACTGTGAAAAGTGGGTAGGGGAATAAAAATCAAGCATTTGTCTACTTATCTTGCTTTTCCTGTCAAAACTGTGTTTTGGTGTAATCAATACATATTTGGGAGGAAATGTTCTTTTAGAAATTATTCCAGCTAATAAATGAAGAAAAAAATGAAATAATGTAGTACCGTTATAACACCTAGTAAAATAATGGTTGAAACAAGTTTTATAATGAATGCTAAAACTATCAGGTGAAAAGTTGATGCAAACCTTTACTGTGGAGGAATGTAGCTGACATTAATTTCTTATCTGAATAACATTTTTGAAACTTTATGACTGTTTGAATTTAAAATGGATTTTGGTGTCTTTATTTTTTCTTTTATACTCTCTTTTTTCACATAAAAATCAACTATTAACTGATTGGTTTTATGGTCTTTTGGAAAGAGACTATACAAATTCTGCATTTTGTATGAAGATCTCTTTTACACTGTCAGAGGAAATTTTATCTCTGGTAAGCTCTGATTTCATCTTTCAATTTTATTTTGAATTTCTTTGTCTTTTGTTTTATCAGCACCTTGTTTAATTTAAAATAGATTCAATGTCAACAGTCAAGGAGTTAACTCAGGAAACTAATTTATCCAGAAATACAAATATTTTTGCATATATTTTATCCTTTGTTTTAGATCTTTAATGTGTAGTTTCTAAAAATGAAATATGGACAGTTTCCTTGATTTCTGAGCATAGTCAATGAATAATTTTACCAAAATAAGCAAACACTTTTGAGCTTTTTTTTTTCCTTGAGACTGAGTCTTGCTCTATCACCCAGGTTGGAGTAGGGTGGTGTGATCTTGGCACACTGCAGCCTCTGCCTTCCAAGTTCAAGCAATTCTCCTGTCTCAGCCTCCTGATTAGCTGAGATTACAGTTGCCCACCACCACACCCAGGTAATTTTTTGTTTTCTTTTTATTAGAGACTGGGTTTCACCATGTTGGCCTGGCTGGTCTCCAACTCCTGACCTCAAGTGATTCGCCCACCTCGACCTCCCAAAGTGCTGAGATTACAGGTGTAAGCCACCATGCCCAGCCTGGAGCATTTTGATATAATGAATTACTGGGGAAACCTTTTAATATAATGTGAGCCCATTTAAAAAGAATCCAGTATAATTATTATATTCTTTATATGACTACATTTCACAGTGAAGTAACTTAGCACTCTGTATTTATAATGCTTTGAAAATACATATTTGTTGCTGATTTTATACTCCAAACAGAAATTATAGGACACCATATTATATAAACACAAGTATTCAATATTAGTTTTCACACTTTAAAACAATAATCTTGGCCTTGTGCAGCGGCTCGTGCCTGTATCCCCAGCACTTTGGGAGGTTGAGGCAGGCAGATCACGAGGTCAGAAGATTGAGACCATCCTGAATAACACGATGAAACCCTGTCTCTAATAAAAATACAAAAAAAAAATTAGCCGGGCATGGTGGCAGGCGCCTGTAGTCCCACTACTCGAGAGGCTGAGGCAAGAGAATGGCATGAACCCTGGAGGCTGAGCTCGCAGTGAGCCAAGATGGTGCCACTGCACTCCAGCCTGGATGACACAGCAAGACTCCATCTCAAAAAAAAAAAAATCTTTTCAATTTTTAAAATTTTTCTCAAACTACCCATCAGAGAAGTTTAACATCTCCATTTACATTTCTATGATGTTATACAGAAAAATTTTATTTCTTTCCCCAGAATAATATAAGCAAAATCTCTCCCTCTGACTATACACACCTGGTATTTTTATTTTAATTGTTTAAGGGTTTCTATCTCTTCCTATTCTGAATGATTATTCTCTTTTTGAGCTTTCTTCCAGTAACCATTTTAAATAGTCTCTAGACAACTTTCTAGATTCTAGTATCCGCATTAATCTTCCTGCCGCTGCAGTTTCTGTCTTCTCCAAGAATCTAGCTTTTATGAGAACAAAATAGTCATATCTTCTTTAAAGAAGAGTTTCCAGTGTAAGAACTAAAAGTTTAAGTTAATTGTAAATGAAAGACTCCAGCTAGAGGAGAAAATATTTCATTTTAAGATGAATGTTTCAGAATACAATTACTATATTGAAGATGAATCTCACTATGGCCACATTAATTACATCTATTTCAATTTAAGGGGACACAGTAACAAATCTTACCTCTCCGAAAAGAAATCAAATCTGAAATATGGTGGAGAAGAATGAGCCCTGACCAAGAGAATTTCTTGGAAGGCATAGATTGACTTATATCAAATGTTATCTGAAGTAGTAAAATCTTACGCTTTATTTTTATAGAAAACAGACAATAAAAATCTTTCTAAATTAATGCACAGGTACTTTTGTAAAAATAACATAAAAATATCTGATTAACTTAGATACATAAGTTCTTTAAGTTCCAAAATAAAGAATGAGAGAAGTTTATAGTTTGTCTGACTTTTATTCTTTTCAATCCATAATTAATTGCATAGATAGAATAATTTATAATGTAACTTTAATCATTACATCCTTTGATCAAAAATATACAGATATTCTTAATTTTTCTTCTCACATATACTTACATTATTTTTCATCTTTTTAATATTTCTTTATTCACTGGTCCCACAATAGTTCACTAAGTTTGGTATTTCTTGGCTTTGTAAAAAATTTCCCAGTTCAGCTGCTGAGCACAATGAGTACTCTTCTCTCCTCTTCCTTTGTATTCTTTTTAGGTCCAACCCCATGGCTTTCCTTTTGTACTCTCTAGGCCAAGAATGTTCTTTCTTCTTCCTACCATTTAAACATTATTCATTTTTCATGGCTGTATTAGTCCGTTTTCACACTGTGATAAAAGACTTTCCTGAGACTGGGTAATTGATAAAGGAAAAAAGTTGTAATTGACTCACAGTTCTGCATGCTGGAGAGGCCTCAGGAAACTTACCATGATGGTGGGAGGAGAAGCTGACATGTCTTCTATGGTGGCAGGCAAGGGAGAAAGTAAGCATGTGAAGGAGGAACCGTCAAACACTTATGAACCCATCAGATCTCTTGAGAACTTAACTCATTATCATGAGAACAGCATAGGGGAAGCTGCTCCCATGATCCAATCACCTCCCACCAGGTTCCTTCCTTTACTTGTGGGGATTACAATTCCAGATGAGATTTGGGTGGGGACACAGAGCCAAACCATATCAATGGCCAAAATAATATATATTTTTCTTTTCTCATCTATTCCTGACTATGTCCTTTCTGAATTTCTTCCATACTTTCAACCTGTCACAGAAAAGGCAGAGCTTACTCATATTTCTTATCCTGTTATTTAAAAATTAATTTTGCCTGAGTTTGAGAATAATAGTCAATAGGCAGGAGATGAGCAGGCCATCAACAGCATCCTTTATTTTGGCAGCAATTATTCTAAACCAAACTTACCTTGTCATGGGTATAATTACATGATCTCAAAAAGAATTAAAAATCTCTATCACTTGAACCACAGTTTCCCTTAGCATATTTAATATACTTCATTTTTGTCAGCTAACACATGTTAGCTAATATTTTTACCATCAAGAAGAATATCCTTTGGGAAAAGTATCTCTGTTTCATTAGTACATATTGAGAGAGTTGGACCCTATGGCTTCCCAACTTGCTCAGGAATGGGGAAGCTAGGGTACCCAGATAGGTAATCTTCTGTTTTGATACTTATATCCTGACTGTACATAGTGTCAAATCTGGGTCTTGACCTAGCAGGCACACATTAACACAACATGAATTAAGGAAAAAGTCATTTATGAAACTACAATTGCTGCAGTAGTTATTTGGTAGTCCTCTTTTTAAAAATTTCCTTTTAATTGAAATGAAAGTTTATAAGTGATCATACTGTAAATGATATAACATTTTATAATGTTTTATTACAAAAACTCAAACACTCCAGGAGTGAATTAAATGTAAATTGAAATCTCCCTCTCTCTACAATCCCACTTGCCTCATCATTTCCTCAATTCTTTAGAAATCCACCAAAAACAATTTAATTAGAACTCAAATACTCTCACTCATAAAACGCATATGTGTACTTTTTAAAAAATGGGATTATGCTAATTATGATTTGTAGTGACCTGATATTTCATTCAAAAATACATTGGATATCTTGCCATCATTTAAAATGACTGTAAAATGTTAATTTTACCAGTATTTTTATAAAACATATCTATTGAAAATTTAAGTCATTACCATCTTTGCATTTTTTTATAAACTTGTATAATGAACAGCTTTGCAAATATTAGTTAGCACATTTGTTCAATTATTTAATAGAGATCTAATCCGAGGAGTTGAGAATTTTCAACTCTTTCTCAGGACCATTCCTTTGGAGTGATTTTGGAAATGTAGGTTATTTTTGGTTGTATCAATGATGGAGACATGACAAGCACTTACAAATAGAGAGTACAGATCACATGCAGCATGCATTGGGCCAAACAGTGCATTGAGACAAACAGTCCTATATAAGGAAGAATTGCTTTGTATGAAGGCCCAATAGTACCTCTTGGAGAAACATGGCATCATGAAGTATTTCACTGTCTACTTTAAGAAATGTTGCACTATTTGTGCATTTTACAATAAATATCTATTGATCTTATAATCTACAATGCAATATACTATTATTTAAAGTTCTGTTTTGTTTTGTTTTGTTTTTGTTTGTTTGTTTGTTTGTTTGTTTTTTTGAGACAGAGTCTTGCTCTGTCACCCAGGCTGGAGTGCAGTGGCAGAATCTTGGCTCAATCCAACCTCCACCTCCTGGGTTTGAGTGATTTCTTGTGCCTCAGTTTCACAAGTAGCTGAGACTACAGGCACGTGCCACCATTCCCGGCTAATTTTTGTATTTTTGTGTTTTTAGTAGAGAAGGGGTTTCAACATATCAGCCAGGCTGGCCTTGAACCACTGTCCTCAAGTGATCCACCCACCTTGGCCTCCCAAAGTGCAGGGATTACAGATGTGAGCCACCATGCCTGGCCTATTATTTTAAGGATTTAATCTTCTCCCATCCCAACAGCAATGGAATTTTTCAATAAATCCAAAAAATTGTTTCTTTGAAAAGACAAATAAATTAGATGACAAAAAAGAGAGAGCCTGTTAAAATATAAGAAGAAAAATGGAAAACTGGATAATTGAAAATTTCAAAAGAATGCAATATGTATCTTTTGGTCATGTATTTGAAAATATATGTGAAGAGGTTAATTTTTTAGGGAAAATTTAACTATAAAAATAAATCTAGATAAATGAGAACATTTGAAGATACCAACAATAGAAAAAAATGAAACTGGCATAAAGTTATAGCACCTTTAAAAGCTCAAGGCCCAGCTGTGTCTCAAGCAGGTCCTCTTCAACTTAATGGAAATGTTAATTCCTGTGTTGTTCAAACTATTCTTTTGGTTAATGGGAGCAAAGGAAGCATATCTCTCCCTCCATTTATTTCTTAAAACAACTGAAAACCAAAAGAAAAATCAATGTGCAAAGAAAAAAACTCCACTAATTTTGTTAAAAACAACACCATTAATAATTATAAACCAAACTTTGAAGACTAGTTGTTAGTGCCATAACAATTTAACCTTTCTTCAAAACATGGTGAGAGTAGATGCAGACAACTGAGCAAATATGGCATATTATACACATAGAGAGACTTATTTTCCCACCTGAAACTATAACCTGATGGCAAATGGCTTATTCAAGTGATAGAAAAAGAAAACAGCATTTTTGAAAATAGGAATTCTGTAAATGGCTGGTAACTGACCTAGCTTACCAAAAAGTGCAAAATTGTAAGCAGCGGGGAAATCTGATTCTACAAAATGTTCATAAATTGGTTGCACGGGATACCTCTGAAAGTAGAAGTAAAGGTAGGACTAAAACCCAGGAAGATTGGTTGAAAGACTGTTTCCAACGCCCACTTCATCAATCTTCGTGAATGCCTCTAGGTTCTGCTGGTGGAAAAGTAGACATCTGCTGTCTAGAGAGGTAACAGGGAATCTTAGTACTGGCAATATCATCTTCATTGGTCATACATAAATTAGGGGGGCAAAATGAACAGTAACTACTGAAAGCTAGATCTCCCCAATTTTCACCTCTATCTAGATTCAAAAAATAACAGTCTACTAGTCTTATATCCTCAGAGAAGACTGGAAGACTCTAGTTGGAAGATCATGATCAGCCCAAAGGAATAGACAGTGGATATGTCATGAGGTGCTTTTCTGGGAAAACTTCTCAACCTGATGGCCCTGTCTGGAAGCCACAGTTGAAAATTATTTCCTAAGAACCTGAAGCTTACCATAAACGTTTATTGTATTGCTCTTGAACACAAACAGATAACCAACAATCACGAGATTCTAGGTACAGCCAATAACAAACACAGAAACAAAAAATAAACAAAACAACTGAAAGTAAACAGAGTCTATACAGTGTGGGAAAAAGGTAATTATTAATTTCCTCAGAGAGGGAAGATAAGATAATACAACAAGAACAAGGTGTGATATAAAATGGATATTCAAAAAAATAGAATTCTTAAAATTTAAGAAATTTATTGCAGAAATATATAACTTAATGGGATATTTGGAAGTTAAAGCTGACTGCAACTCCAGAAAAGTTAGTGTAAACAGAGTTGGGAATGAGAAAGGGAAAGTTTAATGAATTAAATAATTGGTCCTATAGGGCCAAACAAAATACAGGCATTTGGGAAAAGAAAAAAATACAATGAAGTATGATATATATAAATTTTTTTTGAAATGGGTAAGAGTTAAAGTGTATGAATTTCAGATTGAATGTGTCCACCAGAATTCAAGCCAGTGGTGAAAATAGACCTAGATCAACACACACACACACACACACATACACACACACACACACACACACACACACACACACATACACACACACACACACACACACACACACACAAATCAGCACACTCCGGAAAAAAAAAAAAAGAAGAAGACACTTCAAATTTCCAGAGAAGAGAAATAAAAATGGTCACTGGAAGACAAGCAAAGCCTTATAAATTGCAAAACAAATTATTTCTAATGCAGAATAGTATCTCCAACCAAACTGTAAATCAGATAGAAGGAAACAATAATAAGCATTTACAGCATGGCAAGATTCTAAAACTCTACATCCAATACATCCTATCTCAGGAATTTACTGGAGAAGAATTTCACTAAAATGAGGAAGTAAACTAAGAAAGAGTAGGGTATAAAATACAGGGAATCTCCTGGTTGTTAGATGTACAGTATGTGTACACAGCAACCTGTGTAAATTAGAGCTATCTAGAAAAAAAATTCTAAAAGATAAATCTGATAAAATGTCTAATGCATCTGAACGCAATATGAGACTCATTAGAAAACTGGGGTAGAGTTTGGAGTTGGTACTTTGATACATGCATAGAAAAATGAACAAAACAAAAATTTTTAAAAAATTGTCAGTTTAAGAGAAAAATGTTGTGTAGAAATGAAATTCAATCATTTATGCTCCATGTTTCAGGTGTGAGTAACATTTACCTAATTATAACAGTACTAGTGTTACTGGAAAAAGGGGTCCCAATCCACACTTCAAGAGAGAGTTCTTGGGCCTCACACAGGAAAGAATTCAAGGTGAGTCACAGATTACAATGAGAAGAAGACATAGTTTATTGAAAGCTACTGCCTTTTAGAGTAGGGCGTCCTCAGAAAGCAAGCGAAGGAATGCACCATCTATGTTTTCAGTTTTTCTGTTATAGGGGTTTTGTCTATGTAAAGACTAAATTGAATTGTCTATGTAAAGACTAAATTGGAAACCAAATAACAAGAAGAAGGAATTTATGCATAATCTTCAAATCATGAGGAGTAAAATTCATACAGGACCTATCGCTTAAAGAGTTTCATAGTGGTTACCAGTGGGCATTTTGTGATGTTTATCAATGTGATTCTTGAATGTAAAAAGGACTACTTATAAGATTTCATATTCTGAATTAATGTGCAGCATATTATGTTAAATTGTTAACCAATTTAAAAATTTTTTGAGTTTAAATTAGAAATCTTATTGTTCTATTTATAAATCTAGTACATTAAAAATTATTTTTAAGGAGACTTTGATTAATGTTTGGTCCATTCACAACTTAGTTAATTAAACTCCCTTAAAGATTTCAAACTACATTTATAAATATGTTCAATGATCTTTGTGAACATTTTCATTATCAGACAAACAATTAAAGCCTTCGGAGTACTTAAACAACCCTTATAGAGCTAATAAATTAAACTCACAAAATCATGAATCTTAAATTATCTTCAATGTTAAACCACTATTGGCAACTCGGTAAAACTGCTTATAATTTCAACTAAAAAAAAATCCAATATCTAAAATATTCTGTTACACATTTAAAATTGGAATGTAAAATGCTAATCTATATTTAAATACTAATACAATTATAAATAAATATCACATCTCTAAAGTATAAATATTATAGCTTTTATATACTTCATCATCTCTAAACTTTTTTTCAATGTTTTCCTGGGATAAAAAAAATCATAAAAACAATTACATCCTCTTAAGCAAATGGGGTTATCACCTCAGTGAGTTGTGGCTACTTTTTCAGGTTGTTTAGCTGTCAGAGATTTTGATTGGAAAATGAGATCTGGAGCTTCAGATACTCAGGGTAATTGTTGGTTTTTCCCTCATTAATATGGGAACAAATTCTAACGTTGTAAAAGTTATGTTAATAGAGATTCCAAGCCCATGAACTCTAAGTGAAATGGCAATGCAATCCATGTTTTCTAGATCCATGTTGCCTACATCTTTAGCCTGATTTTAATATCTAACCTCCCTACTCTGATTGTTTAGGTAATAGATTAAATTCAAAAATCTATTTACTCTATGATTCTTGATAGAGTTCTTTTTATATTCTTCATATCTGGTAAAGTCATAACTTTTCTAGATATTTAAATGACATACACATTTATTATTTGATCTCATGTGTATATCTGATTCTGTGGTCACATTTCCCAAGGCCAGATAAATGACTGTAGCCAGCCAGATGTAAGGCTAGGTGTAAAAAGAGATATTCCCACAGATTATATACTTGCTGTGTAGAGAAAACTCTCTGTTTTTCCTCTAGTCTCACACCACAAAGATCAATCAGCAACACAGAAGACTTCTGTGACCAAATGTGTGGGTTTCTTCCTCCATATATACACCAAGGAGCAGACACCAGCTGAGTATCCACTAATTCAGTTCTGACACTACCCTGTCTACCTGGAGATAGTGTCAGATCTTACAGGTCAGTCCCCAAGACTGCCCACCCTCAACCTACCAGCCACAAGTCCAGGCCTCTGAACTTCTGACATACTGGCTTCAAGTTGGGTTCTCATGAACCCCTCTTTGGGTTTGATTAATTTGTTGGAGTGGCTCACAGAACTCAGGGAAACACTTACATTTCCTGGTGTATTATAAAGGATATTGCAAAGGATATAGATGAAGAGACACTTAGAGCAATGCATGGGGAAAGGGAGCAGAGCTTCCATGCCATCCCTGGGTGGGCCACCCTCCAGGAACATCCATGTGTTCAACTACCCAGAAGCTCACTGAACCCTGTCCTCCTGGATTTTCATGGAAGTTTCATGATATCAGCATTCCTCCCTCCAGGGTATAGAGTGGGACTGTCTCCTGAGATGGTCTTAAGATCCACAACCAGAAAGGCAGGAACATAAAAATGAAAACAGGCCATGAGAAGGTGAGAGGCCTGCTCCTGAGGCCTAACACACCCAATATTATAACAAAAGACTGTAACAAGTGCTAGAGGAGTTATAAGCCAGGAACTGTGGATGAAAACCAATATATATCATAACACTACAGTTGCTGAGAAAATATTCATGGAAAATAGACCTAAATTGATACTGCCTATTGACATAATTTACTTTACTGATCTTTTCCTTCACCATTTTAATAAATAGCTCAGACAAAAATGAGTCCCATTCAAAGATAATAATAGACAAGATAGCAGCACTGTGCCTGTATAACATATATTTCATGTTAGAGAAAAGCAACAAAGACAATATAATATTAAAAGACAGAAAAAAATTACATGCCACATTGACTATCATTGAATCACAAATTGAATACAAATTTTTAATGCATTGTTTCATTAAATCAAACTCCCATTCCTGCACCAATACAACTCCTCTGATGTAAGTGACCTAAAAAGACATAAATAGCTTTTAAAGCAGATATAAGATAAATGCAATATATGTAGTGTGAGCTTAGAAAGATAAAAGGGAAAATATCTTTTATCTGAGAAATATATACCACACTAGAAACAGCAAAAATGAAGACTAGATAGTTTCAAAACTTACTCAAATAAATGGTGTGTAAGAAAAAAATTAAGAAAACAAAATGGAAAAGAATAAATAAATAACAAGGGTAGAACAGTATTTATAGTTGTTTGAAGACAGACAAAGCTGACCTAACATGTTACCATGCATATTTTATCCAGTTTTCCAATTTTGTTTTTATTGCTGGAAGGTTAGTTTGGTCAGAGTTATTTCACCATATCAGCAAGTATAATTTTCCAAACTCACACCCCTTACTTTTTGTATCTTATTTTTTATCCTATTATTACATATTTTATAATATTATATATTCCATACTGAATTATACAATAAATAAAAAATAAAATATGAACACAACAATTTTATAGAAATGGTGAGGTTTTTTTTAATTGAAGCAGAAGTTCATGACGCGAAAATAGAATGATGCAGTAAAGATATAAACTCAAGAACTCATTTTATGGAAAAAGTGAAAACAATTTGCAACATTAAAATAATTAATCAGAACCTCAATCCAGATTAAGAAGGAATAGAGAACAAATATTAAAACTGGAAGGCAATGAAAATATAATCACAGATATTTATCAAGTAATTAGATAAGATCATTTTCTTAATTTTACACAAATATATTGGAAACCCTGGATTATATGATTTTTTCCATATGAAAATATAAGTGACCCAAATAACAAGAGTTATAAAATCTTAGTATCTTATTAATGCAGAAAAAGATGTTGAAGATATAAAATTCTGAACATTCTCCTCTCAACAGACAAATCAGCAGGCATGAACATTTTCAAGAAGAAATGTATCAAGACATGAAAGTACTGATAACTCAAAGCTATTTCAAGTTTTCCTCTTCTAATTCTAGCTATGAGGAGTTAATTTGTATCAGGCCATCCCACCTGGCAAGAACAATTATGAAAGCTGGATAAAATTAATTAAAAATAAGTAGCTATTTAAGGGCTTCTGAGAGCAATCAAAGCATCCAGAACTTGAGTGTGTAAGCTCCCAGAAAGAAGAGAAACACATTGAAGTGATTTCAACATTCTCCACAACCTTTCATTTGGATATATTTGCTGAGCAGATAGCTAAGAAGAAAATGGTAGCTCAGAGATTTTGGAAATCTGATAGGCCTGCATAGACAAAAATTGGAATTCAGGACTATCATGGTGGCCAGGGCTTGATAAAGGGCCAGTAGAAACAAAACAATTTCGTTTTGTTTTTCCTTCACAGCATTTTCTGATTCTTTAGTTGCAGAAAGTGAGCAACTAAGAAGCTTAGCATAAAATGGAGCTACCCGACTAAAAGGAAGTTAAGCAGACCTCTCAGCAAAAGGATAGACAAAATTGGAATTCAACAAGGAGCAGAGGACCTAGAAATCTCCCTAGGCATTGAGACCCCTAAAAAGCTAATCCGTAGCTGAAAACACAAACTAGAAATGCACCAGCTGCCACAAAAACTGAAATCTAGCCTCAAGGCATTTCAGTCTGATTGGACCAAGAGGATCTACCTCTAAGCCAGAAGAAAACTACAATTTCTTTGGAGGGAGATCCCATCTAAAGACTTTTTCTCTTAGGTCAACGTCTGGCTTTTGATCATAAATAACCAGGCATATCAGTCAGCGGGGCTAAATGAGGCATGCACACACATGTGCGTGCACACACAAACAAAGTGAGAGTGACAATGAGAGGGAGAGGAGAAATCTATAGCTTTAAATGTTTCCATGTACAGAAAATAAAAATACTTCCAAATATACTTATGAATAAATATTGTATTTATACTAAACTGGACCAAAGCTGAACACGTGTTCTCTTCCCATCCCTTTCCCTTTGTCTCTCTCGTATACACTACACACAATAAAATACAGGCCTATTCCACTAATAAATATTACTGCAAATATTCTAAAGCTGTACTTTACAATTAAAAGTTGTAATCCCATTAAAATCATACTTCATAATCAAGGGGTGTTCATGTTAGTAAGCAAGAATGGATGACTATTAGGAAATAGTTTACTATAATTTATCATGTTAATAGAAAAACAATAATCTCCAGAAACTTCACAATATATTACCAATTAAATATATTAATAGAAGAGTATTATAATGAGATAGATGTAATTTAACCCAAAATTCAGAATTTATGTGATGGTGTTTGGGTACAGGGCCTTTGGGAAGTAACAAGGTTTAGATGATGTCATCAGGGCAGGGTTCTCATGATGGAATTAGTTCCCTTGTAACATAGACACCAGAGAGCTTGCTCTCTTTCCCTGCAATGTGAGGACAGAGTGAGAGAACTTGACTGTCTGCAAGAGAACGCTCACCAGATAGCAAACATTCACAGATCCTGATCTTGGACTTTCCAGCCTCCAGATGTGTAAGAAAATACATTTCTGTTTAAACCACTCAGTCTGTGGTATTTTGTGATGGCAGTTCAATCAGACTAGGACAAATAATGACACCATTCATGATTGTTCTCATCTACCAGTCACCAAAACAAGTTCTAAAAAGATTAAAGAATAAATTCCCCCAAGAGATAAACTTAAAGCCTAAAAATTAGAATAAATTGTAAATAAAGATTAAAAATATAACTGGAGGCAATCAAAAAAATATATATCCTAAGGAGATTGTTAAAGCTATATGAAAAATGTATGCTAAAAATCTCATTGGAGCACTATTCATAAATCTAAACAATTGTAAATAATAACTGGGCTATGGTTATGTTGATTATGGTAAATCCATATATGTTAACATAACGTGGTAATTTGTAAATGTTTATAAAGCATTCTTGTATATTAGCAAAACAATTTGAAGTGTCAAATTAAAAATCCTGAATACAAAATTACATGTAAGTTATAATTCCAAGTATGTTTGAAAAATTACATATTAAAATAATGGAAGTAAATGCAACAAACTATTTATAGTAGAATTTTATTTTACAGCAACTCAAAATAATGAAACAAATCCTCTGGCTTACAACTTTCAACTAGGTATTGTGATTTTCTTACTATTCCATTCAGTAAGATATAGGTAGCATGGTTGTACTCTCAGTTTGTCAGTTCTCCTGGCATCATTATTAATAGTGTCCCTATCACTTTCACAAGTTTCCTAGTTTGCAGAATAAATTATATGGTTATCTGAGATATGGGAAACCTAATTTTCTTCCTTCTTCCCCAGTGATAATCTATATAATTCTGGACAACTCACCTATCCATAAAACAATTTGATCTCTACCTTAAAATAGATATATCTCTGCTAGTTAACTTCATAGAAATATTGTAAGGATTAATGAGGAGATGCTTGGAAAATACTTTGAGCTCATCAGAGAAAAGTGCTATGATATTGCCACTAATACATTTATTTACTAGCTTGCTGAGTAGAAAGTCAAGGGAAATCAAGATTTTGTGGGTATCAGCTACAAAACTAAATCAATCACACATGTTCTGGCAGCCCATTTAAATAAGTTCCCCAGAGTACAGTAGCTAGTGAACATAGAACTTCTCCAAAAAAAAAATATATATATATATATATGAACATAGAACTTCTCCACATATATATATATAATCTATATCTATATATGTACATAAAATTACAAAAATTAGAGACACATAGGCTAAATTTTGACTCTGTATAGGCTATTCAGTTAGCAGTTATGAGTAGATGTATTGAACTTCTCTTTCTTGGTGAAAATATTGTGTTCCATCAAGTACTAACCATATGGAATGTTTGGAAGTTGAACAAAGACTGTTCATTAAGCTTGAAAGGGACAGATCTGAGTCAGCAAACACTTTGTAACCTGGCAGTCAGGCCTCAAAATCAAGCCTATTGTTTTAGTAGACCAATTAAGTTTTTTAGAAACTCAGTGGACAGGTGCCATCTTCACACATTTTCAGCACCTTATAAATTAGGTGCTTTTGCCTGGCACTAAAATATCCTTCTTGAACTTAAAAATCAAAATCAATAAGTCAATCTACTTCTTAGGCAACAAAGAAGCAGAAGAAAGGCAACAACGGGGCAGATTAAACTTCTAGCAATGAGTCCCAAATATACAGGAGCCTTAGTTTGATTAAGATGACAAAAAAACACCTGGAGGAAGGGCACTCAAGTCTGGTTCATGGTCTCTTTGTTCTTCCTAAAATCTACATCCCTTGCATCAACCACAATACTGTAGTCGATGATTTGAAGTTGAAGCATAATATCTTATTTTTTCTGACATTGCAAGTATATAACAGTTCACAAAGTTTTTCCTTTTCTTTTTTTTTTTTTTTTTTTGAGACAGAGTCTCGCTCTGTCACCCAGGCTGGAGTGCAGTGGCACGATCGTCACTGCAAGCTCTGCCTCCCGGCTTCACACCATTCTCCTGCCTCAGCCTCCCGAGTAGCTGGGACTACAGGCGCCCGCCACCACGCCCGGTTAATTTTTTCTATTTCTCAGTAGAGACGGGGTTTCACCACGTTAGCCAGGATGGTCGCGATCTCCTGACCTCGATCACAAAGTTGATTATCTTTTCACTTGTCAAGTTTTTACACTATCTAAAATTCATATCTTGACCTTTCATGTCTGTCTTCAAGAATAAGTCATCTCTCTTCCCACTCTCTGTCAATTTGATCTCTTTCTCTTTGCTTTGTTCTGGAGGAGAGAAAGGTGTATGTGTATCATTTTCTTCTTTGTCCGAATTAAATAGCTGTTCTTGGAGAGTGGTGAGCAGTTCTTTATGCAAAGGAGAACTAGTTACTTAGTTTTGTACCATTTACAAAAAAAGTAAGAAAATGCTGAAAACCAGTATCTTAAAATATTCATTTTATTCAATTTTATTTTAATTGGGTCACAGATATGAGGGAATATTTTTAGTTGAATAAGGAATAAAAATATTTGGTTATAAATCCTCAAGAATATTTATATCTTAAAACTGTTTTTATATTTCTGTTTCTATGACATTCAAATGGGCAAAATTTTTTCTAGAATTTAGACAGATTTACCAATAATTGCATAAATATGTCTAGAAATTGAAAAATTAAAAGAAAAATACAACAATGAGAAAGTGAATTGAACTTGAAAAATACCATAATTGTGAGAACCAAACTTTCATAATATTATTTTAATGTTTTCTGATTTGCATTTTGGGAAATCTTTCCTTCACTGTGTTTTTTTCCTTAGACTTTCTCTACATACTGTTCACAAAATTCAGTTAAAAACTATTTTAGAGATTGTCTAGAGAAAGGGCTTCATGCTCAGTCATTGACTGTTACTTACATTGATACAATTAGGGGTATTAAATTTGAGTTCATTGGATTTATGCTTCTCTCCACACAGGCTGACTATTGGTAGCTGTTGCTGCTTGGAATACATATTGGCTTAATTAATCAGTACTATTTGGAATTCTGTGAAAATGCAAACTAATTATGAACTTTCCCTGATAAGAGACAATTTTGACTCCTGATTATTTGCTTTTCCCTACATTTATATAACAGCAATCCCATGAAATTGAGCATTAGACCAGTATGTTATTGATTTGCACATTAGGCAATTTGCACCTCTGAATTGCTTTCCTTTCTGATATCCTCAGATGAAAGATCTTGAAAAAGAGTATGCAGTCAGACCTTTATCTGATTGTTTGATTATTGTTTTTCCTCTCTGTTTCCATTAGCGTTATTTGTGGAAGACCACAGCAGTGGGAGTTCTTGTCACAGAAATCTTGTGACCTCTGTGTTTGGTAGCTATAGACTGCAATGAGTTTATCTCTTCATAGGGGAAATTGAGAACAGATTACTGCTACCCACTACCCAAGCTCTGGTTTTCTTTACAAAGCTTCTGCATAAATCACAACTACATAGCTTCAATGACGGATGTAACTCTTGCTTGTAAGTGTGGCAGCAGAGTTGATGGTCATGGATTTAAGCTACAGTCTCATCACTAGTTTATTTATAGTAAACACTCTGGGGGTGACTTATAGTGCTAGATTCTGTGCTAGACTCTGGTGTTGAAATATGTGTCAGCTATGGCCTCAGCTCTCAAGGCATTAGTTGTGTTTGTGTGTATTGTGTGTTTTGAGGGAGGTGTTAGGTGTTGGTTGAAAGACTGAGGAAGGGGAGCAAGATTTGAGGAGAAAACAAACATGCACACGTTCATGGTTTCCTTGACTAATCTGCACTTCTGAATTCTCAATACATCCATCTGATTCAGTCATAATTGAATTAGAAACATCCTGAGCGGCGGTGGAAAACATTGAATTTTTTTTTTGCACTGAAGCTAGAACTCTTGGGTACCATAACCTAGCAATATTGTTTGCTGGCTGTCACTTAAACTCACAAAACACCTCTGTTTTATCATCTATAATAAATACAGATACAATATTCTGTTTTATATATATGTATATATCTTGCAAAATTATTGTGATGATGAAAAACGTAATGTAATAGACACTGAATAATGCATAGTAGATGGTAAGCACTAAATAAATGGCTATGTAAGCAGTGATTCCTCTCTTTGTTATCTTCATTATTACAATTTCTACATAGGTTTTATTTCAGTGATTTTTATAGTAATGACTTTGCTTATTTTATAAAAATACTTCATGCCAAAGAGTACAAAGAAAACAAAATAAATCACCCCAAATTTTCAGAAACAACCAATGTTAACAGTTGGTGGAATTCATTTGGGTGATTTTTTTGTTTGTTTCTTCTTTGCACTTTTTGGTATTATTCAAATTTAAAGGGAATAAGCACATACAATTATTATAATAGCTGTAAAATAGTTATATGTGTTTCAAATTTCATACTCCAAAAAGTTTGGATATAGATGGAAGATACATAACTATATGTATAGTGAGAGAGAGACAGCTAGTAGAATAGATAAAAAATAATTTTATAATAAGAATACTATGTCTGCTTTTTTAATTGGAAGTATTAAATTTATCTATGTGACTGCATTATTTCCTAAAAGGTCACATTTTTAAAAAAATTTAAAAAACATTAGAAGATTGAGTCATTATAATTTATTTCTTAAATTTTAATTATATGTATTTCTATGAATAATTTATGCATAAACATATATATGTAATGTCAAATCCTAAGAAAATGTATACACCTTAAGGAATTATCACAAAACAAATACCTCCACAACTACCACTCAGAATAACATTTTTTTTTTGCAAAACAGATTACTACTCCTTAATTTGTCTTCAAAGATACCCACTATTTGGAGTTTACTTTTCTTAATGTTTTGATATTTATATACCCACTCTGTGGTAGGCCAATAATGCCTCTGAAAGGCATGTCCGTGTCTTCATCCATGGAGCCTGACCTTATTTGAAGTAGGGCATTTGCAGATGTATTTAAGACATTTGAGGCCAGGCACAGTGGCTCATGTCTGTAATCTCAGCACTTTGAAAGGCCGAGGCAGGTGGATTCACCTGAGGTCAGGATTTCAAGACCAGCCTGGCCAACATGGCAAAAAGCCCGTATCTACCAAAGATACAAAAATTAGCTGGGTGTGGTGGTGGCAGCACCTGTAATCCCAGCTACTCGAGAGCCTGAGGCAGGGAGGATCACTTGAACACAGGAGGCGGAGGTTGCAGTAAGCCAAGATCGCGCCATTGCACTCCAGTCTGGGTGGCAGAGCAAGACTCTGTCTCAAGAAAAAAAAAAAAAAGAAATTTGAGGGGAGATCATCCTGGGTTATCTGAGTGAGCCCTAAATGCCATCACAAGTGTCCTTATAAAAAGGAGACAGAGGGAGCAGAAGGCAATGGGACAATAGAAATGGAGAAGCTTGAAGATGCTGTGATGCTGGCTTTGGAAATAGAGGAAGGCCCACAGGATGGAAGAGGCCGTGAATGGATTATCTTTTGGAGTCTCCATTGAGAATATAGCCCTTCTGCCATCTTGACTTTAGGTCAGTGAAACGAATGTTGTACTTCTGGTCTCTCTAACTGAGAGAGAATAAATTTATCTTGTTTAAAATCACTAACTTTGTGATAAGTTGTTACAACAGCCCCAGGAAACAAATACACACTCATTTATTTTCTTTTATTGCTTAATATTATGCATTGTAAGATTGACCTATGTTGTTACATGTAGTTCTAATTTGTTCATTTTCATCACTGAATAATATTCAATATGCAATTTTAAAAATTCATCTTTTTTTAAACAAATAATGCTGCTATGAACATCCTTGCTTGTATCTTGTAGTATAAATATGTAAGTGGGTAGCTGCATCCATTTACTTTTTCTCCAACAGTCTATGAGAATTTCCTTTGTTCTGTATCTTCATTTGTAATCATTATTGTTAGTCTTTTAATGTTAGACAAACTAGTATGTGTAGAATTGTATGTCATTACAGTTTTAATTTAAATTTCTCTAACAAATAATGAGCCATTTTCATCAGGACTGAGCCTAGGGTGAAGCAAGACAGGCATCAAGGGTACACAATTTAAGGATGTATTTATTCCCTTTCCTTTCTGTCCTTGTTTGTGATGAATTATTTCTACTTTATCAAATAAAAAGTGTAATAGGTATACAATTGATTTTTGCTTTTTGTGCATTTGTTATAAATCCAGTCACCTTACCAAACTGGCATTTATTTCTAATTGTTTGTAGATAATTTTTGACATTGGTACATAGCCATGCCATCTCCAAAATAGCATTTACCTTTCCTTTTCAATACTTACAAATTTAACTTCTTTTAATTACCTTATCACACTAGCTGGGGACACTATAAATCTTTTATACTTGATTTGATGTCTATAGAAACTGTAGTGATGTCCTCTCTTTTATTAATTTCTCACACTGGTAATTTCTGGTCTCTCTTTCTGTCTCACTGTTTATCTTTCTGTCACTCTCTTCCCCTCTTTCTCCGTGTGTGTGTGTGTGTGTGTGTGTGTGTGTCTGTATAAAAGAATTTAAATATACAGATAGTCCTTGACTTAATGATGGTTTCACTTACAATTTTTCGACTTTACAACACTGCAAAACAATCACAATTCCAACATAATGTACCATATTCAATACATTGCATGAGAGATTCAACACTTTCTGATAAAGCAGGCTTTCTGTTAGATAATTTTGACCAACTTTAGGCTAATGTTAGTGCACTGAGCTTGTTTAAGGTAGGCTAGGCTAAGCGATGATGTTTGGCAGGTTGGGTATATTAAATGCATTTTCTACTTATGATATTTTCAATTATATTGGGCTTATCAGGATGTAACCCTATCATAAGTTGAGGAACATCTGTACTATAATTATGCAATTATAAAGAGATTCATTATTTTTTTCCAGGCAAAAGTTTTTTTATTATTGATTTTTCTCTTATACATCTGATGTATTAGTTTTCAAATTGCTATAAAGATACTACCTGAGACTGGGTAATTTATAAATAAAAATGATTTACTTGATTCACAGTTCTGCATGGCTGGGGAGGCCTCAGGAAACATACAATCATGACAGAAGGTAAAGGAGAAGCAAGGCACATCTTACATGGTAGCAGGAGAGAGAGCAAGAAAAACTGCCACTTTTTTTTTTTTTTTGAGGCAGAGTCTTGCTGTGTAGCCCAGACTGGAGTGCAGTGGTGTGATCTTGGCTCACTGCAACCTTCGTCTCCCAGGTTCAAGTGATTCCTCTGTCTCAGTCTCCTGAATAGCTGAGATTACAGGCATGTGCCACTATACCCAGCTAATTTTTTTGTATTTTTAGTAGAGATGGGGTTTTGCCATGTTAACCAGCTGGTTTTGAACTCCTGATCTGAAGTGATCCACCCACCTTAGCCTCCCTAAGTGCTGGGATTACAGGTGTGAGCCATTGCACTGGACAAAACTGTCACATTTAAAACCATCAGATCTCATGACAACTCCCTCATTATCATGGGAATAGCATGGAGGAAACCACTCCCATGATCCAATTACCTCCCACCAAGTCCCTCCTTCAACACGTGGAGATTACAATTAGAGATGAGATTTGGGCAGGGACACAGTGCCAAACCATATCATCCTCATTTTTTTTTCAATAATTTCTTCATCATATCTCATCATGTATTTATTTACATGTATTTTAAATTGAGTACTAGGCATTATATATGAAAAACTGAAAGTAATTTGAGGCCCTGGAAATGTTAACATTCTCTAGAAAGGAATTACATTTGGTCTTTGCAGTAAGCTAAGGACACTAGCAGGTTACTTTAACACTTCCATAAGTGTACACACAATCAGACACTAGTTTTATGTCCCTGAGCGGGCTGGTCTTTATCGAGTGTACTCCTTGCCCCCAACTGAAAGCCTGGAGGGTACTGTGCTCCAATTCTCCCCACCACATTCCCTTGCACACTCACACAGTTACATGCATTTGGCTGCCGAAAGTATTCCTTAGTTTTGCAATCTATTTTTTAACTTCCTAGAATCAGTAAAAATCTTGAGCTGAAAAGTGATGCTCAATGCCAAGCTCATCTCTTGGATCTGGGCTTTGCAATTTTCCATTGCTTTGTTAACACTTAGTGTCTTGAAGAAATTTTGTTGCTGTGTTCCATGGGAGAGTTGATATCAATTACAAATCTGCAGTTACTGGTAGAAGTTCGTGTGGTTTCTATTTTATCTTCAGATTTTACTTTTAGACTGCTCCAGTCTACATCTTTTTATGAGATCATGTGAGTACAGTTATTTTTAATTCTCTTCTGAAACCTCTGGAGTTTTGTAACTTGCATTATTCTTGTTTTACCAAAATTTATGCCTTTTATTCTATAGTCTGCAAGAAGTTTTCTTTAGTTGCTTAATCTATGTGCTGTATTTATAGGACTTATTGTTCATCTGTCATTTCATAAAATGTCTCTTTTTACCTTCTCCTTATTTTGGCTCATTCTTTGTCTAGATTTTTGGGGTGATGTTATCTGAGATCTTTTATGTCTATTTGTCGCTTGAATGACCCTTTGGGTTTTATATAATTTTTTCAGCTATCCTTTTATTTTCTTAAGAATGTCCTGGTAACATGTTTCCCCTATAAATCTACATCCAAATCCTTCCTTAATTTAAGGAATCACTACATGATAATGAACATTTAATTCTCTTTTATTCCAATTTGAGTTATCAATGTCAGTGCCAATTATTCTTATTCAAGATATCATTGCCTGCGCTTTTCACATATTATCTTGTTTATAATGACTTGAATCATTTTTGTTTATTAACATACATAGCTACACTCCCCCCAGAGGAATAGGGAACTCACATTTGCAAAAGAAAACCCATGGGAACACAAACAACACAATTTATCCATCATCCAGAATTACTGAGTAAAGGCTCTTGGAATAAGAATTTTCAACACAAATAGAAAATGAAAAACTATAATATGCATACAAAATGTGAGAGGACTTGGACATTTAAAAAAGGACTTCTAGTTGAAAACTTATGTGTAGACTAACTAGCAGAAAAGATATAGGTGGAATTGATGAGTGTAAAATTATTAAATAAAAACAAAAAATAGGAGTACATGATAAATATTTTCAAAATATGATATCTGAAAAGGCTAATATAATACACTTTTGACAATTTCCAAGAAAAGTAGAAAGAAGGAAGAAAATTTTTAAAATAGATAAAGATACTACACCTACAGATATGAAGAAATTTTAAAACCTCAAGCTGTAGTCATTAAATATGATTATTATCTGAATTTTAAATGCATGCACTCTTTGACTCAATCTTTGACTCTTTTGTTATCATCTCTAGCAGATGCTCAGTGGTCTGATAGGATCAGTAACAACACAGCACCATTGCCAAGCCACATGGAAGCATGAAGCAAAAGAAAACCTCAGTAATATTGATTTTGTCTTTATTTAAAATGTTAATATGTTGTTCATCATAGATTTCCTGCATTAATTTTGATTTAATAAAATATTACATTATCAGTTACCTTGATTACTGAGTTTATTTGACATCCATTTAGGTTCCTCACCTGAGGCAGCAAGGGCTTCATGTTCTTCACTCTGAATCTGGACCCGCACAAGACCTAAAAATTTTACATTTATGTCCACTTAGGCAGTTGAGGTCTTGCCTTCTTAGTTTCTCTATAGCTCACTACAAATAAATGGTGTTGATGTAGGGAGAGGGCTACACTCTCTTAGTGGTAGTTCCAGGAAGATGCCTATGTGCCCCTGATAGCACTACAGAGTTTAGCAATTTCTGCCTTCACTGCTTATTTTACTTTTTCTCTTCCTCAGTTTGTTTCCCTTCCAGAGAGCCAGGTCATGGGCACTGGAACTAGATGAATAAGGATTGAAAACCTACTTATATAACCTTGAATGAGTTATTTTACTTGTCTGAGTCTCAATTTTCTTATATATTAAGTGAGGATAATTTTTAATTTATAAGATTCTTGTATAAATAAATATGTACAGAAAGTCCATCATACACCTAGTCCACTGCATGGACTTAATAAATGTCATTTATCTTTTCTACTCTATTTCTGCTTCCCATTCTTCAACTTACTACTACAAAGCTAATCCTTTAGCTAGAATATAGTAGAACCTGAAAAAAATTGAAATGCATTTCTTTCATTGCTATAATCACAAATATGTTACATAGACCTACCTTAATGCTAGGGTTCATCCACTGAGTTGGTTCAGTTATGTTTAATATTAGTTTAATATTTCAAACATAGAAAAATAGTTTATTAGTTACTTATAATAGGTGGAGGAAAGTAATCAATAGTCTTCTTAGAAATACTCTGATTCCTGATCTAAACCCCATTCTTCAGTGAAATTGTTTTGATAATGTATACAATTTCAGAAATTTATATTTTTGCTTCTAAAATCTCAATGTATTTAGTTAAGAGAAATAAAAATAACTTTAACTGACTTTATAATATATAAAGTTTATTTTAAACCTTTGCCTTTAAATGAAAACAATGTTATTAGAGGTTTTATAGTTTTCTGTATATAACATCAGGCTAATTTTCACTAGACTGTAAATTTTCTTATATGGACAGGCAAATCAGTACTGAATATACAATAGATTTTCTTTTCTATGGATGGTGCCTAAATTACATCAGTTTAGAATAAACACACTTAATTAAAGCCAATAAATTCAGGTGTTCTACGATTGTTATACTTTTTGTTTTCAATGAAAAATAGCCAGACCTATTCACTGGGGCTTGTTGTAATTATGGATTTTAATGTGAATAAGTTATCATTTGATGTTCCACCAAGAAAATGTTTTTACTTTTTAAAGAGCTTTAAGATTTGTTATTTGGGTTAGTGTCCTTTGAATAATGGCTGAGAGAACAGTTTTTTTTTTTCAATTACACATGTATTTCTTCATTTATTTAGAGGCTCTGGGGTCAGACTAGATTCAAAATGCACACACGCATTTGTCTCAAGTAATGGTGGAAAGTTACCTCCTTGGTGACTGCACTATGCAAGATTGTGTGTGGTTTGGTTTCTAATCTTTCATTTCTTTCCAACATGAAAAAATAACCTTCCTCCTGCAAGAAAAAAACATTGTATTTGGGGAGCTGCTTTTGATCAAAGAAAGGGGCAATAGTTCTTTCCTGAAAATGGTGACAAGAATGAAAAATGGAAAGAAAGATTTATTTAACTAGAAGTAATGATTTTGGGGGAGGAATAGGGAGAGTATATGTGAGGAAACAAGGAAGGAAACTGAGAGTAACAGTCACTGATGCCAGTTTGTGAAAGGGATGAGGCTGACCAACATGCCTTGAGGCCATATTAGAAGATTTTAGTTTTCATATAAAATATTTATATTTCCATCTTTTTTTTCTATATTACAAGGGCAATCAAAAGAAGAATTTTGGCTTTGTACAGAATTTTCCTATGTGTTGATGAAGTAAAAATGCCAAGTACATTCACATTTTCAAGGTTTTACTGAGAATAAAGTTTATACCTAGAAATAGTTTTAATACAAGCAATGGGCTGTTATTCTAGGAAAACAAAACTGAGAGAGATGGTCTAACAGGAATGATGTAGCAGAATTAACATAAATGCTGCTATGCTTTGGTTCTGTGTCCCCACCCATTCCCACGTGTCGAGGGAGGGAAGTGATAGGATCATGGGAGGGGGTGGTTTCTCCCATGCTGTTGTCGTGATAGCGAGTCTCACAAAATCTTTTGGTTTTAAAAGAGGCAGTTTTTTCCTGTGCTCCTACATCTCTCTCTTCTGCCACCTTGTGAAGAAGGTGCCTGCTTCCCCTTCACCTTCCGCCATGATTGTCAGCTTCCTGAGGCCTCCCCAGCCATGCAGAACTGTGAGTCAATTAAACCTCTTTCCGTTATAAACTACCCAGTCTCAGGCAGTTCTTGACAGCGGTGCAAAAATGGACTAATGCAAATAGAAAAGATATTATCAATTTCATCCTCCCCAGAACTTACATGTTTTCACTAGATGTATGAGATATATTTTTCAATCTCCTTGAAAATCAACACAAGCCCTTCGTTATCCAGTCTCATTCTAAAATAAAGTATTTTTTTAATATTGGCACCAGGACAATTTCAACTAAATTAACGGCTTCAGCAACATAAATTAGTATCTCACACTTCTGTAGGTCTGAAGTCTGAGTGGGCTCAACCAGCTCCCCTGTTCAACAACCGGCAAGGTCCAAACGAAGTTAACAATCAACAGGGATCTTATTGGGAAGTTCTGGTAAGAGTACATTTCCAGGTTTATTAAGGTTGTTGGCAGAATTTAGTCGTCTGCAGTTGTATCACCATTCCCAGTATCTTGTACAGTTGTACGTCATTGTTTTCTTGCCAGTGTCAACTGGTGGACACAGCTGGTGTCAGCTCCTAGTAACCTGTCTCCAGACTTCCTATGTGTGCCTCTACATCGCAAAACCAGCAATGACGCCTCCGAACCTTCTCAGGCAGAATCTTTCTAATTTCTCCCTCTGCCAAGCCTCTCTTTCTCCAGCTAAAGAACGTTCTCTGCTTTTAAAAGTTCATATGATTAGATTGGGTTCACCTGGATACTTAAAACTGCTTGCCCTATCTTAAGGTTTGTAACCTTAGTTACAGCTACAAAGTCCATTTTGCCATATTCACAGATTCCAGGAATGAGGATGTGGACATCTTTGGGAGGCAACTGTGCATACCACAAATACTAATCTCACAATAATCTGTTTATGGCTTATTTTTTGGCCATTACTTCACTGAAATTCATAGTCTGCATTTTGTTAAGTATTCACTCTCTGAGCTGAAGCATAGTAATACAGAAAAACCTAGATGATTCAAAATGAAAAACATTGACAGAGTAAACAGAATATCAGAAATCATTGCTTTTTGAGACTAATGCGCGAAAAAGTTTATTTTCCATATTTTTTGATAGTATTTTTCCTTGTTTTTAATTGTGGTATACTTTAGATAAGATGAAATGCACAATTTTTATGTCATTATTCAATGACTTTTGATAAAAATATATGATTGAGCCACGCACAGCCCATAAAACATTGACATTACCCCAGAAATTTCTCATGCCACTTAACAATCAATTCCCATCACCCTCCAGCTATTATTCTTGTTTCTATCACTACAGATTGATCTTGCCCATTCTGAAATTTTATATGGATGTGATCATACAATACATACTTTTGGTGTCCTTTTTTGTAGTACTTTTGAGTAGTTTTCAATTATTTGACTATATCACAGCTTTTACAATCTATTCTCCAGTTTTAGAGGCCTTTGAGTTCTCTTCAGTTTCGGGTTATCAAGAATAATTATACTGTTATCTTTATTTCTATTAGGCCTGACAATATTTCATAATCATGTATTCTTAGAATAATGTGCAATTTATTTATTTAAGCAGTCATATTGATTTTTAGGTAAATATATTTTTTTATTTAAATTTTAGGGTAAATGTGCACAACGTGCAGGGTTGTTACATATGTATGCATGTGCCACGTTGGTGTGCTGCACCCATTAACTCGTCATTTGCATTAGGTATATCTCCTAATGCTATCCCTCCCCCCTGCCCCCTACCCCACGACAAGCCCCGGTGTGTGATGTTCCCGTTCCTGTGTCCAAGTGTTCTCATTGTTCAAATCCCACCTATGAGTGAGAACATATGGTGTTTGGTATTTTGTCCTTGTGATAGTTTACTGAGAATGATGGTTTCCAGCTTCATCCATGTCCCTACAAAGTACATAAACTTATCATTTTTTATGGCTGCATAGTATTCCATGGTGTATATGTGCCACATTTTCTTAATCCAGTCTATCATTGTTGGACATTTGGCTTGGTTTCAAGTCTTTGCTATTGTGAATAGTGCTGCAATAAACATATGTGTGCATGTGTCTTCATAGCAGCATGATTTATAATCCTTTGGGTATATACCTAGTAATGGGATGGCTGGGTCAAAAGTTATTTCTAGTTCTAGATCCCTGAGGAATCGCCACACTGTCTTCCACAATGGTTGAACTAGTTTACAGTCCCATGAACAGTGTAAAAGTGTTCCTATTTCTCCATATCCTCTCCAGCACCTGTTGTTGCATGACTTTTTAATGATCACCATTCTAACTGGTGTGAGATGGTATCTCACTGTAGTTTTGATTTGCATTTCTCTGATGGCCAGTGATGATGAGCATTTTTTCATGTTTCTTTTGGCTGCATAAATGTCTTCTTTTGAGAAGTGTCTGTTCATGTCCTTTGCTCACTTTTTGATGGGGTTGTTAGTTTTTTTCCTTGTAAATTTGTTTGAGTTCTTTGTAGATTCTTGATATTAGCCCTTTGTCAGATGAGTAGATTACAAATTTTTTTTCCCATTCTGTAGGTTGTCTGTTAACTCTGATGGTAGTTTCTTTTGCTGTGCAGAAGCTCTTTTGTTCAATTAGATCCCATTTGTCAATTTTGGCTTTTGTTGCCATTGCTTTTGGTGTTTTAGACATGAAGTCCTTGCCCATGCCTATGTCCTGAATGGTATTGCCTAGGTTTTCTTCTAGGGTTTTTATGGTTTTAGGTCTAACATTTAAGTCTTTAATCCATCTTGAATTAACTTTTGTGTAAGGTGTAAAGAAGGGACCCAGTTTCAGCTTTCTACATATGGCTAACCAGTTTTCCCAGCACCATTTATTAAATAGGGAATCCTTTCCCCATTTCTGGTTTTTGTCAGATTTGTCAAAGATCAGATAGTTGTAGATGTGTGGTATTATTTCCGAGGGCTCTGTTCTGTTCCATTGGTCTATATCTCTGTTTTGGTACCAGTACCATGCTGTTTTGGTTACTGTAGCCTTGTAGTACAGTTTGAAGTCAGGTAGCGTGATGCCTCCAGCTTTATTCTTTTGGCTTAGGATTGACTTGGCAATGCAGGCTCTTTTTTGGTTCCCTATGAATTTTAAAGTAGTTTTTTCCAATTCTGTAAAGAAAGACATTGGTAGCTTCATGGGGATGGCATTGAATCTACGAATTACCTTGGGCAGTATGGCCATTTTCACGATATTGATTATTCCTACACATGAGCATGGAATGTTCTTCCATTTGTTTGTATCCTCTTTTGTTTCATTGAGCAGTGGTTTATAATTCTCCTTGAAGGGTCGTTCATGTCCCTTGTAAGTTGGATTCCTAGGTATTTTATTTTCTTTGAAGCAATTGTGAATGGGAGTTCACTCACAATTTGGCTCTCTGTTTGTCTGTTATTGGTGTATAAGAATGCTTGTGATTTTTGCACACTGATTTTGTATCCTGAGACTTTGCTGAAGTTGCTTATCAGCTTAAGGAGATTTTGGGCTGAGATGATGGGGTTTTCTAGATATACAATCATGTCATCTGCAAACAGGGACAATTTGACTTCCTCTTTTCCTAATTGAATACCCTTTATTTCCTTCTCCTGCTTGATTGCCCTGGCCAGAACTTCCACCACTATGTTGAAAAGGAGTGGTGAGAGAGGGCATCCCTGTCTTGTGCCAGTTTTCAAAGGGAATGCTTCCGGTTTTTGCCCATTCAGTATGATATTGGCTGTGGGTTTGTCATAAATAGCTCTTATTATTTTGAGATATGTCCCATTAATACCTAATTTATTGAGAGTTTTTAGCATGAAGGGCTGTTGATTTTTAGGTAAATATTTTTTAAGATTACCTGCCCACAAACCTAAACTACCTATTGAGCCCTGCTTGTACTTTGATGGGCATATGCACATATACACTCAGAGTTGAATGTGGCTACTTTAAATGACTTCTGCCGTTCTCATAAAATAATTAGCAGATTATCCAGTTTATAAACTTGGTGACATTGCTATATAAGATACTGGAAAACAAATTCCATTATATAATATTTGCAGAGAGAAGTTTTTGCAATTGATAAGCCACTTTTCCAGGATTTTTTATGCTAAATACAGTTGTTTGGATAAGGACATTCTTACAGATAACTGGCTTCATAACTAATACAAGCAATTTATCATAACATACCCATAGTTAATTGTTTTCTTCACTTTTGCCCTACAATAGGGGCTCTTAAATTCCTTTGTAATATCTTTAAAGGCACAGAAGTAAGAAATGGAGAGAAAAATAAGCCTGAGACGTCTTTGGGCTCCAAAAATCTTTTCTCTTGGTAACCATAGCAGCTCGTGACTCAATAAAATGATAAAAAGACTTCATATTTTGGGGTTAAAAAAACTTGAATATGTTAGTTTTTCTGACAAAGATAATCAAATACGACAATTGCTAAATCAGGATATTAAAACTATCATCTCAGGATAATAACAATTACGTATTTTCCTGTTGAAACTTTAGATTCTTTGTTGTTGTCATTGTCCCTTAAGGAAAACCTATCTGTCCTTGTGCCCCAGTGGCACTCCCCATCTTTAGTAGATGTGAGTTTACATTTTTTATCACTACTCTTGTGCTTGAGAGCATGCTTTAACATTTCTTGTAGTGCTTTTCTGGTGGTAATAAATTCTTTCACCTATTATTTTAACCTTATTAAAGTTTTAATTTTGCCTTTTGAAGATTATTTTCACTGGATATATAATTCTGAAATGACTTATTATTTCTCCTCTATAGTTTAAATAATTTTTAGATTTTCATTTAGCTTACATTTGTTCTGATGACAAGTCAGAAGTATTTTTTATCATTATTCCCTTTTCTGTTACACGTCTTTTCTCCTGCCTACAATTACAAATTTTGAATTGTATTACTGTGTTGATATTCTACATCTCTCCACTGTCTTCCTTCTTTTCCTCTAAATCCTTGGACATATTTTAATACCAGCTTAATAATGCTTGTTTTTATTCTGAACAACATCAAGGTCTGTTTCTATTGCTTATTTTTCTCCTAATTTTCTCATAGGTTTCTGCTATTTTTGCACATTTAATAATCGTTTTTATTTTATATTTGACATTTTTCATACTATATTATTTAGATTCTAGACTTCCATATTTGGTGGAAGTGTGTTGAATTTTATTTTGTGCAGACAGTTAATTTACTGGCACATTATTTTGATCCAGTTGGTGCTTGTTTTTAAGTTTTTAAGGCTGATTTAAGAGTGTTTCTTCTGATAGGAGTAGATGAGCCCTACTTTGGAAGCTGACTTTCCTGAGTTCTTATTTAAATACTGGGAGATGCTCAGTGAGTCTTTTCACTTTGGCTAGTTGAAACTCTAATGGCTTTCAACATTGTTGAACCAGTGAAATCCTCATTCCGCTCATTGCCCCTTAGAAACTGTTCTCCGCGTGGCCTTGTGAAATCTTACTCTGTACATGTATAATACGTTGTTCACTCAAAAAATTCAAGAAGACTCATTTGTAGATTTTTAGATCTCTTTCTCAGTTCAATGTTTTCTTCTCTGGAATGTTATTCATAAATTCCAGCCACCTCAGCTGCATCCTACAATCAGTTTCTCCATTCAGAAAAATTGCATCTATTTGGGCTCCTCTTTCCTTTTCTGCAGTTTTGGAAGTATCCCCATACAAAAGGCCAGCTTTAAATGTGGAGTTCACTTCAAGGATCACGACTCTATGCTGTGTGTTGTACAATGCTTTAAAATGGGCACATGGTACATTTTGTCTAGTTTTATAGTTGTTTACAGCAGAAGATTCAGTCTGAAATCCATTATTTTTTTACAGCCAGAACCAGATTTCAAGCACTCTGTTTTTTAAAAAAGCACATATTTTGTACCTACTATCTTCCATGTACCATACCAGGTGTGTTCAAACAAGTCAGCTTTTACTATTTGTTGTTCCCCATGAAGGGCTTACATTTTATTTTTTTTTCAGAGAGAGGGCTTAGGCAGATTTTTATTCAATATCTATGCATTTGCTCATGCTGACTATTTCTGGTATATTTTTACATACTTCCTAAATACCGTTTGTCTTGCAAGATTTATGGCACTTCTTTTTTGCATGCTATTCTAATTCATCTCCAAAATCAACCTTTCCCAACTTCATTTGTTCATAAGATACTTTTAAATTGACCTCTGTTATAGCATTTACCCTGTTGAATTATAGCTATCTCTGTATGAGTCATAAAAACCTAGCAAAATTTTAGGCTGCAACTGCCACTTTTCTCTCTTTGTGACTTAGCTTGTCACAGTTACAAGTGCACATATTAGGCCATTTCTAAGGGTTCATTGTACTGAATACATGCTACCTAATTTAACTCACATAATAATCTTGTGAGGTATATAGTATAATTATCATTATGTTTAATAAATGAATTGAGTCTTATATAAGTTAATTATTTATTCTAGTTTACTGTCAGTGATAGAACTGAATTCTGAATTCAAGCTCCGTGTTTGGAACTCCAAATCCACTAATCATCACTATACCACATTTATCATGCATTGCCTTCACTCTTGTTAGCCTGACAAATAGGAAAATAATACAATAATCCTTAAATATCAGTACTATCTCATACAATTTCATATAACTCATACAATTTTAATCACAATTGAAAAGGTCTATACAGCTTAATTAGTCTAACTCCCCATTCAATGGCCGTATTTTCTCTACAGTATTCCTAACCATAAGACTTTGTTTTGACCCTGCTGTTTGTGTCCCCCATCCCTTAAAGCAATCCATGTATGATAGTAATTATTAATTCCTTAGAGTTGTTTACATACACCATCCTAAAACTTGTATCCACCATTTCTTTCTCCACCCTTAAAGGCTTTATAAAATTTCTCCCCTTGGTCATTCATTGGCAAGCCCTCAAATATTTGAAAACAACTAATGTTGCCTTAAGTCCTCTTTCTTTCAAGGTAAGCATCTTTAGTTGCTTTTCTTTGCTCTTCTTCTTAGATTGGTTTCTACTCTTTACATCAAATATTTTCTGTTTGTGGACAAGATTTTAAGAAATCTAAAACTATGAAACATACTGTCCTGTATGATCATAGTAATCTGTGAGGCTATTATTATCTTAGGTGTTATTACAAAGCTCTTACTTTCCCTTTCCAAGATGAACAACATAACAACATGAATAAAGAAAATTTTCCCTCTAGTAACTAGATGTGTTAGAGTAACTATGATTTACAGATGAAAACCTAGGGCCAGAGCCTTCCTGTAGGATATTAGACTTCCTTTTCAAGAGGTGGCCCCCTATATAATATTTTTAAATTATCTGCCCTCTTCCTTCAATTCTGTCACTCTGTTATACCCTTTGAAAAGAGACAGTGAAGGAGTTATATTTGGAAATATGCCCCATATTTTTTTCTGATCACTGGAATGCCGAGATGAATATGAATTTTATGAGTCTGTAGAGTTAGGGAGTACATATTTTCAGCAATTAATTCTACAATCTTAAAATAGCTCTCACCATAAATCAACAGCTGAATGGTGGGAGTTGGACATAATGGAGAAAATATGGACTAAAGAGATTATGAATAGGTATTGTAGATAATCCATATTTTAATTGGGTGAATTAAGTAAACTCTTGGATGGATTAAAAGGTTAGGTTCTGGTTGGATGTGGTTTTCCCTTATGTTCCAGAAATATGTCAGCTTCCGATTTACAACAAAGGCCCAAATTCACAAAAAGAGAAAGACACCTCCTTCCCTACCTAGTAGAAGAAACTAATATTGTCATCAGACCATCCATATGCCATTATTTTTTTATATTACTCAGACTATAATAGGCAGTGAACTTTCAATAATATATCACCTGATCTTTTGGTGTTTATATGAGAAACCTGTAATCTTTCTCTGATAAAGAGAATAAGCCCATGAGCCAATATACCTCACAAATGTGTAAAGGCAGGGGCAGCACCCAGGTGTCCCTGAGAAATCTATCTCTGTCACTGCTTTCTCAGGGCCGCGGAGGATACATATCTCATGCAAGCACACACTTGCACTCACGTGTGTGCATGTTTACCCTCTGGATTAGCCCAATTCTCCATTCACCTTTAGTTTTGCCTCGTATTTTGGGAGTTCAGATTAGAAAACTGATCTAATCCATCCACATTTCTGGCATCTCTAAGCTTATATGGTATCAATGACCTCATGATCCTTTAGATTTATTTTTAATTTCTGAGTATTTACTTTCAAGGGCTATTTAACCTTGGTGAAATCTTAAAATCTTCAGCTAAAGATATACTACATGACAGGCATACAATTTTGGAACTGCTTTGTTATGAACCTATACAAGGTAAATTGGCAGTGGTCACATATTAAAGTGGCTGCTTGAACAAACCTTAATGGCACAGCTTTCATCTCAGGACTTATTAAGATCCAGTGGTTGCTTAAAGAGAAATTAGTTTGTTTGCTATAATTTGTTGAGGAAATCACCATACAATATGCCATTAGAGTGCACATATTTCTTATAAGATACCTGTGGTAAAGCTCTTCCTGTCATCCTAAACTGGAGAATGTACTGAAATTAGCTTGCATCATGAAAGTTTAGATGCAGCTGAAAATTCAGACAATTGTTTTATCTTAAAAGCTATTTTCACTTTTTCATTGCCACATTTAAAAGTTAAGGTTTAAAGAGAAATATTCTCAAGTGATTATGGAACAAGTGCAGGAAAATAGAAGAATAAAAATATGTATTTCAAGGCATCAATTCTAATTCTGTTTCTAAAAATAGTCAGTGTGCAAAGCTGCAGTTGCTGGGGCATTGCTTCAATGAAGCTGCATCATCACCATCAACTACATTTTCAGGATCCACAATCTTCATATATATACTTTACTTTTTAACATTATAGAGGAAGAAAGTGTAATAATTTGGTGGGAACTTCCTCCTATGTATGATATAGGAAGGTAGACAAATTAGCATCTGCCCATGCTATGATGATCACAGGAACAATCTTGCAGCTGACAATGCCAAGAAATTACTGTCCTTGAATAACGTCAAGCTTTAAATTTTTGATTACTGAAATTTCAGTAACAAATATTGCAATCAAAATTGAATTTCATAAAACTTTGGATTCATTCTACGATAGTAATATTCAGCTTCAGGTGAATAATGACGTGATACTCGGCCTTTCGGTGTTCGGCCAAATATTTATTTGGTGCATCTCTCTATATATTTGCAGATTTTAAAATATTTTTTTCTGCTGCATGTCATCATAACTGATACACATACACAAACATACACACAAAATCTTATGGAAGGCAAATGCAAACAAATACACAAAGAACATATTATAGGAAAATGTGAAAAAAGAAAACATTCAAAGCAGAGATCATTACATAAGATGACAAAACTGAAACTAAACATATCTTCACTGTTATATGTAATGAAATAAAATTAAGAATTAAAGCAAAAGACTTATATTGGACAAGAAAAAATGTGTTGATAATTCTGTTAGCTCCACCTAAATCCTTTATCTGACTTTCAGTACTCTGTTCTGTGCTCCAGGAGGTGAACTCCTAAGACTTTATCATTCAGATTCCTCTGCCAGCTAGCTCCTAGTTGAATTGGATTAATGTAAGGCACTGGCAGTGGGTCAGATGGCAGAAGGAGAGAGAGAGAAATCCTGATACCTATTCCCTGCTTTCTTCCTAATTCTGCATGAGTGTAGTTTCTACCAGATACCTCTTCTCCACAGCACCAGCTCTTTCTAGGCTTCAATAATGCAAATTATACACCTTGTCCCTTCAGGTCTAGGGATGGTAACAGTGTTTCACTATTCCTGGCATCTGAGTATTACAGCAACCTTTGCTGGGGTTTTAAATCCTGCTCTAACTGAGGTAAGTAGTCCTTTCACCAAAGTCTCTATTGTGGACCATTGAAGCAGATTTCTTTTTCTTTTCTTTCTTTCTTTTTTAATAATAGTGATGGGGTCTCCCTATGTTGCCCAGGATGGTCTCGAACTCCTAGGCTCAAGTGATCTCCCGCCTTGGCCTCCCAAAATGCTGGGATTACAGGTGTGAGCCACCATACCAAGCCTGAAGCAGATTTCTGTTTTATACAAGGGTCCTAATTAATGTAGAAGCTATTACAAAATGGGGTATGTAAGAATATCTCTTTCTTAGGAAATAACAGGTAGCTATACCTTGTACCACCTACCACACAGAAAGAGCAGAGTGACTGAGAGGCTTCTCTGGATTTTGGAAGTAACATGACTACAGTTGTGTGTATTCAAACCTATTACAGGCTAACTCACAAGTCTACCCATTTAGAACAAAGAGCTCTTTGCAGCAGGTTCAGTCTGTGCTGTAGGCTCCTCTGCTGCGTGGGTATTTTGACTCAGTAGATCTAAGTATCTAGCTTAGAGTAATGCTGTTTGAAGCTTCTAAGTAACCCCAAGAAGACAATCACAGTTCACCTAACTAATGATTTTGGAACAAACCTATGTCCCCTTCTGCCAAATATTTTTATCTGTTTAAGAAGTCTGGCTTGTCATCATGTAACTATGTGATTTGAAGTGTTCACCATCAAGTGGGTGCTATCCAAGTTATCAAATCTTAAAATTGTGCTTGAGAATTAGCAGGTTATTATAAAATGGAATTGATATGGGTGACATTAAGGCTGAACAGGAAGGGGAGTCACAAGTATATTGAATGAGCAGGTGGTTCAGACCTTTATTAGCTATTCCTGCTTAGTTATCAAATTTTCCTCAACTCTCATTCATATTCAACAGGGGAATCCCCTAAAGAGAAGGTGCTCAACAATCAGGTAGATTAGGTGTCTGATCTTTCCTGTGGATGTCTATCAAGCTTTCTCCCAGTGATACCGGTGCTTACTTAGTGGAACCATGCAAAAAGTAATCATAGTTGCATGGATGGTAAATATGCATGAACTCAACACAATGGACTACCCTTTAGCAACCCTGATCTGTCTGCTATCACTGAGTGTCCAATTTGTCAATACCAAGGGCCAATGTGTTCCTGATATGGCACCGTTTCATAGGGACGCCGACCAGGCACCTGGTGCCAGGGTGATTACATTGAATCCTTTATATTGTGGAGTAAGCAATCATTTGTCCACATAAAACCAAATACACATTCTAGAAATGGGTTTCTCTTCTCTGCCCTCAGTGCTTCTACCAGTGTCACCATATGTCACCTTATAGAATGCCTTGTTCATTGCCATAACATCCTATACTACATTGCCTTTGACAAGGAAACTCGTTTTATAGCAAAACAATTGTTACAAAAGATCCATGCCCGTTAAATTTGTGTTTCCCCACATGTCCCATCGCCAGTAAGCAGCTGGCCTGATAGAATGATGGAATGGCTTCCTAAAGGCTCAGTTTCGATGCCAGGTGTGACACAGTATTGTTTGAAATTGTGGTGCTGGCCTAACAGATTAAACTATTAGCCAATACATAAGCCATATTTCCAAAAGCCAGAATATGTAGGATCAGGAACTAAGAAGTAGAATTATTTTACCTAACATTCTATTTACAGAATTTTATTTGCCTTCCTGGAAACTTGTATTTAGTAGCTTTGGAGGTTCTCTTTTCCAAGGAAGGAACATTTCTTTCAAGAAATATAGCTATGTTTCCATTAAATTTGGACCTGAAATTGCACCCTTGCTATTTTTAGCTCCTAATGCCATTGACCTAACTGGCAATAAAGAGTTTAACTATACTGAATGGATTGATTAATTCTGATTAACAAAGGAAAATTAGGCAAGTAGGCCTAGTTGGAATCCAGGAGATCTGCTGTGGAGCCTTTCAGCACTTATATGTCCCATAAAGAGCCACCAAATGAAGACAGTATCACTAGGGACTTTGATCCTATGAAATGAAGATTTGGGTCATCCCATGAGACAATAATTCCTGTACTCTGGAAGTAGTAAAGTTTGCTTGAAAATGGAATGGATAATAGAAAAAGGAAATTATGATGATAAAATTTAGCCTCATGACCAAAAATCAAAACAGTAGTAGCTAATTTACATATTTATGTTAACTGAATATTTCTTTCCCCTCACTCTCCTTGCTATCTCATATAAAGAGTACTGATAGTGGGTGACATTAACATTTATAATCCAGTTGGGAATAAGACAGAATTGCTGACACCCTGCCACAATTTAAATTATGCTAGGACTGTGGTCTCCCTGTACTGAGATCCAATTTTCTTAATCTAAGCAAGAGGAAAGAATGAGTGAGAAGTCAGAGTAATGTTCTGGTAAGTTTCTATTGACTTCATGGATTTATTTTCTTCCCTTGTCTAACTTTCTCTGTGCTCATGGATGCAGAGCCATGCAGTCAACATCATCCAGATTCCTCTGTGGCCTGAATTTCAGCAGAAGGCACTCAGTGGGAGGCTCCTGTAGGGTTCAAGTTAGATGGAGAGGAGAATGGGTTATTTCTTCCCTGATTCCCTCTGCTTTGGTTCTGTGCTTCTGCTAGGGGCTGAATCTCTCCATAACTAGGACTCCTGCTATGTGACCTTTCCTTGCAGCTCCAGAACTCACTTAGCTCTGGTAATGCTATCTTTTCTCTTGTCCCTTTATGGCTTCCTGTGGTTGGTGTCTTTGTTCCTCTGCATCTCTCTTACTCTCTTATTTTTTTAACCCTAGCTACATCTCCATAAATGGACTCTTTAAGTTCTTGACAGTGGAAACTCTGAGAGGAATCATGATTCCTTCCCAGATTACTTTCAGTAACAAAGCCAATGATTTATCGCATATAAGCAGCAACTCTGATAATAATTAACTCAGAAGCTTGAAAGTGAAGCTTTGGCCAAAAGAATTACAGGCAAATGGAAATTTAAAAAAAAGCAAAGATCACAATATTTAGAAGAAATAGGTTTTATTCATGGTTGGTAAAAAATATGAAGTAGGACAAAGGCACTTTGTATCAATAAAACGGTCACTATAAATAAGTAACTGTCATAAATATTTATTAAATATTTATGTAAAGTTCAGAAAGCAAAAACTTCAGAAGTATTTTTGAAAATACAATTTATGATACTATTTATTCAGCTGATGGAGGATCAAGTGAGAAAACATAAGTGAGATTTAAGAGGACATAAGCAATTAATGGAGGATAACTAATATGAGCATATGTATTCAAATACTCATGGAATAATAGTCAAAGTGGACAGAGTGTTGGGCCTCAATGAAAACCTTAGCGTATTCCAAAAAGTAAAAATAGGGTATAATTTAGTCCATGATGACAATGTAATAAAACTTGAAATTATGTCTGGGAAGTGATATTGCCTGCAATTGTTAATTTCTACATTTTTAAAAATAATTATTCTATTATTTTGTTCAGTAAACATTGTACTTTTTTATAGGTAAAATATCAAAATACTCAAATATATACAAAAAGTTCGTAATATATAATTTTAAAAATACCATAAAAATATCAAACTTAGAAGAAGCATGAACAATTGTAGCTGTGCTAATAGCCCTCAATGAGTTCAGAATTTTATAATTAGATATTAAAAGGTGGGTAAGAAGTACATGTGTGGTAACTGGACAGTGCACAGCCACAAGTTGGGTATAGCCCTATAAATTGTCTATTTTAAAGTATATATATATATAGTATTTTGCTATTCAGAAATGTTGAATCATTTAAACGTAATATTATTATTACAGAAACAGTATATGTGCATCAGAGAAAAGTTTTTAAATGCGGAGGAGCAAAATGTGTCAAAATATTCCTATAAACAAGAAACCACCATTGTTAGTGCCATTTCCTCTAGCCTTACATCTTATTTTTCATCAAATATACACTTTGTAACTTCTTTTTCAGTCAATAATTTTCACATTGTTATTTTCATGCATTTTCATTATGTATAATATCCATGCTGTATTTGGATGTCTTTTATTAATTAAACATTTTTCTTTAGGGCTGATTTCTTTAAACCAGTCTCAGTGCAGTCCTGCACATTATATCTAATTGTCCGCCCCTTAATTTTTTTTTTAAATCTAGAATTACCCTCCTTTTTAAATGGTACTGACTTGTTGAAGGAATGAGGCCAATTGACCTACAAAATGGCATACCTTAGGGCTTTGCTTGATTGCTTTCTGTGTCTAAATTTACACTTAATGCCTTAATGGCTGCCAGTTAAACACGCTTGACTAGACTAAATCACAGGTGAAATTTTGTACCTCATGTTGTACTACATCAGAAAATTTTTAATGTCAGGTTGACCCACAGTTGAGACAGTAAGAGTGACCATTGGTTTGTGTGATATCTGATATCCGATACTGATATCATCCTTCAGTTAGATTGCCCCTTTTGCAAGTATGGGATGCTATGAAGGTCTACTTCCCCATAAGCCTTCACTTAATGAATTTTAGCAGCAATGTTTCTCTTTCATAAGCTTCCACTGAAATATAATATAATTGAATTGTGCAAACCATAATTGTATAGCTCAAGGAATTAGTTCAGAGTGAACACACCCATGAAACTACCAACCTGGGTCAAGAAACATTCAAAGGACACATAGGAGGCTCCTCATGCCCCAACCACATTATTTCCCTCTCCCTTCTCCCAAAATTTAGCCACTGTCCTGATGTCAAATGGCAAAGAAAAATTTACCCCCTATAAATAGACTAATACAGAATGTGTTTGTATTTGTTCCTCTTGTTCAAAATTATGATCAAGATTCACAGATGTTATTGTGTGTATCTTTATCACATTCATTTTGATTGATGTAAAGTAGTACAATCTATTCATACACCACTATTTATTCTTTCCTGTCTGGCTAGACATTGCTTTCCTTCTGTGGCTAAATAATCCATTTGTGAACTTTGTTATAAGTTTCTATTATTGCATTTGTGCATACAATTCTGTTGAATGCATACCCAGAAATGAAATTCTTGGATCTTACAGGACACATGTGTTCAAATGTTGTAGATAATATGATACCTGTTTCCAAAGTGGTTGTTCGAAATTCATCCTGATAGCATAACAGATTTCCAGTTGCTTCAAAACCACATCAACACTTTAAATTATTTTCTATCTTTTAACTTTTCTGGTGAATGTATAGTATTTCTCCCAAAGGACTTAATTATTATTTAAGGACAAGTGAGGTTGGAGGTCTTTTAAAACGTTTATTAGATATTTGTATAATCTCTTTTGTAAACTGCTTTTTCAAAATATCGCCCATTTTCCTATTGGGTGTCCTCTCTTCTTATTGTTCAAATTTTTATGTATTCTGCATATAAGCCATTTGTCAATTATATAAACCACAAATAATCTAGTTTCACTTGCTTTTGCTCTCTTATTGGTGCCTTTTTAGAGAAGAAAACACTTTTTAATTTTAATAAAGTTCAAATCATTAATGTTTTTCATATCTTGCTTAAGAAATCTTCGCCTTCCCAGGCCCTGAAGATATTCTTTATTATCTTATAAAATTATTGCTTTTCCATTCCCGTTTAGATCTACATGAATGAAATGGTTTTGTGAATGAAGTGAGGTAAAAATCTAGATTTCTTTTTCCTTACTGATACAGAATTCTATACTGTTATATTGGTCTATCTATGCTTGTGATATTTACCTTTCTTCATTACTATGGTTTATATTACAGCCTTGATATCTGGGACTGTAAGTACTTTGTTCTTTTTTGAGATGTTAGCTCTTCTTAGCTTTTGCATTGTCATCTAAATTCTAGAATCCGCATGTCAATTTTTGAAGATAAAGAAGCCTCTTGGAACTATGATTGATATTGTAATCAGCAGATGAATTTAGGAAAATGGACATCTTTATAAATTTAAGTTTTCAATTTATGAACACATTCTATCTCTTGATTCATTTAGATTTCATTCAATATTACCCAATAAAGTTATATAGTTCTGTAGAGATTTTGCATATATTTGACTAAATTTATCTCAAGTATTCGATGTCTTGATGCTGTTCAAAGGGGTATCTTTTTTATATTTTAATCTTCTATTTATTGTATAAAGAAATACACTTTTAAAAATATTGATCTTATATCAGAAACCACACAAAACTGTGATATTAATTCTAATAATTAAGTAGAAAATTATCTTGGACATTTCATAAACACAAATGTACAGTGTGAAAATGGGAGTGGCATTTTACCTTTCTGGTCTTTAGTCTTACTCCTTGACATCTTGCACTGGCTATGAATGGATTAGAATAAAGTGGGATGGAGTAATGAGAATAAGTAATCTAGCCTCATATTTTATCTTGCAGACAAAATGTTTAACATTTCACATTATGAAGGATTTTGCTGCAGATGTTTTTTTCTTTTTTTGAAGATTATGTTTATCAATTAAAATGCTACAGTTTGCTGAGTTTTTCAGTTCTAAAAAATACTATTATCAGAGATTGTAGACAATCATCTGATTTTTCTTTTTATTCAGTAGTACATTGCACTAATAGACTTTTAAATATTTTTGGCAAATTTGAGCTGAAAGAGGATAACCTTTCAAACACAAAAGTTGCAAGAAAAGTATAAGAAACCACAAAATATTTTACTGAGATTTTCAGATTCACCAGTTGTTTATGTTTTGCTCCATTTATTTATGATTTTTCCTCCTCTCTCATTCTTCTGTTTTTTTAATTATTTAAGACTAATATGTCAAATTTGCCCTTCTACCCTGTTAGGGTTTGGCTGTGTCCCCACCCACATCTCCTCTTGAATTCCCACATGTGTGGGAGGGACCCAGTAGGAGGTAATTGAATCATGGGGGCACATCTTTCCCATGCTGTTCTCATGATAGCAAAGAAGTCTCGAAAGATCTGATGATTTTATACAGGGGGATTTCCCTGCACAAGCTCTCTTCTCTTGTGTGCCACCATGCGAGACATGGCTTTCACCTTCTGCCGTGATTGTGAAGCTTCCCTAGCCACATGGAACTGTGAGTCTATTAAACCTCTTTTCTTTTGTAAATTGCACAGTCTCGGGTTTATCTTTATCAGCCTCATGAAAATGGACTAATACATACCCCCAAATGAATCAATTTGACTTTCTGAAAAAAGACATCTCCCTATAACCAAAGTATAATTATCAAAATCAAAAAAGTTTACTCATTGATTTTTTAATGTTAAAACATCCTTACATTTCTGGAATTAAAGGAAGTTTGTTAGTCTACATTAAACTTTTGAAATATGCTACTGAATTTGTTTAAACAATATTTGCATAAGATTTTTACTTCAATTTGTATATGAAGCCTGGATTGTGTTTTTCTTTCATGTACTGCCCTATAAGATTTCTTATCAAGATAATGTGGCCATCATAAAATGTGTTGGAAAGGGTTTCTGCAATTACAGAAACTAAGTGTTATAGAACTCTAAGTGTTATAAAAGAATTACTATTCCATTATTAAATCTTTAGAAGAATTTGCAGGCAAATCCTGGCATGGACTATTCCAAAATTGAGTATGTTAAATATTTAATTTCATTAATGTAAATCAGATTACTCATATTTTGTTTTTTTTCCAGTGTCTGCTTTAGTAAGTAGTATTTTTCTTAGAATTTGTCCATTTTTTTCTAAATTTTCAAATTGTTGCCAAAATTTGTTCATAATATCCTTAAATAAGTTTTTAAAAATCACATGTATTGATGTATAATTTACATTCATCAGAATTTACTCTTCTTAGACATCCAGTTTGATGATCATGATAAATTACATTCACTAGAATTTACCCTTCTTAGATATACAGTTTGATGATTATTGATTAATGTATATAATCATATAACTACCACTGCAATCAATATACAGAATACTCCCATCATCCCCATAAATTCCCTCAATTTCCTTTGTATTAAGTCTCCAACCTCTACTTATACCCTGGCAACCACTGATCTGATTTGTCTCTATACTTTTGCTTTTACCAGAATATCATATGAATGGAATGAAACAGTGTATTGCCTTTCATGTCTTTTGCAAAATTATGTTCTTTCATGGATTTTAAGTTTCTTCTTTTTAAATTGCTAATATTAACTTACTATCTCTATATAGAAAACTTTGTTTATCACTAGCTGATTGATGTACATTTGAGTTGTTTCTAGGTTTATGGTACTGTGAATAATTTGCATATAGGGATTTACATGAACTTCCCTTGCTCCCTTTTTTGGGGGTAAATTCTTAAGAGAAGACTTTCTGGGTTGTATGTAAGAGAATATTTGAAATGATAAGAAACTGCCAAACTGTTTTCCAAAGTTGCTGTATCATTTTGCATCCCCGCTAGCAAACTGAGAGTTTTATGGTCCACATCCTCACTATCACTTAATACATTCAGTTGTCTATAATTTTTAAATTTTACCCAATTTAGTTATATGTGTAGGGGCATCTCACTGTGGATTTAATTTACATTTTTCTAGTGAAAAGTAATGTTGATCATTTCATATGCTTACTGGCCATTTGCATATTTTCTTTGGTGAAGTGTTTGCTCAAATGGTTCCCTACTTTAAAATTTTAAAAATTTAAAATTATTTTATATTCTGCTAATATTTTACAACTGAAGTTCACAAAACACTGAAAGGGCTAATTCAGACACACTGGCAGAAACTGCAGTCTCTGATAATCTATATATATTACTTACCTATAATTGGTACAGAGTTGTGATTATTGATTAAGAAGCCTGAGAAAGAACTAGGACAAAGCACTTCTGAGCCTTTAGATAACTCATTTTCTTGGACTGGATTTTCCAAAACAAAATTGATCTTTGGCTATATGTTTTTGGTCGTATTTCAAAGAATAATATCTTTAGGAGATAATTCCAAATATCCAGAAAAATGCTTATCTCAAAGTCCACTTCTGAACCTTTAAACTTGACCCAACCTCCCACATATCTTTTCCAGGCAATTACTTTGGCTTTCTCTAATTCATTCTCTAGTCTCATCGCGTCACTGCACTCCAATCTGGGTGACAGACAGAGGAAGACTCCATCTCAAAAAAAAAGTATAATAGTCTCTTCTTCCCCTATAAAAACAATATTGGAACAGTTGGCAAAATCCGAAGAAGATGTGAAGGTCTGAGAATTGTATTTTGTCAATGAAGGTTTCCTGTTTTTGATCACTGTACTGTGATAATGTAAGAGTTGCCCTTGGTTTCAGAAACACATGCTTAATAGTTATAGGTAAAGGAGCATCATGTCTGCAACTGACTCTCACAGGGTCTAGGAAAATAGCTATAATATTCTACATCTGCACCAAGAGAAGAGCATTTAGCAAATGTAATTGAATGTTAATATGAGAGGAATCTGAAGGAAACACAAATGGATTTTTTTGCACTACTATTGCAACTCTTTTTTTTAATTTTTATTATTATTATACTTTAAGTTTTAGGATACATGTGCACAATGTGCAGGTTTGTTACATATGTATACATGTGCCATGTTTGTGTGCTGCACCCATTAACTCGTCATTTAGCATTAGGTATATCTCCTAATGCTATCCCTCCCATCTCCTCCAACCCGACAACAGTCCCCAGAGTGTGATGTTCCAATTCCTGTGTCCATGTGTTCTCATTGTTCAATTCCCATCTATGAGTGAGAACATGCGGTGTTTGGTTTTTTGTCCTTGCAATAGTTTGCTGAGAATTATGGTTTCCAGTTTCATCCATGTCCCTACAAAGGACATGAACTCTTCATTTTTTATTCTCTGTCACCCAGGCTGGAATGCAGTGGTGTGATCTCAGCTCACTGCAACCTGCATCTCCTGAGTTCAAGCAATTCTCCTACCTCAGCCTCCTGAGTAGCTGGGATTATAGGCGCCCCCCACCATGCCTAGCTAAGTTTTTCATTTTTAGTAGAGGCGGGGTTTCACCACGTTGGCCAGGCTGATCTCGAACTACTGATCTCAGGCAATCCACCTGCCTCGGCCTCCCTAAGTGCTGGGATTACAGGCCTGAGCCACCACACCAGGCCGCAAATTTTAAAATGTCTAAAATTACATCAAAATAAAAGATAGGAAAAATGAGAGAAATAAATGTAGGCAAAGCAGATATCTCAACATCTACACAACCATGGAAAGATTTATTTATTTATTTTGAGGCAGAGTTTCACTCTGTCACTCAGGCTGGAGTGCAGTGGCGTGATCTCAGCTTACTGCAACCGCCACCTCCTGGGTTCAAGGGATCCTCCCATCTCGGCCTCCCGAGTAGCTGGGACTACAGACATGCACCACCACACCCGGCTAATTTTTGTAATTTTGGAGAGACAGGGCTTTGCCATGTTGCCCAGGCTGGTCTCAAACTCCTGAGCTCAAGCTATCCACCCACCACTTTGGCCTCCAAAAGTGCTGGGATTTCAGGTATGAGTCACTGCACCGAGCCAGGTTTCTTTAATATACTGAGGAAATATAGCTGTCAACCAATATTTATCTGCTTACATGGTGATCACTCAAGATTATTAATTGAATCAAAACCTTTTCAGGCAAAAAAAGACTTAAGAGTTCATGGCTAAAAGAAATTGCATTGAGCTAAGTAGTAAGGACGTAGTTGAAGGAAACCAAAATATTTCACCCTACAATATACCTGGACATATTGTGAGATGGCTGTTTAGAGGGGCCCGCAAACAGAGGCAGCCCTGCAAAGCTGTCTTTTGAGGGGAACGTTTGCATCTGTAGGGGATCCACACCGACACAGGCAAGTTTCCTCTGAAGCCTTCCCTTGTCTGGATCTAGGAAGGAGTCCCTCAGAGTCTGACATGTTTAGCCATCAGAAAGAAACGTTTACCATCTATTCTCTCTGAGGACTGCTGTCTGTGTGGTTCTGTCTGCATTCTGAGACCACCTTTGCTAGCCAGGCCTCCTCCTCCCTCTCCCCTAACCTGTCTTGCCATCATCCCAGCCCCTGTTCCTTCTGTAATCTCAAGGCAGTAAATAAGCTTCTGCACACCACTGCAGGGTTGGGATCATCGCTCTGGTCCTTCTCCATGTGCACATTAATAAATGTGCATGCCATTTCTCTAATTAATCTGAGTTGATTAATTAATCTGAGTTGTGAGTTGATTTTTCAGTGAAATTTTCAAGGGCAAAGGGGAGGTTTTCCCTTCGCCCCTACAGTTTTGGTGTCCTGAACAGAATACCAAAGCTGCTTTGCTCTTCTGGAAGTTTCAGTCAGGGGACCCAGGACCTGAGAAGCTGGCAGAAGGGTAAGAAATTCTTACCAGCCAGGCTCCTGACCAGTCTCTCTGTGGAATCCGGGTGAGCAGATGGTAAAAATCAGTCATTTTTCCTCCGCAAGATGTTGATTAGTGTGAGAAAGGATCTGTGTGAACAGTGTTGGGTACAGCGACTCTGGTGTACTTTTTGGTGTGAATACTCATATTGTTTAGGGCCCTTCCTTCCGGGAGGATTCTTCTCTTCTGTCTTGGTCTTCCTGTGTTGTTCTGTCCTGAAAAGGGGCCTTGTAGGGTAGAATGGGGGCTGAAGATCCTGCCAGCCCATTGTTCAGGCCGGACCTGAAAAGCAGCCAGTCTGCGGCTGTGATCAGATGGGCATGCAGACTTTGCTGTGGGTCCTCAAAATAGAAGCCAAGCCAGGTGCAGTGGCTCTCAGTCCTTTGGGAGGCTGAGGTGGGCAGGTCACTTGAGGTCAAGGATTCAAGACCAGCCTGGCTGACATGGTGAAACCCCCTCTCTACTAAAAATACAAAAATTAGCCAGGTATGGTAGTGAGCACCTGTAATCCCTGCTACTCAGGAGGCTGAGGCAGGAGAACCACCTGAACCCAGGAGGCATAGGTTGCAGTGAGCCAAGATGACACCACTGCACTCCAGCGTGGGTGACAGAGTGAGAGACTAAGTCTCAAAACAACAACAAAAACAAAATAGAAGCCAGATGAGGACCCCTCTTGTCTTGTTTTATGCCCTGGAGAGTTTGACTTGTGACAAGTGGGAGCACTATCTCTTGTTTCCGCAATCTAGGGTGTGATTTTTGGGTCACATCAGGTGTTTAGTCTGAAGATGCCTGGGAACCTGAGATACAAGGATTTAGGCAGCAAACATTTTGTTCTGAATGTGTTCAGCTGTTGGGAATGTTTGTCTTAATAAGAAGTCCCATCCATAAGGAATTTTTGTGGTCTAGCCCTTGTTGCCTGGTTAGTCCTGGGAAAGTCCCATCCTAGGAGAGCTGTCCAGTGTCATGAATTAAGGGGTCTGTGATGGGTGTCCCCAGAAATGTGTGGGTCACCAGAGGCACTGTGCACACAAACACCATCCTAACCATGTGCGGCAACAAGAGTCTGTTGCTTTGCAGGGATGTGGATGGAGCTGGAAGCCATTATCCTCAGCAAACTAACACAGGAACAGAAAACAAAACACCACGTGTTCTCATTTATAAGTGATAGCTGAACAACGAGAGCACATGGACACAGGAAGGGGAACAACACACACTGGGGCCTGTCTGTGGTGGGGAGGGAGAGTATCAGGATAAATAGCTAATGCATGCGGGGCTTGATACCTAGGTGATGGGTTGATAGGTGCAGCAAACCGCCATGGCACATGTTCACCTATGTAACAAACCTGCATGTCCTGCACATGTATCCTGGAACTTACAACTAAATTAAATTAAATCAAATTTTAAAAAGAAAGAAAAACAATAGACAAGAAATAGGAAATAAGGCGCTAATTTTTATTTTATTACTTCAACCAATAAAAACTGTGAGTTAAAATAAAAAAAAGTCTCTTGCTATCTGAGCCTGTTTCTAGGAGTGAATTTTACTGGAGGAATCTTTGGAACTGCTTACTCTATGCCCTCTTCAGGAAACAAGTCTTTCTTAAATGGTAATAACCTACTCTAAGCCTGGAAAACCACATCCGGGGCTTTCCATGAAGAGGCTGTGGGATGGAATTGCTGTTAGAATAAGAACATCATTGGAAATTCTAGTTATTAGCAGCCAAAAGATGGATTCTTTAAGTCGAAAAGACCTCTAAATTACAAAAAATAGTTCAGAGATTTCTTATTCTAAACAGCTGCTTTATTTATATTCATTGGAAGATTAAATTAAAAGACACATCATAGTGTCATGGCTTGCCTTAGAAATCCTCTTCATGAGATTAAAGAGCAAAAGACTGACCTGAAACAAAGCTAAAATCCTTCATACACTCCAAATGCCTGTCCTGGGTCCCTTGTGGAATCTGCAGTGCCAGCCACTCCACCTTGCAGTCTATTTTTTTTTTTTTTTTTTTTTTGAGACAAAGTTTCGCTCTTGTCACCCAGGCTGGAGTGCAATGGCACAATCTCGGCTCACTGCACCTCCAACTCCCAAGTTCAAATTATTCTCCTGCCTCTGCCTCCAGAGTAGCTGAGATTACAGGCATGTGCCACCACGCCCAGCTAATTTTTGTATTTTTAGTAGAGACGGGGTTTCACCATATTGGCCAGGATGGTCTCAATCACTTGACCTCATGATCTGCCTTCCTCGGCCTTCCAAACTGCTGTGATTACAGATGTGAGCCACCGCACCTGGCCCCACCTTGCAGTCTTGTTGTTAAAATTCCACACATTCACTGCCATGGCCTGGGTGCAGGTCCCGGTCAGAAAGCCAGTCGCTTTTGGTTTGATATTTGTGTAACTTTTGACTTTGTGGCTTACCCACTTGTCATTGATCCTTTCCTCTTCCATAGATGGCTTTTAGTTTTCTGTCATCTCCAGTTTGAGGGATTACATGGGGCTCTTAGGTTTTTGTGTGTAAATGGTCAGCTGAAAGGCTGAGACCCTGGAAGATATGGCTGGCAGATGTGAGTCATACCCCATTTGTGGCTAGCAAAACTTTCCCTCCTTTGAGCTGTCATTGAGGTGGTTCTGGATCTGGTGAGGAATGCTGTGCACCTCTCTGGAGATGCCTCATGTGTCCTTGGTTAAGTCATAATCTTGATTAAGCCTCATTGGTTTTGGTGAGCCACTTGAGGGGGTACCTTTGTTTAAAAAAAAAAAAAGATCCAATGGTACAATCTCCTGTAATCCCAGCACTTTGGGTGGCTGAGGCAGGAAGATCACTTGAGCCCAGGAGTTCGAGACCAGCCCTGGGAAACAAAGTGAGATCCTTTCTCTACAAAACTACAAAAATTAGCCAGGTGTTGTGGCATGGGCTTGTAGTCCCAGCCACTCAGGAGGCTGAGCTGGGAGGATTTCTTGAGCCTGGGTAGTCAAGGCTGCAGTGAGCTGTGATCGTGCCACTGCACTCCAGCCTGGGTGACAGAGTGAGATTCTGTCTCCAAAAAAAAAAAAAAAAGTTTCTCTTCTTTTTATCTTTTTTGAGACTGTCTCACTCTGTCACCTATGCTGGAATGCAGTGGTACAATCTCAGCTCACTGCAATCTTCACCTTTGAGGATCAAGCAATTCTCATACCTCATCCTCCCAAGTAAATGGAATTACAGGTTTGTGCCACCACTCCTGGCATTTCATTTTATTTTATTTTAGTTTTAGTAGATGCAGAGTTTCTCCGTGTTGGCCAGGCTGGTCTTGCACTCTGGCCTCAAGTGATCCACCTGCCTCAGCCTCCCAAAGTGCTGAGATTAAAGGCATGCGCCACATGCCGAGCCATAAAGATTGTTTTTCAGTTATTGCTACAGTAAAATAGAAGGGTCAGACATGGTGGTTTACATCTGTAATCCCAGCACTTTAGGTGGCTGAGGCAGGAGGATCACATGAGGCCAGGAGTTTGAGACCAGCCTGGGCAACATAGCAAGACCCCAATCTCTACAAAGAAAAATTTAAAAAGTTAGCTCGTTGCAGGCCTGGCATGGTGGCTCATGTCTGTAATCCCAGCACTTTGGGAGGCCGAGGTGGGCAGATCACCTGAGGTCAGGAGTTCGAGACCAGCCTGACCAACATGGAGAAACCCCGTCTCTACTAAAAATACAAAATTAGCCGGGCATGGTGGCACATGCCTGTAATCCCAGCTACTAGGGAGGCTGAGGCAGGAGAATCACTGGAACCTGGGAGGTGGAGGTTGCGGTGAGCTGAGATCACGCCATTGCACTCCAGCCTGGGTGACAGAGTGAAACTCCAGCTCAAAAAAAAAAAAAAAAATTAACTGTTTGTGGTGGTGCACGCCTGTCATCTCAGCTACAACCCAGGAGTTGGAGGCTGCAGCGAGCTATGATTGCACCACTGTACTCAAGCCTGGGTAACAAAACAAGACCCTGCCTCTAAAAATAAATAAATGAATAAATAAAAAGAAAATTAAATAAAACAGAAACATCTTCAGAATTTAATTTAGACATTTTTGCCTGGGTCTAATTAGGCAGGTTTTTACTGTCTCTGTTAGGTGTTTTACAGTCATAAAACTGAATGGATAGCTGGGGAAGAAAAGAAAATAGAAAAAATGCAAGAAGTTATAAAAGGTTTATGAAAATTGTATTTTATGTGATCAAAACTGAGATTGAAGGGATCTGTTTATTAGATTTTATTAAAATTAGCTTTAGCAATAATACACTGTTGCAAAGGTAGAATTTGGTTTTCTCTTTTAAACATGATTTTCATGTAGTATTAATAAGAGATAGTAAATGATTTTTGTCTTCCTTGTAAGTAAACTGCACAAAAAAGAGGGGAGAGATGCATTTTGTTTGCTTCATGCTGTCTTCATTAGGTCTTTTGATTATTTGGGAAACAGAGTCTCCTTTCTATCAAAGAGTAAAAGTTTTTGGTTTTTAAAATCTTTACATTATCACTTGGGGTAATCATCACTAATGAATGACTATTACTTTATAGTTGCTTGTGATTCATCCTGTTTTTTTATCAAGTGTTTTAAACTGTTGATATTTGGAAAACTTCCCAAAATCTAATTTCAAATTATAAAAGTAGGTATTTTCATGAATAACTCCTGGAAGTCCAAGAGGGACATATTAGTCTTATTTGGTATGCAAAAATCATATGGAAAGACTGGCCACATAAGAAATTGTATTTAAATGTCTTTGAGTTGTAGTTATAAAAATGTGTTATTAATATGTGTTCCTAAATGGTATGGGGTTACTAAAATTCTGATATGTCTTCATATGTGTTATCAGTAATAATTATTATTATTATATTAGATTGCTGAATGTCACAGAGGTGACCAAATTTCCTTGTCAATTGTGTCTCTAACCCTGGTTATTTTAAGTCTTTTGTCATCCACAGATAATTTTTATTTTACTTTGACTGTTCTCAGAAAGCAGTTTATGATTTACTATAGTCAAAAGCTTCCTTCTTCTTCAAGGAAATTTATCAAAAAGTCCTTGACGAGTACTCTTGGATACAGATTTATGGTAAGTTTGGATATCATACCGTTGGAATAGGCAAAAACTTCCAGAACTCTGATAAGAAAACGTGATGGGTTCCTGAAGATTGCTAACCCAATATCAAGAAGAACAAGAGTTAATTACATGGGACTGAACTGATAGAGGACTGAAAATTTTTTTTTTGACTCTTTGGTTTGAAACTTTGTGGATTCTTTCTATGCTTTGCTTTCTAGAATCAAGAAAACTTTTTCTCTTAAGCCATCTATAGCATTTAACAATTGAACAAAATTGAAACATTTATCTCTCTCTCTATCAGATTTCTCTAGAATTTGGCAATTATTTGTATTTTTAATTTATGTCAATATAGTTCTTTGCATAAGCTCAGTAAGAATTGGGTTTTTTTTAAAAAACAGGACATAATTGGAGACCCTGGTTATTTTACCAAGGTTTTGACAAGAATGGCATATTTTCAGATATGATGAGCCTCTTTAGCAGAACTAAAGTTGATTTTATAGATCTAATAAAAATCCTTGTGGAAAGACTGGCCAGGTACCTCGTCTACACAGTTCCCTTACAAGGTTCTGGACCTTGCAGTAAGTATAGAACGTCACTTTCTGAAGGGCCCAAGAACCTCAAGATATATTGGGGCCTCAAGAAGAGAGGAATTCACCGAATTTGTACAGGCATTACATTCACAGTCTGATGGCAAACCCTTGGGTTGGTTTCCTAGCTTTTAGAGGATTTTAAAAGTCTAATATGAAATTCCTTATAAAAAATTTCCATCAAGGCCAACTTAAAAGAATGGCCAATCACCATTTTTTCTGTGCTTTATTCAAACAATCAGACCAATTATAACAAAATGCAAACTTATTTTGTGAATAAATTGGTCCTATTGTGATTTGTCTTTGTTAGAAATGGGGAACTGGGGAGAGAAAAATTATGTTTCAGAAGAAAACTATAGTATACCCACTATTCTGTTCTAGCCCTGTCCATTGTTTTTCAGTTTTTATTATTTGTCTACAACTGGGACTGAATTCTGAATTCTTTTCTGGCTACACGTCTCCAAGCTAATGTTTTCACATTTTCTCACATTTTTCTGACTTGGAATCACCAGAAATTTAAAAAAAACTGGGCTTTTCTTAAAGCCCTGCAAATTGATGCTAGAAAACTTGATATAAACTTTAGGAGAAATCACTATAGCAACTTTACATGTAAACAGCCTTTGTACCTGTTGATGTACAGACTACTCAGAAAGTTTGCTGGAACACTTGATTCCAACTAATACCCAGAAAAATCTGTCAGATTACCACCACAATTTGAAGATGCTTCAGTGACTCTGGAAAAACTAGTCTATACACTATTCCAGACATTAACCTTTGTTTTTCTTCTGTTTCCATAGAAGTGTCTCAAGAAGATCTGAGACAAAATATTAAAATTTTTTCTTTTCTGCTCATTCAAATTTGACATTTCTCTTCTTTGCCTGTCTATTATTTAACAAACTCTAACCTAAATCTTTCCAAAGGGATTAACTTGCCTTTTTATATGTGAAACATTTGAAGTTTCAAAGTGGGGAATGGAGAAAACCAAAGATATTTTATCTCAAAATATACTTTGGTGCATTGGAAAAAAGGACTCTGGAAAAAAAGTAAAAGGATACTTTGGCATATTTTGTGGTGGCTTTTCAGAGGGCATGCAAACAGAAGTGGGCCTGCAAAGTTGTCTTTTGTTGGAGAGATTAAAAAGACAAAAGCACCCCACAAATGCAATTTATTTATAAAACATTATGTGTTGTCTTAGTCCATTTTGTATTACTACATTAGAGTACCACACAGATGGGGTAATTTATAAAGAAATTTATGTCTCACAGTTCTTGAGACCTATAGGTCCAGTATTGAGAGGCTGACATCTGGTAAAGGAAGGCTTTCTTGTTGCATCATCCTGTAGTGGAAGGTCAAAGAGACGGGGAGGGAGAGAAGAGAGAGAGAGAGAGCGAGCGAGAGGGAGAGAGATACCCACTACTATGATAACTAACCCACTCCCGAGATAAGGGAATCAATCCATTCACGAGGGTACAGCTTTCATGGCCTAATCATGTCTTCTTAAAGATTCCACCTACTTCAGCTGTTCCTCATGGATCCTTTTTATTTTAAAAAATAAAAGGTCCCACCTCTTAATGCTGTTGCACTGGGGACCAAGTTTCTAACACATGCTTTTGGGGGCCACACTCAGACCACAGCAGGTGTCTAGCCCCACTGTGTCTTGCAGTCAAGCAAACAAAGCCAGGACAGAGTCGGGAGTCCTGAGCCACGTGGCCTGTCAAGGAATCACATGGAAGTTACGTCTGTTTCTCATTGCTGCTATGGCTGAATACCACAAACTGACTTAAAATCACACACATTTGTGCTACATTTCTGGAGGCGAAAAATCACAAATGGGTCTATCTGGCTAAAGTCACATTGTCTGCAGGGCTGCACTCCTTTCTGGGGGCTCCTGGGGAGACTGTTCCTCACCATCTCAGCTTCTAGAAGCTGCCCACATTCTCTAGCTCACAGCCACATCACTCCAACCTCTGCTTCCACACCCACCTCTCTTTCTATGACTTGGCCCTCCGGCCTCCCTCTTTAGGAACCTTGCGATAATCTTGGGCCCACCTGTGAAATCCAGGACATCTCCAGAGCCACACCTCAATGCAGGGGCACATCCTCATTGCCATATATGTAACATGGTCACTGGTTTCATGGCCTGGGATGGGAATAGCTTTTGGGGGCATTGCTCTGCGTACCACAGTAACAAAGAGCTTGGGACAGCTGCACTTGTTAACATGTTGGTCCACGAGAACTAAGGCCCGCTCCCTTCTCCTGACTCCAGGTAGGGTGTGTCCGTTGTCAACTCTAATTGGACCAGTAAGGGAACAGAAGCCTTGAGAAAGTACCTCAACAGTCTCGAAGTCCTCAGCCAGCCAGTGTCTGTGACCATGCTGCCATTCGGATTTCTGCCACTTGTTTTCCAGGCTGCAGATTCTTCAACACATGAAACCAATCACGTGATGGGACACTCAGTGGTGCTGCTTGCCCTGCTTAGTTTGGCCTGGGATTCCTTGCTGCAAGGCAAGCTCCACCTGCAACTCTGATACCGCCCTTCTCTCCAGGCTCACTGATCTCCCAGGTGGACAATCTGGAAGGTGTCTCACTGGAGTTGCGATGCAGGCAGAGGCCAGAACCAACAGCCACGCCTGGTTAGAGAATGCAGAATCCTAAGTAGAGGCAAGGAGGAATCTGGCTGTCCTCCAAGTCTCAGCCTCTTCAGCCGGCACCACAGGCTTCCGTGCCCATGCACCTGCACCTGCAGCTGCCTGAGGTCCGTATCTATTATGTATATCAGCTAGGCCAGGACCATGTCCCACTTCTCCTGGCTGAGTCAGTGTCTGAAAAGCAGACCTGATATTAATCCTTATGTCTAACAGGGTCCTAGATATCAACACATGAAAAGGAGGAAAAACTCATCAAACTGGAGTTTATCCTCAATTTTTTATTGGGGTATGTCTTCACTTGTCACAATATGATGACAATAAAATAAAAGTTTTATAAGATCTCTCAAACCCAAGTGTTCGGAAACAAATTAAGCCTCAAATGAGGGGTTATATGTGCCAGACAAATTATAGGCCTGGAATTTGGAGGGCCAGCCCCACCTGGAGCTACCACTTGGCAGCTGCTTCACTCCCATAGCAACCAGCACAAACTAAGCCGAGGTGGGCACCTGCCAGGGCTGTGTTCCTCCCAAAGCCCACCCCACCCCAGGGGTGACACCCTGAGGGTCCAGTGCTCAGTCCAGTCCTGCAGTTAGCCCAGCCCATACCCAACATCCTGATTTGCCTTCCAAAAGCCTTTGGCTGGTGAAATCTCACCCCAGATTCCCAGCTGGAAAGCTACTCTGGAACCAACAAACTCAGATTCCAAGGAGAAGAGAGAAACTCACAGGAATTGCAGTGTGGAGAGGGTAAGCTCACTCCATATCTTGATACATAGACCAGTAAGATCCAAACTGGTCTGCAGCCTGCAGAGGCATGTGGCACACACCACAGCTTCCTATCAGAGTTCTTACACCTTTGGGCATCTCATCTGAGATGTCCCTGTCTCTGCCATGGTGACCTTCCCCTCCACCCGTGCCCTCCATCCTTCCTCCCTGCAGTGCGCTCAGCCTTGATCCATCAATTACCTCTTCCTCTCCTTTACATAAAACTCAGTTCTTCATCATCCACTTCCTGTCAGCCTTTGCAAAAGGTGAACTCTCACACGAGAAATAACCGAAGATCTTCTATGCACAGCTGACGTGAGTGTAGCGGCTGGAATGTGAAATGAGAGCTGCAAAGGCAGGTGGACCAGTGCATATCTCCGGTGGGTGATGGTACATGCATGTGCATTTCATTATAATTTTTAGAGTATAAATCTAGACTCTATATCCCCTACTGAGTATAAGATGTCTTTTCACAGTAATGAGAAGTAAAGAAAAGCAACCCCTCTCCCACATAACCAGTGTACATTTGGGCTCTTATTTAAGTCAGCTTGGGTTTGAATTCTAGCCAACTGGTAAGAAGCAGCATGATTTTGGCCAATCACTTAACTTCACTAAGCCTGTTTTCTACCTAAAGGATCAAGCACTTCCTCCAAACAAACAAAATATCAGAAGGCAGAGCTGTGATCCAAGCCCTCTTTTTAATGTTCAGAGCATACATTCTCCACCTTCATCCTACAATGATATCCCAATTAATGGAAATAATTATTTCTATTTTTGATTGCTCATGACCTTTATAGCAGCCATGCATGAGGACACCCTCCACCCCTACCCTTGTTACTAACACATACAATTGAAATAAAAAATATCAAGACATAATACTGAACAAACAGCCCGGTCCCTGTTTCTCATGTTAGTTAAAGGCACACCAACGGGTAACTGGGAGATTCATAATGTGTAAGTAGCAAATATTCCAGGCCAAATATTCCTTGTGAGAGGGGCAGTGATGGTCTCTGCTGCTCTCCATGCAGTGGGAGGCCTCCCTTGGACTGGTCATTAGTGAACCTGCTTCACATCATCCGCAGCTCTTCCTTTAGTCTTCTAAGGCTCCCAGACTTTCCTCATCCCCTCTCACAGGAGTGTCTGTCTGCCTGTTGATGCTGAAGGTGCAGGTGGGAGCTTCTCGGGCCATCTGCTGGGGTCTCTGTCTCCTTGGATCTGCTGCAGGAGAGCATCTTCTTGTAACCTCATTCTGTGTGTCTGCCCATTGGCTCTGCCAACTCACGGGGTGGCTGATGTGCTCTGGACAAGACACCCACCAGCACAAGTTTGTGTCTTCTTCATCACGGCAGTCAGGCTTTGTTCTAATTGTGTCACAGGAGCATTGAGGAGGACAGAAGCAGCAACTGTGACCTCCTCCTTGGCCATCAGAGGCACAGATCTGCCCTGCTGCAGGCCACCTGTGGGCAGACCATGGCTCTCTGACACTCTGCATTTGAAAGCAAGTCTACAGTTGTCTTCCAAAATGCTGACTCTTTTGAAACATCATCAAAAAGAAAAAAGAGGAGAGATTGGAAGAAAAGCTGTGAGATGATGGAGGCCTGAGAGGGAGAACTGAAGAAGGGTGGAGGACCTCAGGCCAGGGCCGAGAGGGGGTGTTGCCATCACCAGCACTAAAGCCAAGGGTGGGCTTGAGCAGGGGCTTGTGGATGTCCCAACTCAGACAGTGCTGCCCTCTTGCACCTTCCCTCAACATACAGGTGGGGAGTGTGACTGCCTGTGCCAAGGTGGGCAGGAAGGGGAACTGCCTCTTATCAAGGTGTGGGAATTTCCTCCTGTGTAGAAAAGTGGAAAACCTATTATTTTTGCTACAACAATGTTCCTTCTCATCTTGTCTCCCTCAAATAGATGCTGGGATCCTGGCCAGGAGGTGCTGTCTTCCGGTTTTCTGTCTGTCCCTGGGCTGGAGTCTTGAGTGACAGGACAGGATACCTGGCAGACTCCTGAAAAACCCTGGCATGCCTTGAGTGTGCCCTGAAATGGACGCTGCCTTCCCCCAACGGGAACACATGTTCCTCTCTCTAGAATTACAGTGTCTTCAGGCTTTTCATCTTCATGGCGGTCAGTTTTTACCTTTAAATTATTAATTTTCTTACAACATTTAGCATCTTGGCAGCAGGCTGTGATGCTTGAGTGGTGCTCACACACTGAGTTCTTAGACCTGATAATGCTTATTTTCAAGTTGCAAGTTCTACTAAATTGACCCGAGGAATAAAAATTAAATCATAAGTTCCCCCAGTTGACTGATAGAACCCTCTCTTGGCCAAAGGGACCCCAGAGAAACCTTAAAAACTGAGCTCCTGGCCAGGACGGTATGGGAGGTCAGACAGACTTCAGCATGTCCCTTCCATATTAACCTTTAGCCAGAACTCTTTCCTAAGGAGTAAGCAGAAACCAGCTCTGGCAGACAAGAAACACAGGACTCATTCCTTTATCACCTTTAGCCAATCATCAATCATCTGAGGCCGTGGCTGGACTCATCCTACCTCTTTGCAGTTTTGGAGTGACAGTCACCAGCTTCACAGTGCATCCTTCCTAAAACGGACCACCGCCTCTGCTCCAGTTCTGGCTGGCTCACAGAGGATGCACAGTGAGTGGTTTGTGGCCCCTGCTTCACCTTTTGATGTCAGAGGCTACAAACTACACCCTCGGATAATGCTAACGCATGAACACATGACCCATGAAGAGGCATGAAACTCAATGGCACATTCACGTTTCTCCTTTCATAAATATTCATTGCTCCTCCTATAGCTTATTGAATATGTATGTTCTGCCACCCCATTCAGCATAAATTCCACACAGAATACAGTCACTCCTTCATATCCACGTGTTCTGCATCCATGGATTCAGCCAACCTCGATTCAAAAACATTTGAAAAAAAAGAATGATTGTGTCTGTACTAAACATACAGAATTTTTCTTGCCATTATTCTCTAAACAATACAATATAACAACTATTTACACAGTATTTACATTGTATTAGATATAAGTAATCTAGAGGTGATTTAAAGCAACCTTGTCCAACCTGTGGTGGACCCTCCAACACAAATTTGTAAACTTTCTTAAAACATATGATTTTTTTTTGTTTGCGATTTTTTAAAGCTCATCAGCTATCGTTAGTGTTAGTGTATTTTATGTATGGCTCAAGACTATTCTTCTTCCAGTGTGGCCCAGGAAAACCAAAAGATTGGACACATCTGATTTAAAGCATGTGGGGGATGTGTGTAGGTTATATGCAAATACTATACTTTCATATATAAGGGACTTGAGCAGCCAGTAATTTTGGTGTCCAAATCACCAAAACCCTTCCAGAGGAGGAGTTTTGGGACCAATCCCTTTGAAGATACCAAAGGATAATTGTATTTCTCTGATCACTGGTCACTAAAATGTGTAGAGATTTCTCCACACCAACCATTCCTTCAGCAGATAACAGCTGAGTGTCTCCTAATTCAATTCCATTCTGAAACTCTCTACTCGGACAGTGTCAGACCTCACAGGTTAAGGGCTCAGTCCCACCAGACTGTCCCCACTTCAGATGCCAGTCACAAGTAGTAGGTTGTGACCTGTTCTTCTGCCCAACTGGCTGCAAATCAGGATTCCCAGTATTCCCTCCTCAGGTTTGATGAATCTGCTACAGTGGCTCACAGAGCTCAGGGAAACACTTTACTTACACTTATTTATTTATTACAAGGGATATTTCAAAGGCTGAAAATGAAGAGGCAGATGGAAGAGGTGCACAGAGTGAGGCATCTGGGAAGGGGCTTAGCGCTCCCACACCTGCTCCAGACACACCGCCCTCCAGGCTCCATGTATTCAGCTATCTGGGAATTCTCCAAACCCTGTCCTTGCGGGTTTTCACTGAGGTGGCATTAGAGAGGCATGATTGATCGACCATATCATTGGCAACTGGTGATCAGCTCAACCTTCAGTCTCTCTCCTCTCCCCAGAGGTTGGCAAGTGGGGTGAAAGTCCCAACCCCCTAATCCCACCTCTGTCTTTCTGGTGGCCAGCCCCCATCCTGAAGCTCTCTAGGGTCCCCAGCCACCAGTCATTTCATTAGCACACAAATGACACTCTTAGTACTCTGGAGATTCCAAGGGTTTTAGGAGCTTTTTGCTCCTAAATGGGGATGGGGATGAAGACCAAATATCTATTTCAAAATAACACAGGAGTCTAAATTCATAACAGGCTTTCTAACACGCAATTTGTTAAGTCATTGCAGGACTTAAAAATAAGCTATTCAAAAGCTTTAGAAAGCTATTTGGAGAGAAAAGTTGGTGGGTGTTCATGAAAATATATGGATGAGGCTGTTCATTTCAGCCTTATTTATTTGTTTATTTATTATTTTTTGAGACACAGTCTCACTCTGTTGCCGAGGCTGGAGTGCAGTGGCACGATGGCTCACTGCAGCCTTGAAATCCTTGGCTCCAGTGATTCTTCTGCCTCAGCCTTCTGAGCAGCTGAGACCAAATGAGTGGGCTCCTATGCCTAGCTAATTTTTATTTATTTTTATTTTTTGTAGCGACGAGGTCCCTCTATATTGCCCAGGCTGGTCTTGAATTGCTGGGCTCACATGATCCTCCCACCTCAACCCTCAAAGTGTTGAGATTACAGGCATGAGCCACTATGCTTGGCCTCAGCCTTATTTGTAATGACAAAAGAAAAACAATGTGATCCATCCTATAAACTAAAAATAAAATCCTAAGCCTCCCCTATTGACTGAACAGACTCCCTCTTGACCAAGGGGATCCCAAGCCTTGTTACACCCCCTCCCTTTTGGAGTTTAGCTGCAACTCTCCAACATTAACATTAGAGATCCTAAGACTGACAAGGCAGATTCTGTGTTAATAAAGACCAAATTATAAACAAGACCTAAGGCCATGCCAGGCGAGGGTTTAGTCAGGCCTGCAGGCCATCGACCTTGCTACATAGCATCCTGAGCTTAAAACATGCCTTTCTCCTGACATCAAATTTCAGACAGAGCTTGCTCCTTTAACCAACTGCAAATCAGAGAATCTCTGAATCCATCTATGACCTGTAAACCCCTGCTTCAAGATGTCCCACCTATTCGGGTCACACCAATGTATACTTTCCATGTGTTGACTTATGTCTTGGCCTAGAACTCTTTCCTCCTTAAAATGTACACAGTCAAACTGTAACCTGACCGCTTCGGGAACGCTTCCTCAGGCCCTCTGAGACTGTTTCCTTAGGCCACGGTCACTCATTCACTCACAGTAAACCTCTTTCAAATATTTTACAGAGTTTGGCTTTTCCATCAATAATCCGTGTCTGAGAATTCTCAAATCAGCGTTCCTCAATTTAGATTATTTATTTGCTCCTGTCACTGTTTTTGACACACCCTGATATAACCTATGCTTTTACCTAATTCTTCTTGCATGTTCTGTCAGTGTCATCTCCCAAGTGTATCGTGCATCCGTCCACTTGCCACCATCTCTCTGCTATCCCCTTACTGGGAGTCCTGTCCCTCTTACTTGATGGTAAGTGCTTTGTGCTTCTTGCTTCTTGACAGTAAGTTCTTGTGAATGGTGCTTCTTCCAGCCAATTCTCTTATGCAGCAGCCAAAATCCCGTTATGGAAAAACCAAGCTTGTTTCCTGACTCACAACTTTTTTACTAGCTGCAAATTTAGGACAGCCAGCGTCTCATTAATTACTCAGGTCACAATTCCTATTTTTACATCAGAGGACCCTTCAATGGCTGATGTCTGGTGCAGTTCTGGCACCTCCACACACAGCCCCTCCCCTGACATGTCGCCCTCATAATCCTGATAGCCATCTGCCATCAACTCATTTATTTCTTAATAAGAGCTTTAGTGAGATGTCATTTGCATTTCAAACAATTCACCGCTGAAGTGTACAATTCAGTGGTTGTTAGTATATTCACAGAGCCGTGAAGCCATTATCCAGTCAATTGCAGAACACTTTCAGCCTCCCGAAAGGACTTCCCATGCATCTCAGAGGTCATCCCACTATGCTCCTCATCCCTTCCAGACCTAAGCAACCACTCATCTACTTTCTATTTGTATGAATTTGCCTATTCTGGACATTTCCATGAATGGAGTCATTTATGATGGGGCTTCTTTCACTGAATGTGCTATTCCTGGTGTTCACCACGGTGCGGCATTCCTCACGTGTGAATGTCGCGTTGTGTGGATGGAGCACGTTTTGTTTATTCATCAGTCGGTGAACATTTGGGTTGTTTCCTCTTCTTGGCTATAATGAATGATGCTGCTAAGAACGTTTGTGTGCACATTTCTGTGGGAACATGTTTTCAAGAGTTGTGCTCTTAATACATTTGAGGAAGTTTTGGTGGAAGAGACCACAAAAAATGGTATATACATCTCAGCCTTCCATTTATATAGAAAATATTTCTTGAAGGATACGTTAAAAATTCTAGCAGCTTGAGTGTCTCTGGATAGTGGGCCTTGGGCTAGGTATTATTTAAGGATTTATTTATTCTTTGCATTAAAGAGAAAATATTACGATTCTAATTAAAAATCTTATAAGGAAATAACATGCCACACTTTGCCTAGCTTGGTTTGCTGGTTCCACGAAGTCACTGGCCTGGCATGCTGGGCCTTGACCCCTCCTGCCTCACTCTTGGATTTGCCATAGAAGTGCCTGTCATTTGCGCTCCTGCATATGGAAGCTGTTTGCTCCAGCTTCAAGCCTTGTGCATTTGTCTTCTGCCTGGACGACACTTCCATCCATGCCTCTAAGAGACTGAACACTGCTCACATTTCCCGCTCACCTGGGGAGCCTTCCGTTAATCCTTGAGACTAGATTCTCTCAGACACCGCAGCCATCACTCTCCTCATTCTTACCCTCATGTTGACTCTGTGTGTGTGTGTGTGTGTGTGTGTGTGTGTGTGTTTGTGTTAGAGCTGTGTGGTGCTCCTCTTGGAAACACTTTCTGAACCCATCTTCAGGCCGGCTGCAGGAGCTTCAGAAGGCAGATAGGGAGAGGGATGCTGGAGTGAAGAAGGTCTCTTTATTGGATGTTTTCTTTCTAATTTCAGGTGTTGATTTTATGCTTCGTGGATCTGAAGCAACATCCTCAAGCACAAAATCGTTTTTATGATGTAAAGATCCATCTGGGGGAGCACTTAGCACCTGTCAAACACCACTCAGCTCTACCTAGAACCTGGTTGTGTTTGACCCTGCTCTCTCCTCAGACTGTGCTCCACGTGGACACCTGTGGCTAGCTGGGTGAGGAGGAAGACTGCAGGATAAAGAGAGAAGGAGGAGGCAGGAGAAATGCACCTGGGCATACTGCCACCCCAGGCACCCACGTGAAATCTTCATGGATGGGCAGGAAATGCCCATCCATAATAGCATGGGAAGCAGCATGGAGATAAGCAAAGACCACTCAAATGAGAGACACAGAGGCCCCAGCAAGGGAGTCAGCCATCACCAGTTGCATTTTGGTAGAAATTTCCAAGCAGGCAGAGGATGGGAAAGGTTCACAGTGGAAAAAGGGGAGGCTCCAGGTGCACTCCAAGTGGAGGCTGTTTGCTTGGGGAAACTGGGGTGGCCGACCAGAAATGGGGCCTCCTGTGTGGTCGGTTAGGGCAGCAGATTTCACTTTTTCTGGTTGGTTCTAAGTTGGAAGCCGGGACAAAAATTAGAGAAGCTGTTATTAGTCAAGTTCTGGCTGTTTGGGGCTGATTGTTACAGGGCGGTGTTAAGCTCCCTGGATTGACTGGAGATAGCAGGCTGGCTTCCTGCACATCTGACTTCGAGTGGGCTGGATTCCTGGGCTGTTGCTGCAGATCTCGGGCTGGCTTTGGGGCTGGCTGCTGCAGATTATGGCTCAGAGTTTGATTTCTTATGTAGTCTGGCCACTGTCATTGTATAATCAGTCTCTCACAGGTCAGATTATCAGCACCTGCTGGGCCACTCCAGGGCTTGCTACTTCAACCAAGGGATAGGTCTTGCAGATCTACCTTGCTAGCCCCCATTTCAGATGTGACACTTGAGTCCTAACAAATGAGGGGCACATGTGTGGAGGCAGCTAACAGCACAGAGCCAACTTCTAGGAGAGTAGAACGAGGGAACATAAAGATGTATTGAAAACCGTAACTCTTGAAAACCATAAAATCTCAATCCTCAGGCAGTGTCTGAAGTAATTACAACAAAAAATTCTTTAGAAGTAGAGAAAACCCAAAAGGAAATAATCTGTAAAGAGGCAAAACCAGCAAAATCAAGGGAGAGACTCAGAAATTCGAGCCACAGCAATGGGACCCCATGTGATCCTAGGATTGAGACCTTAAAGGGACCCTCGATGACCTATGTCTAACCACCTGCCTCCAGGCTGAACCTTTCTCACTGCCTTGGGGCCCTGACTGCACTGGGAACCGTGCATGGCTTAGCCCCTGCAGGAAGCCCAGGGCATCCTGCTGGCCTCCAGTGCAGAGTCCTTGGATGGAGCAGTGGCTGTGGCTGACTGCAGACGGCGTGGCCTCATGCACTTTCTGTGTTAAATGCATAGGTGGTGGAGTGGAGAAGAAAGTGACAGGCAGAGAATGACAGATGCCCCTTCCCTGGTCTGCTGCTTCTCAGGGGAAGGTCTGCTGGGGTGACTAGGGGAGGAGTAGGCATGGCTCTGAGGCCTCCCTGCCGGCCACTCCAAACCCTCCCGGCCCCCTGGCCTCTGGGCCCCACAGGTCCCTGAGCACCTTGCCGGGAGATCCCTGTGTCCTGGCAGCAGTGACAAAGCTCCTAAAGCCTACCTGTCAAAACTCCCGGCTCTGTGTTCAAGTTTGTTTTTCAAAAAACATTGGAATGAAACTGGTAGGGTTTGCACAATCCTCGCAGTGGAGAAAAATGTTAATGACATTGCTGGTTGGAGCCTGTGAGTGCAGCACCCCCTGCTCAGGACACACAGGCGTTGGTGCTGCTGTTGCCAGTCCTGTCCCAGCCTAGCTATCTTAGAGAGGTGCCAGAGGCTTAACCTCTGCAAAACTGCAGTTTGCCACTGGTGGGTGGTTCAGGATTCAAGGCTAGCCACCAGCCCCAGTCCTACAAACCTTCCCCGCAGACTTGGCCTGACTACACCCGTCACACCCCCACACGCTGGGAGCACTGAGGCCCAGTCCTGGCTGCCACACTCGCTGTCTCCTTGCTCCCCCTAGCCAGAGGGAGGCCTAGCACCTCATGGCCGCTTTGCGTGTTGGGGGCCCCATGTGCCTGGGGGACGTGTGTTCAAGCAGAAATGGTGCACCCGAGGCCCCAGCCGGCCAGTCCCAGCAGCGCCCCCATTTCTCACGAAGGCTGGCAGCTACAATTCAGGTGAAGTCAGCCGGCTCATCTGCACCTGAGCAGTGATATTGGCCCAACAGTCTCCAAATGCCTGGGTTTGCAGTGCTAAACCTGAAGGCCTTCCCTGCAGATGCAGAGGCTGCCGCGCTGGATCGCAGCGGGCAGAACTCCAGGCTACTCTAACAAGTCAGCGCTCTTCCTTGACACCACACCAGAAGGGGCTGCTGACCACCTGGGTTTCTGCTGTGCCACACTGAAGACCATTTCTCCAGGGGACACAAACGCTTAGCATTCTCTACTGAGGTTTTCTCTTTTACGTTTAACATTGAGGTGTGCGATTCATCCAGAGTGCATATTTCTGTACACCATGAGCTGGTGCCCACAGTTTGCTGGCCGGGGGCCGGGTAGGCAGGCATGGACAAGGAGTCCAGCACTTGTGGAGGAAGCTTTGGCAGCTCACTGACCAGGCAGCAGGTGCCCGACCAGGGTCCCTCTCCCTGTGCACCCCTCCCCCGTTTCTCCTCCCAGGGTCCTCACTGGTCTTCCACACCCTCTTAGGGCAAATTTCCTTTCCTCCTGCTGCTTGCCCCTTGCCTTCACAGAGCATGTTGCATGGCAAACCTGGGGCTCTGACTCCAGCCCACCCTGGGACCCAGCAGGAGTAGGTGGTCATTCTCCAGGAGCATATGCAGAGGTCTCTACCCTACCCTTTCATCCCCCAAGGTTAATAATAATAATAGTTATTGTTGCTGTTGTTCATCATTATTGTAATGATTACCATTATTATTTGTTATTGTTATAAAAACACTGAATGAGATTTTTCCATCCACAAAGGGTGTCCGGTTGACTGAAGTTGAGGAAAGAGGAGTTTCAGGCTCAGAAATATTCTAATTCCTGCTGTAGCCCAGGGTCAGAGGTCAGGGGGAGTCCTCGGCCCCAGAGGTGCTGAATCAACCCTTCATGCACAGCAAGTTCCTGTGTCTCTGGGGTGAATGCCCAGGGGTTTGGTGGCTGGGTTACATGGTCCTTATGCAGGGACAGCAAAACTTTACCTCCACTGTTAGTGTCTCTGGCTGGGCCTAAGAGGTAAGTGGACATAAAACACATTAACAGGAGAAAAGCACACAGATTTGCACATGTAAATGGAGCCCTGTAGGAAAAAGAGATCCGAAGAAGCAGTTAGGCCTGAACGCATATATACTAGGTTGGACAAAGAGTACGTTGTGAAAACGTGCAAGACAATGGGTTCTGGGATAGGGCAGTTCATCGTGGAGAAGTGACGAGGCAGATGAGGGTTAGTTTAACGAGATTTGTTCATACAGATTCCCCTCAGCCCCAACTCCCTGCCTCTGGTGCTAAGAATGGCTTCCTTCCTCCTGGTAGAGGGAGGCTGCCTTTCCCATGGGAGATTCACCTCCTACTTTCAGGAAGAAAAAGGGGAGGTCAGGACATCTTCCTTGTGCCTGCTATTTTTCAAGTGCCTTTAGCTCAAAATAACCCTTATGCTAAAGTGTCGTATTTTGGGATGGCATATTCTGCCACACTTCACCTGCACGTTTTTGTTGTTGCTGTTTTCTTTTTTGAAACTGCCACACTGTTTTCCAGAGTGGCAGTACAATATTACCTTACCACCAGCAATGTGTGAGAAAGCCCGTTCTGCCACAGCCTCACCTGCATTTGATGCTGTTCCTATATTTTGTTGAAGACATTTGATGGATGTGTCATGACGTCTCACCCTGATTTTAATTTACACTCCCACAAAAGGCTAACATCTTCTCATGTGCCGACCTGCCATCTGTACATCCTGCTCAGTGAAATGCTAGTTTATGTCTGTGAACTAAGTTTTCTGAAAAGGAATGTGGAAAGTGACTTTATTTCAGTGAACAGTTTGTAAATGGGGAAGTTGCAGCCTTCAGTGCAAAAGGAAAGTAAGTTCTAGAAAACTAAGAAAGGGTTTGGGTTCTATGGTGAAAGTTTCTGTCCAGGTTTCCAACTACTTTCATTTATGTAAATGAAGGACTGAAACTCATGCTGTCCTGATCAGTGGATGTAGCTGAATCCTGATTAGTCGATACAGGTGAACCCTGATTGATTGATTGATGCAGTTGAGTCCTGATTAGTCGGGGCAGGGGAGTTCTGACTTGTTCTTTAAGCCTTAAGCAGAAGACTGTCAGAAATTTCTTATAAATGGCTGTCAGGGGTCCAGGGGAGCGGTGCTCAGGCTACAGTTATCTTGACACTGACAAAAGGAACTGGTTTGGTTTGGTTGTGGAAGGGAGGTCTTGTGATACTTTTATAACACCTTTCCAAGAACACAGAGTACATGAAGTCTCTGTCACCCAGCTACGGCTGCCTGGTTCCATTTTAACTTTGAGCAATTCAGTTAGTCTCCTGGGAGTCATTTTGTCTTTCTGCAGGGGGCATACTTTAACATGTCTTTCATCAATTTTGTAATTGGATTTTGAAGAAAAATACCGTTGCATTTTGAGTTTTTTTTTTACACATTCCTGTAGAATATATGGTTTGTAAATATATTCTTCTGATCTATACCTTGTTTTACTCCTCTTAAAAGGACATTTCAGCTGGGTGTGGTGGCTCACGCCTGTAATCCCAGCACTTTGGGAGGCCAAGGCAGGCAGAACATGAGGTCTGGAGTTCAAGACCAGCCTGACCAATATGGTGAAACCCCACCTATATGAAAAATACAAAAATTAGCTGGAAGTGTTGACACACGCCTGTAGTCCCAGCTACTTGGGAGGCTGAGGCAGGAAAATTGCTTGAACCTGGGAGGAGGAGGTTGCACTGAGCTGAGATTGCACCACTGCACTCCAGCCTGGGTGACAGAGACAGACTCCTTCTTAAAAAAAAAAAAAAAAAAAAAAAGGACCTTTCACAGAGCCTGGGATTTTAACTTTGATGACTTCCAATTTATCCATCTGTATTTATGAATCATGTTTTTGATGTCAAGTATAAAATCTCATTTTTTAGCCTAGATCCCAATTTTCTCTAAGAATTTTTTTCCTAAAATTTTATAGTTTTACATTTTACATTGAAATGTGTGATCCATTTGGAGTTAATATTTGCATGAGGTGTGAGAGTAAAACCCCCACAATTTATCCATTTAGAAACGTGAGGAGACTTTATTTCTCATAAAGATTACAGCCTTCAAGGTGGCCATCTCAGCCAAGGGACCAGAAACAGGCACTTTGAAGGAGGAAGGGTTAGGGTAGGAGCGTTATGCTGGGCAGGTTGGCTAAACATACATATTCAACAAGTTATAGGAGGATCCATGAATATTCATGAAGGTGGTCCTAACACATGCATATTGAACAGACATGCATGTAGCATATGACCCATGTTGACTTTGGGGTGGAGACTTAACATTTAAATGTATTACAGTTAGGTCCTTTATGTCAATAGGTCTTTTCAGGGCGTGAAGGCACACAAGCATGCAGCCTCTGTAAACCAGCCAGAGACAATCCACGGTTGGTGGTCTTATCAGGAAGTTATGGCTGGTAGAGCAGGGGTTCAGTAAGTCAGTGGGTAGTGGAGCTGAAAATGGTTTTAATCTTGTCTATCTTGAGGCCAGTGGTTGTTTAGCTGCTAGAGAAAAAGAAAAGCCTTGTGGTCCTTAGAACACAATTTATTTTTTAGGCATAGGGTTAGTGACTTAACCCTTGCCTGGCATGGCCTTGGGTCCTGTTTATAACTTGGTATTTTATTGACACAGAGTCTGTTCTGTCAGTCTTCTGATCTCTATGTTAACATTAATGCTGGTCTAAACCCCAAAAGGCAGGGGGTATAATGAGGCGTGTTTGACCTCCCACCCCATCATGACTAGAACTAAACTTTTAAGATTTTCCTGAGGTCCCCTTGGCCAAGAGGGGGTCCATTCATTTGGTGGGGGCTTGGGATTCTAAAGTTGACAGTGTCTAGGTCAAGGGTTTTTGTTTGCCTGCTTGTTTGCTGTGCCTGTGATGTGCAATTGCCCTACTCCCATTTGATGGAAAGGCTACCTTTCCTCCCATGACGTGCTTTTGCATGCTTGTCAAAAACCAGCTGGGTGCATTTGTTTTGGTCTCTTGTCAGTTCTGTAGATCATCTCTCTCTGTCCACACCACACAGTCTTTACTAGCTATTTAATGTGTTGAAATAGAGGTAACTTAATTCTTGTTTTAAATTATTCATTTAACATTTCATCATCAACATTTATCTCATCTAAAACAAACAAAACAAATTCACACAGCGTACGGTGTGGATGCACTGGAGTTTATTTAACCTGACCCCTCTTAATCAATGGCTATTATCCCCCACTCCGGTTTTTTTGTTATTATAGTAAATAATGCTGAAATCGTTTTAAAAACATTTTTTAAAGTTTATTTTTAATTGACAAATCATAATTGTATATATTTATGGGCTACAATGTGACGTTTTGATATATGTATACATCGGTGGAACAATTACTTTAAGCTAATTAAGATATCCATCACCAACACATTTATTTTTTATGGTGAGATTATTTAAAATTTACTATTTTGGGGATTTTGACATATAAAATGCATTAACTACAGTCACCGTGTCATGTGGATCACTAAAACATAATCCTCTTGTCTAACTGAATCCTTGTACCCTTTGACCAACATCTCCCCCCTCCTGCCTTTCCCCCGGCCTCAGGTAGCCACCGTTCTACTCTCCGTTTCTATGAGTTCAACTATTTTCAGATTCCACACACAGGAGAGACCAAGTGGTATTTGTTTCTGTGCCTGGCTTACTTTGCTTAGTACAATGGCCTCCACGTTCATCCATGTTGTCGCCAATAGCAGGATTTCCTTTTATTCAAAGGCGGGATAGTACCCGGTGGTGTACATACACCACATTTTCTTTATTCCTTCACCCACTGGTAGACGCTTAGGTTGCTTCCGTATCTTGGCTACTGTGAATGAAGTCAATATTCTTATCTTATGCATAAGTGATCCCCACAATCATTTGTTATCTTTTGACGTTGCTTGTGAAACTTCATGTTGTCAAGCTGATCAATCATTTCCTTGATGGCTTCTGGGTTTATTTTATGCTTTAGAAAGGCTTCCCCCCTCCGAAAAGACAGAATAAAAGCGATTCACCCACGTTCTGCCTTTCACGGTTTCAACTTCACGGTCTCTCCCGCCGCCGGCGCCCCGCAAAACTTCCGAATCCTCGGGGAACCCAGGACCCCGCTGCACTGTGAAGCCGAGGCAGGGCGCCGGCCTGCCGGGGTCTCCGGAAACGTTCCCAGTTCCCGCGGAAGATCGCCAGGCCCTGAGCCGCGTGGGAGGTCTGTCCTAGCAGGTAGCAGTCCCTCGGAGGGACTGTCTTGGAGGTGGAGTCTGGCTTGGGCAGTTCGAGAAAAAACGGGGAAGGCACAGTGGATTTAGCCACGGCCTGCAAAATGGGATCTTGTGGTTGGACTTTGGGGCCCCACCCTCCCCACTGGGGAAGAGCCTACAGCCTCTGGCTCCGAGATAGAGGGGCGACCAGATGTCCGATGGATGATCTTTGTTAGAGTTGCTGGGTCGATCAGCCTCATTTCTGCAGTTTTGATGTGACCTCAGAAAGTTGATCAGATCGACCAGCAGCCCAACCCAGCAGATGGGCAACTAGAATTTGGGAGAGGAGAAGGGGGCAAGGCGAGGGGAGAAGGGCGTGGGGGGAGGCCTGCGGCGAGGTGCGAAGGGGAGGGTAGGGGCAGGGGGATGGTGGAACCTGAGGTTTATATAGCAATAGTAATTCTTTTAAGCAAGTATTATAAACAAATAATAATTTATTTACATTTACAAACTATATGAATATAAATAATATAAATTTGTAGAATTATAAGTATAAATTATACTTTATAAATAATAAATCTGCATAAATAGTGATTAGATATAAACAATTATAGTTCTGAAGAGGACGCAGGAGGGGCTTTCGGTCCGCAGAAATTTCTAAATGCCCCTGGGGAGGCTGAGGCAGGCCGACCCCAGTGAATTTTGAAGTCCCCTCTGGGTGGGGCGCTGTCCCGGGAGGCGCTGCGGAGCCTGTCCCCTGCCCGGCAGCTGTCCCTGGCCCAGGGCGCTCCCCCCCAAATTTTCCAAGGCTTCTTTTGGCTTCCAGGGATCTCACGGTTCCACTCATGCGTGCCAGGGAGCCCCGAGGTGGGAATGCGACGCGAGGTGGACACGGACGAGGCCTGGCGTCCTACCTGCCCACTCGCCATCCGGATCCGCTCGGCAGGCTTTTTAGCTAGTTGTCTGGCGACACCTGGCGGCCGCCTTTATATATAGCAAGCTCTACCAGCGGGGCAACGAGGGATTGGGTGGCTGAATGGTAAAAGGGGGATATTCTGTAATGGTGGGGGGCAGGGGGAGTCCTGAGGCTTATAGTAGTAGTAGTAATAATATTCTTTTTGTATTATGTAATTTATAAATATAAATTGTCATAAATACACTAATAATATACAATTATGTAGATACTATAAATGTCATGGTATAAATATATGTAATATATAGATTATATATTTTAATAAATATTTATGTATAAATATTAAATCAGTAATTATAATTATTTGGTCCTTGCTGGGATTCATCATTACTGTAATTATTACCATTATTATAAATAGTAATTGTAGTAGTAGTAGTAATAGTAGCAGCTTTTTTTTTTTAATAACAACACTGAATAAACTGTCTATCAAAGAAAGATGTTCAAGTGACTAGAGATAATAAAGAAGGGTTTCAGTCCGTGGGATTTAAAAAATCCACCCAAGAGCCTGGTGACGCTCTGACCCACAGCCAGTGAAGCAACCAGCTGGGAACTGCATACAGCAACCCTAATGGTCAGGACTGCACTGACGGCTTCCCTCCTTTTTGCCCTTGCTTCGAACTTAGGACCAACAGGGAGAACAAAATAGGCACCCTCTTACCAGTCAGGTAGGATCCCCTCTTCCAGTGATACAGGAGATGGAAATAAATTATTTAGGCAGATAGGACAAAAGAGTCCTTGGCAGAACTTCTAACAAAAAACAGCCCAAGAAATCATTTCTTTCTAACAAAGAGCAGCCTGAAAAATGGAGCTGCAAGCATAGATAAGGAAGCTGGAAGCCTGCCTGGGAGGAGGCCTGCAGCCGCACTGATAAAAGGGACTACCTGGGGCCAGGCATGTCCACCATGGGGGGTTCACCTTCCCTAATTTTTTGTTGTTGTTGTTAACACATGCACAGTAAGAAAGAAATAAGCAACATGGAGTAGCTACTCACCTGCATAATAAATAGAAGATTGGTGTGGGGGCATCCAGAGATTCATGCCCTATGCAGATGGCACACCTGGTCCTGTTTTTTTGCACCCGATGTAGATCAGACACTGCTCCCCACTAGCTCATCTATAAAAATCTGCATTTCACTGTGCATCAGCAACCTATTTTTCCGGGACCCCTCTCTGTAGCAGAGAGCTATTCTCTTTCTTTCACCTATTAAATTTCCACTCTTAACCTCACCCTTTGTGTGTCCATGCCCTTGATCTCTGTGGCTGTGAGACAATGAACCTTGGGTGTCACCCCAGACAATGAAGCCACTTCACTAGCAGCTGCCTCTGGCGGCTGGCAGTCCCATCAGGACTCCTCTTCCTCTTTTCCACCACACAGATTTCCCATTCCTCTCCCTGCCTTTGAGTTTCTGCCAAACACTATTGAGCTGCATGAAAGAACCTTCAATGCATATTACAACTGAAAGAAACTGATGTGAAAAGGCTGCATACTGTAAGATTCCAACTCTGTCACATTCTGGAAAAGGCACAACCATGGAGACAGTAAAAAGAGCAGTGGTTGGCAGGGGTTGGGGGAGAGAGGGATGAACAGGCAGAGCACAGGGGATCTGCCGGACTGTGAAACTACTCTGTATGATATGACAGTGGTGGATATGGCATTAGACATCTGTTCAAACCCACAGAATGTACTGAGGACTAAACTGACATTTTTTCTCTCTTGCCCAGATTCCTATCTAAGGGGCCTGGGGAGTCATACCCTAAAAACTAAAATCTCAACATATGGGCTTTATTTAACCTTATATATAACACAGCTTACTTTCCCACCGGACTCTCGTATAACATCATATGACAGATAAAGAAGGAAATAAAAATATTTTAGCCCAAAATAGGATTTATTTGCATATTTTGAAATGGCCCTGCAAAGCTGTCTCTTGTGGGGAAAATTTGCATCTGTAAAGAATCTCTATTACCATAACTAGCTCTTTTCCCTTCCAGGCCCTCCCAGGCCCTCCCAATCTTCTAGAGATTAGCTGAAAGTCTAGCACCTTTTAAAAGTCTGAATAGGAAACATTGGCCATCTATTGTCTCTAAGGGCGGCCCCCATGAGACTTCATCTACATGGTAAGAACCTTGGTCTCCACAACCCCTTATCTTGACCCAGATGCTCCTTTCTATTGATTGCAGGTTTTTAGATAATAACTGTTTCAATCAATTGCCAATCAGAAAATCTTTGAATCCACCTATGACCTGGATGCCTTCCTCCCACTGACCCCCTTCTAGCTGTCCCACCTTTCTGGACTGAATCAATGTACATCTCACATGTACTGATTAATGTCTCATGTCTCCTTAAAATGTATAAAACCAAACTGTAAAACAACCGCTTTGGGCACATGTTCTCAGGGCCTCTTGAGACTATACCTTGGGTCACTCATATTTGGCTCAGAATAAATCTCTTCAATATATTTTACAGTGTTTGGCTCTTTTCACTGACAATACAACACCAAGAATGACCCTAATGTGAACCACAGACTTTGGGTGAAAATGATGTGTTGGTGTGAGTTTAGCAGTAGTAACAAATGTGCCCCACTGATGTGGGACATGGACAGTAGGGCAGGCTGTGTGTGTGTGTGTGTGTGTGCGCGCGGGCTGGTGAGGGGTGCATATGAGAGCTCTCTGCACGCTCAGCTCAATTTTGCTGTATAGGTGTAGAAAAAATCTTACCTCCACCCATCTTAGGTTTATTGCCTTGGCCCCACAAATTTAGACCAATGAAAGCCAGGTTAACAAGAGAAAACAACACATTTATTAATTCATGCGTTGCAAATACACATGGGAGAGCTCAGTGATAATAACTCAAAAAGGCAGTTAGAACTTGGGCTTATTAGCACCCTAATGAGAGAGCAATATATTTGTAGAGAAGTGGAAAGACAAAGGAAGGGGACCTTGAGCTTCTTTGGATAACAAGTTGTGGGAAGGTAGATATATGGGGGAAGTTGACAGATAAGGTTGATTTGGTGTGCTTGTGATGTTGATTTTTCTGGTGCCACCTCTGGGCTGGTAAGAGACATCCTGCCCTTCTGGTAGATGGGGGCAGGGCAGAGAGTTTGTCCTGTGTCTACTTGGTCTCAGTTGTCTTCAGCTCAAAATAATCTTTATGTCAGAGTGGCATATTTTGGGATGGCATACTCTAAGCCCCTTCAGCTGTGAATTCAAAACAACTCTGAAAAAGTCAATTAAAAACTATATTCCTATAACATGGCCCTTGCTGCTGGGGCTCAGGACACACCACCCCAAAATATGACAATACAAAACCAGATATGTGAACACAAAATATACTTCTTAGGCAAATTTTGATCTGTTATTCTAAGAAATTGCAGACACAGGAGTAGCTCTGAAAAGCTGCCCTTTTGTGAAAGAAATTTATAACTATAAAATACATCAACATTAGTGAATTATCTGTATCAGGAAGAGGGCTGGTTCCAGACAATTCTATCACCCCAGAGAGTTTTCTCTGCAGCACAAGACACTTTTATTCACCAGACATTGCCTCCCCTCACCCTCCCAGAACTTGTGCCCATCCCCGGCAAGCCCCAAGCCCCTGTTCCTTTCTGTAACTCAGGACACTATTTAAGCTTCATTCATCTGGCCCTTCTCCTGGTCCATATTTTGTGGGACTCCTGTGCATATAGACGTAATTAAAGTGTTTTCTTCTCCTATTAGCCTGTCTTATGTCAATTTAATTCCTAGCCCAGCCAAAGAACCTAGAAGGGGAAGCCATTTTTCCCTCCACTACCTGCTTTTCAAGATCCCAGTTTGTTGGAACCACTTCAGAGTTAACCCTCTGTAAATACTTGTCAGTCCTCATCTTTTCAATGTTTTCACCTGACATTCACTCTTTATTTCACTCTTATGTCTCCCAGCAGGTTGCTCAAGAAACTCTCCCTTGCTGTGGACACTGCTGACTTCTGTAAAATATATTTACAGGAGGCCATTGGTTTGGACTGAACTTCTGCACTAGGCCCAACAGACTGAGATGGAGCATGGACCCCTATTAGAGGCCTGCTAGGCCTCCTCCAAGCATGGAAACAAAGGAAAATCTTGATTTCTTTCAAGGGAAATTCCAGGTACCTAGCTGGCATTGAGAAGTAAATGAGCCACCTGATAAGCAAGAAGGGAATAACAGCTGCAAGTAATAGCCACTCGAGTAAGTCAGAGCGACAAGGTGTTTTGTCCCCTGTTGAAACTAAAGATTGCATCTTAGCATATGTCCATGAATGGTTTTTCAGAAACCCGGACCCACCTCAGATGGAAAATACTGACCATCATCACAGAGACCTCAGATGTCAGGGAGATGAGGGCTGCACACTGACAGCTGCTCTTTGTTGTAAATTTCTTTCTCAGCGGCCTGGAGAGAGTCATGCCCACAGGCCAGAACTTAACACTCCTTTCTGCTGATCCCAAGTTTTAGACAAAGCCTGGCTTCCTTAACCAACTGCAATCAAAGAATCCTGAAGCCGCCTATGACCTGTAAGCCCCTTGCTTCAAGAGCTTCCACCTTTTTAGGCCAAACCAGTGTATACCCTCTGTATTGATTTATGGTTTCCCTGTAACTTCTGCATTCCTGAATTATTCCCCTGCCTTTAAAATCCCTTGCTTGTAAGCCATCCAGGAGATTGGGTCTGAAGCGTAAGCTGTCCCATTCTCCTTGCTTGGTGTCCTGCAAGTTAACACCCTCCTTTCTCCTGCTGCAAACCTCGGTGTGGGTGTTTGGTTTTACCACACGGGGCAAGCAGACCCAGGTTCATTTCAGTAACAAAACCAGACTGTATTGGAGTTTCTTGCGCTAAAGTTCCACTTTTCCAAACCAAAACTGAGCTGTTGATCTGACCTTCTGAGAAGTCAGGACACAGAGAGATAAAAGGCAAATCCCCAGCAGGCCAGGTTTAGCCAGCATGGTAGGCAGTCCCTCCCCTCTGCTTTAATGTTTACAAGGAAAGTAACTTTGCAACCAATCCGTGTTTTGTTCTCTGTTTCTGCTTCAGCCTTTTCTATCCATAAAGCCCATCTCCCCAACTCTGCTCGGAGGAATGCTCAGTCTGTTTTATGGAATGAAGTGTTGCCTGATTCTAGAATAGCAAATAAAGCCAATTAGGATCTTTAAACTAAATCTGTTGTACTTTTGTCTTTTGACAGTTCCATGATGGAATATCTAATGGCCACTTTCCATTTACCATGTTAAAGGAACAGTCCAGGTAAGTGGCTCCTTTTTGTTTCTGGGGTCCATCTTGCTCCTGGCTCCTGACGCCAATGCTTCTCCTTCTCATCCTGCCTTTCTAGATGCTCCTACCCAAGGTTTGCCAGCGTGCTCACAACCCCTGCTTGGGATTTAAAATCTGAAGTGCATCATAACTCACTCCTGGACTCTGCTATTCTTTTATTGGTATGCCAGAAAAAAAGAACCCCAAGCCCTCTGGGGGACCAAACTGATTTTTAAGGCACTAATTATTAACTCTATTCTTACAACCTCCAGATTTTATCTCCACTCAGAATTATATGTACAGCTACCTAGCTGATTTCCAGACCGAAATACCTCTTTGACATTACAGATTAAAACTGATCCCACTCTATAGTCTAGGTCATCTTCCTGGACTTGGCTGTGACCTAGACTTACTGTCTAAATAAATGGTGTGACGGCTCACCTAGGGACTCCATTCCAGACTCTAGAAAGAGTTTCTTCAGCCTGTATCTCCCCACATCATAAACAATCCATTACTGAGTCCTGTTCATTCTTCCAATAGACCAAAGGCTTCCCTTCACTTCCACAATGACCCCAACTGTTTTGCCACTCGCTCCTGGAAGAACATCTGGATTTGTTTCTGGCTTTTGGCTATGAGGAATAAGCCTGCTGAGAACATTCAGCTCCAGGATTTTGTGTGAATGTAAGTGGTTTAGTGGTAGGGTGGGAACCTGAAGGCCATCCCTGGGTTGGGTGATTCTCCAGAGGGACCCAGAGAACTCCACCAAGCTGACCTAAGCCCTTGAAAGTCAAACAGATTACTGCATGTCCCAATGCCTGCACTATAGCTCACTTGTTGGAATAAACTGCCCAAGAAAAATGGGGGTACGTGGTTACATTATCAGAGGCATCCCAGGTGGATCCTGGAGACATGGACAGTACCCATAGTCACGAAGCTGACAGCTGGAAGAAGCCTGTCTGGTTCAACCCCTGTCTGGCATATTCCTTCCTTCTCCATCCTCACTTTCTACCCCTCACAGGGACAGAATTTACAGCTTACCGAGCCAGGCCATTGCACTTTTGGACAATTCTACTAAATGGATTTTCCTCATGCCATCGCATAACTGCTACCTGCCACCAGAACCTTAGAAATACATGGTTTTCCATCAAGCACTCATGGAACATGTCACTGTGGGCACTTCTAGGGGGGATTCATGATGGATCCTTCATGATCAACTAAATGTAAAACAAACTCCCAGGTAACAGAACCATTTCAGCTATTAAATAAAATCATCTGTATTAACCTAGTTTAATTATGAGGGACATCTCTCCCAACATTATATACATATATATATATTTTTTTTTTCTTTTTCTGAGACAGGGTCTCACTCTGTCACCCAGGCTGGATTGCAGTGGTGCCATCACAGCTCACTGCAGCCTCAACCTTCCAGGGCTCCAGCAATCCTCCCACCGCAGCTTCCTGACTAGCTGGGACTATAGATGAATGCGACTATGCCCGGCTAATTTTTTAAAAACTTTTTGCAGGAGCAGGGTTTTGCCATGTTGCCCAGGCTGGTCTCCAACTCCAGTGCTCAAGCAATTTGCCTGCCTTGGCCTTCCAAAGTATTGAAATTACAGAATAAGCCACTGTGCCTCCAACATAATCATTTTTTTTTTAAAGAATAGTTGGTACTTGGAGGCCGGGTATGGTGGCTTACACCTGTAATCCCAGCACTTTGGGAGGCAGAGGCAGGTGGATCACTTCAGGTCAGCAGTTCGAGACCAGCCTGGCCAACATGGTGAAACCCATCTCTACTAAAAGTACAAAAATTAGCCAGGTGTGGTGCACACCTGTAGTCCCAGCTACTCGGGAGGCTGAGGCAAGTGGATTGCTTGAACCCGGGAGTCAGAAGTTGCAGTGAGTGGAGATCGTGCCACTGCATTCCAGCCTGGGTGACAGAGCAAGACTCCATAAAAAAAAAAATAGTTGGTATTTACACCTTTCTTTCTGAAAATCATTGATAGTGGCCCCATTCATCTGTTGAGGTTTTATATGAAAACAAAACCTTATACCATTGTGTGGGGAGAGGTGCTAACTGTCCTCTTTGTGGTGGGGTGAATATAGCTTCAGCACACACAGCAGCTGTTTTGGGTTCTCAAGAAGGGAGGCCCAAAGTAGTTCAATCGTAACCTATTACGATTTCTCTCAGAAACGCAGCCCAGCTGCTCCCTTCCCTCAGGGGAGTTTGTGACCTTGCTACTCACAGCGTGGTCCATGAACCAGCAGCACTGGGGTCACCTGAAGCTTGTGTGAAATGCGGCATCCCAGGCCTGCTGCACCACGTGCATCAAAAGCACACATATTCTTCCTATTGCTGAGAGGGAGGAGGGACGGCAGCACAGGAGCAAAGCCATCACTGTGACTGCTGTTAGGGACAGTGCCAGAGCACCCAGCCCCGAGCCCCACCACCACCACCCCATTTCCTTAATTACAGAGTTTACTTGAAATTAAAAATCCCTGCTCCCTAAATACCCACCCTCTCCTCTGGCTTTCTTTTTAGCTGAGGTGGCTGTTCTGGCCTCTTCTTTCCCTCATTCCTGGCAGCACAGCAATCCCTGCAAGTTACTCAGACCCTCAGGACTCCTCATTCAAGTGTAGTGGAGGGTGATGCAGATGGCAGGGAAAACCAAAGAAAGCTCAGGTAGCCCATCATGGCTGCCATCAGTGAAAGAATGTCTCTATTTAACACTGAACCTTAGTAATGACATGCTCTCTCCTTGTCCCAGACCTTCATTTTAAAATAGAGCACTCAGGTGGGAGCGGAACCACAGGGGCACTTCGATCCTGAACCTGCTCTGGGCGGGCGGTGGCTCTAGCCTTTGGGATTTTGTCTTCATTTACTTTTTTTTGAGATGGAATCTTGCTCTGTCACCCAGGCTGGAGTGCAGTGGCATAATCTCGGCTCACTGCAACCTCCATCTCCTGGGTTCAAGCAATTCTCCTGCCTCAGCCTCCTGAATAGCTGGGATTACAGGTGCATGCCACCATGTCCAGCTTTTTGTATTTTTTACATACAAATCTCCCGAAGTGTTGGGATTACAGGCATGAGCCACCATGCCTGGCCTGTCCTCATTTATTTAAAGAGCAGTTACTCATCCCCAATTCCCCATAGATAGTGGTCAACTTCTTTGAAATCCAGAGACATTTTATAATGCTCAACTCTTTTTTCACCAATTCTGTTTCTAAAATAAGTGTCAGTCAGGATGGATGTGCTTTTAGAGAAACACTGTGACAAAGATCGTTTGCTCCAGAGGAAGGACCTGCAGTGGCCCCAGGCTGTGGCTCCAGCATCACTTGAGACAGTGTGAACATTTGGACACAATTAAAAAGAGGACACTTAATCAAAGAGCACACTTACCAAGTAAAGGGGCAGGAAAGCAGGGAGGCGGGAGGTGCGGGACCCCATGTGGGACAGGCAACTGTGTGTTGTTGGTACCACGTTCCTGCCATGGCTTTCCTACACCAGCAGAGAGAAAGCCCATTTCTGCTCTCTGCTGCAAGGCTCTCTGGATGGAAGGTCTAGTTCCACAGGAAAGAAATCCTGGTGGCTGAGGCGTGGCTGTGCACAGCCTGGATGGCTCAGCCTGTGGCTGGCCGGCACCCAGGGCCCCTGGTGGGGGTCTCACCTGCTTGGGATGGCCTCAGCTCCCAGGCTGCAGCCACCACTGCCATTTCAAAGGTGAGAAGGAACTGTCTGTGTGGACCTCTCATCCCGCACAGTGAGGGAGGCAGGAGCTGGGTGGTGCAGGGAATTAGGAAAGGCAAACCTGGGACCTGCTATGCCCTGCAGTGCCGTTTCCAGAGGAGAGCAGCCCGGGGTGGCAGACGTTTGCATTTGGAGGTTAGAAATGCTCTTCCTGGCCGGGCATGGTGGCTCACAGCTGTAATCCCAGCACTTTGGGAGGCCGAGGCGGACAGATCACGAGGTCAGGAGATGGAGACCATCCTGGCTAACACGGTGAAACCCCGTCTCTACTAAAAATACAAAAAATTAGCCAGGTGTGGTGGCGGGTGCTCTAGTGCCAGCTACTCTGGACGCTGAGGCAGGAGAATGGCGAGAACCCGGGAGGCGGAGCTTGCAGTGAGCCGAGATCGTGCCACTGCACTCCAGCCTGGGTGACAGAGCAAGACCCTGTTTCAAAAAAAAAAAAGAAATGCTGTTCCTGACTTTTCAGAGCTGACTGAATCACCCGGTTCTTGGCCTGTGTCTTTTCCTCACCTATATATATTCAACTATATTCAATCAACAAGCTTAACATTGAGAATCAAGAGAAGCCCAGGACCTGGGGAGCCCGGGACCCCCTTCAGCATCCACTGTGCTTGGGATGGGGCTACCAACCCCGCTTCAAGTCACCTCTTGTTCTCCTGTCCCAAAGGAGCTGGCACACCAAGTGATGCTTCCATTTGGCCACTGCCTTTATGGGAAGGGACAGCGGTCTCTCCTTGGTGCCAGTGTTAGAAGGAAGAATTGGCGCTCACTCAGTCCTGCTGTGTGTGGGAGTCTCCTCTGCACCCCGCCCTATCTTGTCACTCATCACCACTGGGTTGAGCAATACCAGACTTTGTTTCCAGGCTTTGTTTCTTGGCCCTTGACAATAAACAGAACAGTCTCCCTCAGCTTTTCACACCACATAGACCCCTCAGGATGAATTGCTCGAGCAGCTCCTGCTGATGCTGGGCCTTGGGAAGAGAGGGCCAGTGGGGAGGGCCCGCCCCTGAGCTGAGAGGTCCCTTTATAAAGGCAAGTCCGAGCCCCAGAGATTTGGGGGTCAGCAAGGGAGACAGCAGGGCTGAAGGCGTAGAGGGGGCACCGTGCACTTTATATCTGAGGCAATTCAACAACAAAGATGCCAGGTATGTGGACACACACCTAGAGGAAGAGTGCTGTGCACCCTCAAAGCCTGGTCTGAGGCTCAGCAAACCAGCCCTTCTGGGAAGCTTGTTGGAAAGTCCAACTCTCAAGCCCCTCCCCACCCCTGGTGCCCCAGAACCTTCAGTCTGACCTAGCCCTGGGTGACTCCCCTGCTCCTGAGGTCTGGGACGAGCTGCCTGCAGCACTGGCTCTCAATCTGCCTGATTGTCAGCACCACCTGGAGAGCCAGAGAAGTTCTGAAAAGACAGATCTCTGGGCGCTTCCATCCCTGGGATTGTGACTCAGTAAGTAAGGGGTGAAGCCCAATAATTCATATCTATGTTTTTAAAGCTCCCCCAGAGTTCTGGATGCTTAGCCAGCCTGGGGACCCTCTCTCAGCTCTTCGGGTATCTTACAGGTAAGAAAGATGTCATTGTAAGCTTTTATCCTTGGAAACACATTCATTCCAAACATATCAAAAGAACTTACTAGGCCGTGTGCGGTGGCTTATGCCTGTAATCCCAGAGCTTCGGGAGGCCCAGGTGGGCGGATCACTTGAGCCCGGGAGTTTGAGACCAGCCTTGACCTCCTTGACTTCTGGGGAGTTTATGAGGGACCTGGAGGCTGTCAGAGTGGTTTTTTGTTTCCCTTTGTGTACAGTTTTGGGTTCATTGTTTATGTATTAGGGCTTGGAATAGGATCCTATAAATATTTCAGGTCCTAAAATAGCTGTGACAGTGTCACTAACCTGCCCCTGAGCTGAACATCCACCCCCCCACTGCCATTTAATCCTCCAGTCATGTGAGGGAGGATGGGAGCCTGTGTGAATGTCTTTCTCACTCATGTTCAAAGATCATATCTGCCTGTCTCATCTGTCAAGAGTGTAGAGTTTGTTGTGATGGTGTATTCAAAATAGATGAAATGTGTGGTCATTGTACTTGGCAAACAGCTTTTCACGTTGGGATGCTTCCGCCCCCGGCTCAGGGCTGGTCCAACTGTGTGAGGAATGCAGCTCAGTGCAGGTGTCCGGTCTGCCACCCTCAGCCCCGCAGCTGCAGTGTTAGAAAAACTGTGCTGTGGGCACCCAGCGCCGGTGACATGGGGAATGTGGAATAATGAATACTTAATTCACATGTGCTTATAGAAAAAATTTTATACAATAAAAATAACCAATTGTGAGATTTACATCTTTTTCTGTCACTATATATAAAAGGAATCAAGAATTTTCATGCAGCTTCCAGGTATTCTTGAGACTGGTATATCGTTTCTTTTTGAAAAGTGCATTATTGCATAACAACACCTAGATAAATATATTTTTGTGTATTTATAAGCATATTTTAGCTCAAAAATATCAATAGTATACACAGCTTACAGCACAGTTTGGGAAATGCTGATGTATATGGTAATAATGTGTTGTTTGGGATGATTTAAAATTATATCAGGCTATTAGGAGCCCAATATAGTGATCCAAATTGAGATCATCTTGTCTAGTATTCTTTAAAATGGCAAAACATCAAATCTAGAAAATAGATAAGAAATGAATTTTAACATAAAAGTACAACTGATTTTCTATTTTTACAAAAATCATTATTGATTTTCAAAAATATATTTTAGAATTCAATCTGTTAATTTAAAAAGTGCTTATTTAATAATATATTGAACAAAACTGGCTATAAGAAAAAATGCCTCGTCTTGCTGTCCCCAAATCTTGCATCTTTTCAAAGTTTCAGAATTTTGTAAAATATTTTGAATAGCCCAGACTTTCTGAAAATGGGTGTAGCCTTTCAAAGTATTAGAATTGAGAAGCTTTTAAATGCCAATCTTATTTTATAAAGTGTTGACTTTTCACTGTAGACTAATAGCGAACAGTTTGTAAAGAAATGTAAATAAAAAATGTAAATAAACAAAATAGGCTTATTAGTTTTCAAAAAATTTATTTAAAAGGACGGGGCAATGTTGATTGGAGTAAGGAAGTATTTGAAAATGTGTTTTGTGAAAGAAATCAACACACACACACACACACACACACGCCTCAAAAGCGAAACTCCAACAATGCAGCTGTTGTTCCTTTGCAGCAATATTTATCTCACCTTGAGTGAGTGAGGGCCATGCTGCTTGAAAGTGTAATAACTTCAACACCTTGCCTATGTCTGTGATTTAAAACTAAGCGCTACTCAGCTCTTGTAATGCCCCTGACCTCCACCAGAGAGAGATTCTTGGTTATTCCTTGTGGGCAAATATGTCCATGGATCAGTGGATCAGGGACTGTTGAATCAGATATGTGTCCCTCTCTACACGTCACGGTTTGTAGAGATCAAAAATTTCCCTGAAAACACCCAGGTTTAGGAAGCCAGGTGATCAGCCAGCTCTGAGGCCTAACTAGGGAAGCCAGAATCCTGCTCCCAGGACAGGGCTGGGATGGGGACGTCTGTGCTGATGTCATCTCCAGCTGTGAGCTCCAGAGCAATGCTGTCTGGGATGAGGGTCTGGGGCATCCTGAGCTCCTGGAGAAAGCTGGGTGCAGTTAAGGGCTCTATGAAGATTGTATGTGGTGGCAACGCTGTTGGGATAACCCATGGGTAGCCTAGAGAAGAAGTACTGTGTCCCACTGCAGGTGAAGGTGAATTAAGGCAGAGAGACTATTGAAATAGGCACTGAACAGAACATGATAGCCGAATCTATAACAGCACAATATTTACCAGTTGTTGATTGGATGGGGTCAGTAAGTTCCATAATACTGGGTGTTGGGGTCTTAATGAAAGGATTACAATGTTAAGGTTGTAGTAATCCACCGTGAAGCACCATTTATTTTTTTCCAGGCTTAAGCAGAGGCAAGACTGAGCTGTCAAATGGAGAAGCAGTAGAGAGAATCACCCTTTTATTAATTAGGTTTTATATATTAAGTTTTAAACTTGAAGGTCCTGTACATCTGAATTGTGTCTCTCCCAAAATTACATACTGAAGCCCTTACCCCAGTACCTCAGAATGTGCCTGAATTTACAGATACAGCCTTTAAAGGGTGTGGTTAAGTTAAAGTGAGACCATTAAGGTGGGCCCTAATCCAACATGACAGGTGTCGCTATAAAAGAAGAAATTTGGAGACATAAAGAGACCTCAGTGCTGGGTGTGCTCATAGGAAAGGTCATTTCAGGTCGGGAGAGAGGCCTCAGAGAAACCAAATACCCCACACCTTGGTCTTGGAATTCCAGCCTCCAGAACAGGGAGAAAATAAATTTCTATTGTTAAAGTCACCCAGTGTCTGGTAGCCCTAGCAGACTAACACATCTTGCTATAACTTACGTAGAGTCATATTAACTATTTTAACTGGAGACCTGCAAGGTACAATTTGTCTCATAGTTATAGCAATATTAACTATTTTTACTGGGGACCTCCAAGGTCCAAGCCAATTTGCAAGTGCCAAAGACTTAATTGAATCATATCTATTATTCATTGTGTTAGAGCATGTTTTAGGGCAACGAGTATTATGCCTATGCAAAATTTAGGCAAAACTACAGTTAAAATAAAGCATGGCTATTTTTCCTCTATAGTTATTTTCCCAGGATTACAGGCATTGCAGTGTTTAAATTTAGTGAGATTCACAGGTATAACTGTAACTTGAGTCCCAGCATTGACTAAGTTCATGAAGCTTTGTCAATTGGTGCATTTTAACATTTGTTAATCTGGAGCCCATGCTGCACAGGCACAAAAGCCAATCATGGCCCCTTTTATCCCTTTGTCATATAAATCCTTATAGTAAATTTTGTGTTTCCAATTGGGTCAAGTTATGGACCTTTGTTTTATTACATATTTATGTTACTGGGAAGGGGCACTGTTCCAGGCCCCAACAGAGAATTCTTGGATCTCGTGCAAGAAAGCATTCGAGGCAAATCCATAAAGTGAAAGCAAGTTTATTAGAGAAAGTAAAGGAATAAAATAATGGCCACTCCAGTGGCCAAGCACGGAGGCTCATGCCTGTAATCCCAGCACTTTGGGAGGCCGAGGAGGTGGGTGGATCACCTGAGGTCGAGAGTTTGAGATCATGGAGAAACCCTGTTTCTACCAAAAATATTAAAATTAGCTGGGTGTGGTGGCGGGCATCTGTATTCCCAGCTACTCAGGAGTCTGAGGCAGAAGAATCACTTGAACCCAGGAGATGGAGGTTGCAGTGAGCTGAGATCACACCATTGCACTCCAACCTGGGCAACAAGAGTGAAACTCTGTCTTAAGAATAATAATAATAATAATAATAATAGTAACAATAATAATAATAATAAAAGAATGGCCACCCCATAGGCAGAGCAGTGGAATGGGGTGCTCAACTGCTTGTACTTATTGTTACTTTTTGATTATATACTAAACAAGC